>NC_141694.1:1562741699-1567541699 GCF_964263255.1 Lissotriton vulgaris
ATAAAGCGACGATAATGGGCTTGATAATAGGCCCATGTAAATTCCCTTAGCAGCCCAGGTTCTAGTATTAACCTAGGCTTCTATGGCAATTCACAAGGATATATTATCAAGCCCATAATCGCTGCTTTATCGGCAGTTTCCTGCTGATAAAAGCGGCGATAATGTATCTCCTTTTGTTGATATTATGGACCATTGCTCTTTTTTTGACCAGTAAACTTAGGTGCATATTATCAAGGACCGGTGTTAAAATTATCGCTGTATTAATGGCAGGAAACTGCTGATAAAATGGCGATAATGAGCTTCATAATACATCCTTGTTATTTCCCATAGAAGCCCATGTTAACACCAGAACATAGGCTTCTATGGGAATTTATAAGGACGTACTATCAAGCCCACCCTCCCAACATTAATAAAAAACTCCAGACAATGCAGGTACCCGGAGCTGGAAAGTCATTTTACAAATCACTGCCCCAGAAAGGTGGCGTTCCCTTCAACGTGTACGGTGAGAGCGGGAGGGAGAGCTCAAAAAACGAGGGGTGTCGTTCCCCGAGACTGCGGGGAGTAGGACCATAACCCCCCCCGCAAACTTCAAACTAAAACCAGAGAAGGGGTGTTCCCCACTGCTCGGAGCACCTTGCAAGCCCCCATTATGCAGAAAAATTGCCCCCCGGGACCCAATGAATAAAACGGACTTCTACTTTTTTTTTCACCTTTTCCACCGCAAACAAGTACTGCACGGGTACCTCGCCATTTTCTATTTTTAAAAAAATACAAATTGAGCCTAAAGATCCATGTACCACCCCCTGACCAAGGCTCAGGCTCAGAATGTTTCTACCCTGCCCCCTTTCCTTATTTCTCAACTTTGTTTTACTGTTCTCTTGTGACTCTGCTCTCCCGACATACAACATGACTGCCAACACTTCCTGGTTTGGGGCATTTTCAGCATGCAGCTCCTGCTCGTAATTGTAGGTATTTACATGCGAGTACGCCGCGATTTTTCTTTAAAAGAAAGAAAATAAAAAATAGAGCCTAAACACCCATGTACGACCCCCTGAGCAAGCCTAGAGGGTCAGAATGTCTCTACCCTACCCCCTTCCCTTATTTCTCAACTTTGTTTTACTGTTTTCTTGTGACTTGGTTCTAGCGAGGCACAAGATGGCCGCCAACACTTCCTGGTTTCAAGTGTGACAGACAGTTCGCAGCCAATCAGCATGCAACTCGCGCTCGTAATTGAACAGATTTCAGTACGCGTACTGAACTCCGACTCTTGATATCGCTATGATTTTACTTGCAATTTTCTCAGAAACTACTGAACGGATTTACACCATTTAACAAAAAGTACAATCTGCGAACAGAACTCTACCTTTCTGCCAGATTTCGTGTAATTCCGTTCAGCCGTTCAGGCTGTAGCCCTGGCTAAAGATCCCTATGGAAAATTGCATGGGGAAAACACATTTGGGATCCCCCTTTTTTCTCGGCCCCCGCTTGACGAATCACCCCCAAACTTTCAGGGAAGGAGCGGAACTGAGGGGGCCATTTTCTTGGAGAAATTCACGAAGATTCGTCCACCAGCGCCAAAGTTATTCCAAATAGAATGTTCTGGATTTCCTATGGAAACTAGGTCCTAACTATAACTACCTACTGGCAACCGCTGGTAGGTAATATATATAAATATTCATCCATATGGCTCCCTTGTCTCTCCCGTTAGGCGCTGCTGATCGTGGCCGCGTTACTCCTGCAGTTGAGCCCAACCGCTATCAATCACAACAACGATTCCTCGCTTCGAGGAAACATGGACTCGCATAAACAAAGTCGTTAATCCACACCAAGTGAAGTTCTTATTTCTTTATTTCTTTATCCATGGGGTGTCAAAGCAAAAGAAACCAACGCATTTCGACAGCCTCCGCTGTCTTGATCACGGTTAGTTTGTGAAAGACATGCTCACAACTTACAGAAATCAAAGAAGTTTCAAACTGATTGTCACTACCCCAAATGGGTGTTTACAAAACAAGGATCACGACTTTTCGTCACTCCTACAGGTTTACAGGGATTGTGGGTGATGTAGTTTTAGTTTTTAAACAGGGTAGTTTATCACATTTTTCACATGTTTTTACAAATCTTTTTACCTGATTATGTTTGGGGAACATCACTTAAATCCCGTTTACGTATTCGATGTGTGCTGTTTATGTTAAACTAAAACAATGTAAGTATGAAATGTCCCGCCCTCCAGTGGGCTATTGGCATCGAACCACACACTCTCTGTAACATAGTTAAGAAGATAATACCGCCCTCCAGTGGGCAATTATTATCGAAAATAAACAATTTCTTCCAGGATATTTTGTTTCAAGGGGATTTCAAAAGGTGTGAGTAATAATTATCAAAGTGTGGGTAGTGAAAAAAGGGGGGGTGGGGTGTTTGAATGAAATTAAAATTAGAATTGTATGTTAAGCGAGATTGTCTTTAGGAAATACATGATTAGATAATGTCCTTATAGTCGTTACAGATGTATGTATAATTCTTCAGATTGGTTCAGGCCATAAGGAGTCATTGTCCTGAAGTTTAGTATGTGCCTGGACTCTTTCTGTCGCAGAAGTTTTTCTTTGTGTCCTCCCCTGTCAGATAGAGCCATAGTCTCCAGTCTCCGTTATGGTGGGCCTCCATGTGTTTTGCAACGGCATTACTTCTGTCTTTGTGTACCGTTGCTCGAACGTGTTCGAGAATGCGTTTTTTTAATTCACAGATGGTGCTGCCGATATATCTCAATTTGCAGTGGCATTCAATCATGTACACTGTATAATGACTGTTGTATGTTATGCATTCTCTGCTATGCCACATCTTTTTGTTGGGCATAGTTATTTCTGTTGTCGGTTTCGCTATATCGAACACCTTACAATTATAGCATTTTACAAAGCCTTTAGTTTTTAACCATAGTTTTTTTTTGCTGTTTTTTTTAAATGGCTATGAACCAACCAGTCCTGTAGGTTTTCCGCTCTTCTGTAGGTGATCACCGGATGCTTGCCCTTTTTTTGACCTATGACTGGATCTAATTGCAAGATTTTCCAATTTTTTCTTAGGATTTGGTTTATATGTTTGGATTCTTGGCTGTAATTTAGGATTAATCTGATTGGTTCTCCTTCTGTCGGTATATGCTCTTGTTTCTTTTTCAAGCAGTCTGATCTTATTGTTTGATTTGCCTTTTCCCAACATTTTTGTACAATTTTGTTGTTGTATTTCCTCCTTTGAAAACGTTTGATGGTATTCTTACTTTGTTTGTTCCACTCTGTCTCTTCACTGCAGATTCTTCTTAATCGAAGGAATTCTCCGTAAGGTATGGTAGAGATTAGTGACTGTTGGTGGAAGCTGGTTGCTTCTAGAGTCGCATTCGTGGCTGTACTTTTTCGATGGAGAGTTGTTTGTATCTTGTTGTTATTCACATATACCTCAGAGTTCAAGAAGATGGCTCTGGTTTGATTTATGGTGTGAGTAAATTTTAGGTACGGGGTAATGGTGTTTAGTATTGTGAAGTATTCAAGAAACTTCTCTTCACTCCCATTCCACACTACGAAAAGATCGTCAATGAACCTTTTCCAGGTTATAATGTGTTGGGTATAGTTCTGATATTTGTCATTCCATGCTGTTGTTTCCTCCCACCTTCCCATTGCTGTACAAGCATAGCTTGGGCTGAAGGAGAACCCCATTGCGGCCCCATTTTTTTGTCGGTACAACAAGTCACCAAACATAAATATGTTGTTTGTTAGTATGTTCTTGATCATATCCATCAGCATATCGTTGTGGTCTTTGTAATGGATGTTTTGTTCTTTCAAAAAGTATCTGCACGCATTCAGACCCATTTCATTGTCAATGTTAGTATACAAAGAGATCACATCCATGGTGATCATGAGGAAGTTAGGTTGCCAAGTGAGTTCACCTAGGATACAGAGGAAATCCGTTGTGTCCTTTATGTAGGATTTTAGTTGTTTCACTTGCAGATTGAGGTAGAAGTCAATGAAATTAGATAAAGGTTCAAATAAAGATCCATTAGCTGACACAATCGGTCTCCGTGGTGGTTTTGTGGCGTTTTTATGTATCTTCGGAAGAAAATACAATGTCGCTGTTTTTGGGAAATCAATATTTCTTTTCATCAGAGTCTATTAGTTCTTTCACTTCCCATAGATGTAATTTATGGTCTAATTCTCTTTTTATTTTATCCAGCGGGTTTGTTTTTAGTTCTTCATAGTAGAGGTGGTTGTTTAGTTGTTCCATAGCTTCCGCAATGTATAGGTCCCTGTCCCACAACACTACGTTCCCACCCTTGTCCGCTGTTTTTATTTCAAAGCTTTGATCATTTTTTAGGGAAGTTAGAGCTTCTCTTTCTTTTGGTGTTAGGTTATCCTTGCATTTCATTTTTGTGATTTTGTATAGATCATGGGTAACTGCCTCCTGAAACATGTCTATTTTGTTTCCTGGCGTGAGTTGTTGGTAAAATTTCGATTTAGCCTTTAAGTTGCTCGTTCCGGCTCCCAGTTGGGGTATTGCTATGTTTAGGCTGATTTCTTGTCCTTCTTCCACATTTAAGTTCATTAAAGGCAGGTATGCCTCTGACTCCTTTACTTGTAAAGTAGATGTTGGTGTAGGTTGAGTCTTTATTATTTTAGGTTTCCTTTCTCTTTTCATGAAGAATTTGGCTAGTTTGATTTTTAGAATATATAGATACATATCTATTCTTGTTTGTGCCATGTCCATCCGCTGAGTCGGGCAGTAATTAATTCCTTTCTTCAAGAGTGAGATCTCTGCTTGTGTAATTTCTCTGCCTGAGAGATTGATTATCTGTAGTTCTTCATTTATTTCCCCTTCTTCTGTTTCATTAGTCTGGTCTCCGCGCCTACTTTTGCGTTTGTAGTAGTTTTGCCTCCGGCTCCTCCTTGTTGGGGTTTTGTGAATCTGGGTTGCCACGCTCTCCCCCTTCCTCTTGCTCTGCTGCGTGTATTTCTTTGCGCCCCCCTGGTTTTGTTCCCATTGTTGTTGTGTGAGAACGAGGCGCATATCCCCTAAAAAAGCATTTTGGATTGGGTCCAAATTGGAGTCATCTTCACCTTGTTCCGCTGATGTTAGGGATGTCATATTTGAAGATGAACTGGCTGTGTTTGTTTTTTGCTGTTTGAAAGGGTCATATGTGCGGGCAAACGTGAACATTCGCCCCTGGGAGTAATCATTGGCATCTCTCTCAAATTTTGTCTGTTTTCTCAATCTTACCTCTTCTTCGTGTTTTTCAATTTGTTTGTTTAACTTGTCTTTAAATTTCGGATTAAGTTTCAAGGTTTCTATTTCTTTTTCTAATGTTCGTAGTTGTTCTTTTACTTTTTCCAAGGCGACTTCTATGTGTTTGACTAGTATTTTGATTAATCCCAGTGAGGAGTTTAGGGTATGTTCCCCCCATTCTTGTAGTAGGTCATTTGTTGCATCTTGTTGGCTGGGCATTAAGAGTATGCGCAGTCCCCTCGGGACTCTTTCTACTTCCAGGTATTTCTGTAATGAGATCAATTCCAATGATTTATTGATTTCTTTTTTATTTAATTTTTCCCATAGCCGAGTTTCTCTTTCGTGTAATTTTTTCCTTGTTCTTTATTGACTTCTGCAGGTTTGTTGGTATCACTCTTTTCAAACATCGTAACGATATGTTCTTTCCTTTTGGCATCCCGTGTATCCATATTGTGCACTATTTTGTTTGATTCCCCTTCTTTTGGATATCAATTTAAGGTGATTCGTTATTTCTTCGTGTGTTGGAAGCGACTCTGTTGTAATGTCTTTCCTGAAAGAATCAAGGAATTGTTGTTGTGATATATATATATATATATATATATATATATATATATATATATATATATATATATATATATATATATATATATATATATATATATATATATATATATATATATATATATATATATATATATATATATATATATATATATATATATATTACCTACCTACCTGGCCAGTAGGTAGTTATAGTTAGGATTTTTTTCAATGCAAAATCTCAAAATTCTATTTGGAATAACTTTGGCGCCGGTTGACGAATCTGCCTCAAAATTTCCTCAAATTTGCCTCGTGGAGCTCCGGTCCTTCCTTGAAAGTGTGGGGGGGATTCATCAAGCGGGGGCCGAGATAAAAGGGGGGTCCCAAAACGTGTTTTTCCCATGTTAATTTCCATAGGGCGGTCGAACTCGCTTTTAGCCCGAACGGCTGAATGGATTTCCACCAAACTTGGCAAAATTCTAGGGACTGGTAGCCCGATGTGCCTTTGCTATGTCTCAAGATATGTGCTCCAGTGGATTTTGAGTAATTTAGGTTAAAAAAAATATATATATCTATGGCAGCGCCCCGATACGCGCACCGGGGAGCGGTCCGGGCCCGCTACGCGACTTGCGCGCAGAAAGTTGATTGGCTCTCGGGTGTCTGTAAACATTCAAAACAGTCCGGAGCAGCCGCCATCTTGTGTCTCGGTAAGATCGAGACACAGGAGGAGGCAAAAACAAAGGGGGAAATGACCATAAGGGGTCAGAGTAGACCCCCCTGATCCCCTAGGTTTGATGTGGGCACCATAAAAGGGCCCGGCGGGGCAAAAAAAAAAAAAAATCGATTTGCACGGGGGAGCGTCCGGTACGCGCAACGGGGAGCGGACCGGGGAGCATACCATGTTAAAAACCCAGTGAAACAGTAAAATAATAATTTAAAGTGCTTAGAGGTAGTGATGCATTGCTGGAGTGTGTCACAAAAGTGATGCAACTCCAGCAATGCATCCTTTCACATGGGGCCAGCCCCATATGAAAGGGCCTGCGTCAGTCTTACGCCTGCTGTGAGGCAGGTGCAAGATTTTGACGCAATGGTGTCCTAAAAGTGACGCAGTGAAATCTCATAGATTTCACTGCGTCACTTCTACGACCCTTTCTTGCGTCAATACGCCCCCTTTGCATACATTACACCTATAATGTGAAAGGGCTTGCGTCAGTCTTTTCTTACCCTTCCACACCACCGTTCTTTTACTACATTTTCTTCACTTATCCACATTCCCCATGTTCACTCTACTTCTCCTCACTCTCGTTCTCCACAATCATCTTCTTTCAGTCCCCCTACGTCACTTCCCTTCCCTATGGCCGGGATGCCCGCCACCCCCTCTCAACACAATCCCCAAGGATGGGAGAAGTCGGACACAAGTTTGAACTTTTGGAAGGCGGGAGGGAGTCACCCTCCCGGCCGTATTTATTAAAATATGAAACAAAATTTAAAACATTAAATAAAAGTTTCATAATTATGTACAATTTTACATTTATTACATTTCGATGCAGACATGATCTTTGGCTAACCTTAACAGATCTCTAATACAAAGGTTTCCTAGCCGAGTCTAACATCCTGCAAATGCAAACATTCTAAATTAAAATTGTACATCCTAGCATTAAGGGCCAACGGCAAGGTCTTAACCGGTGTCAGATCCCTACTACCAAAAACTCTCGCCCTCACCGTGTGAGTGGCGCATGCGCAGAGGACTCTACCCTCGTTGCCAACTGTAACTTACCTTGTCGTGGTGGGGGCCCCCTTTCCACTCGACGCCATCTTAAAGGTCGTCCGAGTTCCCGTGAGAGGTATCTGTAGGAAGGACAGCGTGGACTCCCCCCCATCCCCACACTCTCTATCCGCCGTCGCGGATATCCGGCCCCCGGGAAATTAGTAGGAGGGGCATCTAGCCGCCTCCCCCCCTGGGAGGGGCCTATGGCCGTTTCCCCCTAGGCGACCCATCCTTAGTGGGTGCCGCCTCCCCGTGGGAGGGGCCAATGGCCGCCTCCCCTCGGGCGCTCCTATCCGTTGTGGGTGGCGCCCCCCTCTAGGGACCTTGAAATTACTGCTCACCGATCATGACCTTACGCCCGACCAAAATAAATACGACAGTTGTTTACCTACTAAAGGAAAAATTCTGACATTTCCTTGATGCTTCATCGACTGCTCACTCCTACCAAGAAAGCATTATCCTACAGGCAGAAGTCACATCCTTATCAAAACATTCCTTTACTGTTCTACAAAGGAAAATGAGGCCTACTCAGCAAACTTTATTTAAACAAACATTGCCATAAGGGGCTGGTGGGTGGGTCAAAATTGCTGCTTGTTCCGTCGAGGGCTCACGTGCAACGAGTGGGTGCAGCCTTCAGAGCACAGGAACAAGAGGATGCTTCTTCGGATTCCCGCTCTATTTATTCTTCTGCGGGAGGGCGTGTACCCTCCTCCGGTACGCCTACTGGGCGTGGTCTTCAGTGTAGGTGTCTAGGACAACCCCTCTTGGGCGGGAAAAGGCGCGCCCCGGCTACGCCTCTTCGGGCATACCAGCCTCCCGCCCCAAAATGGTTTCCCGGGAGGATCGAGGCACCCAACCATACGTTCGGGGGGACCGAATGGTCGCCCCTTTCCATTCTCGTCCCTTTCTTTGCTTTCTCACTCATTTTCATTTCCTCTCCTCTCTCACTGCACTCCACTTCAGTTACTCATTTTGAATTTGATAAGAATATAGCTCTTTTTTGAGAACTGGAGGTAGTTCTAAAAAGAACTGTTTTTTTCTTCTTTTTTATGTTTTTTTCAGAACAAAAACAAAAACAGGGAAATGCAAAACTGCTCAACAGGAGCAAAAAAAAGGGGACAAATTAGGGGTGGGGAAGGCAGCGGTGTTCTTGCCTGTAGCGTGCAATGAGCTTGATGCTCTGCTCACCATAGCAAAGCAGTTCATCGCATTGCTTGCACTTAATAGTAATGTCACTAAAAACAGGTTGAATGTTCGGAATCATCTCCAATTCCGCTGCACGTCCTCTCCCTGATGATGTGGCTCCTCCTGTAGATGTAGAGGCACCATCCCTTGGGGGATTACGTGCCAGGTCTTGGACACACTCCTGGGCATAGTTCTGGGGGTGCCTGCATTGGACGTGGCGAATCATTGTCGAATTGCCAAAACTGTACTTCCTTTTTGGGTCTCCTCGGGAAAGCACAGTTTGGCAGATTTTGCATTCTACTTTGGGAGCATTCACCTTTTTTAATCCTTCAGGTATTGAAAAAAATTTCCAAATAAAATGCTCCTTGATCTTGGGCTGAGGAGGCTCTTCCTGAATGAAGCCATCTGAGTCCTCACTACTGCTGGATGGTCTAGCTGCCATTCTTTCCACAAAATGGTAGGACAGAAAAAACAGGTCTTGCTGTCTCCAAAGTGAAAGAAGAAATGAAGGAAATGGGTGGGGTTTTCATTAGTTGTAAAAAAAACTGATAACAACCAATGAAAAGAGTTATTTTAAGGTCACATGACCAGGGCTTTCATCATTTGGAAACCAAAACTGTCCTGAACCAATAAAAAGTGTTATTTTTAGATCACATGACCTGACGCGCTTACGCTACGCACCCCGGGGCGCGCCCCGGGGCGCGTCGCGTAAGCGCGTCGGATGCTTACATTGCGCGATCGTATTCGCTCGAGTGCTTCCAGGTGCGCTTACGCCGTGCGTATCACGCGGACGCGGCTTCGCGATACGTCACGATGATGTTTTCGTTCTTGGCAATAGCGCTAACGGGACGCTCACCGGTGTGCGCCGGAAAAGTGCGCTTTCCGGTGCGAACACCGGGGCGCGCACTGGGAGCGCACCAGGGCAAAAAAAGAAAAAAAAAGTATTATATAAATGTACAATATAGGATTCATTATAAAAAATATTACATTTCATAGGTTTGAGGCCCTACATATAGTTAGGAATTAGCATTTAAAAAACCTATAAAATTCACTGAAAAAAACAGAAGTTTAACACCAGTTATAGTTAGGAATTAGCATTTAAAAAACCAATTCAATTCACTGAAAAAACCATAGGTTTCACACCAGTTATAGTTAGCTGGGAATTTTACTGACATAAAACCATTGAAATTCCCACGTTATAGTTAGTTGGACTCACTATAACTTGGGCGCCTGCAATGCACTGCTGATGACGTCACATATTACATCACTCATGACATGGTCAGTGACATCACTCATGACATCACTGATGACACCGCTTTGCCCGTTTTCATGTAAACACTGACGAAGGGAGTTTCTCCCGAAATGCATCTGTTTGGACAAATAAATCCTTGCTGCTGAGAAACAGGAACCCCGAGAGTGCTGTATCTTTTTCCAAACCCGGCTGGGATCATTTTTGGGAAAGCTGAGCAATCATATATATATATATATATATATATATATATATATATATATATATATATATATATATATATATATATATATATATATATATATATATATATATATACATATATACCACGTGACTCCTCCGAATCTCTCTGCGTCTCAAGCTTGCACGCTAGCAAACAGAAGGAAGACGGACCACGATGATTCAGCATCAGTAAGATTTTATTCGATGCACAGAAAGCAGCTACGCGTTTCTGGCAAATTATGCCCTTGATCACGCTGCAACATGTAATGAAGGCAAAATGCTTTTTTTAAATGCAAAGTTAGAACGGAACACCCCCTCACAGTGACGTACTGTATCATGTGACAATTAAAAAGTGAAGACATACTGCCACTGTTAGGTCTTTAGCAAAACATGAGCACTGATAATTTTCACCGGATAAATCCAGGATTCCTGTATGTATATTGTGATAGTTAAATAAATAAACTAACCATATATTTACGTCAAACAATGGAACAAAGTCTGACTGTATAAATACAGAGTTCTCATAGGACGTACAATTGTTACCACATACAGTATAATACATATTGTGCCTATTTGATCATAAAACAGTGGCAGGCAATAAAGTGCTGTGTGAGAGTGAGATAAAGTGCAAAAAAAGGGAAAAAGCAAGAAAGGGAGCGAAAGATCAGTGCAATACCATTCATTAACCCCTTCGCTGCTCATGACGAGCTCAGCTCGTCATGAGGCACAGTGGAGCTGTGCTTATGACGAGCTGAGCTCGTCATGAACAATGGAGTTCACCAAGGATCAGCACAGGAGGGGAAAACCATTAGCAGCCAAGGTGTTAAACAAGGGACAAAAATATCATGTCATAAAACCGTTTCACAGATCCCTGGAAACATTCCAATATGCCTAGTTTATGAACATGAATTATCACTTTGCAATAAATAGTATAAAATAGTATCAAAGAATGTGATAAAACCCAATAAATACACCTAAATTCTCATTCAATAATATATATACATATATACAGTATAATATATACACGCATATATACACAAAGAATAAAATCTATGACCAATATGATATTTCATGTTTTCAATTTCAGACTCAGTCAAAATACAAAAGTAGAAAATTTTAGAAAAATAGAGGTTGTATATAGATAAATATATGAGAATATAAATGTCTATATACAAATATATACATATCAAGGACTAATACACAAACAGAATAACCTTATACAAGCTAGAATAAGAATATTAAACATACACAGGTCAAAAAGTTCATAATTCAATCAACACATATTTTATGCTCATCTCAGACCTCCTGCATAAGACACATAAGTGTGGGGCAGAAATTGGGCCCGGCCTCAACCTCAAGATAGGGAACCTAACTAAGAGGGAGAAAATGTAGTTAACCGGGCACAATAATGTTGCTACATAAGGGATTGCTGAATCAGAATGAGGCATCACAAAAAGTGATGCATTTCATCAATATTATTCAATCCATTCGGCCAACGGGTATCCAGTTCTAAAATCATCTTGGTTTCCAACTGCCTTAATAGTGACTCCCTGTCCCCACCTCTTTTGAGGGGGGGTATGGCTCCAATCACAAAATATTTTAAACAGGAAAGATCATTATTGTGTATTCTTTTAAAGTGACGAGCTACAGGGTAAGCTGGGTCGCTATGTAGTATGGCGCGTAAATGCTGTAAAATTCTGACGTGTACCTGGAGTTTGGTACTACCAACATATCTTAACCCACAGGTACACGTTAGGACATACACAGCAAAGTCAGTCTTGCAATTGAAATTGCCGGTAATCATTTTAGGTTCTACATCAAATGGAGTTGAATAATGTAGAGTGTTAATACCGAACCTGCACGCGGGCAGCTGTAACATTTGAAAAAACCTTTAGAGGGTTTCAACCAGGGAGTTTTAGACTTCAATTCGGGGGCTGCTTTGTCCAAAGCAGATCCCATACTTCTGGCCCGTCTAAAGGTGATGGTTGGGTTGGCCGGCAACCTAGTGTTCAGAATGTGATCACTAAGAACAATAGGCCAATTCTTTTTTAGTATGGCTTTTAGTTTTCTGTCCTCACTACTAAAGGCAGTGATCATGCGCGGACCATCTTCTTGGATGGCTGAGATATTTTCTTGTTCTGGTTCTAACTGAGATATTGGGAATAGGCTTTGTCTGGATCTGAGTTTAGATTTTTCAACTGCTTTATTCAAAATGGTGTCTGAATAACCTCTGACTTTTAAACGCGCTAACAACTCTTTTAAGCAATGCTCATAGTCAGAGGGAGAACTACAGATTCTTTTGAGCCTGAGAATCTCTCCATACGGTATCCCCATGATGGTATGTTTAGGGTGCATGCTAGCCGCATGCAGGGTCATATTCCCGGCGGTAGATTTTCTATGTAGTGTGGTTTTAAGTTTAGAGTTTGCCACATAAATCTCTACATCCAAGAACTGCATCCTATGCTGGTCAATATGCGCAGTGAAATTTAAATTCATGGAGTTATTATTGATATTTTCAATAAACAGTAGTGCCTCATCCTTAGAGCCTTTCCACATCATGAATATGTCATCTATATATCTCAGGTAACTTACAACCTGATTACTCATCACGGTGGAGTACAATGCGGCGAGGACCTGCTCCTCCCACCAGCCAACGTGCAAGCACGCATAGCTGGGGGAGAAACAGGCCCCCATCGCCACTTCTCTTAGTTGTATATATATAATCAAAGGTTACAGGGATTCTATAGTCATGGTCAGATTTTTACACACACAAAACCATAGAAATTCAGCAGTTAAAGTTATACTTATCTCAAGAAACTATAACTCATGCCTTAAGTTAACTATAACTTGCGCCACCACCAAGCACAGTTTCCTCATCAATAATTTATTGCAGATGTTGTAGTGATATTATTAATGATGTCATAGAAGATGTCATGACTATTGTAATAAGTGGTATAATTAGCAGTGCATGGCGAGGGCGCGAGGTATAATTAAATTATGTGGACCATAATGAACACGTCTACGGTCACCTGCGCAGAGAAATACTCTTCAATACAAAGACTTATAACATGTTCAATACCTCCACACAGCTATGGTGCATTAGGAGGACATGTGTTTTCTAAATGCACCCATTAGCTTTATGCAAACTGTATAGAATTAAGTGGAACTTAATATGACAGTTATCCGACGAAATCTAAACTATAAAGCAAATAATCACACTCAATGAATGGTGTAATCAGTGATGTCATCAGTAATGTCATTTGAGATGTCATCAGTGATGTCATAAATTACATCTTAGATGTCATCTGTGAGGACGTAAGCAGTGCATGGCAGGGGCAAAATAATAGTTAGTGCTGCTAAATATAACTGGTAAATTTCTGTGTTCTTGTTCTTTCAAAATGTTCTTGTTCACACTAACAAATTCACCTAACTATACAGTTACATTAACCTTTGGTTGTTTCAGTGTATTTATGAATTTTTATTACACCTAACTATAATGTTGCTTTAACCTTTGGTGTTTTTCAGTTTCTCAACAGACTTTGATCCAGATTTAAGGAGAGAAAAACACAAAAATGTGAAAAACCAGAAGAAAAGAAAGACTGAAAAACAGTGAAAAGGGGAGAAAGCAGGAGTGAAAAACAACCTCCTAGAGTGATATTATGAGGTGGGGAGTATCTGGTGGTAGATTAAAAGTGCATGAGATAGAAAAAAGACTACAAAGTCCTGGTATTTGGCACCCCAACCTTAAATTGCACCAGTTGCAGGTTTGGAACAATTTAAGCACTGGTTTCACTTGTTTTCAATTGGTCACCTTACCTCGTGGGTTCCAGCTGTAATGGCATTCACACGTGGAGTTGTATGGATGATTTGTTGTAAGATGTTGACATAGGTCTGAACTTCCATGAGATTCTGTGAAGGGAAAGTATTACCCAATGTTTAATATAGGCACATTTTCTCTATTTATAGTTCTAGTCTAGACGGACATGGCAAAGGTGGTTAGTTTAGGAAAGGGTAATGTTAGGAGTCAAAGCATGAGACGGAAAGACCACGAAAGAGAGATAAAGGGTCACATTGGTATTAGCTTCTGCATCCGAGCAATAAACCAAGCAGAAATGTATTACCAGTACCATCAGACAAGGAGATACGGAGCCTGCCCGTCTGAGGAGCATAAATCTTACCCAGCAACAGGAGAATTGCTTTCTGTTGAGAAACCAAAAGTGATGTATGTTTCCCTTCCAGATGACATATGATGTGCATGCTGCATTAGATATAAATGTACACATCCTAAATAATTGGACATTTGAACTGACAATAGATTAGTTATATTCTAAGTATTACACTGGGAAAGTGTCTTATAACCCAATGTTTGTGATTTTAAATATTGTGGTGGTCAGTACCTGAAATGCTAGGGCCATGGTTGTGAGTTGCAAAAACCCCAAATACTTAGATGCCAAATATTCTTAGTCAGCTGTGGATATTGTACCTTCAGCACTGACAAAATCAACAAGCACACATTTCAATGTCATTGGAATGTGGATCACCAGGTAGTTCCATGAGTTAAAAAAGTCAATTAGCATGAGACCCAAAATGTATTGTGCATGCTACTTCAATCAATCAGGATTTATAAAACACTGTAAATCACCCATGAGGGTCTCAAGGTGCTGGAGTTGCTAGCTGTTTCCCAGTACTCTGTTCATTCAAACAGCCAGGTCTTGAGTCCTTTCCTGAATTACTGGAGCAATGAGGCAGTCCTAAGGTGCAGAGAAATGTTGTTCTAGGCTTGGCCTTCAGGTGAGAAATGGAGCAACCTCCGCTGTTGGCTTGACAGATCTGAGGGGTGTCTGTGAGGAAGAGGGAGGTGAATAGCAGGTGCTGGTTGATTGGTGGAAGGTCATTCTTTTGTTGATGTATGCTGGTCATTTGTTGTGCAGGGCTTTGCATGCGTGGGTCAACATCTTGAACTGGCATCTCTTCTGGATTGGGAACCAATGTAGCTTCTTGACGTGTGGAGTGATGTGAGTCTGTCTAGGGATTTTAAGGATGAGTCTTGCCACTGTGTTTTGTATTGTCTGTAGTCTCTTCAGGAGGCCTGCGTTGATTCCTATACATGGAGTGTTGTTATGTTATATTAAAGAGTGAACGTATACCAATTGGTTTCTTAGCGCTACAGTGTTCCTGTAGTCCAGACTGCTGCTGACAAGGGCCTGAACGATGTCCTTCTGGTGTTGATTGGGAGCAACCTGAAAATCTTACCAAACATGCATAGGGGTGGAAGGAGGTGGATAGGATTGTGTTTACCTGTGTCTGCATACATAAGTTGCGGAACAAGATGATGCCGAGGTTGTAGCCGTGGTCTGTCAGGGTGGAGGAAGGGCTGAGTTCAGCTGCCCACCAAGCATCGTTCCATGGCAAGGTGTTGTTCCCAAAGACAAGGACTTTAGTCTTGTCACTGTTGAGTTTGAGAGAGTTGTCCTTCATCCAGTTGACAACGATTATCATACATCTGTAGAAGTTGGCTCTGGTGCTGGAGGGGGGTCATCTGACAGTGAGAGGATGGGCTCGGTGTTGTCGGCATAGTAGATGATCTTGATTCCATGCAATCTGAGGGTGGTGGCCAGGGAGTCATGTATGTGTTGAAGAGGGTTGGGCTGTGGGACGATCCTTGTGAGATGTAGCAGATGATCTTGGGTTCTGAGGTGAACGGTGGAAGACGAGTTCTCTGAGTTCTTTCAGTGAGGTATGAAGTGAACTATTTGAAAGCATATCCCTGAATTTCGATTTGGTGCAGCCTGTTGATCAAGATGGGGTGGAAGACAGTGCCGAAGACAGCTCACAGGTCCAGGATGATTAGCAAGGCTGCTTCGCCGCAGTCCAGGAGGGCCGTGATATCATCAGTGGCTGTATGAGGGCTGTCTCGATGCAGTAATTGGCTTGGATTGGCTTGGATTAGGAAGGATCCAGGAGGTTGTAGTGTTCCAGGTGTTTTGTGAGTTGCTGGTTGATTGCCTTTTTGAGAACCTTCACTGGAAAGGGGAGCAGAGAGAGGGTCCATTAGTTATTTGGTTCTGCTGTGCCAGTGGATGGTTTCTTCAGGAAGGGCCTCACGTGTTTCTAGTCCTCTGGGATAGACTTTCTTGAGTTCGTCCCCAATTGTCTTACTCCGGAAGTTGAAGATGTGTGGGAGACATGGGTCCTTGGGTGCTCCAGAGTGTTATGATAAAGGTTGTGGCTTGAGTTGTAAGAGGGTCCCAATGGTTGATCAGGTGTACAGCGTTTGTCTTCATGGGTGTGAGTCAGCTGATGCTGTTGGAAGCGTGTGGTTGGAATTGAAGTTCTCTTATATGGCTGAGATCCTGTCGTGGAAGGTCACATAGTTCTTGGGAGGAAATGATGTTGTGCCTGGTGGTTGTGGGGTTAGAGAATTCCTTCACAATGATGTAGTGCTCCTTGCTTTGCTTCGTGCTGGCTTTCATACAGTCTTCTAGAGCATTTTTCCTTGTTTCTTTCAGAAGGCTGTGGTATTGGTTGAGTACTGTCTTGAAGGTGTTGCGGTCTCCTGTCTTTTTGCTAGTATGCCACTTCCTTTCTAATTGCCTGAAGTTGTGCTTGGTGGATTTCAGCTCTGCGGTGAACCAGATGGATTTCTGACAAGTACTTTGGGTTTGGCTGACTTGGAGGTGCCGACTCTGTCCACCAGGAGAAGTTTTTTGCAGCCTGTTCTGGGTCAGATGTTGTGTCTGGGAGGTTCTGATATCTTTTTCCAGGTTCGACACTTGGAGCTAGGGGATGTGGTGCCAGTGTTGGTAGATCCTGAGATGGTGAAATGGATAGTGTATTGGTCCAGGTGATCTGCGAGACAAATATGGAGTCGAACGTGTGCCCTGAAATGTGGGCGGGGTCGGTGACAAGTTGCTTGGGGCGGTTGTTGCTCATGCTTTCCACAAAGTTGGTTGTGTTGCTGTGCCCGGGGCCATCAAGGTGGAAGTTAAGGTCCTCTAGGAAGATGTATTGCTCAGAGCCAATGGCAATATGGGTGATGAGGCCAGGGATGGCATTGAAGAAGCTGGGTTGTTGTCACATTGGTCTGTATGTGAGGGTGCCTCTGATGGTGCTTATTCCATCTGTGTCAAATTAGAAATTGAGATGCTCCATTATCAGGGTTGAATCAAGTGGGGAGTTTTTGCAGTAAATGGTGCCCTTCTGGACAATGGCAATTCCACTGCTGTGTTGTTTTTTTTTGGTCTCGTGTGTTATCTTGTAGGCTTCAGGCATGGTGATGGCAATGTCTGGTGCAGAGTTGGGTTCAGCCAGGTCTCTGCGAGGAAGATAACATCCAGGGTGAGGGATGAGATCATGTCCCAGATCTTTGTTGCATGTTTTCCAAGCAATCATGCATTGATTAGAATGTACTAAAGTTGTGCCGTGGCGATCTAGGTCTCTGTGATAGATGTAGTCATGTTCGTGGTGTCTCTCTGGTGGTATTTAGGGATGTGCATTTGATGCATATGGGATCAAGGGCTCTGAGGTCTGCAGAGGTGCAGCTGTGAGGGGCAGAATGACCAGGGTTACTGATGCTGGGCACAGTCCAGGCGCAGATGGAGCCAGACAGGTTTGTCTTTGGCGTGCCTTTTGTGCACCAGCGGTGTGCCCACTGTATGCAGCTGCATTACAGCCAACACTAACTATGTCCTATGAGGGGCAGTGGGTGGGTTTGGCAAGGGGCGGGAAATGGGAGGCAAACAACAGCAACGAGGCAGCAAGGCGGGAAAAACTAGCTCAAGGCTGTGCAGAAAAAAGACAGTAAACAGACCAAGAGGCAATGTATTAATATCGTGCACAATAAACAAGGCAGAAACAGACAGTAGAGCGTAGCAAGAGACAAAGTGTAAAAACAGTGCACAGTAAATAAAGCCTTAACAGACAGCAGAATGTAGTACAAAACAAAGTGTAAGGTTACAAGACCAGTGGGGTCTCAAGTGAGGGAGCACAGCGATGCAGAGGCAGTGGAGAGCTGGCATGGGGACCTGCTCTATGGGGCCATACTAGGGCCTCCAGTGAGTAGGTCGTGGGCTGGGTTAGCAAGGGACGAGAAACGGGAGGCAGAAAATGTAATTAAAGTGGAAAAACGAGTGGGCGATAAGACCAAAACAGGAGAAACATCTGAATAAACAGAAATTAGATTAAAGGTAACACTAGTGCAAAATACACTGGGCAAAAATAGATAACAGAACCAAGTAAGAATATAATTTATTACTTCAGTGTACAACAAACAAGGCAACCACGGAGAGTAGGTGGACCAGGAGACAATGTATTAAAACTGAGCACAATAAACTTGCCAGCAACAAATAGTAGAGTAGAGCAAGAGATAATGAATAAAAAACAGTGCACAAATAAACAAGGCTACAACAGACAGCAGAATAGAGTAGGAAGCATAGCATAAGGTTTCAAGAGCAGTGGGATCTCAAGTGAAAGAGCACAGCAAGGCAGAGGCAGCAGGAAGCTGGCACGGGGACCTTCTCAATGTAGTCATGATGCAGCCTCCAGTAAGTAGATTCTGGGAGGGGCACTGGGCGGGGTTAGCATGGGTCAGGAGGCTAAAAATGGCAGCAAGGCAGGAAAAATGACTGGGCGAAGGGCCAAAAAAAAGAAAAACACCTGAGCGAACAGAAATTAGATTAAATGTAACAATAGTGCAAAATAAACAGGGCAACAGTGGATAGTAGAATGGAGCAAGAACATAATTTATTAAAACAGTGTACATCAAACAAGGCAACAACAGACAGAAGACAAACCTAGAGGCAATGTATTAAAACAGTGCACAATAAGCAGGGCAACAACAGTCAGTAGAGCGGGGCAAGAGACAATATATCAACACTGTGCACAATAAACAAGGTAACACCAGACAGCAGAACTGAGTAGGAAAAAAATATAAGGTTACAAAAGCAGCAGGGTCTCAGGTGAGGGAGCACAGCAAGGCAAAGGCAGAATGGATCTGGCACAATGAACACTTACAATGCCTTATATTCACCTTATTTGGATTATATAAAATATAAGAGATCTTTAGTACTTTCAAACTCAAATCAACCATTGTTTCATTTTTACCCAAAGAGCACATAACTACTTTTCCATTTACTAATGTAAGTGAGCAAGAATCACTGTAGAACACATCCTGATTAGTGTATCAGACCTGATTTCAAAGATGTATCTATGTTGTGTGCTTTGGTGGAATTTACTCTTTAAGTACTCTGGGCTTACTTCTTAATTCCCACAGTAAGCCAAGGGCAGTCCTGGCTTACTTAATGAAGTCTGTATTAAACCAGGAGTACTACATGTATACGTTTCAGCATCATCTTTGCAAGTCAGGTGCCAAATCTATATGTTCATACACCAAGTAAAAGTTTGAAAGGGATGTAGGGAAAAGCAAAATTACCTTTTTATACCTGTCCTTTGTGGCATTAATATCATCTTGCAAGAACTGAGATTCAATTTGAAGTTCCAAATTACATAAAAGTGCTTCGTCTGCTTCCTGGAACACAGAAAAATATTTTGGTCATTTGTAGCTGTAGAACGGAAGTTCAATATTGTTAAAACAGTTCTTTACTGTATTTTCTCTAACACAGTTAATAAACTAGCATGCAATCAAAATAATACACAGGCACTACGATACAATACGTTTTACTGTCACAAGCAAGGATTCTGATTGTTTGGGAATGTTGAAAGTTTTTTTAATATATTCAACCCCCATTTTAGCAGTCAGTGAAAAGAACCAACTACTATAACGGATTTGCATCCGCTAAACTATTACAAACTCCTACAATGGGCTTGTGACTCCCAAACGAAGAGCTAGTTGGATGAAGCATGTTGTAGACATTCCTGCCAAATAGTGATTATTTAGGAGATGAATCAATATTTTGCGACCAAAACATTAAACATGTACTGAAAACTGAGTTGGGGTGAGCTCAATGGGGCCCCTTCACCTTTATGAATTAAAAATGTTTTTAGGGAGTAGGCAGTGGTCCACAGGACTAGTGCAGACTTTCAAAAGAGCATGTTTTTTAAAGTAAACCTTTTACTCCATTTCTTGTAAGGAAAACTGGCTGCATTTTTACTCTATATAAATGTGATCTTAGATATAGGGTTCTGCTGACACATCAGGCCACCATCCCTTTGATGACATCCAATCAGATAATCAGAGTAACCAATCGTGATTGACTCAAGTTCCTGGTTTGCATAACCTTAGTTCAATATGCAGTAACATAAATCAGTATATTTTCTGTGCATGCCATCCGGAAGCACCCACTGTTCTAGAGTACTAAATTGCATCAATTACCATGCTATTTGTAGAACAACAAATAGTTCTACAGATCAACTATAATGTGGTGCCACTGCAATGCTTCACGGATTGATCCCTAATTTATCATTTTTTTAATTAAAAATAATCCTTTCATCATTATTGTAGTTAATATTAATATAATTCTGTATGGTTTGGAGCCAGAATTGTTCAAAATCGTGCAATGTATATTCATCTCATGACTACATATATCAAAAGTTATTCCAAACTTTTCGAACGTTCCCTTTCACAATCCAAATGACTTGAGGATGATAATTCAAAAGACAATCAACACCTTTTTGTGGACCAACTTTCATTTTGTGGAAGAAACTGGCATGAAACTCATGCATAAACCATAAAAGCTATATTTTTCAAATCTAAATAAGATGTAGAATTTAGAAAGAAGTCATTTGTATATATTTTTCCAGATTTTTCCACAGATACATATATATATATATATATAAACTTTGTTTAGTTAATTAAAACCATAACAAAACAAGGAAGTGAAAAAAAATTGTCCTTTACAATAAAAACAAGTAAAATTCTTCAGAATAAGTTTTAAAACACAAGATTTAAAATGGATATTTTTTTTTTACCTCCATTTCTAAGGCCAACAAGAACTTTATCAGATTGCACATCGGTAAGACAATTAATAGTATAGAAAACCTTTTTGTTTTAAAATTTCATATTGCTTTCAAGCGCTTTTCAAAGGCTATCAAGAACTTTATCAGCTTGCAGTTGATTATAGGGGATGTTGAATCCAGAGCACCAATAATAGCAGACCTGCAGGTACGTAGTCTCTTGACCCTAAAAATGTTCTTTAAAAAGTACATGCGCTCCCATTTCAGAATCTTACAGTGGCATATGATGTGGATTATATTTTCTTTTGTGGTGCCACATAGATGACAGGCGTCTGAATCTGAACGTTTCCAGGCCGGTTTGTCTGCCAGAGTTGGTAATTTACCGAATCTCAGGGCCATCAGCCTTTTTTTAATGAAGACCGAATATGTTGTTTCTAGATAGGCAGCCGGGGTGAGTTTTTTGTAACTGTTAATCACGGTCCAAGAATGGGAGCAAAGATACTGTTGACTTGGCCATCCCTGGGGGGTCACCTCAAGCCTTTTTGCCTTAACCCCCTTGTTTTCTGAGATTTATTTTTTAGCTTCTAGGACTCTGTGTACTTTACCTCTACTCACCAGTGTTATAGTGCTTGGGCTCACTCCTTATAACATGGTAAAAGTGGCCTACACCTGATTGACAAATTTAATTGACTTTTATGTCCCTAATAAAGTCGGATGTATGACGGTATGACGCGTACCGTCACAACGCGTGCTTTTACAACGCGTCTTTAACAACGCAAGTCGTTACAACAACTTGCGTTAGGGGGCGCTGATAGTGAATAGTATAATTTACTATTCTAACACTCGTCCCCGTGGATACTAGGGAAGGTGTTGGAATAGTAAATATACTATTCTTTATCCTCTAGCACCCTCCAGCGCAAGTCGTGGTTACGACTTGCGTTGTAAGGAACTCGTTGTAAAAGTACTGCGGAGTAAAATCCGCATCGTAAAGGATGTTCCCCAATAAAGTCATACAACATGTACCTAGAGCCTGTAAATTAAAAGCTACTGGTGAGCCTGCAGAAATTATTGTGCCACCCACTTAAGTAGCCTTTTAAAACAAGTCTCAGGCCTGTCAGTGCAGACTATGTACAGTTTTAAACTGGCAATTTGGTCTTGCAAAAAAAAGCCCTTGCCAGGCCTAAATTTCCCATTTTAATACAGATAAGCTGCCCCTAATGTGTGCCCTAGACAGCCCATAGGGCAGGGTGCATTGTATTAAAAAAGTTAGATATGAACGTTTAAGAATGCATACCCTGGTAGTGAAGATTTCACAAACTCTCTCCCACATCTAAACATGGGGCTGCCTTATTATATTTAACAAGTGATAACATTTGTATGGGAGCAGGTGAAAATGTTATGTTTGGTGTCTAGGAAATAGAAAATTTAGAAGTCAAATTTTAAGTCATAATTCTGAAAATGCATTTTGTAGAAAGTCTACTTTGTTTTCGGGCACGACAAGGAAAGGATTTCCTCCTTCTGGTGTACAATCGGTACGCGGTAGCTTAATTCCCGCTTTCCTTCCCGGATTTTTCCGTGGATCAGCCGTTCTCCTACGATTACTATTGGGTGCAGCTTATACGAAAAAAAGCATGTGAGCCGCCCCTGCAATCAATCGCGCACCGCGTTGCGGGCGCTCTGCCTTATGACACCTCTGCCATCCCATACAGAATACTCACTTGATCTACAGTCTACCTCCACTCGTGCAGCCTTTGTGCTGGCTGAGCAGATAAGTTCTTATCCAGTCCCTGTCCTGAGGAGAACCTACACTAATCACGGTTCGAAACGCGTTGACCCCCAGCCTGTGACAAGAAAGAAGGGTGCAGCTAGGGACTAACTAACACCACTTCTGTGGGCCCTTGCTGTTAATCTTAAATATATTCCATCACAGGTGTTGTGAGACAGGCAGGCAAGCCCATTCCACCCTTAGATCCGCCTGTCCACTGGTATTCTAGTCAAAGGACTGTTTTTTTTCCCACTTGTAAATATTGTTCTTTGTGTAAAGGTTGTCCATGTCGCAATCACTTTGTAATGTAATTTGTTTGAAGTTTTTTGTTGGTGTTGTAAAATCCTGAGTATTTACCTTAAATGTTTGTATATTTGTATATATTGTACACATAACTGCACGTTTTTGAACTGACTGTTTTGACAGAAATTTCCTTTGATGTCATGCTTTTGATGAACTAATGAAAATTGATTATAAATGAAAATAAATTTGTTTGTAATATATAACTGTTGGCCACACAGTACATATTGGCTGTGTGGGTCGTGATTTTCTTCGAAAAAATCCTGATCAGCCATTTTGTTCTGTTTATCAATTGTTGTGATCCAGGCTGGCCAGTTGTAGGATCCAATACCTTCATTTGTATACAGTTTTGTAGAAAGTCAGCATTTTCTTGTACTAGCTACTTGATGCCAACAGCCTTTTTCCTGGGTGTTAGAACCGGCTGTCTCTAGTTGGCAGAGGTATACACTTCTGACAAATAGGGACACTCCTTTTCTAGTCAGGGCAAGGGGATCACACCCTTCGATAACCCCTGCTCACCCCCTTGGTAGCTTGGCAGAGCAGAACAGGCTTATCTCAGAGGCTGTGTGTTAAGCAATTATGACCACATACAGTAATACAGTGAATACACTACAAATGGACACGACACCGTAGTATTATAAAAATAAGTATTTTTATATAAGGCTTAGCACAAGACCAAAATAACGGCAAAACTGTACACAATCGGAATAAATACGTTCGGGAAGGAAAAAGGATAGTTCAAAGGTAGTTTCTTCTTTAGCACAAGAGTCTTTTAGTATCAAGCAAATCTTCTTCTTGGAAACACAGTTCTTTAGCAACAGGGTAACTCACACAGGAGCTACACAACGCTGGGCAGAGATAATCCACAGGTTTGGCGTCGACCGCGAGGAGCGCTACGTCGGGCCTGGAGTCACACGGACCCCAACAACACAGTACCTTAGGAAAAGGACGCACACGATGATCAGCGGCGTCGAGCACTCCGGCGTCGCGTCTTCGGTGTCGATCAGGCCACAGCAGGCGTTGTCGATGATGCAGTGGCACAGAGTGAGCAGCGCTCACGGCGTCGAAGGGCACACGGTTGATGCGATCAGCAGCGGGGCAGACACGAGGTCCTCTGGAGTTAGAGCCGTACTCCTACTCACTGGCGTTGCTGCTGGCGTCGGTTGGGCCCAGCGTCCGATCGTCGTGGTTGCTGGTTCTTTCAGAGATGCTGGATTCACACTTCCAGCAGATAGCACTTTGTAGCAGGTGAAGTCCTTTAGCCCTGTGACTTCGGCAGGAGACTGGCACTCTTCCAGTCCTTGGAGATTTTCTTAGCAAGCGTGAGAGTACACACACAGTTCCTCTCTCCTGGTTCCTTGGCAAAAATAAAGAAGCGCTGCAGGATTCCCCCAACAACAGCACACTGGCAGAAGGGGTAAGCAGTCCTTTAGATCAGCAGGCTTCTTGTCCTTGGTTACAGGGTTCCTTGTCAGAAGTGATCTGATTTCCTAGTTCAGGGGTCCTCCTCTTATACCCCTTTTTGTCTTTGATCCCTTTGTCTATGCCGGGGATTTCCCAACATCCTGGGTCTGTGGTGGGTGGAGCTAGGCAGTAGCACCTGGCCTATTCATTGAGCCGGGCCGGGTCCTCAGATGCCCCGCAGGAGGTGGAGCCAGCATTGACACTGGCAGGAGCAGAGCTATCAGTCGCTCGGCAGGAGGTGGAGCCAGCATTGTATCAGGCAAGGCAGGCTATCAACAACTACTCTCCCCCTACTCTCAACGTAATGTCCCACTCATCCCACACTGACTCATCCAGACCTCTTGGAGCCACCCAGCTCCTGTCACATACACGCAAGACCAGCAGAGACCAGATATGGTTAGACAAGAAAATAGACACTTTCTAAAAGTGCTATTTTCGAACCCAGAGTCCAAAAACCATCCACACCAACGGATGCGTAATTAAACCCCGAGTTCAGGGATACCAAACTCGACATTGCACCATGCTCCCCGAGCCAGCTAGGATTATAGCGTTAATAATCCCGGCGGCCCATTCTATCCAACGGAGAGCAGGCTACCTCGCAATAGTGAAGCCCTAAGATGGCGGCACTTCACTATCAGGACATGCCAACTTGGTCAGGCTTGTCCTACCTTACACTTACAATGCACCCTGCCCACGGGCCTACCATAGGGGTGACTAACATGAAGCTAAGGGAAGGTTGGAGGGGCTGGCAGGTAGGTATACCTGCGCAGCCGACGTGACAGTGCAGGACTGCACGTGGGTCTCGCAATGACCGACCCGTAGACATTCGTTTACAAGGCCGCTCCTGTGGGTGGCACAACACGTGCTGCAAGCCCACGAGCGGCATTTGTATTTACAAGCCCTGGCACTCCGGGTGCACTAGACTAGGGACTGACAGTAAACCAAATAAGCCAAACATGGATACAATAGATACATCATTTTAACAGAGGGAGCACTTGCGCTATGGCACTGATCAGCAGTGACACGGCGCCCAAAGCATATACCAGCAAAACATCGTAACACAGTAGAGGCAAACAGAAAAAATGGAGGAGAGACTCAAGCCAATGATGTCAGGTCTAACACGTGTCCCCTCCAGCTGAAATGTGGGGAGAACTACCCTTAACCTAGGGAGTCCTCATCACTAAGGCGGAAAAATCTGGACAGACCATCAGCATTGGCGTGATCTGTACCAGGGCGGTGTTCCACCGTAAAGTCCATCCCCTGTAGAGCAATGGACCACCTCAACAGTTTTGGATTCTCACCCCTCATTTGCATTAACCATCTGAGGGGCCTGTGGTCTGTCTGAACCCGGAAGTGAGTCCCAAACAGGTAGGGTCTTAGCTTCTTCAGCGCCCAGACCACAGCAAATGCTTCTCTCTCTATCGCACTCCACCTCGTTTCCCTGGGAAGTAACCTCCTACTGATGAAGGCTACAGGCAAGTCTCGGCCCTCTTCATTCACCTGAGCTAGAACAGCCCCCACGCCATGCTCTGAAGCGTCCGTCTGAACAATGAATTCTTTCGAAAAGTCGGGTGCTTGGAGTATAGGTGCTGTGCACATTGCAGTTTTCAGGGTGTCAAAGGCCGTTTGACAGGCATCAGTCCAGATCACGTTTCGTGGCTGCTTCCTGGAAGTCAGCGAAGTCAAGGGGTGCACAATGTTACCGTAATCCTTGACAAACCTCCTGTAATAACCCGTGAGTCCTAAGAAGGCTCTCACCTGTGTTTGGGTTTTGGGCGGTGCCCAAGCCAGGATGGTATCAATCTTGGGTTGCAGGGGGGCCACCTTACCGCTCCCTACTTGGTGCCCCAAGTACACCACAGAACCCTGCCCAATCTGGCACTTACTGGCCTTGATTGTGAGGCCTGCTCCGCGCAGGGCCAACAACACTTCCTGGAGGTGGCGCAAGTGTTCCTCCCAGCTGGCGCTGAACACTGCGATGTCGTCCAGGTAGGCGGCGCTGAATTCCTCCAGTCCAGCCAAGACCTGGTTGACCAACCTCTGGAAGGTGGCGGGGGCATTCTTCATCCCAAAGGGCATCACCCGGAACTGGTATAGCCCATCTGGTGTGGAGAATGCTGACCTCTCTTTTGCCCCATCAGTCAAGGCGATCTGCCAGTACCCAGACGTTAAGTCAAACGTACTAAGGTACCGGGCAGCCCCCAACCGATCGATGAGCTCATCAGCTCTGGGGATGGGGTGCGCGTCAGTCTTCGTGACTGAATTGAGCCCTCGGTAGTCCACGCAGAACCGGAGTTCTGGTGAAGCACCAGGCGCTGCAGCCTTCGGGACCAAGACCACTGGGCTGGCCCAAGGACTGCTAGAGGACTCAATCACCCCCAATGCGAACATTTTGGAGACCTCCTCCTTAATGTACGCTCGGACCTTGTCAGTCACCCTGTAAGCCTTGTGCTTCACAGGAGGGCTGTCTCCGGTGTCAACGTCATGGACACACCAATGCGTGACACCCGGAACCAAGGAAAACAGATCCGGGAATTGTCCCAACAGGTGGCGACAATCCTGTTTCTGCTCAAGGGTCAGTGTGTCAGAGAGGACCACACCATCCACTGACCCGTCTTGCTCCTTAGCATACAGGAGGTCAGGAAGAGGCTCACTCTCCTCCTCCGTTCCATCATCTGTCGCTAAGAGCATGCCCACTTCTGACCTTTCTAAGTGGGGCTTCAAACGGTTGACATGCAGGACCCGCAAGGGGTTCCTGGGAGATTTCAAGTCCACCAAGTAGGTGACATCGCTCTTCTTCTCCACAACCTTAAACGATCCAGTCCACCTGTCCTTGAGCGCACAAGGTTCCACAGGGGACATGACCCACACTTCCTGACCAGGCTGAAGCTCTACCAGAGTGGCATTCCGGTCGTACCATCGCTTCATCTCCTCCTGGCTGGCCTCCAGATTTGCCTGAGCAAGTTCTCTGAAGCGCCGAGTCTGGTTCCGAAAGGCCAGCATGTAGCTGTATACATCCTGGGGAGGTTTCCTGGGAGATTGCTCCCAGCCTTCCTTGACCAGACTCAGAGGTCCTCTTACCGGGTGACCGTATAAGAGCTCAAAGGGACTGAACCCTAGAGCCTTCTGCGGCACCTCACGGTAAGCAAACAACAGGCATGGCAAGAGGACGTCCCATTTCCGCCTCATTGGTTCTTCAAGACCCATAATCATGCCTTTCAGGGTCCGGTTGAATCTCTCAACCAGCCCGTTTCCTTGAGGGTGGTAAGGAGTGGTGAACTTGTAGGTTACCCCACACTCCTTCCACAGAGACTTCATATAGTTCGAAATGAAGTTGGTGTCTCGGTCGGACACCACCTCTCTGGGGAACCCCATCCGGGAGAAAACACCCATCAGTGCCCGTCCCACCACGGGGGCCATCACTGTCCTGAGAGGGATGGCTTCCGGGTACCTTGTGGCATGGTCCACCAAGACCAGGATGAACCTGTTGCCCAGGGCTGTCTTGGGGTCCAGGGGCCCAACAATGTCAATACCCACCCGGTCAAAGGGGGTGCTGACTACCGGAAAAGGTTGGAGGGGAGCCTTCTGCTTCCTTCCGCTTTTCCCACTTGCCTGGCAAGTGCGACAAGTCTTGCAATGGATGTCTACATCCCTACGCATCTGAGGCCAATAAAAATGGGTGACAAGCCTGTCATAGGTCTTGTCCTGCCCCAGATGTCCAGCTAACGGTACGTCATGAGCCAAACCCAGTAGGAAGGCTCTGAAGCGCTGGGGTACCACCAGCACACGGGCTGACCCAGGCTCAGCAGCCTTAGGCTCGCTATACAGGAGGTCGTTCTCCCAGTACACAAAATGTGACCCTGACTGATCACCTGAGGATTGGGCTGAGGCCTGCTGCCTCATGCCCACAAGAGAAGGGCACTCTTTCTGTTCCGCACAGAATTCCTCCCTGGAGGGACCACCATCCTGCTGCCAGTGGGTCAGCTCGGGCAGATCTCCCAGTTCGGCAATTTGTTCCCCGGTGGGCTCCAGGGCATCCCCCTCAGGGTCTACCTCCTTCTGGACCACGGGAACAACGGGGGCCGGTTTCCCGCGCCTCCTGCCTCTTCTCTTCACAGCTGGGTGCTGGGCCGTACTTTCAGGCTCCGGGACCCCATCAACACCCTTACTCGCTGTCATGGATCGAGTGGTTGCACACACCCACTCTGGCACACCCAACATTTTCAAGTGCGCCGCTCTCTCCACCTTAGCCCAAGGGGAGTCTTCCAAATCATTGCCCAGGAGACAGTCGACAGGCATGGCGGGCCTCACAGCAACTTGAAGAGTACCTGAAACTCCCCCCCATTCAAAGGAAACCTGAGCCACCTCACACTCTTTCTGGGAGTTATCGGCAGCTATCACGGGGTAGAATGCGTGGGGAACCACCTGCTCTCTGGACACCAAGTGACACTTGACAGCTGTCACACTTGCTCCGGTGTCTCTGAGAGCTTCCACTCTATGGCCATTAATGGTCACCCACTGCCTATATTTACTAGTGTTACTAGGCAGAGGGGGTGGAGGGACCATTTGCATGTCTCCTAGCGAGACCAGGGACATTTCTGCGGGACCCCTCCCACCATGGACAACCATCTCCTCCCCTCCCAAGGCTACACTTGCCAACTGACGAGGGGGTGCACGCGGCGGTGCATTCGAATCCTTCTTGGGACACTGGGGGTCATAAAACCGGTGTCCCACCTGCCCACAACCGTAGCAGGTTAGGGGGCCCCTATGAACAGGTTTACCCGTCGGGGCCCCTGACTTCTTCTCAGGGGGAGGCTGGGAACCCTTCCCTTGGTTCCCTTGGGGATTACTTTGGGGCCCTTTCTGAGACTCCTTCTGTTTACCCTTGTCCCCCCCACTCTTCTGCTGGGGACCCTGCCCACCTTTGGCTGAGTCTCCCACTGGACCCTTGTGGACCCTGGTACTGACCCAGCGGTCCGCCTCCTCAGCAAGTTTTCTAGGGTTAGATATCTTGCTATCAATCAGGTGCTGGCGCAGCTCTGGAAAACAGTTATTAGACAAGTGCTCCCACGCAAACAAATCATAGAGAGCTTCATAACTTTCCACTTTGCTGCCCTTTACCCAACCATCCATGGCTCTGCAAAAATAAGACACATATTCAACCCACGTCGTACCAGGCAACTTCTTACATTCTCTAAAAGCTTGTCTGTACTGCTCGGGGGTTAAACCATATCGCAACATTAAAGCATCTTTCATATGAGCATACGACATCCTATCCGCAACAGGCATGTCTAACAGGGTATCTCTTCCCTCATTCACAAAGCGACCCCACAACCCTGCTCCCCAATTCTTCTCAGGGACCTGGTGGGCCAACAATGCCAACTCATATGCTTTAAACCATTGACCAATATCTTCATTCTTATTGTAATCTTTGATCACATCTTTCGGGAAGTAAAACTTACTTTCTGCAGGCTCGGATGGAATGCTGCCACCAGAGGGATTCAACTCTAACTTTTTAGCTTGGATATCCAGTTCCCTCAACCTGGCTTCACGCTCCAAAGCTAACTTCTCTCGTTCAAACTCCAACTTTTTGATCTCTAAATCAGCTTCCCTTCTACCTCTTGCATTTTCTAACTCCAACTGCCCATTTATCTTTAGCCTTGCCATCTCCATGTTGTAAGCTCGCTCTTTCGCCCTTTCTTCTCTTTCTTCAGGGGAAAGACCTTTGGAGGAAACACTGCTTCCGGGAGAGGGCACAGGTCCATTCACTGGCACCTCCTCATCCCCTTCCTCTGTGGGTACCACCACCACATCAGAGGGATTTCTGGACTCCCACCAGGCCTGCAATGCTTTATAAAAATCATCTTTTCTCGAGAGGCCGGTGGTAGGAACTTCAAACTGGTTGCAAAAGTGTTTCAGCTCATCTTTCTTGTATTTCTTTAGCTTACTCCTCTCGAACTCCTCCACAACAACGATAGCAGGGGCAGTGACTCCGTTGTCACTCATGGTTAAACTGGCAGTGTTCAGAAAATCAAGTTTCAGGAAAGCGGAGAACAAAAATAGGATCCTTCCGAATCAGATTGTGACTGCGTTATGGTCTGCTTTCACTACGTAGCGCACACTAATCACTGTACATGGGTCATAAATGCAAGGTCCAAATCCCACCGCTGCCACCAATGTTAGAACCGGCTGTCTCTAGTTGGCAGAGGTATACACTTCTGACAAATAGGGACACTCCTTTTCTAGTCAGGGCAAGGGGATCACACCCTTCGATAACCCCTGCTCACCCCCTTGGTAGCTTGGCAGAGCAGAACAGGCTTATCTCAGAGGCTGTGTGTTAAGCAATTATGACCACATACAGTAATACAGTGAATACACTACAAATGGACACGACACCGTAGTATTATAAAAATAAGTATTTTTATATAAGGCTTAGCACAAGACCAAAATAACGGCAAAACTGTACACAATCGGAATAAATACGTTCGGGAAGGAAAAAGGATAGTTCAAAGGTAGTTTCTTCTTTAGCACAAGAGTCTTTTAGTATCAAGCAAATCTTCTTCTTGGAAACACAGTTCTTTAGCAACAGGGTAACTCACACGGGAGCTACACAACGCTGGGCAGAGATAATCCACAGGTTCGGCGTCGACCGCGAGGAGCGCTACGTCGGGCCTGGAGTCACACGGACCCCAACAACACAGTACCTTAGGAAAAGGACGCACACGATGATCAGCGGCGTCGAGCACTCCGGCGTCGCGTCTTCGGTGTCGATCAGGCCACAGCAGGCGTTGTCGATGATGCAGTGGCACAGAGTGAGCAGCGCTCACGGCGTCGAAGGGCACACGGTTGATGCGATCAGCAGCGGGGCAGACACGAGGTCCTCTGGAGTTAGAGCCGTACTCCTACTCACTGGCGTTGCTGCTGGCGTCGGTTGGGCCCAGCGTCCGATCGTCGTGGTTGCTGGTTCTTTCAGAGATGCTGGATTCACACTTCCAGCAGATAGCACTTTGTAGCAGGTGAAGTCCTTTAGCCCTGTGACTTCGGCAGGAGACTGGCACTCTTCCAGTCCTTGGAGATTTTCTTAGCAAGCGTGAGAGTACACACACAGTTCCTCTCTCCTGGTTCCTTGGCAAAAATAAAGAAGCGCTGCAGGATTCCCCCAACAACAGCACACTGGCAGAAGGGGTAAGCAGTCCTTTAGATCAGCAGGCTTCTTGTCCTTGGTTACAGGGTTCCTTGTCAGAAGTGATCTGATTTCCTAGTTCAGGGGTCCTCCTCTTATACCCCTTTTCGTCTTTGATCCCTTTGTCTATGCCGGGGATTTCCCAACATCCTGGGTCTGTGGTGGGTGGAGCTAGGCAGTAGCACCTGGCCTATTCATTGAGCCGGGCCGGGTCCTCAGACGCCCCGCAGGAGGTGGAGCCAGCATTGACACTGGCAGGAGCAGAGCTATCAGTCGCTCGGCAGGAGGTGGAGCCAGCATTGTATCAGGCAAGGCAGGCTATCAACAACTACTCTCCCCCTACTCTCAACGTAATGTCCCACTCATCCCACACTGACTCATCCAGACCTCTTGGAGCCACCCAGCTCCTGTCACATACACGCAAGACCAGCAGAGACCAGATATGGTTAGACAAGAAAATAGACACTTTCTAAAAGTGCTATTTTCGAACCCAGAGTCCAAAAACCATCCACACCAACGGATGCGTAATTAAACCCCGAGTTCAGGGATACCAAACTCGACATTGCACCATGCTCCCCGAGCCAGCTAGGATTATAGCGTTAATAATCCCGGCGGCCCATTCTATCCAATGGAGAGCAGGCTACCTCGCAATAGTGAAGCCCTAAGATGGCGGCACTTCACTATCAGGACATGCCAACTTGGTCAGGCTTGTCCTACCTTACACTTACAATGCACCCTGCCCACGGGCCTACCATAGGGGTGACTAACATGAAGCTAAGGGAAGGTTGGAGGGGCTGGTAGGTAGGTATACCTGCGCAGCCGACGTGACAGTGCAGGACTGCACGTGGGTCTCGCAATGACCGACCCGTAGACATTCGTTTACAAGGCCGCTCCTGTGGGTGGCACAACACGTGCTGCAAGCCCACGAGCGGCATTTGTATTTACAAGCCCTGGCACTCCGGGTGCACTAGACTAGGGACTGACAGTAAACCAAATAAGCCAAACATGGATACAATAGATACATCATTTTAACAGAGGGAGCACTTGCGCTATGGCACTGATCAGCAGTGACACGGCGCCCAAAGCATATACCAGCAAAACATCGTAACACAGTAGAGGCAAACAGAAAAAATGGAGGAGAGACTCAAGCCAATGATGTCAGGTCTAACACTGGGTCACATGACTAGGTGTAGTTGGCAGTCTTTGACTTTTGTATATTCCTCCAAGACCGTCACACAAAAGGAGGATGGGGTGTTGGCAGGATAAGCATCCCAGCAAGATGGGAGGGGTTGAGATGTGCACAGCCTCACTTACAATTTAAAGAAGCTGAATCAGGCCACACGCGAAGAACTTCACACTAATATTTTGTGCCCCCTACAGCCTGAGACTAAGGCAGGTAGGAAGGAAATTCCAACACCATCCATAATGGTAAAACTGGAGAAGTTTCTTCCACTTCAAAGCTGGCACCAGTTATAAAATTAGGACTCTCCGACCCACTCTTGGCAGTTCACCTCTGGGTCTGCTGAGGACTCACAGAGGTCTCCCCTGCTGCACTTAGAGGACTGCCCTGCTGCCTGATGCCTGCCCTCTTCCTACAGAGGTCTGCCCTGCTGCTTGAGACCCGCTTTTGACTAAGAACCCAGGACAGCCAGAGTGACCCCAAGGAGTTGGATGGCCTCCTGATCAGGGCCTCATGGACAGAAAAGGTTCCTGCATCTGTTGCTCCTTCAGTTGTGTTCCTTGGAAGTGGGTTAAAGGTGATCAGCGAACCCAAATCTAAGACTTGAAACTTAGCAACTTTCAGTATGAAAGTGCTCTAAGAACTGAGAAAAGACCAGGACCTACCTGCTCTTTGATCTGCTGCAGGTGCATTGACCTGGCATTGTGGTGACTACCGCTGCATTCAGAAGGGGTATCTAGCCTTGTGAAGCCCTTGTGGGCCACAGACTGCAGATTTGTCCAATTGGAAATATTTGACTATAAAAAAAAGACTAAGTCTGAACATAGAAATCTTTACAACATCGTCCAGCAGCTCCCCATCAACAATACCTCCTTCTCGGATACCTCCTTGGACACCACCGGCTACCTTGCCCTACTGAACATTGCCTTATCAGACATTTTTCTACAAAAACTCTGAAGGTAAGCAGAGGCTGGGCCCAATCCACTTATAATATCCAAACCGCGCTCCAACGCAGTCAGCCATAAATTTTTACTCTGCCCTGGTCTCCAGCGACTTGGTAGATTTCTGTAATTTCGGTATCAAATGAATGTCAATAAAAATAATTTATAAAATGTTAGTGTGGGTTTTTTCTTGTGTTGTGTTTTCACTTTATTACTGCTTAAGTGCTGAATAAATATGTTGAACATTGCCTACAAGTTATCCTGAATACTTTTGTGCCAAGCTACCAGAGGGTTGATCAGAGGTTAATTAAGTTGCTTTGTGAATCATCCTGATAAAGATTGGGGTGTTGTTTGAGAAAGGCTAGCACCCCCTTCAAGCAACAACCACATTTCTTACATATACAAATCACTGCAACTTTTTGCACTGAATGCTCATCTATGAAAGCTATACCCGATTACATCCACCATCCTTTTCTGGCAACAGAGGTATGAAGTGATTATAGTTTGTTCAACAACTGAGTATTTGCTTACACTTATTTTTTCATTGTGCAACAGCCAGAGATAATTTAATAAGGAACACTTTAGCTAATAACATTTTGGGAACAAAGGAAAGGTATGCATTTTTTTAAATGTAAGTCTCATTTAAGGATTGCAGTTATTCATGAAAATCCAAATTTGTGATCAATGAGATAATACCAGGTGATTCCCGGAGAGGGTTTGTAAAATGTGTTTTTGTGCACTTTTTGTGAACACCTACATACAAAAGAAAGCCAAAAGAAAACCAAAATTATAGAGAAATTCAATTGGCACACAACATCTATGTGTGGGTCCAAAAAACGACCATTTAAAAAGGGAATCTGATTTCCCTTGGCAAACATTCTTTTTTGAGACGTAGGTGGGTGCTGTCGCCCAGCAAAACCTACCAAACCCAGACATACCTAAAAAATAGAGTCCTGAAGGAGTGTTTTTTCCAGCTACATTTTCTTAACTAGGATTTTTCGAAAAAGTCAATGCTGTATTATAAAGAAACAGAACTTTTTCACAATTCTGAAATCGAACGCTTTGAAACTCATGAAGAATGGCAAAAGTCCTACCACCCTGTAGTCCCAAACATTTCTCATTAAAAATACAACTTTACATTTTGAGGAAAGACAAAAAAGGGCAAAAACTATGGCAATATGAAGATCACATTAAAAACACTGCATTGACTTCAAACAGTGTGAGAGAAATGTACATTATTGATATGCGTCCCTGGATGCTGGCTTACCAGGGATCCAAACACTGCTGCCTTCTCCATTGAAAATTGTAGAGGAAATTAGTAAAATGCAATGTTCGCTGAGCAAACAATACCACATTGACAAAAGTTGATTTCTAAGGGAGACATGGGGCGATAGGTGTGTTTTGGCAGCATATTGCAGGGTGGGTTAGGTACAGCTAAGTCGAGTAACAACGTGATGAAGCATTGAGTCTTACAAAGGCTCATCTGCTGGTCACACCAAGTGCACACCAGCACATCTTTGGTTGAACTCTGTAGGTATTCTGACAATTCGGATGTTTTTCTGGCACAGGCTGCAAATGACAAAACAGAGCGTAGCCTATTTTGAGGGGATCACGGCCAGCTCCAGTGATTAAACCCTTACTAGCCAATTTTACATAATCCTTCAATGACTGCATCTGTAAGTGCTCTTTATGAGGACTTTTGTTTTCAAGCTGTTTGTCATAGTTTGCATGTGTCACTCACACAGCCAAATCTAGAGCCTGGTGGTAACTGTATAAATCACCACCTTTTGCATAGCATACCCTCAGATTGTTGCTGGTTTTACAACTCTGTCGCCATTAGCCCGGCTAACCAGGAGTAAACTGCCTGTGCTCCCCTTTAAATATGGTTAAATGTAGATGTAAAAAGTGCTCCCAGGGTGTGGAAGATAAGTGCCCCTAGTGAACCACAGTACTTATTGAGACATCCGCTACAGTAGGGGTGCAAACATGGCTATAGGCCTGCCATCTGTAGCCTGACTGCTGCGGTGTTAAACCTACAGTGCGAGCTGTCAAAATAACTCTTTTTGACACATAAAGACCTTCCTCTTTAATATTAGTAAGTCACCCCTATGTTGACCTAGGATCCCACAAGGCAGTGTGCATGGTGTTTAAAAGTGGGACATATAGAATATTAATACTACAGTGCCCAGCTGACCCGTAGCAATTGGGCTTGGACTGGACTTTGCTTTTGGCCTCTTCTTGATACTCTGTAAGTCTCTAAGGGCACTTCCCTGTGTTCAGGGAGGCATCAAAAGTGCAGTTATATGGTTGTTTGGGAACCAGAACAAACCTTGGAACCATTGAAAATCTTTAGTCCCAGAGCCTCAAGGGTACCAGTGGGGAAAAGTATTCAACTGGCAGTTCCACAGCATTAGATGATATTTCAGCATTGTCCCGCACAGACATCGCCACGCCTCTGAAAAAACAACAAAGTCCCTTGCTGTGCTTTCACTTAGAAGATATTTTGCTAATTTATTAAAAAGCTTCAGAATGTTAGCGGGCCCTACCTGTTTTTAATGTCTAGCTAATGGCGTCACATGCAGATTACAGTTTCTATTCTATGATTTTCTGATTTATATACTGCCTGGCTCCCCAATGGGGCTGCCCAGCATTAAAGTATGCTGGTGACCCCTAAAGATGGAAAATAGGAATAGCCAGGTTTTATATAGATTTCTGAACTTCCCTATTAAGGTACATACACAGACCTTCTTGGAGAAAGCATTCCAAACATTGTGTCCCAAAAAGGCAAAGGACAGCCCACCTTATCTCATCAACTTTACTCGGGAAATCACAGTAAGATTTTTGCTGCCTAAATGTAGAGCACGGTTCTCGATATAAGACTGAACTCCCAAACTTTCATAGGTAGGTCCTGTACTGAACAAAGCTTTGTGCATATAGCACAAGGCTTTGAACTGGGTGCGCTTATTAATGGGACGCCAGAGGTGAGTCTGTAAATGATACGAAGCCAGGACAAAGTTTGGAATGTGTCATAAAACATGATCTGTAGCATTCTGAACAATCAGAAGCCTATGGACAGTGGATTTGGTAGATTTAAAGTAAAGTACATTGCCATAATCTAGTCTCGAAATGATCAAGGCCTGTACAATCGTGTTTGAGTAGAGGGAGGTAAAAGCCATAATATTATCCTCATACACCGAAGTAGGCTGCAGCAACTAGTGGCCACCATGTTTATTTGATGATCCATGATGAGCTTGCATCCTGCCAAAAGCCCAGGTCTTTGATCACCTTGCTATAGTTAGATGAATATCCAATTTTTTCTGGCTACCAGCGCAGGCCCCACAATTGGGGGTGGATGAGGACCAATAAAACCACTGTCTTATTATCATTCAATTTTAGACAGTTATTTCTCACCCATCCCACAGCTTCCACAAGGCAGGACCTCAGATTAGATGGATTTAATTCATCCTTGGCACAAGGTGACAAAATAATCTGTGTGTCATCTGCATAAGACAACAAGGTCAAGCAATAAGCTTCTACTATGTCTTCAAATGAGCGCACATAAACATTGACGAGCAAAGGGTTCAGTAAACAGCTCTGCTGCAAACCAAATGGCAGCGCATGAACTGTAGATTTGTGAGACATTTGGATGACATGAAACATCCAATCTTGCAGGAAAGAGTAAATCCATAATAAAGCCATGTTCTGTGTGCAATTGTCTGCTAACCTCTGGAGAAGCACAGGATGGGAGAGGGTATCAAACATCGCACAAAGATCAGGTTTCAGCTTCAACCTTTGCAGAATGGGTTTTCAAAAAAAGAAAAAAACCCTTTGGAATTAATACTTCAAATGTTTCTTTTACCTGTACTTCCATACTTTTCAGCTGGACCAATCCAATTGTTGTATCTGAAAGGGTTCCATCACGGTCAGTCTTATGTCTTGATCTACTGTGACGATTGACCACTGGTACGTTATGCTTTTTAGTGCTGTTTCGACTTCAAATTTAAAAATTCATGTCTCCATTTCCCTTTTTTGGATTTGTATTGCTTTTCTTGTTATTTTCTTTATTAAATTGTACTTTATTTTTCTGATTCAGTTTCGGTTATTTTGCTTGGTGGTTTGACTTTATTATTGTTTTGGTACTGAAAATATACTTTACACATTACCTTAAGACAAACCTATCTGCTCTTTGCCATAGCTTCCTACGCATGAGCTCAGATTAATTTAGTGACTTTGAGTTCACCTTGACAAGAGTTTTGATTATTTCTTGGGGACCATCCAGCCGCCCATTTCAAATATTAATTGAATTTCTTATAAACAGTAATAATCTTTCTCTAGTAAGTACTGAAATCACAATGTTGTGACTACGAAATGATTGTGTAAATGTAGTATGATACCACATTTGCTTGTGGCAGTGAATTACAATATTTAGTGCTTTGTCAATGTGTGGGAATGGTGCTTTCCTCAAAAAATGACAGTTTTACTGCGCTGAGTTGAAAGAGAGCTTGTACAGGGACCAAAAGTCAAAACTTGTTAGATTTTCCAAAATATCCACTTTCCCAAAATGTGTAATTTAATAGGTTTTTCTAGGTGCCAAATAAACTCTGGCACAAAATATCTATACATACCACTAGTCAATCTCTAATTTAGGGGTTTGTGTAATTGTGGTAACTTGCTTTCCCGCAATTATAACGAAATTAAGTGAAACAAGACATAATTACATAAAATGTTAATCTTTCATTTTGTGCTATATTTTAATTCAAAATGCATCCTTGCCTCAATTATTTTTTTGCATAAGGACACGCTTAAAAAACATTGCAACCAACAGTTGCTCTTGCTCTGTTATTCCTGTGTCTTTGTGGTATATTGTTACCACAAACTGCATGGGCCGCATACTTACTCAAAGTAACATAATGGAGGGATTTTTGGGAATTTCGAGAAACAAGCATATATGCAAAATTATAAAAATTACAGGAATCACACAGACATAATTTTAACTACTCCCGGGTCTAATCTCAATGGCAAACTGTACATGCAAAATTTTTGACATATATATATGATGTGTTTGGCCCTTCTTCGGGATCTGGTCTAATTTTTTATTGTTCGGTTTCGTAAACCCAGGTGTGGTACCACAAAAGTCAGTCACTTGGCCAAGTAAAAATTAAAAACTGATACATTTTCCTTTGTGGGTTTTAGTTCCCCTAGGATGAAGGATTGTAGTGACTGTCCTATTGCTCAGGAGAGCTAAAATGCAGATGATGGGAAGTGGCCAGAGAGAAGCACAGCTTGTATCAGCATGTTGAGCTACACACTCTGCTTATATTCATTTTGCTTGACTAAAACGGGGGTATTTCATGGACCCATGTTGGACGGATAGGGGAAATACTTTCATTATTTTGCCCCAGGCTAGTTCAAATACAGATGATGAAGCCAGAGATATAAATGTCTTGAGTCAGGCTCTGTATCAGTTGCTATTTTTCAACTTGATAGAAACTTAGGGGTCTGTTTAGTGTTCATTTCGCTGTGACTATCTGAATGCATTCCAGTTTCTTTAATAGGGAACTGGGAGCTCCTAAAAGAAAGGTGTTACAATAGTCCAACCTACTTAATATTGCACCTCTAGAAATCAAGGATCTAGCTGGGATGTTAAGCAATGGGTACAGTTTCCTGAGATCGCGAATCAGTGCGAAGCAAGTCCCACCAATTCTATTCACCTGCTTTTCCATAGAGAATAACAACATACATCAGCAGAACTGGATCCCACTCTATTTCTATATTTGTTTGCTTGATAATAATGCATTCCTGGTGTTCAGAGGTGTTGGAAATTTGGTTTCTGGTTCACTGGGATGTGAGCCCTGGTCAGGCAGCAACCACAATCCTAGCCAGGTTAAGGCACTAGCAAACCCCAAATGAACCTGTGCTCACCATCTAGTAGCTCTGCACAGAGCAGTCAAGCTTAACTTGAAGACAATGTCTAAAGTATTTGCACAACACTTCAAACAGTGAAAACACCACTCAAAAAAATTCCCCCACCGTATTTGAAAAAATAGTGTTTAATTTAATTTTAAAAACAAGACCAATACGACATCAATCGAATAAGTGGAACTGGACTAATTAATTTTTAAAAAATGAACTGCAATATAGTGCCTAAAAGCATAAAGCGCCAACCGGGATATCTAGTCACTCTAGACCAGGTCAAATCCAAACATTCAAGCCAACCGCGATGGAGTGTGGGTCGAATACATTCCCAGGTTAGTCCTTTCTAAAGGTTTGCCTTCTCAAGCTTTGTGCCAAAAGTCCCATTCAGGGGGAAGAATTTTGCTGGGAGCAAAGAGAACATCACTGTCGAGGGTCAGCGTGGCATGAAGAGCAGGACGGGCATTGCAGACGGTTGGGCTGGAGCCTCACTGTGGTGATCTGCACCAGCGGACGATGCTTTCTGTGCAAAGAGTTGACCTTGTGGCAGCTTGCTCTTATTATTTGTGTACGAGGTGTGGTTCAGATGCAAACTGGCCCGTTTGCAGTTGCTAAGAGCCCAAAAGCTTGATTTAATTGGCTCAAGAGCCACACCAGGAGCCCAGGACCACAGAGGTGCCACTTGGGGGTTCAGGAGCTTGTTGCATTTGAGTCCAGGAGCTGTGGGGAGCCTGTTATGTCCCTGAAGCTCAGATCAGGAGGCCAGCAGACTATCCCTTTAGGTCTGTTTGGGGTTCTGAGTTCAAGATGGAGTTTGCAGGCCCAGCTGTTCTTCCCTAGGCAAGAGGGCAGCAGCACAGCACGACAGCAGTTCCTTCATAATAGCAGTCCAGCAGAGTGACAATCCTTTCAGCAGCACAGCAGACCTACTTCCTGGTAGAGTATTCACAGGTCAAGAAGTGTACAGAAGTGCCGGTGTCTGAGGTCCAGTGCTTATACTCAGTTGTGACTTTGAAGTGGGGGGTCACCTCAAAAGCAGGCCTTTGAAATGCAAATAGGTCCTCCAATGCTTCCCTGCTCCAGCCGCACTACAGGAGTGTATGAAGCCCTTTGCGTGGGGACAAAACACGGTCTATTCAGATGTAAATGAGGATGGGTCCAGTTCCTCCGTCCGATCCTGACAGGATGGCCTATCAAGTCAAACTTAAGCTCCCGCTACATCTGACTGTCTAATAGTAATACACAAAGCTTAACAGTCACCCACCCCAGAAGTGATCAGAGACAGGCAGTAGGCTTCAAATAGCTAAAGCATGAATATGCCAGCTTACTAAAAGTAGCTTTTTCCAATTTGCAATTTAAAATCAAACTTCACCATAAGTTTGGACTTTAAATGAATTGATTCCAGAAACACCAAACTAGAATTAGTTCTATCTGCACATTTGGGAATTGCTGTTATAATGTAATAAGGTAATCCCAATGTTATCCTATAGAAGCAAAATAGCCTTGCAGGAGTGTAAAACACATTTAAGAGTTCTTCACTACCAGGACATGTAACATTTAAAAGTACATTTCCTGTTTTTAAATACATTGCACCATGCCTTCTGGGCTCTCCATGGCCTACCCTAGGGGTAACTAATATGTATTGAAAAGGAATGTTTAGGCCTGGCATGAGGTTTAACTTGCCAGATTAACATAGCAGTGTAAAACTGCACACACATGCTCTTCTATGGCATTAAACATGTTAATGGGCTACTAAATGTGGGTGGCACAAACAGTGCTGCAGGCCCAGATCTCTGTACTGGGGTGAATGTATAACATTGTTCTGCATTCTGTCCATCAGCTGTTGTTTTTGCATTTGTCACCTCGAGTGGGACGGGTATGCTCAGACGTGAGTCCCATGCTCTCCACACCACTGGAGTCAAGCTATCCTGGCTGATGACGGCTGATAGCCAGAAACTGGTCCTAGGATGCTTGATTCCGGTCCAGGAAAGACATGGCTTGGCAGTTCGGACTGGACTGTTCCCATGAGGCACAGGGTCAAGGCTGATTTGCATATGGCCATGACTGTACTGGGGTGGTGTGGAGTGCAAATAAACGATGGATTAGGCCCAGATCTCTGTACTGGGGTGAATGTATGACATTGTTCCGCATTCTGTCCATCAACTGTTGTTTTTGCATTTGTCACCCCGAGTGGGACGGGTATGCTCAGACGTGAATCCTGTGCTCTCCACACCACTGGAGTCAAGCTATCCTGGCTGAAGACGGCTGTAATGCCAGAAACCGGTCCTAGGAAGCTTGTTTCCGGTCCAGGGAAGGCATGGCTTGGCAGTTCGGGCTGGACTGTTCCCATGAGGCACAGGGTCAGACTGATTTGCATATGGCCATGTCTGAACTGGGGTGGCAGAGTGGGCTAAAGAACGGTGATGGATTAAACCCAGATCTGTTGACTGGGTGTGAGTTTTTGATTGGTTCAGATGCTCCATCCATCACCACCCTCTTTTGTACCGCAGGCCCACTAGTAGCATTTAATTTACAGGCCCTGGGCACAGGTGGTGCACATTACTGAGAACTTATAATTAAACTAAATATGACAATTGTGGATAAGCCAATGTTACCACATTTTAGGGAGAGAGCACAATCATGTTAGCACTGGTTAGCAGAGGTAAAGTGTGCAGAGTCCTTGAAACCAACAAAAACAAATTCAGCAAAAAGGGCAGGAGGAATGTGTAGGGCTGACCTTGTGAAGAGGGTCATTTCCAATAAGAGGTCAATGCAGAGCCCCTTAGGAAGTGAAGGTGGTAGATCAGGGACTTTTGTTTCATGTGCCAAATAATGAATGATTATTGGTTTCTATTGGGTATTCCAGGTCCCCTAGGAGAGTAGATCGTGGGCTAACAATCCCTTCAATGATTTGCTCCTGGGGTAGCTAAAATGCAAATGGTGGGTAGGGGCAAATATCCTCAAACAGATCAAGATAAAGGATGTAGATCTCAGGTAGAACATGGTGGTCAAGCATGTATTTATTTATTTAAGAAGTAGAGTGCATGATTACCTAAATGTGTCCTAGTTCTGTATTGGTGGCTAGCACTACACTTTTATCTACCACCTCCAATTCCCCATGGTGATCATTCCAGTCTGAAAAGCCAGGTCTACATTTTTTTCCTAAATACTAAAACGTTGTCAGAGGGCCCGATCTCCAAGAGCAAAGCAATGCAAGCTAGAGCAGCCTGATAAGAGAAAACCCAGTACCACCAGAAGAGATGCTGAAGAAGAGGGATACTGTGGAAAGATGCTAAGAAAACAATTGCCTGATAAAGGTTGGTCCCTTGACATGCCGTGACTCAAAATAACTGCAAAAACATTTGAAAAGTAACCATATTTATCATTTCAAGTCAGCGTAAGGAGTTTAAATGCCTGAATATTTAAGTCCAAAAAATCTTCTTCAGTTTCACTGGTGCAGCTAAGTTTCCAACCAATTGGAGTTTGGAAGTGGTGCAGATTGGGAGGTGTAGGCAGAGAGCATTGGCATAGTCAATCTAGGTCCTCGAAGATGGTATATTGCAGGTTTGATTATGCAAATGGCGGAATTTGCCACAGTATTGAGTATCAATAATAGTTTAGTCATATTTCAGTGAGGTCAAGGTTATTGGCAATAATAGGACCAGCAATGGCAAAGCTCTACTTTACAGCTGAACTGTATTTATGAAGGAAGTAGTTCTGTTTTTGTTTCTATAGGTTGTTGAGTGTAATACTTTTTGTTGGTATAGCATATAACTCTCTCCCTAATACTTTCAGTGATGGAAATGGCAGAGTTCCCTTGAGAGTTTTTTGAGGAATGTCTTTCTTCACATTCTTATAGTAGGGTCCGTCTTGGTGACAAGACTTATTATTCTTCAAATGAGAGGTCCCTTGTTACCCCTTACTCTAGAGAACCAATTGCAGGATGTCAGAAATGTATGCCTCACTGAGGGGCAGATTTCCAAACCCTTACAACACTTATGCCCCGCTGTTGCGTCACTTTTTGTGACGCAGAGGCTGCATAAACAATGCGCGACGCTGTGGCCAATTTACAACCTGGCACATCTGGGGAGATGCGTTTCCTTGTAAAGCCCTGCGCCACATTTTACCTGCGTCAGGTATAATGTATGCAGGGTGGCCGCTCCAAAGCAGAAAGCCATGTAGAACTGACGCAGTGAAATTAACAACATTTCACTGTGTCACTCTATGCATTCACTGCATCAAAATCCCTAAGTATGCCCAGACCAGGAGTAAGGAATGAACCAGAATTTTTTGAATGGGACTCACCTATCTCTGTGGCGCTTTGCTGGAGCTGCGTCACTTTCATGAGCATCTCCAGCAATGCGTCACTTTTGAGCCAACAGATGCGTCCAAATTTCTGATGCCTCTGTCAATCCTTGCAACATGGTGCGGCACATCCATGGTGGCGCAAGGGTTTCGTACAGAGGTGCAGGGAAACTGACGCATCTGTACAGATTGATAGTTTCTTGTAAATATGCCCCTGAGTTTTCAAGAGAAGACACCCTATGGCAGGTGCTGTTTATGACAGTCACACCTGAACCCACTTTCAGAAGGAGGTCATGCATTTCAGCAGAGAGACCACTAAGTATTATGGGCAGGGGCATGACTCGAAAGTCCTCTTTGCATATGGTATACGGCACCACCTGTTGCTGGTTAGAGAGAGTTGAAGTCTTATTTCGATGCATGTCTTTAGAAAATGCCAGCGCTAGGCACGGAGAAATGATCATCCATGCCCTGGATTTCAGAGTGGTTAGATGAGAAATTGGGGGAGTTGTGGTGGCTTCCTCTGTAGGGCGGAGTGAGGAGAGAGAATCTGGAAGGGTGGTGAGAGAGGAACAATATGGAACTCATTTGATTCTGAAAAGCAGGTTAATATACTTGTTGATAGGATGGTAGGTGCAGTAGTTGGTCCGTTCCCCCATTTGTTGATTCTTAAGTGGGGAATGGATGAGGGAGCAGCTGCAGTCTAAAGAATGACACGAGACGAAAAGTTGTCAAAAGGAAGAACTTGCTGTATTTTTTCTGTTCCATTAAAGTTTGTAGAAGTTGGGGACGATGAGAAGGGCCTGCTTACAGTCTGGTGAGGTGCATGAAGCTGTAGGAGAGGGAGTAATCAGGGCCTGGGAGGGGAGGCCTTTAGTTGAGGAAAGGAGGATGGAGAATTGGAGGTTATATCTGTCAATGGCTTGGTCTGTGCTGGGACTGTATTAGGATCTTACAGTTGCGGATGATGGAAGTGCAGCTTCCGAGCAGGTAGCCTCTGCCGGCCTCCAGGCCAAGATCTGAGCCCTCTGAAACAGAATTGTCGATATCAAATAAATGCTGTCAGTCAATGGCTTGTGTTTACGTAAACTCTACTCTGCCTGCAGGCAGCCACATCTATTTGTTGTGCCACTGCAGATTAACCTTCACTGGATGATATATTGATTAACACAAAGCGCGAGGCTTTGAATAACAAAGCTTTCTTCGTAAACCCAAGCATCGACCCTTTTGATTTACCGAGGACGTGCCTTCCACAACAGAAAGCCCATCAGAATCGTAACCTGCCATCGACGGTGCGTCTTTAGTCATACGTGAAACAAACACAGCTCCCGGCTCATCCCGAATTCACATCTCGGAGGTCGGTGCCGTGCTGCGGCAGATATGAAAAATCAATGGGGTAATTCACGAGCGAGCTGGTGGTGTCAGCTTTCTGCTGATAGTTGTGGAAACGTTCTGTCCATCACCCTAACTAATTGCTGTACTAAAGAGCCACGGCGAAGGGAGGAGGAGCTGCGCTTCCATTACACCGGTGCTCGTGACAGTCAGTTCTGCTGACGCCCACACAACGTTCCTGGCTCGGCATCCGCAGGAGAGTGCGCCGCGAGCAAATTAGTCTAATGAACGTGGACTTCGTCAGAACCTTCCACGCTGGCTACCGGCACGAGTGGGATTATGTATGTTTTTAGCTCGGGATCCACACCGACGTAGCTTTTATGTAGCAGAATATGTACATTTGAAGCAGAAATTAACCTCCGCACATCTCTACGATGACCATTCGTCTGACCATTGCTTGCCGACAAAACGCTGTGCCTGATGTACTGAAAGGCGTCTTAGCTTAAATACACTGATTGTTCGCTCTTTTTCAAACAAATACGCATCCAAATAAGATGTGATGAGCTCCCACTCCCGTCAATGCCAAAACAAGCCCCAGGGAAGGCGGCTGTCTTACCACCCACTCATCTATATATAGGAAAGATGTTGAGTCTGATTCACAAAGGTAAACTTATACTTTGCGAATAATCCCAGTTATTCGTACGTCACAGTATGTCTACATAGAGTGAACTACAATTACAAAGTAAAGAGGAGCACTCAAATTTATAACAATTTGAAAAAGTAAACCAAGGGTGCAAGCTGCTAGACTATGTTGGCTACATAGTGCAAACACAAAGACTGAAAATGCAAGCAGAGCCTACAAGCAGGATGCACTGTTCCTAGGAGAAAAATTCTCACAAAGTAAACTTATAATAAAATTCTAATGAATCAAAAAGGTCTATACATTGATATTACCAACATAAATTTTATTTTACACAGTGGTTATTCAGAAATAATACTGTGTTGTTAACTCATCTTGTGGATCATGCGTTAAAGACTTTACATAAATCTGTGTGGTTCATAACATGAAAGGAAATACAAATATATGTGTGTCCTTATAAACACCTATGTTACATGATTGTCCGTTTGGAGCAATAACATTGTGAGTAGTTTCTTATTGTCGCCCGATGCATTTCGGGAAGCCCTGTTCCCTTCTTCAGGGGCGAATACCTAGACAAATATAATACAGAGAAACGTATGACTTTAGAGGTATTTTTGTTGATAAACCCATTTTTGCTTACACCAGAGGCAGGAATTTAATGGATAAGTTGAAAACTCCCACCATCAAAGTAACCACACAACCACATACAGGTACCATGCGTTGTCAAAACTGCGTGCATTGCAATAATATTATTATTGGTAATAGCATGACACACCCGACAACAGGCAAGAAGATTGAGTTACGTCATTCGGGGGACTGTAACACCATGAACATCGTTTATTGCCTAAAATGCCCATGTGGCAAATTATATATAGGTAAAACTGCTCGTAAATTCAAGACTAGGCTCACTGAGCATAAAAGTAATTTCAGGTGCAAAAACAGATCTACTTCAGTAGCAACCCACTGGATAGAGTTCAAACACAACGTTGCTCAATTGAGAGCTCAAATTATTGAAGTTGTACCCAAACTAGAAGGCCAAGACAACAACGCCAAATTACTGCAGAGGGAGGTGTACTGGATTGAATATCTTGCCACCTTGATACCCATGGGTCTCAATGATAGGGTTGATTACAGTTGTTTCTTATAGCCTTAGTATCCATTGAGTATTTCAATTGTTTGCTTCACTCACACTGTAACATTATAACTCTGGTCAGCATTTGTTACAACATAGACCGTTTCCAGTTATGCCCACACCTATTGTCTTTATCTCATTTATTCTTTTCCATGATAACCATACCATTGTTGACATTGACACTTCCTCATGTATATATTAATTGTTTAGATATTCATTTGTAGTCCTCTTGGATGGCAAGCTTTCACGATATAGCGAAGTATCTACATCACAATGCTTCCATCATGGTACTTTGTTTGTTATTGGAATTGCACCATGTCTTACCATCAATAGAAACCAGTTAACTTCCGCCACTTCAATAGAATGTAACTACGACCGTAGAGGGTAATCCCCTATTACTTGAGCCATATCTTACCATCGATAGAAACCAGTTAAATCCCGCCACCACAATAGAATGTAACTACCACCGTAGAGGGTAATCCCCTATTACTTAAGCCAGGATGTAACAGACATCGGTATTTCTATATTGTGGTCTCTGTGTGTGAAGGCATGCTTAACTGGTAGTTACCTGAGTCTATTAGTTATTTTGTGTAACAATCGTTCAGTTTTGAAAATTTCTCCTCACATGTATGTGCATTTGGGCGTGTTTGTTACTTTTGTTTCAACTCCTACCTACCGTTACTTATCCGATATTTTCCCACATTTGCTCCAATACGTGTGGGTTTATGCATTTATATTCCTTTTTAACAGCTGCCGTCTTATGAGCCCCTCCTTGTTACCAGTCGGCTGTTAGCACTACAATTCCCAGTATACCTTTAAGACTATCACACGTGCTACACCATAGAACTATTTTTAGAACCTGTATGGTATCCCTCCGCTAATTTTCCCATTTGGATTCTACCTTCGTGCGAAACGCGACGTTCGTACACCCTGCCGGTAAGACTGAGAGCAGCGCTCGATTTCCGCGGTCACCATTCACCCTGTTCATTCTCTTAGCACGTTCTCTTTATTTATTTCCTTTGTAGAAGTCCACCATCAATACTGCAAGGATTATTTCAGGCTCGCGCAAATATTGGTAAGACTCAGTTTAGAGCAATGTCCACTACAGTTACCGTGCAACCGGTATAGTCCCATAGCACTGTTTTGTATTTTCCTTGTAGAAACCTTCCACAGATACTACGAAGAGCATGAACGTATATTACAGAACGTTTCCGCTCAAAGCATGAATCACAGTTCCTAATCTGCTTATAGTCTCTTATGACACCAGGTATATTTTTTCTCATTTACTTATTGAATTTGCCATTGATGCTTGCTAATTAATACTTAGGGAACGTGGACGTTCAGTGACTAACAGGACCTTTGTAATAGACCACTTGGCATATATTTACAGGCTCACCAATCGATACATTTTTCGCAAATGTTGGCAGGTCCAGTGTTATTCTTATTCAACAAATCTAGGTATTCTTTAAAGTAAGCCCTTCTTTTTGAGTAGCGGAAGCTTATACTGTGTTCATTTACATTATTTCTTCACAGTTTTTTAACGTGATACTTACCCTTGAAGTTTCAGATATCGCGCTATTTACCACCCCCAGACTGGTAGGTTCATTATTTCCCCCTATACCCAATCGTGTATATCACAGCAATGTCATATGGATTTATGTTGATTCATTCTTTTGCGACCTGAGTGTTGGTGATGACATAGACTGATATGTTAAACATGGCACTTGTTCTGGTTTTAATGTTCATTCACAGACCATGCATATTTACATATGTTTTATTGTTTGTTAATGTCTTTCAATAACGTGTGGTGCTTTACAACCAAGTACATTTAAATTTGATTATTAATTATTTGTATTTCCATAATGTGGGCAAACACATTTACATAGGATAGCGTTTTTGTTAATCTACACCAGGGGTTATGTACAGTGATTCTTCTGAGAAATATAATTGACATGCTCTTATGTCTGTATATTCACTACATGACAAAACTTGCAAGTTATTTCTTTGTTCCTTCCTGTGGCTATTTACATGTTGTTGAATTATTTTGATACATACGTTTCTCTGTATTATATTTGTCTAGGTATTCGCCCCTGAAGAAGGGAACAGGGCTTCCCGAAATGCATCGGGCGACAATAAGAAACTACTCACAATGTTATTGCTCCAAACGGACAATCATGTAACATAGGTGTTTATAAGGACACACATATATTTGTATTTCCTTTCATGTTATGAACCACACAGATTTATGTAAAGTCTTTAACGCATGATCCACAAGATGAGTTAACAACACAGTATTATTTCTGAATAACCACTGTGTAAAATAAAATTTATGTTGGTAATATCAATGTATAGACCTTTTTGATTCATTAGAATTTTATTATAAGTTTACTTTGTGAGAATTTTTCTCCTAGGAACAGTGCATCCTGCTTGTAGGCTCTGCTTGCATTTTCAGTCTTTACATAGAGTGAACGCCGTGTTTCTGGTGTCCACATGAGAAATATATATGAGAAATTAATACACAAAAGTAATTTAAAATTTAAGTGAAGCTTAATGTGCGTTGTGTGCTCTTACTTTCAAAGTTTTTTTGTAAAGGGCTTGTCAATGGGCTCAATCCTATGCACAGTCCTAGGAATTGGCCCTGTCTCGTTTCCAGTGTGATCCATGAACGATTCGAGGTCCCAATTCTCCCCACCCACCCATCCTCCCGATTCCTGCTCACAAACTCATGTAAGCCCCAATCCCTTCTAACACTTGAGTCCAGATATATCAACACATTGTGCTGGGGGAAAGACACCAAAAGTGAGGCAAACTAGTGCAACGTGTTTTTGTTATTCACTTTCCAGAATAAAACTTCATTTGCATTGGAAAGATGCCAAAAAGTAATGCTCAGTACCGCTATGAGCAGCTTTTTGTTGTTTTGTTGTCAGTAGCCTTTTACTGGTTGGTACATGGCGTTCCCACGCTACGACCATAGTAGCTACTAAATATTGTAGGTAGGGGTTTGCACTCAAAAATACATTCCCATGGCTACAGGTGCAATTTACAAGAAAAGCTTTTTCTTCAAACGTTTCAAACTTTGCATTTGTCTGTACTGCAGAGCATTCATGCAAAGTGGGTATAAGTTTGCAAGTAAGTCTGAGCATATTATTAATATTGGACGGGTAACCTTCCATTAGTAAACCTATGTTAAATATCACAAACACACCCTTTGCACTATGGTGTAATGGTGTGTGCATGGCACAAGGCAGCCTAATACTAGCGCACCAGTGCTTGGTAAGAGAGCAGCAGTGCTATATGTTTATCGAAAAAGCACTGTTCTGCTCTCTAACACAAAGCACTTTTTTGTTCTTTCTTAGTTTTATATAGCGAGAACTTGACCCAAAGGTATTAGAACGTTTTACATGAGCACCAGTTGCATTACACAAGGACATATTCATTTTTGTAGGCCCAGGGAGATTAGGGGCCAGATGTAGGTAATTCATATTTACCGACTCTTAAATACCGAATTTTACCGATTCGGTATTTAAGAGTCGGTAAATATGAAGGGGGGACATGTAGGTAATTCCAAATTGAGAATTACCGATTCGGTAGGATTTGGTATTTACCGATTCGGTAAATACCGAATCGGTATTGCCCATTGATTCCTATGGACCATGTAGCCCATAGGAATCAATGGGCAATACCGATTCGGTATTTACCGAATCGGCAAATACCGAATCCTGCAAGGGTGCAGGGGGTGTCACTTTGACACCCTCTAGCACCCCAATTCCGGACTTGTGTGCCATGTGGCACACAGACATGCCCTAAGGGCATGTCTGTATGTCACATTGCACAGGTGTGCATGCACACATGTGCATGCACACCAGGATTCGGTATTTTACCACCCAGTTGGATTGGGTGGTAAAATACCGAATCTGAAAGGCCTTTGGGACTCAGAAAAGTCCCACCTACATCTGGGTTTTACCGAATCGGTAAAATTACCGATTCAGTATTTTACAGAATCAGTAAATTTACCGATTCGGTAAATTTACCGAATCTGTAAAATGATGCCCCTACATCCCAATCACCAAATACCAGTCGGTAACGGCCGAATTCGGCCGTTACCGACCGGTATTTGGGCTGCTACATCTGGCACTACGTGATTTGCCCAGAATCACAGGATGTTGAGCATTATTATCGAGACTCGAACCCAGCTCCCCAGTTCAGAAATTGACCGCCCTAGCCGTTAGGTTACATCATTTCAACACCTACGGTTGTTGCACTGCTTTGTGAGGCTTATTAGTAAATGGGCCCCTTAGTCTTATTAAAACAGACCAACATTATTTCAAGTAGAAGAGTGTAAAGGGTTCGGATGATGACAGTGCACACAAAGCCAAGTCAGAGAAAGCTAGTTTTCAATTATTGTGATATAAGGTCATTCTTTTGGGCACTTTAAGCAGCAATGCACGTGTTGACTTTGGAGGAAGGTAAAATAGCGCTTGAAAAACAAAATGTATGTGATCTGGGAAAGGAACATATTGGAAAAATACCAGTTACGCAATCTATTATATGGTTTTGTCCCAGTTAGTAAATGATTTATTCTTTCAGTGTGCTATATTCTTCAGCAGGAGCGAACCAGTGACTTCAGTAATTCTTTACTGGGATGATCCGATATGAAATTAAACCATGATTTTTATATAGTGGTTCAATCCCCGCTGCTGTTTCTAAGTGCTATACATAACTGATGTTATTATTAGCCAATTTATGAAACTCAATATGCTAACCATAGAAGGATTGAAGTCCCAGTCTTTTTCATAAGTTTGACTTGTGGGTATCCGGACTCATAGCCTCCAAGTCAGAGGTATTTGTCAACACCATGCCTTCATCTTATGGAGCAGTTCCGCCTGCACATGTCAACAGCAAAAAATACATCTTAATGGACATGCTCTTAAAGCTGTGATGAGTTTTCTATTACAAAATAGGGAAGAAGCAGCAGACCACTCACTTCAATGGGCCTAGGATTAACACAAGGGAAGCGAGCCAATACCACATTGTTACTGTTACAGGACCACCCAATTCAATTTTAGAGATTGCAAGAGCCAGGCTTCACTGGCGGCAGCAGACCCCAAAGTACGGACCATCTAAGCCTGTGACACTGATTTTTGTGCAGAAAACAGAGATTATTGAATGTGAAAAAAAGACTATCAGATACTGTTGCAGGCCCTAAAGAATAAGAGTACTGCATGGGATGCTCTTGGAAAGCTGTCATTAGCACAGCTTTTTTGAATTCTAATCCTGAGTTGCATAAATAAGGGAAAATTGCTACTCTGAAACTGTGAGGAAAAATTCTTTAATGAGTGCAGGTTTACAATTCCCTTTGTGAATCAGACTCAAAATCTATAAGCAAAGTGTACTTTCCCTATCCATGGGTGCCAACAAGGTGGCCTGTGTTCCCTGACAGCTTGCTTACAGCATCCTCACAATTTCCAGGCAGAAACAAATGTGTGTGTGCTTAGCATCTTTTACAAACTTCAGACTACTGAATAGGAAATCATTTTTGTTGCTGGGACACTGTGAGAAAGTGAAATATTAGTTGGGTGGGTGGAAGTCCACAGCAAGTAATACAGTCATTAACATGTTAAGTCCAGTCAAATATTAAGTAATTTAAACCTGAGCTCAACTTATGGTAGCCATGCTGCAGAGCAGAAAGACTTATCAAAGAAAAAAGATGTAAATCATTTAACACGGTTAAAAAATCAAAAATACAAACATTACACCCCCCCCCCAATTCAATGTATAATATTAGAGAAACAATTAATAAGCAACATTATACCACACTGTCCCAAAAACAATTAGGGGAGAGATTAAATTTTTTGAGACTTAAGTGGAAAACCTGGCAGGAAAAAGAAAGTGCCCAATGTAAGTCAATGGTTATGATAGACCAGGATAAGGTGCATTTTCAGGTGGACCGCAGTGGAACCTGGGTCAGATATACCAAGTGGATTGGCCCCAGTGAAAGTATGGAAGTCAAAAAGTTTCAAAGTCTCACTTCAGAAAAATGTTGACAATTCTTCTTAGTCCCTTTGCAGAAAAGTCCTCTGTGCACGAGTTGCTGCCAAAACTGTAGCCATCAACATGGTATCAACCAATAGTTGGATACCCCAATGAAGTTGGCATGCTGAAGCTTTGAAGATCTCTCACTGAAAATTGTCCCTCAACAGAATTAAACTTGGTTGTTTTCTCTGAGATGCAGTGAACATTGAGCGGTATGAAGCTGAAATCAAATCAGACACAGTGGAACTGTTTTTTAGATACTTGTTCTGATGGGTGCCACTGAAGCTCTGGAGTAAATATTATTAGAAGTTTCCAAACTTTCTTCTGGTGTCCAAACAACCCAAGAGCATACATCTAAGACCTCCAGAACCTTAGAGGAGGCACTTAGAGACTCACAAAGTGGCAGACACGGTCCAGTCCAGTTCAGTTGCTACTGGTCAGCTGGACACCGCAGGGAAAAAGGTCTCTTTATATAGTAGGTGCAGTCCTTCTTTCGTTCTTCCACAGGTCCTGAGAGCGTTTTGAAGAGGTGCATTACCTGCCACCAGCTAGCAGGTGGGGATTACTCCTGGCTCTTCCCACACCAAAGAGTTAAAAGTTCTCAGGTGCAACCCTACCCACTTTTGCAGCAGTTACTTTTTGCCCTACTGCAAACAATCCCACAGTTCTTCCCTTGTGGAGAACTGTGTGCCCACCCAGAGGAGAAGCCAGGGTTATGAGCAGACCCCTCCTATGTGGTCACTCAAAACTGGTTCTGGGGGTAGTTTTTCCTGTGGGGTATGGGGACAAAGGCTTTACCAGCTGTCACCTGACATTTACTTGTGAAAGAGCAGGCCTTGATGAAGTTAATTAAGTTCTAGGGGTCATCCAAACTTGTCTTCCTGCTAGAAGAAGAAAACACCTCTCCACTCCCAGGTTATTGTCTGTACTTTAGGAGCAGTTTACACACCTCATTAAGGTCAATCACTTGGCCTGATTTAATTTAGGAAAGAGCTGAAGACACACTTCATTAAATTATGATTATGATGCAATACTAATCCACTTTCACTTGTACAAGTTGTAATTGACCCTCCAATAGTCATTCACTGTATTTTGCCTTTGACCTCATCCATTCCTCCACTGCCTTTCAGACATATTCACTCCCAGAAGAATATGCGCTGTTATAGATGCTTTAACCTGGAGCTTATGAAAAAACTAATGGATTGAGGGGACCACCTACACAGTGTAAAAGTGACAGTGTTCACTCACAAGCCTCTTCGTATTTCACTTAGTTCTACATGAGGCAAGGCCAGCACTCCAGATCAGCAAGCTCGGCTAAGCCTGAATATTATACGAGGAATGTTGCGCGTAACATTTTCTTGAATGTGCACCATCGTGATCACCATATGTGATCCCTGACAACATGCATATCTATTTTTCTCCTTCTACAGGTACCATTCATTAAGTGTTCTAGTATCTGGTTCCAAACTCGCAAGTAGACACTCACCTCACATGACAAGATATGTGCATGCCACAAGTAATTAGACACCCATGGATTATCACTGAGGCAGGTATATATTCTTTCTCCTGGCAAATGCCCTGGACCAGAATTGGCCATCAGAGAAGAGCAGAAACGTGTTGACAAACTGAGGGTCATAGGACCATTGTATTCCTTGAGTGCCCCTCCTTATTATTATTATTTTTATTGTGTCCATCCAACCCGCTTATCAAGGAATACCTGAGTGTGGACTAGTCATTTTTAGGTCTCGGCGAGACCTATTGCTGTGAAGATGGGTCTGAAGGGACTTAGACTGGGGGACGAGCGCCGATTGCCCATCGTGACCGCGCACGCCCAGGCCCCGCCCCCCCAGCCGTGCACATCTCAGTCAGTCAGCCATGCCTCTCTCAGTCACGCGCACACACACACATGCAGGCAGGCACACACACACACACACACACTGCATACACACGCTCACACCTCCCCCCCCCCCAATCTGCTCACGGGCGCACACACAAACACAGTCACACACACGTGCATCCACACACTCAAAGTTCCCATCTCCTGTCTCGCTAGGTTAATGCACCAACAAACAGTCCCCCTACTCACCGGGCTGACTCAGGAGTTCCCCGCTGTTCTCCAGGCCGGTCTTTCCTCCTCAGGTGTGTAGGGTGTGCGGCTAAGGCTCGGCAGCAGGCGGGGCTCTCCATGACGAGTTTTCTAGACGTCCAAGGTGCACGCTCACGGCACATGGAGACGCGCAGCGTGACTTTGAGTGTGCGCCAGCCCGTACAGCTGAGGTGCATGCTCGCACGTGTCTCTTCTAAGCTGCGCTCCAGGCCGACTTGTTTTGCTTCCCCTCCCTATTTCCCCTCACTTCATATATGCCACGCTCTGCTCTGTGAGCCCCTCCCCCTCTCTATAGTCACCCGTTCTGACTTCTCCCACATGCTTGGTTATTAGCACGGCACCCGCTTCTCCAATGCTGTGCTCCATAAGCCCCCTCAGTTTACAGGACGGCACCCGCTTTTCTGATGCCGTGCTCTGTGAGCCCACCCCCCAGCGGTTATCTTTCGTTTTGCAGGCACATACATGAAATAAATATTCACATGCTTGAAAATCAGGGAAAACAGTAGTTTGCAAAAAGAAAGAAAGGTTGTATCTTGCCCATTCATCGCCCGATGAATTCCTCTCGGGTTATCTGAGTCCCGCTGAATCACATGAACGTCCGTAGTTCCAGCGCCACTGCTACTTCACCCCTACTTCCAGCGCTATGCTTCCGTGGCCGGCACAGGCTGATATGTACTCTATCCTGCCGTGTGCACCCCTCTGATGCCCTCAATGCGCTCTCTGAGCCCGGTGGCCTCGTCAGACTCTGCCATAGAGACACCTCACTGCAGACACCTATGCAGATGAGCCATGCTCTCCTCGGTTCTAGGCCGCCACCTTCTTCCTATATGTTTCAGTCGAACAACTGAAACTCAATTGGGGTGAAAACCTCACGTGGACCGGACACAGCACACCTTCAGGGGGCTGCTCCCTGGCACAGGCGCTGCGGCCCCTCCACGCTCACTCATTGGCAAGGCTGGTGTGGCCGACGGCCGTGCTGCTGCTCCTGACCTCTGCGAACAAAGGTAAGGTGGATTAATGATTTATGTCGGCGATTGCGCAACGATTCCAGGCCATGAGTGAACCTCTGTGTTGATGCGCTTCACAACTCTGTGATAGCCGAGCGGGTTCATGCACCTTCATGTTCATGCTTGCTGCAGTGGTCAATAGCTAGCCTCTGGGTCATAACGGGGTATGCCCGACTTGGGCCAGCTTCCCAAAGCTGAAGAATACATTTGCATAATAAAAATACTTTCTGACTGTTTAAGCGCCAAGAGACAAAGCAGCTAGTCATGTGTGCTATATCATTTTTTTTGCTTAGATCTGAGCTGATAGAATACATTATACTCTGCGTACAGTGTGCTTGAGATATATCGTCCATTGCCTCCCCGTCTATAGCACGGCAGAGTTACCTGCCCTCTAAGGTGGGCGTAAGTTGTTGCAATCTATCATCTGCGTGCTTCAGAACACGGCTTTTTGGACCCAAGAGGGGGGTTTGGTGTAGCGCTCAGTGCCCTCATTTTGTGTTTCGATGCACTGCCCCCTCCACCTCCAGAGACGGGGAGGCTGCCCGGTATCTGAGTCGGGCTCCGGGGACAATATCCTCCTGATTGGCACCCCGGCCTTTCCTTTCATCCTGCCAGGGACTTCACACCTCAGTCTGGGGCATTGTCCGGGCGAAAGCAGGAACTGACAGGGGCCGAGACAAAGCGCCCGCCATAAAATGCTAAAAGGCAGCTCTTCCTGCGTCTCTTTCTTCCTGTCTGTCGCCTTCCTGTTCTTTCTTCTATCTTTCCTTTTCCTTAGTTTGCTTTTCAATCTTTGTCTCGTCCTTTCTTTTACATGTACTTTATCTTTATATATTTCTGTGGTTCTTTCTTTCCAATATTCTTTATGTATTTATCTTTCTTTGTTGTTACTTTTCTCTCTTTTATGCCATATTTCCCTACATTGTTCCTCTTCACCCCTTCTTTGTTCCATTTCTTTCTTGCTGTCTCCACTCCCACCCTTCCCCTCTTTCTCACTCCTTCTCTCTTTGTTCGCCTCTTTCGTCATTCTTCTACAATCCACAGGTTTACTACCTCCTCATTTCATCTTTTTTTCCCTGTTCGCTCTCTCTTTCGTTGTGATCTTTAAAAAAAATACCACTCTCATACACACTTCCTTGCATCTCTTTTGTGTCTCAGACTCGAAGGTGAAAACATCATTCATCTTGTTGCCATTGGCTTGTGTCAGTCCGTCTGAAATGCTGACTTCTGATTCGAAAATAGGATTGTTAGTCTCCTTAGTAACGCCGCCTCTTCATTTGTCACCTCCCATTGCGACTGGCCCCTATACTTTTTTTGTTAAAGGGTGCGTGTTATTTTGACTGTGAGCACTATTTTCTTCACTTTCTTTTACTGCATGCAGAACGTGCTTTGGTGCCTGGTGCCCCTCCTCCCGTTGTCCATGTCTTTAGCCAACCCCAGCCCGCTGGCGTCAGTGCCTTGCATTTGCAATGCGATAGGTCTCACATTTAAGCCAGTTTGAGATAATGCCATTGTAAATGACAATGCCTTTTATTGAAGTTTTGGCTTTTAAAACATAAATAAAATGCATTGTCGTATCCAATGCCAATAGCTTAAACTCGCGTAAAGGCGAGACCTATTGCATTGCAAATGCTTGTTAGATTAAACCCCCAGTCACAAGAAAATATATCCAAAGAGCTCCCTGGAATACTGTCGAGCCCATACTGGCCTTTAGGAGCCAAGATGAACCTAATGATAAAGCATGTCACTCTTAGAGTGAGTGAGGGTTATACATAAAGAAGGGAAAGACTCCCTCGTAGTGTGACACATCCCAGATGGTAATAATCTTACATGTGCACTGGATTCGTTTTTGTGTAGACAGACAGATACTTTATTTATTTTGTAGTTTATGAAATCTAGACAGGTGACAGAAGATTCAGCTCAGGAAGTCTCCTCCATGACACAGAGCCCATGCACTGTGCTACGCATATGAGTAGGAAGTAGTAGTTCTGGCGGTGCTCCATAAACTCCAGAATAACCATGCTGGAGTTCAGAAGGTGAATGTGCAATCACAATGCCTCTAAATTGTGTTTTCATCTTGTCACATTTGCGCTGCTTCAAAGACACAGGTCAAATGTCACGATATCTCTTCTGACAAATTCCTGGTTATACTTTTAACTTTTAGATTGGTTCTTCCTTTTCTTTCTGGTAATGAAAAGTGACAGGATTTTCTAAAGCAGAACTATATGGCAATTTTGCTGGGATATACGTAGAGTAATAGGAATAGAATATATTTTTGTTTCTAACACACAATGTAAGTACCTATTAATGAACTTTCACATATTGCAGAATATATCAGCCGTTATTTTTTGTAATTCTGAAGTGAGATGGAAACAAAGATTTTAAGAAACATGGAATATTCGCTGAACCCTGATTTCCACGCATTACTGTTTGTGTGGTGTATAGTTATATCAGTAAAACTGTATGTCTGTGCCAATTTAGTAGCCATTGCAGTGAAAAATGCACTTTTTATAAATTACTGTGTGCTAACACGCACACAGGCCATGAAATGGCAGGCCTGAGCCAGATTTTACAAGCTGCTTCTGTGGGTGGCACAATGAGTGCTGCAAGCCCACCAGCAGCATTAGATTTACAGGCCCTGGGCACACACGGTGTACTAGGGTCTGACAAGTAAATCAAATAAGCCAATCATGGAATCACTAACCCATAACAACAATTCACAAAGGGAGCACTTGCACTTTGGCACTGAACAGCAGTGGCAAAGTGCCCAAAGCATCTAGACCAGCAAAAAAACGGGAGGCAACAGCAAACAATGGGAGGGACACCCACGCCAACGGTGCCAGGTCTCACAATTACCACCTCTTGCTGAATATATTTGTTGCCCTTTGATTTGAAAAACCCCAGGACTTCAGTGATGTAACATTGATGACAGCACCCCCACTTTGAACATTTTTCCAGCTCCACTGACCCTAGGTGGTATCTGCTGCTTGCTGGCTCAGAGGTCAATTAAGTCTAAGATGGATGCCTTGGCATCTCCCGGTGAAGGGTTTGGATAGTATGACATTGATCATTTTTGTATGGTTTAGTTGGCCAAAGGGCTGTGCTCACTGGTCCTTATTGGTACAAAAGGGGGTGGTGATGGACGAAGCATCTGAATCAATCAAACACTCACACCCAGTCAAAAGATCTGGGTTTCATCCATCACCGTTCTTTAGCCCACTCTGCCACCCCAGTTCAGACATGGCTATATGCAAATCCGTCTGACCCTGTGCCTCATGGGAACAGTCCAGCCCGAACTGCCAAGCCACGTCTTCCCTGGACTGGCAGTTCGGGCTGGACTGTTCCCATGAGGCACAGGGTCAGACTGATTTGCATATGGCCATGTCTGAACTGGGGTGGCAGAGTGGGCTAAAGAACGGTGATGGATTAAACCCAGATCTTTTGACTGGGTGTGAGTGTTTGATTGATTCAGATGCTTCGTCCATCACCACCCCCCTTTTGTACCGCTTTTGGCCGCCATAAGTGAGACAGGGTAAGCTCAGACTTGAGTCCCTTGCTCACTTTGCCACTGGATTCAAGCAAGCCGGGCTGAAGACGGCTGGAATGCCAGAAACCGGTCCTCGGAAGCTTTTATCCGGTCCAGGGAAGACATGGCTTGGCAGTTCGGGCTGGACTGTTCCCATGAGGCACAGGGTCAGACTCATTTGCATATAGCAATGTCTGAACTGGGGTGGCAGAGTGGGCTTTTGTACCGCTTTTGGCCGCCATAAGTTTGGCAGGGTATGCTCAGACGTGAGTCCCTTGCTGACTTTGCCACTGGATTCAAGCAAGCTGGGCTGAAGACGGCTGGAATGCCAGAAACCGGTCCTCGGAAGCTTTTTTCCGGTCCAGGGAAGACATGGCTTGGCAGTTCGGGCTGGACTGTTCCCATGAGGCACAGGGTCAGAGTGATTTGCATATAGCCATGTCTGAACTGGGGTGGCAGAGTGGGCTAAAGAACGGTGATGGATTAAACCCAGATCTTTTGACTGGGTGTGAGTGTTTGATTAATTCAGATGCTCCGTCCATCACCACCCCCCTTTTGTACCGCTTTTGGCCGCCATAAGTGAGACAGGGTAAGCTCAGACTTGAGTCCCTTGCTCACTTTGCCACTGGATTCAAGCAAGCCGGGCTGAATACGGCTGGAATGCCAGAAACCGGTCCTCGGAAGCTTTTATCCGGTCCAGGGAAGACATGGCTTGGCAGTTCGGGCTGGACTGTTCCCATGAGGCACAGGGTCAGACTCATTTGCATATAGCCATGTCTGAACTGGGGTGGAAGAGTGGGCTAAAGAACGGTGATGGATTAAACCCAGATCTTTTGACTGGGTGTGAGTGTTTGATTGATTCAGATGCTCCATCCATCACCACCCCCTTTTGTACCGCTTTTGACCGCCATAAGTGTGGCAGGGGATGCTCAGACGTGAATCCCGTGCTCACTTTGCCACTGGATTCAAGCAAGCCGGGCTGAAGACGGCTGGAATGCCAGGAACCGGTCCTTGGAAGCTTTTTTTCCGGTCCAGGGAAGACATGGCTTGGCAGTTCGGGCTGGACTGTTCCCATGAGGCACAGGGTCAGACTAATTTGCATATAGCCATGTCTGAACTGGGGTGGCAGAGTGGGCTAAAGAACAGTGATGGATTAAACCCAGATCTTTTGACTGGGTGTGAGTGTTTGATTCATTCAGCTGCTCCGTCCATCACCATCCCCTTTTGTACCGCTTTTGGCTGCCATAAGTGTGGCAGGGTATGCTCAGACGTGAGTCCCTTGCTCACTTTGCCACTGGATTCAAGCAAGCCGGGCTGAAGACGGCTGGAATGCCAGAAACCCGTCCTCGGAAGCTTTTTTCCGGTCCAGGGAAGACATGGCTTGGCAGTTCGGGCTGGACTGTTCCCATGAGGCACAGGGTCAGACTGATTTGCATATAGCCATGTCTGAACTGGGGTGGCAGAGTGGGCTAAAGAACGGTGATGGATTAAACCCAGATCTTTTGACTGGGTGTGAGTGTTTGATTGATTCAGATGCTCTGTCCATCACCACCCCCTTTTGTACCGCTTTTGGCCGCCATAAGTGTGGCAGGGTATGCTCAGACGTGAGTCCCTTGCTCACTTTGCCACTGGATTTAAGCAAGCCGGGCTGAAGACGGCTGGAATGCCAGAAACCGGTCCTCGGAAGCTTTTTTCCGGCCCAGGGATGGCTTGGCTTGGCAGTTCGGGCTGGACTATTCCCATGAGGCACAGGGTCAGACTGATTTGCATATGGCCATGTCTGAACTGGGGTGGCAGAGTGGCCTAAAGAACGGTGATGGATTAAACCCAGATCTTTGGACTGGGTGTGAGTGTTGGATTGATTCAGATGCTCCGTCCATCACCACCCCCTTTTGTACCGCTTTTGGTCGCCATAAGTGTGGCAGGGTATGCTCAGACGTGAGTCCCTTGCTCACTTTGCCACTGGATTCAAGCAAGCCGGGCTGAAGACTGCTGGAATGCCAGAAACCAGTCTTCGGAAGCTTTTTTCAGGTCCAGGGAAGGCTTGGCTTGGCAGTTCGGGCTGGACTATTCCCATGAGGCACAGGGTCAGACTGATTTGCATATGGCCATGTCTGAACTGGGGTGGCAGAGTGGCCTAAAGAACGGTGATGAATTAAACCCAGATCTTTTGACTGGGTGTGAGTGTTTGATTGATTCAGATGCTCCGTCCATCACCACCCCCTTTTGTACCGCTTTTGGTCGCCATAAGTGTGGCAGGGTATGCTCAGACGTGAGTCCCTTGCTCACTTTGCCACTGGATTCAAGCAAGCCGGGCTGAAGACGGCTGGAATGCCAGAAACCGGTCCTCAGCAGCTTTTTTCCGGTCCAGGGAAGACATGGCTTGGCAGTTCGAGCTGGACTGTTCCCATGAGGCACAGGGTCACACTGATTTGCATATAGCCATGTCTGAACTGGGGTGGCAGAGTGGAATAAAGAACGGTGATGGATTAAACCCAGATCTTTTGACTGGGTGTGAGTGTTTGATTGATTCACATGCTCCGTCCATCACCACCCCCCTTTTGTACCGCTTTTGGCCACCATAACTGTGGCAGGGTATGCACAGACGTGAGTCCCTTGCTCACTTTGCCACTGGATTCAAGCAAGTCGGGCTGAAGACTGCTGGAATGCCAGAAACCAGTCCTCGGAAGCTTTTTTCCGGTCCAGGGAAGACATGGCTTGGCAGTTCGGCTGGACTGTTCCCATGAGGCACAGGGTCAGACTGATTTGCAAATAGCCATGTCTGAACTGGGGTGGCAGAGTGGGCTAAAGAACGGTGATGGATTACACCCAGATCTTTTGACTGGGTGTGAGTGTTTGATTGATTCAGCTGCTCCGTCTATCACCACCCCCTTTTGTACCGCTTTTGGCCGCCATAAGTGTGGCAGGGTATGCTCAGACGTGAGTCCCTTGCTCACTTTGCCACTGGATTCAAGCAAGCCGGGCTGAAGACGGCTGGAATGCCAGAAACCGGTCCTCAGAAGCTTTTTTCCGGTCCAGGGAAGACATGGCTTGGCAGTTTGGGCTGGACTGATCCCATGAGGCACAGGGTCAGACTGATTTGCATATAGCCATGTCTGAACTGGGGTGGCAAAGTGGGCTAAAGAACGTTGATGGATTAAACCGAGATCTTTTGACTGGGTATGAGTGTTTTATTGATTCAGATGCTCCATCCATCACCACCCCCTTATGTACCGCTTTTGGCCGCCATAAGTGTGGCAGGGTATGCTCAGACGTGAGTCTCTTGCTCACTTTGCCACTGGATTCAAGCAAGCTGGGCTGAAGACGGCTGGAATGCCAGAAACCGGTCCTCCGAAGCTTTTTTCCAGTCCAGGGAAGACATGGCTTGGCAGTTCAGGCTGGACTGTTCCCATGAGGCGCAGGGTCAGACTGATTTGCATATAGCCATGTCTGAACTGGGGTGGCAGAGTGGGCTAAAGAACGGTGATGGATTAAACCCAGATCTTTTGACTGGGTGTGAGTGTTTGATTGATTCAGATGCTCCGTCCATCACCACCCCCCTTTTGTACCGCTTTTGGCCGCCATAAGTGAGACAGGGTATGCTCAGACGTGAGTCCCTTGCTCACTTTGCCACTGAATTCAAGCAAGCCGGGCTGAAGACGGCTGGAATGACAGAAACCGGTCCTCAGAAGCTTTTTTCCGGTCCAGGGAAGACATGGCTTGGCAGTTCAGGCTGGACTGTTCCCATGAGGCACAGGGTCAAACTCATTTGCATATAGCCATGTCTGAACTGGGGTGGCAGAGTGGGCTAAAGAACGGTGATGGATTAAACCCAGATCTTTTGACTGGGTGTGAGTGTTTGATTGATTCAGATGCTCCGTCCATCACCACCCCCTTTTGTACCGCTTTTGACCACCATAAGTGTGGCAGGGTATGCTCAGACGTGAATCCCTTGCTCACTTTGCCACTGGATTCAAGCAAGCCGGGCTGAAGACGGCTGGAATGCCAGGAACCGGTCCTTGGAAGCTTTTTTTCCGGTCCAGGGAAGACATGGCTTGGCAGTTCGGGCTGGACTGTTCCCATGAGGCACAGGGTCAGACTAATTTGCATATAGCCATGTCTGAACTGGGGTGGCAGAGTGGGTTAAAGAACAGTGATGGATTAAACCCAGATCTTTTGACTGGGTGTGAGTGTTTGATTGATTCAGCTGCTCCGTCCATCACCATCCCCTTTTGTACCGCTTTTGGCCGCCATAAGTGTGGCAGGGTATGCTCAGACGTGAGTCCCTTGCTCACTTTGCCACTGGATTCAAGCAAGCCGGGCTGAAGACGGCTGGAATGCCAGAAACCCGTCCTCGGAAGCTTTTTTCCGGTCCAGGGAAGACATGGCTTGGCAGTTCGGGCTGGACTGTTCCCATGAGGCACAGGGTCAGACTGATTTGCATATAGCCATGTCTGAACTGGGGTGGCAGAGTGGGCTAAAGAACGGTGATGGATTAAAGCCAGATCTTTTGACTGGGTGTGAGTGTTTGATTGATTCAGATGCTCCGTCCATCACCACCCCCTTTTGTACCGCTTTTGGCCGCCATAAGTGTGGCAGGGTATGCTCAGACGTGAGTCCCTTGCTCACTTTGCCACTGGATTTAAGCAAGCCGGGCTGAAGACGGCTGGAATGCCAGAAACCGGTCCTCGGAAGCTTTTTTCCGGTCCAGGGAAGACTTGGCTTGGCAGTTCGGGCTGGACTATTCCCATGAGGCACAGGGTCAGACTGATTTGCATATGGCCATGTCTGAACTGGGGTGGCAGAGTGGGCTAAAGAACGGTGATGGATTAAACCCAGATCTTTTGACTGGGTGGGAGTGTTTGATTGATTCATATGCTCTGTCCATCACCACCCCCTTTTGTACGGCTTTTGGTCGCCATAAGTGTGGCAGGGTATGCTCAGACGTGAGTCCCTTGCGCACTTTGCCACTGGATTCAAGCAAGCCGGGCTGAAGACGGCTGGAATGCCAGAAACCGGTCCTCAGAAGCTTTTTTCCGGTCCAGGGAAGACATGGCTTGGCAGTTCGAGCTGGACTGTTCCCATGAGGCACAGGGTCAGACTGATTTGCATATAGCCATGTCTGAACTGGGGTGGCAGAGTGGGATAAAGAACAGTGATGGATTAAACCCAGATCTTTTGACTGGGTGTGAGTGTTTGATTGATTCACATGCTCCGTCCATCACCACCCCCCTTTTGTACCGCTTTTGGCCACCATAACTGTGGCAGGGTATGCACAGACGTGAGTCCCTTGCTCACTTTGCCACTGGATTCAAGCAAGCCGGGCTGAAGACTGCTGGAATGCCAGAAACCTGTCCTCGGAAGCTTTTTTCCGGTCCAGGGAAGACATGGCTTGGCAGTTTGGCTGGACTGTTCCCATGAGGCACAGGATCAGACTGATTTGCATATAGCCATGTCTGAACTGGGGTGGCAGAGTGGGCTAAAGAACGGTGATGGATTAAACCCAGATCTTTTGACTGGGTGTGAGTGTTTGATTGATTCAGCTGCTCCGTCCATCACCACCTACTTTTGTACCGCTTTTGGCCGCCATAAATGTGGCAGGGTATGCTCAGACGTGAGTCCCTTGCTCACTTTGCCACTGGATTCAAGCAAGCCGGGCTGAAGACGGCTGGAATGCCAGAAACCGGTCCTCTGAAGCTTTTTTCCGGTCCAGGGAAGACATGGCTTGGCAGTTTGGGCTGGACTCTTCCCATGAGGCACAGGGTCAGACTGATTTGCATATAGCCATGTCTGAACTGGGGTGGCAGAGTGGGCTAAAGAACGGTGATGGATTAAACCGAGATCTTTTGACTGGTTGTGAGTGTTTTATCGATTCAGATGCTCCGTCCATCACCACCCCCTTATGTACCGCTTTTGGCCGCCATAAGTGTGGCAGGGTATGCTCAGACGTGAGTCCCTTGCTCACTTTGCCACTGGATTCAAGCAAGCCGGGCTGAAGACGGCTGGAATGCCAGAAACCGGTCCTCTGAAGTTTTTTTTCCGGTCCAGGGAAGACATGGCTTGGCAGTTCGGGCTGGACTGTTCCCATGAGGCACAGGGTCAGACTGATTTGCATATAGCCATGTCTGAACTGGGGTGGCAGAGTGTGCTAAAGAACGGTGATGGATTAATTCGAGATCTTTTGACTGGGTGTGAGTGTTTGATTGATTCAGATGCTCTGTCCATCACCACCCCCTTTTGTACCACTTTTGGGCGCCATAAGTGTGGCAGGGTATGCTCAGACGTGAGTCTCTTGCTCACTTTGCCACTGGATTCAAGCAAGCCAGGCTGAAGACGGCTGGAATGCCAGAAACCGGTCCTCGGAAGCTTTTTTCCGGGCCAGGGAAGACATGGCTTGGCAGTTCGGGCTGGACTGTTCCCATGAGGCACAGGGTCAGACTGATTTGCATATAGCCATGTCTGAACTGGGGTGGCAGAGTGGGCTAAAGACCGGTGATGGATTAAATCCAGATCTTTTGACTGGGTGTGAGTGTTTGATTGATTCAATTGCTCCGTCCATTCCAGCACAATGGTTCAGCACCCCACACAATGTACAGTTGACAGTGATAGTCAAAACAATAATCCGGAAGAAAAAATTCAGTAGGACTTAAAGTTTTCTTTCTTGCTTTTATTGAAAGTCTTCAAGTAAAAAAACGTAGCCAACGTGTTTCATCCGTAGGACTTCTTCAGGGCGAAAGATATTAATACGTGTTTTTTCAAGGTTTTCTCTCAGGACTTTTTTTGTATATTTTCAAAGCTTCAGGTGTAAATGGTATTAATGGCCTTATTACGGAGAACTGTAGTCAAATCCTTTTTCTCAAAACTTTGTATTCAGAACTTCAGATGTGCGAGGCATAAATGGCCTTATTTATGAAGGATAGCAGTCAAATCCTTCTATGCATCATGATCAATGAGCCATCAGGGAAGTTTTTTTTCATTGTCCACAACCCATTTGTTTTCGATCACGAGCAGCGTGATTGTAGTTCGAACTACAAACTCGAGATTGGAACCGAGGGAGAAGGCACACGCTGCTCGTGATCGAAAACAAATGGGTTGTGGACAATGAAAAAAAACTTCCCTGATGGCTGAGAGAACAGAAAGGTCGTGGCATATACCAGGAGAGTCTTCAAGAACAAAATAGTGGCAATTATAATGACCTAAATCAGAACCTTACTGGACAAGACTATGCAGAGGGTTAAAAATGAACGTACGAATATGCGATTTCCCACCATCCAAGGAATTATTAGTGCTAGAGTCCAACTAAAGATGTACCAATATGCAAATAATCTATAATCAAAATCTGGTAAACTCTGCCATCGATTAGAGATAAATGTTTTCTCGTATTGTTTCTGTGATCTGATCATTAATTCTTAGGATGACTCTTTGGTCAATGGTAAAACAAATAATTATCTTACTTATACAATTATTTTTTAAGGGTGCTACTCTCACTCACAGGAGATGAAATTCATCTTCCACTGATGACAGTACAAATCCAGTCTTTGATTACAGGTGTACTGCATTTTAACGTGGATCAATGAAAATTCAATCTGTAATATTCTTTTGTTGTAGGCAAGACATGCACAAAGTTTAAACAAGCATTTCAGAATGTAGTGACAGTAACTGGCTAAACCATAGACCAACTTAATTTAAGAAAATATGTGAAACAGAACAAAATGTAGGAGCCAGTGTAAAATATGTATTCCCAATTTGATATCAGAAAGTTTGTAACCTTCTAAAAAAACTGTAGCTGCCATATTCTTACCTTGTTAAGACGTTCCAGTGTTTCACGGAGCACCAGCTGGTATTCACATTCGTTTCTGTACCTGTGTAGAGGAGGTAGTGTGAAAGATTAGGGATCCTGTGTGCTATTTGTTAATCCAGGCAGCAAGGTATCTGCACAGTAGTAAAATATGGAATTTAATGGTCAAGCTAGAGGAGCTTTTTGAGTAACACTGCAATAATTTTATAACGCTCATAATATACACATTTAAAACACTGCTGCCTTAGGTTTCATCGCTCAGCATGCCTTCTGTTGTGCAAACTGTTGACAAATGCTGGTTTCTTTAAACGCATTAATTGCAGTAAAGTATAGGGATAACAAATTAGTGTTACATAATAAATTGTGTAAAAAATATATAGGGGCAGATATACAAGGAAGTGCCGCAGCACGGCAACGCAAGCCCTTTGGCTGCTCCACGCTGTAGTACTTCCGAGGCACTTCGGAAGCACAGGAATGCAACATATTTACATCTCTATGTCGCATTGATGTGCTCTGCCCTGTGCTGGTGCACAAATTGCTGCCATGCGCCGGTGCAGGCACCCTTGCACCATGGTGCAAGGATGCCTGTGTCATGGGGGCATTGTTTTTGTACAGGAAGGGGCACCTTCCTGCACAAAAAAAATCACTACAGGCATTTTCCTCTTTCAATGCATTGAAAGAGGAAAAAACGAGGAGAAATTAAAACATTTCTCAGTGTTGCGCCTCACTAAGCCAACCCTAGGGTGGCTTAGCATTCAGATGCATTTCCAGATTTAGGATTCCTCGTAAATCTGGAAATGTGTCTTGTTCCATGGGTGTTGCGTGGGAACTCCCACAGCAACACCCATAGAACCCCCTTTCACGCAAAGTGCTGCGTATAAAGGGGCTATATTTACAAGGACAGGAAAAGCTACGCTGGGTGGCCTTTCCTGTCCTTGTAAATATGGAGCAGTAACATGCGCCACCAGTACGTCACAAAAAGTGACGTACTGGTGGCACAGGGGGCTTGTAAATCTGCCCCATAATATACTAACAATATTTAACAAAATGATTGTTTTATAAAAATGTTTAACACATTTTTTGACATTAATAATGATGTGAACACTAAACTGTTCATTAAATTTAAAAAATGAAGGTTGTGGTTCAGGTTTAAGACCATGTTTAGGGTTATGGTAGTGGAGAGATTAATGTAAAGGTCAAGGGTAAGGGGAGAGTTAATGAAGGGGTTAGGGTCACATTGGTGGAAAGGGGTCAGGGCTATGGTAAAATATGGGTTATGGTGATACGTATGATTACCGTTATGGTTAAGTTAGCTTTAGTGGTGGGGTTAGGATCAGAATCAGGAACGGTCAAAGGGTTACTTGAGTTTGGTATGGTAAACGGAAGGAGATCATCTGTGATCAAGTGAACAGCTCTTCAAGGGATAGCCAAGAGATTTGGGTTAAAGTTAATCTCAGATGGCATATTGCACTTTAAACAATCTCAAAAAAATTAACCTACAGTAAGAACCACCAGAAATGTTTACCTTCATAATTGGAGAACCTGGATTTCCACCTAGAGGTCATTGTTGAAGGCATGCCTCCGGAGATTTAATGGTTTATCTATCTGCAGAAAAATAGACCATATAGAATTGCAGGCACAAAGTTTTCCCCACAGATGGTGGATACTCCATTAAGTTTATTTTTTATTTAAATTTAAATTTTAAAGGTTTTATATAGCGCTGGCTAGACCCGGAGGTATCAGAGTGCTTTAGAGGAGAATCAGAACATAGTTGCAGGTTACATCATTACAAAGGTTACACAGTTATAAGAGCTTGGCAAACATAGTTACATGTACGGTCGAGACAAAACAAAAATACATATACGTAAGAGAAAAAGCAAGCATGGGGAGAGATTCAGGGGAGGGGGTAGGAGCAGGGGAAGAAAACCGAGAATGGAGGACGGAAAGAGGAGGGGAGGGTGAGAGACACAGCATGGAAAGAGGAGGGGGAGGGTGACGGGGACACAAACCAGTAGACAAGTCAAAGCTGCGTCCAAAGTCCAGTAAGCTGTGATCCCTAGGGCGGTGGTATCAATTCCCCATCCCTGTTGCGAGAGGCTCCCTATACACAGTGGACTCTCTCAGAGGGGTTTCTGAGACTCCAAGGCCTACAAACTGGATCCTTCCCCATAAAGGGGAGAGGGAGTGCTTTGGCAAGGGGTGCCATACCATACCTCTAATGTGAATGGGTCCCTTAGCTCTGTGGACTCTCTCAGCAGATTCGCTGAGATTCCAGAGTATAAATATTGGATCTTTCTCCAACAAGGGGAGAAGGAGTGCTTAGTCAAAGTGCAAAAAAGGACAGGGGGCTAGGAGGTGTGGCAGGCAAGGGGAAAGATTCAGGTGAGGGGGGATAGGAGCAAAGGAAGTAGACAAAGATAGAAAGAGTACTAAATGGGAACAGACAGCATCAGTTAGGGGGCTCTTGCACTATTTACATGCTTAAAAGTTCTAGTTGCTGGGGATTTTATAAACCTACGCGGTTTAAGCCTGGGATGGTGCTAATTGAGGAAATAAGAACAAACATTGAGATTGCACCAAGTCTCTGTAGCCTGAGATCAACCCACTGACCTATCCACTAATACTTGCTGATGATTGTAGACTCCCGCCAAACGTAGGTTGTGCCGGGCACCCCCAGGGGTCAGAGTTTGCAAATATGAAACAGAAGGCGGCCGATGCCTCCCCCCCCCTCCGATCTCCACTGTATCAGATGCTATTTGCACCGATTGCTTCTGGGTGGTGGAAGACTGCCAGTGCGTAGGTCCAGCGTGGGTCGCAATTTTAAGGCCAGGCATAGTCTAGAGTTTATGCAGCATCTGGTGGCATGTAGGGATGCGTCGGCCCCTCTCTGGGGGCAGCGGATGTCTCTGGGTACAGCAGCCTACCTCCTCAGGGTTATCAGAGTGCACCGGTGGAGGGCTGCAACATTCCACTGTCTTAGAATCAGCCGTGAAGTCCAGGCGGTGCCATTTTGGAGTCAGGCGTCTGTGAGCAAACAATGGCGCCAGAAACCAGGTTAGAGGTATCACCAGTTCCCCTTGCCCGCTGATCTCAGGCGGGAAGATGGCTCCACACTGCCGCGCTATAGGGGCTAATTCGCGGAAGCCAGTCCGGCTCCGCTCTTACCCCTAGGCATTGTGACTTGCTCCGTAGCTGCAGATGGTAGGTCCGCTCCCTCACCGGTTGGTCTGCTACCTCACCACTCCTCAGGGGGGAGTCTTTCTCCCCATAAATTGTGCTCTGGGAGCCTTGCGATTAGTTGCGGGCTCCGCGGATCAGGACCGGGCTCTGGAGGTGGATAGCCGCCATCTTGTGTCAGATGGAGGCACATATTACTACATGTGGGCCGCAAGATCCCAACAGCTGCACATTTCCAACCACATTCAGGCTGGTAAACAAGATGGTGGATCCTGGTCAATCTCACAGTGACACTCAGAAGAGCAGCTACGCCAAGTATATTTTAGCTACATTTCTCATTTCTATCTGTCAAAAGACATGTCTGGGTATATTTCACCTTGTCAAATCAATAAATGTGTTGTCATTTGTGAACTGCAAAAGTGCATCTCAATCTATGGGCAATAGCAAATGTGTTGTCTGGTGATTTGCTCACTACCTCATAACTAGTGATATTCGTTACCTTCTTAGGTCCTGATTGCAACTATCGAGTTAATTCCATTTTGGTGTAAAAGCTCTATTTGCACCTGAAATAGAACTTCAAGTTAGGTTGCATTTACCCATGTACTAGTTGTGTCACACTTGCTATTTGCCCACAGGTTTATTCAGGGTAAAAGCTGGTGTGGATCTTCTTGGCAAATAGTCGGAAATTGTGGTTTGCACATCATGGAACACGTACCAGGATACATTTTTTAGATGTATGCACATGGGAACATGTTCACAGAGATGTTTGCAAATGAGAATGAGTCCTTCCTTCCTTCTCCCCCTCCCTTCCTTCCTCCCTCCTTCCTGCACTTATATAGCTTCAGGTTACATAGATGAGAATAAAATAGCAAATCCATACTAACCGATATGCATGTACTTCATTGAAGTTTTTGTCTTCTATATTTTAAGCTATGATATTAAGGTATTTCGATATCATGTACTTGACATTCCTGACTACATCTATTTGGAACAGCATATTATTGCTTTCTGGTTTAGGAGCAAAAATACATCAGTTTACGATTTTACTGATTGATGACATTTATTCTGACTGAATGGTGCTAAAACAACCTTTGTAACTATTTAATTAGTGCATCTGCAATTTTTACAGTTCATTTGGTGAAAATATCATTTTTTGTACTGAATGTACACTGGAAGCAAATCGAATGCCTATTGACTTTAACATATGCTTTTCAGAATTAATATGTCAGGCCTATTGTGTTGATCATAACTTTTTATGATAAACAGATTAGACCTATGTCATCAAAAATATCTGTATTAAGTGAATCAAACAGGCCTCTAGTTGTTATTATTGGTTTGTTACTATAACCAATTGAGGCATCTGTGCTGGGCTTAAGCTTTACCATTAGGTAACCATCAGATATAATCATACAATTATATTCAAACCTGCAGGTGGCAAAAACAAAATATTATCTCTTCTAAGAGGGCCCTACAAGGATTCTGAAAGCACAAATGAATCTGACATATCTTTTCCCAGTAAACTGATAAGGTGCCCAGCCTTAACAAATGGCTTGACACTATATACACCACAGGGCTACTAAAATGTGCATAAACTGGCAACCATTTGGTATACATTTATAAAATCATGAATATGTGTAACAATACAGTTGACAAAACAAAGTACAACCCCTCTCAAAAGGTCCTAATGAGAATTATCATAGTAACATTCTAGGGTTTGTCAGAGTAGATGACCACACCGAGCCCTTGCATACTATGGTAATCTGGGAGATTCCATATTACAAAAACCAGCAGACTTTTATTCAAAAGAACAAAAATTCCCCCTTAAACCTTTGCCATTGGCTTTACACCTTACCCAACAATAGTCTATGTAAGTGCTTATAAGCTGGTTACTATCTTGGTTACAGCTAAAGAACTGGTGAAGTCACAGTGAAAACCTGCAGGCTTTGCCAAATTGGGTGGCCAACACCAAAACGTTTGTTTACTATGGTAAATGTGAGATTACATGTAATAAAATACCTATCTATAGCCTGTTACACAATGTGATAAAAGCTGAATGGTAAATGCGTATTGCCTGTAACAAATGATTTTTACGGTTAGCAAGAGAGACCTTTGTCATAAAATTTCATAATAAGCAGAACAGACTTAGAGCATCTGACATAATGTTTCCTAGTGCGCCAATCAGGTCTATAGTTTGTTACCATAATAATCTCAAATAATCAACCAATCATGGCTTGTTAAGCGTGACTAATCACCCATGAGGCTATCCAGGTGCTGATGAACTTGCTGCAGAGGCTCAGTCTAACACAGAGATCTAGAGTCATTTCCTGACTTCCAACAGTGAGGTAGAGGTCCGGAGGTGGCGAGGGAGGTCATTCCAGGCCTTGGCCACAAGGTAGGAGAAGGATTGACCTCTGCTGTGGCTGCTACATATGAGAGAGGTGTGAGCGAGGTGAAGGGAGGCAGAGCACAGGTGTCTGAAGGATGGTGGAAGTTCATGTGGTGGTTGATGTATGCTAGTCCTTTGATGTGTAGGGCTTTTTATGTGTGTTTCATCCTCTTTAAGTTGTATCTCTTCTGCATGGGGAGCCATTTGAGCTTCCTGAGTTGGGGGGTGATGTGGGTCCTCTAGGGGAGGTTGTGGATAAGTCTGTCCATGGAAGTCTGTATGGTCTGTTGTCTTTTCAGGAGGTGTGAGGTGATTCCTGCATTGAGTGTGTTGCTATAGCCCTGCCAGCTGGTGACTAGAGCTTGGGTGACGGTGCGTCTGGTGTTGACCAGGAGCCATTTGAAGATCCTTCGGTGCATGCAAAGAGTGAGGAAGCAGGCGGAGGAGACTGCACTGATTTGGTTTTTCATGGTGAGCTTGCTGTTCAGGATGATGCCAAGGTTGTGGGCATGGTCTGTTGGTGTGGGTGCAAGTCCTAGTTCTGAAGGCCTCCAGGAGTCATTCCAAAGGGAGGTTTTGTTCCAAAAGATCAGTACTTCCATTTTATCTGTGCTGAGTTCCAGGCATTTGTCTTTTATCCAATGAGCGATACTCATCATACACATGTAGAAGTTGGCCCTCATGATGGATAGTTCTTCTGATAGTAAGAGAATGAGCTGGGTGTCATTGGCTTAGGATATGATGTTTAGTCCATAGGTTCTGCCGATGTCGGTCAGGGAGGGTCATGAAGGTATTGAACAGGGGGCACGCAATAGCGAAGAAAGCAGAAGGGTAGAGCTCCGGCTTGAGCTCCCCTTCCACAGGCCAAACATCCACCACAGTTCCTAATAGCCGGGATAAACTGCAGGCGGAGTGCCCTGACATAGCTCCTCACCTGTCCACTAACTTTGGGGAGGATCGAATACTCCTGGCCGCTCCGGACCCCCCTGAGCTCTCCTAGCCGTGCCGCGCACCGTGTGATTGGCAGACGCGACTGCGCAAGGCCGGGGATCGCGCCGCGGTGCTGGGCCTGGAGACGGGGCCTGCACCGGGAGACGCCGGGGACCCCCTGCAGCCGTGGACCTGGGTGGACGGGCCCGCGCCCTCGGAGCGCTGCTCACTGCTGGCCCCGGCGCCCCGTGCTTCCTGATGGCCAAAACACGGAGAGGAGCCCCGAACCACGACGCCATCAGTGGCGGCTGAAGTGAGCTGTGGCGGGGGGAGACGCGGCCCCACGGTGAGCGTGGCTCCACACCACTGATCGGGTTGGGGCCCGAGTAGACGGGGGCACACAACAGTGGCGACCCCCCTGGCATGCACCGACGTGGGCACCCACAGACACGCAACCACTGGTGAGTTGCAGGAGAAGCAGCCGGATGCCACCCCTTGCTCCTAAAGTCCCCAAGCCCCTTGGATTCGACACCACCGCATCGCCCGCTGCCTCGCCGGCGGGCGCGACCAGGGGAGGCCCCCCTGCAGTCCTACAATTAACACTGAGCACGCTTGAGCCTTGGGGAGCCTGGCATCCATTGGCGGACATCGGAGCTTTAATGCCCCGCGCCGCCAACCACCCGACGCCCGGGAGAGGCCCGGGGCGCAGGATTGCACAGGATGCGCGTGGAGAGCCATGACTGAGGGAGGCACGACACACTAGCGAACAGGACCCTGCGTTGTCGAACGAAGCGGGAACACACATTGGCGGGGCAGACCACGGCACCAGCCCACACTGTGACAGCTGCGGGGGGACACGACTGTGGCGTTGCGGCCCACTTTTGGACCTGGACACTGGAGCAGGCTGCCCTTTCCCCTTCCCCCCCTCCCCCCCTAAGCCACCAGGGGACCCTCACAGCAAACCACGCTGGCGGTTCTGTGCCATGGACCACCCTGACAAGTACCCAGGTGCCGGGACGGGGGGCCAGCAGACGGAAGACGTCGGCATGGAAGCGCAGATGAGCGCCACACACGGCACGGCAACCACTTGCACGCTGTGTGCCCGCGCTCAGTGGTTGCCTCTGACCCACAGATACGACTACAATACCACTGATGACGCCTAAACGCCCGGATCCACAGCGGCTGTGCCCATCTGGGATTGGAAGTGGGGTGAGGTGGCCGCGAGAGGCGCGCCAACCACCCCGGAGACCCCTCAGAACTACTACACCCCTGGACCTGCGCTGCTCGGACCCCGACTGAAGCGGCCCCTATCGTTGGGGGCTCTGGCTAACACCAACGGATGCCTTACCCATCATCCTGCCCATGTCTGGGGGAGTAAAGACAAGAACTGCCACTGGAGGTGCGCAACAATAGGGGAAAATGGACAAGCTGTCGAAACAGGCATACGCGGACCAGGTGGCGGCGAAACTGGACACTGTGCTGGCTGCCATGGAGCGACTGGAAGAATCGCTCCAGCTTACCCGCACCTCACTAGAGACCAAAATAGACAGTGTGGCGATCAACCTCACCCACCTCCGAGCTGACTACAAGAAACTGGCGGAACGCACTACAACTCTGGAAGGCGCAATGACAGATCTGGAGCCCCGAGTCAGCTAGACGGACAAGCACGTACAGGATCTCCTGAACAGGGTGGAATTCTTAGAAGACCGCGCCGAGGATGCAGAAGGACGGGTGCAGAGAAACAACGTCCGAGTGGTAGGTGTGCCGGAACGAAGGGAGGGGAAGGACCCTAGGCAGCATGTGGAGGACTGGCTGAGGGCACTGCTGCCAGAAGGCGCCCTGTCTCTGCACTTCGTGGTGAAACGCACGCACCGAGTGCCAACGAGACCTCTCCCCACGTGATCCAACCCTAGACCACTGCTCCTCCAGATTTTAAATTACCGCAACCAGGACTCAATCCTGCGCGAAACCAGGAAGCTTGGGGACGTCCAGATAGACAACACTAAAGTAATGTTCTTTCCTGACTACACAGTCCAGGTACAGCGCCAGAGACACTCCTTCCTCGCTGTGAAGCAAAGGCTGCGCAATGCCGGCCTCAAATACTCCCTCCTCTTCCCAACCAAACTAAGGGTGGTGGCACAGGACAAAACACACTTCTTCACCAGCCCGGAGGACACTGAGGCTTGGCTGGACAACGCCATGGATACAGCACCCAGACAGGCACCAGGGTCTGCCACAACGGCACGCGCTCGCGGACCGCGGCGACGCCGGAGGCACAAGACACCACCAACCCACCGGTCACAGGGGTCAAGAGACCACTCCCCATCCACAGAACTTGTTCTCCTTGAGCAACAGGACGCTCTCCGCAAAGTAACAGAAATAAGCAGCACCCTAGCATCGAATCCCGCCATGGAGACCAGCCCTAGGGCTTTCCCGAGTGATGACGAAGCTATCTACGGGCTACCTGACTCTCAGCAATCCATGGAGCAACCGGATGTTACACCGTAGATGGCGGATTTGATCAATTGACAGGCGAAATTGGTCTCTGACAGGGCGCATCCGACCAATGCAATTTAGATGTTGACCACATTAGATATCCCTACTGGACTGCGGACTGGCGCACGCCCAGCGCGGGGCCCTCGCTGCAGCATACGACCACGGACACGGAACTCAGTGAGTACTACTTTTTGATGGTGACCCGTGGCACACAGAACCATCCCACCAGCCCTGCTATGACCCAATCCGAATGGACGTATGCATGGTGGCCCATGCCACGATAGACTAGCAGATTCCTTGCCGGGTATTACCTGCTTCCTGAGGCCTGGGGAGGGGCGATGCCCTCTCCATTGACCATCTTGTTCTAACCCCACAGCTGTGCCTACCATATAGCGACCCCCTGAATTGAAAGGTTACTTATCTCACTTGAGAGTTTGGACGGCGGCATGTTCAGCAACCGACCTTTTGGTATTATTTACTGGTTTACCCCTCTATGGTCTGTTATGTCCTCTGACCCCGACCCCTTTGCCTTTTTGAGGAAACAATTCTAGTGTCAATGAAGATGTCTTTGTGGATGGACAGTAGAGGTGCGCAGAGGCTCTGGGGGCAGGCTCCTGGGCCGGGTGAGCGGTGGAAGGCGGATGTGGGGATCACCTAATGTGGTAAAATGACTGAGATCCATATGTGTACCTGGAATGTCAGAGGTATGCACACGCCTTCGCGCAGGTATCAAATTTACTCCTACCTCAAGCGTCATCAGGTACACATCGCACTCCTACAGGAGACACATTTAAATAAGGCGGAAGTGCAAACACTGCGCCGTAGATGGCACCGGCAACTACATGCCACGGAATACTCTTCCTATGCCCGCGAAGCGCTGCTATGGGTGAGACCCGGGACCCCCTTCACGGTAATACACTCACACGTAGACCCTGAGGGTAGATTTGTGATAATTCAGGGCAAATTGGATGGACAACTGGTGGTTCTGGCTTCCCTATATTCCCCCAGCACTGACCAGGGAGATTTCTTTGCTCAGCTGTCCACAAAACTGGTGCCCTGTCATGGCGTTCCCTGGATACTGGGAGGCGACTATAATTGCATACTTGATGCCGCGCTGGACCGTTCCTCCCCACCCCAAGCCGGCACGCCGGCGCATGAAGCCATGAAGGCTCTCACTAACTGGGCAGCACAATGGGGACTGCACGATATCTGGCGCACTCGCAACCCTGTCTCCAGGGTATACTCCTACTTCTCGGGAGCACACACCTTACACGTACGACAGGTACATGATATCCACGGACCTTATTTCCCTTGTCATAGACACGTACTACATGGGTCGCACCCACTCCGATCACAACCCGCATATACTGAAAATAGTATGGGAACGCCCGCACCCGCCCGTCCCCACCAGGAGACGGCAGCCGACTCTACTCCTAGACACCCCTTTCCACAACTACCTTTCCGCACAAACGGCGCAATACTTCGAAAAAAATACCGGCACGGCAACCTCCCCCCAGATTGAGTGGGACGCCTTTAAGGCTGTAATCAGGGGACACTGCCTAGGCACGTAGGGGCATATACAGAAGCAGCTAGAGAGGGACCTGGCGCACATAGAGGCCGACCTACTCCAGCGGGAACAGGAGGCGATAGGAGGCGCAGATGGACCACTACTCACAGCACGTACAGAAAATGCGCGATTACTGGAACTGCTATGCCATGTCAATTACGCGGCCCACTCGGTGCGCACGCGGCACCTCAGCGATGAGCCCGGAAAATGGTTGGCATGGCTTATCAAGCAGGAAGATTGCTCAGCGCCTGTATCTGCGATATGCACTGACAGGGGAGAGGTGGTATATACGCAAGCTAAAATACACATGGCCTTCACAGGTCACTACCAGGCTTTATATCGCTCCCAACTCCGGGTCTCCGCCACGGATATCGGGGACTATCTCTCAGGCATACAGCTACCGAGACTGAACGCTGCGCAGCGAGATGACCTAGGGGCGCCACTCGGGCCTGAAGAGCTGCGCACCGCCATCTTTGCCCTGTCGAATGGTAAGTCCCCAGGTCCCGACGGGTTACCGGCCGAATACTACAAAACCTACTCAGATGTTCTGATTCCTGAGCTGCTAAAAATGTATGCAGCTGCCGCTGAGGACTCCACTCTCCCCCCCGGCTAAATGAGGCCACACTCATCTCCTTCCTAAAACCCGGCAGGGATAGCACGTGCATGGACTCTTACCGGCCGCTGGCTCTGTTGAATGCCGATTACAAAATACTCGCCTCTACCTTAGCTCAGCGCCTGGCCCCCCTAGTCTCAACCCTCGCGCACCATGACCAGAACGGTTTTGTACCCACGCGTAGTACATCCCACAACATACGTAGACTATTTAGAGTGCTTTACGCGGATGATTTACTCCTGTACATTAGAGACCTGACCCTCATACTGCAGTCCCTGTCTGATATTTTTCGGACCTTTGAGGCCATGTCGGGACTCAAAGCCAACTGGCCCAAATCTGGAGCGTACTCCTTCAGCCCAGAAACACGGGAGTGCAATATCCGCATCAATGGCGGGAGACTCACCTGGTGCCCTACAACGTTTAGGTACCTCGGAATACACATTTACAGAGACACGCTGGACATGCTGGAGGGGAACCTGGTCAGAGCTAGCTCCTCCCTGCAAGCGCAGATGATGTTTTGGAAGACCCTCCCCCTAAACGTGCCCAGCCGCGTTGCGCTAACAAAAATTATAGTCTTGCCAAGACTATTATACTATTATGCCAATATCCCAGTATATGTTCCAATTTGGATATTTCGGGAGCTAGAGGCATCACTCCGGAACCTCATTTGGAACACCTATAGACCCCTTGTATCCTTGACAAAGCTCTATGTACCCACGGAGGCTGGGGGCCTCGCGGTTCCCAACCTGGAACTGTATTACCTGGCAGCCCAGATGCAGTGGGTGACAGGATGGCGAGTGGCAGGAACCTAGACGACACCGCCACGGACGTTACAATCTGGAACCATACACAGGTATGCACGCTGTTTCCCCCCCTGACCAGAGCTCCCTGCCCGACGCAGCTACATGTGGCTGTAGCTCGCAGGTGCTTCCTGCGCAGCTTGAAATTAACACGTGAGGTGAAGCCTTATGCCCCAGCGCTCCCGCTATTAGGCACCCCCAGAGACGGTGGAGTGGTGACGGAGGCAATGTTGGACAGGTGAATGCAGGATGGGGTGGAGACATGGCGCGATTTGTACGTGGGCGGCGCACTACTTCCCTTTGAGGTGCTGGCCAAGGACACAGGCCTACCAGCTGGGCAATTTCTCCTTCATGCGTCCATAACACACACACTTGCGCGCCCTTGGGGAGACATGACTGAAGAGCTGCAGACACATCACTTCATACAATATCTCCATGTCATGGGCAATGGCACCCACGTAGTCCACTGGCTGACGCAGGCCCTCCTGATACACACACAACACCCTACCCAACAAGTACAAGACAAGTGGGCAGTAGACAGAGGGAGGGTATGGACGGACAAAGAATGGGCAGTGGTACTGGCCAGCCCAATCAATATCCCACGCAACTCCCGCTTTAAAATCATACAATTTTACATACTACACCGTGCTTATCTGTCACCAGACAAGATCAATACATACTTCTCGGCAGCCACCCCTGCGTGCCCCAGATGCTCCCTGGTTGATGCGGACCTCCTACACATGCTCTGGGCCTGTCCTATCATATCAACATATTGGGATACATTGACCACCCTGCTGAAGCAGAGTACGGCGAAGACCTGCCACACACATGGGAGGCTTGTATTCTGGGACTATACAAGAGGAGCAAACTCAACAGGGTGCAGGCTAGGTTCCGGGGCCTGGGACTCGTCACAGCCAAGCGCTTGCTCACCAAGCGGTGGAAAAAGAATGAACCCCCACACGCCAAACACTGGTACACTTCCTTTGACAACTGGTCAAGAGCAGAAGGTGTCGTACTGCGCAGGGAGGAGACGGCGAGACTGAGGAAATTCCCCATTGCACAGCTTTGAGACAAAACCCTAAAATCCTTCCAGCAGGCGAGCTTGGACCAGGGGATCACTTAAGTGGCACCCCTCTCTAAGCCGGCCCTAGGCAACGGCTGGGACAGAAAACATTGTGCCCCCACTGACGCCCCACTGGCTCAGTCTGGGTCGCGCCATATATTAGATGTATATCCATAATGATGCATTGTGGTCTTGTGAGTCTTTTCAGAGAGTAAGGAAGTGTAGGCAGCACGCAGCGCGGCGCGTAAATAGCATTTTGAGCACCAATGAGGGCAGAGCAGGTCACATGAACATTATTTAAACGTAAAGGAAATACTTGTGGCTAAGATATCGGTTTGGAGCTGATAGAATGTAGCGCTGACAATTTCCATAGCAGGTATGAGAGCTAACAGTGAATTTAGTCTTGTCTTTCACCAGAATGAGGTATTTAAAAGAGGTTTTGAGAACGTTTTTCATAATACGGAAGGTAAAGGTCCCGGAGGGTCAAGGGCGTGTCGCACAGTGAAAAGAGACCGGAGGTTCACAAAATGTTTTCAGTGAATATTGGGCGACTAGAAGCTATCAGGGGTGAAGAGGTTAGAGGCTTTATTAGTCTACGACATGCAGAGGGAGGAGGATTTGTAAATTGTGGGTTTACAAAGGGGTTTTGGTGATTCGTTCGTTATATCTATAACAAGAGACCTTGTAATTACGAGTAGAGACATCGAGCACAATGCAAGGAAAGGGTTCCAAGTATGTATGGTTTGCCAAGCAGAAAGGGAACATAGATGCACTGCACATACCGAGTTCTTGCTGAAATAATTAAATGCATCATATAGATAATTATTGTTACATGGATAAAAAAAAAATTTAAATGCACATTTCACTTTTTGAATGTAACTATACTAGACAGTAATGGCTTTATTGTTACTTTTACAGTGTCCCCTGACGAAGGGCGTATTCCGCCCGAAATGCATTGGGCTATTAATAAACACTGCTTGGAACGAACCATGGCATCAGTCGTGTCTTTACAAGAGGCTCGGATGGGCACAGTTTAAACATGAGAAACTTGAAAAAAAGCCATATTAACCCTGTATGTAGAGCATAAAATCGGTCAAAAAGGATAAAGTAAAAGAAAAAGTTTTGGAGTACATTGATGAAAATGATTAACTGATGGTTGAACAGATAAATGAATCCGCCAAGGAGGCAGTTCAAAGCTGTGCAATTGGTTTGGGGCGAAAATTCGCCTCATCTCGCTACATTGTTTATTTCAGTGCCATCAGGGCAAGGCACTTCACCAATGCTGCACGCATTAAAAAGCATGGACAAGTTTGATAAAATTGAATACAAGGGTGTGCATCCCGATTTCCCGCATTGTCAGTCTGGTGAAAGACACAACCCGCACCTGTATGACGAGGCGCTGTTGCAGAGTAGTGACATGACGGCTACTTAGAACCCCCACCGCCCCGACCCCGACCCCGACACCGACGCCCCGGTGCCCATCAGGCTCTGCCGAACCGCTCTCCCTCCTCCCCCTGTGAGGGACCTACCCCTCACATGACCTCAATCACCCCACACCTTTGCCCCAGAATTGGAAGTTTACCTCTGCAGACACACATTGACACTCTTCCCACTGCACCAGCCCTTTACCCTCATCCTTCCTCTTTAAGCTATCTTCTGTTTCTTATTCTTTCCCTCTTGTTAAGTCCGGGTGTCAAAATAGTTTCCCTTTGACACGTTTGTTATAAAGTTGTGAATATAGCATTAGTTACAGATGACTGTCTAATCCGGATCATTCACGGTGCGACTTCACAATGGGAGATACAGCACAAGCTAACTAATAGACGAGATCAATGGAAGGTGCACAAGAGAACATGCCGCCTCACATCACATCTCATCCCCTTATCTCAGACTACAATGCGCAAAACACCATGCGGCGTCACGTTTGCAGAAACAAAAAGTCACCATTTCTTTTCATATTTTCCATCAATTCTACCAAAGCAATGTGATGTGTGTTAAACAACTCACCATGTATTACCATTGTGTTGTATAGTCGTTATGGTGTTGTGCAGATTATGTATATCATTTCCTCTTGCTCAATACCTAAGTGTGTAATGAACATAAATGCTGGAAAACTAACAAAATATATATAAAAAAAAAAAATGAAGGTATTGAACAGGGTTAAGCTGATGGATGAGCCTTGAGGAAAGCCGCAGATGATGCTCTTGTGTTCGGAGGCATAGGGAGGAAAGCAGATTCACAGGGTTCTTCCGGTGAGGAAGGAGGCGATCCATCTGTGGCCATTTCCTTGTTTCCTTGTATATGATGTGGTGGAGTCCCTTGATAAGGGGGTGCTGGGATACAGTATGGAATACTTCTGAGAGCTTGGGGATGATCAGGGCTGCCGTTTCCCCTCACTCAAGGAGGGTTCTGATCTCAGTGGTTACAGTGATGAGGGCGGTTTTGGGGCTGTGGTTGACACGAAATCCAGATTGTGAGATGTCCAGAAGGTTCTTGTTCTCCAGATGATCCATAAGTTGGTGGTTGATGGCTTTTTTGAGGAACTTGGCAGGGAAGGAAAGCAGAGAGATGGGATGGATGTTCTTGTGATTTCTGGGGTTTGTGGATGGTTTCTTGAAAAGGGTGGGACTTCTGTATATTTCCATTAGTCGAGGAAGATGGCATTGGTGATGGATGAGTTGATGATGGCAGTGAGTTTGTTGCTGAATGACCTCCTCCCAACGTTGAAGATGTGGTGGGGATAGGGGTCCGTTGGTGCTCCTGAGTGGGTGGAGTTCTTTATGGGGTGGTGTTTTGGGTGGTGAGGTGGTCCCAGATGGATAGCAGATGTTAGGGGTTTGCGTCTGTGGGTGTGATGAGGCTGAAGATGTCATCTGTGGTAGGTTGGAAGTCGAAGTTTTTGTAGATGTCAGAGATCTTGTTGTGGACGTAGTCCTACAGGGTATCTCAGAGTTCATGGGACTGGGTGAAGATGTTTTCGGAGGCTGAGGAGTTGGAGAACTTTCTGATGATGTTAAATAGTTCTTTACTGAGTTTCACACTGGTCTTGATGCTGTTGGCAAGGGTGTTCCTTTTTGTCCTTTTCAGGAGTTGGTGGTATTGACTATGTGAGGTTTTGTAGGCCGTTCAGTCTGTGGTGTCCTTGCTGGTGTGCCACCTTCTTTCAAGTTGCTTGAATGTGTTTTCTAGTTCTTAGTTCTGTGGTGTACCAGTTGGCCTGTTTGGAGGGTCTCTTTGGTTTTGTGGGGTTGATGGGGTGACTCAGCGCAATTGGTGATCCAGACAGAGAAGTTCTTGACAGCCTGTTCTAGGTTGGTTGAGTTGTCTGGGTGGGAGGAGTCAAGGGCATTGGTCTATTGGCCTTCAGATACTTTGTTCCAGTTTTGGTGAGATGTTCTGGGTGGTATGGTGGTGGTGCTGGGGATGGTGAAGTGGATGATGACGTAGTCTGTCCAGGTGAGTTAAGTGACATGGATGTGCTTGACCCCATCACTGGGCGTGAAGATGGGGTTGAGTGTGTGTCCTGTGATATGCAAGGGGGTTGGTGACTAGTTGAGTGAGGTCGAGGGTGTTCATGCTTTCAAGGAGGTTGGTGGTGTTGGTATCTTCATGCTTGTTGAGTTTAAAGTTGAGGTCTCCGAGAAAGATGTAGTGCTGGGAGTCTATGACGGGTGGGGCAATGAAACCAGGGATGGTGTCACAGAAGCTGGGGCTCAGCTCTGGATGTCTGTAGGCGAGCATGCCACTGATGGTGGTCCTGTCGCTGGTGTGAAGTTGGAAGTTGAGATGCTCTGTGATCGGGATGGCTTCGTCTTTGGTGGTGGTACAGTTGATTGTTTCCTTGTGGTTGATGTTGATCCCACCTCAGTGTTTGATGACCAGTCTTGATTTGTTATCTTGCATCCGTAGGGAGTAGCTAAGGTGATGTCAGCACTGATGTGGGGTTGAGCCAGGTCTCAGTGAGGAATATGACATCCGGAGTGAGGACCGACATGGTATCCCAGATCTCGGTGGCATGTTCTCAGAGAGATCCTGCATTGACCAGGAGGCAGTGGAGATGTCCTGTAGTGGTAGATGTGGGTGTGGTGGTGGTTGCAATGTGAGAGGTTGCTCCGGTGTTGCAGGTGAAGAGGCAGAGCTGATAGGTTAAAGGTCCTACCATAGATCGTGATGTGCTGCAGCAGCAGTAGTTGTTGCAGAGTCCAGGGTTCGGAGTTTGGTGGTGGTGTAGCAGCGGGTGGCAGGAGAGCCAGGGTACCTGGCACTGCAAGTGGTTTAGGCACAGACGAGCTTGTAGAAATGTAGTCTTTCAAAACGGCACAGTGTTGCAAGACTACATTTCTCTGAATTATGCTGGCATCAGGTTACAGTTTTCGTAACCCTATTAGTGTCACAGCCATACCTCTTTATGTCCTAATGATGATCCTAATATTTTACTAGGAATCAAAACGTTGTTGACTAATGTAGGTTGACTCAAATGTTATAATCATTCATTTTTCTGTATTAGCATTGGTACCAGCAGGTTGTGACTCAACAATTGTGTTTTAGTTTTGTCACATTGATATCCATGAGTTTGGAAGGTTCACTTGATCTCTCTTGTATTTGTTTTCCCACTGCTATGTCCTTCATTTTGCATTAATAAATAAGTGACAATTTTTCTATTTGGACACCATACGTTGACTTCGTTGCATTACTATGTACATTTGATTGTTTTTAGTCTTCTCATAAGGGATCCTTGTTCCTTTCGAAAAATCTCTCCCAAGAAGGCCTAACATGGATGGGCACAGAACAAAACTTCTATATCCACTGTTTGTCACCCGGGGTAACAAACAACAAACCATTGCCTACTATGGTAATCTGTGAGATTCGATGCAACAACACAACATCTGTTGGCTTTAACATAGCCTAATAAGAATCTGCTTTTGAATTCCCATTGACTTTAATGTATGCTTTTCACAATAATCCCACCAGGCCTAGGGTCTTTAACATAACATCCCATGATAAACAGATTAAGCCTATACGGATGATCATTTGCTTTACACGGTAATCAACACAGTCTTGCCACTCTGCTGCCAGATAAAACGCAGTAAATTATATAGTTATCTATGACATTTAACAACAGTACAGTGTCATGTTTGTGCACCTGAAAGTGCAAGCTCAGACAACCATACTACTGCTGGCTCTGGTAGATGAATAAACAAATAAAATATTCACAGCTTTGTGGAGAGGAAGCCCTTTTTCAGTGGAAGCACAGAACTCCTACACAATCAAAACGTGAACTCTTAGCTGCTTACAAACTAGCTGCCAACACGCGGGTGGAGGAAAGCCTCTCGCTGTAGTAATCTTGCACGCTCTCTTTTAGGTTGATCACATTACTTCTGGTGATAGCTGCACTGTGGAGCCAGACCTAACAAGCATATACAATGCAATCGGTCTCGCCTTTGGGACCTTATATGTATTTAGCTGTGCAGCACATTAGCCAGGGTGTTGAAACATCTACAGTTCTTTAACATGGAGAGAAAGTAAGCACCAAACTGCGTGACACGCCAAGTATGGGAACACATGGAGAGAGTATTGCCTTTTAGCTGTAAATGTTATAGTCCAAAGCTCTGTTTTCAATATAAAATCAGGGCCTTCGGTGGTCATATTACCGAAAATAAAATATTTGAAAAAAATATTATTGTCTACGAGTGGTTGTGAAAGACAATTTCAATGGATTTGGATCTAGAGAATGCTAAAGTGATTCTGGTATTTTACTGACCTCTGCTGGTCGTTTTCTGTCAAGATAGTTAAATAGAGGCAGTTGAACAGAAAAAAAAGTCTCTAAGCGGAAGCAGACAAGCCCTAGGGCTGATCTCCAGAGCACACAAAGTACATACGCTGATAAGTATCATCTAAAGTATATAACTATATACTAAAGTGTATAAGTATATACTAAAGTATATACAAGAGGTCTCGAATGCTCAACCTAAAAATGAGGGATGATGGTCGTCACCTCTTCCTGCTAAAGTCTGGTGGCCCATCGTCTGTGGTATTTTGTTAAACGCACATATCTGTACTATAGAGCATCTTATTACTGCAAGATAGAAATAAGCACTCTATAAAACATAAATAAATAGACTGTTCACTTACTTATTGCGGAATTCATCTACCATTCTCTGAGCATCCTTGTACTCCCTCTCGAGCTTGGCATGGTCCAAGGAGAGCTCCCGGATCCTCTGCCGGTTCACCTCGATCTGCTCTTGGAAGGCTTCCTCCAGGCCAGGGATCTCGTCCATGCGCTGGAAGGTCTCCAGCTGCTTCCTGAAGATGGCATTTCTCTGCTCCAGCACCCGCGCCCTGTTGATGTAGTTGGTGAACCTCTCGTTGAGGTCCTGCAGGTTCTCTAAGCCCTGCGCCTGGGAGAGCCCGAGGCGGCTGAAGTCCGCCAAGCTCTGCTCATCGAAGCCGTCCGAGCGCTCGTACTTCTCCTTGCGCACTTCGCGCAAGTAGGTGCTCCTGTACATGGCGCTTGTCTTGGTGCCACCTGGGCAGGGTGCTCACTCTCACCAGGTTCAATCTGTACAAATGTACCTAGGACGGGAGGATAGAAAGCAGTGACCCGTCCATCCGTCGCTTTGCAATGAGCGCTGAAAGCCAGAAGACAGTACATAAAATGGAGATCAAAGCATCAGACCACATGGGCCGCGTTCTGCTTCTTTCTGGCCTTGTTCAGCACATTCTGTATGGAAGGGTTTTGTTTGTCAGTGAAAATCATGCAGTTTCCAGCCACAAAGGCAGGATTAAAGCCATACAAACAAATAATACAGCTGCAACAAAACACGCGTTTTGCAATGCCATGGCTTCACTTGCGAGCATTGCGTTTATTTAGAAAAGTGCCACTCTATCCAAAGTTTATTGCAGTTGAAGATCATTTATAAATTGCTTTCAAAGCGCCACTTTTTCGTGAGCACTAAATCCAAATGTGATCCATGTATTCAGATGTACTTTCTAGCAAAGTTATCCTAGCATCCGGGCCTCTCAGAGGGAGGGCGTGGGGCCATTCGTAGCATTGTGTTAGTGTTTTACAAATCAACATACCCTGTGATACCCCTGCATTGGCTGTGGACTAACAAAGGACTACAGTATGCAATAACAATACTCATTTCAAATGGGTATGCTCCGAATGACTATGATGAAAAACTTCAAACTAATATTTTGTGATGCCTGTTAAAAGTATTTAGAACACTTACCAATATTAGATTAGCTTTTTTAGCATTACGGTTTTCTGATGCTTCAAATATCTCATATTGCCTCCCCCTTTGTACCAGTCTGGAGTGGGTAAAATGATGTAATGGTGAGGACTGCTGGGAGGAGTCGCAGGATGTTTGAGTAGCAAGACGAAAAATGTAGATGACCTGATGAGCTTTCATAATATTATGAGAGGTGATTGGAGGCGGTTATGTTGATCTTCCAAGATCATTATAAATGTTCCTGCTAGTGGTGAAATGAACTGCAATAGGACACATTAATTGCAAATCCCGTCAGTTAACTTTGCTTACATCAGTGACAATGTTTTTCGAAAGGCTATCAAATAAAATTGTCAGAATCGAGAGAGTGCCAATAGATCAGCTTTGAGTTTGGTAAATGTCAAAGGAAGCGTCTGGAAATTCTAAAGAAGGAACTCTCAGGTCCGAATCTATGTACACATCTTTGGGATACAAAACCAAAAAATGAGCTATGTTGAAACAGAACCTCACCAAATTAATCCTTTTAGCATTGGTCCCAGATCCACTAACATTCATGCAGAGCTGTGTAAAACTCTGAATTAATTTTCAAAATAGCACCGCGCCATTTTCCCTTGTCACTCAGTGATACTTTCACCATCGTCATTTGGGTTTAAAAAGCTATTGTGCGCGTGAAGCTAAAAATATGTAAATTTGCCATAATGAAATGTCTTATGCACAGGACCATCACACAATAGTCCACTTGCCACTTGTTTACAGCTGGGTTCATGTGTTGCTAGAATTTCATGGCAAGCAATGTCATGGTGGTATAGCAGATCTGGCTTTCTGTGAAAACCTATGGGTGTTAGAGCTGTTCCCTCCCTATTACAACTCCTTTGTATAGATAATCGGGGGAGTTAGTGCTAAGTGATGCCTAGCAGCAGTCCCTTTCCAGATCAATAAGGAATGAGACGACCCTCCTGATAACCTGTGATGCAAAAGTTTATTTTGCAGATGAACTAGGAAACACGATCAACGTGTTTCTTCAACAAGCCTTCTATATTTTACCTACTGCCAGTCACCACTAGGTAGTTATAGTTAGGACCTAGTTTCCATAGGAAAAGCGTTTTTTGATTTGCTGATAACTTTGGCGCAGTTTGACAAATCTTCGTGAAATTTTCAAAACGAATGGGGCGCTCACGTTAGCTGCCACCTTGAAAAATTCGGAGTGATTCGTCAAGCGGGCCCGAGAAAAAGGGGGTCCCAAACGCTTTTTCTAAATGTTAATTTCCATAAGAAACTGTTGGCACAGCTACAGGCCGAATGAAATTACACCAAATTTGGCAGAAAGGTAGCTTTTGGTCCTGAGAGCACTCTTTTTGTCAAATGGTGTAAATCCGTTCAGTAGTTCCTGAGATATGTGAAGATTTCTCAGATATACAACTGTAGCCATGGTGGATCCATGAACCCTCCCGATCTCGTGCCTGAGATCTGATTGGCTGCCAACACTTCAAACCAGGAAGTGTTGGCAGCCATCTTGTGACTCGGTTGAAATGAGTCACAAGGAAAACATTAAAAAACAAGAAAAGGGGTCAGGGTAGAAACACCCTGACCGCCTGGGCCGGGTCAGACCCAAAAAAGCATTAAAAAAAATTTGGCAGGTCCGCAGTGGAGCCACGAATCCGGCTGACATTTTTTTACATTAACAAAGCGCGGGCTTGTTCACTTAGTTTACTTTAATCCCTGTGTGGACCAGGTCCTGGGGTCAATTCGAGATAAAGGTGCAGGGCCCATTCGGGCCCAAGCAGCCCTGGGGAACGCCTTCTCCCCAGGGCTTATAGTTTGAAGTACTGGGAGGCTATGTGGCCCCCATGCAGCCCCAGGCACCACCACATCCCTGGGGCTATTCCTAATTATAATGCATAGGGGGGGATCCAGCCCCCCACGCAGCACCGGGAACTGTCACCTCCCCAGGGCTATTTTAAAGATGGGAGGGTGGCCATACGCTCCCCTCCTGGAGCCGTAAATGGCCCTGGGGACCGCCACAACCTAGGGCCGGCTCCAGCAATGTCCCAGGTGCCCACCCCTGGGACATTGCAGTTTGCTGTGGGATGGCAGGAGCATCCCATAGCAAACAAGTGGGCTCGCTTTGACCAAGTGAGAGCACTTTACTCTTGCTTGGTCAAAGTGAGAACACTTTGCTTTTTACCCCCAGGGAGCTGCATGTCAGCAGCTCCCTGGGGGTAAAAATCAAATCCAGCACCCGCAGGAGGCAGGAGTTGGCCAGGAACTCGGGGGCCTTCCGGTTCAGGGCTAGTTGGCCTCCAGGGACTCTTAAGAGTGAGGGGACTTCATTCCCCAAATACTAGTGCACCAGGAGGCGCATTTGCAGAGTGGTGGGGAAAGGGGACTTGGCCTCTGAGAGCAGAGGAGCCTTAAGGGCGCTTCAGGCTCAATAACATTCATTTATGCTCAGAAAGCAGAACATGGAATTGTTCTGGAAGGAGTGGCCGATGGGCACATCAGTGGAAGGTGGAGAGCTGAAGTTCTTCTGCATTGAAAGAGCTCATTGTATCCTGGGACGCCCTCCTCTGCTGGGCACTGCGCTATGATGTAAAGTTGCCCCAGTGCTTATTTATAGAGAAAGGGACCTTATTTTCCAGTTCTTCCTTGGATACAACTGACCAGGGCTTTATAATAACATTAAAGTGCATGCCATGGAGGCGCAGTGGAACTGCGACTGCTTGGGGTGAAATATGCATACCTGTTTTCTGAGAAACTCAAGGTGGTGGAGTGCAATCACATTTTTCCATTTCATCTGAGAAAGCATTGTCTTGGCTACAGACAAAGGGAGCACCTTTCCTTCCAGAAGGAGGGGCAACTAAAGCTGAGTGGAAACAGAAACGAGTGAAGGGACCACAGGCCAGGAGGTCCTGGGCCTGCCCACAGAGGAACAGGTGGTGAAAGAAAGGGCACAGATGGTGGCCAGTATGCTGAAACACCACCAAGACCTGTTCAAGCTTCTTGCCTTGAACCCTGAGATGGACAATGATTGTAGCATCCCGAGTGAATTGAATGGATATGAAGTGGTTGCAGTGTCCCACCATGACACAAAGCGTGGCAGACAATATTATTTAATGCTGATAGGTAACCACAGGACTCGTACTCATGGTTCATTTAGGAATAGGCACCCAGTGCTGTCATGGGTTATACTGCATGATCTTGACTACGTTCCGATTTGTATAGCAGGAGCCCTTGCTCCTGTAGCTCTAGGACCTCAGTGGCACTCTTCCACCAACTTGGAAACTGTTTACCTCAAATGTACTTGAATGCAGATGAGGTAAATTTCTTATTGTAGCAAAACATTTTCAATTCTTTGCCTTGGGATGGGAAGTGAGGATGCTGTTGTTTTTGGCAAGCCAAAACTGTAAATATAAACATAGAAGAATAATCATAGTGGGGGGAGATCCATGTGTCCACACCTGGATTAGCTGGTGAGTCACAGATGCACCAAGAGTCAGATATGGGATTATCCAATCATGGCAAACAGGATAGAAATAACATATTGACATGGAGTATTCAGGATATGGCCACTACACACAAGCATAACAAAATATATGAATATCTCAGGCACAGGCGCAGACAGAAACACATTGCATGCTAACTGGAAACTCACCTAGTGGGAACTCAAGTACAGAAGATATCCAAGAGCTGGTGAGGGCAGGTATTCAGTAAATATTACTTGGCATTTGGCAGTGGGGTATTGGTCTGGATAGATGAATGTGAACTCAGAGGGAAGATGTGGGGTATTAAAAGGGACCTTGGATGGTGAACCTCTGAATGCAGTTGGGCACTACGCCTCAAAAGCATCATCCACTTCAATCCACTTTTATTGATACTATCTTCCCCAGCCTGTTGTAGAATCCATTGGTCCCATATACATGAGGAGGGGATTCCAAAAGTTTCAAAGTTATAGAGTTGGATGGATCCACTTCTCCTCTGCCTAAAATTATGTGTTGCACAGTCACATAACATTTTCAGCAATGGATTAGGCATATGGAGGCACACAACTCCTGGAGAAGGAAGCACCCACTCAAACATGAATATTCATTGTACGCCTCAATCAATCATGTATACATGAGGTTAGATTTATGGTTATGTAGTGAAACCTTATGCCCAAAATGATTTGCCATGGAATATTTGGCACAGACATTATTGGACCACTGTCCTTTGTTGATGGAGCTGGAATGTGGAGAGTAGTGGGCCTGGACACCGGCTTGGAAGTTGAGAACAGAACCACCATTCAATGTCCCTTTCTTTGAGGCAATAGGTGATCATATTGCATAATATTTTGCAGATAAGAAGACTTAGTCTTTAACAGATTAGTAGAATGGGATGCCTTTTAGGTGATGTTCCATTACCACTTTAGTAGGACCAGCTGGGGACTTAGAACAGTGCTAGGCAGAGAACTCATGCAAGTGTCCAATAGCGAAAGACATATAGAAAACTTATAAGCAATGCAGAGATGGAGAGCGACAACTGACAGATCTCAGGATGCAACATTGGGAACTAAATGGCAGACTGAGAAATCTTGACTAGAGGGAATATTTAATGCAACAACACAGAGTCGGAGACAGGGTGGACAGAATGCTGGCCAGACTGCTGAGATTGGGCTTAACCTAGGTTCCTATTGGCACCTTTAGTACCCTTACAGTATAGAGGTCAATACTCAGAAGGGTTTTAATTATACATTTGTTTGGTACTACTGCAGTGTAGTTCCTATATTCCCAATAGACTCTGCGCATTGGAATAATATATTCTATAGATTAGACGTAGGACTGAGGTCGACTAGGTCTCTGTCGAATATATTAAACGTATTAGTGTATGCCAGCTAGCTCAGTGGTCACTAGAAACTTTCTCGAATTCACAAGAAGGGATTCGTTTCTGACAACCGCATAAACATGACAACTTTGTTTCCCAAGAATGAGAAATGTATCTCTAGAGTCGCGGAAACAATAGATAAGTATTTCACTCAGTTACTCGTGCGTGCTTCGTTTCTACAGAGGTGCAGAGAAATAGAGAAAAAGGTGTTTTCAATGAATGGTTTTATTGAACAGTCTTCTTTCTCATGCAAGTAAAGTGAACTGCTACAATCGTAATGCAGACTGCAAAGTATAATGCGTACAGCGAGAACAATATTATAAAATAATACTGTAAGAGCATTGTATGATTTCTAACCCATATATAAATACATACATAAATAACAACGGCTAAAAGTACTCAACTGGTGCTTCTAAAATACGCCTACCCCAATGTACCTAACCTAAGTCTAGTACGCGGGAAGGAGTAAGTGTGGTGTAGCATAGGATTAGTTTTTCTTTGCCAAGAATCTGTCCAAGGTTTCTCTAGGTTCTAATCAGCTCCATACCTTAGTTTAGAATGAAGGAGGTCTAGTATCTCAGTCTCGGGACTTGATTTCCCAAGACCCCGCAAGGGGAGCTTGGAAACACTGGAGCTGGATTCTCGCTGAGAGAAATGCAGCCTCTTGATCAGTGCGTCAGCTGGAGGGTCGGCTTCCTTCGGCACTTGCTAAAACAGGCTACGTCGGGCAAGTAGATAGTCGAGCTGCTCCAAACCACTGTGTCTTGCTAGAGCAAGTGAAGGCATATTTCCACTTTGAAGGTCTCTAGTTTGACGTAAAGTCAGGCATAATAACGTCAGGAAAGAAGTAGTTCTTTGTAAAGTATATGAGTTCTTGGACAAATCAATATTCAAGCAAGGGAAGGTCCCTGACTGCTTAAGCCAATTTTCCAAGAAATCGTTGTGATGTTTTGGTACGGGTGGAAGTAGCCATGCCTGTATTTGGTCTGTATGGGTTATGTCTAAATAAGGGAATGATTTCTATGCCTATAGTAGGGCAATGTGAATTGTACCTATATAAGAGCATGAATCGAGAAAATTCACTCGGATGCTAAAACGCCATACAACACCCACTCCACTTTATTATATACAATATTACTAAGTTCTAAACACATAAAACATATCTAAAACATGATGTGTTAAAACCCCCATCCTAAATACACAAAAATGCATTAGAAAAATGGTTGTACACAAAAAGAGCATTTGTGCTGTACGCAATTAAAAGCAATGTTTCACTCAAAGGACATAGATGACATTTTTAAAACCTTATCTAAATGAATCAAGAAAATACATTTATGAAATGGCTCTTAAGTACAGAAAAAAAAGTCGAGACCATTCCATGACATAATATATACATTTTGTGATTGTGGATAAGGCCAAATATTGTCCCTTGGAAGTATTCAAAGAATTCTTGTTCCCTAGAAATAGTTCTACTTTTAGCAGATTATTTTGTGCCAAAAAAAAGTTTCAATTTTGGAATAGAGGAGAAAAAAAAAATCATCAAAAATAGAGTTCCAAAGTTAGGAGTTTGTTTTGGAAAGTGAAGGTCGAATTCAGAGTCTCACAGAACACTGTGTGCTAACTTCAAAAGTCAATGTCATTGTTTGGAGAAAACATCAAATCCTCTAAGCTGGTAAATAATTTGTCTACCACTGTAGGTGAAAGTTGGACTACCTTGTTAAGCAGATCAATTGCACATAGATGAGAAGAATCACCGTCAGCTTCAGCCGCATTAGCAATGTTTGAAGTAGATTCTACCCGTGTGCCTGTTGTTCCACGTATCTCACCATCTGCAGTTTGCGTCTGTGAGATCTCAACGAATGCCGAAATCAGGATTGGTAGCCGTTGGGGACAACACAGTGCATGAGCCGTTACTGGTTCAAGCAAAGCATCAACATCCGTTGGCAGGACTGATGGGAGTGTCAGACAGATGTCTAGCACGCATTCTTCTCTACATAGCAGACATCGTAGAACAGGTAAGATGCAATCTTGCCAGATTGGTCGGAATGATAGAAGCCATGTGGTATTTAGATCTCCTAAACGAGCCAAGCCCAGAATTCGTATCATGCGCACACAACACTTCATTGCCAGGAGGGTGTTCTCCACGGTGATCTGGGTGTCGATGGTGACTTGACTTGCCATATCAGAGCAGAATGAGTAAAAGTAGTATCCCTGCTACGAGACCCAAAACGAGAGGCAGGCCACCAAACACAGAATGCACGAAGTTTGGAAATATGCCTAGGACTGCTTCAAAGAGTGCTAACAGTCCCAAAAATTGTCTTAAATACATGTACAATGCCACTCGTATCAGGCAATTTTAAGATACGACCTAACATTTCTGAGAAATCTATGGAACAGTTTGTATATAAAAGCGCATGTATCTCTGCAAAAGTCCTTGCAACCTGCAGATCATACGTCTTTTTGGCTGAGGTCAGTGGCACAGTTTTTTGTAAAAGAATGGCTTTTAGTCTGCTTAAAGTATCAATTCAAATAGAAGAGATGTTCACTGAAGGCCATAATGGCGACTCCCCGTCTGTCTTAGTTTTAGGAAACAATACTTGCATACAGCAAGTGACACTGGCTGACACAGTTACGAGATAGGGGGTTCCTGGCAACATGCCACAACAGCTGTGATCATTCAACATAATGTAACTCCCATTTGAAAGCTGTCTAAAAATTGGATCTATCACTGCAGCTGGAGAACCTCGCAGGTGGCAGGATAAGTTGTTCGAGGAACCATCGCAGGCCCATGTAAGTTAATATCCTGACATAAGAGTGAACTACTTAGTGTGTCTTCACAATTCGTACCACTAAGAAACACTTCTTTTCCACCACTTCAACACTTGTGTGTATAAGGTAAATCCCACGATGTCTTGATATATTCTTTATCCAACCTTTCATATACGCCCACTGGTATACGTTTTAAACAATACTGAAAATGGAAAATTGTCACAGGCAGAGTGATTGTACCATGTATTATCCATTCTGTCGCTGGCTTCTCAGAAACAGTTAATGGTAATCTTTCCAGTTTTTCAATGCTCAGCACCTTATAGTCTGCCCCTCTCTGTGCCAAAGTGATTTGTTTATCGGTAAGGTTAAACTCAGAAAACAATGACGTCGTATTGATTAGACGCCATGGCACATACCCAGAACAAAGATTTTGCAACGTCCAGCCCAAAAGCATTATAGAACATAATTGTGACTGACCATGCTGTAACATGACCAAGTCCTGTTCCATTATGTCAAAGGCAGAGGATACTATGCTGTTAAAAGAATATATTCTGGATGACAGAGTCGTTAACCCATTGTCAACTACAGAGATAGATTTCTCTAAATTAATACGATCAATTTCTCGTATCCATTCTGCAGTCTCTGCTTGCGTTGTTTTCCATGCTTCATTATACATGGCATAGATACCGGCGTATATAAAATGTTTATGATGCAGTTTCGCAGGTCCTGGTAAGAAGTCCCTTAAATCACCGCCATCTTTAAGTAAAGATAAGTGTTGTTTTACTCCCTTTAGTGTAGATTTTTGTAGCCACTCAAAGCACAGTTTTCCCACACTGCATGATATTACTATCCCTGGATTTTGTCTCTTGACATATCTTGGATCTGGCCTAGTGAATGTGAACCCCTGTGTTTTATTCAGGAATCTATCTTCACAGTTGTTTGTGTCCGTGGGCCAGATGAACCATTTTTTCCAACCAGGATCTGTTCTGTTGTTAAGGAAAATAGTTTTTACGTCGACCACCCCCTCTGAAGTGATACTAATTTCAGGTGTAGGCGTAGGTACTGACGGTTTGTTTAAATCTTTTATCTTTGGACGTGATATGTGCGAGATACAAATGCTTTGACTTGACTTGACTTGACTAGCTAATCCAAGACAAGATGTCTGTTGAACAGTGTCATTCAAAAACATTATTTGTTCTGGGATAATGCAGGGTCTAAATAAAGCTTCTAAGCCCTGCACCTGCCAGTCTTTTGTGCCCCAGAAAGTTTTTGTCTCAATGTTGTCTTTCTAAAAGTCGAAACCTAATGAAGAGAGACAGCTGAGCATAAAAGGCCACAGAGTAAATTTGTTTTGTATTTGTCAACATACTTTTCATTCCTGTCCTATTAACATTTTTAAAGTAAAATGATTCTGGATTGGAAATATTAAGCCTGAAAAGTACGGAAATTTGTCATAACATGTTTCTGAGCTACCTTTTGGTGGCTTAAAGATTTGTTGTACCTCGGCACTCTACTGATTTTTGTTTACGCTATTCGCAATTTTCAACGCTTCCTGGTTCAACGATGATCTTAAGAAATCCAAGAAACTCTGTCGCTCCCTTGAGAAGGCCTGGAAAAAAGAACCAAACACCAGCACCAAGGACGCCTTCAAAAACGCCACCCGCACACACCACCAACTGATCCGGACTGCCAAGAAAGCTGCACTTAAAGAACGACTAGACAACAACGCCCACAACAGCAAGGAATTATTCAACATCGTTAAAGAATTTACCAACCCCTCAGCGAACTCCAACAACATCACTCCCTCTCAAACCCTTTGCGACTCCCTAGCTTCGTTCTTCCACAACAAAATCGCAGACATCCACAACAGCTTCGACAACCAACCCGGAGACCAACCCTCCCAACCTTCTGCCATACCCTCACCCCCCTTGAACATCCTTAATGACTGGAACCCAATCTCCACTGAGGACACCATCCGCCTGATGAACTTCATCCACTCAGGATCCCCCACAGACCCATGCCCTCACCACATCTTCAACAAAGCAGATTCCACCATAGCACCACACCTCCGAGACGTCATCAACTGCTCCCTCAACTCCGCCACCTTCCCGGAAACCCGGAAACACGCCGAACTCAGCGCCCTTCTGAAAAAACCCACAGCTGACCCCACCGAACTCAAAAAATACAGCCCCATCTCGCTCCTACCATTCCCGGCCAAAGTCATCGAGAAAGCTGTCAACAACCAGCTCGCCGCCTTCCTCGAAACAAACAAATCCCTCGACTCCTCACAGTCCGGCTTCCGAGCCAAACACAGCACTGAGACCGCACTCATCGCAGCAACAGACGACATTCGAACTCTACTAGACAATGGAGACACAGTCGCCCTCATCCTCCTTGACCTTTCCGCAGCCTTCGACACAGTCTGTCATAGCACCCTCCTACAACGCCTCAGAAACATAGGAATACAAGGAAAAGCACTGGAATGGATCACCTCGTTGCTTACCGGAAGAACTCAGAGAGTCCACCTTCCACCATTCAAGTCAGAGGCCACTGAAGTCATTTGTGGCGTACCACAAGGATCTTCACTCAGCCCCACCCTCTTCAACGTATACATGAGCCCCCTCGCAGCCATCGCACGCCAACACAACCTCAACATCATCTCCTACGCTGATGACACTCAACTGATCCTCTCACTCACCAAAGACCCGAACACCGCCAAAACCAACCTACATGAAGGAATGAAAGAAGTAGCCGAGTGGATGAAGCACAGCCGTCTGAAACTGAACTCAGACAAAACAGAAGTCCTTATCTTAGGTACCTCCCCCTCCGCCTGGGATGACTCTTGGTGGCCAGAGGCCCTTGGAAAAGCACCCATCCCGACGGACCACGCACGGAACCTGGGCGTCATCCTGGACTCCACACTCTCGATGAACAGACAAGTCAACGCCGTTTCATCATCTTGCTTCAACATTCTTCGCATGCTCAAAAAAACATTTCGCTGGATCCCCACCGAAACTACAAAAACGGTCACCCACGCACTGGTCACGAGCCGCCTGGACTACGGCAACACCCTATACGCCGGTACCACCGCAAAACTTCAGAAAAAACTCCAACGCATCCAGAACGCATCAGCCAGACTCATACTAGACATCCCGCGTAAAGAACACATTTCTAGTCACCTGAAAAACCTCCACTGGCTCCCCGTCAATAAGAGGATAACATTCCGCCTCCTAACCCACGCACACAAAGCTCTCTATGAACTTGGACCCGAATGCCTCAACACACGACTTTCCTTCTACACCCCTTCCCGCCAGCTACGCTCCTCCAACCAAGCCCTTGCTGCTGTACCTCGCATCAACAAAACCACCATGGGAGGAAGATCCTTCTCCTACCTGGCAGCTAAAACCTGGAACTCACTTCCCACTCACCTTCGCCTCACTCAGAACCACCTAGCATTCAGAAAGCAACTTAAAACTTGGATATTCGACAAGTAATTCCCCACCCTTCCTCAAGCGCCTTGAGACCCTCTGGGTATGTAGCGCGCTATATAAATTATTTGACTTGACTTGACTTACATATATATCTGATGGCCAATTCGCAGTTAGTCAAGTAATACAAAACAAACTTATATATGAAAGGACATCATAATTATTATTCCAAGATCAGGAAGAGAACATCAAGAAATTCAGTGTGTTGTTTTGTTGTATTTAATATCCCTTCAATTCAAGACATTCTATGAAATCAAATACAATGAAATTCTGGGCATTATGCCAAGAGTTCCAAAAACAGACTGTACATAGGGTATTGGCAGTACATGTGATACATAGAATGTTGGAAGTACATGTGATGTTCACATTAAATTCACAATTTACAGAATCTTTAGGCACTACAGAGGGACACAAAGTGACAGCCATGTTGGGAGTCCTGGTCCTAGGACCCTTCTAAATCGTGATGGTGAAAGAACAGCCGATGACAGCCGACACGTGTTTTGTTACTTATTATGTAACTTTCGCAAGGCGTGGTGAGTATATTTCAACACGTGTTTCGTTACTTATTATGTAACTTTCTCAAGGCTCGCTCTTGATATGTTGGCGTGGTGAGTATATTTCCATCACTGTGTATTGGCTCAGTGCGATAAAAAACATTCTTCGAGTTTCAAAAATAGCGTAGAGAGTTCATATACTGTGCAGCAAACAAGGAATATGATATGTCCTTGATAAAAGACGTATCGTAATGTATCGTGTCCGGGGCAATCTTTGTATGCAAACTCGAAGAACGGTTTTTATCACACAGAGCCAATACACAGTGATGGAAATATACTCACCACGCCAACATATCAAGAGCGAGCCTTGAGAAAGTTACATAATAAGTAACGAAACACGTGTCGAAATATACTCACCACGCCAACATATCAAGAGCGAGCCTTGAGAAAGTTACATAATAAGTAATGAAACACGTGTCGGCTGTCATCGGCTGTTCTTTCACCATTACGATTTGGATTGTCCTAGGACCAGGACTCCCAATGTGGCCGTCACTTTGTGTCCCTCTGTAGTGCTGAAAGATTCAGTAAATTGTGAATTTAATGTGAACATCACGTGTACTGCCAACATTCTATGTACCACATGTACTGCTAATACCCTATGTACAGTCTGTTTTTGGAACGCTTGGCATAATGCCCAGAATTTCATTGTATTTGCTTTCATAGAATGTCTTGAATTGAAGGGATATTAAATAGAACAAGACAGCACACTGAATTTCTTGATGTTCTCTTCCTGATCTTGGAATAATAATTATGATGTCCTTTCATATATAAGTTTGTTTTGTATTACATGATTATCTGCGAATTGGCCATCAGATATATATGTCTAGATAAGAACAAGAAAATTGCGACAGCGTAAACAAAAATCAGTAGAGTGCCGAGGTACAACAAATCTTTAAGATATTTCACATCAGGTATTTCTTACCTGGTGACCTGACATTCTTGGTAGTGGGATACTTCTGTTACTTTGATTGGCACCGTAATCTCTATATATTTCAAATAAAAATGAACATAATTCTGTACTGTCAGATAGAATTAGATGTGCGACTTTTATAAACCACCACTACCATTCTGTGATATTGATACCTTTTGGTGGCGTTGGACAATGTTCCTATTAGTTATAAGTAAAAAACATTTTTAGGGTTTGCAGATTTATGCAAGAAATGATGACCATAGTGATTATAACAGTACATTTGTTCATAATCTGATGAACCTTCTAAGTATTCATGATTTGTACATTTTGCAGACATTTCTAAGTCTGATATCATAATAGTAACAGTCTCAAAGTCCCAATCATCAGAAAATGTGCTGGGTGAAACAAAATCACTCAAGGAAACCTTGAACTGGTGTGGAATCTTCAACAGCTCTGCCAGACCAATAATGTCATATTCAGTTCTGTCCCAAGCTATACCACCAGGTATAAGAGCGGCTGTGATGTTCACTGTTGACAAGTCTCTTTGTTCACCATGAGATGATTTGTGTGGCTTGATGAGTAAGTTGATGTTCTTGCTGTGTCCTTTTTAACATAACTTCCATTTATCAGCATTCCCAAAGAAAATACAAGAGTCAACTAAAGTAGAAGAAAAAGTACACCCAACACAATCCAAAGTTCAATCCATGGTGAAACCAGATAAGTCTTTTCAAGTTGATGAAAAGGTTCTGTTGCTTGTTCTTTAATAGTTCTTTTTACTGGCATCGCTTCAGGTTTGCTGGGATCCTCGGAAAACGTATCAAAGTTAATGAAATAGCCAGAGGCAGTTCTGTCAATTGTAGGGATTGCATCAGGATTTGGTAAAAATTAATAGAACCACTTGATCACTTGTTACATTTGTATAGTCAGTTGCTATTTCATTGTAGACAGGTGTTTCTTGACGAAATGTTATTTGGGTCTCAAGAGGTACAAGTTCCATGGCTTTGTTGCATAGTCCTTCTTTTCGCACTGCAGATTCTTCAAAGGTGATGAGTCTCTCAGTTTGAACCTCTTGGATAGTAGCCAGATTCGGGCGTCTGCTACATCTTTGGAGTCCACTTGGCCTACTACTTATGATTGGCCACATGATGTGGTTTGACCAGGTTGATGGACACAAACCTGTTCCCCTGTTTACCAGCAAGGGGCGGCAGTAATACTGTTTTTGATCCGTGGATGGCTAGGACAGGTACTGGTTGTCTGTAAGAAGGCCAAATTTGTTCTTGTCCGCGATCTTTTTTCTGACTAGATCCCCAATTTTTGGAATCCAGGCAGGCCTTGCTGGGACGGGTGGTTTTTCTTCAGTGGTCGTTGGCTTCAGGAGTACGTTGCTTTGATTTCTTTCTTGTTTCATTTAAGTCCTGTAAAACAGCCAAACGGTCTTTGATATCAAAAGGTTTTTGTTCTACCACTGAAGTGTGACGATCAAGGTCCTGGAAAATCATTCTAGTTCCAAAAAGGATTTCATATGCAGTGATTCCTCCTAGAGAACTTCTTGGCAGATTGGACACTTATTAGATGTTTGACCCACCCGTCACCCGAGCCTAGCACTCTAGCTGTTATAGATTGATTTATGTCCAGGTTTTTTCTCTTCACAACCGAATTCCAGGATGGAATGGACTAGAATACCGCAATGCAACGCCCAGATTGGCCGTGGCCTCCTTGTAAGATTTTGAGCTAAACACAGGACTCTGGTCAGATTTTAGCAGGCTAACTGCGTATGTGCCGATAAAGACTCGCAAATCTTTTATAACAGTTCGGGCGTCAGCTGAGCGCTGGGGCCACATCCAAATGAATCTTGTCTTAATTTTTGTCGGACCGCTTTTGTTGGTAGGGACTTCTGCACATAGATAGTCTAATGCTGTCTAACAATGGTGTCTGTACGGGGTTGGCTACATTGTAGTCCGGTATCTGGCTTTGTTCCCTTCTGCGATCTCTGTTGCAGTCATGGCAATTAATTGCAAATGTGTGAATGTGACCATTCATCCCCGGCCACCAGTACGTATTTTTTAATTCTAGTATAGATTTAGAGATCCCCTGATGTATCAGACCCTCTCCCAAATGTGCTTCGCGTATCAAAGCTACTCTACGTTTCCTGTTTGGAATCACTCTATCCCCCACTCCAGGGATTCGAGCTAAAGAAACGGAGTTTGCATCAATTATGTATGAATATTCGAGTGGATAGTTTTGAAGTAACGCTGCACCGCTGCCTTTGCTTGTCGCATTGACAGCTAGTATTATTTTGCCGTCACTTTTTGTTTTTGAACGAGTGATTGCAGCTACGGAAGCTGTTTGCACAGCTGCCTTCGCGGCCACATTAGCTAATGAATTCCCTGCAACGTGAACGCCATCACGTTGATGACTCAGTGTATGGATCACGTGAGCTTTTTGTAGTTCTTGTCGTAACTAAACTACTTGTTCCCAAAGCAACTTATGCTTGATTGTGCCACCTTTTGCATCTTTATAACCGTTTTCAATCTAGTTCTGCAAGTATTCATTGTAAGATTGAACGCAATAATACGAATTGCACACTATGAGTGTGGGGAATTCGTGATCAGTATTTTCAAGTGTCATCTTGATTGCTTGTAGTTCAGCTCGCTGAGCTGTACAATCTCCTAGAGATTGAGTTTTAGTGAATATTGATGGGAATTTGCCATCGCGCCAGCAAACTTTAACGATTGCACATGCAGCACTATAAGCTTGTTTACCCCCAATTGCGGGCTGTGTTGATCCGTCACTATAAATGATACATTAATCCTGCTCTAGAGGCAGAATTTCAGTTGGCAGAGGACATTTTTGTTCGTATTGTAGAAATTCTTGTGTTTTCAAATACGGGTTAAAACGTATTCTGTTGCAGCACGAGAATTAACCCATTGTATCCATCTTGGATGTAAAGCCTTAGCATTTGGAATGCTCGCTTTTGTCACTGCTTCTAAAGCAGGTACAGGAGTAACAACCATTATGCGTTTTCCCTGTGCGAGGGCTCTCTCTTTTGCTACTGCAGTTTGAACCGCTGTCAGAATTTTTTCTGTAGAAGTGAATTTCATTTCTTCTTGTGTGTACAAGTGTGATTTATAAGCAATTGGTACTTTTCCCCCTTCATTAAAAATTAAGTACGTGAATCTGCCTCTTTCTGGAATGATTAAGATTACTAAGTTGCGTATGTTCACGCGTGTCTGTAAATGTGTGGTTGCTAACATGTCTGTTTGCACTGAATGCAAAATTTCTGTGTTTTTGAGTCCAATTTATTTGTTTGAAATCTGGTTTGATTAATTTGTAGAGAGGTCTAACCCTTTCTGCGTAATTTAGAATGTAAGTTCTTTCGAAATTTAGGAAACCTAGAATTGACTGTAATTTTTTTGCATTTTTGGAGGTTGGAGCAACGCACATTTCTCAGGAAAGTTGGCTGCCAGGCTTTTGTCTTCACTTGATAACTCGTATCCTAGAAAAAAGGACGTTTAAATGGGCAATTCTTGATTTCTTGAAATTGAAATTTTACCCCTCAGAGGCGAAGCCTACTATTATGGTGTTCACCCTGTTCAAGTGCCTGTCCAAGTCATCGTCTGTTAGATAGATGTCATCAACATATGATAATGCTTCATCATTTTTTTTTTTTTTTTTTTTTTTTTTTTAAATATATTTTTATTGCAGGAATCAGTAAATCGTTACAATATCGACCAGCATTGTATCAGAAGCAATATCAGCACGGTAAAACCCTCTGGCCCCCCCCCATAAGTTTCGTACACAGCCATCCGGCCCACAACCCTGGGGTCGGGCGGCGAAATGCAATGGGGGCTCAGCAAGAAGCTTGAGCTGGTCCGGATGATCCACTGTCCGTCATCTGCTTTTCCAAACAAGGCTATAAACCCAAAAGAAACCCCCCACCCTCAAAATACTACTTCTAAACCAAAAGAAAAACCCCCCCAACCCCGCCACCAGCGCCTGGGAGCTACCGCTACAGGATCTGCCATGGGACCCCTGGGGAAAGCAATGGGACTAACAGTGCAATCGTTTACCGGGACTCGGGGCGAGTCGCTTCTTCACCTTCAGGGTCGCTGGGGGCACAATAATCCCTGAGGGCCTGCACCAGCATTTCCCACTCCAACGCGGCCTCCTGCGCCTTTTCATTATGCTGCCTCCAAGCTAGTTGATACCTCAGCGCGCTCTCCCCCGCCGCCCATTTCAAAAGCTCACTGTGCCATCTGCCGCCTGTCGGACCAACTCGTGCCTTCCAGTTCCTGGTCACCTCTCGTTTAGCAAGGAGAAGCCCTAGGTCGATAAATTTACTAGAAATTTTATTCCTGGGGGTATGGGGGAACCAGTGTAAGAGCCCTACCGCCGCATCAAATGATAAGGACCTCCCCGTCACCTCCTCCAGGGTCTTCTCTACTTCCTGCCAATAAGATGACAATCCCGGACAGGCCCACAACATATGAAGGAGGTCCGCTTCCTGAGCTGGACATCTAGGGCATTCCGCCGAATTTGTGTCAAAATATCGCCTAATTTTCACTGGGGTCAGGTACGCTCTGTGGAGCACGTAATAGTGGACCAGCTGGAAACGGGTGTTGCGTGTGCCCTTCCAGGCTCGTCTCACCAATTGGTCCCAGGTCGTCTCCGGGATCTCCCTACCAATGTCCTCCTCCCAGCGGATTCTCAGAGTGGCAAGAGGAGCCAACCCTTCTTTGAGCAACCTGCCGTAAAGGCAAGTGACCGCCTTCACCGTGCCCGCAGACATCATCACATACTGGCACACTTGAGATAAGGGGGGCTCCTCCAGTCCGCTCTTCCAGTGTGCCTGGATTGCTCGGACAATGGCCGAGTGCAGCAGAAAATCACCCCTGGGGATCTCGAAGCGGTCAATAAGATCCTGAAAGGACAAGAGCGCTCCATCCTCGTACAGATCTCCAACCAGCTGTAAGCCGGCATCCTCCCAGGCCGCCAACCGTGACCAATCCCCTCCGTGTGGGAGGGCCGTCAGCATCCCCAACGGTATTTCAGGCGCATACGGTGTTCTCAGTTGGCCTCAGGCGTGGGCCCGATTCCAACACAGGCGGACAGTCCGCTCCTCCATCGACAAATCCCGCAGGGCCAAACGTTGTCGCAGCGCTATAAAGGAGAGAACATGCCTGGCCATGCCCGTCCCCCTCCTGTCCTCCGGGCCCCGGAATTCCCTGGCGATCTCCTGAGTGAAGGTCTGGAGCTGCGCCGCCAGATAATACTTTTCAAAGTCCGGCACCGCGAGCCCCCCCTCGTCTTTCGGCCTCGTCAGGGTTTTGAGGGCTACCCGCCGGCGGCCCGACCCCCAGAGGAATCCGACCACCATAGAGCGTAACAGTCGAAACGTGGCCGGTGGGACCCAGATCGGTAGGGTCCGAAAGTAGTATAAGAGCCGGGGAAGCGCCACCATTTTGAGCAGGGCGATCCGCCCCGCCACCGAGAGCGGCAGCGTGGCCCAAAAGTCCATGCAGCCTCGAAGTGCTCGAATGCTGCGGGCAATATTCCCATCCAGGAGGTCGGGTTGGTCGTGGTAGACGAACACCCCAAGATACTTAAAGCAGTCGGGTTCCCATCTAATCTCCCTATCTAGGGTAGGGGCGGGAGCGCCTTTGCGCACCGGAAAGAGACAGGTCTTTGACCAATTCACTCGGAGGCCTGAAACCTCCCCAAACTCTGTGAGCGCCACCGCCGCTCCGCGTAGAGCGTTGAGCGGGTCCTCTAGGAAGAGCAACAGGTCGTCCGCATACAGCGAAACAAAATGCTGGCCTGCAGGCGTCCACAAACCCGTATAGTGGGCACCCGAACGAAGGTGCAGCGCGAGTGGCTCCACTGCTAGCGCAAAAAGAAGTGGGGATAATGAACACCCTTGCCGCGTGCCCCGTTCTACTGGATACTGTGAGGAGATCAGTGGACCCGCCCGGACCCTGGCTGATGCAGAGGCATAAAGAACCGCGGTCCATCTAACAAAGCCCTCCCCGAGGCCGAATCGCCGCAGCACCGTGCAGAGGTAATCCCACTCCAGGCTATCAAAAGCCTTCTCTAGGTCCACCGACAAGACGACCGGGGACGGAGCATCCACAAAAGGTTCCCCTAGCAAACGGAACAACCTGCGAATATTCATAGTCGTGTTTCGCCGTGGGATGAAACCAGCTTGGTCCTCATGCACTAGGGAACTCATGTGTCCCAGCAGCCTCGAGGCCAAGACGCTACTCAGTATTTTATAGTCCACCGTCAACATCGATAGGGGACGGTAAGACCCTGGGTCGGACGAGTCTCGACCCGGTTTGAGGAGAGGAACCACCAACGCCTCACACATCGAGCTCGGGAGTCGCCCCAGCCTCTTCGCCTCCCTGTAGACCACCAACAATCTAGGGGCTAGGAGATCAGCGTAAGCTGCATAAAACTCCACGGGTAGGCCATCCAGGCCCGGGGTCTTGTTTCTCGCCATCCGTTTAATGGCCCCGCGGATCTCCCCCAGTTCAATGTCGGACCCCAGGGCCTTCGCCACTTCTTGCTCCACTGTGCGGAGCTCCAGCGGACGTAGATAATCATCGAGCCGGGCAGGGTCTCGCGCGGAGCGACTGCGATATAAGCGTTCATAATAACGCCGGAAGCAGCTAAGAATCTCCGGTTGGGTGTGCACCTCGGTGTCGTCCGCCTCACGCATACTTGTCGTCAATTGGGATTGGCGCGTAGGGTTGGCCAACCACGCTAGCAACGCGCTCGATCTGTCTCCCTCTGCGATGGATCGGACCGTGTAGGCTTTATAATCAAAACAGCGAAGCCGTTCGACCTCTGCCGCTACCTTTTCCCTCGCCTCTGCCGTTCGCACCTGCAATTCCGGATGCCCAGGGCGGCGGATTTCAAGCTCGCGGAGTTGCTGGTCCGCTGCATCTAAGTCAGCCAGGATAACGCGCCTCATGCCCAATTTCTTAGAAATACAGTAACCCCTCACCACTACCTTAAAAGCGTCCCATTCTAACGCTCGTGTACTCGCGGTGCCACCGTTGGACGCAAAATATTCCACTACCTTGTCCCCCAGGTCCGCTCTGAAAACACTGTCCTCAAGAATCTCGGGTCGCAGCTTCCAGGTGGGCACCGCCGGCGCCCCGGGGAACCAGCGAAGGTCCAGCAAGAGTGGGTTATGGTCTGAAATGGTTCTGGACAAGTACTCAGATCGAACCGCTGCCGAAACCAGTTCGGGCGATCCAAGAAAGCCATCCAAGCGGACATGCAACTCATGAAGGCTCGAGAAGTATGAGTAATCCCTAGACGCAGGGTGGTGCGCCCTCCAGATGTCCGTCAAACCCCATCGGGTTTGCCAAACCTGACGCCCCTTAGCCGTGCGACGAACCGGAGAATCGGGAAGTGGTGGATGGGAGCGGTCAATATCCACGTCCACCACGGAGTTAAAGTCGCCCCCAAGCAGAAGGGGTCCGGAGAAGAAGTGGGCCAACAAGCCCGATAACCTGGAAAGGAAGGCAATTTGGTCCACATTAGGAGCGTACACACAGCAAACGTTCAGGTCCCTCCCTCCCAGGGTGCCCGAGATGGCCACGTAGCGCCCCTCCGGATCTATTACAGTTCTCGTAACTTGGAAGGGGACCCCTGCTCTGATCCAGATTAGCGCCCCTCTGGCATACGCGGAGTACGACGTGGAAAAGACCTGCCCCCGCCATCTACGCTGTAGCGCCGCCCCTTCCGCCTTGGTCAGATGCGTTTCCTGCAGCAGCGCCATTTGCACTCCCCTACGCACTAAATAAGCGTGGACCTTGTGGCGCCTGGACATACTGTGAAGCCCCCTTACGTTCCAAGTAACACATTTCAAGTTAGCAACATCAGCCATTGTCCCATATTGTTCTCGCCCAGTTTCCCCGGCCGGGCCCCCACAAAGAAAAGACATCATAAATCCCAGTACTGATGGCGGCCATTTTCCCCAACCAAAACCACACAACCCAAGAACAAACCGAACTCCCAACCACCCACCCCAGAACAGGACCCAAACTACACCATCCAGATCCCATCCAAACCTCGCCCTCCATCAACCCAATACCCCCTACTAATCCTACGGTCGCCACCGTAGGAAGGCCTTAAGGGCCAGGTGCGGGCCGGGCGGAGGCAGTGGGCCCTCGACGCTCGAGCCACCAGGACTAAAACAAGCCCTAAACAGTAGCAAAACCCTCTCGGGGCAGAAACAGGGGCACCCCACCCCTCCCTCTCTCCTAGTCAGCATCAGTGGACGGCAACCGCCTCCCCCCTGCCGGGCCCCCACCCAAAATAAGGCAGCACACCCCGTTACCCCTGACCATCCAAAAGGTCCTCCACCGATTTCGGTGTGATCACCGGTGTATGGGCACTATCAGTCACTGAGTCCTCCGATTCCGATGGCGCCTCCTCATCACCCGGGTTGTCTTCCTCCACAATGGCTTCGTCCCGTGCACCAGACAACTCCGACAATACTTCCAACACTCCCCTCCGCTCCGATGATGTCTCTGCAGTTGAGGGCCCTCCTGTACGGCCGCGGCGATTCCTGATCCTCCTGGATCGCCGTCTCTGTTCCGGCTCATCTGCCTGTTGGGACGAGGAGCCGAAGCCATCTTTCCCTGCCCTGTAAAGCTCCAGCCAGGCACAAACATCCTCCGGGGTGTCGAAGAACTGAGTTTTGTCGTCGACAATGATGCGGAGCCTCGCAGGATAGAGGAGCGAGTACTGGATGCCCTCGCTCCTAAGCTCGCGCTTGACCGCCAGAAAGGAGAACCGCTTGCGTTGAGTCTCATAGGTGTAATCTGGGAAGATGTTCACCTGACTGTTCGCCACTTTGAATGGACCATTATGTCTGGCGGCATTAAGGATTAAGTCCCTGTCCCGAAAGTGCAATAACTGTGCCACCACCGGTCTCGGAGCGCGTCCCTGTTGCGGTGGCCGCGCCGGGACTCGGTGGGCACGCTCCAGAGTGTAGAAGGAGGATAGCCCCTCCGGGGCCACAGTGTCACGGAGCCAGGTCTCCAAGTATGTCACCATGTTGCCCTCCTCGATCTTTTCCGGGAGGCCCACTACACGGATGTTGTTCCTTCTGTTGCGGCCTTCCGCATCCTCCGCCCTCTGCTCCAGGGACGCAATTCGGGATAAGGCATCTTTCATCGTTGCAGCCAAGGTCCGCTGCGCCGGCTCCAAGGTTTTCACCGAGCTCTCCACTTCCTTGACCCGGTCCGAAAGTTTGCCATGGTCCGCTCTGAGGAGGCCTAGGCTCGTCGCCACCTGGGCAATATCCTGTTGGAGGGCCGATCTCGTGGTCGCTATCGCCTCCAGGATGCGGTCAAACTGTTGTTGCATCGGTGCGCCATCAGAACTTTTCGGGTCCCCACGTTCCTCTTTATCCTGGGCTTCCGAGTCTGAGGCTGTCGGGGTGGTCCCCTTGGCTCCTCTAGGTTTCCCCATGTCACCGGGGGCACTCCGTGAAGGTCCCGGAGTAGGCGTCTCCGGGCGCAGATGTCGACCACGACCTTCCCGGTTACTGGTCTTCAAGTCGTGTATGGGAGACCTCCCTCTCCAGGGCCTGTGGAGACTCCTCCGCTTCGGCTCACGCCACCGCCACGGCGTCCGAGGGCACCGATGAGGGGGCGGAGATAATCGCCGCCTAGTCGGGCAGGCCCGCTCAGCCGCTAGAGACCCGGGGTGAGGGTCACCAACTCCACCTGACGATTTGCGGCGCCAAAGTGTCGTGCCTCCCATGAAAATGGACTGGTCAGGAGAACGTAGCTGGGTGCGGTGTCGAAGGTTGGGCCACCGTCTGGGTCACAGGGTGTCTGCTCCCGGGGTCCCCTATAACGTGGGCAGCCGCCCAGTCACTCAACCGAGCGTAGGCTCGCTGGAAAGAGTCCGATCCAATTGATATCATGTACACAGAGCCGCCGGTAATGGCAAAGCCGGGCGTAGGTCGCTGCTCGCGCCGCTCCTCCGAGTCAGTGGGTCCGACCAGGGGGACAAAGAAGTCCGGGCGCCATGTTGGGTCGCACTCCGCAACTCCGCAAACTTCGGTGTTACTCCGGATCAACCCTCGTCCAAGCCCCACCAGGGGCCCCGGCAGGTCTCCATCGGTCCGCTCAGCGGAATGCGGGGTCTGGGGTGCCCCGCAGCCTCCGATTTACAGGATAATTCCGGGCTCAGTCCCGGAGCCGAGCTCTCAGGCGACCATCGCCATCGGCGCCCAAGCCACGCCCCCATGATAATGCTTCATCATCATAGTTTTGTAGTAACTCTGTTACTCAGGCTGAAAATAACCCTAGACTATTCTTGAATCCCTGGAGGAGACGACAGAATTGATGCTGTGCCCCCATACTTGAGAAAGCAGTTAAATACCTGCTTTCTGGTGCAATATTTTGACAGAAGAAATGGTTAGAAATATCTGATGTGGTTTTTATATTTTTTATGCACAATGTTATTTATTAGTGCTGCACTGTGTGCATTTTGTACTGCAAAGGTTTTGCAACAGGAGTTTAAATGTCTGTAATCCAAAACTAGACGGTATGTATTATCTGGTTTGGATACAGGAAACAAAGGATTGTTCATTGAGGAGGTGCATGTTTCAATCACCCCTTGGTATTTAAGTTGATCTAAGTTCTCCCTGACTTGTTTTTTAGCTTCTCGCTTAACAGGATACTGCCTTTGTGCAGTTGGTTGAGTTTTTAATTGCATTTTATGTTGAGGAGAATCCTCATCCCATCCCACATGATTTCTATATAATGCAGGTGCCTGGGCGACTGCCCATTTCCTGGCATATGTATATTTTTTATGAATTGGAATATGGTTGAGAAGGCTGGCATAATGATGTGTTCACCACGTGGGCACTCCCTGACAAATTCAGGTGGCCAGTCTTGTTCAGCTAGAAGAATGGTATAACTCTTAGAGAGCTTCTCCCAAAAGAGTACTCTTATTTTTATAGTTATATCCCCCTCCATCCGGAGTGTTACTTCATATAACTTGTGTGGGACACTAACCCTGATATCAGCAGTTTCAAATTGGATGACCTCATTCAAGTCCACTGTCTCCAGATGATCCTTCAAGAACTTGTGAGCTACGGTTACTTCTGCTGCGCTGTCGAACATTGTCTGAGCCCACTCCCCGTTCTTGAGTTGTGTCCTCAAGATCCTCGGCATGTCTGATTTTTAGACCTGCTACCTTCTCTTTGGTGAATTTGGTTTTCTTATTTTTTGAAACGTGCTGATCGTCTTTGGACTTCACGCATTCTTCCTTGTGTTCTGATCGTCCTCTTCTTTTCTGTGATGAAGTCTGAAAGGTACGAGAGGAACGTGTATCAGTATCTTAATATCTATCAGGTTTTCTCAAATTATCCCTATTCCTGAGGTTACACCTCTTTTCAGACGGCTCCTTTTGAGGAAACCTCCCTCAGGATTGAGAATGCTTCTCTTTAGAAGGTTGTTTAGTGCTCTCCCACTTCTTTTTAGGAACAGTGAGAGTGTTTTTAATAAGGAGCTTTTCAGGACTTTCAGTCAGCTGGGGTTTTACTGGTTTACCACCCAAACTGTCTCTACCTAGTTCTTCATAGGACTTTTCTATTATTCTGGCTAGTTTTTGAGGTTTATCTGTAACATCAAATTCTCTTAACTTTTGGCGGATCACCACGTATGCTGCTTCACCTTTATTATTAGCTAATATTATTGTTGAGACCTGTTTGAAATCTTTCAGTAATTTCATACCTAGATTTAAAGCAGGTTCTGCCCCATATTTATTTTGAATCTGTTTCAGGACGTCTGGAATTACCGCCATAGATGGAACACCATGTGTTTTTCTGTAAATTGCAGCAAAGACTGTACCCCAAGTGTCGCAGTCCTCCAGGTGTGGTGCAATCCCCATCGGTAAACAGATCGTTAAAATCCTGTCAGCATGGGCGAATTTTGCGAATTCGCAGTTCGCGAATTTGCGGATTTGCGAATCGGCAATCCGCAAAATTTGCGCGAATTTGCAGATTTTTTGTTTTTGCGTGTTCGCGGGTGTTCGCGAGGCGCTTTGCGTGTTCGCGGGTGTTCGAGAGGAGCTTTGCAATTTCGCGAGGTTTTTTTTTGCCTGCTTAATCACTGCCACCCTCTCATTTTTTATGCCCATCTGCCCTCTGTACCACTCCTTTCTGTGCCCTTCTGCCCTCTGCCCCACTCATTTTTTGTCCCCTTCTGCCCTCTGTCCCACTTTTGTGCCCTTCTGCCCTCAGCCCCACTTAGAATGGCACCGGCAAGCTGCCAGCGCCATTCTAAAATTGCTAGAAATAGATTCAACAGGAAGCACTAATAGATAAAGTAAAGCAGGTGCTCCAGTTGAAGGTCAAATTAAGTTACACAATCATTAATCACCCCAAGTTTGGGGTGATTAATGATTGTGTAACTGAATTTGAGCAGCACCTGCTTTACTTTATCTAATAGAGCTTCCTGTTGAAGCTGACTTTTGTAACTATTTTAGAATGGCTCTGGCAGCTTGCCAGCGCCATTCTAAAAGAGTTACAAAAGTCAGCTTGAACTTTTGACCCAATCCGTTCCATTAGCGGATTTTGCAGGAAATTTGCGAATCTCGCGGATTGCGAATTTACCGAAAATCCGCAAAATCCGCGAGCGGAACGGATTTTCCGCCCATGCTTAAAATCCTGTGTTTCTCATGAGCGGTAGTATCAGGAAATACTGTCTCTATTTGAGTAATTTTTTTTGCTATCCAGAAAGGAATTTGTTCCCTTTTTGCTGGTAATTTACCAATGACTGATTGTATAGTCTGTGGAGTAATTTTATTTGTGTTCCCCTGGTAGGGTGTTGTGGAATCCTTATAGGAGGTTGGACTGTTAGAGTCCGCATGACATATTGAACCAGTCGTCTATGTATTTTGATCAGTTGTTTTAGTTGAACTAATAGATCCGTACCTGTCATGTCTTCAATGTCAGGATGTGGTGTATAGCTGGCTAGTACCGGCCATGTTGCTCCTGGTCTACCTAGTGGACCAAGCCTGGTAATGTGATTTTGATGTTGTAGGGCGCCTTTAAACCAGAGTGCATGCTCTTGGTAAGTTAGTGGAATTTCAATATCCTCGAAAGGAACGTATTCCGTTGGATGTTCCTTTACATTGTAGAAGTGAAACACATGTGTTACTGAATTTGCTTCAGGGAAGATAATCCATGAATAGAATACCTCTATCTGCTGATATTCGTGTGCCTCAATAACAAAAATTACCCTACCACCTCTTGATGATAGGCCATTCGTTATACGTTTTATAGTGATGGTCTTCCTTAAGTTTTCTGGGATGCTTATAGCATCCGGGTCATCTTGTTGGAAACCTGTAACGTCAAAGCCTGGTAGGGCTGGTAGGGCTGCATCTGCTGCAGCTCCACCGGTTGCGTTGTTGTGGCTGTTAACCGACATTGTTTAACGAAAGTTTGCAGAGCAAGTTTCAAGGAAACAAAGATAAGGTGCACAATATTTACACTGTATCCTTCAACGTTGAACAAACCAAAAACTAATACATAGGATTCTCGTCCTACTCAGTTATGGTGGATATTTTATCCCTTTACCCACTCCAGACGTCTATTGGAGTATTTTACGGGAAAAAGGGGTCTCTGAGAAAAGCACGACTGAGTTACTTTAGTATCTAGCGTTAAATTATTGCCTTACCAAACGTTGGGCGCCATGTAGTGTAGTTCCCATATTCCCAATAGGCTCTGCGCATTGGAATAATATATCCTATAGATTAGACGTAGGACTGAGGTCGATTAGGTCTCTATTGAATATATATTAAACTTAATAGTGGATGCCAGCTAGCTCAGAGGTCACTAGAAACTTTCTCGAATTCACAAGAAGGGATTAGTTGCTGACAACCGCATAAACATGGTAACTTTGTTTCCCAAGATTAAGAAATGTATCTCTAGAGTCGCGGAAACAATAGAAAAGTATTTCACGCAGTTACTCGTGCATGCTTCGTTTCTACAGAGGTGCAGAGAAATAGAGAGACGGGCGTTTTTTAATAAAAGGTTTTATTGAACAGTCTTCTTTCTCATGAAAGTAAAATGAACTGCTGCGATCGTACTGCAGGCTGCAAAGTATAATGCGTACAGCAAGAACAATATTATAAAATAATACTGTAAGAGCATTGTATGATTTCTAAACCATATATAAATACATACATAAATAACAACGGCTAAAAGTACTCAACTGGTGCTTCTAAAATTCACCTACCCCAATGTACCTAACCTAAGTCTAGTACGCGGGAAGAAGAAAGTGTGGTGTAGCATAGGATTAGTTTTTCTTTGCCAAGAATCTATCCAAGGTTTCTCTAGGTTCTAATCAGCTCCATACCTTAGTTTAGAATGAAGGAGGTCTGGTATCTAAGTCTCGGGACTTGATTTCCCAACACCCCGCAAGGGGAGCTTGAAAACACTGGAGCTGGATTCTCGCAGGAAGAAATGCAGCCTCTTGATAAGTACGTCAGCTGGATGGTCGGCTTCCTTCGACACTTGCTGTAGCGAGCTGGGTTGGGCAAGTCGATAGTCAAACTGCTCCAAACCACTGTGACTTGCTGTAGCAAGTGAAGGCATATTTATACCTTGAAGGTGTCTAGTTTGACATAAAGTCGGGTATAATAACATCAGGATAGAACCCCAAGGGAATAGTAGTTCTTTGTAAAGTACATGAGTTCTTGGAAAAATCAATATTTAAGCAAGGGAAGGTCCCTGACTGCTTAAGCCGATATTTCAAGAAATTGTTGTGACGTTTTGGTACGGGTGCAAGTAGCCATGCCTGTATTTGGTCTGCATGGGCTATGTCTAAATAAGGAAATGATTTCTATGCCTATATTAGGGCAATGTGAATTGTACCTATATAAGGGCATGAATCTGGAAAATTCACTCGGATCCTAAAACACCATACAACACTACATGGTGTATACACAGACTCTGAGCTGGCTAACTTAGCACAAATTCAGGCATATAACTAGGCAGCAATTATCCCATGGATTGACCCCACAATATAAGGAACTTGAAGAATCTTTGAGCACTGAGGAACTACACTCTGCAATAGCCACATATGGAGAAATACATTTCCTTGCTTGCCTATTGAGTTCCATGCCACAAATAAGGTAAATGTGACGCAGAAAGAATAACCTAAACAATGTCTGAGGAGGAAAGAAAGGTCGGAAATCTCCAGACTCCACACAGGAGGCATTGATTGTGGTCATACCTAAATAAGCACCAGATCACCTAGATGTCAGATCTTATCAACTGTTATTATTGCTTAATCTGAATTCTAAGATATTAGCTAATGCTGAAGCAAACCGGCTGCTCTCTGTGGTGGAGTCAATAGTGCACCAAGACCAGAATGGATTAATTCATTGTTGTAACACCTTTCTTAATATCTGGCAGCCTGGGGACAGAATGAACACAACATAGGTAGGGCATGACAGAGGCTTGGATGGAGTCCTCAGCATTGAAAATGTTTTTGATACCCATGGGTGGCCATAATTGATGGCTGACCTTTAGAGGATAGGGCTGGGGGCTACGTTTATAAGCTGGGTACAACTATTGTATACTAAGTCATTGGCCAGCGTACAAGTAGGGCAGACCTTCATAGCCAGCTTTGATATGCATTGAGGCACAAGACAGGGGTTTTCTTGTCCCAATCATCTTTGCATTGGCCATGGAGTCACTTACAGGTCTGTTGAGGGCCAGAGCTCCTGACTGGGGCAAAGAAGAAGGTGGCAGATGGTATGTGTTATTGCTATATGTGTATGACAAACTCGTCTACCTGTGGGAATCGAGAAACTCCTTGCAGAGGTTTAGGACCCTGTTGGATGAGTTTGAGGAAATATCTAGTTTGCGGATTAACTTGTTTCCCCTTTGCCCTGCAGCAGTGGTTCAAGAGAAGAATCTTCACCCTGCAAGGTTTGAGTGGAGACCTGGCACATTTAAATTCTTATGAGTGGATATCTATCGTGAAGAGGGGGACTTTAACAGTGGTAATCTGGTAATCTGGGGAGGGACTGGTAATCTGGGGAGGGACCTCACGTCTCCTTGTGGTTGCTGTAATTTTGGAGGGGACTCCAACTTTTCTTCATGCTGGTGACTGAAATGTTACTATTGCTCCAGTGAACTATATTTTTTGCAGCTTTACCAGTCACCTTCATCAAGGCACCTTGCATGCCATATTATCTGAACTGAGAAAAAAGGCAGGAAAAGGTTGACTGTAGGCAAAGGGGAGCCAAATTAGGAAATATACTAGCAGCTGCAATAGATAAAACACTGGCTAGGTGATGCTCCCACTTCGAGAGATGTGCCTTAAAGGAGGAACTAAATGGAGGGTCTATGATTACTCTGGGTATTAAACCCCAATAGGAGGGATGCAGCTCAGTGAGGATTTGCTAAAGTTGTGAAGAATTGTTGGAATAGATATGTGACTCAGCTACTTCACTGGTCTATTCTTGTGATGAAAGCTCTAGTGGGGATACATGACAATAAGGTATGGATTGATGCAGTAGTGAAAATGGCGGGGGATATGAATGCAGATGGAGTTTTTCTCATGTTCCCTGTGGTGTGTGAGAAATGTGTAATACCACTGGGACAATTTCCCCCATATATAAATCCATAGTACACCAACAACATAAGGGATGGGAGCTAGTAGAGACATGGATGTCAGAGACAAATAGGCAAAGGACATGGGGGAAGATTTGCCAAAGAAACACCAGAAGGCCTTGTTTAAATATGTGAAGGGAATATCAAGAAACCCATGGTTCAGGCACACTCAATTTCATTGTTTGCACGAGGTCTAGGCACACATTTGATTTTCGATGGTGCCTCTCTGCATTGCCAGATTTTACCATAAAGTATGGAACTGTCCGGTACTGCGACTGGCATGGGGAGAGGAGGTAGAGAATGAGTCTGTGATCACTGATCAGAGACTGCTGCCCACGCCTGACTCATGCATACTCAGACTAATGTCACAGCAAAAGATGACAAATACCTTCATAAATGTAAAGATCTTCCTCTTATTTTTCCAAAGTGTCACTTTACCATGTCATGGAAATCTGCTAGCACCACGGTTGTCAGGACTTTGCTCACAAGTGAGCAGTGGCCAAGACGGAAATGCTCACAGATTAAACCAGATTATACACAATTAGCTAATGGTCATGCGACTCAGACGTAAGAGGTAATTGGCCCTATATGGAGAGAGACACCTGTGCGGTCACATATGGTATATATGGTATGTTATACGTTTTTTAAAGCGCGCAGCTGCCCCAGCCAAGAGGCGTCCCGGCGCTGAAAAATCTAACTGGAACAGGATCCCCTGAGAGCTCACCAAACAACATCCAAAGGCTATGTTGAAGGGAAAAGGAGGGCTTTAATTGCTTTCCTGAAGACTAACACATCCTCCATTCCCCGAATATGGGCCGGCAAGGAGTTTCATAACTTGGCCGCCATGTATCTAAATGAACGACCACTGATGCGGCAGAGTTTAATCCGTGGGACCGTCACCAGATGTTGTCCTAGTGAGCGCAAGTTACGGTGAGGGACGTATGGGGTCAGAAGGGTACATAACAGTTCTGGGCTTCCAAATTTGACGATCTTAAACACCAGACACAGAGCTTTAAACCGAATCTGGGCAGAAATAGGAAGCCAATAAAGTCCCCTGATGGTAGATTTGGCCGAACATCGGCGGGGAGGTCCCACCAAAATCCTAGCTGCCAGATTTTGGACTCGCTGGAGTCGTTGAATCTCCGCTTTATTGGCCCCTAGGAGCAGCACACTAGCATAGTCCAATTGAGACAAGATGGTAGATTGAACAATAAGCTGTTGCACTTCTGGTTCAAATAACTTAAGAAGAGGGTTAAGGCCTCTTAGTAAGCCCATACAAGTGGCAGCTATTCGCTTAGTGTGAATCTGGAAGTTAAGCGAGGAGTCCATCCAGACTCCTAAGTTCTTAAATAAGGACTTAGGTATAGGCATAGTCCTTAAGGAGTCCGGCCACCAATGCGCATTCCAGAGGGCGATGTTTTTCCCCAGCAGCAGGACCTCAGTCTTGGTCCCATTGAGCTGAAGGCAGTTACCTGCAATCCATTGGGCCACAGCTGTCAGGTGTGGTCCTCCACCTGAGGTTCTGCATGCTAGCAAATGATTCTGTCTGTAACATAAATGTTTAACTGTCAGTTTGCCTAACTGAAGCATTCTTATCTGCTTTGTGCTTGCTTACAGTTTTGTTTGTTTTATTTAATATGTTTGCAACTGCAGGTCCTCAACCTGCAGGTCCTGAAGGAGACAACAGAAACTACATATTCCCTGCCATGCAATGGGAGATGTGTTTACAATGTGTCATGTGATATTTACAGTTGGTATTATTCAGGAATCCTTCTGTATTTGGCTCTATTGTTATTGTTTAAAATTGACAATACAGAAATATTTTTTTTTAAAAGACAACACCACTGCTCAGTAAGCCAAAACAAACAAAGGAGAGTGTGCTGGCACACCTTCCAAGCCACAGTGCATTGAAGCAATCAATTCTAAGAAATCCTAAAAAATAAACAAGTTAGCAACAGCGTAGAATATAATACAATATTACCCAAATAACATCTAAGATATTCCAACAAACCAGTTGCCACCGATTAAGAATAAAAAATAAACGTAACTGGCATATTTGTAGCTGATGTCCATGATCTTCTATGAATCCACAAAGAAATTCAATCCACCAAATTGATTAGAAAATAAGCTCAAAACAACATGCAAAAATTAGGGATATAAAACACACATCCACAGAGGGAAACAAGGTTTCCCTAAAACACTTAAAAATTTGGAAAATACAATTTAAAAAAGTGACCCATGAAAACTGAAAAATTAAAGGAAATTAAAAATAAATGTTGGTTAAAATATCACCAACCTTATTTGCCTGATGAAAAATAATGCATCCCAAGAATAGGGAAAATCCACAAGTCTGTAGGAACATGTAAGGAAACACAATATACCATCCCACACACAACAAATATTAAAAAAACACCAGTGCAAACACCATAAAAGGTATTACAGAAACACATAGTACATTTAACTACACATAACACAGAAGGCCTACTACACTACACAATGAAAACTCATACTACACCCTAATAGTAAACCAACAAACCATGACAAAGCACTACACTAATCTCACCTTACTAACCTTAACCACATCCCACCCACCCCCAAATACCCAAAAGGTAACTTAAAAGGATTATTACCTAACACGTTAGCAGCAGCAGGGAACTGCGACATACAGGAAGCTATAACTACCCTAGGCAACTTAAGTAGATTAAAAAAGAAATGAAGCAGTGAAAAAGAATGGTAGCAACATGAAAAAAAGACTATCTATGTGGTCTATATATAGAAACTAATGGATAATAGAAATTCAATGTTGACAGATTTTTATTTAAATATACAAAATGTGGAAACATATTCAAAAGTATACAACATGTCAAAAATATGTACAAATACACATATATTAAATAGTCATATAAAATAATATCTACTCAATTTATTGTACTTATATAATGATTATACATGTTTTTGCTAAAATGTACTAAAATGTACTAAAATGTTAATGTGAAAAATAAAATGTATTTGTTAAAATAAAAATGTAAAAATGATATGTGAAAAATACACCATGCTGCAATGTAAGGTGTATGAATACACTGTTTTTGTAAAAATAACACTAAAACATGTATTAAAAATGTAAAAAGAAATGTAAAAATGTATTAAGGGCCAAATGTATCAAGGTTTTATGGTTCCCTTGTTCCTCACAAGGGGGTGCAAGAGAGACCCAAAATCTAAGAGAAATTTATGAAGCCACACAAGGCCCTGCATAGCTTAATAAACATAGAGTAACGCAAGGCAGCATAAATCGCTGCCTTGCATTCCGCTGCCCTGGGAAGACATTCTTATGGCACATTCTCAGATTACGAAAAGTATACACTGTCTAGGACTAGAACAGTGTCCCCACTAGGCACACCATAGAAGGTCAAATACCTCAGTAATCTGTAAATACTCTTTTCCTAAAAATCTTTTTTCTCATGTAGAATTCTTCATTATTCAAGAATCATATGTTTTTTTTCAGAGAAAGCATGAATCATATTCATCATAGATGAATTCAATCCCAATGCATTTCAGGACACAGCCCTTCATCAGGGGAAATTTCCTATAGGTAGATAAAAAGCATGTATTCAAAGATCCAACTCTGGCAATAAATTAAATATAGACCAAAAGATAGAATGACTAACCACAATCATATTATCCATGCGCAATCTATAGTATCTCATAACTATATTATAGGTTATACCGCTGATGGTAACCCGTTTCTAAAGTGAAGTGTGTTGTGTTAATACGTCAAGGTGCATAGGTAAAAAGAACAATTATTTAACTCAAATGAAATCGCAGGTGAAATCCCAGAGGTGAAGTGAGAAAAACGGTTGACGTGAGAGATGACAGGTGAAAAATACCGTTACCGTGTGTTGCGCAACGAGGTGCCTGCGCAAAAAATGTGAAGAAAAAGAAAATGGGACTGTAAAGAACGACTGTGCCCGCCATCTTACAATGTTAAAGTCAGCGCTAATTAAAGTGATAACTACGCTGTTCATGTGTTCTGCAATGTGATAGTATAATCAAAACCTCTTGCTATAAAATGTTAGATGGTGTAATAAGATAGATTTGGGTTAGTCAAAACTTAAAGAATAAATCATAATCATGTATGTAGCCAAAACAGTCATATTAAAAAAACATAAAAATGTAAAATGTAAGTAGGGAAGTAATACACAGAGGATGCAAGCTATAGGTAACAACTCAAGTCCAATCTTTTATTTAACCCTTTTGGGTAACATGTGTCCAGTTTTTTAATCCAGAATGCTGCACATTGAAGCAACTATTTTTTATTATTTCTTCCTTCATGTGTTGGCCCGGCTTCAAGAAACATAAATAGCAGTTGGCTGACATTGTGCTTATGTTTAGAAAAATACACTGCAATTGGTGATTTTTCGTAGTGATTTTGAATGTTACTTTTGTGTTCTGTCATCCGTGTTTTCACTTTATGGTCTGTTTCTCCCACACAGACCAAGCCACGTGGACATTTTAGCATGTACACCACATTTTTGGTATCACATGTCGCTGTTGTGTAGATTTTTATGGGTGCACCTAGAGTTGGGTGAAGGAACATGTTACATTTGATAATGTTGTTACAATGTCCACAATTTAAACAGGGTACAGTTCCTTTTATGGATGGTTGTCATGGTTGTAGTTTTTTTATACATTCTTTGAGATTTTTAGATCTTTGACAAGCAAACAGTGGGGGATGTTAAAAAATGCCTCGGAAGTCAACCTTGGTTTGTAACATAGTCCAATTTTGTAATACCAGTTTCCTGATGGAATAGCTTCTGATGGAGAATTTTGAAACAAATGCCATTCTTTCTGATTTCTTAGCTGTTCTTTGAAAAGTTAACAGTTCATCTCTATTTTTCGTTTGAGCTCTCTCCATAGCTTATTTTATGATGTTACACGGATATCATCTTTTTTTAAATTTCTCTGCAATGTTATGGCAATTAATGTTGTAATTTCTTCATTGGATGAAATTCTTTTGACTCTGAGTAACTGCGAATATGGTAAATTTAGCTTAAGACTCTTTTGATGACAGCTCTGGTAATGTAGTAGATTGTTTCCATCAGTCAAGTTGGAGAACACATCAGTAATCAGTTTGTTATCTTGTATGGTGATGGATACATCCAGAAATGTTAAATGTTGACTACTTGTGGTATGCATGAAGCTGATGCGTTCATCAATGGTATTTAAGTTTTGAATAGCCGTGACCAGTTGGGACTCTTGGCCTTTCCAAATAAAAAATATATCACCGATATATCTCCAAAAGGTGGTTACATTTTGAGACCATTTGTTGATGTGATCGATTTTGAATCTATACCTGAACAAATTTGCGTAGCAAGGAGCTACGCAATTTCCCATTGATATTCCAGATAGTTGTGAGTAGTACTCTCCATTCCATGTAAAGTAACTATGGTAAAGAGTGAGGTGCAACAGCTCTAACAAGAATATTTTTTTATCTTCGTTCATGTCATAGATCAGTAAGAATGATTCCATTGCATGGATGCCTTTATCATGTGGAATGGAAGTGTACAATGAATGTACATTGATGGTACACAAAATTGGAGTAATGTGATCATCAAGATGTAAAGAATTAATTTTGTTTAAGAAATCAGTTGTATCTCTCAAGCTGGTAGACATAATTTGGCGATGCATTGTAAATGACGGTCCAAGTATTTTCCGGTGTGTTTGTGGATCGAGTTACGAGTAGATACAATTGGACGAAATGGAGGTTTTTCAAAATTTTTGTGGCTCTTCTGTAGCATGTTTTTGTATGGGACACAAGGAAAATCTTGAATGAAATTTTTTTTATCAGCTTCTGTGATTGTTCCTTTGTCTTATGCCTTATCTAAGATAGTCCTCAATAGCTTTTGAAATTCATCAGTGAGAATTACACCAAGTTTCATATATGTAGACGTTTCCTGTGCATGTTCATCCACGCTCTTAAAGAAGAAATCTACATCTAAAATAATCAAAGCTCCTCCTTTAACAGCTTTACAACAGATAATAGAAGGGTTATTGGCAACCTAAGTGATTGCACACTGTTCTTTTTGAGTTAAGTTTGCAACCTTGGGCATAGGTTTTATGAAAATTCCATGAATATCTTTTAGAACAACGTTTCAAATGCATCCAACATTTTGTGGCTCATGGGAGATACAAAGGTACTCTTTTTCTCAAACCCATGAGGGACCCGTCATCTTTATTTTGCGTTATCTTGCGTATATCTCAGCCCAATTGTACCCTTCTCCCATTTTATAATCAATCGTATTGCATTTAAATTTGTGAATTTTTCTCATCTACGAATTGAGAGTACCACAATCCTCATTTTTGAGTACATTCCCGGATTAACTATTTCTGGTAGACCTGGGAATGCCTCAAAATCCTACCCCTGCCCAGATGATGCGCGACACGCCGAAATATGCTTATTTCTCCTAATTGTTTTCTCTTTCTATATGTGCTACATTCTGACGTGCAAAGAGGAATATGCCTTTGAGGATTGTTTTTGTACAGGAAGATGCCCATGCACCATTCTGCAAGAGTGCTGGATTGGCGCTAGGCAGCAGATTGTGCGGCAGTGCAGGCAGAGATCAGGAATGTGCTGTATAATGTTAAATACAGTGCATTCCTTCCCTCACTCGCCCTTTCATGTACTGTCTTTGTTTCCAAAGGAGTGGGCATGTGAATACGCCATGGTTAATCTATGCAGTATTTTGCTGAGGGAATCAAGGCTCAGAGTCATCAGTTTTTTTCGCAGGGCAGCAAGATAACTTGCTGCGTTGTGTCAAAGGGAGAGGGCAAGAATGCAACATATTTAATTATCAAGAGATGTTGTCTTCAAGTGCTGCCTAGCTTGTGCCAATGCAGGCACCTTTGCACTGTGGTGCAAGGGTGTCACTTTACACGGCACGGCACCCTGCATTGCTAGTGGAGCAATGAACAGCTCCCAGCACAAAAACAATCCTTAGAGGCAAGGGCAACACAAACCCTTGATAAAGTAGTGGTTCATGATGTCAACCTGCCAGAGAGGGTGTAGTAATGTCGGAGTGAAGTGGGCGTCAAGTGAATGATACTGCCAGGATTCTGTTCCAGTGTGAGCTAGCCAGTTGCTTGCTTTGACTGAGTTATTTTGTTATTTTTTATTTATGGAATTTGATAGAGCGCACCGCTATCCCCTCCAGGGGTGTCCCGGCGCTGAAGACAGGAACATCAGAGTTTATACAGCTAGCAGCGTGAGAACAGGTCTTTTTTTTAACTTGGATCTGAACAGACATTCCGATTCGGTCAGTCTGAGGTCAAGCGGCAGAGAATTCCACAGTTTGGCTGTGACGACCGCAAAAGCTCTACCACCTCTTCTCGAACGCTGAAAACGGGGAGGTTGTATGAGACGGAGGTGGTTGGATCTTAGAGAACGGACAGAGTGAGCCTGCTTCAGTCTATCTCTGAGATAGCATGTCCCAAGACCATTGAGCGCTCTGAAGGCTAGGACCAAGGCTTTGAACTGTATGCGGTAGATGATTTGGAGCCAATGTAAATTCTTCAAGTAGGGGGGAGATGGAATGCCGATAAGGGACATGACAAATCAGTCTAGCCGCCACATTTTGGACGACTTGCAGTCGATGGCATAGGTATGCAGGAGCCCCTATATACAAACTATTGGCATAATCCAAATGTGAGGTGACGAGGGCGTGCACAACCGTCCTCATTGAGTCATTAGAGAGATATGCGGAATTTTTAAAAATCATTTTTAGTTTGCCGAAACAGACGGATGTGACCTTTTGAATTTGGGTTTTGGATGACAATTCATTATCAAAATGGAACCCGAGGTTCCGGGCAGAGTTGGCGGGAATCGGTGGAGGATTAAGTTCGGTCGGCCACCATACAGACGTCAGCAGGGGTGCTTTTAAATTGAAAAACATCACCTCAGTCTTATCAGTATTCAGTTTTAATGTATTAGATGTCACCCAATCCACTATTTTGGTAAGACAAGATTTAAAATTGTCGAGCCCCTTGTCAGAGTGGTCTCTAAAATAAAGAATAAGCTGAGTATCATCAGCGTAAGAGACCACTCTGACACCACAGCTCTCAACAACTTTTGCCAATGGTGACATGTAGACATTAAAAAACAGAGGGCTGAGTGCCGAGCCCTGTGGGACACCACACTCAAGGGGCATCTTATATTTTGACAGGAAGGGCCGGCACCATACCTGTTGCGTTCTGCCTGTTAAAAAAGATTTTATCCACGCCAGAGGAATGACCTGAATACCTAGATCATATAGTCTTTTCAATAGAATAGAGTGGGTCACGGTATCAAAAGCCGCGGACAGATCGACGAGGACCAACATGGCCACCTCGTCTCTGTCCACGCTTGCTCTTATGGTCTCTGATACTTCCAGAAGAGCCGTCTCGGTGCTATACCCGGATCTAAATCCGGATTGAGAATCATGCAAAAGGGAGTTAGATTCCAGGTATACGGCCACCTGCTCCTGTACCACCTTTTCCAAAATCTTGGCGGGCTTGGGTAGGAGGGAAATGGGGCGGTTATTGCTGAGTACGGATGGGTTAGCATCCACTTTCTTCAGCATGGGAACAAGCATAGCTTGCTTCCACGCTGAGGGGAACATACCAGAGGAAAGAGAGGTATTCCAGATGGAAACTAGAGGGGACGTTATAAGTGGGCATAGCTGCGTGAAGATAAGAACAGAAACAGGTTCGAGGGGGGAGCCAGATTTGCAGTTTTTCATTCTGGATAAGACAGAATCTTTAGCAATAGGGTCAAATGCAACAAATGAGGTGGTACTATTCACAGACAGGGAAGGAATAGGCACGGCCTCATTATGCCTATTGGGAGGTAAAAATGAAGTGAAAATATCCACAATTTTATGATGGAAAAAGTGGGATAGATCATCACACAGTTCTTGGCTAGGTAAGGGATTTTATGGATGTCAACTTATGTCCTCTTACAATAGTAGTATATCATGGGTGGTAGCATTTTTCTCTTTGGTTTTATGTAGCTCATTACAGTCCCAATCTTCCTGATGTGCAGAATGTAAAGGGAGAATGACTTGACCCATCAAAAAGGGGCAGAGAGCAAAGGTCATTCGTTGGAATGCATGAACAGTTCAACATTCAATTTTAGGGCAGAATTAGGATATTAGGAATAGGCTATCTGATTTAAAAAGTGCAATGCTTTGCCTGTCAAACCATTTATTTGTACATAGTAGCACCAAAAATTGTTTTTTTATCTTTTTTCTTTCATAAGTACTGATGGGCAAGAGGGCATCTGGGCCTGCCACCACCACTTGCGCTGTAGCGGATGGGATGACCACCTCCATCACAACCACCAGTGCCTCGGTAGATGGTTCTGCTGTCCTCGGTAAGTCATGTTTATTATTTCTTACTTTCCAGTCTCACTAGTAACATTATAACCTTGTGTTTGTTTACTTACTATTTTATTTTTCAACTTCCATTCTAATGTTTGTTATCCCTATATTTCCCAGTGTTTTTTATATATTGTGTAAGAAGCTGGCTCTCTACATAGTGCACTAAAAAGAAGTACACTGTGCAGAGAGTCTAGTGAGTCCCAGATTGCTATACAGAGGCAAAAGTAGATAGTATTAACGTTCTATTTGTATTAGTGTGGGTGAGCAGTTAGGCTCCTCAGAGGGTAGTGCTAAGCATTTGTTGTACTCACAAAGGCAATAAATGAGACACACACTCAAAGAATAAATTGAGATCAATTTGCAAAAATTACTCGTCTTTATGTATAATGTTTCAGACCAAGAACTTAATTCACAGATAAGTACTTAATTTCCTAAAGACTGGAAAATAGTTCACAATGTATCTCTATGAAAGAAAATAGCACAGACAATTATAGGAGTTCAACTTATGGATTCAGAGTTGCAACCTACCAAAGTCCAAGAGGTCACCACCAATTTGTCGGTAGAGTCTTGGGTTCGGCCAGCAGCAGGGTGCTCGAGGAGTTGGTAGCTGGTGCGCTACAAGGAAGGGGGCCACCTAGAAGTAGGTTGCAAAGGGGAACTCGTAAGTAAGTCTAAGGGCTCCCAAATAGGGGCTCCGGTTGCAAGGTCATCTGGAGCACGAGAGCATGGCCCGTTCATATGGACCCAGGCCGGGCGGGATGTGTGCACAGCAGGTTGGTCAGTCGGGGTCTGGGCACAAAAGCAATCTTCGCGGTCAGGGGCAAGTTAGGTTCAGGGGCGATTTCTGGACAGCTGGGCTACTCATGGAGTAGGTCTCAGGGGTCTGTTGACGGGTGCTTGCTTAGTGGGCAGTTGGATTGGACTCTGTGTTTTGGTGTTGGTTGCAGGGCAACCAGTACACTGATAATTAGTACAGCACGGATCTGGTGGGTCCTGGTGTCTTCACACTCAGTGAGGAGACAGAGTAGACCTTCCAGAGCACACATACCTCTTACTGGGCAGTTGTGGTGTAGGTCAGGTCAGGGAACTGCAAGTCGATAAGCCGGACTCTGTGGGTTCGGTGCCTGCAGTCTGCGGGGGTGTAGCGCTCTACTGCAAGGGAGTCCTTGGACAATTGGTGAAGGCCTGGACATCCTCTGGGGTTCTTAGAGGGGTCACAGATGAAGGACGAGACAGCTCACCATATGGTTGAGTATTGAAGCAGCAGGCAGGCTTCCACTGCATAAGTCCCCAGCAGGCCCTCAGTTCTCTGGTTCAGCACCTCTTCTTTGTTTCTTTCTTCTTTAGGTCCATTGAATCTGAAGTTCCAGGTCAAGTGGGGGCTGCCTAACTACTATATTTAGGAACGTTTACAGGAAGTGACCTTTAGGGTGTCTACACCCTCTATGTGACTATTACCTGTGGGAAGGGAGCACGACCCTAACCCTAATTCTCTCCATCTCAAGATGGAGAAATCTGAAAATTGGGGTCCACACCACCTGTCCCACCTTAGGGGGGGTGCTGGCTGAATGTGGCTACTCCTCCCATTCTTACTAACATTCCCACCAGTTATCCCACCAAAGGTGGGGTCAGGACAGAGTGGTTGACATCCTCCACTAACTTGAGGAGCCTGGGCTGCATTTCAAAGCACCATCACCTTTCAAGCTCCCTGCTTTGGATGCAGTTCCTGCCTGGACGAGGTGTTGTTAAAGATTGCAAGAATCACTGTTAGCATGAGCTGAAACCCATTTTGTACTTGGGAGCCATCTTAGTTAGCCATGTGCTTGCCATGTGCTTTCTCCCTCTTCCAGAGCCTTTCACATGCTCAGAAAGGCCTAGCTGATAGAATGCACCTGCTCCTAGTATAGATCTGTCAGGCTACTCGTACTGATGTGCTCAGTTTAGTCTCCCTTCCCACTATGTTGAGCAAGCACATTTTATATACCCATATTAGTCAATTTGCATGCTTACATGTGCCAGGACCTCCCCTTGGTTTTATGCTGACTAAGTAAACCTAATCATATATAAGGCTGCTATTCTTTGTACTCCTTAGACTTGCTCCTACAGTGGCTTGAGGGTACTGTATGATGCATTCTCCCTCATCTGAGGTTATTAAAAATTGTATTTTTATATTACAGCTTCTGTGCCAATTTCTTCTTTCTTGGTTAAAAGTACCAAGTGTATCTGTGAACCCCTTAGGAGGTTTATATTTCTTCAGTGTGAGGTTCATCCTCCCAAAGCAGACATTGTTTCTGGCCTCAGAGAGCAAAGGCTCTCACACCAGAAAGGCTAAAACATGTCTAATGGTGGCAGGCTGGCTGAGACAAGTCAATAGCCACACTAGTAGCTGGTAGGTTTTCAGGGAATATCTCTAAGGTGTCCTCTGGGTGCATTTGTTAATAAATCCACCACTGGCATCAGTGTGGATTTATTAAGATGAGATGTTTGGTCCCAAACATCTTCGGGTACAGTGAAGCCATTATGGAGATGGGGAATCAATGGCGTCCCTGCGCACTCTCAATCTCCAACACTTATCAGTTTTGTCTGCACTAATACACTCAGCATGCAATGGCAGTTTGCATGATCTTGGTGAGAGGTCCCCAGAGTGGCACAATTTATGCTGCTGCACTGTGGATCTTCTTCAGTTCCAATGCCATAGGTACCAGGAGTACCACTTACTAGGGACTTACAGTCGGCTGAAGTTGTGCCAATTGTAGAGCAATGGTACAATTTTGGGAAAGAGCTCTGGCACTGGGGACCTGGTTAGTAGGTACCCAGAGCATTTTCAGTCAAAATCACCTCATTTTCTAGGCAAAAAGTGGGGGCTAACTATACCAAAGAGGCACTTTCCTACATATACTGTTTCTGCAGCTGACTTTCTCCTGTTTGTAGCTTTCTTCTGCTCTTTTTTTTGGTAAGATTTCCCTCGCCCCTCTTTTACATGTCTTTTATTGTGTCGTACAAAGAGAAGAACAGATTTTTGGCAACATAAAGAGGATCACAGCCAGTTCCAAGTATTCTTATATTCAACAAATATTCTTGATCAAACAGTCATAAACTACAGAGACAGAGATAGAGGGGTCATGGTCAGACTCCCATTATTGCCTTATACTAGCAGTTTCCATGACAGTGCAGCATGACAGGAATGATATACTACAACCAATAATATATGTCCATTCTATTCCCTTCCATCCCTTATCCTTTCATCACCTTATGCCCTTCCCTTATACCAGCATTAGGAGAAAAAGGTTCTTGGTTGAATCAATGACACCTACTTTTTAAAATGTTGTCAGTCAAGAAACAAAGTAACACAACTCCCAAAATGATACTTTCAATAGCAGAAGATACTATTAGACAGCGCACCTAGCTAGTATCTAAAATAGGTGCATTGTATTCTTCTCCAGATGCACAGACCACTAGTGCCGCCACAACAAGTGCAAGCAAGCTAGGGAAAGAGGAGGCCTAGCTAGTTGAGGGAGTCCCAGTGGTGGCAGGGACAAGTAGTAAGTCACCTTGCTTTCTTATTGACAATACTGTATTTATTAAGTGAGGCAGATATCCCACCCATCACCTCCAGTCCTGGCACACAGCATTTTGCCACCTAAATCTGCAGCACAGTTTAAATTCAGCCCTGCAGTGCAGGCAGTAAAATGTGCATCTGCTGTGGCAAACCGAAGTCTGCATTGCATAAACTGTAGACAATGTATTTTCCTAGTGCTCCCTCAGTCACCTACAAGCATTTGACTTCATCATTCTTTCTTTCAGTCACAGACTATCCAAAAATGTAAATTCTATCTTGGTATGTGACACATTTTTCTGCCCAATTGACTTATATTGGCTGGCTTTCATTATGGATTTATAGGTCCAATTTTTGTCCTCCATCAACCAATGTGACTAAGCAAAAGCGAAGGACATGATCTGAAGCACCTAACCATTCTACCAAGCCCAATCTCTATAACTTAACTAAATGTAGACTAACGTTCCCCATTGCCAAATTAAGGTATTTGTTGAAAATATTTTGCGCTGGAGGCCAGGGTCCAATGTGGGATTAAGGGCCTGATTTAGAATTTGGCAGATGGGAGGACAAATGTGAAAAATAAAATATATCCCATTTGCTGTACTACAGTCCATCATTTGCATTCTTTGCACTGTCTACAGTAATAGGTTGGATGCAATATCCGTTATCTGCCACGTATGTGATGGATTATCCCATCTGCCAGAATCTATCAGCCCCTAAATTTGAGAGAATTGGAGAAGAGCAGAAGCATTGGAATTATAAATTAATAACATACCATACTACCGGTGCCCCAAAACATTCTGGACAGTAAGCTGTACTGCTAGCATGGCTCCATTAATGTTGCATAGTCAAGTATTATTAATGGTGCAACATATATATGCCTTACTTAATAACAGCAGCTAATTAATTTATTAACACATAGTGTCTATTCAATTTTACTATGAAATCCTTTAACGTAGAATCACTTTTTGATTAAGTTGGCCTTCTGGATAATTGATTGCTTGCAGTCAGTTCTATTGCATTATGTAATGCATGTGTGGGAAAAACATGGCCCAGGCTGTGACCTATCATCACATCCTAATGAAATAAATGTCAATGGCCTTAGGGGGCCAGCAATGTTCTACTACTGTACTACTATGCACAACTATAAACAAGGGTTTGCTCTGAGCATCACAATTTGTGATGACGGGAGCTGGCCGACATTAAAACTGAACTGGGTGCCTCCAAAGCCCTTTTTTAATTTAATAAATGGGCTTCTTTGTCAATACCTGTCAATACCTCTAAATATATCCCTTTTTATTCTATGCACTGTCTACTGTAAAACAACGGATAGGATATCCGTTATCCACCACGTGTGTACTGGATTATCTCAAACTGCCATAATCTCTAAGCCCCTAAATTTGAGGGAGTCGGAGAAGAGCAGAGCCATTGGAATTATAAGTTAATAACATAACATACTACATGTGCCCCAAAATATGCTGCAGAGTAGGTGGACCCGCCAGCATGGGTCCATTAATGTGGCATAGTCAAGCATTGTGAATGGGGCCGCTTTACTTATTAATGGAAGCTAATTCATTTATTAACACACAGTGTCTGTACAGTTTCACTATGAAATCCTTTAAACTAAAATCACATTTTGATTATGTTGGCGTTCTGGCTTAATTGATTCCTTGCAGTCAGTTCTATTGCATGGGTGGGAAAAACGTGGTCCAGGCTGTGATCTATGGTCACGTTCAAATTAAATAAATTTCAATGGCCTTAGGGGACCAGCAATATTCTGCTACTGCGCCACTATGCACAACTATAAATAAGTGTTTGCTCTGAGCATCACAGTTTGTATTTTTGTTTTTACTTTCTTGATATAGCTATATCTGCTGCTGGAGTTGATCCACTACCACCATCCCGACAGTAGAAAGGCGCCTGGCTGCAGAGCCAAAAGTTGGAGATTTAGGCAGTGTGATATTTATGGCTGGTAGCCTAGGAGGAGGTATGGGCTTCCAGTTCCTTGGGCCACCAGCTAAACCCACCTCCATCCTACTCATCCTCATCATCATCATCTGACTGCCTCCTCCATCATGCCCTATGTGAGCTGACGCTGCTCAGGCATGAAATAGCACTGCTGAGCTGTGGACCGCAGAAACTGACTCTGGAGGTGGTCGACATTAAAACATAACTGAGTCCCTGCAAAGCCCTTTTAGATGTAACTTATTTTGGATGGTAGGGCCTGTGGTGGGGGAGAGGGTGGGAAGGGAAGTTGAGGAGTGGGTGAATGGGACCAAAACCCACGGACCACGCACGCAACCTGGGATTCATCCTGGACTCCTCCCTCACAATGACCAAGCAAGTCAACGCCGTCTCATCATCTTGCTTCAACACCCTGCGCATGCTCCGTAAGATCTTTCGGTGGATCCCCATCAAAACCAGAAAAACCGTCACCCAGGCCCTCGTCACCAGCCGACTGGACTACGGAAACGCCCTATATATGGAACAACAGCCAAACTGCAGAAGCGACTCCAGCACATACAGAACGACTCCGCACGACTCATCCTCGACATCCACCTGAGAGACCTGCACTGGCTCCCCGACAGCAAGAGAATCACGTTCAGGCTCCTCACCCATGCACACAAAGCTCTCGACGACAATGACCCCAAATACCTCAACAACCACCTCTCGTTCTACACCCCCACCCGCCAGTTACACTCTGCCAGCCTCGCCCTCGCCACCGTCCCACGGATACGCAGAACCACCACTGGAGGAAGATCGTTCTCCTACCTGGTACCCAAAACATGGAACTCCCTCCCCGCACACCTACGACTGACCGAGGACCATCTCACCTTCAGGAAATACCTCAAGACCTGTCTTTTCGAGCAGTAGCGACACCCCCCTCCTCCCTCCAGCATCTTGAGACCCTCACGGGTGAGTAGCGCCCTCTATAAATGTACTGATTGATTGTTTGATGGGACATTTGGGGGTTTTGTTTGGGTAGGGGTGGGTTTATTGTGGGTGGACAGGGTGGGAAAGATGTTGGGGAATAGCAAATGACACATTTAGGGGTTTTAGCTTGTGGAGGGGGGAACCTGTTTTGCATGGAGAGGGTGGGATTCAAATGTAAAAAAAAAATGTTTTTTTGTTAATACCTGTCTTTGCATTGCCAGTTAGCATAGCATTGCATTGTGTTTTGTTTTGTGACGAGAGAAAGACTAGAAGCTGTCCTCTGACATTGTCACACATAAGACTTTCCATACACAAAGTACCTTGGCAACATTTATTCTTTAGTAGGTTACATACTTCTTCCTGCAGTTCAGTAGATATACCCCACCACCAAAGTGGGTCAAACTGGTTAATTGAATTCAGTTTCACATTATTGCTTGGTGTGGTAACTAGTGACCACTAATGGGGTCTGCCAACAACATACCCAGAAATCTAAATTTTATTTATCCCTCCTTACTTTAGTACTATGTTATTAACGAGCTATTCTATCCTGAATAGATTAAGCAATGTCTACTACCTCTCTCAATCTACCCAAAACTTATTGCAGGGCTTTTCAAAGGGCCTTCTTAATAATACTAGTAGTATTTAAGCCGGGTCTGGTGGCTCAGTGGACTAATGCATCCACTGACGGGGCCTTTGTTCAACCTCATGGTCACAGGTTCAAATCCCGGCAGATACACTCAGTTTTTTATCCATTTGAGGTCGATAAAATGAGAACCATTGAGTAGGGTAACAATGCCTCGTTGCTGGGGGTGAACGTGCGCTTTACAAATACACTTATTATGTTATGTTATTGGGCTAGTACTACCAGGAAAGACATCACAAGGTAAACTCACACTCCCAACTATTCTGAATGAGGTGAACTCCAACTGTAGTATTATTCAGAAGAAAAATCCATCACAGGCAACAAAACTGAAAGAAAACAGAGTTAATGGGTAATCAAAGACTAAGACCACTACTAAAAAAAGTCATATTACAAGAAACAACTAATAGAAGTAAATTCTAAACAATCTGGGGTGCTAGTAATAACTATTACATTTATTTAAGAAATGTAAACTAAAGTTTAAAAAACCTCCAGTCAGGGCTGGAGTCAGGTGTCAGGAGTCAGGAGAAGGTTAGGTTTATCCATGTTGCATAGGTTTTGTAAGCAACACAAGACAAGGCTTGACCCACAAAGGTAAAGTAAGTTACACTTTTGGTCCTATTTTACTCTTGCATTGTGAGACTGGTGACTTTTCCATCAAAAACTTTGCAAGCCAGAAGTAACCCCTTCTGTTTTTAAAGGAGTTACTAATACTACCAGTTAGTTAATACTCTTACAGTTGCAACACAAAGTTACTAGTTGTATTACAGTTACATTGCAAGAGTGAACTTACACCAAAAGCGTAACTTTACCTTTATGAATCGGCCCACAAAGTGTATTTTAGTACTACCTATCTTGGGGTAGACATTGTTTTAACTAAGATTATGTACTGTGATTATGATGTTCCTTCCATGTTAGGTGGGTAAGTGTGGCTGGCCTGGACAATTGTTTAGTTCAGAAGATCCTGTAGAGTTAGTGTCGCTTTTACCACATTCACCCCGCCAAGTGTGTGATCCAACCATAGTGTAAATTCTTAAGTCCCACCTCAATAGTTCACACAAACTGTGGGAAGAGGGTTAATGGTTTGATGAATGGATTGGAACAGGGGTTGGGGAGAGGTGAGACATGGACAAACATACATTCATCAAGTTGATTAGCAGCACATCATCACATCTGTTGTGGGAGGAAATCAGGAAATGGCACAGTTCATTTACTAAATTCATACCCATCAGTCTTTCGGTCCAAATTTATCAAAATATTCAGTTACCTAGATTGGAAAAATACAAAATAGGGAGCAACCACACCGTCCTACAAATTGCTATATTGAGGAAAAGGAAAATGATACTGTATAAATGCAAAAATGGATGGTGCATTTGCATTCTTCTTCTCAAAATGCCCTTCTTGGGTGCAGGGCTGATTTGCTCAGGAAGCAGAAGTATTATGGAGCTTTTATTTTGTGCAGAAGAAGAGAAGGGCTGAGGGGAGCAAAAAAATATATATATCTTTATTGTAAAGTCAAGGAGATGGTAAATATGTACAAGCATGAGGGCAGGGCATACTTTGGTACAGTCATTTGCGATTAACTGAAAAGCGAGAACAATCTTCTAAAACTAATTTACCACCAATCCCAGACAGGTAGCTGAATGTACCTGGCTGATCATTCTCACAAATGTCAATTGGCAAGACATTTAGCTGAGTAAGACCATCATGTGACATGTGTGCTCATTGAAAGTCCCCCACAGAACACAACCAATTAAGTAGAGGAGGTTAACATTTGAGTCAGCACACTACTCGGCCTTTCCCAAATGAATACACCTCCCTCCTGTCCTCAGGACTGAGTAGGCCTCTTTGTGTCTAATTGTTTCTCACTGAAGGAGACTAGCATTAACTTCCTTCTTCTGCCTGTTGTGGTAGTCCCATCCTGATTCTGAGTCCTGACACAAATGCGATTGAGAGAGAGACCTGTGGTGTTAAAGAACAAGAAGAGAAAAATAATGTTAAAATTTTTTCTAGTTGTTAACTAAACTGACTGGTTTCAGAAGAACCTGAAAATGTAGTATGGGAAAGGAGTGGACCATGTAAGTAAAATTATAATAAAGTGTTAAAGTAGGGCACTTATTCAGGCAGAATCATCTATAGGGCGCCAAACATTACAAATCAAGTTTGCAAATTAGTTAGTTGACACACTATCAGTCAACACACAAATCATCATTCACTCATCAATATATCACTCATAGCTGCAATATTCGTTCCCTGTTCAACACGTGGTGCACATTTGTCTATTGTATCTTCTCTATTCCCATGGAAACAACAAACTATTGCAGCCTTGTAAAATTATTGCTCTTTACTGGCCGCCCAGCTAGGGGATGAAAAAATAAGGATAGGGATGGGAGGCATTGTCTTTATATCATTTAAACTAATGTGGAGATTTTTTCAGTGCCCACTGGTCCAATTCCACTTCATATATATGAATAAATGCTGAGGCTGCATACGTTAGACACCAAAAATAAATAAATGTTCTTCTATATACCTTTTTTAAATCCTTTCTGTGAAGCAGTTTGACGATAATGTATGAAAGTTCTGTTGTGGCCTACTGAGTCAGAGAAGTAGACTTTGTCATCAAACTCAGGGTGTTCACTAGGAAGTTGATCAAATAACACACTTGAATCTGGCCAATCACGCCTCCTGTGCTGGTTCAGGAACAGTTTAATCTTGTGGTATTAAGTGTTAATTCATTTTTCTCATGGTTAATCTCTCCACATTTTGAGGCAAGAGGCTGGTCCTTGTGACTCCGACAATTATACCAGCTGCACTGAACACACTCTCAGAGGAAACCCTATCTACTAGACAAGCCAGATACCATATTGCCAAGATGCTCAGCTATGGTCATTTTCACATCTTCCAATATCAATAGACCAATGGATTTTGATCCAGGTAGACCTCTTTTGCACCATCCAGATAGTCCTGGACCATCCTCTGAATGGTAATTGGTGCTGCCATTTGCTCAACCTCTGTTGCCTTAGCCTCTGCTCTTGAATTAAGCCCTGTCACTTGAAACCAAGCCATTCTGGTTCTTTTTCTGTTGGTCTTGTTGGTGATGATGATGATGGCTGGGACACAACAGCACTGCCCTCTCTGGAAGCCGAAGACTGCATGCCACAACTTCTTCCCAAAACTCTAACTTCCAGCCATTCTTCTTCCAGGTTTCTCGCTTGACCAATAATCCAAGTTTTGTAAAGTGAAACATCTCCCAAAAAAGGAGTGAAGGTGGGCAATAATTATTTTGTAATGTGGATCAAGTATTGAGGCACATATGTACTATTTGGAGGACATGATCCCCTTTTCAGGCTTCTATTAATAACCAGGTGAAGGCTTAAGCCCTGAAACAACTCATATGCTTCTGTGTTCACCTTGGTAAAACTTCGCAAAATCTTTTTCAACTGGTCCTGTAGCAGATGAAACAATGGGATTGCTTGGCTCATCGTACTGTCCTCCTTGCTGACTTACTGTGCAATAAATTCAGCATTTATGTCAGGCATTTAACCATCCTCCAATTGTCCAAACCTATGGTCATCACTTTCCCAGTTTCATTCCCTCCTCTTTAAAGGACATAGTGTAATATATTTTTTAAGAGCAGGCAGTGGTCCCATGGATTACTGTCTACTCTAAAAAAATAAGAATGAAACATTTCATGTTTATTTTTAATAGCATCCCATTTTCCTCGAAGGGAAATGGGCTCCATTTAAAAAATGATTGTTTTATTTAAAATAAATCACAGACATGGTGGTCTGCTGAACCAAGCATGTTATAGTGGTTCACAGATTGCAACCTATCTCGTAAATATTCATGAGATAAGTCTATTTGCGGCATACTACAAATCACTATTTAGGGAATACGAGCTAGATAACCCCTTTGCACATTAGAAATAGCAATTACAAAATAGTGATTTGCAAAAAATTACTATTTGGTAAATACTATTAATATTGTTCATACATACAGGGAAAGGGCTGAGCAACTAGGATGATGCAATACACCAAACACAGGACCCGGAAATATCCAGCATCTGGCATGGCCTTGACTAGACTAGACTTTTTGTAGCAAACACGACCAACACCTAGTTGAAAGAATACAGACGCCGTCAGAATTACGAGAGCAGCGGCCAGCCTGCGGGCTGAAACCCCAAGTAAGTAATCATTACAAAGGGTGAATCGAGCAAACAAGTCCCGTAAAGGTCGAAATGATCGAATTACAGAAATCTTTAAACTTTGTCATTTACATAGACCCTGCCGCCGCCGCTTTAACAACACCTGATTATAGAATATAAAAAAAGACTCCGAAACACGGCCACCATAACTAAGAAAAACAGGTCAATGGAAGTCCTGACGTTTTTATCTTTAATAGAACAACAGTGACATCATACATGTTGTACACATATGAAAATTAGACATAAAGTGTGCCCTTTACCTCTGCAGAACGAGTTGTCAGTCAGAAGTCGCGATGAAGACAGACTCAGACTACTTTCCCCGCAAAGGTAATAACGAGCGTAACTGACTTAAGGCACTTTCCCAGCACAAGAGAGAGGTTCCTTTTTTTAAACGTGTCCCATATTGTTTTTACATAGGTACCCACTAACAAAAGCCCTGAAGAAGAGCCTGACGATCAAGACACCGGCTTGGAAACGCGTCCAAAGGCTTACCTTTGTTCACTCCAGTAGACAAACTGCTTTAGCGCAAAGGGTGTTATACACTAAGTTACTCTTTCAGTCAACAGAATAACTTTTGCAAACTCTGCCCTTGCGATACCAGACCTTAAATATACCAAAGACACTTGAGGAAGGTCTGGTGCTGAAATCCGTTAGTAGGGTACAGTCTACACCTCGTTTTATGTAAAATGTAAATTGAAATGTCTATGTTTAGTTGCATCACAATTGTTTGTTTTTTGTGTTAAATGTAAACATTTGTATATAACGAATATCATGTTGTGTATGACAAAGTAAGTCCTCAGACTACTATAAATAGTTATCCAAGTGAATCAACTTGTATATCCAAAGAAATAATCAAAACACCCATTGATTAAATACAATCGGGTGGAAAAATCTGCCCAAAATAAAATAAGTGGCAGAACCAAAAAGCGACTGGGTTCCTATTTGTTTTCTCACATATTATCGTGTCCTACCCGGCGCTAAACCGGACACAACCCCTCCTATTCCTCACTTGACTATTTTACTGCCATTGACCATGGCACCAAATCCTATTCTGAGACCTCTGGGTCGAAGCCATTCAATCACCTTGCTGTTTAGCTCTTTCAAGATTTTTGTAGCTGTATGAGATTTCTCCATGGTGATCATCACTACTGTTGCATGCCACCAAACTCCTGTACAATTTTCTATAGTGCTGACACCTCCAGATTGTTGTTGCCTAACCTCCATAAAAGAGATCCAATGTTTAGTGATACACATGAAATCAGTTGCTTGACAAGTGGTCCACATGTGTGTCATCAGATGCTTCATGTGAACAGCACTCTGCTGTACAGCTGTGCCAACCAATTGCAGCACATCATGATGGAGCACTGAAACAGCAACCCCGGCTAGGAACCTTCAAATTTTGGCAGATGGTCACCATACATTTTAACAAATCCCACTCCTTCCACAAAAGAAAAAGGGAGATGATCCATCGCTGATATTTTAGCGGGAGTTTCATTGTACAAACTTGCCTTTGGGTGGTTGCTTTCGTAGGGCCCATCCTGCCTAAACATGCCCATAATAGTGATTTACAAAAAAAGAGTTTTTGGGCAATATATACTGCATCTATTTCATGTGTGGACCATTGTATAGACAAGAGTTTTTGTGAAATGCAAGAGTCAAAAAAGGACAAACCTCTTTCCTTTTAACGTCAGAGAAAACTCCTACAAACTATATATACAGTGTTGACTCATAACCTTACACATTTATTCACAGTAATTAGACAAGAGATTCCAAATTTAAATATTAACAATGATGTAACATGAATAAACATACTCAATCCTTTTCAATAATTTATTTTCTTGATAATTCTTTAAAAACATCTTGCTGCCTGTAGCCAACGTTTTTCGTCCTTATAGATTTCTTCAGGGCTTTGGTAAGTTTGTCTCTTTCCAACAGCAAGAAAATTAATTTATGATGAACCACATCACATATTTCGGTGTTCAATCTCCCAAATTCCAGATTGTGATGAGACACACTTCTTAGGCCTGATTCACAAAAGTAATCTGAGACAAAATCTTAACTTTACGACTTTCGGTATTCACAAAAGGCATTTCAGAGTAATAAAATTAGAATTTTATCTTAAGTTTGTCTTAAGTTAAATTTAAGTTAGGATTTTGTCTTAAGTTTTGGTCTTAAGACAAAATCCTAAGTTTAACATAAGTATAATTGAAGTTTGACTTAAAACCAAAACCTAAGCCAAATTTAACACAAAATCCTAAATTAAACTTAAGTTAAACTTAAGTTAGGATTTCTTCTTAAGACCAAGACTTAAGATAAACTTAAGACAACATCCTAAATTAAACTTAAGTTAGAATTTTGTCTTAAGACCAAAACTTAAGACAAACTTAGGACAAAATCCTAACTTTACTACTTTTGTGAATCGGACCCCTAGCTCTTTATGTCCTTTATTTGGGACTGTTATCATCAATATCGTCAACTGTGAAGCACCGCAGTGGCCCCCAGTTCAAATTGTTTCCATTGTGTTGTGATTAGGTATGTGTATTTCCTCAGGTTTCAGTGTTATATTGCACAAAGTCCTTCCGATTTATTGAGCACTGTAGCTGCCATCAAGCTTCAGCACCATAAATGTCAACCAAGCTCAGTCTGGGGGTACAGTTGGCATACCGCATTATCATGGTCAGGAGGGTAGGATGGATAGGGTCAGAAGTCAAGCCTTTTCAGGGCGACTGCATTTTGATAAATTTAATATGTTTGGTGTTGCGGCACAGGTTTTGAATGTTTTTTGCAAACCCCTAAATGATTTTATTAACACCACTGAACAACCATTAAACACCCACAATGTTTTATCCCTCCCATCTTTACTAATCATAAAAATAGTGATACCCATGCCGTTAGCTCATCCTTCAGCCCTAGATTATGGGATTTATGGAGAATGTCCAACAGGATTGACCACATTAGTGTAAAGGACAAATGGATTGAGGTAACCTAAACAACAGAACTGTTTTTCCCCCTGGTGGATTGGTTACCAGGGTTGATGGAGGTGTGGCACATCTTGCAATCCTAAGCTGGAATATAGCAGGTCTTTCTCCCCAAAAACCACTTATCCGATCTGGCTTGAGGTTAGCAATCATTTTCATATCATATGTGTCCAGGAGACTTGGGAATCCTCACCCTCATTTTAGTTAGATGGTTATAAAGCCTTCCAAGTACTTGGTACCCTCTCCCATGTGGGGCGAACAAAGGTTGGACTGATTACATTGATTTAGATATCTATCAATGCCCAGTTTATAGCAATAGAAAGAGAGTTTCACCTTACTCAGGCTGTGATAACAGGTTTTAAAAAATCTGTTAATTTCCTGTTGATTAATTTTTATAATGTAGTGTGTTGATATATAATATTCTGGTGTTATTTGTTTTTATGGAATCTTTCCCTGGGGAGTATCATAACCCTTTTGAGTTTCTTCTAAAAGGGTTTTTAACTTTCTTCTATGCAAAGGGTGGTTGCGGGTACTAAGTTCAAGTGTCATCTGTCCTTTGAAGTTTGAATTCTCTGCATATGGAACACTTTTTCCAAGGTGAATTCCTAAACTCAATAATTATTTGATTTGATCTGGTCCAGACACTAAAGCTGTGTTTTGATACAGGGGCCATGACTGTTCCTCTTAGATTTATTGGGGGAGGTTGTAATTGTAATATTGATTATATATACATAGTGCATAGCATTTCCTGGTGGTGCCATTAGCGGGCGGCCATCTTGGCTATGTGACGCTCTAGCTTTCCTAGGAACCCTGACTATTTAGAGCTGCAGAGCGCAAACGCGCAGGTTTGAATCTGAGTTTTCAGGTCTTCGCTGCGCTAGCGCTTAGGGGCTATTATTAAGCTACACTGCTGCCACTGTTTTTTAAAAATTGTCACTCACATTTTAAAATCGTTTTTGGGCAATTTGTAATCCTGCGCGGACTCCCCGTTCCACTGCAGCTAATTGGTGCTGATTGTTGTGGAGGGAGAACATAGTGCATAGCATTTCCTGGTGGTGCCATTAGCGGGTGGCCATCTTAGCAAGGTGATGCTCTAGCTTTCCTAGGAACCCTGACTATATAGAGCTGCAGAGCGCCGACGCGCAGGTTTGAATCTGAATTTTCAGGTCTTCGCTGCGCTAGTGCTTATGGGCTATTATTAAGCTACACTGCTGCCACTGTTTTTAAAAATTGTCACTCACATTTTAAAATCGTTTTTGGGCACTTTGTAGTCCTGTGCTGACTCCCCGTTCCACCGCAGCTAATTGGTGCTGATTGTTGTGGAGGGAGAACATAGTGCATAGAATTTCCTGGTGGTGCCATTAGCGGGCGGCCATCTTGGCAAGGTGACGCTCTAGCTTTCCTAGGAACCCTGACTATTTAGAGCTGCAGAGCACCGACGCGCAGGTTTGAATCTGAGTGTTCAGGTCTTTGCTGCGCTAGCACTTAGGGGCTATTATTAAGCTACACTGCTGCCACTGTTTTTAAAAATTTTCACTCACATTTTAAAATCGTTTTTGGGCACTTTGTAATCCGGCGCTGACTCCCCGTTCCACCGCAGCTAATTGGTGCTGATTGTTGTGAAGTGAGAACATAGTGCATAGCATTTCCTGGTGGTGCCATTAGCGGGCGGCCATCTTGCCAAGGTGAGGCTCTCGCTTTCCTCGGAACCCTGACTATTTAGAGCTGCAGAGCGCCGACACGCAGGTTTGAATCTGAGTTTTCAGGTCTTCGCTGCGCTAGCGCTTAGGGGCTATTATTAAGCTACACTGCTGCCACTGTTTTTTAAAAATTGTCATTCACATTTTAAAATCGTTTTGGGCACTTTGTAGTCCTGCGCTGACTCCCCGATCCACCGCAGCTAATTCGTGCTGATTGTTGTGGAGGGAGAACATAGTGCATAGCATTTCCTGGTGGTGCCATTAGCGGGCGGCCATCTTGGCAAGGTGACGCTCTCGCTTTCCTAGGAACCCTGACTATTTATAGCTGCAGAGTGCCGACGCGCATGTTTGAATCTGAGTTTTCAGGTCTTCGCTGCGCTAGCGCTTAGGGGCTATTATTAGGCTACACTGCTGCCACTGTTTTTAAAAATTGTCACTCACATTTTAAAATCGTTTTTGGGCACTTTGTAATCCTGCGCTGACTCCCCGTTCCACCGCAGCTAATTGGTGCTGATTGTTGTGGAGGGAGAACATAGTGCATAGAATTTCCTGGTGGTGCCATTAGCGGGCGGCCATCTTGGCAAGGTGACGCTCTCGCTTTCCTAGAAACCCTGACTATTTAGAGCTGCAGAGTGCCTACGCGCAGGTTTGAATCTGAGTTTTCAGGTCCTCGCTGCGCTAGCGCTTAGGGGCTATTATTAAGCTACACTGCTGCCACTGTTTTTAAAAATTGTCACTCACATTTTAAAATCGTTTTTGGGCACTTTGTAATCCTGCGCTGACTCCCTGTTCCACCGCAGCTAATTGGTGCTGATTGTTGTGGAGAGAGAACATAGTGCATAGCATTTCCTGGTGTTGACATTAGCGGGCGGCCATCTTGGCAAGGTGACGCTCTAGCTTTCCTAGGAACCTAATCCATATCAGGGCATATGACACTGTCGTGCAGCGGACACGGGCCGCGGATGCGCCGAAGAGAAGCCAGTCTGCGCCAGTCCGCGTCCAGCCGTGCCCAGAGCCCCAGACCCCTGGTCACACAGCCGTAAGCCTAATTACCTATGTACCATCATGTTTAGGTGAGTTAAGACCTGCTGTTAACCTTAAATGTTTACACTCCTTGCGTCCTGATACGATGACTTACTGTAAACATTGTAATTTGAAGTTATCACCTAATACCTTCGGGAGATACATTACTCACAGGCTATGGAAGATGTTTCTTCTTAACTGTAGATCACTGCCCAAACATTAAACCGAATTAGCCCTACTAATAGAAGAATCTAAGCCCGATGCTCTTTTTTTAACGGAGACCTGGCTCCAATCGGAAGCCGACCCAGCCACTGTATGGGCAACTCCGCAAGATTATACTATAAAAAGAGCTGATCGTACTACTGGCAGAGGAGGTGGTCTGGCGATTATTTCTAGAGATGTATATCAATGCTGTATTATCCCCACTATACTCTCAGACTGCGAAAGTATTTCCTTCGCACTAGAATTTGCGCCAACAAATACCTTCTCGGGTATCCTGGTTTATCACCCACCAGGAACCCTAAGTCAGTTTATTTATAACATGGTCGACCTAGTTGCTGACTCAGCTCTTACATTGGCTAATTTTACGGTACTTGGCGACCTAAATTTACACCTGGATAGTTCTCTTGATCCCTCGGCCAACAATCTTAAGCTGAGTCTTCAAGCGATTGCTCTAGTGCAAAAAGGATCTGCCCCGACACACAACAAGGGTCATTTACTGGATCCTGTTTTCAGTAATATCGACACCTTAACTACTGAAACGCCTCTCCCTTTGCCCTGGACAGATCATTACCTAATTCCCCTGAGTTGGGTAACGGGGAACCGCCTATCCATCCAAGAGCCAAAAAAACAATGGGGGAGGAAATGGTCGAAACTTTCCACCAGTCAATGGGAGTCTGCTCTTGCTGATCTTAAGCCTGTGAATGTTCCCAACCCCATCTTGGCCAGTAGTAACTTTGATAACTGATCCAAAACTCTCTTGACCTAGTCCTTCCCAGGCAACGCCTGCAGTATATAAAGAGGCAAAAAGTAGCCCCATGTTTCACACCTAAACTGAGGAACATGAAACAATCCTGTCATAGGCTAAAAAGGGTATGGAGACGGGACCATTCCCAGTGCAGGAAAGCAGAATACAGAACAGAATTTAGACTTTATAAGACCGAAATCAAAGCCGCACAAGCTCTTTTTTATGAAACAAAAATTAATACAGCTGCCAATTCACCTAGGGAAATCTTTAAGATAGCCAAATCACTGATTTCCCCTCCCCAAGAATTAGTCTCTTCAGAAGGAGCATTGGCACGCTGTAACAATTTAGCAACCTTCTTCCACCAAAAGATTCAGACCATTTATGCCTCCTTTGCTCCTAATATTGCTGAACCAGACGCAGCTGGAACGGTGAGTTTTAACTCCCCGGCCACTTGCATGCTGGAACAATTGACCCCCTGGATCCTGTCTTCCTGGATAAAATACTTCCTAAGGTCACCTCGGGCTCTCCAAGGGATCCAGCGCCTCCCCAATTTCTCACTTGAGTCATTGATCTGCTTCGTCCAGTGATCCTTGATGTTCTTAATACCTCGATTGCCTCGGGCATAGTTCCCACATCATGGAAATGTGCAATGGTCAGGGCTCTTTTAAAGAAGCCCAATCTGGACCAAGGCAATTTATCCAACTACCGCCCTATTTCTCTTTTGCCCTGGATGAGCAAATTGGCTGAGAAGCACATCAACAACATATTGGTCGAGTATCTGGGATCTAATAATCTGCTGTCCGCATTCCAGATGGGGTTTTGTCCCCAGCATGGGACTGAGACAGCTCTGTTGGCTGTGACAGAGGAGACAAGGACCGTGCTTGGACCAGGGAGGGAAGGCGGCCATTATCTTGTTAGATCTCAGTGCTGCGTTCGACACGGTTAACCATGCCATCTTACTACATCGTCTCAGTGGCATGGGGGTGTCGGGCGCAGAACTGACATGGCTTACCTCCTTCCTGGAGGAGCGCTTCTTCCAGGTTTTTGAGGGAGAGGTTGTCTCCGATAAACAGCCACTCAGGTGTGGGGATCCCCAGGTCTCTGCCCTGAGCCCCACGCTTTTTAATGGTTATATGAGGCCCTTGGCGGAGGTGGTCCACCCTTTCGGCGTCAGAATTGTTACCTATGCAGATGACACCCAGCTTGTGGTCTCGTTAAACCAAGCTGAGGGGTCTTCTAGCACTCTCGGTCCCTGTCTGGAGGCAGTCGCCAGATGGATGGAACTCTCCTGCCTCAGACTAAATGGGGAAAAAAATGAAATCATGTTATTGGGTAATCCATCACCCAATATTCTTTCCCCCTTGTGGCCTACATGCCTGGGAGCGCTCCCCCCCTCCCAAGACACACATAAAGAGCCTAGGAGTTTGGTTGGACAGTTCCCTCGATTTCAAGGTCCAGGCCACTAAGACCTCATCCACCTGTTATGGTCTGATGAGAATGCTCCGGAAGATTCTTCCCCTGCTTCCCTTCCAGGCAAGGAGAATCATGGTATAGGCTTTGATACTCTCTCGCCTGGATTATGGCAATGCTCTCTATTTGGGAGCTCCAAAGGCCACAATCAACAAGTTGCAGGTCACGCAAAACTGTGCCGCTCGACTGCTCTACCAAATTCCACGTAGGCAATCCACCAAACCTGCTCTCAAGAAGCTGCACTGGCTTCCTATTGCAGCAAGGATACGGTTCAAAGCCATGTGTCTCACTCAGAAAGCAATTTGGAGGACCGGTCCAGCTATAATGCATATTTTAGTCACTCATTATCTCCCCCATAGAGCTTTACGCTCTAGCTCATCACACTTGGCTACTTTGCATAAGATAAACAAGGCCCATTGGGGAGGTCGTTCGTTCTCTTTTAATGCCACAAAAAGCTGGAACTCCCTTCCTCTCGCCCTCAGAAAGAATAACAACCTGTTGGCATTCAGAAAGCTTTTAAAAACCCATTTGTTCGGAACATCTTGCTAGCCCGCCAACCTGTTCTTCTCTGATTCAGACACCAGCGCTGCGAGGCCTCAGGGGAGTCTATGCGCTATATAAATATAATTTTCATTTCATTTCATTGTGATTTTCCCTACTTTACATAGGGCTGATATTGAGTTCAGAGTGCATGATTCTATCTTTAGCTATCACAACCTTATTAGTACTGTTTGGGAATGGTTTAGTCCAAGCTATAAACCTCCATCAAAGAAACAAAGACAAATGCTCATAGTGGCACAGGGTAGAAGAATTAAATTGGTAAAAATAGTCCAGATGGACTTGCAGTTTAAATTGTGTAACATGTGTGCCTCTGAGCTTAGCACCTCTTTAACAGATGATGCAGAAGAAACAGATGTTCTAGCAGCCTTTTGTAAATTAGGAGACTGTGTACGACAGTCATTAACTTCTCTGGCTTCAAAGTCTACTAATACATTTAGCCCTGGGTGGTCCAATGTTGCTTGCTCAATGGCTAATAGGTTATTAAGGCCCTCCCTCTCCCAGGGATAAAGATTTGATTATAACATGTCGCCTTAATTACAAGCATGAGATTCAAATGTGTAAATCCTATCTCAGGGAGGAGGCTTGGGAGCACTTTAATTATGCTTGTTGTCTACCCAATAGTAACGAAGTTTGGAGAATAGTTAACTGTCATTTGTTTGCTCTTTCCAGTTGAGCCGAGATTTGGTCCCATATCTCAGCTGAAACTTGGGTTAGTTATTTTTCAGACATTTAGTCTGTGCCTGATTCCACTTTGGACGCTAGTTTAATGGCAATTGACATGCTAGGCTCTCTACCTTTGGTTCTCACAATGGAGGAAGTCAATGTTGGTATATTAGCATTATCAAAAAAAAAGCCTTCACGCAGAATCCCTGCAGAGTTGTATATGAGGGTTCCTGAGATCTGGGCTCCTGTGCTCACCCAGACTATGAATGTGACTGTTAAGGAGGGGCCTCCTTCCTCGTGAACTACCTCAATCATAGTTCCCATTTTTAAAGAGAGGAACCTAAATGTTATTGGCCCATTTCATTAATAGACTTGGTCATTAAAGTTGTGGGGAGGGTAATGCTAAATGGACCTCCCAGTTGCACAGAGGAGAATTACGTATTATCAGACCTACAGTATGAGTTTAGGCCTGGACTAAGCACCATCGACTAATGCCTAAATCTACAACTCTTGGTCGATAAGCACACAGTTGCCTAATCAGTCACTTTATATATCGCATTTATTGACCTGAGGCAAGCTTTCTATTAAGTTAACCAAGTAAAATTATGGGTGATACTGTCAGTCATGGGTGTGGACACTAATATTGTAGCTTTTCTTCAAGACTTACACAATAATATGCCAGCTGTAGTACAGGACAATTTAGAGGGAGTATGTACACATTTTTATAAGGTAGAGTGGGTGTGACAAGGGTGCAGTCTTGCCCCATTTTTGTTTACTCTATATAATAATGGTTTAAAACAGGACCTTATAACTGATGGACCTGACTCCCTTTGGGTAGAAATCGGTCTCTACCCATTTTATTTTATGCAGATGAGGCGGTGCTCATATCTAGAAAAAGAGTTGGCCTGCAAAGGTCAGTAAATTCTTTCATGACCTTTATGAACACTTCGGTGAGACAGGAAGATATATCATAGCTAATGCTAGATAATATTTCTGGAGAACCGGCAATCCGAGCCCACTTGAAATGTCATTTTTCATTGGAGAGTTGGATGCTACTAGTGGAGGCTGAATCATAAATAATAGTTTCATATCTACTACAAAAAGTGTTTGTACACCTATATCTCTAAGAGAGAGCCACAGTCGGACCTCCAGTGAATTATAGTCTATGTGGCTTGAACATAACGTGTTATCAAATATATTGTCCCTTTCCTGTCAGACTCTGTTCTACCATTGGCTGATCTTAAGCCCAGTTCTATAGAAAAAGCCTTAAGTTAATTAATCAGCTTCGTACTGACCTCAGCACTCATCATCAGCGCTGGAAAGCCTCAGGGCAGTCATGTGCTATACAAATCCCAAAATCAAATCAAAGTTGCATGGCAGCCTCTTTCCATATTTTGATTTGTGGAAGCTTAAGACTGGGATGCCCCATGTGTTATCCTCGTCCCTTGTAAAGTCAATGTCATATCTGCCCAGGGGTTTGAAAGTTGTATTGAAATCCCCTGCTATCAAGAGATGAGCACACTGATTGGTGGACGATTAGGCTTCAAGGGACGAGACAGTAATTGACTTAGTACTCCCTCCTTGACACCTCTAGCATACACATTGTCGATTTCTATAGTAGTGTGTTTATTGATTACCAGGCATATAGCCAATACATCCAGTATATCAATAGATCATGAACTGAGAAAGATACAAGTTACAACTCCAATTGTCCATCAAACATTTTTTATTCTTATTTGTTATTCCATATTTTTTAACATTCGTTGGAAATTCCTCTTCATTGTTTTCAAACATAAACTTGATACAACATCTTCATTGACAAAAAAAAAGGAAATACAGCCAAGCCTGATGAATGTTGAAAATGCGGAATAGCCAATAAGAATAAAAAAATGTTGCATGGACAACTGGAGTTGTAACTTGTATCTTTCTCAGTGCATGATCTATTGATATATAGGATGTCTGGGAAGTAGAGCTGGGCAATTTTCTCTCCTTTTCTTCTTTTCCTAAATTTTGAACTTATCTTGTATATCAATGTTTATTGTCTGTATTTTATTGGAAAGACTGGCTCTGGTCCAAATGGTTAGCCTTGCTAGGGTATAACAATTAAAATTTAAAATCTAAAATTTAGGAGAACCTTCTGTCCTGATGAATTGTCAACTATCCAGCGACAAAAAACAAGTTGACTTTTTACTAAAAGCTATCATAGATCTTTGTGTCTGGTGTTAGCCCCCCTGTTTTCAACAGACCAGTAGGCTCACCTAATAAAAAATCCTATTCAGAGGACTACTTTGTCTATTTTAACATGCACATTCCTGTACACATTCACTTTCATACTCTGGTGTGTGAGTGCTCCTTTTCCTAAGGGAGCAGACCCCCTTCTGTTGCCCTAGTATCTGTATGACAAGGGAAGACTTGATTGGTTTGGGATCCTCTGGTGCAGTGCTTCGTCCAGCAAACTCCTCATCAGTATCCGAAGATAAAAAAAATTCTAAACAACAGTAATCAAAAAGAGTAGATGGATGGAAATACTCTTATAAGCACTGTCCACAGCAACAGCCAAAGCAACAAGCATTTGCAATGCAATAGGTCTCGCATTAGGAAAGTTTGAGCTATTGGTATTGTAAATGACACATTTTTTATTTATGTTTTGTTTTTGAAAATAGCTAAATTAATAGCTTTGTCATTTACAATGCCAATAGTTATAACTTTCGCAAATGTGACACCTATAGCATTTGTAATGCAATATGTGTTGTATTTATGTGACTTACATGTATTGATATTACAAATAACAATGGCTTTTAATTTTTTTTCAATAATGAATCCTTAAATAAAAGTTATTGTAATTTATAATGGCAATAGCTTAAAGTTTTGTAAATAACTTTTATGAAGATTATGTTCAGTGTATTTTATTGTGATGAAAATCCAAGAACAGAAGTGAAATATTAACATCTTTTTGTTACATTTGTAATAAAGCTTGAAAATTGAGAACATATTTGAACCAGATGTTGAATGGTTGCACAGATTGATGCTGTGGTGGCGCTGAGTGATGTTGTGATCGCGAATGAGTGATGCTGTGGCGTTCAGTGATGCTGTGGTAGCGCATAGTGATGTTGTGGTGCCCCTGAGTGATGCTGTGGTTGTGCGGAGTGATGCTGTATGCTATGCTATGTTTTGTTTTGCTATCCTATGTTTTGTTTTGTTATGGTATGCTTTGTTTTACTATCCTATGCTTTGATGTGTTATGCTATGCTGTGTTTTGCTATGCTATGCTTTGTTTTGCTATGTTATGTTTTGTTATGTTATGCTATGCTATGTTTTGTTGTGTTTGGTATGCCATGGTTTGCTATGCTATTATATGTTCTGTTTTGCTATGCTATGTTTTGTTGTGTTTTGTTAAGTTATGCTATGTTTTGGTGTGTTTTGCTATGTTTTGTTATGCTATGTGTTGTTGTGTTCTGTTATGCTATGTTTTCTTTTGCTATGCTATGCTTTGTTTTGTTATGCTATGCTATGTTCAGTTTTGCTATCCAATACTTTGTTTTGTTATGCTATGCTATGTTTTGTTGTGTTTTGCAATGCTATGCTTTGTTATGGTATGCTATGTTTTGTTATGCTATGCTATGTTTTGTTGTGTTTTATTACATTATGCTTTGTTTTGTTATACTATGTTTTGTTATGCTATGTTTTGTTATGCTATGCTAAGCTTTGTTTTGTTATGCTATGCTATGTTTTGCTATGCTTTGTAATGCTATGTTTTGTTATGTATGCTATGTTTTGTTGTGTTTTCTTTTTTTTTTTTTAATTTTTTATTATACCAGGCGTAAAAAAACAGGATACAATTACAATAATACAATAGTGTTACAAAAATATAAAACAAATCAAATCGAATAATATAGCAGTACTAATAAATCGCAGGTTTTTTGAAATTCAAAGAATGGTTACAGAAAACAAAGTAGATAACATCAGGGAATAAAGTTATAGCGCAATGCAAATAAACCCAAAGATCGTTTATAGGTATTTTCAACAATCAGCCAATACCACTGGGGATAATACAATTTTTCCATTCAGTTATTGGTCTCCAAAGTGTATCTCCTCGTAACTTAGATTGTATCGCTCTTGTTTCAAATATTGCGATTTCATATCTATGAACTGCCAAAAAGCATGCTAGCCACATCTGAAAGCTTGGAGGATCTACGTCTTTCCATCTTGCGGATAGAAGTATCCTGAATACAGCCATGCCAATAAAAACTAATCTTTCTTCAGATTTTCTCAAATTTAAGGTATGGTCGTGGCCAAGTAGGAATAAAGTTTCTGATTCTGGTATTTTGTGCCTGAAAATTTCTTCCCAAAAGGAGTTTATCATGCTTTTAACTAAGGTCAGATCAGGACAAGTGTAAAACATGTGGGTGAGAGTTGCCGGCCCTTGAGTGCATCTTGGACATAAATCATTCTCACGTTTACCCCATGCAAATAATTTAGCAGGGGTAAAATATAGGTCAAAAACAGTTTTATATAGTTGTGCTTTAAGGTTACTCGCCATCAGTAACTTTTGACTCATGTTTAATACTTGGTTGAGGTCTACATTCGGATTATTCAATTTTAGTGCCCACTTTCTTTCTGTTTTGTCAAGATCATCATTCTTCATACTTAAAAGAATATTATATAAGGTTCCAATTCTAGTGTTTGATCTAGATATTGCATCCATAATTTCATATTTATGTAGACAAATTAGCGATTCTTTGGCTTTTAGTGTAGCAAATATCTGTGCAAACTTCAGAAAATCTCCGTTAGGTAATATATATTTAACTTTTAAAGCTAGGAAGGTTGTATCATAGTCATTTATTAGAAGGTCGCCTATTGTCCTAATTCCTAGCTTGGCCCATTGTTTTAAAAAGCCAACTAAATCCTGTCCCTGAATAGCATTAGAGTGTAAAAGTGGTGTATATCGATTAATTTTTTCAATTTGAGTATATTTAGCAATTTTATTCCAGGTTTTCCAAGCATTAATCATAATTTCTCCTTTAAAATCTTTATAATTTCTTGTCTCGGTTTTTCGCAGTAGTAAGCCTTTTGCCTCCTGACCAACCAAAAGTTCATATATTGAGGGCATTTCAGCAGAGTCCTCTAAATTCTCTTCACTATATCCTTTAATCATAGGTGTAAGTTGTTTTAACTGTGCTGCCCAGTAATATAATACCATATTAGGTATGGCAAGGCCACCTTTATCAACAGGAAGAGATAATAACTCAATAGATCTCCTAATCTTCCCATTCTGCCACACAAACTTAGATATAAGTGAGTTGATCAGCATTAATGTTTCTTGTTTAATAGCTAATGGTATTGCTCCAAACAGATAGAGGCATCTAGGTAACGTATTCATTTTAACATAGTTGACTCTTCCTATAATGAATAGATGAAGGCTATTAACCCTTTCAAAATCATTCTTAATTTTTTTCACTAATGGATCAAAATTGATTTGTGGGATTAGCTTAGTATTTGCACAAAGTTCAATGCCCAGATATGTAGCTTTTTCGGTTCTTCGTGGGTCCATACAAACTGTGTTTGCTGTGCTTATTATAATCGTCTTTCCCTCATTGAGAGAATATCCGGAATAAGGCCCAAATTCAGAAGTAATTTCCTCTATTTCGCGAATAGCCTCTGTCGGTTCAGATGTGACAATCGCAATGTCATCAGCGTAGGCCAATATTTTTGTTTCGAAATAATGGCTAACAACAGGTTTAATATTAGTGCTTTCCAGTAGTTTCAAAATGAGAGGATTGATGTATAATGCAAATAGAAGAGGCGAGCATGGGCAGCCTTGCCTAGTACCTCTTGTTATGTTGATATATCCAGAAAAAAGTCCGGTCGCCAAAACTTTAGCTTTGGGGCGGTGATACATTGATTTAATTAAGTTAATAAATTTGGGGCCAAAATTATTACACGTCATAACTTCCCAGAGAAATTTCCAGGTAACACGATCAAAAGCTTTCTCAGCATCAAGTAGGATCATCGACATTCGCTCCCCCCTGGCAGTCATGGCATCAAATAAGGCAATTGCCCTGCGGATATGATCTGTAGTTCCCTTCCCAGGAATGAAGCCATGCTGCCATGGGGAAGCGAGCTGTTCAATGACCCCACTGAGTCTGAGCGCTAGAATTTTTGCATATAATTTAGAGTCCGAATTGATAAGAGATATGGGGCAATACGAGGTGAGTTGTTCAGGAGATTTTCCCTTTTTCGGACAGACGATTATATTAGCTTCCTCCCAAGAAATTGGAGGTATACCATTAAATTGTATCCCAAGAAACAAATCATGTAAAATCGGTATTAGTTGATGACTAAGTAGCTTGAATAACTCAATCGGTATCTTATCGGGACCTGCTGCTTTGCCAGATGCTAGTAATGATAATGCGGCACTGACTTCCGTGAGTGTGATTTCTTTTTCAAGATCCTCCCTTGTATCATCATCTAATAATTTCGTGGCCTCGGGATTACTGAGAAAGTTATTTAAGTAAATTTTTGTATCCTCCTCAGAACTTATAGTATCCTCAGTATACAACTTCTGATAATACCTCTGAAACTGAGAATTAATTTCGGTTGCATGAGTAAAAGTCTGCCCGTTTTCTACTATAGTAACGATATCTCTCCTTGTAGTTTTTTGCCGTGTACTAAGTGCCAGTTGTCTGCCCACTTTCTCTCCGCTTTCATATACTTGTTTTCTATGTGACTGATATGTCTGGGCAGCTTTCTGGCATAGTTTGGAATTCAATTCTGATTTCAGTATTGCTACCTGCATCATCACATGACTAGTATCTTGTCTTTGCCTAATTTTAAAGATATGTTCTTCCTCGGCTTTAACTAAAGCTGCTATTCTTATTTGATATTCTTTTCTTTCCCTATTCCTAATTTTAGATAGGTAATTAATAGTTTCCCCCCTTAAAGCAGCTTTGTAAGTATCCCAAACAATATTTCTTGAGGCACTGAATCGATTCATGTTAAAAAACTCCTCAGTCCAGACTTTAATATGATCGATATATTCTTTGTTGCATAGTAGTTTCCTATCAAAGGACCATGTTGTTTTTTGAATATAATTAGTATCATAATCAATTAATAGAATTAAGGAATTATGATCTGATAATGTTTTTGGAAGTTTGTTTATATGCGAAGAGGGTGTTAAATCTTTGGATGTAAAAATATAATCTATTCGTACATATTTTTGGTGGGGATGCGAGTAGTACGTATAGCCAGGGTCTATTAGATTGTTCTGTACCCAGATATCAGTTAGCCCAAGGCTACATATTAGGCTATTGATAGCGCGATAAACCTTCGGTTTCCGGCCTATATACTTAAGTCTAGTTGTATATGGTGACAAGGGTGGCATTAAGGAGATGTTAAAATCGCCACAGAAAATTAGCGGACCTTGCCACATAGCTAATTCTGTTTCCAAAGTTTCAAAAATTATGGGGCCATCCTGATTTGATCCATAAACAGTGCATATCGTAATTCCATTTGCTAATTTAGCAATCGCCCACCTTCCATGTGGATCAGATGAAAAGCGTGTTCCTTGCCCATGACAATTCTTAACCAATATTGCAACCCCCCTAATATTTGTTGTTTGAGATGATGCTACTATTAGATTATATCCTTTCAGTCTTAATAGCGCTCTTTTACTCCAGGGGATATGAGTCTCCTGTAGGCACAAAATGTCTACAGGGTACAGTTTAAGTAATTCCTCCAGTCGTGACCGTTTATCTCTAGCCAATAAACCTCCTATATTCCAGGTTTGTATACTAAGCTTACCCATTGTTAATGTAGTAGCTTTGTCGATTAACATTGCTCAAATAATGCTCCATATGCATGTCCTGCTGTACCTTTTCCACAATTAATTTTGTTCCTGCTATTACACCTGGTCTTTTTCCATTTTCTGCTTCTCCCCCTTCTCCCTGCCCCCCTCCCTCTTCGTTGTCCCTCCCTCTGACCCGCCCACTCTCCCACCCCTTCTCCATTCCCCCCCCCCCCTTGCAGAGGCATTCAGACTCAGCCAGAGTCTGGGTGATGAAGTTGCTGCACTTCTACTGAGCTGCCTTGCCGAAAATAAAGAAAAAGGATCATAAAACAAGAAAAAGAAAAAAAAGAAAAGGATTCTACATCACATAACATATCATATCATAGCATATGTCATAACTATATTCATCCTATCATTCATCTCTAATCTATGCCTAGGCATGCTAATCAGTTAAATCAAACAAAGCACATTCTTAAAGCATCAAGAGAAGTGGTGAAAAATAAAAAACATATCTCATTTTATCCCTCCCTTACGCCCTCATATTTCCTGTAATGTGTAAGTTATTATTTATGATCATCAAGATTTATGTCCCAAATGAAGGAGATTTTATCTAAGATATTTCATCCAAATATGCTTTTGCTTTTATCTCCGCCTGAAAAAACTTTGTCTGATCGTGATGGACAATCTTAAGGCTAGCAGGGTTATTCAAAAAGGTCAAGCACCCTTCTCTTGAAAAGATTTAATCATCATTTGCAACCTCCATCGTCTTTCAACAGTTGCGTGACAAAAGTCAGGTCTTGAGAAGAAGGAAAATCCATTGCAAGTTATTTTACGATCTGGTCTCGCTTTCTCTGCCACCGCTTGTCTAAGTAAAAAATTACCAAAATATACTAAGACAGCACGTGGATATACCCCTGGTTTCGATGGTGGATTAAAGGGGACTCGATGAGCCCGTTGGATTTCAACTTCCCAGTTCCAGTTCTGTATTTCAGGCATAGCTTCGCTGAAAAGTTTAATAATGAAAGCTCGCATATTCTCTCCATCAACTTTCTCCGGTACCCCCAGGATGCGAAGATTATTGCGGCGCTGTCTATTTTCAAAATTTTCAAGCTTCCATTTGATATCCATCAATTCTGTTTCCTGAAGTTTAATTTTCTCATGATTTTCGGAAGCGTCCTTCTCTGCTGCCATTACCCTCAGTTCCATTTCAGTTACTCGTTCACCAATATGTGTGCATGTCTTAGACAGTTTTTTGACAACCCCCTGCATTTTGCGCAAAGCTGCGCGAGATCTTCTGCTATCCTGGGCAGTCTCTTCCCTGTGGGCTGCTATAGCTTGTAGAATAGTCTCCACTGCAGTGGGGGTTAGCTCTGAGTTATCTGGCATGTCTGAGGTAGTGCCTTGATTATATTCAAGATGACCTTTAGCTGTTTTCTGCTGTGCGGTTCTAGCACTACTTTTAGGCTTAATCTTTACAGTATTAGGCTTCTGCCTCCCCTCGCCATAGCTGTCTTCTGAGGAATATATATGTGTTTCTGATTCCTCATCCTCATCCTCACACTCCGTTGATTCAAAACTCTCAGACCACTCCCCTGATACATCTACTCCGATCTCTCCGGTTTCATCAGAAAAGGAGTAAAACTCAGTGAGATCTTTTTCCCCCTCTGGTTGTTGTCCAGTTTGTTCAGTTTGTTGTGGGGCAGTATTTGGAAGCAAGTCATTAACCCCCTCACTTGTTGTAATTTGCTTAGAGATTAGATGTAGGGATGTCCCTGGTATCCCTGGTGCCTCCTCCGAGGCTGTTGAATCCACTTAACCTGGGGTTAGTGCAGTTGTGCTAGGCTCATTCTGATTGGTGACTAACGTGAGCGGCGTTGCTTCTGATATAGGATTAATCTGATCATTTTGTACACCCAATATATTGCCCCCAGGGCCCGAGAAAGACATTGCCCGACCCTCCTCAAGTTGCTTCTCCTCATTCCCCGCTCTTCCTGTTGACACATCAGTTAGTCCACTTTTAGAGACCTCTGCAGTTGTAATGCTATTAATATCGGAAGTTCTAATACTTAGAGCTTCTGCTGCAATCGTTAAGTTATCAGGGGCAATAAAGGGGTCGGACACCCCCTCCTCTAAGTCTGGAGTTTTATTTAATTGTTCCATAGTTAAATTATTCTGTTCACCATTCATTATTGGGGTAGATACGGGCTCAGGCTCAGGCTGTAGATTATTTTGATTTGGGTTTTTTTCAAGCAATAAATCAAGCACAGTCCTCCCCCCTGCACTGCTTAGCCTCCTGCGAGATGCTAAGATTTCCTGCCTTGAGGTACCAATGGGGGACGCAGTTGCAGTTACTTGCTTTTTAGCTCTTGCTGATGCTGTTTTTACCTGTAGTTGATCTTCACCGTCCATTAAACCTTCACGTTGTTGTCTCTCTGCTTCCTTGCGAAGCACCCTTGCTGCCTTCGCAATCCTGGCTCTAGTTGCAGCAGCTGAGGCACTCTTTGGTGGCATTGCTGTTCTGTTTTCTCCCCTCGGCGCTTCCCTTCTCAGAAGTTGCTCTGCTCGCCAAACAAACCCACAGACCGAGGAGCCGGCGTTTTGCCGCGCTGTTTCCCGTGGCTGACACGCCCCCAGTAGCGCTGCTGGTTGTGTTGATCCTGTTTCCTTGGAAACGCCGTGTAGAGGAGCCGGATTCCACCAGAGTGTAAGTGTATCCAAATGCCGAAGGATTTTTTAAAGATTGTAGCAGTATCGCATTATCTCAGCCAAGGGGTCTGCCGAGGGGTCTGCCACTGTATCTCATGCCGAGAAAGAAATGTCAGTTTCAAAGAAAAGCCGCGTAGTCGTAATCACTCGCATTCAGTGTTTTCCTGGTGCCACGGGATATCAGCGTGTCAGCGTGTCTTCTCCGAAGACTCCCGGCCAAACAATCAGGGGGCTCTCTCCGCCACTCTTCATATTTTATGAGCTCTCTGTGCTCTGCATTTCACAACACCAAGGACGTAGTTTACCAATTTAACTTTTCAAAGTAGAATCCGCCAAGAAAATCAATCCGGTTGTTCACTCATCGGAGCTTAGTAGAGTACTGCAATCGGCCTAGCGTCTAGGCCGCCATCTTGCCTCTCAGTTTTGTTGTGTTTTCTTATGCTATGCTATGTTTTGTTGTGCTTTGCTATGGTTTGTTTTGTTATGCTATGCTTTGTTTTATGTGATGTTATGCTATGTTTTGTTATGTTATGCTATGTTTTGTTCTGCTATGTTTTGTTGTGTTTTGTTATGTTATGCTATGTTTTTTATACTATGCTATGTTTTGTTTTGCTATGCTTTATGTTATGCTATGCTTTGTTTTGTTATGCTATGTTTTGTATTGCTATGCTATGTTTTGTTGTGTTTTGTTATGCTACGCTGTGCTTTGTGGTCTTTTGCTATGCTACGTTTTCTTTTGTTATGCTATGTTTTGTTTTGCTATCCTATGCTTTGTTCTGTTATGGTATGCTATGTTTTGCTATCCTATGCTTTTTTTGTTATGCTATGCTATGCTGTGTTTTGTTTTGCTATGCTATGTTTTGTTATGCTATGCTGGTGAGGGTGTGTGAGTTTGTGTGAGGGTGCGTGAGGGTGAGGGGGTGTGAGGGTGAGAGGGGGTGAGGGGGTGTGAGGGTGAGGGGTGTGAGGGTGATGGTGTGTGAGGGTGAGAGGGTGTGAGGGTGTGTGAGTGAGGGTGTGTGAGGGTGAGGGTGAGTGGTGTGAGGTGGTGTGAGGGTTTGAGGAAGTGTGATGGTGTGGGTGTGAGGGTGAGGGTGTGTGAGAGTGTGAGGAAGTGTGATGGTGTGAGGGTGAGTGGGGGGGTGTGAGGGTGAGGGAGGGTATGTGAGGGTGAGAGGGTGGGGGGTGAGGGTCAGTGAGGGTGAGTGAGGGTGTGTGAGGGTGAGTAAGGGAGTGTGAGGGTGTGTGAGGGAGTGTGAGGGTGAGAGGGTGTGAGGGTGAGGGGGTGTGAGGGTGAGAGTGTGTGAGGGTGAGGGTGAGGGGGTGTGAGGGTGAGGGGGTGTGAGGGTGAGGGTGAGAGGGTGTGTGGGGGTGGTAGGGTGTGTGAGGGTGAGAGGGTGTGTGAGGGTGAGAAGGTGTGTGAGGGTGAGAGGGTGAGTGAGGGTGAGGGTGTGTGAGGCTGAGGGTGTGTGAGTGTGAGGGTAAGGGGGTGTGAGAGTGAGGGGTGTGAGGGGGTGTGTGAGGGTGAGGGGGTGTGAGGATGAGGGGGTGTGAGGGTGAGGGTGTGAGGGAGGGTGAGGGAATATGAGGGTGAAGGGATGTGAAGATGAGGGGGTTTGAGGGGGTGTGAGGGTGAGAGGGTGTGTGAGGGTTTGAGGGTGTGTGAGGGTGACATGGTGAGTGAGGGTGAGGGTGTGTAAGGCTAAGAGTGTGTGAGGGTGAGGGTGAGGGTGAGGATGAGGGTGTGTGAGGGTGAGGGGTGTTAGAGTGTGGGGGTGAGGGTGAGTGAGGTTGTGTGAGTGCGGGTGAGGGTGTGAGGGTGAGAGGGTGTGAGAGTGAGGGGTGTGTGAGGGTGTGTGGGGGTTTGAGGGGGTGTGAGGGTGAGGGGGTTTGTGATGGTGAGGGTGTGTGAGGGAGAGGGGGTGTGAGGGTGAGGGTGGGTGAGGGTTAGGGTGGGTGAGAGAGTGTGTGAGGGTGTGTGAGGGTGAGGGTGTGGGGGTGTGAGGGTGAGGGGGTGTGAGGGTGAGGGGTGCTAGGGTGAGAGGGTGTGTGAGGGGGAGGGTGTGTGAGGGTGAGAGGGTGTGTGAGGGTGAGAAGGTATTTGAGGGTGAGAGGGTGAGTGAGGGTGAGGGTGTGTGAGGCTGAGGGTGTGTGAGGGTGAGGGTGAGGGGGTGTGAGAGTGAGGGGTGTGTGAGGCTGAGGGGTGTGGGGGTGTGAGGGGGTGTGAGGGTGAGGGGGTTTGTGAGGGTGAGGGTGTTAGGGAGGGTGAGGGGGTGTGAGGGTGAGGGTGGGTGAGGGTTAGGGTTAGGGTGGGTGAGAGGGTGTGTGAGGGTGCGAGGGTGAAAGGGTGGGTGAGGGTGAGAGGGTGGGTGAGAGGGTGAGTGAGGGTGAGGGGGTGTGTGAGGGTGAGGGTGTGTGAGGGTGAGGGTGTGTGAGGGTGAGGGGGTGTGAGGGTGAGGGTGTGTGATGCTGAGGGGCTGTGAGGGTGAGGGTGTGAGGGAGGGTGAGGGGATGTGAGGGTGAGGGGTGTGAGGGTGAGAGGGGGTGTTAGGGTGAGGGTGTTAGGGAGGGTGAGGGGGTGTGAGGGTGAGGGTGGGTGAGGGTTAGGGTTAGGGTGGGTGAGAGGGTGTGTGAGGGTGAGAGGGTGAAAGGGTGGGTGAGGGTGAGAGGGTGGGTGAGAGGGTGAGTGAGGGTGAGGGGGTGTGTGAGGGTGAGGGTGTGTGAGGGTGAGGGTGTGTGAGGGTGAGGGGGTGTGAGGGTGAGGGGGTGTGATGCTGAGGGGCTGTGAGGGTGAGGGTGTGAGGGAGGGTGAGGGGATGTGAGGGTGAGGGGTGTGAGGGTGAGAGGGGGTGTGAGGATGAGAGGGTGTGTGAGGGTGAGAGGGTGAGTGAGGGTGAGGGTGTGTGAGGATGAGGGTAAGGGTGTATGAGGGTGAGGATGAGGGGGTGTGAGAGTAAGGGGGTTTAAGTGTGAGGAGGTGTGTGAGGGTGAGGGGGTGAGGGTGAGGGTGTGTGAGGGTGAGGGGGTGTGAGGGTGAGGTTGTGTGGGGGAGTGAGGGGGTGGGGGTGAGTGAGGGTGAGATGGCTGTGAGGGTGAGGGGGGTGAGGGTGTGAAGGTAAGGGTGTGTGAGAGTGAGGGGGTGAGGGTGAGGGGTGTGAGGGTGAGAGTGAGGGGTGTGAGGGTGAAGGGGTGTGGGGGTGTGAGGGGGTGAGGGTGAGTGAGGGTTGTGAAGGTGAGGGGTGTGAGGGTGAGGGTGAGTGAGGGTGTTTGAGGGTGGGTGAGGGTGTGAGGGTGACTGAAGGTGTGTGAGGGTAGGTGAGGGTATGAGGGTGCGTGAGGGTGTGTGAGGGTGTGTGAGGGTGTGTGAGAGTAAGGGGGTTTAAGGGTGAGGAGGTGTGTGAGGGTGAGGAGGTGAGGGTGAGGGGGTGTGAGGGTGAGGGGGTGTGAGGGTGAGGTAGTGTGGGGTAGTGAGGGTGGGTGAGGGTTAGGGTGGGTGAGAGAGTGTGTGAGGGTGTGTGAGGGTGAGGGTGTGGGGGTGTGAGGGTGAGGGGGTGTGAGGGTGAGGGGTGCTAGGGTGAGAGGGTGTGTGAGGGGGAGGGTGTGTGAGGGTGAGAGGGTGTGTGAGGGTGAGAAGGTATTTGAGGGTGAGAGGGTGAGTGAGGGTGAGGGTGTGTGAGGCTGAGGGTGTGTGAGGGTGAGGGTGAGGGGGTGTGAGAGTGAGGGGTGTGTGAGGCTGAGGGGTGTGGGGGTGTGAGGGGGTGTGAGGGTGAGGGGGTTTGTGAGGGTGAGGGTGTTAGGGAGGGTGAGGGGGTGTGAGGGTGAGGGTGGGTGAGGGTTAGGGTTAGGGTGGGTGAGAGGGTGTGTGAGGGTGAGAGGGTGAAAGGGTGGGTGAGGGTGAGAGGGTGGGTGAGAGGGTGAGTGAGGGTGAGGGGGTGTGTGAGGGTGAGGGTGTGTGAGGGTGAGGGTGTGTGAGGGTGAGGGGGTGTGAGGGTGAGGGTGTGTGATGCTGAGGGGCTGTGAGGGTGAGGGTGTGAGGGAGGGTGAGGGGATGTGAGGGTGAGGGGTGTGAGGGTGAGAGGGGGTGTGAGGGTGAGGGTGTTAGGGAGGGTGAGGGGGTGTGAGGGTGAGGGTGGGTGAGGGTTAGGGTTAGGGTGGGTGAGAGGGTGTGTGAGGGTGAGAGGGTGAAAGGGTGGGTGAGGGTGAGAGGGTGGGTGAGAGGGTGAGTGAGGGTGAGGGGGTGTGTGAGGGTGAGGGTGTGTGAGGGTGAGGGTGTGTGAGGGTGAGGGGGTGTGAGGGTGAGGGGGTGTGATGCTGAGGGGCTGTGAGGGTGAGGGTGTGAGGGAGGGTGAGGGGATGTGAGGGTGAGGGGTGTGAGGGTGAGAGGGGGTGTGAGGATGAGAGGGTGTGTGAGGGTGAGAGGGTGAGTGAGGGTGAGGGTGTGTGAGGATGAGGGTAAGGGTGTATGAGGGTGAGGATGAGGGGGTGTGAGAGTAAGGGGGTTTAAGTGTGAGGAGGTGTGTGAGGGTGAGGGGGTGAGGGTGAGGGTGTGTGAGGGTGAGGGGGTGTGAGGGTGAGGGTGAGGTTGTGTGGGGGAGTGAGGGGGTGGGGGTGAGTGAGGGTGAGATGGTTGTGAGGGTGAGGGGGGTGAGGGTGTGAAGGTAAGGGTGTGTGAGAGTGAGGGGGTGAGGGTGAGGGGTGTGAGGGTGAGAGTGAGGGGTGTGAGGGTGAAGGGGTGTGGGGGTGTGAGGGGGTGAGGGTGAGTGAGGGATGTGAAGGTGAGGGGTGTGAGGGTGAGGGTGAGTGAGGGTGTTTGAGGGTGGGTGAGGGTGTGAGGGTGACTGAGGGGGTGTGAGGGTAGGTGAGGGTATGAGGGTGAGGGGTGCTAGGGTGAGAGGGTGTGTGAGGGGGAGGGTGTGTGAGGGTGAGAGGGTGTGTGAGGGTGAGAAGGTATTTGAGGGTGAGAGGGTGAGTGAGGGTGAGGGTGTGTGAGGCTGAGGGTGTGTGAGGGTGAGGGTGAGGGGGTGTGAGAGTGAGGGGTGTGTGAGGCTGAGGGGTGTGGGGGTGTGAGGGGGTGTGAGGGTGAGGGGGTTTGTGAGGGTGAGGGTGTTAGGGAGGGTGAGGGGGTGTGAGGGTGAGGGTGGGTGAGGGTTCGGGTTAGGGTGGGTGAGAGGGTGTGTGAGGGTGAGAGGGTGAAAGGGTGGGTGAGGGTGAGAGGGTGGGTGAGAGGGTGAGTGAGGGTGAGGGGGTGTGTGAGGGTGAGGGTGTGTGAGGGTGAGGGTGTGTGAGGGTGAGGGGGTGTGAGGGTGAGGGTGTGTGATGCTGAGGGGCTGTGAGGGTGAGGGTGTGAGGGAGGGTGAGGGGATGTGAGGGTGAGGGGTGTGAGGGTGAGAGGGGGTGTGAGGGTGAGGGTGTTAGGTAGGGTGAGGGGGTGTGAGGGTGAGGGTGGGTGAGGGTTAGGGTTAGGGTGGGTGAGAGGGTGTGTGAGGGTGAGAGGGTGAAAGGGTGGGTGAGGGTGAGAGGGTGGGTGAGAGGGTGAGTGAGGGTGAGGGGGTGTGTGAGGGTGAGGGTGTGTGAGGGTGAGGGTGTGTGAGGGTGAGGGGGTGTGAGGGTGAGGGGGTGTGATGCTGAGGGGCTGTGAGGGTGAGGGTGTGAGGGAGGGTGAGGGGATGTGAGGGTGAGGGGTGTGAGGGTGAGAGGGGGTGTGAGGATGAGAGGGTGTGTGAGGGTGAGAGGGTGAGTGAGGGTGAGGGTGTGTGAGGATGAGGGTAAGGGTGTATGAGGGTGAGGATGAGGGGGTGTGAGAGTAAGGGGGTTTAAGTGTGAGGAGGTGTGTGAGGGTGAGGGGGTGAGGGTGAGGGTGTGTGAGGGGGTGTGAGGGTGAGGTTGTGTGGGGGAGTGAGGGGGTGGGGGTGAGTGAGGGTGAGATGGTTGTGAGGGTGAGGGGGGTGAGGGTGTGAAGGTAAGGGTGTGTGAGAGTGAGGGGGTGAGGGTGAGGGGTGTGAGGGTGAGAGTGAGGGGTGTGAGGGTGAAGGGGTGTGGGGGGGTGAGGGGGTGAGGGTGAGTGAGGGTTGTGAAGGTGAGGGGTGTGAGGGTGAGGGTGAGTGAGGGTGTTTGAGGGTGGGTGTGAGGGTGACTGAAGGTGTGTGAGGGTAGGTGAGGGTATGAGGGTGCATGAGGGTGTGTGAGGGTGTGTGAGGGTGTGTGAGAGTAAGGGGGTTTAAGGGTGAGGAGGTGTGTGAGGGTGAGGAGGTGAGGGTGAGGGGGTGTGAGGGTGAGGGGGTGTGAGGGTGAGGTAGTGTGGGGTAGTGAGGGGGTGAGGGTGAGTGGGTGAGGGTGAGTGAGGGTGAGATGGTTGTGAGAGTGAGGGGGTGAGGGTGTAAGGGTGAGGGTGTGTGAGAGTGAGGGGGTGAGGGGGTAGGGTGTGAGGGTGAGGGGTGTGAGGGGGTGAGGGTTAGTGAGGGTTGTGAAGGTGAGGGGTGTGAGAGTGTGGGGGTGAGGGTGAGGGTGAGTGAGGTTGTGTGAGGGTGGGAGAGGGTGAGAGGGTGAGTGAGGGTGAGGGTGTGTGAGGCTGAGGGTGTGTGAGGGTGAGGGTGAGGGGGTGTGAGAGTGAGGGGTGTGTGAGGGTGTGTGGGGGTGTGAGGGGGTGTGAGGGTGAGGGGTGTGTGAGGGTGTGTGAGGGTGAGGGGGTGTGAGGGTGAGGGTGGGTGAGGGTTAGGGTGGGTGAGAGGGTGTGTGAGGATGTGTGAGGGTGAGGGTGTGGGGGGGTGAGGGTGAGGGGTGTAAGGGTGAGAGGGTGTAAGAGGGGGGAGGGTGTGTGAGGGTGAGAGGGTGTGTGAGGGTGAGAAGGTGTATGAGGGTGAGAGGGTGAGTGAGGGTGAGGGTGTGTGAGGCTGAGGGTGTGTGAGGGCGAGGGTGAGGGGGTGTGAGAGTGAGGGGTGTGTGAGGGTGAGGGTGTGTGGGGGTGTGAGGGGGTGTGAGGGTGAGGGGGTTTGTAAGGGTGAGGGTGTGAGGGTGTGTGAGGGTGAGGGGGTGTGAGGGTGAGGGTGAGGGTGGGTGGAGGTTAGGGTGGGTGAGAGGGTGTTTGAGGGTGAGAGGGTGGGTGAGGGTGAGAGGGGGGTGAGAGGGGTGTGAGGGTGAGGTGGTGTGAGGGTGAGGGGGTGTGAGGGTGAGGGGGTGTGAGGGTGAGGGGGTGAGGGAGGGTGAGGGGATGTGAGGGTGAGGGGTGTGAGGGTGAGAGGGGGTGTGAGGATGAGAGGGTGTGTGAGGTGAGAGGGTGTGTGAGGGTGAGAGGGTGAGTGAGGGTGAGGGTGTGTGAGGGTGAGGGTGTGGTGAGGGGGTGTGAGGGTGAGGGGGTGTGAGAGTAAGGGGGTTTAAGGGTGAGGAGGTGTGGAGGGTGAGGGGGTGAGGGTGAGGGGGTGTGAGGGTGAGGTTGTGTGGGGGAGTGAGGGGGTGGGGGTGAGTGAGGGTGAGATGGTTGTGAGGGTGAGGGTGTGAGGGTGTGAAGGTAAGGGTGAGGGTGAGGGGGTGTGAGGGTGAGGGGGTGTGGGGGTGTGAGGGGGTGAGGGTGAGTGAGGGTTGTGACGGTGAGGGGTGTGAGGGGGTGAGGGTGAGGGTGAGTGAGGGTGTTTGAGGGTGGGTGAGGGTGTGAGGGTGAGTGAAGGTGTGTGAGGGTAGGTGAGGGTATGAGGGTGTGTGAGGGTGAGGGTGTGTGAGAGTAAGGGGGTTTAAGGGTGAGGAGGTGTGTGAGGGTGAGGAGGTGAGGGTGAGGGGGTGTGAGGGTGAGGGGGTGTGAGGGTGAGGTTGTGTGGGGGGAGTGAGGGGGTGAGGGTGAGATGGTTGTGAGGGTGAGGGGGGTGAGGGTGTGTGAGAGTGAGGGGGTGAGGGGGTAGGGTGTGAGGGTGAGGGGTGTGAGGGGGTGAGGGTGAGTGAGGGTTGTGAAGGTGAGGGGTGTGAGAGTGTGGGGGTGAGTGAGGTTGTGTGAGTTTGGGTGAGGGTGTGAGGGTGAGAGGGTGAGTGAGGGTGAGGGTGTGTGAGGCTGAGGGTGTGTGAGGCTGAGGGGGTGTGAGTGTGAGGGGTGTGTGAGGGTGTGTGGGGGTGTGAGGGGGTGTGAGGGTGAGGGGGTTTGTGAGGGTGAGGGTGTGAGGGTGTGTGAGGGTGAGGGGGTGTGAGGGTGAGGGTGGGTGAGAGGGTGTGTGAGGGTGAGAGGGTGAAAGGGTGGGTGAGGGTGAGAGGGTGGTTGAGAGGGTGAGTGAGGGTGAGGGGGTGTGTGAGGGTGAGGGGGTGTGAGGGTGAGGGTGTGTGAGGGTGAGGGGGTGTGAGGGTGAGGGGGTGTGATGCTGAGGGGGGGTGAGGGTGAGGGTGTGAGGGAGGGTGAGGGATGTGAGGGTGAGGGGGTGTGAGGGTGAGAGGGAGTGTGAGGGTGAGAGGGTGTGTGAGGGTGAGTGAGGGTGGGGGGGTTGAGAGGGTGAGTGAGGGTGAGGGGGTGTGTGAGGGTGAGGGTGTGTGAGGGTGAGGGTGTGTGAGGGTGAGTATGAGGGGGTGTGAGGGTGAGGGGGTGTGAGAGAAAGGGGGTTTAAGGGTGAGAAGGTGTGTGAGGGTGAGGGGGTGAGGGTGAGGGGGTGTGAGGGTGAGGGGGTGTGAGGGTGAGGTTGTGTGGGCGAGTGAGGGGGTGGTGGTGAGTGAGGGTGAGATGGTTGTGAGGGTGAGGGGATGAAGGTAAAGGTGTGTGAGAGTGAGGGGGTGAGGGTGAGGGGTGTGAGGGTGAGGGTGAGGGGGTGAGAGGGTGACGGTGAGGGGATGTGGGGGGGGTGAGGGTGAAGGAGGGTTGTGAAGGTGAGGGGTGTGAGGGTGTGAGGGTGAGGGTGAGTGAGGATGTTTGAGGGTAGGTGAGGGTATGAGGGTGCGTGAGGGTGTGTGAGGGTGAGGGTGTGTGAGAGTAAGGGGGTTTAAGGGTGAGGAGGTGTGTGAGGGTGAGGAGATGAGGGTGAGGGGGTGTGAGGGTGAGGGGGTGTGAGGGTGAGGTTGTGTGGGAGAGTGAGGGGGGTGAGGTTGAGTGAGGGTAAGATGGTTGTGAGGGTGAGGGGGGTGAGGGTGTAAGGGTGAGGGTGTATGAGAGTGAGGGGGTGAGGGGGTAGGGTGTGAGGCTGAGGGTGAGGGGTGTGAGGGGGTGAGGGTAAGTGAGGGTTGTGAAGGTGAGGGGTGTGAGAGTGTGGGGGTGAGGGTGAGTGAGTTGTGTGAGGGTGGGTGAGGGTGTGAGGGTGAGTGAAAGTGTGTGAGGGTAGGTGAGGGTATGAGGGTGTATGAGGGTGTGTGAGTGGGTGGTGAGGGTGAGAGGGTGAGGTGGTAGGGTGTGAGGGTGAGGGGTGTGAGGGGGTGAGGGTGAGTGAGGGTTGTGAAGGTGAGGGGTGTGAGAATGTGGGGGTGAGGGTGAGGGTGAGTGAGGTGTGTGAGGGTGGGTGAGGGTGAGAGGGTGAGTGAGGGTGAGGGTGTGTGAGGCTGAGGGTGTGTGAGGGTGAGGGTGAGGGGGTGTGAGAGTGAGGGGTGTGTGAGGGTGTGTGGGGGTGTGAGGGTGAAGGGGATTGTGAGGGTGTGAGGGTGTGTGAGGGTGAGGGGGTGTGAGGGTGAGGGTGGGTGAGGGTTAGGGTGGGTGAGAGGGTGTGTGAGGGTGTGTGAGGGTGAGGGTGTGGGGGTTTGAGGGTGAGGGGGTGTGAGGGTGAGGGGTGTGAGGGTGAGAGGGTGTGTGAGGGTGAGAAGGTGTATGAGGGTGAGAGGGTGAGTGAGGGTGAGGGTGTGTGAGGGTGTGAGGGGGTGTGAGGGTGAGGGGGTTTGTGAGGGTGAGGGTGTGAGTGTGTGTGAGGCTGAGGGGGTGTGAGGGTGAGGGTGAGGGTGGGTGAGGGTTAGGGTGGGTGAGAGGGTGTTTGAGGGTGGAGGGTGAAAGGGTGGGTGAGGGTGAGAGGGTGGGTGATAGGGTGAGTGAGGGTGAGGGGGGTGTGTGAGGGTGAGGGGGTGTGAGGGTGAGGGGGTGTGAGGGTGAGGGGGTGTGCGGGTGAGGGAGTGAGGGAGGGTGAGGGGATGTGAGGGTGAGGGGGTGTGAGGGTGAGAGGGGGTGTGAGGATGAGAGGGTGTGTGAGGTGAGAGGGTGTGTGAGGGTGAGAGGGTGAGTGAGGGTGAGGGTGTGTGAGGGTGAGGGAGAGGGTGATGATGAGGGGGTGTGAGGGTGAGGGGGTGTGAGAGTAAGGGGGTTTAAGGGTGAGGAGGTGTGTGAGGGTGAGGGGGTGAGGGTGAGGGGGTGTGAGGGTGAGGGGGTGTGAGGGTGAGGTTGTGTGGGGGAGTGAGGGGGTGGGGGTGAGTGAGGGGGTGGGGGTGAGTGAAGGTGAGATGGTTGTGAGGGTGAGGGGGTGAGGGTGTGAAGGTAAGGGTGTGTGAGAGAGGGGGTGAGGGTGAGGGGTGTGAGGGTGAGGGTGAGGGGGTGTGAGGGTGAGGGGGTGTGGGGGTGTGAGGGGGTGAGGGTGAGTGAGGGTTGTGATGGTGAGGGGTGTGAGGGTGAGTGAGGGTGTTTGAGGGTGGGTGAGGGTGTGATGGTGAGTGAAGGTGTGTGAGGGTAGGTGAGGGTCTGAGGGTGTGTGAGGGTGAGGGTGTGTGAGAGTAAGGGGGTTTAAGGGTGAGGAGATGTGTGAGGGTGAGGAGGTGAGGGTGAGGGGGTGTGAGGGTGAGGGGGTGTGAGGGTGAGGTTGTGTGGGGGAGTGAGGGGGTGAGGGTGAGATGGTTGTGAGGGTGAGGGGCTGAGGGTGTGTGAGAGTGAGGGGGTGAGGGGTAGGGTGTGAGGGTGAGGGTGAGGGGTGTGAGGGGGTGAGGGTGAGTGAGGGTTGTGAAGGTGAGGGGTGTGAGAGTGTGGGGGTGAGTGAGGTTGTGTGAGTTTGGGTGAGGGTGTGAGGGTGAGAGGGTGAGTGAGGGTGAGGGTGTGTGAGGCTGAGGGTGTGTGAGGCTGAGGGTGTGTGAGGGTGAGGGTGAGGGGGTGTGAGTGTGAGGGGTGTGTGAGGGTGTGTGGGGGTGTGAGGGTGAGGGGGTTTGTGAGGGTGAGGGTGTGAGGGTGTGTGAGGGTGAGGGGGTGTGAGGGTGAGGGTGGGTGAGAGGGTGTTTGAGGGTGAGAGGGTGAAAGGGTGGGTGAGAGTGAGAGGGTGGTTGAGAGGGTGAGTGAGGGTGAGGGGGTGTGTGAGGGTGAGGGGGTGTGAGGGTGTGAGGGTGAGGGTGTGTGAGGGTGAGGGGGTGTGAGGGTGAGGGGGTGTGATGCTGAGGGGGTGTGAGGGTGAGGGTGTGAGGGAGGGTGAGGGAATGTGAGGGTGAGGGGGTGTGAGGGTGAGAGGGGGTGTGAGGGTGAGAGGGTGTGTGAGGGTGAGAGGGTGAGTGAGGGTGGGGGGTGGTTGAGAGGGTGAGTGAGGGTGAGGGGGTGTGTGAGGGTGAGGGTGTGTGAGGGTGAGGGTGTGTGAGGGTGAGTATGAGGGGGTGTGAGGGTGAGGGGGTGTGAGAGTAAGGGGGTTTAAGGGTGAGAAGGTGTGTGAGGGTGAGGGGGTGAGGGTGAGGGGCTGTGAGGGTGAGGGGGTGTGAGGGTGAGGGGGTGTGAGGGTGAGGTTGTGTGGGGGAGTGAGGGGGTGGGGGTGAGTGAGGGTGAGATGGTGGTGAGGGTGAGGGGGTGAGGGGTGAAGGTAAAAGTGTGTGAGAGTGAGAGGGTGAGGGGTGTGAGGGTGAGGGTGAGGGGGTGTGAGGGTGACGGTGAGGGGATGTGGGGGGGTGAGGGTGAGTGAGCGTTGTGAAGGTGAGGGGTGTGAGGGTGAGGGTGAGTGAGGATTTTTGAGGGTAGGTGAGGGTATGAGGGTGCGTGAGAGTGTGTGAGGGTGTGTGAGAGTAAGGGGGTTTAAGGGTGAGGAGGTGTGTGAGGGTGAGGAGGTGAGGGTGAGGGGGTGTGAGGGTGATGTTGTGTGGGAGAGTGAGGGGGTGAGGTTGAGTGAGGGTGAGATGGTTGTGAGGGTGAGGGGGGTGAGGGTGTAAGGGTGAGGGTGTGTGAGAGTGAGGGGGTGAGGGGGTAGGGTGTGAGGGTGAGGGTGAGGGGTGTGAGGGGGTGAGGGTAAGTGAGGGTTGTGAAGGTGAGGGGTGTGAGAGTGTGGGGGTGAGGGTGAGTGAGGTTGTGTGAGGGTGGGTGAGGGTGTGAGGGTGAGTGAAAGTGTGTGAGGGTAGGTGAGGGTATGAGGGTGCGTGAGGGTGTGTGAGTGGGTGTGAGGGTGAGAGGGTGTGTGAGGGTGAGGTTCTGAGGTAAATGGTGGTAGGTCAGACATCATAAGACAGAGAGAAGAGACTGCTTGGTGACTGCTTTGGTCAGTTTCAGAATCAGGAGGGGCAGAGTCAGCACAGTCTGTGAGGGATCAACGTGTCTAGAGGCAAAGAATAACGGATGTAGCATTGCAGCTAGGAAGTCGAGTGTTTTCAAGCTGAGTGTCCCTAGAGAGATGGCAACACAGCAACAGCATCTGAGGAACAAGGCTACTGTAAACAAGCATGGTAGGCTTTCACTTTTGCCCTGAAAAAAACTAACGAGAAAGGTGCAGAGAACGCCGAACAAAACACGGCTTCCCTGCGAAATGGATGCAAAAAAACCCCAAGCTTTCGGCATTGCTGTGGCGGGGCGGGGGAGCGCATTCCTTCGAAGTCTGATGCCAAGGCTCAGAAAAATGGTGGTGTGCGATGTGCACGTGGGGGGCGGGGGAGCGGCAGCCTTTGAAGTCTGATGCAGAGGCACAGACAAATGGTGGTATGTGAAGTGGCTGGCGATGATGTGCATGCGCATAGCTCACATGAACTGTACGTGATCCACAGCTAGGTAGACTTTTCTTTTCCGCTTACTATAATCTCGCCTATTAATCCCTGCGGGATAGAATAGGCGAGATCTAAAAATGGGCAGTAAATGGTGCATTCTTTCTTTAGCAACTAATGACATTGAAAATAACCAATCAGAATTTCTGCGGTCCTCCCGTGAGCAGTTTGCATGTGTCTTGCGGTATCACAAAAACTTTAAAAAACTCCTTTTTAAGTTTGTGAAGTTGTCATACTGAATAACTGTCCGGCTTTTTCAGAGAACCTATATGGCCAGAGCTTCTTTAACATTACTATAAGATACTAAAAGCAACTCAGTTTTCAAAATACAGTCTTATGAGTGGTCTGCAAAAGTGTAAGAGGAAGCTCTGCCCCCTCAGACTGCACAGAGGGGATTGTGTGATTGGCTCTCATAAGCTACTCCCAAGAGATATACTATGGAATAAAATGAAAATAAATTTAATATACACATTTAAAATACACCTTTATAGATAATTTCTATTAAATACACGCAGATGAAAGAGATATGTATTTAAAAACATAAAAAGAAATACATAACCGTGTGATCTCACCAGCATCTCATGATTGGCCCACGAGACGAATATATAACATTACAATGCGTACTAATACCACATGTGACATTTCAACGTGGGTATTACTATGCAAATGCCATTACCACAAACTACTATTACAACATGAATAGCATGCATTGTGTAAGGTTCGTTGTAATGACTGTTTCCTCCCACTAGACTCTTGCAAGAGTACAGAGAAAGCCATAAAAAGAGATGTTATTGGTTAATACTCTTATCAAGCATTAATACAGAAATTACCACCCTCCTTCATTATTTGGGAAGAGGTATTTCATGTGGAAACACATATGAAGCAAAGGCAAGATCTTCTGAACTAATTTTCCAAAACTATGCAAAAAACATAACATGTCTTGCTCAGACACTGATCAAGATGGAGAAGTTCCTGCATCTCAAACTGTTGAGCCACAAAATAAATATACAGTGTTTTAATACTTTGACATGGCCTCTGTTGGAAACAAACTGTCCATAAAGCATGAGAAATTAAAACTGTTTACATTTATTTTATTCATGTTTGATTAATTAAAATGATAACATTTATAGACCATTGCATAAAATAGAAATAAAATCATTAATATTACAGCCAGGGGAGTATTGTATTTTTTTTTAATGAGAGTTCAAATTAATTAATTGCACTGGTATTAAAACATACCTAAGATACTGGGCAGATGAGGTTTTAGTACTGTAAGCTTTAGAACGACAATGTTCGAACTTTCAAGAATAAAGGTTTAAAGTGCAGCGTACATAGCGCAAACCCCCTGAAGCGCCATACTGTTTGGGTCCCAACTGCACACGGCTGGGAGCTACAAAAGCCACTGTCAGAATTTTAAAATAATCAATGTCCCAGATTGCAGTGGTAATGGAGCATGAAGTGCACTGTGCCTGCTGTAAGCGTATTGGTTCTCCTTCTGTTTGTGTGAGCGCTGCACACAGATGGTCTCCAGGGCATGATGAGAGCTGAGTGCCTGGCACTTGTTTGTTAGTTCTCCTGCTATTGGAGGGTCAGCTGCAACTTCCTGCTAGTCTTCGTGAGATCATAGAGGTTAGCTGATAAAGGTTCCCTGTACTCAATTTTAAATGTTTCCTTGAGTGAGTGGTGGATCCAATTCGAGGTTTGTCCAGACATGGCCCACGTAACCATGGGGACTCTTTAAGTGACCCATACACTTTTCAATTCTGGATTGAGATGGCTCCTATGGCCTGTTTGTGAGATGCAAGGCTTGTGTTTTGTAGACATTTGCAGTTGTTGCTGGTGAATTGCCACAATTTGGCCAGGGTCTGTTCGGTACTTTCAATGAAGCACAGGTCAGATTTCTCCCTGCAGTGCTTAACACCTTTCAGCTGAAACAAGGGAAGAAACAGGCAATGGCGTTCCTCGGCCAGTTTGGGGCAACAACAATAGGTGAAGCTCAGATTCTTTGCGATATTTACATAGCCTGCAGGGGATTGCTTCCTCTTGCTTAGCCAGGGAGGTTGAAGTCGGTAATAGGCAGGGCAATTAGCCTCATATGGAGAATTTTCTTAAGGGCCTGGGCAGAGAGTGCAAGTTGAAAATATGGCTGTGCCTTACCCGGGCTATAGGATTTGTCCAGTGCTGAAGACTCCCAATGACTTGTTAAAAAGAGGTTTAAAGCACTTGCCTGTTCACAACGTTTTTCCAGGCTGAGAATAGGGTGTCTTGCATGTGCAGGCTATCTGGCCTGATCATCAGATAACTTATTGCCAGCTGTGATTGCCATGGGGATCCTATTTCTTCAAGACTTGCTCTCAGGTGGAATTTTAGTGAAGACTCGGGGGCCTGTAGGACCCTAAGATAGTAATTTATTAGGCCCCCCAGTCCTGCGAGGTCAGGCCTCCCAAAGCCCAATTCCAGATTCAATCTAGATCTTCTGCCCTGCAGACGAGCATGTAGAGTTGTCTTGTAGGCCTTAATCAGGGAGTTTGTTAGAAATGTGTTAAGGGCACAGGGGAAGGTCATGTGGCCGTAACTAAGGACTGAGATCAATTGTGCTCCTAATAATGTCAGCATGAGCTCAGCTGTTGGGCTTTGTAGACGGTTGCTTAGATGCTTAAGCAGATGGATGTCTGTGGAGCCCTTGATTTTTGGATGCCTTAAATGGACAGCTGAATTGGTCCTTTTTGATAGCCACACTCCAAGGTAGTTGTATGCTGGACCTGTCGTTATTTGGATATCATCCAGCTGCCAGTTAGATTGTTTTTTGTGTGGGTATTTGCCCAATAAATTATTTTGGGTGTTTTCTGGTTCATGTGCATAGTGTTCGCTAAGTTATAGCGGTGGAGTGCTTGTGGGATTTCTGTAAACCTACCCTGGTGTGGTCCATGATAGCGGTGTCGTCCACGTACTACAAGACTGAAGCCTGCCCAGCCTTGGTGTAACTAAACTGGCTCCTTCCATGGCTGCTCCCATATCTGCTGTATAAAGGTTGAAAAGGAGGATGGCCAGCACGCAGCCCTGTTTGAGGCCATTGTAGGTAGGCACTCTTGCTGTAGCTGTGGTAGGGCTTGTTTTTACCCTGACCCATATTCCTTGGTATAATGTTGAAATTGCCCTGAAGAGCTGATGTGATATCCCCCAATTGGTTAGCTTCCCCCAAAGCCTGCCTCGATCTACTTTGTCAAAGGCAGTACTATAGTGCACAAAGCAACAAACGGACTGTGTGGAGAAGTGCCCCAGGACCAAGATGTTATCCATTGTGGAGCAGTCTGGTCGAAAGCCTGATTTATATAGCGGGAGAATGCCCATGTCTGCAGCCTTTTCCAGCTCTTTTAACAGGCGGCATGTATAGGCCTTTGCTTCTAGATCCAAAAGAGTAATGAGCCTATAGCTTGCCTAGTTAGAGAGGTCTCCATTTTTTATGAATGGGGAAAATAATAAGGGTGGGGGGTGAACTCCGCTCCGCCAGCGGAGTTTGTGGAGTTTTGCCAATGCCGCGTTCTACCGGGAGGCGGAGTTCGGCAAAAAACTCAGATTCTGCTGAGTGATGGAGTTTGCACCTGTCACACACTCTTACTTTGCATTAACTTTACATTCACATACGTTGTAAATGGACAAACAACCAAAAATAGGGATATTGTGTCGATAGACGAAATCGCCGAAAAGCATGTTACAAAGAAATGGTTTTATGTACTCGTGTCACATAATATTTATGTGGAAAAAAGGGATATGCAAGGGGTGAGCTTGCCTGGTTGCAGTGGTTTCCTTCCATCACGGCAGTGTTACAAGATTAATTTCTGTTTTCTCTACTCTGCCAAGGAAACGGAAGCACGTGAGGCAGACCGGGAGGAAGGGAGGAAGCACAAGGCTGGAGCAGTGGAAAGAGAGTGGTTGGGAGGTAACTGGAGGGCAGCATGGAAAGGAAGGATGAGGCAAGGAGATGGTACAGATGAGGCAGGGATGATGGGAGGGGAAGGAGGGTGGGATAGACGGAGGGGAGCGAGGGAGAGGAGACATTGGAGGTGTTGCGTTGATTCAAGAGACAGAGAGAGAGAGGGGAGGGGTGAAGAGGACACAGGAAATGTTGGGAAGGGGGGTAACTTTGGACGTTTATGAGGCTTTCGCTGAGTAAGACGGGGAAGCTGAAGGGGTGGGTGGAGAGTGTCAGAGGAGGAGGGCTCCCGCTTAACGAAATAGTATTAATGACCGCCTTCCAGGGGGACTAATCAGATTCAGCACATATGGACACACTGAAGACACCTCGGCAAATAAAAAGGGGGAGCCCTCGCCCCCCCCCGCCCGCATGGCGGCGCGGCGACCCCCCTCTTCCCTTGACTCCCGGTGGTGGGGGGCGTGACCTCCCGGCGTCCCCTGATGACACGGGGGCGCGCGCCGCACCACCGGCTGGCTGACGCCCGACCCCTGACCCGGAAGGCGTTGCGCAGACGTCCGGGTCGGGGGTGGGCGGCTGGGGGGTGGGGGAAAGGGCGTGCCGCCCCCTCCTCGCGACCCTAGGATAAAGGAGGGGGGAGCGCTCAGGTGGCCAGTTACCTGACAAAACGGACCTTTCACGTGGCGGTGCGAGAAGAATGCTCATCGCCACGCCCAATTCTTGCTGGGGTGCCTCAGGGATCAATCCTAGGACCATTCCTTTTCAACATATTCACAAACGACATCCCCACGGACCTAAAGAAGACTGATCTTGCCCTTTACGCAGACGATGTTGCAGTCATCTCTCAATCCTTCAGCGACAAAGAAGTGGCTAAGAACCTGGAGACATCGCTCGGCAGACTCTCCGAATGGTACAGTGACTGGCAGATAACCTTGAACACAGGGAAAACCACTGCAACATTATTTACCAGGAAGCAGAACAGGAAACACCCACAGATCCTCCTCAACGGGGACGAGGTCAAATGGGAAAACAGCAGCTCCTACCTAGGGGTGACTCTGGACTCTAAACTCAGCTGGAGAAACCACATAGAGAAGACCTGCCAGAAAGCAGCATCCAAACTGGCTGCATTATACCCACTCCTGAAGACCAAGTCGATGCCCATACAGAGCAAGGTGCGAGTAGTCACTGCAATAATTCGACCAACTATGACATACGCCTCACCAGTTTGGAGTGGCTGCCGCCCACATCTTCGGAAGGACCTACAAAAACTACAAAGTAAGGCCTTACGGATTGCAGCAGGTGCTCCCATGTTCACACGAACAGCAGACATCCACAGAGACCTAGGCATCGAGATGTTGGACGACCATCTCCTCAAACTCAACAGGACATTCTACAAAGGACTGGATCAAAAAGAAAACCCACTGATCAGGAAACTTGCAGATATCTCTACAAACCCATTTGACCGCTACCCGCGTCCCATTGAAGCGCTAACCCTGCGAACCTGAAACAGCAACGCAGCATCCAAAAACTCATTACTGCCTGAAGGCAAACGCCGGCAGATACGCAAAACTCACCGCTGCCCTGATGGCATAATAGCCTCGGCAAGCACCTAAAACCCGCTCACTGCCCGATGGCATTATAGCCGCGGCAGGCACTCAAACCTCAACACTAACAGAAGGATCTAGACGGACAAAGACGAGACTCTCGGAGGAAACATGCTGACAATTCTGCAAACACTACTGACCGCTACCCGCGGCCCATCACTGAGCTGACCATGTGATACAACCTCAACTGTGACAAAGCGTCACACACCAATAAGACAACCTAAACAGCGACTACAAAATTCCAAGCGAATATGGAGTAATGAGGCTATTGCCTCGGTATCCAAAAACTCACCACTGTCAGAAGGTATCTGACAGGAGAAGACAAGAATCAGGCGTGCAAGGTGGCCCCTTGTCGCCTGGATGCTCCCCCACACTGATCGTGCCCCGCGCTCGGGGCCTCCTAATTTTCTTTCTTCTTTTGCAGAGACCGAGTCCCAAAGAGAGCAGAGTCGCTTCATCGTTGTTAGCATACCTCCGGAGCGGGTGAACAGCTGATCCAGCGTATCGGCGCTCAACTCCACGCAACCGGGGGGCAGCCGAGTCTCAGCTCCCCGGGCTTGATCCGTGCCCCCCCAACGAGTGGCAGAATAATTTTGTCTTTTATTTTCCTGCTACAGGTGGTGCAGGCACCGAGCCAAGACGGGGACAAGAAGAATGCGATGTCGCCGGGGGATGCACGGATGCAGGAGAGGCGGTTTCGATTCCCGATGGTTCTCAGAGGCTACGAGGGTCATCGGCGCGGGTCCTCGGCTGTCGGGAGGACTATGACGATAAAGAAGCTGCTGAGCGGGGCTGAGGAACGTGCGTAGGAGAACTCGGCAGTCACATAGGTAGGCGGGTGGTGCTCTCGAGTCACCAGAATGGGGCGTGGTGTGACTGTGGCAGACGGGGCTTAACCCCGTATTAGTACGACCCCCTCAAGTACAAGTTACTTGGTGATGATGCGATGCAGCTTGAATTAAAGAGCTTTGGTGCTCGGGGATCGACGCTGGTCGGGGTGCTACTAGTAAAGGCCCGCTTTCCCCTCTCAGACGGAAAAAATCAGGAAGGGTGGTCCGGGGAAGGTGGCCCCTGCAGATTTTGCCCTCTCTAAATTAAGTGGGTGAGAGAAGTACATTGGCAATTGTCATTTGCCTCTCAATAGACAACATAGGTATAATGCTGAAATTTTCTCAAAGTACAAGATTACGGCCATTTGAGATTAATTGGGGTGATTCACGGTTCCCTTTCTAAGCTCATCTCCCTGAACACCGAACCCTGCTATATACGGGTCCTAGGTAAGAGGGGGAGGTTGTGCTTTCTACATTGCGTTTGGACACGCGACGGCTTGTGCATATGTTTTGAGGATGAAATGTACAGTCACGTGGGTACGGGGGGTTTGTGATGTGGATGAACAGTGGCGATTGCCGAATTATTCACGTTTCGTATTTGCATTGAATGAACCGACCATAATAGGGCGCGAAATTACATGTCGACCTCCAATGACCACTAACAGTGCGGTAGATTAGTAACTGGATCTGTGCACACACACCGTTGTTTTAAATTTTCCACACCTCCATGTTCTTTTAATAAAAAACTCTCATCTGGTGGTGTAGGGAATTTTAACTTTATTCACTCAGAGCACTAATCACTCATCTATTGATCTCTGGACCCTACTGTAACACCAGTTGGTCTAACCTCCGGGTGGAGGTCAGCATAACTAACCAAACCCTATAATGATGCTGTCACTGTACTGAAAGACGGAGAATCAAGATATACCGTCTGACGCATGTGTACATATATGAGTTTTTTTTTAAGAAGGATCCACTACAGAATAGACCCTGGTTACACAGGACAAGCAGTCCATTCTCCCCCCTTTGATTTTTACATTCTACTATAGTTTCACCAATCATTCTGGGGAGAATTCTATATCAGTCAATACGGAGGTTTTCGTAGAGATTAGAGAGCTTTCCCACACACTACTGTACACAGCGATTACCCCTGAAAGGGATATGTGTAGATGGAATAGTTCTTCTCCAAAGATTACCACTTGCAGTTTACAAATAAAATATTCTTTTATGTGAAAAAGCAGTCCTTGACCTATGTGGTCCTGTCAGCGGCTCCCCCGCTACCATTGCTTCTCTGCTGTGCTTCCTTTGGCTGCGTGATTGCACCACAGTCTATGAGACCTTAGCTCGATTCCGCTGTTGGGTACCTGCCTGCTACATAATTACTTTTCCTCTCCTGACTCCTAATTTAAGAGTCACCATGTTTTAGTAATCATTCCCTTTGAGTTGTGTGCATTTTAATAGTCACTTTGTTTTAGTAATCAGTCATCTTGTGTTATTTTAAAAAGCAATTATTTGCCAAAATTTGTTTTTACTGTGCTGGCAGTAGTTGTGGATTGTTTCGCTGCCGTTGTGGGTATATTTTTGCAGACAATTCTCCCGTCAGTTTTTCCCAATACCGCTCCAACCTTCCTGCCGGCCCCTCCCAGGACTAGATATGGAGGCCGCTGTGTGGCCGTGCCAGCGACGCGCCACAAGCAAGTATGTCTGTGCCTATCTGTGTCTGGGCACGATCTCCTCTCTTGTCCCACATGTCATCTTCATCACAGAAACCTGGCTAAACACTGCTTCCTCTCCTGCCATCGCCATATCCATGCCCAGGACTGCAAGATACTACACTGTGACCGAACTAACAAACACAGATGGGGAATCACCATCATCTTCAGGGACACTGTCTGCTGCATGACATCCCCTGACAAACTGGTAATAGAACACCTCAACTTCCAATTCCACACATATGGAAAGAACACCATCAGAGGCACTCTTACCTACAGACCACGAGGACCTCACCCAGAACTCATCGCCTAGCTCACAGTCGACTCTGAATATTACATCCTTCTAGGAGACCTCAACTTCCACCTTGATGATCCCATTGTTCACAAAACCACCAACCTCCCAGAGAGTATGAGCAGCATCGGCCTCAAGCAGCTGGTCATCAACCCCACCCACATTGCAGGTCACACACTCAACCCCATCTTCATTTCCAGTGAAAGAATCAGGTACAACCACACCACACAACTCACCTGGACCAATCACTACAGTGTACACTTAACCATTTATAGATCTACCCCCTCCAACTCCACACACCCCAGATCCATGCGGAAAGACTAGAGAAAGGTTTCTGAAGAACAGTGGAACAACACCCTCTGCTCCTACCTCCCAGTCTCAACTCACAACCCAGAACAAACAGCAAAGAACATTTACCAGTGAATCATAGACTGTGTTGACACCATCACCACTGCAAAGATAACCAAGGCCAAAGATCCAAGCAAAAGAGACAGGTGGTTCACTGAGGAACTGCACTCCATCAAATTCAATGTTCGTCAACTTAAAAGGAAGTGGCGCCTCAGCAGAAAAACAGAAGACCGTGCCATCTTCAGAACCGCTCTCAACGAGTACCACCACCACTTGAAACAAATCAAGAGGAGCGTCCTAGCACACCGTATCAAGGCCGGAGCAAACAACAGCAAAGAACTCTTCCCATCATGAAGAAATTCACTAATCAAGCAGCCACCGGGAATGACATCATTCCCTCGCAGGTACTGTGTCACAGCCTCATTAGCTTTTTCCATGATGAAATTGCAGCCATCTATTAAAATTTCAGATACCAACCCTCCACCACCTACAGTATCAACATGCTCCCACCCACGAACACAAACCCCAAAAACGTTCTTATCCACTGGGAACTCCTCACCATGCAAGACATGATTTACATTGTGAACTCTGTGCACTCAGGAGCACCCACTGACCCGTGCCCTCACCGCGTCTTCCACCTCTGATGCAAGATATTCAAAGATGAGCTCAGAGAGGTCCTGAACACCTCCATCACCGCTTCCTCTTTTCCCAAGGACTGGAAACACACTGAAGTAAGGCCCCTCCTGAAGAAACCCTCAGCCGACCCAGCTGAACTAACGTTCTACCAGCCCATCTCCATGCTCCTCTTTCCAGCTAAAGTCCTCAAGAAAGTGATAAACCAGCAAATCACCCACAACCTATAAGACCATAACCTCCTGGACCCCCCCCACCAGGATTCTGAGATAACCTAGATTGCAACCACAAATGCGATCATAGCCTTTCTGGGCTGCAGGGGAACAGCAGCTTTCATCCTACTGGACCTACCTGCCACATTTGATACCATCTGCCACATTTGATACCAGCTCCACCACAGCGGGATCCAAGGAAATGCCCTCAGATGAATAGCCTCGTACCTCACCAGCAGAACCCAATGGATACGCCTCCCTCTATTCACCTCAGAGCCCAAGAGGATCATCAGCAGAGTCCCCCAAGGATCTCCCTCCACCTGATCCTCTTCAACACCTACATGACCCCACTGGCCGACACCATCAGATCACATGGATTCAGCATCCTCTTCTATGCTGCTGACACACAGCTCTTATTATCAATGCCCAAGGACCCCTCCACCACCAAAGCCAACTTCCACAAATTCATGATGAATGTTGCAGACTGGATGATGGACAACTGTCTCAAGCTCAGCATGAACAAGATGGAAATATTCATCTTGGGGAGTAACTCCTCACCTTGGAACGACACATGATGGCCATTGAAACTCAGCACTACCCCTGCCCCATCAGACCACTCACGCAACCTCCGAATCATTCTGAATAGGAAACTATCCATGAAGGAACAAGTCAATGCAGTATCATCTGCCTCCTTCCACACCCTTAGCATGCTCTGCAAGATCTTCAGGTGGCTCCCAACCAGCAGCAGGACTGTCACTCAAGCTCTAGTCACTAGCAGACTGGACAAAGGAAACACACTCTATGTAGGATTCATGGCACGCCTCCTAAAAAGACTCCCAATTCAGAAGAGTTGCCAGATCAAGATTTTGACCCACACCAACAAGGCCCTGCACAATGAAGGACCAGCATACATCAACAAATGCCTGACCTTCCACCAATCGGCTGAACACCTTTGATCAGCATCCCTTTCCCTCACAGAACCCCACCTTTGCCACGTTCATGCTCATAGCCCGACCATGTACGAGGGGGAGGAGGAAGAGGAGGGATTTATGATCTACCCTCTGGCATGGGTAATAAAATTAGTCCCCAATATAACGACTCTAGATGGGGGAAAATGTGTGTCTTTGTTTAAACAGCTGTCTATGTTTTCAGCCGATCCTTGTTTAGTTTACAAGTGATTGTGTTTTCAGCTGATCCTCGTTAACTGCTTGCAAGCTAAAGAGGATCGGCTTGAAACACAAGAGCATGCAGCTTGTGTTTCAGCCGATCCTTGACCCTCCTCTCCAGTCCCTCCAGCCCCTCTCTCCTGGTTTACTTATTTTTCAGCACCAACCCAAGCAGTGGGAAATGGTTCACAGAGGCCCAAGCCATTTCAAATAATGCTTCTTTCACAAGGCATGTTTATGTTGTTTATTAATTTTCTGCATGCCTCTGCAGTCCTTAATTCATCCTTGCAATTGCCTCTTCATTGTTTGTATTAGTTGCCTTTCTACCCCACCCGGCCTCCTCCCAGCTGTTTCTGCTTGCTTTCCCACCCCCTGCCACACCGTCCATCCCTCTGTCATGCTTTAATTGCCACTAACATCTCTCCTACCTAGTAAAAAAAAAAAATGTAAATTGATACTTGTATAGCGCACTACTCACCCGCAAGGGTCTCAAGGTGCTTGTACGAACACCGCTGTGGAACCCATCCTGGATTTTCCTGTGAGGCGTCCACTCCTGGGCACCCCCAAGGTGGAGGCCAGGCATCCTTAGCATTGTGGGGGCTGTTGTGGAGATTAAGCAAGCTATTGCCCCGAGTTGCAGAGTGGGACTCCATGATTGGAATAGGCACCGAGGCGAGAATTATCAGGTCTGTGGAATTTTGAGCCCAAGACCCACCGAGGCGGGGAATTGAACCCTGGTCCCGGGCTAGACCTCTCCATTAGGGTCTGCCACTCTAATCATTGAGCCACACTTCTCCGCCTAGTGTTGCTTGTTTACTTTATTGTCAATTCAGATTGAAAATGAGTGCCTCTTCCATTGATCAAGCTCAAATTGTTTTAAATTGTATTACTGTTGTGCAACTTTTATGGTTTTACTTAAAACCAAATAAAGTTTATTATGATGATGAGTGCCTATTCCACCTCACACATAAAGGGAGTTTGGAAATTCAAATTCAGCATTCTTCTGTTTCTGTTTACCTTCTTTTTTGTGCCCAATTAAGACAGTGAGGGTTTGTCATGGTTGGAGCCCAGCTTGAGAAAGCAGATGTGAACTGTACAGTGTGGCTGCCCCTAACCAGACACACATAACATGAGCCCTCAGTTTAGTCCCTCCCTGTGAGGTTCTCCTTATCTGCAAGGAGACACATTGTCTGCCATTTGCTGTTGATTTTTTTTTAACATGCTCTTGGGCTGCATCTGGCATGCTTTCATAAAAATAATTTCCGTCATAAAAGCATATACTCATTACTTACACAAACGTGCTGTAAAGTGCTTCACAAGACACTGAGGAGTAGACTTACACTTTTGTGCCTAGTTTCTATTTGTTTAAAAAAATATTTTATTCGAAGTTGCTTGTACCATCCAATCAGGGTTATCTTTGCATAAGATGTTGAAGCCCCATGATCCTCAAAATACTTTATTGCTCTCCCACCATTTAGCCACCACAGTGCATTCCGGCTTTGACAGCAGTCCACTGCTCCCAATTCCTGATGGCACCCCAATTCAACACTGTTCGGTTCTTTAAATAAAGAAAGAAAATATTGCCTCATTTGTAAAGATAGTTCATTGTGACAGGGTTCATAAAAAGAGCATTAATTGCACTGTCAGGTCTGTAAAACTAATGCAAACAAAGCCCTGGTTCTGCTCCGCAGCTTGTACTTTGCCCCAAGCTCACATTGTAAGCCATGTGTGACACTCTGTATGCTGTGTAACTAGCGCTTACAAGAAATGAGAGCCAATGTGCTAAAGGTGGTAGTTACTGATCATTTTAAATATTTTCTCGTGTTCTGTGTCAAATATGGTAGCTTAGATTAAAGGCTTGCAGTAGCTTTCTGTAATAACTCACAGACAGGAGAAGAGTTTAATTGAAATCTTTATTTAGTTCCCACATAACAGACCAGCATGCAAGCCAGCACAGCGTAAAATGGCCGGCACAACCGTCTGCCCTAACTGTCATAAGTAACGTTCCCTCGTGAGCCAACGGGCAGCGCGAGGCAGGGGAGAACAGAGTCCTCGCGCACAGGGGGCGCGGTGGACGAAACCACTACATATATCTCCTTTCCTCAAAGAAGAGAGAAAAACAATAGGGAAGAAGAAGGGGTGAGGAAGAAGAGGGGAAGGGGAAAAGAATAGGGAAACAAGAAAGGAAAAGTACAGGAGACGGAAGGAGAAAAGAACTAACGCCGGTACCTGACCGGAATTCTGACCACTCTTGAACTCCTCCTTTAAACAGTAGGAGGATTACGTAAGTCATGAACACTGCAGTCACCTGAAACAGAGTTGCGTGACACATCTAATACATCAATAGAATTGCGCTTATCACTGTCCACATCTTTAGCTTTTACGACCTTGTTCAAATTCCACCAGTTGCGTCCATTGACACGAACAGCACTGCCACACACTTTGTCTACAACAACAGGTTTACTGAACTTTGACTCTCCTTTTTTTACAAAACCCTGTTTCTTTATTTTCACACAGTCTCCTACAGAAATCTCCCTGCTTGTGACCCGCTTCCTGTCATCAAAGTATTCCTTTTGCTTGCATTGGACCACATCAACCTTGCGTCTGACCCTTTTGTCTAGCTCTTGTGGTGTAGTGTTGGATTTGAACCATTTTGACATCCATGCAGGTCTAAATTCCGTACATGGTTTTCTGCCTCTAAGAAATTGAAAGGGAGATACACCCGTAGATGGATGAGGAGTAGTCCTGTAGAACCACAACATTGTTCTCACCGTAGGGGGTACAACTTTGTTGTGTTTAATGGCCCATTTTACACAATCTCCAATAACTCTATTGAGCCTCTCGACCAATCCATTGGTTTGAGGATGGTTAAGAGAGCTTCCCAGATGTGTGATAGAAGATTCATTACAAAATTATTCCACGTCAGATGACACAAATTGCACCCCGTTATCTGAAACAATGGATTTAGGGAAACCCTCTCTCATGAAGATCTCTTTCAGAAAGTCAAGTATCTCCTTAGTCAGCTCTGGATACAAACCTAACCTCAGGCCACTTTGTGTAATAATCCATCATTACAATGGCAAATTTACACTGATGAGGCAGAGAATGGAAAGGCCCTAAAACATCAATGCCCAGTTTCTCCCACGGAGCTTCAGGGAGTGGTATAGGAGTGAGGGGGGATTAGATGTACGGAGACTCTAATCGCTGCTGGCACAAATGGTGCTCCTGCACCGGAGCATCAATGTCCCTATCCATCTGTGGCCACCAAGAGTATTCTCGGACCCTACTTTGATGAGAATGACTCATGTGTGTTTTTTTGAGGATGGTATTTCTAATGCTTCCAGGAGGTATCAACGTATCTATTCTGAACACTAGTCCATCCTCTATAGAAAGTTCTTCACAGATTTTTACAAACGGTTGTAAGGTCAAATCCACATTCCTTTCTTTTGACCACCCCTGGATTATGTATTTTTTTACATCTATCAAGACTTCATCCTTGGCCATAGCTGCATACCAACTTTATTCCACCACTGAACACACATTCCTTAACTCAATACTAGCTATTATACAATCCTCTTTTTCATCATAATCAATGTCTTCATCACACTGAATGGAATCACTAGGAACTGGAGGCAAGTGTGACAGTGCATCAGACCTCACATTTTTGCCCCCTGCGATGTGTGTTACCTCAAATTTGAATTGTAAGAGCTTTGATGCAAGACGAGCTATGCGTGGTGTAGCATTGCCATTGTTGGTGTTTCCTAAAATAGCAACCAAAGGTTTATGGTCAGTTTGTAATGTGAATTTCCTGCCCCATAGATAATTCTTGAATTTCTCAATGCCCCACCAACATGCTAGAAGTTCTTTTTCAATGACAGAGTAATGTGTTTCTGCATCCCTCAGTACCCTTGATGCAAAGCCAATTGTATGTTCCTGAAGTCCAACATCCTGTGTCAAGATTGCTCCCAATCCGTAGCTACTGGCATCCACAGTCAACGTGCATGGTACATCGGGTACAAACGGTTTCAAAGCTCTGACTGTGCTTAGTTGTTCTTTAGCCAAGTAAATGCTTGTTTGCAGTCATTTGTATCTTTCAACAATCTTGAAATGGGACGTACTTTGGTGGCATAATCCTGAATAAAACGTGCATAAAACTCAGTCAGACCAGGCAGAGATTTAACCCCCACGTTGTCTTTTGGAGCAGAAGCATCCAAAATGGCCTGGACAAGACTTGGCTTAGGTGTGACCCCTGCACTGGAGATGGTGTGACCCAAATATTCCACCTTGTCTTTTGAGAACACACACTTGTCACGTTTAAAAACCACACCGTGCTCTTGAAAAATGGTGAGGATCTAGTCCAAGGTCATATCATGTTCAGTTTGATCTTTTGCAAATATAAGGACATCATCCTGAAATATCGCTACGTTTTTTATGCCTTTGAGTAAGTTGGCCATGACTCTTTGGAAGACAGAAGCTGCCGAAGCCAGGCCAAGCGACAGAATTGGAACATACCTGAAGGGGAGTTGAATGCAGTGTAATGGCGTGAGTCAAGCTCTATCTGGTGTACGCAGAGGCCAGGTCTAGTTTCGAGAAAACTTTGACCCCTGCTACCACTCCCAGCATTTCTGTGATGTTGGGTAAGGGGTGCGAATTGACCCAAATCACCATATTTAGGCTGCGTAAGTCAATGCAAATTCTCAATTCATTATTTTTTTCCGTGCAACCACTAAGGACGAAGACCAGTCTGAGGACTCAATGGGTTCGATTACACCTCTTTTATGCATGAACATAAGTTATTTTTCCAGGTCTTCTCTTATACTGAAGGGTATGCTTCTGATCTTATTTTTCACAGGCATAGCATCATCTCTTACCTTTATTTTATGTCTGAACCCTTTGATTCTCCCTAACTCGCCAGAAAATACTTTTGGATATTTGTTGAGCAGGTCTTCAACATGTGCGTGATCACGGATCGCTAACACCTGTTCACTGGAACCTGGGCATAACATCATGTTAAACAAACCTTGATGGAACCATCCTAATATGTTCAAACCATGCACAGCCACATATATCTTCCCATGTATATGCCTATTTTTGAAAATAGTTACATCCTCAAAATAACCTAGGAGGTCTATTTTGCGCCCTTCATAGGATACTGGTTCGCGATCAGGTGGTTGTAGAGGTCTTTTCCCCCATTTTTCTCTGAAGAGAGATTCTGTAATCATTGTGATATGCGCACCAGAGTCCACTAGAAGTCTCAAATTGTTGTCACCGACCGCAATCACAACATATGGATCCACACAGTCATTAGGATCTCCACTTTTAACACCTCCGTCGTTCACTACAAGCACCATGTCCTTTAGTTCACCAAGAGTATCATTATTGTCACTGTCACTTGAGTCTTTGACACACCCTACACGAACATTACCTTTTTTGTGTGTCTGACACACTTTAACAAAGTGCCCAACCTTGCCACAGGAGCGACATACTGCGTTTTTCGCAGGATATGGTCTACCATTTTTTGTGTGAAATTGATAACCACACCTAAAACATATATCAGTTCTCTGGAAAAAATGATTTTGTTGAAGGTCTTTTCTTTTTTTATAATTTGTGAGGCGTACCGGAGTGACCATTTCAGTGTTTTTACTTTCAAGTTCTTTAATGGATGTTTGAGAAGTTTCTTTGCTTTTCGCAATCTGAATGGATTCATCAAGAGACAGGTTTTCTAAAGAGAGAAGTTTTTGTCTAATAGTTGTGTCGAGACATTTACTTAGAAATTGGTCACGAACCAGCTGTTCGCTAAAATTCTAAAATTCACATTCAGCGACCATTTTTCTTAGAACCGTTATGTAAGTGTCCACATCCTCCTCCATCTTTTGCACCCTTTTGAAAAATTTGTGTCTCAACACTACTACACTTGGTTGTTTATCATATCTTTTAGCCAGTTTTCTTTCTGTGCTTTGGTATTCATCAGGTTCCTCCCCTGCTTCATTTTCAGCCTCTGGTAAATGTTTGAGAGTGTCCCTACCTTCAAACCCTAAAGAGTGTAGCAATAAAAACCTTTTCCATTCTGGTCTGAATCTGTGCGCCCCAATTGCCCCCAAATAATTCTCAAATGCATCGAACCATTTTCTCCACACCACTGGTGGTTCTCCTGGAGCATCAAGAAATGGTGGTGGAGGATGGACAGCTTGCATGTTGTGAAGATTGATACCAATAGCCAACAGTGAACACTGCCTTTTTAAATGTTTATAAATCGCAAAATACTATTGTACTCCAGAATATTACGTGTAAAAATCCCTTATTTTTTCAAAATTATTCTTCGCCCTACTACAGAAAAATTCTATCACCATCCACGTTTATTTAATTTTCCGTTGTAACTGGCCAAAAGATGTTTTCATTTTCCTTTCTTACAAGTGTGCCTGCCACTGTGTCATGTTGCACGCTGTATGTTTTACGCTGATGAAAGGGTGATAGTAACACCACTGAAGACAGTCAATGATTCTGCTGCCACAATTAGAAGAATAATTCGAAATACCTTTTTTTTCCTGCTCTCCACACTCGTTCCGTTCTGCTTGTACTCAGAACTAAACCCACAGCATTTCTATATTAGTTGTACCTCTTTGGTTTCCACTGCTGCCAGACAGAGGGAGGAGCAAACAGGAAGACTGAAAGAGGCGGTACCGTCATGCGCTTCCACCACAGAAAGCAGAGTGCGTCGACTCCACCTCCTCACCTCAGAAGCTCCGCTCCTTCCCTCAGCAACGTCGCGTCGACTCCTCATGTATTTTCAAGGCTGGGACACAGCTCCTCGCTAACCAGTCGAGACAGCAACCCGCCTCAAGGTACGCAGTGTTTCGTATGTTTCTTCAGACAGCAATTCGTTTTAAGCTGCAACCTGTTACCATGTTACTTCGTGGGTTCTTCGTGGGAACTCGAACTCCTCGTCGCCATAATCGAGTGTAATAACTCGCAGACAGAAGAGTTTAAGTAAAATCTTTATTTAGTTCCCACATAACAGACCTGCATGCAAGCCATCACAGCATAAAATGGATGGCATAACCTTCCGACCTAACTGTCATAAGTAACGTTCCCTCGTGAGCCAACGGGCAGCGCGAGGCAGGGGAGAACAGAGTCCTTGTGCACAGGGCGCGTGGTGGACAAAACCACTACACTTTCTTTTATCACCACTGACATTTGTGTCACTACATCTGCTTCTCTAGATAGGTAATGGTGTTTCAGATCATATGCCATCACTATACTCAAAGCGTGCTTTAATATGTAACATTCCCCATTGCCTTGCAGTATTATAATTGAACTGCAAATATTATAGATTATTGTCCAATTATCGAGTTCAGAAACATAAAAACCTAAACCACATGAATGAAATATGAAAAGACACCACCATGCTACAAGGAAGTATGTGCAAGGCTGTGTTGTTCCACTGAGCTAGCTTGCTGCATAGAAGAAGCACTAAGGGGCTTAGTGGGAACCCATTGCTTAGCACTGGTGGCCTTCTCTTTGCTTTAAAGCCCTTGGTTCTCTTTGGGCACTGTGTACCAGATTCATCTTCTTTTTATATGTGTGTTTCTCCACCAGAGCATGACCCAAAAACTGCTTCCTTACCGAGTGACATTCCACTACTCACACTTTCTGAGCTACATTTTGATTAAGTTGTAATACTACATAAAAGTACATGTGTTTTCTGGCCATCTCCCCCATCCTGCTATACATTACTGCTTGACCCGTCCCATCCTGTGTCTTGGTTTACTTCTGTTCACCCGCCAGAAAAACTAAATGCCTCCAAGAACTTTGTGAAAAAGGACACAGGGTCGCGAACTTTGTGTCACCCCAACACCTACTCTCATCCTTGCTTGCACATTCCATCCAGTGCTGGCTGGCAGCGCTTTTTTTCTAACTTGACTTTTAGCTATGCTGCACAACCATCAATCAACCAATCAATCAGGGGATTTTAAGCATGCTTCTAACCCATGAGGGTCTTAAGGTGCTGAAGAGTGGGGGGGCCAGCGCTGGTACAGTCAAAAAGCCAGGTCTTGAGGCTCTTCCTGAAGGTGTGCTGAGCGGAGGAGAGTCTGATGTTGGCTGGGATCTCATTCCACGCCTTGGCTGCGATGTATGAGAAGGCCCTTCCACCTGCTCTGTTTCTTCAGATGCACAGGGTTTCTGCTAGGGCGAGGTCGCGGAGGGGAGGTTTCTTTTAGGTATGTGGAAAGAGACTATTTCATTGATGTATTTGGGTCCAATGTTGTGGATGGATTTGTAGGCGTCGGTGAGTAGCTTGAAGGTTCTCTCTTCTCGACGGGGAGCCACTGGAGATCTTCCAGGTGTTGTATCATGTGCTGATGGCGTGGGGTGCTGAGGTTGAATCTGGCTGCGGAGTTTGTGTAGGAGGGATTTGTTGATTCCGGTGTAGAGGGCAATCCAGTAGTCCAGTCTGCTGTTTATGACTGCCATGTGCTATATAATATGGCTAAAAGACGTTAGAAAAGCCAATAGCTCTTGCATAAGGAAAAACTATTAGCGTTGCCAATGCTTGTTGTTTTTTAACGCCCAGAGAGCACTGCCTAACTACTAATAAGCTTCTACTGGTTTGCTGAAGTGTTTGGTCTTGAAACTATTTTTTTCCTGCTCATGTTAAACGTGTATGTTTTGTTTACAGCTCCTCCTTGCTTAGGGCTAAAATTGAATAGATGTTTGTGTGTTTCCAACATTTTTTGGTGGAAGCAGCGTGTTATAATTTTCTAAATTTGAACGCAATGAAAGTCTGATTTCTTTTTAATTATGTTTCAACATTTTTAAACTTAGTAACACAATTTATACAAATACACACCACGCCACATAATGACAATCAGCATAATTTAACTCAATTCCACACACTTCCACGCCTCACAATCAAACTCTCCACTATCCATTCCACACCACAGAATTCTACAGCAAACCACATAGTTCAACTCAACAACATAATTACACAAAACACCACATACATCTAATCCATGCCAAAAAAATCCACATCATGCTACAAAATTCAACAGCACACCACATATTTAAACTCCAATACATACCACTCCACAACACAAAATGCCATTCCATATAATTACACTCCATGATGCACAATCCCACTCCACATAGTTCCTGTACACTCACTACCACATAATTACTATCCACTTAATTCCACTGCACACCATGCCACATAATTCCATTACACAAATCCATTACACACCACACAGTTCCACCACACACAATTCCACAACTAGGAACACCAGTTCAACCCACATAATTCCACTCCACACCCACACCACATACATCCACTCTACCTCAAACTAAAACACATAGGTAAAACACATTGTCATTTCCAACACCATTAACTCTAACTCTGACAAATGTCAGACCTATTGTATTGCAAAACCTTGTTTGGTTTGCTAATAACTTTGACCTTGTTTGACGAATCTTCATGAAACTTCCACCCAAAAAAGTTTACACACCTCAGCTCGTTCCTAGACTGTTATGGGTTGATTGATCAAGTGGAGGGCCGAAAAAAAAGGGGGGGGGGCTTCCAAAGCATTAAATCTCTATGCATTTTCCAAAGACTTCTTTAAGACAGGTTTTAGCAAAAAAGACTTAATGCAATTTCACCAAATTCAGTAGTAAGCTAGATCTTGGTCTGCGGATTGTGCTTTTTGTGGTTTGATGTAAATCTGCAGGGTAATTTTTGAGATATTAAGGGTACAAAATAATTGTATATTTAGGCATTTGGGCCCACGAGAATCTTGAAGCCGTCCTGCGAGAGCGCAAAATCAAAAATGTAGCCACATGATAAGTCTAGAGACTGATTTTTCCCATGAGCCTTCATGCTCTTATGGGAGCGAGAGGATCTGTTTGGCTGGATTATGGAACTTTAGAAATTAAATGGCCCCAATACTGTTTAATGTGAAAATATTTGGAGGGGTTGCCAAAATGAAGTACAAATCTATTTAAGGTGGCAGCAGAAAGGCATGCTGTCCCCCAAGATTTAGAGAAGTGTCTAAAGGATATCTTCTGTGAAGATAATAATGTATATTGTTTAAAGGTAATTTTTACGATCTGGCGGGACTCTCATGGGATCGTGAATAGTAAGGATTAGATGAGTACTTAATACACCCTATCAGTAAGTAAGTAAGTAACTGATTTTTAGAGGGCACGAATGCCAAGGCATCTTGGCGCTGAGAATGACTTGTCGTATGTGTCCAGGTGTAGTAACAGTGACTATTTGAGGGGAAATAGCCAAGTCTTGACCATTTTCCTAAAGTAAAGCCGATTAGGCTGTAGCCTAATAGTGATTCACAGCCTGTTCCACAGTTTGGCTGCCTGGTAGGATAGACTTTTCCCTCCCCATCTGGTTTTTGGGATATTAGGGATTTGCACTAGCCCTGTGTTGTCTGATCTAAGATTCTGTTGTGGGGAGTACCAGAGAAATAGTTTTTGCATGTCCATGTCTCCCCCACCATAAAGCGCTTTATGTACCAAAGAAAGAGCTTTAAATTCGACACATTGTTGGATCGGAAGCCAATGGAGCTGCCTAATAATAGCAGAGATGGAGTGGTATTTAGGGATGTTAAGTAGTACTCGTGCTGCAGCATTCTGCAATGATTGTAGTTTAGCTGTCTAACGATGACTTGCCGTAGTCTATTTTAGAGATGATTAGTGAACCTATTACCATTTTTCTTAGATCCTGAGGAATAAAAGGCAGGGTCTTATGTAGAATCTTCAATAGGAAAAAGCATGGGGAAGTTAGGAGATTGATCTGTCCTGTGAATTTTAATTGGTCATCAAACATCACTCCCGGGTTTCTCGCCTTGGCAGATGGGAGGGGGCAGTTACCTGCCTCAGTTGGCCACTATGCTTGATTCCATATGGGTGGACCCTTCCCAAACTCCATGACCTCTGTTTTATCTGTATTAAGTTTGAGAAAATTCAGATTCATCCATCACGTGATGGACTTCAGACAATTATGGAAACTGGTGGCTGTGATTTCAAACCTCAGTGAGATAGATATAACTATCTGGGTGAGATCAACATAAAACTGTGCGCTCTGATAGGCTTGGCCAGAGGGGTAACATAGATGTTCAATAGGGTCGGCGATAATGCTGAGACTTGTGGCATCCCACATGGAAGGCAAAATGTCTCTGATTTCAGGTTGTCCCAGCAAATCCTCCGCTCCCTAGATATTATGAAGGAGGACAGTAGGGTTAGAGCCGTCTCTTTAATGCCTATTGTCTTCAGCTGCCACGTTAGCACTGCATGATTGATGGTGTCAAACGCTGCTGAAAGGTCAAGTAGGATAAGGACAGCTCTTCCTCCCCCATCCAGCTGTTTGTGAATCTCCTCTGTGGCCATAATCAGGGCATATTCTTTAGAGTGGTGTGGTCTAAAGCCATGTTGGGTGGAATCTAAGAGGTCATTGGAATCTAGATAGTGGGTTAACTCAGTAATAAAATATTTTTTTCAAAATTTTAGCCGCTATCGGTAGACATGATATAGGACAGTAGTTTTTTACCTCAGTGGGGTCCAAGGAGGGTTTCTTCAAGATAGGCCTTATACATGCTTTTTTCCAAAACAGGGGAAAGTGGCAGAACAAATCACCTCATTTATGAGAGGCGTTAGATGGATGCTGATCTTTCCTGTGACCAGATGTAATATGGTAGGAGGACATGGGTCAGTGGGAGAACCTGACTTAGTTAGTAAAAGCAGAATATTATTTTTTTCTGCTGTTAGTGTCGAAAAACTGTACAAGTTATTAGGAATGCATAATGCGGTCCTTGCTTTTGGGAGGACGTGTTATAAAGATAATTACAGTGATTAGAAGATTACATCTTTTTTTTTCAAATGTTGCGATTTCAGGAGATTTGCAGAGTTGTGAAAAGTAGGAAGGAGTAGGTGATGTTTGAATACACTATACTACGCACACTTGTTACTGTATGAAGGAGTCTTATTGAAGATGGTGTATATCAGACTATCCTATTTATGCTCATTGGTTTGAGAGGATAGAGCTATGGCTCATCCGAACACCCTACTTCAGACACCCATCATCTGAGACAGAGGTCTGAAACAAGAGTCTAGTCCCTCCCCACAACCTACAAGGCACACCTATCATTACAGAGAGAGGTCTCAGGAGAGAGGCCAGTCCCACCACACAACCTACTATGCACACCAACCTTCTGAAAGAGAGGTCTGAAAAGAGAGCCCAGTCCCTCGCCAAGCACTACTATGCAACTTGTCATCTGAAAGACAAGTCTGAAAGGAGAGGTCTGCCAATACCCTATTACACACACCCATTATCACAGAGAGAGGTCTCGGATATGAGGAAAGTACCTCCACACATCCTACTATGCACATTCTTCATCTGACAGAGAGGTCTGAAAGGAGAGACCTGTTTCGCCCTACAACCTACTACACACACCAGTCATCTGAGAGAGGGGTATGAAAGGAGAAACCAGTGAAGTAGATCGCGGAGACAGGGTTGGCGTCCACACCCAGGGCTCCCGAGATCGAGCGAGAGCCCCGTGGAAAGCCGAGAGTGGTGAGAACTGAGGGCGGGGCTCCTGTGTTGGAAGCAGGAGCCCCACATCCCGCTCAATCCCTTGGGGCCTCGGAGGCTCCATGAAGAAGCTGCAGCCATCTGTGAGTAAGGCGGAGGGGGGCCCGAGGTACATTGTCAGTGCCTGCCCAGCTGCCTAACAGCCCTGGGCAGCCCAGACCAAGCGGAGGACCCCACTGGAGGAGCAGCCCGGTAAGTCGAGATGGCTGGGGGGCTCCATGTGTGCTGTGTTGCTGCTGGACCAGGCAAAGTGACACTGCTTCTGTCCTGAGCGGGCCCGCTTTGCGGGCCGCTCCAATCTGTGGCGGCCTAGTTAATTAAGAATCCCCCGAGCGGGGCTCCCCAAGACAGCTGTGCCCCTTCTGACTTGAGATTCACAGCGGCGCCGTAATTGCGGGCCGCTGCAACATCAGGCATATTTGTTTACCCCTAGAGCCTATATGTGGCCCTATCAGGGGGCAAATTATCAGAAAAGCCCCAGAGTGGTTGCCTAGAGGCACTGTAGTGCCAGAGCTTGCTTGTTGGCCTAATTCCCCAAGCTGGCCCGTGTGATAGAGGGCAGCTGCTACGTTGCGCAGTTCTGCTACATGGGACACAGTGAATGCCCGTGCCCCTCTTGGTGATTTCACAGATGCCCAGCAAGTAGTGGGCAGCTGCCACGTTTAGGCCCAAACTCTTGCGCACATTTGCTTTTGTTGCCTAGACAGCCAGCCCTGACACTGTCGGACAAAGGACATTTGAGCCCCATGGAAGGCCAGTTGGCCTGGGGTCAGTACCTAATGCGATTTTTGCGCAAGGGGATTGTATACTGTGTTTATAATGGTAATTATATGATGCCTAATGGGATGCTTGTTTAGTGTATTTATGCACCCTGTTTTATACCTCTACCAGTGTCTTATGATTAGAAGGTTGCTTTGCATAGTATAGTTTATGCTAGTGAGTTTATGTTTCACTGCGTGCTCTATGCCTAATGTGATTATTTTTGCGTAGTGTGTTCCTAACATTTACCAGTGGTTACTGGTTGTGCTCTACAATTATTATTTTGTGCTTCAGTTATTCTATGTTCTACATCAACTATTTCTACTAAGTGCTGATTGTGGTCCATGTGGCCCTGTCATGTGTATATAATCCCCTGTAGATACTGCCCAGTGCCAGTTGGCACAGTGTATATGTGTGATTATGATCTAATGTGTTTATGGTAATACAAAGGATATTTTTATATATAACCTTGTGTGGAGTTCCTTTTTGTGGTGTGCCTAGTGTGTTGCTGCTGTGTGTGCGTGTGTTTGTTGCACAAACGCTTTACACATTGCCTCCGGGATAAGCCTGACTGCTCCTGCCAAGCTACCAAGGGGGTGAGCAGGGGTTATCTTTGCCGTGCCAAGCCCTGACTAGAGTGGTGGTTTCTGCCTGGCTTTGGCGCAAGCCTTAGCCAACCAGGGATCCCATTTCTAACACCCTGCAACGCATACCCATTATCTGAAAGAGAGGTCTGAAAGGAAAAGCCAGTCATTCTCCACACCATACTACGCACACCAATCATTATAAAGAGAAGTCTCAGCAGAGAGACCAGTACCTCTACACACCATACCACACATACCCGTCGTCTGAGAGAGACTTCAGAAAGGAGAGCCCAGTCCCTCCGCACACCCTACTAAGGCTCATATCATTACAAAGAGAGATCTCAAATGAGAGGCCAGTCCTGTCCCTTCACACACCCTACCACACACACCTGTCATCTGAGAGTGCAGTATAAAAGGAAAGGACAGTCTCTCCCCACACATTACTACACACACATATCATTACAGAGAGGTCTCAGCAGAGATGTCAGTCCCTCCACACACCCTATTATGCGCACCCATCATCTGAGAGAGAGGTCTAAAATGAGAGGCCAGGCCCTCCTCACACCCTACTACACACACACGAGATCTGAGAGAGAGGACTGAAAGGAGAGGCCAGTCCCTCTCCACACCCTACTATGCACACCCATCATTGCAAGAGTAATGACATCTCAAAAAATATTTCTGGTGACATTTCTTGATATCAGAGTAACAATAACTGAGGAAATATTACGTTTTTATCGAATATTTATCTGTTTAATTTGCACACGCATATAACAAAGATTTTGCAAACTATGAACCAATTCCTGTTTTGTTACAGTAAAAAAACGTTCTTTTACTAAAGTAATGTCTAAACACAAGATATATTTTAAAGTCATTCTACAATGCATACAATCACAAAATAATTAGTTTACTCTAACAAAAACCCTAAAAAATGTTATAGGTAGGTATAATAAAAATATCTCTTTTCCTTTAAAACAAAAAACTTAAAAATTTACTGTTAAAACCAAAGGTTAAAGTTATATTATAGTTAGGTGAATTTGTCGGTGTGAACATTAATGTTTTAAACTAAAATAAACACAGAAATTCACCAGTTATAGTTAGAAGCACTAACAACAACTTGCACCCCCAGCATGCACTGCTGATTACCTCACATAAGACAACACTCATGCCATGTTCAATGACATCATTTATGACATCACTAATGAATTCTCAAATGGACAGTGCACATCACTCAGAAATATAGTGATATACAAGATAAAGAAATTAATCAGCCAGCAGCACAAAAATATAATTATTGTGTGTACGCTCACTCCCGGTTGGACCCGGACGCATGCAGATAAACAGTTTTTGTACCGCTCATACTGATAATCACAATAATGCCGAACCCTGCATTTATAGACTACAATCATCCTGTTATCTTCCCCATATCTTCTTTACAGCAAGAAATTCTTTTGAATTAAAACCAGTTAGCTTCATTAGTTCTGATGAAGACCCTCTGAAAGACTTTAATATTGGGTCAAAACATTGACTTGGTAGCAACCACTTATTTTTTCATTGGAAGAACACTCAATATTGTGGCATTACTTGATTTATCTATTGAGTGCACATAATAACAACACCTTTGTACTGCTCATTGATTAATTTCTTTATAAGTAGTATATTTGTATGTTTTTGAGTGTGGTGCACTGTATGTATTTTATCACTTCATCTCACTAGGTTACCTTTGCACTGTGCCACTATATGTAGCACCTACATTACTATTTTTGGAAATTATCATATGAGGAGTTTGTAATAAGATACATTTTACAATTAAAACTGAAATTTAAATGCTTTCCTGTCACATTTTTTAGTATGGTTTAGTGCCTACTTTTGAGTGCATGTTATGTTAGCATGGCTTATTAGAAGTTTAAACACCATTTTACATTTTGCTGCTTTTGCACACAACACTGCATAGCTGTTTTTGTACGTTAGCCTTCACGAAGGTCTACACATGAGAAAAGGTTTGTTTTTTGACATCTCTAGACTTACATTGTGCTCCTAGTCTGAACAGTGAGTGCTGAGCCGTCAAGGTTATCAAAACATGTTAGCTGTTTTTCGGCATGTCAGTGTAATGCATTCTAGACACAACATTTTGGCAGCTGTGAGCCAAGTAAGATTCTGGCGCCTTTATCATTACACACTTGCCATGATTTCAGGCACTTGGAAGATTTCCGTTTCCAGGGATGCCGAGAGTCTATGCTGATCCAGATGTAATTTACTCTCACTGAGCGGAAAGGTAATGGGGTCCCCCAATACAAGCCTAAGAGACCTTCTTTAGTTTATAATACATAGTTCCTATATAGGGAGGGTGTTAAAACTAGGCGCTATATGACCTGTTTTGACCATCATTGTAATATGATTCCTCCTTTTGTATTTTATGGAATTGTAACCATGCTGACCATATTATTTTTAATCATATATCTGCTTATGTTGGCTAAGCTACTGCACATGCGATCACCTCATTAAAATAAATATTTTAACCTTACTGTGTCTCTTATTTACTCCTGTTGTGGACTGGTATGAGAGTATAACAAAAGAGTGTTCTCACTTCCCACCATTCCTGAGATGGTCCTAAGTTGCATGTTCTAGGTTGTCTAATAATTGGACGAAGAGCTAATGTGACACTGATGCTAGCTGGTTGGGGTTTTTCTAGGTACAGAGGTGAGTTTCTGGTTTTGAAACCATGCAAACATAGATAGAAGCAAGATGGCCACAGGGAAGGAGCACTAACACCAGAGCTCCTGGTCACTGGGATCACCGATGCAGTGTAATCCCTGCTGCCCCCCCCATATCCCTCCCAACAAACGAAGATTTACTGGGACCTTATCCAGAAGTGGGAAAGTCTGAATCTCAGGCTTACTCCAAGCAGTGAAGGATCTGCGCCCGACACCTCCAGGATGGCAACGGAGGCCTGGTAGGTGATAGATGATCTGCAGACCCCGCCAGATTCGAGGACACACCGTGAGGACCTGTGAGAGTCCCATTTGTTCTGGGCCTTAGACCTTAGTCGCGCTGGCACTGGAATGATGACGGAGTGAAGCACATGCTAGGGACGAGCTCCGCACCCGAGCCGATAATGCCTGATCCCAAAGATGGCCGCCCCGGCGTGGAATCTGCAAGGCTAGGAAAGTGCACGGGTAACCCAGCAGAAGTTACAAAAGCCTAACTGCGCTATATAGCAAGCTACTCCCGACCCTCCGGTTGCTGCCTAGTAGCAATGAGGGCCCTGCAACACAGAAACCAAGTCACGACACACAAGACACCAGTGCCTCACCCCATGATGGGCACTCCTGTCCTAGAACTCTGCATATTGATCCACCTTCTCAGAAGAGCCTTCAGGTCTACTAAAGAAGTGTCTACGCTGCGGAAACACCCCCATTCCCCCCTGTCTCAGCTAATGAAACGATAAGGGGATCAGTTTTACTTTGGCTACCGCCTCCACATACCCTGTGCCCACTAGGCCTGTCCCCAAAATGGCCGCAACAAACCAAGTGATCCAATTGCTCAAGGTGTCACATCAGCACTGTAAAAGAAGTGCCTACGCTGCTGCAACACTAGCATCCCGATCTGCTGGCCACAGCTAAGAAGTGATGAGGGTCTGGTAACAGAGTGATCACTGCCTCCCCTAGCTTTGTGTCCATAGGGCCTGACCTCAAGATGGCCACCAAAAACTAACCCTCCATATACGGCACCAGGGAGCCCCTCTGGGTGCATGAGAGGCCCTACTATAATAGATTTTCAACTGAACTAAATAACAAATTGTCTAGGAGAGTACAGATTACCATGAGTGCCACCACTCACTGCTCACCGAAGCCGTATAACACCTGGGCCTGACCCCATGATGGACTCCAAGTGCTAACCAGAAGATAAATACACCTAGGTTCCGTCCAGGACCCAAGACTGAACCCAGCAGGATCCGGAAGCCCAATATAAAGCAAAGCCCAAGACTCCACCTGAATATAACAGACAGGACCCAGGACCCTAGCCTGAACCCAACAGGATTCGGAAGCACAATCCAAAGCAGATCCCAATCTAACAGACACCAAGAGAACTAGAAACAAACAAACCTCTTTACCACTGACAAGCTATGTAGTGTAACCGCCAATGGCGACCCAGGGCAAACTCACGATCTACTTCACCGGCCACTTAGACCCGCAACTCTCTAAACCGGAACCAACCCCCTGTCCAAAATAGTCAATATGCCTTCGGTCATTCCAAAACACCACATCCCGATCACTTTGAACTACCTAAAGCAGCATGGCCTGAACTCCTACTCAATCAGCTTCCCCCCAAGCCTCTCATCCAAAGTGCAAAAAAACTTAAACACAAACTGATTAGACAGCACCCGGAACTACTGTTCATGGACATATATCACTGCTCCTCCAAGGGCCTGATGAAAATGGATTTTATCTTTCACACTGAAAGACCTAAAGAGTGGAACTCTATCATCAGATCTCAACTACACATTTCCAAAATGAAGAATACACCTCTCAGCTGCAAACTAACAATCTATATCGCCAACCACTTGAAGCAAAGGTGGAATATCTCTATGACCATCTACTATAACGGCACAGTCTTAATTCAAGCTAACAACGACAACCTTGAGGCTTTTGATGCACTCTTCCCCTCTCTGCGGTCTTCCTCTTCTCACGCCTCCCTTCCCTGCCCTACCCACCCCTTCTCCCCGGAAAATCAGACCTTCCAGCAGAGCACACAAGCCTCTAACACGCCACCCATTAACAACACTAGCCTTCCGGCACTTAACACCACCCTCACAGCTGCCACCATGAACAAGGCCCCCCTCCCACATCTGGCTATCTCCTCGACCACCCCGCCTACTCCCCTCCTCATGCTACTATGATTGACCACAACACACAGTCCTTGACCCCATCCACTTCCCTATACCCACACTCATAAGAACGCAGAAGCCACAACATGACCTGCCTCTCGCTGTGCCCTCGGCCCAGTGAAACAACCACAATGACTACGCACTGTTTGGAATGCGGCTGACACAACATGGCCCTCCACTCGCTGCGTCCTTGGCTCCGCCCAACAACCACACGGATAACACTCTATCTATTAGATGACAAGACAGCAGCGCTAGGACACCCCCCTTCCTGGAGGCCCCCATTCAGAACCACCCTACCCCAACCCTAGAAGAGACTGGTCTCACCTTGCTCGAAAGCCAGCTAAACATCGTAATCCAGGGCTTCAACAAAATCCTAACCAACCTTGCCTGGCTCCGTAAACCTTACCAAAATCCTCATAACACCCCCACCGTCAACAACCCCACCCACCAAGGGCTCCCCATGTCTCCCCGCCACAAAGGGATCACAACCCCCCCTCAAATCATATTCAGAACCCAGAACATACCAGCAAAATTAGAACAGCTATGTCCCTGAGTGAAGTAGCAGATCTTGCTTCCTCGTGCAACACCCCAGCTACTGCCACCCCTCTCCCCTCCTAAATACCCCAGACCCCAGCCTCCCTTTCCAACATCCTCAGGGCCCCTCTTAAGAAGAACCCCACTAAGGAGGCATTCACCACCAACTGCATGCTCATAAACTGCAGATCAGCCTCTAAACATCCAACTGAGCTAACAGAATCCATCCTCACCTATGACATAGACATAGCCTTTATCACAGAGACATTGCTAAACAAATGCTTGACACCTATCTTGGACACACTCGTGCCACCTTTACAATCATCAACAAAGATCGAAAAGACCAAAAAGGCGGAATTATAGCAATCATTCATAACATCAATATATCTGTGACAGAAATTGACACCTTTAATTATAACACCTGTGAGTGTCTCGCCGCCAACATCTACACAAGTGACAACAAGACATTCCAGTGGCATCTCATATATCATTCCCCAGGAAACACGACTGCATTCACTGATCACCTGTCCGACCTCATTGTTCGTTGCTCACTACGAGACGCCAACAACCTAATTCTGGGCGACATGAACCTACACTGGAATGAAAACAACAACGGGGTAATCCAAAACCTGAATGAGCTGCTGCACAGCAACAACCTCACCCAGCATTGTTCAGAAGGTACCCACAACAAAGGCGCGACCCTGGATGCCATCATCTCCCAACAGGACACTATCATGATTGACCCGATCCTACCTGTGGACTGGTCTGACCATCACCTTATCCTATTCCACATTACTGAACCAATCACTCATCAACCCCCCACCCAAGACCCCCCAAATGGACAAGAAATCTTAGACAGATCTCCATGGGCGACTTTGAAGAAAGGGTAGGCTCACTCCTGCCTTCCTCCACGGATGATCTCTCTAAAACAGAACTCACCACTCACTATAACTCTACTATTATTTTCATCCTAGATCAATTAGCCCCCCTGAAACTAAATAAAAAACCAGGAACACTCCGTCTAGATCCTGGTTCAACTCAGACATCAATGCTGAAAGAAGACAACTAAGAGCTGCAGAATGACGATGGAGGAACAACCCCTCTACAAGCCTCCACAAGCAACTCAAAACTACCCGAAGGAAATACATAAAACATATTAACAACAAAAAAAACACTGTCTTCTGCACCGCCCTGGACAAGGCGAAAAACAGACCCAAAGAACTATTTAATATCATCAGACAACAAACATCCAAACCTTCTGCTGCCCCAGGCCAGGCCTCCAAAGACCTGTGCGACAACTTCGCCAACTTCTTCATTGGCAAAATCACCAAGATTGAGCTCTCTCTAGACATCAGGTCTGTGAGGCCCACATGCAGACTGCCACTGCCAGAGCACCGACTGCACCTTCCTGCACAGTGTGGTATACATGCTACATCATGCAGGAAATGGGGCTGTAAATCCAGGGAGGCACCACATTTGCCCCCTGCATCCCTCCCCTGGATGCAGAGGCAGCATATGCTAGCAGTGCAGCTGTGACAGTGCCAGCATATTTCTGCCTCAGACATCCACTGTGCAGGATCATGGATCCCGACAAAGGTGGTGGTCCTGTGGCAGTCCAATTGCCACACTCAGAATGCAGCGCACGGTGCTGCGGTGTGGCAGCGTTCTGACCACCACCATGGGTTTGACGGTCCTACGGAACACCAAACTTATAATAAGGCACCTAGAGGCTAATGTACGACCTTTTTTTTTTTTTGCAGTCCAAACGGGAATTCGGCATTGTGCAGCAAGCATAGAAATGGCAAAAACGAGGTGTAATAAAGCATTTCTCCTCATTTCAACATGTTAAGACCGGGTTTATTTTGTCTTAATTTTTGGAGCTGTCCATATTTACGCCACCCTTATAAATATGAGGCAGCATCAAAAAGAATGGGTGTTGCGGAGGAACGCCCACCGCAACACCCATTTCCCTCCCCTTTCATGCTACGCATAGCATGAAAGGGTGCCTTATGTAATTGGCTAAACGCTGCCTTGTAAATAAAGCTAAGCCCATATCGCCCCAGGAACATTGAAAAAAATTATGATCCTGAGATGATAGGGGCTAGCAAATATGCCCCAATGTTCTTTATCCTTTCTCTAGCCAAGCTCTAACTGTTTGTATTTATTATTTATTTATTATTTAAGAATTGTATATAGCGCTAGCCAGACCTGAGGGTATCAGAGTGCTTTACAGCAGTAATAATACAGGAATCACAAATAATCATAGCTACACGCCGGAAGTCCCGGAGTGCAGTGTAACATAGAGGCAGGGCAGTCCTGAGAACCTCGCAGAGTGCACAATTGTCTTGTGCAGAACCAATTTCAAGGAGGGGGGAGCGTGGAGGGGCGAAAGGGTGCTAGGAGGAGTTAGATTATGGTGACCAAGTGTCATGGTGCTGCAGAAAGCAGGTAGGATCCCGTTAGCGCTGCTTACCTGTCCGGGAAGGCAGGGTTGAGGTAGAATTCTTTTAGGAGTTTTTTTAATTTTACAAAGGGCGGGATAGTCCTAATGTCTGCTGGGATGGAGTTCCAGATTTTAGGTGCGTTTCCGGTGAAGGATCGTGCAGCGGTTTTCTGTTTGCATGTTTCATAGGAATGAGGGGAAGGGAGTTGGAACTCCTGTAGTTCCTAGTCTGGCCAGCCTTTTTGAGTTTGGAGGCCAGGTATTCAGGTTTACCTGGGTAGAGGGCTTTGTGTGTGAGGCAGGCAGTTCTGAAGCTGGCACACATCTCTATTGGGAGCCATTTTAGATATCTGAGTGCAATGTGCTCAAATTTCCTGACTCCGATGACCATTCTGGCTGCTGCGTTTAGAGTTGGTTTGAGGGGGGTTAGGTAGGATTTTGCTGTGCGGGTGAGGATCGCATTTCCTTAGGCGAGTCTGGATAACAGCAGGGATGGGGTGGCTTGTTTGAGGTCATTGGGCGGGATGAAGGGTTTTATTTTGTTTAGAAGCTTCAGATTGAGGAAGACACTCTTTGCTGAGTTCTTGATTTTGACTGACCATGTCAAGTTTGGGATCTAGGGTGAATCCTTATGATTTAGTGGAGTTAGCCAGAGTGACATTACAGTTGAAAGAATCGATTTCTTTAAGCCATTCCATGATTTGGGGGTTTTCTCCTTTGTTGGAGATGAGGAGAATTTCAGTTTTTTTTGGGTTGAGTTTGAGGTGGTTCATGAATAGCCAATGCTGGACTCCTTTAAGAGTTTTGTTTAGTCTCTGAATATTTTCAAAGGAGGAGGTTTCCAGATAGATCTGTGTGTCGTCTGCATGGAGGTGAAAGGTGATGGGTTCCATATAAATGTTGAATAGTTGAGGGGAGAGAACTGATCCTTGGGTGACACCTCTGTTGACAGGGTGTGAGTCGAACGTGAAGGTTTTGATTTTTATCCTTTGGGAGCGGTTGTGTAAGAATGAAGAGAACCATTGTATGACCACCTCTTCTGCTCCTACCCTGTCTTGGAGAGCCTTGATGAGAAGATCGTGATCCACCGTGTCAAAGGCTGCCGATAGGTCCAGGAGGATGAGTAGGCAGCATTTGTCGATGTCTAGAGATTTGTGAATGTCATCCACGATGTTAAGGATCACGGTCTCAGTGCTTTATCCTTTTCTGAAACCCAATTGGTGTGGATCTAGAAGGTTGATGCTGTCCATGTGCTGAGTCAATTGTGAAAGAAAGCACTCTTCAAGGATTTTGGCAAGGAGGGGGAGATTGGAAATGGGTCTGAAGTTGTTCAGACTGTCGGTTCAGGGCCAAGTTTTTTCGGAAGTGGAGTAACTCGGCCGGCTTTGAGGCAGTCAGGAATGACGCTGTTTCTCAGGGAGCTGTTTATGATATTGCACTAGTATAGAGCTATGGAGAGTTTCAGTGTTTTGTGCGAATGAAATGTCCAACTAACTATAACGATTCAGAAAAGGGGGTGGTGATGAACAGAGTGTCTGAATTAAGCAGACCACTCTTACCCAGTCCAAAGATCAGGGCTTGATCCATCACCGTTATTTATCTCACTGCACCATCCACGTCCGGCCCAGACATTGTTCAGGCCCTTCCTCCTGGATATCTGATCCAACATAGGGACAGACAACTCAAAGTTGGAGGAGGGATAGCCATAGTATACAGGGAGCACTTAATCTGTCGTATGATCGACAGCTTCATCCCTGACTGTGAAAGTGCACAATTCGCCATCACTTTATCCCCAGAAGTGTCATTTTCTGGACTTCTGATTTACCGTCCCCCTGGCGCTATTGGACAATTTCCGAAAGGAATCATTGAATCAACCATAGAGTTAGCTAGCAGGGTCTCAAATTTTATAGTACTAGGAGACCTGAATCTTCATTTCAATAATCCCTCAGACACCACTGCCACAGAATTAACTAAAGATCTTGCGGCATGTGAACTAAATCTGATAGTCTCACACCCTACCCACTCTAAAGGGAACCTTTTAGACCCCATATTTTCCAATATTGTGGACTTAACATCAGCAGAGCCATACCCCACCCCTTGGACAGATCATATGGTCATCCCCTTTATATGGAATACGCCCACACCCGGTCCAACAGAACCGCCCAGTAAAACTCTGAGTAGGCGGTGGACGAAATTAAAAATGAACGAATGGGCAGAGGCACTGAATACAAGCGAACCTCAGGTCAATCAGGACATTGACAGGGCTAACCTGGACTTTAACCAATGGATTGAATCATCATTGGACAGGGTGCTTCCTAAAACAAACATCTCCAAAAAGAAAGCCTCCACTAAACAACCTTGGTTCACTTCTGAGCTAAGGTCCCTAAAACAAGAATGTAAACGGTTGGAGAGACAGTGGAGAAAACACTTTGTGGAAGAGAAAAAAACTAAATACAAACTCTCTCTAAAAAAATATAAATCTGCTCTTAACGTGGCCAAATCCATCTTTTATGCAGAAAAAATAGAGATTTCAGCCAATGCCCCAAGAGAGATGTTCAAGATAGCTAAATCCCTGTTGAAAGCCCCTGACCCGCCATCTTCACCTCTCTGTACGGAGGAGGCTGATGCTCAATGCATCAATCTGGCGAATTTCTTTGCTGAAAAAATTCAAAAGATCCTCCTGTCCCTCCCTCCTCTACCTCTTGAAGAACCTATCCTCCCTTTGCCAGATGATACAGATATTATTCTGCCTTGCCTCCCTTCCTTTTCCCCCCTCAGTACGGAACTGCTGCCCACGCTTTTCAACTCTGTAAAAAGCGGTTCTCCGCTAGACCCTGCCCCTATGAATATTCTAAAGTTAGCCTTGCCCAACATCAGCACATACATTATCCATCTAGTTAACACCTCACTTGAATTAGGAAGGGTACCCCAAGACTGGAAATTGGCAATGGTCAAGGCCCTGTTAAAAAAGCCTCATCTCGACCCCCAGGACTTTTCCAATTATCGTCCCATCTCCCTGCTCCCCGGCATTAGTAAACTTGCAGAGAAATGGGTAAATAAACAACTAGCATCCTTTCTGGAGACCCATAACCTGCTCCATCCAACCCAAACTGGGTTTCGGAAAGGACAGGGTACGGAGACGGCACTGCTGAGGGTGGTAGAGGATTCCAGGAGGATTCTGGACGCAGGTGGCAGCGCGGCCATTATCCTCCTGGACCTCAGTGCCGCTTTCGACACGGTGAACCACCGTGTCCTCCTGTCTCGTCTCAAAAAACTGGGCGTCAAAGACAGGGCACTCATGTGGCTGGAGTCCTTCCTTGGTGACAGATCCTTCAAGGTCTTTACAGAAAATAGCTGCTCTCCATCAATGCCATTACAGTGTGGGGTGCCACAGGGCTCCTCCCTTAGCCCCACACTGTTTAATGTTTATATGGCGCCCCTGGCAGAAGTAGTTGCCCCCTTTGGGATCCAACTGGTAAGCTATGCTGACGACACCCAGCTAGTTGTTTCTCTTAATCAGTTGGAATCCTCCCCCTCCAGGCTCTGTCATTGCCTGGAGGCAGTAGCAAACTGGATGGACCTGTCCCACCTGAAATTGAATGGAGGTAAAACGGAGCTGATGCTTCTAGGAAAACGAGCCACATTTGACAACTCGATACACTGGCCCTCCTGTATGGGTCCAGGACCCACTCCAAAGACCGAGATAAAGAGTCTCGGCTTCTGGTTGGACGCAGAGTTGTCATTTAAGACCCAGGCAAGGAAAACAGTAGCCACCTGCTTCGGACTGCTGAAAACAATCCGGAAAATCTTTCCTCAGTTACCCGAGGCAGCAAAGAAAACCATTGTCCAGTCCCTTGTCCTATCCAGGTTGGATTATGGAAATGCGCTCTATCTTGGAGCCCCCGTGTCGGTTATCCGGCAACTTCAGGTTGTCCAGAATTCCGCAGCACGGCTACTCACGGGCACGAGCCATCGTACATCAGCCAGGCCCGCACTCCGCACCTTGCACTGGCTCCCCATAAAGGAGCGAATCTATTTTAAGACCCTCTGTACGGTCCATAAAACACTCTATGGGAGTGGCCCCCCCATTCTAGAGGATATGATCAGACCTTACAACCCTACCAGGAATCTCCGCTCGAACCAACAAAATTTGCTGACAGTGCCTAGGATCAGGAGATCCCGCACAGGAGGTCGCCTGTTCTCGCACAACGCGGCTGGGCTGTGGAATGCTCTTCCTCCACCTCTTCGCCAAGAGCCTAACCTCCTTGTCTTTCGGAAAAAGTTAAAAACTCTTCTGTTTCCAAAAAACTAGTTAAAATAGCTCTCTATTTTTAATCCATCTCTGCTTGGTTAGTCTTAAGCGCTGGGATGCTCCCGAGTGGCCATGCGCTATAGAAGAGCCTTTTAATAATAATAATAATAATAACCATCCCAGTTCAGAACCTGGCTATATACAAATCAGTCTGTCCCTGGCCCAGTGCATCATGGGAACAGGGCAGACTAAACTACCAAGCCAATTCTTCACCAGAAAGGAGACAAGCTACCGGGGACCGGTTTCTGGCATTTCAGCCGTCGTCGGCCCGGCTTGCTTGAATCCTGATGGTGCAGTGAGAAAGGGACTCATGTCTGAGTATACCCTGCCACACCTATAGTGGCCAAAAACGATTCAGAAAAGGGGGTGGTGATGAACAGAGTGTCTGAATTAAGCAGACCACTCTTACCCAGTCCAAAGATCAGGGCTTGATCCATCACCGTTATTTATCTCACTGCACCATCCCAGTTCAGAACCTGGCTATATGCAAATCAGTCTGTCCCTGGCCCAGTGCATCATGGGAACAGGGCAGACTAAACTACCAACCCAATTCTTCACCAGAAAGGAGACAAGCTACCGGGGACCGGTTTCTGGCATTTCAGCCGTCGTCGGCCCGGCTTGCTTGAATCCTGATGGTGCAGTGAGAAAGGGACTCATGTCTGAGTATACCCTGCCACACCTATAGTGGCCAAAAACGATTCAGAAAAGGGGGTGGTGATGAACAGAGTGTCTGAATTAAGCAGACCACTCTTACCCAGTCCAAAGATCAGGGCTTGATCCATCACCGTTATTTATCTCACTGCACCATCCCAGTTCAGAACCTGGCTATATACAAATCAGTCTGTCCCTGGCCCAGTGCATCATGGGAACAGGGCAGACTAAACTACCAAGCCAATTCTTCACCAGAAAGGAGACAAGCTACCGGGGACCGGTTTCTGGCATTTCAGCCGTCGTCGGCCCGGCTTGCTTGAATCCTGATGGTGCAGTGAGAAAGGGACTCATGTCTGAGTATACCCTGCCACACCTATAGTGGCCAAAAACGATTCAGAAAAGGGGGTGGTGATGAACAGAGTGTCTGAATTAAGCAGACCACTCTTACCCAGTCCAAAGATCAGGGCTTGATCCATCACCGTTATTTATCTCACTGCACCATCCCAGTTCAGAACCTGGCTATATGCAAATCAGTCAGTCCCTGGCCCAGTGCATCATGGGAACAGCCCCTTTTCTGAATCGTTTTGTCCACCATAAGCGTGGAAGGGTATGCTCAGACATGAGTCCCTTGCTCATTGCACCATCAGGATTCAAGCAAGCCGGGCCGACGACGGCTGAAATGCCAGAAACCGGTCCCGGTAGCTTGTTTCCTTCCCAGTGTAAGAATTGGCTTGGTAGTTTGGTTTGCCCTGTTCCCATCATGCACTGGGACAGGAACAGACTAATTTGCATATAGCCAGGTTCTGAGCTGGGATGGTGCAGTGAGCTAAAAAACGGTGTTGGATCTAGCCCTGATCTTTTGACTGGGTGAGAGTATTCTGCTTAATTCAGAAACTCTGTCCATCACGACCCCTTGTTGTTAAACAACTAACTATAACAGCCCTGAAACCTATCGTTTTTTCTGTGAATTTCTAAGGTTTTATAAATGCTAATTCCTAACTAAAACATGTCTGAAACCTATGGTTTCTTTAGTGAATTTCGAAGATTTTTTAAATGATCATTTTTAAATGTAATAATAGTTATATGTATTTTTTATACAGATTTTCTACAATTTTTAACTGTTTATTTTTACAATTTTTTTTAAATTACATTATATATTTTTAATATAAATGGCCAAAAAATGTTTTTTAACATATGGAAACTGAAATATTGTTTTTTAAAATATATTGTCATTTTAATATATTTATATTATTTTTTGCAAGGCAGTTCTGTGGTGCCTACTGTATATATGTAGTGGGCTAGTTGGACTGTAAGAACCCTCAGGATTCAAGGTGGCTTAATCTCTAAACATAAAAAGGTTATAGGGCGTGTTTATACAGTGGTGAAGGGAGGGGATGGGGCCTGATGTGACATATGCAAACACACCCTGTGGCGTGTTTTAAGTTGAGGAATTAAGTCCTCTTTATTCATAAATGTCCCTGGGTTCTACTAGCCCACATGTCTTTCTATTAAATATCATAGAACTGCGTTGCAGAGATGTGCTCCAAGTACATGCCCCATTTTACACCTCCCTGCAATGCAACTCTGTGGCACTTACTAAACATACCTGGTGGGTTAGTTGGCCCCCAGGGACCCTCAGGTTTCAAGGGGACTGTATCCCCTAAATTAAAATGCCAACAGAGTATGTTTGCACACATGTCAACTCAGTCCCCCCCTTTCTTCACCAGTGTGCAAACGTAGCCCTTTGTGCATTTTAATACTTAGTTAATCTTACCTTGACAGTAGTAGATATGAAAAAATGCTAAACATTTTCTCTGAAAGAGAAGAAAAATACATTTATATTATATAATATTAAATTTTTTACAACACAACATAATTTTAACATTATATAAATTATTTTGTTTACGTTTTTTGCTGTTCTCAGAATACATTGAATTTCACTACAAACAGTGATTTTAATGTTACTCATCACATAACAGCAGGCAAAAAAAACAATCAATAAGAGTGTTTAAAAAAGCTCAAATCTCTGTCTACTTAGTCTCTGAACATTCCGTAAAAACTACACCCTCAATAACATATCATATAATACAAATCACACATATATAAATTGCTTCCTTCCAAGAGAATTTTCTTACTTGAATTTGAAAGAACTCAAATAATAATTCAATTAACAATTCTTTTTAATCTCGATACACTGTAAAGGATGTTCTTTAAAAATATATGCCATGAGAATGTGCAAGAAAAAGTCCTTAATTCAAATGTATACCTTTCCTCTAGGCTAAATGGTATTCTTGAAATCCTTTATACTCAAATTGTCCAATAGAAATCATATTAATACATTTTAATATATTCCTCTTAGGCCGAATTATGTTCTTAAAACTTTGGTGTTAAAAATATTAGGAAGGAATTTGGTAATTCGTTAGGCAAACGTTGTTTAAAAACCAATTGAGCATAATTACAATATGTCCATCCTTTATTGCATTTTAAATAAACAGTGTAATGTTGCTGTAGAAGGACCATCATAGAAAATAATTGCTACTGCTACAAAAGTTCCTCCTGATATTGATACTTGACTTGCTACAAAATGTTAAATTAAAGTTTCCAATTGTCTTCCATTAGCTGTACAACGTTATATCATTAAAATGATATATTGTCCATATCTTCGTATAAATAATGTTGATAACATTTCTGAATTGCATTGGCTACACTCCATGTTTTGATTTGCTGCTTTAACTAATTTGTTGAAAGACACTGTTTTACAGTTTGGTAATGTCAAATATATAAATCTTTCAGTATCTATGTTAGTGCTACATGTAAACATATACAATTTTCACATTGATGTTCCCATTCGTAACAAAGGCCAAAAAGATTTCCAATTTCTATTCCTTCATTTTCCAATACTGCAAGAATATACATTAGAAATTCCTGAGCATCTTGTTGGACATTCTGCATAAATTGTCTAGAACCAGAACATATATCCAAAAAATTACGAATATCAGAAACGCTTTGCATTTTACTTTTATCAGTTCTCAGTTTTTCATAAATACAATGCAATAAGGAACAAAAGCTATTGTCTAACTGATACCCAACCATCTCTTCAATAGTGTCCTTTTTCTTTTTGCTTGCAATCTCAACATTATCTTGGTTTTTTTCCTTCTCTATAACTTCACTACAGATATTCTCATATCTTCTTTCTCGACCTACTACACACCTTTGAAGTACAGGATATTCAACTAAATTGGGAGCATATGCTCTACCTAACTGATTATACTCTTTTACACAGTTTACATCTACACTAATCTTCCTCTCAATAAAATCCATCAAATACAATCCAGATAAAGTTCTGACTCTGTACAAAGCAACATATGCCATACCCTCTTTAAACACAGTCCTTCCAATGTTCACCAAAGCACTGTCTACACTTAATCCTTGAGATTTATGAATAGTCACTGCATATGCCAGAGAAAGTGGAAACTGTTTTCTACGGACATATACATCTTTAACAAGCAAAAAACTAACTGAACAACAACCAATTTGTTTTACTACTTCAATTTGATCAAATTTGGTTTCTTAAAAATTCAATTCCATCTCTATTTTGATAATTAACAAAATCAACAACTTTACCCATTGCTCCATTTACTAAACCTTTTTCCACATCCAAATTATGCCTTAAAATTACCCGACAGTTTACACATACATATAGATTCTTTTCTAAACCAGCAGTTTTAGATATAGATTATTCTAAAGAATCCAATTTTGCTTCCAGTTTTTCTGTCAAAATAATAGTAATTTCTTCATGCTCTATTTTATCAATAGCCTCCAATTTTATTATTTGTTCATTTTCTAGCTTCAAAAGTTGTTCATTGAATATAGAACACTCGCGTAGTGTTGGCATTAAGCAGATTATAGATTTATTTTCTGCAATTTTCTTACATATTTTTTCAGGAACTATATTTTCATTTGGAAACAAGTTTGTAAGTAGTCGACTTTGCAAAGTTTGTTTGCCATGTTCTGTCAGTACCCCAACTCTTATATCTTGAAGAATGGTTCCATAATCAGCATCATTAGCCTGTCTCATATTTTTAATGAGTTCTTTGTATTCAAAATATGACCCAATGTTAACGTTTCCAACACTTCCCAAAGACTTTCTGGTGTCTTCATGTACAAGTGATTTAAATACTGGTTGTCCTTTTACGGGAGTAAGTTGCAGTAGATCTCCAAAAACTACCATACGTTTTCCTCCAAAGAAATAAGACATCATACTCTGTTTTAAGAATTTGCTGCATTCTTAAATGCACAAAGGCAAGCATTAAGTTTAAGACCATGCTTACCTCATCAATAATCAGAAGTTTAATTTTCTTTCTTGAAACTTCATTGCAAGCTCCTCCAGATAGTTTATATTATTCCAATGTATTTACATGCTCTACAAGTAGCATAAGTAAACAATGTAATGTAATTCCTTTAATGTTGTGTGCTGCCAACCCAGTTGCAGCAGTTACAAGACAAATGTGAGTCAGTTGTTTTTTGTAGATAACTGGTCAACACTTTAATTACGAAACGTTTTCCTGTTCCAGCTTGACCACTGACACACATTTGGATAGGTTGAAATGATGTGCATGTGCATTCTTTGTTTTCATGAAGAAATCCATGGTCAATCTGTTTTCTCACTTGGAGATATATTTCTTTCTGTTCAACATTTAGTTGTTCTTCCAAGTTTGCTAAGTCCATAATATCTTCTTGAGCTTGATGCATTGCTGTTTCCACTTCCTTCATTGCAATCACCGCTTCATTTTCAAGAATTGTTTGTCCTAGTGGATCTTGACTCAGTGGAGCAGAACTTTGACTGTCTTGAGAACTGTCTCTAGCAATCTCAGCTGAAATAGTAGCTTCTTGATCAATTTCATTGTTCAACAGCACTGCTAGTGTGAATGCCTAAATCTTTCTGCGAATGCATAAGCACTGACTGGCTTCTAATACTACTGAAACTTGACAACAGGATAGATTTTTAAGCAGTTATTTGTCAGCAAAGAGATGAAGTAACCACATGCTTCTGTCACAATGTTTGCACAAGTGCACAAAGACTCACAGTAAGATTCTATACAAGCGACTATTCCTTGGACTTTAGCAGGAGAAACTCAGTAGCCTAATTAAAAACAAAGGCACCAGATACAACACCTCACAAATTAATAACTTACCTTTCAAATTGATTTGTAGATTAAGAAGTATCTGAAACACACACCAGATATTCTTATGCACACAATGTCTGTAGTTCACTGATCTAAGCAAAAACCAAAAAATGGCACACTTTTCCTCTCATTCTGCACACATATACATGTAAATATCAAATCACATTGCTTCCCACATTAATTCAAAAGCTAACACACATTTCCATTGGTTACACATTTCAACCCTTTCCAAATGACATAACTTTCAACCCTACCCCCATTCTGCTTAATGTCTGTTGCCATACTAACAGTTGATGGAACACTCAACTGAACACACAGGTCACACGTTCAGCACACAATGTTGCAAATCCAAACAGCAATTGTGCTTGACTTTTTAAAATATCAGATTTTCCTATCTAATGTTCCTTTCAAACAGTTTTTACTAAGCAATAAGAAACATGCTTTTAAAGCACAGAAACATGCACCCTATTTTTCAGTCTACAATGTTCTCAAACACCCAATCATTTCTCTTCTTTTTTTAAAAATGCATCTTATCCACCATTTTAGAAAAATCTTAGTTTTCAAACTGCCCATTTCACATTCAGATATCTTCTGAGTGCATCCAGACCTCCCTTCAAGATGCTTAGAGTGTGGATTGTGGGACACAGCTATATTTTCTGGAGCATAAGGTATGCTGAAAGCAGAGGTATTGAAAAAGATTTAGCTTTTGCCAATTGTAGACATTAAATGGATTGAACAGAGAGGATTAAAGTGGCACCAATTGATGCCATTCGTTGAATCCTTTTTGCATCTCCAACACCCTGACCTCATAATTGTGCACTGTGGTGGCAATTACCTAGGCACTTTGACTAGGGTAGGTCTGGAAATGCTTCTGAAGGACACCTTTGGAGAATTGATGTCACTTTTCCCCCAAACTGTCTTTGTCTATTCTAACATATGCCAAAGACAGAAATGGAACTGGTCCATTCAATTTGGTCCACAGAATGAGAAAGCTAGGAAACATGTCAATAAAGCTGTTTCTGCTTATCTCAGAGATTATAGGATGGAGTCCATTTACAGCAACAATCTGCGTTCAAATATGGATGGCATCTATAGGAGAGATGGTGTACATTTTACAGATGAGGGTAAGAGAGTCTTTCTCAACAACTTTAGACTCTGCATAGGTACTTACTCGTACGTACCAAAATCTCCCAATAAACATAAGGGCTCTTTTTAGAGCCACCCAAGATCTAAACACATAAGCTTGATGTATATTTAAAAAACATTAAAAAAAATTATTTGGAGTTGTGCACCCAATGCGTTCACACCAGGGGGACGCTCTCGGAGTCACGCACCCAATGCGTTCACACCAGGGGGCCTCGCTGGGAGTCGCACACCCAACGTGTTCACACCAGGGGGCCGCACTGGGAGTCACGCACCCAACACATTCACACCAGGGGGCCGTGCTGGGAGTCGCACACCCAACACGTCAGTAGGTAATATATAAAAATATATATATATATGTATAGTTACAATAGAACAGAGTTTCAAAACTCGTGGGGCGCTCCGGTCCACTCCTATCCTGAAAGTTTGGGGGCCGAGTAAAAGGGGTGTCCCAAAACATGTTTTCCACATGCAATTTCCCATAGGAACCTTTAGTCGCAGCTATAGCCCGAACTGCTGAACCGAATGACACCAAATTTGGCAAAGAGGTAGTCCTTGGTTCAGACTCGTGCCTTTTTGTTAAATAGTGTAAATCTGTTCAGTAGGTTTTTAGATATTAGAGGAAATATATATATATATATATATATATATATATTCACTGAAAAAACCATAGGTTATAGACCATATATAGTTAGGAATTAACATTTACAAAACCTTAAAAATTCACAGAAAAAACCATAGGTTATAGACCATATATAGTTAGGGATTAGCATTTACAAAACCTTATTTTACTCGCACAAAACCATTGAAATTCGCATATATAGTTAGTTCCACTAACTATATATCGCGCACCCGCAATCCACTGCTAATGATGTCACATATTACATCATTCATGACATGGTCAGTGACATCACTGATGACATCACTGATGACATCTCAAATGACATCACTGATGACATCACTGATGACAACATCCAGTGACTGTATGTTTCTGTAAAGTTAAAATATGTCTTAAATATTGAAGAATGAGTGGATGTATAAGTGTATGGATGAAGGATTTAGTAGGTGCATGACTGACTGTATGAGTGAGTGATTAAATGTGTCTCACTGAGTGCATGGGTTAGTGACTAAACTGTCTTAACTTGTGCATCATTATGGCTGTTGTTCTGTAAACTGCTGCATGTGTTGATCAGTAACTATATGAGTAACTATATGGGTTATTGATTGAAGTATTTGTATGGGAGACTGAGTGTGTGTGTGGGTGGCTGGGAGGTGTATGACTCTGTGCATAGATGTGTGAGCAGTTGATTCACTAGATGTATGGGTTCAAAAGTGCATGTGGAAACAGCTGTATGGGCGGTTGACTGTGTGCATGAGTGTATTGGTGAGTGAATGGATATCTCAGTGCTACATGTCAAAGTAAGTACATATGTAAAACACAGTACATGTGAGAGTTGACATATATAAATAACTGTGCATAAGAGCAGGTGAATGTGTGAGTGGCTGTATGGATCATTGTGAACTTCAATCAAGGATTTTATAAAAGAGTAAATATGTGTTAGTATATGTTGTAATAAGTAAGGTGTGTATAACTGTATAGTTGAGGAAATGGAGGTGTGATTGATTCTTTGCATGACTGAGTAGGTGTGTGAGTAACTCCATGGATGAGTGACAGTCTGTGAGTGTCTGTTTACACTGAGTGTATGTAAGGTTATATTAGAGTCTGAAGAGGTTCAACGTATTATCACATGAATGATATCATCAGTGATGTCATCAGTGATGTCATTTGAGATGTCATCAGTGATGTCACTGACCATGTCATGAATGATGTAATATGTGACATCATTAGCAGTGGATTGCGGGTGCGCAATATATAGTTAGTGGAGCTAACTATATATGCGAATTTCAATGGTTTTGTGCGAGTAAAATAAGGTTTTGTAAATGCTAATCCCTAACTATATATGGTCTATAACCTATGGTTTTTTCTGTGAATTTTTAAGGTTTTGTAAAAGTTAATTCCTAACTATATATGGTCTATAACCTATGGTTTTTTCAGTGAATTTTTAAGGTTTTGTAAATGCTAATTTCTAACTATATATGGTCTATAACCTATGGTTTTTTCATTGAATTTCAATGGTTTTTTAATAGCAAATATCAAAAGCTGTAAAATGTATTCTTCTTTTAAAGGAAAAATATATTTTATATGTATTAATTAAAAAAAAATTATGCATCTGCCAAACCCTGACCTCTTAATAGTGCACTGTGGTGGAAATGATTTGGGCACTATGACTGGAGATGATTTTGAAATGCTTTTAAAGAACACCTTTCTTCATTTGATGACACTTTTTCCCCAAACTTCCTTGGTATATTCCAATATATGTCAAAGACAGAAATGTAAGTGGTCCAACCAATTTTTTCCACAATTTGAGAAAGCACGGAAACATGTGAATAAATCTGTCTGTTTGCATGAGAGACTATGGAATGGGTTTAATATACAACAATAACTTGCGTTCCAACATTCAACACATCTACAGAAGAGATGGTGTGCACTTCTCCGATGAAGGTAATAGAATATTCGTCCTTTATTGAAAAGTGTGCATTGGAACCTACTTGTAGGTACCTAAATTAGCCACAGAACCCAATAGCTCTTTTCCGAGCTACCCTACCTCTGATCATTCAAAACGTTTATCTTTTTCTAATTTTTTTTTTTTCACCAAAGTACGCTCCCCGGTTCGCTTACCGGTGTGCGTACCGGGCGCTCCCCCCACTCAATTTTCAAAAAATTGATTTTTGCATATATCACCGTCCTAATCCCCCCTCAGAAAACCTAGAGGGTCACAAAGTGTCTACCGTGCCCCCTTCTACCCATTCCGAACATTGTTTGTCCTCCATCTTATGACTCAATTCTACCGATACACAAAATGGAGGACTCCCGTAACGCTGCCGGTTCGCGTTCCGGGGAGCGCACCGGTAAGCGCTCGATAAAAAAAGGTGGGACAGTAATTTACAGAAAAACCACTACAGACACTTTCATCAAATATAGAATAGGCCCTACTACATAACAGTCCCTACCATTTACCCACATTTGATGGAATTCCATTGAGAAAATTATGCTGTAAGCCTGACTAAATATCCTGAGGTAAATTACCTAACAAAAACACTTATGAAGTGTTAGAATTGACAACCAATCAAAATGCTACTTTCAATATCTTCTATTATTTCATGACATTTGATTGGTTATGTACCTGAATATATATATATAAAGAAAGAGAGAGAAACACAGCCATTTTGACTACTACTTCCTGAAGTACATATCAAGTGCATTTCAACTGAGAACTTAAACTTCTTTTTGAAAGGTAAGATGTTATTTTAAAATCTGTAGTATGTTCTGCACTTTAAGTTAATTAACATTTTCTAATAGTTATATACTATCCCTCTGTAATAGTTATAGAATAAGATAGACTTCTCTGTTTTAGTTATGGATGGAGTTAGGCTTGTCTTGTATAATTAAGAATTAACTTAGGCATTATCACATAATTTTTTTTATATTTCTACTTCCAGTCTGATACCATACACTGCCCAAAGATAAAATCACTGTTTAAAAAACCAAACTACCTGTCTGTACTTAAACCCAACAGTGCCCTATCTGTACTGATATATTTTTTTAAAATTCATTTTACAGCACAAAAATGGAAGGAGAGAACAAAACTAACTTGGAAATTGTTGCAGGAAGCAACACAGATACAAAAATTGACTCTGAATTCTATGATGAATCACGGGACTTTGAACTTCTGCAATGTGTAGAATCAGTAGATTTCCTAATTGAAAATGAAAAAAATTCTGACAATGAATTATTAGAAGTTCTTTTTATTTTGAAAACGAATCAGAAAAATAAATTTATATTTAATAATTCAAAAATAGTTTAACACATTATTCATTTTTATATGTATTTTGTAAAGTACTAGCAAATCGATTATAATGTAAAGTCAGACTTTAACTATACTGTGCAACTTTTTTGTGTTACATAGTAAGTTTGCTCATAGTTACTTCCTTTCTTCCACTATATTATCTCCAATGTGTATTTAACATCTCTATATCATCTCCTGCCTCCATGGTGTTTCTGCTTTCCTGACAGACTACGCTATGAATTCCATATACCACAATAACTTCTGAAACAACATGCAAGATATTTACAAAGAAAACAGTGTATATTTATTTTTAGACTCTGCATTGGTACCTACATGTTGGTACTTAAATAAAAAAACAAAAAAAAAACAAAAAGAACAATCAATAAACATACAATATTTGAACATTCTTTCATCCTATTTTCCCAATATTACGCTTCCCGGACCGCTTCCCGGTGCGCGTACGGAGCGCTCCCCCCGCAAAAAAAATGAAAATAATCTTTTTTTTTTTTTACCCCGCGGGGCCCTTTTAAAGCCCCCTCATCAAACCTAGTGGGTCAGGGAGGATGTACTCCGCCCCCTTATGCTCATTTCCCCCTTTGTTTTTGCCACATCTTGTGTCTCGATCCTACCGAGACACAAGATGGCGGCCGCTCCGGACTGTTTAGATTGTTCACAGTCACCGGGGAGCCAATCCGCTTCTCCTCGCGAAGTTCCGTTACGCGTCAGGTACGCGAACCGGGGCGCTAACCGGGACACTGTCACAGATATATCTGTTTTTTGAAACGTTAATTTCTCAAAATCCACTGGAGCACATATATTTAGACATAGCAAAGGCACGTCGGGCAAACCATATCTACAATTTTGCCAAGTTTCGTGTAAATCATTCAGCCGTTCGAGCTAAAAGTGATTCCAACCGCCCTATGGAAAAATGAATGGGAAAAACGCGTTTTGGGACCCCCCTTTTTTCTCGGCCCCCCTTTTAAAAATACCCCAAAATTTTCAGGGGCTGCTCAGAAACAAAATGTGCCATTTTCCTGAGAATTTCAGCCAATTCCGTCCACAAACGCCAAAGTTATTCAACATAGAATTTTCAGAAATCCCATAGGAAAAAAATCCTAACTATATATACCTACTGGCGACTGCCAGTAGGTAATATATATATATATATATATATATATATATATATATATATATATATATATATATATATATATATCCTGAACTCCGTTTCACACAAGCTCGCACTGCTTCCTCAGCCAGCAAGTAGACTAGACACCGGACACGGACCTCGAGGTGCTTACAAATTTTATTTTTTAGCAGAAAGTGTCACAGACGTTTCGGCTCAGCGGAGCCTTGATCACATGACAGCGATTGAGTTACAAGGTACACCTTTTAAAGTGCTAGTGTGTGATTAACTGAAATCACCTGTGCAATTACGCGTGTAGACATAAAAGACATACTAGGCAAGGTACCCAACAAATTCAATTCAATTTTCAAAAATAGATGTAAAATACATTTTAAAAATTACATGTGACATGCGCTAAAATAATGTGTTCAATGTTTATCAAAATCCATTACTTGTTCTTTTGAAGATCATTGTAAAATACGTTATTTACAGATTTCCTATATTTTAAGTGAAGAGTCCTAGTGCATAGTAAGTCATAGACGCGGTCACTGTTTAAGTAAAAAATATATGGTTACCAAACCAGGTAAAAATTGTCAAATCAGCTTTAAATGGACCTCATTAACAAACTATGGTCTTCCTACCAATTTACTCTAACTATTGGTGAGTTTGAATTTTGGACCTCAGAGCAATAAGTAGTTAGCTATAAAGTGCTATGTGCTGACTTTATAAAGTGCAAATCGTGCTTAAAGTGCATCTTTAGAAGAATGTGCAAATCTAGCAGTGCTGTGCAAATATGCATACTTAACAATTCCTAGGTCCATATTGGAAATATTCACAACTAAAATATTTCTAAGCCTAATGTATTTGAGGTAGGGGGTTAAAGGAGGTTCTCAACTGTGTGATGTTGCAATTCGACCGTTAATACAGTACTTTCCCATTATAAAAACGGACTCCATATTCACATAAAAATTCAAACAGTTTACAAACAACTTTTAGCATTCACAATCATTTGGGTGCTATTATTGCCATGTCTTAGTGTTAAGTGCAAACAAATAAGTGGAAAAGAGATTGGTCTTGATGACCCAAAAACCCTGCCCTAAATAATAAACAAAATAACAAAATAACAAATGTTAGGAACTCTGTAGTGTACTTCATCATATTGATTCCTAACCATGTTAAAACAGTGCACAGTGAAAATAATAATCCAAATAAATGGTTTTCTCAAAGCAGCATTACATTTCTATATTAATTCATAGTGATGGGTGTGTGCTCGCAGCCCCCTCGAGGCCTATCCCAGCCATCACCCAGCCGGGTGACTACCAAGGACATTACTCACGGGGGGGAGAGCACACAACAACCTAACGTTCTTACTTAGAGCAAGCAGGTGTGGAGGTCCTCTGTCACGTTAAGCCCAAAAGGCACCTTCGTATTAAGCAGAAGAATGTACTTTGTTTCAAGCTTCCTGTGCCTGGTTTCCCTATCTCCACCCCTTCTGTTGTTAATGACCGCATCGATAACCCAATATCTGAGACCATTGTTATTACATTGGTGATGGTCTCTGAAATGACGCGCCACTGGGTATGTGCTGTCCACACTAGTTATTGCTCGCAAATGCTGTAAAATGCGTTTGTGGACAGCATTCCTCGTACTGCCCACATACTGTAATCCGCATGGGCAGCGCAAAACATAAATCACATATTCTGTCTTGCATGTTAAAACTTGGGTTATCGGGTGATTTTTCCCAGTGAATCCATCCTTGAATGTTTTAGTGTTTTCCCCATGTGTGCATGCTTTACAAACCCTGCAGTTATAGAAACCTTTGTTCTTTTGCCACCACTCTGTTTTAGCAAAGGGATCAGGATTAGTTTTAACAATGTGATCCCTCAAGGAGGGGGCCCTGCTGAAGGTTAATGAAATTTGCTTAGGTAGGTCACTGCCTATCACATTGTCTTTTAGCACTATGGGCCAGTGTTTGTTCATTATTTTCCTTATTTGGTGATGTTGTTTAGTGAACCCCGTTATTAATCTAAAACACTCAGGCTCTGTCTTTCCAGGTTTAGACATATCTTGTCTAGCATCAGGCTCCCTGTCAGCTTTCCTGATAAGGAGCTCCTCTCTAGTTAGATTCATGGATTTCTGTATTGTTTGGTCAATCAATTTTTTGGAGTAGCCTCTCTCAACGAATCTGTTTCTGCTTTCATTTTGCGCCTGCTCCAGATCTATGGGGTTGCTGCATATACGTCTTAAACGCAGCATCTCCCCATATGGGATACTAGAGATAAGATGTACTGGATGGGCACTCGCAGCATGAAGAATGCTGTTACCAGCTGTCTTTTTTCTGAATACCTTAGACTCCAAACGACCCCCCTTGATGTAGAGTTCGGCATCAAGAAATGTGACTTTTTCTTGACTCAGAGTCGCCGTGAATCTGAGGTTAAGGTGATTGTCATTGATATCCTCCACAAATTTAAGAGCTTCTTCATAGCTTCCCCTCCATATGACGAACAAATCGTCAATGAAGCGGAACCATGCCACTAGATTGTTCCTGATAATGTGTTGATATTCGTAGCCGAGGACCAGCTCCTCCCAAGCTCCCATGTGCAAACATGCGTAGCTTGGAGAGAAGCTGGCCCCCATTGCTACCCCCTGCTTTTGGCGGTACAATTGTTGATTAAATAAAAAGACATTATTTGTGAGACAGAAACTTAACATATCTAGCAGCATCTTGGTATGTTTTTCATTGCCTGGTTCCCTTCTGGAGAGGTAGTATCGTATTGCCTCCAAACCATCGCTATGTGAGATACTGGTGTACAATGCTGTTACATCCAATGCTATCAGCCAATCTCCCTCCAAAATTTGCACTTCTTTGATCTTAACCAGAAAGTCCCCTGTGTCACGTATATATGACCCCAATTGTTGGACATAACCTTGCAAAAAATAATCAATATAGATCGAGGTATGCTCCAAGAGGCCCCCCCGTGCAGAAATAATTGGCCTTCCAGGTGGGTGGTCGGGGTCCTTGTGTATTTTTGGTATGAAATACAAGATGGGAGTGACAGGGTGTTCAATCTTCAAATATTTGAATATATATATATTTTTTTTAGAAAGCCGCGAGGTGAAACGCGTCTGTCGAGAAGGAGGGTAGAGGGAACAAAAGCACCAAATAAAGCATTTTCTAGCTTTATATCATCACCCTGCGTGTGCCTCTTGATTCTTGAAGTAACCATCTTTACTGCTTTGTGAGATAATATATATATATATATATATATATATATATATATATATATATATATATATATATATATATATATATATATATATTACCTACTTGCGGTCGCCAGTAGGTATATATAGTTAGGATTTTTTCTCTATGGGATTTTTGAAAATTCTATGTCTAATAACTTTGGTGTTTGTGGACGGAATCGGCTGAAATTTTCAGGAAAATGGCACATTTTGTTTCTGAGCATCCCCTGAAAATTTGGGGGGGGGGGGTCGTCAAGGGGGGCCGAGAAAAAAGGGGGGTCCCAAAACGCGTTTTTCCCATGTTAATTTCCATAGGGCGGTTGGCCTCACTTTTAGCCCGAACGGCTAAATGGATTTGCACGTAACTTTGCAAAATTGTAGGGACTGTTAGCCCGATGTGCCTTTGCTAGGTCTCAATATATGTCCTCAAGTGGATTTTGATAAATTAACGTTCAAAAAAAGATATATATCTGTGACAGCGCTCCGGGCAGCGCTCCGGTTCGCGTACTTGACGCGTAACGGAACTTCGCGAAGCGAAGCTGATTGGCTCTCCGGTGTCTGTTAAAATTCTAAACAGTCCGGAGCGGCCGCCATCTTGTCTCTCGGTAGGATCAAGAGACAAGAGGAGGCCAAAACAAAGGGGGAAATGACCATAAGGGGGCAAGGTAGATCCTCCCTGACCCCCTAGGTTTGATGTGGAGGCTTTAAAAGGGCCCCGTGGGGCAAAAACAAAAAAATTATTTATTTTTTTTTGCGTGGGAAGCTTCCGGTTCGCGAACCGAGAAGCGGCCCGGGGAGCGTGCTATGAGGAAAAAAGAATGATAGTCTTTTTAAATATTGTATGTAACCAGCAGCGTTACGGGAGTCCACCATTTTGTGTTTCGGTCGAATTAAGATACAAGATGGAGGGCAAATAGTGTTCAGAATGTGTAGAAGGGGGCACGGTAGACGTATCTTGACCCCCTAGGTTTTCTGAGGGTGGTTGAGGATGCTCATATGTGCTGGAAAAAAAACATTTTTTAAAGAAATTTCGCGTGGTTAGTTTCCGGTTCGCGTACCGGGTAGCTCTCCGGGGAGCGTAGTTTGTTGAAAATTAGTGAAAAAAGTTAGTGAAAAATAATAATTGTGAGTGATTAGATGTAGGGTAGCTCTGAGAAGAGCTTTTGGGTTTATGGTACATTTATGTACTTATAAGTAGGTACCAATGCAGAGTCTTAAATTCAAAATGAAAATTCTGTTGCCCTCATCTGAGAAGTGAACTCCATCTCCTCTGTAGATATCTTGCATGCAAAAACGCAAGTTATTGTTGTACATGGAGCCCATTCCATGGTCTCTCATGTAAGCTGAAACAGATTTGTTTACATGCTTCCTCGACTTCTCAATTTGTGGACAAAATTGGTTCGACCACCTCCATTTCTGTCTTTGGCATATATTTGAATATACCAAGGCAGTTTGAGGAAAAAGTGCCATTAATTGCTCAAAGGTGTCCTTTAAAAGCATTTCCAGACCTACCCCAGTCAAAGTGCCCAAATCATTACCTCCACAGTTTACAATTAACAGGTCAGGTTTTGGCAAATGCATAAAGGTTTTCACCAATGGTATCAATTTGTGACATTTTAATCCTCTGTGGCCAAACCACTTAATTACCACATCTTGTAAATTGAGGTTAGGTAAATTTCTGTTCTCAGCATACCTTTGAGCCCAGTAGATGTAACTATGTCCAACAATCCAGACAGTAAACATGGTGAGAGAAGTTTCTGCTGCAGTCAGATGAAGTGTGGTAATGAAATGGCAGATGAAACAGTAGGAGTTTGTAAAGAAAAAAAACTGTGGAGTTTCAGTGCTAATGATTCACTTTCTAGTGATTGGTGGATTTCCATTTCTGAAAACAGAAAGTTAGGGTGCATGAATGTGTTCTTTGAAAGATGTAATTTCAATGGTCAAGAAAAAATCATTTAATGAAAGATTGCACTGGATACGCAGGTGCACTGAGAGTTCAGAGTTCAATTGAAACATTGTTGTGTGAACTTGCAAACATCAGAGGTCTTTCAGGAGGTGGTTGCTATGCAAAAAAGGCAGAGAGGGCAGAGGGGGGAAGGGTTTTGATTTGAAAAAAGTGAGGGAAGAGTTTTGATTGGCTAACATGAGAGATATGTGTGATGAATATCAGCATTTCTGTGCTTTCTATAGCTGCAGCCTCTGGAGTGCATACTCTTTGTTCTGCTGAAGACAATTTGGTGTATTTCTGAGACTGTTTTGAAACTCATAAAGAATTTGCTAAGGTGAGAAAAGATTTATTTAATTTAGATGGACTATAGTATGCTTTAAGGACAAAATTATGAAGAAAGCTGTGTTTTTAAAATGTTGCTTTGTCTAAAGTGTTTTACAAATAGATTTTGTTTCTTTGAGAAATTGTAATTGAAAATAATGTGAAGTATTAGCACTGTCAGGGTGTTTTTGTACATAGGAGCTGTGCAGTGTTTTCAAATTATTACTTGAAAATCGTTTTTGAGGAAAATGAATGCTTTTAAAATTTATCACAAGGAGAAAATGGTGTCTGTTTCTTTATAAGGCATTTGAGTATCTCTGATGTTATTTTTCCCATTTTAATTTAAGAGCTTTCGCCGTGGGGCTTGTTCCTTGTAAATATGCTCCCACCTGTGCATGGCAAATTTAGATTTTGATTCTCTGAGTTACATAGCCATGTTAAAAGTGTCCCAGAAAATGGTGCAAAGGCTTTAAAAAAACACTTTCATGTGTCTTAGGGCATTTTAAGTCACTGAGGAAACACAGGTGATGTGATTGTGCAATGAGGAAACGAAACTCCATATTTTTCAATGACATCGCCTGTGTTTCCTAAGTTTATGAATAACATTGTGCAGATGAAGTTTAGGTCTGTCCACGGACACAAAAGAGGTCTGGCCTTTGTTCAAGAGTGAGGTCGACATGACTTTCTTCATTGGTAGGCCTTCACATGTATTATCTCCTCTGTACTCTGCAGCGGCGGTGCAAAAGATTTGCTATCTGGCGACATATTTACAACTTGATGCATCTACACAGATGTGTCATGCTGTCGTTTTTGAGGAAAAGGAATGCTTTTAAAATTTATCACAAGGAAAAAATGGTGTCTGTTTCTTTATAAGGCATTTGAGTATCTCTGATGTTATTTTTCCCATTTTAATTTAAGAGCTTTCGCCGTGGGGCTTGTTCCTTGTAAATATGCTCCCACCTGTGCATGGCAAATTTAGATTTTGATTCTCTGAGTTAAATAGCCATGTTAAAAGTGTCCCAAAAATGGTGCAAGGGCAATCAAAAACCCCTTTCATAAGTCTTAAGGACATTTTAAGTCATTTCCTCTTGAATGTAGGTATACAATTGATTTATATGTTGTGTTTAAAAAACGTTTTTTCCAAATCAATTACATTTCTGGATATGTACTGCTAGAGCTTCATAGGTTGTTTGGGGCATATTTATAAGGCATTTAAGTGTCTCTGATGTTATTTTTCCCATTTTAATTTAAGACCTTTCCCCGTGGTGCATTTTCCTTGTAAATATGCTTCCATCTGTGCTTGGCAAATTTATATTTTGATTATTTGACTTACATAGCCATGTTAAAAGTGATCCAAAAATGGTGCAAAGGCTTTAAAAAAACACTTTCATGTGCCTTAGGGCATTTTAAGTCACTGAGGAAACACAGGTGATGTGATTGTGCAATGAGGAAAAGAAACTCCACATTTTTCAATGACATCGCCTGTGTTTTCTAAGTTTATGAATAACATTGTGCAGATGAAGTTTAGGTCTGTCCACGGACACAAAAGAGGTCTGGCCTTTGTTCAAGAGTGAGGTCGACATGACTTTCTTCATTGGTAGGCCTTCACATGTATTATCTCCTCTGTACTCTGCAGCGGCGGTGCAAAAGATTTGCTATGTGGCGACATATTTTCAACTTGATGCATCTAGACAGATGTGTCATGCTGTAAAGTCCTGTGCCACATGAAACCTGCGTCAGGTTTCATATAGGTGTTTTGTTGCAGGGTGGGCATTCATTTGCATGAAAGCCCTGTAAAAGTAACACAGTGAAATTTAGAAGATTTCACTGAGTCAGCTTTATAGCATTCCTGAATCAAATCCTTATGGCTGTTTGAAACAGGCATAAGGAGTGAAGCACCATGTAATGTGTGGCTTCCTCCTGTGCATTGCAGTAGACATGTTGTGTTTACGACGTGACTTGTGCAATGTGTTGCTTTTGCGGCACTGATGCGTGACGCATCTGTGCTGTTTTTATTCAATGGTGCTCCACAATGTAAATGTGCCACACCATGGGTAGCAGAGCAGTGGTGCACGTTAACTGGTGCATCCATGGGGATGTGCCAGTTAACATAAATCTGTCCCTATACATTTAAGTATGTGCAGGGGACACAGAGTCGGTGAGGCTTATCCTAGGTTAAGAAGAGATGAGTCCTGTTTACTGAAGACTTAGACATAGGCCTCACCTCTTCAGCATCGCTGGACATGGCTAAATAATAGCTGCAAAATGATACTCTTGTTAAAAATTTTACTTTTCTAGTCTCTGAGATTTGTGTCTTAGTCTGCAACATCTCATTGTTGTTCTCTTTTTTTAAAGATAACGACAACATCAAGCATGAGTGATAATGAGCAATCGGTTGATCTCGATCTTATCGTTGAACTTGTCATTGAAACGTCAGTGGAAGTAGATCCCTTAGATCATTTAAATCCTGAGGATGATGAAGAATATGATGAGAATGCTGATTTGTCAGAATTGTATGATATAGGGTGGGAAGCTGATCTGCTTGAGCCTATGTAGTAAAAATGTAAACCGTTTCATTTAAAATTAAACAAAAGTTCAAAAATAGTTTGTGTGTAGTGTCTTTATTAAAATAATCAAATATGCTCGTAAAATTAGTTCAGATTCACATATAAAACAACACAGGTAAAATGTAGAAGCATTTAATTTCTTTGCTACTATTTGTGATTTCTAAATTTGCCAATGCACTAAAAATTATTCTATGTTAAAATAACAAGCAGAGTGTTAAGTTTTTGATGACTGTTATTGATTTACTGTTTGGTAATAGTGATTAATAACATTTTTTATTATATTTTAGCACAGATTCAACTGCAGATTATTTCAAAATTTGAAAATGCCAACTAAGAATCGAATTAGAAAGGCTACAAGACGTCAAAGACAGCAGGTCCATCAATTACTGCAGCAGTCCTCTACAAAAAAAACTTGTCAAGTCACCAAGAAAGCACCGGGTAAGACCACGAAATCATTCATAAGAAACATTTGTAGTAAAAAAAGTATTACTACAGAAAATGTTTCAGTCCAGAAAAAGAGAAGCAATTTAAACGGAAAGGAAGGGCCAATCAAAAATGTTACTGCTAGAGCAAGAGATAACTCTGTGCATGATAGCAGAAGGAAAGAACAGTTTAGGGACATTCGTAAACGAATGTTCCGCAACAGGATAATTGGCAATTTGTTAAAAAATATTAACAAAGGTCAACAGAAAGTGGTTTTTTATAAGAGAAAAAAAAAAGTTGAGAAAGTTATTGATCAGGCATTTGAAATTAAACGAAAGTTATTTATTTTGATAATCAACAGAATTAGGAAGGTAAACAAGGTAATTTATGATTTCAAAACAAATAGTAGATGGAAGAGAATAATTAATCGTAGTAATTTTTGTGATGTTTTCTCAGGAGACTGGATGCATAGTTCAAGTTCTGAGGCATTTTTTAATGAGGAGAGTTATTTCCAGGATAATGATTTGGTGCATGCAGTTGACACCAGTGGTCGAGCTTATGAAGTGAAAGATGGATGTCCAGTTGAAAAAGAAAAACTTGTGACAACAGAGACAGAAGAGGTGTTAGGTAATGAGGTTTTAGGAAGACGTCCTAAGGGTCCTGTGTACACCTGGAACTGTAGTAGTATTTGCAGTGTGCGACAGGATTCAATCGATTTGCTTTGTGATTTCGTACGGACATTTAATAAGAAAAGTTTTAAGCAGAAAATGAAGTTGTTGCAAGAATTAGATCCTTGCAGAGTGAGAGAAGTGACAGGTTTGCATGGTCATTCACTGGCTTGTCTTTCCAGGAGAGTATGCCAGAGTGTTTTTCATCATTTTAGGATGCTAGCAGTGCATCATAATAAAGTGAGGAAATTAGTTAGAATGTTGTATTATGCTAAGAGTCCAGCAATTATGCTTAAACAATTATGTGCTGCTCTTTTCCATGGTTCTGAAATAGATGTGAAGAATATTTGTGAAGAAATTGAGTTTTGTTACTTTGGAAGTAAAGAGGAGAATGTTCAAATTGACCCAGAAGAAGAGGGTAATGTTGAAGATAATGTACAGGTTTCCAGTACAGATAATTTTCAGAAGGAAATTGCCACGTTTCAGGTGAAATCAAGTGAGAGGCCTAATTTCACTTGTGTGTGTTGTCGACGCACTTATTATAAGAATCAGACTAAGTTAGTGGATTTATATGCAAAAAGTGAAAGGGAAAATAATAGTGAATGGAAGGATTTCGCAACATACTTGATGGTAGAAAATTGTTTTGATTTGGGATCGGATCAACGTGTGTGTACTTATTGTTGTAACAAATTAAACCAAAACCAGATGCCTGCTAGGGCGATTCATAATAATCTGGAATTGGTTGAGATTCCTTCTGAATTGAAGGATTTAAATACTTATGAATCTATTTTGATTCAAAGTATCCATCCCTTTCAGGCTATTGTAAGAATGGAGCCAAAGACAGGGAAGATGCCTCCATCAGATTTACAGAGAGGATTAAAGGGAAGAGTTGTTTATTTGCCTTTGGATTTGAAGAAAAACATTAACACAATTGGAGTAGAGAAAGTGGAAGAGGAACCTCTAGTTATCATAGTTAATGGTGTTCCGACAAAGAGTAAGAAAATATGGCAAGATTTAGTGGATGTTAGGAAAGTCAAAAAGGCAACATTGTATTTAAAAAAAATAATAAATACTATAAGAATGTATATGTTGCAGAAGAGGAAGTAAGTGAGGAAGAGGATAGCGATTTGTGTCAGGTCAAATTGAAAAAGTAGAAGCCTCTAAAAAGGAAGAAATATATGAACATTATAGTGTTCATCCTTTGCATTCCAAGGAAGTTATGGGGAATGCTATTGAGTTGTTTCAAATGAAACAAGCCAAAGGGAGTCCCATTAGTGTTTGGGAGGAAAGTTTGGAAGCTCGGTGTTTCCCACAGCTATTTCCCACAGGTCGAGGAGGACAATATGATGAGCGACCTGTTCAAATTCCTGCTTCAGAATACCGGACTTTACGATTGTATGCAGAAGATGCTAGGTTTCGACAATGCATTCCCTATTTGTTTCATCTCCTGTTTGAAAGCGATCTGTCAGGACTGTCATATGCAGTGAACCACATCTTGAAAAGTGGTATACAGATGCGAAACATCTCGGCAAGGGACTTTATGGATAAAGTCAATGTCCAAGACAGTATTTTGGATTCTCACTTAATTAATCTCATGGCGTGTCAGCGTGGTACTAATGAGTACTGGTACCGTCGTCATGGTGATTTAAAATGTATGCTGAGGAACTTAGGAACTCCGACATGGTTCCTCACTCTGAGCTGTGCCGAGTATAGCTGGGAAGACTTACTTGAATTTCTACGAGAGGCAAATGAAAACATTGAAAATATTGAATTCAAGACACCCGGAGAACTGTGCTCTTTGGATCCAGTGAATGTATGCAGGTACTTTAATCATAGATTTGAAGCTATGATGTCTTTCATCATGAATAAGAAGAATCCACCTCTTGGAGAGGTGTTGGATTTCTTCTGGAGAAATGAGTACCAAGCAAGAGGTGCTCCTCATATACATATGCTGCTGTGGATCAAGGATGCACCTAAATTTGGAACAGATCCGGATGACTTAGTGATGAGTTTCATAGAACAGTATTCTACGTGTGCTGTTCCAAACGCAAAGGAGAAGAAAAGCCTAAGAGAACAAGTTCTACGTTTCCAAAGCCATCGTTGTGGAAAGTACTGTCGTCGTAAATTCAGAAACAAGGACAAGTTCTACACCAAATGTCCTTTCAACTTTCCACGACCGGTGATTTCTAAAGGAAGAGTAAACAGCTTGATGTCTTCGCTGCGACATAATGTGACGAGGAAATCACCCAAAAACACATACAATTTGAAAAGAAACGAAGAGTCCAAGTACATCAACGACTGCAACCCAGTGATTTTGTCCATGTGGAATGCTAACATGGATATACAGTTTGTGGCTGACAACTGTATGGCTGTGGCTCGGTATGTGACGTCTTACATCACCAAAAAAGAAAAGACAGAATTGAAGGATATGTGGGAGGATATTTCCCATGAAAAGAGCCTCAGCAAGAAGTTGTACAGTTTCAGTCTGAAGATGTTGTTGCATCGAGAAATCGGAGCTTATGAATGTTCTGACCGGTTATCTTCAGCAAGTCTCTATGCCAAATCTAGGAGTATCATTTGGGCGAGTGTTGGTCTTGCTGCAACGCGAAATCGAGTTCTAAAACCTGTCCGGTAAATTGAGTATTTGGCGGAAAAGGAGCCAAACAGTACCGACATTTTGAAGACCAACATGTTGGATACATATTATCCAAATCGAAGCAGTCACCTCGAGAATGTTTGTCTATATGAGGTTCTACAAAATTACATATTCAAGAGGAACATCAAAGAAGATATTGAGAAAGGAGTGTATGCTGTAATTGGAAGTGAGGGATGTCTGGTTAAGCAAAGAAAATGCCACTTGGTAAACCATCGAAAATTGAGTGGCGAATCTCCAGAAAAAAAAGAGTTTTTCTATTTAGCACTCTTGCAACTTTTCAAGCCTTGGCGTGCAGAAGAGGAACTGCTTGGAGATTTTCTTTGTTACGAAGACTCTTTCAATGCTGCCAAGGAGACCATAGAATGTTCTGCTTTTCCCAAATATCTAGAAATGTTGACTTTGGAAATCTAGCAGGAAGCAACGATTGCAGCCGAGATTGCTAGAGACAGTTCTCAGGACAGTCAGAGTACTGTTTCATTGAGTCAGGATCCACTAGGAGGACCTGTTATCGAAAATGAAGCCGCCACTGCTATGAATGAAGTAGAAAGAGCCATGGCATATGCTCAGGAGGATGCGGTTAACTTAGAAGACTTGGAAAGACAACTCAACGTTGAGCAGAGGAAAATATATGACGAAGTTACCAAGCAAATTGAGCATGGATTAAGTCATGAGAAGAAAGAGTGCTCATGTACGTCATTGAAGCCTGTCCGATTGTACGTGAGTGGAGAAGCGGGAACTGGAAAAAGTTTCCTCATTAAAGCAATTTCTTGTTATTTGCAGGAAAGGACTGAGTCATCGCTGTCTTGTGTTGTCACCGCTCCAACTGGACTGGCAGCACATAACATTAAAGGAATTACTTTGCATCGTCTACTGATGTTGCCAGTGGAGCATGACAACAAATTACAATACCACAAGTTATCTGGAGATGCTTGTTGTGAAGTTTCAAGAGTCTTGAGGAAAATGAAACATCTTATCATTGACAAAGTAAGCATGGTTTCCAATCTCATGCTTGCCTTTGTGCATTTGAGAATGCAAGAAGTTCTTAAAACAGAGTATGATGTGTTATTTGGTGGCAAACACATCATTGTTTTCGGAGATCTTCTGCAGCTGACACCAGTGAAAGGACAACCTGTGTTCCAAATGCTCACGCATGAAGATACCAGGAAGTGCCTAGGGAGCATTGGCAACGTCAATATATGGTTAAACTTCAATTATGCCGAACTGCATGAAAATATGCGTCAGGCGAAGGATGAAGATTACAAGAATATTTTACAAGATGTTAGAATTGGAAAAGTGACCGAGCATGCGAAAGAAGCTTTACATGCACGATTACTGTCAAATTTATATCCAGAACAAGACATTGTGCCTGAGAATATTTTTAAGAAAATTACTGAGAAGAAATCTGGAATATGTTTGATGCCAACTCTTGCAGAATGTGCCATCTTCAACAACAAAATGTTGAATTTAGAAAAACAAGAGATTGTGAAACTTGAAGCTATTGACAAAATAGAGCATATGGGAGCAACAATTATTTTGTCAGAGAATTTGAAATCTAAATTGGATTCATTAGAGAAGACTATATCTAAAACTGCGGGTTTTGAAAAGACTTTGAATGTGTGCTTAAATTGCTGAATCATTTTGAGAAGGAATTTACATGTTGAAAGAGGTCTGGTAAATGGATCAATGGGTAATGTTGTTGATTTTGAGAAATACAGAAATAGAGATGGAATTGAATTTTTAAAAATTAAATTTGATGGCATTGAGGAAGTACAGCTAATTGGTTGTTCTTCTGCTAGATTTTTGCTTGTAAAAGACTTATATGTGCGCCGTAAGCAGTTTCCTGTTTGCTTGGCATATGCGGTGACAATCCATAAATCACAAGGTTTAAGTGTAGATAGTGCTTTGGTGAATATTGGCAGTTCTGTGTTCAAGGAGGGTATGGCATATGTGGCATTGTCACGAGTTAGAACTTTATCGGGATTGTACTTGATTTACTGTGATGTCACAAACATTTGTGCGGATCTAGATTGTGTTAAGGAATACAATAGGTTAAGAAGAGAGTATGCGCCACATTTGCCTCAATATCCTTTGTTTGAGAAACGTGTGGTAGGCCGGAAACGAAGAAATGTGACCAATAGTAGGGAGGTTATAGCAAAAAGACGAAAAGTCGATGAACCTGAAATTATAAGCAGAAAGAAAATGGATTCTGTTGAAGATGTTGTTGGTTTTAAATTTGAAAATAGTTCTGGTGTCAACTGCTATGCTAATGTAGTGGTTAATGTTCTCTTTTCACTAGAGACTTTCAAAGAACAGATTGTGATCAATTTGGAACAAAGTTTATGCTGTTTGTTGAATTCTGTGTTAGAGAAATGTAGTGCTGATAAAACAAGAGTAGAAAGTGTGTCTGAAATTCGTTTTCTGTTAGACGAATGTTCAGGTCAAACAGAATTCTCTGAAAATATTCAGCAAGATTGTCAGGAGTTTTTAATGTATATGCTTGATGTATTGCAAGATGAGGGTGTAGATGTATATTATCTATTTGGCCTTTCTTATCAATGGCAGCATGACTGCAAGAATTGTAGGGTATCAAGTACTACTAGTGTAGATTCTGAAAGATTTATATATTTAACTTTGCCAGACAGTAGTCAGTGTCCTTTCATAAGCTAATAAAAGCAGCTGATCACAACATGGAGTGTAGCCAATGTAAATCTGAAATGATGTCAACATCCCCACCGAGACCAGGAAGACCGTCACCCAGGCCCTCGTCACCAGCCGACTGGACTACGGCAACGCCCTCTACGCCGGGACCACCGCCAAGCTCCAGAAGAGACTCCAGCGGATCCAGAACGCCTCAGCCAGACTCATCCTCGACATCCCACGAACCAGCCACATCTCCGGACATCTGCGAGACCTTCACTGGCTCCCCGTCAACAAAAGAATCACCTTCCGCCTCCTCACCCACGCACACAAAGCCCTACACGACCAAGGCCCGAGCTACCTCAACAGCCGAGTCAACTTCTACGCTCCCAAACGCCACCTCCGATCAGCCAACCACGCCCTCGCCGCCGTCCCCCGCATCCGAAGAGCGACTACAGGAGGAAGGTCCTTCTCCCACCTGGCCGCCAAGACCTGGAACTCCCTCCCGACCGACCTGCGCCTGACCCAAGACCACCTCTCCTTCAGGAAGAAGCTGAAGACCTGGCTGTTCGAGCAGTAGCGGCTCCCCCCCCCCCAGCGCCTTGAGACCCCACGGGTATGTAGCGCGCTTTATAAGTGTCACTGATTGATTGATTGAACATTATTTTTACGAAAATATGGCCTGTATGTCATTTTAATGTTCCAACGATGTAGGCCTGATGGAACAAAATTGACAACTTTAATAAAAAAATTTGTTGCTTCGCAGTTGTCAATATCAGGAAGGACTTTTGTAACTGCAGCAACTATATATCATGACGGTCCTACAACAACATCAGGACATTACACAACTTATTTAAAGTCCAGAAACGGCTGGTCATTCTGCAACGATTCTCTTTTAACTTTCAAAAAGAAATTGCCCTTTGACCTTAAAAAGTCTTACCTGGTGTTTTTAAAACCAAAATTTTAGGGACAGATTCTCTGGATTTGTTCTGAGCAATTTCAAGAGGTTCATGGAGTAGAGGGAATGTAAGTCTGCAATGCTGTCTAGATTATTTATCCAAACTTTTGATCATAATGTCATTTTAAAAATTCAAAAATATAAACCTGATGCAAGTAACTCTGCTTCATAGTAAGCAGTATCAGTGTCATAGGAAATGTAGAACATGAGTGAGCAACAAGGGTAAGATATTAGTAGTCCAGGATTGTGAAAGTAATCTTAAACGTTTTCTTTCTGAAAGTTGCGAAAATAGAAAATGACGGGATTTGCTTACAAGAATTCCAAGAGTTGTAAATGGCTCTAACATGATTTGGCCTTGTGGAAACATGTGGTAGAATGTGAGAAGTCTTTTATCGTATGTAACATATTTTTCAAAACGATAGAGGTTTTCTTTCAGAAAGTGGCGGGCTGAAAATATTAACAGCACAACAGAGTGTAAGCTGTTCATAGGACATCCTTCGACGTCATGAAAAGTAAGTTAATTTTAAGGAGTTTTGAATTCTGATTTCTTATGTTGTATGGGTTTTTTAAACACAATCATTTTGATTGTGTTTTTTTTTCCCCGCTGTTACATGATGAATACCTTCAAGTCACTGATTTTAGTGAAATTTGATACATTCTGAGAACAGCAAAAATAAACCATTTAACATGTATAATTAATTCTCTACTTTTTGTACTTATGATATACATTTAGAAATGTGAGGTAAACATGGAGAAGCTGAGGCTTCTGTAAGTGTCAAAGTTAATGCATACAGTGCTGCACTTCTGGGTACTGTTTTATTTTGAAACCTGAGTAGGCCTCACCTCAAACAAACCTCTGGATAGGACACATCTTATTTGCATCCTGAAACAATCATTTAAAATGTTAGGGACAATTTTATGATGGCTTTACATCTCTTTTGCGCTGCCATTGCATCACTGTTGCGAGACATCAGCAGTGCAAAAGATGCACCATGTTCCAAAATAGGCCTCACTTCATCAGCATCAAGATACTGTTAGTTTAAAATATATATATTTAGGACTGTGTAGGGGGCCTGGAGAAGCAGAGGCTTCTGTAAATGTCAAAGTTGTTGAAAAACTGTTTGTCCTTCCACCTTTTTCCTTGTCTTTTCTAATTTTTAAATACATGTTTTAATATTTTTCAAATGTTTGTTCTCTCTTTCACAGATTGAAAGTATGAAAAAAAAGTGAATAAGTTAACAACAATTATAAGGTAAATGTTTTCTACTCTTTTCGTTACGTTTCTATCACATTCACCTACTATAGGGCTTCATACTATAGAGCTTTAAACAAAGTTTAACTAAATGTTGCAATTTGGAGCTGTGCCCGTGGCTTTTAGCTCAATGTGCAAGTGCATTGACCTAAAATGCGTGTGCACATTACCAAATCGCCGTCTGTTCTCTCAGCCGCACTCCTCCCACACCTTTGAAGTGAAGATTAGCTTCACTTCAAAGGCCCCGGCTGCTTTACACCCTCATTCTGCTCTCCTAGCTCCGTCCCCTCCCCTGTCCGCCGTGTGCATTTCTCCTCCCCTCCCCCCTCCCCACAGTAACACCACTCACACACGCAACGCCACTCACACACGCAACGCCACTCACACACGCAACGCCACTCACACACGCAACGCTACTCACACACACAACGCCACTCACACACACAACGCCACTCACACACGCAACTCATCCACGCAACGCCACTAATCCACGCAATGCCACTCATCCACGCAACGCCAATCATCCACGCAACGCCACTGATCCACGCAACGCCACTCATCCATTTGCAAAACCAAAAGGACAAACTCTTCTATTGTGAGACCTATTGCATTTTCAATGCTTGATTCTTTCACTTCCTTATCTATTTTGTTTTCCACAATTATATCCTCTTCCATCTTTTCTTCGGTAAATAAATCTATTAAACAGCATCTCTGGTTTAGTCCCTATAGCTGTCTTTCTTTTAACATTACTCTCTGTTTACTTCCCTTGTACTTACTCCTTTTTAAAAAAAAAAAAATTGGGGGGTTAGCTCCCGGTTCGCGTACCGGCGAGCGAACCGGAAAGCGAACTAAAAAAAAATACAGCTTGCCAGAGTGTTACACTTTTTAGCAATTTTTGTATAAAGTGGAGGTAGTTCTGAAAAGAACTTTTTTTTAATGTTTTTGTTGTTTTATATTTTTTTTTACTTTTTTGAACAATATTTGTTTTTTTTGTATTTTTTGAACAATTTTATGTTTTTTTTTGTTTTTTTGAAAGGGAAAGAACAAAAAACAGGCATTGAAAAGGGCTCAACAGGAGCAAAAAAAAGAAAATTATTTCTTGGGGCGTTTAGAGCATTTGTGTTTTTCAAATGCTAAATTAACTAACTTAATACTCATATTGGCACATGAAAATAAGGTGCCGCAATATAAACAAATAATCTTCATATGCACAAAATTTTCCTGGATGTTTGGCACTGTTTCTCGTGCCTCTGGCCCTGACAGAGATATATCTGCTGATGTCCTGGCCACAGAAGTTGGAGGGTTGTCTTGCAGGTCACGCATCTCTGCCCGGCTATAAATTAGAGGATGCCACCTCTGCATGTGACGGTGCATAGTATGGTTCCCATAACTATACTTCTTTTCTGTGCCTCTGGATAAGTTCTGCTTGCATATTAGGCACGTCACATAGCGTGCATTAACTTTTTTCTCTCCTGCTGGAAATGAAAAAAACTGCCAAATAAAACTATTTTTATAATGAGATACCCGGGGCAACTCTTCTAAAAATTGTGATGCCTGTTCTTCCTCTTCCTCTTCTTCATCCTCTTCCTCCTCAGGGTTTGCAAGGAACTGTGGAGGTGGTCCTCTCTTCCTATGAGGAGGTGGTGGTGGTGGGGGGGGGGTCCACCAGCTGAAGCTACTACTGAAGCCATTTCCCACTGTGCAAAATAGGTCTTCCTTTCACGAAGTTGAAAGTCAGAGTGAGAAAAAAGGTGGGGGCTTTCATCATTTGGGAAAAAAAATAGTTCTAAACCAATGAAAAGTGTTATTGTAAGGTCACCTGACCTAGACTTACATCATTAGGAAACCAAAAGTGAAATGAACCAATGAAAAGTTTTATTTACAAGTCACATGACCAGTTACGCTTATGTTACGCACTGCGCGCCGCGCTCCGGATCGCTTCCGGGAAGCTGCGTTTCGCGCCTCAGTTCGCGGTCCGGAGCACTTCCGGGGGCGCTAACGCGGCGCGTCATAAGACGCATTATGCGGCAACGTGATATGTCGCGCTTCCGCGACTCGTCACGATGTTCATTTCTAACGCGGCAGTTGCGCAAACGGAACGTTTACCGGTTAGCGGACCGGGTCGCGGCATCAAATTGAGCTAACAGAAAGCTTCCCGGTTCCCGAACCGGGAGCGAAAAAAAAATATTTAAAAAAAATTAAACATAAACATATAAAATATATTTTTGGATTTAAAGAAAAATACATTTTACAGCTACAGATATTAGCTTTTAAAAAACCAATGAAATTCACTGAAAAAACCATAGGTTATAGACCATATATAGTTAGGAATTAGCATTTACAAAACCTTATTTTACTCACACAAAACCATTGAAATTTCATATATAGTTAGATGCACTAACTATATATCGTGCACCCGCAATCTACTGCTGATCATGTCACATATTACATCATTCATGACATGGTCAGTGACATCACTGATGACATCACTGATGACATCACTGATGACATCTCAAATGACATCACTGATGACATCACTGATGACATCTCATTTGCCATTACTGATCACATCACTGATGACATCATTCATGTGATAATAGGGTGAACCTCTTCAGACTCTAATATAACCTTAGATACACTCAGAGTAAATAGACGCTCACAGACTGTCACTCATCCATGGAGTTACTCACACACCTAGTCAGTCATGCAAAGAATCAATTACACCTCCATTCCCTCAACTAAACAGTTATACACACCTTACTTATTCAAACATATACTAACACATATTTACTCTCTTATACAATCCCTGATACAAATTCTCAATGATCCATACAGCCACTCATACATTCACTGGCTCTTATGCACAGTTATTTATATATGTCAACTCTCACATGTACTGTGTTTTACATATGTACTTACTTGGACATGTAGCACTGAGATATCCATTCACTCACCAATACACTCATGCACACAGTCAACTGCCCATACAGATGTTTCCACATGCACATTTGAACCCATACATCTAGTGAATCAACAGCTCACACAACTATGCACATAGTAACACACCTCACAGCCACCCACACACACACTCACTCTCTCAAACAAATACTTGGGCAACCTATCATTAACCAATATACTTAATCATAAAGCAAATGATCAACATAAGCAGCAGTTTACAGAACAACAGACATAATGATAGACAAATTAAGACACTTTAGTCACTAACCCATGCACTCAGTGAGACACATTTAATCACTCACTCATACAGTCAGTCATGCACCTACTAAATCCTTCATCCAGAGACTTATACATCCACTCATTCTTCAATATGTAAGACATATTTTAACTTTACAGAAACATACAGTCACTGGATGTTGTCATCAGTGATGTCATTTGAGATGTCATCAGTGATGTCATCAGTGATGTCATCTGTGATGTCACTGACCATGTCATGAATGATGTAATATGTGACATGATCAGCAGTAGATTGCGGGTGCGCGATATATAGTTAGTGCATCTAACTATATATGAAATTTCAATGGTTTTGTGTGAGTAAAATAAGGTTTTGTAAATGCTAAATCCTAACTATATATGGTCTATACCCTATGGTTTTTTCAGTGAATATATATATATTCACTGAAATATGTGACATCATCAGCAGTGCATTGCAGGCGCGCAAGTTATAGTAAGTCCAACTAACTATAACGTGGGAATTTCAATGGTTTTATGTCAGTAAAATTTCCAGGTTAATATAACTGGTGTGAAACCTATGGTTTTTTCAGTGAATTTAATAGGTTTTTTAAATGCTAATTCCTAACTATAACTGGTGTGAAACCTATGTTTTTTCAGTGAATTTCATAGGTTTTTTAAATGCTAATTCCTTTCTATATCGAGTTTGTAACCTACGATTTTTTTAGAATTTGCTGATTTGTGTGAGTATTTATTAGTATTATTTTTTTTTATAATAATATATATATATATTTTTAAATTATAATTTTTTTTTAGGGCGCTCTGGGTCCGCTTACCGGTAAGCTCTCTGGAAAGTGCACACAGAGCGCTACTTGCGTTCGTGTAAGAAAATATGAATGAAAAGTAAATAATAACGCAAGACATTTAGTACCATACATATAAAAGCAGTTTTTTTGAATAAGGAAATGAAAATAATTTTGCATTTCCGTGAAACTATCAAAACGTCACTTCGGCGCGCCTCGTAAGCGCCCCGGGAAGCGCCTACGTTCGCGCCGCGTATGCGCCTCGGAAGGGCCTACGTTCGCGCTGCGTATGCGCCCCAGAAGCGCCTACGTTCGCGCCACGTATGCGCCTACGTTCGCGCCGCGTATGCGCCCCGGAAGCGCCTACGTTCGCGCCGCGTATGCGCCCTGGCAGCGCCTACGTTCGTGCTGCATATGCGCCCCCGGAAGCGCCTACGTTCGCGCCGCGTATGCGCCCCCGGAAGCGCTCCGGTGCGCGCAGCATCAGCGCGTCAAGTCATGTGACCTTAAAATAACACTTTTCATTGGTTGCTAACAGGTTTTTTTACAAAGAATGAAATCCCCGCCCATTTCCTTCACTTCTTCTTTCACTTTTGTGACTGAAAGACCTGCCTTTTTGCTCTTGCATATTTCTTGGTTAATCATGGCTGCCAGACCATCCAGCAGTGAAGATGAGCCTGAATTTATCGATGAAGAGCCTCCTCAGCCAAAGGTGAAAGAGCATTTCATCTGGAATTTTTTTTCCATACCAGAAGGACTGAAAAAGGTGAATGCTCCAAAATTGGAGTGCAGGATCTGCAAAAAAGTCCTGTCACGGGGTGACCCCAAAAAGAAATATTCTTTTGGGAACTTCACAATGATACGCGGTGTGGAGAGGAGGCACCCCCAGAATTTTGCCCGGGAAAGTGTCAGGGCTCTGGCAACAGAGGTTCCCAGTGATGGGGCCTCTACATCCACCGGAGGAGCAACTACTTCTGTGAGGGGGTGATCGCAGGAGCTGGTTCCAAATATTCAACCTGCATTCAACAAAGGTGTCCTGAAATGCAGATACTGCGATCAACTCCTTACCTTTGGGGAGCAAAGTGTCCTGCTCATGGTTCGAGCATTGGAGAACCATCACTGCCGTTCCCAGCCCTAATATTTTTTGTTTTTTTTGCTCCTGTTGAGCAGTTTCCATTCCCTGTTTCTGTTTCTGTTTTTTAAAAAGAAAAAAGAAGAAAAAAAAAAGTTCTTTTCAGAACTACCTCCAATTCTCATCAAAGAGCTATATTCTTAAAAAAATGAAAAAGAGTAAGTGAAGTGGAGTGCATTGATAATGGAAAGGAAAATGAGTAAGAAAGAACAGAAAGGTATGAGAGGAGAAAGGAAGTGAAGTAGGGGGACTGAAAGAAGGTGAGTGTTGGGAAGGAAAGTAAGGAGAAGGAGAGTGAATATGGGGAATGTGGATATGAGGGCGTGGCTTGGACGCCGATGGCGGTGGTCGCCTGAAAGCTCGGCTCCGAGACCGAGCCCGCAATTATCCTGAATTCCGAGGGACACGGGCGCCCCGAACCCCCCAAACTGAAGAACGCGGTGGGGCCGACTCGGGGGACACCTGAAGAGCCCCGGGAAACAACTGGCCGAGAGAGAATTCAGAGCTGCAAAGCGGAGCTCAAGATGGCGCCCGCTCCGTCTCTATAGACCCGGAGAGAGCCGTGGACCTGGGGAGATCGCCGTCTCCGAGCTCATCCTCTTTACACTTTTCCCTTTGGAGGAGCAGCGCTGCGCCCGGCTGCCCGGGGGGCTACGGGCACCGGAGACCCTCTCGGACGACTTCCGCCAAGATCGCTGATCACTCCGTGGGCGCTGCGGAGGCCCTGAGTGTCGGAGGGCGTAGCTGGAGGCGCCGAGCTGCCCGGGGCGGAGCAGAGCGGACTTACTCCGTCTCGATCCTGAAGTTAACAGCGAGCGTGTTAGATGCCATTGAGTCCGGACCCCCTCGGGTCCTGCGGGACATAGCGAGTGGCTGAACAGCTCTTGGATTGCTTGCCGGAGGTTCGGCGAGATCGGTGGTTGAGGACGGAGGCCTGACCCGGGTTCGGCGGGGCACCATCACCTGGCGGCGATCGCTCCTTCTTCCCCCCCCTCTGCTTGCTCCCGGAGAAAAGGTCGCGGCTAACTACTGGACGGCCGACTGGGGGGGGGAACCCCGCGCCACTACGCTGGGTTCGGTTGACGGCCTACGGCAACACAGTCCCACACCCGGCACCTAGAGACATTTTGCTGAAACCCCTTCTTGGCTGGACGTCTGTTGAGCTCTGTTGAGCTCCCCACCGGTGGGCGCGGCCGTCATGGGGAAGCCAAAGGGAGCTAAAGGTGGCTCCTGACAAAGACGACCGGCTGGACCCGGAGAGATCGGGAGGCCCTCACCTACAGCAACAATTCAATAGGATCCTGGAGGCGATCGCAGATACACGATCGGCCTTACAACAAGACATTGCTCAGGTCGCGATGAGTTTGGGCCTGCTTAGAGCGGACCATGGTAAGCTCTCGGACAGGGTCAAAGAAGTGGAGAGCTCAGTGGGAATCTTGGAACCCGCGCAAAAGACCCTGGCCGTTACCATGAAAGATGCCCTATCCCGGATTGGGGACTTGGAGAGACGAGCGGAGGATGCGGAAGGGCGTAACAGGAGGAATAACATCCGCGTGGTGGGCCTACCGGAGAAGATTGAAAATGGCGACATGGTGGCCTATCTAGAGAATTGGCACCGGACTGTGGTGGCGCCTGAGGGGCTCTCCTCCTTCTACACCTTGGAGCGGGCACACAGGGTACTGGCCAAGCCTCCACAACAGGGCCGATCTCCACGCCCGGTGGTGGCGCGACTACTGCACTTCCGGGACAGAGATCTCCTCCTCAACGCCGCCAGGCACAACGGACCGTACCAGGTGGAGAACAGTCCAGTGAACATTATTCCGGACTACACCTACGAGACCCAGCGCAAGCGGGCCTCCTTCCTGGCGATCAAACGGGAGTTGCGGAGCGAGGGCATTCAGTACTCCCTGCTGTTTCCGGCGAAACTCTGCATCATCCTAGACGGCGGTACCAAATTCTTCAAAAACCCAGAGGATATATGCAGCTGGCTTGAGTTATACAGAGCTGGCAAAGATGGCTTTGGTTCCTCCTTCCAATCCTCATCGGAGGCTGGGCGTCAGCGGAGTTCTAAGAGACTTCGGAGCCGCCGTGGTGGATCGGGCTGACCCTCGACGGTGGAGACTGCGGCGGAGCGGCGAGGGGTGTTGGAGATGGTTTCCAACTTGTCTGGCTCCCAAAGCAGACCGATCACAGAAGTTTCGGAACCTGGCGGAGGTGGGGGCCAATCGGACACAGAGGACTCTGAGTCTGACAGTGTGAACTTACCTGTGATTACCCCTAATTCAGCAGAAGGCCTACTAGATGGGCAGGGATGAACTCGGGTGAGCTGGTTCCAGTTGGGTGAGAGAGCGTGGCGGAGGGTGGGGGGGACCCTGGCGGGAGCTGCTAGGCCATTGATTACCGGGTGGGTTGGGGTAGCACCTTTTTCCCAGTCTCCATGATCTGGAGCTCGGTCAAGTCTCGGCAGCATTGAGACACGGTGATCCCCTATCGGCGCCCGGCCCCCACTCAGCCCTTAAGGCACACCTGCGGTGGCTACCGTCGGGTTAGTTGGAGGGGGGGGGGGGTTTCTAAGGGTACAGTTTGGATGGGAACTAGATGGCACTATTTGGGACCTGTTCTGGGGAGGGTGGGGGGGAGTGTGAGGCAGGGGGAAGTTCTGTTGTTGTTGGGGGGGAGACCGCCATTGGTGTGAAGCTAACTGTAAAACTGTTTATATCTGAGCATTGCTGGGGGAAACTAGATGAGACACCATGGGACAAGGGCTGATTTCACTAATTTGAAATGTATCACTTGGAATGTGCGGGCCTTCACACCATGTCTAGACGGCATAAGATCCACGCTTACCTAGTGCGCAGAGGAGTACAGATTGCGCTGCTACAGGAGACACACCTTACTAAGTCAGGAGGACTGGCGCTGCAGCGGAGGTGGAGAGGGCAGGTATACTGCACCACATACTCAGCTTATGCGAGAGGGGTGTTGATCTGGGTGCGGGCCGGGGTACCCCTACAGGTTACTAAATCCGTGGTGGATCCGGAGGGACGATTTGTGGCAATTTCCGGCACATTGGAGGGTAGAGCTCTGAACATATGTTGCATTTATGCGCCTAACGTGGACCAACTCGCTTTCTTGACCGCGCTGTCGGGCTCCCTGGCCCACTTCCTATCGGGATCCCTCTTGATGGGAGGAGACTTTAATTCGGTGGTGGACGTTGATCTCGACCGATCACATCCCCCCCTCCCGAACTCACCAGTCCGACGGGTGGCCAAGGGCAGGAGGGAGTGGCAAGCCCAATGGGGACTGACGGACATTTGGCAAGCACAGCACCCACGCACCCGGGACTACTCCCACTTCTCTGGCATGCATGAGCTGCATGTGCGACTGGACGGGCTGTTAGGATCGGTGGAACTAGTGTCCGCGACCGTGCGGTCTGAATACTTTACAAGGACTGTCTCCGATCACAATCCCCTAATAGCAGATTTTCGATGGTTTCCGGGTGCCCCTAGTGTACCCACTTGGAAGCAGCGCCCCGAGATATTGGAGGATCTGGTGTTTAGGACGGACCTGGAAGACAAACTCATTGAGTACTTCATGGTGAACGAGGGCACGGCCGGGACGAGGGCCTCAGAGTGGGATGCATTTAAAGTGGTCGTTAGAGGTTACTGCATAACCAAGAAGGTGGGAATGAGGCGGGTCATTCTAGACGACCTGGCCAACGCTGATCGGAAACTCCGCGAGATGGAGCTTCTCCGTCCCGGCCGCCCGGAACTGCAGGAACAAACCTCAGCAGCGAGGGAAGCGGTGGCTGTTGAGGTCGAACGACTGCGTAGCTTCGACTATAAGGCTTACGTAACCAGGTCGCTAATGGAGGGGGATAAATCGGGTGCGCTCCTGGCTTGGCTGGCCCACCCCATGAGACGTACCACCCCAACGATGGCAATGCGTACCGCGGAGGGCACCGACGTATGCACTCAGCCAGAGATACTTGACTGTTATCTGCGTTACTATGAAAGGTTGTACCGCAGTAGACTAACACAGGACACTGCCCAGATTGATGAATACTTGCAGGGCTTGTCGATCCCCGCACTAGAGCCTGAACAGGCGAAAGACTTGGGTAAAGACGTAGAGCTGGGGGAAATCCGCAGCGCCATAAAGGGGATGGTGAGAAACAAGTCTCCGGGCCTAGACGGACTCCCGGTGGAGTTTTACTCCACCTACGTAGACCTCCTGGCTCCCCGATTATTGGTGGTGTATAGGGAAGCGAAGCTCCTGGGACGCCTCCCCGGCTCAATGTGCGAGGCCCTGGTGGTCCCCCTACTCAAGCCTGGCAGGGAGGCCAGTGACCCGGCATCTTACCGACCACTTTCGATGCTGACAGTAGACTACAAAATTTTGAGCAGCATACTAGCGTTGAGACTGTTGGGTCACATGAGCTCCTTAGTGCATGACGACCAGGCGGGATTCATACCCAAACGTAACACGACAATGAATATCCGCCGCCTGTTCCGCCTACTGGAGGAACCCCACGTTGAGGCCGGGTGCCCCTTAATCCTTTCGATTGACCTGGAAAAGGCCTTTGACAGCCTGGAGTGGGAGTACCTACGTAGAGTGCTTGTACACTTTGGTCTGGGAGAGGGGTTCATCCGATGGACCATGGTACTGTATGCTTCGGCGATGGCCAGAGTGAGATTGGGCCCACTGATCTCCCAACAATACCCAGTGGAACGAGGCATGAGACAGGGATGCTCGTTATTCCCCCTGCTCTTCGCGCTCGCGGTGGAGGCACTGGCGCTGTCGATTCGGACTGGGGCCTACTTTGGAGGATTACGGACCTCGATGGGGCAGCACTACATCTCCCTTTATGCCGAGGATCTGCTGCTCTTCCTAGAGGATTCGGGCGAAGCCCTGACCGGGGCTGATACGGCCCTTACGACCTTCGGGGAGCTCTCGGGCCTTAGAGTGAACTGGGCCAAAACTTGCTTGTTCCCGGTTCAAAGGGGGGAGCTCAGACCTGACACCACCAGGGAGATTAGATGGGAGCCTTGCTGCCTCAAATACCTAGGAGTATACGTGTATCATGACCCCGCCGATATCCTAGACGGCAATATCGCCCGGTGTGTTCGCGCACTACGGGGCAGTATGGGCTTTTGGACCACTTTACCGCTATCGGTGGCAGGATGCATTGCACTGTTGAAAATGGTGGCGCTCCCTCGGCTGCTATATTACTTTCGGACGCTCCCGGTCTGGATCCCGCCGGCCACCTTCCGGTCCCTGAATTCCATGTTAGTGGCGTTCCTCTGGGGATCGGGCCGCCGCAGAGTGGCACTCAAGACCCTGATGAGGCCGAAATCGGAGGGGGGTCTGGCGGTGCCGGACTTCGAAAAGTACTATTTGGCAGCTCAGCTGCAGACTTATACCCAGGAGGTAGCAAGGGAGTTCCGAGGCCCAGAAGAGAGGAGGGGAAGTGGTATGCCCAGTCATGTTATATCCTATATCGCACTGCGACAACGGTTAGCCTTGAGGGACCTCACACACGAAGAACGCACCATGCGTTTGTGCTGGAACCGTGTACATGGCTGAGCGGAGCTGAAACGTCCATATGCTCCGGAGTTTCCGCTGGGGATGCTCACTGCCTTACCACACGGTGGCGACTGGTCGCGATTAAGGTACTGGGAAGAAGCAGGGCTACAACTGGTGGGCGACCTCTATGAGGATGGAGTGTTGCTGCCCTTTCAGGAGATTCTAGACCGCTTTGACATACCCCGGGGGGATTTCTTGCTTCACGTGGCGGTCACGCGGGCGATCCAGACACACTGGCAGAGGGGCCTGGAGGAGCCGCCAACGTCAGTGGTGTGCCAATATGTCATGATGTCATCGGGGACGATCAAAGCAGTAACGTGTCTGTATTCCAGATTGATCAACGAGGGGCTGCCCCCGCTCAATACACTCAGGACTCGGTGGGAGGCTGACATTAGGAAAGACATACCAGAGACCACGTGGACACAGCTAACGCGCCGAGCCTGGAAGGGGACGCGTCACGCCCGGTTTCAGTTGGTTCATTTCTACATACTCCACCGGGCCTACTTGACCCCAGAGAAAATCCAGAAATACTTTGCCTCGGACATGGCGGCTTGCCCCAGATGCTGGACGCCTGCGGCGGACCTCATACACATGTTGTGGTCCTGCCCTTCGCTGTCCTCATACTGGTTGCTGATAGGAGACACCCTTAATGGGGTCACTGGGAGGACCCTGGTATTTGACGCTGTGGTAGGGATCCTACATTGGGAGTATTCCTAAAAACAAACTCTCCAGTAAATTTATTGATCTGGGGCTTATTCTGGCAAAGCGGGAGATAACCAGGCATTGGAAAGCACGAGTTGGTCCAACAGGCAATAAATGGCGCAATGAACTTCTAAAGTGGGCTATGGGAGAGAGCACCCTGAGGTATCAAATGGCGAGGCGGCAGCAGAACGAGAAGGCGTTAGAGGCTGCACAGGAATGGGAGACGTTTGTGCACGCCTTGCGCGATTACAGCACTTCCAGCGAATCCGATAATGATGATGGTGTACAGTCTCAGTCCCAGTAGAAATGTATCACAACGGGGGGGCGGAGCTAGCCGGCGTCCATGTAAGACGCGCGAGCGCGGAGCTCCCTGCCGATACCTCGCCAAACTCCTGCAAACACATCCGAAAACTGCCCTGCCGGCGTACAAAACTGTGGCGGACCTTGGCACGGGGCCCCGGTAGGTCGGCGACCCCTTTCCCCGGCGGAGAACGGGCGCGGTGAGACTTGGCGCCGAAGCGGACGGAGCGTCTGTAACCCAGGCCGCGATCCCCGACCTGCATTGGAGAGCTGCCCAGGTTACGTCGCAGTACGTGCGGCGTGGATGATCGAGGCGGTCCCGGCCGCCTGCAGCAGTACCTGGTCGGTCGGCGCAATTGCGGCCGGCGCTGGAGGCAGCAGCGAGGTCCGGCTCCTGTCCGGTGACCACAGATTGAAGGGGCACACAAAGTGAGTGCGGAGCGCACGCCGACTGTGGGGAAGGCCCCAAAGAGACTTGCAGCCCTGAAGGCGAGAGGTGCTGTTCGCCAACACCACGCAGTGCAGGGACATCGGAGGGGCGGTGAGTGGCTTACTCCCCAGCACTGGAGCAAATCGGCTACCCGCTGGACGACCAATCTGCAAGGGGTGCTCCCCTGGGGTGCGTCCTCCGAAACGGCCACATTCTGAATCCTGGCGCGAGCGGCCGCCATCTTGGGCAGCGGTCCTGCTGAATACCACACTGCACGGAGGGGCCCCCCGACGCCTCGCCCACTGCTAAGCCTGACCACTGATTCCGAGTAGTGGACCCCACACCTCTGAGCCAGCCGGCTGTATGTCCACCAGAAATACCATGGGGAAAGGGGACAGAACGCAGACCAAGCTCTCTTTCGACCAGAGGAAGGCGAAGGGGGCCGAGGGGGCAGCGCAAACCACCCCTCCACGCTCGACAGCGTCTGAGAACTCTCTGTGCGCGGAGATCAGAGACATGCTGGGGAACATGGAAAAAGGCCTACAAGACAGCATGTCGGAGATCAGCACCAAAATTGACGCACTGACGTACCGGATGGACCGCATGTCCGAGAGGGTGGACAAGCATGCGGAGAGACTGGACATGGCGGAGAGACGGCTTACGGAGGCGGAAGAGGCTCAAACAGAGTGGGATAAGGACCGCAAACAGTTTGGCCGACTGCTCCAGGTCATACAAGATAAGACGGAGGATTTGGAGGCGCGCTCAAGGCGCTCCAACCTACGCATTACGGGAGTAGCAGAATCCACAAGCACCGGTAAAATGGAGCTGTTTGTAGAGAAACTCCTTCAGACCCTGCTGGGGGAGAATGTCTTCTCCCCTATGTTCATTATTGAGAGAGCCCACCGCACGCTGGGGCCGAAACCACAACCGGGACTCCCGCCACGTCCGATTATAGCGAAGCTATTGAATTACCGGGACAGGGACTTGGCACTGCGACTGGCCAGAGAGAAGGGGAAACTACAGTTCGAGGGTATGAACATCTCCCTATTCCCGGACTTCACGGCGAGGGTACAGGAGGAAAGGAAGCGATTTGCCCCCTACAAGAAGCAGCTGAAAGACCTGGGGCTCGACTACGCCATGCTGTATCCTGCGAGGCTTCGCATCAACAGGCAGGGTCACTCCCACTTCTTCACCGACCCCGCAGAACTTAAGAAATCCTTGAAGGAATGGGAGAAGGACAACCGCAATAGTCAGAGGGGTCGGAGAGAGGACCTGGATGCCTCATCCCACTTGGATGATCAGGAGTAACTGGACACAAGTGCGGCGTTGCTGAACCAATGGCGCAGTGCGGCGCTAGGACTGACTCACGGTTGGTGTGGACCCGTCGTGATATGACTTCGGGGTGAGATCTAACTGGTTACTACTGGCATGGTTTGTCTGCGCTGTGGTTTGGGTGGGGGGTTGCCTGACAGGCTGGGGTCAGTTGCGGGGTAGGCCCCTCCACATAAGGGTCTGTCCTTAACGAACTGTGAAGACTGGTGCTGGCAGGGCTCGATGCCACTGGGCGGGGGGCGAGATGGGAGCACGCGAGTGGCTACTAGCTTTGGTCTCCCTGCTGAGCCGTTGGCTGGCTAGACTCCTCTGCCCCTGCGCTTTTGGCTTTTGGCTCCTTCGGGGGCTACTTGGGGTTCTGTAGAGTTCATTGTTGAGTTGGGGGGGATGGTGGGTGGTGATGAGTCCTGTCTGACCGGGTTGGGGATGGTCGGCTGTGGGTGGGGGGGAGGCTGCTCTCTGGTTCGTCTACTGGGTCTGTTGTGCGGGATGTATATGGGTGGTGCTAGGGGAGGGTGTTTGTGTGTTCAGGGTTGTGGAGACGCTCAGGAAAGGAGGTGTATATGGTTCGGGGGGACACAATGTGTAATGCTGTGTTTCGCTGCTTATCGGGTGCCCTTGATTGTTGCCCCTGCGATGGGAAAGATTACTCAGGCTACCTGTAGTTTAATGATGGAACAGCCGAGATTGCAATGTCGTATGCCGCCCTGACTGATCACACACACGCCTCACATATTCTCAAACTGATGACGTGGAATGTGCGGGGCCTAAACGATCACCGCAAACTGAGGAAGGTCATTAGTTATTTACATCGTCATAAGGTGGACATAGCCCTGCTACAGGAGACACATTTGCCCATTCACAGCAGGATGCTACAGACGCGAGGGTTGGTGGGACACATAGTGACGTCTGGCTTTACGACACACTCTAGAGGGGTACTGACCTGGGTTAGCCCGTCCTCGCAACTGAAATTGTTTCCGGTGGAGATAGACACTGAGGGGCGGTACGTCCTGGCTAGATGTGTAGGCAAGGGGCTTGATCTCCTGCTTGTTAATGTTTACGGCCCTAACTATGACAATTCGGACTTCTACGCAGCCCTGTCCGCACTATGTAGGAAGCACACACAACCAGGGATGTTGTGGGGGGGTGATTTTAACTTTGTCTTTGACCCCGAGAAAGACCGTTCCTCGGGATCAGCCCGGAGGCCGGTGGCTTCTGCTGCCTATATGAGAGCCGAATTACTCAAACTTGACTTGGTCGATGTCTGGAGGGAGAAGCACCCCTCGCTCGGTGGCTTCACCCACTACTCGGCCTTCCATAATGTCCACACTCGTATAGACTATTGGTTGGCGTCGTCTTCGGTCCAGCGAAGCATTGACAGGTGCGAGGTGCTGCCACGCACCCTCTCTGACCACTCTCCCGTGATGTTACATATCTCCACAGTCAGGAGAGGTATCCCAGCATTCACCTGGAGGTTCCCCCCCTTTGCCTTGCTAGACGAGGTGTTTAGGGGCGAACTAGCGGAGGACATTGAGGGATTCTTCGCTACAAATCTGGGCTCAGTAGATCACTTTTCTACGGTCTGGGAGTCGTTTAAGGTCTTCACCAGAGGCATGGCTATGTCCAAACACTCCAGTACACTGCGCACTATTAGAAGAGAGTTGACCGCAATGGAGGCCACACTAGCGGACCTGGAGAATAAACTGCTCAGAGACCCTGGTCCTGACGTTGACTCGAGGTTCGCCCCTCTGTTATCAGAATACCAGGAGTTGGCGGACAGGGAGGTCCTCTTTATGGGGAAATATGCTACGGCTCGCGCCTATGGAGAAGGGGACAGGCCAGGTGCACTTCTGGCCCGCATGGTACGGGGTTCACGCAAACCTCTAGTCGTAGAAGAACTGACCACCCCGGAGGGTGACGTGGTCACAGATGAGGAGCAAATTCTAACAACTTTTTGCCGATATTATGCGGACCTCTATCAATCCAGGTCCCTAGGAGTGGAGGATGCCATCGACGACTATCTAGGACATATAGGTATGCCTTTTTTGCGGAACTCCGACAGGGAATTCCTTATGGCCCCCTTTCATGAGGACGAGATACTGGAAGCCTTGGCGGGCATGAGAGCGGGTAGTGCTCCGGGTTCTGATGGGCTCACGGTGGGCTTCTACAAAGCCTATGCTGGGATCCTGCTTCCACATTTGGTCACTCTCTTTGATGAGATTTGTGAGGATGGGGAAGTGCCCCCCACCATGCGGGAAGCACTGCTTGTCACAATCCCGAAACCGGGGAAGCCGCTGAACATGTGCAGTTCCTACAGGCCCCTCAGTCTGCTAAATGTGGATGCGAAAATATACGCGAAGGTACTGGCCAATCGGCTGGCCCTCCTAGTCCCGGAACTGGTTGCACCTGAACAATCTGGGTTCGTACCATGTAGGAATCTGACGTACAATATACGCACGGTCCTGGGTACCATGCAGCATGTGCGGCAGGAGAATAGCGCTCTGGCGATTTTCCTAGATATGGAAAAGGCGTTCGACTCTGTCGAATGGCCGTTCATGGTCCGGGTGCTTAGGAAGCTGGGCCTGGGTGAACCATTTCTGCAAAGGGTTGGCGCATTGTATCACCGACCGTCGGCTAGACTGAAATTGGGGGATAGAGTGTCAGCACCGATACATATCGGCAGAGGGACGCGGCAAGGCTGCCCCCTATCGCCGCTTCTTTACGCGCTGGTGGCGGAACCGCTTGCTTGTGCCATCAGGGAGTACCACAGTTTGGAGGGAATCAGCTTCCCCTGCTATAAGATAGGCATATCTACGTACGCAGATGACACCTTACTGTACGTCCGTGACCCGGAGGCTAACCTGACATCAGTCCTCAGAGAGGTGGTACGCTTCGGCTCGCTCTCAGGACTACGTGTGAACTGGGACAAGTCTATCGCATTCCCCCTCACTCCTGTGACGCAGCCCTTCACTATGGAGTACCCACTAAAGTGGACAACGGACTCGGTGCGATACCTGGGCATCCACTTACACACAGACCCGGAAATTCTTGTCCGGGATAACTACGGCGTGGCCTTTGCCAAACTGGTGGAGGATGTGGACGCTTGGTGCAGGCTCCCACTGTCCCTACTGGGCAGAATAGCCATTATGAAGATGATTGTCCTACCCCGATTTCTGTTCTTATTCACGAATCTACCAGTGGTGCTCTCGAGGGCCTTCTTTAATCAACTCACGCAGGTTCTCATTCGACTGGCATGGGCTGGCAAACAACCCAGGATACGGTGGGCGACACTGATTCTCCCCTGCGAAATGGGGGGCCTGGGGGCCCCGGACATGGAACGATACTATCGTGTGGCGCAGGCTACCCACTTGCACTCCTGGGTTCACGGTGACGCACGTACACCGCACTTGCTCCTAGAGCGACTGTTCGCAGACCCGCTCCCTCTGCCGGCAACAATTAGCCTTCCACTGGACCGATCGGTCGGGCGCCTTGACTCCCTTAAGGCGACTAACCACGCATGGCATGCACTGGTGCGCGCCCGTGATTGCGATCGATTATATTCACCTCTGATGCCGATTGAATGGACGTTATGGTTGGGCCCCCTGAGAGAGAAAGGCGTTGTAGAGTCCCTTCGCTCTTTGGGACTTGAGAGGATGGAGGACTTATTCGAGGAGGGCAAACTTAAAACTTGGGGTCAACTAGCTCTGAAAACTGCGAGCCCCACACTGCTTCAACAGTTTCAGTTCCACAGACTGCGGTCGGCTTACCGGGACGAGATGGGCCCGACTATGGATGAACCTGTGGAGATCCCAGAGCTGTCCTATATAATTAAAACTAAGTCCCCGGCTAAGCTGCTCTCGTCAGTCAACAAGCTAGGAGTAACACACCAGAAACTGCTGCCAACTAAAGCCAGAGAGGCATGGCAGGAGGATCTGCAATCACCCATAGATGATGCCATGTGGAGATACTGCTGCTCCAGCACCCGTAAGATCTCCCTCAATGGCAGACACAGGCTGGTGCACTTTAAGTTTCTCCAAAGGGTGTACTATACACCAGAGCGACTGCACCGCTACGGCCTACGATCCTCGGCGGAATGTGAGCGCTGTCGCACCCAGGTTGCCGACTTTTTCCACATGGCGTGGCTCTGCCCCGGTGTGCAAGCGTTCTGGAATGGGGTGTTTGCGGAGCTTGATCAGATGCTAGAAGAAACGCTCCCCAGGACACCGGCGCTGGCATTGCTGGGCTTTTCTAAGCCACTCCCGCCATCACTTCGCCGATTGGCTGATATGGCGTTGTTGATAGCCAGGAGAGTAGTTGCATCCTGCTGGATGCGCGGACCACTGCCCACTGTGGCTAGGTGGAAGAGGGATCTGCGGTACTGCTGCACCCAAACTGAGCTGTACAGCGAACTGTTGCCACCTAGGAGTAGGCCGAAAAACTTCTGGGACCTCTACAAGGAATACTTGCGGAAGGGGGAGGAAGGTAATTCTGACACGTCTGAGGTGGTGGATCTCCAGGACCAAGTTTCAGAATAATGTGCTGGACAGACGGGGGGTTTACTCTACGGGCAGGAGAGTGAGGGGGTTGCCGAGGGGGACGCTGGGACATACAAATGGCTGCCTACATGGGAGGGCTTAGCAGGAAGGGTCTCTAGAGGGTTAGACAATTGGACATGGGATGGGGGGTAGCACGGGACATGGTATTTACACGACACGTTTACTCTAAATCAGACTGACTGGGCATTCCACGGAACACACAAGGGTGGGCGGGTGGAGTTGGGGGTTGGGGCTAGGGTAAGGTTTATGGGCGTTCTAGTTCTACTATTGACCTCACACACACGAGACCTTCCCTTCGAGTTGTTATTAATGAGTGATCAGTTGTCGCGCTGCGATGAGTGCTGCCTTTGTGGGAAAGCTGCCATCACTACAGCTGAGTTGGGTCCTCTATTTATCGCCGCCGGGCCCCCGGGATGCCGGCACTCAAGGCTGTGTAACATCTTTGACTGAGGACTTGTTGAGATCCGGTAGCCACGAAATGTATGCTTGCTAATGCATTTGTATTGACGCTGATTATGATGCTAATAAAGGTCTTATAAAAAAAAAAAAAGAAATGTATCACAACGATCTCCTATATAGCAGGAAATGGTTTCCTTCCACAAGCTCTTAACACACACACAACACACCGATGGCGGGGCAGGGGGAGGAGGGTGGTGGATAGAGGTAGAGGGAAACGTAGTATGCTCTTATTGACATTGCTGTTTTTCATACCGTGTGATTAGTCCTTGGTCCTCTGGGGGGGTTGGCTTGGGTGGGAAGAAAGGGGTGTTTTCAAGTTGTTTAGAAAAGCAGAAGAAGACCGTTCACTTACTCGGATCGACACCAGAAGGCTACTAGATCCTCATGCGTGGACTCACCGCACACGCTGCCCAACCTCCGGGATGTGGGCTGAATGGCTGTGTACAAGGGGTGTTCTCCTATAGGGTTTTTTCTTTTTTTCCTATGATTGATACAGGTGATGTGTCTCTGATCTGATCTGTAACTTTGGCTAATTCCTGCAATAAAAATATATTTAAAAAAAAAAAAAATGGGGAATGTGGATTTTCAAAGAAAATGTTGAAAAGGAACGGGGGTGTGGAAGGGTAAGAAAACATGCATTGCTGGAGTTGCATCATTTTTGTGACACACTCCAGCAATGCATCACTTTTGCGCTTACAGATACGTCTGAAATACTGACGTATCTGTAAGTACATCCGACATAATATGTCATATATTTAATATGACGCATGAGTAGAAGACTGAAGGCCTGATTTATGAGGCCATGCGTCACTTTAACGCCACCGGTGCGTCACTTTTTGTGACGCACCAGTGCTGTAAATAATGCACCTTATTCAGTCATATTTACAAAGTGACGCATCTAGGTAGATGCGTCAGTTTGTTAGCCCCTGCGCCACATTATACCTACGTCAGGTGTAATGTATGCAAAAGGGACGTATTGACGCAAGAAAGGGTCGTAGAGGTGACGCAGTGAAATCTTTGAGATATCACTGCGTCACTTTTATGACGCTGTTGCGTCCAAATCTTACGCCTGTTTCACAGCAGGCGTGCAGGCCCTTTCACATGGGGCTTGGCCCCATGTGAAAGGATGCATTGCTGGAGTTGCATCATTTTTGAGACACACTCCAGCAATGCATCACTTTTGCACTTACAGATACGTCTGAAATACTGACGTATCTGTAAGAACTTCCTACACAATACGTCATAAATTTAATATGACGCATGACTAGAAGTCTGAAGGCCTCATTTATGAGGCCATGCGTCACTTTAACGCCACTGGAGCGTCACTTTTTGTGACGCATCAGTACAGTAAAAAATGCACCTTATTCAGTCATATTTACAAAGTGACGCATCTAGGTAGATGTGTCACTTTGTAAGCCCCTGCGCCAAATTATACCTACATCAGGTGTAAAGTATGCAAAAGGGACGTATTGACGCAAGAAAGGGTCGTAGAGGTGACGCAGTGAAATCTATGAGATATCACTGCGTCACTTTTATGACACTGTTGCGTTCAAATCTTACTCCTGTATCACAGCAGGCGTAAGACTGATGCAAGCCCTTTCACATGGGGCCTTGCCCCATGTGAAAGGATGCATTGCTGGAGTTGCATCATTTTTGTGACACACTCCAGCAATGCATCACTTTTGCGCTTACAGATACGTCTGAAATACTGACATATCTGTAAGTACTTCCGACATAATATGTCATATATTTAATATGACGCATGACTAGAAGACTGAAGGCCTCATTTATGAGGCCGTGCGTCACTTTAAAGCCACCGGAGCGTCACTTTTTGTGACGCATCAGTACAGTAAAAAATGCACCTTATTCAGTCATATTTACAAAGTGACGCATCTAGGTAGATGCGTCACTTTGTAAGCCCCTGCGCCACATTATACCTACGTCAGGTGTAAAGTATGCAAAAGGGACGTATTGACGCAAGAAAGGGTCGTAGAGGTGACGCAGTGAAATCTATGAGATATCACTGCGTCACTTTTATGACGCTGTTGCGTCCAAATCTTACGCCTGTATCACAGCAGGCGTGCAGGCCCTTTCACATGGGGCCTGGCCCCATGTGAAAGGATGCATTGCTGGAGTTGCATCATTTTTGAGACACACTCCAGCAATGCATCACTTTTGCGCTTACAGATACGTCTGAAATACTGACGTATCTGTAAGAACTTCCGACATAATACGTCATATATTTAATATGACGCATGACTAGAAGACTGAAGGCCTCATTTATGAGGCCATGCGTCACTTTAACGCCACACAGTGCTGTAAATAATGCACCTTATTCAGTCATATTTACAAAGTGACACATCTAGGTAGATGTGTCACTTTGTTAGCCCCTGCGCCACATTATACCTACGTCAGGTGTAATGTATGCAAAAGGGACGTATTGACGCAAGAAAGGGTCGTAGAGGTGACACAGTGAATAAACTGGGTTTTCCCCATGCTACGCTCCCCGGTCCGCTCCCCGGAGCGCGTACCGGGCGCTCCCCACGCACAAATTGCACGCCTATAGATATATCTATTTTTTTGAACCTAAATTACTCAAAATCCACTGGAGCACATATCTTGAGACATAGCAAAGGCACATCGGGCTACCAGTCCCTACAATTTTGCCAAGTTTGGTGGAAAACCATTCAGTCGTTCGGGCTAAAAGTGAGTTTGACCGCCCTATGGAAATTAACATGGGGAAAACACGTTTTGGTACCCCCCTTTTTTCTAGGCCCCCACTTGACGAATCCCCCCGAAACTTTCAAGAAAGGACCGGAGCTCCGCGAGGCAAATTTGAGGAAATTTTCAGGCAGATTCGTCAACCGGCGCCAAAGTTATTCCAAATAGACTTTTGAGATTTTGCATTGAAAAAAATCCTAACTATAACTACCTACTGGCGACCGCCAGTAGGTAATATATATATATATATATATATATATATATATATATATATATATATATATATATATATATATATATATATATATATATATATATATATATATATATATATATAAAAATGTATATAAATATATATATATATATATATATATATATATATATATATATATATATATATATATATATATATATATATATATATATATATATATATATATTACCTACTGGCGATAGCCAGTAGGTATATATAGTTAGGATTTTTTCTCTATGGAACTTTTGAAAATTCTATGCCTAATAACTTTGGCGTTTGTGGACGGAATTGGCTGAAATTTTCAGGAATATATATATATATACACAAAAACACTCCGTCCAAACCCCCGAACTCCCAGTTGCTCTGAGCCTATCGACGGTTTAGGAAGGATATATGTATATATATATATATATATATATATATATATATATATATATATGTCAGCTCCGTATTCCGATTATTGCCCAGCCGGGTTCAGGAAAATAGCACTCACGAGCACAGCAGTGTATTTAGCAGGGGGGTTTATTTAGAACAGACGCGTTTCGGGAGAACACTCCCTTCGTCGGTATTCACATCAGAGTGATAGTATGCAGCACCATTATGTATGTTTGTCAAAACTCTCAAAACAAACAAAGGACTATACCACAAGCGCGGAATTGAGCGCCATCTTTGAATGTACATTTTAGACATGAGCTAAATGGAACTGCTGACATTTCAGTTACACCAGATATAAAGCCGTGTATCGGCACAGTTGTTATCTTGACAATGGACCACTCGTTATACATATTCAAAAACATATTGTGGCCAAGACAACAGTTTTGCGTTGTTAAACACAACGCAAATCTCAGACAGAAAATCACAAAATAAATGCGAGAACGTCTGGCAAATCTTGCCGTGGATCGGCAATTGCAGCCCATTAGGACTGCCACAATAAAGGTGTAACAAACCAAAAGCAATTCATAAAAGCAAATATCGCTTACGGTAGCATCTTTCATCATAAAAACTCCAGACTATGATACATTTCAAAACATCATGCTATACTTTTTTCACTCACATAATACTGTAATCCATTTTATCAACCCAGGTGAGAGGCCAATTCTTCTCCCATATTCAGACCTTTGGGCGCCTTAGTCTCCAGATCTATAATATATCGGGACTCAAGTCTCCTAAGTGTGAGCAATCTATTGCCCCCTCTCGGATTCTCTCCTACCTGGTCCAAACAGAAGTACCTTAGAAGGTTTCTGTCACTGTCATGTTTTATGGAAAAATGACGGGCCACTGGGTATGAAAAGTCCTTATTTACAATGGCCCGCATATGTTCCAATATTCTTAGTTTGACGGAATTGATGGTACTCCCAACGTATCTCAACATGCAGGGGCATACTAGGCAATAGACTGCATAGTCGGTGTGACATGACATAAATGTGTTTATTTTCTTCCCACCCTTACAGCCAGGGACCTCATATGTTAATGTCCTTTTACTTGCTGCACAGGCTTTGCATTTTCCACAAGGGAAGAAGCCTTTGGTGTCCTTTAATGTGCCTAGTTGTTTGTGGATGGGTGGTAAATAGCTGTGAACTATTTGATCACGCAAGGATCGTGCCTTCCTGAACGTTATTAATGGTGTGCTGGGAATGTCAGGCCCAACAATTTGGTCAGATTTCAAAATATGCCAGTGTTTGGACAGAATTGATCGTAGTTTAAAGGAGTCCGCAGCATAGGGTGTTATCATGCGGAATCTTCCTTCTGTAGTAGTGTCTGATTTCTTGACAAAAAGACTAGCGCAAGGTATTTTCCTAACTTTATTAAGGGTCTCCTGGAGAAGATGAGGATTGTACCCTCTCATTACAAATCTCTCCACACATTCGTTAGCTGCTTTTTCAAAGTGTTTATTCTGACTGCAATTGCGATTCAGCCGCAAAAATTCCCCGTACGGAATATTATTGATCAATTTCCGGGGATGGCCGCTGGACGCGTGTAAGACGCTGTTTCCAGCAGTGGGTTTGCGGAAAAGTTGTGTGCAAATGCGTCCATCACTGATATTCACTTCTAGGTCCAAATAATTGACCTTTTCCTTGTTAATTTCACCAGTAAATCTCAAGTGATGCTCATTGTCGTTGAGTATCTGAATATACTGATTGGCTTCATCAATTGATCCGTCCCACACTAGGAACAGATCATCTATGTATCTGCTCCATGCCACCACTTTGTTGTTCCAAGTGGCAAGCCTGGGGGCCCAGGCTACCTGCTCCTCCCACCAGCCTACGAATAAATTCGCATAGCTGGGGGCGAAGCAGGAGCCCATAGCCGTACAAGACAGTTGGCGATACATAGTGTCCTGAAAGAGAAAGATATTGTTATGCAAGCAGAATGCAATTAATTCCAATAACATCTTATTATGCATTGCATATTTGAGTTCTCTCTTATTTAGGAAATACTCCACTGCGTGTAGGCCCTGTGTGTGATCTATGCAATTATATAAACTTGTAATGTCCAGGGTAATTAGTATATATGATGGTTGCCAATCCAGGAGTTCCACCTTTTCAATGAAATCCGTGGTATCTCTGATGTATGATCTCAAAGACAGTACAAAACTAAACAAATGGTGATCTAGAAATTTCGAGAGATTCTCTGTCAGTCCTCCTATAGAGGAGATTATAGGTCTCCCCGGAGGATCGTTGATGTCTTTATGTACCTTGGGTAGGTGATAAAAACAAGGTAGAATAGGGTTAGTAGTCTTTAGGAAAAGGTATTCCTCCAGATCCAACATCTGTTTATCGTACCATTTTTTAAGCAAGACTTGAAGGTCGCTGATGCTTGCCAGATATTCTTGTTTTTTTATTGGGGCATAACAGGAGACGTCCTGTAGTTGGCTCATGGCTTCTGCAACATATTTGGGCCTTGACATGATTACAATGTTGCCTCCCTTGTCAGAGGGTTTGCATACAATAGTCTTGTCCTCCATTAATGATTTAATAGCTAGTTTTTGTTGCTTGGTGGTATTGAATTGTGTCTTCTGAGCATTCTGTGTAGTTCTCATGGCCATCAGATCCCTGGTGACCGCATCAGAGAAGATATCAATCGGATCCACTGCTAGCTGGGGGACGAATTTAGAAGCCAACTTGAAATCACTCTTGGGTGCAACCTGATCAATGTTGACATTTGCCAATCTTTGAGTGAGTGTGTTGTCCTCTGTGTTAGTTTCCATGTCGCCCTCTTGCCTCAAATTTTGTAGGACTTCACGGGCTGTTAGATCATTCACTGTTAGGAGGTCCGTATCCTTTCGATTCTGTCTCAGTTGCTTGACTTCTTTACCTGTAGGTTTGGTTTTATGAAACTTATGTAGTTTGACCTTCCGAACAAACTTGTACAGATCAATCCGTGTCTGCGTATACTCCATGTTTTTGTTCGGACAAAATGTGAGTCCTAGTTTTAAAACGGACTCTTCAGCTGGTGTTAATTGTCTTTCGGACAGATTCACGATGGTAAGTTGTTCGGATGCCCTTACCATCTTCCTCTCCTCTGGCTCCTGGTTACCCTCGTGGTTGTTTTGGTTTGGCTGTTGCCTCTGCCTCTTCCCTTTCCAGCCCCCACGTCGGGTTTGCCTCCCTCTTCTGGGGGTTTGTTCTTGCCGTCTCTTAGCCAGCTCTCTTGGATGACCTTGAACTCCTGTTGAAAAGGAGTCGACGATTCGGGGGCAGTCCCTAAGCTGGTTGTTTCGTCTCCAGATAATTCACTGGCATTAACATCAGAATCCGACGTTTCCACTCTGGTTTCCACAGTTGGTTTAGGGATTTTGCTTTTCCTTACGACCTCCTTGCGTGGCTGATCATATTTTTTCGAAAACGTCAGGACCCTTCCCATCGCGTAAACCCGCTCGTCCCGGTCAAACTTTTCTTGTTTTCTTTGTTTTATTTTTGTTTCATATTTTTGAAGTCTTTTCTTCATATTAGCCCTTAAGAGTTCTTGTTCCTCTTTATCAGTATTCTGTGAGATTAGCCCTTCCAATTCTTCAATTTCTTTCACCACTTTATCACGGTCACTCCACGCAAATTGGATCCAAATTTCCAACATTCCTTTGCATGAATTGGCTATGTGGGCAGCCCATGTTTCCAGCAAGAGGGGGTCTGGGTTTTCATACGCCGGGACGGTAAAAATTCTCAGTCCTCTAGGTACCCTCTGTACCTCGATGTAGCCCTGCAGCGAAGTTCCCTCCCACCACTTGCGGAGTTCGCGTTCATAAAGTTTCTCCAATTTATAGAATTGGGATGTCAAGACATTGGGGGTAGTCACATTTGTTATAGGTGACGGTCTGGAAATGTCTGGGTTCTTATTCTTGAAGATGCCACCAGCCGCATTCCTTCGCTCCGACATGTTAAACATTTTTCTGTCTTGCAGTTCGAGTTGGTACCTGGTCCCAGGATCCAACTAACAACCCCGCTAATTGCTCACTGCTGACTCTCGCTTAACCGCCAAAAAACACAAAGTTCGAAAGCAACTCAGGGTTGCGGGATTAGGGAAGCAGGCTTACCGCTTTGGAAGTCAGCCGGCTTGCGCAGCCCCTGTGCGAGTCGATCCAGAGTTGAATCCAGCGCGAGGGTAATCGACTTCAATCCTCTACTTGCGCTCTCCGGTGGCGGTGGTGCACTCGTTGAACTGTATAAACGCTCCAGTTTACACCATGGAAACAAGTCACTCTACAAGCAGGTGCTTCTACTGCGATGGTGTCCGCGGTCATTTGTCAGCTCCCTATTCCTATTATTGCCCAGCCGGGTTCAGGAAAACAGCACTCACGAGCACAGCAGTGTATTTAGCAGGGGGGTTTATTTAGAACAGACGCGTTTCGGGAGAACCCTCCCTTCATCGGTATTCACATCAGAGTGATAGTATGCAGCACCATTATCTATGTTTGTCAAAACTCTCAAAACAAACAAAGGACTATACCACAAGCGCGGAATTGAGCGCCATCTTTGAATGTACATTTTAGACATGAGCTAAATGGAACTGCTGACATTTCAGTTACACCCGATATAAAGCAGTGTATCGGCACAGTTGTTATCTTGACAATAGACCACTCGTTATACATATTCAAAAACATATTGTGGCCAAGACAACAGTTTTGCGTTGTTAAACACAACTCAAATCCCAGACAGAAAATCACAAAATAAATGCGAGAACGTCTGGCAAATCGTTCTAGGTACTTCTGTTTGGACCAGGTAGGAGAGAATCCGAGAGGGGGCAATAGATTGCTCACACTTAGGAGACTTGAGTCCCGATATATTATAGATCTGGAGACTAAGGCGCCCAAAGGTCTAAATATGGGAGAAGAATTGGCCTCTCACCTGGGTTGATAAAATGGATTACAGTATTATGTGAGTGAAAAAAGTATAGCATGATGTTTTGAAATGTATCATAGTCTGGAGTTTTTATGATGAAAGATGCTACCCTAAGCGATATTTGCTTTTATGAATTGCTTTTGGTTTGTTACACCTTTATTGTGGCAGTCCTAATGGGCTGCAATTGCCGATCCACGGCAAGATTTGCCAGACGTTCTCGCATTTATTTTGTGATTTTCTGTCTGGGATTTGAGTTGTGTTTAACAACGCAAAACTGTTGTCTTGGCCACAATATGTTTTTGAATATGTATAACGAGTGGTCTATTGTCAAGATAACAACTGTGCCGATACACGGCTTTATATCTGGTGTAACTGAAATGTCAGCAGTTCCATTTAGCTCATGTCTAAAATGTAAATTCAAAGATGGCGCTCAATTCCGCGCTTGTGGTATAGTCCTTTGTTTGTTTTGAGAGTTTTGACAAACATAGATAATGGTGCTGCATACTATCACTCTGATGTGAATACAGACGAAGGGAGTGTTCTCCCGAAACGCGTCTGTTCAAAATAAACCCCCCTGCTAAATACACCGCTGTGCTCGTGAGTGCTGTTTTCCTGAACCCGGCTGGGCAATAATAGGAATACGGAGCTGACATGTGACCGCGGACACCATCGCGGTAGAAGCACCCGCTTGTAGAGTGACTCGTTTCCATGGTGTAAACCGGAGCGTTTATATATATATATATATATATATATATATATATATATATATATATATATATATATATATATATATATATATATATATATATAGGCGGAGCCTAACCACACATCTCATCGTGAGATCTGTTTGGCTGTTCAGCACTTCATCCAAGAAGTGTTGGCAGCCATCTTGGGACCAATATACATGATAGCACCTTAATAAAAAGCATTGCAGTTAATAAAAGGTTTTAAGACTTTAGTTACATTATAAATCATTTGTTGATGGTACCATACTCATTTTAGGGATTGTGGTGTGTTCTAAGGTGATTTTACCATGTGAAAAAGCCTTCGGCTGGGATATCATGAAATCATGTTTGAGAGAAAACTATTTTCTCATGCTTTTCCCACAGAGGTTTGGAAGGTGATCTTAAAGCTAAACTGAGAACATATTTTCTGTAAATTTACATTATCTTTCTCAGTCATCTGAGAATTAAGTCTGACATTCTCAGTAAAACATGTACATCCACAAGGGCAGAGACTGTCAGTTGATTCCTTGGTGTTCTACTGCAGCTTCCCAAAGTGTTCTAAAGAACAACTGCAGTGCTAACAGCCTTACTTATGACATAAGTATAGCACACCTGACGCCATCTTGATTGGAATAAAGTGGTAACTCTTAAAACATTTAATTTAAAAAGGAACATAATGAGGGGTTCATTTTGCCATAGAAAGTATGATTAGTGCTGCAGAAAGAAAGATCAGGGCACATTTTGAGTGACTTCTCAAATCCTCTTCTATTTCATAAAAAAAATGTTGACATGCAGACTGAAACATGTACTTTCAGTACCAGCAGCAGACTTCCCTGGTGAGCAGTAGATTTACTACAATGATCCAATAAGCAGCTAGAGGGCTAAAATTCAGAATTTATGGCAAATGTGTGACACATCTGAATGCCTTCTTGATGGAAACAAAGTAAAAAACTGAAAGTATTTCCTACCGAGGAACCTGTAGTAAATGAGGAAATTAGGAAACGTCATAACAAACAGTCTCCCAAGTTGGCCACCAGAGACAAAAGAGCCCAAATGTAGCACAACTATCGCCCAGATGTAGCCCAAGTATAGCCCAATGACAGAATGTCCCAGAGTGTTCTAAAGAACAACTAGAGTGCTAACAGTCTTACTTATGACAAAAGTATGGAACACATGAAGCCATCTTGATTGGAATAAAGTGGTACCACTTAAAACATTTGATTTGCAAAGGAACAAAATGAGGGGCTTCATTTTGCCATAGAAATTATGATTAGTGCTGCAGAAAGAAAAATTAGGGTACATTTTGACTGCTCAAATCGTCTTTTATTTCATTAAAAAAATCTAACATGCAGACTGAAACATGCACTTTGAATACCAGCAATAGACTTCCCTGGTGAGCAGTAGCTTTACACAGTGATCTAATGAGCAACTAGAGTGCTAACATTGAGAATACATGGCAAATGTGTGACACATCTGAATGCCTTCTTGATGAAACCAAAGTGAGAACCTGAAAGTATTTCCTACTGAGGAGACTGTAGTAAATGAGGAAATTAGGAAACTTCATAACAAATTAGTCTCCCAAGATGGCCACCAGAGACAAAAGAGCCTAAATGTAGCACAAATATCACCCAGATGTAGCCCAAGTATAGCCCAATGACAGAATGTCCCAGAGTGCTCTAAAGAACAACTAGAGCGCTAACAGTCTTACTTATGACAAAAGTATGGAACACCTGAAGCCATTTTGATTGGAATAAAGTGGTAATACTTAAAACATTTAATTTGCAAAGTAACAAAATGAGGGGCTTCAGTTTGCCATAGAAATTATGATTAGTGCTGAAGAAAGAAAATTTAGGGCATATTTTGAATTCTCAAATCCTCTTCTATTTCATTAAAACATTCTAACATGCAGACTGAAACATGCACTTTGAATACCAGCAGCAGATTTCCCTGGTGAGCAGTAGCTTTACTACAGTGATCTAATGAGCAATTAGACTGCTAACATTCAGAATTTATGGCAAATGTGTGACACATCTGAATGCCTTCTTGATGGAATCAAAGTAAAAAAACGGAAAGTATTTCCTACTGGGGAGACTGTAGTAAACGAGGAACTTAGGAAACTTCATAACAAATAAGTCTCCCAAGATGGCCACCAGAGACAAAAGAGCCCAAATGAAGCACAAATATCACCCAGATGTAGCCCAAGTATTGCCCAATGACAGAATGTCCCAGAGTGTGTTAAAGAACAACTAGAGCGCTATGACAAAAGTATGGAACACCTGAAGCCATCTTGATTAGAATAAAGTGGTAACACATAAACATTTAATTTGCAAAGGAACAAAATGAGGGGCTTCATTTTGTCATAGAAATTATGATTAGTGCTGCAGAAAGAAAAATCTGGGCACAATTTGACTTCTCAAATCCTCTTCTATTTAATTAAAAAATTCTAAGATGCAGTCTGAAACATGCACTTTGAAGACCAGCAGCAGACTTCCCTGTTGAGCAGTGGCTTTACTACAGTGATCTAATGAGCAAACTAAAGTGCTAACATTCAGAATTTATGGCAAATGTGTGACACATCTGAATGCCTTCTTGATGGAACCAAAGTAAAAAACTGAAAGTATTTCCTACTGAGGAGACTGCAGTAAATGAGGAAATTAGGAAACTTTATAACAAATAAGTCTCCCAAGATGGCCACCGGAGACAAAAGAGCCCAAATGTAGCACACATATCATCCAGATGTAGCACACATGTAGCCTAATGACAGAAGTGTGCAAAACACTTTTTAAGTTTTGTGTTTTTGCAGTTTTATATAGTGCAGACTTGTCAGGGATTGGAGTGCTTTACATGAGTGTTGGTTACATCACACAAGAACAAATTCATTTTGGTTGTAGACATGGGGAGATTAAGTGATTTGACCAGAATCACAGAATTTCGAACTGAAGCAGAAACTCCAACCTAGTTCCCTAGTTGCAATGTCTGCAGCTCTGGAAGTAACACCACTCCCTCTCCCCTAATTGAAACATTTAATCAAGTGGTCAACTGGATTAAAACACATAAAGATAGTAAATAATTTAAAAGTGCTTTGTCGCTATTTGAAATCTCAGAAAATATGTTCTCATTTTAGTTTTTTAGAGCACTAACCATAATTGGGATGCAAATAAGACCCTCTCATATATGTAATTTCTAGAGGAAAAGCTCTAGGTATTACAGTTTTGATTACATTAAGATGACGTTAGGCATACCACACTTTTGTAATAAATATAGAATGTTAGCAATCTAGTTGTTCATTAGGATACTGCTGAGAGTCAGAGGCCAGGGGCAAGGACTCTGAAAATTGAAGGCAGGTAGGAGGATGCAAAAGCAACAATATGACCACACTGGTCAGGCAGGAAGGGCAGTGGCAGCACAACAGACTATGGAGGGCCGTGGGAAGGGGGGCAGGGGCAACAAACCAACAATAAAGGACTGGCAAGAGAGGCTGTGGCAATATAATAGACCATTGTGGGATGAAGGAAGAGGCAGTGGTAGTACAACCATACTTCCAAAAGACCTGATTCAGCCAGGAAGCATCCAATGTTTTTAAGCCCTAATGAGCGTTATTTGATCTGTCTCCTGTCTACAATCTCCTCTTTTTCAATGGAAGTCAAAGGGGAAAATCAAACCTCCGTTTTTTTTCAAAATCTCCCTCTTACCAAGTTCAAAATGTTAGCAAGTATGGTACATTGGATCATGGAAGACAGGAGGAATTGGGGTAGGAACATGCGGCCACATGCATCATTGTAAGGTTTTGCGATTCCTTATTTGCGATTTTTAGGGAATCGCAAATAAGGAATCGGAAAATGGGAGGCATGATTTTATTTGCATAATATTTGCGATTCGGTAAAAATCGCAATTTTTACCGAATCGCAAATATTATGCGAATTCCTATTTGCGATTTCGCAAATCCCATTGATTCCTATGGGCCAAAAGGCCCATAGGAGTCAATGGGAAGGCATTTACAAATTGCGAATTTGAAAATGCGATTCGCAATTTGTTAATGCATTCCAAGGGTGCAGAGGGGGGTCCAAAGGTCCCCCCCGGCACCCCTGAAATGTATTTTAAAGTGCATGTTTCACACACACATGTCCTAAGGACATGTGTGTTTGTAACATGAAAGTTTAAAAAATGCATTTTTGAGCATTTTCATAACTTTTCGCAAATTACCGCGAGGTTCAACCTCGTGGTAATTTGCACCCCCTAATTGCTAATTCGCAATTTGAAAAACAATCATGCATTGCTTTTAAGGAATCGCAAATTTGCGAATTCTTAAAAGCAATCGCATTTTTGGAAATCGCTAAAAATGGCAAATTTCACAAAAATGTATGATGCAACTCAAAAACTTATTTAGGAATCGCAAACGGCCGAATTTACCGATTCGCACCGTTTGCACTTCCTAAATAGGTTGATGCATGTGGCCGTTGGACACTTTTAACAGAGGGCAGGAGGGACATGGAGAGGTGCACCAAATTGACACTACAGGGCAGGCATCAGGGTGTGCAGTACAACAATCCATAGAACGAAATAGGGAGGGGAAAGGACCATGCACATGAACAACAGAGAACAGAGGGGAAAGAGGCAGTGGTAGTTAGCTGATCATAATGAACAGGCAGGAGAGAAAGCTGCAGCATAACAGACCATAAAGGGCAGGTGGGATGGATCAGGGGCATTACAATGGAACAGACAAGCCAGGAGGGAGAGAATAGGGGCCTAAACATGGAAACAGAGGTCTGGGGCAAGGGGGTAAGGGAGGAGCAGCAAGATGACCATGGAGGGCAGGCAGGATGGGCACAAGAAGCAAGACACAGCATGGAAAGCAACAGTGAGACTATAAAGGCACACACACAGACAATGGAGGGAAGGTGGGAGGGGGTCAGGGGCAGCTAGCTGACCACACAGGGAAGATGGGAGGGTCCGTGGCAGCACAGAAGACCATGCATGGCAAGTGGGAGGGTTAGTGGCAGTACAATGGCTATGATGGGCAAGAAGCAGGGTGCAGGGGCATGCACAAAGGACCATGGAGGATAGAAGGGGGAGTCAGGACCTGGGCACAGACAAGAGAGTTCAGGGGAAGGAGCCTCACAACAGACCACATGGGGCAGGCAGGAGGAGCAGTTGCAGCACAACAGACCAGGGAGGGCAGAAGGGTGTGGTAGTAAAATGGACCATGGAGGACAGGAGGAAGGGGATAGGGGCATGGAATGTGGACAGGCAGGGTGGAGGTGGCAGGGACAGGTGACAGTCATCTGAAAATGCTAGGCAGGTGGGAGGGGAGTGGCAGCTCAACAGAACACTCAGAGTAGATAGGAGTGGCAGGTCCATGGAACATGGTGGGCTAAAAAGGATAGAGCAGGGGCATGCACACAGACATCGGAGGGCAGGGGGAAGGAGAATAGGGGCAGCAAGCTAAGCACAGAGGTTAAGCAGGAGGTCAACAATGGGGCATGGAATTGGGCAATGGAGGGCAGGAGGAGTGGGCTGGTACATCATGCTAAAAGGAGAGCAGTGGCAGTACATCAGCCCATGCATGGCAGGTGGGAGGAGGCTAGTCCATGGATTCAGACAACAGAGGATAGGGAGGAGGTGGATGGGGCAGCAAGCTAACTGTTCAGAGATGGCGGGAAGGCCAGTGACAGAACAACGGCCACACAGGGCTATAATAAGGGAGCAGGGACATGGACTTGGACAATGGATGGCTAGGAGGAGGGAAGGCAGGAGCAGGAAGCGTGGGTGGGGGCAGCACAATGCCAGGCCCTATTTCCAACCCCCCACCATCCATTGTGATATGCATCTTAGTTAACGTTAAAAAAAACTAGACATTTTCTGAAAAAACAAAGATTACAGGGACGGTATACTTAGACTCAGATTTCACTCATACACAACCAGCGAAATTTAGCAGTTATAGTTACCTGAGCTAACTATAACTTACGCCCCAGCAATGTACTGCTAATGACCTCAGCCATTACATCATTCATGACATGGTCAGTTACATTGCTCATGACATCACTCATGATATCTCAAATGAGCTGTGATTGGAATGGAACTATAATCACTAGAACTTTATTTAGGGATAGTGTGTCTATATTAACTCCCTTTTTTTTCTTTTCTTTCGTGTAAGAACCATTATAATACGCAACGTGCCCAGATTAATATGGCCGATAGCCTTTCACTTTAAAGTAATGTGTAGTCCATTGTTTATGTTGATGTTTGCAATCCCAAGTATGTTTATTATGAATAAGTCATGTTGAGGAACATACAGGTATGGCAGTCATGGCACAAGATATGCTGAAATGACATTGTGCAAAAACAACAATTAATGGACAGAATGCAGAACAATGTCATACATTCACCCAAGTACAGAGATCTGGGTCTAAATCCATAGTTTTTTTGCTCACCATGCCATTCCAGTTTGAACCCAGCCATATGCATATCAGTCTTGACCCTGTGCCCCATGGGAACAGTCCAGCCTGAACTGCCAAGCCAGGTCTTCTCTGGACTGGAAACAAGCATCCTAGGACCGGTTTTGGGCTTTCAGCCCTCATCAGCCAGGATAGCTTGATTCCAGTGGCATGGAGAGCACAGGACTCACATCTGAGCATACCCGTCCCACTCGGGGTGACAAATGCAAAAACAACAGTTGATGGACAGAATGCAGAACAATGTCAAACATTCACCCCAGTACAGAGATCTGGGCCTAAATCCATCGCTTTTTTCCTCACCATGCCATTCCAGTTGGAACCCAGCCATATACATTGTGTGCATATTAACACTTGTTTTCTTTTCTTTATTCTATCAATTCCTGAATTTTCATATCGTGACCAGGCCAATATGGCCACCAGCTTTTTGGATTAAAGTAATATGTAGTCCTTTGTTAATGTTGGCAACTGGAGGCATTTGTACATTTAAATAAGGATGCTACAATGACATTTTGTATTGTTCTCAAGGTTCGGACGAGCCGAAACTCATGGATTACGTCCTGTGCAGATTAAATACTTCCAAACTACAACCTGAGTGCTGATTCCTTCCTTGTGAGAGTGAGAGGAGATTAAATACATATATCATTTTTTTATGACAAGCGAAAACAACTTCTATAAAAGTATTTTGAGACTGCCCAAACGTACCCCACTTTTACCGCTATTTCTAGATGTAAACATGAAACGCACGGACCACCTTGCATTACTTTGTCCACTCTTATTCTGTGTTAGACTTTGGAGCACTCCCGAACTTGCAGATTACAAAGATGGCCTTTTAAAAGTGAAGAACCTTGATGTTTATAATTCTAATCCTTGGTTGAAGCATGTTAAAACTTGGATGAATCGAATAGGCCTTACTCATTTCTGGGAAGACCCGGCATGTCTGATACAAAATTGTAAGAAACATGTAAAGGCAAGATTTTGGTTTTATATTTCTCACAACTCCTTAACTGACGATCCATGTGGATTGATTACAAGTAGTTTTCTTGCTTTTAAAGTCTCTCCACATTTTGAGGAGTTCCTAGATGAGATACGACCTCCACTCGCAAAAAGTCTGTACCTAAAATTTAGATATGGAATACTTAAAACGAATGTAGTATTAGCAAGATGGGAAATGCCTACAGGGCAACCGCAAAGTGCAAATTGTATGTGTTGCCAGTTAAATTTTAGAGAGGATGACAACCATATACTGTTTTTCTGCACCACATATGACTTAGCAAGGAGACAATGGATTAAGCCCTTGTGTAATGCCTTAGGCATATGATCGTATGTGGAAGCATATAGGATCATCAAAACGGACACTAGTCGTCTTACCGTGTTCTGTGTCAGCAGATTTTTACTGCTTGTAAGCTATTCTCGCAAGAACCTGGGTTTGGAGCTGTAGATGTCAGTTGGGTGTATCCTGTGTAGAGGTTAGGCTGTTCTGATTGTATGCGGTATACTGTTGAGTAGTTTAATCGGACCATTCTCTTTTGGTACCACACAAAAGCTTTCTTTTAGACCTGCATCTTAAACTAATTTAATATTTTATGTGCCTTTTTTAACTGGATGAATTGTATTGTATTTCTGCTTTCCCAATGGCATATCATGTACATATTTTGTACTTACTGTGTAAAATGTATTGTTGTTTGATATGTATCTTTTATGGCCAGAATGTGCCAAAATAAAGATCAAATGACATATATATATATATATAAAATTCACTGACAAAATCGCAAGTTTCAGTGATATTATAGTTCGAAATTAGCATTTAAAAACCTCAGGAATTCACTGAAAAAAACACAGGTTTCATGAACATCATAGTTAGTTGGACATTTACACGTACGAAACAAGAGAAATTCGTTATTTGTGCTAACTATAACTAACGCCCCCGCAATTAAGTGCTGATGACATCACATATTACATCACTCATGACATGGTCAGTGACATCACTGATGACATCTTAAATTACATCACTAATAACACCATCCACGTGATCATCTGATGCACCACCTCACCCCCTAAAATACAGACTCCCATTCTCGAAACCATAGACACACCAATACTAGTACAGCTACAATATTCTGTGCACTATGCATGCAGACCTCTAATCAGCTATATAACATTGATACAGTCTTTTAAATACTCAGTTGGTACCTATGCAGTCTAGGAATCCTTCTGTCTGTCCCATGCACTTGTCCATCACCCATCCAGCACTATGTACGTATCCTATCACTCTGCTACCACCTAAGCACTTATAAATTTAGCATGCACTCTCTTTGCAGCACCGAAATTACTCCAGTTAATAGTCATATACTTAAGGAATGGCCTAACCACTAACCCAAGTACAGGTACGTTGTTATGTACACTATGCATGCAGATCTCTAACAAGCTACATACTATTAATACGCTCTTCTAAATACCCAGTTAATACCTATGCAGTGTTGGAATCCTTCTGCCTGTGCCATGTATTTCTCCAATCACCCATACAGCACTATCTACTTATCCTATCACTCCGCCAATACCTAAGCACATATAAATTCAACTTGTACTAGACATGTACCTAAGGAATGGCCTAGCCAGAGAAACTAGTACAGCTACAATATTCTGTGCACTATGCATGCAGACCTCTAATCAACTAAATAGCATTGAGATCTTGATCTTTGGGGACAGGTCGGACATCTGGTCCAGTAAATGGTGGCCCATCTCCCTGGGTCTCAGTCCAACCCCGTCTATCAGGGAAAAAATCTAGAAGTGATGCTTGATACTGGCCTTTCTATGTCTCGCCAGGTATCCAGAACAGTCGCTACCTGCTTTGGCCTCATTCGGGTGATCAGAAATATCGCCCAGTTTTTGTCCATCGAAGCCCGAAAAAAGGTTGTGGTGGCTCTAATTTTAGCCAGACTGAACAACTGTAATCCCTTTTATTTGGGTATAGACAAGGCCCAGTCACGCCGCCTACAATTGGTACAAAATGCTGCGGCTAGGCTTGTATTGGATCTCCCCAAGCGCTCCCCGGCCTCCTCTGCTCTCAGTTCACTGCATTGGCTTCCAGTGGACTGTAGAGTCCACTCTCTGCCTTACCCATAATACCTTTTATGGACAGGGCCCGGCGGATATAAAGAAGATCTTCCACAGGTACATCCCCGCTAGGAATCTGAGGTCAGCTAATAAAAATTTGCTTGTGGTTCCTAGATTTAAAAAGACCAAATGGGAGGGCTAGAACCTTTTCTCTTCTGGTGGCTAGGGCGTGGAACGCTCTTCCCGTCTCCCTCTCAGGCCAGCAAACTCATTCTATCTTTCGTAAGTCCTTAAAGACCTGAATGTTCTCTGTGAAGTAAATCTCAGTATGAATGCTGCTTGTGCCTGAGCCCCGTCTGTCTATAGCGCCTTGATGCCCTGGGGCTTAGTTTGCGCTCTATAAATTCCCTTTCATTCATTCATTCATTCATACAGTCTTTTAAATACTCAGTTAGTACCTCTACAGTCCAGGAATGCTTCTGCCTGTCTCATGGAGTTCTCCATTCATCCATCCAGCACTATCTATGTATCCTATCACTTCACCAATACCTAAGCACTTATAAATTGAGCATGCACTCTCTTTGCAGCACTGAAATTACTCGAGTTATTAGTCATATACTTAAAGAATCGTCTAGCCACTAATACAAGTGCAGGTACAATATTTTGTACACTATGCATGCAGACCTCTAACCAACTGCATACTATTGATACACTCTTCTAAATACCCAGTTAGTACCTATGCAGTCTATAAATCCTTCTGTCTGTCCCATGCACTTCTCTATTCACCCATCCAGCACTATCTACATACCATATCACTCCACTAATACCTAAGCACTTACAAACTCAGTACGCACTTTCTTTGCAACAGAGAAATTACTCCAGTTATTAGCCGTATACTTAAGGAATGGCGTAGTCACTAACACAAGTGCAGGTACAACATTTTGTACACTATGCATGCATACCTCTAACCGGCTAAAAATTATTGATACGCTCTTCTAAATACCCAGTTAGTACCTATGCAGTGTAGGAATCCTCCTGTCTGCCCCATGCATTTCTCTAATCACCCAACCAGCACTATCTACTTATCCTATTACTCCACCAATACCCAAGCACTTATAAATTCACTATACACTCTGTTTGTAATACTGTCATTATTCAAGTTACTAGTCATGAACTTATGGAATGGCCTAGCTACTAACACAAGTACAGCTATAATATTTTGTGCACTATCCAAGCAGACCTCTAACTAGCTACATACTATTGATACACCCTTCTAAATACCCAGTTAGTACTCATGCAAAGTAGGAATCGTCCAGTGTGTCCCATGCACTTCTTTAATCACTTATCTACCACTATCTACTTATCCTATCACTCCACCAATACGTAAGCACTTAGAAATTAAGTGTTCACTCTGTTTGCAGCACTGTCATCATTCCAGTTACTAGTGGTATTTTTATAAAATGACCTAGGCACCAACACAAGTACATATAAAATATTCTGTGCATAATTTCTACAAATCTGTAAGCAGATACATACTATTGGTCCACTCCATTAAATACTGAATTAGTAGCCTTGCAGCGTAGGATAACTCCTGTCAGTCTTGTGCAATTCTTCAATCACCCATCCAGCACTATGTTCTTATTGTATCAGTCTGCCAATACCTAAGCCAATACAATCCAAAATTTCTTTATTTCGGTCCTTAAGACCATAAAAGATTCATACAAAATACATTTACACATCCACATTTAAAAAGTACATACATTTTTAAGATACAATAAATAAATAGGCTTTCATGATATACCAGAGATAAAAATGGATTGGAGAATCAGTTACATGATATTAGGAGGAATAGTTTCAGATTTAAAAGGGGATAATTCTGATTAAAAGAAGCATTCAGATGTTCTACATTTAGGCGTGTAGTAGTTTTTTTCTTATCTGCCACATAGCCATAATGAATGTAGCCACTGCAAATACAATATGAGGCAGAGTGCTTGTTTTTAAGATTCTAAATACAAACAGGTAAGACCTAGATCCCAGGTTCCTGCATAAGGGCACCAGCCAGTATTTTCTGGGTCTATTGTAGGCAGGGCAAAAGAAAAGAAGATGAATTTCCTCCTCATCATGTATATTACATCCAGGACAGGATCTATCCCCCCCCTTAAGCCATTTACAGGTGAAGGTTTTTATGGGCAACGTGCCTAACCTCCACTGTATAAACAATTTTCTCACTAGGATGGGGAATATAATGTCAATAAAACCTTCAAATTCATAGGAATTCTTAAATTCCAAAAAACGGTCAGTCAGGGTGCCGTTGGTAGTGGCGGTCAGGAAAAGAGCTAAACTAGATTCCTTGTGGATTTGCACCAGCTTTTTGCAGGAAATGGTTCGACATCCCTGCTCTGGGTCATCCCATAGCTCCTGCAATTTCAACCGGTACAATTCCTTTTTAACAAAGGCCAGCCATTGGGATTCTATCACGCTTATTCAAGCTCATTACATGGGTAAGATCACGCCTGTAATGAGCGAGCTCGCTGGTGGTCCATAGCCTGTGCCAGAATCCTAGTGACTTTGACTCCAGTTCAATGGCGATGGAAGGTAATCCCACATCTAATCTTAGAGGGAGCAGAGGTGTGCCACGAGGGAGTGCCAAAAGGCGTCTTAAGAAATTATTTTCCACATTGGCCAAATCACGCCCCGCTCTATACCCCCAGAGCTCGCTGCCATAAGATGCAGCCGCTTTAGCTTGAGTTTTGTAGAGCTCTAATGCCGGGCTTATAGGTTTAAAGGTGGAAGTGTTCACAACCTTTAGGATGGCACCTGAAAGTTGGCACAACTTCAATCGAGATTTTAGTATTTGGGGGTCCCAGGAAAGATTCTCATGCAATGTGACCCCCAGGTATTGAAAAGTTGTAACCCTTTCCAGGCTGGCATCGCCCAGAGTGGGATTAGGTCTGGTCTTAGGGGGTGGGTTAAAGATCATGAACTTGGTCTTCTCGGTATTGATCTCTAGACCATGCTGTATACAGAAGAGACCAAATCCATCTAGGATCCTTTGTATCCCCATCGGAGATTTGGAAAGCAGGAGGGTGTCATCAGCAAACATAATAGCTGGCACCCTCCTGCCTGCCAGAAGGGGGGCGTCATTGTCTCTAACGTTGTCCAGGTGGGATATGACATTGTTAACAAAGAGGCAAAACAGGGTTGGCGCCAAGACGCAACCCTGCCTCACCCCTCTGCGAACAGGAAACCTTGATGACAACGCTCCATCCCTCCCACACCTAACCTGCGCGTAGTTGTTGTCATGGAGCCTAATTATGGCATGCAGTATTTGTGTGGGAACACCTAGTTTCTTTAGGACCTCCCAAAGTTTTTTTGCGTGGGACCATATCAAAGGCTGACCTCAGGTCCACGAACACCATGTACAGTCTCCCCCCCTCTATCCTCACCGTTTTCCAGTACAAGAGGACGAGGCGGAAGATCTGATCCATGGTGGACGTGTTTTTCCTGAAGCCAGCCTGGAGTGGACTCAAGATTTCATTAGCCTCCATCCAATCCATGAGATGGTCCAGGAGAAGACGGGAGAAGAGTTTTTGGGGAACATCTATGAGGCTGATCGGCCTGTAGTTGGCTGGGAGCAGAGGGGAACCCTTTTTGAAAATGGGCACTATCTCCGCCCCAGCCAAGTACAGGGGATCTTCATGCCTCCCAAGATGGCATTGAAAAGGATTAGAAAATATGGGCCCCAGATCTCCGGATGATGTCTGAAAAGATCACCAGGCAATCTATCCAGTCCCGGGGCCTTCCCCATTGATAATCTCTCCATTGCACCCACCACCTCCCCTAGGGTAAATTCCATACCAACTGCAGAGGTGGATAAATCGTCTGGGGCATTTTCGTCATTTGTGGGTTGTTCGGTCTCTTGATATAGTTTACCGAAGTGGTCTTCCCAAGCAGGGGATGCGATCTTTGGCTCTACTGCAGCTTTGGGTTCTCCTGTACCAAAATTAACCAGGGACCAGAATCTTTTAAGATCCCTGGATTCCAATGCTAGGGAGAGCTCCTGCCAGTGGTTCCAGTCCCACTCTGACCTTGCCAGTGCCAAGACCCCCTTATACTCCCGCCTTAATTCGACTACCCTACCCCTGTCTTTGCCTGCTTTAATTGAGGCAATGAGTTCTGTTTTAGCCTTTTTGCAAGAGGAATTGTACCAGGTTGAGGTTCTGGTCTTTTTGCGTTGTGGGGCTACCACGGGATAAAAACCTCACCTAGTGCTCCCACCAGGTTATCATGGATTTGGCCTAGTTGCTTGTTAAAATCCGGTTGCCTGGGCAGATTAATTAAGTCCTCCATTTCTTCAAGGTTGGGGAGTGCTGCTTCGTAGATTCTTCTTATATTATCTTCTGCACTAATTATTTTCCCCCATTTGACCCTGCGTCTATTGGAGGTAAGAACCAAATTCCCAGGGTCACCACAAGGGTTGGAAGATGGTGACTCGCCTACAGGGGCGGGGTGTTTCATTTCTAGTAGCAGTGCGTTGTGGTCACTGTCTGTTCTAGGCAATATCCTAAAATCCAGGACCTTGGACCATAGGGATATGTCAACAAAAATATAGTCCAGTCTCGATTCATGGTCCCTCCTATTGAAGGTCCACAATGAGGGACTGTCGGACAGAGTTCGTCCGTTACAAGCCCTCATCGCATAGTTCAAAGTAAGGGACATGATTTGAACTGCAAGAGGGGACCAGGATTTTGGGTGAGGGGATTGGCAAGAAGGAACACCCCAGTAATCATCTTCAGTGGTGATAGCGCCCTCCTTTAAGCCTTCCAGAGGTTCAAAATGACAATTAAAGTCACCGCCCATCACTATTTTACAGTCACTTGGAAGTTGGCCCAGGAAGGACGAAAGGTCTTCAAGGGTAGGTGATTCCAAGGCCACACTAACAGGGCGGGTATATACATTAACAATTGCCAGATTTACAGCATTTGGCCATTTGAGAAGCACACACTGGATGTCCTGGGAGAACGTGGGTATACTCTCCACAGAACACCCAATGTGAGTAGCCACCCAGACCGCCAGACGCCCCGAGGACCTCCCCCTACCACTCCAGCTAGCCGGGATTTCATGGACTGCATAGCCCGTTCTAGTCAGGGGATCCCTTGCCCAGGTCCCCTGGAAGAGACAGATATCGCTCCCTTCCACTAGGAGATCCCAATCCTCTGTGTGGATTTTATTTGCAATGCCCGCCACGTTCCAGGACAAGAACCTCAAAACCTCAATAGAAGTTTTAGGTGCCTGCCTTCCGCGTGATCCCAATGGTTTTTCCGCTACATCGTCCGCCGGTCAGGATACTTGGCGATGTACAGGAAATTCCAGAGTGGGCTGCAAAGTAGAAGTAGTGTTAAGAACACATGGGACTGGAGGTGTTGGGGTACTGTCGGATTGACTTTCGGGTAAAGTGACTGCAACCCCCCCAACGGTGGGGGACTTTAATGTACTCCCTTGGAGAGGTTCCAAGTCTCTATTATTATGAATTTCCTGCACGGTAATTACCACCCCCTGTCCCAGAGATTCACTCTCATTGTTTCCGTAGGATTGCGAGGGGACACCCCTACAGAGTCAATCCACTTCATCAAGGCAAGTGTATCTGTTGGGGTGTGCGTAATTAACTTGGGCGGGGAAGATGTTGTGCCTAGGCCTATATCTTGTCCCGTCCACAGCAAAGCCCACCCGTGTCCAGCCTTCGTCCCTCCTCACAGTGTGGGTTGGGACATTAGGATAGAAGTATGAAAGAGGGACCAACTCAATAGTAGTGTTACCTGTATTACCAAGCCAGTTGCAAATATATGTGACTACCTGGGGTTTCCTGAAGCTGACAATAATACAGTCCCCCACACTTTTCTTGGCGGTATACCCATTCCATGGGACCCTTGTGACCATAAGAACCTCTCCCTTTAAGTGCGGTGGTAAGGGTCTATGAATATTTAGCCAGCTGATTACCTTGTTGCGTAAGGAATCATAAGGTTCCATTACGCCGCTTGCGAGCTCAGGTGCTCCCATCAAGATTACGCTGGCCGACTATCCCCGTTCGCAACAACTCCCACCGCCCCGCCGTGTCCCCAACCCACTGTCGGACCGCGAACTATGCTCACTACTACGCTCTTATGGCTCGGGTCCGGTAAAACACATACCCAGCACACACATCCCCATACCCACTATTCTTACAAACCCTCTGAGGCTCCCAACACTCAACAACAGAGGTTCCGTCCCTAACAACCTCAGAAAAGTTCCCCTCACTCTAGAAAGCTCGACCACCCCTCTCTCTCCCAAACTCAAATGCATCCTACTCAACTGCAGATCGGCCCAGAGACACTCCTCCGACATCGCAGATCTCGTCTCAGATAGGGATCTGGACCTAGCCATTCGAACAGAAACTTGGCTCACTGAAGCCTCTACTCCGATTATGGACATACTAGTCCCCCCCAACTATCACATCATTAGGTTAGATAGGTCTTCAGACAAGACGGGCGGGGGAATTGCATGCATTTTTAAAAGCAACCTCTCCGTTACTAAAGTCACCTCCCCCTCCCTCTCCTCCTGTGAACTCCTCTGCCTCGACATTACCAGCGAGGCCAAACAAGTTTGTGCTCTACATCTCATCTATCACCCGCCTGGTGACAATCTCATATTCACCCAACAACTCATGGACATGATCACTTCCAATGCCGGTAGGCAGACCACCCAAGTCTACCTGGGTGACTTCAATCTCCACTGGAATGACCAGAAAGACACAGTGGTAAACAGTCTCAAAACTTTCCTTAATGCACTTGACCTCACCCAAATATGCGATAGACCAACACACGACAAAGGCGCGATACTTGATCTCATCATTGCCAAAGTGAATTCTACACAACTGGAGACGATTCTACCTTGCGACTGGTCAGATCACCACATTATCACCTTCTTTATCAATGAAAAAGTTAAACCTAACCCGACTCAACCAATCAAATCCAAAACATGGAAAAGGGACATGAAGAATCTCAACGCCTCTACTCTGCCTCCCCACATCGGCAATCTGCTCCTTCCCCCTTCTGGTGCCACGGATGTTCAATCACTGACCGACCACTACCTTGAATCTATGAATACATTAGTCAATGAAGTCGCCCCACTGCAACTGAAGAGAGTCTCCACCAAAACTTCTAACCCCTGGTATGACGACAGACTCAATGACGACAGGCGTTCGATGCGAATGGCAGAGCGCACTTGGAGAGCGGACCCCTCAGCACTGCACCTCAAAAGGCTCAAAAACAAGAGAAATGCCTACTTCAGGAAAATAAAGCGCACAAAATTGGACTTCTTCAGCCGCCAACTGGACCAAGCAAAAAACAGGCCAAGAAAACTCTTCGAACTAATCAAAACCCAAACAAAGGCACAACCCCTACAATCAAGTAGCACAACAAGCAACACCCCACACTGTGAAGACTTCTCTGCTTTCTTTAAGCTAAAGACTGACAACATAAGAAATGACCTCATCATGGATGTAAGCCGATTCCCCAACCACACAAGAATGGCTAACACTCAACCTAAAAACATGGCTTCCTGGCAGTACTTCGATACCTACTCGGAAGAAACAATACACAAACTGCTCTGTACCTTGAAGCCCTCTAACCACCACACAGACCCTCTACCTGCTAATGCTGTAAAAGACTTCATCCCCTTGCTCCTCCCTCTCTGGACCAAAATCATCAACTGCTCCCTGCAACAAGGCCTCATTCCGGACTCCCTCAAGGTGGGGCAAGTCACTCCTATACTCAAGAAACCTACAGCTGATCCGACTGACCTAAACAATTACCGACCCATCACCAATATCCCCACCCTGGCCAAACTGCTGGAGAAATGTGTCCAACTCCAACTAACAAGACACATTGACCAATTTGACCTCCTCAATTCTCATCAATCAGGATTCCGAGCGAAACATAGCACGGAAACAGCTATGACACACATAATTGATGACGCCCTCCAAATTCTTGATCGCAATGAGTCCTGTCTCCTCATCCTTCTTGACCTCTCGTCAGCATTTGACACGGTCAAACATGAGAACCTGCTGGAACTGCTAAGCACTAGAATGGGTCTATCGGGAACGGTTCTCAAATGGTTTTCGTCCTTCCTACACAACCGATCTCAGAAGTTCAAGATCGATAATGTGCTATCTTCACCTGTGCCTGCGGATCTAGGTGTTCCACAAGGATCCTCCCTCTCCCCCACTTTGTTCAACCTCGTCATGGAACCGCTCGCCACCTTGCTCCAAGCTTCTAATGTCCAATTCCATATGTACGCCGACGACACACAACTGTACCTAAAGCTTCAATCTCCGGAAGATATCAAACATCTGAACTCCACGCTTATTAACACTCAATCTTGGCTAGCCGATAATCACCTCAAACTAAATGCTCTGAAAACTGAGTTCCTTCTCATCTCACCCCCGGCGAAAATTTCCACCACCCAAACATGGCTCAACAACCTAACAGCACTCAATGTCCAACCCACCATCGTGGACTCAGCGAAATCACTAGGCATCACACTGGACGCCAAGCTCAACATGCAGCAACACATCAGCAAAGCCACAAAAGCAGCTAATTTCCAAATAAACACACTGAGGAAAATCAAACCCTTCCTTCCGACTGAAGACTTCCGAACTGCTGTACAAGCGTTAGTCATCCCTCGAATCGACTACGGAATTGTGACCCTCAGTGGACTCCCGCTATCCACAACAGCACCCTTAAGAGCCTCCCTGAACGCTGCCGCAAGACTCATTACTGGCTCAAGAAAACATTCGCATATTTCCCCAGATTTAAAGTCCCTAAAATGGCTGCCGTTTGAAGCCAGAATACAACTAAAAATTGCGGTTATGACACGCGCGGCCGTGCACCACAATGCACCCAACTACCTCGCTCAAAAATTGTCCATATCAGGAGGTTCGAGGTCCAATAGAAGCTCAAAAAATCTACTCCTGAAACCCCGTAGATTCAAGAAAGAGAAAACCTACAAGCGCTCCTTCTCAGGAATGGCACCCAGGATCTGGAATGCGCTCCCGCCTGAAACTAGGCGTATCTCCTCCGCTGCACTCTTCAAGAAAGAGGTGAAAACCATCCTTCTGGCCAAGATCTCCTGAACTTTATAGGTAGTGGTTCAGAGACTCTACATTGCCTTGTATCAATGCTCACCTTGTCCTTTGGCATTATACCTCTACCTGATGGTGACAATACTACGCTTCTTTCGTCCTACCGACCAATATATGAGACACATTGGGTCACTGATTCACCCTCCCGATGCCCTCACTCAGTGCGCTCTCTATACTAGAACACTGTTATAAGCCTGCCACACACCCAAGGTCTACCTGAACACCTATGTAATGGGATCCATGACTTGTGCCGTTTTATTACCTGTTCACCTGACTGTATATTGATATGTTTTATGTATTTTGTTTTATTATTATCCTTTCATGTTAGTGACTACTACATTGCTCCCATTACCTCTGTTCTTTCCTACTGCCCCTACCCTGCCATTGTGAAGCGCTCTGATATCTGTAAGGATCTTGTTCGCGATATATAAAACTTTGAATAAATAAATAAAATAAATAACCGCCTCTGGGGGTAAATGAACTGCCTTATGCCTGGATTTAGGGCCGTCCGGCCTTTTAGAGCCGTTTTCCATCCCATTGGAAGGTCTCTCCTGTCTGGGTAAAGTGGCCGAAGTTAATTGCTTCGACCTCCTGGGAGCGGGTATCGGTGGCACTGACCTGGGAGGTGTTACAGGTGCTATTTGGCGCTCCGGTATAGCACTATTGTTGATGTTTTCCATAGGGAGTCCTGTCGATGTGGTTGCAACTATGGCCAGTGGGGTCGGGGAAGAATGGGATGCTCCGGCGATGGGCCCCTGTATTACCCGTGTACTGTCTCCCCTCCCAGACTGAACCTCAGTACCCGCACTTGATTTTTCAAGGGCTATTAGTCTAGATTCAATTGAGTCTAATTTGAGGGCAAGGGGATTTAGAAAACTCTTTAGGATATCAGTAAATGAGGTAATGAGAATTTCTATATTGTTAGTAGAAACCCCGCCGAAAATAAAAGGCTCAGGGGGCACAGGTACAGAAGGGATGGGTGAAGTTGCCAGCACTTCCAGGTCATCATTACCAGAAGCTAATAGCACAGAACTACTTAAACTATCTTCCCTCATGGGCATTTTTGGATTTTCTTGATCTTTTCCTTTTTAGTTTCGGTACCGGATCCACTCTACACCCCGCATGCTCCAATGAATTGGGATCCATACCCTGGGCCCCGGACTGTGCCAGCTCCACGGCAGGGGAGAGCTCCACATCACTGATGAGTAATGCCCTAACACCTTTCCGGCCTCCCTCTAACTTTTCTCCCACTTCCGGGATGATTCCACCAGAGATAATTACTTTCGAGAAGTTGGTCTTAAAAGATCTCTCCACTTTACAAAACACCCGCAATTTCATCCCATACAATATCACGCTAAGAGAAAAACAGGCAATCACCACTCTCAAAATGAACAATTCTCTGATCATCAAGAGTGCAGACAAGGGCGGTGGAATCGTTCTCCAGGATCTCGAGTCCTACACCGCTGAAATACAAAGGCAGCTAGACAATAGGGAACATTATCAAAGGCTAGCATCCAATCCTACAAAGGAAATTCAGGAATTAATAAAGAATATTACCACGGACGCAATGAGAGAAGGTTTCTTATCTAAAAAAGAGTTTAATTATCTAAATATCAAAAGCCCGAGAACACCAGTGATATATACTCTTCCAAAAATCCATAAGAGCCTTACTGTACCACCTGGACGGCCGATTGTATCAGCTTGTGGCTCTATTTTAGAGCCATTAGGAGCCTTTATTGACTTCTTTATAAAGGAGTTTGTCCCCTCCACACCCTGTTATGTCAGAGACTCCATGTCCATGATCTCACTAGTTGAAAACTTGCCCTTTAATCCAGTGACTGACACGCTCTGCACCATGGACGTGGAGGCGCTTTATACAAATATCCCTCAGATAGCGGCCCTGAAGGTGATTCAAAAAACTCTAGACACACGTCCCCGCCCTCACGCAATACCAACATCTTTTATTCTACAGTTGCTTGAAATCTGCCTAACAAAAAACTTCTTCACATTTAATGGCCTTTTTTACCAGCAGATCAAGGGCACCAGTATGGGGGCTATTTTTGCCCCGAACTTGGCTATACTTTTCATGAATGAAATTGAAAAGGAGGTGATACTTTGCCCATCTAATCCATTCTATCCAGGAATTGTACTATGGCGTAGATACATTGACGACATATTCATGATCTGGAGATGCGAAGTCAATGATCTGCGCCATTTCCAACATTGGATGGATAACAACTGCTGTGGTCTTCACTTTACCTTAACCTCGAATAAGACGTCCATCGATTTCCTAGACCTTTCCATCTTCCATCAAGAGGGAGTTCTCCTGACACGTTTGTTCAGAAAAACTACAGAGCGGAATACACTTTTAGATTATTCCAGCAACCATCCCAGAGCACTACGGGATTCACTCCCATTCTCTCAGTTCCTGCGAATCAGGAGAAATTGCTCGTGTAGGCAGGATTATTTCAAAGAAGGTGCCATCCTAGCAGAAAAACTAAAAAACAGGGGCTACCCGAGGCGTATTGTTAAAAATGCCCTCAAAAGGGCATGGTATAGACCTAGAGAAACCTTACTGACACCCACCACTAAGACCCCACAGGAGAGAATAGCTTGTGTAACCACTTTTTCTCCCGTGTCAAACAAAATGAGAAAGATGATACTCCGTCACTGGCCTGTCATTAATGCGGGCATACTAGAAATTGAGCGCCCTTTATTTGCTTTTAAAAAGAGCAAAAATCTGAAGGACCATCTAGTCCGAGCAGCACTGCCAAGCCCCGTTCAATCCTCTACACTTGAAAGCATATGGGGTCTGTCCCCCGTTGTAGGGCATGTGAAATGTGGCAGTTGCAGTGTGTGTGACATAACCATTGAAGGGAAAACCAGGGTATTTAATAATATCACCTTTACCAGCTCTTCACTTTCTAATTGTAACACCTGTAATGTTATTTACTTGGTTCAATGTCCATGTATGAAAATGTATGTGGGTCAAACATCGCAGAAGGTGAAAACAAGGATCTGCAAGCACAAGAGCCGCATCCGTTGTCAAACCCAGAATGCACCGCTCGTGGAACATTTTGCCAGTGCCAAGCACACAGAAAATGACTTAAAATGGACTGTGCTAAAGGCACTAAGGTTACCACAGAGAGGAGGTTGTATGGCTCAACTCCTAAACAAAGAGGAACTGAAATGTATTTTGCTTCTGGACACAATCCGGAATGGTCTCAACCGGACTGAGGATTGGGCAGGACTGCTATGAATTGCCAGAGTTTGACTTATGACAGTGTCAAAAATTTCGAAAATTTCCGGATTTTTACCAACATATTGCTCAATAGCTTAATGTATGATGTGTTTTAAAATAATGCTGTCTGCCTTTGAAATTCTAAATCATGCTTTCCAAAACTTAACAATTGTACGTGCTGAGTCTAAGGCGGGGTGATGAAAAGGCTGCAGAATTTCTCATCATGCAATTCGTTTTGCCCTGTTATTGAAATTGCTCTGTAATTCCAGCACATTGCATGACAACGAGCACTTGCACCTAGCGTGAGTAAACAAACACCACGTTAAGATGGCTGCCACGGGGACACTTCCCCTGCCTCCCTTTGCGCTCACTCCCTCTTCACTGTTTATTTAATCACACGCGGCGGTGCACGGGCTGACTTCCATATCATCGTGAAGCCGGCGCGTTACCATTGTGCACACCGCTTGCTGCCAACTCGGACCGTGAGTAATAGGACTATTGTCTCCTCGTTAAGGTAAGGGCTCTCGACCTCCCTCTCACCCTCTGTGCGTCAATACCCTGGGCCAGTAGTATTCTTTTGCCCTAACGCTCTAATCCCCTTTTAATTGCACACCCTCGAGTCCCTGTGTATATGCCCATTACGGAATACACACGACTAAAGTTCCAAGAATAAATGGATTCTTCATCCATCATATGATAGAAACTTATGGCAGCACCCCCAAAACCCACCTAATAGGACACAGAGGTAACGTTATGATCCCCCCTGCTCTAACTATTAGCGCATATTACCAGCACTGTTGGCTAATTTGTTTTGTTTACTTTAGGTACCAGCCCTTCGATTCATTTATCCTTATAACTACTAGAAGGCTGATGTAAAACGCCTAAAAGGTGCGCCTTTAATTATCATTATGGTATCAGTATGGCCATGTTAAGAGGCATGCAAAGAAACCAGGCAAACGTGATGCATGATTTCACCACCCCAACACCTTAGCCACCACCGCCACGATCTGTAAAGGTTTTTATTTAATTTCACTTATTGCCAAACACAGAATCAGCGCCAAACACGGCTTCACCACTATGTCATCCTTGAAAGCGACACATATAGTCACGTTCGCTCTAATAGGTGCAACGACGTTAGCGATTAAATGCTCACGGTATTATTTCCCGATTCGGCTTTGCCTTAAACGGTTCTTGCACTTTTCTGGATAAAGCATGTGTTTTGAACACTAAAGGACGTTTGGTTGGTACCAACATGATCACAATGGCATGACAAAAATGAACACCACGTGCATTTTACTGTAAATAGTGCTGTATTTAAACAGAATTTTCTTCTCCTTTTTTCTTCTTTTTCCCAATTCTGTAAATTGTAATTCCTAACAGGTTGTAAAGAAAGCACATACAGGCAATACACTTTTACTGTCCTGATGATGATCCCAGTTCACTAGGAGCCGGGGATCGAAACGCCGTCGACACTCATTCCGATTATGTAACCTGTCCATTGTGTTTATAATGTTACATGAATTGGCTGTCTGAACTTGCAGTGCTAATATGTTATTGATGCAAGGGACAATTGGCTCCGCAGCTCTTTTTGCCTGATATTCTTCACCTTCTTTTTCCTTGCTCTCTTCCTACTCTTGAATTTCTCTCGAGTGTACTTTTGGATAGGTACAGGCTTGTACCCTATTAACTGCTATATTAGACCTTCTTGATGGTCTTTTAAATTTACCTATATTTGAAAATAAAAAGTTCAGGCCCGGCTGGGTACTGAAAATCTTGTCAATATAGTACTGATTTGAGTCTATATCTCTATTTGTCTTTGTGAAAACTCAATCCTATGGACCACTGTTTTTCATAATAACAGGTAACAAGGGGCCATTGCTGACCGTCGTGTTAAATTTAGAGAGGAATTTGTCCATAGTACCTGAGACTGCAGTTGCAGCCTTACTTCTTGTTTCCCTACTGGCCATGGTGTGTCGTCCAACTGTTAGGGTACTCGATAGGTCAACGAGAGGGAACAGGACCCGGTCCGGTCTCTTCCGTCCTCTAACGGCCTCAAACGGCCCGCCCTTTGCCCGGGCTTAGCCCGCCGGCCGCCCGCGCGCGTCCCGCGATGCGCGTGGCAGGGTATACTCTTATAGCCAATGGCTGGACGTGGGGTCTCAGGGGAAGAGCTCCAGGTGCGGCTTGCACACACGCCGCCAAGGTTCCTGGGACTCGCAGTCCCGCTGTAAGAGCCTCCGCCCACGCTGATGGTAATCTGCTCCCCGAGTCCTGCTGGGGAAAGGCACTCCCAAAGGGTCTCCAAACGGCAAAGTCCAAAGTCAGCTCCTTCACGACCTCGAGCGGCACCCGCCTAAGCACTTATGGGGCAGATTTACAAGCACCCTGCGCCAAAAGTACCTCACTTTTGTAATTTAGTGATGGCGCTAGGCACTCCTTCATATTTATAAGAAGAGAAAAAGCCACTCTGGGTGGTTTTTCCTCTCCTTGTAAATACGACCCCTTCATACACAGGACTTTGCCTTGAAGGTGGTTCTATAGGTGTCGCTGTGGGTGTTCCCATGCAACACCCATAGAACAAGACACATCTCCAGATTTATGAGAAATTGTAAATCCTAGAGTTGGTGTAGCAAGGCCCAACGAGGAGAATTGTTTTCATTTTTCCTCCTTTTTTCCTCTTTCAATGCATGCTGCATTCCACAGCATACATTGAAAGAGGAAAATGCCTTTACTGATTGTTTTTGTGCAGGGAGGTATCCTTTCCTGCACAAAAACAATCTCCGTACGACACAGACATCATTTCACCATGGTGCAAGGGTGCCTGTGTCACTGCATGGGTGCAGTTTGTGCAGCAGTGCAGACGGAAGCATAGAGTTCCAACATATTCATGTACATATGTCACATCCCTTTGGAAGTGCCACAGTGCAATGCAGCTAGAGAGCTTGCAGTGCCATGCTGCAGTACTTCCTCATAAATCTTCACCTATAAATTTACCACACACTACTAATGCATTCTTTCAGTCAATCATGCTGTGTACACATATTCAACCAAACTTTCACACATTACCTTGCAATTATAGTTCGTTCTTTAACCAGATAAGGTAGTTCTGATAAAAAAACTTTTTTTTCTTCTTTTTTCTTTTGTATTTTTTTTAACAATTTTGAATTTCTTTGTGTTTTTTCAAAAAATTAACAAAAAAAGAACGAATAAAACAGGAAACTTTTGGAATTACTTATCATTCCAAAAACAAAATTAACAATGATGGTTGTGTTCCGCAGCGCAAACTGCATCCACCGAAGCATATACGTTTCTTACACTTCACGCAATGTTGCTCGAGAAAGGTGAATTCTGGCCTAATGTCCATTGCAGGTGTTCCTGAGGACGGTCCAGACGTACTTGCCTCAGCAGGTGAGGGGTTCATAGCAGCTTGCTTCATTTCCTTCCCGAGCAAGATTGAGAGGATGTGTGGTTCGGAGATGCTTGTACATACAAGCAGTGCCACAAATTTTGCACGTCACCTTTCTCGCATTTACTTTCTTCTCTCCAGGTGGAAAAGTGAAGAATTTCCACACTACAGATTCCGGCCTCTGTGGATGTGGTGCCTCCTGCAAGAATTCTTCTTCAGAAGATACTTCCTCCTGCTGCGGTCCAGATACCATTTTGTTTGATATTTTTTTGAAAAACACAAAAAAAACAAGCAAAAAGGGTTTTTGTAGGAAAAGAGATGTCTCTCTAAAGATGCTCCAATAAGAATGATTAAAATTGGTGGGGTCCTTCACTAGTTACAGTGGGAAATGTTATGAACCAATGAAATCTTTTTTTTAGGTCACATGGGATCCGCGCACTCTGCCCAAATATATTTAAAAATAATATAAGTTTATTATAAGTACAAATATATTATTTGTATGAATATTTTAGATAATCTTTTGCCCTAATACGTATATTAAAGACACATACATATCACTTTGGAAAATAAAAGAAATTTGCGGGAGTCGCGCACCCAGCGAGCCCCAGCTGGTATATGACGTCACGCGGGACACGCCATTGCGCAAGCGTTGCATACCGTAATGTGCATGTGTCGCGAATGCACAGGAGCAGGAGTTGCGGACTGGTCGCATACCAATCGCGCACATCATGTAATATTAAATGTATATGATGTAACTGAAAAACTCGCAGCCGTCGCACACCGTACGCGGATCCTTCATGACTTTTCTAAAATGGAGGCTAGAATCCGCGCACCCACCGTGATGCGTACGCTTTGGGTGCGCGACTCAAAAAAAATTTGACATTTTTTGTTAAAAGAAAATAATATAAATATATTAAAAGAAAAAAATTTAACAAAAAAATTTAACAATTTTTTTTGTAATTTTCAGAAAAATATATCGTTATTTAATGAATAAAATATTATAAATAAACGGTTAAAAACTGTAGAAAATCAGTCCAAAAAATAGGTATACTACTTAACTACTACTTAAAAATTAGCATTTAAAAAAGCTTTGAAATTCACTGAAAAAACCATCGGTTTCAGAGATGTTATAGTTAGAAATTAGCATTTAAAAAACCTTAGAAATTCACAGAAAAAACCATATGTTTCAGGGGTGTTATAGTTAGCTGGACATTTCACTCGTACAAAACCATTAAAATTCCTCCGCTATACTTAGTTCTGCTAACTATAACTCACACGCCCGCAATGCACTGCTGATGATGTCACATATTGGATCATTCATGACATGGTCAGTGACATCACTGATGACATCTCAAATGGCATCACTGATTACATCATCCACGTGACGATCTGATACACCTCATCATACACTAGTGTAACATTTCATCAATCACTGTAAAATACAGAGTACCATATTTTAAACCATTGACACACCAATACCAGTTACTACATACCCACTCACTGATTCCTAATTCTACACAAACAACTACCCATTCAACAACAGAATCACTTATACATGCAGTCACTAATTAATAGAACACTATCAAATGCACTTATACACATATATAGACATTGACACATCAGCAGTCATCTTAGTCGGTTATGCAGTCATCCTACTCACTCATGAAAAAAATTAATCACACTTACATTCACTCCCTTACACAATTATACACACAACACCTTATTTATTTAAACACACGGTGTTGGACCTGGGGTGTCCAAGTCACATAGGGTAGCCTGGCACCAAGTGGACAGTACTTAACTAGAGGTCAAACATGTTAAGCTTGCGTCACACCCTCACAGTAATGAAGCGTCCACCCATTAAAAAAGTAACGACACAACACCAAATTAGAAAAATACGGCTGTTTTATAAAATTCTCTTCGTGCTCTCTCTCTTAGTTTCGTAGCAGTATTTCTGTTTCAGCACAAAATTAGCTTCACATATAATGATCGACAATTAATTAATTCTTAGCAGTATCTTAGTTTCAGCGCAGAATTAGCTCCACATATAAATATTGACAATCAGATAATTCTTAGCAATATCTTAGTTTCAGCGCAAAAATTCTCACAGCTTAGCTTTCACTTACAGTTAGACTTAGGCTTCCTCTTTAACCCTCTTCTCCCATTACCAAATTGAGCTTAAGGTTACAGGTACCAGTCCTTTAATTAGTGCTGCAAAACCAGGCCTAGAGTGAATGGTGCTCTGGTAACCCTCAACCAGAGTATTGCCTTCGTTCCCCACCCTCTATTAGTTTACACTGCCCAGAAAGACATCACAAGCTTTGACAGTTCCATTCAGTGTTATAGAAGGTTTAGCGTTAAAACGTTAACCCTGTTCTCCTTAGGCTGCAAGTTGGCCTTCACCCTGGATACACTTTCCTGCAGACAGCCTTTCCGTGTGTGTTTGTGTGTCCAGTTATGATGTCGCACTTGGCTTGAGTTTGGTTCCTTCCCTACACGATGGTGGAAAGAAAGATTGTTCCACGCCTGTCAGCTGTAAGCCGGGGGAGGCGGGCTCTTCAGGCAAACTTGAATGATTCACCCCTCCCCTCCACTATTGCCGAAGCTGGGTATGAGGCCCTCTCTGCTTTGGGCCCCGCTCTCCACTCCCCGATCTTACCACGTAGGTGGGGCTTGTCCCAGTTCCACACTTTCCCTTGCCGCCTCATTTCACTTGGAACTCCGCTCCGTGTCGGTTCCGGCCTCAGAGCGGCAGGAAACAGAGCAGCTGAAGGGGGCAGAGCTTCGCCGAGTCCTCCTCACAGCTTCCTGCTCTGGATCCCGCCCTCCTCGCGTTTGTCAGAGGGGAGGGTGGAGATCGACGCCGGCCGGCCTCCGTCAGGTTCACGCCTCTTTCTCTTCCGGGAACCCGCTCACCTGCCTCACCGCTCCCTGCAATACAGTCTGCCGCGCTCGCCACTCCACGAAGCTCAGGCAGACCCTTCGGACTGTCCTTTCTCCTCAGGGGCCTGGGAAAACAGAGTCAGTGGGAGAATGACACCGCTGCCATTCACCAGTACCACCGGGTAGGTCTTTTCCTTATGACCAGGCAGTCGATTAGGAAGGGAGCGAGGGGGGGTTCTCAACACTGCAGTTCCTCAGCGAGCCTTTCCAGCGGGGTCAATCAAAAGTCGGAGGGAGAAACATGAACAGAATAATCTTCCCTAACCAGGTAACCTCGTTTTTAAAAACGGAGGCTCTTCAGCTGTTAGGAGCCTAGAATGTTTTGCTGCTATCAGGGCTCAGTCAGAAGATAGAGGGCTACATCAGCAGAGTAGGGCAGCTGAACTTAGGGACAGTCTACCTCATAACTTTGCGCTGGCCTCCCTGCACTAATGCTTCACTCCTAACAAGGTTCTCTCAGGCTCTCTGGTCGCTCTACAAAATGGCTGCCCTGTCCCTGGCCTTTTTATAGGCTAGCCTCAGGACACTAGAACCAGCTGGAAGGTTCTAGAGTCTCCCTATGTTGTCCTATGGCCCCTTCCCTGAAGTTAAACAGTTATGGCAGTTGCTGGCCACCATTTTGTGTAGCCACAACATGCCCTAGAAAAAGGAGGGATTTCCAGGCCTTTTAGGAACTATGGGGTCAAGGAGCACCTAACCCCCAGGTCAACACCTTAAAACTCCAGTGGACATAAAAATAAAGGGGGTTAAGGGGCAAAAAGGGGACAAAAATAAATAAATAGATAGGAGGGACCACCCAAAGGGCTGGCAGGTCTAACACGCGTCCCCCCCAGCTGAAAGTGGGGAGAGCTACCCAATCCCTTGGGAGTTCTCATCACTAAGGCGGAAATACCTAGAGAGACCGTCTGCATTGGCGTGGTCCATTCCAGGCCGGTGTTCCACCCGGAAGTCCATTCCCTGTAGGGAGATAGACCATCTCAACAGCTTGGGATTCTCCCCCTTCATTTGCATCAGCCAACGAAGGGGTCGGTGGTCAGTCTGAACCAGGAAGTGCGAGCCAAACAGGTATTGCCGCAACTTCTTCAGAGCCCATACCACCGCAAAGGCTTCCCGCTCAATTGCACTCCACTTTTGTTCCCGGGGAAGCAGTCTCCTAGACAGGAAGACTACAGGCTGATCCAGACCCTCTTCATTGAGTTGCAATAACACTGCCCCAATGCCATGCTCTGATGCGTATGTCTGGACAATGAACTCCTTGGAGAAATCCGGGGCCCTCAGGACCGGTGCTGTACACATTGCTTGTTTCAGCTTCTCAAAGGCTTGCTGACAAGCCTCCGTTCAGACTACCCGTCGAGGTTGTTTCTTGGATGTGAGCTCAGTGAGGGGTGCTACAATAGTGCCATACCCCTTCACAAAGCGACGGTAATAACCTGTGAGGCCCAGGAAAGCTCGGACCTCAGTTTGGGTCTTGGGGGGGCTCCCAGGCCATGATTGCCTCAATCTTTGCCCGGAGGGGCTGCACAGTTCCCCCACCCACCAAGTGGCCTAGGTACACAACCGACCCCTGCCCGATCTGACATTTACTGGCCTTGATTGTCAAGCCAGCCTGTTTCAGGGCCTGGAGAACAGGTTGCAAGTGACACAAATGGTCCTCCCAACTGCTGCTGAAGACGGCAATGTCATCCAGATAAGCAGCGGAGAAAGCCTCCATTCCAGAGAGGACCTGGTTCACGTGGCAGGGGCGTTCTTGAGCCCAAAGGGCATCACACAGAACTGGTAGTGGCCCTCAGGCGTGGAGAAGGCTGACCTTTCCTTTGCTCCATCTGTAAGGGAAATCTGCCAGTACCCTGAAGTAAGGTCAAAGGTACTCAGGTATTGGGCAGCTCCCAGCCGGTCAATCAGTTCATCCACCCTAAGGATCGGATGTGCATCAGTCTTGGTCACTGAGTTCAGTCCCCGGTAATCCACACAGAACCTTAGTTCTGGAGTGGCGCCCGGTGGGGCAGCTTTTGGTACCAGAACCACCGGACTGGACCAGGGGCTACTAGAAGGTTCAATGACTCCTAGCTCCAGCATCTTGGTAACTTCACTGTGGATGCTGGCCTTCACCTTGTCTGACAGCCGGTAGGTCTTAGACTTCACTGGTGGGCTGTCTCCTATGTCCACATCATGGGTACACAGGTGGGTCCTTCCCGGGACAAGGGAGAACAACGAGGAGTACTGCTCCAAGACCTGGCGACAGTCCTCTCGCTGCTCAGGAGTTAGAGATGGGGAGAGAATCACTCCCTCCACCGACCCATCCTTTTCCTGAGACGAAAAAAGATCAGGGAGAGGCTCGCTTTCCGCTTCCTCTGCTCCAACAGTCACCATCATCAAGATGACCTCGGGCCTCTCATGGTGGGGTTTGAGGCGATTGGCATGCAGCACCCGTAGGGGCTGTCGAGGGGTCTTATGATCCACCAGGTAGGTGGCCTTACCCTTCTTCTCCAACACCTCAAAGGGGCCTGTCCAGCGATCCTGGAGGGCACTTAGCTCCCCAGGTTCCATCACCCACACTTTCTGGCCAGGCTCCAACTCCACAGGGTGAGCGTTGTGGTCATACCACTCTTTCATCATTGCTTGACTGGCTTCCAAGTTGTCAGAAGCTTGCTTCCACAACTTTGCCATTTGGCTCCGGAAGGCCAGCATGTAGCTCACCACATCCTGGGGAGGTTTTCTGGGAGACTTTTCCCATCCGTCCTTCACCAGGCTGAGAGGTCCACGCACAGGATGCCCATACAGATGCTTGAAAGGGCTGAAGCCCACTCCTTTCTGTGGCACTTCCCTGTAGGAAAATAGCAAACAGCGTAGGAGGACGTCCCATTTCCTCCACAGGTTCTCAGGCAGACTTCTTATCATGCCTTTCAAGGTCTTGTTGAACCTTTCCACCAGACCATTGGTCTGTGGGTGATAAGGAGTGGTAAACCGGTAGGTAACTCCACACTCCTTCAACATAGCCCGCATGTACGCTGACATGAAGTTGGTCCCCCTGTCGGACACAACCTCCTTGGGGAAACCCACTCGGGTAAAGATCCCCATCAGGGCCCTAGCCACTGCAGGTGCAGTGACAGTCCTCAGAGGAATTGCCTCTGGGTACCGTGTGGCGTGATCCACCAGAACCAGGATAAACCTGTGACCAGCTGTAGTTGGTGGATTCAATGGCCCCACAATGTTGATGCCCACCCTCTCAAAGGGGGTGCTAACGACAGAAAGTGGTTCCAGGGGAGCTTTCAGCTTCACCCCTGTCTTCCCACTGGCTTGACAGGATACACACGTCCAACAGTATGTGTCGGATGCCACTTTCATCTGAGGCCAGTAAAAGTGGGGGACAAGCCGGGCAAAGGTCTTGTCCTGTCCTAAGTGTCCTGCCAAGGGAATTTCATGAGCCAGTTCTAAAAGAAAGGCTCGGTACCGTTGAGGGACTACCAAGGCCCGTGATGAACCGGGCAAAGGTACCTTTGGTTCACTGTAGAGGAGTCCGTCTTCCCAGTAAATATGGTAGTTCCCTGCAACGTTCCCTGCTGCCTGGGCTGCGGCCTGTCGCCTCAGTCCCTCAAGGGTAGGGCACTCCTTCTGGCCCTTACACAACTCCTTCCTGGTAGGCCCTCCTTCCACATCCCACTCAGCAGGGATAGGTAAGTCCTCCAGGGAGACTACTTCCCCCTCCACGGACTCCTGGTCCACCACCGCAGGTGGCCGATCGGTCTCATGGGGCGTGGAAGCCGAAGCAGGCTTCTCCTGTCTTCGGTTCTTTCCCTTTTTGGCAGCGGGCTGGGCCATTGTTTCAGGCTCCAGCCCAGGCAAACTCCCTCTCCGGGTAGTCACAGACCTTGTGCTTGTACAGGCCCAGTCAGGTGTACCCAGCATCTCTGAATGAGTCCGGTATTCCACCTCCTTCCAAGCATTGTGCTCCATGTCATTTCCCAACAGACAATCGACTGGCACGGCAGGGCTTACGGCAACTTGAAGTGAACCTGCAACCCCTTCCCACTCAAAGGGAACCTCGGCCACAGGGTAGTGGCCCAATCTGCCATGAGCCATCGCGGCGGGGTGGAATACATGTGGAATCACCTGCTCTGGAGACACCAGTTGCTCCTTACCATAGTCATACTGGCTCCTGTGTCTCTCAGAGCCTCCCCTCTTTGGCCATTGATGGTGACCCATTGCCCATACTTTGTAGTATTTGAGGGCACCTGGATCTTAGGAACCATCTCCCGATCTCCCAGGGACACTAAGGTGACACCCGCCCACTCACCCCCCTTATCTAAGGGCAACTCCTTCCCGAGCACTACACTAGCTACTCCCAGGGCTTTTCCTCCAGTGGGAGGGGGTGGTCTCTTCGGGCACTTGACATCTCCCTTATAATGTCCAACACCACCACACTCAAAGCAGTGGACAACCCTTGGCTGCTGACTTTGGCCAGGATGAGGGTTTCGGGTGGGTTAGCCTTAGCAGTGAATCCTGTTCACTTTCCCTGGAAACTGTTTTGGGGGCCTTTTGAGAACTCCTGCTTTTTATCTCCCCCCTCCTTCATCTGGGGGGCGCCCTGTCCGGCCCTTTGGGAATCCCCTCCAATCCCCTTTGAGGACACCCGGGTACTTGCCCAGATGTCCGCCTCCTCTGCAAGCTTCCGGGGGTTGGTCAGCTTGCTGTCCATCAGGTGTTGACACAGCTCGGGAAAACATTTCTCGAGTAGGTGCTCCTTGAGTATAAAGTCATTCAACCCCTCATAGTCCCCTACCTCGCTGCCTTGCACCCAGCCCTCTAATGCCTTCTTTGCGTAGTCCAAGAAATCCTCCCAATTCTGTGTGCCTAGTTTGTGACTACCCCTAAACTTTTGACGGTATTTTTCGGGAGTCAGTCCAAACTTTCTGATTAGCGCCACTTTCATGGTGGGGTAGTGGGTTTGCTCCCCCTGCTCCAGGGCCAAGAGTGTGTCCCTTCCTGCAGGAGGAATGTACTTATACAAGCCACCCCCCCAGTGTTTCTCCAGAATCCCATGGGCTCTTAAGGAGACCTCATAGGCAGCTAGCCACTTTGCAATATCATCACCTGCGCTGTAGCTAGCGTTTACATCCTTGGGTAAATAGGGTCTGGGTTCCCTGGTTATCTCCTTAGTTTCGCTGCCACCATTATTAGGATTGGGAGTCCCTATTTGCAGGGCCTTGAGATCCAGCTCCTTAAGAGTTACTTCATGAGCTAGTCTCCTTTCCTCCTTTTCCAACTCCAATCTAGCTAACTCCCACCTTAGCTTCCTCTCTTCCCTCCTGTCCGTCAGTTCAGCTTCGGTTAGACTCCTCACCGAGACACTGCTGCCCTCCCTTGAAAGTGTCCTGGGACCTGTCAGTAGGTTCCCCCCCTCAGTTTGGTACAACAGCTCTGCTCCAATGACAGTGTCTGTATCAACCTCTTCCTTTTCCAGTTCCTCCTCCAAAGGAGCTTCCACCCACGCCCTCAAGCTCACTTTTCTTGGCACCCTTTTTGTAGAATACCCCATTCCTTTGACAGAAATCCCTGAGTTGAGCCGCAGTATAGGTCTCCATCTCCTCAAGGTTTAATTCCATTATGTGATAGGGTATTAAATGGTACTCAGGAGAGAACAAGGAAGTATGTGATGTGAGGACAACCTCCACCCACCACCAGGAGTAAATTTGGAAACACAAAATTTTAATCAGGGAGTCCGCTTGGAGAAAACTCCGGGTGTAGGCCTATGGAGTACACTAGGTTACTATAGAGTGGACGCAAGCACAGTTCTCATCCCACCGCTAGTCACCAATTATGTTGGACCTGGGGTCTCCAAGTCACATAGGGTAGCCTGGCACCAAGTGGACAGTACTAAACTAGAGGTCAAACATGTTAAGCTTGCGTCACACCCTCACAGTAATGAAGCGTCCACCCATTCAAAAATAACGACACTACACCAAATTAGAAAAATACGGCTTTTTTATCAAATTCTCTTCGTGCTCTCTCTCTTAGTTTCTTAGCAGTATTTCTGTTTCAGCGCAAAATTAGCTTCACATATAATGATCGACAATTAATTAATTCTTAGCAGTATCTTAGTTTCAGCGCAAAAATCCTCACAGCTTAGCTTTCACTTACAGTTAGACTTAGGCTTCCTCTTTAACCCTCTTCTCCGATTACCAAATTGAGCTTAAGGTTACAGGTACCAGTCCTTTAATTAGTGCTGCAAAACAAGGCCTAGAGGGAATGGTGCTCTGGTAACCCCTCAACCAGAGTATTGCCTTCGTTCCCCACCCTCTATTAGTTTACACTGCCCAGAAAGATATCACAAGCTTTGACAGTTCCATTCAGTGTTATAGAAGGTTTAGCGTTAGAACTTTAACCCTGTTCTCCTTAGGCTGCAAGTTGGCCTTCACCCTGGATACACTTTCCTGCAGGCAGCCTTTCCGTGTGTGTGTGTGTGTCCAGTTATGATGTCGCACTTGGCTTGAGTTTGGTTCCTTCCCTACACGATGGTGGAAAGAAAGATTGTTCCACGCCTGACAGCTGTAAGCCGAGGGAGGCGGGCTCTTCAGGCAAACTTGAATGATTCACCCCTCCCCTCCACTATTGCGGAAGCTGGGTATGAGGCCCTCTCTGCCTTGGGCCCCGCTCTCCACTCCCCGATCTTACCGCGTAGGTGGGGCTTGTCCCAGTTCCACACTTTCCCTTGCTGCCTCGTTTCACTCGGAACTCCACTCCGTGTCGGTTCCGGCCTCAGAGCGACAGGAAACACAGCAGCTGAAGGGGGCAGAGCTTCGCCGAGTCCTCCTCACAGCTACCTGCTCTGGATCCCGCCCTTCGCGCGTTCCTCAGAGGGGAGGGTGGAGATCGACGCCGGCCGGCCTCCGTCAGGTTCAGGCCTCTTTCTCTTCCGGGAACCCGCTCATCTGCCTCACCGCTCCCTGCAATACAGTCTGCCGCGCTCGCCACTCCACGAAGCTCAGGCAGACCCTTCCGACTGTCCTTTCTCCTCAGGGGCCAGGGAAAACAGCGTCAGTTGGAGAATGCGCCGGAGTGGTACTATACCTGGCAGATATTGGCAGCCATCGGCGACCCCAGAACACTGCCTATCCCTGCTGACGAGGGTTAAGAACCCGAAACAAGTGTCCAGGGATGGCGAAGACAGCGAAGATAGCAAGATCGAAAGATGATGCATCGCAAACACTCTACTAGAATGACCAGAGTCCTTAGGGGCAACTTCCGCCGGTGTGTGAGTAGTGTGCGACCCCACCCCCTTTTTGTAACTTAAAGCTCCCTTGAGCAGCGGGCTGACGAGCCTGGGATCCCACACCTACGCGCCGGAGTGGTACTATACCTGGCAGATATTGGCAGCCATCGGCGACCCCAGAACACTGCCTATCCCTGCTGACGAGGGTTGAAAACCCGAAACACGTGTCCAGGGATGGCGAAGACAGCGAAGATAGCAAGATCGAAAGATGATGCATCGCGAACACTCTACTAGAATGACCAGTGTCCTTAGGGGCAACTTCCGCCGGTGTGTGAGTAGTGTGCGACCCCACCCCCTTTTTGTAACTTTAAGCTCCCTTGAGCAGCGGGCTGACGAGCCTGGGATCCCGCACCTACGCGCCGGAGTGGTACTATACCTGGCAGATATTGGCAGCCATCGGCGACCCCAGAACACTGCCTATCCCTGCTGACGAGGGTTGAAAACCCGAAACACGTGTCCAGGGATGGCGAAGACAGCGAAGATAGCAAGATCGAAAGATGATGCATCGCGAACACTCTACTAGAATGACCAGAGTCCTTAGGGGCAACTTCCGCCGGTGTGTGAGTAGTGTGCGACCCCACCCCCTTTTTGTAACTATAAGCTCCCTTGAGCAGCGGGCTGACGAGCCTGGGATCCCGCACCTACGCGCCGGAGTGGTACTATACCTGGCAGATATTGGCAGCCATCGGCGACCCCAGAACACTGCCTATCCCTGCTGACGAGGGTTGAAAACCCGAAACACGTGTCCAGGGATGGCGAAGACAGCGAAGATAGCAAGATCGAAAGATGATGCATCGCGAACACTCTACTAGAATGACCAGAGTCCTTAGGGGCAACTTCCGCCGGTGTGTGAGTAGTGTGCGACCCCACCCCCTTTTTGTAACTTAAAGCTCCCTTGAGCAGCGGGCTGACGAGCCTGGGATCCCGCACCTACGCGTCGGAGTGGTACTATACCTGGCAGATATTGGCAGCCATCGGCGACCCCAGAACACTGCCTATCCCTGCTGACGAGGGTTGAAAATCCGAAACACGTGTCCAGGGATGGCGAAGACAGCGAAGATAGCAAGATCGAAAGATGATGCATCGCGAACACTCTACTAGAATGACCAGAGTCCTTAGGGGCAACTTCCACCGGTGTGTGAGTAGTGTGCGACCCCACCCCCTTTTTGTAACTTAAAGCTCCCTTGAGCAGCGGGCTGACGAGCCTGGGATCCCGCACCTACGCGCCGGAGTGGTACTATACCTGGCAGATATTGGCAGCCATCGGCGACCCCAGAACACTGCCTATCCCTGCTGACGAGGGTTGAAAACCCGAAACACGTGTCCAGGGATGGCGAAGACAGCAAAGATAGCAAGATCGAAAGATGATGCATCGCGAACACTCTACTAGAATGACCAGAGTCCTTAGGGGCAACTTCCGCCGGTGTGTGAGTAGTGTGCGACCCCATCCCCTTTTTGTAACTTTAAGCTCCCTTGAGCAGCGGGCTGACGAGCCTGGGATCCCGCACCTACGCGCCGGAGTGGTACTATACCTGGCAGATATTGGCAGCCATCGGCGACCCCAGAACACTGCCTATCCCTGCTGACGAGGGTTGAAAACCCGAAACACGTGTCCAGGGATGGCGAAGACAGCGAAGATAGCAAGATCGAAAGATGATGCATCGCGAACACTCTACTAGAATGACCAGAGTCCTTAGGGGCAACTTCCGCCGGTGTGTGAGTAGTGTGCGACCCCACCCCCTTTTTGTAACTTTAAGCTCCCTTGAGCAGCGGGCTGACGAGCCTGGGATCCCGCACCTACGCGCCGGAGTGGTACTATACCTGGCAGATATTGGCAGCCATCGGCGACCCCAGAACACTGCCTATCCCTGCTGACGAGGGTTGAAAACCCGAAACACGTGTCCAGGGATGGCGAAGACAGCGAAGATAGCAAGATCGAAAGATGATGCATCGCGAACACTCTACTAGAATGACCAGAGTCCTTAGGGGCAACTTCCGCCGGTGTGTGAGTAGTGTGCGACCCCACCCCCTTTTTGGAGAATGATGCCGCTGCCATTCACCAGCGCCACCGGGTAGGTCTTTTCCTTATGACCAGGCAGTCGATTAGGAAGGGAGCGAGGGGGGTTCTCAACACTGCAGTTCCTCAGCGAGCCTTTCCAGCGGGGTCACTCAAAAGGCGGAGGGAGAAACGTGGACAGAATAATCTTCCCTAACCAGGTAACCTCGTTTTTAAAAACGGAGGCTCTTCAGCTGTTAGGAGCCTAGAATGTTATGCTGCTATCAGGGCTCAGTCAGAAGATAGAGGGCTACGTCAGGAGAGTAGGGCAGCTGAACTTAGGGACAGTCTACCTCATAACTTTGCGCTGGCCTCCCTACACTAATGCTTCACTCCTAACAAGGTTCTCTCAGGCTCTCTGGTCACTCTACAAAATGGCAGTCCTGTCCCTGGCCTTTTTATAGGCTAGCCTCAGGACACTAGAACCAGCTGGAAGGTTCTAGAGTCTTCCTATGTTGTCCTATGGCCCCTTCCCTGAAGTAAAACAGTTATGGCAGTTGCTGGCCACCATTTTGTGTAGCCACAACTTGCCCTAGAAAAAGGAGGGATTTCCAGGCCTTTTAGGAACTATGGGGTCAAGGAGCACCTAACCCCCAGGTCAACACCTTAAAACTCCAGTGGACATAAAAATAAAGGGGGTTAAGGGGAAAAAAGGGGACAAAAATAAATAAATAGATAGGAGGGACCACCCAAAGGGCTGGCAGGTCTAACACACAGTAACTCATAATCAATATGTTAAAAAATCACCATTACAAATTATATATTCATTCATATAGTTACTCTCACAATCACTGACTCTTACATATACTTATTTATATACACCAACTCTCACATATAATGCCTTTTTATTTTTTTACTTTGTTGAAGATGTACAACTAAAACATATATTCACCCACCAACACACAAATAAACACACTCAGTCACCCAAACAACTGTTTCCACATGCACTCTTAAATCTATACACCTAGTCAATCAACTATTCACACATCTATGCATAGAGTAACACACACCCACACACAAACTCAGTGTCCCATACAAATACTCACCCAATTAATCAATAACTAATATACACACTCATATTGTTAGTGACCAACTTATGCAGCGTGTTATACAACAACAGAGACAGTGATGCACACATCATTCACATAGTTTTTTTTACTTTGTTGAAGATGTACAACTAAAACATATATTCACCCACCAACACACAAATAAACACACTCAGTCACCCAAACAACTGTTTCCACATGCACTCTTAAATCTATACACCTAGTCAATCAACTATTCACACATCTATGCATAGAGTAACACACACCCACACACAAACTCAGTGTCCCATACAAATACTCACCCAATTAATCAATAACTAATATACACACTCATATTGTTAGTGACCAACTAATGCAGCGTGTTATACAACAACAGAGACAGTGATGCACACATCATTCACATAGTTAATTAGTAATCCATGTATTAAGTGAGACACTTTTAATTACTCACTTAAACAGACAGTCAGACAGCTACTAAATCCTTTATCCAGACCGTTATATATCCACTCAATCTTTAATACAGATTGGTATATATATACTACATATTTAAATTTCAAACTAAACCACATTCACTGGATGATGTCATCTGAGATGTCATCAGTGATGTCATCAGTGATGTCACTGACCATGTCATGAAAGATGTAATATGTGACATCATCAGCAGTGCATTTCGGGCGGGCGAGAACTAACTATTTCTATGGTTTTGTACGAGTGAAATACCCAGCTAACTATAAAACCCCTGAAACCTATGTTTTTCTGTGAATATATATATATATATATATATATATATATATATATATATATATATATATATATATATATATATATATATATATATATATTTATATTACCTACTGGCGGTCGCCAGTAGGTATATATAGTTAGGATTTTTTCTCTATGGGATTTTTGAAAATTCTATGTCTAATAACTTTGGCGTTTGTGGACGGAATTGGCTGAAATTTTCAGGAAAATGGAACATTTTGTTTCTGAGCAGCCCCTGACAATTTGGGGGGGTTTCATCAAGGGGGGGCCGAGAAAAAAGGGGGGTCCCAAAACGCGTTTTTCCCATGTTAATTTCCATAGGGCGGTTGGCCTCACTTTTAGCTCGAACGGCTGAATGGATTTGCACGAAACTTTGCAAAATTGTAGGGATTGTTAGCCCGATGTGCCTTTGCTAGGTCTCAATATATGTGCTCCAGTGGATTTTGAGTAATTTAGGTTCAAAAAAATATATATATCTGGGCGGAGCCTAACCACACATCTGATCTGATTGGCTGTCAGCACTTCATCCAAGAAGTGTTGGCAGCCATCTTGGGACCAATATACATGATAGCACCTCATTAAAAAGCATTGTAGTTAATAGAGGGTTTTAGGACTTTAGTTACATTATAAATCATGTGTTGATGGTACCATACTCGTTTTAGGAATTGTGGTGGGTTCTAAGGTGATTTTACCATGTGAAAAAGCCTTCTGCTGTGATATCATGAATATTGTTTGAAAGAAAACTAATATCTCATGATTTTCCCACAGTGGTTTGGAAGGGGATCTATAAGCTAAACTGAAAGCATATTTTCTGTAAATTCACATTATCTTTCTCAGTCATGTGAAAATGAAGTCTGACATTCTCAATAAAACATGTACATCCAACAAGGACAGTGACTTTCAGTTGATTCCTTTGTGCTCTACTGCAGCCTCCTAAAGTGTTCTAAAGAACAACTAGAGCGCTAACAGTCCTACGTATTACAAAGGTATAGCACACCTGGAGCCATCGTGATGGGAATAAAGTGGTAACTCTTAAAACATTTAATTTAAAAAGGAACAAAATTAGGGGGTATATTATGCAATAGAAGGTATTATTAGTGCTGCAGAAAGAAAAATTAGGGCACATTTTGAGTGACTTTTCAAATCCTCTTCTATTTCATTAAAAAATTCTGACATGCAGTCTCCCAAAATGGCCACCAGAGACAAAAGAGCCCAAATGTAGCCCAAATATCACCCAGATGTAGCCCAAGTATAGCCCAATGACAGAATGTCCCAGAGTGTTCTAAAGAACAACTAGAGCGCTAACAGTCCTACTTATTACAAAGGTATGGCACACCTGAAGCCATCTTGATTGGAATAAAGTGGTAACTCTTAAAACATTTAATTTAAAAAGGAACAAAATGAGGGGGTATATTTTGCCATATGAATTATGATTAGTGCTGCAGAAAGAAAAATTAGGGCACATTTTGAGTGACTTCTCAAACCCTCTTCAATTTCATTAAAAAATTCTGACATACAGTCTCCCAAGATGGCCACCAGAGACAAAAGAGCCTAAATGTAGCCCAAATATCACCCAGATGTACCCCAAGTATAGCCCAATGACAGAATGTCCCAGAGTGTTCTAAAGAACAACTAGAGCGCTAACAGTCTTACTTATGACAAAAGTATGGCACACCAGAAGCCATCTTGATTGGAATGAAGTGGTAAGTCTGAAAACACTCAATTTAAAAAGGAACAACATGAGGGGGTTAATTTTGCCATAGAAAGTATGATTAGTGCTTCAGAAAGAAAAATTAGGGATCATTTTCAGTGACTTCTCAAATCCTCTTCTATTTCATTAAAAAAATTCTGACATGCAGACTGAAACATGCACTTTGAATACCAGCAGCAGACGTCCCTGGTGAGCAGTAGCTTTACTACAGTGATCTAATGTGCAACTAGAGTGCTAACATTCAGAATTTATGGCAAATGTGTGACACATCTGAATGCCTTCTTGATGGAACCAAAGTAAACAAGCATTGAAAATGCAATAGATCTCGCCCTCGTTTAAGTTAAAGCCATTCTGTTTGTAATGAGGTGGCTTTTTAGCTTTGCTTTTATTAGTGTTTTTTCAACTTTCATGTAAATAAAATGCATCTGTATGCATATAAGTATATGTATGCATGCATTTATGTTTGTATTTATATAGATATACAGATGATATATGTTTATATATGTATGTATATATATATATATTCACTGAAAAAACCATAGGTTATAGACCATATATAGTTAGGAATTAGCATTTGTGATGTCATCAGTGATGTCACTGACCATGTCATGAATGATGTAATATGTGACATCATCAGCAGTGGATTGCGGGTGCGCGATATATAGTTAGTGCAACTAACTATATATGGAATTTCAATGGTTTTGTGTGAGTAAAATAAGGTTTTGTAAATGCGAATTCCTAACTATATATGGTCTATAACCTATGGTTTTTTCAGTGAATTTTCAAGGTTTTGTAAATGCTAATTCCTAACTATATATGGTCTATAACCTATGTTTTTTTCAGTGAATATTTATATATATACATATATATATATCAAAAACACAATGCAGGAAACCCTTTCGGAGAGAGACCACACACGAAATGGATTCAAAGCCTTCTTTATTTTCGTCAGCTTGCCAGCAGGTTTCTAGCATCAGTGTCGTCCAAACAGTATTGCCAGACGCGTTTCGAGAGCGAAGCTCTCTTCTTCAATGGCAAGGTTGCAGTCACACGAGAATGCCTCGAATTGCGCACAATTTAAACAGTCCCCGCCCACTGGGCGTGTTTCATCACAGCAGCGTATTGTGGGATCTGTAGTGCCGGTATTTTCCAAGTGGATGCATTCTCAGTTCAATAAAACCCCAATAAAATCCAAGTGGATGGGAAGACACACGAATGCTAGGCTCCTGCCCCGCTTTGCAGCTGATGATGAAGTGACACGGAGGCCCCCCTGCAGGGCCCCTGGTCGGTTCGTGTCCTTGTTGAACCTCAGTAGGTGTCAGCATTGGTTCTGCATACGCAGCAGGTCTCTTCTCCACGACCGGGACGGCCGTTGTAACATCAAAAACACAATGCAGGAAACCCTTTCGGAGAGAGACCACACACGAAATGGATTCAAAGCCTTCTTTATTTTCGTCAGCTTGCCAGCAGGTTTCTAGCATCAGTGTCGTCCAAACAGTATTGCCAGGCGCGTTTCGAGAGCGAAGCTCTCTTCTTCAATGGCAAGGTTGCAGTCACACGAGAATGCCTCGAATTGCGCACAATTTAAACAGTCCCCGCCCACTGGGCGTGTTTCATCACAGCAGCGTATTGTGGGATCTGTAGTGCCGGTATTATCCAAGTGGATGCATTCTCAGTTCAATAAAACCCCAATAAAATCCAAGTGGATGGGAAGACACACGAATGCTAGGCTCCTGCCCCGCTTTGCAGCTGATGATGAAGTGACACGGAGGCCCCCCTGCAGGGCCCCTGGTCGGTTCGTGTCCTTGTTGAACCTCAGTAGGCGTCAGCATTGGTTCTGCATACGCAGCAGGTCTCTTCTCCACGACCGGGACGGCCGTTGTAACATCAAAAACACAATGCAGGAAACCCTTTCGGAGAGAGACCACACACGAAATGGATTCAAAGCCTTCTTTATTTTCGTCAGCTTGCCAGCAGGTTTCTAGCATCAGTGTCGTCCAAACAGTATTGCCAGACGCGTTTCGAGAGCGAAGCTCTCTTCTTCAATGGCAAGGTTGCAGTCACATGAGAATGCCTCGAATTGCGCACAATTTAAACAGTCCCCGCCCACTGGGCGTGTTTCATCACAGCAGCGTATTGTGGGATCTGTAGTGCCGGTATTTTCCAAGTGGATGCATTCTCAGTTCAATAAAACCCCAATAAAATCCAAGTGGATGCGAAGACACACGAATGCTAGGCTCCTGCCCCGCTTTGCAGCTGATGATGAAGTGACACGGAGGCCCCCCTGCAGGGCCCCTGGTCGGTTCGTGTCCTTGTTGAACCTCAGTAGGTGTCAGCATTGGTTCTGCATACGCAGCAGGTCTCTTCTCCACGACCGGGACGGCCGTTGTAACATCAAAAACACAATGCAGGAAACCCTTTCGGAGAGAGACCACACACGAAATGGATTCAAAGCCTTCTTTATTTTCGTCAGCTTGCCAGCAGGTTTCTAGCATCAGTGTCGTCCAAACAGTATTGCCAGACGCGTTTCGAGAGCGAAGCTCTCTTCTTCAATGGCAAGGTTGCAGTCACACGAGAATGCCTCGAATTGCGCACAATTTAAACAGTCCCCGCCCACTGGGCGTGTTTCATCACAGCAGCGTATTGTGGGATCTGTAGTGCCGGTATTTTCCAAGTGGATGCATTCTCAGTTCAATAAAACCCCAATAAAATCCAAGTGGATGCGAAGACACACGAATGCTAGGCTCCTGCCCCGCTTTGCAGCTGATGATGAAGTGACACGGAGGCCCCCCTGCAGGGCCCCTGGTCGGTTCGTGTCCTTGTTGAACCTCAGTAGGTGTCAGCATTGGTTCTGCATACGCAGCAGGTCTCTTCTCCACGACCGGGACGGCCGTTGTAACATCAAAAACACAATGCAGGAAACCCTTTCGGAGAGAGACCACACACGAAATGGATTCAAAGCCTTCTTTATTTTCGTCAGCTTGCCAGCAGGTTTCTAGCATCAGTGTCGTCCAAACAGTATTGCCAGACGCGTTTCGAGAGCGAAGCTCTCTTCTTCAATGGCAAGGTTGCAGTCACACGAGAATGCCTCGAATTGCGCACAATTTAAACAGTCCCCGCCCACTGGGCGTGTTTCATCACAGCAGCGTATTGTGGGATCTGTAGTGCCGGTATTTTCCAAGTGGATGCATTCTCAGTTCAATAAAACCCCAATAAAATCCAAGTGGATGGGAAGACACACGAATGCTAGGCTCCTGCCCCGCTTTGCAGCTGATGATGAAGTGACACGGAGGCCCCCCTGCAGGGCCCCTGGTCGGTTCGTGTCCTTGTTGAACCTCAGTAGGTGTCAGCATTGGTTCTGCATACGCAGCAGGTCTCTTCTCCACGACTGGGACGGCCGTTGTAACATCAAAAACACAATGCAGGAAACCCTTTCGGAGAGAGACCACACACGAAATGGATTCAAAGCCTTCTTTATTTTCGTCAGCTTGCCAGCAGGTTTCTAGCATCAGTGTCGTCCAAACAGTATTGCCAGACGCGTTTCGAGAGCGAAGCTCTCTTCTTCAATGGCAAGGTTGCAGTCACACGAGAATGCCTCGAATTGCGCACAATTTAAACAGTCCCCGCCCACTGGGCGTGTTTCATCACAGCAGCGTATTGTGGGATCTGTAGTGCCGGTATTTTCCAAGTGGATGCATTCTCAGTTCAATAAAACCCCAATAAAATCCAAGTGGATGGGAAGACACACGAATGCTAGGCTCCTGCCCCGCTTTGCAGCTGATGATGAAGTGACACGGAGGCCCCCCTGCAGGGCCCCTGGTCGGTTCGTGTCCTTGTTGAACCTCAGTAGGTGTCAGCATTGGTTCTGCATACGCAGCAGGTCTCTTCTCCACGACCGGGACGGCCGTTGTAACATCAAAAACACAATGCAGGAAACCCTTTCGGAGAGAGACCACACACGAAATGGATTCAAAGCCTTCTTTATTTTCGTCAGCTTGCCAGCAGGTTTCTAGCATCAGTGTCGTCCAAACAGTATTGCCAGACGCGTTTCGAGAGCGAAGCTCTCTTCTTCAATGGCAAGGTTGCAGTCACACGAGAATGCCTCGAATTGCGCACAATTTAAACAGTCCCCGCCCACTGGGCGTGTTTCATCACAGCAGCGTATTGTGGGATCTGTAGTGCCGGTATTTTCCAAGTGGATGCATTCTCAGTTCAATAAAACCCCAATAAAATCCAAGTGGATGGGAAGACACACGAATGCTAGGCTCCTGCCCCGCTTTGCAGCTGATGATGAAGTGACACGGAGGCCCCCCTGCAGGGCCCCTGGTCGGTTCGTGTCCTTGTTGAACCTCAGTAGGTGTCAGCATTGGTTCTGCATACGCAGCAGGTCTCTTCTCCACGACCGGGACGGCCGTTGTAACATCAAAAACACAATGCAGGAAACCCTTTCGGAGAGAGACCACACACGAAATGGATTCAAAGCCTTCTTTATTTTCGTCAGCTTGCCAGCAGGTTTCTAGCATCAGTGTCGTCCAAACAGTATTGCCAGACGCGTTTCGAGAGCGAAGCTCTCTTCTTCAATGGCAAGGTTGCAGTCACACGAGAATGCCTCGAATTGCGCACAATTTAAACAGTCCCCGCCCACTGGGCGTGTTTCATCACAGCAGCGTATTGTGGGATCTGTAGTGCCGGTATTTTCCAAGTGGATGCATTCTCAGTTCAATAAAACCCCAATAAAATCCAAGTGGATGGGAAGACACACGAATGCTAGGCTCCTGCCCCGCTTTGCAGCTGATGATGAAGTGACACGGAGGCCCCCCTGCAGGGCCCCTGGTCGGTTCGTGTCCTTGTTGAACCTCAGTAGGTGTCAGCATTGGTTCTGCATACGCAGCAGGTCTCTTCTCCACGACCGGGACGGCCGTTGTAACATCAAAAACACAATGCAGGAAACCCTTTCGGAGAGAGACCACACACGAAATGGATTCAAAGCCTTCTTTATTTTCGTAAGCTTGCCAGCAGGTTTCTAGCATCAGTGTCGTCCAAACAGTATTGCCAGACGCGTTTCGAGAGCGAAGCTCTCTTCTTCAATGGCAAGGTTGCAGTCACACGAGAATGCCTCGAATTGCGCACAATTTAAACAGTCCCCGCCCACTGGGCGTGTTTCATCACAGCAGCATATTGTGGGATCTGTAGTGCCGGTATTTTCCAAGTGGATGCATTCTCAGTTCAATAAAACCCCAATAAAATCCAAGTGGATGGGAAGACACACGAATGCTAGGCTCCTGCCCCGCTTTGCAGCTGATGATGAAGTGACACGGAGGCCCCCCTGCAGGGCCCCTGGTCGGTTCGTGTCCTTGTTGAACCTCAGTAGGTGTCAGCATTGGTTCTGCATACGCAGCAGGTCTCTTCTCCACGACCGGGACGGCCGTTGTAACATCAAAAACACAATGCAGGAAACCCTTTCGGAGAGAGACCACACACGAAATGGATTCAAAGCCTTCTTTATTTTCGTCAGCTTGCCAGCAGGTTTCTAGCATCAGTGTCGTCCAAACAGTATTGCCAGACGCGTTTCGAGAGCGAAGCTCTCTTCTTCAATGGCAAGGTTGCAGTCACACGAGAATGCCTCGAATTGCGCACAATTTAAACAGTCCCCGCCCACTGGGCGTGTTTCATCACAGCAGCGTATTGTGGGATCTGTAGTGCCGGTATTTTCCAAGTGGATGCATTCTCAGTTCAATAAAACCCCAATAAAATCCAAGTGGATGGGAAGACACACGAATGCTAGGCTCCTGCCCCGCTTTGCAGCTGATGATGAAGTGACACGGAGGCCCCCCTGCAGGGCCTCTGGTCGGTTCGTGTCCTTGTTGAACCTCAGTAGGTGTCAGCATTGGTTCTGCATACGCAGCAGGTCTCTTCTCCACGACCGGGACGGCCGTTGTAACATCAAAAACACAATGCAGGAAACCCTTTCGGAGAGAGACCACACACGAAATGGATTCAAAGCCTTCTTTATTTTCGTCAGCTTGCCAGCAGGTTTCTAGCATCAGTGTCGTCCAAACAGTATTGCCAGACGCGTTTCGAGAGCGAAGCTCTCTTCTTCAATGGCAAGGTTGCAGTCACACGAGAATGCCTCGAATTGCGCACAATTTAAACAGTCCCCGCCCACTGGGCGTGTTTCATCACAGCAGCGTATTGTGGGATCTGTAGTGCCGGTATTTTCCAAGTGGATGCATTCTCAGTTCAATAAAACCCCAATAAAATCCAAGTGGATGGGAAGACACACGAATGCTAGGCTCCTGCCCCGCTTTGCAGCTGATGATGAAGTGACACGGAGGCCCCCCTGCAGGGCCCCTGGTCGGTTCGTGTCCTTGTTGAACCTCAGTAGGTGTCAGCATTGGTTCTGCATACGCAGCAGGTCTCTTCTCCACGACCGGGACGGCCGTTGTAACATCAAAAACACAATGCAGGAAACCCTTTCGGAGAGAGGCCACACACGAAATGGATTCAAAGCCTTCTTTATTTTCGTCAGCTTGCCAGCAGGTTTCTAGCATCAGTGTCGTCCAAACAGTATTGCCAGACGCGTTTCGAGAGCGAAGCTCTCTTCTTCAATGGCAAGGTTGCAGTCACACGAGAATGCCTCGAATTGCGCACAATTTAAACAGTCCCCGCCCACTGGGCGTGTTTCATCACAGCAGCGTATTGTGGGATCTGTAGTGCCGGTATTTTCCAAGTGGATGCATTCTCAGTTCAATAAAACCCCAATAAAATCCAAGTGGATGGGAAGACACACGAATGCTAGGCTCCTGCCCCGCTTTGCAGCTGATGATGAAGTGACACGGAGGCCCCCCTGCAGGGCCCCTGGTCGGTTCGTGTCCTTGTTGAACCTCAGTAGGTGTCAGCATTGGTTCTGCATACGCAGCAGGTCTCTTCTCCACGACCGGGATGGCCGTTGTAACATCAAAAACACAATGCAGGAAACCCTTTCGGAGAGAGACCACACACGAAATGGATTCAAAGCCTTCTTTATTTTCGTCAGCTTGCCAGCAGGTTTCTAGCATCAGTGTCGTCCAAACAGTATTGCCAGACGCGTTTCGAGAGCGAAGCTCTCTTCTTCAATGGCAAGGTTGCAGTCACACGAGAATGCCTCGAATTGCGCACAATTTAAACAGTCCCCGCCCACTGGGCGTGTTTCATCACAGCAGCGTATTGTGGGATCTGTAGTGCCGGTATTTTCCAAGTGGATGCATTCTCAGTTCAATAAAACCCCAATAAAATCCAAGTGGATGGGAAGACACACGAATGCTAGGCTCCTGCCCCGCTTTGCAGCTGATGATGAAGTGACACGGAGGCCCCCCTGCAGGGCCCCTGGTCGGTTCGTGTCCTTGTTGAACCTCAGTAGGTGTCAGCATTGGTTCTGCATACGCAGCAGGTCTCTTCTCCACGACCGGGACGGCCGTTGTAACATCAAAAACACAATGCAGGAAACCCTTTCGGAGAGAGACCACACACGAAATGGATTCAAAGCCTTCTTTATTTTCGTCAGCTTGCCAGCAGGTTTCTAGCATCAGTGTCGTCCAAACAGTATTGCCAGACGCGTTTCGAGAGCGAAGCTCTCTTCTTCAATGGCAAGGTTGCAGTCACACGAGAATGCCTCGAATTGCGCACAATTTAAACAGTCCCCGCCCACTGGGCGTGTTTCATCACAGCAGCGTATTGTGGGATCTGTAGTGCCGGTATTTTCCAAGTGGATGCATTCTCAGTTCAATAAAACCCCAATAAAATCCAAGTGGATGGGAAGACACACGAATGCTAGGCTCCTGCCCCGCTTTGCAGCTGATGATGAAGTGACACGGAGGCCCCCCTGCAGGGCCCCTGGTCGGTTCGTGTCCTTGTTGAACCTCAGTAGGTGTCAGCATTGGTTCTGCATACGCAGCAGGTCTCTTCTCCACGACCGGGACGGCCGTTGTAACATCAAAAACACAATGCAGGAAACCCTTTCGGAGAGAGACCACACACGAAATGGATTCAAAGCCTTCTTTATTTTCGTCAGCTTGCCAGCAGGTTTCTAGCATCAGTGTCGTCCAAACAGTATTGCCAGACGCGTTTCGAGAGCGAAGCTCTCTTCTTCAATGGCAAGGTTGCAGTCACACGAGAATGCCTCGAATTGCGCACAATTTAAACAGTCCCCGCCCACTGGGCGTGTTTCATCACAGCAGCGTATTGTGGGATCTGTAGTGCCGGTATTTTCCAAGTGGATGCATTCTCAGTTCAATAAAACCCCAATAAAATCCAAGTGGATGGGAAGACACACGAATGCTAGGCTCCTGCCCCGCTTTGCAGCTGATGATGAAGTGACACAGAGGCCCCCCTGCAGGGCCCCTGGTCGGTTCGTGTCCTTGTTGAACCTCAGTAGGTGTCAGCATTGGTTCTGCATACGCAGCAGGTCTCTTCTCCACGACCGGGACGGCCGTTGTAACATCAAAAACACAATGCAGGAAACCCTTTCGGAGAGAGACCACACACGAAATGGATTCAAAGCCTTCTTTATTTTCGTCAGCTTGCCAGCAGGTTTCTAGCATCAGTGTCGTCCAAACAGTATTGCCAGACGCGTTTCGAGAGCGAAGCTCTCTTCTTCAATGGCAAGGTTGCAGTCACACGAGAATGCCTCGAATTGCGCACAATTTAAACAGTCCCCGCCCACTGGGCGTGTTTCATCACAGCAGCGTATTGTGGGATCTGTAGTGCCGGTATTTTCCAAGTGGATGCATTCTCAGTTCAATAAAACCCCAATAAAATCCAAGTGGATGGGAAGACACACGAATGCTAGGCTCCTGCCCCGCTTTGCAGCTGATGATGAAGTGACACGGAGGCCCCCCTGCACGGCCCCTGGTCGGTTCGTGTCCTTGTTGAACCTCAGTAGGTGTCAGCATTGGTTCTGCATACGCAGCAGGTCTCTTCTCCACGACCGGGACGGCCGTTGTAACATCAAAAACACAATGCAGGAAACCCTTTCGGAGAGAGACCACACACGAAATGGATTCAAAGCCTTCTTTATTTTCGTCAGCTTGCCAGCAGGTTTCTAGCATCAGTGTCGTCCAAACAGTATTGCCAGACGCGTTTCGAGAGCGAAGCTCTCTTCTTCAATGGCAAGGTTGCAGTCACACGAGAATGCCTCGAATTGCGCACAATTTAAACAGTCCCCGCCCACTGGGCGTGTTTCATCACAGCAGCGTATTGTGGGATCTGTAGTGCCGGTATTTTCCAAGTGGATGCATTCTCAGTTCAATAAAACCCCAATAAAATCCAAGTGGATGGGAAGACACACGAATGCTAGGCTCCTGCCCCGCTTTGCAGCTGATGATGAAGTGACACGGAGGCCCCCCTGCAGGGCCCCTGGTCGGTTCGTGTCCTTGTTGAACCTCAGTAGGTGTCAGCATTGGTTCTGCATACGCAGCAGGTCTCTTCTCCACGACCGGGACGGCCGTTGTAACATCAAAAACACAATGCAGGAAACCCTTTCGGAGAGAGACCACACACAAAATGGATTCAAAGCCTTCTTTATTTTCGTCAGCTTGCCAGCAGGTTTCTAGCATCAGTGTCGACCAAACAGTATTGCCAGACGCGTTTCGAGAGCGAAGCTCTCTTCTTCAATGGCAAGGTTGCAGTCACACGAGAATGCCTCGAATTGCGCACAATTTAAACAGTCCCCGCCCACTGGGCGTGTTTCATCACAGCAGCGTATTGTGGGATCTGTAGTGCCGGTATTTTCCAAGTGGATGCATTCTCAGTTCAATAAAACCCCAATAAAATCCAAGTGGATGGGAAGACACACGAATGCTAGGCTCCTGCCCCGCTTTGCAGCTGATGATGAAGTGACACGGAGGCCCCCCTGCAGGGCCCCTGGTCGGTTCGTGTCCTTGTTGAACCTCAGTAGGTGTCAGCATTGGTTCTGCATACGCAGCAGGTCTCTTCTCCACGACCGGGACGGCCGTTGTAACATCAAAAACACAATGCAGGAAACCCTTTCGGAGAGAGACCACACACGAAATGGATTCAAAGCCTTCTTTATTTTCGTCAGCTTGCCAGCAGGTTTCTAGCATCAGTGTCGTCCAAACAGTATTGCCAGACGCGTTTCGAGAGCGAAGCTCTCTTCTTCAATGGCAAGGTTGCAGTCACACGAGAATGCCTCGAATTGCGCACAATTTAAACAGTCCCCGCCCACTGGGCGTGTTTCATCACAGCAGCGTATTGTGGGATCTGTAGTGCCGGTATTTTCCAAGTGGATGCATTCTCAGTTCAATAAAACCCCAATAAAATCCAAGTGGATGGGAAGACACACGAATGCTAGGCTCCTGCCCCGCTTTGCAGCTGATGATGAAGTGACACGGAGGCCCCCCTGCAGGGCCCCTGGTCGGTTCGTGTCCTTGTTGAACCTCAGTAGGTGTCAGCATTGGTTCTGCATACGCAGCAGGTCTCTTCTCCACGACCGGGACGGCCGTTGTAACATCAAAAACACAATGCAGGAAACCCTTTCGGAGAGAGACCACACACGAAATGGATTCAAAGCCTTCTTTATTTTCGTCAGCTTGCCAGCAGGTTTCTAGCATCAGTGTCGTCCAAACAGTATTGCCAGACGCGTTTCGAGAGCGAAGCTCTCTTCTTCAATGGCAAGGTTGCAGTCACACGAGAATGCCTCGAATTGCGCACAATTTAAACAGTCCCCGCCCACTGGGCGTGTTTCATCACAGCAGCGTATTGTGGGATCTGTAGTGCCGGTATTTTCCAAGTGGATGCATTCTCAGTTCAATAAAACCCCAATAAAATCCAAGTGGATGGGAAGACACACGAATGCTAGGCTCCTGCCCCGCTTTGCAGCTGATGATGAAGTGACACGGAGGCCCCCCTGCAGGGCCCCTGGTCGGTTCGTGTCCTTGTTGAACCTCAGTAGGTGTCAGCATTGGTTCTGCATACGCAGCAGGTCTCTTCTCCACGACCGGGACGGCCGTTGTAACATCAAAAACACAATGCAGGAAACCCTTTCGGAGAGAGACCACACACGAAATGGATTCAAAGCCTTCTTTATTTTCGTCAGCTTGCCAGCAGGTTTCTAGCATCAGTGTCGTCCAAACAGTATTGCCAGACGCGTTTCGAGAGCGAAGCTCTCTTCTTCAATGGCAAGGTTGCAGTCACACGAGAATGCCTTGAATTGCGCACAATTTAAACAGTCCCCGCCCACTGGGCGTGTTTCATCACAGCAGCGTATTGTGGGATCTGTAGTGCCGGTATTTTCCAAGTGGATGCATTCTCAGTTCAATAAAACCCCAATAAAATCCAAGTGGATGGGAAGACACACGAATGCTAGGCTCCTGCCCCGCTTTGCAGCTGATGATGAAGTGACACGGAGGCCCCCCTGCACGGCCCCTGGTCGGTTCGTGTCCTTGTTGAACCTCAGTAGGTGTCAGCATTGGTTCTGCATACGCAGCAGGTCTCTTCTCCACGACCGGGACGGCCGTTGTAACATCAAAAACACAATGCAGGAAACCCTTTCGGAGAGAGACCACACACGAAATGGATTCAAAGCCTTCTTTATTTTCGTCAGCTTGCCAGCAGGTTTCTAGCATCAGTGTCGTCCAAACAGTATTGCCAGACGCGTTTCGAGAGCGAAGCTCTCTTCTTCAATGGCAAGGTTGCAGTCACACGAGAATGCCTCGAATTGCGCACAATTTAAACAGTCCCCGCCCACTGGGCGTGTTTCATCACAGCAGCGTATTGTGGGATCTGTAGTGCCGGTATTTTCCAAGTGGATGCATTCTCAGTTCAATAAAACCCCAATAAAATCCAAGTGGATGGGAAGACACACGAATGCTAGGCTCCTGCCCCGCTTTGCAGCTGATGATGAAGTGACACGGAGGCCCCCCTGCAGGGCCCCTGGTCGGTTCGTGTCCTTGTTGAACCTCAGTAGGTGTCAGCATTGGTTCTGCATACGCAGCAGGTCTCTTCTCCACGACCGGGACGGCCGTTGTAACATCAAAAACACAATGCAGGAAACCCTTTCGGAGAGAGACCACACACGAAATGGATTCAAAGCCTTCTTTATTTTCGTCAGCTTGCCAGCAGGTTTCTAGCATCAGTGTCGTCCAAACAGTATTGCCAGACGCGTTTCGAGAGCGAAGCTCTCTTCTTCAATGGCAAGGTTGCAGTCACACGAGAATGCCTCGAATTGCGCACAATTTAAACAGTCCCCGCCCACTGGGCGTGTTTCATCACAGCAGCGTATTGTGGGATCTGTAGTGCCGGTATTTTCCAAGTGGATGCATTCTCAGTTCAATAAAACCCCAATAAAATCCAAGTGGATGGGAAGACACACGAATGCTAGGCTCCTGCCCCGCTTTGCAGCTGATGATGAAGTGACACGGAGGCCCCCCTGCAGGGCCCCTGGTCGGTTCGTGTCCTTGTTGAACCTCAGTAGGTGTCAGCATTGGTTCTGCATACGCAGCAGGTCTCTTCTCCACGACCGGGACGGCCGTTGTAACATCAAAAACACAATGCAGGAAACCCTTTCGGAGAGAGACCACACACGAAATGGATTCAAAGCCTTCTTTATTTTCGTCAGCTTGCCAGCAGGTTTCTAGCATCAGTGTCGTCCAAACAGTATTGCCAGACGCGTTTCGAGAGCGAAGCTCTCTTCTTCAATGGCAAGGTTGCAGTCACACGAGAATGCCTCGAATTGCGCACAATTTAAACAGTCCCCGCCCACTGGGCGTGTTTCATCACAGCAGCGTATTGTGGGATCTGTAGTGCCGGTATTTTCCAAGTGGATGCATTCTCAGTTCAATAAAACCCCAATAAAATCCAAGTGGATGGGAAGACACACGAATGCTAGGCTCCTGCCCCGCTTTGCAGCTGATGATGAAGTGACACGGAGGCCCCCCTGCAGGGCCCCTGGTCGGTTCGTGTCCTTGTTGAACCTCAGTAGGTGTCAGCATTGGTTCTGCATACGCAGCAGGTCTCTTCTCCACGACCGGGACGGCCGTTGTAACATCAAAAACACAATGCAGGAAACCCTTTCGGAGAGAGACCACACACGAAATGGATTCAAAGCCTTCTTTATTTTCGTCAGCTTGCCAGCAGGTTTCTAGCATCAGTGTCGTCCAAACAGTATTGCCAGACGCGTTTCGAGAGCGAAGCTCTCTTCTTCAATGGCAAGGTTGCAGTCACACGAGAATGCCTCGAATTGCGCACAATTTAAACAGTCCCCGCCCACTGGGCGTGTTTCATCACAGCAGCGTATTGTGGGATCTGTAGTGCCGGTATTTTCCAAGTGGATGCATTCTCAGTTCAATAAAACCCCAATAAAATCCAAGTGGATGGGAAGACACACGAATGCTAGGCTCCTGCCCCGCTTTGCAGCTGATGATGAAGTGACACGGAGGCCCCCCTGCAGGGCCCCTGGTCGGTTCGTGTCCTTGTTGAACCTCAGTAGGTGTCAGCATTGGTTCTGCATACGCAGCAGGTCTCTTCTCCACGACCGGGACGGCCGTTGTAACATCAAAAACACAATGCAGGAAACCCTTTCGGAGAGAGACCACACACGAAATGGATTCAAAGCCTTCTTTATTTTCGTCAGCTTGCCAGCAGGTTTCTAGCATCAGTGTCGTCCAAACAGTATTGCCAGACGCGTTTCGAGAGCGAAGCTCTCTTCTTCAATGGCAAGGTTGCAGTCACACGAGAATGCCTCGAATTGCGCACAATTTAAACAGTCCCCGCCCACTGGGCGTGTTTCATCACAGCAGCGTATTGTGGGATCTGTAGTGCCGGTATTTTCCAAGTGGATGCATTCTCAGTTCAATAAAACCCCAATAAAATCCAAGTGGATGGGAAGACACACGAATGCTAGGCTCCTGCCCCGCTTTGCAGCTGATGATGAAGTGACACGGAGGCCCCCCTGCAGGGCCCCTGGTCGGTTCGTGTCCTTGTTGAACCTCAGTAGGTGTCAGCATTGGTTCTGCATACGCAGCAGGTCTCTTCTCCACGACCGGGACGGCCGTTGTAACATCAAAAACACAATGCAGGAAACCCTTTCGGAGAGAGACCACACACGAAATGGATTCAAAGCCTTCTTTATTTTCGTCAGCTTGCCAGCAGGTTTCTAGCATCAGTGTCGTCCAAACAGTATTGCCAGACGCGTTTCGAGAGCGAAGCTCTCTTCTTCAATGGCAAGGTTGCAGTCACACGAGAATGCCTCGAATTGCGCACAATTTAAACAGTCCCCGCCCACTGGGCGTGTTTCATCACAGCAGCGTATTGTGGGATCTGTAGTGCCGGTATTTTCCAAGTGGATGCATTCTCAGTTCAATAAAACCCCAATAAAATCCAAGTGGATGGGAAGACACACGAATGCTAGGCTCCTGCCCCGCTTTGCAGCTGATGATGAAGTGACACGGAGGCCCCCCTGCAGGGCCCCTGGTCGGTTCGTGTCCTTGTTGAACCTCAGTAGGTGTCAGCATTGGTTCTGCATACGCAGCAGGTCTCTTCTCCACGACCGGGACGGCCGTTGTAACATCAAAAACACAATGCAGGAAACCCTTTCGGAGAGAGACCACACACGAAATGGATTCAAAGCCTTCTTTATTTTCGTCAGCTTGCCAGCAGGTTTCTAGCATCAGTGTCGTCCAAACAGTATTGCCAGACGCGTTTCGAGAGCGAAGCTCTCTTCTTCAATGGCAAGGTTGCAGTCACACGAGAATGCCTCGAATTGCGCACAATTTAAACAGTCCCCGCCCACTGGGCGTGTTTCATCACAGCAGCGTATTGTGGGATCTGTAGTGCCGGTATTTTCCAAGTGGATGCATTCTCAGTTCAATAAAACCCCAATAAAATCCAAGTGGATGGGAAGACACACGAATGCTAGGCTCCTGCCCCGCTTTGCAGCTGATGATGAAGTGACACGGAGGCCCCCCTGCAGGGCCCCTGGTCGGTTCGTGTCCTTGTTGAACCTCAGTAGGTGTCAGCATTGGTTCTGCATACGCAGCAGGTCTCTTCTCCACGACCGGGACGGCCGTTGTAACATCAAAAACACAATGCAGGAAACCCTTTTGGAGAGAGACCACACACGAAATGGATTCAAAGCCTTCTTTATTTTCGTCAGCTTGCCAGCAGGTTTCTAGCATCAGTGTCGTCCAAACAGTATTGCCAGACGCGTTTCGAGAGCGAAGCTCTCTTCTTCAATGGCAAGGTTGCAGTCACACGAGAATGCCTCGAATTGCGCACAATTTAAACAGTCCCCGCCCACTGGGCGTGTTTCATCACAGCAGCGTATTGTGGGATCTGTAGTGCCGGTATTTTCCAAGTGGATGCATTCTCAGTTCAATAAAACCCCAATAAAATCCAAGTGGATGGGAAGACACACGAATGCTAGGCTCCTGCCCCGCTTTGCAGCTGATGATGAAGTGACACGGAGGCCCCCCTGCAGGGCCCCTGGTCGGTTCGTGTCCTTGTTGAACCTCAGTAGGTGTCAGCATTGGTTCTGCATACGCAGCAGGTCTCTTCTCCACGACCGGGACGGCCGTTGTAACATCAAAAACACAATGCAGGAAACCCTTTCGGAGAGAGACCACACACGAAATGGATTCAAAGCCTTCTTTATTTTCGTCAGCTTGCCAGCAGGTTTCTAGCATCAGTGTCGTCCAAACAGTATTGCCAGACGCGTTTCGAGAGCGAAGCTCTCTTCTTCAATGGCAAGGTTGCAGTCACACGAGAATGCCTCGAATTGCGCACAATTTAAACAGTCCCCGCCCACTGGGCGTGTTTCATCACAGCAGCGTATTGTGGGATCTGTAGTGCCGGTATTTTCCAAGTGGATGCATTCTCAGTTCAATAAAACCCCAATAAAATCCAAGTGGATGGGAAGACACACGAATGCTAGGCTCCTGCCCCGCTTTGCAGCTGATGATGAAGTGACACGGAGGCCCCCCTGCAGAGCCCCTGGTCGGTTCGTGTCCTTGTTGAACCTCAGTAGGTGTCAGCATTGGTTCTGCATACGCAGCAGGTCTCTTCTCCACGACCGGGACGGCCGTTGTAACATCAAAAACACAATGCAGGAAACCCTTTCGGAGACAGACCACACACGAAATGGATTCAAAGCCTTCTTTATTTTCGTCAGCTTGCCAGCAGGTTTCTAGCATCAGTGTCGTCCAAACAGTATTGCCAGACGCGTTTCGAGAGCGAAGCTCTCTTCTTCAATGGCAAGGTTGCAGTCACACGAGAATGCCTCGAATTGCGCACAATTTAAACAGTCCCCGCCCACTGGGCGTGTTTCATCACAGCAGCGTATTGTGGGATCTGTAGTGCCGGTATTTTCCAAGTGGATGCATTCTCAGTTCAATAAAACCCCAATAAAATCCAAGTGGATGGGAAGATTTTGAGTGACTTCTCAAAACCTCTTCAATTTCATTAAAAAATTCTGACATACAGTCTCCCAAGATGGCCACCAGAGACAAAAGAGCCTAAATGTAGCCCAAATATCACCCAGATGTACCCCAAGTATAGCCCAATGACAGAATGTCCCAGAGTGTTCTAAAGAACAACTAGAGCGCTAACAGTCTTACTTATGACAAAAGTATGGCACACCAGAAGCCATCTTGATTGGAATGAAGTGGTAAGTCTGAAAACACTCAATTTAAAAAGGAACAACATGAGGGGGTTAATTTTGCCATAGAAAGTATGATTAGTGCTTCAGAAAGAAAAATTAGGGATCATTTTCAGTGACTTCTCAAATCCTCTTCTATTTCATTAAAAAAATTCTGACATGCAGACTGAAACATGCACTTTGAATACCAGCAGCAGACGTCCCTGGTGAGCAGTAGCTTTACTACAGTGATCTAATGTGCAACTAGAGTGCTAACATTCAGAATTTATGGCAAATGTGTGACACATCTGAATGCCTTCTTGATGGAACCAAAGTAAACAAGCATTGAAAATGCAATAGATCTCGCCCTCGTTTAAGTTAAAGCCATTCTGTTTGTAATGAGGTGGCTTTTTAGCTTTGCTTTTATTAGTGTTTTTTCAACTTTCATGTAAATAAAATGCATCTGTATGCATATAAGTATATGTATGCATGCATTTATGTTTGTATTTATATAGATATACAGATGATATATGTTTATATATGTATGTATATATATATATATTCACTGAAAAAACCATAGGTTATAGACCATATATAGTTAGATATTAGCATTTGTGATGTCATCAGTGATGTCACTGACCATGTCATGAATGATGTAATATGTGACATCATCAGCAGTGGATTGCGAGTGCGCGATATATAGTTAGTGCAACTAACTATATATGGAATTTCAATGGTTTTGTGTGAGTAAAATAAGGTTTTGTAAATGCGAATTCCTAACTATATATGGTCTATAACCTATGGTTTTTTCAGTGAATTTTCAAGGTTTTGTAAATGCTAATTCCTAACTATATATGGTCTATAACCTATGTTTTTTTCAGTGAATATTTATATATATACATATATATATATATATATATATATATATATATATATATATATATATATATATATATATATATATATATATATATGAATTCACTGAAAAAAACATAGGTTTCAGGCCTTATATAGTTAGGAATTAGCATTTAAAAAACCTTTAAAATTCCCTCAAAAAACTATAAGTTTTAGGGGTATTAGAGTTAGCTGGACATTTCACTCATACAAAACCATTGAAATTGCTCCTATATAGTTAGTTGTACTAACTATACTTCGCGCACCCGCAATCCACTGCTGATGATGTCACATATTACATCATTCATGACATGGTCAGAGACATCACTGATGACATCTTAAATGACATCACTGATGACATCCGTGATGACATCTCATTTGACATCACTGATGACATCACTGATGACATCATCCAGTGACTGTGTGTTTCTGTAAAGTTTAAATATGTTTTACATATTGAAGAATGTGTGGATGTATAAGTGTCTGGATAAAGGATTTAGTAGGTGCGTGACTGACTGTATGAGTGAGTGATTAAATGTGTCTTACTAAATGCATGGGTTAGTGACTAAACTAAACTGTATGTGCATCAGTATGTCTGTTGTTGTGTAAGCTGCTGCATGTGTTGATCAGTAGCTATATGAGTGGCTATACTATTTATATGTGCAACTTTGATAGGGATTGTAAATGTTATTGTTTATAATCCGAAACTTACTATATTACAATGTTTGTATAAACAGTTTTTTTTAACTTGAATGGATTTAACCAAGTCACTACTGTTTACACTGGTTTGCTTTGCTTTTTCATACATAAGCACTATGCTTTAATTGTGTCTTCAGATTATTTAAAGTCATCTGATCTTGATTGTTACAATTTTTCGCTTTACTGCTTGTTTGCAATTTCATTTTACCCATGCGTCCTGTTTCTTTAGGCGTTTGGGCTTTTAATCTCCATATAATGCTTTGCCTACTCCTGACGCGTCATGTGACCAAGCTCCGTTCGCGGAGCGAAACGCGTCAGGGAGGGCACTTGCTCTGACACACCTTTGAAAATAAAATATTGCACTGCTGGCACTTTGATCGGTGTTGTGGCATTGGATGATTTAACATCTAACTAATCGAATGGTGGAGAGGAGATCTACACCCGTTTAGACCGCAGCGAGAAGCGGTCGGGATTCCTGTTCATTTCAATCACCGGGATTGGTTTGCTTCCGGTTTCCTGGACCCGCCCATCCTTTGAGGCACAGCGTTCTTTGCAGCCGAAAATGCCTCGGCGTTCTACACTTGTACTCGTTGGAGTATTTTTTACTGTGCCCCCCGCAGTTCAAGGATTTGTTCTATCCATCTTTGCCCTCTGTGACCTGACCCGGAGAGGAGCTTCGGAACAGGAGAGGTCAGCTGACCTTCTTGGCATTTCGAGGCGGAATCCGGTAAGGCACTCAGTGTGCAATCTGAACTTTATTTATTGAACTTTAGCGGGTTTGGGAAAACTCCACAAACGACATTTACCTCATTTGACTAAAGCCAAACAGCAGTCCACCGGCATAATTAAAGCCGCTCATCTGTGTATAAACATGTTCTCCAGCGACGCGCTCAGGAGTAGGGAAACGGCGGCGGAGGCTCTTTATGAAAACCTGCCTACCAATACGACGACAACTTCACATGAAAGGCGTACCACTACCACTAACAGCAATGCGAAGGATTTGTTAAAGACACTAGAAAAATTACTCCGCAGTGAGTTATCTAAGTGGTGGGAGAAGAAGTCTTTAGAAAAATATCTTGAAGCCAATCGCGTTCCAAGGGGCTTACGAGTGTTAATTGTTCCTATGAAAATTCGGACCCAAGGATGCTTCAAGAATGGGCCGAAAATAATTTACAATCCTCTAAAAACATGCTATTGATTTTATTTAAGTACGCCCATTCAGATAGAGAAGCGCTACTGGTTGAAATTGACCGGGTGAATGGACTATTGGAAGCCACTGGCGAAACTGAATTGATAAAAAACACCCGTAAAGAGATAGATCAGAGACTAACTAACTTGGAGCAAACTATCCAAGAGCGCAAAATCCATAAATTCGCACGGGATTAACAAGACTATGCGACAGGTCGTATATTTACCTTTGCGCGCAAGTACGACTCATACAAACGCAAAGCTATGTCTGTCCAACATAAACCGGGTGCAACAACTGATCAGACGGCACACACAAGTTCTGCCCTAACCAATGAGGACAATCTATCGGTAGCATCGTTCAGTGGTTCTGAAGAGAGTTCATCAACTGCGGCTACAGGTCCCGAAGATCTTACCAACTTCACAGTGGTAGACGAAGTAAATTTTGTCAGCGAGGCCCGGAGATACTCTCTGCGCTCACTGAACAATCCTCAACCAGCAGGCAAAGCGGCAGTCAAAAACGTCGCCGCAGGAAGCGCATTGCCAAAGAGAGGTGGAGGGCGAGGCAGCACTCGCAGGAATTGGAACAAGTAACTACTGTTCAGGACAATACAGTAATCAACCTGACTGACATGATACTATCTAAGGCGGAGGAGCAACTCCTCTCTCTAGGCCTTTCTTACTGTCCTCCCAATGACTTCTCATATGTTCAATCACGCATCGATGTTTTCAAATTCATCAGGAAAATCAAATTAATGAAATACTTTTTGATACATCCGGAAAACTCGAACATTGGTGTGGAATTGCCCGCTGTAACATCAGATCAGGAGCCATTACAGGTCAAAAATCTACAAGGGCTTCAGACTTTGATTTCATTGGCACATGAAGACAGTTCTCAATCCACCCCCACAGTCAGTCAGGTCATTACTGTTAACAAATCACCATCTACTTCTTTTCGGGGTAAGTCCACATTTTTACCCTTGATGCCCAAGGACGCCCTGGATGTCTTCAGTGACAGAGTCATCACTGAACTCAAGACGTTTAATAGAACGGTGCTCGGAAGGAAAAAACAAATTGATTTCAATAATGCACAATATTCCAAGCTTGTCAAGAAAATTCAGGACAATAATCATGTGATAGTGAAGAATGCGGATAAGGGTGGGAATACTGTGTTGTGGACTAAAACTGATTATTTGCTAGAGGCAGTCCGCCAATTAGGTGACCCCCTTTGCTACAGCAAAACCACCAAGTTTACAATGTTAAAAACTCATGAAAACACTAAAAAAGAAATTAATCTTTGGTATAGACAGGGTCTGCTCACCAAAGATGAAATACAATTCTTGAATGTAGCACATCCCATCACCCCTCTTTTCTATCTTTTACCCAAGATTCACAAGTGTACCCTCCCTGTTCCAGGCCGTCCTATTATTTCTGCACAAGGTAGCATGAACGAAAACATCTCTAAATATGTGGATTTTTTCTTACAACCCCATATGATTTCACTCCCTTCCTACCTTAAAGACACCACTGATTTTTTAGTTAAAATTGGTCAAGTCACTTGGTGTTCTGATTTTTGTTTGCTGGTGATGGATATTGAGGCACTCTACACCAGCATTAATAATTTGCAAGGTTTGGAAGCTGTCCAATATTTTCTTGACACATGGGAGGCTGCCATGCGAGAACATAATTCCATGTTGTTGGACATGATACGGATTTGTCTATACAACAATTACTTCCAATTTGATAGGGACATTTACCATCAAGAACGTGGAGTGGCCATGGGTTCGTGCTTCTCCCCCAGCTACTCATGTCTTCATGTTGGCTGGTGGGAGGAGCATGTTCTTCGGGTCACCCATGGGCACTGGCTCTCCCACCTTGCCCATTATTGGAGGTTTATAGACGATATTTTTATCGTCTGGAAGGGAACACACGAGCAGGCAGCACTCTTTGTCAAAGACATCAATGTGAACAACAGGAACCTTAAATTTACTGCTAACATTACATCCAGTTTTGCAGAATGTCCAAGTTTACATTGACCACAACACAATCCAAACAAAATTACACAGGAAAAGCACTGTGGGAAATTCCATCCTACATGCCCGCAGTGCTCATCCTCCACATACAATCAACAGCATACCGCTAGGTGAATTTATTCGCATTAAACGAATTTGCAGCAGTACTGATACCACCAATCAGTGTTTGGCTGATTCCAGGGAAAGATTCCTCAGGGGAGGCTATAAACGAGAAACCTTAGATCGTGCTCTTACAAAGGCTTTAGCTCGCCCAAAGGAGGAACTTCTGACCCCGAGAACTAACACCACCCTAGATTCTGCTACTGCTGGATCTATTCCCTGCATCACCACCTACTGCTCCCAGGTACCTAAGCTTAGAAAGATCATAAAGTCAGAGTGGCCGATTGTGCTAACTGATGTGATTTTAGGCCCATTTTTACCAAAGCTACCAGCCATTACCTTTAGGAGGGCTCCTTCAATGAAAGATCTATTGGATAGAACACAACCTGAGCTCCAACCCAAAACTTCCTGGCTTAACAAACCAGGTTTTTTCAGGTGTACTTCGTGCCGTGTTTGCACGTTTGCTGTCAATGGTACACACTACACATCAGCCTTTAGTGAGAGACCTATTGCAATAAAAGAACATCTTACATGTCGCAGCGATTTTGTGGTATATCAACTTACCTGCACATGCTCACTCTCATACATTGGTAGCACTAAGTTGCAAGCAAACCAACGCATCTTGCAACACATTCGAGCAATAGTTAACTCTGACATGAACTATCCAGTGGCTCGCCACTTCAAGGCAGTGCACAATCAAAAACTCAAAGATCTTAAATATACTTTATTGTGCTCTGTCGCCAATCCGGGCAGAGGAGTTGATCGTGAAAAACTTTTGCGACAAAAAGAAGCCTATTTTATACTGCTGCTTGACACCAGATCCCCTAACGGTTTAAATGCTTTTGATGAATTACACCACTTTTTGTAAATGTGTTGATTTTTTGAATCATTGGTCTCTTTAAGTTATCCTTTTGCGATTATTCTAATGTATTTCAGAGTACATATATATATATATGATGAATATTTGTTAGTATGGAGTGTACACTTTTTTGCAGTTTCTCAAATGAGTTTCAACCGCCTCCATTTTTTAACATTACATGTATCTAACATCTGAATGTGTTGATCACGTTTTTGAGCACTCGCACTTTAGCATTCAAGCACTTTAAGAAATTGTCATGCAAGAGTTGATCATTTATACTTTATTTGTGAAGGCTAGTGTCGCATTGTCATATAGTCATATTTTTGCACTTGCAATTTATTTGTCTACACTATTTATATGTGCAACTTTGATAGGGATTGTAAATGTTATTGTTTATAATCCGAAACTTACTATATTACTATGTTTGTATAAAGTTTTTTTAACTTGAATGGATTTAACCAAGTCACTACTGTTTACACTGGTTTGCTTTGCTTTTTCATACATAAGCACTATGCTTTAATTGTGTCTTCAGATTATTTAAAGTCATTTGATCTTGATTGTTACAATTTTTCGCTTTACTGCTTGTTTGCTATTTCATGTTACCCATGCGTCCTGTTTCTTTAGGCATTTGGGCTTTTAATCTCCATATAATGCTTTGCCTACACCTGACGCGTCATGTGACCAAGCTCCGTTCGCGGAGCGAAAGGCGTCAGGGAGGGCACTTGCTCTGACACACCTTTGAAAATAAAATATTGCACTGCTGGCACTTTGATAAGTGTTGTGGCTTGGATGATTTAACATCTAACTAATCGAATGGTGGAGAGGAGGTCTACGCCCGTTTAGACTGCAGCAAGAAGCGGTCGGGATTCCTGTTCATATATATATAGATATATATAGATATATATAGATATATATATATGTACATACTAGGGGGAGGTGGAACTCATGTTTCACTCCGCTAAATACACAAAGTTACCTAAAAACTCTGCGAGATACCTACAATAGACGAAAATACTAGGTCCACTAAAGTATCTGCTCCCTCATTCCATTCTACACTACCCTTAAGCAATAAGTATGCTATATTGGATTTAACTCCTGGTGGGCAAGGCTCAGAGGTAGTAGCGCAGAACATCCCAAGGCAGAATTTGGAATCGGATACAGACATTCCATTGAACGTTGTACAAACTGTTCCTCCTTCATTGGAAGAGTCGGTGACTTTAAATTCTGTTGAAATTCTCCTAAACAGTAATGCTAAAATACAGTCTCTATCTCACCCAGCCTTTGATATACATGGTTCGATCCCTCATCTTGATGGGGCAGTTGGATTACCTGGGATGGAAAAAGAGGAGGATAGACTTGGCTCTCTATTTCATACACTGAGGGATGACTTGCTGGGAAAGTTCGAGATTTCTGAGAAAAATCAGAGGGGTTTGCATGATAGATTTGACCTCCTGGAGGCTAAACTCAAGGGTATCAATGCCAGAACTAGCGTCTTGGAGGGTAAAGTGACGGCACTCTCAGAGACCTCTAAAGGAAACTCTAAAGATATAGAAGCCTTAAAGGCGCAGAATCGCACTCTAACAATGGATCTGGAAAGGTTGGAAACCCAAAGTCGACGCAACAATCTTAGGATCCTCAAAATTCCTGAAGGAGTAGAAGTGGAGGATATAAGGGGGTTCGTATGCAGACTGCTCCGTGAGGATATTTTAAAGGACCGACCGGACATCAACCTGGAAGCTCAGATTCAGCGAGTACACAGGGATCCATTTAGGCTGCACCCTGACCGTAAAGCACCCAGGAAGATTCTGGTGTATTTCCAAACATATAGGGCCCCATTAGGATGGCGGGCAGATTGCCCCCGCCAGGCTGGCGGTAGCCACCGCCAGCCTGGCGGGGGAAATCCGCCCGCCATCCTTCCCTGTATCCCCCCCGCCATATTAGAATGGCGGGGGGACCACGGCGGAGCAAAACACCGCCCGCCACTTTTCCGACCCCGGTCGCCTTGCGGCTGGGGCGGAAAACGAGTAACATGCAGGCGGTGTCTGTCAGACACCGCCCGCAATATTACAATGGGCATTTTTCAATGCCTTTCCGTGGCGGCAATGCCGCCACGGAAAGGCATGCGGTGTTCACTCTGGGGGCCCCCTGTGGGCCCCCAGAGTGAAGGCCAAAGGGGGGTGGCACACGGGGGGGTACCTGTGGTACCCCCCTGCATTTACATAATCAAAGCGGTAGGCACCGCGCGGTGCCTGCCGCTTTGATTATGTAAATGCTGCAAAGCATTTTTAGTATTGTGGCGGGCGGAGCACAGAGCTCCGCCCGCCACAATACTAAAAATACAGGATGTGCCCGCCACAGTGGCGGGCACATCCTAATGGTGCGTGCGGGACCCCCGCCCTTAGGGCGGGCATCCTAATGGGGCCCATAGTGTCAAAGAGCTGATCCTTAATAGATGTCTGTCACGCACCTCTCTACATTTTCGTGCTAACCCCTATCAGATAAGATCAGATATAGGGGGGAAAACCGCTCAAAGACAGTGGGAGCTTGGCTCTAGGATGCCAGATTTGCATTCAATGGGAGCGCAGGTACAAATGAAATTCCCAGCTCTGCTCAAAATAATGTGGAACAACAAAATGTTTACCTGTCACTTCCCAGAAGAAGTTGACGAGTTATTATCTAAAATGAAGGATTAGTTATTTTTTTTTTCATCAATTCTTTACGAAACTAAATCCCTAGAGAGTGTTTGAATAATAAAATGGGGGAGAGAAGGGGAAAAAAGGAAAAAAATTAAATAAAATGAAGAAAGGTGGGAGAAAAAAAAAAGAGGGGGAGCCCCATCTCATCTCATCTCATCTCACCTCAAAAAAAAAAATGGGGGGGATTAAATAAAAATAGGGGTTAGAGAGAACCATATAAGAAATAGTAGTAATTACTGAAAAAAAAGGAAAAAAGAAAGACCAATGTTTAGCCACATGTAATGGGGGTGTTAAGGGTATAGGGCCTCTTAAGGCGTATCTACGCCAAACAGGAGGGTTGGGTTCCTCGGGGGGAGGGTTGGGAGGGTTCACATGGGAGAGGGGAAAAAACAGATAAAAATTTCCTCATATGCCATAAATCTTTATTCTTTTAAGTTCAAATGCAATCACAGGTCACTATTGGTTGTAGATGAAGGGGTAGTTATATCACATGATGGCCTCGTCTAGTAGTAAAATCCTTTCCTGGAACTTGAACGGGTTGGGGAGCTGTAAGAAACAACAAAATGTTAGTGAGTTTTTGAAAAATTCTGAAGCATGTATATCTCTCTTACAGAAAACTCACTTGGAAGCAGAAGAGTGTAGGAAAATATTTGTAAGGCACAATTGGGTTCAGGAAATTCTGTGCTCGAAACAAACTGGTGTTACCAGAGGGGTAGCAATGATAGTGAGCGCTAATAAAGGGATTAGGATCCATGACTGGAGTACAGACCAGTCAGGAAGGTGGCTGGCCGCAGTTGTTTCAATTGGTGATACTAAATTTTTGTGTGGGGTATACTATGGTCCTAACGAAGACAATACTTGCTTCCTACAAAAGCTAGAAAAATATATGTTACAGCACACAATTCCAGTCATATTAGGGGGTGACTTTAACCTTTTGTTAGACCCTCAAGTGGATCGCACCTCGAAAGCCAAGTATAACCCTCCAAAAAAATCCCTTTTAGCCTTAAAAAATATCATGAAAGACTACACATTACGAGATGTTTGGAGAGTCAAACATGGTAATTTAAGAGAGTACTCCTTCTATAGTAAAAAATATCGCCAGTTTTCAAGAATAGATTTTTTTTGTTAGATCAGTCTTTTTTAGCTAATATCACTTCTGTTTCCTACATCCCGGTGGGCCTGTCAGATCACTCTGTGGTCAAGTTAAAAAGAACTTTTAAAAACAATATCTCAGAATACAGGTGGACACTAGACAGGACCATCCTATTAAATGATGAGTTTAGAAACTAAATTAAGGAAAGTTCAGTGGAATTTTTCAGGTTTAATGAGAACACCGCTCCAGACCATATTATATGGGACACATTCAAGTCTTACATAAGAGGAATATATGGCTCCCAAATGACTTTAAACAGGAAGCTTAAAAAAGAAAGAGATATTCAAGAGCTCAAGTTAATTAAAATAAAAGAACAGCAACTTCAACTCGCTGCCTTGGATGATAGAGCTAGTATTCCAAGACTTGAGAAGGAAATACTAGAATTACAAACAGACTTTAGAACAAGAGCTGAAAAAATACTTAAAGATAAATGGGAAGTAAGTAAGCTACGTAACTTTGAATACGGTGAGAAATGTGGGTCACTGTTAGCATGGAAGGCTAGGACGGAGAGGAGCAGGAACAATATTAAATCTTTAATACAGCGTGGGACTGGATTGTTCTTAACAGAGGATAGAGAGATTAAAAGGGAAGCGAGAACCTTCTATGAAGAATTATATCAAGAGAAGATCAATCGGCCGGTGGGAGAATTGGATAATTGGTGGGCTTTAAGAGAGTTGCCGCAGTTGAGTGATTCAGATAAGACTTTCTTGGTCGCTGAGATAACAGAGGGAGAGGTTAGGTCACAATTGAAAAAGATGACCAGAAATAAGGCCTCCGGCCCTGATGGACTCCCGACAGAGGTCTACAAAGATATTGTAGATGAAATTTTAGTCCCATTACAGAGACTCTTCAACAAAATATTCATCCAGGGAGAGCAAATTCCGCCATCCTGGCTAGATGCCACAATTTCTTTGATAGCTAAACCAAACAAAGACCCGGAAAAGATAGAGTCATATCGCCCTATCTCGCTTTTAAATTCAGACTCAAAAATCTACTCTGGTATCCTGACGTCCAGGCTTGCTAAAGTTATTAAGTCAATTATCCACCCAGACCAGAGGGGATTCATACCAGGCCGCCAACTGAATGAACTGACTTTTCAAGTCATCAGAGCAATAGATATTGCAATGGGAAAAAGGTGCCACTTACCATTGTAGCGATAGACGCGGCTAAAGCGTTTGATCAAGGGAACTGGCTCTTTCTATGGAAGTCAATGATAACATTTGGCTTCCCAGAGATCTTCGTTAAGGGAATTGAAACTTTGTATAGGGGACCCAGAGCCAAGATTTTGGTTAATGGCAGTCTGTCTGAATGGCTGAGTATTTTTAGAGGGACAAGGCAGGGTTGCCCCCTATCTCCTCTTTTATTTGATATATATATTGAGCCCTTCGTATGTTCCCTAAGACAAGACCCAGAAATTAAACCATTTAAAATAGGAGACTTAGCACTCAAGACAGCTCTCTATGCAGATGACCTCCTCCTCTATACATCCAATCCAGAGGAAGCAATACCAAGATTATTTAAATTGGCCGAGGATTTTGGTACAGTATCAGGGTATAGTATCAACAGAGACAAAACTGACATAATGAGCTGGAATAACCCTGTCCCTATCCCAGAAGCAAAATCCAAAATCAGATATCTCGGGATTCATCTCACTCAAAATTTGGAAGATACCTCTAAGACCAGCTGGTTAATAGTTGTAAAAGAGGTCAGAAAACTACTGACTAGATGGAACACCCTACCTTTAAACATCTATGGTAGGGTGAACCTAGTTAAAATGATAATCTTGCCAAAGGTAACGTTTCTATTCAATTCTATTCCCCTAATCTTTAATAAAAAAGATATCTTTAATCTGCAAGGTAGGATAGGTTCTTTTATTACTTGCCATTGTTTTAAAGTTTAGTAGTTTTGCCGAAAATATCACAAAACTCTGATAATGAAATTCACTATCATTAGGTGTAAGGTGTATATGTGTATGCAAAACCTGTACTTCTGTCTATCCCATTGCAGATTACGAAGGGAAATTCCCTAACAATACACAATCTGAACAAGAGTGTTTGTACCAAAATGACTGCACAAATTGTGTGAGTACAATACCTTTATGTTATGTTTTGTGAGTCCTGACGAAAGCTCCGCAGACCCTTCCAGGCCCCAGGAGCTGAAACATGTCGACGTATTTTTTTAACCATACTATCAGACCTAGTAACTCGGTCTAAGATCGTACCACTTAATTTTAAATTGTGGTGAGGAACACCCCCCATTAAAGAACTTTGGGGCTGTCTACCCCCTTATTTTTAAATATTTGTTCCTTTTTTGCACAGTTTTCTTTACACCTTTTTTCACGTAAAATCTCTGGACACTGCACCCTAGACCAGAGGCGCCTCGGGCGAGGCTGGCAAACCCACTACTTCAGAGTAGCCAATGATAACTGCCACAACTCTAGTGTGGGGCGGACGAAACACATATACCGCACCTTTTCCAACCATAACACAGAGTTTTTTGAGGCTACTCTGATCTTTATCCCTTATGCCAAAGGTCATAAGGTGTAACTAGTGTCCGTTATTCTATTTTTGATAATTGTTAATTAACCATTGGGGAACGAAAACGGAGACTCTGATCCCTTATCCCTCCTTTTGATTAATTCCTGTACAAGCAGCGCACAGCTGCGGGATTACAATTACTCTTGCATATTTCTCTAAATATAGTAAGCAGTAATGGAAGGCATCCCTGGATTGAGTTTTGATGCGAAAGAAATAGACGAAATACTGGCAGGACAATCATTGTTACAGAATGCTGAACTTATAGAAACCCTAGCACAAACTAATGATTGGGACAACTTAACAGACAAAAAGAGAGAACAGATCCGAACTTCCATCCATGGAATAATCATGACGGAATATTTAAGAGTGAAAACAGCACCCAAAGGCCTTTGGGTTAACAATGCACCCAGAATTTTCCTGCATGATCTGGCCTTCAGGATGGACTGGTCATCCATCTCCTGGAAATGTACTTTGGACTACCTTGTCCTAATTGTAAAGACGGCGAAAAGATTATCAGATGCCCTACTGAAGGAAATTGAAGAATGCGAAAATGAATTAAAGAAAGGCATAAATCCAGCGATCGTAAAAAAGAGATTGGAAGAAATAAACAAGGAAATGGATGAGACTCGTGAATTTATAATGCAGAGTAAATTGCAAAAACTCAGTAAAGAATTGAAGAGATTCAGTCGAGAGAAAATGCACCCATACATATCAGATGAATATACAACACGGGACACTGGATCGGATAATGAGTCCACAGGGTCCAATTCTTCTAATAACTCTGTCACGAGTATGGATGAGTATACCACAAAAAGAGGACGCAATAATTACAGGAACCAACGTCCAAGAAGGGGAAACAGATGGCAAAGACCTTTCTATCCAGGTTACAATATGCCCTTCTACCCTCCCTTTGTGCCGCAATATGGAGGATGGATGGATCCATTCAACCGAGGCATACAACAGATGCCACAAATGGACGAACAACAAATGACATCCAATTCCAACCCACACCAACAAGAGCCTTTTTTAGCCAGAGGCCAAAACCAAACAAGAGGCCGAAAAAAGACAATAAGATGGCAGGACCAACAGAGAAACGTCCAGACCAGGAGCATGGCTGCAACACAACCATCAACCAGCAAGACCAGACCCTCGTAGTAAATCTATCCAATTTACAACTGACCCAAGACCAAATGAACGTCCTAAATAAAGGCTTAAGCTTTGTGCCAACACCTCGATTGGACACCTTCAAACTAAAAAGCGAGTTAGCTGAGTTTTGCAGAACCCTCAAATTAAAAGCCTTCTTCCATAACATCCCTAATAACCAAATAGAAGGCGACACTTCCTTACGCAAGAAATCAACCTTCAATCCTCCTCATGCCAGTGTCCCGCCGGAATTCCATACATTTGAACAATCTCTAATGAAGGGCGTGGACATGCTAGACAAGAATAAGAAAACATTCCAAAATCTAACCAAAAAAGAACGTGAAGCCCTGGACTCATTAAAGCAGAATGAAAACATAGTGGTTAAACCCGCTGATAAAGGGGGAGGCATTGTAATCTTAAGCAAAGAGGGCTACAATGACCAATGCCTGGCCCTCTTGGCAGATACAAGATTCTACAGGAAATTAACCAGCGATCCAACAATGAGATTACAAAATGTAATATCCAGCATGGTCCATGAAGCAGAGATCAAAAATTGGGTGACCAAAAAGGAAGCTGACTACCTCATCACCTCAGACCCAAAAATCCCCTATTTTTACTCGCTTCCAAAAATACACAAAAACAGGTCACCTCCTCCAGGGAGGCCTATAGTGTCCGGAATCGGATCAGTGCTCGAGCCACTCTCAAAGTTTGCGGACGAGTTCCTGAAACCTATTGTACAGAGAACACCATCATATCTAAAAGATACTCGAGATTTGCTAGTACAGATCCAAGCAAAAACCTTTGACCCAGACACTATGACCCTAGTAGGTCTGGATGTGGAATCTTTATTTACCAGCCTGCCACAAGATGACACACTACAAGTATTAGAAGACATACTCTACTCAGAAGAATGGCAATACACCACACCGAGGCACTTTATTCTTGAGTGTTGCAAGTTAGCCCTAAAAGAAAATTTCTTTGCTTATGAGGAAGATCTTTATCTCCAGACCCATGGAACATCGATGGGCAGTGCCTTCGCCCCATCGGTAGCCGGACTGTATGTGAGTAATTTTGAGAATAAGTTCATCTACAATGCAGCCAATGAGTTCTCTCCAAACATCCTCTATTGGAGGAGATATATAGATGATGTGATCCTAATTTGGGACACATCAGCTGATTTGGAACAATTCATCCATTGGCTCAACCATCTTGACCCTTGGCTCAAGTTCACTTACACTTCCAGCAACAACAGTTTGGATTTTTTGGATCTGACAATCTTTGTGGAAGATAACACTATACAAACAAAAACTTACACTAAGCCTACGGCCAAAAATAGTTTGCTTTCTTACCAGAGCTACCACCCTAAACCTCTAAAAGACAATCTGCCTTTCAGCCAATTTCTCAGATTAAAACGAAATTGTAGCAAGAAAGAAGATTATCTGATCCAAGCACAAGAGCTCAGTCTGAAACTATCCAAAAGAAACTACAAAGAAAAAACAATAAAATATTGCAAAAAGAGAGCAAACAATCAACCTAGAGAGTGCCTTTTACAAAGCTACCCCAAAACACAAACACAAGATCTGACGACCTGTGTCACCACTTTCTGCCCTTCAACATATGAAGTGAACAAATTGATAAAGAAAAACTGGCATATTCTGAACACTGGAGTTTTCAACTGGCCTAAGCCTAGGTTTGCCAACCGCAGAACAAAGAACATCAAAGATGTTTTGGTCCATACCCGTCCCCAGAAAAAACAACAACTAACCATCACGAGGGACGTGAGTATGAATCCAGTGACAGGCCACTATCCCTGTGGCTCATGTGTAGCCTGCAGAACCACCACCATGTCGAAAACACTGCAGCTAACCGAAAAATTGGTATGGACACAACGCCAACATACGAACTGCAATTCGTCACATGTCATATACATGATTACTTGCAAATGCAACAAGAGATACATTGGCATGACATGTCGAAAGATAAAATTGAGGATCGGAGAACATAAAAGTAATATCCGCCTTAAGAAAAACACCACAAAACTATGTGCCCATTTCATTGAAATGGGCCATTCATGTGAAGAGCTCCAATGGACAGTGCTTGAGATGCTCACCGATAAAAACACAAACTGTGAGCGCCGTTTGTTTGAAAAAGAGCAAAGGTGGGTGGATCGCCTTAAAACTTGTGAACATGGGCTGAACGACGCCATCCCCTGGCACCGTTTTGCCAACTGACAATGATCATTGATAAGCTACAGTCTGCACTTCATGATGAAACCGCCCAATAACAACTCTGTTTCATTAGATCAATAAAGCTATCACCTCAATGAATAATAAAAAAACTCCAATGAAACCAGCACGCCTATCTGACGCGTCTTGCGCCTTTAAATCACAGTGCTCTCGATCCTAACCACACCCCGGGGCAGAGTCAGCACAAGGCGGAAACATCCACACACGCGGGTAATGGCGGCGATCACCCAGAGATACCGGTAAGACAAATAATCCCCTCTAAATACTAACGGAACGCTCTCTACGACAGCTCTGAGCTTCAAGCGGCTTCAAAATAATGAGACCCCGGTGAGGCAGAATACGTACTGTCTTTCAGGTAGGAAAACATTGCACATACTTTATGCGATGAAATAGCGTCATGTATACAGCCTGACCTCACGCTTTGCTATATACCGGGTGCCTTGATAACACTCTATACCCTACCAGACTGTAAGATCATAGAATTTTTTGTACTATGAGTACAGCTCTAACGCGTACTTTAGACTAAGTATACACAGCAAAGATATCAACCAGTATTTCGTTTTTAACATAAGAGAACCTAGCATCTCTACTCTCCATTACTTGCCATTGTTTTAAAGTTTAGTAGTTTTGCCGAAAATATCACAAAACTCTGATAATGAAATTCACTATCATTAGGTGTAAGGTGTATATGTGTATGCAAAACCTGTACTTCTGTCTATCCCATTGCAGATTACGAAGGGAAATTCCCTAACAATACACAATCTGAACAAGAGTGTTTGTACCAAAATGACTGCACAAATTGTGTGAGTACAATACCTTTATGTTATGTTTTGTGAGTCCTGACGAAAGCTCTGCAGACCCTTCCAGGCCCCAGGAGCTGAAACATGTCGACGTATTTTTTTAACCATACTATCAGACCTAGTAACTCGGTCTAAGATCGTACCACTTAATTTTAAATTGTGGTGAGGAACACCCCCCATTAAAGAACTTTGGGGCTGTCTACCCCCTTATTTTTAAATATTTGTTCCTTTTTTGCACAGTTTTCTTTACACCTTTTTTCACGTAAAATCTCTGGACACTGCACCCTAGACCAGAGGCGCCTCGGGCGAGGCTGGCAAACCCACTACTTCAGAGTAGCCAATGATAACTGCCACAACTCTAGTGTGGGGCGGACGAAACACATATACCGCACCTTTTCCAACCATAACACAGAGTTTTTTGAGGCTACTCTGATCTTTATCCCTTATGCCAAAGGTCATAAGGTGTAACTAGTGTCCGTTATTCTATTTTTGATAATTGTTAATTAACCATTGGGGAACGAAAACGGAGACTCTGATCCCTTATCCCTCCTTTTGATTAATTCCTTTCTTTTATTTGGGCTACAAAGTCTCCTAGAATAGCTTGGAAGAAGTTGAGGAGAGGACTAAAACTCGGTGGTTTGGCACTTCCAGACTTACTTCTTTATTGCTACGCCTTCCAATTCAAAGATTTTAGACTTCTAGCTAATAAGCTGGACTCTCCTTCACACGGCAGTTTTTTTCAGGCTATGTTGTTAGACCTCCCATATAGTGCAGATTTTTTTTTGTTCAAGTTTGGTGGCCAAATGTTTTTAAAAAAAAATTGCCTAAAGCTCCTACGGACAGCCCTAGATAATTGGCAACGGATACGGAAAATTTTAGGCATCCCTTACTACCACTCTCAGGCCCCAATTTGGGACTCCCCCGGCACTCCGGAATGTTTAATGTATCAACTAGCCCTTCCATTGAGGAAAGCTGGCCTTACAAAATGGGGGGACCTTTGTGACGCTTCGACATTATTAAGTTGGGAAACCCTAGCAAGCTTAACAGAGGGTACCATTACAAGATTCAAGTTTTACCAACTGTCTGCCTGGTGGGGAAGTCAAAATTGGAATACAGAAGAAGAGAGCCTTCTGTTTGAACTAATAAGTAGACAGAAGGGATGGAAGGGCAAGATTGCCGAGTGGTATAGAATCTTAGTGGGAAGAAAAGATAATCTAGAGGCTGAAATTATTAAATTATGGGATACCTCCACAGTTCAGATTTCAGATGACATAATAAAAGTTTGGACAGATTCTTTCATAATGTCTCAAAAAATTATTAAACCATCGAACTTGAGAAGAAACCACCTATTTACAGTGTATAGGGCTTATTGGACCCCGGCGAAACTTTCAAAAATTTCAACAGTACAGTATTCTTGTCCAAGATGTAAGCTTCCAGCAGCAGATGATGCACATATGTTTGTCGAATGCCCTGAAATAGGTAGTTATTGGAGACAGGTGTGCGGTTTTCTGGAAGAGGTACTGTTATCACCAATCATATGGACCCCCAGATTAGTTTTCTTTGGTTTTCTATCTGAATATGAGATTAACAGCTATATATCACAGTTTATTTTTTATGTGGTTGTCATCGCCAGAAGAGAGATCTGTAAAGAGTGGAAGTCAGAACTCCCTCCAAAATTTGCTGACTGTCGCAAAAATATCATGGCGGTGAGTAGATTAGATACATTATGTGGAGGGGTAAAGTCTGTTAAGCTTTGGTCTGCCTTAAAAACATGGTGCGAGAAATAATAATAAAAGTCCAATGATTATGCCAGAGGTTAAGTGGTCCTGTCCTCCCTATGTAGCAAGTAACATCGCGAGAGGGAGTTGGACTGGAAACAACCCTACCTCTGGGCAACCTTCATCGGCTATCCACAAACACAAGGGCAGGAAAGGAAGGTTTGTGTCAGTGGCCTGAAGTACGCCCATTTAGAGCTAATATCTACTGGTGGCATATATGAGGGCACAAAAAAAAAAACAGTGGATTGTGGGTGCGCGAAATATAGTTAGTACAACTAACTATATAGGAGCAATTGTAATGGTTTTTAAATGCTAATTCCTAACTATATAAGGCCTAATTCTCCTTGATCTGTCGGCAGCATTTGACACGGTCGACCACAACATCTTGGTCGACCGTGTCCGAAGTGCAGGGGTCGGAGGTCAAGCACTCAAATGGCTCCATTCATTTCTGTCAGACAGGTTTCAATCTGTTCGCCTGGGCCATTACTGCTCCACGAAAGGTAGACTCCCTTGCGGAGTCCCGCATGGTTCCTCTTTATCTCCCCTTTTGTTTAACCTTGACATCCAACCTTTGATCACTGCCTTGAGGGAGAGGAACGTGTTGGTTTTCAACTACGCAGATGATCTGCAATTAATTTTCAACTTACATTTCACCAGTTCATCTGAATCCTATTTGCGGGATACCATGACTTATATTAGCAACTGGATGAACTTGAACCAACTTAAATTAAACCCGAACAAAACAGAGCTGATCCTGACAGGCGGCAACAACAGCCCATGGAACTCCAACTTTTGGCCTATCCACTTTGGACCTCCTCCCGCCCTGACAGTATTGGCGAAGAGCCTGGGGATAATAAAAGGCAAGGATCTATCTATGAACCCACAAATCAACTCAGTGGTTTCCGCGTGCTTCTTTATGCTGAGGAAAATAAAGAAGATAAAAAGATTCCTCTCAAAAGAAGCAGCCATTTTGGTAGTCCAGGCGTTAATTATTTCCAGACTGGATTATGCAAACTCATTGTATGCCGGTATCCCAGCCTATCAAGTGCAACGCCTACAACTGATACAGAATCATGCAGCCAGGCTTATATTCCAACTTTCTTCTCGCCATCACGTCAAACCCCTGCTGCAACAACTTCATTGGATCCCTGTGAGCCAACGCTGTGCATTTAAATTAGGCTGCATTGTCCATAAACCTCTGACGGACACCGGCCCGGTATTCATATCCAGTAAGATCAAGAAATACAGTCCCTCCCGCACCCTTCGGTCATCCTGCCAACGTCTCTTGAGCACCCCAAGATTTAAATGAAACAAACATGGTGGGCTGTGTTTCACAACGCTGGCCCCCCAGTTTTGGAATTCTCTCCCCCTTTCCTTACGACTAATCGACAACCATCTTCAGTTTAGGAAGCAGCTTAAAACTTGGCTATTCACGTCCGCCTATCTCATCTAATTCACCTTTTGCTGTAGCGCCCTGCCCTCTAGCGCCAAGAAACCTACCCGGTGTATGTCGCGCTATAGAAATAATTTTTAACATAACATTGGTTTAGACATACCACCAGAAATAGCTATAGTGAATTGAAAGGAACCTGTGGCCAGAAAATGCAATACTGACATGATTTTCACAAGTGCTATAATAGATGTAAGATAAGAGATGTAAGGTAGGAGGTCAGGCTTCAACTAATGATATAAATCCAGGATTGTTTGGTGGCTCAAAAACATTTCTGAATCACACGTCTCTCTTCCATTGTCTGAAGGTCTGGAAATGGGCGGTACACTGGAGGCTGGTGTCTCCTCCCTCTCCGGGGGCACTTATTTTAGGAGCATTTGAGGATGATGTTAGCCTTGCGTACAGCCTGATGGAGCAGGGGAGAGACATAACATTTGTGTGTACTCCTGGCAAAGTTAATTACTCATAACCATAATATGTATTAACCCTGTGAAGCATGTTAATTAATCAACAAAAGAAACATACACAGAAAAAGGTACACGTGGGAAAACTAACTGGCTGATTTGCAAACACTAATGTATTAATAATGTTAAAAAGTATTTATGTGGCAAAAGGAACAAATTTGGTAAGTAAACAGTGCATTTATGTAGCTTTCCGCTAGGTAACATCTAATAGGGTGAAATTAGAATGGTGGGAGGTAAACCGAAGGACTTTAATTCTAAAATCTACCATCTGTTGTGTTTGTTTTCATATTAGTTCCCATTGAGGCCAGTGCGGCCTAACCTGAAAGTGGCTGCTTATACGAGACTCCAAGAAAGTATGGCTCTACGCATGGACGACTGTGCACGAGAGATGTTTGAACGGCCTGTGCTCGGACTACTTTTGTCAAAGTCAGCTTGGCCTAGAACATCCGAATAATGCCAAAAGATGCTTGAGTTTGTGAGCCTGGGAAAGTTGCATGCTGTAACTACATGATGTATAAAAATTACAAGGACTGGATGACGAGTTGCAAAATGGACAATTTTGATCGTATGAGAAACGTGGAAATGACAGTGCAAAATTTGGACAATAAGGAGATGAGGTGATCTTCACCACCGCTCTAATGGACCAATGATAAATAAGTATTGTCCCTAAAGTTTCAAATTTGAGTTAGATAGTTAGTGAAAAAATGGTTTAAAAGAGCCAGTACAAAAGAGAGAAAAAAAGCTGCTCCTGAATTCATTTTCGCACCATGACATGCTGTCGGACTGAATGATTTTTAGGGCAAAAGACTTTGGATTATTTTTGACTTTAACTCTTGATGGAGTATAGAATTGAATGCAGAGTCCTGATGGGAGGTAGACATCGAGGAAGATAGAGAGTCAGATATGGGAACCTGTGTCATTTTAATCCTGTGTTTTTCATCAAAGAAGCCTGGTAATATAATTTCTAAATTTCTATTTCTTGAATGTTCTAATAAATGTTAGATTTAATGAAAAAATGATTTTCCTTCTTGACCAAATTTTAGACAAATATTTTGATAAGAAATATCTGAGTAAATTGTCAGTTTAAATAAAGTCATGACAGAATAATGAGAACAATAAGTAAAATAAAGATATATGGGAAATAGTAAATTAAGCTGGTCTTGATTTCTATCAACTAACTTCTACTAGCTGGTTCATCGACCAAAACAGTGGGGTGCCTTGATGTTATTTCCTATGAATTTAGAGAAAGAGAACTAGTTCATATATACATATGTATATAATGTATGATTTTGAATATAGATTAATAGGGTGCCCCGCTGTCGGGCTGCTCACCTTCTTGTCTCACTCATCTTGGGAGCAGTGTGATTGTGTGAATGAGTGACTCGCGGTGCTATGGGCCCCACCGACGAGTAAAGTAAGTTAGCTTCTGAGTAACTGAGATGAATTGGGAGGGTTGTTTGAGAGCTGCGCTGGATCATGCCCCACATATCGCTCAGCCCACACCAGGCATGGTAAAACTGCTACTGTTACTACCCATTTCCCCATGAAGATGTATTGTTTGCCTCTAGCCCTGTGAAATCAAGCCTATTCCTCCCCAAGTCTCAAAGACCCCTCCCAAGCCCAACTCATCCCTTCCACATCCCACTCAAGCCGTGAGAAGCAGGATCCCCACCCCACTGAACTCACCCCAAAGCTCAAATTATCTATGAAAACCCCTCCTTAAACCACTGCCCTCCCTTCCAAGTACCATCTTCAAGGTGCCTGCTATGCCCAAATGGATGACTCTTTGTGAGGAGGTTCCCTGGCAGTGTCAGAAAGGACATATGGCCGGGATGCCCGTTACCCCCTCCCAACACAATCCCCAAGGATGGGAAGACGGACGCAGTTCTGAACTTTTGGAAGGCGGGAGGGAGTCACCCTCCCGGCCGTATTTATTAAAATATGAAACAAAATTAAAACGTTAAATAAAAGTTTCATATCATGTACAATTTTCATTTATTACATTTCGATGAAGACATGTTTATTGGCTAACCTTAACAAATCTCTAATACAAAGGTTTCCTAGCCGAGTCTAACATCCTGCAAATGCATACATTCTAAATTAAAATTGTACATCCTAGCATTAAGGGCCAACGGCAAGGTCACAACCGGTGTCAGATCCTTACTACCAAAACTCTCGCCCTCACGGTGTGAGTGGCGGCCGCGCAGAGGACTGTACCCTCCGTGCCAACTCCAATTTCCCTTGTCTTGTTGGGGGCCCCCATTTCAGCTCGACGCCATCTTAAAGGTCGTCCGAGCACCCGTGTGAGGTATCTGTAGGAAGGACAGCGTGGACTCCCCCCCCACCCCACACTCTCTCTCACATCCGCCGTCGCGGATATCCGGGCCCCGGGAAATTCGTAGGAGGGGCATATAGCCGCCTCCTCCCCTGGAAGGGGCCTATGGCCGTCTCCCCTTAGGCGACCCATCCTTAGTGGGTGCCGCCTCCCAGTGGGAGGGGCCAATGGCCACCTCCCCCCGGGCGCTCCCATCCATAGTGGGTGGTGCCCCCCCTCTAGGGACCTTGAAATTACTGCTCACTGATCATGACCTTACCGCCCGACCAAAAAATAAATACGACATTTGTTTACCTACTAAGGGAGAAAATACCATCCTGTCTACTTGCACCAATAGTTTACTCTTAAGAAAAACAGTACCTACAAACAGAAATTACATCCTTAAACTAGCATTCATTTTCATCAATACGGAGGGAAGGAAGATGTTATCAGAGCCAAAACGTTATTGCAAAACTAACATTGCCATAAGGGGCTGGTGGGTGGGTCAAAATTGCTCCTTGTTCCGTCGAGGGCTCACGTGCAACGAGTGGGTGCAGCTTCCAAGCACAGGAACAAGAGGATGCTTCTTCGGATTCCCGCTCTCTTTATTCTTCTTCGGGAGGGCGTGTACCCTCCGCCGGTACGCCTACTGGGCGTGGCCAACGGTGTAGGTGTCTCGGACAACCCCTCTTGGGCGGGAAAAGGCGCCCCCCGGCTACGCCGCTTCGGGCATACCAGCCGAGACACGCCCCCGCCCAAAATGGTTTCCCTGGAGGATCGGGGCACCCAACCATACGTTCGGGGGGACCGAGTGGTCGCCCCTTTCCAAATGTTTTGGCACAGCATTGTGCTGTGGCACAGGTTTTAAAATATGGACTGGCTATTGGTCTTTGTTCGATTTGATGATTTTCTTTATTGTTTATTAAAAACTTTAACAGTTTGGAAGGCATTAGACCTGCCTTAATTATTGTATTGTATAGCTAGTGATGTGTGAATGCAGTTGTGTTTGTTTCATCTTTGATTCCTGATCCAGGTAAAGCGGTGAGTATGATCTGAACTTGGACCCAGTGCAGGAGTTACACAGAACAAGGGGCGATGCTGTATGGATGTCTATGTGGGATGAAAAGGCAAATGGGACAGACATTGATTGGGTGACATGGTATGTGGTAAGTATTTCAGCCTGAATTGTACAGTCGCTACATCAAGTAGGTTTCATTTCTCCCTATGATGTAGGTAGGATATGTTTTTGTTGTGTTCATGCAGATATTTGTTTGTCCACATTGTTACATTGTCATACCTTTGTGGATTTTTGTATAGAAATGTGTCCATTTTCCAGGGTGTACCTTATACCTACTTTATGTAGATGTCTGGCAAATGCTGTTTGTGCTGTCTTTGCTTTCATTACTTCCACTTGCATATTACCTACAAATGATTGGCACTTGGTTATGCTTTTAGTTGTGCCTGATATACTTCAATTCAAAGGTCCTGTGCACCTTGAGCTTTTCAGGCATGTGCAAAATGTACTGTGCCCCAGGGCCCCATCCTTTCAGGGTTTCCCATGATAGGGCATACCTATTCTGTAAAGAGTGTTTCCATTGTGCCCTAAGAATGCTTCTCATACTGGTTCTTTGTAATCCATTTACTGACATTGGATTTTCATGTGAGGGATGTGTGAGACTCCAATACTGTGTTGTAGCAGAGAGGGTGTGTTTCAGTTTAATGACAGAGCCATACAGATTTCTATTTGATATCACAACAGGACCTAGGATGTGTGAAATGTGGGGATGCTAGGGAGATTGATAGATGCTATATTGATGAGGAGGTGCTATTGTGTGACACAAGCTTTTGATTTGGGGACAGAGGGCAGCATACAGATGCATTTGTGTAATTCATTTAAATTAATCCCACACTGTGCCCCAGTAAATATGTTTGACCAAGCCACCCCAACACCCTTGCTAGGTACATGATAGAACATCATTTTGCTGAGGAGTCAATGAAAACAGGTAGTAATATGACTTAGAGTCGGTTGCATCCTCGATGGTGTGGGTTTTGGACATTATCGTGCAGGTAAGCAGCAGCAGTATGTGTACAATTATCTCCATTGTGGCATAAGATCTGTAGAGGTGAAGGTGACTAGAGGGGAGTTTTTGCCATATATACCTCCTTTTCCGCCCGCTCAGATGTAGTGGTTGGACCGCCACAGTCACTCCGGCTATAAAGCAACTCGTAATTGGGCTGGCGGTTTCACTAGTGGTCTTAGCATCCAGCAGACTCATTGGCCTATACTGCGACTGCCACTGTCGAACCTCTAATCTGGAAAATAGACAAAGGGCCTAATTATGAGTTTGGTGTTCCAATGGACCGCCAAACCCATGGTGGTGGTGCGTTTTGGCAGTCGGATTGCCAAAGGACTGCTGGAAGTGCCGGGAATACTTCAGCTGTGATGCAGCGGTATGAGGTTGAAATATGCTGGGGTGCTGCTTCAGCACTGCCAAACATATTACGAGTTTCCTCAAACCCACCCTTTTCATGCTGTTGAGCCCGCTATGTAAAGGGTGGCAGTGAGAAAACTAAGTGGCCCAACAGGGGCCCCATGTTGTCTTAGGGCCTGGGGGTGCATGCTGTATGCAACCCCAGTTCCTGCATGGCATGAAATTCACAGTTCATAATGTGCAGAAAGGTGCTTTGGTGCTCCCATTGTGGTGCCCAAGGCTCAGATATGAGCTTCTGGAAGGCACCAGCTAGGACCGCCAAAGCACCATCCGTCAGACTAGGAGAAAACTCCCCATCTGGCCGGTGATCAAGTTTTGTTGTCTGGGAGCGGGGCGCTGGCCTGTTTGCCCGCTCCCACACCCCCCAAACTACAAGATGGAAGATAGTGGTAAAAAAATAGCACTACAATGGGAACACCAAAAACAGTTCCTGCATGGCATGGACTTTACAGTCCATAGTGTGCAGGAACTGGTGTGCTTGCCCACGGGGAGCACATGTTGTGCCTCCCTCTGTGCATCCACATCGCGCAGAGACACAAGGCAGCATTGTAAGGCCCCCATTATTTCCTGTCCGCCACAGTTTTCATGGCAGTAGAACTTGTTTTTAATATGCTTGCCAGGACCGCAGCAGTCCCGCCAAGCATGTTTCTGCTATCTGACTTCCACTACACGGCCAGGGAATGGCGATTCCCTGGTGGCTGCCCTAGGGCAATGTAGGTCCAACCACATTATTGTAATAGGGCCATCAGGAGACCGCCACGCCTCCACCAGTCTGGCGGCCCATGGACCACCAGACTCATATTTGAGCCCCTGAGGGGCTCATCTACAAGAAAATGAAACAGCGCAGTGCAGAAAGTCATTTAGATGCATCGTGCTGCGTCATTTTCAATGCACAAAGATGCATCGTATTAACAACAATACAATGCATGTCTGTCCTTTCATCTGTGTTAGTGCACAATAAGCTGCCATACGCCAATGCAGGCACCCTTGAGTCATTTTGCAGAAAAATAATAATTAATGGCATTATCCTTTCTATGCATGCTGCACAATGCATAGAATGCAAAAACAACAGTTGATGGACAGAATGCAGAACAATGTCATACATTCACCCCAGAACAGAGATCTGGGCCTAAATCCATCGTTTTTTTGCACTCCATGGATAGAAGGCGGAAAAAGCGAGGAGAAATACAATTATTTCTCCTCAATGCACCATTCCTACCCCTCCCCTGAGGAGGCATAGGATTCTGATGCATTCCCAGTTTTACAAAATGTTGCAAATCTGGGGACACCCACAGCAAGGCCCCTGGAAATCATAGTGTAATGCATGAAAGGGGCCCATATTTAAAAGTTAATGAAAAGCCATGCAGGGTGACTTTATGTGTCCTTGTAAATATGGTCAAGCCCATTGTGCTCCCGGTGCCTCAAAAAAAGTGACACACTGGTGGCACAATAGGCTTGTAAATAAACCTCTAAAGCAGCAACATTTTCTATTCCCACTCCAATCTAAACCATTTTGGAGAAGGTGTAGGACACAAAAATGTGACATTTACTATTCCAACTCCAATCTAACCACTTTTTGGGTAGGCGTTAGACACTAAAGGGGTGACATTTACTATTCCCACTCCAATCTAAAACAATTTGGAAAAGGTGTGGGACATTAAAGGGGCAACATATACTATACCCACTCAAGTCTAAACCATAGGCTACATTTACTGTTCCAATATCAATCTAAACCATTTTGGTGAATGTGTTGAACAATAGAGGGGAGACATGTACAATTCACACTCCAATTTAAACCATTTTGAGGAAGGTGTAAGACACTAAAGGGGCAACATTTACTACTCCCAGTCCAATCAAAACCATTTTTGGGATGGTGTTTGACAATTAAATGGTGACGTTTACTACTCCCCTGAAATATACACAATTTTAGGCAAGGTGCTGAAAACTAAAGGAGCCACATTTACTATCCCCACTCCAATCTAAACTATTTTGGGAGTGGTGTAGGACACACAAATGTGACATTTACTATTCCAACTCCAATCTAACCAATTTTTGGGTAGGCGTTAGACACTAAAGGGGTGACATTTACTATTCCCACTCCAATCTAAAACAATTTGGAAAAGGTGTGGGACATTAAAGGGGCAACATATACTATTCCCACTCAAGTCTAAACCATAGGCTACATTTACTGTTCCAATATCAATCTAAACCATTTTGGTGAATGTGTTGAACAATAGAGGGGAGACATGTACAATTCACACTCCAATTTAAACCATTTTGAGGAAGGTGTAAGACACTAAAGGGGCAACATTTACTACTCCCAGTCCAATCAAAACCATTTTTGGGATGGTGTTTGACAATTAAATGGTGACGTTTACTACTCCCCTGAAATATACACAATTTTAGGCAAGGTGCTGAAAACTAAAGGAGCCACATTTACTATCCCCACTCCAATCTAAACTATTTTGGGAGCGGTGTTGGACACAAATGGCCTAATTCCTGAGGACTGGCAGACTCTTGGGGGCACAGCAGTGACGGCCCAGCTACCACAGCACTGACCGTCTGACTGCTCCATTGTAAGTTGAGCGGTTGAACCGCCATTGTATCGCCGTTGCCACCTCCAGGGAACTGCCATTCCCTAGCAGTAGTGCAGTGGTCAGAACCTCAATATTATGCTGGTGGTGCCGTTGTGGCACTCCATGAATTTTACCAGCGGTGGCATGAAAGTCTTTCCATGAAAAGGCCGGCTGTTCTGAAATAAAGGGGGCCCTACAGGCCCCCCTGTTGCCTTTGTGTATAGGAATGTATGCATGGGGGCCCACACCCCAGTTCCTGCACGGCATGAACTTTACAGTCCATACCATGCAGGATCAGTTTTTGGTGTTCCCCTTACAGTGCCCATTTTCAGAGGCACCACCGTCGTACGTCCAAAAACAGCCCACTAGACACGAGGAAACTTTAATTCTGTCGGTTGGTGCAACCACAGGCTTAGCGGTCCTCACCAGCACTGCCAAAACGGTAATCGGGCCCTAAGGGCCTAATTACAAGTCTGGTGGTCCTCAGAGACGTGGCATGGAGGCACGGTTGTGGCGGGCAAGCCACCGCTGCACCAGTGGTCAGACCGACCCATAATAAGCTGCCACCAAGAAGCTAATGTTCCCTGGCTGTGGCGCACAGTCAGGGCCTCATTAAAATGCTGCTGTGACACCGGGACACCACCATGCATATTATGAGTTTCAGGACCAGCAGCGGTGTCATGGGGGTCTTTCCTCCATAAAAACGTTCAAGGTCCTGAACTAAAGGAGGTCCTACAGGGACCCCTGTTACCCATTTGTATGGGAATGCATGCAGGGGGGCACAACATATAACCCCCTGTGTGCATGCACCCCACTTCCTGCACGATATAGACTTCACAATCCATGTCATCTAGGAACTGTTTTTGGCATTCCTATTGTGGTGCCCATTTTCAGAGGCACCATCGTGAGACTGCCAAAAACCGCACCAGACATGAGGAAACTCGTAATCTGGTGGACGGTGTAACCACAGGTTTGGCGGTGCAGCAGTAGACCACCAGCATGACAGTCTGCTTCCGCACCAACAAACTATAATCTGCCTTAGGGGAGCAATATTTACTATTTCCATGCCAATATAAACTATTTTGAGGAAGCTATTGGACGCTTAAAAGTTTATATACACAATCAACGCTCCTTAATCACACATAATTTTTTATGTGTAAAATAAAATAAAAAGTACTTAGAAGATACAATAACCCTAAATAAAAACAAGTAATTTTAAAAAGAAACATTAACATATAAAGTGATAATCACATATAAAATAATACATTTTTATTATATTTTTGTACATTTACAATAAGGAATATTATACTATATATACACTGTACAGCAGCATGTATTCTATTATAATATTATAAATAATAAAATAGTAATTTTTAATTTTAATAACATTTGAATTAATCAACCTATAACATATATATATATATATATATATATATATATATATATGTGTGTGTGTGTGTAATAAATCTGATTAATACATCATGAATAATATTTATTTTATTTTCATAATTTAACTATACATAATCTCGAATATTGTTTGAATAATTTTAACATTTAAAAATGAAGACAATTTATTAACAATGACAATATAATTTCCTTATTTTCAAAAATTTACTACATTATAAATATGTAATAACATTTAATTTACTGAATGTTTACATTAGTCAATTGAAATGTAATAAATGTTAATTGTTTTTAAATTCCTATACTTGAATACTGTTTTAAAATTTGTTTAAATATTTACAATAAAATGCCAATTTTTTAATGAATGTAATTTATCAATGCATACAAAATTATTATGACATATTTTTAAAAAAAAATATTACTGAACACAAAGGGGGTCATTAGGATGGCGGGCAGACTTTGCCCGCCCACCATCCTCGTGGTAATCGGGACTGCCCGCCATAAGGGCGGGGGTCCCGTGGGGAGTATTAGGATGTGCCTGCCACAGTGGCGAACACATCCTGTATTTTTAGCATTGTGGCGGGCGGTGCTCGCTGCACCGCCCGCCACAATGCTAAAAATGCATTTCAGCATTTGCATAATCAAAGCGGCAGGCACCGTGCGGTGTCTGCCGCTTTGATTATGCAAATGCAGGGGGGTACCACAGGGGTGCACACCCCTACTCTCCTTCACTCTGGGGGCCCGCAGAGGGCCTCCAGAGTGAAGTCCGTATGCCTGTCCGTGGCGGCATTGAAATGCCTATCATAATATGGCTGGCGGTGTCTGATAGACACCGCCACCATATTATTACTTTTAGCCTTGGCCGCCAGGCGACCGAGGCGGAAAAGCGGCGGACGGTCTTTCGGTCCGCCGAGGTCCCCCCCACCATACTAATTTGGCAGGGGGGGAAACTAGTGTGGATGTCGGGCGGATTGCCTCCGCCAGGCCGGCAGTGGCTACCGCCAGCCTGGCGGAGGCAATCCGCCCAACATCGTAATGACCCCCAAAATGTCTTAATTTTGCAATACTAATATGCGTGACCAAAAAAACTAAACATTATATTTATATTGCAATATTCACTTTTCAAAAATCTCCTCACCATTAAACCCTAAAACTCAACATCCTGCTACTAAAGAAAAAACATATCTACATTAATTGTATACAATATTACAACCAATTCTAACAATTTAAAAAATGTATCAATTAATTAGTTATCTTACTAAACACCCAAATTAGAAATAATACTAAACACATAAAATCAAACATACTGCAATAAAATAAAATAACACAAAAAGGGTTTCGGATACATATAAATATGTTCTAAAATATTATCTTTGAAAACAGGACTTGAAACAATATTCTTACCTTTGATACTTCTGTACACAATATTTTTGGCATCCCGATATTCTTAAAATATTTTTGTATCACAATAATTTTTATTTTATATTTTGTCCAAACACCGGAGGAAGAGAATGGAAACACTGGGATAGGTGCTTGTTTGCAGAGCCATAGCTTCAGGGGGTGTTTGGGGTGGTACAACCCCACAGGAAAGTAGTCGGTGGTAAACAGTTGGGTACTAGGGCTTTCAATCGGGTATGATGAAGCGTCTGTCGAATTCCACCTAGGATGTTTACATGCCCACATTGACAAAAACACACACACAAGCACTCTCTCGCCTCGATGTTTAGAAGGCCTTAACAAATGTTGATTAGTTTGAAAAAAAAATTTAAGTGCACCTAACAATCCACCCTCCTCTCTCTTTCTACTGCCCTTGACCTGCTTCTCATGTAATGTATTTTGCAAAGATATCCCACTATGATTTTTACAAAATCCAAAGATCACAGACCACCAATCTTATTGACAAAGCTGCACCCATGATTGTATACTCCGGGTCATGACTGTTTTTTTCGGATTTCTTTTGGTTATGTGGTTGGGTGAGGTTTTGCTGACCCTCAAGGTGAAAACCAGCCAAATGACTTCAGGGTGGTGGTGAGGCTTCTAATTTTGCTGGAAAGGTTGTCCATGGGGCACTAAGGGGCTGATTACGAGGCATGTAGTTGGCGGTTCTACCCGCCATAACATGATATGACCACCATGTAGGCAGTTGCAAAGATGCAGTTTTCAATAGCGATTTGTGCTGCAGCACAGAAAAAGGCTGCAGCACAAGCCTTAGTAGAGAAAGGCGTATTCGCAAACATCCATGCACCATGTGGAGCCTGGCACACAGTGCATGGATGCTTGGGGGGGCACCACATGTGCCCTCCTGGCAAAATAGCCCACGGGGGACAGCAGCCCTGCCAGGGGCTCCCAAAGTCACTTTCCAAAAGTCTTTCCATGACAGTGGGTCCTGCACAGCCTGCACAGGTACTGCCTTCATAGTAGGGATTACTGTCCGACCACCGCCCCAACGGACTCCTTGAGCAGGTCAGAGGCAGCGGTACCCCCCCCCCCCCACTGCGCTCCAACCACTGGTATCTTAATCTAGCAGCAGTACCCCTGAAATTACAGAAGGTGGCAACTAGGTGGAGTGAGGTGAAGTTCATGGTCCACCCAACTAATATTTTTGATGCTGAAAGTACAGGTCAGGGTAGGGGTAACCAGCAGCTTCTTTCAGGAAGCCTTAACTAGAGGAGTCCAATGCCCATCTGACATGCACAGCGGGAGAGAGCTGTCCCTCACTGAGTCCCTTGTTGGTACTGGAGTCCTACAATCTGTCCACCACACCCTACTTTGTTTATTCTGCAGTGGACTTCAGGGCTTGGGACTCAGGATTGATGTATGCGAGGAACAGAAAACTTTAAATAACCAAACTGCAGAAGTCATTGGGCTCCTTGGTCTTGTTCCCTACCACTTGTGACCAGGATCGGGTTGAGACAGAAAATAGTGCCAGGCACCAAAATACAAATGTGGCCCTATTAATGAATTGAATCCCTAAAAGAGTGGCCCATGTTTGCATGCTGGGGAACTTTTTTACTGGGGAACTTTTTTACTGGTTAAGACACACTGTAAAAGTCTTTTGCAAGGTGTTGAAGACTTCATGGATTTGAACTTACTGCACACAATGTATATTTTTCTTTTTAATATCAGGGAAATCAACACCCCTCATCAGCCAGGCTAGCTTGTATCCAGTGGCACAATGAACAAGGGACCACGTCTGGGCATACCCATCCCACTTAGGGTGAAAAGTGCTGCAGCAACAAATGATGGGCAGAATGCTGAATGGATCAAACATTCACACCCAGTCAAGAGATCTGGGTTAAATCCATCATTCTTTTGCTCACTATGTCACTCCAGTTTGGACGCAGCCATATGCAAATAAGACTTGACCCTCATGCTCATGGGAACAATTCAGCCCGACCTGCCAAGCCCGGTCGTCCCTGGACAAGAAACAAGCATCCTAGCACTGGTTTCAGGTTAACATCCCTCATCAGCCAGGCTAGTTTGAATCCAGTGGCACAGCAATTAAGGGACCCAAGTCTGTGCATACCCATCCCACTTAGGGCAAAGAGTGCTACGGCAACAAATGATGTACTGAAGGCTGAATGAATCAAACATTTACTCCCTGTCAAGAGAGTCAGTACTGACTTATTTTGGGGCCTTTATGACAACATGCTATTGGACATCATAGCTGCCCATCACTACCTGTGCTATGCCATTCTAATTCTGTCATCCCCAAAAATCAATGGGGATCAAGCTCATTCACACAGTCAAATTTGAGGAGGAAAAGTATGTCCTACCACTTTGAAAATTCACCAGCCACCACTGATCATGCACGACCTGTTCAGAGCTCTTAACCCCCTGTTCTACATAATACCTAACCTTTAATTGAGAAGGTAGGCAGTGACAGTTACAACTAAGTTTCATTTTTACTGGATGTTTTCAGTGGATGAGACTCCATGGGGGAAACCCAATCACAGAGGGGTGTTAAAAAAATAAGATGCCCTAGTGGGTTTTTTCCTGGGTCATGTGTTTACCTTCAGCCGAAGGCTGGGTTACCTGAACTCACTATATATGCATTTCCAAAACTAGATAGTGGAGAAGCCACAGCCAGGATAATATGTAGGGCCTGAACATTTAGACCTGCATTCCTTCTTTAGATTTCTCTACATTGGCAGCCTGTGACCTACACAACTATATGTAAGGCATACTGTTATACAGTGTTAATTTATTTCATGTTGAATTTAGGCAACAATTGCCTCTCTGCTGTTTGAAATCTAAAAGCTAATATCCTATTTTGATCTTAAGATGTTGGAAACTAATATTGGGTGGTTGCTCATTCTGTGTAACTGAATCTTCTGCTTGAAATGCTCGTTCTCTCTCACTTCAAACCATGTCCAATTCACTTCAGCAGAATTTTGAGAGCTGCTCGTTTTTACCTTGCCATCCTCTGAGCTAATTCCTATGTTTTATTGTGTATTAAGTTCGTCATCAGCTCAGCTGTACCAGAAACCCCCTGGGTGTCAGAGTATAATGAACAAAATATCACATACAGTAAAGATAATTAACATTATGGGGTCATTACAATGTCGGGCGGAAAGTCATCCGACAATCGGAATCTACTAGACTGCGTCGGACCCTTCTGACCGATTCGGTTGGTTTACAGTCCTCCCGCCGATTACAATGTTAGTGGTCGGAAAGGTAACCAGGCGGTTATTCCGAATCGGTTCCCACCATGATCTCAGAGTATTAGTGTCGGTTGGAACCGCATCAGGCGCCTCTACGGACAACTTTTCGGACCGGCCGATTATGATGTTGATTTCCAACAGCCTTCCTGAGTCAGCCTGTCCAACAAGAAAAGGCTGTCTGAAAGTGTCTTTGGGGTCTCCCTTCATCCTGAGGCCTCTGGTTGGAGGCAAAAGGGGTACCTAAGAGACCCCCCTGTGAAACCCTGCACTGTGTGGCAGGCACAATAGGGTGCCCGTGACAGGGTTTAGGGTTTTACACAGACCCCCGATTTCCCTATAGGAGCCTGTGTTGTCGGGCGGAATACGGGATCCTATTGGGAACAATGGGACTCCAACCGAACAGTGTTCAGTCGCATCGTAATCATTTGGGTGGAGCCGCTGACCACGAATAGGTCAGTTCCCGAATCCAAGATATTGTCAGGCAGAAATTTTCCACCCAACATCATAATGAGGTCCTATGTACGAGGAAGCATCTTTGTGCATATTTCATAAAAACAGCAGTACATTCAGCTTATGTTTGCTGTACTAGGCATTCGTGGGAATTGTTTTTGCCTTGTCATTATGCTAACATTCTTTCTATTTACATCCCAAATTAGCATCAACTGAACCAACCTCTTTAAAATCTTCTCTTTAGCCACAGGAAAACATTCTTTGTGGACACCAATATGGCTTGTTGCTGCTTCCAGGAAATATACAGCACCAGCATGGCATAAGTAGGGTACACAAGCTGTCTCAGTGAGATGAACGGTTGTTGCTGTCACATGCAATGAAATGAAGGGCATGCGTTTGAATCATAGCTAGGTGCATTTCACCTCCCATCCTTCCAAAGTTGATAAATTGACTACATTAAATTGGATAATGGTGATATCTGTTATTTACAGTGCTTAGAAACCACAGAACATTGGCATATACAAAACAAACTTCTTATAATGTCAGAACCTTTCAGGCTATTGTATGTGCCCTATGTGAAGTTGGCATCTGTGACTAAAAATAGTGCTTCACTGGCTTGTGGGTGTCCAGCTGGCTCTTGGGTAATGTATCATTAAATGTGGTAGGTTTCAGGGACTCTATAATTACTAGGTGTATTGTGAGAAGGTCAATTATTGAAAAATATAACTATGCATTTTTTTGGCAAAACTGGCATAAAGGAATGACCTGGAATTGACCAGACAGAACAAAGAACTTATTTACAAGCCCCTTGCGCTGCTGGTAGGTCACCTTTTCCCATATTAAAAGAGACGCACCAGTGGCCCAAGCGGCTGGAAATAAGCACCTCTGTTTGTAAAGCTTGCATAAAGCAATAACTCAGGAATTGATGGGACAGAACAAAGCGGCCTATTGACAGCCCCCCTGCGCCACCGTAAGGCAACTTTTTCTCATATTAAAAGTGACGCACCCGTGGCGAAGGGGCTTGTAAATAAAGCGCTTTCCGCTTTCCTTACAGGCTTCTCTAACAAGTAGCTCGTGAGCTACTGGTAGCTCTTCAGCTACTTGTAAGTCACTGTGGGTCTGCTGCCCAGCATACACACACTTTAATTTGGCAGAATTAATATATGTGTACCAATATTGAGAGCGCGAATTTGGGATGAAAAGGTGAGTAATTTCAGAGCTCTTTAGATGATGTTTATAGTAAACTGGCTGAATTTCCCAAATACATTCAAAGCTGATATTTACATGATAAATCAGGTGGCCTTTAGAGAAATATCACCGTGGGCTAGAGGCATTGCAGCTGCGGTATGCAGAGGCAATCCAAATTGACAAAGCCTTTTGTACATTACTGCTTGCAACCCTGCCTTATGCACAGAGGTGATCACTGCTAGTAATTGTGCTTATGTCGGCCAATAATGTAAACTTGTCCGATGTGGACTCTATTGCAACACTAAAATATTAGCAGCTTGGCATGGTTTTCGTTGAACATAAGCAACTCTTATTGCAAAAAAGGACAAAGACCCCTCTCTGTGGAATATACGACAAAAGTTCAAACAAAGGGTGAACGAAGAAAGAGATGAATGAGATAGTCTGGTGGAGTAATATCCACAAACCTAATCATATACTTTATAGCATCCAACACGTCCAAGCCACATTTAAGTCTACTTGTGAAGAACTTAAGACCTCGGTTGGGCAAGGCATCCTGCTGAAACGGATGGATTATCACTCTTCAAAAGGCCTTGTGAGTCACTTACTTAGCAGGTGCTTCAGGACTTCCAAACACTTTGCTTTTAACCTAGACGAATATTGAATTGAATACTGATTTTGTACGAAATTGGTCAGAGAAAAAAATAGCTTTATAGAGAGCTTAAAGGGTAGCTCTGCTGCTGCTGTCTCTGTCTGTAGAACCTTTCATTTTCTTTAAAAGAAGCAGTGAAACGCATTTTCATGCTGCAAACTCACAGCAACTTGTGTTCACTGAAGAGCCGCATCAGCTGAATGGATTGTGCAATTACACTAACCATTTTGTTAAAATGAAAGGCTTTTTAGTGGCAATTTTAGCAATTGTAATGTATATAATAAGCTCAACGTGCTGTCAAACTGTATCTTTGAAATATATAATAAAACGTTTCTGATACACAAAGTGAGCGAGTAAATTCTTTTATTTTTTTTATAAGACCGGATCATAATTGCAGGGTATAGGTTCCAAAACCCCCATTTCTCATTTGGTAATCCTTAGGTGTTTCACTTCTATTGTAATTAGTGGGCTAGCATGAGAGTTGGACAGAAACATAAATATAATGCGAAGATTAGAAATTATCATCATTTTGCGGTCAAAGGAATAAGCACCTCTACTGCAACAAAAGTTTAGATCAGTTAATTTACCTGTTCTCAACCGCTAAGAATCGCCGCTTAAAGAGAAAAAAACAATCTGGGAGTTTCTAGGGGAAAAAAAGTCGTGTAGAAAAAGTGCGAAGGACAGTATCCACAAAAGGTCGGCTGTTCCACGGTGAGAACATTCATAGAATTCTATGCAGCAAAACATATTTTTTTATATAATCAAAGAGATACATTAGCAAGAGAAGAAGTTTAACAAACGTACATTCGTGCATGATGAATAAAATCGAATTAGATCAAGGCACGTTAATATATGTGATCTGTTTTCATAACAAAGGGATACCAAAGAGGATGATGGTCGGAGCGTTTCCGTCCATCATCCCCTTTGGTATCGCTCTGTTTACATAACAGGTCATTCTCTGATACCGTTGTGATGTGTGGGGTTGTACTCGAGTGGGCAACACTGCACAAGGGGCTCATTAATTATAGAATGTGGCATTATGGCAGAAATGTAAAAAGTACCCCTTTTGAATGGAAAATCACCCGCATAACACAGGGGGATATGTACAAGACTGGCAAAAACTATCGCTAACGTTAGTTAGCGGTGGTTTTCTTACTACGGTGTACTGCTGAACATTTTCGCCATGTTAGCAACGTATTTACAAGCCATCACTACATAGCGATAGCTTCAGGGATCGGGGGCGAAAACTGCTGCTAACATTAGCACGATGGCTATAGGAATTTCGGCGTTAGTTGTCGAAAACCAATGAAAGGCCCCATTAGCGGCAAAAAAAACACACGTTAGACTGCCCAACTTGAGGTTTTTTTGCCTCTAATGGAAAAAAAGCCTACCAGTCGACCTCCACTAGAAAAAAGGCAAAAAAAACAATGAAATGCAGAATGGAGCTGTTAGGGCCAAGTGCAGCACACATCAACAACTCCCTCAAGCCACCCAACATCCAGGATGACCCGGATGAGAGCCTGGATGCCTCGCTTGACCTGTGCATGGTGCCTGGATGCCTTGCTGGACCTGTGCCTGGAGCCTGGATGCCTCGCTGGACCTGTGCCTGGAGCCTGGATGCCTCCTGGAAGTGCATCTGGAGATTGGAGTGGGATGCGGAAGAGCTGTGGAGTTGATGAGCCATGACGGTAGACATTGAGGCGCAGTGATCACCCGCACCTGATGATGAAGTCTGGCCAGTCGCATGGAGACACGTTGCTGACATGTGCGACAAGACCGCCTTGCACCCCCTTGGAGCTGTAAATGGTAGAGGCGCGTCTGTGCACCAACGTAGGGAGGACTGCACCGCATACTACGATCCACCACTACACTTGGGTGCACAGAGGGGATTACCAACCGTGGGCGGTGCCTCTCTGCTTCACAAGCCGGATGAAGTTGCGCTGGCCGGACGGTGTGGAGGGTGAGGCCCCTGAGCTATGCCAAACTTGTGCAGTGGGAGCACTACAAGTTAACGCCTACGGGGGCCCACAAGCAGACTTGGTGGCGACTACTGTACCCAGGCTTGTGCTGAGGCTCCTGCTGGCTGAGTCACAGATTTGGAAAGTTTAGCAGATTGCGCCACGATGTCAATGTCCAGGTAAGGAGAAGGTGAAACGCGTAGCGGAGGAGGCCCAGGGGTCAAGTCGCCCAGGCCTAGCATCTGTAAATGATGCACCCCCAGTGGCGGCTCAACCGCTATGGAAGAAGAGTGTCGCCCCACTGCTTTCAAGCAGTGCAAGAAGAGGAACAATCATCACAAGATGATAACTTCTTAATGTAATAGTGACATGTTTCCTTTGCGAGTGGGAGGGTAGGTAGGGCTGCTCCACTCATGTAGCGGGGCAGGGTTGCAGTGGCATGCCCACTCAAGTGTACAGTGACTGTTTGGTCGGCCCGCTCAGGCCGCCCAAAGCAGTCATGTCCAATGTCCTGTTCACAATTAAAGAAAAAACACAATGATTTCTACCTGATATTGTATTTTTTGTTGGGATTTTTGTTAGCATGAAATGTGTCCTTGTTTCCCAAATTGATGAAAAAATATATATATAGCACTAAATGACATATTTGTATTTTGCTTAATTACACATGATTTCGTGTACTTTTCCAAAATAGCTTACAACTACATGAAAGCAAATTGCAAACAGTACACACACCTTTATCTCTAAGTTTACCCCTCAATTTTTGGACCTATTTTCAGTCACAAGGAGAGTCGGGAAGTCTGCTGCACAATTAGCACTCCTGTTTCACTGGTATCTTCATCCAGTAATCCATTTGTCCTGAGTTAAACCCGCAGTAGCTGATGTAGCCAGCAAACCTCCTCAAGTTTTGACTGATAGACCACCTTAGTATGAAGTTGAGAAATGTATACATTGACATGTCTTCTGGGGCCTTTACAATACTGCGTGGCCTGGAAGTGATACAATGTATCAGAAATATCACTTGAACTACTAGACTTCATACATGCACCCAGATTAGTTAATTGGTTCCATAAACAGTATCCATTAAAAGGGAACTCCACAGTATTCTCAGTGGTTGGTGACTTTGGGGAAAAGCCGGCAGGAATCAGGCTAGAACAGTACGTTGGAGGCTCAGGAAGGATCACCAGACTGCTAACTGTTAGTGACTCATTCACACACTTTCTGGTTTGGGGTCATGTTTAGATCATGGAGGTAGAACCTATTTATTCTTAGAAACTCAGTCATGTGCCTGTCTATGTGTTGTGGGGTCATATTGCTTATAAGATTCTCGCTTAGTTTGCACCTGTTTTGGCATTCCATCATTGTTTATTGTTTTTCACTTTACGGTTCCCTTAGTTCCATCCCTGCCTTCAATTGTTGACTGTGCTGTCTCTTTTCCCATTTCACATAGAGTCTTGCATGTGTGTTAAGCAGTGTCTAGAGGCCTTTACTGGATTTGAGGTTGGCTCCCAGCTCATGATAGCACCACCCACTGCTGAAACCAGTAACGCTCCAGGTAGAAATTTATACTTACTGTATGTCCTCTGTCTTCCCATTGGTCTGATCTACTTCCTTTCATAAAATTCAGATTGGTGCCAACCCTTTAACGAGACAAACCTTTTGTGAGTTGTCTGCAGTACAGATATTTTCTCTCACACATTCTTACCTGTTTCTCCCTTTGTTTTTATGTCTTGTGATATGTTCCATCTTGTTCACCAGCACAGCTATGATGGGACAGCAAGGGCTTTCAGAAGGTCCACAATACCAAACTTGATAGGATCAGACTGAATGTCAAAACACTATTCCCTTTGAGAATGACCTGTGTGAGGCACGACTGTGAAGACAGCATCTTCATCGTTATTACTGCCATTATCCTCATGCTCCTTGGGCTTTATACTGCTTTGGTGCTGTTTTCCCTGAAAGGCATCTCAATGTCTAGAAGGGCTATTCTCGAAAAGCCAGTTATACGTGGGGTCCTTGATAGGACCAATGTTGTTATAAAAGCCAATATTAGTCTATGTGTATTATCATAAGCCTCCGAAGGCAACTCTTGCACAAAAGACCAAAACAAGGAAAAATATTAGCAAACTTTTCTTCCTCAGAGAGACCAGGACAACAGGGAAAATGTCACTTACATTTCTAACGGTGAACCCAAATGCCTACACACAGATGGCCTGATTACTCGTTTCTGTGGTTTGGGGGTTGTGGGTTTGCCACTGCCACGCCCCTGCACAGTCGAGACTCACTGCCACCTGCTGCCAGATTACGACTTTGAAGTGGTCTGGTGGGCAGGTGGAGTAGCGCAATGGGAACGCCTGACAAGGTTCCTGCAGGGCATGAACTTGAAAGTCCATGCCATCAAGGAACTCTTGTACATGCACACATGGGGGCACATGTTATGTCCCTCTGTGTGCATACACAAGCGTAGGAGGCACAGGGAGACCTGTATGGCCCCCTTTGTTTCTTCTCTGCCACAGTGTACATGAAAGAGGAACCTTCATGATACCGTCGGTGGAGCGGAGACTTGTAATATGCTTGGCAGGACCACGGCAGTGTCACCAAGCATATGGCGGCCTCCTACCTGCTGCGCCATGTCCAGAGAATGGAGGTTCCCAGGCGATCCGACTTCCTGACTTCTAAGGGGATGGTTGGACCGCTGTTGCGCCAAAATCATAATTAGGCCCTTAATCACTGTCTGGAAGGAAGCTCAATTGAACTGAATTAATTATTTCAATGTAGCACATAGATAGAGAAGAGTGCACTAAAATGTTTCCAAATCTTATCAAGTTTTAGCAGCGAGGAGGATCCTCTTGCTTTAGCCAAAGCAAATTCTAAATCATATATGTGATAAAGGAAAGTGCACCCTTCGGAATCTTTAGGGGCATTCTCTGAGATTCATGCTTTCTTCCCTTTCTTTTCAGTTCTGACCTGTTGTGTTGTGGTACTTGATCAGGCGCCAGGACGCCCCTTCGCTGGGGCAGCTGTGCGCCGAATAAAAGTTATTAACATAACATAACATAACATGCTCGAGCAATACAGATTAAGACAGAAGTCAGCATGATTGTGACCAATTTCTGTAAGCCTCATTTAAATTTGTATTTAACACCAATCATTATCTCTTTGAATGGTAATTGTATGGGACGTGCCAAGCTTAATAACATAGTTCATCACTCCTTCCCAAAATGTTTCTAAACAGGGGCAGAGCACGAACATGTGGAGGACATCGGCAGAAACAAGTTTACACTTAGGACATATGGTTCTATCTGTTCTATCTATAGAAGAGGTTGCTCCCCATTTTGGAATTAAATCTGGGGTATAATATAAAAGACACGCCATGTGCCTATGTTATAGTGTACAGAGCGGTCCAGCAGATCTAAAGTCTTCTGAATCTCCCCTGCTGAAACTTCAGATGTGAGAAGTCTGCTCCATTTTGCCGCTAATAGCAGACTGCCATCTATAACAAACTGTGAGACGCCTGATACATCAGACTTATAGTAGGTTTAATATCAAGCTTGAAATAATATGAAGAAAACTCTCAATGCCCTCCACATGCCCATGACCCATCCGCATGTAATCCCTCAACTGAAGATATTTAAAGAAAGAATGATGAGGCAGTTTATAGGCATCTTGTAGATCTGAAAAAGCTCTAAAACCATGTAAATCAAATAATTGGCCCATTATTATAATCCTGCAATCTGCCCACACTCTACAGATTAAATCACGAGAAATTTAAGGAAAACAGGAATATCCTATACAGGGGTATCCTTGTTAATAAAACCAGGAGAATATTTCTTGCAGACCCCCTTCCAAATACAAATGATATTTTTGAGTACTTTGAAGTGTACCCTCTTGTAATAGGTGTGATCATCTAGCCGATAAAAGAAAAGCTGAGCTGATAGTATAGTGGTATTAAGTTTGGTTCCCCATAGGTCGTAAACTACACAAGCGACCAGTAAAAACATCCCTGAAGTAGAGGTTGAAGTTGTGAGTGAGATACGTTCTGTTTTATAGGGAGATTTCAAAAGCCGGCTAGCATGCCTAGACCACCTATAGCGCCAGATAAAACTACTGATAGTGCCTTCCAGATGTCTGAAAAAAGAATCTGGGACCCTCAGTGGAATTGCCCTAAACAGATACAGATGTTTATGGAGGACATTCATTTTAATAATATTTACTCGTCCGATTATGGTGAGTGGTAGCTTATTCCATGATTTGAATTTTATGATTGTTGCAGATAGTAAAGTTTCATAATTATATTTTACAATATTAAAAATTGCGGAGCACAGCCTAATACCTAAATAAACTGTTAAGGTGGTAGCCCCTTGAGTTGGAGAATCAGGTATACAATTCAGAAGAACCTGTGCTTTAACTAAGTTTAGCTTATAACCAAAAAATTCCCCAAAGGTACGTGCTTCAAGAAAAATCTGACTAAGGGCTGTTGCAGGGTTGGATGTAAAGATTGCCACATCATCTGCGTATTCGTTAAGCTTGAGTTGCCGTTCAGCAAAGGCCCATGGTTGAATATCTGTGTTCCGAAGAAAGGACTGTAAATAAGGTGAAATATAAAGAGTGAAGAGGATAGGCGAAAGTGAATACCCCTGTCTTCTCCCACAAAAAATACGAAGGAACTCAGAGTAACTCACAGCATACACAACTCAGGCATGTGGAGTCCTATAAAGTGCCTGAATCTGTTTAACAAAATCGTCCCCTATATCAAAAGCAGATAGCATGACCCATAAGCAATCCCAAAGCACCCGGTCGAATGTCTTCTCTAAATCAAGTTGTATCATACCCATATTCATATTACATTTTCGGTGATATCAAAAGCCATAATTGCTGTGTTGGTATGCTCTATAGTATCTCTGCCTGGGACAAATCCATGTTGCTGTGGGGATACTGGAACTGAGATCAATGGTGCAAGACAGCGGGTTAAAAATGTTACAAACCATTTAGCGTCTGCGTTAATCAGTGATATAGGCATAAAGGAACAAAAGTCATCAGCAAGTTTGTCCTTTAAAAAAATAAACACAGTATTAGTTGTCTTCCAGCTATCTTGAATAGTACCTCCTGCCTGAATATATTGAACAACGTAGAAAATATCCACTCTCAATATTTCTCTGAGCGCCTTATAAAACTCCATGGGGAGTGCATCTTCCCGGGCAGCCTTCCTCGATGATAGGGCCATTAATGCACCCTCAATTTCCAGACTTGAAATTTCTGGCTGGAGATCATATGCCTGTTCCTCCACGAGAGAGGGTAAGTGACACTGTTGAATATATTCCCAGCACTTCACCTGATCAAACACCTGTGACTGGCTGTACAATTTACTATAAAACCTAGAAAAGTATTCCAGAAGAAGTTTAGATTTTGTATAGAGCTTACCATCCAATAACCTAATGGCCTGAATTTTATTCTTAGTTTGTTTTTCTGCAATTTCGTATGCTAAAACTCAGCCAACCCTTTCCCCATCTTCATATTGGAGCTGTCTATGTTTTACAAATCTAGCCGCTACCTGTTCTTTCCGTCTATGTCCAGCATGAGATCGCATTTCTCACAGTTGGTAAAATATTTGGTGTTCGTCTGTAGCGTCTAGAGTAATTTTAAAGGCGTGTAGTATCTCAAGCTGACAAACAGTTTGCCGAAGAGTATTTGCTTCTTTGGTAATAGCTCTATTTTGCTTAATCACGTATTGTAACATTATGCAACAGACATATGATTTCATATTATCCCATACTATTGCAAGGGGAGCCAATCCTCTATTACTGGAGAAAAATTCCATAAGTAAGCCTGAGCTAGGCTGTATATATTTGGTATTAGTTATTAAATACAGAGAGAAGATAATCCTAGGGCTATCGGGCATATCCCACTTCAGATCAGGTGAAAAATTAAAATAAATCGGTTTATGATCTGAGACTACCCTTGGACATACAGTCATCTTCATGTTAGCTAACAATATGTGCTTAGTAATAACTATGTCTATCCTTGAATAATACTTATGTGGTTGAGAATAGTATGTATATGGCCATGTCTGAACTGGGGTGGCAGAGTGAGCTAAAGAATGATGATGGATTAAACCCAGATCAGTTGACTGGGGGTGAGTGCTTGCAATGTTCAACACTCCGCCCATCATCCCCTTTGGTTTTGCTTTGTTCACCCTAAGTTGGCAGGGTATTGCCAGACTTGGGTCCCCTGCTCACTTTGCCACTGATTCAAGCTAGCCTGGCTGATGACAGCTGATTAGCCAGAAACCGGACCCAGGATGCTTGTTTCTTATCCAGGGAAGACATGGCTTGGCAGTTCAGGCTGGACTGTTCCCATGAGGGACAGGGTCAGACTGATTTGCATATGGCCATGTCTGAACTGGGGTGGCGGAGTGAGCTAAAGAATGATGATGGATTAAACCCAGATCAGTTGACTGGGGTTGATTGCTTGCAATGTTCAACACTCCATCCATCATCCCCTTTGGTTTTGCTCTGAATAGTATGTATAGCCAGTATCTGATGGGCAAAGAGTCCGCCACTTATCACAAATACCATATAAATTACTCAGATTATTAAGGGAAGCTGTAGTTCTGCGTTTCCGAGAGGTAACTGTGCGGTTGGTGGAATTACATATTTGAAGTCCCCCATAAAATCAATTCTCCCACCCAATCCAATATTTCGAATGAAAGTGTATCAAATATTTCGGGGTCATTAATATTTGCTCCGTAGACAGCACAAATTTAAATGAACGTAAAATAAGTTGTACCAATACCCATTTTCCCCTGTGGTCAGCCACAGTTTTTAATACCCGGCCCTGACATTTTTTAGAAGTGAGGACAGCTATCCCCCAAATTGATGTAGTCTGAGATGTAGAGGCAACTATGTTATAATCCAGCTGTCTAAGTAGGCCCCTATCTGTATATGTCAAATGCATCTCAGTTAGCGCCACCAAATGTGGTGTATAATATCCAGTCTCCTCTCGGACCAATTGTCGCTTAACACATGCATTAATCCCTGACACATTCCAGCGTATACATTGAAACTGTGCCATCTTATCCATCTATACAGTATAGAAATATCTGGATTCCAATATCTTGATATTCCAGTGCAAGCTTTGCATATCCATTGATAAACTTAGCATACATCCTGTATGAAATCTCTTGACTATGACTTGTTTCCCACTGTCCCGCCCGAACCCTCTGCAGATTAACCAAACTGCCATCAAAAGGCACTCCGTAATACCCAACTTGATCCCACCCTCACCATACCTAACAACCCACTAAGCAACCCAGCCCCCCCATGTCCTAAGGAAGAAATCACCCCAATCTGGGGGAGCTGAGGAAATAAAAGCCCAAGGAGAGCCCCCTGCCTGACCACCAACCACCCAGGCTACATGGGTACAGTCAATATGATTAAGAAATATTAGCTAATAAACTTTTGAGTTTGCCATAGTAGTTAGTTATGTTATTTGAATATGTAAATGGGATTAAAGCTGTGTAATTAATTGGATTATAAATTGAGGGGATTTTGGAAGCCTTACTCAGGCAACAACCACAATGCTGCTTAGGGTGATGCACAAAAGTCACTAAACTAACCTGAGCTTAACCCGCTGGTAGGTTGGCATAAAAGCAGTCAGGCTTAATTTAAAGGTAATGTGTAAAGTATTTATGCAGCACACAAACTGTTAAAATGTGAAAACACCACATAAGAAAAAAAATCCCAAACAAATGTTTGTAAAACTTTTGTAAATGTGAAGAAATTAGAATTTTGAGGCTAAAAATTAAGGGACGATTACGATGGTGGGCGGACTCGAGATCGCCCGCCATCGTAGTGAGTATCGGGACCACCTGCCATGAATGCAGCAGTCCCGCACTCCAAATTAGGATACAATCGCCACCATGGCGGTCACATCTTATGTCCACCATAAGCGTGGAAGGGTATGCTCAGATGTGAGTCCCTTGCTCGCTGCACCATCAGGATTCAAGCAAGCCGGGCCGAAGACGGCTGTAATGCCAGAAACCGGTCCCCGGAAGCTTGTTTCCTTCCCAGTAAAAGAATTGGCTTGGTAGTTTGGTCTGCCCTGTTCCCATGATGTACAGGGCCAGGGACAGACTAATTTGCATGTAGCCGGGTTCTGAGCTGGGATGGTGCAGTGAGCTAAAAAACGGTGATGGATCAAGCCCTGATCTGTTGACATGGTAGGAGTGTTCTGCTTAATTCAGATACTCTGTCCATCACCACCCCCTTTTCTGAATCATTTTGTCCACCATAAGCGTGGAAGGGTATGCTCAGATGTGAGTCCCTTGCTCACTGCACCATCAGGATTCAAGCAAGCCGGGCCGAAGACGGCTGTAATGCCAGAAACCGGTCCCTGGAAGCTTGTTTTCTTCCCAGTAAAAGAATTGGCTTGGTAGTTTGGTCTGCCCTGTTCCCATGATGTACAGGGCCAGGGACAGACTAATTTGCATGTAGCCGGGTTCTGAGCTGGGATGGTGCAGTGAGCTAAAAAACGGTGATGGATCAAGCCCTGATCTGTTGACATGGTAGGAGTGTTCTGCTTAATTCAGATACTCTGTCCATCACCACCCCCTTTTCTGAATCATTTTGTCCACCATAAGCGTGGAAGGGTATGCTCAGATGTGAGTCCCTTGCTCACTGCACCATCAGGATTCAAGCAAGCCGGGCCGAAGACGGCTGTAATGCCAGAAACCGGTCCCTGGAAGCTTGTTTCCTTCCCAGTAAAAGAATTGGCTTGGTAGTTTGGTCTGCCCTGTTCCCATGATGCACTGGGCCAGGGACAGACTAATTTGCATGTAGCCGGGTCCTGAGCTGGGATGGTGCAGTGAGCTAAAAAATGGTGATGGATCAAGCCCTGATCTGTTGACAGGGTAGGAGTGTTCTGCTTAATTCAGATACTCTGTCCATCACCACCCCCTTTTCTGAATCGTTTTGTCCACCATAAGCGTGGAAGGGTATGCTCAGATGTGAGTCCCTTGCTCACTGCACCATCAGGATTCAAGCAAGCCGGGCCGAAGACGGCTGTAATGCCAGAAACTGGTCCCCGGAAGCTTGTTTCCTTCCCAGTAAAAGAATTGGCTTGGTAGTTTGGTCTGGCCTGTTCCCATGATGCACTGGGCCAGGGACAGACTAATTTGCATGTAGCCGGGTTCTGAGCTGGGATGGTGCAGTGAGCTAAAAAAAGGTGATGGATCAAGCCCTGATCTGTTGACAGGGTAGGAGTGTTCTGCTTAATTCAGATACTCTGTCCATCCCCACCCCCTTTTCGGAAGGAAGTATTTATCAGCGCCTGGTGACCTCCACACAAAGAATAACACTTTGCTCATGATTATATCCAGACATTTTTCTCATTTAGACCCTTGTCACATCACAAGTGGATCAGAGTTATACCCCCAACAAGGGATACTGCTCAGGACCATTCCCACTTGCCTAGTGCTTCCATGGCTGGAATTGCCAGGACTGCAGAAAACAAACCTGATATTCCCCACCCTGGATACACCAGTCCAGGGCCTTGTTTGGTACTGCAGGGCTGTGAACACCTGCTTTGCCCTCCTCCTGCACAACAGTGAGAGTAGAAAATATTCCCCCATGTCTCACCTCATCTGGTCTGCGTTGCTCTGCCTCTTTGACCCAGCAAAAATGGCCTTCAAATTAGCCCATGAATATACTACAGCTTTTGATCCGCGTATTTTGGGAGAAAGTATGTGGGGCGCGTAATGAGGTGCTTAATGTCTACCCCAGGGATCTCCAATGCAGGACCAGGAAGTCCACATCCATCCCAGACTTTTCAAGATATTCAGTGACTGTAAATATGTTCCATTTGAATTCACTATACATTAAGCTATCTTACACTGACATCCTGATTCTCCAGTGGGATCCACACGATAGCAATGCCTATAACTACATACATACTCACATCACATACATACACGAGCAACAGGTAATATACATTTATTTGAAAAAGTATGACGTTAAAAGTTCCGCGCCTGATTTGATGCCCCCTCAATAATTCATTGTGGACAGCTATGCGGAAAACATAAAGAAATGTACCTTCGAACTGAAAGGAGACAAATACATTTACGAGGCTTCAGGTCGGGGGCTCAGCCTCACAAATCTGATGCAAACCTTCCAGTTTTTCAAACAAGAGGATTAAAACTATTTCAAGCAAGCATTTGCAAGTAAGCATTGCTAGCTTTTTTTCTGTCGTGCTTTCGCGTCCTTTTCCCCGATTCTCATTTCTCTACATATTCTAACTTTAATATTAAGATAAAGTGAATAAAACGTGCAATCATGTTGACTATTGAAAAGCAATATTGACACTGCCATCGTTCATTAACATGACGGGGAGAAATAACAAAACGCTCGCCAAAAAAAACATTCTGAATGCTGTGCAGCGGCGCTGCAGACTGCAATTTTAAATGTCAGCTTAGGTTTAGATTAAGCACAACAAAACGGATTTAGACTGTGATTTTGCAAAATGAACAACGCCGGAAGCACTGCGTGTGCTGGAGCATATACACAGAATTTAAAGATTTTTGACTGATTTCATTCATATCTTTCTACTTTAGCTGCATACGAAATATTTTTATCATTGGAAACACATTGTATAATACATCTAAAAATAATTTTCTCATGGGACTTCCTGCCTGCATTTATTCAGTTCATGTTTGTATTATGATTGTTGAAGTATTAAATGTTGAGCTAGAATTTATTAAGATGTGGTTAAGATATTGCAAAATGAAGTTTGACTTTCTTTAAGTACTTTGCATTGTAGGATGTTTTATCAGTAACATTTAGAGAATCCAGTTGCTTGACTGAAAAGAAGTGGGTTTAATGCAAAGTTATGGGTGAAATTCACATAGTATCGCACATTTTGTTGGTAGATATGTTCTGTACTTACCCAGAACATGTAAGCAGGCTCACTCGCCTCTGTCTGCTAGAATAGTCGTTCTCACCTTGTGTTCCAGGGACCCTTGGGGTACAAACTCCACTGAGGAGGTCTGTTACAGCTTAGAAAATTAAATAAAATCGTAACAGATAACCTGTAAATAAATGAAAAACCAAAATGTGCAATTGAACATTTTAAAACTTTTGTAAATGTGAAGAAATTAGAATTTTGAGGCTAAAAATTAAGGGACGATTACGATGGTGGGCGGACTCGAGATCGCCCGCCATCGTAGTGAGTATCGGGACCACCCGCCATGAATGCAGCAGTCCCGCACTCCAAATTAGGATACAATCGCCACCATGGCGGTCACATCTTGTAATTTAACATTGTGGCAGGCACTGCTGACTGCAGCACCCGCTGCAATGTTAAAAATGCATGTGTTGCATTTCACTGCACTACGTGGCAGGCACCACACAGTGCCTGCCACTTAGTGCAGTGAAATGCCCAGTGCACCAACACCTCCCCCCAACACAAGGGGGGCCCGTAACAGGCCCCTAAAACCAATTCTTGCCAGCCTTTCCATGGCGGTTTCGATGCCATGGAAAGGTTGGCTTAAGGCAGCATCCTAATTTAGCGGACGGTGCCTGCTAGGCACCGCCACCATTTTAGAGATGCAGACTGCTCCGCCAGGCAATCGGAAGGATTGCCTGTGGCGGTTCCGTGGTGGGCAGTCTTTGCGCCTGCCACAGTCGCGCTCTGGATCCGCCCGTCATCCTTATCTGGCAGGCGGTAAATCTACGTTTGATGGCGGAGAGCTCGCCACCGTACGGGTGGAGGTGGTCGGCCTTCCGCCATCGTAAAGACCCCTAAGTTGGTATCCTTAGAATGATTCCTAAGTGCAAGTGTATCAAACAGAATATAGTATGAACAATGAGTGGCCTCAATTGCATTTGAAGAAGGTCAAACCTTCTATTAAAATCAATATTTTTATTTTTTTGCAATATTTATTTGTGATTTAAATAAAATAGTTAATAATGTGTGTATTTATTTGCTTAATATTTGTTTCTGTATATTTGTGTATTGTTTTGCAGTTTAACTAATTAAAAATGCTTAGGCCTTAGGTCGGCGACTTCCAGTAGTGGCTTAATGGGGTCTACTGATACCAATAGGGATTAATTTGGGGTCCATAAAAGTCAAAAGGTGAAGAATCACTGTGCTAGAACATATCTGCATACAAATATGAGGCAGGTAGGTTACATGATGACAGCTGTTTTGCGGGTCGGGATAGAAAGAGTTTTCACTGTCTGACAGAGCTCATGTTAAAAAGGAGAATGAAAATAAAAACAATAAAAAGTGAAGTTGGCTCCACATCCATATTGAACCTCCCTATTATGGACACTTGATTGCACAGCAGTTTTATTAGTTCGCTTATCTAGTAGTTCCATTGCAGTGCATGGGTGGTGAGGTGTCTAAGCACTTTCATTAACACCGAAGCATTGTTTTAATATATATTTACTGCCCTTATAACCCAGAAGAAACTTCCCCTTCCTTCTTTCAGATCGTCCCAGCACAAAGAACTGCAGCAGCATGTCATAGGCATGTGTCAGTAGCATCATAGCATTAAGGAGAATTATTATTGCCTAGCTCTATCCACAAATAACATCAAAGGCGTGAGGCTGTATTAAGCATCAATTGCTGGAAATATCAAGGAGCAACAGTAGCCTGTGGCAGTAATTAGTATCTATGGTTCTTAGTAGCAGTGAGCATCGTAGACACTAGACACTAATAGAAAAAAACATAGGCACATGAAGTAATGCGCCTCCGTGGCCCAGCCCTCAATGAGCATCAATGGAGACACGCGAGGGCACAATTTAGGATGGCCACCTCGCACTGAGAACCGTTGAGCTCATTTTAATCATTGTTTTATTTTACCTTTCGATGGGCCGCAAAGCCACAAAATGCCTTTTTAAACTCATGCTATTTAACTCTTAATTCTGTAGCAGCTGGTGGTGCCTTTTGTTCACCTTGGTGGCAATTATAGCAGCGATGTGAGCTTGAAGTCTGCACCAAAGGTCTCTCCTGTCTACTGCTGAATTTCCAGTTACAGGAGGCATAGTCATTACAGGAAAGGGCACTGCTTCAGCCCTGGATCCTTTCTGTTTTCATCATAGCTGCTCATGAGATTGCCAGTGGTAAAGCAAATTGCAAGCCTTCCTCCCATAACCTTTGTGTATTTTATGTACTGTCCAAAGCGGCATGGGTATACCCAGACGTGGGTCCCATGCTTACTGTGTCACTGGAATCAACTTGTCTGCGAGTGATGAACAGATAACTAGGTAACAAGGGCAAAACCTGTCCTAGGCTGCTTGTGTTTCATTTCAAGGAGGACCTGGCCTGGCAGGTCAGTCTGGACTGTTCCCATGAGAAGCAGAGTCAAGACTGATTTGCATATAGCCGGGTCCAAACTGAGGTGGCATAGTGAACAAAAGAATAATGGGTTAGGATGCAACCCGACAATTAAATAGATGCGAGTGACCTTAGTGATCATCTCCCCCTAGTGGCCGAAATAAGATCCAACTCGAAACTGGAAATTGAACCCCTCATTGGCCCAGACACAGAAGTCAGTTCAAACTTAAGGCGGCTACAATGCAACCCCGACAACATTGACTCTATTAGCTCCACTGCGAAAATGCTATTCTCCCAAGCCTCCGGCTCCTCAACTAAGCTGTCGGTCGTCTGGCAAAATTTCATCAACGCCATTAGGGAGAAAATGAGAGGTGCATAACAACTCTCGCCTAGGGAAGGTGTCCTCAACTTGGAGACATTCATGCCCGGACATGAATACACAAAAACGGTTAATAAAACAAACCCTGAGACGTATGCGAAAGGACCAGGTAAACCACAGCCTCCAAGTGGTTCTGCGGGAAGCGAAAAAACAGCTCAAACGGATGAAATGGGAAAGCCGGAAAGAAAGAAATGAAGATCTTTGGGTAAAACTTCTCTATGAAGGGAAGCAGAAAAACAGCTATAGGTTCTGGCAAATGGTAAAAAGGATACAGAACCCTGACCACTTAGGACAAAATTCACACATATCAGAGGAAGTATGGCCCAAATATTTATTGTAGCACTTCAATAATGATGACATCGCAGGAGACACTGCATTAATGTCTTCCCGCATTAAAACAACAAGGCCTGAAAAAGAGGAGAAATTTAACCATCACACGGGCGTAAAAACACACGAATTGTGGGAGCGTGAGGACATGCGCCTATTGAAATCTGATAATCCAAAAACGGAAGAAAGACCTGCAAAGGTTGTCGAGCCAGGGTTAATGAAATTTACCCCAGCAGACATCAGACGGCAAATAACAAAGGGGAGACCCAACGGAGCACCAGGGCCGAATGGAATACCACCTATGCTGTATAAATCAGATGTAGACTTCTGGAGTGCATCTCCGGCATTAGTATTCAACAACACAAGGCTGGCCTTGTCTCTTCCTGACTCCTGGCACGGGTTAATCATCAGCCCGTTCTATAAACATGGGAGCAAGAGTCATCCGAACAGTTATCGTCTCATTGCCTTGCTAGACGTAGAAGCAAAATACTTTGCAGGACTTATCCTGGAGGAATTATCGTTATGGGCCTCTGAAAACGCCATCTTCCCACTTAACCAAACGGGTTTCTGCAAAGGTCAAGGGACCAGAACTAACATCATGGCACTGTCCCTTCTGATGGGTGCAGCAAAAGCAACCAAGTCATCTTTATTCCTCACGTTCATCGATTATTCTGCTGCCTTCGACCATGTGGACCGCAACAGACTTTGGCAGAAACTATACCATTGGGGTATTCCAAAACGTCTCCTAGACGTCCTTATACTGCTCCACTCCAATACTTGGATTAAAATTAAACTTGGGTCAGGTACACATCTTTCAAAGCAGATAAGGACGGCAAAAGGACTAAAGCAGGGGTGCCTATTACCGCCCATCCTATTCAACCTTTTTTAGCGGGTTTACCCGCAGAACTAGATAAATGCCGCAACCATGCACCCAAGCTAGGGAAAATCATCCTCTCAAACCTGTTGTACGATGACGACCTGGTGCTGATAAGTCGCTCGCCAACAGGCCTTCAGCACTTCTTGAACGCAGCCTACGCCTTTTCAACAAAGAATGCCCTTCAAATAAATTTCAACAAGTCAAAGGTCATGACGGTGAATTACAGGAAAAAAAGGAATCCCAGCCGGTACGTGAATGGGGAAAAGCTTGACCGTGTAGCCGCATACAAGTATTTGGGTGTTCTCCTGGACTCAATTTTTTCAATTTCAATTCAATTCAATTAATTTTATTATGATTTGGAATTCCAAGGAATTCCACATAAAATACAAATAAAACAGCATTTCATACAAATCACAATATTTAAAACACGAAAAGATACAACTTCAATTTTCCTAGATCACACCCAAGAGTACATAATCACTTTTCTTCATTAGACTCTGCACTATGGTGGAGAACAGAGGTCAGTGTCTAAAATACAATGAGTTACAGGTTCAGTTTTCCTAAATTGCATCTTTCAAGAGGTGGAAATCTCTTGTCTTCATTAAGTTCGTCACCATGGTGGAAAACAATGTTCTAGAAGAGTACACTTGCGGCCAACAATCATTATCAGGTGGATAAAACCTTTGACTATCACCCTGGATTTATAAAATAATCTACGTTTGGGTGACACTTGGTTAAGAAAAAGGTACAATTACCATCCAATATACATATAACAATTTACATAAATAGATAAAAACTTTTTTAGGTAGGTGATCATGGAATAGATATAGCAGCAAATATTTTTATAAAGTGCTAAATAAAGTGCTAATGCATTACAAAAGTGCTAGTGCATTGATACCCTATTCTAGGACATTTCTCACAAATAATTACCCAGAAGCTATGTTTCTAAGGAAATGCGCTTAGTAACTTAACTATCTTACAGGAATGCTAATACACTTGTAAAATTGAATATTGATTATCATTTTTAGTAACTAATTAAAGTGCTTAAAGTGCATACCAAAGTGCTAATGCACAATACTATAAAAGCCTAAGGGTCACCCTCGCCGACTAATTTTTAATAAACATTCAAAAATTCTTTAAAAAAGCGAAAGATTTTAAAACAAATCAATTCAGATGGTGGGAGCAGAAGAAAGTTGCGGGCCTGTTCTGCTGTTGAGATTTTATGCTGTAAAAAACCATGCCTTAAGTATTTGCGGCGTTGGAACCGTTGATTAAAAAGGCCAAAAAGGATCTAGACAGATTAAACAATTTGCACTTAACAATAATTGGTCGTTGCAACTTAATAAAAATGACATTTCTGCCTAAGATACTATATCTGTTTCGAACTATTCCGCTGAAATTTAATAATAATTGGTTTGGCGAAATAGAGGGAGTTACAAATCGCTTTATTTGGGCCAAGGGCAGAACACGGTGAGCATTAAAATTCCTGTCACTACCAAGGGAACGTGGAGGCCTTGCGGTTCCTGACTTCAAATCCTATTACTGGGCGACTGTCCTGCAGTGTATCAGAGGGCTAGTGGGCGGGAGTATAGAGGACCAGTGGAGAGGGGGGGAAAGTGTCCCTGACACATATGAGCTATTAATTAAGGGCTCTAACAAGTGACTCCTCACATTTAATGAAGCCAGTTATTACAAAAAAGTCAAGTTCAAGACCCTCGGACCAGCAATATCAATCTGGTCCGCCCTCAGGAAGAAAATAAAAATGGGTAGAATGAATTATTATACGCCTTTATTTAAGAATCAACTCCTACCGGCGATATTTCACGACCAAGTAATGAAGAGATGGGACACATTGGGAGTAAAAATCATTGGGGACCTTATAGATACGACAGGCCTTATGACATTCGAGCATCTACAGCAGCTATTTAACTTAGATCGTAGAGACTTTTTCAAGTATCTACAAATAAGATCAGCATTGGCAAAAAAACAGGGAGGGGACATCAATTATAAGAGAGAGGAAATTATGGAATTTCTAAGAGATAAGAAGGGTTGTTCGATATCCCAGATTTACGGGGAATTGAGTCAGTGTAAGGAGGATGACTGTGGAAAGGCCGTACTAAAATGGAATTCTAAGTTAAATTTATCTGGTAATGAGGTCGAAAAATCGTTCCAGCTATTAAATTCAGTGTTAAGAGTAACCAATGTACAAGCTCAGCAATACAAGACCCTGTTTGAGCTCTATTATACACCACACAGAATCGCTCAATGGGGCGGAACAACGGGGGTTGTCTGCCCTAGATGCCAAGCAACGCAGGCAGACACTATACATATGTTTGTGGCATGTCCAGCCCTGGACTCATTTAAAAACTCAATAGAGAAATTTCTTGATAGAGAATTAGGGATTAAAATTAGCATAACAAATGAAGTTATGGTTCTAGGGGTTACCAGGGACGGCGTAGAAATACCTCAATATGAATTTGTATACTTAGCAATGACTCTAAGCCGGTTATGTATCGCAACAATGTGGAAAGATCGAAATCCGCCAACATTCCAACAATGGCTATCACGGTTGCTAGCGATATATGTATTAGAAAAAGCGATGTATGATAAAAAGGGTCAGAAGATAAAGCAACTGGGGAAAAGGATATGGGCACCTATAACTGATTGGAAACAAAGGCTAGAAAATGGTTAGAAGACTATAATCTTCCCTCGCTCTTCTTCTCTCTTCTCTCTTATTTCCCTCTCACTCTCTTCTCTCTCTCTTCTTTTCTGTAGCCTAATTGCAAGTGGATAATTTGCATAGTATGTTGTTTTATTATGTTGATATATTGTATAATTTTCTCATATGTATTCTTTTTTTTACTTATACAAGATTGAGATCTATAAATTGGCGGAAACAATTGAATAATGAAATGTCTTATGTTTGATGATGATGAATAAAAAAATTAAAAAAAATAATAAAAGTATTTGCGGCGTATTGAAAGGAGTGCTGGGCACACAATCAGAACATGGTTAAGGTCTTGTATGCCGCCATTGCATAAATCACAGTGTCTTTCATTTTTGGGGATACCCTCCCAGGCACCTGTTACAATCCTCAAAGGTAATAGGTTCACTCTTAATAATAAAATCACTCTGCGAACTCCATGATTCAAGTTCCAAAGAACGTACGGCTGAGGATTTTTAACTGTAGAGCTCTCCGCTGTACAGTCCAACCTTCCATTCACACGGCATATTTTCAAATCTCTTTCCCGTGAAATCACATATATAGTTCTTTTAATTATATGTTTAAATGCAATTTTATCCAAACCTGCTGCCACTTCAAAATCTATACCAAAACTCCTTAAAGCCTTTAAATAATTCCTAAAAATTACACTTTTCGATACCATATTAACGAAAATTTCCTTATGCAATGCCAACCTTAATAGGTTCTCCTGACAGTTTATCAATGCATTACCCCACCTTAAACAAGCTGCCATTGTTAAGACATATGTTGAAAGAAGGCCAAATTCGAGCCTAAGAGCCGCGATTGACGCAGCATTACTCAAATTACATAATTGTCGCCAGATTTTACCTTCCACTTTCTCAAACTTTTCCCATTCACATTCATCTATCGTTTCATTTGCGTAATTCAAGGTCGGGGAATCTTTATTTTATATACTGCAATAGTATGCAAAAAATGTCTTTTCCCACATTGCAAATACAAGCGATTAATTGCAGAGGCTTGTGAGATAGCTTTACTTTTGCAATGATCCATGTGTCTGTTAGCAGAACACCTATTTGTAAAAAAAAATTCCTAAGTAAGGGTAACATTTTACTATTTCCATTATTTTATCTCCTAAAAAGCATTTTAGATTTGATCTAACCTTACAACCATTATAACTAAAAATCATCACTTTACTCTTCGAAACATTTATTTTTAAAAAGTATTCCTTAGTGTACCTAACCAATTCCGACAATCGTCTCTGCAGCCCAATTGGGGTTAAGTCCATTATTATAGCATCCTCAGTGTACAGAAAACAACTTATTTTTAGGTCATCAACTTGTGGAGGATCCCCTTTACTTTCCCCTATCCGACTCGGTAAGTCATTTATGTAGATTGAGAAGAGTAAAGGGGCCAATAGGTACCCCAGCTTCAACTCGTAGTTAGTAGAAATTTTCTTTGAAAGGCCTTGAGTCCCCCCTAACAAAACTTGGGTCCATGTAGAGGAGTGGAGAGCAATTATTACTCTTAGTAGGTTTCCTGGGATCCCCATATTGATCAATTTCCTCCTCAGCGTCCCCCGATCTACCCTATCGAACGCTGTGGAGAAATCAATAAATGCTGTATACAATGGAGTCTTCCGACCAACGGGATATTTATCAATTAGGGTTTGAAGAACAGAGATGTTATCTAGGGTGCCACTATTCTTCCGGAACCCTGATTGTTCAAGGGGAATTACATTATTTCCAAATACCCACTCTTGTAAGTGAACACGGATACTTTTTGCAAAAATGTTCCTGTTGCATCTAGAAGGGAAATTCGCCTAAAACTTGCCGTAGAGTTTTTAGGGCCCTTCTTATATAGCGGGACTATTATACTTCCCTTCCAGGAGTTAGGGGTGTCCCCGAAATTGTAACAATGGATGAATAAAGGTTGTAATACTTTTGCCCAATCGCCACAGTCCTTTTTTATTATGGCTACAGGGACATCATCCGGACCCATTGCACCCGAGTATCTTGCCCCCTTAATGTATCCTTCAATTTCCCTCACTGATGGCGCTTCTACATCACCCGCCAGTACTATGGTATTAATGGACCCCTCACCCTCATCATCTAGTAGATTAGGGGCATACAATAAGGATATATAAATAGACCACTCTGTTTCTGGAATTAACTTGGGTTGAGATTTTTCTCTAGAGTCACAGAATTTGGCTATTAAGGCCCAGTACTAGAATCCCCCGAAAGTGCCACTTCCCGAAGGTTAACCCATTTTTCATCTTCGGAGGCCCTACGGTCAGCTGCTAGTTTTCTTTTCCGGACCTGTTTTAACCTGTATATCTCTTATTGTCTTAATGGGCTAGGATCTCTAAATTGTGCTCTAATGAGCTCATTTATCTTATTATTAAGCTTTTTAATTTCGGTGGGAAATATTGCTTTAGGGGCGGCTCTTTCACCTTGCTTTTTTCTTCCCAGATTTCTTATGGCAGCCATTACTCTTTCATATCTCACAATCGGGCTCTCCCTGATTAAACTAGGCACGGTATTTTTAAATACCCACTGGAAGTTAGGAAGGTTCTTGTGTGACCAGCAGGTGCAACCATTATTTTCAGAATAAGTTACATTCCTCTGGTTCCAGAGTTCAGGTTTCTCGAAATTTAATACTAAATTTACCACCAAAATGTTGTGGTCGCTCAATTTGGTGGGAAGCACTTTAAAATGTGAACATGCCCCAAACAATTGAAAAGACACTGCCATATAATCAAGTAGGGAGTTGCCAAATGTCCCATGAAAGGTGAGCGCTGCGGGTGAATCCTCTGGGAATCTGCCATTTAATAATACAAGATCAAGTTTCCTAAGATTTTGCAAAACTGAAAGGCCACGTTTGTCAGGTTTCAAATTGGCTGGGAGTATTGACTCCGGTATAAACCAAACCTTCTCCAAGTCCACATTGGAAAAAGACGAGATGGAGCTGTTGCTTATTTTAGCATTAAAGTCTCCTAAAATCATTATACACACTCTTTCTACATTACTACATATGTCTTGCACAAAAGAGCAAATGGAGGAAACCAATGGAGTAAACGCTTTCCCAGGTGGAATATACACGTTTACCAAAAGCAAAAAGGTTACATGTCCTAAGTTATCTCTTTCCATTTTTAACTTAGCGCAGATAGAGCAATTTGATGGATGTATGTATATCACAGGGTCCCAAGCCAACTCACAACTTAACAAAATGGCTAAACCCCCACTTGCATGCCCCTTTATAGATTTTTTTGCTTCACTACAGTACACATAGTAGTTCTCTAACTGAAACTCTTCCCTTGCCCACGTCTCCTGGAGAAACATTATCTTGGGGGCTAGGTATTCTAAGGATTTAAGCTTATATTTTTCTTTTCCTAGCCCCGCCATGTTCCACAACACAATTGTCCCCAGTAGGCTACCCCCGCTCTATGGGTTTTGTGTTAGTTGTTTTTGCCCCATTCAAAGTACTTGCGATCCAGCTCCATTTAGACACCTCGTCTCCTCCATCTATACTATGGACCACTTGGACTTCGGGTGCTGAAAACTTAATTTCTCTTGCACCCCATACCCTTCCTACTGTTATTTCCAAGTCCTCAAATTTTGTAGGTGTATTCTCTCCCTCATGTTCAATGAATCCTTTCCCTTGCTGATGATAAGGTATTTTGAGGTTTTTGGGCGGGACACCATGTGGTACCGTACTAATAAGAACATCTATTCCTCTTTTCCTGAAGCCGTCCACATTTGCTAAAACGAGCGAATACACTACCCCAGATGTAAAAATAGCTCTAGTTACATATGGTTTGTACCTCCAATCTAAATGAACCAGTTCAATATCATTACTGGTAATTAACTTTAGATCATCTATTTCAGAAATAATTCTAAGAAGGGCGCTTCTATTCAATGTCATTAGCTCAGCATCAAAAAGAGGGATACAAATTAAAGTCTTATTCACTTGCCAAGCTCCTATTTCGTGAAGCCTAATTAAATTAGTATCTTGCAGGCTTCTGGGGAGATCGTCATTTAAATTCGCCCCTTTATTTTTAGTACCCGCTATAATCATCCTGCTCATGATTTAGACTCGTACTCATTTTCAGTTGCCCCACAGACATTGTATTCTTTTCGTCCACAAGGGCTATGTAAGTGTTTTATTTTTCGTTTTCTGGTTGGAACCGCAGCTTTCTCTGCTTGCGTTTTGGGAACCGGCGATTTTTCATCTTCTTTTTCCTCCTCCGACCATTTTTAGTGGTTCCCTTACTTACTATTGAGACTTCCCCCACATCAGAACTCTCTAAGATGTTAATTATTTCATCTGGTTGTTGAGGTTTAGGTTTTTTTGACTTACACATATTTAAGATTAGAAAAACACGCACTGTGACTAACACTGGTGAAACACTTACATTTAACATTTCCCCCGGATTGGGGATCTTTCCAGAATCATTAAGGTTAGCTTGGAACGGGCTTGAGATTGAATTTCTTACAGGTGTCGAACTTTCAAAGTCTACCAGCAATTCTTTTGGTTCCCCTATCCCATATACTTTATCAGCATTATTTATTACATTATGCATTTGACATGCTTTACTGAATATAGGGAAAGCACATTTCACGCATGCTTGTCTTTGATGTTTAAGATCTAAAACCCATCCTAAAATGGGCGTGAGGGCTTTAAGAATATGATTGGAGTTAATAGTACTTTTCTCCAGCAAAGACAAGATTGCGGATAGAATTTTTTCCAATTTGAGAAACGTATTCATTAGCCCCTCTGCCCCTGCTTTCTCATTTGCGAACAATGAATACAGGGTATTCCTTATCCTTTCATCACATGACATTGATAGTTCTTCACCTGAAAAGTCATGTGAGTCCGAAACCAAAGATAATTTAGTTGGACTACTACTATACATGATAGGCGTGTGTGTGTGTGAACTCCTTCTCGAGATGTCAATACTTCTTTATTAGATTGAGGCTCTGAGTCCAAACCTTGAGCATCCAATTTTTCTAGCTGCTTCACTTGATCAGCATTCTTTTCTAAAGGGATGGTAATGTCCGGAAGAATTAAGTCCTCTATTTTTGCCTGTCCATTAAGTAAGCTGCAATCTTTCTGCTGTTCAATTTTAGGAGTGAAATCCTTTACTTTTACTAATGGGCAGTCCAACATGAACCTCTGAGACACGCTAACATTGTCTTTTGCCTTTTCAAAAAGGGATATCAGATCTGCTAGTGGTGAGATTGGGGTGACTTCCTTTCTTTCACTGCCCTTGCCTTGAGGAGAACCCACTACCTCAAGCTTGGATAGGGCCATCTAAATCTCCATCTCCATCTCCGTTTCCGAATTATTATCCTCCCCTTCTACTTGCTGCAGATCTGCTCTTCTTACTGATAAAGGGGGTACTACATTACATGCATCCCCATTTATCTTTAGTATAGTTACAACGGGGAAAAGCACCTCTGGGCCTATTATATGACTCTCCACTCCATTCTTGGCTATTATTTCGGAGTCCATTGAAAGCTCTGCTGGATTCCCCTTTTTTCCTTCATCTCCATTTTTTAGACCAGTTCCATACTTAGAACTTCTTCCCTTTCTGGTAAACATTGACCTTACTGATGGATAAGATTTCAATAGTGTCAAATGTGCACCACTTCTGCGTTGACGGATAGTTTTCTGAGGTTTCAGGGGACTCAGGGGGCTCTTGGCACTCTGATTGATGGTTACTGGGGTTTCAGCTGATTTTGCTTTTGACTGTGAGCGCAGTCGCCTAACAGACATTACCATTGCCCCAGTAATTTAACGCCACTTAGACTTGTTGCTCCTCCAGCTGTTAATAAGAAAAGTTGGAAGCAGGTAACAATACGCATGAGGTTAAATGAATGAATGTAAAGCACTCCCTCAAATACCCCTCAGTTGCCTCGCAGATACCCCACTGCTATTCACATACCACCTTGCCCGAGGCCTGGGCGATTCAGCAGTGGCCCAATCAGAGTCCAATCAGAGCCACACGCCGACCCCCGTCTGGCTCTGGGGATGTGGTGGCATGGTAACCGTAGAAGACTCTGCGAATTGATGGTAACATTTATGGCAAAGATTATAGTAGAATAGTAGAATGGGATGCTCAGTGGGTACTAAGTTTGAATGCTTGCCAGGATACTATTGCCAGTTCACGTTGTATGCACCGCTCGCACTGACCAAATGACTGTTTAGAGTCTATATCGGGATTTATCAAAATTATTCAGGGATTATTCAAGTACATTCTCCAGTGTCCTTAAAGTGAGACAGGACACGGCATGAGTCCACACAAATCCCCGGGCCCGGGTCAGGACCCCCAAGTTGATAGGAGACCCACCACTAGGGAGCCACGGAGAATATTCCTGGGGTCCCTGAGGCCCAAGCGAGTCGTATGGCACAGATGTACAGCGACAGGCAAGGGGTGGGGTGAACGCCAACAACTCCTGACCGCCTCGCTTGCTCGCCTTGCTCACCTTGCCCTCTCGCTCTCCAGACACTCCAGACGCTGCTGCCCCACTGCCGTTGCCGTGGCCACCGTGGCCGCCTGCCTGCCTCCACTGCTGCCTCTCACTTTTCCTGCTGCTTGTCTGTTTGGAAGCCACACGTGGCCCCGATTCAGGCATGGGCACCGGACTTCTGCCTTCAGCCCGACCCTCCGCTCCTTGTCTCCCCGCCTCCTCTCCTCCAGGTCTCACTGGCGGGAATCGCAAGCGTGTGTATTCGCGGGCTTGCGGGCTTAAGGGCTCACTCTGTTTAGCCGGTTAGCTGACTGCACCGCATCGTACCGGACACCAGGCCCCCGACGCTCGGCTCCGTCCTCCGTCCTCCGTCCTCAGGAGGCAGGCCAAGACAGGATACAAGCTACGGGGCACGGGGTACGGGATTCGGGATACGGGATGACCCGCGGGTGAAAATTTTGTGGCGAGGACGCCACACACACGCCGCACTGCTGCTCGAACTAGCTCCGCCTCCGGAAACAGGAAACAATCCTGGACTCAAATAATACGCTTAGGGCACAACTTCATTCCATCCGAGGGAAGGCCACAATGACTCATCTGGCATTAAAATCATTAGAGGCCAAACTCCCCGATCTCACTCTCAAACCCTTCCTTGAAGTCCTGCGTGCAAAATTACAATCAACGCTCACATACGGGAGTGAATCTCTTCACGGGAAGGACGCCGCACTGCTGGGCACAGTCATAGCCAACTCCTATAGTGCTATTTTTAATCTTCCTAAATATGTCTCTCCTGCTCAGATTCGTTTAAAATTTGGCATCATCAAACAAACACTAGAAATGCGGAGTGCGTAAGTAGCCAGTTAGCGCAAGATTCGCAATGCAGAAGCCGACTCCCTAAATGCCAATGTTTGGGACGAGTTACTCCGGCATCGTAATTCGTTGCATAGAGACTATTTATTTAAATCAATTAAAGTTCTTGGTTTGACTGACACTTGGGAAACGGCTATAGACCTCCTGTCCTTCAAAAAACGAGCAAAAAAATCAGCACGTATTATCTCAGTGATTGAAGACAAGAAGGACTTAGCAAACAGAGCGCTTGGATGGACAACCCTGGGCGACTATGGTAAAATACAGCCACAAGCATACCTCAATAACGGGATGAAGATAACAGCCAAAGAAAAGTTCTTAAAACTACGCCTTGAGGTAATCCCGATACTGCCACAGCTCCCCCCGTGGGAGAGAAGACACTCTTCACAACAGTGTCGCCTGTGCAAGTCCGGTAAGGAGGACATTGTTCATGTGATTTGTATATGCCCCAGACTAAGGGATTTGAGGTCTAACCTTATGCTACCATCTTTTAAATCACATGCTGTTCGGACCTGCAGGCAGGCAGTCAAACTATGCTTTCACGCCAGTAACATCAAACTGAACTACCAGGTTGTGAAGTTCTTTGACTTAACAAGAAAAATACTTAATAGTGTTTGAAGTCCTTATTAGGCCCTGATGACAACCTTGAATTGATCCCAGTAAATCTTGTACTTTTTAAGTTTAATTACATATTGTTTTTAATGTTCCTACTGGAGTTTTATATTTTTGTAAAGATTTTAATTAATCATGTACAAAATAAAACATTACTTACTTAACCCCGACAATTGCCAGTGGTTACATAAATTGCAAGCATTCCTCCCATCACCTTTTGTGTGTTTCATATAGCTGCTGCATCTATGTTAAAATAAGGGCTTCTCTTATCTTCAGTTTTTTGATCCCTTGCTACATTTATGTTAATTTCTCTTAACTATACTGTCCATTGGCTACAGATTTGACTGAATATGAATTGCAAAATTACTTCTTCTAAATCTAATAATCATAAACAAATAATATCTCCACCACCATGTATTCCTTTGTACCATCTTTGCAGTTGTGCACAGAAAACCAGAAATGCTGTTATCTCCACTAGTGTTTCTACTCCGGCAGCCTACACTGGGGCAAGTAAGAAAGGAACAAATGAAGTGTTCTGTAATTGCTAGCAGGGCACTGGCCCGATCTTCCTTCTCCTGATTAAGCTTACCGGATGTTGTTAAAGCTAGAAACCTGCTACATTACTTGGGGCATTTGGGACATCATTTTTTTCCAGGTCCTTGGATATGGTTCACCTCACTCTGACACATGGGCAAGGCCATTCTAAAGTGCTCCTAAGTAGGAATGTTAGGTTGAGATGAAAAGGGATTTAGACAGCAACAAACCTCATCCCGGCCCTTGAGCAAAGCAAGCAAGGACAGGGGTAAGGACAACCATGAAAGGGATAATAAGAAAAAATTTATTCAGTGCTGGCTTTCACAGTACAGACAACTAAATGCCAATGCTGTCACATGGGGCACAGTAGATCTAGAATATTTTGTGACTAATCAAAATGCAACACGTATTGTGTCAGGCCTAGGAGTTGTGCCCAGTCTGTTGTTAGGATCATGTCTTCCAGTCCACATTCAACAGACAACTCATCTGAAACTTTCTGGAACATTTGTAATTCATCAGCCAAACTTTTCCTTTTTGCCAACCTGATCTAACAAGTGAAATCACTTTTTTTCAATATTTTCTCATCATCAATTGCTGTCACCCATTCTACTTCTTTCTCACAAGTGCTTATGTCTCCAATATGTGCTACAAAACAATCCTCTACTTCGGATTCCCACTCATAATCCTCGAGATCTTCAATGGGTAACCTCAAAAGGCAGTCCGCTCTGCAGTTCTTCCTGCCTGGAATATACTCCACTGTGAATGTGAACTCCACCAATCTTGCTGATAATGTGGTTGTTCTGGCAGTTGAACGCTTTTGTTTCCTTCCTGACAGAATGTCTACAAAAGGCAGATGATCAGTCTTTATTGCAAATAGTCTTCCCCAGAGATGCAAAGATCAAACTTTTCCACACTCAATACAAATGCCAGTAACTCCTTCCCAATTACTGAGTATTTTCATTCTGACTGGTGTAGTGTTCTAGAAGCAAAACCTATTGTGTATTCATATTTGCCCTCCAAATCGGACAAAACCATTCCCTGTCCATATTCACATGCGTCTCCTGTGACAATTGTTTTTCTTCCTTTCACAAATGGTTGTAACACAGATGCCATTATGAGTTCCTCTTTAACTCTCTTAAAACTACTGCTGCATCTCTCTGACCACACAAACTCAACACCTTTTTAGCAGTACTCTGTGATGATGTCATACATAGATTGTAAACAGATCATAAATGCAGCGATGTAATGAGAGGCTGCATTCTATGTATGTCAATTATCCCTGTCCCCCTGCTGTGAGGACATACTTCTACTTCCACAATAAACTACCTGAACATCTCTAAGACTCTTCCGAGTGTTCACCTCAATATTTTGGTGATGAGTGGTGAAGAAGATGTTTGTGACAAGTGTAATGGTGTAAGCAGGGGCCCAAGGATAACATGCATAGAACGATGGACGGAGAAGAAGGAAAGGTATCTTCTCGATTTAATTTCTCAAAAGAAGGTGGCAAGTGATGTTAAGTGGTTTCAGTAACAAGAGAGCTGCACTCAGACCCTAGACTTTTTTTTACATAATTACGGCCATCTTTATTTGATATCTGCCGGTGTGCAGTACGTAAAGGCTGAGTGTCTGTTACCCTGTCGCAAGCTGACAATGAATTACACTCAGCGTGTGTTCTACATTCTACTGTGAGTCGACCTCTGATAAATCCAGCGCATGATTGGATGCAGCCACACAACGCTGTGAACATGTTTGGAGCTTAATATGAAGTGTGTGCATCCGAGCCACTACAGTCTGTGGATGAGAGAGGAAGAGAATTCAACAATAACAGGAGCGCAGTGGCTAACCTTTGGTTGAAGCAAGATTTTCATGTTACCTTTGGGTCCCATCGGTTGTCAATCCCTCCAGCACTCGTCATTCTAAGAAAAAGTAGAAGTGGCTCCACTTCTGCTGCAGGATTCTCTGAAATGGACTACTTCTACCACATAGTTTACTGTTTTGGGAGTAGAGACAGTGAAAACATTGTGGTGCAAATGAACAATCAGGGGTTTGCAAGATTAATTTAATACAGTGCTTGGACAGTTCTACAACCATTGATTTACACGCTGTAAACAGTCTACATTTGACAAAAGACCAAGTTAGTGTAAATCTACATTCAGCGATTTACACGCTCACAAACGATTACTTGACTATATTGTGCAAACTTATGTGCAGCATTGTGGACGCTTATTAAAATACTAGGATTTGTATAATTTACACATCTTGCCAGTTGTTTTTGAGATTGGCATGAATTTTATAATTAGTGAAGTTTTTCAATACATATACCTTCTATGTAATTTTTTTTCCCTCTCATATATTTTCAAAATTCTGTAGCAGATATGTAAAATCCACTATTAGTGTGGAATTTATGGTTAAGGTCTTTCAAAGCATATTTGCATGCAATTGATGCTCAAACATTTAGACCTGAAAGGAGAAAAGGTCTAATGTACTATTATTTGAGGATTGAGGCTCAGCATGTGTACAGCCATCTTCCTGAATATGAGCCCACGTCAGATGATGATCTTGATGAGATCAATATAGCTGTGGCTCAATTACACTAATATTTTTCTAAGACTAAAAATATAGTAGTACATAGTTATACGTTTTTCACAAGAGTGCAAAAACCAAGTGGCAGCACTGATACCTATGTTACAGCAATGAAAATTATTTTAGACAAATATGAAGTTGACAATTTCACATCAGAACTAATTAGAGACCCACTAGTAGTAAGATGCAGTTCAAAGAAGATTTAAGAGTTTTTGTTAACTTGTAAAACTCCACCTTTGGATAAAGCTAGAGATATAGTTAAAAACATTGAAGGCTCGTGTGCAGATGTAAAGTTGTTAGATGACTCTCTAACCAAGACCACAATTTCAGGAGCTGTAGTTAGCAGGTCAGCCACCAATGTTCCTTCAGAAAATAGAAGAACTAAATGGATAATTAGGCCAAACATGTCATCACAACAATTTCAGAAAATAAACGTTATAGATGTGGTTCTCCAGTACTTTTCCTCATTCAAAAACTGTCCTGTACAGGGTCAACACTACAGGAAAGGTAAGAAGGTTGGCCAAATATTTAGAGTATCTAGAGGAGGAAAGAATAGCAGTGTTTATTGTGTAATCAGTTAGGAGTAGGAGGACTTTGAGGGTGACAAATGTGAATAACATACAGAATTAGTATTGGGAGTGAGAAGCGAGGGTGCTGAAGGAGGAAAACATATTGCTGATCCTGATGTCGAGATTTCTATTGAGGCAAAAGTGATTCAACTTTTAGTTTACACAGGTGCTTGCATCACAATCATGTATCAGGAAAATGTGGCCGGATCAACTTTTGGTCCCACCAGATATTCTAACAGTGGCATTTGAGGGAAGCAAAGTGGATCTAATTTTGGGCTACTATTGAAATGCTGGTGAGTCAATTAAGGGGAAAGTGTATGTGGCAAGAAAAGGTATCAATGTGCCAGAGTGAATTCATCAGGCTGAGTTTAAGATTACAATAAGGCCTGGATTGAAAAACCCTATTACAATTGAGAGGACTACAATTGGATCCGTTTTAGACACAGAAACATTTTGGGAAGGAAAATATATTAAAGTATTTCAAGAAAAGTTAGGTAAAGTAATAATTTCACTTATACTATTAAAGTTAAACAAAGGTTTTCCACCGGTAAAGCACCAGTTAAGCAATACTCCCTTCGTGTAAGAAAATATCTTTCTCAAATGCTAAAAGACGCACAAGTTATTATTGAAAAGGTTGAAGCAACCTTATGGTTGTCTCCGCTTTATTGGACAAAGAAGAGGTCAGGTGAACTTAAAATGTGAGTGGATTTAAGGAGTGTCAACTGAGCCATTTGGGTTGAGAACTTTCCATTGCCATGAATTGAAGATTTGATCACAAAGGTAAAACAATCCAGTTGGTTCACCAATCTAGACTTAAGGCCAGCAGACCATCAGGTGGAACTTGGTAAAGATTACGAGCATTGGACTGTTTTTATTACACCAGAAGGATTATTCTAATGTTGTAGAATGCCATTTGATATAGCTTCTGCTGCGTCAGTATTTCAAAGGCTGTCAGATATGTCTACTTATTTTCCACAGGTTGTGGTTTTTAGGATGATATTCTGAAATTTTCAGACAGCGAGTGTGAGCACGATCGTGTGTGGAGTGATGTGCTGGGTGTATTGCTTCGGAGTGGTGTGGCTCACTGGTTAGAGACGGCATGACCCGGAAGCAAAGAACGGCACGGGACCAGGGTTCAATTCCCGACGCGGCAGGTTCGTGGACCAGGGTCAGCGGACTCGATAATTCTCGCCTCAGTGCCTACTCTAACCAGCGATCACACTCGGCAACTCTGGGCATTAGCTTGCCTCATCTCTACAACGGCCCCCCACATTCGCCAGGGATGCCTGGTTTCACTTTGGAGATACCCAGTAGGGACCATCTCACAGGGATAGCCAGGATGGGTTCCCCAGCGGTCTACAGCGCCACGATGCCTCAGGGCAGCAGTGCGCTTTACAAGACACATACATTTACATTTATTAGAGAAAAGAGGGACCAAACGGGACCGAACTTCAAAAATACAAGTGTACTTTTAGGAAAAGAAAGTTCAATTACTTGGGTAATGTTTTTTCAGGACAAGGGGTGAAGCCTAACCCAAGTTTAGTTAAAAGTATAGTTGAGGCCCCAGCACCCAAGAACAAGGAGCAATTGCTGCCCTTTCTAGGGCTTTGTTAATTCTATGCCAAATTTATAAAAACAACTTTGCTTTAAGAGTACTTCTAAAAAAAGGTGTTGAGTTTGTGAGGTCGGAAGGATGTGACAGTACTTTTAAGAGAGTTAAAGGAAATCATAAGCGGTACATGGGTTACAACAATTTGTAGAAGTTAGAAAAACAATTGCTACAGCAAATGCGTGTGAGTATGGACAAGGAGTGCTTTGTACCAATTGGAGGGAAAATATGAAAATACAATAGGTATGTGTATGGAGTGTGGAAAAGTTTAATCTGTATCTCTGAGGAAGTTTGTTTATGTTAAATACTTATCATCAGCCCTTAGTAGACATTCTGTCATGAAGGAAACTGAAACATTCAATGCCAGAATAGCCAGATTATAGTAAAATTGTTAGAGATGACAATCACAGTGGAGTATATGCCAGGTAGGAAGTACTCCAGAGAGGCTGTCTTTCGGGGTTGCCCATTGAAGATCTCAAGGATTATGAGCGGGAATTTGAAGTATTTGTATTTTCATCAAAGAATTATTCAACTAGCGCATTTAGGACACTTGGGTTCAACAGTAACCAAGAGCAAAGAGGTCATTTTTGATGGCCAAAAATGGATGTTGAGATCATGGATTTTGTAAGGAATGTCAAAGTGAGTGATAAGGTCCTGGTAACATATGGTACACTTGATTCATTCATGTTATGCCTAGGTGGAGCTTGGCAACATGTAGGTGTGGATTTTTAATGCCTATATCATATTGTCAAGTATTTCATAGTCATGAAGCCAGTTAGGTCCACGGACTGCAGTTCCAGATTGTGCAGCAGGCACAGTTAGTCAAAGTGCAAGGCCTGGTTGGTGCAAATCACACTTCCAACATAGATCCTTTTTCTTCTCTTGTTTCAAGGAGCAGATCTGAGAGGCTCTGCCCCTCTTTGATACGTATTCAGTGCTCTTCTAGGGTCAATCAGGAGGACACGCCTGTCCAATGAGGTGCAGGACAATACCCCAGAGCATGACCTTTTCCTCCAAAGTGTGGAACAATAGTCTCCAAGAAAGCACAAATTCTCCAAAATTCTATATGGCTGAAGTCTCAGCAGAGAAGCAAGAGCTAGCTAAACCAACCACCAGGATGGCTCATTTCAATAGATCCCCTCCATCCTACATCTGCAAATTCCTTCCTTAAGCCTGCCATCTGGCTGGGTTCAGAGTATAAAGGGGGTAGCTGGAACTAGCTGCCGATGTCTGTCCCCTGTTGAAGCTTTACGACCCTTGCCCCATTCTCCGGCATTCCTGTGGAGCAGAGTCCTCTTCCAAGAGATAGCCTTTTCTCCCTCTGTACCACTGATCACTTCATTAAAGCAGCCTGACTATCCTCTTAACTCTGACCAATTAGGGCAGACCAATGGAAGGCTGAATTTTGACTTACAGGCAAGAAAGTCTTATAACTTTTTTCTGTTCATTGTAGAATTAATTCAACAACAGCATATTATTGGATTATTCAATCCCATTCACCTAAGTCCTTGAAAGATATTTTTCAGTGGTACCTTGTGGTATTTATGTATTCATACACTATTGCAATGTTAACCTACATGGATGGGGATCTACATTCGGGAAAATTGATTGTCCAATTTCTCCTACACCAGGGCCTATAAAACTATGTTTATAAGGACCCTCCTTATAACTACATGACCCCCACCCCTGAGGCACATTGGGGAGAATTTAGAGGTTCTGAATATGCAAACATAATGTAGATCTTCACTCCACAGTGCTCCTAGCACAAAAGTCCATTTTGGGAAGCACTTTACTTCAGTTAGGGAAGTGAAATTTGCAATTGTGTTATCACCAAGGCATGGCAAATAGATTTAGAAGGGTTCTCCTTATAAGTACCTCACCCCCTACCCCTGGGACACCTAGTGGAGAATATGCATCAATATTGTAGTTTATCAATTTTTAAGTGCCCCTAGCACCAAAGCCAAATTTGGGCACAATGTACATTTCATTTTATATACTAGGGACTTAAATGTAGTGTTAATTCCCCTGTCCTATCATGCACTAGGACCTTATAGAGGAGGGCATGCCACTCATAGGGGTCTCTGACCCATAGTGTACCCCAGTGTATGTAGGTGATGCCACTGCATTCTAAGTGTGTTTTCAGCATAGCACTGGCCCTGGGCGTGGTTACGCAGAGCCCAGGGACAGTCAGAGTCAGTTATCATCAGTACCAGTCAACAACAAAATGGGGGTGCGCAGGGCACAGGATGACTTTGCAACAGTGGGCTTCTCTGGGGCTACAATAACCTGTCTTTCACATACATTTCACACTGGTGCACTCAACTATGTTCGCCCATGTCTCCCATGGTTTTCAAATAAACCTGGTAGAACTGAGCCAGAGACTCAATTTATCCAACATGTAAATAGTTTTACCATCAGAATTAGAACCATTATTTTAAGTTCAAAACCCATCAGAAGGGCCTGACTGGATACTTTTTCTGAACATGGTTCAATATTTTGTATACCTTCTTTTCACAGTTGGGCAGTAGCAAATCTGTGCTCAAAGCTTCACTGAAAGAACCAGGGAACGGGTGACCACTGTTTGTCGGGGAGGCTTGCATATTTTCCCAGGCTACATAAGTCTATAAATCTCCCGGATTAGCAACAGTTGAGTATCTTCTTTCTGGGTACTCTAATAACACCATAATGTCCAGAAGTTATTTTTATTATTCCAGAAGGCACCATTCAGTGGACGACAGAGCTCCTAGCCACACTCTTTAGGACTGCAGGCAAAAGCACCCCTTTTACTGTTGAATGAACTCTCCCTACTTTTCAGGCCTGGAAAATGTAGCCTACAGAAACACTGTATGAGAGTTCTCCTAGACATGAGAATACCTTTTTTATTTGAGACAGAGTTGAATTCAATCACTCCACAGTCTTCTTCCGGGGGGTCATAAACTCTTCCATTGGGAATGGCCCTTTGTAGGGCTTTTTTCCCTCCAGTTTTCATGGGTCTACGTGTTAGCCTTAGGACTTTGAGTGCTTTGACACTCCCATTCAGTACCAAAGCTTTGTGCTTAACATATACATACTGATGATTGGTGTAAACATGATTGGCTGATTTGAGTTAACTTTAAATCACTGGCACAGTGAAAAGACATATACCTATGCTACGAAGTGGGCCTGCAGCACTGGTTGTGGCACCCACTGAGGTAGCCCTTCAAACATACCAGAGGTTTGCCATGGCAGGTTCTGTGTGTGCAGGGTATTGTTACTCAGTTTGGCATTTAAAGCTACCTGCAAAAGTTATCCATGTCTATCACTACATCTGAGTACTTCCTGGGGGCAGGATGCAGTGTAAGGATGAGGTAGGGCATGTGCACATGTGTGCTGCATGCCCTAGTAGTGAACAACATTGGAATGGTGTGTTAAGTACTGTATGGCCTGCTTCTCGTTATGATTGGGGATCAGTAGAAAGCCTATTGAGCTGTATTTCCTAATTGCAGAAGAGTAGAAGTGCGGTGTTTGGTATTGATGGATTAGTAATGGCAAATCTTCTTCGGTATTGAGAGTAGATTTGACATTACTAATGTGGAAATGCCACTTTAGGAAAAAGGGCCCTTACTATGCTCGTGGCTCTCTGTGTGCCTGTCAGCCTGTCTCCAACCACAGCTGGGTTCTGGGGAGACCTTCCTGATAGACAACCATAAACTAGGGGCACTCATAAAAACTGCAGACCTCTGACTCTGAGAGGCCTTCCTGGGACAGATAAGTGCAGGGTGGAAATGGCAACTGAATTTCAAGGGGCAGGCTCCTACCGCCCACTAAAGATTTTGATCAAGCCTCCCAGAGTATGATGGCAGACAGGACTACATTTAGAGGGGGCCTGTGCATTTCAAAGGTGGTCTTTGAAGTTAGTGGGTATAACTACTGGGGCTCTGTTCTCAGGAGTTTAGAGACAATTTTGGGATTGGAACCATTCTGCGCTAGTTCAACAGTGGGACATTGACAAGATAAACCATTGGGGTATGAAGGACTGCAACAGGATTATCCAAAGACTTGTGGTGGCCTGGGGCTTGTTGTGCTCCAGGAAGGGGTTTATCATTTGGTGGATTATTGCCTGAATGTTGCGTGTTTGCAGACAATTGCCTCCTGTCATGGCCTGAGCCCTAATAACTCTCCAGGGGCCAGTAGGCTGGCCTCCTGTCCACAAAATCCCAGGGATAGAAAGGATCTTTCTGTTTTCAAAAGATCGGAAGGAACATGCAGGGTATGGTGGAAATGGGTGGAATTTATTATCGGTTCGGACAAGCACCATCCTAATGTATCCAGTAAGGACACTGTACAGAGGAGTGTGCTCGTAAAGATCAGTGGCCTATCTGAAGATTTCACAATGTGAGGAGTTTGAGAAGTGCCGGGTAAGTTTTCCAAGTCAGAGTAACCCAAGTTTGCAACCGAAATCCTGTCCTAGCTCGCGCTTCATAGTTTGGTGTCCGAAGGGTGTTGGGGGACATTTGCCAAGTCTGCGTGACCCACACCAGAAGCCTGGACTGTCTCTGGCCTCCAGATCAGTAGGACAACAGTGCCTGACATCACAGTCTCCATCCGACATTGCCATAGTCACCATGTTCAGCTCTCCAGACCCTCCACAAGATCTATCCAAGGGAAAGGGATTCCCTACGATGTTCTTCCTTTGACATACGTTAGGGTATGAATAAAGGCATGTCCTGTTTTTGCATGTCTAAGTTGTTAAATCTCATCTTCCTTCTAAGCACAGGACTTGGCTGACAGTTCAGTTTCAACCATTTTATCAAGTTCTCTTGTCTTTCTGCTAATCTAAGCACAGAAGGGGTAAGAGCCAGAAACCTAGACACTGGAGAAGACTACAGCAAAAATCTAAAACCATTGACAAATCAAGACTGATTGGCTTTGCCAAATATTATTATGGCTATTGATGTTTGTTTGTATGTGCTATTGCCATTCAATCACTGTTTACTGGAGCTCATTAATGGACCACTAAGCTAATTTTACAAAATGTAGGTAATAGTTGAGTTGGATAGTAGCCCACCTCAAGTAGTAACGCAAACCGTGTTACGGTGAATCACAAAATTAGCCTGCGCTCAATCCCCTGCTAGCTATGGCACAGGGCAGATATGAATAATTTAGAGGAAAAGTGAAAGGTATTAGGCAGTACCAAAACAGTAATAAAGTCATAACACACGACAAAAGCAAATCCAGGAGGAATTTAGAAAAACAGAGTACATTTTAATGAATCAATTACACCAAAATAACAAAACTCCACTAAAAGGAGCTGGAGATAGTGACAAAAAGTGTTACGCACCAACTTTGGTCCTCTTGTTGCGCTTGGCCTATACCTGAGTGCAAGTTAGGATGTGAACAACTTGGGTTGGACACAGAAATCACATTTGACGCAGTAGGAAGCTTTATCTTCTGACTTAGTCTCTGAAATGGAAGTAAATTATCCTTGAGGTAGCAGGCCAGAGAGATCAATGATGTTTGATAGACACTGGACAAAAGCACACTGAAGATTTGCCTTTTATTGGAAAGCTCTAAGTGGAAGAAATTCGAATTTCGATGCCCAACGAAGGTCCGTCCCAGCTGAATACTTTTGGCGTCTTCGCCCAGTATGGATTTCAGGATTTGTATCTAGTGACGTTTTTGTACTTTGGATTCTTCCAGCAAGGCAAGGCTACAGGATGCAGATGGAGAGGGCTCCATAAGGCTCAATACCTTCTCTGCAATGCCCCACTGAATCTGATTTGCTGCTGTGGAAAAACTCCAAGTAGGAGCAACCTGACTCTTCAGCCCAGAGGCAATGTACCTTCATTATATCATTGGAGGGTGGAGGGGGGGTTGGACCTGTTCATTCGGAAAAGCCATACTGTTTCTACATCCCAGGTTTGGTAGGAGGAGTACACTTTGACACAGCCAATGGTCTCAGGATTTTAGGACAGGTCTTATGGTGAAGACTCACTCCAGCAAGAGCCACCATCAGGGTCCAGGGAAAGTCCCGCTGGAAGTGCTGACTAGACAGTTGTAAAAAAATCCCCTCGTAGCTTGTTGCACTGTAGCTTGAGGTCAGCCTTACGACCCCCATGGAGTCCACTTCTTTGTAGAAGATCAGGCCCAGTCTTCTAGGCACTTCTTTGGCCTGCCTCAGTTACTACACAGAAATTCCACAGGTCCAGTAGAGTTCTGAGGAGTGTACTGAGACTGCCACATTTTTACCAGGCGCCAGCTTGCTGGTGTCTCCTGGCCCCTTCCTAACTACTTTTGCAGCACATCTTGTGTGCTTTACAGCAATAAAACCCACAGTGGCCCTCTCTGCCGAAATTCAGGATGGCAAACCCCTTCTTCCCATATGAGGAGTCTGTGTACCCACTCGGAGGTGTGGCCAGGGAAATAAGCAATCCTTCATCTGTGATAACTCTGAACTAGTTCTGGGGGCAGCTCCTCTTCTACTGGGATTGGTGCCAGCCTGAATACGGTAACAAAATAAGGGACCTGCCCAGGAGTCAACTAATATTATCCTGGGACAGTGTAGTCCTCTTTGAAATTAATCAAGTTCTTGGGCACAGCCTAAATGGCCATTCTGTCAGAGGAAGAGAAAAATCTCCCCACAAATTCGTACAGTTGAGCTGCTGCTGAAATCGGATGCCTATTTAATGTATTACAGCTGCACATGGCATGTGCCATATGGGAACATTATGAACTTGCCACTTGATACTGAGCAGGTGAGTAACCACACACATTGCTAGCCGCTCATAAATAACCAGCTGTTTTAATCGTCTTTTGTGGCCATTGTATTTCACCAAGTTATAATGCTAGTGGTGCAAAATTATGATTATCTCGGTTTGATTTGGGGGTTGCAGAAGCATTAGCTCTGGGCACCCTCCACCTTGCACAGGCGGCATGGGCTACAGCCTCTTTAATCCCTAGTATTTACTCCCTTCTCCATCACAACAGCACCCCAGTGGCTTGCATAGACTAAAACTAAAGCCATTCTGCAAAGCCAACCACTCTCCCTCTTCTCTATCAGACTAACAGCATCAGCACCAACAGCCGAACAGCACAGAAGCCTCTCTACCTCCCGGCACTCTGCATCTTCTCCTTCAGAGCAGCAACCCCAGAGGGAACCTGGACAGATGCCACTCGCTGCCAGTGCATCCAATATCAGAGTGAGGAGAACCTGAGTTGAGAATAGAAGAAAGGGAGGAAGTGTTTGCAAAATGACCACAAAAATAAGGGGGAGAGGATAACTCCCTACTCCAGCCTCCCTGTTCAATCACTGATTCTTGCCGAGAGGATCTGGAAACTTTCTGAAGGGGTGCACCTACCTTGATGTAAGTCTGACTACAGGATGTCACCCCCACACCTCACCAGTTCTAGAGAATTTATCTATGAAACTCAAACAGGGTTTGTGTATTGTTCAAAGTATTTCTGCATGACTAGGAGCACTCTCCATATATACCGGAGGTAGGATCAGAGGGACCTTCCTTTTTGGGTCCCAAAGGGTCCTGATGAATGCAGAGTGACACCTCCTTTCTCCTTTCACCTCCATGCTTCACGTTTTTAATCTAGCCAGATGGCCCTGGAACAAATTTGGCAGTGGGTTCACATCTGAGTTCGTTTTAATCTTCACTGGCTGCACTTTTTCTTTGGTGATCCCAAAACATTTCATTGATTGTATTGTCTTCCCCTCCCTGTTGTTCCACCCAGGCACTGTCCTGCACGGGGGTGACTGTAGCACACCCTATGATGAAGCATCTCACAATTTTGTGAATGAGGGCAGTTTTTCCATACTGTATAGGTGGCGTTGGCTCCTTTGTATGCACATTTCTATACATTTCTTCCTTTCCCTACTCCTTTGTGTGATATTCAGGAAGTGTTTGCAACCTGTAGACCTAAGCAAGATCGCCCAGTCTGGTTTAAATTGAATCTTTTTGTTGTTCTTGTGATTAATGCCAGTTTTTAAAAAAAAATAATTTGTTTCCATTCCCTTTCCCCTGCATAGCAATATTTCATATGAATCAAGACATTTTCTTCTCATAAGATCCTGAAGATTTCAACTAAACATAGCTACTTTGTAACGGAAATGTAAGCAGTTGACAGTTAAATGCAACATGTTGCAGACACTACAGACACCGTAGAGTGACTACAATGGACTGTAGGCACACTGATCAAATTGCAACCAACGCCATTCAGGCAAGTAGTAGTGCCGGCGGCACCTAATGCTGCAACTTACTTGAGGGCTCCTGGCCAGCAAAGAGCCCTCAATGGTGCAGCTTGTTTCCATTATATTACCGCCCCTCTTTCAAAGAATAGATCTGAATTGAGCAGAAGAGAGTTTTGTATCTGCCCTATCAAAATCCGAGACCTAGCAAGGAGCCAAAGGACATTCCTGGGCGAAGCCAAATTGAGCTGCGTAATGCTCCTTGTGGCTCCCGCGGCGACCATACTTTGATTCCTGTAAAGGAGTGACGAAGTGCCACACGAGGTATGATTAGAACCTAGAGGTATGTGGTCCGGCGGCAGCAGAGGCAAGATGGCCGCATCCTGAGAAGGTCCGCTGCACCGAGGCTCACCTTTGTATGAAAGGACCTTTCAACTGGAGCAGTTTCGCCAATAAACAGCCATTACTCTGTTGGAAACTGCCAGGATAACGGAGGCGAGTTTCTGACTTTTAATGGAAATGTTGTAACTCACTTTCAGCGCAAATGCAACTCTCCTAGGACTCCCGATTTTGCAGCCGCCATTTTGTTTACCCATGGAACGGCGCAATGATTTTTTTCCTCAAAATGACCCGCATCACGCTTCGAATTGCCTGCGGTCTCATCATTGCAAGTAATTTTGCCTAATTTTCTTCATCTGCACAGCGGCTATTGCCTAATATGTGATTTGGCTTTGGTTTATTTTTCTTTTGTGGCTTTTTTCCTCAAGTGCTTCATTATAGTGGCTGCCATCGACTGTGAGCAAGTACAATTATCTTTACCTCAGCCTGTTGTTTTCGGTGAAGTGTATCTAATACAGCGCAATCAAATCTATGTTACTTCATTATTACTGCTGCGTTCTTTGTTCTGGAATTGCTACTGTGCACACCTATGCTGAGTTTCAATAATATTGTGCTGTCCTAACTTCATTAGTGCTGGGGTTACTATATTAATGCCGCTCCCATCAACATCTTTATATTTGTCATATAGCTCACTTTATCAACAACGCGCTGTGCCTTTTATAGTGAGGAAGGTAGAGAAAAGAGAGGAAAAAAAGCTATTCTATGTGTATTGCATTTGCTTAAGACGCAACTCTTCGAGGATTGCTAAAATTGACTCTGTGCTGTCTCTAACAGTTAGCCTCCTGACAGATGTTGCATTTTCCTCGTTCTTGCTTCTATAATACTATTGTTATTTTCGTATTTTTTAAATTTTGTAAATTTTTTTTACTTCATCTGATCTTCTTGCTCAACTCTTCAAAATCGATCTGGTGCTTTCTAATAAATCGCATAGAACTGTTGGGACTTCTTCTGGAGGTTGGAAGGATTCTAAAGCCAGCAACAGAAAGCGCCTTAAGAAAAACCCTTCCTCTCCCACTAAGTCCCCTCTTCCAATCATGCTGGAGGGCATCACGGATGAAATGATTCTCTTCTGTCCTTTCATGTCGGATACCACACTTCAAAGAATTGAAAAAAAATGGTCCGGCCTTGACATGAGGTTATCTGATGTTGAACAAAAGGTGAGTGACGCGCAGGATGTCATTGCCAAAGTCGAGAACCTTACCAAAGAAGTTTACCATCTCAAAAAAACAGCTGAAGATTTAGAAAATCGCAATCAACGTAATAAACTTCGTATTTATGGTATTCCCGAAGGTTCTGAAGGCTCGGATATGATCACCTTCTTGAAAACTCAGGTCTTGCAGATTGTTGACCTCTCAAAATCAGCTGACTTTAACATTCAAAGAACACACAAATTAGGGTCTCAAAATACATCCTTGTTCACCAAACCAAGAGGCATCATCACTTATTTTCTGCTATACTCTGATCTTATGGAAATCCTTACGGCAGCCAAACAACATAAACAAATGTACTGGTCAGGTCACAAGTTTTTTTTCAGTCAACACGTCTCTAAACCAACCGCTAATAGGCGTAAAGAATTTCTGGATCTCAGGCCAGCCGTAGTCCATGAACGCCCGTTATGGCCTTATTCATCCATGCTTTTTTAAAGTGACCTACAAAGACAGAACATTTTCATTTGAGGACCCAGCAGATCTCCAGAAGTTTATTCACACACATCGAGAGGAGCACATGGAACTTGGCAAACATTGAATATTTTACTAATGTCTTCGTTTTCTCTCCTTAGGTTTTACATTTGATGTTTGTTATTATTAACTTTCCCTTTTGTTCATTTTTAGGTCTTTCCTGTGCTGTAGCTGAAGACCCTTGCACATATATCATCCGTCTGTTTGTTTGTCTGACATATCCAGTTGATGTAGTCCCATGTCTCTGGTAAGCTCTATTTTTCCTTGTCTTCATTGTTCTTTTTTTTTCTTCTTTTTCTCTTACTTGTAATATTTCATCTTTTCTTTTTCGCCTGATATTGTGTAGTCGATATTAGTATCTTGGTGCCCGCCCCCAGTGGTGTGGCTGTTCTGCTTTTTGCCGTCCCCCCTCCCTCACTAATGGTTCTTGTTCTTTTTTATTTCACTTTTATGACTAAAGCCCCTCGACTTTTTGTCATCTCTTCTTTCTTATCTCTTTTTACACAACTATTTTCTCCCTTTTTATCATTTTCTGGGCAACAATTATCTCCTTTTTATTTTTCTCAAATTTTTCATCTATTTCATCTCAACCATTTTCTCCGTCCCTTTCCCTTACCTCTGTCTTGCTGTGACCATTTGGCACGATTACTTCTTCCCAGGCTGTTCTCTGCAGTCTTTCTTTTTCTCCCTGATTATAAAAGGGTTGCACACCTATACGCTCGAGAGATTGATTAGTAAAATCGCCGCGCTAACTGGTGTACCGCACACGCATTTGCTGCAAGGGGTTTTTACCTGCTGAAATTTTATACTTTTAAAACTGCTGTTTATTCGAATTGTTCTTACCCTGATTGAAGTGATTTGAAGCGCTACTCCCCGGTCCACCGCAGCAATTTCATGCTGTTTGCGTGGAGGGAGGAACAGCGCCTGTACTAGCGGATTGGTCCTTGGTAGGTAACCTTCTTACCGAGGGTGACGTTCTAGTCTCCACCCACCTCCCTGATTATAAAAGGGTTGCACACCTATACGCTCGAGAGATTGATTAGTAAAATCGCCGCGCTAACTGGTGTACCGCACACGCATTTGCTGCAAGGGGTTTTTACCTGCTGAAATTTTATACTTTTAAAACTGCTGTTTATTCGAATTGTTCTTACCCTGATTGAAGTGATTTGAAGCGCTACTCCCCGGTCCACCGCAGCAATTTCATGCTGTTTGCGTGGAGGGAGGAACAGCGCCTGTACTAGCGGATTGGTCCTTGGTAGGTAACCTTCTTACCGAGGGTGACGTTCTAGTCTCCACCCACCTCCCTGATTATAAAAGGGTTGCACACCTATACGCTCGAGAGATTGATTAGTAAAATCGCCGCGCTAACTGGTGTACCGCACACGCATTTGCTGCAAGGGGTTTTTACCTGCTGAAATTTTATACTTTTAAAACTGCTGTTTATTAGAATTGTTCTTACCCTGATTGAAGTGATTTGAAGCGCTACTCCCCGGTCCACCGCAGCAATTTCATGCTGTTTGCGTGGAGGGAGGAACAGCGCCTGTACTAGCGGATTGGTCCTTGGTAGGTAACTTTCTTACCGAGGGTGACGGTCTAGTCTCCACCCACCTCCTAGTCTATATTAGCCACAAAACCTTCGCGCAGCGGTGACGCGCAGCGGAAGCGCCATAGACGCGCCGAAGAGGCGCCAAAGAGAAGCCAGTCTGCGCCAGTCCGCGTTCAGACGCTTCGGGCTTCGAGACTGTGCAAGATGGTAGGACGGCGCATTATATATAGTGCTCTTGCGCTGCATGCTTTACGACCCATCGTTAATCCCCTTTGTTTTAATTCACTCCGTCCTCACACCACTATTACTGGCTGCAAATCTTGCGACTGGTGTCCTCCCACTTTTCCGTTAGGCATCCATCCGTCTATACATACAATGAAAATGTTTCTTCTGAATTGTCGGTCCCTTCCAAAACACCATACTGAACTGGCATTACTGATTGAGGAGCTTAACCCGGAAGCTCTTTTTCTAACCGAGACTTGGCTTCAGCTTCAAAATGATCCGTGAGTAGTATGGGCCATTCCCAAAGGCTACACCATCAAGCGCCTAGACCGCCTGTCAGGCAGAGGTGGCGGACTGGCCATTATTTATAAAGATATTTTTAGATGTCGTGTCACCTCCTTGTCCACCTCAGTATGTGAGAGTCTACACTTTTCTCTTGATTTCTCCCCCACAAATAGTTTTTCTGGCATTTTGGTCTACCGACCACCGGGCTCCCTTGGAGATTTCATTGCTGATATTACAGACCTAGCGGCCAACTCAGTGCTCACCTCAGCTAATTTCCCTCTGCTAGGTGACCTAAATCTGCATCTAGACGATCCCCTTGATGCTGCCGCTAACAGTCTTCGCACAAATCTTCAGGCCATCAACTTGCTCCAAAAGGGCTTCCAGCCGACACACAATAAGGGGCATCTTTTGGATCATGTCTACAGCAATTTAGACAATTTATCGGTGGAAGTACCGTTACCACTGCCCTGGACCGACCATTTTTTAATTCCTTTTATTTGGTCCACCAATATCCCCTTTATTTCACAAACCCATGACAGGCACTGGGGTAGGAAATGGAGTTCACTTCCGCTTTCTAAATGGGAACAGGCGCTCTCTGAACAGCCTCCCCAAAAAACTATGAATCCTGACACGCAGCTTTCAAATTTGATAGCTGGATTTCCAATACTTTAGATCAAGTGCTTCCAAAAGGCTCTCTGCAAACAATAAAAAGATCCAAAGTTGCACCTTGGTACTCTCAGGACCTTAGGACGTTGAAACAAGTCTGCCGTAAAGCGGAGAGAGCTTGGAGGAAAGATCCCTCCCAACTGAAAAAATCAGATTATAGAGTGGCAATGAGGCACTACAAGAACGAAATAAAACTTGCTCAAGCCAAGTTCTATGAAACCAAAATTAATATGGCAGCTAACTCCCCTAGAGAAATTTTCAAAATTGCAAAATCCTTAATTTCCCCTCCTTCTGAGACTCTGCCATCAGAGGGTGCACAGGTCCGCTGTGAGAATTTGGCCACCTTCTTCTTTCAGAAGATTCAGGCCATCTATTCCCAATTCTCGACAGATAATGAAGATACGGCTTCCTCCTTTACTTTGGACACTGACCTACCTGTATCCTGTTCACTGGTCACTTTTCCACTCTTAGATCCTAGCACTTTAGATATATTGGTCCATAAAGTCACCTCAGGATCTCCAAACGATCCAGCCCCTCCACAGACATTGATGAAAGTGATTGATACTATTCGCCCGTTTATTCTAGAGGTTCTTAACACCTCTATTTCCTCCAGCTCTGTCCCATCCACATGGAAGTGCGCGATGGTAAGGGCCCTGCTGAAAAAGCCGAACCTGGATCAGAACAATCTGTCCAACGTCCGCCCTATCTCGCTTCTCCCGTGGATGAGTAAATTGCTGGAGAGACATATCAATAAAACCCTAGGAGACTATTTAGAGTCCAATAACCTTCTACAGGTCTCCCAGACGGGATTTCGTCCCCAGCATGGTACCGAAACTGCCCTTCTGGCAGTGACAGAGGCAGCCAGAGCTATAATGGACCAGGGAGGAAAAACAGCCATTATACTTCTTGATCTTAGTGCCGCGTTCGACACTGTTAACCATGCCACGTTATTACATCGTTTAAAGGGCATGGGGGTGTCGGGCGCGGCCCTGAGTTGGCTGACCTCCTTCTTGGAGGAACGTTTTTTTCAGGTGTTTGAGGGCGAGGTGGCATCATCTAAGCATCCGCTTAGCTGTGGGGTTTCGCAGGGCTCCTCCTTGAGCCCCACACTTTTTAATGTCTATATGCAGCCTCTAGAGAAGATAGTCCTCCCTTTTGGTGTGCGGATCGTCACCTACGCAGACGATACCCAACTTGTGGTCTCTTTGGACCACAAGGAGGGTTCGTCTAACACCCTGGGCCCTTGTCTGGAGGCTGTCGCTGAGTGGATGCAACTCTCCCACCTCAAACTCAACGGGGAGAAGACGGAGATCATGCTACTAGGTAACCCTTCCCCAACCTCCCTGGCGTCTGGCTGGCCTTCATGTCTCGGTGCTCCCCCCCTCCGAAAGACCAGATAAAGAGCCTAGGAATCTGGCTTGATAGTGCGCTGGATTTCTCAGTCCAAGCTACCAAAACTGCCTCCATATGTGTGGGGCTATTGAAAATGCTCCGCAAAGTGCTCCCTCTACTTCCATTCCAGGCGAGAAGGGTCATGGTACAGGCCCTGATACTCTCCCGCCTGGACTATGGAAATGTTCTATATCTAGGAGCCCCGGCAACAGTGACAAAAAGACTCCAAGTCACCCAAAACTGTGCCGCCCGACTGTTGTTCAACATCCCGCGCTGTCAATCAGCAAGGAATGCCTTAAGAGAACTCCATTGGCTCCCAGTGGCCGCCAGAACACAGTTTAAGGCCATGTGCATTTTGCACAAAACCTTCCATCGAAATGGTCCGGCAATCCTGTACCCCCTGGTGTCACCATATTTTCCATCTAGAGCCCTTCGCTCGGCTTCACTGCATCTGGCAACCATGTCTAAAATCAAGAAAGCCCGCTGGGGTGGCCGCTCTTTCACTCACGCAGCGGCAAAGCTATGGAATTCCCTGCCTTTAACTCTCAGACAAAATAACAATCTAATGTCATTTAGGAGAAACCTAAAAACTCACCTGTATTCAAAAGCGTACTAAACTTACCCAGTAGCTCGACACAGTATTCAGTCTAAAGCGCTGCGAGGCCTCCGGGTGGTTATGCGCTATATAAGTGTAATTTTTCATTTCATTTCATTTCTTCTTTCTAAAATTAGCCTCGCCAATTCAGTCCCTATTATCTTCTCTCTCTTACTTTTTTCTAATCTCTTGCTTAACTTACTTTAACTACTACTTATGAAGGGTTTTCGTGTTATTTCTTGGAATGTTAAAGGTATTCGCAACCATGTTAAAAAACAGCGAGTGTTATCTCATTTGGCGAGATTAAAATGTCAAATTTCTTTGTTACAAGAAACACATCTTAAACTACAGGATTTGCACTCACTGCGCAAACAATGGGTGGGAGAAATCTTTTGTTCTCTGGCAGTGAATAACAAAAATGGTGTGGTTATTCTGTTTCACAAGTCGTTAAATGTTCAGTTACGTAATGAGTCTCATGATAACAATGGTAGATGGTTGCTTTTAAATACTATTGTTAATGATACACAATTTTCATTTTGCAATGTTTATGGCCCTAATGGCATTGATTTAGCTTTTTGAAACGACTTTTCTACACTCCTCTCTTCGCAGGCTGATGATAATTTAATTGTGGGTGGTGATTGAAACCAACTCATGGACCCTTTTTTGGATCAGAAGTCCCAAACCAGATATGTTCCCAATAAGATGCAAAAGTCATTTTGTAGAGCCATCTCCTCTAGAGGTCTAGCAGACACATGGAAAATTTTCCATCCCAACACTTTAGAATTCTTCTTCTTTTCCCCTATTCACAAATCTCATTCTTAAATCGACTACATTTTCCTTACACAACATGTATTGCAATTCATGACTAATTCAGAAATTGGCTCGATCCTCATTTCAGATCATTCCCCCGTTATTTTAGACCTGGACTGCCCTTCACCTCCTTCCAACTCTCGTCGCTGGCGCTTTAATAACTCTCTCCTCTTAGATCCCCAATTTGTTGAACAATTTACATCCATTATGGATGAATTTTTTCTTAACAATCTTCACTCTACTCCTCATTTTCATTTTATTTGGGAAGCCTTCAAGGCTGCTGTACGTGGATTTATTATTGCTTTTGTATCTCGAAAGAAAAAGAAAGCTCTTTTGTAGTCCTCCCTTATCCTTAAACAGATTAAAAATCTTGAACATCAATATTTTACAACAAACTCTACTGATACATTATCTTCTTTCATTAAAGCAAAAATGCAATATAATAAACATTCATGGAATTCTGCTAGCAATAACCTTCTCAAATTCAATGCAAAGATGTATCGTGGACGGAATGAGGCGGGTAGGTCTCTTGCAAATTATCTCAAAATTAAGAAGCAAAAATCCAATATTGTTGTTATTAAAGATAGTCAGGGTGTTTGTCATTCTGCTAATGATAAGCAATAGCAATAGCTCTCATCACTCTTATCCATTTTAAATCTGTAGGAGGATCTGCAGACACCCACATTCTACATATCTCTCTCCGGGCCTGCAGTATGGCATAAAACACAAGTGTTGCTTTATCATCCAAGCCCTTACCTTGTAGATCCAATCTTCCAGTCATTACAAGTTCAGGGCTTACCTCTATCTGCTGGCCCAGTACAGATGACAGGCACGTACTTACAGCATCCCAAAATTCCTTTATCGCCGGAGAGGTAACGAACATATGTAGATCGTCTTCATTAGGGCTATTGCATTTAGGACAGTGTGACACAGGTAGCTCATGTAGGTGTTCGTCTTTCGGACCATTCAGCAGTCACTCTGGCTTTAAAGATGGAAAGCGGCAATCTGGGTTCAGTCTGGAGATTGGATCGCACAGTTTTGTATGACCATGAAGCTTTGGAGAGTTTAAGCCAGGAGATTGAAGTCTTTTTGGAGAAGAATGTGGGGTTAGCAAAAATTGATATCGTCTGGGAGACATGCAAGGCTTTTCTTCGGGGAAGGCTAGGGGCTTTGGGAGCAAGTAAAAGGAGATTCTACTTTAATAGAGTAGATGTATTGCAAAAGAAAATTCGCCAGCATGAGGCAGAGATAGTGAGCGCGGGGGGCCTTGAGGCAGAGGAACCAATGATAAGATTCTTGACTGCTTTGTTCAGTAATATTCCTCCCTATACACTCCAGAATCTAATCTGGACTTCCACGCAAATTGATTCCTTCTTTCAAACCATTCCAAAATCCACTGAAAACTCTATAAATCTCACATCCCTGGATATTTCTATATCAGACAAAGAAATAATTAATGCCATCACTTTATTGCCCAAAGGCAAAACCCCTGGCCCAGATGGTTTTACTGTACGCTTCTATCTTCATTTTAAAGCTATCTTAGTACCCCATTTACTCTCATTGAATAATCATTTTCTTACTACCGGCAAATCTGCTGGATCATTCACTCAGGCAATGTTATGTTTGATTCCTAAAAAGGACAGAGACCCCTCAATGTGCAAACATAATAGGCCAATCTCCATAATTAACACTGATTGTAAAATATATGCTAAAATCCTTGCCATTCGCATCAATAAAGTTATCCCTGACCTCATTAACATTTATCAATCAGGGTTTTTTAAGGGTATATCAATTACTGACAACTCAAGAACTTTTCTCAACATCATTCATCTTGCCTCAAAGATGGTCTCCCAGTTGCAGCTATAACATTAGATGCTGAGAAAGCATTTGATAGGGTGAACTGGAACTTTATGTTTGGAGCTCTGCGATGGCATGGTTTTAGTCCCCATATTATTCAATATATTCAACTGTTATATTCTGCCCCTTCTACCTCCATTTGGGTCAATGGTTCCAAATCTAACTACTTTTCTCTCCATAGAGGCACCAGACAGGGTTGCCCCCTTTTCCCTCTTCTTTTCATTCTTGCTTTAGAACCTTTCCTGGAAAAAATTAGGCGCTCTTCGTCCTATACTGGTTTCAAATGTCAAAATATTGATATTAAATACACGGCCTACGCTGATGATATTCTTCTCTAAATTTCTATTTCGTCTACTTCTTTGCCTGCCCTATTTTCCTTATTAAATGTTTATTCTTTAGTTTCTGGTTATAAGTTAAATATTGATAAATCAGAGGCTCTACCCTTAAACAAATGTTGCCTTTCTCATATGTTTCAAGGTTCTGGTTTTGAATTAAATCCTCAGAGCATCAAATGTTTAGGTGTCCTACATGTGAATACCATTAGAGAAACTATTGACATCAATCATGCAGATATACTACAAAAGTTATCTACTCTCATTGAAGGCTGGTCCCCTCTTTTCCTATCCTGGAGGGGAAGACTGTCTTCTATTAAAATGAGGCTCCTTCCCATTGCTAATTTTTATCTTTCTATGCTCCCCATCTCTCTTCCGCTTTCTTTTTTCAGATCTATCAATCGAATCCTTATAAAAATTTTATGGAACAATCGTAAATCTAGGATTTCCCTGACCCGTCTTCAACAACCTAAAGTTCTAGGTGGAATTAATTTCCCTAATCTTAGTCGGTATAACTCTGCCTTCACATTAAAACAGATTTGGACTTTTCTTTCAGACTTTTCTTACCATACCTTAACTGCTTGGAGTTCATTCGAGCTAGCACAAATCTCACCCTTTTAGTTTCTCATAGCGACTCGCCTAACTCAACCTCCAAAACGCTTTATCACCCCCATATTCAGACACTCTAAAGCGCTTGCTCTCTCGTTATCTCACTTCTTCACCTTGCATATTGGTTCTCTTTCCCTGACACCGATTTAGTATAATAAATTCTTAAAAATTAATTACAGGGCATTATTTTGGAAGGAATGGATTGATAAAGGCATCTTTGACTATGACCACTTACTTAAGGATAATTCGCCGAGAGATTTCTCAGACATTCGTGATTCTTATCAAGTTTCCAACACATTTTCAGCCCAATATCCCTTGTTAAAAAACGCCCTAGTCTCAGTACATTCTCAAAATATCCCTCAGCCCATCACTGGTCCTACCCTTTCTCCTTCACCAGATTTTTCCATTCCTCTCAAAGCTTTATCCATATATAAAATTCTCTTCCTTTCCCAGGTTTTCAGGGTTAAATCAAAACTAGAACTCTTATGGGAACAAGATATAGCTCAGGATTTTTCCTTTCAAATCCGGGATTCTATCTGGTCAAATACATACAGCCTCTCGCTCTGCAAGCACCACACAGACTTTATATTTTTTTAATAATATACTTTTTTTTGCCCCTTCTGATCTTCATAAATTTAAATTGCTTGACTCTAAGACATGTTGGTAATGCCCTCATGTTAATAGTGACTCCCTTCATATGTTTCTTCCCTGCCCATTAGTTAAATCCCTTTGGTCTCAAATATGGTCTAAGCTTATTAATATTTTAAACACAGATTTTACTTTTGACATTGTTCACATTTTTTTGGGTGGCTCATCGCCTCTCTGGAATGTCTCATGTAATGTACGAAAATTTATAGATCTGTTTATAGCCATTTCCTTACAGATCATCACAACTAATTGGAAGGACACTTAAAAAATCTCATATAATGCCTGGTGGAATTTATTATGTCATCATCATAGACTTGATTGTGCTTATGCCACCTCTGTACCTCTGTTAATCAAAAAAGATTTGATATGGCTACCATTGACTGATTATCTCTCTAGACATGTTATTCTAAGTTTCTGCCTTTTAATTTATTCATTCCCAGTGGATATTACTATTTTAACTTTCCTTATCCCGATGTTTTTTATAACTGTTTCATATTGAAAGTCTAAATTATGTTGCTCTTTTTCTTCTCTTTCTTCTCTCTCTCCTATTCTCTTCTCTTTCTTTCTCTTTTCTTCTTAAAATGAAAAATCCTCAAAAGCTTTTGTACTAGGTATAGCTCTTATTTCCCTTTGCTTTTAGATCCACTTGCGTACAATTTTCTTGCAATACATTTACAACTTTTACTTTCTGTACTGATGTTCTACATTGTTTATTATATTCAATAAAGCTTCTAAAATAAAAATAAAGAACCTAGAGGTACAATAAACTGATGTGGTCCAGAGCAATCCATTCTCTCTTGTGCATGGTTCAAAGGTTAATATATATTTCTGTAATTTTGACGAGCAGCAATAATTAACTGTTAAAGTCAACAGCTATACATTTCAAAATTGATTACCTGGTCGAGGAGTTACAGTTTATGTTTACCTCATAAATAAGGAACCAGTAATTAATTTATCACTGGTTAAGAGATACCTTAAAGTATATTAACATATTGCCAAATAACCATCAGATAAGCACGCCTCAGTAGTTAAAATAACTTATATTTGTTTAGTCACTACAAGCTTTACTTAAATCCTCCTCAAATACTTCCTACCCTTGAATTTTATTTGTTGAATCATGACGATATGCAAGTTGTGTATTTGTACCATCATCCCAAGGCACTCCCAAAGTGTATTAAATAAATGAATGAGTATGAACCAATGTGGCTGGGGAAATCATAATGAACTGAAGATAGAGGAGCACTCCCACACTTAACTGATACTAGGGCTTGAGGAAGAAAGTTGTCAATTGTTTTTTTTCTTGTCGGCAGGCAGCCAGAAACATTGAAAAAAATTGCCCATTTTACAAACTCATGTTGCTTAGCCTGCTGGCCTCTTCTATCAATGTTGACACCGCTCTGGACATGCAAGACATATTTAAGAACTTGCCCTTTGCTTTAAATTGTTCACTTCTCCCTCTTTTAGGGAAAGTTCCATAGAAGCACTCCAATAGGCAAGTGCCTGAATTTCAGGAGATGAATTATCTCCTTCATCTTTCCCAGCCAGGATTTCGTCTGGCACAGTTCTGAGTCAGTACTCTTTGCTGTTCTTGAGGAACTCAAATTTGCATATGGTCAAGGCAGTACTGCAAATTTGATCTCATTGGATCTTAGTGCCACTTTTCACATGGTTTCCAACAGAATCTTGCTTGATAGGATATGTAATTCAGGGGTTTCTCACTTAGTCTGGAAATGTCCTGTCCCTTTTCTGCAGGATGGGAGTATTCAGGTCTGTGATAAGCCCTTCAGCTCAGTCACACTGTCTCTTAAGTGCAGAATACCAGAGGGATCCTCTTTGAGACTGACCCTGTTCAACCTCTATCTTTGTTCTTTAGCAGACATTGTTAGGTATTTTGGTTTTATTTTGGTTGCTTTGTGGACAACACCCAATTGGGCATCTATCTGTCTCCAGAACAGCACTCAAAAGCAGCCCAGCTAAAACTATGTCTCAAAGAAGTTGCCAGTTGGATAGTGGATGGCTAACTGCTGTGTAAAACATAGTGATGGAAAATGGAAGTCATGATAGTAGAAAACAATTCAAACTGATAGACTCTGAGATGTTGTCCAGACAGCCGTGGACCTCAGCCTAAACCAGTTATCAAAAAACCTAATAATCTGGCTGGACAACAAGTTGTCATTTGCGGTTCAGGTGAAAAAACTAGCTGCAGTCTGTTTTGGCATTTTAAGATCTATTTGAAAGATCCTGGATATCTTGCCAAAGTCCACCCAGAGAACTATGGTCCTGATGATGGTCACATCTTGCCTTGACTATGGAAATACATTATATATGCGTATCTCTCACTCCACATTAAGAAGATTGAAGATTGTCTAAAATGTTGGAGTGTGCCTTCTATTGTTGTATTGAAGCTGTCAAAGCACCATTCTTTATTGGCTTCACTGTCAAACTCCATTAGCTGCCTGTTCCTGTGGGGAGGCCTGGTGCAGCGGCCAGGACAGCTGACTTCCGAACACAGGGTTCACGGTTTGATCCCCGGCTCCGGCGGCAGCTCAGCCCAGCACCATGTGACTCTCATTATACCCATCGTAGACACAAGGCGTATATACCCTATATTTTTTTATCAAAAAAGAAAGCAGGAAAAAAACAAGCAGCCTTAGAAATGGATTGATACATCCATGGTGTTAGGGGTCTTCTGTGTATATGCATTGTCTATTTTGATTGATCCCGCCCCTTAGTTCCTCAAGAGGATCTCTTACCTTTAGGATACACACTTTTTAAAAGTAGCTTTTTAAAAATAGTAATGTTAAATCCAACTTTAACATTAAAGAGGATTCCTAATTGCCAATCCAATGATACGAGGCATGATGGAGCTACTCCTTTCTAATCAGAAATTGCAGATTAAAAGGGTATTAAGGAATTCCCAATGTTAACCTATGAGATGGTAGGCCTCGCAGTAGTAAAAAACAGATTTGGGTGTGTGTCACTACCTGGACATGCAAAACATAAAAGTACATGTCCCACCCATTTTCTTATACTGCACCCTGCCCTATGGGCTACCTAGTACCTACCTTAGGGGCGTCTTAAGTAGTTTAAGACTTGGCAAGTAGATTTAAGTAGCAAGACGAAGTGACAGTAAACTGCAAGCACAAGCACTGCAATGGCAGGCCTTAGACTATGACATGGGTGGGTGACACATTCAGCGCTGCAGGCTTACTACAAGCATTTAGGTTACAGGCCTGGGTACATTGTTTACTACTGAAGAAGGGACTTACAAGTAAACTAAAGATGCCAATTGTGTATACTCTAATGTTACCAGGTTTAAGGGAGAAGTTCCTGCACTTTAGCACTGGTCAGCAGTGGTAAAGTGCTCAGCGTTATTATTAATACAACCACATTTATGGATTACTGCTTTGTGTACAAATAACTGCACAATGATTCTGATATATTGTTTCCTGTTCTAGTGTCTGATATAAAAAACTGATCAATCCACCTACTTCAAATATACTCTTGTAATGTATAGAAATGTAAATTTCTACATTTATTAGGCTGGACCCATTGGGGCAAGAGCTTTGATCCATTACATGAGAAAGAGGATCTTCTCATGTTTCAATGCTGTGTATACACTGCATAGACAGCTGAGTAGTGTGTAACATTGCTACTCATTTTAGTAGTAACAGTGTCTCACTTATTGTAGGGTGACCAATGTAAAACTGACTCGGGAATACAGCTTACTGTGGCTCAAGGTCTATAACCTAAGGTTTTTGGCCAGTATAATGAGGCACCTAAGTAGCCCTGACCTACGTGGTCATTAATCATCGCTCCAGGAAAGGGTGGCATAGGTGAGCAGCACTTGTGGTAGTCTGCTATAACATCATACTGTTAGCATCTTTTTTTTTTTACAAAACTCAGCAGTCCACCAAAAGTCAACTGGCAAATATTGGAAGCACCTTGGGATATAATAGTTACATTCTAGTTAATTTTATTTTACAGACAAATACTTTGTTGCACCATTAACTTTCATTGGAATAGCAGTGGGTATTATGCACTGACACAGTATTTCCAACTATTTTTTTGTGTTTCTTAGTATATTATAGTATAATAGATGTTTTTGGGTATTGTTGGCCACACTGTTATCATACAGCGTCTGATGACTCATGAGCACATGGTTTTATTCCAGATTTCATCCTAATAGTTATAAACAGCGTTGAATTGAAAAGGTTTTAGCCCTAAGGAATTCAATATTTGGGAGTAAAGATGTAGCAGAGTATTGAGGTGGAATCATGAAAAGCAGAGTCTGGTGGCCAACGTATGCATGCATTTTTTTTTAACTCTGTGACAAGGAAATTAGCAACAAGGACAAACATGATAGTAAATCTGTTCTGGCTATTTAATTGATCACAAAAAGGATACATTTTAAAATACGTTAGGGGTTTAAGGCCCATGCTGCAGAGTTATGTGTGTGCCCAGTACATTTCAGATGATATTTTTATAAGCTAACTCTGGTGGTTAAGGCACTTGGTGGAGAGATCAGTGTTTTGTCTAATCACAATGTTAACTCATAAAGTAGCATACAAGGGTAATGTATTCTGCAAAGCACATTTTGGAACATGTGGATGACAGATTTTTATTTTATGTAGATAGAAAGTCTGGACACAGCTTTTGACTCAGAGATCCTTTTACTAAAAACTGCAGTTCATAAGCTGTGTGCAAATTTCACGGGTTAGAACTATATTGTTGTTTTTCCTCAAAATATTATTATTTGAGGGTTGTTTGAAATGGCTGATTTGGATAGTAATAAAATCGTAGTGTGGACAACCTCGAACACTGAATTACATTTTAACTCCTGAGAGTTTTTTAAACATGCACTCTTATCTTATAATGCCATCCAGTAAGCATGATATGTGACTCCTTCACCTGCTGCCCTTTTTGTCTTGTGCAACATCCTGTACATTGAGCTATACCCTTGTGTAATTTATTGACTCTGTTTGAGTTGTGTGTGTTATATAAAGCTCTCATAACTTCTAAGAAGTGCTTAAAATTGTTAAATAAAAACATTCTTCATAAATTCTATTTAAATGGTTATTTGTGTAATAACTCTCAAGGACCAATATATGTGACATTTTTGCAATGCATGAATATCTCTAACATACAGGGATGAACAAAGTCAAAAAGCTGCCTCCAAATTGTAGTTTTTCTTAAGTACTTTTGAAGGGATAACAATTTGTGAGCCTTGGTTACACTCAATTGCTTTGGCATTTAGCTGTTAGGATCCAGATACCTCCAAGCCAGGATGATACTCAAACAACAGGAGGGCTGATGGCCTTGTGAATCAGGTCTACCTTTTTGCTCTGCTGGAAGTGAAAATATGAAAGCCCCTCACAGCCTGCAGGGTGTTCAGAATGGAAAGCAGACAATGTCAGACCTGTGCACACTCATGGTACTACTGTCTGACACACTATATTGTCTGTCTTCATACTATCACCTGGTGAGTTGGTGATATCACACAGTGACAGGAAAGATGAGCTGGAAATCACTGCAGAGATATCCATTAGGGTGTATAAGACCCCCAAGGACATTCTTTTGGAGCAGGGGAATTGGTGAGGGGCAAGCATAAGGCATGGGGTTCTTCCCCTCCAAGGCCACAACTCCTCCTCACAGAGTGAAATATTTTTTGTAAGTTGGCAGGCCTACAAAGCATGGGCACAGCTGAAAGTGTCCCCATGTCAGCAAATAACACCAGGACCATTTCAGCTTATTTTACTGTAGCCAGTCCAGATCTCGGATCTAAATCAGGAATAGCTGCCAGATCCAGGATCCCACATTTTTTGCACTGGTTATAGTAAAAACATTTCATTAGCAATTGCATGTAATATTTGATGAGACATGCAAAACCCACCTTTAGAAATTCTTGTATTTACTGCTATGGTTTAACATAAGTGACTCATAGAGAAAGGGCCGGGTCCATTTATTCTAGGCCTGTTCTAGAGGAACAATCCGAAGGTTCTTTTTCACATCATGTAAGCACAAAGGTGCAAAAATCATTATTCAATGACTTTCCTCCTTACATAATAAGTTGCAGACAACTAGATAAGCTTAGTTAATGTATTACAAAGACAACAATAACTGGGCACACAACACCTCTACAAGAGGGTAAAGAAATACAAAAGAATTGGCATGAAGCCGAATCTAATCATCCAGTTTAAATGGTGCAGCATGAACAGAACTATTAATTCAAGAAGACCGATATAGAGAATCAAGAAGCATGAGTCTAAGTTGATGAGTATAAAGCATCAATCTAGCCCTACTTTGGCACTAAAGGGTCATACCTACAAACGCATTTTCAATGGAAAGGCAAAAAAAAGGCTTCAGTGTGTGGAGCCTTCCTAAGAAGTTTCTCTATCATCAATGGGTCAAGTAGCATAAAGCCAGTATCAATAGAAAGAGTTTGTTCTGAGATGCTCTCTCTGCAAAGGCAAGAGAGATGTGGGGCTCTTTCTCTAATTCTAACAACCAGTTATCCACTCGTAGTATTCCCATGATGCACTTTAAGTCATGCTATCCACTATGGGCATGGGCCTGAATGAAATTTTTCTCGCTGTCATCCATGTACCTTTCCTGGCAACAGTTTGTCCTTAGTTCCCAGGCCTTCCCCTGTGTGAATCGTAATGGCCTCCCTTTTAGCGGTTCAAGTCACACAATTGTAACTTCTTCCCGCCTTGCCAAGCAGCTAAAAAATACATTATTCTATTTAAAGAATGTTTCTCCACCTGCAATGCATTTCATGACAAAGAACATATTCTACAGTGCACATGAAATTCAACTATTCATTCTAAAAGAAGAGTTTCAGGGCCTTGCGTTTCAGCTACCATACCAATGCATCATGTCACCTTTACGAATTTACATAAACATTAATGCAATTTCAATTAATGCATTTTTCTACGTATGAAATGGCACGATTAATAAACACAATTAGTATATGAATATTCATCAGGTTCAAAACATGTTAAAGTCTTTTGCTAGTTACATTTATTCTCTATGTTAATTCTACATGCTATTTGTCCATAACTAAAGCATGTCAAATAAATGCATTAATACATTCACGATTCTAACAACTCATGTTAACATAGATGGCAAAGATTATATGCGGATGCATTCTAGACGTGATTATAAAGCACCCCTACTAATAAAATGAAATTTATGCTTCATCAATAGCAGCCTTCAATTCATCAACTTATGTAGTATAATATTTTTTCTCCATTTCAGAGCTTAGTTCAAAATTGCATTCTGAGCTATTTTCAGATACAGATCCTGCTTTCACACTGTACTGTCCCCAGTGTAGACCAGAGCTTAACTCGGTTTCATGTACCTGCTTTTAAAGCCTGCATATAAATGCAAGTGCAAACAACATGCATTGGTTTTTTGATTTTATTATGCCTGCAAGAACGGCAAGTTCCATCTAGAGCGTTGCTGTTGTCTCATCTCCAAGTATGATCGGTCATAGCATGTTATTATATTAAGCTTTGGAGATTTCCTTTTGTTCAGCCATAGCTCAGGTTCAAAATGATTTTGCTGTATTGATACATATTTGGAGAAGTCTGGGTTTGTAGTGAGAGTTCACTATGTCCATGGGCCTGTATCAAATCAAATAAGCTTTATTCAGTTTGCCAAGAACCATCAAACCGTACACATACAAAAACATGTATATCATTAAGAGTCTAAAATGCAATTCATACAGTATAAAATGTATAGGGAGTGAAAGAGGCAATTAATATTTTCTCACAGGTTTAAAAGATCTAATACAAGGAAAAAATCAATTATAAACTAAAGGTACATGGTATTCTTCTGACACAGAGACTGTGCAAATCTAGCAGATCTAGCATGGGACTAATATATCCTTACTTAGATTAGTGAGCGTCCAGCACTATAATCTAATTGAAGAGAGTCACTCCAAACCAAGCTAACAGAATTCAATCATTAAATGGAAATAATACATTCCTCCTCTCGAGTAACACCTTAGAGTGTTTGTGCCAAATCAAGTTTAAACTGACGGGGATTGTCCATTTTCTGCGGGGACCATGTTTTTCTGGGCACATAAACAAGAAGTGTTCTTCCATCTCAAGAACTTTCACACAGGCAGGGAATTGTTGGTCATGCTTGAAGGTCCAATATCTGGCTTTAAGTACAGCAACCCCAGACTTTCCCATGTTCTCAGGACTATCCCAGAGTCTGCTCAGCCCCATTCTCCTACAGCATGTTGGGATATATTGCAACCAAGGGGTTTTGAGGGCGCTATTGGTCTTCATTAAATCCCTTACTCTGTTATCTCTGGTGTAGACCAGATACATACTCAAAACAGCAAAGATCTTACAAGTGCCATATCTACAATAGTTTTGCTACCCAGATATAGGAAAAGGGGAATTGCTTGAAGGAACACAGATAAGTGATCTGATAAATGTATTCCTCTCCACTGTTAACTTCCAATATCCACATACCCTGAGACTTTGGCACCAAAAATGTTCTCAGTGCTTTGGCTTGATATTGCTCCAGAGCTGCAGATATGGCTCTGGACCAGGTCTGCATATGCAATCTGAGTATAGCCTTGGATCTTTCTGTCAAAAGCAAGGTGCTGTTTCTAAAATGGGATTCCCAACTACGCTTGTTGGTCAACTTGACATCCAATTAATCAAATCAATATACTCTTTTGAGAGGTTCAGGAGCAGCTCTCACAGTACTATTTCTAACATGACCTTTGCCAAAAATCATGTATTTCGTTTTTTACACATTTATTTCCAGTCCCCTAGAAACACAAAATTTCAGAAACATATTCATTGCATTTTGAAAGCCGGTACAGGTTTTAGATTTGAGTAAGGAATCATCAGCAATAAGAAATATAGGACTCTTCCTACCATTCAATACTGGAGTTCCTTAATAACGTAATTTATGAATGACGTAAACAGAGTTTTAGCCAAAACACACCCTTGGTGTACCCCATAAAGAATTGGAATATGCTTGGTTAGTTCCTCTTGGTTTACCCATCGTTCCTGGGCGTAATTATTTTTGTGCAACCTTGCAATTAAATTAATCAGGTTGTCTGGGGCCCCTATGTCAATTAACGCCTTCCACAGAAGCCTACAGGGAAGTAAATCAAAGGCTGCACATAGATCTCTGAATGCCACATCGATTTTTTGTTACAAATCAGAGCATATTTCCAATACAGTAATATGAAACTAAAAAATTGGTCGGACATGCTGGTTGTGGCCCTGAATCCTGCTTGGAAGGATTTGATTAGTGTCCATCCATTCTTGCAACCTGTCTAGCAGTTGCCTAGCAAATGTTTTTTGCAGATAATCAAAAAGATTGATTGGCCTGTAGTTGTATGGACTAGAAGTGTCGCATATTTTAAAGACTGGAATTGTCTCTGCACCCCTCCATGTGTCTGGGGTTCTACCCCCGGCCGCAATTGTGTTAGATAGGAGATTAACAAAAAATTCCCAAATTAATGGTTCAGATTTGTATACATCGCCTGGTATGTGGTTGGGGCCCTGCCCTTAGCTGCTTTTGGGCAGCTAATGGCAGGGGATGTATCAGCCATACTGAATACTAGGTCAGCATCATTATTACTATTTGCATTGTCACTAAGACCACATTGCTGATTATGAAGGTGTAGCAAAGATGGAGTAGTATAATTTTGCAAAATTATGGTTCAATTTTTCTGGTTCAATATAATAAGGGTTTTCCATGACTGTATCTTTGCTCAAATGACAGATTGTATGCCAAAACTCCCTTTCGTCATTAGTTCTAAAAGCCTGCAGCATGACATTCCAATTTATATCCACCCATTCCCTCTTACACTAATATTAGCACTACTACATTAATTAACTGCTGGTATGAACTGCATTTTTGCAGTTCTGCACTCTGCATTATACCACTGATTATCCTTCCTACATGGTAGGCCTTCGTTTCTAAGATGTTTGTAAAAAATGTGAGATAATTATCTATTAAACGTTTTATGAATGTCTAAAATTGGAACTGAAGTTACCACATTTCCTTCAAAGGGAGAGGAAAACTGCACATACCAATTGTAGACCTCTATGTGCTGTTTATCATTGGCCAATATTCGAGGTCAAGAAACACTTCTTGAGTTGTTGGCTAGAATCGCTGCCAGCATTATAGCAAGTAATCCAAGCAGCTCTTTATTGAGAATATCTCTGCTTAAAGTTAAAAACAATGGATTATGGTCACTGTTGATGGAGTGGAAATTTCAAGGTAATCTACTAATGCAAAATCCACTACCCTTGTTTTCCACTCAAAGGTGATGGACCTTTGGTACTGTGCAATGGCCAAAAAGGAGATTATGCAGAATCAAATGCAAATAAATATTTAAGGCAAAAATGAGAGTTGTGAGTAGTTTTAAAGGGATTTATTTTCCAAACAAATTTAAGTTTCGCCGGCTATTCATTCATTAGTCAGATATCACTCAGGTTACAGAATTGGAAACGGGAAAACATAGAAATCAATACAAAGCATATCAGAGATTGCATACAAAGCACTTCATAAAGGCTGGACTCCCTATTTCTATGGAAAAATGAGGCATAAATGTCAGTCAGAACTCATAAAGAGTTTAGGAAATATAATGCAAGAGTGAGCTTAGCATGAAGTTAAATTAATAATTAATAATTGCAAAATCTCCAATAAAGAGAAATAAATGCATAGGTCAAATTAGTTTTTGCAAAACTAGTTGGTCAAAGCACAAAGCTTTGGGTTTTTAGCAAAAAATCTGCATCTAAATCTGCTGTCGTTCCCTCACAGCTGATTTCCTCTCTTTGCACTGAGCTTCATCTCCGTCTGCCTGTCTGTGACTTTTTCCCCGAGGCTGTCCACAGCCCTTCCTTTCTCTCTCTGTAGAATTTTTAAAGAAAGCTGTGTGTTTCTGCGAGCGTCCTGTTAAAAAAAAGAATAAGCAAAAACCCACACCTCAGCTAGGAACCAGTATATATTTCAGCAAAAAGTGACTTTGGGTCTTCCTACTTTGTCCAACTGAAGTTGCAGAAAAACATTTACATCCTTCACTGTCATTAATCAGGCAAGTTCTTGTGACACATTTGAATTTTGCTCTAAATTATTTAATCTGTTTAATCTCCTCTTCCTGCTAAAGAAACTATTTATTTCAACTAAGCAGAAAACCTTTACTCAAACAAGAAAGTATTATTTGGCAGTAACTCTGAATACTTTTTATAATAATTCAGAAGAAAATGTGTGCTTTGCAGTTTCACTCTACTTTATGAAATGAATAAAGCTTTGTTTAAATAACTGAATCTAATAAAAACAAACTACTGGAGTACATTATAAGAAGGTTCTTTTTTTCACGGGACAAACAGGAAAGGCAGGTGTTCCATTCTTATCTCAAGGACAGACAGTGAGCTGTTCAAAGCAAACTAAATCACCAGCTGTGTATTTCAGCTTTCTCTACCCTTAAAAATGTGTGTTAATTCCGCACAAATATACATGCTACTTTTAAAGTTTAAAACACATTTTCCAAATTAAATGTACATTCTATAGTGAGGTCAAATCATTTAAATCAACCATAAATTAATTGTGCACATGTTTTACATTATTCATTAGACTGAAATCATCTGACCAGGCCCCATTCATTTGTTTCACTTTTCATGCACTGAATGTCTGCGTGCCACGTTTTAAATGCAGGTTTATGGCTGAAACTCAAGGCAGGTTGTGTCATTTAGTAATGCTAAAATCTATAGTTGAAATTAAAGCACCATCAATCCATCCTTTGATACAGCTCAAATGATTTGTAAATCATCACACTTATTTCATTTCACCTCAGTGCTACTTTCGACACTGTTAATTATGACATCCGGATCCACAGACTGAGGAATGTCAGACTATCAGGGAGTGTTATCACCTGGCTGAAATCCTTCCTCAAGGACAGGACCTTTCTAGTCTTTGAAGGAAATAACTCTTCAAACCGGACCCCACTTGGCTGCGGCATCACCAGGGCTCGCCCCTGAGCCTGATGCTGTTCAATGTCTATATGAGCCCTCTGGCACAGATTGTCCTCCCTTTTAGGACAGAAAGTGTCACCTAAGGCGATGACACCCAATTAGTGGTTAGTGGTTGTTTTAAATCATCCAGGAACTGCCTTGCCCTGTCTATGCCCCTGCCTAGATAGAGTCCCCAAATGGATGGAATTCTCCTTCCTCAAATTGAATGGAGATAAGCACTGCTGGGCAATTCATCCTTCTTTGATATCGGCCCAGCATGGCCAAGTTGTCTTTGCTCCCCACCCATGCCAAAAAAAGATCAAAAGTCTCGACATGTGGCTAGACCGGTCACTCACATTTGTTCATCAGGTAACGAAACTAGCTGCATCCTGTTATGGCAACCTGCAGATGCTCTGCAAAGTTCTTCCGCTCCTGCCGTTCTCAGCAAGGTGACTCATGGTCCAGGCCTTTATCCTCTCTTGCCTTTTTTTTTTTATTTTTTTTTGTTTTGTATTCCTCATATACCAATTTGGGTGCTCTAGACGGAGATCCTCTCCCCTCCCCCCTGGCGTCGCGATGTTACGCCCTCAGAATTCGACGCCAGAGAGAGCCGGGAAAAAGATACTCCCCTCCAGTGTTTACTGTTTGCTTTATCCACCTCAGCCTCTGTGACTTGGCGACCCTCGGATTGGTTGAGGACTAAGCACCAACAGTACCCAGGTGAAATCATCGGAATACTGTCATCTGTTCCGCCATGCCACAAGGAGCTCCCAGATCTTAGACTCTGAGGAATTATCACATGCTATATCAGACTCACTGATATAAATAATATACCTTAAACAATCAGAAAAAGTGGGAGCATCTTCAGATTTCCATACTTTACATATTTCTCGTCTAGCCAATAACATCACATAGAAAATAAATTTAGTCTGCAGATTCGCAAGCTGGTAATCCGTCCCCAGACCGAACAGAATCATTGCCGGTGAAACCATGATCTGTGTTCCTAGTACATCCATCAAAAAACCCTCAATTTTTTTCCAAAACAAGTTAAGGCTAGGGCATTCTACAAACATATGCAAATCATCTGCCTCTAAAGATTTGCACCTTGGGCAGCTATATTGTAGGTTTGTGATCCTTGTCAGTTTTTTTGGGGAGAAATACACCCTGTACAGTGTGAACAGATGGTTTCGTTTAAGAGGAGCGGATTTTGCTATTCCGTTCACCAGACTAAAAGAGTCCCCCCACAAGTCTACCAGTTTGTTACTATCCAACCCCACCACATTACCCCAGAGATTCTGAAGTTCCAAATCAGTAACTCCCTCTTTTTCCATCAAAGTCTCATACCAAAACGCGAGTTCTTTATCCCAACGCCCCTTCCTATTTACAAAATCAAATTTCGGGTTAGATGCACAATCCCATATTTCCGTAGACCACCAACTTGACAGCTGGTAGTATTTAAATCTTGTAAGGGTTCCTCCCGTCAACAGAGAGAGGGAATCCCACCCCAATAGCTGTTGATCATTTTGTAAATCTCTCCACTGCATTAACCCTGCTAGTTTGAGAGGGGTTGACAGTTGGTCTCTAAGGCATTCTGGGGTCCCTGGAGAGTCCCATATTGGGGCCTGAGAGGCGTAGTATGGAATTTGTAATTTTCTCCTGAAGAAAACCCAATTCTTCAGAGCCGTGACTAAAACCTTTAGCCTGACCTTTTTGTAAAATCTGGGGTCTCCAAACTTGAATAAAAAGTATTCGTGGCCTTGGGGGATACCATGCAATATTGCTTGAAACAAACGTCCCAAAAAAGATGTATCTGCCTTCCCTGCCATAACTCTGAAATTTTTAAAGTGGAAGGAATGGGCATAATGCAAGATGTCAGGTAGCGCCAGACCTCCCATTTTTAATTGTCTTCTTAACTTTTTAGCAGAGATTCTGGGCATTTTGGAATTCCAGATGAATGAACCAATTTTTCCTTGTAGTTTTCCCACCGCCTTTATGTCGAAAGATAAGGGTATTGAATTAAACAAGAAAGTTACCTTTGGTAGTATAATCGTCTTTATAAGATTAACCCTCCCGAAGATGTTTAATGGGAGCCTGGACCAACGCTGTAATTGTCCACAGATTTCCTTATACACCTTGTCCAGATTAACTATCGGTATCTGAGTAATGTCCTGGACTAACTGAATCCCAAGGTACCTCATCCTTATTTTTGTTTCAGGCAACACTGCCTCCTGGTTCCATTGCATGATTTCCGTTTTATCCTTATTTATTCTATAACCAGAGGTCTTTCCAAAAGCTTCTGCATGTTCAAAAAGTCTAGGAATTGCTACCTCAGGATTGGAAGTGAACATTAAGAGGTCATCTGCATATAGGGCAAATTTTAGATCCAGATCGTTTATTGAAAAGGGTTTTATTAAATGATCTGCCCTTAGTTTATTCACTAATGGCTCGATATATAAATTAAACAATAGGGGGGAAAGGGGGCACCCCTGCCTAGTGCCCCTTGATATTTGAACCCAATCTGAGAGCGTCCCATTTACCAAAATCCTTGCCTTTGGTTTCAAGTACAGTGCTTGTATAGAGGTGATGAAGTTAATAGGTAAGCCGAATGCAGACAATACATCCCAGAGATAATCCCAATTTACCTGATCGAATGCCTTTGCGGCATCTATTGCTACAATAGTCAGCGGAAGTTTCTTATCATTAGCATAGTCTATTGCTGTGATGGCCTGAAAAGTCAGCTCGTTAATCTGCCTACCTGGCATGAAACCCCTCTGATCCTCATGTATAATAGTTTTAATTACTTTGGCCAGCCTCGCCGCCAATACTCCTGCAAAAATTTTATAGTCAGTGTTCAGCAGGGAGATCGGCCTATATGATTCAATAGTCAGGGGGTCCTTATTCGGCTTCAAGATTAAAGCAACTGAGGCCTCCAACCAGGTCTTTGGAATCGGTTCACCAGCCAAATATATTTTATTAAACAAAGAAGTGAGAACTGGGACAATTATCTCCGCACCAATTTGATATACCTCCACAGGGAGTCCATCCGGGCCCGCAGCTTTCCCTTTTGCCATCTTCTTCATCTGATTATGAACTTCCCCCTCTTTTATCTCAGATTTTACAAAATCGAAGTCGTTCTCCTGACACTGCGGAAGTCTGACCCCCTCCAACCATCCATCAACAACCAGATTAGATTTATCCTTGGTTTCAGAATATAAGGTCTGCATGTATCTTCTTGCTTCTTCCGATATTACCTCATTAGCATAGGAGACATCACCAGAACTTTGCACTTTAAGGCCGTTGATTTGATTTCTTGCTCTATCAGACCTAGCCTTCCATGCAAGGAGGCGGCCGCATTTTTCCCCATATGAGAAGTTGCTAAGTTTACTTGAATCCCATTTCTCTTTAATGATCTTATCAAGATTCGCCTGATATTTCGATTTCAAATTTTCTAATTCTTGTTGTAAGGTGTGTATATTGGCATGTTGTTCGAGTGAAGCCTTCTGCAATTGTTGCTCTTTTTGCTTAATCTCCTGTAATGAATTCCTCTCTGTTTCCTTCCTATTCTTACTTCTCTTAATCATTATAGTTGTAAAAAAAACCCTTAAGTAGGTCTTGAAAGCTTCCCACACTATTTGTTCTGAAGCAGTTGCCTTGTTAAACATAAAATATTCCTCCATTTGTCTCCTCAGATCTCCCCTTATTTCCTCCTGTTGTAATAGCGATCTGTCTAATGTCCACCTTCTGGCCTGCCCTCCCTGTGGAATCTTTATAGACAGGGTTACTACTGAGTGGTCGGATAATATTGCTGGAACATAAGAAGTGGTCATAACTTTGGATAAGAGCTCTTGATCGATTAAGAAAAAATCTATTCGTGAATGATGTTTATGCCTGTGACTGTAAAATGAGTAATCTCTATTTTTCTGGTTTTTGATTCTCCATACATCTAACAAACTAAATTCTTTCATGATAGTTTTAAGCTCTCTCTTCGATTTAGGTAGAGAAAAAGAAGCGGCCCTAGAAGTACGATCAAGTTTTGAATCAAAAACTAAATTAAAATCCCCTCCTAAAATAATAGGTGTATCTTGCTCCAACAGACTGGTTTTTAAGCTAATTAATGCATCTGGACAGTCCTGGTTCGGACCATAGTAGACTCCACATGTCAGCTTTATGTTATTTATAGTTATGAAGGCAGTCAACCATCTTCCCGTGTCATCAGTATCGTACTTTTCCACCCTTACCCCACTATTCACTCTAACAATGATTGCCACACCCCTTATTTTGCTGCTTTGATTGGAGCAGAGGAGATCTTGTATCCATCTTTGATTTTTGAAGGCAATTTTACATTCCTTCTGGTCTAAATGTGTTTCTTCTAGCATAATAATATGAGCATCTGATTTTCTCAGAAACTCACAGATTCTTTTCAGCTTTTTATCCTCTCTAAGCCCGTTCACATTCCAGCTTATAAACTTTAAATTATCCCCCGCCATTGATCATATGGCCGTCGCTGTCATCATTGTTTGATATGACTATAACTTCCAAAGCTATTTTAGATACCATTGATATATGAGGAAAATTTTCTTTTATATTTTTTAACCCTTCCCCCCCCTCCCTTCCCTTGAGGAACCCCCCCTCTTGAACCTTGGCGATCTTCCGGTGATATTTCCGACCTGGAAGGGCCCAAGACCATCCAATCTGTTATGTCGACGTGAAGTCCGCACTTCGAACACGGAGACCCGGGAGAAGTTGGAAGAAGCAAGACGTTTTTAAGACATCATATCCGGACGAGGCCATTGCGCATTTTCATACAAAAACGCGACGAACGAAAAACTGTAGATATACAGTGATTGACTCCCATACCTTCTCTCGGACAACCCACAACAAGCGCATTCCGCTTGCAAGCCATTTTTTATTCACGTCGACATAACAGATTGGATGGTCTTGGGCCCTTCCGGGTCGGAAATATCACCGGAAGAGCGACCGCTTGGTCCAGACACAACCATTGGAGCCCTGAAGATTCGCGAGATGCGATGAAACACGTGTCGGCTGGTTGTTCACAAGCTGTGATTGATTAAAACAAGGAGACCAAGAATTCTTTACAAACATCTGTTTATTCGTTTATATTCATTGCATATTGATATTGTTTCTCTGCATTGTGCTGAATATTTGCATTTGACATATTATGCTCAATTTTTGTACCTTTCAAGTGTGTGCATAGGGTATGTTTCTCTTTGTCACGTTGGAGTAGTACAGCTCGCTGACTTCTCCTTTGGGTGGTTATATGGTTGTCCACTCACCCAGTTGCACCACACCCTACTTGGTCCTATAGTGCTTCCATACTGGCAGTGCGCCCTTCTCTCTGACATCTAAAAACCATTTTTCTTTCAATACATTCGCTTACACGCTATACAGACACAATCCGAAACCCAGGACTGTCACCATAACAAATTAACAGCCTATGGCTCTGTCCGATTCAGTTATCATGCGCCTACCTGGACCTTTGAAAAATCGGTCAGTAGGGCAAATACTTTTGTAAATGTTGTGAGTTTGTGATAATCCATGGCTGGATGCAGCATTTTTCTGGGGAAAGGGGCATCTAATTGAAATGCTCACACTCCCATGATGACCTAACCTTGAGGGGCACATGACACATTGTTTTTGAGTCTTCACCTAGTCAATGCATTACAAGACAATATGGCCCAGTCTGCAATCTGTGAGATGTGAGACTGGAAAAGTGGTGTGTGTTTCTAGCCTTGAATTCTGCAATTTTCAAGGAAATATCTCCACCGTGAAATTAAGCAGCTACAAACGCTTAGCTCTAATATGTGATTTTATAATGAATCATTGTATGGCACACTTAAGTGGACAGCTGCATTTTATGAAACTTCTACATAGTAAATGGTTTGTGCATGTGATAGTTTGTGTAACACAGACATGACAATATGATAGTGTTCATCCTGTAACATTAGTGTGCAGGATTTACATTGTAATACACTGTGTGTATGTGATGTCCCACATATCATGCATTGCATGATCCTATCGTGTGTACATATGAACCATATGATTGTCCTCACAAACAGAAATCTAGGCTTTTTGGATTGTGAGTTGTGTAGTATGTCCTGCTTGCTTTACATAAACAATCACAGACACTAGGGACGTTTATACTGCTACACTCTAAATGTTGTGTCACCGAACCTTTAAAACATGTCTAGCAATGACCTGCATGCTGTGATATGTATCCAAGGTCAACATTGTTCATTGAAATAGTATTTTCATTGACATGTAGTTTTAGGTGTGGTCATTCTGCTTGGCAGTTGGCCTAAGTGCATGTTGCTTGGTATATTGTGAACTAACACCACCTGTATATACACTCTACACATAGGTATCACAGAGGAGGTGGCAGACAGCCTCCTGTGTGCAGGACATTTCCAGACCTACATACATTGGAAGACCGAGACATCATCAGGAAATACTGTTTCACAAGAACAACAATTGAGTTGTGGCAGCAGTTGTCACCTGATTTGCGGTCTCATCACACTAATCCAACAGCACTAACCACCAAGGAAACATTCCAGTACACAGTGGCAACATTGGGTGAAATGTCCCAGCCCATGTTCAGCAATGGCTTTTGGGATGTGTTGCAGGCATTGACCAGTTGCATGGACCACTACATCAAGTTTCCTGAACCTGGGGAATCGTCTGACATCAAGGGTGATTTATATGCATTGGGACGGATACCCCATGTAATTGGATCTATTGATGGCACCCATGTTGCATTAATACCACCACAGGCCAATGAATAGGTGTATCACAACTGCAACCATTTCCACTCCATAAATGTCAAGTTGGCGTGTTTGGCTGACATGTGCATCTCACAAATGTGTGCCCGTTTCTCTGGGTCTGCACATGATGCATGCATCCTGCGTAACAGCATCATCCCCCGTTTGATGACTCAACGGGTCTGACTTGTTGGTAGGTGATGTTGTGTATGGATGTTGTAGTGTGTGTTGTTTGTATGTCAGAGAGTGATATGTTGTTAGACAACTGAAGTATTTTCTGTGTTCAATGTAGGTGACTCTGGATACCCTAACTAGCCATGGTTTCTGACATCACTATGGAACCCAGTCACCCCAGCTGAAGTGTGTTTTAATGAAGCCCATTGCTGGACCAGGCGTATAGTGGAACGGGCAGTTGGCCTCCTGAAGTCAAGATTCCGCTGTCTGGAGAAGACGGGAAGAGCACTCCAATATTCTGCAGGGAAGGTGTGCCAGATAATCGTGGCTTGCTGCATGCTACACAACATAGCAATACATAAGACCAGCAGGTGCCCCAATGGAGAATCGAGTACTGTGCAATGATGCCAGTGGTGAGGATGATAATGTAGTGGATTAGAAACCACAGCTTATCCAAAACCTTTTCACTTGGCTGTAAGTATGCATCGAGAGGAGGTGACTAACTACCATTGCTTGTTGTTGTGTTGCTGTTGGACAATGCGTATGTATGCTTGTGAGTGCATGATACGTTCTGTCAAGATTTTTTAAGAGTGATTATTTAAATGGTCAGATTTACATGTACAGTGTTTCAGTGAAGCCTAGCTAGTGTTCACAATGACATTTTTGTGCTTTAGATAACATACTTCTCTGGACTGTGCTACCTAATTCCTGATTTCCTAACTTTGTTCTTTGTGCTTTTTTACCAGGGTACTTTGCCATGTCATCTACAGAGTGGACATGCAAGTTGTGACCTCACCAGACATGTGATGCTGTGACGGGAAATATCTTTTACTATGCAGCCACAACTATACACTACCATTACAACACGAGCAAAACAACAAAGGCGTTGTTACCACGCATTCCATTACTATGCGTTCCATTACCACGCAACTTGTTACAATGACTTGAATTAGGTAACATATAGTTGGATTTTAAATCTAACACCTTCCCTACTGTGGCACGGACTGGAGTTGGAATATGAATCTATACTATTTCAAAGTCCAGCGCTTCCCAAATTCAAATCGTGTAACGATTATCGTGGTAATGAAACGTGTGGTAACAATGTGTTGTTGTATTGCACATTTTGTAATGGCATGTGTTGCAAAAGCATGCATGATTGTGTCATACATCCACAGTGACATACACAAACGTGGAAATTTTACTGAACTCCATTGCACTCACTACCTTCAGACCTGATAGTCTGGTGATTTTATTATTAGCGCCTTTTAATACTGTGTGATGTGATTTTACTTTGTGTTCAGGCCCCAGGTTGTATTTGGACAATAAAAATGTGTTCCTCATTGAGGTGTGCCTTGTCTGATATCACATATCCAAACATGTTCTAATCAAAGTTTCACTATGATGAACTATTTGGCTAACATGGATTGTTTAATGGGCAGGCAAGTGGTGGTAGCTGTGTAGACGATTGACTTCCAGTAAATGTGTACCGTTTACTACGGTGTGTGGGATAACCTGGTTGAGTATATCTATCATGATGTGTAAAAGTTCATTTACTCACAGGCACTTAATTTACTACTTACAAGTAATTTGTTACCTAGGTTGTTGATACTTTCATCATTGTGATTAGACGTGATTTCAGGATGTACTTTTTTTAATTCAAAAACATGAGCAAGTATTGATGTGCAAAGTGGTTTCTTTTTTTTCACAGATAGTGCTAAATTAAAGCCACACAATGGTGGGGTGCTCACAGCAAAAAAAGAAAAGTGCAGATTGGAGTTGATAGTGTTTGTAGATAAAACCTACTAGAGACAAGCCAGTTATTCAAGTCCAAAGTCCAACTTTGCAATTACTCGAATGACGGTAAGGGTGACTGGAAAAGCACTATGGCAAAACTCAGTATATTCAATAACCATAGAGTATAGAAATGTTGTGCACTCTTCTTCCTGGGGTCTACCGTTAAGGCCCCAAATTATTCAAATATATGAAGATAACAAGAAAGGAGCGTCGTGTTCGTGAAAAAGTCTTGGGCGCAAGTATTGTGCTCCAAAGTTTTATTGTTGCAAAGTGCATCAAAAATCAGCAACAGCAATTTTGTTTCCAATAGTACAAACAGAGTCCAACTCAATCCAAATTAATACAGTGTAGAAAACTCATGACAGCCTAGGCGTTTCGTCCGGAATGGACATCATCAGGGCTGTGAAGGAACAGTTGGAGAAAAATATATATTAGGTGTGGTTCCACTTATATGAGCAAATAAACATTCAATATATGAATGAAACTATAATCAATCCCATCACAATCTCTAAGCACCTGCCTATATACCATTCTAATGAACATGATGATAATCATAGTACAGGGTTACAATCAAAAAATATCATTGACCAAAGGTTAAAGAAATATACCATTCTACTGAGCATGATGATAATCATAGTACAGGGTTGCAATCCTAGAAAATGTGTAATTGACCAAAGGTTAAAGAAATACATAGGATTACAAGAAGGAAATTACAGTTGACAAACAAGAAATAAATGAAACATTACAGTAGCCTACCTCGGAACAACTGTATTCAATCATTAATACGGAGGCCTCTACTCAGTTCTAAGATCCAGTGTATTGAGTCCTCCCTGCTCTGGGGCTAAATCTAAGGCATGAAAAAATAAAAAAACAAAAAATATGAACCTATAACATACTGTCTCTACTTAATAACAGACATACCACTGCCTGTGTCTATGTTAGCCACACTAGCAGAGTCCAGTAATGTTGGTTCGATCAGACAATATTTGATTCATCAAGTGTCTCAAGTATGCGAACTATGAATAGTAGCAATACATCCTGGGTCTCACCCCAAAATATCAGCTTCATATCTTATTCAGGCCTGGATATAATAACTCATGCAATTTTTGCATTCCAATCTAAAAACAACAAGAGAGTCACCAATCATATATTCAAAAATATCTCTTGGTTACCAAAAAACTGCTCCCAGTCTCATAGTCAAAGAAGACTGCAGGGCTTACCTCCAAAATTAAGAATCCCATATTGATCCCCAAAAAAGTTTTAAAGTGCAACCATATGCCACCATCTGCAAAAATAAGAAATACCCATAATTCTATCAAACAATATACACCAGGGGCTAAACAATAGTCTTAACTTTCAGCACCATCCACCGTTCTCACCTGGGCAAACAGACATGAGCAAGTATTGATGTGCAAAGTGGTTTCTTTTTTTTTTTCACAGACAGTGCTAAATTAAAGCAACACAATGGTGGGGTGCTCACAGCAAAAAAAGAAAGTGCAGATTGGAGTTGATAGTGTTTGTAGATAAAACCTACTAGAGACAAGCCAGTTATTCAAGTCCAAAGTCCAACTTTGACCCTCCATCAGTGTGGGACAGTGATTTTTGACTGTCAACAAAGTGAAAACTTGGCACACACTGGATTATTATTATTATTATTATTATTATTATTATTATTATTATTAAATGGGAATTTGTAGAGCACACTGACACCGTGGGTTTCCTGGCACTATAGGACAGAGGTGATACACAGTCTGGGGTTTATGCGGGGTTAGCAAGGTGGGGGAAAGAGGAAGGTTTTGAGAGCTTCCTAAGGTGAAGGAGGGAGCTGCTTGATTTGATGGTTAGGGGGAGAGAGTTCCAGAACTTCGGGGCCAAAAGGGCGAACCTTCGTCCGCCGAACTTGTTGGTTCTGGTTTTGGGTACGACAAGCGACTAAAGATGAGCAGAGCGTAGATTGCGATTTGGATGGTAGGGAGTAATGAGGGAGGTCAGGAAGGCAGGACTGGTGCAATGGAGGGCCTTGAACGTGAGGCAGCCCAGCTTGAAGGCCACCCTTTGTTCTATAGGCAGCCAGTGTAATTTATGCATCAGGGGTTTGGCCGATTGCCATTTCGGAGATTTGAAGATGATGCGAGCTGCCTGGTTTAGGACTACCTGAAGGCGGTGGAGAAGTGTTTTTGGAAGTCCGTGGTAGATGCATTTGGAAAAGTCCAAGCGGGAAAGCACAAGAGAGATGATTACTTGGATCAGAGCAGGCGGGGGAAGCAAATGGCTGACCTTCGGGATCTTTCTGAGTTGGAAGGAGCAGGAAGAAATCACGGAGCCAACATGGGGTCGGAGGGAGAGCTCGGCGTCAATGGTCCCGCCGAGGTTCTTTACGGAGATCAAGGGGGTCGGTGGAAGGCCTAGTTCGGGGGGCCAGAACTGGGTTCCCCAGAAAGAGGGGCTGGAGCCCGGGAGGAGAAGCTCGGTTTTCCCGGAGTTCAGCTTCAGTTGGTTGGAGTTCATCCAATCTTGGATGTGAAGCATAACGGAGTGGAAGTTGTCTACCGCATTGGGGGAGTTGAGTGGAAAGATGATCTGGAGATCATCGGCATAGTTGTAGACTGTTATGTCCCAGTTCCGGAGTGAGTGGAGTAGGGGCCGGAGGTACAGGTTGAACAGTAAAGGTGACAGGGAGGAGCCCGGGGGAACTCTGCATGATGTGGGGGTCTTGGGTGCTGTGTAGGGGCCCAGCCGGACGGCTTGAGTTCTACCAGACAAGAAATACCGAATCCAGCTGAGGGCAGGGTCCTGGATGCCAGCCTGTTCGACACGGTGAAGCAAGATGTTATGGTCAACCGTGTCGAACGCGGCCGATAGGTCCAGGAGAACAAGGGCCCGGGGGGTCCCTGAGTCGGCATTTCTCCTCAGCGTATCCAGAACAGCTAAGATGACGGCTTCAGTGGAGAAGGAGGGCCTGTAGCCAGCCTGATAAGGCTCCAGGTAGCCAGATATCAAGGGCACATTTTTCCTTCCTGGGGGTGGTGTATTGCCATCTGACTCTCACTGATGTTTCATCGCATGCCCACCCCACGTTTGGGTAGAGGTCCCACATCTGCCTACTCCTGGGGTACTGGGGACTCTCTGCCAGACTCCACGTGCCTCCCTGTGTCTTGTGTAGATGCGGTGGCAACAGACATGGTGGGAACACATGAAGGTGTTGTTAGGTGACTAGCAATCTGGTGGAGGCTGATGCTAATGTCCCTGGGAAAGGTTTGGGTGGTCATCATCAGCGCCAGCTGCTAGACGGTGTGATACACATGACCCCTCCTACGAGCATTCTCATTTGGCGGTGGCACAGTCACCCTCCTTCCTCCTTGACGGGGGTTTTGTCGATGGTCAGCTCCGGAGTGCTCTGGGTTGCTGTGCCATTGGCATTGTTTGGGGCTACTGTGTCCCTTAGGGTAGGGCTCAGCTTGGTGTCATTAGCTAAGGCGGGAGTTGTCGCAGTGGATCCTGCTGAAGCTGGTGGTGTTGTCTGCCGACCCAAACCGGATGGGCCAGGTTGCTTCTCCTCGTCCGAGGAGGTGTGAGAGTCCTCAATGCCGGACAGCTCCTGGGCAGCTGGAGTCTGGGACTGGCTGTTATCATTTTGACCGGTGGTGTTCCCAACTTGACCTGCGGGTATAGAAATCACAGTCAATTATGTGAATATACAATGCACCTAAAATGGCACCCCTTACATAAATGACTGGACAAAAGAAATCAGTTTATGCTGATGGATTGGTCTCCTTTATCCATGATGGTCACCTATGTTTGGGAGAACAAAGCAAGTTTGACAAGATGTGTATTGGCTACTTGTATGTGAAGATTTGGAATAAAACAAGAAAAGAAAACTCCATGGCTTATTGATATTATTAACCTCATTAATACTGTCACTATATATTGTATGGTGTGCTGAACCATTTTTGTTAAGATGTGTATTGGTAATCAGCTCCACCTACGTGCACAATTGAGCATGTTCCGTTTAGTGCTTATGACATATCCACTGACATTGACTTGTACCTGACACTCTGTAGATTACACTGGTGGGTTGGTGTGCTCCACCTCTGTTGGATAACAATGACATACACAGGCTTTAGATCCTAATGTTAGAGTTTTTCAGGGCTGTGTACTGGGCTTAGTCCGTGTATCAGCAGTTACATAGGTGTAGTTGCCTATACACTCTGAGTCTTTTTTTTCCCTGGAATTGTGTGCTCATGGTGTGATTGCGATACATGTAAATGTTTAGCTTAGTGCTCATGGAATTTTAATTTTGACTCCATAGTTAGAAGAGATCGCAGACTTTTCTTTTTAATAATTTATGGCTAACTAATTTCATGAGCTGGGGTTTGAGGGCAGATGGGTTATTTGGGAAACTTAAACTCCTCCTCCCGCCCAGCTCAACCAGGCCACCAGGAAGAGTGTTGTCCGGACAATAATGGGAAGTGTACTTTCAAGATGGCTGTCACTGGTGCCTGGTGCCTGGTGTTTGAAGCACTAGGCCCAGGTGGTAGTAATGATTGAGTCAGACACCAGTCCCCAATGTCAGCCATCTTGCAAGTACATTCCCAAACACTGTCAGGAAAGCAGAGTTCCAGGTAGGCTTTTTGGTCTGGGTGGGAGGAGGTGTATTTGCAAATGGCCACATCTTCCATTGGGCCCTGTGGTACACACACTTGTCCCACCCTTTTTACACAGCCCACCAGGGAGAATTCTTTCTTGACAGTAATTGGAAATGTACTAGCAAGATGACTGACCCTAGTGCCTGCTGTCTGACATGAACACAACTTCCATCGCCTTGTGCTTCAAAGACCAGTCCCCAGTGTCCACCACCTCTCTAGTACATTCCCAATCACTGTCAGGAAAGCAAAGTTCCAGGAAGGCTTTTTGTGCTGGGTGGGAGGAGGTGTATTTGAAAATAGCCACATCTCCCATTGGGCCCTGTGGTACACACACTCATTCCACCCTATCCACACAGCCCACCAGGGAGAATTCTTTCTTGACAGTGATTGGAAATGTACTAGCAAGATGACTGACACCAGTGCCTGCTGTCTGACATGAACACAACTTCCATTGCCTTGTGCCTCAAAGACCAGTCCCCAGTGTCCACCACCTCTCTAGTACATTTCTATTCACTGTCAGGAAATCAGAGTTAAAGTGAGGCTGTTTCTGCTGGGTGGAATCAGAAGTATTTGCAATCTCCCATCAGGCACTGCCCTACACACACTCTTCCCACCCATCCCAGCCAGCTCTTCTTGAACTCTGCTAGTCTAGAAGTGAGTGGGAATGCACTGGCAATATGTCCTACACTTCCACTCACTGTAAGGTAGCCATAGGTCCATCTGATCTGGTTGTGCTGGGTGGGGAGAGGAGAAGTTGCCATTGCTCAAATTCCCATCAGGCTCTGTCCTGCAGACAATCTTCCCATCCAGCCCAAATAGCTCACCAGGAACTGTGCTTACATGTTTTACTTTAAGCCAATACCCATCTAGGCTGTGTGCTCTAAACACCAGTCCACAGTGTCAGCCATTTTGACAGTACCTTTCACATCACTATTAGGTAAGCATAGTTTCAGGTCGGCTGGTTGGGCTGGGTCGGAGGAGGAGTGTTTGCTATGGCTACAATTCCCATCAGTCTCTGTACTCCACACACCTTCCAACCCATCCCAATCAGCCTACCTGGGACTCTGCTGTCCTGAGGGTGAGTGGACATTTACTGGCAAGATGGATGATTCTGACTAATGTTTGGAGCACAAAGCCTTGCTGTGAGTTTGGATTTAGTGTGTACATAGCAAACGTTTAGTGCTTTATCATCCTCATTACAGGTATGTGGGTTATATTTATTACACTCACATAACATGCTCATTGACTATTTGTTTGTTTGAATCCAAAAACTGTCATTTAGTTAACTGGGTCCATTACAGAGATGTCTGCAGAAGTGTAATTGCTAACTTGAGTGGAATGTGGAGTACCTACTTACCAGACTCCATTCCTTCTGGTACTCCATACATGTTCTCTGGCAGGAGGATGGCATGCACCTTCTCTTCCCAGGAAGTAAAGTGCACAGGTGGTGCAGGAGGGTCACCATCAGTCCGTTGTTCATTCTAATGTTCTTCAGCGCACAGTTTTTTGACCTTCATTCTCACATCGTACAACCTTCTCTTGATATCATTAAGTGAGTGCAGGACATGTGCTTCAGCAGTCACCATGTTGACCATCTTGTCCCACATCTTATTTTTCTGGCTGATGGGGTTCTGTTGGACTAGGGTTCCAAGTAAATATGGCTCTATTTTGAAGATTTCATCTACAAGCACTATCAACTCCTTATTTTTAAAACGTGGGTGCTTCTTCTTCATCATGGTGAGGGTGAGGGTGAGTATTAATGTGAAATAGAGGGTGTGTTCAGGAAAATTCATCTGACAAAAAGGTGATATGAGCAAGTAGTGGTGTGAATGCAGTGTGTGAGTTTGAGCAGGGCTGACAGCAGTGAATTTAATGTTATGTTAGACAGCACTTGTATCGTGCACAGCTACTGCAATGCAGTGTACTGGCATGTGCCCTGCAAGTGATTATAACAAAGCAGAAACTATATGAAAAGAAAGGTCTTCAGTTTCTTTCTGAACATCTTATGATTATGTAGAGCATGCAGATCCACTGGGAGTTAGTTCCAGCTGCCACCAAACCATTGCTAGCGAAACCTAGGAATGCATGTCATAAGATTAGTAGCAGAGATAGGCTGGGCCATGCCCATTGAGAGCGGCATGAGCAATTACCAGACATTTGAATTTCACCCTCTCTTTGTCAAGTTTATTCAAGAGGAAGCCAGGCAGACCAACATACAGGGCATAAGCATATTCAATGCGAGATGTGATCAGGACTTGGGTAACTGTTTTCCTTGCTGTAGCAAGGAGCAACAGAAGGAATTTTTTCAGTGCCTACAGAATACTGAAGCCTATTCCTGAGGACCAAAGCACAATTTTTCATGAAACCAGATACCCAAGTTCTTGGTAGGCCCCCATGGGGTGATGGCAAACGCCAGGGAATAAGCAAAAACTTCTCTCTTGGGCTAGCAACAGTATTCTGTAAGCAAAGGGTCATTGTCATTTTGTTGGCAGTGATATAGGTGGATTGGTGGTCGTGTCTACTAATTAATGTGTTTTTAGGCGCTGCCTATGATTGTTGTTGTGACCAATTTTTCTATTTTACACTTGCCTTGTGGCACACAAACCAACATGGTTCCGTAACTGCATTGGCTGCATCCCAATCTGCTAGGCAGGACAACCAATGCTTGCCCGTAATTGGAATGCCTATGGGACTGCCTTTTTGACCAAATCAGTTGGTTCGGACTTATTTCCGACCGATGCGGTCACGTCAGAATGGTTTCGGACCGACACAGTCGGAGTTTTAACTCCTGTGCATTACAATACGGTGGTTGAGGGGGTCGTGGTCAAGTCGGTCGGAATGTTTTCGAGGACGAGTCGGTCTGAAGGTCTTTCCAACCGACATCGTAATGAGGGACTTACTGTTAGATTGGTGATTCGTCAATGTTGGATAGTGTGGTAGTTTATTAGGTATGTGTTATTCATTATTTTATGTATTGTCATTTATGCTTTATTGTCCTAAATTACAATGTGGGAAGGTATTTTTTCTTGTGAGAGGGTGTTGTGTTTATATTTTGCAGCTTTACGTTCCGGAGTTATGGTGAGGAGGAAGATGCGTTTTTTTTTTAAGAGGAAATGTTATGTAGTTCAATTGAAACTAATATTTTGAAATACATTTCCTTTTATTCTTCGGGTTGCCTGGAGAATTTCTTTTTTTTAAATCCATTGTTCGGGTTTTTGATGGGTCAACTTCAGGTTGGATTGCGCCATTGGATTCCTATTTTTACAGTTGTATTTTTTTCATTTTTGGGGGGATTTGTCTTTTATGGAATATAATTTGGATCAATGTCATTTGGGATTTCTGCTATTTAAAGGCCAATCTACTGCCACAAAATTATGAGTTATTTTAATTTCTTTATGTATGGGTGGGAACTGTTATATCTTTTAAATGTTTTGTTGTTAATACATTTTATGGACCAATGTACGTGCAATTGATTTATTTTTAGTGATGGTATATTTAGTTTGATTTATTCATTATTCAATTTGGTTAATTTGTCGTAATGGTATTCTAACATTGTAATTATATTATTATGTCAATTTTTATGGTTAAAATATTATTTTGGTTTTGACATAATAACTATATTTAAAAATTGTAAAAAACTAAATTAGCTATTGGTATTTTTTGGTCATTGTGGTAGGCAGTTTTTTTGTAGGTAATATTTTAAAGTTGTTTCTAGGTGTTCTGGTCGTTGGGTATTTGGGTATTGTCTTGTTTTATATTGCGAATATTCATATATTGTTTTGGTTTGTTTCATTAATTTAGGGACTATTTTAGCTATAGATTGGTCTAGTCCTGTTAGTTTTGTTCCTATTGGATAGATTTCAGTAGTTTGTGCAGGGTTAGTTGTGTTCTTCCTAATATGGATTGGAAGGCATTATGCCATCCTTTCACTGCGTTGTTGGTTTTAGCTTGTTCAGCTAGGGTACTGTCATACACATTTCATCATGGAATTTAGGTTGCTATCTGTGTCCTGATCTGTGTAGTCACCCTACCCATGTGTCTTCAAAATAGTCAAGTAGGGGGGTTAATTTTGTTTCATTTGCTTAGTGGAATGAACTTTCTATTGGTAGGTTGTAGTGGTTTGCTACTTCAGTTATGGGAACATAGGCTAATGCTATTTATTTGATGGGCAAAATTACTATTTGTTGCAATTTTTACACTATGGGCCTGTTTACCAGTTTGGAGGTCCTCAGACTGCGAGACTTGTGGTGGCATAGCAGTGGCAGATCCAGCCACTGCGGCAACCATGGTCCGCTCACCGGATTACGGCTCAGGCAGTCAGACTGCATTAGGACTGCCGGCTCCACCAGAGAACCGCCGTTCCCTGACATAGGATCGGTGGTCAGAAGCTACAGTATGCTTGGTAGGACCGCCACGGTCTGGCCCAGCATATTATGAGTTTCCTCTCTGCCAGGCTTTTCATGGCTTTTCCACTGACATAAAACCCTTAGCGGAAAGGAAACATAGGGGGCCCTATAGGCTCCCCCTGTGCCTCAGACATATGTAAATGCACACCAAGGGTATAACATGTGTTCCTTTGTGCATTCACATAGGTTCCTGGAACAGCATGGACTTACAAGTCCATTCTGTGCAGGAACCTTGTGAGGCGTTCCCATTGTAGTGTTTTTTTTTAAAAGGCACTGAAGCTCTTTTAGAGGGCACCACAAAGGGAACACCATTGCTGCCTGACCGCCAGACTACGAATAAGTCATAGTCTGGTTTGTCCCCTGCGCAAGCTTTGGCGGAGTTGTGGTGAGGCGGTTTTACATCACTGCTCTGGCAAATTCTCGTAATTTGGCCCTTAAGGTAGACTTTTGTAGATGGTGCTATAAACTACACAAGGTTTAGGTAAGAGAATAACTTGATTATGACTTCTTCATGCAGGAGCAGCACAACAGCTGAGACACCTACTTAAATCCCCATCTGCCGTCCTCTGTCGAATCCCCGCTCCTGAGCCCTCGTACTACACCCCAAGATGCCACCCTCTCAAGACCCCCCCGGGCTTGGGCACGAAGTGACTACAACAATAATGTTATTAGCAGCCTTGTATTGCTGTGTAGGGATACCTTTTTAAAATAGCTTGTATCATTGCTTGTTCAAAGTCAATGATTACTTTTTGAGGGTAGTAATTATTAGTTTGTTCTTTAGTTTGTGTTAGGAGTTCTATGTAAGTTGTAGATTGTTTATTAGAAAGTAATGCACATATAAAGGAGATACTTGTGTTGTGGTATTCCCCGGATTTTGGATAGTTAGCAAAATGGTTTGGGATACATTTTAAATGTCCCATCCATCCTCCATGCTTCGTATTGAATGTGAATTCAGGTAGGATTTCCAGTATTCAAAACATTTTTTAGGCTGGTGGTGATTTGCTGGTGGATTTTTTCGTTCAGGCTATTATGTGTTTTAGTGTTGGGATGATATTATTTAATATTTCAGTACTTGTTTGTTGGGAGCAAGTGCTTGCTTCTTTAATGTTTCCAAAAGCATCTCTGACCTCTACTTCAGGGAGGTGGGGGTGGTGGGTTGTTATGTTCTTTTACATGTATAACTGTAGCTTCCCTAGATGTTTCCCTCCCAGAGCTAGAATTAGAGTAGTATATGGTACATCTCCAATGAATATGGTTATACGATATTCTTTCCTGGATGTAGGTGTAACCCATATAACAAAGAAAAAATGTCCTTTTTTGAGAGGATATGAATTTAGCCCCTTCTGGTATGGTCTTGGTTATACTGTGAGTGCATGGAAACATATCAATGGCTGTAAATACTTAGATGTATGTTGTGCTTGTATTTTCTTTGAAGTTATTTGTTGTTTTGTCTTTCTTTAGCATTGCTGTCTGGATCTGTTGGGGTAAATAATGTATTTATTATTAAGAATTAAATGTTATTTAGGTATAGGTTAGTTAAGGGCAGTTGCTGGTAAATTGTTTTTTCTCTAGTTGGTGAAGGCTGTAGAAAAAAGAAAACAGTTGGAAAATGTGTATTCGTTGTATTTGTTAGGATATTTTGTTTTGCAGATTATTTGGCTAGATTTGAAAATGAATTTGTGGGTATACTTACGTTGTTTTTATTTGCTTGTGTCAGTAATATGTTGTTGGAGAAATGTTGCAAAATTTGTTTTCTCTGCAGTGTTTCTTTATGGTGAAGGTTATTATTTTAAGGTATTTAGATCGCTAGAAACAAGAACAAAATAGGCATACATTTATTTATTTAATGTTACACGTTTTACTTGTTCTAAGTTTAGTTAGATTATTATTTACATATATCAGAATTTGTACTTACTTTGTGTTTAGGTGGTTTGATGTAGAGTTTTTGAAGATCTTCAGTTGGGGTAGCAATCCTGCAGCGTTTCATCCATTTCCAGTCGTCATAGATTGTGGGGTAATTTTTTGTTAATTAATTGGCTTTATCTATACTATTGTTTTAATCAGTTGAACATGTCTATTTATTTTTGTGGAATAAGGTTTTATTCGATTTTTTGCTACAGTTTAATTGTTTTGGCAGTTCTGTGTGTGTTTAGAGTCTGAATCTTTTAGTTATCAAAAGGATTATTTAGTATTAAATGTATATATGTTAAGTAATATACCTGTTTAATGTGTTTAAAAATTAGTTATTTGCATTAAATATATGTTCATTGATTTTTAATGGTAGAAAATGTTATTTGTTAGTTGTTAATGTAGAATGTCTGACATAATATCGAAAGTCACAATATCGTATTACACAAATATCGGAACAAATATATCGAAATCACTATTATCGACTTCCTATACTTTACTATAAACATACAAATATATCGGATACACTATATCAACATACAAAAACACTGTTTTCATTTATATCGACTACATATATATCGGTGGAATGATATATCGATCACAGAAAAATACTTATACATGAACTAAAATATCGATATCAATAATATCGTGAACAATAATATCGTGTAATTAAATATATCGACTTTTTATATATATATATATACAATTTTTTTTTATAAGGATTATGTTATTTGCTATAAAATACACACTTCCTATAGAAATATATATTTCTTTTCATTGTTTAAAAATTGTAAAACTATTCAGTATTATCTATTAAATAACCTACACATTGTAAATAAATTTCTTCCGTTTTTCATTATATAAGCTTGTTGCTTTTCACTTATTTCACAACATAAAACTCACAACTGAAATTCAAAAATATTAACTAACCAATCAACACACAGATTTTGGTAGATAACCAATAGCAAACTAATTACTAATTACTATCCTCTATATAAACAATTACACACTAAACACAAAGCACTTGCTAAAAGTAAGGAAAGGAGATACATCTCTGGATGAATTGCTGCACACCGACGAGAACATCAATATTAACAAGAGACAATAAAAGATTTCAAGTAAGTAACTCTAAAAACGAAAATGTAAATTACTGCTACTATTTTAATTTCTTTCTAAATATCCACTTCTGCTTTTCTTTTACTACTACAGAACACTCTACTAATAAATAACTGATAACTGATTTCAGAAAACACAGACCCTACAAAAAACTTGAAATATCTCTATATTACATTAATGTTGTAACCTTTCTAATAATATACTACTTATGAGTATATCCTAACCATTGTAATTTCTCTCCTAATGCTACAGAAAATTCTACTAACTAAAACAAGACTACACTACTCTTAAAGATATATAGAAATATCAAAGTAAGTATAGTTTAACACTAATTTAACTTGAACAATCCCAACAAATGAGCACATGTTGTAATTATTTATACATACATATGTTTATTTCTCTACTACCACTACAGAAAATTCTACTAACAATCAACAGCGAACAATATCAGAAAACAAAAGATACTACTAAGTAAGTAATTATATTGTAACATTAAATTAACTTGTAAAAAGTGTTCTATACAAAACACACATTAACATTTATAGCACATGTCGACTTTATTTCTCCAGATCCAAGTACAGAAAACTACACTACAAAAGAACAGAGAACACTATTCCTATTTCTAAAATAAAAATAAAAATGTAAGTATTTCTAAAAGGAAAAAAAAATTGGTACAAACGACACACATTACCACTTGTTCTAATTAATAACAATGATCTAATTTTTTTTCACATCTAACACTACAGGAAACTATACAGACAAAATACAGATCTGCAAAATCCGAATACCAAAGATACAACTCACTAAGTAAGTATATTAAAACATTACATTAACTGGTAAATTATTGAAAACCTACAAACATGGTGACATTTCTAACACATATCTACCTATTTTTTTCAGATAACACTACAATATACTCTAATAAGAAAGACCAGACAACTCTACTCAATAACCCTACCTAAAAAAAAAGAATGAAGTATGTTCAATCTTTTTATAACATTCCTACACTTATTAGTATCCACTTTTATAGGAAAAACTAGCACTGAAAGTCTAAATATACACAAATTCTAGTAATAACATTGTAATCCATTTTTTTCCTAACAGATCAAACAACATCAGAAAACACAGTCCACAACGAAAGAATAAAGCATATCAAAATATTTCACTGACTTCAAAAACACGTAAGTATATACATTACTATTGTTCGCTTACTTAGGATTATAAACATACTTTTCTTTTTAATTAACTATTATACATACGTCTTCTAGATTTACAAACAACAACATGACAGAAAGAGCAGAATTTGTAACCAGCCAGATAGGAAAGCTATTACTCTGCTACATGGGTTGCACTTATACACAAGAAAAGCAATATGGAATGAAAGTAAATTGGAAATGTTGTAAATATTATTCAAACAAGTGTTATGGAAGGACAACAACGAGAGAAGCAACTGTACTGTATACTAGGGAACACAACCATCCACCAAACGTAACAGAAATTGAAGTTAGAACAGCATTAGAAAATATAAAAGAGGCAAGCACAGGTTCCCAAAAACAAACCAACATCATATTAAAAGAAGAAATTCCTAAAATCCCTTAAACTGCCACAACACAGATGCCCAATATCCTTTCCCTAAAAATAACTATAGCATGGACAAAAAAAGCTACTACTACTAACACACCACCTCCAAGAACATATAGTGATATCAGTTTAAATGCCAACCAAATAATTACTTTAAACAAACAACCAATTATCATTTACGACAATGAAAGCAATGAGAAAAGACTCATTATTTTTGGGACAAATATGAATCTATTAAAACTCCAGCAAAGCCAATATTGGATGATGGATGGGACTTTTAACATCTGTCCCAAACCATTTTTCCAATTATACACTGTACATGGCCTCTACCACAACTGCAACATACCACTACTGTGTGCACTACTACCAAACAAAAATAGTTCCACATATATAGAATTATTAAATATAATTAAGCAAAAAACAAATGACTATTCTCCTGAAAAAATAATCCTAGATTTTGAGCAAGCAATGCTTTCAACCATCCTAAAAATCCACCCCATACCTGCATTCAAGGCTGCTACTACCATTTAAACCAGTGTCTATGGAGACATCTACAAAAAACTACCTTAAGTGTAGTATATGCAACTAACTCATCTTTTGCATACCAAATTAAAAAAACTCATAGCACTGGCTCATGTTCCGGAAACAGACGTAGCAGAACACTACAACATTCTAATAGACAGCACCTTCTATAAACAAAATGAAGCTAAGTTGAATCCATTTTTGGACTACTTTGAAGACACCTGGGTAGGCAGACTCCATAGATCTGGCCACAGAAGAAACCCTAAATTCCTAATACCCTGGTGGAACGTTTACAGAAGCACCTTAAATGGTGAATCAAAAACTAACAACGCAGTAGAAGGTTGGCACAATGCCTTTATACAATCAACTGGCAGAACAAAACCAAGTTTAGAACATTTTATAAAGTGCCTACAAAAAGAACAAAGCTACCAGGAATTCAGAATGGAGCAATCCATAACAGAACTAGTCCCTAAAACATCAAAACAAAATAAGCAAATGCACAAATACCTAGAAGAGCAAGTGAAATTATATCCTAGTACAAAAGGCATTGAATACTTAAACATAATTGCCAAAACCCTACTCTGAATAAATCTCAACACCAAACCAGCCCCTAAAAATGTCAAATAAATATTCAGAATAACATTAGAATCATGATTATTGAAACTCTTTAATGTATGCAATATATATAATATTTAATCATATATATATGCACACATTCCTTAAACATAAAAATTATCAAACTATGCAAAAGTAATAATTACATTACCCACCCACAAAATATAATAAATAAATAACTTACCAATCATGTTGGAAATCCAATAACGTCCTTCTCCACCAAAATAATCCAGTTAGTGAAAAGTGACCCCAAAATAAAATGCAAAAATACAACTGTACCAAAAAGAGACAATCCATGCAGTGAAGATCCGTCGAATAACCATAAAAATCCCGAAAAATAATTAAAAATAGAATAAACGCTCCAGGAAAACCGAACACTTTAAAGAAGTGTTTGAAATCTATTGGTTAATTAAACCTCAAACACTTCCTTAAAAAAAAAAACGCTACTTCCGATATGGCGAACACCTATAACAGAAACATATAAAACTAACATTCCCACCCACATTAAACAACACATAAGCAACTACATAAAACATATAAAACACACCTTACCTTAAGCGGCGTGAAGTCTCTCCCAACCGTGAGCTGCTCTTCATCCAAATGACACAAAACGACCTTTCCCAGTTACAAAATAAAGAACCCAAAAGTAACAAAATAGTCCAATGTAAGAACTATAATATAAAATCTTTGTAAAATCACCAAAAATATTTACAAACTAGCTACTATTTTGTATAAAATGTTTGTTTCTTGCTAGTATTAAATGATGTTGAAATATATATGAAAACTGTACAAAGAAATAATATGTATGTAATAATATTTATTTCAAAATTACTAGAAATGTTAAAAAATTTTACACAATGTTGTAATATACTATTTATGTTAGAAAAAAATATCCCTATATCTAAGCAACTTTTGTCTTAAAAATTATTGTTAAAAAAATTAATAATAATATTGTATATATTATTATTAATTTTTATATTTTATTTACTAACAACATATGTAATATTATAAATAAATGATATTACATATTACATATACGCATATTATATATATATATTAATGAATATTATTTGTAATATTATCTCTGCTAAATATACAATACCTAATAAAATTTTCTTGTTGAAAATATGTTAATAATTTTCTGTATTTTTACTACTATAATCACAGAAATCTATTATTGGCAAAATGTAATTAGGTGCTGGACACTAATTAAATATAATTTACTATTCCCACTCCAGTGTACATTAAATTAAAATAGGTGCTGGACACTAATTAAATGTAATTTACTATTCCAACTCCAGTCCACATTAAATTGAAGTAGGTACTGGACACTAATTAAATATAATTTACTATTCCCACTCCAATTTACATAAAATTAAAGTAGGTGCTGGACACTAATTAAATATAATGTACTATTCCCACTCCAGTCTACATTAAATTGTAGTAGGTGCTGAACACTAATTAAATATAATTTACTATTCCCACTCCAATCTACATAAAATTAAAGTAGGTGATGGACACTAATTAAATATAATTTACTATTCCAACTCCAGTCTACATTAAATTGAAGTAGGTGCTGGACAATAATTAAATATAATTTACTATTCCCACTCCAATCTACATAAAATTAAAGTAGTTGCTGGACACTAAATAAATATAATGTACTATTCCCACTCCAGTCTACATAAAATTAAAGTAAGTGCTGGACACTAATTAAATATAATTTACTATTCCCACTCCAGTGTACATAAAATTAAAGTAGGTGCTGGACACTAATTAAATATAATTTACTATTCCGACTCCAGTCTACATTAAATTAAAGTAGGTGCTGGACACTAATAAAATATAAATTACTATTCCAACTCCAGTCTACATTAAATAGAAGTAGGTGCTGGACACTAATTAAATATAATTTACTATTCCCACTCCAGTCTACATAAAATTATAGTAGGTGCTGGACACTCATTAAATATAATTTACTATTCCAACTCCAGTCTACATAAATTTAAAGTAGGTGCTGGACACTAATTAAATATAATTTACTATACCAACTCCAGTCTACATTAAATTGAAGTAGGTGCTGGACACTAATTAAATATAATTTACTATTCCCACTCCAGTCTACATTAAATAAAGTAGGTGCTGGACACTAATTAAATATAATTTACTATTCCCACTCCAGTCTACATAAAATGTAAGTAGGTGCTGGACACTAAATGAATATAATTTACTATTTCCACTCCAGTCTACATAAAATTAAAGTAGGTGCTGGATACTAATTAAATATCATTTACTATTCCAACTCCAGTCTACATTAAATTGAAGTAGGTGCTGGACACTAATTAAATATAATTTACTATTCCAACTCCAGTCTACATTAAATTTAAGTAGGTGCTGGACACTAATTAAATATAATTTACTATTCCCACTCCAGTCTACATTAAATTAAAGTAGGTGCTGGACACTAATAAAATATAAATTACTATTCCAACTCCAGTCTACATTAAATAGAAGTAGGTGCTGGACACTAATTAAATATAATTTACTATTCCCACTTAAGTCTACATAAAATTAAAGTAGGTGCTGGACACTAATTAAATATAATTTACTATTCCCACTCCAGTCTACATAACATTAAAGTAGGTGCTGGACACTAATTAAATATAATTTACTATTCCAACTCCAGTCTACATTAAATAGAAGTAGGTGCTGGACACTAATTAAATATAATTTACTATTCCCACTCCAGTCTACATTAAATTGAAGTAGGTGCTGGACACTAATTAAATATAATTTACTATTCCCACTCCAGTCTACATAAAATTAAAGTAGGTGCTGGACACTAATTAAATATAATGTACTATTCCCACTCCAGTCTACATTAAATTGAAGTAGGTGCTGGACACTAATTAAATATAATTTACTATTCCCACTCCAGTCTACATAAAATTAAAGTAGGTGCTGGACACTAATTAAATATAATTTACTATTCCCACTCCAGTCTACATAAAATTAAAATAGGTGCTGGACAAAATTAAATATAATTTACTATTCCCACTCCAGTCTACATTAAATTGAAGTAGGTGCTGGACACTAATTAAATATACTTTACTATTCCCACTCAAGTCTACATACAATTAAAGTAGGTGCTGGACACTAATTAAATATAATTTACTATTCCCACTCCAGTCTACATTAAATTGTTGTAGGTTGTGTACACTAATTCATGGTAAGTTACTATTCCGACTCCAGTCTACATTAAAATAAAATAATAGTTTTATTTATTATATTAATTTTAAATATAATATTGAATAATTTCCTTTTTTATTCACTACAACTATTAATAATTCTAAAAATTATTGTTTTTATTTTTATTTTTCTTACATATATTTTTAAACACTCCCCACCCTTTTCCCCCACAAACCCAATAACCCGCTCCTAAAACTATATATGTTATTTTATTAATTATAATATTGTTAATAACATTTTAAAATTTATTTTATTTATAATCATTAAAAATATTAGTAATTTCTTAATTATTTTAATTATTTATTTACTTTTTTACATATATTGTAATACACTCCCCACCCTTATCCCCTATAAACCCAATAACCCGCTCCTAAAACTATATGTTTTTTATAAATTATATTATTTTTAATAATATTTATTAGTTATTTTTTATATCATTTTTTATAAATATGATACAATTTTTGCATACATTATTTCTATTTTTTTTACTATTAAACGATATTTTTTATAGTCGATATTTTTTCTCTCGATATACTTACTTTCGATATTTTTTTACACATTAATTACGATATTTTTGTATTCGATATTTATTTTTTTCGATATTATCTACCTACGATATTAAATATTCTATATCATGTCTTATCGATATAACATTTTCGATATTATGTCTGATTACCGTTAATGTATATTCAATAAAAAATAGATTTTTTTATTTGCTAATTTATATTTCATAAATATAAATTCAAATTAAATAAAGTAATATAATTTTTTTATTTTGTTTCATTGATATTATTTTGTATGCAGTATGTTTTAATAGGTTTCTATATATATATTAATTTGTGTAGTTTATGTTATGAAATATTTGTCATTTTTTTTGTCACACTTCTTTTTATTAAGAGTGTATACAACCATAGAGGAATTAGATCGCGTAGTCGAATCCCGCCTTAACCCCAACACTAAAGTAGACACAGAGGCGTCGATTCCGATCCGGTAAAATGCACTCCAAATAGTCGTACGGAGCGTTTTTCCCCGTACGATTCGAACCCGAAGGCGTCCCCGTACGAATGTGCAAGTACGATCACAACTTAATGCGTCACTCCGTACGTCTCGTAAAAAACGCCGTACGAATCGAAAGTCCGTACGAATAGCAGTCGGCTGACGCTCGACGCCACGTCCGTACGTACATAAACGGCGTCTCCCGAACCACAAAGTACGATCCATGTTCCACACACTCCGTATGGCTCTTTTTCTACGACAGCTCAAAACTACCGTAAAACCAGACCTCGGCACGAGCCGCACTCCGGTACGCGACAAGCAGGACATGGACGCCATCGCCCGTGTAATCCCTATCCTGTACGCCCACCACCTCGTAATGAGAAACCGACGACGGTGCAGAAGGTGAGTACAAGGAGGTTCTACATACCTGTACGTCTTGCTACACGCGCACATCTCCATTACACGATTATAATGTCTGCCCATGTTGCGCCACACACTCCCGCACTACACCAGTGCAATACGGAGACCGGCTGTACCTACGTCATCGACCAGGGGGTACGGTACGTCACCGCACTACACCAGCGCAATACGCCGCTCCTACGTCATCACCACGGGGTACGGCAGGTCACCGCACTACACCAGTGCAATACGGAGACCGGCCGTACCTACGTCATCGACCAGGGGGTACGGTACGTCACCGCACTACACCAGCGCAATACGCCGCTCCTACGTCATCGGCCACGGGGTACAGCAGGTCACCGCACTACACCAGTGCAATACGGAGACCGGCCGTACCTACGTCAACGACCAGGGGGTACAGTACTTCACCGCACTACACCAGCGCAATACGCCGCTCCTACGTCATCGACCACGGGGTACGGCAAGTCACCGCACTACACCAGTGCAATACGGAGACCGGCCGTACCTACGTCATCGACCAGGGGGTACGGTACGTCACCGCACTACACCAGCGCAATTCGCCGCACCTACGTCATCGACCACGGGGTACGGCAGGTCACCGCACTACACCAGTGCAATACGGAGACCGGCCGTACCTACGTCATCGACCAGGGCGTACGGTACGTCACCGCACTACACCAGTGCAATTGACGTGTGGCACATACGCCTGCAATGTGATTGTAAGTGTAAGTGGTGAGCAGAACACCCCCCAGTATCAGAGTGTGTGCCTAACACCCCCCCACCAGTGGCCACCAGTGCCCCCCAGTGCCCAGCATCAGAGTGTGTGTGTGCCTAACACCCCCACCAGTGCCCCCCAGTGCCCAGCATCAGAGTGTGTGTGTGTGCCTAACACCACCACCAGTGCCCCCCAGTGCCCCCCAGTGCCCCCCAGTGCCCAGCATCAGAGTGTGTGCCTTACACCCCCACCAGTGCCCCCCAGTGCCCAGCATCAGAGTGTGTGCCTCACACCCCCCACCAGTGCCCACCAGTGCCCAGCATCAGAGTGTGTGTGTGGCTAACACCCACACCAGTGCCCCCCAGTGCCCAGCATCAGAGTGTGAGCCTAACACCCCCACCAGTGCCCCCCAGTGCCCAGCATCAGAGTGTGTGCCTACCACCCCCACCAGTGCCCCCCAGTGCCCAGCATCAGAGTGTGTGCCTAACACCCCCACCAGTGCCCACCAGTGCCCAGCATCAGAGTGTGTGTGTGGCTAACACCCCCACCAGTGCCCAGCATCAGAGTGTGTGCCTAACACCCCCACCAGTGCCCCCCAGTGCCCCGCAGTGCCCAGCATCAGAGTGTGTGCCTAACACCCCCACCAGTGCTCCCCAGTGCCCAGCATCAGAATGTGTGTGTGGCTAACACCCCCACCAGTGCCCACAAGTGCCCAGCATCAGAGTGTGTGTGTGGCTAACACCCTCACCAGTGCCCCCCAGTGCCCAGCATCAGAGTGTGTGCCTAACACCCCCACCAGTGCCCCCCAGTGCCCAGCATCAGAGTGTGTGTGTGTGCCTAACACCCCCACCAGTGCCCACCAGTGCCCAGCATCAGAGTGTGTGTGTGCCTAACACCCCCACCAGTGCCCCCCAGTGCCCCCCAGTGCCCAGCATCAGAGTGTGTGCCTAACACCCCCACCAGTGCCCAGCATCAGAGTGTGTGTGTGGCTAACACCCCCACCAGTGCCCCCCAGTGCCCAGCATCAGAGTGTGTGCCTAACACCCCCACCAGTGCCCCCCAGTGTCCAGCATCAGAGTGTGTGCCTAACACCCCCACCAGTGCCCCCCAGTGCCCAGCATCAGAGTGTGTGCCTAACACCCCCACCAGTGCCCCCCAGTGCCCAGCATCAGAGTGTGTGTGTGGCTAACACCCCCACCAGTGCCCCCAGTGCCCAGCATCAGAGTGTGTGCCTAACACCCCCACCAGTGCCCCCCAGTGCCCAGCATCAGAGTGTGTGCCTAACACCCCCACCAGTGCCCACCAGTGCCCAGCTTCAGAGTGTGTGCCTAACACCCCCACCAGTGCCCAGCATCAGAGTGTGTAAGTGGCTAACACCCCCACCAGTGCCCCCCAGTGCCCAGCATCAGAGTGTGTGCCTAACACCCCCACCAGTGCCCCCCAGTGCCCAGCATCAGAGTGTGTGCCTAACACCCCCACCAGTGCCCCCCAGTGCCCAGTGCCCCCCAGTGCCCAGCATGAGAGTGTGTGCCTAACACCCCCACCAGTGCCCCCCAGTGCCCAGCATCAGAGTGTGTGCGTAACACCCCCACCAGTGCCCCCAGTGCCCAGCATCAGAGTGTGTGTGTGCCTAACACCCCCACCAGTGCCCCCCAGTGCCCAGCATCAGAGTGTGTGCCTAACACCCCCACCAGTGCCCAGCATCAGAGTTTGTGTGTGGCTAACACCCCCACCAGTGGCCCCCAGTGCCCCCCAGTGCCCAGCATCAGAGTGTGTGTGTGTGTGCCTAACACCCCCACCAGTGCCCACCAGTGCCCAGCATCAGAGTGTGTGTGTGCCTAACACCCCCACCGGTGCCCCCCAGTGCCCCCCAGTGCCCAGCATCAGAGTGTGTGCCTAACACCCCCACCAGTGCCCACCAGTGCCCAGCATCAGAGTGTGTGTGTGCCTAACACCCCCACCAGTGCCCACCAGTGCCCAGCATCAGAGTGTGTGTGTGCCTAACACCCCCACCAGTGCCCACCAGTGCCCAGCTGTTACAAAACAACATACCATTGTGAACATCATTACCATCAGGAGATTGACACATGTTAACATACCTACATTTGAACATCACATCAGCTCCCAGGCACATAGCAGTCACAGACCTTATCACACAAACGCTACTTCAGAAAATTAAAATAAATGCTTTATTCAGCTGCTCCAAAAAAGAAAAGCAAATAAGAGTCCTTGCTCATTAAAGGCCAATGGCCAGTCCAAAAAAGTCCGAGCAACAATATGTGCCTCCATGGGTGTGATCACACACTAACTTGCCTGCACATGGTGTTTAATCCGCAGTGGTAAGTATGGGGGCATCATCTGTGGAATTCTCCGGCACCGCATGGACAGGAGAGGGAAGGACAGGCGGAGCGGGTGCAGGTGTAGTGGATTCATCCACACTGGCTGGTGCAGCGACGAAAGTAGCTACGTAAACCTGGCTGCACACCTCAGCCAGTGTGGAAAAGCTACCACCTGAACCCGGGGACACATTGGGGGTGGAGGTAGAGGGCTGTGAGTCTGTACTCCTGGGTGTGTGGATGCATGTGTGCGTTGTGTCCCCTCTCTCTGTGGGTGTGCCTACATCCCCTTGAGATTGTGTACGTGGAGCTTTGAGCTTTTTCTGACGTGTGGGTGTGCTGGGTGTGTGTGACCTGTGGCGTCTGCGTGTATGTTGTGTAGATATGGGAGAGGCAGAGGTGGATGGGTCTGAAGGATGGGGGGGAGACAGAGGGTGCTGGGAGTACATTGCTGCCGTCAGTGTTGACTCTATGGCAGCCACACCCCGACGTAGATCAGACATGGCTGACGACATGCCCTCCATGAACGACACCAACTGTGTAATCAGTTGTGTATGTCCATGGAGGACAGTCAGTATGGATGTCTGACCTACTGCAATCTGTTGGAGTAGGTCCACAGTCTCAGCACTGAGGGCAGCAGGGGACACAGGGGCAGGGGCTGCGGTGCCGGGAACAAAGGAGACACGGCTGCTAGCACGGACCCTAGGGACACTAATGACTGGGAGGGTGGAGATGGTACTGGAGGAGGGGACGCCAGCCAAAGATGATGGAGAGACCATTGCAGCATATTCCCACTCCTCCTGAGAGTCTGACTCGGAGTTGTCGGCATGGTAAGATGTGTCAGTCACATGTCGTCCGGCCAGCAGACTCTCATCACCCTCCATGCCACTGCCTCCCTCCGACTCCTCAAAGCAGGTGGCACTGTCGGTGTGTCCCTCTTCGTGGTCCGCGCCTGTGTCCCCTCCAGATTCAGATGATGATGCTGTGGGCAAGGAGAATAATAATAACATATCAGTCACCTGTACACATCAGACATGTCAGCTTCAATTCATTAGGCTTCATTTCAGAACATGGCATGCATCATGAGTCACAGGAGACTGAACACTGCACAATGACAAGTCTACTTGTGGCCAATTGCGAGAGACACTACGCATAATGTATAGTAGGATACAAGCAACAGTGAATGGAAAAATCTATCATGAGCGACACAATGATGATTGACTGCCTGACAACAGGATAGCTGATGAAGCATCACAGCTCATTTAGACACCCAGCCACCCAAACCCAGACCTGCACATGTTGAATTTCCTTACACCTTGTGCCACATGGGAAAAGTCCTTCCTGAAGTGACATGTTATGCCATCCTGGGCCCTGAACAAAGTGTAACATCACCTCACACTGGCATCACAGCTGTTGACACCCCAAGCCTCATTGTGTGACTGACCATCAATAGTAATTACAAAGAACATTTGACTTCTGTGGCAACTATGCACACACGCACTGCCCAGTGTGAGTATGCATAAGCCCAAAATGTTGCACTTGTACATTGTGCACCTGTAGCCAACACATGACTACATTAAAGAGTACCATGGACAAAGGCCACTGAGGCTGACTCGTGCAGAAGACACATGTTTAGACTCAAGATCAGTGCCCAAATATGTAGAACAGCCGACACAGTGCACATGTGGTGCCACATGTAAGGTTCCAAAAGGTGTCACAGACCCCCCCCTCCAACATGATGATGTGCAAAGGAAGATGCATACATAGACATTGCACCATAGGAGTACATGTGAAAAACAAACATCATCCAAAGCGCAGGTCAAAAGTGGATTAGGGCAAGGCATGTAAAGAAGCAGCTGCAGAAACGGGGACATTCTGAAGCCAATGCATGGAGTGCCTGTCTGACCACAACGCTCAAACTATGGGAGTGTAACCATGCCTTTGAGCACTGCAGGGAGCATGTGACACACATCACAACAAACAGACATAAACCTACCCACTACTTGCTGCTGTCCCTCCTGCAACTGCCTATGGAGGTCTGGGAACACCACTTCCAGGACCCGGAGCATGTTGGGGGTGAGGTGGCGGGTGCCGCCATGCCGGCGTGGAGCTTCCAGCTTTAGCTGTACTCTGGCAATGCAGCGGCTCCAGCACCGGATGTCCTGCCACCTCTTTTTGATGTTCCGGAGCCTCCTGCGAGGCCCCCCCTCGCTCCTGACAGCCCTGGCGATGTCCAGCCATATTTCACCCTTCTCATAAGCAGATACCTGTCACAAATGTAAAGTAAAACAGCATCAGTACACCTGGTCCATGTTCCAAACACACACATATGTGCACAAAAAACTTGATGATAATAGGGCATTGTAAGATAAACACATTAGCACTGTTGGGCCCGAGTATGTGGCGTGTGAGCAAACACCACTGCATGACATGCCATTGAAAGGCTACAGATGACATGATGGGTGCTAAACACTCTCCCAGTATGGCACTCACTGAGCAATGTATGCTACGTCTGGGTGCACTGCAGCACGTGACACGCTGTCACACACCCCACTGCAACAAATAATCCTCTAGTAACAACACTGTACCCCCTGCCACTCACTCCGAACAACATTGCATGTATACACTATACATACACAGTGGCTATAATGTCACACTCAAAACAGGTGCACACTCCAAGGTATTGCACACATCACTCACCTGATCCTCTGGTCTCCCATACAGCTTGCTGTAGTTGGGCAGGAGGGCATCCAGCAGCGCCTTGTTCTCACCATCAGTGAATGCAGGTGCCCTCTCCATGCTAAGCCAATCAGGGTCCAGAGGATTCAGAGACAGCAGCTGTGGTTACCACACCAATGTTGTGCAGGCAAGTGCCCTACCACAGCCACATGCTGCCTTATATCTGTGCTGCAGAGGGGCTGTGAGTCCAAGGAGTAGTGTCTGATAGGCCACCATAGTTAGCATCCTACGTTCCATCCAATCACTTCACACAGAAGGACATGAAACACATATGCATGCTTTGAAAACTGAGCCTGAGCTGAACAACAACTTTTGCAACATTGTATACTTTTGCCCAACTGAATTTTCTCTAACACCTGTAGGAGGTTCAAAAAATGCAGTATCCATGACAACCTGGTTGCATTTTGATCTGTCCACTGTTCCCCTCGATGTCCCCTATGTACTTAATCAAATACCCACACAAGTAAGGTGACATTGCCCTTGCTGATGCAACCCATTCAAGGCGTACACACGCACGTACCATTGGGGTACGGCTTGCTCGCGTTGGGCTGAAAAGCTATAGGGAAACGAGGCGTACACACGCACGTACCATTGGGGTACGGCTTGCTCTGGTAGGGCTGAAAAGCTATAGGGAAACGAGGCGTACACACGCACGTACCATTGGGGTACGGCTTGCTCGCGTTGTGCTGAAAAGCTATAGGGAAACGAGGCGTACACACGCACGTACCATTGGGGTACGGCTTGCTCGCGTAGGGCTGAAAAGCTATAGGGAAACGAGGCGTACACACGCACGTACCATTGGGGTACGCCTTGCTCGCGTAGGGCTGAAAAGCTATAGGGAAACGAGGCGTACACGCGCACGTACCATTGGGGTACGCCTTGCTCGCGTAGGGCTGAAAAGCTATAGGGAAATGAGGCGTACACACGCACGTACCATTGGGGTACGCCTTGCTCGCGTAGGGCTGAAAAGCTATAGGGAAACGAGGCGTACACACGCACGTACCATTGGGGTACGCCTTGCTCGCATAGGGCTGAAAAGCTATAGGGAAATGAGGCGTACACACGCACGTACCATTGGGGTACGCTCTGCTCGCGTAGGGCTGAAAAGCTATAGGGAAATGAGGCGTACACACGCACGTACCATTGGGGTACGCCTTGCTCGCGTAGGGCTGAAAAGCTATAGGGAAACGAGGCGTACACACGCACGTACCATTGGGGTACGCTCTGCTCGCGTAGGGCTGAAAAGCTATAGGGAAACGAGGCGTACACACGCACGTACCATTGGGGTACGCCTTGCTCGAGTAGGGCTGAAAAGCTATAGGGAAACGAGGCGTACACACGCACGTACCATTGGGGTACGCCTTGCTCGAGTAGGGCTGAAAAGCTATAGGGAAACGAGGCGTACACACACACGTACCATTGGGGTACGCTCTGCTCGCGGATGGGCTGAAAAGCTATGGGGAAACGAGGCGTGCACACGCACGTACCATTGGGGTATGCCTTGCTCGCTCGCGTAGGGCTGAAAAGCTATAGGGAAACGAGGCGTATGTACAGTGTGTCAGACATGCTCATGTGAACGTTTGTGTAGGCTGCGTTCCTGACCTCCTACATGTCACCATTGGGAGAGTGACTCCAGGAAATCACATAGCAGGGATGCATTCTACCCTCATGTTGACAATGTGGATGCATACATCAGCATGGCATCCTCACATCAGCATGCCCCAAGTGTGTCAGACATTGAAGAAGCACAGGGACTGTGACCTAGTGCCTCAGTTGATGTGTGAAGAGCTGTCAAGACTTGTCATTACTCCTTCAGCACATGTGCATCACATGCATACAACACTTTGCACCGGCGTAACGTCTACTACATATTGCGATGCACATGAACACTGGACTGCCACACCAATCAGTACAGGGAACTGGCACATGATGACAGCAACATGCCCACTGTGACAGAGGTGTAATAGACGCACAGCATGACGCAGAGTCACCACGTCATGTGTGTGCCATATGTTATATTGTGGCAGCTGTTTGCATATGAAATGTTCAGGACAGTATCATCTTACTCACCTTAGAATATCCCCACGTGTCATCCTGGACATGCCAATTTCTGCTCAGTAGTACACTTGTGTGTTGGTAGGCATGTCCTGCGGCCCACCGTGTGTTGTTGGCGTTGTGTGTGCCCGGATGACGTTGTCTGGGTACTCATACGTGACCTCAGCGTGCTCACGTCAGGTCCCCTATATTTACAACACCTGCGCTGGTCCCGTATAAGTGTAACCTAACTCACTTTTGAAACAAGATCATAGTACGATCACTTCTGACCATTTCACTTGGATTGTCTGACTCAGGACGGTGCCAATAGGGATGTCAATTACAAAGCCTGTGAGGATTGCAACCCTCTGATGTAGGTGACTGACCCTCACCGTCGGTGTCTCCACAGTGTTCACGGCAAGCAAGACAAGTAGAGCTGCTCCGACTGCTGGGACCAGACATATGAATGCAGGTGTGATTGGTCACACATGCCGCTCAGATTCCAGCAGTTGTCCCTGCAGCACAATGGCTCATGGTCTGGACGTAGGAGGAGTGCCTGGGCGTGGGTGTTGAGACATCATTGCCCCTGGATTTGACATCAGTCCTCCAGGGCCAAGTGGTCAGGTAACCCATGTATGTGAAAGAGATGTCATCACACTTCAAAATCTACACAATGCACGTGCAATGCTGCATGGGATTCGGGTGACACCGCCCACGCGGCTCTGTCAAATTTGCAGCCGTTGTAGCCTGCACCACGACCTGTGGTCCTCATGTCCATGATGTCCCTCACACCAACAAAGGCCAAAGCGGCGGATTCTGGCCCAGCGGACCCGTCTGGGGGCACTTGCTCGTCTTGTGATTTGCCCGTGACGCCATCACTCACTTCGTCCCTGAAGCAGGCGGCGCATTTGTGCCAGACCCGCTGTGACTGAAAGGATCTGAATGTTGATCCTGGTCCTCGCTGGTTCACCTCACAACCTCACTAGCAACTGTCCCCCAGGTGCCAGCCTTTGCGGCGTTCTCGGGGGGTGGTGTCCCCAATACCACACCCTGTACGGCACTGGCGTGGGAACTGTGCAGCAGCATACCCCCATTAATGCTGCAGGGGGGGATTCAACTCCTACGAGCCGGCCACAGCTCATGACAGGCCTAATTATCATGAAATGTGTGTCAAAGAGTGTTGGGAGGGTCGTGAAGACCCACTGACACATGAGTGCCGGTCCCAAGGTGACAGGACAGGTGGACTGGGGCATGTGAGTGGTCTGGACACCTAGCCAGACACTGGTGATGTGTCTACTCCAAACCTGTTGATGGATGACCGGCCAACGTACAGTGTAATGTTTATGTGGGTGGCCATAGCCTTGCCCAATCATTTCCCCGTTGCCGCGGTGAGGACCAACCTCCTCACTGAGGTCCTTCAAGTGCAGTCACGCTCCGCTGAGCGTCTGCAGGCCTATCCTGAGGAATGTACTATATCTATATTGTTCTGCATGTACAGGCACGCGGCATGTTTGCCTGTCGATAGGCACGTTGTCAGACGACCACACCCCTCCCTGGACCGGCCATGTGCCCTGTCCTCCCACCCCACCACAGAGAGCATGGGCATCCTGCCCGCCAAATCACAGACCACATTCCCCCTATCTCTGCTGTAGAGGGTATCCAAGAGGTCTGAGCAGTACGGACAGACGTCATCATCCTCCCTGAGTCTGGGACTGAGGTCTTACAACATCACATGCCTTTTTGTCTGCTTCCCACACTGTCTGTGGGACATGGTTGTTTAACTGCTGGCAGAGTGTGCGTTGTAGGTACGGGCAATACTTGGCCAAGCACTTGTAGGATGCCAGTCAGCAACACCGTATTTCATCCAGTGATGGCTCAATATCCCTGACTCACATAGATGGCATCCAGGGAGGCAAAATTGTCTGAAGATTGGTATGTATTCAAAGTCAGGAACATGCTACTTACTACTGTTCCATTATGATATATTGTTACGAAAGGTAAGTAACCAGTTCATAAATTTCAGTACATCTTCTGTTGGAGCATCCACATTGTGTCCTTGCCGTGATTACAGGGTTTCTAATGTACGCACACCATGCCACTTGTGTTAATGAAGCGCTCATATGTGTGATGGCATCACAGACCATTTGTGACTAATCAACCATTAATGCAGTATGATGATGTTCAGGTAATAGTTAGGGAAATATCACACCGCAACATGACTATGTCAGAACTGTGCAAATGATGCCACATGTGGTGTGTGTATTGCTGTAAGCTGTCTGGATGTGCAGACAACCTCCTACTGACATTCACATGCCGTGTGTCACTGACATGATACATTGTCATGCTCAATAAGACCTTTCCATCAGATATTTTGTATGCATGTCATATCCATTCCACAGACCACAGGTCTTGTACTGTTCACGGAGGAGTGGCTGGGAGTTTGAACATGTTACAACAGTGTGTCTCCCACACCACACTCACACTTGTCTAGATTTGTTGAAGCAGTGTTGCTTGTGCCATGTACATTGTTATTGTCTTAGTCAGACAGTTGAACACATTTCCTAAGATATGTGTTTTGCAGGGCACCCCCTCTGGAACGGCCGTTACCTGACTTGGAAGCCATGAGGGAACGCAATTGCATCCGTTGTTATCGCTTCACCAGACAGCTGATCAAGGACCTGACGGACAGACTGGAGGCTCACCTGCAACCACGACACAGGTATCCAACGGCGCTGACACCCAAGGTAAAGGTGATGGCAGCCCTCCATTTCTTTGCCACAGGTACGTTCCAATTGACCATAGCTGATGTGGGAGGGATGTCTCAGACCATGTTCAGCCGTGTATTGACAGATGTTTTGGCAGCGATGTTGCTCCACCTTGATGAATTCATCACATTCCCTACTCCAGAACAGTTGACAGATGTCAAGGGGGAATTCTATGCCCTGGTGCAATTGATGGTACACATGTTAGTTTGGTGCCACCACAGGCTCAGGAGCAGGCGTATCGCAACAGGAAACACTACCACTCAATAAATGCCCTGGTGGTGTGTCTTGCCAACATGATTATCTCACATGTATCTGCACGTTTTCCAGGATCGTGCCACGATGCTTTCATCATGAGGCGTAGCAGGGTGCCACAGATGATGCTGCAGCTGCACAACCACCGGGCATGTCTTGTTGGTGAGTATATTCGTCAGCTATGTATGTCAGTATGTCACACCTTCTTCATCTGAATCATATTACACACTCATTTCCATGATGTGGATTTGCAGGAGACGCTGGATATCCAAACATGCCGTGGCTCATGACTCCACTACGCAACCCCAGGACAGCTGCAGACCAGCGGTACAACAATGCTCATGGGAAGACCAGGCGGGTGATAGAGCGGACATTTGGAGTCCTGAAGAGCCGGTTCAGGTGCCTGGACAGGACAGGCGGAGCCCTCCAATACAGCCCACGCAAGGTGTGTGACATCTTCACTGTGTGCTGCATGCTTCACAACATGGCAGTGGAGAAGGGCGTGCCGCTCTACCTTTACTCTGATGAGCTGGAACATCCGCCCATAGAGGATGAAGGCCTTGGCCAGGATACCAGTGATGAGGAGGTAGAAGATGATATCCGGGGTCACCTCATCCGCAACTTCTTCTCATAATGGTGAGTCATAGCAGGTTATATGTAATACATGTATGAGAGAGTTGCATGGGTAGCATGATGTGTTTGAAGCAGACTGTATGCAATGTCACTTGGATGTCTGTAGTGCTGTGTCACACAGGTGCAGATGTAATGCAAAACACATACGTGCTATGTGTATACTTGGAATGTACAGGTGTACTACAACAACTGGATATTGTAAAGGACATTATCTGAATGACATTGTACAGAATTTGACCCCTTGTGTGCCACTCTCATCCACAGCTCACCCTGCCTGTTGTCCGTTTGGGTCGTTGTGGTCACCCTGCTATTGCTGAAGATGATTGCAACGTCAGCCTAATCAACGGAGCATGCATGGACATGTGGAGAAGGTTTTTTGGGTAAGGCCTCATACGAGGCTGTTTAGCGTTGGTATGTGTAGAAACGTGTGGTACATGTTCATGTGCATGTAGTGCGACCATGAATACATGCAACAACAATTTGTTACTTATTACATGTATGCCCACTCCCATGACTGGATAGTCACCCCACCTGACAGTCATCTGTTGTAGTTGTATACTCTGGTGGATGCATCAATGTGTGTAGACATTGCCACTGCAACATAGCACATACCATGGTTTGACATTGTGTCAGAGCTCTCAAACACAGACTCTGTGGGGGATTGCAGCATCACTGTGTGCATTTGAATGTGACTGGATCCTTGCCTCCACCTTGTGGGACAGTCCAGTTTGGTTGCCATTCCACCATGTCGTGCAGGTGTTGCCCACTGTATGTTCCACATGTCCTGAGAAATGTCCTGTGAATCTGTGGACATGGATGCATTGCCCCTTGTTGCACTATTTCATGTCACTGTCATGTCGTTACCTCCGTGCAGGTTGAAAATACAGCTTCACCACCCTTCACAGTGAGTAGCACTTCTGTTTTGAATCACATGATGTCATGTATGTTTTGCTTGAGACATGACAATGTTGGGATGATGCATCTCTTAATTATTGTGTTGCACCAGTGGAGTGCGGTCATGCACATGATTCTCGAGTTCCGTGCAGCATTCATGTGCAATGGTAGGGTATCATATTGTGGTTTGGTTCAACTTGACTTCTAGTTGATATTTCTTCTAACAGCATCTCATGTTTAGCTTAGTAATGCTATGTTGATAGATCATAAGACTGGCCACAGAGTGCCTTTGTAGGAAATGGGACCCCCGGCCGGCCAGGGCTTGCGCCACAGCCAGTCAGAGACCGCCACTCCTATGTAAAGTCGACCCCTGCTCACCCTCTAGGTAACGCGGTGTGGGCAGTCAGGCCTATCTCGGAGGACATGTGTGAAGCATTTGCGCACGCACCCACCAACAACAACATCCAGGGCCTCCCACAAAAGGACTCCACACCAAGTATATATGAAAATAGTCTTTGTATTAAGAAGGACACATAGGAACACACATGGTACAAGGGGCCCGAGGCACAGGCCGGGGATACACGGAAGAAGGTACAGGGCAGGGCCAAGGGGCCCCTGCCAGGGGTATGCACATTATAGAACTGGCATTAGAACACATATCCACTGGGAGCTTCCTAGAACTAGCAGTAGAACTCACTCTGACCAGGGATCACATACATGGGACATCGGGTATTCAGGAGGGAAGGGACAAGGCACATAACACAACAGAGGCCCCCATCAGCAGGGCAACACAGAATAATTCTCAGCATCACTTTGATATTAGTCAGTAGCACCCCATAGGCCAGATGGCCTTCCTGGTGCAAGGGCGCCTTAGAGTCTCGATGTCCAGAGTGGGCTGCAAGGGGCCCAGGGCAAACGTTAACGTGGCAGCGGCCCACGAAGTGCTGGGCCGCTGAGGGGATTTGATGTAGCCTTGCAGGCTCGGGGGAGGATGACTCCATGAGGGAGCCTCCGGGGCTCCAGAGCAAAGATGCCGGGTGGAGCCTCGCCGGCTCGAGGGAACAGGGGGGCAATGGTGGTGCCTCTCGGGACTCATGATGAGCGGGGGAGTCCCTCTCGGGGCTTGGTAAAGGAACTGTGGGCAGGCTGGGCCCCCCTCGGAGGACCCGGCGTCACTGGGGGCCCTGCGGGCCTCTAAGCGCATGTGTGCTCGCGCTGGAGGTGAGGGGCGGGCACCGGCAATGCGCCCCGATGCACCGCCTCCCCTCCTGCAGCACTCACCGGTCGGCTGGCAGACGCGCTGGTCTCTCCTCGCTCTCCGGGGCTCCCTCTTGCTCCTGGGGCCCCGGGGGGGTAGCGGCAGTCTCCTGGGGGAAACCAGGGGCGCGGAGTAGGCTCTGGCGGCTCCCTGCATTCGCTCGCTCTCTCCTTTCCGCCTCCTATGCTTCTGGGGCCGCCGTCCAATCCCAGCGCGGCCCGGGGAGACGTCAGCAGCTAGACCCGGGTCAGCGGCCAATCCCAGCACGGCCCGGGACAGACAACACGAAGGAACCCGGGCCGGTGGTGGTGACCTCGGGGAAACTGGCGAGGGCTAGGTTCCCTCAAGGGAGAAGGGCAGTTAATGAGGTAAACACTCGCTGGGGGAATAGAACACCCCAAAGAACAGGGCAAAAGGCCGGCTGGCACCGGCTGGAAGAAATAGTACCCCCAGGCGCTAGGACAGGATTACGGTGCTCTGCAGGGGAGGTAGAGCACTCCCAGCGCGGGTAAACTCCATGAAGAGCTCCAGGCGCTCGAGGGCAGAAAGCAGCGCTTCCAGGCGCTAAGTAGGAAGAACAGAGCTCCCCAAGCGCTGGGGGGTCAGAAGTAAATGCTGGAGGAAGAGCAGCAGTCCAAACAGAGTCCAGGACCTCAGGTGGAGCTCAGCAGCCCCTAGAAGGGAAAAAGGTCATCAGTAGTCCAGGAGTAGGGCAGGGCCCAGGGAGGCAAGCCAACCCTGAGCCCAAGCAGCGGCAGCCCCTGGTAGATTCAAGTTAAGAACAAGAACAAGTCCAGAGTGTCACAGCACCCTTTTCATACACACATTCCTGGTCTGAAGGGGCAGGCAGGGAGAGAACCAGCTGTAACTGGTTATGGGGGGATTCTTTACACTGGCCAGGCTAGGAACATCAGCCGCACCCCAGGGGGTGGAGCCAGCATTGTCTGGGGAAAACCCAGCCTCATTCATGACACTCAAACCAGACAGTCAATCCACAAGCAGACCCAGGCTCACTCCTCCCCTCACATCAGCATGCTAAACACTCCATTCACCACCGGGGCAGACCCTCCAAGATCCTGGGAGCCAGGCTCACCAGCCAGCCTCAGCCAATCATACGCCAGGCACACATTTCACAAATATGCCAACTTCTAAAATAGGGACTTCAACAATAGACACGCTCATGCCACATACACAGTTGCACAGCACTCAATCTCACAAGTTCATACATACCAGACTTGACCCTGCACACCCTACGCATCGGGAACTACCGAGGACTCATCCATTCCCCATGTATTTCTATGGAAGGGTAGGTCGCTCTCTCTTTGCACGCACTCAGAGGGGGAATCACCATCCCCAGGTTACATATACCATAAAAACTTCAGGGGCGGACCTGCCAGACGGGCCAAGTCCAACAGCCTTCATTGCATGTAGGTCATTATCTTCCTCATCATATGTGATTCTTACAGCTGTTGTGGGTGAAGTAAATATTGCCTACATGGCCCTTATGGGTACACATGGTCAATAACAGATATTACAGTCTGCGTAAGTAGCATTGCCAACTGTTTTCATTTGTTTGTGAGTTCCACCGCATCTGAGCCAGTGAATGTATTTCTACCAACATAGGTCACATTGCATGGTTGCTCAGCTTTTCACAATACTCTAATGGATCACAGACTGTCCTAGGTTTTATGTGTCCGTGTCATTGGATTGGATCTGATGTGATAGCATGAGGACTAATGTAATGTTGTCTCCAGTCATTTTACTTCACAGGTGTGACTGGTACAGTGTATCACATGAGGTCTTTGTATTAGCAGTGACAATGGAATGTACTCCTAATAGTTATTTGCCTCTGTTTCAGGTCTCCCTCCCAGCAGTTCCCATCCTCTCCTTCCGTCGCCTGATCACCCTTTTGTGTCTGTCATTTGTACTCAGACCAAGGGGCTATTTGGAGGTGGAACCCTTTGAGCATCACACCACTCTGATGAAGAAAGGTACGGCCAGTCCTTGACAGGCTTCTACCCAATATTACTGCTGCATTACAGGTGACATCATTAATAGTGTCAATTTGAGTCCTTGCCAATGCACATGTATGTTTGACAGTGCTCCATGGGCTCACAATGTAATTAACTCATGTTGTGCATGACGTGTGTTCATATTTAAGATTCTGCCGCCTTCATGTCAACGGACATGTCCTTCTAATGTGCATGAGTAGTATTTGGCATGTAGTATGCTTGTGCTTGTTGTGTTGACGTGTCCAGCGGGCACATGCATGGTGTATGGGAAGGCTGTAATACTATATTTTGTGTAAGGTCGATGGCTTTGTAGCAGCTGTTCAGCTTTCCACACCCTAGCTGTAGTCTACACCTGCTGACGCTGTGTGTCCTGTGCCCCACATGTATGTAAGGGCCCTGATAGAGTGACTGTGATCTTTGGTCATTACTGTGTCATTTTATTTGCATTGACCCCGAGTGAGTCAGACACTCCTGCCTTCACATTCACATTTAACTCTGTGGCTTGCAAATGCCCTTGCGGTATGTGCCCATTTGGCAAGTTGTCACAGCCCTCCTGCCGTCATGTCTTCACTCATTGCTGCTGCATGCACAGGCACGATGCAGCACTCACGATCCAGGTACACAGACACCCACAGGATGACCCTCCTTCCATCCTTTTGTAGAGCATGCTCCTGCCACCCTACACACAGACAATCACCCTCCTGGTATCACAATGCTTCAGACTCAGCCACTGGAGCTTATGTGTCTGTTTGTGCAGCACATACTGGCACAACTATGCAGATTCACATTACATTGGGTCTACGTACCACCAGGTCATGTGCCGTGCACAGCACACACACACCTTCCATAGGCACAATATTGTACATTGTTACCTTGTCAACACCACAGCAGGAAAAATCATCTTGCTAACAGTCACGTGGCAGTACACAACCTGGTCACACCACTTCGACATAGCTGTCACAGCCAGTCAAGTTGCCACAGGGGACACACACCATGACCACATCTCTTGGGTGTGGTGTGATTTACCCAGTCTGGTGTAGGTATGTGTCCGACGTGGGTAGTTGTTCTGTATGCGTTGCTCCCATGACAGGAGTCTAGTACTTGTAGCTACATAGGGGTAGGTCACCTACTCAGGTGTGCTTGTGTAGAGAGCAACAGCCCATTGCCCACAGTCTGTCCTGCCACCCTTGTCCTTTGCGCCATTCATTTCATCCACAGTACTGCATCATGTTGATGATAGTTCACATAACCCTAGGACACAATTGTAGGTACTCCCTACGTGGACAACTACTTTTGTCACAATGATCTGTACACCTCAATGTGACTCTCCGGGGCCTGGCTGTGATAGCAGTTTGGCATCCGAACCCCCCTCCAGCATTTACTATCCCACACAGTTGTGTCTTGCCATCCATGTATGTAGTTGTTAGTGATTTCTGACCGATGTGTGTCCTCACACGGAATCTGATGCAAGTGTGTGGATTGCTGCTGTTTGTTGCATACCCTTGCATTGTATGCATTTGCACACACATAACATTTTATGCTGTGGTTCAAAGATAAATCGACAAATGTGTATGTGGTTCAGTGCATTTATTTGGTGATCTTGTGCTGGAAACGTGAATAGGTGCAGTACATAAAGGTGTTGAATCCAAAGTTCAGTGGTGGGGAGATGAGTTGCCTTACAGTTACTCTCATCAGAGTCCAGGCCACAGTGCTTGGCATCATCGGGTAGACTGTGACCAGCAAGTCCATGTGGGAGAGTCGCATAGGGGATACGGTTGCACCCAGGGGTAATATGCCAGGTCCTGTGTCCTGGGAGTCGTGCATGGGCCACTGCCCCTCAACGTCTTAGACGTGGACGACCAACCTTCCTTGGGGGGCCCTCAGGTGCAGGCCTGGACGATGCATGGGAAGCTACGTCAGAGAGTTCCTCCTCCTCCACCTCCCCCCTCCCTGCGGCTGGTGTCACACTTTGCCGTGATGTTGATGGCCTTGTGACACAGGGAGGGTGCTGCATGTTGGCAGCTATCTGATGTAGCGAGTGGCTCATTTCCCGATGCACCGTCAAGAGCTGAGCCAGACTTTCCTCCACCCGTCCATAATGTTGTTGTTGCCTGGCTATTTGCTCTGCCTGCTGTTCTTTCACCTGGTTGAGGACCTCCGCAAGCTGGCCTACCTCCCTGTGTCCCGCCGGTATGCCTCCAGGATGTTAGTGAGTTCAGGCATACCAGTCCCTGCAGCTGCCTGTCCAGATTCCCGCCTCCGCCTTGCACCTCTGCCACCACCCTGACCCACATGTGCACCGCCTGCACTTGTGGGCACATCCGGTCGACGGGCCCCCCGAGTGCTGGCAGAGTGGAGGTTGTCAGCCACCTCAGGGGCGCCAAACAAAGGGTGTCCCTCATCTTCAGACAGGCCCTCTGATGGATCATGTGCAAGGCTCTAACCTGTCTGCTGTGATGTGTTGGGAATGGTTCCGGTGGTTGGCAGAGAAGTTTCTGGTACAGTTGCTGCAGGTGTTTGGGATCCAGAGGTGCCAGGTTGGTTGGGGTCATCCACAGTGCGTTGAGTGGCCTGGCTGTCGGTGGGGTCTGTGTCCGGCTGAGCCTGGGACTGGGATCCTTCTCCCCCCTGGGGTGGGTTTGGCTCCACACGTTGCCCTGTGTGTGGGAGAGAGAGACACTGTTAAGGCACTATCAAGTGACATATTGTTTATTTATCCATTATCTGCATCACTGTTCCACATGCTTTACATTGTTGTCATTGTTCAGTTGTGCATGTAGTGGTAGTAAATTGACATGTACTCAGGGGTATTTTTCATTCTTCCAATCTCTTGTCAATGACTGACACAGCCATTGCTGTGTCTTGTATTGCCGGCACAACACATGTTAAGCATTGCTCAGGTTGACGCAACATCCAGGATATGGTGAAAATCCTTATGCCTGTGTCAAGCATGCACAGAGTTTAGATGCAGCATGTTGATGTAAGAGACAGGGCATCATAAATTAGCATGACATCAACTACATTGGATGTATTTTGCTGTTCCGTGATGGCCACACAATGCCAACACCCCTGGACCTGTACACATACTTATCGATCATTGCTATTGAACGTGTTACTTCTCTGAGACGCACCACCTTGTCAATACCCATGTCCATGTTGTTACTTACGTGCATCCACATCAGTCATGAGATGGGGCAAGTGCATTGTTTGGAAGGCACAATGGACTGGAGCTTCTTCAATGTGCATGTCTTACTTGTATGCATATTCATATGAGTGACTGTTTAGTTGTGATACATGACAATTGTGACATTGTTGCACTCCTATGCTTGTCCCCAGGTGATGAGTTTCTGTAAGGGGTGTGTATGACAGGCCATGTCAGTAGTTTGGGTGTGATTAGCAAGCCTCCATTGTTAATAATTTGGCTGGCCCCTGATGGGGCATGCTGGCATATTTGTGATTTTGGGTTCATGCACAGGATGTGTGACCTTGTCCTGGTGTTTGTGTTTGCAGTGATCACATGAGAGACTTGTGGTGCCTACACCTGTGCCCATTGTGTACTACAGACCATTCCCAAATGTGTGTCCTGACACAGTACATTGTCCACTGCAAATGGTGGGTGTGTTGCAGGCTATTAGTAGATGACTGCTGTCCCTGGACATTCATGTCTATGGTGTTTTGAATGCCTGTGCAGTGCTTGGGTGCAACTGTCTGCGTGCCCAGGGGGCTGAGGTGAGGTGACTGAGGCAGGTAGACAGAGGGATGGAGGCAGACTGAGGGAGGGAGGGAGTGCAACAGGGGGAGGGGGCGACAGGGGGAGAGGGCGACCGAGGGAGAGGGCAACAGAGGGAGTGGGCAACAGTGGTAGTGGGAGAGAGAGGGAGACAGGGATGGAGCCAGGTTGTTTGTGCATGCTTGCTCGCTGCACTGCCTTACTGTGCCACAAAATGTTGCTTCTCTGGAATGCCGGGCCCCGGGGGAAGCAGAGTCGCAGACTAGTCTTCCCCCGGGGTCTTTAGCGCAGGGGATAGGCCAGGTAGGGGAAGGGGAGGAGTCCGGGGGTGGGAATTTAGGCGCAGGGGAGGAAGGGAACGTCCTCTTTCTGCGCCTGGCACCATCGGGAGGGAGATCAAAAGTTGGTTAGTTTAGGGCTAGTTATTCTTGGAGTGACCGTAGTGTAAGCATGAGCGAATTTTGCGGATCTCGCGTTCGCGAATTTTGCGGATTTGCGGATTCGCAATCCGCAAAATCCGCGAATTCCCGCGAATTTGCGGATTTTTTTTATTTTTGTGTTCGCCCGTGTTTCTGCCAGTTCGCGAGGGTTTTGTACACTTTCGCAAATTGCGAACTTACCTGTCGGGTCGCAAGTTTCGCGAACTTGTTGTTTCTACGTGTCCAGCCTGTTTGGGACACTCTTCTTCATCACTGCCACTCTCTGTCACCCCTGCCACTCTCTGACTACTCATGCCACCCTCTGGCCCACCCATGCCACCCTCTGTTTCATCACCACACCCTCTGGTTGTCCAGTGTACATTATTTTCGGCAAAGCAAAGCACACCTTCCCTGCCTCAAGTGACCTGAATTAATTTGGGGCTGATTCATGTGTCACAGAATATTTTTTTAGCTGGCACCTGCTTCCTTAGTGCGCCCTGATTAGTGATCTTTTGCACTTGCTAAGTGCTTTCATTGTTGCAAAATTAGTTACAACACCTGCCCTGCCCCAACTGACAATAATGAATTAGGGGCTGATTAATGGATTTTAACTTCCAGCCTGGCTCCTGCTTGTCTCCCTTAGCTGTAATTCAGGACCTTTGTGGCATATGTGTAACTATTCTGAGGTTCAGAGCAGGGTCACATAATAGTTTCAACTGGCAACTGAACTCTGGAGGGGCCCCTCAGGAAGCACTCCAGGAAATGGCTACTAATGATGAGCCTGAACTTTTGAACCTGGTTTCAGTTTTGCTAAGATCGTATTTCTGCAATTTTGCACTTATTCGCGGGGCGCGAACTCACGCGAACAGTGCGAGCAGTGCGAGCAAAATCCGCTGCTCGCGGATTTGCGGATTTTGCGGGAAATTCGCAAATCTCGCGGATTGCGGATTTCCCGAAAATCCGCAAAATCCGCGAGCGGAACGGATTTTCCGCCCACGCCTACCGTAGTGTCAGGTTTGGGTAGGAGTTTTTCCGGAGCTGTATTAGGCATGAGCGGATTTTGCGGATTGGCAATCCGCAAATTTGCGGATTTGCGAATTTGCGGATTGCCAAAATCCGCAAAATCCGCGAATCCGCGCGGATTTTTTTTTTTATGTTCGCACGGGTTTCTGCAAGTTCGCGAGGGTTTTGTACAATTTCGCAAATTGCGAAATTGTACAAAACGCGTGCGAACTTGCAGCAACCCGTGCGAACACAATTATAAGAGAAAGAAGCTCCTGGTCACAGGAACAGCACGGGGATTGCGCTCATGAAAGTCAAGGATGCAAAGGCCTCTACCCAGCATCACAGCTGATTTTCCACAGTAGATTTGGGAAGAGGCACACCTGTCCAGCCTCGAAGACGCTCATGATTGTTTTTGGGCTAATGAATGAGTCACAGATTTTGAGCATCAACTAGTTCGAGCGACCATGCAAAGGCCGCCCTCTACCCAGCATCACAGCTGATTTTCCACGGTAGATTTGGGAAGAGGCACACCTGTCCAGCCTCGAAGACGCTCATGATTGTTTTTGGGCTAATGAATGAGTCACTGAATTTGAGCATCAACTAGTTCGAGTGACCATGTGTGTGTTACTATGCAATCGCCCTGAAGGGCACAGGGGTCCCTTGAGTGACCTGTGTAAGGCTGTAACTATTTTACAATGGCGCCAGCAAGCTGCCAGCGCCGTTGTAAAATAGTTACAAAGTTAGCTTGCACAGGAAGCACCTGCTTCGTTTTATCTAGTGGTTCCTGTGCAAGCTAACTTTGTAACTATTTTACAACGGCGCTGGCAGCTTGCTGGCGCCATTGTAAAATAGTTGCATGAGTGGGGGTTCAACTTTTGAACCCGTTACGCTCGCAGATTTTTTTTTGCGGATTTTGCGGGAAATCCGCAAAATTCGCGGATTGGGGATTTCCCAAAAATCTGCAAAATCCGCGAGCGTAACGGATTTTCTGCTCATGCTTATTTTTTATTCAAGCCTGTAGCATGGTTTTTGGCGAGCTGTCGGGGGTATCCGCAATACAGATCCGGGAGGCCTTGCTGTTGCTCGCGAGGGCCGGTGGGGAAGACCTTATCCAGCCGGGGGTTTTGGTCCAGGCCTGGGTGGGGGCCACCAGGGGCTCGTGCGCTGCCTCGGCCGGGGTTAAAGCTGCGGTGGTGGCCTGCCAGGATGATGAGCAGGACGCTGCGGGCCCGGATTGACGAACGGAGGGGGGGCGGAGTGCCCAAGGACCCGGCGCGAGGCTGGAAACGCAGGAGCCTGCCCCCGCGGGCCTTCCCTCTGCTTGAGTTTTTGCCTGTGGCCTCGGGGCAGCCGTGAGGGCCGCGCCCCCCTCACTTCCGCCCCAAGGGCCTCTGCTGGGGCCGGCCGGCGCTACGCAGGGTGAGGGGCAGGCGGACAGCCTGTCTGGGCCTGCTCTGGAGCAGGCGGGAACACCGGAGGGGTGGGCCCTGGGTTTTCCGGGCAGCCGGCTCTCAATGATCCTGTGGAGGATGTGCTTGGGGACGCCTTGCAAGAGTCTGCAGGGCTGGAAGAGGAGGCCCACATTGACCTGTCCACCGGCTCTAGGGCTGGCACGCCGGCCATGGCGAGGCAGGGGGTGGTGGGGAACCTGGGGGGCCGGAGTGGGACCCCCACTGTGGTTCCCATTGCCGGGCCTGGTTGGGGTCCTGGTTTTCCGCAGGTGGGTTTCTTCACCCAGGGAGCTGATTTGTTTGGCTACTGCCCGCACCCTCCCCCTAGGATCTGGGGTGCCGCTTCCTGGGAGGACAGGGCCCGGGGAGAGAGGATCTTGGAGCAGATTCTGGAGGTCAGGTGGGCCGAGGAGACACGGGCCAGGGTGGGGGCTGTGTGGGGCCATGAGGTTGAGGGCCCTCCCACCCCGACCTCTGAGGAGGAAAGGGAAGCGCAGAGGGAGGAGGAGTCTAGGAGGGTCAGGGCCAGGAAGGCAGTGCAGGTCCACCCCCCCCAGGGGGGTATGGCAGGTGTATGGACGGCCAGGACGGCTTTGAGGCCCGATGGTGCTGGGGCCCGCTCAGGTTTGAGCGACCTGAGGGGTGTGCGGGGATCCTAGCCGGCGGCTGTCGGCAGAGCCCTGGGGTGCCTGGTGGGGCGCAAGACGGCTCCAAGACGCAAGACAGAAGCAGTAGGGCAGTCCGCAGCAGCTATCCCTCCACCGAGGGCTCGGGCACCTGCAACACGTGGCGGATCTGGAGTGTGTGGGCGGGGAGGTGTGCAGAAAGGTGTGAAATGTGCGCTGAAGGAGGTGGACAATATGGGTGTGGATCTGGAACCGGTGCTTGAGTTGGATTATGGTGCCAAGAGTGATGAGCTGGAAGACGGGGAGGTGCGGGATGACTTGGAAGGCGTAGGCGGCGCAGCGGCCAACGGCTACCTTGGTGTGTTACAGGTCAAAATGGCAACAAAGACAAAGGCCGGATCGGCGCCAGTCCAGGTGACGGAGTCCAGAGGACGGCCCCGGGAGCGGACCTCAGCACTCACAGGTGAGGGTGCCTGGTGGGCAGCTTGGGAGGAGGCCCCGCGGGGGGGGGAAGGTTGGAAGAGGACTTGCAGGTCGGTGGGTGTGGGGGACGGTTCAGTGCGGGAGGCGGTGAGGCCATCGGGCAATCCACCCGGGGATGGTAAGGAGGTGGATGGTAAGTCGGTGACTTTGGGGGTGCAGACGGACAAAGGGGATGGTAAGGATGAAAAGGGAGTGAAGGTGCCTGAGAAGCTCCCATATATGGGGCTGGCGATGCCTCTGGGGTCGCATCTCTCGGAGAAACTCAAGGAGCGGATCTGGAAACATGAGTTTGTCGATGTGTTAAAGTTGCTCCATAGGGAGGTACAGGCTATGGAGGGGTCTAAAGAGGAGGAGAGGGAGCTGACGAGGTGCCCTAGGGTGCCGGTGACGATGGAGAATTGGACGTCAGGTTTCTTGATCTATGCCAGTGTTTATTGCCAGAGGTATTTGGACAGGGCGATTGCACTTTTAGAGTACATGGATATCATTCGCAAGGCACAGATGCAGTTTGGAGGTTTTGCTTGGTTAAGCTATGATGAGGAGTTTAGAGCAAGAGTTAGCGCGAATGCCGAGATGTGTTGGGGGGAGGTGGATCAGGAGCTTTGGATGCAGTGGATGGCGTTGTCGCACTCCACGGCATCCACTCACACGGCCAGCGGCCTACCAGTGGTGTGTCGGTCTTTTCCGCCGCGTCCCGCACAAGGCGGGGCGGGGGTTGGAACAGTGCCCAGCACCATTGTCTTGGGGCAGCAGTCCAAGCAGGGGGGTTATTCCACGGGGGCCTGTTGGACTTAAAATAGGGGGTATTGTTCCAGGTTTCCCTGTAAATTCAAGCACAAGTGCTAAAATAGCTGCGGGAAGCATGCCCTTACGCTGTGCCTCACACTCGCCACCCCCTCGGAGCAATGGGTGAACACCAGGGGGCGGGGCCAACCTGGACCGAAGGGCGCCTACACCGGTTAGGGTGGAGGCGATGGCCCCGTGGCTCTCGTGCTACCCGGATCAGGAGGCTGCGGCGCGGCTCTTCTGGGGTTTCACTGAGGGCTTTAGGGTGGCCTACCAGGGTCCCAGGGAGTGCAGTTGGGCCGAGAATTTGAGATCTGCCCGAGAAGACGTCTGGTCCCAGCTGTTGCCTCACCATCCTGACTACATCTAGTCCCCTTTGTGTTACTGTCTGTAAGGAATAGACGAAGCCCAAGAGCTGGCCGGCCTCCTGGATCAAACAGGGCAGGAGCATTGCCTTCTTGGAATTCTTCCCTTTGCTGGTGGCACTGGCGGTGTGGGGGGAGGAATTTCGAAATAGGTCAGTGCTCTTCCACGTCGACAATATGCCGGTGGTGGGGCTGGTGAATCATCAGAGGGCAAGAGACCTGAGGGTGCTGCGACAGTTGTGGAGGTTCATGTTGGTGTGTCTGCAGTTGAATGTGGTGTTTGGGGCTAAGCATGTCCCTGGGGCGAATAATGACATTGCCGATGCTTTGTCTCGTTCGCTGTGGCAGCGTTTTCGACACCTGGCGGCGGGAGCGGATACGTGCAAGACCGAGCTGCCGGCCGGCATCTGGGCCTTGGGGGAGTGAGGATGATTGGGCTGGTGGAAGGATCACTGGCTGCGACCACAAGGAGGACTTATCGTTTAGCATGGTCAGAATTTAGCACTTTCATGGGCTGGACGGTGGATGGGGTAGTGAGTGGGGAGTCAACTGTGGTACAGGGGCTGAGGAGTTACGTGTTGGCTTGCATGGATCGGGGTTTGACTGCGGCTACGATATCTGGAAAGTTGGCAGGTCTATAGTTCTACTGTGTTTTGTTCCTGGGCTTTGACCCAACTAAGGATGTGATTCTGGCCAGAATGTTGCAGGGTTGGGGCAGGGAAAGTGGGGTGGGTGGGGGTAGGCTGAGAGAGGCGGTGACGTTTGAGTTGTTGGTCAGGCTGGTGGGGGTGTTGCTGGAATGCAGTTGTGACCTGGGTGAGCTGGGTCTTTTCCGCTTGTGCATGGTGTGGATGTTTTTCGGGGCGTTCCGGGTGTCTGAGCTTTTGGGTACGAGAAGTGGGGCTGGGAGGTTGTTTGAGGAGGTTCGTGTGGATGAGGGGCGCATGGGTATTTGGCTGCGATGCTCCAAGACGGTTCAATTGGGCAGAGGCAAGTGGGTGTGGTTGAAAGAGTCTGGCGTGGCGGTTTGCCCAGTGTTGGAATGGCGAACTTTCCAGGGGACAGGGGGGGTGCGTTGTGGGGAGAATTTTTGTCATGCATCTGGCGCAAGAGTGACGGCGGGCCAGTTGTTGGCCGTGCTGCGTAAGGGCTTGAGGCGTTTGGGCATGGATGATGCTGGATTTGGGGTCCAGGGATAGGATTAGGATGATTGGGCGATGGGAGTTGCGCTGTTGTGAGAGGTATGTGAGGAAGTAGGATGGTCCCAGGCAGGATGTTGGTTGTTTTGGACTGTTTTTCTTGTTCTGACATTTTTTTCTTTGTAGGTTGCGTTGTTGGACCGGGCAGTAGGACAGTGACTTGGATTGTTGGCCACTCCTTCGTGCATTGGGCATCCAAATATGCGGATCAGCAGGTTTACTGCCGCAATCTGGGACTGAAAGGACACTTGCACGAGGTACAATGGTGGGGCAGAAGTGGAATGCGATGGGTGGCACTACTGCCCGGGCTTGCAAAAAGTGATCCCACTGAGGGGATGGCCGGATTTGTTGATCATTCTTCTGGGGGAGAAAGACCTGGTCAACTGTCTGCATTGCCATTGTTACAACTCATGCAGCGGGACCAGGAGGTTTTGAAATAGAGGCTTGCGGGGACCTGCATTGCCTGGACGGAGTAGGTCCCCAGAAAAGTGTGGAGAGGGGCTGTGAAGCATGGAGCCATAGAGAAGGCTCGGAGGAAGCTCAATAGGGCTGTGAGACTCTACTGTGCGGACAAGGACATTGAGGTTATTGCACATGGCGGGATACGACTGGAGGAGGGGTTAGTTTTCAGGGATGACTGGGTGCCCTTCCCCCAGCTGGGCAATGCGTACTACATGATGGATATGAGAGATGTGTTGAGCAAGTTGTGAAATGTGGGTATCTGGTGTAGCAGGGAGTGAATGGTGTGTGTGTGGTGGATGGGCAGCCTTGAGGGGGGGGGGGCAGTAAACCACCCTACAGGGGGTTCACTGGTTGTCAGGATTTGAAGGGACAAGGGGGGCAAGAGCGGGCACACCCATCCCTTGGGGGGGTGAGTTCGTAGGGCGGATAGAAGCATGAATGGCACAACGCAAGGAGTGGGGCTGGATGACGAGTCATTGGGGGGCAAGAATAAAGCGTGGTTGGTGGCTCGAGGGCTTGGTGATGAAGCGGGACGAGTGAAACGAATGAGGGGGCAGTGTGAGTGGGGGTTTGTTGTTATTATTATGTTTCTGTTACTGTTATGTTCAGATTTGCAGTTCTGGTCTAATGAAATGGCCTTTTACGCTGACACTGCGTGGTCTGTTTATTGCGCGAGGTGTGTCCACCACATGAAATTGTTTGGCAACTGTAGTATACAATGTAGTGTGATATTTCCCTATCCCTGTACATTAGGCATGGTGCTTGGGTGTGTCCCTGGGACATATGGGATGGGAGTAGCCACCTACCTTCCACCTTCCACCCTTTGTGCCTCCCCCTTGCATCAATCCCCATGTTGTTTGGTCATGCTGGGACTCATGGCCACCCACCCCATGCTGCTGGGCACTGTTGTAAGTCCACCCCTGTCACATGTTTTTCTTGCACACTCACCAGACTCAACGGCTCCTGGTATTCCGTGTACTCCCACCGGTGCCAGCAGCTCCATGACTTTCTGCTCCCAGGGATGGTATACAGGAGGTCTGCGGGGACCACCACCTCCAGTGTGGTGTGCAGCGGCGTAGTCCTGGTCCATCTTCCTCCTGACCATCCTCCGCAGATCGTACCACCTGTTCTGGAAATCCGCCCTGGTGAGCCTGATGGGTGCAACAGCATTTACCCGGTCTATGATCCTCTCCCACAGGCGAGTTTTTTCTGCCATGCTGGTCCGTCTGACCAATGTGCCAAACAGCTGTGGCTCGACTCTGATGATTTCATCGGTAAGGATCTCCATCTCCGGGTTGGTGAACTTTGGATTCTTGGGTGTGGTCATGGTGTGGGGTGTATGTGGTTGAGGGGGTGATGGTGTGTATGGATGAGGGTGTGTGGTTGTGATTGTGAAGGGGGTGGTGTGGGTGTAGATGTGATAGGGTGTATGTGTGAAGGTATGTGGCTGCAATTGTTGGTGTGCTCTCAGTTTCTTTGCTATAATGGGTATGTTGCAAAGGAAGATGGGTTGTATGTGTGGAGCCTTTTATAGGTGAAGATGTGGGTGTGGCTTATTTTGAATTGGTTGGGTGTGTCATATATGAGGTGGGTGTCAGTGTTGACCTCTGTTTAGCTGTGACCAGTTCATTCTTACTCAATGGTGTGTACACGGGAGACATGTTTGGTGTTGTTGTGGTGTTTTGGGTTTTGGCGTTGTGTGCGTGCGGTACTTGGGCGTGCGATCGAGTTGTACATGCCGTTGGCGGGTCGGGGGCTCGGGTACGCTTGTTGGGGGGGTGTGCGTGCGGTACTTGTGTGTGCGTGCGAGTTGTACGGGCCGTTGGTGGGTCGGGGGCTCGGGTATGCTTGTTGGGGGGGTGTGTGTGCGGTACTTGGCTTTGCGATCGAGTTGTACGGGCCGTTGGCGGGTCGGGTGCTCAGGTACGCTTGTTGGGGGGGATGGGGGGTGCGGTACTTGGCCGTGCGATCGAGTTGTACGGCCCGTTGGTGGGGGGGGCTCGGGTACGCTTGTTGGGGGGGTGTGCGTGCGGTACTTGGCCGTGCGATCGAGTTGTATGGGCCGTTGGCGGGGGGGGCTCGGGTACGCTTGTTGGGGGGGTGTGCATGCAGTACTTGGCTTTGCGATCAAGTTGTACGGGCCGGGCCGTTGGCGGGGGGGGGCTCGGGTACGCTTGTTCGGGGGGTGTGCATGCGGTACTTGGCTTTGCGATCGAGTTGTACGGGCCGTTGGCGGGTCGGGTGCTCGGGTACGCTCGTTGGGGGGGTGCGTGCAGTACTTGGATTTGCGATCGAGTTGTACGGGCCGTTGGCGGGTTGGGTGCTCGGGTACGCTTGTTGGGGGGGTGTGCGTGCGGTACTTGTGCGTGCATGCGAGTTGTACGGGCCGTTGGCGGGTCGGGTGCTCGGGTACGTTTGTTGGGGGGGGTGTGCGTGCGGTACTTGTGCATGCGTGCGAGTTGTACGGGCTGTTGGCGGGTCGGGGGCTCGGGTACGCTTGTTGGGGGGGTGTGCGTGCGGTACTTGGCTTTGCGATCGAGTTGTACGGGCCGTTGGCGGGTCGGGTGCTCGGGTACGCTTGTTGGGGGGGGTGGGGGGTGCGGTACTTGGCCGTGCGATCGAGTTGTACGGCCCGTTGGCGGGGGGGGCTCGGGTATGCTTGTTGGGGGGGTATGCGTGCGGTACTTGGCCATGCGATCGAGTTGTACGGGCCGTTGGCGGGGGGGGGCTCGGGTACGCTTGTTGGGGGGGTGTGCGTGCGGTACTTGGCTTTGCGATTGAGATGTACGGGCCGGGCCGTTGGCGGGGGGGGCTCAGGTATGCTTGTTGGGGGTGTGTGCATGCGGTACTTGTGCGTGCATGCGAGTTGTACGAGCCATTGGCGGGTCGGGGGCTCGCGTACGCTTGTTGGGGGGGTGTGCGTGCGGTACTTGTGTGTGCGTGCGAGTTGTACGGGCCGTTGGCGGGTCGGGTGCTCGGGTACGCTTGTTGGGGGGGTGTGCGTGCGGTACTTGTGCGTGCGTGCGAGTTGTACGGGCCGTTGGCGGGTCGGGTGCTCGGGTACGCTTGTTGGGGGGGTGTGCGTGCGGTACTTGTGCGTGCGTGCGAGTTGTACGGGCCGTTGGCGGTCGGGGGCTCGCGTACGCTTGATGGGGGGGTGTGCGTGCGGTACTTGTGCGTGCGTGCGAGTTGTACGGGCCATTGTCGGGTCGGGTGCTCGGGTACGCTTATTGGGGGGGTGCGTGCGGTACTTGTGCATGCGTGCGAGTTGTACGGGCCGTTGGCGGGTCGGGTGCTCGGGTACGCTTGTTGGGGGGGTGTGCGTGCGGTACTTGTGCGTGCGTGCGAGTTGTACGGGCTGTTGGCGGGTCGGGGTCTCGCGTACGGTTGTTGGGGGGGGGTGCATGCGGTACTTGGGCATGCGATCCAGTACGGGCCGTTGGGGGGGCGAGGTCACGTAGGCTTGCGCGAGGGGTACACGTGTGGTATGTATTGATTACGCTTGCTGTGAGGCATGGGATCCCGTACGGGACCATCTTCATGCGCGACTGATTTGGCCCGAACGAATCGCGTACAGGGTTCCCCAACTGGATCGTACTTGTGTGCTTGTACGGCAGGTTTACAAATCGTACGGTTACATTTCTGACGCAGAGTCGTACGGGGGCTTCGACTGTTGTTCGTACGGATGACTGATATTCGTACGGGAATATGCGCCAGAGGATCGTACTACGCAGGTCGGATGGATTTTTACGAATCGTACGGATTCGGCTACGAATACGATGCGTACGGGGGAATTTTTTTACCGGATCGGAATCGAGCCCAAAGTCTTAATACTCAGGAGTATCCACATTACGTCATATGACGTTGTTCATCCCCTCCATCTGCACAACATTTTCGTGATGTTTATAATGTCCACTTAGCCCCACTGCCCTCCCTCCTTACCCCCACTGCCCTCTCCTTCCCCTGTGGTGAAGAAGCACTATCTTTCGCCTTAGTGGAGTTTGCACCTTGTTTCAGTTGAGGGGGGTTATGCAAATGTCCCATCAAACGGAAAGACTTAGAAGTGGGACTGTTAGGTCAGGGGTGGCTCTAGGCTCATGGCGGCCCTGGGCAGGGAGCGTAGGTAGGGGGCCCTGGAAGAGGGGGTCCGGGCCGGGCGGAGCGCGTAGGCCAGTGAAGAGGGGGTTTCAGGGTGTTTGGAAATAGAACAGAGCCGGAGGCCAGCAAATCACTGCGAGGAGCCGCCACGCAAATATGTATCCATCCTCAGAGGATTATTATATTAAGGATATATATTGGTGTGGTGGCCCCACGGGGTTTGGTGGCCCTGTGCAGGTGCACAGCTTGTACATGCCTAAGGCCGCCCCTGGTAAGGTGATGATCCTGGGCAAATCTAAAAGAGCTCTAAAACTGGAACAGATGCAGGTCCCTCGGTGTGGGTGGGCACACCACCAGCGGTAAGCCTTTTGTGAGGTAAGACTCCAAGGGGCCCCATCTGTATTCAAAGTTGTTGTATTCATCTCTAAAGATGTCTACCATCCTATTCATGGTCAGTTTTTCCACAGACGGGAATGCCACTGTGCCAGAGCCAGCACCGCTTTCTTCTTCCAGGAGGCTGTGATGGCCTTTTTAGCTGCCCCCAGGGACGCCCACATGATCGCTTTGTCTGCTCTAGATTGAAGTTCCAGAGCAGGGTCTCTGAGACCCAGAAGCAACGCTTCTGCCATAGTCGGGATAGGATATACCAACATCTCTTTCATTTGGGCCAATATCTCCTCCCCGGATCGCCTGCATTTACATTTACCTAATGGTTGGACAGTCCCACCAGATGTGATGCATGTCCCCAAGCAAGCTGCAGCCCCTCCAGCACTGGTCTGGAGTCTGTGGAAAGATCTTTTTAAATTTCGTGGGGTAGAGGTACCAATCTAAAAGTGTCTTATTCTCCCTCTTCAACCTCATTCCCCAAAGTGTGTTCTCAGAAATTGGTGTAGCGTGGCCTCAGAGCTTGCACTGTAGATACCAGGAGGCTGTACAGGAAGGGAGTCACTCCCCTCAGGGAAACAACCCTTGGTACAAAGGCCTCTATCGGTGGCAAGTCTCATGTGGCAGCATCCCTAGTTGAGGGTTGTAGTGCCCAATCTTTAACCGCGTAACCGTGGCGGCACTTTCGCCGCGGTGCAGCGGTTTAGTGGAGTGGGCGGGGGCGCTTCGGCCAACGGACATGCGCAGCACTATGAAGGTAGTGCGTGCGACGGCCTTTGGCCGACAGAAGCACGCAAGGGTTAAGGTGAAGGTAGTGGACATTTTCAGTAGGTCTAAGGTGGAATTCCCGTTGACAGTGTACAAATGAAGAATGTTATGGTTATGGGAAATGTCTGAAAGTACAAGGCATCCCCCTCCTTCCAAGCGTTGAACTGGCCCGCCCTCAGAGCTGGGGGAAATTAAGGATTAAAGTGTATCAGGTTACATGGAGAGGGAAAGGTCGTCCATCCCGATCCCTTAGTGACCTCATCCCAGACTTTAAGGGTAGACCGCTTGGGTGTACTCAGGTAGGTATTTAGCAGTCTGTCCTTTTTAGGCTTCCAAAGGGCATCCCAAATTGTCCTTCCCACTATTGCCAGGTCCATGTGGAGCCAATGCTTGTCCGACTCCCTCATGACCACTCCGCCACCACTCTCAATTGTGATGCCTTGTAATACAGCCAAAGCCTGGCAACACTACTCCTCACTTGCTTCTCGAACGTCTTAACACATAGAAAGACAGGCAAACCCTGCCAGTTGTCATACATAGCAAGTGATGCGGGACTGCAATCCAGGAAGTAAGTCTGTTTCCAAGTCAATCAGGAGTGCCTGGAACACATAAAGAAGTTTGGGCAGTAACGTCACTTTGATCGCGTGTATACGCCCCAGCCAGGATATAAACTGTGGTTTCCAGCATTCAATATCTAGTTGAATCTGGAGTAAAAGACTAATATAGTTAGCTTTAAAGAGTCCCTCTAAATGTGGCTTAATATTTGTGATATGTGAGTTTATGTTAGGAGTTTCTCCCTGTATGAGAAACTTCTCCCTTTCTGACAGGGTTAAGTTTAGCATAGATGAATTGGCCAAATTAACTCGGAAGCCTGCCACCTCTTCAAATTTCTTCAGCTCCTCCTGGAGAGCCCATAGGGAGGAAAGTGGAGAGGCGAGTGTCATCAGGCTGTCGCCTGCGAATATTGACATTTTGTGTTCCCCGCCCCCAAATCTGATCCCATGGATTTCTGGAGTTGTCCTAATCCAGGCTGCCGGGGGTTATACTCAGGGCATACAGCATGGGGGACAGTGGACACCCCTGTCTTGTTCCCTGGGCTAGAGCGAATGGTGCGGATCTTACCCATTAACCTGTACTCTGGAGCAGGGTTGTGCGTAGTTGGTTCTAATCATGGTAATAAAAGGTTCCCGAAGCCAAAGCATTTCAGTGTGTTGAAGAGAAAGGACCAGTCCACCCTGTCAAAGGCTTTTTCCACATCTAACCCCACCAAAAGTGCTGGTGTTTTGAGTTTGGAAAACCTTTCTATACGATGTAACGTTCTGAGGATGTTGTGAGTTTGAAAAACAGCCCCTCTTTAATCTTAATCACCAAATCTAAGCATTACACAGGTGCATCATGTCATTTACTCAAGCAGCAAGAAAGCAGGACATGTTGGTTGCACTGCCCCTGTTTATAGGGGATGGATGTATTTTCTTTATATTGTTAATACCTGGCAGGGACAGCATGATCACGGAAAATGTGGTGCTTAGAAGATGCTATTCAATAAACAGCAATAAGAGATATTGCATAACATGCCTCCTGTTTTGTAATAAAACCACATTTGCATTCGCAATTGAAGTGATTTGGAGACTTGGATGCAAGCTTGCTATGTTTTTGCCAAGTGTCTCTTACATTCTAGGCTTCTCAGCAAGTACAAGGGCCGGCACATTCTCAGCGTGCACAAAGAGACCAATTAAGCCTGAATGGGCAATATCGCCATAGCTCTTTGAGACTGGCCTACTTGTATTTGCTTTTAAATAGCATTTACTACCCCAGACTAGGTGTTGAAGTTTATGGATTGAAAAAAACCATTTTTTTTACTTCTAGTTTCTTGTTAAGGAGCTTTAATATAGATTAGTTATTTAGGGGGTTTAAGGGTAGGCGAATAAGTATGTACCAGAGAGGAGTTCCAAAAGTCGACGAGACAAGTAATTTTGTGCTAACATGCAAATGCATAGTAAGGTGACCAGGATTAGTATGTGATTAGGACATGATATGTTATGGGGGAGTGTGTATAAAGGACTTAAAAGGCAATCTGATTTAGCATTTGGTGGATAATAAGGTAGCACCTGCAAGAGGAGTCGGTGGCATTAGGAGAAACATTCATTAGGCAGGTGTCAGAAGGACCTAGGAAAGACTGATGATTGTTACATGCAGGCATGTGATATATATTGTGGCATCTTTGGTTCTCCTTTTGGCTGTCAATGTTGAACTTTGTCCTTTTCTAAGTACTTAGTTTTTCTAATATGTGGAACCGTGTAATGTGGAACCGTGTAATGCGGTATGTCCAAATAGCTGGTCCTTTGGGGTTGACAAGTGAGGTTTAGAGTAGTTGGCCACCACTGGAATTTGTATGTATCATTTTGCTGTGCTCTTGTTTGGTACATACTGGTTGTCATGTTTATAGAGAGATTGGGTTAATGTGGTTCTCCTTTATATTGCAATAGGGATGTTTTATAAGGGGTCAGCGTTATTTGGATTTTCTTTGATCATGCACAGTGAGCAGTTCTCAGTATCTCTAAGCGTTGCTGGTAGGGAATTCCATATTTCGGCCTGAATAGAGAAATTAGTGGCACATATGTTTTCTTTCTGGTCAGCTGTATTTATTTAACAGAGTGCCAGCCTAAAACACAAGTTCCTCAGTTGGAAGCATTTGGTGATTTTTGATTGAAGGGATTTTGGTCCTTTGCTGTTTTGCGCTCTGTGAGTAATATATAGTAGCTTTAAAGAGGATCTTGGAATGCCTTCAAGATTGGACAATGTCATTTTGTAGCTTTATATTTAGATCTAGTCTTGCTTCTGAATCATAACTGCATCTTCTCATGGTTGAGATTGGAATGCTGTGGTATAGTATCAGTTTAGAGAGGACGAGTTCTGTTGTTGCTCCTACCTTTTTGAAGAAATCTTTGAAGTGGAAAATTGTGTCTGTTTTTTTTATTGTGTAGTAGATTTCTATAGGCAGCTTTTCCCTTCTTTGAGATTGTCGATTCTAAGACGGATCCAGGATTTCATACTACTTTAGCTATGTATGGGGGAGGTCCCATTTCACTGACCACAAAGACTGAGGTACATTACTTTTCCATTCACAGTTGATCATATTTTAGTTGTTGAATAATTTAACTTTAGGTGATTCCACGTCATACTCTGATCTATACTGTGAGGCAGCTGTTCATTTTCCTTTATCCTTAGGGTTTCCAAGTTGAGAATTATCTGAACGTCATCTACATGATTGTAGCCGATGATTTCAAAACTGTTGATTCAGTGACCCCGACTCCACCACCCTCCTTTAAAACCTTGACAACCTCGGACTGAAGCAGCTCATCACCAACCCCACCCACAGAGCCGGACACACCCTTGACCCCATCTTCGCAGGTGGGACAAATATCCACTTCAGCCACACCACGCAGTCCCTATGGACTGACCACCAATGCATACAGTTCACATTCAATACCACCATCGCACACAAACCCTCCCGGCTCCTGCCAGAAAGGAACTGGAGCAAGAATACAGAGCAACACCTCAACACCACGCTCTTCCACGACCCCCGCTCCGCCACGACCAATGTCAAATTTGCCACCAAAGAACTACACTACTGGATCTCCAGCTGCGCTGACAAGCTTGCTGAAGTGACCTGAAACACTACTGGCCCATCTCACTCCTTCCCTTTGCAGCCAAAGTCACCAAGAGATTCATCAACGCCCTGCTGACCGCCTTCATCGAAAATAACGCCATCCTCGACTCCTCCCAGTCCAGGTTTTGCAGCAACCACAGCACCGAGACCACCACCGATGATATATGCATGCTGCTCAACCAGGGCCACACTGCAGCCCTCATCCTACCTGACCTCTCTGCAGCCTTCAACACAATCTCACACCTGACTCTTGCAGCCAGACTCCATGACGTCAGGAACTGCCCTCGACTGGGTCTGCTCCTTTCTCTCCTACAGAACCCAAAGGATTAGACTCCCCCCCTTCCTCTCCGAAAATACAGAGATCAATTGTGGAGTACCCCAAGGGTCCTCGCTCAGCCCCACTCTCTACGGCACCCCCTGGCCACCATTTTCAGACAGCTTGGGCTCAGCATAGTATCTTATGCCAACGACACCCAGATCATCCTCTCTCTCTCACTAAGAACTCTGATGACACCAGACTGAGCTTCCAAGAAGGAATGAAAGACGTCTACGCCGGAATCAACCAAATCGTGCTACACAAGCTCTAAACCATCCAGAACACCACAAACAGACTCGTCCACGGAACCCCACGACACGGGCACATGAGCCAGCACCTACAAGACCTCCACTGGCTCCTCATTGAGAAAAGAGTAACCTTCAAGCTACTCACCCAAGCCTACAAATCTCTCCACAACATCGGACCCAAATACCTCAGCGAAAGAGTCTCCCTCCACGTACTCAAAAGGAACCTCAGCTCTGCTGACCTCGTCCTGGCAGAGACCACACACATCCGCAGAGCAGGCATAAGAGCCTTCTCCTACATCACATCAAAGACCTGGAACGAGCTCCCAGTCAACATCAAATGCTCCCCCACTCTGTAAACCTTCAGGAAGAACCTCAAGACCTGGCTCTTCGACTGATCCGGAGCTGCACACCCCAGCGTCTTGAGACCTTAACAGGTGAGTAGCTCGCTTTCTGAACCCTTGATTGATTGATGGATTGGTTTCACCTTCCCTTTATAAAACCTGATTGGTCAGGATAAATTATATCTGGCATCAGGTTCTCCAATCTAGCTGCCAAAAATGCTGAATATAATTTGGCACAGTGCTCTGGGTTCTCCTCTGCCTTCGGAATCACCATATTCATGTCCTCCGCCATCAAGGGTGACACTTTCTGGCCCTTCGCTATCTCATTGAAGAGTGAGGTCAGCTGTGGGACAATCTCTGGTGAGTATGATTTGTAAAAGTGTGCTGTTAGGCCATCTGGCCCTGGAGATTTGTGTGGTTTTAATGCCACGATAACTTGTCTCACCTTGTCATCGGTAATTGGGGAATTTAATTATTCAATCCAGGTTGGGGGAACCTGGGGAAGTGAGAGCAAGGCCAAAGAGTTTAACTGAGCTTTAGAATCTGTGGGAGTTGCCCGATAGAGTTCTTTTTAGAAAATACCCAAAGACATTAGCTTTGCCTGAATCAGAACATTCTATCCCCCTCCCTTTCTCTTTTTTCCCCGGAGCTTCTTAGTCAAATGAGTGCCCACTTTATTCCCTTGTACATATGTACTGCGACGCAATCTCAGTAGTGTATATTCTGCTCTATTAGTGTAGATTGCGTTGAGTTGCCGCTTTAATAAGCTAAGCTTACACTTTAAGATCTGGATGGGAGTCTTTTTGTGTTCTGTTTCTTTTCGACCTAGTTCTGCGTCCAGCGCCACCCGTTCACTAACTCTTTGTTTGTTCAGAGCAGCATTGAGTTCATTACATTTACCCCGCAGTACCGCCATAAGGGCGTCCCAGTGTCCCAGTGTCCCAGTGTTGCGAATGGGTAATTCAGTTGAAAAAATTGCTTAATTTCTGAGCGTAATTCGTCTCAAAGCAATGTGTCCTGTGTTATGCAGAAGGGGAAGAACCATCTTGAAGAACCTTGAGCTATGCCCCCCAATTCAGACACTCAAAGATAGGCCTGTGATCTGAGGGTCTAAAAGGGTGAATCTTTGCATCTTGGAGGAGTCGCAGTAATCCCTGGTTAACAATAACAAATACATAGTCTAATCTTGTATACATTTGATGTGCGTGTGAGAAATTAGTATAGTCCCTTGCAGCAGTGTTGAGGGTCCACCACACATCAATGAGACCCAGGGATGAAATATGTTTTTAAGCCTTTGAAGAAACTTTCCCCCTGTGGATCTGTAGGAGTGTGTACTGTCCGCTTCAGGGTGCCATGTAAGATTGAAGTACCCCATGAGTACTATCTGACCGACTGCAAAGCCCTCCAGCATAGTAGCCAAAGATGTTACAAATACTACTTGGCCTGTATTAGGTATGTAGGCCAAAACAAAGGTAACAAACATCCCCCTCAGATTCCCCTTCACCATCACTAACCGGCCCTCTCTCTGTCTTGTATAGAAGGATTACCAGAACACAATACATTTTCCTGTATTTCTTTAGAGGAACAGTTCATTATATTTTGATCTCAGATGTAGTGATCAACCGCGTTCTGAAAATAGCATGTATGGGCAAGCATTCTTATTGAAGCCATATTTTGGTCTATACTTTCTCATGGTAATTGTTTTTGTGAAATAAGTTACATCTTTCAAGTTCGAAATGTAAAGAAAGTAGCTTTAATATGCAAATTCAGAGGTCCATATTCTCCTGATTCTTCTGCTGAGTATCTCAGCAAATGTTCAAAAAAGTCCTGAGCCTCTGTAACCAGGCAGGTAAATAATAGAGCAAGTTTACTAGTTGCAGCAAACTTTCCTCCATCAATTACAGTTTTGGAATACTAGAAACCATTGCTTCCTATTTAGTGCAGGTTTACCAGGATTTTATGTAAAATGTATTATGGTTGTTAAATATTACCACCAGATGGCATCATGTAACACTGGAATGACTGCTGATCAAACTCAATGAATACCAGGATAAGGTTAAGTACAAAAGAGAATAAAGAACATTTGTTTCACCAGACTGATTTTATAATGCAGTAAATAATTCTTATCCTAGAGTAAAAGCAGAAAGTTCACAAAATGTACCAACAGTAATGAAGTACAAATGCTTCGGACCACATTTGAAATAGACAAGCTGTGCGACTTAAATGAGGAGAAATGATCTGTGTGATTTTCATGATCACCGCACATCACGTGCACAGCAGAGTGTAGCCGAGATTTTCAAAATGGTCACAACACGTACACAGCACACACTGGCTGTCTGATGCCCTCCGCATATGCTGCAGAAGACTCATTGACTTGCCTAACTATTGCATTTTTAATTTTGCACAATGGTAAATTATGAACCTCACACAAATGTATTCCCAAAATCCTGAGCTGTCATCGATAAGTGGAAACGTCCATCCACATGCATCTGAAATGATGTAGCATTAGTAACAACCAGTACTGCTGATAATAGCCATTGAGGAGGTGGCTCCTTCCAGTGTTGTCCAGTCCATTCCTCATAGCAAAATATGTGGTGACTGAAATCCCATTGTCAACACACAGGAGACTCCAGATATATCCAATGCCACTAAAAACAAGCATTGACATAGTCACTAGGTCTCACCTTTAGGACCCTATAAGTGTTTAGACATGCATCATATTATCCTGGGTGCTGTGCAACCAGAGATGAAGAGCTATGCCATTACTAAATACTGGGTCATGCAGTGAGATTCAGGAACGCATGTTCACCTCAGGAAATATTTATGGACTCATTCCAATGCTATTTAATGCACAGATAGAATGACAAGTGCCTTGTTGCGAATCAACAGCACTATAACATTCTATGTGTGACCTCATCACTAAAGTATTGACTTTTCAATTCAATTTTTATTAATGTTTAGACACAGTCTTTAGAACATAAATACATAGCAGTATATACATCAACATAAACATTAACTATTCAACTAATATAGGGACGGTCTTTAGACCAACCCTGGTTCCAGGCCTTGGTCAGAAATACATTGTAGAATTCATCAATAAAAGTAAAAAGCCTTCCTCTCACAATGCCTACGTTTCTAACCCATGCATACTTTTAGAAATCTTATCATGGCGAAAGTAACATCCAAGAATTCCATGTTCAACAAGAGTGCAAGTGCATTATTAGAGTGATTTATACTAAACTTAGTGATAATCAATAGAAAAATGTACATTACAATTTAGAAATTACAATCCACAGGTGCAATTATTCTCCTTATTCAAAAGAGGTTTGAATTCCTCCACTCTGTGAAACTGGGCATTTAATGCCACCCACAATTCTAAGAGAAGTAGACATAGATTGGTGTCAGGGAAAGCATCTCAGTTGTTCTATTATCCCATGAATTTAACATATATACTGCAGATAATTTCAACCCTATATACTTCATATCCGCCAGTCTAGACTCTCTTCTGCAGGTCATCTGTACCTCTGCTTTCATGAGGAATGAAGCCTCAGTCACCTTAATTGTTATCATTCTTAGGGCGCCTGCGATGAAACTCAGTCGCTTCCTAACCTGCCCGCCCACCTTAGTTCACTTCTTGCTATTTTGAAAGTACAGAGGACTGCTATCTTCTGAGATTCTGAGGACCAAAGTTTATCCCAGAATCCCAGGGTTATTTTGTATGCCAGGAAATTCCAAGCCAATAAATCACATTAAAGTCTTTTTGCTGGGCCCATCGCAGACTTGGGAAGGGCCAGGAGTCTTTTCAAGCACGTTGTTTTGCTTCTTCCCAACTTCCCGGCATACTTAAGGACAAGACCTAGTTCCCATAGAAACATTGAGTGGGGACCATCGCACTGTATGCAGTTAAAAGGGGAAACCACGAGGGACCACCAAAACATATTTCTAAAGTGATCTAGACCCCCTACAGTTGCAACTGCCCTTATCTCAACCATTTCTTTGTTGGGCCCAGTTCAACTGCTTTGTAAACATCATGCCTAAGTATTTATATGACAACACTAGCTAGAACTTGCAAAACAGCATTGTTTTACTGATTGTTTACTTGCAGGAAGGACACCATCCTGTACATAAACCATCACCAGATGTGATTTCCTCTTTCTATGTGTGCTGTAGAATGAAGCACATTTAGAAAGGAAAAAAATTAGAAGAAATTAATACGTTTCTCCTTGTTGCGCCTCCCTACTCCTCCCCTGGGGAGGTGTAGCATTCAGACGGATTTCCAGATTTACAATTTATTGTAAATCTGTAAATGTGTCTGGTTCCATATGTGTTGCATGCGAACACCCACATCAAAGCCATGGAACGCCCCTTTCACGCAAACGGCTGCGTACAAAGGGCCCATATTTACAAAAACAGGAAACGTTACGCAGGGTGACTTGTTCTGTCCTTGTAAATATGGAGCACTAAAATGTGCCGCTGGTTCATCACAAAAAATGATGCCCCGGTGGCTCAAGGTGCTTGTAAATCTGCCTCACCGTCTATTGGACAGTGCTGGCTTCCATATTGGGCAATGCTGGTTCCCATTGTGATAGGCTTGGGCAGCTGGAGAATTAGAGTATTGAACAGCCCATGAAAAAAGCAGTGAAGTACTTTTCAATGGCAGAGACCTCATATTCCTCCTCCCCCAGGCTTATATTCACCAGGGCACCCTTCTCTAGAGTTTTCCATTCAAAATACTGCTCACACCATCGGTTTACCAGCTAGGGCTGTCCTCTGTCCCAGCCCCCTGGGTATAGGAACACTGGACATATTAAAAAAAACAAAATGCTCCCATTTGTCACATAGAAGGGAAACTGGAATGGCCTTGGCCTCCTTAAATCTCTGCGCACCTCAAAACAAACACATTAACCTGACCTTCTGCAATGTCACTGACGCTATTTTAGAGCAATTCAATACCTTTGGGTCAGTTGAGTTTGCTAACTATAAAAATGCCCCCAAAGGTTTTTCTGACCTTATATAATGTAACTAGTACTCACGTAAAGTACTCACACACCATTGGGTGGTTCACGTTCACATTATTTAATTTAAAAAAAGGTCATTGTCCCTGGGGAACTCCAGTGAATGTGCTTTGAAATTAGAGCTCTGAAAGGAGACGGACGATAGGAAGAGGCAGTGGGGCAGGCTTGCTGTGACATTGGAGGAGGTGGGAGGGACAAATGCTGCTCCCATTTCTCAGGTAGAGTGGAAATAATGAATCAACAGGAGCAGCGGCAACACTTAATCCCTGTGCACCTAAAACAAACAAATTAACCTGACCTTATGTAATGTAACTGGTACTTTTGTTAAATGATTCAATAACTTTGAATCAGTCGAGTTTGTGCTCTATAAGAACGCCCCCAAAAATGAATCTGACATTGTGTAATGTAACTAGCGGTCAAGTAGAGTGCTACAATACCTTATTAAAACCTAGACTACAGTGTCAACATTATCAGCGCCATCTTGCCCCCTTTTCGAGCCCATTCATGCGCGTAAGCGGCAGCCATTTTAAATGCCATGGCCTCTCTGCCCATCGCCTATAGCCAGCGCGTCTCTCTCTCTCTCCTGACCTCACAAGCATCCCCTGCATGCTGACAGCCCCCGCTCTCACATGCCTTGGGTCATAAACCCCTCTTCAGCACAGCTCTGCCTCGGAACCCCATCCTGTTCCCAGCTCAACACCTCCCTTCATTCCTTTCATGATCCCGGGTCCTTTGATAAAACCCCCTTTCCTCTGTGCCCATTTGTCTTACTCCTTCCCAGGCCGCCACCTGGCCCTGCGGATACTGTTTATTGCCCCCTATACAGTAGGAAGCTTCTCCCATCAAAGGATCCACAAGTTGATCAAAGCCCCCACCCCATGAGATCCGATCAACCATATACATTCCGTGAATCGGCGGAATGTCCAGCTGCGCGACAATCATCACCTGTTGTGATCGGGGTGGGGACTTCAACTGTAAATATGTGTGGGAACGGGTCTAAAGCGGGATTCCGAGGATGTCCTTTCATACTTCAAAGCATTGCAAGAATGTGTGACATGCAATAAAGATCATAAACCTGTGTATAAGAGGCGAGGCCTCAGAGATGCGGGTAGAGCACCTCGAGAAGATACCCTGTTGTCTGATTTGATGTGTTCTGCTCCGTCGGAATAAAACTTCTGTTTCCTGCCTTCCAGTCTCCAGCGCCTGCCTCTTTGTTTGGTAACTTGAGTGGGTATAGAGGCTGTTAACGCCGGGCAACTCTGAAAAAGGTCATCGGCCCTACCTTTTTCCACAATCTTTGGGTCACTCGAGTTCAGATTATATAAACGAGTGTCAGAGAAAACGTGACAGGAGTTTCCCAAGCCTAGCCCTTATGTGTTTTGCAAGGTTGGGCTGGTGAAGGTCTAGTGACCGAGGTCTCTAAAGCAACAAGCAGCAAAGCCGGAGGGGCTTGGGGAAATCCACACACTTTGCTATCAGAGAAAATTAGGTCATCGGCCCTACCTTTTTCCACAATTGGCGTCCCAAACGTGGGGCCCATCAGCGATTCGTGGATCCATTGGCAGAGGTCCTGACAACAGAGTGAACGACTGCAACGATCGGGAGAGCTCCTGTCCGATAGACCCTCGTCTGACAGCCGATCATCCGAACTTCACTGGTTCCAAACAGACCTCTCTCAAGTGATCTACGGTCCTGACTGGGAACCATCAGGAGTGCCGCGGAGATCACGAAGAATAGAGGATGATCGGGCGCTGGATTCGGAAGACAAGAAACTGTCCATGCGGTCCGGGTAAGGTCGTGTAAACGCGACAAATTGCGAAATGATTGTTTGATTGTTTGGAAAATACTAGTATTACTCTTTTGTTGATTTGTTTGGAGATTCTCTGTCTGCAAACAGGGAAGAACAGGTTCTCTCTTTGCAGGTAGTGAAAGGGTAGGTAACGCAGACTTTTGTCCCCGTTGTAACCCGTCGTGCCTACTTATTCTCCCCATTGATTGTTTGATTGACCGAACATTGACTGTTCGATATTGGTTCTTTTGAGGGATTCACCGCCTGCAAACAACGAAGAATAGAAATATTCTGTCTAGTTTTTGCACGCAGTGATAAGATAGGTAGTGCAGACTTTTGTCCCCGTTGTAATCCGTCATGCCTATCTTCTCCCCACTGATTGGTAGCCTGTTTAGCCCGGACCGCTTATTAGAGATGAACCATCCGGCTCCACTGGAAGGCACCCCTAATAAGGACATGTTCATGAAGCATGGGTTGATCGCTATAGATTATAGCAAGCTGTGGCATAAATACACGAGAAAGGATTGAGAAAGTCAGTGGCCACTGATAGGATCCTTCGATGAGGATAAAATAAGCGTGCTAGAAACAGCCCTTGGGAAGCACAAGACAACGCCCACTATGCTTGATAGACTCGGCATGTGGCGCAAAGAAACCGAACAGCGTAAAAAGAGAAATGAGAGTAGGTTGGGAAAAGAGTTGCGAAAGGCAGCCCACCTAGCTGCTAAGAAATTAGAAGAAGAGATTAAGGAAAGAGAGGAAGCCAAACAAAAGCTAGAGGTAGAAACATCAAGCCAGTGTCCGGTTAGAACGCCCTCTACGCTCTATCCTGAATTACCCTTGAAACAGCGAACCAACGATGATCTTTTGTTAGGTCCCCCGATCATCCACATGCCCCCTCCATATGCCCCTTCCCAACCCTTAGCACAGCACCCGCTACCCCCAAGCACAGACGAGAGTAGTACCAGAGCTTCGGCCCCCATGGCCTCTGTGCCGGCCGAACCCCTTGTATTAGATACAGCACAAGCTGCAGCGTTAGATGACCCTGAGACCCAAAAGGCTGATTCCGCAAGAACAAACAGATTAGGCAAGGATGAGCGAGCAGGGATTGACAAGGTAGTGAGGACCTTGATAGAAAGAAAGGAAAGTGAAGGGCACATCACGGATATGTTCAACTCATATGCAGGGAGCCACAGACAACATTTTGCTGTACGACTGTGTTATCATGTCTTGAATGCGTACGAGGACCGATATCGAGACAAAGGTCCCGAGAGCCTAACGACTCTGTACCGGAAGGTCGATATCGGGGATGAGGGCGAGTGTGATGTGACGGACCTCCTTACGCGTACGCTTGAGGTTTTCCGCCACCTCACTGAACAGGAATCGGAAGCTAAACCCACGACACCCGTAGCAACCGAACCACAAACTGAGCGAGCTAGCGCCATGATGCCAATAAGAGAGGCTGCCCCCTACTGGGTCCCTCCACGAGGTCAAGGAACTCACGATGACGTCAATCACCAAGATGCAAAAGGGAGGGTAGTGTACAACTGGGTCTATCAGCCATGGGATCGGCAAGATATTCTGACGTTCCGGAAATCTCTGCCTGATTTACGTAAAAACCCCACTGCCTTCTATACTGAATTAGGTACAGCCCTAGGTTCAACGATTATGACCCTAGCTGACATCGACTTGTTTTTCGGGTTATGTCTACCCGCTGATGTGTGGAAGCAAACCCGGAAAGTCGACCACCTTGAGCTGTTTGGACATACCTGGTCACAACTCGATGGCATAGATAGACAACGAGAACCTGGACAGAAGCCCTTGAAACCCATTTTAGACCTCCCAGATAAAATTGTACAGAAATTGAAAACCCTGATTCCAGAAAAGAAAGTGGACTGGTCGATAGTAACGGCTTGTCGTCAGAAACCCCAGGAAGATGTATCGGACTACTTCTCCCGGTTTGAAATGGTGTTCTCCGATTACAGCGGCCAGGACATGACCACTGCAACCGGACACCATCTGTTTGTCCAGAATTATGTTAAGGGTTTGTCACCGGAGGTCTCCCAGAAACTGCAGGCCAGCGAGAGTAGTTGGGCGGCCTCCAAACCTGCGGCTATACTTCAGATGGCCCAGTATTACGAACACCAGAAAAATGAAAATGATCGAGCAACAGAGAAAAAGAAGAAAGACTTAAAAGAGAGGGTGATGATTGCTCAATGGCAAGGGGTGACTATAGGACGAGAGCAATACAAAGGAAACTACCAGACAAATGTCCCTAGGAACGCACCTCCTAAAGACCGCACCCCGACACCCCGCATTGGACGTACAGACATTAGCGAGGACCAGTGAGCCTTCTGTAAAGGATTCGGCCATTGGAAATCCCAGTGCCCGGTCCTGTTGGAGATGATCAGAAATAGGGACCCCAAGGACGTAGCGGGTGGACCGAGAAATAGAGGACAGCAACGAGGGCCCGCAAATGACACGACTAACGATGAATCAAACAGGCCAAATACATTTGACCGACCCAGACAGAATCAGTACCAACAGTCTGACTGTGACGATGCCCACGACTTCGCATAGGACTGCCAAGGGCAAGGGAGGGATCCAGTCGAGCTCTATGTTGACCAGCAAGGTTCTTATGTCACTGCTACGGTCCTGGGTACAAAGTCTCCATTTCTGGTAGACACTGGCGCAACACGTAGTGCGTTATCTAAACGACTGATTCCAAGGGCACCCTTGTCTGGCTCACTTGTGACATCGATAGGTTTCGATGGAACGCCCTCCACTAACCCTTTGTCCACTCCGATCCCCTTCGACTTAGAGAACAATATCACTGACACGACGTTTTTGCTTTCCGCCAATACTCCTGACGCCATTATGGGACTTGACTTACTGAAGCACTTCCGAGCGACTATTAGATGTTCCCAAGACGGAGTTCGAGTTTTCCTGTATGACAACCCCATTCTGCTCGGACATTGCCCTTCCCGACGCATGTTTTCTATCAATGACGCTGACATGTCTCTGCTTGACACTCTGCCTCTGTATCTATGGGCCAAGACAGATTCGGACGTAGGACGCTTGATGATTGACCCAGTGCACATCACGGTTCGACCGGACGCAATACTCCCAAAACTTCCACAATATCGGATATCGCCCGAAGGCGAGAAGGCATTGGTGAAGATTATTCAGTCACTGATAGACGCAGGAGTGGTAGAGGAAGTGGTTAGCAACGTTTGCAACAGCCCTATCTTGCTCATCATCAAGAAACAAGGAGATGGGGATGAGAAAGCATACCGCTTCATCATCGACCTTCGAGAGATCAACAAAGTGGTTGTACCCCCGTACCCCGTGGTCTCAGACATCACCACTATCCTGACTTTGATTCCTTCTACTGCCACCACCTTCACTGTCATTGACCTCAAGAACGCATTTTTCTCTATCCCCATCCACCCAGACAGCCGATATCTCTTCGGCTTTACCCTAAAAGCCCGCTCATATAGATTCTGTCGAGCACCCCAGGGCTACACAGAAAGCCCCAGCATCTACAGTCAGGCCCTCAGGAGACAACTGGATGAAGTCCAGTTACCCGATGGAGTGGTGTTAATACAATACGTCAATGACATCTTTTGGCGGCCGACACCACTCCACTAGCAGTCACAGCCACCATTCAACTCCTGCACTTCCTTGCGGAAAATGGCCACAAGGTCTCCAAAAAGAAGTTGCAATTCTGCCAACCCCAGGTCACTTACTTAGGCCACCTTCTGTCCAAAGACGGAAGGAAACTTACTCCCGACCGGATCCAAACCATTCTTGAAACCCCTGTCCCTAAGACTCAGAAACAGGTCCGCTCCCTACTAGGCCTCACCTCCTTCTGCCGACAGTGGTTACCAAACTTCAGCCTCATTGTGAAACCGCTGCTTTCCCTGCTAGCTAAAGATGTCCCCTTCCCGCTCCCTTGGACCCCTGAATGCCGATCCTCCTTCATAGAGCTACGAGATGCCCTCTGTTCAGCCCCTGTCCTAGGTACCCCCGATTACACAAAGCCCTTCTCCCTCTACACTCACGAGAGGGAGGGGTGTGCTTTATCTGTCTTGACCCAGTCCATTGGCCCAAAGCAACGACCATGCGCTTACTTCTCTGCCACTCTTGACCCCAGAGCCTTACCTGCCTGCCTTCGAGCTGTAGCATCCGCTGCTATCTCTATCCAACAGAGTGAGGGGATCGTGCTCTCGAATTCCCTCACGGTATTAGTACCCCATGCAGTTGACACCCTCCTGAACCAAACCAAGACGCAACATCTAACGAGCGCACGACTGACTGGGTACGAACTGACTCAACTCGCACCCCACATCACCCTGAAAAGATGCACCACACTGAACCCGGCAACTCTGTTACCCCTACCAGAGAACGATCCCAATGTGCCCCCTGTACACAACTGTGTGACCCTCACGGACGAACAGACTAGAAGTAGGGTTGACCTCAGAGACACGGCTTTTCCTGACCCTGACGGAGAGCTGTGGGTGGACGGCTCTTGCATCAAACTCCCCTATGGCACCACTTCAGCTGCCTATGCAGTCACCACGGCCCGAACTGTAGTCGAGACAGCCCGCATCACACAACGATCTGCTCAGGCAGCGGAACTGATTGCCCTGACACGAGCATGCATCCTAACAGCAGGAACCACAGCGAACATTTACACCGACAGCCAGTATGCCTTTGGGGTGGTTCACCATTTTGGGCTCCTTTGGAAGGAAAGGGGATTCTTGACCTCGCACGGCACCCCTATCTTACATGGAGATTTAGTCTCCGCCCTGATCGAAGCTGTCCTTCTCCCCAAAAGACTTGCGGTTATCAAATGCCAAGCACACAAGAAAGTGACAGACATTATTGGACAGGGAAATGCACTAGCCGATGTCACTGCTCGAACCACCGCTGAAAATAGGACGACGACAAACATGTACGTGACCAGGTCACAAGCAGAGAAATGGACCGATGCTAGGGACACTATTAGGGACATTCAAATGGCTAGCACACAACACGAATTGACTGAATGGGCACGGGTGGGATTGAAAGACGATGAAGGCTGCTGGCGGACAAAGGACACGAACAAATGGTTGCTACCTGACTCATACCTGATTCCCATACTGACTATGGCACACTCCCCTGCTCACATAGGATCAGCCCCCATGATTGAACTTGTCTCCAGAGTTTGGCACAACGAACAAAATCACAGACTCCGCCAAACGTCTGGTCCAACAATGCTTGATATGCCTGCAACATAACCCCGGGAAAGGAACTGTGGTACCCCGGGGAGGGTTTGGGGTTCCCAATCACCCGTTTGAAGTCCTGCAGATGGACTACATCCAACTAGACAGATGCCAAGGCCTGAAATACGTACTTGTCGTGGTGTGCGCATTTAGCAAATGGGTGGAAGCATAACCAACCCGTGATAACACTGCCATGGCCACTGCAAAGGTACTGTTAAAAGAATTCTTCCCTCGCTACGGCCTTTGTCGAATTTTATGGAGCGACAATGGCCCCCACTTCGTAGCCGAAGTCATCCAGCTCATCTTAAAGGGGCTGGGTATCAAGCAGAAGTTCCACGCAGTCTTCCACCCCCAGTCTGCTTATCTTGTCGAGCGACACAATGCCACACTAAAACTAAAGCTAGCCAAGATAGTGGCTACCACAGGACTAAAATGGCCAGACGCTCTCACACTGGCATTGCTATCGATGCGTTCCACCCCCACCAAACACCATTTGACACCTTACGAAGTCGTTTTTGGCCGACCCATGAGCGTCTGGTCTGCACCAAAACCAACTTCCATTCATGACGTCCCTGACGTCCTAATGTCTGATTACTTGCATAAATTGACTGAAACTCTGTCTGTCATTCACCAACAGGTGCTGCATGCCATCCCTGACGCTTCCAGGGGCCCCGGACACAACCTGCAACCCGGGGATTACATCCTAATCAAGAATTTCCAGCGCGCCAAGAGTTTGGAACCCCGGTGGATGGGCCCCTGGCAAGTCCTACTAGCCACCCGAACAGCTCTTCGAGTGAAAGGAAAGCAGACCTGGGTGCATGCGCACCATTGCAAGCGGATTCCCCCGACTCTGATGACAACTGAAGACGTGACCACCCAGGAAGAGCTCCTGAACAAAGACCGACCATCGCTGAATTGCTACCCAGACACAGAGACACTTGAACTTGCAAAGATTCCTGACCCTACCGTGCCATCCAAAGAAGGGTATAACCTGCGTCGAAAGGAGAGAGTTTCGTCTAAGCAGACCATTGACTAAGTCATAATTCTCAGATCGGTGGCCTAACACAACAAGGGCTGTCAGGAGAGAAAGCCAGACGAGGTCTTTGGTTCTGCCCGCTACCGAGCTCCCTTGAAGGTGATGGAAGCGCCCGATAAGAAGGTGATGGAAGCAACCGGACATCCGAAAATCCACTACAGGAACCCAAAGACAGACAGAATCCATAATTCAAAGACAATTGCACTTTTCATCACAATCCTTTTCTGCTTTCTCCTCATGACCACGCTCTGGATTGTAGAAGAAAATGCACCTGCTCATGAGACATTCCTAACCACTGCACAGCCTACTACCATGAAGGAACATTATTTGATCTCGCTCTCTCCTCAACTCAGAGAAAGGCGAAAGGAGTTTTGGAACAACTCCTTTGTGCAGATGCTGCACCAACACAATCTTGCCACCAATGCCACCAACTGCTGGATCTGTGGGTTGCTACCCCACGCCACTGGACATTCGATACCTTTCATCCCTTCACCCTTCTCAATTCACGGCTCCTGCCTTGCTTGGCTGATCCTCTTGCAAGAGAGCTCTAAGGACAATGCCACCTCCAGCAAAACCATGACACATTTCTTTCATGAGGTCTGGCGAAACAAAACAAAGACACATTTCTGCCCGCAGACCTCCAACGACTCTATCCACATGGACATCCCTGCTAAAGAACGAATTGAAATGCAGGTGTTCAACAATCCAACCAGACCCACCTTCTCCTACCTACGGAAACGAACAGCTGCCACTCTGACTGTGGCTCTATCTGTCATCAACGTCACAGGCCATATGTGCATAGAGGGGCTTGGGACACAGCTGGTAGGCCGCAGTGCTTGCCGTTTCACCAGAACTTTGGACTCTACCGATCCACCTTCCTTTGTATCCTCTCCAAACATGTACTTCGTTTGCGGCACAAAGGCTTACACCTGGCTCCCCAAAGGCTGGGGGGGCACTTGTTTCATCTCCTTCATCCTTCCTCCGACCTATGTGGCTCCAGCGAATCATCATAGACAGAAACGAGCCAAGGACATTGAACAAGCCGACTCTACAGGAGCACAGTTCCTTGATGCAATGAAGGGACTTGTTCCACTCTGGGGCCCGATGGCAAACAGCCGTGCCATCCGACATCTGACTCAGGCAGTCGAGACAACGATGAACATCACAGCTGGTATCCTTGCAAACAACACAGCCGAGCTTCAAGCGTTCCGCCTGGTGGCTCTCCAGAACCAAGTCAAGGGAGTGGTGTCCAACTATGTGGAAAAACATGAACACAAATCGAAAGCATGTGTGAGCACCTGTCATTGAGGTGCATAGGCTGAAAATAAAACCCCATCAGACCAGCCATTTGCTGGAAAATACGTCATATGAGGGTTTGGTACAGCATTAGACCCCACCTCCGACTTGGTAATGACGGTGTGGTAGTAAATGTCAGTACTTTAGCCATGAACCTCAATGCAGAGATTTCGTGCAGTGCTACAATGATCGTGGTAATTAAGAATGGCTACTTAGACTCAGACACAGGTTCAGAAGGAAGACTAAGTGTCATGATTAAAATAAAATGTATGCCGGGTAGTAAGACTACCCTGTGGCACTTATCCATAACGGTCGACATGTTTCAGCCCAGTAGGGAATTACCCTGGCTTTCTTCAGGACCTATAAATACAGCTGGCTACTGCAACCATGAGAAACTTCTTTTCATATCAGAATATGACAAAACCGTATGTACTAAAAACAAGTTACATAGCTACCAGGAACTTGTGACAATGTGAGTCCACTGGAAGGGAAGAGACATGTCTTCTTCCTAACAAAACAACAGAAAACATATAGTTGTTTTTTAACTGAACACCATTGGATTTCACACATACAATCGCTAGATGCACATGAAAAACGCATAGAAAGACCCACGCATAAGTAATTTACATTATGCAATCTAAAGAAAACATATTAGTTTAATCACCAGGAAGTGTTTGCTTCGCGGTGGTACTCACCCAGCGTTGTGTGGATGAAGGCCTCATCTCACCCGGCAACTGCTTGGGAGTGTGAGGCCCCGCTCTGTGGTGTAAAGGAGGGCACAGTCAGTACTAGGATCCACTGTGTCCAAGCCAATTATTTTACACACTTAACCCAACAAACGTGTTTTAGAAACACCCTTGGCCATACTTCAAACATATACACCCACTGTGAAGTTCTTATTGTTACATAAAAAGCTAAGGGGCTTTCACCGAAATTATATGTAAAATGGATAGTTTAGCAAGTACTGAAGAGTCCTGCTTATCTCAAAAGACAAGTGTCAGACAATAATGGTTGCAGAGAGCCTGACCAGCAACTCACCTGTCCGTCGGTACCTCCATTCGACACCGAGCGGAAGGGGAGGAACTCTTTGTGCCGTCTTTTGCCTCAATAAGTAGTAAAGTTTGATTGGGTATTAAGGGCGTGGGCTTTGTGTAGCCAGGAGCGCTAGAAAACACTATTCCTGCGCGCATGCGCTGTTGCCCAATAGGTCTAAGCATCCTGCCCGAATTCTAGTTTTATCTTTTAACCAAAAAGCGGAACCCCTTGTGGCTATTACCCCAAGACGCTGAGGGTGCTTTCAGCCCAAAGGACTGGTAAAAATAAGCAATGGAACGCGCTGAACGCAAAGTGTCTACCTTGCGTATTGAAGAAACACAGCGGAGGTCTGCGCACGATCGCGGGGCAGAACACTGTTCCCCGAGCATGCGCACCAGTGAGTACTGCCGCCTTATAGATGCAATATCCATATTCAGTGTCAAGAATACAGAGTATCTAATATTATGCCTTTGAAGCGTGAAGCTGTCGGCGTCGCGAATACTCTAAGATGGAAACAAACCGGGAGGTATGTCCGGTGATGGATCGTGTAGTCCAAAAAATGGGCATGAGCAATAACGGACATAAGTTACTTAATAAAGTGACTTAGTCAAACCCAATAAAGGGAATATTTATCAAGGGAAAAGACCATTCGATGTTGGAGAATTAGTCCATAGTTGACTCAAACTCCATGTAGGATTACCAGACTAGGTGGCAAAAATGATGATATATGGGGTAACTCAGTTAGACCCGAATTAAAAAAGCATTTACTTTGAGGGAACAGGACCACTCAGTAACAGTAAGATGGTATGTGATGTTACCAAACTTATTGCCTAAGGCAGTGTTTCTTTTAAATAGAAGTTATATGTAGTGTGGGGTAAGTTGAGATAGGCGAAGGGGCTGCATGTACAATTAGGTTGGGTGAGCTGGAAGGATACAAATTGGTTGTATCCAAAAATAATGTACGACCCGCAACCAGAGGTTGCACTAAATATCAAAATACAAAAGGGTGTGTGGAGGGTCAAGGGGTAGTTTAACGACCTGTATGCTCAATACCCTATACTTAACATACAAAACAAATGAGAGCAAACCAAGTCAAGGGAGTGGTGTCCAACTATGTGGAAAAACATGAACACAAATCGAAAGCATGTGTGAGCACCTGTCATTGAGGTGCATAGGCTGAAAATAAAACCCCATCAGACCAGCCATTTGCTGGAAAATACGTCATATGAGGGTTTGGTACAGCATTAGACCCCACCTCCAACTTGGTAATGACGGTGTGGTAGTAAATGTCAGTACTTTAGCCATGAACCTCAATGCAGAGATTTTGTGCAGTGCTACAATGATCGTGGTAATTAAGAATGGCTACTTAGACTCAGACACAGGTTCAGAAGGAAGACTAAGTGTCATGATTAAAATAAAATGTATACCGGGTAGTAAGACTACCCTGTGGCACTTATCCATAACGGTCAACATGTTTCAGCCCAGTAGGGAATTACCCTGGCTTTCTTCAGGACATATAAATACAGCTGGCTACTGCAACCATGAGAAACTTCTTTTCATATCAGAATATGACAAAACCGTATGTACTAAAAACAAGTTACATAGCTACCAGGAACTTGTGACAATGTGAGTCCACTGGAAGGGAAGAGACATGTCTTCTTCCTAACAAAACAACAGAAAACATATAGTTGTTTTTTAACTGAACACCATTGGATTTCACACATACAATCGCTAGATGCACATGAAAAATGCATAGAAAGACCCACGCATAAGTAATTTACATTATGCAATCTAAAGAAAACATATTAGTTTAATCACCAGGAAGTGTTTGCTTCGCGGTGGTTCTCACCCAGCGTTGTGTGGATGAAGGCCTCATCTCACCCGGCAACTGCTCGGGAGTGTGAGGCCCCGCTCTGTGGTGTAAAGGAGGGCACAGTCAGTACTAGGATCCACTGTGTCCAAGCCAATTATTTTACACACTTAACCCAACAAACGTGTTTTAGAAACACCCTTGGCCATACTTCAAACATATACACCCACTGTGAAGTTCTTATTGTTACATAAAAAGCTAAGGGGCTTTCACCGAAATTATATGTAAAATGGATAGTTTAGCAAGTACTGAAGAGTCCTGCTTATCTCAAAAGACAAGTGTCAGACAATAATGGTTGCAGAGAGCCTGACCAGCAACTCACCTCCATTGCTTATTTTTACCAGTCCTTTGGGCTGAAAGCACCCTCAGCGTCTTGGGGTAATAGCCACAAGGGGTTCCGCTTTTTGGTTAAAAGATAAAACTAGAATTCGGGCAGGATGCTTAGACCTATTGGGCAACAGCGCATGCGCGCAGGAATAGTGTTTTCTAGCGCTCCTGGCTACACAAAGCCCACGCCCTTAATACCCAATCAAACTTTACTACTTATTGAGGCAAAAGACGGCACAAAGAGTTCCTCCCCTTCCGCTCGGTGTCGAATGGAGGTACCGACGGACAGGTGAGTTGCTGGTCAGGCTCTCTGCAACCATTATTGTCTGACACTTGTCTTTTGAGATAAGCAGGACTCTTCAGTACTTGCTAAACTATCCATTTTACATATAATTTCGGTGAAAGCCCCTTAGCTTTTTATGTAACAATAAGAACTTCACAGTGGGTGTATATGTTTGTAGTATGGCCAAGGGTGTTTCTAAAACACGTTTGTTGGGTTAAGTGTGTAAAATAATTGGCTTGGACACAGTGGATCCTAGTACTGACTGTGCCCTCCTTTACACCACAGAGCGGGGCCTCACACTCCCGAGCAGTTGCCGGGTGAGATGAGGCCTTCATCCACACAACGCTGGGTGAGTACCACCGCGAAGCAAACACTTCCTGGTGATTAAACTAATATGTTTTCTTTAGATTGCATAATGTAAATTACTTATGCGTGGGTCTTTCTATGCGTTTTTCATGTGCATCTAGCGATTGTATGTGTGAAATCCAATGGTGTTCAGTTAAAAAACAACTATATGTTTTCTGTTGTTTTGTTAGGAAGAAGACATGTCTCTTCCCTTCCAGTGGACTCACATTGTCACAAGTTCCTGGTAGCTATGTAACTTGTTTTTAGTACATACGGTTTTGTCATATTCTGATATGAAAAGAAGTTTCTCATGGTTGCAGTAGCCAGCTGTATTTATAGGTCCTGAAGAAAGCCAGGGTAATTCCCTACTGGGCTGAAACATGTCGACCGTTATGGATAAGTGCCACAGGGTAGTCTTACTACCCGGCATACATTTTATTTTAATCATGACACTTAGTCTTCCTTTTGAACCTGTGTCTGAGTCTAAGTAGCCATTCTTAATTACCACGATCATTGTAGCACTGCACGAAATCTCTGCATTGAGGTTCATGGCTAAAGTACTGACATTTACTACCACACCGTCATTACCAAGTCGGAGGTGGGGTCTAATGCTGTACCAAACCCTCATATGACGTATTTTCCAGCAAATGGCTGGTCTGATGGGGTTTTATTTTCAGCCTATGCACCTCAATGACAGGTGCTCACACATGCTTTCGATTTGTGTTCATGTTTTTCCACATAGTTGGACACCACTCCCTTGACTTGGTTTGCTCTCATTTGTTTTGTATGTTAAGTATAGGGTATTGAGCATACAGGTCGTTAAACTACCCCTTGACCCTCCACACACCCTTTTGTATTTTGATATTTAGTGCAACCTCTGGTTGCGGGTCGTACATTATTTTTGGATACAACCAATTTGTATCCTTCCAGCTCACCCAACCTAATTGTACATGCAGCCCCTTCGCCTATCTCAACTTACCCCACACTACATATAACTTCTATTTAAAAGAAACACTGCCTTAGGCAATAAGTTTGGTAACATCACATACCATCTTACTGTTACTGAGTGGTCCTGTTCCCTCAAAGTAAATGCTTTTTTAATTCGGGTCTAACCGAGTTACCCCATAAATCATCAATTTTGCCACCTAGTCTGGTAATCCTACATGGAGTTTGAGTCAACTATGGACTAATTCTCCAACATCGAATGGTCTTTTTCCTTGATAAATATTCCCTTTATTGGGTTTGACTAAGTCACTTTATTAAGTAACTTATGTCCGTTATTGCTCATGCCCATTTGATATTTAGTGCAACCTCTGGTTGCGGGTCGTACATTATTTTTGGATACAACCAATTTGTATCCTTCCAGCTCACCCAACCTAATTGTACATGCAGCCCCTTCGCCTATCTCAACTTACCCCACACTACATATAACTTCTATTTAAAAGAAACACTGCCCTAGGCAATAAGTTTGGTAACATCACATACCATCTTACTGTTACTGAGTGGTCCTGTTCCCTCAAAGTAAATGCTTTTTTAATTCGGGTCTAACCGAGTTACCCCATAAATCATCAATTTTGCCACCTAGTCTGGTAATCCTACATGGAGTTTGAGTCAACTATGGACTAATTCTCCAACATCGAATGGTCTTTTCCCTTGATAAATATTCCCTTTATTGGGTTTGACTAAGTCACTTTATTAAGTAACTTATGTCCGTTATTGCTCATGCCCATTTTTTGGACTACACGATCCATCACCGGACATACCTCCCGGTTTGTTTCCATCTTAGAGTATTCGCGACGCCGACAGCTTCACGCTTCAAAGGCATAATATTAGATACTCTGTATTCTTGACACTGAATATGGATATTGCATCTATAAGGCGGCAGTACTCACTGGTGCGCATGCTCGGGGAACAGTGTTCTGCCCCGCGATCGTGCGCAGACCTCCGCTGTGTTTCTTCAATACGCAAGGTAGACACTTTGCGTTCAGCGCGTTCCATTGCTTATTTTTACCAGTCCTTTGGGCTGAAAGCACCCTCAGCGTCTTGGGGTAATAGCCACAAGGGGTTCCGCTTTTTGGTTAAAAGATAAAACTAGAATTCGGGCAGGATGCTTAGACCTATTGGGCAACAGCGCATGCGCGCACGAATAGTGTTTTCTAGCGCTCCTGGCTACACAAAGCCCACGCCCTTAATACCCAATCAAACTTTACTACTTATTGAGGCAAAAGACGGCACAAAGAGTTCCTCCCCTTCCGCTCGGTGTCGAATGGAGGTACCGACGGACAGGTGAGTTGCTGGTCAGGCTCTCTGCAACCATTATTGTCTGACACTTGTCTTTTGAGATAAGCAGGACTCTTCAGTACTTGCTAAACTATCCATTTTACATATAATTTCGGTGAAAGCCCCTTAGCTTTTTATGTAACAATAAGAACTTCACAGTGGGTGTATATGTTTGAAGTATGGCCAAGGGTGTTTCTAAAACACGTTTGTTGGGTTAAGTGTGTAAAATAATTGGCTTGGACACAGTGGATCCTAGTACTGACTGTGCCCTCCTTTACACCACAGAGCGGGGCCTCACACTCCCGAGCAGTTGCCGGGTGAGATGAGGCCTTCATCCACACAACGCTGGGTGAGTACCACCGCGAAGCAAACACTTCCTGGTGATTAAACTAATATGTTTTCTTTAGATTGCATAATGTAAATTACTTATGCGTGGGTCTTTCTATGCGTTTTTCATGTGCATCTAGCGATTGTATGTGTGAAATCCAATGGTGTTCAGTTAAAAAACAACTATATGTTTTCTGTTGTTTTGTTAGGAAGAAGACATGTCTCTTCCCTTCCAGTGGACTCACATTGTCACAAGTTCCTGGTAGCTATGTAACTTGTTTTTAGTACATACGGTATTGTTATATTCTGATATGAAAAGAAGTTTCTCATGGTTGCAGTAGCCAGCTGTATTTATAGGTCCTGAAGAAAGCCAGGGTAATTCCCTACTGGGCTGAAACATGTCGACCGTTATGGATAAGTGCCACAGGGTAGTCTTACTACCCAGCATACATTTTATTTTAATCATGACACTTAGTCTTCCTTCTGAACCTGTGTCTGAGTCTAAGTAGCCATTCTTAATTACCACGATCATTGTAGCACTGCACGAAATCTCTGCATTGAGGTTCATGGCTAAAGTACTGACATTTACTACCACACCGTCATTACCAAGTCGGAGGTGGGGTCTAATGCTGTACCAAACCCTCATATGACGTATTTTCCAGCAAATGGCTGGTCTGATGGGGTTTTATTTTCAGCCTATGCACCTCAATGACAGGTGCTCACACATGCTTTCGATTTGTGTTCATGTTTTTCCACATAGTTGGACACCACTCCCTTGACTTGGTTTGCTCTCGTATGTTTTGCATGTTAAGTATAGGGTATTGAGCATACAGGTCGTTAAACTACCCCTTGACCCTCCACACACCCTTTTGTATTTTGGCTCTCCAGAACCGCCTTGTTCTAGATGTGGTTGTAGCGGATCGTGGTGGAGCATGCCGCATTATTGGGTCCAGCTGCTGTACATATATACCGGACAACTCACCCTCAGTGTACAAGGCCATCGAACACCTCCACAGACTCTCCTCAGAAGTTCACCAGGAGCAGGAAGAATGGTCGCTTGGCGGATGGTTCTGGAGTACTGTTAAGAACTGGGGCTGGAGACTGTTTACCATTATCCTGATTCCTGTAGTTGTAATATGTGGGTTATGCTTAGGAATTCAATGCCTGCCGCCTCTGTGTTCGTTATGTGCGAATTGTATTTGCCCTAAGACTGTGGACTTTGGAAAGGAACGCATGGGAGCACTATATGATGCAGAGGTTAGGAATTTAATGAAGATTGACATTGAGTAGACAAGCTGGCTAGATATGTTGAAAAGGGAGGACTGTTAAAACCTAGACTACAGTGTCAACATTATAGGCGCCATCTTGCCCCCTTTTCGAGCCCATCGCCGATAGCCAGCGCGTCTCTCTCTCTCTCTCCTGACCTCACAAGCATCCCCCGCACGCTGACAGCCCCCGCTCTCACATGCCTTGGGTCATAAACCCCCCTTCAGCACAGCTCTGCCTCGGAACCCCATCCTGTTCCCAGCTCAACACCTCCCTTCATTCCTTTCATGATCCCGGGTCCTTTGATAAAACCCCCTTTCCTCTGTGCCCGTTTGTCTTACTCGTTCCCAGGCCGCCACCTGGCCCTGCGGATACTGTTTATTGCCCCCTATACAGTAGGAAGCTTCTCCCATCAAAGGATCCATGAGTTGATCAAAGCCCCCACCCCATGAGATCCGATCAACCACATACATTCCGTGAATCGGCGGAATGTCCAGCTGCGCGACAATCATCACCTGTTGTGATCGGGGTGGGGACTTCAACTGTAAATATGTGTGGGAACGGGTCTAAAGCGGGGATTCCGAGGATGTCCTTTCATACTTCAAAGCATTGCAAGAATGTGTGACATGCAATAAAGATCATAAACCTGTGTATAAGAGGCGAGGCCTCAGAGATGCGGGTAGAGCACCTCGAGAAGATACCCTGTTGTCTGATTTGATGTGTTCTGCTCCGTCGGAATAAAACTTATGTTTCCTGCCTTCCAGTCTCCAGCGCCTGCCTCTTTGTTTGGTAACTTGAGTGGGTATAGAGGCGGTTAACGCCGGGCAACTCTGAAAAAGGTCATCGGCCCTACCTTTTTCCACAATCTTTGGGTCACTCGAGTTCAGATTATATAAACGAGTGTCAGAGAAAACGTGACAGGAGTTTCCCAAGCCTAGCCCTTATGTGTTTTGCAAGGTTGGGCTGGTGAAGGTCTAGTGACCGAGGTCTCTAAAGCAACAAGCAGCAAAGCCGGAGGGGCTTGGGGAAATCCACACACTTTGCTATCAGAGAAAATTAAAGAGGTGTTTTTGAAAACAGTGTCTGAAGCACGTGACAGTTCATCCCGGTATTTGAACAGGACAGGGAAATTAAGTGACGGACACCAAAGCTGAACTACGAAGGGCAAACAGTAACACGATCAGGAATCAAGGACAAAAAGTAGTTCCTCAAATGAATACATAAACAAAGAAGTGTAATGTTAACAGTAATTGGATGGTGCTCTATGGGAGGAAAAAAACACAAATAGGAGAGACAATGAGGAAGGGTTAACCACTAGCAAGCAAGGATTTTTGAACGACCATTAAAGGGATGAATAAAAAGACAATGGGTGACCTGTAAGTGCACTGAGTGAAAACTACATATTTCTAACAGACAGTGGATGCTGTGCCTAGACTTTACCTAAAAAAGACAGACCAGTTAAAGTCAATTTGAGGCTGGGCTGCAAAGCTTTCAAAGACATGAGGAGACATCAGTTCTACAGAAGAAAATGATACTGCCTAAGAAAAAACGTTATTGCTTTTTCATATTTATCTAAGAAGATAAGCAAATAAAGTAATATGTTTTGTCAAAGGACTATTAAGAGTCAGCCAGTTGTTTTAATTAGTTGCACAAATTATATGTATTCAAAAAACGTTAATTAATCTGTAATTAAAACCTTTAGAGAAATAAAAACATTATTCAATGCATCATTTACCTTTTTCCTTTCAAGCAGCATTTCCAATACATCTGTTGCCTGTTGTGAATAAAATACTGTAAAGAACTGTAACAAAAAGGCATACAGGAGAGAAAGTATAAGGCTTGTTACCATGACTTCAAACTTTATTGAAAAAGTAATGAATGACAAGCTATCTTTATGTGCTCGGGAGCCAATTTAATTGGATTCTTTTGTGTCGTAATGTAATACAGATCTCATTATTGCAAGCAATTGTTCCATTACCCTCTTAGCATAGTTGCATAATTATGCCTTCAAGGATATTTAATTGATGTATACCTACCAATCCATGTCAGAATGTATTTGGGCGTTTTCTCACAACAAATATTATTATTTGTTTAGTTGAGACCGTTAAGTGCAGCTCTGCAACTCTTTGTAAATTTGCACCCTTTTGAGAAAGACTAACTTTGGAGTGATTTTGAAGCATTTCTGTAAATTCATGTTATGGTTAGGTCTGGTACTGGGAGTATTATTTACACATGTTTACTATTCTAACAAACGTTCTTTTCTAGAGCAAAATATAAAAAATATGGTAAGAGTGGGTCTGAGGGTCCAATATTTTTACCTGATGGTGGCTTCGAAGTGGGAGTAGTTTTGCGATGCTTACCCCCAAAGTAGTGTCTGGAATGTCTTGCCTCTCTGCCCTTGCCCTATGATGTCTATAGTCACAAAGAGCTAATGGGATTTTTTTTTGTGGGCTGAGGCAGCTCCTTTGATCTGTAAGTATGGTAGGTTAATGCTCTGCCCTTCCCATCAAATCAAGATGGCCTATCTTGCCAAATCCACATCCTCTTCCTTGTGATACTGTTTGGGTGAAATACACAAAGGCCAGCTGCCAGCTACATCTAGTCCAGTGACCCACATACAGACTGCAGGCTCCAAATGTTTAAAACAAGAAATTGCCAAGTTTCTAAAAGGGGCATGTTCAGAATTGTGACCTAAAATCCAGATTTAACACAAAAAAAAGGTTTTAAATATTAATTCTGCAGACACCAAACATGAAATTACTACCTACTCACTTCATAAATATATTAAGGTAACCCAATGCTATCCTGTGGGAGAGGTAAACCTAACAGCAGTGAAAAGGAAATGTGAGTATTTTTCACAACCAGGACATGTTAAACATAAATGTCAGGTTTAGCTTTTTAAATGCACTGCACCCTGCCTCATGGACTGCATAGGGCCTACCTTAGGGGTACCTTATATGTAGGATAAACAGAGAGTTTTATGCCTTTTGTGGGTTTATTTTGCCAGATCTATTTGGCAGTTGCACACAGGCTGTACTGGTAGGCCTGGGATATGATTTAAGACACTACTTAAGTGGATAGCTCAACAAGTGCTTCAGGCCTACCAGTAGCATTTAATTTACCAGCCCTGGGTAGATTGTATACCACTTTACTAGGGATCTATAAGTAAATTACATATGCCAATGAGATGTAAGCACATTTAACTATGTTTTAGGCAGTGAGCACAAGTATTTTAGTACTTGCTTTAGCAGTGGCAAAGTAAACATTGTCCTAAGGCCAACATAAACAAATTCAGCAAAACTGAAGGGGTAAAGGTAAAAGGTTTGGGGGAATACTATGCCAGGGTATCAGTTCTCACAGTGGGCATTCCCAAACTCTGACCCAACCTCTTCCACTGTAGAAAAGTTAGAAATGGGGGTCTCTAGTTGGAAAGGGTTTGCACCTTTGTCCAAGTAGGGACCCTTCCTTCTAGTCAGGATAAGGGAATTACACTCCTAAAATAACCCCTGCTCACCCCCTTGGTAGCTTGGCACGAGCAGTCAGACTTATCTTAGAGGCAGTGAGTAAAGCATTTGCACATAACCAACAGTAATACAGTGTAAGCACTACAAAGGGATGCCACAACAGTTTAGAAAAATATCCAATATTTGTATATACTCAAGACAAGACCAAAAACTATAAATATCCACAATACAGTACTGAGAAATATTCAGTTATCAAAATAACCTTGAATGAAAGTTCCTTGAAGTTGATAGCTCCGTCCAGGGCTATCGCTGCCTCGTAAACAAATAAATCCAAACAGTTCTGCTTGACTGCAGTGTCCGGGGCCTGCTATGGAGTCGGGGAGACCAGCAAAACAGTACCTTCAGAAATTCAGGGCATCTGGGACCTCTTGTTGAGTTTCAGAAAGCAGGGCTTCTGCAGGCGTTGGTTCCTGAGGTCGGTGCAAGAGTCGTCGGGCCCTCGAAGTCACACGTGTTGCAGATCGAACTCCTCGTGGTGGAAGTTAGGAGCGCTATGGTCGGTGGTCATCAGGTGCTGCAGTGCGAAATGCAGCAGTGCGGTGTGCGATGCCCTCAGGTCACAGTGCGAAAAGCGGCTCGATGGCGGCTTCAGATGGCGTCATCGGTGAGACCAAGGTCGCGGTGCAAAGTGATGCAGTGCTTGTCACGATGCTGGCAGGCCACGGTGCATGCAGCAGCGTCGTCGTTGTTGAAGCGCTGTCGTCGGCTGACGAACTGGAGTTGATGGCGCCAGCGTCATTAAGCCAATGTAACTTTACGAAAGGTGCCCTCAAACCAGAGTGCAAGCAGCAGCATCAATGTCAGCATGAAGCGGCAGCGTTGGGGATTCCACGACGGCAGTGTAAAGTGAGGTGGTGTGGAGTGCGGTGCCCACAGGTTACGGTGCGAGCAGCGGCTCAGTGGCGGCATCAGATGGCTGCATAGGTGAGACAAGGGTCAATGTGCTGTGTAGTGGCAGTGCCCTCTATGGTCAGTGTATATGTATCAAGGACCCCCTGAATTAACGAATCTCACAATTCCTAGGCCAGGGAAATATACATGAATGAAAAGTAACAACCTAGGACATTTAGCAGTACAGATCACATGTAAATTAGACACGATATAAAAGTAAACTACAGCCAGCTAAAAAAAAAAACAGAATTTTATTAAACAATTAGCACAAATAAAAAAATCATTCATATAGCATCAAATGACAATTGTAAAATCACATTAAGTACCTAACAATTACATCTAATATATTCATACATATAAAATATAAGAGTAAGTGGCATGAAAATTCGGTCTCTACGCGCGTTTCGGCGGCCAGCGCCTTCTTCTTGGAGCAGCCACACAATATCTACAAAGTTAAAAAATGCATAGAATAAAAATTATATCAATTCCAACTCTCAAATTAAAAAGCATGTTTCTAAACATTTCTCATTACATAAAAGATCAGACTTTAAAATTATTTTAGCAGCTGTAGAAGAGGAGAGTGCAACCCCATAGTGCACACATGTCTTGTCATTTCCTTAAAAAGAGGAGCCATTGGTGGTCAATTGGTTTTTCCAATGATGGGCAAACGTAGAGAGCTGAATTCTCTGAAAATTATCATTTATAATCAGCACACTCTAGGTTAATGTTTGATAAATCTCTGGTGATATTCTAGAGAGACAGGGTGGAGTAACCCGTTTCCTATATTGCACAATCGATACAAGTAGTTCTTTAACTTAATTGGTGGTATTCTTATGTCTCAGACTACATGGATAGGTTTCTATATATTAGAGGGTTTGATACTTACTAAGTATTTATTCTATCAATGCGTTGCTATTAAGATAAATCTTTTCCTTCTCTCATTCGAAATCTTTTGGTGATGAAATGATAAAAACTGAGGAAAGAAAGGACAGTTCTATATTTGTCTGTTATTCAGTAATTTACCATAAAGATCAGTTGTTTAAATCAGTACTTATGTTACCTGATTCCTTCGAAGAGTGTTTAGTAAGTCCCGCCAACCGGAACCCTTATTATGATGATACCAGATGAAACTTGTTCTTGATTATTTCTGGATTTCTGATTAATGTCATGATTTGGAAGAATAAACATAATGGATGCTTAGGCATATTATTTATTAACAGCTATTTTCTTCTTTCAAAGGCTATCATCTCATGGTTTTAGAAAAATACTTAAAATATGTGGGTTTAAAATTTCTTACCTCCTAAACTTTATCTAATTGGCCTTGGATTTGGTCCAACAGACTTCAAATTGATAGTTGGGCTATTTTTCTCAAGGAACTGATAACCTAGGGGGGTATATGAATGTTGTAATGACACTTTTAAACATATGCTGTATCTATAGTGCTCCCCATATTCCTTCTTATAGCACGCTATGTCTTACCTGAGGAAAAGAAGGATGCTTATCTCAGGTTTCTGGTTAAGAAAGATGCTAGTCCTTAGGAGTATTCCAGGTAAAAATTAAAAGATCTCCCTGCCTGTTAATAAAAAAAGAATATAAGAGGAGACAGGAGTCACTGGATGATAAATCTCAAACTCTATTCTCATTACCCTTAAGTGGTTGCTTTTTAGGGGCCTCTGATGCGAATTTTACCTGTAAATAGTCGGCAGGGCTCCCTATGTCCGGTGGTGGGAATAGGCGTCTTGATGAGCGATAGCGCGGGAAAAATGGAGAGTGTAAGTCGGTTTCCTAGCGCCATTATTTATATGGTCCTTAAGTGCTTTGGATTGCTAACACCTGCACTCACGTAGCTGGGACGTGAGGGTGCGGAGTTGCGGAGTTGCGGAGTTTTAATCAAACAGTCGCGGAGTTTGAAAAGCTATTCCCTGGTTGGATCTAATTTTCCTAGCCTCGCGTTTGATTGGCTCACGCCAATTCTTTGCTTGTGATTGGTTGGCAGGCAATGTTTACATTCATGCCAGTGTTTACGATGTATACTGTTTAACAGAAAAACTTCACGGCGATGCATTCCGCATGCATCCTTATCATACTCTACGTCTGACTAGATGGTTATGTAGAGTATCATATGTTCGTATTTATTTTCATGTTACGGAGTTTATATCGTGTCTAATTTACATGTGATCTGTACTGCTAAATGTCCTAGGTTGTTACTTTTCATTCAGTGCCCTCTATGGTGCCTTCAGGACACAGAGTCCTCAGCGGCGTCATAGATTGCGTTGGGTTGTGTGACGGAGTACCACCACAGCAGACTGAAGCACAAGATACTGCAATGAAACACTTTCCCCCTTACCTCTCCCAGTATCCTCTCCTCTATTTTCAGACAGGGATCGTGGGACAGTATGTGGACTGCTCCTTTAAGAAGCTTGCACTTTTGAACACCTCGCCCGATCATGTGACGGGGTCATGTGATACTGCTGAGCTTGAAAACGGAAGAGACAGAGAGAATCCGAAGTTTGACTCCAGCTGGAAGAGCGACAAGAGGAGACCCGGAGAAGAAGAGAGAAGTGCCCAGACCTTCTTCATGGTACCAGGGAGCCAAGGAGTGACAGGATCCGGAGGCAAGGAAGAAGGAACACCAGAACAGGAGCACTGGGGAGCCGCAGGAAACAAAGAACCAAAGAAGGAGCTGGACCCCTTTCGGCACCGTAAAAACGCCAGACGCGTCCCAGGAGGGATGTGGCTAGACAAGGTATGGGGCCGGCTTGGGTCTGTATGGGGAAAAAAGCTTGATGCTCCCAAAGAACGGACGGGTGGAGGGAGCTAAAATGGTACAAAGCGCCAACTGTGTTTTTTTTAGTTTAAACTACTTGTCCTCGCAGTATAAAGCAACCACAAAACACTGGTTTTGGAATCGGGTGCTTTCTCCCTTTACTCCCCACTCCCTAAGCACTATCTTAGGACATCAGAACCACGTACTTACGTTCCCTTTTTCTTTTGTTGTTTCCTTTCTTTGTCTTGGCCGCTGGAAATCCCAGTGAACTTCTGATGACAACAGGGCGAGAGAGAACGCCCCAAATTCCCCCACTCTCTGAAGCAAGAGAGGGAGAATGGCAGTCACCCCCCCCCCCCCAAATGGCCACGAGAAACCCCTGAGTGATCGAAACCCCCTATATAATTGTGTTGTGAATAAAATAACTGAATCTCTTGAAACATGTCCCTGTCTGCTTCTCCACAGCACCACATGTTGTTTTTTCTTCTGTTGCAGCACAAAACACACAGTCTCCGGTGCTGAGGGCAGAAGAACTTGAAGTCTTTGCTGTTCCTGAGACTTTTTGAACACGGGGTAAGCTCTACCTCAAGCCCTTGGAGATACTCAAAGAAAGAAGTTGTAGAAAGTTCATTTCACTCCTTTCACAGAAGCAGCCACTGCAGGCCAACAAAGCAAAGCACTCAGCAAAGTGGTAGTTCCTCCTCACAGCTTCTCCAGCTCTTCTTCTTGCTAGTCTTCTTGATCCAAAAGAGTTCTAAAATTCAGGGGTATGGGCTTCACTTTTTGGAGCCCAAAAGTTTGTGCCCAGCCAGAACTAGTTCTTTCCTCTCTAGTGCAGCTTCCTGGAAGGAGGTGGAGACTGCATTGTCAAAGGCAGACCAGGCCCATTAAGGTGAAAGGAAATCTCTTCCCCTAGTCTAAATACAGCCCTGTTCTATTCAGCCCTTCCCTGACCCATCTAGATTCTCTGGAGCCACTGCTCCTCTCCAGCTCCTGTCATCCAAACTCCAGACAGTCAATCCGCAAACCTAGCAGAGACCCACTGGGTGACTGAGCAAGAAAATACCTACTTTCTAAAAGTGTATTTTCAAACATAGAATGTAAAAATTACCTTCACTAAAAGATGCATCTTTAGATTCTGAGTTCAGTCATACTCAACTTTATTTTTCTACCATGTTCCCAGGGCCAGTTATGTTCATACGATGTTACAAAGTAACTCCCCATTCTGTCCTATGGGAACAGGTAGCCTTGCAATAGTGAAAAATGGAATTGGCAGTAATTCACTATCAGGACATGCCACACACACCGGGTCATGTCCTACCTTTCACATACACTGCACCCTGCCCACAAGTGTACATTGGGCCTACCTTAGGGATGACGGACATTTAAGAAAAGGGAAGGTTAGGGTCTGCCAAATGAGTACACTTGCCAAGTCGGCATAGCAGTCCAAGACTGCACACAGGCTCTGCAATGGCAGGACAGAGTTACTTTCAAACCGGGAGGTCAGAAAGCAACAACTCTGGGGAAACACAACAAAAGATGCCAAGTCTAACAGGAAATCATTGAGAATTTACTTCAGTTAAGTGCTGGAATAACTCCACTTCTAGGACAGGAAGGGGAATAGGAACCTCTAGATTTGGTGGGAATGTTGTTGAAGTACTTTTTCCATGTCGACAAATGTTTTTTTCAGAGAAAAAAATTAATAGAATTGTGCATCAGCCCAAAAAGCTGGGCCAGTAGAATAGGAGAGTGTGGTATTTGTGGTAAGGGGTCTAGCTAATCAATAAACTCCCACTTCTGTTTTCCATTATTGTGTCCTTTGAATGTTTGACTCTAAGCAAGACAAAACATTCCATGTATGATTGTTTTACAACATATCTGTTATAGCTGGTGGATGAAGCCTTTTCCACTGGAATAAACTACTTCATTTAGGCTACGTGGGTGAATTGTTATATTCTGCTTCCTTAACATCACATTTGGCGTTGAGGGGAATCTCCCATGCAAATCCCAAAATCTTTTTGTTTTGGCTTGAACACCTACATAAAACAATTAATAAACTGCACTACAGCTTACTTCTTTGAATTTATTAATTGGAAGATGCCAAAAATGTACTATTCCTCAAGATTAACATAATTATTTTCTTTAGTGTACCATGAACTTTCACCATTAAAACACCTTTAGAGACTTTAGCGTGCTGTGCCAGTTTTAAGTCACTTGGGGAGACATATTTTTTCAGCACCTAGCTTTAGATATATTCAGGTTTACCTTGTCCAAAACATTTTGAGGTGGTGGGAAGAGGCTGTCAACTTCAGATAGTCAAACTCAATTCTGTGCGAATATGTGTCTAGTTGTCCATTGCCCACTCTCAGATTGCACCATTCAAGAGACCAATATGCCAACATAACTGCTCATGCTCTCACCTCATTGAGCGCTGACATGTCATTCACATGAAGACATCTAGAGGATGTTCTTTGAACAGACTCTCTCTAGCACCTCCTCAATTTTCACCTGTATGCCTGGATTTCTACCTTCTCCTGTTTCCATCAGCGACTTTTCTTTTCTTACTGACTAAGGGGCCGATTCCGATTCGGGAAAAACCTCTCCAAATAGCCGTTTGGAGCGTTTTTCCCGTGCGAATCGCACCCTGCAACGTCCCCCGTACGTACGACAAAGTACGATTCGTACCAGGAGCCGTACTTCGTACAAGTCGAACAGAGACCGTACAACTCTAATCTCCGTACGATTCTCCCTCGGAACCCGCTGTACGTGACATCTGTACGGTTTGCGGCTGCTTTTTATGACCCAGCAAGTACGATACGTGTCGGGTACGCACCGTACGACCCTTTTTTTACGGGAGCTGAAAACAGTCATGAAAGCAGAGTTTGCGCCGAAACAGGTACAGAACGGCCCCCCCGGGTATCATGCATACCCCCCATGATCGCAGGGGTATGCACCGTACCCCTGCTATCATGGGGTGTACGAGCCATGCCCGATGTATGATGGGTGTACGAGCCGTACCCCATGTACGATGGGTGTACGAGCCGTACCCCATGTACGATGGGTGTACCCATCCTACATGGGGTACGGCTCATACGGCTCATACACCCATCGTACATGGGGTACGGCTCGTACACCCATCGTACATGGGGTTCGGCTTGTACACCCAATGATCGCAGGGGTACGCACCGTGGCCCTGCGATCAAGGGGTGTACGGGCCGTACGCTGTGTATGTGTTTGTGTGCTTTTCCGTACGACTCGCCCTTACCTGACGTGGACTGTACGAATCGCGTCCTCATACCCCGGTCCAGATCGTACTCGTCGAGTCGTACGGCATGTGTACAAGTCGTACGGTTAGGTTTCAGCCTTGCAATACGTACGGATCACGATGATTCGGACAGATTTACGGAATACGAATTCTACTACGCGACTCGGATGGACGGGTACGAATTGTACGGAGAGGGTTGTACGTACGGATGTTTTTTTTCCCGATTCGGAATCGACCCCTCAGTGTTTAGCTGTCATGTGATAAGGGCGTTCAGCGCAGTCATTTATTTCGTGTCCTGCAGTACTTTGCTGCCACTTAGTGACATTGCATCATTATAACAGTGTTAGCCAGTTTATTAATATGAATTGTTTTGATACTTACAGGTGAGTCTCAGGTGTCGAATCAGATACTGGGTTATTACAAACATTAATTTCGGTATGTGTTTCCTATTTGGAGTATTGAGATTACATTTTGTTAACTTTGTGTATATTTCTTTCATCATCTCAAAATGCTAACTATTACACCGCCACCATCTTTGTACCCATTCCTGGAGCGCTAGATTAAGTCAAAGTTGAAAAAGCAATTTAATAACTTTTTAAGGTATCTGCCACACATTTAGCTGCACAAAATGCCTCTGTGTTAACACTGTCTAGTTTCAGAAGGCCAAGCAGTCTTTGAATATCTTCTGGATCATACTAGGGATGAGGATGGAGCTGTTTCTACAAACCTGAATGAGAACAAAACAGAACATACACAGCGTAGCTACGCCACACCTGGGCTGTGGCAGGAAGGAGAAAGCTCACTAATAGCCCACGGGGCGGCCAAGCAGAGCACGGGCAGCGGCAGTCCATGTCTCCAGCCAGCAGGACTTTAGGTATGAGGGAGGGCACCAGCCTGGTTACGGCTCTGGACCCCATCAGCAGGCTTGTTGCTGTGATCAGGCCTCACAGGACCCCAGGCCACCGCTTACGCAGCCACATTGCATTCAGGACACAGCGTGGAGGAGACTTACTCACCACCAGTCCATGCAATAGTCGCTGGCTCCAGCTCCAGTGCTGCTGAGCCCTTGTCTTCCAGCCTGTCCAACGATGAGGGCTAAGCGGACCAGGTGCCCACCGAAGATCCCACCCTCCTCCATCTCCAGCCTCAGAGGGATACCCATTTCCTGGGCAGCCTTCCCCGTCTACCAAGTTGTCCACTCCGGGATGTCAGGAGCACCTCTAATCAGACCCTAGGCCCGCACCGAGTGTAGCAGTCCACCTCCAGGCAGCGTCCTGGGGCCAGCCACTGGTCAGATGCTGCAGAGTAGAGGGGACATAGGAAGGATACTGGTCCCCAGGTCCAGGAGTGTTCAGTTTATGCAGACGCCATTTGGGTTGATTGCCACACCCTGTCTCATGTCTTTTTCACTGCTGTCTTTCGGGATAGCGGATGCCACAGACTGTTCCATGAAAGACAGTACATACTCATCACTATCTGTTCCAAATGTTGCTACATCTTTTATCCATAAAAGCATGTGAATATGACGAGCACCTCTTGCTTGGTACTATTTACTCCAAACAAAATCAGGTACTTCCCTGTCCAGATAGTGAGGAACCCCCATGCCTTGAAATTTGGTCCTTCCCATAGGATACTCCTGGGGTGTTTCTGATTCTCTTTTGTAACCTCAGGACCATGGGCATCTCCTCACTATAAAGGCAGTGTGGAAGTGCGTGCACCTTGCTACACAGGCTAGGAAGAGGCAGTGTCCTGTGTTCTGACCAGTCTGTCAATGCAGACCAGGGTGTGCGTACTTGCCCCTGTGGGTGTGCACCATGCCCCTCATGATGTTATGAATACATGTCCCACCCTGCATTTGCAGGCTCGATGATACGTCCTGGTACCTATGACATTTCGAATAGAGGCCTGGCCTGCCATCACGGGCCAGTAACGGCATACCTGCATCCCCGGTGTCTCAGACCAGGGTCAGGCCAGTCGTCACATGCCAGGTGTGTGCAATCTCACCCATAAGGAGTGCAGGCACTCGTACCTTAAGTGCCGGGGTCTGGGTAAGCCCCTGTGGCAGGTCTGTCATTGCAGACTATAGTGTTTGCTCTGGCATCTTTTTGGGTAAATTCATAAACAGAATGCCATTGCAGGATGCTGTAGATGTGCACCACACGAATGGAGCCTGTGATTGTGTGTGCCATCTGCCATCACAGGCTGGGGCATGCGCACTGACATCCGTTTAGTTAAACCCATGCCTAGTCTGCCATTGACTCAGGCGGGTGCATTTGCACCCCTGGTGTTGGGGACTCTGTGTCCAACCTGCCATTGCAGGTTTATGTGAGAACTACTGCACATTGGGCCCAGGTAGAGCAGAATGCCTGTGTGTGTTTCCACTACCTGTGAGGCTTAATCTCTGCAAAGGTTAACTTGGGAAAGTGGGTGAAATTACTTCCTGCTGCAATAGTGGAGTGCAGTAGAGCAGCCTCATGATGTTTCCTATCAATGGATTTGCTATGCCAAACCCTTTCCAACGCTAAACGGGGTTTTGGCATTAGTCACTTAGAAATGCCACTTATAGAATATGGAAATTTCAATACTCTATGAGTCTTGTGTGACGTGGTGCCTGGCTCCAGTTGACACCAGGGGTCAGAGGAGCACATATATGCTTTCCCCAGCAACTGTCATAAACCATGGGCATACCACGAGAACAACATGATCTCTGCCATTTGAGTGCCCAATGGGATAGATTTGAGAGAAAGGTTTTGACACTTAGGGCTCCATTAGGATGTCAGGCGGATCGCCACCGCCATGGTGGCGGTGGCGATCCGCCCGACAGAAATGACCGCCCGCCACCCTTTTCCCTCCCGCCACATTACAATGGCGGGGGGGACCGCAACGTAGGGAAACACCGCCCGCCACTTTTCCGCCCCGGTCGCATTGCGGCCGGGGCGGAAAATGATTAATATGGTGGCGGTGTCTATGAGACACCGCCAGCCATATTGCAATGGCACGAGTTCAATGCCTTTCCGCGGCGGCAATGCTGCCACAGAAAGGCAGGCGGTGTTCACTCTGGTGGCCCCCTGTGGGCCCCCAGAGTAAAGGCCAAGGGGGGGGTGGCACACGGGGGGGTACCGTTGGCACCCCCCTGCATTTACATAATCAAAGCGGTAGGCACCGCGCGGTGCCTGCCGCTTTGATTATGTAAATGCTGCAAAGCATTTTTTGTATTGTGGCGGGCGGAGCACGGAGCTCCGCCCGCCACAATACTATAAATATAGGATGTGCCCGCCACTGTGGCGGGCACATCCTAATGGTGTGTGCGGGACCCCCGCCCTTAGGGCGGGCGGTCCCGATTTACGATAGGATGGCGGGCGGGCAAAGCCCGCCCGCCATCCTAATGGGGCCCTTAGACTCTCGGGCAATATTATGGCCCCACTGGTATGCAGTCAAAATATCGAGTTTTTTATTTCGACTGGACAGAATATCGACTCCAGAATATCGAGATGGCAGTAATATCGAGGGAAGTAATATCGAAGTTATTTTTATCGATTTCTATGTTTAGGTAAAAATATCGAAGTTAAAAATATCGAGTAATTCATATCGAATGTAAAAAATATTGTTTCTTTGTATTAGTAAAAAATATCGAAAATTAAAATAAAGACTGTCAGAATATCGAATGTCAGAATATCGACTGTCAAAATATCGATATTTTAAATGTAGACGGTTTATAATGTTGCAATATTGATTTTTTAGTTTAAAATAAATAATATGTTAGTTAATTTAGTGTTATAAAATATATAAATTTTCATTTGAAAAAAAAATATACTAAAAATGTATAATAATGATTATGAGCGGGTTGTGGGTTTTTAGGGGAATAGGGTGGGAAGTGTTTTAAAACATATAAATATAATTTTGTTTAAATTTAAAAAAATTGTAAATTATAGCAAATATTGTTGAAATAAAAAAGGTGATAAAAATGTATAATAATTTTTAGGAGAGGGTTGTGGGTTTTTAGGGGAATCGGGTGGGAAGTGTTTTAAAATATATAATAACAATTTCAATATATGTTAAAATGTATGACCAATATTGCTAATATTTATATTTTATGTGCGGGTTGTTGGTTTTTAGGGGAATAGGGTGGAAAGTGTATTAAAAATCTTTAAAAATTAAATAATAATTACAAATTTTAGAACAAAATTACCAAATTAATTTCAATTTAAAATTTCAACAAAAATTATAAAGGAGCGGGTTGTGGGTTTTTAGGGGAATAGGGTGGGAAGTGTATTAAAATTTAAATATTTAAATTTCAAAAAAATAATGTAATACATTTAAATAATATTATAAAATTTAAAAACAAAATTTATAAATTGATTTCAATTTAAAATTTCAAAAATAATTATAAAATTAATTTGTGTATGGAAATAATTTAGCAAATGTATATAATTTAAAATAATTTAAAAAATTAATTTTTTAATTTGTGCATGGATTGTTTGTAATAATATTTTTTGGGGTATTATCGAGAAATAGGATTGGAATTGTTTTTATAATTTTTGGATTTTAATTTTAGAAATGTATTTAAAAATGGTAAATTTAAATTTTGAAAAAATTTAGAAAATCGAAATTTCATTTAACTGGTAAAAGTTATGATTAGTTTTTGATTTTTATTGGTAATAGTTAGATTTATGATTATTTAGTGTATATTTTTTGGAATAGTTTGCTTAAAATGTATACATATTTTTAATATTTATTTAAAATTAAATAAAAATGTCAAATATTTAATTAAATATTTATATATTTTTATTGGTTTTTAAATTAACAAAATTAGGATTGGTTTTTGATTTAGTATGTTAATAGTGTGGTACGAAATACCTTCCCTGAGTTTATACTTGGTGGAGTGGGAATAGTAATTTATATGGTTATAGTGTCCAGCACCTTCCCTGAGTTTATACTTGGTGGAGTGTGAATAGTAATTTGTATGGGTTGAATATCCATCACCTTCCCTGAGTTTATAGTTGTTGGAGTGGGAATAGTAAATTATATGGGTTGAATATCCATCACCTTCCCTGAGTTTATAGTTGGTGGAGTGGAAATAGGAAATTATATGGTTATAGTGTCGAGCACCTTCCCTGACTTTATACTTGGTGGAGTGGGAATAGTAATTTTTATGGGTTTAGTGTCCAGCACCTTCCCTGACTTTATACTTGGTGGAGTGGGAATAGTAATTTATATGGTTATAGTGTCCAGCACATTCCCTGAGTTTATACTTGGTGGAGTGGGAATAGTAATTTATATGGGTTGAATATCCATCACCTTCCCTGAGTTTATACTTGGTTGAGTGGGAATAGTAATTTATATCGTTATAGTGTCCAGCACCTTTCCTGACTTTATACTTGGTGGAGTGGGAATAGTAATTTATATGGTTATAGTGTCCAGCACCTTCCCTGAGTTTATACTTGGTTGAGTGGGAATAGTAATTTATATGGGTTGAATATCCATCACCTTCCCTGAGTTTATACTTGGTGGAGTGGGAATAGTAATTTATATAGTTATAGCGTCCAGTACCTTCCCTGAGTTTATACTTGGTAGAGTGGGAATAGGAATTTATATGGTTATAGTGTCCAGCACCTTCCCTGACTTTATACTTGGTGAAGTGGGAATAGTATTTTATATGGCTATAGTGTTCAGGACCTTCCCTGAGTTTATACTTGGTGGAGAGGGAATAGTAATTTTTATGGGTTTAGTGTACAGCACCCTCCCTGAATTTATACTTGGTGGAGTGGGATTAGTAATTTATATGGTTATAGTGTCCAGCACCTTCCCTGAGTTTATACTTGGTGGAGTGGGAATAGCAAATTATATGGGTTGAATATCCATCACCTTCCCTGAGTTTTTAGTTGGTGGAGTGGAAATAGTAAATTATATGGTTATAGTGTCGAGCACCTTCCCTGACTTTATACTACGTGGAGTGGGAATAGTAATTTTTATGGGTTTAGTGTCCAGCACCTTCCCTGACTTTATACTTGGTGGAGTGGGAATAGTAATTTATATGGGTATAGTGTCCAGCACATTCCCTGAGTTTATACTTGGTGGAGTGGGGATGGTAATTTATATGGGTTGAATATCCATCACCTTCCCTGAGTTTATACTTGATGGAGTGGGAATAGTAATTTATATGGTTATAGTGTCCAGCACCTTCCCTGACTTCATACTTGGTGGAGTGGGAATAGTAATTTATATGGTTATAGTGTCCAGCACCTTCCCTGAGTTTATACTTGGTGGATTGGGAATAGTAATTTATATGGGTTGAATATCCATCACCCTCCCTGAGTTTATACTTGGTGGAGTGGGAATAGTAATTTATATGGTTATAGCGTCCAGTACCGTTCCTGAGTTTATACTTGGTGAAGTGGGAATAGTAATTTATATGGTTATAGTGTCCAGCACCTTCCCTGACTTTATACTTGGTGAAGTGGGAATAGTATTTTATATGGTTATAGTGTTCAGCACCTTCCCTGAGTTTATACTTGGTGGGGAGGGAATAGTAATTTTTATGGGTTTAGTGTACAGCACCGTCCCTGAGTTTATACTTGGTGGAGTGGGAATAGTAATTTATATGGTTATAGTGTCCAGCACCTTCCCTGAGTTTATACTTGGTGGAGTGGGAATAGTAATTTATATGGTTGAATATCCTTCACCTTCCCTGAGTTTATACTTGGTGGAGTGGGAATAGTAATTTATATGGTTATAGTGTCCAGCAACTTCCATGAGTTTATATTTGGTGGAATGGGAATGGTAATTTGTATGGGTTTCCTGTCTAGTACATTCCCTGACTTTATACTTGGTGGAGTGGGAATAGTAATTTATATGCTTATAGTGTTCAGCACCTTCCCTGAGTTTATACTTGGTGGAGAGGGAATAGTAATTTTTATGGGTTTAGTGTCCAGAACCTTACCTGAGTTTATACTTGGTGGAGTGGGAATAGTAATTTATAAGGTTATAGTGTCCAGCACCTTCCCTGAGTAGGAAAAGATTTGTAGAATTTTTTTTCCCTAGAATACTACAAGAATTATTTGTATAAAAATATAAAAACTTTAGTAGTAATTCTACTTAATATTACTTTACTAATGAATTGATACATAAATCTTAATAATTATGACATTTCAAAAATTATCTCAAAATATTAAAAATATTATTTAATTATAATTTCTTTATAATAAAAAATTAGACACACACAGGGTTAAATGGAACAATTGATATACAGTTTATTGAAATGGAAAAACAAATGGGAAGTAGAAAAAAATATTTTATTAGCAGTATAAATTAATAAGTAGATACTGTTTATGGTCACAAAAAATATAGCAAGTCAATATATACATTTATAAAAAAAAATTGGATTTAAATAATGTTTATGTTTATTTACATTTATTTTAACTGTAAATTTTAAAAACAAACATAATAACATAGTGTACATTTTATTTAATAACAATTATTTTAATCACATACAAAATAGAAATATTTTAATAATAAACATGTTGAAAATAATTGTTATATTTGTTGTACATACATGTTTTCACCTTTTAAAGTAGAGAACATTGATAGATACATGTTTATAAAGTTTTTACAATAGTTACATTTTTGTGGGTTACACATTGGGAATAGGTTAATTTAGAAATTAATAAAATTAATATTGAAAATATTAATATTATACATTTTTACATAGGTTAATAATTCAGAATATATTTAAAAACATAGGTAATTTTCAAAATAACATTAACATATTTATAAACATAGGGGTCCATTAGGATGGTGGGTGGGCTTTGGCGGCCCGCCACCCTAACGTAGAAGTGGACCGCCCGCCAACAGTGCGGGGTTCCCGACAATTGTATTAGGATGCGCCCGCCACACAGGCGGGCGCATCCTGTATGTCTACCATTGCGGCGGGCGGAGCAGGAATCTCCGCCTGCCGCAATGGTAAAAGTGCACGTTTCACCAGTCAACGTGCAACATGACAGGCACCGCGCTGTGCCTGCCATGGTGCACTCTGAAAGCCAAGCCACGGACTCCCAGGGGGCCCGCAAGAGGCCCCCGCAGGGAGTCTCCGCATGCCTTTCCGTGGCGGCAATGCCGCCACGGAAATGCATTGTGAAATGCACATTGTAATATGGCGGGCGGTGTCTACAAGACACCGCCACCATGTTACAGGTTTTCCGCCCCGCCGCTAGGCGACCGGGGCGGAAAACAGGCGGGTGGTGTTTCCCACCGCTGCGGTCCCCTCCGCCATCGTAATATGGCGGGGGGAATGCAGGGAAGGATGTCGGGCGGATTGCCTCCGCCAGGGGGGTGGTGGCCACCGCTACCCTGGCTGAGGCAATCCGCCCGACATCCTAATGGGCCCCATAATGTTTAACACAAAGTTCCATATAGAAGTAATTTTTACTTTTAAAATCATTACAAAGTGTACATATAAATAATAATTTCTTTTTAACAGTTAGTTAAATAACAGTGTAAATAATTTTTTTAAAACAAAGGATATTTTATAAATAATTAAAAAAATATTCATCAGTAATAACATATAATGTAAGGCTATGTTTTTAATTTTAAAGTGTTGAAAAATAGAAATTAAATAGCCTTTTCACATATACAGGGACTATTTTTTAGTTGTAATGTTATTTTGGCTCATTTGGTGCCGGAACAGGTCGCGGTTGGATGCTGCTTCGCGTTGGAGAGGGTAAGTTTGTTTTCATTATATTTTATAAGTTAATGAAGTTATTTTAAGTGCATGTGTGGTGTGTTTAGGTTTAGTTAGATAGTATTATCTATCCTAGATTGTGTTTTAGGTGTTAGTTAAAGTGTACGATATTTGGTTTTTACCGCATTTCAGTTGTAGGTGTGTGAGGTATGCTGATATGTTTAAATGTTTGTAATGGATATGTTTAGAGCATAAATATTTGTTTTTTATATATGTATGGGTGTATTTGTGTGGGTGGGTATGTATATTTCTATTTTTCAGGTTATCGTCACGGTTTAATGTTTTGGAGGCGTCAGTTTTTTTTTTACAAAAGTTGTGTGACGAGTATTATATACTCTTATTTTTACACAAATACTTTATTTTTCGGTTTTCCAGGAGCGTTTATTTTTTTAAATTACTATTTTCGGGTTTTGAAGGGTACATCCTGTGGATTACATTGGAGAGGAGTCGCCATGTATTTGCTTGTATTTTTCTATTTTTTTGGGGGCTTCCTTGGATTGTATGGATATTTTTAAAGCTTTGGTATGGATTGTTTGACATTGGATTACTTTTTAAGCATTGGCGGAAATGTAAGTATTTCATTAAAATGTTTTTGGGTGGGAAATCTGTTTTAATTTGTTATATTGTTATGTTATATGTAACATTTGGTAATTAAATTATCATCATACATTTAATATATGTTTTTACAATGTATTTGATAATTTAATTACAATTTGTTAGTTATAACAAAGGTAGGAACTGTTATATTTAGAAGTTGGTAATGTAGCATGTATATTTATGTTATATTTTATAGAATAGCTTTAGCTATCATTGAGAGATACTCCATTCCTTTGCTAGTTGGATAGAGGGTAACTTGGCTTTGGAGTGTGTGATACATTTTTTTTGTTTCTTTGCTTAATTTAGGTCCAATCAGGGTTACTGATTGCTCCATTCGGAGCTCTTGGTAACTCTGCTCTTTTTGTAAGGATCGTAGTAATTTGTGAAGGGTAGGTGTCCCTCTGCCTGTAGTTGATTCGAAGGCATTAGGCCATCCTTCAACTGCATTGTTGGTTTTAGCTTCCTTGTTTAGTGTGCTAAGGTAGACATTCCACCAGTCTATTTGATATTTCGGTTGTCTTCTATGGCCAGATCGGTGTAGCCTCCCTACCCATGTGTCCTCGAAGTAGTCAAGCATAGGGCTTAGTCTTTCTTCGTTTCTTTAATAGTAGGGGCTTCCTATTAATAAGTTATAGTGTTCGCAACATCTGTCACAGGCACATAGGCTAGGGAAATTCGTTTTTTGATTTGATTTGATAAGCAAAGGTGCTGTCGGTGGCGTATTGGATACTAAGGGGGTCATTAGGATCGTGGACGGAGGATGGATGCGGAGAATCCTCCATCGTAATCGGTCCCTTAATGTTGATTTTTGTAGGTGTCGCCATATACACTGATTGAAATGATAATAGCAACCTTGTATTGCTGTGTGTGGGTATGTTTTAAGGATGCTGTTTATCATTGCTTTCTCAAAGTTAATGGAAAATAGTCATTAGTTTGTTGTTTGATTTGGGTTAGTATTTCCTGATAGGTAGATTGCTGTTTGTTTGGTAGGAGGGCATATAGGAAGGGAATATTTGCATTTTGGAAATGACCGTGGATAGTGTACATTTGGTAAAAAGGTTTAGGACATACTGAAAAAGTACCGTTCATCCTCCAAGTTTGGCATTGGTTTAGTTTAGTCATGTTGTTTGCTGTGGCAAACAGAATAACTCTTTTATCTTTAGACTTCTTGTCATATAGTATAAATGGTTCTTTACTGTGAGTTACAGAGAGTTCAGGGGGAATTTGCACTTCTTCGAAAGTTGTTGGTGTAGGAGGAGTAGTTGATGGAGCTCTTTTTTGTCTAGCTATAGTTCTTTTAAGGGATTCTATAGCTGGTAGTGGGCTAGAAGCGTGTTGGGGCAGTACACTTAAATGTTGTTTCAAAATAGTAGTTATTGGTTGATCAGTACTAGTACTAGCTTCTTTGAGAGAATCAAGCATTTCTCTAGTCTCTATTTCAGTTACATTGGGTGGGTGATTATGTTCCTTAGTATAAGTAACAGTGGTCTCCTGAGTGATAGCTCTACCATAACATTTGCTAGAATAGTATTTTGTGCACTTCCAAAAAGCTTTCATGTCTGTCTGTTTCTCTTGAGTGTAAACATATCCCATATAACATAGAAGCATTTTCACTTTTTGAGAAGAAATACATTTTGCTCCTTCAGACATGCTTGCCTTTTTGTGCTAGGAGAAATTTGAATATTAGGAACGTTTTTAAATCATGTATGTTGTATTCTAATAACACAATTTTGCACATTTATTATTTACCTGTATATTTCTATGTTGATTTCAGGTGTTGCTTTTCTTCAAACTGTTCTTTTCAGGTGTTGCTTTTCTTCAAACTGTTCTTTTCTTAGTATTTCTTTTGTACCTGTAGAGATTGAGAAAATGTTTTACAATCTTTTTAAAGCAGTTATGTTTCTTTGGTTATGCTCTTCTAGCTAGTTTGTACTTTGTTACCTATCTATTAAGGTTTTAAGTGATGTTTTAAATGATAAACTTACTTTTTATATTTTTTTCTAGAAGTGCAGATGCTGTGTAGGTCTTCTTTATTTTCTTTTCCTCCGTAGAAAATAGAGTGGAAGTAAAAGATATGTTTTAGGTATTTGTTTTTTAAATACAGGTTTGAGCATTTAGGGGCGCATTAGGATGGCGGGCGGACAAAGTCCGCCCGCCACCATAACGGAGAACGGCACCACCCGCCATAAGTGCGGGGGTCCCGTAGGGGGAATTAGGGTGTGCCCGCCACAGTGGCAGGCACATCCTGTATTTTCAGTATTGTGGTGGGCGGTGCCCTCTGCACCGCCCGCCACAATACTGAAAATGACATGCAGCATTTGCATAACCAAAGCGGCAGGCACCACTCGGTGCCGGCCGCTTTGATTATGTAAATGTGGGGGGGTACCACAGGTACCCCCTCGTGTGCATCCCCCCATTCACCTTTACTCTGGGGGGCCCGCAGGCGGCCCCTAGACTGAAGAACGCATGCCTTTCCGTGGCGGCATTGCCGCCACGGAATGGCATGTCAATTTGCCCATTGTAATATGGCAGGCGGTATCTAACAGACACCGCCACCATATTAAACAATTTCCACCCCGGCCGCAAGGCGACCGGGCCGGAAAACAGGTGGGCGTTGTTTTACACTGCTGCGGTCCCCCCGCCATCCTAATATGACGGGGGGAATTGGGCAGTGGATGTCCGACATCCTAATGACCCCCCTTAGAGTTAGGTTTTGGATATATATAAAGGTGGTAGTACTTTCTTTAGATAGGTCTAGTTGGTTTTCTGTTGAAGTCAATCAGTTTTCTTTCAGCAATCCTGCAGAGTTTCCCCTTCCTTTTGTTTGGAGATTTTGACTGCAATTTTAGCTGGTTTTAATCTTGTTTTTATGGCATTAGTTTAATTGTTTCTGAAAGTTTATTGGTTGTTTAAATTGATAGCTTATTCCTATCTGTGCATTTGAATTTATTTAAATTTTATGCTAATTCGTTTCCTTATATGGGTGACGCCAATTACTATTTTTTTATGTGTAAGGGACTTTTTTTCTATAGTTAATGCCTTTTTTTCCATTGATAGTGCAAGAATCTTTATAATGTGCGGTAAGAAATGTTTTATAATTTGCAAAAGTTGTTTATGTGTTGTAAAATGTTTGTTTGATGTAAATGTTTATTTTTAACACTTTGCAATATTTATTGTATGTTGTATATATTTTATAAAAGAGCTTATGGTTGTTTTTGATGAATATAATAATTATATTTAATTTAAAAGTGCATTATTTATGTATTTTGAAAAATCGATAATGTGTAAATGACGATATATTTACATTCTATATTTTTGTGTTCGATATTTTGCTATGTTTCACGTTAAGATGTGAAAATCGATGTTTTAAAATGCGATAATATTGTTGGTCGATATAGTTGTAGTCGATATGTATTTTTAACGATATACTGGTTTCGATATTTTTGTGTTTTCTTGTTTAAGTATTGGGAGTCGATATTTTTGTAGTCGATAATTTGTCACCGATATTTTGTCTAGTCGATATTCGGTCATTCGAGGTTATGTCAGTGATTCTGCCTCACTACAGATTAAGATCTGCATTCCACAGCCCCATGGCAGACAGGCCTTCAATTTAGGGGAGATATCTGTGGATTAAAGGGGGGCCCTTCAATCACCCCTAACTTCAAAGATGCACATCCTTTAGCAAAGGGTGAGATACGCTTGTGAGTACACAGGACCGAAGAACCCGGACTGCATGGTGCACATGGTCAGAGGACTCTGTTGCATACATGAAGGATTAATGCCCATGAAAAGGGCTGTGCGTGAATAGTGGCTGGCCTGGGCTGAAGACCTGCTGGAGACCAAATTGTCTAGTACGGTGCCCAGAATCTTTCCCGCATAGAAGGTGTGTGGTGCCTGTACCACAGGAACCCTGACACTCATAAGCATCTAGTTGATGGCGAATGGATTTACAGGTTGAGGTGGTCACTTGCCCATTTCATTGTTCGTGCTGCACCGCTCTCATGCAACACGTCATCTGCATGCTCATTGTATGGGGTGTCCAATTCACATGGTGGGACAATCTGAAGTGGGGATGTACTTGTACTATTTTCTCATTATACCTCATATGACCCTGCTAAACGTGTGCTTGTATGTGTGACCAGACTGGTGCAACATGTATCATCATGCACCCGGTGTTGTGCCTCCTTTCCAGGTAGATATGGCATTTGCGACTCTCCATTGTGTGTGACCTTAATTGCTTGGTGCAACCCATCTCAAGGTGCACCAGTCATTGTATCTCATTGCCAGGGAGGTACGGAGTTTGCAACTCTTTGTGTTGGATACCTGAAGTGTCAGGTGAGGCCCATACCAATGCACACCAGATAATGTGCCCGATTGCTTGGGCACGACCCTCATCAATGTGTACCTGTTAGAGTGCCTCCTCCCATTAAAAGGCTCTCCTATGTTACTCCCCTTTCATCGGTTGTTCTCTTTTGACCCTCAGCACGGTGCACCAACTATGCTCTCCACACCTAGCTTCACCCGAAGATATCTTGGTAGCGAGAGAGATTGAATGAGTTGAAGGAATGCTTCAGAGATAGTTTAAAAGCAGATCAAGAGACTGTGTGACTCTATTGTGTTTTGAGACTTGTGGATTAACTTCCAGAGTGACTGCTAAACTCTCCTTGTTGACATTATCTCCTAATTTAAACTTGCTACATATCCCCGCCTGCTTCCCGAGGACCAAGACTAACTGTGACTTCGGCCAGGCATGTACTCGTATCCGGGAGGTGGGGCTGGTTATTTAGCATCCGGGTGGTACAGGACAATCTGGGTGAATTAGAGGGTGGGGGAAGGCCAGGACCACTGAATCTGTAGGGAGTGATCCATTGACCTGCTAGGTACAAGTAGTACTGCATTAGGGTGCTGACTGTGTATGTGTGTAAGAGCATTCAGTATGGGCTGGGCTGAAAATTATTGCACCATGTAGCAGTGCAGAGTGAGGGTCTGTGAGTGGGAATGATAGTCAGTGGAACCTCTGTAATTCATGACACTAGCATGCGGTGATGCTTTGTATGTTGATTTCATGCCAAAAGCACAATGCATTTGACATTGGGTTTACTCGCTTGGCTCCGGCCCACGGTGCTGCTAAAAAGTGTTGTTGTTTCATTTTTGTACATATGTTTGATATTGTTGTGACCCGGGATCTACCGTACAACTGTGCTGGACTGTATTTGCAGGATGGCTAGGGTGGTCTTGGGGTAGACAGAGTGTTGCGCCACATAAGGGTGCGCTCACTCTCTGTGAGGGGGTTAGATTAGGGACTGTACACAGTGTGCATACTATTGATATCATACCAATACGAGTGGGCCTAGTACTGCTAGTAATATTTCCAAATAAGTTTTATACCCGAAAGCATATAATGCTCATGTTATAATGATTGAATGTGTGTGTAAACGGTATTTACGTACATCCTGTGTAAGGTCTCTTTTGTGACTCTCAATGTATTTATCACCAGTGAATGCTGTGCCTTTATTTTCCACATTGCCTCTAGGAAAGCCTGTCTGCTCACTGCCAAGCTACCCAAGGATGAGAACAGGTTATACAGCAAGTGTAATCACCAGCCCTTGATAGGAGTGTTAGACTGGGGTCATCCATTCAGCCTATCAGAAAGTGCCAGATCGAACAGGCTCCATATGAATTATAGCCTGAAATGGGTGAATATATTGTACAATAATTGATTCATGAACATTTAATTCTTAAAATTCTTCTAGAATTGTTACTAATTCTAACTTGTTATATACTGCTCTGGTTGGCATGTTGTTTTCCTCTAATGTATCATTGCTCTACAAATAAGTAAACAGCAAATTCTTGCCACTTATCTCTGTTCTCTTGTTAAGTTTTTGAGAATACAACTACAATGTGAGTTTGGCTTTTGTAGTTGAGTTGTGCTGACAACAAAAACAAAGACAGTATGGTTTCTCAAAAGAAACTGTGTTAAACTTCGTAATCTCTTATGTAATGTTATCCACTCTAATACCTGTTTCCTGAGTGCTCTACACTTGCTCATGTCAACTGCGCTTTTTCCTTAGGCTTCTATTCAGGACCACAGAAACAAAATTAAACATCTGCATAAACATTTTCTATGTCTGCCTCTGTACCATGCAATATACTTTTATTCATCTCTTCTAAACATATGGCAGGAGTTTTCACATAGTAAAGTCTCCTAACTTCTCACTTTAGAGTTTTTAACAGTTAACATCCAGAAATAATGAAAAGTGCTTCTGCACACTTTCTTTGATAGACATACCAGTGAAGGTCCCTGTAAATTCGTATGCTTCCTCACTTTGCGTGGATCTAATTCATGCAAAATTACAATTTTCTTTTTCAGACCTATGCCAAGCACCATTCCTTTTTTGTAATATCACAAAAGCAAATTACACATGTACTTACTTTTACCTCAAAACCACAACCCAGTTTAACCTCTAGCATATCATCTGACTGTGAACGATCTCCCTCTAGACGCTTCTCGGGCTAGGGATTGCCTTTGGTGTAAATCCCTAAAAAGGCCTTATCATCGAGCCCCCACCTTCTGGAATCAAGCAGGGGAGATCCAAAAGCTACGTAGAAGAACTTTTAAGTGCAATAACAACTTCAAAGTGTCTGTCTGGAGCCGAGATAGATGAGACAGCAGAAGAACTCCCAGCTTCCAACACGATACCCACCCGCAGGACACCTGCCCAGAGGCACCCGCCCCTGGTGACTGACCATCAAGAGAGCCCAACCTACCACCGGGTGGCTGCTGAGACCTCTGCTGCATCAGTCTCCAGCCCCAGGAGCCCTTTAGATGGCCTGAGACACTCTGCAGGGTGCAGTGCATTGGGGCTCAACAGACGAGCACCTTGCATCAGAAGAAACCACGCTCAGTTGATGCAGAGGGGAGCTTCTGCTCCTGACAAGCACGCGCTTTGTGGTGTTGCTGCTGTTAACTTCTACCGTGATGCGACCTCTACTCAATGAGGGGTCCCATGTTGCCTCCATCCTTGTGGTGACCTGCTACAATGTCAGCCCAGGCAAGCAGCCAATCCCAACGAGAGCACTCTTCACGGCCCTGCTGCAGTTAACTTTGAGGCAGCAAGCCCTCAACTAAACAAGCCCTCCCCTGATGCCTCCATCGTTGTGGTAGCCCACTTCAATGTCACCCCAGACAAGCTGCTGTCCCAAAGGAGTTCTCAACAGACATGTTCTAGGTGCCCCCCTGCCTAGCATGATTTTCATGATGCTTCACTGAGTAATGCTGATGCGATGAGGCAGCCCACTTGCAGTCTGTGCTGATAGAGGTGAATCAAAGGGGTGAAGTGTGTCCTTTGGTAAAAGAAGGCGCGCTCCAGGTCATCATACCTTGTGGGTTGCTGTGTGCATATCCCTCGGGCCAGGTCTCCCTAAGGTGGCTAGCACACCAGGCTCTTGCAATGCATGAATGCCTGCCTCAACTTAAAGAAAGCTACACAGGAAATTGGTGCACAGCTTGGGGCTCTGTTAGTGATGCCCCTCACTCCCACATTGCTGCCCCAAAATTAAAGTTTTTGTTTTTAATTCATCCCTTTGTTTTGGACTACTCCTTGGTAGGAGTATTTGGGCTACTTCCTCAATAGGAAGCTGGTTTTGGCTTCTTCTCCAGTAGAAGCTTGATTGGGCTTCTCAGTAGGGCTTCTACTAATCCACACTATACTTATACTTATAATGCCTGTGCAACAAAACTAGCCCTAGCCTGACTGAGCCTACTCCATCATCCACAGAGCCCACTTTAAACTCCTTCGATTCAATTAATTTGATGCTTAAACATACCTACGTTAAAAATGGTATTGTACACCTACATTATTATTCTGCACTTTAATTGTTTTCTATACACATACTGTCACACATGATTATACATTGTTTTGCCTACCTTCTTTATTGTGTTACTACGCGCATACTGTCACACATGTTTATAAGATTTTTTTGCCAACAATAAACAATTTTAGTTTGACGCTTGAATATATTTACGTCAGAACCTTGTTTCTACCTACCTTATGCCAAAACTGGTTTAATGCTTGAACATTTACGTCAGAACTTGCTATTGAATTGAATTGAAAATTAATTTGTATTGCGCAGAACAATAACCCGCAGGTATCAAGGCGCCTAGCAAAAGGTCAGGAAAGACCAGGAAAAAGAAACATTAAGACATTAGACCTTAGACATATGCTTGCTTGAAGAGAAGGGTTTTCAAGGCAGTGCGAAAATTCTGTAGGGACGGGAGGGATCTCAGATCCAAAGGAAGTTCGTTCCACCACTTAGGAGCAAGGGTGGAGAAAGCTCTGCCGCCCCACTTGGCTCTTCGTACACGGGGGACTGCTAGAAGCAGTTTCCCAGAGGAACGCAGGTTTCTTCGGGGGACATAGTGGGAGATGATGGATCCTATTCCAGTGTCGCTCTTTTTGGCAATGGCTCTGTAGGTCATACACAGGACCTTAAACCGTATACGCTGTTCTACCGGCAGCCAGTGCAGTGTTTTCCTGGCTGCAGTGGCTGAAGAGCGTCTGGGAGTGTCCAGGACAAATCTGGCTATGGCGTTTTGGACTACCTGTAAGCGCTGCAGCTGTCCTTTATTAAGTCCAGCATACAGCGCGTTACAATAGTCCAAACGCGAGCCGATAAGAGCAACAGCTATTTGTTTTCTTGCCTGGAGGGACAGATATTTCCTGACCCTACGGAGAGTGTGAATCAGGCCCCAGCAGGTGGAAACAGTTCTGCTCACCTGGCTGCCTAGGTCAAGGGCAGGATCTATTAACACCCCGAGATTTTTAGCAGAGGATGTGGGGGAAGGGCAAGTACCAAGGGAGTCAGGCCACCAATTGGCTGACCAGATGTTTTCTTTTCCCCCAAACACCATCACCTCCGTTTTCTCCCCATTCAGTTTCAGAGAGTTCTGGATCATCCACTTACCAACCGCCTCCATGCAAGATCTAAATTTGGAGGCGATTAGTTCAACTGAATGGGGTAGAGAGACGAGGATTTGAGTGTCGTCTGCGTACGAGACTACCTCCATCCCGAATGATCTTATTAATTTGGCTAGTGGGGTAACATAGATATTAAAGAGGGTCGGGCTAAGAGCTGACCCTTGAGGAACCCCACAAAGCACAGGACGGGATGGAGATAGAAACTCCCCAAGCTTGACTCTTTGTTCCCTACCCGTGAGGAAGGAGGTCAGGAGATCCAGAGCTGCGTTCTTCACCCCCACCTCCCTCAGCCGTGATGTAAGTACCGAGGGGGAGAGGGTGTCGAAAGCCGCAGTTAGATCTAGCAGGACCAGGAGAGATGTCTGGCCCTCATCTACTGATGTACGGATCTTGTCAAGTACGATGGTGAGGGCTGACTCGGTACTAAATTCTTTCCTGAATCCATGCTGGGAGGAGTCTAAGCATCCAGAGCTTTCGACAAAGGCAGCAAGATGCTTGTTAAGATGTGTCTCAAGCATCTTAGCAGGAGCAGGGAGCAGGGAGATAGGCCGGAAGTTTTTTAGGACCCCCGGATCCAAAGAGGCCTTTTTCAACAGGGGTTTCACTACCGCCTTCTTCCACTCTGCAGGGAAAATACCATCTCTAATGGCAAGATTCATTATCTCCACCAGAGGTGGTAAGAGGGTCTCCCTACACTGTTTAATGCCCTTCAGTGGGCAAGTATCCAAAGGTGATCCGGACTTAGTCTTGGCTAACAAGAGCTCAAGATCTTGCAAGGCCAGTGAGGGAAAGGTGTCCAGAGTGCAAGGAGGGGAGATTTCATTGATGGTCGAACTCATCTCTACACTAGGTATGGATGCACTGAGAACAGCTCTTTGTTCCTCAAGGGCTAGGTGAATATCCTGTATTTTAGAGTGAAAGAAGGAGGCGATCTTATCACAGAGATCCTGCGAAGGGATGACAGGGTCAGGGACTTGCAGTCTGACCAGAGAGTCAACGGTTTTAAAGAGTTCCTTCGGGGAAGAAAGCGAGGAGGTTGCGAGCACAAAATATTTTTGTTTAGCCTGCAAGATTTCCGCCTTGTATTTTTTAACCAGAAGTCGATGAGCTTCCTTATTTTTGAAGTCCCAACTAGCGTGCCATAGCCTCTCCATTCTCCTCACTTCTTGCCTAAGAAGCCTAAGGGAGTCGGAGAACCAGGGGGCAGAAGGTCTCTTTCTAGCGCGGCGTCGGGATTGTTCTGGGGCCAATTGATTCAGGGCCTCGGTAGTGACATGTTCAAAGTGAGCGACTGCAGTCTGTACGCTATGTAGGCCAGTGATAGCAAGGTTTGCAGCCCAGGGCACGAAGGAATTGCTATTAATATTCCTGAGATTTCTAGTAGTCTCTATTGTATGGTTTCCTAGTTTACGGGAATTCACCCTGTGGTGTTTCAGAAGAAAAGGGACCGCCAGATGGTCAGACCAGGAAAGATGAATCGGTTCCTTGGTAGTCAAGCGAGGATCATTGGAAAAGATGCCATCCAGGGTGTGTCCTGCACGGTGGGTAGCTCCCGTGACACGTTGCGTAAGCCTGCAGGATTCTAGGGCCTCGATGAGACAGGAGGTGTCAGAGAGGTCGTGCCGTTCTAGGTGGTAATTGAAATCACCCATGATGGAAAGATTGTCTTGGCCAAAATAGGGTTCAAGAGATTGGAGAAGGTGGTGCGTGAAGTGTGTTCTCGAGCCGGGGGGACGATAAATTAAAAAACCATTGAAGAAGGGGCGTTGTTCTTCCTTTATTGAAAAATAAAGGGCTTGAAAACTGTCACGGAAATCAGTCAGGGGTACAATATGACATTGAAGGTGATCTTTGTACAGGATCGCTATCCCCCCTCCCACTCGTCTCTGCCTATCGAGTCTGGCCAGGCAGTAACCTTCCGGGACGGCCTCTATTAGATCAGGGTCAGAGGAGTCCTTAGCCCAGGTTTCGGTCACAAATACTAGAGTAGGCGTTCTGTCCAGTACCATCTCCTTAAACATAACCTTGTTCTTGATAAGAGAGCGGGCATTAACCAATATGCCCTCTACTTCTTCTGTATTAGAAGTGGATGTAGTGGGGTGTTCAGAGGTAAGGTGGATGGGAACGGGGTTGGGGGGTCCTGACGAAAGGTAGCAGCCACAGCAAAGTGGGAGCAGGAAATCATCCGGTTCATAGGTATGATAACAACGTTTATTACCAGGTTTAAGGGCCAACATATCGCGAAGAGAATAGCTGCAAGAGGGGGATGACATTTTTCCAGAGTCCAGAGCCCAGCCGTCCAGCGCGTCCTTAGCGCGGACGGGCGCAGACGGGCTGGACTCTGGCGTGACTCCGGCGAGCATCCGGCGCGTCCGCTGCGCGTAGCTACAGGGGACCTCTTTTATAGCAACTAGAGCGCGGGGCGCGCCTACCCACCCAAGATGGCCGCCAAACAGCCCTCGCCTCCCCGGGACCAGCTCTCAGCGTCGACACTCAGCTGAGAGCGGCCCAGGAGGTATAGGAAGGTAGGGAACAGAGATCCTACAACAATTCCGCTATTTAAAATCTAGCGCTGGTAAAATGCGAGCGTCACTCGGGACGCAATTTAAAATAAGCTTTGTCCTCTGTAATTAAATCTAAGCAGAGCAAAACAGGGATAGAGGAGAAGAACCTCCGGCTTCCGCCTCAGAGGGTGAGAAGATGAATCATTTGGCTATCCCTACCTGAGCCCCCTTTATAGCAACTAGAGCGCGGGGCGCGCCTACCCGCCCAAGATGGCCGCCAAACAGCCCTCGCCTCCCCGGGACCAGCTCTCAGCGTCGACACTCAGCTGAGAGCGGCCCAGGAGGTATAGGAAGGTAGGGAACAGAGATCCTACAACAATTCCGCTATTTAAAATCTAGCGCTGGTAAAATGCGAGCGTCACTCGGGACGCAATTTAAAATAAGCTTTGTCCTCTGTAATTAAATCTAAGCAGAGCAAAACAGGGATAGAGGAGAAGAACCTCCGGCTTCCGCCTCAGAGGGTGAGAAAATGAATCATTTGGCTATCCCTACCTGAGCCCCCTTTATAGCAACTAGAGCGCGGGGCGCGCCTACCTGCCCAAGATGGCCGCCAAACAGCTCTCGCCTCCCCGGGACCAGCTCTCAGCGTCGACACTCAGCTGAGAGCGGCCCAGGAGGTATAGGAAGGTAGGGAACAGAGATCCTACAACAATTCCGCTATTTAAAATCTAGCGCTGGTAAAATGCGAGCGTCACTCGGGACGCAATTTAAAATAAGCTTTGTCCTCTGTAATTAAATCTAAGCAGAGCAAAACAGGGATAGAGGAGAAGAACCTCCGGCTTCCGCCTCAGAGGGTGAGAAAATGAATCATCATGCTATGGTATGCCTACATTATTATCTTGCACATATACTGTGTTTCCTTGCACATACTGTTACATATGCTTATAAGATGATTTTGTCTACTTTACACCAATATTGGTTCCCTATGTATCCACTGGGTTTTCATGTTGATGCTGTAAGCTATTGCCTGAAAAGTGATCTTTACGTATTGTATCCCATACCAGTAGTAGTTACACTGCTTGTCTTATGTATATTATTCCATGTTTACCCCGATATTTTACCCATGCTATGCATATATACAGCATATGTACACCCTTGAAGTATGTTAGTTTCTGTGGCAAACTAGCCTACAAACCCCTGAACAACCACTAGTTCAAAGATACCGTCACCACTGAGAACCTGAGAAATTGAACAGGCTGAATTAACGCAGTGTTTTCAATGTTACTATGCCTCGTTTGTCTGGCCACTGTGTGTGTGTGTGTTTGGCATAGGCCACTATTTGCCTTTGTTGTTCAAGAATCAGTATACCATGTGGCTAGGGGCCATTTTGTATCCAGTGTGCTTTTACCATAGGCTTGCATGTGTTGTTCTTCTATCATTATGTTGCGGCCATGCCTCCTTGCTTGTTGGTTCACCATGTGGTTAGTCGGTAGCCATTTTTTGTTGGTAGTCAGTGTGCTTTTGGCATAGACCTGCATGTCTTCTCTTTGTTTCCCATGACTTTTTACTCTATGTTGTTATTGTTAAAGACCGTGTGGCAATGGCAAGCAGCCATTTTGTGTGTACAGCCAGTGTGGCCATTTCCCAAATGCTTTCATGGATGGTTGAGCAATGAGATAGCAGTTTAATAAATAAAAATGAATGATATACTTGAGGGTAATGCCACTTATTCATAATTTTCTTAATTTAAATTGTTTTCAATTTTAGTTTTTTTTTAAATGTTTCTTTTAAAATGTTATAAAACAAATTCATATTATCTGGAATTAATGAATCATCCTCATGTCTGCTATATGTGCCCAGCAGCAATCATTGTATAAGGATTATTCAATTGTCAATGCATTGTCACCTGCACCTCCCTGTGTGCCACGTCCCACTTGATGCATTGGACATAAGCAATCAGTTACAACTGTATTGTTTTGTTGATGTTGTGCTTTCTAATCCTTCCTGAGTGTTCAGTCACCATGAAAGTTTATGTTAATATAGTTTTCCATTTTAAGAATGAACACTGTATACTATTGTTAGTTTTTTATGCAAACTTAAGTAACCACACTGAATGATATTGTTTGTTTGTACTACTACTTGAACTGCAACAAAGCCACGTTTCACTGAGTTTATCTTGCTTATTTGCTTTTAGGTTTATTACAAGAGAAGAGACATCACCTGCAGTATTGCCAAACAGAAGGCTTCGGTACAACTTGATGCATGCCTGACTATGCAACACGGTCATTTCTTCAGCTTGTTGTGAAGCTAATTGCCACTGCCAACTGCCAGCTTCAAGATGTCCTCAAAGGAAGGTGCTGTCAAGAAAGTGGCAGATTTCCACCACTGGTGTGCAGACTGCAACCTTTTTCAGGAACGTTGTGCCTGATGCACTAGCCTCCTGCGAGCAACAGAGAGCTGCACTCCTCCATCAACAGCATCATCCCCCCAACCTAAGCCCAGGACCATGTCTGTCAGTGAGGCAGTCAGTGCAATCATGTCGACGCCAACCAGTAGTGGTGTTGAATTGGATTTTTCCCTTTCACAAAGTGCTACACATTCTTTTCGGGGAACACAGCAGAGTGGAAAGCAGCCGCAGCCAGCAATGGATTTGTCTGATGATGGAGCAGGACAGGCAGTTGAGCTTCCTTTAGAGCAAGAAGTTGACTCTCCTCTTTCAGAATTATTGCTACCACATCTCCAGCAATTAAAAGGAAGGGTACATCTTCTCCAAGGCACCACTTCTGATGATGATGATAGGTACATAGAGTAGATCCCAACAGAGACCAGATGGCAACAGGAGAGGCAAGAGAAAAGAAAACTTCCAGAAAGACTTAGACTTATGGAAGGGGATGAAGAGGAAGATGATGATGATGAGGTAGTCATGTTGGACAGTGACACAGAGGAATCTGACATTGCGGTTCAACCAGCTCCAAAGGATGTGGCACAGATAGCACCACCACCAGCTCCGATATTTGCAAAGCCCCATCTGAGACCTGCACCAAGACTTGCCTCAGGAGAAGCAGAGAGGCATTCGACAACATGCCCACCTACCTCCTGTTCATCTTCAGGCATTGGAAGTGGGCCGATAATAAAATACTCCTATCAAGTTTGGGACTTTTTACAGTTAGAAATGAGGGGGAGCACATTGAAGTATGCACCATTTGCCACACAAAACGTAATTGTGGTAAGCCTGGTACACATTATTGTACTGGAGGCCAGATGACCCATATGAAACAACTCCACATCATCAAGTGGGAGGAGCACCCTAAACAAATTCCTGGATCTGGTCATGTTGGTGCGGAGAGCCAGGGAACATCAGCTACAAGTCCAATAATGGAGGAAGGTGATGATGAGGAAGAAGAGGGTGACATCTTCACACAAAGCAGCCCTGTCCCCGGTGGTACATCAGCAGAATCACCCACCTCAGTGAATTCACAATGGCACAAAAAGACTCAGAGTGAGATAATGAAGACACTGCGGCATACAGTGAGTGCCAAACCATCACAATGCACATTGAGTCTACAACTAGCCTACACTTCTCAAAACACGCCTGTGTCAGTGCCCCAAGAAAAGATGAAAGTCCTGGCTACTATTACGGGCATGTTTAGGCAGGAGGGGCTCTAAGAGAGAAACCACCTAACAGCACATTTGTACAATGGGAAGCTGGCAAAAATGTTAGCGCTGGAATGCCTCCCTTTTTCATTCGTGGAAGGAGTGAGACTTTTAGAACTTGTGGTAGCCATCTCCCCAAAACAAAAGGTACCAAGGAGAACCGAGTGGTAGTTCCAGTGCTGCATCATGATTTGCAAAAACAACAGTTGATGGACAGAACACAGAACATTGTCATATCTTCACCCCAGTACAGAGATCTGAGCCTAAATCCATCATTTTTTTTCTCACCACACCACCCCAGTTCAGACATGGCCATATGCAAATCAGCCTTGACCCCGTGCCTCATGGAATCGGTCCAGCCCGAACTGCCAAGTCATGTCTTCCCTGGATTGGAATCAAGCATCCTAGGACCAGTTTCTGGCTATCAGCCGTCTTCAGACAGGACAGCTTGACTCCAGTGGCGTTGAGAGCACAGGACTCACATCTGAGCATACCCGTCCCACTCGGGGTGACAAATGCAAAAACAACAGTTGATGGACAGAATGCAGAACATTGTCCTACATTCACCCCAGTACAGAGATCCGGGCCTAAACCCCATCGTTTTTTTTTGCTCACCACACCACCCCAGTTCAGACATGGCCATGTGCAAATCAGTCTTGACCCTGTGCCTCATATAAACAGTCCAGCCCGAACTGCCAAGCCATGTCTTCCCTGGACCGGATTCAAGCATCCTAGGACCGGTTCCTGGCTATCAGCTGTCTTCAGACAGGATAGATTGACTCCAGTGGCGTGGAGAGCACGGGACTTACGTCTGAGCATACCCGTCCCACTCGAGGTAACAAATGCAAAAACAACAGTTGATGTGCAGAATGCAGAACATTGTCATATATTCACCGCAGTACAGAGATCTGGGCCTAAATCCATCGTTTTTTTGCTCACCACACCACCCCAGTTCAGGCATGGCCATATGCAAATCAGCCTTGACCCTGTGCCTCATGGGAACAGTCCAGCCCGGACTGCCGAGCCATGTCTTCCCTTGACCGGAATCAAGCATCCTAGGACCAGTTTCTGGCTATCAGCCGTCTTCAGCCAGGATAGTTTGACTCCAGTGGCGTGGAGAGCACAGGACTCATGTTTGAGCATACCCGTCTGACTCGGGGTGACAAATGCAAAAACAACAGTTGATGGACAGAATGAGAACATTGTCATACATTCACCCCAGTACAGAGATCTGGGCCTAAATCCATCGTTTTTTTTGCTCACCACACCACCCCAGTTCAGAAATGGCCATATGCAAATCAGCCTTGACCTTGTGCCTCATGCGAACAGTCCAACCTGAACTGCCAAGCCATGTCTTCCCTGGACCGGAATCAAGCATCCTAGGACCGGTTTCTGGCTATCAGCCATCTTCAGCCAGGATAGCTGACTCCAGTGGCGTGGGGAGCACAGGACTCACGTCTGAGCATACCTGTCCCACTCGGGGTGACACATGCAAAAACAACAGTTGTTGGACAGAATGCAGAACATTGTCATACATTCACCCGAGTACAGAGATCTGGGCCTAAATCCATCGTTTTTTTGCTCACCACACCACCCCAGTTCAGGCATGGCCATATGCAAATCAGCCTTGACCCTGTGCCTCATGGGAACAGTCCAGCCCGGACTGCCGAGCCATGCCTTATCTTGACCGGAATCAAGCATCCTAGGACCAGTTTCTGGCTATCAGCTGTCTTTAGCCAGGATAGTTTGACTCCAGTGGCGTGGAGAGCACAGGACTCATGTTTGAGCATACCCGTCTGACTCGGGGTGACAAATGCAAAAACAACAGTTGATGGACAGAATGAGAACATTGTCATACATTCACCCCAGTACAGAGATCTGGGCCTAAATCCATCATTTTTTTTGCTCACCACACCACCCCAGTTCAGAAATGTCCATATGCAAATCAGCCTTGACCTTGTGCCTCATGCGAACAGTCCAACCTGAACTGCCAAGCCATGTCTTCCCTGGACCGGAATCAAGCATCCTAGGACCGGTTTCTGGCTATCAGCCATCTTCAGCCAGGATAGCTGACTCCAGTGGCGTGGGGAGCACAGGACTCACGTCTGAGCATACCTGTCCCACTCGGGGTGACACATGCAAAAACAACAGTTGTTGGACAGAATGCAGAACATTGTCATACATTCACCCGAGTACAGAGATCTGGGCCTAAATCCATAGTTTTTTTGCTCACCATACCACCCCAGTTCAGACATGGCCATATGCAAATCAGCCTTGACCCCATGCCTCATGGAATCAGTCCAGCCCGAACTGCCAAGCCATGTCTTCCCTGGATCGGAATCAAGCATCCTAGTACCGGTTTCTGGCTATCAGCCGTCTTCAGCCAGGATAGCTTGACTCCAGTGGCGTGGAGAGCACGGGACTCACATCTGAGCATACCCGTCCCACTCGGGGTGACAAATGCAAAAACAACAGTTGATGGACAGAATGCAGAACATTGTCATACATTCACCCCAGTACAGAGATCTGGGCCTAAATCCATCGTGTTTTTGCTCACCACACCACACCACCCCAGTTCAGACATGGCCATACGCAAATCCGCCTTGACCCTGTGCATCATGGGAACAGTCCAGCCCAAATTGCCAAGCCATGTCTTCCCTGGACTAGAATCAAGCATCCTAGGAGCGGTTCCTGGCTATCAGTCATCTTCAGACAAAATAGCTTGACTCCAGTGGCGTGGAGAGCACGGGACTCACGTCTGAGCATACCAGTCCCTCTCGGTGTGACAAATGCAAAAACTCTAACAAAAGAGAGAGGGACCCCGAAGCCAAAGGGATAGGGTTCCACGAACGACGCAAGTCAGAAAGAAATTCCCTTTGGGCGAATTTGCAAAAGTACATAGGTACTCACAAAACATACATTAAACTACTAACAGCTCACATATCACAAGGAAGCAATGTAGACACGTGAAAATTACAATCTATGTGAAAACACTCTGGCAAAAATAAAGTATAAAACAATTTATTAAACATACATTACATCAATTAAGAGCTAAAAATTGGGAAACATATATAGGACGGTACAATAAACAATAAAAACAACATTCCAATAAAAAGGAGTTCACAGGGAAAAAGGATTAAACCCAAACACAAGACATTAATTTTGAATTTCTCCTTAATTTATAATCCCTGATTAGCTCCTAGGGCGTCGACGCGTTTCGGCGGTACAGTCAATCAAATCCGCCTTCATCAGGACAATGTATGAATAATGTTTCCCAAACAATTTCTCAAACAGGTGATAGATATAACAATGTATCGTAAGGGGTTTTCCGCCTCCTTATCTTTAAGTTGAGATTTTCGTCCAGCGAATAATCCTCTGTTTTTGTTCTGAATACTTTAGAGGTTCAGTGAAAACACTTATATAAATTTCAGGCAATATCGGAAACGCATCCAGCTTAATGTCTGGAAGAGATAGTTAGCACAGCTGCATCATAGACACGCGGTAGTTAAAGTATGAGTTCAAACTTCCGCTTCGTATACCAGCGTTTTTAAGATTCGATAGCCATGCACAGAAGGGTTTAAAGTTCCAACCCCAGGGTACTCGTTAGATATTCGTTTCCCGGGATTACGAGTGGATCCACACGCGGGAAGCACGAAAACGAGATACAGAAGGGCCCACAGAGAGGGAATTTCCTCGGGAAACGAATATCTAACGAGTACCCTGGGGTTGGAACTTTAAACCCTTCTGTGCATGGCTATCGAATCTTAAAAACGCTGGTATACGAAGCGGAAGTTTGAACTCAAACTTTAACTACCGCGTATCTATGATGCAGCTGTGCTAACTATCTCTTCCAGACATTAAGCTGGATGCGTTTCCGATATTGCCTGAAATTTATATAAGTGTTTTCACTGAACCTCTAAAGTATTCAGAACAAAAACAGAGGATTATTCGCTGGACGAAAATCTCAACTTAAAGATAAGGAGGCGGAAAACCCCTTACGATACATTGTTATATCTATCACCTGTTTGAGAAATTGTTTGGGAAACATTATTCATACATTGTCCTGATGAAGGCGGATTTGATTGACTGTACCGCCGAAACGCGTCGACGCCCTAGGAGCTAATCAGGGATTATAAATTAAAGAGAAATTCAAAATTAATGTCTTGTGTTTGGGTTTAATCCTTTTTCCCTGTGAACTCCTTTTTATTGGAATGTTGTTTTTATTGTTTATTGTACCGTCCTATATATGTTTCCCAATTTTTAGCTCTTAATTGATGTAATGTATGTTTAATAAACTGTTTTATACTTTATTTTTGCCAGAGTGTTTTCACATAGATTGTAATTTTCACGTGTCTACATTGCTTCCTTGTGATATGTGAGCTGTTAGTAGTTTAATGTATGTTTTGTGAGTACCTATGTACTTTTGCAAATTCGCCCAAAGGGAATTTCTTTCTGACTTGCGACAAATGCAAAAACAACAGCTGATGGACAGAATGTAGAACATCGTTATACATTCACCCCAGTACAGGGATCTGGGCCTAAATCCGTCGTTTTTTTGCAGCACTTGGTTGGACAATCCTTGCAGCAAAATTTTGTCCACACCATCCACCTGACGACAGATATGTGGACCTGTTGTCAGGCGACTGATTACATGTGTATCACAGAAGCACATGCCTTGGTTGAGAGCTTAGACCTGCGATTGGCATCTAATTTAAGGCTGCACCATGACATCATTGAGTCCAAACAGTACATATGTGCCACTCTACTTGATCCACAGTACAAAACAAATATGCCCACTTTCATCCCTTTTTCTGAAGTGGTTGCTTTCAAATACAAGAGGTGGATTATAGTCGGAGACTTGGATGAAGATCGGCTGAAATTTCGAGTCCCACTCAGCAGTTCTGGGGTGCCATCTTGAACTTCCAGATACGGCAGTCTTGTCTCTCAGCAACCAACAACACCATCAACTAGAACACCGGCAACAACTGCAGAAAAGGGACTTGAGTAACATCTGCATTGCATTGGTTTCAATAGGCAGGGCTGTAGTCCAGTGCAGAGGCAATGGCAACACAGGTAGAACAAGTGGCAGCAGCAACGACCATACACAGGATGTTCTAGGAGTATCCGGAAGATCCAAAAGAGGTCTATGTGGATCAAAATCCATTGATGTATCGGTATGGGAATATGCGCCAATGGCCAGAGCTCAGCACCCTGGCAACAAAGAATCTGGTTTATCCTGTTGCCAGTGTGTCTGATAAACGTGGATTCAGTGCAGCTGGTGTGGTTGTCACTGTGAGAAGGACCAGTCTCTCACCTCAAAATATGGAGAGATTGATTATGATCCAAATGACTTCAATCATGGAAGGAAGGATCACTTGTCCTGCATAACCAGGGTATGCAGGTTGGATATCTGTGTGTCCAAAGTAAAAATCCCTCATGCACGTGTACAAAGAATCGGAATTAGCGGTATATCTTGGTTCTCCACTATTTAGACACGTGTGTGCATAATCATAGGGTTAGTGTGATATGCATCCTCCACCCGGAGGTTCTTACACCTAGGTTAAAAGCAGTAGTGGTCAGTGATATGGACAGTGCTCAATTTAAAATACCCGGACAGCCAGATTTTCGGATTTTATTTGGTCTGGATTCGGGTAGTCTATGGGTTTTTTACTTGGGACACACAGATATCCAACCTGCATACCCTGGTTATGGTGGACAAGTGATCCTTCCCCCCCATGATTGAAGATATTTAAGTAAAGGAAGCAGAACGGATCACAACTTCCTTCTCCCTCTCACATGATTTATAAATATGATCCAAATGAACCAACATTGTATACCACTCAATCACACAGTTCCTGAAAGAGCATCACAGGAGGAGGAAGAGGGTGATGGGTCCGAAACTGAATCAAATGTGTTAGCTGACCAACTTCCCGGAGTTTGAGGACAAACTCTACTTTCTAAACTAAGTATGCCAGTGCCCCGTAGTACTTTTAAACTTTTCTTGTTGAACTTAGGTTTTTTCTTTGCAAAAAAATGGAAAAAAGAAATAGGTAGAGGAACAATGTTATTTTTGTGTCAGATTGCTGCCCCACATTTTTTAATGAGTCACATATATATTGCCAGATTGCAATTGGACCAGTGTGCATTGAAGAAGCCTCCACAATTTCTTCATGACATTGGGGACAATGCCTGCCCCACTTGCATGCCTATTGCCTAATGCCTATCCCGTTTTGCATCACTTAGTACTAGAACGGCTGCCCCATAAAAGCATTTATTATGTACAGGATGACTGCCAATACCAAATTCCAATGTGTTGCCTGCCTCAAAGATGATTGAATACACAATACCTGAACTACCAGTGCTTGCCTTGGAGGGGATGAAGTAACTGCAACTATTGCAACAGTGAGTGACTGATTGTGTGAGTGATGATTTAAGTTAATTGATGATCCATGTGGTGGCAGACACTCAGGGAGGGTGTGTGTTGAACTATAATTTGGGAAATTTCTTGAGATGATTATTGATTTTCATTGTATGGGGCTTCAGTGATGCGTGCCTATGTTATTTTCCAGGTAGGTGAGAATTATCCCATTCACACTTAGCCAGATTTAAGTAATTGCAGGGATGTTCTTTTTTTCTGGTTCTTCAGACACCAGAACAGTCACCAAATGTAAACCTATGCAAAATACTGCAATTCTGTTTCATTCTCTACTTGTTCTTCAACAACAGTGCACTTCACCCCACATCTAACTTGCTTGTGTCCTCACAATGCATGATGATGATAAATAATGATACCTGGACCAGTAATTGGTTACTCTAAGGCACTTGGGGCTAGGGGAGTGTCATGAAAGAACTCAGGGCAGCAGTGGGAGCTGCAAGACTACCTTATGAACAGCAAGAAGCAAGAAGCTAATGAGTATCGCCTTCAGTTCAAAGGTAAACCAAGAGTCTGAAGCCTACTACTCATGTATTTGGAATAGATAGAGGTATGTTTGTGAAAAGCTGCTCTTCATGTGTGTGTGTGCATGTGTGGGTGTGTGTGTGACTAGTGGCAAAAGTGAATTTCTGAGACCCACTCTTGTTTTTTTTTTTGCTTTGCCCCTGAGTCTTCTTATCTTGATACACTTACGATGAAGCTTACTTTCCTTTCCTTCTGTGCTTCTCCTTGACTCTAAAATACAGTTTCTCTTTTACAATCCGCAGGCCTTCTTCTAGTCTCCTCTCCTTCACAAACAAAAGACGGAAGCTAGCTGAGCTCAACAACACTCCTACTTACCTACTGGACCAGTGCAAAGAGTCCACAATTAGTGGATATTCCCCAGGAGAATGCAGACACATTACCTAATTTTGCAATGAAGTATAATTTTTCCTTACACAGTCATATTCACTGAGAGAAGTGGGTGGGTGTGTTCAATCCCTAACCTAGAAGACAAAACATTTGGATACATGGTAAATTGAGTCTCGGGGGCAGATGAGCTGCATGTATCTGTACTCTGTCATACTCTTGCCTTTGTTTCCGTCTAACAATAGATTGATGACGATTGATGTGCTGCTGCTTATTGGCCAGATGAATGATGGCCTTGTGTTGTAGTGTTTGTCTTTGTGAAACCTTTCCCCAAATTCCATTACCCATCCATTCATAAAACCCCTCACCGTCTCCCCCTAGCTGTGTTATTGGGCTATGGCTTAAATTACAACATCAATGGATCACACACTTGGTGGGGCAAAAGTGGTGAAAGCAACACCAACTTATTGTAGAATCTATGAATCAGTAGCCTACACCAGCCCATTACCGACCTGCGCATTAAAAATTATCAAAAGTTTTTTAAATATAGAATGAAGAATATCAGTTGTTTGTATCATCATTATTAAGGCCTTGTGTTGCCCAACTGTAAACGCCTAACCTAAGCTTGTCGACTGACTTGACTCCTGACTTTGAGTCCATTTTACATAACTTTGTGGATTTTACAAATAAATCTCCTAGCTCCACATTAGCCAAAACTTACTAGTATTGCTATTTTTTTCTATTTTAGCACAATCAGCCATTCTCATTGTGTCACCATCACACACTACTCAGGTAGTGTCAATTGTTTTTAAATCTTTGATAAATATATATAACCCACTTACTCAGTCTTTCTACTTCCATTTAGTTGCCTACGATGGATAATCACCAATCAATCAATCATTTAGAACAATCCTACAGTTGAAGCTCACCTGGTAAAACTGAAAGTTGGATCTCGCTAGTGAAGTTGTGATGCCTCTCCTGTTATATCTGAACATATATTATTCAGGTAAGACAACTAGTATGGATATCATTTTACTTAGCAATAAATAAATTAAATGCTACTGCTTTTTATCTAGATAGTTAAGACCCTAGCCACAATATAGCCTAAGTCATCTCATCATGGCAGCATTCCCCATAATGGTCAAGGTAGTTAGAGAAGTATAAGCCTAGACTCTGTTTGGTGGGCAGATTGGCGGTGGCGATCTGCCCACCAAACTCCCGCTGAACGGCTTGGTACCCCCGCCACATTAGCCCCTTTTCTGCTGGTAGGCAATTATCACGATTGCCTACCGGGCGGAAAAGGCCCATAATATGGTGGCAGTGCCTTGCAGGCACTGCAATCCATATTAGTATGAGACATTTTCAATGCCTTTCCATGGCAGAGACTCCACCATGGAAAGGCATGCAGAGTTCTCTTTGGGGGCCCATTGCGGGCCCCCAGGAGGTGGGGGGTGGATGCTGCACTTGGGGGGTACCAACATTGGCATGTACAAGATGCATATATTGCATTGTGGCGAGTGCTGCTTACAGCACCACCCGCCACAATGTAATACATGCGGGATGGCACCGCCACGTGGCATCCTAATTGTCATGGCGGGAACGCTGCACCACTGTCTGCTGGTTCCAGCACCGCTAGGGTGGCGGACAGACTGAAGTCCGCCCGCTATCCTAATGGACACCTAAGTTCTATGCTAAATCTAGTCTTAAGTCACAACAAGCACATAAACAGGGTGCATAAAACTACTTAAAGACAGCAGTGCTAAGTAAAAAAAGGTACTTCAAGCGTGCATGTTACCCCTTTGTTTATTTACAAAGCAACCCACCCTCTCCATTCAACAACATGCCCATCCTTCTCCCAAACAAAACTGAACCAAGCCCCAAAACTCTAAATGTTCATCTAAGTCTCTAGACCGCCTTGCCCAACTCCCTAACTATCCCCTCTAACAAACAACAAATCTCTCCCACCAAAACAAAATATTTTAAAAAGGGTCAGAAGAGGGCATTATGGACGTCAGTCCGGAGCTGGTCCATGATCTTCTCCATCGACGTGAGCCGGCCCTTGATACTGTGCAGCCACTGCAGGATGCGGTGCAGCAATGGCCTATTGCCATTTTGTTGGGGGTGGCTGCAGTTGGCTGGTGGCAGTGCCGGTGGTGGGAGGGCCAGGAGGTTGGAGGCTGAGGGGGACCGGCTGCACTTCCAGGACCACCAGCCCCCGGTATTACAGCTGGATATGCTCCAGCTTCTGCTGCCACAAAAGGGTAGCTCACTCCTGCCTGTCGACTTGCTGGGATCTGCAGAGCCCTCAGGAGTGGCTCTTGTGGTCAGGACCGGTTGACCAGCTTGCCCCGGACCCTCCGAAACATCCCTCTTCTTCCCCTTGGGTACTGATGAAAGAAATAAAGAAGATAAGTAAAAATAGAGTAGTGATTCTGATAATAATCTCCATCAAATGTTTTATGAAAAGCGAACAGTTGTTAAAACAGATCGCCTATAGTACTACTAGTTTCTAACGAGTCCATCGACTGGAATCTGAATGCCTAGCAGGCTGAGCAGCTACCGCTACCTGTCGAGAAAGTCGACCCAGCTGTACCTGGGAAGTGAGGGTAAAGAAGAAAGAAATAAGGAAAGAAGTAGGGGGAAATAAACTAAGGCAAAAAGTCTCAAAAACACACAAAAATGTAAGCACAAACATAAAATACACAAACACAAAGATGCACATTATTGTAAAAAGAAACAAATTGGGCTCGAACAGTAATAAAGGAGGAAGGTGACAAAGATTACCAAGAGATAAGAAATTGGGCGCAGGACCTTAACAAGGAGCAGAAAAACAAGATGGCCGCGCCCATGCGGACCATGAGGTCCTTTTCGTTTATTTATTTACAACGCAAGCACACTTCAGGATTATGGGAACAGCAGTTAGATCCATTCCAGCCCAAATTCTAAGTGGGCGTATGCACTCTGTGTTTCCAATGCAATGCAAACTGGTGGGCCAACAAACTCCGCCTGTACATTGAACATTTTAGGAAAGTCAAAACCTTCATCCCCATTGAAGACCTAAAGACTGTAATACAATCCATAGTCCTCCACAAGCTAGACTATGGCAATGCAATGATTAAGGGTTCCCAATAAAAGACACCTAGCCCCTTTGAAATCCAGACTCCATGCAGCAGCTAGACTGCTGTCTGGGGAGAGTCACTTCACTCCCACTCTCAAGAAACGTAACTGGCTACCAATCGAGGCAAGAGTTATACTCAAAACTGCTTGCATAACACACACAGCTCTCTCCAAGGGAAAACAGTCTACCTTGTAAGTAAGTGATCAAAATCCAGTCAAAAGAGACCTCATCAAAGCTTTAACAGTCTACTCTTGATTCCACCAAAATCTAAGAAAGAGAAATCTAGTACCTGATCCTCCTCAGGGAATGATCTCAGAATCTGGAACTCCCTGGCTGGGGATTTATGTGACAATCAATCATTTCCTAACTTTAAAAAAACTGAAACTTCTTCTCTTCAACAAATATCCCAACCATTACCCTTAAACCATTTTACTGGTCTTTTGGCTCCAACCACACTCTCTAAACAAATCTCAGCATCACTAACTGAGGCTAAACTGTACCTCTACTTTCCCTGCCCAGCCTTCTTTCTCCATCAGTCTGGGAACGCGACTACCGCTTAAAAAAACCCATAGAAATTCACTGAAAGAAACAAAGATTACAGGGACTCTACAGTTAGGAAAGAGAATAAAAAAACCTTAGAAATTCACTGAAAAAAACAAAGGTTTCAGGGACGTCATAATTTGGCTCAGATTTCACTCGTACAAAACCATAGAAATTCTGCAGTTATAGTTACTTGTGCTAGCTATAACTTACGCAAGCACACTGCACTGCCTATAATCTCACAAATTACATCACTCATGACATGGTCACTAACATCACTGATCACATCACTGATGACGTCAGACAGAATATTTAGTCCTTTTTTTCGACTTGCCGTAATATAAAGTTCAAACTATTGAGATACGAAAATATTGACTGTCAGAATATCGTTGTAAAGAATATTAAGTCTAAGGTAATTAATATCGCTTTAAAAATATTGAAGTCATTAATATCGTTTGCAAAAATATAGTTGTTAAAAATATAATTTTTTTAGTTAGTGTTATGTAGTTTAGTATGTATTTTAAATGTATGTGTTCTATTTTTTTGTCTTAGTATTGCACTTGTTTTTTAATATATGTATTACATTTTTAGAAGTTATTAATTTAATTTTAAGTACATTTTGCGTTTTAGTTCCGTAGCAGGTTGTTGGTTTATAGGGGGATAGAGTGTGAAGTAATTTAATCATAATTAATGAATTAATAATTTTTAGAAGTTGTAATTTTATTTTAGTTACATTTTTCGTTTTAGTTCCGTAGTGAGTTGTTGGTTTATAGGGGAGTAGGGTGGGAAGTAATGTAAATATAATTGATTAATAATGTAAATAACAAGGACCCCCTGTTAGGAAAATCAATTCGTTGTACAGGGAAATAAACAGTGTCAAAAATTTGGCATAATATCAACACAGTGGGAGGGAGAAATTGCACAAAGGAAACACAACCAAATAATTATAAAAAACTATATTTCATTTAATAAGTATATAAATGTTCATATTAAAACCAGTTAATAAAAAGCATGAATTTAAATCAATTATACAAAAAACCAGATATACAGTTTTCATACAATACATAAAAAATACATGTAAAAAGATTCTATAACAGTGGCAATCAATATTATTCGACGGGCGTTTCGGCGTTATGGGAAACGCCTTCCTCAGGAGCCACAAAAAGTATCTGAAAAACATAGTTAATTCATAATTAATCAAAACACATATATGACTATTTTATTCAGAGGTTACATTCTAAATCACACCAAAGTATAAAAACCAATAATAGCAACGAAAAAAACAATGCCATATGACAATAACTCCCTACTTGTATAGCTGATTGAATGCAGCTCAACAAGGTACAGACTAGCATTCCTATATTTGAGCAGTGGTAATTGTGGATAGGGATAGTTCCTATAGAGCAACCAATGGTGAGAACCATGGGGATAATCTCTTCTTAATGAGCCAAACTAATGAATGAGCTCTAACTGTACGTGGATGTATATTTCCTTCATAGGTAATTTGGTATTACTTGCACATTCGACGTAAGTAGGTGGATATGTGTGTATGAAATCATATGTCACAAGCCTATCTAGCTAACAACCGTAATTTAGGTAGAATATTCTTACATATGCTATTCCAGTTGATAAGAACCTAGATAAAAGTGTCTATGTAAGGGGAAGACTATTCTAACCATTCGATCAAATCAATATAAAGCCTAAATGGTAATTGGACCTAAACTAGAAAGGCGGAGAGTCACTTACTGAGTTACCGATGGTGAGGGCGGATGTTGCAAAGACAATGCTTATCTTTCTCTTTATATCTATGTCCATTAGCTAAAGTCTGGAATAGGATATTACAGTGGAAAAAGAGAAAAATAAAGACTATCAATAATAGTTACCATAGTACAAATGAAATGTATCAAAAAGGTAACTACAGAAGAAATTCGTGATTTAAAAAAAGAGGGATGGCAGAAAATAGTTCTCCGTTTGTCAGGCACATTTTTCATAGTTGCCGATGTAGGACCAGCCTATAGATGATGTGCAAAACAATTTATTATATAAGGGAAGACTAGATGGACGTGCATGCATCTTCTGATATGGGAACATAGTTTAGTTATTGTATAAGGGATTCCTAAATAGGAGGGTAAACTTATTGCAATGTGCAGCATATTTATTAACTCGTGCTTACCGTGGCACATAATCGCTAGTTTCTCTCAATGAAGAAACACCTTCTGGATCGAACGTTACTATATCCTTTTATCCAAGAGACTGGCCTTCATACAGATTATCGTCAAAGCTGGGATTCAAAAATAGGGAAATGTTGTGATATTTAAACAAGAGATGAAACAAATAAACTTATTCTTAATGTAATGCCTTACTTCTGTTGAATTATCACAACGAACTGAATGATAGCCAGTACACAGGGGTATCTTAGTTGGTGCCGTAACATGATGTTTGGGTATTTATCTAAAAAGACTCTGTATCATATACATAACAGAATCTGGTAACTTGTAATACGGAAAGAAACCTTACCGGTAATTAAAGTCAGTAATCAATTTTCTGTATTCTAACACCCACAGTGGAGGACATCAGAGGATTGAAATCATATATGTGTCCACTTCAAAAGGTTATTAGGGAATGTCCGTAGCAATGCTAAAAAGTGAAAAGTACAGCATAAAGAAGTCAAGGCCCAGGACTTCAAAACAAGAAACGAAAGTTAAACTGTGCTCAAAATTTCAGCAATGTTAAATTTAATCGCATTGCCTTACCGGAGGCACGAATAGTTTACTGCTGCCGTTTTCGTTGTATGTTTAGGAGAAGCAGCTGGTGCCTGCCGTCATTTCTGAGCAGTGGGAGAGTGTATCACCACGCCGAGTTTCCACTTCTAAAAATAAGGCTAGATAAAACGAACCCATCTGAGTTCTAAATAACTTGTGGATATCTAGTATTTTAAGGCAAAAGGAATTAGCCTCAGGGGAAAACCGAGATCTTACCGGAAAAAAGGTTCCTGTTCCGTATATATCAACCCACGGGAGCCGCACAGAAGATGGCTGCTGGCGTCCCGCAGCCGTTGGGAAAGGGATGTAACCTAGCATGCCGGCATTCGTCTCCTTATGTATGGACCACTCGATTTGCCTTGTTCATGACGTGTAATTGCTTGAGTACCACCTATTAAAGGAGAATCCCTTTAACTTAGAAATTCGAGGGCCGAGAAGCAGGCGGAAACGCCTAGTGGGTGACGTGTAAGTGCTGAAGGCACGCCTGTTATCCGAGGGGGACACCTCAAGCTTCATTTAAAGGGGCGGATGATAGACAAAAGGTCGCACAAAAGGGATATTTGAATCTGGCGGTCATGATACTAAAAATGTCTTATGCGAACGTAAAACCCAACCAAGATATTGTGGGAGGCATTTCAGATAAATGAAAGCAAATGCAGATATAGTAAAAATATTAGTTAGGACAACCGGAAAATATTGTTTTCGGATCTCCTATTTGAAGTCTTTTATTTAAAGGCGGTAAACAGTTGTGGGAAAATTCACAAAGGAAAACGATCTTTCAAATTCAGACAAAAATATTGTATTTATGTCCCATAATCTCAATAATCATGATTATTATTGAAGGTAAGGTAATCTCAAAATGAGCCTAAGGTGCACATATGGTATATACCATATAACAACGGCAATCACCATTAAAACAGATAATTTAACCATTTTTGAATATTCATAGTGAGTCTAACTAAAAGGTCTCATCGCGAATGAAGAACCAAAGTATGCTAAAGGATATTCAACATAATACCTACAATCTAAATCTGGCTCATAAGTCTTATCTGAACAATGTCTGATTGTATAGACACATAATGAGAGTAGTTATTATATAGCATTCTCCCAGGGAATTTCACTGTTAAGTCCCCTTTTGTATGTGTCCAAGACAAAAAAACAATAGACCTCTCTTTTTTTCCTGATGGCGCATCCACCTTTGTTATCTGATGTTTTTATTTTCTCTAAGATGCGCCAGTGGAAATCATCCAGTTTGTGTTTTTTATCGAGGAAATGTTTTACTAAAGGTGCATTTAGTTTCTTCGTTTTTATCGCTGATCTGTGTTCAGTAAGGCGCGTTTGAATCGACCTGCAAGTTTTGCCAACGTAGCCTAAGCCACAGGGGCAACTGATGAAATAAACCACATTTGTGGTTTTGCAGTTCCATAATTCAATTGCTTTAGCTGTAAGCTGTAAAGCCATTATGGGTAAATACCTCACCGCCTAGAATATTTTTACACGATTTGCAGGAAAAACAGGGGACTGTTCCTCGAACCGGTAGATTTGTCACTAAGGATCGTTGCATATGGTTGGTGTTAGACAGTTTAACATTGAACTTAGAGTGAACCATCTTATCTTTAAGGTTTCTGTTCCTCCTGTGAGCAAATAAAGGTTTTGGTAGTACAGAATTCGAGGTTGGGTTGCAATTAAGGATGTGCCAGTTGGCATTGATGATCTGTCTTATGCGTTTGTTCATTGTTGAATGAGTGGTCACACACACAAGTTGGTTATTCGCTGGTTGTTCTTTAGGAGCTAGTAGGGCATCGCGATCAAAGAAGCGTGCCCGTTTATAAGAGTTTCTTATTAGCCTGTGTGGGTACCCACGATCCAGGAACTTCTTACGCATAATTGCCGCTTGTTTGTCATAATCGGACAAGTTAGTGCAGTTCCTGCATACTCTTAGAAATTGGGAGAAGGGGATATTCTCCCGCTGGCATTTAGGGTGGAAACTACTAAAATGTAGTAGTGTGTTGCGTGCTGTTGATTTCACAAATAAGTCCACCTCCAATTTTTTGTTATTTACTCGAATTAACATATCTAGGAACTCAACTTGATTCTCGTTATATTGGGCTGTGAACTTCAGATTGCTGTCAGTCAAGTTGATCCCTTTTGCCTTAAAATACTAGATATCCACAAGTTATTTAGAACTCAGATGGGTTCGTTTTATCTACCCTTATTTTTAGAAGTGGAAACTCTGCGTGGTGATACACTATCCTACTGCTCAAAAATGACGGCAGGCACCAGCTGCTTTTCCTAAACATACAACGAAAACGGCAGCAGTAAACTATTCGTGCCTCCGGTAAGGCAATGCGATTAAATTTAACATTGCTGAAATTTTGAGCACAGTTTAACTTTCATTTCTTGTTTTGAAGTCCTGGGCCTTGACTTCTTTATGCTGTACTTTTCACTTTTTAGCATTGCTATGGACATTCCCTAATAACCTTTTGACACATATATGATTTCAATCCTCTGATGTCCTCCACTGTGGGTGTTAGAATACAGAAAATTGATTACTGACTTTACTTACCGGTAAGGTTTCTTTCCGTATTACAAGTTACCAGATTCTGTTATGTATATGATACAGAGTCTTTTTAGATAAATACCCAAACATCATGTTACGGCACCAACTAAGATACCCCTGTGTACTGGCTATTATTCAGTTTGTTGTGATAATTCAACAGAAGTAAGGCATTACATTAAGAATAGGTTTATTTGTTTCATCCCTTGTTTAAATATCACTACATTTCCCTATTTTTGAATCCCAGCTTTGACGATAACCTGTATGAAGGCCAGTCACTTGGATAAAAGGATATAGTAACGTTCGATCCAGAAGGTGTTTCTTCATTGAGAGAAACTAGCGATTATGTGCCACGGTAAGCACGAGTTAATAAATATGCTGCACATTGCAATAAGTTTACCCTCCTATTTAGGAATCCCTTATACAATAACTAAACTATGTTCCCATATCAGAAGATGCATGCACGTCCATCTAGTCTTCCCTTATATAATAAATTGTTTTGCACATCATCTATAGGCTGGTCCTACATCGGCAAATATGGAAAAATGTGCCTGACAAACGGAGAACTATTTTCTGCCATCCCTCTTTTTTTAAATCACAAATTTCTTCTGTAGTTACCTTTTTGATACATTTCATTTGTACTATGGTAACTATTATTGATAGTCTTTATTTTTCTCTTTTTCCACTCTAATATCCTATTCCAGACTTTAGCTTATGGACATAGATATAAAGAGAAAGATAAGCATTGTCTTTGCAACATCCGCCCTCACCATCGCTAACTCGGTAAGTGACTCTCCGCCTTTCTAGTTTAGGTCCAATGACCATTTAGGCCTTATATTGATTTGATCGAATGGTTAGAATAGTCTTCCCCTTACATAGACACTTTTATCTAAGATCTTATCAGCTGGAATAGCATATGTAAGAATATTCTACCTAAATTACGGTTGCTAGCTAGATAGGCTTGTGACATATGATTTCATACACACATATCCATCTACTTACGTCGAATGTGCAAGTAATACCAAATTACCTATGAAGGAAATATACATCCACTTACAGTTAGAGCTCATTCATTAGTTTGGCTCATTAAGAAGAGATTATCCCCATGGTTCTCACCATTGGTTGCTCTATAGGAGCTATCCCTTCCCACAATTACCACTGCTCAAATATAGGAATGCTAGTCTGTACCTTGTTGAGCTGCATTCAATCAGCTATACAAGTAGGGAGTTATTGTCATATGGCATTGTTTTTTTCGTTGCTATTATTGGTTTTTATACTTTGGTGTGATTTAGAATGTAACCTCTGAATAAAATAGTCATATATGTGTTTTGTTTAATTATGAATTAACTATATTTTTCAGATACTATTTGTGGCTCCTGAGGAAGGCGTGTCCCATAACGCCGAAACGCCCATTGAATAATATTGATTGCCACTGTTATAGAATCTTTTTACATGTATTTTTTATGTATTGTATGAAAACTGTATATCTGGTTTTTTGTATAATTGATTTAAATTCATGCTTTTTATTAACTGTTTTTAATATGAACATTTATATACTTATTAAATGAAATGTAGTTTTTTATAATCATTTGGTTGTGTTTCCTTTGTGCAATTTCTCCCTCTCACTGTGTTGATATTATGCCAAACTTTTGACGCAATATAATTAATTAAGTCATATTTTTGTATTAATATTTATGTATTTAATATGTTGTAATAATTGTGGTAACTAATTTATTAATTATGTATCAGCTGGTTGTTAATTATTATTAATTCATTGGTAATTATGTTAATTGTGTCACTTTTTTAGGAGTGGGTTGTGGGTTGATAGGGGAGTAGGGTGGGAAGTAATTGAATTATAGTTTATTAATTAATATTTTTAATTAATTAATATGTTTGTATTTAATACTTATTATTGTTGATTGTGATAATGTGTTACTAATTATTTATGCATTGGTTGTTAATGTATTATTAATAAATTGGTAATTATGTGAATTGTGTAATTTTTTAGGAGCCAGTTGTGGGCTGATAGGGAAGTAGGGTGGGAAGTAATTCCATTTAAATAAATGTTTTAATTTTTTTAATAAAATGTAGTTAATGTTATTTTATATTGTTTATTTTGTGACTTAATGTTTTATTATTTTTTTTATTTTGCTTGATAATTGTTATTAATTAATTCATTGTTAATTATTCATGTTAATTGTGTCATTTTTTTCAACATTGGTGAGAGGTAAAATATTTATACTTTATTACATTTCCGTTAATTAATGCAAATTAATTAAATTAAATTAAATATACTAATTGTGGAATCATTTTGATGTCTGAGTTGTGGGGTTTATAGTTGTACATTTTGGGAAGAACTTTAAAAAAAATTAATTTATTATTTGATGTTAATTGTTATTAATTCATTAAAGTAACAGTAGTAATGGAAATTGTGTGTGTTTTGGTGTTTATTGAGGTAGAGAGTGGAAAGTAATTTAGATAAAAGAAAATAACATTAGTTGAACATAAATATTTATTTATTAAGTGATCAATATTTTTGGTAATAGTTTTGTTATTATTTGGTTTGGGGATTTAGGTTCAGTAGCTGTAATGTTTGGCTTTATCCCCTCCGCTATCCAACACTTTCACTACTGTTGCACTCGTTGGAGTTGGAATAGTAATTTTTATCCCTCTGCTATCCAAGACTTTCCCAACTGTTGTACATGCTAGAGTGGGAATAGTAATATTTACCCCTCAGAGATCCAACATTTTCGATGCTGTTGCACTCCCTGGAGTGGAAATAGTTTTTTTTATCCCCTCCGCTATCCTACACTGTTCCTAATGTTGCACTTGCTGGAATGGTAATAGTAAATTATTTCCCTTCGCTATTCAACACTTTCCCTACTGTTGCACTCGCTGGAGTGGGAATAGAAACTATTCCCCTCTGCTATTCAACACTTTCCCTACTGTTGCACCTGTTGGAGTGGGAATAGTAATTTTTACCTCTCCGCTATCCAACACTTTCCCTACTGCTGCACTACCTGGAGTGGGAATAGTAATTGTATCACCTTCGCTATCCAACACTTTCCCTACCGTTCAACTGCCTGGAGTGGGAATAGTAATTTTTACCCCAACGCTATACAACACTTTCCCTACTGTTGCACTCACTGGAGTGGGAATAGTAATTTTTTGCCTTTCGCTATCCAACACTTTTCGCTAGTGTTACATTAATTGGAGTGGGAATAGTAAATTATTCCCCTCTGCTATCCAACACTTTCCCTACTGTTGCACTAACTGGAGGGGGAATAGTAATTTTTACGTCTACGCTATCCAACACTTTCCCTACTGTTACAGTTCATGTAGTGTAAAATGTAGTTTAAAAAAAATAATAAATATTGTAATAATTTAATTTATAATATTGTTTTATTTTTTATTTTTACTGTTAGAGGTGTAGGTATATATATGTTTTTATAATTTTTCATACATTGGTAGCATTTTATAATTTATTAAAATAATTATATAATATATTACATTTTATATATGTATGGTTAATGTATTGTTACAATACATTTTTTAGTTATAATTGTTAACATTTTATATTAATTGTAAAAAAAATTCAGTTATATGTTTTATTTAATTTATTTTACATTTTTTTATACATTAAAAAAAAAATGTTTTACTTCAATATTTTTAACAACTAGGGGGCTCATTATGATGGCAGGCGGACATCAGTCTACCCACCATCATAACAGTGATGGGACCGCTTGCCAGACGTGCGGCGGTCCCACCACTGCAATTAGGATGCACCAGCCATACTGGTGGGCACATCCTGGCCTTTTACCATTGCGGATGGTGCTGCTGGCTGCAGCACTGTCCGCAATGGTAAAAGAGCATGCACAGAATTTCCCTGAACCACGTGGCAGGCATCACATGGTGCCTGCCTCTTGGTGCATGTAACTGCAGGGGGATACCAAGGGTACACCCTAGTGCACCCCGCCATGCCCGCCACAGAGGGGACCCGCAACAGGCCCCCACAGCCAATACCAGCTAGCCTTTTCATGCCGGCATCAACGCCATGGAAAGGCTGTCCAATATCCTGATCCTAATATGGCTGACGGTGCCTGCTAGGCGTCGCCACCATATTAGTGGCCCTGCCCTGCCTGGCAGGCAATTGTAACGATTGCCACTGGCGGAAAACCAGCGTATGGACTTTGCTTCCGCCGCAATACCCACCGCCATCCTAATTTGACAGTGGGTAGATCTCATTATGAGGGTAGGTGGATGGCCACCGCCGGGGTGGCGGTGGCATTCCTCCCACCAATCACAATGATCACCATTATTATTTTTTTATCGATATTTTAGTACTTACCATGATGTAGATAGGATGTTGATTCCTATGTCCCAATATTTTGGGAACACAATATTTTGGCCTTCGATATTTTGTCAGTGATCGCACTGATGACATCTCAAATGACATCAAATACCTTCTAAGAACTCCTAAGGTGTCACCCGCCAAAGAAAGGCAAATTTATTTCATCGATTGAGGTTGGCAGGTGGGATGACCTCTTCAACATGCTACTGATAAGTGGAGCTGCCATCTTGGCATGAAAGTAACCCTTGACGGCATACAAAGCACCAATCTGTTCGCACTTAGGGGCTCATTTCAACCCCGGGCCAACACTTACAACAAAAGGGAGTGGGCCACACAGACCCACTCCCTCAGCCTTTACAGGCCCGGGTATCCCTTCCCCCCAGACCAGCTCACCTCCTATGTCTCACGGAGCACACTGTCAACTTCCATTCTTCCTCAGGATCAGTACGGAGACCTTTGTGTCCACCTCCAGACACCTCCAACTGAGAATGCTATCATAGCACAGAGTATTTGAGTGGTCAGGTGGAGAAATGGGTGTGATGATAGGAGCAGCTGGGAGGAAGATCTAAAAAGGAAAACACTGTCACATACCTTAACACACAAGAGATGGGATGTTCAGCACAGAAGTAGTACTTATCATCACTCCATCATCACTCCATAATCAACTCAAATGTGAACTTCATGAGCAATACTTTAATGGTAAAGGTTTATTGTGCAAAACTATTGTGGAACAATGAAAATACCTTGCTCATACTCCACTTGTTCCCGTTGATCCACTTCTGGCTTGATTCAATCAGGGTCAGAAATGTTTGCGGCAGTGATACGTATGCCCAACTCAACTGGTGTCTTATTCAGAAAAATCCCTATTACAGTCATAGGTGGCAACAGAATTCCCAGATACCAGAATACACAGTAATAAAATAATATAAAATGACATGGTACTGTAGGACTTGGCCCTTTTTGCTTTCCCCCTAGACCTTTGTTCTGACATGGTGTTGCCAACTTAGATGCTTTTAGCCCTTTACCACTGCTGATCAGTGTCAAAGTGCAAGTGCTCCATGTATAAAGTATAACTGTAATTGGTTGTCTATAATTGGTATGTTTGCCTTACTAGTAAAGTCCCTAGTAAAGTCCACTATGTGTGCCAGGGCTGGTAATGCAAATGCTACTAGTGGTCCTGGGAACAGTCCAGTTCGGGCTGGACTGTTCCCATGAGGCACAGGGTCAGACTGATTTGCATATGGCCATGTCTTAACTGGGGTTGCTGAGTGAGCTAAAGAATGGTGATGGATTAAACCCAGATCAGTTGACTGGGGGTGAGTGTTTGATTTGCTCAAACGCTCCGTCCATCATCCCCTTTTGATTCGGTTTGTTTGCCCTAAGTTGGCAGGGTATGCTCAGACGTGAGTCCCTTGCTCACTTGGCCACTGGATTCAAGATAGCCTGGCTGATGAGGATTATGAATCCGAAACCGGTCCCAGGATGCTTGTTTCCGGTCCAGGGAAGAGATGGCTTGGGTGTTCGGGCTGGACTGTTCCCATGAGGCACAGGGTCAGACTGATTTGCATATGGCCATGTCTGAACTGGGTTGGCTGAGTGAGCTAAAGAATGGTGATGGATTAAACCCAAATCAGTTGACTGGGGGTGAGTGTTTGATTTGCTCAAACGCTCCGTCCTCATCCCCTTTTGTTTCAGTAGTGGTCCTGCAGCATTAATTGTACCACCCACACAAGTAGCCTTAAATAGGGAACTCGGGCTTGCCATTGCAGAGCCTGCATGCAGTTTGTAAAACTGCCATGTTGTTCTGACAAGTGCACCCACTTGCAAGACCTTATCCTTCCCTTTCAACACACATCAGCCACCCCTATGGTGGGTCCAGGGTACCCCCCTGGCCAGGGTGCAGTGCATGTGAAAGGTAGGACATGTACTACAGTGTGTACCATGTCATGATAGTGAAATAATCTCCATTTTGTTTTTCACTGTTGAAAGGCTATCTTGCCCATAGGATAGAATGGGGAGACTGTGTAATATGTTTTTCAGCCTATCTTCCCAAAGGCTTAATATGGATAGGTGAAGTTTAGTGTGCCTGAACTCACATTGTAGTAACACTCCTTTTTATGAAGGTGGTTTTTGCATTGTGTGTTTAGAAGCCACTCTTTCAGAAGTGGCTGAGTTTTGTGCTCTAAACATTTCTGTGTGTCTCTGCTTGGTTGTGGATTGACGGTCTGGATTTAAAAGTGATAGGATCTGGGAAATGTCTTGACTCAGGGGAGGAGGTGAGACAGCAACAGGCTGACCTGCATCTGGAACCTAGAGAGAGGAGTAGCCCTTAGAGGTGAAGAGGCCTGGGTTGGTGCCATAAAACAATTGTCCCATTTCCTGCTGAGTGTCTGAGAATCCAGACCCCCACTAACCAAAGGGAGAAGGTGTCACTGGCAGGTAGCCACCCAGAACTGGTTTGAACAGGGGTCAGTGCCCCTAAACACAAAGACTTCAAAGCCATTTAGGGGTGTAACTATGAGAGATGAAGCCCCTGAACTTTGGAGAATGGCTTGGTCAAGATTGAACAAGACTTGAGCTACTTCTTGGTGAAGGGGAACCTTTGCCAAGGAAGAAACAACTGAAGAGACTGAAGGAAAGGATTTACCCTTGCTGTGTGTTCTGGGGCTGGCCTGCAGTTTTCTGTTTTAACCAAGGAAAGACTGAAGGGACTTTGCTGTGTGCTGTGTCCCCTGCTTGAAAGGACTTTGCTGTCCTGTGTCCTGAAGTAACTTATCACAAAGGGCCTGAGGTGAGCTGGCTCCCTGTTGTGGAAACTCAGGAACACAAACGTGTCCAGTAGAGTCTAAGTGACGAGGTGTGCATGTACTTTTTGCAGGCTGAGACCCTCGTAAGAAGTACCCTGTGATTGTGGGCACCTGGAGTCCAAGCAAGGATCAGCGATGCAGCGTGCGTGTGCTTTTTGCAGCCTGAGCCCTTTGTGAGCTTGTTCTGTCATCGTGTGCACCGGAATCCAAGTGAGTCTCAACGACGCTCTGTGCGTGTGCTTCGTGCAGCGTGAGACCATCATGAGGATTGCCTTGTTATCGTGCACCGGATTCCAAGTGAGTCTCAACGGTGATGTGTGCATGTGCTTTGTGTAACGTGAGGCCTTCGTTGACAGAGGCTGACGGAGAGTACTACGAGTGGCAGAGAGACCGCCTTAGGCACCGTGATCGGTGCTGGAGCGTATTACGCATTGCATTGTTTCTGCATAACGAACTACCTGATTAACGTATACGCATTGCATTGTTTCTGCATAACAAACTACCTAATTAGCGTATTACGCATTGCATTGTTTCTGTATAACGAACTACCTGATTAGCGTATTACGCATTGCATTGTTTCTGCATAACGAACTACCTGATTAGCGTAACCCGCATTGCATTATTTTTACATTGTAAAGTGCCTGGTTCTAGTGTTACATATTGCAATATTTTTACATTGCAAAGTGCGTGATTCTAACATTACGTATGGCATTATTTTTACATTGCAAAGTGCCTGATTCTATTATTACGAGTTGCAGTATTGTTACCTTGCAAAGTGCCTTATTCTAGCATTACGAACTGCATCGCATTGTATTAGGACAGTGGTGGAACATTTAGAAGTGCTCATTAATATCGCCAAAACTGACAAGGGCTGGCTGGCCTAATAAACGGCCAGGAAGAATATTACTAATATGCATATGTTGGATTTATATTGTGTGGTCTTATTGTGTATCTTTTCATATACATTTATACTTGTTTTTATGAAACTCGTGTGGAGTCTATTTGTGGTGTCATCATTGGGTTGCTGTGACTGTGCTTGCGAAAACTTTACACATTTGCCTTGAAGATAAGCCTGGCTGCTCGTGCCAAGCTACCAAGTGGGTGAGCGGGGCCTATCTCGGAAGGTGTTTTTCCTTTCCCTGACATGGAAACGCGGGTCCCTATTTGGCCTAAAGTACCTACCTCAGCCAACCAGGGATCTTGGGTCTACAGGTACCCAAAATGAATCATGTCATAGCCAGAACACCCCTCTCATATCATGGGGTCACAATAAAAATACATGGATATACACAAATCTGAGTCCCAATATGGTAATCTATAAAAGAATTCCCTTATAGCAAGAGATGCTAGGTAAAAGAAAATCATAATTCTGTAGGAAGCAGATGGAGGAAATCAAGATGCTTTGGCCAACAAGGGCTTTTCCTGGGAGACCTGTACGGTCTCTCACACTATAGGATTCCAGCTCTGTGGGTTTTGGAGAAGACATTGCCAAAGATGGGCTAAGGATCCAGTCTAGAGCCAATCCTCAAAAATAGAAAACGTGCATTGGGGCATGGCCAGCTTTATGACCAGATGTCTTCTAAGATGAACACCTGGTGGGGCACTGCGTAAATGTAGTTCTGCAGTGTGCTACTAAGGAAACAAGAGACAGGCCAGTACAACCATAAGAATGCAGGTCCCCTAGGAAGCCAGTGGTCCTTCCCACAAGGAGCACTACAAGTCCTGGTATGATAACATTGAATCTGCAAATGCTTTATAGCAGAGACTGTTGGGTTGGGCCCGAGAGAACACACTGCCACCAGAATGAGACAGAGAGGTTACCCTCTCCCAAAGGTATGGGCAGGCAAACTTATGTTTGCTCCCATCTGGCAGGAGCATTTTCAAATCTCCTGCCAAATGGTAGCAAGCATAAAGCCTGCTTGTGTCCAGTGGGAGGGAGCTTTAAAAATGCTCCCTCCTGCTAGGAGAAAACTTGTATTCTTTTTCCCAGACCGCCCTGATTCGGGCATGGAAATACAACAAGATATTGCTCCTGCCCAGAGGAAGCAGCATTTATAACTGCGCCCTCCAGTCAGGAGCAATGCTGGCCCCTGTACCATGTGGGGAGCCAGTTGGAGAGACTCTCAAAACAACCAATGTGTTGTTTGTGGGTACCCCAGGTGGGCGCACCAGAGCACCTGCCTATTTTAAAGGTAGGTAATGGGGTCCCGAGGGCCATTTCAGGCCCAGGGAGAGGGGCTACACAGTCCACCTCCCCCTATAAAATATAATAAGTGCTCTCGCTATTTTATGTGCTGATGGACAGCTCAACTTGCCAAAGGGACCTGAGCTTGTTTCCCGCTGATTTAGATGGCATTTTCTCGATACAGAGGAATATGAGGACATCACCACTGTTGGACCTGGCATCCTTGGCAGGGCTTTCCCCTATATTTTTGCTTCTGATTTATGTGTTTTTGCGGTGTGCTGGACCTTGTTTTGCTTGTCTAGATGCTTTGGGCTCTTTGCCACTGTTGGTCAGTGCCAAAGTGCATGCTCTCCCTCTGTAAATTGTGACTATGGATTGGTGTTTCTAGACAGCCACTTGGGGTATCGAGGTGGGCCCTGCCTTTCCCGGATGAGTCATGGCTGGGCTGAATAGACCTGGGCTTACTTTAGAGTAGGGGGAGGAGATTTCCTTTCACCAGAATGGGCCTGGTCTGCCAAACACATTGCTGTCTCCACCTCCAGACAGGAAGCTGCAGCAGGTAGGACAAAACTGTTTTTGACTGAGCACAGAGCCTCTCTGACACTAGAAATGGACTATAAATGTTGGGGACCAGACCCCTGAACTTTAGTTTACTTCTGGGCTCAAGTAGATCCTCTGCCAAGGAAAGGAGCTAGGATATCTGAAGGAGAAGTACTGCCTCTTTGCTGTGCGCTGTCTGGGGTTGGCCTGCAGTAGCTGCTTCTTCCAAGGAGAAGAACTGTGTGTGTATCCTGCTTGAGGAGTGTATCCAATGGCTTGGAAGTAGCGGTTGCCCCCTGTTCAAGAAGTCTCAGGGCTTCACCATCCCTCCGGCCACCGTCTCTGGATCTGCAGGTTTCAGTTGCCACAGAAGAAAAGAGCAGCTGAATCCTTCACTGAGTCTGTCACTGGCTTCTTGTGATGCAGACTGCAGAAGGCACCGCACTGCGCATCACAACCCTGGACTCACGACGCAGTAGGATGTCCCTCTCTGAGCCTCTGTTTGCTACATATAAAATAATTGTAGCAAAGGAAAAAATAGTTAATCATACATAGTATATTTATGTTCAAATAAAAAAAATCACACTATAAATAAACAAATGAACAAACTCAATAACAATGACAATTAGATGAGAGTATTAAAAAGACACTACACTTTGTCATAAAGTGACCATATCTGTATAGGCTAATGTTGGGGCTGGACCCTGATGTATAAAAGACAAACAATATCTAGTGTGGCAGCTCACTGTGCAGATTATGATTTTATGCTGTCAATGCATTTTGATGGTATTTTGATGGTGTTATCAGACCATACTATGTGGCCCCCTCATCTACAGACCGCCAGGTCCCCACACCCAGCCCGCTACCACCATCTCCGAGCTCACCGCACCCCACAGCATCACCTCCATGGACTACATCCTGCTCGGGGACCCGAACTTCCACCTTGAAAACAGCCAGGACCCTGATTCCTTCACACTCCTCGAGAATCTCGCGATCCTAGGACTGAAACAGTTCGTCTGTACTCCCCCAACACAGAGAAGGTAACACCCTTAACCCCATCTTTGCGGGAGGATCAAGCACCCACTTCAGTCACACCACCCAGCCCTTCTGAACAGACCACCACTCTGTCCATTTCACTTTCAACACCACCACCGCACCCAAGACCGCCCCATGCCCGCCGCAACGGAACTGGAGTAAGAACACTGAGGAGCACCTGATCTCCACCCTCCTCCAAGACCCCCCAAGGCCACGACCGACACCAACTCTGGAGCCAGGGAATTCCACCGCGGGGTCTTCTGCCGTGCCGACAAGCTAACACCTTTCCACAGCACTGCCTATCAATGCCTACTGAGGACTGTCTGGTTCACCACCGAGCTCCAAGAAGCCAGACGCTCCTGCAGACGCCTGGAGAAAACCTGGAGAAACCAGAAGACCAAGAAAGCATGGAACAACCACAAGAGTGCACCGAAAGACTATCACCAGCATATAAGGAATACCAAAAGGTCCTTCATCCGAGACAAAGTCAAGACCAACGCATCCAATGCCAAGGAACTGTTCAACGTCATTCAGCAGTTCATTAAACCTACCTGCAAATCCACTGACATCACATCACACCCTCGCAGGAACTCTGCGACAAACTCAGCTCCTACTTCCACCTGAAGATCAAGGCCCTCTACGACAACTTCAGCGAGCCAGCAGAAAACAGCAGCAGACCACTAACCACTGCCGAGAATCTGATCATCACCTCCTGGGCCCCACATCCGTCGAGCTCATCCACTCAAGCATGAAGAAGACACTCTCAGGAGCCCCAATGGACCCCTGCCCCCTCAAATCTTCCACAGGGCCGCTGCTGTCATGGCACCCGAACTAGGATGAACAATCAACTCCTCCCTCATATCCGGCATCTGCCCAGATGACTGGAAGCGCGCAGAGGTGAAACCCTCCTCAAGAAACCAACGGCCGACCCTCCTGACCTGAAGAACTACCGGCCCATCTCTCTCCTCCCCTTTGCAGCCAAAGTCACCGAAAGACTCGGAAATCCCAGCTAACCACCAAAACTTTATCCTAGACGCTTCCCAGTCTGGCTTCCACCGCAACCACAACACCGAGACCGCCCTCCTCGCAGCCACAGATGACATCTGCATGCTGCTAGAACAGGGACCGCAGTCCTGATCCTCCTAGATCTCTCCGCAGTTTTCAACACCGTCGCACATCGCACACTTGCCGCCAGACTCCAGCACACAGGAATACAGGGGACCGCCCTTGACTGGATCCAATCCTTCCTCCCTGGCAGATCCCGGAGATCAGACTCCCCCCCTTCCTCTCCGACCCCACCGACATCCTCTGCGGAGTACCCCAAGGATCATCATTAAGCCCGACGCTCTTCAACATCTACATGGCCCCATTGCTGCCATCGCAGACAGCATGGGCTCAGCATTGAATACTATGCCGATGACACCCAACTCATCCTCTCCCTCACCAAGAACCCAGAAATCATCAGACTCAGCTTCCAGGAAGGAATGAGAAACGTAACAGCCTGGATGAAGGACAGCTCCCTAAAGCTCTACTCCGAGAAGAATGAGGTCCTCATCCTCGGGCCCAACACCTCCGCCTGGGACAACACCTGGTAGACCCCCACCCTCGGTTGCCCACCTACCCCGACCTCAGCATAATCCTCGACTCCTCCCTCACCATGAACCGCCAGATCAACGCCGTTGCCTCCACCAGTTTCAACTGCCTCCGCATCCTCCGTAAGACCTTCAAATGGATCTCCCTGACTGCAGAAAGGCCATAACCCACACACTCATTACCAGCACACTGGACTACGGCAACGCCCTCTATGCCGGAATCCACAAAACTCTTCTGCGCAAGCTCCAAACCATCCAGAATGCCGCAGCAAGGCTTGCCCTAGGGACACCGCGCCACAAACACATGACCCAACACCTACGAAGCCTCCACTAGCTCCCCGTCGAGAAGAGGGTCACCTTCAAACTCCTCACCCATGCCAGCAAATCCCTCAACAACATTGGACCCAAATACCTCAATGACCGAGTATGTTTCCAGGTACCAAAGAGAAACCTCTGCTCCGCCGACCTCGCCCTGGCAGAGGTCCCCGCATTGCAGATCCGGCATCCCTGCCAAAACCTGGAACGAGCTCCCGATCAGATGCTCCCCAACCCTTCACACATTCAGGAAGGATCTCAGGACCTGGCTCTTCGACTGACCCGGAGCTGGAGCGCCTTGAGACCCTCATGGTTGAGTAGCGCACTGTACAATCCACTGATTGACAGATCTTAATTTAAACCATCTTCAGCAAAACTAAAGATATTCCTCTCTGATGTTATCTTAAAAAGTTGCTTGACCAAAGTGCAGAGGTCACTTCTATACTGTAACGCCTTGTGGGAGAATATAAAATGCTTCTCCCAACACCAGAGAATATTTTAAAAAAATACCTTGTATGAGGATCAATACGAAATGCATATTTGAATAACAGCTAGCCTCACTGTCCTTCTTCCATCGTGAAATCTACAGCACCAATAGGGGATACCCTACAATGTTGGCATAATGCTGCCTACTTAGTCATGAATTACATCTCACAGGGTTCCTATATACCCTTCATTTGATAGGGCCTTAAATCCTTAAGTATGGCGGTGTCACTCCGCATATGTCCTCTGTTGTTTCTGAGAAACTACAGCGGATGGATGTGGATTTGGAGCCATAGAACCATAATCCGGAGCCATAGAACCATAATTCGCACAGTGGGCTACCTTACTAGATATCAATTGTTTTTTGTACATTAGGGTCCAGCCCCAACATTATCTCACGGATATGGTCACTTCATGGCAAAGTGGAGTGTCTTTTTAATACTCTTGTCTACTTATCTTTTTTTACTGAGTTTCTTCATTTGTTTATTTATACTGTGACTTTTTTATTTGAACCTAAATATACTACGTATGATTAACTGTTTATTAATTTGCTACAATTGTATTATATGCTTTTAATAAATTGATACATAACAGTTCCAATATTTTTCTTGTGTACTGGCACACTGCTTTTTCAATTGGCACTGTTTCCTCCATGATTGAATGTGTGTGATTTAGGTGAGTGAATGAGTAAGAGTTCTCTCAGTATTTTCCAACCAAAGAATATATTGCTATTTTTCTAGATTGAACCATAGTCCTTTGGTGCACAAAGGTTCCCTCACATTTTTTCAAGACAGAGTTTAGTACCAAAAGTTAAGGCCATCTCAAAGGCGACGTTCAGAGGAAAGATGTTTTCATTTCACTGTTTTTCCCACTTTGCATGCGTGCTGCACTGTGATGCACTGTGCAGCATACATACAAACCGGGAAAAGCGTTTGAGCTTGTCTAGGCATAGTATTTTATACAGGAAGGGCAGCCTTCCTGTACAAAACTTATGCTAGACTCAGGAACCACCTTATTGCTATGGCATAAGGTGTGTGCCTGGTGCAAGGCAACTGAAATTACTGGTGGTGCTAGGGAGAGGGGAGGAGAGAGCCATATCTCTGTAGGTCATACTAAGAAGCACTTATTTCATATAGGTAGGAGGAAATATCTTCGGTTGGTGGAGAATACACAATGTGTCTGTATTCTCATTGTGTTCTCTATATGAGAATTCATTCGGTCACTGATGTCTGTACAAAGACGCTTAAAGGACAATCACGTTCCCATAACTACACACACATAAGGCAACTGGAGACATTACTTTATCATCCTTTACGCAGCGGTATTGTAGCATATGCACTAGGCACAACCAATGGTTGAAATAACTTTACAGATAGCTGTGATAAAAAGATATTTTTTTGTTTTTTTTGAAAACCTTAGAAATTCACTGAAAAAATCAAAGGTTAAAGTGAGGTTATAGCTAGGTGAATGTGTCAGTAACAACATTATTGCTTTGAACTAAAATAAAAACACAGACACTCACCAGTTATAGTTAGCAGAGCTAATTATAACTTATGCTCCGCCATGCCCTTCTTATTACCTCACATATTAAAGCACTCATGACATGTTCTATGACATCATTTACAACATCACTGAGGATATCTCAGAGGACATCATTGATGACATCACTGATGTTAGATAACACAAATAATTACAAAGACCAACACTCAATTACAGCCAATGTGCGATAATCATAGCAACTGGGCGGAACCAAAACTAATCAACATGTGCACATGGAACATCAATGGTCTTCCAAACAAAGAAGGAGACCCACAAAGAATGCTCTACCTCCAATATTTTGACATTGTACTCCTTGAAGAAATTTGGGCAGATCACCTTCAGGGGCACACATCCTAACACATCCCTGCACGGAAAGAAGCTAGATATGGTCACCAGAAAAAAGGCCAGTATATCAACGCCTAATGAATTACTAGCAATAAGAACAACAATCAAGATCAATAACCGACCACTGAGATAGCTAGAATCCTTGAGGAAGAGGACACTGACAAAGCAATAGTAACCAGTGACTTTAAATCTGAACCTCATGGGAACACCGATTGAAGAAGATCTATTATAAGAACAAAACAGGGCTTGGAAAATATCAACACAGGGGAACTGCGTGACAACTAAACAGACTGGACTAGGCTCTCATCTTTTGAGGGAACTCGAGCTCCTCAAGCTAGGGGCACTAAACGGACTTCAAAGAAGACGTCCTCCAAGTCCCACATTTTACTCATCAATTGCCACCCCCCTAAAGATTAAATAATTACAACACTCTCATTGTTTCATAAAATTAACTCTTACCATCTATGGGAGATGAACTAGGGCGACCACCTACCACATGAAGTGAGGTTTAAAGGTGCCACTCCCTCAAAAAATACCATAAACAAAATAATTCCTATAGAATTCGCCACCACATACAAAAGGATCAAGTGCAGCATCGCTTCACCAGAGAACCTACTTAAGCCAGCTAAAATAATTCTCACTGAAGACCCCAGTCTTTTAAAGGACCCTCTAGTAGCTTGGGAAAACTTCACCACCACTCTCAGGTAAAAATTTGCAACCAACATAGGACCCAGAAGCAGAATCCCACCCGGGAAACAAACATTCAACCTTGAAACATTTCAAATAAAAAAATTAAAAACTGTCATCAAACAAACTATGAGGAATCTCCGCATGAAACACAGGAGATCATCATTCTGGAAGAATTGAGGACCCTAAAGACCAACCTAAAAAAGATTAAATGGGCTGCGAGGAGGCAAGACAATTAAATGATGTGGGCAACATTACTCCCCGACACCAAAAACAAGAACAGTGGCAAATTCTGGCCGACTATAATCTCCTTGTAATCCCAATCCCAACCGACGATAGATTCCAATATCCCAGAGGGAGACTGGGACACCTAGCTCTATGACCACTTCAAACACTGCTGCCAGGAGAATAAGGAACAAGGGATAGATCTGTGACAAATGTTGGGCTCAAAAGAGATACAGAATTAAGCAGCAAAAATAATACAGAGTCAGGAAAAGCAATGTCTGAAAACAAAGCATAACCCTCACAAGGAATCTTGTAAAGTACCATCATTAAAAATAAATATGCAAATCAGCAATAAAGACCGGAAAGAGCCCCCGGGCCAAATGGGATCCCTCCAATTCTTTACAAACAAAACCCCTAGTACTGGTCCAAAATTTTGGAACCTCTATTTAACCAGATCTTGGCTAGCGGGACAATCCCAGATTATTGGAAATGCTCTATATTATCTCCAATTCATAAACAGGGAGACAAGGGCGATGTTAAAATCTATTGGCTCTTCCTCCTGATTGATAGCAATGCCAAATACTTTGAAGGACTCATCCTGGAAGATTTGAAACTTCCCCATCCATCATACCACTAAACCAGACTGGTTTGTGCAAAAACATGGGCATGACCACCAATATCATGACCCTAACCCTACTGATCGATGCTGCAAAACAAACCAGGTAATGCATTGAGATTAAACTTAAGGAAAACAAAATCAATGGCAATAAACATGTCAAAGAAGAAAACATTCCAATGGTCCTGGACACCCAACAATTAGAGCTGGTGAAGGAATATAAATACTTAGGAGTTCTGCTTGACAATGAAAGGCTCTTTCACCCGCAGAAAGAAGCACTACCACAGAAAGGTAACATCATGGCCTTCGCCATGAAGTCCCTAAACAAATCACTCTGCAGGCCTTCCCTGACACCTTTTCTTGAGGTCATTCAAACCAAGCTCATCCCTACAATAACATATGGGAGTGAGGCAATGCGAGGAAGAGACGCAATCACTGGAGAAAGGATAACAACCAGGATATATAGAACGATTTTCTACGTTCCAAAATACACCTCTCCTGTGCAAATAAAGTTAGAGTTTGGGCTTCAAAAACAGACTCTGACTAGAAGAGAGTCCTACATAAAATGGTAGCAGCAAATTAGAGGAGCAGAGGAAAACACTCTGAACTGGCATCTCTGGGTCGAACTGAAACAAAAAGGAACAATGCCAGCTGCCTGCAGTATACAGAGTCTCTCTAAAACATCTGGGCCTGGAAATTGCATGGGAATCAGCAGCGACACACTCCAGTTTTAAGAAAGCATTCTCTAAATCGATGAAGGCTCTCTCAATGTAGAAGACAAGGTTGCACTTGCAAAAAGACCCCACGGCTAGCTTGTACTCAATGACTATGTTGCAGCTAAACCAGAACTATATCTGAGTGCAGGGTTCAACATCACGCTGAAAGAAAAATAATTCAAGTATCAGCTAAGCTCACTACCAAATCTGTCACACCTTCCACCTTGGAAGAGGATGCCAGATGATCACACCTGCTGCCAATGTAATCAAGGACTGAAAGACCTGATCCATATAAGCTGCACTTGCCCAAGCATGGGCACAAAAAGGCATTTATTACTTTGATCCCTCTTTAATCAGGCAGGGACTCACCTGCTTCAAATCGGATTCCAAACAACTGATCCGCCGCCTTTCTTTTCAAAATCTATATATATATAAAAATGAAAGTATGTCTGTCTGTTTGTCCTTTATGCATTACTACACCATTCATTTGATCGCCATGAAACTTTGGGAAGTTGTTGAGTACACTCCCGCAAAGGTTTCTGTCAATTGTTTTAAAAAGAATCGCCTTCCAGGGCCCTCATAATCTTTCGAATGCTTAAATAGACATCGAATTTGCGAGCATCGTCGACAGTTATGACCCCAAACGGAAATCGATTGGTCAATCTACATCAGAAGCACAAAAGAAAAAGGCATTACGAGCTTCAGAAACAGACGAGCAACGGGAAGCAAGATTAGAAGTTGTTTAAATACAAACTGCTCAAGCCTGTAATTCTCAAACGAACGAGCAACGAGAATCAAGATTGGAAGCCGATCGAGTAGGCACTGCTCAAGCTATTCTTCTCAAACAAACAAGCATCGAGAATCAAAATTGGAAACAGATCGATTACGCACTGCAATGTGGACAGCGTAGAAGGGAAAGAAGTTTCCACGTTCCAGGGCAGTATGGGGGGGGGGGGTAAATGCAGTAAAAAGGAACATGTGCAGTAGGTATAGCATTTTTTAAATTTTTATTGGTAGGTACTCAACAAGGAAAAGATATTTGGTAGATGAAATTTAATACATGCAATATCCTGTCAATTAATGCCAATGGAATGCTAAACAAACACAAGTATGGGGCCCTTTTGAAGTGGGAAAATTTCTTTTAATCCTCAGGTGGTCTATTTCCAGGAAACACACCTCAAGTCTAATGCCCCTAAGTTGTTTATACCGAGATACTTCTCACATGTTTTTTTTTCATCAGCAGGGGTTGCCCAGAGAGGGTTTGCTATTTACTTTTTGATAAATTTGGCCTGGGAATTTTTACAGATTCAAAGAGATTCTAAGGGGAGGTAGTTATGGGTAGCAGCAAAACTGCAAGGGAAAGTAGTGAATTTTGTGAACTATTACGGCCCCGTCCTTGATGACATTTCAGGCTTGACAGAAATTTATGAAGTTTTAAGGGGGCCCCAGGACAGATTCTTTTAGGAGGAGTCTTTAATTATATTCAAGATCTGAAAAGGGATACTTCTAATAAAATAAAAGCAACTAAAGCCTATAACAAAAAGTTTTTTTGAAGCGCTCCTACTTGAATATCAAGTAGGAACGCAGATAAAGAATTTTTTACATGCTATTCCCACCGGTTTCGGACAGCAACCAGAATAGATTTTTTTTATATCTAGATCTCTTCAGATCTCTAAAACTCAGATTGGATGCAATCTGTTTTCCGACCATGGTAGAATTGAACTTGAGCTAGTATTTGGAGTAGTGGATGGGGAGCATCCCAGGTGGCAGCTGGATCGTACCCTGCTCCAAAATCGGAACTGGGTTTCAGGCTTTAGAAAGTGGATCACTGATTATTTTGAAATGAATGATAATACAGCTTAACCCTTTTCAATATGGGGCGGATTTAAAGCAGCAGATTATCGTGTATACTAGCCCACAGGCGAATGAAAGAAAGCTAAAAATATCTAAGCTACAATCTGCCGTAGAGAAGGAATTTGCCCTACAGTTCCAACAGTGCCCGAATCAACTGGAACAGGCCAAAGCACTTCTAAGGGATTTTTTTATTCTGGTGGAGATAAATAGTTTGAAAGCCTACCAGCAAAAGGTATACAAAGATAGCCAGCTGGTAGGGAAATTACTGGCTAACTCTGTGAGAAAGACGCAGGAGTCATCAAAGATAGTTAAAATTCGAGACCCCATAGCGGACAGGAGGAGGTAGATGGAGATGGAGATAAGATCTTAAGGATCTTCTTGGACCATTTCGAGAACATTTACTCTACGGAATACCTGGTAGAGGAAGAAATGATCCAGGAATATTTTGCAAATATTGAGATCCCCAGAATCCTGGAAAATAGGTTTAATCAAATTGGGCTCGAAATAAGCACTGCTGAAATACTAGACTGTATAAAAGCAACATCCGGGTCAAAGGCAGGTGGCCAGGATGGGTATCCAATTGAAGTTTATAAAGTTTTCTCTAAAGAACTAGTAGTACCCCTGAAAAAATTATTTAATTATATTAGACTAGGTGGGCATGTACCTGTGGATTTTAAAGAATCAACAATTATATGTTTTGTTAAAAAAGATAAAAACCAAGATGACGTGAACTCATACAGGCCAATTAGTTTATTAAACTTGGATTATAAACTTCTCATGAAAATATGGGCGGAAAGATTTGTACTCGCTGCCCAGGAAGTAATTCACCAATATCAGACTGGTTTCATTGCAGGACGTTATATGGCAGACAATACCAAGTTCTTAATACAGGCATTGGACTATTTTAATATTAATTCGACTCCAGCTTGTATTTTAATGGTCGACGCGGAAAAGGCTTTCGACCTGGTCAACTGGGCAGCACTGCTCTACTCTCTCGGCCAATTTGGATTCCCGGCCTTAGTCATTGAGATGTTACATAATATCTACCAGGGAGCCTCAGCTCAGGTAAAAATTAACGCTAAACGGGCCGGGAAGATAAAAGTGAATCGGGGGACTAGGCAGGGCTGCCCGTTGTCCCCTTTGCTTTTCACCTTTTTTATTGAACCTTTAGTGGTAAGGATTAGGGAAAATGCGGCTATTCAGTCCCCTATCATCAGCATGTCAAAGCTAAAGTTGTTTGCTGATGACATTATCCTATATATAACACATAAAAAAGAGAACAACGAGAGTCTAATGAGCGAGCTCAAAGACTATGAAAAGTTAGGGGGCTATAAATTCAATACAAAAAAACTGAGGTCCTTGCTTTGAATACCTATCTACACTTTCTTCTGATTTATTTGCAGGCCCAAGCCGCAAGAAGGGACCCAATTAGATATTTGGGTATCTTCGTGACCTGCGAATACCATAAACTTTTTGTCCTGAATTATACTAGAATGAAGAATAAAATTAAGAAACTTTTAGATCAATGGCTTTTACTTCCTCTTTCATTAATAGGCAGGGTATCATTGATAAAAATTTCAGTTTTGCGCTGCTTATATTTCTGTTTAGTAACGTTCCCATTAAAATTAATGTATGTTTCTTTAAAGAGCTGGAACAATGCTGAGAGGATTTATCTGGGGCAATAAAGCATCGAGAGTCAAGCTACCTGTGGTACAACTTTCAGTAGATCAAGGAGGTTTGGCTCTACCTCATTTAAAGACCTACTATGAAGCAGCTTTTTTTGATATAGTGGCAGGATTATTGAGGGTTAATCAGTCTAGAGATAACTTTTTTCTTGAAAATATGATGCAAGAGGCAGGTTCTCGAATTCCAATTTTTTTGAAAACTGCAAAATTTCCAAAGAGGACTAGATACAAGACACTAAGAGAATATGCGTCAAGACTTCTGCTCCTCTTTAAAAAATATGGCTCCGTTGGCTCCCAATTTCTGAGCTTAAATGAATGTACTCAAATAGGTCTCCAAGTAAATTTAAACCATATAAAAAATTGGGAACTTTGCGGGCTTCGTGAGTTGAGACATCTGGTAGTCCAAAACAGGGTAATTAGCTGGCAAGAGGTGATAGTCAGAGCAAATAACCGACTTTCTTCGAATATTTACAGATTGTCTATGTCATTAGAAAAGAGATAAGTGGCCTGCTCAATTCCCCCAATGCCTTGATAGCAGCCCTCTACGGAGGAAAAATAAAGGTATAGGATATTGGTATAAGATGCTCCACTGCTCTGGACAAATTGCACTAGTAGATAGACATTTAGATAGAATAAGCCTCTTGACTCAATGTACTTTTTCTTCTAAGGATTGGGAGGTCCTGTGCCAGCTGGGAAATAAATCTCTATGTGCAGCTAATTATAAGAGGATGTCTTTTCTATCATGCTGGCTAGCATACTTTACACCGGACTCTTTGAAGGGAATGTACCCTGAAGTCGAGAATAAATGTTTTAGATGTATGGCTAATGGCCAGGGAGGGTAGCACCATATTTTCTTCACTTGTCCGCAGATAGAATCTTTCTGGAAGGGGATATTTGCGGCTATCGAACAGGCCATTTGGAAAATACTCTCGCCAGTGGTAGAAGCGGCGTTGTTTGGTATATGCAAGGATAGGAGTAGGTTCAATAAAGCTGAAGAAGTATTTATATTTATATCATGTGCTGTTGCTCGATCTTTAATACTCCAAAACTGGAAATCCATGGAGGTTCCATCCCAATTAAAATGGTTTGATAAAATGAGGAGACCTGCCATTTTGAAAAAGCCTATGCTTGCAGGGTGGGAGCCATCGGGAGATTTGAAAAGAATTGGAAATATTTTGGGAATCTAGAAGAATTGAAGGGGGGATGAACCTAAAAGAAAATCGAGATTACATAAGAATGTTTTTCATTGTTATCAGCCGCCTAATCTACGATTTCAATATGTCTTTTAGGCACACTTGCACTTTATTAGTTCTCTTTGCTGTTTTGCACTATTTTGCACTAGCACTTTCAGGTCTGCACTTTATTGTATTTTTGCACTTTGCATTAGCACTTTTTTAAATTGCGGACTTTGCACATAATTTATTGAAATCTCTAATGATGATATTGGCAGTTTTTCTTTTTTTTCTCTCGATGAATTTCGCTCCCCTTTTATTCTCTTTTAACCTCTTATTTAATAGGTAAAGGTTCTAGAAATGTATTGAAATGTATTGATATTGAAATTTAAAGTGAAATATGTTTTGTACCAATTGCTACCTATTGCTCTGTTCAATAAAAATTTCACACAAAAAAAAAAAGATTACGCACTGCTCAAAACCGCTCGAATGAAACAGGAGATCAACCAGAATCAAGATTGGAAGCCAATCGAAGATGCACTGCTCAAGCCACACTTAGAAAAGTTTTCAAAAATAAAATGAATAAGTTTCAAAAACAATGACAAAATGTAAATTTAAGGTTATCACAATGAGTTTCCTTTTATTTCCTTTCTTCTGAGATCGCAGCAACGCGCGACGGATAAGCTAGTGTCTTAATACAGCTGGCAATAAGAATTAAATGAACCAAGAGACATTCTCCAGAGGGTCCTCTCAATCATACACATTTTATCTTTGAAATAAAAAAGGACTTTTTAATACATTTGAATCTGTTCTATTAAATATTTGATATGCCTTGCATATGCAATGGTTTTAATTAATCAAGCATAATAAATTGACTTGACTTGATGACATCATCCAATAAGTGTGTTAGTTTGTTTTATAGTTTGCATACCTCACACAGGCTGACACTGAGGATAAAAGTGGCACATTTAGAACCTCTCATCAGAACATAACTGGACCTATGGAAGAGACATAAGAAGGACGGCCTTGACCTCTGAAGAAGGAAGATTGCCTTGATACCAGGCACCCCAAAATTGACTCCAATAGTCAGATCATTGAACTCATGCATGAGCTGCAAGGACACAAAAAAGCTTTCAGAGGTCTCCATACAACTGCCCAGCTGGCCAGCACTAACTGGCCCTGCCTGAGCCCTGCTACTGGCCTCAGGCGAAGGGACTCTTGAACCCCAAGGGGTTTTCCTAGACCCTTGGTTGGTACAGGTGAAGATACAGAGGTTTTGGGGTCCTCATGACTGCAAAATGACCTCTTCATTCCAAGAATCAACTGCCCACCTTGACAATGCAGGGTTCTAGTGGGACCTGTTGTGTGCTTTACAGTACAACAAAACTTCTCATCAGAACAGTTCTGGACCTGTGGAAGTATCAGAAGAAGGAGTGTCTTGTTGCCTGAAGATGGAAGATTGCCTTGATGCTCCCACAGAATTGACTCCTACAGTCAGTTTGCTGAACTCCTGTTTGAGTTACAAGGATACAAAAAAATTTCAGAGGTCTTAAGGCAACTGTCTAGCTGACAAGCACCAATTGTCCCTGCCTAAGTCCTGCTGCTGGCCACTGGCGGAGTGAGTCCTGATCCCCGGAACCTCTCATCAGAACACTCCTGGACCTGTGGATGATTCAGAAGAAGGACTGCCCTGCTATATGAAGAAGAAAGATTGCCTTGATTCCAGGCTCCCCAGAATTGACTCCAACAGTCAGTTTCCTAAATTCCTGTTTGAGCTACAAGGACACAATAAACTTTCAAGGGTTTCCATGCAATCGCCCAACAGATCATCACCAATTGGATCTGCCTGAGCCCTTCTACTCGGCTATGGGGAAGGGACATAACAGTTACTCACACAGACTTGAGAAGGTAACTCTTTAGTGGGACAAAATTGCAGTCGGCCACAGCTTGTGACCATTGCAACCAGGTAACCATGAGTGGTGCCTTGTGCTTTTTGCTGCTATTTTCACCTTAAACTTTACAAACTCATACCTCTTGTTATACAAGTTGGAATGTTGTTGTTTTAGTGTTATTTTAAAAAGATTATTTTTCTAAATTGGTTTGCTATGTTTCTTGTGTTGTATTTTCACCTTATTACTGTTTGAGTGCTGAATAAATGCATTACACAGACCCTCTAAGGCTGACTGCTTTTGTGCCAAGCTTTTTGTGACTTTTGATGTTCTCCCTGACAAGTATTGTGTTTATTATTTGAGTGTGGTTTCCAACCCTCTCAACCAATAACTCAATTTGTTACACTATGTATGTGTTGTGTCAGCTTGTCTTCTGAAATATCTGCCTCCATCATATACAAAGGCATTGCCCTCAGTCTAAGGATCTGTACGTTTTTCATTAATCAACATTAATCACCATTAGTCATTGTATTTTGACCTTCTGAGGTATACAACACGTTGTGATAGGCCTGACAATAATACCATGTTACAGACTCGAGTTTAATAGGTTAAGTTGCCAGTAACTTTCCAGTGTTTTACCCTCTCTTATAATGTATTTGCCGTAGTTGGTAAAGGGTTCGCTCTGCCTGCTCCAAACACATCAAGTCGTACATGGCCTTTGTGAGTGCAATAGCGTTGTCTATGTAGGTAGCTGAGTGCATGCTGTCATGGGTGAGGTATACCTTCATTCTAGTTGCATGCGGTTTGAAGTCTTTTTTTCTTTGCACTGCCATTTCTCTCACTTTAATTCCTCTAATGCTTGCCTTCCTAGCCCCACATAATGTCAATGCGGAGGTCACGAGTCCTTCATTGTCCATTAAATACTGATGTCTGTTGTGAATGAGTCATGAGTGCTTGTTCTTGGTCTGAGGTGTGCTTGTTATTTCCTGATGCTTATATATGGTGTTATGGTTTGTTTCTGTGTGTCTTTCTTGTTGTACTGGTCTGGCCAACTAGTATGATTTGTGGCATATGGATGTAGGATGTAGGTTTGTTGTTTATTTCAGGAAGTAATGTGATGCATGTGATCCTTGTTCAGACTGTTGTGTGTGTGTGTCAGTATGGAAAGGGACAGGATGTGTCCTCTTGCGTCAGTTTGCTGATTGTGTCGTTGGTTGTGAAGTGAGGTATGTGGGTATCTATCGTTTATTGATTATATTGCACATTTTATCTTACTTGTGTTGTGTTTAATTTATTGAATCTACTGACCAATTGTACTTGACATGTTGTCAATGTTCTATTTGATTCTTTTAATTTCCCAACGAAGGGAGATATGTTGTATCTTATATCTTCCTGCTGCTCAGCTTGATTGCATGTGATGTGGAATGTACGATGAATGGAATGTTAGTGTGTTGTGAATGTCAGTTGGGTGAGGGCTGAGCAGCAGGACAGCTGCTCCTGATGGGGTTAACATTATAACCTATTATCTATCATCTTAATTCAATAAAGTAACTTGCTTAATCAACAAGGAAGATCCAGCCTCTTATTGATTACATCAGTATCACTAATGTTTATGTTTCTCGAGGCACCACCTTCTGCCTATGTCAGTGAAATCTGTAGCATTATGGAAGTTTGAAGCAGTTGGGGCAAGATGGCTGCCGAGACGCCGTAGGGGGAAGTCGCACCCTACCTTACTCCTGATGGTGTCTCGATGAAGTGGAAAGAATGCTCATTCAGTGTTTTTTATATCGCTTAAGGTTTCAGGCGGTACTATATTCCATGCATCCCGCCGCACATTGAAGCTCCAGTTGATGAGATGTTTGTAAATCTGATAGACTGGTCCACGATATTTAAGGATTTGGCTTACGACAAAAGTCTGAGAAAAGGAAGAAATCTTTTCGAGTCCTTCACATCTTTAATCTCAATGACATTTCAGGCGGGTCGTCTCTATTACTCTACAGAGATGGCGCCCAAGATCCACCGTACTAACAACAAAAGCAAGGACTTAGCCCCCACCGATGAGGAATGGTCTGAAGATGGTCCTGGATCCTCAGCTACCAACCTGAGAGCAAAATCGAGGAGTAAAGCCCAGCTGAGGCGGGAGGCTGCGAAAGAGCCAAAGGAGGCTAAAGCACGAAAGCTGAAAGAAAGAGAGCTGATCAAAGCAAGCAAAACGGAAGGCGCCCGACCTGGTAGGGGTCTCGGCAAGGGAGTCACAGACCCGAAGTTGCTGGAAGCGCTGGGAAAAGAACCGGCTCTACGGCAGACCACAATAGTGGAATCGTTCCTACCTGCATCTGGAGTGGCGGTGGAAGTATCGGCGGATATACCAGTCGGGCAGCAGGCGTCTCTCATTCCCACGCTGGCGGTTCTGTGTGGGGACAAGCTGGGCCATGTGCAGTTGCAAAGTTCCGTGGCGGCTGGTGTCAATGAAGATGTTAATGGGGATGCGGTGCGTGCTGAGATTGCTGGCAGCCTGGCGACGCCTCCTACAGGAAGTGAGGTTACAGAAGCAGAGGGTGCGGATGTCCTTTCAGTGGCTGCAGCAGGGGGCGGGCCTACGGTTTTAAAGGGCCGGGAGCCTGAAGTCGAGACAACAGCAATAAAGGTAGGAAATAATCATGCAGCGCTACCTCCAGTCCTACACACTATTAGAGATTCTGGTCCTGGAGCAGAGGGCAGTTTTGAGAGCGAGAGTATGACTGTAGCCCCCTGTGGGAGCAATGGAGGAATGCAAGATGTGCAGGATATGAGAAGGGAGACACAAGTTCAAGCACATGAGGTATCGGATCCATTAAAATTAAATAGTTATATCTCAGTGGATACAAGTATGACTATTGGCAACATGAAACATGTGCAAAGTATTCCAGATCCATCTTTGGCATCTCCTGGTGAAGATATCTTTTTTACTGGGAATGATGAAGCAGACAATGAAGAAGATGAGGAGGAGCTAGATGGAAGCGAGACATGCACTGCGGAATCTTCTATTTTAGATTCAGAATTGGGCGTTTCAGATTCCGTGGTAGGCTCAGGTTCAGAAACTGACATATCCGGACTCGGGAACGTATCGACCATCTCGGACAGTGATACTGACTCAGTGGCACATGAGACAGTACAAAGAGTGGTAAGACCAAAAATTAAAAAAAGTTTAAGAGAGGAGCACAGAAAGTCAAAAGATAACGACTCTGCATATACGGGAAAAACCGGTAATCCAAGCCGCAGGAATGAATCTAAAGCACCTCGCAGAAAACAAGTGAAACCAGTTGCAAAAAAATTAATTTGGGAGAACACCGCAGAGCATGGAATAGCTCAGACTGGAGTACCTGTGAACACGGAAATAAGGGCTCAGGAGTTTACCTCTCATGGAGCTGAGGGGGACTCTGGAAGGGGCGCCGCAAATTTTGAACTTTTGTTTTCAACCCTAAAACAAATCCAAACTGAGGCACGTGCTGAGAGTCACAGATCAAGCAGGAGGGCCAGGCATGCAAATAGAAAGATACAATCCTCTCTGCAGAAGGTCAACAAAATGTACGAGGATATGGTCGGGAGGGTATCCGAGCTTGAGGTCAGAACAAGCAAACTGGAAGACGATTTCGTTAAGATGAAAGATGCTGGTGACGATAAGGATAAGACAACTGCTGATATGCTTTGGAAGCTAGAGGACTTTGAAAACAGACAAAGGCGAAATAATATCAGATTAATTGGAATTGAAGTGGGGAAAGAGGCGGGGGATGTTAGAGCATTTGTTATTGATTTGTTGAAAGGCGCATTTCCTGAGTTGGTCTCATGGGATTGGGAACACGAGATTCAAAGAGCGCATCGATTTCCGCTGACACGAAAAGATCTGCAGGGCAAGCCCCGGGCAATATTGCTCTATGTTGGTAACTTTCTCCTGCGCGAAGAATTAATCAATAAGGCAAAACCACAGGCTAAACGTTCTTATAAGGGAATTGAGTTTTTTGCCCTCCCCGATTTCTGCCACGCCACCGTGGAAAGAAGGTGGCGGATGAGACAGCTTATTACCCCATTTCATAATATAGGCTATGAGGCTTATCTTTTATTTCCGGCACGTTTGAAAGTCGGCTTGGAGGGTAGCTTCAGAGTTTTTCATTCTGAAATCATGGCGCAAGAATATCTTACCTACCTGAGAGAGAATAGGGGACGTCAAAAGCCTTCACGTGGATCTTTGGAGGTCCAAGACATACAAGCTGGACCTGTCCAAAATATACCTCGTAAAAAGTAAAAAGCAACATACTCTGCTAGTAACAAGAATGAAAAGAAAAACAAGGCATTAGGAGCAGTCTGATCGCTAAACTCCCTTTTTCCTCTTTTCTATTATAAACTTTTAATTGAAGGGTGGCTGCATAGTGGTGCATAGTAGTGTAGTTAACTACTAACTCCCTTATACATATTATTTTCTGCATTATATTTATTTTCGAGAATTCGTTTTTTCTGCTGCTCAAATTGGTGATATGCCTTTTAAAAGTGTAAAATCTTGAAGCTACTGCTAAAAACTGCTAAAGACTATGAACTAGGGGGGAAAAAAAAAAAAAAAAAAAAAAAAATGACTGGCTTTGTTTCTATGACAGTGAGCATTCTGAACAATGTATATAGTTAAGGAAAAATCAGGGAGGGGAGGGTGAGACAACCCAGTGGCAAACGTCAGCCAGACATAGGTCTTATGGACCTATTTGCCTGTAGGGGGGGAGGGACCACGAGGGTGGGATGTCTGGGGTGGGGGGGAGAATTTAGGGGCAGGGCACAAGGGTATTGTAATTTGTAGAGGTAATGATGGGCATATGATGGAAAAAGTGCTTCAGTGGCAGGATGTCAAGGAAGGGAGTACCAAATTTAAGTTCCACGTATTGAATGTATTAGTTGAACTGAAGATAAACTTCGTTAAAATAATGTCAAGTGAGCAGGCAGTCAAAGGTTTTGTGAAAATCAGTAATGACACTTAGGTTTGTAACATGGAATGTGTGCGGTTTAAACGATGTCCAAAAGAGGTATAAGATAGGCGCTCGATTACGTCAGATGAATGTGGACTTTATTTTTTTGCAAGAAACGCATATAATGAGTACCCAAGAGTTTTGTTTGAATCAGATGGGATATCAACTCATAGTTAGTTCTAAACAAGGTGCTAAAAATAGAGGAGTTGCTATTTTCTCAAGGAGCAAAAACTTGATAATAGGGAAAAAATTAGAGGACAAATGGGGAAGATGGGCCATGGTAGAGATCGAGATAGATGGGGTTTGGACGACGATGGTGTCAATTTATGGGTCTACACAGGATGACCCGGAGGTGTTACAGTTTATAGATTCTGAGCTAGCTGCTTGGCCTCCACAGATTATTATAGGAGGAGATCTCAATATCAACGGGGCTGATGGGTTAGGAACTGGTCAAAATAGAAGTTATAAAGGCCGTAAAAAAGAGTTCATAAGGCACTTGTTGATCTCCTGCGTAGTAATAATCTGAATGATGTTTGGGGTACCACTAGACCACAACAGAAAGGATATACTTACTACTCTGCACCACACCAAGTTTGTGTTAGGCTCGACTACTTTCTAATTTCTAGCAACCTAATGTCAAGGGTCAATATTGATAGATTGCCAAGAATTTTAAGTGATCACAACCCATTAATTTTGGAATTAAAGTTAGAAGGAGGAAAAAGACCTAATCGGGTATGGACTTTTGAAAGAAGACTTCTTTTAGAAGAGGATTATGTATTACATATGTCGAAATGGATCACTGATTTTTTTCACTATAATAAAGGAACGGCATCGGAGGGAGTTATATGGGATGCTTTTAAGGCAGGCGTCCGTGGAGAAACATGTAGTTACAGTTTTCATAAACGCAAATTGGAAGGGGTACTACAAAGGGAGTTAGAGAGAGCCGTCTCAGAAGCAGAAGAACAAGTTGATAATTGTCTCATCAGGGGGGACCCAGCTGAACAATATCTGATAGATTTACTAAAAGTTAAAAGCGAGGCGGAAGGGGATCTGGCAAAAAAAGCGGCAGTACACTATACAATTCGTAGGGAGAGATGTTATGAATACAATGAAAAAGTTGGGCATGTACTGGCCATGCGTACTAGGCAGATAGCGGCAGCAGGCACGGTCAGGTAAATTAGAGATGAAAATGGCAATATACAAACTGGCCCCGAAGAAATCAGGGAAGTATTCAGGAAATTTTACCAGACCCTTTATGATCACCAATACCCCTGTAGTAGTGAAGAGATTAGTGATTATTTGGAGAATATACCAAATGAGAGGGTATCAGATGAAGATGCAGATAGATTAGAAATTCAGTTAGAAATGGAAGAGGTTAAGGAAGCCATGGGTAAACTTCCCTCAGGTAAGGCTGCCGGCCCCGACCAGATACCTCTAGAATTTTATAAAACTTTCTGGGGGGTGCTTGCTCAAGAGTTAACTAGAGTGTTTCAATCTGCACAGCTCGGGCAGTCTATACCAAAGTCATGGGGGGGTGCAGACATTGTCCTGATCCTTAAAAAGGGTAAGCTGGAGGAGGAGCCTGGGTCTTATCGTCCCATTACATTAATGAATAACGATACTAAAATATACTCTAAAATATTGGCAATGAGATTCGCAGAAGTAATTAACTCACTAGTCTATTACACCCAACATGGCTTCATTCCTGGTAGAGGAACGACCCATCATACTAGGAAAGTAATAACATTATTGGACGCCACCGAAGTCACAGGGGACCCGATGGCAGTTATGCTGTTGGACGCTGAAAAAGCGTTTGATCGGGTCTCCTGGGACTATTTGTGGTACACCTTGGCTAGAGTTGGCCTTAGGGGTGGGTTTATAAAAGCACTGCAAACCCTATATAAAGAACCGGTCGCGGCCTTAAGAGTCAACGGGGGGACTACTGGCCAATTCTCTATTAAAAGGGGTACACGGCAGGGGTGCCTATGCTCCCCATTACTCTTTGCCATGTATATGGATCCACTGATCCGCAAACTAGAGCTCTGTCCAGAGATAACTCCACTGCCGACATTACTGGGACCATGTAAGATCTTGGCTTATGCTGATGATGTGGCGGTGATAACACCAAACCCCACAGAGGCAACTGTTTACATAGAAGAATAGGCCCGCAGATTCGGATGGGTATCCGGGTATGCCCTAAATGCCTCCAAGACTCAGATAATTAAAAATTCTGTGACTCCGTGTGACGATAACCGTGTGGTTCAGGCAGGGACTTACCTTGGAATAAAAATAACAGCTGATTTAAATAACTTGGTGGAAAATAACATCGTCCCAATAATAAGCAAAACAAAGAAGGATTTGGATCGGTACGAAAATCTACACTTATCACTAGTGAGTCGGGTCAATATTATTAAAATGATGATATTGCCAAAATTTTTGTATATATTTAGGGCCATCCCACTCTTATTCGAAAACAAGTGGTTCAAAATATGTGAACAAATGATCAACCGCTTCGTATGGGCTAAGGGAAAAACACGCAGAGCGCTGAGATATATGTCTCTACCACGGGAACGTGGTGGCTGGTCCTTACCAGATCTAAAAGTGTATTATTGGGCCGCCGCATTCCAAAACATGTTGGGACAGGTAGGGGGGGCTGATATAGATGACTGGGACAAAGCAGGATCACTTGCAATTTATGGTTTGGTTTTAGGTAAAAACGCGGAAAATATATTTTTAAGATTTACGGAGGAAAGTTATTATAAAAGAACTCGGTTCAAGATTCTAATGGCTGCCCATAATGTCTGGAAGGGAATATCAAAAAAGATCGGATTTGGGAAATATAATTTTTACACTAGACTCAAAAATAACCCCTCACTCCCTAGTATGGTTTTTTCAGGAGCTGTATTCCAAGATTGGGAGTCGCGGGGGATAAGAAAGATTGGAGATATTCTGGGCCCCCAAGGTATTTTACAATTTGTTCAGCTACAGGATCGATATACCCTAGATACAAAACACTTTTTTAAATATCTTCAAATAAGGAGTGGTCTAATAAACAGGAAAGGAGGACCCTTGGGGTTTGATAGAAATATATTGATGGATATTATAGAAACAGGCTCGGATTGTACTATAAAGAGGTTCTACTGTGAGATGACAGTGTTAAAGAAAGATGATATGGAGAAATGGATAAACAGGTGGTCTGTAGATTTGGATATAAATAGGGATATTTTCTCAGATTCATTAGAGATGGGAAGAAAATTGTTGTGTTCATCATCATTACAGGCTCAACATTATAAGACTCTATTCCATCTCTACTACACGCCTGGAAAAATTGTTCAATGGGGGGGCACTACGGGAACCACCTGCTTCAGATGTGGGAGTCTGGGGGCGGACCTAATACATATTTTCTCACTCTGCCCACATCTGAATAGTATAAAACGGGATATTGAGCAATTTTTACAGAATGTATTATCAACAACAATAGAACTAAGCCCAGCTGTCATGCTATTAGGAGTCAATCCTGAGACATATGTGGGTAATGAAAAGTTTCTATTCGTAGCATTGGCCATCCTCAGACTATTAGTCGCCTCGGCATGGCTGGACCCTAACCCTCCAACTTATCATCAATGGTTGGGGAAGATATTATCTATTCAAAAGCTAGAATCAGCTATCTATGCGAAGAGGGGGAGAAATGGCAAGAAACTAGGTTTAGAAATATGGGAGCCTCTCGTTCACTGGAAACAAGGTCCCGATCATTGATCACCAGGGGGGGGTATGAAATTGAGAATCTAGTATATAGAAGTCTGTGTATATTTGGATTATATGATTTGTTTTGAGAAAACTATGTATGAATCGATATTATTTTATGACCATAACGTTCTGTATAATTCCCATACTTATACATGTCTTTGTATTGTAATGAATGTTACTGTGCCCTGTCCTCATCTCAGGGGGGGAAAAAAGGGGAAAAATTTCAATAAAAATATTTAAAAAAAAAAAAAAAGGAAGTTTGAAGCAGTTATAGCAGTTGGAGTTGGGAATTACAGTGCTAGATTGTAGAGGATGACTTCGCTCTTTCCGTCCGATTGCACTATGCTGCTATGGGTACGTGCTTAGAATGTGGTTGTCCCTGGTTGCTATCTGCCCTGTGAGAAGAAATGGCAAAACTAATCCCACAAATAAAAATGGAAAGAACAAAGAAAAAGGCCAACAGGAAAATAAGAAATAAAAGAACATAAACAACATTCTCTAGCAATCTAAACCTTTGTTCAGAGGCTTTCTGCTGAGTCCCAACCTGTGGCCCTGTCCACCACTGAACAATAAACTATGTGTGTTGTTTTGTGGTCTGTGCCCCACCCATACTGAGTGCCTAGTATAGAGAGACATTGCTCAACTAGGGCATATCTTAACCGTGCCACTACTGGTGCCCTATGACTGGAGCCTCCAGCTAAGTCAGCTATCACTTTTATAGGGATTTCCCATTTCCACTAGAGACAGAAATGCCTTTTTTTAGGAAAATAAATTACTTAATGACCCTATGTTTTGGGAAGTGTGTTGTCTGGAGCAGAGAAAGCAGAAGTCATTTCCTTTGCCAGACCTTTCAATATTCAATAAGCAGTGATGCACCTTTTCCCATAACTATAAGTGCCACATGCAGCCGTATGAGTCCCCACTCCTTATTTGTGCGCCTCCACACATATTTTATCCACCTCTGTGACCATCCAAAGTATCACAGTTTTTGGGGCAAATTTTATTGGTACAGTTTTCTATCTTCATATTTTTAGAGATGAACAGGTCTTGTCTGCCGGTGCCAGTTGTCTCTCTTGTCATGTTTCTTCTCCCGTGGCCATCTTATCTTTCTTCTTGGTCCTCGCCATCTTGCTTATCTTTTTTTTTGTTTATGTTCTGCCTCTGTGGACCAAATGTTATTGGAATAGTGTCCATATCTCTTCAATCGAGCATATCCAAGATTTTCTACAAGTACTCTCGTCCATCACACTCTGTCATCTTTCTTTCTATCGTGATTATCATTTGGGCTTGCTCCAGTAGTCCATACTTTATCTCTTTTTTTCCTTAGCCAAGGTCAAAGCACAAGGAATTGTCTTCTCTTTACTTTAATTTCATAAGAAAAGCCTGCAGTGAAATACACTTGATCTGATCCTAGGAGATAGGGGCCATGTTTCTTTGCTGTGTCGATTATTTGCCTAGCTTAATGATGCCGCAGACAGCTTACTAGTATCTGTCATGGGTGGTACATAGAGGTACCCTGGAGTGATTTCACCCTATGTACATGCTGATGTTCGAGATGGAGGTCAAAGGGTATGTTCATAAGGGTGGGAATTAGTGTGCTCTGCAAAGTTACTATGTGGGCCTTTTCTGCTTGTTCGGGTATTAAAGAAATTCTCAAGTTTTTACTTTGACTTCTGTTCTCTAAGTTGATTGTCTTTTTTTGTCAATACCATAGCTTTGACCCGCACTTTGGTTTATTGTCATTCTTTATTCCTGGTTATTTATTCTCGCTTCTGGTTTCAAAAGCGGTTTATGAAATGGAGTGGCCTCACCCCTAAGCGATTGAACTTTCATTGTTGTGAAGGTAACAGCTGACTTTATTGTCCTTTTTGAGACTTTTTTGTCTGCTAACTCTTTTATCAGCAGGTTGAGTGCGGTATCCAACATCAAAACATCTGACATTCTGAGGTGGATGATTTTGGTTCGCTGGCTACAGCCTCTGAAAACAGTAGCTGTCTTGATAATTTAAATGTTGATATCTGTGGTAAAAGGGGGAACCCTAATGCTGCAGTAGTATCTTCATGCTGTCTGGCATTTTGTTGCTTTTCTGCCTCACCATTTCACCGCATTCCCAGGTAATGTTGTTGTAAAGCCGATCTGTGTCACAGATGTACCTTTCCTACATTGACATTAACACTGCCCAAGCACTATATTACTACTTGTTTTTTTACATAATTAAGTGTGTCTGTTGATATTTGCCCGTCATTCCCATTGCTTTGTATCGGTTATTGCCATTCCGCATGTGGGGGTGAAGGTAGAGGTCTCTTTGCAACTGACTTGCTTGTTACATATTATAGTCAATGTGCAACCACAGCATTTCAAAATGGCAGCTGTTTAGCAAACAGCTCTCCTTTGACCTGGCATATTGGGTTTTTTCAGGCCCCTGTAGAGATGGTCATATGGGTGATTAGTCTGGCTTTGATGGTGCTGCCTTAGACGGGCATGGTGCCATGAAGAATGTTAGAAATGGGAGTCTCTAGTTGGCTTAGGTATGCACCTTTGTCCAAGTAGGAACCCTTCCTTCTAGTTAGGATAGCGGGATTACATACTTCAGATAACCCCTGTTCACCCCTTTGGTAGCTTGGCACGAGCAGACAGGCTTATCTAAAAGGCAATGTGCAAATATGTGTACCCAAGCGCACAGTAACACAGTGAAAATACCACAGATGAAAACCACGCCAGTTTATAAAAATAAAGTATTTTTATCAAAACTAAACAAAACCAAAACAACAAAAATCTAACTTACAAATAGCTCCACCTGCGGCTGTTGCGATGTCGTGACAGGCACAAAGTACGTCGATAAACGAGAGGTGAGCGGACTGGGTAGGGAGTCACACAGACCCCAAAACAACAGTACCTTGGAAATTAAGTCAACAGACTGTGAACACCGTCTTCGATGTGAGGTGTCAATGGTTGAGGCAAAGCCTCCACCTTTTTGCCACGGAGGAGGTGAGGCATCAAGTACAAGACAGGCGAGCTTAGGCTGCTTCGGCCATGTGTTGGTTCTGGAGAGGTGATGCGACGGAGGGTTTGTGAAATCACCATCGCCAAATATCAGACCTGCGATACCGAGATGCTGGCGCTGACAGCGTCCATGTGAGAAATGGTTTTGTTAAGGCCTATAACTTCAGGCCTCAAAGGGTGTCGAACCTGCAGTGTAGGCAGGACTGTGTATCGTGCACTTCACGAGTGGTGCCCCCGGCAGCGTCAAGGGTGGCATCACTAGCCACTAGGAGAAGTGTGGCTCAATGGTTAGAGCAGCAGACCCTGATGCAGAGGTCTAGCCCGGGACCAGGGTTCAATTCCCCGCCTCGGCGGGTCTTGGGCTAAAAAATTCCACAGACCTGATAATTCTCGCCTCGGTGCCTATTCCAATCATGGAGTCCCACTCTGTAACTCTGGGCAATAGCTTACTTAATCTCCACAACGGCCCCCACAACGCTAAGGATGTCTGGCCTCCACCTTGGGGGTGCCCAGGAGTCGATGCTTCACAGGGAAAGCCAGGATGGGTTCCACAGCGGTATTCGTACAAGCGCCTTGAGACCCTTGCGGGTGAGTAGTGCGCTAGACAAGTATCAATTTACATTTACATTTACTAGCGGTGTTGCTGATGGTGTCCGAGTTGCTTTTGTTGCTTTACAGCACCAACCACACAATTCTCAGTGACCAGGAACTGGAATTAGTGCCCTTTGAATACAGGAGTATGCAGAGGATTTCCAGTGCAGGTTAGTGGGTTGCAGGTGAAGTATTTGTGTCCCTGAGACTTCAGAACAGGAGACAAGCACACAGAAGCCCTTGGAGATTCTTCTCAAGCAGGTTCTCGGCAAAGTTCCAGTCTTTATACTCTCTTTGGCAGAAGCAGCAACAACAGGCCAACCCAGCAAAGCAACACAGCAAAGGGGAAATACTCCTCCTTAAAGCTCTCCAGCTGTGCTCCTTGGTAGAAGTGACCTAATTCACTGGGCTTTATGGTCCAATAGTTATAGCCCATTTTCTCTTTGTTCTATTTGTGGCAAGTGTCTCTGAGCTCAGTCCAAACCAGTTCCCTCCTCTCTGGTGCAGCATGACCACAGGAGGTGGAGACAGCATTATGCAGAGGAGACACGACTTTCTCAGGTGCAAGTAAAATTCATCCCACCTCTCTAAATGCAGCCAAGGTCTATTCAGTCCAGCTATGAGTCACACAGGAAAGGCAGGACACACCTCCCCCAAGCACCTTGAGACCCTCTGGGTGAGAAGTGCGCTATACAAATCTCTGAACTTGAACTTGAACTTGTGCCCATCTACAGTGAATGCACATCCCCAGCTCCTGTCACTCCAAAGCCAGGTGCTGAATACACAGTCAGAGGCACACAGAACGGTAAAACAAGAAAACTTCCACAAATGTTTCTAAAAGTGACATTTTAAAGCACACAATTTAAAATACCACCTTTAATAAAAGGTGTGTTTTTAAATTCTGAGTTTAGAGAGCCTAAACTATATTACCCTATCTGGTCCCAATGGAAAGTTACAGTGCTTCTCCCATGTTTTCCTATGTCACAGACAGCCTTTCAATATTAAAAAAACTAAATTGGCAATACATAATTATCAGGACATGTAAAACACACTAGTACATGTCCCACCATTAATGTACTCTTAACCCTGCCCATGGGGGTACCTTGGTTCCTTGGTAAGAAAAGAGAAGGTTGTGGCCTGCAAAGTGGGTGCACTTGCCAGTTCGACATGTCTGTTTAAAACGGCACACCAAGACACTACAGTGGTAGGTCTGAGACACATTTACAGAGCTACTCATGTGGGTGGCACAACCAGTGTTGCTAGGCTGATAGTAGCATTTGATTTACAGGTCCTGGCACACTCAGTGCCCTTTACTAGGGACTTACAAGTAAATCAAATATGCCAATATTGGATAACCAAGCATAATTATAATTTACACAGAGAGCATATTCACTTTGGCACTGATCAGTAGTGGTAAAGTCCCAAGAGTTCTATAGCCAACAAAAACATACCAGGAAAAAAATAGGAGGAAGAAGGAAAATTTACAAAAAAGGGCAATTCCAAGAAAGAGCTACCTACATATGGCGGTTTGGGCATCCCTCTGTCATCAATATAAGTTACTGCCTCTGGGTAATTAATGGCTGCCCTCTGCTGTGTACCAACCTCCACCACTTGCAGTGCAGGTGATGCAAGATCATGGCTCCCTGTGTCCAATACCTGCCCAGTAGATGCAGACAACTAGCTTATCTCACTACAGTTTCAGGTCTTCCAGATGTCCTCGCCGCACCACTGCCAATAGAGCCACCCAGTGTGCAATCCAGACATATGAAAGGGCTGTCCAGACTTTACTGTCAGATTGAGGTTCGGCGACTTCAAGGTTGCCTAAAAATGACCAGGCTTTAGGGCATGATGCCCCTTTCCAGAAGGGTGGGTAACACAGTTTTACTGACTTCCTTGACCTGCAGTTGCCACAGGAGCTTTGCGCAGTTGAGAGGTTTATACATGCACATATAAAAGATTACTGCATGTCCAGTTTCCGCTTAACTCACATGACATAAATGTATTGCCTTCCAGAACACTCCAATGCTCCAAGTGCTCGATTTGTGCCATTGTTGTCCACTGGCAGTCATTTTTGGAACCCAAAACTAATTGTTGTTGTTCAGACTTTGATCCAGAGCAAGATAAGAGGCAGAAAGGGGAGCGTGATAACAGGTTTGATTAAGAGGAAAACTGGATTTTAGCTGTACATTATTTGGCTGTAATTTATGCTACACTCAATGTGGCGCTTTCAAACGTTAAAGTTGTGGAAAATGATGTCTCCATATTTCTAAAGCTCTTTTGACATAGCCCTACAACTAGCAAGGAGCCAGGCACTTGTGGCTGTAGAGAAAAACAGAGGATGACAATTATTTTTAATTGACATATTTACTGCTCGCCGTCAGTGGCACTGCATCAAAGGAGAGAGGATATTTTCACAATGAAAGTTCAAAGCTTTCACTCAAGTGATTTTACGTAAAATACCTTGCAACAAAAAATACTCGAAACATGTCTAAAGCAAATATCAAATAGTTTAATGTCATTTTTTTTCAATTATTGATTTTGTGTTCCCTGGAAATGATGCTCAAAATAAAATGGTGTTTATTCCTTAATAAGAACACAGCAGGAAACATTCTGTGTGATACCATTTATAGCACAGTATGCATTAAAGGACACCTATTATACTAAATGAAATTCCACTCGATAATAATGTACTTGGAAAAAACAGAACTTTCTGCTCATTTGTACAACGATGAAACATGAGAACCCGTCAACATACATGACAGGGCCGAGGACACTGTGTTCTCTGACTGAAAAGCAGACATTAGAGTTCAGTCTTTTTGTTCATAATAAACAATTTAAGGCTTTCGCTTTAAAAACTGGAGAGGATTTTATGACGCGAAGTCACCAAGGGTTACAGGAAGCACATTGATCCAATCCAAAATAGAAGATAAACTGCAACTCGACCACTACTGGCAGGTGGTGATGGAACAATATCACTAACGTGTTTGCGAGTTTGCCTGTGGCCCCCAGCAATCCTGCAGAGGTCTCGAAGCATCTACCCGATTTAATGATCCAACTATAGTATAAAACTGGAAATCCGTCATCAGGAAATCTACCTGAACTAGAATGATCAGACGTATCCAGAGGTTCTCTCCCCAAATGTAGAAAAGCATAGGGAGGTGCACAAAACCTACCCCACTGCAGTATATTGTATCAAAATTAAGAGGAAACATATCAGGAAAACTTGAAAAAAGTCGTCGTTCTCATTCTATCAAGGAGAAAAGACGCTGTCTAAAAGTAGATGGTAGCCTTGTGGTGGATCTGAAACATGAAATGTAAGAGGCCAAAAAAGAGGTGGCATGTCTGTCAGTAAAAAGTCCACAAGATTATGCAGGTGTTCATCCAAAAAGTGAATCACCACACCCACCGTTTGTCAAATAGTTCACACTTTGCAGTTCCCTCACAATTTGTATGGGTTCTTGAATTTCAACTGTCAGCAATATGTAATGTAATGACAACGACTGTGACAATCATAATACAAACAGTAAACGTGTAAAGTTAAATTAAAACCAGGAAAAACCTTGCCATGGAACATTTGCATTACCTCCAGAAGATAATCTTAGGTGCAATGTGAGATAATCCCCGGTGTAGCACATATATATTTGATTCTCATGTCTGTCACGTCATTTGCATTGCAACATATATATGGATACGCTGTTTATCCAGCTACCATTAGGAGTACATATCTGTCAAACGGGGTGTGGTTTCAATATATGTATTTTTTTTAATGTGTGAGGTTTGAGAAGTGCAAAGATTTTTTAAAAAGATAGGCCAACAGGCAGCAGGAGGACTGGCACAGCTATGCAGCCTTTGCTTTCACTACTCTAATCCCCACCGCAGCCAAGGGTATATGTTCAAGGAAGTGGCGGAGTGAAGGGTTAGCCGTCATGGCTTAACACGTCACTCCACCACTTCAGAAACGCAAGGCTGCACCATATTTACAACAATATGGTGCAGCCTTGCATTTCCCCCTGAACTGGCGCTAAACTCAGCAGCCAAGTGCCAGCGCAGACACCCTTGCGCCATAGTGCAATGGTGTCTGCGGGCAGGAGAAAGATTGTTTATGTGCAGGAAGGTCTCCCATGTTGTACATAAACAATCTTTCAAATGCCATTTTGTCACTTCTATGTGTGATGCAGTACCCATGGAATGTAAACAGAAACAATTCCCAACAGGTATCGTGCAAGGGCAATTTAAACAATGTATGCAGTTTGCATTACAAAAATAAGGAACAAGGAGTCACTAGAATTTTTTGAAAAAAAGGCGGTATTATTCACCAATAGAAACAGGGAAAGGTCTTTCACATGGCAATACAGTTTAAACAGCACTGTACAGAACAGATCATGTGACAACCCAGTGACACTTGGTGCGTGGTGATATATACAGTTGGTGATTGTGAAGGTGCAAGTGCTAAAGTGAACAGCGTGATCGGCGCATAAACACAAGTTGTATGTATGTATGTAGTCTTGTAAAGCGCACTGCTGCCCTGAGGCGTCGTGGCGCTGTAGACCGCTGGGGAACCAGTCCTGGCTAACCCTGTGAGATGGTCCCTACTGGGTATCTCCAAGGTGAAACCAGGCATCCCCGGCGAATGTGGGAGGCCGTTGTAGAGATGAGGCAAGCTAATGCCCAGAGTTGCCGAGTGTGATCCCTGGTTAGAGTAGACACTGAGGCGAGAATTATCGAGTCCGCTGACCCATAGTCCACGACCCTGCCGCGTCGGGACTTGAACCCTGGTCCCGGTCCGTTCTCTGCTTCTGGGTCTGCCGCCTCTAACCAGTGAGCCACACCACTCCAAGTTGTACATCAATAATGGCTCCACAAGATCAAGTTGTATTCACTTAGAACAAGATTGCATAAATTTAAACAGGAGCACAAAACGTAATATGCGTCATATAATTATGCTGTAGAGTCGACGGCGTTTCGATCCCCTTTAGTCGGGATCGTCATCAGGACAGGGTTGTCGATGGAGTCAGTGCTCTGGGGGAAAGAAGGGCAATTGAGAAGAGGACCGGGGACGGAAGCGCGTGGAGGGGGGAAGGGGGTGTCCATTGGTGATGAGCGGACAGGTTTAGTGGGGTAAGTTAGCGCAGTGAGTAACTCGGTATGGATGTGAGGTGATTGGGAGGAAGCGCGGAATGGAGAGTTGGGGGTGACTAGTGTGTGTGCCAATAGCAAGAAACTTCTCATGTGGCATAAAATACTATTAGAGCATTGTGAGATAACCAAATGAGACACTGTGAGTGAATGAGCCGTGAGTGGCTGAGTGGCTGGTGCAAGACAGGCACTGAGTCGTGAAGGGGTGTAGTGAAGATATTAATAAAGGCAGGCGGCGGTGAAGGAGCGCGGGGGAAAAAAAACAAAAAAAAACGGGTGGGTAACTTACAGTGACACCAAAGCGCGGACGCGTGGGTGGCTGAGGTCCATGCGGTCGCTCAAGAATCGATAGCTGCAGGGAGGTAATGGGGAGAGATAAGAGCGGGGTTTAGTTAAGGGCGCCGGGTGGAAGGAAGGAAAGCGTCTCAGGTTCAGTTGTATTACCTGATCGTGGATTGAATCTGATCAGCGGGCGGGACGTGCGGCGCCTATGAGGAAGGAAAAGTAGCGGGGGTTAGAGAAAGCCAATGGCGTGAGAGACCATTAAACTGCATGGTAAGGAGATCGCATGGGGTGTGCGTGTCCTGGGCGTACCTGTACGAATTAGGGTGGCGGAGGGCGATTAGGGCTCTTCTGGTTGTGGAGTGCTAGCAATTAATGCTGAAGCTAAGTGGGCTGGTTCCAAGCCTCAATCTAAATCAGGAAGCCGAAGGCCGGGCGGGGTCGAATCAGCAGGGGAGGCGGGGTTGGGGGCGTGTCACGAGGTTACCGAAGTAACACTGGCAAACAGGAAGTGGCGCGGTAGAAGAAGGATTAGGGCGTGTCAGATTGTTGTCAGGGCAACAATGACAAACAGGAAGCAACGGGTATAGTACAGGGGAGGGCTTGACAGCAGGACGGAGCCTGTATGCTGGAGCAGCCGATTCGGTAAGCGATTGGAATAGGGGTGACACTTGATGTTGAATGCATAGCATAAGGGTTACAGAAATTGGAATTGTAGGTTAACCAAGGCAATATACATGTAATATACAGTTCAAAATTCACATTATTTGCGATGTCAATAAATATAACTTTTGAGTACCCTGATTATGCAAAGACGGGGTCGGTCAATTATAAGCACAAGGTAAAGTGTATTTACAAGGGGTTGGTGCCCAGTTGGATACTAGGTCTAAAACCAGTGGGTTATTTACATCAACGTATATTGGTGGGAGGGGGTAATATTTGCGCAGCAATGGAGGTTACATGTAATTGAAGTCCAGCTGGGCATGTGGTCTGAAACCGGAGGGTTATGTACATAGAAATATACAAGTGGACGGTCAAAGGGAGTGGACTTTAAACAGTAATGGTGTTAGTCCATTCATCAAGAGTGTTCAACCCATGGTTGACCGAGTCAACCCGTGAGATCCATTTGCATTCAGCCCTATTTAGTAGAGTGGCCATGTTCCCCCCTCTGATGGGTAGTGTGGGTTTTTCAATGACCATCCATCTAAGATCTGTGTCAGGATGTGATTTTTCCAGGAAATGCGTTACCAAAGGAGCAGTGAGTACTTTGCAGTTAATTCTGCTCTTGTGTTGAATTATCCGTTGTTTGACCATTTGGGTGGTTTGGCCAATATAGATTAGGTCACACGGACAACGGATGGCATAGATGACATTTTGCGTTTTACAGTTCGAGTGGTGGGAAAGTAGATGGATGTGTCCATTGTAGATGAATTCTTTGGTGTTGGTTGTTAGCTCACAGACACTGCAAGATTGGCATTTAAAATGTCCGATCACTGGGTTCAAACCCCAAGCGGCTGTGATAGTGTGCTTATCTGTTGTTGGGGTTGGCCAGGTAATCGCATGTACAAGATGGTTGGCGATGTTGTTACCTCTTTGATATGAAAATAGAGGTGGTGCGTGGAATTGTTCATCAAAGCGTAAGATAGGCCAATTTTTCTTGATTATTTTGGCAATTTTATTGCTGTCAGGGCTGAAGACGGAGACAAAGGGGATTCTGGTCATGGGTTTTTTGTTGTTATTAAGCATCAGTAGGTCCTCGCGGTGATTATACCAGGCCCGTTTCTTTGCTTTCGTGACCAAGCGCCGTGGGTAGCCTCTGTTGATGAGTTTAGTGACTAAAATGTCCGCCTCCCTAAAATAGTCTTTACGCCATTTACAATTGCGGCGGATTCGCAAGAACTGGCCAAAGGGAAGTCCATCGCGTAGGCCTCTTGGGTGGTTGCTTGAATAATGTAACAGGGTGTTACGTTCCGTCGGTTTGTGGAAAAGGGATGTTCCAAGGGCAACTTCTTCTGCATGGATAGTGACATCAACGAATGGTAAGTCATTGGATTTAGACTCACTAGTGAATTTAAGGTGTCCTTGTGCGGTATCGAGCCAATCAATGAAGGGTTGGAGGGTATCAGCTGTTCCGTTCCAGATCAATTAAATGTCATCTATGTATCGGTGCCACAGATGGATTTGGGGCCGATATGGGTTGATGGGGTTTAGGATCAGCGATTTTTCCATGTCATGTACAAATAGGATCGCAAAATTAGGGGCGAAACAAGCGCCCATGGATACTTCCTTGATTTGCAAGTAGTACATGTTTTTGTACATGAAGTAGTTGTTTGCAGGGCCACACGCAGAAGGTCCATGATAAAATCAGTGGGGATCTTGGTGAGTTGAGGTCTGGAGAGTAAGAGATTTTTAATTACTTCGAGACCTTCACGATGGGGGATGTTGGTATAAAGGGACTCGATGTCCAAGCTCGCCATTAGTTGGGTATCCAGGTCAAAGGGCTGGTCTTCTATGGTGTTAATCAGGTCCATCGTGTCACGTATGTAGGTATCAGTGGCAGGTACAAATTCCTTGATGATGGAGTCCAGATATTTACCCAGGGGTTCCAGTATGGAACCACATCCTGACACGATAGGGCGTCCAGGCGGGTTCCTTGCGTCCTTGTGTGTTTTAGGGAGGACGTATAGGACAGGTGTTCTGGGATGCGGATTGTTCAAATACTCAAATTCCTTCTTGGTTATGATATTGTTATCTCTAGCTGCTGTAGTGATTGAAAGAATCTTCTGTCTAATGTCCATCAAGGGGTCTTTTGAGAGGGTGCGATAATGTTCAGTATTGGTGAGTTGACGTTCAACCTCTTTATCGTATTGTGTGTTGTTTAAAACGACAATTCCCCCACCCTTGTCAGCGGGTTTGATGACCATTTCGGAGTTATTTTGAAGGGAGATGAGAGCTTCCTTTTCAATTAAGGGAAGATTGTAAGGGATGAAAGGTGGTATGGCTTTAAGGTCCATTACTTCCTTCATGACTAGCCGTTCAAACGCCAATATTTCAGGTGTCATTTGATTTGAGGGGGATTGAAAGTGGAAGGCAGCCGGAATGGAGAGATTTGATCCATTCTGGAATCTGGTTTGTCCGCAAAAAAGTATTTCAACCGGATTCTTCTGAAGAATTTAAGAAGGTTAGATTGTAGCTCCAGAAAGTTAGTTCTGACGGTCGGTAAGAATGAGAGACCTCGAGATAGAAGTCTAGTTTCCTCTGGAGTCAGAATGTGGTCAGACAAATTGAAAATAGGGATGGTCATACCAGTGGTGGTTGCATCCCGGTCGTCAGTTACTGTGGTGGGCCCCATTGGTAGTAACGGTTGCGGGTTTGGCGGTTGCCCGGGACCTGAGGTTGGTACTGTTTGGCCCTGGTTTGGCGGTTCTGTGGTGGTGGTTGGCCGCGTCCTCGGCCTCGTCCTAAAAAACCTGGTAGTAGAAGGGGCTGGGGTCCAGAGGATGGAGTATCTGTGTCGTCCGCAGAACTGTTGGAAGAGACAGAGAACGTGACACGTTGGTTATTTCTGAATCGTCCCCAATTGCGTGTTCTGGGAGGGTTCTGTTGAGTGTTGTAGAATTCCTCGTTGAGATAGGGGTATGTGTTCTCCACTTCATAGTTTTTGATGTCTTTTTCTATTTTATTGACCTTTTTATTGACTTCAAAGGAGTTAAAAGTGGCGATGGTGTTGATGATTTTCTCTAGGAGGCTTTTGGCATCAGTGAGGGTAGTATCTGCCTGGATGAGTTTTTCTAGTTCACCAATTTCTTGCAGTTCTAATCGGCTGTGTTCTATGGCTGTATCTATACCCAGGACCATCCAGTGACGGGAGCAGGTGGTCACCAGATGGCTGAAGCTGGTTCTGAATTTGGGGTCCTGTGTAAAGATAGCCGGGGTGTTGCGAATCTGAAGCCCTAGGGGGATAACGCCTGAGCGTAGGTAATCCGTTAGCATTCGAGCATGCAGATCAGTCCTGATCTGTTTCTTCTTCAACTTTTCCAGTTTGTCCAGGAGGACACGGGAGGTGTTAGGGGCAGTGGACGTAGTCGCGGACTGTGGCGTTCCCGAAAGTGATGAGGGGAGCCAGTCGTGACTGGATATATTCCTCTGAGTAAGTGAGGGACTTCTTGGACATCGTGTGTAGGCCAAAAGGTAGTACACAGATGAATACCTTTGTGGCTGAGGTACATTAAGTGAAGTACACTGTGGTACAACTCTCGCAGCTAAGTAGCTGCTCGTAATATGTATAAGAACAACAGGAGGGGACCCATAGACCACGTTGGGATGGATGTGTCGTGTAAACAGAAACAATTCCCAACAGGTATCATGCAAGGGCAATTTAAACAATGTATGCAGTTTGCATTACAAAAATAAGGAACAAGGAGTCACTAGAATTTTTTGAAAAAAAGGCGGTATTATTCACCAATAGAAACAGGGAAAGGTCTTTCACATGGCAATACAGTTTAAACAGCACTGTACAGAACAGATCATGTGACAACCCAGTGGCACTTGGTGCGTGGTGATATATACAGTTGGTGATTGTGAAGGTGCAAGTGCTAAAGTGAACAGCGTGATCGGCGCATAAACACAAGTTGTACATCAATAATGGCTCCACAAGATCAAGTTGTAATCACTTAGAACAAGATTGCATAAATTTAAACAGGAGCACAAAACGTAATATGCGTCATATAGTTATACTGTAGAGTCGACGGCGTTTCGATCCCCTTTAGTCGGGATCGTCATCAGGACAGGGTTGTCGATGGAGTCAGTGCTGTGGGGGAGAGAAGGGCAATTGAGAAGAGGACCGGGGACGGAAGCGCGGGGAGGGGGGAAGGGGGTGTCCATTGGTGATGAGCGGACAGGTTTAGTGGGGTAAGTTAGTGCAGTGAGTAACTCGGTATGGATGTGAGGTGATTGGGAGGGAAGCGCGGAATAGAGAGTTGGGGGTGACTAGGGTGTGTGCCAATAGCAAGAAACTTCTCATGTGGCATAAAATACTATTAGAGCATTGCGAGATAACCAAATGAGACACTGTGAGTGAATGAGCCATGAGTGGCTGAGTGGCTGGTGCAAGACAGGCACTGAGTCGTGAAGGGGTGGGGTGAAGATATTAATAAAGGCAGGCGGCGGTGAAGGAGCGCGGGGGAAAAAAAAAACGGGTGGGTAACTTACAGTGACACCCAAGCGCGGACGCGTGGGTGGCTGAGGTCCATGCGGTCGCTCAAGAATCGATAGCTGCAGGGAGGTAATGGGGAGAGATAAGAGCGGGGTTTAGTTAAGGGCGCCGGGTGGAAGGACGGAAAGCGTCTCAGGTTCACTTGTATTACCTGATCGTGGATTGAATCTGATCAGTGGGCGGGACGTGCGGCGCCTATGAGGAAGGAAAAGTAGCGGGGGTAAGAGAAAGCCAATGGCGTGAGAGACCATTAAACTGCATGGTAAGGAGATCGCACGGGGTGTGCGTGTCCTGGGCGTACCTGTATGAATCAGGGCGGCGGAGGGCGATTAGGGCTCTTCTGGTTGTGGAGTGCTAGCAATTAATGCTGAAGCTAAGGGGGCTGGTTCCAAGCCTCAATCTAAATCCGGAATCCGAAGGCCGGGGGCAGGGTCGAATCGGCAGGGGAGGCGGGGTTGGGGGCGTGTCACAAGGTTACAGAGGTAACACTGGCAAACAGGAAGTGGCGCGGTAGAAGAAGGATTAGGGCGTGTCAGATTGTTGTCAGGGCAACAATGACAAACAGGAAGCAACGGGTATAGTACAGGGGAGGGCTTGACAGCAGGATGGAGCCTGTGTGCTGGAGCAGCCGATTCGGTCAGCGATTGGAATAGGGGTGACACTTGATGTTGAATGCATAGCATAAGGGTTACAGAAATTGGAATTGTAGGTTAACCAAGGCAATATACATGCAATATACACTTCAAAATTCACATTATTTGCGATGTCAATAAATATAACTTTTGAGTACCCTGATTATGCAAAGACGGGGTCGGTCAATTATAAGCACAAGGTAAAGTGTATTTACAAGGGGTTGGTGCCCAGTTGGATACTAGGTCTACAACCAGTGGGTTATTTACATCAACGTATATTGGTGGGAGGGGGTAATATTTGCGCAGCAATGGAGGTTACATGTAATTGAATTCCAGCTGGGCATGTGGTCTGAAACCGGAGGGTTATGTACATAGAAATATACAAGTGGACGGTCAAAGGGAGTGGACTTTAAACAGTAATGGTGTTAGTCCATTCATCAAGAGTGTTCAACCCATGGTTGACTGAGTCAACCCGTGCGATCCATTTGCATTCAGCCCTATTTAGTAGAGTGGCCATGTTTCCCCCTCTGATGGGTAGTGTGGGTTTTTCAATGACCATCCATCTAAGATCTGTGTCAGCATGTGATTTTTCCAGGAAATGCGTTACCAAAGGAGCAGTGAGTACTTTGCAGGTAATTCTGCTCTTGTGTTGAATTATCCGTTGTTTGACCATTTGGGTGGTTTGGCCAATATAGATTAGGTCACACGGACAATGGATGGCATAGATGACATTTTGCGTTTTACAGTTCGAGTGGTGGGAAAGTAGATGGATGTGTCCATTGTAGATGAATTATTTGGTGTTGGTTGTTAGCTCACAGACACTGCAAGATTGGCATTTAAAATGTCCCATCACTGGGTTCAAACCCCAAGCGGCTGTGATAGTGTGCTTATCTGTTGTTGGGGTTGGCCAGGTAATCGCATGTACAAGATGGTTGGCGATGTTGTTACCTCTTTGATATGAAAATTGAGGTGGTGCGTGGAATTGTTCATCAAAGCGTAAGATAGGCCAATTTTTCTTGATTATTTTGGCAATTTTATTGCTGTCAGGGCTGAAGACGGAGACAAAGGGGATTCTGGTCATGGGTTTTTTGTTGTTATTAGGCATCAGTAGGTCCTCGCAATGATTATACCAGGCCCGTTTCTTTGCTTTCGTGACCAAGCGCCGTGGGTAGCCTCTGTTGATGAGTTTAGTGACTAAAATGTCCGCCTCCCTAAAATAGTCTTTACGCCATTTACAATTGCGGCGGATTCGCAAGAACTGGCCAAAGGGAAGTCCATCGCGTAGGCCTCTTGGGTGGTTGCTTGAATAATGTAACAGGGTGTTACGTTCCGTCGGTTTGCGGAAAAGGGATGTTCCAAGGGCACCTTCTTCTGCATGGACAGTGACATCAAGGAATGGTAAGTCATTGGATTTAGACTCACTAGTGAATTTAAGGTGTTCTTGTGCGGTATTGAGCCAATCAATGAAGGGTTGGAGGGTATCAGCTGTTCCGTTCCAGATCAAAAGTTGCCGCACTAGATTGCATTAAATGGTGACACAAAAACCACGCCATATCTAGTAGGATATAGTGCTGTTTTTAATCTCCCAGTGCTGGCGCAGATGCCATATGCAAGGCTCTGTGTGCTTTCTCAAGCGTAGCTTTTGAAGTAAAAGGAGAGCCTTCCAGTAGAACAACTATGGTTTAACACTTTCCCCACCATGAATGTGTGTTCTACAGGGCAGCTCACATGCTCACATGCAAAGTTGGAAAATATTAGGAAACTTTAAATAGTTGACCCACTGTTACGCCTGCCTCAAGGAGGCATATTTTTGGGCACAAATTCAACACCACAACTGTTAATAGATAGGGATTTGGGCCAGAACCTATGGGTGGCTGTATAGGAATGCAGCTCAACTTCACTATGAGTTCTGCAACAACTGGAGGTCAGAGATGTGATGTACTCCATGTCATGTTTAGTGGACAGATGAAAACGTTATATAATGGCAATATGGATAACAAGGGCAAAACAGACACTCCAGTTCATGATGCAGGCATTCAGTGGTAGTCAATATTGCTGCCTAATTACTTGAACACCCATTTATGGGAAACTATATTTGTCTGTTTTAGAAATTGGGTTTCTGTTTGACAGAGGTATTCACTCTGTCCAAGCAGAAACCACAATTCTAGTTAGAGGAAGGCAGATACATTCCCTCAATTAACCGGTGCTCACCCTGTGGTAGCTTTGCACAGAACAGTCAGGCTTAATGTAAGAGGCAATGTGTAAAGTATTTGTGCAACACTTCAAGCAGTAACACAGTCAAAACACCACAAATAGGCTCCACACCAGGTTAGAAAAATAGAGTATGATTTTATAAATGAAACCAGGCCTAAACAACAAAAATCCCATAAGTAGATATATGAATTTTAAATTAAAGAATTAATGTGAAAATAGCGCTTAGGAAAAGTAAGTGGCTATAAGGTTATCTGGTCGCCCTAGACCGGGGCAAAGTCAAAGTTGAGTGCAACCATGACGGAGCGTGGGCCAGATATAGGGGTCACGCAAGACCGGTTGAACAAAAATACCTTGATCCTGGTTGCAAATGTGAGATGCAGGGTGCAGCTAGGCGAGACGTTGGTGTAGATCCTGCAGTTGAGGTGATGCGTCAATTATCTCCACACAATAATGGTGATGAGCCATTTCCAAAGAAGAAGCACAGGGTTCGAGAAACGTTTGTTCCAATGCCAATGCGCTGGGTTTCTCCTGGTATGTGAGGTAATATGTCAATCATTTCTCACTGCAGTGGCGGTGATGCTGTGGTTCTGATGAGTCGTTCCGATGGGGATGTGCTGCTTTCAAGTACAATGCACCGGTTCTGTTCCTGCAACAGCGGCAATGCGCCAGTTCTGCTTCACGCAGCAGAGCGTGCGTTGGTTACACTGGAGCAAGCAATTGAATCCACTTCCAATCGACCAGACACAGAAGTAGAGCAAAAGACTTTGACATCCCTGTGTCTTAGAGCAGGAGGCAAGCCAGCATGCCCTTGGAGATCACTCTGGGTTCAAGTCAAAGGGTCCAGTTCTTTCTCCGACAGGACAGAGGGTAGAAGGCAGCAGGACAGAACAGCAGAAAAGCAGTTTTTTTCCAGAGCAGCAGTCCAGCAGAGTGGCAGTCTTTTGTAGCAACACAGCATTCCTTCTTCCTGGCAGTTCTTCTCAGGTCCAGTAGTGTTTGCTTTGGTGGGGCAGAGACCCAGTACTTATACCCACTTGTGCCTCTGAAGTGGAGGTGAATTCAAAGAGGGGCTTTGAAGTGCACAGAGGTCCTCTCTCCCAGCTCTGGCTCCAGACTCACTACATGGGGGTATGCAGCCCTTTGTGTGTGGACAGGACATAGTGTATTCAGGTGTAGGTGTCAACTCATCACTCTCAACCTGCCCAGGATGACCTTCAGGAAATGGATGGCTCATTAGTCACACCTAAGACCCCTTTGTGTGTGGCTATCTAGAGGGCATGCACAAAGTCCAGCTGTCACCCACCCCTGATGTGTATTGGAAACAGGCTGCAAGCACACAGAGCTAAGCACAGAAAAGGCCATCTTCCTGAAAGTGTCATTTTTAAAAGAGTAGTGATAAATTCATCTTTACCAGTAAAGAGGATTTATCACTACCATTCCAATGGTAGGGAACATGAGATAACTACTCCTTCTCAATCAGGAATTATAGCTTAAAAGTGAAATAAGAAATTCACAATATTAACCAATATGAGGTGGAGGCCTCACAGTAGTAAAACACAAATGTGGGTGTTGTTCACTACCAGGATATGCAAAGTTAAAAGTACATGTCTCACCTTTTATTTACACAGCACCCTGCTCCATGGTCTACCTAGGGCCTACCTTATGGGTGACTTATATGAAATTAAAGGGGAGATTTAAGCTCTGCAAGTGGTTTTAAATACAAGTTGACATGGTAGTAAAACTGCACACACAGGCTCTGCAGTGGCAGGCCTGAAACAGGTTTTAAAGAGCTACTGGTAGGGGTGGCACAATCAGTGCTGCCGGCGCACTAGTAAACACAACAAGATGATGAACAGAGTGCTGAAAACTCACCCACTCACCCCCAGTCCAGAGATATGAGTTAAGTGCATTGTTTTGTTGCTCACTATGCCACCCCAGGTTGGACCTAGCCATATGCAAATCTGTCTTGATCCTGCTCCTCATTGGAACAGTCCAGCCCGAACTGCCAGGCAAGGTTCTCCCGGGACCAGAAACAAGCATTCTTGGACCGGTTTCAATGTATCATGCATCATGCTAGGCTTTGCACGAAAACCATGGTTGGGTGTGTGGGAATGTCCAAACACACTTCACGAGCCACCCCCTTCAAACAAAAAAATGCAAATCAGTGCATAGTGCTACTTTGTACTAAGTACATGCAACTTTCAATCACAAAATAAGTTTTGCACTGGAAAATAAATCCCAAATCAACTCTTTGCCACTTTGTGTCACTTTTGGTGACTTTACAATGTTGCAAAGTTTTCGATAAATATGGGCCTTGATCTCTTTTTTGGATCTCAGGTATCACCAGTGGGAAAGGTTTGCAATACGTAACCAAGCATGGTGAGTCAAAGCTACACACCTTTGCCACAAGGATCTACTGAAACCATCTTCTTTGCAGCCTAAAGCTCAGAAGGGCTCAAACCTGGTCTTGGGAGATGGTCCCGGTCCACCTTCAGGCCACTCCTAAGGCCCCTAAAACTTCAGGGACAGCACCTAAAGACCAGAGCTCACTCCTGCAGAGGCCACCAGAAAGGTCCAGTCAGCATCCACTTGTAACTGTCAATTTTCCACTTCTAAAAAAGTATCTTGTAGATTGTTTTGTCCCTGTAGCAGGAAAGGAGGTCGGCTAACTGACCCTTGGAGTCCACTTCTCCTTTTTGCACTCAAGCGAAGGCATGTCCAGCCTATTTGATCTCCTCACAGGTAACAGTCATCTATATATTTCCTCTTCTGCTCTTCCAGAGGTCCAAAATGTTATGAGGAGCTGGATGTGAGGTGCCACTTTTCTACAATCCACTAGCCATTAGGTGGAGATAACTCCCTAATGAAGACCTTCCCCCTTTTATAGTACATCCTGTTTGTCTTACTGTAAACTATCCCACAGTGCACCCTTCTCATTGAAAATCAAGATAGCAGAACCTTTTTAACCCTGGCAGAGGGTTGTCATCCCATCAGGGGTGCGTTCATGGTAATGAGTACTCCCCTCCTACAAGAAGTTTGTTCTGGGACCAGCTTGCCTTGCAAATATAGCAAGAGGGCTACAGTGTAAAATGCTATCAAACTGCCCTTCTTTTACCTGCCTCACTTGATTTATTTGAATATTTAAAAAGTGTGAGATTACCTGTGGTGGTGTCCTGGAGGTCAAAGGGTGGAAGATAACTGCCACCTGTGGGGCAGATGTTTAGCTTCTTGGGAAATGTTGGAGAGGCATTTGAGATCGAATGCAAGCTTTTTCCAAAGGACATCCTTGAGATCAGAGAATGAACATCCAACTGGATGCACAACGCGTATGTTGAAAATCTCCAGCAGTCTTTGGGACGATGATCTTTGGTTACGAGCTGGCAGATAAAGGTAAAAGGTCTTTCTAAGATATAAAGGTCCTATTCCAAGGATTGCTCTATGTGCCATGGCTGAGGGCCTTAAAAGCTACATGTTTCCTAATAGAAAACAGTGAGAAGTGGAATATAGAGAAAGTGGATGGAAGTTTGGGAAAATTATTTAAAAATGTAGACCTCACAATTCAGTGATGGAAGGTAGCAGAATATTGGAGGTTACAACACGTGCTATTACCACGCAGTAGGTAACAACGTGGTTGTTACAACGACTCTCTTGGGCCCTAATGGAATGCTCCAGTTCCAGGAACTACAATCTAAATTTACCATAGACAGTGGGAGTTTTTTTAAGTACCCGCAGGTCAGGAGTTTTTTTTGCTAGCAAGCAGGGGGGTCTTTTAGGATTCGGTCAAAATCGCATCTTAGATGCCATTGAGGGCAGGGGGGACTGTTCGATTTGTCAGCTTTATGCAGAACTGTCTACAGCTAAACCAGATGACTGCTAGAAATACGCCACTAAATGGGCAGAGAAATTAGGTATCACTCAGGAGGCGTTCCAGGTTTCCCCGGGTCTGGGGCGTACTATTCTTTGTTCAGCGTCCCAACAAGCACAACACTACAAAACCCTGTATTCTCTGTATTATACACCTGCTAGGATAGCACAGTGGGGGGGCACAGCAGGTATTACCTGTCCACGTTGTGACTCCACAGAGGCAGATATATTACATATCTTTGCTACTTGCCCACAACTCTATACTCTCCTCAGGGCTATCGAGAAATTTATTGACATGTCACTGGGGATCAAGATCACCTTTTCACCGTAGCTAATCATCTTAGGGGTGGAGGGCGAGGTAGGGGGTATGCATACAGAGTTCCTCTTCATGGCTACGGCAGTACTTCGTATATGTATAGCAAAGGCGTGGCTGGATAAGGCGCCCCCTGCATTCCATTTCTGGTTAGCTAGGTTGCTGGCTGCTTATAACTTGGAAAATGCAATATATGCTAGGAGAGGCCGTAGGGGCAGAATATTGGGGGGGGGGGGAATCTGGAATCCTATCGAGCAATAGAAAAGGGGATTGAACAGTATACCAGGGTAGACATTATTGCTGTTGTATTATATTTTGTGCTGTGTTTTGTTTACCCCTTTCTTTTTGTTTGTATCTTCCTTTATTTTTATTTTTTACTTAATTGGGGCGCTGCTTATAGTACTACAAAGAGATGTGTAAACTGTGTCTAAGGTTTTGTAAAATACGTCTAAGTTTTACTTGTAGTATAATGTGTTCAGATATATGGTGTGCTGTAACACCAGGTATAATAATTAATATCTATAAAAACTTTAAAAATAAAATTTAAAAAAAAACAAGTATTTGATTTACATTTACGCAAATGCTGTTGACAGTAAAAGTGAAAGCTTATCCCACCAATCTGAAAGTGAATTTGAATGTGAAAACTTAACCCACCAATGTATCCTGCTTAAAGATGACTAGCTTTTTATTGTTATCTTTTAAGGTTGTGCTAGCCTGTGACACTTCATGTGAGACTTTATGTAGGTACCCAAATATGCAACATTTGATTTACAGCTGCTGACAGAACCTCAGTTCAGGATCCCAGATATTTGGGAGAATGGCTTTTGACTTTGCCTCATTATATGGTGGCCATTATTTAACCTGAATTAACACCGCTTGCCTCAAGCTCTGCTCCTGTTAACTTTCTTTTTCCGAGAAGAAAAAAATGCATTGCACTAATCAAAAATCGAACTTTTACAAACATTCCAATTGTAGGCCTCATACTCCATTTTGTTTGTGACATTGGCTGACAACTGTCTGTATCACTAGGACAAACTTGCAAACTTGTGGTTTCATGTCTCAGTAATATAATGTTGATGTATTTCGAAAGGCAAGGCAATGACCTTCTCAAGAATATTAAAATGTTGTTTCAGCTGAATTGTGTAAGATTAATATATCACCTAGTTTTCTTAGCAGAACACAAAAAGTAGCAATATTTGTTGTAGTACAGGTGATTAGGAGAAACATACAAAATGTATTTTCTTACACGTGTTTCCCTCTATTTAATTCTGATTGGTTTATTCTGAATGTGAGAAGTCCTTTGTTTAGAACCCTATTAATATACGCTCTTTTTTTGGATGTGTTATAAAGCACTTTCTTATTAACCATAGGAGGTGAATCCATGCTGGGATTGGTGTCACTACAACGCGTTTTTTTACAACGCATTCCGTTACATCGGAATTTTTACAACGCAGGATCCATTACATCGGATGCCATTACAACGCATGGCATTACATAGCAGATGCTATTACAACGCATGGCATTACATCGTAAGTATAGGTAAGTATACCTTTTTTTAAAAAATGTAATTAAGTTAATTTAATTAATTTAATTTAATTAATTTAATTAAAATACATTTTAAAATAGTAATTAATTTAATTTAAAAAATTAAAATCTATTTATTTAATTTAATTGTAATAAAAATTGTAATTAATTTTATTTAATCAATATAATGAAATTAATTTAATTTAAATATTTTTAAAATTGTAATTAAATTAAATTAATTAAAATAATGTATTTAATTTAATTAATTTAATTAAAAAAGGAAATTAATATAATATAATTAATTTAATTTATTAAATATATTTTAATTAATGTATAAATGGTAAATATAATTTAATTAGCCCTAAACACAAACCTACCCCTGAACCCTAAAATACCCCTGTACCCCAAACCCAAACCCTGCCCTAAAACCTAAAAACACCCCTGTACCCCAAAACCCAAACCCTGCCCTGAAACCTAAAAACACCCCTGTACCCCAAAACCCAAACCCTGCCCTGAAACCTAAAAACACCCCTGTACCCCAAAACCCAAACCCTGCCCTGAAACCTAAAAACACCCCTGTACCCCAAAACCCAAACCCTGCCCTGAAACCTAAAAACACCCCTGTACCCCTAATTCCAAACCCTGCCCTGAAACCTAAAAACACCCCTGTACCCCAAAACCCAAACCCTGCCCTGAAACCTAAAAACACCCCTGTACCCCAAAACCCAAACCCTGCCCTAAAACCTAAAAACACCCCTGTACCCCAAAACCCAAACCCTGCCCTGAAACCTAAAAACACCCCTGTACCCCAAAACCCAAACCCTGCCCTGAAACCTAAAAATACCCCTGTACCCCAAAACCCAAACCCAGCCCTAAAACCTAAAAATACCCCTGTACCTCAAAACCCAAACCCAGCCCTAAAACCTAAAAATACCCCTGTACCCCAAAACCCAAACCCAGCTCTAAAACCTAAAAATACCCTTGTACCCCAAAACCCAAACCCATCCCTAAAACCTAAAAATACCCAAACACCCCAAAACATATACCTCAGTACCCCAAAACATATACTCCTATACTCATACTTATTTTAAAAATTACTTAAATTAATATATTTAATTTATAATATTAAAAAACATAAATAAATATATTTATTTATAATTAAAATTAATTAAATAAATTAAATAATATTAAATAAAATTAAAAAAAAATTATATACCAATACTTACGATGTAATGACATGCGTTGTAATAGCATCTGCTATGTAATGTACTGCGTTGTAATGGCATACGATATAATGGAACCAGCGTTGTAAAAGTTGCGTTGTAACAGCATTCCGATGTAAAAGTTGCGATGTAACAGTAACATACCTCCATGCTGTATTGCTCCCCCATTATATATTCTATATTAAGTGTAATGAGAAGGAAAAGGGAGGGTGCCCTATGGAATGTGTTGCCCTTTAATTGCTTGATATACAGTCTTGTTTGCCTAACCTTTCTATGTGGAGAGTTAACCTTTGCCCACCAAGACAGAATAAATTAGGGGGAAGATAGGAAGGCAATGGAAAATGCAGTGGGATTTTTGTTCATGAGAGGCTGAAACCTCTTATACTTAAATATTTCAAAGGCTGGAATACTTCTTACATTCAAATTAGTAGTCAAATAAACCAATACATGAACAACTGCATATCACTAGGTACTTGAAACTTATCTCATGTGAACAAGAATCCCTATGTATTTATGTGACTTGAGCTGTACTGAGTTCTTATATTGATTCTGCTCTCTAACAGCTTTGAACTCTGATTTATTGATTAATTGATGCTGACTATATTTCCTGATCTTTGTATGACTTGCAATCTGAAAATAAACTGTTAAGGTTTAAAGCTTCCTTGTCTGTCATTCTTGTAGGACCCAATGGGTTCTACGTGTCTAAATTGAAATTGTAACTGTAGGAAGGTGGATATCTGACTATGGTTACCCCCAAACTTTTTGCCTGGTGTTTAGCTGGTTTTTGACTTAGTTGGCCTGGGATCCTGCTATTCAGGGCCCCAGGCTGATTGCTCTCTCCTTAAAATGGACTCCATGTACCTTAGGTGCATAACACAATTGGAACTGGTTCACCTTATAGGCCCCTGCAACAGTGTACCATAGGTACCCAGGGCATAGGTGCATCCAAGGCCTACCAGGGGCTGCAGCATGTATTGTGCCACCCCTGGCCTGGCCTCCAGATTTGACACAACTGGCTGATCACTCAGCTGGGGTAAGTCGGTGTAATCACCCCTTACTTAGGTACAGTATGCCTGTGCCTAACCCTAAACTGGACACATATGTTCCTATCAGCCACTCCTATGGAAGGCCTCATCAATCCTGGAGGCAGAGTGCTTAGAAATATGTGAGATGGTGCTCTAGCATGAGCTGAGCCTGTCTGCAGCTGTCGGGAACCACTCCCTAAGCTGTTCCGGGATATTGCCATACCATATACTCTTAAGTGCATTATAATCCTCGCGGTTAAATGCTATCTTTGGTTTGGCTTTATCAAAACATGTCGAGTAAGGTGTCATACGAATTGGAATACTATCCCCTCGACAGTTCTGTCGACGGGGATAGCATTCCACCCTTCTAGAGGGACACGACATGTGTGTAGCCTTAACCCCGGTTAAAGTTAACCAGAGCCTCAGCATCACAAAATGGATGCTGCCACCACAGACACGAGTCTGGCCTCCTGCTGCTGACCGAAACTCGGCAGATGGTGGCCTGGACAAAGGGTTTCCTGCCTTGGGAGGTGCGAGCACCACCCCAGACAGGGTTTTGTGTATTGGGTAGGACAGGGCTGAATAGAATCAGACATGCCCGGGGCACACAAGGTGTCCCTGTGTATAGGCCAGTCCAAACCGGCCCTGGGACTTTCCAGACCCAGGGCTGGCGAGGAGCTGGACAAAGGAAAGGGGGTGTAACTGCCCCCTTCCTGGTTCCTCCCAGAGGAGGGACCTAGTAGGTGATCCACCCCTCAGATTGGGAATAAGAGTGGGAGCAGTGCCATTGCACAGCAGATCATCCTGAATCAACTTTAAACAAAGAAGAAGACTGGACTTCGACATTCTGCTGCTCAGAAGACTGAAGAGAATCTCCCTTGTGGCCTAGGAGTGGCCACCCTGTGAATACAGGCACCAACCAGCAACTTGACGTCTGCTTGGCCGCCGCCTCCCGCCGGAGCCCGAGCCCAGAGCCCGACAAGAACCAGACTCCCAGACCTCTCAGAGCCCGATCCATAGTCCCTGCAAAGAAGGGACCCGTGGAGGCACCGAGTGACGTGGGACCGGACACCTTGGAAGGCACTCGATAAGCTGACTGCGCAGCATCTGAGGCATCCTTGACGTTGTGCTTTGGGGACTGAGAACCCCCACCACCGAGCAGCCCTGGCGCCAAAGATCATCCCCCCAGCATCTCCACGATCTGCGTGGGGCCCTTTTGCATTGTGCCACTCGACGCGCCATCCCGGCCACTAGCCACGTGGTCAGCGGCCATCTTGGCGACAAAACCGACAAACTACACAGCAGGTCTGGTTGCTCCAGACCTACCCAAGCTCCTGTGAAAAGGAGCACTCGCTCTGACCTTGCTGGTCCGAGTGTTAAGCATCTTTTGATTCCTGCGTGGCTTGCATTAGCCAAGGCCTGTTTGCTCCGATCAGGTTGCCGACACCGCCAACAGCGAGAAGCCTGCGTGGGACAGCTCGTGACCGACTCCTGGACGTCCTCGACCCCCGGTGTCTACGTGGCTGCAGAGAGAAGCTACAAAACAATGCCTGTTTGCACCCGACATCGCCTGGTTCCAATCTGGTTCCACGGTAGTCACTGGCTAGTGACTTTGAACATTGTCCCCTCTGCTTTCAGGTCTTCACAACTTCAGATCCACCCTTGGATCCACCGGAACTCTTCACATCGAGCCGCCTGCAGCATCTTCAGCTCCAAGCACCATCGACCAGCGTGACGAAACCCGACACTACTTCGACCCTGTGCACCCGCTTCCTGTGGGTGAGGTAACTCAGCTCCGCCGGTGTTCCTACACTGGTACACATCTCAAGGGCCTGTGTCTTAAGTTTCAGCATTCTAGGTCACTCGGAAGGTTCCTAACTCTTTAACTTTGTACTTTTTACGCACCATAGACTTTACATTGGAAAGTGCGTGCACTTTGAACACTGCACCGAGTCCCGCGGGCCTTTCCCGACTTAGTCACTGCTAGTCTCGAATAGCTCCAGCGATTCCCAAGGCCCTAGGCCTGTTCCCATTCCGATTGGTATCTCTTATACCACTTTCTTAGTATATGGTTTAGGTGGCCCCTAGGGCTCATCCATATTGTGCAACGTTTGTGTATTTTAAACTGTCTTGTGATTTAACGCTTGTGCTTCTGTGCTCATAAAGAGTCCAGGGGATTTTATAGTTAATAAATCAATATATATTTTCAATATATATCTGTGTGGTGTCCCTTTCATTTGGTATTCAAGGGGGTTGTGTATGGTATTACAGCTGGCTTCACGTGCCTTTCAGAGTTTAGCCTAAGACTGCTTTGTCCATGTTACCATTAGGATAACTGGTCTACAAGGTTGAATTACAACCAATCATCATAAGGGTTGCTTGGCATGGTACAAAGTGATCACTAAGAATTAGTGAGCATTATATACCAGGCCAACTTCTCACAGTAACTTAGAATGCTTTACAGAGAAACAGGTCCAACAAGGAGTAAATAAATCTGATAAGGGGTGAACACTTCTCAATATCTATCAGTCACACAAAAGAAAAAAATGTCACTTGTTTATTGGGGATAGTAACTCAAGACACTGGTGGGATGTGGCCTTGCAAGTGGCATCTTGAACATGAATAATGAAAGTTTGTAGAAGCACCCTGAGGGTGTGCTGCCCTATACTGGAGAAAATGTAAACCTTTGTTTTAACATTCACAGGAACATCAGCTGCCTATAAAGTGAGACCAGGATAGCAATGCATTTCTTCAAAGACCTTCTGTGTAAATTATAATGTTAGCAGCCATTAAGTGAAAAGTTCACCTGTGGTTAACTGAATATTTTAGGGCAATTGTTGCAGGGAAGTATTTTTAAAGTGTGCTCTCTTTAGGGAAAATTATGTGTATTTGCGCTGCAGTTTTACAATATAAACAGCGGACAAAATGTGCATCGTTTGAGCCTTTCCTTTTGTACAATTGAGTGACAGGTCATGACGACAAATAATTAAAAATTTGTCAGAGCAAGGTAACTTTAAGTCCAATCACTGAGCATAAACAAATAACAATGTGAAAAATCAAAAAAAGTGAAACAATGAAACATAGACCAAAAAAAGAGCCCTCTCATGTATGAAGTAAAAGGATACAACTAATTCAGTAAGACCACTGTGAAACCAAAATGTTTCTGGGTGGTACAAACACAAGAAGAGGAAGGAAAATCACTGAATCAAGAGTAGACAACTGAGGCAGACAACATAGCCATTCAATTAACCCTGGGTGTAGTACTACGCTATGCTCACGGAGTGTGTGTAGTTTATCCTACTACACGTACGCAAATTGCATGTAGCACTGAGCAAAAATGTGTAGCGTAGCGGGCATTTTTTGCTTGCTCGGGGTCAAATCAACATTCCGGAAAGACTTTTTCCTCATTCACGATCAGCAACATCAAGTTGCCATTCGCGAGCATGGAAAATATACCTCCCGGCGAGATTCTCAACGCTGGGAGACGCGGGAAGGTCAGGTTTCTGATTGCGAGTGGTTGCATATGCTCGTGACCGCTCACGATGAAAAACTACCACTCGGCGTTGAGAAAGCTGCCGCTCGAGTACAAATCTACTCGAGCGGCAGAAAATGACCGCTTGCACTATGCAAGATGCAGTTTGCAATGATTGCACAGTGGGGACAAGCATCCAGCACTGTGCAATCAGTGTGAACAGCATTTTCCCTAACGCACTACGCAGTTCGCATAGCTACGTGTAGCTTGCGTAGTGCGAAGTGCACTTCGAGTAGCTACGCATATCGCTACTACGCGAACTACACCCAGGGTTACATTCAATCATGATCAAGGGGAGGACTTCAGTGTCTTGACTTCATTTGTTTATTTTGTATTGTTTATAACAAAGATACTTTTTAATTGTGGCTAATTAATTGTTCATCTAATTTTAGCCACTTAAATGTATAATGCCTGAGGTTTGGAAATCTTTTGATTTCCCCCGTTCTTTCTGGCCATTTATTTTCTTATTTCTATGGTTCTGAATTATTGTTTGGTAAACTAAATGATTTGAATCTCCATTTGGAGTGTACAAACAAAGAACTCATTGTATTTCGGTGTTTCATTGCTTACCTTTTCTGGAAGGGACCGCTGTTTTTTTCTTAGATATGTACACCCTAGGAGGTTCCTTTAGAATAATATATACTTTTAGATAGTTGGCATTTTCCTGCCACAACTATTTTGTACCTGCAGCCTGTTCCTGGGTCACATGACTGAGTGTAGCTGGAAGTTAGACTTTGTTTATCCCTCCCAGACAGTCAAACATGAGTTGTGCCTGGATGGGCAATTATTGCAGAATGGGAGGTTGGAGCTGGGCATAGCCCCACATGCAAATCAATAGGCTGTGTTCTGCCTTCTCATAAAATACTTCTTATTACTGCATTGTTCAGGCAGCCAGGCTGGAGCCAGTTCAGTGGAGGCAAAAAACTTCATGCACATCCACACAGAGGATCCACCTCCCACCTTTCACCTCCAAGCTCAAAAACATTGCCCGGATTATGCCCCAGCGCCCATCCCTCAGCCCCATGCTCTTCAACGCATGACCCCTCTGGCCAACATCGTCAGATTGCATGGTCTCAACACAATCTCCTACGCAGAAGCCACACAACTCATCCTCTCACCAAAGACCCCACCACCACCAGGACAAATATCCACAGATGCATGAAGAGATTTGTCTTTAGCTGAACACGTACAGATCTTTGACAACAACAGCAACCTGCGCAACTGCTCCTGGTGGCCATCAGACTTAGGACCTGCACCCAAACGCTCTAATCACACCAGAATCCTCAGAATCATCATTTCATCACCGGCAACAAGCTCACCATGAAATCACAGATCAACGCCATCCACTCCGCCTGCTTCCTCACTCAATGCATGCTACATTTGATCTTCAAGTGGCTACTACTGCACATGACATGCACAGTGACACAGACCCTCATCACTAGCCGACTGGACTATGGCAACGCTCTCTACGAAGGAATTGCGGCAAATCTCCTACAAAGACTTTCAACCAAACAGAACGCCACAGACAAACAGAACTTGTCCTCAACCTTCCTCAATGAACCCACATCACACCGCACCTCAGGCAATTCCACTGATGAGATGCTACTTTAAGCTGCTGACCCACACACACACAAAGCTCTACACAACCCAGGGATGCCTACATTATCCACTGCCTGAACTTCCAACAACCTGCAAGAAGCCTGCGCTCTACCTCCCTATGACTGGCCCATACTCCCTGCATCTACAGAAGCAGAAGTAGAGGATGTTCCTTCCACCCCATTGCAGCAAACACCTGGAACAGTTCCCCCATGCAACTAGACCGTCACCTCTCTTACGGAGTTCTGAAGAGCCCTCAAGACCTGGATGTTCAAATGATCCCCTGGGAACTGCAAGCGGCTGGATACCCTATTTGGTTATGTGATTAGCTGTGCTCTACAAATCCGGATTGATTGATTAATTGAGAACACCCTCTAGACTGTAATCAGCAAGCTACTCACTAAAAGACTACAAATCACCCAGAACTTGGCAGTCAGACTTATCCTCAATCTCCCACTTAGAACTCACATCACACCACACCTCATGAAACACCACTGAACCCAAATACACAAATACGCCCTTTTTAAACTACTCACACACATTCAACACACAACCCAACTTGGGCCCCACCTACCTGAATGATCACATCTCCTTCCACCAACCACCCAGACACCTCCACTTGCATGACTCCTAGTCGCACACATCCCATGCATACACAAAACCAGATCAGGAGGAGGGGCTTCTCTTGCATTGCTCCTAAAGTATGGAACGGCCTCTGAATCCACATCAGAGCCTCCTTCTTTACTCCATAGGCTAAATGAGGCTAAATGGAACAATGTACAGTCACCCATTTACTCTGTGAGACAAAAATTATGAGGTCAAATACAAGTATTGTTCTTAAAACCTTATATTCAGGCAAGAGGCCTTTCTTACTCTACTACGGCCATCATTTGTAAAACTATTTCCATGGGTCAGCTATACACATGGAAATTGTTTATTTTATGATGGCAGAACTTCTCTATGAACTGAGAAAAACATTTTTGTCCTTTGAATGGACTTTTTTCACAAGGACGTCCTTCTGTAAGTAAAAGTAGTCCAGTTGAGGTGCGGGTGTTCCAAAGTAGGAATAGTGCAAATCCATAAACATGAATATTGACAGACCAATCTGTCACCCTTCCTACTTTAGAAAAGGTCAGAGACTTTTCCAGTTAAGAGCAGAAGTCAATAGCTTTCATACATGAACAGGCGTGTGTGTAGCCTGAATACCGAAAGCATAATACTGATGCCACAAAATATCCAGGACAAAATATTGAAACTGAAATATCGACAGTAAGTGTACAATTTCTATACCTAACTCCACATATGTGTATCTTGGCGATATATATATTTATCTTCAAGTTACATAGACGTGGATTTAGGAATAGTAAATGTATGCCTTACTATATGCACTTACCTTTCGATATTGTGTCCTTTGATATTCTTGTAGGTTTGGATACCTTCCAGTAAAAAATACTATGCCTGGACTAAATTTAAAACTTTTCCTACTTTTTATGCGTGCTGTACAGTGCAGCACACATGCAAAGTCGGAAAAGAAAGGAGAAATAAAAGCATTTCTCCTTGCTAGCGCCTATTCAAAATGGGGGTTATTTTTTTACACACAAAATGGGGGGTATTTTTTTACACAAAGCCCTCCCTACTTTTTTTAGTGGATAGGGTTTTGCCGAAAAAAACATGGATGGTAGCATGGGAACACCCATTCACAACCCATGGAATGCCCTTTTGGCGCTAAGTAATGCAATTCAAAAAGAACAATTGATGGACAGAATGTAGAACAATGTCATACATTCACCCGAGTACAGAGATCTAGGCCTAAATTTATAATTTTTTTACTCAGCATGCCATTCCAGTTTGGATCCAGCCATATGCAAATCAGTTTTGACCCTGCGCCCAATGGGAACAGTCCAGCCGAACTGCCAGGCCAGGCTCTTCCTGGAGTGGAAACAAGCATCCTAGGACCAGTTTCTGGGAGGTCCAGGGAGGACCTGGCTTGGCAGTTCAGTCTGGAATGTTCCCATGAGTCACAGGGTCAAGACTGATTTGCATATGGCTGGGTCTCAACTGGGGTGGCCTGATGACCAAAACAAGATGGATTTAACCCAGATCTCTTGACTGGGGGTGAATGTATGAATTATTTAGCATACCATAATTTGTTTACATAGCAAAAGCAGCGCTATGCTCTGCTTTGTGTTACTTTCAAGTTAGTGTCAAGTGCAATACAAGTATTCAGGGTCGGATTGGGAAGGCGGGCACTCGGGCAATGGCCGAGGGGCCGGTATCCGAGTTCAAGCTGTTGACTGCTTTTTTGGGCAGCCTGGGGGGCAAATTTGGGCTGTGTATGTGTTGTTCGCATGGCACCAGTGGCCCAGTGGGTGCCTGAGTGGCCTTCCTGGAGGCTGATGGGCGTCCATTACCTCCCTTTTATCAACGGGAAGAGGTGTCACTCTCTTTCTCTTGCTGGGCCTTCCCATTAATATATGCATATTGAGCGGGGGCAGAGGGCTTGAGCAGAAGTGGCCTCACTTGTTTTTAGATGTGTTTCACCAAAGTAAACTAATCCGTGCATTTGTTTTTTATCTAACTAAAGAAAATATGCCTCTGTAAGAGAATCCCCACCCCCTTCTTTTTACAAAACTTCGCTGAAACAATGTTTTGTAGAAAATCAATATGCAAATGTAGGGCACTTTTTTTTAGCGTGCCCGGCCCGATTTTTAATCCCAATCCAACCCTGCAAGTATTGTGTTGGAAAGTAAATAGGAGGAAATATTTTGCGCCGATTTCACGGCGTAAAATCTTAGTAAATATGCTCCCTTGTCTACTACAGTCAGCTGGCACAGGGAAATTGACGGAAATTAAATGGTAAATGCTATGGGTAGCTAATTGGGAGCGATGTTTTAGGAAAGTGAATCAGAAACTTGGACTTTTCTTTTACTCTTTGCTTCATTCCTTCGTTTTGGCTTTAACTCATTTTTTTACCGATCTTTTTTGACGTTTTCTGTGATAATCCTATTTTGTGAAGACACCCATAACGAGAGGCGTTTGGGGGGTTGATTTAGAGCATTTAAATACCGCTAATGTCCAGGCGTCTGACAACGATGATGGCAAGTTGTTCTGCCTGCTCCTCTGATTCCTGAGATGCCAACTTCTCACCCCATTTTTCGGATAGTTTTAGGCAAAACATTTGTCAGATGGGAATGGAAGAAGTACCTTCTACTGTGTCCTGCTCACACCTGTTATGTTCCCGGAGGCCAGCCCCTGACGCCCCGGGCGTGGGGCGCGCTAGTCATGTGACTCCCTATAATAAAAAGAGGTCTTGCACGCATGCAGGCATTCGGAGGCGCGCAGACCGAGCAACAAAGTTATTCCCAATGTCCGACTGAGTTTATTCTAGGGCCACGTGTTAGGCCTAGTCAGGGTTAGATGCCCCGGAGTGTAGGTCCCAGATTGATACCCCTAGGGCGATCACTTCCCCTCCACAGGACACAACAACGCCTACTCATGCATAAATATGAACGAGTGAAGCCCTCAATGATAAAGAAAACAAACGATTCCGTGCAGTGTGCGCCGTGCAGTGTGCGCAGTCCATTTATGGGTGAGGTTTGTTCGGCAGGGAACAGGGTCGATTATAGTGGAACTAACTTCTCCTTGGGTAAAGACAGGAAACGTCCGCCATCGTCCTAAAGTGCTAAACTTTTCAACTTCAAGGAGAAATAATTATTTTTATTCTCAGAACCATTCCGTGTTTATAGAGCACCATGTCACACTGAGGAAAACGTTTGTCCTTTTGAGAAATGAATGATATTTTTTGTTACCAAAGTCACTGGTAATCTTTTTTAAAACGTCAGAAAAAGTAACGATTGAATCACTGGTTCGAAGTTGTGACCACAAGGTCAAACAGAGATCCCTGTTGTGGGTGCATTGGTCTGATGAGAGACTGGATCTAATCTAGCCTTACATGTGTTGGTGGATAATGTGCTTCAAGATGTGTAATAGGCAATTGATGACCCGCTTAATTACTCTGTCTCTGACAAATGCATGGTGTTCAGATGTCTCGAATTGTGATGAATGAGCATGACTTCCACATTGCTATCTCATCCACTCTCACCATACTCCGTTTAGGGTTTATCATGTGAAATTGTAGCGTTTAATCCACTCCTGTCCATTTTTATCAGCACTGCATATTCCATATTGCAGCCCCAACAAAATCAAAAAGCCATGCCTTCAAGTTGATGAATTCGGGTGCATATATCTTTCTCAATATATTCTCAAGACCGTCTCTCTCATTATACTTTGCTGGGTGGATATGTCAAGCTATCATTATAATCTGCTTCTCTTGCTTCCTAGAAAAGACTCTACGTGTGCATTCTTATCAAATTGGTTCCCCTCCATGCCATGAACTTAAGTTCTACAAAAGGGGATGATGGATGGAGCGCCAGAGCAAATCAAGCACTCACCCCCAGTCAACTGATCTGGGTTTAATCCATCACCATTCTTTAGCTCACTTTGTATCGCTTTGTTCGCCCAAAGTTGGCAGGGTATGCTCAGAAGTGAGTCACTTGCTCACTTTGCCACTGGATTCAAGCTGGCCTGGCTGATAACGGCTGAAATGCCAAAAACCGGTCCCAGGAGGCTTGTTTCCAGTCCAACATGGCTTTGGCAGTTCGGGCTGGACTGTTTCCAGGAGGCACAGGGTCAGACTGATTTACATATGGCCATGGCTGAACTGGAGTGGCCGAGTGAGCTAAAGAATGGTGATGGATTAAACCCAGATCAGTTATTCGGGGGTGAGTGTTTGATTTGCTCAAGCGCTCCGTCCATCATCACCTTTTGTATCGCTTTGTTCGCCCTAAGTTGGCAGGGTATGCTCAGACGTGAGTCCCTTGCTCACTTTGCCACTGGATTCAAGCTAGCCTGGCTGATGACGGCTGAAATGCCAGAAACCAGTCCCAGGAGGCTTGTTTCCGGTCCAGGGAAGACATGGCTTTGGCAGTTCGGGCTGGACTATTCAGATGAGGCACAGGGTCAGACTGATTTGCATATGGCCTTGTCTGAACTGGGGTGGAGGAGTAAGCTAAAGAATGGTGATGGATTAAATACAGATCAGTTGACTGGGGGTGAGTGTTTGATTTGCTCAAGTGCTCCGTCTATCATCCCCTTTTGTATCGCTATGAACTTAAGTTAAGCTCTTGTGATATAAAAACATTCTTGCCTGCTTTTATATCTTTAATATCTAAATGTTGATTTTCAATATGGGATTTTCTGTGTTAACATTAACTGTGGGAAATGTTCTACCATAATAAATCCTCCATGGCGTTTAGCTCAATTGCAATAAATTAATTTAAAGATTGAAGAACATATCATCACATCCTCGTTAATTGATTTAATAACGGGTTAGGTATTTTTAAATCCTTGTTCTTCTAATGATGTTTTAAACATTATAAAAATAATGAGATTTCTTCTGAACAGCTGCTCTCTGCTATCTTTCATTAAAACAATGCTCTGCAGTTTAACATTCATAACACATTAATAATGATTTAATAGATTTTCTTTATTTTTCTTCATATTTTAACAGATAGATGATTAACACCAATTAATGTTACCATTTTTTAAATTGGATGCCCATAGATATTGCAGAATGCTAGTTGAAAACAAATGTAGCAGAGCAATATTGTCAGAGTCTTCCTTTGAACTCACCATTGTCAATTCAAAACTCACAAACTTTTGTTAAATGTTGGAAATTACCATCTTTGATGTGGTGTACCCTCAGATTTTTCACCTTGACTTTCTGTTGCAATCTGTGCACTTTACCCCTACTAACCAGTGATAAAGTACCTGTGTTCAGCCTTTCCACATGATGATATTGGTATAATCCTAATTGACCTATGTAAAATACCTATATGTCCCTAGGGCTTGGTATCTAAACTGTACCCATGGCCTGTAAGTTAAATGTCACCAGACCAGTAGGCTGCAGCACACACTGTGACACCTAATGCAGTGTCAGGACAAGCATGACTGCGGGCCTGTCATGTGTAGTATAGTAGTACAGGGTCTAACTGCAAATTTAACCTGGCAAATAATATATTTTTTTACAAGCATAAACCCTCCTTTTAAATAATAAGGTGCACAAGATCATATTTTCATTTCAAAGTTAAGGGAAGGTTGTGCTCATTTCACATCATGATCTTCAGGCTGTGGATAGCAGGGCCTGACAATGAGCAGTGCTCGGTTAGATCTGTAGGCCGAGTGTCATGGGGCTCACTGGGTCAAGGGCACAGGTTAGGGGGGCAGGGGTCATGGCAGGGAATCTGCGGGCCATCATAGTGACTCCTCTGGGTTCCCTGTCACCCAGGTCAGCATCGACCAAATCTTGGGATCCATGCATATGTCTCAAGACATGATTAGACAGGTACTTACAGAGATCCGGGACCTGAGCCAGCTGCAGAGTGAGGACAATGTACAAATGGAGAATCTGAAGTTAAATTTGGGCTCTCTGACTGGGGTGCTGCATGACATTTACACCCATATGTGCAGGGCTTTTCAAGCAGCATATTCCCCTTTCTGTGGTTCAAGAACATCTGGGCTAAGTAAATCTGCCTCAGCCACAGAAACATAGCCCTGCCACAAGAGGAAATACCTGCATACAACTTAGTACTTGCAATTGTGGATCCCCCAGCCCTCCACATGAGTACATGGTCATCTGGATTACCAGGAGAATATGGCAAGACCTCTACCTCCACTAGCAAGAGATGTAGAACCTATTTTCCTCCTCCGTGTGACTACCATTAACTCTGTGGACTATTTTCTTGACACATTTTCCTTACTGATGCCAGTTGTGGTTTGGCATTGGACTTTTTCATTTTGTGTTTGCTTTTTGTTTTTCATTCCATTTTAGTTTATTTGGGGCCAGATGTATTACCATTTGCTTTTGCGACTCACAAATTACAAAGAATTGCGATTCGAGCAGGGAGGACATAGACTGGCAGTTCGGGCTGGACTGTTCCCATTGGCCACAGGGTCAAGACTGATTTGCAGTTGGCTGGGTTCAAACTGAAATGGCATGGGGAGCAAAAAAACGCTAGATTTCGGCCCAGATTTCTGTACTGGTGAATGTATGACATTGTTCTGCATTCTGTCCATTAATTGTTCTTTTTACATTTGTCACACTGAGTGAGACACGTATGCCCAGACGTGGGTCCCATGCTCTCCATGCCATTGGAGTCAAACTATCCTGGCTGATGAGGGGTGAAACCTCGAAACTGGTCCTAGGATGCTTGTTTCCAGTCCAGGGAGGACCTGGCCAGGAAGTTTGGGCTGCACTGTTCTCATTGAGCACAGGGTCAAGACTGATTTACATATGGCTGGGTTCAAACTGGAATTATTATTATTATCATATTTCTTATATAGCGCCAGAATCGGCCCCCAAAGGGGTATCTCCGCGCTTGCCTTAGGAACCCGTCCTGGTTTTTCCCTGTGAGATAGCCCCTACAGGGCATCCCCAAGGTGAAAGCCAGGCATCCCGCCGCGGGGGGGGGGGCGTTGTGGAAATTAAGCAAGCTTAATGCCCAGAGTTGCAGAGTGTGAACCCATGATTAGGTCAGGCACCGAAGCGAGAATTATCGAGTCCGTGGACATTTGAGCTCAACACCCTGCTGCGTCGGGAATTGAACCCTGGTCCCGGGTCTGACCTCTGCTTCAGGGTCTGCCTGCTCTAACCAGTGAGCCACACTTCTCCACGGAATGGCATGGGGAGCAAAAAAACAATGAATTTAGGCCCAGATCTCTGTACTGGGGTGAATGTATGAGATGGTTCTGCATTCTATCCATCAATTGTTCTTTTTGCATTGGCCATGGTGATTTGGCACACCTTAACAGGTGAGTTGAGGAGGGCTCCGCCAGTCTTAGCCAAACAGTGAAATCTGGAGACCAAAAACACGCTCAACTGGCCTCCATGTTCTTCCATGGGACTCATTGAAGCGGACTTCCCCTGGAGCTGTTGGATTCTTCATCGGTGCTAACAACCATGGTCAGTTAGGATAAGCTGAGTCTCCTATATAAAAATAAAGAAAAGAAACAAAATATGTAACACAATTTTAGATTATTCAACTTGAAATGATCCTAACAATATTGTGAGAGATTGTACTTACCAACAACCCAGACCCTCTCCGGTCGAAGTTGTGACATTTGCTGGGGTATGCTGCTGCTCCATAGTGCAAAGGACTGATACAGGGAAACATGTACAGACACTTGTGATATACAAATCAGGTAAGCCAACAACCTGCAAATTGATTCAATGTAAGTTCTTTTGATTCCAGTAGACTTGTTCCCTGGCATGTAGTGGCACTGAGACAATATGTATGCCATCAATTGCTCCAACTACATGAGGTAGGTGACCCAAACTATAAAAACTCCCTTCACATTTGCAAAATCCTCAAGTTGTGGAAACTGGAGGAAGCTGTTGATGTGTCTCATCATAGAAGAAATAACTTCTTGAAGCACACCACTGAAAGTTGGTTGTGACATTCCACAAGGTACTTCCACTGCATATTCAAAAGATCCTGTGGCCACAAAATGAAGTACTGCCATGAGTTTGACAATTTGTGTAATAGGTATGGAATTTCTATTGCTGAGCAGAAGATATGGCTCCAGCTGATGACATAAATTCAGTATAGTTGCCTTTTTCAATCTGAATTTTTGTATAATATCCCATTCTTCCATGGTGGCAGGATCTGGAAATGGCCAGAACACATCAAGCTGGTGTCTCCTCACTCTCCCTGAGTTCATATGTCTGCATTGAAACATTGCCAACATTTTAATACATTTACAAACTTTAAATACCACAAATGTCGTGTTTTGCTTAAAATATATACAGTATCCTAGAATAATTTAACACACCACATAATTTTGAAAAGAAATTCTGTACAAATAATTTTTTTTACCTCTCTATATTTAAAAAAAAGGATTATGTAAATAATACATCCTAAATATATTATTTACACAATCTAGTTGTAAAAATGTTTTCAACAAAAATACTTTCAACCGAAGTGTACACAACACTGCAACTTTCACATTTAACCACAGTAATGAACTACATATACATTTTATTTTTAAGTTAATGAGTCACAATATAATTTTGTATATATAAACAACCTAGTCACTATTTTGAGTGGCGGTGACGCACTAACATTAACAAACATACTATTTGACCATCTAAAACAGCAGGCGCCTGACCTCACATCAGGACATTTGGAATTAGATGGCAGCGGCGTAAGAAGACTGGGTAGTAAGTTGGAAACACCACAATGGACACAACCATACGCAAACATGTATGAAATTAACATACACAAGCCAATAGCTCTGTACTTCTCTGTTGACAATCATTTGTCTCACATACATGTACACAGCGTTTAAAAAAGTCATTTGCCTCCTAACACTGCTGTAATAACACCTCCTTAAATTTAGATGCTGTTTCTGACCTCTTGGAACCATGATGCCAGTAAGATCAGGTGACAGGGCCGCAGCCTTTTCACCAGAGGGGCTGGAGTTGCTGGCAGTTGAGGTTCTGTTCCTGTACAGCCAGCTGTATGTCTCACCAGACGAACAGGCGCATGTTTAAAATGTATTTGTAAACATGTCTAACTACTTTTTTAATGCATAGGTTAGAATGTACCTTTGAGTTCCTGAATGAAGTGGAGTAATTAAAGTGAAATGTTATTTATTTTTTACTTTACATAAAACAATGAGGGTGTGAATTTTAAATCACTTTATGATTAGAGGAAACAACAGCATGTGCATGTGTGCATGTTTGAGACCCTACATTTTATTTGGTGTGTATTTTGAGATATATCTATGGATGTGCATGAATTTCATGTGAAATGTAGAGATTTCACATCATGTAAAATTAGAAAACATCAGATTTTCTTGACAACTGTATACATTAATTCTTTTACATACCAAATAGGAAAGATGTTGGCTATGTGGATATTCCCACAAAACACTGGGCCTAGATCATGTGTCTCCATCCAGTTGACTGGGAGCTACCATCCTTGAGTTCATTTGTAAATGTGCACAAGATCATATTTTCATTTCAAAGTTATGGGAAGGTTGTGCTCATTTGATCATGATCCCCAGGCTGTGGATAGCAGGGCCTGACAATGAGCAGTGCTCAGTCAGATTTGTGGGCCAGGCTGTGGCTGAGTCATGGAGGTGAACAACTGAAGCACTCAGGTATTTGACTCTTTGAAAAATGCTCCTTCTGAATGCTTTTAAATGGACGATAAATGAAATTATTGAGCTAACACTTCATTTCAATTTTCTCACATTTCAAAATTCTTGCATTTACAAACAGCAGGCCCCTTACTCCCTGTGGTCAGTATACACTGTGCCATAAGTAAATAGGAAACATACAGCCCTTTTTTTACATGAGAAAAATTTAAGTGCAGAAAAATGTTTAATGAAATGAAGTGTTTGGTAGAATGTTTATCAGCTCTTTTAGTTTTTTCCTGAGTAAAAATAAAATACAATGGTATGTTTGCGTTATTCATGTAACAGTGCCACATATGGTGAAAGGTATGTCCTGCGCCGCAAGTAGATATGGAACAATTTCTCAGTCACCTGTACAAATATATCCCCCTCATATGCACACTTGTCCTCAAAGACCTCACACTCTCACCAACACACATGGCCGCCCTTTCATAGTACCCATAGTTGCAGTATTTAGTTCAAACCATAGTATCTGGCACTATGGACATTAGGCTTCCAGTCAATGTTCCTGGGCATGGGGGTGTCTGGTTACAATGCCCAAGTTGTTTATTCTTCAGTATTTCACAATGATATTCACTGATGGGAAATAGCTCTCAGTACAGAAATTGTTAAAGCCCCCTCGTCTAGATGATGGCTCTGCCCTGGATTAGGGAATTTCAGAAATGACCCGGGATAAGGGTAGTCAGCAGGTTACAACAAAAGTATTATTTATTGTTTAATGTTGGCAGATTGAAATAAATTTCATTGTGTAGCAGCTCGACTAATGCTTCTGATTGTTACAGAAAACTTGTGCTACATCAATATAGACAAAGAAGTCACAAAACAATTATTTTTTTCTTTAAATTCTTGTATGATACAGGGGATGTTCCAAATGTCACATTTATACGTTGGTTTTATATACAAACAAGAGTGAGCAGGTGAGTCAAATGACTAGTAACACCAGATTAAATGGCTTGATTTTAGATTCAAAATATATCTCAAATGTGTTTTATTTAAAAAATACTATTTAATTGATGTTAAAAGTGGCAGATTTGCATGATGTCTTACTCCTTCACAAATGTGTATAAAAGCCAGTCTGTTTTTTGGAAAATAATTTTGATAGGTATACTATTTTTGGAAAAAGAAAGACAGAAATGTGTCACATTGATGACAGAGTAACACATACACAAAACCAATTTTTAATTCCCTTTGTTATGTCCAGATGATAAATGAATGATGGACAAAAATGTAATACTGAAAGGGACTTTTCCAGATGGAATGATTCATCACATATATGTTGGAGCATCCAATGTAGAAAACTCATGACTCATTAGTAAAATATAGAAACGCAACAAGGTGTAATTTGTTGCATATTATGAATTGAATGTGAATCTTTAATGTAAAAATTATATATGAATCAGGGTATGTAATATATATACGGGGATTTTGTACCTCTTTTTCCTTAAAGTGAAAGGCAGCATATTTTGTTCAAAATTTTCACAATGGTTAAATAAACTCAAAATTAATTGAGATATTTAGGAGTCAAATGTGAATTTTTTTTGCTCTGTACAAAATTGGATTAGAAAAGAATCAAACCCTATGTATTTACTTAGGCTGTAGAAGTCATTTTTCAATCTAAAAAAAAACATATTTCTTAATTTCCTCTACGGCATAAATAGTGTGTGACACATTGATAAGCTACTTCAGTACTGAATCCTTATAATATTTTTTACATTTGAAATAAACTTTAGTTACTTGAAGTAAGTGTTACCATTCTGAAATGCCCAACAAAATGAAACCAGCTTTCAGTTTATACAAATAGTGCAGTGTTTGTTGATACACATTGATATATATTTTATTTTTTGTGAATGAAAATAATGCAGCTTTCTTGGCCATGTACACACACTGTACAAAGGTATTTTTGGTCTATATCCTTTTTGGTGACATAAGTTCACTATTCTAAACAACAAAGCCAAACCGTTTAGAGGTGTTAAACAGTTCCTGGACAGAATTAAACATGGACGAGAGATAAGATTCTAAATGATGTAGGAGCTATCATGAGAAATTTCAAAATTGTGACCAAATGTTTTCTGAAGATGCTCCCTACATGCATGAGATATTGATAACAAAGAACCAAAGTTTGAAAGCCAGGTGAAATCTGAAAACTTGGAAAATGTTTTGAGATCACAGTTCTATATACACAGATACAATACATGTATTGTATATGTCTTTTCAGCATCATCTGGAACAGGCAAAGGAGGAATTGCTCACATAGGCAGGGAAGTAGCTGACCACTTTGACAGAAATGAACACAGTGGCACAGAGGGTGAGGGGACTTGCATGGAGGTCACCACTCTACATCATCTTTGGTGGCCTCCACAAGCTACCAGTTCCCAGTGGAGGCAGACTCTTCAGTTGTTATTCCACCCGGCATACTTTTTTACACCCAGGGAGCCATCTCCACCATCCCTCTTGCTCCCCAAGTTGGCAAGACCACCCCCTAAAGGAGCTGGTGTCTTCTTTGCTGCAGGCACCTAACCCCTGCCTCTGTCTACCCCACTGCACTGAGTGAGGAGGCTATAGTCCTCCTACACAGCATCTCTGTAGCCAGTCGGAACTCATGAATTTCATCCAGTGCCATATGCAACAAATGGTGGCATACCTGCAACTTACAATCAGTCTTTGTTTGTATTATGACATGTCAAAACTCTTTTTTACACTGTGTCACTTTCTCATCAAGGCACATCATTTGATATAAGTTTGTGTTTTTGACAGCCTTACATGAAAAAAAAAGATTTGTGCCTATTATTTAGATATATGACTTTGAATATACAAAATATTTATAATTGCTGTTGTGTTGTTTATTAAGTTGATGTGATTTGGGTTTGTTGAACAATGGTCAGTATTGGCCCACACTCTCAGTTTATTTAAGTACATACATTGAACTTCTTATGTAGGTGTTACAAATCAACAACAATTTTTCATGCAAAGTACTTGTGACACCCAACTGAACACATTGTAGTTTGTTACATTAGATACCCAGTTTTGAAGGACACAGGGCAACCCCATTGTTGTGTTCATGTAGCAGCAACAAAGGCAATACTTGTAGGATCGGCTCCCTGATGGTAAAGGAAGTGTAAAAGAGAAATAAGGTACGTCTCGTCCTTATATCTGTTCCTGCAGTAAGCAAAAGGGGGTGCTCAAGTGAATTGAAAAGAAAGGTAGATTAAAGGACAAAGTTAAGATATTTATGTACAACTATAAAATACAATTTTTCCGTTGGACAACCAAAAGCAGGCCTACCCATACATTAATATATGTACAATTTGATCATACAAAAAGGGGGAAGGGGCAGGGACAATGGCGATTTAATGGTGTAGGCCTCAGAATGATGGGGGCGTGATAGTCGACGTTTCGACCCTGGCGCAAAAAGGGGGATTCACAACCTCTGCTGCGAGTCTTCTTCAGGACTGGGTTCAAGGGGAGGGGGGACAGGAGACCGATGGTAACGTGTAAGGCTCACGTCAATGGAACTGGACGGGCCACCTAACGATGACTTATAGGTGAAATTCAAGAATGAATAGATAATGCGGAGCACAATTATTTGGAAATTTAAGAGTTCCCTGATGTGTCGTTCCCCGTGTTTTCAAGGGAAGTTTTGTTGAAGGGTCACTCGCTCACAGACGCAGTCGTAAGGAGACTCGAATCCGGTCAAAAGAAAAGGTCCCAGTGGATGGAGTCCTGGATAGTTATTCAAAAGACCACCAAATTGAATGGGGTTCAAAGGAGACAAACCTTTACCCTTACTTGGCAGGAAGACACGTTGCGGACCCAAGCCACGTCGGACAGCACCATCTACAGCGACCGCCATCACCAGGCACGCCACCGCCGCTCCGGGACTCCAAATCCCGGCAGCCTTTGCGGCGGCGGCGCGTTCCCTGACGCGCGATTAAGGCGCCAGGAGGGGCTATAAAAACAGTAAGCCCTCGGTGGAGCGGTGGGAGACAAACCTTTACCCTTACTTGGCAGGAAGACACGTTGCGGACGCAAGCCACGCCGGACAACACCATCTACAGCAACCGCCATCACCAGGCACGCCACCGCTGCTCCGGGACTCCAAATCCCGGCAGCCTTTGCGGCGGCGGCGCGTTCCCTGACGCGCGATTAAGGTGCCAGGAGGTGCTATAAAAACAGCAAGCCCTCGGTGGAGCGGTGGGAGACAAACCTTTACCCTTACTTGGCAGGAAGACACGTTGCGGACCCAAGCCACGCCGGACAGCACCATCTACAGCGACCGCCATCACCAGGCACGCCACCGCCGCTCCGGGACTCCAAATCCCAGCAGCCTTTGCGGCGACGGCGCGTTCCCTGACACGCGATTAAGGCGCCAGGAGGGGCTATAAAAACAGCAAGCCCTCAGCTCCGCGGGACGCGAGCGGGACGCCCGGGGCTAAGTCCGGGCAAAGGGCGGGCCCTCTGTGGCCCTCAGAGGCACGAGGAGGCTGGGCTGGGCCACCCCCCCAAAGTCTATCAAGGCACCGGGCACACCAGGTATTTAATCGTGACTCATTCTCCTCCACCCTTCGCCGCCGCACCCCCACTTCGTCAGACTATGAGGAAGACTGTTAAGAAGTCCAAGATGCCCACATTGAGGTCAAGCACAAAATCTAAAGTGGACCCCCCCCCCCACCATTACCAACATTAACCGCAATTGTTAAGATGCTTAAACAAACGATAGGGACGGTATCTAATGCCATCGCAAACACGGAGAGAAGGCTGTCCCTACCACCCGTGACTATTGTCCAAGACACCCAAGAAATTCTTATCAACTCATCTGCAGTTTCTCTAGACTCGGCAGATGACCCGGACATTAGTTTGGCCATTACTCCCTCTTCTTTCACCGACTTCCCTTGTGCTCAGGCACCCGCCGAAAGTAGTAGGGAGCGACCGGACCCACAAACAAACAAAAACAGCAGGAAACTACACACCATGGAAAAAACCTTGCCTAAGGATGGCTCCAAATGCGGAGGCAAAAAAGGCCCAATCAAAACCAGAAATCACAATCTGGTGACGCCCATAAATCCACCTACGCCAGGAATACCCTGCTGGATTACCAACATGGTGGCGGAACTCAAAACGGACCTAGAACATTCCATCACTGTGCTATTAAAACCTCTAATAGCCAAGATAGACAGACTAACATCACTCATAAACAACAAGGGTGTTGGTCCGAAAGGCCAACCCGCTCAAGAGGGCACACTAACAAAACAAAACGAGGCCATACCTAAAAGACCAATAAAAGATAAAGCCAGTTTAACATCGGACAAGGTAGCAAACAACTCTACCAGAGTCACACAAACAAGCACTAAAGAAACTCAAAAGGCTGTTACATCACCAACCGCAGGCAAAACTAATAAGCAGACACTCATCGAAACTAACAAATTACCCCCTGAACCCATTCAAACATCTCAAGGAAATAATGGGCAAACTCCCAAGGCGACATCCAAGACTAATCCGACCCCAACCGCAACTAAAGAAAACAAACTTGCAACCCGCTTCAGGACAATTAATCTCCCGCATGAAGCTTTACCATTTGTGGTTGTTTTAACAGGTGTCCCACCTCTTAGAGAGGGCAAAAGGGAGACACAAGTAGAGTTAAAAAATAAGTGTGCACAGTGGTTACAAATACACAGACCACTACCCCCTAACATTCATGGGGAGATCCTATCAGTACGAAGAGGGGAGTGGGTCGGCAATGGCACAAAGACTATAGCAGGGGACATAATCACGATAAACTTTAGAGACATTGCAGCTGTTAATTTTATCTGCAATGCGCCCCCCAATTATACCCACTCACAAATTCACCCGGTACACTTATCCTACTTTTACCCATTTGCCCCTCACAGACCCCCGCAGAGCAAGAGACCACCAATGATCAGAATGACCCAAATGGTCCCCCAACATAGACTTCCTCATTGGCAAATGCCACAGTACGCGACCCCAATCTATGACCCTTTCCTAATGCAGCATGCACACTGGAACAGGTTTAGCGTACTCGAAGAGGTCGACTGACAGGGACGGGACACACAACCCCCCAATAAGATAAGGCTGAAGGAGCCAAGTCCACCCATAATAGAAAGGAACAAGGGGGCGGGAAACATATTAGAACCTGCGCACAGCATAGGGGGCAGCCACAACAGAAGTAGTGGAAAAGGTGATCCGACAAAATCCCCAATACACAGGCCATCCATTACACAGAACACACCAGCAACTCTTTGTAGCCCACAACCCAGCTTACATCCCAGCCCGGATACATTAGATAAAGCGGGAAAACAGACAGTGTTCCCATTAGGAGATCTAACAGGAAACTTAAAGGAAAAATATTGCGATAACTCACAAATCGTATCCTGGAATATAGCAGGATTAGCGGCCAAATTCGAATCCCAAGATTGGCTCAGCTATATAAATACATTTCAAATCATATGCCTGCAAGAAACATGAGTCACTGAAATAAACGACTATAGCTTAGAGGGCTACAAAAGTTTTTCTGTTCCGGCCAAAAAGGTATCCTCGGGGAGAGCTAGCGGGGGACTGGTAACATATGTCAATTTAGACATCCAGGGCACCTGGTCAAACATCAACTGGGCCTCAAATAATAACCTCCAAGTACTAAGGTTTGACTCAAAAAGACTTAACTTTTTTCTAGTTAACTGGTACAACGCTCCTGGCATGATGGAAAAGGGAATAGCCGTAAACGAGCTTGATGCCTGTCTAGAAAATTTGAACTCCCTAAACAAGACACCAAACCGTCGAAGTTTAATACTCACGGGGGATTTTAATTGCCACCTCTGTGATAAACTCAAACCTTTTAATAAAGACTGGTCGAGATGCACAATAATGAAAGGCCCACATTTTACGCACTCAAAAGTGGGATGGGACCTGGAGAGACTAACGAAAAGGCATAACCTGATTCAAACACTAGATCTTGTTGCGCTGGGAGAAAAAGGAGAATTAACCCCAACATACAAGGGAAGAGGTTGCCACTCTTACATCAACTTTATTCTAGTCTCCCCTTTATTAAAAAGAATTATCAGCAAAACTATAATAGACACTAGCATCTTTAGTGACCACAATCCGGTTATTATCACAATAGAAGGCCTTAATCTTAATCTGAGTTCAAAGAGATCTGACACCATGGAAAAAGCAGTGGACCAGGCAAGAAGAATCAAATGGGCCAGGATCGATGGGGACAGATTCTATCGAAGACTGATAGCAGAGGGTTCAGAAGTAATAAACATATGTCTTGACCCAAGCCTGGATGGAGTTCTGGTGGTCAGGGCATTTGAACAAATTGCGTCCCATGTAAACAAACTCCTAATGTCTACTGGGGCTAGTAAAGCGCCTTCAAATCCACACTGGTTTGACTCGACCTGTACCCAGGCGCTCAAAAAGCTGAAAAACAGCCTCCAAGAAAAACCAAGGGATAAGATCTTGATCGCACAGAATAGAGCGGATTACAAAAAAGCACAGAAGATGCGTAAACAAAGCTTACAAAATCAAGCCTGGGAGGACCTAAGAGACGCTGCTGAAAGGAAAGATTCTGTAAGTTTCTGGAAAGTCATTAATTCCCCATGTTTCCAGGACCAAGATGCCCCAAAAATTACGAACATCATCCTGCTGGATCAATGGCAGACTCATTTTCAGAGTCTATATAATCACTCAAGCCATTCAACCCAGGGGGATGTATTAAGGAGCTTTCAGCCGGCCAAATTGGATCTTACCCTGAAAGAAGTCGAAATGGGAATAAAAGGGCTCAGCAAAAATAAAGCACCCGGGCCGGATGGAATTCCACCTGACTTTGACTTATTCTTAAGCAAACCCGAGCTATGGGCCCCGCTGCTCACCAGGGTTTTGAACGAGGCTGTGATGGCAGGGCTGCCTCGCTCCTGGTCAACAGCGACTATAGTCCCCATTTACAAAAAAGGGAACCGTGATGACCCTCAATGTTACCGACCCATTTCACTTATTGATGTGACCGCAAAAGTATTGGGGTGAGTAATTTTACAGAGGCTACAAGATTGGGCTGAGGAGCATCAGATCCTCTCGGAAATTCAATATGGCTTCAGGGAGGGCAGATCCACCACCGACCAATGCTTGAACTTATATCTTCTGATAGCTAAATACACCATAGCGGGGAAGGGGTCCATTCAAATGGGGTTTATGGACCTCTCAGCGGCTTTTGACCGCGTAAACAGAAGAAAGCTTTGGGCCATGCTGTTAGATTTAGGAGTGGATCAACCGCTAGTGGATACCCTGCAAAACCTCCACTGGAACACAACCGCTAGTGTGAGGTACACACAAGAGGGAAAAAAGACCGATCCCTTTGCCTGCACCAGCGGAGTAAGGCAGGGATGTATCCTCGCGCCCTTTCTTTTTTCCATATACATTAACTCGCTGGAAAAAGATCTCCTCAAACTCAAGGTGGACTCACCCCAAATTGGTCATCGTGCAGTGCCCGTACTACTATACGCCGATGACGCGGTTTTGCTTGCAAGAACCCCTCTAGGATTACAAAAGTTGATCGACGGTTTTGTCAGGTTCATGGACAAATTGGACCTGTCGACAAACCTGGAAAAATCCTATATTATGTCAGCAGGGCAACTGACAAAAGGGAATTTCATCTATCACATTGGGTCACACAAGATAGACCAGGTTAAGACCTTTTCATACCTGGGGGTACTATTCGACAACCACCTTAATTTTAAACCTCTGGTAGAGAAGCATTCAATGAAACTGGCAGCATCGGTAGGAGCCATTATGGGGTATGGCCAAAGACTAGGAAAATGGTCCCCAGAGCAGATAATGAATTTGTACAGGTCAATTTGCTGCGCGAAGGAATCCTATGGGGCAGAAGTGTGGGGCTTCTTGGATAACAAAGCACAGCAAATACAGACAGAAGAAAACAAATTCTTGAGAAGAATTTTGAAAGTGCCCCAGAGTGTACCGGCCTACATAATCCATGAGGAAGTGGGAGAACCCTTCATAAAAGACCGGATTAAAACCAAACCTCTTCTTGCTTGGGTCAAAATATGGACCAACCCTGAGGCGACCTTAACAAGACAAATTATATTGGATTGCTTCAAACGAGATAAGGGTCTCGCCATACCCTGGCTGAAGTACGTCAAGACCTCACTTGCAGATATTGATTGTGTAGACTTCTTTACATTTCCAGACTCTCTAACCATCGGGAGCAAAGCTCTGGTGAAAAAACTTTTTCCCGCACGGCTTCAGACATTAAGGGCAGAGAAAGAAAGCCATAAATCCACCGTTTCATCCTATAATGAACTCACAGTGAAGCGAGGAATGGAACCTTATTTCAGGGTCATTTACAATGCTCAGGACCGCTATGTCATGACCCGGTTTAGGCTGAACATGCTCCACCATCTTTTTGTGGTTCCGGCGGGGTTCACTCTTACAGTGGCAGAGAAGGGTACCTGCGGCTGCGACCACAGGTCTCCGCAGGATACCCTTCACTTTGTTTTATTGTGCCCGTTCTACACTGTACCAAGACGCAAGTTCCTGGTGGGGCTCCTGAAAGACTTAAAGTTCAAACATGCAAAACTCGCCCTGAAGTTCCTAAAGGAAGCGGAAGACGCTTACACCCTTTTCTGCACTATAAATTTCATCCGGATGGCACTACGGCTGAGAAACACTAGAGAATCTTGACTATAACATCACCTGACCCTTTAGATAATTGATTCCTGCTCCCCTAGCTTAATGAACCATGGTGTTAGAAACATTTAAACATTTTAACTTTTATAAAAACTTTTTTTTGAAAAAAGGAAAAAGTATCTTTTTTAACATTTTTCTGTGTGTGTACTTTGTATATGTGCTTTTATGGTGTCTTTTTAAGAACCCGAATAAAGATTGTAAATTGAAATTGAATGGGGTTCAGAGGACAGCGGGCTCTAACGGCGTTTGGTCGATGCATCCAAAGTTAGGGGGTGTGTCCGAAGGTACACACTTCGTTCGGTCACACCACATCAGGGAACTCTGAAATTTCCAAATAATTGTGCTCCACATTATCTATTCATTCTTGAATCTCACCATCATTCTGAGGCCTACACCATTAAATCGTCATTGTCCCTGCCCCTTCCCCCTTTTTGTATGATCAAATTGTACATATATTAATGTATGGGTAGGCCCGCTTTTGGTTGTCCAACTGAAAAATTGTATTTTTAGTTGTACATAAATATCTTAACTTTGTCCTTTAATCTACCTTTCTTTTCAATGCACTTGAGCACCACCTTTTTCTTACTGCAGGTTGCAGTCCTTCCTTTTTCTCTATTTTATAAACATGTAAATAAATTTGCTATTATACTAAGAAGAGATTGAGTATAAAGTGGCCTTTTGTATTGTTTGTGTTGGGTTTGCTGTACTAATATTGTTTCTTGCAAATAATACATCTCCTCTTTCAGATTTATAATCTGTTTACCTTAAATAACGAGATTTACATTAAGTGAGAGATTAAGTTGTGTCAGGGACCACCTTGTTTCTCTTTATTAATAAGCAAGTTGCTGTCCTCGCAAACATGGGTCCCTAGGTATGGAATCCTAATCATGTACACTGTTCTTTCAGATACATTAGATCACCAATTTTGAGCCAGTACAAGACCGCCCTGTCTATATGATGGCCTATCAGGAGGAGTGAGGTCACCTGATTCCCGCGCAACTTTAAGACAGTCTTAGTTTAAAAATATCTTCTCACAGGGTGGGTAGTGTACTTCCTTAAGTTTTGGTCAAACCTTTTTTTTCACCTGCCTCCCTTTTTTCCTCCAAGTTTCAACAATGAGAATTAAACCCTTAGTGGGACGGCGCCACAATGAGGTGGAAACAGTCATGGCTGGCCTCTTGTGGTTCAACATCAATCACTCCTTTATCCATGGTTGTGTTACTTGATCGACAATCTGTAAGTGTCCCTCTTTGACAGATCGGACTCTAATTTCTTTGCGATTATTAAAATTATGTCTTTCACTTCACCAATTTCTTTCCTCAAGGCTTCTATCCTAGAGACAAGCTGTCTACCCCCTGTTGTTTCGTGCGAAGCAATCGGCTCAGGGTTTGGTGCAAAAGAAGTAGCAATACCACTGAACATCAATGGGCTGAAGTAATTTGTACAAAAGCTATTTAGGTCAATGTGTAAGTGCTTTGACAGCGGGATGTTCGAAACACAATGGCTATTTTTAATGCTATCCATGCTCGAACTAGGGTTAGCCCTTTTCTCACAGTATTTTTTCTAGCAAGTTGTGGGCTACCCTTCTGTCTCTTGTTGGTCAAAATAGTTTCCACTTTCCCAATTGGGATAGCAATGTTTTATATGTACAGTTGTCAGCTGCATGTTTTTCTTGGGTTTGTTGGTCCCTGTAAATTATTCTAAAGCCTTCCTTTTGGCCATAATTAACCTTGTTATCAGGAAAACGTTTCCTGTCTGGGCTTACACACACACTATATATATTTTAAAGTTACAATTAGGAAGGGGGAAATTAATGCAAAGGGGATCACAACTTAGGTCAGGGTCAGCTAAGCATTGAATAGGTCCTAACAGATAATTCCACGCTACCAGATAACACACTCAAAGGAAAACGAGTGTGAAGCTAGAGTTGCAGTTACCAGTAGCAAAGTCAGTTTGCTCAGAGCTCAATTCAAAGACATAGGAGCCCAGCCTCTTCCCACTGATGACAGCAAAGATGGGTGAACAATAAACTACGACAACAAAAATCTCCATATGTACTTATTCAATCAGTGCTTATAAAGTCACTATGAATGTAAGACTCCCTCCCAGGAGAAAGTAGATTTACAAACCAATATAGGGTGTAAGTACATGAATGCGTTTTAATCAATATTCATAAATAAACAATTCATAAGTTTCAATACATGTGATAACAGGACAAACACAATGGAAAGAAAATTATAAACCCCCACGGAAAACAATCCTGAAAGGAACCACTCATTCAAGCTAAGTAACAATCTAAAAATTGACAAAGGGCGAAGACCTATGGGTCTAGATGGGATTAGAAACAGGAGACTGGGGAGTCCTGCTAAATGCAGTGTTGTTATGTCTCCTGGTGGGTAGCAGTTCAGGGAGTGCAAAAGATACAAAAAAACTGTATATCATCACATAATGTACATTACAGTGTTAAACAATAAGGGACATTTTCCTCCAATTGAAGATAAAAATAAGGTGATGGATAAAATAGACAGTTCAAATAGGCTTCGCCAGGTTATTGTGGTGGTGCTGACGTACGTTTCGGTGCAGTCGCTGCTTCAACCTGATGTGCCACAAACCACGTCAGCCAATCCCATTGTGATGTTCACTAGCACAGATCAGGCATGGCAGGCAAACAAATTGCTTTTCCCATAAGTTTATTATGGGTTACAACCCAGTTCTCCTGTCTGGGATGCTGTTCAGACTCATTAGCACTAAATGTAAAGCATCAGGCCACATCAAAGATGTCGAAGCACACACTTTAGCCAATCTTGATTTCAAGGTACCGTTGGTTTGCTCCACCATTCCTGATGCCTCTGGCCTTTAGCTACAATGCAGTCTTTGATCCGCATTCATGGCGGTGTACAGCAACTTCATATCTTCATTGTGGAAATGTGTACCTCTACCCGACTCCAATGTAGTTGGAAGCTTGAATCTAGGAATGAGTTTCCTCAACAACAACTTAGCTACTGTGAGGCTATCACATCTCCTAGTCTGGTAAGCCTCATCCCATTGAGAAAAGACACACACAACAGCCAGAATATACCTCAAACCATTACACACAGGCATATGAACAAAATCCATTTGAATACGATTAAAGGGACCCCCTGATCTGTCAATGTAGCTCAAGGCAACAGCAGTCTTCTTCCCAGCATTAATTTGTTGACACGTGAAACACCCATGACAAATAGCTTCCGCAATCACTCGAAACCTCAGATTGAACCAAGCCTGTATGAACAATCTCAACATCACATCCCTTCCTATGTGAGCTGCTCCATGAATTTGCCTCATCATTGGATGTAACAATGAATGCAGTAATACTGCCCTGCCAACAGATGACACCCCACTTTCTCACCCACTTTCTCACAACCTGCTCCGATCCAACCCGCTTGTTTCTCCTCTGTGGCCTTTATTTGCAAACACCTCACTTCATCCCATGTGTCAGCAGCTGCTAGCATCATGTTGAGTTTGGTGTTCTCTCTACTCTCACCAGTATATTCCCCATTGAAAACACATGCATGAAAAGCACAGTAGCATGCAACTTCATCAGCATACCTATTTCTAATAGATCAGTTAGGCAATGGTATCATCCCTGCTACCATCTCGCGTCTCGGACGCGACGAAAAGATCATCAATACATCGGACCAAAGCGAGTTTTGAGGCAAAATCAAATTTTCAAGGTTATTTTTCAAGATCTGCTTGAATATGAATGGACTTTCGGTGTACCCTTGAGGGATCCAACCCCATTTTAAGACACGGTTCTCCAGATGAAAGGCAAATACAAATTGGCTTACCCCATGCAATGGAATGGAAAAAAACACCTGGTAGAGGTCAATCACCCTGAACCATTCAGCTTCACATGGAATCTGAAATAGGATACAAATGGATTCCATACCACGGGACAACATAGAATCACTATGCTATTGATTGTCCCTAAGGTCCTGGACAATGTGATATTTCCCGCTCGTCTTCTGCAATCCCATGATAAGAAAATTGCACAGACCTCCTATGATCTCCTTTACGATGCCCTACGCAATCATGGATTCAACTACAGGTGTAAGCCCTGCTACTGTTTCTGGGGTCAGATTATACTGGGGTGTTCTCAGAAACTCTGCATTTGGTTTGACCGTATGCGGACCAGCTCGGCTCCTCGAATCAATCCGATCTCTTCCCCAGAGGCGTTCCATAGCAGTGGAGAGACAGTCTCTCTGAGATTCAGCAGCATGCCTTCCACTGTCAGTAAAGGAAACATGGCAGTACAAAGATTCTGGTTGGTCAATTTGAAAGCAATGTCCTCATCATTAGTCTGCAATTCCATTCCTTTTGGTATGCAATAGATGGTACAATTCAATTTGCCTAGCTGGTCATGCCCTAGCAAACAGACTCAACCTGCATCAAACACCACAAACTGATGGTGATCCTGAAAAGTTCAGATTTTTACCGGCCCCTCTTCCATCAAAGGTTTCTCATTCTTTTGTTAGAGACTCCTAAAACTTGGATCAATTTTCCTGAGAGCGGTAGGTTTAGAGCTACTGCAGATCTCACAGTAGAACAGGTAGTGCTAGTATCAATCAAGACTGTAATGAGATGACCATCTACATCTGCTTCTATGTTTTGTCCACTCTGGTCTATATCTAAGACTGTTCCAATTGTACAGTCTTCCTCCCCCCTCGGGCATAGTAATAAGGACTGGTCCAGATCAAATCCATCCAAGACTTCATTAAAGGAATCTGGCAATATGTTCAACTAGCTTGTGGAATTATTGGAGGTTGAGGCACTTGCACTAACTGGTTCTGATTCCCTTCCTCATTAAATGATCTTGGCCTGGTCATTGTCGGTAACTGAATTACTCCATCTGCATGAATTCTCCTCCTTGCTCTTGGTTCACAGGATTAAGGCCTGATCTTATACAGAAATGACAGGCAGTGGTTTTCTTCAGGGTTGCAACATCTATCACGTCGACCCTGCAACTGATTGTACTTGTACACCTCCTGGGGCATTCCCCTGATCATGAGTTACAGCTCCCATCTTGCCTGCACCTGCTTTCCTTTTTGGGCATTACGCATTTGGATCATCATCAATTTCTCCTTTCTCCTCCTATGTTTAGACCCCACCTCATCACTGTAATTCCGGGCATACCGTGGTATTTCGTCTACAGATTTGTGTAGCCAAAAATGAGGTGCTGTTGATTATGCAGCGGATTTCTGGCTTCTATGCAGTCACAAATTTGGACACAAATTGTCCCATATATTTAGGGTTGAGTGTATCTACCCCACTGTAATGTTTGAAGGCTTGTAACAGCCTCTTGTGATAGGCATGTAGGTTACCCTTTAGATTAAAGGGTTGCTCAATCTATCTTAACCCAATCAATATCCTGTGGGGCTGTATTGCACTGTGACCATGTGATCACCTGATCATACTTCTTCATAACCACTTGCGAAGGACCATGAGTTACTCAACAGCTATCTTACAAGCAGACCATAGATCACCAGGACCCATCATTTCAAAGAAGATATTTAAATCTATCCACAACACTTTCAAGATCTTAACAAGGCGATCAACGTGCTTGTCCCACTCAGCAGGCTTCTCTCTTAATTTGGGGAAATCATTTGTGAATGTAGCAAGGTCACCCCAACTCCAGGGAACACGCACCTACACTCCACTAGGCAGCACCCATCACAGATATGCCTCTACTCCCTGCGTTCCGCCTCTCCGAGGTCTCTCTCCTGTCACCTTTCTTACGCTCTTTTTCTTTGACCACCTCTCCGCCCACTTATTCAGCATACTCCAAGCTCTTATTCCCATTACGAATCCCCGAATGTGCGTCATTAATCCAGTCACTCTATTTTCCTCTAACGCTGGGTCACTGGACCCGATTCACAGAACTAACTTAAGACAAAATTCTAAACTTACTACCATTTTGGTATTCACAGAAGGCACCTACTCATTTCGGTATTCACAGAAGGCACTTACTCATTTCGGTATTCACAGATGTTAGTAGTCCTAACTTTAGGACTTCTAAATGCCTTCTGTGAATACCGAAAGTCTTAAAATTAGGATTTTTCTCAGTTTAGTAGTAGTAAAGTTAGGACTCCTAACTTTAGGACTCCTAAATGCCTTCTGTGAATACCAAAAGTCTTAAAATTAGGATTGTTCTCAATTTAGTAGTAGTAAAGTTAGGACTCCTAACTTTAGGACTCCTAAATGCCTTCTGTGAATACCAAAAGTCTTAAAATTAGGATTTTTCTCAATTTAGTAGTAGGAAAGTTAAGACTCCTAACTTTAGAAATCCTAAATGCCTTCTGTGAATACCGAAAGTCTTAAAATTAGGATTTTTCTCAATTTAGTAGTAGTAAAGTTAAGACTCCTAACTTTAGGACTCCTAAATGCCTTCTGTGAATTCCGAAAGTCTTAAAATTAGGATTTTTATCAATTTAGTAGTAGTAAAGTTAGGACTCCTAACTTTAGAACTCCTAAAATGAGAAAAATCCTAATTTTAAGATTTTCAGTATTCACAGAAGGCATTTAGGAGTCCTAACTTTACTACTACTGAACTGAGAAAAATCCTAATTTTAAGACTTAAGGTATTCACAGAAGACATTTAGGAGTCCTAAAGTTAGGAGTCCTAACTTTTCTACTCCTAAACTGAGAAAAACCTAACTTTAAGACTTTAGGTATTCACTGAAGGCATTTAGGAGTCCTAAAGTTAGGACTCCTAACTTCTGTGAATACCGAAATGAGTAAGTGTCTTCTGTGAATACCAAAATGAGTAAGTGCCTTTTGTGAATACGAAAATTATAGTAAGTTTAGGATTTTGTCTTAAGTTAGTTCTGTGAATTGGGCCCACTGTAAGTAAGCCTGTGATTTCCCTCCAATGCCTCCATTCTGGATAATTCTACTCCAAATCTCTCAGCCAACTCCGACAACTTCTCATGTGCTGGTCTTGCCCTTCGGCTGACAACCTTGGCCATAAACAACAAGTCATATGGCTCATCGGAGTCTATTCTGTCTAAAGGTTGACTCCCACTGATGATTTCCTTTTTTCTCACCACATATACTAACTTCACCTTCATTGCAGCCATGATGGTACTCTGACTCGACTTACTATTCTGGGTCTGATTGCTGTTAATATGGTCTCTCAACCATGACTCTAAGTCTGCAATGTCTAAAAAGTCCTGATTCTCAGATGTTCTCTGGCTTGTTCTTGTGTCTTGAATCACGCCACTTGATCCTCTCACAGGAGTTTCCCACATTTGTAGATCTGAACTGGTGCTTATAGGTATAGGCTGTAGGGTACTAGAGCCAATCCATACTCTGGAAGGGTCTGCAGTAGTTCCTAAAGGGATACTGGATTCTACAGGCACTAAGGGATGCAATTACCATTCTTGACCCCTGTCCTTCCTGATCCGGTCCCTTACGCTTGAATGGATTGTCTCTGACCGAGGCTTCCCAACAGGCCTGGGTCATAAACAGGAACAACAGGAACAAAAGGCCCAATGGTAACCAGCAGTGTAAGAGCTTCTGGTAATCGCGAAGCTGTATTGACACCATTCTGTTCCATACCTCCCGAGATAGACACTCCCATCCTCCCTGCCCCTGCTGATATCATGGCCACGAACCCTGGATCAGGAGCTACTGGGCTGCTGTACTTTCCACATTCTCTGCACTTTCTGAACTTCGTCCCGTCACCTGTTTGTGGACTGTAAGGTGGAAGACGCTTGGCTAACAACCTGTCCAACAAGCTGTCTTTGTTATTACTACTGTCACTCCCATTTGTCCATCTGCTCCTATCTTGTAGTCCTCAATCTCCTACCAGCACTGTGTACAACCCCTCTCCCTCCATGGTATCTACTCTCCACCTCTTAAGCCTAGTGTCCCACTGTGCACCCTGACATGCCTTCACAGTTTTCCTCATTCTCCCTTGATATTTCTCATTGTTGCTTAGCATGAGCTGTATACATCCACGCGTTTAATACTTTGAACTATGTGGGTCTAGGCAAAGGTCACATTGCAAACACTGTTCCTCTATGCTGATTCAGAACATCTATCCTGTAGGAACCAAGGCTTGGAAATTACATGTCACCCTCCTTTTCAGTGATCTTGTGCCAATTTTGGAACCCAACTTTTGTCACCATATAGTGTGCTTGTGCTGGAGTATCCTCGGTGGTGCCTCTTCTCCCACTTGAGTAACAATCCCTTCATCACCCCGCAAAAGTTCCTGTAACACACTAAAGCTTTGCATGATTCTAAAAATGTAATTTGTTGTTCAATGTATTACGATGGAACAATATTTTTAAACTACAGATTTCCTGATGACTTCCAACCAACCCCAAAGTGATGTTACACCAACCGACCTATCGCTGCACGGCACAACCCACCTTCACTTTCTCTCCTTGCGTGGCTCACCTTCCTTAATAATTTCTCTGTAAACATTCACTCACACAATCATCTTAAATCCGTAATTGTCTGCCACTCTAAAAGATTGATAGAATTCAACCACTGAAAACATTTAAACATGGTAACTCACGACCAGCGAGAATCACCCGAATCAGTATAGTTAACCCCTGTACACAAGGTTCACTAGATGATTCCCATACATCCCATTCACACAAAGTTCCCTGTCTTAGGTGGAACTGACGATGACTTCTCATGACAAATCCTCAATTCATCTGACAGACAATCACAATCTTCTGGGATCTTAGGCCACTTTGGGACATGCAACTCAAATCTTAATCTTGGGCCACGTCAGACCTAAAACCACCTTCACTCGACTCTCACTTCCAACTCTGCAAGACATCACACAATCAATCCATTCCCGCAATCTAACATACTATAAACACCCTGTTAATACACACACCTCCTTCCGCCGCTGACATCCGAGCCCTTCTCGACAACGGGGAAACAGCGGCACTCATCCTCCTGGACCTCTCCGCCGCGTTCGACACTGTCTGCCACCGCACCCTAGCCCAACGCCTCAGCTAGACCGGCATCCAAGAGAAGGCATTGAAGTGGATCATCTCGTTCCTCGCTGGAAGAACACAGAGAGTCCACCTCCCCCCGTTTCGCTTCGAGGCCACCGAAGTCATCTGCGGCGTCCCGCAAGGATCATCACTCAGCCCCACCCTCTTCAACGTCTACATGAGACCTCTCGCAGCCATCGCACGCCAACACAACCTCAACATCATCTCCTACGCCGACGACACCCAGCTGATCCTCTCCCTCACCAGAGACCCCGACACCGCCAGAACCAACCTCCACCAAGGGGTGAAAGACGTCGTCGAGTGGATGAAGAACAGCCGCTTGAAACTGAACTCAGACAAGACGGAAGTCCTCCTCCTTGGGCCATCACCCTCCGCCTGGGACGACTCCTGGTGGCCGCCAGCCCTGGGCACCGCCCCAAAGCCGACAGACCACGCACGCAACCTGGGCTTCATCCTGGACTCCTCCCTCTCGATGACCAGACAAGTCAACGCCGTCTCCTCTTCATGCTTTCACACCCTCCGCATGCTCCGCAAGATCTTCCGATGGATCCCGATCGAAACCAGGAAGACGGTCACCCAGGCCCTCGTAACCAGCCGGCTGGACTACGGAAACACCCTCTACGCCGGAACAACAGCCAAGCTACAGAAAAGACTACAACGCATCCAGAACGCCTCGGCCCAACTCATCCTGGACATCCCTCGACGCTGCCAAATCTCCGGCCACCTGAGGAACCTGCACTGGCTCCCCGTCAACAAGAGGATCACGTTCAGGCTCCTCACCCATGCACACAAATCTCTCCACAACCTGGGCCCCAAGTACCTCACCGACTGCCTGACCTTCCACGCGCCCACCCGCCAGCTACGGTCCGCCAGCCTCGCTCTCGCCGCCGTACCACGCATCCGAAGAGCCACCCCCGGATGCAGATCCTTCTCATACCTGGCTGCCAAGACATGGAACTCCCTCCCCATCCACCTTCGGCTGACCCAGGACCACCTCGCCTTCAGGAGACAACTCAAGACCTGGCTGTTCGAGCAGTAGCGGCCCTCCTCCCCCAAGCGCCTTGAGACCCTTCCGGGTGAGTAGCGCGCTATACAAGTGCTTTGATTGATTGATTGATCTCACCACACCATCAAACTCCGTCGGTCTCCCCAATTTTCTGCCACCTTCCATTCTCAATCATTGGGCTCTAGTTCGGGGATTTGGGGGTCTAAGTTCTACCTATGCTAGATCGCTTCTAGATTCTCCTCTTACTTCATGTACTAAACATCCTCTGCTACCAAATGAAAGGGCTGGGCCCATTAGTTCTTGACCTTTTCTAAAGACATACTCCAATGGTTCGTTTTCACAGCATGAAAGTGTAAAGGGGAGAAAAGTAGTTAATACACAGTTAATTAGCCAATAATTCTCTTTGTTACATAATAACCTACTGGCAACTACATACGGTTAGTTATTTCATTACAAAGCCATAAATAACTGCACATGGGGACACCTCCACACGAGGGTATATTAATACAAAGGAATTTGCATGAAGCTAAATCTACACATCCAATTGAAATGGTGCAGCATGAAAAAACTATTAATTCGTGAAATAGGATACAGAGAATCAGCAAGCATGAGTCCACATTTCCATGCATCGAGGGTTAGTGAGTGAAAAGCATTAAATATATCCCTACTCCAGCGCTAAGATGACATCCCTACATAAACATTTTCAATAGAAAGGAAAGGTGTCAGTACGTGGAGTCTTTTTAAGAAGCCTCTCCACCATGGGTCAAGTAGCATAAAGCCACTATCGCAAAGAAAGTACATGTTCTAGGATGCTCTCTCTCTGAAGGGAAGAAAGAAGGGGTTTCTTTCCTTAAATCCAAAAAACAGTTATCCACAGGTAGAATTTCCATAGTGCACCTCGCACATGCCATCCACTCCTGATCGTACTTTTCCATGGTATTCTCCATTTGCAACATTTTGTACTTGGTTCCTATTTCTTCACCCGTGTGAAACCCAGTGTCTTTCCTTCATCAATCCAAGTCACACGATTGTAACTTTGTCTCTCCTTGCCTAGCTGCTAAAACAAATACATTATTCTGCCTAAAAGAACGCTTCTTCACCTGCAATACAAAACGTGACAAAGATTCTAAGATTGTACAGTGAACATGAAATTCAAACTATTCATTCTAAAGTGATGGGACTTGCATTTCAAGCCTACGATTTTAGCTAGCAAAATATCTCATTTTAAGCATTACAGACTGGTATAACCTTCTTGCGTTTTGACTAACACATTCACAAAATTATAGAAATATCAGTGTTAAACAAATTCAGTATGTAAGTGGAGTTAACTTCACAACACAAGTTTTTCAAGTTAACATTTTCTTCTAGTTCAATCCATTTCCTACATTAATTCTGCATGCTACTTGTTAATAACCTAAAAATTGTCACGCAGTTATGTTAAATCATTTCTGAATTCTAGAGCTTCACGTTTACACAAACAGGATTATATAGAGGTGCGCTCTACACGTGAATATAATGCACAGCTACAAATTAAATGAGATTTCAGCTTCATCACTGAGGTGTTTGGTGAGGGGTCAGTTGATAACTTTCTCTAAGGCCTTGTTGAAAGTGGGGTCCCTATCGCTTACCGCTGCCACTAAATGCTTGAGTCGGGAGTCCCTGACCCCTCGCTTCAACGTTAGGCTAAGTAATGACATCGTCTAAGATAGCCCTGTTCACCCCATTAGTAGCTTGGCGCGAGCAGCCAGGCTTATCTCCAAGGCACGGTGTGTTCAATATGTGCTACCACGCTCACAGTAACCCCATGATGTCACCACAAATAGACTCCACACAGGTTTTGATAAAATGAGTATCATCTTTAAATAAGCAGTTATGCGATACAACCACATGATACAAAATCAAAATCAACATAAAAGAATGGGTAGTATTCTTTCCTGTGGGTTGGTAGGTTCTAATCCCAACCACTGCTCCTAACCAACAGTTAAGCTCACTTCTAACCGTTTCCAAAGGTTAGGACAGTCGTATTGCTAGAATCACACATGTTGCAAAAGGACCCCATTCTCCTCCCCGAAGTCAGCAACTTGGGCCTTGATCCAGAACTCCATCACTGGGTGTGTTGGGCCTCGGGCTGGCAGCTCAGTTCTTCCTTGGCTGCTGGTCCAGGCCGCTGCGAGTGACTCCGAGGGCCCAATGACTTGGCCCTTCTAACGGCGGTCTCAGTCCACACCGAGATCTGCCTTCAGCACAGTGGAGACTTTACTTTCAATTCGGTGCACCCCCTACTCAGGCACTCCTCACTAGCATCACAGGCTGCACTTCAACACGCACACCCTGCGTCCGAGACTCGCCTCTTCTCTGGTGCTCACGATGATCCGGTGCTCTTCACCAACGTTCCGCTTGCACCTCAACACGCACCCTGCGTGTTCGAGTCTCTCCTTTTCTCCCGGTGCACACGACGTCCAGGTGCTGTTCACCAATGCCCTGGCTGCACAGAGAGTCCGCCTCCCCCCGTTTCGCTTCGAGGCCACCGAAGTCATCTACGGCGTCCCGCAAGGATCATCACTCAGCCCCACCCTCTTCAACGTCTACATGAGACCTCTCGCAGCCATCGCACGCCAACATAACCTCAACATCATCTCCTACGCCGACGACACCCAGCTGATCCTCTCCCTCACCAGAGACCCCGACACCGCCAGAACCAACCTCCACCAAGGGGTGAAAGACGTCGCCGAGTGGATGAAGAACAGCCGCTTGAAACTGAACTCAGACAAGACGGAAGTCCTCCTCCTTGGGCCATCACCCTCCGCCTGGGACGACTCCTGGTGGCCGCCAGCCCTGGGCACCGCCCCAAAGCCGACAGACCACGCACGCAACCTGGGCTTCATCCTGGACTCCTCCCTCTCGATGACCAGACAAGTCAACGCCGTCTCCTCTTCATGCTTTCACACCCTCCGCATGCTCCGCAAGATCTTCCGATGGATCCCGATCGAAACCAGGAAGACGGTCACCCAGGCCCTCGTAACCAGCCGCCTGGACTACGGAAACACCCTCTACGCCGGAACAACAGCCAAGCTACAGAAAAGACTACAACGCATCCAGAACGCATCCGCCCGACTCATCCTGGACATCCCTCGACGCTGCCACATCTCCGGCCACCTGAGAAACCTGCACTGGCTCCCCGTCAACAGGAGGATCACGTTCAGGCTCCTCACCCACGCACACAAATCTCTCCTGGTGTGGAGTGCAAAAAAACGATGGATTTGGGCCCAGATCCTTGGACTGGGGTGAATGTGTGACATTGATCCACATTCTGTCCATCACCTGTTTTGTTTGCAATTGCCGCCATAAGTGCGCTGGGGATGCTCAGACTTGGGTCCCAGGCACTCCACACCACTGGAGTCAAGCTAGCCGGCTGATGAGAGGTGTTACCTCGAAACCGGTCCGGTCCTCGGATGCTTGATTCCGTTCTGGGAAGGACATGGCTTTTGTAGTTCCGACTGGACTGTTCCCATGGGGCACAGGGTCAGAGGTGATTTGCATATCGCCATTGTCTAACCCAGGGTGGTGTGGAGTGCAAAAAAACGATGGATTTGGGCCCAGATCCTTGGACTGGGGTGAATGTGTGACATTGATCCACATTCTGTCCATCACCTGTTTTGTTTGCAATTGCCGCCATAAGTGCGCTGGGGATGGTCAGACGTGGGTCCCAGGCACTCCACACCACTGGAGTCAAGCTAGCCGGGCTGATGAGAGGTGTTACCTCGAAACCGGTCCGGTCCTCGGATGCTTGATTCCGTTCTGGGAAGGACATGGCTTTTGTAGTTCGGACTGGACTGTTCCCATGGGGCACAGGGTCAGAGCTGATTTGCATATCGCCATTGTCTAACCCAGGGTGGTGTGGAGTGCAAAAAAACGATGGATTTGGGCCCAGATCCTTGGACTGGGGTGAATGTGTGACATTGATCCACATTCTGTCCATCACTAGCCGGGCTGATGAGAGGTGTTACCTCGAAACCGGTCCGGTCCTCGGATGCTTGATTTCGTTCTGGGAAGGACATGGCTTTTGTAGTTTGGACTGGACTGTTCCCATGGGGCACAGGGTCAGAGCTAATTTGCATATCGCCATTGTCTAACCCAGGGTGGTGTGGAGTGCAAAAAAACGATGGATTTGGGCCCAGATCCTTGGACTGGGGTGAATGTGTGACATTGATCCACATTCTGTCCATCACCTGTTTTGTTTGCAATTGCCGCCATAAGTGCGCTGGGGATGCTCAGACGTGGGTCCCAGGCACTCCACACCACTGGAGTCAAGCTAGCCGGGCTGATGAGAGGTGTTACCTCGAAACCGGTCCGGTCCTCGGATGCTTGATTCCGTTCTGGGAAGAACATGGCTTTTGTAGTTCGGACTGGACTGTTCCCATGGGGCACAGGGTCAGAGCTGATTTGCATATCGCATTGTCTAACCCAGGGTGGTGTGGAGTGCAAAAAAACGATGGATTTGGGCCCAGATCCTTGGACTGGGGTGAATGTGTGACATTGATCCACATTCTGTCCATCACCTGTTTTGTTTGCAATTGCCTCCATAAGTGCGCTGGGGATGCTCAGACGTGGGTCCCAGGCACTCCACACCACTGGAGTCAAGCTAGCCGGGCTGATGAGAGGTGTTACCTCGAAACCGGTCCGGTCCTCGGATGCTTGATTCCGTTCTGGGAAGGACATGGCTTTTGTAGTTCGGACTGGACTGTTCCCATGGGGCACAGGGTCAGAGCTGATTTGCATATCGCCATTGTCTAACCCAGGGTGGTGTGGAGTGCAAAAAAACGATGGATTTTGGCCCAGATCCTTGGACTGGGGTGAATGTGTGACATTGATCCACATTCTGTCCATCACCTGTTTTGTTTGCAATTGCCGCCATAAGTGCGCTGGGGATGCTCAGACGTGGGTCCCAGGCACTCCACACCACTGGAGTCAAGCTTGCCGGGCTGATGAGAGGTGTTACCTCGAAACCGGTCCGGTCCTCGGATGCTTGATTCCGTTCTGGGAAGGACATGGCTTTTGTAGTTCGGACTGGACTGTTCCCATGGGGCACAGGGTCAGAGCTGATTTGCATATATCCATTGTCTAACCCAGGGTGGTGTGGAGTGCAAAAAAACGATGGATTTGGGCCCAGATCCTTGGACTGGGGTGAATGTGTGACATTGATCCACATTCTGTCCATCACCTGTTTTGTTTGCAATTGCCGCCATAAGTGCGCTGGGGATGCTCAGACGTGGGTCCCAGGCACTCCACACCACTGGAGTCAAGCTAGTCGGGCTGATGAGAGGTGTTACCTCGAAACCGGTCCGGTCCTCGGATGCTTGATTCCGATCTGGGAAGGACATGGCTTTTGTAGTTCGGACTGGACTGTTCCCATGGGGCACAGGGTCAGAGCTGATTTGCATATCGCCATTGTCTAACCCAGGGTGGTGTGGAGTGCAAAAAAACGATGGATTTGGGCCCAGATCCTTGGACTGGGGTGAATGTGTGACATTGATCCACATTCTGTCCATCACCTGTTTTGTTTGCAATTACCGCCATAAGTGCGCTGGGGATGCTCAGACGTGGGTCCCAGGCACTCCACACCACTGGAGTCAAGCTAGCCGGGCTGATGAGAGGTGCTACCTCGAAACCGGTCCGGTCCTCGGATGCTTGATTCCGTTCTGGGAAGAACATGGCTTTTGTAGTTCGGACTGGACTGTTCCCATGGGGCACAGGGTCAGAGCTGATTTGCATATCGCCATTGTCTAACCCAGGGTGGTGTGGAGTGCAAAGAAACGATAGATTTGGGCCCAGATCCTTGGACTGGGGTGAATGTGTGACATTGATCCACATTCTGTCCATCACCTGTTTTGTTTGCAACTGGCTGCACCACAGCATGCACTCTGCGCATCCGTGTCTCACCTCTTCCCACGGTGCACACGATGTCCAGGCCCACCTCACCAATGCACTGGCTGCACCACGACACGCACCCAGCATGTCCAAGACTCCTTTCTTCTGTTGGTGCCTATGAGGCCTAGGTGCTCTTCACCAACAGCCGGGCAGCACCACGACACGCACCCATCACATCCAAGACTCACTTCTTCCATTGGTGCACACGATGCCCCGATGCTCTTCACCAGCGCCCTGGCTTTACCCCGACACGCACCCAGTGCGTCTTAGTCTTGCTTCTTTCTTTAGTGCACACGAGGCCCAGGCACTCTTCACTAGCACACGAGATGCACCATGACACGCACACTGGGCATCAGAGCCTCACCTCGTCTCCCTGTGCACACCAAGACCTGGCGCTCCTCACCAACTTCGACATGCATCCAGCGCATCTGAGACTTAGGTTACTCCCGTGTGTCCGCAATCACCCGGCACAACTTCTGAGGGTCTCAAACTGCAAAAGAACGCACACAACACATTGCTTGGGACTTCTCTGAAAACTTTTATGATCCTGTATTTCCAAACAGGGAGCCAGCTCACCTCGGGCCCTTGGGGGTTACTAGACACAGCACAAAGCACAGTCTTCTTCAAGGAGGGGGACCCAGTGCCTCCAAGCACAGTCCCAACAGTCTCTCCCTTAGTTAGAACAGCAAACTGCAGACCAGACCCAGATTGCAAAGCAAGGATTGGGCTTTCCCCACAGTCTCTTCAGTTGCTTCTTCTTTAGCATAAGTTCCTCTTGACCACAAAATGGGTCCAAGCCTTTACAGTCTCAATCCATATCTGTTTCATTCCCACCTTCAGGGGTTTCAACTCTCCTAGTTATTTCCTTTAATGTCTTTGAAGTTTGTATATGTTCAGGGGTCCATGACTCCTCCCTAAATCAGTCCCTCCCAGTGTCACCTCTCTTCCTTTGATACTGGGGGTTTGGGTCCTTAATCACTCAGCAGGAGATGGGTCAAGTGGTTTATAGCACCAGGCCAGGCATTTTCGCCTCCCGGGCTTCTCCTGCCCCCTACTCTCCAGATGCAGGGCAGCCTGGTGCCATCTCAACCCCTTCCTGGGTCAAGACCTCTCCCAGCTCCTCTCACCTTTCAGTTACAGACAGACAATCCACATTTCAGAAACACACAGAAATGTCCAGAGCACAAAACTCAGCCACTTTCTAAAAGAGTGTTTTATGAAAACACAGTGACAAAACCACCTTCACAGAAAGATGTGTTATAACACTGTGAGTTCATACATACTAAACTTCACCTCTCCGTTATAAACTGACAGGAAACTAGGCTAACAAACACAGCACCCAGCCTCCCCCATTCTGTCCTTTACGGCCTGGATAGCCTTTCAGCAGTGAAAAACAAAATGGAGAGTTTTTCACTGTCAGAACATATCACACACCTCAGTACATGTTCTGCCTTTTACCTGCACTGCACCCTGCCCAGGGGTTACCTGGGATCTACCACAGGGGTGCCCAACATGTATGTAAATGGGAAAGTCAGGCCTGGAAAACATGCTGACTTAGCATCCTGCGTGCAGGCCCTACACTGAAGACCTGAGTTCCCTTCTCTGCAAGCCTTGCATTACTAGCCCTGGCACACACAGTACACATCACTAGGGACTTTACTAGTAAGGCAAACATAGCAATCATGGTCAATCTATCACCATTACATTTTACACAGGGAACTCTTGTACTTTGACACTGATCAACAGTGGCAAAGTACCCAAAGCATCTAAATTGGCTATTCTAGGTGACAAAACGGTCTAAGGGGAAAGCAAAACATTTAAGGAACTTTAGCCAACAAGGCCAAGTCCAACAGGCCTTTGCTGTGTATGGTAGGAGGGAGATGGGTCTCTGGTTGGAAACCATGGCTGGGATTGCAGAGGGTTTCTTGAGCAGGGGCAATAACGCATGTTTCCAGGTGTCAGAGATTGTGCCTGAGTTGATCGAGGCATTGAGGATGGGTGTTAGTGCTTCGCTGATCGGTAGGTATACTTTGGTGATTTCATGTGGGGGAAAGGATCAGATGGGACACTCCGCATGGATGGTTTTGGTAGCAGCAAGTTTGATGGTGGTGATGGTAAAGTAATAGGTCAAGGTTCGCTATTTGGCTGCAATGGAAAGTTGAGTTGTGATCAGAACTGGGTCCAGTTGAAGGTCGAAGTTGTAGTTTATGGAAGTTATTTTGTTACAGAGGATTTCCAGGAGCTTATTGCAAAGATCTTATGAGGGGATAACGTTGCTGGATGCATCAAGAGGTGCAATGAAATCTTTTATGATGTACAAAGATTTCTTTGCTGCTGTTAGTGGCAGCATTAATGCAATCTGTAAGAGATGTGCACTTTGAGTTCGACATCAGCTGGTGGTAGCGTCCTAGGGCTGATTGAAGAAAGTCTTTGTCTATTGTGTCTTGACATGTTCTCCAATTGTACTCTAGTTACTTGCAGTGGCATTTTATCAGCCTGACTTCCTTTGTGCACCAACTGGCCTGTGGTTGGGATCTTGCTGTTGGGTTATATCTAAGGGGAGCCAGTAATGTAATTTCCCCTGCAAATGGATGATGGGAAATCCAGTGATGTCACTTTCCCTGCAGAGGTATGATGGCAAATCCAGTGGTTTCACTTCCTGTAATGATGTGCAATGGGAAAATAATATAATGCCATAACATTTGGTTTCCTTGTAAAATATTTTGTATAACTTATACCAAGGCTGTACATCCGTTTCCCTGTTTCAATCCACGTTTTCCTTCACTCCTAATGTTTTATAAACTTTTATTTTCAATGTTATTTGATTGAGCTGATTCTCACTTTCTGAAAGGAAATTGACTCTCCAATTGTACATATTAGAGCTTGCAGCAATTAGTTAACATGCACCATTGGTTCCAAAAAGTGTGCGAGAGTAAACTATTGAATTGAATGACTGGCTATGTATTTATAGAAATATGAGTACTTCATTTAAGCGTGCTGAATGAGTAATGATAGGAAGACTCAAAATTTTGAAAGTAAAGCTAAGGGAGAGGATCTGAAGACAACAGAACTTCAGACTAATTTTGATGGCGGAAAAAATTACACGAGGAGGTATCTACTGGAAACAAAAAGGTGCCAATATGAAACAAGCATGTTCTATAGTCAACATGAATGTTGGCAACAAGCGGGAAACAAGCGTTAAAAAGAAAAGGACAGAAGACAACAACACAAGTAAGATGATGCACTACGCAGATCAGCCCCACCAGTGTCCTCTCCATTGGACAGCCCTAGCTCAGGCGTGCTGTGCTCATCTATATTACATAATCTGGACTATGGTGAAACATTTGCTGTATGTGCCTTCTAGCACATCAACCTTACTGCCAGAAAACTCTTCTCGGTCACGCTGGACATTCACAAGCCACAAACTCTACGACCCTGCGGTAAAACATCTAGGAGCATGCAGTAACATAAAGTAGGGGAACCATGACCAGAGATGCAGCACTTATGCACCTGTCTGCTGCTGTCTGCTTTCCTCGATTGCAGCGCTCTGTTTTTTTGGGAGATGTCCAGCTGTTTCATTGTTGTGGGGTGTTCGAGGTGATCTTCTCACGTTGCTTTGTTTCCACATTAGGAGAGTCTTTCTAAATGTTTTTCCTTTCGTCTGACTGGAGCTGTGCCTGTCACCCGGGCACGGACTTATGCTGTCTACAGAGGGTTGTCTGTCTCATGCTGGGACCTGCCACTGCTGTGCTTCGGAGTTTGGAGAGAGCTGCATGTACACAGTGGCTGTGTTTGGACATCTGTCTTTCGTCACATGTGGTGATTCATGGTCTCTCTCGTGAAGATTCTGGAGTTCGTTTCCTAGCCTATGTTTGTGCTTGCAATGGTAGGTGCGGACATTTCTGGTGAGTCAGATTTGCTTTGTGTGGTGTTTTGGCTCTCCTTCCACATCGCGATGTGTGAGACAGCGCTCGATCTGTCTGGACTGATTGGTGTGCTCCTCTCTATCTGAGGTGAGTTTTACTACAGCATTGTTTTCCTCAGGATTCAACATGCTTCCATCTTCTCAGCCGTTTGTCCAGTAATTCAGCAGTTCAACCGTCAAAGCGGTTGTTGGCTTTTGCGCGCGCTCTTTGCCTCAGGAAGAGCTGCGCACATTATCTCATCGTCGAGTAGTATTCATGATGACATTTCTCGGGCAGCACAACAGTTGAGGAAGTGTAGAGGCATTGGTGATAGAATCACCCTCCTTTTCTCGTCTATATAAACAACAGGATTCTATCAATGTGTAATCGTGAATACATTTTTGTTTTTTGTGATGATTATCTATGTAATAAGTGTGAAAACAAGGCTCTCTCTTGTGATGGTAAGACAAGGGACTATGTGCTTTTAAAATACCCCTCACACACTGAGAATCCCTTAGTGTCATGCTTCATCATGGGGGTCTTCCCATCCCTCTACGGGGCTGGGCGTGCTGCGACCTACGGGCTACACGGGAGCACTAGATGTTGTGACAGTAGGCTATGTGTAGTGCAGTGTGAAGTGATATCAGTGAAGTGTAGGGACCTATATATGTGAATGCAAAGTAAAAAATTCTCTGGCTGGTAGAAAAATTATTTATTAACTTCTCTAGCTGGGAACGTTAAAAAGGGGTTTGTGGGTAGAGCGTAGTATGCTTACTACCTGGTCAACATGTTTCGTAAGCAGTCCCCTACTGCTTACTCATCAGGACCTCTAAGGGTCCCTACTAAAAAAGTACTCAATTTTAAATTCTAAATAGTCTGCCTAAAGTCCTAAAACCAAGTAGCAAAAATCGGCTACCTAGTTTAGCTTCCGGGCCCAAGGTGAAGCGCAGAAAAACTGACCTAATGAGGTCTTGATCAGATAAATCTATCGTGCCCCATGAGCTGGCAAGCGAAGGGTTATCCACGCTGTAAAGTTACCGCTTGTCCAAGCAATGCCTTAATCGTACCCTTGTGCCGCTCCGAGGAACCGCACAAGGGTACGATTAAGGCATTGCTTGGACCTTATTAGGTCAGTTTTTCTGCGCTTCACCTTGGGCCCACTCAAGCCGATTTTTGCTACTTGGTTTTAGGACTTTAGGCAGACTATTTCAAATTTAAATTTGAGTACTTTTTTAGTAGGGACCATCAGTGGTCCTGATGAATAAGCAGTAGGGGACTACTTACGAAACATGTTGACCAGGTAGTAAGCATACTACGCTCTACCCACAAACTCCTTTTTAACGTTCCCAGCTAGAGAAGTTGATAAATATTTTTTTCTACCAGCCAGGGAATTTTTAACTTTGCATTCACATATATAGGTCCCTACACTTCACTGATATCACTTCACACTGCACTACACATAGCGTACTGTCACAACATCTAGAGCTCCCGCGTAGCCAGTAGGTCGCAGCACGCCCCGCCCCGTAGAGGGACGGGAAGACCCCCATGATGAAGCATGACACTAAGGGATTCTTAGTGTGTGAGGGGTTTTTTAAAAGCACATAGTGCCCTTGTCTTACCATCACAAGAGAGAGCCTTGTTTTCACACTTATTAGATAGACTAGCAGCCCGTCCCGACGTTGTCGGGGTATGAATTGCTGCCAGCCAGTAGTATATCGTTTTGATAGCATTTCTTATCTGTGACAGGCCTGTGAAACGCTCTGATTCACAGTGCACTGCTGATGCACTTAAGAGTGCGCGTTCAGTAGTGTGTGAACGCGAGTTTCCCTACTTTATTTTTCCTTGCAATATTATATAGCGCGGACTCGACAACATGGCATGAGCACAATTTACAGTACAGAAGAACACATTCATTTGTGGTAGGCACAGGGATACAAAGCGATTTGCCTGGAATCACAGGATGTTGAGCTGATGCAGAGATTCGAACGTAGCTCCCCAGCTCTGTGGCGGGAGGTGTGTCTAAAAGTGTATGTCGATGCTGGCCATCAATGAGAGAGACCTGTGCATTTTTCAAATCGGTGGTGAGAAAATATGAGTATGTTGCTGGAGATGTGGGCCGCCGTGCCACCAATGTACTTACGGGGGGAGGGTAAACACCCATTATTCCGCAACTTTCTTTCCGCATACCATCACTCCGCATACTTTCATTACGAAAGTACCATGACTCCGCAATGCCATTATAACGCATGGCATTACATTTTATATGCTTTTACCAAGCATACATTTACAACGAAATTCGTTGTAAATGCATAGATTGTAAAAGCATGTTTTTTTTTAAGGTTTGGATAAGGTAAGTATGGGTATAGAGGTATATGTTTGGGGGGTACTGAGGTATATGTTTTGGGGTGTTTGGGTATTTTAAGGGTTCAGGTATAGTTATGGGTTTTGGGGTACAGGGGTATTTTTAGGGTTCAGGGCTAGGTGTGGGTTTTGGGGTATAGGGGTATTTTTAGGGTTCAGGGGTAGGTTTGGGTTTTGGGGTACAGGGGTACTTTAAGGTTTCAGGGCCAGGTTTGGGTTTTGGGGTACAGGGGTATTTTTAGGGTTCAGGGCTAGGTTTGTGTTTTGGGGTACAGGGGTAATTTAGGGTTCAGGGGTAGGTTTGGGATTTGGGGTACAGGATTATTTTTACGGTTCAGGGCTAAGTTTGGGTTTTGGGGTACAGGGGTATTTTTAGGGTTCAGGGGTAGGTTTGGGTTTTGGGGTACAGGGGTATTTTAAGGGTTCAGGGCTAGGTTTGAGTTTAGGGGTACAGGGGTATTTTAGGGTTCAGGGGTAGGTTTGGGTTTTGGGGTTCAGGGGTAGGTCTGGATTTTGAGGTACAGGGGTATTTATAGGGTTCAGGGCTAGGTTTGGTTTTGGGGTACAGGTTATTTTTAGGGTTTAGGAATAGGTTTGGGTTTTGGGGTACAGGGTATATTTATAGGGTTAAGATGGGTTAGTGTTTAAGGGTGTTGAGGTATTTTAAGGAGTAAGGGTGGGTTATGATTATGGGGTGCAGGGGTAGTTAAAGGGAGCAGGGTGGACACCCGGAGCTGGAAGGTACAGAACCTGGGAAGAAAAAACAATGAAATATTGGGCACAATGCTCGCTTTTTTTTCCGTAATCTCGCGCCCTGCACACAACCACGCCCCCATCACACGCCCACAGCACATGATATGAGACATGGCATGAAGGGCGGAACGTATCACACGCCCCCAGCATTTGTCACGCCCCCAGCACACGCCCTCAGCACAACGCAGACACGCCCACAAGGGACTACTTTGCTGGCACGGTTCTTTTACCTTTTAAATGTATATGGTGGGCGTCTGCATAGCCTATGTCCTTCTGCTGCAACTGCCCTTTACAACGCTGTATTGGGTGTTGTGATTGGTGCTGTGGTTCCTGAGATTTCCCGCCTCAAAGGTTTGGGCTCTCTCTTTATTATATTAGTATAGATAATCATCACAAATTAAACAAAAATGTATTCATGATTACATATTGATAGAACCCTGTTGTTTATATAGACATTTCTCGGGCTGCGGGGCATAATTTGGGCGCATAAGCGTGCCGGGAGGCATCTGGCACGGCGTGCTGTGCGTGCTGGCATTTTTAGATTGCCATCAACAGGGATACAGTGGACTTTGTTTTCCCCGTATTTCTAATCGGCACAAAGTGTCATGTACCTGCCACAACTCAGCATCTCTATATTTAAGCCTCATTGTTGTCACCATGTTTACTGTGGGACCCCGGCTCATCTGAGGAACATTTAAATTCTACTAAAATGTGATGTGTGGTGTATTCAGTCAGTTTGTCAAATCTTTAGCGCATCCCTACAGGTGAGTTTTGCTCTCTATAAATGAAGCATTTTCAAAAGTACTTGGTTTTGATAGCTACAACCTGGGTGATCGGCAGTTTCTATTTACACGCTGGATTTTATCTTCCTATGTCTCGCTCCCCTATAGTATAACTTTCAGCAAATGTAATTTCAATCCTTTTCTGTTCCGATGCCTAATGTATGCTTCACTATGATTACGCTGTTTAATTTCATTATGGTGACATGCACATTATTAACGATTACTGTCTGCAAACGATAGTTTAATGTGCTGTTGTGCCCCATACTCACACATGTTTTGGATTGTAGTGTTTTACATTATGGAATTGCTTTCCTCCTACATATCCTGCATGAGATTGTTCGGGTGGATTTATCAGTCCATTACTTTACGTTCCTGGAATTGAGCACTCACCTACAGGGGCTCATTGTGCAGTTTTTCTTGTGTACTAATTTACACTTTACATTTCCCTACAGAGGGATGGGTTTGTGTCTAGTCTCTTTTCCCTATATACATTTGCCTACTTGGGCTAGTTACGGTTCTCACCCTTACACAGGGCACAGTTGCATGAGTCACAGTCCCATCTTCATTTACACAGGTACCCTTACACAGGGCACCATTGCATGTGTCACAGTCCCATTTACACTTACACAGGTACCCCTACACAGGGCACCGCGTCATGGGTCACAGTCCCATTCACACTTACAAAGGTACCACAGCACAGGGATCGTTTTATGGGTCACAGTCCCATTTACCTTTATACAGTCGCCTTTACACAGGGCGTCTTATGGGTCTTAGTCCCATCTCTACATGGCACTACTGTTCACCCCTACATGGGGGTTGACTTTACACGGTCTACTTATGTTACTTTGCTGTTTTATATACCCATAGTTACACTGTATCATTAATTGTATTATCTATTTGAAAATGGATAGGAGTTTAGTGATACTGTTTGTGTCTCTTCGCTTCCTCTCTGTTTTCTTTGGTTCAGCTTTCCTATTGATGTTCTTTTCCTTTACATCTTTGGAATCTGGACCTTACGCATTCTTTGTTAATGTTCCTGTGTCTTCTGTCCTTCTTTCTCTGTTATGTTCGTCTTGCTCTCCATTTTTCTGGTGTAGTTCTTACCTTTTCTTCTCCTTGTTCTCGGGTATGTCTTCTGTTCTCTTCCCTCCATGCCTTGTCCTTCTTTCCTTGCTTGCCTGCCTGACCAGTGGGTGTGCGTAGGGGTTGTTTTTGGTACGTCTGTCTCTCTCTATTTCTAATTTCCTCTTTTGTGTCTCGCTGTCTCCTTCTTTCTATTTCATTGTTGTAGAGGATGGGTTTATTCTATTTGCTTACTTACACTTTACCTTCTCCTCCTTGTCTACTCTCATCTATCTCCTCGCTCTGCCTTGCTTGCTCTTTCCCTTGACGTTCTCTGTCCCACCGTTGTTCCTTCCTAGCTTCCCGTCCCTTGCTTACCCTCGTTATATTTTAGCACATATTGTATTTGTTCTTCTGTTGGATGGAAAAGGGATATGTAGTTTCCTGCATTTGTTATTTAATGTATTTTACCAACCCCTGCTCAGCCAGTGCATCTGCTACGACTCAATAGAATGTTGAAGTCTTGATTAGCCTCAGAATGTTGGGACACAAGAGGTGAAGTGACAGTTGGACATGGGCTGAGCAACATACAGGCTGCTCCTGGTGGGGCTCTCCTTCAGAACTTAACTACTTGTTGTTCTGAACTATTCAACTTGGTATCTACTTGAATAAAGCATCTTTGAATACAACCTACCTGTGTGGATCTCCTCACTACACAATACATATTTTTTGCTTGGAATTTTTATTCATACCATATGTGTCATATGAGTACTGGGATATATGACAAAATCACAACTATTTTTCTAAATCCCCCATAATCTTTAATTTAGTTTACCTGCCATTCTCTCTTCCTTGCTGGTTGTGAGATTCACATACAATGTATATTCCATTTCCAGCATGAATAGTTTGTAATCGTAATTGCATGTACATGGCACTTACTTCCACTGATGAGGCTTTGAAGTGTGTAACAATGGGCAACATGCTGCTCCAGAATCCAAGGTTATTGGTTAGTTCAGTATTATTGGTTGTTGTTGGCTACTAGGATTAGTTGAGGGTGCCCAAATAAAACATTGCATGCATCCATTCCAGTTTCTTTGTGGTGGATTAAATTACCAAGGGTTAGTTGTGATCTTCAGCGAGGAGGAAGGGAGGGGTTAGTTTAGGTGCATGGTTCATGTACATGGTTGGTAGAAATAATAGATGGCCTAGAGGAGATTATTTATTGTTAGATTGCTGGGGTTTGACTTACAGACGCAAGAGGAAAGCTTTCCATTTAGTAAATGAGTTGTGGGCAATTTGCAGAAATACTACAACTGAGAATAAGTCAAACATGCATTTGATAGAGTAGATTGTGCTCAGAGAAATGAGGTATGATAAGGCTTGAAGGGAAAGTGAAGGCAACTTGAAAGTAAAATGAGAGTAGACGATCAGAAGCTTTCATTAAAGGTTAGTTTTTCATGGTGGATTTTGTGTTAAAGATTTTAGATACTGTGGTTATTTTTGAGATAGCATGCGTTATGACGATTCAAGACAGTAGGCAAACAACATTATTTACAAATCAAGCAAACAGTCTTTCCACTACTAGGCTACTGCCAGGCTATTGCTCCAGCCATGTCTGTTGATCAGCTCAAGGGTTGGAAGCGAAAAGTAATGTCTGGACACATATGTTGAGACATATCAAGAGCTTTTGGTTGCAGAAAGTAAGATACACAAGTAATGTAGGCATTAATACAAAGATTCCTCATATGCTTATGCATAGGTCTTCTAATGTTCATCCTCATGTTTGACTTAGAGTACTAATTACAAAACAGAGTGGGATCCCTTTGGATTCCTCTGGTTTGTATTGGAACAAGATGGAGGGCGAGGGAGAACAGGTTCCAAGACGTGCAAGTAATGGGCAGGGTCATAATGTCCAAGGTAGAGTGCACTGCATGCAGCTTTCAGTGAGCATCTCTGGGTTTCCCTAAGGAAACCTTAGCAACAAAAAAGCAAGTTAGAAGTGCATCAAACTTAGTTAGTTGTATCTTAAAGAAAACAATGAACCTTCTGCTCCACATTCACAAATGTAGCAGGTCAGTGTTAAGAGCGTGTAACATTCTTTTTGTGTGCAAGACCTTATGTAGATTCCAACTAATGGACTTCCCAGTAGTTCGTGGAGTGGCGTTCTTTTGCTATTTCTACATCGTGGTATAATTTTTTCATGCAAATTGGCAGAATGTCCTTCCTCGTCGTCGATGATGGTAAAAATGGATGTCAAATTTTCTCAAAAGCTAACTGTAAATGTGTTTTAAATAACAACTTTGAAACTGGATGTGGACAAACTGTTTTTCGTTGAAAAAACATAGAGGCGTGCCAATATACCAATTTTAATGTCAATGAACACAATAAGGAAAGTTCACATGCTGTGGGTAATGGTATCTGTGAGCATTAGTGGAAGCTCAGATGAGAAAAACTTTGCATCTTTACAGACTGTTAGTCTGGAACACATAGATCAAGTCAAAGTGAGAGTCTTTAATAGGGTAGAGGGAAGCTTCCCACTTTTACACCCAGTTCAAAACAGCGAGACAAAGGGTCACTAACAATCAAAAACAAGCATTTGCAATGCAATAGGTCTCGCGTTTACCAGCGTTTGAGCTAATGTCATTGTAAATGACAATGCCTTTTATTTATGTGTTGTTTTTTAAACAGACGTGTCATTTATAATGCCAATAACTTAAACTTTTGCAAATGGGAGACCTATTACATTGCAAATGCGTGCTATAATTTTTTTTTTAAGCGTTAGGAGAAAGCTTGTCAGACCTGCATCAGCAGGTAGAACAGTGCTATTTGAAAAAATAGTGCTCAGAGGCCGTAATTAAAGCTTACCACTACCACAGCAGTTCCAACAGATCAGCACTGATTTGCAAAACGTAAATCATTACATCACACTTACACCAACGGGTCCAATGTCATGCATACATCACAAATACAATACAATGGAAGCACTTATCCAAAAGGCAAGAACTGTCGAAAGAGAAAACAATGAGGCAGTCTTTTTTCCATATGGTTGGGATACCCGTCACCCCCTCCCAACACATTCCCCAAGAATGGGAAGACGGAAACGGTTCTTGAAACTTTTGGAAGGCGGGAGGGAGTTACCCTCCCGGCCGTATTTATTAAAATATGAAACAAAATTAAAACATTAAAATAACAGTTTCATATCATGTACAATTTCATTTACACATTACGATGTTTCTTGGCTAACCTTAACACATCTCTAATACAAAGGTTCTCCTAGCCGATTCTAAAACATCCTGTAAATGCATTTCTCAAAATTCAAATTGTACATCCTAACATTACGGGCCAACGGCAAGGTTGTAACCGGTGTCAGATCCCTAATACCAGAACTCCCCCCTCACTTGTGAGGGGCGGGCGCACAGAGGACTGTCCCTCTGTGCCAATTTCCAATTTCCCTTGTCTTAACGGGGGCCCCCTGTTTACTCGACGCCATCTTAGTGGTCGTCCGAGGACTCGTGTGAGGTGTCTAGAAGGTAGCGTAGACCCCCCTCCCACCCCACACTGCTTACCACATCTGCCGTCGCAGATGTCCTGGCCCCGGGAAATTACCAGGAGGGGCCCGTAGCCCCTCCTCCCCAGGGAGGGGCCTTGACCGCCTTCCCTTTCGGCGGCCCCATCCTTAGAGGGGACCGCCTCCCCGTTTGAGGGGCCAATGGCCGCCTCCCCCCGGGCGCTCCCATCCATAATGGGTGACGCCCCCACCTCTAGGGATCTTCCAATTACTGCTCACCGATCATGACCTTACCGCCCGACCAAAAATAAATACGACATTTTATAAACTAAAGAGGATGAAAAAGACAGTTATACTGAGTGGTTCAAAGTATAAACTCCTACTAAGCACTACATTTAACTCTGCTGCCACTACTTCGCCGAAATACATGCTGAAAGAGCAACCACTTTATTACATACCAAAATTACCAACTTTATTCGAAAACAACCTGGAAAAGAAACAGTATCATGTCACTCGACTTTATTCCAAAACAAATCGCTGTCATCAGGGGCTGGTGGGTGGGTCAAAAATGGCTCCCTGTTCCGTCTCGAGCTCACATGCAACGGGGAGGTGCAGCTTCAGAGCACAGGAAGAAGAGGATGCTTCCTTGGATTGTTGCTCCTTTTATCCTATTTCGGGCGGGCGTGGACCCTCCTTCAGACCGCCTCCGGGGCGTGGCCATCGGTGTAGGTGTCTAGGACAACCCCTCTTGGGCGGGAAAAGGCACGCCCCGGCTACGCCGCTTCGGGCATACCAGCCGACACACGCCTCCCGCCCAAAATGATTTCCCGGGGGGATCGGGGTACTCCACCATACGTTCGGGGGGACCGAGCGGTCGCCCCTTTCCATATGGTTGGGATACCCTTCACCCCCTCCAAACACATTCCCCAAGAATGGGAAGACGGAAACGGTTCTTGAAACTTTTGGAAGGCGGGAGGGAGTTACCCTCCCGGCCGTATTTATTAAAATATGAAACAAAATTAAAACATTAAAATAACAGTTTCATATCATGTACAATTTCATTTACACATTACGATGTTTCTTGGCTAACCTTAACACATCTCTAATACAAAGGTTCTCCTAGCCGATTCTAAAACATCCTGTAAATGCATTTCTCAAAATTCAAATTGTACATCCTAACATTACGGGCCAACGGCAAGGTCGTAACCGGTGTCAGATCCCTAATACCAGAACTCCCCCCTCACTTGTGAGGGGCGGGCGCACAGAGGACTGTCCCTCTGTGCCAATTTCCAATTTCCCTTGTCTTAACGGGGGCCCCCTGTTTACTCGACACCATCTTAGTGGTCATCCGAGGACTCGTGTGAGGTGTCTAGAAGGTAGCGTAGACCCCCCTCCCACCTCACACTGCTTACCACATCTGCCGTCGCAGATGTCCGGGCCCCGGGAAATTACCAGGAGGGGCCGGTAGCCCCTCCTTCCCAGGGAGGGGCCTTGACCGCCTTCCCTTTCGGCGGCCCCATCCTTAGAGGGGACCGCCTCCCCGTTTGAGGGGCCAATGGCCGCCTCCCCCCGGGCGCTCCCATCCATAATGGGTGACGCCCCCACCTCTAGGGATCTTCCAATTACTGCTCACCGATCATGACCTTACTGCCACAGGCCGGATAGTTGACCGGCTATCCGGACCCCCCACAAAAAACTCCTACTTAAAGGTCATGGCTGCACAAACCCTTTAACCAAGCTACGAAGTCTCCTATGAGTAAGGTATTCCCCTCCCGGGACAAATGGACCCCAACCTTCCAGATACATATGGTCCCCCCGGATACATCCATGAGGAATACAATGCAATTTACCTGTACGAAACAACCTACCAAGTTTGTTATTAACTTTCTTCACAGACTGATTTAAGGCTGACACAGAAATAGCCCCCCGCCACACCTTCCGTGGAATCATGTGTGACCATGCAATTGTGCACCCCGGAACCCTTCTCGCCAACCAACTTACTGTGGATAGAATTAATTCGAGAAGTACTCGTCGACCAGTGGTCACCAAATCATTGCCCCCAAGATGCACTATGATTACAGATGGCGGTGACCTTGTCCGCCCTAACAATCCCTCCATAAATTCCTGAAACTGGTCAATACAGAGCCCGCCCCTTCCGTAGAAGGTCACCCTGTACCCGTATTCCCCAGCCACGTGAATCATGTCACCTGCTTTGAATACGTCTGCGGCGCGCCTCACGTATGAGTGGCCGACGACCCACACCACTCTTCCCTCAGCCGGTGATCTTTGACCGCTGGTCCCCAGGTGTCGGGTCAACTGCACAGTTCGCCCCGCAAAGCCTGCTCGCGAACCTGAAAACCAAACAGAAAACAAGAAGCGTGAGTGCATGACATTAGCTTCACAACATGTGCAACCGCACATACCTCTTATAACAATTCGAGGACCAACGCCCCAACTGTTTCACTTTATCCACACTCAACCCCCTGGCTGTAGCCTCTGTAGCAGCACCTATCCGGAATGAGTGGGTCCCAAAATCGCCCGGGTTCAAGCCCGCTGCCGCGATTGCCATTGTCAACACCCGCTGAAACTGAAACCTGGTCAGTGGGGTGGCGTCGGTATGTCTCAGCAAGCTCCCCCCCCATGATGCCGCCCTTTGCGCTAAGTAATCCTCTACGCATTTCACTGGGCACATGTGGGACCCTAGCATGCGCTGAACAACCACACTGTCTCCGATCGCTCCCTGATCGGTTTTGGACTTGGCTATCGTGACTACCATCGTGTCACCTTTGATCTGGATGTGTTCTCGACACAAACCTCCCCCCGTATCCTGCTTGTTCCTCGCTACCAGTTCGCGTACCCGCATAGCCCCATGGAATGCTAATGCAAAGGCGGCCCGGAACAGCACTGTCTCTGACTGAGATGAACAAGTCGCAGGGAGTACGGACATTAACTGGGACAACCTTGCGAGCCCTATCGGGCGCCTCTCGTCCTCTCTACGACCCTCAAGGCGTTGCCACCCGCGCAGCGCCTTCTTCACTAAAAAGGACGCTGTGGGGTCCTGAATGCCATGAGCCTGCGCCATGAACGCAATGGCGGCTCGGTGTCTATTGGCTGTTGCCACTGATCGGCCTGCCTGATGTAATGATACTAGGAATTTCAGAACATACTCTTCCTGCCCCCAATGCTCCCCCCTAGCTGGACCCAAAAATGCCCAATAGGAACGGAACGCCCCTTCATATGCCTTCCTTGTCCTGGGGGCTAGACTCTCTCCCACGAGGTTTTGTAATCCGGGGCACCGAGAGACCAGAGAACTTCGGGAAATGGTGCCGCCACCAAGTCCGCAGAGGGCAGATGACCCCGGAAGGCCTGCATGTGCGAACGAGAGAGTGCATCAGCCGCCTGGTTCAGTACCCCAGGCACGTGTTTTGCTCTAAAGTGGACGTTTAATGTCATACACAGCAGGACAATTTCTTTCATTAATCTCAAGATCAATTTGCAGCGTGCTGCCTGATTATTGACACATTCTACCACGGTCATATTATCCGACCAGAACACAACAGTGCGATCACGAAACCCCTCTGGCCATGTCTTTAAGGACACTAGAATAGGGAACAGTTCAAGAAACCCAATGTTACCTGTGAGCCCACTCTCGTGCCACCATGCCGGCCATGTTCGTGCCGACCAATGATTACCAAAGATGGCGCCAAAACCCACACTCCCTGCCGAGTCGGTCCACAAACCCAGCTCCTCGGAGGAAACCGCTGGTTTGTTCCACAGGACACGACCGTTGAAATCCGCCAGAAATGCCAACCATATGCGCATGTCCTGGCGAACCTCTGCCGAGAGTCTTGTGCGGTGATGCCCTTCCTTAAGGCCAACCATGGCTTGAGCAATAGAGCGAGAAAAGGGACGAGCCATCGGTATCACTCTAAGGGCAAAATTAAGCTGACCCACAGCCTGCTGCAACTGATGCAATGTTACTTTCGACTCGCCAATACATGTCTCGAGCGAGGCCTTAAATTTTAATACCTTCTCCTTAGGCAAACGGAAGCACCCTTCGCCAGAATCGAGCTCAATTCCCAGAAACTCGAGTGAAGTAGACGGCCCCACTGTCTTGCCTGGTGCCAATGGCACGCCAAATCTTCTCATGAGATGACAAAATTTACTCAAAGCCTGCGCACATTCCGTGTCCCCGGCTGCCCCCAGAAACAGAAAATCATCAAGGTAATGCATAACATGCGTAAAGCCTGTGGCTCTGGTGAACGCCCATTGTAAAAAAGTACTGAATTTTTCAAAATACGCACAAGAGATGGAGCAACCCATTGGCATACATTGATCCATGTAATAGCGTCCTTGGAACACAAAACCTAACAGACGCTGATCTTGTGGGTGTACCGGGAGTAACCGGAACGCTGACTCAATATCAGATTTAGCCATCAGCGCTCCGGGCCCCAGGCGATTCAACATGGCGACTGCCTCATCAAAGGATGCGTACCGCACCGAACAAACTCCCGGGTCAATCGCATCATTCACGGAAAGACCCTTATGAGCGGACAAATTATGTATTAACCTAAACTCACCTGGGTCCTTCTTAGGGACTACTCTCAACGGTGAACAAACAAAATTAGGAACAGGCGGGTTCGCATATGGACCCGCAACCCGGCCTCGGGCCACCTCCTTTGCAATTTTTGCCTGTACTACAACCGTATTCTGTTGAACCGACAGTTGGTTTTTACACAGTGCTTCCCCCCGAAAATCCCCCGCCGGGATGCGGAAACCAAATGAGAAACCGTCCCTCAACACCCCGGCGGAGACATGATCAGGGTATTCGTTCAGCCAGGGGATCATTGCCATGATGTCAATGGGAGTAGGTAGCGGCGCCCCTCGGCCGTCATTAGACCTGTTTGGCGCCGCCTCTGCCCCCTGTATCGCCATTCTTGGCTCTGCATGAACTCTCGGGGTGTGAAGACTGTCCGCACCCTGCACACTCATGCCTGAACTTGCACGTCCCCTGTGGTCTAGTGCACTTGCCCCTGTTGAAGCTCCAACAGACCCCTCTCTTGCCCGAGTTCCCATTATTCTTTGCATGTTGATCACTACCGGCGCCCGCACGAAAGGGCACCGACGGGGAATGGCGGGAAGGCTCTGTCCCATTCCCGCCAAACGAAGACGGCTTTGTCGGGTTTGACCTGACCTGTTTCTGCCAAGAAATGGAGTCGAAACAATCCCACGTCAGGGATGAGTCGTGCTCCTTGGCCTTACGAAATTTGTTATCATAACCCAACCATTGATCACCATCGTACGATTCATAAAATTCCATTATTCGTGTCTGGTAACAAGCCAATTCCTGTAATACCTCGGGCCTACGTTCCCCCATGATTGCAGTGAACATCTCAAAAGCCCTGGCCCAATTAGCGATCGTCTCATCCACTCTGAAACCCGCCATCTTTGCTCGCCATACATTTGGATGCAACAATTCTTTCTGATTTCTAACATGTTCTATTTCATAATGATCAGTCAATAGCGAAAACATGTTCACGTATTTGTCAGCCCATATCATTTCCTTTGTGGCCAACGGGATATGTTGCACCACCTTTTCCCTCCTTGAGGGTAACGACCCCTCCCCAGCCATTGGCAACGGCTTCTTACCCGAATCAGTAGCTGAACTCGCTGCTGCTGCTGCTCCAACGCTCGAAGACGGTTGTTCCGCGGGAACCTGAGGGGGAACAAAAGGACAAGGTGCCTTCGCAGCATCTCGCGATTGCCGCAACTGCTTCATTATTAGTTTGGCCTCTTCGGCCGTATCCCCAGGAGCTATGGCACCCTCATTGTTCTTGCCCAACCATGCCGCCAACTGGGCGGCCAACTCGGGAGGCATATCACCCTCGTTCATAGGTGTAACTACGACAGGGATCGGCTGACCTGCGTCCGGAATCGGAACTGGGGCCTCTACCGGCCTGACCGGGCTCGCCGGAGGTGACTCGGGAACGGGAGCCTCACCCCCTGCCGCCCTATTCCTGGCCCTTTTACCTCTCCCGGCAGGGACTACTCCCGGCAATGCTGGTCCGATGATTTTCTTAGGCCGGTCCGTACCGTTCATGGCCGCCATCTGCTTCTTCATGTTCGCCATGTCCTTCACCAGCATACGAAGCATTTGGTCAGTGCTAACCTTCTTTCCGACCCTTTTGCCAGGCATATTCCCAGGATACTCGACCGAAAGGTCCTGGATCCAAAGTTCGAAGCGCTGAAAGAGAAACACAAAAATTACTAGTTCTCAAAAATGGCTCCCTGTTCCGTCTCGAGCTCACGTGCAATGGGGAGGTGCAGCTTCAGAGCACAGGAACAAGAGGATGCTTCCTTGGATTGTTGCTCCTTTTATCCTCCTTCGGGCGGGCGTGGACCCTCCTTCAGACCGCCTCCGGGGCGTGGCCATCGGTGTAGGTGTCTAGGACAACCCCTCTTGGGCGGGAAAAGGCGCGCCCCGGCTACGCCGCTTCGGGCATACCAGCCGAGACACGCCTCCCACCCAAAATGATTTCCCGGGGGGATCGGGGTACTCCACCATACGTTCGGGGGGACCGAGCGGTCGCCCCTTTCCATGAGTAGGCGAGACACGATTGGAAATTCAGGAAAGCTTCATAAGTCATACACGTTCACATACAAACTTGGTGAAATAGGTTATTTATGCTTTCTCACAATCAGCATGAGCTATCAACTGCACAAAGCCAGGAACCTCTCAATATCAAAGGCTTCGTCTCCGCATCAGCTGCTACTTCGTGTCCTCAGCAGCTTGGCCGGTGTCCCTTAATCTCAATGACACGCCCTCGAGTTGTATTGCCTTTAACAACATTACCCAGCAGCAGCATCCTTTTAGGCACCAACAACAGCAACGGTGACTAGGAGCATGTAACACTGCTCGATACAGCCAGTTACAAACCGCTCCAGCGGGACGATGCACGGCATGTCCTGAAAAACCTTCTGGGCCTCATTTATGAGAAATGACGCATCGCTGCGTGAAAGCAGAGATGCGTCACTTCTCAGTGCGCACTCCTTGCGACATTCCTGATGCGTCATATTTAATGTATGACGCATCATGTCGCAAGGAATTACAGATACGTCAGTATTTCTGACGTATCTGTAAGCACAAAAGTGACGCATTGCTGGAGTGTGTCACAAAAGTGATGCAACTCCAACAATGCGTCCTTTCACATGGGGCAAGCCCCACGTGAAAGGGCCAGTGGTGGCTGGTGACATTTGTAAGCGGTGAGGCGTAAACATTCTGGATGACTGCCCTGTGGCAAGCGAGTGTAGAGAAGGTTCTCCCCGCTATAAAATTTTAAATGGTGCATTTTCAAGGGATGTACCATGTTACAACGCATACCGTTACAACTACCTACTATTACAACGCGACCATTACAACGCATACCATTACAACGCATAGCGCTTTGAGGTGCTGGATAGTGGTAAGTATAATTTACTATTCTAACTCCAGTCCCCGTGGACCCTAGGGAAGGTGTTGGATAGTAAATTATACTTATTCCCTATCCTAGAGCGCCCCCAGCGCAATGCGTTGTAATGGAATGCGTTGTAAAAGTCGCGTTGTAATGGTAGTGCGTTGTAACAAATGCGTTGTAACAGGTGTATACCATTTTCAAGCTAATGTGAGAAAGGTTTAAACCATTTGGCCCGGGCTAATATGGCTTCCAGGCCCTTATTTATGAGGCCTTGCGTCAGTTTTGCGCCGCTGGTGCGTCTCTTTTTGTGACGCACCTGCGGCGTACAAAATGCGCCTTGTTGCGCCATATTTAAAAAGTGACGCATCTAGGTAGATGCGTCACTTTTTAAACCCCTGCGCCACATTATACCTGCGTCAGGTATAATGTATGCAGGGGGGGCGTTCCCCCGCAAAAAGCCTCGTAATAGTGACGCAGTGAAATCTATGAGATCTCACTGCGTCACTTTTAGGATGCTGTTGCGTCAAAATCTTGCGCCTGCCTCACAGCAGGCGTAAGACTGATGCAAGCCCTTTCACATGGGGCTTTCCCCATGTGAAAGGACGCATTGCTGGAGTTGCGTCACTTTTGTGGCACACTCCAGCAATGCGTCACTTTTGCGCTTACAGATGCGTCAGAAATACTGACGTATCTGTAAGTCCTTGCGACATGATGCATCATACATTAAATATGACGCATCATTGGTGTCGCAAGGAGTGCGCGGTGAAAAGTGACGCATCACTGTTTTCACGCAGCAATGCGTCACTTTTCATAAATGAGGCCCCAAGTATTTCAGTTCACCATTTACAAATGTTTCCCCTGGACCGTGCTGATGGCATGCAGGACTGATCCAAGTATTAAACTGCTATGTGGAAGAATCTATTTGCCTCTTGGAATTGGCTGGAGGTGGTTACTGGCTGCTGCAAGGATTTTTGCTTAACCTCTTGGACTGCCATTCTGGGTTTTTTCACAGGAGATTTTCGTTCACTATTCAAAAGTCGCACGCCACAACTGGATCCAGTTAAAACAATTTAGAAGCCATTCTCCATGGATCTAAACGTTGTACATAGATTTATTTAGATTCTGCAGTAATTAGGGTCGGAGATGCTCCGTGCAAATAGTAGGAGAATCGCTACATGCGTCATCATCATCATGAACACAAAAGGCCTCACTAATAGGTTCCCTTAGGCATTTCAACATCAGAGTGAAAGCAATTTATCCTACCAATCTGTCGTCAGAACTCTCCATGCCACATTTTTAAACGCCCGCCTTAACATACAATGAGTAAGGGTTATCCATAAATAGTGAATATAGCTGACAATTGAATTCCAGGATTGAGGCAACTGTGCCCTTTAGGAAGGGGGAGGCTCTAGTTGGCGCAGTGTAGCACTAGCGACAAGCAGGGACTCTCTCTTCCTCGTCAGGGCTGAGGGTTACCTTCCAGACAACCTCTGCTTACCCTCTAGGTAGTGTGGCTTAAGCAGTCTTAGGCTAATCTTTGGGGCACATAGGGTTAAACATTTGCAATATCACACCGTCACAACCAACCCACCACACAATGACACCAAACTGTATTCGTAAAAATATATATCTTTATATAAATTTCAAGCAGGCTTGTAAATACAGTTGTAAAACTTTCAATAGCGGTTCCAGGTTACTTAAGTTCAGGTTGCCACAGTTCTCTTTTAGCAATCAGCAATCTTTCGGGCCTTCAGCCCAGGTTTGACAAGGTTCAGTGTCTCGTAGCGCCTCAATGCGCTCTCTGCGTGGGCCTCGAGGGCCAGGAGCTGTGCGAGCCTCGGTTTCAGAGGCGGCTCGCATTGGGAGCAGATAGCGCGGTGCGAGCTCGAGTTGCAGGTCGCTCGCACCGTGAGGATACAACACAGTACCTTTCAAGTTCTTGCGGAGCGGGCGGGTTCCAGAGGAGCTGTCCCACGTCGCGTTGCTTTTCCGGGGTCGCTGTTCGCTGCGGCTCTCAGCCGAGCAGGTCACGGGTCATCCGGGGCGGCGGTGCTCTGTGGCGGCAGGGTCCTTTCCTCGTCGTTCGCTCCGACCCTGGAGGCGGCGGCTGTGCGGTGGCGGCAAGTGGCAGTACGGTCCCCAAGTGCAGGACGTACCCAGCCAAAGTACCGGTTGCAGCTGTGCGCTCACAGCTGAGCTGTCGGGCAGGCTACCGACCAGAGGGGAGTTATCACAGGGCGGCTGTCCGTCTTCGCAGGTGGATTGACGGCTCGAAGCGCAGTCAATTCGGGAGCTTGGACCGGACGGGTCCTCCTTCACTTTGCTCTCGGGCTCCCGGTGCAGTTGCGGTCACGGTGCTCGGGCCAGCGGCGGCTGGACCTCACGTTGCTCTCGCTGTTGCTTTGGGCCCCGGTCACGGTGCTTGGGGGGATGTTGATGCCTTGGATTACGGGGAGCGTGGCAGGCTTGCCCAGCGCTCCCAGACCCCTCTGTCAGTACTGCAGCGATAAGCAGCACACACGGTCGCTTTCTTCAGGATGTAGCGCCCACTGGTCCTGGGGCGCTGGTCAGGGGGCAAGTTCAACAGCAAGCCCTTGGAGATCTTTCAGCAGAGTTTGGCACAAAGTTTCTCAAAGCAAAAGTCTTCTTGTAGTCTTTCCTTTTCCTCTCCTTCTGCAGCAAGGCACCAGACACAGGCAAGAGACAGCACTCTTCCTTGTCCTTCCCGGTCCTTCTCGTCGGGTAGAGTTCCTTCTGTAGCCCAAACAGGATCTAATTTACAAGGAGCAAGGCTCCTTCTTTTATACTGCATTTCTTTTGTTCTCGCAGGCCAGGGGGGCCTTTGCATAGCCACTTTCAGTCCTTGAGTACCTTGTTGGGTGCAATCCGGCTTCTGCTTTCAGTGTGAGGGGCAGGCGCATCAGACGCCCCATAGGAGGTGGAGCCGGCATTGTGCGGACAGGGGCAGCCAGAGTACCTTGTTGATGGGGCTTCGCCCTTCCTGGGCCAGGTGTCGGCTGAGTCATCAGTCGCTCCCCAGGAGGGTGGAGCCAGCATTGTGGTGGCAGAGCACAGCAAGATTCAGAGTCAAGAGCCACTCCTACCTCCCACTAAGGTGTAATCTGCGCATTCACCACCTGTCATCCCCCATCCCTGTCACTCACACATCCCAGACAGTCAGATACACATACCAGCAGAGGCGGGCTGAAATGGTTAGGCAAGCAAATGCTAACTTTCTAAAAGTAGCATTTGCAAACACAGGATATCAAAATAAACTTTACTAAAAGAAATATTTTATCATCCTGAGTTCAGGCATACTAAACACGACTCTCTACCATGCTCCCTGAGCCTGCTGGGATTATAGGGTGTAATAATTCCAGCAGCTCATTCTGGCCTAATGGGAGCAGGTAGCCTTCAATAGTGAAATACGAATTTAGTTGTAAGTCACTACTAGGACATGCCACACACATCAGGGCTTGTCCTACCTTACACCTACAATGCACCCTGCCCGCAGGCCTACCATAGGGGTGACTAATATGCAGTCAAGGGAAGGTTCAGGGGCTGGCGAGTGGGTGCACTCGCCCAGCCGGCATGACAGTACGAGACTGCACGCGGGTCCTGCGGTGGCAGTTCCCAGACACATCTTACGGCTGCTTCTGTGGGTGGCGCAACCAGCGCTGCAGGCCCACTAGCAGTATTGGCATCTACAAGCCCTGGCACTCCTAGTGCACTTTACTAGGGACTAACAGTAAATCCAATGAACCAATCATGGATACCAATCACATGTACAATTTACAGTAGGGAGCACTTGCACTGCGGCACGGGTCGGCCGTGGCGCAGTGCCCTGAGTATCGGAAAACCAGCAAAACATCGGAGGCACACCAGCAAAAAGTGGAAGGGAAACTCACGCCAAGGTGCCAGGTCTAACATGCCCCATTCTACAACGCCAATAATTTGTGGAGCTTGTTTTTTGTTGTTGCAGTTTTATATAGCACGAACTCGACCCCAAGGAATCAAAGCACTTTAAAAGAGCACCAGTTACATTATAGACGGATATATTAATTTCCATGCATGGGGAGATTGGGGAAGCACTTTGCCGAGAGTCACAGGATGTTTGAGCCTCGCCAGACTCGAACCTGGTTCCCTAGCTTCAAGGTCGGCCGCTGTAGCCGTTAAGCCACAACTTCTCCCGTGTTGTCGTTGTCGGATGTTTTGTGTCGGCACCCATATGTGTAAGTGAAGGACTTCCTCAAGAAGACAACCGTAAGCGAGTGGCTGTGGTATCGCCAGGACCGAGGGTTCAGAAACATCAAATATCCGATCAATACAGGGCCCCATTTCACAGCAACACTATCCCCACAGCGGCACGCGGCCAGTGGCGTCAATCATAGGACCAAAAAAGGTTCCTTCGGACCTGGAGAGAATACAGATCCTGTAGAGATGTTATCATGTTACCTCTCTCCTGGGGCGAGCTTTTTAAAGGCTTTGAGCTTTATAAAGGGATTCAAATCCATTTCTTCCATAAAGCATCTCAGGCCCGGTTTGATAAACAACACGTGGAGGAGTTAGGTATACACATCAGCTTAGTTGCAGTCGCGGCAGGGGGGGGGGGGCAGCGCCAGGGCACGGCTATTTTTCGCCTGAGGCATGCCCATTAGAAGCCCTAGGGGCTCCTAATGGGCATGCGCAACAATTCAAAACACAAGTGCGCATGAGTGTGCACGGTGCGAAAATTCGCCCTCCGTGCCCACTCATGCGCACTTGTGTTGTGCTGCTGCCTGTTGCCCCCCACTAGTCTGACAATCATGTCACTCAACATGACGCCAGACCTCCAACCCCCTTCAGACTCTGAAGGGGTGGGCGGTCCGACGCCGTGCTGACTGACATGATTGTCAGATCTCCCTCGGCATCTTTGAACTTAAGTAAACTGAGAGTTTACTTAAGTTCAAAGACGCTGAGGGAGCTGTGGGCGGGGGGGCTACGCCCCAATGGACACACCGCGCCTGGAAAGGGCCTGCGTCAGTCTTACGCCTGCTGTGAGGCAGGCGCAAGATTTTGATGTAACGGCGTCCTAAAAGTGATGCAGTGAAATCTCATAGATTTCACTGCGTCACTTCTACGACCCTTTCTTGCGTCAATACGCCCCCCCTCGCATACATTATACCTGGCGCAGGTATAATGTGGCGCAGGGGTTTACAAAGTGAGGCATCTACCTAGATACGTCACTTTGTAAATATGGCGCAACAAGGCGCATTTTTTACGCCACTGGTGCATCACAAAAAGTGGTGCACCGGCGGCGTAAAAGTGACGCATAGCCGCTTAAATGAGGCCATCTCTGTTTAGCGCCAGCATTGTTGCAGTGGACGGGCCCCAAGTGTCCCTGATTAAACTTTTTCAGAGACCCTTAGTGTGAAGCAGTGAAGTTAAGAGTAATATCATTTAGAAACATCTCCCCTTCACTATGGTACTAAGTAATAACGAGTTTTATCTTTACACATTTAGGAAAGCGCTTCAGTGCCTCACAGAGGTAGTGGTACAAAAGGGGGTGGTGATGGACGGAGCATCTGAATCAATCAAACACTCACACCCAGTCAAAAGATCTGGGTTTAATCCATCACCGTTCTTTAGCCCACTCTGCCACCCCAGTTCAGACTTGGCTATATGCAAATCAGTCTGACCCTGTGCCTCATGGGAACAGTCCAGCCCGAACTGCCAAGCCATGTCTTCCCTGGACCGGAAACAAGCATCCGAGGACCGGTTTCTGGCATTCCAGCCATCTTCAGCCCGGCTTGCTTGAATCTAGTGGCAAAGTGAGCAAGGGACTCGCGTCTGAGCATACCCTGCCACACTTATGGCGGCCAAAAGCGGTACAAAAGGGGGTGGTGATGGACGGAGCATCTGAATCAATCAAACACTCACACCCAGTCAAAAGATCTGGGTTTAATCCATCACCGTTCTATAGCCCACTCTGCCACCCCAGTTCAGACATGGCTATATGCAAATCAGTCTGACCCTGTGCCTCATGGGAACAGTCCAGCCCGAACTGCCAAGCCATGTCTTCCCTGGACCGGAAACAAGCTTCCGAGGACCGGTTTCTGGCATTCCAGCCGTCTTCAGCCCGGCTTGCTTGAATCCAGTGGCAAATTGAGCAAGGGACTCACGTCTGAGCATACCCTGCCACACTTGTGGCGGCCAAAGGCGGTACAAAAGGGGGTGGTGATGGACGGAGCATCTGAATCAATCAAACACTCACACCCAGTCAAAAGATCTGGGTTTAATCCATCACCGTTCTTTAGCCCACTCTGCCACCCCAGTTCAGACATGGCTTGTCAGGAATTAGCGCTCGAGCTATAAACTGAATCGCGCCTACTCGATTGAACTACATTTCCCATGAGGCGCTGGGGCGGAAGTACTGTTTATCTAGGCGCCCGTCGCGCACTCTGTGTGCGTAATTCTGTTCCTGATTCTACATCGCGGCTTGGAGTTTCCCGACACTGAAGACGCGGATGTTATCCTGTTTTGGTTCCTTAGACTGCTACCACGGCTGTGGTGAGTACTAACGCATAAGGATACGGGGAAAGTATCCGTATCAAATTCGTAACTGGAAGCGGAGGCTTACGAAGCCGTCTGCATGGTTATAACTGGAATTGATCGGAGAGTGAAAGAAGGAGACGCGGTGACGGAACCGTTTCTCCTGGGGTTTTAACTGAGCAGCAGTTATTTTGTTGGTGGCAGACTTTAGAAGCATACATATCCAATTCATTATCGGAAGGGCTACGCTGGACCCTGAATGCAGTAGGGCGCTAGCCATTAGTAATACCCCCACGTATCAGGCGGCGGTTATACCAATACCGTGGAAGCCTGCATAAGTGGGGAATTACAGGGGAAATAATCCTAACCTGAATTGGTAACGGTGACGTAACCGAGTGCCAATTCACAAGGTGGTTCTTGTGTTTATTCTAACAGCAAAGAATACGGCGGCGGTGTACTATACCGTGGAAGCCTGAATTAATGGGTAATTCTCCAAACACAATTGGTAACAGTGACGTAACCGAGTGCCAATTCTGAAAGCTGTTTTTTGGGGTTTCAATCAGTACAGGAAGGGCGGCGGTATGCTACACCGTGGAAGCCCAGTAGCGTGACTTTGTTGGTGTTTTGCACATTGAGCATTAATTCCTCATTTCGTTTTTCCTGGCCTGAAGTCTGTCTGGATTGTTTTACATGCATTTGCTTATGATTTGAACCGGTGAGCTCTGTTCCAGATACCCCCATACTAGTGTCATTATACATATAGAGTTGTGGGTAATTACTTACTGTGTGCATTAGGTGCTATCGATGGGAGTGCTCTGATTGAGATGGATTCCCGTTAGGGTATGGTGACCCGGTTGGTAGCTAAGGTGTGCATCATATCATTAGTGAGAATTAAATGAGAGTAGGGGTGTTATTTCATGTGCCCTGAATCTCTGCCTTTCTCCCCACAGGTTCACCGTTTATCCCGCTGCCCCGGCCTGCCTTTTATCCCTCACCTGATAACCCTTCAACTCTGTGATAGTAATTCAGAGTTCGGGGATGTCTGGAGATGGACCCCTTATTGCATCATCCAGATCCTGAGGAGGGGAGATCCTGACAGAATTACGCACCCAAGAATTAACGCTCCTCCCGATCTGGATGGGCAATCTGTCATGGCCACTATGGATGATGTAGTTCAGGCCTTAGCGTTGGTACAGCAGGAATTGGCGGCTTCTAGAGTAGAGACTGCTGCCTTACGAGACAGAGTGGATAAGCTATCCCGTAACCCTTTCGATGTTAATGTTACTAGTAATCCCCAGATTCAAGTCACAGTGCCTCCTCCCATACCTTTAGCCAGCCCCGAAAGGTATGATGGGGATCCTCATAAGATACAGGTTTTTCCGTCCCAGGTTTTGCTCCATTTTTCCTGCAAGCCTTCATCTTTCCCTAATCATCACTCCAGAGTGGCGTTTGCCATGTCATATATGACAGGGGATGCTGCTAACTGGGTGGTGCCATTAGTTAAGAATAACGATAGGGTGTTGTCTGATTGGGACGCTTTCAGGAAGGCTTTCGAAGGGGTGTTCGATAGGCGAACAACCACTTTTAGCGCAGGCAAAGAGCTATTGAGTTTGAGGCAAGGAAGGAACGATTTGGTAACGTATCTCACGTCTTTCAATAGGTTGGTGGCCGAATCTGACTGGCCAGAAGAGAAAAGGATGTCCCTATTTTATCAGGGCTTGCGTGAGGGGCTGAAGGACGTGATAGCCCAAATAGATCCCCAACCCACTACATGTTCAGATCTTGTCAGTCTTTCTCTCCGTTTGGATGGTAGAATATTGGAACGTAGTGGGGATAGACCTGAAGGAGAAAGGGCTTTTTACAGAACAGACACGAATCCCAGAAGAGAGGTATCATCCAACGATAACTCTAGTGAACCCATGGAGATAGGGGCCATACGGGCACCTCTCTCACATACTGAGAGGGAGAGTCGTTGTACTCATGGATTATGTATGTATTGCGGGAAGAAGGGGCACTTTGTACGTGAATGCCCTTCTAAACCGAAATCGCAGGGGATTTCTTTTCAGAATAAAAGAGGAACAGTCTCGATAGCGAAGACAGAGACAGGGGTTCCCTCCATTCCATCCCCCCAAGCGAGAAAGAGAGTGAGTGGAAGATACCGTCCTTGTCTGGTAATGCTATAAAAGAGACTGAGACACACATAGTTTTGATAGCAGGGCTGGAATGTCAACATCAGGTACATCAGGTTCTTGCGATGTTGGACTCTGGAGCCACAGGCAATTTTATAGATAGTGGTCTAGTGTCAAGACTCGCTATAGGGCGTATCCCCAGAGATATTCCTGAAGAAGTGTTGGCTGTGGACAGAAAACCCTTGAAATCTGGTTTAGTTACTGACCAAACCGAGATCCTGCAGTTATCCATTGGGGAGGGTAGTTGTCAACATGTGGAAAACATTACTTTGAACATCATTGATGCTCCCCAGTACGAAGTCATACTTGGCATGCCCTGGTTTGGACATCATAATCCCACCATTGACTGGAGAGAGAAGTCGGTGAAGTTTTGGTCCAAGGAATGTAAGGAAAGTTGTTTGCAGGACAGCAAGTCACAGGCGTTGGCGTTGATATATCCTTTTCAAATTGCTACTGCAGCTGAGAAGGAAGTAGTCTGGCCAGCGGAGTATGCACGGTTTGCGGATGTATTCAGTAAAAAACAGGCAGAACAACTTCCGCCACACCGAAGGTATGACTGCCAAATAGATTTGGTAGACGGGGCTACAATCCCAGCTTGTAGGGTATACGCGTTGTCAGAACCTGAAACTCTCCATCTCAGGGAATACCTAGATCGATTTTTAGCCTTGGGGTTCATCAGGCCTTCACGCTCACCAGCGGCATCCCCTCTTTTTTTTGGCTAAAGCCAATGGGGAACTGAGGGCCTGCTGTGACTTTCGGATTTTAAATAAAAACACCATTAGAAATCGATATCCTCTTCCTCTCATTTCGGTGTTGCTGGATCAAGTAAGGGAGGCTAGCATCTACACCTGGCTAGATCTCCGAGGGGCCTACCATCTGGTAAGAGTGAGAGAGTGAGATGAATGGAAGACGGCATTTAAAACTAGATATGGGCTTTATGAGTATACAGTGATGCCGTTCGGGCTATGTAACGCCCCTGCCGCCTTCCAATTCTTTCTGAACGATGTACTGAAAGAGTATGTAGATCGAACAGTAGTGATCTACATTGATGACATTTTGGTTTACTCAAAGTCTACTGAGGAACATACACAACATGTGGTGGAGGTTTTGTTAAAATTAAGAGAGTACCAATTGTACTGTAAATTAAGCAAATGTGAGTTTGGAGTGCAGGAGGTGGAATTTCTTGGGGTGATCTTAAGCCCGGATGGGTTGAGTATGTCCACAAGAAAGGTACAGGCAGTGCAGGAGTGGCCCCTTCCCAAATGTGTCCGGGATGTCCAATGTTTTTTGGGTTTTGCGAATTATTATCGCAGATTTATAAATGGTTTTTCCCAAGTGGCAGTACCTATTACTAGGTTGTTACGCAAGGGCGTTCCTTTTAAATGGACTCCTGAGGCCTCCCTAGCCTTTGCTTTCCTGAAAAAAGCTTTTACCACGGCTCCGGTGCTCAAACACCCCCAATTGGAATATCCATTCATTGTAGAAGCCGACGCCCCGGATGAAGCCATAGGGGCTATTCTCTCCCAAAGAGATAAAGACACAGGTCAACTGCATCCGGTGGCGTATCTCTCAAGAAAACTCAATGACGCTGAAAAGAACTACACTATATCTGAGAAGGAACTGTTGGCCATCAAGAAGGCTTTTGAGGAGTGGCGTCATTACCTGTGGGGGGCCAGACATCCTATTACTGTATATTCCGACCATCGCAATCTACAGTACATGAAGTCCGCACGCCATCTTCCCCAAAGGCAGATGAGATGGTCATTGTTTTTCGCTGAGTTCGATTTCTTGATTACTTACCGGCCAGGGTCGGATAATCGTAAGGCAGACTCTTTTGCCTAGATGCATCAACCTTTTTAGGAAGTACAAACGGTGCGAATCGCAAAATTCGACCCTTTGCACTTCCTAAATTGGTTTCTGGGATGCATCAAGCATTTTTGGAAAATCGCTATTTTTAGCGAATTCCAAAAATGCGATTGCTTTTAAGGAATCGCAAATTTGCGATTCCTTAAAAGCAATGCATGATTATTTTTAAAAATGCGATTTCGAAATTAGGGATTGCAAATTACCACGAAATTGAACCTCGTGGTAATTTGCAAAAATGTGTCAAAATGCCCAAAGATGCATTTTAAAACACTGTCATGTTACAGACACACATGTCCTTAGGACATGTGTGTGTGTAACATGCACTTTAAAATACATTTCAGGGGTGCAGGGGGGGTTCCTTTGGACCCCCACCCTGTACGCATTGAATGCACTAACATTTTGCGAATTCCAATTTGCGAATTTGCAATTCCCATTCATTCCTATGGGCCTTTTGGCCCATAGGAATCAATGGGAATTGCGAAATCGCAATTTGGAATTCGCAAAATATTTGCGATGCGGTAAAAATTGCGATTTTTACCGAATCGCAATTAAATTGCAAAAATAATGATGAATTGCCATTTGCGATTCCTTATTTGCGATTCCTTATTTTTCGCAAATAAGGAATCGCAAATGCAAACGTTGATGCATCTACCCATTTGTCACGTCAAGACACTGATATTGAGAAAAACATTTCAATACCAAAGGCCATCATCGATCCTGCCAAAGTCATATATGTGATACACATTGATCAATTCATGAAAGAAGTGGTCAAAGCAAAAACCAAAGAAGGCTGGCTACAGTGGGCATCCAACGAGAGGCATCGTGACATTAAGAACGGTTTGCCTTTCCAGAACGACAAATTATTCCTCTCCAATAAAGACTTACAGAAAAAGGCGTTCATATGGTGTCATGAAGTACCTTTGGCCGGTCATCCAGGTTTTCGCAAAACCATGGAACTTTTGCAAAGACATTTTTGGTGGAAGACAATGGCAAAGGATGTACGTTTATGGACTGAAAGATGTGAGGATTGTGCTAGGGGCAAGGGAGTGAACACCAAAAAGAAAGGAAAACTTATGCCCATGCCTACGCCTCTCCGTCCCTGGCAAAACGTGAGCTTGGATTTTATCACAGGGCTCCCGTTGGATATGGGGTTTTCGGCCATCCTGGTGGTGGTGGACAGCCTGTCTAAAATGGGACATTTCCTACCCTGCAAGAACTTGCCCACGGCTGGTCAGACGGCTCAGATGCTGCTGGACAGAGTGTTTAGGTTGCATGGACTGCCGGAAGTCATTGTGTCAGACCACGGCCCCCAATTCATAGCCAGTTTCTGGAGAACATGGTATAAAACACTTCGAATTGAATCGGCGGTCTCCACTAGCTTCCACCCTCAAACAGATGGTCAGACGGAGCGTTTGAACCAAACACTGAAAAAATATCTAAGATGTTATGCGATGGAAGCTCAGACGTCTTGGGTGTCCTTGCTATGGATGGCGGAATTTGCCTATAATAATACTTGGCACAGTTCTACAGGGATGTCTCCTTTCAAGACGAACTATGGGTTCGATGCAAAGACCTTGCCTATCGTTATACCTGGGAGTCTTCCTGATCAGCCTGCAGTGGCGGTGCACATCCGGAGGTTGCAAAAGGTTCACAGGGCGGCTCGTAAACACTTACTGATCGCCAAGAAGGACTACAAGAAATGGGAAGACAAACATCGTGTGGATGGCCCTCTATACCGGGTTGGTGATAGCGTGTGGTTATCCACAAAGAATATCAGATTCAAGATGCGTAGCATTTTTCACCCCAGGTTCATTGGCCCTTACAAAGTGGTGCGCCAGATCAATCCTGTGGCATACAAACTGAAGCTGCCGGCCAGTCTCCGCATACATACGGTGTTTCACTGTAACCTATTGAAACCGGCATTGGGGGTGCGGCGTCGTCGTCCTCCTCCCGTTGTTTGCGGGGATGATGTGGAGTATGAAGTTCGGAAGATACTGGACTCTCAGTACCGACGTGGTAAACTCTGGTTTTTGGTATCCTGGAAGGGTTACACGTCGGAAGACGATTCTTGGGAACCCTGTGTTGATGTCCATGCCCCTGCTGCGGTGCGTGCGTTTTTCCAAAGATATCCCACCAAGCCTGGTTCTAGGAGGCGCTGGGCAGGAGGGCCTACTGTCAGGAATTAGCGCTCGAGCTATAAACTGAATCGCGCCTACTCGATTAAACTACATTTCCCATGAGGCGCTGGGGCGGAAGTACTGTTTATCTAGGCGCCCGTCGCGCACTCTGTGTGCGTAATTCTGTTCCTGATTCTACATCGCGGCTTGGAGTTTTCCGACACTGAGGACGCGGATGTTATCCTGTTTTGGTTCCTTAGACTGCTACCACGGCTGTGGTGAGTACTAACGCAAAAGGATACGGGGAAAGTATCCGTATCAAATTCGTAACTGGAAGCGGAGGCTTACGAAGCCGTCTGCATGGTTATAACTGGAATTGATCGGAGAGTGAAAGAAGGAGACGCGGTGACGGATCTGTTTCTCCTGGGGTTTTAACTGAGCAGCAGTTATTTTGTTGGTGGCAGACTTTAGAAGCATACATATCCGATTCATTATCGGAAGGGCTACGCTGGACCCTGAATGCACTAGGGCGCTAGCCATTAGTAATACCCCCACGTATCAGGCGGCGGTTATACCAATACCGTGGAAGCCTGCATAAGTGGGGAATTACAGGGGAAATAATCCTAACCTGAATTGGTAACGGTGACGTAACCGAGTGCCAATTCACAAGGTGGTTCTTGTGTTTATTCTAACAGCAAAGAATACGGCGGCGGTGTACTATACCGTGGAAGCCTGAAATAATGAGGAATTCTCCAAACATAATTGGTAACGGTGACGTAACCGAGTGCCAATTCTGAAAGCTGTTTTTTGGGGTTTCAATCAGTACAGGAAGGGCGGCGGTATGCTACACCGTGGAAGCCCAGTAGCGTGACTTTGTTGGTGTTTTGTACATTGAGCATTAATTCCTCATTTCGTTTTTCCTGGCCTGAAGTCTGTCTGGATTGTTTTACATGCATTTGCTTATGATTTGAACCGGTGAGCTCTGTTCCAGATACCCCCATACTAGTGTCATTATACATATAGAGTTGTGGGTAATTACTTCTGCCTTACTGTGTGCATTAGGTGCTATCGATGGGAGTGCTCTGATTGAGGTGGATTCCTGTTAGGGTATGCTGACCCGGTTGGTAGCTAAGGTATGCATCATATCATTAGTGAGAATTAAATGAGAGTAGGGGTGTTATTTCATGTGCCCTGAACCTCTTCCTTTCTCCCCACAGGTTCACCATTTATCCCGCTGCCCCGGCCTGCCTTTTATCCCTCACCTGATAACCCTTCAACTCTGTGATAGTAATTCAGAGTTCGGGGATGTCTGGAGATGGACCCCTTATTGCATCATCCAGATCCTGAGGAGTGGAGATCCTGACATGGCTATCCACACCACTGGAGTCAAGCTATCCAGGCTGATGAAGGTTGATAGCCAGAAACCGGTCCTTGGATGCTTGATTCCTGTCTGGGAAAGACATGGCTTGGTAGTTCGGACTGGACTGTTCCCATGAGGCACAGGGTCAGAGCTGATTTGCATATAGCCAGTGTCTAACCCAGGGTGGTGTGGAGTGCAAAAAAACGATGGATTTAGGCCAGGATCCTTGTACTGGGGTGAATGTATGGCATTGTTCTACATTCTGTCCATCAACTGTGTTTTTTGCAATTTTCACCCCGAGTGTGCTGGGTATACTCAGACGTGAGTCCCAGGCTCTCCACACCACTGGAGTCAAGCTATCCAGGCTGATGAAGGCTGATAGCCAGAAACCGGTCCTTGGATGCTTGATTCCGGTCTGGGAAAGACATGGCTTGGTAGTTCGGACTGGACTGTTCCCATGAGGCACAGGGTCAGAGCTGATTTGCATATAGCCAGTGTCTAACCCAGGGTGGTGTGGAGTGCAAAAAAAAACCGATGGATTTAGGCCCAAATCCTTGTACTGGGGTGAATGTATGACTTTGGTCTACATTCTGTCCATCAACTGTGTTTTTTGCAATTTTCACAGGGGTAGTGAGTGCTATATAAAAGTTGCAGTACAATACCCTGTAGGAATAAGTGTCTGAATTTGCATTTACCGCTACACTTGCTTCAAAAACACGCTTATTGGGTAACATCTACATTCAGTGGTATGGCATATATAATTATTACCGTAAGTGCAGGTGTGCAAAGTGGAAAATGAAGTAATCACTTCTGAGTGCGGGAGAGGCCGTGGTCAATGGGCCATGGTGCTCTCTCCCCATCTACCATGACAATAATTAGTATGTGCCCTTCTAGTTTTTAAGGAGCAGCAGTCATTCTTTTTATTATGTTATTGTTAAAAAAAGAAGCATCTACATCACAAAGCACAGCTGCGTAGAACCAGAACAGTAATAAATACAAATCAGCGGGGTGACGTGTTTGTTATTCACAAGAATCTAACTCCCGGGCTTAGGTTGTACCAGTTCCAAGTGTAAAGGGGGATATGTTGAGGTTGTGCCATGACGCAAAGTGATGGAGCCCCCTGCCTAATGTGGTCGGGGAGCCCTGAAAATCCAATAACACACGGGTATCCATGGTTTTTAAACTGAAAGGTGGAGGGGGCAGGGGCTGTAGTGGGCTGCGTTGCAGCCCTGTTTAGAGGGGAAAACAGGGGGAGGGAGGCATCTTTTGGGAGGGCCTGCCACTGCTGCATGTCAAAAGGGAGGCTAAGGGATCCCAGTCTGCCTACGTGCACTTAAGATCCAGTATGCCTCTCAGGGCCGCTATGAGTTTGCGGTGCCACTCTGCAAGCCAGCATCGGAGGATCTGGTGAAGATCAGTGGCCATAACCATCCCGATGAGGCCACCATTTATAACATCTTAGCGCTGGTCTACAGGGTTGAAAAAAGTACAAAGATGCGGCCTATCTCCTGAGCAATGCCCTCTCCATCCGAGAAAAGAACCACCATGTGGTGACAGCAACATGGAATAACTTGGCATTCCTGTATGGTGAGAGGAGGAAGTAGAAGGATGCCGAGCCTTTGTGCAAGCAGGTGCTGGGGGTCCATGAGAAGATTTTGACTAGGACCACCCTGATGTGACTAATCAGATGAATAATCTTGCACTACTGTGCTAAAAAGAGGGCAAATAAAAGGGGGTGGAAAATTATTACTGCCAAGCCTTGGAGATCTCCATATCCTGACTGTGATCTGATGACCCTTTTTTCCTTTTTATGAATATACATTGGTCTCCTCAAAACAAATTAACATTAAATTACAAGTTGTTCAAACTCCTGTCCCTCTTGCTCGCTCATCCTTGCTGAAGACTAGGTAACTAGGTTATCGACTGGAATATGTTTCTAGCCTCTCACAACACATGCCCTTTTGGCGCTTTGGTAACCTGGGACTAATAAATTGTTAATGGATTGTTCCTACCCTACTGGGGCATAAAAGATAAAACTCACTATCTGGGCCAGAGTTGTAATGAATTCAGTGGGAGAGACTTTTCTACGGAGTGCTTTGACGTTTTACTGAGAGTGCCCCAAATAGAAAAAATACGTGTGAGGCATACCTGCACAAAAACGGCTCCTTGCCCGCCCCTGCACAGTTGATAATTTAAAGGTTGATGGGCATTGTCAAAGTCCTCACGGCTGCAACGGAAGCGTTGCTGTCTGCACTACGTTCCTGGTTGTCTGCAGATTTCAGTTTGCCGTGCACGCGGTTTCCTCACTTTCAGAAAGCACTTTATAGAATGCAAACTGTGTTTAACCAGGCCTGAGGCGCCACACGAAAAAAAAAGCACGGATTCTCAACCTGTAGTGCGCATGCACCACAGAGGAGCCGAACGCGAGAATCGAAACCGGTGGTGCGCACGCAACACAGAGGAGCAAGGGGGGGAGGGAGCCGGTTGTCTGTGCCGCACTCTGATGCGCGTCCTAGACACCGACGGGAATGGACGGAGCGAAGGCTGGACATGCACCCGCCTTTGCCCAATAAGGTGGCTTATTTTCGTTTAAAAAAAAACTAAAGCCAATCGCGGTGGTGAAAGCCTGATCACACGCACGAGTGTGTGGTCAGCTTTCAAACCCCCCATACAAGAGGACTCGCACTGCGCGTGCAGTGCTGCGCACTGCAACTCTAGGTGCCAGACCTAACAAGCATTTGGACATTTTAAAATATTCTTCACTCAGGATAACCAGGTTGTCCTACTTCTGGCCATGGCAAAATTGTTCAGCTTCTAGAATAGACAACAGGATTGGTGGCTACACACAGTCACCCAAAGAGATACCTACAGGGGGCTGACTGCTATTTTGGAATATATTGAAAACCTCTACCAGGCTGTACATGAGGAGGGTGAGGGAGTGGTTTGTCCCCTTCTCTGTAGACAGCATATAGTCTTTATCTTAGAAATATGCCCGCACTTATATGAAAATAGGCCCACAATCAGCTACAAGTAAAAGCAGAAGCGGATGTACTGCAATGGCCGAGATCACTTTTTCTTGTAGGTGTTCCAGTGATTACGACGATTGCAATCATAAAGTGATTGTGAACAATGTAATTCACTAATAACAATAATAATAATAATAATAACAATAATATTAATAACAATAATATTAATAATATTGTAATGTAATGTACGTTTTTATTGTTTGATTAAAACCATACAAAAAATATAAAAATCAATATTTAAAAAAAATCATTTCAGTGTTATTGATTTGAAATATAAAACTGTGAGGTACAAAAACTTGCAAGAGACCTAGGGCGGCCACCAATGAGATCTGTGATTGGAACTTCTAATGCATACAAGTTAGACCAAAAATGCACGGTTAAAACATCATGGCAATAGTTAAGACAGTCGATTGGTACCATGACAAATGTAAAAAGTTCAAATTGCTAGTGCAAGGAACTTATAAACTGTTAAAGCGCTTTTGGGCTAGACGAAGAGCATGTGCATTTGAACCTTTTTTTTCTCTATCATAACTGTCTGTTTGCAGCAGATGACAGCTTTTTAGGCTTGAACCGGTCCATGTGGTATATAAGCCTTTTGTTGCTGTTCCGTGGAAGGCGAGGGTGGGGAAACCTCTTTGCACTAAATATGACAGTCGATAAGGACCATGACAGCTATAAAAAGCTCAAAGTGCTAGTGCAAGGAAACTGCAAACTGTCATAGCACTCAAAGTGCTCGCGATGTATGTCATTACGAAGCAGTGTTTACACTACGCTACCATTACAACGCAGTTATCACAACGCAAGTCGTTACAACGACTTGCGTCGTAGGCGCTGGACTTAGGAATAGTATGATTTACTATTCCAACTCCATCCCACGTAACAGTAGGGAAGTTGTTGGAATAGTAAATCATACTATTCCTTAGTATATAGCGCCATCCAGCGCAAGTCGTTGTAACGACTTGCGTTGTGATGACTGTGTCGTAATGGTAGCGCGGTGTAAAGACCGCGTTGTAATGGTCGTCTCCCATTCTCCTGTATATCTACCATCTTTATGCAGCAGGAGGCAGCTTTTAACGCTCGAACCAGTCTGTTTGGTGAAAACTCCTCTCTGTATGTCTTGGTACTGTTCCTTGGTCTTATCTGGAGCGGAAGGTGATGGTGGGTAAAAAAAAGCCTCTGGTAGATGGACTAGTTTCATCTGTCTCCCTTTTCCAACTCCTTTGCTACTAAGTCCAGAAACTTCACTGCCTTACATGCTAGATGGACTGTTGAGCCTCCTAGTAATTTTATTACGGCGGATCAGCATGTTCATATTTGCTGTTGATTCAATGTTGGCCATAGTAGATTTTTCCGGAGAGGAAAAAATGGCCAGACAAATGCATAGTAGATGGAGTAATGCTTCACGCTAAGTAACGTCAGGTTCTGCTGTTTTTTTATTCTAAAAAGTGTTCCGGCAGGTATGGTTGATGTTTTAAAACTTTGTATGTTGGCATCACAACCCACGCATGTCTTCTGTATGCCAAAGGTGCTTTGTCTGTTGACAGTGATTACAGACTGATTACAGACTGGTAGCTTTGTTGGTTACTAGTTTAAACTCTGGGTAAACAGGTATTGTGTGCCAGGCCTCTTCTAGTTTTAAGGCTACATGTGACTGGTGTAGCCAGGAGTAGACTGAGTTATTTGCTCTGGATTGTTCTTTTATTTTGAGCCAGCATTGGTGAGCAAGGGAGTTTGTGTCCTTTGTCCTCATTTTCCAATACAATTTTATGAAGGGTGCTTTGTCTGGCTGGGGTTTATTTTTTTTAATCCAAACTCCAGCACGATGTATACTTGTGATATATGTCATGGAATCCTGAAAAGTTTCTTAAAGAGGCTAGATTGTAAAATGTTCAAACCCTTGAGCAATTCTGGTCCGTACGAGATTGAATTCATGAATTTTGCTGCTATGACCTTCAGAAGATGGCTTGATGAGCAGTCTCTTAGTTTTTTTGCAGGATTTTAAATTGCAAAGAACAGCTTGTTTGATTTTGCTTGCTCAGATGCCATGTGTTGCTTGTAGTTAAGGTGGCGATCAAGGTGTACCCCTAGATATTTGTAGTTGTAACATGTTCCAAGATATTCTTGTTTGCCTGCCAGGTGAATCTGAGTTGTACTCGAGAAGCACAGGACCTTTGATTTATGATAATTAAGGTCCAATTGTGCAGATGTTGTGTAATCTACTAGATGAGAAATCCGTCGCTGTAGGCCTCGAGGAGTTTTGCTAAGCAAGACAATATGGTCTGAGTATTGCAGGCTTCCAATTGTTTTTTCCCCAATTTTTGGGGTCTCCCTGTACTTGGAGTAGATGGTTCTCAAGATCTGCTCTATAGATCTGCTCTATAGATGTTGAACGTGCAGTGTGCCAGGATGCACCCCTGTTTTACGCCGATGGTGGTTAATATTTTGTTGGTTACGCTTCGGCCGTCTACTAGTTTAATTTGAACCCATCTTTTTTTAATAGAGGTTAATGATTACCTCAAGCCGTTTTGTAGGAACACCCCAATGTTCTATTTTTCGACATAACGTTGCTCTGTGGACCTTGTTGAAGGTGGCCTTGAGGTCTATAGAGCATGCATGAAGTGTGCTTGATTTGGTGATGGCTTGCTCGACCTGGAGGGTAACTGCTGATAAGTTTGTTAAGGTGCTCATTACCCCTTGGAATCCATACAGCAGATTTGAGGCATAGATCTTGGCCCCCACATCTATTAATGCAATTATTCTGTAATTGTTAGGGTTTGAGTGCTTCCTTGTTTTGTCTATTTGTTGGAATATGCTACCTCACCATGGGTCTGATATGATGCATGTCTCCAGTGCGTGCGTAAACAAGGGGGTTAAATGAGTGGACCAGAAGATTGAAGTGCTTTTAAATATAGCATTGGGTAGGCCGTTTGGCTCTGGTGCCCTCTCAGGTCCAAGATTTTTTATGATCTGCGTGACCTGCTTTTGTGTAAACTGGGGGCAGGATCCTTATGATTTGCCCACATTATTGAATGCGTGATTGAATGTGCAAATATGCATCTATTTCAATTAAATTTGCTTGATATGTCAAAGCGTTGTCAATTTCTCACAAAAAGGGAGTGAGCTTTAGTTTGATTGAGGAGGTTGGGGCTTTGGTAGCCTCTTTTAAACTTGAGTCTGACTGGACCCCTCCTGATACTTTCTGTCTACTTAGTGAGCAGAGCTGAGCCGTATCATTATATGTAGTGGCTATGTGAACTGTCCAGACGGATTCCAGCATATCTAAAGTGTGGTGACGGTAATGCCCATTTATTAGGCTGTTTATATCGGCCCAGAAAAGTTTAACATTTCTTTGCCGACTTGCATGGAGCATTTTCATCCTGATGGCCTTGTTGTATGTGTACATCCTCTCCCTGATTGCTTTTTTTTTTTTTCCGTTTTTGGTGAACCTTTATTCGTCTTGTAATCAAGTACAGGTACGGGCCTACAACCTTCTCGGCCGGCCGCGAAACAGGGTAAAAGTATAGCAATCAATACGGAGAATCAGAGCAGTTCAAAAGCCTGAACGATATGTATATCAGGAGACAACATGTGGGCATACGGTCAGGTCCGAAGTCAGTATTACAGAGGTTCATTATTTACTATAGGGAACTGAAAAAGTGCCATACAATCACATGTGGTCCTACAACACAGCGCGCAAATCAGGATATCCATAATTAATATAAAGACAGATGAAGTAGTGGGGCTAAGGCACACAAATCAGGAGAGACGTTGGCACAAATCCGGTGGAAAGCAAATCTCGACCCCACCCCTCAAAGTAATACACGTTACAGGAACCACGAATGAAGACGACACTATAGAGAAAGACAAAGACTAAAGGGCCATGGAAACAAGGAACGGACAAACCCCGCCCCACTACCCCCACCCTGCACACCCGCGGAAGGCCAAGGCCTACGCCCCCAGCCACGTGCCTGTGAAACTCTAATAAAAAAGCAATCAGGGGAGGAGGAGCCAAGCCAGCATCCGAAATGGCCGCATAGCCGCTCGGCTCCGTGAGCCCTCTCTCCCTGCACGCCCATCCTGCTGTTCGCTCTGAACTACAAAGGTATATTTGGACAATAGAAGGAGAACGGTAACTTACCACCTGCTCCTGAGACTCCTGCGTGCTGTGAATCCGGAGAATTCCCCACCCATTGCTCAGCGGCCCGTGCGGTGACGAAGCCAGGGTGTCGATTTCAACGGGCGGCCGGCCGCGACCGCAACAACAGCGGCCGCCTCTGGTGGTGAGGAGTCAGTCGGAGGGTGCCTACGTCTTGGAGTGCCGCTGAAGGCAGCATCAGCCCGGTCCCTTGTCGAAGAGCCCTGGGGGCCTGAGAGGCTTACTGGAGTTGAGGGGGCTGTGTGGCTCCTGGCCCCCCTCTTCGGACTCCACGCCCGGACATAACCAAGGATGCCCCCGAGACAGGCAGGCAGCCCCCAGGGAGTGGTAGGGTCTTTTGTTTAGCCTTTTGGTGACTCTCCCTGGGGAACCTGCCTCATAACTTTGTGTTCCGGGCGTACATTTAGCGGCGCCAATCCAAAGCGGACCAGGACCCTGCAGAGAAACGCCCACTCCAAACTATCGAAGGCTTTCTCAATGTCGACAGAGAGCACCGCTGCGGAACTCTCATCGCACTGATTGTCCGCCATGATCCGAAGAAAGCGGCGGATATTCGTAGCTGTGCACCTCTTGGGAATACAGCCTGCTTGATCTACGTGAACCAGCGACGCCATGTACGGCAGCAATCGTGTCGCCAGTATGCGGCTCAGGATTTTATAATCCACCGATAACATAGACAAAGGTCGGTAGGAGGCCACATCCAGCTCTGACCGACCCGGTTTCAGAAGAGGGACTATCAAGGCCTCACGCATCGAACCTGGGAGGTGTCCCTCCGTCTCTGCTGCCCGATACACCTCCAGTAAAGCGGGTGCCAGTTTGTCCACGTATGAAGCATAAAATTCAATGGGAAGCCCATCAGGGCCCGGCGTCTTATTTCGGGCCATGTGTTTAATCGCCACACGTATTTCTGCTAATGTGATATCCTGTCCCAACACGTCAGCATCCTCCTCCTCCTTCCGCGGCAATGGGATCCCCTCCAGATATTCTTCTATGTCCTCGTCTGACTCCCCCCTTCTACTGCTATACAGGTCTGCATAATAGGTAGCAAAGCGTGACAACACCATGTCCTGCGAGCGGGTCAAGGTACCATCACCCATCACTATCTACATAATTGGCCCAGTTCTCTGCACCGGGTCAGCCAGTCTAGCCAGCAGCATTACCAACTTATCCCCCTCCGCATGGATCCTCGCCAGGTAACCTCTATTATCAAAGCATCGCAGCCGTTCAGTTGCGTTGCCACCTTCGCCTTTGCCTCGAGCAATGGCTCCTGCAGGGACGGCACTTCCGGTCCCCTCTGCTCCAGATCCCTCAAGGTCTTATCTGCTTTTGCTACATCATCCACCACTGATTTCCTGGCTCCTGAATACTTGGTGATGCATAACCCTCTGATGACCACCTTAAAAGCATCCCACTCCAACGCCCTGGAGATAGCTGTACCCCAGGTCTCCCGGAAGTAATCATCAATGCCCTCTCCCACCTCCGTCCGAAATACCTGATCTTCCAGAGTCTCAGGGCGTAGGCGCCATGTCGGTATGCCGTCCTCACCCTCTGCCAGTGAAGCGACATCAGTAGTGGGTTATGGTCGGAAATAGTTCTAGTGAGGTATTCAGTATGTGTTGCCATATGGGCCAGCATAGGAGAACACAGGACTGCGTCAATGCTGACATGTAGGTCATGCACTGAGGAAAAGAACGAGTAATCCCTAGCCTGCGAATGCTGGGCGCGCCACACATCAATGAAGCCCCAGTGGTCTTGCCAGTCGGATCTCGTCTTAGCCAGCTTCCTAACTGGTGCAGCCGCTAGAGGAGGGTGCGATCTATCCATGTCCACATCCGAGATAGCATTAAAATCCCCTCCTACAATGGCCGGGCCAGCCAAAAGGGGCGCCAACGCGCCAGACAAACCAGCCAGGAATCGAGCTTGCTCAGCGTTAGGAGCATAAATACTACACAGCACAACGTCCCTGCCATATAGTCTGCCCTCTACAGCCACATATCGCCCTTCTTGATCGATCACCTGCCGAGAGACCTGAAACGGGATCCCGGCCCGAATCCAAATGAGTACCCCCCCTGGCAAACCCTGAATAAGCTGTACTGAAAACCTGACCCCTCCATCTCCGCTGCAGTGCCTGGCCCTCCGCCTTGGTAAGATGTGTTTCCTGTAATGTGTACCCCTCTCCACAATAAATAGGCATACACCTTATGCCGTCTAACCATAGTATGTAAGCCTCTCACATTCCAAGTGATACATTTTAAATCACGTAACGTTTCCATCAAAGTAGCCCTGCTTCCCCGTCCTCCGCAACATAACAGCACCCACACCTTTGCCAACCCCCAAAAACTCAACCCCCCCAAAAAGCCCCCCCAACCCCAGAATATAGAACCCACCCTCCCCCCCAGAACAGGACCCAATATCAACATATCAGCCCCCGTCCAAACAGCCACAGCAAAACACACAATACTATCCTGCGGTAGTCACCACAGGCTGCCTTAAGGGCAATAGGAGTGCAGATCAGCCCCGACAGGCAGCAGCGCTACCCCCGCTTCCGGCCCTGACCCCAAAAGCAGCATTCCCATCCACAACAAAAAAAACCATAAATATTACCAGGGGCTCCATCCCCTTCTAGTGTAGTCCAATAACGGGAGCTCTGCAATGAAAGAGAATCATTCTACAGGTCGTCCGCAGATCTGGGCGTCACTTCCACCCCATGGTGCTGTCCACATCTGAGAGTTCAGTGCCTGATTGTTTCCGTGCCTCATCCGAGTCTGACCCTCTGTTCGAGTCCCCCTTCTGTTACCCTGTTATTTCCGCTGTCGCCGCCAGAGTATTCCATTTGTCAGCAGCTACTTGTGCGAGCATGAGGGCCTGTCGATTCCTGTTCTTCTTTTGAATACGCTGCGATTGGCGAGTCCTTTGTGATTTCGGCTGTCCCCGGCTACCCCTGTTCCTGCGGTCTGTGCCCGCCCTGAAAGACTCCAGCCATGCCCATGCATCTTCAGGTGTCAGAAAGAAGTGGGTCATGTCATCCACAATGATTCTCAATTTGGCGGGGAACAACAATGAGTACTGGATCCCCTCCTCTCTTAGTTCCTTTTTAATGGATAAATAGGATGCCCTGCGCCGCTGAATGTCCTGCGTGTAGTCCGGGAAAATTGTAACTGAGCTGTTCTCCATTTAAAAGGGCCCTTGTCACGTGCATTTTGGATCAGCAGGTCCCTGTCTTTATAGTGGAGGACCCTGGCAACCACAGGTCTGGGGGGGCGACCCAGCAGCGGCGGCCTGGCCGGGGCTCTATGCGCCCGTTCGAGCGTGAAAAAAACGGAGAGACCCTCCGGGGCAACCTGCGTCCTAAACCAGTTCTCCATGTAAGCTACCATGTCCAATCCCTCCACTTTCTCCGGCAGGCCCACGACCTGCACGTTATTGCGTCGATTTCGACTTTCCGCATCTTCTGCCTTGTTTTCAAGGGTTGGGAGGCGCTGTAATGCATCCTCCAGTTTGCGTTCCACCGTCACCACCGCCGGTTTCAGTTCCTGCACCACCAGCTCAGTGTCCTTCACTCTATCCACTAGTTTCGAGTGGTCCGCCTGCAGGAGGCCCAGCCCCGTTGCGACCTGCGAGATGTCGTGATGTGAGGACTCTTTTGTCGCCGTGATGGCTTCCAGGATTTTGTCTAGGCGCCTGTTCAGCCGTTTCTCCGATTCTGTGCTTTCACAGCTGCCTCACCTTACTCACTGAGAGCAGTACACACTGCTCGCCGACCATAAATACCTCCGGGGCAGGGTTACGATGGCGTGCCTCTCATGTAGCACCAGCAGTGGCCGTCATAACAGGACCTTTGCGGGGTGCCTTCCCCTGCGGGCAAACCCCAGTCACACACGCTCGTCAGTGTCCGCTCCCCAGCGCAGGCAGCAAGAACACCGGCCACCCGCTGATCACAGCGGCAATCATCGCACAGCTCCCGGGTGCCGGGCCTCCATTAGCGGCTTCTCTGCTGCCGGGTCAGTCCCGTCTCCCTTTGTTCTCTGCCATCTTGTGGAATCTATTTTCACTGCACCGATATTGCTGCCGGGTCAGGTAGTTCAGCGGAGCCTCCGGTCGATGCGATTTTAATTTCAGGACGTTCCCCTGATATTCCGACGCAATTACATGCGTTGCAAGCTGCAATCAGGATAAATAAAAAGGATAATCGTGGGTGCGGGCACGGAGCTCTCAGATCACGCCACCGTCCCCATCAGCGCCGAAACCACGCCCCCCCTTGTACAGGCCTCCATGAGAGAGTATATTGAGTATTCTTTCCATTTAAGATGCTTTATGTTGTAGGGCTAGGTTATCGAGATAAGGACAGTAGCTTGCTGGTTGCTTGAGGGAGTGAGTTCCAGGGTAAATGTTTGGGGAAAATAGTCGCTATCCAAGCTTCCTATTATGTTGAAGGTAGAAATGTATGTGAACAAGTCTGGATCTGCCAAGGTGAAATCTATGGTGGAGCAAGTTCTATTAGGATAGCGTGTGCACCTGTGATCACTCATACAGCTCCAGTGTCTTCCGGCTTTGATCGCAACTGATCACAGGCGCACACGCTATCCTGCAAGGGCACTCTACGTGATCGCTATTTATTTCCCGCTCCTCGGCTCTACACCTCCCACCGCCACCCGGCATCTTGAAACCCGCTTCTACGCCTGACACTGAATCTCCACCCATTGGAACCCTTAGGCATTGCCTATCGATTCTCTGCCTCGGCGCACCCGCCCCGGCCTGATGCATTAATCCCACCACATGACTCACTATTAGCCTGCGGCCACATTTATCCTTCCGCTTCTCTTCTTCTCAAAGCGGCGCGCATTCCAGTGCCAATAGTCACATTACCTTGATTCTTCCACACGCCCCAACCGGGTTGGAATTATGAAAGGTTTTATGGGGCCTGCTCACCTTCTCATCCACTTGCAATACAGCCCTGATGAGTCACAGGACCTTTTCAATTGACGAAACACATGTCGGCTGGTTTTATTTTGATCAACATAGTCGTTGCTGCAAGATAAAAAAACTTTTCAATTTCATACTGGTGTCGACCACTGCATTTATACAACGCTTTGAGACGGACATTAACATAGTAATATCCTCACCACGTGTGCCCAGGACTGTGCCTAATTTACAATACATTTCTGGGGTTTATCAGGTTATTCCCCGACCTGGCAGCACCGTACCAACACAGGTCCGCAGTATATAGTACGCGCATTAGCCCGAGCGCCATTCTTCCTGACTTGACTAAAAACCCTACCCTAACCGTTACTCCCTAGCATGGCTTACTAAAAGACAATGCAACAGTTTCTAGATTTGCACAGACTAATCCTCATATGGCAACAGTGGAAATAATGATCAGGAGGATATATTGAAGTTGGGTTTGGACATCAATTTCTTAGACGTTTAATGGCTTTTGGACTGTGAAATATGTGATGGTGAGATAAGACCACAACTATCAGAACATCATCTACGAATCAAAGTTCATCTTTACAAAGTAGACATATTTGAGATCTTGATACGGACAGCTCCAGTTACACAATCAGCCCTTACTCATTATTTATCAATCATTTTCCTGCTTTTTATTGGTGTCTTTCCTCACTATTCTGTGTTTATTCCTCCACTAGAGAATAGCCTGCTTATACAAACTTTTAATTTGGTAGGCTGTAGCCTTCCACTGTTGAGATCTGAGTCCTAGTTATGATGTTGGTTGGATGATCGAGCCCCATCACAGTGGGAATGAGACAAGCCGACAAGAAGTCAGCGGTCCCACACACAATATAACGATTAGACCATTCGGTAGGAGGTCAGAAACTGCCTTTTTCTACTGCAGCTTGTACTGCGTCCCAGGAAAAGGGCCACAGCACAAGCAGCAGTGGGAAAATGCAGTTTGACAATCATGCACTGAGTGCCTGGCACCATGTGGTGCCTGGCACACAGTGCATGGATGTGTTGGAGTCACCACATGTGCTCCCCAGGTCCCTTAGCATTGGCCCACAGGGAAAGGGTCCATGCTTGGAGCCCTCAAGGTCCCTTTCTGGCTGCCTTTTCATGGCGGTGGGAAAAGCATGAAAAGTCTGTCAGAAAGGGATATCTAAATCCCTGCATTGGTGCCTGGACAGGGTACCGCCCCGAATAAGGTCTAGGAAACCCACTACCATCCCAACTGGATCTTTGATCCTGTACGAGACGCCTGGCCTACCCTCGTCCTCTAGGCTCCGATTGCTGGTATTGTAATCTGGCGGTCGGACCGATTCCCAGTGTGTTGACAGACCACCACCGATGGCCTCTCAGTTGAAATCTGCCCGGCATCAAAATTACCTCTCCCCCATAATTTTCAGGGTTTTTTCTAGCCTTGGGAGGTCATACGTTAGTTTTCAGAGCACACTTATACTGTATACTCTGATTCCCCCAAGAATGACCCCCATCTCTACTCACACTGATGCTCCTTGGTAGCTTGTCACACACTTGATGGTGGCCTTGGTGATGGTCTGACTGTTCTCCTTACCCTCTATCTCCCCAGGTGCCTCCCTACGGATGTTCCTCTGCGACTCGCCTTGGAGATCTGCCTGATATTGTCCCATTTCACTATCCTGTGCTGTCCCTCCACATAAATCTAAACTGTTGTGCACCGAGCACTCCTATTTTTCTCAGTTAGTTTAACAAAACCTAAACCATTTTATTTTGATCTGTGTGCTGCAACTAATAGAGTATACCCTAATACTCTGCTAATATCATGAAAAATATGGCTGGTCAACAAACTGTTGAACACAGACTTAGCTGCGCACAACACTAATGAGATTTATTGATCAAACTTCAATTTATGCATTGTACTCATATTTTTAATTCATATGTATCTTAACATTCAATCAAATCTTTTCAAAGGCATTCTATACCCATTAATTAACACAACATTTACAAAACAATATACAACATTATGTACAATAAAGAACATTAGATTCTCTTGTGTGTATCATGGTTCGCCCAATGCATTTCGGGACAAAAGTAGGGTCCCTTCGTCAGGGGCAATGCTGCAAAATAACATGTACAGGCGCATTAGTCCAGTTGTATATATATGGCAAGATCACATAGTTCATAACATTACATAAAAACACCTCCACCAGAAGAAATAACACCCAAAGTGTATAAACAAAAAGACCACCTAAGCCCTAAAATAGCCTGTAGGTGCCACTCACATATACAAGAGTCAATAAATCTTCTCTTCTCTTTCTTCTGAGCTTCCTAGGTCCAACACAACTCTAACAAAAAGTTGCATAAAAAAATCAATCAAACTGTCACCTCAGACTATATACAAACAGACTCAAACAACAACGAGCTCTGTCGATATAAATGTGATTCAAATGCATACCTGCAGTTATTCCGGGATAATGCAAAGCATGGACACACTCCCGTTCGAACGTGCGATCTATTTTCAATACCTGTATGCAAAGAAGAATGACCCGCTTAATGAGTTGTCCATATGCGTAGCCGCCCTTAGCAAAAACGAAATGCGTGTATCCAAATACCTGCTCTTACCGCTTTTCAAACAAGACGTAGCTCATCAGTAATCCACCGGGTAAACTTCCAACATGCAAAGAAACCGCGTTTGTATAAGAAACAACGTTTCCTGGTATAACTACTCTAACGCCTCACCCGATTGGAGGATTGAGCGATCGAGTCATCCAATCAGTAACGGGATAACACGCCTTACTACCTACGTCACGAATCACTACGGTAACCGTCCTCCCGTCTCTACAGAGCTCGCCACCTCGAATACCGGCTCGCGCCAATCTATGACATTTAAACATGGCAATAAAACTACAATGGCAATATCTCATAGACACCGCGTTCTACCGTTTAAAAAACCATTCAATATGTGTCAACACTGAATCAGCAAATAACTCGATTGTGCGTGAGTCTCTAAACCACGTGTTTCAACACTTCAAAAAAACTTTAATGAAAACAACTAACACTGGTTAGGCGCGACAATCACTCTATGTGATTAAATAAAAACAAGCACTGGCTACCACAAATTAGAACACTTATGACTAAAATAAAAATAAACAAAAAACGAGGAAAAGTGTGTAAGAAAAAGGAGTAAGGTCATGAACCTACATTACTATTACATTTATGCTGGTGATAAACAAAACAATCAATAATTTACATTCCAAACAACAGGTACTAGTTTTATCATTAAAGACACAGTAATGATATTTTTCACAGGAAACTACTCAATTCAATCCGGTCATTCAGTCCCCCGGGGGTCAGAGTACCCAACATTTTAATCCAAAATGATTCTCTCTGTAGTAATTTTTTATTCTTGTCAATACCCTCTTTCAATAATACTATTTCAAGAATGGTGAATCTCAATTGGGCTATAGTGTGTTTTTTTTCTAGCCAATGTGTTGCTAAAGGTGATGTCATTGATTTATTTCGTATTCTGCTTTTGTGTTCTGAAATACGAATTTTGAGTTTACGCTCAGTTTTGCCAACATATAGGAGTCCACACGGACATTTGATGGTGTATATAACATGTTCCCAACAATAACATTGTTGCAGTGCACACAGTTTGTGCATTTTCTCATTCCTTTGTAGTCCTTCTTTTTTGGGATCTCGGGATGTTTTAACAGTTCTTTCAAGTTTTTAGAACGAGTGTAGGCAAACAGGGGTTTGTCTTTAAAACTGTTTTGAAAATCATTTTCCTGCTGGAGAAGTTCCCATCTTTGGTGTATGATGTTTTTAATCTTTTGTGAGTTCACTGAAAATTTTGAGACAAACACATTCCGTTTCTGAGTTTCTTTGCGTGTTTGTACCAATAGATCAGTACGATTTTTCTCTATAGCTTTACTTTGCGCTGTGTCCAATATCTCCATCGGATATCCTCTCTTTTTGTAATTTTCTTTGTATTCATTGATGTAATCCAAGCATTCATTTTGTTTTGTTACTATTCTTCTGATCCTCAGGAATTGAGAATATGGAAGGTTCTTCAATAAAATCTGAGGGTGAAAACTTTGGAAAAGCAACATGCTATTCTTATCAGTTGGTTTTCGATACAAAGAAGTGTTAATCCTTTCTCCATCTAGTTCTACCATCACATCCAGATACGCTATTTTAGATCTACTGACAGTATGCGTTACTTGAATACGTGGATTCCTTGAATTCAATATCTCAATATTCTGATGTAGTTGAGCTTCTGTTCCAGACCATATAACGAAGATATCGTCGATGAAGCGACAAAAAAATTCAAGATTTTCTGTCCATTCTTTATGAGCGAAGACATGCTCCTGCTCAAATTTTGCCATGTAGGTGTTGGCAAATACTGGGGCCCCAGTAAAGCCCATTGATGTTCCATTCAATTGCATATAAAATCTTTCTGACCACTGGAAATAACTGTTTTTCAAACAGAACTGTGTTAATTCAAGCAAAAACACTGGGTTAATTTCCATTTCTGGATGTTGCAACAGCATCCATTCTTCAGCTTCAAGACCATCGGTGTGTCCAATCGATGTGTACAATGACACAACATCTATCGTACATAGAATGTACTCTCTACCTGCTTTCAATTTGACAGCCGCCAGCTTTATTAAAAAATCCGTCGTGTCTTGAATGTACGTATGCCACTTTTGGATGAATGGTTGTAAGAAGTAATCAATTATTTGCCCAGCTGGTTCAAAAATGGAGTTACAACCTGCTACAATGGGTCGAAACGGTGGATCTTCCAGTGACTTATGCACTTTTGGCAACATAGAGATCTTTGGTTTATTCGGATTCTGTATCATGAGGAATTTTGCCATGTTTGGTGTAATCCAGTCTTCTTCTATTGCTTTGTCTATCAAAGTTTGCAATATCTTTTTTATTTCAATTGTCGGATCTTGTTGTAACAATAGATAAGTATTGGTGTCATTTACGTGTTCTTCAACTTTTCTTTGATAAAACTCAGTGTCCATTAATACCAATGCACCCCCTTTATCCGCTTTCGGAAATGTTAACTCTGTTTTTTTAGATAGTTGAACCAATATGCTTTTTTCCAATCTGTTTAGATTATTTGGTGTTTTCCTATTGTGTTTGTAGTTCAATTTCTTCAAATCCTTGGTAACTAGTGTTTCAAAAAGATCCAATGTCTTATGTGAAGTGGGTGCTTCAAATGTGCTTTTAGGTCGAAAAACTTCTACCTTCTTTTCTCTTTGGTTTTCATCAGTAGGGACGACATTATCAAAAAAGTTCCTCAGTTTCAAAATTCTCATAAACTTATAGAAAGCTATTTCATCTTCAAATCCCTCCACATAAAGGCTTCTAAACTGCCAACATTTGGAAAGCCAATAGAGATGCCTGCCCATTTAAAAGTCACCATGTTGCAACACTGCACATAACAATGCAACAAACATTGTTTCACGTAATCGGATGGCCAACTTGAAAGTATACAACACAAGGTTGTCCTTGCTTTTATACCTTTAGTGTGGCCAGTCAGGCATTGGTAAAGCTGATCGCATTGCTCGCTCAACATTGGCAAAGCAAAAGCAATTGCTTTTGCAGCAATAAATACCTTTTACAATGATGCGTAAAATCCCGTCTGTTCAAGCAGAAATGGTCAACTCGTCACCGCACTAAAAGAATAGCCATGATTCTGATGGGTAAAGTCATTGATGCAGATTTTAGTGTGTTATCTATTTTAAATTCGAAACCTTTGAGATAATTTATAATTTGCCAATATATTCTGGCCCAGAGTTTTGTCTGTCTAATATTTCGCAGCAGCTGGAGCTGGTGGCTTCGATATGCAAATTGGCAAAAGCATACTTACATCCAGATTTACAGCTGCCTGAAACTGCTAGTCCGTGAGGCGACCCTTGCTCACACTGATCATCAGCAAGGCATCTGAAGTGAGCCTGCACTCTACAAGCTTTATGTGGCAGAGGCAGTAGGCCCTTTCCTGGAGCTGGCCTGGGGCCTGGAATTGGCCTTTCTTCAGCAAGACTCTGCTAGTCTCCATCTGAGAGCTAAATGCTTTTTAAACACGTTGGGGCAGATTTACAAGCACCTTGCAACATCTTTACGACACTGTTGCGTCACTTCTATGATGCAGTGGCGTCGTAAACAATGCACCACTATGCAACATATTTACAATGGGACGCTTGAAGCAGGCGTAAGGAGTGACGCAGCATGTTGTAATAGGCATTCCTAACCATTGCTGGAGTTACGTTGTGCTTGCAACACGACTCCAGCAATGCGCTGCCTTTATGTCAGAAGATGCATTGTGCATCTTTCCGTCATTGCACCACGGTGCGGTGCATTGTAAATGTGGCGCATCCATGGTGGCGCTAGGCTATTTTTCCGCAATGCAAAATAACTGGCGCAGCTCTGCTAATATGCAGAGATGCACAAGTTATTGTAAATCTGCCCCTTGGTAAGCACTTGTCACATAACATGCTAGAGGAGGAGCAAATGAACTCACCATAACACAAGGGCAATTAAAATTGGCAAAATCCTTCTTTTTCAGTTACCAGTTCTACCTGTCCCTTCCAGGCTGTGGAGCAGTACGGTTCAATATCTCTGCACATATCACTTTGCCCTCTTTTATATAATTTGCTATCATGTCCTCCTTCCCTTTTCTTACCACTGCTCACCTCGCTTGCTGCCTTGCCTAACTGTTGAGCATCATTGACAAATAAGAATAAATATTTTTTTCGTGCTTGAGATACAGACAGTCCTTCAAAGAGAACTACTCAACACACATACATTGCATCACATGTTATGTTATGTTATGTTATGTGGTTTTTATTAGGCGCACAAATGCTCCAGCTAAGGAGCGTCTTGGCGCCCGACAAGGCAGCTGCACAACACAACTAAATTAAAACAGCACAAGCGAACTAACTAAGGAAATACAAATGTTTTCAAGGCGCGACGAAAAGAAAGCAAATCGCTCATGGCACGAATTGCCGGGGGTAAGGAGTTCCACAGAGCAGCGGCCCGCACTCGAAATGAGCGCCCACCGGCCCTGCTTCGCTTAAAGCGCGGTACCACGGCCAATTCGAGATCTGCCGATCTTAACGGTCGTGCCGGAATATAGTTGGCCATGAGGGTCGTGAGAATCATTGCCGGGGACCCCTTCAAGATCTTATGGGCGACGCAGAGGACCTTAAACTGAATCCGCTGCGCCACCGGGAGCCAGTGCAGTGATCGAATGGTGCTGGAGGTGGGGCAGAATCTTGGAAGGCCCACCACCGCTCTCGCTGCTGCATTCTGGATCCGTTGCAGGCGCCCGATCTCAGCTGCATTCAAGCCGGCCAGCAAAGAACTCGCATAATCCAATCTGGAGATGACGGTAGCTTGGATCATGAGTTGCCGAGTGGGGGCATCGAAGAACTTTAGCACAGGACGGAGCCCACGCAAGATGCCGAAGCAGCAAGCAGCCGTGCGTTTAGTGTGGCATGCAAACGTGAGGGAAGGGTCCAGCCAGACCCCGAGGTTTTTAAGCTCGGCGACTGGGATGGGAGCAGAACCCAACTCCTCCGGCCACCATCTCTCTCCCCACAGGTCCGGTTGCCTACCAAATACCATCACCTCGGTCTTACTAGCGTTTAGCTGGAGACAATTAAGCGTCATCCAACTAGCGACCGCCCTCAGTCCTTGTTGAAACCTAGGAGCGTCGACCTCCGCATCCCCGCTGATCGTGACCGCTAGCTGGGTGTCATCGGCATATGACACCATGGTCATACCCCATTGTTTGACAACCTCAGCTAGCGGCCTTACGTACAGATTGAACAGCGTAGGACTCAGCGAGGAGCCTTGGGGGACGCCCAGGTTCAACGGGTGGAATTTTGACTGATAAGGTGGGACGGTCACGCTAAAGGCCCGGTTGGTTAAGAACGACCGGAACCAGTCGAGCGCAATGCCGGTAACACCAGCCTCCTCTAGACGCTGCAGAAGGATAGGGTGTGAGACGGTGTCAAAGGCAGCGCTTAGATCTAATAGCACCAGCGCTGCCGTTTGTCCCGCGTCCAGCACGGAGCGAAGGTGCTCCACCATATAAAGTAGAGCCGTCTCCGTGCTGTGACCTGCCCTAAACCCATTCTGCGTAGCGTCGAGTATATCAGCTCGACGGAGATGATCCGAGAGAGCGGCATTTACGTGTGCCTCCATCACCTTAGCCGGCCACGGCAAGAGTGAAATAGGCCGATAGCTCTCCGGCTTGCTTCCGTCCAGGCTAGGTTTCTTCAGGATCGGACGAACCATGGCTCGCTTCCACTTAAGTGGAACAACACCAGAAGTCAATGACGCATTGACCAAGGAACAGAGCGGAGAGATGTCATGTACCGCCAGGTCCTTGAACACTTCCGGGCAAAGTGGATCCTCAGGGGACCCAGATTTCACTTTGCGAGCCAAAGTGCCTAGGCTATCAAAATTTAACAGAGGTAGAGAACATAGCCCCTCAGATGGTGGTGGCTTAGATGATGTAATCGCCGAGGGAACGACCACAGGAAAGGCTCGATAGATAGCATTCACCTTTTCCAGAAAAAACTCTGCCAACTTTTCACATGCAGGCGTACACTTTCATTTTCCAGTTCAAAGTGGGTATATGTAAAAATGATATGATTATAAGCAATCAAAAACACGTTTGTAGTAATAATGAACATTCCGCTGTCACTGCAAACTCTCGAATTGGTATGCAAACTTTGTTACTCACTTTTCATTTGCCAAATTTTTGTCTTAAATGAAGATTTATTTATCACATTCACTCTTCTCAGCCTTTCACGTCATCACCACTCTGGTACAAACAACTAGTATTTTGAGTCCATACTAATAGAAAATTATGTGCTGTGAAAAAAACTAGCGCCAAATAATATCACTGTAGCAAATGTGCCTTTTCTGAGTGGTCTTTCCTAGTGTTTGCGGGCCCTTTAAAATGCTGGCAATACGGTTCTATGTACTGTGACACCGACAATCAGTTCCACCATGTGTGTGGTCTGTACCTAAAACTGTAATTTGAAAATAGCTACATGTCATTGGTCCATTTAATTTCCTTATACATTCCTAGTAAATGGTAATACATATACCCGGGGCCTGTAAATTAAATGCTACAATCGGACAGCAGCCCTTATTGTGCCAACCACTAAAGTAAGCTTGTAAAACTTGTGTCAGGCCTGCCACTGAATAAAGTAGTGCAGTTTCATACTGCCATTTCAACCTGGCAAAATAAACTATTTTCACGACCTGAACATTCATTTCTAGTACTTATATGTCACCCGTTAGGTGGGATCTACAGGCTCATAGGGCAACATGCATAATATTTAAAAGGTAGGACATGTGTATTTACACTTGACATGTCCTAACAGTGAATACCTCCTAAAGTCATTTTTCACTTTAGCAAGCCTGTCTCTACAATCAATCAATCAATCAATCCTAACACTTTTATAGCGCACTACTCACCCGGAAGGGTCTCAAGGCGCTTGGGGGGAGGGGTCCGCTACTGCTCGAACAGCCATGTATTGAGTTGTCTCCTGAAGGCGAGATGGTCCTGGGTCAGCCGAAGGTGGATGGGGAGGGAGTTCCATGTCTTGGCCGCCAGGTAGGAGAAGGATCTGCCTCCGGCGGTTGTTCTTCGGATGCGTGGTACGGCGGCGAGGGCGAGGCTAGTAGACCGTAGCGGCGGGTGGGCGTGTAGAAGGTCAGGCGGTCGTTGAGGTACTTGGGGCCCAGGTCGTGGAGAGACTTGTGTACATGGGTGAGGAGCCTGAACGTGATCCTCTTGTTGACGGGGAGCCAGTGCAGGTCCCTCAGGTGGCCGGAGATGTGGCTGCGTCGGGGGATGTCCAGGATGAGTCGGGCGGAGGCGTTCTGGATGCGTTGGAGTCTTTTCTGTAGCTTGGCTGTGGTTCCGGCGTAGAGGGTGTTTCCGTAGTCCAATCGGATGGTGACGAGGGCCTGGGTGACCGTCTTCCTGGTTTTGGTTGGGATCCATCGGAAGATCTTGCGAAGCATGCGTAGGGTGTGAAAGCATGATGAGGAGACGGCATTGACTTGTCTGGTCATCGAGAGGGAGGAGTCCAGGATGAAGCCCAGGTTGCGTGCGTGGTCTGTTGGCTTGGGAGCGGTGCCCAGGGCTGGGGGCCACCAGGAGTCGTCCCAGGCGGAGGGCGATGGTCCCAGGATGAGGACTTCCGTCTTGTCTGAGTTCAGTTTCAGGCGGCTGTTCTTCATCCACTCGGCGACGTCTTTCATCCCTTCGTGTAGGCTGGTTCTGGCGGTGTCGGGGTCTCTGGTGAGGGAGAGGATCAGCTGGGTGTCGTCGGCGTAGGAGATGATGTTGAGGTTGTGTTGGCGTGCGATGGCGGCAAGAGGTCTCATGTAGACGTTGAAGAGGGTGGGGCTGAGTGATGATCCTTACGGAATGCCGCAGATGACTTCGGTGGCCTCTGATTGAAACGGGGGGAGGCGGACGCTCTGTGTTCTTCCGGCAAGGAACGAGACGATCCACTCTAGTGCCTTCTCTTGGATGCCGATGTTGCTGAGGCGCTGTATATGGGTGCGGTGGCAGACAGTGTCGAACGCTGCGGAGAGGTCCAGGAGGATGAGTGCCGCTGTTTCCCCGGTGTCGAGCAGGGCTCGGATGTCGTCGGTGGCTGTGATTAGGGCGGTCTCGTTGCTGCGGTTGGCTCTGAATTCAGACTGTGAGGGGTCGAGGGATTCGTTCGTCTCGAGGAAGGCGGCAAGCTATCTGTTGACGATCTTCTCGATGACTTTTGCAGGAAAAGGAAGGAGCGAGATGGGGCGGAAGTTTTTGAGGTCAGTGGGGTTCGCTGTTGGTTTCTTCAGTAGGGCGCTGAGCTCGGCATGCTTCCAGCTCCCCGGGAAGGTGGTGGTGTCGAAGGAGGTGTTGATGACGTCTCGGAGTTGGGGTGCGATGGTGGAGTCGGCCTTGTTGAAGACGTGGTGGGGGCAGGGGTCAGTCGGAGATCCGGAGTGGATGGTGTTCTTCCTGTGGGCTGTGTCTTCGGTGGTCACCGTGGTCCAGGTGCGGAGGGTGGCTGTGGGGGGGCGTTGGTTTGGCGGTTGGGTGCGTGGGTGGTGCGCCGAAACTGTTGTGGATGTCGGCAATCTTGCGGTGGAAGAACGAGGCAAGAGAGTCGCAGAGATCTTGTGAGGGAGTGATGTCGTTGTTGCCGGTGCTGGGGTTGGAGAACTCTTTGACGATGGTGAAGAGTTCCTTGCTGTCGTGGGCGTTGTTGTCCAGTCGTTCCTTCAGTGATTTCTTCTTGGTGGTGCGGATGAGCTAGAGGTGCTTGCGGGTGGCGTGTTTGAGGGCGGTCATGTTGTCAGTGGTCTGGTCGAGGAGCCAGGCTTTCTCGAGGGTGCGGCAGGTCTTCTTGGAGTCCTTGAGTTTGTCGGTGAACCAGGAGGCCTTCTTGCTTCTGGGTCTGCTGGGAGGGTTCTTCAGTGGTGCGAGTTCGTCGGCGCAGGCGGTCAGCCACTGGGTGAAGTTGAGGGCTGCTTCGTTGGGGTCCGTTGTGCTGGCGGGTGGGTTCTGGCTGAGGGAGGTGGTGAGCTGGTCGGCGGTGATCTTGCTCCAGCTTCTGTGAGGAACCTGTTGCTGGTGGTGGTGGATTGTGGTTCTTCTGAAGCTGAAGTGGACGCAGCTGTGGTCGGTCCAGTGGAGTCCGGTGGAGTGGCTGAAGGTGATGTGCTTGCTGGATGAGAAGACGGGATCAAGCGTGTGGCCGGCGTAGTTGGTGGGGGTGTTGACCACTTGCTTGAGTCCGAGGTTGGCGAGGTTGTCCAGCAGGGCGGCGGTGTTGCGGTCCTTGTTGTTCTCCAGGTGGAAGTTGAGGTCCCCTAGGAGGATGTAGTCGGCGGAGGGGAGGGCGTGTGGGCTGATGAAGTCTGTGATGTCTTCGCTGAATTGTGTGCTTGGTCCCGGGGGTCTGTAGATTAGGGTGCCTCTGAGGGTCGTCTTTGGGTCGGTGTGAATCTGGAAGTGGAGGTGCTCGGCGGTGGCGAAGGTGTCGTTGGAGTCGGTCGTGATGCGGATGGTGTTCTTGTGGACGATGGCGATGCCTCCTCCGGTCTGGTTGACGCGGTCCCTCCTGATGATCTTGTACCCATCTGGGATGGCGATGGCGATGTCGGGGGCTGAGGAGGCGTTCATCCAGGTTTCCGTGAGGAAGGCGACATCTGGTGATGTTGTGTCAAGCAGGTTCCAGAGTTTCACGGCGTGTCTGTGGACGGAGCGGGTGTTGAGCATGAGGCACTTGAGGTTGCTGCTGGTGCTTGGCTTGGCGGGTGCGGTGCAGGTTCGGAGGCAGGTGAACTTGCAGGTTCTGCAGGTGAAGGGTCCGTGAATGTATTTTGGGGCGGCCCGGCAGCAGGCGGGGTTCCGGCCAGCATTGAGAGCGTTGAGGGCGGCGGCGTCGTCGATCTGTCGGGTCGTCTTGCATCGGTGGGGGCCAGGGGTCCTGGCACAGGGCGCGGTCCAGGCGCGGACGGGCGCAGACGGGCTTGCCTTTGGCGCCTTTGGTGCACAATCGGCGGGCCCGCTGTGCGTGACCGCTGCGCGTCTGCGCGGTCGCCATTTATGGCTAAGTGGGAGGGAGGAGCAGCTGGGAGGCAGGAGGGGGGAGGACACAAAAAAGGGCCGTGGCCGCGAGGACGACGGCTGAAATACAGAAAGCGGGGCAGATACAACAATCACCGAAAAGCACTACAGTTATTCACAAAAAACAAATACAAAATGCAGAGAAACAGAAAATAACTAAACACAGCTGGGGGACAGTGCAGAGAGGCGGCAGCTAGGGAGGCAGGCAGAGGGTAAAACGAGTATGCGAGCAGCAGCTAGGGCACACAAGGGGGCTCACACAGCTGGGGGCCGTGCGGCGCGGGGGTGTCCTGAGAACAATAGACTAACACATGGTTACTTTATTACACTTAATAAGTAACAACATCAGTTTGGGAACAAATAGTGAATTCTTCTTCCTCTCATTTGAATTGCAATTTTAAATCCTCTCTAATGGTAAAGTCAGATTTTAAGTTACTGATCTGAAAATTCCACTTTTAGAAAGTTGACATTTTTCGGCCCAAACATGATGGGTTTCTCTGCCAATATCCAGGGTCACATGACTGTGAAAGGTTCTCCTGTGGTGTGTTGTGTATTCATTCCAGACAGAGGATAAAAAGATCTTAGGTGTGGAGGTAGCAGACCTTCCTGACAGGATGGCTGGGGAAGTGTTGTACACTGCTTGAATTTACTTCAAAGGATCCTGCCTGCAGCAAACATAATGGAACCTGACACCAGACCTGCCTTTGTCCCCATAGCCAGGTTGGGGCCAAACTCAGGGAAGAGGAGAAAACTGGCAAGAACTGGTTTGGGAGTAGTCCAGGGATTGCCTCCACACAAAGTCTTGCTCTGGGTATAAGAGTGACACCTTCAGGACCTCTCATCAGAACACTCCTAAACCTCTGGAAGACTCAGAAAAAGGACTGGTCTGCTGTCTGAAGAAGGAAGACTGAACCTGTTTGCCTTGAACCAAGGATCCACTTAATTGACTCCAAGGGTCTGATGACTGACCTCATGTTTGAGCTACAGGAACACAACAAGCTTACAGAGGCCTTCCTGCAAATGCCCAGCTGACCAGCAACCCCTGGGCCTCAGATGAATTGGGGCTGACTTCTGCTGAAGGGAGATCTGAACCCCAAGAGGTGACTTCCAGGTTCTGTATATTTGGCTGGCATCAGAGTGTACTCCTCTTACTTAAAACTGAAATGCCAGGTGAGAATCCATATGTTTGGTGCTTTTGCAAGCAGGATCCTCATATCAGCAACAGTCTTTGTGTCTCCCACTAACACAAATTTCCATAGGAGACCTGGTCTTCGTGCAAAACAGTGACCGCACTCATCTCCTGCCAATTCAGAGCTCCTACGGCAACTCCTTTTTCTAAAACGGCTTGGGATTTTTCTTGTGTTGTGTCTTCACCTTATTACTGTTTGAGTGCTGCATAAATACGTTACTCATTCTATGCTTACCACAGCCATTGGATGGAGCTTAGTCTCATTGTGAGTATTGGTAACCTGATGACTGACACAAAGCAAAATTTGGTCTGAGGAAACCAGTCTAGCAGCCACAATAGTGACCTCTTCCTCACTCCTATTCATCTTCGGGCTTTGTCTATACTTCTCCAAGCATGGAGGCAAGACAACCAGGGCTTCAGTAGCCAACCCTCCCAGGGAAACTTAAATAGCTTCTGTGTAAACTCTGGTCTCCAGAGTACACCTGTACCCCCACTCCTATGTTAGCCAATCCCTTGGACTGTCCACCATTAGGGGACTTTTTGGAGCATGCTGCATTTCCTTTTTTTATGACCTGCCTGATGAAAGTCACAACATAACCCATAAGCCTTTGCTAGATCCCGGTTTCTACACTGGTACCTTTTGCCTTTAGATGGGAGCGATGTCCTGGGGCCCACCCTCCGAAGAAGTATTTTGGGGGTCTTTAGATAAATACTCCCTCTATCCTGTTTGTTTTTCACCTCCTTTCCCTGCTGGGATATCTGTGAAACCTTTTTCCGGTCATTCACACCATTAATTCTTTTTGGATACCCTGTTTGTGACCCATATGTCAGCTATCTTACCCAGCTCTCCGGAAGACGACAAATTCCAATCCACCAAATGCTGATGACATTTCTCTGTGGTACAATTACTTAAAATGAGTAGGCCTGGGCGTAAAAGTTCTGCGGAGAATGGGAAATTGTCCAAAATTCTGCGTTCCGCGACTTTGTGAAATTTTTGCTATTTTGCGTTTTCAAATGCGTTTTTGCGAGGTATTTTACCCCGAGCACGCAAACAGCAATTTCGAACAGTAAAAAAGCATAGCGGAATTTCAGCATGTTTGCTGAGATTTTTTACCGTTTCGCGGAGATTTGCGTAACACGATTATGCAAATTCCGCCCACACCTAAAAATGAGCTCCTTCGTAATTAAACTATACAGCCCATCATAAGTGTCCACTTCATTGTCTTTTATCCAGCCATCTAGTGCTTTGACTGAAGAGTCCACAAAGTCCACCCAGGTCTGGTTTTGACCTTTATAGGTGTCTCTGAATGTTACCTTTTACTGTTCTGTAGTGAGTCCAAATTAGGCCAGGGTGGTGAACTCAACTCTGTTTACAGATCCTTCTGCACTCCATTCTCAGGGGAGCATACGGAGCTCTAAAAAGGACTTTTTTTCTCGCTCATGCTCAGCAATGTTAATCCAACGGCAGACCGCCTCCCAGCGAGATTTCTCAATGCAGGTGATTACGGGTGGTCGTGACCGCTCATGTTCAGAAACCCTCCTTTAGCATTGAGGAAGCTGACATTCGAGTAGAACACCTACTCGAGTGGCAGAAAGAAGCAGTGCCCTCTTTCACTGTGCATGATGCCCTTTGCACCAATTTTCCAGCATGGGGCAAACACTCAGTGCTAAAGATCAACACGAAAGGCATAACTCAACGCACGCCATCCCTTGCAGAACTCCGCGTAGCGGATGGAGTTTTTTGCTCACTTCGCGTGGAACTCCACCCAGACCTAGTTCAAATCCTTCTATCAAGGTCTCCTTCATATGCTGATAGGACTCAGTTACCTCCTCATTGAGGGTCAGAAGTCTATCTCCGCCCTTCACCGAGAATAATTTCCAAAATAGAGAGCCCCATTGGTGGTGTGTGCTCCTTCTCATTATGCAAATCCTCTCAAAGTCTGTAAAACACTTGTCAATGTCAGTCTGTCTTCGCATTTGTCTAAGAATAATTTCCAAAATAGAGAACCCCTGTGCTGGTGTGCTATCCTTCTCATTCTGCAAGCCCTCTCATAGGCTGCAAACCACTTGTCGATGTCATCACCATCACTAAACTTAGGGACAGTCCTTTTGGGTATCTACGGGTAACTTCAATGCCTCAAAAAAAACTTAGGGGCATATTATCAAGGACAGGCGATACATTATCGCCACTTTTATCGGCAGGAAACTGCCGATAAAGCAGCGATAATGGCTTTGATAATATGCTCTATGAATTCCAATCGAAGCCCATGTTAGATGTGTTCACATCTAACATGGGCTTCGATTGGAATTCATAGAGCATATTATCAAGGCCATTATCGCCGCTTTATCAGCAGTTTCCTTCCGATAAAAAAGGCGATAATGTATCGCCTGTCCTTGATAATATGCCCCTTAGTGTGCATCTAGCTGCATGTAGTGTCAAGCAGAATAATAAACATAGAATACACATTATAATGCTTCATCCATCTTAACTGAATAGCGTTGAAGCCTAATCTAAGGCCTAGTTATTGCAAGCCAGAAAATCACACAAAAACTGTCACATTGATTTTGTCTCAATTGCTTTGGCTCCAAGTCATTATATACATTTGAAATAAAATGCGGAAAAGCTCATTTTGACAGACATTTTGGTGTAACTGAAGAAGCAAATGTTAATGCCCCTTTTTTATTTAAACCCCCAAAAACTCCCTTAGTTGTGAAACATTTATTGCATTGCGTGAAACTTATGAGACTGTGAAGAAGGCAACTTGATTCTCGTTTTGTGAATTGTGGGTACCAACGTCAAGTGGCAGGCCTGCATATGCAGGTATAGAAGTAAAAGAAACATTGTATTCAATCTCTACTTACTATTTCTGTGTGTTTCTTTGCCTTCAAAAGCATAACCCAATGATACATAATGTTGGCCTCTCCAACCCATATTTTCATTATGATTGTCTGTGAGTTTATAATGCAGAGATGCCCGTTCATGTGTACAAATGGAATGATGCATCATTACTTCCTAGGTCACTAGTCTTCCGAACATCCGATTATTAATGTATACAAGTATAACATGGCCTCTCTTGGCAGGATTGTAAATAGCTCTAGATTTTATGGTACGATGTGGTGAAGTGCTTTATATTTACACCTAGAGGCGTGTGTTGTGATCACATTATGCAGTAAGCCTTTATATACTCCTTCCCAAAGTGGGCTGCTCTTGTTTCAAGTTGATCCTGTTTGTGAGGTAATATAGTGCTAGATGTACGAAGAAATTGTAGGGACCCAACTCTCCGGTTTAGAGATTGCAACCCAAACAAGCATTTGCAATGCAAATCGGTCTCGCCTTTGGGACCTTATAAGTGTTTAGCCTTGCATTATATTATCGCAAAATATAATTTCCAGCTGATAAGCAGTATTTCTCTCCATGTGTTCCCATACTAGGCGTTTTACGCTGTTTGGTGCTTACTGCAAATGATTTTTACTGCTTGTGACAGTTCTACACTTACTTCCATTTTAACCCCTGGACAAGCTTAAGTCTTGAACATAGCCACAGGGTTGTGGGCTTCTATTCATAGTGAAATATGTACTTGCATTGGCAAGATGAAAATATGGATGATAGAAACTCAGAGGCACTGATCCCTGTGATATCTGCTCTGTATAATATAGGACCCAATCAGGTGGGATGAATTATTAAAGTGCCCACCACCCTGCTCAAGAGGCAAATGCGAAGTATCACATGACTACGAAACAACACACAAACACACGCCCCACACACCCATACCGTGGTAGTAAAACCAGATCACAAAACGAACCAAGTCAGACGATGATTCCTTGTAAATATATATTAAACTCACTCACTTGTGTGTCAGCCGGACCTGCTAAATATGTCCCCGCCTTTATCGGAGTCACCGCCGTCAAATCACAGAAAGCTGTGCGCAGCTATTAACACGTGAGGCTGCTATAAAATGTCTCTTCTTTGGTCATCTACGCAGAACTCTCACGGCTAAACCCACCCTGTCCCCACTAATCATCAACCAGAGCCTGGTTGCACTATATGTCCTAATATTAGACAAAACTCTCTCCAGTGACATGTGGTAACGTAACAACAAAACACAACAGAACTGTTATCGCGCTGTGGAGAATATTTTGTTGACAACAGTAACGATAATTTACAATCCTCTCTTAGAAATTGTTGGAAATGGCCCTTTTTGCTGGGTTATCCCCAAACGTTTTGCTTCTTCCTCCCTTATTTTTCCTGACCTGTTGTTGTTGGCAATAGGACTCTGAGCACTTTACCACTGCTGATCAGTGCTAAAGTGCATATGCTCTTGGTGTAAATTGTGATTGTAATTGGTTATCCATGATTGGCATATTTGTATCACCAAGAAGTCCTTAGTAAAGTGCACTGAGTGTGCCAGGGCTGGTGATCCAACTGCTACAAGTGGGCCTGCAGCACTGATTGTGCCACCCACATGAGTAGCCCTAAAATGGTGTCTCATGCCGGCCACCACAGTGCCTGAGTGCAGTCTGTGAACTGCTGTGTCCTCCTGGTCAGTGTCCCCACTGACCAGGCCTAACCCTTCCCCTTCTGTGCACATTAGTCATCCCTATGGAAGGCCCAAGGTACCCCCCTGGGCAGGGTGCAGTGTATGTGAAAGGTAGAGCATGTACTAGTGCATGTGACATGCTCTGGTAGTGAATGACAGCAATTTTAATTTTTCACTATTGTAAGGCTACCTTGCCCATAGGCTATCATGGGGAATGCTGGATACCAAGGCTATCAGCATATCTTCCCATAGAAGCAAGGTAGGACATAAAAGTACGGTATCCCTGAACTCAGAATTTAATAACACATCTTTTAGGAAAGGTGGTTTTTAAATCATGTGTTTGAGAACAGCACTTTTAGAAAGTTGCTGTTCTCTTGTCTGACCTTTCTGTGTGCCTTGGCCTGGTTGTGAATTGACTGTCTGGTTTGTGAGTGGCAGGGGCTGGGTGGCTCCCAGAGGCTGAGTGGGCCATCCCTCGGCTGAATAGCTCCATCTGCATCTAGAGTGGTGGAAGGGGGTAGCACCTGGGCCTGAATAGGACTGTGCCTGCCTCCCACAATGCTGGCTCCACCTCCTGCTGGGAGGCTGCCGACCCTGCCCCTCTCTCTGAAAGGAAAGGAGAGGCCAGGCAAACAAAGTCCTCAAGGAACACCCAGAACTGATTCAGACCGGGCTCAGAGTCCTCCTGCACAAAGGGAACAAAGACTTTTAGGGGTATAAGCACAGGACCCCTCACTACAGAAAATTAGATAATCCTGGAATCAAGAAGGAACCTCTGCCAAGGAGAAAGCTGCAAGACTGAAGAAGGAAGACTGTCCTGCTGTTGCTTTGCTGGACTGACCTGCAGTTGCTTTGCTGCCAAGCAGAGGGGAAGAACTTTGCTTTGTGCTGTGTCCCCTTGCTTGAAGGAATCTCCAAGGGCCTGAAGATGAGCTGGCTCCCTGTTAAGAAGTCCCAGGAACATAAGGACTTCACCCCCAGGTTCCCTGAACTATGCCAAGAGAGTTCGGTCCTTCCTAGAGTGTGTGGGCCAGTTGTGGTGCCTCTGGAAGTGGTACCTGTGCTTGCGAAGCGCATCCCCATCAGTGCGAGGAAATTCCCGCTGCTACGAAGGCCGAGATCATCGCAGTGCCTGTTGCCGCTGCCAGAGCCGTCACATCCTTCGGTTGCAGGACACACCAGTTCAGTGGGGGAAGATACCATCGCTGCGAATATTGTTGCAGAGCCTGTCATCACTGGGTGAGATCGTCACACCGCTTGCTTACGGACTGCATCACGTCGCTGCGAGAGTCGGCACAGAGCCATCGCATCGAGGGGCTGCGAGAGGAGAAGATCACCGCTGAGCCGCGCATTGTCACTGCATCGGAGATCGTTGCCGCCCCAAGGATCGTCGCATCGTACATTTTGCGAGCCGCTTCCACCAAAACCTGTGCACCGGAATCCACGCAAGGTATCGCATGCCTCCCCATACAGACCGGAGTCACCGTATCAGGCCCTCTGCGTCCAGCGGGGTTGTCGCATCGCCTCCCCAGGGTCTCAGGAGTGACGCACCGCTTGCTTTTCAATGCTACAGCTTTCATTTGGATCTTTTGTCGCATCTAAAGGTACTGTTGGCTAAAACGTGACGCAACTGTGGATTACTTTAACGCAACGTTAAGAACACTTTTGAAACCTTATTCTTGAAATGTGTATGTTGGATTTTTGTCGTTTTGGTCTTGTGTAGTTTGATTAAATACCTTTATATTTGTAAACTGTTGTGGAGTCAGTTTGTGGTGTTTTCACTGTATTACTGTGAGTGTTGGTACAAATACTTTACACATTGCCTTCGATAAGCCTTGACTGTTCGTGCCAAGCTACCCAGAGGGTGAGCAGAGGTTATCTAAGAGTGTTTCCTCCTTACCCTGACTAGAAGCAAGGGTCTCTATTTGGACAGTGGTACCTACCTCTGCTAACTAGAGACCCCAGTTCTAACAGAAATGTACTTAAAAGGCAGGGAAGATTACTTGTGCAGATGAATCGTTACATGTTGCCCCAGTGCCATGGAGGTGGGCATGTAGGTGGGCATGGGGGTGGGGCATTTGCTACAGAAGGCCGTATAACAATGTACCAGTTAGATTTTTCATCGGTGTAAATGGGTTTGGTTGTTCCCGCACCCGGTAAACAGCCCAATTATCATGGAAGGGAGTGGAATTCCTCATGGGAATATCACTGAGGTTAAAGGTATATGAAGATTGTAAAATACAAATAAAAATATAAAGCAAAATCAGAACCATGCTAAGAATTTCAGGTTAAATCTCTAGGGTGTATGTCCTGTTCTGGAGAATTATGTGTACGGTGTCTTAAGGGCCTAGCAAATAGTTTTGCACCTTTGTTACCTACTTAAAGAAATTCTGAACTGTATAACTAATCCTACAATGTCTTCTAACTTTTAAATCATTCACACATTCTGAATGCCACTACTGGAAGGTTCATACATTCTAAAAACTCTTTGTACAAATGTGTGGGCTTTGAAAAGAAATGACCAAACTGAACGCTTGCAGCTGTGCTGAATCCCAACAGGACGTGTATATGAACGAAGATACGCCATTGGTGCATCATGCAGGTTTTCCTCCAATAGGGTATTTGTTTTATGAAGTCAAATGTGCCAACGTCAGGTGGTGCCAGACTGCCAAAGGCTGTCCCTAAACCTAGGCGCTGGCCAGACCTATGACACTACTTGTAAAAAGAACCTAACAGACATAGCGTCCACGATGCAAAATCAAACAGTGCCTGCCCTATCACAAAATGCGCTTCACTGTGTCCTCTGCCTCCGAACAGGCCCAGACATATTTATTCGGTGTATAGAGTTGATAAAACTTCAGAGGGGTCCAGTTTCCTAGCAAACAAAGTTGGCGACCTTCCCTCCTACTCACCTGATGAACAAATTAACACCAGCTCAAACAGCGGTCGCGCAATAAACAGACCACGCAGTTATAGGCGTAAAAGGCCATTTATTAGACCAGAACTGCGCATAACAATAGAACAGTAAACAATAACAGAAAACACCCCACTCATACATCCCCCCCATTCGTTTCAATCATTCATGTCAATACTGAGCCCTAGCGGCTCCAAACACCCTCCACTTGCCGTCAATCACCCTTCCAGCCCGCCAGCCATTGCCAACTTCAAACCAACTTCGATCCGTCCTGACCAAGTCTCCCCCCCAAGGGATGGGTATGCCCGCTCTTGACCCCCTATCCCTTCGGAACCTGCCTACCGCAGCTCTGGCCTAAACTGGCAACGCAACAAAGCCAACCCAAGCACCACCTCTAACTGCCGGGTGGGTGGGCGGTCTTTTCGAGCTCCCTCCCGATGGTGCCAGGCGCGGAAAAGAGGAAGATCCCTTCCTCCCCCGTGCTTAAGTACCCACCCCCTAGCTCCTCCCCTTCCCCTGCCTGGACTATCCCCTGCGCGAAAGACCCCGGGGAAAGACTAGTCTGCGACTCTGCTTTCCCCGGGGCCCGGCATCGCGCAATAAACAGACCACGCAGTTATAGGCGTAAAAGGCCATTTATTAGACCAGAACTGCGCATAACAATAGAACAGTAAACAATAACAGAAAACACCCCACTCATACATCCCCCCCATTCGTTTCAATCATTCATGTCAATACTGAGCCCTAGCGGCTCCAAACACCCTCCACTTGCCGTCAATCACCCTTCCAGCCCGCCAGCCATTGCCAACTTCAAACCAACTTCGATCCGTCCTGACCAAGTCTCCCCCCCAAGGGATGGGTATGCCCGCTCTTGACCCCCTATTCCTTCGGAACCTGCCACCCAGTGGACCCCCTGTAGGGCGGTACACTGCCCCACCCCCCCCCACCAAGGGGCCGTCCGTCCGTCCGCGCAAAGTCACTCCCTCCGACACCAGATCGACTCGTTCCACAACTTGCTCACCACATCCCTCAGTTCCATCATATACCATGCATTCCCCAGACGAGACAGATGCACACCGTCCTCCCTAAAGGCTAAAGGCTCCTCCAGGCGAAGTCCAGGATGTGAGATAACTTTCACCCCCCTATCAACACAGTAGAGTCTCATTGCCCGATTCAACTTTCTCCGGGCCTTCTCAATGGCCCCGTGTTTCATGGCCCCTCTCCAAACTTTACGGGGGACCAGCTCCGTCCAGGCAATGCAGGCCCCCGACATCCTTGATTTAAGCACATCCAAGTCCCTCTGCATTAATTGCAACAGAGCCAGTCCAGACAATTGCACCAGGTCGTTCTCGCCCAGATGGATGATCAACAGATCCGGGCACCCCCTTTGTGGGACCATCTTCGCGAGCCAGGGCAGTAGTGCCCCCCATCGCATTCCGCTCTTTCCCCACCATTTCACCTCGTGCAATTGTCCTCTCAGTCCCAGGTTACGTCCGTAAACCTGCTGGTCAGCGTACTTGGATGCCCAGTGCACAAAGGAGTGCCCAACGATCCACGTCACCGTCTTACCACCCGGGCCACCCACGCAACCTACGAAGAAAAAAGAAGTTAGAAACGGGCAAAACAGAAATCACAAACCAACAACCTGCCTGGGACCCCACCTACTTCCTCACATACCGCTCGCAGCAGCGAGACTTCCAACGACCAATACTCCGGATCCGGTCCCAGGACCAACCCAAACGAGCCGCTGCCGTGGCAGCCCCAATACGGAAAGAATGAGTACCAAACCCCGCACCATTCATCCCCAGTCGACCCAAAGCCATCCTCAACACCGCCAACAGCTGGCCCGCCGACAACCTCGCACCCGAAGCATGCTGAAAAATTTCACCTCCCCGCGGGCCCCCAGCCCCGCAGAAGGAGCGCCACTCCCGCACCGGGCAAACCGCCCCACCAGACTCGTTCAGCCACACCCACGTACCACGGCCCAGCTGATCAGTCTTCGAGCGGCCCAGCCAAATCCCCAAACGCCCCGCATCCACCCGCACATCCTCGTACAACCGCCCGGGCCCCCGCCTCGTGCCCAGCAACTCAGACACGCGAAACGCCCCAAAAAACATCCACACCATGCACAGGCGAAACAGGCCCACCTCGGCCCCGTCATAGCAACACTCAGGCAACACCCCCACCAGACGCACCAACAGGTCAAACGTCACCCACTCCCGCAGGCGCCTCCCCCCGACACCCCTCTCCCGGCCCCACCCCCGCAACATGCGGGCCAGTACCACATCCTTGGTGGGGTCGAAACCCAGAAACAGAATACAGTAAAAGGAAATGCCAGCCAACTTTCCAGAAATCGTAGCAGCAGTCAGGCCCCGGTCCATGCAGGAGAGCACATAGCCCCTCACACCACCCAGCACCTCCGACTCCCCACTCACCACACCATCCACCGTCCAACCCATAAAAGAGCTAAATTCAGACCATGCCAACCGATATGTCCTCCTCGTGGACGGTGCCAACGAACCCTCCACCAGACCAATCATCCTCACTCCCCCAATGCCCAGATGCCGGCCGGCAGCTCGGTCTTGCAGGCGTCCGCTCCCGGCGCCAGATGTCGAAACCGCTGCCACTGCGAACGAGACAAAGCATCCGCAATGTCATTATTCGCCCCAGGGACATGCTTTGCCCGAAACACCACATTCAATCGCAGACACGCCAGCATGAACCTTCGCAACAGCTTCAACACTCGCAGGTCCCTCGCCCTTTGGTTATTCACAAGGTCCACAACCGTCATGTTGTCTACGTGGAAGAGCACCGTCCTGTCCCGAAAGTCATCCCCCCACACCACCAGGGCCACCAGCAAAGGGAAGAACTCGAGAAAAGCAATACTCCTGCCCTGCTTCATCCAGGAGGCCGGCCAGCTCTCCGCGCACCACCGCCCATCCCAAAAGACTCCAAACCCCGCTGACCCAGCCGCGTCAGAAAAGATCTGGCATTGCCACACCGCCCTCTCCTCATCAAACTCCAATGGCACTCCATGAAACTCCTGCAAAAAAGCGATCCAAGTCCGTAGATCCGACCGCACCCCCAGCGAGATCCTCACCCGGTGATGCGGAAGCACTGCCCCCGACATGGCCATGCCGAGCCGCCGACAGAACGTGCGCCCCGCCCGCACAACCCGGCAAGCAAAGTTAAGGAAACCCAGCAGCCTCTGAACCGCCCGCAAAGGGATCCTCCTCTCCCCCACAGCCCACTCCAGACACTCCAAAATCTCCTTCACCTTAGCCGCAGGCAGACGCGCCAACCATGCAACTGAGTCCAACTCGATCCCCAGGAACGTGAGGCAACAGCTGGGACCAGCCGTCTTCTCCGGCGCAAGAGGCACCCCGAACTGCACCGCCAAGGCCTGGAAACGCGACAGAGCCCTGCCACAATCCCCCGACCCCGCCCTGCCCAGGAAGAGGAAATCGTCCAGGTAGTGAGTGACCTCGCGGCACCCGCTCACCCTCACCATGACCCACTGCAGGAAAGAGCTAAACAATTCAAACAAGGCACAGGAGATGGCACAACCCATGGGAAGGACCTTGTCGACATAGATGGCACCCCCGAACTGCATGCCCAAGAGCCCGAAATCCGCCGGGTGAATCGGCAGGAGCCGGAAAGCTGACTTGATGTCGCACTTCGCCAGCTCCGCCCCGGGACCACAAGAACGCACCATCCGGACCGCATCGTCCACCGACGCATACAGCACCCTCGAGTCCTCCTCTGCAATGAAGTCATTCACCGACCTGCCCTCCGGCCAGGACAAGTGGTGAATCATCCTGAACTCCCCTTCCTCCTTCTTCGGCACAACCCCCAGTGGCGAGACAATCAGGTCCGGCAGCGGCCAGTCTAGGAACGGCCCTGCAACTCTCCCTTCCAACACCTCCTTCCGCAACTTCGCAGCCACCACACCCGGCAACTCCTTCGCCAACCTCAAATTCTCGGCCCACCGCCGCTCCCTGGGGCCCTGATAACCCACCCGAAAGCCTTCGGCGAAACCCCAAAAGAGCCGCGCTGCGGCCTCGCGGTCAGGATAGCACGCGAGCCACGGGGCCAAAGCCTCCACCTTAACCGGAGTAGGCGCCCTTCGGGCCAGGCTGCCCTCGCCCCCTGGCGTTCCGCCACTGTTCAGAAGGGGTGGCGAGCGAGAGGCACTGAGTGATGGGGTGCTTCCCTCCGCACTTAGAACACTCATGTTTAAACTTGCACGGGTATCTGGAGCAGAAACCCCGACTGTAGCTCCAACACACTCCTGTGGTGGCCCCCCCCGGTTTGGGCGGCTGTCCGGACACGATGGTGCTGGGCACAGATCCGCCCCCCGCCCCGCCCTGGGCGGGACGCGTCGGAAAAGACCGATACAACACCGGCAAACCGCTGGCCGTATGTGTAGAGGCCGACGAGTGCGACGACGCCATCCACTGCATCCAAAGTTCCTGATCCACCTCCCCCCAGCTTTTCTCCGGATCGGCGCTGACCCTGGCCCGGAACTCCTCGTCATAGCTCAGCCAAGCAAACCCCCCAAACTGCATCTGAGCCTTGCGGATAATGTCCATGTATTTGAACAACGCAATCGCCCGATCGAGATACTTCACACAATAGACGCTAGCATAGATCAGAAAAGCCGAAGTCCAATTCTCCATGGTGATAGGCACTCTAGGTCGCCTCGTCAATTCCCACTCCTCCTCCTTGGAACCCTCTTTCGCCTGAACCTCCCGGTGCAGTAACTTAAAAACATCCACAAACTCATGTCTCCAAATCTTCTCCCTCATTTTCTCGGACAAATGTGACCCCAACGGCATTGCCAGCCCCATGTACGGCATTTTCTTCGGGACTTTCACCCCTTTTTCATCTTTCCCATCACTCTTATCAGTCTGCACCCCCAAAGTTACCGACTTACCATCCACCTTCTTACCATCCTCAGGTGGACCGCCCGAAGGCGCCCCCCCCTCCCTCACAGACCCATCCCCCACTCCCACCGACCGGCAGGCCCGCTTCCTCCCCTCCCCCCCCGGGGTGCGTCATCCCAAACCGCCCACCAGGCACTCTCACCTGTTAGTGCCTCTGTCCGCTCCCGGGGCCGTCCTCCGGACTCCTTTCCGCGGGCCTTCACCGGTCCAGTCTTCTTCCGAGATCCGGGGTCGACCTGCAAGACACCAAGGTCGTCACCCCCCGCTGCGCGGCCTACGCCTTCCAGGTCATCCCGCACCTCCCCCTCTTCCAACTCCTCGCTCTCAGCACTGTAATCCAGTTCAAGCACCGGTTCCTGATCCACACCTTCAGTCGAGACACACTTCACTGCACGCTTCACACCCTTGGCTCCACACTCACGGCCACACTGTACGGTGGCGCCACCAGAACTCGTTGCCCGATCCCGCGGGGGAGGGACAGCCGCCGCGGACTGCCCTACAGCTTCCGACCTGCGTCTTGGAGCCGTGTTGCGCCCCGCTAGGCCCCCCTTGGCTCTGCCGACAACTGCCGACTTGGATCCCCTCCCGCCCCCCAGGTCGCTCGAACCTGGCAGGGCCCCGGCACCATCGGGCCTCAAAGCCGTGCTGGCCGTCCCTACCCCGGCCGCGCCCCCAGTAGAGTGGGCGGCCAGGCCTGACCTCCTTAACCTTGCTTGCCGGATCTCCTCCTCCTGCCTCTCCGCCTCCCTCTCCTCCTCCGAGGTGGGGGTGGGAGGCCCCTCAATGTCGGGGCCCCACACAGAACCAACCCGGGCCCTAGTCTCCTCAGCCCACCTGACCTCCTGAATCTGTTCCAAGATACGCTCTCCCCTGGCCCTCTCCTCCCAGGAGACAGAACCCCAAATCGGAGGGGGGAGCGGCTGGCCGTGGCCAAAAAATTCGCCCCCCCGTGGGAAGAACCCCACCTGGTGGAAACCTTGGACCCAACCCGGGCCGCCAATGGGAACCAGAGAGGGGGAAGCACTCCTGCCCACCGCAAACCCAGGCACCAGCGGCCGAACCACGGCCGGGGTGCCCGCCCTGGAACCCCGGGACAAGTCAATCGGGCCGCCCCCAGACACCCGCAAGTCCAGCCCAGGCCCGTCCGCACTAAAAGAAGCCCCATCCAAACGAACCAAGGCCCCGGGGGCCCCGCCGTCACCCTCCGACCCGACCAGGCCCTGCGCAGGCCCAGCCCGGGCGTCACCTAGCTCCACCCCCGGCGCAGCACCGACCGGCGCCAACAGAGGACCCTGGAGCGGAAGCTCCTCGGGCACGGCCCGCACGGCCGCCCCCGAGGCCCCAGGCAAAAACTCCAATTGGGGGAAGGGGCGTGTGGAAGTCGTCCGACGCTTCCCGCCCCGCGCAGTATCCTTAGGGACACCCGCCCCCCTCCTGGCCCCCGAGCCAACCTCCTGAACCTGGTCATCCTCCAGGCAGGCGAAAACCGCCGCCTGCACCCCCGCCGAGGCAGCCCACGTGCCTCTGGTGGCCCCCACCCAGGCCTGGTCCATGACCCCGGGCCTAATCAAGTCATCGCGGCCGGCCCTAGCGAGCAGTAACAGGGCCTCACGGACCTGTTCCGCAGACACCCCAGACATCCCGGCCAAATCAGCAACAAAAGCAAGAGAAAGAAGTACAAAACCCAGCTGTCGTAAGAACAGCTCCGAGAACAATTTTCAAAAGTAGCACTAGGCCTCAAACTACGCACTAACTACAAATCTTTTCGAGCTCCCTCCCGATGGTGCCAGGCGCGGAAAAGAGGAAGATCCCTTCCTCCCCCGCGCTTAAGTACCCACCCCCTAGCTCCTCCCCTTCCCCTGCCTGGACTATCCCATGCGCGAAAGACCCCGGGGAAAGACTAGTCTGCCACTCTGCTTTCCCCGGGGCCCGGCATTGGCCTTTGTTGTCTGCCAAAGGCCAGAAAAGCTGCCATGTGCGCCTCCTTCAGAGTGTGCGGTGTGTGCACAGTCTGGCCGTATCCAAGGCAGACACCACCACAGGGAGCAACAACACACAACTGGCTCTTTGAGCAGGCAGAATTGTGCATCCAGCTCTCCCCGACCTCCGCAAAAGACCCACTAACTATCTTTACCGGCACTAGCGGCTCTGAAGCACCAAGAACCCGATCGAGTTCTGGCTTGTTGGCCAATAGCGTGCATATCATCCCCTAAACCACATCAGGACTTTCGCAACTTTACAGTCCACCATTATCGCACATGCTAAAAAAAATGACATCAGGCTTTTATGCTTTTACGCTTTCTTTCACACCGCCGCAAATAGGGGAAACGCCAATGTTTTTGTTGTATATATTCATACAATGTAAGGCATTGCACGCATGCGAGATAAAGAGTGCGAATCCCACCAATGAAATGACAAACAGGCATTAAAAATGAAATAAGACTCGTATTTACCCGAGGCCTATTGCATTTTAAACGAAAGTGTGACTGTGAAAGAAGGCACGAACGGGAGGGGGTGCGGGTGGGGTGTGGTGGTGGTCCAAGACATTACTGACTATGGGAGGGAACGGCGAGAGGCAGGGGAGCAAAACAGTTTTTCAAGTAAAGCGGCCGATAGCCTTAGAAGAAGAAAATTGACGACATGGCCGTCAGGAGGCGGGATTAACAAGCCAAGCACAAATCACAATGCAGAAAGTATGATTGAAGCCAATCAAAAATATGGCCGGAAAGTGGGCGGAGCTTCCCCCGCTATACTGTATACTGTGTGCATGCACTGCCTAGGCGAGAGCAAAAAAATGCTACTTCAAATGTAAAAATCCAATTTTTGAACTGAATAAACATTTATTGATGCCTAAAATGGAATTGTGGCCTCAAAATAGGACCGGATGTTTGCAACTAGATTTTTGAACTTCTGAGCATATTGTTTTCCTTTTTTGTGTAAGTGTTCTCCAGTATCAATGTGGTTGCTTTGTTCTCACTATTCCTTTTTTAGGCCTCCTACTGTAGTAGCATTGTATCTATTCATGACCTATCTCTGGCCTTTCTTGTGCTTCAGAGCTAAGGTTGGATGTGCTTACCAGATTCAACTCCAATTTTTGCTAGTTCTTTTAACCTGTAACAAATTGTTTAGCATATGACTTATTTGCCTTTTGCTTTAACTTCTGCAGCTGCCCTATACGTCTCTAAATTCTTATATATGGTTCTGCCCACCAATGGTGTGGTTCCTGCAGTCGTCTTTCTACAACCGGCAATACTTGGGGGCCTATTATGATCACGGACGGATCCCCACGACCGGCGGTGGCGATCCGCCCGCCAGAACACCCCACAGGACAGGCATTTTGCCCCCGCCACATTAGGATGGTATGGGGATACCGAGGCGGACGGAAAGACCGTCCGCCGCTTTTCCGCCGGCAGGCATCTGTCACGATTGCCTGCCGGGCGGAAAAGGCCCTCAATATAGTGGCGGTGCCTTGCAGGCACCACCATCCAAATTAGGATGGATGCGTGGGGATTGTCTTTTCATGGCGGAGACTCCACCATGGAAAGGCATGCGGAGAATGTCTTTGGGGCCCGTTGGGGGCCCCCGGGGGGGTGGAGGGGTGGATGCCTGCATTTGCGGGGTACCCAGGGTATCCCACCTTGATTGGCATGCACAGGGTGGCAGGCACCGCCCGCGGTGCCTGTCAAGTTGTGCATGCCAATTCACAACATGCATATTTCGCATTGCGGTGGGTGCTGCTGACAGCACAGCCCGCCGCAATGCATAATATGCAGGATGCGACCACCAGGGTGATGGGCGCATCCTAATTGGCATGGCGAGACCGACGCACCTCTGACGGCTGTCCTGTTTACAAGCCAGTGCTGATTTTGAGGGTGGTTTCCGGTGCTTGGCACTTAATTTTCAACACCAGCACTTATGACAGTCTGCCACATGGTGGCGCTGTTCATCGACATTAGAGATTAGAACAATAACATTTTTTTATTAAATCGATATAAATGAAAATTACTAATTCCTGCTTCCTAAGCCACTCTTAAAGGCTCTAGGGGCCCCAAATAGTCTGACTGTAACACTGATAGGGTGTGATGATTAGTAGTCAGGGCCGGCGCTAGGCATGGGCAGCATGGGCAGCTGCCCAGGGCCCCCGCGGCTGCTGGCAGCCTTGGGGCCTCGCGCCTTTAATGACTCCAGAGTTCCGAGGCCCAGGGGGCCCCCCAAGAGATTACATTTCTTCTTTTTTTTTATCACTCTCCCCTGCAGTCCTGTCTCTGTGGGCCTAATGGCTGCATCTGCATGTCGATGACTGTGATTAGAAAGTTAAAGTGCCCTTGCCTGGGAAGTGCGCCCTGCCCCTGTATGAATGAAAGGCAAAATATCCTGCTGGGCGCAGAGCAAAAGAATGGCGGCGCATCACAATGGAAACTCCTCACCTAGGACAAGTGTAAAGGGAGCAGGGAGTGAAAAGCAGGGGGGGGAGCAGATAGGTGTGAGTATGGCAACGAGATAAGAGGTGCATGCAGAGGAGCAGTATCAGCATGCAAAAGTGGATGGAGCAGAGTTTAACGTCTGCTGGGTTACTTGAGTCTTAGACCTGGTATTAAATTAATATGGACATTGAAAAGGGGCCTTAACTTTTCCTGCAAAAACATTAATCTAGTGTCTGCAAAACAAATGAAAGTTTAGAAAAGCAGGTGATGAGACGGGCCGCTCTCCATTTTTACAGTCACCCTCAGAGTGAAAACACAAATCCTAACTCTGCAGCAGCACAACTCTCTGCTGCCTTTAATGCAACTTCAACAACACTCGTTATAGTTCTTTCTCAGTCTCATCATGTCAGAACTGGAGCATTTTCGATATTATATACAAGGAAGCCATAGATGTTGCTTATTTATCATATGCAACTGATAATCATTGACAAAGCCAATAGTACTGGCATGTTATAGGTGTAATTTTACTTTTTGTAATATTTATCTGGAAGCAATGACAGAAGCAGCAAAATACCAGTTGGGCGGCGCACTATGCTAAGTACAGATTTATATAGCTTACATGTTTTTTTTTTTTTTTTTTTAATTTTTGAAAACCTTTATTGTGCATGAGGAAAAATAACAAATACGGGCCTACAACCATCCGGCCGGCCACGAACACTCAGTTAGCACAACAGCTTACGTTATGGCGACACAGTACTGCAGCAGAACCGCAAACATTTAAAGGAAGAAAAACTGGAGGATGTCGCAGCACCGTGGCACAGGATGAATGAAGGTTAAATTTTAAAGTTTTTTGTTATGCAACTATCGAAGTCAGGCCGTAGTGTTCCGTACTGATAAAATAAAAAAATAAGAACAAGGTCCATGCAGGTGGGACACGACATTGGCAACTGTATCAAGCAATTCGTATATCGATAATCAAGTCCCCGCCAGGCAGGATGGTTACACAATAGCTATGATACAGAGTAGCACCTATAACCCAGTCACATTACCACTGCCACCCTACACCCAGCACTCCCAAACATGGGCAAAAAAGGTAAAATCATAGAGGAAACAAAACAGGTCCCATAGAAACTAACAAAAATGAAATATAACCCCCCACCCTACACACATGCAGAGGCTATGGCCTACCCCCCCCCCCCTAGCAGCGTGCCTGTCGCCCTATAAACCCGAAATTTAGGAAGAAGAAAAGTCGGAAGAAAGGAGAAGGGACAGCAAGAAAATGCAGAAAGAAGGAAAAAGGAGACGAAAAGAAAGAAAAATGTCACTCTTGAATATAGGGAGGGAGAAAAGGACAAGCTAATCTACCACTCCCAAAAGAAGGAGGCGGGGAGGAGCCCACCCATTAGCCGATCTCCCGGACTCCCAGCCATCTGCAACCCTATCGCCTTGCGGAATAAACAATCAGCGTCATGCAGGAGAGGAGGAGCAATTCGGAGGAAACAGGCAAGGGAAACCGGAACAGTCCCAACCCAATCTCCGCCCGCCCCTGCATCTATCACATTGAGTAAAGCCTAGCCCTGGCCCGATTTGGGACGTCCCCCTGCGCCCGCCCACCCCGAGAAGCCTGATCCAGCAAGAAGAAGGGGAGAGCCCTCCCCCATAAGAACAAAGGGACAAAATGGCTACTCTCGGCAATGGAGAAAAGTCCGAGGACTAAATAAAGTACACCAGTCCCAAACCAGTTCGGTACTGAAATCGAGCAGCCTGATGAAACCCACAATACCACACAGAGCGGCAAACAATGAGGCCCCCACAAAAGAAGCACAGTCAGGCAGGATAGGCAAACGTAGTGGCAGCAGCCCCTGGAACTCCGTGGAAGGGGTTGCTCTCCGGGTTGGGGAGGGAGACCTCGTAGCGATATACAAACGGGAACATTGTAGCTCAGTCTCCTGAACACCACGAAGCTGTCGAGTAAGTCCACACGTTTCCGGCAACAATGTTGCACTGACCGGGATCAGGGGAGGCTGTTCCGCGGAGCAGGGGGAGAGGATGGGCAGAATGTATTCCGATCCAGCCAAGCAGCCTTCGACCTTCTCCTCCAACTGCAGCAAGCTCATACGCCATTCGCACCGCAGTTCAGTTAAAGCCAGGAGAACAGAGGCGAGGGTAACTTGTGTGCGGTCTCCCATTTCCTCCGTAGTATTTGCCTCCTCAGACAAAGCAGCTCCCAAAGCAGATTTGCGACGGAACTGTCGGACAGAAGCCAGGGCGCCACCCGCCCTCACCACAGAGGAGCCGCCTCTCAGGTTCCCACCATCGAGCATACGGCGATTTCAGGCAGTACCCGGGCAGGAGATCATGAGCCGCTCCCCCGAGGCAGGATAGGTCCACATTCGCAGGATGCCAACAATGGGGGGGGCTCCTTGCCGGCCGACACCGGAGAGGCGAGGCAGCGGGGAGGTTACGGCCACTGAGGCGCCCTCGGCATGCGCTAGGCAATGAAAGGGTGTCTCACCGCTGGTTCCGTGAGGAGTAAGTCAGGATTACCGTCGGCAGGCAGAGACAGTCACCAGAGCGCGCCAACACAAAGGCCAACTCTCCCGTCAGCCAGCCCAGGATATCAGCGCACCTCAGGGTAATCGGCCCCTGCGGCCACGGCAGTCGCTGGCGGCGCTTTGTGATGCAGAGCACGGGTCCGTGCCTGGGTCGTCCCCCATACAACTCACGACGGTTCTCAGTCTGCCGGGCGGGTAGAGACACCGGAGGGGCACCTCCGGAATCAGGAATCTTCCCTCTTCAATCCGCCGGTGCACAAGTACAGGATAGGGAGCAGGATCATTGTGCGGGAAGCAGGGGCTCAGGGAGCCGGGAGATCACACGTCCGTCTCCGCGGCCATCTTGGCTCCTCCTGTCAGCTTACATGTTTTTAAGCCACTCCCTTAACTACATTAGCCATGCCCCTGTGAAAGACCCCCCTAGTTTTTTCATCCCACTTAAAGCCCTGCTGTCAGGTCAGTATGTTGGTCGTTTTTTTGACTAGTTGTTCACCTGCTTTATGGTCAGGTGAGCCAGTTTTTACAGTTGAGTTTATTGCCTGCAGAAAACTAAAATCAGTGCAGTCTTCCATACCTTACAAAAAACGTATACAGCATGTCTTTACAAGTTTAAAACTGCCCTAGTTTGCAAACATGAGACACTTTTCTAGCTAACTAACTCACTAATGGGGGCCCCTTCATGCCGCATAATTTACTAACCCTGCCACATAATTCCAGTGGTCCTGATGTGAGGGTAAAACAATGCAGTGATTTTGTTCCGGTTTATATTTCACGTGCTTTAATTAATCTTGCATTCCTCAAGAGTGCTAGCTATTTTCAGCATGTGTGTTTCTGTATTTCATTTCACAGCATATTACTCTTGGATGATACACCCTTTGTACTGTCGCCTCCAGGTGTTTATAACAGGCTACAGTTGAGCACTTTGGAGTTGAGTATGAAGGCAGTACAACTTTCACATTATGCCTGTCTGTGGGTCAAAAAGGTGTTCAGATTACATGATCATTCAAAATATGGCCTCTCTGCCGAGCACAAAGAGCAATGGTCCTGCATTCCAGTTGTGATTCTATGCAAATGTGTGTGAAAGAGATACTTATTGGTCAACGCAACAAGGTGAAAGGAAAATAATTGATTGTTGTTGCTCATTTAGCTTAAACAGCTAACAACCATTGACAAAACCCAGTCGAGGGTGTGCAGTTTGGTTTCATTTTAATTATTAAAAAAACCCACCAAAAAACCTTTCTTTAGCCGGCCCGATCCGATTCCACGTGGTCTTTGCTTAGGGGCCTCACATGTTCCTATTCTGCCCGGGGCCCCACATATCCTAGGACCGGCCCTGTTAGTAGTTGTATTGTTTCTATCTTTTGCGGTTATGGAAGGGGCAATAGGTGGTGCAAACTGCAGTGGCCTCCCAACGAGGGCCATGGTACCTAAATGCTGATCTCCAAATATTAGTGGGTGGGGGGCAACTGCAATCACCAGCTCAAATTATGCACTGTCAACAGGCTCTGGGGTTGCGCTCCCTTTTAATGTACAGTTTAATGTAACACATGTCTGCTTAGATTTAAATATTGACCAAGCAGTGAGTTAATACGTTTTTCAGTGACATCAGAATTTTCTATCATGATGATAATCTGTCTGTGCGCTAGCACTATTTGTATAGCATGATTTAATTTATCCAGCAGAAACATTATTGGCTTTATGTTTCTTTCTGGTTCTAGTCTAACTCTAAAACATTGGTAGTCTGGCAGAATGCGTTTTCCACAGATACTTCCAGAGCAGCAGAGAGGTTTTGATGAAAATTATGATTGCATTTGTCTAGGACATAACTACATATGAGTCTTATTTCAAGCTTGTGTTTCGATTATCTTTATTTGTTAACATTACAGAAATATAAACTGTGAGATATAAACAGATTCAAAGCAATTGATCAATAATAAACATGTTTCGGCATTGATGGAGCAGGGTTTCCATCAAATAAAACCTGCTCGGATTGAACCCCTCAGTGTGTTAAATAGTTACCAAAAGATGTGTAAAACGAATAATGCAAGACTTAAGGGGAAAAATGAAAACTGTTCAAGAGTGTGATGAGAGTGTTAGAGTAGGCCGTAAATGCACATGACTAACATAGGAAACAAAGTCAAAAGTCAAGAGTTTATTTTTCACTAATAATTAGAAAATAAATATGCAGTGCATTAGAAAAGAGAGCAAGTAAAAACATTCAGAGTGCATCTAATAGTGGAGTTTTATGAAGTGCTAATTAATACAAGTATTTGGCTTTCCTAGAAGTGTAGTCTGCTGCTCTGCAGAAAAGGCCGAGAGACATTTTAGAGTTAAGATGGGATATTATAAATATAGAGAGGAGAAAATGAACACTGTGAGCTCTCCTTCACAAGTTCCTGGTGATGACCAAGGTTGCAGAGAAGGAAGCAATAAAAAAACAGAATGCAACTTCCTTGCTGAGCGGAGCATGAGGACATTTGTAATAATAAAACGTTGCATGAAGGAGATGGAGGGACGTATGAACACGGAGGCCTGATACAAGAGTTTCCTCCATTGGAAGTGATTACAGTGTGTAAAGTTAGAACAATGGGACATTATGAAGTTAGGCACATCAGAGTGGTGTGATTGAACACCCCTTGTTTTGGACCAATCACAATCTACAGATTAATGCACGATGACACAATGAGGGTTGGACTATTACTGAATTTGGGGTATAACTAACAGTACTAATTGGTGGGGTTAGGAATTCACGTTTCTTACTTTGCGAGAGGAGAGAACTGTATTGTTGTTTCCTAGATTCGATGGGCTGGCTGTAGTTCTGCTGATCCTGACTCTTGGACTTTGCTCCTCAACTCTTCTTGGGGTGCTTTGCTTACTCTCATGGCCAAGGGGTAGCTATCCAGATTTTTTAAATCTTGTTTGATCGGTTAGTACGATATTCTGAATTTGCATAACTTTATTTGCAAAAGTCTTTTATCCTTTTGTCTCTACGCCTATCTACTCACTTATTGCAATGACATTTGAGATGTACATTTGTTATTTATTTGCAAGATGTTTTTCGTGTGTGGTGATCTGTTATTCAAGTTGCATTGTACTTGATGAGCTATCACAATATTTTACATAAAGCATTACTAACTCTTAAATGACTTTGTCATTATTAGTGTCATTTATTTAGTTATATGAAGTTTCTATATTGTGATGATCATTTTTGAAATTCTAATATTACTTTGCTAAACCCAAATAACTAAATAAATATTTCCTCACCAAGAAAGTAGATGATAGGATGAATCAATTGGTCAGTTTGGTTTAAACTCACCCAGTGTGAAAGGGACTGTAGGGTATTGGATTGGATCCAGATGATAAAATGTGTTCTTTAGTTCCTGAATTCTGGACCAACATCACACGGTGCATTTCATACTTTCAACTTACAACATAGCTCAGAAACAAAAGGATAGTGTCCTAAATCAATCAAGGTCTATGGCTCTGACCATCACTTTCCAAGACAAAACAAAGCTAAACATAAAAAGGTGTGAGCAAATCAGTTCTTAGCTCACTAATTCCCAATGGTGGGTTTAAAACTCCTCGAAAAGGTGGGTCCCCAAACTAGCTCATATATTTGTAACAGGACAACTTATGAATTATACTTTTATAAGATGCCATTAACGTCATGGTATCTTTTCACTCCGAGATTGTGGATGGGTTTCCTTGTTTTCAATGTCTTAGAACGCACAGCATCGCGACTGATGAAGCAGAATCCACCCATCATTCCTCATGACTGCTTATTTCCTCAGTGTCTTGCATGTCATACAATATTACCAGTTCCAGTGATGGACTGTTTTCATGTCACTGGACTCCGGCAATTAACATCACATTGAGATCCAGTAAACCTGTAATGACGTAGAGGACCAGAAGATGTGCACCATATCTCCTCCCTGTTCGTGACATCATGAGAACTTGGAGTTTATGGTTATTGAAGCCGCAGGACATTTCTTCATATTTCAGGGTTGATCTTTGAAGATTAACAATTCAGTATGAATTGATTTCATTTTTCAGAATGTTTCCGCCAATAAGGATTCTACTGTAGTTATAGAAGCTTTATTCTCCTTAAGTTCACTCATAAGGGTATCCTTCAGTATAATGGCGATGGCTGGATGTGGAGGCATCCAATGAGATTCCTTTTTGCTGTCCGTTAGTGCATCTGAAAAAGAAAGCTGCTGTGAAACCTTGCCCATAGACATGTATATGGTCAATGTTTAATATGCTGTGTTATAGGCCCCCTACGAAATCATGTGCATTTGTTGAAATGTACGAGCATATAGTAAAAAGTCCAGCCCAGTCTCTAAGATGAAAGATGCATATATTATCAATGATACCTTTATCAGTGCAGTGCTATTGTGCTGTCTCTAGATGTCAGTTGCAAACAAAACAGGTGATGGACCGAATGTGGATCAATGTCACACATTCACCCCAGTCCAAAGATCTGGGCCCAAATCCATCGTTTTTTTGCACTCCACACCACCCTGGGTTAGACAATGGCGATATGCAAACCAGCTCTGACCCTGTGCCCCATGGGAACAGTCCAGTCCGAACTACAAAAGCCATGTCCTTCCCAGAACGGAATCAAGCATCCGAGAACCGGACCGGTTTCGAGGTAACACCTCTCATCAGCCCGGCTAGCTTGACTCCAGTGGTGTGGAGTGCCTGGGACCCACGTCTGGGCATCCCCAGCGCACTTAGGGCGGCAATTGCAAACAAAACAGGTGATGGACCGAATGTGGATCAATGTCACACATTCATCCCAGTCCAAAGATCTGGGCCCAAATCCATCGTTTTTTTGCACTCCACACCACCCTGGGTTAGACAATGGCGATATGCAAATCAGCTCTGACCCTGTGCACCATGGGAACAGTCCAGTCCCAACTACAAAAGCCATGTCCTTCCCAGAACGGAATCAAGCATCCGAGGACCGGACCGGTTTCGAGGTAACACCTCTCATCAGCCCGGCTAGCTTGACTCCAGTGGTGTGGAGTGCCTGGGACCCACGTCTGGGCATCCCCAGCGTACTTAGGGCGGCAATTGCAAACAAAACAGGTGATGGACCGAATGTGGATCAATGTCACACATTCATCCCAGTCCAAAGATCTGGGCCCAAATCCATCGTTTTTTTGCACTCCACACCACCCTGGGTTAGACAATGGCGATATGCAAATCAGCTCTGACCCTGTGCCCCATGGGAACAGTCCAGTCCGAACTACAAAAGCCATGTCCTTCCCAGAACGGAATCAAGCATCCGAGGACCGGACCGGTTTCGAGGTAACACCTCTCATCAGCCCGGCTAGCTTGACTCCAGTGGTGTGGAGTGCCTGGGACCCACGTCTGGGCATCCCCAGCGCACTTAGGGCGGCAATTGCAAACAAAACAGGTGATGGACCGAATGTGGATCAATGTCACACATTCATCCCAGTCCAAAGATCTGGGCCCAAATCCATCGTTTTTTTGCACTCCACACCACCCTGGGTTAGACAATGGCGATATGCAAATCAGCTCTGACCCTATGCCCCATGGGAACAGTCCAGTCCGAACTACAAAAGCCATGTCCTTCCCAGAACGGAATCAAGCATCCGAGGACCGGAACGGTTTCGAGGTAACACCTCTCATCAGCCCGGCTAGCTTGACTCCAGTGGTGTGGAGTGCCTGGGAACCACGTCTGCGCATCCCCAGCGCACTTAGGGCGGCAATTGCAAACAAAACAGGTGATGGACCGAATGTGGATCAATGTCACAGATTCATCCCAGTCCAAAGATCTGGGCCCAAATCCATCGTTTTTTTGCACTCCACACCACCCTGGGTTAGACAATGGCGATATGCAAACCAGCTCTGACCCTGTGCCCCATGGGAACAGTCCAGTCCGAACTACAAAAGCCATGTCCTTCCCAGAACGGAATCAAGCATCCGAGAACCGGACCGGTTTCGAGGTAACACCTCTCATCAGCCCGGCTAGCTTGACTCCAGTGGTGTGGAGTGCCTGGGACCCACGTCTGGGCATCCCCAGCGCACTTAGGGCGGCAATTGCAAACAAAACAGGTGATGGACCGAATGTGGATCAATGTCACACATTCATCCCAGTCCAAAGATCTGGGCCCAAATCCATCGTTTTTTTGCACTCCACACCACCCTGGGTTAGACAATGGCGATATGCAAATCAGCTCTGACCCTGTGCACCATGGGAACAGTCCAGTCCCAACTACAAAAGCCATGTCCTTCCCAGAACGGAATCAAGCATCCGAGGACCGGACCGGTTTCGAGGTAACACCTCTCATCAGCCCGGCTAGCTTGACTCCAGTGGTGTGGAGTGCCTGGGACCCACGTCTGGGCATCCCCAGCGTACTTAGGGCGGCAATTGCAAACAAAACAGGTGATGGACCGAATGTGGATCAATGTCACACATTCATCCCAGTCCAAAGATCTGGGCCCAAATCCATCGTTTTTTTGCACTCCACACCACCCTGGGTTAGACAATGGCGATATGCAAATCAGCTCTGACCCTGTGCCCCATGGGAACAGTCCAGTCCGAACTACAAAAGCCATGTCCTTCCCAGAACGGAATCAAGCATCCGAGGACCGGACCGGTTTCGAGGTAACACCTCTCATCAGCCCGGCTAGCTTGACTCCAGTGGTGTGGAGTGCCTGGGACCCACGTCTGGGCATCCCCAGCGCACTTAGGGCGGCAATTGCAAACAAAACAGGTGATGGACCGAATGTGGATCAATGTCACACATTCATCCCAGTCCAAAGATCTGGGTCCAAATCCATCATTTTTTTGCACTCCACACCACCCTGGGTTAGACAATGGCGATATGCAAATCAGCTCTGACCCTGTGCCCCATGGGAACAGTCCAGTCCGAACTACAAAAGCCATGTCCTTCCCAGAACGGAATCAAGCATCCGAGGACCGGACCGGTTTCGAGGTAACACCTCTCATCAGCCCGGCTAACTTGACTCCAGTGGTGTGGAGTGCCTGGGACCCACGTCTGGGCATCCCCAGCGCACTTAGGGCGGCAATTGCAAACAAAACAGGTGATGGACCGAATGTGGATCAATGTCACACATTCATCCCAGTCCAAAGACCTGGGCCCAAATCCATCTCTAGATGTCAGTGCACCATCAAAAAAGCAATCTTTCCATTGACCAGTGAAGAGAGACACCTTGTGGCTCGTAGCATGGCACTCTTACTTGGATAAAACATTAAGGGCCAGATGTAGGAAATCCCAGATTACCGATTCTTAAATACCGCATCATACCGATTCGGAATTTAAGAACAGGCAAATGGGATGTAGGTATTTTTTCCTAAAAAATTACCGAATCGGTAAGTTTCGGTAATTACCGAATCAGTATTTACCGATTCGGTAATTGCCATTCATTCCTATGGGCCTGTAGGCCCATAGGAATGAATGTCAATTACCGATTCAGTAAATACCGATTCGGTAATTGGGGGAAACATTGAAGGGTGGCAGGGTGTTACTTTGACACCCTGTTGCACCCCTCAATTGTGCATGGGTGCACATGTTGCAGACCTACATGCCCTAAGGGCATGTAGTCTGCAACATGGCACTGTTGGAAAAGCAAAAAAAATGTTTTTCAAAGGTGTTCATTATTTACCACCAACTTCTAGTTGGTGTAAATAAAGAATCCTTAACTGAGGAATGCACTGATTTGAGTGCTTCCTACATCCAGGATTCAGTAATTTACAGAATCGGTATTTTAAGAATTCGGTATTTTACCGAATCCTTAAATTACTGATTCGGTAAAATACCGAATCCTTAAGAAATGCCACCTACATCTCAAAAACATAATACCGGTCGGTAACGGCCGAAATTCGGTCATTTCGGCCGTTACCGACAGGTATTTGTGTCCTACATCTGGCCCTATGTCTGTTGTATAGGGTGCCTTGTGCTGCTCTTTAGAGCTGGAAAGGAGAACCCCTGGCACTGTCTGACCATAAAATCCAGGTGTGGGTTTTCTGTGTGCATGATAGACATCAAGGTTAAATAGTTTGCTGTGACAGATCTGTTGTACAAAGAAAGGTAGGAGGAGTGGATTATACATGGTGGCAGCAGAAGCACCCCTCCAAACTACCCCAACCTAGTAGTCTCTTCCTTAGGGAGAATCACAAATTGAGTCTGACTTCAACTTTCTGGGTTGTCAGAAAGCTGTGAGCACCAGCAGCCTGGATGCTTATCCCAGTGCCATTGCAGGTTGGCTGTACAGAGATGAGGCAGCACCATACCTAACACACAGCGATTCAATAAAACCTGTAGCTCCTCAGTACCTCAGCCCTAATCCTGGGCATGGCTATCCATTCATGATCCAAACTGCACAGGATGAGGTAGAAAGCAGAAGGCAGTCTATCCTGGAGCCACTAAGAGGTCAACCATCTTCTCTCATGGCTAGGATCCACCCCATAGAAGTTCCTAGCGGTCGAATATGGCATTTAACACATTGTTTACTTACTGCCCTCTGTCTTGTGCAACCCTGGAACTTTTAATTATTATATGTAGGGGTCCTACTTATTTACAAATAGAATTGCAATATTAACGGTTTAGCTATCACCTTTTTAACAATGACTAATGTCTTGTCCCATGGTCTTAGTCGATGCCAAAACTAGAACGGATCACCACGGCTCTCAACTGTTTCTTAAAAAGGGGAAATTGTCTAGAGGGAGTTTACATTTTAACAGCATGAATACATATAGATTATTAGGTTTTTAAACAATTATTTATTGTTGAACTTCACACCCTTCTATTACTTACCATTCGCTTGCGACAGTATTACTGTATTAAATGGCCACATTTAGACTGCTTCTAAAAAAGCATGAGGAAATAATGTGAGCAAAGATACAGGAGTCTAGTTAACACTTGTTTACTACCCTATGTGTAAATATTTGAGCAATTGTCCGATATACGTTTTTTTTATTGCTGCACGCCCATTATTGTAATGATTTTTACTAATCAAACAATAAAAGTATTCAGTCATTCAAGACACAAAAAAAGGGTTCCTAGGCACTCTGGAACCAGTTTACTGCTACACCAAATAGGCGTTGCCTGTATTTTGAGAAAAGATAAGTTATATTACTGATGAACATATGTGCTGATTTGGCACCAATCAGAATAAACTGTATTTACGATAATTGTTCAATTGTTCAATTATTTTTCCTATTGTATATATTAATTACACATGTCATAGTAATACAGGTTATAATGCTTAATAGTAATACAACATAAGCTGATTTAATGTTGAGGAACACTTATCACTCTAAACATCCTATAGGAAAAGAAGAAAATCTTAACATTGTTATTCTGCAGACAGATTATTATATCTGTTAACTCTGAAGGTGCAGAATGAATGATTGTTAGAACTGGGATTTCTGGTTGGCTAAGGTTTACGCCAAAGCCAGGCAGAAAACACCATTCTAGTCAGGGCAAGGGAGTCACACGCCAAGATAACCCCTGCTCACCTCCTTGGTAGCATGGCACGAGCAGACAGGCTTATCCCGGAGGCAATGTGTAAAGCATTTGCGCACGCACACAACAGCAACAACATCCTAGGCACACCACAAAAGGAACTCCACACAAGGTTATATAAAAATAACTTTTGTATTGTCAAAACACATCAGATAGTAATCACACAATATACATTGTGCCAACTGGCACGGGCAATATTCACAAGGGATTATTTACAGGACAGGGCCACATGGACCACTGTCAGAATCAATACTTTTAGAACTAGAAATACTGTTAGAAATAGCACTTTTGAACATATAACAATCAGAAGTTTCACACATGATGCATAGAACATTCAGAGGTGTAGGAAAGACACATGATGTATAAACATACGTTCAGCGGTGTAAGAACAAGGCACATGACGCATCAAAACACATTCAGAGATGCAGCACAGGAAAACACATGATGCATAAAAAACATTCAGAGGTGTAGGTAAGACACATAATGCATAAAACACATTCAGAGGTGTCACAGGCATAATGGTATAGCACATTACGCATAACTCACATTTGGGCCTCACCGGTAAAAATACAGTAGGCAATCTCCTCACTAGTCTAAACACATTAGACTCTGCCTCCTAAGAATAAATCATTTTTAGGGGCGTAACTCACATAGTGAAAACATCTCACTAGCATAAACCTACGTAGGTAAAATAACCTCATAATCACAGTAACATCACATTGCGCAAAAATCACATTAGGCAATTACCATTATAAACATAGTAAAATCACATTGCGCAAAAATCACCTTAGGGCCTTGCGCCCTACCCACATACCAGTCCCCTGGCCAACTGCACATCTCAAGAAGGGAACTCCAAAGCCCTGTGTCCAGAATGTCAGGACGCACTGCCAATGCAGTGCCAGTCAGGGGTGCGCCACCGGCGCAATCCTAAACGTTGCAGCTGGCACTAAGTGCTGCGCAGCTGTAGAAGGCCTGGCACCTCTGTACCATCTCTGTCCCACACAGGGACTCTCTCCATTGCGCCTAAATGGTGCAGCTGCCCACTAGTTGCTGGGCAGCTGGGAGACAACATAACTGCGACAGGGCCCTCACTGACCCTAGAACAGAACTGCACCAACTGTTGGAGCCACACAGGCTCTAAAAATACATATGCGCAGGTTGTAGCCACACAGGGCTCTGTAAATAAAGATGTCCCCCAAACACTAAGGCATCCCATGGGGGAAACACAGGCCTCTCAAAATCAATGGCCATGGGGAGCGCACTGGCTTCTGAAAGAATCATCGATGCCCCAACGTTGGAGCTCTCAGGCTCTGGAAATACACACATGCCCTTGAGCCTCTCAGGCTCCTAAAACAAATATGGCCCCGTCGTTGGAGCCATCTGGGCTCGGGAAACACACCTGGCCCCTGGAGCCCTCTGGCCCCTTAAACACCGGAGCCCTCTAGGCTCTGAACAACTTAATGGACTGCCGGGGGAGCCACTGAGGCTCTGGGAAACGGTGGGGCGACCCACTGCCATCCGGGGATGCCATTGCGCTGTGCCTGCTTCTTCACTGGCACCCGCCCGGAGACCCCCCCCCTGCCCATTTCAACTCACCGGGCTGCAGCACTCTGTGTCCGGGGGCTCTGGGGCAGCGCCTGCTACCGCCTCTTCGCCTCACCCCGGGACTCCCGAATGGAGCCGGCGGGGCTCTTGGCTGCCGCTTCCTGCTTTAGCTCCTGCCGCCTGCGGCGGCGGTAAACTCTCGCCACCCGGGCCCCCTCCTGGGATCCGGGGGCTTCTTTGGGTACCACGGGGCTCCCTCAGCTCATGGGAGCCCTGCAACACTTTGCCCTTCACTCCGCTGGTGCCGGCGGCGGGCGCAAGACTTTTCCCGCAAAACCTGAAGTTCCGCCCGCCGTCAGGCAAAACATCGCCTGACTTCCTGTATTCACGGCATCCTCAATCCCGGTGCCGCGGCGGTGATTTCACAGTGGCAAAATGAGGGGTGGACACCCTCGAGAATGAGAATAAAAATAAAAGTAGAAGCGAGGTGGGCACTCGCTAGATAATTAAATAAACGGGGTGGCACTGGTCCATAAAAAAATATGCAAATAAGCATCAAAGGGGCAGGAGCGCTTCCCTCCAAGGGAAAATGACAGCGCTCTGCCCAGTAAGTTAAATAAAGCGCTCTCAAGGCGCTGGGGGCTCAGAAAGCGTCAGGCCCCTCAGAAATGACCCCATTAGCAGGGAGGGTCCCAGCAGTCCTAAGCAAATGCACAGGGTTCAAAGAAAAAGGTCCTGGGGGCAAAGTGAAGCAAAAGAGGACCCTAAGAAAGAAAAGATCCTCCAGGCATCCAAGTCCATCAGGTATCCAGGGGCTGGGCAGGGCCCAGGGAGGCAAGCCTTCCCCTGGGCCAAAGCAGCAGCACGCCCCAGGCAGGATTCAAGTCAGAAACAAGAACATTTGGTAAAGAGACACAGCCCCTTTTTCTACAGTAAAATCCTTTGTCTAGCAGGGTGCAGACAATGTGAGAACCAGCTACAACTGGTTATAGAGAACTCCTTTCACTGGCCAGGCTAGGGACATCAGATGCACCACAGGGGGTGGAGCCAGCATTGTGAAGGGAAAACCGAGCCCTATTCAGGCCCAGGTGCACCCCTCCCTTCACATCAGCATGCTAATCACTCCATTCACCACCGGGGAGACCCACCCAGACTCGTGGAGCCAGGCTCACCAGCCAGCTCCAGCCAATCACATGCCAGCCACAAATTACACAAACATGCCAACTTCTATAAGTGGCACTTCCACACTAGACACATTCATGCCGCTTACATCATTGCGCAGCATTCAATCTCACGAGTTTGCACATACCAAACTCGACCCTGCACTCCCCACACATCAGGAACTACCATGGTCATACATATTCCCCATGCATTCCTATGGGAGGGCAGGTCACTCTCACCACACACACAGAGAGCGCACGCACTTTACACTGGACCACAGTGAAAACGTGTGCAGAGACCTAAAATCACCAACACCAGGTTACAGAAACAGGCTAGGCAAAAGCAAAAAGTTTCGGGGTGAACCTGCCAAAAAGGGCCAGGTCCAACAATGATAAATATGGTTTGGATCCTTAAAAACTTCTGAGAAATTAGAAATGACCAGTCGATATGTAGTTATTCCACCCAGAGTATCACACAGAGATATCGGATGCTTTCAGGGGAAACTCCAGAGAGGACATTGTAATTCCAGCTGTATTTGTTGTTGGGGCCACATCAGGAATTCTTGGTGAATTCTATAGATTTGTAGGCAAATACAGTGGAAATGGAATAGCCGAGGATTTACTTACAAGTCTATGCTTTTTAAAAGAAAATGTCATAGCATGAAGTTCCTATTCTATAGAAAAGAAGGATTTTTAATAATAATTAAATCCGTGAAAAGTAGTGGGTCGGATAGTAACCACAAATTGTAGATGGAGCATACAAATCATTCACAAGTCTTTATCTACACAGGAAATAACCCACAGCAAAGTAACACAAAATTGAAGATGTCATAATTTCATTAATATAGGTATTGGATAAGCTTTAAACCATCTTTATGTGAAATACGAGTCATAGGTTTAAGTGCTCTTGGCACATCTGAGGGAGAATGATTCAGGAGTTTTGTAAATCATTATGTTTAAAGGTCTCGTTGTAGCATTGGCTTAATGCCAGTTGATGAAACAAACAGCCTAATTTAGAGTTGGGCGGACAGGTTACTCAGTCACAAACGTGACGGAAATCCTGACTGCTGTATTACAAGTAAAATATATCCATTGGCCCTTGTAAAACGGCAAGGGGATATTCGTCACTTTTGTAACAAAGTAATAACCCATCAACCGAACACTATATAAGGCACAAACCCCCAGATGCATCAACAAACCAATTTGCGATTCCTTAATAGCGAAAAATACCGATTCGCTATTAAGGAATTGCAAAATGGAATGCATCAAGAAATCACTTAAAAAATAGCGATTTCATAGAATTCCTTAATTGCGACTCGCAAATTGCGAGTCGCAATTAAGGAATACCTCCCCATTCATTCCTATTGGCCTAGAGGCTCATAGGAATGAATGGGAAGACAATCTCAATTTGCGAATCGAAATTAGCGATTCGCAAATTGAGATTGGGATTTCAAGGGTGCAGGGGTGTCCAAAGGACACCCTGTTGCACCCCTGAAATTAATATGTGCACATATGTTGAGCACACACATGCCCTTAGGGCATGTGTGTGCGCAACATGGAACTTTGAAAAATGAACTTTAGTGCATTTTTCAAAGTTTTTGCAAATTACCACGAAGTTGTACTTTATGGTAATTTGTGTGCCCTATTAGAGAATTCGCTGTTTTAAACACTTTCATGCATTGCATTTAAGGAATCTCAAATTGAGATTCCTTAAATGCAAATAATCGCAATTTAGCGATTTCTAAAATTGCGATATTTGCATTTGGGATGATGCATCCCAAATGCAAAAATACCGCTCGCAACGGGCCAGATTCTCATAATCTGGCCCTTTGCAAGCAGATTTTTGTTTGATGAATCTGGCCCAAAGTCTCAATCTCTCCTCGGTGCTAAAAGTCAAAACATTGTTATGTAGCATCACTCAATTTTAGTCGTTTTTTTCTACTCCTAAATGTGAAAGATATTATACATTGAAATTAAACTGTATGTTGTTAAATTATGTCATAATTAAAGACAAAGTTAGAACTGAGGGGCATCTTACCAAGCAATAGCGATAATTATCGCTATTGCTTGGTTAGCGTGAAAAAATTATCGCTGAGCTGCGGCGATTTTTATCGCAGATAAACCTTGGTATTACCAAGGTTTATCGCAAATGCGATAAAAATTGGCCGCAATGCATGAATATCCCTGAAAAGTCAGCAATATTCATGCATTAGCGAGCTAATGCTCTTAGCCATGTTATCCACCTCCCATTGGATAATATGGCTAAGAACTGCTCAGGGCAGGTGTTAGCTTTTGGAGATATTCGCGCTTAGCGCGAATATCTCCAAAAGTTGGAAATAGGAGATAGCGATGTTAGCGACTGTTTCCAGTCGCTAACATCTTGGCACGCCCACTTTGCATGTCATTAGTGATAAATATCACTGACATGCAAAGTGGGGCCCAAGATGGTCGCTATCTCCTACTAGCTGTTGCTAACTGGTGTTAGCGACAGCTAGGCAATAGGGAGATAATTTTATCTCCGCTTTCTTGGCTTTTAAAGCCAAAAAAGCGGAGATAAACCCCCTTGATAATATGCCCCTCAGTTATTCCATTTTTAAGGCTAAACTTAGTCGGGGTGATATCTGCACAGTGTGGAATAGTCTTAAGGTTTTAATGAGAAAAGAAGAAACATTAATTAATGTTGAAAAGCTTCGAATAAAGGCATCTTTGTTAGAAAAAACATCTATACAAAATAATAATGTCATGTCCTTCAGAACAATGCTTGAAAAATATGAATAATAATTGAGCAACTTACTTTCCAAAAGAACAAAAATGGCTTTTCTGAGAAGCTTATCCACATACCAGGAAAAAGAAGACAAATGTAGTAAACAACTAGAACATAAACTGAAAGTGTTGGAAACTAGTTGTGTCATTAATAATGTTTAGAATGCACCCAGTAAAAATCTACACAAAATAAAAAACACAAATAGATTAATTCAACATTTCTATTGAGATCTGTTTTTTGAGGAACATATTCGAAACCAATAAGATGAGCACATTATTGGATGATTTCCACATTCCCACTCTAATCAGATATTTTAATGGCATTTTGTACAAGCAATTTCAATCATGTGAATCAGTCAAGTCATTTTGAACATGTAAAATATTAAATCAACAGACCCATTAGGTCAAAAAAGGTACAATTAGGAAGCCACACAATTATGTGAGATGGCTATGAGAAAACAATTGAATCACCAAGTACCAACTGCTCATTACAAATAAATCAAAAATTAAGTATCTTCAAACCTGTAGTTATATTTAACCATCATTATCACACTGGATTTACAAAGATAACAAAGAGTAGACAATATCATGCAGTGCACATACATCATACAATTAAGAATAATTGTAAGAATTATGCTGCAGTAGAGCTCACTACCAATTAAGCACTAACAAGCATCATCTGGAACTAGATTGTGGAACTAAAGTGAAGAAAAACGTTCATTTAATTTTATTTATTTATAGAGAGCTCAATCATCCCCTAAGGATATCCATGCACTAGACTGCAAGCCAACAAGACTTCAAAGATCACAATAAACTATTAGAGCGGAAAAAGCCATATCTACAGCATCCTCTGAAAAGATAGAAGATCCAATTGCAAGAGTTAATTGAGAGGGAGTGTATCCAAGTGATAAGCTGGCAATAATTTGAGAAGTGGACACCCAATCTAAATCTCTTAATTTGCCTACTTCGTATCAGAGCTTGTTTAGCAGAGGAAAGAGCACACACTGGCCTGTCGAATAAGACTCTGCCATGCAAGGTAGCTGATACGGTGTCATAAAGCGCTTCATGCACATGGCAAAGCAGTTTAAAGATGGCTCTCTTGCGAACTGGAAGCCAATGAAGAGAAAATCCCGGCCCTGGGGATAGCTTTTTGATTGGAGCCGTCACTGCGCACCTGTGGACGAGGAGAAGCCTGCTCGAGCCTGTTTGAGCTGCGAACCACAAACTGCGAGCCATGGTCGGCCGGTCCACAGAAACCGGCATCGAGACTGCCACCGAGCCGGCCACCACAACTGAAGAGCTGAGCCGGCGTCGGTGCCAGCGGACTGAGGCCGGCGTGAGGTGGGTGACTTTCCGGAGCTGGAAACAGAGCTGTTTAGAAAGGTGAGTAACCCAATATACCCTTGCGGGCTCGGGCAGAGTTTAGTATAATATGAAATGGCCAGCAAGGGATTTTATTTGTATGAGGTTGCAGCACTAGTTAGGACCTGTTGAAGGGCAATCAAAGTACCTAAATCTGAGTTTAATCAGCGGCTGTTCAATAAAGTTAAAGGTTTCTAACAATGAGAAACAGAGGATGTTACCACACTAACATCATGGGTACAGTAAATGAATAATAAAACATGAAACCAGGATAATTTGTTTGTCTGAAAAGTTATTATTTTGAATTCAAGACAAAGAGTAGTTCTGTACAAAAAATGAACTGTAACATAAGACAGGGTACATACAAAGATATACAATGGATATTTAAGGTATTGGTTACTTTTCCTATACTATATCCAAGAAAACAGTCCAGACTGCTAAGAAAAGGTGATAACTAGATTTCCACTATTAATCAAGAGAAAATCAAAAGTCGATACAAATCAAACTGTGCAGAATTGGACTAGGTAGGTCGACGTTTCGGTCTTATCTTGATCATTTACAAGACCATCATCAGGACGGAGTAGTACTATATACAATGGTTGACCCTTTTTTATTTCCAAATCACGACAATTTTAGGCTTTAGTGACGGCATCCGCTAGTTTCTTTTAGAGGCGGGCAGTGTGCACACTCAGTTTTGAGTGACAAGCACTTGTGCATACAGCGGTATTGCAGTGAACAGGTTCTGGTAATTTGTTCAATTCGCGGTACTGTTCCAAGGCGTTCACAGTTATTTGTCAGTCACGAGCACGGGAGGTCAATTACGAGCAGTCCAGGTAGAGGCCTAAAATATGGCAGTTTGAGTTTTTTTACCTTCCCTCCACCCCGTGAAGCCTAAAAGATCCACAATAGGAGTCTTTTTGCTTTTAGCTCGACTATTTTGTTTTTGAGCTTCTTTTTCACTCTGACTAAGTGTCAGTAGTGCACAGGAATCTAGGGAACAGCAGGGCGTTAGTGTGTCCTGACCGCCCATTTTCCTTCTGGTCCTGACGAAAACCCGGTACCTTCCATCCTACGGGTTGAAACATGTAGACCTCACACATAAGTGATACACACGGTCATAACACTTTAATGTATCCATACACTTAATTTTAATATTGTCCAGTTCCTTGCGAATAGATTTTTCATACAAGTATACCAGGACAATTTTTAACACCCTTTTTTTCACTTCACACACACAAATACCAGCTCCACTGTAGTCCAGGTGTCGCAGCACACCCTGATGGCACTCGGCTGTCAGGGTGGACCCCGATGATGAAGCATGTCACCGACTAGGTCGGTGAGTGAGGGGTTTCTTAATAAAGGAAGGACTCTCTTCTTTTTTTCATTCATCCCATTCAGACCGCTTTATTTAAGCTATCTCTGATGGTACTCCTCTTTTGTTTGTTTATTACTGATACCCAGGGGATCAGGAGTACTCTCCATTCACGTTTGTGAATCAAATCCCTTACTCTCTCTTTTGTTTAATTATAAAAAAGGCAGTGACAGACAAAGCAGCCAATGGATCGACTGACAAGAGCAACAGTGAGCAATCGAGAAAAAATTCATGTAAAAATTCAAGAACCCAGGCACAGGCCCAGCAATCTGCAGCACAGACGTCAGATGGAAGGCAGCCTTGGAAGGCCATGAACCTATCAACATCTGGTATAAATAACAGCTCACCGAGCAAAAGAGCCGCAGCACCCCCATTGAGTATCACCTCACTTGCAAGCAAAGCTCATGAAAAGCATGCTCCAATCAAAGATGTACAATTATCCTCCAAACAGCGGAGATAACAACGGAGGAAGGGGCTAGATCAAAAACCAACACAGGATTTATTTCACATCAGGGGCACAACCCATAGCCCCGGAAAAGTGCCAACTGATAATCGATTAGACTCCTTAAGCAGGGAGGAAAAAGCGATGTAATCAGGTCAGGACACAAGAAAGAGGCTAACCCAGGAAAAGTAACAGAAGAAAAAGTGTGCACATCCCCCAACAATTCTATAATTGACAGCCCGAGCACAAACCAGGGATCAGAAGAGGGCGCTCAATAGCAGAAACATCGCCAATAATAAATTCATACTCAGTGATCGACTGGGCACTCAACAAGGCCACACTATGCTCAGTAACATCATCAACAAGAGAACCCAGGGAATCAGTAGGTAAACAAACAGCCAAACAGGGCAGAGGATGTACAAATGGGGAGCCAACTATAACATCAGGCCCAAGTACAGAGACACACCAAGCAAGCGATAGTCGGCTCCTTGTTCCGGTAAGATCATCGTGCGGGCCACCCGTGTCAATGGAGTCCTCAACTGAGTCACAGAGTAGCTCGGACTAGCAAAAAGTGCTTCCAGGCACGACAACCATAATTGTGTTTCAGCCAGGGTATATATCGAAGAGATGGGTTGATATACTAAACGGGGGCAACATTCTACTACTACTAAGGTCCACAAACAGTTTAAAGAACATAAAAACCACCGACCTGGAGTCAGTTGAGTTTGTAGAGTCACCACACTGACCTGAAATAGAAGCAATGAAAACAGTCTGGGCCACACCAGACCTTGCTGAGAGAGTCTTAAAGGATCAAACTAAGCTCAATGCATGGGGCATCAAAATATGGCTTTTCAAACCAAGATACCCAGACCCCTTATTGGCCGATCTAATAAGCCAAGAATATCCCAGTTGGGCACAGCCGAGTACACAATCATTCTCAGAATTGCGAGGGGCACGCAGCAATAGACTTGAGCTCAGAAAATTGCAGAACACAATGAACAAAGGACACACAACTAGAAGCACAGCCATGCAAGAGTAGAGCTGGTTATCCAGGACAATAAACATCAAACCTGAAAGTCTGTGACATCCCAAGCTTAACGCATCAGCAGCTAAAAACTCCCTGAAAGTCCGTTCCTGGAATATTAATGGTCTTGGAGACAAGACCTCGGATCCGGAACTGCAATCTTATTTACAGAGATTTGACATCATTTCGCTCCAAGGAACATGTTGTGAAGTACCAACTGCACTGTATGGTTTTAATTTTCTCTATTTACCGGCAACAAAAAGCACCAAATTCACCCACAATAAGGGAGGCCTTGCGACATATAGCTCAATTAAGAGCATCTATGCTGCGGACCCAATGCCATACAATCTAGCTCCACCCAACGCAATGCAAGCACTCTGAATTACTTTACAGGGGACGTAAAAAAAAGAACATATAATACTCATAAATCACTATCTGCACCCACGCAATAAAATCAGAGGTAGTCAACAATTGAAGGAAAAACTGGAGAAAATAATAACGGAGGAGAAAGCAAACAGCTGGATCAGCACAGTGGACTTTAACCTAAACATGCTCAACAACAGAGCCGAGTAAAACTATGGAGAAGAGGATCCATTTGCATGGGATGCAATACCTCAAGACAACAAAACAGATGGAAGATCCACAAAAACTTTTCAAAAGCTTCTGGCTTTTGTGCACTAAACGGCAGATTTTCAGTTGATCGCCCACAGACAGCAACATTCACAATGCAGTAGCTAGGACCACACTCGACTAAACATTCTGCTTTTGCTGTATGTTCTTAAAAGTAAAGGACTATCGCATTGGAAGCTTAGATTATAGCCATCATCTGCACCAGTGTTAGACCTGGCACCATTGGCGTGGGTCTCCCTTCCAATTTTTGCTGTTGCCTCATGTATTTTTTCTGGTGTTAGATGGTTTGGGCACTGTGCCACTGCTATCCAGTGCCACCGTGCAAGTGCTCCCTATTGTAAATTGGTGTATTAATCATTGGTTCCATGTTTGGCTATTTGGTTTACTTGTCAGACCTTAGTCTAGTGCACTGAGTGTGCCCAGGGTGTGTATATCCAAATGCTGTTGGTGGGCTTGCAGCACTGGTTGTGCCGCCCACAGAAGCAGCCCTGTAAAATGTGTCTAAGGTCTGCCATGGCAGAGCCTGCGTGCAGTCTGGTACTGTCATGCTGACTGGGCAAGTGCACCGACTTCCCAGTCCCTAAACCTTCCCTTTTCTTCATATCAGTCACCCCTATGGTAGGCCCAAGGGCAGGATGCATTGTAAGTTTAAGGTAGGACAAGCCCTGATGTGTGTGGCATGTTCTAATAGTGAATTACAGCCATTTTTGTTTTTCACTATTGAAAGGCTACCTGTTCTCCATAGGCCAGAATGGGCTAATAGAGTTATTACATTTTATAATCCTGACTGTCTCAGAGAACATGGTAGGAATTTGAGTTTAGTATGCCTGAACTCAGAATAATAAAATACATATTTTAGTAAAGTTTATTTTAATATTCTGTGTTTGCAAATACCACTTTTAGAAAGTAGGTATTTGCTTGTCTATCCATTCAAACCTGCCTCTGCTAGGTTGTGTATTCCTATGTCTGGTTTTGTGAGTGACCGGGCTGGGGAATTCCAGGAGACAGGCTGAGTCACCCAGTGGTGAATAGAGAGATCTGCATCTAGATGGGAGGGAGGAGTTGCACCGGAACCTTGAATAGGGCTGTGCCTGCCTTCCCCAATGCTGGCTCCACCCCCTGGGGAGCGGCTGATGTCTCTGCCCAGCACACTGAAAGAAAAGAAGGAGTCCTGTAAACAAAGTGCTCCAGGACTGTACTTGCCTTCCACAATGCTGGCTCCACCTCCTGTGGGGCGTCTGATGAGCTTGCCCTGCACTGTGAAAGGAAAGGAGAAGTCTGGTAAACAGAGTGCTTCAGAGCTGTTTTGGACTGGGCAAAGGCCCCTCTCCCCTCAGAGAACAAAGGGTTTTGGGGTATAAATATTGGGACCCAAATCCTATGAAATTAGATCACTTTGGACTACAAGAAGAAATCTTTACTGAGGAGAGAGACCTGAAGAAACTGAGGAGAGACTATTCCCAAGCTGAAGTGCTGCTTGGGGGATTGACCTGCAGTGGTTGCCTTACTGCCAAAGGAAGGAGAAAGGAACTTTGTGTACTTTGCTTTCAACTTGTGAAGGATCTCCAAGGGCTTGGAAAAGAGCTTGACTTCTGCTGAAGGCTCAGGGACAACAGACTTCACCCCCCCCAGCTCCCCAGAGTTCTTGTGGAAGTGCCTGCTACTGTTTTGGGCCTTCTGAGGAACTGCATGTCGCAAGGAGATGGAAGCACGACTCAACGAGAAGAAGCGAGTCGCCATCGCTGTGCCTGCCATCGCAACTCCAAAGGAGGGTGTTGCCTCTGTAGTTGCCGCACTGCACCGCATCGGAGAGAAGTGTGCCGCAACGAAGAGGAAGCGTGTCGCCATCCCTGCTGCCGTCGCAACTCCAAAGAAGGGTGTTGCCGCTGTAGTTGTCGCACTGTACCGCATCAGGAGAAGAATCTCGCAATGAGCCGTCGCTGTGCCTGTCTTTGCAACTCCAAAGGAGGGTGTCGCCGCTGGAACTGTTGCATTGCACTGCATCGACCAAGAGCACTGTGCATCCCCGAGAAGCTTGCCGCCGTCGGAGTTGCTGCTGTCGCATCTTGGATGTTGCCGCTGTAGTTGTCGCATTGAGCGGAAGCTTCTTGCATCGTGGAGAAGAGCGTCGCCATTGGAGCTGTTGCCATCGTATCGTAAGGGTGTCATCGCTGCAGTCTATGCATCGAACCGAGGACTTCTTGCATCCCTGAGAAGTGTGCCGCCTCTGGAGGATCTTCACGTCTTTATTTCTTTGTATCTGAACTTTGCCGCATTTCCCATCGCTGCGACATTGCTTGTTGTGGAAGCGCAACGCAACCTAAGGTACATTGACGCAGAGTGTTGCATCTAAAAACTGAACTGAACTAAGCCTAAATCTACCATTTTAAAATAATCATAGTGTGTATTTTTGTCATTTATAGTCTTATAGTAACTCTTTATAAAGTCTACTTATTTTTAATATAAAACCTGTGTGGTGTCCATTTGTAGTGTTGTCACTGGGTTACTTTATGTGGTCACAACTACTTAACTTACAACGCCTCTGAAATATGCCTTGACTGCTCGCTCCACGCTACCTAAAGGGTGAGCAGGGGTTATCTTAGGAGTGTAATCCCCTTACCCTGACTAGAGGAGAGGGTCTCAATTTGTCACAAGTACCTACCTGTGCCAACTAGAGACCCCCAAATCTAACAGCCAGGAAATCACGTTAGAGGCAGCATTAATACGCAAATTTCTCCCAGCGAATACACTCTGCTCGGAATATACCAATAACGAGAAAAGAGTGAAATGTACAACAAACGATTGAGAAGGCCTCTTTTCTCTTGCATAACAACTCCTCGGAGAAGCGCAAGTAGCTGATCCCGACAGAATAGGAAGCTGGGAGGTGTTCACAAAAACCCTACAGAACAGCTTAGGTGACACAAAAGGATGCTCTCGAAACAGGAGAACGGCTCATCCTCAAAACCAACGTGTATGCCACAATTCTAGGAATAACGCCGAATTAAAAAAGCTAAAAGCACTGATAAATCACACACTACGGACGCTGAAGAGAGACCCCACGACATTGCAAGAACTAAGGCAGCTAAAAGCCACCTTCAAAAAACTAACTTGGCGAATCAAAAAATAAGCTGAAGAGTCTCTTTCGGCCAGACTCCTGCACTATATCAAAAACAACAATAGTGCGCAATTCTGGCAGAAGATCAACGCTCTGTCTAACCCGCGGGCCAGGGCATCAACGCACACGTTACAGAAGAGGCTTGGACAACCTACCTCGATTCACATTTTAATAAAGAGCAGATTCTCCAAACCTACACAATTTAACCCTTGCTTACCCCGGAAACTCAATTACCCCAGATAGATTTCAACCAACACTGGGACAGGTTTTTATAATCACGAACAAACAAATCTGCAAAAGAATCCTCAAGAGCAGGTGTGAGGGGGCTCATCCATACTATTTAAACAAGATCCAGAATTCTGGGCTTCAGTATTAAAACTGATCTTCAAATCAGTGCTGCAGACATCAACAGTACCATCATCATGGAGGGGCTCGATTATTTCACCCATCTACAAAAAGGCAATAGGAATGATCCAAAGAGCTATCAGCTGGTAGCTCTCCTGGACAATGAAGCCAAACATTATGCAGGTGCACTTCTCCAAGAATTAACATCATGGGCCACAGAAATCGCAGCAATACCTTATAACCGAATAGGTTTCTGCAGGAACATAGGCACTGCTACCAACATTTCAACCCTTTCATTAATGATAGATGCTGCACTTGTAATAAAACAACCCCTGCATCTGTGGTTCATCAACTACAGCTCGGTGTTTGACCATATAAACAGAAATATATTATGGCAAAAATTAAAAAAGCTAAGAATTCCACCACTGCTACTAAAACAACTAATTCTTTTGCATAGCAACACCTGGGTGCAAGCAAAGCTGGGGACAAGAGACCACCTAACGAGAAAGATAAAAACAAGCTCAGGATCAAAACAAGGCTGTGTGCTTGCCCTAACACTCTTCAATCTCTTTATGGCCGAGCTTTCAGTCCCACTCAATGAAAGTAATTCACACGCCCACAAGCAGTGGCGGCTGGTGACATTTGAAAGTGGCGAAGCGTTAAAGAAATTGTTGTATTGCACTGCGGCGAGCTTGAACAATACACATCTGGAGCATATGATACAGTCATATAAACCAAACATCATCCACCCATCAAATGATAAAGCATTGTTTCGAAACTGTAGATGTTTTTTTAAATATGGGCCCTGACTCAAGGAATGACACCTTACCTGAAAAGGCCACAGCTAACAGAAACAAGACTTCTCCGCAAAAAAAAGAAACTGGTGATAGTTATTCATAGAAAGCCCTGTATAAGGAAATGGGTGTATGCATTACTTGTTGGCACTCTCAGTAGAGAAATCAAGGGCAGAGCGATTGAGGAATCTAAACACTACCTTCTTCACTGTACACAGGCTCAATGATGCATAATCAGAGAGGAAGTGAGAGACACAATAGTGCAGCCATCTCTGCAGGCACAGAACACTAATGTCACACCTCACCACTAGTTTTTTGCCTCAGGGTGGCTGTGGATTTAATGCACTACAGTAACAGAGCCAGAAAGCAGGCCTCCTATACTTTTTATGGAAAAAGGAAAGCAGCTTTCACTTGAGGCAGGAGAGGCCCTTTTAAGTACGCTGGTACCATTTCATTGCCATTTTAGCATCACTCCTTAGCAACCACAGCTGAAAGCCCGAGACAACATTGTCTGGATTTCCCCGCCCCACACCCTTAAATTAAGGAACAATGCACACTAATGGGGAACACCGGGAGAACACAAACTAACTGCAGCAGTAAAGCTATTTCTTTTAAACTGTGCCCTGTGGGCCTGTCCCCTCCCCCCTTCCCTACATCCTTCCATGCGACAACACCACCATAAGCAGGCCGATATAAGTAAAACAAAATGCCGCCTGGGCCTTACCTTGTGTACTGCCCCAGTCAGTCGGTGCAGTCCAGTCCTACAGGCCTTCTCCCTCCAGACAGCAACGTGCAGTGAAATAATGATTCAGAGCCTGAGGACAGACTTCCTGGCCTGCGATGCCTCGGCTCTGAATGCATTCTTTCTCGCGGACTGGTGACGCCGTAATATGGCAGCTGATTACAACACTCTCTTACTGCAGACTCACATGTGCGGGAAGCAGTCTGTCAGAGGTAGACTCTGCACAGACTCGGATTCCTTAGCTTCCCGCCTACCACACCCTTTCCTATCTCGTCACAGGGGAAGGGTTCCACCGACGCCCTGTAAGGAGATAGGAAAGAATGTGGTGACAAGCTCTCCACTTTCGGATTGACGTGGCGATTAAGTTAGCCCTGGGCTTGTATTTAAAACGCCCGGGGCTAACTTAACCTCCACGCCATCAGGGGGTGGAGACTGCGCCTTGCAGCTAGATCTTTGCCGAGCTGATGACCTCACAGCCTTCAGGGCTGTAAGGTTTTCCGCCGGCAAACACGTAGGCTTATTTGGCCCGCCCAGGGACTAAACAAATGAAGAGAGAGACTGTCTGAATCAGTCACGTGATGTAGTCACATAAGTGGAGGTATCGGTGAGTGTTCTTCAAGCAACGAAACCAGCAGTTATTTTTTACATAATGAGAGTAGTAATACTGTAGACTACAATAAAGCAGTACTGCAATAACGTTTTTTTATTGCATGTTTATGAGCTGAGCAGTGCACTTTGTAGCGGGGGGCGGAGCCCCGACACCCATGAAGAGAAACCGCCACTGCCCACAAGCTAAGAGGCCGTCAGTTATCCAACCTTCTGTATGCAGACGACCTGGTGCTTATCAGCGGACTCCCATAGGACTACAACCTTTGCTGGATATCACATCCCAATACACAGAGATCAATAGACTAAGAATGAATCAAGAAAAAACAAAAGTTATGTGTGTAAACTACTAGTAGACAAAAACGAAACATAATTGGTTCCTGGCAAAATTCAAGCTGGAAGTCGTACAAGACTATACATACCTGGGGGTTATCATCGATAACAAAGGCAACTACAAAGCACAATGTGAGGCAATAAAAAAGAGGGGATTAATGACAGCAGTGTCATTAAGAAACCTGAAAAACAAGACCGCTGGACCAAGCGTTCTCCCCTTAACCAGGGTGATACAGGCTAAACTAATTCCATCAATCACCTATGGAAGCGTAGCCATGAGAGGGAGAGATGCTGAAACACTGAAGGGCACCACAGCAAGAGCCTTGAGAATGGTTTACGGGTTGCCAGAATATAAATCTCTGGCTCAAATCAGGCTCAGATTTGGGATGCAATGACAAGAGCTGGCCCCCAAAGGAGGTTTTGTTCAAAACTGGTGCAAAAAAAAAGGCGAGCCGGACACGCTAAACTCCTACTTGTGAAAGGAACTGCAAGCCTCAGGGACCTACCCAGCTAGACATTTCTTGGACACTGCACTGGACTAGCTGGGGATACTGCAACTTTTGGAATCACCAGGGTCTATGGCAAGCTTAAAAAAAATAGTAAATAACACTGTCAAAAGTGAATCTATCATATAAGACAAAGCTGTCTTGTCAGAACGCACACACGGCTGGATTACTGTACAGTCCTACAGCAAAGCGATCCCCCAAGCATACCTCCAAACCAACTTCTCCAAAATCACAAAAGATATGTTCCTGAGATTCCGGTTAGGCATATTATCATCTGCATACCACTTTCCTCCATGGTTAGGCCCTGTGAAGCTGGCAATTTGTCGTGTCTGCGGGGAAGGAGAAGAGGACATGGTGCACATCATACCCATATGGGGGGAATTAATACAGGAGCACCGGTCACTCCTTAGACCATTCTTCAAAAAGAAACAAAGACGGTCCTGTAGGCAACCGGTGCTAGCAAGTTTCTCTGATGAAGATATTCAACTAATCTGTTGCCTGCTGAAATTCTTAACTGCTGCTGAACTAAGACTAAAAAAGATACAACTAGATTACCTGAGAAGTGGCATTGGAGCTGGGTTGGAACCGGTTCGCTGACCCACTACGCAAAAGTCTTTGACAGCACCTTTATTACATCAAGTACTAAGCACTCTTGCACACCCAAGCCTTGAAGAAAAATATTATCGGGCTAACCTCAGTCACTTTGTACTGAGCCATAAAAGTCATTGCTGGACCAAGCACTTTATCCTGTATTCAATCGTCTCCCTCATTTTGCTGGTAAGACTCTGATTAGGGAGGTTATCTTACATTCTTATTTGCTGCCTAACATTCACTCACAAAAAAAATGAAGAATTCGGACTGTGGCCCACCAGCACTGGGGTACTCTCTCTCCTTGCAATTTTACTGTGTTCTGACAATGCGGCTACTAGCCTTTTTTTAATAAATCTTTTTATTGAAACACACATCGGCTACACAGTACAGTGTAGAGGGTTGTACAGATTACACATTTCAGTATGTATGGGTGAATGGATACATTGACTTCATTGTAGAGAGGAATATCATGGGGATATGGGGTCATCATGTTCAACACTTCGAGGGGGTATACAGATCTCCCCTCTATATACATTCCATGGATTCCAGATACAGGACCACTTCCTAGGACACCCCCTTGCCAGATATACAGTTTTTTTTCTAAACATACACCAATCAAGGTCTTTCTCCCAGGCCTCCAGAGTGGGTGGTTGTGCTGCCCCCCACAATTGAGCGATGTTTCGTTTGGCCAACATGAACCCCAGTGTGACCCATTGCATCTGGGAAGTGTTCAGGTCTGTGGGCTCCCAAATATTTAGAATACATTGTTTTGCCTCCGGGCGGAGAGAGACATGTAACACCTCATTAATTGTGTTGTGGATTTGGGGCCAGTAGGAGCTAATATGTGTGCATTTCCAGATGCTGTGCATGAATGTTCCGTTGAGGCTGCAACCCATTTTGCATTCGGCTGTGTCTGACCACCCCATGTGCACTAATTAGGGCCCAGTTATATAAATCCTTTGAAGTTTTTTCGGCTGAACCAGTCGCAAGCGTGCCGGAATAGCCACCTCTTTAGGGGAGGATATTGCAACTTGCAATCCTCATCATCCAGTTCTATCCCATCCTGTGTCCACATATCCTGCGGTATCCGTAGAGGGCCTACCATGTGATTAATTAACTTTTTGTATATTAATGAGATTGTTTTGCCGGGTAGGTGACCATCTAGAAATCTGTCTTCCAGAGGAGAGGCATCCGGTGGATTGGATTGGAACCCTTAGGCAGCAATGATTGGAGTGAGTGTGAGACCTGAGCATAACGCAAGTACTCGGTGTCTGCAAGCTCATATTCGCACTGAAGCGTACTGATAGCTGAGATACCGATCAGATCCCACCTATCGAAACCCTTCATTTTCCATAGATTGCCTAACTGCTCCATCCCACAATAAGTCCCTCTACAGGCCCTTGATCTCCCTAAAGTAATTAGCCGGAACTAGATCTTAAGGGGCAGATTTATGATAACTGGGTTTTGACGCAGCATTGGCCTGAAAGTGACTGAGTGAAATCTTATAGATTTCACTCAGCCACTTTTGCGAGGCACACCTGCCCCGGAACGCCCACCCTGCGCCAGAACGCCCACAAGCAGCGCGGGGCTTTACAACGTGACGCATCTGCCTAGATGCGTCACGTTGAAAATCGGTCGTAGGGATGCGCCACGTTTACGCCGCAGTTGCGTGACGCAAACGTGGCGCATTACCAACATAAATCTGCCCCAAGGTGTTTTGTAGGGCATAGAGGAATCGTGGTAAGGCCATCATTTTTGAATAGGGCGGCCCTGCCCAGAAGTGAAATAGGAAGTGTCTTCCAACTAGCAATGTCGCTTTTGAGTCTTCGAAGAGGGGGAAAAAGATTTTGGGCATAACGGACCGAGGGGTCAAGTGAGATAAAAAAATCCCAGATATTTAAAACCAGCCGTGTTGATTTGTATCTGACAGTCCCGGGGTGGAACAGGGGTTCACCGCTCAGTACAAATAGTAGGGATTTTCCCCAGTTGATGGAGAGTCCAGAGAATCTGCTGAAGATTGTGAGGATGTCTAGTACTACTGTAAGAGATTTCTTAGGAGAGGCCAAACAAAGTAGTATTTCATCTGCGTATAAAGATATGCAGTCCTTCCATCCGGGGGACCACCGCAGCCTCCTTATCATTGGATCCCAATGGATCCAAGCATCAAAGGGTTCCAAGGCCAAGGAGAAAAGGAGGGGGGAAAGTGGGCAACCCTGTTGAGTTCCCCGACTAAGCTAAAAAGTGGCTGAAACTTGGTTGTTTACCACCACTTGAGCCAGTGGTTCGGAATATAAAAGACACACCCAGTGAATATATTTTGGACCAAATCCTAACTTCGCTAAGACTGCCCACAAATAGGGCCACTCAATCATATCAAAGGCCATGGTTGCGTCTAGTGACACGATCATAGCTGGTTCTAGAAGGGTGTGGGCTCTATTACACCACCCCGTGGACTCTGCGCATGTTGAGGGCCGTATTTCTATGAGGCATAAAACCAGATTGATCCGGATGCATTAGGCTACTGGCGATTAGCTAGTAGTTTGGCTAGTATCTTAGGTTCTGCATTTAGAAGAGAGATGGGCCTATATGAGGCACAGTCTGTTTTAACCTTCCCTTCCTTATGGATAGTGACAATGGTAGCTATTCTCTGCTCCCGGGGGAGTATTCCCGCTTCCCTGGATTCCTCAAACATGGATTTCAGATAGGGGGCAAGTATGTCTGGCATAAGTCTGTAAAGTTCAATGGGGAGTCCGTAGGGGCCCAGAGCTTTCCCAGAGTTTAAAGAGTTTATCGCTTGCGCAATCTCGTCGGTCATAAGAGGGCTGTCCATAAAGTCTCAGTCCTCCAGGGAGAGACAGGGGAACTTAATATCCCATAAGTCATGAGAGTTTGCTTCTGTGTGGGGGTTCACTGACGTGTAAGCTGTTTGAAAATGGCCAGCAAATCTATCAACTATGTCCCGAGGTTCCGTAATCAAGACACCACCCTCTACTACAAGCACTCGGCCCAGCCAGCTCACCCATTCCTTTCTGTCTAGCCACGCTATGAGCTTCCGGCTTTATCTCCCAGATCGTAAAGTCTGCCCTGCTGAGGTCCTTGGCCCTATTAGAGACTAAAGTTATGTAGTCATGCTGCTTTAGGTTCAGTAGATGGAGCTTCTCCGGCATCACCCCAGATTCCAGGTCGCTTTCTAGCCCGTAAATATCAGCCTCGAGCTCAAGCACTTCCTTCTGCTTATCTCTTTTGGAGACAGATATGAGAGATAGGGCTTGTCCCCAAATCACCATCCTAAATGCTTCCCATAAGATCTGGGAAGAAGACACAGACCCCACATTTTCAGAGAAATATTCATCAATAGTCTTAATAAGGTCTTTACGGATCTTAGGGTTGCGTAGGTACCAAGGATTAATGGGAGCTAACCTTCCCACTGCACCTGGACTGATGAGCAGATGGACCCAGAGGGGTGAGTAATCGGAAATACCTCTAGCTAAGTGTTTGATTTCGTTTATATAGGTGGCTTGTGCAGCAGGAACGAGACAATAGTCTAAACCGGAGAGACTATGGTGTGCCCCAGAGTGAAAGGTGTGTTGTATCTGGTCTGGATGGTATACTCTCCATCCATCAACCAGCCCCATTGCCTCAAGAAAGTCAGGCAAGCACAGAGCCGATGGCCTCACCTCCGGGGGTGGGGGGTACCTATCCAATGTACCTGAGACCACAGCATGGAAGTCACCCCTATTACTAAGAGCCCCTCAGAATGTTGAGAAAGACTGCACACAAGTTAACGAACGTTGTGCCCTGTAAGCCTGGAGGGAGATAGACAGACATGAGGGTAAGAACCCGGCCCTCCCACATCCCAGAGATACCAACATATCTGCCTTGATCATCCTCCCACATGGAATTCACTGCTAGTGGAAATGCATTTCTTGTCATAATACCTAGCCCCCTGAGTTCCAGGTGAACCCAGAATGTGCAACCATTTTATATCCCCCCCCTGTGCATCGCCTTACACAGGTTCCCAATCAGGTGTGTTTCCTGGAGCAGAACTACATCTGGTGCACGCCTCTTGATGTACTGGAGAACAACACTTCGTTTGATTTTGTCCCCTAACCCATTAACATTTCAGTTCAAGATTTTAAACGTTTTTATCACCCAACATGTCTGTCTTGCGAGCCAATAAGCCAAAGACCCTCCGCATTTATCCCACCTGTTAGTATCCTTAGGATGTAATCATATACAATGCGATGTAACAAAAATAACACCATACCATCAGACAAAACACCCCAATCCAACAACCCACCACCCCGCTGCCCTGCACTCTGGGCTTTAAACTGCCCATGGAAAACTTGCAAAGTGCCGGTCGCCCCAGAAAAATTCAAAGAAAGAAAGAGGGGATGTTGGACCTGGCCCTTTTGGCAGGTTCACCCCGAAACTTTTTGCTTTTGCCTTGCCTGTTTCTGTAACCTGGCGCTGATGATTTAAGGTCTCTGCGCACTTTTTCACTGTGATCCAGTGTAAAGTGTGTGCGCTCTCTGTGTGTGGTGAGAGTGACCTGCCCTCCCATAGGAATGCAAGGGGAATATGTGTGACCATGGTAGTTCCTGATGTGTGGGAAGTGCAGGGTTGAGTTTGGTATGGGCAAACTCGTGAGATTGAATGCTGCGCAATGATGTATGCGGCATGATTGTGTCTAGTGTGGAAGTGCCACTTCTAGAGGTTGACATGTTCGTGTAATTTGTGTCTGGCGTGTGATTGGCTGGAGCTGACTGGTGAGCCTGGCTCAAGGAGTCAGGATGGGTCTGCCCCGGTGGTGAATGGAGAGATTAGCATGCTGATGTGAGGGAGGGGGACACCTGGGACCTGAATAGGGCTGGTCCTTCCCTCCACAAAGCTGGCTCCACCCACTGTGGTGCGTCTGATGTCCCTAGCCTGGCAAGTGAAAGGGAGTTCCTCATAACCAGTTGTAGCTGGTTCTTTCATTGCCTACACCCTGCTAGACAAAGGATTTTGCTGTATAAATGAGGGGCTGTGACCCCATGTCAGTGTTCTTCTTTGCCAAACTTGAAACTACCAGGGGCGTGCTGCTGCTTGGGCCCAGGGGAAGGCTTCCCTCCCTGGGCCCTGCCCAGCCCCTGGATTCCTGGAGGACTTGCCTTTACTGGGAGCTGCTGTGGTCCCTCTGAATGCTCCAGGACTACTTTTGACCCTTTTCTTTCTGCAGGGATCATCTCTGGGGACTTGTGGGGCTGTCAGTGACCCCAGCACGATGTGAGCGCTTTATTTTTAAATGCCCCAGGTGGAATGCGTGGATTGTGGCAGCACGGCGAGGCCTGACGAGGAGAAGGGAATCCCCTGAGAGGGATTCCCCTGTGATGCCGTCATTGCGAGAGCCCAACTCGCTGCTTTATGGCCGGATTCCTGTTTATTTTTATGTTGCAGATGTCACCCTGTTTATGGTGCCTTTAGCGAGTGAACAAATAGGAATGTGGCTAGGTGCACTGCGAAAATTTTAATTGGAAGGTTGAAGCTGAGTTGATAAAGTTTAAAAAATTGGGTGCTCCATCAGGTGGCGTAACCGTCCGAATACGCGGAGTGAATAATTGTTGGTAGCGCACAAACAAAGTAAGTGCGTCCCTGCTTTTGGGCACACCTGTTGGTTCGTCGTACAAGACAGACTCCGTTGGATTATAGATCATGAATTGAAACAAGTTCAAATGTTTATTTTATATCGTGTTTTTATTTTGTGAATATTTCATTTCATATCCTCAATTGGTGAATTTCCAATACTCATTTGTAACATGAAACACAAACGCTCCAATGAATTTCGGGGGTTGCCCTTTCTCAAGGAGCTCTGTTGGTGAAAATAATACAGTTGAAATATGCTGTTTGAATCATCACTCACATTTCACATTTAACGTAACATGCAAGAAGTATCAGGTTGTATCAGGTGCAGGTTTGTTTTAAGCAAAAATAAATGCTGTGAATATGTATTTAGTGTGTCAGTGTAAAAGAATAAATAATACCGGGTGTTTCTTTTGTTGGCAAGATGCTAAACGGTCTGTGTTTGGGGCTGTCGGAAAAAATAGCGGGGGTTAGAAATGGTAACCTGATGCTGTGGTAAGTCAGCGCAGAGAGTGTGGGCCAATTTGCGGATAAACTTACTTCGTAAAGAAGCTGAAACCGTCTTGGTAGCTGACAATCTCGGGGAACCGGGTTCGGGGTTTCTCCTCATCCCGGGTGGCCGGAGGAACCTGGGTGAGAGTGTGTAGGCGCGTAACAGAGTTTAAACCTGACAGAGACCCGGAAGTGGTCGTGGTGTCAGAGAAATAGGAAACGGACTAGTCAAAATGCGAAAAAAGTGGCGGCCATCTATACCTAGGTTGAGTTGAATGTGACCGGTAGACAAAGATGAAAAAAAACCAAAATAAAATAAAACCAGTGTGTCGGGTGTGTGCTTATTTAAAATGTGTGCCATAGATTAAATTGACTGAATTAATAGAGCAATAGATTAAATTGGCTAAATTAATAGAACAAACCACCTTAAAGGCAATGCATCAAATATCATAGAGTTATTTACAGGTAGAAGCTAAGTTCTGTGTGTGTGGTGAGAGTGACCTGCCCTCCCTTAGGAATGCATTGGGAATATGTGTGACCATGGTAGTTCCTGATGTGTGGGGAGTGCAGGGTCGAGTTTGGTATGTGCGAACTCATGAGATTGAATGCTGCGCAATGATGTATGCGGCATGATTGTGTCTAGTGTGGAAGTGCCACTTCTAGAAGTTGGCATGTTTGTGTAATTTGTGTCTGGCGTGTGATTGACTGGAGCTGGCTGGTGAGCCTGGCTCAAGGAGTCAGGACGGGTCTGCCCCGGTGGTGAATTGAGAGATTAGCATGCTGATGTGAGGGAGGGGGACACCTGGGACCTGAATAGGGCTGGTCCTTCCCTCCACAATGCTGGCTCCACCCCATGTGGTGCGTCTGATGTCCCTAGCCTGGCCAGTGAAAGGGAGTTCCCCATAACCAGTTGTAGCTGGTTCTCACATTGCCTGCACCCTGCTAGACAAAGGATTTTGCTGTATAAATGAGGGGCTGTGACCCCATGTCAGTGTTCTTGTTTGCCAAACTTGAAACTACCAGGGGCGTGCTGCTGCTTGGGCCCAGGGGAAGGCTTGCCTCCCTGGGCCCTACCCAGCCCCTGGATTCCTGGAGGACTTGCCTTTACTGGAAGCTGAGTGCTCCCTATTAATGCTCCAGGACTTCTTTGGACCCATTTCTTTCTGCAGGGGTCATCTCTGGGGACTTGTGGGGCTGTCAGTGCCCCCAGGGCGATGTGAGCGCTTTATTTTTAAATGCCCTAGGAGGAATGCGTGGATTGTGGCAGCACGGCGAGGCCTGTCGAGGAGAAGGGAATCCCCTGCGAGGGATTCCCCCGTGATGCCCTCATTGCGAGAGCCCACTTTGCTGCTTTATGGCCGGATTCCTGTTTATTTTTATGTTGCGGGTGTCACCCCGTTTATGGTGCCTTTAGCAATTGCCCACCTCGCTTCTACATTTTAAGTACGCACCAAGGGAGCCTACCCCTCGTTGTGCCAAGGAGAATCTCCGCCGCGGCCCAAGCCATTTTTATAAATGCCCGCCGCGTCCGCGGCCCGCCTGGTTGTGGGCGGGGCCGCGGACGGAAGAGGAAGTGCGGCAGGGAGGAATCCGCAGACGAAGAAGGCACCAGAGAGATGGCTGCTGGTGCCTGCCGGTGCGGGGCTCCCATTGCTGATGGAGAGCCCTGCAGGCACCAGCCAGTAGCAGCAGAAGGTGGTGGGGGCAGCGGGCACATTGCCAGTGCCCGCCCCGCCGCAAGGGAAGGACCGGGCCGACAGAGGCTGCACTGCCGTGAGTGCTGCAGCCAGCGAGAAGCCAAGGAGGAGAGTGCTGGAGTCCCCCGACAGACGCCCGGTGAGTAAAAGAGGGCTGGGGGGCTCCACGAGTCCCAGGGTAAAGCCGGTCCCAATCCGGCTCCTGTGATGAGCGGGACCGCCGTTGCTGGCCACTTTCACGCACAGCAGAATCCTTGTTTCGAGCCACGAGGCTCCTACCTTGCGGGGGCGATTTGTTTAGAGCCCACGAGGCTCTGGGGGACATTCATTGATTTAGAGTCCCCAGAGGGGGGGCTCCAACAGTGGGCGCAGTTTGGTTTCTAGGGTCAGTGAGGGCCCTGCCACAGTTTTGTTGTTTCCCAGCTGCCCAGCAATTAGTGGGCAGCTGCACCACTTAGGCGCAATTTGAGAGAGAGTCCCTGAGAGGGACAGAAGTGGCACAGAGGTGCCAGGCCTTTCACAGCTGTGCAGCACTTAGTGCCAGCTGCAGCGTTTAGGCCCCTGTTACTGTTCTCAGCTGCCCAGCAAGTAGTGGGCAGCTGCAACGTTTAGGTTTGCGCCGGTGGCGCACCCCTGACTGGCGCTGCATTGGCGGCGTGACCTGACATTCTAGACACAGGGCTTTTGAGTCCCCTTCTTGAGATGGCCAGTTGGCTAGGGGGCTGGTATGTGGGTAGGGCGCAAGGCCCTAAGGTGATTTTTGCGCAATGCGATTTTACTATGTTTATGATGGTAATTGCCTAATGTGTTTTATGGGTTAGAGTGATTTGGTGCTAGGAAATGTAATGCATTTAGTATGTTTTATGCACCCTGTATGTGGAACTTCTAGAGATGGTTTTACCTATGGAGGTTGGTGTTAGTGAGAGTTTACTTCACTGTGAGTTACGCCCCTAAATATGATTTATTCTTAGGGGGAGGGTCTAATGTGTTTAGACTAGTGAGGAGATGGCCTACTGTAATTTTACTGGTCAGCCTAAATGTGATTTATAGGTAATGTGCAATGCCATTATGCCTGGGATACCTCTAACGGTGTTTTCATGTTTAGGAGGTTGTTTTGCCTAGTATAGTTTATACTTGAGAGGTTATGTGTCCATGCGTGATCTAGGCCAATGGTTATTAGTATTGCGTAGTGTGTACCTACCTATTACCAGTGATTACTGGTTGTGATCTTTAATTGTTAGTTGGTGTGACAGTTATTCTAAGTGCTAGTTCTACTAAGTGCTGATTCTGACAGTGGCCCACGTGGCCCTGTCCTGGTGTAAATAATCCCTTGTGAATTTTGCCCGTGCCAGTTGGCACAATGTATATTGTGTGATTACTATCTGATGTGTTTTCACAATCCAAAAGTTATTAACCTTGTGTGGAGTTCCTTTTGTGGTGTGCCTAGGATGTTGTTGATATGTGTGTGCGCAAATGCTTTACACATTGTCTCCGGGATAAGCCTGTCTGCTCGTGCCAAGCTACCAAGGGGGTGAGCAGGGGTTATCTTGGCGTGTGACTCCCTTGCCCTGACTAGAATGGTGGTTTCCGCCTGGGTTTGGCGTAAGCCTTAGCCAACCAGAAATCCCAGTTCTAAAAGAGGAAAAATAGTGTGCTCCGTTTCCCTGCCCCTAACCATAGTACTCGTAGCGTCCCTAATAGATGGATAGCAAAAGACCATAAGCAAGCCCCAACCCCTGCAATCAAATCCTCGTGTCCCACCTCCCCCGGCCCACCCCGCCACCATGTCCCCAGTCACTCAATGTCAGGCTGCCATGTTCCAAGTCTTTATCTCAAGGAGGTTGAGCATCTGCATGTTCCCCCGGCGCTGCGATCTGTAGGACCCTTTGCACCTCGATAGTCAATCCACTCCGCCACCGCCTCCGGTCGGTCGAAGAACCACGTTCTCCCCTCCGCCTCAACCCGGAGGCGTGCTGGGAACAGCATCGAGTACTTCAGTCCCCATTCCCTCAGGTCTCGTTTCACAGAGAGGAATGAATGCCTCTGTTTCTGCACTCTTTGCGTGAAGTCCAGAAAAAAGGAAATGTCCGCGTTTTCGCAGCAAAGGGGGGCCCCTGCTCTGGAGTTCTAGGGAATCACATCTTTGTCGTGAAAGTTTAGGACTCGAGCCAGCATGGGCCGCGGGGAGCGCTCGGTTTGGGACGGACGCCCGGGACCCTGTGAGCATGTTCAATAATGAAGAACTTACTGAGGCCCTTGGGTTGGAGGTGCTTAAGGACAAGGTCCTTGATAAACAGCTCTGAGCATTGCCCCTCAGCTTCCTCTGAAATTCCCAGGATGCGAAGATTGTTGTGCCGAAGTCGACCTTCCTAGTCATCCAACTTAAGGTCCGCGAGGCTGCGAGAATCCTGGAGCTCGCAGACCTCCCTTTGTAGCTGCGAGACATCTTCGACAAGACTAGAGGTCATGATTTCTACCTGCTTGACTTTTTCGTTAAGTTTTCCAAGATCGGCCCTGATAAGATTGATGTCAATCGTCACAGTATCCAGGGAAGTCTTGACTCCAGTAATGGTCTCCATAACATCCTTAAGCAACGGTTCCTGTTCATCTTCCCCGGGGCTCCCCGTGCCGGCATCTTCGGACAGCCAGCCCCCGAGTGTCTTTGGAGACTGTGTAGCGGTCCAGTTTATTGGACTGGACCGGTTTCGTCCCGCGGGATCCAGCGACCTTGACGCGCTCCATAGCAATGTCCAAGGTAAGCTGCGAGCCAGACTAGGGCACTCAGAGTGGGCAGACGTGCCACCCCCCCACAGTTCTTGACAGCAACGCCAGCCAGGTAGGACCTCAATCACACTGTCTATCAGCCCCCTGACAGGGAGCCAAAACCGCCAAGGGAGCCACGGGCCCCGGGACATCCGCCATTTGCACGTTCCACAGTCGTCTTGTGTTGACCCCTAGGGCATTCGCCTTGGCTCCTCCTGCCTGGAGGTGACTTGATATCAGTAAAAGCACAGGGGAGCCAATACTTCCTCAAAGCTTCCTAAGCTCACGGGGGTCTCTGCAGCGCCCCAAAGGACCAGCCGCTCAACGCACAGGTCACTGGCAAGGCAGATTGCGTGATGGTTGTGGCTCCAATGGAGCAGACAGGGGGAGGCCACAGTAGTTAAATGTGCATCACCGCCATTAACCAAATCGGGGCGGATGCGTGATGTGGTGGTCGTGAGGATTACCCTCCACTGCCTCGTCAGGGGTAATGCACGGCCCAGAACTCACCACCGCTGCAGCCGGTGGCAGGCGCCTGGTCCCGGGAATGAGATGGGGTTTCGCAGCAGCACCTTTATTCCTGTGGTGCCGCCACGCAATGCAATCCGATCAGCTGGGTCTCCCATCCGGTCCTCATATGCAGTGCCATGTCGAGGCGTCCGTCGCCAGGCGCCCAGTCACTGCTACTGCTGCGGGCGGAAAACACTTCACCACAGCTCCGCTAAAGGTCAGTGGCAGCCCCTCTAGATCACAGCACCACTGCACCAAGGGGCCAAACCGATCGAGCCTCTCCTCCTGCATCACAAGAACTGTGGGCCCCGGCTTCCGTGGTCCTGGTAGGCCTCAATGTTACGGGGAAGATATCTCCCCCATCCGAGCTGCGCAGCGATTCTGGGATGGCAGGTTGTAAACCGCTACTGTTCTGACCCCTGAAGCCATCGTTGGGCGAGTCGGATGGTATAGCAGGATAGTCGTCGGGCAAGGACGAACTTCGGAGCTAATGCACTACGCGGCCATCTTCCATCCGCGCTTGGCCACCTGCTACTTGCCTTTTAAGTGGAGTTTTACAGTTTTATAAGAGATAGTCGTTTTTGTAAAGGTTTTAATTAACTGTACAATAAATATATTACTTGCTTACTTACAGTGAAGAGAATGTAGACAAACAGTAACCAAACTCCAGATAGGGTTATTGCAAATTAATCTTGCTGCCACAATTTAATCAATTGGAGGGGAACAAACAAGCAATCAGCCATTCCAAGAGCATTGCCGTAATCTAAGCTGCTCACAATCAATCCTTGTACACTGGTCTTACACCTTGCTACTGGGATCCACTGAAAAAGTCTGTGGAGAGTGAATAAGTACCCCAACAACCTCCTGCAAGCAGCATTTACAAGGTTCTGCATGGAGAGAGAATCAGTGTTCATGAAACTCAGATTCTTAACTACCCTTTTAGGCATTGGGGCAGACCCTAACAGAAAAGGCCACCAGAAGTAATTCCAGACCGTGACAGCCCAACCGAAGAGGAAAATTGCAGTCTTTTCTGTGTTGAGTTTCAAACAGTGTGACTTCATCCACCTTGCCACTTCCATGAGACAGTTCATTAACTGTCCTTGCGTCTCAAATCTCATCTATCAAATTTCTGCAATAATATTAAAGTCATATATAAATATTATGAAAATTGACTCATAAAATACCTTTTGAAGCAGCAGAGAAGGTGCTATGCATATCCCAAAGAAGCAACCTCTGCGCCTATGATTTGGACCCAAAAACTATGCTCTGAAAGGGAAATGTTTAACTTGGATAAATCACCAATTGTTTTACAAAAACACTTAGTTACTATCTGTTGCAAAGGGTGCTCTAGTAGTCCATATTTTTAACTCCCTCTGGCTCTTAATACCTTGTGCCTAAATTAGCATAGCTTATATTTCAGCACAGGGAGAATAGAGCCCGTGGTGCAAAGAACATTTTGCTTTCTTCACGGTGTAAAATAATTTGCCTAGTGAGAAATCTCCATTGACTACACCACACCAAATGTGGGGATTAGACTAGCCATTTCCTGAAGTAACCTTTCGACCAATTCAAGAGTGTAAGGTTTGTAAATGCCAAAAGAAATGTAAATGTGTGGGTGTTCACAAACTTTAAAGGCAAACTACGCTTTGTAATACCCATTCCTCCCCCCCCCCCCCCCTTGGATTTCTCCGCACTTGTTCAGGAGAAATAAACCGCATGCAGTCCATTTACGCCTGCCAGGAATCACTTGAGAATGCCTGGCAGTCATAATAGAGGCATATTTGTCTGTTATTATCTATTCATGGCTTAAACACTTCTGGTAACAGGACCATATGTGTTTTTGTACAGAATAAACCAGAAGAAGTGGTGATAGAGCCCCATGAGAGCTGATTTTTGTATATTTTCTAATTGATCTTGATATTTACCTGGAAAGTGCAATGTAATTATGGGGCCGCAAAAGTGATGCTAAGATTATTAAAGCACTGGTAGGTTAATTGCATCATTGTTTGGTGGTCTTCTAATAGGACCCAAGAGCACATGTGAGTACCAGAAAGTTTCTGTAAATTGTAGCACGATGTATGGGGAGAACAAAGAAGGCCTGTTCTGACATGTAGAAGGCTTGGACACTCATTTAAGGCTTTACATCCTTCTGTCTGAGCAGAACCCAGCAGCTGACCCCATCTAGACTTTTCTCTCTGGATATTTTCCCCCAACAATTTTCACCATCGAAGCAGGAGCACTTTTAGCAAACAGATTGATTGCTGGGCAGCTCATGCAATGATGAAATACGGGCCTGATTTAAAACATTACTGAGTTTTTAAAACATAACACGATAGCAGGAGTAGCCTTTGCAAAACTAAAAGTGTATGCCCGAGATGCAACTTGATCAATCTTCCACAACTTGTGGCTATGTGAGGACTTTTCATGCCCAAGATTGTCATGGTGCTCATGGTGGTCTCAGGCATGAGTAAAGCTGTTATGAATTATGTCTGAGGTGTTGCCATGAATAAGACAGCCCCACTGATACCATCCTAGCCTGTGGATTGTATCCAGTGTTGGAGAAGAATGAGGGTCTTTCATTGGAAACAAAGTGGTTTCCCTGGGTGGGAATGGAAGAGTTGGGCAGAAAGGAAATACGCCAATCTTTGGCAGATGCCCCCTTTGATGCACAACTTAAATGAGTCTCTGAGTATGCCTTGGAATGTAACTGATAATAGTGTAAATATGTATTTGCTATATTTTCCCTATCTCTTCAAATGGATTGTAATTGTTCTTAAAATTAGACCTCCCAAAATAAGGCCTCATTAAGGATGTGGGATTCCCGGGGCATGTGGTCTTCCTTGGTGGTTTTCATGTCTGTTTTGCCTAGTTAAGCCCTTATATATTACATTATAAGTAGAGGTAGAGCAGTTGGACAGTATTCCTCACAGCCAATGAAGATGGCAAAAAAGAATCCCATGAATGTGGCAAGTGCGTGATGGTCTGTGATTGATGAGAGGCCCATTTCCGCACTCGGGGATGGGCGTGCCTGGGACAAACATGGGCTCACATCGAGGTGTAACACTGCTTCCTGTAGGTGAGATTAGACTGTGGGTGGGTTCAGTAGTGGTCACTTTGCCTTTGTTGGCAGCCTATCTATGCATTTACTGAAATGAGATGAGTGTGAGACACACCGAACATGAGAGCCTTGAACAAGCTTACCTGGTATGATGCTGGAGGGAAACAACCTTTTATTTCTGTCTCTGCCCTTGCAATAAACTCCATCCTAGGACCCTCTTTGCATTCATTTGGCCCCACTGCCCTGAGCCCTTTTTCCTCCACGGTCCATCGGCAGAACCTCGTGTTATAAACATGAATGCTGCTTTTTCAGGGATACCAGAGACCCTGGTCACTCAAAGAGAGCCTAGGAGAAGGCACAGCTGGGCTTTAAACTGCACACTTCACCATACCTCCCAGTCGTTCTGTGATGCACTGGTGCAGCATCAGAGGCTGGGAGGCTTGTGAAAGAGTAGTTTAGAGGTAGGACAGTTTTTTTTTCTTTGTGCTGTATCCGGGCTGAGGCCCTTCAGCTCTGTTGTCTCTACATCCATGAAAATAAATATAAGTTTTGGTGCCTCAAGAGGGGTGGGGCACATGTACAAGGGTCTTTCTACTGGCTCCTGACAAATCCCCAGCCTGTGCTCCTATTCGGAAGGAGAGTTGGGACTAAGGTGAGATAACCTCGGTGGCCCAGAATGAAGCAATTAAAACATTAGGTGGAACCAGCAGCAGGGGCGTTTTTCGAGCGGTCGCGGGAAGATTAGCCTGGAAGGGCATTTATTACCATAGCACAGTCTGTAAATGCACCTCCTACAGAGCTCTCTTGCCAGCTACTCCCTCTCCCCTCCTCCTGCCCGTTCCCTGCTGAGACCTCGCTCACAGCATGGTTGAAGTACCTGCCACGCTCCCATCCTTTATGTTGACCGGCCAATGCCTAACAGAACCACCCTGTCAGCCCAACTACTGTCTACAAGACACAGCCCCTACTGCAAAAAGAAACTTGGCACAAAAGGCAGTACAATAGCTCGGGGGCTAAATACAACTGCTGCCATTGTAGGTTATTAAATACTTGGCAGGATGAGGAATGGCTCAGACTACCCCAATCACTAGCAGAAATCACCCCTACACCCACACACCAGCTCAGTGGAATAATGCGTCTTCCCCAGAAACCTTGGCACACTATACAGATCACGGTCGTGTGTTTCAGCAGGATGCAGACAAACAGCTGGAACCGGCTTTAGCTGATTTACCATACCTATATCAGCACATTTTGTGATGCTACGCTGCATGCATTTCTGATCGCCTTTAGGCCCGAAAGGCAATGAAAAATAGGTGATTGTCTGTGTGTTCTGCGTTCTTAACATTCAGCAGTTGGTGCTATGTGCATTACTTAATTCTCCCATTCTTAATGGTGGTGTTATCATGAAGCGTGTTTGTTTACAATGTGAGTCTTTTGAGTTGGGGTGAAGTCATGGGGAGGTTCGTGTTCGGTGGTTTGCAGAGAGCCTGGTTCGTTTTCTAAGGCACACATTGCTTTTCACATGTTGAGAGTATATTTAGGAACGAGAACTGAAAACATGGAAGCATGTGTATTCGAAGCTTGGTAAACATTCACCTCCCATCGCTGAAGGGAAGAGGGCAAGGACAGAAGGGGGCACAAATAGTTGTGTCTTTTGTTTGCAGTTGGAGCTTTATTGTACTGGTGACTTTAATGTCCCTCCTCCAGATGTACCCCAGAGCAGGGACTGGCCACTAGCCAGAGTGGCGAAAATGAAAACTGCGTGCCTTGTGTGTGATTGTTCGTCTGTCTCTCCAGCTAATATTGGAATTTAAGTCCTGTTAGCTGAAGCATCAACAGGCTTCATTTGGGCTGACAGCAAGTCAGTTCAAGAGGCCCTGAGTGTTCAGAGCTCTGGCATCACAGAACAAGGGGCTCGGTAGGTGCAGACGTCTGTGGCCACTCTCTCGTGTCCGTCATCTATCGCTATCCTCCTACAATCGACCCACCTGTCCTCCCATTGTCCTCAGAGGACCTTTCCCTCCTCCCATGAGAGCCGCATTGACGTTTATAAAATGATCTCATTGCTGTTAAAATCTCTTACCGAAAACTATTACCAGAAAGTGGCCTGATGCCCTTTTCAAATGTGTTGTTCTATGAACCTGTGTTCTTTTGAATAGCAATAAAAATATGACACATAGTTAACCTCGTTGAAATCAATTACAAGCTAATGTAAAATGAAACAGCTAGCATCTTCGATTGAGCACTGTAAAGATATTCACATACGCTTGGTTATCATATAGCAGAACATAACGGCGTAAACCAAACTTGTGTCATATAAATATTACATATTCAGCATTCTTATTAATTGACTAGAACGTGTATCTCAATCAGGGATATGCCCAGAACAGAAAAACACTGTAACATCTGACAATATTACGGGGAAAATAAATTCCAGGCAACATTTTTTAACGCATAAACTGATTTAAGAGCCATAATGGGTCATGGCAATAACATTTAGTGCTCAAAGTAACAGTCTTATCAGACAGAATCACTGACTGATCACGTTGGTGACCGGTTTTTTGAATGCACGATTCATTGCACCAGATTCATTAGCCATTTTGCTAATTGCGGTTTGTACTGAGGAAGACCCCCTTCAATTCAGTCTTTGTGGTGGAATCGTCAACATTTCCTAGTCTTAGCCTCGCATTAATTGTCAGACGTTGATCAATCCTGCGCAATTACATTGTGAGATTATGATATATGTGTGTTAGGACTACACGTGTATATATCGTGTGTGCACTTTACTATTTGTTCACTATTGTCACTTGCACTTAATATTCACCAGAAGCACTTCTATCTATGAACTGGAATATTTTTCTATATGTCCATAATATAGTTCATATACAAAGGCTGTTCTTGTGTAGTGTGCACTGCTATCATATAATAAGGTGTGAGGCCCCCTATTGACTGCTGAATGACCACTGAATGGTTCAGAGTGGAACGTATTTACAACGATATGTTTTTATCAATGTTCTTTGAATTACAGGCTTGCCCTCTTGTTGTTTTGATATGTAAATGCAGAAGTAGCACCGACTAGTGGTAAAGCAATCACCATTCCTAGATATACATGCTGGAATGAGGCTTCACAGAAATTGACAAAGAGATTTAGAGTAAGTTTAAAAGGGTTTATGAACAAACTAATTCAACTCAATTATTAGTATTAACATTTTAGTCGTCACAGATTATTATTACAGATTTCAAATAATCTAAAAGTCAGAAATTCAAAATATGATCAAATAACACATTGGTAGGAATTACAAATAGAATCCAGAATATGCAGGAAGATTGATCCATATAGGAAAATCCCCAATCTAAATTAACGATGGTTGGGCATATTTGGCATTTATTTTAAACAAAGTAAGGAGGTGTCAGCTTCAGAATACCAAATGAAGGTTTCTGATGAGAGGATATGAATGCACAGACATGAAGCCTTAGCACTAAAGCAGTGGGATATACCAGAGGCTGAAATGGTATTTTCATCTATAAATCAGGAGGGATCTCTAAAATCTGCCTCCCAAGTTCTGCAGCAAGGTCTCTCTCTAGTCAGAGGAACACATGCTAATATATTTGAATAAAACATGAGTTGCAACATGTCTCCCATACTCACGCCCATACACCAGTCAGTTTTCAGGATACTCTGGGAGCAGGTAAACTCCTCGGTTGCTCATGTCTTCACAATGGGTCCTACTCAACCATGTCCTTGGTTCGTTACTGACAGTTCTTCCCATGATTCACGTTTTCTGCCATCTCCTCTCCACCCAGGGAGAGCCTCACTACCAGTTGTCTAAACATAATAAAATGTCTAATTACTAGCTATCTGTAGACTTCTAGAAAATTACAGCATCTGCAGTGGGAAGAAAGAGAAAAACATCTTGTGCAAAGCAACAGTTTAAACACAAAAAATAGGCCTCTTAGACCTAACTTGTGAATTCGTTTTTCAAAATGGGATCAGCAGTTTAGCTAACTCAATCCATTTCAAAAGGTTAATTCAAGTGTTTACTTACAATGTCTAACTGTGATCACCTTCTACAAATTTTGCCTTAAGTGTGCGTATGTTATTCGAGATTGACAATAGAAATTTAATGTTAAATGAGTTTAATTTGCAAAATGAGAAACTTTTTCCATTATATTATGTGACCAAATCAACTTCTGTGATGAGTTGATTTTGGCAGTCTCAGGATTTTATTTAAACACTTTGGTGTAGGAAACCTGGAAACAGAAAATGCCAATAACTGTGAAAATAGAGAAGAAATGATAAGTCTACTTAGATGACCAAACAGAATTCTATAAGGATCAACTAACATTGATCTATTTGCATGGGAAAAAGGAACAGAGTCTGTGACGCATCAGGCTGACAATAAAATACCTAGCATATCTTATAACCATTGTGCTATCTGAGTGGGTTTTCAAAGTAGCTGGTGTAATTGTTATGCCAGAATGACCAGTCTCTGTCTTCAAAACGTAGGGATACTGATGATGATCAAAATGAATAAACATTTGATCCCCAACAATGTTCAGCCTCGCCAGACCCAATAGTGGATGAGGTTTCTCGTACATCCCAAACATGGGGTACGATAGCCCTCTTGACAAAGTCCCTGAATATGAAGACAAACTCTACATCTCTGACTCAAAAGTAAAATCTGATACACTCATAGCACAACCCAAGTAAATCTAACACTTTAGTAGCACAACAGACACTTCTGCTTTAAGAAAAGAAATTAACATGTTTTTCTTTTTAAATTTGTTGTTCAGCAGAAATGACCCCCCACCATTGATCACGCACCTGATTCTGATGTATAGCACCACGGTTGCCACCAGGTCCGGTATAGTGGGCAACTTTCAAGAGAATTTGCGGCAAGTGTTCTCCGTGGACCCCATGGTAACTCCAAACTGCTATGTCTCCTTCTTGGAGGGATTAGCCTCCCACGGCTTGAGCCTCTGTCACTAGAGTCCCTTGGTGTTCCAGTAGGGCTGGAGGAGCTATTAGCAGCACTGAGTATCTCAGCGACGATCACCCAGAAGTTACTTGAGGTTTTCTTGGAGCCCTTGCACTTGCACTTGCGAGTGCCATCCTAAGCCCCTCCATAAAGGAAGGAGAGATCTGCATGTTCTTAAAACCAGGTGGTGTTGAGAGTGACCCTTCTGCGTATAGACCACTTACCATAATCAATACAGATGCAAAAATATTGTGCAAGTTACTGGCCAACTGTCTGGTGCCATACATGACCCAACTGGTGCACAAAGATCAGTGTGGGTTTATCCCCAGATGAAATATCAGTTTGAACCTTAGACGCCTGCACATGTCCTCCATGAGGTGGAGTACTGTGACAAGGAGCCGGTGCTGGTGTCCATCATTCTAGAAAAGGCCTTTGGCACGGTGGACTGAGGTTACTTGCTGGAAGTGCTATGGGTCACGGAGCTAGGCCCCCATTATGGGAGATGGAGCCAGGTACTCTATACTGCTCCCAGTGCCAGAGTGCACGTGGGATGCAGCCACTCAGAGGCATGGGCACTAGAGAGGGGTACGAGCAGGGTTACCTTCATGCCACTCTTGTTTGAGTTAGCAACAGACATGCTTTGTGGTATTGGGTGTTAGGATAGAAGATGCTCGACACCGTCATACTATATGTAGATGACGCTCTCTTTTATGCTTCAGCTCTGCGGGTGGCTCTAGGGTCCCTGATCTTCCCATTAGCGTTGTTGGCTTTTATGCCGCCGGCTGGCCTCCTGAACATGGGCCTCTGATGGAAGCCTTCGCACTTCCGTTGCATGGGGGTCCAGGTGGCCCACACGGAGACACAGCAACTTCAACTGAACGTAAATAAGGTTGTTAAAGCCTTAGGGCATTCAGTGTCCTTGTGGAATGCATTGCTGTTGTCACTGATGGGCAGATTGGCACTGTCCAAAATGGTATTGTTGCCGAGATGTCTTTATGCACTACAGAACTCACTCTGTCTTATACCCCAGAGGGTCTTCAAGCAGCTGAACTTCATACTTACATGCCTGCTGAGGGGTGGTAGCCGCAGAAGAGTGGCTTTGGCTTTGTTGACTCGTCGATACAGCTTTGGGGGTTTGGAGGTACAAAGACTTGATCTGTACCACTACGCATCGCACTTACAACATGCGGTAAGGCGGCTGGTCAAGGATGCCAATTGGGAGAAGCATCTATTGGCTGGTTTAGTGACTGCGAACTGTCTACCAGTGGGATTATTAGAGGAGGCGGGGGTCCCTGGAAACCTCTGCTATGTTGTCCGCCAGAAGGCATAAATCTGGCAACCATATATTGAAGTGGTGTTGATATGAGCTCTTTTCTATTGCGAACTCCTATTATGGAAACTGGGGCCATTCTGGGAGATGATGGGGAATATGTCCTTCCAGGCATGGCGGGACGGAGGGTGTGTACTAGTGTAGGAACTGTACCAGTCTGAGTCAATTCTCACTTTTGAACAAGCTTGCAAATGATTTACATTCGGGCCAGGACAGTTCCTACATTACGCAGGCCTAGCAGAGATGGTTAATCAGACCTGGCACTCCTATCGAGCGATGCCCCAGCACGGGCATACTCTGGATGTCTTGCTATTCTGCGGTTTGGGCAGACATCTGATCACACATCTTTATCGGGCAATTCGGGAGGATACTGTTGGTCCACCACCCAGAGCACGTGCTGCCTTGGAGCTGAATTTGGACTCTCCCTTGGATGACAGTGCTTGGCAAGCGTCTGCCGGCATACAGCCTCAGTATCCTGTAATGCCTGCTTTAAACTAGTGCATTTTGATTTCATTCATAGGACATAAATGACCCCTAGGGTGCTGCATCATATATCACCGGACTGCTCGGTTGATTGTACGCCCTGCGCCGCCAGTGGGGAAGACTTTTACATTTGGCATGGCACTGCATCTGGTGTACTCAGTGACTTTTGAGAGTGAGCTGTAATGGACATCCAGCGGACCATATGCATACAAATGGATACTACACCCTTACACTTCCTGCTGGGATATGTTCAGAGGCTGAAGCATGGAAAATGTGGTATAAGTTTCTGGAATTAGAACTAGTGCTGGCAAGGCATAGAACAGCTATCACCTGGATGGGTCAATGTGCCCCGGGGGGTAGAGCAGTGGAACAGGGATGTGCAGGAGTGGGCACAGGCAGAAGAGGTGCACATGAAGCTGAATAGGGGGATGATAAATTAGAAGATGACATGCTGGAGTGGCAGGAAGTGTGTGATGCCTTTTTGGACCCCCGCACAGGTGTGGAGTCAGCTGATAGTGAAGATGCAAGTGACCCTGTAAGTGATAAGTCCAGCGGAGAGGCATAACTGTAGAATTGCTGGGATGTTTGGAGTTGCCTGGATAGAATGTGGTATGCTGGCGGGTAGCAATCGGAAGCAGCCACTAGTATATTTGTAATTTAATTAATGAGCGTTTCTTGTGTGGGGTACTGTGCATGTTTTTAATGTTGCCATTATTGCTGTCTGTTACTTATTAAAACTGAAAAAGAAAGTTTTTTTTAAAAATGTTGTTCCAAGAAATGTAAGTGAATTTAAATATACCAGTGTGCAAGGCACAGAGAGATAATCAATGGAGACAAAGTCATTTTTTGCCTTGCAACTGAGAGGTGACAAAGGTAATGAACACGACCCATGGGGCAATCAAGAACTTTACAAAGAACAACAACCTCTAAGTCTGAAATGAATGCTACCATTTTCTGAAAGAGCAAGTTGGCTCCATGCCTGAACTTTCATACTCATGCTTGGCTGTTGGTGAAGATTCAAAGGACCGCCTCTTTTAAGGGTGTGACTTTCCTTAACCCTTTGGATGCTCATGACGGAATGGTTCCATCATGAGCACCAGTTCTCCTGTGCTCATGACAGAACCCTTCCGTCATGAGTACAGGCATGGAAAATCCCTCTACTGCAGACAGTAGAGGGATTTCCCTTTTTTTTCCCTTGGGGGTGGGAAAGAGCTTTACCAACCTACAGAGGCCTGTTAGGGGTTTTCATTGCAACGACGATCACGCACATAGCGTGCTGTTGTCATTACAATGAAAACGAAACTGAAACTTAGTTTCAGTTTCACAGTTTCTTTGCTTGTGGGGCTATCTCTGCCCTGAGCACCGAAACACATGGGAGAGGTATCGTCGGAAAGGGGAGAATCTCCCCTTTCCAATGGTATCCTTCCCTAGAGGATTCCTGCTTGGGGATCACCCCTGAAGGGCGATCCCCAAGCAGGGCGCCACCCACTAGCACCAGGGAGGAGAGAGCGGCCTCTTCGGCAAGATTCTTTGCTCCTCCATAGTTTGTTACCGGTGACAGTCTTTCTGTCCCCCCCTAGAGAGCAGATGGGGGCAGTAGCCCCCAATCTGCCCCACTGGGGGGCAGAAAGCACCCGACACCAGGGATAATTTTTTTATTGGCCAGGGGCTGCCCAGAGAGGGTATCCCAATGCCCCCACCCTATCCCGCAAAGAAGGCAAAAGGAGGCATATGGGGCAATAGCCCCACCCAATTCCCCCCCAGGGCGGCAAAAAGCCCACTAGGCACTGACTTGTATTTAGCAATGTGCCTCCCTGTGGATTTTGGGACCTAGTGCAGCCGGCACATAGGGAAACCTAGCAAACCTGTACATTTTTGAAAACTAGACACCAAGGGGCATCCAGGATAGGGTGACTCGTGTGCCTCTCACCAGGTTCAGTTACCCAGAATCCCTTGCAAACCTCAGACTTAGTTTAAGAAAACACGTTTTCCTCACATTTCTGTGACAGTAATCTATAGGATCTGCGTGGAGACACAAAATTCCATAAACTGTGCATTTCCCAAAGTCCCAAATAAAAATGATACCTTACTTGTGTGCATAGGCCTAGTGCCTGCAACAGGAAACGGCCCAAAAAATCAATGTGGACACACCACATTTTTACAGTGAAAACTGACCTTTTTTTTTTGCAAAGGTCTTAGTTGTGGTTTTTGAACCCTAGCTCTGCGGGCACTTAGGAAAACCTAGCAAACCTATACATTTCTGAAAACTTGGCACCCAGAGGAATGCAGGATGTGCTGACTTGTTTGACTCTCACCAGGTTCTGTTACCCAGAATCCCTTGCAAACCTCAATCTTTGTAAAAAAAAACACATTATCTTCACATTTCTGTGATGGAAACTTCTGGAATCTGCGTGGACCCACAAAATTCCACCTACCCCGTATCTCCTAAAGTCTTCAGAGAAAAATGGTACCTCACTTGTGTGGGTAGGCTTAGTGCCTGTGACAGAAAACTGACCAAAACGCAACATGGACACGCCACATTTTCACAGTGAAAATGGACCCTTTTTTGCAAAGTGCCTAGCTGTAGATTTTCAACTCTAGCTCTACCAGCACCTAGCGAAACATAGGAAATTTATACATGTTTGAAAACTCGACACTCAAGGGAATCAAGGATAGGGTGACCTGTCTGGCTCTCACCAAGTTCTGTTACCGAGAATCCCTTGTAAACCAAAAAAAACAAAACATTTTCCTCACATTTCTGTGATGAAAAGTTCTGGAATCTGCCTGGATCCACAAATTCATACCACCCAGCGTTACTTCAGGTCTCACGATAAAAATGATACCTTACTTGCCTGGGTGGGTAAAGTTCCCTCAACAGGAAAGGGTCCAAAACATATTGAGGAGACATCAAAATTACCTATCACAAAAAAATGGGTTTTGCATGGGGGTCACATGGGTTTTTGGTCCCGGGCTTGGCGGCCATCTTGGGAAACCTACCAAACCCAAACATTTCTGAACACTGCACACCCGGGGGAGTCCAATGAGGTCCCCCAATGTTTTCCTACACAGAATCCCCTGCAAACCTCAAATTTAGCTGAAAAAAATCAAATTTTTCTCAAACGTCTGTGTGGTAAAGTTCAGGAATCTGCTTTCGATCCAAAAATGTCCTACCACCCAGAGTTTCCATAGATCTCCTGATAAAAATGATACGTCACTTGCATGGGTGGGTCAAGTACCCACGACAGGCAGGGGCCCAAAACGTATTGAGAAAATTACCTATCACATAACAACCTGGTTTTGCAAGGGGGGCACCTGGGTTTTTGGCCCCGGGCTCAACGGCCATCTTGTGAAGCTACCAAACCAACACATTTTTTAAAACTAGACACCTGGGGGAGTCCAGCAAGGTATGACTTGCATGGATCCCCCAATGTTTTCCTACCCAGAACCCCCTGCAAACCTCAAATTTAGCTTAAAAAAACATATTTTCCACATATTTTTGTGTGGAATCACCGGTGTCGGCAGAAATGTCCTACCCCACAGTGTTCCCCTAAGTGTCCCGAGTAAAATGATACCTTACTTGTGTGGGTGTCCAATGTAGAATTGGCTAAAAACATATTTTTTTTTTAAATGTGGCCCTTAGAATTCAATGTGCTTTACCCTTAATCCCTATGTTTTTGTCTCTTCCCAGTCACGTGACCTTGCCCTACCCACAAATGTGACGTATCATTTTACTCGGGAAATTTATGATTTTTGTACTTAGACTGTAAAACATGAAGACATCTGTATCCCTTTGGTGAATGAGTGTAACTCTCGGTAAGAATATGCTGTGTTTTTTTGTCCAGTTTGAGCTTGAGATAGCCTCAGATTGTGGTGAACATAACCATATCCGTGGTTGTAATTTTATGTGTGATGGAATGTCTTGTGCTTCTTTATATACTTGTTGTGATTTAGCACAAAAGTTTGTTCCGACTTTACCCTTGGATGTTTTCCTCACAATCTTACTTTTGCGTTAAACTGCAAGAAAATAGTAAACCACAGTGCATAGCATTGCAAGGTTCCACCTACCTTGAATACAGCTTGCATAGTGCGACACTGATTTTACACCACACAAGGGGTACAAAAAATCTGATAATTCCTGTATTGTAGTATAGTGTCTTTGACCACTTCACATGGACTATGAAAAATGGTGCAACCCCTTAGTAAATCTGCCTCTTCTGTGTTTTTAAGGGCTCACTGAAGGAGCCCCCAGATAGATTATCTGGTAAATGCTTTATTATTTGTAAGATTTTGTTCACAGTTCCTCCTTTCCTTTTGCTTATTATAGTATAATCCACTTATAACGTTGGGAACTTGATTAATGCGATTATTACATGCCTTTAGGGCGTGTATGTGCTGGAATTAAACACGTTTGCTGTGAGGACATAAGCCATCGAGCATATTCGAGTAGCCACATATTAGAAATTAATAATATATAACAATGTCTCTTACAATCTCAGAAAATGTTTTATAGTGTTTATGTATTCTGCTTAGTTTACTGTTTCTAGAATGGAGACGTGTGTAGAATTCATTACAGTTGCAAAGATGAGGAATACTACTAATTTCATTTAACATGTATTGTAATTTTATTTTACATATTTCATTTATATTACGTATTTCTCCAACTTAAAAGTAAAAAAAGCATTATTTAGTTTTCTGTATTCAGACCTCGTGATTGAAATATTGTTGTTTAGAACGTGAACCATTAAATAAAACCCAAGGTATGAAAAACATGCTGTTTATATTGACCAATGAAGTTAATTTAGAAGACAAAAGCAGCATTCTGGAATGTGAGCAACATTGGCAAGAATCTTAATGAAATAAAATAGCAGCTGGCAGATGGTCCCCTGAGGATATCAGTGCCATCATACCACTGAACCATAAGAAAATTTCATTCCACTTAAGGTATTTAAAAGCTCAAAACTGACAACATCTGCAAGGCATAAGTTTGTTTCCCTAGAGAATCTTTACTTCAGCTGCTCTATCAAGTTTCACATTTTCTGCGTTAAAATGAAAAACATGGGGCCATATTATCAAGAAAGGGCGATACATTATCGCCTCTTTTATCAGTAGGAAACTGCAATTAAAGCGGCGTTAATGGGCTTGATAATATGCCCTTGTGAATTCCCATAGAAGCTCAGGTTAACACCAGAACCTGGGCTTCTAAGGGAATTCACAAGGGCATATTATCAAGCCCATTATCGCCGCTTTGGCGGCAGTTTCCTGCTGATAAAAGCAGCGATAATGTATCACCCTTTCTTGGTAATATGGCCCAAGATCCTTTTAAAAACACCATATCAGACTAAACATATCAGACACATTTCCTTGTTCATGATATATGCATAATTTTTAACAATTCATTGTGTTATAATGCAAACCCTCGCTGTTGTCCCTGTTCTAGGCACAGGCGTTTTTCCAAGCCAGTTGTCTCCTCAGAACTGCACTGATACTACACTGTTGACATCACTCATGTCATCTCATGTAGCATGATATTTCCCGGTGATATAAGTTCTCCTTTCTGTAGTAGCGGATCTGCTTAACTAGCTGTTGCATCATTCACAGTTCTAACATTACACATTGCCCCATGGTGCGCCGCATTTACAATGCGGCGCACCATGGGGCAAAAACGGCACAGATGATTGACGCATCTGTGCCGTAAAGGCGGCGCATTGCTGGAGTTGTGTCGCAAGCGTGACACAGCTCCAGCAATGCTTTGGGGGGCCAAGCCTTACGCCTGCTTCAAGCAGGTGCAGGGTTTTGACTCAGCATTGGCCTAAAAGAGCCTGCGTGAAATCTTGTAGATTTTACGCAGGCACTTTTGCGAGGAGCACCTGCCCTGGAACGCCCACCTTGCGCCGGAACACCCACATGTGGCACAGGGCTTTACAATGTGACGCATCTGCCTAGATGCGTCACGTGTAAATGGGTTGCAGGGGTGCACCACGTTTACGCCGCCGTTGCGTGACGCAACGGCGGCTTAAATGTGGCGCAAGTCCGACATAAATCTGCCCCATGGTGTTTTATACCTATATAAGGGCATGAATAGGGAAAACTACAATAGTGTCCTAAAATGGTTCACAACAAGCTGACAAATTGGACACATCGCCACTGGCAAACTCTTAAAAATTCTTTGGCCCACACAACCTATTGCACTCAATAACAGTGCTTTTTTACTCACCGGTGAAAACTTCAGTCCATCCAACACAGTGATGTAATTCTCCACCATTTCCAGCTATTCCTCCCAAATTATTCCAAGTGACCCAGCCTGCGATAAAAAAAAATGGTGGAGTAATAATATTGCTTTGTGCAGCCATTGTCACCTTCCAAATAAATGTGGAGATATTAACCAGAAATAAGTATATGTGTCCAGTATTCAACAGCTAAATACCCTGAAATAGTCCCCTCAAAAATGCTGCATTACCTAGTAATATGCCACCCAGTATAGAGATACACTCCCCCATAGCTGCATACAGTTGGTACCTCAGAAAGTACTAGCACTCAGTTGAAAGCTGTGCAGATCACACGTACCATGCCTGAACAATATTCCACATAAGAGAAAAAGGTGTGCAAATCATCTATGAAGTGTACTTGGACAAAGCACTACCCATTACGATTTCACGCCGCCTCCCGTGCTGTGCACTTCTGATAAAATAGGATAAGGCACTGAATGTGCTCCTCAGGCAGAAATGATCTCTGGGTACTGTGCCTGGACTGCAGCTTCCTACAAGGTGGCATCACACAAATGTGAGATACTGGCACGTCTACCACATGCACTTGGTTTCACTGGTTCACTGTGGCTGTAAACTGCTCTGCACAAGATGGCATCACACAAGCACGTTACATTCCAGTGACGCGTCCATTACCATCTGGAACAACACGCATGGAGCGAGTTGATTTTCAGTGATGCGCTCACTGCTGCATGTCAGACAATCTCCCTCAGCAGCACCTGAGACAATGCCCTCTCATGACGTCTGACAATATCCAGGGTCCCTCACTCATGCGCTCGAGCACTCTAATCAATGGTGAGTGCTTTAAATACAGTCAAACGCCATAACAGTACCAGGGTCTGCCTCTTTATATACCACAGTCCAACACACTTCCGTCAGCGTGAGCCAGGTTCCAAAAGCCTCACACTTTTCACAATATCCTCATAGATGTCGTACCAGGACCACACAGGTTTCACCAAAATCTTCTCCAAGTCATCGGCAAAATTCTGTAGTGGAGGATATAGTATACACCAGACACAGGTAATTTTTGTATAAAGATTTATTAGAGAAGCCGACCTTGGGTTGGTCTTCTCCAAGATGCCAGGAGCAACTGACAATCTTGGAACCCAATCTGCCTTACAATCTAAAATGGTACACATGCAAATGCCATACAACTTACATCATGCCACCATGCAGTATAGTGGCAGTCCTTTCAACAGCACAGCAGTCCTTCATCCTGGCAGAAACACCACAGTGCCACAGGTGTACTGAGGTTTGGGTGTCTGACGTCCCCAATCTGGTGCCTCCTTTAGAGTGGGAGCAGATTCTAAAGGTTTCCTTTTGAAATGCACAAGTGTCTTGTTTTCCAGCCCTGGGTCCAGACTAACTAAAGGGAGTATACATCCCTTTGTGTGGAAGCAGGGCACAGCCCATTTAAGTGTAAGTAGAGCGGTGTTCAGCTCCGCCCTCCCATCCTGCCAGTGATAGCCCATCGAGGCACACCTATGCCCTCTATTGTGTGTGGCTGTCCAGTAGAAATACACAAAGCCTACATGCCAATTGCACCCAGTCATGTAACCCAGTGAGAGGGTGCAGGAACTAAATGGCAGGAAAAAGCCAACTTTCTAAAAGTAGCATTTTCAAAAATGTAATTTAAAATCTAACTTTTTACCATAAGAGAGGATGTGTTCATTACAAGTCAAAGACACCAAACATAAACTGGTGACCAGGTCCCATTTGGAATTTGCAGCTTATTAAATGTAGTAACATAGTTACAATATTATCCAATGGAAGAGGTAGGCCTTTCAGTAGTGAATAATGAATTTAAGAATGTTTCACTAACAGAACAAGTAAAACACTTAAAAATATGTGCCCAACTTGTTTAGATACACTGCAACCTGCTCTCCGGGCTGTCCAGGGCTTACCCTAGAGGTGGCTTACATGTATTAAAAAAAGGAAGGCTTGGGCCTGGCAAAAGGCGTATTTTGCCCGGTCCAAATGGCAGTTTAAAACTACACACACTGGCTGCAATGGTAGACCCGAGACATGTTTAAAGGGCTACATAAGTGGGTGGCACAATCAGTGATGCAGGCTCACTAGTAGCATTTAATTGACAGGCCCTGGGTAAAGGTAGTGCCAATTTACTAGGGATTTACAAGTAAATTAAATATGCAAATTGGGTATAGGCCAATCCTGCCAGGTTTTAAGGAGAGAGGATAAACACTTTAGCATAGGTTAGCCGTAGGAAAGTGCACAGAGTTCCAAGACCAGCAAAAACAAAGTCACCAAAACAGGAGGTTTGAAGACAAAAACTTAAGAGAAAACAAAGCCAAGTATGGAAGGCCTAACAAGCAGCAGTTTGTCAGTATACAGTCTGACATGTGATCCCTTTCTTTGAACAGCACATTAAGTATGACAAGATAAAAACAACATTTAAAGGCACAGTCACCTTCTGAACTCCACCATGGCTATTGTGGGGGTGCTACTGCACCCACCATACCCCTGCTTCCAATCCCTATGTCACAAAGAAGAACAGAGAGGAATAGCATGGTACGTGCACTTCCCACCTCTATTTCAGCGAAGTTCAACTTGTTTATTGTAAACTAGTTACAACGGTGTCAACGAACATGTCGATGTGTCTCATTGTCTGTCATTCTCACTTTTATGCCTATTTAGCAACATCTTTAAAATATTACTTACCTCATTATTCATTAATGCTACCATCAGATTTCCTCTACAATATCCTATTCCGAAAGCCTCTCTGTGTTTTTTTTACCTCATTCTGCAATAGAGTGTATCTGAAGTTATCGGGGACCCGCTTCTCAGCTGTTCGGACCTTCACCACCCTTGGTGCTGGGGAGTCTCCGAAATCCTCTCTGAGACAAAACTGTGGGAAGTAAATACAAGTTCAAATATCAGAAGGGTTCGAAGTAGGCCACATAAAATGCACTTGTACGGTATCGTGCACACGATTTTCCTTGATTGTTTTCCAGCACTGTCTTGTGACCTTTAACTAAGAACTGAGAGTGTGGGCGGGTGCCTGGACAGCTGGAAGAGCCCTGTGATTACATTTAATCATCCTTTCAAAAGATGATAATCTGCCAGGTGATTGGCGTGACGTTAATATTCCTCAGAAGCAAATTTTGCTGTTTCTGAGCTGCCACATACCTCTTCCAGGTCATGCATTGGCACTAACGCGTCTTAAAGTTCCGCTTACTACTCTGCATTTACATGTTTTTCTTGAGAAAGATGAATGAAAAATTAGCAAGAACTCAAGTGAACAATGAACTCTTTGTTCACTGATCATTTTCCATTAATCTGTATGAATAGGATGAACACATGGTTATCCTTGTGTGTATGTATTGTGCACTAGAGATCTCTTTACTGCAATGGTTTTTACTGAAGACTTGGAAAAGAGGGATATATTTTCTTTCCGAATATTTTACTGGACGTTTTTACCGAGAACAGTTGATGTGAGAAACACATTTTTCAGAAGGGTTTCTTTGTTTTTCAATTAGTGCTATCAGACCTCATCGAACCACCCTCATCACAATGCAGGCACAACCGAATAAAAAAACAAAAACAAATCATAACGCCTGTGAGAAAGTAGATTACTAGTTGGGGCATATGGTAGTCCACCACAACCAATAATACCATTATTCGTGTTAGGTCCAGTAAAGATTTCAGCATCCTCAGCTAGCTTTGCCCCAGAGCAGACAGGCTTAATTTATGAAAATGTGTAAAGCATTCAGAAGTATCAATACAGTTAAAAAAGAAACACAACAGAGATTTTATTTGCCAAAATAACTAAAAATGACAACAATCATTAGAGGGGAGTAGAAGACATGAATATTTAAACTTTTAAATGAAAATAGAATAGAAAAGCACAAAGCAACAACCACAGGCAACTGGTCAGACTAGAGAGGGACAAAGGTAAGTTTTAAGGCAGACCAGGATGAAGAGTGGGTCAGATGCAAGGACCAGATTGCACCCGGCCTAAGTGTTTCCTTTGGACTCAGAACATTAAGGAAAGCTAGCAAGGCTGCATTATGGATCCAAAGATGACAGACGGACGAAGTATGAAGTCTTGGTGAAGCCTTCAAAGACAGTGGGAAAAGTTTGGATTTTGCACCCAGAAAGCATTGTCAAAGTCAGGACAACTGGTGATATACCCTTGGCAGATCGGCTTGGCAGGTTGGACCTGGTCTTCTGTCAGTTCTCCTGGCAAAAAGTCATATAAAGTTTCTAAAACCCAGCTTTTTTGTTTAGGCAGGAGAAGTACACTTTGACACCAGCCAAGGGTTCAAAGACCTCAGAAGCAGCACTAAGGGGACAGGAATCATTCAAACTGAGGCCCCCAGACAGGCCCAGGGATGGTTTAGTAGAAACTAGTCCCTGAGCTCCCTGGGCTTCTTGCAGCTTTTGTGCCTCTGTAGTTTAACTGAAGGCCGGTCAACTGACCCCTGAAGTCCAGTTCTTTGTCCTGGATAAAAATGGGAGAAGGTTTGGTCATTAGGATCCTCCTCACAAGTCTCAACAGCAGGTGCAGTCCTTCTTCTGTCTTCTAAAGGTCCAGTAGTGTTCTGAAGAGCATGTCCAGGGTGCCACATGCATGCCTGGCACTGGCTTGCGGATGGGGGTGACTCCTGACCACTCACTGACGAATAAGGAAAATGTTTTTAGGGGAATCCTACCCACCTCTGCAGCATTCCTGTTTGCGGTATAACAAACAATACAACAGTGCCCATCTCTACGTAAATCTAACATGGCAGAACCTTTCCTCCTTTATTCGGAGTTCATGTTTGAGCCCTACAGGTGTCTCCAGAGAAATGAGCAAGCTCTCCCTAGTGGGCACTCAACACAAGTTCTGGCGCAGCTCCTCTCCCACTGGGAGCTGTGCCTGGATGGCTAGGACAATAGAAGGGGCAGGCCTGGATATGACCTAAATCTACTGTGAGCCAATTTACACATAATCAAGGAGATACTCATCTCCTAGGTGATAGTTGAAATCCCAGGCAAATCAGTGTCTAGAGGCTTAAACAGCCTTATGTTAACCTTTTAGATGTACATTTTTTATAAACTATTTGTTACGAAACTGACTATACCAATAAATTTGATTTGTAATAAATATTTTAAAAAGTATGTTTTTATCTCATTCCTAGGCAGAGATAACTGTTATAACGTTTGCAAAAACATGCTTCCCTATGGAATAGCTAACCCTGCTATAGTGAAAATGGCTTTCTATGCCTCTTCACTTTAAGGACATTTTTAACATTAAACTTTTGCATGTACTAATTTTTAATACAATGCACCCAGCCCTGTGGGCATTTAAGGCTGACTTAGGGGTGACTTGTTAATATTTACAAAAAGAAAGTTTAGGCCTATCAAAAGGGGTTATTTAAACAAGTCAAAATTGCAGTTTAAACCTGCCCCATTAAGTTGCTGGATGTGCACATGCAGTCATGTTTTGTATTGACACTGCTGCAGTCCACTAGTGACATTTAACTTACAGACCCCGGATGTACTTTGTACAACATACTAGGAACGTATAGACAGGAGTATAGCCAATGTGGGCATTTCTTTAGGAGTCAGAGGCATGCATGCAAAACCTTGTTACAGGGTGCCCCTTTCAGGTTGATGTTGAGCATCACTGGGCTGGACAAGAGACGACTAGAGGGTGCAATCACCTCCAGTGATAACATTTTGCAAACGTCGTCCTTGATGCTGGCACTTACTTTGTCTGACAACTTGTAGATTTTGCTCTTGACAGGTAGGCTGTTACTAGTCTCAATGGCATGAACACACCACTCGGTCAGTCCAAATGTCAGGGAGAACAGTCCAGCAAACTGTCCCAACAATTGGTGGAAGTCTCTTATGCTGCTCATTTGTCAGTGTAGTGGACAACACTATCCCCCTTTACTCAACCATCCTTGGCATGGTATCCCACCAACGCTGCCTTCTGGTCCTACCAGTGCTTGATAAGCTCCTTGCAGAACTCTAAATTCTTGTTAGTAATCTCCCTGTACCCAGGCATGCAGGAATGAAGGCCAAGCACATAGTCACCAATGTGCTTTATTGGTTCCTTGAGAGGTTTCTCCCAACCTTCTTGGACAAGACATAAGAAAACCCTGACAGGGTGCCTATACTAATGCTCAAAGGGATTAACGCCCACTCCCTTTTGTGGTACCTCCCTGTAGGCAAATGAAAGACATCCCACTTCCTACAGAGTTTCTCAGAAAATCCGATGATCATACATTGTTAGGTGTTGTTGAATCTCACAAAAAGACCATTGATTTGGGGTGATAAGAGGTGGTAAACTTGTATGTCACCCTACACCTATCCCACATAGTAATCAAGTTTACAGACTTAAAGTTTAACCCTTTATTGGTGATTACCTCTTTGGGAAATCCTTCTCTGGTAAATATATCAAGCACGGTCCTGACCACCATGGGTTCAGTTCCTGTCATCGTAGGCATGGCTTCATGGTACCTAGTGTTATGGTCCATCACCACCAAGATGAACCTATTTACTGAAGCAGTTTTAAGGGTCCATGGGCCCAACAGTGTCAATCCCCAGTATCCCCTCATCCTGGCTTCAGTCTGGTGTTGAAGGCCTTCAAGGGTTGAGCATGTTCTCTGTGCTTGACAGAATTCCCCACTTGAAGGTCCTACTGCCTCATACTACTCAGAGAACTCTGACAGCTCTCTCAGGGTAGGCTCTTTTTTCTCTTTAGGCTCCAGATACTTACCCTGTGTGTCAGATTCTGTATAGGCCGGGAAAGGTTTTGAGTCTTGATTCCCATGCGTCTTGCAATTCCTCTTGGGTGTGGAAACTTAGGCAGTTCTTCCATACTCCAGGCTCCCTTGGCTTCTCTGACAGGCTTTCTGAGCCCTTGTGGCCACACACACCCACTCAGTCAGACCTAACATTTTTGCATAAGTCTTTCTCTTCATCACAGTCTAAAAAGAGGTTTCTAAGTCGTTTCTCAACAGCCACTCCGCTGGAATGGTAGAGCTCACAGCTACCTTCTTCATGACAGTAACCCCTCCCCACTTAAAGGTGACCATTGCTATCGAACGAATCCCCAGCACTCTGTCTTGTTGACTATCATATGGAGAGCACCTGAGATACTCTGTTCTTGGGAAACCAGCCAGTCCACTACTGTGGTCCTTCTGGCTCCTGTATTCCTCATAGTCTCCACCTTTGTCCTGATGATGATTGGTCATCACCTGTACTTCACCATGCTGGGATGTAAGGTGGCCAGGGATTCTGTATACAACCCACCCAGACTAGGGTGACTTCAGTTCATCCCTTGGTTTCACCTGCGCAAATTCCCACTCCAACTCCTGTACTCGCAATACCTTGGTACTGCCTACCTGTGGGGAGCTTCATGGAATGGAGTCTTCCTTATATGCCCTGACTTGAGATATTCCCAGGCGGTGGACAGTCAAAATATCGATTTGTAAATATCAAAATACATTTATATTGAGTTTTAAATATCATAGAGATAGAATATCGACATCAAGAATATCGACAAACAGAATATCGAACTTAAGGTACGAAATATCGATGTTGCAAATATTGAATTAGGTAAATTATTGATGTTAATAATATCAATATTTATATTAGTGTTATGTATTTTAGTATGTATTTTATATGTATGTGTTCTATATTTTTTGTCAAGTATTGTACTGTTTTTTTACATATATTTATATACACATTTCTAAGAAATTTGTAATTTTTTTTAAAGTCAATTTTGCGTATAAGTACTGTTGCGGGTTGTGGGTTTATGGGGGAATAGGGTGGGAAGTAATTTAATTTTAATTAAGCAATTATTAATTTTTAATTATTGGTATTAATAATTAATGCATTGTTAATTAATTATAAATTAGTGCTTAATTATTATTAATTGATAATTATATTATTTTGGATTAATTTATTATTGGAGTGGATTGTGGGTTTATAGGGGAATAGGGTGGGGAGAAAATTAATTTTAATTAAGTAATTATTAATTCTAAATATTGCCATAATAATTAATGTATTGTTAATTATTAATTGGTAATTAATTATAATTATATTATTTGTATTAATGTATTATTGGGGTGGGTTGTGGGTTTGCAGGGCAATAGGGTGGGAAGTAATTTGTTTGTAATTAGGTAATTAATTAAGAAAAATTGGGTATTGATTGTTTTTCTTGTTCATTAATTTGTATTAAATATTATTTATTATGGATAATTAATTTTTGCAATTAATTATTAATTACAAATACATTTTTATTAATTGAAAACTAAATTAATTGTGTGAAATTGTATGTGGGGTCTGTTGTGTGTTTATTGTGGAATAGGGTGGGAAATATTTATTATTATTAAAGTAATTAATATTTTTGATATATGTGTAGTTTTTTGTGTGTGTAAATTTAGTAATACATCATTATTTAATAACAATATTTATTTGATCTATAAGTATGTTATTTTTAACATCTACGCTGTCCAACACTTTCCCTACGGTTGCCCTCTTTGGAGTGGAAATAGTAATTTTAGGTGCCACATCACAGTGGCAGTGACACTGCGCGCACAGGCCCTGCAATGGCAGAGGGCTGGGATAGGTTTCAAAGTCTACTTTGATGGGTGGTGCAATCAGTGCTGCAAGCCCACCAGTAGCATTTAATTTATCAGCCCTGGGTATATGGAATACCACTGACAGGTAAATTAAACAGGCCAAACAGGTGTAGACCAATCCTACCATATTTAACCCGGAGAGCACACGCACTTTACACTGGACAGCAGTGCTAAAGTGTCCAGAGTCCTAAAACCACCAACACCATGTTAGAAAAAAGGCTAGGAGAAAGGCAAAAAAGTTTAGCAATGACCCAAAATGGGCAAAGTCCAAAGTGGCAACATGTAGTTAACAAGTATGATAACATCAATGGAAAAATAAATTGCTTCACATACCCAGGTAACAGTTCCTTTTGAAAGGAAATCTGAGCACCTAGTGTATTTGTGTAAATACCCCATCTCCGGAATCTGGAGGGTTGGTGAGTTTCCCTGATACTGCAAGTCAGAAGATGGGCTGTAATGGGAGAGACATAGAAAGAGACAGGGAGATCTATAGAGAGGGAGAGAGAGGAACTCATGATCCTTACGTCAGGTTTCTGACGTCTTCAAGGTCTGCAGTGAAAAGGAATCTGAAATAGCTTTATTTAGAAAGCAAATCCACAAAATAGGAAGTGGAGAAACCAGATAAACTGTGATCATTTTACTTTGATTTACTCAGAGATTGACACCAATCACTAACTGGTGCAGACTTTTTTTAAAACCCTGCATAACTACTGTCTTGCAAACAGCTGACTTGAAGTCAAGAAGAAAGCTGCTGCTCAAAATAAATCCATCTGCTTGTTAGAGGACTGAGGAGAGTATTGTGTATCAAGATTTGTATTGATTCTATGAGACTGGAGATCAAGTCCAATGTTTAAGGAAGATGCCCTTTTGCTTACCACAAAGAACCTAGAATTTGTCAGACCTCCTTCGTGAGTTCATGAGGAGTTCTGTAGCGTGTTCATAATTCGCAGCACTACAGTTCAGGTCACAACCTAACAGTGAAAAACAGAACCCTGTGCCGCTGAGTCGGCGATGTGGCAAGTGCAAGGTAAGTGGTTTTATTTATTTATTCATTTTATATTCCTATCCCGTTGTGTGTCAGGTTTCACTCCCCTGCCCCACTGCCCTTACCTGCACAGGCCGCTACTGTCTAATTGGATGAAGTGACTGGATTTGAAAGATACATCTGACAGTTCCAATTCATCCTCCACATGCTGGTTCCTGCAGTTTGTGTGGGACGGTCAAGGCTATGAGTTTTTTTCCATTTGACCTCTCATTGGCTCCTTAGTTTTTCACTAAGGTCCTGCGTCTCACCATGGAAAGTCGTTGATCCCAAGGGATACTTAGACGATATCCTCCTAATGGATGTGTCCAAGGAAACCATCAGAACAACTGCAAATGGCGTTCAACCTCCTCCAAGATCTAGGCTTTATCACCAATGAGAAGAAACTGCTTCTGATACCCTTGCCGAGGACAACATTCCTGCTTATTGTAATAGACTCTAAAGAGAAATCACTCAGCCTTAACTCTAGGAAAAATCATGACAGTTCAACAAGAAGTATGTAAGACTCTCTTGTGCCAACCAATCTCTTTTTGACAAATTGCCTGGATTATGAGCCTCCTATCGTAGTTCATTCAAGCCATATTTCCGGACCCGATTCATTACATGGCCCTACAACATCTAATGGCATATCATCTGTGCAAAGGCCTGACATATTTGGAGCAAGTACCATTGATGCAACATAGGAAAGTGGATTATTAGTGGGTGGGGGTATTCGCCTTCAGCTAGTAATAATGCCAGAATCCCTAATACGGTCCGGTTAAGTCTCAATAAATTATTCCTTGATCAACCCTTCGTAGCTGGGCAGACGAGCAGTCATGCCTAACTTAGGAGACAAGTGTGTAAAGCATTTAGTATCACAAAAGTAAATAAGTAAAAAAACACAACAAAATGAAAATCCCAAACCAATGTAAGAACCTAGAGAATATTTGTATGTTAAAAATGACACCAAAATGATGACAATCCATTGTAGGGAACCAAAGTTATACATGTTTAAAGTTTAAAATTAAACAATGTGCACTCTACCGTCAAAAAGATTAGAGCGCCACTCACGGCCATCTGGTCGCGTTGGACCGGGATAAAGTCAAACAATTAGGCAGACCGTGATGGAGTGGGGATTGGATAGGGTGTGCTCTAAGTCCCAGTAAAAAGTTTATCTTCAGACCTAGGGCCTTTTTATTTCTTTGCCCGTCCTACAGTGAACGGTGCAACGCGCCATCCGCTGTAGGACCACCAAAGCTGTGGAGTGACCAACAGCCAGATTAAGATTTAAATCCTGGTCTGGAAGCCGGTCCTGCGGCGGTCTTATGGCAGCAGTCTGCTAGGCTTATAGAAGAGCCTATCGTGCAGATCTCCACTGTCAGAGCGCTGACTGCATTTTTCTGCAAGGGACCGCCATTCTGGTAATTAGATCCACAAGCTTCTTGGATCCCAAGTTTGAGTCGATGATGGCAATCTGCTGCAGCACAATGCCTCATTGAGTCTCTGGAAGTCTTTATCCTTGACGTCGACAGTGAGGCGCTCCGGAGCTTTCATTGAGACAAACCAGCACGGTCAGGACGATTCTTGAGTCGATAACAACAGCTTGACTCTCGACATCACCTACTCTTCTTCACAAGCTTTTTAGCAAAACTTTGTAGAAATTTCCCAAACATTCATAACTTGTTCCTTGTGGTTTCGGTTTGGGGAGAAAAATGCAAGCAACACCAGCCAAGGGTTCAGAACCTTTGGATTGCCTGGCTAGGACTCCACAATGCACCTGTGAGTCCAGGAAAATCCAGTTGCAGATGGTCAGCTGGGGTAGTCCTTCCGTGGTCTGCTGCAGGTGACTCTTTTAGCAATTTTCTACCTGTTGCTTCTCAGAAATTCTACACCTTCTCCTTTAATCAGGCACAGTTCTTTATTTGTGGAGCCTTGAGAGTGCAGAAGGTGCAGTCCTTCTGAGTGCAAGCCTTCCGTGGTGTAGTCCAAGGGTTCATTAGGGCAGTCCTTCTCCTTCTGAAGTCCCCGGCAGTGATTTGAGGTGCTGCTGCAGCTCTCCCTTATTTATTCTCCATTGTGAGCTGGCAAGGAGGGGGGCACCTCAACCAAAAGGAGTAAGTTTCCACCCTCTGCTATGGCCACTTCCTGTAAAGTGTGGCATATTTTTGACCCAGAATGCACTGTTCGCCAAAAAATCAAAATCCTTGGAGTGTGTGTCTGTGTAACCAAACCAAGATGTGTGGCTAACATATGACTACACTCCACTTCCATCCCCTCTCTTAATCTAATCAAGGGGGCTCCCCATCTGACTGGGGCTCAAGAAAGCGGGGCATGGCCTAGAACTTGTGGCATCTGTTCCTCTGCCTTTGACATCCAGCTTACCTTCCCAGCCCCCTTTCTCTCCATGGATTTTAAAGGAAGCAGATCCCCCACCAAATGGCTGTATTGTTGTAGTGCAAACACAAGATGATGGACGGTGTGCTGACATTTTTCAAACACTCACCCCAGTCAAGAGACCATGGGTGAATCAATCATTCTTTTGCTGACCATGCCAGCCCAGTTTGGACCCAGCCATACTCCAATCAAACTTGAACCTTCTACCCATGGGGCAGTCCAGCCAGAACAGCCAGGTTAGGTCCTCCTGGACCAGAATCAAGCATCCTGGAACCACCTGGGTCCAAACTGGAGTGGCGTGTTAAGCAAAAGAACAATAGCTTTAAAATGACACTAGGCACCACAACAGTACACACTTGAATGCATTATGTCCACTGGGGTCTTTAAACCTATATGCCCTACCATATTTTGGGGACATACAGGTTCGTTGCCTTGGCCAATTAGATTTATACCAATTACCATGTACCTATGGAGGACAAAGCCCTGGCCTTGGGCCAAGTTAGAAGAGCCCATGGCACTTTCCGAGTTGGTAACCACCAACATCAATCAAAAGATGGGAGTGATCAGGGTAAAAAAGATTACTTTTCCAAATGGAAGAAGCCAGGAATGAAATTAGATGGTGGTTCATGCACAGGGAGGCATGGAATGAAAGGGCAATATTCAGATCCACTCCAGATATTGTCATAGAGTCAGATGCAAGCAAAAGTGACTGGGAGGCGAGATGTGATGAATTCTCCACAGGAGGAAAGTGCTCTGCACAGGGGAAACTTCTCAGGGGCAACTGTTGCACATCAACTGCCTTAAACTTCTGGTGGGTTTGCTTAAGGTTCAATGGGCCAAGAAGAAGGTGCAGTGGTGTGTCCTGCTAAAGATGGAAAGTCTCGGCAGTGCGTTATCAATCACCTGAGGGGAATATGATCAAAGGCCCAGTCAGAGCTGGCACTTTTAGCTGTGCAGGCGAAGCATCTTCCAGGCATTGCCAACATAATGGTGGATTGGCACTCCTGACATATGTAGGAAATGAGTCTCTGGAAGTTTCTTCTGGAGGAATTCAAAAGAATAGAGAACAGATGGGGTCCATTCCCTGCAGACCGGTTTACATGAAGACTGGACCATGTGGTGGACAAAGTCTTCCGATGGAGATCAGATCTACAAGCAGTGGTGACAGACGCTTTTCTCCAGGACTGGAGCAGAGGGGAAGGTTACGTGTTTCCCTAATTCACAAGACTGTCAGCACAAGTGCGGAGGCAGATGGCATATCGTGTATTCATCACGTCGACATAGAAATCACAAGTTTGTTTCCAGTTCTGACGGACATTTCCTCCAATCCCTCTTGCCCTATTTCAAGGTATTCTCCTGGATCCTATGGGGAACCCACAACACCTGGTGGTGGAGTGAACAATTATATCTTATGGGATGGAGGAATACTGGAAAATATGAAAGTCCTAGTATTTTTGCCGGGAGCTTAACAGCCATTGTCCAAGGCCTGGGCAGATAGCACAGTTAAATGATACATGTCTCCTAGGTCGAGATGGATGGGTTGGGGTCTGCAGAAGGATGTTAGTCTCATGAGGTACAAGTTGTACAAATAAAAAACATTTTGTCTGCCTTGCTATTGAAAGGGATGGCCTTGAGATGCATGGAAATGTTTAGGTCGGCCAATTCTGGCAGGACATGTACTTGTAGACAGGTACTTAGTGGGAGAACACCCCTTGGTGTGGAAACTGAGAAGAGGAACTTGAATATCCATTTTGCCAGAACCCAGATTTTCCGCCCTATTGTATATGGATAAAGTCCTTCAACTCTTCCTGTTATGGAGGAGCAAGGAAATTTCAGATATGCTGCCCATGCTACTGTGTCTGATTTTATTCACCACAGTCTCACATGTAAGGGCCCTCGACATTACAGTTATTTACCTCGGAATGGCTTACCTTTCATATATCTAGAAGGATGAAATGTAATTTCAGAGTTATATAAATATTATCCTGCCTTTAAGCATAATCCAAAATTGTGTGTTGTAAAATGTGTTATAGCTCATGATGATTTGACAGCTGAACCTAAAGGCAGCTTCATCTCATTCTATAGCAAGATTAGTAATATGGATCATGCAAGAGGCAGGTATTGATACCTCAAGATTTTGGGCTCACTTGGCACAAGTAGCCATGGCCTTGAAAGCCTTCTCATTGAGAGCGCGACAAAAAGATATTCTGAATACTGTGGCTCTGTCCCCTGGCTCAGCATTTAAGAGGTTTTTATTTTAAGCAAGTGTTGGATATGGCATCTACGGTGGTAAGAGCCTAATCCCCACCTTTGAGTCATGACATGAAATGTGAAACTTTCTAGCTTTCGTAACAAAAAGTTTTGATTCTATTAAGGATACAGAGGTTTGGATTATCCCTGCCAATGACCCAAGAGATCCTTATTCTCCCAGAAACAAGTGAGAAGAATCTATGGACTTGATAGGATATGTATGAATATTGTTTAAATAGAATTTGGGGGTACTTGTATGGCTAATTTTTAATACTAATGGAAAATACACCGTTCAATTGTAATGATTTATAGTTGTTAGTTTATCTAGAACAGATTAAATACATATATATTCTTTAATATTGTAAGAATTGAGACATCTAAAGATTAATACTATGCAAAAAGGAGACTGATTCTGTTGAGGAAAGATGGGGAATAAGCAATAAAGAAGGACTTTTATACTGTGCAAAAGACTGTGATTGGTAATGTTGTTTCTACATTACCTTCCCTTTGAGTGATGAGAAAGATAGTTTATGATGTTTGACAAGGTTGTTGGTGATACTACAGTGAATAAAATCAGTAAAATCCTTGCCTCCATGTTTGTTATTGAGTTAAAACTTTCTGTTAGAAAAACAGCTCATGCACTCTTTGACCCCCTTCCATGACTTGGACATAACAGTTACATCCAAGGCTGTGGCGCCCCAGTTCCAAAGAAATACCTGTTACGGCCAAGGCACACTCTTTAGAACTCCCTCTGCTGCAAACAGCAGAAGGATTTCCTGTTTTTTCAGCCTTGGGAGCTAGCGTAGATCTACCGAGCTGCCTGAGGCATTTTTTCCGAGCTCCAACGCCACTACATTGAAAGTGAAAGTGAAATGAGCTGTATCAGCAGGTTTCTGTGTGTGTGTGTCAACTGGAGCTTTGCTGATAGTCTGTTGAACCTGCATTTTGCTGGGAGTGTGTGTGTAGACTTGCGCTTTGCTGACAGTGTGCGGGGACAAGCGCTTGGCTGTGTGAACTGTCTTTTGGTTAAAGGTCTCCATGGATGGCACATGCCTGTCAGTATGTGTGGACTGTTGCTTGGCTGGTGGTGTACATGGACTGTTGCTTGGCTGTCGATATGCGTAGGCTGTTGCTTGGCTGGTGATGTGCATGGATGGCGGTGTACATGGATGGCTCTTGGCTAGTGGTATGCTTGGCTGGCGTTGTGGCTTGTGTGAATCCTCCTGCGTTTTTGAACCCAGAGTCCCCTGCCAGCCTTCAATTTAGCTAAAAAGTCACACTTTACTCACATTTAGACAGTCGAAGATGAGATGTGCCGGGTCTCCCTGTTCTCTCTCGCAGTTCCAGCAACGGTCATTTTCCATCAGCCCTAGGGCCGCTAATCTAGCTGGGGTCCAATAGGTCTTGTGTAGAAGCCATAATTTTGTCTGGGCTAAAAATGGGGCGATCATGTGTTTTGATGGGGACATCCAAAGGATGTGTCTCCCCTGCTTGCTGAGTGCGGTGTCTAGGTGTGATTCCCAGAAGCTTGTTGTCCTATCGTTGAGCTTGGATGAGTTGGGGCAAAGTAGTTTGTACATGTGGGACACCTGGTGGCCCACTTTGTTCAGGTTCTCCATATACTGGATGATTGATGGTTTATGCTTTGCTATTTTTGATTTGGTTAGGGATAATCTGATTTTCAGGAACTTGTAGAATTCTCTATCTGGCAGGTTATGTCGTTCTTTTAGATCCCTGGCACAAATATGGTGACAATCACATAGAGATGCTGCAACATGCACCTTCAGACAACAAATGGCATCAGATTTCACGCGAAACATGCTCCAGTTGGGCTGGTTATGAGAGCCCGAGTTTTTCCAAGATTCTATGGCTAGTGGTTTCTCTCTCCCACCACCGCTTTTATAACATCAGATATAGACTCACAACAGGACAGGAATCTCCTTGACTTCCTGCTAACGGCAGCAGTCAAGCTAGTTCTCACCAATTGGAAGGACAACTCCAAAGCCACGTTCAAGGGGTGGCTCAATTGGGTGACTTACCTCAGAGGAGCCAACATTCCAGGCGGATGTGTGCTTCCTTGGACAAGTTTCTAGCACCCTACGAGCCCCTTGAATCTCCCAGCCAAAAAACTAAGAACAGGATGTATAGGGTCCATCCTCACGCCAAAGCACGAGAGCAGGTCACTCCCCCCATAAAATCTCCCCACTTCCCCCCTTTTTCTCTCTCTCTTTTTCTGTCAGAGTAGGAAACAGGTCAGGGGGCCGGTCAAGAGTTCACACCTGTTAACATACCGGCCAGCCGGACAGCTACCCTTAGCACCAAACACCATTGATTATATGTCTATATGTTATATGTTATATGAAGGACTGTAGAGCTGCAGGGACATGCCAGGTCATGGGCACTAGGGGCAAACTGTACAACGTTAAGCTAAGCCACATGGGCTGTCACCCCTGTAAATACAAATGTGATGTGATTACATGTTGTGTCATGTGCTGTATATGTTAAAAATACCAATAGAGAAATACAAACAAATAATAATAAAAATTGTGAAGTTTCCTCAGTACGTTTTGGGCCATTTCCTGTTGCAGGCACTGTCTACCCAAACAAGTGAGATAACATTTTTATCAGGAGACTTATTCAAATTCTGGGAGGTTAGAATGTTGTGGCTCCCCATTGATTTCAGAGCTTTCCATCACAGAAATGTGAAGAAAATGTGTTTTTTGTTTATGAAGTTTAAGGTTTGCAAGGGATTCTGGGTAGCAGCATCTGGGGAGAGCTACACGGCTCCATCTTGAATTTTCTTGAGTGTCTAGTTTTACAAATGTAGAAGTTTGCTAGGTTTCCTTATGTGCCAACTGAGCTAGGGTCCAAAATCCATAGGTAGGCACATTGGGAAAAAAGTCAGTTCTCACTGAAAAAAATAGTATACACGTTGCGTTTTGGGCCATTGCCTGTCGCGTGAACTAGGCCTACTTACATAAGTGAAGTACCATTTTTATAAGGAGACTGGGGGAAAGTTTGTGGCTCCCCGCAGATACTAGAACTTTCCATCACAGAAATGTGAGGAAAATTTGTGTTTTTTACAAAGTTTGAAGTTTGCAGGGGATTCTGGCTAAAGAACCCGTTGAGGGCCACACAATGCCACATAAGTGACTCCTTCCTGGATTTCCATGGGTGTCTAGTTTGAAAAAATTTACAAGCTTGCTAGGTTTCCTTAGGTCCTGGCTGAGCTAGGGCCCAAATCCACAGCAAGGCACATTTCAAACAAAGGGTCAGCTTTCAGTGGAAAAATGTGATGTGTCCATGTTGGGTTTTGGGCTGTTTCCTGTCACAGGCACTAGGACAACCCACACAAGTAAAGTACCATTTTTATCAAGAGACTTGAGGGAATGTTGGGTGGGTGAAAGTGTGTGGCTTCCCAAAGATTTGGAAACTTTCCATCACACAAATGTGAGGAAAAGTAGTTTTTTTCCCTTTAAATTTTGAAGTTTACAAGGGAATCTGGGTAACATAACCCGATGAAAGCCACACAAGTCACCCCATCCTGGATTCCACTGGGTGTCTAGTTTTTAATCATGTACAGATTTGCTAGATTTCCCAAGTTGTCGGCTGAGCAAGGGCCCCAAATCCACAGCTAGGCACATTGCAAATAAAAGAGCAAAAGAAGGCTTTAGTTTCCACAAATCCTAGGTTCCTTTAGAATCCCCAGGATGTAGGAAGATAAGGATGCAAATTTGTCCTGGATGCCTTATGTGGACAAAAAGGTATGGAGGCCTAAGGGTGAACTACCCCAAGTAGTCAAAAAAGGCAGTGGCATGGGGAAGGCCTGCCAGGTAAGGGGTTAATGATGCCAGAAGGAGGTTGTTGTTTTGGCCTTGATAGGGATCCAGGTCATTTCCAGAGGAGACTACTTTCCTGGAAAACTTCTCTCTGTAATCCGGAGAGTGCAGATTGTCCATCGGAAAATTAACCCAACTATAAGACCCGTTTTTAGTTTAAGGATTTTTATTGAATTTACAGAGGGAGAAAAACATGATCAAACATGTGAACATATTGCAAAAAAAATATAACAATCAATATATAAATAAAGGAAGAAAAAGTAACCAAGGAGAGAGAAAGAGAATGAGAAAGAGAGGGAAGGGAAAGAAACAAAGAAGAGAAATAAGAACCGGATGTATATGAATAAATATATAACTTAAAGCGTAGGTGCATGTGTAAAAAGATAAGGATAGCCAGAGTAGATCAGATTTAATTTTTCTGAGAAAGAGTAAGAGAAGAAACATTAGCAATTTTGTGTTCATCCCAAATATAGTTCCACCAAGTTAATGAGGATAACTTAGAGCTGTCTTTCCAACATGACAAAATAACTTTGGGGCATATTATCAAAAGGGGTTTATCTCAGCTTTTTTGGTTTTAAAAGCCAAGAAAGCGGAGATAAAATTATCTCTCAATTACCTAGCTGTCGCTAACACCAGTTAGCGACAGCTATTAGGAGATAGCGACCATCTTGGGCCCCGCTTTGCATGTCAGAGAAATTTATCACTAATGACATGCAAAGTGGGCGTGCCAAGATGTTAGCGACTGGAAACAGTAGCTAACATCGCTATCTCCTATTACCAACTTTTGGAGATATTTGCGCTAAGCGCAAATATCTTCAACAGCTAACACCTGCCCTGAGCAGTTCTTAGCCATGTTATCCAATGGGAGGTGGATAACATGGCTAAGAGCATTTGCTCGGTAATGCATGAATATCGCTGACTTTACAGCGATATTCATGGATTTCGGCCGATTTTTATCGCATGTGCGATAACCCTTGGTAATACCAAGGTTTATCTGTGATAAAAATCGCCACAGGTCGGCGATAAATTTTTGTCTCTAACCAAACAATAGCGATAATTATCGCTATTGCTTGGTAATATGCCCCCCTGAATGCTAAAGCAATAAATAGGTCAAACAGCAAAGAGATAGGCGTAGAATCATCCAAATCAGATGAAGATCAACCTAGAAAAACATTTTGCTATAATAACGGAATATTACAGTGAAAAATGTTGATGCATTCAGACCAAAGAGATTGCCAAAACATCAATACCTTAGAACAATCATAAAGTTGATGTATCAAGGTGCCAGTGGATTCAAAACAAGACAAACACAAGGGCGAGGAGGTAAGGGAAAACTTGGATATACAAACAGGAGTAATAACAGCTCAATAATAAATAAAATAGAGAGATTGAGTTATACGAGCAGCAATAGAAATTTTAAACCACTTAGACCACAATTTATCCCAAGCAGAGACAGGAAATGATAATGATAAGTCTGTTTCCCAGGCTAATTTTGTAAGAGATTTAGGTTGTTCAGTAACAGGTGATAACAACATCTAAATGTGAGTAGCTTTAGGTCTATATTTTTGAGAAATACTATATAACGGTGTAAATGGAGTAAGTGAGGGAGAAATCAAAGGGAAATTATGAGAGGTTAAGTAGGATTGCAAAGCTGTTAAAATTAAAAGGTATTTATGGAGAAATGTGTCAGGTAAATGATATCGCAATTGTAACTCGGGGAAGGGAATAACAGAATTATGGTGAATCAATTGATGTATAAACATAATTCCCTTCTCCTTCCAATTTTTTTAATAAAATGATTTACGTTTATATTTAAGAAATTTAGTATACCAGATAGCTGAGGATAAAAAACATTGGAAAGAATCTAAACCATCAGAAAATATATTATGTATTAAATGTTGGGAATATTTTAAAATAGGATTATCTGATATGAAAGTACAAATAGACATGTATATTATATTTCGAAAAGAAAAATCTTATAATAATAAGCATTTAAAAGCAATCCAGCGACGAATAGGGATATCAACAAAATCATAGGTTAGGGCAAAAAATTGTTGAATTAAAAATGCAGAATGATTAGATTTAAAATCAGGAAAACGCCCACCGCCTTCTGATTTGGGACATTTAAGTTTCATAAGAGCAATGCAGAGGTGTTTGTTATTCCATAAAAACTTTGTACAGATAGAATTAAATTGTGAAATATATGAAATGGAGATCCGAAAAGGGTAACATAGAGAGTGTATAGAGGACATGAGGCACAATCATCTTTTTAATAGTATCTAATCTACCCCACCATGACAAATAAAGAGGGGACCAGGAAAGAAGGAGTGACTGAATTTTGGTAGTTAATACATTAAACGAATGTCTAATTGTGGAAGACAATTGCCAAGGTATTTAATTTTTGTGGGACACTAAGTAAAATTTGTATAATTAAACATATATTGGAAAAAGAGAGCATTCAAAGGTAAGACTTCTGTTTTTGAAAAATTCGATTTGTATCCAGAAATACTAGAAAATAACTGAACCTCATCCAGAAAAGGAGGAAGGGAGGTGTTGATAATAGACATATATATCAAGATATTGTCAGCGTATGCTGACATTTTAGTTTCTATGGAGTTATTTGTAAAACCAGAAATAAGTGTGTTGACACGCATACATTCAAGGAAGGGTTCAAGACATAAAACAAACAACAAGGGTGAAAGAGGACAACCCTAACGTTTGAGAAAAAAAATTGAGAAACGATTGTTTACAAAAATACTAGCATGGGGATAAGAATATAACAATTTAACATACGAAATAAAAGTCGGACCAAAACCAAACTATTGAAGTATTTTGAACATAAATTGCCAATTTATATGATCAGTAGTCTTTTCAGCATCTAAGGACAATGCTGCAAGTGGAGACTTACATTTTTCCCAAAGGAGATAAGATTGGCAAACATACGAGCATTGTCGGCAGCCAATCGCCCCTTAACAAAGCCGGCTTGATCAGTGTTGACCAATAATGGGCTAATAGTCTCAAGACAAGAGGCAAGGATTTTAGCAAATATCTTGCCATCATAGTTAATTAATGATATGGGACGATAGTTTTTACAGCGTATGCTGGGTAATGAAGAGAACGCCCCGCCCACTGAACCAGCAGGATACCTGGTAGTTGTAGTCTTTTTCTCCCAACATTCTGGTATGCGCATCGGCTCAGCGCCTGACACATACCTGTTTAAAAAAGCAAGAAAATCAACGTTGCCGTATGTTTAGGAGACAAAAAGCCAGTTTATCTCAGAGGCTAGAAGGTGTGACAAAATTAAAAAGGTAGAAACAGGCCTTATATATGATCAGGAGATTAAAAATAAAATACAAATTAGCAATAGAGTGGAGTGTTTCCATGCTTAATAAAACATTGACTGATACTATTGCTAAAAAAACTCAAAGTCATTAAAAAAACAAAATAAAGAATGCCCTATGCATTATAGGATCAATGGGACGTATAGAACATTGCAGGTAGTTGGAAAATATTATATTCCTGGAGAAAAGTCACGTGAGAGCAAGCAATTCCAAAAATAAACTGATGAGGAGAGGATGAAAGAGAAAAACATGTTGCTGTGCATTTAAATACGCCGGTTTACCTGTTAAACAAGAGTGCGAGGCAAGCAGCAACCACAAGATGGTGGCCGCTTGCGTTGGAATGAGGTAAAATCACCGCCGCTGGTTCGCTCACAGTCAGAAATGTGATCGGAACAGCTTCATATGCTGCTCCGACCTTTCAGGAACCGGTCATAAGCATCAAGGAGGCTGAATTATTTGAAGACGAGCTCTGTGTCCGAGCGGAGCTCAGGTGAAAGTCACCATCTTGATGCGGTGCGTGACCACCCCCCTAAAAGACCTGTTTTAACTACACTGTTCTACCTGCCCATATGAAACCCCCACCATGCGCCGGAACCACCGCCAAGCTCCAGAAGAGACTCAAGCGGATCCAGAATGCCTCAGCCAGACTCATCCTCGACATCCCACGAAACAACCACATCTCCGGACATCTGAGAGACCTGCATTGGCTCCCCGTCAACAAAAGAATCACCTTCCGTCTCCTCACCCACGCACACAAAGCCCTACACGATCAAGGCCCGAGCTACCTCAACAACCGCATCAACTTCTACGCTCCCAAACGCCACCTCCGATCAGCCAGTCACGCCCTCGCCGCCGTCCCCCGCATCCGAAGAACGACAACAGGAGGAAGGTCCTTCTCCTACCTGGCCGCCAAGACCTGGAACTCCCTCCCTCCCGACCTGCGCCTGACCCAAGACCAATCAATCAATCAATCAATCAAAGACATTTATAGAGCGCACTACTTACCCGTAGGGTCTCAAGGCGCTGGGGGGAGGGAGGTGCCGCTACTGCTCGAACAGCCAGGTCTTCAGCTTCTTCCTGAAGGAGAGGTGGTCTTGGGTCAGGCGCAGGTCGGTCAGGAGGGAGTTCCAGGTCTTGGCGGCCAGGTAGGAGAAGGACCTTCCTCCTGTAGTCGCTCTTCGGATGCGGGGGACGGCGGCGAGGGCGTGGTTGGCTGATCGGAGGTGGCGTTTGGGAACGTAGAAGTTGATTCGGTTGTTGAGGTAGCTCGGGCCTTGGTCGTGTAGGGCTTTGTGTGCGTGGGTGAGGAGGCGGAAGGTGATTCTTTTGTTTACCGGGAGCCAATGCAGGTCTCTCAGATGTCCGGAGATGTGGCTGGTTCGTGGGATGTCGAGGATGAGTCTGGCTGATGCGTTCTGGATCCGCTGGAGTCTCTTCTGGAGCTTGGCGGTGGTACCGGCGTAGAGGGCGTTGCCGTAGTCCAGTCGACTGGTGACGAGGGTCTGGGTGACGGTCTTCCTGGTCTCGGTGGGGATCCACCAGAAGATCTTCCGTAGCATGCGAAGGATGTTGAAGCACGCCGAGGAGACGGCGTTGACTTGCCTGGTCATGGAGAGGGAGGAGTCCAGGATGAAGCCCAGGTTACGTGCGTGGTCTGTCGGTTTGGGTGCGGTGCCCAGGGCGGGGTGCCACCAGGAGTCGTCCCAGGCGGAGGGCGAAGAGCCCAGGATGAGGACCTCCGTCTTGTCTGAGTTCAGTTTCAGGCGGCTGGTCGTCATCCACTCGGCTACATCTCTTTCATCCCTTCGTGCAGATTGGCTCTGGCGGCGGCGGGGTCGTTGGTCAGGGAGAAGATCAGCTGGGTGTCGTCGGCATAGGAGATAATGTTGAGGTTGTGTTTGCGTGCGATGGCCGCGAGGGGGCTCATGTAGACGTTGAAGATGGTGGGGCTCAGGGAGGATCCTTGAGGGACGCCGCAGATGACTTCGGTGGCCTCTGACTTGTACGGTGGTAGGCGGACTCTCTGTGTTCTTCCGTCGAGGAAGGAGATGATCCATTCCAGTGCCTTCTCCTGGATTCCGACGTAGCTGAGGCGCTGTACTAGGGTGCGGTGGCAGACAGTGTCGAATGCCGCGGAGAGGTCTAGGAGGATGAGGGCCGCTGTGTCTCCGTTGTCCATCAGGGCTCGGATGTCGTCGGTGGCGGCGATGAGGGCGGTCTCCGTGCTGTGGTTGGCTCGGAAGCCCGACTGCGAGGGGTCGAGGGATCCATTCGTCTCAAGGAAGGCGGCCAGCTGCTTGTTGACGGTCTTCTCGATGACTTTGGCTGGAAACGGGAGGAGCGAGATGGGGCAGTAGTTCTTGAGTTCGGTGGGGTCCGCTGTGGGTTTCTTGAGTAGAGCGCTGAGTTCGGCGTGCTTCCAGCTCTCAGGGAAGGTGGCGGTGTCGAAGGAGGTGTTGATAATGTCCCGCAGGTGGGGTGCGATGACAGCGTCGGCCTTGTTGAAGACGTGGTGAGGGCAGGGGTCGGTCGGAGATCCGGAGTGGACGGAGTTCATCATGCGGACGGTGTCTTCGGTGCTGATCGGAGTCCATGCGCGGAGGGTGGTGGTAGGGGGCGGTGGTTCGGTCGTGGTGTGCGTTGGTTGGGTGCTGAAGCTGTTGTGTATGTCCGTGATCTTGTTGTGGAAGTATGAGGCGAGGGAGTTGCAGAGGTCTTGCGATGGGGTGATGTCATTGTTTCCTGCGCTGGGGTTGGATAGCTCTTTCACGATGTTGAAGAGTTCCTTGCAGTTGTGTGCGTTGTTGTTCAGCCGGTCCTTGAATGCGGTTTTCTTGGCGGCGCGGATCAGCTGGTGGTGCTTCTGGGTGGCAAGCTTGAAGGTGGTCATGTTGTCCGGTGTTGGTTCCCTTCTCCAGACTTTCTCGAGGGCTCGGCAGTTCTTCTTGGAGCTCTTGAGTTCGTTGGTGAACCATGGGGCTTTCTTGCTGCCGGCCACCACCTCTCCTTCAGAAAGAAGCTCAAGACCTGGCTGTTCGAGCAGTAGCAGCCCCCCCCCCCTAGCGCCTTGAGACCCTCCGGGTAAGTAGTGCGCTCTATAAATGTCTTTGATTGATTGATTGACCATGCACGGGATGAGAAGAAACGCCTACAGACTCCAGGAGGTGGACCTCCTTTAGAAGAATACCAGGATCAGTTTCACCAGTACATTTTTTGGTGGTATGACTGTAGTTATGGGGGAGCCTTCCCACAAATTGATCCCATGGAGAGTCATACAGGTTTTATTGTATCAGTAAGATGTTATTATTCTTCTATGTGACCTAATCTACACCACTTGCTATCTTTTCCTAATGCAATTTACTTTGTTCTATGGTACATAAATACAAATACAACAAATCATATCAATGTTAATAACTGGCACAGCAATCTCATCAATATGGGGAAATAGTTGTATCCTAAAGCCTTTACTGGCAATTGTCAGACACACAGGAAACAATGGATGTGACCAGATGATGTTCTTTAAATGTCAGTGCTGAGTGAGTCAAAGGTTCAAAGGTTCAAAAAGTACTTTATTCGGTTAAAAAGACAATAACCATAAAAACAACCAGTTAAGATTCCATTTACAGTGAATAATAAAGCAGTTTTGTCTGAGGAGAAGGAGACACAGTTTTTTCCCTAAAAGAGCAATTAAAATTCATCCATACAGATTGATTTTCGTAGTTTAAAAACATATTTAAAAAATTCTGATAGTGATGCAACAATAAAAACAGTGTCCATTCTTTGTAATTCAAGAAAAGCTAGGCGACATCTATTTAAATTCATTTCTTTGAGGATGGGAACAATACATTTCCTACGAGGCAGAGTGTAAAATTTACAAAAAAGTAATGCATGAATATCGGATTGCAGAGGCAATTCATTACATGGGCACATACACAATTCATTCGACCAGGAGTTCATTTCTGGGAAGGTCAGTAACCTAAAAACAATATTAAGTCTAAAACGTGTAAGAAGAAATCTATCATAATTAGACATAGGAAGGCTTAGGTATGGCTGTAATTTATCTCCGGTTAATATCAACTGATGTGAGCAAACCGTCTTTTTCTTTGCTTCTGCTAACAATCTCTTTTCCCTGAGGTGTTCCATACACAGTTTTTCAACAATTTTCTGGATATGTTAGCTATTGTAGGTGGGTCCTCATAGTATTGTAAACAGTCAATTTCTGTCAAAAAGGTTTTAACATAATTTAACCACTTAAGACCATTAACATTTTCAAGTTTTAACACATCCTGGAGTATGGCACGATTTACTACACACTCATTTACAGTCCATACCGTATGCCATAGGAGAATGGGCTGGGTTCTAATTATATCTGAGATATACGGCTGCCCCAGCTCCGCATGACAAATAAGGGTTGCAATACTTTCAGGTATGGACAAAATATACTGCATAAACTTGTTTTCAACTAGTTTAATTGATTTTATGTTGGCATACCCCCAGAGTCCCGGTCCATACAAGGCCACCGATAAACACGTTGCATTATAAATAGTTAAAATTTCCCTTATCGGTTTCTTTCCCAGTTTTTTTTATGAAACTCTTTAAGGCCATCGTTGTCTTCGAGAACAAAAGAGTTCTTGCCTTTACCGCAGTTGTCCAGGAACCAGTCTCATGAAACAGGATGCCTAGATAAGGAAAGGTGGACGTATTTTCTAGGGAAGTGTTATTTATGAACCTCGTTTTCATTTGCTTCTTTGTTCGTGTTCCACAGTTCATGGAAAAGGTTTTGCTACAGTTGATTTTTAAATCCAAACTGAGCATGAATTTATTGAAGGATGTTATCAGGTTTTGCAAGGCCTTGGAGGTACGAGCCATTAAAACAGCGTCGTCTGCATACTAGAGTGCAGGGATAGATCTTTTACCAACGATGGGCATGTCCCTGCACTCTTGTAGGAGACGAGGCTCCAGGCCATTTATATAGATCAGGAATAAAAAGGGCGCCAGGACGCACCCCTGGCGTACTCCACACCCTATCCCAAACGATCTACTACATTCCCCCCCTTTTCCATAGCGAACAGTAGCAGTGGCCCCTGAATACAATTCCCTCGGAAGCGGATGATCGGTTCTTCCACGCCCAACCTTAACAGCAGTTTCCACAATTTATTGTGAGACACACAATCAAAAGCCGATGTGAGATCGACAAACGTGAAATATAAAAGCTCCCTTTTTATCGTTATATACTTCTGCTGAACAATAAATACATTTAGGTCCTGCGCAGTAGTTCCTATGCCCTTTTGGAATCCGAATTATAGGTCACTTATTACCCCATTATCCTCTGCCCAGTTTTGTAATTTATCTAAAATAACTCTACCAAGGATCTTTATAGATGAGTCAAGTAGGGATATTGGCCTATAACATGTACAATTTTGCCTATCTCCCTTCTTTTAGATAGGAACTATGATCGATGTAAACCATGATGGACTCAGACCCCTAGCTAATGCTGCGTTAAAAAGCTGTACCAGCATGGGGCCCCAGATGTCACTGTTAGCTTTATACCGATCTGCTGGGATCCCATCTGGACCTGCCGCCTTTCCACCCTTTGTAGCTTTCAGACTCGTTAAAACTTCGGGCAGAGTTACCACCAGTTTTTGTGCATCGTCCCCTTTCTCATTCATTATGTTGGGTCCTATTTTGGGAGTTTCCTCTAAGCACATATAGAAAGTGGAAAAATGTGCAACCCAGTCATCTTCATTAATCTCAATTTCCATGCGGGCTTTGGTATTATCATAAAGGAAGGGGGCATTTACCGCCCTCCTAAATGCAGATGTATCTTTAGATTGTAAAGCTGCACATAGTTCTTCCCACGCCACCCTCTTAATGGCATTCTTCCTATTAGTCAATGCCAGATTGTAGCATTTCCTTAGGTCTCTTATTAAAGCGGGGTCCCGGGGCACTCAGTGGATGGCGTTTTTAAGCTCAGTGAGGGCCTTGGTACATGCCTTATCAAACCATCTTTTACTATTCTTGGGCCCATTTTTTGACTCCACCCTCAGATTCTCTTTGATAGTGAGTGCTATGATATTAAAATGTTCTATTATGTGCTCACTCTTGGAGTCTTCATCCAGACAAATTCTGAAGCTATCTGTACAAGTATTCACCAGCTTAGCTAGGAATTCCCCCGGGACCACCTTACTCCACTTGAGTGTGTACCCATTTTGGCTCCCCAGCGTCACACCCGGTGCTGTCTGGGTAGGGGGCTGAGCATTTTCCCATAAAACAAATGGGGTATTAATCTCAAGTATTTGTGGGAGATGATCACTCATTGGACATTCAAGAATCTTACAGCTACCTATCCTTTGACCATAACTATTTGAGAAAATACTAAAATCAATAGTAGTCGAAGCTCCCCTGCCAATAAAGGTCGGGGCAAATGGTGTTGGTCGATGGGCTAATTCATTTGCGTATCCCAAATCATAATTAAATAATATGTCATTTAACAGATCCCCGAATAAAGTATGATCAAAATGTGTGAGGTTAATGTCCTGCTCTAACATTAAACCACAAAAGCCTTTATGGCCCTTTTTGCAAAGTGGACAGTTAAAATCCCCCCCCATAAAATCATTACTTCCTTCTCCTTACTATCTATTTCACATTGTAAGTCATAACTTAACATTTTCATAATATCCTGAGTCGCACTACTTGGGATTGTATTATAAAAATTGATGATAATGACACTAACTCCCCTCCTAGTATCTATCACAATTTTGTGGTAAAAACTACATTTGGAGTAAAAACATACCCTCTCATATGTTAACCGATTTGAGAGGTACGTGATTAGACCGCCTTAGGTCTCCCGTATGCTCAGTCATGCAATGGGGCTCAAGCATCTGGCATTTCACATACGACTTGTTAAACTAATATTGATCTCATTTATAGTGTTTGGGATGTTGAAATTTATGGAAAGAATCGGAAATATATCTTGCAGTACAGATTTTGATCCACTTAGTACCTTAAAAGTACAAATTGATATAATGTACTGAAGCAGCATGCATATTTGTCTCATCCAAAGTTACTAGTGAAATATAAAAGTAAAACTTGTAACAATGCATGTCTGGCTTTTGGCCTATATATTGATTTTGCCTTATATTGATGCATAACATTTGGTTGATACAAACTATTTGAAAATCTCGGTTTTCGACTCCAGCTTCTAGAAGAATTATGGGGCATATTATCAAGCATGGCGTTAAAATTATTGCTGTTTTTGAAGCAGAAAACTGCTGCTAAAGCGGCGATAATGGGCTTGATAATATGCCCTTGAGAATTCCAATAAAAGCCCATGTTCTGGTGTTAACATGGGTTTCAACTGGAATTTTCAAGGGCATATTATCAAGCCCATTATCTCCGCTTTAGCAGCAATTCTCTGCCGCTAAAACTGCGATAATTTCAACTCCGTTTCTTGATAATATGCCCCTATGTTATTTTGTATTCTTAATTAATGATTCCCATATAATATAGCAGACATATCCCATTTATGCCAAAGCTGACTGTTAATGCCTAACCTATTCCTAAAATCGATATCATCCAAGGTGTACGTTTAGCGCTTCATAAATTGCATTATGAAGATTAATTTTAGCATGTTAAAATATTACTGTGTTTATAGTATTCTAGACAAGTCAGGCTAAAACTCGTCAGTCAGGAAGAAGTCCTGAATACATATTTTTCATCAATTATGTCAAAACGCTCCATTGATTTCAATGCTGGCAGGTGGCTGAGATGGCTGTTCATTATTAGTCATGTGGGAGTCGAGCTTGTAAAATGATCTTGTGGCTTGTCTTTTCGTTGCATATATTATCAAACGATGTCAAAATTTAATTGGAGTTGCTCAAATCTTTTATCATTGATGGTATGGGATTCAAATGCTAATTCTGACATTAAAATATGGCAGCTTAATCCAGAAACTAATCATGCTCAACAAGAAGAATGCTGAGAGACCCATGGTCTCGTCATGAAATTGGAGGAAAGAATATTTGTGGCTTGGAGCTTCCACAAAACCGGAAGTTGCCCTGCGACAACTACAATGTCTTTGTTGGCACCGCACCGAGTCCAGTACGCAGCCTTCCATAACATAATTAAATGTCCTCAATTTGTTCCTGGACAATTTTTCACACACCAGGTGCATCAAAATATGAATTCTTGCAAATGCCCAGGGGCCTGACTTATTTATTTGCGGACGGGGTACTTCGTCACAAACGTGACTTGTATCCTGTCCTGCGTTATAACCTCTTGCATTGCTGATGACGACCGGGAGTTGCATGGCACACAGTGCTCGTGTACTGATGACGGCTCCCGGCCGTCATGACCGCACCCCCGATCGGAATGTGCCCCACAGGTGCAGAATCGCGGCAGCATGCAAGGGGTTAAAAGTGCCATAGGATACGGAGTATCCCGTCCCCACCAGATTATGAATCATGCCCTTTGTCAGAGGTCACTGACATGCCTACGCAGATGCCCCAGCGCTGCGATAATGTCCATGCATGAGTGACATTTTGTCATTGAAGAGCGAATAATGAAGGTTTTCTGACAGATAATTACCTGGTGTTGGGGAATTCGAGATTATGTGCCTCATTTTGATAATTCGGATAAACTGGCTCTGGGAATTCTGTTTTAAAGTGAATAACTTTCAGTCTGTTTCTGGGTGTAAATTTAGCTACTGCAGCTAGAGCTCACATCCTATGGAGCAGACTGTCGCAGTCCTCTGATGTGCAGTAAACACGCTTCCTATTAAATATTTGGGCATAAGTGTTCACATCGCCTTCGCACTCTGCAAAGAGGTGCATGCCGGAATATCTAAAATGCGATTTATCGGGCCATGCAAGGTCACTTTGCGTGTCCCTGTGTGGCTTAATAGATAAATCAGGTGTTACGCAAATCGCTGTGTTCCGTTACTCTGCCCCAGGGAGGATTTCCATGGGTGTTGAATGTTCCCACGCAACTCCCATAGAATTTGATGCATTCCCACATTGCTGGTAGACCTAGGAATGCGCCAAAATGCTATCTATAACGGCATAAAGAGGAGATATATATTTTTTTTTTCTTTTTTTTATTTTTTGAAAACCTTTATTGTGCTTCAAGTCAGAACAAATACGGGCCTACAACCTTCCGGCCGGCCACGAAAACATCTGTGCATCAATGCGACTTTACGGCGACACAGTAATATCATTCGTTATAGGCAAGCATGAAATGGGTTACACTGTAATTATCACATTACCATGTCTCAGGATCGGTGAAGGTTAATTTTAAGGTTTTCAACGCGACAATTAAAGTCAGGTCGTACTATTCCGCACTGATACAAGCAGGAAGAAAAAACTAGGGCCATGCAGGTGGGACTCGACAGCAAACACTCGGATCGATCAGTGCTACTCGCAACATGCAAGTCCCAGCCAGAGGACGGTCACACAGTATGCACACCCCAAAGGAGGATGCAACATACCCAACCAACACCGCGCCACCACCCATCCCCCAGTCTGCCTAGCACGGGCCTAGGAAAGAAAACATTAGAAAAGAACAAAAGGCACCATAGAAAATAACACCAACTAAAATGTACCCCCCCACCCTACACACATGCAGAGGCTACGGCCTGCCCCCCCCCCTAGCAGAGTGTTTCATCTCCCCAAAAAACCCGAAATGCAGTAAGAGAAGAGAAATTGAGAAGAAGAAAGAAAAGGGAAAAGGAAGAGAAAAAGAGACACAATTCACATAAGTCCCGGGAGAGAAAGAAGAGTATACTACCCAACTACTCCCAGGAAAGGGAAAGGGAAAAGCGGGGAGGAGCCCACCCAACAACCAAACTCCCGGTCTCCCTCGCCGCCATTACATCCTGCGCCATGTACAACACAATGTCAGAAACTGTAAACCCGGTGGACCCGAATCAATACCACCCAGTACCTCAACACAGCACAAGTCCTCCCCCCAGCATAAGAAGTGAACATAAGGAGAGTTCGACAGCGACATGTAGCAAACAACAGGACATTAGAGAGTACTCAGCCAGTATCGCAAAATGTGTGCCAGTCCAGGCCTCCGCCAGCCGATCCAACCAAAGCGACAACGATGATACCATCACCCCTGTCCGGACCGGCAGAAGTGTTCCAGGCCTGTCCATTGCTGCGAGTCACCTTCAACCGGGACAAAGAAGCAAGATGGCCGCTCACGAAGAAAGGGAACAATGAAGACGCATCGTGCCGCAGGGTCCCAAGACCAGGAGTAACGTGCCACAACTGTTCCAGTGAAAAATGCAGCTAGGGTCACATTCGGCAAGGAAAGTGAGGAACTGGGGTCCGATAGTGAGCTCGTAGGCAGAATCACAGCTTCCAAAGTGAAGGGCGTCTCCGCAACTGTATCCTCGTCAATGAGCAGACACGTTACATTGTAACCATGAGGACGCCGCACCACCGTCCCTTAGCTCGGCAACATTGTTTCCCTTCCAGGAGGAAGCAGGGGCGGTGGAGGATACTCCAGCCGGGGCTGTCCCGTGGTAGTCATCGCCTCATCGAGTCTCCGGGCCAGCGCCCGGGCAGTGCTCCGCATCTCCACCCTCAACGCCACTAGGGCAGCCAGGACATCACCACGGGTCGGGTCACTCAGTTGCAAACACCGGTTCTCACCATCCCGCTGCTCCCCCGGTACCGTCAATGGCACCGGGGCATGTGGGCAAGCAAGTACACTGTACACAGGGTCAGCCCGCGTCCCAACAGGAAGAACAGGCGCCATGTTCACCTCCACTGCAGACAATTAGTAGCGAGACGGGGGTGTCCAAATAAGCCAAGGAAGCAAGGATGCAGCCACCGGGGGAGCTCCGAGCACAAGTCGGGAGCAGCACAGGGAGAGGCACTCCACGTTGATCGTGAGAACCGGCCGTCCACTGCGGGAAGACGCATCAAAATGGAGTCCGCCCGTTCCTCGTCAGAGTGGCAGAGGAGAACCAGTCACGGGAGCCTCCAGCTTCGTACACGACCCAGTCAGCGCGAGGGGGAGTCCGACCCGGATAGAAGGGTCCGACCCCGATCGCGCGGCCAGCGCATTACACCCCCGTGACCATCAGCGGTACCTCAGCTCGTCTTCCCGTCCACGTCCCTCGGCGGCCAGCGGCAGCCAGCGACACAGGGACCAGGGGAAGCGCTGGAAGTCGGAGAAAACACCGAATCTGCTGCCAAATCCGCCGGCAAAGGTGTCGGGAGAACGCCAGTCACTTCAGCGCCGGTATCCCACGGTGTTAGAGCGGTGCAGGTCAGGAGAAGTGAGCAGGATTGTCGAAAGAAGCCAGGCGGCTCGCGGAGCCGGGAGCTCAAGCGTCCGTCCCGTCCGCCATCTTGGCTCCTCCCCAGGAGATATATTTTTATTTCTTCTTGTTAGTTTCTCTTTCTATGTGTCCTGCATTCTACAGCACACATAGAAAGAGGAACATGCCTCAAGGGATTGTTTTTGTGCTAGAAGATGCCCCTTCCAGGACAAAAACAATACCATATGCAAAACAGGCACCCTTGCCCTATGGTGCAAAGGTGCCTGCATTGGCACTAGGCACCCCATTGTACACCACCACTGGGGAAAGGACAGGTATGTGCCGTATTATAAAAAATTCCCTGTAACGCAGCTCAGCAAGGTGACTTGCTGTGCTGCTTTGCGTTAGTTTCTCATAAATATGGCCCTTAGTGTGTAGATATCAAAGGCTATCTGTAAAAATTAAAATATGCAGGGTTAGTGATTTAAAAGCTCCTCAATTATCGGAAAAAAACAGAGGTGTTCTTCCCTTAGACTATGAGGTGGAGTAGCAAATCCCAGGAGTTCAAACACTGGAGGCCAGATTTATCAAGCTTTTGCATTACACTTGCACAACACCATGGGCCGTAAAGGCGACAGAAAACCTAAATGAGATTTATCAAGCCATGCAAGGCCACCTTGCGTAGCCCTGTATTGCTTGATAAATCTTGAGTAATGCAAGGCACTTGCGTTACTCTGCCCCAGGTAGGCGTTCCGTTGGTGGAGGCTGGATGTTTCCACTCATCCACCTATGCATTTTTGCGCATTCCCAGATTTACCATTAGTGGTAGACATGGGTTTGTGTCAAAATGCTAAGCGTTCCCAGGTGAGGTGCAACGAGGAGAAATATCTCTATTTCTCCTAGTTTTTTGCTCGTTCTACATTTAGAAAGAGGAAATTGCTCTCAGGATTATTTTTGTGTCCCTTCCTGCACAAAAACTATCCTGCCTGCAATGCAGACACCCTAGCACCATGAGGCAAGGGTGCTTGCGTTGGCATTAGGCAGCCAAAAAGGTGCCGGCACTAGGAGAGGACAGGCATGTGGCATATAATGTTAAGTATGGTGCCTTCCTGCCCTTTCGCGCAGGGCACCAAAGAGGTTTGCTGCATTGCACTGTGTGAAAAAATGATACATATGGTCCTGGATTCTTGCACTAGCAGCACAACATATGCTTAGGGCCTCACTTATGAAATTTTTCCCCACGGTGCAAGGGTGCCAGCGTTACAGTGATGATTATTTTTGTTCAGGGAAATCTACCTGCACAAAAACAATCACAAGCTGCTTTTTCGTCTTTCTATGTATGCTGCACACACACATAGAAAAAGGAAAAACGAGGAGAAATAAAGATATTTCTTCTCGTTGTGCCTCTCTTATGCCTCCCCTGGGGGACATAGTCTTTTTGTGCTGCCTCAGAGTTACAATTTCTCGCAAATTTGGGGCATTGTCAAAAAGCCATGGATGTTGCTGGCAACACCCACAGCAACATCTATTGCACGTCCCTTTAATGCAGAATTCTGGGTTAAAGGTAATGATATTATATTTACATGGCAGTATTGAGCCATAAAAAGTGGCTTAGTGCTGCCTCGTAAATATGGGGCAGGCTCCTGCACCACGGAACGTCGCAAAAAGTGAGTATTTACAAGCCCCAAGTGCCGCCCTCATTTCACTTTTTCCCATATTAAAACAATTAGGGACTGATGACGCCAGGGGCTTGTAAATAAACCAGCTACCAATCTCCAAGTGAATGAGAGCACCCACCTAAGGGGCATATTTACAAAGGCTTTATCTACGCTTTTTTGGCTTAAAAAGAGGGTGCTAACATGCATAATCGCATGTTAGCACCCTTTTTCCCAACGCCTCCCTTTGCATCTCTAATGAGATGGAAAGTGGTCGTCACTGGGCGTACCCCGGATGGACATTCTTGTAAATATCGCTGATGTTCACATCGCAATATTTATAAGGCTGCCCCAGCATTTTAGCACAAGTTAGTTTTTGGAGAAAACAGCTGTTTTCTCCAAAAACTAACGTCTGCTAAAATGCAGACTTACCTATCCCCAACATTGGGGTGGATTACAGGGAACATCACTGGAAAACCAGCAATGTTCCCTGCAAAAGGGTGATAACCTCGCTATCGCTGGAATAAATTCCAGAGATAGCCTGCGATATTATAATTATCGCTAAGCGTGGCCAGAGATGATCATCGCTGGCCGTTGTTATTATGCTCCTTAGTAGGTAATGCAAGTGTTCAATTCTGATGCAGAGCTAAAGAACAATGCATCGCCAGGAATGTGTTTGGGGAGAGGGGGCAAAAGTCGGAGGGGCACTCAGCGCAACAAAAATCTGTGGGTCACATTATCCAGAAACGGCGGTAAAATTATCGCTGTTTTAGCTGCAGAAAACTGCAGCTAAAGCGGCGATAATGGGCTTGATAATATGCCCTTGAGAATTCCCATAGAAGCCCATGTTCTGGTGTGAACATGGGCTTCTATTGGAATTCTCGTCTGAATATTATCAAGCCCATTATCGCCGATTTAGGGGCAGTTTTCAGCCGCTAAAAGAGCGATATTTTTAACTCAGTGCTTGATAATATGCCCCTGTGTTCGGAATAATAAAAAGAATAGGCTGCTTTCACACGCTGTTTATGACATCCCATCTTACAAATTCATACAAAAGAGCTAGCAGTTTCAGCAGCCTTCTCACGCCAGCTGGTACATGAGTTAAAGGACTTACTTTTGGTCTGATTTAGGGTTTGGCAGGCGGGTACTCGGTCGCAAACGCGCATGATAGCCTGTCTACCTTATTATTAGTGTGTTATATCCAATGACACTTTTATTAAGGCGGCAGGATATCTGTCACGTTTGGGATGAAGCATCCTGTCCACCTAGCTCTTAATCGGTCCCTTCACTCTATTGAGCCAGGCACAATTCAGAATGCTTTTCACAGAAAAATAACTTGTATTTGTCTAGACCATAGTTAATGAATTACAGGTCTATTAAGATCCAAGAAGGTCTTATGGATTCTGTGGGATCTGAAGGGTGGAAGGGGATGACTACCTAAGGGAGTTTTCTTTTCCTCTTGGAGTACTTTAAGGTTGCTGAGGGACCTGCAATAATGAAGTCTGATAAGGTGATCGCATGTAGTGACGTGGAGGAGTTAAGAGGAGCATAGAGACGTCATATTATTTATGGGTTACTTACCGGCTACATGGAAAGAAGGTAATTGGCTGTGCAAGACACCTACAACTGCTTTTATTCTCAAACCACTGGGTCATAGAAACGCAGTATCGAAGTAGAGGAGAAAGCAGAGGAGTGTCCCAGTCCCACACTCTAGCCAATGAAATATGGCCCTGTTGACTGAGTCATATTTCCCTGTCCTGCTAAATATTGATTTATTTATTTATTATTTAGTTCACTGTGTTGCTGACTGCAGACCAGGCATGAGGGCCGTGAAAAAACTGTGCACAGTGTATACAAGAACTCACCATAAAGATTTTAAACATTTAAATAAAAGTCACAAGACAAACTGTAAAGAGGTTAAGTCATCATATGGGAAGTGCAGATACAGTTTCCACTTGAGGATTACCATTGGAAATAAAAAAATCACTTTTAAAAACACTGATGTTTTATAAAGCATTGGAGTGAGTCTTAGAAGGAAGAAAGAAAATGTTACCCATTAAATAATAAATTCTACAGGGGTATGTCTCAGAAGTTTGTCAAGAATTGATCCATTGAGAGACTTATTAGATTTGTTTTTTAAAAAGGTGGTGAGAGGTGGTACTTTGTGGTGAAACAGTCAGGAGGAAGAGTTTCAGGTTTAAGGGGCTGTTCCTATGCATGATTTGTTAAGTGTGCAATGCTTTTTTGTAAAGGGTCAGGGACATCTTTACGAGATGTGTCACGCAGTGCAGCAAGTCGCCTTGCTGGGCTGCACCGTGTGATGGTTAAAGGCAAGAATGTGCTGTATTTAAAAGAATACTGCACATTCTTGCCTATTCCCCTGCATTGGTGCTGTTTTGCCTGCCTAGTGCCATCGCAAGCACCCTTGAACACGGGTGCAAGGGTGCCTGTATTGCACCTTCCTGCACAAAAGTAATCCTGAGAAGCATAGTATTCTATCTATGTGGGCGCAGAATGCAGCATACATAGAAATTCGAAGTAACGAAGAAAATAGTTATTTCTCCTCAATATGCCTTTCCTGTGATGACATATATATTTGCTGCATTCGCAGGTTTACCAGTTCTTGAAAAACTTTGAGTGCTTAAAAAACCCTGGGAGTTGCGTGGGAACAGCTACGCAATGGCCATGGAATGGTTTCCCCGAGCAGAGTAAGGCAACACAGCACATTGAGTTTGAAAAAAATAAATAGAGAGAGACCCCTTTGTGAACCAGGGGAATAGGGTACTACCAAATAGTAGAATTCAACAGTTTCCCTTGGTAAATTGTCTAGAGAATTAGGCCCAAATATTGATCTTGGACACAAGACTCAAATTGATCACAATATAAACATAAACAACATTGTATATAAAAAGTAAGAAAGTTTATTAAAACAATATTGGCACAAGTTTAAAAAAAACACATACACAAAACTTAAAACAGAGTTTGTCACTCTTTACACTATTCCTATTGACATCATTAAATATTCGTCCTGTAATTCATACACACCCTATCTAAACATCAATATTACACCAATATGGGAAAGGGAGTCTACACACAAGCTCTAATTCATCCGATGTGAGATAGTAGGAAAAAGGGAGAGAACGGAAGACACAGACATTCACAATTTGTCATACAGTTTATGCACATTAAGGCCCGCACTGTAGCTCAAACCCAGACTTGTCTTGTTTTTTCAATGTTCATGGGATGAGTTGGGTTTTTAAATTGTGCAAAGGAAGTGCCTCGACGCGTTTCGATGGACTCATTGGATGTTGGCCATCTTTTTCAAGACTTTTATAATGTGCTTCTCTCCTATAAAGGCACTGGATGGTTGCCTCTACCTTGCGGTCCTTATTGCATGGTCTTTCTAGAGTTCATTCTGATACACTTGTTGTGGGAAGATATTTCCATCCTCACTCTTATGTTTGCGGTTGGATCTGTTTTTTTAAAAACGTCCCTTAGTTTCTTGAGACACCTCCAGTCTTCAAGAGTATAATAAGCGGGTATCTGCCTCCTGCTTTTTCTAAAAATTCTGTTCGATCGTTGATTTCGATCCTCTGCCCCACTCAGCACCTCGTCTTATGCTTGTGTGTTGAGCCGCACGTTGTGATCTAGGGACCAGTCTTTGTTGTTATCGCATCCTGGGGTGGGTCGGGTGGAATGCTGGGCGTGCTGCGTACTCTAAGCCAATTCGGCTAGCCTCCCTTAGTTGTTTGTGGTATGTTCGCTGCACCCGACCGCGTCACTTCGTCTGCCTCGCTTTCACTTAGGGAGTGAAAGCGAGGCAGACGAAGTGACGCGGTCGGGTGCACTCAGGGAGTGAAAGCGAGGCGGACGAAGTGACGCGGTCGGGTGCAGCGAACATACCACAAACAACTAAGGGAGGCTAGCCGAATTGGCTTAGAGTACGCAGCACGCCCAGCATTCCACCCGACCCACCCCAGGATGCGATAACAACAAAGACTGGTCCCTAGATCACAACGTGCGGCTCAACACACAAGCATAAGACGAGGTGCTGAGTGGGGCAGAGGATCGAAATCAACGATCGAACAGAATTTTTAGAAAAAGCAGGAGGCAGATACCCGCTTATTATACTCTTGAAGACTGGAGGTGTCTCAAGAAACTAAGGGACGTTTTTAAAAAAACAGATCCAACCGCAAACATAAGAGTGAGGATGGAAATATCTTCCCACAACAAGTGTATCAGAATGAACTCTAGAAAGACCATGCAATAAGGACCGCAAGGTAGAGGCAACCATCCAGTGCCTTTATAGGAGAGAAGCACATTATAAAAGTCTTGAAAAAGATGGCCAACATCCAATGAGTCCATCGAAACGCGTCGAGGCACTTCCTTTGCACAATTTAAAAACCCAACTCATCCCATGAACATTGAAAAAACAAGACAAGTCTGGGTTTGAGCTACAGTGCGGGCCTCTCCCAAGCAGAAGTATTTCTGACCTGCTTGCATTTAATTACAGGCAATGTGCCATCATCCAATCTGCAATTGCCAGCATATCATCCTTAAATTATGCAAGATTAGATTCATGTGTTTTAGCGAAAGTGATGACTAATTGGGTGTCATCGGCGTACAACACTAAATACAGCCTTCTATTCCGGGCAACCAATGCCAACGGCTGTACATAGATATTAAAAGGCAGCGGGCCCAGGACCGAACCCTGAGGCACCCCATGTCCAATAGTATACTCCTGCGAGTGAAAGGGTGGCGTAGTAACCTGGAAAGTTCTGCCCTCCAAAAAGGATCGAAACCAAGTAAGGGCTGGGCCCTCAATCCCAGTCTCCTGTAGCCTTTGCAATAATATCTGATGAAAAATGTATCAAATGCGACACTTAAATCAAGAAGAATCAAGGCTGTAGAGTTTCCCTCATCCAAACTATTATGGATTTATTTGGACATTAAAGCAGATTCAGTACTGTGGCGGGACCTGAAGCCATTTTGTGAGGCATCCATTATATCAATTTGTCCTACAAACTCTGTAAGAATGGTATTTACATGAGATTCTGTGGCTTTTGCTAAAAAAGGGAGCTGAGAAATGGGGTGATAGTTGCCTGGTTCTGACGGATCTAAAGATGATTTCTTTAAAAGAGGTATTACTTTAGCATGTTCCCAGGCTGACGGTAGAGACGCTGAGGATAGAGACAGATTGACCAATTCACGGGCCATTGGTAAAATAACATTGTGACATTGGCTTAACTGAGCAGGTTCCAGAGGGTCAACTGAGGAGCTTAAAAATAGTACTTAAAAATTTCAAATTTCGAAAAATGCTTAACCTCTTCGCTGCTGATGACGAGTTCAGCTCGTCATCAGCTATGGCGTTCGTATGCTGATGACAAGCTGAGCTCGTCAAGTAACGCAGCTTTTTGAAAATTGCCGCACACAGCGGGAAAAGCCGCCGCAGCGATGCGGTTAAAAAAAATGTGCATGTGATAGAAGTCTGTACTAAATAGGTTTATATATAGTTCAAACAATGAAAGACTGAAAGCCATGCAGATTTTAGAAAAAAAAATCTTCAAAGTTCCAAATTTGGTTGTTTTGAAAAAGGTTGGATTTTCCCAGCACCCGATGAGCCAAATCTTTATGTGTCCAGGCTGGGAGAGGCAACATTACTGTTGCCTGCAATCGCAGACGACATTGCCTGTAACACCTTGCAGATCAGGTCAATCGAGCACAGATGTTCCTCCACATTCACAACATCCGTTGCTGGGGATGTACTAGTGTCATCCGAGGCCTGAGTATTTGTTGAGGAGTCAGTATCTTTCTCAACAGGAGGTCAAGCATCCTCCAGTACCTTTAAGAAGTGAGACATCAACATTGGAATAGCTGAGGACCCTGCAGAACATGGACCGTTATCGGGTCCAGTAAAGCATTAACGTGCGGTGGCACAATTGTTGGAAGTGTTAGACAGCGATTCAACATGCATTCTTGCCCGCAGAACAGGCATCGGAGGACAGGCAGAATAAAGTCAATCCAAACTGTTCTAAATTACAAGAACCAAGTCTTACTCAGTTCTCGAAGACAAGGTGTGCCCAGATGAATTACCATGCGATCACAGTATTGGCGCTCCAAGAGCGTGCACTGCATCTCCTTGGTGACTGGGACGTCCATTGCGCAGCATTAAAAAAGGACAGTCAGATACCTGCTATTAGAAACCGGTTCAGCAGAAACCCTCCAAAAATGCTTCCGAATACAGAGTGTATAAAGTTGGGAACAACTCTGAGGATTGTCTGAAAGGTGCTTACCAGCCCTTAACCTATGGTCCTAAATAGGTGGAATACCATTTCTGTGAAATGGAAAGGGCAGTGTGTTCGTATCAGTGCCTGTGTCTCAGCCGAAGACCTTGCGACCTGACAGATCATAAGTTTGTCGGGTGAAGGTTAAGGGCACGGTTTGCTGTAAAAGTATGGCTTTCATTCGGCTCAAAGTATCAAACTGTATAAAGGTAACATTCAACAAAGGCCATAACGGTGCTTCCCTGATTGTGTGGGTCGGTGGAAACAATACTTGCATACAGCAAGTAACCCTGGAGCTTACAGTGACAAGATATGCGATGCCTGGGAGCATCCCAAAACAACCTTGACCATTCAACATCAAGTAACTCCCATTTGAAAGTAACCCGAATACCGGATTAATCACGGCAGCTGAGGAACCTTTCAAGTGGAATGAGAAGTTAGCGACTGATGCATTACAGGCCCCATGAAGCATGATTTCATGGCCTATGAGAGATCCACTTAAGAGATTCTCGCAGTTGGTACCGCTAAGAAACACTTTTGTGTTCCCATTTCTGCATCAAAATCTGTACAGCAATTTCCAATATTCCTAGATGAATTCCCTACCCATCGCTTCATATCTGCCTGCTGTTGTTCTAGGCAATATTGAAACTGGAAAGTAATGATGGGTAGTGTTATATGGCCATGAATTAACCGTTCTGTGGACAGTGACTCTGCCACAGTAAAAGGTAAATTGTCATGTTTTTCAATACGCAGCATTGTATATTTTTCTCCCCTTTGTGCCATTGTAATCTGTTTTTCAGTTTGATTGTAAACTGAAAAAAGAGACATACTGTTGATAAATCGCCTAGGCACATAACCAATGCGCAATTACTGCAGCGTCCAGCTTAATACCATAATAGAACGTAGTTGAGATTGTCTGCGCTGTAGTATGGACAAGTCCTGTTCTAGTATATCAATAGCAGAAGATAAAATTTTGCCCAGTGAATAAATCCTGGAAGTCAATGTAGTCGGTGCACAGTCAAAATTACAACATTAATATCGAGTTAAAAATATCGAAGGTGAAGAATATCGAGGTCAAGAATATCGTTGGACAGAATATCGACCCTAAGGTAAGTAATATCGATTTTTTTATATCGCTGTACGTAATATCGAAGTTAGTGATATCCATATCAATTATATCGATGCTACTCATTTCGATGTTACTAATATCGATATTTGTTTGTTGTTATGTATTTTATTATGTATTTTATATGTATGTGTTATATGTTTTTTACTAAGTTTTAAATTATATGTGTACTATTTTTGATATATTAAAAATTGTATATTTAAATTAATTGTATGTTTTAGTACTGGAGCGGGTTGTCGGTTTATAGGGGAATAGGGTGGGAAGCAATTTAATTATAGTAAATTAATTATTAATTTTTAGTAATTGTAAATTAATTTTAATTCATTTTTGCATTTAAGTTCTGTAGCGGGTTGTGGGTTTATGGGGGAATTGGGTGGGAAGTAATTTATTTGTAATTATGTAATTATTTATTTTTAATTGATATTGATAATTATTTTATTTATAATTAAATATTAATTGGTAAATAAATATTTTAATTGCTAATTAATTTTCTTAATTTATAATTAAGGTTTGTTATTGGTAATTACATTTTTTAATTGGCAATTAATTTTTTTAATTGGTAATTAAGGTTTGTAATTGGTAATTACATTTTTTAATTGGTAATTACATTTTTTAATTGGTAATTAATTTTTTTTCAATTGGTAATTGATATTTTGAATTTGTCATTACTTTTTATTAATTGGAAATTCATTTTATTAATTGGTAAATAATTTTTCATTAGAAATATTTTTATTTAAAAAAAAATTACCATTTTTTATTGTTAATCAATTTTTAGTTATGAATATGTTTTTTGTTTTGAAAAATATCTTGGTGCTCACTATTTATTATTTCGTAATTTATGTTTCCTAAATATTATTCGTTATTAATTTTTTATGTATTGTTAATTAAATATTCAATTGTAATTATGTTTTTAGTAATTATTAATGGGTATTTGCAAATGATGTAGAGTTATTTAAAACTTACATTTTTAATTATTTTATTTACAACAATTATTTATAATTATGTTATATTTAACTTCTACGTTATCCAATGCTTTCCCTACTGTTGCACTCTCTGGAGTTGGAATAGTAATTTTTACCCCTACGCTATCCAACACTTTCCCTACTGTTGCACTCTCTGGAGTTGGAATAGTAATTTCTACCCCTACGCTATCCAACGCTTTCCCTACTGTTGCACTCTCTGGAGTTGGAATAGTAATTTTTACCCCTACGCTATCCAACACTTTCCCTACTGTTGCACTCTCTGGAGTTGGAATAGTAATTTCTACCCCTACACTATCCAACGCTTTCCCTACTGTTGAACTCTCTGGAGTTGGAATAGTAATTTTTACCCCTATGCTATCCAACATTGTCCCTACTGTTGCACTCTCTGGAGTGGGAATAGTAATTTTTACCCCTACGATATCCAACGTTTTCCCTACTGATGCACTCTCTGGAGTTGGAATAGTAATTTTTACCTCTACGCTATCCAATGTTTACCCTACTGTTGCACTCTCTGGAGTGGGAACAGTAATTTTTACCCCTATGCTATCCAATGCTTTCCCTACAGTTGCACTCTCTGGAGTTGGAATAGTAATTTTTACCCCTACGCTATCCAACGTTTTCTCTACTGTTGCACTCTCTGGAGTGGAAATAGTAATTTTTGCCCCTACGCTATTCCACGCTTTCCCTACTGTGGCACTCTCTGGAGTTGGAATAGTAATTTTTACCCCTACGCTATCCAATGTTTTCCCTACTGTTGCACTCACTGGAGTGGGAATAGTAATTTTTACCCAACCGCTATCCAACACTTTCCCTACTGTTGTACTCTCTGGAGTTGGAATAGTAATTTTTACCCCTACGCTATCCAATGTTTTCCCTACTGTTGCACTGTTTGGAGTTGGAATAGTAATTTTTACCCCTACGCTATCCAACTTTTTCTCAACTGTTGCACTCTCTGGAGTTGGAATAGTAATTTTTACCCCTACGCTATCCAATGTTTTCCATACTGTTGCACAGTTTGGAGTGGGAATAGTAATTTTTACCCCTATGCTATCCAACGCTTTTCCTACTGTTGCACTCTCTGGAGTTGGAATAGTAATTTTTACCCTTATGCTATCCAACGTTTTCCCTACTGTTGCACTCTCTGGAGTGGGAATAGTAATTTTTACCCCTACGCTATCCAACGCTTTCCCTACTGTAGCACTCTCTGGAGTTGGAAAAGTAATTTTTACCCCTACAGTATCCAATGTTTTCCCTACTCTTGCACTCTCTGGAGTTTGAATAGTAATTTTTACCCCTATGCTATCCAATGTTGTCCCTGCTGTTGCACTCTCTGGAGTTGGAATAGTAATATTTACCTCTACGCTTATACAACGGTTTCTCTACTATTGTGCTCCCTGGAGTGGGAATGGTAATTTTAAGGTTTATGCTATCCAGCATTTTTATTAATGTATTTTTTTGCTCATGGATTTTGAATAGTATTTTTATTTATTTAGTTATTTATTTTTTTTGTATAAATTTAGATAATGTAGTATATAATTAATTTAAAAAATATTAAAGGTATATTTAATTTTTTTAATTTATTAAACATAATTCTTTACTTTTTATTAATGTTTATGTTTTATGTTTGTAAATGTATGTGCAATTTATAATAATTTTTATTAATAATAAATTATTAAAATAATTATTACAACCTATTGTTAAGTGCGTATATATTATATATTTTCTGTATATGTTTCATTATTGTATTATTATTATATATGTATTATTTATTAATTTGAAACATTATTAGATTTTTTTACTATGTTTTTTTATTTATTAGTGTTATTTACTTTATTTTACATTTATATTTTTACTGAAAAAAAACGATATTTTTAACATCGATATTTTTAACATCTATATATTTTTGTACTTGCCATGTTGTAGATAGGATGTCGATATTCTTGCCTTCAATATTTTTGCATCGATATTCCTGTAGGTCAATATTTTCAACGTTGATATTTTGTCAGTGATTCAATGTAGTCATACCATTGTCAACTACAGCTAACACCTTTTCTAGGTCAATTCTATCTATTTCGTGAAGTCTCTCTGCAGCTCCTTGTTGAGAGATTTTCAAAAATTCATTATATACAGCATAAAAGAAAGGTTACTGGTGTGGCTTTCGGTGACCTACTAAAAAATCCCTTAAATTCACCTCATCTGAGAGTAAGGATAAGTGCTGTTTCACCGGGGACACTGTTCATGTTTTTAGCCAATCGAGGCACAACTTCCCAACACTGTATGATATTACTACCACCGGATGTTCTCTTTGTACATATTGTGGGTCTGGCCCATGGATACTAAAATCTTTGGTTGTACCCCTGAATCTTGATTGACATATATTTGTGTCTGTGGGCCAAGCAAACCATCCCTTCCGATTGGGGCCGGCAGTATTGTACTATATGATGTCATCTATTGTATTCCCTCTACTTGATGTAAAATTGATGGGTGAAGGTGTGGGAAACCGTGGTATGATCAAATCCTTCTTTTTGGCTAGGCCAAGACAGGAAGTCTGTTGCACAGTTTTATTCAGAACTGTTATTTGTTGCGGAATGAGGCATGCTCCAAATATTGCTTTTGTTCCCTGTACTTACCATTCTTTAGAACCCCTGACTGATTTTGTGTCTATAGTGTCCTTTCTTAAGTCAAATCCCTGTTCATACAGTTGGGCAATAAAGGATGCAGAAGAAATCTGTTTGGCGTTAGTCAGCATATTTTTCTGTGCTGGTGTAGGTGCAACCATATAGTAATTTGAGGTTGGGTCAGAAGTGTTAAACCTTAAAAAATATGGACATTTCTGTGGAAATGTTTTCAAACAAATTTTCGGCGCTGTTGGGCAATGTTCCCATTGGTGTTATGTGAGAACATTACAAGGGGTACTCGATTTGTATAAAAAGTGATGACCATAATGATGATAACAGTGCAAACTATCAAAGTCTGATGTGTCTTAAAACATTTCATTGGTTGAAAATGCAGCCGATTTCTCTAAATCAGACAGCATATTATTGACAGTTTCAAAATCCCAATCGTCAGAAAATGTACTGGAGGTAATGATATCATTTAGAGAAATTTTAAATAAATGTGGTATTTTTAAAAGTTCAGTAAGGCCAAATACATCATAATTAACCGTGTCCCAAACTATACCATCAGGAATTGGAACAGCTGTAATGTTCACAGAAAACCAGTCTCTTTGTTCACAATGAGATGATGTATGAGGTTTCAATACCAAGTTAACAGTGGATACTGCAGAGAGTTCTTGGAGATAATTTCCATTTATGGGTAAGCAAAAGACAGTCACTAGGCCAATCCAAAACAGAAAAAATTATATTCTACTTATGATCCAGAGCTGGAGCCAAGATGACACTGAATAAGTATTTTTCAGGAAAGTGTTGAAATCATGACTTTTTTGCTTACGGGAAACTGGAGCTGGCGGTGTCTCAAGTTCGCTGGGATCAAGAAAGAAGGTGTAAAAATCGATGAAGTAGCCAGATGCAGTTCAATGTATCTTTGGTAGCTCAGCATGTTGTGTTGAACCTGTTGATGTGTCTTGTTGAGGCATATCGATGTAGACATTGGTGGTAGACCGAATTGATATTTGTCTTTCATTTGTAGTTTGAAGTTCTGTTTCCAGAGGAACAAGTTCCATTACATTGTTAGAAATTCTATCAATTCAAAGTGGTGGCTCTTCAAATGTTATGAGTCTTTCTGTCTGAACTTCCTGTATGGTAGCGAGAGGAGTGCACCGGCTACCCAGGAGCCCATGAGGCCTACTATTCAGTATCGGCCACATAGTGGGGTTTGATCTGATCAATGAAGATGAATCTCTTTTAGTTTTTGCCTGCAATAGGCAGAAGAAGTTCTGTTCTTGTTCCTTCGTCAACCAGGACAGGTACAGGATTCCTGTAGGATGGCCCAAATTGGTTTGTGTCCTCAATCTTTTCTCTGACCTGATCCCTGACTTTTAGGACCCAGACATGTCTTGCCGTGATTGATTTGACTTCCCCAGTGGTAGTGCCTTTGACCTGCACGCTGCTTAGTAGTGCTCTGGATTCATTCAGATCCTGTAAAACAGCCAAGCGTTTATTCCTGTTAAATGGTTTTTCATCCGCCATTGTGCCTTCACTATTGAGATCAGGTACTCACATTCTTGTCCCAAATAGGACTTCATAAGGAGTGACACCCCTAGAGAACATCTTGGCATATTGTTGAGGGCACGCTGAATCCCAAATAGGTGATTAACTCAACTACTACCCGAACCTAATACTCTTGCTGTTAAAGACTGCTTTAAGTCCCGGTTTTTCCTCTCCACAACCAAATTTCCCTCGGGATCGTATGGAGAGGAGTACTGCTATGCTACACCCAAACCTTCCATGGCTTCCTTGTAAGCCCGAGAGGTAAACATGGGGCTACAGTCAGAATGTAATATGCCAACTTCGTATATCCCTATAAAGACTCGCAAATCTTTTCTGATAATTTGAGCATCAGCCGAGTGCTGAGGCCATACCTATAGGAATATTGAGCATGAATCCACCGCCAGCAAGATATACTTGTAAGCCCCATCCAAATGTAGGGGGACACAGCGGTCCAGATAGACACATGCTAGTGGTCTGTCTGATATTAGTAAAGGTGTCTGTGCTATGGTGCAACCCTTCATCTGCTGACAGATATCACATTTTAAGACAAAATTCTTTGACTGTTTTGTTAAACCAGGCCACCAATAGCGTGGTTTCGATAAAGAAACTGTTGCGGTAATCCCTGCTTGTGCAGAACCTAGACCCTTGTGTGGAGCTAGTATTAAACCTAATCAGCGATCCATGTTTGGTATTACTCTATCCCCCACTCCAGGAATCTGAGCATACGGAATGTTGTTTTCATCTAACTTGTAGGACTATTTGAGTGGAAAGCCGTTTGGCAAGGCTGGGCTGTTTTTGCATGAAGCAATGACAGCTACCATTATCTATCCGTCTATTCTCGATTTTGAACGAGTGATTGCAGCAACTGAAGCAGTACCTACTGCCCCCTTTGCGGCTTCATCAGCCAAATAATTCCCTTTAACGTGAACGCCATCACGTTGATGATTCAGCATGTGTATCACGTGAGCTTTTGGTAGTTTGTTTTTCAACTCAGCTGCCTGTTTCCATAGCAATTTATGCTTTATTGTACCACGTTTTAAGTCTTTAAACCCACTTTGACCCCAATAGTGAAGATATTCATTGTATGACTGGACACAATAGAATGAATCGCACACTATGAGTGTGGGAATTCTTGATCCGTATTTATTAGTGCCAGTAATAGGGCTTTTAATTCTGCCAGCTGAGTTGTGCAGTCTCCTAGAGACTGTGTCTTCGTATCACTGGACTGGAACTTGCCTTCCCGCATTCGATCTTTTCCAATCACACAAGAGGCGCTGAATTGCTATTTACTCCCTATAGCTGGCTGAGCAGATCTGTCAGTATAAATAATGTATTAATACTGATAAAAGGCATTATTTCATGTGGGGGAGGATATTCTTGTTCATATTGCAGGAATTCTTGTGTTTTTAGCCTTGCGTCATATCTGTATTCTACATCTGTTGCAGTGAGAGAATTAGCCCATTGTCTCCATCTTGGATGTAAGGCTTTACCATTAGTAACCCTTGCCTTTGTAGCAGCCTCGAAGGCTGGTACCGGATTTACTTCTATTATTAGTTTTTCCTGAACCAGTGCTCTTTCTCTTACTACAGCAGTCTGTACTGCTACCAGTATTTTATCTGTAGAAGTGAAGAGCATTTCAGCGTTTGTGTACAAATGTAATTTGTATGCTATCCATACTCTTTCTCCTTCATTGAAGGTTAGGTAAGTGTACCCAGATTGACCTACTATAAAGGGGAGCACCAGATTGCTTCCTATTATACGTGTAGGTATTTTGAAGCTGTCATGTCAGCTTGTTGGGAACAAAGGATATCTGTGTTCCTGTGTCCAATGGCTAATTGAAAAATCATGTCTTATTAAGTCGTAGAAAGGTTTCACTCTTTCTTTGTCATCCAAAATGCTGCCAAAATTAAAAAATCCCAATATGGATTATAAATTCTTCAAAGATTTAGGAGGCTGGAGCAGCACACACTTTTCTAAAAAGTTAGCTGCCAGGCTTTTTCCTTCACTTGATAACTTGTATCCCAAAAAAAGGATATTGAGGGGGGATATTTTAGATTTTTTAAAGTTAAACTTGCAGGCCTCAGAGGCAACCCCCTAGATTATGGTGCTCACACTAGTCAAGTGATCCTGTAAATCATCATCCATCAGATAAATATCATCTACATAGGACAATGCCTCTTCATCCAAATTCTGAAGTAATTCTTATACCCTAGCGCTGAACAACTCAGGTCTATTCTTGTACCCTTGTGGGAGTTGACAAAATTCACGATGAGAACCTAGCGCTGAGATTGCTGTTACATACCTGCGTTCAGGTGCTATATTTTGGCAGAAGAATCCATTTGAGATATCTTTGGGTCCATTACGATGTCGGACGGATTCCGTCTGCCAGGCTAGGGGTGGCTACCGACAGCCTAGCAGAGGAAATCCGCCCGACATCATCAGCCCAATCCCCCGATGGCGGAGGGGATCGTGGCGGTGTGAAACACTACCCGCCTGTTTTCCGCCCGGGTCGCTTAGCGGCCGGGACGGAAAACCTGTAACATGGTGGCGGTGTCTTTTAGACGCCGCCCGCCATATTACAATGGGCTTTGCACAATGCATTTCCGTGGCGGCAATGCCGCCACGGAAAGGCATGCGAAGACTCCCTGCGGGGGCCCCTTGCGGGCCCCCTGGGAGTCCATGGCTTGGGGGGTGCCCATGGGGGGTACCTATGGTACCCCCGCATTTCAGTGTGCAACATGGCAGGCACCGTGCGGTGCCTGTCATGTTGCGCTTTGCAAAGTACAACGTGCACTTTTACCATTGCAGCAGGCGGAGATTCCTGCTCCGCCCGCCGTAATGCTAAACATAAAGGATGCGCCCGCCTGTGTGGCGGGCGCATCCTAATGCCATTGTCGGGACCCCGCACTGTTAGTGGGTGGACCACTTCTCCGTTAGGGTGGCGGGCGGCCAAAGCTCGCCCACCAAAGCCCGCCCCCCATCCTAATGGACCCCCTAGTGTTGTTTTGTATTTTTTCCACACAATATTATTCATTAATTCGGTACTGTGTGCTTTTTGTACTGTAAATGTTTTAGTGCATATGTTCAGATGTCTATAATCTAAAACTAGACAATATGAATTATCGGGTTTCATTATGGGAAACAAAGGATTATTCATTGCAGAGGTGCAAGGTTCTATGACACACTGGTATTTAAGTTGATCTACAATCTCCCTGACCTGTTTATTCACATCTTGTTTTATTGGGTACTGTCTCAGTGGGATTGGACTAGTCTTTGCAGGGATTAAATGGTGTAGTGACTCAGCATCCCACCCAACATGGTTGCAATAAAGTGCTGGAACAAGGGCCACGCATATGTATGTTTTAGGTAAATTGGAACGTGGTCGGAAAAAGATGTTAAAATTACTGTGTCTCCCTTTGGGCAATCTATAACAATTTTAGGCGGCCAATCTTGTTCAGGTAAAAGTATGTCATCGCCGGAAGTCAAGTTCTAACAAAAGAGACCTTTTACTTTTCTGGGTTTGTCCACCTCCATTTGGAGTGTTATCTCATGTAACCTATGTCGGACACCTTCCCTAGTATTAGGTGTTTCCACTGTAATGTGCTTATTCAACTCTGCTGTCACCAGAAATTCCATCAGGTTCCGGCGAGCTATTGTATTCTGCTGCACTGCTTAGCATCATCAGAGCCCTTTCCCTGATCAGAATTGAGTCCTCAGAATTCTGAGCATATCTAAATTTGAGCCCTACTACTTTCTTCTTTTTAAATTGAGGTTTAGATTGTGGCTTGTCTTCTTTTTTGAAAGTGTAGCTTGAAGCGTGTGGCGTGTCTCTGGACTTCGTACGCTCTGCTGGTCTGTGTTCTGACCGCCCTTCTTTTTCAGAGTTTCCTGGTGAACCCAGAAAGGAACGAGAGGAACGTGTATCAGTCTTACTGTTAGATTTTTTTAATGTTATCCCTATTCCTAAGGTTATATTTTCTTTTGGAGGGCTCCTGTTGAGGACACCCACTCCTGGATAGAGATCTTTTTTATCTAATTTTCTCCTTATTAATATTTCCTTTTTTTTCTTAGAAGAATCAGGTGACTGCTTTGTGTTATCCTTCTCAAGATCACCCATGAGTTGAGGTTTTGTTGTTCTTGCTCCCAAACTATCACTACCTAATTCAGCATGGATGTCTGTGATAATTTGAGGTAATTTGCGTTCCTGTTGTGAAAGAGTGAAATCCCTTTGGTGTTGGCGTATTGCCACTGTTGCTGCTTCCCCTTTTATATTCAGTAATATTATAGCTGATACTTGGGCAAAATTACCTAGTAATTTCATCCCTAAGTTCAGAACAGGTTCTTCTCCATACTCAAGTTGTATTTGTCTTAATACGTCTGGTACTACTGCTAATGACGAGATACCATGTGTTCTGGTATATATGGCAGCAAAAAGTGTACCCCAAGTTGTACAATCCTCTATCTGGGGAGCTATACCCATTGGCAAGCAGATTGCTAGCATTCTGTGTTTTTCTTGAATGCTTGTGTGCTGAAATACTGCCTCTAGCTATGTTATTTTCTGAGCTATCCAGATTGGCATTTGTTAACGTTTAATGGGCATTCTAACCATAACTGCATATAGCATTTGTGGTGTGATTTTAGTTGTTAAACTCTAAAATTGATTTGTTTGAGTAGCTCTTTTTGCTGAAGTGTGAGTGTTCTCATCACGAACTGTGTCAGGTTCCTGTAGAGTGTTATTATTTCATTGTGAGGTGTACGTAAGTCTGCCAGTCAAAGGGAAATCCCTGGGTGCACACTCACGTATGGGCTTACTGTAGTTCCATACCTATCTATCTAAGCATTCAACAACCAACTTAGGAGACTAAATTAATATATTCTAATAATGAAAATTTAATTTCCACACTAAAATTAGAACGTTCACAGTCTTTTTAATAAAAACATAAGTAGAAGACGTTTTGCGCAATATAACAAATTAAAATTTCAAAGAACAATCTTTGAAAAGGTACAATAAAAACAAGTAATCATAACAATTCATTACAATTCATTACATGTACAAAGAAATTTGAATTAAATCTTAAACATTAAAATCATAGAAAACAAATATCACAGGCAGATATAACATTGAGTCACAATAGAAAAACATCAACAACCCCCTACACAATGTGGCTTACTGATATCTTTGCCACTACTAATTCTTGGATCCAAAAGTCCTTAGTTAATGTAGAATTGATGTCAATAGTACCACTTATACATACGTATCTATTGCTCACTGGACCCTACTTGGATTCTATATAAGGAAAAAAGTGCGTCAACGCGTTTCAGTGCAGAGAACATAGGATACTGTAGCACCTTCTTCAGGACTGCCGTTTCTTTGGGGTCACCGGCTTCAGAGATTATTGCTTAACACCCTTTCTGTGAATACATAGGGAAAAAGCAGGGTATCACTATTTCTGTGCAGTTAATGACACAATAGCACGATTTAAGGGTCTTACTACATAGGTATACATCTTTCAACAGGAGTCTAGTTTATAACACTCTTGTTTGCTTTTCAGTTTTGTTAATTTATCTTGCTTTAGTCCTACTATTAAGTCTTGAGGAACATCCATATGTTCCACATATTTAACCTTACTCAACATGGAGATTCTACTTTCTCATTCAAGACATATGACTTCAGTCTATATAAGTCATACCTTATATTTCAAACGAACATTTTTACACATGATGTCCCTCCGTTTCCATTTTAGTGTGGAAATAGGTAGAGGTAGAGGGGAAAAGGTCATGCTATATATCTTATCTGATCTTATCCCGTCATAGCTATCATCCAAGCTTTACTCGTCTCAATTAAACACATTCTTACCATGTGGGTGTGTGGCAGGACACCACTGTAGGTGGAATACTTTAGTTCGGGTCCTGGCTTCTGATATAGGTTATAGTTTTTCCTAGTGTGGGCACAAAAGGGCAATCTCAATACCTCTATTCCTTTTGTCCCACCCCTTTCATGTACTTAAGAATTAAGGTCCTTTACCTCTTTACTCTTGAAAGGCTGTGAGATTGGAAGCCTCTTCTCTTCCTTATGGATATATGGTGGCACTTTCACTCTTCTTTAGCCAGCTATGTAAATATCTGATTAAGACAGAAGAGATGGTGCTATTTAGGTCTATATCCCCCTCTAATTGTGACTTTGCTACATCAGAGGCTTTCTCCATTATTAGTGTCCTTGCCTCTTGAGCAGGTTTATACATGTGGACCATTTACCTTTTCGTGAATATAGGGCAAGGAGCTGATGGGCCTCTCCACTTTCTTTTAGATGTATGATGGTGCTCCACTCTTCTTACTCCATCTGAGTATTTATCTATTTGGACAAAGGATGTCACATTATTGACATTGCAGTGTAAAGTGTACATAAGTCTGCTACTGGCATTATGTCAATGTCTGGATGTGGTGTGTAAGCCGCAAGGACAGGCTAAGTGGCCCCATCTCTTAGGAGCGGACCTAGTCCCACTTTGTTTCTTGAATGGGGGAAGACGCTTTAAACCGCTTTGGTGCACAGACAAAATATTGAGTTTTAAATATCGACATACACAAATATCAGGTTGGAAATATCGTGATACAAGAATATCGACAGCAAGAATATCGGAGTCAAGAATATCGACTTTAAGGTAAGAAATATTGTTTTGGAAAATATCTAAGTCAGTAATACGTTTGCAAAAAATATTGTGGTGTAAAATATCGATGTTTAAATTAGTGTTATGTAATTCAGTATGTATTTTGAAAGCATGTGATCTTTTTTTGTATAAGTATTACTTTTGTTATTTAATATATGTGTTACATTTTTAGTAGTGATTAATTTTATGTTAATTACATTTTGTGTTTCGTTCTGTGGCGGGTTTTGGTTTATAGGGGAATAGGTTGGGCAGTAATTTAATTGTAATGAATGTTTTTGATTTTATTACTTAGTATTATTTTCAATGAATTAATAAGTTGTTGTTAATTGACAAAAATGTAATAATGTAAAATTAGTTATGGTATTTGTGTAATGATTTTTAGGTATTTGATGTGGTATTTAGTGGGATAGAGGGTGAAAAGTATTTTAGGTTTTATTAATTAATAATTAGTTTCCCATTATATTTCATTAATTAATTGATTCATATTGATGGTAATTGTTTACTTTTATTTTGTGTGCGGATTTTGGTTTTAAAAGGGGTACATTTTGGTGAGTATATTCATTTTTAACTGTTTTAATTTGTTTTTAATTAATAATAGTTGTGTATTTGAAAACTAATTATGTTAATTATGGAGGTACACTTTTTTTAGAAAGTTAGATGTATGTTGTGAATTCTGTGGTGTTATAGGGTAGGAAATAAAAGATATTAAATTTATGTAACAATGTCTTTGATTCTAATAATTTCAATTAAATATAGTTCTTTTGAAAATGATTTATTAAATGTTTATAAAATAATGTTTGTAGGTAATTTTTTCGATTTTTTAAACTTAATAATATGTTTCTATCTTACATAATATTTATCATTTTTATATGTTTTCTTTTTTTGTTTTTACTATTTTTTTTGGGTAGTTGATATTTTGTTTGTTTTTTAATTTTGTGTTGACTTCAGTGGGAATAATAAAAATTACCCTTCTGCTATCCAACACTTTCCCTACTGTTGCTCTCACTGGAGTGGGAATGGTAATTTGTACCCCTCGTCTATCGAACACTTTGCCTACGGTTGCACTCACTGGAGTGGGAATAGTAATTTGTACCCCTCCGCTATCCAACACTTTCCCTACTGTTGCACTCATGGAGTGGTAATAGAACTTTTATCCCTCTGCTATCCAACAATGACCCTACTGTTGCACTCATTGGAGTGGGAATAGTAATTTTTACCTCTCCATTATCCTACACTTTCCCTACTGTTGTGCTCACTGGAGTGGGAATAGTAATCCGTACCCCTCCGCTATCCAACACTTTCCCAAATGTTGCAGTAATTGGAATGGGAATAGTAATTTTTACTCCTCCACTATCCAACACTTTTCCTACTGTTGCACTCACTGGAGATGGGAATACTAATTTTTACCCCACCTCTATCAAACACTTTCCCTACAGTTGCACTCACTGGAAAGGGAATAGTCATTTTTACCCCTCCACTATCCAACATGTTCCTTACTGTTGTGCTCACTGGAGTAGGAATAGTCATTTGTACCCCTCCATTATCCAACATTTTACCTACTGTTGCACTCACTGGAGTGGGAATAGTAAATTGTTATGCACAATAGGAACTGTTTGTCCTTCAAGCTTGATAAACCTACAGCTAATAAATAGGAATTTAGCCTCCTCAGCTGTGGCGGATAGTTCTCTTTCCACTCTGAGAATAGCACAACTGAACTACTCAGATTTGACTGTTAAATAAGTACCAAACCTCCGTTGGGGGTGCCATGTCATGTAGTTCCTATAAACCTATTTAGAATCTGCGCGTTTAGACAACAGATACTGTAGGATTGGAGTCAGACTGATTCTGGACACCCCTATCGGATATCTCAGCCTGTATACCAGCTAGCTCACAGTGCCACTAGAAACTCCTCTTACCAAGGAGAGAATAATCCCTAGCAGCCTCGAACATGACAGCCCTGATCCCTCAGAATTGTGGAAATAGTGTACTACTTTTCGCTCAGTCACTTATGCTCACCTTGTCTCAGAGAGATACACTGTATAAACGGTGGGTACATTTTTCAAGAAGCATTTATTGAACCAGCATCATTCTACTCTAAAATTGGTGTGCTGAAACAACCATTAGTGTATAAATAAGGGAGTTTACCCAAACATAGTCACTGGGACCTGAGTTATCAAGGTACTAGGAGGAATCGGTCCCAGTGTGAGAGTGGTATAATACCATTAGACAGTAACAGATATAAATTATGATAAGCACTAACCGAGTAAAAGGATGGTAGATTTCTACCATCGTGCTAAAACAATCGCAAGAATATATAATAAAAGGTAATAAAATGCGTGCTCCTAGATGTGTCCCTAACTAGATGTACCTAAATGTACTTAGCATGTATGTGGGTGTATGTGGGTGTAAAGCCAAGTATCCCTCTAGGATAAAGTCAAGCTCATTACCTGAAGTGAGAGACTGTGGGACCCCGTCTTGGTATTGAGTTGGACACCCTGCATGGGATGTCAGACCACTGCGAGCTGAAGTGTCTGTGTTCGGAAGCCTCAGCGTCTCGCGTCAGTGTGTCGGCATGAAAGTCCTTTTCCCCTCTGACTACCTTAGGAAGAGATGGTGTATATATACCCAATGTGATACCCCTTGGGGATATACCTTGCTATGTCATGTCGGACTGGGATGACGGAAGGAATGACTCTTAAACATAGTAATTATGCAGGAGATGGTACTTCTGCTGTCCTGCTGTGATTCAAAGAATCCTCATGCATAATGAATGGGGCTTAACCCCATATCATCTCTGGACATTACCATAACTAGATAAAAGGTCAGCACTAAGAACCGTTATGCAGTGTAATGGTAGGGAGAATATAGATGAAGGGTTAGGTGACTACCTGAGCCTATATTAGGGTACCTATATGGAACATAACAGTCCCTGTGGGAAGCAGGATCATAAGGTGAAGAATTTGTGACTGCGGCCAAACTTGTGTTTTTCCATGCAAACAGAGTAATAATTACAGGGATCAAAAGGTAACAATCCTCCAGCAGTTGCGGGAGACTAAGGACACACCTAGGGCAAAGCCAACAGTGCCATAACAGCATATTGGGTACAATATCCAGCAGGAGAAGCCCTAAGCAGAGCAGGTAGCACTTCAAAGGAGATTACACTACCAAGACGAATTTCAAAAGCTAGATACTAAATAAAAATTTGTGTCTTGGTTTGGACAATGTAGCTGGGACTGTGGGCACCAAACTTTTTTGAATAGCACTTTCTCACGAAGAAAGAGAACATCACTTAGACTTAATTGCTGCAGGAACCAGGACTGGGGGCCAAGGTCTGCAATCTCCCATCTGGGTGACGGACCATCACCCAAGAGCCAAGAACACTTGTCCTGTGCCTAGAGAACCAGCTGTCTGCCTGCCTGCCAGAACTAGTGCACTATGAGAGTAGGAAAAGAGCACTTAGAAGCCTGCCGGTATACTAAAATCAGCGGATGCTGTGAGGATGAAAAAGCCTGGATGGAGTGAGATACAGTGGGAATCCTGGCAAGTGTATCCCCATGAACAGATTGCGAGGCACCTGGTCCAATTGGGACTGGTGTTGAAAGAGAGACATTCATTCTCTCAAGATGCCGTGAAGTTGCAGGCTGTCCCCTGGTGTCCCTTTTCTCCTTGAGTCTAACGTCAATGTCTGTGCCCCCATATGCCAGGAGGGGTCCACTGAAGAGAGGCGCTGGGTCAACACTCTTTGCCACTGAGACTCTGTAGGCTGGTGCCCAGTGCAACTGAGACTGTCAGCTATCACTCTTGTCTAAGACTCCCCTTGTACCAGAACAGGGACATTGAAGACTGTATGGGCCATCGCTTGGAGAATCTGACCAGCTCAAGATTGTTAACCATGCATGTGTCCTCATATGCCATGAGGGGGGCCACTAGAACCCTAGGAGCTTTCGCCATTTCATAGGAGTCCCCTGACCCTGCAGAGGGACTCAGAAACAAGACCAGAAGCCCTCCAGACAAAAGCTAATGCTTCATTTGATTAACTGGGAGGACCATGAAGAAGGCGCTGCTATTCCCAGACCCCATTGCAATCTATGAACCCCTTATAAGCACTGACCCCATTGAATGTGGTAGAGTGCAGTGCACACTGCACATTGTGGGAGCATGCAGTGAAGACACTTCGAATCCTGTGGTTGGGTAAAATTAAAGCTGGGGGTCAGACTTTTTGTAGAGACATGTGCTAACTCAGCGATGTTACACCAAAGAGCTGACTTTTAAGGTCAAAGCTAGACTTTGATGAGCACGCTAATTTTGACTGCTCCTGGGTTCATCTCCCGCTTCCACCCGGGGAACCTAGAGTCAGTGTGGAGAGAAAGGGAGAATGGACCTGCAGAGGAAAATCTGGCCTTGCTCAGTGCAAGAGCACTAGCCTTAAAAGAAGATTGTATATTTATTTAATGTGTCATGTCTTGTGTGCATAATAAGTACTGCTTTTATACTAAAATAAGTATTGGACTGGATAATCATTTATTAAGGAACACTCTGGGTATTTTGAAGTGCGAATCCTCACATACCTTGCACCTACTTCCAATTGGAGAGTCATGGACTGCTGAGCCCATGCTATCAATCAAGTGAAGTCAATCAAGAATCAAGTGAAGATATAGTACTTAGCCTTGTTACTCTGAGCCCATAGTAGGTTGGGATTTTGGAAATCAGTAGAAAAAGGCCACAAGTAGCTGCTGCTTACCCCGTGGCACTCTGAAAGGTGTTCTGACACATCAAGGGGCCGATTCTGATCCTGGAAAAAAACGTCCGTACAATTTTAATCCGGAGCAATCGCCTTACGATTCATATTCTTTCAATCCTTCCGAATCGTCGCGATCTGTATGTATTGCAAGGCTGAAGCAGTGAACCGTACGACTCGTACATATGCCGTACGACCCGACGAGTATGATCCGGACCGGGGTATGAGGACCCGATTTGTACGGTCCACGTCAGGTAAGGGTGATTCGTACGGAAAAGCACACAATCACTTACACACCGTTCGGTGCGTATACCCCATGATAGCAGGGGTACGGTGCCACGGAAATGCATTGTGAAAAGCACATTGTAATATGGCGGGCGGTGTCTACAAGACACCGCCACCATGTTACAGGTTTTCCGTCCCGGCCGCTAGGCGACAGGGCGGAAAACAGGCGGGCGGTGTTTCACACCGCCATGGTCCCCTCTGCCATCCAAATATGGCAGAAGGGAATTGGGCTGATGATGTCGGGCGGATTTCCTCTGCGGTGGAAATCCGCCCGACATCGTAATGGACCCAGTAGTGTTTAATGCACCCTCTGCCGGAAATGTTGACGCTCTAGTCTTCCTAATAGGGGCCACATCGAGGCTATTTAACCACTTCCGGGTCGACATCACGTGTCCGCACCCGGAACCACTGCAGGAGCACTCGTCCTGCTTGCTTTTTCCCCGCGAATCGGGTAAGAAATTTAAAAATATTATTTCGATTGTTCGGGTTTTTTCTACCTTGGGAGATTATTTAAATTTAGCGCTCCAACAACCCATCAGGTTCTGGACATAAGTTAAAATAAACCAGTGGTCATGACTGATCTACGTTTGTGTTATATATACAAATGTCTTATTGGCATCAATCAGAGCGGGTAGACTAATGCTCTTGCCCCCCGTTTTTTTTTTTCTATTTTTTTCATCTCTTATTCCTGGAACAACAGGCTTTCATCCAGGAATCCCGCTGATGAGCCTTCACAATCTTCTTTATTGAACAAGTGGATGCCCTTACCATCCCTAGCTATTTCGCCACAGAAGTCGACTGAAATCACCATATACCGTATTCTCAAGGTGAGATATCAGTTATTTACATTGCAGGACATGTGGAGATTTGAGCACTACTCACCAACGATACGCTTATTGGATATAGTTCACTGAGCTGGAATCTATTATTTTTTTCCCCCCTCTAGCTCTCAAATCATATTGAACATACATTTAGACTGGACTACTCGCCACGACGATTTTAACCACTTTACCTGGTCTCGAGCGGGGCCGGGTTGGAATTATCACCGGCACAGCGGTGAGCTCCACGTTTTATTAACACTCACCTTGAAAAACCATTTTGGCTTAGATACTCTTTGCAAGAATGCTTCTATAGTTTGTTATGTTGACTTGCCTTTCAATACCGTGTAGTTTTTACTTTCCTTTCCCTTTTTGTTTCCTTCTTTTTTGGTAATGCTATAGACCTGTGGTTAAGCACTCATCTACTACAGGTAGGAAGCGCACCACTATATGTCTGTAAGATCTGGTCCCAACATAATGAACACTTTATGATTTACTCCCTTGCACTTGTCATGCAATCTTGACGTTTTAAGCCACACCAGTACAGGGACCTTCATACACGAGTGCTCTCACTGTTCTCCCCCCCCCTTTTTGCGCCACTTCGATAAGATTCTCTTCAATTAATCATCAGGTTACCACAATAATCCTAGGCACAGACGTACTCATCAGCGAACCACCATCCTGCTTGCGTTTACACTGGCGTTCACACTTTTCGACATCCACTAAGGTAGGTGGGGACGGTGTTGTGTGCTTCCACGAATATGCTGCTGCACATTGTCACCATATTCACTTTTACTCTGCACTCGCACTAGAAGTATCCACCAAGGAAAAATAATGTTCATTGAAATGTTACAATGTACTCCATCTTGTATTTTGTATCCTCCCCAGCCCTGAGGAGTCGCCAAAGTATTGTAATTGCTTGGCGACGAAACACGTGTCGGCTGGCTATCCACAACAATAATAGAGGAGCCGTATTACCCATCGTCCTCCCTTTTCTTCAAATGTGGAAAGTTGAAGTTTTAAATGTCCATTGAGACATCATTTCTATACTCTCTTTGTTTGGTGTGCAACAGGTTTTTCTTTATGTACATAGTGTGTGTCTTGGCACACACTTTTAGAGGGATTTAGGGCCTTTGTCCCCTCACCTGCATGCACCCTTACCTAATAATACTATTATTACTACTGTGAGCAGTGCGCCCAGTATTTCCCTCACCTAAAAACCCTGGTCTCAATTGACCCCATAGTGTTGTTCTGCTCATGCTGTCTCCCCCTAATCAATTCTGAGGAGCAACTGGTTAATCAAACAAATTGGGAGCCGAGTGGTCATATACAGACACTCTCTCGATGCAGGCTTCTCCCCAATATCCGTTTTCAATCCTTCAAGTATTTATAACAGGAAATCATTACACAAGTTACCTCTAATATCTGTTTGAATGATATCAGCGACTCCCCTGGTAACATCAACACCTTCATTGAACAGTCCATTTGAATTCTTCACAGCACAATTAATCATCTCTAAAAACGTTATATTTCACTGTGACTTCAACCTCCCCGGGGGTTCTGAAGGAAATAAACCACTGGACAACTTTACTACTTTTCTGAAACACAATGACCTCCACCAACACTGCCAGAAACCCACACACTGCAAAGGCCCCTCTTTTGACTCAATCAGCTCCAGAACTCCTGTATTATCAACCAGCGACCTTATTTCAGTTGTTTGGTCAGATCACCTGCAGATTACCTTCAAAGTGTCTTTCTCAAACAAGAAAGAAAACATTTGGTTCAGAGACACCAGTAACATCAATACTGAAACCATAGCCAACCTAGCCCTATCAAACCTCCCCTCACTAGTTCCCTAAATTGACATCAACAAAGCCACAGACAATTTCAACTCCTGCATGCGCTCCTTGATCAGGGAATTGTCACCCATCAAGAGCAAATATAGTTGACCCAAACTATCTTGCCCCTGGTATTCCAAAACCCTTTACAAGAAAAGGAAAAATATCAGAAAGCTAGAGACAAAGGGGCCAATTACGATGGCGGGAAGTCTGCCACCGCTAGGCTGGCAGTGAGGACCGCTGACCCTGCGGCAGCGGATTTCCCGCCATCACCCTGAATATTCCCACCGCCAAATTAGGATGGTGGTGGGAATGGTAAAGGTACCGTGGCGGACGGAAAGACCGTTGGCTGTGGTCTAGCAAGGCGGGCCTTTTCCACCCGCCTTGCAGGACAAGGTACAATGGGGCTATGGTGGCGGTGCCGTGCAGGCACCGCCGTGGGCATTAGGATGCCTGTCTTTTTTGCCGGCGATGCTTCCGCAAAAAGACAGGTGGAGAATGCCTTTGGGGGCCCGTTGTGGGCCCCCTGGGGGCATGTGGAGTGCTGCACGTGAGGGGTACCTATGGTACCCCCCTGCATTTGCATGTTCAAGGTGGCAGGCACCGCACAGTGCCTGTCACGTTGTACATACAAAAGCGCAACATGCATTTTAACATGCCACCTGCCGCAATGTTAAAATACAGGATGCACCCGCCAGTCTGGCAGGCGCATCCTAATTCATATGGCGGGACCGCCGCACCTATGGTGGGCGGTGCCTTGCTGCCATCATAATCGGCCCCCAAGACTTGTGGAGATCAACCTCACCATTAAGCCTAAAAAAGCTTTGTGATGCAAGACAAAAACTACAAAGGCCACATGTGAAAAATTGGGTTGTTAGTTGAGAGGGTTGAAACCCTCCTCAAGCAACAGCCACAATTCTTGTCAGGATGAACCACAAAAGGTCATTAAATTAACCAGTGCTTAACCCTCTAGGAACTTGGCACAAAAGCAGTCAGGCTTAACTTAGAGGCAATGTGTAAAGCATTTATGCAGCACACAAACAGTAATAAAGTGAAAACACTTCACAAGAAAATTCCCGCACCAACTCAGAAAGCTAAAGTACAATTCAATTAATTATTTGACAAGAACAGAGATCAAATTAGTAGAGCCAGAGATATTAAAATTTAAGTTTTATTATGTAAAATAATGATGAAAATTGTAAAGGACTTTCTGTGGTTATCTAAAAAATTCTGAAAAAAGTCACAAGTTTAGGCTGACCTCAATTTAGCGGGCTGGATACAGGTACCAGGTGTTGCCCACTGAGAATTATACATTATGCCCTTGATGCAGGGCATTGCGCTGTGCTGTGGGAGTTCTGAGGTGTGATGGGAGGTTCTGCATTGAGATGTGTCATGCAGAATCAGTTCTGATGAGTGGTGTGGGGTCCTAATGAGGTTCCGTGATTTTAAACCCGTTCAATAAAGGTCGTCGTATCGTGACGATTTTGGTAGGAGCGGACCGCAAATGACGAGTGCGGCATGTACGAGTGTTTTCGTCATAATCGATCTATGGAAACACTGTATATTCAGGGATTTCGTTCGAACCTTCGGGTTCCATTTTGTGTACGGCAGCCATTTTGTGGTTGCCCTCACATAGGCTGATGACTACGGCCGAACGAGTCCTTGGGACACGTACACCCTTAGCTGACTTTTGTGTGACCTGAACGAGCTGACTCCCTTGCCCAAGGCTAACCTTGTTGAGCCAGCTCCTTGTTAGGTAGCTGGTCAGATAGAGATCAAAGAGCAGGACATTGCTGAGTGTATGGTACATGCACACACCCTTCTATCTTGCCTCTCATCTGTTTCTGTTCCTTCGTTTTTATGGCTTAATTTATGATTTGAGTTGAGGTCTTTTATTATGGGTTCGTTTGGCCTGTCCGAGCAGGAATGTTGGATTTTGCCTTGTCATTTCTGGTGGGCTGGACAACGGAAAGTGGGTTAGTCGTCATGCGATATGTTTGAAATGTCACCATGTGATTGGTCAGTTTGTAAGTAATTATTGCTAGTCAGGAATGTGATTTTTGGCATAAAAGACGATGTCTCGCTCTATGAATTTGTGCAGTCTCTAGCGAACCACCCGTGTTGTGCTTCGTAGACCTCTGTTCCTGGTTGCAGCCAATAAACTTGGTCTTTGACGTCACCGAGAAGTATCCCGCATCTCTGTATTCTAAGACAGGTAAACCCGAAGACATCGGGCGTTTCCCCTGGCGACGCAGAGTTCTAAAACCCGGTTCTTCAGTGCATTGGGTTGCATCACACAGCTTTGGTTCCAATGCGGATCTGCGAGGGCTGCAAGGTGAAGTCTGCATTTAGGTGCGTCCCGCTGCTTTGTCCCTATGAGGAGCTGCGAGGGCCACGATTTGAGGTCCTGCATTGGGTTGTGTCTTGATGCATTGATCTGGTGGGGATCACAGCTGGACCCCACTTCCAAGGGTCAAGGACTAAGGAGGTACCACTTGGGGGTCAGGACTCACAGCAGGAAGAGTACAAGTGCCTTTAGAGTCACTCTGGTGGTGTTAGGCTCACGGTGCAGGTCCAGTCCTTCTTACACAGCAGCAAAGTAGACCTTTTTGCAGCAGAGCAGCAGGGCATCAGAACAGCAGAGCAGCTAGGCACTCCTTACTGCACCTGAGCAGCAGGGCAGCAGAGCAATCCTTCTTCTGAGCCTTCCACAGGTCCAGACGTAATCTGAAGAATGGGTCTGAGGTTCTGCTATTTGTATCTAGTGCCCACATTGAAGTGGAAGAAGGTTCTGGAGTTTCCCCCCAGAGAGGTGTCTGGAATTTTCTGCTTTCCTGTCCTGGTTCCAGTTTGTCCGGGGGCAAAATGTGCTTGCGTAAGGTCCATTGTGTGTGAGGTGAGCCGGTGCCTTTGAAGTACAAGTGCGGTAGATGACATCTCCTCCCCCAAACAAGTCAGAAATGGCCTATCCACCCAATACCCAGACCCTCTATTGTTGACTGGGAGGAAAACCCAAAGGCCACCTGTCAACTACACCTAGTCATGTGACCTGGAAATAGGCTGCAGGCACCAAATTGTTAGGACAAGAAAATGCCAACTTCTATCTAAAAGTGTCATTTTCAGAAATGTGACTACAAATCTGACTTAACTGTTAGACATGTCAGCCTTAGGGTGGAATTCCTTCAAATGTTCTTGTCTGGGTTGTTGTTTGACGGAGGTTGAAATCCTAGTCCAGCAGCAACTACAATCTTTGTGAGGGTAAGGCACAAGCAAACACCAAATTAACCTGTTCTCTACCGTTTGGTATCTTGGCACAGAGCAATCAGGCTTAACTCAGAGGCAACTCTTCAAACTGGAAAACAGTGAAAACACACTATTAAAGGCGCCCAAAACAGATTTTCAAAAATAGGGTGATTTCTAAATAATAAAACAAGACCAAAACAACAAAAATCCAATTAGTAGAACTGGAGATATTGAATTGTATTGAGTTTTAAGTGAATATAGCAACAAAAGAGACAACGCGCCAACCGGGGCTATCTGGGTGTGCCGGACTGGGAGAAACTAAAAAGTACAGGCAGACCGTGATGGAGCACAGGCTGGCTACAGGGATCCAGTTAGGTCTGCTAAGCAGAGTACCTTAAATCCTGGTTGCGGAGCATTGTGTGGATGCAGTAGTTTCAAGATGAGCTGAGGCTGTAATGCGAGATGCACTTGCATCATCGTCCAAGATCCTGTTGATGGAGATTTTGATGCAAAGTCCGGTGTCGGAAATGCAGCATGCAGAGGGCGATGTGTCAGTTCTGAGGAGTTAGGAACCTTTCTTTTTAGTAAATATATGTCACCACTAGGGTAGGCCCTGGACAGCCCAGAGAGCAGTGTGTAATGCATTTAAAGAGTAATACGTGTACTTTTAAGTTTCACGTATCCTGGTACTGAAAAACTCCTTAAACGATGTTCACTACTGCAAAGCCTATCTCTCATATAGGATAACACTGGAATTGCCTTATAACATTTTATTAGTATAATTTCCAAACGGAAAGAGATCACCAGTTCATATTTGTAGTCCTGGTCACAATTTAAAAGCCTAACTTATGGTGAAGTCAGATTTTAAATTGCAGTTCTGAAAATGCTATTTTTAGAAAGCTGGCATTGTCTTGACTAAGCCATTTAGTGCCTGCACCCTTTCTCTGGTCACATGACTGCGTATAGCTGACAGTTGAGTTTTGTGTATTCCTCCTAGAGAGTCACACACAATAGGGAGCTTAGGTGTGCCTGGATGGACCATCGCTGGCAGGATGGGAGGGAGGAGCTGGGCACTGTCCCACTTACACCTGAATGGGCTGTATTTTCCCTCCACATAAAGTCCTGCATAACCCCTGTAGTTAGTCTGGATCCAGGGCAGGGAAGGCAAGAAACCTCTTGAAAGTTCTTCCCCACTTCAAAGGCACAACTTCATATAAATACTGGACCTCAGACACCAACTCTTCAATACACTTCTGGACCAGTGGACAATCCACTAGGAACAACTACTATGCTGCTACAAGGACTGCCACTCCTCTAGACTGCTGCTCTAAAGAAACTGCTGTCCTCCTGGGCAGACCTGCTTCTTGCTGCCCTCTTGCCTGAGGAAGACAAACTGGACCTGTAACTTCATCTTGAACCCAGGACCCCAGAGTGACTCCAAAGGCTATTCTGTGGCCTCCTGAACTAAGCCTCAGGGTGTAAAAGGCTCTCGAACCAGCTCCTGGGCCTCAATGCGTTGAGTTCTTTACCCACAAGTGGTGCCTCTGAGGTCCTGGCCCCCTGGTATGGCTGAAGAGCTCATCAAGCTGTTGGGCCCTTCGTGACCATGAATGGGCCTGTTTGCATCGAGACCAATGCCTACACTGTGGCCTAGCTCAAGGAGTTCTGAAAGGAGAGTGAATTTCCTGCCAAGAGCACCACCAGGAAGATGGAGTTCAAAAGGCTCTGAGGGTCTGGGCAGAATCCCATCAATCAGTGGTTGAATCCACAGGAGCAGATAATAGAATGTAGGGGACTGAAGAGAGCCTTCCTGTGGAGGCACCTGCAGTGGAGGGGAGTAGACCTCTGGAATAGAGCCACCTGTCACGACAGGGAGCAATGTCTCTTCCTGCAGCCTGACCCTAGATGAGCTGGTATAGGGGAGGAAGGAGAGGGAATTCAAGCTAAGTTAAGGATGGAGGAAAAGAAACTGGCTGTGCAGGACAAGAAAGCTGAGACAAAGAGAGCCTTTGAAGAGAAAAAGTTGATACTGCTTCATGAACTGAGCCGTAAGGAGCTGGACATCAAGGCCAGAAAGACAGAGTCCAGCAGTGATGCTGACAGTATACCTGCAGTGCTAAAGATGACAAAAAGTTCTGTATCCCAAGGATCTGGTCCCCAGATATATTGTGGGAGGTGACACTGACACATGTTTTTCTACCTACTAGGCAGCCTGAGGGTTGACAAGATCCCAGAAGAGCATTTGGTGTGGGTGCGGGGTTGTGGAAACACATGACTAAGCCAAAAGCTCCACAATCAGTCCAGGGTAGATTTTTTGGACTACTCTAGCAAGGCACTGAATGTTTGGGTACAGGCCAGCACAATTAATGACTATAGTGAGTAGTGCAATCTAATCTTGAGACAGCTGCAACAGCACCTAGTTGACAGTAAGCGTGACCTCAAGAAGATTGCTAAAGAGACAGACATCTGGGCCAGTACCAAAGTGTCCAAAAAGTATCTGGGGAGACTCCCACAAGGGTGGTCAAGGGTCCCACCAGAAGAAAGACAGGTGAGAAAAACTTAAAAATAAGGAACTCTCAAATGGCCCACAAAATAATTCCCAAAGGAGCAGTGGTAACCAGACCCAGTCTGAGTCTACGAAGACAAGATTCTTTGATAAATAAACAGGAAGGTTTGTACCACAATGTACAGAGTGCTAGAAGTATAACACTCCAAGGACAACTCCAAATACCTCAAAATGGCAAAGCCCACCGCTGTTGGGCAGACAACTGGGTTCACATGTGCAGCGCTCATAGGAGAAGTGGTCCTAGTTAGCTTTGGGGATTTGACAGAGGTGACCCTAGTTTCCCTGGGAAATCAAGCAATGGTGCCAAAACCCCCATATAACTGCAAATACTTCAAAGTGCAGGCATTGGGTCACCATCAATGGGCAAAGTATGGCGGCTCAAAGAGACACAGGGGTCAGGATGAGTTCTATGAAGTGTTAGCTGGTATCCTCTTAGCAAGTCCTCCCTTACACATTCCACCTAGTCATAGTCACCGACAACCGTGAGCATCATATAACAGTGTCTCTATCTTCCGTTGATTGGGGAGGTCTCAGGTTCTCTAAAGTTAGCTGGAGCCCTGCCATGCCTGTAGATTGTCTGCTGGGCAATGACCTGGAGCACACTATCTGTAGGGAGGTCGAGCTCAAGTCACACTTGGAGATGTTGGGATTGCCTGAGTGGATCTGTAAGACTACACAATCAATGGCTGCTTGGGAAGGGAGTCAAGGGTGTCTATTGCCTTGAACCATCGCCCAGACAGCTGCCAAGAAGGAGAGGGGCAAGGGTTGTTGAAAACTAGCCTCTGAAGTTCTCACAATCGAGGTTGATGGGGCACCAGGAGAGGTTGCCCCAGAGCCAACTGGGAAGGACATTGCCATCCTGGGTGACCTGCCTGAGTTTTCTGGTTGGCAGGTTGATGGTGGGTCCATGAGTGAGGAATTCTGCAAAGTGCAGAGTGCCCCATTCTAGAGTGTTTGAGGCAGCAAGCCGAGGCCCAGGCAGCAGGTGACACATATTGGCATAGCCTGATCTGTTGGGAGAATGACCTGCTATGTAGCAAGCCTGAGGGTCCTGGATCTGGGGCAGCCCATGTGCTGGTGGCCCCACAATGATAAATTACCTTCCTACTGTGTTTGGCTCATGACATACCCCTGGCAGGATATCTGGGGCAAGACAAGACCTTTGACAGGCTTGTTGCCAACTTCTATTGGTCCCATATGAAGGCGGCCTCTGATGCATTCTGTAGGTCCTGTCACACCTACCAGGCCAGCGGGAAGTCAGGTGAAAAGCTCAAGGCTCGCCTGACCCCATTACCTTTCATTGGCACTCTGTTTTAGAGAGTAGGCATAAACATTGTTGGACCCCTGGATCCTAAGACAGCTTTAGGCAACATGTTCATCTTGGTGACCAAGCAAATCTCTACCCAGAGGTCATCCCACTGAGGTCGGTGACTGCACCTGCAGTCGCCAGGCCCTAATGGGGATTTTGACGTGTGTGGGGTTCTGCGAAGAGGTAGTGTCTGACAGAGGCTCTAACTTCATGTCATTTCTCTATACCCTATCACCCCCAAACCAATGGTCTTGTAGAGAGATTCATCAAGAATCTGAAGGGCAAGATAATGCTTCCATTTCTAACGATAATGGCATTACTCCTAGTCCTACTCCCTCGCCTTCCTTCAGTACAATTGAGGCCCCGCCTCCCACCCAGACCCACCCCCAGCATAAAAACTCTGCCCGCCCCCACCTCCACCTGTACATAAACAAGCCGAGCTAGCACTCAGTTGAACCGCACCGGGAGGGAGGGAGGGTCCTTGAAGGAAGGCGAGGGAGTAGGACTAGGAGTAATGCCATTATCGTTAGAAATGGAAGCATTACCTCCCGTCCCTCCCTCGCCTTCCTTCAGTACAATTGAGGACATAGCAAGCAGAAGAAAACAGGGACGGACAACTGAGTGACAAAGAACACAAAACAGTGCCCAAAACACAGCAGAACAACATCCCTGGCCTCGCAAAGAGGACAAGACCCTGAGGCCCGAACCCCCAAAGGAGGAACCACCCCCACAAGAGGAAGAGCCACCAAGAACGCGGACCGAAACCCACAACCAGAGTTGGACCACAGCGAAAAGACAAAGAGACCCCCACCCGGAAGGACTCCACAACCAGCAGGCCCCACAGCAAAAGATGCCGGACAGCCAAACCGAGCAAACGAGACTCCACAGCCAAGAAAGGAGCAGGACAGAACACAGGCAAAAGCCACCTGTGACAGAGCCAAAACGCCGAGCCACCGGAAGGGACAAAGAAAGGAACCGGACCCAAAAGCAACAGAGTCGAACAGCCCAGACAGAAAGGAAACATCCAAAAACAGGGCCCAGAACAACCCCAAGCGCCCCGCAGGGGCGATGGCAACCAAAAAACAAGGCCCAAAGGCAAAAGCCGCAACCCAAGACCCCCAAGGGGCCCAAAGGGAGGACCGGACAGGACATCCAACACCAGCAGCAAAGACCCCGAAGGGAAGGACCTGACAGGCCAGGGAACAAACACCCAGACCCGGAAAAAAAAAGAACCAGGCAACAGACCCCAGGCAACACGCAAGGAAGCCAGGAGCACCAAGAAGCAGGGAAGCAACACACCGCACTCGCAGAGGGGCCACCGACAACCCCAGCAGGACCCCAGCCGGAGGGAACCTCCACATCAAAAGGAGGCCAGCACCACAGGAACAACACCCAGAGCAGAACAGCAGGACCAAAAAAGGCCAGCAAACACCAAGCAGAGGACAGCCAAGAGGAGGACCGAGGGGAAGCCTACAAGCCACCGCCAACGAACCAGGAACCCCCAACACAGCCAAGACCAGCTGCACAACAGCCAGGCAGCAGGGCAAACCCCGCACAGAACCCAGGGGAAGGACACGAAACTCCAAAGGGCACGAAGTCACCAGAAGGAACCTCCACCGAGCGACACACAACCCGGACAGGAGAGGAAAACAAGGAGCCCAAGGCCAACGGGGGGCAATCAACAACCCCCGAGCACAGACCCACAGCGCCCGCACCAGAAAGGCCCAAGCAACGTAAAAGGCAGGGCAGGGAAAGGCACACCGAAGAGCCAGAGGCCCAGGAGAGGGCCAGACGCCCCCCCAAGACCCGGGATCCCAGCCCAGAGACCCTAACCGGGCCACCCAGGCCGACCGCGGCGCCACAAACAGGACCACCACAGGGAGGCCCCAAAGACCCACCAACAGTACAGACACCGGGAAGGAAGGACCCAGCATAACAGAACTGCCAGCACACAGGACACCCACAGAGGCAGAGAGCCGACAGCCCCAGCACCCAGACCAGAGTCCCCAGAAACAGGACGCAGGCAACCAAGGAACAAGGACCAGAACCTGGACCCACCCAGGATGCGGCAAAGGACAACACCACCGGAGCGTCAGATGGAGCCAACACGCACAGACCCGCAGAGAGCCCCGAAAGGGCACCAGGGCAAGGCCAAAAAGGCCGCAACAGCAACCAGCAAGCGGACCCCCGGGAGAGCAGCAGGAACCAGAACAGGAACCCGAACCCAGCCAAGCCCGAACAGGCCGGCAACCGAAGCCACCACAAGTGGAGCCAGAGGAGCCAGCGAACACCGAGCCAGAAGGCAACAGCGGCCGAGCCACCAGGAGAGCCCCCCCCCCGTGGACCGACCGACAAGGGAAGCAGGGACAACAGACCCCGAAGACCAACCCAACAGGAACCAGAGGGACAGGCCAAGAAGAAGAAAACAAGCCCACGGAACACCGCAGAAGCCAGGCACCCCGGCACAAGCAGCCACAGGATAAGCCGGAGGAGCCCCCGGGGCCACAAGGCCCGAACCCAAGAAGGAAGAGAGGCCAGGCAACCGCCGGACAAAGGAACGGGGCCGAGCACAGACCGAACGAGAGCCACCTAATAGCGCCCGGACATGCGGGAAGACCCAGGGCGAAGGCCCGAGGCTGAAGAGGAAGGAAGCAGAAACGGGCATACCCCACATAGAACCGCAGGAAATGCAGAAAAGAAGCAGTGACCGGGAAGTGGAGAGAAGCGACCCCAAAATACAGGGCATGCCAAAAACCACCAGGCAGGGCCCGCGGAAAGGCAGCCCGAAGGGCCAACACACGGAAGGGCACCAGCCAAATCCAGGAGCAGACCCCCAGGAGAACCAGGACAGGCACAAAGCCGCCGGACACCCCAGCCCCAGCACCAGAAAGGAGCGGGCCCAAGACCCAAGCCCCACCGACAGGAACCCAGCAGACGGAACACATGGCAAGCAAACAGGACACCCAGTCCAGCAGAGCCACCCAGCAGGAACCGTAGACAGGCACCGGAGACAGCCAAACCCTCACCAAACCGGAGGAACCCGCACCAAGCCGACCCAGCACCCAAGAACATACAGCAGTGACAGGAACCCAACAGGGCAAGGCACTCCGACCAAGAGGCAGTCAGCCAGGGCAAAAGGAACGGTCAAAACCGCGCCCACCCGAAAGACAGAGGAGAAACCCACAGCAGGGACCACGGAGAGGCCCCAGTGCAAGGCACGTGAGAGGCAGGACGCCCCAACTACGGCAAGGCAAGCAGAGGGCCCAAGGCGGCGACAAGCAGCCACCCCGAACCGCCACCGCAAACTCCACGAAACCCAGCACCAAGGAGGGCACAGAAGAAGCAGAGAACAGGCCAGCCAGTGCCACGGCAGCAGCCAAGCAGAACAACAGGCCCACCAAGCAGCGCGGCCAGGACAGAGGACAACTGCACAACTGGAGGAAAGGGGCGACCCCCACCAAGAAGCACAGCCACAGGAGGAAGACAGGGACACGCAGCCCAGAAGCAAACGCCCCAGCGCAAACCGAGCGCGCAGAGAAACCTGAAACCAATCAGGACCAACACAGTGCAGAAGGAAGGAGGGCTGGGAAGAGACCGCCAACGGCAGGCCGCACAGGAAACCGCCAAACAACTGGAAGCAGGGCAGCACCACAGCGGACAAAGCCACACGCACCACGCACATACAACAAGTATGAGCAACGCACGCCACACACAGCACCAACCCCCACCCTGGCACAAAGGGGCAAGCCCAACCAGGAGGGCCGGGGACACCATGGAAAGAGACCCACAGGCCCCGACCAGCAGGAAAGAGGAAAACTCTGCCAACCAGTACAGGAGACCAGCGACCCACGTCCCAAACGCCCACCACCCCGGAGCCACAGGCAGCACCAGCGGCGGGAGGAGGACCCAGACACCCAAAGATGCCAGAAGGGAACCCGCTATCCACAGGAACAGCAGGACGAAGAGGGGACGCAGAAGGCAGCAACAGAACCCCTGAGAACAGGACAGAGCAGCCACCACCAAGTCCAGCACCATCCACGGACATGAGAGGCAGAACAACCCCCACGGAGCCCAGGACACCAGGGCACCCCAGGGGGACCGGAGACCCTGACACTAGCAACAACCCCACGCGACCCAGAGGAAGACGACCGCCAAGGCCATCACCAAAGGAATCACGGAGCGCAGGCAGGAAACGAACCCCAGCCAGCGAACACAGCGCCAACAAAGGCACCAGAACAGCCGCCTAAGTACAGCCCCAAGGCCAGTACCCCAGGGCAAGAGAAACGCCCAAGCATTTCCTCGAGGAGCACGCTCACAGCTGGACACGATGGGCTGTAGGGTCGCATCCGCCCCAGAAGCCTAAGCGGAAGTGCAGCCGGGCATGTCCCATAACATCAACGCAGCCCGACCGCCTCTGCAATCGACATCCAGGAGAGCGGACAACCGCGTTCCACAGGTCCAGCAGCTAACCCTCTCGTGTCGCCCAGCATGGACAAGGCCAAGGGGATGTTCAAGGCCAACCGGAATGGAAAAGAAACAAAAAAACGGGCAAAAACCCGTCCTACCTGGCCTCCGAGAATACAGCATACCGGGAGGAGGCAGCCACGCAGCCCGACCCGGAAACACAGCCCCAGCCACAGGAGGACCGCCAAAGCACCGCTGCGGATTCCTGAGCCACCGCTCCGCCCCCACACCACGAGGGAGACGAGGAGAGGAGGCGCCGCCGGGAGAACTCAGCAGAGGGCACCGCCACAGCAGAGAGCAAAACCGAAGACTCCCCGGCACCGCCACAGGGAGGAACTGAAAGGGTGAGTCTCACCAGTGAGACAGAAAAAAACAGGTGGAGGTGGGGGCGGGCAGAGTTTTTATGCTGGGGGTGGGTCTGGGTGGGAGGCGGGGCCTCAATTGTACTGAAGGAAGGCGAGGGAGGGACGGGAGGTAATGGGCCTACCTAAGCCCATGAGAACATAATTGGAACAGCCTCCTTCCATGCCTTCTCTTTGCCTATAGGGTGCCACAGAAAGGGGCTGGGTTTAGCCTCTTTGAACTCCTTTATGGCTATCCTGTTAGGGGACCTCTTAGCCTTGTAAGAGAGAAGTGGGAGCACGTTCCCAGGAATCCCTCCTGAAGATGTGGTCAGCTACATGCTGGCCCTTGGAAACCAGAACATCACTTCTGGAAAAAAGGTAAAAAGATGTTAGGAAACTCTGGTATTGTCAGTATGTGGTTCCTCGGAGCTCGTGGGATGATGGAAGAGCCCACCTCCAGGCAGCTCTAACTCTGATATGTCGTTACGACACCGAGTATTAGAGTGGCCAGGTCAGGGGAAAGGGTGTTGGGAAAGGAACGGCAGGGAGGGAGATCTGAAAGGAGAAATATACTATACGTTAATACAAGGAGATCTAAGAATTGGGATTATTTCACTAATACTGTATGTTGTCACATATTCACCTTTGTTTCCCTACTGTAAATCCTGTGGAGCGCAAGGAGTATAGCTAGAATAAAACACACAAGTCAATATTCAAACATTCAACTGTGCATAGCTCAATAACTTCACTATAATCAAAGGGGTCTTGTCTTACACCCACTGCAATCCTTTCCACGCTTGTCTTATACAATGCTTGTTTGCTGGACCTGCCACGCAACTTTATACAACCATATCTTTGATATGAATGTCTTTCAGTTCTTTTCTTTGACAAGAAATGTTCCAAAAATTATCTGCTTTAGTTCGTTAAACAGAAATGTTTCCATGAGCAGTTAGGATTAACTGTCTTTCAAAGTCTCGAAATAGTCTCAGCAAGATGCCAATACTTTACAGCAAAAAATAACATAAGCGTTCGTGATGCAACAATACTCTTACCCTGATTCAGGTGAAGCTGTCTAAACTACCCATGAAATCGCCGATGATGATCGCAGCTGATCTTGAGCAGAGTTCGGAGGTTTTCTGTTGCTGACGGAATCGGCAGGAAAAAGACTGCAACAGCTGAATCATCCTCCAGGTGAAACGGAGGAATAGAGAGCGTTTGTTTGTGGGAGCAGTCCTCTTTGATACGAGGGACCCGCCCTCACAGATTGCCGTAATTCCAGAACGCTCGTAGGAGCATGATGACATAAAGGGGGCGTGGCCACGGAGTTACCGGTTAACACTTAAGAATACAAGACTCAAAAGGCAGCAATAAAGGATCCAGGGCTCAAAAGGACATACAATGTGGGTTTACTGGATGATATGAAGTAGCGCATAAACATAGGATGAGCATATTAGTATCCATCAAAGAACAGCAATGAACATTCAACAAAGGACAAGAAAACAGGTTTCCGGCATTAAGCATTACTGATTCATTTTGTGACAGAACCACCAATAGCTCACCACAGGAGTGACATAATGCATTTTACCACACAGATTGCGCAAGCAGGTGCCCGTGCCCCAAGAGCCACAGCCCATAGCCATGACAGTTATGACCAGAAGACCACTCTTGTAGAGTTTTAACCCTGTCCTTAAGGTGTGTGTTATGGAGCCTGTTAAGCCACAAGCTCTTAAGGTTTGTGAGACAGGCCCATATGAGGTGTAGGGGTGTAAGGGGGAGTCAACATACTTGGTGGATCTCCAGACCTCTAGAAACCCCTTAAGAGTGATCCACAAACCACACTTCGAGAGATTCAAGGTGAGCATGCTCCTCCTGGTGACAGAGGAAAAGTGAAAGAGGAGAGTGAGTCTCTCACTCACCCCATGTCTGCCCAAGAGCACGCTGGGCCAGTTGAGGGTGTTAACCTCTCTCACCCACACTGATCCCAGAACAGCAGAGGGACTGGCACCAGCTGCTGTTGGAGTTTATATCTCAGTTCTCCCTTACCCCTGGACTCACTCACCAGTGCCTCAAAGACATTGACACTGGATATAGTCTGCCTGTTAAATCTAAAATTTACAGATTGTCAGACAAGGTAAGGGCCAGTATCAAGAATGAAGTCTCTAAGATGCTGATGTTAAGGTTGATTGATCTCTCCATCAGTCTCTCGTCCAGCCTTGTAGTGCTGGTATCCAAGGCTGCCGCACTGTGCACCCCTCCAGAACTTAGGTTCTGTATGGACTAAAGGGGGCTTAAATTCCATCATGAAGACTGGTGCTCACCCCATCCATCAAGCTAATGAGCTCATAGACAGGCTTGGAGCTGCCAAATTCCTGAGTACCTTTGACCTAACGGCGGGGTACTGGCAGATTGCTCTGACTGAGGGAGTAAAAGAGAGGTCTGCATTCTTGGCCCCAGAAGGCCACTTCCAGTTTAGAGTGATGTCCTTTGGCCTAAAGAATGCTCCTGTCACATTTTGGAGGTTGGTCAACAGGGTCCTGGCTTGTAAGGAGGCATTCCATGCCGCCTACCTGTATGACATATCTGTCTACAGATCCAGCTGGGAGGAACACCTGTACGATCTCCAGGAGGTACTTCAGGTGATGCAACAGGTGGGCCTGACTATCAAGGCCAGTAGGTTAATGATAAAGCAGGGCTCCATGGTAAATCTGGGCCACGTGGTGGGTGGAGGTAAGGTGCAGTCTCTCCAGGCCAGGATTTAACCTATGCTGGCCTTGCAACCCCCTAAAACCGAGACTGAGGTGAGGGACTGGCTGGGCTTCACAGGATACAATTGGAGATTTGATAAGGGATATGGCACCACCGTTGCCCCTTTAACAAAGCTTACTTCAGAGAAGCCGCCCAGTCAGGTGACATGGATGGAGGCCTGCTAGAAAGCCTTCGATACCCGCAATAAGGCCATGGTTATAGCACTCATTACGGTAGGAAAACTCCAGGAGATAGATGTACCGGTAGTTACTTCTGATTATAATCCTTATTAGTTCAAACTTTCACTGGTTTATACACTTTCCTTTCATCAAGCAAGTTGTTTCCCAGAACAACTCGCATTCGAGGACACTTAAAGAATAGTGTCACTGAGTACTCTGGGAACTTACTGAAATACGGTGACCAAAAATTTTAAAATAAATGCATGCTTCCTCATTAATGAAAGGAAAGTGTGTAAACCAGTGACAATTGGAACTAATAAGGATTATAATTGGAAGTAACTACCAGTACATCTATCTCCTGAAGTTTGCCTACCACAATGAGATGTATTACTTGTGGCTAAGACAACATACTTCAAAGAGAACCCAACTGTCATTTAAAAATAAAATCTTTTTCTGAAGAAGGTGGTGTGTCAACACTTCGATTTTACTATAATTGTATGCACAATGGTTTGATTTACTGTTTTTAAAAAAATGCTTGTATGGGATTTTGATATGAGAAATGTTTCACAAATAAAAATCTGTGTAAACTGGAGGAATGACAAAGGAGGCCTTCTGTTTTTGTTTTACATCTTCGTATTAGATTGATTGATGAAAGAATTTAATGAATTATTTATTTGGAAAATTGAAATTGAGTTTGTGGTTCTGTATATAAAAATCAATTATTGTGATTCAGCATTACATGAATATAAAAGGATTTCTTTTTAATAAAGTAGGAGACATCTTTTGCAAAAAACAGGTTTTATTCATTTTGAGTATGTATGCATGAATGTGATTATGGAAGAACAACAGGGGTGTTCCACGAGATTGATTGAATCAGCACAAGGGGGTGATGTTTTTTTTGTTTGCAGTTTTAAGCTGCCATTGAAAGCTGGAAAAATGAACCTTTTGCCAGGCCAAGCTGTTCTTTTCTAGTAATTATAAGCCACCCCTAGTGTAGGCCCTGGACATCCTAGGGGGCAGGGTGCAATGTATCAAAAAAGTAGGACGTGTAATTTTAAGTTTCAAATGCAGTGAAAAACTCTTAAATTAGTTTTTCTCTACTGCAAGGGAAATCTCTCCCATAGGATAACATTTAGTTGCCTTATTACATTTTAGAAGTGTAATTTCCAAATAGGAAATGATAACTAGTACAGCGCGTACCCCGGCGATCATGGGGGGTACGCGGCGTCCCCGGGGGGGCGTACTGTACTTGTTTCGGCGCAAACTATGCGTTTACAGCTGTTTCCAGCTCCCGTAAAAAAAAGGGTTGTACGTTGCGTACCCGACACAAATCGTACTTGCTGGGTCGTAAAAACCAGCCGCGAACTGTACCGATGTCACGTACAGCGGGTTCCGAGTGAGACTCATACGGATATTTTAGTCGTACGGAGTCCTGTACGACTCTTACGGTCTTTGGCTCCAGGTACGGATCGTACTTACGGGGACGTGTACGGGTACGATTCGTACGGGGGAAATTGCTCCGTACGACGATTCGGAGCGCATTTTACCGGATCGGAATCGACGCCTTTGTGTGTATGACAGGCTCTAAAATCTAGCTTTTGGAATCTTCACAACTGCGAACAGGACAATCGCACTGAGACTGTGCCATTCACACCGAAATTCAGCACAAGCCACTGCAACCCTGTCTTTTCGCACAGGAGCAGCAGCAGCCCGTGGGAGACCCACATCGTAAAGCTCAAGCCCATCTGTCCGTGACACCTGGCTGACACTTAGCACCACGCCGACAACTGCCCGTGACACTTTCCTTGCTTCTCGCGGCCCTCTTCAACGTGAATGGGACTCTTGGCACAAAACTTTAGAAGGTAAACCTTCAGCGGGTCTAGTCTGGTACTGTAGCTGACCCACGCTCCATCAAAGTTGGCCTGAACTTTCAAAATTGAATCGGTCCACAGCAACCAGATAGCCACGGTTGGTGATTTGTGCTTTTACTCTTTTTTTCTAACCTGGTGTGGGGGCTTTTTGTGTGGTGTTTTCACTGATTTACTGTTTGAAGTGTTGCACAAATACTTTACACATTGCCTCTAATGTAAGCCTTACTGCTCTGTGCCAAGCTACCAGGGGTTGAGTATAGGTTAATTTGGGGTTTGCTTGTGCCTTACTCTGAAAAGGATTGTGGTTGCTTCTTGACCAGGGCTCATAACTCAGTTAATCAACAACCTGATTCTGTACATTTACCATTACAGAGAATTTTAAATTACAATTCCTAAGACACCGAAATTTATATTCCTGCGTCCTTCCAATCAAAAGTTAGCACTTATTAAATATAATAAGGTAACCCCACGTTATCCTATGGGAGCGGTAGGTGTCACAGTAGTGGAAAACAAGTTTTTCACTACCAAGACATGTAAAACATAAAAGTACATGTTCAACATTTTAAATACAATGCACCCAGGTCTGTAGACTGTTTAGGGCCTACCTTAGAAGTGACTTATATACATTAGAAAGGTAATTTTAGGTTTGGCAAAGGGTATATTTTGCCAAGATGAATTGGCAGCTTAAAACTGCAGGCAACATGCAATGGCAGCCATGAGACATGTTTTACAGGTTACTTAAGTGGGTGGCACAACAAGGACTGCTGGCCCACTAGTAGCATTTAATTTACAGGCCCTGGGTACCTGTAGTACCACTTTACTTGGGTTTTACAAATAAATTAAATGTGCCAATTTGGTGTATGCCAAATTTAGCATGTATAAAGGGGAGAATACAAGCACTTTATCACAGGTTAGCAGTGGAATTTGCACAGAGTCCTAAGGCCAACAAAAACAAATTCAGTAAAAATAAGAGATGTGAAGGTAAAATGTTTAGGGGTGACCCTGGAGAGAGGGCCAAATCCAACACCAGAGCTTTAAAGCAAATACTTCACATATCATATTCCTCCTGGATATGACCAATAACAGACCGAAACAACTTCTTAAGGTAATTTATAAAGGCAACAACCCTCCCTCCATCCCCCATTTAAAGCATCTGAAATCCAATGCAATAATTTTGCAAAGTTTTGTGACAAAAAGTCAAAGACAATAACATCTTTCTTCCAGTAAATCAAAAGAAAGACCATAGAAAACCTGCCTTGCAAGGCACTGCAGCCATGGTCCTCTTTTATCCCATTCTCAGAGACAGACCTTCTGCAAACTGTTTCCAAGGTAAAACCCTCTAACCATCTATGTGATGCCATTCCGTGCTCCATCAGCAAATCCCTAGCTAAATTGCTTCTCCCTATTTGAAAATCCCTGGTTAACACATTGCTGGATCAGGCACGTTCCCAGACTGTCTAAAAAGGGTTCTAGTTTGTCTCTAAAAACAGTCTCTGTATTTTGCCAAAATATTGAGTTGCAAGTATCGGGATAAAGAAATATCAGACAACAGCATTGTGCTACAAAAATATTGTAAGGCAGAAATATTGTTATAAAGATTATTGATTTTTTCAGGTAAGTAATATCATTGTTAAGAATATCATTGTTATTAATATTCTTTTCAATAATATAATTGAAAAAAATATCAACTTTAATTTTGTGTCATTTATTGCTTGTATTATTGTTAATATGTTTAACATAGTTTGTAATATTAAGTGATTTTTTATTTTTTATTTAATTGCTAATAGAAATGTATAGTGTTGTAATGGGTTGCATAGTTTGTACGACTATAGGGTGGGAATTTAATTAATTAATAATTAATAACAACATGAATAATTAATGTTTTATTATTATTTAATTGATATTAATTATGTAAGTTGAGTAATAACTTTATATATTAATTATATTTTAGGTGTGGGCTGTTGGTTTCTAGGGCTATATGGTGGGAAATGAATTAAGTAATAATTCCTTTTCAATGATTTATTGGTGATTAATTACTTAATTCATTATTAATTATGTACAAAATATAAAACTGATTTATTTTAGTTATATTTAAGTTGCGGGTTGCCAGGTTTTTTGGGGTATAGGGTGAGAAAAATAATTAGGTAATAATTATTTAACACATTATTATTAATTTTTATTTAGTTCATAAATTGTGATATACTTATTTATTTCAGTTATATTTTAAGTGTGGGCTGCTAGGTATGTGTGGGCATTGAATTGGAAGTTAATAAAGTATTAAATAAAACACATTTATTTTTAATTGTTAACTAATTATTAAATTGCTAAATAATCATGTAAATTGTTTAATTATTTTTTATATACATACTTTTTCTTGGTTAATTCATAATGTTCATAATAAGAGTTGTATATTTGTTCTAAATGAATAGAGTTATTCGAATGTATTATGTGATTGAAGTGAATTACTTTCCCTACTGTTGCACATAATAGAGGGGGAATAGTAAATGTAATTCCTCCGCATCACACAGCCAAACAATCAGTAGTGCATGCTCATGGGGGCTAGGTGCAGGGCCTGGTTGCAGGCCTGGTGCCGTGCATGGCCCAATGCCATGAATAGCAGGAGGTTGGGTGCCAGTGGAGGGTTGGGCACAGGGCCAAAACCCTACTGCGCACATCTTTGTGTGCAGTCGCTGGTTTGAGGCCAGTGCAGTGTTAGACACAGGGCTTGGCCAAAGGCCAGGCCTAAACTGATTATGTTGGTTTGTGTGGAGCACTCCGTTGTACTCAGTTGTTTGTTTGAGATGATCCACTGGTGCAGTGATTAATTAGGGTAGTCAATCCTTGGGTAAATGATTAGTTATTGTGGGTTTGTAGGCCCATCTAATCACGCACTGTTCACTTGATGCTTCCGCACCTCTCCTTAATATGTTCATTTATTCAATGTACTCCTTGTTTTACTTTCATCATATTCTTTTTATTCACTGTTCATTCTGTTATCAACAATTCTGCGAAATGAAATTCTTAATCTTCATGAAATGAAACTTATTAAGTCAAAATAAAGTTCACATATATCCACTCATTTTCCGGTGTAACAAGTTTACATTCTTTTCAATCACAAGGTTATTCAAAAGCCCAATGAATTTCGACACTTGCACAGTGCCTTCATCAGGGGATATTCTGATTCTGTTACCCTATTGCCGAGCCATCGGCTCGGTCGAAATAGGATGGCGTTTACTTTTTGAGAGATCGCACACGAGTAACAAGGTTAACAAGACAACTTATACGAGAAAGGATAGCGAGTCGACTTACATGAAAAAGTGTCTTGATTTTCGAGTAAGATAATATTCGACATTCGTGATACACAAGAGGCCATAGCTCGGCAATAGGGTAACAGAATCAGAATATCCCCTGATGAAGGCACTGTGCAAGTGCCGAAATGCATTGGGCTTTTGAATAACCTTGTGATTGAAAAGAATGTAAACTTGTTACACCGGAAAATGAGTGGATATATGTGAACTTTATTTTGACTTAATAAGTTTAATTTCATGAAGATTAAGAATTTCATTTTGCAGAATTGTTGATAACAGAATGAACAGTGAATAAAAAGAAAATGATGAAAGTAAAACAAGGTGTACATTGAATAAATCAACATATTAAGGAGAGGTGCGGAAGCATCAAGTGAACAGTGCGTGATTAGATGGGCCTACAAACCCACAATAACTAGTCAAAGGCCAGGCCTGGCAACCATCCCCCCTGCTATGCACAGCCAAAGGCTGCATGCACCAGGGATTTGAACACCTAGAGGTGGTTGGGACCAGGGTCTAGCAATTGGCCAGGACCTGCACCCAACCCCACGCAGCGCATGGTGATGGACATCTTACTTTAGGCTAAAAAAAACTGAAATTTGCTGAAAAAAACTAAGGTTAAAGTGACATTATAGTTAGGAATTGTAATTATTTCTAAATATAAATTTAAAAAGAAACTGAAAAATTCACTGAAAAAGGTGAAATCGTTGTTAAATTTAGGTCACAATTGGCCATATGTAGGTAAATCAAGAATACCGATTCCTTAATACCGAATTTTACTGAATCAGTATTAAGAATTCGGTAAACGCGATGTAGATAAAAAAATCGGTAAACATTACTAAGCATGGGCGGAAAATCCGTTTCGCTCGCGGATTTTGCGGATTTTCGGTAAATTCGCAATCCGCGAGATTCGCGAATCTCCCGCAAAATCCGCAAATCCGCGAGCAGCAGATTTGATGGCTTGCTCGCACTGTTCGCGTGAGTTCGCGGCTTCCCAGTACAACTTCGCGCCCCGCGAATAAGCGCAAAATTGCAGAAATACGATCTTAGCAAAACTGAAACTACTTACCAGGTTCAAAAGTTCAGGCTCATCATTAGTAGCCATTTCCTGTAGTGCTTCCTGAGGGGCCCCTCCAGAGTTCAGTTGCCAGTTGCAACTATTATGTGACCCTGCTCTGAACCTCAGAATAGTTACACATATGCCACAAAGGTCCTGAATTACAGCTAAGGGAGACAAGCAGGAGCCAGGCTGGAAGTTCAAATCCATTAATCAGCCCCTAATTCATTATTGTCAGTTGGGGCAGGGCAGGTGTTGTAACTAATTTTGCAACAATGAAAGCACTTAGCAAGTGCAAAAGATCACTTATCAGGAAGCACTAAGGAAGCAGGTGCCAGCTAAAAAAATATTCTGTGACACATTAATCAGCCCCAAATTAATTCAGGTCACTTGAGGCAGGGAAGGTGTGCTTGCTTTGCCACAATAATGTACATGACTGGACAACCAGAGGGTGCTGTGATGAAACAGAGGGTGGCATGGGTGGGCCAGAGGGTGGCTTGAGTAGTCAGAGAGTGGCAGTGGTGACAGAGAGTGGCAGTGATGAAGAAGAGTGTCCCAAACAGGCTGGACACGTAGAAACAAGAAGTTCGCGAAACTTGCGACCCGACAGGTAAGTTCGCGTTTGCGAAATTGTACAAAACCCTCGCGAACTGGCAGAAACCCGCGCGAACACACAAAAAAAAATCCGCAAATTCGCGAGAATTCGTGGATTTTGCGAATTGCGAGTTCGCAAATCCGCAAAATTCGCGAACGCGAGATTCGCAAAATTCGCCCATGCTTAAACATTACCGATTCGTAAAAATTCGGTAATAAATACCGAAAGCGGACGAATCGGTAATAAATTAAAATACCGAAATACAAATACCGATTCGGAGTTACAGAATACATTACCTAATCAGTAAATACCGAATCGGTAATTCAAAAAATCGTAATCCGTTGAATCAGCCAATCCTGTATCACCCAATTACCTCCCAAACAGGAAGTGGCCACACCCAGGCAGCTGCACAGGACCTGGAGCTCACTGTGAGGCAGGCAGGCAGGTGAGCTGAGGAGCCAGCAGCAACAGAGCCTCACAGTTACCAGCAAGAAAAAAAAGACAACAACAAGCATTGAAATGGCAAGCCAGGACAGGGAGAAGGAGGGAAGTGACAGGAAAAGAAAACTGAAGTTCAGTGACAAGGAGCTGGAGGTACTGATCCAGGATGTCAGCCAAGAAAATCACAAGCTTTTTGGAGCTCAGTCCCACCAAGTGCCCGAGTCACAAAAGAGGCAAATCTGGAGTGGCATTCGTGACAAAATCAATGCAATAGGTGTGACCCAGCGCACCATAGAGGACATCAGGAAGAGGTGGTATGACCTCAGGAAGACAGCAAAACTAAGGATGGCAGAGAGACAGAGGCAGGCTGCAAAAACAGGTGGAGGAAGAAAACAGAGCCCCAGAACCAACACCACTGGAACTGATGGTGGAGTCCACCATCCAGCCGGAGAGTGTGAGTGGCGTGGGAGACGCAGACAGCTCCGCCAGAGCAGCAAGAAAACAAGGTATGAAGCATGCCGAGCATGCTGTGCTACCCCCTCCCCAACCCCATTCCCCATAGTGGCATAGGGGCTCCCACTCCACTCCATGTCTTACGGATTACCTGCAATGCATTATGGGTGATGTAGTCAGAGGGAACTCATGTATAGGACAGTCAGGCTAGCAAACACAATAGCATGGTAAAGTAATTGGCTACGTCAGGACAATCACTGTGCTCTGTAAGCATGATGTTTAATGTAATTCCATTGCAGACAGAGCAGTGAGTACTTCTACATTTGTGTCATTACAGGCGAGTCATCTCGCAGTGCAGTAGAGGGCAGCAGAGGTAAGTCAGCCAGGCCAGAGAGGAGGCAACATCAGGATTGACAGCATGCCTGCAGGGACCACAAGCTCGGCGCCATCACAGCCACCCAATCCTCCACCACAGCCATCACCACAGCGCCAGGGAGGGCCGCAATCCCCTCTCACCCAGTCCCCACTGCGACGATCACCAACACCACCACCACCACAGTCAGGCAGGAGGCATGCCATGCCGACCCTCCAGCAGATGGAGGAATCGTCAGAGGAGGGCACAGTGGGCGGACATAGTCCAATACATCAGGGATCCAACAGGGATAGGGCTGGTACTCCACCCAAGGGCGCCCACAGTTCATCCCGACGCCGCAGGGCAAGGCCAGACAGTCCTGAAGCATCCGAGCAGGGAGAAAGTGTGTTTGCTGGACTGGAAGGCAACATGCTGATGGTACAGCGCCTGCAATGGAGGGAGATGAAATCAATGCACAGGGAGGTGGCACACATCAACAAGCACATGCACAAGATGGAAAAGGGCATCAGTGCTATGGGAGAGAACTTGTGCGCGGGGATGGAGAGAGTAGCAACCTCTGTGGACAACCTCTGCAGCCAGCTGGAGCTGGACCGTCTTGGCAAGCGCAGGGAGAGGCAGATGCTCCAGGCCTATAACAAGTCCGTGAACTGGCTGGCCACTGCAACATCACTGATGTGAGGCAGGTTCATCGCCATGCAGGAGGAGATGGCGCATTGCAGCAGGGATGTGGCCAGGGGGATGGTGTCCATGACCTCAGCTTTAGAGCTCCTACAGAATGCTAAGGCGGCCACAATGGAAGGGGGGACAGTCAGGAGGCTACTAGCCGTGGTAGCATTACGCCCTCACCCACCGAGTGCAGGAGGCGCAGTGAACGCCACAGGGCTGCACAGGAACAGTCCAACACACCAGACAGTGTTGCTAGTGAACGTGCATGTGCAGCGCGTGGACGCAGGAAGTAGAGACCTATGCCTGTTGCCATACATGAGATGGGTGATGTAACCCATGTCCGATTGGACATTGATCACAATACTGGAGGTGTGCCTAATAAACACCTTAACATGTAACTGTTACTGGCTATGTCTCGTTACTCACTCAGAAATAGTTTGACGTAATCTCTGCCCGTCTCTGTCTCCCATCATGTTAATTTGTAACACCTGCTGCGCAGGGCTCTGGCTGAGGATTGTCCTCGTCCCCGTCCTCTGAGTCAGTTAGTTCCACTGCTGTTCCATTTTTTGTGGCCAGATTGTGTAGCGATTATCTTGCAACATTTAATGGGGCTGTACAGACGTACACCTCCTGTTTTGTGGAGGCAACGGAATCTGCTTTTAAGCAATCCAAAAGTGCGCTCCACCACGTTGCGTGTGCTCCTATGTGCCACATTGTATCTCCTCTCCCTTGGGGTGGTTGGGTTGAGATATGGTGTGAGTAGATAAGGCCGGAGGGCATATACACCTATGTACAGAAAAACGTGCCATTAATTTGTGTGACCAACAGCTTGGGCCAGGGTGTACATCAGGGTGTGTCACATTGTCTTACCGAGTAGGTATCCCTCTCCAAATTCACCAGCAAGCAGACGTGTATGGATCCCACTGTTTCGGAAGATGTACGAGTCGTGGCAACTCCCGGGGAATTTGGCCACGAAGTCAGTTATAATGTACTTGGCATTATATATCACCTGCACATTGATGGAGTGGGTGGATTTGCGGTTTCTGTAGATATATTCACTTGCTGCAGGTGGGCAGATGGGTATATGGGTCCCATCGACGCAGTCAATCACGTGTGGGAACTGCGCAAGTTGATAGTACTCCAGCTTGGTCCTCTGCAGCTCCGCCTGTGTACTGGGGAAGGCGATGTAATGTTCCATTCTGTCCATCATGGCATCCAGGAAGGTGTTAAAGAAACGTGATAGACAGTCTGTGACACACCACCCACTACAGCTATCACACCCTAGAAACTTCCTGATGCAAGGAGGTGCCGGCAACAGAGTACCGGGACATGGGTGGGAATTGCGTGCGCCCTTGGTCTGATGCTCCAGATAGGGTTGTAGGTCCCGTATTAGGTCAAGGATGGTGTCTGGGTGCGGTCTGTACCTTTCATGGATTTCAGGTTCAGTCAATTGGAACAATGTGATGCATAGTCTGTACACCCACTCTTCCCGTCTCCAGATCCTCACTCCTGCTGCTCTCAAGTGTAGCCGTCTTTCTATGAGGTAGAGGCCCGCCATTGTGTTCACACTGTAGCATTTTGGGGCTGTTTTTATGCACTGCACCTGATTACCACCTGCTCTTGAAAAGTGGTAAATACCGAATCGTTATAACGATTTTGGTCAAATTCGGTAAAAACGAGGTTTGCTACATCGCATTTTTGGGGTTTTTATCGATTCGTTATTTCTGATTCAGTATTCATTGTTTCGGTATTCTCCGATCGGTAAATAAGGAATCGGTAATTATTTACTGATTCGTTATTATCGATGCCATTCGGTATTACGTACATCTCAAAGGGCTAAATACCGGTCGGTAACGCCGAAAACGACCTGTTTTCGGTTTTACCGACCAGTATTTGGCCAGCTACATATGGCCCAATGTCAGTTAAGACATACCATTGTACACTAACACAACTACTGAAATCCACCACTTATAGTTATCTCAAGTAACTGTAACTCGTGCCCTAAAGTAACAATAATTTGTGCCCTTGCTATCCACTGATCATGACCTCACAAATGGCAAAACTCATAACATGTTCTGAGACATTATTGATAACATCACTGATGACAAATGAAATGGCATCAATGTCGACACTACTGTGCATGGCGGGGATGCCAGTTATAGTTGTTGTAGGGCATGTGTTATAATAATGCATATAGAATGAGGTCTCAGCAATACCAGCCTCCCCTTCTGCAAAGCCGGTGCAGGGCAAGAGGGTGCCTAACTTATCATAAATTAGAAAGAAACCTGTTGCATGGAAGTACCAGCACACTCCAGAAAACTGATGCCCATTAAGATTTTATTAAAGATAACACATGTCGGCGAAGCCACCATCGGCATGCAATTCTCAAGTGGACAGCTGCCAACATAAATGAAGACAGCATAATGATAGTGAAAACATACTAATGTTTTCATAAACTTCCTGAGTCTGTCTTTAGCAATATAGCATTGTCAAACTTCATGTTATGTAACTCAACAGGTGGAGACAGTTTAATATATATCTAGTGCCACTGCCTAATTCATAATCTTTTGGCTATATCATGGTTATAGAGATAGGAATGTTCGTTCATGTTCCCCACTCTAAAATGTTGCCATCTTGAACGGACGAAATCGAACATATATCAAGTTCACCTGGTTAATCGTCCCAATGCATTACAGACAAATATGCCAATGCCTGTGTGTATCTATATATATATATATATATATATATATATATATATATATATATATATATATATATATATATATATATATATATATATATATATATATTTACACAAGTCTGCTTTTATTCAACAAAAATGCAGTTAATGAATGAATGAGTTGATTTAATTGCTTCTATAATAAATCATAAGGAGCAACAGTGCTAGTTTTCTCATCATTTCAAATAATCTCCATTGTCCATAATGATGAATTTTCCTGCCCTGGGTGGCCCTTTGTTAAACTTCATAGTTAGATGAATTGCTATTCTATTTCAATTTAATTCCATAAGCAAATAAAAGCATGCTGTACAAAATATATTAAAATATATATATATATATCAGTCCATCTTGCCCAAGTATGCATTTTGCAAGATAGTACCCACGCTGTGAGATTAATGTGTTCATTTAAAAAAAAAAAATTAACAGAGTTTTATATAGACCGAACTAAACCTGAATCAGGTATCAGAGCGCTTTACATAGCACCAGTTGCATTACATGAGGACACATTCATTTTTGTTAGGCACAGGGAGATTAAATGATTTGCCCAGAATCACAGGATGTTCAGCGTCATTGCCAAGACTTGAACTTAGGCCTACTCCTCTCCTCTCATTAGATGATCTTACAAGGTAATTAACATTATCAATTAAGAGCTTTTCCAGAAGTCTCATCAATATATGCTAAAAGCATGAAATCACAGCTATCACTTAAAAATAAAATCAAAATATGTTGTAATTGATTCACAATAAATTCAAACCTTCTTTTCCCGATCGTGTCCCAATTGTATCTAAAGTTCCTTTTCGATATTAATCACATTTGGATATATTCTGCCCAGATTCAAAATGTAACGTGGCTATAAACTCCTCAGTCTTTTGATTGATTCTGTCTCCCCCTCTTCAATGTTGTTGGACCCTGTCTATGCAGAAGTAACATAGTAACTCTGGATTTCAGCCATTGTGTTTGTGAAAAATGTCTAGCCACTGGACAGGAGGAGTCCCTATTCTTTACTGCAGGCGTATGCTCTAGTATCCTGTTTTTAGCAGGAAAGATTGGACTTTCCTGCATACTTACCATCACAGGGACGCTGCAGCATATAAATGCTGAAATCTGATGTAAACATCATAAATGTATTGATGTATTTTTTCCTGCTGAGAGCATTTTGATACTCTTTAATATTATTGCTGCTCTTATAAGTCTTACAATTAACATATTTTACAAAGTCTTTCGCTTCAGTCCTCCAACTTCTGGCACTTTGGAGTTTGAGGTCTTTGTCGAGCATATGCGTAAACAAAAAACAATTTCACCATGACGGTCCTGCTCTTACAACATTTAATTGCAATATGTGAGTCTCCTCCCTATACAATGGGAGAGTGAGGCTAGATAGGCATGTCTGTAGATATAAAGTTAGCCGCTCTAGTCCATAGGCTATGCATTGGTTGATTGGCGAAGTATTTTATTACTGATCTGTAGGAAGCTGACTCTCTACATAGTGTACTAAAATAAAGTACACTGTGCGTAGAGTCCAGTGGACCCCAATTGGTTTACAGAGGCAAACATAGATAATACTAACGTTCTTTTTGTGGGAGTGGGTGCAAGCAGTTAGACATGTCAGAGCCGGGTGCTAAGCATTAGTTGTACTCACAGAGGCAATAAATGAGACACACAGTCAAATAATTATTTCAGGACCAAATTTTTAAAATAACACTTCTTTTTATATATATTTTAAGGACAAGAACTTCGTTCAAAGGTAAGTACAGTTTTTGATAGAAATATTCACAATTCTGTAAAATGTTCAAACCTGTGCCCTTTTACGCACAATGCAATCCTACAGGAGGAAAAGTCAAAGATGCATAAAGGTAGGTACAGTTGGTTTCAGGCGTTCACCCCAGAGATTAGAATAGTAGTGGGCCAAGGTTCAAAGTACTACCAGCAGTTCTTTGGGAACCGCCCAGGTTCTACCGGGAGAAGGGTGCTGGTGAAGCTGGTAGCTGGCAGACTCGGGAAAGGGGGGGGATGCACCTGAAAAGAGGCTGCACAGGGGACTTACAGGAAAGGCAGAGGGCTCCCAAACCCAGGTTGCAAGGGGTCTTGGAGCCGAGGGGTTCAGTCGGCTGGGCTGGGTGCGTAAAGATGCATGTCATGGTCAGGGACAAACAGCTGGCAGGGGAAAAATCAAGGCAGCTGGGCCACTCTTGAAGTGAGTCTCAGTGATGCTGACATCCCTCGATGGTTAATTGGTCCTGGTGCAGTGAAAATCCAGATGGGCTCTTGCTGTTGCTGTTTGGTGCAGGGCATCCAGTATACCAGGGGTTGGTTCTGCACGGCTCCAGTAGGCAATGGTGTCTTCACACTCAGTGGAGAGACAGATCTGACCTTTCAGTGCACAAATACCTTCTCCTGGTCATCTGCTGCATCGTTCCAGCTGGGGAGCTGCAAAGCGGTGAACCGAACTCTGCATGTCGGTGCCTGAAAACTGCAGGGGAGTAGCTCCGCTACTCCAAGGGAGATTGTTGGTGGTGTTTAAAGTGCTGGCAGGCTACCCAATGCTTTGGTAGTTCTCCATCTCACAGGTTGAGTCACTCTGTCGTGATTGTCAAGAGAGGACTGAGGACATCGGGGTGTGCACCTACACTATCTGGAGAGGCCCGCAGTCCCATAACAAAGGACGCATGGCCTTTGAAGCTTCCTGCTATGGAATGCCCATCCTGCATGGAGGAGGTGTGCACACCTCTGCTCAGAGCAGGCTTTTGTTCCTGATCTCCTAACTCCAGCACTGACATCAGTGAGAATTTATTAAGACGAGGTGTTTGGTACCAAACATCCTGGGGTACAGTGAAGCCATTATGTAGGTGGGGACCTCGTACTGACGAGCATCCATCCCATGTACTCGTTATGGTTTCCCTGTGCTCTGGTAATATCTAAGGGTGAACTTAGCTATCACCAGGGTATATCCACTGTCACAGCTATGCCCACACATGGGCATAGTACACCCTGCCTTAGGGCTGTGAGGCCTGCAGTAGGGGTGACTTACCTATACCCCATGTAGTGCTGGCAGGCATGGCACACAGGAATGTGTGTCATGTCAACTCTTCAGTTTTCTCTTCACCAAGACAAGCAGGCTGCAATGGCACTTTGCATGAGATTGGTGAGGGTTCATTTAGAGTTGCGCAATTTGTGCTTCAACCCTAAGGGACCATCTTTAGTTCCCAGGCCTTAGGTACCTGGGGTACCACTTACTAGGGACTTACAGGGATCCTAAAGGGGTGCAAATTGTGGAACAATTGTACAGTTCAGGGAAAGAACACTGGTACTGGTTAGCAGGAACCCAGTACACGCTTATTGAAAGTTGCACCAGATACCAGACAAAAAGGGGGGGGGGAGGTTAACCAAGTTAAAAGCGTCACTTTCCTACATGATCTCTAAATGTAAAGATTTCTGAAACTGTAGCATTACCTGTGAATTGCATTATACAAGTAAGTAAACTGACCTAGAATACTAATTCTTCCGATTACAAGCCATGTTTCTTTAGATGGATAGTCGTTTACCTTTCAAGGAAAAGCGGAACAAACATGCTAATAGCCTACAGAAATGTTCTGCCTGCTGTGGTGCCATGTGATTATTTTTCATTGCCTACATCAACCGACTTAAAGACCATATTCCAGGAAAAATGTTTAATAGTCATTGAGTGCTGTTTATGTGCCACCTGCATTTCAATAGAAATGTGTTTTTCCACTAACAGTAACAAAGCTTCTTTGTGTATCTTAAAGACTTGTTACAATTGAGTTAGATAATCCAAAGGAGGTGTATATAAAAGGCTTTCGATATGCTTTAAATTCCCTTTGCTTGTCTCTTTCTCTTGCTCTAGTTACTTTTATGTAATTGCTTTCTTTGTATTCCTGCCTAGAGCAGCGTTTTAAGAGTAAAGTGCTTGCCTAGGTCATTACTCATTTATAACATACAGAGGGCTTTTACAAAAGGAAGCATTTAAAGTTCTTCCAGTTTAATAAAAAAAATCAATAAATATATTACGCCTTTAGCTGGCAGCAGTTCATCAATTATTCTGCCGGTGCTAGGCCAAGTTCTGCACTGCCCTTTTGTATCAGGTAAGACTCCTCATATTTAAAGTCTGCTTGTCCTAGGTGCACTTTGTCCACTCAACAACAGATGTCCCTCTCCTAGGTTCTCATTATCACCTTCCCCTCTCCTAAGCTAATCAAACATCAGTCCGCTGCCCTGTTAAAACTAATTATGTCTACCAGGTCCTCTCTACATGTTGACGTTTTCTGCCGCCTCTTGGGCATTCAGACGATTTTTCTGGGTGGATGTTTGATTGGCCAGTGTCTAACTTTGAGGAGAGGAATCATACTATGTTATAAAGTAATGGCGAAATAATTGACTCGGATACACTTTCTCCAAATATGGAAGTTACTTCTGTTATGCATTGAATTGGTAAAAAGGATCCACTGATACAATATCTTGTCCTGCCCATGCTGATCGAAGAAAGGGGAATAAGGGCATTTCATATGTGCATGTTTATCTTTGTAAAGGAAATACGAAATGTATTTCTGGTGTTGGCTTCATGAATACCTCTTGTAGTATTGATATGCAAAGTCAAAAAGAACAATTGATGGACAGAATGCAGAACAATGTCATACATTCACCCCAGTACAGACACCTGGGCCTAAATCCATCGTTTTTTTGCTCCCCATGGCATTCCAGTTTGAACCCAGCCATATGCAAATCAGTCTTAATCCTGCGCCCAATGGGAACAGTCCAGCCCGAGCTGCCAGGCCAGGTCCTCTCTGGATTGGAAAAAAGCATCTTAGGACCAGTTTTGGGGATTCACCCCTCATCAGCCAGGATAGCTTGACTACAGTGACATGGAGAGATAGTAGTTGCTTTGTTTGTCATAAGTGTGGCAGGGTATGCCCAGACGTGGATCCCTTGCTCACTTTGCCAGGGGATTCAAACCAGTACCTGGATGCTTGTTTATGGTCCAGGGAAGGCATGGATTGGTAGTTCGGGCTGGACTGTTCCCATGAGGCACAGGATCAAGACTGATTTGCGTACAGCTGTGTCTGAACTGGGGTGGCGAAGGGTGCTAAAGAATGATGATGGGTTCAACCCAGTTCTGTGACTGGGGGTGAGTGTCTTGTGTTTGTATTGATATGCAAAGGCCAAGGAAAGTTATTTGGACTATGCTGCACTAAGTGCAAACGCTAGAGTTGTCACTGCGGGAGTATAAGAGATATGCAAGCATTATGCTTCAGGGATGGATTTTAGACCATATACCAAAGTCTTCCTATCTCATTGGCTCTTGCACCCTATATTTGTTTTATATCATCAGCTGTACTTATTGCTCTGATGCTGGAAAAAAATATTTGTCTAGAACCCATATGCAAACAAAACAGGTGATGGACCGAATGTGGATCAATGTCACAAGCTCTAAGACATTGATCTACATTCTGTCCATCAAATTGTTTTTTGTAATTTTCTCCCTGAGTGTACTGGGGTAGCTCAGACGTGGGTCCCAGAGCCTCCACACCACTGGAGTCAAGCTAGCCGGGCTGATGAGAGGTGTTACCTCGAAACCGGTCCGGTCCTCGGATGCTTGATTCCGGTCTGGGAAAGATATGGCTGTTGTAGTTCGGACTGGACTGTTCCCATGGGGCACAGGGTCAGAGCTGATTTGCATAAACCCATTATCTGACCCAGGGTGGTGTGGAGTGCAAAAAACGATGGATTTAGGCCCAGATCCTTGTACTGGGGTGAATGTAAGACATTGATCTACATTCTGTCCATCAAATTGTTTTTTGTAATTTTAGAACCCATATGCAGCACTCCGGCTCACTGTCTGCGGCAGCACCAGCTGCGGGGAGGTGTTACACTAAGAACCAAGCTGTGTTGCTGTTTCTCTTGGGCTAGTACCAAACAAAGCCCACAGGTGGAGAGCTTCTTTTGAGCCGTGCCTTAAAGAGGGGAATGGGGCCTGTTCTCAAATCAAAAGAAGGAGAGCTAAAGACAAGCACAGGACCCACCTGGTTGATGTCCACATGGAGGTTGGCTCAAGAGGAGAGCTTACTGTGAAGCCCCAGGAACTTTGATGATAGATCTGTGAAGATGATACCAAATGTGCCACTTGTGAGTCAATGAAGAACAGCTCAGTAGATTACAGGTGGCCCAGAACACCGCGGCGAGACTGGTCCCTAATGCCTCGGCCAGATCTCCCTCGCGCCCCCTCTTGAACAAACTCCATTGGTTGCCTGTTCGACAATGTGTCAAGTTCAAGGTCTGCTGTATAATACACAAGTGTCTTTTTGGCTCAGGCCCTAAATATCTGGCAGAAAAATTCAATCTGTATAATCCCGGACGCTCTTTACGTTCCAGCAATCAACTGCTTCTTCAGGTCCCTAAAATTAGGAAGGTTAGACAGGGAGGTCGTGCTCCATCTTACAAAGGCCCGGTACTCTGGAACTCGCTTCCTTTTAATCTGAGACAAAACACCAATTTCCAGGCCTTTAAGAAATTACTGAAAACTAATTTTTTCTCGGCATGTTAAGTTATAGTACTATCTCATGGACCTTGGCCAGTTATTTTGGATATAGCACAAGCGCGGAAATACCCCTTCAGGGGTCGAATCCTGCGCTATACAAGCCAATAAATAAATAAATACATAAATGACTTACAGCACTCATCAATGGGTCGCATCTGTTTGTGAGTTTGCTAGGAGTCCCAATAAGTCCATTTATTTCCTTTCCCTTGAACCTGTGGGTGGTCTAGTACTGACTAACTGTGAGAGTGTTCAAACCTTAACATGGTACTAGTTAGTTACCATGATATGAGTGCCTAACGTTTGTATTTCCCAGTGGATGTCCATCAGGAGTTAACAATCTGTCTTTCTGTTTCAAGAAAAACCCTGGACATTCACCTATTCAAATTTGTGGCTTCACTTGATGCCTATAACAGAGTTTCTTTTTAAGATTTTTGATATCCGGTGAGAGACAGTTTTAGCTCTCTGCCGCAGTCCATGTTATCACAAAAAAATACGGAGCATTGGCAAAGCCAGCAATGGAAGGCATTTTGTATTTTTGACGAAACGCTGGGCATATTTAAAAGCCCCTATCACCATCACAGCATCACTGTTAGCGACGTTGTGGTGGCGATATGGGCTTCGCCTTATTTACAAGGCAACGTTAAGCCACTTAACATGTAAATAAGGCACCCTTTCACTCTGTACTTAGTGTGAAAGGGGAAGGCAATGGGTGTTGGAGTGGGCCTTCCACTGCAACACCCATTGATTTTTGAGCTGCCCCTATTTACAAGGGTGGCATAAATAGGAGGCAACGCCTACATTAATTCTCCTTGTTTTTGTTGTGTCCATGTGTGCTGTGTTGTGCAGCTCACATAGAAAAGTAAATTGCTATTGATTGTTTATGTGCAGGTAGGTGACCCTTCTTTGACATAAACAATTAAAAAAATGATGTCTTGCTACTTCTATGTGTGCTGCATTAAGCATCACACATAAAAGTTACAAAAGGTAATTTAAAGATTGTTTATGTGCAGGAAGGGAGACCTTTGTGCACATACACAATTTTCCTGTCAACGCAGACATCCTGGTGCAAGGGTGACTGCGTTGGCGCTAGGCTGCTAAGTTTGGAGCCAGCACAGGTGGAATCGCAGGGCTGCACCATATTGTTGTAAATATGGTGCAGTGCTGCGTTTCTGAAGTAGCGGAGTGTGGCGTTAGGCCAGGAAGATTAACACCTGCGTTATAAATATGCCCCGCTGTTTGCTGAAAATGTGATGCTGAAAAACAGTGAATGAAGTGATGTGATGATTAAATCCTATCAGCGATTCAGAAAAGGGGGTGGTGATGAACAGAGTGTCTGAATTAAGCAGACCCCTCTTACCCAGTCCAAAGTTCAGGGCTTGATCCATCACCGTTTTTTAGCTCACTGCACCATCCCAGCTCAGAACCTGGCTATATGCAAATTAGTCTGTCCCTGGCCCAGTGCCTCATGGGAAAAGGGCAGACCAAACTACCAAGCCAATTCTTGTCCTGGGAAGGAAACAAGCTTCCGGGGACCGGTTTCTGGCATTTCAGCCGTCTTTGGCCCGGCTTGCTTGAATCCTGATGGTGCAATGAGCAAGGGACTCACATCTGAGTATACCCTTCCACGCTTATGGTGGACAAAAACGATTCAGAAAAGGGGGTGGTGATAACAGGGTGTCTGAATTAAGCAGACCACTCTTACCCAGTCCAAAGATCAGGGCTTGATCCATCACCGTTTTTTAGCTCACTGCACCATCCCAGCTCAGAACCTGTCTATATGCAAATTAGTCTGTCCCTGGCCCAGTGCCTCATTGGAACAGGGCAGACCAAACTACCAAGCCAATTCTTGTACTGGGAAGTAAACAAGCTTCCGGGGACCGGTTTCTGGCATTTCAGCCGTCTTTGGCCCGGCTTGCTTGAATCCTGATGGTGCAATGAGCAAGGGACTCACATCTGAGTATACCCTTCCACGCTTATGGTGGACAAAAATGATTCAGAAAAGGGGGTGGTGATGAACAGAGTGTCTGAATTAAGCAGACCACTCTTACCCAGTCCAAAGATCAGGGCTTGATCCATCACCGTTTTTTAGCTCACTGCACCATCCCAGCTCAGAACCTGGCTATATGCAAATGAGTCTGTCCCTGGCCCAGTGCATCATGGGAACAGGGCAGACCAAACTACCAAGCCAATTCTTGTACTGGGAAGGAAACAAGCTTCCGGGGACCGGTTTCTGGCATTTCAGCCGTCTTCGGCCCGGCTTGCTTGAATCCTGATGGTGCAATGAGCAAGGGACTCACATCTGAGTATACCCTTCCACGCTTATGGTGGACAAAAACGATTCAGAAAAGGGGGTGGTGATGAACAGAGTGTCTGAATTAAGCAGACCACTCTTACCCAGTCCAAAGATCAGGGCTTGATCCATCACCGTTTTTTAGCTCACTGCACCATCCCAGCTCAGAACCTTGCTATATGCAAATTAGTCTGTCCCTTGCCCAGTGCATCATGGGAACAGGGCAGACCAAACTACCAAGCCAATTCTTGTACTGGGAAGGAAACAAGCTTCCGGGACCGGTTTCTGGCATTTCAGCCGTCTTCGGCCCGGCTTGCTTGAATCCTGATGGTGCAATGAGCAAGGGACTCACATCTGAGTATACCCTTCCACGCTTCATCACCACCCTCTTTTCTGAATCGTTTTTGGCCACTATAGGTGTGGCAGGGTATACTCAGACATGAGTCCCTTGCTCATTGCACCATCAGGATTCAAGCCAGCCGGGCCAACGACGGCTGAAATGCCAGAAACCGGTCCCCGGAAGCTTGTCTCCTTTCTGGTGAAGAATTGGCTTGGTAGTTTAGTTTGCCCTGTTCCCATGATGCACTGGGCCAGGGACAGACTGATTTGCATATAGCCAGGTTCTGAGCTGGGATGGTGCAGTGAGCTAAATAACGGTGATGGGTCAAGCCCTGATCTTTGGACTGGGTAAGAGTGGTCTGCTTAATTCAGACACTCTGTTCATCACCACCCCCTTTTCTGAATCGTAAATCCTATCAGCAACATGCTGTAGATTGTACTAATACTGGTGACCACTGTATGTTCCATAGCTTTGTAGTTTGATTAGGACTTTCAAGATGCATCATTATGGCTAAGTAGGCAATGTTTGTATTGGTTACTTGCGGCAGTTGGGGAATAATTTACAAATCAAGTATAGGTAGAACCACACAAAATAGTGATAAATTATTTGCAAGTCCCACCCCAAATGTCTCTCTAAAGGAAATACATCACAGAATTACAATAAAAAATGGTAATGTAGGTGTGTAAAACCCACATGTGTTATGTAGGAATTCAGAAAGATTACATTTATGTATTTGGCAATATTGTGAATGACAGTATCACTTTGTAAGCAATACCTGCTGTGGCTCAGGTAGTAAAGTAATATTTGAAGCATTGCAAGGAAATACAATGAAAATAAATAAGCTAGTGGGTTTGGCTAACAATTTAATTTGTTTTGAGCAGTTGTTAATACGATACACATAGAGCTTTAACTGACTTTTTTATTTTAACATTGTTACATAACATAAATGTTTAAGCATTGGTTCTTGAGTCGGAGAATATTTTAAAAGAGAAAGGGAGAATTTCTTTAAGGAAGCTGAAGAGTGTTATGAAATAAGGGTGATTGGATATTGTGGTGTTAACAAAATACGGCTAGTATGCATGCATTTAGGTATATTACTAAAAGAGCAGTTTTTACTATACAAAAGTTTGATATATTTAATACTTAGGAAGTAATAGTGCAAGTATGTTTGTAGATATGAACTGAAGTACAGAACAATTTAGTATGTTTCTAAAAGTTTGATGTTAGTGGAAAATGGAAAGTGCATCGCATGTGTAGTTTAAGGCAGGGTAGTTGTTAATAATTAGCACCTAAGCCCTGATTAAGAGTTGAATTGTATTTGCGGGGTGCAAACTCCGTACCTGTAATTATCATTACCATGCAGTATCGCTGCATCCATCAGTTCTGTGCATTTACACCCCTTGGAATACGGAATTGTAGTATTCTGCATGGCACTTCGTATTCTGAGGGTTTTAATACACACATTGAGCAGGTGGTGAATGTGTGCATGGGCTTCTGTGTAAGGCAGGGGTGGGGTGAGCAGGTGATGGAATGTAGGTAGAGAAAGGAAAGAATAGTTCTGACAGGGAGCAGCACTGGCAGGGTCGGGTTCGAAACCTGGCTGCTGTTGCCAGACTGGGAAACTCAAGCCAATGACTCAAGTGATGTTAGTGGCCGGTATTCCCACACCAGGCAAACCAGGTACAGGAACCCCGGGCCTATTGTGATGAGCAGAAACAAAACGCTAAAAGCACATTCTACTCTTCCCAAATTGAGCAAGCCAAGAACTCTAATAAAGAACTTTACCAAGTGGTAGCCAAACTGTCCCATTTGCCTCCCCAATCCACCCCTAAACCATCCCAAGCATTCTGTAACAACCCGGCCACCTTTTTCTTTGACAAGGTAAACAACATCTATACCAACTTCTCACAAGAAACCCACACAGACACCTGCCTGAATGCTGTTCCCATCAAACACCCAATTTTTTCACAATTCCATAATACAAACTCTGTCAAAGTTGTCGAAGCCATGAATACCATCAAATCAGGATCAGCTAAAGATCCTTGTCCTGCATCAATTCTCCTTCCCATCTCTGACATCATTGCACCCCAACTTGCTAATATCTTTAACATCATGTTTAGCACTGGAATCTACCCTGTAACTTGGAAGGATACTCTTCTCAAACCCCTACTCAAAAATCCCCATCTTGATGCGGATAACTCTAATAATTATCGACCTATAGCCAGTTTGCCATTTCCAGCAAAAATAGTCGAAAAACTGTTGAACTCCCAAATTTCTCAATACATAAAACAACATTCTCTATTGGATGACAGTCAATTCGGCTTTCGCAAATTGCATAGTACTGAGACCGCACTCATCAAATCCACCGATGAGATAAGGAAAGCACTTGACCAGGGAGGAGCGGCAGTACTCATTCTTCTTGACCTCACAGCGGCCTGTGACACGGTCGACCATAACATTCTGATCGACCGTGTCAGTGCCATTGGCATTCAAGCCAAAGCAAAAGACCTTTTGAGATCTTTTCTAGCCGGCCGCACCCAGACAGTTCAGCTAGACACCTTCTTATCTGAACAACTGGCCCTACCTTGTGGTGTCCCCCAAGGCTCATCCTTCAGTCCAACCCTATTTAATATCTATGTCACCGATTTGGCAAGGGTAATTAAAGATTGGGATATGAGCCTAACATCCTACGCGGATGACACCCAGTTGGTTCTGACCATCAAGGAGAATGGAGAAAAATAGTAGCTAATTTTCAGCAGGGCATGCTGGCCATCAGCAACTGGATGTCAGTAAACTGTCTTAAATTAAACTCAAATAAAACCGAGGTCATGACCTTCGGCAAGCTTACTCCTACTTGGTCAGATGCATGGTGGCCCACTAACCTAGGCCCTCCCCCTCTCCCAGCCACCAAGGTTAAAAACCTAGGAAAACTCCTAGATAATAAACTCACTTTTTCATCTCATGTTAACTCTACTGTTTCATCATCCTTTTTTAAACTAAAAGCTATAAAAAATATTCTCCCATTCCGCCCTCCCAATTCCGGCAAAAGATTGGTCACCTCATTTGTCATGTCCTCAGTGGACTATTGTAATGGACTTCTGGTTAATGCCCAAAACAAAGTCATCAAAAGACTACAGTCTATACAAAACGCCGCAGCCAGATTACTTTCTGGCACCCCAAAATTCAAACCTATTGCAGACATCATAAAAAAATATCATTGGCTTACAGTTAAAAACAGGATAAAGTTTAAGGCGCTCTGCATCGCCTATAAAGCCTTGCGCAAACAAGGCTCACGTTTTCTCATCGACCCTTTCACATTTCACGTCCCTAAAAGATCACTCCGGTCAATGAACAATTTCACCATGACAGTTCCACGTACTAGAACTGTGGCATGGGGTAATCGTAGTTTCCACGTTTCAACTGCAAAACTCTGGAATTCTCTTGAACCTGATGTCAGGTCCGCTCCCACTCTGACCATTTTCAGAAAGAAAATAAAAACATGGCTTTTCAATCAGTAATCCATTTCCCTTTTCATATTCTGTTCTCATCCATAGCGCTGAGATGCCCTTGGGCAATTGTTCGCGCTCAACAAATCGCATAAATAAATAAATAATAAATGAATAAATAAATTACACAAAAGAATGCTGTGAGGAAGAGAATTGTTTGGGTTAGTAAATAACAAATGGCAATAGCAGTGGATAAAAGAATGAAGGTAAAGGGTGTTTATGCACTTCTAAGAAACATCACACATTTTTACTTTGTCAAAATACATCTTTAGAAAAGTTTCTCCATGTGCACATCTTTACCTTGTGAACAACATAACTCCAGCTCCATGTGATTATGACAGCAAAGTAAAACAATAGAACGTGCAAGGGTGATTAGTGTGTCTTTAAGAAGGTCTATGGCATCCAAACGGCATTGACTTTCTCAGCTTAAAATGTGTAAGTGCCAGCAAAATAAATACATCAAAGAACACACGTTGGGTCTCAATTCCAAGATACACTTTAAATACACTTCTAATAAAATGACTACTTGATACTCCACCACATGTTCCTATGGGTTAAAGTAGAAATACAGAAATACTAATACTCTGACAGACAGTGCAGGACAGCAGGTTACTGGTTGGGAAAAATGTGAGTCCTTCACAAGTACTAAGATTGAAATCTTCCTTTCACTTTGAACTAGGTATCCATTTCTCTCAGGGTAGCGAGGTAGAGCAGTCCAAAGCTTCTTCTACAGAGGTGCTGCTGTGAGGTAATGTCGCAGTTCCCTAATAAAGAACAAATAACATTTAATAAATCACTGTCCAGCCAATGCTTTTTTATAAAGGAAACACACTACTCAATTCTATGTGATCATTAGCAAATCTACATACAAATTGGCAGGTGGAAGAGGCTCTGGTGATACTCTGCATAGTACCTCACAGTCAAGAAGGTGCAAATAATAATGAATAGTTCAACAGATCAGATAACCCCTCCCCCTTAAATGTACCATATGCACTTGAATCACTACTATCAATATGTCGACCAATACGCCCTGAATCTTCAAATCACAATGCCTGCCCCCACACATAAATTGAACACAATGTAATGGGGTGCCATAATTAAAAGTCAATCCTACCACTTTGTTAGGTTGTCACCAAAAACTAAGCATGGGCGGAAAATCCGTTTCGCTCGCGGATTTTGCGGATTTTCGGTAAATTCGCAATCCGCGAGATTCGCGAATCTCCCGCAAAATCCGCAAATCCGCGAGCAGCGGATTTCATGGCTTGCTCGCACTGTTCGCGTGAGTTCGCGGCTTCCCAGTACAACTTCGCGCCCCGCGAATAAGCGCAAAATTGCAGAAATACGATCTTAGCAAAACTGAAACTACTTACCAGGTTCAAAAGTTCAGGCTCATCATTAGTAGCCATTTCCTGTAGTGCTTCCTGAGGGGCCCCTCCAGAGTTCAGTTGCCAGTTGCAACTATTATGTGACCCTGCTCTGAACCTCAGAATAGTTACACATATGCCACAAAGGTCCTGAATTACAGCTAAGGGAGACAAGCAGGAGCCAGGCTGGAGGTTCAAATCCATTAATCAGCCCCTAATTCATTATTGTCAGTTGGGGCAGGGCAGGTGTTGTAACTAATTTTGCAACAATGAAAGCACTTAGCAAGTGCAAAAGATCACTAATCAGGAAGCACTAAGGAAGCAGGTGCCAGCTAAAAAAATATTCTGTGACACATTAATCAGCCCCAAATTAATTCAGGTCACTGGAGGCAGGGAAGGTGTGCTTGCGTTGCCACCATAATGTACACTGACTGGACAACCAGAGGGTGCTGTGATGAAACAGAGGGTGGCATGGGTGGGCCAGAGGGTGGCATGAGTAGTCAGAGAGTGGCAGTGGTGACAGAGAGTGGCAGTGATGAAGAAGAGTGTCCCAAACAGGCTGGACACGTAGAAACAACAAGTTCGCGAAACTTACGACCCGACAGGTAAGTTCGCGTTTTGCAAAATTGTACAAAACCCTCGCGAACTGGCAGAAACCCGCGCGAACACAAAAAAAAAATCCGCAAATTCGCGAGAATTCGTGGATTTTGCGGATTGCGAGTTCGCAAATCCGCAAAATTCGCGAACGCGAGATTCGCAAAATTCGCCCATGCTTACCAAAAACATATACAAGCAGAATGAGAATTTGCCTAGCCTAAGTGCTGGTAAGTTCCAATTCTTTTAAGGACTCAGAGGTGAGGATTATGCCTTACTTTCTTCACTTTATTTTCCACAGCAGCAAGAAAAATACATATAAACTAGTTTTCCCATGAACACTTGGGAAAACAGGAACCTAAAATGTAAGTCCTTTGTCAGGCTCTGTAACCATTGCAGCTCCCATCATGCTCCTCTGCTGCCTCCTCTTCCTCTTTCTTCGCGCGAAGTTCATGTTCCGGCATTCTCACGCGTCCTGATTGGTACCATCATTCCCTGAAAGAAAACTCATCATCAGAACTCTGACTATCTCTTCGGTTTATCAAAGGTAAATACACCAACACAGTGCAACAGCAACAACCGTGACAGCATAAATTTCCCTTGAATGATTTACTTACATTACGTATGGGGGGACTCAACTTCTTGGTAGTCATTGGGGTGGGATAATCCTCGCCTTCGAGTCCTTAATAGAATTGGAACTTACCAGCACTTAGGCTAGGCAAATTCTCATTCTATGGCAGGACCGGAGGCTTCAGATTATGCCAGTTCAAAGCTTGTCAACAACCAGCCGAGCCGCATCCAACACTGGCTTAAAATAGAACCTCTTGAATGTGGAATCTGAGGACCAATCGGCCGCTCTAATCAGATCCTCAAGCCGAGCCCCAAGGGCAAAAGCTTTGGAGGCCATAGCTCCTCTTGCTGAATGAGCCCCAAATTGCTTGGTATCAATCCCCGCCTCCTGCATCAACCAACGCACCCATCTGCGATCGTCGGGGAAGAAACAGCCTTGTACGGTTTACGTTGGGCAATCAGAAGTTGTCTGTCGCCCGGGGGGGCGAGTGTCATCAGTCATAACCTCATGGAGGCACTGCACCACACACAGTTTAGGGGAATCAGGAAAGGCTGGATATGAAATAACCCAAGTAAGGGTCTTGGTTCGTCTGTGCACAGTAAAAGACACAACCATGCGGGGAAAAAACTCTGGCTGTGATGTCAAGAGCCCGCACGTCCGAGACCCGCCTGCAGGACACCAGGCACAACAACATCGCCAACTTAGCCGTAAGTTCTTTACAGGAGAGAAACCTATTCGGCTGCCACAATAGAAGTAGATTCAGAACCCTGTTCACGTCCCACAGGACGGAGTATTGTGGTTCAGGTGGCAACGAGAGACGGATCCCTCTCAACAATCTGCACACCAAAGGGTGCGCCCCAATCGGGGAACCTTGCACCAAATCATGGCCAGTCGAGATCGCGGATCGGAACGTATTGATGGACCGATAGGCTAAGCCTTCTTCTGCCAGACCGGCAAGGAAGTTGAGGACCTGCACTACATCTGTCCCAACGGGATCGAGACTCCGTCGCATACACCAGCGACGCCACCTATGCCATGGCGATCGGTATCTCTTGGTCGTGCTATCCGCCCAGGCTTTGGAAAGCAGGTCCTCTGCTTTTCCTGAAAGGCCAGGGAACGTCCAGTGACACCGGAGATCCTCCAAGCCATCATCTTCAGTGATCCTTCCTGCACCAAACGATGGGGAGTCCCTTCCGGACTGAGCAGAATTTGAGGAAAGAGGGGGAGTAGGATTGGAAAATCCCAAGAAAGTTCCAGAAGAACCGGAAACCAAACTTGAGACCTCCACCAAGGCGTGATCAACACCACCTCTGCCAACTGACGACGCAGCAGCGCCGACACTCGCGTTATCATTGAAAATGGGGGAAACGCGTACCCCTTCTCGTTTGACCAATCCTGGAGGAAGGCGTCCGTTGCCTCTGCCAACGGATCAGGACGCCAACTGAAGTACCTCGGAAGTTGATGATCCAGGCGAGACGCAAACAGGTCCACCGTGAGGGGGCCCCACTTGTCCGCCAATAGAGAGAAGACCTGAGGGTCCAACTTCCAAACACTGGCGTCTAGCAGGTGCCGGGAGTGCCAATCCGCCACCTCGTTCTGTTGGCCTGGCAAGTACTCCGCCGTGACCGACACCTGATGTTCCAGACAGAAGTGCCAAAAATCCCGTGCCAGGTCTGCCAGCAACTTGGATCTGGTTCCACCCAGATGATTGATATACCGGACCGCAGACACGTTGTCCATTCGTAATAGGACACACGACTGCCCCCTTCCCTTTGTCCAACATTGGACGGCAAAAGATCCAGCGAGCAACTCCAAACAATTGATATGCAAAGACTGCTCTTGGGCAGAACAGGCGCCACCCATGGAAAAATTGCTGCACCTGGCTCCCCAGCTGGATCGACTGGCGTCGGATTCGCAGACTATATCCGAGGCCGACCCGAAGATCGCACGGCCGTTCCAGGCCTCCAGGTGCGACAGCCACCACTGCATATCGCCCCTTACCTCCTCCGACAGCGGGATGAGCTGAGAGTACGTCAGTCCCTTCCGGAGGTGGAACGTCTTCAGACGCTGCATCGCACGATAATGGTGGGGACCCGGGAAAATGGCCTGAATTGAAGATGACAGAAGGCCTACCAAATGCGCCAAGTGGTGAAGTGTCAGTCAGTCAGTCAAACAAAACTTTATTTGATTTGTTAAAACCTTAAAAGTACATTCCACTTTCCGTGACAAGAGAAAGGACAACAGCAAAACATGGTAATATTCAACAAGAAAAAGAGCAGCAGCATAACAAGATAATATTAAAACCACAATTACACCTCAAGATACTTGAAAATTAACTTCTCTTGTTCCTTTTAAAACGGAGTATTATAACATTTATTTGGTAAAATCGCTAAAATTTCCTATATATACCTTCTTCAGAATGCAGTTTTTACTACTATTGTCCCTTAGTATCTCTACCTTTATTCAGGGATAAGGGCTACACTATACATGTTCATTCTGCGCATTTGAAGTATTTCGGGGTTCCCAAGGCCTACACGCTCCAGAGATTACCCACTTACACACAAGAACTGTTGGCACGGAAACTGTAAAATGCAAAGAACAAGTTTATTAAGACCCCATGGGGTGGTGGTACACTCAAACAGCACCCTTCGGTAATGCTAGAGGTATCACACCGAACACCGATGTGACCCCGTTTATATACAATTTTGGGGCAATAAAAGTTTAGGCGGCACAAGTTAAGACACAGTTTTAGAGACATATATGGTCATGTTTTGGAATACTGCCAGCTCATTGGAGAGTTTCAAACCTGCTGGTCAGTTAGCGGCACATTCCTGAAGGTTTACGGGTCAGTGAGAACTGCGCATGTGTGGCTTGACCAGTACTAAAAATAGCCTGTTGCTGGGCAGATGAGAGTGGTCAGTGGAACGGACAAAGGACTAAAGGGCACGTCGGCCACGAGGCCGCTCATGGTCTAAGATGGCCGCTGCACCATTCAAAATGGCGTTTATCGTATATAGCCAAGTTAAAGAGGACAACGTGTAGATTCGGCTAATCGCTAATCCGAACGAGCCAATTACGACAGAACCACCTAACTTTATTCATATATTTCCCCAACGCGCAGGCTATATCTAAAGTCTCCATTTCCACCAATAGAGTGGCAGCTTGCATTCTGTGCGTAATCTTATATTTTTAAAAAATCGGACATAAAAACTCCTTTCGAAAGTCTAAAAATCTCGTACAATCTAATAAAATATGTGACATATCACAGGTGGTTCCTAAAGTGCAAGTGCATTTCCCATTACTTCCTATCATTAAATTTCGAACCCCGTTATTTGCATAGCATGGGTTTATGCCAATTCGCATTTTCAGGACTTCTCGCCTCAGACTATGGCTGGGTAACCGGTCCACGTAAGGGAAGTGTTGACTGCTCTCCCAAGCCACTTTCATGTGTGCTACTGAGGTCTTTTGAGCAAGGTATTCCCGGTCATAACTACGGGACATATTAACCCCCTGAGTCTTTAATTCTTTTTTCCCAAATATTATGGGGTCTTGCGGCAAACATACCTTCAAATCTAGCACCCCATAAGCCTTGCTTATTGAGGCTCTTACCTCTTTTGCCCAGGGGAGCTCACTATTGATAATTTCCTCCTTAGCCCATTGGGAGATTTTAGCAATTTCCCCTACTCCCAACCGCTGCCAGAAGCGTACAAGGCTCATACAAACTGTAATAGCCCAGGAGGTTATTCCCAGCTCCAGTCATGCTGCCTGCACCATAGAGGATTTTGGCAGAGCGAATAAGCTTTTTAATATATTTCCCTCTTCACTATCCCAGGAGGTCTTGCCACTGAGATAAATAACCTCGGCTCCATACAGAAATTGTGGGGGGACCATTGCTTGATAAGCTTTTAAGACCGGTCTATCTGACCTTTCACCATAGGTGTTATTAAAGCTTTTTAGGCCTTTGACCGACGCCAGTGCCCTTATTTTTAATGCTTGCAGGTGTGTATGCCATTTCAGGTTACCTGAGAACCACATTCCCAAATATCTATAGTTGGTCACCCTCTCAAGCAAGGTTGTGCCAAGATACCACGAGAACTTCACTTTCCTTCTCCCAAAACATACTATTTTGGTTTTATCCATATTTACCACTAGTTTTTTACTCGTACAGTAATCTTTAAACCTATTGAGTTTTCTCTGGAGGCCTATCTCCGTTTGATCCATTATTACTAGGTCATCAGCATAAAGGAGGCACGATATGTGGTGAAGTGATATTAGCGGCCTCGCCAGAGACTGTTGCAGCTTGTGTCTGATCTTCAACATTTTCCTGGCAGGAAGACTCAACGTGGCCGACACCGAGTCGATGTTGAACCCCAAAAAGGTGGCACACTGGATGGGAACCAGAAGAGACTTCTTCTCGTTGATGACAAAACACAGGGTTTGGAGCAGGCTGACTGCTCCCTGCAACTGGGATAGTAACCGGTTCGGGCATTGATCCATGAACAGCACACGATCATCCTGACACCGCGAGCCCGCAAGGCCTCCACCGCCGGGCGCAACACCTTTGTGAAGCACCACGGTGCCGAGGAAAGCCCGAAGGGCAGCGTGGTGAACTCGTAGACCTGACCGTCCTACCTGAACTGGAGGAAACGGCGATGGGGAGGGAAAACCGGGACCGCCAAATAGGCGTCCTTTAAGTCGAGCCTGACCATCCAGTCGGACTGCCGTAAAACATCTCGCAAAAGCTGAATCCCCTCCATTTTGAAATGGCGGTACACCAGCCACTTGTTGAAGTCCTTCAAATTGATGACAGGGCGCCGGCCCCCGTCGACCTTGTCGACCAAAAAGAGGTTTTTGAGGAACCCCCCGGGATGTTCTTGCATGCAACAGATCGCCCCTTTGTGAAGGAGGGCGGAAACCTCGCTGCAAGAAAGTAATGGGACGGGACGCTGTAGCTGACGAGGACGGCCATGGAACTACATCTGAAATCCCTGGACCGTCTGCAGCACCCAAGCTTCGCTTGTGAGGGCAGCCCAGGCCGGGAAAAACTGCGCCAAGTGCCCCCTACCCGGAAACTCGCTGAGGGCAGCACACTCACCTCTCCCAGTACCTTGTTGCTGGCCTCTATGGCCTCCTTGGCCGCAGAATCCCTGACCCCTGGTAGGGAAGAAGTTGTTGAAATGGTCATTTGATTGGAATTGACCACGTCCGGAGCCTTGACCCCTATCGGAGCTGTTGCCCCGGCCGAACGAGCGGCCCCTGCCAAGTCCGGCCCAGTCAAAAATCAGAGGGGGAAAAACCTTCTTTATGTTTGACTGCGCCCTGTCAAGGGACATAAATGTGGCCATAAATTTACCAAGTTCTTTGATGAACAGGTCCCCGAAGAGCCCGCCCTGGGCCACAGCGCCAGCCTCCGACGAGGCGAGGTCACCCAGCTTAGGGTCTATCTTAATCAGGAGTGACCTCCGTATCTCAGTAGAGAGCGCACAATTGGTGTTGCCAAGGAATACAATGGCCCTCTGCGCCCAATTGGAAAGGACCTCCGGGTTAATAAGGTCCCCCGAAACCTTGGCCTCCTCAGCCATGTCGAGAATCTTGGTCAAGGGGCCGATCGTGTCCAACAATTTGTCCTGGCAGTTACGCCAGGACCTGTCAATACCCTTCCTGGGGTCTTTGATGAACTTGGCCAGGAACGTCACCATTTTGGGGTCTATATCTGGGGTCATCACCACCTTTCCCTCTAAGGTGGGGCGAGGACACTCCGCCCTGTGCTCATTGCACCATCAGGATTCAAGCAAACCGGGCCGAAGACGGCTGTAATGCCAGAAACCGGTCCCCGGGAGCTTGTTTCCTTCCCAGTGTAAGAATTGGCTTTTGTAGTTTGGTTTGCCCTGTTCCCATCATGCACTGGGACAGGAACAGACTAATTTGCATACAGCCAGGTTCTGAAACTGGGATGGTGCAGTGAGCTAAAAAACGGTGTTGGATCTAGCCCTGATCTCTTGACTGGGTGAGAGCTTTCTGCTTAATTCAGAGACTCTGTCCCTCACCACCCCTTGTTGTAAATACTGAGGTGACTGTGGGCATCTTTGTCCACTGGCTTGCGCAAACGGTTTGCCACATACAGAGCCACCTTCTCCCCGGGGACCCAGTCCAAAGACCGGGGGTGGACAATCTTGTCCGGGTCCAGCATGTCAGATGGCCCCGCAGAGGACGACGCCTGCGACCTGAGCCATGACCGAGAGGAACAAGCTTCCTTATCTGTGTCTGGCGAATCCTCATCGTCCTGTGGGACCGGGGACAGAGTGCCTGGGGTAGGGGGAGGAGGGTCAATGGGGGGCACCGTGTCTGTCTGAGGAACCTCATGCGCCGTGAAGGCACAGTTAACCCTCTCAAATGCCTCCGGGTTCACCCCTTCCTGACACGGTTTCTTGTTAGGCGGGGGGAAGGCGAAAGAGCCGGGGCAGGGGATGGAGCTGGCGCAGGGATCAGGGCCGCAAGTTTTGCATACGCCTCCTCCATACGCGCCATGATCCGTTGCTTGAGGGGTACCATAGCCTGGTCTACCGCCCTGTAGATGCTATATTCTACCGACTGATAAAAATCATCGTTCCAGGGGACATAATTTAGAGGATCCTCCTCCTAGTACTGGCCCTGGTCCTCCTGCATGACGAGGTAAATTAGGCTCTGCAGGGGACCCAAAGAGTGGCACAGATCTTTACTTGTGACCGTCACCGGCACCAACTTGCACTGGGGGGGGGGGGGGGAACCCCGGGAATATGGAGGTACCCCAAGGGCACACAAATTTAATGGAGGGCAACACCAGGAGACGCTAACACCCTGTTAGAAATATGTAGGGCACCACCCGGAAAGAACGTCCCACTGCAACACAATTCAACCATGCTATTGCGACCCCGTAGGGTGTTCAAATGGACACATACAACCACACAGGGTGTCAATGCCTTCAAGGGATAATGATTGCAACCCCCCAGGGGTGTCAAATCCGGGTGGCAGGGGCAAAGCCGCACACCTGAGGCAAAAAACGGGCAAAAAACGCTATTAAAGCGACTTTCTCCCCGCGCTACCACAGAGCTGCAAGATCGCCCCCTAGCGGTGGGAGGACCTCACCGCACTGCTCCCTGGGCACCAGATTGCGTGAGTATTGCACTAGGCAGCCCGCGATGTACAAGGGGCTCTGAAAGGCAAGAAAACCACAGCGCAAGCCTAGCAGGACAAAACGCTACTCTCAGAGCCCCAAAACCCAGGAGAAACAAGAAAAACCACTTAACTTGCTGCTGAGCTGCGAAGAAAGAGGAAGAGGAGGCAGCAGAGGAGCATGATGGGAGCTGCAATGGTTACAGAGACTGACAAAGGACTTACGTTTTAGGTTCCTGTTTTCCCAAGTGTTCATGGGAAAAGTAGTTTACATGTGTTTTTCTTGCTGCTGTGGAAAATAAAGTGAAGAAAGTAAGGCCTAATCCGAAGCCTCCGGTCCTGCCATAGAATTGTAAAATCAAAACCCAATGCAAACAATATTTAAACAGTGAAGATGGTACCGCAATTCACCATTAACACCATAATTATCAATCAGACATTAAGATTTAATATTGTGCAGCATGAGTTTCTTTCTACTGTAATAACTAATGTCAGATGCAAAAGCAACCTCATGAGCTAATAGCAAAGTTCCCTTGACCCCCAGAACTCTAAAAATAAAATCCCAGACCTCAAAGCACTTAAAAACAAAGGAAAGGATCCCCATGTCAATCCTCTGTACACTTAGGGTGGCCGGCCAAATTCAAAAAGGCAGCTTCTTGTAGTGCTACTGCACTTCTGACCGCACGACAACTAAGTTAATACATGTTGGTGGTGCCCTTCCCCTCCTAGGGCACCATATGAAAATATATATTTCTGCCATTTGAGTAGATGTTCTACCTGAGCGTTAGCTTCCTCAATGCGAACGTAGGTTTTCTCAACACGAGCCATTGTGGCCATCCACGACTGCCCGCGTTGTAAAATCTCACCAGGAGGTGGTCTGGAGTCAGATTTTCCTCACTTGCGCTTGCCAATTCAATGTTGGCGAGAGTGAAAAAGGAAGAAACTCCACTCCGCTATGCGGTACAGAGATTTTTGGAACTCCATGTGCTATGTGAAGTGTGACGTGGAAAAACTCAGCGAGTGGAGCGCAATATCATGCCCAGGCCTAACTAGAAACATGCCTTATCACTCTAAAATAGATCCACTGTCTGGGAAAGGGTTTGATACCTTGACTTGCCAGGAGAGTAAATAAATTGGCCCAGCAGGGTGGTTCAAAGTCAGAATCTAATTGGAGCTTGAGTTAGCTCTTTGGCCTGCCCCCACTGTGCATAGCGAAAGGTTGTGCACAGCATGGGGGTAGCTGCCTGCAGGGAGTTGGAAGCAGGGCCTGGCTGCAAGACAGGCTGTGCAGCTAACGCCATGCCACGCATAACCAAAGCTTTGTGGTGTGGGATTTTTGCCTCTCGGTGGCTGCCTGCTCGAAGTTGGAAGCAGGGCCTGGCTGTGGCCAATCCTTTACCACATGCATAAACAGGCCATGGGCAGCATGGGGTTGGCTGCTTGCTGGGGATTAGCTGCCTCCACATGAATTGAGAGGCCCTGTTGCCAACCCCCCACCATGCACAGCTTGATTGATGTCCTCACTGATGTCATCAGTTATCTCATTTGAGATGCCATCAGTGATGTCATAAATGATGTCTTAGAACATGTCATGTGTGATGTAATACACAAGGTCAAAAGCAGTGCATGGCAGGGACGCAAGTTATAGTTAGTCCTGCTAACTATAACTAGTGAATTTCTGTAATTTTTTTAGTTCAAAACACTAATGTTGTCACTGATAAATGTACTTAAATATAGTGTTACTTTAACTGTTGGTTGTTTCAGTGGGTTTCAACATTTGTTCTAAACTAAAACAGATCTTTTCGTCACACCTAACTATAGCGTTACTTTAACCTCTTTTTCTCTGTGAATTTCTAGGTTTTTTAGTGTATAATAATATTTTATTTCTATACATAAATCCAACCCCCTGCCATGCACGGCTTTCGGCTGAGCATGATGGGGAGTTGGCTGCAGGGCATGGCATGCAGCCAGGTCCTTCAGTAAAAGCCCCCCACAGACAGCCAACCCCGCGCTGCTCATGGTCTTAAGATGTGCACATCAGGGGGTTGACAACAGGGCCTAGCCTGCGGCAATCTAGAGGCAGCCAACACCCCAGTAGCCAGCCAACCCTATGCAGTGCTTGGCGTTTCATCATGCACCACGTGGGGCTGGCCACAAGGCCCAGCAGCTAGCCCCTGCATCCAACTCTCTGAAGGCAGCCAACCCCAAGCTGCACACAGCCTTTGGTCATGCGTGGCATGGGGTTAGCCGCAAGATCTGGGCGCCTCCAACTCACCACAGGCAGCCAACCCGTTGCTGCGCATAGCCAGTCTTGGCTTGCCATGAAGCACTTCTCCCTTTTAATTAAAGTAAAAGCCCCGGGGGATGGGGTCTTCAGGCCTTTTTAAGGCTGGTGGAGGGGGCTCCATATGGCCCTTTACCCTTTTATCCAGATTTTGGCCCCAGAGAATGGGGTCCCTGGGGCCTAAGCAGTCCCCAGAAGGGGACTGCATGCCCACCCCACTTTATTTGATTACTTGGCCTTTGAGGGATACATCCCCATGGCCTTTAGAGGCTCAAGGAGGGGGCTGAGAAGCCCCCTTCCCTTTTTTATGAATTTGGTCCCAGTGGATGGGGTCCCTAGGTCCACCATCGGCTCAGGAGGGGCCCCTTCATTAATATACACAGCCCCAGAAATGGGGTGACCAGGGCTTCTAATGGTTTGTGGGAGTCGGGCTCTAAGGATGCCAGCAAATCTTTTTCATGCAACTGGCAGTCAATGAGAGTCCTCGCTCTCATGGGAGTCTTGACTCCTGCAGAGTAAATTGGCCCAATGGAAAAAAAGCTCCCTGGGTCAATCAAAAGTTTTGTAATTGCATTTGAGGAACTATCACAAGAGTCCCTCAAACCCAACCATGCATATATACAAATATTTTGAAACGTAATTTCTCAAATAAGAACTGAATGGACCTACACCAATTCACAAAAAGCCCAATGTGGGGACCAAGATCTAACTTCCTGACAAATTTGCTGTAATTCTGTTCAGCAGTGTTTTGCGGTTGTGCTTCTTAGGAAGCCTACGGAAAATGCATGGGGATTTTGCATTTTTTTAACCCAGACTTATTCTTGCCCCCGCTTGATGGATCACCCTGAAACTCTCTAGGCACAAATGCTGACCTAACTTTAACTACCCGGTGAGTATACATAAACACACATTTTATTGATATAGTTAGGTCCATAGAAAAGTGTTTTTGGGTTGCTAATCTCTTTTGAAGAATCTGCATGAAATTGTCACACAAAAAAAGGTTAATCTAAATTCTCTCCCTCATGGAAAGTTATGCACTGATCCGTCAAGCAGTGGTCAAGAAAAGGGTGGTGGGTCCTAAAACATTAATTTTCCATGTTATGTCCCATGAGAAATTTTGCTCAAAGGTACAGAAAAGGCATCTGAAAGGAATTATATCAAATTTGGCAAGAAATTATCATTTTCTCACAAAGCGTTCTTTTTGTTATTTGGTGTATATTTGTTCAGCCATGTTTTAGTAATCAGCTTTTAAAGAGGGTATCCGGTTGGGAATCAAGACGTTAATGCTAAAAAAAATATGATTTATCCGGGCAGTTGGTCCTTCAGGAGTTCCCTGGTACCAAAACATTTAAATAATAGGGTCAAGGGAGCTTTTACTCCAGTCAGCCATTTCAGTACTGTGGCATTGGACCAGTTCCACGGCGCTGAGTGATCTGATTGGCTGGCCGCAACTCTGAACAAGATGTTGCGGCTGCCTTTATAGGACTCTGACGATCAGTCCCTGTATTCTGATTTTTTTTTTTTAAAGTACAAAGAGAGAAGGGCAGGGACGGCCTGATGCCAGACACTTGTGGGAAGATCCAGAGGTACTCTCCCAGAGATTAAAACATTTCCGACTGCTGTTACCACAACAATACTTTCTCTGGACTCAGTGCAGCCCTGCCATGAGGTACTGTGGTAGTTACACAGATGCCACTGGATAAGCTTCCACCCAATGGTACCATAGTCCTGTGCAAGTTTTCTGAGGAAGCTCACATGGTACTGCTGTACAAGGGCGTGGAAGCATACTTGGTAGGTACAGTAGGAGTACTGTACCTGAAACTGACAAAAAAGGAAAAGAATGTAGGTTGGCACTCAGGGCTGAAGGATACTTCTTTGTCCTGGGTACAAATGTGAGCAGGTTCTATCCTTCAGTTCCCCTTCCAGGTATCAACTGTAGGGGCAGTCCTTCTTCTGTAGGCTTAGAAAGTGTTCTGAGGAGGTGACTTGGGTGCTACATTTATGATTGACACTACCAAGTGGATGGGGATGACTCCTGGGCACTCCCTAACCAATGAGGTAAAAACTTAACTACAACTATACAATGTGTGTTTATGTATACCTATTGGGTAGTTCCCTGGGCAACCCACCCACTTTTTTAGTAATTCCTGTTTACCTTACTGCAACATGCCCCAAATGCCATGTACCAAGGCAATGACAAGATAGTTGAACTCTTCAGACACGCTAAATTTGGGTTCTGACTGCTGGAGTTGTGTAACTATGGGAGTGTACTATGGAAATCACCTGTGTCCTCTACATCTGACACTAAAATCGACTTTGAAGCAGATCCTGGACCTACAATAAAACAGGAGACAGAAATCTAGTTGGACATGGGCAGGGTCATTCAGCAACAATACAGAGGTTAAACAAGAATTTCAAGAGTACAGAGGTATGGAATAACTGAAGATATCTGCCAAATACAGCAAATCTCAAACTTAATAACCCATCACACTGCTAGGCGCTGATTTCCATAACATGATAACCGTGCCTCGTGGTCATTACACATAATATGGAAGCACTTCTCACATAGGATCAAAGCAAACACCCTTCCAAGCTAGTGCTTCAGTGTTAGTTTCCCACATGTTTTAGTAAATGCCATAAACATGTTAAAATACAATATAACACAATATTATTCACTATTTCAGGCCCCAGCACCTTGAAACCTTAAGAGGTGATATGTTTGCCCTTTACAAATATGGATTATTATTATTATTGTTATTATTATCATACTCTTTCTGGATTCTGGAGCACAGAATTGTAGAGTATGCGATGATCATAGGGTCTCGCCTGAAATGTTTTGTAGAAGAAGGGTCATGAGTTTAGATTTCTTTTGGCCATAGAAATATTTGTTCGGTGGGAAGTAAAGAGAGTCATTTATGAACAACAGACACATAAACGAGCTTCTGAGATTACTCAGGTATCATGAACATGTTTTTTGCATTTGTCAAGATAGAGACTTTTTCAGTAATGCAGCCTCACAAGAATGATTGTGGTTACCAGTGAGGCATGCCCTGCTTTAGAAAGAAAGTAAAGCAATGTGCATATCAACAGTAGGAAATGAAAGTGCTTTCTTGCTCACGGTATTCACAGGCTTCTCTAAGAAAGATTCCTCATCAAGTTATCACCCAAAACAAATTAGTGGAGCTTGAGTTAGAGATGCTCTCATTCAGATAGGTCATAGGTTGTGACCAAGTGCCCTGTCATGTTACAAATGAGTTATAGCTCTATTTTGATCATTTTCAACTCTTAGATGATGCAAGGCATTCCTTCAGTTTCAGTGTATCCAAACAATTTGATCAGCTAAGACAACAGGTAGAAGTAGGTATTAAACAGTATGAGGGAGATGGATGATCCCTGAGTGACCGTACAAGAGTCTACGGATTTGACTGATTTCCTTTTTTAATTGTGTTTATTAAAGTTGTAAACATGATCATAAGCATGAAACATTATTACATGTGGCACCAAACATGCTTGTAGGGCAATCGAGCTATAGTTAACCATAAAAGTTGGTATACAGCCCACCCTCATCAGAGATACCTGTCAAACCCATATATAAACCAATTTCAGCAGACCCTTCTCTCATGTACCTCTACATATACTTTCAGGGTGGCCTGTTATTGGGAGAGTCCATGACATTTCCCCCAGTCTGCTAGGTGGTGCATGATCTTATCACCTCTGTGGGTCAGCTTCATGTGCTTTATACCCATGTGTGACTCTCCAGTAAGTTCTTTTTTCCAGACATTCACCTCCGTAGCCCAGGAAGCGCCTAGTGTATAGCAGTCCTGCATCTTGGCACCACAGCTCAAAGTGCCCCCATTCACATTTTCATTTTAACGCCTTTCCTTGTGGCACTATGCCAAGCTGACACATTTTATATACCCTTCCAATCCCAGTCTTGTAAGATCTGAAAGAACCTATACCACCTCCCTTCAGAAGCTCACAATCTGTTGGCAGACCTATGTTATGTGTAAAAAATCTTGGAGTGGGCTGCTCAAATCTTCCGCATGCAGCAAGCCTGTTAGGGTATATCAAAGCTTACTTGACGTCAGGTACGTCATATGCAGAAAATGAAACTTTCATACCTTGAACATGGCATTAAATTATACCTGCTTAATTTGTTTGCATGCTTCCTTCAATTGCACTGACACTAACTCCCTGTGTTTGCCATTAACTGAATCACATAAGTGAGTTCCTTTGAAACTGCCTTCCCCATCATGAATAGTTCCGGGAGTGTGTAGGGGTGGTGTTCACCGACTATAGTGATTTTCCCAGTTAAGAACACCTTGGGACCAGCTGTGTGTTGTATCTGCAATGCATCATAATATAGGATCAGGTCTGGAAGTCCAAGCCCACCCTCCAACCACAGGAATTTCAAGGTATCAATTTTATTCAGGTTCTCTTCCCAGCCCACACCAAGGTGCAAAATATTATATTTACTTTGGATAAACATCAAGGTTGAATCGGGCACATCGCGTCTAGTATAGCATTCAGGCAGCATGGAAAGAACTCCACCTTAAGCAGCAATATGTGGCCTTTGTGGAAAGTGGTAACAGTTTCCAAAATGTGTTGGAGTGGTACAACTCTCCAGTGGGCTACTTATGTTGAGTTGTCATTGTGTCACCAGACAATGCATTATCTAGATCTCCAGATATCTAAACATTTCCTTTTCTCATTGCAACCCAAATTACGTGGGGAGAACCACTCCAGTATGTACCAGTCTTCCCAAGGGGAACAGTTTAAACTTTACTCTTTTCATGTGAAGCCCTGAAATTTCTCCCCTGCCAATGGTATCTGTGAATAATCGCTGCACCAAGGTAATGTACTTAGGGTCAAAGCCCATACATTGGAAGATCGCCCACACATAGTGCCATCCAACTCCGTCAAAGACCCATTCTAGTTCCTAAGCTGCTAGTGCATAATCATCTTCTGATATTAAATATTGTGATCCTTCCAGGGGTAAAGCCCATCTGATCTGTGTTTATAAATGTCCAATTCACCCTTGTAGCTCTGTTGGTAGCAACTTTTCACAGCAGATGCACATCCATGTTCAACATCAATAATGGTCTATAGGAAAAGAGACTGATTGGGCATATTTCCTCGCTGGGTATCAGCACAATCACAGCTCCCTTCGAAGGATCCCATTTCCTGTGCCTCAAGGACGTTATCTAATAGCTTCTCTAATGTGGGGAAGGCAGCACCTGGTGTAGAGACCATTGGGTCCCAGAGTCATACCCCACGTCATCCCTTCTACTACCTTTTTCAATTCCCACAGCCCAATTGGTCACTATAGTTTCTGCCTTTGCTCTTCAATGAGCAAAGGCAAGTCTGCCTTCAATTATTAATATTTTATTTATTTATTTACAGGTTTTATTTAGCGCTAACTAGACCAGAAGGTATCAGAGCGCTTAACATGTAATTCAAGATCATTTGAATGAAGTACATGCATAAATACAGACAAAGAAAATTGTTAGGCTGCAAATGTAGTTACAATATGCATACATAGGAACAGCATGTACTTACAGAGTACAAGACATAGTAGACAGCTGAAACAATAAATCTACTGCTGCAACGGGTCAAGAGAGAAGAGGTGTGAACTTTGGGAACATAGTTAAGTTTGCGTGTGTGTTAAAGTATTTGTTGAGCAGTAGGTATTTAAGGTCCTGTTTGGAGCAGGGAAATGAGGGGTTGCAGGGTAGGGCTCTAAGGAGTGAGCTTCAGATCCTAGGAGCATTTCTAGAAAATTAGCGTGCTTGGGGGGATTTCATTTTCAGTTTAGGAGGTATGAGAAGAAGTGAGTTGGAGCTTCTCAGAGACCTGCATCTTCCAGCTTTTGAACGTTTGTTATCCAGATAAGTGGGGTTATGTGTGTGAAGGTCTTTGTGGCTGAAGCAAGCAATCTTGTAGATATATCTTCCTTCGATGGGGAATCAATTGAGGTTCTTGAGGGCCAGTGTGATGTGCTCAAACCATTTAAAACCTGTTAGTAGCCGGGCTGCCATGTTGAGAAAAGACCTTAAGGGAGCAAGGTGAATTTTCGGAGTTCCTGTGATTATGCTGTTACCATAATCCAGTTTTGAGAGGACTAGCAATTGCACTACTGTTTTTTCAAATCTTCAGGGGGAATGAAAGGTTGGATTTTCTTGAGGTGTTTTAGTGTGTAGAGTGTTCCTTTGGCTGAGTTGTTGATGTGGTCCTTCATTGACATGTTTTTGTCCAGGGTGATGCCCAAGGACGTAATGGAGATGGACAATGCTAGAGAGCAATTTAGGGCATCCACATTCTTGAGCCAGATTTGGATTGATAGACGGTTGTTTTTCGGGGAGAAAAGTATTAGTTCAGTTTTGTTGGGGTTCAGCTTTAAGTCATTGATATTAAGCCACGTCTGCATCTTGATTAGTGTGGCATTCAGATGTAGGATGTCACTGGGTGATTTAAGTTTGTAATAGAGTTGGGTGTCATCAGCGTATAGGTGATATTTGACCCCTGTTTGCTTCAGGATAACAGTAAGGGGTTCCATGAAGAGATTGAAAAGAGATGGGGAGAGAGTTGAGCCTTGGGGTGCACCATGAGGAATACGAGTAGGTTTCAAGAGACATCATCTTAGGACTGTGCCATTGAAACCAGTGCAGTTCTTGAGTGTCTCAAGTAATGCTGGGTGATTTACGGTATAAAAAGCCGTAGATAAGTCAAGTAGGATTTGGAGGCATGCATCACCTTCATCTAAGGATCGGCGAATGTCACCAGATATATTGAGCATTGAATACATAATGATCCTGAGCTTCCACAGAGCTCATGTGTGATTGGACATACCACCTCTTCAGATATTGTCTACAGGCAGCATTGATATGGTTCCTAGCCTCAATGTCTGGGCCATCTTTCAGCGGTACTGTCAAAATGCGTGATCAAAATCTTACCCTCTTCAACAACCCAGACAACATTTTCCCAGATTTGTCTCCCCGTAAAACAGCTTTTGTCTATGCTGCATGTGGGCATACTTCTCTAGTGTGGAACAGGTGTCATTAACCTGGTGCTTCATGTCAACAAATTATGAAAGTCATTGGGTTTCACATCAGCTTTTTGTATAACTGTGCTTCCTTCTGTTCTAACTCAGATAATGTTCATTCCAGTTGTTTATGCATCCCAAACATCAAAGTTATATACTCTCCTCTAAGCAGAACCTTATATGCCTCCACTCTACTGCTCGAATGTCTGTCGAGTAGTGATTGTTTTGAAAGAATTATGTTGTGTATTCCTTGATGTCGATCAGGAATACACTGTCAATCAACGCTTCCATCTGCAACTTCCTCAGCAGAATTTCTGGTCTAACCCATCTAGAAGTAACAGTGATGATAACTGGGCAGTGATCTGAAAGATACTTATTAAAATATGGTGAATATTCATAAATCTCAATGTCTTCCCAACTACAGCCTAGCACATAATCCAATCCACTGTGCACACCATGTACATTGGAATAATATGAAAATGTCTTATCTGCAGGATGTTGGTGTCTCCAAATCGCTAACAAGTGTAGGCCCTCTCAACATCGTCAACATATTATACCTAAGGCCAGGTCTTGGGGGATGTTTGTCCAACTACCAATCTAATATTCTATTAAAGTCCCCCACCCGTGTAATTATCATATTCATATAAAGCGCTACAAGTGTCATCCTTTCAGGGAAATAGAGTTTATCATCTACGTTTGGAGCATGGGTGTTTTCCAGGCAGGAGTTCAATCCATCTAGAGCTCTAAATGCAATATCATATCTACCCAGTGGGTCTGAGATTACTACATGTTCCAGAAAGAGAACCCCAGGTGCAATCCATGTCACAACTCCACTTACATATTAAGAGTATGATGCTGCAAACATGTGACCTCTTCATTTCTCCCAACTTTCACAATCCCAGTCTTGAGCAGGTGGGTCTCCTGCAGAATGCAATCTGAACCTTATACCTATGGAGATTGGAGTATGTAATCTGGCTCCTATTGTTTAGAGACATCTGCACCCCAAACCAGCCACTGGCAGCAGACAGTGTACCTGCCATCCTGTTCTCCCTGCAAAGTTCCGTCTCATTCATTGTTGTCCAGAGCAAACAGTTTGGTTGCAGAACAACTATAAGAGCTCAACATTTCACCCCTAGAATAGAGGTGACTTCACCACCCTCACCCAACACAAGGGAAGACGCTAAACCGTCTCCACCTAGAGGTAGTTGTAAACGTATCTAGGACCCTAATTAAATATCCCCAATTTATGCCCTTATGTGGTTATAACAAATCATATCCTTATAAAGGCATAAGAATCATATCCATATTTAGTAATAGCCAATGCATTCCAAATACAGCAAGGCTACTTCCTTAGACTCCTAGAAAGTACAACGAGTTCTTTAAACAAACCAAACCTCCAACAACCTGGGAATTCCCCATTCTTTTTTGTTTATTCTGTTTATTAAAGTTGTAAACATGATCATAAGCATGAAACATTATTACATGTGTGACCAAACATGCTTGTAGGGCAATCAAGCTATAGTTAACCACAAAAGTTGGTATACAGTCCACCCTCATCAGAGATACCTGTCAAACCCATATATAAACCAATTTCAGCAGACCCTTCTCTCATGTACCTCTACATATACTTTCAGGGTGGCCTGTTATTGGGAGGGTCCATGACATTTCCCCCCAGTCTGCTAGATGTTGCATGATCTTATCATCTCTTTGGGTCAGCTTCATGTGCTTTATACCCTTGTGTGACTCTCCAGTAAGTTCTTTTTTCCAGACATTCACTTCCGTAGCCCAGGAAGCACCTAGTGTATAGCAGTCCTGCATTTTGGCACCACAGCTCAAAGTGGCTTCATTCACATTTTCATTTTAACACCTTTCCTTGTGGCACTATGCCAAGCTGACACATTTTATTTACCTTCCAATCCCAGTCTTGTAAGATCTGAAAGAACCTGTACCACCTCCCTTCAGAAGCTCACAATCTGTTGGCAGACCTATGTTATGTGTAAACAATCTTGCAGTGGGCTGCTCAAATCATCCGCATGCAGCAAGCCTTTTAGGGTATATCAAAGCTTACTTGGCGTCAGGTATGTCATATGCCGAAAATGAAACTTTAATAACTTGAACATGGCATTAAATTATACCTGCTTAATTTGTTTGCATGCTTCCTTCAATTGCACTGACACCGACTCCCTGTGTTTTCCATTAACTAAATCGCATAAGTGAGTTCCTTTGAAACTGCCTTCCCCTCATTGAATAGTTCCGGGAGTGTGTAGGGGTGGTCTTCACCGACTATAGTGATTTTTCCCAGTTAAGACCACCTTGGGACCAGCTGTGTGTTGTACCTGCAATGCATCATAATATAGGATCAGGTCTGGAAGTCCAAGCCCACCCTCCAACCACAGGAATTTCAAGGTATCAATTTTATTCAGGTTCTCTTCCCAGCCCACACCAAGGTGCAAAATATGATATTTACTTTGGATAAACATCAAGGTTGAATCGGGCACATCGCGTCTAGTATAGCATTCAGGCAGCATGGAAAGAACTCCACCTCAACCAGCAATATGTGCCCTTTGTGGAAAGTGGTAACAGTTTCCAAAATGTGTTGGAGTGGTACAACTCTCCAGTGGGCTACTTATGTTGAGTTGTCATTGTGTCACCAGACAATGCATTATCTAGATCTCCAGATATCTAAACATTTCCTTTTCTCATTGTAACCCAAATTACGTGGGGAGAACCACTCCAGTATGTACCAGTCTTCCCAGGGGGAACAGTTTAAACTTTGCTCTTTTCATGTGAAGCCCTGAAATTTCTCCCTGCCAATGGTATCTGTGAATAATCGCTGCACCAAGGTAATGTACTTAGGGTCAAAGCCCATACATTGGAAGATCGCCCACACATAGTGCCATCCAACTCCGTCAAAGACCCATTCTAGGTCCTAAGCTGCTAGTGCATAATTCTCTTCTGATATTAAATATTGTGATCCTTCCAGGGGTAAACCCCATCTGATCTGTGTTTATAAATGTCCAATTCACCCTTGTAGCTCTGTTGGTAGCAACTTTTCACAGCAGATGCACATCCATGTTCAACATCAATAATGGTCTATATGAAAAGAGACTGATTGGGCATATTCCCTCGCTGGGTATCAGCACAATCACAGCTCCCTTCGAAGGATCCCATTTCCTGTGCCTCAAGGACGTTATCTAATAGCTTCTCTAATGCGGGGAAGGCAGCACCTGGTGTAGAGACCATTGGTTCCCAGAGTCATACCCCACGTCATCCCTTCTACTACCTTTTTCAATTCCCACAGCCCAATTGGCCACTATAGTTTCTGCCTTTGCTCTTCATTGAGCCGAGACAAGTCTGCCTTCAATTATTAATATTTTATTTATTTATTTACAGATTTTATTTAGCGCTAAGTAGACCAGAAGGTATCAGAGCGCTTAACATGTAATTCAAGATCATTTGAATGAAGTACATGCATAAATACAGACAAAGAAAATTGTTAGGCTGCGAATATAGTTACAATATGCAGACATAGGAACAGCATGTACTAATAGAGTACAAGACATAGTAGACAGCTGAAACAATAAATCTACTGCTGCAACGGGTCAAGAGAGAAGAGGTGTGAGCTTTGGGAACATAGTTCAGTTTGCGGGCGTGTTAAACTATTTGTTGAGCAGTAGGTATTTAAGGTCCTGTTTGGAGCAGGGAAATGAGGGGTTGCAGGGTACGGCTCTAAGGAGTGAACTTCAGATCCTAGGAGCATTTCTAGAAAATTAGCGTGCTTGGGGGGATTTCATTCTCAGTTTAGGAGGTATGAGAAGAAGTGAGTTGGAGCTTCTCAGAGACCTGCATCTTCCAGCTTTTGAACGTTTGTTGTCCAGATAAGTGGGGTTATGTGTGTGAAGGTCTTTGTGGCTGATGCAAGCAATCTTGTAGATATATCTTCCTTCGATGGGGAATCAATTGAGGCTCTTGAGGGCCAGTGTGATGTGCTCAAACCATTTAAAACCTGTTAGTAGCCGGGCTGCCATGTTGAGAAAAGACCTTAAGGGAGCAAGGTGAATTTTCGGAGCTCCTGTGATTATGCTGTTACCATAATCCAGTTTTGAGTGGACTAGCGATTGCACTACTGTTTTTTCAAATCTTCAGGGGGAATGAAAGGTTGGATTTTCTTGAGGTGTTTTAGTGTGTAGAGTGTTCCTTTGGCTGAGTTGTTGATGTGGTCCTTCATTGACATGTTTTTGTCCAGGGTGATGCCCAAGGACGTAATGGAGATGGACAATGCTAGAGAGCAATTTAGGGCATCCACATTCTTGAGCCAGATTTGGATTGATAGACGGTTGTTTTTCAGGGAGAAAAGTATTAGTTCAGTTTTGTTGGGGTTCAGCTTTAAGTCATTGATATTAAGCCACGTCTGCATCTTGATTAGTGTGGCATTCAGATGTAGGATGTCACTGGGTGATTTAAGTTTGTAATAGAGTTGGGTGTCATCAGCGTATAGGTGATATTTGACCCCTGTTTGCTTCAGGATAACAGTAAGGGGTTCCATGAAGAGATTGAAAAGAGATGGGGAGAGAGTTGAGCCTTGGGGTACACCATGAATAATAAGAGTAGGTTTCAAGAGACATCATCTTAGGACTGTGCCATAGATACCAGTGCAGTTCTTGAGTGTCTCAAGTAATGCTGGGTGATTTACGGTATAAAAAGCCGTAGATAAGTCAAGTAGGATTTGGAGGCATGCATCACCTTCATCTAAGGATCTGCGAATGTCACCAGAGATATTGAGCATTGAATACATAATGATCCTGAGCTTCCACAGAGCTCATGTGTGATTGGACATACCACCTCTTCAGATATTGTCTACAGGCAGCATTGATATGGTTCCTAGCCACAATGTCTGGGCCATCTTTCAGCGGTACTGTCAAAATGTGTGATCATGACCTTACACTCTTCAACAACCCAGACAACATTTTCCCAGATTTTTCTCCCCGTAAAACAGCTTTTGTCTATGCTGCATGTGGGCATACTTCTCTAGTGTGGAACAGGTGTAATTAACCTGGTGCTTCATGTCAACAAATTATGAAAGTCATTGGGTTTCACATCGGCTTTTTGTATAACTGTGCTTCCTTCTGTTCTAACTCAGATAATGTTCATTCCAGTTGTTTATGCATCCCAAACATCAAAGTTATATACTCTCCTCTAAGCAGAACCTTATATGCCTCCACTCTACTGCTCGAATGTCTGTCGAGTAGTGATTGTTTTGAAAGAATTATGTTGTGTATTCCTTGATGTGGATCAGGAATACACTTTAAATCAACGCTTCCATCTGCAACTTCCTCAGCAGAATTTCTGGTCTAACCCATCTAGAAGTTACAGTGATGATCACTGGGCAGTGATCTGAAAGATACTTATTAAAATATGGTGAATGTTCATAAATCTCAATGTCTTCCCTACTACAGCCCAGCACATAATCCAATCCACTGTGCACACCATGTACATTGGAATAATATAAAAATGTCTTATCTGCAGGATGTTGGTGTCTCCAAGTCTCTAACAAGTGTAGGCCCTCTCAACATCGTCAACATATTATACCGAAGGCCAGGTCTTGGGGGATGTTTGTCCAACTACAAATCTAATATTCTATTAAAGTCCCCCACCCGTGTAATTATCATATTCATATAAAGAGCTACAAGTGTCATACTTTCAGGGAAATAGAGTTTATCATCTACGTTTAGAGCATGGGTGTTTTCCAGGCAGGAGTTCAATCCATCTAGAGCTCTAAATGCAATATCATATCTACCCAGTGGGTCTGAGATTACTACATGTTCCAGAAAGAGAACCCCAGGTGCAATCCATGTCACAACTCCACTTACATATTAAGAGTATGAGGCTGCAAACATGTGACCTCTCCATTTCTCCCAACTTTCACAATCCCAGTCTTGAGCAGGTGGGTCTCCTGCAGAATGCAATCTGAACCTTATACCTTTGGAGATTGGAGTATGTAATCTGGCTCCTATTGTTTAGAGACATCTGCACCCCGAACCAGCCACTGGCAGCAGACAGTGTACCTGCCATCCTGTTCTCCCTGCAAAGTTCCGTCTCATTCATTGTTGTCCAGAGCAAACAGTTTGGTTGCAGAACAACTATAAGAGCTCAACATTTCACCCCTAGAATAGAGGTGACTTCACCACCCTCACCCAACACAAGGGAAGACGCTAAACCGTCTCCACCTAGAGGTAGTTGTAAACGTATCTAGGACCCTAATTAAATATCCCCAATTTATGCCCTTATGTGGTTATAACAAATCATATCCTTATAAAGGCATAAGAATTATATCCATATTTAGTAATAGCCAATGCAGTCCAAATACAGCAAGGCTACTTCCTTAGACTCCTAGAAAGTACAACGAGTTCTTTAAACAAACCAAACCTCCAGCAACCTGAGAATTCCCCATTCTTTTTTGTTTATTGTGTTTATTAAAGTTGTAAACATGATCATAAGCATGAAACATTATTACATGTGTGACCAAACATGATTGTAGGGCAATCAAGCTATAGTTAACCACAAAAGTTGGTATACAGTCCACCCTCATCAGAGATACCTGTCAAACCCATATATAAACCAATTTCAGCAGACCCTTCTCTCATGTACCTCTACATATACTTTCAGGGTGGCCTGTTATTGGGAGGGTCCATGACATTTCCCCCCAGTCTGCTAGATGTTGCATGATCTTATCATCTCTGTGGGTCAGCTTCATGTGCTTTATACCCTTGTGTGACTCTCCAGTAAGTTCTTTTTTCCGGATATTCACTTCCGTAGCCCAGGAAGCACCTAGTGTATAGTAGTCCTGCATCTTGGCACCACAGCTCAAAGTGGCTTCATTCACATTTTCATTTTAACACCTTTCCTTGTGGCACTATGCCAAGCTGACACATTTTATTTACCCATCCAATCCCAGTCTTGTAAGATCTGAAAGAACCTGTACCACCTCCCTTCAGAAGCTCACAATCTGTTGGCAGACCTATGTTATGTGTAAAAAATCTTGCAGCGGCCTGCTCAAATCATCCACATGCAGCAAGCCTTTTAGGGTATATCAAAGCTTACTTGGCGTCAGGTATGTCATATGCCGAAAATGAAACTTTAATAACTTGAACATGGCATTAAATTATACCTGCTTAATTTGTTTGCATGCTTCCTTCAATTGCACTGACACCGACTCCCTGTGTTTTCCATTAACTAAATCACATAAGTGAGTTCCTTTGAAACTGCCTTTCCCTCATTGAATAGTTCCGGGAGTGTGTAGGGGTGGTCTTCACCGACTATAGTAATTTTTCCCAGTTAAGACCACCTTGGGACCAGCTGTGTGTTGTACCTGCAATGCATCATAATATAGGATCAGGTCCAGAAGTCCAAGCCCACCCTCCAACCACAGGAATTTCAAGGTATCAATTTTATTCAGGTTCTCTTCCCAGCCCACACCAAGGTGCAAAATATTATATTTACTTTGGATAAACATCAAGGTTGAATCGGGCACATCGCGTCTAGTATAGCATTCAGGCAGCATGGAAAGAACTCCACCTCAACCAGCAATATGTGCCCTTTGTGGAAAGTGGTAACAGTTTCCAAAATGTGTTGGAGTGGTACAACTCTCCAGTGGGCTACTTATGTTGAGTTGTCATTGTGTCACCAGACAATGCATTATCTAGATCTCCAGATATCTAAACATTTCCTTTTCTCATTGTAACCCAAATTACGTGGGGAGAACCACTCCAGTATGTACCAGTCTTCCCAGGGGGAACACTTTAAACTTTGCTCTTTTCATGTGAAGCCCTGAAATTTCTCCCTGCCAATGGTATCTGTGAATAATCGCTGCACCAAGGTAATGTACTTAGGGTCAAAGCCCATACATTGGAAGATCGCCCACACAAAGTGCCATCCAACTCCGTCAAAGACCCATTCTAGTTCCTAAGCTGCTAGTGCATAATCCTCTTCTGATATTAAATATTGTGATCCATCCAGGGGTAAACCACATCTGATCTGTGTTTATAAATGTCCAATTCACCCTTGTAGCTCTGTTGGTAGCAACTTTTCACAGCAGATGCACATCCATGTTCAACATCAATAATGGTCTATAGGAAAAGAGACTGATTGGGCATATTCCCTCGCTGGGTATCAGCACAATCACAGCTCCCTTCGAAGGATCCCATTTCCTGTGCCTCAAGGACGTTATCTAATAGCTTCTCTAATGTGGGGAAGGCAGCACCTGGTGTAGAGACCATTGGGTCCCAGAGTCATACCCCACGTCATCCCTTCTACTACCTTTTTCAATTCCCACAGCCCAATTGGTCACTATAGTTTCTGCCTTTGCTCTTCAATGAGCCGAGGCAAGTCTGCCTTCAATTATTAATATTTTATTTATTTATTTACAGGTTTTATTTAGCGCTAACTAGACCAGAAGGTATCAGAGCGCTTAACATGTAATTCAAGATCATTTGAATGAAGTACATGCATAAATACAGACAAAGAAAATTGTTAGGCTGCGAATATAGTTACAATATGCAGACATAGGAACAGCATGTACTAACAGAGTACAAGACATAGTAGACAGCTGAAACAATAAATCTACTGCTGCAACGGGTCAAGAGAGAAGAGGTGTGAGCTTTGGGAACATAGTTCAGTTTGCGGGCGTGTTAAACTATTTGTTGAGCAGTAGGTATTTAAGGTCCTGTTTGGAGCAGGGAAATGAGGTGTTGCAGGGTAGGGCTCTAAGGAGTGAACTTCAGATCCTAGGAGCATTTCTAGAAAATTAGCGTGCTTGGGGGGATTTCATTTTCAGTTTAGGAGGTATGAGAAGAAGTGAGTTGGAGCTTCTCAGAGACCTGCATCTTCCAGCTTTTGAACGTTTGTTGTCCAGATAAGTGGGGTTATGTGTGTGAAGGTCTTTGTGGCTGATGCAAGCAATCTTGTAGATATATCTTCCTTCGATGGGGAATCAATTGAGGCTCTTGAGGGCCAGTGTGATGTGCTCAAACCATTTAAAACCTGTTAGTAGCCGGGCTGCCATGTTGAGAAAAGACCTTAAGGGAGCAAGGTGAATTTTCAGAGCTCCTGTGATTATGCTGTTACCATAATCCAGTTTTGAGAGGACTAGCGATTGCACTACTGTTTTTTCAAATCTTCAGGGGGAATGAAAGGTTGGATTTTCTTGAGGTGTTTTAGTGTGTAGAGTGTTCCTTTGGCTGAGTTGTTGATGTGGTCCTTCATTGACATGTTTTTGTCCAGGGTGATGCCCAAGGATGTAATGGAGATGGACAATGCTAGAGAGCAATTTAGGGCATCAACATTCTTGAGCCGGATTTGGATTGATAGACGGTTGTTTTTCAGGGAGAAAAGTATTAGTTCAGTTTTGTTGGGGTTCAGCTTTAAGTCATTGATATTAAGCGACGTCTGCATCTTGATTAGTGTGGCATTCAGATGTAGGATGTCACTGGGTGATTTAAGTTTGTAATAGAGTTGGGTGTCATCAGCGTATAGGTGACATTTGACCCCTGTTTGCTTCAGGATAACAGTAAGGGGTTCCATGAAGAGATTGAAAAGAGATGGGGAGAGAGTTGAGCCTTGGGGTACACCATGAGGAATAAGAGTAGGTTTCAAGAGACATCATCTTAGGACTGTGCCATAGATACCAGTGCAGTTCTTGAGTGTCTCAAGTAATGCTGGGTGATTTACGGTATAAAAAGCCGTAGATAAGTCAAGTAGGATTTGGAGGCATGCATCACCTTCATCTAAGGATCTGCGAATGTCACCAGAGATATTGAGCATTGAATACATAATGATCCTGAGCTTCCACAGAGCTCATGTGTGATTGGACATACCACCTCTTCAGATATTGTCTACAGGCAGCATTGATATGGTTCCTAGCCACAATGTCTGGGCCATCTTTCAGCGGTACTGTCAAAATGTGTGATCATGACCTTACACTCTTCAACAACCCAGACAACATTTTCCCAGATTTTTCTCCCCGTAAAACAGCTTTTGTCTATGCTGCATGTGGGCATACTTCTCTAGTGTGGAACAGGTGTAATTAACCTGGTGCTTCATGTCAACAAATTATGAAAGTCATTGGGTTTCACATCGGCTTTTTGTATAACTGTGCTTCCTTCTGTTCTAACTCAGATAATGTTCATTCCAGTTGTTTTTGCATCCCAAACATCAAAGTTATATACTCTCGTCTAAGCAGAACCTTATATGCCTCCACTCTACTGCTCGAATGTCTGTCGAGTAGTGATTGTTTTGAAAGAATTATGTTGTGTATTCCTTGATGTGGATCAGGAATGCACTGTCAATCAACGCTTCCATCTGCAACTTCCTCAGCAGAATTTCTGGTCTAACCTATCTAGAAGTTACAGTGATGATCACTGGGCAGTGATCTGAAAGATACTTATTGAAATATGGTGAATGTTCATAAATCTCAATGTCTTCCCTACTACAGCCCAGCACATAATCCAATCCACTGTGCACACCATGTACATTGGAATATTATAAAAATGTCTTATCTGCAGGATGTTGGTGTCTCCAAATCGCTAACAAGTGTAGGCCCTCTCAACATCGTCAACATATTATACCGAAGGCCAGGTCTTGGGGGATGTTTGTCCAACTACCAATCTAATATTCTATTAAAGTCCCCCACCCGTGTTATTATCATATTCATATAAAGAGCTACAAGTGTCATACTTTCAGGGAAATAGAGTTTATCATCTACGTTTAGAGCATGGGTGTTTTCCAGGCAGGAGTTCAATCCATCTAGAGCTCTAAATGCAATATCATATCTACCCAGTGGGTCTGAGATTACTACATGTTCCAGAAAGAGAACCCCAGGTGCAATCCATGTCACAACTCCACTTACATATTAAGAGTATGAGGCTGCAAACATGTGACCTCTCCATTTCTCCCAACTTTCACAATCCCAGTCTTGAGCAGGTGGGTCTCCTGCAGAATGCAATCTGAACCTTATACCTTTGGAGATTGGAGTATGTAATCTGGCTCCTATTGTTTAGAGACATCTGCACCCCGAACCAGCCACTGGCAGCAGACAGTGTACCTGCCATCCTGTTCTCCCTGCAAAGTTCCGTCTCATTCATTGTTGTCCAGAGCAAACAGTTTGGTTGCAGAACAACTATAAGAGCTCAACATTTCACCCCTAGAATAGAGGTGACTTCACCACCCTCACCCAACACAAGGGAAGATGCTAAACCGTCTCCACCTAGAGGTAGTTGTAAACGTATCTAGGACCCTAATTAAATATCCCCAATTTATGCCCTTATGTGGTTATAACAAATCATATCCTTATAAAGGCATAAGAATTATATCCATATTTAGTAATAGCCAATGCAGTCCAAATACAGCAAGGCTACTTCCTTAGACTCCTAGAAAGTACAACGAGTTCTTTAAACAAACCAAACCTCCAGCAACCTGAGAATTCCCCATTCTTTTTTGTTTATTGTGTTTATTAAAGTTGTAAACATGATCATAAGCATGAAACATTATTACATGTGTGACCAAACATGATTGTAGGGCAATCAAGCTATAGTTAACCACAAAAGTTGGTATACAGTCCACCCTCATCAGAGATACCTGTCAAACCCATATATAAACCAATTTCAGCAGACCCTTCTCTCATGTACCTCTACATATACTTTCAGGGTGGCCTGTTATTGGGAGGGTCCATGACATTTCCCCCCAGTCTGCTAGATGTTGCATGATCTTATCATCTCTGTGGGTCAGCTTCATGTGCTTTATACCCTTGTGTGACTCTCCAGTAAGTTCTTTTTTCCGGATATTCACTTCCGTAGCCCAGGAAGCACCTAGTGTATAGCAGTCCTGCATCTTGGCACCACAGCTCAAAGTGGCTTCATTCACATTTTCATTTTAACACCTTTCCTTGTGGCACTATGCCAAGCTGACACATTTTATTTACCCATCCAATCCCAGTCTTGTAAGATCTGAAAGAACCTGTACCACCTCCCTTCAGAAGCTCACAATCTGTTGGCAGACCTATGTTATGTGTAAAAAATCTTGCAGCGGGCTGCTCAAATCATCCACATGCAGCAAGCCTTTTAGGGTATATCAAAGCTTACTTGGCGTCAGGTATGTCATATGCCGAAAATGAAACTTTAATAACTTGAACATGGCATTAAATTATACCTGCTTAATTTGTTTGCATGCTTCCTTCAATTGCACTGACACCGACTCCCTGTGTTTTCCATTAACTAAATCACATATGTGAGTTCCTTTGAAACTGCCTTTCCCTCATTGAATAGTTCCGGGAGTGTGTAGGGGTGGTCTTCACCGACTATAGTAATTTTTCCCAGTTAAGACCACCTTGGGACCAGCTGTGTGTTGTACCTGCAATGCATCATAATATAGGATCAGGTCCGGAAGTCCAAGCCCACCCTCCAACCACAGGAATTTCAAGGTATCAATTTTATTCAGGTTCTCTTCCCAGCCCACACCAAGGTGCAAAATATTATATTTACTTTGGATAAACATCAAGGTTGAATCGGGCACATCGCGTCTAGTATAGCATTCAGGCAGCATGGAAAGAACTCCACCTCAACCAGCAATATGTGCCCTTTGTGGAAAGTGGTAACAGTTTCCAAAATGTGTTGGAGTGGTACAACTCTCCAGTGGGCTACTTATGTTGAGTTGTCATTGTGTCACCAGACAATGCATTATCTAGATCTCCAGATATCTAAACATTTCCTTTTCTCATTGTAACCCAAATTACGTGAGGAGAACCACTCCAGTATGTACCAGTCTTCCCAGGGGGAACACTTTAAACTTTGCTCTTTTCATGTGAAGCCCTGAAATTTCTCCCTGCCAATGGTATCTGTGAATAATCGCTGCACCAAGGTAATGTACTTAGGGTCAAAGCCCATACATTGGAAGATCGCCCACACAAAGTGCCATCCAACTCCGTCAAAGACCCATTCTAGTTCCTAAGCTGCTAGTGCATAATCCTCTTCTGATATTAAATATTGTGATCCATCCAGGGGTAAACCACATCTGATCTGTGTTTATAAATGTCCAATTCACCCTTGTAGCTCTGTTGGTAGCAACTTTTCACAGCAGATGCACATCCATGTTCAACATCAATAATGGTCTATAGGAAAAGAGACTGATTGGGCATATTCCCTCGCTGGGTATCAGCACAATCACAGCTCCCTTCGAAGGATCCCATTTCCTGTGCCTCAAGGACGTTATCTAATAGCTTCTCTAATGTGGGGAAGGCAGCACCTGGTGTAGAGACCATTGGGTCCCAGAGTCATAACCCACGTCATCTCTTCTACTACCTTTTTCAATTCCCACAGCCCAATTGGTCACTATAGTTTCTGCCTTTGCTCTTCAATGAGCCGAGGCAAGTCTGCCTTCAATTATTAATATTTTATTTATTTATTTACAGGTTTTATTTAGCGCTAACTAGACCAGAAGGTATCAGAGCGCTTAACATGTAATTCAAGATCATTTGAATGAAGTACATGCATAAATACAGACAAAGAAAATTGTTAGGCTGCGAATATAGTTACAATATGCAGACATAGGAACAGCATGTACTAACAGAGTACAAGACATAGTAGACAGCTGAAACAATAAATCTACTGCTGCAACGGGTCAAGAGAGAAGAGGTGTGAGCTTTGGGAACATAGTTCAGTTTGCGGGCGTGTTAAACTATTTGTTGAGCAGTAGGTATTTAAGGTCCTGTTTGGAGCAGGGAAATGAGGTGTTGCAGGGTAGGGCTCTAAGGAGTGAACTTCAGATCCTAGGAGCATTTCTAGAAAATTAGCGTGCTTGGGGGGATTTCATTTTCAGTTTAGGAGGTATGAGAAGAAGTGAGTTGGAGCTTCTCAGAGACCTGCATCTTCCAGCTTTTGAACGTTTGTTGTCCAGATAAGTGGGGTTATGTGGGTGAAGGTCTTTGTGGCTGATGCAAGCAATCTTGTAGATATATCTTCCTTCGATGGGGAATCAATTGAGGCTCTTGAGGGCCAGTGTGATGTGCTCAAACCATTTAAAACCTGTTAGTAGCCGGGCTGCCATGTTGAGAAAAGACCTTAAGGGAGCAAGGTGAATTTTCAGAGCTCCTGTGATTATGCTGTTACCATAATCCAGTTTTGAGAGGACTAGCGATTGCACTACTGTTTTTTCAAATCTTCAGGGGGAATGAAAGGTTGGATTTTCTTGAGGTGTTTTAGTGTGTAGAGTGTTCCTTTGGCTGAGTTGTTGATGTGGTCCTTCATTGACATGTTTTTGTCCAGGGTGATGCCCAAGGATGTAATGGAGATGGACAATGCTAGAGAGCAATTTAGGGCATCAACATTCTTGAGCCAGATTTGGATTGATAGACGGTTGTTTTTCAGGGAGAAAAGTATTAGTTCAGTTTTGTTGGGGTTCAGCTTTAAGTCATTGATATTAAGCCACGTCTGCATCTTGATTAGTGTGGCATTCAGATGTAGGATGTCACTGGGTGATTTAAGTTTGTAATAGAGTTGGGTGTCATCAGCGTATAGGTGACATTTGACCCCTGTTTGCTTCAGGATAACAGTAAGGGGTTCCATGAAGAGATTGAAAAGAGATGGGGAGAGAGTTGAGCCTTGGGGTACACCATGAGGAATAAGAGTAGGTTTCAAGAGACATCATCTTAGGACTGTGCCATTGAACCCAGTGCAGTTCTTGAGTGTCTCAAGTAATGCTGGGTGATTTACGGTATAAAAAGCCGTAGATAAGTCAAGTAGGATTTGGAGGCATGCATCACCTTCATCTAAGGATCTGCGAATGTCACCAGAGATATTGAGCATTGAATACATAATGATCCTGAGCTTCCACAGAGCTCATGTGTGATTGGACATACCACCTCTTCAGATATTGTCTACAGGCAGCATTGATATGGCTCCTAGCCACAATGTCTGGGCCATCTTTCAGCGGTACTGTCAAAATGTGTGATCATGACCTTACCCTCTTCAACAACCCAGACAACATTTTCCCAGATTTGTCTCCCCGTAAAACAGCTTTTGTCTATGCTGCATGTGGGCATACTTCTCTAGTGTGGAACAGGTGTCATTAACCTGGTGCTTCATGTCAACAAATTATGAAAGTCATTGGGTTTCACATCAGCTTTTTGTATAACTGTGCTTCCTTCTGTTCTAACTCAGATAATGTTCATTCCAGTTGTTTTTGCATCCCAAACATCAAAGTTATATACTCTCGTCTAAGCAGAACCTTATATGCCTCCACTCTACTGCTCGAATGTCTGTCGAGTAGTGATTGTTTTGAAAGAATTATGTTGTGTATTCCTTGATGTGGATCAGGAATGCACTGTCAATCAACGCTTCCATCTGCAACTTCCTCAGCAGAATTTCTGGTCTAACCTATCTAGAAGTTACAGTGATGATCACTGGGCAGTGATCTGAAAGATACTTATTGAAATATGGTGAATGTTAATAAATCTCAATGTCTTCCCTACTACAGCCCAGCACATAATCCAATCCACTGTGCACACCATGTACATTGGAATAATATGAAAATGTCTTATCTTCAAGATGTTGGTGTCTCCAAATCGCTAATAAGTGTAGGCCCTCTCAACATCGTCAACATATTATACCTAAGGCCAGGTCTTGGGGGATGTTTGTCCAGCTACCAATCTAATATTCTATTAAAGTCCCCCACCCGTGTAATTATCATATTCATATAAAGAGCTCCAAGTGTCATACTTTCACGGAAATAGAGTTTATCATCTACGTTTGGAGCATGGGTGTTTTCCAGGCAGGAGTTCAATCCATCTAGAGCTCTAAATGCAATATCATATCTACCCAGTGGGTCTGCGATTACTACATGTTCCAGAAAGAGAACCCCAGGTGCAATCCATGTCATTTCATTTTCATTTTGGAATTTTGTAAAGCGCTTGGTAACGCACACCGGCGTGTCCCCGCGCTGAAGAGAACCTGGAAGAGAGTCAGAGGATTATAACAATGCTAGGCGGAAGAGATAGGTTTTGAGGGTTTTGCGAAATTTAGTCTCAGAAGGTTCGAGACGCATTTCAGTGGGGAGCAAATTCCAATTCTTGGCTGCAAGGAGCCTGAAAGATCTACCTCCCATCCGAGATTTACGGATTTTGGGGACAACAGCCAGACCCATCCCAGAGGATCTGAGCAGCCGCTCAGGTCTGTAGGGAGTAATAAGGCTGTTCAGCGGGCCGGGTGCTTTGCCTCCAAAGATGCGATGGCACATGCAGAGAGCCTTGAAGGTAATCCTTTCCCGGATAGGAAGCCAGTGAAGGGACCTCAAGGCAGCTTTAGAGGGTGCTCTCCTGGGGAGTCTCAGTACCAGCCGGGCTGTGGCGTATTGTAGAACTTGGAGACGGTTGAGACTTTTGGCCGTAATACCCAGATATAATAGGTTGGCATAGTCAAGTCTCGATGTGACCAAAGCATGCACAAGAGTTTGTCTGGCACCAATCGGTAATAGGTCAAGGACCTTGCGAAGGCTCTTCAGTATCCCGAAGCACATTCCAACCACCCGGTTAACCTGGGGAGCAAAGGATAGATCAGAGTCGAATAGAACCCCAAGATTTTTCGCCTGGTGGCTCGGCGTGGGGGTAGAGCCCAGAGAGTCAGGCCACCACGCTGAGGACCACACAGACGGGCCTCCCCCTACCACGAGCACTTCCGTTTTGGACCCATTCAACTTCAGGCAGTTGTTGGACATCCAGGAAGCAAGTTCCTGCATGCAGGCCCTGAAGTTGAGTGCCGCAGTATCGGGTGCCCGTGACAACGAGATGACCAGCTGTGTGTCGTCAGCGTACGACACCAGCTGGATGCCATGCCTTTCCACAATGGTGGCAACAGGGGAGGCGTAGAGGTTAAACAGGGTGGGGCTGAGGGCCGAGCCCTGGGGAACCCCTTGTTCGAGATTGAACACCCGAGAGTAGTGTTCCCCCTGCCTGACCTGAAAGCCCCTCTCAGACAGGAAGGACTGCATCCAGCTGAGTGCCATCCCGTTTACCCCGCCATTGTTCAGACACTGCAGCAAGGTGGAGTGTGCTACAGTGTCAAATGCGGCACTTAGGTCGAGTAAGATGAGAGCCATGGTATGCCCCTCATCTACACCCTGCCTAATGGTCTCAGTTGCCAGGAGCATCGCAGATTCCGTAGAGTGACGCGCCCGAAATCCAAACTGGGTCGGATGGAGAAGGTTGGCATCTTCCACAAAGGTCATCAATTGGAGATTGGCGATCTTCTCTGCCACTTTGGCCATATAGGGAAGGAGGGAGATAGGTCCAAGATTGTCTAGCCTATCCCAACTGAGGTTAGGTTTCTTTTGGAGCGGGAGCACAATCGCTTGCTTCCATTTTTTAGGTACGGTGCCGCTCATAAAAGAGAGATCCAAAACCTCTCTAATGTAAGGCGCAAGAGCTTCCATACTCCCTCCAAGGAGTTTAGGTGATGCCGGGTCGCGGGGGGAGCCTGACTTAATCGAGCAGCAGATTTGCTGAAGCTCATTAGGTGGTGGAGTAACGAATTTGCTTAGGTTATTTGCGCCTTCTTCTGATGGTAAATTTCCACTGAACTCTATTGCCTTCTCCTTACCCCCTGTGAAGGCGGAATAGATAGTAGCCACTTTCTCAAAGAAGTAAGTGGCAATGCGATTACAGGATTCCTCTGAAACCAAGGAAGGATCAACAGAAGAGCTACTTAGGGAGATTTCTTTATATACTTTAAAAAGCTCTTTCGTGGAGTTGTGAGCTTCACCAATCTTATCAGAAAAATAGTTGGTTTTGGCGCGCCTAATTAGCTTATGGTATTCCCTGCGTTTGTCTATGTAGCTCAGTTTAGCTTGGTCGAGGTAGGCCACCCTCCATTGTCTTTCCAATTGCTTGCATTTAGTTTTGGCTAAGCGAAGTTCTGCATTAAACCAGGGGGCAGATTTGCGAGGTCTGCTCCCGGGTTTCTTATAGCAACGAGGGGCTGTGCCATCCAGGGCGTTGATAATGCGTTCATCAAGTCTATCAGATGCTGTGGCAGCATCCTCCCCTCCTGGGCTGCCACCGTTGATAAGGGCGGCATCAAACCCGGCTTTAGAAAATGCAGCCCATCTACGACTCAGATATTTAGTATTGTAAAATTTTTGGACGTTGCTGGCAGGAATAGTTATAGTAAAAGGTACTAAAAAGTGGTCAGTCCATGGGAGAGGAACTGGAGCCTGGACTTCTACGTCTGCCCAGTTTGCAAAAATTGGGTCTAGCAGATGGCCCTTGATATGGGTAGGGGCTCTAGATCCAATAGATAATTGGAGGGATTGAAGCTGCTGGTAGAAATCGGTGATATCTTTGTCTGCCAGGTTGTCCAGATGGATGTTGAGATCACCCAAGAGCAGAAACTTATCCCTACGCAGGGCTGTCTCCGTAATGCCTTCAGTCAGGCTGGTGACAAACTGGGTGGAGGGACCAGGCGGGCGGTATATTAATAAGCCATTCACCGTGTTTCCTGTATTAACCTTGATGGAAAACGCTCCTGTCTCGCTATCCGTGATATCGAGAGGTTCTATCAAGCAGCTCAGTGGCTTTTTAAAAATTATCCCTATCCCCCCACCTCTACCTAGCGGTCTGTTCAAGTGCACCAGATTGTAATCAGTAGGAAGAGAAGCAACTATGTCTGGTTCTGAATTAGAATCCAGCCATGTCTCCGTGAGGAACAATAGATCAAGTTCCATGTCGGAGAGCATATCATAAATATCAAGGCTGTGTTTCCTCAGGGATCTAGTGTTGAGTAGCCCACATTTGAGCTTCGTATGTTCAGCCCTGGCAGGAGGTCTGATCTGCCAGTTGTATTGACATACCTTACAGCAGGTGGTATCTTCTACGTTCAGGCTATGGAGACAGGCTTTGGCATAGTTGGGGCGCAAGGCATGGAGTTGTTGTGCGCTCCAGCATATCAGGGTCCCATTTTGGCCAGGACTTATGGCCCCTGGTCCCGTATGGGCGCGGACGGGCGCAGACGGGCTTGCCTTTGGCGCGCCTTTGGCGCGCTGACGGCGCGCCCAGTGCACTCGTCCGCTGCGCTTCCGGTAGATGCACATTGGTAAATAGCAGAGGTGGGCGTGGCCTAAAAGTGGGCGTGGCCCGGGGATCGAGCGCGCGATGGCGGCGATGCTTGTTCCCTGTTGCAGCAGCGCTGTACACGGCTGTGCAAGGGACTCAAAGGCAGCTCAGGGAGGTGCTCAGGGTAAGTGAAGAGGGTAAATTTTAAAAGCAACAACAATTCGTAATTAAAAGTCACAGGGCTTACTCTCCCGGCTTCCGCCTCAGGAGTAGATCAGGAAGGTTCTGGCGCGCTCGTAATCCACGCGCCTTTTTGATGGTTTGGTGGGCGTGGCCTAAAAGTGGGCGTGGCCCGGGGATCGAGCGCGCGATGGCGGCGATGCTTGTTCCCTGTTGCAGCAGCGCTGTACACGGCTGTGCAAGGGACTCAAAGGCAGCTCAGGGAGGTGCTCAGGGTAAGTGAAGAGGGTAAATTTTAAAAGCAACAACAATTCGTAATTAAAAGTCACAGGGCTTACTCTCCCGGCTTCCGCCTCAGGAGTAGATCAGGAAGGTTCTGGCGCGCTCGTAATCCACGCGCCTTTTTGATGGTTTGGTGGGCGTGGCCTAAAAGTGGGCGTGGCCCGGGGATCGAGCGCGCGATGGCGGCGATGCTTGTTCCCTGTTGCAGCAGCGCTGTACACGGCTGTGCAAGGGACTCAAAGGCAGCTCAGGGAGGTGCTCAGGGTAAGTGAAGAGGGTAAATTTTAAAAGCAACAACAATTCGTAATTAAAAGTCACAGGGCTTACTCTCCCGGCTTCCGCCTCAGGAGTAGATCAGGAAGGTTCTGGCGCGCTCGTAATCCACGCGCCTTTTTGATGGTTTGGTGGGCGTGGCCTAAAAGTGGGCGTGGCCCGGGGATCGAGCGCGCGATGGCGGCGATGCTTGTTCCCTGTTGCAGCAGCGCTGTACACGGCTGTGCAAGGGACTCAAAGGCAGCTCAGGGAGGTGCTCAGGGTAAGTGAAGAGGGTAAATTTTAAAAGCAACAACAATTCGTAATTAAAAGTCACAGGGCTTACTCTCCCGGCTTCCGCCTCAGGAGTAGATCAGGAAGGTTCTGGCGCGCTCGTAATCCACGCGCCTTTTTGATGGTTTGGTGGGCGTGGCCTAAAAGTGGGCGTGGCCCGGGGATCGAGCGCGCGATGGCGGCGATGCTTGTTCCCTGTTGCAGCAGCGCTGTACACGGCTGTGCAAGGGACTCAAAGGCAGCTCAGGGAGGTGCTCAGGGTAAGTGAAGAGGGTAAATTTTAAAAGCAACAACAATTCGTAATTAAAAGTCACAGGGCTTACTCTCCCGGCTTCCGCCTCAGGAGTAGATCAGGAATGTCACAACTCCACTTACATATTAAGAGTATGAGGCTGAAAACATGTGACCTCTCCATTTCTCCCAACTTTCACAATCCCAGTCTTGAGCAGGTGGGTCTCCTGCAGAATGCAATCTGAACCTTATACCTATGGAGATTGGAGTATGTAATCTGGCTCCTATTGTTTAGAGACATCTGCACCCCAAACAAGCCACTGGCAGCAGACAGTGTACCTGCCATCCTGTTCTCCCTGCAAAGTTCCGTCTCATTCATTGTTGTCCAGAGCAAACAGTTTGGTTGCAGAACAACTATAAGAGCTCAACATTTCACCCCTAGAATAGAGGTGACTTCACCACCCTCACCCAACACAAGGGAAGACGCTAAACCGTCTCAACCTAGAGGTAGTTGTAAACGTATCTAGGACCCTAATTAAATATCCCCAATTTATGCCCTTATGTGGTTATAACAAATCATATCCTTATAAAGGCATAAGAATCATATCCATATTTAGTAATAGCCAATGCAGTCCAAATACAGCAAGGTTGCCTTTCTTAGACTCCTAGAAAGTACAACGAGTTCTTGAAACAAACCAAACCTCCAGCAACCTGGGAATTCCGCATTCTTTTTTGTTTATTGTGTTTATTAAAGTTGTAAACATGATCATAAGCATGAAACATTATTACATGTATGACCAAACATGATTGTAGGGCAATCAAGCTATAGTTAACCACAAAAGTTGGTATACAGTCCACCCTCATCAGAGATACCTGTCAGACCCATATATAAACCAATTTCAGCAGACCCTTCTCTCATGTACCTCTACATATACTTTCAGGGTGGCCTGTTATTCGGAGGGTCCATGACATTTCCCCCCAGTCTGCTAGATGTTGCATGATCTTATCATCTCTGTGGGTCAGCTTCATGTGCTTTATACCCTTGTGTGACTCTCCAGTAAGTTCTTTTTTCCAGACATTCACTTCCGTAGCCCAGGAAGCACCTAGTGTGTAGCAGTCCTGCATCTTGGCACCACAGCTCAAAGTGGCTTCATTCACATTTTCATTTTAACACCTTTCCTTGTGGCACTATGCCAAGCTGACACATTTTATTTACCCTTCCAATCCCAGTCTTGTAAGATCTGAAAGAACCTGTACCACCTCCCTTCAGAAGCTCACAATCTGTTGGCAGACCTATGTTATGTGTAAAAAATATTGCAGTGGGCTGCTCAAATCATCCGCATGCGGCAAGCCTTTTAGGGTATATCAAAGCTTACTTGGCGTCAGGTATGTCATATGCCGAAAATGAAACTTTAATAACTTGAACATGGCATTAAATTATACCTGCTTAATTTGTTTGCATGCTTCCTTCAATGGCACTGACACCGACTCCCTGTGTTTTCCATTAACTAAATCACATAAGTGAGTTCCTTTGAAACTGCCTTCCCCATCATGATTAGTTCCGGGAGTGTGTAGGGGTGGTCTTCACCGACTATAGTGATTTTTCCCAGTTAAGACCACCTTGGGACCAGCTCTGTGTTGTACCTGCAATGCATCATAATATAGGATCAGGTCTGGAAGTCCAAGCCCACCCTCCAACCACAGGAATTTCAAGGTATCAATTTTATTCAGGTTCTCTTCCCAGCCCACACCAAGGTGCAAAATATGATATTTACTTTGGATAAACATCAAGGTTGAATCGGGCACATCGCGTCTAGTATAGCATTCAGGCAGCATGGAAAGAACTCCACCTCAACCAGCAATATGTGCCCTTTGTGGAAAGTGGTAACAGTTTCCAAAATGTGTTGGAGTGGTACAACTCTCCAGTGGGCTACTTATGTTGAGTTGTCATTGTGTCACCAGACAATGCATTATCTAGATCTCCAGATATCTAAACATTTCCTTTTCTCATTGTAACCCAAATTACGTGGGGATAACCACTCCAGTATGTACCAGTCTTCCCAGGGGGAACAGTTTAAACTTTGCTCTTTTCATGTGAAGCCCTGAAATTCCTCCCTGCCAATGGTATCTGTGAATAATCGCTGCACCAAGGTAATGTACTTAGGGTCAAAGCCCATACATTGGAAGATCGCCCACACATAGTGCCATCAAACTCCGTCAAAGACCCATTCTAGTTCCTAAGCTGCTAGTGCATAATCCTCTTCTGATATTAAATATTGTGATCCTTCCAGGGGTAAACCCCATCTGATCTGTGTTTTTTAAATGTCCAATTCACCCTTGTAACTCTGTTGGTAGCAACTTTGCACAGCAGCTGCACATCCATGTTCAACATCAAGAATGGTCTATAGGAAAAGAGACTGATTGGGCATATTCCCTCGCTGGGTATCAGCACCATCACAGCTCCCTTCGAAGGGTCCCATTTCCTGTGCCTCAAGGACGTTATCTAATAGTTTCTCTAATAGGGGGAAGGCAGCACCTGGTGTAGAGACCATTGGGTCCCAGAGTCATACCCTACGTCATCCCTTCTACTACCTTTTTCAATTCCCACAGCCCAAGTGGTCACTAGAGGTTCTGCCTATGATCTTCAATGAGCCGAGGCAAGTCTGCCTTCAATTATTATTATTTTATTTATTTATTTACAGGTTTTATTTAGCGCTAACTAGACCAGAAGGGATCAGAGCGCTTAACATATAATGCAAGATCATTTGAATGAAGTACATGCATAAATACAGACAAAGAAAATCATTAGGCTGCGAAGGTAGTTACAATATGCAGACATAGGAACAGCATGTACTAAATGTAAAAAATGTAAATGTAAATGTAAATTGATACTTGTATAGCGCACTACTCACCCGTCAAGGGTCTCAAGGCGCTTGTACGAATACCGCTGTGGAACCCATCCTGGCTTTCCCTGTGAGGCGTCCACTCCTGGGTACCCCCAAGGTGGAGGCCAGGCATCCTTAGCGTTGTGGGGGCCGTTGTGGAGATTAAGCAAGCTATTGCCCAGAATTGCAAAGTGGGACTCCATGATTGGAATAGGCACCGAGGCGAGAATTATCATGGCCGAGGCGGGGAATTGAACCCTGGTCCCGGGCTAGACCTCTGCATCAGGGTCTCCCGCTCTAATCATTGAGCCACACTTCTGCACCATTGAGCCACACTTCTCCACTAACTACTAACTACTAACAGAGTACAAGACATAGTAGACAGCTGAAACAATAAATCTACTGCTGCAACCGGTCAAGAGAGAAGGGGTGTGAGCTTTGGGGACATAGTTCAGTTTGCAGGCGTGTTAAAGTATTTGTTGAGCAGTAGGTATTTAAGGTCCTGTTTGGAGCAGGGAAATGACGGGTTGCAGCGTAGGGCTCTAAGGAGTGAGCTTCAGATCCTAGGAGCATTTCTAGAAAACTAGCGTGCCTGGGGGGGATTTCATGTTCAGTTTAGGAGGTATGAGAAGAAGTGAGTTGGAGCTTCTCAGAGACCTGCATCTTCCAGCTTTCGAACGTTTGTTATCCAGATAATTGGGGTTATGTGTGTGAAGGTCTTTGTGGTTGATTCAAGCAATCTTGTAGATATATCTTCCTTCGATGGGGAATCAATTGAGGCTCTTGAGGGCCAGTGTGATGTGCTCAAACCGTTTAAAACCTGTTAGTAGCCGGGCTGCCATGTTGAGAAAAGACCTTAAGGGGGCAAGGTGAATTTTCGGAGTTCCTGTCATTATGCTGTTACCATAATCCAGTTTTGAGGACTAGCGATTGCACTACTGTTTTTTCAAAACTTCAGGGGGAATGGAAGGTTGGATTTTCTTGAGGTGTTTTAGTGTGTAGAGTGTTGCTTTGGCTGAGTTGTTGATGTGGTCCTTCATTGACATGTTTTTGTCCAGGGTGATGCCCAAGGACGTAATGGAGATGGACAATGCTAGAGAGCAATTTAGGGCATCCACATTCTTGAGCCAGATTTGGATTGATAGACGGTTGTTTTTCAGGGAGAATAGTAGTAGTTCAGTTTTGTTGGGGTTCAGCTTTAAGTCGTTGATATTAAGCCAAGTCTGCATCTTGATTAGTGTGGCATTCAGATGTAGGATGTCACTGGGTGATTTAAGTTTGTAATAGAGTTGGGTGTCATCAGCGTATAGGTGATATTTGACCCCTGCTTGGTTCAAGATAACAGGAAGGGGTTCCATGAAGAGATTGAAAAGAGATGGGGAGAGAGTTGAGCCTTGGGGTACACCATGAGGAACTAGTGTAGGTTTCAAGAGACATCATCTTAGGACTGTGCCATTGATACCAGTGCAGTTCTTGAGTGTCTCAAGTAATGCTGGGTGATTTATGGTATAAAAAACCGTAGGTAAGTCAAGTAGGATTTGGAGGCAAGCATCACCTTCATTTAAGGATCTGCGAATGTCACCAGAGATATTGAGCATTGAATACATAATGATCCTGAGCTTCCACAGAGCTCATGTGTGATTGGACATACCACCTCTTCAGATATTGTCTACAGGCAGCATTGATATGGTTCCTAGCCACAATGTCTGGGCCATCTTTCAGCGGTAGTGTCAAAATGTGTGAGCATGACCTTACCCTCTTCAACAACCCAGACAACATTTTCCCAGATTTGTCTACCCGTAAAACAGCTTTTGTCTATGCTGAGTGTGGGCACACTTCTCTAGTGTGGAACAGGTGTCATTAACCTGGTGCTTCATGTCAACAAATTATGAAAGTCATTGGGTTTCACATCAGCTTTTTGTTTAACTGTGCTTCCTTCTGTTCTAAGTCAGATAATGTCATTCCAGTTGTTTATGCATCCCAAACATCAAAGCTATATACTCTCCTCTAAGCAGAACCTTATATGCCTCCACTCTACTGCTGGAATGTCTGTCGAGTAGTGATTGTTTTGAAAGAATTATGTTGTGTATTCCTTGATGTGGATCAGGAATACACTGTCCATCAACGCTTTCATCTGCAACTTCCTCAGCAGAATTTTTGGTCTAACCCATCTAGAAGTTACAGTGGTGATCACTGGGCAGTGATCTGAAAGATACTTATTAAAATATGATGAATGTTCATAAATCTCAATGTCTTCCCTACTACAGCCGGGCACATAATCCAATCCACTGTGCACACCATGTACATTGGAGTAATATGAAAATGTCTTATCTGCAGGATGTTGGTGTCTCCAAATCGCTAACAAGTGTAGGCCCTCTCAACATCGTCAACATAATATACCTAAGGCCAGGTCTTGGGGGATGTTTGTCCAACTACCAATCTAATATTCTATTAAAGTCCCCCACCCGTGTAATTATCATATTCATATAAAGAGCTACAAGTGTCATACTTTCAGTGAAATAGAGTTTATCGTCTACGTTTGGAGCATGGGTGTTTTCCAGGCAGGAGTTCAATCCATCTAGAGCTCTAAATACAATATCATATCTACCCAGTGGGTCTGAGATTACTACATGTTCCAGAAAGAGCACCCCAGGTGCAATCCATGTCACAACTCCACTTACATATTAAGAGTATGAGGCTGCAAACATGTGACCTCTCTATTTCTCCCAACTTTCACAATCCCAGTATTGAGCAGCTGGGTCTCCTGCAGCATTGCAATCTGAACCTTATACCTATGGAGATTGGAGTATGTAATCTGGCTCCTATTGTTTAGAGACATCTGCACCCCAAACCAGCCACTGGCAGCAGACAGTGTACCTGCCATCCTGTTCTCCCTGCAACGTTGCGTCTCATTCATTGTTGTCCAGAGCAAACAATTTGGTTGCAGAACAACTATAAGAGCTCAACATCTCACCCCTAGAATAGATGTGACTTCACCACCCTCACCAGACACAAGGGAAGACACTAAACCGTCTCCACCTAGAGGTTGTTGTAAACATATCTAGGACCCTAATTAAATATCTCTCGATTTATGCCCTTATGTGGCTATAACAAATCATATCCTTATAAAGGCATAAGAATCATATCCATATTTAATAATAGCCAATGCAGTCCAAATACGGCAAGGCTACTTCCTTAGACTCCTAGAAAGTACAACGAGTTCTTTAAACAAACCAAACCTCCAGCAACCTGGGAATTCCCCATGCTTTTGTTTTCATTTGTCCTAGAACTCCTGCGAGTCCTGAAAGAACTGCCAGTTCCTAGTGACGGTTCTTATTGACGTCTTATGTCCAACCTTACGTCAAACACGGCACCTTCCAGGTATAAATATACCAGCATTTGCCTTAAGCAACACACGGTGGTTTGGAGCAGAGCGGCTATCTACTTACCCAAAGCCCAGCTGATGCGAGTGCAGAAGGAAGCCGTCCCTCCCATTTGACGCACTGAGAAAGACGCTGTCTTTTCTCCTGCCGAGAAAATCCAGCTCCAGTGTTTCCTGTCACCCTTGCGGGTTACTGGGAGATCGAGTCCTGAGAACGAGATACAAGACCTCCTTCATTCTAAAACCAAGGTACGGAGCTGACTAGACCCTTAGAGAATTCTTGATTCAGATTCTTGGCAAAACTAACGTAACTTAAACTGTGACTCCCTTACTCTTTCCCACGTACTAGGCTTAGGTTAGGTACACTGGGGTAGGCGTATTTAGAAGCACCAGTTGAGTACGTTTAGTCAACTTTTATCATTGTATGTAATTGTATATATTTTATCCATTTTAAGTATCATATGGCTCAGAAACCATATCATTGCTTTTACAGTATTCTTTTATAATGCTCCTTTTACGGTACGCACTTTACTTTATGACAAGTATTGCAATAGTGGCAATTCATTTCTCTTGCATGAGAAAGAGGACTGCTCAATAAATAACACCTTTTATTGAAAACGCCTGTCTCTCTATTTCTCCGCACTCTGGTGAAACTAAGTATGCACGATTGACTGAGTGAAATAGCTATCTATTGTTTTCACACAACTCTGGAGATATACTCCTTATTCTGGAGGGAGCAAAGTTGTCATGTTTATTCGGTTGTCAGACGCTAATCCCTTCTTGTCTGTTCATTCGAGAACGTTTCTAGTGACCTCTGAGCTAGCTGGCATACCTAATTAAGTCTAACATATTCAGTAGAGACCTAGTCGACCTCAGTCCTACGTCTAAACTGCCGTTTATGTTATTCCAATGCGCAGAGCCTATTGGGAATATAGGAACTACACTACAAGGTCAGCCCAGGTGCAATACCGAGTAGTCTAGAACATAGAATAAATGTGTACTGATGCCACCACATACACTCTCACTACTATCCCTTAACCCCAACTGAATTCTTCAAAACATATGGGCAGTGATTGATGTACCAAGTGCCCATCCAAGATAGGCGACCTCCAACTGGTTTGGTTCTTCCAGCTCAGATGTTCCAAATGGGGGCGTAGAGGAGCTCCGCATGTTTCCCCCTGCATTAAAGCGGGCTGTACAAGGGTTATAACGGGTGGTTCTCAAAGGTAAGCTGTGCCCCAGACCTGGCTGCTTTGAGGATGCAATCTATGTCTCTGTGGTTGAATATGGAGCTATTAGAGCCCTAGGAGAGCACCAGATGGGGTCCACAGCACCAGGGTCCTCTGCTTCCTCTCCATCTCAAACATGTCAAACAGGCCCGCAGGTTTCAGATCCAAGCGAATCCACTCCTCTAGGAAGAATTCAGAATGACCTCCCAGCTTATTCAGGGAAGCCAAGAAAAAATTACTCAGATTATTGAGACATAACCGGTTCACAGTGTCTTCTGATCGGTTGTCTAGCATTTTCAATGCTGTCCTCAGTCTCTCCATTTAGTCTTTTAAGCCATTTACTTGAATCTGAGTTGCGACACTGTGCCCTAACTGTGTGGACCCTCTCATTAAACTTGCACAGGTTAGCGCAGGAGGTTGACATCAACGGAGCAGCTCCTGTGCTGTGTATCGCTGCTGGGAGTTTGGGCCAGGAGGGTTCCTCAATTTGCTCCTGTATCCTCTGTGACTCTGTCATGTGTGTAGCCTTCTGTGGGATTTGCCTGCAGTGTGGTGTATAACCATGGTTACTCCGAGATCTAGTAGAGAATCAGTTGAGTTCTACCCAGCTTCTGTCACTCACCAGGGACACATGTGATTGTGCCTGCCCAGATTTGCTGCACAGTGGTTATATTTAGCCTCCAACTACCTCCTCTTAGTATCAGGGTCCCAAAATTAATCAGCTATGTTTAGGCTGTACTCCAGATACACGTAGCCAGTCCCCAAAAAGTCAATATGGAGCAATCAATGCCAGAGAGTTGCACCATGGTACTCACTCATTGCGCACAAGCCAATAATCAGGAATCTTTTATTGTGGTAAAGTTGTGTTGCTGCTCTCATACAGTTTGGGTCCAGGGCTGTGCAGTGTTTTTATATTATCTCCCCCGAAGGGCAGACACATACCTGGAGGGCAGGGGTAAGCATTGTCGCCTAAGCCGTGTGCACACTCTTCGTTTGTGGCACAGATTGATGGCTTGCCCCTGCACGCCACCTCTCACTGAGGGTCTAATGCTCGTGGTGCCAAATAGATCAGGTCCCTTGTTTGCGCTCCACCACAGGATCTCACAACCTGGGGGTTGCACTTGTTTCCTGCAGGTCTACTCACTGTCTCCTCAACCTGGGAGCTAGTCGTGCTTGGCCACTACCACTACCTCTCACTGTTGTCACCAATGGTCGCCACAGCAGCTGTTGCCACAGACCCACATCTTCCGATTATCCAGTGCCCTGATAGGAACAGCGCTGCTGCTTGGAATCTCTGAAGGCCAGTGCCAAAGCTTTAAATGAATGTAATGCACTGCTCAGCTGGAAGACAGAGCTGATGTCTCTGATGAGGAGAAATGTGATGGCGACACGAGACTCTCCTAATGAATCTATCAGAAGCATTATATATTAACTGGAGAATGCATATCAGATATGCAGGAAGAACAAAGTACAGGCTGTTTGAGTTGTCACCCGAAAAGAGCTGGAGGCTCACAACTAAAGGAGGCCACTCAACCTTGGAGTATGGAGGCTTCTCAGGGCAGGGCCTACCTCTATCACAGTGACAAGAGTTGGGAGTACTCTGAACTGCCTAAATGAAGACTTCAAACCTTCAGGGAAAATACTTTGGCGTCTGATCCCTTTTTTCGCCTATCAGACCCCACACTGTTCATGCCTAGTTCTTTATCTTCAGTAAGGTCTTAAATCTCAAAACATAATACGTTCTGAATATAATTGCTTGTCACAGAAGATAGGATGTAATTTCGTTGGCAGAGACGTAGGAAAAGATGAGATTTTCCTGGAATGTAAAAATAAACAATTGCTTCGATATGATCTTTCACCAGTTTTACTCATTAGAGTAGACTTGTGGGATTTCCAACGTTGAAGTATTTCTCATTGCTACCCAGAAACTAGATTGTCAGTGCTGGATTTATAAAGGGCCAGTGCGTACCGTGTAAACTCTTGTAAACTCGATGCAAACTCTTGCCAAAGTGAGGCTTTATCGTAAAGAAACGTGGTATAATAAATCAGTGTAACAGATTTGTATCTATCAGAAATGGTTCAGATCACTTCAAGGCTGAATGAGTCTTAATCGATTTGCCATTCAAGGTCGTTTACAAATGAAACTGCACAATGCAGCACTTCAGACCCTGCATAGATCACGGTGGCATTCATTCAGTAGAGACCAAATCAATACAGCGCGCTAGACCCTGATCGTTTCCGCGCCAGGGTTTTTCCTGTGTTTGTTCTTTCCCCTTCTCTGTGTTTGTGTATTCTACGATGCCACGATGCACAGAAGGCCCCTGAAGCTTAATCAATCTCTCAGAAAGTTATCAGTTTAGTATTGCTCACACTAAAATGCAGAAATTGCAATGTTATAAATACACTGATAATTTCTTTTAGGAATTAAGGGGCATATTATCAAGAAAGGGCGATACATTCTTGCCGCTTTTATCCACAGGAAACTGCCCCTAAAGCGGCGATAATGGTCTTGATAATATGCCCTTATGAATTCCCATAGAAGCCCAGGTTAACACCAGAATCTGGGCTTCTATGAGCTGCAGTTTCCTGACGATAAAAACGGCGATAATGTATTGCCCTTTCTTGATAATATGGCCCTATGTCTTCAGGCATTTACAAAGATCGCCATTGCGCATTCAACATTATTAACTGTTGTAAAACCTTATAATGTATCATGGCGCTTATTTGCAAGCCTTTTGCGCCGCTTGTCCTTTAATGACTCGCGCAACAAGCATCACTCTTTGGATTACGTGCATATGCCTCATTCAATATTGCAAGGCTAGTGAGGCATTCTCTTTCGTCTAGGTTGGATTTCCTCTCCTCATTATCACCTATCGACAAGAAATCACTTATGGAAGCTTGTGTCAATTGCAGCATTGGAGGAAAGAACAGAGTCAGCTAGAAAAAAACAAGCATGGGCAATGCCAGGAGGTCTGGCTTATAAATGAAAGTGCCTGCTTACATATACATCATTTATCTATCAATTGACTCATTCGTGCATTTGTCCACTTACTCAATAAAACAGACGCTCAATCTCAGCAAGCATGCAGCATAAATAAAAAGAAGAAAGGTTGTTGAGTGCTACCAGAAATTTAGAGAACTCCTTTTGTTGCTCTGACTGGATATGTTCAACGAGGGCACAGAAAATGGCCACCTGCCCGGCGAACTAGATCTAGTAACCATAGTTCAGCTTCACAAGGACGGGAGAAACCCAGACCAATGTGCCTCATATTGCCCAATCTTATTGACCAACAACAAATCTAAACTTTATGTAAAAATGCTGGCTAATAGACTACTTCAGGCAATGCCCACCCTAATACATACAGACCAGTGCAGCTTCATGACTCCAACATAGCACTCAACGTTGCATGTGTAGGGGGCAGACTGTGGTAGCATAGGAGAATGCTTAGCAGAGGAGAACGTATTCCTGCTAATCAATTTTGAAAATGTTTGACACTATAGATTTTGACTTCTTCGGTGAAGGTTTTATATAACATCCCCAGGGCAAGAGTGTATTGTGCTTTATCATATAAATTCCCAATAGAATGAGGTACTAGACAGGGAGGATTCCTGTCTTCTCTGTCAGGTACTCTGGCAATGGACACGCTGGTTACGTGGGTAAGATGCTCAAATGGAGGGGTTTCTCTGCAGACATGAGGGCCCATTATGATGTTGGGCGGATTGCGGATCCGCCTTTGTTTCCCCCCGCCATATTAGTATGGCAGGGGGACCTCGGCGGACGGACAGACAGTCCGCCGCTTTTCTGCCCCGGTCACCTTGCGGCCGGGGCAGAAAATGCAGAGAGTCCCTGCGGGGCCTGTTGCGGGCCCCCAAGGACTCCGGGGGATGGGGGGCGCAAATGGGGGGTACCTATGATACCCCCCAGCAGTTCCATGCACAGCATGGCAAGCACCGCGCGGTGCCTGCCATGCTGTGCATGGAAGTGCACAGCATGCTTTCCTGCCATTGTGGCGGGCGGTGCTAAGTGCACCGTCCACCACAATGGTAGGAATGCGGTGTGGTTGGTGCATCCTAATGCTGCAGACGGGAACCCCGCCCTTATGGCGGGTGGTCCCTACTACCGCAAGGATGGTTTGGAAGACTGCATAGCCTAAATGTAGATGATTTGTTGCTCTTCATATTCCTCCCGGAGTCTACAGGCCCATGAATATTTTAAATGGTAGACCTTTATGGGCAGGCCTCAGGCCTCTAAGTCAATTGATCCAAATCAAGCATGGTGCCTCTGATGGGCCACCGCAGAAACAACGAACTGGCAGAAGCAAATCGCAGACTGTAGACTGAGCTTTTAATTCCTAGGTTTACACATAGCATTATTACCGGACCTACCGGGTCCCTAAATCTGACCCCTTTGATGGCCAGAATGCAGGCAGACCTGGAGAAATGAGTTAATCTCTTCCTTATTATCCTCGGCAGAGCTGCCCTGTTTAAAATGCTGGTATTGCCGTGCTTCCTTGCGCCCTTCAAAATTATCCGCATGAGATTACTTTGAGTTGGTCCAGGCTACAATATGAACCTAACTATGGGATAAACAGGTCCCTTCCATAGTGCTTGGGAAATGCACTGAATGTACATTTAATGGGGGACAGCTGCTTTATGGCTGTATTTTCGGCCACAAATCTCATCATGCTAAAAGAATTGCTTCAGGGAGGGTGGGATGATCCAGCTTTCCAGACAGAAGTAACAATCATATGTATGGTCAAAATTATGAATATGCTCTATGGTGTGCCACTCCATGGCTCCCTACTGGAGTTGAAACAAAAACATTTTCAGGTGTAAAGATCAGCTTTATCTGGACAGGGTGGGACAGAACTGCGCGTTACAGACTATTATGCAAAGGGATATGATTTGGCCAAATTCCGCAGTTGGACGGGGTTAGAAATTGGGTCACTAGTTGGCAGAGGTGTGTGCGATTTATACTGACTAGGACCACAATCCTAGTCAGGGTACCTCACACACACAACCTCAATTCACCTGTGCTCACCCTCTGGTAGCTTGGCACACAACAATCAGGCTTAACTTAAGATGCAATGTGTAAAGTATGTGTGCAACACTTAAATTACAATAACACAGTGAAAACACCACAAAAAGACTTCACACCAGGCTTGAGATAGGAATTTTAAATATTAAACTGCAATATAGTGCTTTAAAGCATAAAGCGTCTAACAGGGACATCTGTTTGCGGTTGACAGGAGCATATCCAAACGTTTGTGCTGACATATACAGGAGGCATGCAGGCCATGCTGAAAACAGTACCTTTCTGCAGGCAGCGTAGACAGTGAGAGCATTGACGTCCCGGTTACAAGTCAAGCAGTCAGGTCCCGTTTCATCGGCGAACCCGTTTCTAATGAAGGCGATGCGTCATCATTGAGCCTCACAGTTTGGTCCTGCATTGTTGTCGAACCTCTTATGATGAAGGCGCTGTATCATTGTCGAGCCTTGCAGTCGTGTCCTGCGTCATCATCGAGATACGCAGGGATGTCCTCGAAGCAGTGCTGCATCCATGTTGATCTGGTGCGTTGGCTCAGATCAGCACAAAGTTGACGATGCATGGGTTTTGAAGAGAAGTCAGTTTTGGGCTCTGTACCCCAAGCTGACAAGGCAACAATGTAGCCAACAATAGCAAAGCACCACAGAGGGAATTGCATGACAGGCAAAAGATGCAACACAGAAAACACAAGTATCAGTGTCTGAATGGACTGAAGACCCTGTTACCCCGTCTAAATATGTGATGGGGGCAAACAGTTCGGTAATGTTGAAGTCACACATAGAGCATGGGGCACAGGCAACAAAATGCACAGCCCAAAATAACTTTATTCGGCAAGGACACTGACAAAACAGACAACAGGATTAACTGTCTTTATTGACATATTGCACAGATGTGACAGTAGAACAAAAGTAGACAAGAGCAGGGCACAAAATGCTGTTTAAATGCAATACAATCTGCACAGGCAAACTACAAACAGGAAGGCCAGTGTCCATGGCACAGGGGGGAGTCCAACACAGCAGAGCAACAGGGCAAGTGTCCATGGCACAGGAGGAGTCCAACACAGCAGAGCAACAGGGCAAGTGTCCATTGCACAGGGGGGAGTCCAACACAGCAGAGCAGCAGGGCCAGTGTCCATTGCACAGGGGGGAGTCCAACACAGCAGAGCAGCAGGGCCAGCGTCTATGGCACAGGTGAGAGCCCAACACAGCAGAGCAACAGGGCCAGTGTCCATGGCACGGAGGGGAGTCCAACACAGAAGAGCAGCAGAGCCAGTGTCTATGGCACAGGTGAAAGTCCAACACAGGAGAGCAACAGGGCCAGTGTTCATGGCACAGGGGGAGTCCAAAACACAAGAGCAACAGGACCAGTGTCCATGGCACGGGGGAGTCCAACACAGCAGAGCAACAGGGCAAGTGTCTATGGCACAGGTGAGAGCCCAACACAGCAGATCAACAGGGCCAGTGTCCATGGCACAGGGGGGTCCAACACAGCAGAGCAGCAGGGCCAGTATCTATGGCACAGGTGAGAGCCCAACACAGCAGAGCAACAGGGCCAGTGTCCATGGCACAGGGGGCGGTCCAACACAGCAGAGCAGCAGGGCCAGTGTCTATGGCACTGGTGAGAGCCCAACACAGCAGAGCAACAGGGCCAGTGTCCATGGCACAGGGGGGAGTCCTACACAGCAGAGCAGCAGGGCCAGTGTCTATGGGACGGGGGGAGTCCAACACAGCATAGCAACAGGGCCAGTGTCAACTACAGGGCGCTCAACAAGTACATGTGAAGCTGCACAGGCAAGGGCAGAGCAGCAGTGAGTGACAAGGCCAGTGGCCAGGGAGAAGTGCAGAGTCAGGACATGAGAAGCTGCACAGGCAAGGGCAGAGCAGCAGTGAGTGACAAGGCCAGTCGCCAGGGAGAAGTGCAGAGTCAGGACATGAGAAGCTGCACAGGCAAGGGCAGAGCAGCAGTGAGTGACAAGGCCAGTGGCAGGGAGAAGTGCAGAGTCAGGACATGAGAAGCTGCACAGGCAAGGGCAGAGCAGCAGTGAGTGACAGGGCCAGTGGCCAGGGAGCAGTGCAGAGTCAGGACATGAGAAGCTGCACAGTGTGTGTGTGTGACTGTAGCCTTCCATGGCCAGCCGCACCCCCAGGTGGCAAACAAAGGCCAGGACTAGCACACCTGTATGAGATATAGTTGTATGAGGGGGACTGCAATTCACATCTGTGTGTCATGCAGGCTTGGAGCTGGCTGTGTGTCGGGGACAGCAGGAGCACTTGACTGGGGAGACAGAGGCACAGATGATGAAGGCCTATCAATGGTTTGGCAAGCTGGAGGGCTGTTTGGACCAGGTGGTATAGTGGCACGTGGAGGTGGAGTCATGCAGACCTGTGACACAGTGTGGGTGGGAGAGGTTGGAGAGGTGCCCTTATACTTTTTGGGAATATTAAATGGCCTCCCTGTTTTGGGGTTAATGGGAACTGGTGAAGACACAACAGGCACACACACCAACAGTTCTGCATCAGGTGCAGAAACTGGCACTCCCTCTGGTGATGTGCTGGATCCTGCGTAATGCTTTGTCTGGCTATGCCTCTGGACCATCTTTCCCTGTTTGTCCGGTGTCCCACCTACAGTGCTCTCCTTTTCCTGTTTGCCCGGTGTCCCACCTACAGTGCCCTCCTTTGTGTGTTTGCCAGGTGTAGCACCTACAGTGCCATCCTTTGCGTGTTTGCCAGGTGTAGCACCTACAGTGCCCTCCTTTGCCTCCTTGCCAGGTGTCCCACCTACAGTGCCCTCCTTTGTGTGTTTGCCAGGTGTAGGACCTACAGTGCCCTCCTTTGTGAGTTTGCCAGGTGTATCACCTACAGTGCCCTCCTTCGCCTCCTTGCCAGATGTCCCACCTACAGTACCCACTTCCAAATGCTTCACTGGGCTTGGATTAGGAGTTGACGTGGTGGGGGGATGTTACCCTGTGCCCTTCCTGGGTGTAAACTTGCCAAACAACACCTCCTCAGTGGGCATAGACACTGCACGCCTACTTCTGCATGAGGTCTTAGGGACAGTAGAGTCCTTTGCTGGTGATGCCTCTGAGGCATGGGAGCCTGATGCCACCCTCACTGCTTTATCTGCCTTGTTCTTCCCTGACGGGCTCTTGTCTATGCATTCTGAGGTGGCTCTGCTCTTCCTAGGGGATGGTGTCTGTGGGCGGGATCGTTTGACTTGTGTTTGCTGTGTGCTCCTTGTACTGTATCGTGTTTGTGACGCATGCGCATCGTGGTCACTTGCATCTGATGTGGCCACTGACGGGGGATGGACAAAGGCACCTGAGCAGGAATGGGAGCATGTGCCTGGTGAAGGGCAAAGGTCACTGCGGATGACAAAGCCTGGACTGTATGGTGTGGCCCACCCAAGTCACAGTGTATACCCTCCATGTATGCAACCGCCTCGCCTAATTTCTTGTCATGCTCGCTGAAGGCATTGATCAGGGCAGTCTGGCCCAAACAAAGCTGGCGCAGGAGCTCTACTGACTCTGCAGTGAGGCCAGCAGGGGGGACAGGTGCAGGCTCAGCGGTGCCATGTGTGAATGTAACTCGTCCCCTCTTACGGATACGGGCAGCACCAGAGGAAGTCGATGGGAAGCCGGCCGCTGTGTGGTAGATGATGACGCTGACTCACCATCCCCTGTGCCTAACAACAAAGATGCATCACCACTGGCATCAGATGAAGTAGTACTCTGTGTCTCAGGCACGGATTCCTCCTGCATACTACGGTCCCCCTCAGATGCGCTGGTGAGCTCTGTTTCACTGACCTCCAGTGCAGCTGTGGTGCTACTTTCGCCACCACTGGTTTCCAGGTCCCGGGCCTCCGTGTCCACAGTTGATTCTGCTTGAGAGAGAGAGACAGGGTTGTGTTAGTGTCAATATCAGGACAAACCAATCCAATCACTGCAGTACAGGAGATGCCCAAATTGACATGCTGAACAACACACCCTGCAATCACATAGCAGCACCACACGACATAGATGACTACAGTGCCTGTAACACTGAATCTCTGCCATGACTGAGCCATTTTGAGGACACACACCACAACACCCTGCCTGTGGATTAAGTGTACCAGACATACAACTTGACCATCCCACACTTAAGGGCCTGATGTGTGGACAACACTCATTACTACAGACATACCTTCAGGGTACAGGAGGGGAACCCCCCCACCCCATGGGACATGACTGGACACAATGCCAAATGGGCCATACCAAGCATCATTTGGTACTCTGGCCACCTTGTTGTCAGATGTCCGGGCCTCAACGATCATGGGGCATGCAAAGTATGCATACATGAACTCACACTCAGATAGTAGACCCTGCTGTTCCCACCCTTATAGATTCCTCACACTCTACAAATGCTGAAGTACCATGTGTATCTTTACACATCTGGCAATGAGGAAGAATATCATGGAGGGTCACCTTTGTGAGGGAATTTTGTCACAATGCATGACACTGGCACACATCCCAGCAAACACTCATATGGTCCCCCGCTGCAACAGGCCCTGTACACATGCATTCACAGTCACCTTCCCCAAAAACTCACCCCTGCCTTCTTGCCGATGCTCCTTCAGACGTGCATCCAGCTCAGGATGAGTCACTGTCAATATGCGGACCATCAGTGGAGTCATGGTGTGCCGTGTTAAAAACGCCCAGTGCGCGGTATCATGCCCAATGTCAATTCAGCCACGGTTTTTTCAAGCCGACTGATGTCGTCCCTCCTCTTGTGGCAGTGTGTGCATTGTCTGTTGGAGACCCCCAGGGCTTGTACCTTTGCTGCAATGGCCCTCCACACGGCCTTACGCTGGTGTACCTTGAGCTGCAGGTATGGGAGAGAAGAAGGGGAAATGATCAGTCACACAGTGTCATGTACCAACATCTATCACCACAGTAGCAAGACACCTACTCATGACCATTTTTAAACTCCCAGCATCACATACTGGGGGATACCTCACAAGGGGACTCTGCATGGGCCAAAACCATGTGATTGCATGCATTCATGAGGGCGTACAGGGTCACAGATAATCACACACACATGCAGGATGACTGCACTGAACACCCTCGGTGGCTTGCAGACATCACCAGTCCCATGCATGTCTGCACACTACATACTTCACATTCATACCTGTGTGTGTTTTGAAGCACTGTGTGCAGGCACTGGGCCGAGTCTCTGGGTTCACAGTGATTCAGCCAAGAGTGGCACACAGAAACAATCTCCCAAGCAATTCCTGTCCTGGCACCTACATGTCCAACATCCTGTGGCCCTTGATGGCTGATAATGTAACATACACCACTCACACATAGAACTGCAGGCCGGTAAAACAGTGACATTGGGACACACACACTCCCTCGTCCTAGAGACAGCTTGTTTGTCAGTGTATGACACAACCCCACACCCTCAGGCATATCATGCTGCAGCACAAGTACATGTCTTACACCCCACCTGCCCTACAGCTACCTCGACAATGACTTACCACTACATTAGGGCCACCATACAGCCTTGTGTACTGTGCCAGCACCTCGTCCACCAGGACCTCCAGCTCCTCGTTTGTGAATGGACTGGCACGGATCTTCTCTGTCCTTGCCATCCCTGTGGCCACGGAACACCTGTGTTGGAAGTGACTGGTGAGGGGTCCCAGGCAGCAGAAGGAGAGGGTCCCAGGCAGCAGGCACTTCAGGCAGGAGAGGGTCCCAGGCAGCAGCAGGAGAGGGTTCCAGGCAGCAGGCACTTCAGGCAGGAGAGAGTCCCAGACAGCAGCAGGAGAGGGTCCCAGGCAGCAGCAGGAGAGGGTCCCAGGTAGCAGGCACTTCAGGCAGGAGAGAGTCCCAGGCAGCAGGCACTTCAGGCAGGAGAGGGTCCCAGGCAGCAGGCTCTGTGAGCATTGGAAATGTGAGGCTCACTCCCACAGATTTATAGCCCCCTGAGGTCATTTCTAAGCTGCAAAACTGCAACAATTGGTTGGTAAGTTCTGCCTCATTCAAATTTGACCAATGACCGCCTCCGCGGTGGTGGAGCACGCATACCGTGATTTTCAAAACTGCATCTACCACCGTAATCGTAGCTCCCATTGGCTGTAGGCAGCACTGCAGGGTCCGGGGTGCACTACCTCGATGGTGCGGCAATTGCAAAAACAACAAGTGATGGACCGAATGTGGATCAATGTCACACATTCCCCCAGTCAAAAGATCTGGGCCGAAATCCATCGTTTGTTTGCACTCCACACCACCCTGGGTTAGACAATGGCGATATGCAAATCAGCTCTGACCCTGTTGCCCCATGGGAACAGTCCAGTTCGAACTACAAAAGCCATGTCCTTCCCAGAAAGGAATCAAGCATCCGAGGACCGGACCGGTTTCGAGGTAACACCTCTCATCAGCCCGGCTAGCTTGACTCCAAGTGGTGTGGAGTGCCTGGGACCCACGTCTGGGCATCCCCAGCGCACTTAGGGCGGCAATTGCAAAAACAACAAGTGATGGACCGAATGTGGATCAATGTCACACATTCCCCCAGTCAAAAGATCTGGGCCCAAATCCATCGTTTGGGACTCCACACCACTTGGAGTCAAGCTAGCCAGGCTGATGAGAGGTGTTACCTCGAAACCGGTCCGGTCCTCGGATGCTTGATTCCGTTCTGGGAAGGACATGGCTTTTGTAGTTCGGTCTGGACTGTTCCCATGGGGCAACAGGGTCAGAGCTGATTTGCATATCGCCATTGTCTAACCCAGGGTGGTGTGGAGTGCAAAAAAACGATGGATTTGGGCCCAGATCTTTTGACTGGGGGAATGTGTGACATTGATCCACATTCGGTCCATCACTTGTTGTTTTTGCAATTGCCGCCCTAAGTGCACTGGGGATGCCCAGACGTGGGTCCCAGGCACTCCACACCACTTAGAGTCAAGCTAGCCGGGCTGATGAGAGGTGTTACCTCGAAACCGGTCCGGTCCTCGGATGCTTGATTCCGTTCTGGGAAGGACATGGCTTTTGTAGTTCGGTCTGGACTGTTCCCATGGGGCAACAGGGTCAGAGCTGATTTGCATATCGCCATTGTCTAACCCAGGGTGGTGTGGAGTGCAAAAAAACGATGGATTTGGGCCCAGATCTTTTGACTGGGGGAATGTGTGACATTGATCCACATTCGGTCCATCACTTGTTGTTTTTGCAATTGCCGCCCTAAGTGCACTGGGGATGCCCAGACGTGGGTCCCAGGCGCTCCACACCACTTGGAGTCAAGCTAGCCGGGCTGATGAGAGGTGTTACCTCGAAACCGGTCCGGTCCTCGGATGCTTGATTCCGTTCTGGGAAGGACATGGCTTTTGTAGTTCGGTCTGGACTGTTCCCATGGGGCAACAGGGTCAGAGCTGATTTGCATATCGCCATTGTCTAACCCAGGGTGGTGTGGAGTGCAAAAAAACGATGGATTTGGGCCCAGATCTTTTGACTGGGGGAATGTGTGACATTGATCCACATTCGGTCCATCACTTGTTGTTTTTGCAATTGCCGCCCTAAGTGCACTGGGGATGCCCAGACGTGGGTCCCAGGCACTCCACACCACTTGGAGTCAAGCTAGCCGGGCTGATGAGAGGTGTTACCTCGAAACCGGTCCGGTCCTCGGATGCTTGATTCTGTTCTGGGAAGGACATGACTTTTGTAGTTCGGTCTGGACTGTTCCCATGGGGCAACAGGGTCAGAGCTGATTTGCATATCGCCATTGTCTAACCCAGGGTGGTGTGGAGTGCAAAAAAACGATGGATTTGGGCCCAGATCTTTTGACTGGGGGAATGTGTGACATTGATCCACATTCGGTCCATCACTTGTTGTTTTTGCAATTGCCGCCCTAAGTGCACTGGGGATGCCCAGACGTGGGTCCCAGGCACTCCACACCACTTGGAGTCAAGCTAGCCGGGCTGATGAGAGGTGTTACCTCGAAACCGGTCCGGTCCTCGGATGCTTGATTCCGTTCTGGGAAGGACATGGCTTTTGTAGTTCGGTCTGGACTGTTCCCATGGGGCAACAGGGTCAGAGCTGATTTGCATATCGCCATTGTCTAACCCAGGGTGGTGTGGAGTGCAAAAAAACGATGGATTTGGGCCCAGATCTTTTGACTGGGGGAATGTGTGACATTGATCCACATTCGGTCCATCACTTGTTGTTTTTGCAATTGCCGCCCTAAGTGCACTGGGGATGCCCAGACGTGGGTCCCAGGCACTCCACACCACTTGGAGTCAAGCTAGCCGGGCTGATGAGAGGTGTTACCTCGAAACCGGTCCGGTCCTCGGATGCTTGATTCCGTTCTGGGAAGGACATGGCTTTTGTAGTTCGGTCTGGACTGTTCCCATGGGGCAACAGGGTCAGAGCAGATTTGCATATCGCCATTGTCTAACCCAGGGTGGTGTGGAGTGCAAAAAAACGATGGATTTGGGCCCAGATCTTTTGACTGGGGGAATGTGTGACATTGATCCACATTCGGTCCATCACTTGTTGTTTTTGCAATTGCCGCCCTAAGTGCACTGGGGATGCCCAGACGTGGGTCCCAGGCACTCCACACCACTTGGAGTCAAGCTAGCCGGGGTGATGAGAGGTGTTACCTCGAAACCGGTCCGGTCCTCGGATGCTTGATTCCGTTCTGGGAAGGACATGGCTTTTGTAGTTCGGTCTGGACTGTTCCCATGGGGCAACAGGGTCAGAGCTGATTTGCATATCGCCATTGTCTAACCCAGGGTGGTGTGGAGTGCAAAAAAACGATGGATTTGGGCCCAGATCTTTTGACTGGGGGAATGTGTGACATTGATCCACATTCGGTCCATCACTTGTTGTTTTTGCAATTGCCGCCCTAAGTGCACTGGGGATGCCCAGACGTGGGTCCCAGGCACTCCACACCACTTGGAGTCAAGCTAGCCGGGCTGATGAGAGGTGTTACCTCGAAACCGGTCCGGTCCTCGGATGCTTTATTCCGTTCTGGGAAGGACATGGCTTTTGTAGTTCGGTCTGGACTGTTCCCATGGGGCAACAGGGTCAGAGCTGATTTGCATATCGCCATTGTCTAACCCAGGGTGGTGTGGAGTGCAAAAAAACGATGGATTTGGGCCCAGATCTTTTGACTGGGGGAATGTGTGACATTGATCCACATTCGGTCCATCACTTGTTGTTTTTGCAACTACCTCGATGGTGCATCATTCAAATTCATCCAATGACCGCCTCCGCGGTGGCGGAGCACGCATACCGTGATTTTCAAAATTGCATCATGCCACCGCGATTGTCGCTCCCATTGGCTGTAGACAATGCTCCATGGCGGTGATGCACCGCAGGGTCCTGCGGTGCGCTACCGCGATGGTGCATCGTTCAAATTCATCCAATGACTCCCTCCGTGGTGGGGGAGCACGCATACCGCAATTTTCAAAACTGCATCATGCCACCGCAATCGTCGCTTGCATTGGCTGTAGGCAATGCTTCATGGCGGTGATGCACCGCCGGGGCCAGGCGGTAGCTACCACGACTTGGGCGGCGGAGCATGCCCAACGCCATCTACACATGTCCATATGCCAATGGCTACCACACTAGTGAAAGGGGTGGTGCTGGTGTCGCACCACCAGGGCCAGGCGGTAGCTACCGCGATTTGGGCGGCAGAGCATGCCCACCGCCATCTAACAATGTCCATATGCCAAAGGCTACCGCACTTGTGAAAGGGGTAGTGCTGGTCTCGCACCGCCAAGGCAAGGCGGTAGCTACAGCGATTTGAGGCAAATGCTATGGCAATGTCCATCGTGAACATTGCATCAGTAGACAGCAGCGACCTGGTTAAGGGCACATGATAGGGCACACAATGGCATTATCACATATGATACACAGATGGACGCATGTTATGTGTGAGGCACATATGTCTGTGGTCCTTCCCAAGTCACTTAGGCATTTGATGGTTGCTCATGCTACACAGTGTAAAGCTGGTGTGAATACTGTGTTCGGAATCAATGTGTTAAGTGTCAGTGCTGGTCTTGGCAATGCTTGTCCCACTGTATGGTGTTGTCACTTACATCTGCTTTCATTTTAAGCTCATGCACACTAGGGACATTTTTAATGCTACTGTCATCATTGTGTTTTGAATGTTTGCCAAGTTACATACATGTATTAATGTGTGACAGGTACAGCAGATTTGAATGAGACAGTCATGTTCATCTTACACACGTTGGATGGTACGGTACAAGGCGTACTAGTGTGTAATGTGTGTTTCTGTATGTGTGCATTCACATTGACCAATGTGTTGTTTGTGGCACTTGTGTATTGCTAATGGATAGGTGTGCACTCGGTGTGTCTTATATGTCCACCCATGTGACATGGTGTGACACGCATATATCAAGGCAGTCTATGCTTTACTGTCACATCCTTACATGTATGTGCAGTGTCCATCTCAGTATGGTTGTCAGTGACATGTGCCCATTTACATCTCTACTAGGAGGAGGCATAATCTCATACGTCACCTGACAGTGCTGGGGGACTTGGAGGATATAGCGATCATGCGCAAGTTTCGCCTCGACAGGCCAACACTGAAGGCCCTTTGTGATCTGTTGGAGCCCCACCTGCAGCCTCGTCGCCACTACCCAACAGCATTCACACCCACATACAAAGTGATGGCAGCCCTCCACTTTTTTTGCTACTGGTTCCTTCTAGGAGACTGTGGCCAGCGCTGCAGAGATGTCGCAACCCACGTTCAGCCTGGTGCTGAGGGATGTACTTGCAGCCATGATGTTCTTTAAGGATAGATACATACATTTCCCTAGGGGGGCAGAATTGGCTGGTGTGAATGGTGACTTCTATCCCCTTGGGCACATCCCACATGTTGTTGGTGCCATCGATTGCACCCATGTAGGTCTGGTGCAACCACAGGCGAGTGAGCACATTTTCAGAAATCGGAAACATTATCATTCGATCAATGTGTAGGTGGTGTGCCTTGCGAACATGACCATATGTTATGTTATGTTATGTTAAAATGGGACTTTTATAGCGCAACGGCTACTCCAAAGGAGTGTCCCGGCGCTTTGTGCTCCAGACCAAAGAAAAGCTGGAAAACATAACAGTAAAGAACAGGGGCCTGAAAGAGGGGACGGACTATCCAGAAAACAGCCAAGTTTTTAAGTCTTTCCTGAAGACAAGCAGGTTCGCGGTATTCCGCAGAGACACCGGTAAGGAATTCCATAGCTGGGGAGCAAGGAATCTAAAGGACCGGCCGCCTAGCCGAGCCCTTTTGATACGTGGTACCCGAGCCAAAGCCAATGTTTCTGACCTGAGGGATCGTGTAGGTCGGTAGAAATCCAACCTCTTCTGAAGATATTTAGCACCATTGCCATGCAAGGCCTTATGGGCAAGGGTCATGGCCTTGAACAGTATCCTCTTCCGCACCGGAAGCCAGTGGAGGGATACAAGAAGGTTCGAGGCGCTGGTGCGACGGTGCAGGCCAAAAATTGCACGAGCGGCAGCATTCTGGGTAACCTGCAGACGCTGGAGGAGATATTCTGGCAGACCCAGATAAAGGACCTTTGCATAGTCCAATCTGGATCCTATAAGTGCCTGAACAGTGATCCTCCGATGTTCCTCCGAGAGAAGGGGAAAGAACTTGCGTAGCATTCTGAGGATCCCAAAGCATGTTCCCGTAAGAGTCGAAACCTGGGATTTGAGCGAAAGCTCGTTGTCAATTTTAACTCCCAGGTTCTTAGCCCACTTGGAGGACTGAGTGGGAGGGAACATGTCAGCAGGCCACCATCCATGCCAATCTGGTTCCGATGGGCATCCGAAGAATAGTATTTCGGATTTGTCCGAGTTGCACTTGAGGCTGTTATGATGAAACCAGTTAAAAACAGCCCCAAGGCACTCGCGGATCCTTTCTCCATCGAACTCTTCGCTCTTACGGCAGGTGAACAGAAGCTGGGTGTCGTCAGCATAAGAGACGATCCGGGCCCCATAGGACTCCGCCAGTGTCGCCAGAGGGGTCATAAGGATGTTAAATAGAGTGGGGCTCAGTACAGAGCCCTGAGGCACTCCGACTCCCAATGGCGGCATCTCGGCGGACCCAGGTGGGACCCAGACCGTCTGCCGGCGGTTGGCAAGAAAGGAACGAAACCAGTTGAGCACCGTCCCCCCTAGACCGATGTCATGAAGTCTAGTGAGGAGATCCTCATGGGGGACGGTGTCGAACGCCGCCGACAGGTCTAACATGACTAACATCACCCTGCCTCCGGTATCCAGCACCTCCTTAACGATCTCAGAAACTTCCAGGAGCGCCGTCTCGGTGCTTAAGTTGGAACGAAAGCCCGATTGGGATTCATGGAGTAACTCATTAGACTCCAGGAAGTTAGAAAGCACGCTATGCACGTGTTTCTCCAAGATCTTGGTCAGTGCTGGAAGGAGCGAGATTGGCCTATAGTTGGAAGGCACCTCAGGGTCAAGATTAGGCTTTTTGATAAGGGGGATGACCATGGCCTGCTTCCAGGCCTGGGGCAGAAATCCCTGACTCAGGGAGAGATTAAGGATGGGATTAGCCATGGGGTTAACTGCGTCTGCCATTCTCGCTAAGAATTTAGCTGGGCAAGGATCTAACGGTGAGCCCGATTTAAGGTTCCTCATCAGGGCTAAGGATGCGGCAACCGGAAGGGGCGGAAAGTCTAGCAGAACAGGGCCAGAAGGCGACAAGAGAGCTGTCTCAGTCGGCATAGTAGACAGGTCATCTATAGATCTCAAAGGGAAAGAATCCTGGATTTGCCTGATTTTGGTGGTGAAAAAATCAGCAATAGTGTTGGCCCAGGTCTCCGCCGGAGCGTCCTGAGTAGAGATTGACCGGGGGCTGGTGAATTCACGCACAATTGAAAAAATCTCCTTACAGGAGTTAGCCGCGTCTTCAATCCTTTTGGCAAAGTAACATTTCTTGCCCTGAAGAATTAAATCATGATATGACTTCATCTTGATTTTATACCGTTGTTTAGCTTCAAGTTCATACTGGGCTCTCCAAGCCCGCTCTGCAACTTTACATTGCCTACGGGCATGGGCCAGTTCCTCCGTGAACCAGGGTGCAGAAACCCGTTGGGTAGCAGACCTGGGTGACTGTAAAGGAGCGAGCTCATTTAATCTGGCAATAAGCCAGGATTGCAGGCTCTCCAGATCTTTCTCCAAGTCGCCCGTACAAGACATGGGGTGATCTACCAGAGCCTGCGTAAGCAGATCCGGAGTCACCCGGTGGAATGCCCTATAACTGCTACCCTGCTGCCTCATGGCACTAGCTGGAGAAATCGTAATAGATGGTATTTCGAAATGGGCAAGATAATGATCAGACCATACGACTGGCAGAAGTGTTACAGCCATAATAGGTGAGGTGGAAAAACCTGATCAAGTGTGTGGCCTTTGTCGTGGGTCGGACCAGAGAGATAGGGGGAAAGGCCTAAAGTAGATGCAATATCCAGCAATTTAATGGCATCCTGATCTTGGTGGTCGTCTATGTGAAAGTTAAAATCTCCCGCCAATATACACCGTTCCGATCTAAGGACAAGGACCGACATAGCCTGCTGGAGATCATCAAAAAAGGATCCCACTGGGCCCGGAGGTCTGTAAACAATCAGACCCTTCAGCGCTTGTTGCGGCGATAGGGAGATGGTAAAGGCTAAGGAGTCAGCCCCTGCGATGGTATGTGCATGCGTGACCGTGCACGGAAGAGATTTTTTCACAACCAGGGCCACTCCTCCCCACCTGCCCTTGTCTCTATCCTGTCGATGGATGGTATAGTCAGTGGGGATGGCTGCCGCAATGTCCGGATGGGAGGAATCATTGAGCCATGTCTCCATATCACATGTGTGTGCAAGATTCCCCAGCTCTACCCATGATTCTTACATCTTGAGGAACAGCATTGTGCCCCGGATGATGGCAAATCTGGTACCCAAGCGTGCTTGGATTGTGGGTGAGTATGCCTAGTGGTATGGTGTGCTGTGTGTGTGACCTGCTGCCCTCTGCCTGTGCAAAATTGCAATGTGTGTTTGTCTGTCCTAGGTGACTCTGCATATCCCAGTCGGACATGGCTGCTAAGCCCACTATGGAATCCCAGAACCCCGGCTGACATCAGGTACAATAAGGCCCATGGCAGGACCCGACGTGTCATTGAGCGGACTTTTGGCCTACTCAAATCGAGATTCCGCTGCCTTGACAGGACAGGAGGAGCACTGACATACTCGCCTGGGAAGGTCTGCAAGATCGTTGTGGCATACTGTATGCTGCACAACCTGGCCATTCACAAGGGGATCCCCCTGCTCCTGGACCATGGTGAGGACCGAAGACCCCCGCCTGTTCAGGGCCATGAGTCCAGTGATGAGGACAGTGGAGAGGAGGAAGGAGTTGACATGCGTCAACAGCTCATCAACCGCTACTTCACTTGAAGGTGTGTAAAGATGTATGACTTCTACATTGTCTGTTGTGTTTGTTGTTGTTGTGCAGGGCTATCTGCAGATGGTACAGACAGGCACATGTTGAGTCACCTGTGTGTAGGAAAGGTGGCATTGATGTTCCATATGTGGAGGTATGCTGGACTCTATTTGTTAACACCTGCTGCACATGGTCTTGTATGCCTGTAGTCTCATGTATTTTCTGTGTAGTGTTATGTCCGTGATGCCACAATTACACCAGTTACTGTTGTTCTGTTGTGTCTCCCTATGTGCTTCAGAATAATCCTGCCCTACATACTGTACATCATTTGGACACATCATGGACATTTTCTAAACTGTAAATATTGCACTATAAACGATACAGCACAAGATCTGGTGCTTCAGGTTTTTTATTTGCAAAGTGGACATGTGAGGGGTGCGGGAATATTTACATGAAGGTGGTGAATGTGCAGTGATTTGACAGTCATGGTAGATGAGATGCAAGAGTAGACACCACATGGATGTGGTGACCCAGTCCAACAGACAATTGCCATTGCCAAGGCAGTGTGGGGAAGGACAGTCCAAACAGTCAATACAGTGGGGAAGAGGGTTGCCATCAGGGCTGGCTCCTTGACTGGCGTGTGGCTGGTGCTTTGCCTCCGGAGACTCCCAGGCTCTTCTTTGGACGCCCCCTTGATATTTTTGGCCGGGGGGGGGCCTACTGAATGGCAGGTGGCGTCTGAGGACTCGCCCCTCTCTGTTGCCGCAGGTGAGGATGGTGCAATTTCATCCTGTGGCACAACAGAAGGGGCGGAGGAGTTGGTTGTGATGCAGGCCTGTCCCTCAGCAACGCCACTTGCTGGGCCATGAGGTCCACCATTTGACCAATGCGTGTGTCGATGGACGTCATCAGCAGGATGAGCTCATGTAAAAGTTCGTCTGACCGGCCACTTTGTCCCTGGACCTGTTTATTTGAACCGATGACTCTGGTGAAGTGGTCCAGGGATGGTGTGCCAACCTCCTGAGGTCTGTGGGGGACCCTGGCCCTCCCACCTGCCCTGCTGCCACAGACCTGTTGCCTCACCACGGTGGGTCCTCGCACACTCTCCCTGCCCTCCACAGTTGGTGTTGTGTCCTGGTCGTCCCCTGGGACAGGGAGGGTGCTGGTGATGGTGGTGGCCTAAGTGGCAGCGGTGGAGGCACAGGCCATGACTGCAGGGGTCTGCTGTGCATTTGTTGGACAGCAGACGTGGTGGTGGGGAGAATTGGGTCCTGGGGCCTGTTGGGCCTTGGCACACCAGATGAGGAGGCCTGGAGCTCATCGTCCAAACTATCCTGGGAGTCAACATCCGAGAGTCCATGTACCGGGGGTGGAGACTGGCTCTGCTGATCGTTGTTGTCATCAGCAGCGAGTTCTTCATCACCTGTGGATTAGATTGTGAATGGTCAGTGTTGGTCTCTGTGCAAGTATTCTGTTAGCTGCATGTAATCAACTGTCTGTACACTACACAATTGAGAGATCTTCACTATTATTAGTAATGACATTACTGGCGGTAATTACATGGTGGAGAGGAACATGAATAACTGGTACATGTAATGTATCGATGCATTTCATGCAACTGCTGCTGTGTGTTGTGGTACAGACCTCCCTCCCCCATACAGGACTCTCATGCAAGATGGATACCTACCTGTTAGGTGAGGGTGGACAATGCAATGGCTGACACATGCTCCTGGGTGGTGTGGGGGGAGGGCTCCATCTTGGTAGGCTGTGTGACATGGGGCATGGTGGGAGTAGTAGTACAGGCCTCCCTCCCCCAAACAGACCTCCCATGCAAGATGGATACCTACCTGTTAGTTTGTTTGGTGTAATGCAATGGCTGCCACATGTTCCTGGGTGGAGGAGGGCTCCATCTTGATGGTTCTGTGGGACAGGGGGCACGGTGGGAGTAGTAGTGCAGGCCTCCCTACCCCAAACAGACCTCCCATGCAAGATGGATACCTACCTGTCAGTTTGTTTGGTGTGCTGCAATGGCTGCCACATGCTCCTGGGTGGGGGAGGGCTCCATCTTGATGGGCTGTGGGACGGGGCATGGTGGTAGTAGTAGTACAGGACAATGCAATGGCGGACACATGCTCCTGGGTGGTGTGGGGAGAGGGCTCCATCTTGGTAGGCTGTGGGACAGGGGGCATGGTGGGAGTAGTAGTACAGGCCTCCCTCCCCCAGACAGACCTAACATGCAAGATGGATACCTACCTGTCAGTTTGTTTGGTGTGCTGCAATGGCTGCCACATGCTCCTGGGTGGGGAAGGGCTCCATCTTGATGGGCTGTGGGACAGGGGACATGGTGGTAGTAGTAGTACAGGACAATGCAATGGCAGACACATGCTCCTGGGTGGTGTGGGAGAGGGCTCCATCTTGGTGGGCTGTGGGACAGAGGGCATGGTGGGAGTAGTAGTACAGGCCTCCCTCACCCAAACAGAACTCTCATGCAAGATGGTTACATACCTGTTAGGTGAGGGTGGACAATGCAATGGTGTTTGGGTTGTGCAAGGTAGTACTTATCAGTGTGTTAGTTGACATTAGTTTGTACTTACCAGCCTCCACTCCCCCGGCTACTCCTGTGAGACTTTCAGGATGCAGTATTGCAAGCACCTTCTCCTCCCATGGTGTGAATGTTTTTGGTGGAATGGAAGGGCCACCGTCAGTCCTCTCAGCCAGCTCCCGGTTCTTGCTCCTCTTCTCCTTGACAACCCTCTTGAGATCATGCCACCGCTTCATGATCTCCTTCTTGGATCTTTGGGTGGTCCCTACTGCATTGACCCTTTGAACTATCCTTTCCCACATGTGTGTCCTTGTGGCTAATGGTGTCTGTTGGACCAGGCTACCAAACAGTTGTGGTTCCACTCTCACTATCTCATCGACCATGCCTGTCAACTCACTCTCTGTGAATTTGGGCATTTTCTGTGCTGCCATGGTGCGTGGTGTATGAAGTGTTTATGGGTGCAGGGGTGGGTGTGGTGGGTGTGGGGTTGAGGTGTGAGGTGTGTTGTGTGGTGAGGTATTGTTGGTGCTGGTGTGTTGGTGGTTGTGATGGTGGTAGTTGTGGTGTTGTGTTCTTTTGCCTCTCCTGTCAGATGTGGTGTATGGCCTTTTCTTCTGGAGTGTTGCAAAGGATTGTGTTCAGTGAAGGGGCTGGTTTTATGCTCAGCTGTGTGGGTGTGTCCAAATGGTATTTTGATGTCAGGTGTGTTGTGGCTGTAGGCCAATGGATTTGTGTTATTTTTCGGGGATCTGTTTTTTAATTGTTATGCGTTTTGTGTATTTGTGGGGCATGGCTACTTTACTTTGTGCCAGTTTTGGCATGTTTGCGGTGTTTCGGCATCGCTGCGGTAACTATGCTGTGGCTCATCCGCTGTCTCTCCCATTCACTCCTGTTAGCGACCGCGGTGGTCGGAAACACCGGATCGTACCGCGGGACCATCAGGGATTTACTAATTTCCCGTGCGGAGTCTCCGCTTTGCTTGCGGCGGGTAATGATTTTTCCACTGTGTTTCCGACCGCTGTGGTTGGTTTTTGGACGTCTCCGCCCGCGTCGAGCATTTTTTGTTAGCCCGCTACCGCCATGGTCGGTCTTTTTTGGTGGTTGATCCTAATTTGACCGCCGGTTTATCTGCGTCCCGGCGGGCGGTTGTTTCCCGCCTCCATGGCGGTCGGGGTGATTTCCTCCCCGATATCCTAATGGCGATGGCAGGCCTGAGACATGTTTAAAGGGCCACCTGAGTGGGTGGCACAATCAGTGCTGCAGGCCCACTAGTAGCATCTAATTTACAGGCCCCGGGCACATGTAGTTCACTTAGCTACGGACATGGAAGTACATGAAATGTGCTAATTGAAGATATGGGAATGTTACCATGTTTTAGGGAAAGAGCACATGCACTTTAGCACTGGTTAGCAGTGGAAAAGTGGCCAGAGTTGTAAAGCAAATAAAAACAAAATTCACCAAAAAGGGAGGGAGGAAAGCAAAAAGGGCCAGATCCAACAGAGGGGAGCGCCAAGTGGGACCTCATTGGTAATTCTCAGCTAGGGGCACCCCAAATTGAATATTTCTGGGTTTAAATGTGGTATGCAACTTAAATCAGTCTCAATCCTAAAAATGCCTTCAACTCTTGCACGCTTTGAAGGCTCATAGGGACTCCATGGAAAACCCCGCTGAATTCAACCAGCTGGACGCCCAGTTGTGGCTAAGATTGAGGGGTGGGGTTTTTTTTCAGGTTGTATAGGTCACTAGTCATTAACTGGAAAGACCTGTTCACCTAAGTGAGTGTCAAATGGGAATACACAGAAGCCAGGATGAGAGGCTGTTGTTGAGGATGGGAACTTTGATCTCAAAGAGAGACATTGCTCTATTATGGAAATCCAACACCCTTTCAATGTTGGCAGCACGGTACAAGGTGATGGCCAAACTGTGGCAAGAATTTGCCCACACAAGCATGTAAAAATCCATACTGTCCTACAAAATGGTGGGTTTTTATTGGCTGAGCTGAGCAGTATGCCATGGTAACAAGAAGATCGGTAGTGGTGCTTCCCATAGAGAAAGAACAGCACATACACTAGCTCTATTTAGTTAGACAATAGTACTGGGTTTACAATGTGAAATGAAATCTTCAATTTGAGACGGAGTGCTACATAGACCACTGTCACTCACTACCAAGTGTGACTACTGCCCATCAAAGATCGGCAATTATTTAACTACAAAAGGAAGGGTCAAGAAGAGCACAATCCTAAGAACAAGTGACATTGAATGACTTATTAGTCGCAATAAATAATAACATCAGTTCAATTTCAAGTATCGTTGAGTCTTCATATTTAGACTGGATAACAGAGCAAATAGTTCATATTATATTTTTCTTTATTTGGAGTTCCGTCATGAAAGTAAATGTAGCATCAACAGAAACAGCCAACACATGTTTGGTTGGTACCTTCAATCAGTACCATGACTTTCTCAAGGCTAAGCGAAAGATAGTAACCATGATGCGTCGAGGCCTTTTCTGTGAGATAAAATATGACTTTGAAGTCAAGAACCACAAATGTGTACAATTAAGGTGAACACAGGATGTCGGAAATCGACACAGTAGTCTTGAAAGAGAAGAAGTCACACCCCTGCCGGAGTATCGGACCACAATGTAGATCAGGATTGATGATCATCCACGCAATAAAGCATAATTGATGTCAAAATCAAAATATAGTATTGTGAACCCGAAAAAGATAAGATTAAAGCCCTGACTAAGAATAAGAAGGACAGCAGTCCCAGGTGGAGAACCGCTGTCAAGTCGATACTTATAAATAAACAAGTCGCAGGGTATCGGCGAACTGAAGAGCTGCCCCAAAGTATCTAGAGGCTGTGATTGAGCAAAAAGGTCCGCATAGTAACGAGACCAAGTCTCGTTCAGTTCGCCGAAAGTCATATTTTATCTCACAGAAAAGGCCTCGACGCATCATGGTTACTATCTTTCGCTTTGCCTTGAGAAAGTCATGGTACTGATTGATGGTACCGAGGAAACACGTGTTTGCTGTTTCTGTTGATGCTACATTTACTTTCATGACGGAACTCCAAACAGAGAAAATTATAATATGAACTTTTTGCTTTGTTATCCTGTCTAAATATGAAGACTCTACGATACTTGGAATTGGACTGATGTTATTATTTGTTGCGACTAATAAGTCATTCAATCTCACTTGTTCTTAGGATTGTGCTCTTCTTGACCCCTCCTTTTGCAGTATGCCATGGTAACATGTGATCCGTGGTGTATGCAATACCGGAGATTGAGCGCTATGCATGCTAATGTTTACTTTTGCAGAAAAATTTATAAAATATAGTGTATTAAAAAAATATTTAAGTTGAAAAAAGCACAAGCCGCCAACTAAACTTGGCAAATACATGCATTCAATACAAAACTAAAATTGAACATAGCAGCAGGTGGCCTTCTTGCAAAGGTATTGTACATAATGTATTTAAAGTTTCAACTTTGTTGTCATATCTAAAGGCTATATATGGGTCATCTGGATTGAAAAAGCAATGATACTTGATGCATAGTATCATTCCATGGCTGATCAGTAAGCATCAGATTGGGTATCAAGTTTCGAAATGCCTAAATCTTTAGTGTATCACTGTGGTACTGATCCAAGGCAGCCAATCTAATGCTTTTAAACTTGGTGAATATCTTTCAATGGTAAGACAATGCTACACTGTGAGCATTACTATTCAAGATGGCCACTCAGTATAGAAATACTAGCCACACACTGCAGTTGAAGTCAGCATCAAGCAAGAGGCTGAGGAGGTCTATCTTTAGAACAGCAGGAAAAAAGAGCGCAAAGGAAAACAATTAAAGAAAGATAGCATAGCCCTAACTGCAGTTGATGTGTTCTTGTTCATATCCTGACCTATAAAAGGAAAAAAAAACTAAAGGAATGACCACCAGCCCAGACACAATGCACATGGAGGATTTGCACATGTGATCAGGCAGAATGACATTGCTTACAGGGCACTATTGAAAAAATGACAGAAATTGGCTAGGATATTGCCCCATGAACTGTGAGTCTTTGAAGTGACACATAATGTTAATGACACTCAAATAGTTAGAAGTGATCTGACGCAAAGGCCCTCAATGTTTGTATATGTTATTTTTTATTTATTTATTTGCATTACAAAGACTGGCCAAGCTCTCCCGAGATGATCTAGCAAGGGATGGGAATGTTCTACTTCCTGGGTTTATCAAAATAAGAATTCAGCACCAAAGCGCTTGCTAGCCACAGTAAATTGTGAAATGGTATATACAAAAAATATACCTGTCTACAGGCATTAACTTGTTATGATATCAGTCCACCCTTAAAGGCCTTTTGGCTTTAACAGATGATTTTCACAATAAGTATTCTAGACCTACTCCATATGTTGTTCTTTTTCATTATAAACAGATCAGACCTATAACATTTGACCTAACTTTGTGTCCTTTCCCAAGGAGCATGCAGCTCCACATACAAAGTCGTCCCCTTAAGCACCTGGAACTACTACGGAACTTTGGGGTCTATTAGGATGGCAGATGGACTTCAGTTCGCCCGCCTCCCTAGCGGTGCTGGGACTGGCCGCCAGTGGTGCTGCGGTCCCGCACCGGCAGTTAGGATGCCACTGCCACAGTGGTGGTGGCATCCCCCATATATTGCATTGTACCGGGCGGTGCTCTGAGCAGCATCCCCCACAATGCAATATATGCATGTTGTGCATTGGCATTGGTATGCACAACGAGAGAGGCACCGCGGGGTGCCGGCCACCTTGTGCATACCAATGTTGGGAGGTACCATCTGTACCCCCCAAATGCAACTTCCCACCTCCCAGGGGGGCCGCAACATGGCGGTGTCTACACCATGGAAGGCATGAAACCGCCACCATCCTAATATGGATGGTGGTGCCTGTAAGGCACCACCACCATGTTGTGGGCCATTTCCGCCCGGTAGGCAATCGTGACGATTGGCTACCGGCGTAAAAGCAGCAGATGGTCTTTCCATCCGCCGCGGTACCCCCACCATGCTAATGTGGCGAGGGTAAAAGGCCGACCGGCGGGGTGTTTTGGCGTGCGGATCCGCACAACATCCTAATAGACCCCTTTGTGGGGTAAAAAATATATTTTGCTTTTAGGAAATGTGATTATTGAGGGCCCTGCAGGTTACCAAATAATAAAGCTTTGCACTACCAAGACAAAACAAAACAAACATTGATAGTACTAGTACCAGACCTGTTGGCTTTGACAATCCTTATTCTTGGTTGGGAGGCTGCAAATTCTTGTGTACCAGCTGGTATAATAATTAAGGCCTCAACGAAGAGAGGCATTGCTAGGTATTATCCTGCAGAATTTAATGGAAATGTATGCACCGTTGCAAACATGTGCAAGCAAGTAATATTTCTTCCACAGTGTTGTTTAGGACTTCTTTATTAGCTCGGTCTCCAAAACTTCACAATATACAGATTCTCACCAATGCATTTCATCTTGTATGTTAAAAGACATTGATTTCCTCAAGGCTAGAAAAGATTAACATATATTGCAATCAACCTGAATACAGTAATCTTCCCCATTGTTGCCATAAAAGAAATTAACACCTAGGTGTAAAATTCCAAATCAATAAGTGTGTTGTGTGTCAAGACGGGACAAAATATCAAGTCACCCAACTGGGTTCATAGTGAAAGAAAAAAGAACATAAAATTATCCCAATAGGGTTGTCCCCAAAAATAAATTCTCTAACATGCAGAGCAGAAGTGCTCATCCTCGTAGACTTAATAATGTAAAGATTGTGGAAGTGTGTCAAGATCTCCATGCAAAAATTAATTTCACAACAAGGTGCAGATTAACAATATTTGTTATTCACTGAAAAAACAAAGGTTAGAGAGAAGTTATAGCTTGGAAGTAAAATTTAAACAACCCTATAAATTCACTAAAAAAACAAAAGGTTACAGGGATGTTATAGTTAGGTTCAGATTTTATACATGCACAGCCATAGAAATGCAGAAGTTATAGTTATCTCAAGTGACTATAACTCATGCCCTAAGGTAACTATAACTGCGTTGTCACCAATTCAGCTTTTCAAGGCAACAATTTTCCATTTAGAGCTTGGAAAAAGTTGGAATTCATCCTGCTGGACCATCATTACTACAGCATTCCCAATTTACCCTAGTCCTAATTGATGTTTATTCTCAATGGACAGAAAGAAATTCAATTAATTTCTGAACCAAACTCAAAAAGTATCACCAGTTTCCTAAAAGACTTTTTCTATGTGAGGGTTGCTACCAATTCTGAATGTCAGTCAATGGAGTCCAATTTGTCAGTGAGGAGGTCTAGAACTTCTTGATATTAGGTACATTAAACACTTGAGATTCTCACTTGATAACCCACAGACAGATGTTGAACACATGAAGCACATTTGGTTGAAAGCATCTTCTTAGCTCTTTCAATGAAGTGCATAATAGCCAATGGTGTGTGCTCTATGACTCCTTATTCTTCTACCAAAATATTACTATTTAAATTATTCAGCGGTCATAAACCAGGCACCAAGTTGTGTTCAGGATGGATGGCTAAGTGAGTCAAGCAGAGAGTGTTTTTTGATTTACTTGATAAGACTGCTAGACTTCATGTTACTAAATGAATGAATGAATTGAGTTTTATAGAGCGCACATAGCTGCCCTGAGGCGTCCAAGCGCTGAGGTTACCAACTGATGCTTAGAATGCTTGAGGGAAGGTTATCTACCCAACTACTAATTAGTGAACAGGAACGTTTTCAGCTGATCAACTAAATACACAGCAAGCAGCAGTTAGATGCGTAAATCCTGTGTGGAGGAGAAATAGTATGGGCTGAAGGAACTGTAGTTAGGTTTGTGGCTTTATCAAGAATATTCAGGAAATGAGAACACAGTTTAACATTTAGGGCTATAACACAACATTAACAGAAAATTTCAATAGAGGTGTTGAGGTGCTAAATTGAGAGCTCATGCTCATTCCAAAGAAGAAGAGCAGGGGGCTGACAATGTTTGTAGACTTGTGACATCCTCTGACACTAATATTGGTACATTTAGTAAAATACTGAACCAACATTAGTCCCTAATTGCTGGGGACGGAGGTCCTGGCACACCACCATGGAAGACAATTAAATTAAATTAAATACCTAAATAGTGCCAGTAAGACAATATATGTTAGTATTCAAAATTGGCTATGGATGAACAATAAGGGCATTTCCAAATATGGGGATGTAGTATGTGCAGATATGCTATAGATTTAAGAAGTTGTGTTATTAGTTGATAGGGGTGAGAACCCAATATAAATATTAATCACAATCCTTGGCAGATTGAACCAATAACTTTGCTAAGTAAACCTGAGTTCAACCCCCTGCTAGCTATGGCACAGGGCAGACAGGCTCAACTTTAGGTAATGAGTAAAATATTTAGGAACTATCACAATAGTAATTACATTTACAGGCAAAAAAATTGAAATCCAAAAATTATTTAGATAATTTGTGTAAAATGTAATCAGCAAAATGACCCAAAATTGAAAGAAATTTAAAAAGGGAAATCAGAGATATAGTTTTTAAAATTTAAATAAAAAATAGTGCCAAGAAGCACAAAGTGCCACTGATAGTGAATAGCTTTGGTTGAACCGGACCTAGGAGCAAATTGATGCGGACCCCAATGGAGTATGTATCAGATATACTAACCAGGGTTGTTTTAGTCAAAGACGTTTTCTTCTGACTTACTTTCTTTAAGTTCCAATCCACCACAGGAGTACACTTTCAAGGACCCACAGGATCACTAATATTAAAATTTCAAAGGAAGGTTTAGGCTTGTCAAAAGAGTTTGTGTTGATAAGTTGAAATGACAGTTAAAAGTGCACAGCCAAGCCACAGTGTTAGGCCCAGGGATATGCTTTGACCCTTCACTGTAGCGGTTGGCAGATATGGTTTTGCAGTCCACAAGTAACATTTCACTTGCATTCCCTAGATACACTTTGTAACATATACTATAGATTTAAAACTAAGTTAAATACACCAATCAGGTGTGTACCAGCGTTATCATTTTAAATATAGGAGCACAAGCACTTCACCACTGGTTACGAGTGAATGAATGAATGAGTACTTTATTGTATGATTACTTTAAATCATCACATTGATAGAAAAGAGAATGCAATAAAAACATACGGTTAAAACAAGGTGAATTCATCTAAAATTCAAGCAAGTGATTTTGATTACTTCGATGTCTTGCCTTAGGTGTAGAAATGGATGTGATGTTGTCTTTGGGCACATTCCTTGAGGCTGTTGTCAATTTGAGCAGTGAGGTACATCCTGGTGCTCAAGGAGCAGTATGCATTAGGACCGGCCCTCTTGTTGTAGTCCGGGTAGCCTGTTGTTTATCAGTGTCTGCACATGATCTATGTGGTAACTAGTCACAATATCGAAAAAAAAATATCGAATGGACAGAATATCGAATTGCAAAAATATAGTTGTGCGGAATATCAAAATGCAGGTAAGAAATATCGAATTCCACAATATCAGTGTTAGTATATGTGTTAAGAGTGTGTATTTTTTCGTAATGTATGTTTGAATTTTGTAAAAGTAATGCATTTTATGTTAATTTTTGTGTAATTTAATTCCGTAGCAGGTGGTGGGGTTATGGGGGGAATAGGGTAGGAAGTAATTTATTATAATATATATTTTTAACATTATTTAGAATTAATTATGTATATGTTAAAAATGTTTTGCAGGATTTAATTCTTTAGTGGGTTGTCCCTCGTGCGTTTATAGGGGAGTAGGGTGGGAAGTAATTGAATTGAAATAAATTAATTTATTATTGTATTACTTAATAATTTAATATTTAATATTTATATGGTTAATTAAGTTAATTAATTTATTAATAATATTTATAAATTGATTGATAATAATTAATTGGTCATTATGTTAAGTGTGTAATACTTTTTTATTAATTAGTAATTAATTAGATATTAATTATTAACAATTAATTTGTACGTATGTTAGTTAATTATATTGTTAATTGTAATGCATTAAATAATTATTTTGTCATTAAACAAGTTAATTTATTAATATGTTACAATATTGTAGGTGATATAGGGGGAAATGGTGGAAGGTTAATGAATTTTTACAAAATAAATAATTTTTTATTATTATTAATTATATTTCAGTAGTTTATATATTAAATGATTTCCCTATGCTATCCTTCACTTCCCTTACTTTTGCACTCCCTAGAGTGGGAATAGTAATTATTACCCTTTGGCTATCCAATGCTTTCCCTACTGTTGCAATCACTTGAGTGGGAATAGTAATTTTTACGCTCCCGCTATCCAAAGCTTTCCCTACTGTTAAAAATGTTTTGCGTAATTTAATTCTTTAGAGGGTTGTGCATTTATAGGGGAATAGGGTGAGAAGTAATTTAATTGAAATAAATTAATGTATTATTGTATTACTTAATAATGTAATATTTAATAATGTATATTGTTAATTAAGTTAATTCATTTATTAATAATTATTATTAATTGATTATTAATTCATTATAAATTGATTGATAATAATTATTTGGTCATTATGTTAAGTGTGTAATAATGTTTATAATTGGTAATTAATTAGATAAATATTAACTATTAATTTGTAAGTATGTTAATTAAATATTTGTTAATTTTAATTAGTTAATTAATTAATTGGTAATGACATATGTTAATTTATTAATATGTTACAATATTGTAGGTGATATAGGGGAAACTAGTGGGAGGTTAATTCATTTGTGCCAAATAATTAATTGTTAATTAACATTAATTATTTTTCAGGCTTGGGTATATTAAATTATTCCCCTACGCTATCCAACACTTTCCTTACTGTTGGACTCACTGGAGTGGGAATAGTAATTTTTATCCTTCCCCTATCCAACGCTTTCCCTACTGTTGCACTCACTGGAGTGGGAATAGTATTTTTTACTCTCCCACTATCCAACGCTTTCCCTACTGTTGCACTCACTGAAGTGGGAATAGTAATTTTTACCCTCCCGCTATCCAATGCTTTCCCTACTGTTGCATTCACTGGAGTGGTAATAGTAATTATTACCCTTCCGCTATCCAACGCTTTCCCTACTGTTGCACTCCCTGGAGTGGGAATAGTAATTTTTACCCTCCCGCTAGCTAACGCTTTCCCTACTGTTGCACTGACTGGAGTGGGAATAGTAATTTTTACCCTCCCGCTATCCAACGTTTTCCCTACTGTTGCACTCACCGGAGTGGGAATATTAAATTTGACCATTCCACTATCCAATGCTTTCCATACTGTTGCATTCACTGGAGTGGGAAAAGTAATTGTTACCCTCCCGCTATCCAGCGCTTTCCCTATTTATAGTATAGGTTTATTTATTTATATATGTAATTATATTTAAAATGATCCTTTTAACATTTCATTATTAAAAAAAGATAATTTTTTAATATTATTAAGTTAATACATATGTAATTAAAAATAAAATTGCATTTTTTTACGTACATTTAATATTTATAAGTTGTAAGGTTATTTAAGTATTTTCAAGTATATTTTACTTAATTATAGTTATTAATTCAAAAATGTTACATTAATTTTAGTAGATTTAAAAAATTCGATATTCTAACAAACTATATTATTTGAAACTATATTTAGGATTCAATATTTTTGTACTTACCTGTTTGTAGATAGGAGTTCGATATTCTGGTAGTCGATATTTTGTCAGGGATATTCTGGCAGCTCGATATTTTCATTGTCGATATTCTGTCAGTGATCCGTTCTATGTATTTGCTGAATTTTGCCAAGTGTGACGGGGAGTATAATTAAAACAAGAGGTTCAATGCCTCCATCACCGTGAGTGAGCCATACTGTAGGAAAATTTACTTTGAGAGCATGCAGCGAGCATTGAGCAAGACTGGGCAGCAACATATAGGGTGGAATAATGATTCATTTATAGTCACCTCATCTGCAACGTGTGACCTTAGAGAGGCTTTTCCAGTTGACATTCAGCTCCTTTATAGGTAGGGGGACTAGTGTAGCTCACATTGTTTGTCTTAGACATTGTTTTCCTAGTGATTGGTGTAGGTATATTTGTATTTTGTGTGCTATAAAGAAAACAGAATTAAGAGCGCATATGTGCCTTTCTCTAATAGCACTGTGGTGTCTGCTGTCCACTGGTTAAGAGTGGTAAAGAGCACCAAGGTCTACAGCCAACAAAATTAGGGTCAAGCAAAAACATTTTTAAATTCGGGGGACCCTGAGGAAAGGGCAATTTCTAACACTATCCCTTCATTTTCTAATTAATATTTACATCCACAACTTGAACACATGGATATCACTGTATCACTGTATAAGCATGTTATCATATTACACCATTATCTAAGTGTCCTTGCACTACATTGTCCGTTTAAAAAAAAAAATTTGACCTAAATTTTATGTCTTGCCTTTATCATAGGAGAAGGTGATTATGTTTAAAATCAAATTGTGAATGTGCTGAACATTTCAAAATCGTAAGTAAAATTCACAATCACAGCAATGGTTTCCATACTAATTTTTTGGGGTTTTGAAATATGACTGGCACAATGCAACAGCAAAATCCCTGAAAACAAAGGAAATTTGTATTTTTAAATGTTTATATTATTTTATTTAACAAAATGAATATCTTAAATAATTTGTTTAAATAAAAATACATTTGGAACAAAGGAACTTACCATATATTTTAGATGTGTATTGTTATAAAATAAATATTTCAAATATGTGCATTATATTACAAATTGAAATAATTTCAGCCATTTTCCTTGCTTCATTTGGACTTCAACCTTTTGTACTCCTCAAGGGAATGGTCTCCAATCAGGAGCTGGTGTTTCTCCAGTACCTTACTTATAGGGGGTTAGGGCAGAGACTAATTTCTTTGATTGGGGTCAGGTAAGGATAATTCTGGGTGGGACTGGGAATGGGTTTAGTGAGGTGTGTTTTGTGTGTGTGTGTTTGTAATTGTGTTTATTTATCTTTCTTTACATTTGCTTGTATCTGATTCTGCATGTTTTTAGTATGTGTTTCAGTTGTGTGCAGTAGTATTTTGGAATGTGTTTCTGTTTGTTTAAGCGTATGTGCCTGTTTTTGTGTTTTTTTGTTTAGAAGGTGTTTTGGGTGTGTGTTTGGGTGCATGCTGGTTAGTTATTTTGGATGAGTCTGTGGCTGTTTGCTTTTTGAAATCTATAGTGCTTTATGATGTCCTTGCAGCAGTGGTGTGGTTATGTTTAATGGTAGGTTTGGACAGTGGGTTTTGGGGATAAGCTAATTTTAAGGCCAGCTAGGAGTTTAGGAGTATGAGAGGAACCAGGATGGGTGGTGGGTTTAAGATTTAAGAGTAAGTGTAAATTTAGGAGCAGGGAAGGGTTTAGGGGTATGACATTTTTTTTCTTTTATGCCATTAATTATGATGTTATTAATTTAGTTAGCATTTCCATTAATAGGCAAAAGCACAGATTACTGCAAAAAATGATACTTAAAATCCAACTGCAAATTTTATCACATATTCACTAATTTTCTTGGTATTTTGTCATTTTCCATTATAAATATATCTATCAAAAGGTTTTTTAATTCAGTGGATGGCCTATGTTTTGCTACAATTTAGGCCTATCCTGAACAGCATTTTATACTATCCTTTACTCATGTCTACATTGTAATACACAGGAATAAAGATGTATTATGTTCATTATGCAGTATCCCTATGGCCTAATGATTATTCAGACCATTCTTCTGTATTACTCCATGTTCCTGCAAAGTAAGAAACCTTTTATGTTGCTAAATGATTAAACAGTCCTTACAATTTAAAAAAAATGAAATTATAAAAATGTTTTTCAATTGACCTATGGTTATATAATCAAACATGCTTTAGATAATTTATCACCATGTCAGCAATTAAACCCCAGCCTAAAGTTCTGACATTTGAAGACTCTAATGATACACGTAGATGTCCATGTGCAATAATACCCACCAAAAAATTCATTTTGAGAAGTATATGTGGTAAATATTTAATAATGCCATTCATTTCATTCAAATGATGGTTTTTTATTTTGTACACTCACATTTGTTGTTTTTACATTAAATATACTTCTTTAGCACTTGTAAATCAAAGTACTGTTGAATTGTTTACAAAGGTGAAAAACTAATAATAATTAGTTTACCATGGTAGTCTGGCATGTACACATGCCTCTCAAAAATTCATATTTCATGCCATTTCCTTGGTTCTAAGACAACTATTACTAATGTTCTTATATCATTACATAGATCCCTGAAATTAATTATGGTGCCTTCTATTTTCAAACTTCACTTAGGGGCCGATTCCGATTCAGTAACATCCTGTACGAATAGCCGTACGGAGCATTTTTCACATACGAATCGTATCCACGAATGTCCGCGTACGTACCATGTAGTATGATGCGTACCCAAAGCAGTTCTCCGTCCGAATCGTACCAAAGCCCATACGACTCAATAATCCGTACGAATCACATTCGGAACGCTAGTACGCGATGTCCATATGGATTGAAGCATCATTTTCCGACCCAGCAAGTACGATTCGTCCAGTCAACACTCCGCATGACTCTTTTTTTATGAGACCTCAAAACGTCCAGAAAAGTAGACTTCGACTTGAAATGCTTGCAAAACGGACCCCCGGTACGGTTTGTACATCCCATGATCTTAGGGGTAAGGTTCATACACCTACGATCATGGGGTAAGGTTTGTATACCCCATGATCGTAGGGGTACGGTTCATACACCTATAATCTTGGGGTACGGTTCAAACACCCCATGATCATAGGGGTGCGGTTTGTACACCTACGATCGTGGGGTAAGGTTCGTACCCCCCATGATTGTAGGGATACGGTTTGTACACCTACGATCATGGAGTACGGTTCCTACAACCCATGATCGGAGGGGTACGGTTCGTACACCCCATGATCGAAGGGGTACGGTTCGTACTCCTATCGTAATAGTCAACTAAAACTCTCTGCTTACGCAGACGATATTCTTCTATTTATATATAATCCTGAAACTTCTGTTCCCCCTTTATTATCTGAATTTCAATCTTTTTCACGGGTATCTGGCTATAAAATCAACTCGGATCAGACCGAAATTCTTCCTCTTACAAAATGTTGTCTTCCCCATCCCTTTTTCTCCACCGGGTTTGCCTGGAATAACTCAAAGATCAAATACCAAGGTATCTGGTTTTCCAATTCCATTGCCTCTTCGCTTAAATTAAATATGTCTGCAGTGTTATCCCGAATTGAGAAATTACTCTCTTCCTGGAATCCCCTCTTTCTCTCTTGGTGGGGTCGGTTGGATTCTATTAAAATGATGGTTACCCCAATTTTAATCTACACCCTCTCTATGCTCCCCGTTCATATTCCTGCCCTTTATTTTAAACGGATTTATTCATGTCTCTCTAAATTTCTCTGGAAAAATGAAAAAGCCAGAATAGCTCTGTCCTCTCTTCATAAACCAAAGTCTAATGGACGTGTGACCTTTCCGAATTTTCGTATATATCACACTTCTTTCTCCTTTCGTCATGCTTCAAAATGGCTCATATCTGATCCCTCCCCCTTTACTCCCCTTTGGCTCTCCATTGAACACATTTTACTATCACCCTTTTCTTTTAAGGAAGTAATTACTTTTTCTGCCTAAACTTCTCGAACCTCCCATCCCTTATTCAGACACACTCCTTCCCTCCTAAAACCTTTGGTCCAATCTGATACTATATCTCGTGAAGTTTTCTTGGACTCCCCAATTTGGCATAACTCTCTAATGCTTCTAAATAATAGACCTATTTTGTGGAAGACATGGAGATTAAAAGTTATTATTTGGGTTAAACATCTTTTGGTCTTACACCTTGTTTCTTCCCTCAGTTTCAGGCATAATTCCATTGCCCCCGTTCCTTTTTACAAAAGTTTACTATTCTTATGGCAATTATTCTTGATTTTTATTATTCCCTCCCCTCTTCAATTTCAATTTCTGTCCATCATCCCCTTTTTAAGATACTCCTATCCCTACCCAAAGCTAACCTTCTATTCAAATACTTCTTAGCCCCCAACTCAGATGGTCCTAAATCTAAACAGGAACTCTCTTGGGAATCGGATCTGGGATGCGAATGGTCTGTCTCCATCTGGGATAAACTTTGGTCCAGGTCTTTAAAAATTTCTCGTTCTGCCTCTCTTACTCAATCTGTGTTTTTTCTCTACCACAGGCTTTATCTTACCCCTGTCTCTATGGCTAATTTTTTTCCTTCTACTGACACAGACTGTTGGAGTTGTGGTTCCTCTAACGCTGACCTCATACATCTTCTCTTTCTCTGTCCTTTGGTTTCCCGCTTTTGGGAGAAGGTTTGGTCATATATTTCCCGACTGTTTAAGATTTCCATTTCCTATTCTATACCTCTTATCTTTCCTGACAGCCTCTCCGATTCTTTAGATCTTCCCTCACATAGCTGAGGTATTTTTGATCTCATGCATGCCCTAACCTTCCAACACATCTTTTTTAATTGACAATCTTCATGAAAATCTCCATTCACCACAGGTGGAATAGTCTCGGTCATTTTCATAGACTTGATGTTGCCTTCACCTCCTCCAGTAAACTAACGATAAATAGAGATCTCTTCTGGTTGCCACTAACGACCTTTTTAAACCATATTGTTTTTAAAAATAACTCACCCCTGACCTCCGAAAGCTTCAAACCCCCTTGAATGATATTTTTTTTGTTCTATTTTCTCACCCATGTTGACTTGCTAATGAGTTTTAATTAATTGATTGCTCACTCTGTTTTATATATGGTATGCATTGCAATATTTGATTATTCTTTTATACTAACTTGTTAGAATTTCTCCCTTACCCTCCCTCTTTCCATCTCTTGCCTTCCTTTCCTTCCTTATATGATATAAAATCCCCAAAATATGATTTTATTTTGCCTCTTCAATGTACTAGTCAACTTTCATGTACTATTTTTTGCTTTTACCCATTATCTCTGTATCGCTGGTGTTTATATTTTTTATGAACTTTCAAATAAGGCATTTTTAACACAAAAAAAGAGATGCCCCCTGAAAAACGGCCAGCCTCTGATGTGTTCCCTGACTGGTATACCCCAGCCTGCCACCACAAGACATGTTTCTGTACCCCTAGGGTGCGACCCTCAGCCTCTCCTTCTATCCGGAGCAGGCCCCCTTCCCGACTCCCATCCTTTTCAGTGGGAAGAAAGGTGGGAAAAATTAGCCAGCCCAGAAGGGGGAGGCAAGGTGAAGCCCACTCTTCAGTGCCTGCCATCTTGGCACTCCCCAAACAGGATTAGGGATTGCACTTACACCTCTACGTGGGATGAGTACACCAAGGGTGTAGTCAACCTAAGGCCAGAAGCCCATTGGCTACTAACATTGAGACTCCTAAAACACCCCTAAATACATTATTAGGGGTCAGCCCTGAACCAAGAAGTCAGACAAGAAACCACAAGAAGCAAAGAAGAAGAAGGACCGAATAGCTGTACAGAAGAGGAAGACGCCTACTGACTTGGCACCAGCCCTACCGGCCTGACTCCATCTCGAACCTGCTCCTCCGAAATACCGGTGTGTCCTGCAGCCAGGAATCTTGAGAAACCCGGAGGACCTGCATGCCTTCAATCCCAAAAGACTTTGTCTCCAGTGAACACCAGATTTGTTCAATCCACTCCACTCTGCACCCGCCGTGCACGGCCCGAGCTCGAGTGGGCAAACATCATGAGAAGGTCTCCCGGTGATCTTGACCCGAGAACTAGGGATCCCTGACCTGCCTCAAGCCTCCAGGCGACGCCTGCAGCCTAAATATAGAATCTCCCCCCAACCGCGACCATGAGCTAGTAAAAAGATCCGACCCTAAAAGGCACCCCTGCACCCGACACCCCACAGCCTTGTGTGGCCCAACCAACGGTGCCTAAAACAGCTCTCTGCACCCGGCCGCCCCAGTGCCGCTGAGGGTGCATCTTTTGGGCTGGCATAATCCCCCATTTGGCCTGAGCTTAAGTCCAGGAGCTTTGAGCAAACAGTGGCCTGCTCAACAGCAGCCGCAAACAGGAGGCACCCTATCCCCATTGCATAACATTGGGCCTCAGCACTCTGCACCCGGCCGCCCTAGTGCCGCTGACGGTGTAACAAGACTGCATCCTTGACCCTGGGGAACCCCTGAGTCTCACCCCAGACTACCAACTCCCACATCAAAGTCCTTACCTTTGAACCACTAACACTATGTTCCTCCTTAGGATAACATTGACTGTTTTTGTGTAGAGTTGGAAAACCTAAGAAATCCTTTTGAAATTGTACCAAATAACAAAAACGCTTTTACTTATCTGTTTTCAGGAAATGTCCCAGTGCAGTATCCAGGTATACTGCACTGTGTACAAAAAGTAATCTAAAGAGTAACTTACCTGTAATTTGACTCCAAAGCCTATACAAAGTATATGTACTGTATTTTCAAAGAATTGCATTTCTCAGTAGCAGTACTGTAATTCAAAACAAAGTGCATATACAATTACAATCCAAACTGAGGGGTCGATTATGATTGAGGTAAATCCGCATCCTCCTGGCTGGTGGAAGCCACCGCCGGCCCGGAGGTTGCGGATTCACCGCCGCGGACCCTGAAAACGCCCCCGCCAGATCATGATGGCTGTGGGAAAAGCGGCGGACATCAGGTCCGTCCGCCGCTGATCCGCGGGGTGTTGACCACAATTTGGTGGTGGTGCAAGACACCGTCCAGCCAAATTACCATGTGTGTGCAAACATGCTTTTCCGCTGCAGATTTTCCGCCGTGGAAAAGCATGTGGAGATTTGTTTCTGGGGGCCCTAGCGGGCCCCCAGGGTGTCAGGGGTGCACATGGGGTTACCTATGGTACCCCCCTGCATTTACATGCACAAAGCAGCAGGCACCGAGCGGTGCCTGCCGCTATGTGCATGTAAATGTAAAGCATGCATTTTGAACCTTGCGGCGGGTGCTGCTTCAAGCAGCACCCACCGCAAGGTTAAAGATACGGGATGTGACCGCCAGGGTGGCGGTCACATCCTAATTGGTATTGAGGGACCGCCGCTGCCCCTGCGGACGGTCCCTCCACCTCAGGTTGGCGGACGGACGCAGGTCCGTCCGCCATCCTAATAGGCCTCTGTGTTACAACTGTATATTTACTGCAAAGTATTTATCACTTACCTGTGCCAGGCTTGCTTAGTTCTAGTATATAAAGTACCTAAAAAAACTATTGGTCTGATGTTCTGTCTTTGAGTGTGTGAAATCATTTGCTGATTGAGTGTGTACAGCAAATGCTTAACACTGTCCTCTGTTAAACCCTTACTGCTCAGCCACACTACCACAAATAGAGAGTAAGGTGCTATCTAACTTTATCTCTGCCTACCTTTGGGGTTCCAATGGACTCTGCGCACACTATACCTCCCTTTGGTATAGTATATACAGAGCCAGCTTCCTACAACTAGGTCTACCCAACGCATCTGCTGCTCACTTGTTCAACAAGTATAAAAATCCACTGCACTGTAAATCCTGCAATGTCTGCTCAGATTGGCAGGCAATTTGAATTGCTCAACAGAATCTCTCAGTCCCCATTCAGTTGAGGGGAGTTCTGGGGGACCATAACTCGATGACTCACACTTCCTCTGGAGAAAAGGCTCTCTTATCTTTACTTATCAGATGTTTTGGTGGCCTTTTAGGATGGTCCCAGCAGCAGGATGGAGGAACTGTGCTCAGGTGCAAGATTGCCTGAGGAATGGCCATGCTTTCTGTTTTTTTAGTGAGTAGTTTATTATGTGTCGCTCCACTGATAATTTCCATGCCTATGTAGGAGAGGTGTAGAAATATACCACAGCTACATTATAGTATACTGCACAGGCATTGAAACTATTAAAAAAAGAAAAAGCAAATCGCACAACAATCCAGGTTTATGGGTGGTAACACATATCGCATTACAGTAAACTTATACAATGGGAAAGAAATATATGCAAAATGTGTAACATATGGCTTTTAGCCCTACTCCGAATACACAAATGTTGATGAGAGAATGCTTCAAGCCTCTTGTTCTTTTACCAATCATGCCACCTCAAATTAGACCCAGACATATGCAAATCAGTCTTGAACGTGGCCCAACAGGAACAGTCAAACCTGAACTACTAAGCCAGGTCCTCTCCAAAACAGAACACAAGCAACCCAAGACCAGTTATGTCCTTAGAAAATGTTCAAGTATTCCTCCAACCACCTTTTGTGTGTTTGATGAACCACCCCAAGCTAAATGTAAGCCACACCTGACTGAAACCCCCCAGTCTTGCTAATGAGCACTTATCAAGTTGAAACCGGCCTCAGTTTTTTTGGCTCTGGTTCTAAAGTGTCAAGTTTACCTATAATGAAGTTAATTATATTCTGGATATAAAAATATACTCTTCCTTAATATTAACCTCTCATACTGTAATGTGTTCATACACTGAGACTTTGTTATCTCAAAATATGTTGCTATAGCTTGCTTAAGTTCTTCTCTAAACACATTATCTAGTAGCATGGAGGGTTGAAATCCCCACAGTCATTGCGCACTTCCAGTATCCAATACACTTCTTTCTTAAAATTAAAGGTGAGGGGTCAGGCAGGCTTCGTGACATGTGCACCCTTTAGTTCAGCCTGTTATATCTCTAGTTCGCATACAGAAGTCTTGTCTTTATGCCAACCCATGTACGGTTTAGTGAAATGTTTCGTTTAGATCCTTCTCTAGCATCCAGATGTCCACCAATTATTGTTGGTGCATTATATCCATGAGGGTACTTCAGGCCCTGGCATGTTGCTGTTCCCTGGTAATAGAACTATAAAGTGTACTGGGTAAAGTAGTGTTGTATTCCCCTCCTCATATCAGCATGCGAGGCTGCAATTTGTAAAGAAAACTGTTAAATTCATCTTTCACTTCTGCAAGATCTATCTTTCCTATAGATTATCTTTGGGATTGCCTTAAAACATGTTTTAAGTAATTTCCAATTGGGGAAAAATAGAGATTTTCAGCCAGATTCATGAAGCATTTTTGCGGGCGCAAACGGTGCGAATCGCAGAATTCGGCCGTTTGCGCCCGCAAAAATTGCATTAGAAATTCATCATTGGGTCATGTACTCGCAAATTGAGAAATCGCAAAATATTGCGATTTTTCAAATTGCGATCACATTTAAGGAATCTCAATTTGAGATTCCTTAAATGATATTCATGACCCAATATAAAATTGTGAATTCGCTATTTTTGGACGCAATTTACCGCGAGGTCAAACCTCGCGGTAAATTGCGAAAACTCAGAAAAATGCATTTAAATGCATTTTTCTGAGTTGCATGTTACACACACACATGTCCTTTGGACATGTGTGTGTGCAACACCTGTGTCACATTTCATTTGAGGGGTGCTACAGGGTGTCCTGTGGACACCCCTGGCACCCTTCAAATCGCAATCTTATTTGCGATTAGCTAATTGCTAATCGCAAATAAGGAATACTCCCCATTCATTCCTATGGGCCTTTTGGCCCATAGGAATGAATGGCGAGTTATTCCTTATTTGCGATTAGCAATTTGCTAATCGCAAATATGGAATCAGTAGGAATCGCATTTTATTATGCGATTCCTACATGAATGCCGTTTTGCGAGTCATTAATAGCGAATCGCTATGATTCGCTATTAGGGGCTCGCAAAACGTCCCGTTGATGAATCAGGCGGTTAGAGTTTGGTGTCTCTGGACTTTCGATTTAAAATCATAATTTATGGTGAAGTTAGATTTTAAGTTGTAAGTCTGAAAATGGCATTTTGTAAAAGTTGACATTTTCTCACTTTAACCATTCTGTGCTTCTGCCTGTCTCCTGGGTTGGGTGACAGCTGTGCTTTGTGACTTCCCTCTAGACAGTCACACAAAGTGAAAAGAAGTGTGGCATTTGCATCATGATGGCCCATCACCAGGCTTATGGGCCTTCCTCAGGTAGATTGGGTGGGAGGAGTTGACACTTGCACCTTCATAGGGTTGTGCCTGTCCCCACAGACAGAGCTGCATACTCCCTTGTAGCGAATCTGGTCTTCAAAGGCCTCTTTGATGTCTACCCACTTGAAGGGCACATTTGAGTAGAATTACTGGACCCCTGACATCACCAAATCAGAACTTTGCCGGAACCAAGGACATTCTTCCAGGGAGATGAGCTGCTGTGCTCTAGGAAGGGCTGCCACTTTGCTAACTGCAGTGCTGTATTGACCTGGTGCCTAATGATTACTGTGCTCTAAGAGGGACTGCCACTTTGCTACCTGCTCTTTTGTGTTGGACTACTGCCTGCTGCTTCTTGCCTTCGAGTGAAAGGGACTTGCCCTGTTCTCTACATCCTTGAACCTAGGTTTCTCCAAGTGCTTGCTGACTTGCCTCCTGTTTTCTGAAGTCTGAGGGACACAAAAGACTTCTTGCAACTCAGCAGATTCTGCTGTACTCTGCCATCTGGGATTCCTACCCTTGCCTCAGGTGCGCCTCCAGTCGTGAGCCTCAGAATTCATTTCTGCAGCTGTTTTCTGCAAAAATCAGTGCAGTGACACCTTTTCTCTTATCGGATCCAATGCAGTGCCCTCTGATGCCAACACAGTGCTGATTAGAAGACGGCGTGGGTCCTGACTGCACACTTTGACGATGACACAGCTTCAATACAAAGATGCCGCGTGACTTCGACTCAGTGCTGATCCTTCAACACCAACTGTGAGGCTCAACTCCAACCCATCAACCAGTTTGCATGAATCAAAATCGATGCAGGGAGTCCTTGACGCCAACACTTGCTCCATACAGGGTATTTTTTCAGCGTGCCCTTCATGGGTCCTGTAGGCTGCTTTCCCTCCATCTCGGTCAGCATGAACTTTGAATTTATACCAGTCTAGTATGACCTCAGGTAACATTTTAGCGCTATTGACTTCTAAGCACTGTCTTTGCATTTAATCTTTAAAATGACATATCTTGACTTCTACAGATTGGATTGTTGTCATGTTGGTCCTGTTTAACTCAGAGAAATATTCTCTATTATGCTAAACTGTTTGGAGTCTTTTTGTGGTGCTTTTACTGTGTCACTGTAATTAAAGTGGGCACAAATACTTTATACAGTGCCTCTTAAGTTAAGCCTGACTTCTCTGTGCCAAGCTATCAGAGCCTGAGCACAGGTTAATTTAGGTTGTGTTTTTTACGTACCCTGAATCGGATTGTGGCTCCTGCTTGGACAGGGTGTATACTCTGCCAACCAGAAACTTCAATTTCTAACATATCCCAGCAAAGTTGCTAGACCTCTCCATCAGGGTTCTTTGCAGAGGTCAGTGTAGTCTCTCTGCAGTCAGTGTCCTCACTTTTTGCGTTGTTTCACATCAATAAGTCCTTGGTTTGTCATATTTTCATCTCCACTACAATTCAAATTCCTATTTTTACTGTTCTTATTACGGAATTCAGCAGTCATCAGGTGATCAGTTAATATATGCAGTTTGCCGTAGATATGGAATTGCAGTTTTCAAGGATAAACCATTGCGTATTGAGTGTTCAGTTCTTTCAGCTTTTGCTTTAGCAGAGAAATGTATTTTAGGTTTCTTGAACAGCTCGTATATGGTCTCAATACATCAACAGTTTCACTCCATCACAGCTGATGCATTTCATGCCCTTTTGCCCTATTTCAGTAACTGAGAAGTTATGCGATAATGGACACGGCAGTTCACCGGCCTTGCCATGTTCCCAACATTCAGTAGCCTCTCTCAACCACAATATTGGGGAAAGTTTGCTCGTCCAAAAATCGATATCAGCAATTTCTTTGGGAATTCTACCACCTTCCCATTGGCTCCCCGCTCCAGGATAGTGATAATACCTATGTTGGATTTCTGAGATCTTGCTTCCAAATCTTTATTTTTCTTTTTTATCTGTTCAAGTTCATCCACCATGTGTTTTAAGTTTTGTCACGGTGTTCAGAGCATCTTGTGTTTTTGATATTTGATGCTCTCAGTGACTAAGCATTGTTCATGTTCTTACAGTTTCCTTTACATTGAGCCTAACCTTTGTGTCAAGGCATATATTTTATTATCAGTGTTTGTGACTGCCTTGCGTCGTCAAAATTAACGTATAGAGGCTCTCATCAGTGTCTGTGTTTATAGGCAATTCAAACGTCAGGTTCACAAAGTTTATCATGGGCACAGGTAATTTTCTTAGTTTTGAAAGCTAGTTTGCCTTGCTTTGATTCACCTTTGTTTGTGCACCTCTGTATGTGCCTGTAAACCAAAGATGACTGTGTACAATATATTTTTCTTGTGTAATGCAAAGTTCTTAAATGATCGTTACTTAGGCCACAATGGTGAGCTACAAGTATATTGTCCTTCTGGGGATATTAGGCCTATATTATGATGCCAGTTGGACAAGCGTCCATCTGGCATTGTCGCAGTGAAGGGACTGGCCGAAAGGTAGTCGGCAGTCCCGACCGCCTAATTAGGATCCGACCACTGTGGAGGCAGTTGGAAACATGTCTTTTGGCATTGAGGCGTGTGCTGTGGACCCGGAAAATTGCCGCAGCACAAGCCCCAATGCTAAAAGGCATGTTTTTAAACATCCCTGCTCCCTGTGGCAGGCACCTCACTGTGCCCCCTGGCCACATACCCACATAATGGAGGCTGTGGAGGGACGGGGTCCAGCTAGGGGCCACAAAAGTCAGTTTACGATTGACTTTCAATGGCGGTTCCTTGCTTGCCATTTAGGCATCCGCATAACTAATTCTGCCATAAAATAAGTCAGTTAATCTGAATCTGCACTGCATTCAGCCAGGTGCAGTTGGGCTCAGGCGATTGCTCATGTTGGGGAGTTTCCAGAAGACCCGCTTCATGGCCCCCGATTGCATTGCTTATTGTCCCCCCAACCCATTTCAAGTAATCTCCTAGTCTGCGGCGCCTCTCTACTTGCACTGCTGGCCAAGCGTGACTATGCCTGGCCACTCATCCTCACTGGAGCTCGTCCACTGTGGTGGCCCACCTTCCTCCAGCTGCTAACCAGGTTTCATGGGATTTACTGGATGGGAACTGGAGCTTACAGATGCTCATTCTATTGTTGTGGCTTCCACCCACATAATACAGCTTGTAGCAGGCTCTTCTGTGAAGTAATTGCGCTTTTCTGCACAAGGCCACCGAGGCTATCTCAAAACGGGGCCATCTTTGTTAGGCTCTCTAGCCATGCCCCATTAAGTCCATCTGTAGCTCTGGGGCTGCAGGTAAGGGGGAAAACTCCTATCTCTTTTCTGAAAATATGGGTGAAGTTCGCTATTTCTATAGCCTTTGTGATTCTGATACATATTACTTGAATTGACATCAATGGAAGTTCCATGGAGGCTAAAGCAGCCCATAGGGGAAATTTCTACAAAGCAGTCACATGGGTATCTCTTCATACATTGATTTCCCCTTACAGACTGATTGGCCTACCCAGTCAGTCTAGAACCCTTACAGAACATATTCTTCACACATTCGCTCTTGAGATAGCAATCAACCAAGTAAAGGTCTCTCATGTTTCAGCACAGTCCTGATATTCTTCTTTACTAGATGGAAGCAGGGTGATGAACTGTTTTATGAACTGTTTTAACAGCTTGGTTCATCCACATGACATAACATTGTGAAGGGGGAGACACACAAGGAGGTAAGAGCCCAATTAGTTATCAGTATTCTGTATAATTAAATGTTCAGCATTCCTTGCCACAGCCCTGCACCTTGCCGGTCCTCCAGTGGGGAGGCAGTGAACGCACATTAATGACAGTCCATGTTTGGGATGAAGGCTTGATTGTGGCTCCCATGGGGCCATAGCAGGAGAGGAAGGAAAGGGGAGAAACTAATATTCGCAATGGATTGTCTTCATGGTTAGAGCCAGAACCACTGGAATTATACGGCAGGGGAGGCCAAAATATGCATCAGGATTGGCTATGTTACTCTTCAAGAAAAGGCGATTGTCCCGTATTGTGAAGCAGTATTAAGTCAATATGTTGAAATGTATAAACATGTTAACAATGTATTGGCAAAATGTTAATCTTTATAATATTTGTTTAACACTTAAATACAGCAATGAGCAACTGAAAGGTGTCCTATCTCTGTGTGAGAAATGATCTTCCACAGCACTGCAACATGCAGCGCAGTTTTAGTAACATTTGATTCTTTAGAGCTAGAAATATTGTTGTGTAAAAAAAATCTGCACTTAATGCAGAAATTGATGGATTACGTAGCAAAGGCAGAAAATGTATAAATATGAGGCAAGCACTGCAGCCACAGAATCACATCATTCCAATAATAATGTATCTTGCATGATTATTTTAAAACCACTACATGTGATAACGATTCATATGGACAAGTGTAAAATGGTAAGACAGTTACAATTAATATCAACTCATCTGCTTAAAGAAACACTATAATTTTCTAAAAGAAAGTATAGAAATACTGCAAATATGAGTAAAATTGCCTCTTGGCGAAGTTTGTCAAACAGTGCCCTGTGCCTCTCCAACATTACTGAAAGAGTACCACAACGAAGTCAGTCTGTATTAAAACTATTATAAACACAAAAAAGTGAAGATCTTGGCAAAGTTAATCACAGTGTGGATTAACAGTTTTATGCTTAAATTGTTTTATGCTGTAATGGCAAAATGGGACCTGCATTCCATAAGGATCAGGAGAAACCAAATGGGTAGGGTGAGCCAATATTCAGTGGGTTGACCTAAATGCTGCATTTCCCTCCTTTGACACCCAGGCTCATTTCAAGCTCGACTATGAAGAGTGTGTGCACTTTCATCCAGTATATATATTTTTTTGGTGTTCAAAATAGTTTATTCAATTTTATATTAAACAACTGACAATACAAAAAATAGAACTATGAAAATACCCAATAAGAACATAGGGAAATTATCAATGTCAATTACATTTCAACAAGTACAATATAATACAGCATAATTGAAAATTAAAAGAGAAGGAAAAGAAAATAGATATACATATATTATTAATAATCATTAAATTACAGCTACTAACATATATAAACTAAGCTATAATATCAATAAATAATTAGAGAAAAATACATTGTAAGTAGATAAATAATTATCAATAGGCTTCCAAAATAAATGATAAGGATTACAATTAAGATTAATACCATTCATAGATAAATGGGCTCCTCTTATAGTAAAAATAATCCATGACCACCAAACATGAACAGATAATAATGAAACATCTTTCCAACATGTTGTAATGGATTTTAAAGCTTCTGATAACAGGAAATTAAAAAATGTACCTTCTAATTCAAGCAATTTTTTCAGAAAGAATAACAGATTTACAAATTAATTGAAAAATCATCATGAATATTAATAGGGCCCCATTAGGATGACGGGCGGACATTGTCCGCCCGCCACCCTATCATAAAACGGGACCGCCCGCCATAAGGGCGGGGGTCCCGTGGGGGGAATTAGGATGTGCCCGCCACAGTGGCGGGCACATCCTGTAGTTTTTGCATTGTGGTGGGCGGTGCACTCTGCACCGCTCGCCACAATGTAAAAAATGCTGTTTTGCATTTGCATATGCAAAGCGGCAGGCACCGCGCGGTACCTGCCGCTTTGCATATGCAAATGTGGGGGGTACCATAGGTACCCCCCATGTGCCCCCCAGACAGTGGTGCCAACCTGGGGGCCCTGCAGGGGGCCCCCGCAGCAATCACCGCATGCCTTTCCGTGGCGGCATTGCCGCCGCAGAAAGGCCTCTGCTTTGTGCCATTGTAATATGGCTGGCGGTGTCCATTGGACACCGCCACCATATTAATCTATTACCGCCGCGGTCGCAAGCCGACCGCGGCGGTAAAGTGGCGGATGGTCTTTCCGTCCGCCGCTGTCCCCTCCGCCATCCTAATCAGGTGGAGGGGAACACGAGAGTGGTTGTCGGCGGATTGCCTCTGCCTGGGTGGCGGTGGCCACCGCCACCCTGGCGGAGGCAATCCGCCCGATATCGTAATGGGGCCCTAAGTATTTTTTTATAACATCCCAAACTTCAGTCCAAAATTTAAAACAGAAGGATGTTCAAAAAGCATATGTTTTAATTGAACAGAATGTAAAAAACAGTGCCAACAATTTGAAGTCGGGAGAAGTTTAGCTTGAAACAGTCCCAATGGAGACCATAAACAATTATATAAAATATAAGAATTTGTTTTCTAAAGCAAAACAGGTAACCATCCTGAAATATTATTAAGCCAAATAGTTTTCCATGTATAAATGAGACAATGAGATTGAAAGCTCATAATTCCAGAATGTTGAAATCACATTAATGTTGTTACTTTGAAATGCAATTATCTTTTTATACAATATTGAAACACCATGAGATAAAGTGGATGCAATTTAAATATCAATTGATAAATCTAATTTTACATTAAAAGGTATTTCATGAGGAAATGAATATAATATAGAATTACATAAAATTTCATATTTGAGGAAATCAGAGGAATGTAAATAAAATGTTGTCTTAAAAACAGCAAACTAAATGAAAGCATTTTTAGTAAATGTAATGCTCCAATTATACCATAATGAAATATTTTCAGTAATGGACATGGGTGATTGGAAAATGAAATCGAAATCATGTAATATTAACTTAGTGGATTTTTAAATAATAGATATATTAAAAAATATTTATTTATTGGACATAGTTAACAAAGTAGGTAAAGGAAAGTGTTCTATTAAACTTTTTTCTATAGATAGTCATGAAGGCGGATTAAACACATGAGAATGATTAAACCAAAGAGAACTTTGTTTTAATATAAAAGCTTTATGATAACAAAACTAGTCTGGGACACCAAAACCTCCATTACATTTAGGTAATTTTATTTTTTTATAACCAATACTAGGTACTTTATTGCTCCAAAGAAATTTAGAAAGGAGTTGATCTATAATTTTTTTAAACTTCATAGGAAATTGAGTAGGAATCATGGCTAGGGAATAAAAAACAAATTGGTGCTATAGTCATTTTTATGAAGTCCATTTTTCCCCACCATGAAAGATGAAGTGAAGACCATTTGGATATTTTATCCTTGATGTAACTTAAAATAAAATCACAATTTAATGACATTGTAGTTTTTTATAGAAGAGGAAAACAAAATGCCTAGGTATTTAAATGTATCTCTTTGCCAAATTGTATCCTTCATGGGTAACATATCTGGGGTGCAGTGCATCTTTATAGGGGACAAATCCGTTTTATTAGTATTTAACTAATAACCAGAAATCATGGAATAAGATGAAATAATCTCAAATAAAGGAGGGAATGAGGATAAAGGATTGCTAATAAATACAAGTACATCATCTGCATATACTAATGTTTTAATAGTAACCTCCTTAATATTAATTCCAGAAATATCATTACATTTCCTGAGGGAAACAAGCAAAAGTTTAAAAACAAGAAGAAATAAAAGCGGGGAGAGAGGACATCCCTGAGACCTATGAAAAGAGGAAATTGGTTTGAAGTTTGGCCATTAATAAATAAACGATATGTAGGAGTAGAATAAAGAGCAGATATCACATGAATAAATAAATCACCAAAATGTAATGCTATTACAGTACAAAATAAAAATTGCCAATGAACATTATCAAAAGCTTTTTCAGCCACTAATGCTAGTACTGCTGATGATAAAGCTAAATTGGACCCTTGTTCCATAACATGTAGTAATGTTATTGTATAATTTGCAGAATATCTATTTCTCATAAACCCAGACTAATCTGAATGAATAATATAATATAAAACAGAGGATAACCTAGTTGCAAGTATTTTGGCATAAAGCTTTTTTTTATTAATGAAATAGGGCGATAATTTGATACCAGTGTAGGGTCTTTAAAACATTCCCCTGGTATGCCATCTGGTCCCAGGGATTTATTTTGTTTAGGAGATTTAATGGCTAATAGAATTTCATCTTCAGTAATGGGCAAATCTAATTAATTTTTTGTTAATTGGGAAATCCTGGGTAGTCCACATTTAGTTAAAAAGGAGTCAATTAAAGAAGAATCATCAAAGTTAGGTTCATTACATAGAGTAGCGTAATAATTTAGAAATTCATTAACAATAACATTTTGCGATAGGGCGTTTTTCCCATTGGGGCCATGAATTGAATTTATTTGTGTTTTATCTTTTTTAAGACATAGATAATAAGCTAAAAACTGTCCTGATCTGTTAGCATTAAAACAGAATTAGGCTTTAGAATTAGAGTTGAATATCAGCTCTTCTGCTAAGGATTGAATTAAATTCATATCTAGGTTTTTGCAATTTCAACCTATACTGGGGGTCATTGGAAGCAATAAAAAGTCTTTCAAATTTTGAAATATGCTCATCCAATTCCTTAATTCTTGATTTACAAGTTTTGTTTTCATGTGCCGTGAGAGAAATGGAAGCACCCCTAATGTAAGCTTTAAAAGTGTCCCATCTATTCACCATGGATGTAGAACCTTCTGGGTTGAGATGAAAATATTCTTGAAGAGCATTTAAGAGTTTGGATTTTTGTTTTGTTCATTAAGAACAATACTAGTAATCATTTGCCATATGAATTGTGTTTTAAAATTTGAGGTCAATTGTGGAACAAATGATATTAGGTATGATCCAAAATATCAATATTACCAATAGTAGGAGTAACCACATAATTAATACGTTGTCTGGAAATTAAAAAATAATCAAGTCTGGAGGGTGAGTTATGTGGGTTAGAGAAAAAGGTTAAAAAAAATGTTTGGAGGAAAATGTAGTCGCCAAATATCTACCAATTTTGTAGTTTTAAGAAAATATTTAAAAGTAATAAGAACTTTAGGAAGTTGATATTTAGTAAGAAAAGTTCTATTTAATAAAGGACCAGATATAAGTTTAAAATCTCCTCCAACTATAAGAGGAATGTTACCTGACTTTAGTACTTCAGTAGTTAGCTTAGACCAAAACATAGGATCATCAGCAGTTGGACCGTATATAGTAAATAAAAACATAACCAAATCAATAATTTTATTTTAGCTATGACATATCTACCTTCAGAATCTGAACGATTTACTTAAAATTTGACAATGTAGTCTTTTTGCAAAAAGAATAGCAACACCGTTTTTTCTACCATTCGCAAGAAAAGAGATAATAGTATCAACTCACTTTTTTCATATAATCTAAGACTTTGTATTCAATATGTGTTTCCTGTTTGAAGCAAATATCAGCTTCACAACTTCCTAAATAGTCCAAAATCTTTGTGCGTTTTACAGGATATCTCAGACCCTTGACATTTAAAGAGATTATTTTAATATTATGAACATTAGCCATAGTAAAATAGAAAAGAAAAAAAAATTAAGAAGTGGAGAAAATTTAAAAGAGAACATAAACAATATTAGCCCTAGAACATGGAATAAGGAAAAAGAAGGAAAAAAGAAAAGACAAACAAACATGAAAAAGACGAAAACAATTAAACAGATTTGAAACGCACACACGCTTTACAAGCATGACTAAACCGTTGGAGCCCAATGTGGAAAAAACAGTTGAATTAGTCAGAAATACAGATTAAAGCAATATTCAAGTAGCAGAATCATGCGTATCCATTGAATGCTGTGAATGTTGATCCAGGATAAATTTTAAATCTTCCGTATGCCAGAAGGACTCTGAAAAATTATCTTTCCAAATTCGCATTGTTGAAGGATCAAAAAGACCCTATTTTAATCCAAGACTATCCAAGACTTTTCAATTGAGGACGAATGTCAGTGAATTCTTTACGAATCTTCACAATATCTTTTACGAAGTCTTGATGAATAACAAGTGTATTACCATTGACCATTAAGGAAGGAATTTCCCTTGCTGCTTTCCTTATCAAGACCAAATGATTATACGTAAAACCTTAAAAATCATTTGTCTTGGCTTAGTGTGATGAGGATTGCGATGAGATGGAATTCTATGCGCTTTATCGATTTCAAATTTCTCCGGAAACTTGAGGGACCATTAGAATGTTGGGCGGCACCACCGCGGTGCAGAAAAACACATTTTTCCACCCGCGAGCAGTGGCAAACACGTCCGCGATATTGGTATTGCTAAACATAGGTCAATTCCCGTCCGCCGCGGAGTGACGCACACCGCCATCAAAGAGAGCCGCCCACCACGGAGGTGGGAGTCAATGGAGACTCACCGCCACGCGGAATGACGTCCATCCCGCTCTACAAATTAGAATGCCCCAAACAAGCAGATGCACCGCAGCGGAGTCGCCGCACAATCAGAGACGGTGGATGCTCGACAGCGGAGCACGAAACCAGAGTCCCAGTCCCCTCCACCCGGTCACGTCGGACTCCATCTAGCACCAGACGCGTGAGGGTCAGACACTTACAGAGTCTTGTTTACATCAGAATTATCGCCAAACATCATTGTGAACATCGATCTGACCCCCATTCATTATCGCTTACAACCTCAGAGCCAGAGTTTACACTGCTGATATCCCTATGGTCATCTGACTAGCATTATCAGATATTTATTCCCCCCGAGTATCCGTAAGGAATATTAGACGCTCACAACCTCAGAGCCAGGGTTTACATCTCTGATATCCCTGAGGCATTCCGATTTCTACTATCAAATATATTTCCAATCTGAGTATCCAAGAGGAATTTTATGTCACTATCAACGGTGTCGAAGGACACCTTATTTCTATCAAAAATTTGAACCCATTCATTACTCACAACGACGTTTGGTATACAATATTGAAGAACTATATATATACAATTTTTAATCAGCTCTTCTACACATCTTGAGCTGCTCTAAGTCAAAGACGGGTCACCTGATGAAGGCTTCCAAGCCGAAACGCGCGTAGTGCATCTACCGCTGTGCCTGCATCATGCCTCTCTTTTCATGTTTTATGTCCAGTCATATGTCTGTCTTTATATATATGAATGAAAAACTCTAAATTATTTTAAAATATATTGAAATGTATTCTAAAAATATTTATCTACAATAATCAAAAATATATTTTTCACAAAAACAAAAAAATACATTTTGAAAATATATGTACTTGTGTAGTTAGTGATATTTTATGTATAGTGGGCCACTAAATATTTATACCCAATTGACTTATATGTCTAGTTATAGGCCTTTTTCAAATTACATGACCGCCATGGACCCAGCTCTACACGTGTTCCCGGAGCTGTACCGGCTACATCACTATCAACACATGGCCCACCGTGGAGGCCGCCACAGGTACGCAACTACACAAATACAACACACAACACACAGGCTGAAACAGGGTTCAAATCTACAACAGACACCCTGCTGGGGCAGTAACACATCCACAAGGTCACCCACACATGACCCACCTGCCACCAAGTCACCCCTCTGCATTCTGGGCACACATCGTCTGCGATCATTCACCAATGTCCAGGTCACGTCACCGCAGGGTCAATACAAGGGAATTCATGCGCACAATGCAGAAGACAGGGCCTGTCCAAGGCATGGGCCACACCATGCACTACACAACAAACAACCAGGGAGACAGACACTGCAGGAGTAGCTGCACAATAACACACAACACAGTTCCAGGGGAACACACACACCACAACACCATCACACACATGGAAATAAACATGAGTACAAGCACCAAATGAACACCTACAAGGAACAAACATGCACATGGACACACAGCCTGCACAGTTACACATACATACCACACACTGACACACAGACACCCACAATGCCAACAACAATTGAGCACAACAAATCTGCAAGCCAAAGTGGGATGTACACAAATGGAAGGCCATGGAGACACACAACAATCATGTGCACATCACATGCAAGACAAGGAACACAGAACACCCCACCCCCCTCAGACCATAAAACCACACATGGCTGGTACAGTCAGTAAAGTCAAACCACAGGCACCACAGTACAACAACACAGGGAGACAGCAAGGCATACCAGGTAAAGGCACAAGGAACAAAGGAAGGCCTGGAAGTCAGGGAACAGCCACACTTGCATACAACCACCTCACAGGAGTACACCAACAGCACAACACACAGGACCCATATACATCCTCCATTACTGACAAACACGAGGAGGAATGTACACACATACCCTCTCACAACAGCAGCACACAACACCAGTGCCACACACACTGAAGGCTGCCAATACTTGCCAGTCCATACACACAAATACAAACACACACCCTGGGTGTAGCCACAAACATCACCCACAGGGATGCCACAGCAAATGTATGTTGACACTTTTTGCACATTGTGTTTTCCACATGTTGGTTTATGTAGATGGTTGGTGCAGTGTAATATGTTGTTCTGTTGTGTTTCCCTAGGTGCCTCAAACTTCTCCTTGCCTAAATACAGTACATACTTCTGATACATGATGGACATTTTGAAGACTGTACATCCTGCACTAAAGACAATTCAGACTCAAAAACAGTGTGTAATGTATTTTATTTACAAAGTTGACATCTGAGAGGGTGAGCAGATTTACATGGAGCTGATGATGGGGCAGTAAGTTGACAGTCATGGTAAATGAGATGTAAGAGTAGATACCACTTTGATGTGGTGACCCAGTCCAACAAACAGGTGACTTTCACAAGGCAGTGTGGGGAAGGACAGTACAAACAGTAAATGCAGTGGGGAAGAGGGTTGCCATCAGGGTTGGCTCCGTGACTGGCGTTTGGCTGGTGCTTGCCACAAGAGACTCCCAGGCTCTTCTTTGGACGGCCCCTTGGTCGCCTCTCTCTGTGGCCGCAGGGGAGGATGGTGCACTGTCATCCTGCTGCAAAACACAGGGGGGTGGAGGTGTTGGTTGGGTGCATGCCTGTCCCTCAGTAACGCCACTTGCTGGCCTATGAGGTCCACCAGTTGTGCAATGCGGGCATCAATGGACCTCATCAGCAGGATAAGCTCACGTAAAAGATCGTCCGACCGGCCACTCTGTCCCTGGGCCGGTTCGTATGCTCCAAGGACTCTGATGATGTGTTCCAGGGATGGGGTCTCAGCCTCCTCGTGTCTGAGGGTGACCCTGGCCCTTCCACCTGCCCTGCTGCCACAGACCTGTTGCCTCGCCACGGTGGGTCCCCGCACACTCTCCCTGCCATCTTCAGTTTTTGGTGTGGGGTGGACATCCCCTGGGACGCGGAGGGTGTTGTAGGTGGCACTGGTGGTGGAGGTGATAGCCGTGGACGCACAGGCCATAACAGCAGGGGTCTGCTGTGCAGTTGGTGTAGCAGCAGACGTGGTGGTGGGGAGGATGGGGTCCTTGGACCTGTTGCTCTATGGCACACCAGATGGGCCGGCCCGGAGCTCATCATCCAGAAAATATTGGGAGTCTACATCTGAGAGTCCAGGTACCGGGGGGGAAACTGGCTCTGCTGGTCATTGGTGTTGTCCTCAGCAGTAAGTTCTTTCTCACTTGTGGATTAGACGGTGAATGGTCATTGTTGTGCACTCTGCGGGCATTCTGTTAGCTGTGTGTCATCAACTGTCTGTACACTACACAATTGACAGATCTTCACAATTTTTTCTATGTGCACTACTGTGTCTCATAACATGGTGCAGAGGTACATACATTTCTTGTACATGTTGTGATGTATCAATGCATAGCATGCAAATGGTACTGTAGTCATGTTCACAGGGACCTGTTGCCATGTAGGGACCGGCAAATCATCTTTTCATTGTTGTCACCTTGTTGATTGTAGGGGTAGGCGGAATTTGCATAATTAGGTTACGCAACTCTTAGCGAAAATGTCAAAAATCTTCACAAACACGCGGAAATATCGCAAAGACACTGAAGTTCTTTTCCCGCCTGTTCGCGATATTTTCTGCGTGATCGCGTTGGAAATGTCTTGCCAACTTGCCCATGTGGTCGCCTATGGGCGGTCCATCTTGTTTTTACTTGTCCCGCCCGCCCGCGATGCTTATTTCCTGCGCCGGGTCGCGCAATGCATGCTCGCGCCTGTTCGCGATACGTATTTCCTGTTCAGGAACGCTTTTATATGTTCGTGCCGCTTTTTTGCGTGCTCGGGGGAAAATATGGCACAAACTTGCCCATGCGGTCGCAATGAGCGTGGCCATCATGTTTTTCACTGTATTGCCAGCGACGGCTCGTGGAGGGAGTTACGGTGGGGCAGGAGGGTGGGGAGGGGGAGGGGCAGGGTGGAGGTTGCTAAAAACCGGCATATGGATAATTGCAGGTAAGTAAACAATTTAATTAATAAAACGAATTTCGTAGCTCGCACTGCATTGCATTTTGCGATGCAAGGCGCACTACGAAATTCGTTTTATTAATTAAATTGTTTACTTACCTGCAATTATCCATATGCCGGTTTTTAGCAACCTCCACCCTGCCCCTCCCCCTCCCCACCCTCCTGCCCCACCGTAACTCCCTCCACGAGCCGTCGCTGTGTATTGCTATGGTTCTGGGGCCTGCTTTTGAATCCTCCTTCTATCTTTTCAATCCTTTGTTTCTAGAAACTGTTTATTATCTCTCAGACTATTTTCCTGATTCTATATTTTTTGTTTTTGTGTACTTTTTGTGTGTTTTTAACTACTTTTTCACTCTTTTTCTATTACCTGCTCTTTTTATTTCTTTTACTTACTTTTTTTATTTTTACCTTTTCCTTCCCGCCCCACCTACCCCAGAACCATGTCCAAAGGGCAAAGGGCTAGATGCCGGAGCCAGAGTCGCCACAGCCTTCCTTGCGGAAGGCAGAGCAAACAAGGGGTGCAGGCACGGGCCTTATTTGGGGAGGTGGAGTTGGCTGCACTGGTTTTCTTTGTGCAGCCCCATCTCCCCTTAACCCTGGCAGCAGGTGGCAGGCCTGGGTCAGGGTATGGGCTCTGGGAGCGTCGACAGCGGTGGGGGAAGGGACGCCGGGCAGTGTTTCGCTGCTCTGGTTTCCGGGTGCGCCCAGACCCAAATGACGCACTGGTGGTTTGATATCCTGGAACGGGAGCAGGACCTGCTGAACCTGCTAGGAGTGGAGGTCCCAGGTCTTGATGAATAACTATTTAATTATTACTACTTTGTGTCTGTTCTTCTGCTCTGTGTTATATATTGCAAATATCTTTTTTTCCAACTAGCTTGAATGCTGCTGCTTACATTACAGTTAAATTACGTTTAAAAGTCTTCTGTGATTGTTATGACACAGGTGCTCTTCTGCGCTACTAATCTTACTTGTTTGCAACTTTGCGTTTGCGCTCGCTTGGCGTTATTATGTAAGAGTTTATTTTAGAGAAATTAAGTTACGTAATGCTATAGTGACTCTAGTCCTTACTTTGTCCTGTCACTAAGAGATAGGGGTGGATTGATACTTAGGTTTAGTTACTTATTAGTATGAGTTTGTAATTTTTTAGTGGTATGCGTGATGCCCCCTCTGTTACGGTATGTGCTGCTAGTTCTTACCCCAGTCCTTATTAGAACCTTTTGTAGTTTGTTCAATGAGTGGTAATAGGCTTAGCACTAGCAGAGCATCAGCACCAATCAATCAACCAACAATTTGGTGTATGCAAAAATGTAGTCATATGTCCTCCATTTGACCATTTATGCATTTTTTTAGAACTAAAAGAAGTGGAAATGCATACTTAATGTACAATTGGCACGCCTGTAATAGGTGTGCTAGGTCAGGTGGTACATACTACTTAGGCTTAGTTAATATTCTGGAATCAGAATGGAAGACAGGATTAGTGTTGATAAATAGTAAGTAGTCGATCCGGGAATCCCTCGATACTACTTGCTGACCAGATGAGATAGGTCAATTTATTTATTGCAATTGACAGTCCTTTAAAAATATTTTATTTGTTTCACACCAATCATCAATGTTTGTCTCTTTCTTATATCTTTCATTTTCAGCACCCAGGGACAAGCAAACAGGGTCTCAGTCGGCAGAAGGAGCAGAACAACAGGAGAAAAGTGACGAGGGCTCTTCTGCTGGCCCTGGTAAGCCTTCTTGTTTTTAATATTATTAATTCTTATTCCCGAACTTTTACTGCACCATATTTTTTCCGAACTATTGTTTCCGTTTCCTAATGCTATTTTTTACCAGCAAAAATCCTTTGATCTGTACTATTTGTTTCTAAATTTGTGTTATCCCAGCCTTTACTATGATGACTCTCTGTACTACTACTATTAGTCTGTCTGTAGCTAAGCTTGCCCAGTTGGCCACTCTTTATTTAAAAGGTTTTAAATAAAACTCAGATTATCCAGTAGCTCTAGCCATTGAGTCTAGTCCTTTGGGTTGTCCTCTTGTACTACTTCTATTTTTTTTGAGTCTTTGTTAATCGTGAGGCTTATTGACAATTCCCACCAACAGATGCCCAACCAGATTTTACTATTTTGATAGGATAGGACATACTACTACTGTTGTAGGGATCCTTTTGCTCGCTCACTCGTGTAAGTCCACACCAAATACCACTGAGTCTATGTAAGTTCAAAAGTTTGATTTTCAATTGACAAGCTCTGTACGTTGTTCTATAATGCAGCACCAACATGAAAATGCATAAGATTAAAACAATAAACATTGTTACACTTAGTTACAGTTACAACAACTACAAGTCCATAGATAAAAATGGGAAATCATGATAACTGAACAGTGGTGGAAGCACCACCATCCCCTTGGTAGGAATATAGTTTATATAAAATTATAAATGAAGATCTGGGCGAAGCGAATTCTGGGGACCCCTCACCTAGTACTGGTAATTGTTACATCATAAGCTCTGCAAAGCTCTGTTTCGTAGAAGGGAATCTTCCGTCTGTAATGAGAAAAATGGTGCGCGTTACTATATTGTAAGCATTTCTCAGCCATGCCAAAAAGTGTAGCATTTTTATGGGTAAGCAATATGGACTAACACCAGAACTCCATAATGTGGCTTGTTAATGTTTTGGTTGACCTGGTACGCAGCGCTTAGGCAGTAGCAGTATGAGGTCATGTGGGCTCAAAAGTGTCTTATACAACAAGCTGCGAGGTAACGTCACATGTGCAAAAATAAAAGACACGAAAAATGGTTGCATGGCTCTGGCTAACTAAGCAAAGACTAGAATGACCCTAGGGACCATATATAACTACTAATGTCTACACTACTACTACCTGATTTGCACTAGTGATGTATGTTGTATATGTATGTATTACTATTAACTCATGTTTCAATCTTGCTATTGAACAATAGGGGGAGGTGTATATGACACCTAAAAAATGTGTAATTATTTTTCTAGGCGCACTACCAACCACCAGTACCGGGGCCAGCGGCTGGTGAGGATGCAGCAGTTGCAGATGGAGCTGCAGGGGGTGAACCAGCACCAGTGGTGGGCGGTGGTAAGTTAGATTCCTAATTCTTAACTATTGACATTACACTCACTGCAAGGGTGTACAGTATGTATACTGTACTGTTGAGACTTGGTAAGTAAGAAGTTGTTGTGAACGTTTGAAGAGTGAAGACACCCTTTAATTGGCATTAGTAAAGACATTAGCGGCAGGAGTATTGAGTAACCAATGGCCTCTTCTATCTGATTTCACCTCTGCCTTGAAAGTTTTATGGAGAATACTAAAAGTCAGATCAGATCACCTGGTGCTGAACTAAAAGGGAAAGATGGGTGGAAGGAAGAAGGACGGGCGAGATTTCATATTTATGACTGACAGAGAGAAGGATACATGTGATGCCTGCATGCAATGCATGCATAGGTGGCTGATAGGTATCAGATGCATGGTTGTGGTTGAATGCCTGAAAAAATCCCACAAATGTTATTGCCCAAGGAAGTGGGAGGATAGGTACATACCACAAATGTTATGTACTGTGCTTCATAGTGCTACCATGCCTCTATGTGTATAATTAACTTGTCTTACTGTTTTTCTAAGAGTATATTTTACAATAGTCTTATTTTTCTTTTTGATATATAGCTACTCCTTCCACGGGGAAACGGGATCGGAAGGAGTTGGCCGTCAAGGCACGGCGCCAGAAGCTGGAGGCCATCCAGCGGGAATATCCTCGGCTGGTGGTCCTGGAAGAGGAGGAGGAGGAGGCCGCAACAGCTACAGCCTCCTCCAATGCCCCTGGGCCCAGCCACCGCCCTCCAGTGGTACGGCGCCACCGTCTGGCAGCCGCCTGCCACTGCCATTCCCTTACCATCATTGGTGCCCCTCCACTGAGGCTGCAACTGCAGCGGTTTGAAGTGCCGCGTCGCCCTTCTTGAGGAAGCAATGCGTGTCCTCCAAAGTCAATCCCCCGAACAAAAAGAAGAGACCCTGTTCATTGCCCCTTTTTTATCTATTGTTTTGGTGGGTGGGAATCGGGCATTGGGGTTTCTTTGTACAATTGGAAATTAGGTTAGACTTTTTCTTTATGGACATTGGTTGCGGTTAGGGAGAGGGGTGGGTCAGGTTTTGTGTTTTTTTTTACATAGTTTTTTTGTTAGGATTATTAAAGCAATATTTCTACTTTACATACAACGTTCCTAATATTTTGTGGGTGGGGTTATTGTTTTAAATCACACTGTTTCCTTGCTGGTGCAGAGCCACCCATAGCCAGTGATTGATTTAAATAATTGGCTGAATTTGTAAGACACAAACAAATAGATGCAGCACCCCTCACTGATTGAGTTGTCCTAACTAATACCGTCATTCTCTTCTAGTCTATGCATTCTTTAACTGGACTGAAATCGGTGTGTGAATTGATTGAAAACATGTCCATTATTAATTATGCCTCCCCCAAACTTCTCTTACCTTTGCTTGATGTTTAACTTACGGTACAAAAGGGGGTGGTGATGGACGAAGCATCTGAATCAATCAAACACTCACACCCAGTCAAAAGATCTGGGTTTAATCCATCACCGTTCTTTAGCCCCCTTTGCCACCCCAGTTCAGTCATGGCTATATGCAAATCAGTCTGACCCTGTGCCTCATGGGAACAGTCCAGCCCGAACTGCCAAGCCATGTCTTCCCTGGACCGGCAACAAGCTTCCGAGGTCCGGTTTCTGGCATTCCAGCCGTCTTCAGCCCGGCTTGCTTGAATCCAGTGGCAAAGTGAGCAAGGGACTCACGTCTGAGCATACCCTGCCACACTTATTGGGGCCAAAAGCGGTACAAAAGGGGGTGGTGATGGACGGAGCATCTGAATCAATCAAACACTCACACCCAGTCAAAAGATCTAGGTTTAATCCATCACCGTTCTTTAGCCCACTCTGCCACCCCAGTTCAGACATGCCTATATGCAAATCAGTCTGACCCTGTGCCTCATGGGAACAGTCCAGCCCGAACCGCCAAGCCATGTCTTCCCTGGACCGGAAACAAGCTTCCGAGGACCGGTTTCTGGCATTCCAGCCGTCTTCAGCCCGGCTTGCTGGAATCCAGTGGCAAAGTGAGCAAGGGACTCACGTCTGAGCATACCCTGCCACACTTATGGCAGCAAAAAGCGGTACAAAAGAGGGTGCTGATGGACGGAGCATCTGAATCAATCAAACACTCATAAGTGTGGCAGGGTATGCTCAGACGTGGTTACAAACTTTGAATCACAACAAATCCATCAACACTCTCTCAGGTGACTGACTGTCTCATTTTCTTTATTTCCAAATGCTTCTGCCAGTGTCTACTACTACTACCACCACAGCCATGGCATGTTAGGAAAGGAAACCATCATCAGCAAGCAGCCATCGCTGTGCCTAAGTTAAACATCAAAAAGGGGGTGGTGATGACTGTTCGAGGAGAAGTAGAAGGAAGTATAGTACAGAACTTACTGCGAAACAATATATGCCCAACTATTTTACAACAAAACATAATGGTGGTGGGGATAGCCTACTACACAGAGTTACAAACTATAGTTGTGTCGAGTCACTTGACTAGGCCTACAGTACACTCTACACAAGCGTATCAGTTAGTGCTGTGTAGGAGGATGACAACAAATCCAATTGATGCCGGCAATTAATGCGGATGTATATGTTCCTTTGGTAAATAAAAATCACCTAAAAAATACACTGCTCATCCGTGGGCAAGCAGAAGAAGATCCTCTCTTTGCCTTGAAATTGAAGCACTGTTGCTTTTGCCACATCGGCCCCAGCAAGCGTGTGATAAATTATTGGTGTACATTTAATTTAGTCACACCTCAATAAGTCACAAAGCCCGGGGGAAGAGGCTTAGGGTTTGTTGAATGTATGGGAAGGGGGGTTTGGCGAAAGTTTTGAAAATGAAAACAGTATGCATGGACAAATAACAAACGACAAACTCTGTAACTACCATATTCATATCAATATGTTAAGGGAGAATAAGGAAATGCATGCATGATGATGATTGATAACGAGACCCGGATTACATACAGTTTGAGTTCAGTTGTTTCGGGCTTACTTTTACAGATAGCAAAGAAAATTTTTAAATACCTGCTGCAGTACTTGTTGTGGGTTGACCTAGCGGGATTTAAATTAGCAGCCGTTCATTTTCCAACTTACTCGCTGCCTCAGCTATCCAAGTTTTGTAGCGGGCAACATCCATCTCTGAAAAAGGAATTCATGTCTTCAGTGCCAATTTTGCCCATGAATCCAGAATTGTGGCAGAAATATAATGTCCTTGTGACAAAATATTATTTTTCACCCTTGTATTGTCAGCTAAGCGACGGGCTAAGCTCTCTACCAACTCACAGGCTTCTATTTTTCCTCTACACCAGGGTTCTGCAAACCGGTCCTGGTGGGCCGGATCCATGCCAGATTTTTAAAATAACTACATGTATCTAATGGGGATATGCACAAAATCTGGCAAGGATCTGGCCCACAGGACCGGTTTGGAGACCCCTGCTCTACACCTTTGTATGATTCAGACACCGCCTTCAACTGATGCTCTAACATTTGCAATAATGGGATAGCTTGGCCCATAGTACAGTCCTCCTTGCTGACTTCACGTGTGAAGACCTCAAAAGGACGGAGCATCTCAGTCAGGCATTTAACTAGGCACCATTGGTCCATCTGAAAGGTCATGCCTTTCACAATAGCATCCCCTCTTCGCATGACATATTCATTGAGTGGCCTGTACTGCTCAAACAGACGATCAAGCATGTAATAGGTTGAGTTGCAATGTGTTGCCACCTTTTGGATAAGAGCTATAACTGGCATTGTATAGTCACGTTGAATGATCCTCAGCTGCTTCCGAGCTTTAAAATATGGCTGAAATTAGTGCATATTCTTCGGCAGGTGGTCAGTAAGTTGCCGACTATATGGGTTTTTTTTTCAGAAAGACTTGAACTATAATGTTTATGCAGTGCGCAAGGCCAAGTTCTTGAGCCCCTCAGCAGTGATCAATAACCCATTGCCCTCTGTGACCTTTGGCTGCTGTGGCGGTGTCATGATAGTTGATTGTGGTGTGGAAAACTCCTGTGAGATTCAGGGGTGTCCAGTTGGCAAACACGTAGACCTTGACTTTGGTCAGGTTCATTTTGGACAGTGCTGGGCAGTTTTTGGTAGATGTTGGCAGACAGGAGATTGACAAAGGCTCCTGTATCAATCACAACCGTTATTGTTTGGCATTGTATGCTGATGTTACACTTGGCAGAGCTGTGCACTGCAACCCTGCAAGGCTCTTTGTATATATCACATGGATTGTCCTTTGTCCAACTTCATCCATGTCATTCCCCTCTGCAGCTTCAAAATGAGTGTCTAGCACGCACACTGTTCTTGTGGCTCTGGAATTGGGTGATATAGGAGTCAACTGGCAGTCTTTGATGAAGTGATTCAACTTGCCACAGGCACTACACTTTTTACCTCTCACATGGCAGTCACCTTGACGAGGTGATGGACCTCCGTACCACCTGCATGTTTGACCAGGTCGCTTGGAGTGGGCACTTCGGTCTTCATGTAGCTAGGCTCCATGCTGATTACATTAATAGGCTGCGACTTGATCTGATATTGTAAAACTGCATCCATATGTGCTGCCCATACTTTGGATCACACCCAGGGAGAGTATGTCCCTCATGGACGAGTTAGTCACGTGCAAGACCTGCTCCCACAGCTTTGCTGAAGCTCACCCCTGTACAAATTGCCCCTGGACTTCATCATTGTAGGAAGCTGGTTCTTTATAGGGAAGACCACTAGGTGGTTTTACCATGCACAGAGCCCAGTGATTCCCTCAAAAGTGTACTGGGCTCTATTTAAACCCAAAGTGCTCTATTAGTGGTAGTGTGGGCGAGCAGCTTTAGGCTTAGCACAGAGGAGTGTAAGACATTTATTGAACACACATTGACCAATAACTGACACACGACTCAAAAAGGAGATTCACACTAATTTTATAAAAAATAAGCTTTGTTTGAGTTTTAATTTAATACCGAGATCTTCGCAAAAAGGTAAGTAAGTTCTTCAGGAAAAACACTTTACTCTTTTAAAAGTCGAAACTTAGTGCAATTTTCAAACAGTTCAATGTTATCCTTGGGAGGAAAACAGCAATGAAGTTTCAATGATAAGTACCCAACTTATAGTTCCATTCTTTGGGTTTAGGAGCAGCAGAGGGCAAGTTTCAGGAAAACACAAAGTCTGCACCACCAGTGGCACAGGGGCGGCTGAGTGGAGAGGTAAAATTCGGAGATGAGCCCAATGTGTTTCAATAGAGACTGGGGAGCTTGAAGCCATGCAGTTTGCAGGTAAGTAGATTGCTTGCAGGGACCAAGTTTTGGGGATTAGAGCAAGCATGGGGGGGTCAAAAGCCACCACAAAACATACACCACCAATGGCACAGGGGCGGCCGGGTGCAGGTTGCCAACACTGCGTTGGGCGCCTAATGCTTTTCAATGGATAAACTTGGTTGGACAAACAGGCTGCAGTCGTCAAACCGGAGCCTGTAGGCAGAAAACAGCAGGGTAAGTTGAGGTGTTGGGGGTTATGGGGATACCATCGGGTGAGGGCCCCATGGCCCAGGAGTTTCGGGGCAGGGGTGTACTTTGACGTCAGATTCTTCTTACCGAAGCAGGTCGCGGTCGGGGGAGCCACTGGATTCAGCCTGCAGGTGTTGTAGCGAAGTCCAAGAGAGGTCAGCCAACACAGGACTTGAGGTCAGGATTACTGGGGACCTGTTCTGAATCAGTGGGCCACCTGGACACAGGCCGTAGACATTATATGCAGAGTGGGCAGGACTTGCGGTTCGGGAGGGCACCAGAGTCCTCTGTGCAGGTTTTTTAGGGACAGATCAGCCTCCATCAGGAGTTCTGGTCTTTATCAAAGGTCAAGCAATCTTCCTCAGCTTCTGGAAGTTGCTGGCTGCAGGACAGGTGTTGTTTTCTTTTGCATGGTCTTTGGAGATGGAGACAGACCAGTAGGGCTGGGGCCAACTCAGTAGGTTCCTTCAGGCTTCACTGTATTGCGCCTTCTTCGTCCTTCCTAGGTCAGAAGGAACTCATTTCAGGGTATAGAGGAGCCACCTAAACATTAAATTAAGGGTGTTTTAAGGGAGTTTCAGTAGAGCCAATGGCCACCTTATCTGGAATGGCTACACTCTCAATTATGCCACTCTCCTGTGAGAGAGGGCATAGTCCTAGCCCTGATTGGAGGAGTTCCCACATCTTCAAGATGGCGGGGACTGAAAGGTGTACTTCACCTTGCCTCCTTCACCTTAGGAGTGGAGTTGGCAGAGGTAGGTAACCATTCTATACTTCCTAGGTTTTCTTGCAGTTTTCCTGCCCAAATTGGGAGTGTAAACTGGGTGTCTTCATCTGCTGCTAGCAGCAGAGGCTGGGGTCGCATTTACAAAGGCAGCAGGCCTTTGAAGCTTCCCTCTCGAGCACTGTGCCCATCCTGGGGGAGGAGGTGTGATACCTCTGCCCAGACTGTGCATTGTTTCTGGTCCCAGAGAGTAGAGGCTCTCGACCCAGGGGTCCAGAACCATGTCTGGTGGTGGCAGGTTGCCTACAGCCAGTGTGTGACTACACCAAGGTTGGTAGGTCTTCATAAGGCACCTCTGAGGGGCCCTCTGAGTACATGGTTCAATACATCTCACACTGGCATCAGTACCAAACACTCCTGGTTTCAGAGAATCCATCATGGTGCTGGAGAACTTGAGTTGTCGAGTTTCCAGCTCATGTACTTTCTACAGCTTCCCTGGCACTTACAATATCTAAGAATGAACTTAAATATTGCAGGGGCATATCTGTTCATGCACATATGTCCACACCTGGGGTATAGTGCACCCTACCTTAGGTCTGGATGGCCTGATACAGAGGTGACTTATCTATACCTTAGGCAGTGCAAGTTAACGTGGTGAGCCATGTCAACTTTGTTGTTTTGTCTTCACCAAGCCATGCATGCTGCAATGGCTGCCTGCAGGGCCTAGTTGAGGTGTCCCAAGGGGACCCTATCAGGTCCCAATTCCCTAGGTACCCCAGTACCATTTTCTAGGGACTTCCAGGGGGCCTGAAGGGCCGATTGTGGAATAGCTTTAAGGAAGAAGCCCTGGCACAGGTGACTTGGTAGGCAGGTAACCTTTGGACTAGAAACAAAACCACATCAATTTCCAGGCAAAAGTGGGGACTAAAAGAGGCGCTTTCTCCCAGTCATCCTCATTGGGCAGCGTACACATGTTGGCTAGTTCCTGCAGCCTTGCATAAAAGTCATCCACAGACAACAGGCTTCTGGTGTCCCTGACGCAGGGGGGGACTGTTCATAGTCCAGGTTTGCAAAAGGCTCAAAATCAGCAGTAAAGGTGTTATTGAGAGTAGTGTACATGCGGGAAGGGCTGCTTCCAATATGATTTTAGCTGTTTTGTGTATGTCAGCCCTTCCCTGGTGAAGAAGGAGTAGCTATTTCCTCTCAGAGGCAGTGCCTCCTGCTAGAAAGCAGGTTTCCAGGCTTTCGATCCACGCTTTCCACCTATCAGCCTGCCTCAGTGGTAGGCCTGTTATTACAAAGGCCTCCAAACCTGGTAGGATAATGCCATTGGTCAGAGAACTTCTGGAGCTTGCTGAAACTGTGAAGCAGCTCCTGTTCACCTGTATGGTACCGGAGGGATGCAGTCTCATGTAGGCACTTAACCTCCTCCACTGCCAAAGGGGATATTAGCGGGCAGTCTTTTGCAGCAGAACCCTGGTTGCCACTCCTGGTCTTCCTCAGGCAGAGACCTCAGGTTGAAGCCCTTCTTCGAGCTGGTGTGCTGCTCCCACCTGGTGGCCGAGCTTCCTGCTGGAGGCTGAGGAGGACTATGAAGCAGCGCCTCTGGAATTGAGGCAGAGGCCCTGTATGCTACCGGCTGCTAGGCTCGGGGTGCGCCATGTGTAAGGCCTGCTTATGCTGGTAGGCACTGCACGGAGTGCTGCTCGGGCTGCTGACCACCTCCCCAGAAGCTCACAGCTTTGGGTACATGACCACTCGCCCGTATGAGCCGGGCTGCCCTGCGAGGCGGATGGCTGGGGGTTCGGCCGTCCTCCTCATCACCTGGGCGCGAGAGTTGATGATGAGCTTCCCAGGGCGGGCCGGCAGCTGGTCATGCGGAACACCTGTCCTTGTCGCCAATGTATGTTGGGTCCCGCAGGGGGCGTTAAATACAAATACGACTGACATCAGAGTTGTAGGCTCCCCTCGTAGACTGATCATGCCTAGTGCGTCGCCAGCCTATGTATTCCGCTCCAAAAGTCGGGAAGCTAGAAGACGCAAAGGACTGCACGCCCGCAATGCGGCCCCCGGGGGAAGTGAAGGTCGGAGACCAGTCTTCCCCCGGGGTATTCACGCAAGGGCGGAAGGACATGGTGGGGGATGGGTTTGGAGGGTTAAAGGAAGGGGTGGGATTGGGAGGGCAGATATGGTGTCAGGAGAGGAAGATCCGGCCTCTTCCTGACACCTAAGCACCACCGGGAGGACGTAGAAAGTTTGAAGGGGAAGAAAGTTTTGTTAGGGACAGTGAATTAGTGATAGGCGGCCGATTTGTCGATCGGCTGGGGGGGGCTTGTTCCTTTGTTCCTTTCAGTGACATTTCACTTAGGGTAGGGCTAGCCAAGGGATCACGTGTTCGGGCACCCTGGTGACTCCCAGCGCGGCGGCTGGCTTCGGTGTGAGGAGCCCGGGTGACCAAGTGGGCCTGGCGGAGCGATCGCAGCCGGGCGTGTGCTACATGCACAGGCCTGGATGACTGGGTGCTGCGGCGTGGTGGCCTTGACGGGGCACCGCCTGGAAGTCTGCTGTGGCAGGTATGGGGAGGTTTTTCATGTTTGGGGGTGAGGGGGCGGGCGGGGGACCCCTTCCGGGAGCCGCCCGTGGCCGCGTTTCAGGCTGTTTGGGAGGTCGCCATCGCCCACGAGAAGGGTGGGGGGAGGGTAGGCTTCCCGGTCTACTTGGGTTGGGGGAGGGGCGGCCTGTCCTGCGTTGCTGGTGTTGCGGGTCCCCTTGGCCATTGTCGGACACCCCGGGTGCGGCTTGCGGACTTGTTGGGGGGGTTGCCCCCCCTCCCCCCTCCACCTTTTTGCCTGGAGGAATCACTATTTCAGCCAATAGGGCAGTGAGCACACTTGCAGATGGCGTACCATGTAGGGGCAGGAGCACCGGCGGTAGGTCGCCGAGCTCGCAGTGTAACCCCCCCCCCCTTCCCCCCTTATGCGTCTCCACCCTTTACAGCAGCTAGGACGGGGTCAAGGCCTGGCGATTGTCAGACCCAGTAGCGTTTCTTTGGTTTCCTGGGCTATTGCGGCACGGCGGGGGTTACAGCATTTGAGAGTGGCGGGGGCTGCTGTCATGCCGATGGGGGCATGCGGGTGGTGCTTTGTGGGGGTGCCCATGGGCGGACTCAGGGACTTCCAGCACGGTGAGAGGCCCGGTGGTGCTTGGGCCCACCTGGTTGGACCGGCCAGGTGGGGGGGGTAACCAGAGCAGGTGTTTGGGCCCGGAAGGAAGGCGTGATCCAGTGGGGCGCACAACGGCCTCCAAACGCTGTCCCGAAGCAGGAGGGGGGTCCGCGGCGGCCTGCCTTCTGTTTGGGGATTCGCGCAGCAACTGATACAGCGGGCTTAATTTGTCAATGTTATGCAGATAATTTGAGAGAGAAAGGTGGTTTGAGGGGGAAAGTGGAGGTTTGTTTGCTCTGGATGCGAAAGGCGAGGTGTGTGGAGTGGAAGGCTCGCAATGGGGGTGCAGTGTGGATGGTAGTCGAAGGGGACAGGCTGCGGCTGCGTGGTTTGCAATGGGGGGGGTGCATGGTGCCCGGACAGTTCATTGGAGTACAGGAGTCGTGTACGGCTACAGAATGGTTTGAGGGCACGGCAACCGAGGGAGCAGCAGCTCTGAGCAAACGGGATGTGGCCCTGGAGAAAAATGCCAGGAGGCCAGGGCGGCTACAGAATGACCTGCGTTTTATGGCCACGGTGGGCACGGCAGTTATGCACAAGCAGAAGATGTACCGGTTTACCCTCAGGTATGCATTTGCAGCTGCGGCTTGGGGGGACACAGTTGGTTATTGCAGGTGGGTGGTCCTTTCTTGGCTACCTAGGGATCCAGGGGGCGTGGCACGGGGGTTTTCCGGGGAGGCAGCCAGATTTTGGTGGTACGTTGTAGGTGGCATGCTTCACATCATGGCTCATAGGTATGCGGGGTAGGGGCCTGGCAGATGGGGCTATACACGCCTGGGGGGGGGGCTGGTTGTGCTGGGCTTTACCGGAGGTTGAAAGACTTAGTGTCTGGGATTTGTTGCATGGCAATTTTTCCTGTGGGCGGGGTTCACGTGAGCCGAGTGCAGGTGGGAGGTGCAGTCTGCAACAGCGAACACAGGTATGAGGGGTTGAACATGGGGTTTGTGGGGTGCTGCCATCAGGTTGTCGGGCGACTGGCGCATAGGCATGCCAGGGTATTTCGGCAGTTTGCGGGGGTGGAGTGATTTTTGGCAGCGGAATGAGGAGTATCCGGAGGCAAGGCATGTGGGCGTGGGTGCAGGTGGTGGCTGGGTGGCCATTGTTTGGGCGGGTGCGCATGAGTTTATGGTTCAGAGCTGTGGATCCAAAGGGGTCTGTGGGGGGGCAGGTTGGGTTTCTCGGGTGGTTTGTGGTGCCCGGATGGGGCGCAGGCATTTCGAGCGGAGCAGCGATGGTGCGGTAAGGATGTGACAGGGGTGTGCCCGGACTTTGGGGCAGTGGGGTGCCGGGAGTAGTGGCACTATTGTGTCGGTCTGTTCGGGGCAGAGGGGTGTGTCCAGAAAACAAAGGGTTGAGAGTGTAGGACGTTGGGGGGGTATTGGTTTACGTCAGACGGAGAAGGTAGGTTCTCTTGGTCTTTATTGGACTTGTGCGTAGGCGGGCTGTTTTGTGGCAGGGTCGTCATAATGAGGCATAGGGTTCTTGGAGTCCTGGGGGGGGCTGCTGACTCGGGGTGACGGAAGTACTGTCTGGTGTTTAGGGCGGCATAGGTATTGGGGGGCATGGGCTTTTTCCAGAGATGTTTGGGCCGACTGCCGCACGAGGGCTGGGGTCCATGATGTAGGTCTTGCAGGATTAACTTTCATTGTCTACCGTGGGATCGGGAAATGGAGCGAGAGCCAGGGCGGTCGCCTGGATGGGGGGTTGGCCTTTCTCCCGGCATTTCTGATGGCACAGGAGGCGCACGTGGTGGATGGTTGTCCAAGGGTGGGCACCTCTCATGGCTGGCGCCCTGGAACCCACGGGTACGTGCGCTCTGTAAATAAATATTGACATAACATAACATAACATGAAGAAGTTTGGCCCGAGAACGTTTATGCGTACGGGTGGCAGGCCCGGGTGGTGAAGGGTCGTTCACTGCGTGTAGTGGGGTGCAAGGGTAAATATCCATCGCACGAAGATATAAGGGTCGAAGTGAGGATGAACGTGCAGGAGTCTGATTCTTACTTGAGAATAACGTTTGTTCAAATTGCAATCATATGTTCATCGGAAGATCATGTTTTACGCTCTAGAATGCTTCTTTGTCGTCAGGTACTTCTGTGGTTAAACATGCCTTATGGATGTGATGCAATTACATATTGAAGGGGACCAACCTTACATGCTACACGGCGTTGGGGGGGGGGCACTCCCCCCACCCCCCTTTTTGTTCTACGAACCAGGAGCGGTTTAAAAAAAAAAACACTTTATTGGCTATCAGGGGATGCAGGGGATGGAGGTCCATGGTGTGGATGGTTGTTCACCTCGGAATTAGGGGGGAGGCACTTTGGGTGACCAGTATATTGGTCCAGTGAGGTTGCTTATTTTGCTGAAGGGCAAGTACAAGTGGCAGACGGTCGTTCGCCGCGAGGGGGGGCAATTATCCAAAGCAAGGAGATACAAGAGACGAAGTGAGGAAGAACAGGCGGGAGTTTGTGTCTTGCCAAAGAACACGTTTGTTCACATTGAAATCTGATCATCTGAGATCATGTCACGCTCTGGAATGCTTCTTTGTCATCTGGGAATTTTAGGATTGAGACGTTCCTTACAGATGCAATGCGATTACATGGTGGGGGAAACGAGCTCACGCTGCCCAGAGCTGGGGGGGACCTTTGTAAGAACATGGAGCGGTCAAAGACTATTGTTGTTCGTCAAGGGATGCAACGGATGGTGGTACAAGGGGTGGATGGTCGTTCACCTCGGAAAGGGTGAGGGCACCTTGGGTGACTAATGGATTGGCCCAGAACGGTTGTTTTTTGCTGAGCATAAGGAAAAGTAGTGGACGGTCGTTCGCCGCGAAGGGGGGGGCAGTTGGCCATGGGTCGAGGATGGGCCCAACAAAGGGGGTATGTGCATGGGACACGGGTCCAGGTGGGGACTGGTGGTTCACGGTGAAGGTGGTGTCTGTTTGCGGACTGAGATTGGCCCTGAAAGGTTACCAGTTCCACGGGATGCGGCCAGGTGATGGATGGCCGCTCACCACGGGGGGCACCGATTATTGGTCAATGATTGGGCCCGGGCATGGTGTTGTTTCATACGGGCATTGGTCCAGGTGGTGGATGGTCGTTCACTGCGTTGGGGGAGCACCGTACAACTGGGAGTGGCCCCAGGGGGGGGGGGGGGGGTTGTTTTCACATCATGCAGGTACTGACTGGATGGAATATCGCCACAATAAGAGCAATTTTGTTTCCTGGAAGGGTTTGTTCCGGAACGTTCCGGAAGTGCTAGGGACGCGTGTTTAGGTGGATGGTCGTCCACTGGGTGCTGCAGAGTGGGGTGGCAGTCTTAGGTGCACATGACTGAAGGGCACGTGGGCCCGCTATGGAAGGGCACCTTTCGCTATTCACGTTTGCGCCAAGAATGGTACTTTGCTGCAGGATACAGGGGGAGGTGATGAATGGTCGTCCGCTAGGAGGCCGCAGGGTTGGCTGGCAGGAGGCGAAAGGTGCGTAGGACAGTGGGGGGGGGGCAGGTAACCGCCCTCCGGGGGTTCCCTGGTTGGCGGTACTTTGGAGGGGTGGGGAGTTGCATACGGGCGGATCCACCCCTCGGGTGGGGGGAGAACGGTACACAGGTGACTGATAGCGGGACACGGGAGGCAATGAGCAATGAAGGCAAAGTCAACAGAGGATGCTTGGAGGGCAAGTGAAGGTGAGAATGGGGAAAGGAAGGAGGTTATCGAGTGAATGGGGAAGAGTCAAACAGGTGAGATGGTTTTGAGAAGGCAGAATGGAGAATGCCTGGGTATGGGAAGGAAATGTATATTTCTTGCATTGATGTACTGTTAATAAGTCTAAATGATTGCAACCTTGTCCAAATAAAATGGCCTTTTACACTTCAAGTAACAGCGTGGAGTGTAGTTATTGCGCTCTGTGTAACACAAACCATACAACTCGAGACCACCCCTACATGGCAGGCGCGCAACACCCATTGAACTCACCGGGCTTCAGCCCCCTCCCTCGTGTGTGGCAGACCGGGATGAGACAGATCCCGGGCACACACAGAGCCGCACCCGAACGTTTAACAGGTCTTTAAAAGACCATTTGAATGTTAATTAGGCCTTACACCCCTTCTAAGAGCCCCTGCAGCCCCACTCTGCCTACTGATTAAAGGTTCAGCCCCCCCACCCCCCCCCCGGAATTTGGCTCTAGTTGTGCCTCTGCTACATGGTATGTCCTGCATGGACACACCCACGTAATCCAGGAACACTACACAGGCCAGGGTGACACTTCATTAAGTTGCTTTGAAATATTAATATGGAAACAAATAGCAGGCATATGCAAATTTATTTCCGCTGCATACCGCTCTAAAAACACCAACAGTATGCATCTCCGTGAGGCTAAATCTATGAATATTTCTCTGGACAGATGGTGGAAAACAGCTTTGATATCGCATCGTAGAGTGAGACAAAAAGAGAACACCTCAGTGAGGTTCACGTGGAGAGTAAACTGGGACGGGGGAGGGTACATTCCCTTTTGTTGGTCTTTTAGCACTGGGTCAAATATTGGTGGAATGTAGTCTAAAAAAATCTATTGATACTTTTCGTGAATCACGCGACTGTACAATTGAAACATCGATCTATTTGTTTATGCTACATGGAGAAGGAATTCTGTCTTGGGGCTTGTGTTTAGTTATTTTCTAAATGTACTGGGGAGTGCAGGCTCTTTAAAAGTGTCGGTGTTATCTCCTCTGAAAAAATAAATATTTGTGCTCACAAAATACAGGCAGTTTTGTCCAACACAGCGGATCCCGTCATGCACGCACTGCTGCTAGGAAATATTACTTGTAGTTCTCAAAATAGACAACAGGTGGCGATAGTCTACTAGAAGCACCGAAAAATGCGATGATCGATCTGACGAATGGGCACTATTTTGTGTAGGTAATTAGAGATTAACAGGAGGCAGGAACAGGAACGGAGAGAGCACCGAATACAAGCCGCACGGCAGAGCAGCGCAAGGTAGCAGCCCATTCCATCTGCCGATAAGAGGGAGAAACATAGAAACGTCCTACTGTGCAGCTCTACCGGTAAGTTCAGTTCAGAACAAGTGCATGCATTTCCACAAATATCTCTTTCTAGTAACGGACAGTTCTTGTTGGTTACTTTTTTGGGTATTTTTTTTAATTATTGCTTCTTTAATTTGATTTGTTTGCTGTAGTTATATGGAGTTCAGAGTATATCTTGGAAGGGAAGATATTAGGTATGAAGCGCTATAAAAATAGGTATGATGATGGTGGGGATGATGATCAATATGCTATGTGCCTTATTTAGTGCATGGACATCCCTACTGTTAAGTCAGAGTTCGTTTGCTCCACCGTGCGCTCTATTATTTGATTCAGAGGTACACTGTCAATGATGTGTTCTTTGGAGATGTTGTTCACTTTTTTTTACCATCGCTCTCCTTGTCTCTTACAGTTTGTTCACTTTCAAAGACAGATTTGCAGCACAATATTCTGTACATTTCTGAGTGTCCTGCACGAACCCCCCCCACCCCGGCAATCCACTTGCCGTCGGCTGCAATTATTCTGACCATCGACGTGGTATATATCTCCGTGATAAAACACTACTTCACTTCCAGACAATTTCCAATTGCCACGCCTTGTTGTTACCCACCGAAAGGGCACATTTTGGACAGATTTGGCCCCAAGCGTATGTGACGCACCTTCTCCTCAAGTGTGCCAGTTTGAGGCAGAAGGAACTTTTTTCTCGCGCAATAGTGCACGCCTCCTCGCACTCATCATCATCATCTCAGCGCAGGCGAGACTAGTGCCGATTTCGTAGGTTTCAATCATCCTTTTACGAGAAAAACATTTATAAGCCTGGTAAACCCAGCTCTCTGGAGTTGTAGTGTTAAGTAGCTGTGTCTGACACGTGTGCTTTCACACTTGACCATTGGAAGGTGAAACATGCAAAGAGGCAGGCGCGCAACACCCATTGGACTCACCGGGCTTCAGCACCCCCACTCCCCCCCCCCCCACCCCCCCCCTCCTGTGTGGCAGCCCGGGATGAGACAGATCCCTGGCACACACAGAGCCGTACCCGAACGTTTGACAGGTCTTTAAAAGACCATTTGAATGTTAATTAGGCCTTGCAATTGTTTCACTCCTTCTAAGAGCCCCTGCAGCTCCACTCTGCCTACTGATTAAAAGTTCAGCCCCCCGAAATTTTTTCTTATCCCCCCCCCCCCCCCTGAAATTTGGCTCTAGTTGCGCCTCTGCAAAGAGGTAACCCCCACAGCTTACCTTGGGTCACAGACGACATATGCAGTCAGCTGGTGGGCCCTCCCAAACCAGATCGCCAGGGACGTAGCTTAATCATTCACATACTTTTTTTGGGGAGGTAATTGGTTGAATCTCAAATATCCCAACTAAAAAAGCAAGGGTTTGCAGGGTGGAAGGATACTATGACCAAGGTCTGGGAGGGACTGTTTCCATATGGAGCAGGGTAGGTACTGATTTGCAAGAGGTGGGCTTCTGTCCAGAGTGACACAGTGGGTGAAAAACGATGCCTTGGAACTACTCCGAGTGATTGCCACTGGTTGGACTATTTGCATGCATTCATGCAATCACCTATTGCACTCTATATATGTTTTTAAGATCATGACCTAAAACATGAACAAGTTAAAACCTATTAGTGAAATAAGAATGATGGAAATGCAGACACAGACATAGCAGTCCTGATTCAGGGGCCCGTGACCCAACTACCAAACTAAGAATGAATTGGAGGGAAGTCACAACCCAAACACGCCTGCTGAAGTTACTGCCCTCCCCTTCCCACCTGGGGCTGTTAGTTCTCCTTGCGAACTCATGACTATGTTAATGCACAAAGCAACATCTGGAGTCCCTGCCCTGGGATTGCTTATTTTAAATGTATTTTTACTGCACACACTTTTTTGTCTCTGGTAAAAGAAGCCTTGTTGATAGAGTTGTCAAAGCGGTGCATATGGGCAAGGCTCAAGTTTTTAGTCCTCGTCTTTAGAATATCAATTTATCAAGTGTCTTACGGCCCCATGTACTAAGCGTTGTCACAAATAGAGGAGGGCGGCAGGCAACTTAATAGGACGGCCTAGCCAAAGCCAAACCAAATGTCTGGATTGGCTCCCTGAGTATGCACGCAACCGGAGCCATGAAACTATTTGGCATCCATATTGCGAAGCAAACACAATGTAAAATATAATACACTCTCTTCAGAATTCAAAAAGTGTATTTATTTAACATGCAGAAGCATTTCACCTTAGTCCATCAGATTATGTGACTGCATAGACAGACACAAAAAACTGAGAAACATTCATGGCTCACCCCCAATGACAATGAAATCAGTGAACTAAGAGGCAAGTCAGTACTCGTAAACCCTAAAACTGGTCTACATTTTAAGCAGGGAAGCTGGTATTGATTCCAGGTAAACTTGTTTCACATTTTGAAATTCAACACTAGCAGGTTATCTCGGTCTCTCTTTCTCTCGCTCCATTACATTAAAGGTCCCAGTTTTGTCTTCCATTCTTGGCTCAGAATGAGAAAAAACTGACAGATAGCAGACCAGACTCAGGGAAAACCAGACCAAAATACCAAGCGAGGAATGCACTTATTTGGGGCAAGTCACGCCCCAAACATCGCACCTGAGTTACCCCTCTGTGGATCACATCTGAACCAGCAACATTAAGATAAGGTTTTCAGTTACTCTGAGATGTGGGCACCACTTCCTGTGCAGTGAGATAGGGGCACAGACTGTAAAAGGAGCAGTAATTCCCTGGCTCAGGCAGAATATCAAAGCTGCAAAAGAATGACCCATTACCCGCTCATCTGCCCGCTTTGCCTCAGTCCCTACCTTATGAGGAGCCCCTGCGCACCAGACAGGAAGTTTACCATTCCTCACAAGCTTCAAAATACACACAATGTATTTCTTCAGTGTCTACCCCTAGGTCATCAGTAAAAAGAGTCCCGCCCTCCTCCCAACTTCCTGTATGCAAAAGTTAAAGTGAGTTGGGTGATGTAATAATGGGAGAAAGGGAGGGACGCAGAGGATTCTGATTGGTGGTAATGAAGATTACTGGTTAGTTATCATTTAATTGCTTGCTCAGTGGGCAGGAAAGTGTCTCAGGCCTCAATAAAGAATGTGATCTATAAGATGTCCTGTGGGTGTAGAGCTTGCCAGAGCTCGTGTCTTCACCTATGTATTGTGCTCCCACTGGACTTTCACTTTATATTTGATCAGGTTTAATTTCGCGAGGCACGAGGACTTAATTATTTTGTTAAATGCTGTATGTGACTGTTGTTACTTAGCTTAGGTTCCCTGATACCCCCAAGGATGACTACAATCTCCAGAAATAAATACATTCATAAATAAATATCTTTTTTTTAAGTAAAAATATATTAAAAAATCACTTTTACAAAATCATCTCATTCATGCAAAGCAAATCTGCCCAAAAATCTGTTTAATTGCTCCCAGGGCCAAAATGTGTGCGCCGCACTGAATTTTCTAATATGGAACGCTAATGTTTTCATTAGCCAAACTAGAGCAAAATATTCCTTGTTTGTTTAACGCTAAACACAATGTTGATTTGCGACGTACTGCAAAGCCAGAAGAGTGCAGTACTCGTCTCATAGACAACCGCCCTTGGGATAATTGAGCACTATGTGTATTTTTTTCTGAATCGTCCATGTATTACGTGTGGAAAAATCTGACAATTTCCATTTGCTAATTCTTTGCACCTGTTCCCATTTGATGCTTGTATTCTTCCCTGAGCCAAGTCGTACTACTTTGCATCCCTTTAGTGGATATGTTTTTGTGTTTGATCTTAGGGCTCTTTGCCTGTTCTTACCCTGCTATTCACACTTTGCATGAATTATATGAAGTGTCACGCTAGTCAATGCGCTGACGTCATCTTTGACTGATAGTAATCATTTGCATATTTTAGCGTCACCTAGCATTGGTTTGCATCATACAGCAGAGACACAAAAGCATATTACCGGTGGGACTATCTTCTGGCACGTTACTTATTTGGTGTTATTGCTTAGAACAATGAATTCATTTTGGATAAACAGCATGGTCCCTACGCAATCATTTCAAAAGAATTTGTTTTGAAATGAAAAGTCATCATTTATTTGTGACATCACCCACTATAAATGTAGCTAATGCACTTTTCTGATCCCCTGACAATCTGCCATTTTCAAACAGTTCTGTTCACAGCTTGTGTGTAAGTTAAACCTGTTGTGAGATCCATAATGGTGAAATGTCCTTTCCACTGTTTGCAGATCACAGAGAAGTGATGGTGAGTGGAGCACTGGTTTCCATACACAGCCTTTGTGATGCACAGGGCTGACATGTCTCCTCTGATGCAGCCCTACGAAACACCAACCCCAGGATCTACTCTGTGATATCAGGGAGACCACAGTCAATCCTCCAGATAAAGCTAATACTGAGGACTGCTACTTCACTACCTCAGCCATGGAAGGTAACAGCTCGGACTACTCTACGCTTTACAACCTGCATGAAGGTCTCTACTCCCGCAACCTCTCCTACCCCTTTAACTTCAGCTACAGTGACTACGACCTGCCCCTCGACGACGAAGACGATGTTACCAAGACCAGGACCTTTTACGCTGCAAAGATTGTGATTGGGATATCGCTCATTTGCATCATGCTAATTTGCGGCATTGGCAATTTTATTTTCATAGCAGCCCTGGCCAGATACAAGAAGTTAAGAAACTTGACCAATTTGCTTATTGCCAATCTTGCTATTTCTGATTTCATTGTGGCAATAGTGTGTTGCCCGTTTGAGATGGACTATTATGTTGTGAAACAGCTCTCGTGGGAGCACGGCCATGTACTGTGTGCATCAGTAAATTATCTCAGAACTGTATCTCTGTACGTGTCCACCAATGCCCTTCTGGCCATAGCTGTTGACAGGTAAGTCTTTTCAATTCTGATGTAGGACTGTCTTCATATCAGTGTTCGTATCCACCCACCCATCCGTCCATCCATTCATCCAATGAAAAACAATGCTATGTGACCACGCTAGTGTACTTATGCTGAGTGCAAGGACGTGTGTAGGATGCTGTCAGAAAGATGATCTGTGACTGTGTCCTTCTGGCCTCACAGGCACTTGTCGGTATGTCCATTCCTAGCATTCGGACTCCTCCTCCAGGGGCATTGGTGAACATTATATATGTGGTTATCCTGTTACTGAAGCCCCAGTCACACTACCAGAGTGTGCGCATGTGCAAATGTGACTTCTATGTGAAAAGTTGTGCAGCCTTTGGCTGCGTCTCACTATGGATGAATGTATCAAGGGTCCCTCAGATCTTCTATGCCTCTCATTACCGCGCCCCCACCCTTATGGTACGCTACTCACTGTCCACTATGTGGGTGGATAACATTTCCGGCATTGCCACAGACCATGTTGCCTCTCTGCATGCTTTGCTTCTGTATTTGAAGCATATCCAAGAGTTAAGGAATAGCTTCACTTTAAAGGGCACATGCAGGTAATTAGATGAAGAAAGGTTGCTTTTTAAAGTCATCCACACAAGGAATGAGTGTGCACTCAATATCCCAGGTGGGGCGCTGCTGTCATTTTCTGTAATGTACATTTTTACTCTCTGCAGTGCAACCAACCAGATGACTGCTTCCAGAGGGGATGCGAATGATATAAACTGCTCGCACTTTGTTCTCTTTCCATCTCTCCACAAATGTGCTACTCTGCCGTCTAGATTTGCATACCACAGATGTCAATCACTGTCCTCCTCCTTTGTCCAGTTTTCAAGCAATTTTTTACATAGTATGTCATATCCGCGCTGTCATACTTATGAACATCCCAATTTTTTCAGTTAAAGCAAATGAGGCAAAGTGAGTCAAACAACCTTGCTGTGGATCATGGGCATTTTGGCAGCTGGGGAAACGACAATTTCAGAATTGCTCCTTTTCACCAGCAAGGCTCTATACAACAACTCAATCATTGAAAAAATTGCCCAGTACAACTTGTGTACATCTACTACTTCAGGCAGATGTATGACAACTTCTACCATAGTTGCGCTTTCACCTTCTCCAGATGATTCCCACCACTCATGTCCTTCCCACTTATAGGCCCTCATTTATGGGGATCTGAAATAGGGCAGTGTAGACAGTCAGCTTGCTTCTCTGCCCTAAGTCAAAGTGAAAGGGCAAGAATGCACTGTAATTATCTAATACAGTGCATTCCCGTCCTTTCCTCCAACGCTAGCGCTGTTTTGGCAGCCTAGCGCCAAAGCAGGCACGCTTGAACTATGATACAAGGGTGCCTGTGTTGTCAGCAAGATGGTTTTGTACGTGAAGGGTCACCTTACTGCACAGAAACAATCCTGAGAGACGTTTTCCTATATCTGTGTGCTGAACAAAGCAGCACACATGGAGAACGGAATAAACAAAGAGAAATACAATTATTTCTTCTCATTATGCCTCACCTCTGGAGCATACGTTTTTGGCACTTTCCTAGGGGTACACAGTCTCGTAAACCTGGGGAATCATCAAAATCCATGGGTGTTGTGTGGGAACAACCACGGAAATGCCCCTGGAATGCCTCCCGAGTGCAGAGTAAGGCGAGCATAGCGATTTGTGCAGCCTTGCTGTACTCCATCTCTCTGAGGCCACTCAAGACCATGCAAAATGGCTTTGCATGAACTCATAGATATGATTTTGTGGGTTGCAAAAAAAGTGATGCTCCTGCAACGCAAGGGGCTCGTAAATATGCCCCATGGTTTCCAAAGCTCCCTAAATTATGACTTAGTGTACTTGTCAAAAATAACCTCCTTGCTCTTAAACTTGTGTCTACATCTGTCTCGTTTCCATGATGCACCCTTGGAATGGAGTTATAGAGTTGGCCAAATATCCACAAATAAAGAATGGTTCCTCGAGGTGTTGAAAGACCAATTCCTTAGAGGTGAAGGACTCTGAACTGAAAGCCTTTTTTAGGTTTTCCTGCACAGCGCTTGTGCTGTGCTTATGAAATCTATTGTTTTTTTATATATATATATATATCAAAATGGGCTTCTCTTATCCGTTCCCAAGGCCAAAGTACTCATCCCAATCCACTTTAGTGGTTGCAATGTTTTTTCTTGCATGAAGGCTGCACAGCACTTACTGTTTACATATACTGTCTTCCCCCTGCTGCACGTATTTACGATACTTATCTTCTACTAAAGCTGTTCACTTTGTTTAAGCCCCATTTACTGTCAAGAATTCAGGGACTTTTATTTTTTTTATTTTTTTTATTTTTTATTGGAACACAACAAAAAGAGTACAAAAACAAAGTACACAAGATAATCATCACACAAGACATAATTCATAGTTCATTACACATTTCCAACCCTAGATTTGATAAATTGTACATACGAGCATACTACAATACTAACTGAAGGGAAAAAAAACTATACAGTAAAAAAAATACACACCAATATACCGACATCATAGGTTCTTTAGGTCTCATAAAATTCAGAGAAAGTCCCCCATATTTTCCATCCCAATCTTTTTTTCCGTCTTGATTCAGATAACGAAAAGAGACTCCATTCTAACTTATACAATTTATATAACCGAACTTGCCATTGTTGAAATAGTGGAGATTTTTCTTGAAGCCATTCTACTGCAATACATAATCGAGCTACTGTCATTATAAAAAAAAAAAAATGTCGAAAACAATAAAGTTCATTATTTTGACCATCATCAGTAATCTTCCCTAAAATCATCATTGATGGAGTAATTTTTAGATTGACCTTTAGAATTAACGACACAAAATTTTCAATATCTTGAATAAATTTTCCTAATATAGGGCAAGAAAAAAAAATATGTATGCTATCTGCATTGTCCATTTTGCAACGGAAACATTTGCCGTCATGAACTCTTCCCCACTTTAACATTCGAACCGGTGTGTAGTATAAATCAAAGAGGCTTTTAAAAAATTGAGCTTTTAAATTAGCAGACATCAATACAACTTTAGACAACAAGATCAGATTTTCCACTTCTATATCATTGTCTCCCAGTAGTTCCCTCCACTTTCCTTGTATTTTATCCAAATCATCAGGTTTCTCTTCCAAAAACATGCGATAAAGGACACCTATCTTAACTTGTTGTGCAATACCCTCTATGATTTTATGCTTTCTTAGGGATATTTTATGTCTAGTAAAATAGTCTCTTATTTGTAAAAACTTAAAAAAATAATTTCTAGATAGACCGAATTCTTCACCCATTTCTGAAAACGACTTACATTCCCCTGCACTTGAAAAAAAATCTCCCAACCTAAACACCCCTTTTTTTTGTAAGTTCCGAGCCGCTCCATCCGAAAATATCATGGGTAAGAATCTAACCGAACAATAAGGAGTATAATATGACAATTTCCTTATATCAATAGTATGGGCCACCCACTTCCAAGTTTTATAAGCACTAACCAGAACCTTAAATCGTGTCCTTTTATAGTAATTACCATCAATTTCATTGAAGAACATTTGTTTTGTATGTGACCCCATCAAGATCTCAAATATGGAGGGATAATTATGCATATGTTCCTTAGCATCTCTTATTAACAAAAATCTCATTTTTAGCAAAAAACATACTACATAATATAAAAAAAAGTCAGGTACCCCTAACCCTCCCCTTTCAGTTGGTAAAGTAAGATATTTCATTGCCCGCCTGGGTTTGCCGGGACTCCAAATGAATTTACGACAGAGAGATTGCAAAGCCTGCAATTTGGGTTTCGGAAATTCCAAAGGTATCGATCGGAATTGATAAAGAATTTTCGGGAGGACATTCATTTTGATGACATTGGTCCTCCCAATAATAGTCAAATATAGCCGCTCCCATTTCTCCAAAGAAGTTTTAATTTTTATGGAAAACGTTATTCCAGTTAGCATTAACCAGTTCATCCATATCAATTTTAATACGTATTCCTAAATAGGTAACTTCATCAACCACCCTCTCATCCTCCCAAGTTATGGCTTCTGAACAGAGAATTTGTGTTTTAGAGGCATTAAGTTTATATCCCGTTATCATGCCAAATTCCTTGGCTAGCCTCTCAATTTCCAAACTAGCAGTCTCCGGGGTATCCGTTACTACTGCTATGTCGTCCGCATAGGCGAAGACAGAAAAAGAAAAATCAGTAACTATAAAGGGGGGAATCAACCTATTCTGACTTAATAACTCAATAAAAGGATTAATATATAATGCAAATAATATAGGGGAGCAGGGGCAGCCTTGACGAGTCCCTCGGGTGATATTTATCTCTTCGGAGAGTCCGCCCAAAGTAGATATCTTGGCATTGGGTTTGAGATAAAGTGTTTTTATAGCCTTAATATATCTCTGACCAAAGCCCATTTTATCCATTAAGGTCCAGAGGTACTCCCATGCGACTCGATCGAACGCTTTTTCCGCGTCTAAAAGAAAAAGCGCTAACTTTCTTTTATTAACAGCAGCCAAATCAAACAGGGTAATAACTTTATTGATATGTTCAATGGTACTCCTTTTAGGAATGAACCCATGTTGATGTCTGGACACTAAAGATGATACTACCCCGGATAATCGATTAGCTAAAACCTTGGAGTAAATCTTATTGTCCACATTCAGCAAGGATATAGGTCTGTAAGACCCAACACTGTCAGTAGGTTTATCTTTTTTGCAAAACACTACAATTGTTGCTTCGGCCCATGTAGCAGGGGGATTGCCACCTTGAGCTGTCAAAATTACTTGATGAAGCTCATCTTTTATATTATGCAAAAAACGTTTATACACTTCAGCAGGCAATCTATCGGGTCCCGCAGCTTTCCCCAATGCTAGGCTATTCACTGCGATTTCCACTTCCATCATAGTTATGGGCTGCTTCAATTCATCAGCTAGTCCGGGATCTAAGACTTTCAGATCAACCAGCATCCTATCATACCATTGATCATCAGGCACTATACTATCTTCCCTAGCATAAAGCTTTGCATAATAGGTTTGAAAAATTCCCAAAATACTTTCATGATCGTGGTGTAAATTTCCATGGGAGTCTTTCATTGCACTTATATTATGGGCGGAATGTTTCATTCTGAGCTTTGTCGCCAAGGTCCGACCTATTCTTTCCCCAAATTCGTAACTTGTCATTTTTGAGGTTAAAAACTTTCTAGCAATTTCTTTATCCCAGAACCCCAAAATATTGGACCTAGCTTTAATAATCTCATTTTCCTCTTCAGCCAAATCAACGTTGCCCACTGCAATTTTTCTGGTTAAAAAAATCTCTGCCTTTCTTGAAGCTTCATAAAACTTATCCAGTTCCTTTTTTAACTTCTTACGCTGACCCATTGTGAAGTTAATACATTCTCCCCTAAACCCTGCTTTAAATGTATTCCATACTACAGGGATGCTGGCAGTGCCACGATTTTCATCAAAGAAGGTTTGTAATTCAGGGACTTTTAAACTACAAGATAAGCTCTCCTCCCAAGGAATAGGCAAACAGCTTTGAATAGTATGCAGGAATGCTTGCTTTTTAGGTCTCGCCTACTCAATGTGCATGCACTGTATAGGAGGGGACCGCATGTAATCAAGCCGCTTTTGTCCCCAAAAATGTGCACGCCTTGCATTGCTTTCAATGGCAACGTGTGCACGTTTGGCGATTCCCTTTCGGGAGTGAGCTTTGGCAACACCTGTTTGTAATTAACTTCCAAACAGATGGTGCCCAAGGCTCTTTCCCGCAAGGGAATCGCTGTTTTCACGGCCGCGCCTGTGTTTTTTCATTCGCACGCGCACCGCTTCTATTAAGTTTAATCGCCTGCCTGCAGGATACGTTAATCGCCGAGAGGGCAGAGTTGCTTTCTTTACACTTTAATGACTTGTAGTTCGGAGCATCGTTCATTTCAGAGCCAGATATACTGGTGTAGTAAATTCGAAAATGTAGAACGGTCCAGACACTTTTTTGCACTATTGGTATCGGACCTGGCCACTAGATGGCAGCAAACGTGCCCGTGAACACCAGATCTCGGAAGGACGAGAAACTAGGAGCTGCTCGTAGCTTCTAACTTTTTTTTTTAACTGCTGACGTTCATGTGCTGCAAGTGGTGTGAACAAAAGTTCACACAACAGGGTTTTTCGAGTTTTTATGCCATTTGTATATATAAGAATACCACTGGGATGCAGCTTAACGTACCTACCAAATAGTGGTTATTTTTATTATCAGTTCTTGCCTCCTTGAGTAGAAGCTGTGATGATTCATGTCATTATTGAGTTAGAAAAAATGGTATATTAATATTTTGAGCCCATCTCCCTGGTCACTGGCAGGGTTTGTTCCTGGGTCACGTCCGTCCTTTGCTAGTCGCCCCACGAAAGCGACTTCGCCTGCTCATGGTGCATGTTTCCTCCTTGTGCTCACTGGTTGGACCCATGATTAGAGCTCCCAAGGTGTTGTGTAGTATTTGCGCTACAGTGGAGGTGTTTGAAATGCAGCGCAGAGTCTCTTGTATGAGGTGTTACCGTACGCCCAGACTCGTGATGAGGTGCCTTCGTTGTTTGGAGAAAGGACGTTTTATCGTCTGCCCAATGGGATTCTCTATTCGCTACTGTTTGACGGATTATTACTTCTGCGGAATATGGGAGTTTAGGTGTACATAAATCTAGGCCATTAATATTTCCCTATGCATGAACAGCCCACTGTTACACCTGTTTTAAATAGATGGCTCTTGTGTACATCATTATTTTGCTTTTTTGTGAATAATTGTATTTCACGATCAATGATTTTGGCTTAATTTCTATTTCAGTCAATACTTCAAATTAGCAGTGAATTTCACTAACACAAAAACATAGTATTTGCATATGTGATGTGACATTTCAGGAATATTATATTAAAATACATGTAACTAAAAACAAAAGCATGTTCAATTTCAATTTACTTATTGGAGGAACACAAACTTTAAAAGACTGAGGATTTCGGGAGACCAAAAAAGCATGTTTTTATTCTTTGAATTTGCAGAAGCAAAAGAGTAAACTGAACACATCTCACACCTCTGGATGTAAATAACATATCAGCACACAAGTGCAGCAGAATAACCTACACTATCATGGTGCAAAACACCTCATCCCAAAGGGTGTCCCTAGACAGAATAAATCACCTTAATGACGGGGCCATTGATGCAAAATGAACAGCAAAATCTACATGTCTCATGAAACAATTATAGGAACGACACAAATGTGATCACGGAGCTCAGTCTCCCAGCTTCTCCACGAAAGAAACTACTTCGATAGAACTACCCTGAAGTCACCTGGCAGCTGAAGTCTTAATCTCCCTTCCCAACTGGTGCATCATCCTTAGTCTTCGTTGCTGCCTCGACTTACAGAGAACATTGACTTTACCTACCTACCTCTGCCCGTTGCCATGGACCGATCATTATGCAGTGCATTTTGACACCATGCCTGTAACATCAGTTAGAGGACGGAGTTTCCGTCCTCTGGCTGATAAATACTGGGCATGGAAGTCAGTAACCAAATCAGACTTTGTGTCGGCACTTAGTAACAAACCGTTAACATCTAATGACATAAATCAAGCTGTCGCTGATCTCTATAACTGGTTAAACACAGCGGCTGACAAGGTTGCACCTTAAGTGGCCAAGAAACCTTGATTTAAAAAGGTCTTGTCTCCCTGGTATTCGCCCAATCTCAAACTAATAAAGATCAAGTGTAGACAAAAGGAACAAAATTGGAGATCCCAATATGATGATGCTCACAAGAAAGAATACTGCGTGGCCTTGGAAGAATACAAGGCCGCAATTATACAGGCTGAAGCTACTTACTACACTACCAAAATCCAAGAAGCCGCTAACTCCTCAAAAGAATTATTTCAAACTGTCAATGCCCTGCTGAAATGCCCGTGTGATGTAATGTTTACACCTGATCAAAAATCTGTAGACAAAGTAGTGTTTTTTTTTTTTCAAAGCAAGGTGCAATCCGTGTATGACAGTCTGGAAGAATCAACAAAGAAACACAGGAGCAGAAGCCCTAGTTCAATCTGAATTTAGGGTGGGCCATGAACGTCTGCCCTCCTTCCCTCAAACTACAGAGGAAAAAGTAGCGGAATTGGTGTTAAACATTAAATCTGGCTCCCCACTGGACCACTGTCCATCGTATATACTGCATCTGGCAACAGAGGAGATCAGTATATCCTTATCTCCAGTAATAAATAAAATTCTGTCTGTAGGAGTCTTTCCCAAAGCATGGAAAAAAGATTGTATTCGTCCCCTTTTAAAAAAGCCCAAGTTGGATCCACATGACGAAAAGAACTATCGGCCTATCTCCTGTCTACCGTTTGCTGCCAAAGGGTAGGAAAAAGTAATAAATCTAGAACTAACATCATTCCTGGAGACCAAAAACATCCTAGATACCTCGCAACACGGTTTCAGCTCAAACATTCTACGGAGACAACCTTGATCATGGCAACAGAGGAAATCCGTAAGGTGACGGATGAAGTGGGAAGGGCAGTACTGGTCCTGCTTGATCTAACATCAGCCTTTCAAACTGTAAATCATACAGTATTAAATCAAAGGCTGCATGATGCAGGTATCAGTGGTACAGCGCTTTCTCTCCTGTCATCCTTTTTATAATCCAGAAAACAAATGATTTTTTTGGATGGATACAGTAAATGTACTGGTAAATAACTATGGCTTTACATTGGTGTGTTACGCCAATGATACCCAGCTTATAGTTTCTGTAGCTGAGTCTGCAGATGCTCGGGCAGCGGATTTCTGTAAATGTACTTCAGCTTTGATGACTTGGATGAGCTCGAACTTCATGAAGCTGAACGCTGAGAAAACTAAAGTCTTGGAGTTTGGCTCGAAAGACCCAATCTGGAATCAGCTGTGGTGGCCTAGTACAGCTGGCACTTGTCCAGTGCCAGTCATAAAGGCCAGAAACTTGGGAGTTATGTTTGATAAAAATCTCACCTGGGCGTTGCAGATTAATCAGGTTATGTCCACATGCAAGGGCTTGAGAAAAATTCTCCCTTACATTCCCTTCTCCCGGAGGAAAACAGTGGTAGTATCCACCATTTTATCCAGAATCGATTATTGCAATGCCCTCTATCGGGGAATGGGTGTTGCCCAATTGGATAAACTTCAGTCTATCCAGAATACGACAGCAAGAGTTTTGCTTGGGCTGCCTAAGCATCAGCCGACATCAAAAGTGATAAAGAATCTTCACTGGCTCCCGGTACGAAGACGCATTAAATTCAAATCACTCTGCCTGGTGCACAAAGCTTTGTTTGGAGCAGGGGCAGAGGATGTGCAAGCTCTGTTCTCACATTATTTCCCTCCCCGGACTCTAAGATAATCCACTCTTGGCCTTGTACAAATTCCAAAGATAAAAAGAGTACGCTGTGGAGGAAAGCGGTTTTCCTTTCTAGCGTCCAAACTCTGGAACACGCTACCAGTACCTCTCAGAAGATTACCTAACAGATTAGCATTCAGGAAAGAAATCAAAACATGGCTCTTTCTCCAAAACTAAAGTATGCGTTTTATGTCCTAGCTCATCTCTACCACAGCGCCAAGACGCTGGACTGTCAGTCAGTCAGTCAGTTATTTCCTCAGTCGCATGCTTTTACGAGATGCAAATAACTGATATGTCTCAGTAGTAGGAGATTACTCATTTAGTTAGTTCAGAGGGTGACTGTGCCCATCCTCATGGAACTATGACCTAATAAGGCACTAACACAAAGCGCCACATCAGTGGTAGTAAGCGCTATATAAATACAAGTTACAATTACTTCCGTCTTATAGGCCACCCACCAGCTTACAGCAAGAGAGTTCATCCAGATAGGTCTCAACGTCCATTTTGTAAAGCCCTTTGGGCCACATGGCACCAGTGCAATGTCCGTCAGAATCCTAATTCTTTTGTGAAGTCCTCTTTGGAATGTCATCCTGGACCGAGATTGCACTTATTTTGGAGTTAATAAGTACGGTTTTGGGTTTGTGCTCTCAAAACCATCATTGGAGAAGTAAAAGTTGATTGATGGTCAATATGGGTACAACACAGCACCTGGGAATACATGAAAGTAAAATGTTTGGGCCAGTCCCTGAGCCTTAGCTCCAAGACGCCACAGACTTTTAAGAACATCAGATATTATTTCAGGATAACGTACACGTGAGATGTAGTGCAGTAGCTTTGTAATTCTAAATAATATAGTAAAAATACTTTACAGAGCAAAGTTGTATCCTGGAAACATAAAACACAGAAAGATTTCAAACGGGGGCATATTGTCCTGACTCCATTGCATACGCAGAACAATTAGATATAGGGTTACCATTTTTCTTTACATTGCTGCAAATTACCAGCATTGGTCTTCCTGTATTTGAAAAGTTCAGTTTCAGAATGTTTTTCATTAAGTAGGATGTAATATAATGTCCTGATGATGATCCTAATATTGTTCTCATAGGATCGAAACGTCGTCGACTCTTTCTCCACTGCAAACACAATTTAATTTGTCATTGTTTTTGTGAAAAGGTGTTGCTGTTCATTTTTATTTGTTCTAACTAATGTGTGACACACAATCATCTGTTCTGGATGACCCCTTGTTTTGTTTTTGTGTTATATGTACCTTGCTGGACGCAGGACTGTGTCCCACTATATTTTTGTTTCAAATTTATGTAATATTAAACTAACCCTGTCCGACTGGACAGCTTTAATATACCACTTATTCTTAGTCTATATTAATTCCCCCTCCTCGTACTCTCCTTGTCGGGGCCTACTGTATTTGTGACGCACTGATACCCAAGGTCCCTGAAAATTACAATTGGGTTCCCTTGTTTCTAAAAACATGATACATGGGTGAGCATGAAGTTAGGAAAAAACACATCTTAACCTCGACTAAAATAACCACTAACAGGGGTTGATGACAAGTGCGTTTTTGTACCCCTGATTTATAACCTCTATGTTGTAGACTTAAGGGATGTTGTGTGTGATAAAAGATCATGGCCTCCAAACTTAGGAGGTAAAGCTGTTCCGATTTTGCAATACGCTGCCAAGACAGCCCTATTCTAAGGGATTGATGTATGTCTGCAGCCACTGTAAGTCCGGAAAAATACAATGACTGTCAATAGGTTGCATGTAATACATTAATCTTTGGCAGGAAAATGTGATAAGGTCGTCAGGTGGTGTTAATTATAGTCAGGTCCTCCCAGAGCAAGCTTCATAGATAGGTATGGTTTCAAGATGGGGTGAAGGCACCTAAAAACAACTTGCCACCCTGAGGCCAAAGCCATATTCACAAGTCTTTGCTTTAAATGAGGTAACAAAGGACTTTCCCTTACACTCCCCTCCTTCTCTCTCTTTATCTCAGTGTGCGTGCATCAGTCTCTCTCTCTCGACCTTTATCCTTATCGCAGAACAGCTCTTTAGGTTGTACTGTAGTGTCCATCAGCTAGATTCATCAAAGACCCGTTTTGCGAGTCTTTAATAGCGATTCATAAGGAATCGCTATTAAGGACTTGCAAAACGGGATTCATGTAGGAATTGCAAAAAATATTGCGATTCCTACATCTTCCTTATTTGCGATTAGCAAATTGCTAATCGCAAATAAGGATGCGATTTCAAGGGTGCCAGGGGTGTCCCAAGGACACCCTGTAGCACCCCTGAAATGCAAATTTACACAGGTGTTGCACACACACATGTCCAAAGGACATGTTTGTGTGTAACATGCAACAGAGAAAAATGCACTAAAGTGCTTTTTTCTATTTTTCCGCTATTTACCATGAAGTCAGACTTCGTGGTAAATAGCGACCACATATAAAATTGGTTAATGAATTGCATTTAAGGAATCTCTAATAGAGATTCCTTAAATCCAATTCCTCGCAAATGTGCAAATTCTTAATTAGCGAATTTTGCATTTGGGAAGATGAATCCCAAATGCAAAAATTGCACTCGCAAAGGGTCAGATTCTCATGCCCAGATGCATCAAACTACTTTTTTGCGATTCCTAATTTGCGAAATTTACCGAATCGCAAATTAGGAATTGCAAAATGGTATGCATCATTTTTCTCGCATTTTTTTTGCGATTCGGTAAAAATCGCAATTTTTACCGAATCGCATAAAAAATGCGATTTTCAAATTGCGAATTCGCAATTCCCATTCATTCCTATGGGCTGAAATGCCCATAGGAATGAATGGGAATTGCGAATTCGCAATTTGAAATCGCAATTCAACAAAGCATTTCAAGGGTGGAGAGGGGGGTCCAAATGACCCCCCCCTGCACCCATGAAATGCACTTTTACCTATAAGTTACAGACACACATGTCCTAAGGACATGTGTGTCTGTAACTTAACAGTTTAAAAAATGCATTTTTGTGCATTTTTAAACAATTTTGCAAATTACCACGAGGTTCAACCTCGTGGTAATTTGCACTTGCAATTTGAAAATTCGCACATTTTTTAAAAATGATGCATTGCATTTAAGGAATCGCAAAATTGCGATTCCTTAAATGCAATCGCATTTTAGAAAATCGCAAAATTAGCGATTTTCTACAAAAACAAATGATGCATCTCAAAAAGCATTTTTTCAATCGCAAACGGCCGATTCTAAGGAATCGCACCGTTTGCGACTCCAAAAATGCTTGATGCATCTGGGCATCAGAATCTGGCCCTTTGCGAGTGCAATTTAGCTTGATGAATCTAGCTGCATGTGCCTGCGCCTCTCTGCCCCGTTTCCGTCTTCTCTCACCCTGCGTGTTTGTGTCTCGCACGCTCTTTTTTATTTTCTTTAGTAGCGCGGAAATGTCACGTGTATGTTGTGCTCTTAAGCACGTTTCTTTTTTACTAATTTACCGTTAGTGGTAATAATCAGTTATTTGTGTCTGTGGGAAAGATTGCATGTAATAATAACATGCGTCAGGGAATTCCTGAAATGAGGAACGCACTACAGTGCAAGGCGTGTGTCCATTTTATCTGGTTTTCGTTGGTTTTAAATTCTCTTCCAGAGGCTCTGCCGGCCCTTTGTAACTCTAATCTTGCAATTAGTCACAAACAAAAGTAAACAAGCAAGCTTTGGGGAGGGATTTAAAACCCTCCGTTTGATCTAGCCGCGCATAGCACTGGGTGGGATTCCGCAATGGGCTCTACCCTCCCTTCCACCCCTTTTACAGGTTACAAGAGGGTGGTTTGCAATGACTCGAATGCACGACCTTCCTAGCCTATGCTACAGTGAATCCTCTTCTAGACAATAGCAGTGTTATATGTACACTGCAGCAGTTTACAAACATCTTAAGTCTACAAAGGCATGCAGAGTGCAATCTGTATTGTAAATTGATACTTGTATAGCGCACTACTCACCCGCATGGGTCTCAAGGCGCTTGTACGAATACCGCTGTGGAACCCATCCTGGCTTTCCCAGTGAGGCGTCAACTCCTGGGCACCCCCAAGGTGGAGGCCAGGCATCCTTAGCGTTGTGGGGGCCGTTGTGGAGATTAAGCAAGCTTTTGCCCAGAGTTGCAGAGTGGGACTCCATGATTGGAATAGGCACCGAGGCGAGAATTATCAGGTCCGTGGAAATTTTGAGCTTAAGACCCACCGAGGCGGGGAATTGAACCCTGGTCCCGGGCTAGACCTCTGCATCAGGGTCTGCCGCTCTAACTATTGAGCCACACTTTTCAGTTGTTGTCTACCGCCAATGTGTTTTTTCCTTTTTTTTGACATTTTTATTTAACATTACTTTGCGTTGTGTGTAGGGGAAGGGCACAAGTCCTAAAACAAGCATTGGCATAGCCAATAGGGTTCGCTTTTGGGACCTTATAAATGTTTAGCCATGCAACAGTTGATGTTGTTGCACCAAGGATATTGTGCTGGATAACTAAACACTTATAAGGTCCCAAAGGTGAGACCTATTGGCTATGCCGATATTTGTTATTACTTTGTTTAAAGCAGATGCTTTAGCCATAGAACGTTTTGGCATTTCCTATTCATGCATCAGTATCTTTATTTGCGATTTGTAGGCATTATGTGATTGATTTTACTATTATACAGGCAGTCACAATTGCAGTTAAAAGGTGTTTGATTAAAATGCAGGTGCAGTGATATCGGGCCCAAAAGTTGTCATAACTCCTTTTAACACATAATTTTGTAATATTTTTCTACTAAACATGCAATTGCGGTAACCTTTCAGTTAAAAGGAGCATTATTGTAATGGTGCAGCTGGTGCAGTGGTATTAGGGACAACAGTTCTAGGGACCCCAATAAACACAGATTATTACAACATTTTATTACTAAACAAGACATTCAAAAAAGCACTTATCCAGCAGGCAATATGGTTATAATGTCAGTGGTGCAGAAGGTGCAGTGACACCAAGACCAAAAGCCTCAGGCACCCTACTAAACACCTAATATTGCTATATTTTACTACTAAACTGGTGGTCACAAGTGCAGTTACCTTACTGACAACAGGGTCATTGTTTGAATGGTGCAGCAGGTACAGTGGCACAGGGGCCAAATGTTGGCTTAACTCCACTAAACATCAAATATTGCTATATTTTACTACTAAACAGGCAATCATGAGTGTAGTTATTTAGCAGGCACTAGGGCCATTATTTCAATAGTGCACAAGTGCAGTAGCACTGGGACTAAAGGAACTAGGCTCCCCAATAGGTACAGATTATAGCTATATTTCCTAACTAAATGGGCAGTCACAAGTGCAGTTATCTTCCAGGCACTAAGGCCATAATTTAAATGGTGCAGCAGGTGCAGTGGCACCATGCCCGGACGTTGTCAGAACACCCATTATTGCTATATTTTACAACTAAACAGTAGTCACAAGTGCAAGTTACCTTCTAGTTAAAAGAGGCATAATTTAAACGGTGCAGCAGGTGCAGTAGCACTGGGGCCAAAAGCTCTAAGGGACTCTGTAGGAAAGTAGGATTTGCTTTCATGGTTACCTCAACTTTTTGATGTTGTCAATAGGTTTTTTTTGACTAGTCTGACTGGGATCCTGCTAATTAGAACACCAGTCACTGTGCTTCCTCACTAAATGTGTGATGGTAAGTACTTTGGTACCTTCCCAATTGGCTTCTGGTGTACCATTGTAAGTCCCTACTATATGGTACTGAGGTACCCAGGTCATAGGTACACCAGGGGTCTCCCGTGGGCTGCAGCATGTTTTATGCCACCTTTGAGAGACCACTCAAATTGTGACTATAGGCCTGACATTGCAGCCTGTCTGCGCAGGTGCTGGCACCACTGACAACAGATATAACTTTCCTTATATCTGAGGTCACTACAATTAACACCTATGTCACCCCTAAAGCAGGATTTTCAATCCTGAAGGCAGGGTCCTGGGTTATAGGAGTGAGGGTGCCCCTGCATGACCAGGACACCCTCACAAAATCTGGATTTGATTATCCAGGCTCGGTAAGTGCGGTTAGTCATTTTGATGCATATCGTGGACATGCTTATTATGCGGTGGCTAACTTTATATTGGCTGTGCCTTACCTGGGCATGTTTGCTATCAAACATGTTGGAATCATACTCCAACACCATTGGTGGTGTTGGCCTGTGCACTGGGGGCTCCTCTAGGAAGCCTCCAATACTCCAGTTAACAACTTTTCATGCTCTGCTAGCAAGCTAGTGTTGCTGCGGAACACAGACATGATTCTGCCCTCCTGCTACTGAGATGAGCTTGAGCAGGGGAAGGTAGAACAAAAGGTTTCTGTCACATAAGGATGTGACCAACTCACAGACAGGACTTAGTGCATTGGGCTGGGGTGGGGGTGCTTGTTGGCACCACAGACCGCTTTGAAGGGTGAATTTGGTGTTCCTTGCATATTCTGGTTTGAGACAGTTCAGGTAGCCCTTGAATCCCACTCTGGCACAAAACTGGGAAACTGGACAAAGAACATGGGAGTATCCTCCCCTCTGTCCAGGCCCACATCTGGGAGGGACCCCTGAGTCGTCCTAACCCCTTTCCTAGGGTATGTAAGGGCTTACCTGAGGGTGCGTCATCAGATTTGTTGTTGAACTAGACTCAATTCTGAAACCACGTCACTTTTCGACTGTCTGGACACTTGGACTTTGCTAGACTTTGCCTGGACCCAAGACTGCATCAAGGAAGACTCCTGCTGATCCTGGTCTCGGTGTTGTGCAAGCCTTATTAGTTGTCTCTGTATGTGCTTCTTCCAGAATCTTACACATACCTGTGGGCATCAAGGGTACCCAAAGTAATCTAATCTCCCTTGGACTGAAGGAGTCAATTGACTGCAGCTGCAGGGACCACAACAAAGCCGACCAGTCTGCAGCTCCTGATGTCCTGCGGACTCTGAAAGGCTCAGCAACACAGGTGGTGTTTCTGCAACTCCCTTGAGGCCTGACCTGTCCTCTTAGCAAGTTTGAGGCCAGTATCCCTCACCAAACCGCTGTGACTGAACCCGTGTGCACTGCTCGACTTGCCATTACCAAGGCTTTTTGGCTCTGCAATCCAGAGATCTTTGAGCCACCGGACGCTTTAGCCTCCAGCATCTCTTCATGCTAAGATCTTTCTCCTCACCTCATCCTTTGGACAGTGGGCCTCGATCTTTGTTGAGCTACTCGAGGTCCTTTTGCGATGCCTGTGGCCTGCGGTTCCTCTTAAGGGTCTTCTCATGGTTCAGTGAGCACTCGAGATTGCTTGGGGCCTGCTCTGACTCTCCTGCACTTGGTGAGTCCCTTAGACCATGCTGGTCTAAACGTTGCTTCTTTATCATTTACCACGTCTGTCGCTACGGCCAAGACTTGTTGATGCTCCTGCCAGACACCGACCCCTGGTTCTTGACTTCTGATGTGGGATAACTTGTGCACAGCTCCTGGTCTTCCTCAGCGTCACCTGGTCCTCACAGCTGCAGTGACAAGGTCCGCATTATCACTCCTGCATCTTCCGTCATAGGTGGTCATTGCTCTTCCGTGCCTCCTGGTCACATAAGATGGCAAAGACATTGTCCCTTCTGCTTGTAGGTTCTAATGTTCAAGAATTCACCCTTGGATTCCACCAGACTCTTGCACAGTTCTCGCCAACAGCATCTTAACTGAAGTCCGGTAAATTTTTGTCTCTAACCAAGCAATAGCGATAATTATCGCTTTTGCTTGGTAATATGCCCCTATATTCACATACTATCTTTGTGGGGACTTGAACATCACTATAATCACACACTATCTCTCTGGGGACTTGACAATCACTATAATCACATAATACCTTTTTGGGGACTTGAACATCACTATAATCACACACTATCTTTGTGGGGACTTGAACATCACTTTAATCACACACTAACTCTCTGGGGACTTGAAAATCACTAAAATCACACACTATGCCTGTGGTAACTTGAATATCATTACCTTTACATACTATAGTTATATGGACGTGACCATGAGGTTCTCCAGACACTCTGTTGGTGGAGACTTGAACACCACTATAATCACACACTATCTTTGTGAATCCTGTCCAATCTGTGTGGAGAAGTTATTTACACACACTATATTTGTGTGAAATTGATCATGCTTACCTTCACATATGATCGCTGGGAGATCTTAAAAATCTTCATAACCACACACTATCTCTGTTGGGTCTTGAACGTCCTGTGTACTACACACTATTACTGAGGGGATTTGAACATTCCAATATTCACACACTATCTCTGTGGGGGCTTGAATATTACTATAATAACACACTAGCTCAGTGGGGACTTGAAAATCACAGTAACCACACACTATCACTGTGGGGACTTGAACATTCCAATAATCACACACCATCTCTGTGGGGACTTGATCACTATAATAGCTCACTATCCCTGTGGGGACTTGAATACAATTATCTTTACACACAATCACTGTATGGATTTGGCAATGATAATCTCCACACACTATGAGAGAAATTGAAGCAATTTCACATTACTCTGCCCGTTTGCGTACTTATGAGTAATTTGGCACAGACATCCTGTTGCAGGAGCACCGGAACAACAAATATAGCGAGCTTGAGTGGATGCGGACTGCTGCTGTTCGGTTTCTGTTACATTTAGAATTATTTTCTTAGCAAGAAATACAACATCAGGTCCTTTTTGTGCATTTTGCACTCTGAAAAAAGTGCTAAATCCTGGGATATGCTCCTTGCGTAATTCAGCAAAATTTTGTGTAATTTTGCTGTAATTTCGTATAATTACGCTACAGAAAATTATGCAAGTTACTCCCACTCCTACTTGTCTCTTAAGAATTTGAGCACTAAGCAAAGAGTTGCATACCGTTTTAAATTCCCTTCTGTAATCTTGCTATATGTTAATTTCTGGCACTTTATTAAAAAATGCATCTATTGTGTACCCATAGAATAGATTAAGCCATTAAATTTTGAAAAGATGATGATGTTATTTGCATATATTACTGATAAAATAAACATTTAGCCATGTGTGTATGACTGTATTCAATAGCAAATGATAATTATACAGCAAGTCTGTGCGCGTGATTAAATAACAAGATATTTGCAAATTTGAAGCAGGATCCTGTATTATGAATTTTTTCTTAACAGTTTTCCATTATTGGTATATTTTTAAAACATTGGGAAAGGTTAGTCCCCACTAGGCAGGTATAAACACATAGTTCCCACAAGGATGGTAACACATGTATGTGTGTGTGTGTGTGTGTGTGCGCATTAGGATAATATATCCTATACATTTGACGTAAGACTTGGACTTAGGTCGACTAGGTCTCTATTGAATATATCAGATTTAATTGGGAGTGCCAGCTAGCTCAGAGGTCACTAGAAACTTTCTTGAATAAACAAGAAGGGATTAGTTTCTGACAACCATAAAAACATGACAACTTTGTTTCCCTAAGAATAAAACTGATCTTCAGAGTCGTGAAAACAAACAATAGATATTTTACTCAGTCAATTGTGCATGATTCGTTTCATCAGAGGTGCAGAGAAATAGAGAGACAGGCGTTTTCAATAAAAGGATTTATTGAACAGTCTTCTTTCTTATGCAAGTAAAGTGAACTGCTACAATCTTAATACTGGTTGCAAAGTATAATGCGTACAGTAAGAAGAGTATTATAAAATAATACTGTAAAAGCATTGTATGGTTCCTAGACCATAGATAAATATATACATAAATAACAAAGGCTAAAAGTACTCAACTGGTGCTTCTAAAATACGCCTACCCCAATGTACCTAACCTAAGTCTAGTACGAGGGAAGAAGTAAGTGAGGTGTAGCATAAGTTTAGTTTTTCTTTGCCAAGAATCTAACCAAGATTTCTCTTAGGGTCTAATCAGCTCCATACCTTGGTTTTAGAATGTCGGAGGTCTGGTATCTCTGTCTCGGGACTCGATTTCCCAACACCCCATGAGGGTAGCTTGGATACACTGGAGCTGTATTCTCAGCAAGAGAAAGGACAGCTTCTCTGTCAGTGCGTCAGCTGGAGTGTCGGCTTCCTTCGGCACTTGCTGTAGCGAGCTGCGTCGGGCAAGTAGATAGTCGAGCTGCTCCGAACCACCGCGTGTTTGCTAGGGCAAGTGTAGGCATATTTATACCTTGAAGGTGCCTAGTTTGACGTAAAGTCGGACATAATAACGTCATCAAAGAACCCCAAGGGAATGGTAGTTCTTTGAAAACGCCATGATTTCTAGGAAAAATCAATACTCAAGCAAGGGGATGTCCCCGACTGCTGAAGCTGAGTTTTCCAAGAAATCGTTGTGGCTTTTTGGAACTAGTGGAAGTAGCCATGCATGATCTAATATCTCCCTGACCTATTTTTTAGCTTTTTGCTTTACTGGATACTGCCTCTGTGCAGTTGGTTGAGTTTTTAACTGGATGTTATGGTGAGGAGAATCCTCATCCCATCCCACATGATTTTTATATAATGCTGGAGCCTGGGCTACTGCCCATTTTCTGGCATAGGAGTATTTTAAATTAATTCGAATATGATTCGAGAAGGCTGGCATAATGATGTCTTCGCCGTGTGGGCACTCCCTGACAAATTTTGGTGGCCAGTTTTTTTCAGCTAGAAGAATGTCATAACCCTTAGAGAGCTTCTCCCAAAAGAGTGCTCTTATATTCCTAGTTATGTCCCCCTCCATCCGGAGCGTTACTTCATACAATTTATGGGGCACACGAACCCTGGTATCAACTGTTTCAACTTGAATGTACTCATTCAAGTCCACTGTCTCCAGATGATCCTTCAAGATCTTGCGAGCTATGGTGACCTCTGCTGCGCTATCCAGCATTGTCTTTAGTTGTGTGCTCAGGATCCTCGGCATGTCTGATTTGTAGACCTACTACCTTCTTTTTGGTGAATTGGGCTTTCTTATTTTTTGGAATGTGTTGATCGTCTTTGGACTTCACTCGTTCTTCCTTTTGTTCAGACCGTCCTCTTCTTTCCGATTTCTGTGAGGAAGTCTGAAAGGTACGGGAGGAACGTGTATCAGTATCTTGATATCTATAAGGTTTTCTCAAATTATCCCTGTTCCTGAGGTTATACCTCTTTTCAGAGGGCTTCTTTTGAGGAGACCTACCTCTGGACTGAGAACGCTTCTCATTAGAAGTTTGTTTAGTATTTTCCCACTTCTTTTTAGGAGTAGTGTTAGTGTTTTTAATAAAGACCTTTTCAGGATTTTCTGTTAGTTGGGGTTTAACTGGTTTCCCACCCAAACTATCTCCTCCTAGTTCTTCCTAGGATTTTTCTATTATTCTGGCCAGTTCATATGGTTGCTAAGTTATATCTATTTCCCTTATTTTTTGGCGGATTGCCATGGATGCTGCTTCACCTTTAATATAAGCTAATATTATAGCTCAGACCTGTTTGAAATCTTTCAGTAATTTCATACCCAGATTTAAAGCAGGCTCTTCCCCGTATTCATTTTGAATCTGTTTCAGGATGTCTGGTATCACTGCCATAGACGGAACACCATGTGTTTTTGTGTAGATTGCAGCAAAGGCTGTACCCCAAGTGGCGAAGTCCTCCAGGTGTGGTGTGATCCCCATTGGTAAACAGATTGTTAAAATTCTGTGTTTCTCATGAGGTGTACTATCAGGGAATACTGCCACTATTTGAGTCATTTTTTGAGCTATCCAGAATGGAATTTGTTCCCTTTTAGCAGGCACTTTACCAATGACTGATTGTATAGTCTGTGGTGTGATTTTATTTGTGTTCCCCTGGTGAGGGGTTTGTTGTGGAATCCTTATAGGAGGTTGGACTGTTAGAGTCCGCATGACATATTGAACGAATTGTCTATGTATTTTTATTAGTTGTTTTAGTTTAACTAATAGTTCTTCAATGTCAGGATGTGGTGTATAGCTGGCTAGTACCGGCCATGTTGCTCCTGGTCTACCTAGTGGACCGAGCCTGGTAATGTGATTTTGATGTTGTAGGGCAGCTTTAAACCAGAGCTGATGCTTTTGGTAAGTTAGTGGAATTTCAATGTCGTCGAAAGGAACGTATTCCGTTGAAGGCTCCTCCACTTTGTAGAAGTGGAACACATGTGTTATTGGATTTACTTTAGGGAAGTCAATCCATGAATAGAATACCTCTGTCTACCGATATTCGCTTCTATGACAAAAATTACCCTACCACCTCTTGATGATAGGCCATTTGTAATAAGCTTTATAGTGATGATTTTCCTTAAGTTTTCCGGGAGGATTATAGCACCTGGGTCATTTTGTTGGAAACCTGTAACGTCTAAACCCGGTCGGGCTGCAGCACCACCGGTTGCGTTATTGCCGTCGGTATTCAACATTGTTTAATGAAAGTTTGCAGAGCAAATTTCAAGGAAACAAAGATAAGGTGCACAATATTTTGGAACACTGTATCCTTCAACGTTGAACAAACCAAAAACGAATACATAGGATTTTCGTCCTACTAAGTAATGGCGGATATTTTATCCTTTTACCCACTCCAGATGTCTATTGGAGTATTTTACGCGAAGAGGGGTCTCTGTGAAAAGCACGACTGAGTTACTCTAGTATCTAGTGTTAAATTAGTGCCTTACCAAATGTTAGGCGCCATGAAGTGTAGCTCCTATATTCCCAATAAGCTCTGCGCATTGGAATAATATATCCTATAGATTTGACGTAGGACTTAGGTCGACTAGGTCTCTATTGAATATATTAGACTTATTTGTGATTGCCAGCTAGCTCAGAGGTCACTAGAAACTTTCTCGGATAAACAAGAAGGGATTCGTTTCTGACAACCGTATAAACATTACAACTTTGTTTCCCCAAGAAAACAACTGATTTTCAGAGTCGTGGAAACAATAGATAGAAATTTTACTCAGTCAATCGTGCATGCTTCGTTTCATCAGAGGTGCAGAGAAATAGAGAGACAGGCGTTTTCAATCAAAGGATTTATTGAACAGTCTTCTTTCTTATGCAACTAAAGTGAACTGCTACAATCGTAATACTGGTTGCAAAGTATAATGCGTACAGTAAGAAGAGTATTATAAAATATTACTGTAAAAGCATTGTATGGTTCCTAGACCATAGATAAATACATATATAAATAACAAAGGCTAAAAGTACTCAACTGGTGCTTCTAAAATATGCCTACCCCAATGTACCTAACCTAAGTCTAGTACGAGGGAAGAAGTAAGTTAGGTGTAGCATAAGTTTCGTTTTTCTTTGCCATGAATCTAACCAAGATTTCTCTTAGGGTATAATCAGCTCCATACCTTGGTTTTAGAATGTCAGAGGTCTGGTATCTCTGTCTCGGGACTCGATTTCCCAACACCCCGCAAGGGGAGCTTGGAAACACTGGAGCTGGAGTCTCAGCGAGAGAAAGGACAGCTTCTCTGTCAGTGCGTCAGCTGGAGGGGCGGCTTCCTTCGGCACTTGCTGTAGCGAGCTGTGTCGGGCAAGTCGATAGTCGAGCTGCTCCTAACCACTGCGTGTTTGCTAGGGCAAGTGTAGGCATATTTATACCTTGAAGGTGCCTAGTTTGACGTAAAGTTGGACATAACGTCACCAAAGAACCCCAAGGGAATGGTAGTTCTTTGAAAACGCCATGAATTGTAGGACAAATCAATATTCAAACAAGGGGATGTCCCTGACTGCTGAAGCAAGACATCGGTGTGGCTTTTTGGAACTAGTGGAAGTAGCCATGCCTGTATTTGGACAAGATGGGTTATATTTAAATATGGGTATGATTTCTATGCCTATATAAGGGCAATGTGAATTATAGCTATAAAAAGGCATCAATTGGTAAATTACTCTCAATTCTAAAATGCTTCACAACAGAATGTGTGTGTGTGTGTGTGTGTGTGTGTGGGTGTGCGTGCACGTGTGTGTGCATGTGGGTGCGTGCGTGCACATGCATGCATGTGTGCGTCTGTGTATGACAGGCAAGCAACGCCCACAGGGCTCAATAGGCTCCAGTCTCCCGTTGAGTGTGTCAGCCCGGGCTGAGACAGCTTCCCGGGCACATACACACACACACAGACAGTTTTGAGCTGCTGTAGGCTGGCTGGTCTGGTGTCCATCATATTGCAGCCGCACCAGAGTATTTCACAGGTCTTTAAAAGACCATTTACTTGTTACTGAGCTTTGTTGTCTTTTTTTACCGCTTCTTAGAGCCCCTGCTACTCCACTCTGCCTATTGCTGAGAGAATTAGCCCCCTCCCCAGAACTTTTTAGTAGCCCTCCAACCCCTAAAATGTGGCTCTGGTTGTACCTCTATAGTGTGTGTGCGTGTGTGTATATATATAGCGACGGTGGTGATCGTTCTGTGCAGCAAGTTAATGTGGCCGTTTGCCCCGAGGTCGAAGAAATCCATGGAGGTGCCCGTATTGCGGAACCGGGATTATTAATCGTACGGAGGAAACCTGCTTGCAGCCTGCCTGACTCGTGAGACTGCGGCATGCCTGTCGGCTACGGCGGACACCCGGAGAGGGTAAGTGCTGCTTGCACGAGTACTCTTTGATACGAACTGTACTATTTACACCTCTGTCCCGTTTGAAGCTACTGAGGCAGACCCCCGCCAACTGCGCTTCACCCCATGCAAGACTGTTAATTATTACGCAGCGCGTAACGAAAGTGCTATTGACTCTCCCACCATCATGTCCTTGATCGCGGAGATGGAGAGAGAAGCGGATGACGTTTTCAAAAGCCTCAATACAGTAACAAAAAAAACGGAAGGCTTGGCAACCCAGCAAACACCTATGAGCAACCTACAGACACTGTTCCAACAATTAGAAAAAATCCAAGAACGAGAAATAAGGAAGTGGTCAGAGGCGACGTCACTCCAAAGATACGTAGATTGCAACAGAGTCCTTGGGGTCTGCAGATTTTCACTATTCCATCCTATGAAAACCCGGACCCACAATTACTGAAGGATTGGGCAGCTTACACTGCGGACTCCAGCAAAGGCATGCTGTTAATGTTGATAAAATACGCATGGAGTGATAGGGATAAAGCCCTCGCCGAGATCCAGAAACTTGAGGAAGCAATCGCAAAGGATAAAGATACAAAAACCACAGATGACTTGCGTGTGAACATGCAAAAAAAACTGAAAGAATATGAAAATGGGATTAAGAAAAGGAAGCAAACAAAGTTCCAAAGGGACGAGCAAGATTATCTGACTGGTCGGATACTCACCTTTGCGAAGAAATTCGATGCCACCAGAAAAAGACTTGCACAGGGGTTCCAATCGGCAACAGCTACCTTTACCTCTGAGTCCGAAGTATCGACATCAGAGGATGAATCTACAAGAACTAGTGGAAGGAAGGATATAGGACCTACCACTGCAGCTCCTTTTTTAGATGAATTTCATGTCATGAAAGAAACGCGACAACGACCACAGCCCCAGATGGCGAAAAAAGCAGCCGCAAAAAGAGGAGGAAAACCAGGCGCGGCAGAAGGGGCCGCACAAGGTGCAACGCCTATGGTAACCCGCAGCAGCGGCAGGAGGGGGAGGTGGTAAAACAGGAAAATACCATCATAAACCTCTCACAAAGAAAACTTACAGTACATGAAGAGAAGGTGCTGAAAAAAGGTATGACCTTCTGCCCAACTGCTAAATTCGATCCAGTTCAAACTAGAATTGACATTTTTAAGTTTGTACGCAAACTAAAATTGGACAAAATATTTGCTACCCGCCCACAATCAGGATTGACAACAAATATAGAAACAACAATGGAATCAGGCAATGATCTCACTGATAATGACCTACCTCTCCTCCAAGTAACACACTCTCTGGCAGGTACGGAGGATGTGCCAAGTTCTAGTGAAGTATTCAGGAGAGAAGAAATTGTCCAAAAGAGGGATTCTAGCAATTTGAAAAGAAAATCAAGATTCCTACCACACGTAGCATACGATGCCATCGATGTCTTCAACAATGCGATCCTACAAGATCTGGATAAAATGACCACCAAAAAAAACGAAATGACTAGGAACAACTCTAATATATCGTGAATGGAATAGCAAGCCATCAAATCACTCAAGGAGGACAATACAATTGAAATCAAACCCTCTCACAAGGGGGGAACATTGTGATTTTTAACAAAGAGCAATACAAACTAGAAGCTTTGGAACAACTACAAGATAAAGACTGCTATGAGATAATTAATAAAAAGGATTTTGAGAAGTGCACCTCGGACTATCATTAGTTGTTAAAGGGGTGGTTGTGTGAAGGAATGCTCAGTAAAAATGAATTTGAGTACCTACATTGTGAACATCCAGTCATCCCTACCTTTTATCATCTACCAAAGGTGCATAAGGACATCAAGAACCCACTGGGGAGACCCATTGTCTCGTCAATAGGCAGTCTTTTAGAAGCTACTTCTAGATTTATTGACAACTATTTATCCCCTTTTGTTAAGGATTTACCTTCTTTTGTGAGGGATACCCAAGACTTTTTGAGACTTATTGATGGCATCGAATGGGAAACAGATATGCTCCTCATCACCCTAGATGTCGCCAATTTGTATACTTGTATTGGACACCAAGAGGGACTCTCAGCGATTGATTGGTTTCCTGGGAAGAAAAACATACAATTTCACCAAAATAATCGTATGCTTCTCAGAATGACTGAGTTTTCTCTCTATAATAATATCTTTCTGTTCGCAGGTGTGTTGTACCGACAAACCAGGGGGACCGCCATGGGCATGTGCTACGCCCCCAGCTACGCGAACCTTTTCGTGGGCTGGTGGGAGAAGCACGTGGCCTGGGGGGGGACCAACGAAAAATGGTTGGATCATATAATGATCTGGACAAGACATATTGACGACTTGTTTGTGGTGTGGTGGGGTGACAGACCCTCGGCTGAGGAGTATGTGGCAACGTTAAACAACAACAGTCTCAATTTAAGATTTTCCAACACAATTAGTGACAGATCAGTCCACTATCTTGATCTTGAGGTCTTTGTAGCAAGAGGCTCCATTCAAACAAAACTCTACCGCAAGCCAACGGCAGGAAATGCAGTGCTTCACGTGGCAATTGCAAAAAACATTAGGCCCAGATCCTTGTACTGGGGCGAATGTATGACATTGTTCTACATTCTGTCCATCAACTGTGTTTTTTTCAATTTTCACCCCGAGTGTGCTGGGTACGGTATACTCAGATGTGAGTCCCAGGCTCTCCACACCACTGGAGTCAAGCTATCCAGGCTGAATGAAGGCTGATAGCCAGAAACCGGTCCTTGGATGCTTGATTCCGGTCTGGGAAAGACATGGCTTGGTAGTTCGGACTGGACTGTTCCCATGAGGCACAGGGTCAGAGCTGATTTGCATATAGCCAGTGTCCAACCCAGGGTGGTGTGGAGTGCAAAAAAACAATGGATTTAGGCCCAGATCCTTGTACTGGGGTGAATGTATGACATTGTTCTACATTCTGTCCATCAACTGTGTTTTTTGCAATTTTCACCCCGAGTGTGCTGGGTATACTCAGACGTGAGTCCCAGGCTCTCCACACCACTGGAGTCAAGCTATCCAGGCTGAATGAAGGCTGATAGCCAGAAACCGGTCCTTGGATGCTTGATTCCGGTCTGGGAAAGACATGGCTTGGTAGTTCGGACTGGACTGTTCCCATGAGGCACAGGGTCAGAGCTGATTTGCATATAGCCAGTGTCTAACCCAGGGTGGTGTGGAGTGCAAAAAAACGATGGATTTAGGCCCAGATCCTTGTACTGGGGTGAATGTATGACATTGTTCTACATTCTGTCCGTCAACTGTGTTATTTGCAATTTTCACGTGGCAAGTCATCATCCTAGAAGCATGATAAAGAACATTCCGTTCGGGGAACTACTGCGCCTAAAAAGAAATTGCTCAGAGCACAATGACTTTTTACAGGCCCAAAATGCAGCAGTTTCTAGATTTCTAGAGAGATGCTACTCCAAGACATCCTTAGTTGAGGCCTCTAAGAGAGTGGAGCTCACAGACAGACATGACCTCTTACAGAATAAGAATACAAAGAAGACAGTGGAGTCCAAGACAGTGACAAGAATGATCACAACCTATAATATGAGATCTAATGATTTGGTCCAAATTCTCAATAACAACTGGCATATCCTTAAAACAGATATTGTCCTGAAAAACATAATACCCCCAAAACCTGCTATTACCTATAGACGCTGCCAGTCCCTGGGTGACCATCTGATGAGGAGTCACTATAAGGATCCCCCAAAAACATCTATATTTAAATCTGTTCATGGTTTCTACCCCTGCATGCACTGCAAAGCGTGCAAGTACAGTCATAAGAAAACCAGATATAACGGCAGACCCAATGATCCATGACCCATCAGAACCATCAACAAATTTCTGAACAACAATTCAGAATTTGTAATATACTGTCTGGTTCGCCCATGCTCAAAAAGATACATCGGGAGTACCATCAACCCAGCAAAAAAGCGTATCTTAGAGCATATGCGTGCCATCACTAATAAAGACAAAAACTACCCGGTGGCACGCCATTTCGAAACCCATCACAACAGTAACAGAGATTTACTATACTTCTTTCTTATTGACCAACTAAAAAAACAAGAAAGGGGTGGAAATAAAGTAAGAGCATTAAGGGCCATGGAATCAAAATACATCATTGACCTCTAGACAATGAAACCCGTGGGTCAGAACAACGATGAAGAACTTTGGATGCACCTGGAATAGCCAACCAGAAAGGGACAGTATATAAAAGAATAGAGGACAGCGCAAGAAAGGGATGTACCATGTTACAACGCATACCATTACAACTACCTACTATTACAACGCGACCATTACAACGCATACCATTACAACGCATAGCGCTTTGAGGTGCTGGATAGTGGTAAGTATAATTTACTATTCTAACTCCAGTCCCCGTGGACACTAGGGAAGGTGTTGGATAGTAAATTATACTTATTCCCTATCCTAGAGCGCCCCCCAGCGCAATGCGTTGTAATGGTATGCGTTGTAAAAGTTGCGTTGTAACAGTAGGTAGTTGTAAAAGTTGCGTTGTAACAGGTGTATACCGCTAGAAAGAGGCCATAAGAACATAAATCTGAACAGAGATAAAACACAGGCTTAACAACATCATCCATAACATCTCCCCTCCCCACTCCCAATATATTGGGCTTTATAACTTGTCAACCTGGGCAATTGGGAGATTCAGGCCCATTCAGGGCGAGATAGAAAAACATAAAACATTTGCCCATACAGGGCGGGATAATACATGCTTGTTCTGATACTGTACAGTAACATAAATGAAGGACCTCAGAAATATACGGCGTGTTATAATGTTGTTCACACACACGATAAAAGTAGCACTTGGTTAGATTCTCCGAGATTTATTTGAGAGATTTAAGAAACATATAAATATGTAATTTGTATATAGAACTAACTTTGCGATAATTCCAAATATGCACTTTTGTATCGACTACCGTGATGCCGAATTTTATGAATGAATTGTCCGTGTTAATTAACGTTTGACCTAACAAGCAATGTAATATACAATGAATTCTATGGGGTTTCCCCGTTTGTTTTTAACTGCACGAGCACTTTTTTGGAATGCCATACTCCTTGATAAGCTTATAAAGAACTCACTAATGCACATGTAAATGAATGCACATTGCAAGATGTCTGCCAAAAACCAACATGGCACTTTAGTCCTCTCTCGTTGTTGTTAGAGGGGTGAAGATAAAATGGCGTTCAATGTTATGCACTTTTGACACTAAGGAAACGCATTTGTCATCTTGGGGGCAGGGGGGTCTGCCAATAAATCGTTTTCAACATCTCAAGCTTGGAGTGCCGTCTACTTTCTTTTCAAAAGAAGCAAGTGTTCGTCGATGTACATATATACATCCTCCAGTACCTCCAGTATGCGCCAGGCAGCTGTGACATGATCAGCAGTGTATTGCAGGCGCATGAGTTATAGTTAGCAGTATATATATATATATATATATATATATTCACTGAAAAAACCATAGGTTATAGACCATATATAGTTAGGAATTAGCATTTACAAAACCTTGAAAATTCACTGAAAAAACCATAGGTTATAGACCATATATAGTTAGGAATTCGCATTTACAAAACCTTATTTTACTCACACAAAACCATTGAAATTCCATATATAGTTAGTTGCACTAACTATATATCGCGCAACCGCAATCCACTGCTGATGATGTCACATATTACATCATTCATGACATGGTCAGTGACATCACTGATGACATCACTGATGACATCTCAAATGACATCACTGATGACATCTCAAATGACATCACTGATGACATCTCAAATGACATCACTGATGACATCACTGATGACATCTCATTTGACATTACTGATCACATCACTGATGATATCATTCATGTGATAATACGATGAACCTCTTCAGACTCTAATATAACCTTAGATACAATCAGTGTAAACAGACACTCACAGACTGTCACTCATCCATGGAGTTACTCACACACCTAGTCAGTCATGCAAAGAATCAATCACACATCCATTTCCTCAACTATACAGTTATACAAACTTTACTTATTCAAACATATACTAACACATATTTACTCTCTTATACAATCCCTGATACAAGTTCACAATGATCCATACAGCCACTCACACATTCACTGGCTCGTATGCACAGTTATTTATATATGTCAACTCTCACATGTACTGTGTTTTACATATGTACTTACTTTGACATGTAGCACTGAGATATCCATTCACTCACCAATACACTCATGCACACAGTCAACCGCCCATACAGCTGTTTCCACATGCACTTTTGAAACCATACATCTAGTGAATCAACTGCTCACACATCTATGCACAGAGTCATACACCTCCCAGCCACCCACACACACACTCAGTCTCCCATACAAATACTTGGGCAACCAATCAATAACCCATATAGTTACTCATATAGCTACTTATCAACACATGCAACAGTTTACAGAACAACAGACATAATGATGCACAAATTAAGACAGTTTAGTCACTAACCCATGCACTCAGTGAGACACATTTAATCACTCACTCATACAGTCAGTCATGCACCTACTAAATCCTTCATCCAGACACTTATACATCCACTCATTCTTCAATATGTAAGACATATTTTAACTTTACAGAAACATACAGTCACTGGATGTTGTCATCAGTGATGTCATCAGTGATGTCATTTGAGATGTCATCAGTGATGTCATCAGTGATGTCACTGACCATGTCATGAATGATGTAATATGTGACATCATCAGCAGTGGATTGCGGGTGCGCGATATATAGTTAGTGCAACTAACTATATATGGAATTTCAATGGTTTTGTGTGAGTAAAATAAGGTTTTGTAAATGCGAATTCCTAACTATATATGGTCTATAACCTATGGTTTTTTCAGTGAATTTTCAAGGTTTTGTAAATGCTAATTCCTAACTATATATGGTCTATAACCTATGGTTTTTTCAGTGAATTTTCAAGGTTTTGTAAATGCTAATTCCTAACTATATATGGTCTATAACCTATGGTTTTTTCAGTGAATATATATATATACATACATATATAAACATATATCATCTGTATATCTTTATAAATACAAACATAAATGCATGCATACATATACTTATATGCATACAGATGCATGTTATTTACATGAAAGTTGAAAAAACACTAATAAAAGCAAAGCTAAAAAGCCACCTCATTACAAACAGAATGGCTTTAACTTAAACGAGGGCGAGATCTATTGCATTTTCAATGCTTGTTTACTTTGGTTCCATCAAGAAGGCATTCAGATGTGTCACACATTTGCCATAAATTCTGAATGTTAGCACTCTAGTTGCACATTAGATCACTGTAGTAAAGCTACTGCTCACCAGGGACGTCTGCTGCTGGTATTCAAAGTGCATGTTTCAGTCTGCATGTCAGAATTTTTTTAATGAAATTGAAGAGGGTTTGAGAAGTCACTCAAAATGTGCCCTAATTTTTCTTTCTGCAGCACTAATCATAATTCATATGGCAAAATATACCCCCTCATTTTGTTCCTTTTTAAATTAAATGTTTTAAGAGTTACCACTTTATTCCCATCACGATGGCTCCAGGTGTGCTATACCTTTGTAATAAGTAGGACTGTTAGCGCTCTAGTTGTTCTTTAGAACACTCTGGGACATTCTGTCATTGGGCTATACTTGGGCTACATCTGGGTGATATTTGGGCTACATTTGGGCTCTTTTGTCTCTGGTGGCCATTTTGGGAGACTGCATGTCAGAATGTTTTAATGAAATAGAAAAGGATTTGAGAAGTCACTCAAAATGTGCCCTAATTTTTCATTCTGCAGCACTAATCGTACTTTCTATGGCAAAATATACCCCTTCATGTTGTTTCTTTTTAAATTAAATGTTTTAAGAGTTACCACTTTATTCCAATCAAGATGGCTTCAGGTGTGCCATACCTTTGTAATAAGTAGGACTGTTAGCGCTCTAGTTGTTCTTTAGAACACTCTGGGACATTCTGTCATTGGGCTATACTTGGGCTACATCTGGGTGATATTTGGGCTACATTTGGGCTCTTTTGTCTCTGGTGGCCATTTTGGGAGACTGCATGTCATAATGTTTTAATGAAATAGAAAAGGATTTGAGAAGTCACTCAAAATGTGCCCTAATTTTTCATTCTGCAGCACTAATCATACTTTCTATGGCAAAATATACCCCCTCATGTTGTTTCTTTTTAAATTAAATGTTTTAAGAGTTACCACTTTATTCCAATCAAGATGGCTTCAGGTGTGCCATACCTTTGTAATAAGTAGGACTGTTAGCGCTCTAGTTGTTCTTTAGAACACTCTAGGAGGCTGCAGTAGAACACAAAGGAATCAACTGACAGTCTCTGTCCTTGTTGGATGTACATGTTTTACTGAGAATGTCAGACTTCATTTTCACATGACTGAGAAAGATAATGTGAATTTACAGAAAATATGCTTTCAGTTTAGCTTATAGATCCCCTTCCAAACCACTGTGGGAAAATCATGAGATATTAGTTTTCTTTCAAACAATATTCATGATATAACAGCAGAAGGTTTTTTCACATGGTAAAATCACCTTAGAACCCACCACAATTCCTAAAACGAGTATGGTACCATCAACAAATGATTTATAATGTAACTAAAGTCCTAAAACCCTCTATTAACTACAATGCTTTTTAATGAGGTGCTATCATGTATATTGGTCCCAAGATGGCTGCCAACACTTCTTGGATGAAGTGCTGACAGCCAATCAGATCAGATGTGTGGTTAGGCTCCGCCCAGATATATATCTTTTTTTGAACCTAAATTACTCAAAATCCACTGGAGCACATATATTGAGACCTAGCAAAGGCACATCGGGCTAACAGTCCCTACAATTTTGCCAAGTTTCGTGCAAATCCATTCAGCCGTTTGAGCTAAAAGTGAGGCCAACCGCCCTATGGAAATTAACATGGGAAAAACGCGTTTTGGGACCCCCCTTTTTTCTCGGCCCCCCCTTGATGAAACCCCCCCAAATTGTCAGGGGCTGCTCAGAAACAAAATGTTCCATTTTCCTGATAATTTCAGCCAATTCCGTCCACAAACGCCAAAGTTATTAGACATAGAATTTTCAAAAATCCCATAGAGAAAAAATCCTAACTATATATACCTACTGGCGACCGCCAGTAGGTAATATATATATATATATATATATATATATATATATATATATATATATTCACTGAAAAAACATAGGTTTTAGGGGTGTTTTAGTTATCTGGACATTTCACTCGTACAAAACCATCGAAATTCCTCTGTTATAGTTAGTTCTGCTAACTATAACTCACGCGCCTGCAATACACTGCTGATCATGTCACAGCTGCCTGGCGCATACTGGAGGTACTGGAGGATGTATATATATATATATATATATATATATATATATATATATATATATATATATATATATATATATATATATATATATATATATATATATATTCACTGAAAAAACATAGGTTTTAGGGGTGTTTTAGTTATCTGGACATTTCACTCGTACAAAACCATCGAAATTCCTCTGTTATAGTTAGTTCTGCTAACTATAACTCACGCGCCTGCAATACACTGCTGATCATGTCACAGCTGCCTGGCGCATACTGGAGGTACTGGAGGATGTATATATATATATATATATATATATATATATATATATATATATATATATATATATATATATATATATATATATATATATATATATATATATTCACTGAAAAAACATAGGTTTTAGGGGTGTTTTAGTTATCTGGACATTTCACTCGTACAAAACCATCGAAATTCCTCTGTTATAGTTAGTTCTGCTAACTATAACTCACGCGCCTGCAATACACTGCTGATCATGTCACAGCTGCCTGGCGCATACTGGAGGTACCTAGTGGGCTAGTTGGCCCCGAGGGACCCTCAAGATTGAAGAGGAAATAATTCCTCAACTTAAAACGCCTCACAGGGCGCGTTTGCACAATTGTGAAGGAAGGGGGCAGGGCCAGAGGTGACATGTCTGCAAACAAGCCCTGTGGCGAGTTTTAAGTTGGGGAATTAATTCCTCTTCAATCCTGAGGTCCCCTAGGGGCCAACTAGCCCACCAGGTACCTCCAGTATGCGGCAGGAAGCTGCGTTGCGGAGAGGTGTTCAGAGGCCACGTCCCTTTTTACAACAATCTGCAACGCAGCTCTGTTGCGCGTACTGGAGGTACCTGGTAAGGCTAGTTTGCCCCCAGGGGCCCTCACATTTTGTTTTATAATGCCCCTGGGATTTGGCCCCCCCGGGGGCTAATTACCATTGAAGTGCGGGCTTCGTTTTTTTGTGGGATTGGCATGATCCGTACACCCAGCGTGGATTTTGAAAATGTTAAAGAAATATTTTTTGGGGCCTTGGGGGTCCTTGTGGGACCCCCTGAGCAGGCCTAGGGGGTCAGGGTGTTTCTACTCTGCCCCTTTTTCGCGTCTTGTGCCTTTTTTATCAGGTTTCGTGTCCCTCTGTCCTACCTAGGCACAAGATGGCTGTCAACACTTTCTGATTTAGAGTATTGACAGCCAATTAGAATACAGCTCGTGCACGGCAGGTTGCCCGGATCCCCCGCAGCCATAGATATATATGTACTTTTAATTGTAATTTTCTCAGGAACTACTGAACGGATTTACACCGTTTAAGCAAAAGGCACGAGTCTGAACCAAGGACTACCTCTTTGCCAAATTTGGTGTAATTCTGTTCAGCAGTTCGGGTTGTAGCCACGATTAACCGTTCTTCTGGAAAATTGAATGGGGAAAACACTTTTTGGGACCCCCTTTTTTCTCAGCTCCCGCTACACGAATCACCCCGAGACTTTCAGGATAGGAGCTGGCCATTAGTTTCGTCCACCGGCGCCAAAGTTATTCCAAATAGAATGTTGCGGATTTCCTATGGAAAATGGGTCCTAACTAGAACTACCTACTGGCGACCGCCAGTAGGTAATATATATATAGTCCGTCCATCACCACCCCCTTTTGTACCGCTTTTGGCCGCCATAAGTGTGGTAGGGTATGCTCAGACGTGAGTCCCTTGCTCACTTTGCCACTGGATTCAAGCAAGCCGGGCTGAAGACGGCTGGAATGCCAGAAACCGGTCCTCGGAAGCTTGTTTCCGGTCAAGGGAAGACATGGCTTGGCAGTTCGGGCTGGACTGTTCCCATGAGGCACAGGGTCAGACTGATTTGCATATAGCCATGTCTGAACTGGGGTGGCAGAGTGGGCTAAAGAACGGTGATGGATTAAACCCAGATCTTTTGACTGGCTGGGAGTGTTTGATTGATTCAGATGCTCCGTCCATCACCACCCCCTTTTGTACCGCTTTTGGCCGCCATAAGTGTGGCAGGGTATGCTCAGACGTGAGTCCCTTGCTCACTTTGCCACTGGATTCAAGCAAGCCGGGCTGAAGACGGCTGGAATGCCAGAAACCGGTCCTACCTACTGGCGACCGCCGGTAGGTAATATATATATATATATATTCACAGAAAAAACCATAGGTTATAGTGGATATATAGTTAGGAATTTGCATTTACAAAACCTTGAAAATTCAATGAAAAAACCATTGGTTTTAGGCCATATATAGTTAGGAATTAGCATTTACAAAACCTTATTTTACTCGCATAAAACCATTGAAATTCCATATATAGTTAGAAGCGCTAACTATATATCGCGCACCCGCAATCCACTGCTGATGATGTCACATATTACATCATTCATGACATGGTCAGTGACATCACTGATGACATCACTGATGACATCTCAAATGACATCACTGATGACATCACTGATCACAACATCCAGTGATTGTATGTGTCTGTAAAGTTTAAATATGTTTCACATATTGAAGAATGAGTGGATGTATAAGTGTCTGGATGAAGAATTTAGTAGGTGCATGACTGACTGTATGAGTGAGTGATTAAATGTGTCTCACTGAGTGCATGGGTTAGTGACTAAACTGTCTTAATTTGTGCATCAGTATGTTTGTTGTTGTGTAAGCTGCTGCATGTGTTGATCAGTAGCTATAAGAGTGGCCATATGGGTTATTGATTGGTTGCCCAAGTATTTGAATGGGAGGCTGAGTGTGTGTGTGGGTGGCTGGGAGGTGCGTGACTCTGTGCATAGATGTGTAAGCAGTTGATTCACTAGGAGTATGAGTTCAAGAGTGCATGTGGAAACAGCTATATGGGCGGTTGACTATGCATGGGTGTGTTGGTGAGTGAATGGATTTCTCATTGCTACATGTGCAAGTAAGTACGTATGTAAAACACAATACATGTGAGAGTTGAGATATATAAATAACTGAACATAAGAGCCAGTGAATGTGTGAGTGGCTGTATCAATCACTGTGAGCTTGTATCAGGGATTATATAAGAGAATAAATATGTGTTATTATATGTTTGAATAAGTAAGATGTGTATAACTTTATAGTTGAGGAAATGGAGGTGTGATTGATTCTTTGCATGACTGACTAGGTGTGTGAGTAACTCCATGGATGAGTGACAGTCTGTGAGTGTCTGTTTATACTGAGTGTATGTAAGGTTATATTAGAGTCTGAAGAGGTTCATTGTATTATCACATGAGTGATGTGATCAGTGATGACAAATGAGATGTCATCAGTGATGTCATTTGAGTTGTCATCAGTGATGTCATCAGTGATGTCATTTGAGATGTCATCAGTGATGTCATTTGAGTTGTCATCAGTGATGTCATTTGAGATGTCATCAGTGATGTCATTTGAGATGTCATCAGTGATGTCATCAGTGATGTCACTGACCATGTCATGAATGATGTAATATGTGACATCATCAGCAGTGGATTGCGGGTGCGCGATATATAGTTAGCGCTTCTAACTATATATGGAATTTCAATGGTTTTATGCGAGTAAAATAAGGTTTTGTAAATGCTAATTCCTAACTATATATGGCCTAAAACCAATGGTTTTTTCATTGAATTTTCAAGGTTTTGTAAATGCAAATTCCTAACTATATATCCACTATAACCTATGTTTTTTTCTGTGAATTTCATTGGTTTTTTAATAGCAAATATGAAAAGCTTTAAAATGTCAAGTACGTGATAGATAAAAACATTTTCGTATTTATGCACGCTAATGTGCTTTGAACGCTGCACCCCCCCCCTCCCCTCTTTTGTCTTAGTAGTACTCTCTCTTTGCAGATACTGAAGGGTAGTTAACGCAGGCCTTTACCCCCGTTGTAATCCGTCGTGCCTCCTTGTCTCTCCATTTGATTGATTGTTGTCCAAGCATTTACTGTTTTAGAATTGGTTCTCTTTGGATCATTCTCTATTTACAAACAAGCACAAAGTCGCAATACTCTGTTTAGTCTTTGCAGATAGTGAAAAATCTTGTAAAAAAATAAAAGTAATCGAGCAAAATCAGTAGGCCACTAATTGGATCTCTTTTTGACCTCGCTAAAATAGAAATATTAGGAACAACCCTTCATGAGAAATACGAAAATAGTGAGATGAACTGAGCTCCACACCATGAGGGCTGCAAGACAGCTCGGCTCCATCACCCATCCCGCACAAAATAACGACAAACCCTATGCAAATATTAAAAATATAGACAACACACCAGCAAAGAAACAGGGTAAAACATTTTATTAAAAAACTATTTACATAACGTTGGTTTATAAGATGATGTCAGTAGTGGACCGATGTGTGAATAGATCGAAAACAGCACAAGGCTCCAAGATCCGGATGGCAAGCTCCTGGATGTTGGGTGCCATAGTTTAGAGTTCTGAATTGCAGCCTTTTTCAATGCCTGTGCTTTGTTGAATCAAAATGGCGGCTTGACACAAAGCTGACTCAAGCGTTACTACTGATGCTATGCAGACCAAAACTGGTTTTCAGTTTGTACATTTTTCTAGATTTTTCAATCCAAGTTTGGTTGACTTTGTAGAACGATGGCTTCAGATTTTCAACATACGGTGTGGTGGCGCTGACTGGGAGGGGGCGCTTCGCTCCTGCCCCCTCCCCAAGTAAGATTTTCATACGTGAAAGTACGTTAATGGTTTTGGTCCCTGAGATGCTTCGATGTCACTACCATTCTCAAATAGCATAAGTTCTGGATGTTGGGTGCCATAGTTAAGAGTTCTGAGCAGTGCTTGTAACACTGTCTGAAGCTTATTTCCACCTACTGCAGCTTCACTATTCTCAAAGTAAGTGAGTGTCGTTTGTGGACCTGACTGCATTAGAAAACAATGTGATATGTTACCTTCCTAAACAGCTTGACGGAGGCCCCTGAGGGGCGGTGTGATGGCCATGGACTCGGAGAAGACGCTTGGCTCCGACACCCTCCCCAAGTCTTATAGCACTGGTGTAGCCTGAGATCGCCCCCGACATAGGCGGCCGGCTCCCGGGGTCCGGCGGAACTTTTTGCCTTTTGATGACTCTTCAATTCTGGACCTTGTCCCACAATCCGTTTGACCTGAAGACAAGCTGTAGTGGGGCGCCCCTTTATCGTTTTAGTTGCCATTCCGCCCGCTTTTGCTACACTGTGCCTCTTCCGCCATTCAGCTGTTTACCGCCCGCTCTTGCGACTACAGCGTCTCGCTCACCATGTAGTTGAGATGCGCCCGCTCTTGCGGTGCAGCGATAGGCGGCTGCCACAGGACTCTCAAAATGGCGGCCGGCTCTTCGGTTTTGGGCCTGGTCCACTAAAATGGCCCTGGGACACCTTGGAACTCGGACGCTTGTCTGCTAGGGCTTGGGTCCCATTCTCGAAAAGCGTCCCCTCAGCCGTGAAGATTCTACAAAAGTCTTGGGGGCCTCCGACTCCCGCAGGCTTCTGGTGGGGAGCGGCTGCCATGATTGCTCGTGGAATGGCCACGACGGAGCTACGAGATGGTAGTGGTCTCATGCTGACGCCAGCTTTAGTCTGAAACATCCAGAAACACTATAGACTACCAATTCGATCAGTTCCGGTAGCGCCCCAACATGACCCGGAAGAGAAGAACTTGCCCTCCCCTCTTTGACTGATGGTTCTTGTTGCCTGTCCCCTCTGTTGTCATTTAACAGAACTTTTTGGACTGCTGAAAGGGGTTGTGTTCTGAACGCTGGTTGGTGGAGACATTTAGACTATATTCTTGACCTACGTTGTCGCGTAATGCGTTTTATGACACGCCGCGTTAGCGCACCCGGAAGTGATCCGAGGCGCGGCGCGCAGCGCGTAACGTAAGCATAACAGGTCATGTGACTTGTTAATAAAACTTTTCTTTGGTTCATTTTACTTTTGTTAATTTAATGATGAAAAGCTTGGTCATATGACCTAAAAATTACGCTTTTTATTATTTTCGAACAATATTTTTTTTTCAAACATATATTATAATATTCCAGGCTAATGTACTTTCCCGGAAAATTTACAACTGTCTTGCAAGTAAAATATATTCCTTTTTCGAGAAAAAGGGCGTTTCTTCCTTCCATGACGGAGCCGTTGAGTAAAAGAGATTCGGCCTGCTGTCTTAGTCGCCGATACGCCTGATTATCAGATTCTTATCGATCACTTTATGTTGCAGACATGAAAAACACAACTGCCCTTGACCATTTATCTTTACTGCGTTCCTACATATTATACCTTTTATCCGTCATGTAATTGGACTGCTTTATTTCACTTGCCTTTTACTGATTCGAAAACAGTCACTAAAAGTAAAAACTTTACAAATGTAAATACTACTACCGTGTTTTGTTTTAAAAACCTTTATTGTGAAAATGTCAGTATACAAATACGGGCCTATAACCACGTGGGCCGGCCACGGAGCAAACTGAAATCGTATATGATGAGGAGACATTTACACTGTAGAAGAACGTAACGAGCGGGCCATTAGGTGACAAGAACAAAGGTGTCTAACAGTTGCGGAATCGGTGGACGTACATTTTGTAATTAAAATACGACAGGGCCACTTACAATAACATTTTCTAGATATACATTTGCGGGCAAGGAGTTACGAGTCCCATTTATACCGGCGCCATTTTGGGCGAGGCCGGGCAGGTCCAAGATATAGTCAAAATGTCTCCACCAACCATCGGCCAGACCAGAACCCCTTTCGGCCCTTTATGCTACAAGATGGTGTCTTCCATTCAGAAAATATTGGTGGCAGCATTTTGAAAGGAAACAGAAACAGCCGTTCTCCTAGTGAGTTTCACATTGTTACATTTAGGAAGAATGTTGAAGAGTAGTATGTGGAAAATCTGAAGCCATTTTTCTACAAACTCTCAATCAGACTTGGATGGAAAAAAAAAACCTGAAGAATGTACAAACTGAAAACCAATTTTTGTCTGTATAGCACCAACAGTAACGCTTGAGTCAGCTTTGTGTCAAGCCGCCATTTTCATTCAATCAATAGCGTCCCCCTGCACACATTCAGGGACCTGGTCGTGTCTTCAGATGAAACGCATTGTAGGAAAAGAAGCAGAAAGGAAAAGGCAAAAAGTTCCGCCGGACCTAGTGAAGCTGCAGCAGGTGCAAATAAGCTTCAGACAGTCTTACAAGCACTGCTCAGAACTCTCAACTGAGGCACTCAACATCCAGGACTTGCCATTCGGATCTTGGCGCCTTGTATTTTTGTTTTGTTTTTGATGGAGGGGAAACAACAAAAAACAGGCATTGAAAAAGGCTCAACAGTGCAGGGCGCCTTGTGCTGGTTCCGACCTATTCACACATCGGTCCACTACTGACATCACCTCATAAACCAACGGGGCACCCCACGCCGACTTTCGGCGCAGCATTGTAGGATGGCCACACCAGTGCGGCAATTTGCTGGACACCACCTCGGTGCCATCCAGATCTCGGCGCGTTCGACTCACTGTACCGCAACAGTGACCGCAACTCAGCTGGACACGCCGTCTTTCGGCGCAGCATTGTAGGATGGCCACACCAGTGCGGCAATTTGCTGGACACCACCTCGGTGCCATCCGGATCTCGGCGCGTTCGAGTCACTGTACAGCAACAGTGACCGCAATTCAGCTGGACACGCCGTCTTTCGGCGCAGCATTGTAGGATGGCCACACCAGTGCGGCAATTTGCTGGACACCACCTCGGTGCCATCCGGATCTCGGCGCGTTCGAGTCACTGTACCGCAACAGTGACCGCAATTCAGCTGGACACGCCGTCTTTCGGCGCAGCATTGTAGGATGGCCACACCAGTGCGGCAATTTGCTGGACACCACCTCGGTGCCATCCGCATCTCGGCGCGTTCGAGTCACTGTACCGCAACAGTGACCGCAACTCAGCTGGACACGCCGTCTTTCGGCGCAGCATTGTAGGATGGCCACACCAGTGCGGCAATTTGCTGGACACCACCTCGGTGCCATCCGGATCTCGGCCCGTTGTGCTGCCTTCGGCCTATTCGCACATCGGTCCGCTACTGACGCCGCCTCACGTGCCAACGGATTTTCTACGCTTTTTGTAGCCCTATGCCGCATAACAGGTCATGTGACTTGTTTATAAAACTTTTCATTGGTTCATTTTACTTTTGGTTTCCTAAAGATGGAAGGCTTGGTCATATGACCTAAAAATAACACTTTTCATTGGTTTAGAACATTTTTTTTTCCCAAACGATGAAAGCCCCACCTTGTTTCTGGATCATTCAGACTGAAGCTGGCGTCAGCATGAGAGCACCACCATCTCGTGGCTCCGTCGTGGTCATTCCGCGAGCAATCATGGCAGCCGCTCCCCACCGGAAGCCTGCGGGAGTCGGGGGCCCCCAAGACTTTTATACAATCTTCACGGCTGAGGGGACGCTTTTCGAGAATGGAACCCAAGCCCTAGCAGGCAAGCGTCCGAGTTCCAAAGTGTCCCAGGACCATTTCAGTGGACCAGGCCTAAAACCGAGGAGCTGTCCGCCATTTTAAGAGCCATGTGGCAGCCGCCTATCGCTGCACTGCAAGAGTGGGAGCAACTCAACAACATGGTGAGCGAGACGCTGTGGCCGCAAGAGCGAGCGCAACTCAGCTAGATGGCCGCCACCTGGGGAGGCCCGTTCACGCCGGCTCCCCCACGCCCCCCCCCCCGGGCCGCCGCACGCCAATTTTCGGAGCAGCATTGTAGGATACCAAAACCAGTGCGGCAGTTTACTGGACATCACCTGGGTGCCTGTCGTACATGTTGTGTCAGCCATGTGACACTGGACACAGACCGCTACTGACGAGGCCTCCCCCCGCACCACCCGGGACGCCCCACGCTGTTTTTCTGTGCTGCATTGTAGGATCCCTAAACCAGTGCGGCACCCAGGCGACATCACCTGGGTGCCGTCCAGAACTCTGCACGTTGTGCTGCCTTGGGACTATTCGCACAACAGACCGCTACTGACGAGGCCTCCCCCCGCCCCACCCGGGACGCCCCACGCCAATTTTCGGAGCAGCATTGTAGGATCCCTAAACCAGTGCGGCACCCAGGCGACATCACCTGGGTGCCGTCCAGAACTCTGCACGTTGTGCTGCCTTGGGACTATTCGCACAAAAGACAGCTTCTAACCATTGTTGCTTTTTGTGTTGAGAAATGTTTAAATGTTTTTAGTTTTTGTTCCGTTCGTTAAAGTTAGTAGTTAATAAAGTTTTATAACCTTACTTTGTTGGAGTGTTATCTATTTTTTTAAAAACGGGTGAATGGGGCCTTGAATCGGGTTATTGTCATGTGTGGGCTTTGGAAGTGTGCTGCTGCAGGATCGGACATTTCAAACTCAAATGCACGTTCTTTTTCTTACCTTTCCGAAGCATGGAGCGCAATAGCAAGCAGAGAAAGGGTGATGCACGTGTTGAACACTACCTGACCTGGCAAGTTGCTGGCAGTGCCCCCCCGCCCGCTCCTGAAAGAGGGCACACACACACCGCCGCCCCGAGTACTTCACAAATCTTTAAAAGACCATGCGCTTGTTCATGAGGCTTAAATGGTTTATCACCTCTTCTAGAACCCCTGCATCGACCCTCTGACGTTTCATGGAAAAATTACCATGTAACACAATACCAAGCCCTGTCAGCTGAAACCCCCAAGGAATCGTGGGGCATATTATCAAGGGGGTTTATCTCTGCTTTTTTGGCTTTAAAAGCCATGAAAGCGGAGATAAAATTATTTCCCTATTACCAAGCTGTCGCTAACACCAGTTAGTGACAGCTAAAAGGAGATAGCGACCATCTTGGGCCCCGCTTTGCATGTCAATGATACTTATCACTAATGACATGCAAAGTGGCGTGCCAAGATGTTAGCGACTGGAAACAGTCCCTAACATCGCTACCTTCTATTACCAACTTTTGGAGATATTCGCGCTAAGCGCGAATATCTCCAAAATCTAACACCTGCCCTGAGCAGTTCTTAGCCATGTTATCCAATGGGAGGTGGATAACATGGCTAAGAGCATTAGATCGATAATACATGAATATCGCTGACTTTTCTGCGATAATAGCAAGGTTTATCTGCGATAAAAATCGCCGATGTGCGGCGATAATTTTTGTCTCTAAACAAGTTAGAGACAAAAATTATCGCTAGTTGTTCGTAATATGCCCCCGGGTTTTTGCTTGCAGAAATCGGGAGGCGGGAGACTAGCACTGAAATCAGTACTCATACGCCTGAATCAGGAGGATTGGCATGTCTGAATTCTCTACAGCTGGGGCCATAAACTACATCCGCAGGGTTAGGTGATAGCCTGGGACCAGCCTGGCATCTAAAATGGCTGCCGTGCACGACAAAATTGTGGCATTCGAAAAAAGGCAAGATGGCGCAGCCGCTGGAAGAGATGTATCAACATATATCAGCCTCCTCAGCCACCCTCAGGAAACATAGGGGATTAGGATACGTCTCCCGCACCCCCTTATACCTTGTACTTTAATTAACGAAGCACAAAATGGCGAATTCCCGTTTCGCTACCAGTTTGCGGCCCAGTTCGCGGCCCGTGAAGCGCTTCTACCGTGAAAAATCATTTTTTTTTATTTTCCCCACGGGACCCTTTAATAACCCCAACAACATTCCTAGGGGGTCAAGAGGGGGATACCTTGCCCCCTTTCATTAAATTCCCCCTTAGTTTTTCACCTTTTCTTCTCTCTCGATCCTACCGAGAGACAAGATGGCGGCCGCTCCGGACTGTCACGCAGCAAAAAAAAAAAAAGCTCACGCACAGCCGCTGGAAGAGATGTATCAACATATATCAGCCTCCTCAGCCACCCTCAGGAAACATAGGGGATTAGGATACGTCTCCCGCACCCACTTATAACTAGTAATTTAATTAACGAAGCACAAAATGGCGAATTCCCGTTTCGCTACCAGTTTGCGGCCGCGCTTCTACCGTGAAAAATCATTTTTTTTTTATTTTCCCCACGGGACCCTTTAATAACCCCAACAACATTCCTAGGGGGTCAAGAGGGGGATACCTTGCCCCCTTTCATTAAATTCCCCTTTCGTTTTCCACCTCTTCTTCTCTCTCGATCCTACCGAGAGACAAGATGGCGTCCGCTCCGGACTGTTTAGAATGTTGACAGACACCGGAGAGCCAATCAGCTTTCTGCGCGCAAAGTTCCGTTTCGCGAAAAGTAAGCGGACCGGATCGCTGCCCAGAGCGCTGTTACAGATATATATCTTGATTTAAACGTTAATTTCTCAAAATCCACTGAAGCACATATATTGAGACCTAGCAAAGGCACATCGGGCTAACAGTCCCTACAATTTTGCCAAGTTTCGTGCAAATCCATTCAGCCGTTCGAGCTAAAAGTGAGTCCAACCGCCCTATGGAAATTAACATGGGAAAAACGCGTTTTGGGACCCCCCTTTTTTCTCAGCCCCCCCTTGACGAAACCCCCCTAAATTTTCAGGGGCTGCTCAGAATCAAAATGTGCCATTTTCCTGAAAATTTCAGCCGATTCCGTCCACAAACGCCAAAGTTATTAGACATAGAATTTTCAAAAGTCCCATTGAGAAAAAATTCTAACTATATATACCTACTGGCTATCGCCAAAAAAAAAAAAAATATATATATATATATATATATATATATATATATATATATATATATATATATATATATATATATATATATATATATATATATATATATATATATATGTATGTATATATATATATATATATATATATATATATATATATATATATATATATATATATATTTTTTTTTTTTTTTTTTTTTTCGAAGACCATCTTGTAAATAGCCACTTTGAACACAAAAGGAAGACAAAACCACCTGTTTCCGGCTTCTATCCTTGCATGAAGTGCAAGGCCTGTAAGAATTCGCAGAAAGTCAAGGAGTATTGCATACCTGGTCAAAAGAGGAAAGGTAGAATAACCAAACTGTTGAATTGCAATTCTGACTACACAGTCTATTGTCTAACATGTCCCTGTGGAAAGAGGTATGTAGGGAGCACGGTTAAACAAACCAAACTCCGGGTCCTAGAGCATATGAGGGCGATTACATCAAAGGACCCTAACTACCCAGTAGCCCGTCATTTTGAACAGGAACATGCTAGTAATAGCAATCTTCTGACTTATTTCATTCTAGATCAGTTGGTCAGAACAGAAAGAGGGGGCAATTGGGTAAAAAGGCTGAGAACACTGGAATCACGATTCATTATCCAGTTACAGACCAAAACCCCGGGAGGGATGAATAATGAAGAAGAGATGTGGACTCACATCTGAGCATCCCTCCAATTGTTTCCTTCCCTCTTTGTTGAAGAACCAGTGATGTAAATTTGTATATAGTGTCCTTGAAACAGAGTAGAGTGAAGTTACCACGAATGTTTAGCATATTATTTTTCAATGTGTTGACTAATACAAATGCAGTTATTTATCAGTTGATTTGGTCATTGATGAAAGGCCTATTCAAGGCTGGAATGTAAATAATGTAAATAATCCATATGCCCATCCAGGGCTGAAACTGTATATATGACAACTGCGATGCAAAAATGGTAACGTAAAACCATGTGAACATAGGCGACTTTCACGATAAATTTTGAGTGAAACTCGCATTTATAGGTACTAGCGGCGCATTTACCATCTCAATCTATGGGTGATAAGTAAGATCGATCATTGAAACGAATTGAATGCTTTCTTTCTTAAATTTGAATGGTTATTACAAATGAATTAGTTATTAGCTCTTTCTCATTGTGTTTATATGTACATATGTAATATAGTGAATTACATATTCAAAGATGGCCGCCGCAAAAGCAGTGAATGTATTGTTCTGAGTACCTTCGTTTATGTCAATGCACATGAATTGACACGTGACCAATGACGATCACGATGTTATTTGATTTAAATTTGATTTGTAAATAGTGTCAGTTACACTGACGAAGGCGGAAACGCCGAAACGCGTTTGCTAACTGACTATCGAGGGAGTGTAATGAATAAAGACTTGGCTGACCTACGCCACATTTGCTTCGAGTGCTCTCATTCCTTGAAACCTGGGAGCTTTGGGGTTTCTGAGTTTTGCCAATATATATATATATATATATATATATATATATATATATATATATATATTACCTACTGGCGGTCGCCAGTAGGTAGTTATAGTTAGGATTTTTTTCAATGCAAAATCTCAAAATTCTATTTGGAAGAACTTTGGCGCCGGTTGACGAATCTGCCTGAAAACGTCCTCAAATTTGCCTCGCGGAGCTCCGGTCCTTCCTTGAAAGTTTCGGGGGGATTCGTCAAGCGGGGGCCGAGATAAAAGGGGGGTCCCAAAACGTGTTTTCCCCATGTTAATTTCCATAGGGCGGTCAAACTCACTTTTAGCCCGAACGGCTGAATGGATTTGCACCAAACTTTGCAAAATTGTAGGGACTGGTAGCCCGATGTGCCTTTGCTATGTCTCAAGATATGTGCTCCAGTGGTTTTTAAGTAATTTAGGTTCAAAAAAATATATATATCTATGGCAGCGCCCCGGTACGCGCACCGGGGAGCGCTCCGGGCGCGCCACGCGACTTGTACACAGAAAGCTGATTGGCTCTCGGGTGTCTGGAGCGGCCGCCATCTTGTGTCTCGGTAAAATCGAGACATAAGAGGTGTAAAAATCAAAGGGGGAAATGAACATAAGGGGGCAGGGATAAACCCCCCCTGACCCCCTTGTTTGATGTGGGGGCCATAAAAGGGCCCAGCGGGGCAAAAAAACATTTTTTTTTGATTTGCGCGGGGGGAGCGCCCAGTGCGACATCATCAGCAGTGGATTGCGGGTGCGCGATATATAGTTAGTGCAACTAACTATATATGGAATTTCAATGGTTTTGTGTGAGTAAAATAAGGTTTTGTAAATGCGAATTCCTAACTATATATGGTCTATAACCTATGGTTTTTTCAGTGAATTTTCAAGGTTTTGTAAATGCTAATTCCTAACTATATATGGTCTATAACCTATGGTTTTTTCAGGGAATTTTCAAGGTTTTGTAAATGCTAATTCCTAACTATATATGGTCTATAGCCTATGGTTTTTTCAGTGAATATATATATATACATACATATATAAGCATATATCATCTGTATATCTATATAAATACAAACATAAATGCATGCATACATATACTTATATGCATACAGATGCATGTTATTTACATGAAAGTTGAAAAAACACTAATAAAAGCAAAGCTAAAAAGCCACCTCATTACAAACAGAATGGCTTTAACTTAAACGAGGGCGAGATCTATTGCATTTTCAATGCTTGTTTACTTTGGTTCCATCAAGAAGGCATTCAGATGTGTCACACATTTGCCATAAATTCTGAATGTTAGCACTCTAGTTGCACATTAGATCACTGTAGTAAAGCTACTGCTCACCAGGGACGTCTGCTGCTGGTATTCAAAGTGCATGTTTCAGTCTGCATGTCAGAATTATTTTAATGAAATAGAAGAGGATTTGAGAAGTCACTCAAAATGATCCCTAATTTTTCTTTCTGAAGCACTAATCATACTTTCTATGGCAAAATTAACCCCCTCATGTTGTTCCTTTTTAAATTGAGTGTTTTCAGACTTACCACTTCATTCCAATCAAGATGGCTTCTGGTGTGCCATACTTTTGTCATAAGTAAGACTGTTAGCGCTCTAGTTGTTCTTTAGAACACTCTGGGACATTCTGTCATTGGGCTATACTTGGGGTACATCTGGGTGATATTTGGGCTACATTTAGGCTCTTTTGTCTCTGGTGGCCATCTTGGGAGACTGTATGTCAGAATTTTTTAATGAAATTGAAGAGGGTTTGAGAAGTCACTCAAAATGTGCCCTAATTTTTCTTTCTGCAGCACTAATCATAATTCATATGGCAAAATATACCCCCTCATTTTGTTCCTTTTTAAATTAAATGTTTTAAGAGTTACCACTTTATTCCCATCACAATGGCTCCAGGTGTGCTATACCTTTGTAATAAGTAGGACTGTTAGCGCTCTAGTTGTTCTTTAGAACACTCTGTGACATTCTGTCATTGGGCTATACTTAGGCTACATTTGTGTGATATTTGGGCTACATTTGGGCTCTTTTGTCTCTGGTGGCCATTTTGGGAGACTGCATGTCAGAATGTTTTAATGAAATAGAAAAGGATTTGAGAAGTCACTCAAAATGTGCCCTAATTTTTCATTCTGCAGCACTAATCATACTTTCTATGGCAAAATATACCCCCTCATGTTGTTTCTTTTTAAATTAAATGTTTTAAGAGTTACCTCTTTATTCCAATCAAGATGGCTTCAGGTGTGCCATACCTTTGTAATAAGTAGGACTGTTAGCGCTCTAGTTGTTCTTTAGAACACTCTGGGACATTCTGTCATTGGGCTATACTTGGGCTACATCTGTGTGATATTTGGGCTACATTTGGGCTCTTTTGTCTCTGGTGGCCATTTTGGGAGACTGCATGTCAGAATGTTTTAATGAAATAGAAAAGGATTTGAGAAGTCACTCAAAATGTGCCCTAATTTTTTATTCTGCAGCACTAATCATACTTTCTATGGCAAAATATACCCCCTCATGTTGTTTCTTTTTAAATTAAATGTTTTAAGAGTTACCACTTTATTCCAATCAAGATGGCTTCAGGTGTGCCATACCTTTGTAATAAGTAGGACTGTTAGCGCTCTAGTTGTTCTTTAGAACACTCTAGGAGGCTGCAGTAGAACACAAAGGAATCAACTGACAGTCTCTGTCCTTGTTGGATGTACATGTTTTACTGAGAATGTCAGACTTCATTCTCACATGACTTAGAAAGATAATGTGAATTTACAGAAAATATGCTTTCAGTTTAGCTTATAGATCCCCTTCCAAACCACTGTGGGAAAATCATGAGATATTAGTTTTCTTTCAAACAATATTCATGATATCACAGCAGAAGGTTTTTTCACATGGTAAAATCACCTTAGAACCCACCACAATTCCTAAAACGAGTATGGTACCATCAACAAATGATTTATAATGTAACTAAAGTCCTAAAACCCTCTATTAACTACAATGCTTTTTAATGAGGTGCTATCATGTATATTGGTCCCAAGATGGCTGCCAACACTTCTTGGATGAAGTGCTGACAGCCAATCAGATCAGATGTGTGGTTAGGCTCCGCCCAGATATATATCTTTTTTTGAACCTAAATTACTCAAAATCCACTGGAGCACATATATTGAGACCTAGCAAAGGCACATCGGGCTAACGGTCCCTACAATTTTGCCAAGTTTCGTGCAAATCCATTCAGCCGTTCGAGCTAAAAGTGAGGCCAACCGCCCTATGGAAATTAACATGGGAAAAACATGTTTTGGGACCCCCCTTTTTTCTCGCCCCCCCCTTGATGAAACCCCCCCAAATTGTCAGGGGCTGCTCAGAAACAAAATGTTCCATTTTCCTGAAAATTTCAGCCAATTCCGTCCACAAACGCCAAAGTTATTAGACATAGAATTTTCAAAAATCCCATAGAGAAAAAATCCTAACTATATATATACCTACTGGCGACCGCCAGTAGGTAATATATATATATATATATATTATGTATTCACATATTCATATATATTACCTACCGGCGGTCACCAGTAGGTAGTTCTAGTTAGGACCCATTTTCCATAGGAAATCCGCAACATTCTATTTGGAATAACTTTGGTGGACGGATCTTCGTAAAAGTTTCAAAACTAATGGCCAGCTCCTATCCTGAAAGTCTCGGGGTGATTCGTGTAGCGGGAGCTGAGAAAAAAGGGGGTCCCAAAAAGTGTTTTCCCCATGCAATTTTCCAGAAGAACGGTTAATCGTGGCTACAACCCGAACTGCTGAACAGAATTACTCCAAATTTGGCAAAGAAGTAGTCCTTGGTTCAGACTCATGCCTTTTGCTTAAATGGGGTAAATCCGTTCAGTAGTTCCTGAGAAAATTACAATTAAAAGTACATATATATCTATGGCTGCGGAGGATCCGTGCACCCTGCCGTGCACGAGCTGTATTCTAATTGGCTGTCAATACTCTAAATCAGGAAGTGTTGGCAGCCATCTTGTGCCTAGGTAGAACCGAGGCACAAGAAACCTGATAAAAAAGGCACAAAACGCGAAAAAGGGGCAGGGTAGAAACACCCTGACCCCCCAGGCCTGCTCACAGGGTCCCACAAGGACCCCCAAGGCCCCAAAAAAATATTTCTTTAACATTTTCAAAATCCACGCTGGGTGCACGGATCATGCCAATCCCACAAAAAAAACGAAGCCCGCGCTTCAATGGTAATTAGCCCCCGGGGGGGCCAAATCCCAGGGGCATTATAAAAAAAAATGTGAGGGCCCCTGGCGGCCAACTAGCCCACCAGGTACCTCCAGTACGGGCAACAGAGCTGCGTTGCAGAGTGTTGTAAAAAGGGGCGTGGCCTCTGAACACCTCTCTGCAACACAGCTGCCTGGCGCATTCTGGAGGTACCTGGTGGGCTACTTGGCTCACAGGGGACCTCAGGGTTGAAGAGGAATTGATTCCCCAATCTAAAACGCACCATAGGGTGTGTTTGCACACATGTTACCTCAGGCCCGCCCCCTTCTTTCACTATTGAGCAAAATATTTCTGTAAATTCTGCCGAACTATGAATTCCAATTTACTCACCTGTTATCACAAGAAACGTCAGTGCTGCATCTTTGAGCGCACTACTAATCCTGAAAAGTAATTCTAACCATACTTACAGTAACTTGAATATACTTCCATAGGCTAACATTGACTGGTTTCACTTGGAAATTCTTCTAAGTGTGGAGTTTTGGAACTTAAAAAAATTTCTCTAAAATCAGCCGAACTACGAATTCCGATTTACTCACCTGTTATCAGGAGAGACCTCAGTGCTGCATCTTTCAGCTCACTACTATTCCTGAAAAGTAAATTTAACTGTACTTACCAGTAACTTGAATTTCCTTCCAGAGGATATCATTGCCTGATATATAAAATATATATAAATTAAAAAAATTATTAAATAAAAAAAATTACTGTTTCAATATTTAAAAAAATAATACTTTTTCAAATAATATTAAAAATATGTAATGTAATTTAAAAAATAAAATATCTAAAAAAAATTTTTTAAATAGTGTGCTAAATCAGTATAAAAAATATAACAATTAATACATTTAAAAATTATCATTTACAAAACCTTTGAAATTCACTGAAAAAACCATAGGTTTCAGCCATGTTATAGTAAAAAATTAGCATTTAAAAAAACCTTAGAAATTCACTGAAAAAACCATAGGTTTCACACATGTTATAGTTAGCTGGATATTTCACTCCTACAAAACCATTGAAATTCCCCCGTTATAGTTAGTTCAGTTAACTATAACTCTCGCACCCGCAATGCACTGCTGATGATGTCACATATTATATCACTCATGACATGGTCAGTGACATCACTGATGACATCACTGATGACATCATCCTTTTGAAAGAGTGGCAGACCTCCTCTCACCCCAATATAACCTTTGATACACACATTCAAAAATAGAAAATAAAATTATCAAAAAAATGGAGATACCAATACCAGTTACAGCAACCTATTCAGTAATTCCAACATTTACATATGCAGTTACTCATACATGTACTCACTCATCATATGTACTCATACACCTATACATCCTGTTACACATCAACACTCATACATAAGTTACTCACACACATACTCACACATGCAAATCAAACATCCATTTACTTGCATATACAGCTATGCACACACCACTACACTTACTTCTACAGAAACATACACATACTTACTCTCTTAAACAATCACTTATAGAAACACATGGTGTACAACTGTTACCACGGATTTTTTACAACAGATTCCATGACCACTGATTTTTTACAGCGCAGGTCATGTTACAACGGATCCTTTTACAGCGCTATTCACTACAACGCAGGTACTATTACAACGCAATACCATTACATCGTAAGTATAATTATAGGTAAGTTTATTTTTTGGGGGGTTTTTGGGTACAGGGGTATTTTTAGGTTTAAGGGCTGGGTTTGGGTTTTGGGGTACAGGGGTATTTTTAGGTTTAAGGGCTGGGCTTGTGTTTTGGGGTACAGGGGTATTTTTAGGTTTTATGGCTGGGTTTGCGTTTTGGGGTACAGGGGTATTTTTAGGTTTTAGGGCTGGGTTTGGGTTTTGGGGTACAGGGGTATTTTTTTAGGTTTAAGGGCTGGGTTTGGGTTTTGGGGTACAGGGGTATTTTTAGGTTTTAGGGCTGGGTTTGGGTTTTGGGGTACAGGTGTATTTTTAGGTTTTAGGGCTGGGTTTGGGTTTTGGGGTACAGGGGTATTTTTAGGTTTTAGGGCTGGGTTTGGGTTTTGGGGTACAGGGGTATTTTTAGGTTTTAGGGCTGGGTTTGGGTTTTGGGGTACAGGGGTATTTTTAGGTTTTAGGGCTGGGTTTGGGTTTTGGGGTACAGGGGTATTTTTAGGTTTTAGGGCTGGGTTTGGGTTTTGGGGTACAGGGGTATTTTTAGGTTTAAGGGCTGGGTTTGGGTTTTGGGGTACAGGGGTATTTTTAGGTTTTAGGGCTGGGTTTGGGTTTTGGGGTACAGGGGTATTTTTAGGTTTTAGGGCTGGGTTTGGGTTTTGGGGTACAGGGGTATTTTTAGGTTTTAGGGCTGGGTTTGGGTTTTGGGGTACAGGGGTATTTTTAGGTTTTAGGGCTGGGTTTGGGTTTTGGGGTACAGGGGTATTTTTAGGTTTAAGGGCTGGGTTTGGGTTTTGGGGTACAGGGGTATTTTTAGGTTTAAGGGCTGGGTTTGGGTTTAGGGGTACAGGGGTATTTTTAGGTTTTAGGCCTGGGGTTGGGTTTTGGGGTACAGGGTTGTTTTTAATATATATTTACAATTTAAACAATTAAAATTAATTGTATTAATATATGTTTTATTTTTTTAATCATAAATAATTTAAATTAATAATACATTAATAATTATTTACTTTAAATATTAATTTTATTTACTTACCTGTAATTATACTTACGATGTAATGGTATTGCGTTGTAATAGTACCTGCGTTGTAGTGAATTGAGTTGTAAAGGGATCCGTTGCAACATGACCTGCGTTGTAATGGATCCGTGGTCATGGTATGCGTTGTAAAAGGACGCGTTGTAACATCATATATCCGAAACACATACTTATTTATACAGGAACTCTTCCAATCTCTCACTCTCATATATACGCACTTATATACATCAATACTCACATATACTAGTTTAAAACATATGTACTTACTCATAAAGACACTATTGGGACAGTCATTCACTCACTAACACACCCATATACAAACTCATCCACCGATACAGTCTTGCACACATGCTGTCTTCAAAACACATACAAACAGTGAGTCAGTCATTCATGCATCTATACGCTAAGTAATATCCCCACTGAACCAGTATACTGATACTCAAAAAACCAACTAATAAGCCATATAGACACTCATATAGCTACTCACCAACCCATGCAGCCACTTATACACAATGTGAGATACTGATACAGATATTTACATATTTAAACATTACTCGTTAATACATGTATTCACTAAGATACACTTAATAAGTCAGTTATAGAATACATTTTACAAAAAAAATTCATTTAGTCATTTCTTTACCCATTTATTCTTCCATCGACCTTTAGATAGACATATATAAAAAATGTTTATTTTTCAGAAAGACACACATTCACTGGATGATGTCATCAGTGATGTCATTTGAGATGTCATCAGTGATGTCATCAGTGATGTCATCAGTGATGTCACTGACCAGGTCATGAGTGATGTAATATGTGACGTTATCAGCAGTGCATTGCGGGTGCGCGCGCAAGAGAGTTATACCTTGCAAGAAGCCCATTCACTCCTAATATCAAATCTCTGTTCAGATCTGGGCATCGCCAAGGAGCGGAGCTGATGGGAGACTGAATGGCATTCCTTCTGACATCAGATTTAAGGACTTGGTAGCCATCCCGCTACATAATCAAGAAATTTCCCTTTGGATATTAAAATGTGCTGTATGAACCTAAGGGCACCGGTTTTAAAGTTATTCAATCTTAACGCAACTGTCTATGTGGCTGAGAAGACACAGTGACTATTACCTTCAGTTTATTGGGAGCCTGGGTGACTAATTTATAATCTATTGTTCACAAGGCTACAGAGTTTGACATTTTTGTCTACTGCAAAAATGAATTACAAAAGAAATATTTTATTTTATTTGTAAACTTCTGGTTCTCGCCATGATCCCAAAGGAAACGTACTTGTAGTTGATGGGAGATAAGCAATCAGGTGCCTGATAGTAAATTAATTGTTTTTGCTGCTTGATATTTGTACAATAATTGCATGCTGCATGAATCAGAATTGAAATAAGCAGATACATATTATGCCCATATGCTTTGGAAATGTCAATTGCCTAAATATTTTAAATACCTGCATGCTGTTTTGTACTGATAAGAGTTTTTAAATAATAAACTTTCAATTTGCTTTTAGATAAAGTGTTTTTCAGTTTGGAGCAGCACAGTCAAATGTCATGAATTGTATGGATGTTGCATTGAGATTCGGTATCAGTATTTTATCTGCCATGCAATTGAAACACTTCAAATCATTCTTTGTGCAAATGTTTTTTTTTGCCTTTTGGAATTGTAACTATTAATTTTTATATGCACTTAATTTCTATTAATGAGAGAACCATGTTTTCTCTGTTAGGTTCAGGAGGTGTATTAATCACTAGGAAAATGGCGCTATGCAGTTTGATAAAGGATTGCAGCGAAATGCGTCATGCATTTTAGTCCGGTGTTATTAACACAATGAACAGGTTATTTATATATGAGTGTGTGTATATATATATATATATATATATATATATATATATATATATATATATATATATATATATATATATATATATATATATATATATATATATATATATATATATATATATATATATATATATATATATATATATATATATATATATATATATATATATATATACATATATATATATATTTTTTTCATGACAAAGGCTTTGAAACCGAAACACATCTGATGTCAAGTGCGATTTATGTTCTGCCAAGCTGTTTAAATTCAAGCAAATCAACTCGGAGTGCCGTTCTGTAATTTAACATTGTGGAAACATTGGGATATATATGTCATCAGCGATGGCATTTGAGATGTCATCAGTGATGTCATCAGTGATGTCACTGACTATGTCATGAGTGATGTAATATGTGATGTCATCAGCAGAGCACTGCGGGGGCGCGAGTTATAGTTAGCTCAACTAACCATAACAGCTGAATTTCCCTGATTTTGTACAAGTAAAATGTTCAACTAACTATAATGTCCCTGAAACCTATGTTTTTTTCAATGAATGTGTATATATATATATATATATATATATATATATATATATATATATATATATATATATATATATATACACAGATTAGTTAGCCACCCATGCTTTCACTAATGCACATTTAATCACTCACGTATACAGTCAGTCATGCACATACTAAATCATCCATTCAGACACTCATAAGCCCAATCATTCTTCACTATACCTTGGCGTATGAATATATAAAACATACTTAAACTTTTCAGAAAGACACAGTCACTGGATAATGTCATCAGTCTATACGAGTGATGTAATATGTGACGTCATTAGAAGAGCAGTGCGGGGGAACGAGTTATAGTTAGCTCAACTAACCACAAGGCCAAATTTCTCTGGTTTTGTACCAGTGAAATGTCCAACTAACTATAACATTCCTGTAAACAATAGTTTTTTCAGTGAATTTGAGTCGCAAGATGGCTGCCAACACTTTTTGCTCAGGAGTGTTGGCAGCCATTCACAGTGAATTACATGATCGGGAGGGTCCGCAGTCCTCCGATATATTAATTTGTTTAAATATTAATATCTAAAAAACTGCTGAACAGATTAACACCATTTAAAAAAAGGGCGCTTTCTTAACCAAGAGCTACCTTTCTGCAAAGTTTGGTGTAAGTCCGCTCAGCACTTCGGGCTGTAGCCGTGGCTAAAGTTCGCTCAGCACTTCGGGCTGTAGCCGTGGCTAAAGTTTCCTATGGAAATTAACATGGTGAAAACATGTTTTAGGACACCCCCTTTTTCTGGGCCCCTGCTTGACGAATCATCCCGAAACTTTCAAGACAGGAACTAACCTGAGTGAACCATTAGTTTTGAAAAATTCGCAAAGATTCATCAACTGGTGCCAAAGCTTTTCAGCAAAAAAGAAACATGTTTTTTCAATAGGAAGGAGGTTATAACTATAGCTGCCTACTGTCGACCAACAGTAGGTAATGTATATATATTTATATTTACCTTTTGATATATATTGGATCCGATACTTTGTCCTTGATATTGTCATAGCCTGATATTTGAGATTCAATATTCGCACCAGTTATTTTTTGTAAAAAGTGGATGACTATGAAGAGATGTTTTATCTTCTCCTTTAGTACAGTGTGAGTGCTGACAACAAGGTATGAAAATATTTTATTGTGTCCACTTTTTCCACTTGATTCCAGTTCTGGTTGAGTTTTGCTGTGTGACACAACCACATGTCGAGATTTGCAATGCAAATGTCTACATGTTGTTATTATATGTACCAGTGATGTGTATGTTTGTGTATCCCATGGAGAAAAATCGTGGGATAATGAGCGAGTATCTTTGCATGCTTTTGATTGTATGTCTTGGTTTGTCTGTTTCCGTGACAACTGTACACATAGAGCATTAAAATATGAGAGACATAGAAATTATTCAATCCTAATGAAAGCTTCCTGACCCTGTTGTGAAATAAAGCTGAAACGTGTCATCTAGGAACTCTGGATGTAAAGACTGTTGAAAAGCATGCCACTAATTGGTGGTGAGGGCTCCTATTTTCAAAAGTGGACGTGATCTAAACATACATCCATAATCAAGACTCACCAGGGGGTTTTTGGTGCTTGGATATTGTGTTGTATGATGACAGGCTCTAAGCACCAGTGTGCTTAGAGTATGTAGCACAGGAAATAGATTTAAAAGCTTACCTCAGAGGCATTAAGGAGGAGATAAAAGGCAAATCTGGGGGCATGGTTGCAGGGCCCTACAGGACCCACAAGTTCTTCTTGTAATGTGTGCTAGGAAGCTGTCTCCTACAATAGTGGTTCTTAGCTAGGTATTCGCTCCGGGTCTAGATCCCTATTTAGGGGATTTGCAAATGTAGCACACATTGAAAGCGGAAATAAAGAGAATAAATAAAGGGTATTTTTTTCGTAATACCTGGCTGATGGAGGCATAGCATTTTGATGTATTTGCAGGATTTCCAGCTTTAGTAATTCTGGGTATGCACCAAAATCCATGAGTGTATGCATGGTAATGCCCATGCCCCATGCAGGGAATGCCTCCCTAATGCACAGTAATGCAAGGCAGGGCAACGGACTGCCTTGCCTTACTTTGGGGAAAAATCCCAATCAAATCAGATTTGCTTGGCTTTGTAGATCACAGGCTACATTGTTGCAAAAAGAGTGGAACATCTAGAAAGCTAAATGTTAGTAAATCTGCCTCATAGTTGGTATCCTTACCTTTTCCTTGATTCATGGGAGCAACGCAAGTACAGAAAAGAGAAGCTAGAATGAATGACTGGTGGCTTTGATTGAGGAACTGCTGTGAATCAACTGATAGAGAGCTTGCATTAGGAGCAAAACAGACATGCTAGAGTTTAGCATATCTCTAAGTCTTTTGGAATTAAAACAATTTTTAAAAAGCTCCTCACTTCCTATTCAAATTTCGATTTGTGTAGGTTTCTTTTGATTGAAATAATATGGTTTCAAAATTTGAGTATTTGCTTGACGTATACTGGTTTCTTTATATGTGTGTATGTTCATATTAAATAAATTACTTAGTCCACATTTCCCTGGCTTCCAGAGGAGATTCAGTGGTGTTCACAGAAGTCTATAGGTTAAAAACAGCTGTTCTATCAGGATACTGTGGTCCTATCAATGTTTACTTCTGAGAAGGCAAGCATAGGAGTGTACTCGGAAGATAAGTCTATTCGCAGGCCCTTCTACTCCCGTACAGTTACTGCTAGAAGGAGGGTTGGTGTAGGAGGCTTGCTCTCTATATAATTTACTAAAATAAAGTACACAGTGCAGAGGGTCCAGTGGCACCCGTACTGCTATAAGGAGGCAAAAGTAGATAGTACTAACTCTCTTTTTGTGGTAGTGTGGATGAGCAGTTAGGCTTATCAGAGGGTAGTGCTAGGCATTTATTCTGCTCACAGAGGCAATAAATGAGATACATACTCAAAAATAAATCTGAGGCCGATTTGCAAAAACAACAGTCATTTTATGTCATTTTTCAGACCAAGAACTTAGGGGGTCATTACAGTGGCACATCGTTGTGGGGCTTGGGACGGGCCTCCTTTAAGGCTGCTGGCCCGCACATGAGATTACGATGCGACCGCCACTGTGGCGGTCACATTGTGAATCTCTAGCATTGCGGTGGGTGCTGCTGGCTGCACCTTGGTACCCCCCAGTGCACCCCAGGGGGCCCACAACAGGGCCCCATATACAATCCCCACCAGCCTGTGAATGGCGGTTCCACCGCCATACACCGGCTGGAGTGGATGCAGCATTGTAATTTGGTGAACGGTACCTGCTAGGCACCGCCACCATTTTACAGATGCCAACTGCTCCACCATGCAATCAGACCGATTGCCTGTGTGGATCCATGGTGGGCATTTTTTGCGGTCTGCACGGTCAGATTCCCCCACCATCCTAATTTGGCGGTGGGATAATCACGGTCCGATGGTGGAAGGCCTGCCACCGCCAGCCATGTTGTGGCGGGCCCCCTTAGTTCTAAGTTAAGTCCTTTTTAAATAAATCACTGTTGTGTGCAATTATGCACAATATAAGTCAATTGGAGAAAATAGGAAAAAGTGTATAAAATCAAACAGTGGGTTCTCAAGGTACACCTTCTCGAATAAGGTAAGTAGCAGGGCTAGGTCAAATGTTCCAGCAGCGGAAAATCAGGGGCGTGCAGGATTCAGACGATAGCAGGGCACTAAGGTTGTTTGTAACCAGAGCGATACGAACAAAAAGGGGCACCTAAAAACACCCCACACAGAGGGATTCAAGGTGAGTTAGAGGGCGGATCCTACTCAGGGGAGCAGGTTGCAAAGGCTTCAGGACCACATGCACAGAACTGGTTCTTCGTTAACAAGGCTGGACAGACTGGGTGCAGAGCAGATAGGGCAGCCACCTAGTGAAAAGTAGTAACTCACAGCTAAAATACAGTTTTGCAAATATGTGTGATTCATGTTTTTTGTGTGAAAACCTTTATTAGATAAAACACTGATCCTGCAGCACATCTTTATTCACCAGAGTTATCTTGAAATTGTTATTGTTGCATTAAAACTGGGCACTCAAAGAATTCAGCCCTACCGCCAGTTGGTTTTAAACACGTTATTTAAACAAAGCACCTTCCACCACTCAGGTGAGGGCCAGGTGTCAGAAAAGCAATAACTCACAGCTATCCTCATAAAATACACAGTTCTGCGACTATGTGTGGTTCGATAGGACTTCAACTTGAGCCAGAGCCAGGCTTTTTCTGTGTACTTTCATTGGCTTGCCCACCTGCATGTCGTGCACATTTCAGAGAGCACTTTAGATACTCTTTTCTCCATATTCTCCTTCCCAGAACCTTACAGCTTATGATGCCCACAGCATCCTGCCTTCAGAGCCCTTGCAAAACTCTTTATTATTTCTTTTTAAGTTTGAAAAAAGAAATTTATTGAGGAATATTGCAACAAATGTATACATTTTCTTTGAAAATTCAAGAGTTCAAATTACAAAATGATAATCAACATACAGTAACAGTCAATGTAATCAAATCATTGCATGTATGAAAAAGGTTAAGATATCACTAAAGGGATAGGTAATAGAGCAGGAATTATTTAAGACTATGAAGCAAAACACTGAAAGGCAAGGAGAGCAAATATAGAGCATATTAAAAAACCAAACTATCTATATAGTAACCATGGGGGGGGTGCGTGGCTAGTCAGCCACTATGGCAGTCGGCTGTAGCTAGAGCTCCGTGGCCACCTGGGGGTAATTGCCTTGCCTGGGGCGCCCGTGGGGCCCCCTTCTTTACCCGTGACCAGCCTTCTGCGGTGAGAACCCCCCGGAAAACTCCGAGCGCTGCCAGTTGTGCCGACTATCGCGGAACTCCTGAGCAGAGGCCCGGGCCTGTTGCGGCCTTACCCGGGACGGAGGCCGGGCGCTGGAGTGAGTTCAGGGCCCGGACTGGCCCAGGTGCGTGAGGCCGGTAAGCCTGGTCCCGGGCCTCGAGGCCCCTGGATGGGGCTGAGCTTGCCCGAGAGCTGAGGTTGGGAGCTTCTGCTGCCCGGCACATCTGCATTGGCCAGATATTGCAGGAACGGATGGCGGTGTCGGGGGGTCTGTCCCGGAGGGCAGAGGTGGGGCCCTGGCTGCCGGCTTCCCTCAGGATGACGGGGACTCGAGTCCCCATTTGCCTACTTTGTGTCCAGAGGTGCCGGACCTCGAGGTGAGGAGGACGACGTTGGAGGCACTGGAGGGAGGGGGGCCCCTGCCTTTCCTCCCCCTCGTGCTGCATCGCTCACGTACCCTGAGCCAGGAGGGGGACGGCGTGGAGGCCAGCTCGCTACAAACGAGATTGCCTTGCTTCTCCCCCCCCCCTGTTTTTGTGCCCCACAATCTCTTCCCCCCGCCCCCGTCGGACTCGGTGTCGGGCTGGGGGGGCAGGAGGTGGACGCTGCAGATCCCTTACCCCGCACTGGTGCACCCTGATAATATGGAGGCCCGACGTGTCACCGGATAATACCAGGAGAGCAAGTTAGGTGGGCCTTGGACGGTGGAGAGTGGCTGCGGGGTGTCGGACCCAAAGACCATCATCGAGGAGGGGTAAAGGTCCTGTGCCGCTGCACCTTCGCTGGAACCTGTGACACCAGTCCCAGCCGGACGTGGGGAGTGGAGGACCCAGAGTGGCCCGGAGTGCACGAGTGGAGTGACCTGCAGGTGTTGTATGACTGGTGGACTGTTTCATTAGATGATTGCACTGGATGCGTCCCCCCGCCCTCTTGGGCCGGCCGGAATACCACCCTCTCTGCACCAGGGCACTGCGTTGTAATCTGCGTTCCGGTGCGGCGGAATCGGCGGAGTGGCGTGGGGAGGCGTCGTGCCCACGAAGACACCCTGTGCTACAGTGTCTGGGTTCGGTAGCACGCACGTGACGGAAGTTGGACAGTCATTGCCCTACCTTACCATGGTCCGAAAATGGGCAAGGGCGATGGAGGGCCGAGAGGGCCCGGCCACTGTGCAGCAGACCCAGAATCCTGAGGAGGAAGGGGCTCTGTCGAGGGCCACTGAATCGACCCCTGCTGGAGACCAACAAACGGACAAACTGGACTTGATCCTGAAAGAGATTAGGGATTCTAGGTCAGCGATGGAGATGGAGATGGGGGCCCTCACCACCAACCTAACCCTGCTTAAGGCAGACCACAATAAACTGGCTGACAAGGCCTTGCGGTTGCAGACCTCGCCCCGACGGTGGCAGACCATACCACCTCTATCCAGCAGTTACAGCAGCAGGTTGCCTCCTTGATGGACCGTGTGGAGGATGAGGAAGGTCTTCCGGAGCGCTGCGAGGGGACGCACGCAGCAGATTTCATGGAACAATGGTTCCGGGACCATGTCACTGCAGAGGGCCTGTCCTCACACTTCTGCGTGGAAAGAGCGCACCGCATCCCCACCGGAAGGCCCAGACCGGGCCGCCCGCCTCGCCCCCTGATTGTAAGGATACTAAACTATCGGAACAGGGATGTTCTCCTACAAAAGGCGAAGGAGAAATTCCTTATACAATACGAGAACCGACGAATATCCCTATATACAGACTATACCAATGTAGTGCAAAAGCAACGCTCTTCATACCTGGAGGTCAAAAAGAAACTTCAAAAGACCAAGCTGAAATATGCGTTACTGTTCCCTGCTTGGCTAAAGATCCTGTATGATAGAAACACGCATTTCTTTGAGAGTCCAACGGATGCAGAGGAGTGGCTGGAAGTGATGGGCATTGACGGTAGCCAGGAGGCTTCCCAGGGCACATCTACCGGTGGATCGAGGAAACGTTCAGGACACGATGGCGGAGACTCTCCTGTCTCAGAGAGAGGATCAGAACGAAGCCGCCCGTTGCGGGAACAGCAGAAGGAAGATCAACTGGCAGCCATCGCTATGGTGGGCAACTTTCGAGAGGATCCAGAGAAGATTAGTACGGACACAGACGACAGTACGATTCATTCTGACTCGGACCACAGCGGGGTTTTATTCCCAACTGTCACACCCAGAGCAGCAGATGATATGCTGGACAATTAAGAAACATAAGGCCCGGCCTGGAGCAGTTAGACCACTCGATGGCGTTTGGTATCTTTTCTGTGACACTTGGTTGTTAATTGTAACTTTGGTATGCGGGGAGGTACCGGGGGGATTCTGGAACTGTATTTTTATTTTGCTCTTGTGGGGTGGGGCCCAAGGGAGGGCTTGCTTCCCTGCGGAGTGGGAGCCGAGGGCGGGACCACCTCGGTATGCTGTACCCCGCTAGATCCTTATGTCCCCCCTATTAGGGACCCCCAGAAGGTAACCGTGATTAAGCTCCTGATAATATTGTCCTAGGTTGGCTTCACGTTGAGCCAGCTGCACCGGACTAGACGGCTCAGATGACTAGAACAATGCTTGGCCGCCCCCACAAAGGCGTACGCACCTGTGTTTGGATTTTTATGTTTATGATTTTTCTGTTCGGCTCAGCACTGTTACTTTGCTGCGCCAAGTTAGTTCTGTTTTTGGGAGGGAATTAAGATGTCTCCTGGTTGCTACTCATATTTTTTTTGTAGAAGGTCATATTGACTCAGGGGAGTAGTGTGGCTCACTGGTTAGAGGCGGCAGACCCAGAAGCAGAGGTCGGCCCGGGACCAGGGTTCAATTCCCGACGCGGCAGGGTGTTGGGCCAATGTCAGCGGGCTCGATAAATCTCGCCTTCGGTGCCACTCTAACCATGGGTCCCACTCAGCAACTCTGGGCAATCGCTTGCTTAATCTCCACAAACGGCCCCATCAATGCCGGGGATGCCTGGCTTCACCTTGGGGGTGCCCAATAGGGACCATCTCACAGGGAAAGCCAGGACGGGTTCCCCAGCGTTACACAGCGCCAGGAAACCTACGGGTAGCAGTGCGCTTTACAAGCTCAAATACATTTACATTTACACATACATTGAGACTCTGAGATCGGGCCGAGGGGATTATGGCTGACGTACTGGGGGTCCTATAGATTGGCTACCTGGAATGTGCTTGGGCTCGGTGCGATACAGAAAAGACATCGGATTCATGCGTTTCTACTGCGGCAACACACACAGATGACATTTATGCAAGAATCCCACTTAACGACATCAGAAGCTCAGACACTGAGAAAGAGATGAAGGGGCACTAGTTATTCCTCGTCTTACTCTGCCTTTTCCAGGGGGGCGACTATTTGGGTCCGACACGGGACACCCTTTGTAGAGATAGAGAGGAAGGTGGATGATCAGGGGAGGTACGTTCTGGTGAAAGGTACACTAGATGGCACATTACTGGTTATCGGAAGCATCTATGCCCCGAATTTTGATCAAGATACATTCCTTTGTAAGGTGAGTCAGGCATTATCGAACTGGGTAGATATACCTGGATCCTGGGCGGTGATTGGAACATGGTATTAGATGTGGGTCTGGATAGATCACACCCCCCCTCCAGATGTCTGGGGTAGCTAAACTGGCTGAGACGTTTACGACTTGGGCTACAGGCTGGGGACTAGTCGACGCCTGGCGAGAACTACACCCGACCCATCAGGAGTATTCCTATTATTCTCCAGTACATAACCTACACACACAAATTGATAGGTTTTTGTGTTCTCGATCCTTAATGACGAAGATTAGTAACTCGGAATATCTAGCCAAAGCTTTCTCCGATCATAGACCTCTGACACTTGACTTTCTTTGGGGTAGAGTGCCGTCCCCGGTGCCCACCTGGAGACTGAATCCATTGCTTTTGGAAGATGGCCCCTTTCGTACATCCCTGTCTGACACCCTAAATAATTACTTTCTCGAAAATTGGAATTCCGTAACGTCAAACCTGGTGGTATGGGATGCCATGAAGGTGGTCGTAAGGGGTGCCGCTATTGGTCAGTTGGTAGGGGCACGAAAGGAAATCCATAAGAGACTCTGCGAAGTCGAGAATCGACTGAAAACATTGGAGAGGGAGGCAAGTGAAGACCCAGGGAAGAAGGGGGAACTGCAAGCAGGGAACATTGACCATGCAGAACTCCTAGAAACGCTGAGGAACATTGACCATAAAGAATATTTACGACGTCAGCATGCTGAAGCTGACAGGTCGGGTCCTTGTTAGCCCGGCTGGTACGGGATAGGCCGGAACCCCCGGTGATTACCCAGATTTGTGACATATCAGGCGGCATAGTCCACACGCAGTCCGAGATTAATAGGGCGTTCCACGACCACCTACGAGCGTTGTATGCTCCTCTCCCCATAGAAGTCCCAGATCGTCTGGCGGAGTTTCTCCAAGACCTACCCTTCCCAGCCCTGTCAAACGACATACCAAAGGAGGTTGATGACCCCATCACACAACAGGAAATTTTGCGCTGCCATCCAGTCCCTTAACCGAAATAAGACACCTGGTATGGACGGGCTCCCAGTAGAGTTTTATCAGACATTCTCCGATATCCTGGTACCCATCTTAGAAAAGGTATATAGGATGGCATTTGAGGAGGGTTACTTGCCCGCATCAACGATGCAAGCCCTGGTCACATCCATACCCAAGCCTGGCAGGGATACGCTCGAATTGACTAATTATAGGCCCCTCTCCATGCTCTTCACAGAGTACAAGATACTCAGTAAGGTCATTGCTTTGAGGATAAAGCCCCATCTTCCCGCCCTGGTACATCCAGACCAATATGGCTTTCTCCCAGGTAGGAGTACGTCCCAGAATACACAGAGACTCCATGCCCTTATGACGGCCACACCACAGGAGTTCTCCCGTGCAGGCTGTGTGGCACTGGACCTCAAACAAGCGTTTGACTTTCTGTCATTGACGTTTATGTTTGAAACCTTGCAGCGCTTTGATTTCCCGGATTCCTTACTAAAATGAGTGAGACTTCTATACACAGATCTCTTGGCCCAGGCACGTACAGGCCGATACATTTCAGACAGCTACCCAGTATACAGAGGCACTCGGCAGGGCTGCCCCCTATCTCCCATTTTGTTTGTAATAACACTGGAACCCATAGCCCTCCGGGCTTACGGGGAACAGATGGGTATCTCGATTGGAGGAACACATAACCTGATTTCAATATATGCAGACAATATCTTATTGTACCTTCTTGACCTAAAAGAAGATCATTCCGCTATATCTGACATTTTTAACTGTTTTGAGGAGGTGTCCGGCCTAGCCATTAACCCTGGAAAATCTACTGGCTTCTATTTCAGAGACTCGCCACACCCCTCTCTCTTTCAATTTGGGAGATACCAGATCCCGGTAGCCCAAACCACGTTCAGATATCTGGGTATACAAATATACAGATTACCCGAGGACCAGATTGAGGGCAATGTTAGAAGAGCCATCACTAGCCTCCCCAGCAGTGTGGGGTTTTGGACGTCCTTGCCCCTATCAGTCATGGGTAGAATCGCCATCTCAAAGATGGCCCTGCTACCCCGCATGCTATATTATTTCGTTAACTTGCCTGTCATTCTCCCACAACAGATATTTAATACATTGAATACGATATTGATAAGTCTCAACTGGGGATCCGGCCGGAGGCGTATCAGCTTTGGAAAGCTCCAACTGAGGACTAGATTGGGGGGCCTCGGGGTGCCAGACCTGCATGGATATTACTATGCCAGTCAACTCCAATGGCTGGCGCGCTGGGTGACGGGTAGGAACCTGCATGAGATTGATTTTACGGTGGACCAACTGGCACGGGGAGAGTTGCACTCCCTGTTATTGCCCAGAAACAGGCTCCCTCCGGATTGCCATCCTCTCCTACGCACAGCTCTGGTATGCTGGCGGAAGGCACTAGCATTAACATCAGCGACAATGCCCTTTGCGGAGAACATTCCCCTACTAGGCATTCCGACACCATGAGGTAAACTCACTCAGCGCAGATTACGGCCCTGGACAGACACTGGGGTGGAGGAAGTGAGTGCCTTTTTCAGGGACGATACCTTATTGGATCACAACTCCTTTATGCAGGCCACGGGTGCTCCCTAGAGGCTATAGCTACTGCACGCTACAGTATCACATTACATAAGGATTACCTGGGCTCCACAGAGGACCAAACCTCCACAACTCGAACTGGTTCACTTACTCTATTATATGGGAGCGTGTGGCCATTTGGTACGGTGGCTCTACACTGGGATCAGGGCACATGCAGCTACTTTGCACAACACACTTAGAGATATATGGGCACAGGACACAGGAGAGTTACTGCCGGATAGGGCTTGGCAAACTTTTCTTGAACATCCCAGGAAGGTATCGAGGAATGTAAAATTTTAATTTATACAGGTTATGGTGTTACATAGGGCGTATCTTACCCCCCAAAGGCTGCATAGAATGTTTCCAGACTCTCCCCACTGTTGCCCCCGCTGTCAAGAGGATGAGGCAGGCTTCCTTCACACACTGTGGGCGTGCCCGTGACTGCGCGGTTATTGGGTGGGAATTTGCCAGGTACTGCATACAGTAACTGCCCTGCCAGTGCCAGAAGATGCTTTGTATTGTTTACTGGGGTCTCGGAAACGTCCCAAACACCAAAAGTCTAAATTGAAATTCCTAGACCTGGCTCTGTTATTGGCAATCAGAGCTTTAACAATGAGATGGAAGTCCCCCAAGTCCCCGGGACTATCATTGTGGCAGTCTGAATTGCTGAGGTGGGGTCGGGTGGAGGCTGCGGTGTTGAGACGGGAGGAGGAGAGAGGGCAATGGAAGCATATAATACACACACAAAGAGGGGGTGGGGAACAACAAATAAAGTGATACGAAGACAGTACTAAAAAGTCACAATCAATTGAAAAAACTGCCCTCACTCACACACAATGTGCGTGACATGCTTCATCATCGGGTCTGCTTACAAAACACCCCTGTGTAGCCACGCAGGAGGCGGAGCATAGGGGAGGGGGGGAACAAAAAATGAAAAACACACACTACTCAAAAACAACAAATACAAACAACATATAAGTGACACACAGTGATTACATAAATTGGTGTTGTCCGTCCGGACTGGGTCAGTGATAGACTAAAAGTGTAGATTAGAAAGTGCTCATTAAAACTGGCTCATGGGTACCCACCAGTATTTTATTCCAGGGTCCCAAGGTCAGGATTAAAAATTAAATTGAAGGATGTATATGTGTTTAGGCAGAGTCAAGGTCCACAAACACTACTTCTTATACTGCGGTGGTCAACATGTTTCGACCGTAAATCTGTTCCCTCGATTAAGTGGGTCACACCGGTCTTCGTCAGGACAGTCTGACTGTCCCAGTCCTGTTATGCCTCTTACCTCAATGCAGTGATGGGTAGAGGAAACCACGTGGAGGGTACTTCCACACCCATGGAACGTTATTACTACAATAAAGAAAAATTTTATTCACAACAGTATTCATTGTAGTATGCTTGAGTAGAGTTTTAAATTGCTATTGGTAGCCCCAAAATATTTCATGCTCCAAAATTAGTTGAATACCAAAAGATTGTTAATATCAGTAACAGACACGCTCCGAGGTGACACAACACTTCACGTATGAATACGGAATCTCCTAACCCTTTTGCTAAGGTAGCCAAATTCCCAAAGGTACAGGTCCCTTCATACACTGTGAAAGCATCCCATTGCACTAGACTGGGAAACTATGTTGCTAGAACTGGAAGAGATGGAATTGTCACAGTCGCAGGCAGATGGGATGTGAACTGAAGAAGAATACATTGTGTGTATGTGTGTGTAGACTAGGAGTACAAGAGCCCACAAACTCACAGGATTTGTTTTTTGTAACCCTTATGTTGTGCCGAGTTTGCTCAACATTATCGTTAAGGAGTGTCACTTTTTGGATTTACTATGACCAGGAGACGTATGGGGTAGGGGTGGGAGTGTTAGAGAGGGAGGGACGGACCGCGGGTTTGGTCCACTTAATACTCAATGGGACTAGGCTTGTTAACACCTTGCTGAACCGCATAATGACGGCTACACAAATGATACGATATCATAGCATATCAAACCCCCCCAAAAAAATAATGTGGGATATTATGCTTTACTGTTTTTCTTTTAGAAATAGTACTTGACATGATGCTATTACTAATGGCTGATGTGTTTGGTTGGGGGGGGAGTTGAAAATGACTGTACTATGGGCCTCATTAGGATGGAGGATTTTCCGCATCCTCTGGGCCCGCGGAAGCCACCGCCGGCCCGGAGGATGCGGAAAATCCTCTGCGGACCCACGAGAGACCCACCGCCACATTAGGATAGCTTGTGGGTCCTGGTTTCAGTCCGCTGCTTTTCCGCCGTGGTTGGCTTACAACCGCGGCGGAAAAGCACTAATATGGTGACGGTGTCTCTCAGACACCGTCAGCCAGATTAGGATGGGCACTGAAACATGCTTTTCCGCAGCGGCTTTTCCGCCGTGGAAAAGCATGTGTAACTTCACTGCGGGGGCCCGTTGCGGGCCCCCTAGGTGAAGGGGGGGAGTGGGGGGTGCACATGAGAGGTACCTATGGTACCCCCCTGCATTTGCATGCAGAAAGGGGCAGGCACCGCGCGGTGCCTGCCACTTTCTACATACAAATGCAATGCATGCATTTTTAACATTGCTGCGGGTGCAGCTTAAAGCCGCACCGCCGCAATGTTAAAAATAGAGGATGTGACCGCCAGGGTGGCGGTCACATCCTAATTGCAAAGGAAGAGAACTCCGCAGCCCATGCGGAGGTTCCCTCCTACACTATGGTGGCGGACGAACTCAGGTCCGTCTGCCATCATAATATGCCCCTAAGTATTAAGTGAAGATGACATGATGACATGATGTATGCAATATTGTGCAGTCGATAATAAAGAGTTAAAAAAAATCTATATAGTAACCATGATGAAGGGTCATACAAATGAGTATATAAGCAGAAGTAAAACAATTCAAGGTGGTTTGGGAACTTCTGACAGTAATGGCTGGGGATGAGCAAAGTTACGAGCAGAAAGTGTCCAAACAGATGGTTATGGGTGACCATATATGTGCTCTTTTAATAAGAAGGGATACCGGGGAGATGTATGCACGATCTGATCGGTGATTGTAGCATACACTATACCACCAAGAATGAAAAGAAAGCTGTGAAGATTGTTTCCAATGTTTAATGATTTTCTGGATGGCAACTGCAATTAATAAATCCACTATTGTGGTGCTGCAAGTAAGGGAGTGCCAATGTTTTGCGGAAGTACTTCAAAAAATATGTATATGAGTAAAACGGAAGTGTGTATTAAAAGTAGAATTAATTTGAGATCATACGTTCAACCAAACTAGGTGTGTGAGAGGGCATGAACAAAACATATGAAATAAATCAGGATGGGTATCATTACATGACCAACAATGGGATAGACTATCTGTATTGAATTTATGTAAACTAGGTAGCGTAATTATGAGTCTGTTATATGTAAATAAAAGGGTTTGAGTTGTACTGGCGGATCTTGAAGTCTTATGAAGTTTTAACCACAGTTTATCCCAAAATACAACAGAGCAAGAGGTTTGAAAGTCATGTTCCGTCTGTAATTCAATGTTAGTCTTATAACTGTGGTCTGGGGTTTAGTAAGTGATTGTAGATAGAAGAGGCACTTGGATGAGTGCTTAAAATAGAGAGAATATATGAGGTAATGGAGGGGAGATGGTTGAAAGTAATGATGATAAGGAGGTGGATATGATTAGCACTAGTGTAGTAAATCTAGTAGAATATGATTTCGGAAGATTATATAGTATTTGTGCTTCCAAAAATGTAAGAAAAGAGCCCTTTGGGCAAAGTTGATAAACCCAAAGTAGACCTTTTTCTGTACCAGCATTTTAAAAAAATAGGTTTGTTCTTCATTTTTATAGGATTATTATGCCAAATTGAAAAATCATTTATTATGTGAAAGAACTGAAAAAGTATAGATAGAAAAAGCTTATGAGTAGTGCAATGTATATGAAATAATAGATAGCGTGATTTATGGGTGAATGAAAGAAACTCTTGAAACAAAAAAGGAGATGAAAGGATAGTTCAAAATATTTCTAAATTGGATTGGAACCTGAAGGTGAATCAAATAACATTCAGAAAAGTGCTTTAGAAGAAACACATTATGATACCTTTGGAAATCAGGAAAATGCACACAGCCATGTGATTTATTCCATTTAAGCATAAATAAAGACTTTCAGGGATTTTTATGGTTTCATAAAAAGGTCGAAAAAATAGAAATATTAGGTCGGATTGGTGTAAGGGAATAGTAAAAGGAATAGCAGAAATAGTGTAAAATACAATAGGAGCAAGCATCATGTTAATAGTATCAAGTCTACCCCACCAAGATAAAGGAAGAGGGTACAATTTAGCAGTAGAAGGGGATAGTGAGGAAACAACTTGATTCATATTCAAAGTTAAAGTTTGTGTAATGTAAGAGGCAAACCAAAGACCTACATTTTTACATTTTTGAGAATTCCAAGCAAAATTAGAAAGAGAGAAATCTTGTTTATAACAAAGAATATTGATTGGGAGAATTTCACATTTATCATGATTCAACTTATAACCACAAAGTGAAGAGAAGGTGTCAACTTCCATGAGGAAATTAGGAAGGGAGGGGTCTGGTTTAGATAACAATAAAAGAATGTCATCAGTATAAAATAATATGGACTTTATCATGTTGAAAACCAGTAATTTGAGGGTTTTGTCCAAGTTTTGCAAGAAAAGATTTTAATGCTAGAATAAAAAGAAGTGGGGAAAGAGGACATCCTGGAAGAACCCCTATTCTTAAAGAAAAAGAAGAGGAAATGGAACCATTAGGAAAAATAAAAGCTGTTGGCACAGTATATAATAAAGATGTATACAAAATTAAGGCCCAAAACTAAACCAAGAAAATGTATGAAAAACAGAAGACGAATCCATGCGATCAAAAGCTTTTTCTGTGTCAAAGGAAATGGCCGCTAGTGAGTGAGGGTATTTGTTAGTTTTACTAAATATATTTAAGAAAAGTCTAGTATTGTCAGAAATAGATCTACCTTTAATAAAACCTGATTGCTCTGTGCAAACAAGCAAGGGTAAATCTAAAGAAATGGGCCTGTAATTCTTACATAAATGGTGGTCTCTTCCATCATTAAGAATTAGACAAATGACAGCTCCCTGAAAGGTACAACTGGAACTCTTAGAGGAGATAAAATGAGAAAATTGAGATGTGGAAAAAGAGATTTAGAAAATTGGGAAAAAACCTCTATAGGAAAACTATCTAGTCCAGGGGCTTTGCCAAATTTTAATTAGCTTCAGAGCTTGAAAGATATCTTTCAAAGAAATATCCTCCATTGGAGTAAATTCATTATCCGTTTGAAATTGTTTTTGAAGAGAGGAAAAGTAATGTAGAGCAGTAGAATCAGAAATGGAATCAGGTGTATAAAGATTCGTATAATGTTTCTTAAATTCCTCCGTAACGGTTGGGGTGTTGTATAGGAATGTAGGACCCGAGTGTAATTTTCCCCGATTCATGCCCTTATATAGGTATAAATCATCCTATCGTTATATAGGCATAGAAATCATAACCATATTAAGACATAGCTCAGGCAGTCCAAATACGGCATGGCTACTTCCACTAGTTCCGAAAATCCACAATGATTTCTTGGAAAAACCTGCCTTCAGCAGTCAGGGACCTCGCCTTGCTTGAAAATTGATTTATCAAAGAACTCATGGAGTTTTCAAAGAACTGAGTCTTTGATGACGTTATTATGTCCAACCTTACGTCAAACTCGGCACCTTCAAGGTATAAATATGCCCACAATCGCCCAGGCAAACACACGGCGGTTTGGAGCACTTCGACTATCTACCTACACGACACAGCTCGCCGCAGCAAGTGCCGAACGAAGCCGACCCTCCAGCAGACGCGCTGAGAAAGACGCTGTCTTTTCTCCTGCCGAGAAATCCAGCTCAAGTGTTTCCAATCTACCCTTGCGGGTTGTTGGGAAATTAAGTCCTGAGAGAGAGAGAGATACCAGACCTCTATCATTCTAAACCAAGGTACAGAGCTGATTAGACCCTTAGAGAATTCTTGGATAGATTCTTGGCAAAAAATACTGAAACTAAGCTACACCTCTCTTACTCGTACTAGACTTAGGTTAGGTACACTGGGGTAGGCGTATTTTAGAAGCACCAGTTGAGTACTTTTAGTCTTTATTTAATAATGTATGTATTCTATGTATTTTATGGCTTAGAAACCATATCATGCTTTTACAGTATTATTTCATAATGCTCTTCATACTGTACGCATTGTACTTCACAACCAGTATTACGATTGTAGCAGCTCATTTCTTCTCTTCTGCATGAGAAAGAAGACTTTTCAATAAATACTTTTTATTGAAAATGCCCGTCTCTCTATTTCTCTGCACCTCTGGTGAAACGAAGCATGCACAATTGACTCAGTGAAATAACTATCTATTGTTTCTGCGACTCTACAGATACATTTCTTACTCTTGGGAAACAAAATTGTCATGTTTATGCAGCTGTCAGAAACTAATCCCTTCTTGTTTATTCGAGAAAGTTTCTAGTGACCTCTGAGCTAGCTGGCACTCGCAATTAAGTCTAATATATTCGATAGGAACCTAGTCGACCTAAGTCCTAAGTCAAATCTATAGTATATATTATTCCAATGCGCAGAGCCTATTGGGAATATAGGAACTACACTCCAGGGGAAGAGACTGATTGTAGCATATAATCAATTCTGGTACGTTCTTTTGAGTGGCAAGAAGATTACCTGCCTTGTTTTGTCCTCCATAATAGCAGGCACTTCCTCTAAGGAGCTAGGAATTAGCAATTTCTACTGATAATTTGTTATATGTACATTTTTCCTTAACAAGATTGTTAAGATCTGATCTAAAGTTAGGAGTGTTATAGAGAGTTTCCAACAATTCGGCAGGTTTAGGAATATCAAGTGTTCTTTGAGAATTAAGGGGTCTATTATAATAGCGGGCGGATCGCCAGCGCCCATATGGGGGTGGCGACATGCCCGCCATTATCTACCGTCCACCCACCATTTCCCCACCGCCATATTAGGATGGCGGGGGGACACCGGGCGACGGAAAGACCATCTGCCAATTTTCCGCCCCGTCGACATGTTGACCGGGCGGTAAAAGGGCTGAATATGGTGGCGGTGTCTGCAAAACACTGCAATCCATATTACAATTCTGGCTGAGATGTGTTGGTTAACTGGGGTGTAAACCCTGGTCAAGCAGCAACCACAGTCCTTGTCAGGGTAAAGCACAAGCAAACTTCAATTTAACCTACACTGGTCCCCTTAGAAGCTTGGCATAAAGTAGTCAGGCTTAACTTATGGGCAATGTGAAACACACTACAAATGGAGCTTGCAAGAGGTTTAGAAAAATAGGGTAATGTTTAATAAATGAAACAAGACCAAAACTATAAAATCCAATTAGTAGAACTGGGGAGATTACATTTCAAAGTTTGCTTTGAAAATATTGCCCAAAAACACAAAGTGCCAATCTGGTGTCACTGGACTGGGATAAAGGTAAAAGTTCAGGCTGACAGCGATGGAGCAACAGGGGGTTATAGGGAGCTAGTTAGGCCACTGAACAGTGTACCTTAAATCCTCGTTGAGGAGCATTGGGTAGATCATGTGAAAGATGCGCCTTAAAAAAGTTGAGCCCAGGCTAATTTGGGGTTTGCTTGTGCCCTACCCTGAGAAGGAATGTGATTGCTGCTTTATCAGGGCTTACAACAACCAACAGCGCAATTTCCTACAACTACCAACCTAAAAACATTTGGGCACTTTAAGGAGTGATCCCTGACTTTGAGGCTTAAAAAGCAATCTACAAAATGGCTATATAAAAGGAACTCACCCATACGCACACTTTACATTTCCCAAGTCGTTGTAGGTATACCAGGGCTGTATCATATTAAGTGAGCCCTGGGAGCACTACCTTTATACACAGTTTTGGAAATGGCCCTTTTTGCAGGGTTATCCCCAAACTTTTTGCTTCTTCCTCCCTTGTTTTTCCTGACCTGTTGTTGTTGGCAATAGGACTCTGGGCACTTTACCACTTCTGTTCAGTGATAAAGTGCAAATTGTTATTGTGATTGGTTATCCTTGATTGGCATATTTGTATTACCAAGAAGTCCTTAGTAAAGTGCACTGAGTGTGCCAGGGCTGGTGGACAAATGCTACCAGTGGGCCTGCAGCACTGATTGTGCCACCCACACGAGTAGCCCTAAAATGGTGTCTCAGGCCTGCCACCGCAGTGCCTGTGTGCAGTCTGTGAACTGCCATGTCAACCTGGACAGTGTCCCCATTGACCAGGCCTAACCCTTCCCTTTCTGTGCACGTTGGTCACCCCTATAGGAGGCCCAGGGTACCCCCTTGGGCAGGGTGCAGTGTATGTGAAAGGTAGAGCATGTACTAGTGCAGGTGACATGCTCTGGTAGTGAATTATAGCCATTTTCGTTTTTCACTATTGTAAGGCTATCTTGCCCATAGGCTATCATGGGGAATGCTGGCTACAGTGTTTACTTGCATAGATTCCCATACCAGCAAGATAGGACATAAAAGTCTGGTATCCCTAAACACAGAATTTAATAACACATCTTTTAGGAAGGGTGGTTTTTAAATCCTGTGTATGAAAGCGGCCCTTTTAGAAAGTGGCTGCTTTCTTGTCTGACCTTTCTGTGTGCCTTTGGCTGTTTGTGAATTGACTGTCTGGTTTGTGAGTGACAGGGCTGGGGGATTCCAGGAGACAGAATGAGTCCGCCCAGTGCTGAATAGAGAGATCTGCATCTTGATGGGAGGGAGGAGTTGCACCTTGGACCTGAATAAGACTGTGCCTGCCCCCCCCCCCCCACAGTGCTGGCTCCACCCCCTGTGGTGCATCTGATGTCTCTGTCCTGCACTGTGAAAGGAGAGAAGGAATCATGTCAACAAAGTGCTCCAGGGCTGTGCTTTCCCTCCACAATGCTGGCTCCAAATCCTGCTGGGTGGCTGACGACCCTGCCCCTCTCTCTGAAAGGAAAGGAGAGGCCAGGAAAACAAAGTGCTCAAGGAACAACACCCAGAACTGGTTCCGACCGGGTCCAGAGCCCTCCTGCACAAAGGGACCAAAGACGTTTAGGGGTATAAGTACAAGACCCCAGACTACAGAAAATAAGTTCATCCTGGAATCAAGAAGGAAACTCTGACAAGGAGAAAGCTGGAAGACTGAAGAAGGAAGACTGCCCTGCTGTTGCTTTGCTGGACTGACCTGCAGTTGCTTTGCTTGCTTGGTCCCCTTGCTTGAAGAGATCTCCAAGGGTCTGTTGTGAACTGGCCTCCTGTTAAGAAGTCCCGGGAACAAAAGGACTTCACCTCCCAGCTTCCCTGAGCTCTGCTGAGAGAGTTCTGCCCTTCCTGAGTGCTGAATCCGACTGAGGGGCATCTGGAAGTTGTGGCCTGCTGTTTGGAAAGCTGGAGAACAAGAAACTAAGACTATCTTCAAATTTTCATGCATTGATCGCTTGCGGAGCGCATCCCCATCAGTGCAAGGACATTCCTGCCGCCGCGAAGATCGAGATCATCGCAGCACCTGTTGCCGCTGCAAGAACCGACGCACCCTTCGCTTGCGGAACGCATGGCTCCGGTGCGGGAAATGTATCATCGCTGCGAGTACCGTCCCCGAGCCTGTCATCGCTGGGTGAGATCATCGCACCACTTGCTTGCGGATCGCATCACATCGCTGTGAGTATCGTCGCAGAGCCATCGCATTCGAGGGGCCGCAAGAGGAGAAGATCAACGCTGCGCCGCGCATCACCACCGCACCTAGGATCGTTGTCGTCTCGAAGATCGTCGCACCGTGCCTTTGCGAGACGCTCCCTACGGAACCTACGCACTGGAATCCATATAAGGTATTTGTTGAAATCAATAAAGTCTGGTAGACAGCTCTTGTAGTTGTAGTTTATTCTTCATGTTACAGCTTGATAAATTCCAATGTAAGTCTTAATATAAGCCCCATCTTCTCCAACTGCTCCCCCTTCAAGTACAAACATCCATAACATTCCAAATGACATCATATAGCTAGAGCATCAGGCAGAGTATCAGGGCAAGGGAGATGCATCACATAAGAAGCAGATTACTACAGTATTGCCTCCCTCCCCATACAGACCCGCTGCTTCCAGCGGGGCTGTCGCATCGCCTCTCCAGGGTCTCAGGAGTGACGCATCGCTTGTTTTCCACCGCACCAGCTTCTCTTTTGGAACTTTGTCGCATATAAAGGTACTGTTGGCTAAACGTGACGCAACTGTAAACTATTAACCTTAATAACTCCTTTGAAACCATAATCTTGAACTGCGTATGCTGGATTTTTGTCGTTTTGGTCTTGTCTAGTTTACATTAAATACTTCTATTTTTCTGAACTGTTGTGGAGTCAGTTTGTGGTGTTTACATTATGTTACTGTGAGTGTTGGTACAAGTACTTTACACATTGCCGTTGATAAGCCTGTCTGCTCATGCCAAGCTACCAAGGGGGTGAGAGGGGATTAACTAAAGAGTGTATCCTTCTTACCCTGACTCGAAGCAAGGGTCCCTATTTGGACATGGATACCTATCTCTGCCAACTAGAGACCCCCAGTTCTAACACATTCTCTGTCACAGCTTTTGTCATACCACTGACGTAAGTAGTTGAAGACATGAAGCAGCACTATTTTACCATCTCAGATAGTGGTAGATGATTGCTTGTCACAGAAACTTTAAAGGCCACTTTTGGCTGTAAAAAGTGGCAGTATTTCTAGAAATAACTGAAAGAAATCAAAAGAATATAGTAGAATAGCATGCTCAAAGAAATGTAACACAAAGCATAACAGAGCAGCCTACAACACAACAATCAAAACAGAACACATCACAACAAACCAAATTTAATAGTGTAGCACAAAAACACACCAGCACAAAATCAATTGAACATAAAACTAGCACAACAAAATGCCACACGTGTTCTCACACATTCATGTAGCCTATTACCACTTCTAGAATCCTGTTTCATATTATGGTGGCAAAAGGTTTTGGAGCAAGATGTGAAGTAACTTACCACAAAAGATACAAAAAAGCATCAGTCAAAATATTTTGTGATCTAAACCCCGAAAGGTCTAATCACTGGAAAATTAACGAGTAGTGGTATCATTTGATTTTCACACAAAACAGAATAAAATGGTGCTGAGAAGGAAGGAGAGTGAAACACCTAGGGGGCAACTCGCCAATCACTAATAAGTGGAATGTCTGCACTAGATCACTCCTGTCTCAGCAAATTAGATTGAGTGCAACATTGTTAACAACCAGCCCTGGTGGAGTGAAAGAACAAGAGACTGAACCACAAAAAAACAAAGAATTCAAGAGCTAGGTGAGCAAATGTGTACTACTGTTGGTCCTCTGATTCAGCAAACACTACATTCATTAAGAACTAAGAGCCAGCAGATCTCCTCACATACAGCCCAGTAAAGGACATTTGGGAACTCAAACATTAGATTATGCTCAAAGAGAGAAATTTGCACTAAAGAGGTAACTTATGAAAAGAATAAGGAACCTATTTTGTGAAAAAAGCAAAATCCTATTTAACTCTAAATTGATAGATTTTACATGAACGCAAATGTAATCCACTTGACCTAGTTTGCAAATTGACATCCTAGAAGGACAGTATTGAACAAGTATGTTCAAGAGTGCATCTAACAGTGATGGCTTAAGAGACTACACAAGACCTTCTGAAATTATTCCAAAACTGCCTTAATTTGACAGGTATTTTAGAAAATAGGTCAGGTGAAAGCACATGCCAGAGCAACGTGCGGATCAACAAGATTGTGGACACTTTGTTGTATATATGTGAATCTTAAATTTATGCTATGTGTCACTGAAAGAGCACAAGGTATATGAATAGAAAGATAATTAAAAATATTAATTCATCCACCTTGAGCCATTAAAAGATATGTATAAAAATGTTAGCATGAATAACAATTATGACAAATACAGTTGGAAAAGAAATAGAGCGGAGTATTAAGATGATACCAATTGAAATTTCAGATCATTTGCACGGGATCAGCCAAATTAATAAATTGTTATCTATTTTAAAGAGATAAACATTTTTATGACAAAAAATTAGATATATATCTTATCTCACTTGTATTTATGTAGCAAGCAGTCACACTTTACACATTAACAGAAGCTCTGCCTCATTCGCATGTGAACATACTGAAAAAAAACTTTCTAAACCTGAATGTTTGATGTATTGTTAAACATGTTGCCACAATGTAATTTTGCTTATTAGTGATATATTCTTCTTTGCAGGGATGGAAAATGGTAGCATAGGTTGCCAGTAAGCAGAATGAAGACACGCAGACTAGTTCTTTTTGTATAATGAACAGCAACAAGGGGTTATAGCATGAAAGCACTTTTAATGACAATCTAGAAGATGGGACTCTATGGTCCAGTAAAAGGCTGGGTGCAGATACGCTAGACCGTAAAATTATTAAAACTATACCAGAGTCTGCAGTTCAGTGTTTTCTCTTTGGTCAATGAGACGGAGTGAAGGACTATAGTTAGAAAAGAGAATTACAAAAACATAGAAATTCACGGAAAAAAGCCAAAGATTTCAGGGACGTTATAGTTCAGGCTCAGATTTCACTTGTACAAAACTAGTAAATGGTAGCTGTTATAGTTACCTGAGCTAACTATAACTTATAATGCACTGCCTATGACCTCACATATTGCATCACTCATGACATGATCAGTGACTTCACTGATGACATCACTGATGGCATCTTAAATGACATCACTAATGACATAACAGATGACAGCATACACAGAACCCCATGCCTTCAGGCATGCACAGCTGGGCGTTGGGAACAAGTACTGACCTGTGGCCAACTACCCAGAGGCAGCCAACCCAAGAGTGCGGCGTAAAGCCATCTCCCTGGGCAGATTTCAGCTCTGGGTACACTATCCCCAGGGCCTGGTATTTTGGGGGGACATATATCTCCTTCCTGGACCGTTTATTTACTCGGGGACCCATCCTCCTGGGCACAACACTGTAATTATGGGGGAGGGGCTGGCACCCCCCTCTCTGAGCTGATATCAGGCCTGGGACCCCATATACCAACGCCCAGCCAATTAGTAAATGGGGAGGGGGTTGTGCAGCCCCTTTAGACTGATTTTTACCTGGGGACCCAATTCTCTGGGGTCCTGGCCAATAATTAATGGAGAGGAGGGCCACACAGCACCTCTGCCCGGAACATTTTGACCCCAGGAACCTCACCCACCGGGGCCTGGCCAATGATTAAAGGAGGTGGTGGGCAGCTCGGCTCCCTGGACTGAATGTGATTCTAGGCACCCTATCCCCTTGGGCCCGGTACCTTATAAAGCTCCCACCAGCATGGAGAGGACTTCGTGTTTGCTCTTACTTGGTGAGAGCTTTGAAATTTGTCCCACCAAACAAGATCAACTACAGATTTCCTTGCCTGCGCCAGTGCAAACGGGCAAAAACGCTACATCCTGAGAGTGGTCACAGCAGGACAAAGCTCGAGCGACCCAGGAGTCCCTTAGGCTATGAATGGCTCCGGAGAGGGGTTGCATGGCCCCCCTCCCTTTTCAAATTGAGGCTGGGCCCAGGGCAAAAATCAGCCTGGGTAGGGGGGCGCTTGGTCCCCCTCCCCATTATAAATCTGCACGGTTCCCATAGGATGGGACCCCCTGGCCAAAATTAGCCCGGGGAGTGAGGCTCAGGCCACCTCCCCCTTTTTTCACTTTGACTAGATGGTATCCCAAAGGCCAAGATTGTCCAGGAGGGGGCTGTGTACCATCCTCCTTATATATAACAAGGCTGTGCCCTGGGTGATGGGTTCCCCAGACCTAAAATCGGCCTGGGGAGGTAGGTCCCACAGCTCCGCTTCCCTTATCAATATTGGCCAGGCCCGGGAAAGAGGTCCCGGGACCAAAACCTGTCATCAGTGATGCCATAAAAGATGTCAATGGAACATGTTGTGACGGTCGTAATATGTCAGGGTATAAGTAGTGCATGGCGGGGTGCAAGTTACAGTTAGCTATGCTAATTATAACTGGTTAAATTCTGTGACTTGTTTTTTTATTTCAAACCGGTAATGTTGTCACTGGCATACTCATATAACTATAACATTACTTTAACCTTTGGTTTTTCTCAGTGAATATGATATGAAATTAGCCTTGCACTTGTCTTAAACAAAGTATGTGAAGGGTCGACAAAATCAAAGATAGGATGCTAAATATTAAGCATTTTAGGAACAAACCTCTGGAAAATCCTCCTCTTGAGTTGGCAAATCATATGGTCATTTTCAAAAAGCCATCTATAACCTCATTAAATATTATTAGTATTTGGATCTTTATGTGGAATAAAGGCAAAATGTAACTGCTGTGATATGTCCAGGCAGTTTAGTTGTTGAAAGATATTTTTTATTGTAAAGATAGCCAACATGTTAAATAACTTAGCCATATTTGGCTTGTGCTTTTTTTTAATACGAATATTTGATATGCTGAATGATTATTCAACCATTGTTAGTTGACACATGAGTAGGTACAGCAAACATGAGACACTCTTAAAGGGAGAAAGGTGCAGTGTATTGGTGTCAGAAATATTGAAGGACTGAATTCACATGCCCTTTTCCCATTAGGAATCACCATCCCAAACAAAAACACTAATATTGGAAGGACTGAACCTACTAAAGCTAGGCAGGAAGCTGCTGAGTAGGCGCACTGCAGTGCCAGTTGGGTGTAAAAGACGTCCTATCAGAAATCAAGCGCAGCCCTGAAGAAGACCTTTATGACATAGAGTGCTTGGTCCCACTTAGATAAGGTCAAAACGCGTCGGCATCGAACAGATAGAGGCTCGGAACACATTAGGATAAGGAGATACTGACCCAGTCGGGGCAGCCCAGTGGAAACACCCTGTTCCCCCATAACATCTTGTGCAAATAATCCCCGACCCTATATAGGACCTTGAATTTAGGACATTCTGAGGACTTAGTTATACTTGGTCCCAGCACTTTTTCGTTTTTCGACAGTATAGGACAACAAAAGCGAATTGAGAATTAAGTTTGTGCACCCAAAAAAAATGTTTGTGAAACATAATTGTTTAGTGAGTCTTGTCAAATATTGTGCAAATATTTCTGTTCAATTATTTTTGAGTGTGTCTAAATATTACATTCATGTATATGTTTTACATATAGGTGTTTTGTATAGAAATGTTCTTATGTGTGAATACGACAAAAGGAGACGTGTAAATATATCTGATGTAGGAAACACTTAACAACAAAAACAGTTGAAGTAAACCACAAAAATAAATTTTCGCCCCAAGTCAATAAAAAGGACTTGTATGGCCAAAAGATACAGCGATATCTATGGTATTTTGAGGTATTTGTGTTTATGGATTTGTCAGAATATGATTCCAGCCACTAAGTTCCTAAATTGAATCACCCCCTTGTTATATATTTGCAAACTATTACCAGCCGTGATTTTCCTGAATAGTTTACTGCAGATTTTAGTGTTTTTTATTTCAAGTGTGAGGTCCAAAAATTCAATGTTTTTTTATCAGTTTGGCAGGCAGGTAAGTTCAGATCATTGACGTTAAGTGTGTCTACGAAATCTCGTGCCTAATTTTCTGTCCCATTCCACACACAAAAAATATCATCAATGTATCTCATCCAGAGGACAGCGTGGTCTTCAAATTGTCTGGTCTTATAGACAACCTGCTCCTCCCACCAGCCGGTTACAAGCCTGCAAAGCTGGGGGCGAAGCAAGTTTCCCATCGCCGTTCCCTGGATTTGGTTGTAAAGGCAATTGACTAAAAGAAAAAAGTTAGTGCTTAGACATAACTGTATCATGTCTAAGAGCATTTCAGTATGGAAGAGTAGTGAGAGAGATCTGTCTTTAAGAAATGTTCTGCAAGCCTGGATCCCTAATTCCTGTGGGATGCAGGTATATAGGCTGCATCCATCCATACACATCAGTAAGTAATTATCTTTCCACTCAATATTATCAATACGTCTCAAGAAATCACTATTGTCTTTAACAAAAGATGGAATGGATTAAACACGGGTCTGAAATCAACATATTTGGATTTATTCTCTAATGCACTCTCACAAGAAGAAACAATTGGTCTCCCTGGCGGTTTAGTGGCATTTTTATGGAGCTTTGGGAGGAGGTAAAGCACAGGAATTTTAGGATATTTGCATGCTAAAAATGAGAATTCATCATGACTTAACAAACCCTCTTCCCTCCATCCTCTAAGTTTGTTGGCAATTGTTACGATAGCTTTTTCATACTCCTCTTTCGAGGAGATACAATACCTATTAGTGTCTGCTAACTGGTCATTCCATTCTTTACGATGCATATCTAGGGACCAGATCACAACATTACCCCCCTTGTCAATTTTGATTACAAAGTTTTTATTTGATTCTAACTCTCTCAAGGCATTTCTGTGAGTCTGTTTCAGATTATGTCTGTCATGTGATCTATGTGTGTTCAATTTCCTAAGTTCATTAATGACACCTTTCTAAAAGCAATTTATTGCCTCGCTATTGATCTGTGGCAAAAACATCGATTTAGGTTTAAAATTAGTTTTCGCCATTTTTTCAAGTTGGATATCTGTATCAGCTAGATTTAAATAACGGTCAGTAGAATAACCCCTTACATCTACTAACTCATGTACTGTTTGTAAGGTTTCAATGTCACTTATCGCAAGAGGAGGTTGATTAGCAATCACATCACTTATAGATCTAATTTTTTTTGCTTGAAAACCATTTTTTGAGTTTAAGTTTTCTCACAAAATGAAATAAATCAATCTGTGCCTCTGTATAACTAAATTCTTAAGTGGGACAGAAGGACAACCCTAATGATAGTACTTCAAATTGGTCTTTAGTAAGTTCAAAATAAGAAAGATTTACCACAGTCATGGTGTTCATTGTTTCTTTGCAAATCTGCCCCTTGTTCAAGTTCCCACAGGGCTGTCGGTTGAATTTGAATACTTTGGCCTGTTTCCTCCTCTCCCACCTCGCCCACGAATGCTTTCCAGGCTGTCGTTGTGTGCCTGTACATTTGTTCTCTCTTTGGCCATCAACATATACTCCTTTAAAAAGCGGGCCTTTGCCAGTTCTGTTTCATCCATGCCTCCATTGGCATTGTCATCTTTGTCACTGTCAAGTATTTGTGCCAGGACAGATGAAATTGCATCATGATGTTAGACCCAGATGCAGTTGGTTGGGGGTCGCAGTTTCCTTATCTCGCTCTGATCAATAGTTTCACTGCGCAATTTGTCAAATTTCTTGCCAAAAGTAAGGATCTGACCCCTACTATAGTCTATTTCGTCACGCTCAAACTTACTTAGTTTCTTCATTTTAATGTCTTCTTCAATTTTTGCTAATTTTTTCTCTATTTTCTCCATTTTAACATCAAAATCAGCTTTGCTATACAATTCTTTGAGTCATGCAAATATTTGTTCACTCTCTTCAGTAAGTTTCAAACTTTCTTTTTCTGCAAATTTAATAAATATTTTCAGCATGTTCATAGAGCAAGAGTGGTTATTCTCCATCCACTCTTCAATCATATCTGGATCAGGTTGTTGTAGTGTCGGAATGATAAAAATATGTAATCCTCGTGGCACTCTATTACAGTCTACATATTGTTGCAAAGCTGTGGTTTCCCACCACTTGGCTTGCTCCTTTTTAAGGACTTTCCATAAGGTATCCCACAATTTATTTATATTGTTGCTTGTACTAGTAGCACAGAGTTGTCCACTTGTGCCACTTGCAGGTTCTGCTGATTTAACGAACAGCTTAGATGCGGCCTCCTTTCATTTGCTGTTTCTTGTGTCCGACATTGTAATACTCTGCTCAGTCAGAGCAGACGTTTTATAGCGAAAACTTTGCTGTTGTTCGCGCACCTAAAATAAATGGGAGATACTTGTCTTTCACTCCCGTGTACAAACGTAGGCTCCCCAAAATAAAATTTAAGTTTTAACTACCCTAATTTGATTCAATTAAATAGTTCCCTGTTCTGTCACAATGAAATGTAAACAACATTATTGATGATGTTTATTGTGTTAAAATTTCAATAATCAGGTTGAAATTTTATTGAGATGGTGCGACATTTAAGTTGAAGTTAGTCTTTTATGTCTATGTCACGTGATATTGAACTTTATTAGTAACCACGTAAACACAGTCTATTGCCCGTGATGAAAGAGTGTGTTTAACTCCAAAACGTGTCGGACGATTGTGTCGATTGAATAAACCGCACTTTGAATGGAGCCCACGGTCCAGTGTTGTTTATATCCTCGGATTGAAGCTGACACGCATTGGTGACTGTTTGTAGATGTTGCGGGGGTGGCTACCCCTGCAGTGAGCCCGTCGTGCAAGAGGCTCAGGCTGAAGCCTACGATGGTGTTTGGATATGTATATATATATTTTGCAACCATAGTCCTGATAGTCCCAAACGCCAACTCCTCTTTGTTTTCAAGAAGGCGAGATCAGGAACGGACCACCACACAGCAAATGCAGTTTTCAGTGCTTCATTCTTCCACCATAGCAGACATGACGTGTTTCGACAGGGAAACCCATGCCTTGATCACATGACATGCCTCAACCAAACAAGTGAAATTATACTGAATATTCGAGCATGTGCTCCTCCCCCCAAGTCATAGAGGTGGACAACAGACTAAGCAATGTTGTCAGTATATAAATATATAAATAACAACGCATCAAAACAAATTTTAAAACCATGTTATGGGTAAATGTTTTTGAATCAGTTCAAATTAATCCAATGTTGGAATAAATACCATGAATGAGTCTTCAATGAATACATTTATAGACAAAATACTGGGCAAGTGCCCCTAATGTATCTAACCATTGAAAAGTCAATACTCTAGTTAGAAATAGGTCAACAACATATACTGATACATCTGATGATTTTGCAAAAGTGCTGTGTGCTCATAACAGCAAAACAGTAAATTAAATTAAATTGATTTAAAAAAACTGTGCGTGCTAAAATCATCTAACATAAAAGCAATTCCATCATTAAACTCATGAATAGCTTGCCATCATTTTTAAACAAAATATATGTATAAACTTCTTCACTATATTAAAAACACGAGGTCACTGCGGCGGACCACATTATTTCCACAGTTACTACAAGAAAATAAAGTGCTACATGCGAACTAGGTCTGAAGCCAGCAAACAATAAATAATTAATTAAAGTGCTTGTATTTACATTAAATCAGGATCATCAGTATTATTGAATTCATATCTACTGAATGATTGAGGACAAATGTAATTAAATGACATGTCTCAAGTAAGAATGTTAAAAGAACTGAACAGAGCTGATAATTTCATAGGACAAAGGTTAAAATCCAAATAGTAATCAACAGCCCTTCCACTCCACAGACACCAGATAAAAACAAGTAAAAGCAACAATTAGTAAAATCGGTTACAACCCAGTAAAGGTAAAGCTAAAATTCCACCTTAAAACCATCCACACAAAACTAAAATTTCAATCCATAAAAATCATCATCGTGAGATGTGTCATAACAACAAGAGCATAGCAGCAAATATAGAGATTCCCAGGATTATAACAAGTTGCATAAATCTTCCCCTGTGTTCAGACCATTTGGCATTTTGGTATCTAGCTGAATGATATAGTGGCTCTCCAGTTGTCTTAGCTTCCTCTCTCTGTTGCCACATCTGATGGATTTGAGCACGGCATCAATCACATAATAACTCAATCATTGAGATTATTTTGAGGTACTAATTTAAAATGTCGTTCCACCGGGTAACTGGAGTCGGAATTAACAATCGCACGAAGGTGCTGCAAAATGCGATTGTATACCTGCAGTTTAGTACTGCCTATATATTTTAACTGACTCGTACACTCTAAAATATAGACAGCATAGTCAGTTTTACATGTCAAAAATCCTTTGAATTTGCACATTTAAGGGGAAAAGGCATTCAAAAATTCTGTTTTATTTACACCAAATTTAAACGCTCTGCAGGAGCTACATTTAAAGAATCCAGTCCTATTAGACAGCCAATTCCCTTTGCCCTGCACGTCTGGACTTGATTTAACCAAGGCATCCCTCATGGAGGGTGTACGTCTAAATGTGATGGCTAGGTAGGCACCTATTTCAGGTGCTACTGTAATGTCAGATTTTAGAATAGCCCAGTTTTTATTCATAATACGTCTGACCAATCTTTTGTGACAACTATAGGTCATTTTTAATCTGACAGGTGCTTTTTCTACAGTATGCTCACTCTGTGTGGTTAACGAACTCACTCTGTCTTCACTAGAAGTCACTGCTGCGTTTTGTTGGTTATGTATTTTGGATAAAGATGTTTTTAATCCCACCATTCTGTAACCTCTTGCTAGGAATTTCTGTACAGATTCGTTTAAGCATGTGGCTAAATCATTTTCATTGCTGCATATCCGTTTTATTCGTAAAAACTCCCTATAGGGGATACTCATGATAGGTGCCTGGGGTGTGTACTAGTGGCGTGAAGAGTTGAATTCCCAGCTGTTACTTTTATATGTAGTCTGGTGTGTATGGTAATATTGTCGATATATACCTCTACATCTAAGAATTCAATCCTTTCCCTGCTGATATGGGCTGTAAACTCTAAGTTTAGTTTATTCTCATTGATGACATTGACAAATCTTTGTGCAGAATCAACAGACCCCTTCCAAACTGCACAAACAACGTCAATGAAACACCACCACTCAATAATGTTATCCATGAATATACCTCCTTGGACGTGACGAAGAACATGCTCCTCCCACCAGCCAACATGTAAACAAGCATAGCTAGGTGAGAAGCATACCCCCCTCGCCACGCCCTGAAGTTGCTGGTGAACCTCCTTATTGAAGAGAAAGTAATTGTTAGTCAAGCATGTATTTATTCTGGTCAACAACATTTTATTGTGTTCATTGAATCTAACATCTCTATTAGAAAGATATTGTTGGACAGCTGTGAGGCTGTCCTCATGATTTAGGCTAGTATATAGGGAGCATATATCCATTACAACGAAGCAATATGTATCATCCCATCCCTGATTCATTTCAAGAAATGACCAGTATCCTTTATATAGGAAGGAAGGCGCTCTACATATCCTCTAAGGAAAAAATCCACATATTTAGACATGCTTTCTAGTAGTCCTCGCTGTGCAGATATAATAGGACGACCCGGCACAGGGTTGATCTGTTTGTGTACTTTAGGTATAAAGTATAGAGTGGGTGTGATAGGGTGGTCAGCCTTTAAAACATTGTATTCATCTTTATTGATGAGACCATCCCTCTTCCACTGAGCTAATTCCTTAAAAACTAGATCTTTCACTGCTTTTAAATCATTAAAAGAAGCCTTCCTGTAACATGCCGGATCACTCAGGTGTCTATTGGCCTCCGTCATGTATGCCTCACGGGACTAAAGAACGATGTTACCCCCTTTGTCAGCATTATTTACAATTATGTTATTGTGGTCATTAATTTTTCTCATTAATTTGGAATATTGTTGCTCATTCTGAAGTACCATTTCTCTATTCACATTTTTCACACAGTCACTAAAAATGTCAATAGCATCACGTGGCATGGGCATGACTGGAATAAATGTTGAAGGAGGATGAAATATATATATACATATATATATATATATATATATATATATATATATATATATTTATAACTTTGCGTATTTGTACGGTCAATGTTTACATTTGATTAAGCTGCTAAGCATTTGCACTTTATATTGTACATATATCAATTATCTTATTGTGTGAATTATTGTATTTGTACAGTTGATATGCGGCGTATTTGCACACTTAATAACTTTGCGTATTTGCACGAATAATATGTTTACATGAATGCTGCTATTAATTTGCACTTTATGTATATAATTCCCTGCATAAATTGTTAAAAGTTTCAGCACAACCCCCAGAGTTAAGGGATAAGTCTTCATTGCACAATTATTAATGTCCAGGCACCGAAACTATTATCTTGGCTCCACTGTGTCATGGCCGAACCATTATGTCCACACAATGTAAATAGGTTGTAGCCTTAGTCCGTTCTTTATTTCAATGTCACTGAATGGGACCTTTTTGGCGCGTTTGCACTATCAACCAATGTATTTAAACTATGCTTATACCGCTTTCCCGCTGACAGTGAGCAAGGGCGTTCACGCCCGAAACGCGTCTGTTTGGCAGTGTGTTGCACCTCCGCACGTTATATGAAATAAAGGAAGAAAGAATACCTTGAAAAAGTCTGGCTGTGGATTTATCCATCTGTGTCTGCGTCCTGGGTTTGTTGTGGAAGCGCCGCATCAACCTCCGGTTGGAATCTATATGTCACAGGACGCGGTCGGCTCCTGTATACGCAGACCCTTCCTTCGGATTTAAGCAGGCTGGTAAAGACGGACCGTCAAGGAGTGTGTTGCTGGGAAGCAAAGCATATCAGCCCCCTGCATCGTGGCAACTCTCACGGAATTGTCCATTCCAGTGTCCGGGTTTTTGGTGTGTCGAGGGAACCGTCGGAAGTCGGAGCCGTTCGGCACGGAAGCCCAGGTGCGTTGGTGGTCTACGGAAGTGAGAACCCGAAGCAGGTTAAGGAAGTATCCGAGCAGCCAGCGGTAAGGAGACGCACGAGGCAAAAGTAGTCTCTTTCATTTTCCATATATCGTATGTGCATATCCAGTGAGGAGCAACCATGTCAGAGGAGCGGGATCGGGAGGAGGCTTTCGAGCAACTGTTTTCTAATTTGCCCACAGTCAAACAGAGCGGCAATGCTAGTAAAAACCCCACGGTGGCCAAGGATAACGATGTGAGGAAACTTTTGCGTGAGCTAGAAAAACGCATGAGAAGCGAACTCACAAAATGGTGGGAGATTCGCTCTTTAGAGAAGTACCGAGAAGTGAACCGGGTGCCAAGGGGCCTCAGAATTATGCTGGTCCCCAGCTTCGAGAATCCGAATCCATTATTGCTGAAGGATTGGGCAGAAAGTAACCTGGAAGCATCCATGAGACTTTTGTGCTTGCTAGTAAAATATGCGAGAATTGATAGGGATAGCGACCTTTTGGAAATAACAAGGATCAACGAAGAGCTAGCCAAAGATATATTTTCCAAAGACAGTGCCCTTATCGAGCAAACGCGCAAGGAAATAAAAGAGCGTTTGAGCAAACACGAAAGTACAATCAAACAGAGAAAGGTATACAAATTTGCAAGAGATGAGCAGGATTACAAATTGGGGCAAATTTATACGTTTGCGAAAAAATACGATCACCTGCGCAAACAAAGAGCTACAGGAAACAAACAACTCAAACCTGTGCCGGCACCCCCTCAAGCCCAATCCAATGAAGCAGGAGCAGGTTGTCTTACGGCCTCAAGCTCAACAGAAAGTCTTGTACCCAGCAGTGAAGAGTCGGATGGAGGAGCCCAAGGTTCAGAAGAAGGGGATTTGGGGCAACTCACCCTGGAAGAAGAAATGGAGTTCGTGAGGACTCAAAGAAAAGGTACTCTACGCTCGAGAAACGCGAAACCAAACACCGCAGAAACCAAAGACGTAGGGAACGTCGTAAATGCGCAAAAAAACAAAGGGAGGCCGCAAAGGAAGAAGAACGCTGCGAACAAGTAAAAGCAGTTGAGAAATCCATTGTAAATTTGACGGATGTACAACTTGACCAAGCTGAAAAACAACTGTTGGCTTTAGGACTTTCTTTTTGCCCTGAAAGCAATTTTGACTATGCAAATACGCGAGTGGATGTCTTCAAATTTATTAGAAAACTCAAATTGCGTAAATACTATGCCATTAAGGGGGGCTCAACCCAAAATAGAAAAACCGGCCCTTCCACTTCTAACCCTGATAGGAGTGGGTTGCAGGCCAAGGATTTACCTCTTCTAAAATCGATGCATGGATTACGCAATGAATTGACATCCACCCCTTGCACTCAGGAAGTGGCCAATGATGAGAATCTTGACATTGTCCAAAGTGAACCCAGTGGCTTCAAACCTTCTTCCACGTTCATTCCGTCTATGCCGAAGGATGCCATAGACACCTATGCTGATTTATTAACCGATGAATTGAAGAAATTACATATCCAAGTCTGTAGACAAAAGAATGTTAATAATGTCAAAACTAAACCATACTGCGACTTGATGAAAAAACTGCAATCGGACAATACCATCATAATTAATCAGTCAGACAAGGGTGGCAATGTGGTTCTTTGGAGCAGGGCTGAGTACATGGAGGAAGCGCTTCGCCACCTTAGCGACACAGACTGTTATGAACCCTGTGATTTCAGAACGGTCAAGAACATTCAAACAGCATATTGGAAGCAATTGAATGGATGGAAACGGGAGGGTCTTCTTACCAAGGAAGAAATGAAATATCTGTATAAAGATCATCCTGTTATACCCAATTTGTATTTCATTCCAAAGGTCCACAAGGGAATAAGACCAGTACCTGGGAGACCTATAGTATCTGCTATCCAAAGCTTATTTGAAAATACATCTAAGTACATCGATCATTATTTACAAGACTTTGTGACCACCTTACCAGCTTACATCAGAGACAGTACAGATTTTTTGAGAAATTTGGAACAATGTGAATGGTCTACTGATTTCCTACTAATCACCATGGACATTGCCAGCCTTTACACCAGTATATCACATCACGATAGTTTGAAGGCTTTAAGTTACTTTCTCGCCAAAAGACCTGTGGAACTGCACAGACATAACGTAATGTTGTTAACCATGGTTGAATTGTGCCTCAATAATAATGTCTTTTTGTTCGACGACAAATTGTACAGACAGCTAAGGGGGGTTGCCATGGGGGCATGTTTCTCCCCGACCTACGCGGGGCTCCACGTGGGTTGGTGGGAGGAGCATGTCCTCAGGACACAATATTCTACCATATGGCAAGAGAACATCATTAAATACATGCGTTATATTGATGATATTTTCATTATATGGCGAGGGAGTAAAGATGAGGCCACCAACTTTGTCAATGCCATTAATATCAACAATGCCAACCTCGTTTTTACTGCAGATATAAGTGAGACTAACATTAGCTTTCTGGACGTACAGGTCAGTATAGTTAATGGTGTAATAACAACAGGCTTGTATAGGAAAAGTACAGCGTGGAATACTATTCTTCACGCGCAGAGTTTCCATCCGGGACACACCACTAGATCTATCCCTTATGGGGAGTTCCTCAGAATTCACAGAACGTGTAGTTCATTAGAGCAAAGGAATCTCCACCAACTAGAAGCAACACAAAGGATGGAAGCGAGAGGTTACAAACCCAGTGCCCTTAGATCGGCTATGGAGAAAGCTAACAAAGTGGAAAGATCCAAACTTTTGCAGGCCTCCAGTAATTCTATATCTGTTACTGATCATGTAGTTGGCAACAGTGATCCTATTAGATTGATTACAGGTTTCAGTCGACAGGCAAACCAAATTTCCAAAATAGTCAGGAACAGTGGTCAGTTATTCTTACAGACCCAATTTTGAAACAGATAATGCCCAACAAGCCTGAAGTCACCTATAGGCGAGCTTATAGCATGAGAAATGCTCTGGTGTCCAGTTCCCCCGAAACAGCTAATAAGGCAGATTGGCTGTCGTCACGGAAGGGTTTCTTCCGTTGCATTTCCTGTAGGGCATGCAAATTTGGTATCAACACCAAATCGTATACAACGCCCTTTGACGACAAACCTACCAACATAAGAACCTATTTTAACTGTAAAACAGAGTTAGCTGTTTATGTTCTCACGTGTTCGTGTAATCTGAGGTACGTAGGGAGCACGAAATTACCGGTGCACCAAAGCATCCTACAGCACCTGAGAGCTATAGTGAACTGTGATAAAAGCTATCCAGTAGCTCGCCATTTTGATCAATTTCATAATCGAAACCTTTCCCATCTTAGTTATTTTGTTATTGATGCAGTCAAGACCAGTAAGAAGGGTGGCGATTATGAAAAAAGATTACGGCAGCTGGAGTCCCTATATATAGTTCGCCTCAACACCAAGATTCTGGGAGGTTTGAACATGGGGGAAGATCTCAGCACTTTTCTGTAATTATTGGTAGTCCATTTGAGAAATTGTGGACTCCGTGTACAGTCTGACAATCCTGTTGTCACCTCACATTTCCTGGTTATTGCCTCACCAGCATTATCTGTATTTAACACATTTACTTACATGCCCCAGTCACCATAGGCATCATGATTAACCACTATGGAAGTTGTCACTTTGTTTGTCATGTGGACAAAGAGGTATCATTATGTATTTACATATTTTAACCCACTGAAACAGTTTTGGTTTGGAATTTTTATTCCCTTCACACCCTGATGTCCTCTCTGTGATATATGTAGGACATCCCAGCACTCCTTCACCTTTTTGTTATAGTTTTTTTACATCTTTTTAAGCGGTAGAACTATACATTGTGTTAATCGGATTCAATATTACACGCGCTGGAATTCTTACTAATGAACACAACAGTGTTAACCATGTCAAGAATGTGCAACATACAAAAATTTGGACGTGCAATAGAATCGTTTTAAGAAAAAAAAATTCCCATTTGTTGTGGAAAGCTTGTGCTTTGAATCGCTTAAATGCAGGGACTTGATTACATTATTCTGATGTGTATATATATGAGATGCATAACTAACTTATTGTGTATTTGTACAGTTTTATAACTTTGCGTATTTGTACGGTCAATGTTTACATTTGATTAAGCTGCTAAGCATTTGCACTTTATATTGTACATATATCAATTATCTTATTGTGTGAATTATTGTATTTGTACAGTTGATATGCGGCGTATTTGCACACTTAATAACTTTGCGTATTTGCACGAATAATATGTTTACATGAATGCTGCTATTAATTTGCACTTTATGTATATAATTCCCTGCATAAATTGTTAAAAGTTTCAGCACAACCCCCAGAGTTAAGGGATAAGTCTTCATTGCACAATTATTAATGTCCAGGCACCGAAACTATTATCTTGGCTCCACTGTGTCATGGCCGAACCATTATGTCCACACAATGTAAATAGGTTGTAGCCTTAGTCCGTTCTTTATTTCAATGTCACTGAATGGGACCTTTTTGGCGCGTTTGCACTATCAACCAATGTATTTAAACTATGCTTATACCGCTTTCCCGCTGACAGTGAGCAAGGGCGTTCACGCCCGAAACGCGTCTGTTTGGCAGTGTGTTGCACCTCCGCACGTTATATGAAATAAAGGAAGAAAGAATACCTTGAAAAAGTCTGGCTGTGGATTTATCCATCTGTGTCTGCGTCCTGGGTTTGTTGTGGAAGCGCCGCATCAACCTCCGGTTGGAATCTATATATATATATATATATATGTGTGTGTGTGTATATATATATATATGTGTGTATATATATATATATATGTGTATAGTTACGCTCCAAACTGCGTCACAGGCAACCTCAGAGAAGACGGACACTCGGATGTGCTGAAAGTTGCTGGTGATATTTATTTTTTCATTAAGATTGCTTCGTGCAAAGTGGAAAATATATATATATATATATATTTATATATATATATATATATATATTACCTACTGGTGGTCAACAATAGGTAGTTATAGTTAGGACCTACTTTCCATAGGAAAAGCATTTTTTTGAGTTGTCAATATATTTGGCGCCGTTTGACAGATCTTGGAAACTAATGGGGCTCTCCGGCCAGCTCCTGTCTTTATAGGTTTGGGGATGATTTGTCAAGCAGGGGCCAAGAAGTAAAGGTGGGCCTCAAAACGCATTTTGTCCATGTTAATTTCCATAGGAAAATTTGGAACAGACTACAGTCCAAACTGCTGAACGGAATTACAACAAATTTGGCAAAAAGGTAGCTCTTGGCTCAGAAAGCGGCCTTTTTTTTTAATGGCGTAACTCCGTTCAGTAGTTCCTGGGAAATTTAAAAAAAAAAATATATATATATATGCTCGCCCCCAGTTATGAGCACATGGATCCAGCAATGTTAAAGGACTGGGCGGAGTGGAGCTTGGATTCATCGCGCCGCCTAGTTACCATGCTGGTGAGGTATGCGGAGAGTGACAGGCTGAAGCTGCAAGCAGAGATTGATGAGCTGGAGGCAGAAATTTCAAGCCTATGCGAGGATGACAATAGCATCGAGGAGGAGTGTAAAAAATATCGTGAGACAATGGTACAACGGTTGCAAAAAGAAGAAGATATCATCAGAAAACGCAAAACTTTTAAGTTTCAGCGTGACAAAACTGATTATAGTGAAGGGAGAATCTTCACGTTTGCACGGAAGTTTGATGCCATCAAAGCCTCCAAATTAAAGAACTCACGCTCAACGCAGAACAAGGCTCACAACACCACCCAAGCGCGGTCCGCCTCGCCCGGGGGTTCAAGCCTCACAGACCTGAGCTCAACCGTTGACAGCGGATCGGAGGCTGAAGCTGGCAGATACTCGGAGCGCTTGGGGTTTACACGGCTGACCCCGGAGGAGGAATTGGAATGTGTCAGGCAGGACAGGCGCGAGACCTTGCGCCCTCGCAACCCACTACCAGAAAAAGCTCAAACCAAAAACGACGAGAGCGCAGAAAATGTAGCGCCAAACGGAAAACCGAAGAAGCGAAATTACAAACGTTGGAACACAAACAAAAAGAAGTAACCAGCACAGCACCAAGTAGCGGCCAACAAACACTGGACAATGGTCTTTCTGTCATTAACTTGACCAACACTGCTTTTTCTGATGCTGAAATCGGCATCCTGTCCAAGGGATTATCATATTGCCCTCCAAGCAGTCTCAACTATGCGGACACCAGAATAGATCTTTTTAAATTTACGCGCAAGTTGAGACTCAAGAAGCATTTTACTAACAGCAAGTCACGGGGGTCGATTAAAAGGCCAGGTTTGGAATCTACCACCCGAGGCCTGGCAGTACACGACATCCCGCTGATGCAGGACTTGGCGGACTTGCGTGCAGAGGCCTCAAATTCACAAAGCACGCAAAATGAGGGGAGTATCCATACTGGTGGCCTTAGTGACCTAAAGCCTCGGTCCACGTTCACTCCCATAACCCCCTATGATAACATCGACATATTTCAGGATGCTGCCGTCAAACAGATCAAGGCACTGTATATTAAGACGCTGAAAGCCAATGATCGCAAAAATCATGACAACAATGAGTATCGGAAATTGATCACCAAAATGAATGCAGATGGAAATATAATTGTCAGACAATCTGACAAAGGTGGCAATATTGTGCTTTGGCCAAGAACTCAATATATGGAGGAAGCTTACCTACAGCTCAATGACCCAAACTGCTACAGACATTGCGACCTCACTGCACTAAAGAAGGCACAATCAGACTTTCACTCTCTACTAATGGGATGGCGCTCCAGCGGGCTGCTCAGTATGGATGAGCTAAAGTGTTTAAAAAATGACCACCCTGTGACCCCAGTATTGTACCTAATCCCTAAGGTGCACAAGGATGCAACAAAGCCGCCAGGTAGACCCATCATATCGGCGTGCGGGGGGTTGTTGGAGAAAGCCACCATTTATATTGATACGTTCCTCCAAGAGCATGTTTTATCACTAGAGTCATACATCCAGGATTCGAGTGATTTGCTAAGGAAATTGGAGGGTTTTGAGTGGAAGGATGACTACTGGCTGATTACATTAGATGTGTCGTCGCTATATACAAGTATAGTGCATGCAGATGGGCTCAGGGCTATAGAGTTCTTCTTAGGCAGACGACCCATAGAGATGCTTGAGCACAATAGGATGCTGCTAACAATGATCAGTTTCTGTCTGCACCATAACTACTTCATGTTCCTTCATCGATATTACCAGCAAGTCAGGGGTGTTGCCATGGGGGCCTGTTTCTCTCCTAGTTACGCCTGTCTCCATATGGGCTACTGGGAGAGGCAGGTCCTCAGAGGCATCCACCATGACACCTGTACCCATCATATCATCAGATGGTACAGGTAATTCGATGATATACTTTTGGTGTGGCGAGGTACACATGAAGAAGCAGTCAGCTTCATTGAAACCTTAAATTCCAACTCATTCAACTTGTCTTTCACGTCTCATATCAGCCAACAGGTGGCACACTTCCTTGACATTACATTAGAGGTCAGTGAGGGCAGACTGGAAACTAAGCTGTACAGGAAGCCCACATCGGACAATACCATCTTGCATGCGGGAAGTCATCACCCCCCACACTTGATTAGAAGCATCCCCTATGGGGAGATGCTTAGAATCCGTAGGGTGTGCAGTACGGACTCCCACTGCAGAAGTGCACAGGCTGCGAGCAAAGAAAGATTTCTTGCTCGTGGGTACAGCGAGCAGCTTATCAATACGGCTATTAGAAAAGCTAATGCTCTGTCACGGACCCAAGCACTGACCCACAGGAAGGAGCAGAAAAATAAGGCAACGAACAAAGAGCTCCCAATCAGACTTATCTGGACCTACAATAGTCAGCACGGGGCGCTTAGAAAGATTGTCAACCAATACTGGAATCTCATCAAACTTGATCCAGTTATTGGTGAGCACATGCCTAATAAACCAGCGATTGCTTACAGGAAGGCATTCTCCTTGCAGGATGCGCTAGTTAAGTCTAGCCCTGAAGTAATACCACCCAAAAACTGGCTAGCTGCCAGCCGAGGGTTCAGGAAGTGCTCTAGCTGCAAAGCTTGTTCTCAGGGGCTCAACAAAACTGAGTTCCGTACAGCATTTTCATTGGCACCCCGTAAGATTAACAAGCAACTTACGTGCAAATCGGAGTACGTGGTGTATGTGCTGGAGTGCCCATGTGGCCTGCAGTATATTGGCAGCACCAAATTGCAGGTCCACAAAAGGGTTCTCCAGCATATTAGAGCCATCAACACCAATGACACCACTTACCCGGTGGCACGGCACTTTAAGGAGTTCCATGGTAACAACAGTGGTCTCCTTAAATACTATGCCATTGACTCAGTAGGCCCACTAAGGAGGGGAGGTAACCGGGAAGGGATCTTGAGGGCACTCGAGACCAGATACATCCTGGAGATGGATAGCAAGAGCCCTAATGGCCTCAATTCAACAGAGGATTTTCACACTTGTCTGTAAATCTCATATATCTGAACAGCTATCTGATAACATCTCTGCCTCTCCCCCAGTAGAATAGTGTTTGGGAACTGCCAATTTGCTTGTTCCTGTTGTCACCTGTAAGACCATATAGCAGTGTCGGCCAAAAACAAACTAAAATGACTACTCATGAATTAACACACTAGGTCAGTATAAGGTAGTTTGTTGGTTGCTACTTTCCTAAGTAAACAAATGTCACCAAGAGTTTTTAATGTACACTTGAGAAAAAAAGTATGTTGCACTTATTACATTTTTCACCTTCCTTTTAGCATTCACATTAGAGATGGGTGATTGGTGTTGGAGTTTGATTTTTCTTGGTAATAGGGTGGGGAAATGTTAATATATATTCAAAACAGAGCCCAGAATAGCCAGCCGCAATGTCCATTATGATTAATTTCTCGTTTTGATACTTTATCAGCAATTTGGGGTAGGAGTTTGTAATCTTTGATTCTTATGGATGTATATATATTAAATCTACTGTATATATTTTAAAATAGGTGGTTCAACTGTCATATTGTGCACTGTATATACATGTACTGTTAGCATTTATGCTGTCAGCTTTTTTAATGAATCTATCACATTGACACCGGATAGACATTTGACGATTGCACTTTATGTAAATACATGTTTTCATATATTGCATGTTAGACATACTTCGTTTCCCCACTCTCCATGTATTAACATTAATTAATGAATTTAACTGGACTTACATAAAGGTCGGCTAGTGTAAATGTATTTATACAGTGATTTAATTGTCCAGGGCTTTCATTTATGTTTGACATGAGTTTCCCCGCCTTAAATTAAGTGCAATTGCAGACATTCTTTTCTGTTGCAGTTTGTTAACACTCCCACTGCATTCAAACTCACCAATCAAATGTTCCCCTCTAGTGTGAATGTCCCCTTTAAATTTCATGCACCTCTTTCAATGCGCCATGTGACCAAGGCCTCTGTGCAGGCCGAAACGTTATGCTGCCGTGGTGTACTATCGAATAAACTAAACTCACCTGCACTCTGGGTCTTCCTGTTCTTTCCTGTGTGGGTTCGGTGATTGCAGACTGGCGCAGTGAGAAGGACAGTGCGGATATATATATATATATATATATATATATATATATATATATATATATATTACCTACTGGCGGTCGCCAGTAGGTAGTTATAGTTAGGATTGTTTTCCATAGGAAATCCTCAACATTTTATTTGGAATAACTTTGGCCCTGGTGGATGAGTCTTTGCGAATTTCTCAAAGAAGATGGCTAGGTTCGCTGCACTCCTTCCCTGAAAGTTTGGGGGGGATTGGTCAAGTGGGGGCTGAGATATAAGGGGGGTCCCAAAACGTGTTTTCTCAATGTTATTTTCCATAGGACCTTTAGACTCGGCTACAGTTCGAACGGGTGAATGAATTTATAAGAAATTTGCCAAAACTGTAGAGTCTTGTTCGCAGATTACGCTTTTTTTGGAATGGTGTAAATCCGTTCAGTAGTTGTTGAGAAAATTAAAGTTAAAGTCAATTATATATCTATAGGCGCACACACGTGCGCGCACCCAAGCGGCTGCGCGCGCGAACGGAATTTTGCTGCGTGACGTCTGTTAACGTTCGATTCGAAGGAAATCAGGAAGTTTTGTCCGCCATTTTGTCACTGCAAGTAAATATATTGTTCATTTCAAAGCGTTGAAACATGGAAAGGGGAGAAGGTAGAGATTGTCTTCCTGCGTAGGTTTTCTCGGGGTGTGCAGTAAGGCCCTTAAACGCAAAAAGATATAATTTTTCCCCGAAAAAAAAATACGGGGTGCGCGCACCCGGTCGCGCACACCTATTTACAAGAGTGTGGAAAAGGAGGTAAATCAGAAGTTTGAGTGATTAGATATAAGGTGGCTCTGAAAAGAGCCCTTGTGTTAATTGAGTGTTTTCTGCATTTATAAGTAAGTACCGATGCAGACCCTGATGTTGCAGAGGAAGATTCTGTTTCCCTCATTCATGAAATGAACACCGTCTCTCCTATAGACGTCTTGCATGTGGTAGCGCAAGTTGTTGTGGTAAATAGAACCCATGCTATAATCTCTGAGGAACGCAGAAACAGATTTATTTACATGTCTCCTTGCTTTCTCAAATTGTGCACAATGGTGATTGGACCAATTCCATTTCTGTCTTTGGCATATATTGGAATATACCAAGGCAGATCGAGGAAAAAGTGTCATCAATTGTCGAAAGGTGTCTTTTAGAAGCATTTCCAGACCTACCCCAGTGATTGTGCCTAGATCGTTCCCACCACAGTGCACAATTATAAGGTCTGGTTCTGGGAGATGCATAAAAGTTTTCACCAATGGAATCAATTGGTGACATTTCAATCCTCTTTTGGAAATCCATGTTATGTGTACATTTGGTAAGCTGAGGTTGCAAATTCGTCTGCTTACTGCATATTTTTCACTCCAGTGAATATAACTGTGTCCTATTAGCCAGACCTTCATTTTCAAGGGATTTGTAGTCGTCCTCCGATCGGTTCTGGAAGTGGAATGGTAGTTAGAAGTTGAAATTTTAAATAAAGAAAAAGGAAGAGGCTGGGTGTGGTTAAAAAAATAAAAATGATTGGTTGATTGTAACAAGTGGAGAGTGAACAGGTCAATGTTTATGTTAAACGAAAAGTACTATTGGGTGTGAAAAAACAAGACATGTAACAGAGTTGTGGATTGGAAGGTGTTTCTGGAGGGAAAATAGTCTTCTTAGTTAGCTGTAGAACGTTAAGACATGAACTTTTGACCTGTGCCTTCAGCACGGTGCAGAATGAGGTGTAACCATGGAAACAGCCGGAGATGGCAGTGGTGATGGGTTCACTCTTTGGTGCCTCTGCATCTGAGTCTGTTCTCTGGTGGCTGGCGGACAACTGTTTGTTATTGTGGAGATGAAAGGGTGATAAGGAGAGAAATACGACATAGCGTCTGGCCTGTAGAAGCGTGGGAGCAGTGAAGCGGAACTGTGTCGGTGCTTAGTAACAGTAAAAAAAAAAATGTTAACAGTGGTATAACTGTCTTTACGGTGCGCGACCTACTAAGAAAGAGTTCACGGGCCGTAATTGGCTTGCAGGTTCTAGTATCAGTAAGTGAGGTCGAGAAAAGAAAACATTCAGGACTTTATTTATGAAGGCCTTGCGCCACCGGTGCGTTACTTTTTCCCATTTTAAAAAATGAGGCACTGGCGGCGGAAGGTCTTCATAAATAAGGTCCTCAGTGACTACAGTTAAGGTTATGTGGAACCCATGAATATTTTTTCAATATGAAATCATTTCAGTTGAGATTATGGATTAAAAGAGAAACCGTGAATATTTGAAATGTTTATTTAGAAATGTACTGTTTTAAAGGCAAATCATTATGTAATATGAGTACAGAAATTGCAAAAAACACAGTAATTGGTAGTGTCAGTAGTACACGGAATACAAACGCTATAGTTGAAGAAAAATGAATATAGTTGGAAAAAAACATTGTACACTCTTATAAGGAAGTATATTATATTTTAATAAATGGAAGAAGGTCTCTGGCCTTTCAGTTTGGGAACGATATATGAAAATGCAAGTGGTTATACATCATTACTTTATGAATCAGCTGTCAAACAACACAAAATTATAATGTCCACTGTTAGTAAAGCAAATTGGTCTGTTCTTCAAAAGAAAATATGGAAAAGAACGTGAAGAATATAGAAAACCAAAAGGAAATGAGGACGTCAATGGCTTGTTTGAGAGTTATTGAAGCATTGTTTAGGGAAAATAGGTAGCTTCTGCTTGCAACAGGAAATCAGTTTTATTATTTGAAAACATGTCAGCCATCCAATTGAGAAGATGAAAGGAGCATTCATGATCGGTCATTATTGGAGCGTCTTTTACCATCATAGGGCAGCTCAGTGGGTTTTCGATGTAGCTCTCTGTTAGGAAATCTTGCGCCGCTGCGAATATATTCCAATGACCCAGAACTCCTTGTATCGCTGCAAAGGCCATAAACCCTCTGGAAAGTATGTCAGTTATCCAATGGAAAAGAGTAAAGCAGTACTGATGATCTGTTATAATCGGAGCGTCTTTTACCATCAGAGGGAGCTCGGTGGGTTTTCGATGTAGCTCGCTGTTAGGAAAGAGTTAAGTGTCCATTGTGTAGGCAAAGTATGCAGCAAGTGCCTCTAACATGAAGTCATTGTTATCATCTGAAAACATGTCAGCCATCCAATTGAGAAGATGAAAGGAGCATTCATGATCTGTCATTATTGGAGTGTCTTTTACCATCATTGGGCAGCTCGGTGGGTTTTTGATGTAGCTCTCTGTTAGGAAATCTTGCGCCGCTGCGAATATATTCCAATGACCCAGAACTCCTTGTATCGCTGCAAAGGCCATAAACCCTCCGTTGTAACAAAGCTGTTCATGATCAAGTAACGGATTCATGAGGTGATTGTAATTCGGTTCAGGAGGTACCAAATTGCAGAGACATAAATCCAGGGCCCACGTGAAATCACAGCTCAGGCAATGAAATACAGGCTGCACACAGGTGAAATGCGAATATCGAAATGATAATCGATATGAAGTATTCAAAGTCGAGAGTGCTAAGATGCCGTAGTAGTCAAGCATCCTCTGGCGAAATAGTTCTAAGTGGCCCGGCTCGTTTGCGAAGGCAGGAGGGACATCCATTTTGAATTTCCCAAGATGGTACAGGAAACGGCGCAGCACTGCCGGTTGTATAGCAACTCCACAGAATTAGGTCGCCGGCTATGCAGTGGAGAGGAGCAGAATGACTTGATAAATTTTCTAGGAGTCTAGTCACTTATATATTGCTTAGTGGTTATTAAAAAAGTAGCTTTTTTTGAACTGGAGGATGCGTTAAAAAATAAGGGAGTGATTTGAGGGAGTTGTAAAGCAAGGTCAATTTTTTTTACATCAATGCTGTTTTCTGTGAATGTTAGCTTAGTGAAAGATATGTGTGTGAGCAGATGCAATGTTCAGTTTTAAATGTGACAATGGCGCTCTTGTTCATTTCTTCCGATTCAAGGTCGGTATTCGCTGCCAAATACAAAGATTAAGAAACGCATGCGTGGGGTACATAGTGTGCATTCTTAAAGGAAAGTAAATGAAGGGTTATTTTTACCGCGTTAGCATTGTCGTTTAAAAAGTTATAGTGATTTCTATTGTATGTGAAGAAAGTGTCACTGATGAAGACTGAAAATAAATCCTTATAAATGATACGGACTGGTGTATTTTAGAAAAGGTTTGTAACATTACATGAATTGTGGAAAAAAAATAATGTAATTGAAAGTGTATGGTTTGAAAATGAAAAGTAGAGGTTTATAGTTCATGTTTTGAAAGCAGTTCTAGAGGGTCAGAAGAAAGTGTATGGTTTGAAAATGAAAAGTAGAGGTTTATCGTTCACGTTTTGAAAGCAGTTCTAGAGGGTCAGATGCATGATAGATTTATTAAAAATAGAACATGTTTTTAAATAGTATTTTGGAAAAAATATGTGTATTTATGTACTATTTACATTATGTGCCTGTTGCGTATTCTTTGAGTTTTAGTAATCCTGTGTCTTATAAGTTTTCTAGGGGCGGTTAGAGGTTCATGGTGGGTTTGGGCAGGGAGGGTAGGTTGGGGGTTTGTAATAGGGGGTTCGGCTGGGGTGGAGTGCGGAGTTTAGTGAAAAGTGAGGGGGCGGGGAGTTACGGTGTTTGGTAATGGAGCAGAGTCAGAGGACGCCACATTTGTGTTATGGGCTGCCACGGAAATATGTATTTATTCTCAGAGGTTTATTATATTAAGGATATATATTAGCATGGTGGCTCTTGTCGTTTTGTTGTTTTGTGTATGTTTATAATGCTGGCTCTGTAGTTTTTGTTTATGGACCTTATTGCGACACACAGGGGATTTACGTTGCACAGTTGGCGATCAGAGACTTAGGAAATAAAACTTTATAATTGTAAGGGCTGTAAGCGATAGAAATCGCCCGTTCTCGGTGTAAAAAATATCACCGCTATTGGTGGTATTTTCTACGGTGTTAGTACTCGAAGGAGACTAGTAACATATATGTGTAATAAAATTATGTAATAGGCTCAGCATTTTACATTATCTTGGAGAGCAAAAGTTGATTTTACATAGCAATAAGTCTCTTATAATTAAGGGACGGAGTGTATATAGTGCTATTTAGTACTCTGCTATGTGATTGATGTCGAATATTTCATAAGAGGAGGCTTTAAAAGATTTACGATAAACTGGTTTTCTAGGGAAGTGGGTGGAGTGTTCCGTGTAAATTGCAGAATAGAAACTAGTAAGAACCAATTGGAAGTGTTGTTTTAAAGTCACATGACTGCACATGCGTGTCCCGACGCCTGTACGCGATAGGTGGGTGCGCGCACCCGGTCGCGCACTAAAAGAAAGCGGCGAGAAAATATCAGCTAATATGCTCTTCAAGCTTGTTTTGGTACAAAGAGTTAGTTCTGAAAAGAACTTTTTTTTTTTTTTTTTTTTTTGGGAAACAAGTGTTATGATGCTTTTTATTTCTTAAAGTTGCGACGACATTTTTCAGTATGTAATACTATCCAAATAAAGTGAAGAAATTTAACTTTTCTTGGAGCATTTATGACTCTCAATTATTTGTTTAATTAGAGTAAAGCTTTGCTCTCCGTATACAAGAAGTTCTCCACAGTTCGTGCATTTCATGTGCACGTTCGCCAGATATGGTCTCAAGTCCATCTCAGCACTCGATGGAGATACAGGTCGTCCACCGGAAGATGTGTTGATTACTTCTGATGGTAATAGCGTGGCCTCCGTTTTTCTTGTGAAAGGTGGTCGCACATTTTCATCAGATTGGGAAGATGAATGCGGAACGGTAGCCATTGTATCGAAGTCTTCGGGAAGATGTTCGACGTTGTTGTCTCTTGAGAGTAGAAAAGAAAGTGATTGTAGTGGGTGGAGTGCTGCGTGTAAATTGCAGAATAGAAACTACCAAGAACCAATTAGAAGTGTTGTTTAGAAGTCACATGACTTCACATGGGAGTGTCAGGTCCTGTACGCGATAGAAGGGTGCGCGCACTCGGTCTCGCACTAAAATAAAGCGGCGAAAAAACATCTTATAATATGCTCTTCGAGCATGTTTTGGTGGAAAGAGTTAGTTCTGAAAAGAACTTTTTTTTTTTTTTTTGGGGGGGAAAGAAGTGTTATAATGCTTTCGATTTCTTAAAGTTGCTACTACATTTTTCAGTATGTAATAGTTTGAAAATGAAGTGAAGAAATGTATCTTTTCTTGGGGCATTTGTGACTGTCAATTTTGAGTTTAATAAGAACGAGGCTCTGCTCTCCATATAAAAGAATTTCTCCACACTTGTTGCATTTCATATGCACCTTCGCAAGATATGGTCTCAAGTCCATTTCAGCACTCGATGGAGATACAGGTCGTACACCAGAAGATGTGCTGGCCACCTCTGATGGTAATAGCGTGGCCAGGGCTCTTGTCGATGCTTTTGCATAATGCTCAGGATGCCTTTGTTTAACATGCCGCTGCATGGTGTGTGCAGAAAAGGAATATTTTTTATTTGGATTTCCCCTTGAGAGCTCCGAATTGCATATCGTGCAGGTTACTTTTGGCGCATTCACTTTCTTTTGATCTTCAGGATAAGTGAAAAATTGCCAAATGAAAGATTCCTTTTTTCTTCTTAACGGTGGTCGCTCATTTCCTTCAGATTCGGAAGATGAATCTGGTAGGGAAGCCATTTCAGCAAAGACTTCCGGAAGATGCTCGACGTTGTTGTCTCTTGAGAGTAGAAAAGATTGTGAGGAAAGTGGGTGGAGTGCTTCGTGTATATTCCAGAACAGAAACTACTAATAACCAATTGGAAGTTTTGTTTTCAAGTCACGTGACTTTACATGCGCTTCTCAGGACGTGTAGGCGGTGACACTATGTAGTTACGAACGTGATTACATACTTAGGAACTAGCATTCAAAAAAACTATGAAATTCACTGAAAAAACCATAGGTTTTACACACGTTATAGTTAGGATGTAGCATTTGAAAAACCTATGAAATTCACTGAAAAAACCATAGGTTTGACACCAGTTATAGTTAGCTGGAAATTTTACTGACATAAAACCAATGAAATTCCATGTTATAGTTAGTTGGACTCACTATAACTTGCGCGTGTAATGCACTGCTGATGACATTACATATTACATCACTCATGACATGGTCAGTGACATCACTTATGACACCATCCAGTGAATGTGTGTCTTTCTAAAAAATAAATATGTTTTATATGTGTATATGTAAAAGTCGAGGAAAGAATAAATGTTTAAATTATTGTCTTAATGAATGTTTTTTTCAAAAAGAAATGATTGGATAACTGGCTTATTAAGTGTACCTTAGTGAATAAATATATTAGCGAGTAATGTTTAAATATTTAAATATATGTATCAGTGTTTCACTTTGTGAATAACTGGCTGCATGGGTTGATGAGTACCTACATGTGTAGGTATTTGGGTTCTTAGATGTTTTTTTAGTATCAGTATGAGTGTTTCTATGGTTTCATGGGGGTATTAGTTTAGTTTAGTTTATGGCATTTATTAAGTGCTTGGTTGCACAGAGAACAGTGCGTCCCCGCGCTGACAACCCTACCTACAACTCTTCGGCCGGGCATCAAGAGGCTGGACACAGGGGCAAGAATACACTATGCTGAGTTTAACCTGGTTTAATTACTAATCACATAGATGCATGAATGACTAACTCTCTCTTTGTATGTGTTTAGAAGACACCATATGTGCAGGACTGTATGGGTGGTTGAGTGTGTATAGTTTTATATGCAAATAAATGGATGTTCAATAGTTTATTTGCATGTGTGAGTATGTGTGTGAGTAACTTTTGGATGATTGTCGGTGTGTAACAGGATGTATAGGTGTATCACTACATATGATGAGTGAGTATATGTATGAGTGACTATATAGAACTGTTGGTGAATGAGAGAATGTGTATATAGATGGTGGAATTACTGAATTGGTTGTTGTAACTGGTATGGGTATGTCCATTTTTTTGAAAATGTTAATTTCTATTTTCCAATATGTGTTTTAAGGGTTACATTACACTTAAAGGAGGTCTGTCATCAGTGATGTCATAAGTGATGTCACTGACCATGTCATGAGTGATGTAATATGTAATGTCATCAGCAGTGCATTACACGCGCAAGTTATAGTGAGTCCAACTAACTATAACGTGGAATTTCATTGGTTTTATGTCAGTAAAATTTCCAGCTAACTATAACTGGTGTCAAACCTATGGTTTTTTCAGTGAATATATATATATATATATAGATAGATATCTTTGGTGACCACAGTGGATCTGCAAACCCATCCCGATCACAAGCTTCATTCTGATTGGCTGCCAGCACTCCAAACCAAGAAGTGTTCTCCCCTGTCATTCCAATCACTGCTTTGCTCCATGGAAACAAGAGCAGGAAACCTGCTTTCGCTTCTATGAAGCAAAGCAGATTGCTTTGAACAAGGGGAGCTGCATGTCAGCAGATCCACTTGTCAAAAAGCAAGGCGGTGAGCCAGCTGGGACCGTGGGGGCATTTGGGAACCCCCCCAGTCCCCAACGTGAGGCCAGGTCCCGGGGATGGGGTCACCAGGGCCAAAAATGGCCAAGGGAAGGGGGCCACTCAGCCCCCTCCCCTTTTAAATATATATATTTCTTTTTTAAAAAGAGGCAGAGCTTCGGGGGATAGGGTTCCCAGGGCCAAAAATTGCCTCAGAAGGGGGGCTGCGCGGCCCCACTCCTATAAATGGAAAATGTTTTTTTTTTAAATAGGGGTATCCGTTGCCAAAATCAGCCGCGGACGGACAGATCCTTCCTGGTTTCTTTTAAATGGCTCATGACCCTTAAAATACTAAGAGAAGCTTACACAGCTCCCTTCTAAAAAAAACCACTCCTCGCACCACACTGCAATGCAAACTCGCCTCCTGGCGCATTTTGCTTTGGGGGATTAAGTCTCCTTGAATCCTAAGGGCCTTAGGGCCCTTAGGGGCCAACTAGCCCACCAGGTACCTCCAGTAAGCCCCACACAGTGGGATTGGTGAGAGCTGGTCCGAGGTCACACCCCTTTTTACCCCTCTCTGCAAACGTGCCTCTTGGGGCACTGCTGGTAGGGTGATGAGGTCCTCTTCTGTCCTGCGGATCTCAGGACTAAAGTGAACTTCATCCCCCGAGCAGCAGAGTGGTGTAAAAAGTGGGCATGACCCCAGACCACTCTCAGCAATCCAGCTGTGTGGGGCTTAATAGAGATAACACGAGGGCTAGTTGGCCACCAGGGACCATTAGGAGGCAAGGGGACTACATCCCCCAATCCAGAGTGCACCAGGAGGTGCGTTTGCAGAGTGGTGGAGAAAGGGGGCATGGACTGTGTCTACCTCTCAGCACTCCCACTATCTGGGACTTACTGGAGGTGTCCGCTGCTGGGGGTCCTTAGGGGCCAACTAGCCTTCCGAAGGGGACTTAAATCCCCATTCAAGAGCATGCCAGGAAGCGTGTTTGCAGAGTGGTGGGCAAAAGGGGGTGGCCTGCTAAGAGAACTTATGAATCCTGCTGTGTGGGATTCACTTGAGGTAATAGGAGGGGTAGTTGGCCCCCAATGTTAACTACCCCTCCCCTACCCTCCAGTTACCTCCAATAAGTCCCACACTGTGGGATTGCTAAGACGTTCGGTGGCCACACTCCCCTTTCTCCACCACTCTGCAAACACGCTTCCTGGCAAAATACTGGTTTGGGGATGAAGTCCACTTTACTCCTGAGGGACTTTGGGGGCCAAGAAGCCCTCCTAATACCTCCTGTAAGTCCTACTCAGGGGGTTACTGAGCACTGGTTGGAGGCCCAGCACGCTTTCGCCACTACTCTGCAAATGCGACTACTAGTTAAAGAAGTATTTGTGTAATAGGTCTAGCAATTGTGAAAGTTAGAGCTATTGGCGTTGTAAATGTAAATGTTTTTTAAAACTGTTTTTTGGAGTAGAGTGGAAATATGTTGGGTGTAATGAAATGATGTGGCAATGTTGTGCAGTGAAATTATGTGTATAGAATGTGGTATTTAGTGTATGTAGAGTGGGATTATGTCATATTGAGATTAATTATGTGGCATGGTAGTCTTTGTTGAGGAGTGGTAACCTCAGGTTTAGTCTTTCTCATTGCCATAGAAGCTAAACTATAAAATCAATGAGACGAAAAAGAAGGAACCACAAGGAGCACTTCTGGACCTAGTCAGAGGTATGAGCAGGCCACTGGAATTTGCGACTGTTTGGCTGCACTAACTTTCCCACTGTTATGCATTTTCCACAATTGCGACATAATCCATCATTTGTTCCATAACCCGCAGATTTGTACAAAAAAAACCTTTTTTCTGGCTCAAACGTTCCCAAAAATGCTTCGACAAGTGGTATATTGTGTTGGAAGGCCCTTTGCAATTGTAGAATGGTCACCTCTTACTTATTGCTAAATGTGGGTGTTAGATTGGTACTAATGTGTGCAAACCACTCTGGCTTGTTTCTGCACCTCTTTTGCCTCTTTTTGCATTTCTCTTGATTCTTTCTACACCTTTTTTCCTTTTTCAGCACTTCTCTTGCCTCTTTTTGCACTTTTTTTCTGCACCACTCATTTTTTTCTGCAACTCTCCTGTCTGTTTCATTACTTTTATTGCTTCTTTCTGCACCATTGTTGCTTCTTTCAGCACTTCTCTTTCCTCTTTCTGCACTTCTCTTACCTATTTCTGCACTTCTTTACCTATTTACCCACCTCTTGCCTTTTTCTACACCTCTGTTGCTTCTTTCTGCACCCCTCTTGCCTCTTTCTGCTCCCCTCTTGCCTCTTTCTGCACCCCTTCCCTCTTTCTATACCTCTCTTGACTCTTTCTGCACCCTTCCTTTGTATTTCTGTACATCTCTTGCCTGTTTCTATACCTCTCTCCCTCTTTCTGCACCTTTCTTGCCTCTTTCTGCACCCCTGTTCCTTGCTTTTGCACATCTCTTGCCTGTTTCTGCAACTATCTCAGCACTTTCTACAGTGCTCTTGCCTCTTTCTGTAGCTCTGTTGCTTCTTTCTACACTTCTCTTTCTTCTTTCTGCACCTCTCTTGTTTTTTGTGTACTTCTCTTGCCTCTTTCTGCACATCTGTTGCTGATTTCTGTACTTCCTTTGCCTCTTTCTGCACCCCTCTTGCCTCTTTCAGCACCTCTGTTGCTTCTTTCAGCATTTTATTGCTTCTTTCTGTACGTCTCTCTTACACATTTCCACACCCCCTTGCCTCATTCTGTACCTCTTTTGCTTTCTTCTGCACTTTTCTTGCCTCTTTCTGCACCCCTCTCACTTCTTTCTGCACCTCTGCTGGTTCTTTCTTCACTGCCCTTGCTGATGTCTGCTACTCTCTTACACATTTCTGCAACCCTCCTGCCTCTTTCTGCACCTCTGTTGGTTCTTTCTACACCTTGTCTCTGTATGCGTGCCTGCTCCCTCCTTCTGTACATTGTTTGCCTGTTTCTGCAACTCTCTAGTCTCTTTCTACACTTTTCTTGCCTCTTTCTGTACCCCTCTTGCCTTTTTCTGCACCTCTGTTGTTTCTTTCTGCACTGCTCTTGTTTCTTTTTGCACCTCTCTTGTACATTTCTATACCCTCTTGCTTCTTTCTGCACCCCTCGTGTCTGCATCTGTACCTCTGTTGGTTCTTACTGCCCTGCTATTGCTTCTTTCTGCTCCTCTTTTGCCGATTTCTGCAACTCTCTTGCCTCTTTCTGCACTTCTTTTGCCTCCTTCTGCACCTCTGTTGCTTCTTTCTGCACTTCTCTTGCTTTTTTCTGCACCCTTCTTACCTCTTTCTATTCCCTTCTTCCCTCTTTCTGCACCTTTCTTGCCTCTTACTGCACCCCTGATCCCTTTTTCTGCACATCTCTTGCCTGTTTCTGCAACTCTCTTGCCTATTTCTGCAGTTCTCTTGTCTATTTTCGCATTTCTGTTGCTTCATTCTGCACCTCTCTTAAAAATTTCTGCACCCCTCTTGCCTCTTTCTGTACCCCTCTTGCCTCCTTCTGCAACTCTGTTGGTTCTTTCTGCTCTGTTCTTGCTTGTTTCTGCACCTCTTTTGCTTGTTTCTGCAACACTCTTGCCTCTCTCTCTACTTCTCTTGCCTCCTCCTGCACCTCTGTTGCTTCTTTCTGCACTTCTGTTGCTGCTTCTTTCTGCACCTCTTTTGCTTCTTTCTGTACCCATCTTGCCTCTTTCTGTACTTCTCTTGCCTCCTTCTGTACCTCTTTTCCTTCTTTCTGTACCTCTTTTACCTCTTTCTGTACCCTTCTTGCCTCCTACTGTACCTCTGTTGTTTCTTTCTGTACTGCTTTTACTTCTTTCTGTACCTCTCATGAAAAATTTTGCACCCCTCTTGCCTCTTTCTATACTCCTCTTGCCTCCTTTTGTTCTTCTGTTGATTCTTTCTGCACTATTCTAGATTCTTTCTGCCCCTCTTTTGCCTGTTTCTGCAACTCTCTTACATCTGTCTGCACTTCTCTTGACTCATTCTGCACTTCTGTTGCTTCTTTCTGCACTTGTCTTGCCTCTTTCTGCACCCCTCTTATCTGTTTCTGTACTTTTGTTGCTTCTTTCTGCACTTCTCTTGCTGCTTTCCGCTCCTCTCTTGCTTCTTTCTGCACCCCTCTTGCCTCTTTCTGCACCTCTCTTGCCTCTTTCTGGACCCCTATTATATTTTTCTGTACCTCTTGCTCTTTCTGCAACTCTCTTGTCTCTTTCTACAGTTCTCTTGTCTCTTTCTGCACCTCAGTTGGTTCTTTCAGCACAGCTCTTGCTTCTTTCTGTACTTCTCTTGCAAATTGTTGCACACCTCTTGGTTTTTTTTTGCACCCTGCGTCCAATTTCTGTATCACTCTTACCTCTTTTTATATCCCTCTAGCTCATTCTCCACCTCTATTGCTATTTTCTGCATTTCTGTTGTCCTTTTTTGCACCTCTCTTAGCTCTTTCTGCACCTCTGATGGTTCTTTATGCACCTCTCTTGCAAATTTCTATACCCCTCTTGTCTCTTTCTATACCCCTGTTCCCTCTTTCTGCATCTCTCTTGCCTCTGTCTGCACCCCTGTTCCCTCTTTCTGTACCTCTTTTGCCTTTTTCTTCAATGCTCTTGCTTCTTTCTGAACTTTTCTCGCCTCTTTCTGTACTCAAATGGGAAGTGCAAGCTGTCAAGTTTAAAGGTCTGCTTGCTCTCGTGACTGAGGTATGTGTCTCCTTGTATATGTATTCTTACATGTGTTAAGCATCTGAAGATGATAGCTTAAAAAGCAGGTAACTTCTCCTATAGTTGCTTCAATCTTTTCAGTTCTACTCTGTCATTCAGTTGCACGTGCAGACATATCTTATGTATATATGTGTTATAGAGCCTCTCAAATATAGTATTGAATACCCATGTGTCCTATATTATGAGCAGAAAGAAATACATACACCTTTTTTGTACACAAATTTACAGAGTATGCTATTTGAAACACAGGTATTCAAGTATTTGTATGTCACTGGGTAAAAGCATAGACATACATGCATACCCACACAAACATGTCAGATTAACAACAGTGATTGGCTTAGGATTGGTGTTTTATATTTGGTAGGCCGAACATTCTGAGCAGTCGATTAATAGTAAACCTTCAAGAGAAAAGAAAGATTTAAGACATCTTGAGAGATGGATTAGTGATTAGGCTACTGTGTATGAGTCTGTTGTAAGGTACAGTCAAAGTAATCTTCTTTCTGTACCTTTGTTGGTTCTTTCTGAACATTTTTTGATTCTTTCTGTACCTCTCTTCCTCTTTCTGGACTTCTGTTGCCTCTTTCTGCATTTCTCTTGCTTCTTTCTTCATGTTTCTCCCTCTTTCTGCACCTCTCTTACCCTTTTCTGTACTGCTCTTGCTTCTTTCTACACATGTCCTACCTATGTAGGCATAGTTAGAAATTAGCATTTAAAAAACCTTAGAAATTCACTGAAAAAAACACAGGTTTCAGATGTTTCAGGGACGTTATATTTAGGCTGACATTTCAAGAGTACAAAAACAGAGTAATGTGTCTGTTATAACTTGTGCCCCTGCAATGCACTGCTGTTGACATCACATATTACAACACTTGTGACATGGTCAGTAACATCACTGATGACATCACTGATAACATCTCAAATAATATCACTGATGACATCATCCACTTAATATCTGATGCAACTTGTCACACCCTAATATAACCTTTCATACACCCATTTTAAAATACAGACTACCAAATTCAATACCATAGACACACCAATACTAGTTAGTACATACCTGCTTACTGAGTCGTAGGTCTACACACACATCCACTCACTAACCCATACAGTTACTCATTCACACAATCACTCGTCTATACAGCCACACATACATGCTATCATATAATCATACAGACACTCACACACTGCCACTCACCCATAAAGTTACTCACACACATACTCAGTAACGCAAAGAATCAATCACATTGCCATTCACTCACCTATACAGTTATACACACCACCTCACTTATTCATATAGATACTAACACATAGTTAGTCTCTTCTACAATCATTCACACAAGCACATACTTGTCCATACAGCCACTCTCACAATCAGTCACTCTCACATATAGTTACTTACATACTCCAACACTCGCCTACACTGCTTTTCACGTATGTAGTTACTCTTACATATACCAATGAGACATCCACTCACTCACTGACACAGCCATACGCACACTCACTCACCTATACATTCTCTCACAGAAGCACTCATGTACCCATATAGCCCCTCACATACACACTAATAAGTCCATATACTTCACTGAAACACCTACTCACACATACTTGCAGGAAGTCACAAACTCCACCCACACACTCAAACACCCATACAGGTACTCAGACAAGCAATCAATAACCCATATACACACTCATGCAGCTACTAAGCACTCATGCTGCCACTTACACATCAACTGACAGACTGATACAGACATTTGGACAGATTAGACATTCTCCCATGCATTTACTAAGACACATTTAATCACTCACTTATACAGTCATTCACACACCTACTAAATCATCCATTCAGACACTCATACACCCACTCATTCTTCAATATAAGCTGGGGTGTATATATACATAACATTCTTAAACTATTTAGAACCACTCCGTCACTGAATGATGTCATCAGGGATGTCATTTGAGATGATGACAGTGACCATTTCATGAGTGATGTAATATCTGGCATCATCAGCAGTGCATTGCGGGGGCGTGAGTTATAACGGCCAAATTTCTCTGGTTTTGTACGAGTGAAACGTCAGCCTAACTATAACTTCCCTGTGTATGTATATATACTTATGGCATGTTCTATTGGTGAAGGACAACTCTTTGAAAAAGTTTCCACGGCGAAACGAAACGCGTCAGAACAGTCCCAATCCTGCTGTCCCCTTTAAATAAAATCGGCTTAAAAGTAAAGTATCGTGTGCGGCTCATTTTCTCTCCGCAGGGGGAGATGTTTTGAACATTAGTATCGGCGTGGTTCTGCCGAAGAGCAAACGCACCGCCACAAGAGCGCCAACGCTCTCCCAGCTCGAACCCAAGTGCAGACCCGACAAAACGGATCGGGAGAGTGGTGCCACCGAGGACTGGACCTCGGCATTGGTCCTAAGTCAGTCTCAAAAGCAGGCTGACATGGGGATACTTCTTGCCTGGAAGCGGGTTATTGTGCAACAGGATTCACTCACCACCCACTGGAGGGTTTGAAACATGAACAGCCGTTCGGACCGCAAGCCCCAGAATGCAGCAACAAAAAAGAAGTGATCTCACAGAGTTGTGCCATCGGAGGAAAGGAAAAACAAGGTTAAAAACATCGGGCTGTGGAACTTATGGCATGTTCTATTGGTGAAGGACAACTCTTTGAAAAAGTTTCCACGGCGAAACGAAACGCGTCAGAACAGTCCCAATCCTGCTGTCCCCTTTAAATAAAATCGGCTTAAAAGTAAAGTATCGTGTGCGGCTCATTTTCTCTCCGCAGGGGGAGATGTTTTGAACATATATATATATGTATATATATATATATATATATATATATATATATATATATACCAGTTCACATCCTTTGAGAAACCGGGACCCTCGGACTGCGGTGCAAAGCAGGGTCAAAGGCACCCTGTTCGTATTCTCTTTCACCACACGCTAACCAACGTGTAAATGCACTCGACCTCCAGACAATATTCACCAATGAATTAAGCCATCCAGCAAAGTTCGTAAGTGTATTCTTTATTCCAGCATGGAACACAGTTCATAGAACTAAACCCCCAACGCGTTTCAGCGACAACTCGCCTTGGTCACGGGTGAATAGTAAACACAAAGGTGAACATTAAATAAAGTTTTTCAAAACTTCAAGTGTAAACATAAACAACAGACATGGTGCTCAAAGTAAAAACACAGCGGCCATCTTGGCATGGTCATTTACTACATGGTGATGTGCCCGATTAACATAAAAACCAAGAATAAACGCCTGATTAGTACATACAATCATGCGTAAACTGAAATTTGAAATTTGAACAGCGTCCCAAGTGGGTGAGCTAAATAGAAACCTCCATGTTGTCATAGAAAACCATGACAACAAACATGACAGAGGAAAGCATATGATGTTCAAGGGCTAATAAGGTTAGTAGGTGACACATTTAAACCGGCTAACAAATTCCCAAGTGGGAAATTAAATTTACAAGGCCCATGGGAAACCAGAATGCGAATTGATATCTACACGGCAGTCATGTGCATAATCAATATTCAAATATCAGATAGATACTATCACCATCTAAACAATCTTCAAATCCCAAGTGGGAAAATTCTAAACATGACCCACGGGGTAATCAGTGATTCTGCGCAATCCTATACACATTAAATATTCGCATTTCAATTAACTTATATCACCATATATAAAAGGCAGAGGAAGAGGCAAGGTTGGAGAAGACACCACCGCATCCAGCACCAAACAAGGAGGGGCGGCAGGTGGAAGCGGCAGTGGAACCCCGTGGAAACACGGGGCCAAAAGAAACGAGGAAAATGAACCAAAAGAACGTGGTAAACCTCTCTTCTCGTTCTCTTTCAAAAACAGAACACAAAGTGTTACAATTTGGTCTTTCTTTCTGCCCAACCTCGAACTTTATTTACTCTCGAGAGCGAATTGATCTTTTTAAATTTACCCGCAAACTACGTTTGCACAAGTGGAATAAACTTAAAGTTAAGAATGCGGGGAAAACGATTGAGACAAACCAGCCAGCCACTGAATCCATTTGGGAAGTAGAAGCTTTGGCTGCTCTTAAAGAATTGGAATTTAATGTACCACCTGAGAGTCCCATTGATGCTGAAACGTTGGGGTTTAATCCTAGCTTGAATTGTCCCAACAATTTCAAACCTAAGTCTAACTTTAACCCCGTACTGCCAGCCTGTGGTATTGACGTCTTTGAAGATCTGGTGATTGAAGATTTGAAAAAACTGGCCAGAAAGAAAGACTGGATGTGTGACAATTTGAATAAACAGGAACGTTTGGCTGTAAAGAAATTGGAGGATGACCCTTCAATCATTATTCGTCAATCGGATAAAGGAGGGAATGTTGTGGTAATGGATGTTAAAAGTTATGTTGAGGAGGGTATGCGTCAGCTAAACAATGTTGATTGTTATGAGGTATCGTCCATTGAAAAGATTGAAAAAACTAACACTTTGTATCACAACATGTTGAAGGAATGGCATAGTGAAGGTTTACTGGAATGGAATGAATATTCCTTTCTATTGAACAGAAACCCCAAAGTGGCAGTATTATATCTTCTGCCCAAACTGCATAAGGACGCTGTCAAGCCTCCTGGCAGGCCTATTGTTTCGTCCATTGGATCTCTCCTTGAGAACACCTCGAAATATATCGATTATTTTCTACGTCCTTTTGTGGAGGGGATCCCCTCGTATCTGAAGGACAGTAGAGACTTCATTAATAAGATCAAAAATCTGGACTGGCATAACAGCTATCTTTTGATTTCTCTCGATGTAGGCAGCCTGTACACCTCCATCAGGCATCTGGATGGTATCAATGCCTGTCGGAGGTTTTTGAAGAAACGTTCCATCTCGTTTCGAGACCATACAGACATGATTTTAAGGATGATGCTGTTTTGTCTCGAAAACAATTTTTTCATCTTTAATGAGACATATTTTAGACAGCGCCAGGGGACAGCGATGGGAACTTGTTTTGCTCCCAGTTTTGCGAATCTATTCAAGGCAAACTGGGAGCAACAGGTGGCAGAAACCAGCATGTTGTACCGCAGCCATGTTAAAACCTGGCTGTGTTACATTGATGATCTTTTCATCATCTGGGATGGTCCGTAAATGCTGGCAGAAGACTTCATCCGTGAGCTGAATTGCAATGATCTTAACCTCACCTTTGAGGGTAAGATCAGTAATTGTGCGATGGAGTTTCTGGATCTACAAATTGAGGTGGAGAAGAATAAACTCGTCACTAAGCTTTACCGCAAAACGACGGCAGGCAACACCTTGCTCCACGCTGACAGTAGCCACCCGAAATCAATCATACGCAGTATCCCCTTTGGGGAGTTTCTCCGGGCTCGGAGAAACTGTAGTAAGGATGAGGATTTTGTGAAGGAAGGTGACAGAATGACGGAACGTTTCAAAGAACGAGGCTATAACCCACAGGTTATCCAAGCAGCATTTACTAAGGCTAGAAACATCAGCCATGACTCTTTACTGGTACCCAAGACTGACATACCTGAGGAGCAGGAAGTTGTCAGGTTTATTTCTACTTACCACGCTAGTTCGTGGCAGGTACGAAAAAGTTTCAAGAAAAACTGGAACGTGTTACTCACCGAACAGACACTAAAAGAAGTTTTAGGCAGCAACCCTAGCATCACCTACCGGAAGGCAGATTCTCTCAAAGATAAGCTGAGCAAGAATGAGATTAGGATCACACCTAAGAAAACCCAGGAAATAAAGGGCTTTTACACTTGTTTAAAATGCAAAGCTTGTAAATTCAGCAACAACGTAAAATCAGTCTACTATCCCATAGAAGACAGAGAGAAACCAATTACACAACATCTGAACTGCCTCTCTGATCATGCCATATAAGTACTGATGTGTCCATGTGCTAAAAAGTACGTAGGGAGCACCATGTTCCCTGCGAAAAAACGAATTCTTGAACACATGAGGGCGATTGATAACAAGGACCAGAGTTCGCCAGTCGCCCGGCACTTTGAAGAAAAACATAAAAGCAATCGCAATCTTCTCAAGTTTTTTGTGATTGACAGAGTTCCAGGCATGAGGAGGGGTGGTGACAGAATCCGTAGGTTACGCCAGTTGGAGAGTAAGTATATTCTTGACCTCGACACACGTATCCCAGGAGGCTTGAATTCTGAAGAAGAATTAAAATGGTACTTAGGAGAGTAAAAGGTGAAAATGGAAAGTATGCTGCCGGCATTTTAGTTCAGCTATAGAATGTATCGTGTTATATATTGATCTCCTAGCAATGATTCTAATGTTTTTAATCACTTCTTAATTGACACTAGCAGTGTATGGCCGCTCGTCAATGGCATTAAAACTCTGATGTGCCGTCTTTGTTGTTTTTTAGGTGACACATAGCTGTGGAGAGTAGACCGGCCAGAAGAACTGATTATCCGATGGGTCATGCTTAGAATTTCCCACTTGGAAGTTAAAGACTGTATATTTTATATATGGTGATATAAGTTAATTGAAATGCAAATATTTAATGTGTATAGGATTGCGCAGAATCACTGATTACCCCGTGGGTCATGTTTAGAATTTTCCCACTTGGCATTTGAAGATTGTTTAGATGGTGATAGTATCTATCTGATATTTGAATATTGATTATGCACATGACTGCCGTGTAGATATCAATTCGCATTCTGGTTTCCCATGGGCCTTGTAAATTTAATTTCCCACTTGGGAATTTGTTAGCCGGTTTAAATGTGTCACCTACTAACCTTATTAGCCCTTGAACATCATATGCTTTCCTCTGTCATGTTTGTTGTCATGGTTTTCTATGACAACATGGAGGTTTCTATTTAGCTCACCCACTTGGGACGCTGTTCAAATTTCAAATTTCAGTTTACGCATGATTGTATGTACTAATCAGGCGTTTATTCTTGGTTTTTACGTTAATCGGGCACATCACCATGTAAGAAATGACCATGCCAAGATGGCCGCTGTGTTTTTACTTTGAGCACCATGTCTGTTGTTTATGTTTACACTTGAAGTTTTGAAAAACTTTATTTAATGTTCACCTTTGTGTTTACTATTCACCCGTGACCAAGGCGAGTTGTCGCTGAAACGCGTTGGGGGTTTAGTTCTATGAACTGTGTTCCATGCTGGAATAAAGAATACACTTACGAACTTTGCTGGATGGCTTAATTCATTGGTGAATATTGTCTGGAGGTCGAGTGCATTTACACGTTGGTTAGCGTGTGGTGAAAGAGAATACGAACAGGGTGCCTTTGACCCTGGTTTGCACCGCAGTCCGAGGGTCCCGGTTTCTCAAAGGATGTGAACTGGTATATATATATATATATATATATATATATACATATATATATATATACATACACAGGGAAGTTATAGTTAGGCTGACGTTTCACTCGTACAAAACCAGAGAAATTTGGCCGTTATAACTCTTATAACTCATGCTAGGGGTTTAGGCTCCGCCCAGATATCTAAACTTTTTATATTTTTACCTTCTAAGAAACTACTATTTGAGATGTCATCAGTGACCATGTCATGAATGATGTAATATATGACATCATCAGCAGTGGATTGCAGGCGCACGAGTTATAGTTAGTACAACTAACTATAACGGAGGAATTTCAATGGTTTTGAAAGAGTGAAATGTCCAGCTGACTATACCATCCCTAAAACCTATGTTTTTTTCAGTGAATTTTTAAGGTTTTTTTAAAAGCTAATTCCTAACGATAACATGTCTGAAACCTATGGTTCTTTCAGTGAATTTCAAAGGTTTTGTAAATGACAATTTTTAAATGTATTACTTGTTAAATTCTTTTTTTTTTATACTGATTTACAAATTTTTTTTAAACTATTTATTTTTAGATATTATATTTTTTAAATTACATTACATATTTTTAATATAAATTGAAATAAATGTTTTTAAAAATATTGAAATTCTAATATTGTTTATTTTATTTTATATATTTTTTAATATATTTTTAGATATTTTATATAGCAGGCAATGATATCCTACGGTCGGAAATTCAAGTTACTGGTAAGTACGGTTAGAATTACTTTTCAGGATCAGTACTGGGCTCAAAGATGCAGCACTGAGGTTTCTCCTGATGACAGGTGAGTAAATCGGAATTCGTAGTTCGGTTGATTTTAGAGGAATATTTGTAAGTTTCAAAAATGGACACTTAGAAACTTTTTCAGCCAAAAGCAGACAATGATAGCCTAAGGAAGGAAATTCAAGTTACTGGTAAATACGGCTAGAATTACTTTTTAGGATCAGTACTGGGCTCAAAGATGCAGCACTGAGGTCTCTCCTAATAACAGGTGAGTAAATCGGAATTCGTAGTTCGGCTGATTTTACTTCGGTCCAGTATATATAGAGCCACTTTCCTACACAATTCCCTCCCTTCACCACTGTACAAACATGCCCTGTGGCGCATTTTAAGTTGGGGAAATAATTCCTCTTCAATCCTGAGGATCCCTAGGTACCAACTAGCCCACTAGTCCAGTAAGCCCCACAGAGCTGCATAGCAGAAACATGTACAAAGGGGCACGCCTAGACCACCTCTCTGCAACGCAGCGCATTGGTGCTTACTGGAAGCACCTGGTGGGCTTGTTGGCCCCCAGGGTCCCTCACTATTGAAGGGGAATTATTTCCCCAACTTAAAACGGCCACAGGGCGTGTTTGCACACGTCACCTCAGGCCCCGTCCCCTCCCTTCACCACTGTGTAAACGCTCCCTTCTAAGTAAGGAGATTTATGCCTAGGTGCATCAACCTATTTAGGAAGTGCAAACGGTGCGAATCGCAAAATTCGGCCGTTTGCGATTCCTAAATAGGTGTCTGGGATGCATCAAGCATTTTTGGAAAATCGCTATTTTTAGCGAATTCCAAAAATGCGATTGCTTTTAAGGAATCGCAAATTTGCGATTCCTTAAAAGCAATGCATGATTATTTTTAAAATTGCGATTTCGCAATTAGGGGGTGCAAATTACCACGAGTTTGAACCTCGTGGTAATTTGCAAAAATGTGTCAAAATGACCAAACATGCATTTTTGAACACTGTCATGTTACAGACACACATGTCCTTAGGACATGTGTGTGTGTAACTTGCACTTTAAAATACATTTCAGGGGTGCAGGGGATGTTCCTTTGGACCCCCCCTGCACCCATGGAATGCATGAACATTTTGCGAGTTCCAAATTGCGAATTCGCAATTCATATTGATTCCTATGGACCTTTTGGCCCATAGGAATCAATGGGAATTGCGAAATCGCAATTTGGAACTCGCAATTTTATTGCGATTCGGTAAAAATTGCGATTTTTACCGAATCACAATAAAATTGCAAAATTAATGATGCATTGTCATTTGCGATTCCTTATTTGCGATTCCTTATTTTTCGCAAATAAGGAATCGCAAATGAAAACGTTGATGCATCTACCCATAAGTCCCCTTGAATCCTGAGGGTCCCTCGGGTCAAACTAGCCCACGAGGTATCTCCAATAAGCGCCACAGAGCTGTGTAGCAGAGAGGTGTGAAAAGGGGCATAGCCTCTGAACACCTGTCTGCAATACAGCTCCCTGGCGCATACTGCAGATACATGTTGGGCTAGTTGGCCCTCAGGGGCCCTCAGTATTCAAAAGTAATTAATTCCCCAACTTAAAACGCACCACGGGGCGCGTTTTCACAGTGGTGAAGGAAGGGGGTGTGGCCTGAGGTGACATGTCTGCAAACACTCCGTGTGGCTCGTTTTAAGTTAGAGAAATAATTACTCCTCAATCCTGTGGGTCCCTGGGGACCAACTAGCCCACCAGGTACCTCCAGTATGTGCCAGGGGGCTGCGTTGAAGAGAGGTGTTCAGAGGCCACACCCCTTTTTACAACACTCTTCAACGCAGCTCCGTGGTGCTTACTGAAGGTACCTGGTGGGCTAGTTGGCCCCAGGGACCCTCAGATTTGACAATGAATTAATTCCTCAACTTAAACCATGACACAGGGTGTGTTTGCACACATGTGAGCTCAGGCCCGCCCCCTCCCTTCACCACTGTGCAAACGCGCCCCGTGGCACGTTTTAAATTGGGGGATTAACTCCCCTTGAATACTGAGGGTCCCTGGGGTGCAACTAGCCCCCCAGTTACCTCCAGTAAACGCCACAGAACTGCGTTGCAGAGAGGTGTAAAAAGGGGCATGGCCTCAGAATACCTCTCTGCAACGTGCATACAGGAGGTTCCTGGTGGGCTAGTTGGCCCGAGGGACCCCCAGTATTCAATGGGAATTGGCGCGTTTGCAGAGTGCTGCAAGAAGTTATAAAAAGAATGTACAAGTCTTTGTGATTGGAAAATGTCCATCCCTATATATAATTCAGCTCTCTGTTAAAACAGAAGACCACGTCAAACAATTTTTTGTGTAGATCAACTGATGAGTATGTAGTTTAAGTAGTGCAAGGTCTTGGGCTATGATATCCGCCTTTTAACTTCAGAATCCCTCGTGGCGCAGTCTTTCTGGGTGACGTAGTCTTCTGTTCTAACAGAGAGCTGAATTATATTTACGGACAGATGTTTTCCCATTCACAAAGACTTGTACATTCCTTTTATAACTACTTGGTCATCCATGCGAAATAGTGATCGAAGCCTTGAAAAAGTTTCTATGAAACGAAAGACATGTAGGCCGCTGGTTCAAAGGAGGACTATCATCCCAAGCTGCTTACTCTTGACTATATTGTTTTTGCTCCTAAATTTGTGACTGCTGCTACTTAAAATCGATTTGCTTTAATATTTGTATGAACTGATGTGAAATTATGTAAGAGTGCTGAGGTTTATAATTGTATTTCACATTTTCACTGGGTCCAATTGGGCTACGGTGTTCTGGCACCTTAGGTAGTGGGGTGCAGTCTTCTTCACCACGAGTGGCACCAATACTTGGATGTTTATACTAAATGCACTAAAAGATTAGGGCCCAGATGTAGGTAAATCTGATTTACCGACTCTAGAACACCGAATTTTACCGATTCGGTTTTCTAGATTCGGTAAATCAGATGTAGGTAAAAAATCGGTAATTTTTACGGAATCTGTATGATTCGGTAATTACCGAATTGGTATGTACCGATTCGGTAATTGCCATTGATTCCTATGGACCTACAGGCCCATAGGAATCAATGTCAATTACCGAATCGGTAAATACTGATTAAGTAAAATTACAGAATTTGCAAGGGTGACAGGGTGTCACTTTGTCACCCTGATGCACCCCTGATTTTGGCTTGTGTGTCATGTGGCACACATACATGCACTAAGGGCATGTATGTGTGTCACATGAGACAGGTGTACATGCACAGATGTGCATGTACACAGGTATTCGTTATTTACCATGCAATAGTATTACATGGTAAATAACGAATTCTTAGGGGCCTGTGGCACTGTTTGGAGTACCACCTACATCTGGATTTACTGATTCGGTATATTTACTGATTCGGTATTTTACAGAATCTGTAAATTTACTGAATCAGTAAATTTACAGATTCTGTATATGTGACGGCCCCTACATCTCCATTTGCAAATACCGGTCGGTAACGGCCGATATCGGCCGTTACCGACCGGTATTTGCCGACCTACATCTGGCCCTAGATGTGCTACCAATCAAACCAACACTGCCTTCTGTAAATATATACACATATATATATATATATATATATGAGCAGAATCCTCTCTGTAGCAAAGAAGGAGAGAGACCACACCGGGGAGTCTTCGGAGGAAAGAACTTTATTTTGCCAAATTGAACCAAATGTCAGGGCGGATGCATTTCGGCAAGGGTTTGCCTTCGTCAGCGCCAAATGGTCACACAGGAGGCAGTTTGTATGAAAGGTTTAAATACCCTTTCTCCTCCCGCTCGATGAAAAAGGTAGCTCCGCCCCCCATGCAGCATGTGTTCTTGTTGGGTTTCGCTGTAGGACGCCCAGTGCGTCAGAACTACAGAGTCCAGAATGCTGTGAGCTGATCGTATGTGCAATGGGGGTAAGTAGAATCAAGCTCGCCGTTTTTCACCTTTTAATGTACATGGCTGTGCCTCCTCAGCTCCCCGTTCTGTGCACACCGTGAAGTCCCAGCAATTAATTCGACAGGGGTCGGACTGACATTACAGTTCACCCAACGTGAAGCACAATGGCTTGCAGCACTGCCAATCTTCTTGCCGGTTCTTGGTGCAGGAACCAGACCATCCCATTACCATGGAAAACGAAATTTCACCACTGAAGTGAAAAAGCCAGCTTGGTCCGGTCCACTCGAGGCACAGGGATCTCTCAGGGCGCGTTACTGGAACCCGCGCTGGGAATATGAGCAGAATCCTCTCTGTAGCAAAGAAGGAGAGAGACCACACCGGGGAGTCTTCGGAGGAAAGAACTTTATTTTGCCAAATTGAACCAAATGTCAGGGCGGATGCATTTCGGCAAGGGTTGGCCTTCGTCAGCGCCAAATGGTCACACAGGAGGCAGTTTGTATGAAAGGTTTAAATACCCTTTCTCCTCCCGCTCGATGAAAAAGGTAGCTCCGCCCCCCATGCAGCATGTGTTCTTGTTGGGTTTCGCTGTAGGACGCCCAGTGCGTCAGAACTACAGAGTCCAGAATGCTGTGAGCTGATCGTATGTGCAATGGGGGTAAGTAGAATCAAGCTCGCCGTTTTTCACCTTTTAATGTACATGGCTGTGCCTCCTCAGCTCCCCGTTCTGTGCACACCGTGAAGTCCCAGCAATTAATTCGACAGGGGTCGGACTGACATTACAGTTCACCCAACGTGAAGCACAATGGCTTGCAGCACTGCCAATCTTCTTGCCGGTTCTTGGTGCAGGAACCAGACCATCCCATTACCATGGAAAACGAAATTTCACCACTGAAGTGAAAAAGCCAGCTTGGTCAGGTCCACTCGAGGCACAGGGATCTCTCAGGGCGCGTTACTGGAACCCGCGCTGGGAATATGAGCAGAATCCTCTCTGTAGCAAAGAAGGAGAGAGACCACACCGGGGAGTCTTCGGAGGAAAGAACTTTATTTTGCCAAATTGAACCAAATGTCAGGGCGGATGCATTTCGGCAAGGGTTTGCCTTCGTCAGCGCCAAATGGTCACACAGGAGGCAGTTTGTATGAAAGGTTTAAATACCCTTTCTCCTCCCGCTCGATGAAAAAGGTAGCTCCGCCCCCCATGCAGCATGTGTTCTTGTTGGGTTTCGCTGTAGGACGCCCAGTGCGTCAGAACTACAGAGTCCAGAATGCTGTGAGCTGATCGTATGTGCAATGGGGGTAAGTAGAATCAAGCTCGCCGTTTTTCACCTTTTAATGTGCATGGCTGTGCCTCCTCAGCTCCCCGTTCTGTGCACACCGTGAAGTCCCAGCAATTAATTCGACAGGGGTCGGACTGACATTACAGTTCACCCAATGTCAATTACCGAATCGGTAAATACTGATTAAGTAAAATTACAGAATTTGCAAGGGTGACAGGGTGTCACTTTGTCACCCTGATGCACCCCTGATTTTGGCTTGTGTGTCATGTGGCACACATACATGCACTAAGGGCATGTATGTGTGTCACATGAGACAGGTGTACATGCACAGATGTGCATGTACACAGGTATTCGTTATTTACCATGCAATAGTATTACATGGTAAATAACGAATTCTTAGGGGCCTGTGGCACTGTTTGGAGTACCACCTACATCTGGATTTACTGATTCGGTATATTTACTGATTCGGTATTTTACAGAATCTGTAAATTTACTGAATCAGTAAATTTACAGATTCTGTATATGTGACGGCCCCTACATCTCCATTTGCAAATACCGGTCGGTAACGGCCGATATCGGCCGTTACCGACCGGTATTTGCCGACCTACATCTGGCCCTAGATGTGCTACCAATCAAACCAACACTGCCTTCTGTAAATATATACATATATATACATATATATATATATATATATATTCACTGAAAAAACCATAGGTTTCACACCAGTTATAGTTTGGTGGAAATTTTACTCGCATAAAACCATTGAAATTCCCACGTTATAGTTAGTTGGACTCACTATAACTTGCGGGTGCAATGCACTGCTGATGACGTCACATATTACATCACTCATGACATGGTCAGTGACATCACTCATGACATCACTGATGACATATCAAATGACATCACTGATGACATCATCCAGTGAATGTGTATCTTTCTGACATTTGAGATGTCATCAGTGATGTCACTGACCATGTCATGAATGATGTAATATGTGACATCATCAGCAGTGGATTGCCGGTGCGCGAAATATAGTTAGTACAACTAACTATATAGGAGCAATTTCAATGGTTTTTTAAATGCTAATTCCTAACCATATAAGGCCTGAAACCTATGTTTTTTTAAGTGAATTAGCAAGGTTTTTAAAATGCTAATTCCTAACTATATAAGGCCTGAAACCTATGGTTTTTTAAGTGAATTTGCAAAGTTTTTTAAATGCTAATTCCTAACTATATAATTTCTGAAACCTGTGTTTTTTAAGTGAATTTGCAAGGTTTTTTAAATGCTAATTCCTAACTATATCAGGCGTGAAACCTATATTTTTTTTCAATAAATTTCAAAGATTTTGTAAATGCTAATTCTATTAGCGGATAACGTTTATATATGTTATTATCCTTCTGGGACCACCTGAGCAGCCATCTTGTTTCTCAGGAGAAGTGAGGCACAAGAGAGCACAAAACAAGAGTGGAAAATGCGAAAAGGGGGCAGGGTTGAGACCCCCTGACCCCCTAGCCCTTCTCAGGGGGTCCCAGAAGGACCACCAAGTGCAAAAATGTTTTATATTTTTTTTAAATCGCGGGGTATGCGCACAGTACGCGTACCCTACGCGTACGGTGCGCGTACCCCGCGTTTTTTTTTGATTGATTTTTTTTGCCCTTGGGGGTCCTTTCAGCCCCCACTTGACGAATCCCCCCGAACCTTTCAGGGAAGGAGCGGAGCGGACCTGGCCAAAATTCTGGAAAATTACACACAAATTCCTCAATCGGCGCCAAAGTTATTCCCAATAGAATGTTGAGCGCATGCAGATATATAATTTTCTCAAATTCATTTTCTCAACAAATATTGGAGGGATTTTCACCAAATATAGAAAAGGCACTACTGCATACCTGTCCCTACCATTTTGCCAAGTTTGGTGTAATTCCGTTCAGCCATTCGGGCTGTAGCCGTGTCTAAAGGTCCCATAGAAAATGCCATTTGAAAAATTTCAAATTCAATTTTCTCAAGAACTACTGGAGAGATTTACACCAAACATACAAAAGGCACTGCTGCATACCAGTCCCTACCATTTTACCCAATCTGGTATAATTCCATTCAGCCGTTCGAGCTGCAGCCTTGTCAGAAAGTTTCTATAGGAAATTAACATGGGGAAAACACGTTTTGGGACCCCCCTTTTTCCTCGGCCCCCGCTCAACAAATCCCCTTGAAACTTTTGGGGAAGGAGCGTAGCGCAGCGAGGCAAATTGAAGGAAAATTACAGGCAGTTCCCTCAATCGGCGCCAAAGTTATTCCCAATAGAATGTTCGGAATTTCCTATGGTAACTAGGTCCTAACTATATATACCTACTGGCGACCGCCAGTAGGTAATATATATATATATATATATATATATATATATATATATATATATATATATATATATATATATATATATATATATATTCACTGAAAAAACCATAGGTTATAGACCATATATAGTTAGGGATTAGTATTTACAAAACCTTATTTTACTCGCACAAAACCAATGACATTCCATATATAGTTAGTTGCACTAACTATATATTTTGCGCACCTGCAATCCACTGCTGATGATGTCACATATTACATCATTCATGTGCGAGTAAAATAAGGTTTTGTAAATGCTAATCCCTAACTATATATGGTCTATAACCTATGGTTTTTTCAGTGAATTTTCAAGGTTTGTAAATGCTAATCCCTAACTATATATCGTCTATAACCTATGGTTTTTTCAGTGAATTTCAATGGTTTTTTAATAGCAAATATCAAAAGCTGTAAAATGTATTCTTATTCTAATTCAAAAAGATATTTTATAATTTTGTAATATATATTTAAAACAAAAAATAATAATTTGTTTCGCTGCCGGTCCGCAAAACCGGGCAGCTTCCCGTTAGCTTCATTTTGTTCAACGATCTGGTAAACGTTCCGTTAGCGCAACTACCGCGTTAGAAATCAACATTGTGACGCGTCGTGTAAGCGCGACGTAACACGTTACCGCGTAATGCGTCTTATGACGCGCCGCGTTAGCGCACCCGGAAGCGATCCGGGGTGCGGCGCGGAGCGCGTAACGTAAGCATAATAGGTCATGTGACTCGTTTATAAAACTTTTCATTGGTTCATTTTACTTTTGGTTTCCTAATGATGGAAGGCTTGGTCATATGACCTAAAATAACACTTTTCATTGGTTTAGAACATTTTTTTTCCCAAATGATGAAAGCCCCACCTTTTTTTTTCTTACTCTGACTTGTAAAGCAAAGGACCCAGATGCATTTACAGTTTATCACTAACAATGTTCCAGGCTAATGTATTTTCCCGGGAAATTTACAACTGTCCTGCAAGTAAAATATTCCTATTTCGAGAAAAAGGGCGTTTCTTCGTCCCATGAGGGAGCCGTTGAGCAAAAGAGGCTCGGCCTGCTGTCTTAGTCGCTGATAGGCCTGAATATCGGATTCTTATCGATCACTTTATGTTGTAGGAGTGGAAAACACAACAGCCCTTGACCATTTATCTTTACAGCATTCCTGCGTATTATACCTTTTAACTGTCATGTAATCGGGCTGCTTTATTTCACTTGCCTTTTACTGATTCGAAAACAGTGGCTATTATTCAAAACTTTACCAATCTAGGTACTACTACCATGTTTTGTTTTAAAAACCTTTATTGTGAAAATGTCAGTATACAAATACGGGCCTATAACCACGTGGGCCGGCCACGGAGCAAACTGGAATCGTATATGATGAGGGGACATTTACACTGTAGAAGAACGTAACGGGCGGGCCATTAGGTTGCAAGAACTAAGGTGTCTAACAGTTGCGGAATCGGTGGACGTAAATTTTATAATTAAAGTACGACAGGGCCAGTTACAATAAAATTATCTAGATATACATTTGCGGGCAAGTACCATGGGTGGCGTTAATTCGAACTTTCAATAGTACAGTAATCAATAACACATCAGAACTTAATATCAATAGGGATGTCCAAATGTTCAATCAGTACTCGTCCCCGCCCGCCATGTGCTTCAAAACTGCATACGTATCTCGTGATATCAAGGCTGGGCAACCAGTACACAACAAGTACACAACAAGGAGCTGCGAGTCCCATTTATACCGGCGCCATTTTGGGCGAGGCCGGGCAGGTCCAGGATATAGTCAAAATGTCTCCACCAACCAGCGGTCGGACCAGAACCCCTTTCGGCAGTCAAAAAAGGTTCCGTTAAATGACAACAGAAGAGATAGGCAACAAGAATCATCAGTCAAAAGAGGCGAGGGCAAGTTCTTCCCTACCGGGTCACATTGGGGCTCCACCGGAACTGATCGAATTGGTAGTCTACAGTGTTTCTGGATGTTTTAGACTGAAGCTGGCGTCAGCATGAGAGCACCACCATCTCGTGGCTCCGTCGTGGCCATTCCGCAAGCAATCATGGCAGCCGCTCCCCACCGGAAGCCTGCGGGAGTCGGGGGCCCCGGTGACTTTTGTAGAATCTTCAAGGCTGAGGGGACGCTTTCGGGAATGGGGCCCATGCCCTAGCAGGCAAGCGTCTGAGTTCCAAGGTGTCCCAGGACCATTTTAGTGGACCAGGCCCAAATCCGAAGAGCCGGCCGCCATTTCGAGAGTCCTGTGGCAGCCGCCTATCGCTGCACCGCAAGAGTGGGCGCAATTCAGCTGGATGGTGGGCGAGACGCTGTAGCCGCAAGAGCGGGCGCAACTCAGCTGGATGGCGGGTGAGGCACTGTGCCGCAAGAGCGGGCGCAACGCAGCTGGATGGCGGGTGATGCACTGTGCTGCAAGAGCGGACGCAACTCAGCTGGATGGCGGATAAGACACTGTGCCGCAAGAGCGGGCGCAACTCAGTTGGATGCCAAGGGGCACCCCACTGCAGCTGAGAAGCCTCCACCTGGGGAGGCGGGGGAGGCCCGTTCGTGCCGCCTCCCCCCCCTGGGGCGCCCCACGCTGACTTTTGGCGCAGCATTGTAGGATGGCCAGACCAGTGTGGCAACTTGCTGGACACCACCTCGGTGCCGTCCGGATCTCGGCGCGTTGTGCTGCCTTCGGCCTATTTGCACAACGGTCCGCCAAGACGCCCACGGGTATATGCAGCGCTTTATAAATATCAAAAATAAATAAATAAAAATAAAAATAAATAAATACTGACGCCGCCTCACAGGCCGACGGATTTTGTAGGCTTTTTATAGCCAAAAGCAGACTAAAAGACAGCCCAAAGTAGCTCATTGTTGCTACTCCGGAGAGGGAAGGGCAGGGACAGTGTCAAGCGGACAGTGAATGCTTTGAGATGGATGTTGCAGCAGGCTGCCATGTAAATAGTTGTTTAAAATGTTTTTTTTAACGTGTTTACTTTGTTGGAGCGTTGTATATATTTATAAGTTATTAAAGTGTTATAATCCTACTACTTTGTTGGAGTGCTATATATTTGTAATGTGGCAACAAGCACAAAGATGTTACTGTATAACCAGAAAAAGACATAGTCCAATTGTGCGTGATTTAGTCCAATCTGGTGACGCCGATAGTGGGTATCAGCAGACTTTCATTTGTATAGGGTTTGTCGGTTATTGGGCGGGGTGGGTGGTAGGGCAGGCATGCTTAGGCAGCGAGGGCGGCGGAGCCGAACTACCTTGTGGCCATCCCGACCGCGAGCTTGGCTCCTCCCCCTGGTTTCATACTTTTGCGGAGGGCTATTTCCTGGTGTTTCTTGTTTTAGCAGGGTCAGAAAGAATCCTATCAGTGGCCTACTGATTTTGTTCGATTCCTTTCGTTTTGCAATAATTTGCTAGGAAGGTACCGTGGCTAATCCGTATTTTGTATATATGTCCTCTTTATTAGGGGTGACCTCCGGTGGGGCCGGATGAGCTACCTCTAATAAATGGTCCGGATAGAACCAATTACCAATCAGTGGGGAGAAGATTGGCATTACAGATTACAAAAGGGGGGACAAGGGTCCGCACTACCTATCTTACAGTGAGAATCACCATTGCTCCCCCCCCCGACTGACACCCTCCTTTGCCTCAGCTTGGATCATCATTTGCTAAAGTGTTCGAAGACCCCACCGTGAGTATAACAACAACCGGGGCCTTACTGCAAACCCTGAGAAAAACTACGCAGCAAGACAATCTCTACCTTCTCCCTTTTCTATGTTCCAACGCTTTGAAATGAACAATATATTTACTCGCAGTGACAAAATGGCGGTCAACACGATTTCCTTCGAATTGAACGTTAACAGACGTCACGCAGCAAAAAAAAAATTCCGCTCACGCGCAGCCGCTGGAAGACATGTATCAACGTATATGAGCCTCCTCAGCCACCCTCAGAAAACCTAGGGGGTCAGGATACGTCTCCCCTGCCCCCTTATACCCATTTCCCACATTGTTTTTCATCCATCTTGTGATTTAATTAAAACGAAACACAAAATGGCGAACTCCCGTTACGCTACAGGTGAGCGACCCGGTTCGCGTACCGGGAAGCGCTTCTACCGCGAAAAATCGTTTTTGGTTTTTTTGCCCCACGGGACCCTTTAATAACACCAACATCATTCCTAGGGGGTCAAGAGGGGTCTACCTTGTCCCCTTTCATTAAATTCCCCCTTCGTTTTTCTCCTCCTCTTGTCTCTCGATCCTACCGAGAAACAAGATGGCAGCCGGTCCGGACTGTTTAGAATGTTGACAGACACCGGAGAGCCAATCAGCTTTGCTACGCGAAGTTCCGTTACGCGTCAAGTACGCGAACCGGAGCGCTACCCGGAGCGCTGTCACAGATATATATATTTTTTTGAACATTAATTTCTCAAAATCCACTGGAGCACATATATTGAGACCTAGCAAAGGCATATATTTCTCTGAGTGAGTCACTGTTAGGTGCGAGCAGGCTCTAACAGCAGGCTGCATGTTATGGCCGGAGGGCGGACCATGGTCGTGCTTCCCTCCCAAGCTCCAGAGCGTTTGCTTCCCATACCTACACACGGTGCCTGGCCGTGGGGAGGAGAACCATCCATAGCCGGTGACAACACACATCACAAGCTATGCGAGGCTGCTGTTTTGAACTTTACGAGACTAAGTCAGCACCATGCTCCAGATGCAGATTGAGCCTGCTCGCACCTAACAGTGACTCACTCAGAGAAATATATTTTTAACAGATTGGAAGACCATGCCTGAACTTACTAAAAGGAGACTTACCTGCATCGTAAACTCCATCCCCCAGAATGCACCAGAGGCCAGCGCGATGTAACCACGCCCCTGGGATGAGAATGCACCAGAGGCCAGCGCGATGTAACCACGCCCCTGGGAGGCGGGAATGGTATCAATAAAGTTGGATAACGAAAGATGCAGGGCTCATGGCGTGCTCTTTGTTTGCCCTAGAGGAAGGGGTGTGAGCCCCGAAACGCGTTGGCAGAGACAATGACAAACACGAAGGTAACAGCAGGCTGCATGTTATGGCCGGAGGGCGGACCATGGTCGTGCTTCCCTCCCAAGCTCCAGAGCGTTTGCTTCCCATACCTACACACGGTGCCTGGCCGTGGGGAGGAGAACCATCCATAGCCGGTGACAACACACATCACAAGCTATGCGAGGCTGCTGTTTTGAACTTTACGAGACTAAGTCAGCACCATGCTCCAGATGCAGATTGAGCCTGCTCGCACCTAACAGTGACTCACTCAGAGAAATATATTTTTAACAGATTGGAAGACCATGCCTGAACTTACTAAAAGGAGACTTACCTGCATCGTAAACTCCATCCCCCAGAATGCACCAGAGGCCAGCGCAATGTAACCACGCCCCTGGGATGAGAATGCACCAGAGGCCAGCGCGATGTAACCACGCCCCTGGGAGGCGGGAATGGTATCAATAAAGTTGGATAACGAAAGATGCAGGGCTCATGGCGTGCTCTTTGTTTGCCCTAGAGGAAGGGGTGTGAGCCCCGAAACGCGTCGGCAGAGACAATGACAAACACGAAGGTAACAGCAGGCTGCATGTTATGGCCGGAGGGCGGACCATGGTCGTGCTTCCCTCCCAAGCTCCAGAGCGTTTGCTTCCCATACCTACACACGGTGCCTGGCCGTGGGGAGGAGAACCATCCATAGCCGGTGACAACACACATCACAAGCTATGCGAGGCTGCTGTTTTGAACTTTACGAGACTAAGTCAGCACCATGCTCCAGATGCAGATTGAGCCTGCTCGCACCTAACAGTGACTCACTCAGAGAAATATATTTTTAACAGATTGGAAGACCATGCCTGAACTTACTAAAAGGAGACTTACCTGCATCGTAAACTCCATCCCCCAGAATGCACCAGAGGCCAGCGCGATGTAACCACGCCCCTGGGATGAGAATGCACCAGAGGCCAGCGCGATGTAACCCCGCCCCTGGGAGGCGGGAATGGTATCAATAAAGTTGGATAACGAAAGATGCAGGGCTCATGGCGTGCTCTTTGTTTGCCCTAGAGGAAGGGGTGTGAGCCCCGAAACGCGTCGGCAGAGACAATGACAAACACGAAGGTAACAGCAGGCTGCATGTTATGGCCGGAGGGCGGACCATGGTCGTGCTTCCCTCCCAAGCTCCAGAGCGTTTGCTTCCCATACCTACACACGGTGCCTGGCCGTGGGGAGGAGAACCATCCATAGCCGGTGACAACACACATCACAAGCTATGCGAGGCTGCTGTTTTGAACTTTACGAGACTAAGTCAGCACCATGCTCCAGATGCAGATTGAGCCTGCTCGCACCTAACAGTGACTCACTCAGAGAAATATATTTTTAACAGATTGGAAGACCATGCCTGAACTTACTAAAAGGAGACTTACCTGCATCGTAAACTCCATCCCCCAGAATGCACCAGAGGCCAGCGCGATGTAACCACGCCCCTGGGATGAGAATGCACCAGAGGCCAGCGCGATGTAACCACGCCCCTGGGAGGCGGGAATGGTATCAATAAAGTTGGATAACGAAAGATGCAGGGCTCATGGCGTGCTCTTTGTTTGCCCTAGAGGAAGGGGTGTGAGCCCCGAAACGCGTTGGCAGAGACAATGACAAACACGAAGGTAACAGCAGGCTGCATGTTATGGCCGGAGGGCGGACCATGGTCGTGCTTCCCTCCCAAGCTCCAGAGCGTTTGCTTCCCATACCTACACACGGTGCCTGGCCGTGGGGAGGAGAACCATCCATAGCCGGTGACAACACACATCACAAGCTATGCGAGGCTGCTGTTTTGAACTTTACGAGACTAAGTCAGCACCATGCTCCAGATGCAGATTGAGCCTGCTCGCACCTAACAGTGACTCACTCAGAGAAATATATTTTTAACAGATTGGAAGACCATGCCTGAACTTACTAAAAGGAGACTTACCTGCATCGTAAACTCCATCCCCCAGAATGCACCAGAGGCCAGCGCAATGTAACCACGCCCCTGGGATGAGAATGCACCAGAGGCCAGCGCGATGTAACCACGCCCCTGGGAGGCGGGAATGGTATCAATAAAGTTGGATAACGAAAGATGCAGGGCTCATGGCGTGCTCTTTGTTTGCCCTAGAGGAAGGGGTGTGAGCCCCGAAACGCGTCGGCAGAGACAATGACAAACACGAAGGTAACAGCAGGCTGCATGTTATGGCCGGAGGGCGGACCATGGTCGTGCTTCCCTCCCAAGCTCCAGAGCGTTTGCTTCCCATACCTACACACGGTGCCTGGCCGTGGGGAGGAGAACCATCCATAGCCGGTGACAACACACATCACAAGCTATGCGAGGCTGCTGTTTTGAACTTTACGAGACTAAGTCAGCACCATGCTCCAGATGCAGATTGAGCCTGCTCGCACCTAACAGTGACTCACTCAGAGAAATATATTTTTAACAGATTGGAAGACCATGCCTGAACTTACTAAAAGGAGACTTACCTGCATCGTAAACTCCATCCCCCAGAATGCACCAGAGGCCAGCGCGATGTAACCACGCCCCTGGGATGAGAATGCACCAGAGGCCAGCGCGATGTAACCCCGCCCCTGGGAGGCGGGAATGGTATCAATAAAGTTGGATAACGAAAGATGCAGGGCTCATGGCGTGCTCTTTGTTTGCCCTAGAGGAAGGGGTGTGAGCCCCGAAACGCGTCGGCAGAGACAATGACAAACACGAAGGTAACAGCAGGCTGCATGTTATGGCCGGAGGGCGGACCATGGTCGTGCTTCCCTCCCAAGCTCCAGAGCGTTTGCTTCCCATACCTACACACGGTGCCTGGCCGTGGGGAGGAGAACCATCCATAGCCGGTGACAACACACATCACAAGCTATGCGAGGCTGCTGTTTTGAACTTTACGAGACTAAGTCAGCACCATGCTCCAGATGCAGATTGAGCCTGCTCGCACCTAACAGTGACTCACTCAGAGAAATATATTTTTAACAGATTGGAAGACCATGCCTGAACTTACTAAAAGGAGACTTACCTGCATCGTAAACTCCATCCCCCAGAATGCACCAGAGGCCAGCGCGATGTAACCACGCCCCTGGGATGAGAATGCACCAGAGGCCAGCGCGATGTAACCACGCCCCTGGGAGGCGGGAATGGTATCAATAAAGTTGGATAACGAAAGATGCAGGGCTCATGGCGTGCTCTTTGTTTGCCCTAGAGGAAGGGGTGTGAGCCCCGAAACGCGTCGGCAGAGACAATGACAAACACGAAGGTAACAGCAGGCTGCATGTTATGGCCGGAGGGCGGACCATGGTCGTGCTTCCCTCCCAAGCTCCAGAGCGTTTGCTTCCCATATATATATATATATATATATATATATATATATATATATATATATATATATTGTGTCCACCATGCCACGTTTCTATAAATTGGATGATTTTTTATTGTTGTTATTCTGTGGTATACATATATATATTTTTTTTCTGCAGGTTTTCACAAGAGTTTCCTATTGCCTAATTGTATTCCATGTATCTAACATCTGAATATGAGGTTTTTCTAAGCATTTGCACTTTAGCATTCAAGCACTTTGAGACATTGGTTTACATATTTTTGTGGTTTAGGCCTATGGACTTGGATTTTTCACAAAAACCACATTTTTGCACTTGCAATAGACATACATTTTTCTATGTTATACTCTCTGATGAAATTAGGGGAGATTATACGAGAAGTATTTATGTTGTGTTTTTTCCATCTTGATAGATGAGATTGTTATGGCAAAATATCTGATTTGATTTGTATTAGATTGCTTGCACTTTGTTTGACATCCGGCCTTTTCAATTGTACTTGAGCACTATGCTTTGATTTTGTCTCTTTGTTTAAACATCTTATGCATTTGAGCATTGATTGTCGACATGATGTTTAGTTAATGCTTGTTTGCTTTGTTGTAAACCCTTGCGTCCTGTTTCTTTAGGCGCTTGGGCTTTTAATTACTATTTATTTCACCGCCTTCTTTCACTTTTTTGCTGAATAAATATGCACTGCTGGCACTTTGATTGGCGTTATGGCTTGGTGATTTAACATCGTATATCTAGCCTTTGGAGTGGAGGTCTGCGCCTACTTTAACCGCTACCTGGAGCGGTTGGGATCCTTCTTTTTCATATATATATATATATATATATATATATATATATATATATATATATATATATATATATATATATATATATATATATATATATATATATATATATATATATATACATATATACATATATATATATATATGCAGGTTCCATATCCAAGCATGCAAAACCACAGTCCTCGTGGAAATGAAGATATAGACACGGTCCTCAGATTTGTGCTAGAGTTTTATTTTCGGTGCTCAAGCATCACGACGCGTTTCGGTCCCACCTTGGACCTTGATCACATGACACAGTGTAATCAATCACATGGGTTTAAATGCTAGTTGAGTTTGATGACATCAGCATAGTACCATAGACATAGAAGAGTTTTCAATGAAACAAAGACCTCAAATGTTTTGCAGTCATAGTACATTATGTCAGTATCAAAGGTACATAAAAAAACCCAAGTTAAAAAGACGTGATAAAGTGCAACAGTATTGTAAACAAGGTAAAAGACTTTAAATTGCCTTGTCAGAAAAGTGCTTGTGCAAGTGCAAATAGACAGGATTAAAATGTAGAAAGTGCGCTGTGATGTTAAACAGGAGTCTTCACAATTTTGAGCCCAAAATTGGTTGCATGTAACGTGCATTGTTGATCTCATGTGTTACGGTATAAATACCAAGTTGTGATAGTTTTTAATGTGCAAAGCACATGTATAACAGGTTTCAAACTGACGGTATAAATACCTGATTGTAATAGAGAATACACATATGTTACAAGACTTGATTGCAGTGAAATTGCACAGGAGAAAAATGTGTCTAATTATAGACATTTGGAGCCCCAATAAAACAAATCAGAAGAGAAATGACTGAGAGTTTTAGTTACATGGCTAGATCTGTTGTTATGTCCAAATGATTGGTTGAATGTGAAAGAACCTGCCAACCTAAGATCATAGTATATATACATATATTGTACCAGTAATATCCTAGTAAAAAACCTCATGTTATTAGTTGTGCTCATTATTTCATCGAGAAGCTGCTCACAGATATATGTTGTATACATAGTCATACAAACTTTTTATATATTGTACTGTATGCTGTCTATTTAAATAAATAGCTTAAAATGCAGGTATCAAAATTACATCCCAAATATCATATCAGATTAAATGTTAATAAAACATGAATAATAAATAGGATAAAATAGCATACATTATATGTGAGCAAGCTATAACAAGGGTGTTAAACTTACATGGATATGTGATTTGGAAAAAACTGTGAAGCACTATGCTAGGATTGGCGGGTTTATCAATACATTAAATCAATTGAAATCAGCCATTTGATATATTACTAAGATGTATGTGGTTGAGGTATGTTTACAGGCAAGTTGACAAATCCTCACTCATATTAAGACCCGTGGGCTGTTTGGTATTCAGCTCGAGGATATATCTCGTTTCCAGCTGACGCAGTTTTTCCTCGCGGTTCCCACCCCTTCTGCTAGCCGGTACTGAGTCGATGACAAAGAAACTGAGTTCCCGGCTGTTGGAATTATGCACGGTCTTAAAATGTCTGGCCACCGGATATGTGTTATCTTGGTTAGTTATGGCCCTAAGATGTTGCAAAATGCGTTTATGTACTGGGAGTTAGGTACTTCCCACGTACATAAGTTTGCAAGGGCAAGATAACACATATACTGCAAACTCTGTTTTGCAGGTCAAAAGTTGTCTTATTTTGTGTTTTTGGTGGTCAAAGGGCGAGATATAAAATCTCATGTTGGTGCCTTGTTTGCATGCCTTACATACTTTACAGTTATAGAATCCACTATGGGTTTTCAGCTAGTCTGTGGACTCTATCACTTCTGGACTGGTTTTGATGAGTTCATCCCTCATAGAACGGCCTCTGCTGTAGGTGATGGATGGGTGGATCGGCAGAGTTCTACCGATGACCGGGTCACACAGTACTAGAGGCCAGTATTTGCTGATAATGGACTCAATTTTTTTGTGCTGTTGGCTATATTGTAGTATTATTCTAAAGGGAGTACCCCTATTAGAAGTTTTTCCTACATTTGTTTGAGTTTGCTGAAACTCCAAGTTGCCACCTCCAATCTCATAGAACCGGTGAAGTAGGAGACAGACCACAAGCTTCAGGTAACTGATTTTATTTGCAGATTTTTCTGGTGCAACCAACCATGACGCGTTTTGGGCTATGCAGCCCTTGTTCACATGCAAGGAATAGCTACATTTGGTGATATTTAAAGTGCAGTTTGCTCCGCCCTCTAGTCGCCTCCCACAGGGTCATGTGGCCTACTAACATAAACAACAGACTTAATGCGCCTGAGTTCGTAATTAAACAACATGATTTAGTAAAACTGTGCATATTTGCTAATAGTAAATGCAAAAATATGCACCAACCACAGTAGAAATTATTAGAAATTAAGGTACATACAAATACATACTCTGCATGAATGCATTTATGAGATATAGACACCATTTTGTATAATTTAGCATGGAGTTCAAGCCATCAAGTGAAAGAAAAATAACCGGATAAATCCGTTTTGTCACCATGAATATGGATGAACAACATTAATAACTGGAATGGTGTCCTTTCTAATAATTTCAACAGACCTCTGTACACTTGCATAGAGGATTGGGAGGCTAGATGTGCAAATGAGCAAAAAAAAGTGCTATAGTGTCAAACACCTAAAGCTAAGACAACCTTGTCTAGTGTGCAGAGAGGCTAAATCTAAAGTGCAAATATTCACATCACAAACATGATAAAATTCATGATATATATGTTAATGTTTGTAAAGAATGCATGTAAAAACGTTACCAGTAATAAAAATATGTGCAAAGCCATATTGTATAATAAAAGGTAAGTATAAAATGCTATTCTAAAAACAGTAATTCATCATGATTTTACAAGTGAGGAATAAATGTAGTGATTAAATATACAGTGATAAAAATAGAAGTGTGAAAGGGGAGGGAGGCCACTGATGTACAATGGCCGAAGGAAAGAGACACACTAGGGAAGGGGTATACTAAAATCCAATAGATAACAGGGAACCTGACTATCTATTATACATCATAAATAGTAATGGTTTATCCCTTCTTGTATATCCAAAGAAGTATGGGTGGGCAACAGGAAACCTGACTACCCACCCAACTTGAAATAACAAGACTCAAGATAACAACAACAACAGCAAGTTCTATAAAAAAAGTTGTGTATATCCTCAGTATTATTGAGCCCATTGGGCCACTTACTATCGAACTGAAGAATGAAACGTGTTTCTAACTGTCTCAGTAGCAACTCCCTGTTGCCTCCTCTGCGCGAGGAAGGTACCGATCCCACCACAAAGTACCTTAGACACTGCAGATCTTGATTGTGTTTTAGCGCAAAATGGCACGCCACTGGGTAGGCCGGATCGTTATGAAGTATTGCTCTGAGGTGTTGAAGAATTCTGACGTGCACCTGGGCTTTGGTACTACCGATGTAGTTTAGTCCACAGGTGCATGTCAGAACATAGACTGCAAAGTCAGTTTTGCAATCATGGTTGCTCTTAATAGGAGTCTCAGTCATGCTAAAAGGTGTGCGGTAATGAGTCTTGTTTACACCAAATTTGCATGCCCTACAGTGGGTGCATTTATGAAATCCAGCTTTAGTTTTTAGCCATGTGCCCTTTGATTTCAGCTCAGGACTGCTGATATCTAAAGAGGCTCCCATATTTCTAGCCCGTCGAAAGGTGACAATAGGTGTACGGGGCAAAGTGGAGTTGAGAATATTATCTGTCAAGACTATTGGCCAATTATTCTGAATAATCTTTTGAATGGCCTTTTCTTCACTGCTATAAGCTGTGATAAATCTAGGACAAGTGGTGCTTTTCAAAGTTGAATCAGCGATGGAATCAGTGTCACCAAAATCAGAATCCTTTGTCGGCAATAGGCTCTCCCTGCTTCTTAACCTTGCTTTAGCCAAAGCTTGGTTAAAAGTGCGATCAGAGTAGCCTCGGTCTTTTAGACGGGCCTTTAGTTCAGTGATACAACTTTCAAAATCAGTGGTAGAGCTACAGATTTGTTTAATCCTTAGGTTTTCTCCATAAGGAATACTAGATATGGTATGCTGTGGGTGGAGACTGGAGGCATGTAGTGTGGTATTGCCTGATGTGGGTTTACGAAATAGGGTGGATTCTATTCTGTTAGCATTGATGTATAACTTGACATCCAAGAATTCTATTTGGGTAGGACTAATATGCGAAGTAAAGTGCAGATTGAGGGAGTTGACATTAATTTCATCCACAAATAATTGAGCCTCCTCTGCACTGCCCTGCCAAAGAATAAAAATATCAATATATCTGAGATATTTAACAATTTTTTCTCTTACCCACACTTCGTGCGTGACGGCGAGAACCCGCTCCTCCCACCAGCCTACGTGCAAGCACGCATAGCTGGGGGAGAAGCAGGATCCGATCGCCACGCCTCGAAGTTGTCTCCACAAGTCCTTACCAAAAGCAAAATGGTTATTATTGAGACACCAGTTCATCAAATCAAGAATAACTTTGTTGTGGGCGTATAATTCCGCAGATCTTTTGCCTAAAAAGTGTTTAGTAGCCCTCAGTCCCTCTTCATGTCCGATACTCGTATACAGGGACTCAACGTCCAATGTCATTAGTAGCATGTCTTCTTGCCATTCTAAATCCTTAATTTTCAATAAAAAGTCACTAGTGTCCCGTACATAGCTGGGTAATACGGTGACCAGGTCCTGTAGAAAATAGTCTATGTAGCGACCTACATTCTCACCAGCACTTTCTATAGCTGAAATGATCGGTCTTCCTGGGGTGGGAAAAGTTCCCTTATGTACTTTGGGAATCAGGTAGAAAACCGGCATTACTGGAAATTCTTTATTCATAAATTTAAATTCTTCTCCAGAGATTAGCCCTAATCGCCGGTATTTACCCAAAAGTTTTTCCAAGGTGACTTTAGCCTTAGTGCACTCTTTATCGTTGCTTTGATATAGCACAAAGTATCATGCAGTTGCCTGGGGGCTTCTGTTATATAGTCTTTTTTGGCCCAAATTACCAAATTGCCACCCTTGTCTGCTGTTTTTATCACTATATCAGGATTGGTGCTGAGCTTTTTGACAAGAGCGATATATTCAGCTTCTTTGTGATCATAATGTTTTCGTTTGCGGTTACATGATTTGGTATATAACTGCTTCATCTCATTTACTATACACTCCTGGAAAGTATCTATGGCGTCTTTTACCATTAAAGGAGTAAATTTGGACTTCTTCTTAAATGGTGCAATACCTGCTCCTTTTTGAGTGATGTTGATTCTGGCAAGTCTAGTTTGGGTGTTATCATCATTGTCCTGACACATAGGCTGTGAATCAGTAGCTTGGCATAAGTCATTGAGAGTCAAAAAGGTGGGTGCATCTGCCGCTCTTACCTCGAGCACTCCGTCCGGGGTGCTAGAATCATCAGCAGTTAACTTGTCTACATCAGTTTTCAATTTCTGTGTGGCGAAGAATTTCTGCAACTTGATTTTTCTAATAAACCGGTACACATCAATGTGGGTTGCCGCATAATCAAAAGATTGCGCCGGGCAAAAATTAAGTCCTAGAGCTAGGAGTTGTTCTTCAGTTCTACTTAAAGTAATGTTAGACAAGTTGATCACAGAATTATTATGTCTTATTTCCTGCGTTGCCATGGTACTTTTGTTTTCTTTGTTTTCTCGTTTTTGTTTGGCTTGTTTTCTGCGTTCTCGTCTTTTTTGGTTTTTGCCTTTGCTGTTGATGTTTGGCTGTTTAAGCGTGGGCACAGTGTCATCAGTCTTTCCACCACTAAAAAATTGAGTTCCTCTTCCAGATTGAGGATAGGGGCTGCTTGCAGATTTCTGTCATGTTCTTCACTCGTGCCACTTGACATAGAAATCGTGTCTTCATTAGTTACTTCGTCTTCATTGTCCGTCGGTTCTCCATGTACCATCTGTGATGTTGCAGGTCCGGACTGCTTCTTGATGTTGCTGCTTTATTGCTGTCTTTTAGCTACGCTATACTTGCATGCAAAAGTAAAGATTTGTCCATGAGCATAGTCCGCCTGATCACGTGCGAACTTGATGACCTTCCTCGCTTTGATTTTGTCCTCATGTTTTTTTAATCTTTCTTCCATCGCCTCCCTGAGTTTTTTAATCAACTCGGTTTCTTCAACTTTGGCGATCTCACTGTTCAGTTTTTCAATGTTGGTTAAAATTTCAGCCCGGTCAATTACTGCATATTTAACCAGTAAATGGACAAGATTCATTGATGCTGCTAAGTTGAGTTGACCCCATTTCTTGAGCATCGCGGGGTTGGTACGGTCAAAGCTCGGCGCGAGCATAATACGTAGTCCTCTAGGGACACGACCGACATCAGCATATTTTGATAAAGAATAATGCTCCCACCATTTTGTTACCTCCAAACGTTTTTGTTTTTCCAAGTTGCAGTATAATGTCTTGATATCACCATCCTCATTACACCCCGTCCCGGCCGGGACATTTAGCGATGTATCTTTGGAAAGTGAAATCTTGTCAAATAGTTGCTCCGCCTCCGCCTCCCTTGCACGGAAAGCCTCCGCAGACATGTTGGTTGACCAGAAAAGCCACGAAACTTGCTGCAATGCACTGACGAACCGCCCGTGAGTCGTTTATGCGGTTTCCACTTGAAAGTGCTCGTGATGTGCCTGAATGACCTCTCCACCTATGCGCTGCCGTGTATCAGTAACGGCGATGCGATCCTCCAATCAAAGGACAGAATCAGCCGACCATGCCCGCGACTGCTGCAGGTAACTCGCCAACTTGTATCGAAGACTGCAGTAGGGGGCACCCGTAGAATTCCGTGTAGGAGAGCTTGCAATTTTGGTATGAAATCCAGGGGCCACTTGTAGAGAGGGGGTCTGTGGACAGAAGCAAACCAAACTTCTGTATTGACATGTGCTGAAACTCCAAGTTGCCACCTCCAATCTCATAGAACCGGCGAAGCAGGAGACAGACCACATGCTTCAGGTAACTGATTTTATTTGCAGATTTTTCTGGTGCAACCAAACATGACGCGTTTTGGGCTATGCAGCCCTTGTTCACATGCAAGGAATAGCTACATTTGGTGATATTTAAAGTGCAGTTTGCTCCGCCCTCTAGTCGCCTCCCACAGGGTCATGTGGCCTACTAACATAAACAACAGACTTAATGCGCCTGAGTTCGTAATTAAACAACATGATTTAGTAAAACTGTGCATATTTGCTAATAGTAAATGCAAAAATATGCACCAACCACAGTAGAAATTATTAGAAATTAAGGTACATACAAATACATACTCTGCATGAATGCATTTATGAGATATAGACACCATTTTGTATAATTTAGCATAGAGTTCAAGCCATCAAGTGAAAGAAAAATAACCAAATATAGAAAAGGCACTACTGCATACCTGTCCCTACCATTTTGCCAAGTTTGGTGTAATTCCGTTCAGCCATTCAGGCTGTAGCCGTGTCTAAAGGTCCCATAGAAAATGTAATTTGAAAAATTTCAAATTCAATTTTCTCAAGAACTACTGGAGGGATTTACACCAAACATACAAAAGGCACTGCTGCATACCAGTCCCTACCATTTTACCACATCTGGTATAATTCCATTCAGCCGTTTGAGCTGTAGCCTTGTCAGAAAGTCTCTATGGAAATTAACATGGGGAAAACAAATTTTGGGACCCTCCTTCTTTCTCGGCTCCCGCTCGACGAATTCCCCCAAAATTTTCAGGGAAGGAGCGGAGTGCACCGAGGCAAATTTAAGGAAAATTACAGGCAGATCCCTCAATCGGCGCCAAAGTTATTCCCAATAGAATGTTCTGAATTTCCTATGGTAACTAGGTCCTACCGCCAGTAGGTTATATATATATATATATATATATATATATATATATATATATATATATATATATATATATATATATATATATATATATATATATATATATGTATTACCTACTGGCGGTCGCCAGTAGGTATATATAGTTAGGATTTTTTTCCCTATGGGATTTCTGAAAATTCTATGTCTAATAACTTTGGCGTATGTGGATGGAATAGGCTGAAATTTTCTGGAAAATGGCACATTTTGTTTCTGAGCAGCTCCTGGAAATTTGGGGGGTGGTCGGCAAGGGGGGGCTGAGATAAAAGGGGGTCCCAAAACGCGTTTTTCCCATGTTAATTTCCATAGGGCGGTTGGCCTCACTTTTAGCCCGAACGGCTGAATGGATTTCCACCAAACTTGGCAAAATTGTAGGGACTGTTAGCCTGATGTGCCTTTGCTAGGTCTCAATATATGTGCTTCAGTGGATTTTGAGAAATTAACGTTTAAAACAAGATATATATCTTTAACAGTGCTCCGGGCAGCGATCCGGTTAGCGAACTTTTCGCGTATCGGAACTTTGCGAAGCGAAGCTGATTGGTTCTCCGGTGTCTGTCAACATTCTAAACAGTCCGGAGCGGCCGCCATCTTGTCTCTCGGTAGGATCGAGAGACAAGAGGAGGCCAAAACAAAGGGGGAAATTACCAAAAGGGGGCATAGTAGATCCTCGTTGACCCCCTAGGTTTTATGTGGAGGTTTTAAAAGGGCCAAGGAGGGTCAAAAAAAAAAAATTTTTTTTTTTTTTGCATGGTAAGCGCCAAGTTCGCGAACCGGAAACCGTTCTGGGCAGCGTACTATAAGGATAAAAGAATGATAGACTTTTCTAATACTGTATGTTAATTATTTGTTGTTTTTGTTGTTTTTTTTTGTTTTCTTTATTTTATTTTTTTTTTTATTTTGATTGTGTGTCATAATTCATTAAACTTTTAACATTCAATAAACATATAAAAATAAATAATGTGTCAAACAATTTTTAAATTAAGAAATTAAAATTTATTTTTCATTTTGTTTTTCAAAATTTAAAAGAAAATCTAAAAAATCGTGATCATTTTTTTCTTCATTTTTTAGTAGAAAATCTACTGCATCTACGCATTGGACAAGTTCATTATTTATTGTGTCGTCGTAGAAATCCATGTCATCTTGTGTCGGAATTTTTTCTTCTGTTTCAGTTTTCATGTTGTTTTGTTGTTCTTCCATTTTCAATTCTGAAAAATGAATTTTTAAAAAATATATCAGTACAGAAAGGGCATTGTTGGGTTTCAGTACAGATTGGCAGTTTGGTTATTTATATAGTGTTTTTTTCACAAAGAAAGGTGTCGCCTGCAATTAAGGTCTATTGCAGGGGGCCCCCTCCTTGGGCCTCCCATGGATGGTGTCAGGAGGTATAGGGGAGGGAGAAGGAGACGCTCCCTCAATTGCAAGGAGACCATTCACAGGCACTGAGGGGGCCCATTGTCCAGCATTTTTGCGCACCCACAGTTTTAACTTTTAGACCACAATCAATTCTCACACCTATGAAGGTGTGAGATATGCGTGTGGATTTAAAGTTAAAACTGTGGGGGCGTCAAAATGCTGGACAATGGGGCCCCCTCAGTGCCTGTGAATGGTCTCCTTGCAAGGGGCCACTTATGTAAATTGGAGGGGGCTTAGCGCACGTTCCTTTTTAGCCTATGGTCTTGCAAATTCTTGGAATGGCTCTGCCATAACTAAAACAGAGTAGTCTATTTTTTCTATAAGTATTACAGAGTGATAGAATATAATTCTCAGAAAATGTTTTTCTAATTAGGTTTCAGTACAGAACATACTTAAGTTGTATAAATAATATCTTACCTTTCAAATATAAGTTGAAGTTATCAGTTGATTTTTTGTTGTGCACTTCACGAAGTAGCAGTCAAAATAGCTGTGTTTCCTTCTCTTCCTTTATATATATTCAGGTATCTAACCAATCAAACGTCAGGTAATAAAAGTAGAAAATGAAAGTAACATTTTCATTGGTTGTCAATTCCAACACTTCAGATGTGTTTTGTGAAGTAATTTACCTCATGGTACTTAGAGAGGTCTACAGGCTAAATGGCTAAATGAAATTTCAATCAAATTTGTGAAAATGAAAGGGATTGTTATGTAGTATGAGCTAATCTATATTTGGTGAGAGTGTCTCTAGTCGTTTTCTGTAAATTACTTTCCCACCTTTTTTTAGGACCGCTTCCCGGAAAGCGGCTCGGTTAGCGAACCTTAAGCGTCACGGGAGTCCACCATTTTGTGTTTCGGTCGCATTAAGATACAAGATGGAGGGCAAATAATGTTTAGAATGGGTAGAAGGGGTCATGGTAGACTTATCTTGACCCCCTAGGTTTTCTGAGGGTGGCTGAGGAGGCTTATATGTGCGGAAAAAAAACATTTTTAAAAAAAATTCCGCGAGGTTAGCTTTCGGTTAGCGAACTGGATAGCGCCCCGGGGAGCGTATTTTGTGGAAAATTAGTGAAAAAATTAAAAAAAATAATAATTGTGTGTGATCAGATGAAGGGTAGCTCTAAGAAGAGCTTTTGGGTTTATGGTACATTTTGGTACTTATAAGTAGGTACCAATGCACAGTCTTAAATTCAGAATGAAAATTCTGTTGCCCTCATCTGAGAAGTGAACTCCATCTCCTCTGTAGATATCTTGCATGTAGTAACGCAAGTTATTATTGTACAAGGAGCCCATTCCATGGTCTCTCATGAAAGCTGAAACAGATTTGTTTACATGCTTCCTCGCTTTCTCAATTTGTGGACAAAATTGGTTGGACCACCTCCATTTCTGTCTTTGGCATATATTGGAATATACCAAGGCAGTTTGAGGGAAAAGTGCCATTAATTGCTCAAAGGTGTCCTTTAAAAGCATTTCCAGACCTACCCCAGTCAAAGTGCCCAAATCATTACCTCCACAGTGCACAATTAACAGGTCAGGTTTTGGCAAATGCATAAAGGTTTTCACCAATGGTATCAATTGGTGACATTTTAATCCTCTTTGGCCCAACCACTTAATTTCCACATCTTGTAAATTGAGGTTAGGTAAATTTCTGTTCTCAGCATACCTTTGAGCCCAGTGGAAGTAACTATGTCCAACAATCCAGACATTAAACATGGTGGGAGAAGGTTGTGCTGCAGTCAGATGAAGTGTGGTAATGAAAGGGCAGTTGAAACAGTAGGAGTTTGTAAAGAAAAAAAACTGTGGATTTCCAATGCTAATGATTCATTAGCAGTGATTGGTGCATTTCCATTTCTGAAAACAGAAAGTTAGGGTGCATGGATGTGTTCTTTGAAAGATGTAATTTGAATGGTCAAGGAAGAAACATTTAATGAAAGATTGCACTGGATACGCAGGTGCACTGAGAGTTCAGAGTTCAATTGAAACATTGTTGTGTCAATTTGCAAACATGAGAGGTCTTCCAGGAGGTGGTTGCTATGGAAAAAAGGCAGAGAGGGCAGAGGGGAATGGAAAGCGTACCTCATGGGGCAAGTTTCTTGTAAATACGCTCCCACTTGCGGTTGGAAAATTTAGATTTTGATTATGGGAGTTACATAGGCATGTTAATAATGTCCCAAAAATGGTGTAAGGGCATAATCAAAATCTAAATTTGCCAACCGCAGGTGGGAACGTATTTACAAGAAACTTGCCCCATGAGGTACGCTTTCCATTTAAAAAGGGTAAAATAACATAATAGACACTCAAATGCCTTATAAATATGACCCAAAACAACCTATGAAGCTCTAGCAGTACATATCCAGAAATGTAATTGATTTCAAATAATGATTTTTAAACACAGCATATAAATCAATTGTATACCTGCATTCAAGAGGAAATGACTGAAAATGTCCTTGAGACACATGAAAGCGTTTTTTGGAATGCCCTAACACCATTGTTTGGACATTATTAACATGGCTATGTAACTCCCATAATCAGAATCTAAATTTGCCAACCGCAAGTGGGAGCGTATTTACAAGAAACTTGCACCACGAGGAACGCTTTCCATTTAAAAAGGAAAAATAACATCATAGACACTCATATGCCTTATAAATATGACCCAAAACAACCTATGAAGCTCTAGCAGTACATATCCAGAAATGTAATTGATTTCAAAAAATCGTTTTTAAACACAGCATATAAATCAATTGTATACCTGCATTCAAGAGGAAATGAATGAAAATGTCCTTGAGACACATGAAAGCGTTTTTTGGAATGCCCTAGCACCATTTTTGGGACATTATTAACATGGCTATGTAACTCCCATAATCAAAATCTAAATTTGCCAAGCGCAAGTGGGAGCGTATTTACAAGAAACTTGCACCATGAGGAACGTTTTCCATTTAAAAAGGAAAAATAACATCATAGACACTCATATGCCTTATAAATATGACCCAAAACAACCTATGAAGCTCTAGCAGTACATATCAAGAAATGTAATTTATTTCAAATAATGACTTACTTCATTGGTAGGCCTTCACATGTATTATCTCCTTTGTTTTCTTCAGTGAAAATCTTATCTGCAACCATGTGTTGGCCTCACCTCAAACAAACAAAACAGGTGATGGACCGAATGTGGATCAATGACACACATTCACCCCAGTCCAAAGATCTGGGCCTAAACAAACCTTTAGATAGGCCACACCTTATCGTCATCCTGAATTAATCATTTAAAATATTAGGGAGAGATTTATGATTGTTGTATGCCTGTTTTGTACCACTGTGTGTCATTTTTGTGATGCAGTGCTGGTGCAAAAGATTTGCTATGTTAAATAATAAGTAGGGCATTAAGTTTTTGATGACTGTTATTCATTTACTGTTTGGTAATAGTGGCTAATAACATTTTTTATTATATTTTTCCACAGATTCAACTGCAGATCTTTTCTTACTTTGAAAAATGCCAACGAAAAATCGAATTAGAAAGGCTAGAAAACGTCAAAGACAGCAGGATGATCTTTTATTGCAGCAGTCCTCTTCCCCAAATACTTTTCAAAACACCAAGAAAGCTCCGGGTAAGAGCACAAAATCATATGGCTGAGATACCCGCCACCCCCTCTCAACACAATCCCCAAGGATGGGAAACCGGAAACGGTTCTGAACTTTTGGAAGGCGGGAGGGAGTGACCCTCCCGCCCGTATTTATTAAAATATGAAACAAAATCAAAACATTAAAATAACAGTTTCATATCATGTACAATTTCATTTCCACATTACGATGTTTGGCTAACCTTAACAGATCTCTAATACAAAGGTTCTCCTAGCCGAACTAACATCCTACAAAACATTTGACTTGAAATTGTACATCCTAACGTTAAGGGCCAACGGCAAGGTCGTAACCGGTGTCAGATCCCTAAACCAGAAATACCCCCCCTCACTTGTGAGGGGAGCGACCGCACAGAGGCGTACCTCAAGTGCATCTACCAATTTCCCTTGGACTTGACGGGGGCCCCAATGAACTCGACGCCATTTAACGGTCGTCCGAGGACTCGTGTGAGGTGTCTAAAAGGTAGCGTAAACCCCCTCCCGAACCCCACACAACTTACCCCATCTGCCGTCGCAGATGTCCTGGCCCCGGGAAATTCCCCAGGAGGGCCCGTAGCCCCTCCTATCCAGGAAGGGGCCTTGACCACCTTTCCTTTCCTTCCGGCAGCCTATCCTTAGAAGGGACCGCCTCCCCGTTGAGGGGCCAATGGCCACCTCCCCCGAGCGCTCCCATCCGTAATGGGTGATGCCCCCCCATAGGGATCTTCCAATTACTGCTCACCGATCATGACCTTACCGCCCGACCAAAATAAATACGACAATTTACCTAAATTACTAAATTACCAAACAACCATAACCATTACAAGCATGATTACTGATCAACACTAGTGCAGAATTACTTTATTTGAAAAAGCATACTGAAAAATGACCATTCTTTATTGCATACTCAAAATATTACGACAATCATCACAACCTGCAAGAAATAGAGTTACCACATCAAAACTTTATTCAAAACAACTAGCTGTCCTCAGGGGCTGGTGGGTGGGTCAAAATTGGCTCTTCGTTCCGTCTCGAGCTCACGTGCAGCGGGGAGGTGCAGCTTCAGAGCACAGGAACAAGAGGATGCTTTCTTGGCTTGTTGCTCCTTTTATCCGTCTTCGGGCGGGCGTAAACCCGCCCCCGCCTGCCTCCGCGTCAGTGTCTAGGACAACCCACTCCAGGGCGGGAAAAGGCGCGCCCCGGCTACGCCGCTTCGGGCATACCAGCCGAGACTCGCCTCCCGCCCAAGATGGCTTCCCGGGGGGATCGTGGTACTCCACCATACGTTCGGGGGGACCGAATGGTCGCCCCTTTCCATTCTTAAGAAATATTTTTAGTAAAAAAAGTATTTATCCCAAAAATGTTTCAGTTCAGAAAAAGAAAAGCAATTTAAATGGAAAGGAAAGACCCATCAAAAATGTTACTAGTAGAGGAAGAGATAACTCTGTGCATGATAGTAGAAGGAAACAACAGTTTAGGGACATTCGAAAACGAATGTTCCGTAACAGGATAATAGTTAATTTATTAAAAAATATTAAGAAAGGCCAACAGAAAGCGGCATTTTATAAGAAGAAGAAAAATGTAGAGAAAATTATTGATCATGCTTTTGAAATTAAGCGAAAGTTGTTTATTTTGGTAATCAATAGAATTAGGAAACTAAGCAAGGTAATTTCTGATTTCAAAACAAAAAGTAGATGGAAGAGAGTAGTAAATCGTAGTAACTTTTGTGAAGTTTTTTCCGGAGAATGGATGCATAGTTCAAGTTGTGAGGCATTTTTTAATGAGGAGAGTTATTTTCAGGATAATGATTTGGTGTTTGCAGTTGACACCAGTGGTCGAGCTTATGAAGTGAAGGATGGTTGTCCAGTTGAAAAAGAAAAACTTGTGACAACAGAGACAGAAGAGGCGCTAAGTGATGAGGTTTTAGGAAGACGTCCTAAGGGTCCTGTGTACATTTGGAAGTGTAGTTCTATTTGCAGTGTGCGACAGGTTTCCATCAATTTGCTTTGTGATTTTATACGGACATTTAATAAGAAAAGTTTGAAGCAGAAAATGAAGTTGTTGCAAGATTTAGATCCTTGCAGAGTGAGACAAATGACAGGTTTGCGTGGTCATTCACTGGCTTGTCTTTCCAGGAGAGTATGTCAGAGTGTTTTTCATCATTTCAGGATGCTAGCAGTGCATCATAATAAAGTGAGAAAATTAGTGAGAATGTTGTATTATGCTGAGTCCAGCAATTATGCTTAAACAATTATGTGCTGCTCTTTTGCATGGTTCTGAAATAGATGTGAAGAATATTTGTGAAGAAATTGAGTTTTGTTACTTTGGTAGTAAAGATGAGAATGTTCAAATTGACCCAGAAGTAGAGGGTAATGTTGAAGATAATGTACAGGTTTCCAGTACAGATAATTTTCAGAAGGAAATTGCCACGTTTCAGATGAAATCAAGTGAGAGGCCTAATTTCACTTGTGTGTGTTGTCGACGCACTTATTATAAGAATCAGACTAAGTTAGTGGATTTATATGCAAAAAGTGAAAGGGAAAATAATAGTGAATGGAAGGATTTTGCCACATACTTGATGGTAGAAAATTATTTTGATTTGGGATCGGATCAACGTGTGTGTACTTATTGTTGTAATAAATTAAACCAAAACCAGATGCCTGCTAGGGCAGTTCATAATAATCTGGAATTGGTTGAGATTCCTTCTGAATTGAAGGATTTAAATACTTATGAATCTATTTTGATTCAAAGTATCCATCCCTTTCAGGCTAATGTAAGAATGGAGCCAAAGACAGGGAAGTTGCCTCCAGCAGATTTACAGAGAGGATTAAAGGGAAGAGTTGTTTATTTGCCTCTAGATTTGAACAAAAACATTAACACAATTGGAGTAGAAAAAGTGGAAGAGGAACCTCTGGTTATCTTGGTTAATGGGGTTCCGACAAAGAATAAGAAAATATGGCAAGATTTAGTGGATGTTAGGAAAGTCAAAAAGGCAACATTGTATTTGAAGAAAAATAATAAGTACTATAAGAATGTATATGTTGCAGAAGAGGAAGTAAGTGATGAAGAGGATAGCGATTTGTGTGCTGGCCAAATTGAGAAAGTAGAGGCCTCTAAAAGTGAAGAAATATATGAACATTACAGTGTTCATCCTTTGCATTCCAAGGAAGTCATGGGGAATGCTATTGAGTTGTTTCAAATTAAACAAGCCAAAGGGAGTCCCATTAGTGTTTGGGAGGAAAGTTTGGAAGCTCGGTGTTTCCCACAGCTATTTCCCACAGGTCGAGGAGGAAGATATGATGAGCGACCTCATCAAATTCCTGCGTCTGAATACCGGACTTTACGATTGTATGCAGAAGATCCTAGGTTTCGTCAATGCATTCCCTATTTGTTTCATCTCCTGTTTGAAAGCGATCTGTCTGGACTGTCATATGCAGTGAACCACATCTTAAAAAGTGGTATACAGATGCGAAACATCTCGGCAAGTGATTTTATGCATAAAGTCAATGTCCAAGACAGTATTTTGGATTCTCACTTAATTAATCTCATGGCGTGTCAGCGTGGTACTAATGAGTACTGGTACCGTCGTCATGGTGATTTAAAATGTATGCTGAGGAACTTAGGAACTCCGACATGGTTCCTCACTCTGAGCTGTGCCGAGTATGGCTGGGAAGACTTACTTGAATTTCTACGCGAGGCAAATGAAAATATTGAAAACATTGAATTCAAGACACCTGGAGAACTGTGTTCTTTGGATCCAGTGAATGTATGCAGGTACTTCAATCATAGATTTGAAGCTATGATGTCTTTCATCACAAATAAGAAGAATCCACCTCTTGGAGAGGTGTTGGATTTCTTCTGGAGAAAGGAGTACCAAGCAAGAGGTGCTCCTCATATACATATGTTGTTGTGGATCAAGGATGCACCTAAATTTGGAACAGATGCGGATGACTTAGTGATGAATTTCATAGAACAGTATTCTACGTGTGCTGTTCCAAACGCAACGGAGAAGAAAAGCCTAAGAGAACAAGTTCTACGTTTCCAAAGCCATCGTTGTGGAAAGTACTGTCGTCGTAAATTCAGAAACAAGGACAAGTTCTACACCAAATGTCGTTTCAACTTTCCACGACCGGTGATTTCTAAAGGAAGAGTGAACAGTTTGATGTCTTCACTGCGACATAATGTGACGAGGAAATCACCCAAAAATACATACAATTTAAAAAGGAACGAAGAGTCCAAGTACATCAACGACTACAACCCAGTGATTTTGTCCATGTGGAATGCTAACATGGATATACAGTTTGTGGCTGACAACTGTATGGCTGTGGCTCGGTATGTGACATCTTACATCACCAAAAAAGAAAAGACAGAACTGAAGGATATGTGGGAGGACATTTCCCATGAAAAGAGCCTCAGCAAGAAGTTGTACAGTTTCAGTCTGAAGATGTTGTCGCATCGAGAAATCGGAGCTTACGAATGTTCTGATCGATTGTCTTCAGCAAGTCTCTATGCCAAATCCAGGAGTATCGTTTGGGCGAGTCTTGGTCTTGCTGCAACGCGAAATCGAGTTCTAAAACCTGTCCGGGAAATTGAGTATTTGGCAGAAAAGGAACCAAACAGTACCGACATTTTGAAGACCAACATGTTGGATACATATTATCCAAATCGAAGCAGTCACCTTGAGAATGTTTGTCTATATGAGGTTCTACAAAATTATATATTCAAGAGGAACATCAAAGAAGATATTGAGAAAGGAGTGTATGCTGTAATTGGAAGTGGGGGATGCCTGGTCAAGCAAAGAAAATGCCAATTAGTAAACCATCGAAAATTGAGTGGCGAATCTCCAGAAAAAAAGGAGTTCTTCTATTTAGCACTTTTGCAACTTTTCAAGCCTTGGCGTGCAGAAGAGGAACTGCTTGGAGATTTCCTCTGTTACAAAGACTCTTTCACTGCTGCTAAGGAGACCATAGAATGTCCTGCTTTTCCCAAATATCAAGAAATGCTAACTTTGGAAATTGAGCAGGAAGCAACGATTGCAGCCGAGATTGCCAGAGACAGTTCTCAGGACAGTCAGAGTTCTGTTTCATTGAGTCAAGATCCACTTGGAGGACCTATTATCGAAAATGAAGCTGCCACTGCTATGAATGAAGTGGAAAGAGCCATGGCACATGCTCAGGAGGATTCAGTTAACTTAGAAGACTTGGAAAAACAACTCAACGTTGAGCAGAGGAAAATATATGATGAAGTTACCAAGCAAATTGAGCATGGATTAAGTCATGAGAAGAAAGAGTGCTCATGTACATCGTTGAAGCCTGTCCGACTGTACGTGAGTGGAGAAGCGGGAACTGGAAAAAGTTTCCTCATTAAAGCAATTTCTTGTTATTTGCAGGAAAGGACTGAGTCATCGCTGTCTTGTGTTGTCACCGCTCCTACTGGACTGGCAGCACATAACATTAAAGGTATTACTTTGCATCGTCTACTGATGCTGCCAGTGGAGCATGACAACAAATTACAATACCACAAGTTATCTGGGGATGCTTGCTGTGAAGTTTCAAGAGTCTTGAGGAAAATGAAACTACTTATCATTGACGAAGTAAGCATGGTTTCCAATGTCATGCTTGCCTTTGTGCATTTGAGAATGCAAGAAGTACTTAAAACTGAATATGATGTGTTATTTGGTGGCAAACACATCATTGTTTTCGGAGATCTTCTGCAGCTGACACCAGTAAAAGGTCAACCTGTGTTCAAAATACTCACGCATGAAGATACCAGGAAGTGCCTAGGGAGCATTGGCAACGTCAATATATGGTTAAACTTCAATTATGCTGAACTGCATGAAAATATGCGTCAGGCGAAGGATGAAGATTACAAGAAAATTCTACAAGATATTAGAATTGGAAAAGTGACCGAGCATGGAAAAGAAGCTTTAAATGCACGATTACTTTCAAATTTATATCCCGAACAAGAGATTGTGCCTGAGAATATTTTTCAGAAAATTACTGAGAAGAAATCCGGAATATGTTTGATGCCAACTCTTGCAGAATGTGCCTTCTTCAACAACAAAATGTTGAATTTAGAAAAGCAAGAGATTGTGAAACTTGAAGCTATTGACAAAATAGAGCATATGGGATCAACAATTATTTTGTCAGAGAATTTGAAATCAAAATTGGATTCATTAGAGAAGACTATATCTAAAACAGCGGGTTTTGAAAAGACTTTGAATGTGTGTTTAAATTGCCGAATCATTTTGAGAAGGAATTTACATGTTGAAAGAGGTCTGGTAAATGGATCAATGGGTAATGTTGTTGATTTTGAGAAATACAGAAATAGAGATGGAATAGAATTTTTAAAAATTAAATTTGATGGCATTGAGGAAGTACAGCTAATTGGTCGTTGTTCTGCTAGGTTTTTGCTTGTTAAAGACTTATATGTTCGCCGTAAACAGTTTCCTGTTTGCTTGGCATATGCGGTGACAATCCATAAATCGCAAGGTTTAAGTGTAGACAGTGCATTGGTGAATATTGGCAGTTCTGTGTTCAAGGAGGGTATGGCATATGTGGCATTGTCACGAGTTAGAACTTTATCGGGATTGTACTTGATTGACTGTGATGTCACAAACATTTGTGCGGATCTAGATTGTGTTAAGGAATACAATAGGTTAAGAAGAGAGTATGCGCCACATTTGCCTCAATATCCTTTGTTTGAGAAACGTGTGGTAGGCCGGAAATGTAGAAATATCAGTAATAGTAGGGAGGTTGTAGCAAAAAGACCAAAAGTCAATGAACCGAAAATTGTTAGCAGAAAGAAAGTGGATTCTGTTGAAGATGTTGTCGGTTTTCAATTTGAAAACAGTTCTGGTGTCAACTGCTATGCAAATGTAATGGTTAATGTTCTCTTTTCACTAGAGAGTTTAAAAGAACAGATTCTGTTGAATTCAGAACAAATTTTATGCTGTTTGTTGAATTCTGTTTTCGAGAAATGTAGCACTGATCGAACAAAAGTAGAAAGTGTGTCTGAAGTTCGTTATCTGTTAGATGAATGTTCAGGTCAAACAGACTTCTCTGAAAATAATCAGCAAGATTGTCAGGAGTTTTTAATGTATATGCTTGATGTATTGCAAGATGAGGGTGTAGATGTAGATCACCTGTTTGGGCTTTCTTATCAATGGCAGCATGACTGCGAGAACTGTATGGTATCAAGTACTACTAGTGTAGACTCAGAAAGATTTATATATTTAACTTTGCCAGACAGTAAATCAGTCTCCTTTAATAAGCTAGTAAATGCAGCGGATCACAACATGGAGTGTAGCCAATGTGAATCTGAAATGATGTCAACATTATTTATACGTAGATATGGCCAGTATGTCATTTTAATGATCCAACGATGTAGGCCTGATGGATCAAAATTGTCAACTTTAATAAAAAATGTTGTGGCTTCTCAGCTGTCAATATCAGGAAGGACTTTTGTAACTGTAGCAATTATCTATCACGATGGTCCTTCAACAACATCAGGACATTATACAGCTTATTTAAAGTCTCGAAACGGCTGGTCATTCTGCAATGATTCCGTTGTAACTTTCAAAAAAAAATTGCCGTTTGACCTTAAAAATTCTTATCTGGTGTTTTTAAAACCAAAATTTTAAAGAAAGAATCTCGGGATTTCCTGTGAGGAATTGCAAAAGGTTCATCAAGTAGAGGGAATGTAAGTCTGCAATGCTGTCTAGATTATTGGTCCAAAACTTTTAATTATAATGTCAATTTAAAAATCCAACTATATAAACCTGATGCAAGTAAGTCTGCTTCATAGTAAGCAGTATCAGTGTCATAGGAAAAGGAGAACATGAGTGACAAAGAAGGGTAAGATATTAGTAGTCCAGGATTGTGAAAATAATCTTAAATGTTTTCTTTTTGAAAGTTGCGAAAATAGAAAATGACGGGATTTGATTGGAAGAATTACAAGAGTTGTGAATCGCTGCAACATGATTTGGCCTAGTGGAAACATGTGGTAGAATGTGAGAAGTCTTTTCTTGTATGTAACATATTTTTCAAAACGATGGAGGTTTTCTTTCAGAAAGTGGCGGGCTGAAAATATTTATAGCACAACAGAGTGGACGCTGTTCATTTGACATCCTTCGACGTCATTGAAAGTAAGTTAATTTTAAGGAGTTTTGAATTCAGATTTCTTAGGTTGTATGGGTTTTTTAAACACAATCATTTTGATTGTGTTTTTTTTTCCCCGCTGTTACATGATGAATACCTTCAAGTCACTGATTTAAGTGAAATTTGATACATTCTGAGAACAGCAAAAATAAACCATTTAACATGTATAATTAATGTTCTGCTTTTTGTACTTATGATATACATTTAGAAATGTGAGGTAGATATGGAGAAACTGAGTCTTCTGTAAGTGTCAATTTTAATGCTTACAGTGCTGTACTTCTGGGTACTGTTTTTTTTTAAAAAAAGGAATAGGCCTCACCTCAAAGAAAGCTCTTGAAAGCACACATCTTATTTGCATCCTGAAACAATCATTTAAAATGTTAGACACAATTTTATGATGGCTTTACATCTTTTTTGCGCTGCTATTGCATCACTATTGTGAGACATCAGCAGTGCAAAAGAAGCACCATGTTCCAAAATAGGCCTCAGTTCATCAGCATGAAGATACTGTTTGTTTAAAATATATATCTTTAGGATTGTGTAGGGGACGTAGAGAAGCAGAGGCTTCTGTAAATGTCAAAGTTGTTGAAAAACTGTTTCTTCTTGAACGTTTTCCCTTTTCTTTTCTAATTTTTAAATACATGTTTTAATATTTTTGGAAATGTTTGTTCTCTCTTTTACAGATTGAAAGTATGAAAAAATATTTTAAAAAGGTAACAAGAATTATAAGGTAAATGTTTTCTACTCTTTTTACCCGCAATGCACTGCTGATGATGTCACTGACCATGTCATGAATGATGTAATAAGAGGACATGACTTACTTCATTGGTAGGCCTTCACATGCATTATCTGCTCTGTATTCTTCAACAAGTGTAAAATTGATCTGTAACCCTGTGTAGGTCTCACCTTAAACAAACCTCAGGAGAGATCACACCTTATCGTCATCCTGAATTAATAAATAGATCTATTAAACAGTATCTCTGGTTTACTCCCTATAGCTGTCTTTCTTTTAACATTACTCTCTGTTTACTTCCCTTATACTAACTCTTCTTTTTTTAAAAAAAATATTTTTTTGGTTCGCTTCAAGTTCGCGAACCGGGCAGCGAACCGGAAAGCGAACCAAATAGAAATAGAGCTTGCCAGAGTGCTAAACATTCTAGCAATTTTATTTGAAAGGGGAGGTAGTTCTGAAAATAACTTTTTTTTAATGTTTTTGTTGTTTTGTTTTTTTGTTTTTTTTTCTGAACATTTTTTGTTTTTTTTGTATTTTTAGAACAGTTTTATGTTTTTTTTGTGTTTTTCATGGAGGGGGAACAACAAAAAACAGGCATTGAAAAGGGCTCAACAGGAGCAAAAAAAAAATTACTGTTTGGGTGGGTTAGGGCACTTATGGTTTTCAAACACCAAGTTGATTAAGTTCACGCTCATGTTCCCACATGAGAGCAGAGCACCACAATATGTGCACGTAAACTTCATGTGTTTGAAGTTTGGCTGTATGTTTGGCACAGTTTCCTGTGCCTCTCTTCCTGCCACCTGGCCATATGGCGATGCATAGTATAGTTGCCCATACTATACTTTTTGTCAGTGCCTCTAGATAATCTGTATTTGCAGATTAGGCAGGTGGCATACTTGGCATTGACCTTCTTCTCCCCTCGAGGGATTGAGAAAAACTGCCATATAAAACTTGTTTTCCTTCGGGAAACACGGGGCAACACCTGTATAAATTGAGGTTCATCTGTGTCCTCTTCTTCTAGGTCCTCCTCTTCCTCCTCTCTGTTGGAGATGAATTGTGATGGTGGTCCTCTCTTCTCATGAGGAGGTTGAGGTGGTGGTGGGGGTCCACCAGCTGAAGCAAGGATAGAAGCCATTGCTGAAATACTGGAAAATGGTCTTTCTCTCACCAAGATGAAAGTCAGAGTGAGGAAAGAAGGAGGGGTTTACATGATTTGGGAAAAGCTAAAGTTCTGAACCAATGAAAAATGTTATTTTTAGGTCACATGACCTAGTCATACATCATTTGGAAACCAAAAGTGAAATGAACCAATGAAAAGTTTGATAAACAAGTCACATGACCTGTTCCGCTTACGTTACGCGGTGCGCGCCGCGTCCCGGACCGTTTCCGGTTCGCGGTCCGGAACACTTCCGGGAGCGCTAACGCGGCGCGTCATAAGACGCACTACGCGACAACGTGATATGTCGCGCTTCCGCGACGCGTCACAGTTGCGCTAACGAAACGTTTACCGGTTCGCGGACTAGGTCGCGGCATCAAGTTGAGCTAACGGAAAGCTTCCCGGTTCGCTTACCGGAAGCAAAGAAAAAAAATATTAAAAAAAAAATTATCAATAAACATCTAAAATATATTTTGGGATTTAAAGAAGAATACATTTTACAGCTACAGATGTTAGCTTTTAAAAAACCAATGAAATTCACAGAAAAAACCATAGGTTATAGACCATATATAGTTAGGAATTTGCATTTACAAAACCTTGAAAATTCACTGAAAAAACCATAGGTTATAGACCATATATAGTTAGGGATTAGCATTTACAAAACCTTATTTTACTCGCATAAAACCATTGAAATTTCATATATAGTTAGTTGCGCTAACTATATATCGCGCACCCGCAATCCACTGCTGATGATGTCACATATTACATCATTCATGACATGGTCAGTGACATCACTGATGACATCACTGATGACATCTCAAATGACATCACTGATGACATCTCAAATGACATCATTGATGACATCACTGATGACATCTCAAAAGACATCACTGATGAAATCACTGATAACATCTCATTTGACATTACTGATCACATCACTGATGATATCATTCATGTGATAATACGATGAACCTCTTCAGACTCTAATATAACATTAGATACAATCAGTGTAAACAGACACTCACAGACTGTCACTCATCCATGGAGTTACTAACACACCTAGTCAGTCATGCAAAGAATCAATCACACCTCCATTTCCTCAACTATACAGTTATACACACCTTACTTATTCAAACATATACTAACACATATTTACTCTCTTATACAATCCCTGATACAAGTTCACAATGATCCATACAGCCACTCACACATTCACTGGCTCTTATGCACAGTTATTTATATATGTCAACTCTCACATGTACTGTGTTTTACATATGTACTTACTTTGACATGTAGCACTGAGATATCCATTCACTCACCAATACACTCATGCAGACAGTCAACCACCCATACAGCTGTTTCCACATGCACTTTTGAACCCATACATCTAGTGAATCAACTGCTCACACATCTATGCACAGAGTCACACACCTCCCAGCCACCCACACACACACTCAGTCTCCCATACAAATACTTGGGCAACCAATCAATAACCCATATAGTTACTCATATAGCTACTGATCAACACATGCAGCAGTTTACAGAACAACAGACATAATGATGCACAAATTAAGATAGTTTAGTCACTAACCCATGCACTCAGTGAGACACATTAAATCACTCACTCATACAGTCAGTCATGCACCTACTAAATCCTTCATCCAGACACTTATACATCCACTCATTCTTCAATATGTAAGACATATTTTAACTTTACAGAAACATACAGTCACTGGGTGTTGTCATCAGTGATGTCACTGACCATGTCATGAATGATGTAATATGTGACATCATCAGCAGTGGATTGTGGGTGCGCGATATATAGTTAGCGCAACTAACTATATATGAAATTTCAATGGTTTTATGCGAGTAAAATAAGGTTTTGTAAATGCTAATCCCTAACTATATATGGTCTATAACCTATGGTTTTTTCAGTGAATATATATATATATATATATATATCCACAGAACTACAATCTTCGCTCGCACCCGTTGGGAATTGAAACAGGAGCACGAACCACGATTCAGTGCAGATTTAACTTTTATTGAGTTCCAACAAACACTGCAGCATGACACGTTTCAACCCTGGAGGGTCTTGATCACAGAGTCTTGATCACATATATATTACCTACTGGTGGTCGCCATTAGGTAGTTATAGTTAAGACCTTGTTTCTAATCAAAAAGCGTTTTTTCTTTTGCCAATATCCTTGGCGCCAGTTGACGAATCTTCACGAAATTTTCAAAGCGAATGGGGCGCTCCGGTCAGCTCCTTTCTTGAAAGGTTCAGGGTGATTCGTCAAGTGGGGGCAGAGAAAAAAGGGGAGTCCCAAAACGCATTTTTCCCATGTTAATTTCCATAAGAACTTTAAACAAAGCTACAGCCCAAACTGCTAAACGGAATTACACCAAATTTGGCAAAAATGTAGGTCTTGGTCCAGAAAGAGCCCTTTTTTAAAATGGTGTAAATTTGTTCAGTAGTTCTAGAGAAATTATAAAAAGAAAAGTTTCAATATCCGAACACTGAGGAGGGTTCGCGAACCCTCCCGGGCACAAGCTTCACTCTGATTGGTTGTTAACACTCCAGACCAGGAAGTGTTTGCAGTCATCTTGTGACTCAAGTCACAAGAAAACAGTGAAAAAAACATTTAAAAAACAAGAAAAGGGGGCAGGGGAACAACACCCTGACCCCCTAGGCCAGCTGAGGTGGTATCCCAAGGGCCAAAAAAAGCATTTATTTTTTTAAAATGGCCAAATTCACGCTGGATTCACGAATCAGGATCAGAAAATTTTAAAAAACGAAGGGCTCCAGTGCTTCGTTTTCTATAGGTCACCGGGCGGGGCAGGTTCTGGGGGCAATTAGTCATTTATTTGCGAGATCCAGCGGGGGCACCCGCAACCCCGGGGACAGCCACCTCTCCGGGCTTAGTTAATTGAATGGAGGGCACACGGCCCCCCCACCCGGTGGGAGAACTTTACATTTTCCCTGCCCACGCTCTGTGCCATGGAATTAGATCGTGTCCTGGGGGTTCTGAATACTGTCATTGAGCCGGCTCTTTGCATTGGGGTCCACAAGGCAATTGTATGCCTCAGGGAGGGGGGTATGCGCGGCTCCCCTCCCCTTCATGAAATTACTAGACTCAGGGGATGGGGTCCACAGAGACTTGTGCAGGCTTGGGTAGAGGGCTACAAGCCCTTCTTCCCTTAAATAATTGTCACACTTTGCTCCAGCTTTAGCCCACCAGGGTAGGTTTAGTTGCGTGAGAGGTACCTTTTTTAAAAATGTTTTGAGGGTTCTGGGACTCCACCGCCAACCAATGGGCTCAAGGTATTGCTACCCAGCCCCCTATGTCTTATTTTTGTATTTTTTCTAGGGCTCAGGGCTTGGTCCCGAGTCCTAAGATGGCAGCCAGCACTTCCTGCTCGAAGTCGTGGCAGCCAATCAGATCTTTTTTTACATCTGTCAGCTCTACAGATCCTTTGTGGCATGATATATACAATTATTTCATCTTATTTGCTCCAGAACTACCAAACAGATTTCCACAAAACACAAAAAGCACTCTTTCTCGGCTAAGATCTAACTTCCTGCCAAAGTTGCTGTAAATCCGTTTAGCTGTGTCTAAAGTTCTTATGGAAAATTGTATAGGGAAAGGGAGTTTTGCCCCACCCCCTCTTTTCCCCGGCCCCTACTTTATTGATCACACTGAAAGGGCTAGGCCCATAAGTATGGAACCCATTTTAGAAACAAAATCTGATGATTCTTTTTAGCAGCCTGGAAGCGTAGAGAGGAGAAAATTCACTGTTCGTACCAATTAATTAAACAAGTAATTTTTTTGGGACACATAGTAACCACAGACAACTAAGTGAGATTAGTTAATTTATTACAAAGCCAAAAATAAATGAACATAAAGACACCTCAATATGAGGGTGTAGAAGTACATTGGAATCAGCTTATAGCCAAATAAGTGTATCCAAATTAGACGAGGTAACATAAGCAAAAAAATCAATACAAGATGAAGGATGCAGAGGATCAAAAAACATGAGTCAGGTTTCCCTGTAACGAGGGTTGTTGAATATAAAGCCTTAATCTATACCTACACTATCACTAAGATTGCATCCCTACTTAGGCATCTTCAGAAAATGGATGAAAAAAGGTGTCAGCATGTGGAGTCTTCCAAAGAAGTCTCTTCCCAATTGATTAAGTCAGTTAGCATGACGCTATGAAGAAAAGCTTGTTCTAATATACTCTCTCCCCAAACACAAAGGAAGAAGTGGGCCATTCCCTACTCTCAACATCACATTATTTCAGGTGTCTTTCCCAAGAGTCTTTGTGGATCACGCCATCTGCTCTTGGTACAATCCTAATAGTAGTTTTCCATGAGATAACAATGTTCTTGTTTTGCAACATTTTGCCCTTGGCTCCCAGGCCTTCTCCTGTATGAAGCACAACAGGCTTCTTTTACCAACTCAAGTTTACGACGTAACTTCTTCTCTCCTTGCCTGACTATTAAAATACAGACATTATTCTTGCTAACAAGAGCGCTTCTATAACCTGGAACACAAAATCAAATCCACAGCTCACATGAAATGCAGCTTTTAATTATGAAGCAAGAGTTTCCAGGGAAATGCATTTCAGGCCTAAAAGATTCATCTAACATAAGAAACCAGCATATTAACTTTATGAATTTGCATAGGTAAATAAGGCACATTCAATTAATGCATTTACTTACATGTAAAACAATACAATTTATAAAAATGTTTAGTACAGGAATAATTGTCAGCTTCACAACACAAGTTCTTCACGTTAATGTTTTCTGCTAATTCCTTCACTTTCTACATTAATTCTCCATGTTACTTTTCAATGACCTAAGCACATCACGTTTTGAGTTAATACATTTCACAATTTTAATATCTCATATTATTACAACAAAGGATTATATGCGGGTGCGCTCTACACGTGTGATTGTAATGCACCCCTTTCGAGAAACACGTCATTTCGGCTAAATCAACACCAAAACTTTCCAGGCTCAAATTAGTCAACAAGTAGCATGTGTTTGGAAAGTTTTGAGGAGATTTTTCAAACGGGGCTGGCGAAAGTTATTAGCCACACAAACTATCCTTACTATAACTACCCAGTGACAATCGCCTATGGGTAGTGATAGACAGACAGACAGACAGACAGATAGATGCATATAGAGGAATGCATATTGATATGTGTGCATATGTGTATTTGTATATACTGTACCTTTTGAGAAAGTTCTGGATCTTTGCGTATATGTACATGCATATTATACCAGTGAAATTTCAGAGCAACTGTACTAATAAATGCACATTATGGCATTTATATTTACAGTGCGAAGTCAATTTCCACTTTATTCGCACAGTAGCTTGACATTCACATGAGAATCATTGTTTGCAGCCTCACATATTGAGTGGCACAATAATGTTACACATGAAATCAGCTCTCCTTCCAGTCAGCAGGCCTCTTCTATGTGGTTTTACCTTTTTGCTTAAACTTAACCACTTGCATCCTACTTGTGTTTAAATACATTTTGTTAAAACAAACCCACATGAATATGGGATGGCCTAGACCAGCAAACAGCGTTTCCAATGCTGCTGTTACCAGGCAGGTAGGTAACAATGCGGCCGTTACAATGGCTGCATTGTTACCACATGTGGCTTTACATCGCAAATCGTTTCTACGACTTGCGCTAAGTAGCATGCAACACTAGGGAATGTATTGGATTTGATATCCAACACATTCCCTGCTGTTGCGCTAACTGGTGTAGGAATAGTAATTTATGCTCTTCCTAAGTCCAGCACGCCACCTAGTGCAAGTCGTAGAAACGACTTGCGATGTAAAGCCACGCGTGGTAACAACTACTTTGTTATAACGACCGCGTTGTAACCTACTGCGTGGTAATTGCACGCGTAGTAACGTGCTATATTCGCCTAAACCCTATATGCAGGTGTGCATAATATAATAAACTATATAATACAGTTCAGTTCAGTTCAAAAACCTTTATTTCGGTCACTAGGACCATAAAAGCATGCAAAAATAAAGGAACTGCATTATTGGTTTAAAACATTCCGAACAGTGCAAAAGGGACCTATTAAATCAAGGACAATTTGGCTAGACATAACAACATAGCATTTTGGTAATAGAATACAATAGTAAAGATGCGGGTGAGAAGAAAAAAACACAAAACATGGGCAAAAATACCAGATCATTTCATATAGTGTTAATAAATAAGCCCAATGCATATGACAGAACAGCAATAATATAATAAACTAGCAGCCCGTCCGGGAGCAATCAGGCTTCAGGGCCCCCGCCGCCCCTACATTGTCCGTGGGTCCCCCGAAGTAGCAGCCCGTCCCGACCTTGGCTCCAGGGCCCCCGCCCGCCACGACATTGTCCGTGGGTCCCCCCGGAGCCTTACCTCATCCGCCGCACCTCCCCGCGCTCCTGAGTTCACCGGTCCGCCGCTCCTCGCCGCTCCTCCCCGCCTGTCTGCCGCTCCTCTCTGCTCCTCCCAGCCTGTCCGCCGCTCCTCCCCGCGCTCATGTACGGCGCTCCTCCTCGCGCTCCTGGACGCCGCTCCTCCCCGCGCTCCTGATGTCAGCACGCACATCGCGGCCGGCGCTACTTCTTTTTTTTCTCGTAACGTAAATTTTTTAAATAACATATTTTTTTAATTTATATAGCCTATGTCTATCTTCACACCTTGACAATTACAACGATGTATCGGGTGTGTGGATTGGCGCTGTGGTTCCCGAGTTTACCCGCCTCAAAGATTCAAAGTTCTTCCTTTATAATAGTAGTATAGATAGTTAAAATCACTAAATTCCTATAAAAACTACATTGAACATTAACATTTTAAAAGCTTTTTTCCATTTATAGGTAATAAAATAGTCTATGCATTGGACTCTTGTGATGGTACTGCAGTCTGGCTACCAATTTTTAATTGTTTTTTTTCTTCTAAAAAATCCCATTGACTCCACCACATTGCATTTAGGAACCGAGAGAGTTATCGTACTTCAAAACTCTATATGCCGCCATACATTGCACAAACCCTAGATTTTTACACAGTTGTAGAATCCAACATCGCCTTGCTTTTTTGTAACCGGGGCAAAAGAATAGAACATGCAGTTCAGATTCCTCCTGGTTATTACAGGCCGGACACCCAAGTAGGGGCAGATCAGCCCATTTGGAGGTGAAAGCCCGGAGGGGTAGAGTGCTGTGTCTGAACTGAACATATAATTTCCTTGCTATGAGGGGTAGGATGTCATCCAGAAAGAGTTCTAGTTTGTAGTTCTCCTTAACAATGAAGAACTGGGTAGTTAAGGAGCCTAAATTCGGGTTCGCCTGGATGGACTCAAGCTTTTGGGTTAGATACACTCTCCGGAGTTCGGCTCAAAAAACCAAGAAGCTGATTTCCTCAGGATTACACCAAAGGGTTGGTTTGCCTATCCTTGCACATAAGTGCCTTACATACGCAAGCCAAGGAACTTTTTTACTACACCTGGATATGCTAATAGCTCCTTGGTTTCTGCTTAGTACTCAGCCAATTCAGTGGTCACCCAAAGCCTTTGCCAAAAAATTAGGGGGCGTAGAGCAGCCTCATCCTCAATGGGGGCTATGCCTAAGTCTAGCCACAAGGGGATTAACAGGGTACTAGGCGGGAGGCCTAGGATTTGTCTGAGGAAACTTTTCTCTTCTTTACTTAAAGAAGCAGGGGAGCAGGGGCGCTAGGTGGTGCCGGACTGCAATGGCTGCTTTGGTGTAGATCTCCCGCCGAGCCGGGCGCTTAAAGCAGCATAACCCCCATCCTGCCATCTAATATCCTGCCTAACACATCACCAACTGACCCCGGACGGCCTACTGCAGCTGCGGTGTGATTTTGGAGCCAGAGCTCCGGCTGCCGCTACAGTAAAACGCTGGTGAGAGCCGTGGCGGGAGGAAGAGGCAGTTCGCGCCAGAGGGCAGCTGCGGCCGCTAAGATCACACGAGGCCGCGGCTGTGAAGGCCTGCACGCGACGTGACAGACGACACTGGGCAAGGCCTGGAGGCTTGCCAGATCGACCCAGCGGTAATCCGACCATTGGCGCCTACACAAGAAGGACATATGGGGCACTCCTACAACTTGGAGCAACTCACCCAGGACGAGCCTCCTGCAGTAAATACATGGCGGAGGAACTTGGGCCCTGTAGGGCTGAAGAGGAGAGAGCAGGAGGAGGCTGGGCACGGGTGAGAACTGCTGCAGAGGCAGGGCACAGGTACAGATTGAGCTGGCTTGGACACATTTGAAGGGGATAGCTAAGGCTGAATGAGACTAATGGCGACGAACGGTACAGTGATAGCCGCCATTTTGCAACCAGACGCGACGCTGAGCTAAGGAGGCTGAAGCAGGCATACTAGTGCTGGAAGGCGGTAGATTAGACACCCTGCTGCTGCGCTGGTCTGCACACATAGTGCCTTCACCATTGCGGGCTGCGACCTCTTCCCCAGCTCAACATAGCAGAGCCGGTGGCACTGCCACGGGAGCCTCTTGAGGATCCGCAGAAGGCCGCCATTTTGGAAGCGGGTGTGCCATGGACACTAGCTGCTTAGAGGGGCCTCGCATAGTGGGGAAAAGCACGGCGCTTGAGATTCTCAGGTACCCTGGGACCCGATATTGTTGCCTGCAAGTAGAGAACATTTGCGGGCTAGCCTGACCTGGGCCATTGAGGGGGTCGCCCTGATCTAAATCTGGACGGAGGCCTGGGACTGAGGGAAAGCTGACAAGGCCGGGCGCTGTAAGGTTGCCTGCCGGGAGAAAACAGGGTCTACCCTCCGTTCATCAGTCGCGCTCACGCCGTGGACAACCTGCCGGCATGGGTTAGATGGAGCCAAGACAGTCGAAATTGGGGTTCGACACCCGCAAAACACCCAGCTCATCGTCCAGGGGCCAAGGTGATGACGACCCGCAGGAGACTAGAGAGGAAGGCTGGAAGGCTTTGCTGGTGGGCATGCAGCAAAGTGTCACCTCCATAGACTCAAAAATAGCCTCTATGAGCCACAGGCTGGACAACGTCGTAGCAAAGCTGGACAAACATGAAGAGCGGCAGAAGGAAGCTGAACATAGGGTGTCTGATCTGGAGGATGGAGCGGGGGCGAGTAAACAGCATATGTTACAAATGGACAAGCTCTTTAAAGTCATTGCTGACAAGAACGAAGAGTTGGACGCCCGCTCCAGGAGAAACAACGTTCGCATGCTAGGCCTAGCTGAGACCACCAGCACGGGTAGGCTGGAAGATTTCATGGAACGCCTACTTATTGACCTATTTGGGAAGGACTCATTTTCAGCTCATCTGGTTATCGAAAGGGCTCACCGATCACTGGCGATGAGGGCTCCCCCGGGCACCCCCCCACGCCCGGTCATAATGAGGTTCTTAAATTATCGCGACAGAGACACTACGGCTAGCGAGAGAAAAAGGGGAAGTGAGGTACGAGAACACCCCTCTATCCTTCTACCCTGATTTCACCCAAACAGTGCAGGAAGCCCGACGCATATTTCTGGCTGTGAAGAAAAAGCTGCAGTCCCAAAACATCCAGTATGCAATACTATATCCTGCGAGACTATGGATTCACCACAGTGGAACTCAACACATCTTTAACACTCCACAACAGGCAGAGGAGTATCTCAAGTGCGACAGACGATCGTCTTCCCGAGAGGAAGCCGCGAGACGCCGATCAAGATCACACTCACCGCTGTTGGAGCCTTCTTGAGGATTGCGAGTGCCTGGATCCAGGAGCTTGGCTGCCAGCAGTGGGGCTACTAAAAGACGCTATGCTGACTGGTGATGTATAAACTCAGTTATTGCCGAGATGGCACAGATGGTCGCCCGGCCGCTCGCCTCTGTCCCGTCAGACCGACCCCTGAGGTTCAGGAGGTTGCGGATGGGTGAGATATTGAGGCTGAATGGTTATGGCGGGAGCCCCTAGTGGCCCCCTATTGTGGGCATTCCCCCTAGTTTCCGTTTTCTTCTAAATGGTTCAAAGGTTGAGAGCGCAGCAGCTCTGTTTTGGGGTGATTGGAGGGGGGTGTTTCTCCCTGGCAAGTTGGGGTAGCCGGTGTGGGTGATGGGGGGAGGGACATGGGACAAAATAATGGGCAGAGATTCTACCGTGAGTATGTGAGTAAAAGAGGCGACCAAGACTTCCCACAGCAGGCACACCCCGATAGTCATGACTGATGTGAGCAGGGACGGAACAGATCATTTCCGGGAACGTGAGGGGGCTGAATGACCCTAGAAAGTGACTGCAGGTGTTAGGCTACCTGGACAGGCATCACGTCCACATCGCCCTCCTACAGGAGACACACTTAGCAAAGGGGAGTGCTCCTCGCTTTGCATCCAGATGGGCATCATATAGCTGCTTTGCATCCTTTTCATCCTACTCAAGGGGGGTAGCCATACTAATTAAACGTGGAGTCAGATTTGTGGAGAGCGGGACAGACTTGGACCCCGAAGGGAGGTATTGCCTGATGTGGGGTAGGCTTCACACACACGATATAGTGCTTGCAACTTATTATGGGCCGAATATTGATAATACGCTCCACATGCTCACACTATGAAGCCAACTGCATACGCTTGACTACAGGTATGCTATATGGGGGGGAGACTTCAATACTGTAGTAAACCCCAGCTTGGACTGGTCCCATGCCACTGCAGTGCATTATACCACCTCACAGCGTACCTTGCAGGACATTGTAGACACAGACAGCTTGGTGGACACTTGGCGCCACATGCACCCATCCAGTAAGGCAGGAACGCACCACTCAGCCGTGCACAATACATGGGCCAGACTGGATTATGCATTTGTCACAAAAGGCATGGCACACTGGGTGGGCGGGTAACCCATATGGCCAAAATGTTCTCGGATTACTCCCCAGGGTTAGTTAACGTGAGGCCCCCGGTAGACTTGGCACCATACAGTAATTGGAGACTTAATCCTTTGCACCTGCAAGATGCTGTTTTTATGCAGAGATAGAACAGGAGATAAAGGAATTCTTCCCCAGGAATACGGGATCTGTAGCTAGCCTCACGACGGTCTGGGAAGCCTTCAATGTGACTGTGAGGGGGTGGTGCATCTCCACGGGTGGGGCATATTGAAAGATCTGCGACAGACCCTGAGCACTCTGGAAAAAGAGATTAAAGGGCTTGAGAGGGAGATTCATAACCGGGATGAGGCAAGTACTCTCAAGGCTAGCCTGGGGAAGAAAATGACGGAGTACGGAGAGGCCGCAGAGAGGGAGTGTAGATTTCGAGGGAAGCATTGCACTGCCAGGATATATGGAGAGGGGGCTAGGCAGGGGAGATCCCTAGCGGGAGCGGTTAGTCCCCCCAGATTCCGCAACTATGTCATTGAATGGCAAAAATAAGCAGGGTAACCCTTGTAGGCCCCTTCCGTACCAAATGTCAGACCTCACTAGGTATTATAAACAACTTTACACGTCACAGAGACAATGCACACTGTACCTTGGGGACTACTTCGAGGATGTAGCCCTCGCATGGCTGCGAGATGTGCAGCGTAAATTCTTGGCTCTTGATCTTGAAGTGGATGAAATCACTGATGCTATATTGAGTATGAAATTGGGCAAATCCCCGGGCTCGGACGGGATCCTAATAGATTTCTATAAGACCTACGTCTCCATTTTTACCCCCAAACTCAAGGCGGTATTTTATGAGGCGCTGGAAGAAGGTACCCTACCTGAGACCATGAGAGAAGCTCACATCCTATCGCTGCTCAAACCCGGTAAGCCTCCTGACCAGGGTGACTCATACTGCCCCTTGTCACTACTAAACAGCGATACTAAAATTCTGGCGAAAGTGCTTGCTACTATTTTAAATCTCCTCCTAGAAAAATGAGTGTTGCCCGATCAGGCAAGATTTGTGCCAAATCTAGCCACAGCCCATAATCTTCGGACCCTATTGGCAATTATCCAGGACATAGACCCAAACTGCGCAGCGGTGGCTGTCTTCCTGGACGCCACCAAGGCGTTCAACTCGGTGGAGTGGGACTACGTGCTGGGGACTCTGGCGTACATGGGGATGCCGGAATCCGTGCGCTAGGGTTCTCCTTAATGGGTCCCGCTCGGACACCTTTTCCATAACCAGAGGAATGAGGAAGGGGTGCCCCCTGTCTCCCGTTCTGTTTGCCATAGCGGTGGAACCCCTGGCAGCTAAACCGAGGCAGCACCACAATCATAGAGGCCTTATCTACCCCTCCAGGCAAGTCTTAGTTTCCCTATACGCCGACAACATTACCCTGTACATTCATAAACCACAAGACAATCTAAACCCTGTATTGAGGGAGATCACTAAATTTGGAGCAATTGCCGGAGTACAAATGAATTGGGGGAAGTCCGCAATATTCCCACTAACCGACCGTACGCCCTCACACCTTCTGGACTACCCACTGAAATGGGAGAAGGAGGATTTTAAGTATTTGGGGATCCACATTGCCAGGGATAAAGAGGCCTTAACGAGAACAAATTATGGGCGGGCCATGACTAAGGTAACGGATAGCATCACAAGTTTGCTCAAACTGCCCCTATCAATGGCCGGGAGAGTATCGCTAATCAAGATGGTCATAGTACCCACATTTTTATACTTATTCATCCCCTACCACCCGGGAGCTCATTTTTTCACAACGCTGAAAACTCAGTTAGTTAGGTTAATATGGGGCGGAAAGAAAGCACGGTTGAAGTTGGATACCCTTGCACTACCGTACCGTCATGGAGGATTCGACGTGCCCGATTTTGAACAATACTACCACAGTTCACAGGCGCATTTCGAGGTGTATTGGTTTCACCCCCCTACCTTCATGCCCCACCTTGCGGTAGAGGATGGGCATATGGCTCCAGCCCCACCATCGGGGTATGTGTTTATCCATACTAATATAATAAAGAGAGAGCCCAAACCCTTGAGGCGGGTAATCTCAGGAACCACAGCACCAATCACAACACCCAATACAGCGTTGGAAAGGGCAGTTGCAGCAGAAGGACATAGGCTATGCAGACGCCCACCATATACATTTAAAAGGTAAAAGAACTGTGCCAGCAAAGTAGTTGCTTGTGGGCGTTTCTGCGTTGTGCTGTGGGCGTTTGCTGAGGGCGTGACAAAAACTGGGGGAGTGTGGTACGTTCCGCCCTTCATGCCATGTCTCATATCGTGTGCTAATCCCACCCTTCTCTCTTTAAATACCCCTGCACCCCATAATCATAACCCATCCTTACTCCTTAAAATACCCCAACATCCTTAAACATTAACCCATCTTAACCCTATAAATATACCCTGTACCCCAAAACCCAAAACTATCCCTAAACCCTAAAAATACCCCTGTACTCCAAAACCCATACCTAGCCCTGAACGCTATAAATACCCCTGAACCTCAAAACCCAAACCTCCCCCTGAACCCTACAAATACCCCTGTACTCCAAAACCCAAACCTAGCCCTGAACCCTAAAAATACCACTGTACGCCAAAACCCAAACCTACCCCTGAACCCTAAAATACCCCTGTACCCCAAAACCCAAACCTAGCCCTGAACCCTTAAAATACCCCTGTACCCCAAAACCCAAACCTACCCCTGAACCCTAAAAATACCCATGTACCCCAAAACCCAAACCTAGCCCTGAACCCTAAAAATAACCATGTACCCCAAAACCCAAACCTAGCCCTGAACCCTTAAAATACCCCTGTACCCCAAAACCCAAACCTACCCCTGAACCCTAAAAATACCCCAATACCCCAAAACCCAAACCTAGCCCTGAACCCCAAAAATACCCCTGTACCCCAAAACCCATACCTATCCCTAAACCCTAAAACTACCCCTGTACCCCATAACCCAAAACTATATCTGAACCCTTAAAATACCCAAACACCCCAAAACATATACCTCAGTACCCCAAAACATATACCCATATACCCATACTTTCCTTATCCAAACATTTAAAAAAACATGCTTTTACCATTCATGCATTTACAACGAATTTCGTTGTAAATGTATGCGTGGTAAAAGCATATAAAATGTAATGCCATGCGTTATAATGGCATTGCGGATTCATGGTACTTTCGCAATGAAAGTTTGCGGAGTGATGGTATGCGGAAAGAAAGTTGCAGAATAATGGGTGTTTACCCTCCCCCAGTAAGTACATAGGTGGCACGGCGGCCCACATCTCCAGCAACATATTTTTTCACCACCCATTTGAAAAATGCACATGTCTCTCTCATTGATGGCCAGCACCGACATACACTTTTAGACACACCTCCCGCCACAAGTTCTAGAATTGCGAACTTTAGAGCTGGGGAGCTACGTTCGAATCTCGGCATCAGCTCAACATCCTGTGATTCCAGGCAAATCGCTTTGTCTCCCCGTGCCTACCACAAATGAATGTGTTCTTCTGTAATGTAAATTGTGCTCATGCCATGTTGTCGAGTTTGTGCTATATAATATTGCAAGGAAAAATAAAGTAGGGAAACTCCAGTTCATACACTCCTGAATGTGCACTCTTAAGTGCTTCAGCAGTGCACTGTGAATCGGAGCGTTTCCCAGGCCTGTCACAGATAAGAAATGCTATCAAAACGAAATCCTACAAAACAATATACTACTGGCTGGCAGCAATTCCTACCCGGACAACGTCGGCACGGGCTGCTAGTGCCTTATAAGGAAAGAGACAGGGACCCGACTACTGTGGACTGCACAGTCAAAGCCTGGCACTGGTTGGCGAAAGCTGAAGGAGTGCCTCAACTTTACTCCCCAAGAATACCTCTGAGTAACTGCCCGTATCTACAGGTTACGACTGAAAAGATTTGCTAGAACTTACTGACTAAACTGGAATATTTAACTTGGGGGGACTTATACCTTGGGGGTGAATTCCAGACTAAGAAACAGTTCTTTGGGGAAGCCCCACACACATTTATGGACCTCTTCCTGTACACCAGTCTTAGGCAGAGCGTTAGGGCCAAGTCTCCGGACTTCCCAAAGGAGCCGGAGATGTTCACCTCTCTCCATTTGATACTGCAGAAGGACGCACCTGTACATGTCATATCTATGCCATTTGCTAGGGTACGCACTGCTCCTCCTAATACACAAGTCAGGGCGAGGGCAGAATGGGACAGAGACCTGGCTGACCCACTTACTGATGATCAGTGGGAAATGGCATGTCAGCAGACGGAACTAGTATCTGGTAGTAGCAGGCTACGACTGCTGCATTTTAAATTCTTGCACCGACTATATCACACGCCAGCGCACCTGCATAGGCTGCATCTCCGGGATGATGACAGATGCCTTAGCAGGCCCGGACTGGCCATTGCGGGCACCGGGCAATCCCCCGGTGGGCCGCATGGGTGGGGGCCGGTTTTTGCCCCCTGGAGGCCGTTTTGTTACTGGACCGTTTTTGCAGCTTAGCTGCAAAAACGGTCCTGTATCAAAATCGGCAGAAAACCGGCCCTGGCAAAGAGCGCGGTCGCACCCCCAACCCCCTGGGAGGGGGGGCGGCATGGCCGAGCACTTTGCCAGGGCCGGTTTTGGTTCCCAGTCCGGCCCTGTGCCTTAGATGTAAGCAAGGCCCTGCAGACTTCATGCATCTGGCGTGGATCTGCTCTGGCGATGCTGAATACTGGAGGGAGGTTTTTTCAGGACTGACTGAAATGTTCGGGACCCATATTGAGCCACTCCCCACCAGGGCCCTACTGGGCCTGGTGGCAGATATTAAGACTCCACATCCCAAATTTCTCATTATGGGCATTATGCTAGCTCGAAGACAAGTGGCATGTAGATGGGGCAGGGCAAGGCGCCTAAATTTAGGGGTGGGATACAAGATATGACCACGTGGCAGGAATATTTACAAGCATATGCAGAACAATTACCGTTGAAGTCCCGGTCAAAGGATATTTAGGGCCCATTGATAGCTTACCTTGCAAGGCAGCAGGCAGAGGACGACACAAGCGATATGGGAGCAGAGGTAGAAGAAACTATTGCATGAGATGTGAGGATGCACGGGCGGAGAGGAGGATGGGGCGAGGGGAAGTAATGGAGTTATGTAGTGATGGAGGGGATAGATGCCAACTTTGGGGTGTGTGGCAACGGGTAGCCTTTATATCGAGGCTGCTGCTTGCTGGTAATTAGGATAATGAAACTCACATGCTGGACTCTACTATGAACTTGTTGCCGGACATTACTCACTTAACGGAGGAATACATTAGCAGAATCTAGAATGATACAAGGGAAGGGTAAAGGCGGGGTGACGTTGGGGGGGATATATCTGGGTTAGGGAAAGCATACATAAATATGGTATCATTGCTTCAAGGATGTACAACATGTATGTTATTTAACGGTTTGTACTTTGGAAAAAGAATACAAATAAAGGTTTAAAAAAAAAAAAAAAGAATCAGAGGATCAGTGGCCCGAGTTCTGCCCCATACAGCGTAGCTCCCCTCGCTTGCGCCCTATAGGTCTCAATGGCAGGGGCAATGGGTTTGTAAATTGATTCCCTTACCAATTTAGCTATGCCCCAAGAGGTCTGGGCTAGTTTAAGCTTGGTTTTGGCTATTTGGGGCGCCCACTCCATATTTTCAGTAAGGGTGACGCCCAAATAGTCAAATACAGAGACTCTTTCCAGAGGAATGCTGTTTTATTGGGGATTTGAACGCATTTTCGTGGGCGGATTAACAACCATGAACTTTGTTTTCATGGTGTTAATCACCAGACCCCTATTATTACAAAAGAGGACAAACCTATCCAATATCCTCTGAATACACATCATCATCTTAGACAACAGGAGAGTGTTGTCAGCAAACATCAATGATGGTACCTTTGAGTTTGCTAACTTGGCATCGTTGTCCTCAACCTCTAAAAGTTGAGCAATGAGTGCATTGACAAAGAGGCAAAACAGGGTTGGTGCGAGCACACAACCCTGTCTCACTCCTCTGTCTACTGGTAGTCTGTTGGTTAATTCTCCACCCCTGCCACATCTTACTTGAGCATAAGTGGCATCATGTAGCTTGATAAGCATGCTGAGCAAATAGGAGGGAATCCCCAGTTCTCTTAGCACCCCCCAAAGTTTAATTCTTGGGATCAAATTGAAAGCCGTTTCAGGTCCACAAAAATCAAAAAGAGGCTGCCACCCCCACAATTTTTGAATGAGTGCAGGGACATCGTAACCTTCTTAATGATTCTCCTCTCAGACGTCATCGCTCCTCCCTACACCCAACAACGGTAATAAATATCATTATAAAAATAAAAAAGGATTATTAAAAGAACATGGTGGGTAGCATAGGGTATGATGTCTCCTGTGCTCATTTCTAACCATAAATATAAAAAAGTTTTTAAAATACCTAATACATATTTTTCATAAATACAATGAACAAATATCATTAATACAGTTAGCTATTTCAATATATAAAGAATGTTAAGTGCATATAAATAAAAAGATACTCATGTGTTACATATAGTCAATATATTAAGAATGTTATGAAATGAGCTTTATTTAAACTGTATCAGTGGGAAATGATGAGTGTTTCTCATCCAGAGAGACTAGTGCGTCATGAGATGAAGGGTGGCAGAAGTGAACATCAAGCCTGCTTCTGCTTGGGTAGAAGGGCAGGACATAAATGAGAAGGAAAGAGGGAAGATCATAAGGGTGGTGTGCCTCCTATATGAATCCTAGCTCTATTGTTAGAGTCTCCAATTGTCTGAGGTGAAAGCTTAGTGACTTTGCGGATATCTGTAGTGTGACAATAGGAAAAATGTATGAAGGAAGGGGAGGAGGAATATAATTTGTTGTTTTTTGTAGGACAGGGAGCTGGTATTAGGGTGGAGATTAAAAGAGGGCACAGGATTAGTTCCTGATGCAGTTGACATGTTGTCCATTCCTTTTTACACGTATTTACTATAATTGATACTACGAATCAGTGTCTTCAGTAGAGGCTCATGGAGGGAGTGCTGCGTGGCGGTGGGGTGGGGCAGGGGAGGGGCAGAGTTTGGCATTTCAGCATGTGCAATGAAATTAGTTTTATTTATTTCTTTATATATATTACTCCAGTCGGCCGTGAGCCGGAGTTAACCACCCCCCACCCTGCCCCTCCCCCATTCACCCCACCTCTCGCACCACTCCCTCCACGAGCCGCTAGTGTCTCATTGTTTAGGTTTTATTTATTTTATTTGAGCTAGACAGTTTGTGCGCTGGCTCTTTGGCGGGACCTGCTGTAATCAGTCTATGGGCTTGACTTTTTTTTTTTTACCGCCTTGCCTGCTATTTGCTGAACACAATGTAATTTGTCCATTCTTGTTTTTATTGGTTTAAGGCCTGCATTTGTTTTGCCTCTTTTACGAATGTCCCTAACCGAGAGCACCGGCCAAGTACAGTCTTCTTCCTCAAGGTAGTTTCATAGCATTGCATTGCCAAACTTTTTTCCTTTTTACTTTGGTTATTTAGGCTTGAAGAACTACTATTTCTACTATCTATAGCATCTGTATTTTAATCAGAACTTGCCCCTTTTTATGTGCATTGTTAATTTTTTTATTTTGCAAGCACAACAGCTTTTACTATAGTGGGTGTGCACCTTTTTTAGTTCAGGAGGAGAAGCCAATGGTGGCTGCCCGCCTTTTTTTCAGCAATAACAACATTTCCCCCTACAATGGCTGTCAGAATTATTTATGCACGTCGCTTTCACGTTAAAATTCACCGTTTGCGGACACTTTCTTTTTACTTACAGTGTGACCTGCCACTTTTATCTCACAGCATGGCCCGGCGGCTTTTTAGGTCTTGCCTACTGATACAGCACCATGTGGTGCTCCCGTAAGCGAGACTTATTGTTGCCAACTCGCTTAGCGAAGTGGGACAGGAGAGGTGCATAAGCTTGTAAACACATTGGAGACAATGGCTGTGACTGCACGCTTTTGGAGACATGGGCTGTGAACGTGTGCGTCTCTCCTCGCTCTCCCCCACGCTTTCACTTTCGCAAGCGAGGGTGCCTGGACAGCCCATGTGCATGCTCACGGTGTCTTGTTTATTAAGTGACCGAGTCCATGCCGTGTTTTTGCGTTATTTGGAGCTGTGAGCGCTGGAGTCAGGGGTGCTGTGAAGAGTGCCGTGAGAGCCACAAGGAGAGCTGAGAGTGGTGAGCCCGGCCACCGAATGACACCAATGGCAGCACTTCTGTTGTCTCCGAGCAACGGGCAGACGGGTTGTTAGTGCTTTGCCCTCTGCTCTCGCCGGAGAGATGCTACCGAGGCCTGAGGAGACACTGTTGAGCACAGAGTGAGGTGAGGAAGGCGGGGGAGCTGGGCACCTGCAGTGTTTCCATTTGCCTTCCCCTCGCTCTGTCTTGCTTGCTTGTTGCCTGTGTTCTCCCTGTGTCAGCGGCGTGTGGTAGCCCCGCTACCGACTGCAACACCGCCGATAACCAGTGCTTTTCAGCTGCCCGGCCATCATCGCTCGCGCTCTGCTCTCCTGCCCCTACACCTGATCTTTGCTCACGTGTGGCTGAAGTGGATGTTAGTCCCTCCTGCGAAGATAAGGTCAAGGGTATGTCCGGCTCTGTGAGTAGGGGTGGTGACGAGCTGCTTCAGTCCGAGGTTGCCGAGAAGGGTGGTGGAGTTGGGGTCGCTGCAGTTGTCGAGGATAAAGTTCAGGTCTCCAATGAGAGTTTAGTCTGTGGAGGTGATGGCGTGGGGTGCGACGAGGTCAGCAATGGTAGTGGCGGAGGAGACACGAGGTCTTGGGGTCTGTAGACAAGGGTCCCTTGCAGCATGGTTCTGAGGCTGGTTTGGATCTGGAAGTGAAGGTGCTCTGTGTTGGAGGGGGGGTCCCTCGTGCTGGAGGTGGAGAGTTGGAGGGACCTCTTGTGTGCAATGTCAAGTCCACCTACTAGACGGTTGGGGTGGGCCTTTCTTTGGATCTTGTATCCTTCGGGGATGGCGGTGGTAATGTCTGGGGTTGCGTTGGTCCAAGTTTCCGTAAAAAAGGAAGAGGGTGCCGAACAGGTCCCGGATCTCCGTGGCGTATCTGTGGATGAAGCGCACATTGAGGAGTATGCAGGTCAGGGCTTCGGTGGTGCGGGCGTCCATTGTAGGTTCAACGGCTGAGGGAGGGGGGGAATGTTGATTCTGAGGGATTGTCTGCAGTGTCTGCATGAGAACTGGCAGTGGTTGGTGTTCAGCTTCGATCTCTGGTAGTTGTTGTTTCTACCAGGGTTGAGAGCGAGGAGGGCAGTGGAGTTGTAACGGTGGAAGGACGTTGATCCGTTCCTGGTGCTCTCCGCGGTCGGGTCGCGGACGGGCGCAGACGGGCTTGCCTGTGGTGTGCCATTAAATAGGGGAGGGGGAAGGGAGGCACAGCTTGGAGGCAGGAATTGGCAGGCGGAGGGGCCACGGGGGCAGCAGCTGTGAGTGGGAAGCGGGAAAAATGGGCAGAGAGGGCGGGACGTCACAATAACAAAAAAAGGCATAATAAGTGAAAAGGGAGTAAAAGCACAAAAGGATAAAAGCACAATGAGGAAAGGTAGTCAGGGAGACAACAGGGCAAACCAAGAAGGGTGGTAACCTAGACAGGAGCCAAGGCTCGAACCCCTACCTGCACTGAGTTTTGCCTAGGGCAGATGCACAGCACAGCCACTGGAGCTGTGGAGGGAGAGAGCAGGTCCATGGCGGAGGTCAGAGGTCTGGGTAAATGTTTTCTTAAGAAATCTTAATACCTGAGTGCCAATCATTGCGCACCCACATTATAAAATTATGTTACCTTGTACCACACACTTAACTCCTCATCTGGGCTTACATACAAAACAACATTTGTAGGGCTAGCAAACAGACTAACCTCAGAACTAGTTTCAGTATATACAAAAAATGGAATGCCTATAGTTGTGCTCTTTAGTATCTATAATATAGACCTTACTAAAAATCACCCCTCTAGCCTCTGCATGGGCTCAATATACTGTGATTCTGGTCAAATCACTTAATCTCCTTGAGAGATTTCTAAATGAATAAAATGTTTTTTGTTAAAACCCCGCAGAGACTGGCTAAAGGTGTCACATGACAGCTTGGCACTGAAAGCGATCCTAGAGCATGGACAGTATCAAGCTATACACCTGGTCTTCCCCCATGTTCATTAATAAAGCTATTTGTTGTGCTCTTTTTACAATCAAATGTTTTGCCAAGCTTCACTAAAACCAAAGAAAGCTACATGGCCTTTTAAATCACATTGCCTTTTATTTATGTGTTTTGAAAAGGAGCAAGCTGTCAATCAATCAATCGATCAGAGTACTTGCAAAGCACGCTACTTACCCGTGAGGGTCTCAAGGCGCTGAGGGGAGGGGTGCCGCTACTGCTCGAAGAGCCAGGTCCTGAGGAGTCTTTTGAAGGCGAGCAGGTCCTGGGTCTGCCGTAGGTGGGTAGGGAGGGTGTTCCAGGTCTTGGCGGCGAGGTAGGAGAAGGACCTGCCACCGGTGGTTGTTCGTTGGATGCAGGGGACAGCGGCGAGGGCGAGGCTGGCAGAGCGGAGCTGGCGGGTGGGGGTGTAGAAGCTGAGTCTGCTGTTAAGGTAGGCTGGTCAAGCGTTGTGGAGTGCTTTGCATGCGTGGGTGAGGAGCTTGAAGGTGATCCTCTTGTCGATGGGGAGCCAGTGTAGGTCTCTCAGGTGGGGGGTGATGTGGCTGCAGCAGGGGACGTTGATGATCAGTCGGGCGGAGGCGTTTTGGATGCATTGTAGTCGTCGTAGGTGTTTAGTTGCGATTCCTGCGTAGAGTGCGTTGCCGTAATCCAGTCTGCTGCTGACGAGGGCCTGGGTCACCGATCTTCTTGTTTTGGTCTGAATCCACTTGTAGATCCTGCAGAGCATGCAGAGGGTGTTGTAGCAGGAGGAGACGGCACCGACCGGTTTAGACATGGAGAGGGAGGAGTCGAGGATGAATTCCAGGCTGTGTGCATGGTTGGTGGGTGACGTTGCTGTTCCCAGTGTGGTCGGCCACCAGGAGGCATCCCAGGCTGATGGGGTGGGTCCGAGGATGAGTACCTCTGTCTTGTCCGAGTTCAGCTTCAGACGGCTGTTCCTCATCCAGTAGGCGATGGCCTTCATTCCCTCGTGGAGGTTGGTTTTGGCGGTGTGCGAGTCCTTGGTGAGGGAGAGGATGAGCTGGATGTCGTTGGCGTAGCAGATGATGTTGAGGTCGTGCTGGCGGGCCACTTGTGCAAGGGGGGCCATGTAGACGTTAAACAGCGTCAGGCTGAGGGATGAGCCCTGGGGGACGCCGCAGATGATGTCGGTGGCCTCGGATCGGAAGGGCGGGACGCGAACACTCCGGGGATGAAGGACGTGGTCCAGTCAAGGGCCTTCTCTTGCATTCCGGCTTCTAGGATGCGTGTCTTTAGAGTGCGATGGCAGACCGTGTCGAAGGCGGCTGACAGGTCCAGGAGGATGAGGGCTGATGTTTCGCCATTGTCTAGTTGGCGCCTGATGTTGTCTGTGGCGGCGATGAGGGCTGTCTCAGTGCTGTTGTTGCGTCTGAATCCAGACTGGGATGGGTCTAAGATGTTGTTGTCTTCCAGGTGGCAGGCCAGTTGCATGTTGACGATTTTCTCGATGACCTTTGCTGGGAACGGGAGCAGGGAGATGGGCCGGAAGTTCTTGAGGTCCTTGGGGTCTGCCTTGGGCTTCTTGAGGAGGGCGTTGATTTCGGCATGTTTCCACCTTTCCGGGAATGTCGCTGTTTAGAAGGAGATGTTGATGACTGGGGTGCAATTGCAGCGTCTGCTTTGTTGAATACGTGTTGTGGGCACGGGGATCCTGAGTTGATGGAGTTCATGACCTTGCGTGTCTTGTTGTCATTGACGTTGGACCAGGAGGTCAGGCAGTTTGCGCTGGTGGTGTTCACAGGGAAGGTGGGGTCTAGCATAGTCGGATCGGTCATGGTGTTGAAGCTGTCCTGGATATCAGCAATCTTCGGTGAAAGAAGATGGCTAGTGAGTCGCACAGTTCTTGTGAGGGCGGTATGTCGTTTGTGCTGGCGCTGGGGTAGGAGAGTTTCTTTACGATGTTGAAGAGGTCTTTCCTGTCGTGTGCGTTGTTGTCCAGGTGGTCTTTGAAGGAGGATCTCTTGGCTAATCTGATGAGGTGGTGATATCTGCGGGAGGCATCCTTGTGGGCTGCGTGGTTGTCTGGAGTGCATTCGTGGAGCCATATCTTCTCCAGTTTCCGGCATGCGCGTTTGGAGGCCTGCAGATCGTCGGTGAACCAGGTGGCTCTCTTGCTGGTGTGGTTGTCGGAGGGTTTCTTGAGTGGGGTGAAGGCGTTGGTGCAGTCGTCGAACCACTGTCTGAGGTTGCGGGCTGCGATGTCTGGGTTGGTAGGGTCGGTGGGTGCGTTTTGGGTGAGGGTGGTTATCAGCTGGTCTTCGGTGACTTTGCTCCAGCAGCGGTGAGGTAGCTGTTGGGTGCGGTGGTGCGTGGTTGGTTTGTTGAAGGTGAAATGTATGCAGTGGTGGTCGGTCCAGTGGAGTTCGGTGGTGTGGTCGAAGGCGACGTGGGTGCCTGTGGAGAAGATGGGGTCCAGCGTGTGGCCGGCGGTGTGGGTGGGTGCGGTGACAAGTTGTCTGGGGCCGAGGTTGGCGAGGTTATCGATCAGGATGGCGGAGTTGGCGTTGTTTTTGTTCTCGAGGTGGAAATTCAGGTCCCCGAGGAGGATGTAGTCCATGGAGGCGAGTGCGTGGGTTCGTAAACACACACTTTGTACTTAAAGTCCTTGCTCATGAGAAGCAAGGCTGGTACTAACTGTACCACTTTTACTGCCAGCCTTGCTTCTCTCTCATAATCAACGATTATAAGTATAAAGTGTGTGTTTATGCACCACTTGCAGGTTTTCAAAACAAATGAATAAAAGGCATTGTCATTTACAATACCATTAGCTTAAACTCTCACCAATGCAAGGCCTTTTGCATTGCAAATGCTAGTCTTACCGCCTTCCAAGACGAACGGAGAAGATCAGGGCAAAGGCTAATGGGAGTGGGGGGAGATACACCGAACCCATCACATCCACCACATCTTTTTTTATACAGGTTAATCTCCTTTAATTTATGTTTTGTGTACTTTTTCTAATTGTATCTGACTTTGCCTTTTTTTCCATTTTAGTTGCGCTAAGTTAACTCCGCAAATCTCCTTCTGTTTTATTCACATTCCCTCAGCTAGGACCAGGCTGGTAAAAAAAAAGCATCTCTGGCAGATTTTGTCAAACAAGCACCAATTATACTTATAGCAAGCAAATGCAGCGACTGAGTCACATGCTAAAACGAGGGTTTCGGGAGTTATCTCGCCAAGGAATTGAAAAAGATGTCAAAAATGGTGCATTTTATGGCACGCTTTGCAATGTATATTCATTATATATTCAAAAAATATAACCAAATTTACAGGTCTCCGTGGAACTTAGTCATTGTGTGTACAACAAAGGGTATAGAGGCATTCCAATGGAAAGTGCTGCTCTCTCAAAGTCAGAAATCTATTATCTACCTATCACTCCTTTGCTCCCTTATTGTCACTTTTCGCTTTATCTCTCATTATCATTTACTTGCTCTCTTGCTGCTCTGTTCTCTCACATTACATTTTTTAGCTTTCTATTTCATGCCCATTCTTATTTGTCTATTTAGGTAAATGTACTTCTACCTCACTTCATTTGATTGTCAGCCAGTCTGCTTTTTCTCAACATCACTGTTTTGGTGCTTTCTTTGTCCACATTATTTGTCTACTTAAACTGTACCTTCATTGCCTATCATTTTTTGTCACTGCCAGACCTTCTTTGGAGCAATTTTAATGTCTATAACTGAGCAATATGTAGCAAGAACAATTAAAAAAATACCATGTGTGTAGCCCAGCATGCATTACTAATTGGGGCTGTTGTCTCCTCCTAAGAATGTGTAAGCTGTAGCTGAGAAAAGGCCTGAGAATGAAAGAGAAGGATTTGTAAATGACACATGTAGCTGGAGAAGGGCCATTACCTCCGTAATGAGGATTCTTTTAGCTCTATTTGATGGGGTGGATGACATGTTTTCTGCCATTGTTGTGTGCTGCTTTGAATGCCATCACCTGATGACCTGTGTCTTAACATAATGACAACATGTGACATCTGCCCATCTCTAGTCTTATGAGAACGCAGACATCATTGTCTTAAGCAATGAAGGAAGTTTGAAATCATTAGGTGGATCCCTCTGGTTAAAGCAGGTTCCTTTAAAATACAACATACAGAAAATTACTTGCCCACGGTCCAAAAAGGCAGGGCATAATTCCAAGTCACATTTGTGCAAAAACTATCAGGAACAAACTCATGTTGGTGAAATGTAGTTTTAACTGATTAAAAGGTGTTAAGAGTCTTGATTTCACTGAATTACATCAATGGGAGTTTGAAGGTGTAGCATCCAAAACCAGCAAGTATATGTCTCAGTTATGATAGTTGATAATTCCGATTCGGAGCGCGCGGCGGCGGATAGATGGCCGTGACCTGAGAGGGCTCCGCAGAGTCGGCACTCCTCTTTCCACGAAGGACCCGCTAATTGACTCAGTTCCCGCTTTTTGTTGCTAATAACGATGTCGGAATCTGCCTGGGACATTTTGGTGGTTTTTTTCGACTACAGGAGATTGAAGACAGGTATGTTCTCCTCCATTTCTCTACCCAGCTCCCTCAGCATTTCTCGTTCAGCCGCCATCTTATAGCTTTGAGACGGCGTGAATATCGGTTCTCCTCACGATTGGGGTTTCATTAAGCAATGCTTCCCCAATGGTAAACGGATTTTACTATTAATGTTTTTCTTTTAGCTTTACTTTATTTTTAAGGGCAACATATTTTTCTGACTGACTCTATGCTCCTCAGCTATTTTATTGGTGACGCAATCGTACGCTGAGCTATCTTGTTCCTGGGCTGGCGAATGAATGACTTTTCACATTTACTGATGTATTGTCCACTGCGCCCACAACTTGCTACACACTGCGTCCCTTTCAATTCTGTTCCCACCTACTACGTTGCAGAGCATACTCCTCATGCTGTTAACAGAATGATGTGGCAACATTTATTTCGGCTGCAGAAGTGCTAATTCCTTTTACTAGACATATTTTTTGACGTACTTGGAGCTCATTGGCAGTGTCTTTTTTACAAAGGATACTGTTACACGCCGCGCTACTTTTTTCCTGGAGTGTTGTATAGCTGTTCTTCCACATATGTGGATTTATCTCTTACTGCGCTCACACCTTGCCGCATAACGCTTCCAATTCACGGCTGCAGGCGCTTATAGAGATTTCTTTTTTGTGCTCTTTTATGTGACTATCCTTATCAACCAGCTATGGATCTCACACAACCAAATAAATCACATGGTTCTTCCGGAGTTGTACCTGGGGGTCGTAAGGAGCCTTCAAATAATGCCGGCAAACACCAGAAAAAAGATACTTTGTCTCCAACTAAATCTCCTCTTCCCATTACATTAGAGGATATAATGGATGAACTACGTCTTATCCGTCCATTTATGTCAGACACCGCATCCACTCTTCAAAGAATTGAAGACAAATGGTCTGGCCTGGACATAAGACTATCGGATGTTGAACAAAAAATCAGTGATGCTCAAGATGTCATTGTAAAAGTTGACATTCTCACTAAGGAAGTCCCCCTTCTGAAAAAATCTACATAGGATTCAGAAAATCGGAATCCTCGCACTAACTTACGTATTTATGGTAGTCCAGAAGGTTCAGAAGGTTACGACATGATTACCTTCCTGAAAACTCATGTCCTACAGATACTTGGACTCCCAAAGACCATTGATTTCAATATCCGGAGAGCTCACAGGCTAGGTCCTCGAAATGCCTCATCGGCTACCAAACCAAGGGGTATCATAGCCTATTTTTTGTTGTACTCTGATTTATTGACTATTCTCAATGCGACTAAACAACATAAGCAGATGTTTTGGTCTGGACATAACATTTTTTTCATTCAAGATGTCTCCAAGCAAACTGCTGCCAGACGCAAGGAATTCTTAGATCTTAGGCCAGCTTTGAAGTCAATGAATGCTCGTTATGGCCTCATACACCCTTGCTTCTTTAAAGTAACTTACAAGGAAAGAACTTTTTCATTCGACGAACCAGCTAACCTCTGGGATTTCCTCCATACTCATCGGGAAGAGCAGATGGAACTGAGCAAACATTAATTGTATTTTTCTGTTTCGTTTTTCTGGCTTCCTTCTGTTCTCTCCCTTTGGTTCATGCTTCTGCCCTGTTTTTCGGTTAATTGGTCTATGTTTTCTTGTCTGTTTTAGGTTTGATCATTGTCATGATCGCGAATTCTTGTGTGTTCCATTCGTATCATTGCTTGTCTGATATACTCTGTTGATGTACACCCTTTTACCCTGGTAAGTCCCCCATTTATATTGTCTTACAGCTCTGTTTGTTTCGCATATCACGTTTGTATATTTATTTCCTTCCTATTACACTACAATTTAATGTCGACTCTGTCTTTCCCCTCCTGGCGATATGGTTGTCTTGGTCCTTTTTTTCCGTCCCCCATCCCCTTTCATTGTATGTTTTTCCTTTTTTGTTGCATGATGTTATTTTATTTCACAAATCGTTGTCTGTTCAAATACAAAATGAAATTTCTGACTCTAATGGTAGATGGTTGTTTCTAGATAGTATTGTAAATAATGTTCATCTATCTTTTTGTAACGTTTACGGTCCCAATGGCGTTGATTTGACATTTTGGAATGACTTTTCTTCACTTCTCTCTTCTCATGTGAATGATGATTTGATTGTGGGTGGTGATTGTAATCAACTTATGGATCCTTTTCTGGATGGTAAGTCACAAGCACGATATGTTCCCAATAAAATGCAAAAAATCATTTCACAAATCCATCTCCTCTAGAGGCCTAATAGACTCATGGAGAATATCTCATCCCGATTCCCTAGAATTTTCTTTTTTCTCTCCAGTGCATACATCACACTCCTGCATTGATTACATTTTTCTCTCACACCATGCCTTTCAATTTCTGACTAACTCTGAAATAGGTTCCATTCTCATTTCAGATCATGCCCCGGTTATCCTAGATATGGACTACCCTTCACCCATTCCTGCCTCTCGTCGTTGGCGTTTCAATAACTCACTTCTCCTTGACCCCCATTTTGCCGATCATTTTGTGCTTTTCATGGATGAATTTTTTGGTAACAACCTAAACACTGCCTCAGATTTTCATTTTCTTTAGGATACCTTTAAGGCCGCTGCTCGAGGCTGTATTATAGACTTTGTTTCCCGTAAAAAGAAACTAGCCCTCAAACAAGCATCACACATCCTCCAACACATTAAGGTCCTTGTGATATTTAACACTGTAGCTTTAATAGAATCTTAAGGACATCACTAGCTATGTCACTGTATGTGTCATGGAAATGTCCTAATTGGTGTGAGTTGATGTCTGCTGCTGTATGTGGATGGGATCTTTATTCCTGGATTAAACTTCATCTCATGAATTACAACCTCTCTTGGATTTATTGAGAATACTTCACTGGCGTAGTCGGCTTACATCCTCTTCCCTCAAAACAAACAAAGAAGAGAAAAAAAAAAAAATAAACAAGTTATGCAAATTACACAAAATTATCAAGATATACAGATCATACAAAATCAGAGAGATAACTAGGCCTTTTAGACACTCGTGTTGAAGACGGACATTTCCATGACACATACAGTGACATAGCTAGTGATGTCCTTAAGATTCTATTAAAGCTACAGTGTTAAATATCACAGTCCTTGAGCACCTTTATTTTACTACTAATTCCCCTGACACATTATCCTTCCTCATCAAAGCTAAAATGCAATATAATAAACACTCTTGGGACTCTGCTTCTAACCAACTCCTTAAATTTAATGCCAAAATGTATGGTGGACGTAATAAAGCTGGAAAATCGCTTGCAAACTATCTTAAAATTAAAAAACAGAAATCCAAGATTGTTGTCATTAAAGATTCTCATGGGGTTTTGCAGTCTTCGGATGCTAAAATTCTTGATTGCTTTGTTCAATATTATTCTTACCTTTACACACCTGAATCTAATCCTTCGCCTGAGAAAATTGATTCTTTTTTCCAATCTATCCCTAAATCCCCCAATAAAACCATAGACCTTTCCTCCCTTGATGCTCCTATTTCGGAGAAGGAAATTGTTACTGCGATTTCTCTTCTTCCTAGGGACAAAACTCCTGGTCCAGATGGTTTTACGGTGCGCTTTTGTCTTCATTTTAAAACAGTTCTAGTACCACATTTACTTACTTTAATTAATCACTTCCTAGCCACGGGCGAATCCAGAGGTTCTTTTACGCAAGAAATGCTTTGCCTACTCCCTAAAAAGGACAAAGATCCTTCCCTATGCAAAAATTATAGGCCCATTTCTCTTATAATGACTGATTGTAAAATGTATGCAAAAATTTTAGCTATTCGCATTAATACAGTCATCCCTGATCTAGTCAATATATATCAATCTGGCTTAGTTAAAGGTAGGTCTAGCAATGATAATTCAAGAACCCTTCTTAATATTATATATCTTGCTGCCAAGATGGATTCTCCCGTTGCAGCAATTACTCCAGATGCTGAGAAAGGTTTCGACCGAGTCAACTGGGATTTTATGTTTGGTGCGCTTAGATGGCATGGTTTCAGCCCCCATATTATTATATATATGCAATTGTTATACTCTGATCCTAAGACTTCTATTTGGGTCAATGGTGCACAATCAAATTATTTTTCCCTTCATAGAGGAACCAGGCAAGGTTGCCCTCTTCCCCCTCTTCTCTTTATCCTTGCTTTAGAACCCTTCTTGGAAAAAATAAGAACTTCTTCCTCCTACTCCGGATTCGTATATAGGGATGTTGAAATTAAATTTACAGCGTATGCTATTTTACTTTACATTTCCAACCTGACTGTCTCCTTACCTGCACTTTTCTCTTTACTCCATGATTATTCTTTAGTATGCGGCTATAAACTGAATATTGATAAATCCAAAGTCCTTCCTCTTAACAAGTTACTATCACATTCCCCTGCTGATAGGATCAAATCTAAACTTGAACTTCTTTGGGAATCAGATTTAGACCAAGAATTTTCTCTACAAGTTTGGGAATCTATCTGGTCTAAAGTACATACAGTTTCTTGCTCGGCTAGAACTACACAGACTTTTTATTTCTTTTATAATAGGCTCTTTTTTACGCCCTCTGATTTACATAAATTTAAAATACTAGACTCAAAAAGTGTTGGTCATGCTCATGTGATAATAGTGACCTTCTTCACATATTTTTTCACTGCCCATTGGTCAAATCACTTTGGTCTCGCATTTGGTCTACACTTAACAATATTTTATCTACTAATGTCCCCTTTGAGATTGTACATGTTTTTTTGGGTGGGTCTTCCCCCGTATGGAATGTTCAGTGCAGTGTTCGTAGATTTATTGGTATGTTTATTGCGATTTCATTTCAGATAATTACTACCAACTGGAAAGACACTTCTAAGATTGTGTATAACGCTTGGTGGAATTTGTTGTGCCATCACCACAGACTTGATTATGCTTATGCTACAACTGTACCCCAATTAATCAAAGGAGATTTGTTATGGCTACCTTTTACTGATTATCTTTCCACAAATGCTCCTTGATTAGTTTTACTCTTATTCTCTATTTTTTATTGTAATTTGGTAACCTTATGTATTGATTTAATATTCTAGGTTGCCCTTTTTCCTCTCCCCTCATTCCCCCTCCTCTCTTCTTCCTTTTCTTTCTTCCTTTTCCTCCTTCCCCCTATGATCAAATCCCCACAAAAGCTCTTTTATTGGTACAGTTTCTACCCCCTTTTTTAGGGGTGTGTAATTCAAAGGTTTTTATTTATTAGATGCTCTACTTTCCTTCTGTATCTCTTACCTCTGTAATGATGTTTTACGTTGCATACTTCTTTTCAATAAAGCTTTCTAAAATAAAAATAAAAGATAGTTGATAATTCCTTTCTACAGTAATGCATGTACCCAACCTCCATAGCCCTAACACAATGAAGCACACTTTAAGCACTACTGTTTCAGCTAAAGTAGAAAATGCCTGTGTTGGACTCAGTGTGTGAGATTCATTTCATCTTCCTTGTGATGCTGTGTGTGAAGCACCCCCCACCAGGTAAAGATCCACGCCTCAGCAGAAGATTTCCCCCCTCGGATTAGCCCTTAGAGCAGAGGTCATCACTGCTCAATGTTGTGGGAGACAGTAGACAGATGGCAATTGTTTCTATTCCTTACGGGCATGAACTTAGTTGCAGAAACAAATGCTTCTAGGGTGTCTGCATTTTCACTTATCACCGTCTGATTTCATGCACTTCAAGACCCTTTAGGCCCAAGTCACAAATTGCATTTTAGATACACAAAGTAGTACAATGGTGCTACTGCTTACTTAATACAAAATGCATTTCACAAACCTACGGGTGAAAATCACCATCTCCATCTCCCCCTTCTTTACTGTGGGATAATCTCCACTCACGTAAGTTGTCTATTTACTAGTAAATGTAGGAATGGCCGGGGGAGTGTTGAGAACATGTGAAATACTTATTGCTAAATGGTAGGAGTTTAAGGGGGAGTAAGAAGGGGTTTATGAAGGGTTAAGGAGGGCTTTAATGAGAGACATGCTAATACAACCAATCAAATACAACACTGGGGAAGAGTCGCTTGCTGATAAAGGCAACTGGTTAATCTTGACCCTGGGCATTCAGTACTGTAGAATCCCATGTTCTAAATCATCAGTTTAGCAATACACTCTTTACTAAAGCCAAGTGCCTTCAGAACAGGTGCTGAGCACATAGCTTCTTTAAGTTTGTCAAAGGCCTATAGACATAAGTCAATCCATATGACTTTTCTTGGTTGTTACTTGGAGGTTAGCTATGTTAAAGGTGCCACAATGCTACCATATGCTTTTACAAATCTCTTGTAGTACCCATTTAGTTTTAAAAATGCTCTGACTTGGGTCTGAGTTTTTTTAACGTTCCCAGGACAAAATTGTCTGGATTTTGCACTGGAGAGGTTGTGCATAGCCTTTGCCTACTTGGTGGCTTGACTACACTACAGACCCCTGGCCTACCTGCCACTTGTGTGCATTGATAGTTAGCCCTACCTGTTGAACGGCTTGAACCCCTTCTTTTGGGTGACCAGGTGATCCTCCCAGATGGAAGTAAAGACAGCAATATCTTCCAGATATGCTGGACTAAAGTTTTCCTAGCGTAAAAGTACTCTATTCACCAATTTTTCGAAGGTGGCAGATGCATTTTTCAACCCAAAAGGCATCATTTTGAAGAGAACGGGCCCTTCTGGGGTTGAAAAGGCAGACCTCTTCTTGGCTCCTAGTGTGAGGGCTATCTGTCAATAACCTGAAATCAGGTCAAAGGTGCTCAGATATTTTGCAGCCCCAATTTATCAATAAGCTGGGGTGAGCATCAGTCTTCCTTTATCAAGGATTCTGTATCCACACAGTCACTGGTTTGCCTCTTTTAGTATTTGGTGTGGGTGCCAGAACTACTGGGCGGGCCCAAGGACTACTAGAGGACTTAATCACCCTCAACCCTACTATCTTTGAAACTTCTGCTTTAATGCTAGGCTTGACTTGATCTGACACCGTGAATTTTTCACTTTTTACAGGTAAACTATCACCTGTGGCCACATCATGGTACACCATGTTTCCAGTCCTGGGGACCAGTAAAATAGGTCAGCAAACTGCCCAAGCAGGTTGTAGCATCCCTTCTGCTGTTGACTGGTCAAAGTGGTAGAGAACTACTCCCTCCACTAAACCATCTTTGACATTGTTTTGAGGAGGTGAGGTTCTAATTACAGCACTCCAAATGATAAAAGTTCCTTTAGTCTTTGTCTGTATGTTGCACAAGTGAACAAATTTACTGTTGTCACCAGTAAAATTTACAAGACGACACAAAATTTAAACAGCATAAGGGCAAATTAGTGATCCAATGTAGAGTCAAGAAAAGGTCCTCTTCAGATACCGTTATTTTATATTTTCTCCTTTATTCAGATTTCATAAAAAGACAAGTTTTCCCAGCATAAACATCGCCAACACGTGTTTCGTCTCCCACAGAGACTTCATCAAGGCTGGAATAGTTAAATCATACATATATATTACAATCCATACATAAGCATATAAAATACATAAGCAATACAAGAACATAATGTACAAGACACACAAAGAAACAGAGGTTATGTTACATAGCATATAATATAGATATAGTAGCATACCCAAAGGACAGTATGTATATATAAACAACATCCTAATACAGGAAAATGACAATTAATGAGAGTCTACACTACTAAGAGAATACTTTAGAAAATAGACAAGTTAGACTCCCGTTGAGAGGTCCTGTGTGTGGCAACCTCACAGAGTTCACTAAAAGATCGAAAATGGTTAAAAAGAAAACACAAACACCCACCATGAAAAATAGAAGATAGATGTTCGGTAATCGGCTCAAAAAATGAGGACACAATGTTAAATGTTGGAAGTGGGATGCCTAAAGAGACAAGAATGAAAGTGTATATATAAGGTTAACCACTTGGCTGCTAAGGCTCATTAGGCCTCTATAATGAGATTTCCATTGAAATGAATGGGAGGGGCATGACGAGTTACCCTTGTCATTAGCAGCCAAGTGGTTAAGATCAAAAGTCCCTGGAAGAAATCTCACACATATAATAAATTCATAATATGTACAAAGACTGTAACGTAAAATGGTGAGCAATAGCCAAGGAGACCATGAATAATAAGAGACTGTTCATGCCAAAGTTGTACAAATAGAAAATATTCTCACAGTGCAGGAAAAGGCAGAATCCAATCATAGAAAGCATGGAAGTAATAACACAGGCACTAAATTTCTTAATATAAATCCTTGAGAAGAAGAACTGCGATAAAGAAACATATAACATGAAACCTATAATTATGCAGAATAATGGTGAGAACAGATGATGACTCACCCCAAAACTAGAAAATAGGTGAAGGTACACGGCTGTAATCACTTCAACAAGTAGGTCGGCGTGGTTGTCTCAACAAAAAGTATAATCTATCAATGATATAAGGATGTAGATAAACTCAAGAGAATACACATATACAATATGTTGCCTATACTTATTGAAGTAGGCAGATAATAGCCTAAAGAAAAAGTATCTCAAGAATAATTAATAGTGGGTAACGTGATAAAGTATCATGAAATCAACAATACTCCACAATACATTCATAATCCAAATGCAAGGCTATAATATTATCAAAAAGAACAGTCATCACAACTACCCAATATGCTAATATGAACAGCATTAGGTATAAGTGCATCAAAGATCACAGTTAAGCATTCGGAATACAGGCCAAGTAGTCCCAAAGCGAGAAAAAACTATGCTAAGTTAGACCAGTATCGTTGTTTGTAGTACAGAGATTAATGTTAACATTAATCTATCAAAGAGAGAAAAAAAAACACAGCTCGTTCCCAAAGCTAAGAAATAAGGCCAGATTACCTAACATCCTGACTGCATCTTTAATAATAATAGATGTTAGTGCACAATTAGAATTAATGTCTCCAATCTCATTGCTAATAATGCAGAAGATAACATAAGCATGGTTGTTGATGGAGAAAGAAGCAACTAGTTGTAAATACCAAAACTTATGAAACAGTGACTGAAACCCCTAAAAATGAAAAATACATAATATGTAGGTAATAAAATGGAAACTCACCAAGGGCGAGAATAGATGTAAGTCAATATAATAGTCCAAGGATGTAGGAGAGATCCCATAAAGTAAAGTTGAAGATTTCAACAATGAACGAGAGAATTAATCGGACTCCCTGTAGAATATGAGCCGTCTGCGTTGGCAACCATAGTAAGTTGCAGTCTAAAGAAAGAGAAGTAAATAGCGGAGTCCAGTTACAATTGACTACAATAAATGATGCCCGCAGTGAAAGTGCTTGTATAGGCCAAAGGCACCCACTCTTAATGCTAGATGGGAAACACATTGTATAAAATAGAATAATACAGCCTCTATCCCTTTATGCTATATTAGCCCATCTGTTTACTCACACACCAAGTGGCAGAAAGCCTCGTAGTATGCTTCGTCGCCCGCAATAGCAAGCGAGGCTTAGAGATAAACGGCATTTTATACTCCGTAAGGCGAATAGTGCGGGAAAATGCCAATTAGTCGTGGACATCGTGAGGGCCATAAGAATCATGGAGATCGAGGACAGACCAAGCGGCTGTAGATGTCAAGGTAGAAAGTATAGGTGGCGGCCATATTGGAAAGTCACTCGTGTAAGCAAATAGGGGGTAAGACATATAAAGTATGTCTAGATGAAAGACAATCGATCACCCAGTTACCATAGATTGTATTTGGGACAAGATCAAAGGCCAATCTCGAATTTCCCAGAAAAACGCACAAGTTGTTGCATAATAAAAATTCGCACAAAACGGAGTGTGTCGTAGACAAGAATGGCGGGGCACGCAATTGGATTGATTACTACTCGATCTCCATTCACAACTAGATGGAGTCCATCTTAGAGAGTCCCACATATATGCTTGAACCCAGAATAGAACGGGGTTTCAAAATGAAGAGATGAGAATGTTGACCAAAGGCAATCTGTCCCATTGTAGAAGACAGACAAAACCGGTATAGACAGTCAACAAAATGAAACATGAACAGTAACAGAAGTAAAAGGTCATAATGAGAAAACAAGGAACAAACAAAAACAGTATCAAGGAAAGAGAGGCAAGATAGCCATCTAGATTAACAGGTGTTGTAAATATTAAGCAGTGCACTATCAATCACAGTATATTAGGCTGAGAGAAAAAAAAGGACATGGGTGACCAGACAACAGTATAATGTGTAGAGCCATACATAAGTAGTCCAATACATATTATAAGTTTTGAAAAGTATCAACCATATGAAAAAATATATATCATAAGCACGCTCATAAAGCCACAATCATAGGGGATAATGACGATAAATGAATTACAGAGTCTATGAGTAACTGGATCATTTCATTATTTGAGAAACACATGTAGTTCACGATCAGTGTTTAGTCCCCTATCAACCGCTCTCAGTTTGATCAACCACTGAGATTCCAGTTTTCTCAATGTAGCCACTCTATCCCCTCCTCTAGGATTAGCTTTCACCTCAGCAATACCATGACATTTATTTGCCAATATTTCACATTCTGCATGGGCAGTATTATAATGGACTGCCAAGGGGTAGCTTCTATTGCAATTGCGAATGGCTCGTACATGCTCCTGTATTCTCTCTTTGAGGGGTCTAGTAGTGCTGCCAACATAAATTTGGCCACACTTGCAGATTATACAGTAAGCAGTGAATTTGGTGTTACAGTTGATAAACTGATTAATGTGGTGGGTTTGTTGAGTATTGTATTTGAAGGTCTTCTTTTTGTCATCAGCAAATTGACATACACAGCAGTGGCTACATTTGTAAAAACCTTTGGGTTTGTTTGGGAGCCACATGTTGGTAGTACTGGTTTTGACAACATTGCTAACTATAGAGGGACTAATGATGTTCCTGAGAGTTCTTCCCCTTCTATAGGTGATCTTAGGTTTGTTCGTCAAGTATGGATCCAAATCCGGATCCAATTTGAGAATCCTCCAATGCTTGTTGATAGTCCTGTAGATTTGATTACTGTGAGAATTGAATTGGGTAATGAGAGATATTTTGTCCTTATTATTATAGGATCTTTTTTTACGTTTGAGTGTATCTGATCTAGAAATTGTATTGATACGATTGTGGGCTTTATTAAGCAATATCCTATCATAGCCTCTTTTTTCGAAGCGTTCCTTCAGGTTGGTTATTTCACATTGAAAATCATTATCAGAGCTGCAATTGTGGCGTAGCCTGGTAATTTCCCCAAAGGGAATGGCAGTTTTCTGTGAAGTGGGATGGGCACTGCTTGCATGTAACACTGAGTTACATGCAGTGATCTTTCTGAATAGTTTACTATCAAGTCTGCCATTGTTTACAAATAAGGTGATGTCCAAAAAATCTATACTGTTAGTCCTGTAGTTGGAAGTAAAGCTCAAATTGTAAGTGTTATTGTTGATATAGGTAACAAATGCATTGAGTGAAATCTCATCCCCTCCCCAAATCAAAAAAATGTCATCAATAAACCGACACCATAATATGATGTGGTTAGTGAGATCAGGAGGGCCATGTTTCCATATATGAGATTCTTCGAAGAATCCCATATAGATATTAGCGAATTAAGGCAAAAATTTCGCCCTCATTGCTACACCCGAATGTTGATGATACCAGGTGCTACTATGGATGAAAAAATTATTGTTAAGGGCAAAACGGGTCATTTCCAATATCATCTCAGTATGATAGTATAGGGTGGGATCACGTTTGGACAAGAAGTAAGTAAGGGCTTCCATACCTTTGTTTACAGGTATGCTGGTGTATAAGGCACAGACGTCTAGTTTCACTAATAGAGCATCATCCATCCAAGTCATATTTTATAGTTTGTTAAGGAGGTCTTTTGTGTCTTCTATAAAAGATGGGAGATTATGTACAACTGGTTGGAGGGTGAGGTCTATATATTCTGAAATATGCTCTATTGCAGAACCCATACCCGATATTATCGGTCTTCCTGGTGGCATGGTCGTGCTCTTATGAACTTTGGGCAAGATGTACATATAGGCCGCCAAAGGATTAGGATTGAATAGATATTTAAGTTCAATATCAGACAGTACCCCAGCGTTGTGCCAGTATCTCAACATTCTATCTAGACGTTGGTTAATGTCCTGAGTGGGATTGTGGTCAAGTTTAGTATAAGAGTTAGTGTCATTGAGCTGACGGTCAATTTCTGCAAAATATTCAGTTTTGTTCAATAAAATAATGTTTCCCCCTTTGTCTGCTTCCTTAACAACTGTGTCATGATGGTTAGAGAGCAGTTTGAGAGCTGTTCTTTCTTGGGAATTGAGGTTATCACATTTAGTGAGTGATACCCGGTTTAGTTTATCCTCAAGTTTGTATAAATCTTCTGTAACAGTTCTAAAGAAGCAGTCAATTAGGTTATCTGGCTGAAGCTGAGGCACAAATGTAGATTTGTTCCTAAGACCGCTCTTTGACATTGGTTAACATCAGGTCTGGGAATGGTTCACTTTCTTCCTCTTCTACAACATCTGTCACCATGGACATTGTAATGTCAGCTCAGTCACGAGACAACTTGAGCCTATTCATATGTATGATCCTATGTGGGTTCTTTGGGGTACCTGAGTCCACCAGGTACATGACTTCCCCCTTCTTTTCCAAGACAGGGTAATTCCCAGTCCATTTCTCTTGGAGTTCTCTGGGTGCTGCAGGCTCTAACACCCAAACCATTTGCCCAGCCCGTTGGTATTATAATCTTCTTTTGAGTATGGGTGCATCTTTTCTTGACTGAATTTCTTGAGGTCCTTTCCAAGTTTTTCTAGCTTGCTCTGCATTAGCAATTCCTTTGTTTCATCCATTTCTTTGTTTACTTCTTCCAATTTCTTTTTTTGGGTCTGTGGGTTGATGCCTTTTTTGAGTTCATTTTCCAATGTTTGGATTTCTTGTAGTAATGCTTCAGACAGTCTTTTTGCTGTTTTAATGATCAGTACAAGATAATCCAACGTGCACTTCCATGAGATGGAAGACCAATCTCTGCGGAATGCCAGATCATGTAGAAAGATTCTTGGTGCATTATTTACCCAAAGGCCCCTTGGTGCTGTTTTGTGTCGTAGGTATTCGGTCATGATGATACCGTGGATGGCGGTTCGTATTTGTTCTCTTTTCTTTTCTGAGAGTGAATCCCAGTTGTCTGTTTGGGCCTTCAGACAATGCAGGACCCTTTTTTCTAACATAGTCGCTTAAGTCCAGCCTCTCAGCCCTTTGCCTAAACATGTTCCCTCACAAACTCCACAACAGTAATTTCTGTTATTTAAACACTTAAGAAGAGACTATTACGTACTCTGGTGCCTTTGTACATGCAGCTAAACGATAAAATATGTATTGTTTTCCTGTTTTTTGTCCCTCTTTTACAGATTAAAAGAGCATGATTGGCCACTGACTATTTAACCAGTAAGCCATCGTAGTAACTGCACAAATGGTGTAAGTAACTATTCTATGTTTGTATGTTTGTTTAGTCCTGACGAAAGCCCTGCAGACTCCGTTGAGCCATAGGGGGTTGAAACATGTCAACACCATTCTCTAAGCTATACTTCTAGATCCAGTCACTTGATCTAGTACAAGTACCAATCATTTTACTCCTTAGATCCACACCAATTAATAAAATCCTGGGGTGTGGACCTAATTTTAAATCCATTTTTTTGGGGTCATTTTTTACTTCACCTTTCTTTTGATCTCTGGACACTGCAATTCTAGACCAGAGGAGCCTCTGGATGAGGCAGGCACCTAGCACGTTTTATGGTATTCAATGATAACTGCCACAACAACAATGTAGGGGCGGATGAAAGATATATACCGCAATACCAACAAAACATTGTGTTTTTGAGGATACCATAATTAGTCTAACCAAAAGTTTAGAATTGTTGCAAGTGTCCATTTTTCGCACCTGATAACCTCCATACTTACCCAGGGGAAGCAAATGGACACCCATTCCTCCTCCCTATCTCATTGATTACTAAGTAAACCCAACATTACACCTTTCATGTTCTTGTTAAAACTTTCTACAAAGGCATTACCTTGGATATGGTAAGGTGTGGTGAATTTGTAAGAAACCCCAAACTCATCCCACATTGCTTTCAGATAGGCAGATATAAAGTGTGTGCCTCTATCCGAGATGCCCTCCTTAGGAGAATCCACTCTGGTAGAAATGCCAAGTAGACCTTTAGCTACTGCAGGAGCAGTGACTGCTATAAGAGGTATAACTTTTGGATATCTAGTGGTATGTCCACTACTACCAGGATAAACCTATGCCCAGAGGCAGTAGGTGGGTCTAGGGGACCAACCATATAAATTCCTTACCTTTCAAAGGGAGTCCCCGCCAATGGAAGTGGTTTGAGGGGAGCCTTTGGTTTGCTAATTGCATTGCCACTGGCTTAGCAGGTAACACAAGAGTGACAACATCTATTCACCTTTTCTGACATCTGAGGCCAATACACGTAATTGACCAACCACAAAGGCACCCCTGTTAACTGCACCTCAAACAGTGCATCCTTTAAGCATCTTTAGCCTGCTTCCTCAGCATCAGGACAACTTCATTATAGTCTACAGTGGTGATCCTGTAGAGCCTGGAGCTTGCCCTCAAAATGCTCTGGTGGCTAGGTAACTGTTCAAAGTATCATCTCTGGCCCCCTAAGCCTCCAACCTTCTAGATTTGGATGCCCAAGCTAGGTCAGAGCTGCCGAACTAAAGCTATCAAACTTTTCAAAAGTAAGCCATCGTAGTAACTGCACAAAAGGTGTAAGTAACTATTCTATGTTTGTATGTTTGTTTAGTCCTGACGAAAGCCCTGCAGACTCCGTTGAGCCATAGGGGGTTGAAACATGTCAACACCATTCTCTAAGCTATACTTCTAGATCCAGTCACTTGATCTAGTACAAGTACCAATCATTTTACTCCTTAGATCCACACCAATTAATAAAATTCTGGGGTGTGGACCTAATTTTAAATCAATTTTTTTGGGGTCATTTTTTACTTCACCTTTCTTTTGATCTCTGGACACTGCAAATCTAGACCAGAGGAGCCTCTGGATGAGGCAGGCACCTAGCACGTTTTATGGTATTCAATGATAACTGCCACAACAACAATGTAGGGGCGGATGAAAGATATATACCGCAATACCAACAAAACATTGTGTTTTTGAGGATACCATAATTAGTCTAACCAAAAGTTTAGAATTGTTACAAGTGTCCATTTTTCGCATCTGATAACCTTCATACTTACCCAGGGGAAGCAAATGGACACCCATTCCTCCTCCCTATCTCATTGATTACTAAGTAAACCCAACATTACACCTTTCATGTTCTTGTTAAAACTTTCTACAAAGGCATTGGAGAAGTGTGGCTCAGGGGTTAGAGGCGGCAGACCTGGAGCTTGAGTTCGGCCCGGGACCAGGGTTCAATTCCCCGCCTCGGCGGGTCTTGGGCTCAAAAATTCCACGGACTCGTTAATTCTCGCTCCGGTGCCTTCTCGACTCACGGGTTCACACTCTGCGACTCTGGGCAATAGCTTGCTTAATCTCCACAACGGCCCCTCGCGGTGGGATGCCTGGCTTTCACCTTGTGGATACCCTGCCAGGGTTATCTCACAGGGGAATACCAGGACGGGTTCCCTAAGCAAGCGCTGAGATGCCCCAGGGTAAGTTGTGCGCTATATAAGTCTCATTCATTTCATTTCATTTCATTACCTTGGATATGGTAAGGTGTGGTGAATTTGTAAGAAACCCCAAACTCATCCCACATTGCTTTCAGATAGGCAGATATAAAGTGTGTGCCTCTATCCGAGATGCCGTCCTTAGGAGAATCCACTCTGGTAGAAATGCCAAGTAGACCTTTAGCTACTGCAGGAGCAGTGACTGCTATAAGAGGTATAACTTTTGGATATCTAGTGGTTTGTCCACTACTACCAGGATAAACCTATGCCCAGAGGCAGTAGGTGGGTCTAGGGGACCAACCATATAAATTCCTTCCCTTTCAAAGGGAGTCCCCGCCAATGGAAGTGGTTTGAGGGGAGCCTTTGGTTTGCTAATTGCATTGCCACTGGCTTAGCAGGTAACACAAGAGTGACAACATCTATTCACCTTTTCTGACATCTGAGGCCAATACAAGTAATTGACCAACCACAAAGGCACCCCTGTTAACTGCACCTCAAACAGTGCATCCTTTAAGCATCTTTAGCCTGCTTCCTCAGCATCAGGACAACTTCATTATAGTCTACAGTGGTGATCCTGTAGAGCCTGGAGCTTGCCCTCAAAATGCTCTGGTGGCTAGGTAACTGTTCAAAGTATCATCTCTGGCCCCCTAAGCCTCCAACCTTCTAGATTTGGTCGCCCAAGCTAGGTCAGAGCTGCCGAACTAAAGCTATCAAACTTTTCAAAAGATGACAAACATTTTGTTGACAAATGCTTGCTTAAGGTTGCATTAAAAGCTATTTAGAAGTTCTAAAATCTGTATCTCCGGAACCCTCTGGTGGATTTTGACCAGCAAGAACTTTCATAAAAATATGCTCTATGTTTATAAATTTTTTCTGTCTTGTTGTGTGGCTTCCTTATTTCTTTGTTTGTGTTTCTGTTGAATGCTTTCCACATTGTTCCATTGCAAAACCAACCTGCTCGAAGCAACAGCTACCCAGGTTTGAGCTGAAGGTTTACAACCAAGCCTGACTGGATCCAAGACAGTTATTACGAGTGTGTTACACTATAAGGCCCCAAAGCCATATAATATAAATCACCGACATCCTCAAAGTCAGTTATTCAACTACAATCTGCCTTAGATACTGCTATTGAATCAAATAAACCTATAACTAGAATTCTATTATATTCACATGTCTTGTAGAGTGCATAGCTGGTCAACACAGGCTTTCCAGCATTTTCGGTCCTACCTGAAGTGATGGATGTATAGACATAAAGATAGGTTTTCAATTGTTTTCTGAAGCTGATTAAGTTGTCATCTAATCTCCGGCTGGTAGGTAATAAGTTCCAGAGTTTCGGAGAGAGGTAGGTGAATGAGAATAAAGCTAATCCAACCACAGCAAATTAAAAGACCACTTCACAGCTGCCGAAATAGTGAATCAAAATACGTTTTCAAAAAAGCTTTGAGGAAAGCAAACATGTCAGCCAATATTTAGCATTGAAAATAAAGATGAAATAATGGTATTGTTAAATACATTTTTGATACGGCTAAAAATAAAGTTTTTACTCTGCCAAATTAAATTGGAGAGGTTTTTCTTAAGCACTATTTAGAACATTATGCTGTAACTGAAAAATCCACATCTAAATGCTTTAACAACTAGTTGAAAGCTATTCAGTTACCTGTTCTATCAGTGGAACAAACATCAGCAGTTGTTGCACTTATTACATTATCATAGGTGGAAAGTTACTTTAAACATTTCTGAATGTGAAAGCTTGTGTGAGGGTAGGTCAATCTGAGAGGAGTATAAATGACTTATCCACCAAATAAGCAAATTCTACCAGACTCTCTTTAATGAAATTCTAGAAGACAGGGACCTTCCCAGCTCCTTCACCGCGTCAGTTCTCGTAAGATTTCTGAAAAGGGCAAGCCACAAAAAAAACCTTGGTTCATAATGTCTGATCAGCCTACTAAATTGCAAATATAAAATCTTTGAGAAAATCTTAACAAGTAGATTGGCCCATTAGCACAAACTTTGGCCAATTTAGGTCAAAACATCCTTATACCAGCAACACTGATAAAAGCTAATACTAATTATTTAATTCAAGCTATTGATTATTACTCAGTCAATGAGACCAAGGCAGCGATCATTATGCTTGATACAGAAAAAGCATTGAATTGGTTCAGTGGGGGGTGTTATTTTCTTTGTTGATGAAATTCAGGTTCCTACTAAGATATATTGACTTGCTGCGAAATTAATATAAAAAGGTCAAAGCCAAAATTATAATTAACTCCAAGTAGTGAGGCACATTACTACTAGGCATGAGACGAGGTAAAGCCCTATGTCATCTGCTGTTTTCACTCTATTTATTGAGCCCTTGGCCAGTGCACTCAGGCAAGATTTGAGCATTCTGTTCCAGTGCGGCGAAAATAAAATTGTTTGCAGATGATATGATGTTGTATTTGGCCATGAATGAAAATGAAATCAAAAACACAATTGAGGAATGTTTTGTATAGAACGTTACAAATGAAATCATTCAAAATCGAAAGCCCTGCTATTAACAGCTCTTCTTTACTTTTGCCAGTTGAAATGCGGGCACAATATTCTACTGGCCCTCCTATTGGATATTTAGGATTCAAGTTACAACAAATGTTGCTGACTTATTTGGCTAAATTGTACCTTGAACCTTGACTAAAGTACCTGGGCTATTGAACCAATGGCAGTCATTAGCTTTTATGATCATTGGGCGAATTGCGTTAACACAAATGGCCATTCTCCTCTTGTTCATATTTCTTTTTGCCAATGTTATGACCCAAGTCCACCAGTCCTCTTTTGATGAAATCAATCAAATGATGCGCCATTTTCTATGGCAGTGCAAAAAACCCTACACTAATCTAAAGACGTTACAATTAGATGTAGAAAAGGGAGGATTGGCACTACCAAGAAAAATTAACTAACAGGCTGCCTTGTTAGATTCGGTTGTGCGAGCTGCAATCACTGGTACCCATTCAAACGAATTTTACCTAGGTATGATGTTAAGTGAAGCAGGCATCAAGTTCTCTACATTCTTTAAAATATTTAGGCTGCCTAAGTGAACTAGGAATTAAGACGCCCCGCTTTTTTAGCTAATAGATTATGTACAGTATGGCAGGAGTTTCAAATTCATTAGCTTCACTTATCTTTAAGCGAAAGAGATTGCTGTTCATTAGGTCTACAGTAAAATACATCAGCTATATCTAATTGGAAGAGGGTGAAGTGTTTCAAGCTTGGAGACTTCATACAAGCTGGATTAGTAATACCATGGCAGCAGTTAGTTAGTAGCCATTCAGAAATCGCTCCTAAATTGTGGCTCCATTACATACAAAGCAGAAACTTTTTTAGTGGAAGCAGGTAGTCATCTTGCAAATTAGAGGAAAGTGTAATAAAGACCTACTTTGTTGCCCGTTTTATAGGTATAAGCAATTGGCATTATTTGCTACGTTGGAAATTAGTAAAATACTTGAAACCTTTTATTTTTAGATACTAATGCCGCCACCTCAAGTTGTAAGATTGATAGGCATTGTTGGGGAGTCTACAAAAAAATCAGTTAAAAAGCAATCTGTTCTGCAAATTACTGAAGAATGCCTTTTTTTCAGCAAGTGGATTTTATATCACACTCCACATTTTAGTCTCACGATATATCCCACTTTCTCAGTAGCACAATGAAGGTTTTGCAAACGCTGATGGCAAATGGCTAGAAATATGCTTTACATGCTCTCATCTTTATCGCTTTTGGGTCTAGGTAATCGAATGTATTAGTTAAAAACTTCAGATGACCGTATGACGTGATCCCTATGCGGCCTTATTTGGAATGATTTCACAGCCTAACAAGATCAATGTACGGCAACAACAAGTTTCACGTGTAAATTTGCTAGGTCATTAATGTTACAAATGTGGAGATCAGTTGAGGTACCTATTTTTAGCCAATAGCTAAATAAGTTAAATGGGTGAAGCAGTATAAGAGTTTATATACTGAAAGAACGTTAAATTAAAAAAAACGAGATGTGGAGACATCTGCCTGAGTGAGCCTTGCTTTTAAAGCTTTCTGATTATGATCAAATGAACTGTTGATTAACGAATTAGTTGTTATTTGACTTGAGTAATACAATAAGTTTATGCTATCTAACTGTAACGTTGTTGCAGGGAAAGACGGGATTAATATATTGAATTATTATATGTAATTACTTTTCTACTTAATAGAAAAACTACTTATTTTAGTACACAATAAAATATAAACATTATTCTTCAAGTGGAATAATTTTAACTAAATCTTTAAACATATTTAAATGAAATATTTAATTCAGAACTAGTTTATAGTGCTTTAGCATGTATTTTGTTTTACATTTGGGGGGGGGGGGGTAGGAGGGTTAATATAGCGCAAGCTCGACCATAAGGCATCAGACTGCTTTACATGAGCAGCAGTTGCCTTAGAAATGGACACATATATTTTGTTAGGCACAGGGAGGTTAAGTGATTTGCCCACAATCACAGGATGTTGAACATCCCTGCAGAGACTCGAACCCGGTTCCCCAGCTTTGAGGTCGACCACTCTAGCCATTAGACCACATCCTCTCTCCTATTTAAAATAAATATATAAAATGAGTTTACATTAATAGTTATAATTAATGTATTTTTACTCTTACTTTTTCAATTTTCCATATACTTTGATTTTGATCCAGTGGCAGAGAGGTCTGCTTATGTGCGAAAAGTTACTAGTAGTAACTTTACACTGTTGAAATTTGGATCCCTCCCCATTTCAGGGAGTGAAGACATGCACGTCTATATTTTGGTGTAAATTTATACTCAGAAACAGTGAATTGTCAAAAGTGGTACATTTACTACAAAGTATACAAGTAAATTTTCGTGTAGATTAACTCACATGTAAATTTACCTTTATGTATATGCCCCATCACCTTTGTAATTGATTTTACTATGTACCCCGTGGGCAACAGACTCTCTACCCCCAGCATGAAAACCAGCCTCCATCTCCTGCATTAAAACACATCCCCATCCTTCCAGCTTCTGGGGAAACACCTGGTGTCTGAAAGGACCATCACAGGCCTGTGTTCAGTCTAATTCCTCCTGTCTTCTTTTTTCCTTTTGTTTTCATCCATTTTTATTACTGAGGCAGTAACTTCTCACTTACTCCTCCTATTGTTTTAATCTTTCCCAATCACCCTTACATTCTCTTTCTTCCTTAATGTGTTGCTTTGAATTTGAATTTGAATTTAAAAATATTTATAAAGCGCTCGACTACCAAGCGGTTTCTTGGCGCTAAGGATGCAGACCCATGGTAAGGGCAGGAAGTGGGCTGCTAGTGTGGGAAGGCTTGGGAAAAAAGGAAGGTTTTAAGAGCTTTTCGAAACTCTGAATAATGAGAAGAGGACCTAAGTGAAAAAGGAAGGGTGTTCCAAAATACGGGGTGAGGGTGGAGAATTTCATACCTCCCAGTTTCTTCCTCCTGAATCGAGGAACCGAGAGGAGGAATTGGGAGGAAGAGTGCAGCTCTCTACAAGGGAGATAGGCCTTGATTTCTGAATTGATAAATGCGGGGGCCGTCCCTGCCCGGGCCTGAAAGGTGATACAGCCCATCTTAAAGAGGGAACGTTCCCGAATGGGAAGCCAATGTAAGGCTTTGAGCAATGGGGTGACGTGATGGGATTTGTGAAGATTATAGACAAGTCGGGCGGCCTGGTTTTGAACCAGCTGAAGTCGCCGTAAATCATAAGCAGGGATACCAGAGTATAAAGCGTTGCCATAGTCAATACGGGATATGACCATGGCTAAAAGAATAAGTTTAAGGGCAGGAAGGGAGAAAAAACGTGAAATCTTTCGGATAGTGCGGAGAATCATAAAGCAGGAGGAAACAACAGAACTAATCTGGGAGTGCAAGGTAAGATGATCATTCAATTTTATGCCTAAAGTCTTTACTGAGGAAGAGGGGACGGGAGGAGAACCCAGGGAAGAATACCAAAATCAAGGGTTCCAGGGACTGGAGCGCCCACCTGTAAGGACCAGGTCAGTTTTGTCTGGATTTAACTTCAGGTGGTTGTGATTCATCCAGTCCCTGATGAAAATCATAACGGATTGGAAATTATGAGTGGCGTCTGGGGAAGAGGACAAAGTAAAAATAAGCTGGAGGTCATCGGCGTAGTTATACACCGTGACCTCCATTTCCTGTAGTGCAAAAACAAGAGGGAAAATGTACAAATTAAACAAAAGGGGGGCTAGGGAGGAGCCTTGCGGTACGCCGCATTGAACCTTGCGGGAAGGTGTCAGAGAAGTCGGCTAGATGGACAGCCTGAGTACAGTCCCTCAGGAAGGAAGAGAGCCAAACCAGGGCCGATCCCCTGACGCCAACCGCCCTGACACGGGTGAGCAGGATGGAGTGGTCAACCGTGTCAAAAGCGGCGGATAAGTCAAGAAGGACCAAGGCCTGGGGCAGATTGGTGTCCATTCCCTCTCTGAGTTTGTCCATAACGGAGAGGACTACAGACTCCATAGAGTGCCTGGGGCGAAAGCCTTGCCTGGCACGGGGCTAACCTGCCAGTTTCCTCAGCAAAGGCACTGAGCACTTTGATGACGTGTCGCTCCAGTATTTTGCCTGAAAAGGGAAGGAGGGAGATGGGGCGATAATTGGCCATAGAGGTGGGGTCTGCACCGGGGTTCTTTAAGATGGGAATTATGGTAGCAAATTTGTGAGATTGAGGTACGATGCCCTGGGCAATGGAAGTGTTGAGAAAGGTAAGAGGGGGCATAGGACATAGGTGGAGAAGTGTGGCTCAATGGTTAGAGCGGCAGACCCTGATGCAGAGGTCTGGCCCGGGACCAGGGTTCAATTCCCACGCCTCGGCGGGTCTTGGGCTCAAAATTTCACGGACCTGATAATTCTCGCCTCGGTGCCTATTCCAATCATGGAGTCCCACTCTGCAACTCTGGGCAATAGCTTGCTTAATCTCCACAACGGCCCCCACAACGCTAAGGATGCCTGGCCTCCACCTTGGGGGTGCCCAGGAGTGGACGCCTCACAGAGAAAGCCATGATGGGTTCCACAGCGGTATTCGTACATGCGCCTTGAGACCCTTGCGGGTGAGTAGTGCGCTATATAAGTATCAATTTACAATTTACATAGGACAGGCGAGGTAAATTTGTCTAAGGATTCGTGCAGGGCAGATGTCGGAGGGAGATCCGGACTTGACCCTTAGAAGTAGGGACAAGAACAGCTCCCTGGTCAGAGGAGGAATACAATCAAGAAATAACTGGTTGGGCGGAGGCTGAGGGTCGGAAAAGGAGGGGGAAGGGGGCGAGATGTTAGACTTGATAGTAGTAGTTTTCTTGATAAAAAAGTTATTGAGCGAGTCGCAGAGGGCCTGGGAATGGGAAGGTTTGAGGGTAGCTCTATCAGAGAAAGCTAGGTCCTGCACAATTGAAAAGATTTCTTTTGGTTGATTTTCGGCGGACAAGATTTTCAAGGAGAAATAATTGGTCTTGGCAGAGAGAATGGTTTTCTTATATTGATTGAGAAGTAAGGTATATTTTAGTTTGAGTGTAGGACAGTAGGCGCACCTCCAGGCGCGCTCTGCCTGCCGAACCGCAAGTTTCCTCTCTTTGAGATCAGCGTTGAACCACCTATTTGCGTCATTGGCGCGCCTGGTCGTAACGCGCCTTAGAGGGGCTACTTGGTCACATCCACTAGAAACCATTTATTGATAGTGTCTACTTGAGCAGAAGAGGGGAGGTCTTCAATACGGGGAGTTGAGGCAGAGAGAGAAGAGCAGAGGGAGACCTTGTCAACATGGTTCCAATTGCGCACCCAGGTGTTCCTAGGGAGAGGGGATCTTTTAACTATAGTAGGGTGTAGGAGGAAGGAAACTAAAGAGTGGTCGGACCAGGAACATGGAGTAACTACAGGGAGAGAGACAGGACAATTAAGTGACCAAACCTGGTCCACAATGTGGCCTTGTGTGTGGGTAGGGGTATGGACGTGGGATAAGAAGTTGAGGCTATAAAGAGATTCCGAGAATTCTCTGGACACATGGTCCTCGGCAGGATCTAAAGGCCAAAATTTGAAATCCCCTAGCACTAGAACGGAGGAATGGTTCACAGCTAGGGAAGCCAGTAGTTCCTGTACAGCGGGGATAAAATGAGGCATTAATTGAGGGGGACGATACATACGCAAACAGGTCAGAGGCATTTGGAAAGAGGCAGAGTGGACAACTAAATAGTCGACCGATGTGATGGGGGGCTCGATAGCAACTGAGAATGAAGTTCAGATCGAACAATCAAGGCAACGCCACCACCAGATTTCCCCGTGGGTCGGTTAGCGCGGAGAGCATAGTAGGACGAGGGGAGGGCCGCTAAAATAAGAGGCAGAGAATCAGGACAAAACCAGGTCTCTGTAAGAAACAGAAGATCCGGTTTGTAAGTGTCCAGCAAAACAAATAGTTCGTGGTGGTGTTTGCCGGCCGATGTGGTGTTCAGGAGGCAGACCGAGATGGCAGGGACACCACAGGATGGGGAAGGCCGTTGCCGGGGGGGAAGGTGAGGGGAGGGCAAGGAAGGGGAGTGGGATGTAAATAAAGGATTGGGAGGTGTCTGCCTGAGACCGAGAGTAGCAATATGGGCAATGGTGGAGGATGCCAGTGGCCACGAACCTTGAAGGGAGTGGAGCAGTGCTGATGAGTTGTTGATAAAACCGGCATAGTGGGGTGCCCCTAGCCCCGGCCGGCCACGGACGGATGCAGACGGGCTTGCCTTTTGCGCGCCTTTGGCGCGTCGCCGGCGCGCCCGCTGCGCGCGTCCATTGCACGCGTCCGCTGCGCGTTCGCATGGGGCATCTCTTTGTAGCACTAGGTGCGCGATGACTGGTGCGCCGACCTGTGAGCCACCGCTGCCCCTCCTAAAATGATGCCCGCAACCCCGTCAACCCTCCGGAAGAAACGGCACTCAGCCGTGCCGGACCGGGGCTAGGGGAGCGGGAGAAGGACTAGGAGGGCAGGCAGCGGCAGCAAGTAAGAAGAATAGCACAAATAATAATTTTAAAATTTCCAACAGTTAAAAAATCGATCCTTTCCAGCCCTATCCACTATTTTCCAGAAGTGTCCATTATCTTGAATTTTTGACTATTTTATTTTTAAAATGTAAAAATAAACCTTTCAAAGTGATACATTAATTTCAAATTAGTTAAGTTTTTTTCTAGTACACCTGCTGCTGATGTTAATGCCATTCATCAATAAGTCAATCGTACAGGTTCTAGGGAGTGTACGCTGTCACTCTCCGAATAAGGGTAGAGTACAGCGGAATGACAGGATACCATCTGAAAATTAAACAATACCATCCACAAGTATCCTGTACCCTCACTACTAGAAGAGTGTCCAGGTATTTCTCAATAACCTCAAAGGCGGTGCCCTGAATTAGTTCTTTTGTGAGCTGTTTAGTGTCATGCATCATCATCGGGTCTCATCTTCACCCCTATAAACCAGGGGGGTCTAGTTGTTGTAAGATAAAGGTACCTAGTAGGCACCAGGGTTTCCCTTTATTGTTGGGTGTCCCTGGTATGTTTAATAACTCAGTGATGCGGGTGTTCTGAAATGGATATAATGTCCTCACAGTCGTTGGTATGCTGACATGTTTCAGCCTAATTTGAAGGGCCACTTATGGTCTGGAGCCTTCACCCCAACCAATGTGGAATGTAGGGTGCCTCTAAGGGGTAACGTTGTGGAGTGTGGGAGGCCCTGGACAGCAGCATTATCACCATCCAGAGATGCAAGAGTACAGGAGTTTAAACAGCAGTTCTGAAGGAACAGTTTGACATCTTTGTTTATTTGCCAATGTGTTCCTTGAGAGTGATGTTGTTGTCCAGTCTGAATCCAATTGACTTGGCATACGTTGAAAGTTGAAGTCCAAAGCCATCAAGGTTCATGGTACTGAGGGAGGTTTGTACCTTGTTTGCCTTGTTAGCTTTTTTGTCAAATAACTGGACTTCCATCTTGATAAGGTTGAGCTTTCAGTAGATACTGGCCATCTAAGTCTGGGGGATGTAAAAGCAGTGTTTGAGCCATTGAATCATTAAGTGGGGGAGACTTTTAAGTAGAGTTATTTATCATTGGCAAAGATGTCTCAAAAGAACCAAGTGATGGTACTCGGTTAATAAAAGGCCAATAAAATAACACTCCCAGAGATGTGTGTACCCAGATTTATCACCCAAAAATGAAAACAGGAGGGTTACTAAACCCTACCTACCTGTCACTTTAAACATCTGCCATTTAATAATAAATAAAAGTCACCTGCTTCCATACCAAAGTGGTATCTATCTTATCTTTTTTCAATGGAAACCACACACATAAGCAGTACAGCCCTTTGGATCATCACTGACATCTGAGCATAAGAATAAAAGATTAGACATAGACTTTCAAGAATTTGAGGCAACCATTGCAGACGTAAAGGCTGTTTTGTGTGAAAAAGGTTTATGGTGACCATAAGGTTGAATTAATTCTCTTCATCTTCATGTTTATAAACCTTGTTAGGAGGCTGAACACTCCCACACTTAAGATGTCTGAAAAAGTAGCCTCATCCACCGTTGCAGCTTTTGCACTCTGATACATTTTTGGGAACATAGGCAGTCTCTTCATGTTTGAAGGGGAAATAAAGACCCTTCTGACCATGGTAATTCAGCTGCACTGAAAATACCACCACAGTATGCACTGGCTACAGGATATGCTACAGTGCTGAGTTCTGGCCACTGTTCTATTTTCCATGCCAATAGGTCAATGACTCTTGATCCAAATAGAATTCCGTTCAGTCATCAAACTATTCTTGCAACATCTTCTCTATTGTCATAATTCACATTTGCTGTTTCCTAGTTCCTGGACCTGTATGCTTGATGTACAAGACAACCCTTCAGGGTGGCTGGTTGAAGTTGTTCTGTTAGTGTTGACGATTTAGTAACAGGTGTGTCTTGGGAAGGTGATAGTTTTACCACTGATGGGTGCTGCTGCTGCAAGTGCTACATGATTCTGGACTCTTAGCCACTATTATGCACTCCAGAGGTACGTGGAGACAGTACTTCAGTTCTTCTTTGCCCTCGAAGTTGCAATCTTTGCTCTTCTGTTAAGTAAGTTTTTGGACGGTGCTATTCTTATGAATGGAGACTTCCACTGATAAGAAAGGACTGAAAGGTGGTAGCCCTTGTTTGTACCATGCATGCAGTATAGGAGCACAGATGCACTGTTTTGGAGACATGCTCTCTTGTGCAGATTATTATTTGTATCCAGAGGAAATATTAAGCTATTGACTAAGCCACCTGTTTCTTCATTAACCTTGTACATGATGCTTCCACTTTATGTAAACAGGTTGAAATAAGTGCAACATTGGCATTGCATGGTTTGACTTCCCACATCAAAATCTCAAAAGGCACTAACATTTGGATCAGGTACTCTATTAGTTCCCTTCTGTCAAACGTCTTTGATATTATTTTGACAGTTTCATCCACTCTCCTTTGTAGCACATACTTATTGCTTGACCTGTACAGTTCGAACAGGTATTGTAGCACTAGAGTAACAATAAATTATGACCTCCTATATGAGAATATTTGAGGAGACTCTATTAGCCTGCTGAATGATCCTTGACTGCTTCTGGGCTTTGAAAGAATAGCTAAAATGTGTGCACATTCTGCTAGAGGTCATCACTTTGTTGTGGCATACTTCTTTTTTGAGGCAGTACTGCACAATCAGGTTGATACAATAAGCTAAACACAGCACTCTGAGGTGTTTTCCATTTGCCTTGGCTTTGACAATATTACTGTCTTTGCCAGGGAGAACAAATCCAACAATGAGATATCCAGATTGAAGTAATTCCTAGACTTTGGTGTTAAATTCTTACATGAAGTTGGTAGCTGTGTGTGTTTTCTTCATGGGCATACTACAATTGCTGCCTGTCAACAAATGAATCAAAAAACATCATTAACTGATGCGGCAGCAGATAGCCTTTGATAAATGTCCTGGATGCAGTTGTACATATGAATGATTCAACTTGACAGCTGGTCCACATGTTTGAAATGAAATGATGGCTGGGCAGAGCTATCCTTCATTGCAACAGCCAATTACAGCACATTACTGTGTTGCTATGACACAGCACAATTGAATTATACATCAGGTTTGGAAACTTCCAGTGTGGACAGAGGGCTTCCATAAATTTCGGAAATCTTACTCTGTAAACTAAAGGAATTTTATGACAATGTTTTGACCAGTTTGCTTTTTTATTATTTGAACAGCTGAAGCTTTTGTTGGTATGGCGATTTCTTGGTGAACATATCTCTATAGTGAGTTTTTGTATTTGTTTTTTCTGATCATTCCGCCGGAAACCAGCTCAGTGGAAGAGGTAGACTGCTTGAACGCTGTGGGTTGATCATGGAAACCCCCTTTTGCTTGAGCCAACCGGAGGTTCCTGCTGTGATGGTGGGCAGCAACTGTGGGAGGGATTGTCAAAGCTGGTTTTTGTTTTTTTGAGAAGGTAGGATTGCTGGAATTCCTAAAAGAAACTGTAGACAGGAGGCATTTGGCAAAACAGGAAAAGTATGTTTAATTAAACAGTTCGGCCAGGAGAACAGTCTTAGGCACTAGGTCTGAGGACTGTCTCAATTTACATCGAGTTTGAGGTTTCTTTAAATACAATATTACAACAGGCATAAAAGGTTTCCACCATACCTTATACTGTGAGGAATGTTGTTGCTGCCTTAAGACTCATAAATAATTGTGGTTACTAGAGGTTAGCCAGGCCTGGTGGCTCAGTGGACTAATGCATCCACTATTGGGGCCTGTGTTCGACCTCATGGCCAGCGGGTCCATGATCCCAGCGGGTGCACTCAGCTGGGAGACATTGTTTACAATGAACGTGCTACAACGCATTCCATCACAACACGGTTGTTACAACGATCGCATTGTTACATTGCAAACCATTACAACGCAAGTTGTTAAAATAACTTGCTGTAGGGGGCAGAAGGTGTTGAATTCCAAATCCAACACCTTCCCTACTGTTGCACAGACTGGAGTTGGAATAGAAAGTTATTCTATTCCAGCATTTAGCACCCCCTACAGCAAGTCGTTGTAACGACTTGCATTGTAATGGTTTGCGATGTAACAACGTAGTTGTAATAGAATGTGCTGTAGCGTATTTGTTGTAACATCACATATTCCACTCAGTCTTTCATCCCTCTGAGATCGATAAAATGAGTACCATTGAGTTGGGTAGCAATAAAAATCTGTTATTCAGCACCTTGATACCCTCGGGTGATATGTGCACTTTACACATTCACGTGTTAAGTTATGTTAGAGGTAGGTCTTGACCTACTTGTACACAGTGTGGCCATGGTGAATATATCAGGCATGGGTAGCACATGACCACTATGTGTGCTAAGCCCTGATTGGCTAAATGTTACTTACTCAAGTAGATTCTGACTTTATGGTGTATTCAGTGGGGGTGGGTGGAGTTTGTGGAGTGAAAAGAAAACTCAGTGAACTTCGCCTAACTCCACACGAGCAGGCGGAATTCCAGTCGCCTACCAATTTGCGCTGATTAGTGCTGTCCGCGTAGCAATACTTGCTCGAATGAAACCAAGCGGCCCTCCACGTGTGCAGCCATTTCTCCCCCATTCCTGTGCATGGTGGTGGGCCTACTTCTGAATCCTAACTATATCTTTGACATCCTAATCTTATTTTAGTTATCCTCCCCAGTTTTAAATGTATTTCCTTAGTGTGCATATTTGTGTTGTTGTATTCTACATTTTTGCTTCTCTTTTATTTTCTGTGACTTTATTACTTTTGCGCTAACTTCCCCAAACTTCCAAATTTCTCCCTCTCTGTCTCTCTTTTTCCATAGTCACCCAGTGCCATGCCAGAGTGTGGGAGAGGTGGTGCCAGTGCAGTGACACATATACCTGTGAGCACCAGCAGCGCCAGGTGGTGCAGCTTGGCGCCATTTATAGAAAGAAGGAGGTGGCCACACTCAGATTTTTTGTGCAGCACCATCCTTCCATGCGAATAGCAGGCGTCAGGCTTGGGATTGGGTATGGCCTGCGGGAGTATCAGCTGCTGTAGGGGAGGGTGTGCCGTTGCATTCGCCTATGCGCTGGGCTTTGGTGCATCCAGAAACAGCTGATGCATTCTGGGCTGACATTCTGGACTGGGAGATGAACCTGATCAACGGGCTGGGCATCTAGGTTGCAAGGCTTGGTGAGTACTAGTAATTAATCATTACTGATTTGTTGTGCCCTATACTATATTGCTATTTTTTTTCCAAATAGCATACTACTCAAACTCAAAGGTGAGTTATGTTCACATAACGTAATTTTATGAATAATATGTGATCCAATTTGACAAAGCCAGCTGCTTGGTGCTACCTAGTTCTGCTCATTGCTGTGGACACTCGCTAGGGCTGATTATGTAAAAACTTATGCTGACACCTCTGTCCCCCTGTCAGTAAGACAGTGGCACTGAGGTAGTAGTAGTAAGATGTTATGAGTGAGTTAGCGTTCTCTGTGTCTTTCTTTTTATGTAGCTGCTACAGTCCTAAGTAATCTTCCAGGGATGTAGTATGCAAAATATGCATCCGCGCATTGAAATGGTAAACTGACTGGGTTAACACATCAAAGTGGGTTAGATTTCTGAAGCAAAGAACAAGTGTTTCCAAATGTAGCTTTGGAAATTTGAAATAGGGCTTAGGTAAGGTTTTGGAAATTAGGAATAGGTCAACTGGATAATATAGGCATATTGTTTTAGAAAAGTATAATGTCAATATGTTACAGCATTTGCCTTTGTTCTGTAATATATTGACATTATACATTTCTAGGAGATGAATTACATCACTAATCTATTTTTATCACCTATTTTATTTCTTCAGTACCCAAGGGCAAGAAAAGGACATCATAGGGTCTGGCTGAGCAAGGTGCCACCACCAGTGCAGTGGAAGGTGGAAGTTCCACCGCCACCACCAGTGCTGTGGTGGATGGCTCTGCTGGCCCCAGTAAGTTTGCATTAATTTAATTTATTTCTCCTACTTTTACCCCTCCCCATTAGATACATTTTTCATCTTTTCTGTTATACTGAGACTTTTTTAAATGCTCATCATTCTATTTAATGTTTATTTTTGTTCCTTATCCCTCCCGCAATATAATTTTCTCTTAATTGTTTTGTTTCTTAAGCTGAGTTCCTGCTTTGTTGGTACTAATCTGTAGCTTAAGCTTTCTTCTGATTGGGTATGCTGTCCCTCTCCCCTACCTATATACCCTGCGGGCTAATACTGTAAGACTAAGACACTAGATTAGGTAGTGTACTGTGAAGATTGCAGAGTTCGAAGATGCAAGCACGCTTTTCCATGCTTTTTTGTTGAGAAGGCTTGTGACCATAGTTATGGTGACCTCCGCAATGCTGTGTTGTATGTATTATTATTTAGAAACCCTAAAGTTTCGATGACAATGCTGCATGGCAGGAGAGTAGTATGAGGATGGTCCCAATGCATTTGCTAATCAAAACCATATGTCCTTAATGACCAATTTATTCTACCACTTCATTGTGCTTAAAATACCTCATTCATCTTATCTCTGTCACTCCATTATGGTTGGCTTGACTACTGGCTTTTCTAGCATTGTCAACCAGCAAAATGCCCAAAGTGATATTTTAGATGGGAGAGAAGATACAGTGAACTGAACTGTAGTCATGTGCGCTGTTGTATTTTGTTTAAAAATTAAAAAGGGGGAGGTGTATCTGGCATCTAAAATGTGCTTTGTTTTTATTAGCCACACAGGTCGCCAGTGACGGGGCCAGCAGCACCAGTGCATCAGCAGCAGATGAAGGGGGGGTCTCTGCGGCAGCAGGGACGAGCAATGGTAAGTCCAATGGTAAGTCACATTGCTTGGCTATTGACAATTTCTAGTATGCTCACTGTATTTGTTAAGTGAGGCAGATCCCACCTATCATCATTTATCCATGACATCCCTGCCCATGGCACTTTGAGCGTCGAGACTCGTGGGCCATGACACCACCCAAATGCAGCATGGTTCAATCTGGTACTGCAGTGTTGGCTGTGCAATGTGTGTCTGCTTCTGCTAATGTAGTATTTACAAAGCTATCAATGGATTGCCTACTGAAATGATAACAAGGTGTCTTTCTCTTCCCTCCCGGTGCCCACTCAGTTACTCACCTCCTAGTATCACACTCCTTTATTCACTCCTAAATTCTTCTGCCCAGCCTACCAGAAACATTGGAAAGAAACGTTTATGTCATGCGCCACATGTTACTGGACAAGTGATTCATATGGCTTCCATAATGGATTTACGCCTGTTCAAATCTGACATTCATCAACTTTCAGTTTGACTGACTAAGCCTAAGCTGAGTCATCAGTGAGCCACCCCTCCCCCAACTATTCAAAAGTAAAACTTCTACCGTGCCTACCCAGCCTTTTCCCCGTACCTTACCCTGCTGCAGCTGACTAAGGGCCTTAATTTCAGAGTTTTGGCAGAGGGAGTTACTCTGTCACAAACGTAAGATATATGCAATGAACCGTATTATGAATCGTAATAGAGCGGAGGGGATAGCTGTCATGTTTGTTACGGAATAACCCCAATGCTAAACTCCAGTCTAAGTCAGTCTTTAAGTCACGTTTCCTTCACTTACTGAAAAGCAAATGTATTTGATTCAAATAATTTGTGTTTGAGATTGAGGTCAGGAAGTAAAGTGAGATTAAGCGTCTGTGATTGTGTGTTTTGCGGATGGGATACTTATGACGAATGTGCACAATTAAATCTGTATATACCGTTCCTTTCTCTGTATTGCAGTGCATTGTTTTTTCAATGTTCACATTCAGCAGACAGGATATCTATTATCCTCATGCTATGCATGACGTTTGTGACATATTAATATTCATCTGCCTCTTTGAAATCATGGTAGAGTTGAAAGAGATTTGGAGAAGAGCAGGGGCATTGGAATCAAAGATAATTATTTGTCCATTGCAGCTGCCCCAGCTGCAGACGGCAGAGAGTAGCAAATTCGAACCTGAGGTGCTAGCTAGCACACTTCCAGTCATTTAGCACAACAAGAATAGAATACTTGTATTCCATAGTGGATAATACCGTATTCATTAAACAGAGTTATCTTTCTTTTTTTCAGACAAAGTGTTCGTGTGGTTTAGTTTTTTTAAGAAACCCTTTACTATCAGCCAGTCAGTGCTTTTATGCAAGTCATGTGTTGTTAAAATCATGTCCCTATGACTCACCTTACAAATCACATAAAAAATTCCAATGGTCCAAGGGGACCAGCAAATGCATTTATACTGTGCCACTAAATAATTTGAGAAAGCTAGTGTTTGCACAGAGCATTCTTCACAATTTGTCTTTCTATTTTTCTTTCTTGATATAGCTACTCCAGCTTGTCCACCACCACCATCAGCCCGGCAAGAGATCACAGCCCATCTCTGGTGGTAGAGACTTGAGGCCATCAGGGAGCACTATCAGCGGCTGGTGGGTGAGGAGCACCTGGCACATGATCCGGCTCCTGCTTCTGGGCTCAGTTCCACCGGCCACACACCTGTGCCTTCACCCTCCAGGCCACACCAGCATCATCGGTGGCTCAGAACTGCCCATGCTTGTCCCTGTGCCAGCCCCCTTTCAGACCAGATCCACCATTACCACGTGCTGCGCGAGCTGCCGCACTTTGGACATGGAATGGCACACCTCGAGGTCTGCATCCAACATCTGGAGACCCTCATAAAGAATGCCCCCTTCAAGCTCTTTTTTTTGTTTCAGAGGGAGGGAGTTGTGGATGGAGAGGGTGGGAATTTGGGCATGGCATTTCCTGATAATTTTGACATGGTTTATATTTATTTGGGACGGATAAAGAATGTGGAAAATGAGTGGGCCTGTTGTCTATATCACTGCCTAAAAGAACTGATGCATATGGAAGAAACTGGTAAGTAAATGAGCAACTTAATGCAAATTAAGAGGAGTGCGGCCCTTCTTTCCCGGGAGACCAGGTATCTTGGTTAAAAAAAATATATATATATATATATATACATGCTTTACAAAGTTACCCCACAGGGTGGAGGCACGCCCAGGATCGCTCAGGTCCCCACCTGACAGCCTCTGCATTTCTTTGCTGCGACGCGTTTCGAGCATCAAGACCTTCATCCGGCAGCCATGATGAAATTGAATGGCAAGCAAACACCAGCGTATCCCCTTATTTGGGTTTATAATTCCTTAATTTCAATCACAATGAATTCTGGGGCTGGTAGTTATCAGCAATCATCCTGATGAAATGCCATTACAATTTTCAATGATTAAAAACAATCAAAGTCGAGGAAACAAAGTCAAATGGGGAATATTTAAATGTGACCAGGTATCTCCCGTTCGGCAGTGCCAATCGGTGCTGGGGCGACCGCAGACCCACAATGTTCCTGTGGTGATGCCTTCTGTGACCGGGGGTCGGCCACTAGTATGCTTTACAAAGTTACCCCACAGGGTGGAGGCACGCCCAGGATCACTCAGGTCCCCACCTGACAGCCTCTGCATTTCTTTGCTTCGACGCGTTTCGAGCATCAAGCCCTTCATCCGGCAGCCATGATGAAATTGAATGGCAAGCAAACACCAGAGTATCCCCTTATTTGGGTTTATTATTCCTTAATTTCAATCACAATGAATTCTGGGGCTGGTAGTTATCAGCAATCATCCTGATGAAATGCCATTACAATATTCAATGATTAAAAACAATCATAGTCGAGGAAACAAAGTCAAATGGGGAATATTTGATGAATTTCGTTGCCCGCGCGGCATCACCAAATGTGATGCAGCGTAGGCAACGAAATTTGTTTTATTCATTTTTTTCGTTACTTACCTGTAATGGTCCATATCCCGCATTTTCAAACCCCCCCACCCTGCCCCTCTCCCGCCTGACGTCACCACCCCGGTATAACGCCCTGCACAGGCCGGGCCTGGCTTTTAGTCCTACTGGGATAAAATAATTGATAAATAACAACTATCTACATTGAGCATTGTGTTTGAAATGATGTATGCCTGTTAGACTTTTCAAGAAAGAGTACCCAGAAGACAACAGCTACTGTAGTTTTATGTGATGGACTGTTTACAAATTGTTACTCAATTGGCTGTTGAGTTAAACATTTTTACTGGTTTATGTGTTAATTTGGTTCGTATTTTGCATATAATGTTTTATTTTCATGTTTAACACAGTATGTATATATGTATATTCTTTATGTGGTGTGTCGTTTTCAAAAGACATGTTTCAATAATGTCTGAAAAAAACAAAAAAATACATAAGAAAAAAGTAATTAAATGACGAAAGACCAATCGAATTAGACAATGGTCTCAGTCTCTTTAATCATTAAACAGCAGTATTAAATGAACAGTCAGGATTTTGTGTGTATATAAAGTTTAATAGGTCCTCCCTGACCGGTTTTGGGCCAAGCCCCTTTGTTCAAATTCTTTTGGTAGTGGTAGTGTGCTAACAGGTAAAACATCACAGAGAGGTCCTACTCCCACCTAGATGATCTCCAACTGCAAGATTAATTAAAAGGATCACAGGCAACTATATTGAAAGACAAACCAAGAGTTAGTAGGTTATACATATACATTTATATTATAGCTTTAGAAATACTGAGGACTGACTTCTACCACAATGACACATCAAAGAAAGCAATACCACATTTTATAAGAGAGGAGTTGGCCTAACGGCTAGGGCGCTCAACCTCGGATCTGGGTTCGAGTCTCGGTAACAATGCCAAAACCTCCTGTGATTTTGGGCAAATCACTTAATCTCCCCGTGCCTAAAATGAATGTGTGTCCTCAAGTAACATTACTGGTGCTATGTAAAGCGCTCTGATATTCGGTTCGGTTCTAGTTCGAGCTATATAAAACTCAGCAAAAAAAAAAAACGAGCAATAGTAAATTATTCTGAGTAATGGTGAGCATGGAATTTGAAAACCAAAGCTGTGAAATCCTCAAGTCAGGAAAAATCTACTCAAAGTCTATACTCTATAGTCAACAAGGTTCAGTGTTTTATTTACGCATAACGAAGGCCTAAAAGATGATGTTGCCGTTGAGGAATTAGGTTCTTTATGGTAGAGAAAATGGGACTGGTGTTGGCTATTACTCAGATAATAGAAGATCCTGCAGTGAGTTGGTGTTGCATTTAACCACATCTGCCCTGCTAAGTGTGTGATCTATTGGGTGTATATTAAGACACACCTCCATACAAATCACACACTCCGGGAGAAGAGGGTTTGGGTGCGATGAATGGATGGAATAGGGGATTTGGGGAAAGGCGTGACAAAGACAAACACAACACAAGAACAATATTCATGAGGGTGGGGGAAGCACATCATCATCATTATCAATCTGTTGTGGAAGGAAATGAAGAAATGAGTAAGACACAGTACAATTAAATGCATTTGCAAACAGTCCTTCTTCCTCAGAGACCCAAGTTATCAGCTATCTAAATGTTCTGTCTTCTAAGTTTGAGAAATATAACTTATTATGGGGGAGTGAATTGAACCCACCCCGTTCTAAAAAGGATTGGTAAAAGAAATATGACAATGTATTGCCAAATAGGGTGGTGTATCTGCATTCTCCTCTGGAATGCCTGTCACTCCTGGGTGCCTGTATGGACCGGTCCAGTAGGTAAGCAGGAGCGTTGAGCTTAGCTTTTGCCTGTCATTGATGTAGAAGACAAGAAGTCCTGAAGATTGTTAAACAGAAACTGGATTGTAGAGTCAAGGAGAAGGAGACAAGGAAGGTAAGCTTCATGAGTAGTATACTAAGAAGACTCAGTGACAGAGCAAACAACAAGATGACTCAGAGTTTAACTTTTGACACCAGTGCAGCAGACAAACTCATCAGAATTTCCCAAATTAACGTACCTCTCTCCATTCCACATAACTGAGGACTAGGTATCAGAGTGATCGTACCACTTTGAAGTCAATAACTTCCTTCTTACAGCTGTTTTTGAGGTAGCCCCGCCTTGAGTCCTTCCATCCTCCACCCTACTCTGAGTATTTCCTTCCCAACCCAAGCAAGATAGACATGTAGTGAACTGCTGTTGAAGAACAAGTAGAGAAACTGAATTGCAGTATTTTGTATAAGTTTGTGTTTGTTAACTAAAGTCACTGATCTGGTCTCTGAAGAACAAGAAAAAAGGAGTGGCCCTACATGTATATCTCGCTAAGAGTGAAAAGGCCAATCACCTTCAGGAAAAATGATCACCCATCAGTCCCCAACATTGAAAATCATCAAACTCAAGTTTATAAATTATTTGAACACCCTCCCTCATTGTCTGACCCTTATGAATCGTAATCATCACTCACAATCACTCAATAATATATTAGTCATTAGTTCAATAGTTACCTCTTCAAATCCAAGCACAGGTAGGTTAGGTAGTAGGTACACAATTGTATCTTTGACGCAGGCAACACGTTTGAATTTGGTATTGGGACTCTTATAAATCGATGATCCGGCCTATCACTTGGAAATACACTAAATGGCCTGCTTGATCTTGTACGGGGCACGTGTCTAACGAATATCTTTTATTCCTGTACACAAGTGTCTCTTACCTGTTGGAGAGCAGCCCTTCATCTTACTGGTTGGAACGAATGCTTAACCAGGATATCCCTCTTGTGGCGGGGAATGTGGCCTGGTCAGCTATCGGCCCTGGAAGGTTTTGTGCCTTGGAGTCATCTTGGGATCTCCTACCTCGGAGATGTTTATAAGGGGGGAGTATTATATCATTTCAGAAATTGAAGGTCAAATATTCTTTAACTCAGTCGCGATTCTTTCGGTATCTCCAACTGTGCCACGCTTTGCTGGAGCATGATTTACCAGAGAATTATTTGGCGGAATACAGGTAGATGAAGGCGAAGATCTTAAAGGGGTAGCTTGGTAAAGGGGCTACATCAGTGATTCATAGGTCGCTGGTGATCCACATTCCGAGTGGCCTTGAGAAAGCCCGACAGAGATGGACATCCTCATGTTGGACCTGTATGAAGATGATTGGAGGGAGGCTATAATCAAAAACAGGAGGACCCCCCCCTAAGACTAAATCTATTAAATGGCGAACACTCTAGTCCATAACAAACATCATTGTAGTCCTACACAGAGAGTAATTATTTCAAAAACATATATATCTATTTATTATTATTTTCCGAAGTTTTCATTTATAGGTCATACAATAATAAAGGCACAAATGTATATACAAAATCTATTTACATATCAAAATGTATGCGGCACATACCCTCTCACATCATCAAAGTAACCACCAATCACACCCATATAAACCATCATCAGTCATACCAATCAGCAATATATACAAAAAAGTACAAACACTTTACAAAAAAATGTACATCATCAGAAACAAACATACACAACTGAAACAAAGCAAAACAGAAAAAGAAGAAAGGCGCCGACGCGCGTTTCGGAACAGGACCGATATTCACCAATCCTTCGTCAGGGCGCAAACAATAACAGGTATTCTCTTCTGTGTGATTTTAAAAGCAGTTCCATAGGTTTGAAGTATACATCAATAGTTATAAACAGTAGTATGTAGAGAGCTAGACTCAGGGCTGCCACTTCATATCACAATATTCAGTCATAAGACAATATCTGCAGGGACAATAAAACACACCATAAATATGGCCATTCATTATAATACATGTTGCTGGAAAAGGAGTACCCGAGAAAAAGAGAAAAAATGAATAAAGAAGAGATACGTCACCTGAGAAAGAAATATAAGAGCGTATGCATAGACCGTGTCCAAAGCAATAAGGGAAGGAGTGCATATAGATTTGTGTGAAAAATGAAAAGATGAGGGATACCGTCGAGTAGCCATTTATAACCCCAAGGCAAGTTGAATTCAAGCCACTTTCGCAAAGTGCATCAAAGGAAAGTGATAGACCATCACCATACAGTCAAGAATGGAATACATAGCTGGAAATAGAGCTCATGCTACTCTCGCAGCATGCTTTTAGAAGGAAAATATTCGCACATACCCCTGTCCACAAACATGGGATTGCGTGGAAATGTAAACAAGAGGTCAAAATACTTCACGACGAACTGAGATAGAATCTGGGAAACAAAAGAAGTGATTAGTTTAACATGGTCCTGTTTGGAACAGTCCAAACCCAAAACGATCTAATTAGAAAACCATAGGGGCAATAGTAACCATCTCTCTCCACTAAGGAAAGGTGAGGAAAAACTAAGGGGCCGATTAGGATGGAGGATTTTCCGCCTCCTCCGGGCCGGCGGAAGCCACCTCCGGCCCGGAGGAGGCGGAAAATCCTCTGCGGACTCACCAAAGACCCACCGCCACATTACGATGGCTGGTGGGTCTTGGTTTCTGTCCGCTGCTTTTCCGCCGCGGTCGGATTACAACCGCGGCGGAAAAGCTCTCATTTGGCTGGCAGTGTCTATCAGACACCGCCGGCCAAATTAGGATGCATTTGAAAACATGCTTTTCCGCGGCGGTTTTTCCGCCGTGGAAAAGCATGTGTACTTTTGCTTTTGGGGGCCCGTTGCGGGCCCCCAGGGTGTTGGTGGGTGGGGGGTGCACATGGGGGGTACCTATGGTACCCCCCAGCATTTACATGCACAATGCGGCAGGCACCGCGCGGTGCCTGCCGCTTTGTGCATGTAAATGTTACACATGCACTTTTCACATTGCGGCGGGTGCTGCTTGAAGCAGCACCCGCCGCAATGTTAGATATCCAGGATGTGACCGCCAGGGTGGCGGTCACATCCTAATCGCACATGAGGGAACGCCGCAGCCCATGCGGACGTTCCCTCATACTCTGGGGTCGCGGACGGACTCAAGTCCGTCCGCGATCCTAATCGACCCCTAAGTCTCTTTCTTAACAAAGGGCCAGGCAGAGATATTACAAAAGAACGCAGCTGCACCCTGAGCGAATATCGGACCTACCGCAAAACGAGTGTTGGAAGGAAACAGCTTGGGTCCGGTTCTAATATATGGAGGGGTCTCCTCCTGAAATCTGGACACCAATCTTCCCCTCTCAAATGTTATTTCCGGTAGAAAATCCTCGCACTCTAAGGGAGACAGAATGAAAAGATGAAGGGCCAACCTACCGCGCTAGGGCTGAGCTCAAAAGTGAAAGGCAGAGGTAAATACATACCGAGCGGGGCACCGTGTCCCGGGCGGGCTTCTACGCAAAGGGGCACTAATAATTCCAAAACGGCCTGAGTTTCGACACGATCGTGTGGGCTGCAAAGAAACAGGCACAAAAATAAAAGGGTTACGGAATCAAATCGGGAAAGGGCTATGTCGCCTATAAAGCTAATTTGCGGATTCGAAGGGGCAGAGCCTTACCGGCAGGGAGTTGCACGTTCCTCAAAAGAAAAGTCGTGGCAAGGCGTCCATCTGTGAGTCCGGGACCTTCCAGAAATCACACGGAGAAAAGGTAGTTTAAATACCCAATGCGCACGCCCGGAGGGAATTCCTGACACCTGGGAGCCAACCCCGGGCCCGCGCGATCATGACAATAGAGAGGGGACTGTAGGCAGAGCTATCTGGGCAACAGGAGGGGCTACACTAGCCGTCAAGAAAACATAAACAAAGTACTCTGCGGCGTTTATAGAAAAGAGACAGGATCTGAATAGAAAACAGAGATGACACAAGTAAATAATCAAAAAGGGAAATACCTAAATAACAAAGAGGGGCAAAGGACAAACAGAGACTTCTTTTCTAGAACGAAGGGTAATAGCCTAAGCATAATAGATACTGCTGTGCCGAGCAGGATTTAGACTGAATTCAGAACCTGAGCACAGGTCATTCAAGGTCACTACGCAGGTCATCAAGTCAGGGCATTCTGCCACGAAATGGATTCATTCTTTCCAATTTCCGCAGTACGCAGAGTGTAAATCCAAAACACCTCTCTCTTGGCTCTATAGCCATTGATATTATTGTCGACCAGTTTGTGAACTTTCTCTAGAATTCTCCATCTCAGATCACTGAGACAATGCTGTTTTTCCTGCCAATGGCCCACCAATGGGGCGCCAATTTTGTTGTTTCTGATTGCTGATTTATGCTCACTGAGTCGGAATCGGAATTCACGACTAGTTTCGCCCACATACCCCAAGGGGCAGGGGCACACAATGAGATAGATCATGTTAGATGATCTACAGTTCATCATCTCTTTTGCGAAAAATGTATTTCTGCCCCAGATCAATTCGGAAGAAACGATCGCTGACTCGCAGGCATGGCAGTGGCCACATTTATGGGTGCCCAGTACAGGATTGGATCCTGTGATGGATTTCTGAAGTACTAGCGGTCCTGTGGTGAGTTTGGAATGGACTAGATGGTTTCTTAAATTCTTATTTCTGCGGAATGCAAAAATAGGTTTGGGGATGACTGTTCCTGTTGCTCCCGAGTTGAGTCTATGTCACTGAGAGCAGACAATTTGTCGTATCTGGTTGTTATAATCAGAGTGGCGTGTGACACAGACCAATTTAGACTCATTCGCCTTCTCTTCGTTGTTAAGAAGCGCATCTCTATTATAATACTTCGCCCTTTTGTATGAGTTTTTGAGTAGTCTTGGTGGGTATCCTCGTTTGAGAAGTGTTGTTCTTAATTCTTCCGCATGTATTTCAAAATTGCGCACGGTCGTACAATTACGCCTCAGCCTCAAAAATTGGCTGAAAGGTATCCCGTCTTTCTGGCATCGAGGGTGAAAACTCTCATATCTAAGGATAGTATTGCGTGCCGTAGGTTTGACGTACAATGATACTTCAATTCGGCCATCAGATGCTACTATCCAGATGTCCAGCAATTCGACCCTGATCCTACTTTTGTTGGTACTGAATTTGAGGTTAGGATTGCAAAGGTTTAGCCAAAGGGTGAATTCCTCCAATTGCTCTTCCGGTCCGCTCCAAATAAAAAAAAATATCATCAATATACCGATGCCACTGTAGGATGTTTTCAAAAAAAGGAGCAATCTTGTTATAAATAAAACGGTTGTCGAACTCACCCATATATATATATTGGCCACATTTGGGGCACAAGCTGCGCCCATAGATACTTCTTGTACCTGCTTGTAGATGGATCTATTGAATTCAAAGTAGTTCTCTTGAAGAACTGTACTCAGACATTCTAATACAAATAGGTTATCCAGGTGGCCGTTTGCTCTCTCTAGGGCTGTTTTCACTGCCTCGATTGGAGGGAGGCTTGCAAGGCACTAAGAGAGCTGGCGATCTCGGCGAGGCTGTGTATGATACAATTCAACTACTTACAAACAACATATCTCACTCCGAGGCGCTTACAAAGCTTGTTCCCTGATGCACAAGTGGCACTCGCATGGTGTGCGCTTCTCACAGTGGATTTCCGTCATGTAGCCTGGGAATGTTCGGTGCTGATGCCCATCTGGGAGGAGGTGGGTCAAATTATTTCTGCTGTTCTGGGCTGCTCCCTGGAGTTGGCACGTCGCATTGCCTTGCTTGGGTTGCTGGATGAAGTGGAGGGGCCAAGAGCTGACCGTGTCTTTCTAGGAATGACTTGCTTTGTTGCCAACCGGGAACATTCCCGCTCATGAAAACAACAGAAGCCGCTGAGTGTTAGGAACTGGTGTGCAGGAGTGGACTGTAGCAGTCACCAGGTGAAGTCAGTTTTTTAGGTTTATGGCTGTCTTTAGAAGCATGAACGTTTATTGCAGATATTATGGCCTATCGATCTGATATCGCAATGTTACACATTATTAATGTTCGGGCTTGTTGCTAGTCATGCAAGTATAATGACCATATCTTGCACTATGTGACGCGGTGTCTTGACACAAAACTTCCAATAAAGTTGGTATTAAAAAAAGAAGAAAAGGGCATCCTTATAGAAAGTATCAACAATTCAGCTCAGGGTGTCCCAGCATTTCTGATGTCAAAGGGAGTAAATACTGTACCCTATAATCAAGATGATATGGCATATGATGCTCCTGCCTAAGTTCAATCATAGCTTCTTATCCTACACACACACACTAATTTATCAACTGGCTGCAGCCATATGTTTGCTCTTAATATACTATGATGGGTTCACTTATTTTCCAGTGCTTCAATCACAGAAGTCGTTAAAATCGCTCTTCCAAAACCTAGTAAAATATGTCATATGCAAAAAGACCTTAACTCAATTTTGCAAGACCATAGGGACTTGGGATTGAGGTGGAAAGTGTCCTGGTTCATTTGACAGCACACAATCAAATTATGTTACGAGAAGGAGATTTATGACAGTGGGATTATCGCTCTTTAATTTGAAATTACCTCTTGAACCTGAGGAAACTATCTACACCAGACTTGACATGATGTAGAAAGACCTCTTGCCATTTTAAAACTAATTTGCCATATTTCTGCCGAGCACTTGAGATGGAACATTGGTTCACTTCAGTAACTATGCAGCTGATCGGATATAAGAAGGTGGTATTTTATTCCCTTATATGCTGCAACAATTGCATTCTTTACACATAGCAGTCGTCTTTTCTTGACCTTGTGGTTTGACCTGCTCCATTCTCATAATTCGACTATTCTCATTAAAAGTTTCCAACACCCTTGCACTCAAATGACTGCATTGTTAGATCTGGTGGTGGTAGTTGCACTGCTTAATTTGAGCCAGTGGTTACAGGTGGGGCCGATCAGCACTTTCCTTTGAGAGATGGGGCTTATTTTTCATCTACAAAAAAAGAGAAAGGCAGAAAAGTGGAAAGAAGTAGGAAGAGAAAGTTCAAGTTCATGAGTCAGTGACATAAAGGGATACAGTAGGAATGAAAAAGAATATGTAAGAGTGAGATAAATGGGCAGAGGGTGTCTGGTGGTGATTGAACGAGGCACGATGTGGATTCAAGACTAGTCAGCCTTGGCATTCAGCAACCCTAACATTTTGCAGCGCTGGTGGGGGGCTTCTGTAAAAAATGTGGGGGCATATTACCAACGTGTAGCGATATTTACCGCTAACGATGCTTACCAACAAATGTTTTAACGCTAAGCATCGCCGGAAATTATCGCAGAGATAACTTGCTATTAGCAAGGTTTATCTCAGTAGTGTCACGCTGACTGCTAATTGAGAGATTATCGCTGGAAAACCAACAATAATCTCTCGAAGTTTGGCGATAGCTTGATGATAGGGGCTCACAAACTTAGCCATGATATCCACCTTCCATAGGATATCATGGCTAAGTCAGGAAAATACCAGGTGTAAAAAAAGCAGTGCTAACCGCGGTTAGCGCTACTTTTTTTATCACTAACAGGGTTAGCGAAATCCTTGATAATAGGAGAAGTGTCGCTTAACAACATTTCTCCTATTATTTTTCTCTGAAACGCCCCCTTTGCATCTCATTAGAGATGCAAGGGGAAGCGTAGAGAAAAAGGGTGCTAACATGCGAATTTACGTGTTAGCACCCTGTTGCTGATAGGGAGATAATTTTATCTCCACTTTCTTGGCTTTTAAAGCCAAAAAAGCAGAGATAAATCCCTTGATAATATGCCCCCTGGGCCCCGGAAATGATTATTTTACAAGTTAAGCACTGGTGTATTGCTACACTTGATACATTCTGGGATCAGAGCCACAGCTGATCTACTACTTCAGCTATTTCACTTGACAGTGTCAGGAATCAGGGAAGGAGTAAAAACACATTTTGAGTATAGTCCAAATGGAGACCAGAGGATCCATTGCAGTAAACACGATTTCAAGTCTAGTTTTGAATCTATAAGTGACTAAAACGGATGGAAAAATGGCAGAGCTGAGCGAGGATCTGACTCAATTTTCTCAAACATGTAGCCAATAGCAGCACTGCCCCAGTCCGAATGAGATGGTGAATGCGATTTATGAAATTAAGGATGCACACGAAAAGCATTTATCTTTAAGCTCGTGTTGTTTAATTATAATTTTATACTTTGATGACCACGGTTATATTGGGAAAACGATACATTTGGGAAAGGGGAAAGAACGGATATAGAGGTATATAAATAAAAAAGGGGGTTAGTCATTTTTTTAATATAATTTCTGATGTGAAACTTTCAGGTTCAGATATTTCCTGTTATCTAACAAATGTGTAGTTAAGACCCGGCTTGGTCTTTTGCATTAAGATAATTACTAACATTGCAGTGAAATGTATCTTCTGCAGTCATTTTCTTAATTATCTTCTGGCAAATGACACATTCTCACATGAAAAGTTGTCAAGTCTCCGATGAACTAATTGTCACCGCAAGAAAGTACGTGAAAGGCTTAATATCCTTCTAAGACACAAGTGCCTTTATTAGGAGAGACACTGACATGGAGAGAATAGAGTTAATGTTTAACTTAATTCCTTGTTGTTACCCTTCTTTGTCACTTCCTTCTCCAGTGTTATCAATTATTTAATTTCACGTGTGCTTGTCCTTAAGATCTAAAAAAATATTCCAATGGGTTAAAGTTTCACAGTGATTTTGCTAAGGGTTTTTTAATTTTTAATTTTATTTCCTGGAATGCTGCATTAATTACCATCTTTACAAATAGGAGTCATCTTTTTTTCTGACATTGTGGTTTGATCTGCTCCATTGTCATGATTCGACTATTCTCATTAAAAGTTTCCAAGACCCTTATATTCAAATGCCTGCATTTTTAGGGCTGGTGTAACAGTGCAGCTGTCTTAGACATAATATTATCAATTCTTTAAATTAACATACAGTGTGATTTGGCTCCCTCATGAGGAGTATTATTCTCCCACCTCATGCAATGGTTCGTTTGATGCATCATTACCCCTCCTATGAAGGGGCTGCATTGAAATGTATGAGAGACTTCAGTACATAGGGCCAGATTACAAGTTGAGGTTTTATTTATGGCCCTTGAAAATTAATGATACCATGGGGTAAGTTATTTATCGGGTGCAATAAATAACACCTTTTTTAATTTGTGGGGAATAACATGCAGATTTTTGAGTTTAACGCACCAACATCCACATGATTTGTTACCTACCATATGTTTTCCCGTTTTACTTTTTGGGAAGTTTGACCTGCCAATGTTTAACTAATGTTGGGTTATTTAACGCATCCAAAAATTATTGGAAGCGTTAAATAAAACCATACTTGTAATTACGTCCCTTGCTCAGAACAGGGGTTTAAGCATGGAATAGAATTAACTGTCCAACTTGTACTAGGCAGCAAGAAGGCATCCTGGTTCAACGATGATCTTAAGAAATCCAAGAAACTCTGCCGCTCCCTTGAGAAGGCCTGGAAAAAAGACCCAACCACCAGCACCAAGGACGCCTTCAAAAACGCCACCCGCATACACCACCAACTGATCCGGAATGCCAAGAAAACTGCTTTCAAGGACCGACTAGATAACAACGCCCACAACAGCAAGGAATTATTCAACATCGTCAAGGAATTTACCAACCCCTCGGCCAACTCCAACGACATCACCCCCTCTCAAGCCCTCTGCGACTCCCTAGCCTCATTCTTCCACAACAAAATTGCAGACATCCACAACAGCTTCGACAACCGACCCGAAGACCAACCCACCCAGCCACCTGCAGGACCCCCACCCCCCCTGAACATCCTCAATGACTGGAAGCCAATCTCCACTGAGGACACCATCCGTCTGATGAACTCTATCCACTCAGGATCCCCCACAGACCCATGCCCTCACCACATCTTCAACAAAGCAGACTCCATTATAGCACCGCACCTCCGAGACGTCATCAACTGCTCCCTCAAATCCGCAACCTTCCCGGAAAGCTGGAAACATGCCGAACTCAGCGCCCTCCTGAAGAAACCCACAGCTGACCCCACCGAACTCAAAAACTACCGCCCCATCTCGCTCCTCCCATTCCCGGCCAAAGTCATTGAGAAAGCGGTCAACAACCAGCTCGCCGCTTTCCTCGAAACCAACAAATCCCTCGACTCCTCACAATCCGGCTTCCGAGCCAAGCACAGCACTGAAACCGCCCTCATCGCAGCAACAGACGACATTCGAACTCTACTGGACAATGGAGACACAGTCGCCCTCATCCTCCTCGACCTCTCCGCAGCCTTCGACACGGTCTGTCATAGCACCCTTTTACAACTCCTCAGAAATGTCGGAATCCATGGAAAAGCACTGGAATGGATCACCTCGTTCCTCACCGGAAGAACCCAGAGAGTCCGCCTCCCACCATTCAAGTCAGAGGCCACTGAAGTCATCTGCAGCGTACCACAAGGATCTTCACTCAGCCCCACCCTCTTCAACGTATACATGAGCCCCCTCGCGGTCATCGCACGCCAACACAACCTCAACATCATCTCCTACGCCGATGACACTCAACTGATCCTATCACTCACCAGAGACCCTAACACTGCCAAAACCAACCTGCATGAAGGAATGAAAGAAGTAGCCTAATGGATGAAACACAGCCGTCTGAAACTGAACTCAGACAAAACAGAAGTCCTCATCCTAGGCACCTCCCCCTCCGCCTGGGATGACTCCTGGTGGCCAGAGGCCCTTGGAAAAGCACCTATCCCGACGGACCACGCACGGAACCTGGGCGTCATCCTGGATTCCTCACTCTCGATGAACAGACAAGTCAACGCCGTTTCTTCATCTTGCTTCAACATTCTTCGCATGCTCAAAAAAACATTTCGCTGGATCCCCACCGAAACTAGAAAAACAGTCACTCACGCTCTGGTCACGAGCCGACTGGACTACGGAAACACCCTCTACGCCGGTACCACCGCAAAAATCCAGAAAAAACTCCAACGCATCCAGAACGCTTCAGCCAGGCTCATATTAGACATCCCGCGTAAAGAACACATCTCTGGCCACCTGAAAAACCTCCACTGGCTCCCCGTCAATAAGAGGATTACTTTCCGGCTCCTAACCCACGCACACAAAGCACTCTACGAAATCGGACCAGAATGCCTCAACACACGACTGTCCTTCTACACCCCCTCCCGCCAGCTACGATCCTCCAACCAAGCCCTTGCCACTGTACCTCGCATCAACAAAACCACCATGGGAGGTAGATCCTTCTCCTACCTGGCAGCTAAAACCTGGAACTCACTTCCCACTCACCTTTGCCTTACTCAGAACCACCTAGAATTCAGAAAGCAACTTAAAACGTGGATATTTGACAAGTAATTCCCCACCCTTCTTCAAGCGCCTTGAGACCCTCTGGGTATGTAGCGCGCTATACAAATGTATTGACTTGACTTGACTTGACTACTCAGACATAGAATCACACTAATAACACTCATTTAATAATTTGGCCCTTCCTGCACAAAAACATTCCTTAGAGGCATATACTTCTATCAATATCTGCTGCAGAATGCAACACACATGGAAGTAGGAAATAGGAAATAACAAGGAGAATTAAAGATAATTATCCTTGTTATGTCTTTTCTGGGGAGGCGTATCTTTTTGGCGTATTTCCAGGTTTACCAGGTTTGGTAAATCTGGAAATGAATCAAAAACCATGGGAGTTGCATGGGAACACCCATGAAGAGCTCATGGAATACCTCCCTTGCGCAGAGTAATGCAATGCAGCGATTTAAACTACTCTGTATTACCCTCAGATGTTTTAAGCCATTCAAAGCCATGCAAAGTGGCTTTGCATCACTTAAAAAATCTGTGTTAGTGGGGTGCATCACACATATACCACACTGTGTGGTGCAAGCATGATGCAAATCTCTCATAAAATATGCCCCAGTGTCTCCATTGTATTCTGTTTCGTTCACCAATAAAAGAGCTGTTAGACATTTGCAGTAACAATACAAGGAATTACTTCAGCCCAGCTGTATTATGTTATAACAATTGTTCAAACGATAACAAACAAGAGTTCAACGCAACAATATTGAGCTTTAACAAAACATTCCTCTATATTTTAGGGTGCATTGTCTTGGTAAATGAGGCTCAATTGTTCTATAAGTAAATAACGACAGGTAAGACTGTCCAGGTTGTGGTTGGCATACATATGAGGTTTTTGCTTCAACAATGCCTCAATTGTAAAGCAACATTGTCAAAAATATTAGATTCTGGGCCCAATAAACAAAGGTAAACTGAGACGAAAGTCTAACTTTACAACTTTCGGTGATTACTAAGGGCATTTACAAGTAGTAAAGTTAGACTTTTTACTTAAATTTTGGTCTGAAGCTTAACTGAGACAAAAGGTCCCCCTCAGTGGTCGCATTCTAATACCTACTGTGGGGTCCCATCTGCAACAGGGTGGCACCCACTATCCAAATCAGGCCCAAAATTTCCAGTTGAATCGGAAATAAAATGTAGTGAAATTGCTTGGTTTGGAAAGGTCTAAAAATGCTGAATTACTGTGAAAATTGCCTCAGATGAATAGGATTCCCAAGGCAAATTGCTATTTCTATATGGATCCTCTGAAGGCAGAGTTTGAATTTCCAGTATTTATGACTCCCAAAATTACAGATAACTGTGGTGTTAATAATTTTGACAATAGGAACACCAATGCAATATTACACAACTGTTCTTAATCAGTCTGTGCGTGTGACTCACTAATAAACATGTAGTGCTGCAAAGAGGGTACATTACATCCTAGCACCTTTGAATTAATTACAACAGTATAATGTAATAAATACATATATTTAGATAGGTATTTAAATGTTGGCACCAATTTGTTCTATTTACAACATACTTATATATTTGTGTTTCAGCTCTTATATGTTTTATTCACTTTACATCACCTGTTGCTCCGTAACACCTTTTATGCACTATTTTTCACTTTTTATCGCACAACTGTGATGTTATGCTCTTTAGCAGTCCTTTTGATATAACTCACTTTTTGCTCATACAGTATTCAGAGAAAATCTTGAAAAAAAATCACAATACCAAAATATTGTGTCCAAAATATCACAATATGGAAAGATCGTCAGCAAGAATTTTGTTGTCAAGAATATCGATTTTAAGGTAAGTAATATCGATTTTTTTAAACAGCAGTCATTACTATCTTTTGCAAAAATATAGTTTTTAAAATATCGTTTTTTAATTATTGTTGTGTATTTTAGTGTATCTTTTAAATGCATATGATGTTTATTTTTTATATTATTCTTCTTCGTTTTTAAATATATTGGATTTTTTTTTGTGGTTCTTAAACTTAATGTGATGATTTTTTAAAATTTTTAGTGACGTGCCGGGTTGTGGGTTTATAGGGGTGTAGGGAGGGAAGTAATTTTATTATAATACATATGATTCTTTTTTATTTAATAATATTTATGTCATTGCTATTTAATTACGTTAACTGTGGTATTCATTGTTTTATGTACTTTTATGTGTGCATTGTGGACTTCACAGTGGTAAAGAGTGGGAAGTAATTTACTCTTAATTAATTAATAATTAGTTGTTAATTAATATTAATTAATTGATAAATATGGCAATTGTGTATTTATTTTTAGATGTGGGTTGTGGGGTTTATAGAGGTAAAGGATGGGAAGTAATTTTCTTTAATTAATCCATAATTAGTTGGTAATTAGTATAAATTAATTGATAAATATGTTAATTGTCTAAATATTTTATTTTTAGGCGCAGGTTGTGGAGTTTATAGGGGATGATTCTGGGGAGTAAAATAATTTAAATGAATTAATAATTAGTTGATAAATACTATTAATGATTTAATTGATAATGTATTATGTTAATTGTGTAAATAATTTCCTGTTAAATGTTATGAGTGTGTTGTATGTTTTGTCGAGGTATACTGTAGGAATTAAATTAAATATATTTAATTAATAATTAATATTTAATTAATGATAATTTGTTTGCTGATACAAACCAGCCAGCCCATCCGTAACCCCAGCAGAACAAATGCATCTCCTCTGCTGCGCGGCACAAGCCCAAGCAGAACTGATGCATCGCCTCTCCTGCGAGGGGACACCACATCGACCTCGCAGCCTGCATCTGAACCACCACCTATGCAAAGCTTTCCTATGGCAGCCCTTCACATTGCAAATCTCTCATAAAAGGCTGCCTCAACAATTACGCATTTTCGTGCAGCTCAGCCTCAGAGCTCCTCTGAACCAACTCATTGCTTCGATTGTGCAACGCATCCTTAACGCTGGACATCACAAGCCCTCATTGACAGGATTCTCAACGATGACACAAGCCCTCGCATTGCAGATTCACAGCACCTTGTAACCAATGCATTGCCTCAGCTGCATGACACATCCTCAGTGCTGGACCTCACAATGTTCCATAACAAGGATTTAAGGCATTCTTGTTCAGTGGGCTTGACTGGGTCCCTGTAGCTGGCATGTGCTCTGTTATGGTTGGACTGAACTTGTAACTTTCCCCAGTCTGGCACAACCAGATATCCATAGTTGGTGCTTTGTGCTTTTTGTCACTATTTTCACTGAAATCTTTAAAAGTAAATTTGGTTCTACTGTACGGATTTCTGTTGTTTTGGTCTTGTTTCATTTATTAAAACATAGTCTGTTTTCTAAATGTGGCGTGGGATCCTTTCATGATGTGTTGTCACTGTGTTACTGTTTGACGTGTTGCACAAATACTTTATACATTGCCTCTATGTTAAGCCTTACTGCTCTGAGCCAAACTACCAAGGGATTGGTACAGGTTAATTTAGTGTTTGCTTGTAACTTCACCCTGATAAGGATTGAGTCTTCTGCTTCACTAGGGTCTGACCCCCCACAACCAGTAACTCAGGGGCATATTATCAAGGGGGTTTATCTCCGCTTTTTTGGCTTTAAAAGCCAAGAAAGCGGAAATATAATTATCTCCCTATTACCTAGCTGTCGCTAACACCAGTTAGCGACAGCTAGTAGTAGATAGCGACCATCTTGGGCCCCACTTTGCATGTCAGTGATATGTATCACTAATGACATTCAAAGTGGGCGTGCCAAGATGTTAGCGACTGGAAACCGTCGCTAACATCGCTATCTCCTATTACCAACTTTTGGAGATATTTGCGCTAAGCGCGAATATCTCCAAAAACTAACACCTGCCCTGAGCAGTTCTTAGCCATGTTATCCAATGGGAGGTGGATAACATGGCTAAGAGCATTCGCTCGGTAATGCAGGAATATCGCTGATTTTTCAGCGATATTCATGCATTGCGGCCGATTTTTATCGCATTTGCGATAAACCTTGGTAATACCAAGGTTTATCTGCGATAAAAATAGCCACAGCTCAGTGGTAAATTTTTGTCTCTAACCAAGCAATAACGATAATTATCGCTATTGCTTGGTAATATGCCCTTAGTTTCTTACAACAACCCATACTAGAGAGATGTGAAGCAATACTGTGAGAGAGCCAGCTCAGTATTATGCCTCGAACAAGGAGCAAAGGAGAAGCCCAATCAGCAGCCAATTCTCTGACACAATGAGCCATTGTGATGGTGTCAGACTAGTGCCAAAGTTAGCTCACCAGCCTTTTTGTTTAAGGTTTATCTGAGGGGCACAATTTGGGACAGAGAAATCTCAAACAAATTATAGATGATTTCTTTGTCTCTAACCTCTTTGCACTTCAGCTAGGATTTGAAGGGGTCTTGGTTTAGACTTTGGTGGTGAGTAGTGATCTGGGATTCCCCAGTGACCAGTGTCCTGTGCTGGCCACTGTGATGACTGACACCTATCTTATTGATTCTTTCTTTGAGAGTCTTAGGTTGTAGATAGAACACAGAAATGCTTTAGATAAAAACGTTTTTAGAGAGCAAACTAACCTATGCCAAAGACACACATTAAGTTCAGTTATAATTCTGGAGTCTCACTTAACAAATCTCATTTCATTTATTCTAAATTGAACGTATATTCTTCATCCCTTCCCACTAGTCCATACTAGTGTGTCTGGTCCCTTTCTCTTTGGGCTTCAGCCTTGTGCCGCATGTAAATTGGTACCAGTGGGACTAGCAGTGATGGTGCAAATATGCACATTTACTAAGGATTATTGAGTGATGGTATACATTTGTGTATGTAGTGGTGGGAACCAGCATATGCTTTTAATTACAGAGTGAAGAGATAGATCTGAGCATTCACTAATGACTACTGGTTGGTTGGTTTAATGTGGGGAAACTCAAAATTTCTAAGTAGTAGTGCTGATCTGAACATTCATTTTGTGTTAAAGAAGCCAAAATGTTTAAGCAATGGGGTCATATGGGCAGCCTGACAAGATTTCTGAGAGATTGTGCAAAGGGGAATGTGCTTTAAGGAAAATGAGTGATAGTATAAATCTAAATTGCACTAATGTTTTCTGAATGATTGTGCAAATCTTAGCATTAATAAATTCAGAATCAAGTAATAGTAGCATCAAGGAATAGTAGTATCAAGTAATAGTGCAATTTAGTAATTTAGCATCAAGTAATAGGGCAGTGGGAGCATGAATTCAAGGTTACTGATTGATGATGAAAATTAATCACCCGTCTACCTATTCACCCTCACTTTCATTCACTTATCTATTTGTACACTTATCTATTCACCTATTCATTCATCCATTTACATTTGCTCATCTATCCTTGCACTCTCGTCTATTCATCCATCTGTTTCGTTACTTATTTTTTACTTGTTGAAGTTTCTGTATTCCCCCTAATACTATTTCCTCTGCGCGAAACCTGGGTATTAAATTTGATGACCAACTTTCATTCAAGCAGCAAGCGGTAGGCGTGGCTAGCTCATGTTTCCAGATCATCAAATCATTGAGGAAGTTTTTTGATCTTCTTCCTCTGGCAGCCAGGAAGACGGTAGCAGTAGCATTGATAACATCTAGACTGGACTACTGCAACAGCCTGTATGCAGGTACCAACAAAGCAGTGCTGCACAGGCTGCAGATGGTCCAGCATGCTGCTGCTTGCCTGGAACTTCGATGGCCGAGAAGGTCATCTGCCTCGGCGGCGCTTAAGATCTTACACTGGCTGCCCAACCACAAGCGTGTCCTATTTAAGGTCCTTGTTATCATCTTTAGAGCCTTTCAGTCACAAGGTCCGAGATATCTGTTGAATGGCTTTAAACGCTACGTGCCAGCACGCTGCCTGAGGTCTGTCAATCAGAATCTTTTGGTGACATTCAGATAGGCCACCAAAGGGGGGAAATCTCTTTTTTTTCTAGGCTCAAGAGCTTGGAATAAATTGCCAGCTCAGCTTCGGCGTATAGTCAAGGAGAGTGAATTCAGGAAGTCTCTGAAGACATGGATCTTCTCACTCTCCGATGTGGCTTGCAGAGCACTAGTGTAAAGCTTGTAATGCGTTGAAATTGCCTTCTGTCCACCAACCTTTTCCAGCAGGGTTGAGTGATGAGCGCCAAGATGCTCCTTGGAGCGATAGCGCTATATAAATGTGTGCTTACATTACATTACATTTTCTCACCTAGTTATCCATGTTTCCACTCATTTATATAGCCTCCCATGTACACAACTTACTTAACCATTCACCCAATCATTCATCCATGAACTTTGCACTATGTATAGTCTTTCACCTGCTGCTTCATTTGCGTATTCACCCACTTACCCATTTACACAACCACACTCACAAAGTTCGTAATCAGTGAAGAATCACTTCAGTTTTAAAAAACACAAATGATTATTATGTAACTTGAGCTCAGAAACACTGTCTTATCACATAATTTAAAGAGAGGAAACAGTGACTGTTACCAGGAAAGCCAAGCAGACATCATCAAATAAGGTAGCATTTTGGAATATCTATTGTTGGTGGTTGTAAGCAATGTATGACTGCCTAAAGAGAACAGTTTTTCTTTCTACTCTGAATGGATCGTTTAAGACTTTGATCCGTATGATTACCCTGGAGAATTAGCAATGGATGACCAAAGGTCTTCCTTATCTGGGCCTATCCGTGGTACAAACGCTACCCAAGACTGTAGCAGTGAATTATGGGTCCCTGGCCACACATATTAGCCAAGGCCTAGCAATATGGAACCGAATATTCTTGCCCTGGTTCAGACGGATCACAGTGGTGTTAAAATGTCCATCCTTCCTCACATCCTTTATATCTTCCAAACAGTGCCGCTGACCCCGCCTGCCGCCGCAGTTTGTTCTCTCCAAATTGACACCAACAATTTCATACAGGGCAGCAAGAAACCTGGGGGCAGATTTACAAGCCCCTTGCGACAACTTAACGCCGCCGTTGTGGCGCCGTTAACATTGCGCCATGATGCGACATATTTACAACGTGGCATAAGAAGTGACGCAGCATGTTAGGGATAGGCCTACCTAACCATTGCTGGAGTTGCGTCGTGCTTGGAACACAACTTCAGCAATGCGCTGCCCTTACGCCAAAAGATGCGGCACGCATCTGTCTATCCTTGCACCAGGGTGCGCTGCATTGTAAATGTGACGCATCCATGGTGGTGCAAGGGTTTTTTTAAGGGACGCAAATCAACTGATGCATCTCTGCTAATATGCAGGGATACACCAGTTCTTGTAAATCTGCCCCCTAGACTTTAGAAACACCTACTGTACCGGGTGAAACAAGATTGTGGGCTGGCGGTGCCCTTGCTGTCACGCTATTAATAAGCTGCCCATCTCCTCTTCCTCAATGAGTGGAATAGATCCTTGACTGAGAAACACTGGGTCTTTATGGACCAGGCTATGGCTAGAACTCAAATATGGTAGCAGTATGGCTCCCCCGCCAGCAAAGGGCTTGGTGAATATACTCTTCACCTGTGACGAGCACGCCCCTGAAAGTATGGGGCATTGTAGCAGGCCTAACTACTTTTCCCCCACCCATGACACCTCTTTTTGCTAACCCAGATTTTTCCCCCTTAGGGGGCAATGCAGCTTTCGCAGATGGGTAGAAGGGGGCTCAGCTGCCTATTTGACCTGAATGGTCACATTCCATTTGACCAACTCAAACTTGGCTACTCTCTGAAGGAGGCAGAGCTGTTCTCATTCCTACAGCTTCACCAACTGGTTATTGGGTCCTGACATTCGACCGGGGGTAGGTCACTGATGACTCCATTTGAAAGGTGGTTGTTTCTTAAGGCAGACAGCAGGCAGTTGGTCTTGGAGATTTGAGCCCATATAGGCAGGACAGGGCCTCGCCCCAAAACCCTGGGCCAGAGGAGGTGGAAGGGTGAGCTGGGTAGATCCTTCATGGACAAGGAGTGGGAGGACATATATTTAAGAGTCCACCATACAGCACACACAATTATGAACACCAAAAATGCCTACCAAAGTTGAGTTGGGATTTATAGAGCGCATAGCTACCCTAGGGCTACCCTAGGGCATCCCAGCGCTACTGACCATAGATCCAAAGAGAGGGGAGCAGGGGGGAGTGTTAATCAAGGGAAGAGCCAGGTTTTTAGTTGTTTCCGAAAACTGAGGTGATTATGTTCTCGCCTCATGGTAAGTGGGAGGGAGTTCCACAATCTGGGGGCGTTGTAAGAGAACAGGCGGCCGCCGGTTCTGGCCTTCCTAATCCTTGGGACGCTGGCAAGAGCGAGGGAGTTGGATCTTAGTGGAATCTGGACCACTCTGGGGATTGCTGGAGAGGCTGTGAGAGGGCTGGAACTTTAATTCACCTCCTATGGCACTGGCGAGTTCTAGATGACATTGACATGCCTTCAAAACTACCATCCCAAGAATTCCAGCATACACTCTTTTGAGGCTCCCGAACGCACTGATGTTCCCTCTGTGTTCCCTTAGGTGGAGGCAGATGTCCCTTGCACTGAATGCAGATCACCTGGTAATACTCTCACACTGGGGCACCAGACCATGCGGCTCGGTTGCATCAACTATGGTTCCTTTTAGGAATGGAGAAGCTCTACTTGGCATCACTTCTGGGGGGGTTCCTCCTACTCAGAACTGTAGGCCTCTTTCATTTGTATCCTTTCCAGGGAATTTAGGGAATTGACCTGCCCATTCGTATCTCCACAGTTTATAACTGAATCCTTAGACTACCTCCTCTGCGAGTTCATGGGTGCTGTTAGATGCTGCTTAGATGGGGACCCACGTTTCAGGCTATTTGACCACTGCCTGTATCTCTTTTTATTAGAAGCTTGGAAGGAAGGAGAGTGGTGTTCGGGGGAGGTGGAGGGGTTTTTATACCCCTTTTTGTCTTGTTTTATTTCATGTATTCAAAACTCACTTGATTTTCTTCACCTACTTTACTGATAGCAGCAATCCATAGCGCCAAGTGAATGTGTCCGACCCTGATGGGTTGTAGGCGGCATGCTGTGTCTACATTTATTCTATATGTGAACTGTTTTAATAAACAGAATTGATCACAAACTTTAGGTGGATTTGATTCTGTTACAAATAAATGTATCAATGGAAAGTCTTAACAGTGTGCAGCATTCTTCATGTGGCAAACACTGTTGCTTTGGAATATGGTGTGGAGTCCATGGGGTACAATGAAGAAGATGAGAAAAAAAGAATCAACTGTACTATGCAACAGTAGGCTGAGTCATATGAATAGGCAGGGACATAGTAAGGCAAGGTGAAAACGTCCCCAAATTGTAGCAACAATCTAGAAATGTTTAAATAATGGGGCCTTCCGAGGTGTAAACAGATGCTCAGTCACTGAAGAATATTAGCCATATCATGTGCTACTTGATACTGTCAATAACATTAAAAACAGAAGAAAGAAATTTAATCTTGGGAGGTTTTTGTAACTTTATTGAAGGTGATAAAGAACATTGCTAAAATGGCCACACAGCAATCTGCCTTGATAAAGCAATTTTCGTAAAAAAACTCGTCAGCAGTGATTGTGATTTGGAATATGTAAAATTGATCAGGAAGATCATGAATCATATTACAAGAATCAATATTTTGAAAATAGGACTACGATTGATAATATTTGATGGGCTTTCCCGGTCATTTCATATTGAAATGGGGACGCTGCTATATGACAATGTGTCAAGATGACTAGAATCAATGATACGATTCTTCTAAATTCATAAAACAATATATGTTTATGTTGACAAATTTGTAGAGTGCATGATCATTGTGAAGTCTCATGGTGCTAGTAGCCAGATAAGCAACAGACATCTATGAAAACAGAAATGTTTTTAGTTTTTATTCAGAATTCTATGTGAGAAGTTGTGGATCTTTCTCAGCCTGTTAGGAAAAGGATATGCCTCCCACCTAGGTGTTCATATTAGCGGAAATTTCAGAAGCAACAACTTAGCAGGGACCATTGTGGTTCATATAAATGCAGTCAATCAGTCAATGAGGATAAGAACTATGATTTCATTTTATCGACCAAACCACATTCTACAATTAGTTCTGGATTTTATAAGAAGCCAATGAATTTGATCTAAGAGGGGCATTGCTTTCCAGAAACAGGGAGATTGAAAACCTTATCTGGCAGTTTGGTTGTGGACACATTGCATCTTATATATTAAGGAGTTATTTATGCCAATACAAAGTTAATTCAATAATCAGGTTTATAAATGATGAAAGTACAAATTTCAGCATGATGAGCATCCATTAACACCTTCGATGCTGATGACGAGCTCAGCTCGTCATCAGCCACGGGGGCGTGTGCGGATGATGAGCTGAGCTCGTCATCTAACGCGGCTTTTGAAAAAAAGCCGCGTAGGGGAAAAATCACTGCAGCAGCGATGCGTTAAGAGAAGAGGCACCAGCTTATACAGTCTTCTTAAGAGATATTTATAAGCAGTATCATCTGTGTGTATAGGCATAAAATTGCAGATCTTATGACTCAGGCTAGACAACGATTGACCCTACATGTTAAACATTTATGAAGACATGGCAAATCCCTGAGGAACTATACAGTTAACCTCAAGAGACTTGTATGAGAAATTAATCTCTACGAATGTTGGGAGGCAAATCCGTTAATCATCTCAATCAAGGATTTATAAAGCATGGCAAATCACCTGTGAGGGGCTCAAGGCACAGAAGTGACTATCTGCTATTTTATTTTGGTAATGGGAAAGCAAGGAGAAGGCACCCAAAAAGCAGGGGAAGATCAAAAAGAAAGAAATGAACACAAAGGGAAAGCAATGAAAAGGCACTCAATAAATGGAGAAAAAGCAAGGAAAAAAAACTAAAAATACAGGGAAAAGCAAGGGAAAGACAGGAGCAAGAACGACGCAACAGCATGGGGTGAGCTGGGACTGGGGCCTTCTGAATGGGGTAACCCAGTGGCCTCCATTAAGTAGGTCCTGAGAGGAGGGAGGGATGCTGCAGGCGATGAGTGGAGGCGGGAATAAAGCAGCAGGCAGGAGTGGCAATGAGGGAAAAATCAATGAGAAAGCAATGAAAACAAAGGCGAAGCAAGGAAAAAGCACACAAAAAACACGGGAAAAAGCAAAAAGAAGGCAACAAAGTCGTTATTCTTCTCCATAGGTCCTTGTCCAGATTACAAGGGCCTAATCAGAAGTGCGGTGGTTTCCTGACAGCCACACTCGTGGCGGAGCAGCTGTACGCCAAACTGCGCCTTTCAAAGTCGCACCAGCAGTGGATCACCGGTTGCGCCAGGAAACAGGCCAGGGAACAGACCTTCCCTGGCAGTGGGTGGAGCTCGCCACAATGTAAAATGCTCAGTGGAACTGCACCAGTCCTGCTCAGCATATTACGAGTTACTGCACTGCCAGCCATTTCATGGTGAAAAGGCTGGTGGTGCAGGAACAAAGGGATACATTCAGGGGGGCACAAAATGTTCCCCCCTGTCTGAATTCCCCCAAAGTTCCAGCACGGCATGAATGCCACCGCCCATGCCATGCTGGAACTTTTTTTGCCGTTTTCATTATGGTGCCTGTTTTCCAGGCACCACCATGGGAAGGGCAAGGGACCGTCTGCCTTACACAAATTAAATTCGCAGTAAGGCGGATAGTCCTTGCGCATCTTTGGCTCAGCTGTGACTGCGGAGAGCCGGAGTAACTGCGCCAAAGTCGTACTCGGCCCCAACTTCCGGACAGAAGGCTAGTGTAGTTGTGCCCTCAGTCAATCTTTGTGGTGTTTGAAGTAGGGTTGTGAAAATATCATGAGAGCTGAATACTCTGAGTATGTACATATGTTTTAATGAGGAAAGTCACTTTGGTCTCTGACGAAGTAGAGCGCTCTAGACAACTTTATTGAGGTGAAGCGGGGTGCATTCCCAGCGGCCATTCTGGGTGTGTGTAGTCAGTTCAGGTGCGTTCAGGATGCAGCGTGTCATTCTTTCGGATCCTCGGTGATGTCCGAGCTGACGTCTACAGTTCGTCTATGAAATGACTTCATACTGAACTGAAATCTTCACTTTCAGAGTTGACGTATAGAAGTCCATCATCCTACGGAGCTTCTATAAGACAAAATAAACCAGAACGACGTTTGAATGAACCAAGCTCACTCCTGAAGCTTTCTCCACAAGCTCGCCTATAATACCTAAAAAAGGAGAAAAGACATTTGTTAGAATTTCATGTATTGCCCTCAGAAAAGACACTGCTAAGACTGTGAATATTTTATCTAAAGAGGACATTACTATAGGAAACAGTGATTTGTTTCGAGCAAGATGTTATTGTGTGAAGCTAGCGTGTTATTTTGTTAATACAAATACATTTAGATTGCTGTAGAAAGTTATTGTTGAAGGTTCAGAAGGTTATGTTGATGACAATAATCATTACCTTCAAAAACATTCTCAAAAACATTCAGTAAACATTGTGGTAGAGAGCTTGAGCTGTATGCATCGGATTGTGTGACGTTAACTCAAGGTGTCTTAGGATCCTGTTCATTTTGATTACTAAAAGGGAGTTAGGTAACGAAATGTTGTCATACAACAAAAAAGGTTGCGGGGCTTATTTATGGGCCCTTGCGTAAATTTGGCACCGCCGGTTTGTCATTTTTTGTGACGCACCAGCGGCATAAAAAATGCGCTATTCTGCGCCATATTTACAAAGTGACGCATCTAGGTAGATGTGTCACTTTGTAAACCCCTGGGCAACATTTTACCTGCTCCAGGTATAATGTATGCGGGGGGCGTTCAGATGCAAGAAAGAGTCATTAGAAGTGACGCAGTGAAATCTATAAGATTTTGCTGCGCCCTTCTAGGGCGCGAATGCGTCAATATCTTAGGCCTGCCTCATGGCAGGCGTAAGACTGACGCAGGATGGGATTGGATTGGATTGGATGCGGATTTATAAAGCGCGTGGTTACCCTGGGGCGTCCCAGCGCTGCAGGAACATCTAACATGGGACTTGTCCATGTGTAATGGCCCATTGCTGGAGTTGAGTCACTTTTGTGACTCCAATGCGTCATTTTTGCACCTACAGCTACTTCAGTAATGCTAGTGTATCTGTAACTCCTTGCGAGATGATTTGTCATACTGTAAACATGATCCATCATTGGTGTTGCAAGGAGGGAGTAATGAAAAGTGACGCATCGCTGTTTTCTCACGGCGATGCAACACTTTTTATAAATGAGGCCCTGCATGTTTTAAAAATCACTTATTAAAACCGTCATTAAAATTCCACAGATGGCGAAGGAAACGGATGGGCAGTTGCACTATATAATATGTGGTGGATTTTATTCCATTGGAGAAAGGGGACACAAATATAGTAGGTGGGAAATACCAGTGATGTCTTGAATAATTTTCAGCAATTGTTTAATTAATTTTTTTTAAAAAACATTAAAACACTAGTTGTTTTGTTTTATAGCATGTGCCACAATAAACAACAACCCACCTGAAGTTGTGCCCAGAGAACTTCATTGCGCGCCAGAAAGAGAAGGGCACAGCTTCCCAGACCTCTTTTTGTCTTAATTCCATCCCCCTTTCCCAGTGTCCCTGGTCCACATCTGCACAGAAAATGTGCGGGCGGGGTCAGGGCGAGTGAGGGATCAGCTTCATGTCCCTTCCCTAGGCGACAAGCAGATGCCACAATAAAGCAATGGCATGTCATGTGCTATCAAAGTTGGATACAGGTTAGAGTTTGTTAGAGGGGCTCCTTCCTTTAAAGGACTTGAGACTTTGCTCTGTGCCAAAAATGTATTCCTAATAGAAGAGAGAGGACTGTCCAGTATTTGACAAAATGTAAAAAGAGATTATTTAGAGGAGAAAACTGACTTAGATTGCATTGTAAAATGTACATATGGACTGTCAGGGACGGGGGTACATTGTTTCCAGCTCTCGAGAACTGGTTTAGACGGGATATGAAAGTATAAATGTGACCTGTGATGAGAGGAGGTTGTATCTCTGACTGCCATAGATTAGTTTGTAAAGCAAACGCTTTCTTTTCAAATTTTAATGAAAAAAACAGTTTTTATTTGGAATATGGATTTTCATAAGGACCGTTATTATACTTTAAAAGCTTCATATGACTTGCAGATGGGACATTTGATTTATTAGTGCAATGACTTATAGCTGTTTTACACCTGTAGGTTTTGCCTTCTTCTCGTGGAAACAGGCATAGCCTGCTTGTCTGTTACCAAACTCAGAGGTGGGTGTCTCGTCATGATATATGTATTGTTAAAAATGCATATTATTACATAAAAAAATAGATGGTTAGACGTATTTGCATCAAAGATTCCAAAGAATTTCTTACATATAGGTGGATAAAAGAGGTAAATCGGCTTTGAAGGGTGTGGGCCATATTACGTAAAGAAATCCCCTATATAAAGAATCATACAAGATGTAGTAATGATAAAATGCAATATGCAAATTATCTGAATTTTCGTGCAGAATAGTTGGTATCAAAAACCCTCCCCGACTTAACTCTAAACAATCTTGAATTTATTTCAACATTGTTTATGACCATGGTTAAAATATTGAAGATAACAAAAAAGGAAAGAATTATTCGCAATGGAGTTGAATGAAGAGGGACACAATAAATAAGGAATATTTAAAATGCTAAAAGTCGAAATGCTTTTGTAACCCCAAGAATTGATAAGCATCATTGGGCTAAATCACCTTCTTGCCTCCAACATGCTCTAAGGACTGATGTGAAAAAAAGATAGTTTTGAAATTACAAATTCTTAAAATGGTCAGGCGCCCCCTGCATTTCGAGGATGGTGGCGCCATTAGTCACGCGACGGCAGGAGCCCCGCCTTTTCTCAGAATTGGAGACATCGGAGAGTGAGACAGTGCAGTGACATCATCAGGGTTGAAGGGGCCATTTTAGCCAGTGCAGCCCAGGAGTGGCCCTCTTTTTGCCCGCTTCTTCTCGTCCATTGCTGTTGGTGCTGTAGTTGCTTGTTACCCACCCACGCTTCCCTTGACTTTGGCGGTGTCCCTGGCAGCAGAACAGTGGGGGATACCCAAGAATTGGATTCAGGGACTGGTCTGACCCCTGGGTGGGGTGTTATTTTGTGTAGATATTGGGCTGGTGGGAGGGGGTTCTGACCTGCTGGTGGTTCTAGACCCTCCTGCCCTACCCAGCGATGCCTGGTTGGAACTTCTTGGGACTGCGCCTGAGTTCAGGTACCCCAGCTGGGCCGGTGTGCTAAGCGGTGCCCTTGGTATAAATTGGCTTGGTAGCCCACTGTGTTGGAGAGGTTGGGAGACGTTGGTACCTAATTTTTCCTACCAAATGTGTTCGTTGTTATTGTTTATGGATGCCCCAGGGTGAGACCTTGGGAGATCTATCAATATGTCAAGTTGGGGCCTTCTGGCATAATGCACACAGCAGATGTTATGTCAATGTGTTTTGAACTGGCTAAAATTGCAGAATATGTCTTTTTGTCTGGAGTGTCCTTCTTTCTTGTTGCATATGCTACACCCCTTTGTTTTCCTGACTGTCTTTGCCAATCAACAACGTTTTACGTTGTTGATGTGAATAAAAGGCTACGTGCTGGGCCAACCACACAACTGATTTCTTTATTTCTTGAGCCTCTGCAATGGGTGGGCAGCTATTGGCACACGGTGCCGCACTACAATGTTTGCTACTTGGAAACCCCTAGAGCTGCTGTCTAGTGAATGATTTCACAAAAGGTGTCAAAACCAAGCAGGCATCATCAAATGAAAGAACATTTTACTATGCCTACTTTTGGTGATAATCGGAGATGCAGGGCAAATAAAACCATTTATTTCCTGCATAATGGATATGACACTTTAACGTTGCAGAAGCATTGCTGTAGTATGTGACATAACAGTTACTTCAGCTACAAATGGATGCCACAGACCACTTGAGTATTGACATTAAACCTCCCTACATGATTCTAAGAGTCAGAACCAGTGCGCAGAGTGTATTATATGGCATCGAGTTGTCAGAATGTAAGCTCAGTCAGTGTGAGAAAACGTGCGAGTCTGAGTAAAGCGAGAGTCGCTTTAAGAGAGAGGCAGGCTTCAGTTGATAGGGGCTCCCTTAGTCACAGCAGATCTGGAAGGGCACGGTCCTGGGTGGTATTTACTGTGTAAAAGGTCACATTCAGCCTTGCAGCGCTTTGCACAGCTTGCAGAGAAGTAAGGCATGAGATGGCCACAGCTGGAGACATCTTTTACACCATAAGGAATTTTCAATGTTATATAATCATGGCACTTCTGCAGAGACATGGGCACGTGCAATCTCACACAATATTATGATGATTCAGTCACAGTCTGAGGTTAATCAAGGTTAAGGGCAGCTAACAGGCATGGAGGTCAAACAGTTTTAAGGGAAAGTGCTCTTAGCTTTAGGCTAGTTTCTTGCTATGGAAATATCACATATCTATGTATATGAGTGAAATCGAAAGGTGTAGAATTCATCATAGTCATGATAGTGTGAGCATAGGGTCAGTGTAACTGGCCAAAAGAGGGCTCATGCTCCATATTGAGCATTTACACTCCTTAAAATCGCATTGTACAGCGCATGCGCTGCTTGGCTACTGGCTTTGTGAAAGGCAAGGGTTTACAGAGGTGAGAACAGCAATAGGCAGCAGCCATTGGTTATCAATGATAGAAAATCCGGAGTCTGGTGCCAACAGGGAAAAACAAGCATTGGCTGTGCATCGGTTTCGCCAATGTGATGAATAATAAGTGAGGCTCCATGTTTTCCATTTTTACAGATTTTTGCAGATAAATACAGACAGAAAATACTGTATTTCCTGTCTGTGTTTATTTTTTAAAGCAGAAAAATACAGATAATTTGGCTTCTTTTGAGTGACTCACCATGCTGAGATTAATGACTAGCAAGCCAATAGCTGTACCTAATCGCAGCATTGGGAGCTACAAAGATCAATGAGATGTTCTTAAATTACTGCATATCTCAACATGTATATGTGCTATTATGCTACTTTTTTAATGTGAGTTTTTTTATTTTATTATTTTTAGCTGAGTAATGTGCCAAAACCTGACAGGCATCAAAGTATAAGTGCACGTTTATCAGTTTAATAAATGCAGAAATATACGAGTTATCACCTCATCTGTTCACAAAACACAAAATAAATATGGATAAATACCAATAAGCTGGCCAGAAAATAAATATGGATAAATACATATGGAAATGTTAAAAAAATAAATACCATAAAACCGGGAGCCCTAATATGAAGCTGTGTCTGCACACTGCACGGTGGGTGATTGTGAAAAGTTGGTATAAGTGCTGCGAGGATGAGAAGGGCATTGGCTCACCTGGCAGTGCAGGGACACTCCTTTTACGTTTTGCCACTTCAGTGCAGGCTCTGTTCATGTGCATGATCTCTGGAGGTGTAGTGAGTGGGCGCTCTTCTGGAGATCCCATCGCTGAGCAGTGAAAGGGACTCACTATTCACAAGTCCATCAGAGGCGCCAGCGGGCGATGGAGATGGACTGAAGCCCCACAGCCCCCCAGGTTAAAGCGGCTGTGCTGTTATAAGGCAATGCAATGTCGTCTGTGTACTGGATAGCGGGGAAAAAGTCTCACTGGGGAAGAGGGCGGTCCTCACCGTCCCCGGCTTCAGAGGATATTCTGAGTGCTGCTACTATGGAAAGGGTTCAAGTGTGCATAAAAACAGTATCCAAACTAAAATATAGGCGTGCTCAAAGTCCCTCCTCAGAGCACCCATCCAGTGCAGGCTCTGCTGACTTCAGAAGCGCGCAACAATACTTATATATGTGCTACTCACTCAGCTTGTGTTCCACTCCGAGGAGCTCCAAGCCATCCCTCCATGCACACGAGGCACACAGGCAGCCAGTACGAGCACCAGCTCCAAGAGATTACACAACATCACACTCCTCTCTGGACTGCAGACATATCCTCGCCCTTACGATAACTGAAAACAGAACTAGATGCTCACTATTTTCTACTAGAAAGGAGGAAACCGTAAGATAAAATGAAAACGTTCACCAGCACATTCCTCCCACTATTTGAAAAAAATTCAAAGGAGTGGAGAGGATGTGGCTCAGTGGCCAGTCCTGTTGAGTCGAAAGCTGGGGATCTCGGCTCGAGTCTCAGCAATGCAACATCCTGTGATTCTGAGCAAATTACTTAATCTCTCCAGGTGATAAATTGCACTATATAAATGCTGCAAGATGAAAAAGCAGAAAGAGGCAAAACCTTATGAAAAAAGGGTTTCACCAAAGCGGATGTTAACAGTATTTCAGCTATGAGAAATTGATAAGAGAATCAGACGAGAAACAAGCATTGGTAAATACAAGAACATATGCTACAGTCGAAAGAAATGGAGAAAGCTTAAGTGCCAATCAGAGGAGCCGATATAAAGCCAGGAAAGAGAGGGGCGGGATTTAAGCCCCTTATAAGTTAATATTAAAAACAATAGATTTCATAAGCACAGCGCAGGCGCTATGCAGGCAAAACCTAAAAAGGATTGGCCTTACCAAGCTGATGCAGTAGTTGACTCAAGGGCCCCCTGCTGTGTGCTATGCTGGGAATAATGACTGTAGGATTGATGAATGGATGAAGAGAGCTGACCCAAAGTGCATCTGTAACTGTGTAGACGGCGTTAGTGGCGGAAACAAGTTGGCTTTGTTGCTGGTGATTTTGGAATAAAACACTTCTGGCATTAATACTCCTGAGGTATTCCGATTATTAACGACAAAGGATGCACACATTGTTTTCTACTTATTTTATGTGCATGTACTTTGTTATAATATATTTCTGTGATAACAAGAGGCTGGTAAAAACCGCTAAAACTATCTCTAGTCAGAACTAGAATCGCCTAGCAAATGATAGGTAATGAACATGCCTCCACTGACCACAGTAGACAATGCTTATTTGTTATCTAAATGTGGCTGAGCAACATACAAAGTATTAAGCATGAGAAAGATAAAAGAGAAACTGCACAGATCTGCAGCCAAACAAAGCAAAAGAACAAAAAAAATGAAGTTATGCCACTATCAACCAATTTACTGCTAAGACCACAAATGGAGCATTATTTCCACATTTAGGATGCTTTCTCTACTGACGATAGAATGAGTCGTGAAGGCTCAGAGGCTGCTAACAAAATTTTGACTAGTGAAAGCAGCGAGTAATATGAAGAGAGGGTCAACAATGAAAACATGCATATTCTGCAATACAGGAATGGGGCACAATAGAAATTCTGAGTTCTCTAAGGAAGATATGCACAGAAGATACGCATCTCTAAGGGAGATATGCTCTAAGGGAGATACGCATTGAGACCTTCTCTCTCATTAGTTCATTAAGCCTGTCCTAAACTGATGCACAACTACAAAACTATTTGCTTTTCTTACTTGGCCACTTTGTAAATATTTCCTTACAACAAGTGCACAGATACAGTCACATGTGCTGGATTATACCTCTTCTGAAGAATCCTTATTCAATTCTATGGACCCAGTCATTTTTTTTACCTATTTCTTCCTTAGCTTACTCAGAAAAAATCTCAAAACAGGTATCTATGGCTCAACCTTGTGACCCAGCTAGTGCCTAATTTGTGCTGGTGGTTTCCTGTGCTTAGCACTGGCACTTATTTATCAAGGCCGGGTCTACACCTGAGTGCCATCTTACATCAATGACTTCACAACGTGTGAACTAAATATAATCGACTGTACACTCTTCCCTGTGAGAAGTGCTTAACCGGTAATAAATCTATGCCTACCCTTCAGTCAGTGTTGCAGGTGGGCGGGCCACTGATTGGGCTGGATTTGGTCCTGACTATTTGCCTACGCTGTGGTAGATGCGGCAGTATGTGTAACCTTTTTAAAATCCCACGCCCCAGTTGGCCTGCTATTCATGAGGCACACACATGCATGAGTCACAATATACGCACCGGCAGTTCAGCACGATGGCACTATTATTTGAAGCAGAGTGTCATGCAGTGTGCAGCAGCAGGCCTCTAAATGCAGTAACCGACTGTAAACCAGTAAGTAACCAACATTGCTTTTTCTTAAGTGTGGTCCAAGTGGTGGTTGTAGTGTAAAAAACTTGGTATGGACGCTAGGTAACGACTCCTCCAAGTTCCAACTCCGACATAGAGACAGCACCGAATAAATAAGATGAAGGATGGGGCAGATGCCTTCGATCCAGCACCAGACAAAGCCAATAACCGGATCCAACAACCTATTTATTAATAATCCAGAGAGACACGTTTTTCAATTTCACAAGAGCTGGGCAACTCAGTGAAAACTGGTAGCTTGCTCTCGCTCAGCTTGAGGCTTTCTTGGACGTAAAACCCAAAATGGCCTTAACTTTCATTTGGCTTCTGCGTGCCACCAACGCTGAATCCCGACACACAATGAATTCAAAACAGAACACTTACCCCGGATGAAAAAAAAAGTAAAGAGAAAGAAATATTCATCTAGGGTCGCCCAGTGTCAAGTAGTAGTCTATGATAGTAGTTAGGTTGCGTGACCGGCCCTTGCAGAAATTAGTTGTTTCTGACTGCATTAGAGTAGTGTTGGTGGAACATGACTGGAGTCAAGTCAAGTCAAGTCAAGTCATAAAATGTGTATAGCGCACTACATACCCAGAGGGTTTCAAGGCGCTTAGGAGGGGAGGAGGATTATTTGTCAAATATCCACGTTTTAAGCTGTTTTCTGAACGCTAGGTGGTTCTGGGTGAGGCGAAGGTAAGCGGGGAGTGAGTTCCATGTCTTAGCAGCCAGGTATGAAAAGGATCTGCCTCCCATGGTGGTCTTGTTAATGCGAGGTACCGTGGCGAGGGCTTGGCTGGAAGAACGTAGTTGGCGGGAGGGGGTGTAGAAGGACAGTCGAGAGTTGAGGCAATCTGGTCCGATGTCGTAGAGTGATTTGTGTGCGTGGGTAAGCAGACGGAAAGTGATCCTCTTATTGACGGGTAGCCAGTGGAGGTCTTTAAGGTGACCAGAGATGTGTTCGTTGCGTGGGATGTCTAATATGAGCCTGGCTGAGGCGTTTTGGATTCGTTGGAGTTTCTTCTGGAGTTTAGCGGTGGTGCCTGCGTAGAGGGTGTTTCCGTAGTCCAGTCGGCTCGTGACCAGAGCGTGGGTGACTGTTTTCCTTGTTTCGGAGGGGATCCAGCGAAATGTTTTTCTGAGCATGCGAAGAATGTTGAAGCAGGAAGAGGATACGGCGCTGACTTGTCTGTTCATTGAGAGTGAAGAATCCAGGATGACGCCAAGGTTCCGTGCGTGGTCTGTCGGGATGGGTGCTTTTCCAAGGGCTTCCGGCCACCAAGAGTCGTCCCATGCAGAGGGGGATGTACCTAAGATGAGGACTTCTGTTTTGTCTGAGTTCAGTTTCAGACGGCTTTGTTTCATCCATTCAGCAACTTCTTTCATTCCTTCGTGTAGGTTAGTTTTGGCGGTGCTGGGGTCATTGGTGAGAGAAAGGATCAGTTGGGTGTCGTCCGCGTAAGAGATGATGTTGAGGTTGTGTTGGCGTGCGATGGCCGCGAGGGGGCTCATGTATACGTTGAAGAGGGTGGGACTGAGTGAGGATCCTTGGGGTACGCCGCAAATGACTTCAGAGGCCTCGGACTTGAATGGAGGAAGGCGGACTCTCTGGGTTCTTCCGGTGAGGAACGAGGTGATCCATTCAAGTGCTTTTCCTTGAATTCCGATGCTATTGAGGCGTTGTAGAAGGGTGCTGTGGCAGACTGTATCGAATGCTGCAGAGAGGTCGAGGAGGATGAGGGCGACTGTGTCTCCATTGTCCAGTAGAGTTCGAATGTCGTCTGTTGCTGCGATGAGGGCGGTCTCGGTGCTGTGTTTTGCTCGGAAGCCAGATTGTGAGGGGTCGAGGGATTTGTTGGCTTCGAGGAAGGCGGCGAGCTGGTTGTTGACGGCTTTCTCGATGACTTTGGCCGGGAATGGAAGAAGCGAGATGGGGCGGTAATTTTTGAGTTCGGAGGGGTCCGCTGTTGGTTTTTTCAGAAGGGCGGTGAGTTCAGCGTGTTTCCAGTCTTCAGGGAAGGTGGCGGAGTTGAAGGAGCAGTTGATGACGTCTCGGAGGTGTGGTGCTATGACGGAGTCTGCTTTGTTGAAGATGTGGTGAGGGCATGGGTCTGTGGGGGATCCTGAGTGGATGGAGTTCATCAGGCGGATGGTGTCCTCAGTGGAGATTGGGTTCCAAGCGTTAAGGGTGTTCACGGGGGGAAGAGGGTCAGCAGATGGTAGGGTGGGTTGGTTTCCGGGTTGGTTGTCAAAGCTGTTGTGGATGTCTGCAATCTTGTTGTGGAAAAAAGAGGCTAGGGAGTCGCAGAGGGTTTGAGAGGGGGTGATGTCGTTGGAGTTGGCTGAGGGATTGGAAAATTCCTTGACGATGTTGAAAAGTTCCTTGCTGTTGTGGGCGTTGTTGTCAAGTCGATCCTTGAATGCTGTTTTCTTGGCTTTTCGGATCAGTTGGTGGTGAGTGCGGGTGGCGCTTTTGAAGGCGTCCTTGGTGCTGGTGGTTGGGTCTATTTTCCAGGCCTTTTCGAGGGAGCGGCAGAGTTTCTTGGACTTCTTGAGATCATCGTTGAACCATGAGGCCTTCTTGCTGCCAGGTTTGCTTTGACGTTTTTTCAGTGGAGCTAAGGTGTCGGCGGTGTTGGATAACCATAGGGTGAGGTTGGCGGCGGCTTCGTTGGCGTTAGAAGAGAGGGCTGGGGAGTTTCGAAGGAGCGATGCGGAGATTTGGTCCGTGGTGATTTTCTTCCAGTTTCTTTGCAGGGTAGGTTGAGAGTGGTTGATGGGTTTCGGCTTGTTGTAGGTGAAGTGAACGCAGCTGTGGTCGGTCCATAGGAGATCCGTAGTGTGGCTGAAGGAGACATGATTGCTGGATGTGAAGATGGGGTCGAGTGTATGACCTGCGATGTGGGTGGGGGAAGTGACTAGTTGTTTAAGTCCTAGGTTGGCGAGGTTGTCCAAGAGGGTGGTGGTGTTGCGGTCGTTGTTCTTTTCAAGGTGAAAGTTGAGGTCTCCCAGAAGGATGTAGTCTTTGGAAGGGAGCGCGTGTGGAGTGACGAAGTCCGCGATGTCTTCACTGAATTTTGCGCGGGGTCCTGGCGGTCTGTAGAGGAGGGTGCCTCTGAGTGTGGTCTTGGGGTCGATGTGGATCTGGAAGTGAAGGTGTTCGGAGTTGGCGAGGTTGGCGTCAGAGCTGGTTGAGATGCGGATTGATTTCTTATGGACGATAGCGATTCCTCCTCCTGTGTGGCTGGTACGGTCTTTGCGGGTGATTTTGTAGTCTTCAGGGATGGCAATGGTGATGTCTGGTGCGGAGGAGGCATTCATCCATGTTTCCGTAAGGAAGGCGACGTCTGGAGAGAAGGTGTCTAGTAGGTTCCATAGGTCAATGGCGTGCCTGTGCACCGATCGAGTGTTGAGAAGGATGCATTGTAGGTGGTTGGGATCGGGATTCTGTGGTGTGGTCGTGGCGGAGATGTTGTCGGTGCCGCTGAATCTGCAGGAGTAGCAGGAGAAAGGTCCATGGGTGTGTCCAGGAGCGGCTTGGACGCAGGTGGGGGCGCGACCGGGGTCAAGGGCTAGGAGGGAGGTGGCATCATAGGTAATGCGGGGGGACTGGGGAGCGCGAGGGGCATGGGGTCTGGTGCTGGGCGCGGTCCAGGCGCGGACGGGCGTAGACGGGCTTACCTTTGGCGCACCTTCGGCGCGGATTGGGCGCGGTCGCTGCGCGTGGACGCTGCGCGCGGGAGGAGCTGTCATATATGGATAGTGGGGAGGGGGAGGGGCGAGGGCGGTTCAGCTGGGAGGCGGGGCGGGCTTGGGCGAGCACAAACAACAACACCCAAAATGGCAGCGGAGGGGAGGGTGGAGAACAGCGCTGGGGACAGTCGCGCCAAATGTGGAAGGCTCTGCGCAGGTAGAGCGGGTCAGGGGAACACAGGTTCAGGAGATATTGTCCAATTGCAAACAAGTATACTCGGAGCAGCGAGGAGTGCAGCACAATGCCAATAAACAGAAAGCACAATCAATTAAGTGCGGAGCAGCGAGCAGGGCAGCACTGTGGTAGAAATCAGAAATGTAAATTAATGAGATGCGGAGCAGCGAGCAGGCCAGCACAATGCCAATAAATAGAGAGCACAATCAATTAAGTGCGGAGCAGCGAGCAGGGCAGCGTTATGCAAGTAAACGGAAGGAACAATCAATTAAGTGCGGGACAGCGAGCGTGGCAGCGCTATGCTATGAATCAGGAAAGCAATTGATGAAATGCGGAGCAGCGAGCAGGGCAGCGCTATGCTATTAATCAGGAAAGCAATTGATGAAATGCGGAGCAGAGAGCAAGGCAGCACAGGCTAGTACAACGATACCGGGTCTCGCCAGGGAGACTAGGGAGCGACCACTCAGCACGGCGGTGGAGAGGGGATCACAGCGCTTTTGGGTATGGAGGCGCTGGATATCGTCAGTGGGAGGGCGGTTCAGCTGGGAGGCGGGGCGGGCTTGGGCAAGCACAAACAACAACACCCAAAATGGCAGTGGAGGGGAGGGTGGAGAACAGCGCTGGGGACAGTCGCGCCAAATGTGGAAGGCTCTGCGCAGGTAGAGCGGGTCAGGGGAACACAGGTTCAGGAGATATTGTCCAATTGCAAACAAGTATAATCGGAGCAGCGAGGAGTGCAGCACAATGCCAATAAACAGAAAGCACAATCAATTAAGTGCGGAGCAGCGAGCAGGGCAGCACTGTGGTAGAAATCAGAAATGTAAATTAATGAGATGCGGAGCAGCGAGCAGGCCAGCACAATGCCAATAAATAGAGAGCACAATCAATTAAGTGCGGAGTAGCGAGCAGGGCAGCGTTATGCAAGTAAACGGAAGGAACAATCAATTAAGTGCGGGACAGCGAGCGTGGCAGCGCTATGCTATTAATCAGGAAAGCAATTGATGAAATGCGGAGCAGCGAGCAGGGCAGCGCTATGCTATTAATCAGGAAAGCAATTGATGAAATGCGGAGCAGAGAGCAAGGCAGCACAGGCTAGTACAACGATACCGGGTCTCGCCAGGGGGTTATAAAAGTGCATCAAACCCCAGGTTCTTCAAGGCAACAGAGGTGCCAACAGTGAGGCTTTCTTAGCAGTAGCAGCTCCTCCGCTGAGGTGGAAGAGCGTCACCCCACTGAAGAAAGGGAAAAAGAACACAATATCACTATTTGTTATTATTCCTATGGCTGTCAGTGGCTCTTGGGTGGAAGGGGGCTGACCAGAGAAGAGGAGGAGTGGTGTACACTCCCTAAGTGTGCATGAGCTGTTTGGACGGCCCTATTGGGCCGACCAAACAGTTAATGTGCACTTGCATGTTCCTACCAGGCTGCATTACACAGCCTGGTCAGGAACATGCATAGGCTCCCTGTTCCAGTCTGAGCGTCGATCCATGGCGCTCAGACCAATCACAACGCTGCATCGCAGCATTGTGATGGGCTTCAGAGAGCCTGTGCAGGGTGCTTCCTGCTGCCGGCCGGGAGTCTGCAGGAAGATGACAGAAGACGCAGGAGAGGTGGTAGCCAGCCGTCCGGTCGGCCGTTCCAGGTAAGTGGGCTTTTTATTTTACATTTTTCGTTCGACCTTCATGCCCCCATCCCCCCATCTCACCACCCGTGCCCGGTAGCAGCTGCTACTGTTTCTTAGCAATTCAGAACAGATAGTTGCTGCTGCTATACAATGTGATAACAGAAAAAGTGGAGGTTGCAGATTTGCTTTAACAGAGGGTTCACACAACAAGGTGTTCTTATTGTAATGGGTAGTAAAGTTTTGGAGATACTTTAGTGTTTTAGAGAACTGTGAATGTCTACCGATTATCACTGGAATACGAACATCTGCGCATGAAATGCAGGCACTGACATTTCACTGCTTGGTAGATTCATCTGAAACTTGATTTTTTAAACTCTTCGACACGACCATTGTCTTGTGTGACACATTCATCCAGTCATGGCTTTTCAGGCACCTAAGAGTTACACACTATGACTTATAGTTTTTTAGAAACCTTGGGCCTCATTTATGAAAAGTGACGCATCGCTGCGTGAAAACAGCGATGTGTCACTTTTCACTGCGCCCTCCTTGCGACACCAATGATGCGTCATATTTACAGTATGATGCATAATGGCGCAAGGAGTTACAGATACGTCAGTATTTCTGACGTATCTGTATGGCGCAAAAGTGACGCATTGCTGGAGTGTGTCACAAAAGTGACGCAACTGCAATGTGTCCTTTCACATGGGGCAAGCCCCATGTGTAAGGGCCTGTGTCAGTCTTATGCCTGCTGTGAGGCAGGCGCAAGAAATTGACGCATTTGTGTCCTAGAAGTGGCGCAGTGAAATCTCATAGATTTCACTGCGTCACTTCCATGACTAATTCTTACGTCAAAACGCCCCCCTTGCGTACATTTTACCTGGCGCAGGTATAATGTGGCGCAGGGGTTTACAGAGTGATGTAGATGCGTCACTTTGTAAATATGGTGCAACAAGGCGCATTTTTTACGTCACTGGTGCGTCAAGTGATGCACCGGCGGCGTAAAAGTGACGCACAGCCTCATAAATGAGGCCCCTTGTACGCAGCCACAATCGACTGCTAATTCCAAAATGAAACATTTTCAAAATGAAACATTTTGCTGGCTAAAAATCTAAGACTGTCTGAAGGAGTCACACTTGACGTAAGACTACTTAAAAGCTGTGTTTGGGGTGGCCAAGATGGCGACGGAGTGAGACGCACCTTGCTGTCCCTCCGGCGCCGACTTCTGAACAGCTTCGTATAGCACCCCCGGAACCGTGCTTTGCCCGGCGGTTTTGATTGCTGAGAGGAGCCGGCGCATGTGGGGAGACTCCTGGTGGCCGCGTTCGCTCCTCGGAGCCGTCTGGAGGGAGAGAGCCGCTGCGGAGACGGCGGCGGAGGAAGGCCTGGTTGACCCCGGACTGGCGTAGGAGAGGTCGCCGGACCGGAAGTGCAGGCCGGCGGCAGGCGTGACGAGGTGGAGGCCGGGTCTGCTTGCAAGCGCGGAGCCCGGGGGAAGACGGTGGTGCTATCGAGGGGCGGTTTCCCCTGAGGTGCCGAGGGCTCGCCGGAGCAAAGCACGGCTCGGCGGAGCGGAGGAATCGAGTCGCAGACGGAGGTGAGCGACCTGGAGGGGGTTAGGAAGTGCACAGGCCCCCGATCTGAAGAGCGGAGGGGGCCTCTGAAGCACGTGGCGGACGCTGCGCAGGAGTGGAACTTCGTTCTGGCTGGGCCATAGAAGCGGGAAGAGCCGGTGGGGGCGGTGTGACTCACCCTGCGGAGCGGTCATCTTGGGGGGCCCGTGGCGGACTGCAGCCACGAGTGGTCCTAGCGCAAGGAGCGCCAGGGACAGGCTGGACTTGCTGCCGTGGTGGAGCCGCCACGACACCCCTGCTACTGCGGCGAGGGCGCTGGGACCGGGAACCACCATTGCGGCCTAGGCTCTGTCGCAGATTCGGCCAGGGGCACAACGAGTGGCTACGCACTTGGCGCCATCGAATGGGAGGGCCGGCGGAGTCCTGGGTTGTCCGCGCAACGAGGATCCCTTTCATTTGCAGGCCCCCTACGCTCTGATGGGCAGAGAGCGGGGAGGTGACACCGAAAGGCCTAGGTGTAACAGCGGAGGGAGATACACGATTGCTGAGGCGGCCCTAGAGCACTGAGGACAGGCACGGAGTGGTCGGGCGGTGGGGGGCACAATCGGAGGCCCGGCCCAGGGGCGACATTCGGTGGGCATCACCTGGCTCAGAAGACCTCACACATATTGGGGTGGCTGCGCACGACCACCAGAGGAGCCCCCCGGAGCCTTGGAGTCCCAAGATGGCGGGCAATCCAAGGAGAGGGAAGAATGGCAAGGATGGCCTAACCAGGGGATCCCAGCCTCCGGCATCCCCGGGGTCGAGTTCCTCGTCTGCGTCGAGGGACGACGAGGCACCAGCCACCAAAGCATTTATGACAGAGCTTTTTGCATCCATTAAGGAAGACATTTCTGAACTACGGACTCAACTCGCATCAGACCTTAGGGAGGTGAGAAGGGATCTGGATGGTGTAGGCGAGAGGGTGGCTACCTTGGAGGACCATGATCTTAATGTGGCGAATGATGTACACCAGTTGCAACAAGATGTGCTTCGCCTCACGGAACAAAACCTGGACCTGCAGGCACATGCGGAGGACCTGGAGAACCGCTCCAGGTGGAACAACATCCGCATCAGATCAGTGCCATGGGACGGGGAGTCTGGCGACCTGAGGGGATATGTCCTAGCGCTGTTCCTACAGATTTTGGGCGACGAAGAAGTTAGCGAAATCAAGATGGACAGGGCCCATAAGGTTGGGCTTCCTAGGCGTGGAGGGGGCCCTCCGCCGGACATCCTGGTCTGCGTCCACGATTTTCAATTGAAGGAGCGCATTCTGCGGAAGGCGCGGGAGGCTCCATCTCTCCAGTTTCGTGGTCATCACCCTCAACTGTACCAGGACCTGACAGCTACCACTCTGCGGAAGCGACGCGAGTTCTGACCTGTGACTGCATTCTTGAGGGAGCACAACATCGCCTATTCCTGGGGCCACCCGTTCCGCATCATATTCAGATGGCAAAACAGGCTTGAACAGATCAGGTCCCTTCAGGTGGCGAAGGATCTCTTGGGCATCGACGAACCGGAATCATCGTCTGGCAATAGGAGCCCTTCTGCGAGGGGACGGCGGAGGTCCCCCTCCTGGCACAGAGTGGGCGGGGAGGTAGGGAGGAGGATGCCTGACAGGACTACCAGCCTACAAGAAAGAGACAACGCGGTGGCCTTGGTTGCCTCTGCCACGCTGCCGGCCTCCCAGCTTGGTTCCGGGGCGGCGTGATTTGTGGAGGGTGATCTGACTGGCGCCGGAGGGCCATGACCATGCAGGTACTGTGGGTTCATTTGTACTTTGTGGGAAGACGCCCCGGTATGTGGTCTCTGGGAGGCACCGGCTGGTGTCTGTCCTCCGGCTCCTGGAGGACTTTTTTGGACCTTCTGAACTGTTATCTTCGCGGGAGGTTTGGTCCTTCCTTCTTGTGTGGTTTGGTTTGTACAATATTGTGTGTGGGTTTTCCGGGGGGGGAGGGCCTTGGGGGGAAGGTTTGGGGAGTTGCGGGGGGATGGGGGGCCGGAGATGGTGACGCGAATGAGCTATGGAGAGTATTGCTTGAATGTATGAAGGTGGAGGCGGTGAGCATGTGGTGGGGTGGTGCATGACAAACTTGCAGTTGATTCAATGTTGGGATGGCGGGGTGAGGGGGGGGTCTGGGGACCCTTCTCTGTATTGCCTGTGGCCGAGGGACCTTCCGGCGAGGGAGGGGGATCTGATAAGGTGTCTGTAGACGGTTCTTGTTTCCCACTTTATTATGCCTGTTAGCATAGGGATTTGGAACGTTAAGGGGCTGAATTCCCCACAAAAGCGACAGAAGGTGTGGAAATATATAACTGACCACCAATTGGATGTTGTGGGGCTTCAAGAGACTCACCTAGCACGCAAGGATGAGCTGCGCCTTAAGCATAAGGCTTATCCCCTAATATACAGATCCTCTGCCTCCACGAAGCATCGGGGGGGTGGCTCTCCTCTTTCGCGCTGCGCTGCACTTTCAGCCTGTAGAGATACGCACAGATAAGGACGGCTGTTGGCTGATGGTGAAGGGGCTTGTGCAGGGGAGGTTGTGTACTTTCGTTGTGGCGTATCTCCCCAATGCTGGTCAAAATAAGTTCCTGCATAGCCTGCTGCAAAACGTGGGTGACTTTGTTGACGGGCACTTGTTCCTCATGGGCGACTTTAATTTGGTGTGGGATGGGGCAGTGGATTGCTCCGGCGCTCACAGGGCTGATACTGGTGTGTTCTCTACCTTGTCACAGCAGATGGTTGGGGATCTGGGGCTGGTTGATGGGTGGCGTTTTTTTCATCCTACATCACGGGATTACACATTCTTCTCTCATGTACACCACTCATACTCACGACTGGACCATATATTTCTCAGCCAGGCTCTTAGAGGAGATGTCCTTGACTCTGCCATTCTACCGCTTTCAGTTTCTGACCACAGCTTGCTGGTGCTTACCTTGCGTTGGTCATCGACCGGCGACGGGCAGCGGAAATGGTACTTCCCGGCATCGGTGGTCCGGGATGATACCTCTAATAAGGTGCTGCGGGTGGCTATAAGGGAGTTTTTTAGCTCAATCCAGCATCCGATACCTCAGTCTCCAATACTTGGGACGCCTTTAAGGCGTCCGTCAGGGGCACGTGCTTGGGCCTCAATGCGCAACTCAACCGGTTGCGGCGCAAGGAAAGGGAAGACCTGGAGGCTGAGCTGGCTTCCCTCGATCAGGCGCATAAACTCAACCCCTCGAGAGTGACCCTTTGTCCTCTGACGGCGGTACGGGGGAAATTGAGAGCCCATTATAATAACAGGGCTGAATTTACCCTATTGAGGTTGGGACGACAATCCTACTCCTGTGGTAACAAGGTGGGAAGGCACCTGGCGCGTCAACTACGCGATAGGAGGGAGCGTGAATATATCGGAGGGGTTCGTGATGCGGCAGGAGTGTTGCAACATCAGGATGAAACAAAAGCGGCCATTTTCGGCCGCTTCTACTCGGACCTCTACACGGGGGACGGGCTAGACGCGGGAGCCCAAAGGGAGTATCTGGGGCGCCTGCCCCTTCCCCAGGTATCAAGGGAGTGGAATGGGTTGCTGGGGGCCCCGATTACCAGGGAGGAGGTGCTCGAGACCATCAGGAACTTGAAACCTCACAAGGCTCCTGGACCGGATGGCTACACCGCCATTTTCTATAAATCATACGCTTCCGAACTTAGTGATTTTTTGGTATCCCTTTTTAACGACATGGCCGTGTCCGGTTCCTCTGCCGGCTCCTTGGCGGAGGCGGTGATCACAGTTTTGCCAAAACCAGGGAAGGATCCCACCCAGTGTGCCTCCTTCCGCCCTATAGCGCTTCTCAATATAGACGCCAAACTATACTCGGCGATCCTGGCGCATAGGCTGCAGGACTTAATGCCGGCGATCATACACCCGGATCAATCCGGTTTCATAAAAGGGCACCAGACACACGACAATACGCGGTGGGTGGTTCATTTAATTGAAAAAGCAGACAGATTCCATATACCGGCAGTACTTGTGGGTCTGGACGCCGAGAAGGCCTTCGATAGGGTGGACTGGGGTTTCTTGTTCAACACGATGACGGCCTTCGGTTTCTCGGAGACATTCATCACCATGGTAAGGGCTAATTTCTGCTGCCCCCGATCACGGGTTGCGGTGAATGGACATATGTCGGCGTTCTTTCCGCACTCACGCGGCACTAGACAGGGGTGCCCCCTGTCCCCCCTCTTGTTCGCGCTGAGCATCGAGCCATTGGCGGTGGCGGTGCGGGAACATGAAGGGATCCGAGGCCTGCCCTTCACAGGGGAGCAACATAAAATCTCGCTCTTCGCGGACGATATTTTATTCTCTACAGCGGACCCGGAGCATTCACTGCCATGTATTAGGGAGGTCTTACTGAAATATGAGGAGGTGGCCGGCTTCAAGGTCAACTACAGCAAGTCGTATATCCTGAACCTTACTCTCTCGCAGGCTGAGGTGGATCGTGTGCGGCCATTGACACCGTTGGCTTGGGCCACCGGTTCGATCGTCTACCTAGGGGTCCATCTGACTCCGACGGTGGGCGGACTGTTCTCGGCTAACTTTCCATCCTTGTTAGCGAAAACCCGGGCTGAATTGGATAGGTGGAAACCTAAATTTTTGTCCTGGCTGGGCAGAATCCATGCCATTAAGATGGTTCTCCTACCTAAATATCTGTATTTGTTTCAAGCACTGCCTATCCCCTTGGACGGTGATTTTTTTTGGCGGCTCAAGACTCAGATAATGCGATTCGTATGGCAAAGGGGTCAGGCGCGTTTTTCCTTTGCGGTCTTACGCCGGCCGAGGTCCGAGGGTGGAGTGGGGCTTCCTGACCTGCAGCTCTATTACAAGGCGGCACAGCTGAGAGTGTTGGTGGAGTGGTCGCAGCAAACATCGGAAAAACATTGGCTGCATATGGACCGGAGCGTGGCTGGCAGGTCGATATGGGACTTGGCTTGGAAGCCAAAAAAGGACCGCCCCCTCAACGCGTATATTAGTACCCCTACGAGTACAACGTTGAAGGTTTGGGATACACTCGCCACGGACGACCGCTGGACTACATTCCCCTCGCCATTCACGCCCTTGCACTTCAATCCGGCCTTCCCTGCAGGTGCTTCATGAAGGGCCCTTTGACGTATGGAGGGAGGGAGGCTGCAGAGCCTTGACCCATCTGTTTCATGGTCAGGACACCCTCACTTTTGCTAATTGTATGAGGGACTATGGAGTCCCCCGGTCTGAGCAATTTCGTCATGTTCAGCTGCTTCACTGGGCCACGTCGCCTGGGATATTGGAGGCGGCTACAAGACCACCGTCGCCCTTTGGGGCCTTCATACTACGGACATCTGCCATGAAGGGGGCCATCTCCTTTCTGTATCAGCTTCTGCTTAAATCGACAATGGCGCCTCGGCCTCGCTATATGGGGCAATGGGAAGAGATGTTGGGGAGAGATGTCTCGGATATAGAGTGGTCGGCGCTTTGGCGGGACTTGACAACATTTAACCCCTCACTACATTTGAGGGAGGCTCACCTCAAGACGGTCATGCAATGGTATATGTGCCCGACCAGGCTCCACCGCATCTATCCGGCCGCCTCCAATAAATGCTGGAGGGGATGCGGATTTCTCGGGGACTTCCGCCACATCTGGTGGGATTGCCCGGTGATCCGACCGTACTGGGAGGAAATTCTCTCGCACATCAGGGACATCCTTGCTTATCCCATTGAGGACTCCATGGCCTATGTCTTATTAGGATTGCATGAACCTGGACTTGAGTATCAGACCAGGGCGGATAAAAAGATTTTGTGGCTATGCCTCGGAGCTGCAAAGCTCACGTTGGCCGCTGCCTGGAAAAAGAAAGAGGCTCCAGCGATCTCTTTGTGGCACGCGCGACTCTGGAGGTTGCTAAGCATGGAAAGGGTGGCGGACATCTTCCTTGGCCAATTCAAGAATTTCCAGTATCAGTGGGGTCCCTTGGTTACTTTCCTCTCTAAGGGGCTACCTTCAGCTGTATGTTATGCTTCTTTGCGGTCACTACACCTCTTTCAAGTCTAGTATGGTTGAGGGTATGAGTGTTGGTATGGATGGAGTCACCACCTTGGGAGGGGAGGGGGAGTTTAATGTACTGGTTTTCAGGGCTGTGGAGGTGTTATTACCTGGGTACATAGCCTGCTTGCCTGGATATGCAGGGTCGGGGGCCGGCCTGTTAATATATTGACTATCTGTATTGTACTGGCCCAGTTGACAGGCTTTCCGAGCCATTTGCACTACTGTTTTCGATACCTGATCTTCGTTATCGGACTGGATATGCTTAGGTTGTCTTGGGACGCTAATGCTTTACGACTTCTGATTTCGCTCCCTGTGTGGGGTACTGTGCGGCACCTCCGCAGCCCTATGTTTGTTTTCCTATGTAACTCAAAATAAAAATTTTACAAAAAAAAGCTGTGTTTGTTATGTAGTGAGCGGTCTAGTCCATTTACATTGCTACTTCTTGATTCGCATATACATCCAAATATACATTTGGTTAGCCTTTTTGATGAAAGTGTAATATTCTACTCTCGTCATGTATGACAACAATCAAAAAAGCCAGTTATTTTGAGTATTGCATAGTGTATAGCGAAATGTTTTTACCAAGTTTCACTAACAGATATAGCATGGGCAGCAGCAGGGCAAGTATTTTTAAAACAACACACATAGATTAGAAAAAGAGAAGTGTGAGTGTCATTGGGAAGGTGCATGAGAGTGAGAGTGTGTTTGAGAAAATCTTAGAGTGTGAGAGAGACTGTGAGAGTGTATGAGAATTTGAGCAAATTAGAGATTATGTACACAGTGTGTATGTGTGTGTACGTAAGTATAGCAGGGTGTGAGAGTTGTATGCTTATGATTGTATTCCTGGCCCTGGCATACTGGAGATTATTCATGGCTAATGGGCAAGGGCACCCTTGGCATATGAATACTTATTCTGGCATAGTGGATATAATTCTTGGTAGGTGGGGGAACCCATGGCAAAATGCTGGTTCTGACATTTTTGTAGTAATTCTTGGCATAGGCGAGGGCACCCATAGTACAGGGGCACACAAGTCAAATTCTGGTCTTTGCATACCAGAGGTAATTTTTAAATATGGGGCACCTATGGTGCATTAGGGATATGATTGTATGTGTCAACACAAAGCTCCTTTGCACATACCCCAGTATTGTCCTTTCCCCAAATCGGCATATCGAGCACTGGAATATTTCATGTGTCCTTTTTCAATGCATTAGTTATTTTAGTTAATTTATTTCAAAATGATGCTTTAAATGCACATTGGATTTATTCTGTTTCAAAATGTTCGTGGGGCGGGGAACCTACTATCATAATCTTACTTGAGGAAGGCTCTCTTGCTGAAATTCAGGTTGGATATTACATCTGGTTTTCAGCATTGACATTTGAGGATGTGTGTGGAGCCAATAGAGGAAGTGGGTGGAGACAGTGAAGGAAGTGGGTGGAGTCGGGGTAAATGGGTGTGGCCTCCAACACATATTTGAGTATCTGGATTTCATATTTTATTAAAAAAGCACCAGCCCCAGCTCAAACAAATACCATGCATTACTTTCAGACCCCATGTGTGATCGTTGTCATGATCTTTCTAAATCTTTCTGAATAATTTCTCCCCTTAAGCCATGCTCTTCATTTTCAATGCCCATATGAGGCTGGAAATTGAGATGAGACTCTGGGTTGAATTTCTTTATTTTTAATGTGTTGCTTCATTGATAATGTCTCCATTATTGTCTAATTACTATATAAGAGTAATGTCCTCTTTACTTCACAAGTGGTTTGTAAAAATATGTGTCCGTCGATGATGTTCAACTTCTTTTAGGGGGGCCGGGCTCTGTTAATGATAGCTATGTACTTTCTAATATAAAGACACAAAATGGGGGTATGACACAACAGCTTGTGGCAGGAGAGCTGAGGGATACTTAACTCTGGCAATTACCCCTCTAATCACAGCTAGTGAAGGGGAGGCAAAGGAACACACCAGGTTGTATTCCTCCTCAATTCAAACAACACAGGCAATATTTTGCACCCCTATTGGGGAGAGTTCAGAATCATTCCTATGGAGGGGTGGCAGATATGGTTGGTCTAGCAGTTCTCCTCAAACAATTGGAGATCACTGGAATACTAATCAGCCACCCAAATGATGGGAATGGGGAGTTGGGAAGTTGTACAGTTGTAGCAGGTTTTTGGGATTAGGTCAGATGGGGAATTGCATACTTCAAACTGTACACCAGTGGCAGGCTTGGTTGGGAGAGATAGCCCCACAAGAAAACACACAACCTACGTGAAATTAGCAGCACTTACAAAATAATAATTTGGAATGTAAGTGGCCTAAATGACTTTAAGAAGCTTTACAGAATACACTCATACTTAACGTGATATGGAATTAGCATTGTGCTGCTGCAAGAGACCCATGTATGCAGGGACACAATTCCCAAGGTCAGAAAATAATGAAGGGGACAGATTTATGCAATTTCCTACTCTAGATAAACCAGGGGGGTCCTAATGTGGTGGCACCAAATGACCCATTTTCCCTGAAGGACACAGTAATAGATTGGGAGGGAAGGTAAATATTAATAATGGGAACGCTAAATTCCTACAATATATGCCTAACTAATGTGTATGCCCTAATATAGATGATGGTAACTTCTCCCCTGAGATAGTGAGGAACCAGGCACCTTACATAGAGGCAGACATTATTTGGGCTAAGAGAGGTATATTGTGTGCTTGATGGAGGCCTGTATAGGCACCCCCACTACATGGCATTCAGCCAAATATAACGAATACCAGAATTGAGGCTACTGGCTACAGTTACTCACATTAGCCTGGACAGATGTTGTTACAAGAAGAAAGGAGTGGAATACATGGGACGATATCTGTCAGTCCACTCTCTGTTGTTGGCTGGCTATGTGACAAAGTAAGGCGTAACTAGGGTCCAGCTCTAGGGGTTGCACACAGTGGTGCTGTCAGACATGAAATTCTCCTGTTGGCTCACCGAAACACTTAGAAATTACTTTGACACCAACACAAATATAAAGTAGCAGGGTGATACAGTGGGAGGCCATGAAAGTGGAGGTATGCGGGGAGAGCATGACTCGCATCAGAGGAGTCAAAAACGAATTGGAGCAAGCTCTGAAAAAGCAAGAGAACCGATTGAAGGACCCATCCACCCACAAAACACAACATAGAGGGCTGCCCAGAAGGCTATGCTCATTTAAACATAGGTTAGTCTGGACCAATTTACGATAAGGACATACCAACAGTTACTTAACAGGGAGGGAGACAAATCCAGCCACCTGCTGGCGTGGCTAGTTTGCTAGGAAATGTTGCACGCCCCTATTCTGTGGCTCCCAGACAGGCATACATGGGTCATACAAACCCAAGAGGGCATCAATAATATATTCTTTCAACATATGAAGGATCCTTACTTACAAACCCAAATGGTTGCTACACAGAAAATAGCTGACTATATCGCGCACCTCCCATTAGACAGACTAACCCCAGAACAGAGGGAAGCGTTAGCGGCCCCCTGAGCAAAGAGGGCATTATGACAGTGATCAAGGGTATGCCAAAAGCAAAAACTCCCGGAGAGGATGGTCTACCGGTTGAGATCTACCATCAAAATGGAAGTCTACTGCCAGATAAATTGTTGGCAGTGAATAATCAGGCTTACACAAAGGGCATATTACCAGCTTCTATGAGAGAGGCAAAGGCCATATGTTAGGTTTGGGGGTCTCTAGTTGGCAGAGGTAGGTACCTTTGACCAAATGGTGACCCTTGCGTCTAGTCATGGTAAGGGGGTACACTCCTAAAACAACCCCTGCTCACCCACTTGGTAGCTTGGCACGTGCAGGCAGGCTTATCTCAGAGGCAGTGTGTAAAGTATTTGTGAACACATACAGTAACCCAGTGGCAACAGTACAGATGGACACCACACGAGTTCTAGTATAAAAATAAGTATTTTTATATAGACTTAACACAAGACCATAAACAACAAAAATCCACAATACTGTACTTAAAAAATGGTAGAAATAGCTTAGTTCTCTTTAGATGTAAAATGTGACACTTTGAGTTCAATGTACCTTTGGATGCGTAACACTATACAACAAAAGTGTTGCAGGGAAGGTGGTGCCTCGGTTCTTTACACACAAGAACAGTGATGCGTCTGGTTCCTACTGCTGCGTAGGGGTTGCGTCGGTTCTTTTCCGCGGGAAGGTGATGCGTCAGTTTCTTACTGTGCTTCTGTGGCGATGCGACCCGCAGTGCCGTGATGCGATGAAGATCTGGTGCAATGAAACAAAATGGCGTCTTCTTCTTGATGTAACAATGAAGTGTGCATGCCCGACGACCGTGCGGCGACTCAACGATTCCTCTGAGCCGCGACAGGCCCTGTGACATACTTCTCCGGTAATGCAACAGCATCTGCTATGACGTCGACACTATTCTCCAGTGATGCGAGGCACTTTGGGTGATGCGATGGTGACACGGCAGCAGCGGTACGCTTCTCCGGTGATGCGACGACATCTGCTGTGACAGCGACACCCATCACCAGTGATGCAACAACAACGGTTGTGGCGGCGACATGCTTTTTCGTCTTGAGTTGCACTTCCAGCTCCCAGTGACACGCAGTCTCTCAGAAAGCCCAGCTCAACAGTAGGCACTTTAATTCCCAGCAAGGGAAGGTACGGGAGCTGGTTGGTGATGTCTGTTGTCCCTGAGACTTCAGCAGGAGGCAAGCTCTATCTCAAGCCCTTGGATATCCTTTACAAGTTGAGTTAAAAGTAGCACAAAGTCTTTTCTCCTTTCTTTAGCAGTCAGGCAAACACTGCAGGCCAATCCCCCAAAAAACACTCAGCTTAGGGATAGTCTCCTCCTCCGTTTCTCTGATTCCTCTCCTCAACAAAGGTTCTTCTTGTTTCCCAAAAGTGATCTAAAGTTCTGGGGTCTGGGTCCCCATATTTATCCTAGCAAATCCTTTTTCCTCTGAAGGCAGAGGGTCCTGTACCCAGTCCAAACCAGGTCTGTGTAGTCCTGGAGCACTTTGCTGACAAGACTCCCTCTTTTCGTTTGACAATGTGGGCCAGGGACATCAGACACACCACAGGAGCCAGCATTGTGGAAGGCAGGCACAGCCCTAGTCAGGTCCCAGGTGCACTCCTGCCACCCATCTACATACAGATATCTCTATTCATCCCTGTGCTGACTCACCATGTCTCCAGAAATCCCCCAGCCTCTGTCACTCAAACTCCAGACAAGGAATACACAACCTAGCAGAGGCAGGCTTGGTCAGTTAGGCAAGAAAATACCCACTTTCTAGAAGTAGTATTTTCAAACACAGAATGTTAAAACCCCCTTCTGAGTTCAGGTATACTACACTCAAATTTCTACCTAGTTCCATGAGTCAGTTAGGATTATAAGATGTAATAATCAAACTGCCCATTCTGGCCTGTGGGGAACCGATAGCCTTGCAATAGTGAAAAACGAAAATGGCTGTAATTCACTATTAGGACATGCAACACACACCAGGGCATGTCTTAACTTTTACCTACAATGCACCCTGACCTTGGGCCTACCATAGGGGTGACTAATATGCAGAAAAGGGAAGGTTAGGGACTGACAAGTGGGTGCACTTGCCCAGTCAACATGGCAGTACCAGACTGCACACAGGCTCTTCAATGGCAGACCAGAGACACACTTTTGCAGGCTGCTTCTGTGGGTGGCACAACCAGTGCTGCAAGGCCACCAGCAGACTTGGGTTTGCAAGCCCTGGGCACACTCAGTGCACTGTACTAGGGTCTGACATGTAAACCAAACCAGCCAATCATGGAATCACTAAACCATACATGAATTTACCATAGGGAGCACTTACACTGTGGCACTGAATAGCAGTGGCACAGTGCCCAAAGCATCTATAACCAGCAAAAACACATGAGGCCACAGCAAAAAATGGAAGGGAGACCCACGCCAACAGTGCCAGGTCTAACACCATATTAGTACCCAAATGTGACAGAAACCTGCAGGATGTTGTTTTTAAAGACCTGGTCCATGACAAAAGTGCATGTTAAAATATTATGCAAAATACTAGCTAATCAACTCCTTGCACTAATCACTACCCTTGTGCATGAAAACCAATGTAACTTCATGACTCATTGGAGCACCTGTTACAAAATATGTAGGTTTAAACATGTACTCCACTTGGAGGGATGATCTGACCAGGATTGTGCCTTGACACTCCTCAACATTGAACAGGCCTTTGATTCCATCTCCTGGGGCTACTTATGGGAAGCTCCGGAATAACGGGCCAGTGCCAGATATAAATAAAATGGGAGAAGCTGTTATACATTAGACCGCTGGATAGAGTATAGGAAGCATGCATAATTTCAGACCAATTCAACATGAGTTGAGGGACATGACAGCACTGCCCGTTGTCATTGCTATTGTTTGCCTTGGTGAAAGAGCCACTTGTGTGTCTGCAGACTACAGACAGAGTTACATCCCTGCAGTATTAAACTCCGGCGTTTAGTTAACATGGTGTGCATGTACAAAAGTGACTCACTGGTCTATTTATGGCACCTGACTTACTCAGTACCGATACTGTTGCACCCACTGACCGAATACTGGGAGGTCTCAGGCCTACAAACAAATTGTACCAAATCAAAACTTTTTCCAATCAGAGGCTGCAAGACCTGGGGATTCAAAAGCTACCAGTGCTGGATATTCCCTGGGAGACCTTCGACTTCCAATACATGAGCATTTGAATCATGCTAGATGAGGCAAATAGTCATGGACTGAACATGGGCCAAGTGTTGGATGAGCTGCATGAGTCAGTTAGATTCTAGAATACTATATCCCATGGCAGTCATAGACAGAATAACAATCGTCAAGATTGTAGTCTTGCCCAGATGCTTATACATCCTACAGGGGCCACATACCCAATTCTGAGCCATGTGCTCACACATTTCTCAACCAAACATTGACACATTTGATTTTGCTGGAAAAGAGAAGAAGAGTACGAGACTTTCAAACTCGAATAAGAAAGAGGAGGAGTGGAACTACCAAGCCTCAAGCTATATTACATGACCACTCATCTGCAGCATGCAGACCATTGACAGGATGAGGAAGATAACTGGTAAAAAAGACTATGGAGGGCGGACCCTTGAGGGGGAATCATTACCAACCTTACTGATGAAGGGACGGGGGGATGCCACAATACCTACTGTATGTTATCCGCCAAGTTGGTAGGACATGGCACAGGGCCATCACAAAAGTGCTTAATTCTCACCTTTTGCAAAAGCTGTGCATATATGGGATATCTCTCCCTTTGCAAAAATGACCACAATCTTGTCAGCAGAGAGGTGGAAGAGAGGGGATGCTCAACACTTGCAGACTTTTGCCCAGATGCTAGATGCAATACATTTGATCAGGGTCAGATGACTTTTGGGCACCATGTAGGGTAGTTCCTCTGATATGCAAAGCTAATGTATTCAGCCAAGGGGGTCTAGACCTCCTTTCCAGAAGCCCCATTCCCTCCGGAATCCAACATAATAGTTATGCTCCACGCCATCCTGGGATGCAGACACTTGATCTCTTACCTATATCGTGCTCTGTGTGCCAGAAAACCAGCTATACCATTACCAATTCGGGACACATTAGACATAAATCAAGAAGGATAACTAGCCATAAAGGAGTGGCAAGAAGTATACTGAGGAGTCTCAACAGTCTCTATTAATGCACAGTTTAAAGTTTATACAATGCAACTACATCCACATGACATACCACACTCCTTCAAAACTATGCAAAATGTATCCAACCGTCCAGGTCAACAATGGACGATGCGGACAGACAGACTATGACTTTCAACACATGACATGGTGGTGCAGGTCCTTCATACCTTCTGGCAGGACGTGGCCCAGATGTTTGGAAAATACACAAAGAGAGATAATGCACTAATAATCTAAATATTCTCCCTAAGGGGAACAAGCAAAAGTGTGTGAAGGTAATGCTGTTTAAGCTAGACACAATACTAGCCAAGAGGCGCATAGTCATACACCGGGCAAGTCTAGGGGGCCCACGACCAGCGCATGGAAAAGGGACCTGAAAAAATTGGCAACTGCAGAGGAGGCACATATGAGACTAGTAGGAGGTGGTGATAAAATAATAGAAGACCTGGAAACATGGGAAGAGATGCTACTAGAAATCTCTGACCCACCGGGAACTAGGCCCCCGTTAACCGACCCAGGGTAAATTAAGGGACCCTAAGCACCTATATGCCCTCATAAGCAACAAACAAACGGAATGGTGGGGGGTGAAATGGACTAGACCATAGTGCTGGGGGCGATTAAACCATGGAGAAATAACATTCATTCTGAAAGGGCACAAATGGAACCTGGGCAAGCAGCTGGTCTTGGGTATATAGGGGTAGTCAGGGTACGGCTCATGATGGCAATGATATGGCGACTGCAAAGTAACCCTTGTTGGGAAATTGATACCTGTAATGCAACCTCTTTTGTTGTATTCCATTTGTCCTTTTCTGAGTAGAAAGAAAACAATAAATGCAATTTAAAAAAATTTAAAAATACATTATTTTAATTTAAAATGTATTCATGGGTTCTATTTTTCGATCCAGTCTCCATTAGTTTCTTTGGCAGGGTCTTGCATTATCTTTAGTAAAATATGTGTGGTGCTGGCCTTACTGCTGCTCAATTTTGTTTACATTCATTAATGTAGCACCACCCCCGTTTTGGGGTATACGCAACTATCACAGTATTTCTTGATTCATGATCACCAGTCCTTAATAATGCACTTCTACCAGTGTTATCTTAGCACTCTGACTACATGTCAGAACAGCATAGCACTTTAATGATGGTGAAGGAAAATGCTGTTTTAAACCTTGCATTGGCTGAGGCATATTTGCTAGGCATTAGGCCCCAACAGTGTTTAAGAAGCTTAAGACCTGATTTAAATCATGGGGTATAGAAACTCCATCGCAATGATGATGAAGTATCTATACTGCCAAGAATTCTTATGGAGGTAGACCATAGTATTAATCATGGCTACTCCACCTCCCCTGTGATTAAACTACTGCAACGGCTCTACGGAGTAAGTGCCATAGGAGTCAGACCTCTAATTCTGCCTACCTAATATAGATGGCTGGAATTAGATGTCAGTTTTCACTGCTCATCACCACCAGGAAAACCCTTGTGGCAAGAGTCTGAAAAATCTGTTAAATGCTCCCCTCGCCAGGGAGTTGACTCCCATGGCACGGGGAGCATTTTATAAAAATAAAAAAATAAAAATCTCACTTTGGAATTTGGGTTATTAGTTTAGGGGTTAAGGGGGGTGAATCTTCTTCTCAAGCAACAGACACAATCTCTCTCAGGGTTAAGCACAAAAGCGACCTATGTTTAAGCCTATGGCGGAAGCCGGGAGTGAGCTTGTAATTTTAAAACTTATTCTGTGTGATACTTTGTACTTTTAATTCACTCACCCCTTGCACACGAACAGCGATACTAGCGCTGCAACGATTCCTTCACTTCGCCATTACTGAGGGCGAGGCGCCACATCTGACACGCCCACCTCAGCTGGCCACGCCCCCTTATTCGACTATATAAGTGCGCGCAGCTGGAAAGCGCGACACTTTGAATCTTGAGTCTCCTGAGGCGGAAGCCGGGAGTGAGCTTGTAATTTTAAAACTTATTCTGTGTGATACTTTGTACTTTTAATTCACTCACCCCTTGCACACGAACAGCGATTCTAGCGCTGCAACGATTCCTTCACTTCGCCATTACTGAGGGCGAGGCACCACATCTGACACGCCCACCTCAGCTGGCCACGCCCCCTTATTCGACTATATAAGTGCGCGCAGCTGGAAAGCGCGACACTTTGAATCTTGAGTCTCCTGAGGCGGAAGCCGGGAGTGAGCTTGTAATTTTAAAACTTATTCTGTGTGATACTTTGTACTTTTAATTCACTCACCCCTTGCACACGAACAGCGATTCTAGCGCCGCAACGATTCCTTCACTTCGCCATTACTGAGGGCGAGGCACCACATCTGACACGCCCACCTCAGCTGGCCACGCCCCCTTATTCGACTATATAAGTGCGCGCAGCTGGAAAGCGCGACACTTTGAATCTTGAGTCTCCTGAGGCGGAAGCCGGGAGTGAGCTTGTAATTTTAAAACTTATTCTGTGTGATACTTTGTACTTTTAATTCACTCACCCCTTGCACACGAACAGCGATTCTAGCGCTGCAACGATTCCTTCACTTCGCCATTACTGAGGGCGAGGCGCCACATCTGACACGCCCACCTCAGCTGGCCACGCCCCCTTATTCGACTATATAAGTGCGCGCAGCTGGAAAGCGCGACACTTTGAATCTTGAGTCTCCTGAGGCGGAAGCCGGGAGTGAGCTTGTAATTTTAAAACTTATTCTGTGTGATACTTTGTACTTTTAATTCACTCACCCCTTGCACACGAACAGCGATTCTAGCGCTGCAACGATTCCTTCACTTCGCCATTACTGAGGGCGAGGCGCCACATCTGACACGCCCACCTCAGCTGGCCACGCCCCCTTATTCGACTATATAAGTGCGCGCAGCTGGAAAGCGCGACACTTTGAATCTTGAGTCTCCTGAGGCGGAAGCCGGGAGTGAGCTTGTAATTTTAAAACTTATTCTGTGTGATACTTTGTACTTTTAATTCACTCACCCCTTGCACACGAACAGCGATTCTAGCGCTGCAACGATTCCTTCACTTCGCCATTACTGAGGGCGAGGCGCCACATCTGACACGCCCACCTCAGCTGGCCACACCCCCATGACGCCCTTCCCCACAGACATAAATTATGTGTCTCGCTAGGAAGCGCAGCGGACGGGCGCAGCGGGCGCGCCGTCAGCGCGCCGAAGGCGCGCCAAAGGCAAGCCCGTCTGGGCCCGTCCGGGCCTGGACCGGGCCCAGGGCCAGACCCCCTGCCTTTTCCACTGATTCTACCCGTACGTGTTGGACCAACACCCAACTTCATCTACTAAACTCCTCCCCTTGCTCGGCTATCACCCGCTGCAACCCAGACCACTTAGAATCTGTTCCTTTCCATTGCCCTCAATGCAACTTCACTCTCCCGTCCTACCAATCTTGCCTGCCTCCTCGTCTCACACCGCAGCCCCCCTCATCTAACCACCGGACTCTGAAAGCTGGCTTGATCAATTGCCGGTCTCTCCCCCGTCATGCCAACGACATCTGGATGTCTATCTCCTCAGACGAGTGGGATATTCTATTCCTCACTGAGTCCTGGATCACTGACTCCTCCTCTCCGGATATCTATCTGGCCATCCCCCCAGGATACGATATAAAATGCATGAACCGGGCTGGTGGTAAATCTGGAGGCGGACTTGCCGTCATCCTCAAATCCCATCTTCAGCTGACCTTTACCAAACTTACTAATATTGGTATAATTGAAGCCATGTACTTCTCTATATCTGACTCCGCGGCAGTTATACTGGCTGGCACATTAGTTTATAACCCCCCTACCGCCACCTCCCCTTCTCTCACTGCCCTCACCCGCCAACTGGCTGATCTATCCCTCAAACACCAATATTTTCTAGTCCTAGGTGACTTTAACCTCCACGTAGATAATCCTCTCTGCGTGAAGGCGAACAATCTGTTGGAAACTATGGAAAGCCTGAACCTCAAACAATTAGTCACCGGTCCCACTCATGTGGCTGGTCACACCTTGGACCTCATCTTCGCCAATTTTTCGACTATCACTGTCCTCCCACCCCTCCCCCTCACTTGGTCCGACCACTATCTTATCCCCTTCTCTTCTGCCCTCGGCCGGAAAACTGTCCCCCTGGCCCCTAGGAAGGAGTTGGGAAGAAAGTGGCACAAGGTCACATGTGCCACCTTGGACCCGGTATTCCACTTCCAGACGGAGCACCTCTCCTCTGATATTGATGGAAATGTTTTTAGGCTAAATGCTGCCCTTGTCAACGCTATTGACGCCATTGCTCCCCAGAAAGTCATTGCCTCCACTAGATCTCGACCCTCCGCCCCCTGGTTCTCTACCTCCCTCCGTGAGAAGAAAAGCAGATGCAAAGCACTCGAACGTAAGTGGAGACTAAACTACGACCCTGAAGCTAAACTTACCTACAGATCTGCCCTGAAAATTTTCCTCAAACAAAAAAAAATCGCTATCAAAGATCATTTTTCTTCTCAAATTATCAATGCCAAAAACTCGTCTAAAACCCTCTTCACCATTGTCAAAGACTTCATTAATCCTCCGGCTAGGGCCACTCAGACCACTGCGAGTCAGGCTCTATGCGAGGGACTCTCAGATTACTTCCTTGAAAAAATTAACAAACTCTGTGTCTCCTTCCCTAAAGGGCTAGTCCCCCTGCCTCCCCCCACTAGTCCCCCAGCTTCTCCGTCCTTCCTCTCCTTCAATAAACTCAACCGGGACGATGCCATTAGGTTACTTACCCACTGCAAATCCGGCGCCCCCTCTGACCCTGTCCCTGCGAAACTCATGGGAGAACTGGCGCCTTCGCTAGCCTGCTCCTTCCTCTCCATCTGGAACGCCTCTCTTCACCATGGCTTCTTCCCTACCACTTGGAAGGAGGCCTTGGTGATTCCTATCCTAAAAAAGGCGGATGCCGATCCCACTGTTTTCGCCAACTACCGCCCCATCTCCCTTCTCCCCAAACCCGCAAAGGTCCTGGAAAAAGCAGTGCAGTTGCAACTCACGGAATATCTGGAAAACCACTCTCTACTGCACGACTCACAATCCGGATTTAGAGCTGGATTCAGCACTGAGACGGCATTGTTGGAAGTATCGGAAACTATTCGGGAATGCGTGGACAGGGGCGAGGAGGCCATGCTGGTCCTCCTCGACCTGTCCGCAGCTTTCGATACGGTCTCCCACCCCATCCTCCTTGACCGACTCAAACAGATAGGCATTGGCGGCACTGCCCTCAGCTGGATCGAGTCCTTCCTTTCGGGAAGAAGTCAGAGGGTACTGCTGCGGCCTTTTAAATCGGAGGAAAAACCCCTGTCATGCGGTGTGCCACAGGGCTCCGCCCTCAGCCCCCTGTTCTTTAACGTCTATCTTGCCCCACTGGCCGACGTTGTGGAGTCCTACGGAGTCAGGGTGGTCTCCTATGCTGACGATACTCAGCTGGTGTTTTCCTTCAGAGACCACTCGGACTCCGCATTCACCAACTTCCGCCAGTGCCTCAACAACATCAGTGTCTGGATGACTGATAACCATCTCAGACTAAATGCAGACAAGACGGAGGTGCTGTTTTTCAATCAGAAAGATCCCATTCCCTCCTCTTGGTGGTGGCCCACGGCACTTGATCCCGCTCCCTCTCCCGTTCACTCTGCTCGTAACCTGGGTTTTCAGTTTGACGACTCCCTCTCATGCAAAACTCAGGTCAATAAAGTGACCTCTGCCTGCTTCCTGAAGTTGCGCATGATCAAAAAAATACTCCCCTATCTCCCTCTGGATTCCCGCCGTACAGTTACCCAAGCCCTCATCACGTCCCACCTGGACTATGCTAACAGCCTCTATGCTGGTGCCCCCCAGTATCTGTTAGACCGGCTTCAGATTGTCCAGAATGCGTCGGCCAGACTGATTGGTAATATTCCCTACCGTCAATCAGTATCCGCGTATCGTAAGGAACTTCACTGGCTACCAGTGGCCAGCCGTATCCAGTTCAAGATCCTCACCCTCACCTACCGAGCCATCAACGACCTCGGACCCAACTACCTGAAAAAACGTGTCTCTATATCTCGCTCCGTCAGATCCTTGAGATCCAATGACCTCCGCCTCCTGATCTCTCCCCGTTTCAGACTATCTAGAATGGGTGGCAGAGGGTTCAGTGTCATTGCGGCAAAACTGTGGAACGCTCTGCCAATCGATCTGAGATTCTGTCCCTCCGAATCCATCTTCCGAGCCAAACTCAAAACTTGGCTCTTCTCTGGACTCTGATTTTACCCTGCTGTTCTCCATGCTTTATGCTCCTTCTTCTCCCCTGGAGGCTCAGGTTCTAGCACCGGGACACCCCTTCGGGGGTAGCTGTGCGCTCTATAAACCACATTAAATTAAATTAAATTATGGTACCTTGGCACAAAGCATTCAGACCTAACTTAGAGGCAAAGTGTAAAATATTTAATGCAGCACACAAACAGCAATAAAGTGAAAACAGATAACATTAAAAATTCCACATCAATTAAGAACAATAGAGTAAACTTTAATGGATAAACTGAGATCAAAATGCCAATAATTAAATCAGTAGAACTAGAGCTATGCAATTTCAAAGTATTCCGTGAAAATAGCAACTAAAAACACAAAGCTCCACTCATAGTCATCTTGTCGTGCTAGCCTTGGGGAAAGGCAAAAGTTCAGGCTAACTAAGGTGGATCTTCGACCAGATACAGGTACCAGGTTAGTTCTGCTGGAAAAGTTACCTTCTCAAAGTTCAGCGTGAAGAGTCCAGTTTGTGACGGAGAAGATTGCGAGAAACAGGGAGAATGTTGTGAATGGTTGTTGCAGAAGCGTGAGAGCAGGCCTGGCATTGCAGACGTTCATCAGTGTAGTGTGAAGGTCCAGTCGGGCATCATGAGTGACCGTTGCTGGAGCTTTACATTAGCAGTTACCACGGGCTGTTGTTGCTGTAGTGTGAAGTGTAGATCTTGCATTGCAGTCATCACTGGTGGTCGCTGTAGCAGGAAGAGTTGTTTTCACTGGAGCTTTGTGTTGTTGTTCGTCTCAAAAAGCAGTGTCTTGGCACAAATTTGCCTCTTCATGTTCGCAAAGAGCCCAAAACATCATGATTTCTCCATTTATTTACAGAAGAGTGTACTCTGATGCCAGCCAAGGGTCGAAGGTCCGGGGGGGCACCGTTTGTGGATGAGAGACTCACTCTAGGACAGGCCAGCAGGGCTCAGCCAGGTCCAGGCAGGTCCAGTTGCAACACATCAGTTGGGCAGTTGCAAGGCAGCCCCTAGAGCTTGTTGCGCCGCTGTAGCTGGAGGTCAGGCAGCTGACCCATGCAGTCACTGTGGCAGTCCATTGTTCAAGGAGATGGTCCTCTTTCCTTCAAAACACAAGGCAGTCCTCTGAAGAACAAGGCTGGTCTCAAGCACCAGGGCAGTCCTCTGGTAGCAGCAGGGCAGTCCTATGAGAATCAAGGCAGGCCTCAAGCAGCAGGGCTGTCCTCTAAAGTACAAGGTAGTCCTTCTGAAGTCATCCACAGGTCCAGGAGTGTAATTAAGAGTGAATCAATATTTATGCCTGGGGCCAGCATTTGAAATGGGGGGAACACCATGGCATACTCCACACATTTAGCTCTGGCGAGTTTTCCCTTCCCCTGTCAAGGATGACAAAAGGCTTTTGTCAGGTCCTTTGTGAGTGTGCTAGAGGCAGACCTTTGAAATGTTAGTCAGGCAGGAAACAGCTACACCCCTTCCATCCTGCCAGGGCTACCCATCCTGCTTGACCTAGTTCCCTTTTATATCACTGTCTGAGAGGAATGCACAAAGGCCAACTGCCAATTACACCCAGTCATGTGACCCAGGGCAAAGGCTGCAGGCACCGAATAGTTAGGGAAAGAAATTGTCAACTTTCTAAAAGTGTTATTTTCATAAGTGTGACTTAAAATACAACTTTATCATTAAAAAGGGCTTTGAAATACAATTCATCGAGAGTATATATGGCATTTATTCCTTGTCCCATTCAAAAGTTATCACTTATTAAATGTGTCAAAGGAGCCCAATGCTATCCAATCAGAAAGATAGGCCTTATAGTAGTAAAAAAAGGAGTTTGTCACTATCAGGACATGTGAAACTTAAAAACCCATATCCTACTTTTTAATTACAATGCACCCTCCACCATGGCCAGTTAAGGGTATACCTTAGGGGTCACTCATATGTATGACAAAGAGAGGTTTGGGCATGTCAAAAGGTTTATTTGCCAGGTTGAATTTGCAGTTTAAAAACGGCTCACATGTTGTAATGGAAGACCCAAGACATGTCTTAAAGGGATACTTAAGTGTGTGGCACAATACGTGCTGCAGGCCCACAAGTAGCATTTAATTTACAGGTCCTGGGTGCACGTACAACCACTTTACAAGGTACGTATAAGACATTAACTGTGCCAATAGGGTGTAAAACAATTATACCATGTTTTAAGGAGTGAGCACAACCACCTTAGGGCTGATTAGAAATGGTGATTTGCTCAGAGCCCCAAAGCAAATAAAAACTTACTTCAGCAACCATGAGGGGAGAAGGCATAAAGTCTGGGGGAGGACGAAGTCTAACTAACCATAACTGTGATTGCGTATCCAAAAATTAAATCTTTAGTTTAAGAAATCAGGTTCTCTTTTAGAAAAAAATACATAGTTTTTTTTTTTAAGTTTCACCCTGAAGCCAGCCACCCCAATTCACAAACAGGAAGTTGGTAACTGTTCAGCGATTTGCCATCCGAATTAAGGTTGCAAATCATCGATACATCAGGGACCAAATTGCTACTTGGAAGGAAGGCCAAAAACACGCCTCTTTCAATTATTGATTTGGAAATCATTTCTAACTCCATTTACTGATTCAGAAAGCTTTTCCCAATTGCTAAATTAATTTTGTAAATAAGAAAAAGTATTTTAATGTTTGCAAATCCTTAAAGTTAGTGATTTGTGGGATTTACAACAGCTAAAAAACTGAGGGCCATTTTAAGAGCCCCTTTGCAGTACACACAGAAAGGGGAAAAGCCTCTGACAATTTTTTTTTGTGCAGGAAGGTACACCATGGTGCAAGAGTGCCTGCATTGGTGCTAGGCAGCCCACTGCACACCAGCACAGGGAACAGCCACGGCCGGCAGTGGGAGTACCTGCAGGGCGGTGGCGTGGGGAGGGGGAGGGGTAGGGTGGGCTGTAATAATGCATGGATTACGGAGTTTTACAGGTAAGTAAACATTGAAATAAATAAAACGAATTTCGTTGAGCGCACTGCATTGCATTTGGGGATGCAGTGCACTCAATGAAATTCGTTTAATAATTTAAATATTTACTTACCTGAGAAGGTCCGCAAGCCATACATTACTACCCCCCACCCTGCCCCTCCCCCTCCGCACGTCACCGCCCTGCAGGTACTCCCACTGCCGGCCGCGGCTGACAGGGGAAAAAACATAAAAGCGCTGTAATGCTATAAATAAGGTGCATTCCTGCTCAATACCAGTGATGGAGTGCAGCGCAACAAGGTGACTTGCTACGCTGCGCCACCTTTTCATAAATATCACGCTTGGTACATCTGGACATTCTGCTAAGATTAATAATTCCATACCTATCCATGTATACTTACCTTGATGATAAAGTAATAGTCGATATTCAATGTTTTTCTAGGTCACAATAAAAAACGCAGTAATGTGGTGGAACACCTTTAAAATCCCATAGTAAAGCTCTTACGTGAAAACAATAATATTCCCAAACAAACTTTTTTGTCATTAAATCCCATTCTTTTAATCCAGTTGTCTTTCTTAAAAAAAAAACATTAGAAGTGATTTGTATGTCAGATTATGTCAATATTCACTTTATATTCATTTAGTCTTCTATTCTCATGCCTGTTCTTATGGCTAATTTGTTTTCTTACTGAAGGAATGAGTTCAAACAGTTGTCAATCTTTGTTTTGCTTCTTTAAGTTTATTGTTAATGAGCCATATACTTCAGCCTTTTATGTTTACTATTCTGCCCTATTGTTTAAGAATAAGAAACTGTTAATTAACCTCGTGTTTGCACCACGATATCCATATTTAAATCGTTCTCTTCTCTTTTAAGAAAAATCATCCAGAACGCTTTTTTCTCTTGTTTGTATCTTTCTTTTTACACCCATTCTGATTTGTTTAGGGAGTTCCCGACTCATAAATTTGGTCTTAATATTTTCATCTTCCCTTTGCTTCTTTTGAAAATAAGTTGCGTTGGAACATTATATACCAATTTTCAATCGAACATAGCTTTCCATTCCTCGCTTTTGACAAAGATCTAAGGGTTGAACCAATATACAGTTTAAGAGAAGAACATTTCATACAATAAGTGCAGAAACCGTGTATTCTTACCTTATTTTGTGTGCTTGCCTTCTTTTTATTGTACATATCACCAAAATGTGTATGCCTATCCTTAGTGAATTCAAAGTTACACTTTCTGCACAAGTTCGTTTTGGGACCCAGTTCGCATTCTCATTTTTATGTTTTCTACGCTTTATTTTGTCACTCTGGCTCAAAAGAGTTTTTATGTGTGCTGCTTTCTTAAAAGCAACTGAAATATGTTTGTTCACTAACCATTGGAGTCTTGATCTGATGGGTATCCGGATTTCACACATAATGTACTGTTTGCTGGTTTTAGTATTCTAAAAAAAGGACCAATAAATATATCGCCCTTTACAAATGATTTAAATCAAGAAATACAATACTTATGCTGCCCCATTCTAATGCCAGTTTGTGGCTTTGAAAAAAAAGTATTGCAACGCGGACCATTACTTTGCATCAAATACACGTTCCATGGGGTTGTTTGTGCCAAAATGGTGTGCATGCCTGGCGCTGACGTAACAGAGAGAAATATCTTTATTTCTCCTTGTTATTTCCTCTCTGCATTTGACAAAGACACCCTTGCACTATGGCAAAAAGCTGCCTTTGTTGGAGTTAGGCAGTCCAAAGTGCACCAGAGGGCAGAACTGTGCCATTTCTTTGAATATATGGTGCAGTTCTGCTCTTTCCCAGTGACACAATGCAACACAGCAACTTTTCTGGCCACTCCACATTGTGCCACTAATTTGTAAATATGCCTAGAAGTTTTTGGGGCAATTAGAACATGCTGTGGAAGGCATTCATATTTTAAAGTGGCTTATTGAAAGACAAGTTTTATGAATAGTGTTGTAATTCATGTAAGTTTGCTTAACAGTCTGCTAAAGTCAAAGAGGCAAATTTTGAGTCTGGTCGATGGCCCACTGGTCTCTGCTAGATCAGCAGAGGTACCTTTCGTACTCTGGTGGATGGCTTTGCACCGTATCTGTGGTGGGGGCCTCACCTGCTTCAAAACAATATCCAGCAGGGTGGTTGCTCGAAAGGCAGAAGAGTTTGCTAAGTGGGGGCCAGCAAACATTTTAAAAAGTTATCTTCAGAGGCAGGAACCTTGACTGGAATGTCCACTGCCTGTTGATACTGTGCATGGAATAGGATGGGGTGGCCTTCAATATGATCTGTTGTGGATGGGCCAGTAGGCCAAGAGTTGTGACTGGCAGAGACCCAGCTGAGGCTCCGTCAGTGGAAACCATGCATTTTACCAATTTCTGCATAAAGGGAGTTGGGAGGGGGACTGCGAGTTTGGCATGACAGGCGAATCGCCATGCATTGGTAACTCACTCACTCCACCAAGCTCTAAATTACTCTCAAATACAAAATAGAACATATGTATGGCATCAAACATGTTTTTCTCTCTTAATGTATGAACTGTTTGTCAAGGTTTTGACTTGTATGCATCACAATACCTTTTTTTTTTTTTTTTTGCCCTTAGGTACTTGGCGATTGTTCACCCGCTGAAGCCTCGGATGAATTATCAGACCGCCACGTTCCTCATTGTACTCGTTTGGGTCGTTTCTATACTGGTTGCTATACCTTCGGCCTATTTTGCTACAGAAACTGTCTTGTTCATTGTCAAAAGCCAAGAGAAAATATTTTGTGGACAGATATGGCCGGTCGACCAGCAGATCTATTATAAATCCTATTTTCTCTTCATTTTTGGAATTGAGTTTGTCGGACCAGTGTTCATGATGACTTTGTGCTATGCCAGAATCTCCAGAGAACTCTGGTTTAAGGCTGTGCCTGGTTTCCAGACTGAACAAATTAGGAAACGGCTTCGCTGCCGGAGGAAGACAGTGATGGTTCTGATGTGCATTCTGACCGCCTATGTGCTTTGCTGGGCGCCATTTTATGGGTTCACTATTGTCCGCGATTTCTTCCCTACCATATTTGTGAAAGAGAAGCACTACCTCACTGCGTTTTACATAGTTGAGTGCATAGCCATGAGCAACAGTATGATTAACACCATGTGCTTTGTAACAGTTAAAAATAACACCATGAAGTATTTTAAGAAGATAATGCTCTTGAGATGGAGGTCGACATACAGTGGTAGCAGGACAAGTGCCGACTTAGATATTAAAACAAGTGCAATGCCTGTCACGGAGGAGTTGGACTGCATAAGATTCAAATAAATAAACCAGGGGTTCGAACAGATGTTGAAATGAGCATACTGTGAACGCCATTGTCCAGAAAGTTACATGGTTTTGTTTGTGCCATGCCTTCCTAAGAAATGACGTGGTGCAATTACTTCAGGGTTCCATATTAGCTGAACCCTCCACAGTACTCGAGAAGACTTGCTACAGGGTTCAAAACATTTTGGTATCCCTTGCTTTGCTTATGGCGTCGTAGAATTTAGTTGCCTTTCCATCATTATGCCATGCATATTTTAGTGGGTCAATTAATGCACAAGCAGGGCTTCAAAGGGAAACGTTAACGTTCTCTGAAATCATCAATATTTCACAGTTGTCCTTTTACTCAAAGTGTTGATGGGCTTCGCATTTTAATGTCGAAAGGTGCTTTGTTTTCAGGTCAATATTGTCATTTTAGATGAGTAAGGGAGGGCTCTGTTTGAGGTTTAAACTATAGAACACATGAAAAGACAAGAGACTAAATTAAACCTTCTCATTTTATCTGGACGTTTGTAAACTTCTTGTGATTTGAGGCTTTGCCACTGTACTGTTTACTATCTGCCATCTTCAAGACATTTACGTCCTACTTACTTTGTCAATGCATATGTATCGTTATGGTGCATTTTGTGAGTACACTATAGGCCGAGTGTATTGGCCTCCAAGCATATACTTGTGACATTTTAAGAAGCATTCCTTTCCGATGTGACCAGAAATATAAGTGGTGTCATAGTTCCAGTGAATAGTTAATGTTTATACTGTTGTATCACGTGCTTAATTGATAGCCGTTTTGAAACTGCTCAACTTTTAATGGGTGACTATGCGGTTTATGATAATTGTTTGCTGACTTAAGAGTTGGAACAACACAGTCTGTTATATTTTCTATGGAAGTATAGTTGTGATTGAGCTTTAGTAATGGTGCTGGCGCCTTGCCACAATGAATATTCTTATATTTGGTGCCACTGAATAAAAGCCCTTGGTAGCCTTCATGTGATGGCAGAAAATAAAAAAGCTGCATGTTAAATCTTTTTATGCTCGAAATAATTTTTTTCTACTATAATTCAGTTGTCATATGCTGCCACATTTTCTCCCACACTGGAGGATTTCATCTCAGTTCCTTACTTCTTACAGCTTAAGGTATGGAACATTTACTGAAATTCCTCACCACACTCTTTCTAAAAAGCGGGAGTACATTATTAAAGAGTCAGAACCATTTTAATACTTCTAATTGTACAGAGCAACACCAGATTCGCTGTCTAATCAGAGAGCTAGTTACGTTTTAATAAAGGCTGAAAGGTGATTACTATGCTCACTCTTTCTTAAAACAACAAGGACAAAGAGAAAAACCGAAATATGTCGATTTTCTTTAGTGTATTCAAACTCACACAACGTGGAGGATCACATATGCATACACATATGCACATCTGCAAAACCACTAGCAACAAATCCACATGCACCAACCAGGTACAGCGGGAAACAAACACAAGTACATATGTAGAAATACTTCCTCATACACCTCTTTTTAACTTTATTTAAGTTAATACTTTGGCGTGAGAAAAGGACACTTCCAGCACAGATAAGATGCCTGAACCAGTCATAATAACAATTCGGAGACATGGTTAGCATGTCACAAATGTAGAGTAGATGAACATGTTGGTGGTGTATATCGAAATATGAAAATAGGCATTGTCGGTACCAGTCGTCACAAATAAACATAACACCAGTGAGAGTCTTCTTGCAACATTCATGCATGCAGTTGCACTAAAGGCAGAAGGTAGGTCCTGTCAGCCACCTCCGCACTACCTCTGGCACACCTCAGTCAGGCCCCCTATGTATAGCAGGCAGTCACTGCCTGGGACACTCATACAATGCCACCCAGTTCCTCATCACCTTCCGCATCGTTTCTCACATCGGTCAAATATTCCTGGTATAGGTCTCATTGAACTCTTGGGCGACTACGGGGTGGCATAAGGTCATGGTAAGCATCTGACTGTGTATTGCAATATACCATATCAGTATGTCATTCTGTCGCTGTGGGGAAAGGTCCCTTCAACCAGCGCATTTGAATTCTACACCACACCAATAGGAGGCCGGCAAGTCTGCGGAACATCGCTGTCATAATCCAGAAGTGCCACCAGCAGTGTGTAGGCCAATGCCTCCCTGTGATTCCTCCCAAAAACTTGACTATCGGAAGCCAAAAGTGCTGCAAACCAGGGCAGTGCCATGCTATGTATGCAAACCTAGAGCCCTTCGTGCTGTAACTCCGATAGTCATCACGCAAGCTGTATCTGAGTAATGGGGCCTGGGTATAATATACCCAATTGCGATATTTAAAATGCATAAGTCGATTGTGGCCATTCAATGACATAGTACACACTACAGAGGAGCAATAAATCCACTGTTGATGTCTAGATATATGTCCTCTTGCCAATCACAGCAAGTTTAGTTTTCGCACCCCAGGTGCAGAGGAGTATCAGGGCGTGCTGCCACCCACGGCAATATGGCAAGGCTCACACACAGACCTCGGGGCTAACGGGACTCACTTACCTCTCACCACTACAAAGCACTAAGGGGGGCGGACCAAAACGAGTCATCCAGCCCCAGTGGACCGGCTACCAGAGGGGCACATACGCCAGATCCACCAGCCCTGATGCACCGCCATTCACCCATGTCCACCGCAACCGATGCAGATTCCACCCCAGGCATTGGCTGAGAGGGCTTCACCCAGGAGGCAGACATCAACAGGCAGGTCCTCGCCTTGAAATTTGCAGTGCAATAGGCGTGCCAGTGCATGGGCGCAGAGAGCAATATTTTTGAAGTGATCTGTACCACAATGGAGCAGGATTATGCAGGATACAAGAAACAGCTGGAGGAGTCCGCCTAGCAGGGCCACGCAAGCTCCACCCTCATATTTGCCCATGCATGCAGTGTCATGTACACACAGAAAGGTGCTAGAACAATGTTTTCAGTGGAGATTATAATGTCAGGTCTTGAAAGGATTAAGGGTGAGAAAAATCTAACTGCATAAAGAGGGGGTACATACCAATGAGTGTTTAAATAGTTGTTATAACCTTGTGTATACCACTTATACCAAACCTGATGTTTTTTGTATAGTTTGGACCCAAGCAGTTCTTACATATATCCGCATCCACATACTACAATGATTTCCCTGTAAACAGCTATTAGAGTGGTCTTTTAAAAGCATCTTACTTATTTGCAGTCCACTCCAAATAAAGCCCCATTCAGCTAAGATGACCTCATCCCTCGCAGCCGGCCCGATAAAACCCGCTGTTGGGAAATCGTTGTTGAATTTGTAGGCGGATATATGTCAGCACTGCTGATCGGGAAATTAGGAGGCACGGATGACCTAATGAAATACGGTGCTCATGACATTTTGGAAACCATTATTTTAGAAGCAAAATAAAAAATAATAATAAAAACCTTTTGCGTGATAGGTAGAAGTTACACAGAATGAACACTGAACTATAGCCCTGATGACGTCATACGTTGGACGAAACGCGTTGGCTGAATTGATTAGGACCTTCTGTTGATGAACTGCTACAAGATTTTCAATTAATATTGATGAACTGTCATAATCGTTGTGGAAACACTATCCTAAAGTGACAAGCAATAAATTGTGGATCTGTGGATTCAAGGAAATCTGTCGTTTTAATTGAATCCGTTGGGAACAAAGTTGCATTTGCAAATACTGATTACTGAATATGGCACTCCCTTCATTGTGGAATTTTTCTTTGGAGGTGGTCCTGCAGCGGTGGGGTACAGAAGGTTGAGCATGATTGGTTGTATTATTAACATTCAATTGATATATCAATAATCTTGTCCTGTGCACACCAGTTGGAAGCCCTCGCCTCTAGGAATTATTATTGATAGTTTGGACCGACTGTCTTCTCATCAAACATTGGAATTAAGAGTCAATGTGCCTCATGTGTATGTTGCATCTTCAGGACTATTTGGAGCGCCTTTACTTTGTAATGGAAACATATGCTTTTGACAATTTTTCGTTTGTTCATGACCTCTTCAAATTGCATTATGCCACAAGCTGAGTGTCACTAGGTTGAAATTGAACCATTAACAGAGAAGAACAATATATAGATATTTGTACTAAAATGGTTAGCAGTAGTTTGTCAAAAGAAGTTGTCTATTTTGTTATCGTTTTCATGAAGGGGACCAGAAAAAGTTGCACAACAATGATGACCAGGGATGACTAGAATTTCGATTGTATAGTTTTAAAACGATGCAGCGTCAATCCTTTTTTTAAATGGTCTGCTTGCTGTGTTAATAAATATAATGGGCCAGACCCAGTGCTGATATGAAAGGAAATGCTACTGGAAGAAACACACTTCAAAGGCCTTTTATTGCTCTTTAGTCATTTGGCCTTTAAGGTTTTCTGCAGGTTCTGCAGCATGGCCAGCACCCCAAATTCGAGCTCCGCCGGGCACAAACATGATGTACGCATGCATTCATTAAGGAATGCATTCATGTTATGCAGAGAGGGATTGGCGGAAATCTTACACCGAAGGTAAGAAGGAAAAGTATAAAACTTGTATTGCCAACAACAAGCTAGCTCTCTTTGAAGCTAAAAAGGGATACTTCTCCTTACAAATAACCATGGTGGAATCAAATTCTAAAGAATTGTTTAAAACGATTTGCTAATTAGCCAAACCCACTACCCCTAAAAAACAGGGTGATGTAGAATTCTGTAATAAAATGGTGGATTTTTTTCAAAACTAAAATTGAAATTATCTTTACTTCACTGGTGGGTCAGATCAACGGTAAACAGATTGATTCATATCCAATGGCTTCAGGTGGCCTAATCACTACCGAAGGTTCATTGGATCATTTTACGCCTATTGAGAGTGCTGATTTGATCAAACCGTTGCACACCATAAAATCTGGTGCTCCCAGTGATCCATGTCCTGTGGGAATCGTTAAGCAAATCCCGGAAATTATTGGAGAAGTACTAACCCCTCTACTTAACGCAGTTTTACGGATTGGAATCTTTCCTAGAGATTGGAAAAAGGCCTCCGTGCTGCCTTTATTGAAGAAGCAATCCATGGACCCTAAGGACCCGAATAATTATCGTATGATTTCCACACTCCCATTACCAGCTAAACTACTGGAGAAAGAAGTGAATAGCCAACCTAGCAATTTCATCTTGGCTAATAACTCCTTGGACCCTTCGCAGTTTGGGTTTAGAGCCTTTCATTGTACAGAGCTGGCTTAAATAAAATCAACAGAGGAAATGAGAGGGGCCGTGGATAGGGGAGGAAGGCCTTCTTAATCCTCCTGGACCTATCCGCGGCCTTTGATACAGTCCACCCTAAGGTCCTGCTGAACCGGCTCTCTGACATTGGAGTGAAGGGTTTGGCATGGAAATTGCTTCACTCCTTTTTGGCTGATAGGTCGACCTAGATGGGAACGCCTCTGAACCCTTCTCGTTTCCCTGTGGGGCCCCACAGGGCTTGTCGCTGATCCCCACGCTTTTTATTATCTATGTGGCCCCATGGCCAATGTCATCCGGTCGTTTGGGTTCCAGCTCACCTCCTATGCTGATGACACACAGATTGTGCTGTCGCTGACGGAGGGAGTGGAAAGGGAAGCAGGGGATAGGTTTCAGAAGTGTATGAGCTCCATTTCCACCTGGATGTCATCAAATTGTTTAAAGCGCAATTCAGCTAAAACGGAGGTGTTAAAATGTGGCAATAATCCCTTGGTCTGGACACCGGACAGGTGGCCTGAAGATCTCGGATCCTGCCCAATACCCTCGAGGAAAGTCAAGAATCTCGGAGTCATGGTTGATAACAAACTCACCATGGGGGACCAAGTGAATCAGGTGACATCAGCCTGTTTCATGGTCCTCAGAATAATAAAAAAAATCAAGTTCTTCCTCTCAGCCAGCAACCTAAGGATGGTTGTTACGGCCCTGATTTTGTCCCGCCTGGACTATTGCAACAGCCTCTATTTTAATGTACAGAAACAACACATGTGCAATTTGCAACTGGTCCAGAATGCGGCAGTAAGATTGCTGTCGGAAACTGCTAGGTTTGCCTCGGTTAGAGGAGAGATGAGGAAATTACATTGGCTCCCAGTCACACTCAGATCACGGTTCAAGGCCCTCAGTCTGGTCTTTAAAGAGGGGAATGGGATCGGCCCGGAGTTTCTTAAGCACAGACTTACGTGGTACGTCCCAAGCAGAACCCTGCATTCTTCAGGTGCTAAATTAGTTCAAACATCCATGTTTAAGAAAACCAATTGGGGAGGCAGAAGCTTTTTTCACTGTGCCTCTAAAGCATGGAATGAACTCCTGTTCCAACTAAGAAACACTGCAGATCTTATTTCTTTTTGCAAGGGTTTGAAAACTTGGTTTTCTCTCAATAACAATCTTAATCTCTTAATGCTTCCCAGGTCACCAGTACTCAGCACCAGGACACCTCAGGGTAGCAGTGCGCTTTATAAGTGCAAATAACATAACATAACATGTTTGTTGTTGAGCAGATGAATGTGTTTATGTCTAGGTGGCTGATATTGTCTATTAAATGAGGTTAGAAAAATGTCAAATGAAAGTAAAACACCATGTGTCAGCCTTTTTGTCTATGCCCTACCTACCCTTGTCCCTCCCGTTTTGAAATATGCCCTCCGGCCTTTTCTCTGCTCGCATCTACTGTACTATGCTCCACCTCCATGAACACCATGAAGTGTTCCAGCCTGCCAGAAACTGCTGTGTAGGACGTTTTCTCTGTCACAAGGCTGCCACTTTGGAGAGTTCAGAGACCATCCAAAGGCCGCCGTTTTCGAGCGTGACCGTCCAATCTCCACTATATGATTTTCAGTGTCTTTGGACTCCGTAGAAGCTATACGTATTACCGGGATTCCATTTACTGTTTTCCAGTACATTTTTTTGAATGGTGCATTCAGTTGTAAAGATTGTGAAACTTACACATATCAATTATTTTTGTAAATATGACTGACGTCATCAGATAACAGAAGTGCTAGAGCCAAGCATCACATAGGTGCTCAGCCCTTCCCATGTGATTTAGGACTTTGCCCCAATAAAATTAGATGAAGGAACCAAGTGATTGGTTGTTGCCCCAAATGCATTTTATCCTGACAACACAGGGGTCCTAGGACAGTGCATATGCAACGCACATTCCTTTTTCCACCATCGAACATTTCAGTGCAATATTTGTGGAGTTTCAGGCAAGGTGCACAGCTGCACAGTGAGAATATGACCCAATGATTTTTGTGGGGCAAGGCTACAATGGTGCTCATCCAATGCTCCCTTTTTCAGCAATTATGAGCACCTCAACGCTCCTCCCCCCCCAATAATTTATATAATAAACTATGAGCTTTCAATGCTATCAGTATATAGTCAATTTACAAGAGACTTCAGTTAAACTCTTAATGAAACCAAGCTTTATCACTGCTCTGGAACAAGTCCCTCTCTTGTAAACACTATATCGGAGTTTCAAGACTTTACAACTCAGCATTTATATATTCCAATTAGGTCAGGCTCTCATGACAATTTGTGCCTGGTTAAGGTTTTTAAAGCTTTAGTTGATATGGTTACTCCACCCTACTTAACTGCTCCTTTGAGGCAAGTATTGTAAGTAGCAGATGGAAGAGAGTGTGGGGAAAGCTCTTCTAAAGAAAATAACTCTAGATAAGAGATAAGATAAAGAGTATGATTTGTTAGAGCCCGCGTAAACTTTGTTTAGGCCTGGGGTGGGAACAGAAATTGTCCTTGTCTTCACCCTGAGCAGTTTGTGACTCCGCTTGGATAGGAGCCATCCCAGATGAAACCTGCTTCTTAATTCATTGGCCTATTTTAATACGGTCAACAGTTCAATTTTGATTGACCGCTTAGCTGACATAGGACTACAAGGCCCTGTGGTTGACTGGTTTCTGGTGTTTTTTAGATGCTGGAGTCAGATTCTCTCAACTGTGTTCTTCAGATCGAGAGAGTCTTTTTGACTTGTGGGGTTCCTCATGGTGCATCTTCGTTCCTCTACCTTTATAATATCTAATATAATGCATTTTATCAAAATGTTTCACTTCTCTAACGTGAAATGTGTCTCATGGTGTTGATACCCATCTGTTTCTCAGCTTAAACCTCCATCCAAAGGAAATTCCATCAGCTCTGAACCATTGTTTGACCTCGGTTCAGTCTAGAATGGGTAAAAACTAAATTCAGAGGACAATGACATTCTAATGTGTCTAAGACTACCATTGGAGAATTAACCTATGGCCAGTAAAGCCTAGAGGCCCTGACGGACCCGATTGAGGTGGTAAGAAACCTGGGCTTTAGGTTAAACGAGGGACCTGCTCATTTACGTCATTTGCAGGTTGTCAGGTGTCACAGCTGTGACCTCTAACTTGTTCCCTGCTGGTCCTGGCACTATATATGCGACGCCTGGCCTCAGAGGAGGCAAACGTTTTCCCCCTCTGAGTCCAGGGGTCACAAAGTAAGTGTCAGGAGTAGCAGAGAGCAATCTAGATATCAAAGTTGTGACCCCTTACTACATCCAAATGACGTCCAAGGACTTACTCTGGAATCCAAAGTCTTCACAGTAATATCTTCCTGCTCATTTCAACTAAAATACAAAAAACAGATTGCCGGCCGGGTGGAGCTGGGGCACAATATAGTGGCAGTGCCTAGAAGGCAATAGTCTGGCGGGGTTGTGATTTTGGGGCCCGATGCGGGCCCCAGGGTGGTGGGGGTGCACTTGGGGGTACCCATGGCACCCCCCTGCAGTTCCATGCACAAGCTGACAGGCACCACGCGGTGCCTGCTACGTTGTGCATGGGAATGGACAACATTTTAATTTGGCATTGCGGCAGATGCTGATGTAAGCAGCACCCGCTGCAATGTTAAATATGCAGAATGCGACCGCCAGGGTGGCGGTCGCATCCTAATCAGCTGTGCGGGAGATGGTGAGCGGACTGAAGTCCGCCCGCCATCCTAATGGGCCCCTAACTTTAAACAAACTTCAGTAAAAAAAAAAAAAAAATACAATCCACTTCCATATAGAACAGTCATATAGGTATAACTTAGCAAACAATACAGATAATTTTGCAGGTCAATGATAATTGAATTTGTTTTTTTTTTAAACATTAATACTTTATATTATGACACTATTTTCAGTCAAAATGACAGAAAGAGTAAGATACATCACCACACCCTAAGGGAAATGTTATGGCAGGGCCATAACAAAATATGATATTGTTTTAATGTAAAGGAAAACAACCATTCCCTAATGTCAGAAATCAAAGTAAGGCATGCAGTATAAGATTTAAAGTACCAGTTCCTAAGCCCAAAGCTAAGGTATTAAAAGATGTACTTCCAAAAGTCCCTGACCACACCAGATTTCATTTACCACCATTACTCACCTGAAAATGCTTAGTAGCATGAACTGAGAAAGCCACCACTGACACAACTCCTACCCCTAGAAGATATAAAGATATCCAAATTCCTGAAAACGGAACTATCACACATAATGAGGTAACTGTCCTTTTATACGACAACCTACACAGCTAAACCATATCATAATATTTTCTATGACTGATAATTTACAAAAATTAGAATAATGTCAAACATAGATCATGGATGGTGCATTTAAAATGTGCCCCAAACCATTCACTCACACATGGTGAGTGCCAAAATACTAGTATACCATTTATATATGCCATACTACCTAAAAAACAAAGTTACAAATAGTACTTATTTAGAATTATTAACCCACATTAAAAGTAAAAGAAACAGATCACTCAGATCAAAGACTTTTGAGGTGGGGACACAATACACACATTCGACTCTCTCAAACAGCAATATAGCCTACAAGACAGTGAGTATTATCGCTACCTCCAGGTTAGACATGCACTCCGCACACACATACTCAGAGGCACCACGCTTCCAGAAGCCTCTCCTCTCGAAGATCGAGTACTAGATGGGTATATCCCAGAGAAGACTATCTCTTTAATATATAAAAAGCTTATTAACAATATGAAGGACCCTCTATGCCATACTCGAACACAGTGGACTGCTGACGGAATGGGGCTAGATGACGAGGACTGGACAGAGGGAGTCTCCTCCCCGAGCTCGGTTGCGATCCGGATGAGACTTAGACTGGTGCAACTAAAGATTTTTTATAGGTCGTACATCAAAGGGCCTCCCTGGTACGAATGGGTCGCAGTGGGAGTGGTGAGTGCCAAAGTGGGTGTGGAGAACTTGGCACATTTATGCATACTCTGTGGCATTGCATGGAAGTACAGGAATATTGGACAAAGGTCCATGATGATATGCACGGCGCTCTGGGGGTGGAGATACTACCGGAGGCCTGGAGGTGTATATTGAATGTAGGAACCCACAGACCTGAATGTGTACGGGAAACAGTGGGTAACACTGGCTTGTATGGTAGCGAAGCAAAATATTGCTCAGCTGTGGGGAGCCAGTCAGCCACCCGGGTCACCAAATGGGAGGAGGACATGGACTGGTGTATGTTCCGGGAGAAGGCAGTATTTGTTGCCAGGGGTTGTCCCGAGAAGTGGGGGAAGATATGGGGGGCCTGGAATAGCCACGGTGGAGAGATTTGTGCGCCCCCGGCGCTGCAAGCTTTGACGGAAATGCTAGAATCCCCATGATAGGTAACGTATGTATCGTCTTTATGATCCTGTACGAGCGACACTTTAATTTCTTGACCAATGAGGAACTGTTAACCCACCCAATGTTTTTCTTTTCTTAGTAAATCTGTTAATAAAAATATTTTTTTTAAAGTAAAAGAAACAACTACACCACATATAACATAAAATATTAATATATTTTTACCAAGCCGTAATTCAAAGTATCATTAAATGTTACCCACATACAGCCATACAAGGCTGTAACTACCACTTTGATCAAAGTATTAGGAGACTCCTCCAACAATATACAGCAAGGGGCTGATGACGACTTTGGCGGTGCGGGAGCAGGGCAGTACGGCTCCGCCCCACTCCTGCACAGCCATAGTCGACCACCACCGACCCATCAGATTAGGAGTTTCCTCCTGATCAAAGGCACAGCAATCGGAATGCCACAGCAAGTTCCTGCATGGCATCCACTATTTAGTCCATGCAATGTAGGAGCTGGGTTTGCATGCAAGGGGTGGCACACCATGTGCCACCTGCATGCATTTCAGTGTACAGGGGCAACAGGTGGCCCCACTGCCATGAAAAGACTGGTGGTGGGAAAACTCAGAATAAAGTTGGCACTGCCACCGCAGTAGCACCAAGCAAATTGCTGCCCAAGACTGATGCACCAATACCAAGTAACACAGTTCCTTGGTGGACGAGGCGGTCTCAAAACAGTCCAACTGCTGTACTTGTAATACGGCGGTTGCACCACTGGTGCAGGGATCCCGGACTGCAATCGCACCTCCACCACTGGTTTGGCAGTCCGATGGACTGCCTACAACATAATTAGGCCCTAAGTATAGAGTAAATGAGAAATAGTTGATATGCCTTTGAAATTAAAGAAATTATAGCACTAGCCTATGTCCCTGCCACAGAGGCAGGTAACTACTACAACTTACTAATTGAAAGTCTTTTCTACCAGTAAAATGAAATGAACACAAACTAAGTCCTCCAATGCTTTGAAAACACCTGAGTTTGTCAGACTAAACCAATTAGGACACAGATACCAACCCAACTTCCAAATACCATGGTAGAATGTCTTTGACATCACCAAGGCACAGGAAGCCAAAACAAGCAATGCAACTGAAGGTTGGCACAATGTCTTCCAATCTAAACTAGACAGAACCCAATCTACACGGTACAAATTCATTGAAACCCTACAAAAAGAACAAAGCTACTGAGAATTGGAAATGGGGCAATCAGTAACTCAAATTAAACCTAAAGTAACCAAACAAATCATCAGAATGTTTGACATGCTACAATGTAAAGTAAAACTCTGTTAACAACAAAGGAGTACACTCCTTACGATCAATAGCCAAAAAATGTAATCACCTACACAACCCTCATTAAACCAAAGTAAAAATCCAAACCGGCAACACAAAATAGGTTTTCAACTCAATAAGAAATAAGTTATTTTAACACATCAGTTCAAAAAGATATATAAACAAATAAGAAATTAAACTGCTGACTAAAATAATATGTATGTTAATAAATTAAACACCACCTTCCAAATTTTATACTATCAATACAATCAGATATAGCCAATGAAATAAAAGACAAAAATAGAATATAATACTCAACCATCACATCGAATACAAACTCATAAATAAATATATAAATTCCCATCCAACAATAAATAACTTAAACATAACTTACAGTTTAGTAACAATAGATTTTCCTCTATAGCGATGAACTCATAAATATAATCCACCAAAAAGGGAAAGATAAATGTGTAGAAGCTCAAAACAAGTTAAAGAATAACACAGGTTCACTAGAAATCCATTGAAGTAAATTCTTAAGGAATCATAAAACCCCCCACGAATTTGGAAAAGATAAAACTTCTCCAAGTAAACTTAAAAATCTAAGGAAATCATTATTAAAAATATTGGTTTGCTCGAAACCAAAATGATTTCCTTTAAACAAAGAAACAGAAAATCAAAATGTTCCTACCGCACTTTCAAACAATAAACCTCTAAAGAACAGACAATACCTACCCACAAAAAAGTGTAAATTAAAACATAAAACTAACCTAAGAATTAAGTTATACAATGCACATAATATAACAAAATATAATATTTAACAATTAAAGCTTAGTAACGATTACAAACTATAACGATCAGAAACGAATAATCATCAAAATCTACCATTAAACTTACCAAAAACTACTAAAAACGCTCTACAATTTACTACTAGTTCCTACATTCCACTATTCCCAAAATGCTATAAATAAACCTTAAAAATGTCTTATCTTCAGCAATAAATTGCAGCACCTTACCGTGACTTTCATCCTGGTAAGTGAACACAAAATTGGACAAATACACTACAAAAGATACGTTAGCGAAAAAAAATGGCTACTGAATGAAAATAAAAAAGACTATTATCAGATAGAAAACAATGGGGATAAAATATAAAAATGTTTATAACATGTTTAAATAACATTAAAATTTGTTGAATGTTAAATGTCGTGTACTTGTAAAGCGCACAGCAAAGGGGCGTCCCAGCGCTGTATACCGCTGGGGAACCCATCCTGGCTTTCACTGTGAGATGGTCCCTCCTGGGCATCTCCAGGGTGAAGACAAGCATCCCTGGCGCTGATGGGGCCGTTAGTAGAGATTAAGCAAGCTATTGCCCAGAGTTGCTGAGTGGGACACATGGTTGGAGTAGGCACCGAGGCGAGAATTATCAAGTCCGCTGACCATGGCACAAGACCCTGCCGTGTCAGGAATCGAACCCTGGTCCCAGGCCGACCTCTGCTTCCAGGTCTGCTGCCTCTAACCAGTGAGCCACACCACTCCACTGTGTAATAACAATGTAAAACATATAACAACATTGTACAAATATTAATCACTTCTTTAAAGTGTGCAATAAATGATACTGTCAAAACAATAGTATTTTTTGTCCTTAAAGAATTGTAATGCGTTATTCCCACTCCAATGCATAACATTTTATGGAAGGTGTTGGATGATAAAGGGTTTAGATGTACTATTCCCATTCCAGTTTATACCACTTTTGGGTAGGTGCTGGACACTAAACCACTAGTCCAACTCCAGTCTATACCATTTTGGGGAAGTTGTTTACACTAAAGGTCTTAAATAAATTATTCCCACACTAGTCTATACCATTCCGTAGAAATTATTGGTGAGAAAATGGTTGAAAATATTATACTTATTACCAAAAGCTAATGTAAATGTCAAATAAGCATAACTGTATTAAAAATGACTCTTAACTTGAAAATATTTACTGTTTCATTAAATGAACATCTTGAAATACATAGAATATATTTGTAAATTAAATTAAAGGAGCATAATATAGGTACCCAACATTAATCACAAATGGCTACTGTTAATTATCCCCAAAAAATCATAAATATATTATTTACTATATGTGTAAGTGTTAACATAACAGAATTCAGTATTATAATTAATATCATATGTTGCTATGTATGCAATCATTTTAATACATATTAATTATATTTGCAAATTAACATTTAAACTGATAAAAACACTTACGCATTAATAGAGCACAAAAAAGTCAAATGAATTATTAAATATTTTCTACACAAATATTTAACAATGTATTTAACCTCCAAGCTATTGCAAAAAGATAGCAGGCAAGTATCCAACCTGTTATGGGGTAACAAACCAGCACGTATAGCACAGAATAAGTTGACCCGTGGGTGGTACGATGGCGGGATAGCACTCCAGAATATACAATTGTATTACTGGGCGGCGCAATTAAAGGTGACCAACCAGTGGATACATGCCCTGCAGACAGACCCCGCATACAGTGCGGACAAGTTTCTATTGGGACCTGGAAATGTACTCTCTGCACTTTACAACAGAGGACATACCCCTGCATTAATAGGACCCACACAGCACACTGTCAATATAGGGCATGCGGCGCAGGAAAAAATAGGCTGGCAAGAGGTTCTAACCCAACGTACTCCTCTTTGTGACACTAAGGGATTAGGACGACTCAGGAATAGCAAGGGCTTTGAACACTGGTATGCCATAGGCATATCCACGGTGGGGGGTGTGTGGTCCAAGGGGAAAGTAGTCACCTTCGAGCATCTTCAGCGACAATACGAACTGGCACCCTCTGAAATCTTTTGCTATACGCAGATAAAACATGCACTGACCACGGCCATGCCACACGGTCCCGAGGTACCTGAGGCCTCCCCCTTGAAGGGCAGGCCACTGACAGAATGCATGCAAAAGAGGGCTATGTCATTCACTTACCGGAAATTAGTTAATAACCTTCCGGACCCCACGACACCACTCAGGGATAAATGGACCGGTGACTTATGCAACCTTAATGACACAGAGTGGCAGGAGGCACCCTCATGAGTGCAGCCTAAAAACCTACATCGAACCTATTACACTAGACATTCCATATACAAGATGAGAAAAACACCGCATACATATTGCCTTAGAAGTTGTGGGGAAGAAGGTACCTTTTACCACACCATATGGCACTCTCAAAATCGCTGACTACTGAGAGAGAGAAACACTGTTTATTTAAACAATAGTCTTTAAACAATGAGATTGGATAAAACATGCTGCACATCAATATCAAAAAAAGTACAGAATTTATAAAACCAGGCTATTATACTCTATGCCGCTTCCTATATGTTATAATTTTTTTTTTTAAAAGACATTCTATGGGTAGTACATGGATAAAATCGTTAAAATTTTTAAACGTGCTATACATAATAAAACTGGAGGTTAGTACGTTTAAAACCGAGGCACTTTCCATACGTTTCTCATTACAGAACTATCTGTTATCTTATGGGCTTGCTGTCCCTCGTATATTTACTTTTACTAATTTCTGACAATGAATACAAATAGGATCCTCAATTTGCTTTCTTTTGCTGTTCCTGAGCTAAGCGCTTCACCCCTGACTACTGGAGGAAAATGATGAGAACAATATCGCAGACAGCAGGGGTTGTTGGTACCAGAACCATAGAAGTGTTTGTTAAATGTATGGGAGCCAAATGACCTTACTCATCCAGTGCAGAATTGGGCCATGCTGGGGATAATGGTTGCTAAACATAATATTGCGCAAAAATGGGGGGTGATGGAGGTGCCGTCTCTAACCGTCTGGTGCAAAGACATGGACACATCGATGGTGGCTGAAAAGACAGTGTTTATTAGTTGTGGCTGGCCCCGGAAATGAAGTAGGGTGTGTGGAGCATGGAACAAATTCAGGGAAGACATTTGTGAACCGCCATCAGAACGAAATGAGGACAGTTCGGAGGAGGAACATTAAAGATAGTGTCATGGCCTATATGGGAGGATTACATATAGACTCTGTTGATCTAGTTGAGACTTTGTATATTGTTTTTGTACTAATGATGTGGGAATGTGGAATGATATGCTACAGTATGATTGTATTTCACCTGAGATTTTGAGCTACGCTGATAATGAAAATAATAAAAAGAATAATAAAAGAAATAATGTATTTACCTACAAAGACATTTGTACAACTTAATTATTTTAAAATTCTATGAAATTGTATCATTTGCATTCCATATTTAAATTTGGAAATGTGATATTCAAAATAATAAAACATATAAGGCATATCTAATAATATATTTAATTAGCATTTTAAAAATCTATGTCAAAATGTATAAATTAAATTTGAAAAAAAGAAAGTAGAATGTTTTTTATTAATGCAATACAACATGTATATATTTAAACAACTTTATAAAATGTCATTAAACATTTCAATGAAATGTAACATACAAATAAATTAATATGAACAATTAAAACAATACTCCCAGTCCTGTTTCCCCTTAAAAACCCAACATCTTGCTCTTATAGCTTAAATACATATAAAATAATTAAAAACCTAATTAAAAAATTTTATGAAATCATTTCCAAACTTTTAACAAATTACTATAAAAATTACCTAAACACATTAACATAAAATGTAATATACAATTATGATAAAATAAATTAAAAACCCATTTAAATTAATTAGCCCATAAAAGTGACATTTTTAACAACAAAACGTTAATAACAATAGTTTTAACGGAGATATCTAAAACAACACTTAAAACAATATTCTTACCTTTGATATTTCTGTCGATTAACTTTTTGACAACATGATATTCTGGATGCGATATATACGCAGCACAATAGTTTTTATATTAAATATTTTGTCCATACATAGTTGTCTGTGAACAGTCCACATTTTAGTGCAGCACCCGGAGCAAAAGTGATGGAGGATTGTGGATGAGAGGTCAAAACATAATCTTAGCAAGATAATAAGCAAATGTATTTATTCATTCAATTACTTCATAATTTAGGTTTCATTTGAATAAACTGTCAAAGCTTAAGAATAGTCAAGATATTATCAACAGTGTTCTTTACAAGTAACAAAATGTTGTATTTAAACACTTTTATAATGGCATATAAAAGCAGAATATATCTGTGACACTTTTTGACACTCTGTGTGTTGCCCTACTACGGGTGGAATTACTCCTGCCCCAGCTGTAGCAACCAAATGCCTTCTTAGGGATACTATATGGGAGAATTAGGAATTGTATGGGTATTAATACAAACTATTTACTATGTTATGTGTAGGGGTTGGTTTCTGTGCTTGGGTATGTGGGATATATGTGGAATGTGCGCATATTTTTGTAGGGTCAGGGTAAGAAAAGGTGGTATAAGCCCTTAAATCCTGCCATTTCTTTTTATTGTATCCCACAGTGCATGCCTTTACCCCGGGTACATTAGCTGAGTCTATAAATTACTGTCTCATGGCTGCCTTCTCCACTTCACAGGGGTTGGTTGAAGGCAGAAATGCTCCATACATATCATGATATGAAGCAGTTCTGCTTTCTGTTTGCACTGGCACACTTTATACTGACAAACACCAATGCAGGCACCGTAAGGCAAGGTTGCTTGTGTTACAGGCAAGATTGTTTTTTTTACAGGAAGGAACACCTTCCTGCACAAAAGCATTCCTTAGAGGGCATACTCTTCTTTCTATGTGTGCTGTAGAATGCATGCTATGTTTAAAGAGTAAATAAAAAGGAGAAATACAGATGTTTCTCCTTGTTGTGCCTGACATAGTGTGGGTTAGCACTTGGACACATTCCCAGGTTTGCAAGTCTCTTTAAATCTAGTAATGCATCAGAGGCCATGAGTGGATGCAAGGGAATGCCTTGGCTCCACCCATGGAATGCCTCCCTAAATGAAATATAACGTAACACACCACAAGCCACTGCTGTGTGTTACATTTCTGTACAAAGCCATGCAAGGCCATGCAATTCAGGCCTTACGTGGCTTTGTAAATATTACTGCAGCCTTTGCATTGTCCTAGCGTTGCCACACTTGATGCAAGGACAATGCATTGGCTTCATAAATATGAGCCCAATTTTAGAACAGTGATTTCTGGGATTGTGAATGAAATCCATGAGCAGATCTTGCGTAAATGTAGGCTATAACTCGGTAGCTAGAGACATCTAGTTTTAAATACCAACCAATAGGAATAGGATCCACAGTGTTTAGTACGTTGATACACCATGATATTTGCACAATGGGTGCACATGATGTTGACACGTAGTGAAAAGGCTAGTGGTCACATTTCACAAGGGATAATGAACACTTTAGCCAACTGTCAGAACGGATATATGATGTTAGCACGCATACTTTTAGCACGCATACCATTACCACGCATTTTTTACAACGCAGGACCTTTTACAACGAATACCTTTACAATGCATTACACTACAACGCAGATACTATTACAACGCAAGTATAGGTAAGTATATAATATTTTTAAATAATGTAATTAATAATTATTTAAATATTTTAATTAATTATTAAATATTTTATTATTACATATTTTAATTAATTATATTAATTTTTATGTAATAATACCCCTGTACCCCAAAACCCAAAACCAACCCTGGACCCTAAAAATACCCCTGTACCCCAAAACCCAAACCCAGCCCAGAACCCTAAAAATACCCCTGTACCCCAAAACCCAAACCCATCCCTGAACCCTAAAAATACCCCTGTACCCCAAGACCCAAACCCAACCCTGAACCCTAAAAATACCCCTGTACCCCAAAACCCAAACCCAACCCTGAACCCTAAAAATACCCCTGTACCCCAAAACCCAAACCCAGCCCTGAAACCTAAAAATACCCCTGTACCCCAAAACCCAAACCCAGCCCTGAAACCTAAAAATACCCCTGTACCCCAAAACCCAAACCCAACCCTGAAACCTAAAAATACCCCTGTACCCCAAAACCCAAACCCAACTCTAAAACCTAAAAATACCCCTGTACCCCAAAACCCAAACCCAGCCCTGAAACCTAAAAATACCCCTGTACCCCAAAACCCAAACCCAACCCTGAAACCTAAAAATACCCCTGTACCCCAAAACCCAAACCCAGCCCTGAAACCTAAAAATACCCCTGTACCCCAAAACCCAAACCCAACCCTGAAACCTAAAAATACCCCTGTATCCCCAAACCCAACCCTGAAACCTAAAAATACCCCTGAACCCCAAAACCCAAACCCAACCCTGAAACCTAAAAATACCCCTGTACCCCAAACCCCAAACCCAACCCTGAAACCTAAAAATACCCCTGTACCCCAAAACTCAAACCCAATACCCCTAATTAATGTTTTTAAAAAAGATAAACGTACCTATACTTACGTTGTAATGGTATGCGTTGTAAAAGTATCTGCGTTGTAGTGTACTGCGTTGTAAAGGTATTCGTTGTAAAGGGTCCTGCATGGTAATAGTTTCGTTGTAACTGTATTTCGTGCAAAAAGATGCGTGGTAACAGTTACATACCGTCAGAACTCCTTTCAGCTCTTGGAGAAACGCTTCTAAGTAGCCCTACAACTTTACTGGGAATTATAATACAATGTTTAGTACTCATAAGTACAAAGTTTAGTCAATGATTATATGTGATCCTATGAATTACATGTACTCCACTTGGTATTTATAATTTTGTGACATCATGTAAGTTGTATCACTTAATTGTCACATCAAAGTATCATGAGAGTTCAAAGCATGTTTGCTGAGTAGAAAAGCTGGATAATTGCACCCCCAAAATATTATTATATCTCAGGCATGTTGATTTGTCAGAGAAAAAATGACATTGTCTTATGGGTTGTGATCCTTTCCGTGAGTATTTAAAACAGAAATTTGGTGTTTCTGCACAGATTCCCAAACATTTCTTTAACATTCTGGGGCTGTTTCATGAAAACATTTATGAGTAAAGTAAATAGCTCCACAGGAGTACTATTTTTCTACTATAACAGCCTTTGTAAATCTGTCCAAAATATTCAACTCCTAAAATAAAAAGTACAAAGGCGTCACTGTTACTGTCTATGTGTACTAATTGTTAATAAATTGTATCCAGACCTATTGGCTTTATCAGTGTGATGTGCCTTAAAACACTGTCAGACCTATTGGCTTTATCATTGTTTTGGCCTAAGACAGAGCAGTGTTTAGAAAGTGGTGTGAGAACTATTGATATCGATTTTGGGCAAGAAGAGCAGGGAATAGCAGTCTAAATCAATGCAAACCATTAAATAAATTATAATTGATGAATTAAGAATGCAAGAATTTTGAAAGAGGAAAAATATAATGGAAAATAGATAGTATTCGTAAGTTTGGTATGTCTGTGCATGCTGGTTGAATGTTCTCAGTTTATTCCCTACAAATGGTGTAAAAAGGTATCTTACAGGTCATGCTAAAAACAAATGGCTTTATTACTAGTGCGGTGGTCCTGGGACCACCGTACTCACGGTGGCAGTGCAACCCCTACCACACCGGTGGTCAAACCGCCTTATTGCATGGTGATGGTGGGACCTCCACAAGACAGCAGCCTCTGCCTGGATCCAGGATCCCACAGTAGAGACGGTGTTAAAAGGAGCTGTATATTACAACCTGTATTTCCACCGCCCATTTCATGATGGGGAGTCCACCATGAAAAGGGTGGTGGAAATGCTTGATAATTCTGCCCATGGAGGTGTATGAGTGTGGCACCTGTAGTGCTCCCTGGAATGGCATCTACGCTCATGCACTGTGTAGCATGCATGATATGGTGCATGCCACACGGTGCTGTAGTATCTGTCACAATGATGGTACGCTGGTGGCGGTCGCAGATGATGACTGCCAAACTCGTAATAAGGCCTTAAGTGTTTGATGGATGTAAGGAATTAATCAAAAGTCAATTAAGGTCCCTTTCTCCACATTAAATTAGCATCTGCCTCATTGAGAGTCTAGAGCCTTATTACAAGACCCCCATCCTTTGCTCACCACCTCTGCCACATTCCTAATAATACATTGGTCAAAATGAGCTGTACTTTATCCCCCATGTTTAGAGTATGTCATCCGATGATAGAAGTATGGTGAGCAATTCTGCCCATCTGTAATGGAGAGAAAACTATACATATTCACTCCCCTCAATGCCAAGCAGCTTGCAACAGAACCAAGGTTCCTCTGTTTCTACAAGCTTGTGAAATGCATCTTTAATTAGTTGGGGCCATACTAGCAGATGCTCATCGAAATCAAAAATATGAGTATACACAACGAAACCAGTTAACTTTTAAAAAAACATAGAGCCTGATTACAAGTTTGCTGCTCTTCCTTCGGGCAGCCACACCAGCGCCTCGCAGGAAGACCACCAAATCGAAGTCAGACCGCCTGCCGGATTACGAGTTTAATCCTGGTGGGCGGTGTGTGCTGCAGCCTTCCCACTGTAGTACCTTTTTAAGGTTAAAAGGAGAGCAACAGAAAGGCAGGGTAGAGGGACCACAAAAGCATGTTCCTACATGGTAAGAAATGCATAATGTCATGCATTTCTTCCAATGCAGAAACTTGCGGTGCAGAAATACAAGGGGGCACAACATGTGCCCTCCTGCATGCACCCCCAATCACATAGGCCATGGGGGGCCAGAGGGCTCACTACATTGGATAGTGTTGCGGTGAGGCAACTTGTATTATGCTTGGTGACGCCTCAGCGGCCCCACCAGCATATTGCTGCCTTAGAACGTGCAGTGGGATCAGCGGTCCAGTCTGGGGGTCCACAGACCATCACTGCAACTACAGTGCTTGTGGTAATAAGGTCCATAGGGCCAGATGTAGGAGAGTAAATACCGGTCGGTAACGGCCGATTTCGGCCGTTACCGACCGATATTTAGGATTTGGCATGTAGGGGCCATCATTTTACAGAATCAGTAAATTTACCGATTCGGTAAATTTACAGATTCTGTAAAATACTGAATCGGTAATTTTACAGATTCGGTAAATCCACATGTAGGTGACACTCCTAAGAGTGTCACAGGCCCTTAAGAATCGGTATTTTACCACCCAATCCAATTGGGTGGTAAAATACCGAATTCAGGTGTGCATGCACATCTGTGCATGCACAACTGTGCAATGTGACACACAGACATGCCCTTGGGCATGTGTGTGCCACATGGCGCACAAGTCCGGAATTGGGGTGCTAGAGGGTGTCAAAGTGACACCCCCTGCACCCTTGCAGGATTCAGTATTTACCAATTCGGTAAATACCGAATCGGTATTGCCCATTGATTCCTATGGGCTTCATGGCCCATAGGAATCAATGGGCAATACCGATTCGGTATTTACCAAATCGGTAAATACCGAATCCTACCGATTCGGTAATTCTCAATTTGGAATTACCTACATCTCCCCCCTTCATATTTACTGACTCTTAAATACCGAATCGGTAAAATTCGGTATTTAAGAGTCGGTAAATATGAATTACCATATGAATTACCTACATCTGACCCATAGTATCTACTATGAAAATGTGGCATCAGCAATGCAGGTCAATTTATACTTAGGAGAAATATCATCAAGGAAAAATAATGGAAACCTTTATACATCTGTTAATGTTACCATGTGACATATGATTGCACACTGACCCTATTGAGTGTTGACACTTCAATTCTTCATGCTTTAATGATTTTAACATTAATAGTTGTGATTATCAATTCTTACAAAAATATATCTTAATATGTATCAATTATGTAAAAATATGTTCTCTTCCAAGAGCACCGAAATGTACCTGGTAGTTTGACCATCACATGAGATGTTAAAAATGATGCACAACATTCCATTTTACAAAAAACATAATAAGTCACCCATCACCTTTTTAATTTACAAATGTTTACTTTTATGGTGTGTCTCTGCAATTGGTAGATATTTATTGATGCAAACTACAATATTACAAAGTACCACGTAAGTAATCCAGGTGGTTATTTTTCAAAAATAATACACAATATTCATGCTTCAATGGAAACATTATGTTTTACTACAAACTTATATTTTTACAAATAAATAGCGTCTTTAGTATAATGATTTCTTAAGCACATGATTTTTATTTCACAAATAATAGCAAATTGTGCTGACAGTTTAGATTCCAATGATACAAAACAATTATTCCATATAATTTATTTTTTACAAAATGTATAACCCAGGCATTGGGTTATGAATTTTCAAATTAACCCCTGATGAAGGATCCAGGTTGTTAATCATAGTTGTAATTTGGATTCGCACATCTGCTCAACATACACAAATCCTTTCTTCCTTCACTGCAGTAAACATAATGTTAAATAAAAACAACAAAATAAATATTACATCCAGATTTATTTGATTTTACAATAAAAAAATAATAAAACTATTTAAATATATTTGTAGCTGCAGGTAAAACATATTTTACAGACGCATTGTCTGATGTATTTTTTGTTAATTATGTATAACTGAATATTTGAAATAAGTTTTTGGTACAAATATGTGTTATCAAATATTTGTTTTTTATTTATTCATTTTGCATTTCCTATTCAGATGTGGTGTATGCTTGGACCAAAATAACCTTGGAGTGTGCAATTTATTTATTTATTTATTTGAAAGTTTTAAATAGCGCGAACAAGATTGATAGTCAAAACAAATCTAAAGCATTTTAAGTTGCATATTTGAACCACAAAAGGCAAATTATGCTTGTCTGATGATACATATACATCTTTGTAGTTAGCCAGGTCCCCTCTGCCCAGATGACTAGTCCTTTAAGAGTGTAGCTGGGGGCTATGTCACATCCGCATTCATCCACATCCCAGTCAAGAAGGAGACAGTGGCAGCTGCACTTGAGGAGGTCTGATGTGGTTGATGATGGTAGTCAAGCCCACATGCCCTCCAGATGAGGAATAGACTTCTTTGCCACCGACGTTTTACATCCATAATGGTGACATACCATCAATCGGTGCAATCACTTTCACTAATATAGTGGCATCTGAACGGTTGATCCTGCTGGAGTCCACCAGTACTTATGCAGAATTGCAGATTAGAAAAGAATTATTCTGATTGACATAGAGGGCTTTTTTCCATTGACTCCTCAGTACTGCAGTGCTGGTATTGGTCCTGTGGTAATGAGGAATCTGATTGGCTGGCTGCAACATCCACAGAAATATTGTGGGTGCCATTTCAGGAATGAGGGACTCGGACCCCTTGTTCGGAGTTTTCTTTTAAAAGGTATAAAGGTGCAGGGCTGAGGGACTACGATACCCTGGCGATTGTGTGGCGGTTTAGAGGGATTGCCTGGGGCCAAAATAAAAAATGTAAGTTAATGCTATGAGTCCTGCTAAACTCCCACAGAACTCACTGACGACTGTGTGACCCAGAGTGGTTTTCCTTTGTGGTCCCACAGTAGTACTATGGGTTTCAGTAAGACCACTCAAGTATTAAAATGTCAATGTTGCACTGTCCCACAGTACCTTTGAGTGTTGCTTGTGCAGCAAAACAATTAAATGAAAAATGTAAAGTGGGTGTCCGGGGGGGGTTGTAACTGTGGGGGCATGGTCATAGCCAATTCATAGGCAATCTGAAGACAACCACACGGCGGCCGTGTACGAAAGAGGGTTGGCTGTCTGCAGGGGGTTGACTGTAGGGTAGGGCCACAGGCAAAGCTACACAGCCCACCCCACTGTAGCAGTGTGCCATAGTGCTTAGCATGGGAGAGTTGTGTTCAGGGCTGGCCATAGGTCAGACATTGGAGCCTATCGAACACCATGCACAGCTGGTGGTGCTACACAACAGGAGTTTTGCTACCTGTGGCTGGGGTGTTGGTCCCACAGGAGGTTTGGCACAGAGCCTGGAGGCATGCAAGTCCCACCATCCAATCCCTTCCTGTGCACACTATGCTCAGTTTACCTTACATTAAAAAAACATAGAAATTCCCTAAAGTGAGTTTTAACCTTTGGTTTTAGCGGTTGATTTAAATTTTTTTTAAGTAAAGTAAGATATTATTACCATGGCTAACTATAACATCACTTTAATTTTTTTCCCTAACTTTCAATTTTTTTTTTAAAGGTGAAGTAAGATCGCAATACCATACCTAACCATCATGTCACTTTAAACATTGTTTTTTAAAAGTATTAATATTTATTGATATTTAAACGGCCTAATCATCAGAAAAATTCACAAACATTTACCAGGATACTGCTAAAAACTAAGAACATTCAGAGGTTTCCAGGCAGACTCGTGAGCACATTTATCAATTCTATTTTTGCTTGAGCCAATATACACTTGGGGCCAGATGTTCGACCATTTTTAGCAGTTGCAAATAGAAAATCAGACTGTGTGCGACCACTAAAAAGGGTTGTGGTATGTACAAACCCTATTTTGAGAGTTGGTAACCTTTTACCCTCTCGCAAAATACGGTTTGCTTGTCGCTATTAGGAAGGGGTGTGCCAAAGGCATCCCTTCCTAATAGCAAGTCACACTGGTATCTGTTTTGTTACTGCAAATGTGGTTAAAAAGAAATCACTGTTACCACCTAGTTCAAGTAGGTGGTAAGCTAGTCGCAAATGGGAAGTGGTCACCAGGGGATCCCTTACCTTTTGTGTTGGGCACTGGAAATATGTTTTAGGACCAAGCAGTGGTCCCATGTTACCACTACCTACTCTTAAAAAATGAAACAGAAATGTTTCATTTTTCATTTATAAATGTGTTCCATTTTCCTTTAAGGAAAATTGGATGCATATTTTTTAATGCTTAATTTCAAAAGCAGTCACCGACATGGTGGTCTGATGACCCCAGCAGGCCACCATCCGCGAGTGCTGGCCATTCCCAATGGGTCACAAATTGCGACCTGCCGCATGCCCTTGGAAATCGCTAAATGTGTCTGAGAAATGTTAGTACATTCTGTTTTGTGAGCCGCAAAAAAATCACAATATATGACCGCTAAATGGAAAGGTCATACATCTGGCCCTTGGTTCAATTAAAATTCTGCAAACCATGTGCTAAGGCAGAAAACAATTAATACAGTGAGGCAAATTGAGAAAGAAAGTACAGTGTTTGGTGCTCTCCACACCAGATACCTCACTGGTGTCAATTTATAAAAAATAAATACAAAAGTGGGAAGGGGTGCACTAAAAAAAAGATAAGCTAAAGTTACTGAAGATAAATATTCATTGTTTCTCTGTGGATTTATTATTGTGTTTCACCACAAAATATCTATACATTTTAAGGCAATTTTCGGAAGCTGAGACAATAAATACTGCTATAGCAATTATAGTTAACATGTGCATAAATCCCATCACAAAACTCAATCTATTATTTATAGATATAGATGCACTGTTAGTGTCTAGCCATCCAACATGTGCTTCTCTTCCTTCATGCATTTTTCTTAATGCTTAGGGCCATATTATAAGTTTGGCAGTCTCACCGCTGTACCACCACCATTGCCGTCCCAAGAAAACCACTGAGCCGGTGGTCTTCCGCCAGCTGTATTACATTGCATGTTGTCTGAACCGCTTACTTCATTGATGGAATGTGTCCCGCCTGGGCTTCCAGCTGAGCCAATTACAAAAACACAGCAGTACTGGCGACCCCCTTGCTTTTTTAAATGTGGCCCACAATGTTTTGCTCAGGATCACAACCATGTCTCACCAACACATACATACAAGTGTCTTGTCTTATGATATCTTTATTCCAAGTTCCAATCACAGGATGACATTATGCCAGAAGCATAGCAAATCATAAATGTCTCAAATATTCTGTGTCAGTGATTACATTTTCAGGTGCAGACCATAACAACATGGAAGGAGGGAATACCTCAAACAATTTCCTAAGAATAGGCAAAAAGAAATTGATCTATGTGATCATCTTGGTCCATAACGCCTATTTCGCAAAAGGAATCCCACATCATTTAAACTAATAAACAGACACATGCAGTACAACAGTTTCTGATCATAAGGTCATACCTATCTGTCAGTAATGTGCCACAAGCACTTTGGCCAAAAATGAGGAGAGAAATTAACAGCTACATACAGTTTATACACAAGCCAATGTGAAGGAAGACTAGGATGATTTGTGCCCAAAACAACATTTAGTTGGAGCACTTGATGCCACACGACAAGGAAAAAGTCCAATGGATTCCTTTGAACTTCCGTCCTGTCACTATGCAAGCTGTCTTGGTACAGGTTTTGCACACCCGAAGTCTATGATAGGCATTCCCATGAACAATCCATGTCCACTTCGTACGTCCAAACAGCATCATGAACCTAATAATGTCACAACTCTGAAATGTCCAACTGAAGATGCCACAGTGTAGGTACATAAAACAGACCAAAACAAAAAGATTAACTATGAAACCATACATATTGCACAATTTACAGAGTAAGCTTCTGGAGTACACAGTCAATGACAAAAGTCTGAGCTAAACAAAGCAACACTATGAAAATGAGCATGTGTCAAAACCTTCCTCCACAAACAGCTTTCACCAGCATTTGCCAGAGCTTTAGCTTACTAATACTTTCCCTAAACATAATCCTCACATCATCACAACAAGAGTTGCCTTAATTGCCTAGGGCCTTATTATGACTTTAGCGGTGTGAGAGCGGGCTGCCACTCCAGCTCCCCGCTCCCTCTCTGCCACAGCTAAAAGTAGACTACCCACCAGATTCCAACTGGAATACATGTATTGCAGTCCTGGGGCAGCTGGCCCACAATGGTGCCTGTTTAAAGGCTCATAGGAATTATGAGTAACAGGCATCCTAATGGGAATGTCATTGCAAGTTCCTGCAAGGCATGGACTATGAAGTCCATGCCCTGCAGGGACTGGGGGGTGCATGCAGACAGGATGGCACAAATGTGCCCCCTGAATGCATCCCCTGGTGCAGAGGCAACAGGGGGCCCTCTTCTTCTCTGCTAAATTTTTTATGGCGGGCTCACCACTATGAAAACTGTGTGGGAGAGGAAACTGGTAATATGATTGGTGGGGCTGCAATGGACCTCCAAGCGTATTACAGCCTCAAAACCGCCACAACACTGCCAGGAATCTATGATCCATGGCAGTTGAGGTAGTGCCTATGTTGTCCAACCACCCAAGTCGTAATGGGGCAGTCAGACCACCGGTGGGGTTATGCCCCCACAGCCACTGTGGTGGTCAAATGGGCTGGCATAGTCATACTATGGGCCTTAGTCATGACATCTCACAGCATACTTACACTCATGAGAAGAAGTTGTCGATGAGATCAGCTCCTTCATCTTCACCACTATTCCCATCATTTGGCATTTCAGGATCCTCACCCGATGGCACTTCATGGTCTTCATCTTTTGCGATATAAGGGATGTTCTGTTGGAGGGCGATGTGGTGGAGCATGCAGCAGGCCAAGGTGATTTGATACACTTTCTCTGGTGAGTAGAGGAGGGTTCCCCCAGTCTTTTCTACACATCTGAATCTGGCCTTCAGGAGCCCAAAAGCCTGCTCCACTGGCCATCATGTTCTCCCATGCGCATCACTGAAGAGAACTTCCCCTGGGGTAGTTGGATTCCTCAGGGATGTCAACAGCAATGGATGGCTGGGATACACTGAGTCTCCTAGATGGAAGGCAGACATAATTTATTTATTTATTTATTTTTAGAGTTTTCTATAGCGCGAACTTGAACCGATTAGGTTATCAGAGCGCTTTACATAGCACCAGTTCCGTTACATGTTATCACAGCAGTTTACATAGAATCAGTTACGTTACACATTTCAGGAACTTGAACCGATTAGGTTATCCAAGCGCTTTACATAGCACCAGTTCCGTTACATGTTATCAAAGCACTTTACATAGAATCAGTTACGTTACACATTTCAGGAACACGTTTCTTTTTGTTCTAGTGAATAGGGTTATCTCTTCACACGGGGGAAGGGATACACCTGGCTATATTCCAACAGTCACACAGGCGACTAGTCGTTACAGCTATAACTCTAAACACAGGGAGGGGATACACATGGATACAATCTAAGAATCACATAGGATACTAGTCATTAGAGTTATCTTCTATCTACACAGGAGGGATATGACTGGAAACACTCTACGGGTCACATAGGGGTGGTAGAGAGTACAAAGGTCCACTGCAACCACTAGTGATAAGAGTCAACTACATACACATAGGAAGGGATATGACTGGTTAAACTCTAGGAGACGCATAGGGGTGGTATATGGTGTAAGGACTTCAGCGAGTACCAAAGCTTAGCATTATTGCAATCGGTCAAAGGTCTACTGCATACACTAGTGATTAGAGTTAACTCTAAGTGCAACAAAATCTTACACATTCATATTACCTGACAACACCCACATATAGTTAGGAAAGACCAACCTTATCAACGAGCCAGAGCCTGTCTGGTAGTAGTTGTGACATTAGCTGGGGTATGATGCTCTTCCGCAGTATGAAGGAATCATGGGCTGATCCTGGGAACTGGACACAGACGCTTGAGATGTACAAATCCACAAAGAAGAAAACGTGCACGTTGATAGAATACAAGTGCTTACTGTTATGGTAAACTTGTTCACCGGCTTGAAGTGGTTTTAAGGGAATATGTGTACCATCAATGGCTCCAACCACATGTGGGATGTGATGAAATCCATAGAAGTCAAACTTCACATTGGCTAAATCCTCACCACTTGGGAACTGGATGTAGCTGTCAATTTGTCACATCATTGATGAAAGCATGTCTTGTAGTACACCACTAAACAATGGCTGTGACATACCACTAGATATAGCCACAATGTACTAAAAGGAACCTGCCACCAGAAAATGCAAAACAGCCCACAATAGGTGGGATACATGTAGGACTAGCATTCTGAGGAAGGATATCAGGCTCCAACTGATGACGTATATCATGTATTGTTTGCCTATTCAAATGAAACTTCTTGATGACATCCCTTTCTTGCAAGGTCTGATGGTTTGGAAATGGACAGTAAACTGGAGGCTGTCCTCTCTTCCCGCTCCCATCCCTCACAATTTTCTCACCATGAAACGGGCGGTTGCTGCCATTTGGGGGAGGGTCAAACCTCACCTGGTCCCCCAATGGCCAGGCGGCTAGGCGCTATTCTGGAGCCAGTTTGGTTACAATGAAAGTGCCTCTTCTGCTTCGGGGCGCTTTCGGGAGGCTGGAACCGGATCCTTCCCGGGCTCTGGTGTCCGTTATGGCGTCGGCCATAGAGGACCCCTTCGGGGGTGGCCTCTGCAAAAGGAATGCTAAAGCACTCACTTTTAATCTGGTGTTTCAACCCCCACGGCCAAGGCCCCTCTTTTCACAAGAAGTGCCTTCCTCTAGGATGGATGTACTTTTTAAGCAAATAACTTCCTGGACAAGCTCCCCTGTGCTTTATTCTTTGATTACAGTATTCTGGTCCTGAGGTGAGGGTCGCTCTGACTGTTGAGGTACATGACACAGGCTTAAATCCATTAAAACATGTAAGACCAAGAAACCAATGCATTACATTATCATGGTTGGTAGAAACAGCCATTTTTGTTATTAAAAACATGGATCACAAGCTTTTATGATAATCTCTTTAAACAGAGCTTTTGGGAATGTGTTTTGTATCCTTCTAGTTCATTTCATTAACTCTTGGTGACCGAAAGACTGTGTTGAGAAATTAAACGTGCAACCTGCAGAGGTGAGAGTTTAATCCACTGAATAAGATTGATACAAAGTGCTAAAAATGATATAGGGACAGAAGGAAAATGTTTGATTATTGTGGCACAGTGTAATCAAAAGCATTTTCACACATTTCACTAAAGCACAAGACAGCAATGGCATGGGCGGCCATTGTGGAAGGCTCCTTAGGACAAGAGGCAGGTACTCTACAAGAAGCAAGTGAAACATGTAGATGCAAAAGACACAATGTCCCTCTATGCTGTCTTCTTGGATTGTATAGTAACAGTTTACACACAGATTTAGGTAACAGATAGAGGTCTCAACAGCTATTCTATTGAGATTTAACATGTAACCATTCTGATCTCAGAATGAGCTATTACTAACATCCCTCCTTCTCTCAGAGCTGAGCGCGCCGTGATGCCTGGCAGTAGAACAGAGCATCACAGCAGCACTCTATCTCAGTAATATAAATATTAGTGCACAGTTTTTTTTGCCAATGTCCCACTTATTGGATGCCATTGCTTGGTGTATCTTCGGATAAAGGTGCAATGTAATTCTTGAGTAGGAGGGTTCCATGTTCAAGACCTCATAACTCTGGGAACTCAATATTTAAACTCCACCAGTTTTGCTAAGCAAAGAGCTCACAAAGATTTAAAAATTGACGGGTGGCAGAAGCACCCTCTGCTGCAGTGGGACTGTCCCAACTGCCATTTTGGGAATATCAACTTTACAATGCATCCTTCACCAAGTAGCACCTTTGCCAGGTAGTGTTTACTGTGCAGGAAAGTACCACGAAGGCTATTTATAGGTACCTTACAATGCAGGACTTTACCATGCAGGTAAGTTATTTTTTTTTAATTACATAAGCACATATATAGTTCAGTGTAATTATGTGAAATATGGCACTGAAGTAGTGGGCCTCAGCAAGACCTACCAGTGCTAGGTGCTCTCCCTTCTCTGCACAGAGTCCTCAGACCAATTGGAAGAAGTTGGTACAGAAACTGGAATAGAAAAGACAGAGTTTATTAAACCTCATGAGGTGGAACTACATTCACACAGCACCCTTCGGTAATGTATGAAGTAGCACACTGAATGGAAGGAGCTTGGTCCTTTCATACCCACACAGGGGCTCAAATGAAGGCGGTACAAGTAAATAAATGCTGGTTTTAGGTACATACAAGGTCATACAGAAAGTGTACAGGCAACAAGTGGGAGGAGCTAACAGTTTGCTAATTCTGGTGGACACATCCTGACAGTTACAGACTACAGCAGCTGCAAGCTCAACTGAGCATGTGCGAAGGTGGAAGATGCTAAATATATCTCGTCTCTAGGCAGATTTCAAGAGCAGTTAACAGAAAGGTAAGACAGAGCACATGGCGAGCACATGACAAACAAAATGGCTGACAGAAATACAAAATGGATTCCACAAAACGGACAAGATAGTATCTAAATACAGGATGTCTTCTGCTAATGCTTAACCTAATTGCTGCCAAATTACAACAGACGACCCCTTCAGCATTAGCTGAAGACATTTGTTTATCTGGGGTAATTTAGATACGCATACTGTACATTGATGCTCATCATCTCAGTGATTTCTTTATTTAACATTTGTTGTGCTTTTATTTCTGCAATATTTCTTTTGACAGGTGTACAAGCAGTGATGCACATGGAGCAAAGCATAGGACCACATTGTATACAAGTACAGCACGTAAATATTATCACCAGGAGTATACATAGAACAGTCAGTAGCTTCCAGCCCCAAGTAATAAAGAGTGTCGATATCCAGTTCAAAAATGTCCATGTACCAGTCTCTGTGTGAATTTCTGCAGCAATCTTATGCAGTTTTGAGATTGCATCATATACTGAAGGTGAGTGATCTGGTATAAATACGCAACAACCACTACCGATGATGCGACGTGCACCATCTCGATCAGCCAAAATCACATCAAGCGCCATTCTGTTTTGGAGTGCTGCAATCCTTGCAATTTGCAGTTCCTCTGTAATATTCCCAAGTGTCATTGCTGTTTGATTGGTGACAGCTTCCACAACACGAGTCAATCGCCATATCTTTCTGCTATTCAATGCAGCACCCACAAAGAAGAACAGTCCCAAATTGAAATCAACATATTGTTGCAAAGTGGTATCAGTCGGATCGACCTCATCTGTACTTATTGTTCGTTTGTTATCTATTCTTGGAAATGTCACTATACAACTTTAAATTTCGGTGATACGATGGAGGGGCCAAGAACAGAGGTGGTAACAAAAATGATATGTAACATACCCCAGACCACCCAACCGGTAATTGATAGTATCCTTTATTACCACTCACAAAATACGTGTTATGTGAATACGTAAAACTGCTGTTATTAGCACCTTCAATAGTCAATGTCAAAATACATTCACTCCGTCCTACTAGAATTCTTCCAGCACTGCCAATACATAAATCTGCTTTAGCTCTGGTCACAGAAACTACTAAAGGTCCAGTGTTCTTGATGTTCCTCATATTCGTGAAGACATATGGTGTCGAAATATTGTCCGGTTGATACTCTTCCCATTCCAATTTAGTCCCTTCAGCTTGAGGATAACCATCTTTATTCTGAAAGCGTACTTTATTTAAGTGAAAGATAATTCCACAAACTGAAGGTTTTCCGGAAGCAAACAGAAGTGCATACCAAGCTTGACAAGAACCATTATGGGAAAACGGTAGAGGAATAAAAGTGTTCCTCCTTTCTTTTGGTGTGCAGGTATCATCCCACACACCCAACAGTTGGTAGCATTCGTGGCATTGTGCATATGATGCAACATCTGGATGATTTTATTATTTAGGTAGGATTGTCGATGCTTCTGCTCAACAAACCCTATAGCACAAATGATTCTTTTGTTATTCATTTCAGCAACAGCGATAATTCATCTTTCTAAAAACTCGTTGAAAACAATTGTTGGAGCTCTTATCCCTGGGCAGCCGTTGATTTCTTCACCACGGGCAAAGACAGGTGTCACTACACTAAGCAGGACTGATCCCCCCCTTGCCACATCGGCGTTCTGTTTCACTAACCCAGGGCGGTAGCTCAACCAGTCTTTTTCGGCAAAGCAGATTCTATCCTTGGTCTCAGCTGATATCGGGATTCTCCAGCGATTAAGTGGTCCGGGAAGAGTTTCTCAGATTCGTCAGGTGAGATAGCTTGACCTTTCTCCGTCTCCAGAATCTCTCGATGGTTGGTCAGCACAGCAGATTCCACCAAGGCAGGCGACACACGTTTGCAGTGTGTGCTATGGACCCAATTCTTCTTGTTCGTCATTCGAACTGCTGTCCTTGTCACAAGGAGCACCTGCTCTGGTCCTCTGCACCTCGGCTCCAAGCTGTTTGATCTGTCGAAGACCATGACCATCACGTGGTCGCCAGGACGGAGTTCGTGGGCCTGTAGATCTGTCAGGAAGCGCTTCTCAAACCTGTTGATAAATAGAGATCAAACTGTCGGTTAACTGTGCCAAATATTCATTCAACAGAACACAAGGAACATCTTGTATGGGGTGTGGTTTAGGAACTCCCCAAATGTTCATCGGTCCCCCAAATACTATCTCATACGGTGTAAGCCCAGATCGTGAGTGTGGCACCGATCTTATGGACATCAATGCCAAAGGTAGTGCATCTGGGCATTTTAAAGACGTGGAAGCCAGTATTTTTGCCAACTTCAATTTTAACGTAGCGTTGTACCTTTCCACTAATCCTGCTGATTGCGGGTGGAAAACTGTATGGAATTTATGTTTGATCCCTAATCCTTTCAGGACATACTCAATAACTTGCCCAATAAAATGCGGTCCGTTGTCACTCCACTAAAGCTTATAAACACCATATCTAGGGAAAAAACTCCTATAGAAGCACCTTTGCTGTGGTGAGAGCTCTATTATTCTTTGTAGGGTATGCCTCTATCCATTTGCTGAAGGCACACACCACCACTAGGACATATTTCAAATTATTGCAGCGTTCAAGTTGGATGTAATCCATCTGCAAAACTTCAAAAGGTGCGGTTGGTGTAGCAAACCCTCCGGTAGGAGTCTGTGTCCCTTTTCCAGGATTATAGTGCCAACAGATCAAACAGGACTGTACTACTCTTTTAGCTGTGCTGGCAATTTCAGGATGCTTGAAAACTTGCGTAAGCAATTTAGTTATTGCTTGGGCTCCAACATGTGCCAGCCCATGTGCCATTTCAACCATAGGTTGTAAATAGGCTGCAGGCAATTTCCACTTATTCATTTCTTTGTAACGCCAACAACCCTCATGGTCCAATATTCCTTGACCTTCTTTAGCCCATTGATCAAGTTCTGCTACAGAAGCAGATCTCTGTATATCCAATACTTCTTCTCTAGCGTCATGCCAATGCTCAGCTTGTGATTTTACTACGTACATGGATGTAGTGCTTCGCTGCATCGCAGTCTCACGAGCTACGCAATCTGCAAAGGCATTGTCTTGTCCTATTTTTTCAATGATTTTCTTGTGTGTGCTACACTTCATAATAGCAACTTTCTTTGGGTACGTAAGTGCAGTCAAGAGATTATGTACTAATTCTCCGGGCATTATCTGCATCTCGTGGGATGTAAGAAAGCCTCTTTCCTTCCAGAGTAGGCCAAAATCATGAACCACTTCAAAAGCAAAGCGGCTATCCGTGTAAATGTTCACACACAAGTCAGTGCTAAGTTCACACTCTTGTGTCAAAGCTATTAGTTCAGCTGCTTGAGCCGACTTCTGAGGTATGCGAGCTGTTTCTACTACTGTCTCAAGGGTGGTAATTGCATAAGCAGCTGAAGTCGTGCCATCTGGTAACTTCAAACAGGACCCATCAACCCACAGTTCCCCCTCTACATCTAAAAAGGGCATATCTTACAAATTGATGCAACCCTTTGTTTGTTCCTCAGTAAGGAATATACAATTGTGAGGCTCCTTTGACTGAGACTGAGTCGCAGGATATGGCAACAAAGTGGTTGGGTTCAGTGTTGCACACCTCTTCAAGGAAATATTAGATGCTAACAATGTCAATTCGTATCCTGTCAGACGAGCACTAGTTAAGTGTTGTGTCTTAGTCTGATTCAAAAGGGCATCTACTGCATGGGGTACTAGCACCAACCGTTTGTGTGACAAAACTATCTCTTCACTCTGACATATGGATACAGCTGTCGCTGCAACTGAACGGAAGCACCCAGACAACGCACAAGCAACAGGATCAAGGCAGCTGAAAAGTTTGTGTAGGGACGCTGCTTGTCCCCGTATGTCTGTACTAAAACTGACAATGCACAACCATCTTTCTCGTGTACATAGAGTGTAAAAGCCTTCGTGTAATCTGGTGTGCCTAACACCGGTGCAGAACAAAGAGCTTGTCTTAACTGACGAAAAGCGTTCTGGCATTCATCTGTCCATGGAAAGGGGATCGGAGTGTTTTTAGTCAAAAGCGCTAGCAGGGGTTTAACAATGTGTGAAAAGACTAATATCCATTGCCTACAAAACAAAGTCAAACCAATGAACGCACGGACATCTTTCTGTGTGGAAGGTACTGGGGTGTCTAAAACTGCTTGAATGCGACCTGGTGTCGCACGGCCCTCCTTAGACAGAAGGTGACCTAAATAGGTTACCTTCGGTCTACAATATTGCAATTTCTTTCGTAATACTTTATGATGGTGTGTAGCAAGAAAAGAAAGCAAAGACAAAGTACATTTTTCACACTGCTCAGGCGTATCAGCTGCCAACAAGATGTCATTGACATATTGTATGAGAGCCACTCCTTCAGACAAAGTAAAGGAATCAAGTTGTCGTTTTAAGGCTTGACTATAAATACTTGGATTCTCAGTGTACCCTTGAGGAACTCCACAAAATCTGTATGATCTATAAATCAGAGTGAAACCAAACAAATATCGGCTATCAGGATGAATAGGAATCGAGAAGAAACCATTCTTCAAATCGATTACAGAAAATGTAGTTGCTGTTGGAGGGACCAGGGTAAGTAATGGCGTTATGTCAGAAACCACATGGCACTGCGGTACTACAATCTTGTTGACTTCTTTAAATCAATGATGAATCTATAAATCCTGTTGTCAGTATCTTTTTACAAAATGGGAAGAATCTGACTATTGTAAACATTGTAAGGAACTTCTTCCACAACCCCCACTTTAATAAATCATGAACAATGCGTGTAAGTGCTTCTTCTCCTTCTCTAGAAAGTTTATACTGAGGCAGTCTTGGTAAAGAAGCACCCTCCTTGACACTAACATGCACTGGTGGAATAACCATTTTATCCTACATCAGTGTCTGAAGAAGCCCACAAAGTACTAGGGAGTGAAGCTAATGCAATGTCCTCTTTAATAATACAGGATCTCTCAAACCCAGGGTAGTTGTCATTCAAAATAACCCATACTCCTTCAGGAGAACATCGTATCGTAGCGCTGAAATATTTGAGCATATCAAGACCCACAATATTATCTGGTGTGTTTGGAGAGAGCAAAAACGGACATGGAGCAGTACACTTATCAACATGGAATGCAAGTGGTTGTGACAGTGGGCTGAGGGAAGGTGTTTCATCGAAACCTATCGATGTAATAGTTAAGCCAGACAGGGGAGCCCTAGGAACCAAGGGGCATATTATCAAGGGGGTTTATCTCTGCTTTTTTGGCTTTAAAAGCCAAGAAAGCGGAGATAAAATTATCTCCCTATTACCTAGCTGCCGCTAACACCAGTTAGCGGCAGCTAGTGGGAGATAGCGACCATCTTGGGCCCCACTTTGCATGTCAGTGATATTTATCACTAATGAGATGCAAAGTGGGCGTGCCAAGATGTTAGAGACTGAAAACAGTCGCTAACATCGCTATCTCCTATTACCAACCTTTGGAGATATTCGCGCTAAGCGGGAATATCTCCAAAAGCTAACACCTGCCCTGAGCAGTTCTTAGCCATGTTATCCAATGGGAGGTGGATAACATGGCTAAGAGCATTAGCTGAATATATAAATGATATTCATGCTTTGCGGCGATTTTTACCGCATTTGCGTTAAACCTTGGTAATACCAAGGTTTATTTGCGGTAAAAATCGCCGCAGCGATGCGATAAATTTTTGGCTCTAACCAAGCAATAGCGATAATTATCGCTATTGCTTGGTAATATGCCCCCAAGTGTTTAGACAAGGCGCTACGAGTAGCTCCTGTATCAACCAGAAACTGATCAGTAGAACCCAAAACATGTGCTGTAACATAGGGACCCCTCTGATCTACTGGAACTTCAACTGATTCCTTGCCCCATCTTAGGCAATCCTATGCATAAGCAGAATCTTGAAAATCAGACAGCACATAGTCAGACATTTGATATTGGTTCAGTCTATCAAAAGTGTTCAACCCCTACTGTCCAAGTGCATTAGCATCAAACTTAGCACGATCATTTGTGCTTCCTCTAGGCCCTGGATATCCTGAACGATTTCTCATTTGTCCCCGACCACGTGGACACTGCTGAGCACGCAGTACTGGACAATCAGAAAGCCAATCCAAATTTCTTGCAGTACGCACACTGATCAACAGACAAATTCAAACGAGTATAGGAAGGAAAGGACAAGCCATAAGATCCATGTGCACCTCTATCATTACCTTTTGAAGGTGGGCCATAAGCTTGACCCAACATAGCCTTTGTTTTCTACTCTTTAGACTTTCTTATCCTCATTACTTTTAGCTTCTAATTCTAGTCGCTCATAATACTGAGCCATAGTTAGGAAAGGAACCAGAGAAGAGGTAGTCTATGAACTTTTACTCGCCTTTAGGCGATTAGCTATTCCTGGCAAAAGGTTTGCAACATATTTATCGACAAACAGATGCCTACCCTTGTCATCTGTCAATGACTGGCCACTAAAATCGTGGAATGCTTCTTCAAAGCGTGTGAAGATGTCAGAAACTGATTCATCGACCTTTTGCTTTCAAGACGCTAACACTGTCCAATCTATCTTTTTAGGGGGAATGATTGTCTTTAACTTAACTAATATAGCTGCCGGAAGATTTAAAATTAACTGACACGGTTTCTGTGCAGGTTCTCTATCTTCGTCTAACTGCTCCAAATGTCGCACGATCATCAACTTTACGCACAGTTCTCCACATATCAGGCGGTAATATTAGTCCAAAAAACAAATCAATATCAGGCAAAGTCATAGTACAAGAGCTAATGGCACTCTCAACTTCCTCATAAAAGGCTGCTGGATTATTTCGCGGATCAGGCAATGCATTTTCAAGGGCCTAACAATTGCTCTATTACAAGAGTGTAAACCCAATTATAAAAAAAGTACCCTTTGCATCTGTAGAAGTCTTATCATCACTTGTACCCGTTCCCTTAGGAGGGACATATAAAGGCGCGGCATCCCCCATGGGTTTCACATTAATTACAATATTCTTATCTGTTTCAGGAGTAGAAGTTCGTGCCATGTTGATTCGGGATGTTGGTGCAGCTGCGTCTGCTGCCTTTTTCTCCTCTCGCAAACGGGCTGCGTCAACACGCAGTTTAACCAAGCGTCTGATCATGTCAGCCACCTGGGAGAAGACAAAAAGACTTTAGCGTAGCTGTTTACAATCAGCTGCTACATCATCGGGCTCCATGTCTACCGAATATTTTCTAAACCGTTCAATAACCTCTGCGGCAAATGTATCGGTAAAATATATTTGCTCCCTTTCCTGAAAATCTTTTATACTATCTAAAAGTTCAGAAGCAGCTTTAGTACTAAGAACGGCTTTACGTGCAGCGGATCTAATCTCAGACGCACGTTCAGCAGATAACATTGAGTAAGTTTCTCGAGCTTCGTCCTGATCTGTAGAAGAGTCCTCATCTGATTCATGAAGAGCAGAAGGAAGAGTATACGGAGGTGGACAACCATCTAATAAAAGAGAGAATCATCTTGGGGAATATTAAGAATAGGATAAAGAGATTTACGAACAGCGTATTGGCCATTTACCTGTAAATGACACTCCCTATTTTCCCTCTCTAATTTCTCTATTTTTCATTTCCAATGATTTCGCATGAATGCTCTTACGTTGTTCTTTTTCAATCAACGCTTGCTCACGCTTCATTCGCTCATGCACTTCTTTCTCCCACATTTGCACACAGTCAAACATATCTTGACTAGCCTTTCGCTTAAACATTCGTTGCTCCGCATACTGAATCTTTTCGCAAATCAAATGACTTCATGGTACATCACTACACTCTATGCTATTCCACTGGATGCCAGTCCACTCAACAGCACTCCACTATACACAACCAGGGCCGAACTGGCTGTATCGGTCACCGGGTGTTTCCCTGTGGGGCTGCTAGGGTGGGGGCTGATTATGGGCCCCTGGGGGCCACTTTTGTTACAAGACCGTTTTTGCAGCATAGCTACAAAATCGGCCGCTGTAACAAAATTTGGCGAAACGGGCGCTGGAAAACAGCTCGGCTGCTCCCAGGGGGGCCGACCGAGCTCTTTGCCAGGGCCAGTTTTGGTTCCCAGTCCGGCCCTGTACACAAATGCAGTATACCCCACTCCACTCTGCCACAATCCAATGTATGTTATTATAATGTACAACACTACATTGTACGCCAGCCCACTGTATGTCACTACACTCTACTCTTCTACAGTCTAAGCTATTCCATTGTAGGACCATGCTATTTCACTATGTGCCACACCACTGTACATCACTAGACTTAATGCTGCTAAATGCAACACTATGACATTATATGGCACTCCACTCTATGCTACTCCACTGTACTTAACTGTGGTCTACACTATTCCGCTCTTCCCCATTCAAGTGTATGCTATTCCACAGTACGCCAATCCACTGTATGCCTACAGGGTGGTCCTGTTGCTATTGGGCTGTCAGAGCTGTCTGCTCCTTGCTGGGCAGTCTCTTACCTGAAACGGTGGCGGACAAACGCTCGTCAGACCTCCATCATAATGAAGCCCATGATTAATAATCACTTCTATATCTATTGTACAGTAACAGTAAAAAATTATATGAAATAATTACATTCATTATAATTGAATTAACAGCCCACTATTATAGTAATAATTACTAACATAAATGTAAAAAATAAAATACACATTACATTTAATACATTAATTTAAAATAAAATAACAATTAAACAATATACATAATTAAGAATTGACAAGAAAAATGTATTTAAGAATAAAATTATATTAATTACAAGTTAAAGTCCCACCCTATTCCACTACAAACCCAAACCCTGCTACTTCCATATAAATGATTAATTCAATATAATAAAGAATTTTACATTTTAAACCTGAGATGTTCTGATCCACAAACTTTTTGCACTTTATTCATGTCACACGATATTTTTAATTTGATGTTTGTGTCATTTACCCAGCAGGTTTTCAGATACAGTAGGACTACCATGTTGAGACCACCTTGAGCAAAGTGAATACAGAGAGAGGCTACTAAATTAGCTTGACATTGCATTTCAGTGCTGTGATGTGGAGATATAAACTGAAAAGAAACTCTAAAATGAGATGATTGGTACTTGATATGGCTAATTGTTTCATTTTTAAAATATTTTCTTTTATTAAAAGTATCATGTTAAAAAGGCAAAAATGCAAAATTTGCTTAACTGCTCTGTGATTAACACACTCGCATGCAAGACCACCTCCTCCTGCTTAAAAAACCAAGAGTTGGACTTTAGATGGCAGCAAAATTGACCTTCATCTGGACATCAAGAAGAGTGTGCATACCAACGCTGACCGTTTATTTATAGACAGGGTCTCCTTGAACCCTTCCCATGTCAGGCCTTTGAATGAGCCCTCAAACTCCTGAAACATCCTTGCTCCAATTGTCTACAGGGTAGAAGAAAAAGAAACAGTACTGAGCAGCAAGGAATCAAGCCACTGACTGAGATCAGTGTCATACTGTGGCCCATCGGAATTACGTTTTGCCTACTGGACATACTAGAAGGAGGCGGGAGGAATGGAAAGGAGTGCCATGCTGGCCAACCAACTCTGCTATAATTCATGGCATTAGGTTATGAAGAAGAGGTGGGTAAGGCAGCAGAAAAAATTAGGAGGAAAAAAAACAAAGTACAAGGAGGTGCAGAAGAGGGTGCATGATTACATCTATACATATGAAGCTGTTCCTCAGTATGAGATGCTGCATATTTGAATATGTGCTAGACCTAGGCACAAACTACAAAATACAATTTGTTGATGGTTGAAATACCTGAACTGATCCCGACCACTGGTAATAACACCGGGCTGTATGCTAGTCCACTGTTTTTACCCACCATACCTTTCTAGACAGAGGCCCCCCTTATCCATATCAGTACTGACCCTGCTTCACAGGTGAACAGTATATTCCGCACTGCCAGGCAGGGTCCCCTCTAGAATTAAACACAAGCAACCCATACACTGGTTTCAGTCAATTTCAGAAGGGTGCAGCTTGAGTCTCATGGTGCATTGAGCATGGGATCCATGTCTGGGCATTCCTGTCACATTAAGGGTGTCAGTTAGTCAGTCAGTGATGAAAGTCTTTATTTCGATTTGTATCATAAAAGAAAAATAAACATCAAACATATAATGCATTTCATGATTATTAAAAATCCATAAATACTATACACACTAAAACCTAGAATAAAACAGTATTAAATATCACACCGAAAGACACATGACAGATTCCATAGAAAAAGGAGAATATCTTCAAAAAAGTATTAAAACCATTATCTAACCCACGAACATTACTTGAGGTATGGCTCAGGGACTCAGATTCCGTAATCGTATAGACCAGGCCCAACTAGCGAACTTTGACACACCAATGACAATATAGTCGGAGGTGTCCGTTTTTCAGAATCCTACTTGCAGTCATTACAGATCTAGTGCCCAATGAACAACATACAGGCCTTAACCAGACGCGTCTGTGTAATGAGTACATTGTACAACAAAATAAGAAATGATCAATAGTTTCTGCTTCCTTCATACAAAAGGGACATTTGTCACTACTTTCTGGGTTCCAAGAGTGTGTTAACCCACGTACGAGGAGTGAGCCCACTGTCAGCTGGTGATACAATTTTCGATCGAGTGGTTTAGTTATAATGTCCCAATATTCTTCATAGCTTGGAACTTCCTTGATGGCTAGAAAGGCCGAGGTCATAGAGGACCCCCACACAGTAGATAATCTCTTCTCCTTGATTCTTCTCCAATACATTTCTTTAAAGATCTTCTTAGATGGAAAATTGGCGCTAGCTGGATCCACCCACAGGGCCTCCAATCCCATATCCAGCAATGACGCTCTAAGAGCGGATAGCTATGGGACCCTAGAAGCCCCCTGTAATCCCTCTATCTCCAAGATAGCCGCAGCATACATGGACAGTCCCGGTGTAGTCCAGAAGCGCCGCCAGAACGCCAGTGGTCTATACCGTACCATGTCCTCTATCGGATTACATCCTAAGTCAAACAATAGGGGGATGCGAGGAGTAGATGGGGGTAGACCTATAGCTGTTCTAAGGAACTTGTTCTGTGCCACCTTTAATCTAGATAAGTCGCTATAACCCCACAGTTCAGCTCTGTATAAAATGGAAGGTAACATTTTTGAGCCATAAATTTTAATCAGGGGGGCCAGGGGTTTGGTAAATGAGTTAGAGTGTTCCTTCAATAAGGCCCCCCCCAAGCTGGGCATGTTTAAGGGACAAGAGGTCTAGCTGGGGTTTCCAGCTTAGGTTTTCACTCAGGGTGACACCCAGATATGTAAAGACCTCTGTTTGGTCCAAGGTGATCCCACTCATTTTAACCTTGGTTTTAACAGCTCTTGGGCCCGAAGGACGATACATTTGGTCTTTCCAACGTTCACCTCCAGCTCATGCTCGCTGCAAAAAACCCCAAAACAGGACAAAGCTAGCTGTAAGCCCTGCCTCGTTTTAGAAATTATGAGCGTGTCGTCACGAACATGAGCAGGGGAACTTTCCTGCCAACAAGGGAGGGCGCATTGGTCGGGAAGTTAGAAAAATAGTTTGTCACAACATTAATAAACAGGGAGAACAGGGTAGGTGCTAATACACACCCCTGTCTAACCCCTTCAGCGACCTCAAATCTATCTGTCCCCTCTCCTTGCTTGCCCCATCTGACTTTGGCATAGGTATTTGTATGCAAATTCATAAGCAAAACCACCTGCTCTCTTGGCATGCCCAACCCCAGTAAGACTTCCCACAGCTTGGTCTTGGGTACTAGGTCGAAAGCAGACCTGAGATCAACGAAGGCCTCAAAAAGTAAACCCCCGCCTCTAGTAGTACCACTTTCCAATATAAAAGCATGAACCTAAATACCTGTTTAAGGGTCCCCATGTGCGGGCAAAAGCCTGCCTGTAGTGGCGATAAAATATCAAAATCAGACATCCAGCACTGAATTCGACCCAAAAGAAGGCGTGCCACAATTTTTTGTACCGCATCAATAAGGCTAATTGGGCGATAATTAGCCGGCGCGGAGCGGTCGCCTTTCATTTAAATTGGAAGGATCTCAGCCGCCACCCATGAATCAGGAACCCCTGCACCTTTCGCAAGGGCATTAGCTAGTGATGTCAGGTAAGGGACCCAGAGATCATGATCCTGTTTAAATATGTCAGCCGGAATAGAGTCGGGACGCAGTGCCTTACCACTCGGGATGGCCTTTAGGACCGCCCTTACTTCACTAGGGGTAAATACCAAGGCTTCATCACAAGTAATGGGAGGCAATATGGCACTGGTATTAGGCTTAACTTTAAATTGATTGCCATAATACAAAACCCATTCCTTTGGCTCCACAAAATTTGAAGGAACTGCATCTTTGGGGCGGTTGCCCCATTTGAGATAATGCCAGAATTTGATCATATTATGCCCCTGACAAGCCTCAAGCAGTTCCCTCCAACGTTCCTCATCCCAGTTCCTTTTAGCTGAGATTTGAGAAGCCTTGTATGTGGCCCTACAACTACGAATAGTATCCTGGGCTCTAGATTTTATGGCTGAGTGCATGGCTCTTTGAGCCTGTCTACATACATTGTCAAACCATGAGCAAGGTCTCAGCTTTTTGCTTCTGATATTAGGCGGGAAACTCTTAACAAATATTAATTTAAGACTTGTAAAGAGGTCGCTATGTAAGATAGGAATATTTTCTATAAGCTCTGACTGCTGCCCAAGACAATGGATTTTAACTAATGTGGCCATGAGCAAGCTCCTAATCCGGGACATAGCACCTTAATTTAAGGCTATTTTCGGCCATCTTACCCTTCTTTCATCGTTGGCTAAGGTAGCCTGAACCATAAGAGTTTCAGCCAGAATAGACTCAGAAAAGCTATTGTCTTTTATAGAGAGTACTAGGGGGTTGTGGTCACTTTCAGCTCTACATATGACCTCCATGTCTAACAGGCCAGACCACATCTCTAGATTTACCATAATGTAATCTATACGGGACCCAGATCTCCACTGTCGTATGTCACAGCCCCTAGCCTATCTGACTTCAGCCTACCATTGACTGCTCGCATGCCCTTATCCAGTGATAACCCCTTCATAAACAGGGAAGCTTCTGTCCATTTCTTAATGGGTTGTAGTTCCAACCCGGGGATACCCCACAGAGAATCCTCAGCCTCTGAGAGCCTACCATCCTCCATACCTAGGGGCTCGAAGCAGGTATTGAAATCTCCCATCACCACCCTGTTTACACTATTGGGTAAGGAGCTTAAAAAGCTCTCCAGTAAGAGAGCAACCGGGGAACATTTCCCCCCTGGAAGACCCCTCATATAAATGTTAATAAGGATAACATCCAAACCCTTTGAAAAGCTGACCCGAATGGCCAACATGTCCAGACTATCAATCGGGATCTCTACCACTGTCACACCCTCACGTTGGTGGACCCAGATTGCTAAGCCTCCCACTGGTCTACCTCTTGCGCCCTTCACCGCTGATTTAAAAAAAATCAGAAAACCTGGTCGAAAAACCTGGGATATAGCCCAAGTTTCCTGAAATGACCAGATATCTGATTTATCAATAAAGCTAGCCCAGTCAGGTAGTACAAGCTTGGATTCCAGGCCAGCTATGTTCCAAGATGAAACCTTTGCCATAGGAACAACCGGTCTACGGGTCTCCACCTGGCAAGCCATAGAATTGACAAGGATTGTGCTATTTATACTTGAGATAGGTGTTAAACATGGGGTAGTGAGAGGGGGGGAGGGTCCGACTTCTGCGATACAAGGTTGTCATCAACCCCCCCAGAGACAGAGGGAAGACAGCCAGATTGCTGAGGTTTTATCTGGACCTTCTCTTCCCCAAGTCAGTCGATTTCCCCTAGATTTGATAGTGAGACAAAACGGTTAATTGTGGAGATTGGGTGGGTAAATCGAGTATTAAAGTGATTGAACCTATGATGTTGAAGCTCATCCCTGAATACCGGGGTCGGGAGACTCTGATGGAAATCATGCATTTTCAGTGTGAGCAAGGGCGGAACCATATTTAATCTAGGATAAAAATAACATAGGCTATGCGATTGTATCCCACCCTTCCTGTAACTCTCCCACCCTTCACAGATGCACGTTACTGCTCTGGGATCTCTGAAGTTTACAATCACACAATCCCCTTCCCTGTCCTTACGTCTACTGCCCAACTAGCTAACCCTCCTTACTAGTAGAATCTCCCCGTTGATATGAGCACGGAGAGGTCGAAAATTGCTAAGCCAAAAGATGACTTTAATTTTCAGTTCCCTATGGTTTTCCAGCTTGCCCTGTGCCAGCTCTGGTACTCCTAACAGAATAACAGTATAGGGAGCTGAGTCAGGCGGGAGGTCTAGAAAGGGTGTTTTTGACTTCCTACCTGTATTTTCGATGACCCCCCTCCTTTTGGGTGGCTACTAATGCCAATGTAGGTGATTCTCTCTCCTGCCTAGCCGCACTTGTGGTACTACAACACTCTTACTAGTGGAGGTGCCAGAGTATTCTTCATTTAGATTGCCCTTCATTTCGGTCTGGTTTTGGCATGGGGGTGCTGAGGGCAAAGAATTCCTAATGTTAGTCGATAGGACAGTACCAGAATCCAGAATTTGGCCTCCTACAACTGGACTCGTTTGTTCACTACCTCGACAAATAACCTTTTCTAGAGCCATGGTGTTAGTTTTAACTGTCTTATCAAAATTCCCCAATTTTTCGAGAATCCCTTTAATCCTCTCAAAAAGAGGAAGCATCAAACAGTTCATAAGGTGCTCTATTTGGCCCAGTAGTTTATCAGAAGTCTGGGTTGGCAGTTCTACAGAATCCCTGTTCGCTGGCACTAGGGGGGAATGTATTAAGTTACTAACTCCCGCAGAAGGCAGGGATGCAGTGACTTTACACTGGGTAGTCATTTTAGCGAGTTTAGAGTATCTACCCTTTTGGGCACCTCCCCCTAGCTTCCTTTTCCCGTGTTTAGCCGATGATACTATGGTACTTGCAGAACCCAGCCCCGGTGGTGTCCCTAATAGAGTGGAATCAACAGAGGAACTATCAGCAGATACCGCAGAACCCTCAACCGCACTGCTGATGTTCAAACCAGTTACCTCTCTGGAGGAGTGGAGGGAAGAGCGGTCCGGCGTGGTTGCATCCCTTAAAGTACCCATTGAAGAGCGTTTATTAAAAATAGGTTCATGAGACAGTCTCTTCTCTGGTAGAGCAATATCAATTTCCAATACAAAGGCTGCCCGCGTTATAAATTGGTCCATAGTTCTAGAAATAGACCCACCCGTTATGCTAGTGGCGCTATTTTTTCCCCTTCCCTTCCCTGGAATGGGTGACATAGTGGAACCTCTACCCTAATGGTGAACAGGAAGAATCTGGATAAAAGTAGAACGGAACAATGGCACACTAGCTGGGGAGATCCAAAATTAGAACATTATAACACCTCACTTAACATACAACACTACCTTACAGGCTCATAAACAAACAGTAAGCATGAAATAAAGAGTCAAAATACAGTAAAAATAAAAAGGGGGTGGCCCAGCCCAGCCTTGTCCAGCCCCGGACGGCCACAGACGGCCCGCCCTTTGCCCGCGTGCTCCCACGATGTGGGGAGTGACGCGGATATTTGTGCGCCTCCTGGCGCGTTAATCCGGTATGCGGCTTCCGGCCGCAAGGTCTGATGGGGCTTGGAGTCCACTATGTGCCCACTCGGCTGCCGCATTATGGATGAAGAAGCGCAGCGGCGGGGGCCAAGCGGGAGCACCACACACCACACAGGAGAGCGGGGGCGACAGAAAAATCAGGTTTGTTTGTCCGGGGGAATACGTAGGGATCACCAGTTCTACCAATGTCTGTGGGCAAAGAGCGTCACGCTCCGCCGGGAGTGACGCGGATATTTGTGCGCCTTCTGGCGCGTTAATCCGGTATGCAGCTTCCGGCCGCAAGGTCTGATGGGGCTTGGAGTCCACTATGTGCCCAGGAACTCACCCCCACTCGACTGCCGAACTATGGATGGGGAAGCGCAGCGGCGAGGGGCGAGCGGGAGCACCACACACCACACAGGAGAGCGGGGTCGGCAGAAAAATCAGGTTCATTTGTCCGGGGGAATACGTAGGGATAACCAGTTCTACCAATGTCCGTGGGCAAAGGGTGTCAAATACAAAAGAAATCAAGGTGGTGAATGGAGTGCCTGAATTACTATCAGCCACTGGTGATCGTTCAGGGTAACATTCTGTTCTATTAATCACCTGAGCATGAAGCATATGATACTGCATATAGCAGTTGATGGTGGCAGTTCTGCACATGGCAACATATCAGCTTATGCAAATGCATGTTTATGAAATGGACTCATGCCAAATTGCTGCATTCTATCAAAAGAATGCAGACAGTCCATGTCTGTCCATGCTATCCCATCTTTTTTCTACTAACCACTGCTCTGCCAAACTAAACTTACAAACTTACAAATGATGGGGCAAGATGGGGTGAGATGCATTTAAAGGGACATTTTCGTCATTCCAAATTTATTTGTTTCCCATTTTTGCTTCAGTATGGCTAACATTTTTTGCTATAATCGCAGTCTTTAAGTACCCCCTCATCTGTTCACATCCAACTTGCAATTATTTGTATGTTCAACATACACTTCATAGATCAATGGAATAAGAGCTACCCTGCATAGTCTTTTTCTTGTACCTTCTTTCATATCTTTTAAAAGTGCACCAATACATGGAATTACACCAAAACGCTTCTTTCAAACTAATGGCTGATGTGCAAAGCCATTTAGCGGTTGCAAACTTGCTAAATCTCATGGTCGACAACCACTAAGGGCCAAATTACGACTGTGACTGTGACTGTGACAGTGCAGGAGCAGGGGTTCCATTCTGCTGCCCTGCTCCCACACCACCAACGCCGAGTGAGCACTGCCTGCCAGATTGTGGGTTTCCCTGTGTCTGGCGGACATTTCTTTGGCGGTCCTATGGCGGTGCCTTTGAAAATGAGTACTGCACTGGGAGCGCCAAAGGCAGTTCAAAAGTGCAGAGTCCATGCTGTGCAGGAACTACGGTGCATGCACACAGGGCGGTACAACATGTGCCCCTCTGAATGCACCCGGTGCACAGGGCCAAGAGGAGGCTCATTAGGGCCCCCTTCTTTCCCACTGCCAGCTGTTTCATGGAGTAAGAACCCTTATGAGATCCCGCTGGCGGTGAGGAAAGTTGTAATATGCTGGCAGTGCTGCCACACACCACCAAGCATATTTTAGGCCCTCAGACCTCCACATCACCACCAGAGATCTCTGCTCCCTGGCAGTTGCAGCAGTGCCATGGCGGTCTGACAGTCAAGTTGTAGTCTGGCAGTCGGAGCGCTGGTGCAGCAGTGCCTGGACTTCCACAGCTGCATCACCATGAGTTTGGCGGTCCTCGGACAGCGCACCTTAGTCCAATGGTGTATGCATGATGCTTAGCATACAATTTGTTCTGGAAGGGTACAAAATACAATTCTTAGACAACTTTTAAAGGTTTTCTACTTTGTATGTGTATTGTATAATTGAGCACACATGAAAAGCTGTCAAGATTGGAGCAATAAAAGCATTTGTCCTTGATATTACCAATGTCAAAACATTGTGATTTTGTATGCAAAACCCTGTGCACTTTTTGTAGTAGGTAAGGTTTTGCATGAAAAAGGATGTTTGCATGGGAAAACACATATACCACCTATGGAATGCTATGTGAAGCTCTGCATCATTTGTGGTGACTTTCCAGTGGAAAGTATATTTCAACTAAACCACTTACGTTGATTTGTGCCTCTTTTGTAACTTAAAACCCAGTGCAAAATGTTAGTAAATATATCCTTAGGTGCCTATATTTGTCCCACAGACTGCAAGTTCCATTCACAGTAACATACTGCTTGTGAAATCCCCATTGACCCTGCAGATGCTACAATTGAATCCCCTGACATTAGGGATTTGGGCGCTGCTATTGTATTGTACAGTGGTTCATGTGGGGTGCCACACAGAGCACAAGTCGTAAAAAAGAAGTGGGGGTACGCGGACGTCACGACAAGAAGTGACATCACGAAAGGTAGCTTGCACTCAGTTGCAGTTTATAGTTATCAAGCTCCCGGTAAAATAAGTGGGGGGGACGCCATCTACCTGCATGTTACCCCGACTCGAGCACTGGTGCCACAGCAACTTTTTGGACAGGTAGCATGCTACACTATGAGGGCGTGTGTGGCTGTCAGAGTGTTGTATTTATAATCATTCTATACGGAAGTGTTTTGACTTCATGGATCAGTAACCAGAGAGATGCTCCTATCTTGTCTTGGGGTGCAGTGCCTATGAGTGGAGCAGGAGCAGTGAGAGATACGCACTCAAATTATAATATAGTTATGACTAAAGCATAGAGGCAGTACACAGCACAAGCCTTATCAGAGGGACGGTCAGGTGATATGTGTATATACACTAAAAAAGAGGGGTAAACAGAGATGGCTTGGGAATCCATCTGGCAACATCTGCAAGAAAGGATTATGTAAAATGTGTAAAATGGTAGTGTGTGAAATTTGCATTATTTGTGCAGAATCATGCAAAATGTCAGGTAAATTATGTGAAATCAGGGGTAAGGATGCAACTGCAAATCCATTATTTACTGCTGTATGTGAGCACGAAAAAAAAATTCCAGTAAAAACATAGCACAAAAATACATTAGTGGCACAAGCAACAGAAAGTCACGTTCTGGACATTCACATTATTCCAATGCACTTGCAGTCAATGTTTACCACAAATGGCACGTAGTTATGTGAAATGGCACAATTTCGGGAATTCTGCATAACAAGTGTACCATGAAATTCTATACATTACGCAGTTTTTCTTTTTATAATGGCTATTTTTTTTATTTGTTCATGGAACGTTTGTGGGCTGAACAACAGGAAAAAAGGGGGGTTATGGCACTGATTTTAAAAAACATGGGGGTGAAGCTTCTTTGTGTTCAGGAAACACATATTGTGTGGAATAACAGGGATTGCTTTAAAGATTTGAGTCTTGAAGTTTTGGTATGTACAAGACAGGGATCGACAACAAGAGGGGTAGCGATCTTAAAAAAATATGGCTGGGGAGAGTGTAAACGAGCTAAAGCCCATTCTTATGGAAGATGTGCTATTATTGAATTGCGGGTCAGTACTTTTACTGTTACTGTATGCTCTATATATGCTCCACATGTAGATGATCTGAAAATGCTTAATGAAATTAGTATAGAGCTTGCTTTGTGGCCCGCCCCGCTCGTGATCTGTGAAGATTTTAATCTCCATTTACCGGGAGACTTTGATATCCGCTGTAATGGCTGCTACCCTGGTAGAAAGCACGAGGTCTTTAAAGCCACAAAAGGCATTATCAACGAGTTTGGTTTAGTAGATGTTTGGTGGCTTAAAATCTCTGATACTCCTAGTTACACTTTTTTTTCCGCCCGCATCAAAAGCATGTTCGGATTGATTATTTTTTTGCCCCTTTAAAATTGTTAACTAATGATAAGATCGAGATTTTTCCCAAAAATATATCCGACCATAACCCAGTCATTCTTGAACTAGTAGCTGATACTCCGTCTTATCCCATCAGGAGTTCATGGACTTTCGATCGTCAGCTTCTGGTGGACCAGGCGTATTTGCAACACATGATCAAATGGATACCAGACTTTTTAAAGTTTAATTTAGGATCTGCCCCTGTGGGAATTGTCTCGGACGCTTTTAAAGCCGGTGTTCTGGGGAGACCCTAAGTTTTTCTATAAATAAACAGCGTAGTATCATGGCTAAACAAGACATTGAATTGACTAAACTACATGCGTTAGAACTGGCTTTGATGCGAACCATTAACTCTAATCAAGAATACGAGCTGAAATTGCGAGACCTAGCAGTTCAAAGAATGAAAATATATGAATGCCTTGCAGAGAAATTAGCCGCCCAAATAGCAATCCATAGTGCGGACATGTATGAGGTTGGTGAAAATTCAGGACGATTATTAGCCAAGCGGTTAAGACAGAAAGTAGTGGCTTGGAAAATAGAAGCCATACAGGATGTTAATGGCGTAAAACAGACTGAGTCGAGAAAAATTCTGAAAACATTTAGAGAATTTTAGAGTAATCTTTATCTAAACGAGGATTCCCCCCACACTGTAGAGGAGGTAGCCGAGTTTCTTGGTGATCAAGAATTTCCCATACTTACTAACCACCATAAGGAAGTGTTAGAGGCAGATTTTACGGAACAGGAACTTGAAGTGGCAATCTTCTCTTTAGCCATAGGTCCTGATGGGATTCCTTTGGAATTCTTTCGAACTTTTTTCTCCATGCTGAAGGATCATCTGCTGGAAGTTTTTCTTATGGCACAAAGAAGTACACCTCCTGCCTCCTGACAGAAATCAATAATTACAGTGTTTTTAAAGAAAGATAACCCCCCTTTGCTGCCAGCCTCATACAGATCAATATCACTAATTAATGCTGATAGCAAGCTTTACTCTAAAATTTTGGCTACCCGACTTTCTTCTATGATTTCTTCCTTAGTCCCTCATTTATAACATGGGTTTATCCCCGGTCGTGATACAACAGATCACATACGACGAGTTATTGCCCTAATGGATTGGGCAGAGGTGACAAAAACATCTATAGGCGTGACCCTGTTGGATGACGAGAAGCCATTTGAAAGTGTCGCTTAGCCTTACCTCTGGGAAGTGCTGCGCCTGAAGGGGTTCGGGCCACGAATCCTTCAGGCAATTAAGACCTTGTACTTTTCCCCTAAGGTATTTATACGCTTAGCCGGAACAGAATCGAATCTTTTTCCGGTTCTAAGAGGCACTCAGCAAGGCTGTCCGTCTTCCCCTTTATCATTTGCATTATATATTGCTTTCTTTTTGGTTAAATTAATCGAATGTAGTCATATTAAACCTGTTAGTGTAGGTGAGATGGAATATAGTGCACTAGCTTATGGCGACGATATCGTGGTAATAACCACCGATCTGCAGCCCGCTTTAACATCCGTTGAAGCTTTGGCGAAGCAATTCGAGCACTTCTCGGGATATAAGCTGAACATAAATAAGACCCAGATTCTGTATGTGGGGGATAATTCTCCGTGAGGTGTAACTGTCGTATCAGAGGCTACGTATCTTGGTATTAAAATTACTTCGCCAGTCAGTAAGATCCCAGAAATTAACTTTAATCCAGTCTTAGATAAAGTTAAATCTACGTTAGAACACCTTAACAATCTTCATCTATCATTACATGGAAGAGCAAATGTTTTGAAAATGATTGTACTTCCTAAATTCCTTTATTTATTTAGATCTGTCCCAATAGAATTTTCTGTTACCTGTTTTAAAAGACTCGAAAATATTTCCACAAGATTTCTTTGGGGCTATAAAAGGAATAGAAGGGCCTATAAAAATATGGTTCTTCCCAGATCTAGGGGCCAATGGGGAATTCCATATTTTTTATTTTATTATTGGGCTTCGGTTCTGCAATTTATTTTTCCCTTAGTTGTTGGCAACAAATGTAAGTTATTATCATGTCATCATCCTTCAATATATAAATTTGCTCTAGGAGAAGAGGTTAATGGTTGCTTTCTGAAAATACTTGAACCTAGGTATTATAAAAAAAATCAAGTTTAAGGTTCTTATTGCTGCGTTCTCAATTTGGAAACAAATTAAGCGGTTTTTAGGGTTACCTCAAATAAATCGTTATACTCCTTTTCAGGCAGCAGGAATTTTTCCTAATATTTTTCGAGATTCAACAGCCAGAAACTGGTATCAGCTTGGAATCAATAATTTAGGAGATATGTTTCATGACCTTCAACCACTGTCCTTTATTGAGTTACAACGGAAATTTGGTGTACAGAAGAAAGACTTCTTCAAGTTCTTGCAAATTCGAAGCTTCTATGGACACTTGGGTCAATATAATGTACGTTTTAAGGTATTTCCTTTGATAGAGGGGATGGGAAAAGGGTTCCCAATAGGTTTTTTTTATGCTCAATTAATTTCGCTACTTTCAGATGATTTGGAGCAACTTCAGGAGAAATGGAGAAGTAAATTAAATGTATTGACAATTGATCTTCACTCTTCGATTTCTTTAGCCAACGATGTGTTGATTTCCGGTAGAATGAGGGCACAACATTATATGGTTTTGTATGATATGTATTACTCCCCTAGGATAGTTTCCAAATGGAGTACTGGCGCCGGAGCAAGCTGCAGCAGATGTGGCTTTTATGCTGCTGATACGCAACATATGTTTTTTCATGTCCTAAGTTGGCTGATTTATTAGGGTCGATTTGTCAGTTCTTGAGAGAAATACTTGACTCCTCAATTTCCATTTCTGCAGAGCTGGTTTTGTTTGGCACTGAGTCTAAAGTGCTGCCTATATCGGAGGAACGTTCTGCCTTTTTATTTATTAGTATGGCTTTGCTGCATGCCTGCATCACTAAAGGCTGGACATCTCCAGATCCTCCGTTATTTTTCTCTTGGAGGGCTCAGCTGTTATCTAGGTATAACCTTGAAGTTTCCATATTTAAAACTAAGATTATTCGTAAACGGAGTACAGGGTTAAAAATTTGGACTCTTATAACTGATTGGATCTAAATGAATTTTCCTTACTTTATTTCTAAAATGTTTTTTTTTTCTCTTTCTCTCATAAACCCCGGTGTTGTGCTTAATCTTCTGAGTTGGTATTTCTTGCTGCCCTCATTTAATTATCAATGTTTAAATTGTTTTTTGCTGCTTTTGTGATAATATTTGCATTTGATTGTATCACACAAATGCTTTGTTTACTGTGTATTGATTGATTGGTTTTTCCCCTTTTTATATCCATTTTGCTTCTCTGTATCTTGCTTGTTCCTTGCATAAAAAAAGTTTAAATAAAATTTTAAAAAAGCCTAAAAATGACATCAAGCGGTAATGACGGGAGCTGGTACTACAAAAAGTAGTCATGCACCATTTATTTCAAAGGCAGGGATACTGCCTAATAATGTACAATGATATGTCATTTACTTTGGAGAAGAACACCATGAGATGCGGAGAGATCAGTCCCCTGGAAGACTTTTAACCAGGCCCACTGGAATTATTTGGCAGTGGAGGGCCAAATTCTGCGGCAGGTTTGAGGTCATTATGCGGCATGAATAGGCAAATTATGTTGTGTGATGTGGCACACCTTGTGATAGTATTACTTCATTAGCATTTCATTTTTAAACATGTTAGCACTGCCTGGGCATTAGTTTAATACTCAAATATAGCAACAAGTAACAGAAAGGTGACCAGTCAACCTTTGCAAAGGGCATTCCACTATGGGCAACACGTGTCGCTGCATTTTTAGTAACTTTTGAACCACCTGAGCTAGAAAGAATTTTTTTGTTTAAATCAGCAGATTGTGTGGCAGGTGAAGAATTATGTGGCAAATGCAGCAAATCCACTATAACCATATAACTATGCGGAAATTGCAGTGGCCCGCACAACCACACAATTCTAATATCCCTGCTTTTAACTAAAAGAAATGATGCTCAAGCAGTGATCTTATAAAGGGCAGGGTTTTTTTGTAAGAAAAAGAAGACCATTAGACTGTAAAGGACCCGCCTATGAAAACACACAGACATAAGCATGCAGTCAACATTTGTGCCTAAATGTATATTTAAGTCAAAGATATAGGTTTTCCTACTAGTTCTGGAAAAAAAGTAATGATTTAGATTTTTAATATAAATGTGTTTTAATGGGCATTTGCTTCTGTGGCCCGGCTCTTTCACACTAGTTAAAAAACGTGAAATATAGTTCTTCAACCGGTTAAAGACTTCAGAAGCCGACTTCGGCTCTTTTAGTGGGGTTGCTTTATTTTACAACACACTTGAGGACGGGATTGTAACTACTAAAAATAAGACAAGAGAAATTGTACTCTGTCGTCGAGTTTGTGAAACAGTAATCTGGAACTATGAACAACACTGATGAATTTTTATGTGTGTAAATCATAAAATGACAATGAAGACAAAAAACGAATGTTAAAAGGCTGCAGCTTTGAAAATGTTTATTTTTCAGGGAAATATTTACCTTGCTGTAAGCCTGTGTGCTGTGGGCATGTGAGACTGTAAGTGAGTGCAGTTCTCAAAAATCTGCAGACACTGGTGCGGGGGTCAAAGCGACTTGGCTGGGGCTGGGAGTGGCAGGCTAGGCCCTTTGTCCTGCAAGAGCGTTTCTTCGCACCTGTTCGCAGCATCCCTTGGAATGACAATGCAAGCCCTCACCTCGCATCAGCAGGAGGGGGAGGGGACTGTCTCAAAGGATGCAGGTGAACAGCGCTTTCCTCTTTGAAAGTGTAAAGGTCTGCCCACGCAGTAACAGGGAGGGAGTTTCCATTCTTAAGCCCGGGAGAAGGTGCAGTTCAACATATTTACCAGTCAATTAGGTCACAGAGGGTCAGGATCTCGCAATGGCACAGACCGGTAAGGTACAAGTTCAGCAGCTGCTTGACACTTTCATGTGCTGTATCTACATTTATTTGTAAACTAAAATAAATATTCCCGGTTTTCATTTGGCTTAAACAATGAGTTCATTTATCCTGATTCTGGTTCTTTTCCTTCTTCTGAAAAGTAAACATGACGTGGAGAATGCGAAGACAGTGGAGGCCTTTTAACTGAGCTTCCTCTGCTGAGCAGCCAAGTTTAAAAGTGTAAATGCATGCTAACGCACTCACTTTTAATGTGGTGTTTCAACCCCCACGGACAAGGCCCCTTTTTTCACAAGAACTGCCTTCCACTAGGATGGATGCATTTTTGAGCAAATAACTTCCTGGACAAGCTCCCTTGTGCTTTAATCTTTGATTACAGTATTCTGGTCCTGAGGTGAGGGGTCTCTCTGACTGTTGTGGTACATCACACAGGCTTCAATCCATTAAAACATGTAAGACCAAGGGGGCGTGGCTTGCACGCCGCTGCAAGATGGCGGATCATGCTTGAGCTCGGGAACCACAGCGGCTGTCGGGACGATTTTGGAATCCTGTTCGATGCCGTTTTTCACTCCCGAATCTGTAATAATGCTTCGGAATGTGCCGTGAAGGTTTTCCTGCACACTACATCTGCTGAAAAAGGCTGGAACTGCTCTTTTCCTTCTGTGAAAGCCTCGCTATTGGAGCTGCTGCGAGCGGCCGCCATTTTGTTTCTCCGGTGGCGACGCTCGTATTTCTTCTCACAGGCGCAATGTACTACAACTGACATTCCTTACCTCCCTCCGCTGTCTTTTTATGATGCCCTATCTCACCTGGAGTGTTTGCGCTGTGTAACCGGTTATAGAGGTTACCTCTCACTAAAAAGACATTGTTCCTTCTGCGCTCTTGTAGTACCTTCCATGCTTGTACCTCAGCTGTACCTCAGCTGCTTCTAGCCGCCATTTTGCGCTCTAAATGTCACGGCCATACTCTGAGCTTTTTTTTTAGCATACTGTGTTTATTTTTGGTGTGACTTGCTGAAGTGCCATTTGTGTCACATTTGGCCTTTCTTTTTGGGGTTTTTCCCTCTACGCATTCCTATTCTGCCACATTTTTGGGTGCGTTTATTGGATCTTGCTCCTTTGGCAGACACCATGGGCCCTTCCCCCACTACTAAAGACTCTAAAGGGACTCTAAAAAGGTTTAAACAACAGTCCCCCACTCCTGAGTCTTCTCAGAAGGATTCTAATACCACTCTGGGTGCTATTTTGGCGCGCCTTAGTGCTGTACATGATGTTGCGCAATCTACCAAGACTAATACTGATTTATTACAGGTTGATGGTTGCAGCTATCAGGAATGACTTTAAAGCTTTATCTCTCAGAGTTACAACTGCAGAATCCCGTATTAGTGTAATGGAGGATAATACCCATCAACATTCGAAGGCTTTCCACCAGATGGAACGTTCAATAGCGGCTTTGCGTAGAGATCTCACAGAGCAAGAAGATCGTAATCGGAGGAGTAATTTACGTATTTTTGGTCTTCCTGAAAATGCAGAGCAATCAGCCTTCTATCCACTTGGCTTCCTTCTACCTTACAAATCTCCTTTCAGAGAGACTTTGAAATTGAGAGAGCCCATCGAGTTCCTACATTCAAACCTAAATCTTCCACATATCCGAGGGCGGTAATTTTTAAACCGCTACAGCACCAACATTCGGAACAAATTTTGGCTCATATGAGAAAGGTTAAATCGGTGGCTTGGGAAGGACATCGGATTTCTATTTCACAAGATTTTTCTAGAGACACTGTAGTTCGAAGGAAAGGATTTCTAAATCTGCGCAAACGTCTTCTGGACATGAACATTCCCTTTTCTTTTGCTGGTCCTTCCAAGTTCCATATCACTTTCAAGGGTTGCTATCGTATTTTTGATGAACCTGCTGATCTTTCTTCCTTTTTGGATAACCAGTCGGAGACACAGATGGACTCTTCGTCTGCTCCTGGTCCTTGTCTTCTGCTCCTGGATCTTCTGGAACTTGATTCTTTTTATGTTTCTCTTTTTGTGTAAATCCTTACATATTTCTGTCCGCAACATGTAACTGTTTCAATTCTACGTGTTGCCTTTGACTCATCTCACCTTCTCAGGTGTTTTGTTATTCGTATTTCTTTCATCATGGCTACCTATGTTTCTCTTCGTAGCCTTTAGGTTTCTTTGTTCTCCCTGACGTTTTGGTCTCTTCTTCTTTTTATGATATTTCATCTGCGTTAGTTGTTCTTTTTGTGTTATCAGTTATTATTCTTCTCTTTTAGTGTTTCTTTGATGGTGGTCCAGTGTCACTATCTTTGCCATTCGTCTTTAGTGGTGCTTTTTTGTCTTTTTCTAGTTGTTATAATTTTGGTAGGATTTTTCGCCTCCTCGTCTCTTCCTTGCGTGGTATTACCTCGCGTCGTATTGTCTTATTGCCTTTCCTTCCCTACATTGTCGCTCGCCTTATATGTTGTTTTGGTTTTTCATTCCTATTATCTGGTTTTCTTTGTATATACTTCTTTTTTATACGCCACAATTATTCCTTCCTCGTTTTGTTGTAAAGTTTCTTTGTAATATTTCTGTTTCATTATTGCCTACAGTCACAGGTCTTATTCCTTCTATCTTTGTATGTTGAACATCCTTTGCTTGTTGGATTTCCTGCTACACACTTTCACAGTACTTCGCACGATGCCAGTTTTTTCTTTCTCTTCTGTTCATATTTTCTTCTATGTTTCCTTTCTCCTTGTCTCTATTGATCATATGTTGCTCTATATCTTTTGGTTCTGTGCCTATGATGTACGTTCAGTTTATCCTCGGTCCAATACTTTATAAATTCACTGTTCCCTCTATCTAACAATCTCATTATACGTCTTTTTTGCTTGAACTTGTGATGAATTTCTATTTATTGTTATTTCTAGTTCATGTTCATTCATGATGTTTACTATTATAGTACTTATTAGGCATTAAGTAGTCTGATTCATCTGTTTCCTTACTTTACTGATGGTTTATACCTTCTGTATATAGTCCCCTATGTCGTTCAGCTCCTTTACTGATTTCTACTACCCATTTCTGACTCACAGTTTTGCATTATGTTTCTCTCTTATAGCATTTCTTATATGATCACTCTGTGTACTTTGTACTTTTGGTACATGACAGTGTATTTGTTTCCTTTTTTTCCATTTAGTTGTCTGTTTGATTTTTAGATTGCCTTCTTTTTATGATGATTGCTTGCTTATATATTTCATGATGTTTTCATTTTTCTTACTATTGCGCTTTTATTTTTTTATTTTTTACTTAACCCATAGTCCTCTTACGACCTTTTCATTTTTCTTTTGCTCTTTTTCTACATTGCTCTGCTTCCTTTATTACCCTTTTTAAATATCACCTACTTTACCCGCTATTCTTGGGTTGTTATTTTTAACTTGATTATTGGATTTTTCCCGGCAGTCTGCTTGCTCCCGCATCCATGTCTCCCCTGGTATGCATTTGGTCCTCTCTAGACCTCCCCTGGTGGGTCTCTTTTCTCTGTTCTCTCTATTCTTTTCTGATACTTCTCTTTCCACTTTCCTTTTCCTCTTCCTCTCTTCATTCTCTTTCTTCCCCTTTTGTCTTCTGGATCCTCCTGTAGTGTTCTCTTCTGCTGCACAGCGCTGTTGGTCCTTGATCTGTGTTTTGTTTGTCGTCTTACTCTCCTTACTATGTGTCTTGCTCGGTTTTTATTTCTATGTTAACCTATGTCTGGGTTGAATGTAGTTTCCCTTAATGTTAAGGGATTAAACCATCCGGTTAAGAGGGCTACGGTTCTTGATTATTGTAAATCTCTCTCTTCTAATTTAGTCTTCTTACAAAAAACAAAGGTCTCCTATAAAGAAGCATTGTTATTACAGAAAGAATGGGTTCTTGATGTGATGTGTTCGGATGCCCTTGGCAAAAAGAATGGGGTCATAACACTTATTTCTAAAAAATCTGGATTGTCAGTCATATCTGTGGAGCATGACTCTGAGGGACGATGGTTGTTGTCTCGTTTGTCTAATGGCTCTGCTGATCTTTATGTTTTGCCCCAAATGCTGATAATCCTTCTATTTGGCAAAAGATCATTAAACAATTAGCTCTTACTCCACATAATGGTAATTTGATCGTTGGTGGTGACTTTAATTTACCACTTGATCCAGTGTTAGATAGAAATTCGTCTTTCTCTTTCCGCCCTCCGAGATCTCACAAACAATTGTTGAATATGTGCTCTTCTGCCAATCTCCAAGATATTTGGCGCCTCCATAACCCTACAGGTAGTGATTTTACCTTCTTTTCCTCTCCTCATTCTAGCTTTTCCCGTATTGACTATCTCCTACTGCATTCGTCTTTAGTACAACACTCATCTTCTCCGTACATTCACCCTATTCTTATCTTTGATCATGCGGCTGTTTCTTTTTCTCTCCTAAATCTCGCTCCTAAGAGTAATCCTTCCTCTTGGAGACTTAACACGGAAGTTCTCCATGATGCTGTTCAAGTTCAAAAGATACAAGATGAGATTGACCATTTCTTCTCTGATAATGAAGGCTCAGTTAGCTCTCTGGTGGTCTTATGGGACGCTTTTAAATGTACTCTCCGAGGACACATTATTAAAGTTATGGCAAAAAGAAATGCTGACATCAAAAGGGAACTTGGAGAGTTAGCAGACAGCATTAAACAGCAAGAGCTTCTTTTTCAACGTACTAATGATAAACAACTGCTGCAATCCATTAAGAATTTGAAATATTCCTATAACACTATCGTTACCAAACGGGCTCATATTGGGGTCCAGCCCAGAAATCCAAGAGGTTACTCTTGAAGAATAGAGCTGGTAAGATTCTTGCCGCAACTTTGAAATTTCAGGAATCTAATTTTAAATCCTCTCAAATCTCTGCTATCACTGATAGATCTGGGGTTAAAGCATTTCAAACTAAAAAAATTCTTGAAGTGTTTCGTGACTTTTATAGTTCTCTTTATACCCCTCATCCTTTGAAACCTGTCAGGAATTTTTAAAAACTATCCCTCTACAATCTGTCTCTTCTGCGGATGGAGAGAAATTGGGTGGCCCCATTACATCTGCTGAAATTATCACTGCTATCAAGTCAACCCGGTCTGGCAAAGCTCCTGGGCCGGATGGTTTTCCCATCCTGTTTTACAAGACCTTTCTTCCTTCTATGGTCCCTCATCTTAAAGCTGTTTTCGATGTATTTATTCACGAGAGCGCAGTTTCTGGTACGGCGGCAGATGCTACTATTGTCGTAATTCCGAAAGACGGAAAAGATATCTCAGACCCTAAAAACTTTTGCCCTATTTCCCTTCTAAATATGGAGGCTAAAATCTTTGCTAAGATTCTTGCCAAGAGGTTGGAATCCTATATTCCTTCTTTAGTTCATTCCTCTCAAACGGGTTTCGTGAGGGGTAGGCTTGCTAGAGACAACATTCGCACCTTTTGTCACATTCTCGGTACAGCTAAACGATCTACGCTTCCTGCGGCAGCTCTCGCCTTAGATGCCAAAAAGGCTTTTGACAAGGTATCTTGGCCTTTTCTTCATGCTGTTCTTCGTGCCCATAATCTTGGTGACTCTTTTGTTAACATGGTTATGTACTTATATGCCCAACCGAGAGCTGATATCTGTGTCAATGGGGCCACTTCTGAGTTTTTTAATCTCCGTCAAGGTTGTCCTTTATCCCCGCTTCTGTTTTTATTAGCTATTGATCCTCTTCTTAGACTCATTGACCTACATCCAGATATCAAGGGATTTACTTTTGGCCCGCTTCGCATAAAAACAGCGGCTTATGCGGATGATGTTCTTATTTTTCGGATGATATTGCTTCAGCTCTTCCCGCGCTTACAGATATTATTGCTAGGTTTTCTCAGGTCTCTGGTTATACGCTTAACAGAGATAAGACTGAGATGTTTCCCTTGAATGCTTATTGTTTTCCTGCACATATGGGTACAGCTGGCTTCAAGTGGCAATCTAAACATCTCAAATATCTAGGGAATTGGTTTTGTGGTACGCTCTATGATACGGTGGCACATAATGAAGCGCAGACTCTTCTCAAAGTTTGTCAACTTCTAGATACCTGGTCCCCTAAGTACATCTCTAAGTGGGGTCGCATCCAAACTCTCAAAATGATGATTACTCCTATTATTAACTTTGTTTCCTCTATGCTGCCGATAAAATTGTCATCTTCCTTTTTTCGTGAGATTGACTCCATTACTTCTAAGTTTCTTTGGAGTGATAAGAGGGCTAGAATTGCGTATAAATCTTTGAGGAAACCTTATGAGATAGGTGGTTGTAATTTTCCTGATTGGGAAAGATACCAGACTGCTTTTTTAGCTTCCCAAGGTGCTTTGTGGTTTTCCTCGTCTCCTGTGCACACGCCTTCCTGGGTTTTCATTGAGCAACATCTCTCTTTTCCCTTACCACTTTCTTCTTTTTTAACCACATCCACCTTATCTTTTCCTTTTTCCAGCTCCATTATCTTAGATACTATTGCAGCAGTAAAGTCTGTGGATAAGAAGATGGCTACCCCGATCCATAAATCGAAGTGGTCTTCTTTATGGCGTAATCCTAGATTAAAATTTGTTATTGATCCTGTGTTGATCCTTTCCTGGTCCTCTAAAGGAATAACTTTGGTTCGTCATCTGTATGACTCCATTAATGATCCATTGCCCTTTTCCTCTTTAGCTCAACAGTTCTCGCTCTCCAATTTGGACTTCTATACTTTAAAAAAAATCAAAGTAGCTCTTGCTAAAGTACGTCTGTAGCCCGATTCTCCTACTGTTATGTTATTTTCCTTGTGGCTTCGATCTGGTCATATAGCTTCAAAAATCTATAAATTTCTGTCTTCTACTTCCTCTGCCTTACCTACTGTTACCCAACAAAAGTGGTTACATCATTTTGATAAGGATCTTACCGACCATATTTCGCCAGAAACCTGGCGACTGATTCTCTCCGTTATAAGATTGCCCTTTCATTAATCCAATCTAATTTTTTTCTCTCAACCTTCTCCATTGGACTCCTGTGCGTTTGCATTCACTACACTTGAAGGATGATGATCTCTGTTGGAGCTGTGGCCTGGCTACTGGGGATTATTTGCATATGTTCTTTACCTGCTCTCTTTCACAACTCTTCTGGGATCTCAATACTGATTTTCAGCTTTCCTTCCCCATGATTCTTTTGGCCCTTTGGCTTCCAGAGTACCCTTGCCTTTGGATGCCCTTGATTTGCAATTGCTTGACCTTTTGTTGACGGTTGCTATTAAGGTGATCCTTATGGAGTGGAAGTCTTTTTCTTCCGTCTCATATCATACATGGGGGGGCATGGGTTTCTTTTTTACGTAGCGCACACATTTCAGTCGATGTGGCTCATCTTACCCCTACGATTTCTAGTAATGTTTGGAAAGCCCTAGATGCTTGTATGGATTTGGCTTCGAAGGATTTGGTTGCCCAATATCCTTTTATGCCCTCTACTTGACTGTTGTTTGTTATTTGTGTAATGTGTGTTTGTAGTACTGCAGTGGATCCTTCCTTTTCCTTCCCTTTCTCTTTCCTTCTTTTTGCTATCTTCTTTTCCACTTTCTCTCTCTGTCTTCTTTTTTTCCCTTTTTCTCTCTTTTTACTTCTTCCATTCATGATAGGGATACCTTTTTACGGACACGTTGGCTCACAGATATTCCCGTTATGAGTTTCTTATAGTTTACATTTATGTTGTTTTGAGGGAATTATTTGTACTTGATTTACTCATCAATACTTTGTCTATGGATTTCGATTGTATCACTATGTATTGTATTTAACTACTTCTTATACTTTTTAAAATAATAAACTTATTAAACACAAAAAACATGTAAGACCAAGAAACCAATGCATCAAACTTTCATGGTTGGTAGAAACAGACATTTTTGTTATTAAAAACATGGATCAAGTGCTTTCATGATAAGCACTTTAAACAGAGCTTTTGGGAATGTGTTTTGTATCCTTCTAGTTCATTTCATTAACTCTTGGTGAACGAAATACTGTGTTGAGAAATTAAACGTGCAACCTGCAGAGGTGAGAGTTTAATCCACCGAGTTAGATTGAAATGCAGTGCTAAAAATGATATAGAGACACAAGGGAAACGTTTGATTATTGTGGCACAGTGTAATCAAAAGCATTTTCACAGATTTCATTAAAGCACAAGACAGCAATGGCATGGGCAGTTATTGTGGAAGGCTCCTTAGGATAAGGGGCAGGTACTATACAAGTAGCAAGTGAAACGTGTGGATGCAAAAGACACAATGTCCCTCTATGCTGTCTTCTTGGATTGGATCGTAACAGTTTACACACAGATTTAGGTAACAGATAGAGGTCTCATCAGCTATTCTATTGAGATTTAACATGGAACCATGCTGATCTCAGAATGAGCTATTACTAACATCCCTCCTTCTCTCAGAACTGAGCGCGCAGTGATGCCTGGCAGTAGAACAGAGCATCACAGGAGCACTCTATCTCAGTAATATAAATATTAGTGCAGAGTTTAGATCAACCCATGCCAATGTCTCACTTTTTTTTTGCCAATGTCTCACTTATTAGATGCCATTGCTCGGTGTATCTTTGGATACAGGTGCAATATAATTCTTGAGCAGGAGTGTTCCATGTTCAAGACCTCATAACTTTGGGAATTCAATATTTAAACTCCAACCTTTCTTTTCACCCAGGCCTTTCCTTCTTAGGTTCCCCAGATTTCCTTCTTAGGTTCCCCAGATTCCCTCTGTGAGCCCTGACCAGGTCCCCAGCGCCAGGAAGCCGCTTGGCCGCAGTGCGCTTTATTAAATATCTTTTTCATTTCATTTCATTTCATTTCAAACTCCACCAGTTTTGCTAAGCAAAGAGCTCACAAAGATTTAAAAATTGACGGGTGGCAGAAGCACCCTCTGCAGCAGTGGGACTGCCCCAACTGCCATTTTGGGTATATCATCTTTACAATGCATCCTTCACCACGGAGCTCCTTTGCCAGGTAGTGTTTACTGTGCAGGAAAGTACCACGAAGGCTATTTATAGGTACCTTACAATGTAGGACTTTACAATGCAGGTAAGTTATGTTTTTTTAATTACATAAGCAGATATATAGTTCAGTGTAATCATGTGAAATATGGCACAGTTACATTAAATTAATTTCAATCACATGAAACAGAAATCCGTCATTTCGTATTACATATTAGCACAGAATTTCCCTGCATTAGTTTTTGGCACAATGACATGTTAAATAAAAGCACTGTGAACATTTGCGTTTGGTTGTTCCTGTGTATTTGTGGCAAGTTGTTTTACAGTGAATTACACTATTCACTGTAAATTGTTACCACAATGGGCACGTAAATTGGCATAATGGCTTAATTTTTCTCAAATTACACAAATTAAGCCAGCGTAATTTACATTTTGTCCAGACCTAGATATGAAGTGGGTAATATTCCAAAAATGTTAGGATATCTGGACCATTGGATTCTGCATGACTTCTATGGAAGTCAAGCTGAGCCCAAAATTGGCGATTGAGCTTTTTCTCCTGACATCCAATGGGGTCCAACAATTATCCTGGACTGTACTGCCCTCACACTCACATCTAAGCATGCACAAATTTTGCGAATTCGCGATCCGCGAATTTGCGGATTTGTGAATTCGCGATCCGCAAAATTCGCGAATTTGTGCAAATTTGCGGATTTTTGTTTTTTTTGCGTATTCGCGGGTTTTTTTGCGTGTTCGCAGGGATTTTTGCGTCTTCGCGAGCCGCTTGCATAGCGAAGTTACCCATGCAGTCATTTATGGGAGAGGGAGAGAGAGATAGATAGATAGATAGATAGATAGATAGATAGATAGATAGATAGATAGATAGATAGATAGATAGATAGATAGATAGATAGATAGAAAGAGAGAGAAAGAGAGGGAAAGAGAGAGGGAGAGAGAGAACGAGAGAAAGAAAGAGAGGCCGGATCTCAAAAGGGCCAGATTCCTGAGTTGCCCCTACAGAACATACAGCTTTATTATTTTAGCAAAATGCATATGAAAATTGTGCTGTAAAGGTCTCTTTTAGTTTAACCCCTCCTGACAACTCAAAATGGGTGTATTTGCCATCCTCTCCCTTCTTCCTGTTTTTTATATCTGTAAGTGCTTCCTGATAAGGTTTAAATCCTTGGACAGGTGCCTCGTTGCCTACTTGTAACTATTCTCTGACCCTGCTTCAAGGGTCAGAGCAGGGTCAGAGAATAGTTGCAAGTAGGCAACGAGGCGCCAGGAAGCAATTAGCAGCAGGTGTCCAAGTTGAAGTTAATTTGTTTGTAACCCTTTTGTAAAAGGTTACAAAGAAATTAGGTTCAACTTTTGCACCTGCTGCTGTAACCCTTGCTTGGCTGAAAATTCGTCCCCGCTGATTTGCGGACTTTACAGCGATTTCGAGAGATTCGCGGATCGCGAAATCGTGGAAAATCCGCAAATTCGCCCGCGAAACTGATTTTACGCCCACCCTTACTCACATCACAGTAACATTTTGCAGGTACCATTACTGGACTCAGTGGCTCAGTACCGAAGTCCTGGAAAAAAGAAACTGAATAAAGGCACATTGTAGGCACCCCTTGGTCATCAGGCTTCTTACACAAATAATCACAACAGTGACATCAGACAAGATTTAAATTAGCGACCATTACATGCAGGATTACTTATAATGACCACCACTGGACATCTGGCAAGTTCACCAACATTGTCCTAAGAAAATGTGTTATCAATGTTGATTTGGAAAGCCTTTAGATGCCCCCACTGATTAAAATAATGAGTTTCTTAGGGCCCAATGTACCGAACTACTCTAATGAGACCAAACAAGGCCCTCCTGTGAGGTTTGTCTGTACTCCTGTGGGAGTCTGTACAAGTGTCTGCCTCACGATACCTCTTAACTGTGCAAGCTTCCTTGGGAGTACCACAGTACTAGAAAGCAATTACAAAGTACTGAATGCTGGGGTTGGTCAAACATGGGGTTGTGTGCAGGGCCCTCTAGTCATCCCTAACAGCAAATGGCCAAAGTTCAAGTGCAACAGGAGTGGCTGCATGCAAAGGGTTGTATGGAGGTCCAATTTAGAATTTGACAAAAAATCTATGAAAATACAAAAGGTTAAAGTGATGTTTGGTTAGATTAGGTTCTAACACCTTAATATTTGTTTTGAAATAAAACAGAAATTCACTTAAAAAACAAGGGTTTAATGTTACCTTATTATTAGGCAGTGGAAGGCGAAAAAACTATTGTTAAAAACCCCTAAAAAACACTGAAATACACATGTTATAGTTAAGTCAACTTCCTATATCTGGCAGCTTCATCGTGCACTGCCTATGACCTCACAAATGAAGTTAATTATCAATCAATCGATTAGGACATTGTTAAGTGCACTACTCACCTGGGAGGGTCTCAAGGCACTGGAGGATGAGGGGGGTGATGGTGAGCAGCTCCGGTCAGTCGAAGAGCCAGATCTTGAGGGTCTTTCTGAAGAAGTGCAGAGAAAGTACCACATCTGATTTCCACTTGGAGCTCCCTCCAGGACTTGGCTGTGATTTAGGAGAAGGATCTTCCACCTGTTCTGGCTCTGCGGATGCGCAGGTTTTGGGCAAGGTTGGCAGATCAGAGCTTTCTCTTGGGTATGTGGAAGAATATTCTTTCTTTGAGATATTGGGGTCCGGTGTTGTGGAAGCATTTGTAGGCGTTGGTGGATATCTTGAAGGTTACTCTCTTCTTGACGGGGAGCAGATGTTGGGTGATGTGTTCTTGTCGATGGATGTTGAGGGTGAGTCTGGCTGCGGTGTTCTCTATGGTCTGAAGTTTGCGGAGCAGGGACTGGTTGATTCCAGCATAGAGGGTGTATCCGTAGTCCAGTCTGCTGGGTATTAGTGCGTGGGTCTTTCTTGATTTTGTTGGGGGATCCATTTGAAGGTCTTGCGCTGGCTACGGAGGGTGTTGAAGCATCAATCAATCAATCAAAGACATTTATAGAGCGCACTACATACCCGTAGGGTCTCAAGGCGCTGGGGGTGGGGGGGTGCCGCTACTGCTCGAACAGCCAGGTCTTCAGCTTCTTCCTGAAGGAGAGGTGGTCTTGGGTCAGGCGCAGGTCGGTCGGTCGGGAGTTCCAGGTCTTGGCGGCCAGGTAGGAGAAGGACCTTCCTCCTGTAGTCGCTCTTCGGATGCAGGGGACGGCGGCGAGGGCGTGGTTGGCTGATCGGAGGTGGCGTTTGGGAGCGTAGAAGTTGATTCGGCTGTTGAGGTAGCTCGGGCCTTGGTCGTGTAGGGCTTTGTGTGCGTGGGTGAGGAGGCGGAAGGTGATTCTTTTGTTGACGGGGAGCCAGTGTAGGTCTCTCAGATGTCCGGAGATGTGGCTGGTTCGTGGGATGTCGAGGATGAGTCTGGCTGAGGCTTTCTGGATCCGCTGGAGTCTCTTCTGGAGCTTGGCGGTGGTACCGGCGTAGAGGGCGTTGCCGTAGTCCAGTCGGCTAGTGACGAGGGCCTGGGTGACGGTCTTCCTGGTCTCGGTGGGGATCCACCAGAAGATCTTCCGTAGCATGCGTAGGATGTTGAAGCACGCCGAGGAGACGTTGTTGACTTGCCTGGTCATGGAGAGGGAGGAGTCAAGGATGAAGCCCAGGTTGCGTGCATGGTCTGTCGGTTTGGGTGCGGTGCCCAGGGCGGGAGGCCACCAGGAGTCGTCCCAGGCGGAGGGTGAAGAGCCCAGGATGAGGACCTCCGTCTTGTCTGAGTTCAGTTTCAGGCGGCTGGTCGTCATCCACTCGGCTACCTCTTTCATCCCTTCGTGCAGGTTGGCTCTGGCGGCGGCGGGGTCGTTGGTCAGGGAGAGGATCAGCTGGGTGTCGTCGGCGTAGGAGATTATGCTGAGGTTGTGTTGGCGTGCGATGGCCGCGAGGGGGCTCATGTAGCATGGGTCATGAAAGAGGGAGTAGTCGAGTATGATGCTGAGGTCAGTGGGGATGGGCAGTCTGCCGAGGGCATTGGGCCACCAGGTGTTGTCCCATCCGGTGGGAGAGGGTCTAAGGACAAGGGCCTCCATCTTCTCTAAATTGAGCTTCAGGCAGCTGCTGCTCATCCGGGATGCAACTTCCTTCATTCATTCCTGGAAGCTGAGTTGGGTGGTAGGGGTTTCCTTGGTGAGGGAGAGGATGAGCTGGGTGTCGTTGGCGTAGGAGACTATGTTCTGTCTGTGCTGTCTGATGATGGCAGCTAGTGGGGCCATGTAGATGTTGATAAGCGTCGGGCTGGGAAAAAATCCTTGAGGTACTCCGCAGTTGATCTCTACATGTTTAGAGAGGAAGGGTGGCAGTCTGATTCTTTGCGTTCTGTCGGAGAGGAAGGAGCGGAGCTATTTGTGTGCGGTTCCCTGTATGTTGGCATCATGGAGTCTGGCGGCGAGAGTACGGTGGGAGAAGGTGTAGAAGACTGCCGAGAAGTCGAGTAGGATTAGCGCCATGGTGTGTCCTTGGTCAAGGAGGATGCGGATGTTGTCTGTGGTGGCCAGTATGGCGGTCTCTGTGCTGTGGTTGCTTCGGAATTCAGATTGGGAGGGGTCGAGAGTGGAGTTCTCTTCAATGAACTTCGTTAGTTAGGCGTTGAGGGTCTTCTTGGTGACTTTGGCTGCCAAGGGGATGAGGGAGATGGGTTGGTAGTTCTTGAGGTCTGAAGGATCGGCAGAGGGCTTCTTGAGAAGAGTCTTGACTGCTGCGCATTTCCAGTCATCAGGAAAAATTCCAGTTTCGAAGGAGGTGTTGATGGTGCATCGTAGTTCCATTGCAATGGCAGCGCCGGTTCTGTGGAACATGTGGGAAGGGGAGCGGTCCGTGGGTGCTCCGAGTGGATGCTTTTCATGGTTGATTCAGGTGTCTTCTGTGGTGGCTGGGGTCCAGGCGGAGATGATGGGTTGACAGTCGTTGGTGGGGTAGTGAGTAGTTTAGTCGTCCTGTGTCAGTTTGTTGAAGTTGTCATAGAGGAACTTGATTTTTAGATGGAAGTAGGCACTGAGCTTGTTGGGGAGCTCCTGGGAGAGGGCGATGTCCGCAGCTTCGCTGGAGGGTTTAGTGAATTTTTGGCTGATGCTGAAGAGTTCCTTCTAGTTGCTGGGGTTGGAGGTGATCTTGTTCTGAATGAAGGTTTTTTGGTTGCTCTGATGAGTTGGTGGTGTTCTGTCATGGCGTTCTTGTATGTGGGGTGGTCTTCCGAAGATTTGCTGCTCCTTCAGTTCTTCTCGAGACGTCTGCAGGTGCGTCTGGATTCATGGAGGTTGGGGGTGAACCAGTTGACCTTTCTGGCATGTTGTATGTCTGGGTTGCGGAGGAGTGTGAGTTCGTCTGCGCAATTGGTGATCCATCTGAGTAGTTCTTTTGCTGGGACCTTGCTGCAGTTCCTTTGAGATGGGCCGGGTATAGGTTTGAGGGCGGTGGGATTGTTGAAGTGGAAGTGAACGCAGTGGTGGTCAGTCCAGAGGGGCTGTGGGGTGTGGCTGAAGTTGACGTTGTTGCTTCCTGCAAAGATGCCATGTGGGTGGGAGTGGTGATGAGCAGTTGCAGTCAGAGGTTGGCGAGGTTGTCCAGGGGGTGGTGGAGTGGGGGTCTTTGGGGTTGTCAAGGTGAAATTTGAGGTCGCTGATGAGTATGTAGTCTGTGGAGGGGGAGGCACGGAGGGCAACAAGGTTGGCGATGGTAGTGGTGAGCACTGTTCAAAGTCCGGGCGACCTTTAGGCAAGGGTGCAGCTTAGGGTTGTTCTAGGGCTGGTTGAAATCTGGAAGTGGAAGTGTTCGATGTTGGTGGAGTAGTTGTTCATGGTGGAGGTGGAGAGATGGACGGAGCTCTTGTGTGCGATGGCGAGTCCTCCTAATGGGCGGTTGGGACAGTCCTTCTGCTGGATCTTATATACATTGGGGATGACAGAGGCAATGTCGGTTGCAGAGGAGGTGTTGGTCCAGGTTTCTGTGAAGAAGGCGAGGTCTGCCGGGAGGGTGTCAAGACGGTTCCAGATCTCTATGGTGTGTCTGTGCAGGGAGCATACATTGGGGAGGATGCACTTCAGGGCTTTGGAGGTGTTGGCGTCAGGTGTGGGGGTGGCGGCCGTGGTGGTGCGGAGGGTGGTGAAGGTTCGGCAGCAGTGGCAGCAGGAGAACTGGCGATAGGTGGTGTTCAGTGTGGACAGCTGGCAGTTGTTATTCCTTCTGGGGTTGAGTGTGAGGACGGCAGCAGAATTGTAGCGGTGGGTGGTCAGAGAACCAGGGTCGCTGGCACTAGTCTGATAGCAGGCAGGCTTGCCTTTGGCATTCCCGTGGCGTGCCCGCTGTGCATGGCCGCCGTTAAATAGGGAGGTGGGAGGGAGGCACAGTGGGAGTGGGAAACCGGCAGGAGAGGGGCTGCAGGGGCAGCAGCGATGGGAAAGTAGGGCACAACAGGAAAAACAAGGAGAAGGAAAACAGGCAAAGCGGCAGAAGGCACAATAGCAAGCACAGAGGCACAGATCTAAGGCACAATACCAGAGGCACTGGATAACACTAATTAGAGAAATAACAGAAAGCAAAAAGTGGGAGAGTAAAATGGCGCAGAGTAAGATAAATCACAGAGCATAACAGACAGCAAAAGATGGCACAATACCAGGGCACAGAATAACACAGTAGAACGGGCACAATATGGTATTTCTCATATTGCTGAAACTTCAATATGATGTTCTAAAAGTTATTTTGTAGCTGATGGCTGTGCAGACAATTAAGATCTCCAAACACACCATTTACCTGTATCATTCTCATTTTTTTGTTGAATATTTTTTATTGCTTTCTCAACATATAAGCACAATACATGCCAAAATGCGAAATAAGGGTCGCAACAAGTCATTGCTTAAAGATAATTTCAAACAATAATAGTGCACATCAGTATAGTAGTCGCATATCACATCCTTCCAGATGAAAAAAAGGAGAAAAGGATTAATAAGTGAATGAGCACTCGCAAATGGCGTAACATGTCTAAGAATAATCCACTACAACATTGTACAGTAGGCTCGTGGCGGACAGAAACAACGTGTCAGGCAATCGGGAAGCTTCATGCTCCCCAGGACAGAGCCTAAACAGGTATATGAAACATATGAAAAGAGGTGGTTCAGAGAGTGGACAGCCACAGAGTCCTAGTGTGGAGATGTCTCAATATCATGGGCATAGCGTGTGTGGACAATGCCCTGTATGCATATAGCTCCCTCAGCCTACGCCTAGCAACAGGGGTGTAATGCATCCTCGAAGGCTGGTGCATGAGGAGATGTATTAGGTCCGCAGGCAATGTATATATATATTGGCAGAGTCAAAACATCATAACCATCGTGTCTGATAACAGAACCATCATGACACCAAAAACTCGGTTAACTAGGGGGGAGGAGCAAAAAGAAAAAAACAAAAAAAAGAACAACAAAAGTGAGGAAGGCCAACATGATTAAGAAGAAAAAAAAAGAAAGAAAAACAACTTAGGGAGAAGTTCAAAAGAAATGCAAAATATTAAGAATGCAACCAGATAGGTCATCTGTATCCATGGGTGTGTGCCCCTGGGTCCGGTGGAGGGGAAGCACGGGGAGCAGGGAGGTTATCTGGGGCCCAATATGATTATGGGCCACCGGTGCCCAGTCTTCTGCACCGAGGAAGGGGAGCGGGGCAGAGGGGGGAGCCTGGGTGTCGTCCCGTAAAGTGACAATGGAAGTATGCAGCGCAAAAACAGCACACCATGTGCAGGCGCTGGGAAAAGGAGCTATAACAGTATGAGTGCAACACTCCATCTCCTCCGCCGCCCCAACGGTGTCTACGGGGGATAGGATCTAGGTAACAACCCCCTGGTCAAGACATGCCTGGTGGAAGGACCGCAGAATGTCATCCCAAATCTGCGCTATGGGGTACTTTCTCAGCCCTGCCGTCTCCTCCTTGTGTAGGGTGATACTCTGCTTTTGCCCAATTATCTAAAGAGGCGCACCAATGTGTAACATGCGGGGGTGAATCGCATTTCCAGCGCTTGGTAAGGAGTCTCTTGGCTGTAATGAGCCTGAGATCCCAGAATCCAGAAGGGACTTTGTTGTGTTTCGTTCTTTTATAGAGGCCCAGTAAACATACCTCCTATGTGTATTGTAGATCCGCGCCTGTCCCTTTCGCCAACAGGGACGTTACTGTGCGCCAATATGCCTGGATACACGGACGGACCAGAACATATGGAGGAGATCTGCGCTAACCAGGAGGCACCTCGGGCACGCGGAGGTATGGATAGCGAAGTACCGGTTAATTTTATCTGGCGACAGGTATGCCCGGTGCAAGACATAAAACTGGATAAGCTTAAAGCGGGAGTTACGTGGGATGTTGATAGGACCGGCCATGATCAATGCCCATTCCTTGTCCGTCCATTCCCTCCCCCTATCCGCCGCCCATTTATCATGCAGTGGCTGAAGAGAGCACTGTGTGTGCTTTAAGAGAGCCTGCGCTAACCAGTGAATCACGTGTGAACCATTTCCCATTACGCGCAAGTATTGCACCAGTAGATGTGTCAGCGGTTCCTTCGAAACGTCGCCCCAAACCTGCGCATATGTGCGGATCATGGACGCGTGAAGGAGAAACTGTCCGACTGGGAGACCGGTGTCTGCTGCCAATGCCTCAAAGGGAAGTAAGGCGCCATCTGTTAACAAATCTGCCAATGTGTCCACCCCAGCCTGTGTCCAACGTTCTAATGCAGCCTCCGTCGCCACCCCACCATCTCGGGGCTTACCCATTAGTGGGGGTATCGGTGCGTAAGGTTTCGTGGCGTGGGTGAGTTTCAAGCTGCGGACATAGCATTTGCGGGCCACAGCCAGGTGTAACTGCGATGGGTAGGGAGTTTTAGTCAAGGGGTGGAATAATGTGAGAACTTCCGTGTGAGTTAGCATTGTGGTGGCCGTGGCGGTATCACTCAGGTTCTTCCCACTCAGCCATCCGGCCACCCACTGCAGCTGTGCCGCCAGGTAGTAACGTTCTTGGTTGGGAACTGCGAGACCCCCAGTGTCCGTAGGCACATAGAGCTTCGTCAGTGCTACTCGGGGCCTGCCGGTGTTCCAGATGAGGTTCCTGATCAGAGTTTCCAGCTCACGAAAGAGTGGGGTTGGGACATACACAGGGACATTAGAATAATAGTACAGTTGCCTTGGTAAGACTATCATCTTAGTCAGCGTTACCCTATTGGGCACATTGAGGAGGAGGGTCTTCCAGAAGGTCATTTGTGCCCGCAAGGAGGAGATAGCTCTCACCTGATTTCCCTCCAATACGTCAGGTAGGGTTCTGTAGACGTGGATACCGAGGTACCGGAACGTGGTGGGGTACCAAGTAAATCATGCATTGCTAATGCAAACCTCACATTCCGGCATGTCCGGACTGAAAGAATATATTCCAGATTTGATCCAGTTAACCCAGAGTCCTGACATAGTCTCAAATGTGCGGAAGGTGTCCGATACTGCCTGTTGTAAGCAGGTCAGATCTTTGACATAGAGAAGTAAATCGTCAGCATGTAAGGAGACCGCATGGATTCCGTCTGCCAGTGGAATTCCCAATCCGCACCTTGGGTCCTTAGCAGTGCTGCGAGGGGCTCCATAGCCAGTGAAAAAAGTAGTGGGGCAGAGGGCATCCCTGTCTAATACCCCTTTTGACCCTGATAGCGTCAGATAGCAATCTGCCTATGCCTATGCAGACTTGTACTATTGGTTTTAATACAATAGTTTCACCATATCAATATAATCGTCACCAAGGTCATATTCCGTAATACTGCGATGAGATAGGCCCACTCCACCGAATTGAAAGCTTTGTCAAGGTCTAACACTGAGCAGTCAGACCTAGGCCATTGTCGTGCGGCATATTACTGTACTCTGATCAGTCGCCATATATTATGAGATGTGCTGCGTGAAGGTACAAAGCCATTTTGATCACTGTGGACCAGTGTGGATGCCAATATCTTATAGTCGGTGTTTAAGAGGGCAAGCGGTCTATACGAGCCCAGATTAGTGCCGTCTCTACCTGGATTTTGGAGGGAGATGAGATTAGCCTCATTTAGCGTGGGAGGAAGGGAGGAGTCCTCGGCAGCTGCCGCCTACATCTTGATTAGTTCGGGGATCAGTATATAAGAGTAGGCCTTAAAGAACTCTGCGGGCAGGCCATCTGGGCCCGGGGATTTGCCATTGGAGAGGGCAAAGATGGCTGTGCGTAACTCTTCAGGCGCGAGTGGGGCCCCCAAGTCATCTCGGTGATCATCTCCTATTTCTGGTAGTGCAATGTCGGAAAGACATTCAACAATATCAGTGAGGGGTACCTGCAGTCGAGAACAATATAACGCATGATAATGGGCAACGAAAGCTGCGTGAATTTCGCTTTGTGTATAGACCACCTCATCAGGGCCGGTGACCAGTGTATATCGTAGCCACCGGCACCGCCAGGTCCTCCTGGCTAATTAGCCAGGCCAAAAGTTTCCCAGGTTTATCGCCCAGGTGGTGTGTGCACGCTGAATGTGCCGTGTAATTAAGGTGTCGTAGCCTATCCAGCAGTCGGGCGTGGTCAGCTCGAGCCTCCAGCACCCGCTCCGCTTCACCCTCCCCCGCCTCTTGTTCCCACTTGAGCAGGTCTGCCTCAATCCACGTCAGATCCCTCTCCAGTGACCTCCGCATATTAGCTTGTATACCCAGACAATGGCCCCTGATGACGACTTTAAAAGCCTCCCACTTTATTTGGGGGGTAGATGCAGTGCCTGCGTTCTCCTCAAAGTAATGTGCCGTTTGTGCATATAAGGAATGCCGGAAAGGGGCATCTAGAAGCAGGTCAGGCTGTAACCTCCAGGTGAGTACGGGTGGGCGTGGTTGTCCCCATGCCAATTCCAGTACATGTGGGTTGTTGTTGGAACGAGTGCGACCCATGTAATAGGTGTCTGTGACGAGGGGGAGCAAAGCACTGGATAGCATATAGCGGTCCAGTCGTACATGTAACGTATGCACTCGAATAGAAGGAATATACCCTGGCGGCAGGATTACGAGTTCGCCAGGCATCATGCCAGTCCCATTTGAGGCCCAATTTACTAGGGCTTTCTGAGCTCCCTGCGCAGGCGCGCCAGTCAGGGGTGGAAATGTCGATCTAGTGCACTATCAAGGATACAATTATAGTCGCCTCCCAATACCCATGCCAAGGTGACAATTCTACAGACATCTGTGTGAAGAAACGAGTCTGGTCTGTATTGGAGGCATATAGCGAGACCAAAACCACCGGGTGACCATCCAATCTGCCATTTAATATCACAAATCTACCCTTTGGGTCTATGCAGGATTGTGTGACTATGAGAGGGGTCACGGGTCTCACCCATATCAGGGCCCCACGGGCGTAGGACGAGTATCCCGTTGCGCAAAGTTGTCCTCGTCATCTACGGCGTAAAGTGTGCGCCTCTGCAGTGTTCAAATGTGTCTCCTGTAAGAGTGCGACATGGACATGATGACGTTTAAGGTAGGAGTAAATCTGGTACCTCCGTGATGTTGTGTGCATACCTCATACGTTCCACGTACATAGCTTTATCGCTGACATCATGACACTTCAGACAACTTCGCCATCCGCTCCCCGCCAAACCCCACAATAGGTGCAATACCCGTCCGCCGCGAGCAACCCCACAGCAGACCAACCAAGACACACACACAACAGCCTGCATTGCAAATCCAAATAAAAACCTGAAAGACTGTGACCTATTTAATACAATAAGCCATGAAAAACAACACTAATGTAAAAATACCAAAAGGTCGGCTGCTAAACATGTAGCCGTCCAAACTCTCTAGTGAGATAATGAACATACAAATCCAGAGGGGTCACTGTGCACTTGGCACGGTTATTAGGTCTTAGCAACCAAAGAAAAAGAAAAAGAGAGCTGCACCCCTTCCAGGCACCCCAATGAAAAGTACTCCAAGAGGGAATAAAGAGGGGGAAAGGCATATGTCCCGCCGCCCATGCCGTATGCGGGTCCGGCCAGCACCAGCAAGGTCGTGCAAACCCCAACGGTCCCAGCCAGCCAAGACCACAGCAGCCGGGCCCCAGTGGGCAGGAGCACCCGCCAACTTCCACCAGCTGAGCGACATTCCAAAAGTCAGGAGACAGGGGCCAGTACTCACTGCGTCCCGCGGTTAGCAGGCCAGCGCCCTTAGATCCCTAGGACTGGTCCCTGGAGCCGCGTCCGTGGCCGGAGAGCTGCCGAGTTCCGCCAGCATTCGTAGGGCGGCTTGTTGTTTGTGGCGCAAGAGTTCCGCTGATGGACTGGTGCCCGCTGCCGCCCGCGCTCTAGAGGCCCGTGATGATCTGTTCCTGCGGTGCCGCCAAAATCCACGGGTGCGCTGCGAGCCAGGGGGCCCCGTGGTCCGCCGGGGCGCCGTTTCCGTTCCACTGTCCAACCACACCCCGACTTCCTCCGGGTTGGTAAAGAAGTACGTTTTGTCCTGTGCTACCAACCGCAGTCTGGCAGGGAATAGGAGGGAGTATTTGAGGTCCAGCTGTCGCAGGCGCTGTTTCAAGGCGAGAAAGAAATGTCTCTGGCGCTGGACTTGTATTGTGTAATCAGGAAAGAACATTATCTTGGCATTGCCGATTCGGACATCCGGAAGTTTCCTTGTTTCGCATAAGATAGAATCACGGTTGCGCTAGTTCAATATCCGAAGGAGCAGCGGTCTGGGATTGGATCCCGTTGGAAGGGGCCGTGTCGGCACTTGGTGTGCTCGTTCCACCACAAAATGAGGCAACAGTGTGCCCTCAGGCAACAGAGTTTTCAGCCAGTCCTCTACATGCGTCACAGGTTCCGTCCCTTCCCACCGCTTCGGCACACCCACTATTCTCACGTTGTTCCTCTGTGCCCGTCCTTCTGCATCCTCCGCACGTTCTTCCAAGAATTTGACCCTGTTGAGGAGGTCCTGCACCTGCTTATCCGTCTGGGTGACCCGGGGTTCAAGGTCCGAGATGGCGCCCTCCAAAGTCGTGGTACGTTCTGCCAGTTTTTTATGGTCTGCCCGTAGGTGGGTGAGGTCGATTGCGACACTGTCTATTTTAGTTTTCAGTGAGGTGCGGGTGCGGGTGAGTTGGACAGATTCCTCCAACCTCTCCATAGCAGCCAGCATGATGTCGAGTTTGGCAGCCATCTGGTCAGTGTCCGCAGATTTTGCAGGCTTTTCCATCTTCCCCCGCAACTGTGCGCCCCCAGTGCCAGTCCGTGCCCTAGTGCCCCCAGACATGAGCAGTGTAGTGGGCGTAAGGCCTGCCCCTATGTTAACAGTGTCCAGCAGTGCGTGGGGTGCCAGTGGGGGGCCAAGGCGGGTCAAGAAGAGATATGAGCGGGCGCAGAGGATTGGTGAGTGATAGAGACTACTCACAGCATCAACAGCTTCTCCCGTCAGCGCCACTTCCATAGCCAGGCAAAAGTCAGGAGTGGGGGGGCGGCATATCCATGCCCGAAATTGGCCGGGGGGCACTAGGTTCCAGTCAGGAGGATAGAAATGTAGTGGCTCTCATGCAGGCAGCCAGGCAGGATTCCCGCCCCAGGGCGGTCGCAGGTTGTTCCGCTGGTGGCTACTCTATGTGTAGTTCATCACAACGGTACCACGGTTGCTTCTCTTTATTACTCGCACCCATCAGCGATTCCGTGCAGCTGCAGTTGGCGGTCCCCCAGGCTGGTGCTTCACGCGGAGCTTGGCCGCGCCGGACCCGTGGGCTGCTAAAATGGAGGGCCAGCGCCACTCAGGGCTCCGGTCAGGCTTAGTACTGGGTCATCGCGGCGCCCGCTCCTGGCACTTGGGCCGCCCGGGCAGCAGCGCAGGTCATGTCCCCACAGGTCTGTCTTGCAGGCCCGGCCGGCGGGCTCAATCTCTGGCCCCTTGTGTGTTGAAGCGCTAGTAGCGCAGGCCCCGCCCTCGGCAATTGGAAATTGGCTCGCCCCGAGGCCCGGGGCCGCGGGTGTTGAGGAGTGCCCAGAGCGGGCGGCAGCCCAGGAAGCGAGGCAGTGTGTATGGGCTGATTAATCGCAGGAACAGGCGTCCCGGCGGGCTCAGTGCCCCAGGGCAGCCGCGATCGCGTCCCCCGTCAGGCCGCGTCACTTGGCCCAGCGCGCAGGTCGAGCCCCGTCCTTTCCCAGGCTCCTCTGTCGGCCCGGCCTCCAGGCACGCGGCCGCTGCGTCGTGAGGAGTCGCGGTGCGGCCAGGAGTCACCAATCAGCCCCGAAGTCAGCAGGGCGGCGGCATACCGCTTGGGGACACCGCACTTTCATTTGTAGCTGGCCGCAAGGTAGGGTAGCGGATAAATGGCCGGAAGAAAGCTAGCTCGGAGCGGAGCTCTACTCAGGGATGTCCTTCGCCATTGCGTGCATAGCCACGTCCCCGACCTGTATCATTCTCATGCATGAAGTGGTGCATGTGAGTAGTTGGGAAAAGCACATTTAAAATGAATGGGATTCCACTCCCTCCTCTTCAGACTATCAGGAATACCATCATCTTTCACTACAAAATGCAACCCTAGTCATTCAATCATCTAGCCAGTATCTAAAAGTTCATATTACATTGTGTATATTAATATACAAACAAAGGAAAAGCAAATTAAAGAATCTAAATTCCTGATACAAACATTAAAATGTAACAATAGGCATTGATGCTGGTAGATTATGTGCACAAAAATGATAACATCAGTTTATATTGAATATCAGTGTAGTGCACCATCATTGTTTTGTTGTAGATAAGGATAAAATGGCAATAGCAAAGAATTTTGGGACTTAAAAGTGATCTATTTTGCTTTTAGTGATGTTCATAAGAGCACTAACAATTTTCAGGCGCAAACAAATCTAAATTAAGCAGCTTCATGTAAACAAGTTTTATTTTAATAAATAGAAAAAAAGGTTAATATTCCTGAAAAATAGGATAAACACAAGTTATAAAGCTTTTCCTTTCAAATGTCAGGCCTTCTGGCTGATAGTGGGTTTTTCTGGTGAGCAAAGTGTGTTTAAATGCAAAGTGTGTTTAAGACCGCAGTACCGAATCCTGCCTACTGGGGCAGAGCTGAGCAGAAATATAAACACACTTGATTAAACACAGGTCACCACAAGGTCATTCTTTTAAAAGTTGTAAAACTTGGCACAGCTGATGTTTAAGCAATTTTTTATCATTTAGAAGACATTGCCTTGTTGGGACCTGGGTTCAAGTCATCAGTGTGCAATCAAGTCCACACAGCGTGAGTATGTTATCACACTCAAGTCCCCACAAGGATACTAACACAAACCCACACACACACAGAGCAGCATTTCACAAACACACCTGTATCCATTCCAAAAAGCTGAGTAGTAAGACTCAGACTCTTGGTTTTACCTTTGAACTGCAGCAGATACTTGATAACTTCTTGCTTCTTGCTGTTGATGAGATAGTCCTGAATCTCCAAGTGCTGCTCTGAGTTCTTCCATGATACTCTTCTAGTCGTGAGTGCCTCCGAGTAACTCTGTACCGGACCAGTCATCATCATCATCATTATCATCAACAATCCCAAGGACCCAATCAAGACAGATGTGGGGTGCTGTGTACTGCTGTTGCAGAACATGTAGAGAATGAAACATAATTGCATAGGGTTTTGTTTGATAACTAAAGAGACTATTCTGGCATTTGAAGAACCAGAAAAAAAGGATAAGACCCCTGCAACTCTAAATCTGGACAAGAGTGAAAAGGATGATTATCATCTACATGGAAATTAAGATAAGCACCCATCACTTTAGTCCCAAACAATGCAAATTAATATTCATCTCAAGAAATTTCCAATATTACAGTTCAACACCCACCCTCCCTGAGTGTCTGCCACCACATGAATCATCCATCAACCTAAATCATTACTCACACAATCAGTCACTCACTGTTGCAATAGTTGAAGTTACCTCATCCCATCCAAAGTAAGCAAGGGTACTTCAGGTATTGGGTATTCAATCATCTTTGATGCAGGCAACACATTGGAATTTGGTATTGTCAGGCAACCCTTCACATAATAAATGATTTTATGGGGCAGCCGGTCTAGTACTAAGGGATGCAAAAAGCGATAGACATTAGGCAATAGACATATGAGGGGAGCAAGCATTGTCCCCAATGTCATGAAGGAATTGTGAAGGCTTCTTTAATGCACACTAGTTCAACTGCAAGCTGACAATATATATGTGACTCATAAAACAAAGTGTGGGCAGAATACATATGACACAAAAATAATATTGTTCCTCTAGTTAATTTTTTCTCACTTTTTTGCAAAGAAAAAACTAAGCTCAATGAGAAAATTAAAAAAGTCCAGGAAGTAGGTGGTCGTCCTCAAACTCAGGTGGTCAGCTAACACAGTTGATTTAATTTTGGACCAATCACCCTCTTTCTACCCCTGTGATTCTATTTCAGGAATGGTGCAATTGTGTGGTATAAAATGTTGGTTCATTTTGATCATGATTAATATCTCCACTTTTTGAGGTGAGAGACCGTCCCTTCTCACTGTGATGACCAGACCAGATGCACTAAACACACGTTCAGCAGAAACACTGGCGACAGGACAAGCCAGCTACTTTATTGCTAGCCTGCTGAGCTCTGGCCATTGGTGTATCTTCCCATACCAATACATCAACGGATTTTGATCCACATAGACCTATTTTTAATCATCCAGATACTCCTGGAACATAATGTGGATGGTCATTGGTGCTGCCACTAGCTCTACCTATTTTGCCGATGCCTCTGCACTGGACGTTAGCCAATTGAAACCAAGACAATGCAGAGGTTGGGTCCGGTCCTTCTTTTGCTATTGTTGCCGGTGTTCTGGTTGATGGTGTTGTTGGCTGCTATGAGACAAGACTGCCCTCTCTGGAAGCTGAAGGCAGCACCCCAGAACTGTGGGCTGGTACTCGAAGTTCCAGCCATTCTTCCAAGTCTCCGACTTGCTCTACAATCCTCCTCTTCTATTTTGAAGCAACCCCTTCAGAAAAAGGGATGAAAGTAGGCAGAATTGTTTTTACCGTGGTTTGAGTAGTGTGGCACATATGTACTGTTTGGTCTCAATGATGTCATGTTGCGCCTTATATTATAAGCCAAAATAATTAAACAACAGGGGGTGGTGATGGACAGAGTTTCTGAATTAAGCAGAATACTCCCACCCAGTCAAGAGATCAGGGCTTAATCCAACACTGTTTTTTTAGCTCACTGCACCATCCCAGCTCAGAACCTGGCTATATGCAAATTAGTCTGTCCCTGGCCCAGTGTATCATGGGAACAGGGCAAACCAAACTACCAAGCCAATTCTTTTACTGGGAAGGAAACAAGCTACCGGGGACCGGTTTCTGGCATTTCAGCTGTCTTCGGCCCGGCTTGCTTGAATCCTGATGGTGCAATGAGCTAGGGACTCACGTCTGAGTATACCCTTCCACGCTTATGGTGGACAAAATAATTAAACAACAGGGGGTGGTGATGGACAGAGTTTCTGAATTAAGCAGAATACTCTCACCCAGTCAAGAGATCAGGGCTTAACCCAACACCGTTTTTTAGCTCACTGCACCATCCCAGCTCAGAACCTGGCTATATGCAAATTAGTCTGTCCCTGGCCCAGTGTATCATGGGAACAGGGCTAACCAAACTACCAAGCCAATTCTTTCACTGGGAAGGAAACAAGCTACCGGGGACCGGTTTCTGGCATTTCAGCCGTCTTCGGCCCGGCTTGCTTGAATCCTGATGGTGTAATGAGCTAAGCAGAATACTCCCACCCAGTCAAGAGATCAGGGCTTAATCCAACGCTGAAAAGCCAGAAACCGGTTCCCGGAAGCTTGTTTCCTTCCCAGTGAAAGAATTGGCTGTGTAGTTTGGTTTGCCTTGTTCCCGTGATACACTGGGCCAGGGACAGACTAATTTCCATATAGCCAGGTTCTGAGCTGGGATGGTGCAGTGAGCTAAAAAACGGTGTTGGATTAAGCCCTGATCTCTTGACTGGGTGAGAGTATTCTGCTTAATTCAGAAACTCTGTCCATCACCACCCCCTGTTGTTTAATTATTTTGTCCACCATATGCGTGGAAGGGTATACTCAGACGTGAGTCCCTTGCTCATTGCACCATCAGGATGCAAGCAAGCCGGGCCGAAGACGGCTGAAATGCCAGAAACCGGTCCCCGGTAGCTTGTTTCCTTCCCAGTGATGGAATTGGCTGTGTAGTTTGGTTTGCCCTGTTCCCATGATACACTGGGCCAGGGACAGACTAATTTGCATATAGCCAGGCTCTGAGCTGGGATGGTGCAGTGAGCTAAAAAACGGTGTTGGATTAAGCCCTAATCTCTTGACTGGGTGAATCTGCTTAATTCAGAAACTCTGTCCAGCACCACCCCCTGTTGTTTAATTATTTTGTCCACCATAAGCGTGGAAGGGTATACTCAGACGTGAGTCCGTTGCTCATTGCACCATCAGGATTCAAGCAAGCCGGGCCGAAGACGGCTGAAATGCCAGAAACCGGTCCCCGGTAGCTTGTTCCTTCCCAGTGAAAGAATTGGCTGTGTAGTTTGGTTTGCCCTGTTCCCATGATACACTGGGCCAGGGACAGACTAATTTGCATATAGCCAGGTTCTGAGCTGGGATGGTGCAGTGAGCTAAAAAACGGTGTTGGATTAAGCCCTGATCTCTTGACTGGGTGAGAGTATTCTGCTTAGTTCAGAAACTCTGTCCATCACCATCCCCTGTTGTTTAATTATTTTGTCCACCATAAGCGTGGAAGGGTATACTCAGACGTGAGTCCCTTGCTCATTGCACCATCAGGATTCAAGCAAGCCGGGCCGAAGACGGCTGAAATGCCAGAAACCGGTCCACGGTAGCTTGTTTCCTTCCCAGTGAAAGAATTGGCTGTGTAGTTTGGTTTGCCCTGTTCCCATGATACACTGGGCCAGGGGCAGACTAATTTGCATATAGCCAGGTTCTGAGCTGGTATGGTGCAGTGAGCAGAAAAAACGGTGTTGGATTAAGCCCTGATCTCTTGACTGGGTGAGAGTATTCTGCTTAATTCAAAAACTCTGTCCATCACCACCCCCTGTTGTTTAATTATTTTGTCCACCATAAGCGTGGAAGGGTATACTCAGACGTGAGTCCCTTGCTCATTGCACCATCAGGATTCAAGCAAGCCGGGCCGAAGACGGCTGAAATGCCAGAAACCGGTCCCCGGTAGCTTGTTTCCTTCCCAGTGAAAAGAATTGGCTGTGTAGTTTGGTTTGCCCTGTTCCCATGATACACTGGGCCAGGGACAGACTAATTTGCATATAGCCAGGTTCTGACCTGGGATGGTGCAGTGAGCTAAAAAACGGTGTTGGATTAAGCCCTGATGTCTTGACTGGGTGAGAGTATTCTGCTTAATTCAGAAACTCTGTCCATCACCACCCCCTGTTGTTTAATTATATTATAAGCCGAGCGCAGGACTTTAGCTCTCAGCCAAGGGTTGTGCTTCTGTGTTTTCATTCACACCTGCAGGGGCAAACCTTTTAGATGCTTTCTTTACCTGGTCTTGTTGGAGATGCAACAATTAGATAGCTTGACCCATCGTACTATTCTCCTTACTAACTTCCCATATGAAAACCTCAAAAGGGAGTATCATCTGTGTTATGCATTTGACTAGGCCCCATTTGTCCCCATCCATGTTAATTGCTTTCCCAACTGCATCCTCAGCTCTTTAAATGACATATTCATTGATCTGTTTCAACTGCTCAAACAGATGTTGCAGCATGTAAAAGGTGAAGTTCCAAAGTGTTTGCACCTCCTGTATCAGGGCTTTAACAGGTGCTCTAATATTATGCTTAAAAGAATGGCTGAAATTGGTGCAGTTTCTTCTGCAGGTAGTCAGTATGTTGCTGACTATGTCTTCCTTTCTGAGGAAGTCTTGCACTACCAGCTTGATGCAATGGGCAAAACACAGGACCCTGAAACTGACTACAGTTGTGTTTGTTTCACTCCGATTGATGATCCATTCGAAGGGGTTAGTAAAATCTGACCTTGAAACCAATGCAAAAGTCACACAGGACAAGGGGAAATATTCAGTGACTTGATATGTGGGATGAATTCCAATTGGGGCTGACATTGTATTGGGTGGTTTTTCATTTGTTAAGTATTTCAGCTTGTTTTGGCCAATGTCAATATCACGTAGCTTGCACTTCTCTCTATGATGTGGGCTGGATATATGTGTGATGTGTGCAAGTTAGATATTGGTTTATCCACACATGGAGGGTGTTAAGTTGTCATACATTTGTGGACATTTTTATGGACGTGTCCATTTTCGTGTATATTAGACCTACTTTGTCTAATTGTGTGACAAATGCAGTTACTGCTTTGTTCCCTTTGATGACTTGCACTTACACATTTCCCATATATACATAGTACTTGGTTATGCTATTGGTTGTCTCTAATGTACTTTACTTCACAGGTCCTGTGCACATAGAGGTTGTGAGGCATTTGCAAAGGGGACTGTGGCCCAGGGCCCCAGCCTTTTAGAGGTCATCCTGGTAGAGGCATGCCTATTCTGCAGAGAGTCTTTACATTGTGACCATTGAATGCTTCTCACATGGATATTTAGAATCACATGTACCTGACATTACCTTTTAATGTGGGTATGGTGTAACAGTACATTACAGAGATTTAGCAGAGAAGGTGTGTTTCAGTTTATGACACATCCATACAAATGTAACTTTGATATCACATCAGGACCTTGCATGTGAGCAATGTGACGGTGTGATAGAGCTCAATAGGTGTGATATTGATGAGGAGGTATTGTTGTGTGACACAATTTAATGCACACACCATTATCCCTGATTATGAGATTTGAACACATGTCGACTTTTGTAGAGTGTGCCTGTGCAGTGTCAGCGACCTGGCCAAAGAGAGTATCATAGAGCTGTAATTGGATAATTGAGAACAATTTCGAACAGGGCCCCACAAAATATGCTTGACCCATGGACCCCAACCACTTGTCAGGTCAATGTTGTGGCATCTATTTACTGAGGAGTTGATGGAAATAGGTAAGAATATAGTTTACTGTTGGGTGTGTCCACCACAGTGTCTGTTTTGGACGTCATCAAGCAGAAACAGCAGCAGAAGGACATGTATGATCGGCTCAATGGTGGCAGGTGAGTTTCAGCCTTATATCCCTCTGTTTTTACCAGCTCAGATGTGGTGGTTGGACTGCCTCAGTCAAGTTGGTGGGAAAGCATACTGAGATTGTGTGGGCGGTAATACTGGTCCTCTAACATATGCATTGGCCTATCCAGCCGCTGCCACAGTCGCAATTTCCTGGCAGTGATGGCGGGACCCCGTGGTCTTTCATTTAGGTAACTGCATGCATCATAATAGGGTCGGCAGACCACCAATGGTGCAGCTGTGATTTAATCCTGGTTTCAACAGGGATACAATAATCATTAAACTCACGATAAGGCACTTAACCCGTTAAGCGCGCCGCAAATTCCGCCCCAGTGCGGATGTTCCATTGCACGGGCGGGATAGGAGCGGACGTGCGCAGCACTAGCGAGGTAGTGCATGCGATGTCCGCCGAACGTTTGTAGCACTTAAAGCGTTAATTCCGGAAAAGTTATCTTGTCTATTATTTACAAGAGATACATGGAGAACAGACAAATCATGATGTGATACAAATACATTTAGTAGTGGTTCCTTTATATGACCGTCAGTTTTAAATACAGGGAGATCTATTGAATATGTTTCAAGCAATGATCTTTTAGATTCAACTAAAATGGTATATTAATCATGTGCATGACATCAACATCTCATTTATCATAAATTCTTCAAATCCGAGATTATACTTAAATTATGTTAATTAGTACAATTATGTTAATTAGTACATACACGTTTAGGCCTATGGTTTCAAATACACAGGGTTTTTCTTCCATGCAGCTCTTAATCACATTTGACTTTTTTCTGCAAAGAGGAAAGAGAAATTTAGTATTGCACATAAAAGAACTGCATTTCTGACCTATCAAAGCAGAAAAAGGGGTCAGAGGGGAGTGTCGTGGAGATGATCACAAAACATTTTAGACGGGCACAATTTCATGTTGTTGGTTATAAATTAGGGCAGTGAGTAATGCAGACACCTCCAGTCACTGTATTATGAAACTTGTTTGTATAAGTGTCAATACCTGACAAGGATGTGGATAGTTTGTGTAGTATTTTGTTGTGTTTGATGTGTTTGCTGTGGTGGTGTGTGTTCTATTGCTTTTTTGCTGCGGTATTTTTGTGCATCATTATTGCAATGTGATGACAACTTATAAGGTGGTTATTTCTGTGGCTTTATGTTTTCTAACTTTACTGTTTTATTGTGTTCTGCCCGGTTATGTTTTAATTATATTGTTTTGTTCCTTATTGTATGCTATTGTGTTATGTTCTTTTTTATGTCAATGAATGTTGATACATTTCCAGCTAAAAGCAGTACATCTTTAAAATTACTGTGTCAAGTTACCGTTTGCCACTGTCTGGGGTGAAAAAATACTGTAGCTTCAGCTATTTCAGACTCTACTGAGCCCAAAACTGTGGCAGAGACACTGTCCTTGCTAAATAAGCACTTGCAGTGCCCAGTTTATGTGATACAGCCATCTTATTTCACGGGCCTTCCAGCCCTGGACACTGGAGTGCCCACTTCATTCCCTGTGCGTAGATATACTCACATCCAAATATTTGACACAATCAATGTTATGACTGTGGAACTAATGTTTGTGAATTGTAATAGCGATTGATTTCCTAACAAAAACTATGCCATTGTCTCTGTGGGTAATCCTCGAAATGAATTGTTTTGTCCTCGGAAGTTGCAACGGTATAAAGGCTGCTCAGATTTTGCAGGCTAGAAAATGGCCGAGGTGGCTAGATGCAGCTGTCATCTGAAATATTCAAAGCCTCAAGCATTTTCCACGGATTTACATCTGTTATTTGGAAATACAAAAATAACTTTTCCTTATCTGAGGCACAATGGAATTAGAGATACAGCACCTGGAATGGATTAACTGCTTCAGGAATCTGTCATTCACGGCTAGCACAGTAGGTCACTCCTTAGCAATTGTAAAGATGATTCGATTTGAGGAAGCAGAAAGCAGTGAAATGCCATGATTCAGACATGCAGATTCCACACTCACACCCTGTCTCATGAACTTTCTGGGACAGATTGGTGTTGTTGTCATATCGCAGTCCAGCAAGCAAAGTCATTGCACCCTGCTGCGTTGCGCTAAGGGTGGAGTCATCACCCCTGTATTGGTTCAAAAACAAGCTTCCTAGCGGCACACACAGCCTTTGCACCATGCTATGGAGGGGTGTAGGTGCTGCCTATTATAGGCTGTGTACTGGAGACCTACCGTTCCAACACACAATCCTATTCCTGGACACATTCTGAAACCTTCCACACATGTATGTGTGATGTGCAGTGCAGCACACGTAATGCATGGAATGTTTGGAGAAATAAAAACATTTCTCCTTTTTGGCGCCTGCTTTATGGATGCATTATTTTTACGCAAAACCCGGCCTGGCTAGCTTACTAGATCAGGTTTTGTGTCAACAGCTATGGGTGCTTGAGCTGATCCCCCTAAATTACACCCAAGCAGCCCTAGTGGAAGTGGGCGACGCCTATCTGAACCACTTACTTGCTGTCACATTGACTCTGTGCATTGTTTCCTTGTTGCTTCTTCCTTTGACGCCACTGTACCAGCTGGCCATTTCCCTCCTGCCGCCGCAGTCACCACCTTGCCGTGGCCGCAGTGTGGAAGGAGACCTTGGACCACACCACCCAGACTTCCCAGCGGCGGAAGTCGTCATCAACACCATCGCCCCAGGAGGCGCATAAAATCAAGCGCAGCCCCCGCGTCGCGGGACCGCGTGCGGGCTAAGCCCCGGCAAAGGGCGGGCTCTCTGTGGTCCTCAGTGGCCAGAGGAGGCTGGGCTGGGCATTTACTCTTTCCTCTCAAATACAGGCTATTCAGGACTCTGCAACATAAGGTACATTGAACGTTAGTTCCAGCATTTACTGACCTATTGCCATATTGTTTTAGGTCTGGTTGTACTACTACTGACTGTACCCTTGTCCATATAGTGAACGAGTACAGAGGTGTCTTGGATTATGACCTCAAGGGGTGACAAGGGAAGGAAATCCCTAGTGGGTGAGTCTGTGAGGGGGACCCTTGATCAGTTTATTACAAGGGCGGCCTCAGTGCTGGAACATGAGATAGCCATCACTGAGCGCCGCCTTTCTACAGAACTTATGAATAGACGCTCATCGTTAGGGCCCCTCCAACTAGCGAACACTCCGACTCCGAGTTCAGGGAAGGAAAAATCCATACATAGTGATATCAGTGTTCCCTTTCTACTTCAAGATGCTAAAACATTATCTGAGCTTAGCAGGTCATCTAGTTACAAGGATTCTAGCATAGATCCAGTATTAGAAATAATCTCAGAAGAATCCTTGATACCTAATCCTCTAATGTCCAATCCAAAAAATAAATCTCAAGTACCAACACAACCTAAAGGGCATACATTAAAGAAAAAGAGGGGGGGAAACATACATAAGGGTAGACAGGCTAAACTACCTAATACTTCCCGACACCCTCCAACTAGTTATATTATAGGAACTGAGAATATAGCTTCAGCTCAGCCACCGACTCCCTATCCCTCAAACCAAGAGTTAATGGGGAATATCGAGGTTCTAGTGATGTCTTTATTATTCCCATTGGTGGAAAGAGTTAAAAGGTTAGCCAATCATTTGGGGTCAATAGAACCTGCTATTACCTCAAACACAGCTTTACTAAAGGATTTAGTAGATGACAGCAGGAAAATAACTATAACAGCGAAACCTGGGATACATAATACAAGTAAGGCGAACCCCCACACTCACTGCCTGATAAAACATAAACTCCAACGAAGATAATCAGTGACCTAAATACATCTAGGACGAAAGGATCTGCTGAACACGTAAATAAGTTAGTGGATATACATGGAAACAGTGTTAGGGACAAGTTAAATACCAGGAACCTTAATGGCCCCAATTTACAAATTGATCTGCCGCCAGAAGCGGACCCTTACGTTGCGGTACTGACAAGGGTCCCAGAACTGAAAATAGGGAAAACAGAAGGGTATTCTGAACTCTAAAATAAAGTTATTTACTGGCTAAGGAACAACAGACCATTACCCCCCAACATCAATGGGGAAATCCTGCACATGAGAAGGCACAGATGATAGGACAGAGGCCTAAAGACATTCAGGGCGATGTTATAGTCATCAATTTTAGGGACCGCAGGGTTATTCCATATCTCAACGATTGGTACCACGTGAGCGGAGGGGAGGGGATCAGGATACACGATCTGAGTTATTTTTATCCTAGGTCCCTATTACCCAGCAATCAAGGTTAATGAATCCACATCAGAATACTCTGGGGGGGCTCAATTTTCAACATCCATACCTCAAATTGATTTGCCGCATTTACGGGTCTGGATGGGGTAGATTGACTTAACAATGTACTGCCCACGGCCCCATGCGTATCAAACCATACTGACTCACTAAATGTTCCCAAGCATCTTGCATCCAGTATGTATGATTTAAGAAGCTTGACGTTTGCTTGAGATATGGTAGGCGCATGTGAGAAGAGAGTTATTGAACAGTCCTGTTCATTTGTAAAACCCCAGATAGCACACTCCTCGCCGAATCCTAACCCTCTTCCTGAAATAGATAAAAAGAAATCAATGTTAGACATTATCTTCTGGGACGTGGCTGGGCTACAGAATAAATTTATAAATACAAACTGGAGAGCACAAGTAACAACACATAATATTATTGGCCTACAGGAAACATGGCTATGTACCCCAGTACATTTGCTGGGATACAAAACTTACTTTTCAGAAGCCGTTCCATCTCCCACTGGAAGAGCTAAGGGGGGCTTGATAATATATATATCTAATGCCCTGCCTGCTGACAAAATGGAAGTTCTAAGGTTAGGAACTAATTACCAGGTCCTTATGATAGCCCACAATACTGCCTCCATCTCCATTATTATAAATTTTTATAATAATTTGAACACATCAGAACTAACTTATGTTTTAAAAAAGATTTCTATTTTAATCCAGGATTTATCTCAGAAATGTATTAAAAAGTCTGTAACATTAGTATGGGGTGGCGATTTTAATTTGACATTCCGTAAAGGAAGCGACACTAAAAACTGTGGAATTGAGGACGAGGATGGGAATAACTTGACACACTTTTCACATACGATCAGTGGAGACCACATGAACGAAATAATGGCAGCTACGAACCTGGGCTTTGCAAACGAAATAGTCTGCCTTCCAGTCCCCTTCTCTACAACCTTTAATGGGAGAGGTTCTACTAGTAATATTGATTTTATACTCACCTCAAATAGTATTACACCAAGATTAGGCAAATTTGAAACAATCATGAACGCAGTTAGCGATCACTTTCCAAATAGAGTCTTAATAAGCGGCCCCTCCGCTATGACCGAGAAAGCTCATTGGAGAATCTTGGACCAGCAATCTCTCTACTTAGACAGACTTAATGGTTTTTCATTGAAATGGGGTAAGGTAGACAAAGAATTAATAATGAGCAATGTATTAAAGAAATCCCTGCCCTCTGTGCTTATTTGTTTAGATCTGTCCGCTACCCCTGAGCTGGTACTGTCTAGTTACAATATTATTACTAAAACAATAAGAGACGAATTACTATGTAACAAGAAATTGAAAGGGTCTACTAGGAGGGGTTGGTTTAACACAGACTGTACAAAAGCCTATACAAAATTAAAGGTAGCTTTAACTAAGGAAATAAGGCAGAGAAATGAAATAGCAGAACTAAGGAAAAGTTACAAGTTAGTGCAAAAAAATCGTAAAACCTAGATTAAGGATACTTTATGGAAGCAGCTGCACGAGAGCTGCACCATGAAAGATAATACTACCTTTTGGAGGGTAGTTAAATCTCCCTTTCTCTGTGATGGTAATGATCCTCCGAAGCTGGAGGTGGTGGTAGATGCCGCCGCCTGGCTCGAACATTTTTCAAACATATTCAGAAAAGAAGATGAGAGCCTATTATGTCCACTGGAGTGTATGAAGCAAATTAATTACCCATTACAATTAAAGTTTGCACACAAAGAAATCATCACTGCCCTTAAAATGTCGAAATCCGGTAAAGCGCCAGGCCCCGATGGGGTCCCAGTGGACCTTTTTAAATACAATTTAGACTTGTGGTGTCCTATTTTAACGACAGTCTTGGAATCAGTTATCAGTAGAGGATTAGTCGAGTCGTGGTCCACGTCAATCCTGGTACCAATTTTTAAAAAGGGTGATCGTCACAGCCCGGCCTGTTATTGGCCCATTTTGCTTTTGGATTCCCTCGGTAAAACTGCTGGACGAATTCTGTTAGACCGTCTCCAGGTCTGGGCCTCTGATAATAGCATACTATCAGACATACAATACGGCTTTCGAAAAGGCCTGGGCACGGTCGATCAACTTTGAATCTTGCCCTTTAAATAGGGAAGTACATTTCAGCAAAGGGAGGAGCCCTGTACATGGTCTATGTAGACCTGACAGCAGATTTCGACTGCGTTAGTCATTCAAAAATGTGGGCCATAATTTTAGATATGGGGGTAGATCCCCCGCTGGTGAATTTCCTAAGAGAGCTCTATTCAGATGCATTGGCTAGGGTAAGATATTGGGTAGAAGGAGAGCTGACGGAGCCATTCAGGATAGAGAGGGGGGTCAGATAGGGGTGTGTTCTGGCCCCCTTCCTATTCACACTGTATACAAATGGGTTGGAGTCTGAGATGGTTAAAGAGAGCCAAGACCTACGAGCAATATGGCGTCGACCTATACGGCCACTTTTATATGCCGACAACGCCGTCATCCTGGCAAGAACCCTGGTACAGCTCTAACGCTCATTAACCAGCTATTGCAACTTTAAGAGCTCCCTGAATCTTAAAATTAACATAAAAAAGACAGTGACCATGCATATTGGCTTGAGGAAAAAAAAAAAAACTAAAGACATATTCGTCAACAATTTTAGCTTAGAGTCCACAACATCGTACCCTTATTTAAGGATTCTAATAGACAACAAGCTAAATTGGGTAAAGGCTATTCAAGCTGGGAAGCTAGCATTTTTAAGGACTACGAAAGTACTGGTGGCATTTGCTCAAAAGCTTGGCAAGAGATCGCCTGAAGAAATGCTAAAGATCTATCAGTCAAAATGCACCAGTGTTGCCAGTTATGGTTCAGGTTTATGGGGGTATTTAAACACGGAAGCATTACAGAGAGTAGAGAACTCCTTCCTCCGATATCTTTTGTCAGTCTCCCAAAGTACAACGACATATGGCTGCCACCTAGAATTAGGACTGGATCATATATCAGATATTTTCAAGATCCAGCCAATAATGCTATGGCGGCATATCTGGACCACTGAACAGTGTGAGTTAACCTGTTCCCTAATAGAGGAATGTATGCTACTAGACAACATGCAAAAGATTAGATTGTTAGCTTACGTAAAATCCTTTTTTAATGATTTAGGCCTTCAGAGATATTTTATACACCCACATACTATCTCCGAAATACCCAGAAGAGAGCTAAAAAGTATCTCTCTCCTTCACCTGGACGATCTTCGACTAATCCAGGAGATAGGAAAAAGCTCAGTGCAACATCTGCTGACTATTCAAACCACCTTTTCGATCCAGCCATATCTGCAGTATAATCTAAATCAATTTGAAAATGTTTTGCTTATTCGATTTAGACTAAATACTTTCCATAGGCTGATTATGTTTCCAAATCAGAACGACTGAACTTAGAATTTACCACCATGTCCATGTGATTGTAATTCCCTGCAATCCTCTATCCATACTTCCTTGTTCTGCAAGTTTTATGAGGCTCCACGCAGACGATGGATTGTCCCGATATTGAGACAAATGGGACTTCGAACTTGCCGCCCAGCGTTCCTAGCACTACAGATGTTAGAAAATGAACTATATGCTAAGTTCATTGCTTGTTTTTTAAAATTTTGTATAAATCACCGTCCAAATCTTAATTTATTAATTACTGTTTTATTCTTTAGTTGAATCATGTATTTTTTTTTTTATGATTTTAAGTGTAAATATGCTAAGTTTGTACTTTTATGATTTTCATCGAATAGTGAAAATCGAATAAAGATTTTGACTGACAACATTAACACTTTGTACCATTGCAAACTTAGGCAAAGTGGTACAGTGTTGATTTGCTTTCTAGTGCCAAACTTTGTGGCATTAGAAAGTAGCCCTTTAGTAACACAAGTTGTTCTTTGTGATGTTGACACTACTTTGCTTCAGGGGGGCATCCCACAGGTGGTTGCATAGGAATTCCAACGCTATCGCCCATGGTTTTTGATGCAAAGCCCCATGTATTGAAATTTGAGGGTAGGTCTTTGAGGCAAAAAAGAACATCCCCTTGAGCTAGATGATAGCAAGTTGAAGAGTTTTAATTTCTCCCAACTTTTCTCATATCGCTTGTGTGCTACACTGAACGGCACACGTCAAACATGTTGAAAGTTTTAAGGGTAGTATTTATACCGGAAGAAAGTCTTTCCAGCATACGACATATGCTAAACATCACACAGACTTTCACACTATGGTTATATGGTGTATGTATGGTGCTAGGCAGCCTGTTAGTGCACCAATGCTAAGGAAGTGAGCAGCAGCACTTTATATTTCTAAACATAGATATGCAACGTTCTCTTCCCCTAGTGTAACATTTTTTTTATAAATATGACTTAAAATATGGAATTGTTGCCAAAAATATTAACTTAACATACTGGCTAAATTGTTACATTTTGAAATATATACATTACATGAAGATAGATGTGTAAACATCATATCCCTTTTCAAATGTAAATGCGTGCATACGGTTGAAAATCGAAAGGCAATAGAAATGTGAGCCCTAAAAAATGCATAAACACATAGATGACACAATATGTTAGAGGGGGGAATTTTGATTATGCTCCACAAACATATGAAGGCTAACCCTGAAGGAATTTGTTTTCTGCCCTCTCCCTCATACTCTCACCGAGTATAACTGGTAAGTGAAGGTCTAGGCCATGTTTCATGCATGCTTCCAGTGCTTACTATCCAAGTGACACAGCAACATGTGCATGGTGCTGTTTCCTGTTTGCATTGTACCTGATGCCACATACATGCCATAAAATGTGTACAAGATATGCATTTTGATGCGCCCTGCCAAGTTCATATGTAAATGGCACACCTGAATATTTCATCAGGAAATGTGAATCATGAAAGCCTATAAAAGAAAGGTTGCTTTTAATATGTCAGCAACTGCTCAAAGATAAGCTGTCATCAAGAAATTGTAGCTCCGTGAGACCATATGCTGTTTATGATGTACTGTTATTTTGCATGGAGAGCAAAAGAACAATGGGATTGGTTGGGTCCCCTAAGCGATCACCAGTGGTTGGACAAACTGCAAGTATTCCTTCCCTCACCTTTTGTGGGTTTGATGTACTGCCCAGACATGGGTCACATGCTCACTGTACCACTGGAACCCAGCTATGCCTGTCTGATCAGCTCTTAACAGGGCAAAACCTGTTAAAGTTACCTGGTGGTTTAAGCAGGACTGTTCTCATGAGGAGCAGGGTCAAGTCTGAATTGCATATAGGTGAGTCCAAACAGAGGTGGCATGGTGAGCAAATGAATGATGGGTTGGGTTGTTGCCCCAAGAACTTCCGGGTGGTTAGACAAGTTGCAAGCATTTTTCCCATCACCTTATGTATATTTCATGTACCGCCCCAAAAGGCAAATGTGTGCCCAGACATTGACCCTTTGATCACAGTGCCACTGGACCCAAGCTATACCAGGCTGATGAGCTCTTATCATGGCAAAAACTGTTCTAGTTTGCTTGTGTTTAGGTTCAGTGAGGAACTGGCCTGATCATGGTCAAGGCTGCTTTGCATTTAGCTGGGTTCTAACTGAAGTGGCATGGTGTGCAAAACAATGATGGGTTGAATTTCCCTGAACTACCCTGAGAGCTCACCAGTGGTTTGTCAAATTTCAAACATTCCACCCATCAACTTTTATGAGCTTGATTAGTACCAGCACAATACACAATATAGCTGTTGTAGAAATGTTGAATGTAGGTCACACAGAAAGATAACAATTATTGAAAAGGGAATGAACACTGTGAGAAAACAACTCATTTTTCAATGGCCACTGTCCTTTCTTGTGGATTGATTCAGTAGTTTTATTTACTATGTGCACTGGGACACTGCTAACCAGACCTATGTGCATGTGCTGTGCTGCTTAATTAGCATATTCAAATTTCCTATAAGGCCATAATATATGGTTCCAAAAGTGTTCACATGGCATGACAAATTAATGTCATCTATGGACTAGAGCACTATTCAGACCCTCCAGGATTTCACGATTTCGCGGTAATCACAAAAGTGCCTGCGGAATCGGCACTTTTGTAAAAATGCCGTGATTTTTACAAAAGTGCCAGCGAAATCCAGATGTCCATTGCTGCATCCGTGCTGCCAGTGACTTTGGACCCTTTCCATGAACATGGTTGTTTCTTAAATAATACATCTGGGTCCCCCTAGATTTAATCTACATGGGATATATATGGTAAAATGCTTATTTTTTTACATTCAATAGGTCATTGCGGGAAACACAGAATCTCTGCATTTTCCTACACATTGATTCTCATGTCTTCTTGTAAAAATACAAACTACTTCTTTTTGTTGTGTCTAATTTTACCCTACAGATTCTACTTGTATTCGCCAAGTATGCAAATATACTCTGTCTTTCACATAAAAGAGTAAGCACCAAGAATGTTAGAGGTTTGTGGGAAGGGTGATGGCATAATACTGCAATAGTATAAAAGGATATTAAAAGTCAGTTAGGAGTTCCAAAACTTTATAAAGGAGCTCAGCTTTCTGCGTTGCTCGTCTGTATGATAATAGAACTCCATGGCGACTTGCCTTATAACGTATGTATGGGGATAACTTATGGCATGTATTGCTTACCAAGTAGTCATATATCAATTGTTCCACACTAATTTCATTTTGAATGTACACAGAACAAATATGTATTTTGTTGAAACACACGAGCACAGCTAATATAGCAAACAATTTACAAATACGGCGATTGTTTTTTAATCAGTGAACAGTAAAATATGGGCAATATTAATCAAATGTCATAAACTCTGAGACAGAAGCACGTGTTTCTCAGCTGGAATGCTTTATGCCTATTCACGATGAAGGCAGATAGAAGACGATCTAGACACCCAGAGCGCCACTTCCTCCACCTAGAAGGGATACCAGTGGCCTGAAAAGTTCATTTTTCCAAGATTCTAAAGTCTCAGGCGACCAGAGGAAGACTTGAAGGAACCCTTTCCAACTGATCACTAACAGGAAATGACGACGTTCGTGCCAAAGTGCTCTCTGAAAATTGGTTTAGATCGCACGTGTATCATCGAATTGAACATATCTTACAAGTTTAGGCTGAAGCCAGCAGAGTTATCCCTAGAGTCCACAGACCTAACTGCCGCAGAGCTCTGGCAGCAGAACTAACCTTCGAGTCACATAGACGGTAAAGGCTGCAGCAATAAACGCCAGAGCTATCTCTTGATTTACAAGAGAACTGGTGGAAAAGTGTGGTGTATTCCCAATTACGCCCATGCAAAAGCAATTCTATCTACATATATCTAGTGAAAAATCGTGCTTGTGAAAATGCCTTCAGATTAATTGGACTTTTTTACTTTTTTCCCCATGTGGAAAACATCCTTCTGTGAGGAAAAAAAACCCTTGTTGCGCTGTGATATGAGTATTAGCAGGGCTTTAAGTGGGATGAAAATACGGGGGTCTCTCGAAGGGGTGTGGCAGATGTAATTAAGGGTGTGGCTTTAAAACACTTAATCAAAAAATCTGTGCTTAGCATTGTGTGCCACCCGACTTGTATTTAGCTGTTTCTGTCATTGCAACCAGATATGTGATACAACAAGTAAAATCATACCTACAACAAGTCAGGACTATTGGCTTTGTCAATGGTTATTAGTTGCATAAGATAAATAATTGCAACTATGGCTTGTTACATATAATATTGAAAAAGCTTCCGCTTAAAGCCCTGGTGACGCCACAATGTTGCTGCTCTTGCGTTTCAAGAAGAGAAGGGAAATCCAGAAAGAAAATGACTCTTTAAAGGATTTCCCTCCCCCACAACGCTCACCTGGCATGACGTCAGTAACTTCTCCACTAGTCAGACCCTCCAGGATTTTGGAATTTTGCGTTTTGCTGCTAAATCGGCACTTTTGTAAAAATGCCGCGATTTTTACAAAAGTGCCCACTAAGATATCTGTGTTTGTTGTAGGAAAAACTGCCAAATAAAATGCTGCAAAATTGCCGCTAAATTTGCATATTTGTGCCGCTAAATTTCCATTTTTGTGCTGCTAAATTTGCTAATCCATGCCGCTATATCCTGGGGGGTCTGACTATTGTAACATAAATTAGTGTAATAAGACAAATATGACTCCAGGCCTACCATTATAGCCTGGCTGCGGCAGTTGTAATGGAAAAAACAAACGTATCCACATCTGGGAATACCCTGCCAACTTAGGGCAAACAAAGCAAACACAAGGAGATAAAGTTTTCATGCACACCCCCAGTCACAGATCTGGGTTGAATCCATCATCGTCAAACTTATTTTGATGAAGGACTCCACAAGGTTTAATTTTCAAGGTGTTTCGAATCACTAAGGATTCACGGTCCTTATCAGGGCCTTGACTGCTCAATTTTGGTGGAGGAATGATATGTAGAATGTAATAACTGCTGCCCACCTTCACTCTTATCTGCTTGAATCCATTACACAACTCTAAGCGCAAAGAAGTCTGCCTTACATCGCCTGAGATAGACAGATTCCATAAGTTGATTGTGAGTTCATTAAAATGTCTTAACATCAATCATACCACTTTTATTTAGTTTATTAAACACTTTTTTAGAGTGAAATACAAATGTAAACAATTATCCGTTACTTTAAAGTGGAAAATCAAGTTATGAAATAGAATACGTAACAGAAAAGGCAACAATAAACAATGTCTAAAACATGTTGGAAGAAGTTGTACAATAGACTTGTTATAATAATATTATAATTCTGTACTTATGATATTGAAATTTCTATAATTTGTACTTAAGAGAAAAGAAAAAGAAGGAAGAAGATGGAAGGAAAAAAACACTAAAGAAGAAAAGAAAGAGAGATATAAAAAGAAAGAAAGAATAAAACCATATATATTGTGTATCTATACATATACTACATAATAAACTGTATAAGGTATTATAACTTATTCCATACAATATTTTAATTTAAAGTAACATTGTAATTAATATAAAAACAATTGTAAAATAACAATGTATTATATTGAACAAAAATAGAAAATAAATCATGGGGGTTTAAAACCATTATAGAATCCGTGGAATGTTTAGGCTTTTTTGTTAAATTAGCATATACCAAAGAATTTCTTTATTTATCATCTGCAAAGTAGATGTAGCTGATGCTGAATCAAGCCTAAGATGAGAACAAAGAAGATTCCACCAACTGGTGACATTGAGGTTCATGGCAGTCTTCCAGTTTGATGTAGTGATTCGAAAAGCAAAAGCAAGTGACAGATCCAGAAATTTCCCTAATTTAGAGCGTTTGGGCCAAGAGCGTGAAGAACTTCCCAGAAATATATGTGTAATATCAAAGGGGAAATTAATAGGGCAAATAATGGAAATAGTTCGACAGACCTGTGACCAAAAAGCAGTGGTTGTCGGACAATGGAAAAACATATGTATATATGTACCAAGGAGGGTTCCACAAGACCAACACATATTTGAAAGACTTTGGTTTTATTTTTGCAAAGATAGTGGGGTAATCTTTAGCCTGTTATAAAAATAATAAAGGGCTTGTGTAGTACTAGCATTGGGTGAAGTATGATATATTTTGGTCAAGATTGAACACCAAACCTTTAAAGAGAAGGGATGTTGAAGATCAGATTCCCACAATGTCTCAACTCCAGACCTGGGATGAGAAGGAGTAATGTAATGCAAATATTTGTATATATATGGCACTTTCAGCGATGACAAAGGTGCAATTGAATCAGGAGGTGTGGAACTTATCTGAAGCTGCGATTGAGTAAGTGTGGAGATATCTTGTCAAAGAGCAGTCTTGATGACTGATATTAAGTAGCATAAGTGGAAGAAAGAGCAAATTTGGTTTGGTATACACCTGTTCCAACGCAACTTTTACAACTACCTACCATTACAACGCAAGTTTTACAACGCATACCATTACAACGCATTGCGCTGGGGGGCGCTCTAGGATAGGGAATAAGTTTAATTTACTATCCAACACCTTCCCTAGTGTCCAAGGGGACTGGAGTTGGAATAGTAAATTATACTTACCACTATCCAGCACCTCTAAGCGCTATGCGTTGTAATGGTATGCGTTGTAATGGTCGCGTTGTAATGGTAGGTAGTTGTAATGGTATGCGTTGTAACGTCATACATGCATTTGGTTTGAATTAGGGAAAAAGGAAGGGGAGACATAGCACATTTGTTTCATTTGGATTATACCTTCCTGAACCCATTGTTTCCAAAAAATTGTTCGATTAGAGATTTGAGAGATGTATTATGCAATATAGAGGATTCCAAAACGTCTTGTATTGGGGTCAAGGGCTTCACGAGAATACGAGAAGATATCATATTGGAATATTTAATAGGCGGAGCAGAGAAGGTTTGAGGAGGTTTCAAAAAGCATGGTAAAGAATAAAAAGGTAAATGCGACACAAGTGAATCCTCCAGTTTGCATCAAATATTATTGGGTGGAGAATCAGTATCTCCCATACATGGTAGCACCTGTTTTAGTAAGACGGCATAATGATGTTGCTGAAAATTTGGAAAACTGACCCCCACGCCCAATTCTTTGGGCTTTCGTAGAGATGCTAAGGAGATGCGCACCTTCTTACTATTCCATAAGAACAAAGTAATCGATGTATTCAATAGTTGAAATCATTTTAAGGGTAATTTATTAGGTAACATAGACAGGTAAAAATTGATGACCGGTAAAAACATCACCTTAACAGTAGGCAAACAGCCCGGCCAAGACAAATATAATAGAGACCACCTCTCGACATTTGAAGGATCTTATGATGAACATCCTCTAAATTTATCTGAATAGTCTTTGCCATAGAAGCAGAATATTTAATTACCAAACACTTGATAAATTGTGGAGACCATTTAAGTCCAGTGCCATCAAACATAGCCCTTGGACAATACTCAAACAGAGGGATTGATTCCGATTTTGAAAACTTCAATTTATATTCAGATAACCCAGAGTATGATGATAGTAAATTTGTAAAAGCCGGAATTGGTGTTTCCGGATCAGAGACATAAAGAATCACATCATCGGCGTATGCTGAGAACTTAATCTCTGTATCTATGTGTTGAAAACCATGAAATGAAGAGGAATTTCGAAATGTGTACAAGAAGTGTTCAAGTGATAAAATAAAAAGAAAAGGAGACAAAGGACATCCTTGTCTGGTGCCCCGTAAAAGGGGAAAATATGAAGACTGGCAGCCATTTAAAAAAATAGACTTCATCAGGAAGGAATATAATATAGCTTTAATTTGTCATGAAAAAAAGAAAGACACATCCAGTGTAAGAAGAATAAGATGGAGGGGTAAAAAAGCGCAAGACCAAAGACAAACAGTAGATGAAAAATCATTTAAATGACAAAACAATAGCGACTCAGACAATCAATATATTGGAAAAGAAACAGAGAATAGAAAAAATAATCGAGTAACAAGGAGAAAAAGACATTACATCAATCCACATAACCATGACCCATAAGATAACAAAACAGATATGTCAACTTATAGGAATAAATAATACATTAGTGTACTAAAGAAATATCTTACCAAAGAATAATATGAAAACAGTAGGTCTAGGGGGAAGGTACTTGGGGAACAACACACCAAAAGTGGGAGTCCAGATTAGGCAACACACAGCTGCAAGAAGGAACAAATAAATAAGAAGGTTAAACAAGTAGACTAATTGGGTAAAGACAACAACCATATTAACAGACACATTTCAATTGAACATGGTACCACTGATGATGATATGATTAGTTAAGATATGTATTCAATTGAGCGACAAGGGTAAAAGAAAAAGTCTATGACTAGTAAAGTGACATTAAAAAAAAAAGTTCAGACTTTTCCGAGATCCATTGCTTCGCCCTTATGCTGGAGAATAAATTTCTTCAGGTCTTCAGGACATTCAAATGAAAAGGTTTGGTCCTTGTATGTGACTTTAAAGCAGCATGGGTGCACAAGTCTATATCTCCATATCTTGCATTCATAGCTCATAGTGTTGGCCGGAAAGATAAAAATGTCCTCAGTCGGGCATCAGTTGCATGTGCTACATCTTGGGAAATAAAGACCCTCTGACCAGACCATAGAATGTGTTTCCTTTGTTTAGCTGCAATTAAAACCGTAAGCATTATGTCTTTAGACATACCATCAATTTTGACAGCTGCATCCTGTAAGTCACTAATCTGTTGTTCGACACTTGACACCCTGGACTCTAGCGTAGACCAATTTTCCTCAATCCGTTGAAGTGTAGCGTTAGTCTCCATGACAACGTGTTTCAAATGCTTGATCTCCTCCATGAAGTCTTCTAAAGTCATATGTAGAGAAGACTTAGTAAGAGAACCGGCGTCTTATTTTTGCCTCTTGGGCGGAGCGTTTGAACCTTTGCAAGCAGAAGGCATGACGGTATATGAGGTAACGGCTTTCAGAGAGGACTCCATAAGCCTGCACAAAATAGTAAAAACAGCAGTGAAAAAGACCTAATGCAACACACAGAAAAATATCCACGTAGTAAGAGTTGCTCTAAAATATCAAGTGTGGCCTCTAATAGTTAAATGTTGAGTACAAGAAATTGTTATGTAAGAGCAGATACCAAAAATTATCCAAGCGGTCAGCCCACCGTGTACAAGATGACCGGCATGACATTTTTCTCTGAAATTGTAGCGTTTAAACCAAGCAGATAAGCATTTAAAAGCAGATTCTAAAAGCTTGCAGTCAAAAATTTCTATCTCAATAGTTTTTACTTAACAGGAGCTGAGTACAATGCCATGAATATACCATGGGTCACAGTAGAGTATTTCTTAGAATTTTGAAAATATATTTTGAGATTATATTTTCCAGGCTTCTCTGTTTCCACTATAAACTTGAGAGCCGTGTATATACACCTATATCCTGGTGCAACCTGGAATACAAAGCCAGCATCAACGCGCTCTTTGGTAGTCAAAATGGTGGCCGAGACCACCGATTCTCAGATGCATCACGTGGGGGAGCAAAGACAGGGTGAATGGCTTGAAAATAGCTAGAAAAGTCAAAATGCCTTGCCTCCCCTTGTTTGCACACCAATTCTGTTTGAATAGAGTCATCAAACTCAAGCACACCCGCCCATAGCTACTTCACGCCTCCATCACCGAGTGGAGCTTTAGAAGCCTGCGGCCATCTTGCGGACCGCTTGGCCATGCACCCCAATCATACCACTTTTAATTGCTATCCTCCGATCTAGGAAAGGATGAGTGAAATTTATTGGGATTCATTTTTAGATATGTTTAATTGGTCATTTTATTTAGAAGGTAAAAACATATCCTTTTATGAAACATGCAATCTCTACACAGGAACTTAGGGACTTGTCTTTTTGCCTAATGGAGAGATGATAGTCATTTGCAATTTAATGTTGCTGAGCTGAATTGTTCTTAAGCATAGCCTAGCGTGAACCCATGGAAGGCTTCAATTTCCAGCAAGTGCAGGCTTGAACAAACTTGCAACATTGTATACTGCCCTCTCTTAATTCGACTTCCCTGTAAGTTTTTGATTTCTGTTCAGGCTCTTTTATGCATGTGGTCTACTTTTGACATTTATGCTCTAATGTAACTGGTACTGAATGAAAGTGTGCAAGGCTCCTTTCATTAGCAGTAACCCCATCTCGGAGAAAGTCACACTGTGGCTTTCATCAGTAGTTTGCATCATTGTTTCTTTCGCATAACAAGGAGGATCGGAGAACGGATGAATCCTCTGGCCTGTGCAAAATACCACCATTCTGCCCATCTCCACATACCATCCCAAAAGAAGTGATCATATTTGAGAAGGCAGTCCTTTCATCGCTCAGCCATTTAGAAAACAAAAACACATTTTGTAAAAATAATATAACAAAAAATCAGGCACTTGCAAGTCAAGAATTCTAGAACGAAAACTCTGTAGTGATCTAGCATGTCGATAAAGGAGGAGCAGTGGTCTTATGGGCAGTGATAGCCCAGAGGCCAGGCCCTGTAGCTAACCCCTGTTGCACATTGGAAAATCTGTATGCTGCAAGCTTTTATTATAAATAGAACAGGTCCAAGAAGCGGTTGGATGTGGAATATGGTCAGAAAACCCCTAAAATTCACTGGAAAAAACAAAGTTGAACTGAAGTAATCGTTATTTTTGCTTATAAGATCTTAAAATATATCATCAGTGATATCAGAAATTATTTATTTGAGATATATTGATAGATGTCATCCATATTATCATTTAATATCTAATGAGTGACATGTAGAATATTTAAGCAGTGTATGATGGGGATGTGAGTTTAGTTTACCTAACCCTAACTAGCAAAGGTCAGTGGTTTCATTTTCAGTGGTTTGAGTGTCCCCCGGCAACTTCCTTTGGTCAGACAACTTTTACGTGGATCCTGTTCCTGTGGATATGTTTTTCCCACGATGAAAAATATCTCAAAATAACTCTATTTACAGTTTTCATGATGGCTAAATAAAATCAACAGAATTCACCAATCAATTCCATTTGTCAAATAAATCATTAAAATGTAATTTTGGAGTCATTAATAACTGTACTGCAACTTTAAACTTTAAATTGCACACATATATCGCAGTGTTAATCCTTTTGAGCCAACCCAGCACCCTTTTCAATACTTATATCTAAAAAGAACTGAAGTAGTTTTTCACCAAACCAATGAAAGCATGCTTTCTGTGTAAAATTCTACTTTCATGGTATGTTTGGTGTAAATCTGTTCAGCACTTTAAGGCTATAAGCCTGAGTAAAAATGTCTCATGGAAGCCAATGAGAATAAAAACACATCTTTTTTTTACCACTACCGACTTTAAGTATGGGCACAACTAATTGCTAAATCCATAGGGTGGATATATACCTTTGTGTGTGCATGTGTGTGGGTGCATGTGTGCATGTCAAAACAATGATGCTCCTTCAGGTTCAGAGTACAGCATAACCTAAGCAAAAGAGTAAGCAGGGAGCCTTGGGTAGTTCCCACATGTAAAGTGGAGAGCAGTTCATTTGTGTGGAATATGCTACAACATCACAGACATTCCCGAAGCTGACAAATATCTGCTTTGTGCTGTGTCCTCTGGCTTCTTTGCTCTCTCTTTTTTTTCTCTCTCTCTTTTTTTTGCACTTTTCTGCACTTGTTTAAGTTTATTGCTTATATTGCTGTGGAGGCTGAGACACTTAGAGAGAGAAATACAAAGGTGGGACTATGGTTTTTTGTGGACTACTTCCGGCGTGGCGGACGGCCGGGACTCTTGCAGACGTCCATCATTCAGGGTTTCCCTGATTGCTCAAGAAGGGGGGGGGAGGGTGGGTGGGGGGCGGGTGCAGCTCTACCTTATTTAGGGGAAACGGGGTTCAGAAACTATGTGCAATTTCTTTTCACTTTTGTATTACACTTGCACACGCATATGCTAATTGACTGTGTTGTTCTTTTTGCGAAAATCGCTCTCAGGCTCTTCTATGCAAGGCATAGAAGGCACGGAAAGTCCCTATATATCCTTTACCATGGCGAATGCGGATACATTAAGAATTGTATGTGTGAATATCTGTGGACTGAACGATCGCTCTAAACGACAAAAAACTGCCCAGGGGCTTAGAACCTTGAGGGGGGATATTTATTGTCTTCAAGAGACCCACATTGAAGGCGCACAGATACACTTGCTGGACTCTCTGGGGTTTAAAGTTCTGGGGACAACCAGTCAAGGCTCCAAAACTAGAGGGGTGGCTACTCTCACAGAAAAAAGACTTCCTCTCAACACTCCCCGGCTTAAAGCAGACACACTGGGTAGGTGGGTCATAACTGAGTGCCTTCTCCACGGCAGTATTCCCTTCACACTGTGTTCGATCTATGGCAGCAATATTGATGACCCGGGAATTATTAACTACATCTCAGGCGAACTAGCCCACTGGCCCACCCCTATAATCCTCTGTGGAGACCTCAACCTACACTTGCCCAGCAATTGGGCCACCGACAACAACTGGCGGTATACAGGCAGGAAACCACTGGTATTCCAGGCACTGAATAATCTGGTAACAACACACGGGCTGAAAGATGTCTGGGCTTACCTACATCCCTCGCTGTCTGGTCACACTTTCTTCTCGGCGCCTCATTGTACTTTGGTTAGGCTAGACTACTTTTTTATTTCCTCTGTACTTCTTAGCAACAGCTCCATCGAAAATTAGCCCACGCTTCCTGTCTGATCATAATCCTCTTATTCTTAGCATAAAGGGGCTGGGAAACCCAAGAACACTCTCCTCCTGGAGCTTCGAGAAAGCGCTACTTCAGGACCCACTGTATCAAACGCACATGTGGGCCTGGTTACAGGACTTCCTAGATACCAACCTAGGGTCCGCGTCACTGCCAATTGTCTGGGACACACTAAAAGCTGGCATCCGGGGAGAAACACTTGGCTTTTCAGCAGGAAGAAACAAGAAAGAGAGGCTTATTATGACTGACCTTCAGGGAAAGCTTAAGGAGGTTGAACTCAAGTTAACCCAAGCCATCCACTTAGGGCTAAATATAGAGAGTATTCAAGATGAGGTGGTCCTTGCTAGGTCAAAGATAGGAGCCATATTCACTGAAAAAGCAGCTGCTAAATGGACTTGTATGCAGAAAAAAAGTTACGAGTGCAGTGATCGCATTGGACACCATCTGGCAGTAAGAACGAGACAGCAGGTCTCCCATAATGAGATACACGCAATTAAGCTCCAGTCAGGAGAAGAGACCAATGACTCTGAGCGAATAAGAGAGGGTTTTCTGGAGTATTATGCTAATCTCTACTCAGAGGAGAATGATGATCTGGCGGGCTCCCTTAAGGCTGACATAAATAGATACCTTACGGCGGCCAACCTACAAACGCTCTCTTCCGACTCTAGTGAGGCCCTAGATTTAACTCCCACCTGGGAAGAGATTCTGGCTTCTCTGAACTCTCTTCCTGACGGAAAGGCGGCTGGGGTAGACTGTATCCCAATAGAGTTCTATAAGACCTTCGCACCTGAGCTCCAAAGATTAATAACTGATTTAATGACTTCCATTTTCAATGGGAGCACGCCTCTTCCGTCATGGTCTAACGCCAGGATTGCAATTTTCCCTAAAAAAGATAAATCTTCCCTTGACATGAGCTCATACCGACCCATAACACTCATAAACACTGACTCCAAACTTTTCTCCAAATACTGGCAAACCGCATCTCCAAAGTCGTGGAATCCCTTGTCTCCAAATACCAACACGGGTTCATCCTGAAAAAAGGAACAACGGAGCATATCAGAAGAGTCATTACTTTGTTTGAGGCGGCACAGGTAGCAGGGGACCCCATGTCTCTAACACTACTGGACTCCGAAAAGGCCTTTGACCGGGTTGCCTGGAAATACCTGTGGTTGGTCATGGACAGGATGGGTTTTGGGGAAAACCTGATCCGAGCTGTACAAGCGTTATATTTAAATCCTACCGCTTGCGTCACTTTAAACGGCCAACTCACTAAACCATTTAAGATATCCCGTGGCACAAGGCAGGGGTGCCCTTGTTCCCCTCTGCTTTTTGCTCTTTACTTAGACCCCTTCATTAAACATATTGAAAATAGCCAATTCATCCTACCAGTTGACTTCCAAGGCTGCTCCACTAAAATCCTTGCTTACGCAGACGATTTGGCCATAACCTCTCCAGATTCACTAAGCGCCATAACATGTCTGGAATTAGAAGCTAGCAAATTTGGCAAAATGTCTGGCTATACCCTCAACAAAAACAAAACACAGATAATAACTAACAGTCAAATCTCCTGGACCGATTCCAGAATAGTTTCTAAAGCCAAATACCTAGGTGTCCACGTATCCTCTAATCTGGACGAAATTGTCCCCATTAATTTACTACCATTCTTAACACAAACTAAAAAAGCTCTGAAACAAATCGACAACTTGCACCTCACTCTAGTTGGCAGGTGCAACGTCATTAAAATGACTTATTTTCCTAAATTGTTATACTTTTTCCGCACGATCCCCCTAGAATTCAACAAAGCCACCCTTACGAAATTCCAGCAAATCTATACACAATTCATCTGATCATATTCTCAACCTAGGAGGGCCCTCAGACAATTATGCCTGCCAAAAGATTTGGGTGGCTGGGCCTTCCCTAATATCACTCTGTGCTACTGGGCTTCTGTTATGCAATATAGCTCTGACCTACTGAAAGACCAGCCTTACTCCTACTTGATAACACCGCCCTCCCCTTTTTAACTACTGGTTGGGGAAAATACCTGGGGATGCTTACTAAGAGAAACCACCTTTGGATACTTTAAGGGGGCAAGATTTAAAACTCTTCTTAACTCATTTAAAGTCTTTCAAAACATCTGCAGAAGTTAAGGCATAGGCAGGTTTAATTTTTACTCTCCTATCTTAAATAACGCTCATCTTCCCGACATCTTTGGGAAAGCTTACTTCTCCGATTGGCACAGGGCAGGCATCACAAAATTGGGGGACCTATGCCCAGATGCATCAAAGTACTGTTTTGCGATTCCTAATTTGCGAAAATTACCGAATCGCAAATTAGGAATCTTAAAATGGTATGCATCATTTTTTTCACATTTTTTTTGTAATTTGGTAAAAATCGCAATTTTTACCAAATTGCATAAAAAATGCGATTTTCAAATTGCGAATTCGCAATTCCCATTCATTCCTATGGGCTGAAAAGCCCATAGGAATGAATGGGAATTGCGAATTCGCAATTTGAAATTGGAATTCAACAAAGCCTTTCAAGGGTGGAGAGGGGGGTCCGAAGGACCCTCCCCCCCGCACCCATGAAATGCACTTTTACATGTAAGTTACATACACACATGTCCTAAGGACATGTGTGTCTGTAACTTAACAGTTTAAAAAATGCATTTTTGTGCATTTTTAAACAATTTTGCAAATTACCACGAGGTTCAACTTCGTGGTAATTTGCAAATGCAATTTGTAAAATCGCAATTGTTTTGACAATGATGCATTGCATTTAAGGAATCGCAAATTTGCGATTCCTTAAAAGCAATCGCATTTTTGGAATTCGCTAAAAATAGCGATTTTCCAAAAATGCTTGATGCATCCCAAAAACCAATTTAGGAAGTGCAAACGGACAATTTTTGCGATTCGCACCGTTTGCACTTCCTAAAAAGGTTGATGCATCTAGGCACTAATCACAAACGAGGGAGTTATTCCTTTCTTTGACCTTCAAACAAAGTACAACCTTAGGAGAGAAGACTCTTTTAAATATTTCTCTATCCACAGCTTTCTCTTTCGTAAGGTTGGGGACCCCTCAGGATTTACAGAGGTGGAATTTCTTAAGGGGCTGCGGAAACCATTGACTCCCCGTATCGGCTTTTTGTACAGTATTCTAAATAAGCGGATGCCAGATGACCTTTCAAAAATCGCAGACAAGTGGCACGACAAACTTGGCGCCCCCCGAAATGTATTTTTTAACTCTATTACTCTGTCCCAAAATATCTTGCTCTCTTCAAAACTACAAGCACAACACTTTATGTTTTTTTTCTTTATTACACTCCAAACAAAATCGCTAAATGGAGGACAGGCCGAGGCACTCTTTGCCCCAGATGCGCTATATTTGGAGCCGACTCCGTGCATATTTTTGCTTCTTGCCCAAAGCTCACTCCCATCTTAAACCGAATTCAGGGGCGTCTAAGTCAAATCTCTTCTCAATCAATCACCCTTAATTCTACCACTATCATGTTAGGCACACAAACAGAAACACCACACTTTCAAGGGAGGGACTGGTTTTTATAGCCATGGCTGTTTGGAGAATCTGCATCGCTACAGCCTGGCTTGATCCAGAGCCCCCCTCCTACTCTCAATGGCTTGCACGATTTTTAGCTACGTACCATCTTGAAAGAGCAGTTTATGCCAAGAAGGGAAGCAGGGGGCGCAAAAAAGGCCTAGAAGTTTGGGGCAAATTAACGGATTGGCTTTCTCCGAGTGAGTAAGAAAGGCTTGTTTCTGTCATCATTCTTGGGTCTTTTTCTTTTTTTACAGAAACTGCCATACCAGGAAGACATATCCATGTAGTGTTTCAGATTGTTATGTTCTTCATTGTTGTCCTCGTTTTTTCTTGTCGTATTGCAATTTTGGTCATCTATTTTTCTTCTCTTTTTTTTTTGCTGTTTCCCCATTTCCTCATTGGTACCTTTGTGACTTGAAGGGGAGGGGGTGGAGGGGGGATGGTGGGGTCACCGTTGGATTTGCCTACAGCCAGTTATAGTTGTATAAATTTTGCAATTTGAAAGTAAAAAAAAAAACGAAACATAAAAAAAAACAGACACTCCCGAAGCTCACCTCAAGTGTCTATTGTCCTATCAGAGTTTTTAAGCATAAGATTAGCACAGTGCATGCCTACTGAGCTAGAAAGCAACAAAGCCTTTTGCTATTTCATAGCAACATCTTTATGCAGAGGATTAGCGAGTGTCATACATAGCAAGCTGAAACATGAAAATAGAAATTTTTGACCATTTCAGGAACAGTACTACAGCTTTGGATTGATAAAATAACATCCAAGCCAATTCATAACGAGTTAAAGCAACGCCTGGCATGTGTTTTGCTCTTATTAGTGCTTGTCAGCAATAAATATCTTTGTCCAGAAACAAGGGAGCAAACAGTGTAAGTCGAAGCAACACTCTTTCATGGCTTAGAGGGCCACACAAATTATGCAAAAGAGGAAGCAGGGAACATTGGAATATTCCCAAGTTTTAGGAGGAGAGCAGTTACTTTATATGCAATACTGACAACAACACCAACACTCCAAATCTGCTCACTGGAAATCTATGATTTTCTAGCAGAGTTTTTGAACATAGAACAGACAGTGGCAACCCAAACCAATGTTTTCAATGTGTTCATGGTCTGCAGGCAATGCAGCCTCCCCGCAGCAACATAAAGCACACAGTAAGTCTCCTGGGTCATTGAATACATAACCCAGAAGAGCTTACCATATTGTTTTCAGCACCCTGAGCTGGAGCCGTATTCTCTTTAGCTGGACTGTAGGGACTTCTTGTAGTTGGTTCTAAGGCTGCATTTCATGGTTTGAAAACGTTTAAAGAAGACTTCAACATGTGGTAATGTTGTTTTAAAAGGCTTTATTGAAAATATTAATGGCAATCACTTTTATAAAACACTCCTTTTGATACAATTATCACATATACATTGATTATAATTATTGGAGACTTTTTGCTAAAGACAAGAGTTTTGCTTTATATATTTCGATGGTGTGGCCCCTTGATATAGGTCAAATGTTTATATTTTGGTGTTAGTCAGTAGTCCTGCCTTACTTAAAATGACACCATTTACATTACATCCATGCAGGCCCGCATGGGTTTTGGGCACTGCCAAAGCCAGAAGCTGCTCAGTTTTTAATTAAGTAGATTTACATTGCACTACGCTCAGAGAGGCCCTCAAGGGAAGCACTGGAAAAAAGGTAAAACAGGAGGAATACAAATTCATGGATCAAGAATGCACTAAATGGTGCTAGCTCGGAAATCAAGGAAGCACTGCAGGCAGAGCTAGTAACAAGGAACAGAAGTTAACTAAAGTTCAGGAACTCAGTAAACAAGGGGACTGTCAAATAGGAAAACTGCTACTATGAACAATACTGGACTGAAGGAAATTGGGGTTTAAAGGAGCTCACTGTAATCAAATGCCTCAAGTGTGAGCAGGCTAGCTCCTGTCAGCCACAGGTAGCTAAATTCCTCCACCTTTCCATGGCCTGTAGGGTCAGAAATAAAGCAGTTCTGATGAGTTCTAGGTGCTGGAGTTTTTAGCAAGAGCAAAGTGGCTTCCACAAAACACAGCATAGTTCTGGAATGAATGCTACTTTTAAAAAAAAGTCCCAAAGGCTGACAAATTGTGTATGTATGCACTGGAAAACCTATAACCTTATTAGAACAAAGGACAGTCACCCAGGTAAGCTCCCTTGTGATGGACAAGAGAGCACAACAAGCAAATTGTGACAGCTACCAGGAGTAAAAGAGGGTGGAGGAGGCATGCTTTTCTCATTGCCTTCCCTGTATCAAGCAGTCCAATAGAAAGCCCTCGAAATGGGAAGAAGGATCACCATTTTACTTATCCCTGCCCTTTGCAGCATATGAATAAGTATCACTACTTGGCCTCCTGGAGAACCTTCTCTGCAACAAGTGAGAGTGTAATAAACTCATCTTCTGGGTCTTTCACCTTTCACAGCAAGCTCAAAGGAGTTCTCATGTCATAAACTCATGTGCGACTTGAACCTAATGGCTCAACGGTGGAATGACTTTCCTGCGCCTGTTCACAAAGATCTTGACTAACATTTTCCTGTCCACATTGATGAGTGGAATAGGGTGATGATTTGCAACCTATTGAGAGTCATTCTAGGTTTGAAGATCAAACATATCAGAGTTGTCATGGTTGTAGATTTACATATCCTGAATAAATTCCCAGTTTGGACAAAGATTTGTTTTTGATGGGAGTTCGGTTACCTATACTGAAATTTCCTCCCTCGTAATCTCTATACCAACAACTCTCTGGCTTCAGGTGACAGAGACTGCTTAGAAAGATTAAAGAAAAACCTGTGAATTATATATGTTGATATTCTGGCCCCTTGATAAAGCCAAAAGGTCAAATGTTTACATTTAGGTGTTCTGGCTCTTTGACAAAGTCAGAAATCTGTTTCACTCTTCTTTTGTGTCTTCCATGTCTGAGCTAAAAAGATGCTTGAAGAAAGGTTGCATGAATAATGTCCCATGCTCAAAATACATAGCTGAAAAAAAGGGGTGTGCCTCCTTCTGCTACAATTGGGCTGCTAATAGCAGTCCTGTCTTTTGCCATGTTCATACTGTTGCCATGTGATTCTGGGTAGTGCATATTCCACTAATGATGTATTGAGATAACTTAGAACAAACCTTTCCTTTTCAAAATTCTAAAGGGTTCCAAGATATGATTCTGTTATGCAATATTCTATGTTTATATGTTCATCTCTGCGAGTCCGTAGGCAAACACAGAATTTTGCATCATTATCCCTCTTAGGGCCGCCTTACAAGCCAATCATGAAGTTTAGGAGGATTCTGAAGGGCCCCCTTTCATATCCAGAAGAACATGAATGTGGGATCTAAGAGTGGCCTTTTCAATGGGTTGCTAATATTTTCTGATGTTCAGTTACAAGGTTTTGGTTAAGTAGTCTCACATGTCATAGATCAAGCTACAGCAGAGATGGAGCAGAGATGGAGATTGGTCTGAAATATCCTTCTTCAGGATGAAGCATTTTTACAAGTCATACAGTAGAGAGCTTGAGTTCAAGAAGTAGTTATCCTTGAGCATGAACCTTGGGCACACAAAGTAAATGCATAGCGTCAATCTCTTGGGTATTTGATATGCCAAAGGTCGAAAAAAATATGAACCACATGACTTAATTCAGAGTCCCCTGACATTTGCATTTATTTTTTCTGAGCACTTGATCTATTGCAGATATAGATGTAGTGCATGGATTTTACTAACGTAATGCGCCAGGTTTGCAACACTTTTACGTAGTTATGCTGGGATTTTTGACCCCAAAGTAGCCAAAACTTTTGATGGGCACTACTTTACGTTACTTTGCATCAAGGAGGTGTTCCATGGGAGGTACGAGGGTGTCACCATGCAATCATCCGTGGATACCTACAAGCATGCGTAGACAGGGATTTTTGTCAAAAAAGTATGCCCCCTTGAAATAGGGGTAACAAGGAATTTCTTTTTAATTTTCCTTTGATTTCCCCACTTTGCATGACTGCTACATGGTGCATCACCCATACAGAGCAGGAAAAGTGTTAAACGATGAGTTTTGTACTGAAATGTCTCATTCCAATATAAAAACGGATCCCTGCAGATTGCAAACAACTTGCATTATGGCACAGTGGTTTGTGTGTTGGGGCATGACAGCCTAAAGTGTGCCAGAGAAGACAGAGAGGGAAACAGTGCCATATCTTATTAGATATGGTGTTTTGCTATCTCCTTTTTATGCGACACAGCAATATTAGTTGCTGTGTTGCAATACATAAAGTTTTTGTAAATCAGGGCCAAGGTTTATATTTCAGTCTCCTCCTTTAACCACATGGCTGCTGCGGGGATTTTTGTCCTGTGCTGGAAAATCATTGATGCCATTATTCATGACGAGCTCAGCTCGTCATCAGCACACGACACCCGTGGGTGATGACGAGCTGAGCTCGTCATCAGCAGCGAAAGGGTTAAGTTCCTTCATCTGTCCACATTTGGTCAGCATTATGGAAAGTCTAGAAGACAAACTGGCTTTAGAATCTTTTGAGCATCAATAGGTCACCACATCAGTTTGGATCCTATAATAGATGTCATCACAAACGCACATCTTCTTTAAGAATCAGTCCAAGAGTGCTGCAGTTGGCAGGGAAAGGATTTCGAAATAAAAATACCTAATATTCCTAGTTGAAATTTGTGTTACAGGGCATAATCCTAGGTAAAATTTATGCATTTCAGGCTACTCTTGTTAAGTGGTATTCCGCTATTATACCACATGGTGTAATTAGTTGCTGTTTGTGGTAAAAAATGTACCACAAATGCACGGGCACAACTTGTTAGAATGCAAGCAGCTGTTGTTTGCGGTAATTTCGTTTTTTTACACAATTTGTTGTTGTGCAAAATGCATCTTTATGTCCAAAATGGCAGCATGGACTCATTTCATGCTAAAATACAGCCAAATGCAGTTTGCACGCTGCATAGTTAGGCACATTTGTTCTGGATTTTACTCAATTTCACGCAATTATGCAAAAGCAAATTATACACATTTTGCACACCCCTAACGTCTTTGCCACCTTTCTTAGTACTATTGTTTGGGATTTTTTAACATCCCATCCAGTAGGGAAATCAAAATTGTACAGTCCCTTTACGACCCTCCGATTTCCTAGTAAGCATTCAGTCTACAGCCAAATCAGGTGATTTAGAGGTCAAGGTATGCGAATACTTTCTTCTCACAAGGTGCAACATCCCATTTAAATTAAAGGATGTCACTGAAAGAAGCTCTTAACAGGGCATCGAGGCCAACACTGAGGTAGCTAGTCTTCGGGAGGAGCTTGAACACTGGGCTATGTTATGGATCCAATCCAGGGAGGCTGTCTCCGCTGCAGGAAATAGGTTAAACGTCAAGATAGGTGGCAAGAGTAGCATCTCTCCATCAGGATATACTGAGTGAACAATTGGTAGGTTCAGGGATTGTTTGTATAATGCACAGGAAAACAGTAAGTTTGTAAGGAGCTTTCAACAGTGTTGGGAATAGAGACTATCTTTCCCAGACGTCTGGGCAAGATGTCTATTTTTGGTCAGAGAAGCGGGAATTGCAGGCTCCTCTTTGGAATGATATTATGCAGGACTAACAGGATGGTTGTGCAGAACTTGGGCTGTTAGAGAAGCAGAAGTAGGGGGAGAAAAAATGTAGAGTAGAGAGGTGTGAAAAATGCTCAGACCCAGGTGGTCTTGATGGAGCAAGGATTCACACATAACGTGACTTGCTTGAAATCAGTCCTCTCGACATAACGTTAATGCGCTAAACCAACATGTTTGTTTTATTAATATTGCATTTCACAAAACATTGGGTATCTAAAAGAAGCTTGCATATGTGTTTCTACTAACGGTAATCCACTTGCACTAAAGATGGCCACTGCTACGCTGGATTTCTTACTGCGCATGCGTCTGTCACACTCACGTGACATGACGTACTCTTTGCTTGGAGGGAATCTTTCGCTTTTGCGCATTAAAACTAAGATGGCTGCTCTGTGTTACAGCATGCATGAAGCTTGCACTGCTGCTTTTGCTAAGCTATTCGTTCTGCTTAACACTAACGCAATAGTTAATATAAAGTAATAGGAATAGAGTAGAGATAATTGGTATACAGTACATTCATTTATTATTTGTTCTAAAACTGTTTCTTTTCTGCTTTACTATCAGCTCGTGTTTAGGCCTGAAATGTATCTGTGACTCCATTTTGAAATCCACTGCACTCCATATTGAAAACTTTGAGCCTGCGCACCAGAGACTGAAAACCATTGAGTCATGCCATTGAATGTGTGCCAGGAACAGTCTTGACCAAGATGCGTCTGGGAACCTCACCTCCTGAACTCTACAGAGGAAGCAGAATTCTCATATGAAATAAATTGTAACCAATATTGGAACATTTATTGTCGGGTGGAATAAAATATACAATGGAAAATAAAAATTGATGGGCGGGAACGTTAATAGAATATTAAAAAGAAAAAGTGTAATTTTGGTATGGTGTGATGACCTCTCCTCATTCCTTGTTCAATCAAAATTGGAGATCCTTACACTTGCAACATTGGGGGGTGGTACACCGACCTGGAAAATAGTATAACTAGGGTAGGGTTAGTTAGCTAATTTGTCCGACTTGTCCGGATAGCTGACCTGTCACTGACCCAACGCACTCAATAGGGATCGAGAGTAGAGGTGCTGGCGGAGCACTCTGTTAGAAGGTTCGAAACCCAGATCGGGGTTTGCAAGCTAAAGTGCTGGCGACGCATTTTTTCGGAGAAATCGATAACTCTTAACGGGTTCTGGCTGTTAGCTGCAGAGAGGGAGTAACGCAGGCGTTGCAACTTTAACTGTGGGTGCCGGTCTTAGCCTGTGGTGGTCCTGTCCTGATCCAATTTGGTTTTACCTGTCCTGATTCAGATCTGCACCTGCCTGCCTTTATGGTGCCTGCATTTTTGGGGGTTCTGTTTTTTAAACTGACCCGTGGCCAGGGTTAGTTCTTCACACCATTCTAGGTAAATATTAAATGTGGGTATTGTCATTGTACTCTTTCCTTCTCTCTTCCCACCCTAATGTTAATTGATAAAAGTTTTGCATATTGTCGTATGTCATTGTTCTGATTCCTTCTCTTTCCCCACCCTCTTGTCAAATGTGTAAAGACTGCTTTATAAGAACTCTGCATATTTTCATTTTAATCATTATTTTCCTAATTGAGAATTTTCGAACATTCAATGCTTGGATCATGACATTTTAAAGATTTTAGATAAAGAGTTTAAACCTTTCCCGAGTTGTGGTTATTTTATGAGTGCAAATGTTATAATTCTACCGATTATTCTAACACCTTTGATCCCTTAGGACTTTGGGTACCGATGACGAAGATTGGTAAGACAATGGTATAGGTCCTAAATGAAATTCATAAATCACTGATCAGAGTAAGCGCACAGGTTACCTTATTAAACTCATGAGTATAATTTGTGTTTTTTTATGGGCCCAGGTGAGTATGGTAAACTGAGTCGGGTGACCTGCGCGCTCTATCAGTAATTTCATTTGGTAGCAGTAGGATGGTTAGGGTTTTGGTAAGATAGGTAGGTAGTCATAGTTAGCTGGTTAATGAAAAATATTTTTGCAAATTTGAAAAAATATTATTGATTGTATTGATTTATGTATTAACCAAAATTGTTCGTACCTGTTATATGTTTTGTCTGGAATCCCCTGGGGCAGAATAGCGGGTTGTAAATGGAAGCAAGACTGCAGTGAGGTCACTTACCTGTAGGAAATAAGGGCATGGTTAGGTAAAACCAGAAGCACTATTTAGGGTTTTTCAGAATGAATGAATGTATGAATAAAAGATAGCAAAGAGTTCGCTAGCAAAACTTTTTGTGTGATATCACCTAGAGAGGGTCACACGGAAGGAGTAGCAGGCTCTTCTGAGCTTGATTGATTGCAAAGGGGTTCGCTGCTGAAACTTTGGCCTTAGTATATCCCAGCTGGGAAAAGTCTAAAGGAGTAGCAGGTTCTCTAATGCTTGCGTGAAGGGTAGACGGAAGGGCTCTACTCGTAGTATATGAAGAGTAAGCGGAAGGGATTTACTCGTAGTGAGTGAAATGTATCTTTCCTTTGAATTAGTCACTCAGGTACAGTGACAAATGTTTTTACGTTGTTGAATAATAAAAAACTGCATTAAAAGTGAAAGAAATTAAGTTTTCGTATTACCTTGCAAAGGAGGGGGTCAGTCGCGGAGCTGCACTGACGTCACTCAGAGCTGCGCTGGTATTGATTGAGACAGCGGGTGTGTAGCTGAGATAGTAAATATAAAGGAGGGGTGAGTACAGGATCGTGAGAACTAGTCTCATGAGAGGAGCCGCGCAACTATTGGTTGAATTTATTTGAATTCAAAATTTTGATTGGTCACTGAAAAATAAAAGACGCTCTGGTAATGGAAGTAATTTGTAAAAACAAATTGAGAATACCCAGAAGATTTGCGTTTAAGATATATGTGGCATGTAGGTCCGCTTGTAGGAAATAGACCCGATAGGGGATATTTAGGGTTTGCACAAGAGCAGCATATAAGAGGAAGTCTTTTTATCATGTACGGAGGAACGAGAAAGATGTCATTCATTAAAAGAATTAAGAATTATTTCAAGAAAGATAAAGACATTAAAACAAGAGAAGGGATTATTATTCCACCACCAAATACGCCCTCATCATACATGATGGTAGAAAAGGGTTATCACACTCGTGTCTGGTTAGAAAATTGGTTGGAGTGACTCCAAACAGTTGGGGCCAAGCATCATGAATGTTACAGGCGAGGGCACTCACATGTCATCAAGACACAAGTGGGGCAGGGTGTTTGGTTTACCCCCACAATAGTCACCAATATGTGTATATTATGAAAAATTGTAATAATTGCTTTTTGAGCCGGTACGGGCTTTGAATGGCCATTGTTCACTTACAGGGCACTGGTCACAGGTAAGGAGCTAACTGAAGAGAATAAACAAGCATGGGTACTGGCTGATGTGTGTAGCAGTGTAAAGAACATGCATTGACTTGGGTAGGCCCAAGCATGATCATACAATGTAGAGAGTGGTCAGCCAAATTGGACTGACCACATTGCCATCAAAGCCAGGCACCCTTGCACCATGATGTAAGCTAAGCTGGTCTTTTACCTTGTCTGCCCTCTGTGAACCTGTAGTGTAGTTCCTATTTTCCCTACAGGCCCTGGGCATTGGAATAACATAAACAGCAGTGTAGACGTAGAAGTGCGGTCTTCCAGGACTCTACTGACTATGCTAAACTTAATTGGGTTTGTTACCAACTAGCTCAGAGGTCACTGGAAACTTTCTTGACTGAATAGGAAGTGATCAGCTTCCCTGGCACAGACAAGAAGGGATTCAGTTTTCCAACAACCGTATAAACATGACAACTTTGCTCCTCAGAATAAGAGTCAATCTCTAGAGTCGTGTGAAACAATAGACAGTTATTTTACTCAGTCAGTTGTGCACATTACTTTCACCAAGATGCAGAGAATAGAGAGACGGGCGTTTTCAATAAAAGGTATTATTCATTGAACAGTCTTTCTTCTCATGCAAGAGAAATGAATTGCCACAATTGCAAGACTTGTTATTATAAAAAGTGCGTACAGTAAAAGGAGGATTGCGAAATAATACTGTAAAAGCATTGATATGGTTTCTTAGCCATACAATGGTTAAAATGAATAAAATATATACATTCATATATACATTTAGCTAACGTACTCAACTGGTGCTTTTAACTACGCCTACCCCAGTGTACCTGACCTAAGCCTAATACTTGGAAGGGAGTAAGTAAGTAGCAGTTTAGTTAAGTTGGTTTTGCCAAGAGTTTGCTTCAAGAATTCTCTCTAAGGGTTTAGTCAACACCATACCTCTGGAATAGAATGTTGGAGGGCTGGTATCTCCTTGCAGGACTCGATATTCCAGTCACCCGCAAGGGTAGGCTGGAAACGCCGGAGCTGGATTTTCTCGGCTGGAGAAAAGACAGCGTCTTTCTCAGCGCGTCAAGGAGGAGGAGGGGCAGCGTCCGTGGGCTGCATGCATCTGCTGGGCTCTGCAAGGGACAGCTGTTCTGCTCCTGTATTCACCACACCATCGCTCTTGCTTAAGGCAACGTTGGTAATATTTATACCTGAAAGGTGCCTTGTTTGAGTTAGGTTTTTGGACATAAGACGTCAATAAAGATGCCACAAGAACCGGTCGTTCTTACAGTGCTCATTAGAGTTCTATTACTAATCAAAACATAGCAAGCGGGGTTTTCCCAGGTTGCTGGGGGTTTTATCTTGTTGAAGAACTCGGAGTGTAATCTAGGAATCTAAAATAGTGGCTTCTGCTGTGTCATGTACTGTAATGAGCTGCAGAGGCGAGTTTCTGAAATATGGCTGAAATATGTCTCTGATCGTTTATGCCATTATAGGGGTATGAATGGATTATAGCCGTATAGGGGCATAAGGTCACAATATTGATCGGGGTCCTAGATTAGAACAGGTCAAACCTGATGCATGATGTGCCTGGTATCATGCAAATACACTGTAACAGGGCCTACCTATGTCCATCATTAGGACATTCCAACATTGCCTTATGCTACAAGTCTAACGCACAGACAAGACAAAACATTTGTGAAGTCAATGTACTGTGCTTCGTATGAACACAATGTACATGTTCAGCATTTTACAGAGCAATGTGTCATCTTTTAGTTTTATAGCTGGACCTAATTCATTCACCCATGGCAAAGTGGACAGCTTCAGAGATCACAATGCTACCAGTGAGTATCGCCTGATTCTTTCTGTGCCCTGTAAGGATTGTGTGTGGTCTCATAAATTGGTTGCAGTGAGATGTATAGCAGAAACAAGGTTTGCCTTACATGTGGATTCACAAAAGAAGTAGGACAAATTGCTAAGTGAATTTATTTCCAGTGGTTGCAGGTCCACTTGAAGGCTACTCTGAATCTTCTGTGCTTATCTTGTGGCAGCTATGGTGTGGATGGTTATGGCACCTGACCTACAACCAACTGATGGTCATTAATTCAAATGTTTCTCACCCACACTAGGGACAGAAAGTGACAATCTGTTATCTCAAAATATGTGACAGAAATGTTGCATTGGATAGGCTGTGATTTTCCTGACACAGCATGTTTGGCCAAGTCCAAATCTGAGCAGGACACAGGTGTGGTTGGAGTGTAACATAAATCCCAGACAATATTCCCAATTCGCAATAGCACATCTAATGGTGACATGTGAACAGCTTTTCCAATTTATTTGTGCTTCTATTATGTGGTCACATCATACCTTGCCCATGCGTGTAGAAACATTCCTCCAAACACCCAAAATTTGTACAGTCTAAATGACTGAAGGCATGTCAGATATTCATGCCACTCAACCAGCAAGTTGTTCTGGGATCCATGCATGTAAATGTAGGTTAGCGTCTAGCCAAAGTCTGGATGGACTCCAATGGACTTGGGACACCATGTGACCAAGCTTGGCATACAGAAACATGAATACTTTCTATTTTAGATGCTGCATATGTATTTGTGGGATGAACTCATTGTTGTACATGCATTTGTTCAGCACACAAGTTACCCTACAACAAGTTGTTATAACAACTTGCGTGCTGAACAAATGCATGTACAACAATGCGTTCATCCTTTTGGATGCGCTGTAAAGGCACAGTGGGATTCCGGCTTCCATCTGAAGGACGTTTCCGGCCTTCAGGTGCACTCGGAGGTAACTGATACTGCAAGTGGATCTGTTTTATAAAATTGAATCGAAACAGTGTCAGGTTGATCAGGACGTATGAGAGACATTAACATATGAATATTGCTTTTTTAATAGGAAGCATGCTAGACGGTAATTGGACACAGCGTGGAGGAAACTAGTGCTGAAACTTCACTCTGCAGGGACTGTGGAATTTACCAGTGCAGAGTTCCTGAATTCCACACACTCCGGGAGCGGAGTAAACATATCTCCACCTGGGCCTAGCTGCTAATAGTTATTCATGCATTTAATTGATGACAACTTGGACGAATTCAGCTTGATCTGATATATATGTCCTTCTTCTCCAACAGGCAACATGACCACTAAACAGGAGAAGGCATATAGTATTCCCTTGGAGAGGTACCGCCACATCAGGCTCATAGCCAAGGCCTACAGGCACATGGGTCGGCAGTATAAGCACTTGAAGGCAGCAGGGATATGGAAACCACCACACAGAGGAAAGAAAGCCATGGACAGAGCAGGCACCAGGCCAAAAGTGAAGGTGTCTGATGGTGGTGATCCGGGGGCAGTTCTGGGACCCTCAACAGTACTGCCAGCAGTGGCTCCACAGGCACAGCACTTGCTCAGCAAATGGAGTAAGAAAGGCAGTTTCTGAAGGACAATGCAGACATAAACTTGAGCCTGGCAGGCCCAGAACTGCAGGTGGCAACACTGATCCGAATGGTACACACCTTACAACAATCAGTAGATAGGATTGAGGAGCAACTGTAGGACATCCCTCCAACTTTCTCCCATCCCCATTTTATATTGATTGTTTTTAGTGTACGGAGATTTAGAATAGGTTAGGATAGGTTTTAGCATAGTGGTACAAAAGAGGGAGGTGAGGGACGGAGCATCTGAATCAATCAAACACTCACACCCAGTCAAAGGATCTGGGTTTAATCCATCACCGTTCTTTAGCCCACTCTGCGACTAGGCATGGGCGGAAAATCCGTTCCGCTCGCGGATTTTGCGGATTTTCGGGAAATCCGCAATCCGCGAGATTTGCGAATTTCCTGAAAAATCCGCAAATCCGCGAGCAGCGGATTTTGCTCGCACTGCTCGCACTGTTCGCGTGAGTTCGCGCCCCGCGAATAAGTGCGAAATTGCAGAAATACGATCTAAGCAAAACTGAAAGTAACTACTTACCAGGTTCAAAAGTTCAGGCACATCATTAGTAGCCATTTCCTGTAGTGCTTCCTGAGGGGCCCCTCCAGAGTTCAGTTGCCAGTTGCAACTATTATGTGACCCTGCTCTGAACCTCAGAATAGTTACACATATGCCACAAAGGTCCTGAATTACAGCTAAGGGAGACAAGCAGGAGCCAGGCTGGAAGTTAAAATCCATTAATCAGCCCCTAATTCATTATTGTCAGTTGGGGCAGGGCAGGTGTTGTAACTAATTTTGCAACAATGAAAGCACTTAGCAAGTGCAAAAGATCACTAATCAGGGCACACTAAGGAAGCAGGTGCCAGCTAAAAAAATATTCTGTGACACATTAATCAGCCCCAAATTAATTCAGGTCACTTGAGGCAGGGAAGGTGTGCTTTGCTTTGCCGAAAATAATGTACACTGGACAACCAGAGGGTGTGGTGATGAAACAGAGGGTGGCATGGGTGGGCCAGAGGGTGGCATGAGTAGTCAGAGAGTGGCAGTGGTGACAGAGAGTGGCAGTGATGAAGAAGAGTGTCCCAAACAGGTTGGACACGTAGAAACAACAAGTTCGCAAAACTTGCGACCCGACAGGTAAGTTCGCAAATTGCGAAATTGTAAAAACCCTCGCGAACTGGCAGAAACACGGGCGAACACAAAAAAAAAAAAAAATCCGCAAATTCGCGGGAATTCGCGGATTTTGCGGATTGCGAGTTTGCAAATCCGCAAATTCGCGGATTGCCAATCCGCAAAATCCGCTCATGCCTATCTGCGACCCCAGTTCAGACATGGCTATATGCAAATCAGTCTGACCCTGTGCCTCATGGGAACAGTCTAGCCCGAACTGCCAAGCCATGTCTTCCCTAGACCGGAAACAAGCTTCAGAGAACCGGTTTCTGGCATTCCAGCTGAATTCAGCCCCGTTTGCTTGAATCCAGTAGCAAAGTGAGCAAGGGACTCACGTCTGAGCATACCCTGCCACACTTATGGCGGTCAAAAGCGGTACAAAAGGGGGTGGTGATGGACGGAGCATCTGAATCAATCAAACACTCACAACCAGTCAAAAGATCTGGGTTTAATCCATAACCGTTCTTTAGCCCACTCTGCCACCCCAGTTCAGACAAGGCTATATGCAAATCAGTCTGACCCTGTGCCTCATGGGAACAGTCCAGCCCGAACTGCCAACTCCCTGGACCGGAAACAAGCTTCCGAGGACCGGTTTCTGGCATTCCAGCCGCCTTCAGCCCGGCTTGCTTGAATATAGTGGCAAACTGAGCAAGGGACTCAAGTCTGAGCATACCCTGCCATACTTATGGCGGCCAAAGCTTGTTTCCGGTCCAGGGAAGACATGGCTTGGCAGTTCGGGCTGGACTGTTCCCATGAGGCACAGGGTCAGACTGATTTGCATATAGCCATGTCTGAACTGGGGTGGCAGAGTGGGCTAAAGAACGGTGATGGATTAAACCCAGATCTTTTGACTGGGTGTGAGTGTTTGATTGATTCAGATGCTCCGTCCATCACCACCCCCTTTTGTACCGTTTTTGGCCGCCATAAGTGTGGCAGGGTATGCTCAGACGTGAGTCCCTTGCTCACTTTTTCACTGGATTCAAGCAAGCCGGGCTGAAGACGGCTGGAATGCCAGAAACCGGTCCTCGGAAGCTTGTTTCCGATCCAGGGAAGACATGGCTTGGCAGTTCCGGCTGGACTGTTCCCATGAGGCACAGGGTCAGACTGATTTGCTTATAGCCATGTCTAAACTGGGGTGGCAGAGTGGGCTAAAGAACGGTGATGGATTAAACCCAGATCTTTTGACTGGGTGTGAGTGTTTGATTGATTCAGATGCTCCGTCCATCACCAACCCCTTCTGTACCGCTTTTGGCCACCATAAGTGTGGCAGGGTATGCTCAGACGTGAGTCCCTTGCTCACTTTGCCACTGGATTCAAGCAAGCCGGCTGAAGACGGCTGGAATGCCAGAAACCGGTCCTCGGAAGCTTGTTTCTGGTCCAGGGAAGATATGGCTTGGCAGTTCGGGCTGGACTGTTCCCATGAGGCACAGGGTCAGACTGATTTGCATATAGCCATGTCTGAACTGGGGTGGCAGAGTGGGCTAAAGAACGGTGATGGATTAAACCCAGATCTTTTGACTGGGTATGAGTGTTTGATTGATTCAGATGCTCCGTCCATCACCACCCCCTTTTGTACCGTTTTTGGCCACCATAAGTGTGGCAGGGTATGCTCAGACGTGAGTCTCTTGCTCACTTTGCCACTGGATTCAAGCAAGCCGGGCTGAAGACGGCTGGAATGCCAGAAACCGGTCCTCGGAAGCTTGCTTCCGTTCCAGGAAGACATGGCTTGGCAGTTCGGGCTGGACTGTTCCCATGAGGCACAGGGTCAGACTGATTTGCATATAGCCATGTCTTAACTGGGGTGGCAGAATGGGCTAAAGAACAGTGATGGATTAAACCCAGATCTTTTGACTGGGTGTAAGTGTTTGATTGATTCAGATGCTCCATCCATCACCACCCCCTTTTGTACAGGTTTTAGGATAGTGGCAGGACCTGTTGTTTTTTGTGTATTTATAGATTTTAATATCTATCTGTTGTTAGGTGGGATATAGGTGGGTAGTTTGCAAAGTGGGTGGGGGTAGAATGTTTAGTATGAGTATAAACAAAATATAGAAATTATATATTTGTTTCGGTTTTAATGTTTAGGTAGTTTGTGTATAGGTGTAGTTTATGTTTGTCTCATTTGGAAAAGGGTATTAATAGAGGTGGGAGCTTGATGTTTAATCTGCCTTTTGTGGTATATGTGTAGAGTAGGATAAGTTAAGGTGAGGTAGGTTAGGCTAGTTTTAAGTTAGAATAGTGTAGTTAATTTAGCACACGTCAGTTTAGGCATAGTCTAAATTGAAATAGTTAGTGTAGTTTAGTAATATTTAGATTGTAGCACTGTTATGATGTTTTGCACTTTCACAACTGCTTACTTATTAACTGCATGTGAGAAGTCATATATGCCTTGGTTGGGTTGAGTACATGCTGTAGGATTTCCTGTCAGTGTTTCTATACATGTGTAACTAGGTGAAGCACCTAAGGAGTGGATCCTCTCACTTTTACAATAGAGTCACTTAAGGGATCTTCAAATATGATAGTGCACTGCATGTTCAATTTTGCTGTGAATGGACACACAGCCCAAAACAGATATTCCTCTACTGTTGTACTGTGTGCATAAGTGATGCTACATGTTTTCTATGGATGATTAGGTCAAACTATTGTGACTAATTAGGGATGTGTTGGGTCACACATTGATGGCAACCACTTACACACAATTTTAATGTCACATCAGTGTTTGCTGGCTAGTATCCATGGAAGTATCCTCCGCTTTGCCAGCAAGTTCATTCAGTCTTATTGCTGATTGCAGCATTTTCTGCATGTGACCTTGCTAGTATCGATGCACATAGGGTTCACATGTACAATTTCGCATGGCCTGAGCAGATTTTCCCATGGGTCTATCAGCCATATTCATCAATCTCCCGTTTTGCGAGGCCCTAATAGCGAATTATAGCGATTCGCTATTAAGGACTCGCAAAACGGGATTCATGTAGGAATATGCAAAAAAATTGCGATTCCTTACAATTCCTTATTTGCGATTAGCTAATTGCTAATCGCAAATAAGGAATAAATCCCCATTCATTCCTATGGGCCAAAAGGCCCATAGGAATGAATGGGGAGTATTCCTTATTTGCGATTAGCAATTAGCTAATCGCAAATAAGATTGCGATTTGAAGGGTGCCAGGGGTGTCCACAGGACACCCTGTAGCACCCCTCAAATGAAATTTCACACAGGTGTTGCACACACATATGTCCAAAGGACATGTGTGTGTGTAACATGCAACTCAGAAAAATCCATTTAAATGCATTTTTCTGAGTTTTCTCAATTTACCGCGAGGTCTGACCTCGCGGTAAATTGCGGCAAGAAATTGCGAATTCGCAAATTTAAATTGGATGTTGAATTGCATTTAAGGAATCTCTAATAGAGATTCCTTAAATGTAATTCCTCGCACATTTGCGACATCGCAATTAGCGATTTTTGCATTTGGGATGCTGAATCCCAAATGCAAAAATCGCTCTCGCAAAGGGCCGGATTCTCAGAATCCGGCCCTTTGCGAGCGCAAAAAAGCATGATGAATCAGGCGGTATGTAACCAACAGCCATATTCATCAATCTCCCGTTTTGCGAGGCCCTAATAGCGAATTATAGCGATTCGCTATTAAGGACTCGCAAAACGGGATTCATGTAGGAATATGCAAAAAAATTGCGATTCCTTACAATTCCTTATTTGCGATTAGCTAATTGCTAATCGCAAATAAGGAATAAATTCCCATTCATTCCTATGGGCCAAAAGGCCCATAGGAATGAATGGGGAGTATTCCTTATTTGCGATTAGCAATTAGCTAATCGCAAATAAGATTGCGATTTGAAGGGTGCCAGGGGTGTCCACAGGACACCCTGTAGCACCCCTCAAATGAAATTTCACACAGGTGTTGCACACAGATATGTCCAAAGGACATGTGTGTGTGTAACATGCAACTCATAAAAATCCATTTAAATGCATTTTTCTGAGTTTTCGCAATTTACCGCGAGGTCTGACCTCGCGGTAAATTGCGGCAAGAAATTGCGAATTCGCAAATTTAAATTGGATGTTGAATTGCATTTAAGGAATCTCTAATAGAGATTCCTTAAATGTAATTCCTCGCACATTTGCGACATCGCAATTAGCGATTTTTGCATTTGGGATGCTGAATCCCAAATGCAAAAATCGCTCTCGCAAAGGGCCGGATTCTCAGAATCCGGCCCTTTGCGAGCGCAAAAAAGCATGATGAATCAGGCGGTAAATTTCCTTGGTAGGTAGTGTCTTTACAGTCAGCACATCCACCATGGTCAACTTGGTTCCAATCATGTACAGACACAACACCCTGATTCAGGTAAAATAATTTTTGGGCACTTAAACCAAGGAGCAAGAGGAGGTCCTTGCAACAAAAACCCCAACATAGTTTATGAGCCATAGGATGTCCAGACAGAGTGCATGGGGGATACATGTGGAGGGGAGGAGTGTTTCAGAGATGAGGAGGATTAAATTGACATTAGGGAAGGTAGGCCACCTAGGTAACTCACATAAGGGTAAGATTAAAAGGTGTCAAAGCAAGTAGAACAACGTCCCAGTTGAGAAGTACATGGCATGGTCATAAGCACAGGTCAAAAGAGAAACTGGGCATGTGGCACTGAAAAATGCTACCATGCAGTTTTACACTGGAAAGAGGTGAAGTCCACACCTTCCTCCCCTGATGTGTGTGGGGCCGCCCATGAGGAGAGTATTGTCTGTGGCTGAGGAGTAAGAGGCACTCACACACCTCAGGGGCTGAAGATGTGGATCACCTGTCCACAGCAGCATTTGTATGTGCCAACAAGTAAGGCAGCGCAGCACCAAGAAGGGTCTTCTGGTTTGCCAGCACAGCAAAAACCTTGTGGTAGTAGGCACCCATTGTTGCAATGCTGGAATCCTGCTTCCGCTTCGTGTAATCCAGGTCAGTTGTTTGTGCCTCTGCCTAATGACAACAGCACTGTCTGCCAGGGACTGATCCATGCCATTGAGCGGAGGGTAAGTGCCTCTTTTAGCTGCCTAGGTGTCCTTATTGGGACTGAGGCACCTATGGACTCCCCCTAGGGTGCCCGCCATGGTCTCCATCCCCGCCCGCACCTCATCTCCCAGCTCCCGCTGGACTCCTACCTCACAACATTGGAATTCAACTTGGCGGTCCTCTGAGTCCAGGGCTAGAGGTGGGATGGCAGGTGGTGTTTATTGTTTGGTCGGTGGATCCCCTGGGGCCTCTGCAACGCTGTCGGCCCTTCCTTCAACTGAGATGGTGCTTGAATGGAGGCCAGGGTTTGTAGGAGGGGGTCATGGTCAAGGGTTGGAAGGCTACCATCCTCAGCAGGATTTATTCATTTTTTGGTTACAATATGCTCCTCATTCTATGCCATCAATGAAGGTTGCCAGTACAGGACACCGGGTGCATGAATATCAGTCCATGAAAGGAGTACAGGGTTCAATACGAAATAAACGCCATATCAAAAAGACTAAAGCAGACAGCAAACACATTTACAGCACGTTTATTGATAATATCCACATGCATTAAATCTTACAGTCCGACCTTGGGGTGCGTTCTGTGGTATCCAGCATAAAACATAGCATATTCAACATACTCCAATGTTTGATTCCAAAGCTCTCCACCCACTCAGGAAAGAAACAGAGACAGCAGGCATCCAACTTATCAAGCATAGCAGGACAGAAGCACTGCTTCTCTAAATTTGCCTTACAATATTAGGTCACCAGGTGCAGTTCAGTAGACCCCACAATCTAATAACTATTACACATCCAGGGGAGACTCTTGTGTGTCCTGTTGTTCTTTTACCTTATTCTACCAATATTCAGCAATAGGGACCCTGTGGAGACCCCTGGCCTTTTTCCTCTGCAATGCAACTGCCTTGGTCCTGTCCCTTTTGAGTATTGTTGCACACCAGTGCTGTAGTATCAGGAGTGTGGTGGCTTTCAGTGCATTGTAATCATACAACGAGCGATGAGCATCGCCAAGTCCATGAATCCGCTAGTTCCTTTTCGGAGTTTTTGGTGCCTATATAGCCCAAGTAGTACCCCAGCCAAAGTATATCTGTGACTTCAGTCCACAGAGGTGCTGCATCTGGGAACGAACAAAACCTGTGCTTCATATCCGTGTTGTGGGCGTGGCACCTTGGGCAAAGAAAGGAGGACCCAAATGTTTTATATAAGGCACCATGGGTGAGATGTACCCTATGCAGTATGTTACATTGTATAAGCTGGAATTTGGAAATTCCAGACACCCTGCATGGGTGATGGATGGTTCGTTCCCATTCTTTGGGCGTTAAGTGGCCGCATATATTAATTTCCCAAAGTCAGTGTGTGGACGACAAAGGGTCTCTTGTCGTGTTAGGCAAGGCTTTGACGAACCAGGTTATAAGTCTATGGGCAGCCACCATGACGTGTAGGGTGTAGGTCAGTGGGTGTTGTTCAGGTTCGGTGTCTGCAACACTCCACTAACATGCCAACTTCACTGTCAGTCTCCCATGGGCTACGAAATGCCCCACCTGCAGTTCACACTCTTTCTGTAGCTGTCCTGTCTGTGAACATACCTCCCACTGAGGTAAACCCTTCCACTCTCAGGCTGCCAAGCCTTCCCTACCTATATCTGTGCAAAATTACATCTTGAGGCTCAGACTAATGGCTGGAGTGTATGTGATTATATCTGGCATAAGTATTAAACCTCTCTAATAATTCTGACAGACCACGCTCACCAAACCATTCATACCTCAAGTGGTTATAGTTCCAGGAAGCAGCATTGACCCTATCACTTTCTGTGCCCTATGTGTCGACAATCCACCTACCACGTTGATCAGTTGCCTCCCAGCTAACCATCATGCAGTCCACTGCAGCTGCGCTGCCAAATAATATTGTTCAAAATTTGGTGCTTCTAGTACTCCTCTCAGGGAGCCCACTGTGGACTCTTTCATCCTTGTCTTTTTAAGGTCACTTATAAAAACACAACCACAACATATGAAGACCCTGCCAAGATGCAGGGCTTCATCAATTCCTGAAAATCAGAATAATCGATTTTTCCAGAGCCTCGACATCTCAGAGCACCTTTTATAACAGTTTCTTTCTTTTTATCTTGTTTCAGTACTTTACCATTTAGTTTATTAGTTTAATGTTGTTTGTTATATTATATTCCAACACTTTATTGCGACTCTTTTTATAATGACTGATTTCTCTCCTCCTTTACAGGATTGTTGATGTCTTTGCCTGCCCTGTAACCTTGTCCTGTGTGATGCGGTCCCTCTTCGCCCTCTGTTCTGTTGAGTTTAGGCATATCATCTGTTCCATGTGGTTTCATCCCCCCCACTCTTTTATGGTACTTCTAGGTATGTTTTACGTTTTGCATCTTTCGCATTTTTTTTGTTTCTGTGCTACTTCTTTCCTAGTCTTCTGTTCCACTTCTTTTTCTTTCCTCAGGTCATTGTTTCACATTTGTATTTGTATTTACTGTCTTTATCTTTAATGTATTATTTTATTTTCTTCTTACATGGTTGGACTCATATTTGCTTTGTCTTTTGCTTCTTGATGATTTGTCTAGATCATTGTCTTTTTTCTTTCTTGATGACTTTTTCCATGTAAATGGAAGTTGTCTTGTGGAACGTCAGAGATTTGACTTCTCCCATTAAAAGACAACGTGTTTTATCGCACAAATCTGATTCACTAGTTTACGTGTGGTCATAGACGCTTATCGTCTTAGGCTAGGCTTTTCCCCACTGGTATGTCCTCGGTCCACCGCAGCGTTAGTCGGCTGAGTGGAGGGAGATTCAGTTGTTAGGGAGACTCACTTCCACTGGGCCATTTTCTCGCCGCCATTTTGAAAGAAGGACGTTCTAGTCTCCTTCAACTCATCCAGGCTCTGGACATAAAGAGAGGCAATGGTGCCGACGCGCAGCGGACATGTGCAGCGTGTGTGCTGAAGGCGAGCTAAAGGCAAGCCCGTCGCGCCCGTCAGTGCCTGGATCGCGCCTAGCGCCCGTCCCCCTGGTCCTCTCTCACAAAACACTGCAGGCACCATTATGACGTAAATAATTAATTTACTCTCTTAATTTCTATGCAGGTAAGTACTTAATCAATAATAACTCAATCGGAATGAAAGAAAACAGAGTCCGTGGTGTTAGAGTTTCTAAGGGTTTTATTCCTCATAAAGGAATCAGGATATCATGTTCTGACCACCACAGGGGTGTCAGAAGGGATAGAGCGCTCAACTTTATTGACAGTACATAGCTTATATATTTGATTTACACCATAGGAATCAATGTAAGAGGCGTAACAGCTGAGAGAAGACAAGATAACATTATACACGTGATACTAGTACATCATCAAGAGGCGTAAACTAGGCGTGAACCAGAGGTGTGTGCTAGAAACGTCACTGATAGGTGACGCAAGTGGGTGGCACCAAGGGGTGGTGCTAACAGAATGTTGCAATGTCAGCAGAAATCGGAAGCTTGGATGCGCGCGCAGCTGCATGACGTGTGATTGACGGGGTGCAGGGGACTTGACATTTACACTGATGGAAAGAGACAGAAGTCTGGCATGTCAGATCAACTTGTACTTCTATCATATCTGATATCTGGTGTTTAGGAACTATACTATCTGGACGGAAAGGTCTCTAGGGCAGAAGCTATTCTATGCTAACTGTGGATGCGTGTATAAGCGCCTGAGTGTCTACATGTGAAGCGTGGGGCACGGGGCCTTCCTTGGAAGCATGGCAACAGAGGCTGTGATTTACTTGCATTAAGACAGGTCGGCCCTTTGGCTCTGCAGCTGGAGAGGATGTTTACAGGATCTAGTAGGCAGGAATGCATTCTCGAGGGGCGGAACAGATAACTCGAAGGTTATAGTCAGTCTTGGCAGAAAGCAGGCTTGAGCTGAGCGCGAGGGGCCGCGCTGAAAGTAGGACAGAGTTCACGGGTACAGAGGTAGCCTGGGCAGAGTCAGGAGCCACAAAAGAGGTTCAGATGGCAGGAATTCAGGGCCTACTCTTGCTAGAGCAGGAAAAATACGAAAAGTGCACTACAAAAAGACGGTGGCATAGCATACTTAGGAACGGACTATATAATCCATTCATGGTGGATCTGAAAGAGGACATGTTAACGTTGGACGCAAATGTATTTGCGTCTTCATAGCTGGCACAGGAGGGAAGTTACATGCACTTTAAGCTGGTACATGGAGTCGGTGGGGTACGCGTTAGGGAACACAACATGGCCAAAATTTAATTTTCCTCATTCCCTCCTTGTTCCCTACGGACCCTTCATGAAATATCGATCCTCATGAATCGATCAGTCTGTTCTTGTAACATCATTTGTTCTTCTTTCTTTCGGTTACGTTTTGAGTGAAAACTGGAATGTTCAATACAAGAGGTGGCACACAGTCCACAAATCGCTGGCCCGCACTGCAGGCACAGGCAGCAACTGAATACTAGGACTAGGCCAATGCCTAGGAAGGATAGGATCTTCCATCCCCAAGCTGTTAACGTTGTCCAGAACCAACCGGACCAAGTCCAGGTGCCTGGATTCTGATGTATCTGATTTGCAATTTTATGAAGACGGGTGATAGCTTGATATACAGATGGTGCATTTTGTGGAATGAAAACACAGCAGCTTGACCCGATGACCTTACAGGCTCCACCTCTATCTGCCAAGATGACGTCAATTACAAGACGATTCTGAAGGACAACAACCCGCATAGCGGACTGCTCTTCTGTTAAGTTACCTAAGGCGGAGGTAGTTTCATTTACTACGGCTTCAAGTGTTCTAGTTAATCTGCGTATTAATTTACTATTCTGGACAGGGCCTAAAAAGAAAAAGAATCCTTTATTAAAATCGGTGTACTGTTCCCATGCCGTTTCTGTGTAATCGACAAGTGGGACATCTCTTCTGGGTCTATTCTTTACTAGATTGCTATTTCTGTGGTAATCAGGAGGAGCTAGAAAAACAGGTGGCAGAAGGAATGCAATGTAGCAGGTACCATCCCAATCTGGAGGTAGACGAATGTATGCGGTATGACCACAAACGAAGTAGGAATGACTGATAGCTTTGAAAGATGATTTTCCATGATCTCTGAATTCGACCACAGTAGTGCATTTACTATGACCTAAGTGTACTGAACCTTTCTTCTTGATACATAATTCACCAGTGACTGGCAGTACTGACATAATAGGTAGAACTGGTGTGGCTTCGGATTCGACAGTAAGAATCATAAGGCTAATTGTATAATTACCTAATCCATACACTTCATTTTCTAGATCAGTTCCTATTCTAGTGGGGAGTCCCTCCTTATCCGGGTAACAGACGTCTAGTAGGACCAAGTTCAGGTTTCCCCAAACCCAACCCCCATCGAAAACAGCAATGTCGGGATCTAAAGAATTAATTATTTTGAACCATGCTCCACAGGAGCCATTGTGAGAGAACGGGTACGGAAAGAGAGGCAGAGCTCCCTTGTAATTCTGGTAGGGAGGGAGTCGGCCACATATCCAGCAATTTGTAGCATTGTTAGTTTGATGAGAATGATGTAACATACTAATGAATGTATTGTTGCGCAGCGCGAGTCTGTAGGAAAGCTCATGAGGAGGTAATTCACTAAAAGTGTGTTCAACAGAGACATTGTAAGCAGATTGTTCACGCTTGAAAATAGGATAGTAGATAGGTAATAAGATGCTAGCAATAATAATTAAAACACTGAGAATAAACATTATTATTAGTGTCACTATGCAGTGACTACGGAGTGATTTGCAATATGTACGTTTCTTTGCTTCTCTCTCTCTATCTTGATCTAGGGGATACATGTCAGAAACTATTTAACCGATTCACCTAGGGGAGGACTTAAACAATTAAACTGTCTGACTTGCTAGATCGTAATTTCATGCGGTATTGTTCTTGAGGAGTCTTTTCTCGTTTGGATTCGGTAAAGTCTTTGGTAACACAGTCTTTGGCGGGGGTGGGTGTGTCTTGTTCCGGCTTCAGTCCTGGGAATGTTTTGATATGGCTTAGGTGGACCCACCCCTTTCTGCCTTCCAATTTGACTGCGGTCCTTGTAGTAAGAAGAACGGTCTTCGGAGACTTCCAGCGGGGCTCCAACGGACTTTTTCTGTCGAAGTTGCGGACGAGGACAGTATCCCCGGGGCGGACGTCATGCGGCTTCACATCAGTGTTGTCAGGGAAGGCTGCGGCAACCTGTGAACGACATGATTGGAGTGCAGACATCAAGGAGGCAAGGTAATCTGTCAACATATTAGAATCAACATCTGTAATCTTTTTAGGAATGGGCGTCCCCCACATATTCGGTGGTCTTCCAAAGACCACCTCGTACGGAGATAGCCCTGATCTCGAATGGGCGACCATTCTCATATAGAATAGTGCCACTGGCAGGGCGACTATCCAGTCGACTCCTTTTTCCTGACATATTTTGGCAAGGCGGATCTTTAATGTCTGATTATGCCTTTCTACAAGGCCTGCTGCTTCTGGATGTCGGACACAATGGAACTTCCACTGGTATCCCAGTAACAAGGAAACTTGTTTCATTAATTCGGATGAGAATGGCTGACCGTTATCTGAGTACACGACACGAGGCATGCCGTATCGTGGGAAAAATTCACGAACCAACTGTTTGGCAGTGGTCGGAGCAGTGTAATCTGGGACTGGGTATGCTTCGGTCCAGCGGGACAGAGCACAGACAACTACGAGAACATATTTAAATCCTCGACAACGGTCCATCTGGATATAATCCATCTGGAGGACTTCAAAAGGGTGATCGGGAGGATGAAATCCACCTTGCTCTACAGGGACGCTTTTACCTGGATTGAACTGACAACAGATCATGCAAGTACGCACTTTCTGTTTTGCTGCTGCTCGTAAGTGTTTATTGTTCCAGAGATTTTGTAAACTGTCTAGCATTGCTTTCTCTCCTAGATGTGCAGGACTATGTGCTGTATTTATCATGACTTGAACCATAGAGTCAGGGAGAAACCATGTAGATTTTCCCTTCGTCATCCAACCTTGATCTGTCTGGATCCCTCCTAGTTCGATCCATTTCTTTATTTCTTCTGGAGTGGCATGTGTCTGAATGTCAATAACATCTAGTGTGGGATCTCTGACTGTCATACAGTTTGTCGGATCTGTTGTCTTTGTTGTGTCAGTTGTCTGAGTGTGAGTCAGTGCTGTATGTTTTGCTGTCTGATCTGCCAGGTCGTTACCCTGGGAAACAGAATCTGTGGCTTTAGTGTGTGCTTTACACTTCATGACTGATATGGCTGAAGGCAGATGTATTGCTTCTAACAGTGCTTGAATGAGAGGACCATGCTGTATCTTTGTACCATGAGAGGTCAGAAAACCTCTTTCTTGCCAGAGCATGCCGAAGTCGTGTACGACTCCGAACGCATAACGGGAATCTGTGTATATGTTGACATTTCTGTTCTTGGCTAGAATACAGGCTCGGGTCAGAGCGATGAGCTCTGCCGCTTGAGCAGACAGTGTATCAATACGGTGTGTTTCTTTAACTTCAGTTTCAGTGGTCACGGCATACGCGGCCACTAACTCTCCTGTACTTGTTCTCATGCATGAACCATCCACATAAAGTGTCAGGTCTGGATTTGTCAATGGAACATCTGTTAAATCTCGTCTGGGCTTTGTTACTGCATTAATGATCTCTATGCAATCATGTGGAGCTGGATCTATCATAACTGTAGGTAACAGTGTTGCTGGGTTCAAGATACTGCAGCGCCTGATTTCTATGTGTGGCTGGAATAATGTCAATTCGTAACCTGTCAGTCGTGCTATAGTCAAGTGCTGAGTCTGGGTTCTGTTTAACAGAACCTCTACAGAATGTGGAACTTGTACTGTTAACTGATGACCTAAAACAATTGAGTCGCTTTGTCTGATTGCTAACGCTGTTGCTGCTACTGACTTTAAACATGCAGGGAGTGCCTGTGCTACTGAATCCAATGTACTTGAAAAATAAGCGCAAGGCTTATGTGAACCTGCTTGATCTTGAGTGAGGACAGACAACGCTGTACCGTCACGTTCTGTAACAAAAAGTGTAAACGGTTTGCTGTAACATGGTGTTGCTAAAACTGGCGCTTGGCATAAAGCTTTCTTTAATTCCTCAAAGGCTTGGGTATGTTCCTGAGTCCAAGGGAGGACAGTCGAAGTCGCTGCCTCCTGTGTCGTTAACTGGATGAGTGGTTTAGCTAGAAATGCATATTGAGGAATCCATTGTCTGCAGTACGAGGTGAGGCCTATGAAGGCCCGCACTTCCTTTTGTGTCTGGGGTCGTGGCATGTTTACAATTAACTGAATGCGATCGGGAGTGAGCTGTCTCCCCACTTTGGACAGCAAGTGACCCAAGTACACAACTTGCTGAACACAGAATTGTAGCTTCGAAGGAGACACCTTGTGTCCCTTGTCGGCCAGGAAATGCAAAACTGTCAGAGATGCTTCTTCACATTCGGGCTCACTTCGTGCGGTGATCAGTAGATCATCGACGTATTGCAGTAAAGCGGTATTAACTGGCATTTGAATACAATCTAGTTGTCTTTTCAGTGCTTGACTATAGATGCTGGGGCTTTCTGTAAATCCTTGAGGTGCGCGGGAAAATTTGAAACTTCGTCCATTTAAACTGAATCCGAAGAGATATTGGCTCTCCGGGTCAATAGGTACACTGAAGAAAGCGTTCTTGAGATCGATTACAGTAAAGAACGTTGCTTCTGAATCAATAGCAGTCAATAGGGAGGAGATATCGGGGACCACAGGATACTGTGGTACAATACATTTATTCAGTTCTCGAAGGTCAATCACCAGCCGATATACTGGCGGTGCATTGCGGTCTGTACGTTTAAGAATTGGAATGATGGGTGAATTACAGATATTGGAGTCGGTCTCTACGACCACTCCCTGGGCAATAAGCTCTTCAATTATTTTCAGTAAAGCCACTACAGCATCGGGGGGTAACTTGTATTGTCTGATTCTGGGTAAAACAACTCCTGTCTTGAGTGTGACACGATATGGAGTGATATGCATACAACCTACATCAGCTGGGCCCTTTGCCCATAAGTGATCTGGTACATTTTTCAATCTGACATCAAAGTCACGTAGAACATAATGACCCTTGAAATCCCGTAGAAAGAGTCTGACTCCCTCTGGGGAACAGCATATTATAGCTCCTAGAGCCTTCAGTGTTTTAATTCCTAACAGATTTTCTGGACATGATTTCGTAAGCAACAAATCTGTAACTCGAGATAATGGACCCACAGCTAGTGGTACTGGTTCCGATACTTAATTTACAATAGGCTGTCCTGAAAAACCAAGGGAAACATTCTGTGAGCCTGAGAGGGGTGCCCCTGGGACTTCATTGTGACTTATTGTAGTGCGACTTGCCCCTGTGTCAATTAAAAACTTTCTGTCTTTTCCTAATACGTGACTGTGTACATAAGGACCTTCTTGATCTACAGGAATCTCAATAAGAGGCAAATCACTTTCCCTCCCTAGGCTGTTTCATGTATAACGCTGATAATCTGGATATGCTGACTGGGCATACTGGTACATCTGTTGTGATACTTGCCGAGTTGCGGCAGCGGGCTGTGTCTGAGCATGCTGTGGCTGCGGTACGGCTACTGTCTGTACTGTATGGGACTGATCATGCATAGGCTGTGTATTCTGCATTGGCTGTTCGTTCTGTGAGGTCTGTTGATGACCCTGTTCATGTCTAGGCGGACGCGGTCTTTCTTTAGTTTTACCTGTCTCGATGTTATGTTTCAGGACTGGACATTCATGTACGTAGTGACCTGGCTGCTTGCAATAATTACATGTCCCTTTAACGGGAGCGGCAGAATGATTGGTCTGGGCCCCACCTTTTCTATGACCGTCGGCTGGAATCGTCTGAGCTACTAACATTTTCATTTTCGTGTCTTTCATACGTTTCTGTTCCTGATCTTGTTCTTCCCTAATTCTGTTCTGGTGATATTGTAACATTTGTAACATCTGAGATGGCGTATTTGCCTGCCAAGTACTTTCAACTTTGTACACTCTATTTTTGACTAATGGTAGGGCATTCTCTACTAATTTTGTTACAAAAAGGTGCGGATATGACTCACTACTAGTTTTTAGACCACTATTTATGATGAAACATTTCTCGAATCTTGAATAAAAGTCACTAGTATCTTCATCTTGTTTCTGTTTACAGGACGAGATTGCGTCCCAATCTTCCTTTCTTGTTGTCAATAATCTTGGCAAAACCTGTACTATTAAACCTGGTAATGCTTTTGTCTTGTCCCCAAGGCCTACCCCTGGGACTCGTTTGCTTTCTTCGTCTTCTATTTCTGCCCATGCTATCTTTGACTCTCCTACCTCCCAATCCTTCTCCTTTAATTTTTCGTAAATGCCCGTGGGCAACAGTACTTTTAACATTTTCATAATATCATCATACGTGTAATCTCCCATCAGTAACATGTCTTTAAGCTCTCTATGAAAACCTGCAGGGTCTTTATCATGGCACGGAACTAATTTCTTCATTTCTAACAGTTCTAACTTAGTCAGTGGTGTGTGAACATACACACGCTTCAAGCGTTGGTCCTCACCCATAACTGGATGTACTTCTCGTAAGGGGTTCTGACTTTCAATGCCACCACCGCATTGCATGTGGTACATTTTCCTTTCTGGAGGCGGGGCGGGAACATATTCAGGACTAATGAAGGTGTTATACTTACGTCGTTGTTCTAGAATTATTTGTATTAATTTGGTACTAAAACCTCTCCATCTATCCATGAGTAGTGCTTCTAATGTTTCATGTAAGGGACCTGGATCAGAATGATGGTTTCTGAACTTGATGAGGAGGTGCTGAATCATGTATACACCTGCTACTTTCTGCTCTTCCGGGGAAAGGTTCAGGAATGTCTGTACTAACGTGTCATCATTATACATGTCTGGGTTTTCGGCCCATAACACGGCTGACCGGGCTAGTTCCTGTTCATCCATAGAATTGAGTACATGGTACCCCACTCGGTCTCGAAGCCTTTTATCAGTTTCCTGGAACTGATGTTCAGAAGAATTCGGATTTGTTAAAGCAGAGAAAAGAACTCTCTTGCTTTCTGGACGGACACCTTTCCTAAGGTAGGCTCCCCTACCTACATATGCTATAGTATCTGTAGACCTTCCTGGTGCGTCATGTTCATCTTCCTCCTCGGAGGAAGCTTTATCATTCTCTTCCTGGTGTGCAGTCAATACTGCCTTTCTAATTTTCTGGGACATACTGGCTATGCAAGCCCCTTTATCATGCTTTCCTTCGGCTATATTTTGACCCCACTTGTTTAATGCGTCTAATTCACTTTGATCTGTCCCGGGCCTGTCTCGTTCTCTTATTAAACAATTTATGAAAAATCGTAATATCTGTGCTTGAATGTCAACTTTCTGTTTATGCATGGCAGCTTTGACACTGTCGGGGTCTTTCCCGGTCTGTATAAACTTATATATTCTGTCGAGAAGTTCCTGCATTCCTACATAGCATAGCAAGCTATCGGTGGCAGATCTTAATCGTAGTGATGCTAATATCATTAAATCGTCTTTTCCGGGTACTGGATCATATCTGCAAACTGACATCTTCTCTTTAAATGCTTCAAGCCGGGATAAGTGGGGAGACTGGAAAGGATTCTGCGTGTCCCTTAAGTTTAATCTGTGTGTCGGTGGCGGGGTCTGTAGACCCGCTGTCGCACCTCCTGAGGCGGATGCTTGAGCATTATCTCTCCGCGGAGTCTGGATCTGAGTCTGAATTTGTCGTTTAGTAAGATCAGGTAGGACTGGTTTCGGTAGGTCTGTTTTGAGTACGGGAAGTGGCGGAGCTATCGGAACAGAGGAGGTCTGTCGCGGTACCGGCGGAACATTATCTGGGGGCGCAGTGCCACCCCCATCCCTGTCAGTAGGCAGGGCACGAACAGGCAGATTGGTATAAGCTGGTGCTACATCCTCTAGATACGAATTCAGGAATATGTCTTTAGTAGTTTTATGCATTACTTTAGTTGGAACTAATGGTGTCGGTAAGTTTTTCGGTATCTCTGATTCAGTTTCAGATGTGCCGCGGAGTCTGGATCTGAGTCTGAATTTGTCGTTTAGTAAGATCAGGTAGGACTGGTTTCGGTAGGTCTGTTTTGAGTACGGGAAGTGGCGGAGCTATCGGAACCTACTGACAGGGATGGGGGCGCAGTGCCACCCCCATCCCTGTCAGTAGGCAGGGCACGAACAGGCAGATTGGTATAAGCTGGTGCTACATCCTCTAGATACGAATTCAGGAATATGTCTTTAGTAGTTTTATGCATTACTTTAGTTGGAACTAATGGTGTCGGTAAGTTTTTCGGTATCTCTGATTCAGTTTCAGATGTGCCGCGGAGTCTGGATCTGAGTCTGAATTTGTCGTTTAGTAAGATCAGGTAGGACTGGTTTCGGTAGGTCTGTTTTGAGTACGGGAAGTGGCGGAGCTATCGGAACAGAGGAGGTCTGTCGCGGTACCGGCGGAACATTATCTGGGGGCGCAGTGCCACCCCCATCCCTGTCAGTAGGCAGGGCACGAACAGGCAGATTGGTATAAGCTGGTGCTACATCCTCTAGATACGAATTCAGGAATATGTCTTTAGTAGTTTTATGCATTACTTTAGTTGGAACTAATGGTGTCGGTAAGTTTTTCGGTATCTCTGATTCAGTTTCAGATGTGCCATCTGCTGCAAGATACATACCGTTTACAAGATTATTTCGGGCTCGGTCTATTTGTTCTGTTTTTACTCGGATTCCTTCAGTAACTAATTCGTTTTCCTGTTCTTTATCTGATTCTTTAAGTCTATCCTCTCTACGGAGTGCTTTGTCAGCACGCTTACGTGATTCCTTACGCCAAAATTCTATGGCGTCCTTCTGAGATTGTCTAGCTTTCTTTTTCCATAATGCTTCTTCTACCCTCATGATGCACTCGGCATCCCACGTTCCGGTAACAGGCCATCTGTGTCTTTCGTCTAGGTGCTTGGTGTAATCGGCCCATAAATCTAGATATAATATGGCATCTATGCCGTGTTTCTGGTACATAAAATTGCCTGGAGTGTCCCTAGGGGGGATAGGAATTTCTTCCTCCAGTAACCCTTTCCTAGTTCCTATCTGTTTTAACTTGTTGAAGAACGGCATCTTGTTTACTTATTACTGAACGCTAGATCTTTATTCCTTAATACTCCTGACAGCTAGATTATACGAGGAACACAATAATACACGTTTACACAGTCACATTCACATTCATACCACAACATTAATCACATAAAAACATTGAAAACATAGATGACTACCCCCCTATACTGTATGTACTGCTCAACAGTACGGATACACTGGTGTAACAGTGCAAAAATTCGGAATACTTGATATACTGCTAAACAGTACAGATACACTGCCTAAAAACAGTGCAGACCGGACTTGCGTACCCAAACCCGTCTAGATACGACCCAGCAATGGTAGGTACTCACCGGGAAGCACGGAAACAGAAGGCCTCGGAAAACTCGACTGGACTCGACTCGGAACTTCGGAAAACTTCGGGAAATTTCGGAAAACTTCGGAAAACTTCGGAAAACTGGTGGGCCTCTTCACACCTCGGACCTTGCTTCTTTCGGCTGGGCTCTGGTCGGGATCCTCCGCACTCCTCACCGCCTCGTCTGGGCACTGATCGCAGTCTTCGTCACCTCCGTGGGTCAGAGGGAGATGCAGGAAATCCTGCCAGTACACGTGTGTTCCGTCTAACTGATGGCAGGGGGCAGAGTTTGCAACGCACCAACCGGCGCGTGAGGTGGGGGAGGGGTCCCTGTTCGGGCGCCAAAATGACGTAAATAATTAATTTACTCTCTTAATTTCTATGCAGGTAAGTACTTAATCAATAATAACTCAATCGGAATGAAAGAAAACAGAGTCCGTGGTGTTAGAGTTTCTAAGGGTTTTATTCCTCATAAAGGAATCAGGATATCATGTTCTGACCACCACAGGGGTGTCAGAAGGGATAGAGCGCTCAACTTTATTGACAGTACATAGCTTATATATTTGATTTACACCATAGGAATCAATGTAAGAGGCGTAACAGCTGAGAGAAGACAAGATAACATTATACACGTGATACTAGTACATCATCAAGAGGCGTAAACTAGGCGTGAACCAGAGGTGTGTGCTAGAAACGTCACTGATAGGTGACGCAAGTGGGTGGCACCAAGGGGTGGTGCTAACAGAATGTTGCAATGTCAGCAGAAATCGGAAGCTTGGATGCGCGCGCAGCTGCATGACGTGTGATTGACGGGGTGCAGGGGACTTGACATTTACACTGATGGAAAGAGACAGAAGTCTGGCATGTCAGATCAACTTGTACTTCTATCATATCTGATATCTGGTGTTTAGGAACTATACTATCTGGACGGAAAGGTCTCTAGGGCAGAAGCTATTCTATGCTAACTGTGGATGCGTGTATAAGCGCCTGAGTGTCTACATGTGAAGCGTGGGGCACGGGGCCTTCCTTGGAAGCATGGCAACAGAGGCTGTGATTTACTTGCATTAAGACAGGTCGGCCCTTTGGCTCTGCAGCTGGAGAGGATGTTTACAGGATCTAGTAGGCAGGAATGCATTCTCGAGGGGCGGAACAGATAACTCGAAGGTTATAGTCAGTCTTGGCAGAAAGCAGGCTTGAGCTGAGCGCGAGGGGCCGCGCTGAAAGTAGGACAGAGTTCACGGGTACAGAGGTAGCCCGGGCAGAGTCAGGAGCCACAAAAGAGGTTCAGATGGCAGGAATTCAGGGCCTACTCTTGCTAGAGCAGGAAAAATACGAAAAGTGCACTACAAAAAGACGGTGGCATAGCATACTTAGGAACGGACTATATAATCCATTCATGGTGGATCTGAAAGAGGACATGTTAACGTTGGACGCAAATGTATTTGCGTCTTCATAGCTGGCACAGGAGGGAAGTTACATGCACTTTAAGCTGGTACATGGAGTCGGTGGGGTACGCGTTAGGGAACACAACATGGCCAAAATTTAATTTTCCTCAATTAGGTAGTCTTGAGATACACTAATGGCATATAGATTAAACAGGCCCATCATAACTCCATGTCATCCCCCTGCCCGAACCAAACTGGATGTCTTAGACTCCAGTCAGTAAGGAAGCAAGCATCTATAGGATCAACCAGCCAGCCACATGGGAATGGCTCTGGCCCAAACAGCTCAAATATATCCTGTAGCTATTGAACACAAGATCTCTAGTAAAACATCAGCTAGAATTTTATGATCTTGTTCAAATGCAAAAAGCTGACATGACTTTTGCAACGGAAACATGGGCAGATGCTATGTCTGGCCCAGGTATCGTTGCAATAGCATCCCCAGCTATTCCGCATATCGGCTGGACAGACAGCTAAAAAAGGAGGAGGACTGGCAGTGTTCCATCCTAACCACTTTAATACCATATTCGAGCCACTAACTACCTCTGGTTTTGAGGCTTTAGCCTTCTTGGTACAGCCACCAGATTGAATGGCAGTTAGGGAATGTTAGTATATCGTCCTCCAGGACCACGATGTGGCTTTTGCTTATAAGCTTAGTATGCTAAAGGAATCTTCGGTCACTAATGAGAATTTCCTGGTGTTGGGAGATTTAAACTTTTACCTGGAAAAGGTAAATGACCCATATTCCCAAAAACAAATTGATGCAATGGACATATTTGTACTATATTTAATTACCGATTGTCCAACTCACAAGGCAGGACACATTCTAGATGGTATTTTCCCCAATTAGGTTGACACCAAATTATTCCCATCTTTTCCACTAACTTGGTCTGACCATTGGGTGATTAAATGGCTGATAAAAGATCAAGAAAACCATCATGCATAGACCCCTGTCGAGCAATCTCAGGGCAGACCCTGGCATAACATTCGGCCAGCTGAACTTGGAGACGCTATTACCCCCGATCCATGGCAACCATGGGTTAACCTGGAGAAAAATGTTGAGAAATTTACATGCTGGCTAATCCCTGCACTGGACACAGTAGCACCAATTACTCTTAAAACCAAAGTAAAAAATATCCAATGAAAACCTAAGGCCATCAAGTCAGGACTGTCATAGACAAGAACAAAAATGGAGGAGAAATTATGAGGTGGAGGAGAAAAATAGCTATAAAGCTAAATTATTCAAGCATAAAGAGGTTATCCTAGCAGCAAAGACCGAATACTACTCGGAGCATATAAAAGCAGCTTGTGATGCAAACGAAACCCTTTTCTTAGTAAAAAAAAAACTGGTAGCACCAGCGAGCCCAATTCATGCAGTCATAAATAAAGACTTTTGTGATAGACTGGCAGTTGTTTTTCAAGAGAAAGACGTTAATATATACAGCACTTTTACCACAAAAAAGTAGCCAATCATCAGGATAGGCACACTTAAATTGACCCTCCAAGTACAATTATATTCTACACTTTTGAGACCCCTTCAGTGGAACGACTCATAGAGTTAATTCCTATCAAATAAATCCGGTGCGCCGCAAGATCCCTGCCATCCCAGTTAAATGCACATGATACCTGCTCAAGTGGCAAAATACTTGTAACCAATCTTCAATAACATGTTTGACGAAGGGATCCTCCCCTCCCAGTGGAAACCTCTTTATATTCCCACTATTAGAAAAAGACAAATTGAACACCCTGGACCCCAACAACTTTCAACCTATATCAAGACTCCCTTTTCCCACCAAGTTTGCAGAGAAAATTATGAATGAACAGATCTCAGAATATATAGAGGAAAACACTCTGTTAGATGACACACAATATGGTTTTAGAAAAAAATCATAGCACAGAGTCTGCCCTGGTGGTAGAGACTGAAGATATACGAGAAATACTTGACAGAGGGGGGGCTTGCTGGATCTCTCTGCTGCCTTTGATACGGTCAGCCGCCATGAGATCCTGGCTGACCCAATGCGAGGCCTGGGGATAGAGGGCAGATCGCTGGCTCTCCTGAAATCATTTATGGCAAATAGATAACATAATATGACAATGGGTAAATGTGCCTCTAGGCTTTTTCCCTTGCCCTGTGGAGTTCCCAGGGATCGGCATTAAGCCCAACTCTATTCAACCTTTATGCCACGTTACTTGCGTCAATTATCAAAGACTATGGTTTAACCCTAGCATCTTATGCGGATGACACCTGAATTGTGGTGACATTGGCAAACTGTGAAAATAACCCAGGTGAGGCATACAGCCTATGCAAGAGTAATGTGAGCAACTGGATGGATTGCAACTGCCTGAAATTGAATGCCTCGAAAACTGAGGTCATCATTTTCGGCAATAAAACCTCTCTTTGAACACCAAATTGGTGGCCTCCAGAGTTTGAGTCATTGCCCACACCTTCATCTAAAGTAAAGAACTTAGGATTCTTCATAGACAGCGAACTGAAATTCAAGGATCAAGTTAACAAAATTACATCTCCCTTATTTTGCTCTTTAAGGCATATAAAAAAAATAGAAAAAGTCTTGCCTTCTAAACTTTTAAAAACAGTTACCATGGGAATGGTCCTCACAAGGCTTGACTACTGAAATAGTCTCTACCTTACTCTTGCATCAGGTCTTTTGAAAACGTGGCTGCTCGTTTATCTTTAAAATACTCAAATATGAATTGAAGGCCATCAGGAAACTGCATTGGTTGCCAGTTAGACAACAGTGTAAATTCAAAGCCCTCTGTCTGGCATTCAAATCCCTGCACGGACTCGGGCCAAACCATTTTAAGAGGAAACTTAAATTGTAGGTACCAGCAAGGACATTTTACTAGGGCTCTGCCAGGAACTTGATGGTCTCCTCATTTGAAAAGGCCACTTGGGGCGGAGAGTTTTTTCAGGGCTACTGGAACAGTCTGCCACAAACCCTGAAAACAGCCCCCTCCTTACTTAGTTTTAGAAAAGCCTTAAAAACCTGGCTCTTCACACAGGATTAGAAGACACCTTGTGTACTCGCTCATTCCATTGCAGACACTGCCGCTGCCTTAGTTGAACTTTTGTAGCTCCAAGACGCCCCCGGCATGAGCTGTGCTCTATAAATTACAATTACATTACATTACATCGCATCTGTCTAAATTGGAGGCTGATATAGCTTTTTTACAGGAGTCTCATTTCATGGCAAATACATCCTTAAAATTGAAAAGCGGTTGGGTAATTTTTTTTTACCAGGCGATAGCAAGCGAAATTGGGTAGTAATTCTCTGCCGTAAATCACTTTCTGTTAAATTGCTTTCCTAAAGAAATCAGATGATGATGGAAGATGGTTGTATGCTAAATTTGCTGATTGGGAATGCTCTGGGTTCTTTACTCAATATTTATGCTCCCACTGCTGTGAACCCCTCTTTTTAGACGTCTCTTGCTCAACTTATTTCACAATGCATTGATGATAATTTTATCCTTGCAGGTGATTGCAATCATATTGTTAAACCCCTCATAGATCGCAATGTGTTGATCTGCTTTACATCACATAAAGTACATACATTATTTGTCCAAACTATTCAGCAATATAAGCTTATTGATGCTTGAAGACTTTGCAATCCCACCAAGAGTGAATACACTTATTATTCCCCATCTCATCAGACCTAATCACCAATCGATCATTTTTTTATATCACACAATATTTGCCAATCATAAGAGATGCGGATATTGGCTCCATTCTAATATCTGAACATGCTCCCATCTCTATTCAATTGGATATTGTGCAAAAACCTAACACACCTAGGAAGCAGCGTTTTGATAATGCACTCCTTTTAGATCCAAAATGTAATTCCTCTTTTGTCTCAATTTTTAATTAACATTTTTCTTTCAATCAAACTGACACGTTATCATTTTCTGTTATTTGGGATGCTGGTCCTGGACCAGGGTCAGCGGACTCGATAATTCTCATCTCGGTGCCTACTCTAACCAGGGATCACACTCGGCAACTCTGGGCATTAGCTTGCCTCATCTCCACAACGGCCCCCCACATACGCCGGAGATGCCTGGTTTCACCTTGGAGATACCCAGTAGGGACCATCTCACAGGGAAAGCCAGGACGGGTTCCCCAGCGGTCTACTGCGCAGAGATACTCCTTCGGGAGTCGATTCTAGCCCATTACAAACCCACAATTAAAAATGTATTAATTAATTTAAACAGCGGCTAGGGATTTTATTATTGGCTTTGTTTCCCAAAAATGCAACACTTCAAGCAAATTACCTAAAGACCTCTTAAACAAGATAAAGAGCTTGGAGCATTCCTAATATACCTTATAAATCAAAGGTTCGCCTATCTGAGCCTCTCAATGCCAAGTTTCAATTAAAGTTTCAATTTAATAAGGAATCGACAGATAATGCCTCACTCTATTTGTTAAAGTCTGGAGGGCAGAACAAGGCTGGTAAACTATTAGAGAATTATCTGAAAGTTAAACATAACAAGCTCAATATTTAATCTATTATGGATGGGCAACACTCATTGAAGTTTAAAGATTCTGAAATTTTAAACAAATTTCTTCTTTTTTATAAGTCATTATACACACCTGAGAATTTGTCCTCTGAACGTCACATTTCTCAGTTTCTCTCAAGCATTCAACCCTCTTCTGGTACACAATTAGACTTCACCTCCTTAGAATACAATATATCACATCAAGGACTCTTTACTGCTTTACAAACACTTCAAAAAGACAAAGCATCGGGTCCAGACGGTTTCACTGTTGAAATTTTTGTATACATTTCGCACAATTACTCCTCCCCAAACTACAAACTCTCTTAGAATTCTTTTCACATTCAGGCAAAAATTCTGGTTCTTTTTTAGATGCTCTAAATTGCCTCATTCCTATAGAGGGGAAAGGTTTACAGTACTGCAAAAACTACAGGACTATTTCACTAGTTAATATTGATTACAAGAGTGTTTCTCAAGCTTTGACACTATGTTTGAAATCTTATTTTACCCAATTCATAGAAGTGGAATATTCTGGATTTATTAAGGATCTTTTTATTTCAGATAACACTTGCTTGGTTTTTCACATTTTGCCCAAATCCTCCCACTTATCTCATTCTCTTGCAGCAGTGGCCTTAGACGCGGAGAAAGTGTTTGGTTGAGTTGATTGGTCTTATCTTTTCCAAACACTTAAGTGGTTTGGTTTTGGTCCTAAATTTATATCCTTGATTTTGCTTCTTTATTCACAGCCACAGGCAGCTGTTTGTGTAAATCGCGTCACATCTCCATATATCAATCTAGGCAGAGGTGTTCGATAAGGGATAGCCCTTATCGAAAAAGGCTCTAAGGGCAAATTAAAAAGGAACAGGAATAGAGGATACTCTATTCCTGTTCCTTTTTAATTTGCCCTTAGAGCCTTTTTTGTCTACAATTTGTCAGTATCAAGACATACATGGATTTGATTTAAAAAATAAACAAATTAAATAGGTAGCATATGCTGATGATGTATTGTTATATATTTCCCAACCTCAATCCTCTATCCTTGCTTTTTACAAGAAGTTGAGCTCTTTGCCTCTGTTTCCAGCTACAAACTGAATAAAGATAAATGTGAGATACTGCCTCTGAACATATATACTTTCATCAATGACTTCACAACCTCAAACTTTATATGGAGCCCCGATCATAGAAAACGTTTAGCTTTATATTTTACTCCTTCAGTTCTAGAAACACTTTCCCTGTGCATGGACAAATGTTCAAAGAAAATTTCCACATTAACCACCAAATGGCATCCTTTATATCTATCACGTAGGGGTCACTTAGACACCATCAAGATGATGCTAACTCCCATAGTATTATACACAATTTCTAATATACCAGTACCTATTCCCTTTAAATAAAATAAAATACAAATCTGACCCATCTTTACTTTTTTGTAATAATAATAGGTCTTGTATGTCACTACTAAAATTAGTACAGCCAAAGTCTGAAGGTGGTGTTAATTTTCCTGATTTTCCCACTTACCAAAAATCTTTTTTACTCAAAGGGGCTCTCTGAATCATTTTTGGTTCAACCTCTGTGGGTTGAACTTGAGTGTTCTTATCCTTCTCCTTTTTCATTTCAAGAATATTTATCTTTCACTCGCAAGCCACAATCTCTGTTTACTCCTATCCTTAAACACATGTGTTAAATGTTAGAATCTGGATCATCGATACCCAGATTATTTTCTTAACTTCGCTATATGGCATAATAAGATGTGACTGATTCATGGTAAACCGTTGTACTCGATATCTAGGAGACACAAAGGTTTAATTTGGGTGCACCAACTCTTTCTACGGGATGATGTCATATCCTTCTCACAGGCTTGCTGGCTTTTTGACCAATCTCTTTTCAGTCTAAATACATTCTCCTGAAGCGAGCTTTTCACAATGCATACGCTAAGTCTCTATTTGACAGCACTCCTATTTCCTCTCCTGTTAATCAATTACACCTTCTACTTTGCACTTATCCTAGAGATACTGGCGTTTATACTCACTTGCTTACTTCAAATATTGCTGGAGACAAAACTAAGGTTGAATTGTCTTGGGAACGAGATTTAGAAGTAGATTGGCTGCTTCTCCTATGGAATAAAATAAGGACAAAAATGAGGAAATCCTCTAAAGCAGCATATGCCACACAAACACTCTTTTTGTCCATTTTTGTCATTAAACAAGAGACATACTGACACTCCCGATACCTGCTGGACATGTTCCTTCACACCCACTGATTTAAATAACGCACTTTTCCCATGTCCGCATGTATACAATTTCTAGAAAAAAGTTTGGTGTCAAATAAACCCAATTTTTGGTTCCAAAATTCCTTTCTCCAACACTCACTTATTTTTCGGAAGGTTATCTCCTGCTTGGAATAATTGTAAATATAATATAAAGATTGTACACCTATTGTTGGCAGTTGCCTTTCAACAAATTACCAAAAACTGGAAAGATTTCACCAAATTATCCTTCCAAGCCTGGTGGTACACAGTCTGTCGTAATTATAGATTGAAAAATCAAATGGGGGATGGATCACTTGCCCTGCGCAACCATGGATTTTGGGAATTTTCGTACACTGTACCAATAAAAAACCCTCATTCATGTACAGAGGCTGGTGGTGGCGGTATATCTTGATTCTACGCCTTACTCTTTAGGAACGTGACAGCATCATCATAGGGTTAGTAGTTATGCTTGCTCCACACGGAGGTATTCCCCTGGTTAGAGCAGTAGTGATCAGTAATACAGGGGGTTTTGTGGTGAATCTCACAGCAAAGTGTTTGTAAAAAACTCGTATAGCCAGATTGAAAAAGTTTTTTTAATTGCTCTGGGTTCGGAGTTAGTTTAAAATCAGTTCCGTGCGTAGGGGGATTTATTAGGAATCACCGCACTTAAAATTGTCCGTAAAAAGGTCGACATGTTTCAGCCTCAATATTTGCCCATGTGGGTCAGGTGGAATTTCTTCAGCACCTAGAGAGAAAAAGATTTAAGGATAGGAAAAAAGTGAAAGAGACCAATGTGCCTCTGTGATTATAGACCATTGAGGGCTAGAGTCTTGAGGAATCACGGTGTATTAACCTGATTCCTGGGAGGTCTAGTTGTACCTGTAAATGTAAATGTAAACAAAATGGAGGGGGGGAGGAAACATAATAAATGAGTGAGAATGAATGCAATTCATTCTCCTTACTGTTTATGTGTCACAACAAAAAAATAACTAGAAAATGGCAACCCCCTGTATTACTGACCACTACTATCTAACCAGGGGAATATCTACGGGTGGAGGAAGCATAACTACTAACCCTATGATGATGCTGTCACGTTCCTAAAGAGTTAGGTGGAGAATCAAGATATACAGCCACCACCAGCCTCTGTACTTCAATTAGGGGTTTTATCGGTACAGTGTACGAAAATTCCAAATAACCCTGGTTACGAAGGGCAAGTGATCCATCCCCCATTTGATTTTTTGACATATGAACAAGGAAGCTGAATGGATCACAGTTTCTTCTTTCTCCCTCATTTTGATTTGATAAAGTAAGTATAGATTGGACATGGCCTTTGTACATCCTACTCACATTGCTATGAAACTCTTGCACTTATGGTCACCTGTTACAATGTTCATAAATGCTAATGCAGGATGCTCTTTCTCCCTAACTCCTATTCAACAAGAAGATTCTCAACCTCCTTGGTAATGTACTGATTTGTTTCTGTTAATATCATTATTGTATTGAATATATTAAATGTAATATTTCTTTGATTATAATAACGAATTCTCCTTTCCTGCTCTTTGTCTTTGTGTATTGTCTCAAACCACCTCAACCATGTTAGCCTGACCTATGTACTCCACTATTCTGTTTTAAAGCTTTATCTCTATTTATATGATTATTTATTTCTTCACTGTATTACATATTTCTATTTTAAGCTCTTTCAATAAACTTACTTCTGAACTTAAGGATATGTTGGAGTTATCTACTATAGTAAGTTAAACAGATTCTGGTTTCTTGCACCAATAACAAGGATGGCATGACAGCAGGTTGTCTAAGGTGCTGTGGGAGCATCTTTTTTAGGGAGTTGCACACGCTGTACTACAGGAAAGTATGCAGCACTAACCTAGTATCTCTACTGTCTCTGTAGTGTTCCTGAGCTCTCAATTGCCCATTGGTGAATAGATTTCCCAAGGGTTTCACTCCCATCCTTGAGACCTATGCAGCAGCCTTGGGTGATTACCAGGAGACAGGGTGAGGACATTTCACTTTCAATTGCAAGGTATGTGAGTTCTGGGGCAATGCACCTAAAAATGGGCAAATTGCTCTTGGCAAATGTGATAGTATACCTCTAAATCTGGTGCAGAAATAATATATCAATGCAAGCTTGTTCTAGCTTACTCTGTTGTATGCCTGCCCATGCTAATTTGATCATTAGAGATTTCAGAGTGCTAAGGAACACTACAGCTGAGGTGATCTGTATGTTAAGAAATTGATGGAGCAGTCTGGGATGGATTAGCATTTTATGATAGCATCTCTATCCTGGATCTTATCATCTCCAAAGCTGACTCTATCCAACTCGAATCAATCCAACCCTGTGACTGGTCTGACCACTTCATCATCACTTTCTTCATTATCGAAAAAATCAAGCTCATTCCGGCTCAATCCACCATATCTAAGGTCTGGAAGAGAAACCTGAAGAAACTCAACCCCAACTCACTACCCTCCCTCAACCACAATTTTCTCTTACCCCCCCCCCCCCCCCATTGGCATTGTTGACGTACAGGCTCTTACCGACCACTACCTCAACTTGATGTCCTCAATTATCAACGCAGCTGCCTCCCTTCAATTAAATAATGTTTCCTCAAAAATCTCTAAACCATGGTATCACAGGATTCTTAATGATGATAGACGAGCGATGAGACTGGCAGAATGTAATTGGAGATCTATCCCGTCAGCTTTACACCTCAAAACGCTTAAGAAAAAGAGAAACGCTTACTTCAGAAAAATCAAAAACGCTCGAGAACTGCTTTCTTTAGCCTCCAGCTTGATCAAGCAAAAAAACAACCAAAAAAACTGTTCGAGTTAATAAAAACTCAATCCAGAGATGTACCTCAAACTCTCTCAAACACCTCTAATGCACTGCCGTCCTGTGAAGAATTCTCTTCCTTCTTTAATTTAAAGACAGACAACATCAAGAATGACCTCCTCACTGATCTAAATCTCTATTCTAACCCTGACAGTAAAACGCCCATTGAGTTAAAAAACAATGCTTCGTGGTCATCCTTTGAAATGTACTCGGAAGAAAAAATTGCCAAGATTCTTAGCACACTGAAGCCTTCCAATCACCTGACCCTCTACCCGCAAATGCCATAAAGAACTTCATTCCATTACTTCTCCCCCTATTGACCAAAATCATTAATAGCTCACTCCAACAAGGATGCATCCCGGATTCCCTCAAAGTGGGACAGGTTTCGCCCATTTTAAAGAAACCCACAGCGGACCCCTCCGAACTTAACAACTATTGCCCTATCACCAATATCCCTACCCTTGCCAAACTAATAGAAAAATGTGTGCACCTTCGACTGACTAAACACATCAAGCACTTTCACCTCCTCAACCCATATCAATCAGGTTTCCGAGCAAGCCAAAGTACTGAATCTGCTATGACCCACATCATTGATGATGCACTTCAAAAACTTGATCAGAATGGTTCCTGCCTCCTCATACTACTCGATTTCTCCTCAGCCTTCGATACGGTCAAGCATGAGAATTTACTTGATCTGCTGAATCTCAGAATGGGTATCTCAGGGACAGTTCTCAATTGGTTCACCTACTTTCTGCACAACAGGACCCAAAACTTCAAGAGCAATAATGCTATGTCTACTCCAGTCCCTGTAACACTTGGTGTCCCTCAAGGATCCTCCCTCTCCCCTACTCTGTTTAATCAAGTCATGGAACCACTTACTGTACTACTCCAAGCATCTAATGTTCAATTCCACATGTACGCTGATGACACCCAACTCTACCTCAAAATACACACCCTCGATGACATCAAAATACTCAACAAACGCTTAGGAACACACAGACCTGGCTAGCAGAGAATCACCTCAAACTTAACTCGCTAAAAACAGAATTCCTCCTAATAGCTCCTCACTCCAAAATCCCCATCACTCAGGCCTGGCTTAACCATCTCACTGCTAACATTCAACCTACTATTGTGGACTCTGCGAAATCTTTGGGCATAACACTCGACGGCAATCTCAACATGCATCATCACATCAGCAATGCAACGAAGGGAGCTAATTTCCACATCAATACATTGTGTAAATTGAAACCTTTCCTCCCTCCCAAGGATTTCAAAACTGCAGTCCAAGCCTTGGTCATCCCACGAGTGGAATATGGAACTGCTGTCCTCTGTGGTCTCTCCCCCTATCAACAATCGCACCATTAAAAGCCTCTATTAATGCTGCAGCCAGACTTATCACAGGCTCGAAAAAAAGGTCACACATCACTCCCGATCCAAAAGCTCTAAACTGGCTGCCCTACGAAGCCAGAATACATCTGAAAATCGCCTGTATGCCCCACAAAGCTTTACACCACAATTCCCCCAGTTATCTCGCGCAGAAACTGACAATTTCTGGTGGATCAAGAGCGACAAGAAGCGCAGACAATCTGCTTTTGAAACCCAGGAGATTCCACAAGAAAAAAACATATAAACTCTCCTTCTCAGGAATGGCGCCCAGGATATGGAATGGCCTTCCTCCAGAAATCAGACTTATCTCTTCCACGACATCATTCAAAAAAGAAGTAAAAGCTCTCCTCTTAGCCAAATTTACCTGAACTTTGACTATTGTAATATGGTAACTCAATACTTTTCCTCCAAACAATATTTATATTGTTTTTTGTATGTATATTGACCGCCTTTCATCGTTGCCACCTATATTGGTATTCTTTATTTTGTCACCATTTACACCTTTCTTTTCTCAAATGTTTTTCCTTAATTACTATTCATTTGCATGCATGTTCACACTCTGTTTGTAAAGCGCTCTGATATCTGTAAGGATCTTGTTCGCGCTCTATAAAACTTTCAAAACAAATATAGGCACTGTCACCAACGCTGGACTGGCCGTACCAGGCATCGGGCATTTACCCGGGAGGCTGAAGAGGAGGGGGCCTGGTTTTGTTCATGTGGGCTGTTTTTTCAGCAGAGCAGTAGTTTTATAAGCACTCCAAAGTTCCTTGTATAGTCAGCAGTTTTCCAGCAAGTAAAGAGAGTCAAGTTAACTCTGGTGATTAATGTGCCTGCCGGAGAGCGATGGAAGTTTTCTCTAGTGGCAGCTTTGACTTAGTCAAATAAATATTTTGTTTTCCTAAAGTAGCACATTTGCTGCAAAGAAAATGTACAGTGCAGATCAAAGAACAATATTTTATGTTAATGGCTCAGTGGGTTACTGCTTTTGTAACAAAGATTATTTTGTTACTGTGCAGTTCATAAATTGTAATCGTAATCTTGCACAGTGAGATATGAACTGCCATCAATAGCTGCATGCAAGCTGCAAGGTATAGGTTGAAAAGCTATTATTAAAGTTAAACCCCTACCACTGTGATATGTTTTGTATTCGGAGTTTGTGTTTCTCCAGACCGGGCACTCTTAAATGTGCCTCCTATTATGAGTGGCATATGAATTCTAAACATTATAGTCCCCTTTGCCTTATGTAATATTCTCTATACACAGATTTACACAAGTAAGATTCATTTTTCTGAATGTGTGTGTGACACCCTACACTGGTACCAGAGTTGCAGAGTTGGTCATCATTTACTTTGCTTTAAAGCTACTGAATACATAATGACACATTTATTGTAGTAGGCACCATTTTCTGTCGAATTTTCTAGGGGTCGGGCTTGCTCACTGCACTCACTATGCACCGTACGGGGGGCTGGTCTGACTAAATTTGCCAGGGCTGCTTTGGGTTCGGCACTGTCTGTCAAACTCTAGTTCTTATTAGGGGTGTGCTATATCCATGGAATCTGCTTTCCTATATTTATGCAAAATGGTGGCAATATTATGCAAAATTATGTTTTATTACTTTAAGTGCAAATCCATAATTTCAATCTTTATTTCAACACATTTCACGTTAAAAAATAGTGCAAAAAACGAAAGCATTGATAACAACAGTTGCTCACATTCTCTGACCACGAGGGACTGAACGATAACATTCCGTGGCTCAGTTTATCCAAAAGATGAGAGAGCCTACTCATTATTGTCAAAGCTAATCATTATGATAACCTCTCTAACGTGTCCTACAAACAATATAAGAAACATAAGGGACCGATGAGACACGAATAATGACTATCCTTGGATTTAATCGAACACTGGAAGTAACTGATTTGAAATCCAAATGCCCTGTACTGGAAAGCACTTTGTGTTTTACATCAGCACAATGACTATGAAAGGTAATCCATAGTATCGATATTCCTTCATAAGCTTAAGTACTTGTGCCACAAAAATATTCTTTAAAACTATTAGTGGTTATTGCATTAAAAATTAAAATAACCTAGTCCCTTTTTTTAAATCAGAACGTGCACATTAATAAAGAAGATCGATTACAACCTCGGTTTCAGGGTTTCCATACCAACCGGGCATAACCTTCGCGCTCAAACCACGCCCCTTAGTGAAAGCCCTTAAGACCTACCCGGAAACAGAATCTCTGTTTCCGGGTGACAGCGAGCAGCGTCTGCAACGTAGACGCGAGGAACGGACGCAACAGGTATCGAGGGAAATTGGAACGAAACAACAAAACCGCAAGTATTCTTGTGCCTTTCTGACATTAACCCGAGACTCCGTTTTCCCATTTCAGTCCTTCCTGAGCCCTGCATCCGATAGGAGCGCACACTATAGACGCTCAAGGTAACAAAATATATTTACCACGTTTGTTTTCACGATCGGCTGATCACACAATTGTTGGCACTATACCAAACTCTTAAGCCCGACCCGCCTACCTAACAATTGAGAGAACTATTGATGAGGGATAAAAATACGACATATTACCATGTGGGCATCACCTACACAAACACCACTTTGGTGAACCCATACTTAAATTTTTTTAACACGAGTGAATTTGAGAAAACGTGCATGATCCACCATCTCTGAGCATGCTATAAACCACTGCACTAGCGTGGAGTGTGAGATGAGAGAGTTGACATTGCCATGAGATACTGTTGGTTTATGAAGTATTGCCATTTTTTAGTTGTGAATGCGGTCTAACAAATGATTAGACTCACTAAGCAGATAAACTGCTTTATTTAAGTCCCCTTGTAATTGTTTCCCCCTTCCCCATGTATGTTGTATAAGCATCATTGTTACTTTATTTCCAGGTACATTGAGACCTTGATTCAAAGAAAACAGGTTAACATATCCTATTTTCTGATCACTTTTTTGAGAGCACTTTATTATTATTATTTTTTCCCTCACTCCTGTCACACAACGGTCCTGACGAATGCCTGTAAGCCCTAATTAAGGCAAAGAGGGCAGAAACATGTTGACCATTCCCTACTTCCCCTTCACAAGTTTTTTAACTTATAACTCTGGGTGCATCTATGACGCATAATACACCAAAAGGTGCACACCTATAGAGTTTACTAGACCCGAACCCAGTCTTAATAAATGTCAGTCATCTGGTTTTCCGGGCCTTTTTAGATTCCTTATCACTGGCTCACTACTGGCACAACCTTGGGTTAGATCCTCCAGGTGGAGGCTGCATAACTCACTGACCCAATGATTATGCACACACGTGACATATACAGCGGAGAATCAAGATATACCGCTTGAATACCATCGTACCCATCACGTGCATGAGGGTCTTTTACTTTGGGACGCCACACCAACAGACTCCTGCAAACCCGAAGGTTGTACAGGACAAGTGATCCTTTCTCTCTTGATTAATGCATACTACGTTTGGAAACTGAAAGGATCTGCCTTTCCACCTCCCCCCCTTCTGATTAGAACACATTCTCTTGGTGCCATGCATTCACAGTAATTGTTTACTGCATATAGTGTGTAATTATACAAATTTGCATAATGTTGTAATTTCAGGAATTTTATGATAGCATTTTGACCGGCTTGTAAAAGTGGAATTTGATCCATCTGGCAATTACGTCTCTTAGTTGGTCTATCATTGCCCCATAGTTGTCTCTAAACATCACCAATGACGCGTTTGGTGAACTTTGATGACCAATTACCTCACTGAGTCTTCCATCCATCTCAGAGACAACTCCAGACGAGTTGGTGTTGTACTTTTCACCAATGGGAAGACAATGGATTTGCATCAGTTAATTTTAAGGACAGAAACCTCACCATATTGTATGATCTCGTGAAGAACAGGTGAGAGTTGTGTTGCACAAAATAACGTTGTCTGTGTATAAATGTACAAAATAATGTTGTCTGTGTACAATGATATTAGTATCCTTTTACCTGGAATGTTAAACAGCATGCAGGAGTAAAGATAGGGCAAATTCCTTCCTCGTGCCCCGTTTACTGTCAATCAGGGCAAAGTCCGTCCTCGTGCCCCGTTTACTTTCAATCAGGTCCCATAGTATCCCATTTTGCCTGAGACTACCTGTGGGGCTCGAATATAGCAAAGAAACCCAGGATAGATCATCTTGCCCAACTGCATACTTGGTGACATCGTTTTTCACCTTGACAGGCTCTCAACATTGTACCACTAGCTCTCTTGCACACAAACTGATGGACCTTTCCCTTATTAATCACCTACAATCAGCTCGTACATCTGAAATCATTCTTCCTATTATCAGGCATCTTCAACCTCACCAGATCACCCATATTTATCCTTTGACACACAGCAAAAACTCCATACTGGTATTTGATTTTGCCTTGCAACCTTCAACTCCTGCTCTTTACATCAACCATATTTGCAACCAAACCAAATCAGTTATTTTAACTCTCCATTTTCAGTACAATTCTGTTGTTAAAGTTTGATATTCTGGTGATCTCTGAACAATTCAAGAACCTCCGTGTGCAGCACATCATCAGCCACTGTACACTGAATGGAATAATGCACAATGCTTTTTGCGTGTTCCATAAGCCTTTATCGATTATATAGAGAGAGGTTCTTATACATTAAAATCCTTTTTATCATTTTTATAGATGAACTGCACTTCATCATTGTCAGGAGTAATTAGAGAAGTAAAAAGTAAGACACTTTAGCACACTCCTAGCATCATCATGCAAGACAAAACATAATCGATTTTGAATAAAAATGCAAACACGTACTGGAAAATAAAACTCTATAAAAAATAACATTGTCACAAGGCTTCTCAGATAACTTAGTGAGCTGTATAGGAACTGTCACTAACGCTGGACTGGCCGTACCAGGCATCGGGTATTTACCCGGGAGGCTGAAGGGGTAGGGTCCTGGTTTTGTTCATGTGGGCTCTTTTTTCAGTAGAGCAGCAGTTTTATAAGCACTCAAAAGTTCCTTGTATAGTCAGCAGTTTTCCAGCAACTGAAGAGGGTCAAGTTAACTCTGGTGATTAATGTGCCTGCCTGCTGGAGAGCGATGGAAGTTTTCTCTAGTGGCGGCTTTGACTCAGTCAAAAAAATATTTTGCTTTCCTAAAGTAGCACATTTGCTGCAAAGAAAATGTAACGTGCAGATCAAAGAACAATATTTTATGTTAATGGCTCAGTGGGTTACTGCTTATGTCACAAAGATTATTTTGTTACTGTGCCGTTCATAAATTGCAATCGTAATCTTGCACAGTGAGATATGAACTGCCATCAATAGCTGCATGCAAGCTGCATGATACAGGTTGAAAATCTATGTTTTCCCCATTCTTTCGTTACCCTGATGTTGCTAAAAAGTTTTTTGAGGGTGGAAATAAAGTCTTATTATTAAAGTTAAACCCCTACCACTGTGATATGTTCAGTATTCGGAGTTTGTGCTTCTCCAGACCAGGCACTCTTAAAAGTGCCTCCTAGTATGAGTGGCATATGAACCCTAAACATTATAGTCCCCTTTGCCTTATATAATATTCTCTATACACTGATTTACACAAGTATGATTCATGTCTCTGAATGTGTGTGTGACACCCTACACTGGTACCAGAGGTGCAGAGTTGGTCATCATTTACTTTGCTTTAAAGCAACTGAATACATAATGACACATTTGTTGTAGTAGGCACCATTTTGTCTCAAATTTTCTAGGGGTCAGGCTCGCTCGCTGCACTCACTATGCACCGAACAGGGAGCTGGTCTGACTAAGTTTGCCAGGGCTGCTTTGGGTTCGGCACTGTCTGTCAAACTCTAGTTCTTATTAAGGGTGTGCAAAATCCATGAAATCGGCTTTCCTATAATTATGCAAAATGGTGGAAATATTATGCAAAATTATGTTTTATTACTTTAAGTGAAAATCCATAATTTCAATCTTTATTTCAACACATTTCACGTTAAAAAAACAGTGCAAAAAACAAAAGCATTGATAACAACAGTTGCTCACATTCTGTTGGTGCCATTTATTCACAGTAATTGTTTACTGCATATACACGTACATGCATCAAGCCGAATTGCATTCGCAATAGTGCGAATCGCAAAAATCAGCCGTTTGAAAATGCAATTTCTCTTTTTGAGATGCATCATGATAAAATGTATTTTTGGCAATTTCAGAAATCGCAATTGGAATTGCGATTCTTTAAGAATTCGCTAATTCAAGGAATCGCAAAATAATATGAAAAAAGTGTATGCATCAAAATTCGAAAGTAGCGATTTTCTAAGGAATCGCATTTAAGAATTCCTAAATTTAGAAGTACTGAGAGCAGGTGGTAATTTTTTTTCTGGGAAAACATGTGAAACCAATTTGTAGGGTACTTAAGGGGTTCCACAGTTGAGCCAGAGCTCTTTGAGGATGGCAGCAGTCATTGTCCTGGCACGTCGCTGGAGGTTGAGAGCAGCAGGAAGGAGAAGGAGGATGCTCAGTGAAAGGATATTTAGATTGCGCATCACTTTGTTTGGCCAGACACAGGCTGAAATATATGACAAGTATAGGCTTAATGCTGACTCCATAATAGATCTCATTGCTGGATTAGACCCTATTTTGCGTAGAGAAACTCGTAGGACCCTAGCCATACCCACCCATGTGCAGGTGTTATGTTCTCTACACCTTCTAGCCTCGGGGTCCTTCCAGGGAGTCATAGCTGTTGCCGGGAGGGTGTCACAGAGTGCACTTTCGAGGTTGTTTTAATGATTTCCTAAATGCAACGCTGCAAAGGATACGTCATCACATTCATTTTCCTAAAATTCTGCAAGAGTTGATGGAAACAAAGTTGGACTTCTATAACATGGCTAATTTTCCTCATGTCATAGTTCCTATTTGACCCCATCTGTGAATGAGTATATTTTTCGCAACAGAAAGAATTATCACTCTTTAAACAACCAAGTTATTTGTAATTCCAAATCACTCATCACAGACTTAGTTTCAAGTTACCCTGGGAGTGCCCATGACTCCTACATTTTCAAACATAGTGCCATCCATGGGCGACTGTTGTCAGGTGAATTTGGAGATGGATATTTGCTTGGTAAATACTGTTCTCTTTGCTAAACTTCATTTTTCTCACATGCAGTCGCATGATATGTTAACTGCAATTGTACCATTTTACACCCCCATAGGTGACAGTGCATATGCTGTGAGATCATATATACTTACACCATACCTTAATCCAGCAACCCGTAAAGAACAGCACTACAACCATGCCCATATACCCACCCGAAATGTTGTAGAGAGGACCTTTGGGCTCATGAAGTCTATGTTTCGGATACTGCACAAAACTGGAGGAGCACTGCAATATCGCCCTGAGGTGTGCTGCAAAATAGTCGCGGCATGTGCCATGCTGCACAACATTGCCACAAGGAGAGGCTTGGAACTGGATTTAGATGACATGCTACCAAACCAGCCACAACAACCACATGCAAGACTTCATGGAGCAGATGCAGCAGAAGGAAGGCGAAGGAGAGCAGAAATCACTGAGCATTATTTTTAAAAAAGGTAAGAAGTCTGTTAATATTCAGTAAATCTGAGTTAAATTTATTTGAAATCATAAAGGAAGTAATGAGAAACAAAGGTCAAATTATTGCATGAAAAGTGTAAATTATATCAACATGTAGCTTTTGAATTTCAGCAGTCTCTGGCCAATATTTTCATGATGTCAATCCTTTAGAAGGCAGTCCATTCATGACTTTATTTTCTCCCTCTCACACCTAAAGCTTTGCTTTTTGCATTTCTCTGAGCTGAAGATGTGCAACTTTTTTGTTCAACATGTCTTGAGCTGTGGCGTCCAACAACTGTATCTGATTTAGATTCACAACTGGGTTTAGCACTCTCATCATTATTGCCCCCATGTACTGATGGAAGCACACTCATGTCTTCTTGCATGACATCCTTGGTAATTTTGTTGGACATCATTCCTTCTGAAAGCTTATTACAACATTTAAATAATTCCTTTTGCATGCACAGTGTATTTGTTATCATGTTAGCATTGCTATTGCACAAGCGATGTATTGCTCTAGTATAAGTGTGCATGCTAGACATTAATCTCAAGGGCCTATTTCAATTGGCAATGTTCTGTGCTTGTATTGCTTCACACATGGTTTCCATGGCTGTTGCCATGCGGTCCAGTTTATTACTTGATGCCATATGTGCACTTTCAATCACATTTGTCAATTTTAAAAGACTGTTACTCATGGTACTGATGTCTTCACTACTATGATTGAGTTTGCCCTTCATTACCCTTATATCTTTGCCTTGCAGCCTTTGGACTTTCAGGAGTTTTTTTTCAACTACACTGGCCTGGCACTCATCTTGTGAGGATGACCTCTGGTTTGCTGGACGTACCCTTCTTCTGTAAAATTGTTGCAGTCTACTACGTTGACTTATCTTTGTCTTTTGAATGGCATTCATTTGAACTGCTTGCTGCGTATGTGCATGTGCATTGGGCTTTTCTTCAGTGTCTGAATCTTGTAGTTGCTGAACTCTTTTCCTTGTTTTTTTCTTTGCAACTGTGGGTGAGGATGTCATTTCATTTTGTACTTGTGTGTTCTCAAAGTCAAAATTTATAGTGTTGCCCAAATCAATTGTTTCACCCTCTTTTTCAATATATATAAAAGAAAAATGTATGCAATGTTTACTTTTAAAATGTCTGTAAATTTGAATTAAACGTGAAAGTATGCATTTTTGATTCAAAATAAACAACTACTTTGCTTAAAAAAGTTTACTCACAGATGTGATAACTAACTTTGCAATTGGAAATCATATTCATCAGAATGACATTTTTAAAATGTTGAGAAAACTACATCTCCCCTGATGCATTGCTTCAATGCTAAATTATGACTATTACTTCAACCTCTTTGTATGTGCTTAAGGTTAAATGCTGGGGATTACTTAAATCATTTGAAGAAGAATTAAAAGGCAACTACACTCTGAAACATATTTACAAAACAAAAGATGACAATTACACACTTACCTTGCGAAGTGCCAGCATGCTGAGAGGTGTCTATGTCAATCACTCCAATCACTGCTTCAGTGACCAGGGTCCCCTCAACCATGTCCTCCAGTGGGGTATTTGGTTTGTCCTTTGGGGAACCTCCACCAGTTTTATTTGCACTTTTAATCCTGCAAGCAATTTTCTCCTTGGCACGGCTGCGTAAATCATACCAGCGTTTTTGGAGATTGGTAATGTCTCTGTGGGCAACCCCCACAGCATTCACTTTTGATTGTATAGCCAGCCACAGTCTTCTCTTCACTCCTTCAGGGACCTTAAGGGAATCTTTGCCAAAAAGCTGATCATGCCTCAAAGTGACCTCTTCTATTAAAATCTCAAGCTCCTGGGCACTAAACTTTATTTTCCTTTTTCTGGCATGCAGGTCTTCAACAGCACTTTCAGTAGCCCATACTCCTGCAAGAGCACACCAAAAACACTCCTCCTCTTGCTGAAAGCAGAGCTCCAACTGCCAAAAGCCACTCCTGCAGTTTGAACTAGGCTTCAGGTGTATGTAATCAGTGTACTGGCTTCCTGGGTGTGTCCTCATTGATATGCATCAAAAAGCGAATTCGCATATTGCGAATTCGCAAATTGCGAATTCGCAATTCAGAAATTGCATTTTTCTTGCGATTCGGTAAAAATTGTGATTTTTACCGAATCGCAAATAAATAGCGAAAAAATTGATGCATAGCATTTTGCGATTCTTTATTTGCGATTCGGTAATTTTCGCAAATTAAGAATCGCAAAAACTATGAATGATGATAGTGTGTAATTATACAAATTTGCATAATGGTGTAATTTCAGGAATTTTAAGCTACAAGAGTCAAGGGAAATTCACCGAATTACATGGGTAATGCCTGCGTAATTTACATTTTGGCTACGGCTAGTTATTTTTACTTGTTTTTCAGATAACACATTTCCCCGCTTTGGCCTTGACATCCTCAACTCTCCAACAGTAGAGTTTTTCTAACCTCACTCTTTATCAGTGTCAGAAGCAGATGAACCTCAAGTCCAATTGTCAACAATTAAACACTTACCAAAAGAGATAGCCCAAATTTGTCACGCTCCACTGATGTATCATCCAGTGGCGTAACATAACTTGTACAGTAACTGTAAAGTACATGGAGAGCTCCGCCCCCACACTCTGGACCCAGAAGCTCTCAGCTATGTATGAGGTGAATGAGGGGGCGAGCTCCAGGGGCCCGCCGCCTGTGCCCAGTGACAAAGGGGCCCCTGGAGCTCGCCCCCTCATTCACCGCAGACACTGTGAGGGCTTTTGGTATGCCACTGGTACCACCTTCATGAGAGAGTTCAGTGGCAGCTCGGGCATAGGTTGCAACATCCTAGCCAAACCTGTTTTTTTCAGGTCAGTCATTATTTAAAAACTACCCTATGACAGCCAATATGGCATCTTTAGACAAAGTGTGTCTTCAATCCTTTTGTTTGATACACAGCTCAACACCCGTTTTCTACTACTGCTGCTAAACATTAACATTACACACATTCACTGGGAATATACACTATATTCCCAATCCAATTCACTTGCAAATTGTTCTACACTCTATAGTGGAATCTTTGACAAGAGATCTGCCGTATGTGTTTGTCCCAGGTATCCGGAAACTACAGCCCTTAAGCTTAGCACCTAATGTGGCCAATCCGGCAGTGGACCTACTCTTGCATATACTACAACCAGTGCTTAATTTGCTCCAGTGGTTTCTAGTGCTTAGCACTGGCACTTATTTCTCAGGACTGTGTCTACACGGGGAGGCTGCTCTTAAGGGGCTGTCCCACTAAGAGTTAACAAAAGATAAAATCACGGACTGCATCCATAAAAGGCTCTGTGGTGCTTAGTTTCGGCAGTACCTAACCTGAAACTCGGTTTTTTAAGCACGGTGAAAGTGAATGCAGCTGCGCATGTGTGAGCCTGGGCAAGAATGTACTCACCCTGGAGGCACAAGGCAGTGTTGTGTCATCAGAATGGTGGGTGTTGCATTTTGCAATGCCAGTGTATTTGCTTTGTAATATCTATTAATTTTTGTGGTCTGGGGGTGGGGGGGGGGGGGTGTCACACATCATCAGAGAAAAGAGAGGTAGGGTTGATTAGGTATAAACATGCAAATCTCCACCACTCCATGCTGGCCTCGGATACGTTTGGTTCAAAGAGGACGAGCTGGAGGAGGGGCTCGCAGCTTATTTGACAATTGGCATGCGTGAGAGAAGAAGTAGCAGGTGCAGATCATTGTGTTTGTAACTCAGAATGGTGTGCTGTGCTTCTTTTACTACAGTTGCCTCGAGCAGCAGGATTTCAAATGTATCAATGCTGCCAAATGCTCCCATCTTTGGAGCTGCAGTGTGCCTTTGTGGATTGGAGCCAGGCTGCAGCCCTAGCCCACACATCACCATTGACCAGCTGACTGTCTCATGGGAGAACGGGACATCTGCATTAGGTATGCAAAAATAGCAGCTAGCACATCATAGCATTAATGCTGTAAACAGCGTGTTTCCATTTGTAGGTCTGATTTGGAGATGCCATCCGAAGTCAATCTAACAATGCTGTTGGACTCCCTGCAAATTGAAAGAGACATTTGCATTACAATAAGGGACATGCAAATTCGCCTACTTAGGTTTCAATGAGGGAAGTCACCCTTTTGCAGTTAACAAAAGCGGCCATACACCTGTGTTGAGTGTGCACATTTCATCTGCATAATTACTTCGTACAGATGCTTTAAAGGTAGCAATGGCCCCCAGAAGTGTTCATACCTGCGTCCCATCTTTATTGCCCACTGCAATTAAGAGAAGCTGGGCAGATTCCTCACAGCTGCTGGAAAGAGGAACAGGAATGGCTCCTTGATAGCCTATCAGTGCATTAATTGATTTAACTTTAAAAGTTCTGGTCTCAGAAAGAGGGTGATCCTCTAAAGGTATTAAATGGACTTAGTGAGTGATCATGTATATCTACAGTTCTATCTAGTCCGAAGTGCAATTTAAGTCTCTCTGGGGCATATTATCAAGTGGGTTTATCTCCGCTTTTTTGGATTTAAAAGCTAAGAAAGCGGAGATAAAATTATCTCCCTATTACCTAGCTGCCGCTAACACCAGTTAGCGACAGCTAGTAGGAGATAGCGACCATCTTGGGCCCCACTTTGCATGTCAGTGATATTTATCACTAATGAGATGCAAAGTGGGCGTGCCAAGATGTTAGAGACTGAAAACAGTCGCTAACATCGCTATCTCCTATTACCAACCTTTGGAGATATTCGCGCTAAGCGGGAATATCTCCAAAAGCTAACACCTGCCCTGAGCAGTTCTTAGCCATGTTATCCAATGGGAGGTGGATAACATGGCTAAGAGCATTAGCTCGCTAATGCATGAATATCGCGGACTTTTCAGCGATATTCATGCTTTGCGTCGATTTTTACCGCATTTGCGGTAAAAATCGCCGCAGCGCTGCGGTAAATTTTTGTCTCTAACCAAGCAATAGCGATAATTATCGCTATTGCTTGGTAATATGCCCCTCTGTTTTCTTCATGTATGAGTGAAAGGTGACTGCTTTGCCTGCTTGAGTGCAGGGCGAGTAGTGTGCCTGTATGAGTGCGGTGTGCATGTATGAGTGCAGGGTGAGTGGTGTGTCTGTATGAGTGCATGGTGACTAGTGAGCCGGTTAAGAGTGCAGGGTGAGTGGTGTGCCTGCATGAGTACAGGGTGATCAGTGTGTCTGCATGAATACAGGGTGAGCAGTTTACCTGTATGAGTGCAGGTTGTGTGGTCAAAAGAGAAGCCTGCACAGGTGTACATTTCTCACTCTGGTATGTGCAGTTTGCAGATCTCCATTATATGCGCTGTAATACATCTGCACATCTGAAAAGTGTACTTTTCATATACCACAGCATTACATACTATGCACATACAAATGGTTGGCATTGTATACTATAGGCATATCTATGACATTGCATTTTACACAAGCCTATGATATAATCACATTTTGGAGACCTGATATATACATATAATCAAAGATTTTAGATTCCCATATTCAACCAATCAATCAGGGGTTTGTAAAGTTTAGCTACTCACCTGCGAAGGTCTCAAGGCACAAGGGGGGTGGTTGTTGAGTGCTGGGGTCATCTGAAGAGCCAGGTCATGAGGTCCTCCCTGAACGGGAGCAGTGTATGGACTTGGCCGAGGTGAAGGAGGAGGTCGTTCTAGGCCTTGGCTGAGAGGTAGGAGAAGGACTTTCCTCCTGCTCTGGTCTTGTAGATGCATGGAATGGTGGCCAGAGAAAGGTCAGCATATCGGAGATGGCTCTTTGGTGCCTGGAAGGAGTGCGGTTGTTTAGGTGTGCTGGTCTGATGTTGTGGGGTGCCAGGATGCTTCTTTCCGGTCCAGGGAAGACATGGCTTTGCAGTTCGGGCTGGATTGTTCCCATGAGGCACAGGGTCAGACTGATATGCATATGGCCATGTCTGAACAGGGGTAGCAGAGTGAGCTAAACAATGATGATGGATTAAACCCAGATCCGGTGACTGGGGGTGAGTGCTTGCAATGTTCAACACTCTGTCCATCATCCCCTTTGGTTTTGCTTTATTTGCCCTACGTTGCCAGGGTATGCCCAGATGTGGGTCCCTTGCTCACTTTGCTACTGGATTCAAGCTAGCCTGGCTGATGACGGCTGATTAGCCAGAAACCGGTCCCAGGATGCTTCTTTCCGGTCCAGGGAAGACATGGCTTGGCAGTTCGGGCTGGACTGGTCCCATGAGGCAGAGGGTCAGACTGATTTGCATATGGCCATGTTTGAACTGGGGTGGCGGAGTGAGTTAAAGAATGATGATGGATTAAACCCAGATCAGTTGACTGGGGGTGAGTGCTTGCAATGTTCAACACTCCGTCCATCATCCCCTTTGGTTTTGCTGTGGAGGTCCTTGAATACATGAGTGAGGAACTTGAAGGTTATTCTTCTTTCGATGTGGAGCCATTGGAGATTTTGGAAATGTTGGGTGATGTGGCTGTGACGGGGAATGTCTAGGATCAGCCTGGCTGCGGTGTTCTGGATGGTCTGGAGTGTGCAGAGTAGTTTCTTGTTGATTCCGGCATAGAGGGCGTTGCCTTAGTCCAGTCTGCTACTAATGAGGGTGTGCATGACCATTTTTCTGGATTTGGAAGGGATACATCTGAACGTTTTTTCAAGTATGAGGAGGGTTTTGAAGCAGGCCAAGGATACGGCATTGATCTGATGGTTCATCATGAGCAATGAGTCAAGTATGATGCTGAGGTTTTGTGCATGGTCTGACGGGGTGGCGGGGTTTGCAAGGGTGGATGGCTACACGGTATTATCCTATGCAGAGTGGGTGGAGCCAAGGATGAGGACTTCTGTTTTCTCAGATTTGAGTTTCAGTCAGCTCTTCTTCAACCAGGTGTCAATGGTTTTCATCCCTTCTTGGAAGTTGTGCCTAGTGATGTTGGGTTCTTTGGTGGTGGGAGGACGAGCTGGGTGTCATCAGTGTAAGAGAGAATGTTGAGGCCGTGGTTTCTGATAATGGTTGTGAGGGGGCCATGTAGATGTTGAAGAGGATGGAGTTGAGGGAGGATCCCTGGGCACTCCACATCTGGTCTGTTATGGTTCTTAGAGGTAGGGTGGGAGACTGACTCGCTGAGCTCCGCATGTGAGAAATGAGCATACCCAGTAAAGGACCTTTTTGTGAATTCCAGCATTTTGGAGTTTGGTGGCTAGTGTGAGGCGGGAGACGGTGTCCAAGGCAGCTGAGAGGTCTAGGAGATTGGGGACTGCCATTTGGCCCTGGTTGAGGAGGGAGCAGACGTCATTGGTGGTGGCGAGTAGGGTGGTCTTACTGCTGTGGTTGCTGTGGAATCCAGATTGGGAGATGTCCAGGACATTGTTGGTTTTGGTGAAGTTTGTTAGCTGGGTGTTGATGGCCTTTTTGATGACCTTGGCTGTGAAAGGAAGCAGGGAGATGGGCCTGAAGTTCTTGAGGTCCGCCGGGTCTACGGAGGGTTTCTTCAGGAAGGTGTTTCTAGTCATCGGGAATGTGATGGTTTAGCGGGAGATGTAGTTTGGGTGCAATGGCTCTGGCGGCTCTGAGGATGATGTGGAGGAGGCAGGGGTCTGAGGGTGCTCCGGAGTAGATGTTCTTCATAGTCTTAGGGTGTCTTCTGTTGTGAGCATGGTCCTTGTGAGTAGGGTCTGTTGGGTGGCGTCACTGGGGGTGGGAACTGGAGGGCTGCAGAGGTCTTGGTTATCAAAGTTGTCATAGATCATCTTAATCTTGAGGTAAAAAAGGTGCTGAGCCTGTTCCAGAGGTCTTGGGAGGGTGGGACATCTGTTGTTGTGCTGTTTAGTAAATTCCTTGATGAAGGAGAAGAGTTCTTCGGTGTTGAAGCATTGGTGAGGATTCTGTCTTGGAGCAATTTCTTCTTTGTGGATTTGATGAGTTAGTGGTGTGCTGTTGTTGCTGCTCTGTAGGAGATGCATGTTTCTGGGGTTCTGTTGTTCCTACATGCCTTTTCAGGTTGTCAGCAGGAGCGCTTGGATTCTTGGAGTGCAGGGGTGAACCAACTTGGTTTCTTCATGTGTCATCCTGTGGGTTTCTTGAGGGGGAAAGTGTGTGTCGGTGCAGTGCGAATCCATCGATGGAGGTTATATGCTGCGGTGCTAGCGTCTGGAGCCATTGGTGGTGATTGGATGATGAGAGCGGAGGTTAGTTGGTCATCAATTACATTATTCCAGATTTTGCAGGAGAGGTGTTGGGAACGCTTGTGTACAGTGGATTTACTGAAGGAGAAGTGGATGCAGTGGTGGTCTGTCCAGAGGAGTTCCATGGTGTGGCTGTAGGAGACGCTGTTTCCTTCTGTAGGAAGTAGTCAGTGGAGGCAAGGGGTCAAGTGTGATGAGGTCAGTGATGTTGTCAGTGAAAGGAGCACTGGAGCCAGGTGGCCTGTAGTTGACGGTTCGGCAGAGAGTCGTTTTAAGGTTGGTCTGGATCTGGCAGTGGGGGTTCTCCATGAGGGTTGTAGTGTCGTCCTGACCGTTGGTTGTCATGTGGAGGGTGGTTTTGTGGACAATGGCGATACCTCCTCCTGGGCAGGTGGGGCGGTCTTTGCACAGGATCTTGTATTTGTCGGGAATGGAGGTGGCGATGTTAGGCACAGAGTTGGCGTTGGTCCAGGTTTCTGTGAAGAGGGCGACATCGGGCGTGTGGGTGTTGAGGAGGTCTCTGATTTCCATGGTGTGGTTGTGTAGTGAACTCACGTTAAGGAGGATGCCGTTAAGCGGTTTGTGAGCGGTGATATCTGGTAGGCTAGGGGCTGCTGCTGGGGTCCGGAGGTGGGTGAAGGTGTTGCAGCAGTGTTGATAGGAGATCATCCCTTGGGTGCAGCTCGGCATCAAAAGATGGCAGTTGTTGCTGCATGGAAGCGTGGAAGGTGCTGGAGTTGTAGCAGTGGCAGGGTCCCTGCAGTCTGGTCGCAGACTGGCACAGATGGGCTTGCCTGTGGTGTGGCTGCCATTAAGTGGGGGTCGAGGAGAATGGTTGTGGGAAGGACACACTGGGCGGGGGAGGGGCCACGGGCGCAGCAAAGGCATGCAGCAAGAAGAGAGCAGAGAGAGGAGAAAGAAAAGAGGAAAAAAGAGAGAATAGGGCACAGACAGAGAGAGCAGAGAGAGAAAAGAGAAACACAGGCACAGAAAAGCCAAGAGGGGCAGAACAGTGGAAGAGCAGAGTCCTCTCCCAATGGCCACCATTGATGAGGCGCAGACAGGGGCCTGAGGGTGGAGGAGGGACTCGAACACCCTGCAACAAGTGATCAGGGGGCGCAGGGGCAGCACCTAATAGTGGAGCTGAGGGGGGGGAGCGAGCAGTGACACTAACCAGGTCATATTGGGCATATTACAGGGCTGCAATACAAAATGGGTTTGCAATTCGTTGTTTGGAAGGGGCGTATTTATGGCATCCTTTCCAAATACCAAATCGTAACAATATGTATGAATGTTATGTGACAGTGAACGCAGTCGCAAAACATTTGCATTTTCCCACTAACTTCAAGTTGGTGGTAACCTATTCACATTTGTGAATGTATGCAAAACCTTTTTTACTACCAGGCAGTATTCTCATTGACCAATGCCTGCACTTAAAAAATTGAAAGTGAACAATTAATTTTTTTTCTAAACGCAACCTTTTTTCCTTTAAGGAAAACGGGCTGCATTAAAAAAAATTGCTTTGTTGAAAAGCAATCATAGACATGGAGACATGGTGGTCTTCTGACCCCAGCTGGCCACCATAACCGTGATTTTAGCGATTCCAAGGGAGATGCAAATTGTGACCTACATTATTAATATAGATGAAGTAGGTAGATATGCGGTACCCTGCAAATCGCTATATGATACATACATTTGTAATAGCGATCACCTAATTGTGATTCGCTGAAAATCGCAATTAGATAAACACTAGTACAAATGTTGATACATGTGGTAGTTAATGATTTGCATAAATCAATTACAGGTTTTGTATATGACAGAGAGGTGTCTAATAAACAGGTAGCAGAGTCCAATATATTCTTCATGTGATAGATGCCTTCATAGTGGGCTTGTGCCTCTGAGCTCGATAATGTCAGAAATCCTTTGGCAACAAAATGTGCATACATCAGTGGCAAATTCACAAAATCTCAGAGCAAAAGAATTGAAAAGTGTTTATGATGGGTTCGGTCTTTTACTGATAGACTGGTCTAGGGCAGTTCATGGTGTTATTTAAAAAATTAAGCCTGGGGAGACCCAAAAACTGTTGTATAGCATTTTAGGACCCTAGTGCAATTTTCTCGATGCATGCCGTTATATAGGTATAAATCACCTTGTCCTTATATAGGCATATAAATCATAACCATATTTAGACATAGGCCATGCAGTCCAAATACGGCATGGCTACTTCCACTAGTTCCGAAAATCCACAACGATTTCTTGGAAAACTCGGCTTCAGCAGTTAGGGACTTCCCCTTGCTTGAATATTGATTTGTCCAAGAACTCATGGAGTTTTCAAAGAACTGAGACTCTTTGATGACGTTATTATGTCCACCTTTACGTCAAGCAAACGCACAGTGGTTTGGAGCAGTTCGACTATCTACTTGCCCGATGCATCTCGCTACAGCAAGTGCCGAAGGAAGCTGACCCTCCAGCAGACGCACTGAGAAAGGCGCAGTCTTTTCTCCTGCCGAGAAATCCAGCTCCAATATTTCCAAGCTCCCCTTGCAGGGTGTTGGGAAATCGAGCCTTGAGACAGAGAGATACCAGACCTCCTTCATTCTAAGCCAAGGTACGGAGCTGATTAGACCCTAGGAAAAATGTTACTAAGACCTGCACTTTGACCATACTTGTGGAGATATTGTTAAACTGAGCAGTAGCATTGAAATTAAGTGTATTTTTACTTTTAGTAAATATGCTCATTTGATCACACACTTTCCTTCCATGTGTTATGTTCTCTCTCATTAATTGTTCTGTAAAGTTTCAAATTCGTTTGGGGGTAATAGAACAGTCAATGCTGCCATGTAAGTAGCCACTGACTCACCACTTTCTCTTTCCCAAACAAAACACTTAGGGGTTCAATTATGAACCCCAGTGTCACTTTTGTGCCACTGTTGTATCACTTTTTGGGACGCAGCGGCAGTGTAGAATATGCGCCATGTTGCGCCCTATTTACAAAGTGATGCACCTAGGAAGATGCATCACTTTGTAAAGCCCTGTGCCACATTATACCTTCACCAGGTTTAATTTAGACAGGGTGGGCGTTCCCCCACAAAAAGCCTCTTAGAATTGACGCATTGAAATCTATGAGATTTCAGTGTGCCACTTCTAGAACGCCATTGCGTCAATATCTGACGCCTTCCTCACAGCAACCAGAAGACTGACACAGTGCTATAATCATAGCCCTCCCCTCTGCACTGCTGGAGTTGTGTTGCACTTCAGACACAACTCCAGCAATGCCCCAGTTTTGTGTTGACAGATAAGTCAGTAATATGGACTTATTGGTCATTCCTTGACATATGATGCGTCATACAGTAAATATAACGCATTCATCATGTCAAAAGGAGGGCACACGGAAAACTGTTGCCTCGCTGTATTCACACAGCGATGCAACAGTTTTCATTAATAAGGCCCTTAGGGCGGTATTGTGAGTTCAGCGGTCCTTGGACTGCCATACTCGTGGACCAACAGCTACCACCTCGGGAGGTCCAACCACCGTAGTAAGGTGGTGGCAGTGGGACCACCACAAGTTTGCTACTTCCACCAGGATCCAGGATCCTGCAGCGGTGGCAGTCTGTGAAGGGGCTGAATATGCTGATGGCGCGGATCCCAGCACCACCGAGCATATTACAACCTGCATTTACACCGTCCAATTCATGGCGGGCACCCCGTCATGAAATGGGTGTCAGAAATGCAGGTAGAGCACATCTGGCCGTGGGGGTGAGAGTGGGGGGCATGCACAACATGGTTAATGGCACACCATGCACATACGTGCTGCAGGCTTTGTCACAGCGGCTGGTATGTTGTTTAGGCTCTCCTATGAGCCTAATACGCCCGCTGCTACGACACCACCACCGCACCACCGGCCCGTCCTGCGGCGGGTAGGTTCACCACGGGCTTGGCGTTTTTCCTGGGCCCTCCCCAGTAGCGGTTTAGAGGAAAACTATCAAACTTGTAATAAGGCCCTAAATCCTGATTTAAAATCAAGCCTGGGTACTTTTTCGGGATCCTATAATGGAAAGTGCCACAGAGCTTAACTGAAATCTGCACCAGTTGTTTGCACCTTTAGCGCACTTTGTTGTTACAGAAAGGGCCATATATACTTGTGCAAATCCTTTTATAATATGAACATGCCAGTACAAAATATGTGCTAAAATGTTTACAAGGGGGTGGCATACTCTTTGCCTGGGAGCTGGATCCATGCAAATGATGGAATCCTTTTGCATGGTGCCACTACAATACTGTGTATGTGGGCACCATGACAAAGAAGTTGTCAGGAAGCACAGTGGTTATAGATCACGCAGAGGTGGCACACAGTCAATAAGCTCCACTCTATTGCTGCTTAAAAGGAACAAAGAGGATTCCAGGGACCCCCAAATCATTTCCATAGAGTAGAATGCAGTCACTTACTGCTTCCTCGCGGGGGTGGGGTGGAGGGGCGGAGAGGGTATCCCTGCTCATCCTTTAACCTGGGAACAGGTCGCTGGCATGAGTTTGTGCATGCCCTCTAACCAGCGTATTGACTGTAATACAACTCATTCTTACAGTAGAGTTGGATAATGCACTCTAAATGTAATATGGCCCTAGGAGTTTTCAAGTCTCACTATAGCTGCTCATGTACATTGGACAGAAATGCTGAATGATTCAATTAACAGCAGAGATGATGGATTCTTCCAATAACATACCAGTCTTGTACACAGACAGTCATAGCCAGGCAATGGTAGAGTGATCAGACACCACAAAGATGCAGTCAATGTGAAGTTCCCTTAAGAACACTTAAGAAGGCTTGACAGCAAGTGGCAAGTGCGGGTCATGAGACAGAAGAGCCGAAGCACTGCTTGAAGCCATACACCACTCGTCTTGCCAGTCCGTGTTAAGGATTTAGAGGTCAGAAGACTTCTACTCTGATGGGGCATTCCTCTGGTTGTTATGGGGCAACCTCTGCTCACACGCATCGCTGTGTAGATGATGCACGGAGCTAGTGCACAGTCCTTACTTTGGCAGTTAGCAGTGATCACTTTCTATCTTCCTCTGCCAACATCCATCACCATTTATGACTGGTTCTTTCTGGGGGCACGATGAAGCAACAGTCCACAATGCATGGACGCAGCTCCCCTTCCAACTGCTGACCCCCTCAGAATTTCAGAGCACATGAAAAACACAGCGGAGACCACGGAACACAGAGTCAATAGAACACAAAAACGTTTTTTATTTTAATGGAAATTTATTTACATTTATGAAATCTACTGGAACCGGTTATTTGGGTTAACTGATAGGTTTTAACTAAGGTTTTATCACTAATAATAGAGAAAAGAAATCACAATTTGCATGAAAGTTATAATTCTAGTATTACGGCTGCATGTCAGAAGCAAATCACTTCAATATTCTGTACTTGTGAATTCATATAAAGATTGCTCCGAGCAATTTCTCACTCTATAAGCAACTTCTGCGAGGAATAAAATCAATATTAAAAATCTTTAAAAAGGAGTGATTGCTACCTTGTAAAATATGAGCATTAAGCTGTCTTCTGATTGAGTTATTAAATGACAATGAGTCACGGCATGCCGCCGTTTTATGTTGAACATCACGTGTCTACTACTAGGAAATCCTTATAGGCACAGTAAATGTTTAGCTTCCCATATGAATAGAAATGAATTGCTCATCTCAGTAAATTTCATAGCGAAAGTGTATTTTCTTGTCATGACAATGAATGACTACAACATTTTATCTCAAGGAAGAGAGTTTCTGACCTCTACTCTTTGACAAATATTGGCAACAGAAAACGTGCTCTAAGTATCCTAAATAGTAGAGAATTTTTTTTAACATTCAAATCTGGTGAAACCAAGTAAAGCACCTCTTTGTGCTGAAGTCAAGTAATTAGCAAGAGAGAATACTTACTGAATGTGAGGATTTGTATGTATTATATGATATGGCTGTGTGGCCTTATCATGGAGTACTCACTAGTATCTCCCTAAGCTCCACAATAATAAACAGCAATGCAATCTATGCAAAAAAGTATAAAGAACAGTTCCACTCAGGTGCAGAAGTAATGTCTTTCTTGGAAGAGAATATATCCGTTGAAGTAAAGTGATCCATAAATCCAATGTTATGATTGTCCAATGTTTTTTAATGGTCGTTTCTTCAAATAAATCCTTTACCAGGCACACAGCCAACACGTGTTTCATCAGATGCTTATAATTGCATCAACTGACTTCATCAGGGCTGCAACCCAGAAAATAAAACATTATATAAGTAAGCCAATCTGACACTAATTTCTTAATAACCATCACCGAAATTCAAGAGTTAAAAAGAAAAGTAGCAACCAGTTAGAGAGACAACCAACCAACTAGTGTAAATCAATAGAAGGCCACCTAGGTGAAGATACATATGCACCATAGTTTGAAAGATGTGCTCAAGTTTACAAAGTAAAAAGTAGTCCCAACGTACCATATAGAACAACTCAATGTAAAGAGAGAGTAGTTTACCTTAAACGTTATCTAGTCCTTCCCTGGACTATTAGTCATAATGTTCAAAGTCTGAGACAAGTTTGAAAATGCCTGGAATAAAGGTATACCGACCTAATCAATCTTTAGTCAATATATATCAAATCCAATTATCAATATACTAAGTACTAAGTTGTACCTTACTGAACATTTATGGATATGTATGTGGCATTTACTGTATAGAGACGTAAGAAACATTTTCGGGTATAGTTGGGATTTTGATACATGTAGCTAGATTCAATGGTTATGACTAATAGTCCAGGGAAGGACTAGATAACGTTTAAGGTAAACTACTCTCTCTTTACATTGAGTTGTTCTATATGGTACGTTGGGACTACTTTTTACTTTGTAAACTTGAGCACATCTTTCAAACTATGGTGCATATGAATATTCACTAAGGTGGCCTTCTATTGATTTACACTAGTTGCTTGGTTGTCTCTAACTGGTTGCTACTTTTCTTTTGAACTCTTGAATTTCGGTGATGGTTATTAAGAAATTAGTGTCAGATTGGTTTACTTATATAATGTTTTATTTTCTGGGTTGCAGCCCTGATGAAGTCAGTTGATGCAATTATAAGCATCTGATGAAACACGTGTTGGCTGTGTGGCTGTTAAAGGATTTATTTGAAGAAACGAACATTAAAAAACATTGGACAATCATAACATTGGATTTGTGGCTCACTTTACTTCAACGGATATATTCTCTTCCAAGAAAGACATTACTTCTGCACCTGAGTGGAACTGTTCTTTATACTTTTTTTGCATGAACTGCATTGCTGTTTATTATTGTGGAACTCAGGGAGATACTAGTGAAAATTTGTGATAAACTCTGGATTGCTATTCAGGGTTTTCTGGGGATTGTATGGTAACCGGTCCCTTTCTCTCTTGGAGTTCACTAATATTACAACTCATTTGCTATTTTTTACCCCGTGCTGTGCGCCTGACTTTTGACCTGGTTGCCAATTCTATAAGTGTTATCATGGAATACAATTGCAAATATTGTATTGAGTCCAGTACTGTGCTTAATTTGAGCAGGTGGTTTTCGGTGCTTCGCACCAGCACTTAATTGCCAATACCGGTACTTATGACGATCTGCCTCAAGGTGGCGAAGTTTGTCTACATTAAAGATGAGCACACAACAGTTGTTTATTAAATAAATGAACATCTAAAGAGACTAATACCTGTAGTTTTAATCCTTCTCATAGCTTTGGGGGCCTGGAGTAGTCTGAATGGTACTCTTGTAGGAGTGTGATGAATAGTAGTTGCATTGGTGCTGTCACTGGCAGGCGAATGGGTTGTGCAAGCTGCAGTGGCCTACCAAGGAGCCCTCTGGCACTTCTTTCTTTACATATTCAGCAATGGTCCACTCAGGCTCATTTGTATCACTTTAGTTCAACCCTGGGTAGATGTGGCTTCGAGCAGCAAGGCTTGACGAAGGAACTTCATGAAAGGCATGTAACAGCACCAAGCAATGCAATAAGAATCCGGCACAATAAGAAAGAGACACCACAACAATTTATAAACAAAGAAACCAAGAAGGCCAGTAAGATTAATTTGGACAGTTACCTGGCCACCAGAGCCTTTTCCTGCGCAGTTCCAGCCATCAGAAAATGTCCGACATAGACAACAATGGAGGGGTCCTAATGCTGTGTATGCAGGATGAAAAGATGCTACTGGTGGTGGGGGCGTGGTCATGTGCCACGGCTAGATGGCGGCTCTGAGCGGAGCTCCGCTCAGACGCAGAGCTCTTCGGAAATATCAACTGTTTCCTACAGCGTTGGAGGCAAGGAAACATCGTCCTGATGCCTCTGAATGGTCGGAGCGGCAATTGGAGCAGTTCCGACACTGAATGTAGTCTTGTGTGACCCAGCGGCAGCGGTGGTGAATTTCCCTTCATAAACGCGAGAGGCCGCCATTTTGTGCTTGCTGCTCACTACTACTTCAGACCGCCTACTGAGGTAAAACCATTTTTTTCTCTTTCTTCCTTTTTCTATTTTAGCTGTTGCTACTTTTAAGCATGAACAAATACCTATTCAGCTTTGCCTATTTTATAATGGCACATTATGACTAGCTGAGCTCTCATTTTCTACTTTTTTTCACATGTGGGTGCCTCATACTCTACTTTCTTTTCTCTGCAATGTGTATGTCTGCTGAACACTTTTTTTGTCAGAGCAAGAAGGATCTTGAGAATGCTCTTCTGATGATCTAATATTCCTTCTGCATTCTTGTCTACCATTGCAGTGTGCTTATTTAGCATATGGGCAGGTTAAGATCTCCATTCAAGGTTCTTCATCATCCTTCTCGACATTTCACAATGGCTAGTGAAATTCCAACACCTGTAAAAGCTGCATCTTCTGGTACTATAAGCATATGGGCAAGTTGAGCTCTCCATTCAAGGTTCTTCATCATCCTACTCGACATTTCACGATGGCTAGTGAAATTCCAACACTTGTAAGAGCTGCATCTTCTGGTACTAAACCCAAGAGGGCCAAAAATGCCCCCCATCTCCCATCTTGTCATCTCAAAATTGTGTTCTTGATACCATTCTGGATGAAGTGAGGGGGCTGAAATCTTTTATGTCCTCTACTAATGAGAAGCTTCAACAAATTGAAGACAGATGGATTAATATGGAAGCTAAAGTGTTTGATATGGAACAGCGCATTAGCAATTTACATGATGTTTCTACTAAAATTCCTATGCTAGAACATGAAATCCAACGTCTCAAGATTCATACTGAGGATCTTGAAAATCTTAACAGACCTAATAACCTCAGTCTTTATGGTTTACTAGAGAATTTGGAGGGACTAGACCTTCTTCTTTTCCTCAGGAAATTCCTGCCAGAACTATTAGATCTTCCACTAGAGCCTTCATTAAATATCCAACCTGCACATTGTCTTGGGCGTTTTTAACCAAACTCTTCGAGACCTAGAGGAATTATAAAGTTATTCCTGGAATTTACAGATCTCATGCGTGCTCTTAAAGCAACAAAGGTGAAAGGTCACCTCATATGGTCAGGTCACATGGTTTATCTTTCACAGGATCTCTCCAATGCCACTAATGCAAGAAGAAAGGAATTTTTGGCTCTTTGCCCTCAGATGAGACAATTGCATATTCGCTATGGCATTTTGCACCCTTGCCTGTGTAAAATTACTCATTATGGTTTTACTCGTTCATTTGATGATCCTGTTAAATTTAAGTATTTTCTTCAGAATATTTCACTGAGCCCTGTTGATGGTTCTATTCAATGTCCTTAATTGTTTTGTATTCTTCTATACCTGGTTCCTTATGGCTGTTCTTTTTCTTACTTTTTAATATTCTTCTCTCTGTTGTTCCATCTGTTTTCGGTGCTGCTTCACCCCATGCTCAGTCTTTTTACTATTCAACTTAGATCTAGATTTCTTTTCTTGATATATTCCTTTTTCTTACTACTTCCTTTTCTTTGTCTTTCCCTCATTGTTTGTTCTTTCTTTATATTTTTTATGTTGCTTGAGCTCATTTGCTAACTGGGGTGGCATGGTGAGCAAAGGAATGATGGATTTAACCCAGATCTCTTGACTGGGGATGAATGTTTTGATTTTTTCTACATTTCGTCCATCAACTGTGTGTCTTTTGTGCTCATTTGCATAATTTTTTGTTGTATATTCTGTCCTTCATATCTCTTTAATAAATTATGTTTTTTGTTCCCAGCTGTATTCCTGAAGTGTATCATCTCTATTCGTGTACTTCCTACCTCTCCTCCCAATATGTGCAGCGTTGTCACTTGGAACGTTCGTGGTGTGGGACACACCGTTAAAAGACAAAAGGTACTCTCTCATTTGTCTAAATTGAATTCTCATGTTGCATTCTTACAATAAACTCATTGTAATGATGTGGATTCTCTTAAACAATGGATGGGGCAAGTTGTTAATTCTCCAGCTTCTAATCTTAAATGTGGTATTGCTATTCTTTTCCATAAGTCTTTGAAGGGTACAAACGTTATCTACACAGTGTGATTCTGATGGACGCTGGGTTATGGCTAAGGTGGTCATTCACAATAAAGAACTTGTTTTACTTAATATTTATGGTCCTGTTAAACCAGATCCAGACTTTTGGAATAGTATTAAGATTTTACTTTCCTCAATTGCCAATCCTAATATTATTGATGCAGGTGATATTAACCAATGGTTAGACCGATTTTCTGATAGATAGTCTAAAGACAAATTTAATCCCAATAAATCCCACAGATCATTCCAATTTGCTGTTGTCTCGAGTCCATTATTTGATGTTTGGATGACCTGTAACCCTGATTCCTCTGAATGTAATTTTGTTTCTAATGTCCATCATACTCGTTCTAGAATTGGTTATATTTTGATTAGTAAATATTTACTCCCTTCCATCCAATTTTCCGAGATTGGGTCTATTTTTATTTCTGATCATGCCCCTGTACTTTCCATTTTTGACCTGTCCTTGAACGCTCCAAAATTTGGTAGTTGGAAATTCAATGATTGTCCGTTGTCAGATACTAACTTCATTTCTGAGGCCACTGGCTTTATCAATGAGTTTTTTTAATACTAATAACCCTTTGGACACTTCTTTTCCAAACACATGGGATGCTTTTAAGGCTTCTTTTTGCGTCTTCACGTTTGTGCATTCTGCCAGAAAGAAGAAAACCGCCAAGGTCAAGTGTACTACTCAACTGCAACAACTCAAATCACTGGAACACACTTACTTTACTTCTAAATCCCCCCTAAATCTTCATGAATGAATTAAGATCAAATCTCAAACTTGCCACAGTCAGTGCTTCCAATGTCCTTCTTTAAATAAGTAAAAATACCATGGGGGCCAAAATAAAGCAGGCAAAATGTTGGCCAATTTTTGAAAAATTTAATCTGAAGGTAAAAATATTGGTCCTATTCTCAATAAATTTACCAACAAACTAGTGTCTTCTGATGAAGATATTTCTAATATGTTTCAAGATTATTACCAGTCACTCTACTCTGATGACACATATCCCTCTAGTCAAAATATTCACACCTTTTTTTAATGGCTTTCCTAAACCTCCATCTTTGTCTGACAAATTTGATTTATTAGAAGAGGAGATTACTATCATGGTAGGGTAGACTAGACATGATCAAAATGATGATTGTTCCCCATGACCTTTACACATTATCCATGTTACCTTTTCAGAATCCTGTTTCATTTTTTCTAAAATTATTTCTATTTGTGTCAAATTTTTATGGAATGACAAACATCCTCGTATTCGTATTATAAAACTTAAACGTCCCAAGACTGGCTGTGGTGTCCGCTTTCCTGATTTTAAACTTTATCACTGTGCATTTTCAATTAGACAGTATTTTGCCTTAATTTATGACTTTGCTGATGAACCTATACCCCGTTGGATTACATTTGAATGCTCCTTATTGAAAGACTTCTCTTTGAAGAACATAATATATATGTCAAACTGTACTTTCATATAAAATAATTCTATTTTGAAATTTTCCCAACAAGTATTGTATAATACCTTTTCAGCTGGTTTTGACTCCGACCAATGTTTTTTATCCTCTACTATTCGGTATAATAAATGTATTAAATTCAGACGTAATCTGTTCTACTACAAACACTGGAAGGAGAAAGTAAATTTGTTTATTTATCAGTTAGTCTCTCAGAACTCTGTTATTCCCTTCTCCCAATTACAGTCTCAATATGATCTGCCCAACTTGTTTCTTCATGAATACCTCTTACTGTCAGATGCATTACAGTCCTATTTAACAATTAATAATTTCCCCTTAATCTCTCCCTCACTTATCCCTGCCACTGCCATTTATAGTATTGCTCATGATTTTAGACCTAAAGCTGCTTCTATTTATAAGATGTTGTTGACACCCGTTACTGCACGTTCCAAATCACATACTGAATTACTTTGGGAAGCAGATCTGTTCTTATCTCTTCCTATTCCCTCATCAGGTAAATTTTGGCTTAAGTTATTTAAAACCTCTGCGGCTGCTCGCATCACTCTATCTTTATATTTTATTTATAGTAGAGCTCTCACTACTCCTGTATGTCTATCCAAGATTTCTCCTTCCTCCTCTTCCCTTTGCTGGTCATGTTCCACGACCACTGGGACCTTAATTCGCCAATTATATGAATGTCCTAATGTTTTCAAGTTATGGACAATCTATTTGCTCTAAATGCATGAAAATATTTCAATGTAATAGTCCGTTATCAATGCAAAATGTGTTTTTGGGTACTGCCTCACTGGCTTTTTATGTTACTTCCCCTACTTCTTTGTTGCTTGATCTTTCTATTGCCCTAGCATTTAAAGTAATTTTGTCCTGCTAAAAAGATAATTCTAAATTATCTTTGCTAACATGGTGAAATTATATGTGTGATGAACACACAATTGCTACTTTTTCTGCTCTTTCCCTATCTCAGAAAAACTGTGATTACCTTTCACTTTTTTCCTCTCCACAGATGCACCTGCATCTTAGTCTGCATCTTAATCTTTATATATATATATATATATTTCTCTTTCCCTTTTATATATCCATTTTATATTTTGTATTTTTCTTTCCTTTTCTTTTTCTTTTTCTTTCTCTTTTCTTTTCTTTTCTTTTCTTCCTCTTTCTTTTCTCTTTTTTTCTTAAACTATTCACACACATTTTTCTTTCATTTATTATGTTCATATCATATTTGTAATAAGTTCATTTGTTTGAAAATGTTTTTCTTTCTCTAAAAATTCTATACAAAATTATTAAACAAACAAAAAAAGATGTTCCTGGTGCTGTGTGACCAATGGGGCAGAGATGCAGGTGATACCTTGGTCCATGGGTGGCGTGGGCAACTTTGACCACTGAACTTGGGATCCTGTGAAGTCCTCTTTGCAACAGTAGAAGGCTGGCTGAGACTGGGCTACCAATCTAGGCACATAGCGAGTATCTGTAGTAGTCTAGTGTGCCTCTTGGGTGATGAATCTGGGCTCTGATGGCACTACCGGGTACAGCAGAATCAGGTGCAACCTTTGGCCATCGGAGATTGGTCACTTTGGGCACCCGGCATCAGGTAGCAGCAAAATGTGTGCGGTAGCTACCAACTTTCTGGTTTGGGCTTCTCAGCTACCTTGTCCCTGGAGCTAGTTCTAGGGGATCAGCCAACTGACCCTTGGAGTTACTTCTTGGATCTGGGGCCGGGAATCAACTTTTCCCCAAGCCAGGAACAGTCCAAACTTTACTAACCAAAGTAAGCAAGTGCTGTCATTCCGATGGTGCATCCTCTCTTCATGCAGTTTCAAGCAGCAGGGTTGACCTTCTTCAGTCCTTTATCCATATCCAATGTGATCAAAGGTCCAGGGTGCCAGAGGTACCCATTTTATCCTGGAAAAGTGCCACGAGTGGACAACGCGATTACTAGCCAATGGACTAGTAGGTCCCCTCCTCTTTGATAACACAGTTCCAGTGATGTGTGGCATATGGAAACCACAGAGTGCAATATTCTTGCCACTCCCAGGATGTCGGGACCTTCTATCGACTGTGAGGAGCTTGGTAGCCCACCCCAGAGGTGTTGCTGCCTAAGGGCTACGCTCTCACAGGAAAACCCGTTTGGTGATGTGTTTTCCTTTCTGTTGTTGTCTCCAATTGTCTGCAGGAATGAAAGGCAGCCTGCTCAGGAGTGGTATCTGCATCGACCCTTCAAAAGCAGCTTACGCTTTGAAGCTTGCCTTTTGGGATAACAACCAGAGTGGCCTTCCTGGGAGAGGTGGTCGCACCTTACTCTGCAGTAACTGCCTTTTTCCTAAACATGGGAGCCATTCCCACGTCTCCCCAGCTGGGCAGAAAGTGGTCTGTGTGCCTGAGCCTGTGTGAAATGGAAAAAACACAGTTTATGGACAGAATGCAGAACAATGTCATACATTCACCCCAGTACAGAGATCTGGGCCTAAATCCATCGTTTTTTTGCACTCCACACCACCCCAGTTCAGACATGGCCATATGCAAATCAGTCTGACCCTGTGCCTCATGGGAACAGTCCAGCCCGAACTGCCAAGCCATGTCTTCCCTGGACCGGAATCAAGCATCCTTAGACCGGTTTCTGGCTATCAGCCATCATCAGCCAGAATAGCTTGATTTCAGTGGCATGGAGAGCACGGGTATTGGACTTGGCCCTTCTGGCAGGTTCACCCCTAAACTTTTTGCTTTTAATGGTGAACTGGTGATGGTGATTTTTGGTTTCTGCGCACTTTCACTGTGTCTCAGTAGAAAGTGCGTGCGCACTCTGAGTACATGTGGTGAGATAGGCCTGCCCTCCCATAGGAATGGATGGGGAATGTATGTGTCCCTGGTAGTTCCTGATGTGTGGGGTGTGCAGGCTCGAGTCTGGTATGTGCGGACTCGTGTGATTGAATGCTGTGAGATGATGTATGTGGTGTGTATGTGTCTAGTGTGGAAGTGCCACTTCTAGACATGGTGTGCGTGTGCAGTAAGTATGCTGGCACGTGATTGGCAGAAGCTGGCTGGGAGCCTGGCTCCAAGAGTCTGTGTGGGTCTGCCCCAGTGGTGAATGGAGAGATTAGCATGCTGATGTGAGGGAGGGGCTGCACCTGGGTCCTGAATAGGGCTGGGCTTTTCCCACACAATGCTGGCTCCACCCCCTGTGGTGCGACTGATGACCCTCGCCTGCCTGGTGAATGGAAAGGGTGGCTGGGGAAAACAAAGTACTCCAAAACCATCTGCGTCTGGTTTCTCCCCCACCCTGCACCTTTAGACAAAGAAATTTCATGTATAAAAAGAGGCTGTTCTTGTTCTGCAACTTGAATTTGCCAGGGGCGTGCTGCTGCTGGGGCCCAGGGGAAGGCTTGCCTCCCTGGGCCCTGCCCAGCCCCTGGACACCTGATGGACTTTTCCTGATCCTGGGAAACCTTGGATGTTATTTACTTTGGCCCTGGGAGGGCTGCCTCTCTTTAAAAGCACCTGGCTCCTTTGGCAGCATGGGAGCGCTGTGCTGCCTTTCTTTTGAATTCCCCCACTAGTCTCTGCAGCAGGCGAGGGGTTAATTGGCGTCAGGTCTGCTCTCCCAGCTCGTGGGCATGAGGAGACTGGGGAGGCTCGTGCCCTGATCGCCGCCGCCGCAAAGGCGTTGTTGGTGCTACAAATGGGGCTATTTCTTTGCAGGTGCCACCCTGCCTATGCCCATATTTTTATTTGACTTATTCACGGGTGCCACCCCATTTATTTTTAAATGCCCCGAGTGCGCAGGAGCCTACTCTGCGACTTTGCCCACCTTCAAGGGTGCCCACCCCTCATTTTCCGATCCTAAGAATCACTGCCGTGGCCCTCTCATGCCGCAAATCGGAAATCAGGCGGCCGGGAGCCTGGAGTGGTGCGGGCCTGCTGCTTTCTTCAGGAAGTCCCGCCCACCGCCGCGCCGCAATTGGCTGCCTGCCCGGCTGAGGAGAGGAAGAGAAGCTGGCCGAGTCCCGGCCTCCTGCGGCCCGGGGCTCCCATGAAGTAGGGAGAGCCCCGGGGCCGCCAGCGGAGAGGGTCCGCCGATGCCCAACAAGCGAGAAGAGCCCTGGCACCGAAAGGAGACCCGCAAGTCCCCCCGAGTCCCGGTGAGTGAAGGAGGGGGGCGGGAGACCTGGTCGGTGCTTCCTTTCTAGGGCAGCCCCGCTCAACAGAGGGCTGCCCCAACGGTTGTCCCCTGCAGAGCCCCAGTGAAGGGGGCCCTATGTTGTTGGTGCCTTCAAGGCACAGTGTCCCCCCTCCTCGTGCACTGAGCGGCCCCCGATGGCAGCGGGCCGCTCCCACATTTTGGGCCTCAGTATTTAGAGCCTCGAGGGCCCCGTGGCTCCAACGATGGTGACATTGATTTCTTTAAGGAGCCAGAGGGCTCCCCGGCACGGAATTATGTCAGAGCCTAGAAGGCTCCAACCTTTTGGGGTCACAGTAGTTCCTCGAGCCTTGAGGGCTCCAAAACGCGCAATAGGTATCTCTAGAGCCAGAGGGCTCCACCATCCTGCGCATTCTTGTTTTTTTCAGAGCCTAGAGGGCTCCAACCTTTGCACAGTTTCGCTCCTAGGGGCCAGTAAGGGCCCCTGTTGCAGTTTTGTTCCAGCTGCCCAGCAAGAAGTGGGCAGCTGCACCGTTTAGGTTCTTTCTTTTAGGGACTTGTACTTTGGACTCAGGAGTGGGTCGCACTCCTTCTTCCCTAAACTTGGCCTTCCCCAGCTGCGCAGCACTTAGTACCAGCTGCAGCGTTTAGGCCCGGTTCTGTCCCTGTCCTCAGCTGCCCAGCAAGTAGTGGGCAGCTGCTACGTTGTTTAGGTTTTGGCGCAGTGACGCAACCTGGACTTGATGTAAGGTCTGTGCTAATGTGATTTCTGTGAATTGTGTTTTCCTGCACCTCTGAATGTGTTTTTATGCGTCATGTGCCTTGTTATTACACCTCTGAATGTGTTGTTTATACATCATGTGTTCTCCTGTGCTGCACCTCTGAATGTGTTGTTGATGCATCATGTGCCTTGTTCTTACACTGCTGAATGTATGTTTATGCATCATGTGTTTTGTTTACATGCTTATATCCCTACAGGTATTGTGATACTTAGGTGTTTGTTCTTGCTAGTACAGGTGGTGCTAGTGAGGTCCTGGTTCCCTGCGTAATATTTTCCTAAGGTGGTTAGGGTTGCTTAGGTGGTACCTAATATTTACCAGTGGTTACTGGTTGTGTACTTTATGTTCTAATTTGTGCCACAGTGATTTTATACTCTGTGTTCTAAGTGCTAGTTCTAAAAGTGCTGATTCCTGACAGTGGTCCAGGTGGCCCAGTCTTGTACATATCCCCTGGAAATTCAGCCCGTGCCTGCTGGCACATTGTAAAGTGTGTGTTTTTTATCTAATGTAAAATGTAATGTAATGTAAAATTTTTTTATAACGCGCAGCATACACCGGACGGTTTCTTGGCACTGTTCACTTTATTCGGTGAGAGGCAGAGGGCGAGGAGAGGAAAGCTTATGTGTAGATGCTACGGAAGAGGTGAGTTTTAAGGAGAGACCTAAAGTGAGGGTAGGAGGGAGAGAGTCTCAGTTCCAACGGAAGAGAGTTCCAGAATGAGGGTGCCAAAGAGGAGAATCTGAGACCTCCGTGTTTTTTGCGCCTGAAACGAGGTGTCTGAAGGAGCGCAAGATGAGAGGAACGGAGGTGCCTGGAGGGAGCGTAAGGGTGCAGGAGGGAAGAAATAAAGGAGGGACCGATGCCGGCCAACGATTTATGAGTCAGGCAGCCCAGTTTGAATTTGCAGCGCTCTGAAACAGGAAGCCAGTGAAGGGCCCTGAGGAGGGGGCGAACGTGGTGATGTTTAGGTTGGTGATAGATCAGGCGAGCTGCCTGATTCTGTATCAGCTGCAGTCTGTTAATTTGGTATTGTGGAATGCCAACGTACAAGGCGTTGGCATAGTCAATCCGAGAGATGACTAATGCCAGCAGTGCAAGGGTGAGGGCTTCAGTGGTCAGAAAGTGAGCTATTTTTCGAATCTTCCTGAGCTGGAAGAAGCAGGAGGACACAGTAGCACTGACCTGGTGCTTCATTGAGAGGTCCTGTGAGATGAAAACCCCCAGGCTTTTCACTTTGTCAGCAGGGTGTGGGGGGCCGAGAGAATGGGGCCAGAAGGTGGAATTCCAGGGATTGGATGGGCCTCCGACAAGAACGAGCTCCGTCTTGTCGGGGTTAAGTTTAAGATGGTGAGCGCCCATCCAATTACTGATATGGCAGAGGGTGGACTGGAAGTCTTGAGCCGCTTCATCCGAGGAGTCGAGATTGAAGACGAGCTAAATGTCATCTGCATAATTGAATGCAGTGAAATTCCTGCCACGGAGGGAGCGGATCAAGGGGGTGAGGTACAGGTTAAAAAGAAGGGGTGACAGGGAAGAACCCTGCGGAACACCGCAGGTGACCCTCGTCCTGTTTGCCGTAAACTGAGAAAGACTGACCGATTGATGGCAGTCCACTAGGAAGGAGCGAACCCAATTAAGGGCCGTCCCACTAATGCCCGCCTCTTTGACACGGTCGACTAAGATGGTGTGGTCGACCGTATCAAAGGCCGCCAACAGATCTAAGAGCACCAAGGCTTGACTGATGTTGGAGTCAGCGCCTCTACGAAGTTCCTCCATAACAGAGAGGATAACCGCCTCTGTCGAATGGGCAGGTCTAAACCCTGCTTGCTGGGAGTCTAGGAAATTGGAGTCTTCAATAAAGGAGCTGAGGACGCTGGTCACATGGGTCTCAAGTACCTTGCTCAGGTAAGGAAGAAGGGAAATGGGACGGAAGTTGCCCAAAACAGTAGGATCGGCGTTGTTTTTTTTAATATAGGAACTACTTCGGCGTTCTTGAACTGACTTGGGACCTCGCCGAGCAAGAGAGAGTTATTCAGGAGGGCCAGTGGAGGGGCAGGACAGGCCGAAAAGGCGGCCCGCAGAATCACCGGAGGGCAGCAGTCTGTGAGGGAACCGGATGAGACTTTATTTAGCAGGGAGAGGAAGTCTGCTTCTGGTATGGGGGGAAGCTGAGTCAAGGAAAGGGGATTGAAAAGGGGGGCGGCCTCTGGGAGGGATGGCGGCGGAGCAACAGAGGAGATACTATTTTTGATTTTGCTGATTTTGTCAATAAAAAAACAATTAAGGGAGTCGCAAAGTACCTGAGATGGGAGTGGTTTGATGGTCACCCCATCCGGGTGTGAGAGCTCCTCCACAATAGCAAAGATGTCCTTGGATTTTTGCGCAGAGTTGAGAATTTTTGTGGAGAAGTAGGCAGTTTTGGCCGCTGAAATTGCCTGTTTGTATTCTCCGGATAATTTTATAAAGTGAGATTTTTCTGAAGGGTCGTAGTTTCTGCGCCAGCGACGCTCGGCTTGGCGAAGTCCCAGTTTTAAAGTTTTAAGGCTATCTGAGAACCAGAGATGTGCGTCGTGAGGACGTTTAGTTCTGATAGACTTAAGAGGGGCGACCTTGTCGCTGGCAGACTCCAGCCATTTGACAAGGGCGGCTTCCTGGGAGTCTAGGGAACCTAGGCGGGGCGGAGCTGAAGATGTTAAAGAAGAAAGAAAAAGGTCGAGATCTGCTTTATTCCAGTTGCGGGCCAAGAGGCTAGGGCCACGGCTACGGGGGGCGGTGGGGGGACCAGAAGAAGGAAAGAAATTAAGAAATGGTCTGACCAGTGGCAGGAGAGGATCGTGAGTGACTTGATTTCAAGGTTGTAGGTCCACACCTGATCCAGGGTGTGGCCTTTGGAGTGGGTGGCTGTGTGAACGTGTTGAAGGCCATTGAGCCCCCTTAATAGATCAGTGAAAGCCAGGGAATGGGAGCTTTCATGTGAGTCCGACAGCCAGTAATTGAAGTCTCCTAAAACCAGGAGTTTGGAGTTGTTGATTGTGAGCTGAGATAGTAGATCGCCAAAGAGAGAGGGGAAATTGGGCATGGGTTGAGGGGGGCGGTATACCAGCACAGAGGTAAGAGGGGACACCGAGGATTCGAGTCTGATAGCCAGGCAGTCAGTCTGGGGGATGGTAAGTAGAGAGAGGGAAGTGAATCTGATGGAGAGTTTAATAATGGCGGCTACGCCACCTCCAGATTTACCAGCTGGTCGGTTGGCTTGGAGAATATAATACACCGGAGGAATGGCTGCCAAGATGTCGGGGGCGGAGTCCTCATTCAGCCAGGTCTCAGTAAGGAGTAGGATGTCAGGACGATCTGAGTCCAGGAGGTGGCATATGTCATGTTGGTGACTGACTAGTGACTGAGTGTTAAGGTATGTGATTGCTAGTTCCATGTTAGCAGGTGCCTTAGCAGACTGGGTTATGGGAGGTGGGAAGGAGGCAGTGTGCTCAGGGGAGATAGAAGATGGGAGGGCCTTGAACTCTGGGAAAACAGTACGGGCGTTAAAACACCGAGTTGGAGTAATTTTGAGTGGCAGGTAGCTTCCAGCGGCCAGAGAGAGTGTAATGCAATCAGGTCCCTAGGGGCATAGGATGTAAATTGGGCAGAGTGACGGGCCCCGGGCCCCAACCGGCCGCGGACGGGCTTGCCTTAGGCGCGCCTTCGGCTAATGTGTTTTGGTGTTATACAAAGGCTATTTTTATATATAACCTTGTGTGGAGTTTCCTTTGTGGTGGGCCTTGGGTGTTGTTGCTGGGTGCTCGCGCAAACACTTAACCTACATAGCCTCCAGGTTTAGCCTTGCTGCTCACGCCACATTACCTAGAGGGTGAGCAGGGGTTATCTTGTCATGTAACTCCCTTGCCCTGACTTAGGAGTGGTGGTCTCTGACTGACTTTGGCGCAAGCCCTGGCCAGCCAGGGTTCCCATTTCTAACAACGGGACTCATGTCTGAGCCTACCCGTCCCACCCAGGATGACAAATGCAAAAACAACGATGGATTAAACCCATATCTATGACTGGGGGTGTATGTTTTGTCATTATGCAACATTCCGTCCATCATCCTGTGTGTTTTGATGTGTTTTATTTTTAGAAAGTGGACATGTCTCTGCTCTTACTGCTCTGTGTGCCTTGCAGCCTGTCTCCAATACACATCTGGTCTGGGTGACAGCTACATTTTGTGCAGTCTCTCTAGACAGTCAAAAGCACAATAAGGGAGGGGTGTGACAGAGAGCTCATCTGCATTCTGATAGCTCTTCCTGGGCAGGAAGAGAGAGAGGAAGCTGACACTTACATCTAAATAGGTAGTGTTCTTTAACCCACAAAAGGGCTGATTTCCCTTCTGCAAATAGCCTTGGAGACAGGGCTGGTACAAAAGGGGACGTGCGCACTTCGAGTGCCTGCGTTGTAGCCACCCACAAATCAAATGCATATTTGGGTATAAGTACTGGGGCTCTGGCCCTACCATGACCGTAGACTACTGGACCTGTGAAGAACTCTGCCAGGCGTAAAGATTACTATGCTGCAAGGATTTTACTCTGCTTAAATGACTGTTCCAAAGGAACAGCTTCTCTGCTTTGCTGAGCTGCCCTGCTACCTGCTGATCTTTGCCCTCCTGAGTACAGGGACTAGAACCATCTCACTTGAACCCAGAGTGACTCTGAGGGCTTGCTGGCTTGCTTCCTGTTTCTGAAGTCTCAGTGCCATGAAAGATCTCCTACAAACTCTGCTGCTACTGGCCTCTGTCATCTATGAGTCCTCCCTTGCCTGAAGATCAAATCCAGTTCTGGTCTACAGAAGTGGGACCTGCAGCTGCTTTTGTATCAAAATCAATACAGTGACGACTTTACTCCAAACGGAACCAACGCATTGCCCTTTGCATTGACACAGGAGTCGATCAACAACATTGCATCGATGCACTGCGCAGCTCAACAATGAAGCAGCACCTGCATCATAAAGGGGTTTGTCGATGAAGCCTTCATGAACAGTGCAGATCGGCGCTAATGCATTGCTTCCATCCATGGGATCAACGACAAAACAGCACCTCCTTGATTCTTTGCACCGAGTCTTCAATGTTGACATTTGCTCCTTTGAAGATACTTTGTCAACGGGAACTGTCTGAGTCCTGTAGCTGGCCTGCCCTCCATGACAGGCAGCCTGAAATTTGGATATAACCCCGTCTAGTCTGACCTCAAGTAACCCCTTAGCGCTATTGACTTCTAAGCTATATTGTTGGTTTGATTTGTTCATTTTGGCCTTGTTTTACTCATAACAATAGCCTCTACTTTCAAAACCTGTCTGCAGTGTGGTGGTGGTGGTGGTTGTTGTTGTTGCACAAATACTTTACACATATCCTCTTTAGGTAATCCTGACTGCTCAGTAACAAACTACCAGAGAGTGAGCACAGGTTATCTTTTAGTGTGTACCTAGCTTACCCTGACTGGGATTGTGGGCCCTACTTGGACAAGGTGCATACCTCTGCCAACTAGAGACCCAATTTCTAACAGTCCCCTTAAGCATTCATCCTCTTCCTTTGACAGGAATTCTTAACTTAACATACAAACCCAGTCTTTACATTTCAAAATAAATGTGCAAGGAATAGTTCAATGTTTATATCCGAAACACACACAACTTCCGAATGTTCTCCATAATCTAAAATGTCAATTGTTTAATCCTTTTGTAAGCAAAAGGTCTTCACACCTGAAATCAACATCCATGTAGCAAGGTCCTTAATTAGGTAACACTATAGCATGATTTCTAAAGAAGCCAAGCACCACAAGGAAAGTTCTACCTGAATGTCCAAGATGGTCACCCTTTCTCAAAACAAGCAGGAGTCATGGCCAACTGGGAAGCTAGTTCACTGCTAGTACTCTGCCATGCATCACCAATACTCAGTAATGACTACCGTACTTTCATTCTTTTGAAAAGCTATCACAAAAGATGTTTTCAAAGTATTGTTTCCTGACACTTGGACCAGACTTAACAGTAAGCAGCATTTCCAGCATCGCTTTCTGACAGAAGGACAGTGACCTTCATTTGATTGTAAACTAAAGTCTTTTTGAACAATTGAATCTTACAAGTGAAACTTCTCATATGTGAATTTAATTTGAAATGGTAGTCTTAGAGGAACCACAGGGACCATCATCTTCTGATTTGTGCTCTCAAATACTCAGCAGCCAAAGTATCTAGGCTACTTAGCCTGATTTCATACAGTAGACTTAATGAACCTGAACATGGTGTGAAGCCTTTGTTTCACTCTTTTGGCATTCTTTTATTAAATAATTGTTTTTTTCTTTTGTTAATAACTATGTTGAAGAGATAGGTTTACCTTAACATTAGTAGGTGTGAGAAAGAGAGTTTCTGATCCATTCAAACGACGTTTTTAACATTTTTGAACTTCTGAGTTTTTGTGTATCCGCTGAGAGTGAGGCCTCCTACAGCAAGCTTCTAATAACACTTTTTTGAGCTGAAACCGCAATGCCAACATTTTAAAATAGGGCCTGCCACTATGCAGGTGGGATACGATGCCCTGTGATGGTTACACAGGAAACCCAAGTTCACACTTGTGTGCAGGCTGAGGGAGGAATTCTGTTATCTTACTCCGCCTGGTTTCAACACACAGGTATCCCTGTTGCTGTAAGTATTTGAATACATTGGTGATGGGCTGCTTAAGCATTGTAACTCAATTAGGAATCTTAAAAGCAGTGTCACCTTATTGTTGTCAGATGTGTAAAACTGTAGTACTTGACTGGTAAGAGAAGAGTTCTTCCACACACGTGATTGATTCTGACATTATGAAAAATCGCATGATGCTTTGCATGGCTAGGACCAGCCTGCGGGCTACTCCGTGGAAATGGCATTTAGGACAAAGGTGTGATTTCTTGATTGGATGGGGACACCCACCATATAGAACCCTCCACCTCCACTTTTAAATGACTGCTCAGGGGCAGACCCTTTGAGAAGAGTGAAACCACAGAAGAGGAAAAATGGCCAGTTTCTTTTTTGAAACCCTACTCCCCTGAACATATAGGATCACATCTGGAGCACTTTGCATTCACACCTGGAAATGATCCTTGAATTTCCTCTGGTGTATAATGAAATCTGAACAGTGTTAAATGGGATATGCACCTATATTTAAAGCCTCTTATTAGTTTTTTTTTCACAGTATTGAGCGTTTTCTATCTTTGTTAACAATACCAATGCAGGCAACCATTTTTCCTGAATTTCATGAGATAGATCATGTTCCTCTATCATTGTTTTCCATATTGATGGAACTGACAGTTTTCCCCATATTTTTCTTAAGCCTCCCTTTAGACATTCAGAGGCGTATTGTACTTTATTATATCTTATTCTTCCCTTAGTTATAGATATTTACAAAAATGCTCCTTTGGTTGGTAAGTTCAACTGTTCATTAAGCTGTGAGAAATACTTTAATGTACTTTCTTCCATTATGCCTCCAAGATTGAGCATGCTATGCGCTTTCCATATCTTATTGCCTTCTCATATGTCAGTATTAATATTGGGACTATCCCAATTAGGAGTAAGCTAGAAAAAATACGTAATTTTTAGTGTCTTTGAGACATATTTTTACATTTGTATGGAAGTATGACTAATTGTAATACCACAGTTTGTTGTTACACTGTTATGGTATGTTATTTGGGCTCATAAAGAGCAAACACTAGTGTATTAAAACACAGCACTTTTTCTTGTCTAGACTTTCAAAGTAAAAATCCTATTATCAACTGTCTGGCTCTCCTCTTACCCCAGTAGGGTGGCCTTTGTGATACCTACCTTTGTACTCCCTATACCATAGGATGGAGAGCCTCGTGATTGTCTGGTCACTACTGCCAATCTTACAAATCAGCAAATTGACCTCAGTTATACACTTCTGCCTGATTGGGATATTGTAGTCTATGTTCATAAATCTTCCGTTTCAAACGATTATCAGAGTTTGATGGAAGGTTCACCGTATGCAGGTTACAAGAGCTTGGAGAAAGGTTAGCTATAAGAAAACAGCATAAACCATTAGCAACCAATGTTTACTGTAGGTGTATTCCGTTCAGGCTGCTAAACGTGTTGCGATCATAATAGCTTGTATCTTAGTGACAAACAAGACACTAACTTATGTGACTCCAGATATGCTTTTGGAGTTGTGCCAGACGTTTACCCCTCTGGATGAGGAAGGTCTCCTTTGCCTCAGCAGGTACACTAATTAAGAATGCGGTTTATGTAAATAATGTGAGCTTAAAGCTCTTGAGGTTTGTTGTGTTTCCTTTCTTTTTATGTTCTTGCCTAAGTCTATGTTGCACCCACCATGAGGAAAGCCACTGTTTGAGGTCGGCCTGCTCTCAGTCTCAGGAGCTCACTCCTGCACCTACTCATTAAATTTATTATATGAGATATGTCGGTGTGTTGGCACTCGTGGGGCATCTCAATTCCTTACATAATGTTGGGGGTCCCTTATTCTATTTTTCTGGGATTCATAGCTTTAAGTATGTGTATTATTTAACTCCATCTTGTCTTCATTTTTATGGGGTCGCAAGAAGGCCCGTATGTCTTTATCTAAGTTAACAAGACCAAAGGCAGAGGGTGGGGTGAATTTTCCAAATTTTTCGTTGTTTCATAAATCTTTTTTATTAAACCAAGCTTCTATATGGCTCGATGTTTCTCCTAATTTCTCTCCCCTATGGACAACACTGGAATTGGAATACATTTCTCCCTTCTTTTTCCTAGAATATCTTTCTTTTTCTCGTCCACCACAATCTATTTCTACTCCAATTCTCAAATATATCTTAAAAATTCTACCGCCTCCTTTGATCTCTTCCTTTCATGATCAATCCATATGGCACAATTCTTCGATTTTAATAAATAATAAGCCTTTCTTCTGGAAGTCATGGAGAAATCGTGGTCTTATATGGGTACGTCAATTATTGCATCAATCCTGTATTCTCCCATTTTCAGTTGTTGCAGAATCCTTCCATCTCCCTTCTTCCTTTCGCATCAATTATCTCAGATTAACACAAGCACTTCAATCTGCATTTGATCTGCATGTCCGGCTATCCTCTACATCATTTCAGGAGTCTCCTAGCATATCTCAACTAAGAACTTTACTTACTAAAGGATCTAGGGCGTCAAAAATATATTCTTTCTTACATGCTCCACCATCACCACGCACTAAGACAAAGGTAGAGGAGGCATGGGAAGTTGGCATGGGCCTTTCATGGCCTATAGATCTTTGGGATAGGCTATGGGTTAAATTACGAAAATCATCTAGGGCTGCAAACACTATTCAAACTCTATTTTTCATCTATAATCGACTCTTACTTTCCCCATTAACACTTAGTAAAAGATATCCTGCCCTTCCTCACGCTTGTTGGTCCTGCTCAACTCCTCAGGCGTTTCTATTACACATGATTTTCAAATGCAATCTGGTTCACAAGTTTTGGGTTCAGGTTTGGTCTCAAATTAATAAAATCTTCTCCACTACACATCCGTTTCATATATCACATATTTTATTAGGTAGTATTTCACCTATCTGGAACCCTCACAATCTTGATATAAAAATAATTGACTTACTTCTTGCAGTAGCTTTTCAGCAAATTACCAAAGCTTGGAAAGACTCCACTAAACTCTCTTATCAGGCTTGGTGGTATGCTGTGTGCTATAATCATAGATTGGATACAACATATGTTTATCCACCTGTTTTAGCCCCAAAACTAAAGTAGTTATGGGATCCGGTTACTTCATTTTTGGATTCTTGTGCCCTTCGCTCTCTGCCTAAATCTCCCTTTCAACAAGAAGTTGCTAAACCTCCTTGAGTTCCTTTTCTTATATTGTCTTTTTTTATTTTTTTCTCTTTTTCATAATATTCACAAAATTGCTATGTTGTTTAGTATTATATTTCATAGTATTGTATTACTCTTTATCTCCTAGCTGGTATTTTTCTTTTTATCCTTTTGTATTTATCTACATACGAACTGTTTTTTCTTATCTATTTGGGATTTTTGATTATTGTTCTCATGTGTTTATTTATTCTTTTTGTATCAATTTTATGCATTCGTGTATTTAAATTGTTTATATGACTTTTTCAAAACTTTCAATAAAGCTTATTTTGGAATAAAAAAAAAAAAAGTATGTGTATTATTCAGTTGCCCAAACCCGGATGTGACGTTTTCTTCCACAGTCACTGAGGGACTGTGATCAAATCAAATTTTGTTTTCTATCTTTTGAAAGTTTACTTACTTTGGAACGAAGTGCCACAGGGGACTTGCTTTAAGGCAATTTTGATATTACTGAAAGTAGTTTCCTTTGATGAGACTGCTACATAGATGCGTGGTATGCGTGAGAAATATTAGAAGTCTCCACAATTACTTGGTGTACTCATTTTACCATCAGTACTCTAGCTGGGCGAGTGGATGCATGTGCGACCCACCAGCACTCATTTCTGTGCACAAGGACTTTGACAAATGACTGTGTGAAAGTAAAGTATTTAATTAGGAAATTGTATTTAAGATAGGTTTAATTCAGTTAGTATAACAAGGCCAAGTTGATAGGAGTGCTTGTCACACTGCAGAAAATGCATGTTTATTTGTTGTGCACGAGCTGTACTTGTACAAGTGTTTTTTTTTATTTCATCCAAATTCAACTGCAAAGCATGGCCTTTGTCCCATTGTGCAATTCTGACATTTCTCTAGCATCCTCAGAAATAGACGACTTACTTTGCAAGACAACAAGCTTAGGTTCATAGTATGACTTTGGCTGTCTCGGAGCGGGCCGCCACACTCCCGCCCCGCTCCGAGACCGTTAAAGTAATTAAAGATAATTTACAACTTACCTATTTATTTGACCTCCTGGAGTCAGATCGCCCTGCTGCCGTGTTCGTAACCGAAACATGGCTTAATGACAGCTCTGGCCCAGATATCGCCATGGCTCTCCCCAATGAATATACCTACGTAGGGAGAAACCGAGCGCTTAAAGACGGCGGAGGAATTGCTGTCATTTTCAAAAGAGAGTTCTCCTGTAAATGGGAAGACCTTGACTTCCCTAACTGTGAGGCGGGCCTGTTTAAATTAACTCTCTCCCCCCAATTTACCTTTACAGGTATCCTGATTTACCGCCCACCGGGGTCAGCGAGCGGCTGGGCTGCTGCACTTCCCGAGCTCATTGCTCCTTTTTTAGCACAATCCACTAATTTTACTATTGTTGGGGATTTAAATATTCATTTTAATTCTGTCTCGTGCGCTATTGCTAAACGCCTCCTACAGGACCTTGAAGCTCTTGACCTGCATCTCCTTAACTCCGACCCTACTCACAAGGCCGGTAACCTTTTAGACCCTATCATTTCCAATTTGACGAGCATTTCTTATCAATCCTCTACCCCTGTACTCTGGTCAGATCATTTTTTAGTGAATTTTTCTATTAAAACTTGTGTAGCTGATACTCCCAGGCCAGACCTTCCCCACAAAGCTAGCAGGAACTGGAAACGACTAGATCTAGACAGATTAAATTCTCTTCTGGCCAACTCCACCCCGTCTGTTTCCATCATAACGATCAAAGAGCTACCTGCCATTAGTTCATGGCTAACTACAGCTCTGGATTCCTGCCTCCCTACCCAAAAAAATAAAACTCAAATTCATCACCCCCCGGCTCCCTGGTTCAATGACTCCTTACGCCTTGAAAAATCCAACTGCAAAAAGCTAGAACGTATTTGGCGTGCTAAATATAACCCTGAGCACAAAGCCAACTATAGGTCCGCCCTTAAATCCTACCACATGGCATGTGACACCGCTAGAGCTAACTTTGCCAACAACACCATACTTACGGCTCAAAACAGGCCCAAGGCCCTGTTTAAAATTGTTAAGGAGCTCTCAGGTGCTTCCTCAGTTCCTAAAGATCCCTGTCTAGACACTGCACAGTGTAATGCTCTAGCCAATTTTTTCCGGGAAAAGATAGATAAAATCTATGCCATTTTTAATTCCACTCCTGACACCCCTACTCACATCGCTCAAAATCCCGACAACCCTCCCCTGGATACCCCTCTCTGTTCCCTGCCTACCACTTCCCAACTGCTTTCCTGGGATCCCATTTCCCCCGTACTTCTAAAAAAGTACCTCCAGAACATCAAATCTGGCTCTCCCCTTGACCCTCTCCCCCCTCAAGTTCTGTGCTCCCTCGACCCAGCTCCACTCCACATTATTTTGGATGTCCTCAACGCCTCCTTGGTAGAAGCGACTGTCCCTAAGGAATGGAAGCACGCTATGGTGGTTCCATTATTAAAGAAGGCCAATGCTGACCCTAACAATCCTTCCAACTTTCGCCCTATTTCATTGCTTTCTTGCTTCTCCAAGATTTTGGAGAAACATGTTAATTCTTTACTTAGTTCTTTTGTTGAATCCACCAATTTTCTCCATTGTTCTCAATCCGGGTTCAGGGCTGGTTTCTCCACGGAAACTACCCTCCTTGGCGTGTCAGAAACCATCAGACGCCAAGTGGATAACGGCGAGACGGTGGCACTCATCTTGCTTGACTTGAGTGCCGCTTTTGACACCGTCTCCCATTCCATCTTATTATCCACCCTGGAGGCAGTAGGTGTCGGTGGTACCGCCCTGGCCTGGATTGCTAACTTTTTGTCTGATCGCACGTTTCAGGTTTTTTCCTCTTCTTCTGCTTCATCCACCTTCCCTTCCTCTCACGGTGTTCCCCAGGGCTCCATCCTTAGTCCCCTTTTTTTCAACCTCTACGTAAGGCCTCTTGCGTTCCTGGCTGAACAGGCTGGCCTCACAATTTATTCCTACGCCGATGACACTCAAGTCATCTATTCCCTATCTACTAATAAAAACCTCCCTTCCTCCTCTCTCCAAATTGGACTGAAGCATATATCGGACTGGATGTTAAAGCACAAACTGAAGCTTAACGGGGATAAAACAGAGCTGCTCCTGTTTGGCCCCGACACCTCTCTCTGGGGCCCACACCATTGGCCTCCGGAGATGGGTCCTCTACCCACTCCATCAGTGTCTGCTCGCAATCTCGGTGTGATCTTCGACAACCAACTTACCTTCAAACATCATGTAGTGAAAGTTGCAGCCACCTGTACGACCATCATCAGATGGCTGAGAAAGATCACATGGATGCTGCCTACAGACACCTTGAGGACAGTCGTCCAGGCCCTTGTCATCTCACGCCTGGACTATGGGAACATCCTGCTCTTAGGTGCTGCCAAAGAGGTAACCAGAAAATACCAGGTGGTTCAGAATATGGCAGTCCGCCTGATTTGTCATCTTCCTGCCAGATCCTCGGTCACCCACCACAGTCGGAACCTGCACTGGTTGCGCATTGAAAGCAGAGTGCACTTTAAAGCACTCTGCTACATGCATAAAATCATGACTGATAGAGCCCCGCGCTATCTTGCTGCTCTAGTTCAGCAATATGTTCCCCCCCGTACACTTAGGTCCTCATCGCAGAACAAATTTAAAATTCCGCGCATCAACAGAGCCAAAATGGGTGGCCGCTCGTTTGCTCTGTTGGCCCCTTCCTTATGGAATTCTCTTCCTCAGTCCTTGCGCACGGAATCGTGCTTTCTGAAATTCCGTAAGGGAATAAAGACCTGGCTTTTTAACAACTAATGTTCCTCCCCCCTTTCACTGATCAGTTTGCTCTAGCGCCGGGAAACCTCCGGGTAGCTGCGCGCTTAATAAATGTAATAATAAATAAATAAATAAATTAATGTGTGACTTATTTTTACTCTAGCGGGTGATTGCTTGGTGGTCCCACTATGGTACCTTTGAAACAGGCACCGCAATGGGAGCATAAAAGGCTGTTCCTGCTGGGCTGGAACTCGGGGTGCATGCACACAGGGGGAACAGCATATGCCCCCCTGCATGCACACCATGGCGCAGAGGCAACACCCCTTTTGTTTCCTCACCTTCACACTTTTCATGGAGGTCACACCGCCATGAAAAGTATGGCGGCAAGGAAACTCCTAATATGATTGGCGGACCACCTAACTCGTAATAAGGGCCTAAGTGCATGATGAATTAAGAATTGCTTTTTCAATTCATAAATAGCGAATTTTAACGGTTCGATATTTAAGAATCGCAAAATGCAATGTATGTAGGATTTGTAAAAAAAATTGCAATTCCTACATATTCTTTATTAGCGAATCGCAAATTGCGATTCGCTATTAAGGAATGCTTTCCAATTCCTTCCTATAGCAAATGAATGGGAAGACATTCGCAATTTGGGATTACCAAATTGGTAATCACAAATAGCGAATGCAATTACAAGGGTGATAGGGGGACAAAAGGCCACCCTGATGCAACCCCAAAAAAGGTAAGTGTGCAAATGTGGCGAACATACATGCCCCAAGGGCAGGAGTGTGCGCCACTTAGCACTTAGAAAAATGAAAACATTGCATTTTTCTATGAATTTGCAAATTACCACCAACTTGAAGTTGGTGGTAATTTGGGATACCTAAATGCAAATTTGCAATTTCCGATTGCTACATGAAATACATTTAGGGAATCGCAAATTGAGATTCCCTAACTGCATTAGCAATTTAGGTAATCGCAAAAAATTGCGATTACCCATACTCCAAATGCCAAGAGTTTGATACATTTGAAAAGGCACTTTTGCGTCTGCAAACGGTCTGCGAATGCAAAAAGCCTCGATACATCTGGCCCTAAGCCTCCATTGTTATGAATGGGCAGAAGCAGTGTTTTCTTGTGTCATGTTTTTGCATTAATAAAACATTTGATTTCTTCTGTGAAACGAACAATGTTGAAATAATTTCTTAAAGGCACATGGCATTTTGTCTAGTTTTATGCTTATGTCCAATGACTTTTACTTTCTGTAATTAGTCTATTATTTGAATAAATCCACAAATACTGAAAACTCGAAAAGCCTTATTGTATAGGTTTTCCTAATGGTCTCCAAGCGCTCTCCGGGAATGATGGGAACTCTCTGGTACCTACACTTCTGGGACAGGACTAACATGGATTGAATTGATCCTTGATCATTCCTGCACATGAGTCTTATTACCGTCCCAACAATGCCATATCATGAATGTTTCAGTGTTTTTAGACGATGATTTTGAGAAATTATACACCAAAAATATTTTTTTAGCGATATTTCCTTACTGTCATTGTGCTGTATTTACATAAGAACAGCAATTAGTTTAATATCTTTTATTAGCGTCCTGAACCCCCACCCCACTTTAGCTGAAACAGCAGGGACTGAGGTTCTTTATGGGCCTGGTCTGTTTGCAGACAAGATGTCACAAGCTCATCAATAACACTATAGAGGAATACAGTGTCAAGAGAAGAGCAGCCAAAAGAAAGGAATAATAAAAGATGGGTGAATAAAATCGGAAACTATAATGGAATATTGATGGAAGGAACAATGAAAGGAAGTAAGGATGGATGCATGAGTGGGTAGATGAATGAGTGGCTGGATGAGTTGGTGGATGGACAAGTGGGGTAATGGCTGAGAGAATGGATAGATAGATGGAAAGGTGAAAGGATAGTGGAGGAAATGGCTGGATGGATGGATGGGTGAATGGATGGATGAAAGGATAATTAAATGGTTTACTTTATGATAAAAAACTATATGGCCGATGGAAGCAGGCACTGCCAACCCAGTAATGTTTAGTCACTCTATTGCAATTTTAAAATGTTAAAAAGCCTTTAATGTTAATATCTGATTAAACCGTAATCTTGACAACAATTTTACGACACAGAAACATGTATTAATTGTAACTGGTTTCAGGATAGGGATATTACTTCCAGATTTTAGGACACAATAAGTAACATGCTCTTTTTTTATATTTTAAACCATTTATATGTTGCTAAATTATTGATCCCTTATTTGCATTATGACATTGTTATGGTTTTAATTAACTTAAACAATAAAGTATTGATTGATGGATGGTAGAGTGGATGGGTGAGGGAATCAATGGCAGTGTGAATAAATGGATGGATGGTTGGATGGAAGGGAGAGTGGATGGATGGATGAATGGTAGAGGGTATGGATAGATGAATGAATGGATGGCAGAGTGGATAGATGGACGGATGGATGGAAGAGTGGGTGGATGGATCAATAGATGGGAGAGTGGATGATGGGTTATTAGATGGAATGGGGAAGCTTGAATGATGGATGAAAGTTTGAATGCATAACAGAATATAGAGGGCAAATAGTAGCTGGAAGAGTGAAATGATAAATGGATAGATTCTCCGATGGAAGAGACAAGGGAACTCTTCTGAGGAGGGTTGAACTCACTTGCTTTGCGTGCTTGGTGCCATTAGAGCTGTTATTCAAAGTGGGGGGTATTTTATTTCCTTGCTAGTCAATTGTTACAGAGAGTTCAAGTAGAAGAACATCCACACGTTTCACTCCTATAGCTCGCAGGCCTGAGGCTTTCTCAAGGTTTCTAAGATGATGCATTTGAATATCCTCGAAAAGAGCCTTATTGGAAAAAAAGGGAGGTCAATCCCTGTATGGGTTGTTGTGAAGTTTGGGTGAATGGCCTGCAAAGAACAAAATGGCGAGGGTAGCTCTTACGTAAGTTTGCCAGTATGCAAAGGCATGGCTGCAATGACAGGAGCGGAAACTCGTCAGTCTTTACTATAAAACAGAAGCTGTAGCAGTCAGCTCGAAAAGCATGAGCCATGCCAAGTGAGTTTTCAATAATCTCTACCGGCTGCAGGATGGAGGTAGTGGCTGGTAGTGACTGTGGTAGTCGGATGCGAAAGACAATGCGACACAGTTTCTTAGAGTATGCTATACCTTTTGCTCTACTGTAGAGACTTGTGTTTTCTGTCTTCTGCCACCTCGGACATGGCTCAAGGACACTTGGACAATAATTAATATAAAAAACCATTGTTTCATTGAGGGCAGTACAAGTATAGCATATACAGAAGCAGTGAGCAAACAAATCAATGGATAACAAAAACAGAAAAGGTCCAGATAGCAAAAACGTTTGTATTATTAATCCAATTATTTATCAGTCATACATTCAAAAAACATAATTAAAGGCGTGCTCAGTGCATAGTGTGATCACGGAGTGCATATTTACAAAGTGACAATCTGTATAGTATATAGGCTGGTGTCAGTGAAAACACAAAAATGTAGAGTGGATTCCTCCCTCTGATGCATGAAGTCGGTGAAACTGATATTGTGATCGTTAGTATCATCAACACCATTTCAACTCTAAGATCATCACTAGGACCAAAAGGAGTGAAGACTGAGCATAGCTGTCAGGAATAATCGAAGAAGAAGAAGGTAGAAAATATTTAATCTGAGGAAAAAAATGAAGAGTTAAGAATGGAAAAAAAGCCAAAGCAAAATTTCTACTCACAAAGAGGTAGAATTAATTAATTTTCTGAAGGCCTGAAAATAATAAATTCAGAAAGATTTTAAGGGAAAACATTGACTTATAAATGCAAAAATTGACTTTGGTGCCAAAAAATGAGCAATACGTCCAATAGACTGTGCATGTAGACTGTTGCTGGGTATGTTGCACTTTTGTTGAAACTTATCACAGGGAAACTATTCGTTCCTGTGGAAACAGCTGTTAAGATAGGTAAAGAGGAAGCGGATCGAGAAAAAGCACGTACTTGTAAGAAAGAGGCTGCCAATGAAGGTCATTCATTTGGTATGTCTGTGGCAGATAGTGAATTGCTAAGGCGTGTTATTAGTTTCCCGAGGATGAATAGTAAGAGGTCAATCAAAGTCTGTCCTCTGCATGAAAGCTGCAAACTCAGTGACGCAGCGCCCGGAGGAAGTAAATCAAAATGACGAAGTCAGCACTTAAAATGTCAAGATTTTCAAAAAAGGTGCGAGCAATCTCAAACGAAATAAGCGTTTGTAATGCAATGGGTCTCGTATTTACACAAATTTGCTCTGTTGGCATTGTAAATGACAATGTGTTTTATTCATGTTTTGGTTTTGAAAGCATAAATAAACGGCATTGTCATTTGCAATGCTAATAGCTTAAACTCTGGCAAATGCGAGTCCTATTGCATTGCAAAGGCTTGTTTAAAAAGTGGGGGTTGTTGGGGGGCGCACACATCTTCAAGTAGCGCTGCTGGGCCTGAATAAACAATAAAGCTGCCTTTTGTGTTTGCTCGGATCGTGTATTGTTATATTTGGGGGTTTCAAGTTGGCACAGGTAGGTACTTGTGACAAATAGGAACCCTTGCGCCTAGTCAGGGTAAGGGGGTACACTCCTAAAATAACCCCCGCTCACCCCCTTGGTAGCTGGGCACAAGCAGACAGGCTTATCTCAGAGGCAGTGTGTAAAGCATTTGTGAACACATACAGTAATCAAGTGACAACACTAGTTGTACATTAAAAATAAGTATTCTTTATATAGATTTAACTAATAAGACCACAAACGACAAAAATACGCAATACTGTACTTAAAATGGTAGGTTTAGCTTAGTTCTCTTTAGATCTTAAAATGCAACACTTTGAGTCAATGTACCTTAAGATGCGACACGCAGGGCAACAAAAGTGTTGCAGATATTGAGATGCGGCAAAGATCCAGTGCAAAGAAATAAAGATGTTGTTTTCTTTTTGATGCAGCACGCTTCTCGTATGTTGCGAGAAGTCTTGACTCAATGCTTCAGTTGCAGCGGCAACACCCTTGTTCCGTGAAGCGGCGACAGCGGCTTTGGTGGCGACACTCTTCTCCGACGATGTGAGACGCTTCCACTCAAAGCAACAGCTGCAGCGGCGCCACCCTTGTTCCGTGATGCGAGGACAGCGGCTCCGATGGCAGCACGCTTCTCCGTGGATGCGAGGCGCTTCTTGTTGTGCGGTTGTAACGACCGGATTTTCATACCAGATATCACCAGCTCACCAAGACACCACCAATCCAGCCGAAACTTAACCATCTCCCTCCCCAGAGCCTACTTACCACAGTACGTAGGTACCTTCCTGGGGATGGGGAATTAGCAATATACAAGCTCATATCATCAAAAACACCACTAAATCTATAGGATTACTAGGAATACTCACTATTTACTAAGGAATTCCATATTCCACACCACACTCATACCTTATAGTCTCGCGGCAACTCAGGCCCAGACTATGCTACCCTCCTCCTCATAGTGAAGGGGGCAGTTCTGATCATTTACCATTACACACTGACCTCAATCAGTGCTCACACAAGCCACAATCCGGTGGGTATGCACATTGACCACAATCAATGCTCTCATTAATGCCACTCTCTCTAGCGGTAATCTCACTACACACCGTATCCTCCCGGTGCTCTCACTTCCGTCACAATCTGGTGCGGATACACACTGACCACAATCAATGCTCTCACTAATGCCACTCTCTCTAGCGGCAATCTCTCACAAGCCGCAATCCAGCGGGTATACACATTGACCACAATCAATGCTCTCACTAATGCCACTCTCTCTAGCGGCAATCTCACTACACACCATATCCTCCCGGTGCTCTCAGAAGCCACAATCATGCGGGTATACACATTGATCACAATCAATGCTCTCACTAATGCCACTCTCTCTAGCGGCAATCTCTGTCCTATGAATACCTTCAGCTCTCTCTCTCTCTCTGTTGGGAAGTTTCTCTATATATCTAATATCTACTGGGGATGTCTCATACACAATTTTTATCCCTTATGTGACGAATAGGAGATCCAATCCTCTCACACAAGAATGGCCAAATCACAACATGCAAAGGTTATTCTCTGATTTAGGCGCTCCCTGCTCCCTTGCTCAGTTACCACTTACCCGGACGGGGAACACATCTGTCCACATAACAGCATCTGACTAGAATAAAGGTTAGTCTCATCAAGAAATAACACTTGCACAGCTGTTAACTAAGAACTGTGGTCCCTTTATTACACAATAGCAAATTATAACATCACAATAACTAGCAATCTAGACATAGCCTGAAAAGTAAAGGGAAATAGGTACATCTAAGGAATACACAGATCTGCGGGGTCTCTTTATTAGAATGAAAACAAGAAAGCTTTATTACTAACACATCCACATAAAGCTGACAGGAACTGTAGATAGCTAAAAAGGGAAATAATGGATTATAACAGGACTGCACACCGCTGAAAGAAAAGGGATTAATCAGTGTAACAATACAGTAGGGAATATAGCTAGGAAATAAAGGGAAGTGAATGATTAAGTGTAAAGCAAACTAGTTTAGAATACCTCACTCTATAAGAAAGGAATGTTTCTCTCTCCCTGGTGCAATCAGGGCTCTCTCCCTCTGTCACCATGGCTTCACTCCACTGGCTCAACTGCTCCAAAAGCTCCACTGGCAGCTCCAACTCTTCCATCTGACTGGCAACTGCTTCAATACATTCAGACAAACTGGCAGCTCCAGCTGACAGTTCCAACTCCAAGGATCATCTCTGACTGCTCTCTTCAGCTCTAAAGACCAACTGACTTCTACCATTCCAAGATTCATCTGACCGCTCCAAGATCCATCTGAGCACTCTGCCTCTCTGCACTTCGCTAATATGGAATGCTCTCCCCTAGTAGAAAGTTCCAGCCAGTAGCCTCCTCCCACGAAATTCATGTAGCAGGCTCCCTGCTCCAGACGCTCTCACAGTGATCAGCTGCTTGTTTCGTCTAGAGACTTGAGCCCAAGATACATTTCTTGATAAGATTCAGCTCCGGCCGGTTCTCTCTAGTTTGCAAAGAGCAAACAACACCTCATAACTAAAACATCACACTTTGACCTACAAGCATCTCAGTCTGCAGAGGCAGAAAGCAAAATGGAGTCTCTCTGGTTCTGGGCCTTGTAGGCCCGAAAAGGATGAAATAGACACATAGCTCTATCAAAGTACATACACAAACCCTACCAATAGGTAATATGAAGTCAGCACTACAGGAACCACCCTCTACTATAGGTCTTCAGGCCTGAAAATGATGAAAGGACACATAATTATGTCAAAGCCAATAGGCAATAGATGGATTTGAGTCAAAATAAGGGATCTATCATCATATAAAGCGGCTATCCTCTCGTTTATGCTTCTAGGTCTGAAAAGAGTCCTGAAAAGGACCAAAACAAGCTAAGAATAGGGATCTAGGATGGTAGCAAGATAAAGTCACCATCACTCAGAAATAGAACCAAAAACCCGGTCAATACATTCCACCCTTGATTTTAATTGCTAACATCCGTAAACAACAACAAACAAATAAACAAACATCAACATAACCTGTCAAGAAAATCAAAAACAAAAAGAATCCCTAATGTGAATGACAACTAAGAAAATACCATCTAACACTTGATGTAGGGAATGTAAATATGACAACCAATTGAAAACTAATCAAAGCACCATTGATCTGAACGTTGAAATATAACTAAGATTGATCTGATAACAACAGAAACTAACCAAAGCACCCTTGAACTAAATGTGCCTCAACTTCTGGTGATTACTCATGAAATCTATTGATGTGGGGAAATGTCTGTCAAATAAAAACAACAAAGGGCCTAAATGAGGCCTATCTACTTCGGTCAACTTAAGAAACTCATTGAAAGGATTTTGTAAAATCTGACAAATAAACATAACAAAGGGTCCTCAAAGTCTGGGCAACCATTACTAATAGATCTAGGACATAACCTGACTAAAAGACACACCTCCCATGATAACTTAAAGTCTAAGGTGACCACCCTTGGAACTAATCCCACTGATCTAATTAAGAATTCATGGATCAGAGTGGAAGTGTAATAGTAGGGAAACAAGAACAACCCCATCTCTACAAAAATAGCTGATGTAGCATTATGCATATTAAGCAGGAAATCAGAAAAAGTGATCTAAGTGTGGTGCATATACTCTTCTACAAGATAAGCCAGACATAAATCGTCTGTCCAGAAATCCCTACAACCAAAATAGCTAAATCATAGACTTAAACTTGGAAAACTGAGTGATAGGAGACCACCCAAAGCCAATTGGCAAAGGTCATAAGTCATCTAACTCAGGAAACAGTTTGCACCTAATCCCTCTGTATCAATCTGTGGAACACATGTGTGCACCATCATTCAGAACACTGCTTTCCCTTCATTGGCAAGACTGTTTAAAAGAAACAGCAAACTATAAAGTAGGTGAGAGATAGACAAGTGCAAAGTCAATCTGTAGCAATGATAGAATAGCACAGCATACTAAAATCAAAACATCATGTATCACAGGGCATCAGATTACTAAAGCAGCTCACTAATTATACACTACACTTTTTTTTTTAGGAAATCCAGATATGTTATAGTGTTTTAACCTGACTGCTGAGGCAGCCAACTGTAGATTCTAATACTAATTTTAAAAGTTCAGTCAATATATTTAAGTGAAAAGTTCATTTGTGTAAGCCACGACCCTCCATCTTCATCTGTATCCTTTGCCAAGGAAGACTCCCATCCGATCTCGTCATCCATGGAACATCAGCACCCGTCTGCCATCAGCTGTCTGCATTGGCTTCAGGCTTGAAAACAAAAAAAAAACTAAAATAAAAATAAAAAAGACAAAAAACCAACAGGGCGGGGTGGGGAAAGGTGTCACTCGCACCCCCCGACAGCAAATCCCAGCAACCTAAAACAGAAGACAAGTATCATCAATCTTGCAAAAGAAAACACAATTTTTTTTTATGTCCCTCTAAGAACCCTGTGGTTTATAAAATCCTACTCTAAGTTTGGGAAAAGTTTAATAAAACTATTTGCATTATATTTTCTAAATTTGTTTGGGAAAAATCTAATATTTTCTTACACAGCCAGAAGGGCTGGGCAGCTAACTTCACTACTTTCTCACTCCTTGCTAGCATACCCCTCCCTTCAGAGATGTCCGCGTCCCAGGGCTGGCTCAGTTTCAACCATAACAAGCAGGAGACGGGCTGCTCTTCTGCGATCTAAAATTGAGTCACTGCCATTGCTGATCTCATTGCAGAAGCGAAGCTCCTGCCAATTATTCTGTTTACATTACTGAAAGGAAAACTATTCATCTACAAGCATCCCATATCTCTAGCCAGGGAAGCTTTCTGGGCTGACTGTATTTATCTAACTCCAAGGGCCAAGCGTCTGCCAATTTTTCTGTTTATATTACTGAGGGGAAAACTATTTGTCTGCAAGCATCCCATATGTTCTAGTCAGGGAAGCCCTATGGGCTGACTGTGAGGAATAGCGATCTGACCCCCCCCCCCCTTATATCAACATTTCTCTGCGGAAAGAACTGAATCATAGCCAATAATAACAGACTGGGTGTCTCTGCTCTCATAAGTCACCCCTCCCTCACAAAAAGCTGCGGAGAAGAGAGAAAGCTTTGTGGAATGCACACTTATCTCCTCAAGGTCAAAACCTAGCTGTTCACAGCCTGTGAAGCTTCTCCTTCTTAAATAAAACCTCATACTATCGTCTTTAGACAAGAAACAGACCTAACCTCTTTTGACCTTCAGCCAAACCCTGCATTTCATGTTTAAACACTCCACAGTTATTTCTAACTAATTTAAGCAAGTTCTGAACTATCATTTGTCTACAGCCTTATGAAAAAGGAACTTAACAGGCTAGGCACTCTAACATTATTAACAGCTAAAGGGCAAAACATTTAATAACAAACTAAATACTCTAATCATTGTTAGCAGCTGAAAGGCAAAACGTTTAGCAACATTGAAAAATCACATGACACTTTTCATAATAACATTTGGGACACCATCAATTCAAACAAGGGAAAAAAGAGTTATACATGTAAATTTGCACAGCATAACCAGGAATTCATAAATGTGTGCAAGCTTTTCTGTTCTAATGATTAAAAGAGTCAGATTTATTTTTGCAGATAGCCTTTTTTCCTATCTGAGTGGGAACATTTTATCACATTTACCTCACGCTTGTACCAGTGCAAAATACAGAATCATTTGCATTTGAACTTGAAACAAAAGGGGCAGCTTGCTTCTGGGGGAATAATCACAGTTATATTTTTGAATCTAGAAACCAACCATGCACACCCACTTACTGTGCACTTTCAAAATGACATGGTTGCATTTTACTTTCAAAGCGCTTGTTACCTTGCGCTGTTGGGTCTGATTTATTTCCACAACTACGATCGTTCTCAAACACTGGTTTGCTTATCTTTTAGAATACTTATTTAAAACCACCCGTGTATGCCTCGCAGTCTGACCGGTTGATTTATAACACTCTGTCCTCTGGATCAGACACATTTAATCATGTTTTCAAAGGCTCATATATCAAGCAGCAAGTTTAAATGAACACTGCTCCTGTTCAAGATGTTAACTCTCTGTCTGCCAACTGAATTACACTTTTCCTCACCAGTCCATAAACTCATGGAAGTTTACCCCTCACGTTTCACAAAATAACAGAACACTATTTCTAAACATTTTCTCTAATCACTTGAAAAAGATCCAGCTCTCTCCTGCCTAACGTAATGATAACATGCTATCTCAAGACACTTTTTTATAAAACATTTCACATTTCACAGCACAAGCAAATGCAGCAAGCCATTTAATAGGCAATTTACAAGCCTTTTTCCATGCCCTTATTTACAACTGCAGCATCACCAAGATGTAATTGGCTCCATCACATACTGTTACCCTTCAAGCCTGTCAGTTCAAACACCAAGATGAAAAACATTTCTCCTACACTGCATAAGTCAGATGTCATGATGTACTGCAATCTCCTTACACTCCATCTGTTCAAGCCCATAGGTCAGGGTCCACACCTCACCATGCAATTCACAGCAACTAATTAAAAAGCCAATCCAATCACCCTTAATCCAAACATTCACTGACTTTTAGTGTCAGCTCTTGCAACCATGCAAATTAAACAGCATAGTGAAATAAACACTGCCTTCCCAATTCAAGCTATTAACCCTTTGGCAGCTCAAACACAATTGTTCCCCAATGGCTGCAGACACATGGGGAATCCAAGAACTTATCTCTCACGTTGTCACATAACACTCGTGCAATTTTTTTTTTTAAAACACAGTTCTCTGAACAGTTGGAAAGGATCCAGCCTTTCCCTGCTCAATGGAACAAGACATTCACAGGCCATATTTACAAGGCGGTATTCACAAGGAACTCAACAAGTCATATTACACTGAATATATTTCACACTAAATAATGCATAAGCCAAGCAGCAAGCTATGTACAAGCCTTTTCATACAGAATACATTTTATAATACAAATAATCCTTTCCCATGCAGGACTTTCACAGACATTTCTCTCTAGAATACAGTCCACCTTTACAGCCTTACAACTGTCACATTGCCAAGATGTATACCATTTTTCTGCACACTTTTCCTAGTCATGATGACTCCCCCTGCACTTTACTCACATGAGATGGGACCCCAAGTATTCCAAGCGGACGCAGATCCCTACTGGTAGACAGCAACAGGTGATGGCTAGTGCAGCACTTGGCGAGGTGTTGGTCCCAGGAGGTTGTGGGGACCTTGTCTCACTAGGGGACAGTGAGATGGTCCAGAGAAATCTAATGCATGATAACACTGAAGTACAGCCAGTGGGTGGAGGCTCTGAGAGGCACCGGAGCCAGTGTGACTTCTGTCAGGTGTCACCTGATGCCCGAAGAACCAAGTTGTGGCAGTAGTTAACAGTGAGAGCATCTTTAAAGTGGCTCAAATTCCCTTGGGGGGGGGCATCTCAGGTTCCTTGCAAGGAGCTGTGAGTCCATCCATGCCTATGGATTGTCTGCTGGAGAATGACCTGGAGCATTCCGCCTAGAAGGAGGTAGAGCTCAGGTTGCACTTTGTTATGTTGGGGTTGCCTGAGTGGGTCTACCTGACCACACGGTCCATGGCAGCCCAGAGTTACTGTCAGGATCTATAGGCTGGTAAGACACTGACTACGCGATAACGCAGAAAAACCAAGAAGTCCCTCTCCAAACTACAATTCCCAGCGTCCTTATCTGAAGCACGCTCCACCTGACTCCTACGCTGCTTGCAGTTGAGAGATGAACCCCTTTTTTAGCATCACCCCAATCCAGAGGATTCTGGAAGGCGGAACGTGACAGAATAATCGGCCCATGAATTGTTTATCCTCTTCATTGTGCTAGTGACAAACATGGCCACCTTGGAGGATGTCATGGCCACTTTGGCGCTGGTACAAACGAAGCTCACGGCCTCTCGTCGTGACCCAGATATAGGGACACCAAACGCTCCAAACGCGGCCGATTATTCCTGGATTTAATGCAGCTGCAGCAACGTTCTGACCCGGATATTTCCCAAGGCGGTAAGGGTGCTCCCCGCACCTTGTTCTTGTTCCGGTTTGAGTACTTTGTCCTTGTACGCTGGAGAGCTGCATTCTCAGCGTTTTCTGAGCCCCTGTTTCTCTTTCAGGGAAAACAGTATTTTCAGCTGTTTTCATGCAGAGAAGCCTAGCGGGCAGCATTTTCACCAGTTCTTTCCAGACTGTATGGCTCTTAGCAGGACAAGCTCCTTGCTTCTTTGCAGTCAGTCCGCGATTCCAGGCAGTGAGATGCTTGTGAGGTAAAAGCGTTTCACTGCTCATTCATTTCCTGTTGGTGAGATCAGAAGCTTCTGAATTCTCATGCAGGGAGTGGATCTGTTTCTTTTGGCAATTCTTTCCTGGAATATAAATTAACATTAATTGGGATTCCCTGCATTTGAGGATCCTTCAAACCTTGTTGTCCCCATTGTAGCTCACCTTTGCGCATATCTAAAAGGCCATATGATTACTGAACTCCTCCAGTGGAGCGCCTTGTGATTTCAAAGTGCAGAAGGCTTTGTGCACATCGTTCTTGATTTTATTCATGTATGGTCTGTTCTTGTATACCATTTCCTAGGGGAGAGATTAAGAGGACGATGGAAGTTCCTATATTGCTTTTGGGACTATTCCACACATGACCCGGGTAGGTGGTGTATATACATGTTATTCCTATAACCAAGTGAATTAAGGGGCAATGTGTAAATACTGATGGATGTTTTCTCCTCTGTACAGTGTGTTCATGTTGGAAGTCAGCAATCACCCTCTGCCATCTTCTGGTAGAAACTCTTCTTTAAGTTCCTTAACAAGTAGAGTGTTCTATAGATTCCTTAAGATATACTCCTAGAGCGTTCTTCTGTTTCATTATATTGTTGCACCAAAGCTGGGTATTTACTTTGTTTTTCATGTGTCATCCATAGGTCTCTCTCCCTGCTGTTCCTACCATTTTCTTCCCTCGCTAAACTATCCCACGAGTCCGCGTGTACTTATATTCTGGACTTGGGGCAGTTGAGAGGTGGACCCCTTTTGACCATCAGCACAATCCTGAGGATTCTGCAAGGCGGAACCTGACAGTTCTAAGAGGACCTGGAGCCTGAAACAGTGGCCCAGGTGTCTGCCAGGAAGAGAAATGGCAGGGGGCGCGGTCCAGGAGGAGGCTGATTCTGAGGGTGCTGCCCTGGTACCCACAAGGGAAGTGGTAGCTGAACTAAGAGACTTGCCTGAGCTGACCCAGTGGCAGCAAGAAGATTGTCTCACCAGGGAAGAGTTCTGCACAGAGCAGGAGGGATGCACTACTCTCATGGGTCTTAGGCAGCAGGCAGAGGACCAGGCAGTTGGCAAAGAAGTCAGGTCGCATTTAATGGTAGAATGGTCTCTTCTATAGTATCCTAAGGTGGCTGAGCCTGTGGCAGCCCGTTTGTTGGTGCTGGGCATTTCAGAACATTCCTACTGGGTCTGGTAGGACATTTGGGGCAAGGCAAGACCTTTGACAGGCTTGTCACCCACTTTTACTGGCCCAAAATGTGAAGGCAGTCAGATGAATTTTGCAGGTTTCGTCAAACTTGCCAGGCAAGTGGCAAGAGTGGGGGGAAGTGTAAGGTTTCCCTCGAACCATTCCTTGTCATGAGCACCATTTTCGAGTGGGTGGACAACAACATTGTGGGGCCTCTGGGGGGCGTGGCTTTGGCACAAGGCGGAATGGCTGCCTCTTGAGGGGATTAAGAACTTTGAGCAGAAGCAGGGAAGTTTGCATGTCTGGAGCTGCTACGAAATTGCCTGCATAGTCGAGCGTGCTCTGACTCGACCGGAAAGAAAATGGCGCCTGCCGGTGTTTCGGCTGCCGAGGAGCATCTCAGTGAGGAAATGAGGGTGGTGTACGATTCCTCGTAGAACTGACTTCTGTGAGAAGGGCTGTCTAATCAAAAAGGAAAGAGAGCTGTAGAAGGGGGACACTCACTGCAATTCAGCAGCTCCCAGCGAGGCAGACATGGTGGCCGGAACAGAGGAAGCCCCGTGAGCCCAAAGCCGCTGCAGTCCGGCGTGTAGAACTGGATGGAGAGTGGCGGACGGATCCTGGTGTGACCGGTGATCGGAAGGAGGCACAATGAGTGGGGTGTGTGTCGAGGGCTGAGCCTCGGGTTGGTCGGGCAGTGCGGCCCCATATGGATGCCCCAGTGTGATTGCATGTCGGTGTCTGGTGGGGTCGGGGCTGTCTGACTCTCCTGGTCACGGGGTGTGACACTTCCACTGCAAATATTGGGTGTCTGTTTGGGCCTGACGCTCTGCGGCGCGGGAGTTCTGGTCGTATGGCCCTGGTGCAGAAGCTGGCCTGCGCTTACGGGCTGGTGGGCACGGGGCGCTGCGGGGGCTCCTGGGCTGCTGGGAGAAGGCTGCAGAGATGCCCTATGTGCGCGAGGGGATCCCAGTATGCCCTATAAGCCCCCTGAGGGATTCAACACTTGTCTGTGCTGGGCACATTGCATGGTGGAGATGCTCATATATACACGTGGCAGAAGCGGTGCCCTACCGCAGGGTACACTGTACTATTACATGAAGTGGCTGGGTATGACTGGTTCCAGTTTTAGCTTTCCCTGAGTGGAGGTGCTACTTGGGAACTGCCTGGGCGTGCATAGCACGGTGGGGACTGCAGACTACATTTGTATGTGTCTCTGACCACACTGATTCCTCTTGATCGTGGCAGAGCGTGCCCGTGGGGGTCTCCAGAGCTCTCTGATTGTGGGGTGCTGCGAGATTGCTGAGTGGGTGTGGAGCTGGTCCACGTACACGACGGAAGGAACCACTGGGACTGTGCACAATCAGAGTGGTAAGGCTGGATATCGCACAGCACCCTGCTTATATCTCCACCACTATGGGAAAGTCTGACCCCAAAAAATCCAAGCTGCAATTCAAGAATAAACGCAACACACATGCTAGCAAAGCCATGGGTGATCAGACCGGATCACAGGGTGCCTCGGGACAGTGGTGGACACAGAGGACGACACCATAACTATCCTGTTGGAGATACGAGCTGGCCTGAAGTCAATAGATAGTAAAATAGATGCGCTGGCAACTGGACTGGATGTCGTGAAAAAGAAGGTGGATAAAGATGAGCACAGACTAGACATCCTGGAAAATAGATTATCAGACATGTAGGACTCGCAGGCGGATACTCGGACTCAAATTCTACAAATGGAGAAGGTGCTGGAGATTATAAGGGTTAAGCATGGGCGGAAAATCCGTTACGTTCGTGGATTTTGCGGATTTTCGGTAAATTCGCAATCCGCGAACGCTCACGAATTTACCGAAAATCCGCAAATTCGCACGCAGCGGATTTTTTTTTCATGGTGATACAATTGTGCGGCGCGCGGCGTTTACTTACCGTCATTCAGCGTTTGCCGAGTTGTTTTTCTCGATATTTTGAGAGTGCTGCGCCATTTTGGATCTTGCTGCGGGATCCCGCGGGAATTTGGCGAGCGCGATTACGTCATCGCGGCTTGCCAACTTGCACAGCGAGAGTTTGTCAACGCGAGTACGCCGTGATCACGTATCGCGGGACTTCGCAATTGCGAGCTTGTAGATGCGGCGAGCAGCAACAATCTCGCATTCGCGAAAATACAAAATTTGCAATTCTGCACAAGAAATCCACCAGCAAGCAGCATAAACCTTCTGGAAATGATGATTTTTATCTGAATAACTCCTCAGGTTGGCATTTGCCTACACTTCTTTTGCGAGGAGTCCATTTTGGGGAGGGGGGGTGGGAGGAAGGAAGTGCCCCACCGTCTTCAACTTCCTGTTCCTGTCCAGCAGGCTCCTCCCAGTGCTTTGTCCATCTCCTGGTCACTTTTAATTTGGATCTGGAGCTGGAAGGTTTACTTTTTGTGGATGTTGCTGGATATTTGGATTTGAGGCCTTTTTGACTTTCTTTGGATCACTTTTAGATTAGAAATTTCACAAGTAAGTTTGTTGGGGGCATTACAGTTGCTGCAACTACAATTTTGGAATTTTCGATTTTTGGGCTGTTTTGGGGCCTTTTGCCCAATGTTACTCAGTGGTGGGTGCACTGAGTCTTTCTGTGGGGTGTTTTGAATTTAAACATCATGGAGGGGCTGGATGGCTTGGGATTGTGCTGATTTTTCTGTGATTTTCGTTTTTTTGGCCTGTTGTTGTGGCCTTTTCACCAGGGGTAGTGAGTGTTGCATGGGCCTAGTCTTTCTGTGGGGTGTCTTGAATTTAAACATCATGGAGGGCCTGGATGGTTTGGGATTGTGCTGATTTTTCTGTGTTTTTCGATTTTTTGGGGTGTTCATGGGGACAGGCCATGTGGGTGGGGGCCATTTTGAGTGCTGCTAAAGGCCCTGGCCATGTGCTGGGAGGGAGGGGGCCATTTTGAATGCAGGCAGTGTTGTTAGGCCTGCAACCATTTTGCCTAGTTTTCAACCTTTATGCCCAGGGGTAGTGAGTGTTGCATGGGCCTAGTCTTTCTGTGGGGTGTCTTGAATTTAAACATCATGGAGGGCCTGGATGGTTTGGGATTGTGCTGATTTTTCTGTGATTTTCGTTTTTTTGGCCTGTTGTTGTGGCCTTTTCACCAGGGGTAGTGAGTGTTGCATGGGCCTAGTCTTTCTGTGGGTTGTCTTGAATTTAAACATCATGAAGGGGCTGGATGGCTTGGGATTGTGCTGATTTTTCTGTGATTTTCGTTTTTTTGGCCTGTTGTTGTGGCCTTTTCACCAGGGGTATTGAGTGTTGCATGGGCTTAGTCTTTCTGTGGGGTGTCTTGAATTTAAACATCATGGAGGGACTGGATGGTTTGTGATTGTGCTGATTTTTCTGTGATTTTCGTTTTTTTGGCCTGTTGTTGTGGCCTTTTCACCAGGGGTAGTGAGTGTTGCATGGGCCTAGCCTTTCTGTGGGGTGTCTTGAATTTAAACATCATGGAGGGCCTGGATGGTTTGGGATTGTGCTGATTTTTCTGTGTTTTTCGATTTTTTGGCCTGTTGTTGTGGCTTTTTCACCAGGGGTAGTGAGTGTTGCATGGGCCTAGTCTTTCTGTGGGGTGTCTTGAATTTACACATCATGGAGGGCCTGGATGGTTTGGGATTGTGCTGATTTTTCTGTGTTTTTCGATTTTTTGGGGTGTTCATGGGGACAGGCCATGTGGGTGGAGGCCATTTTGAGTGCTGCTACAGGCCCTTGCCATGTGCTGGGAGGGAGGGGGCCATTTTGAATGCTGAACTGAACTGATGTTCCTCTGTCTTCCATTGCTTTTAGGTGCACAAGACTCTAGAGAACCACCAGTGCCAGGAAGAAGTCCTGCAGCAGTGTGTGTGTGCAGCATAACTCACGCGGCGTCACGTCTGGCCACAGACAACTCTGCAACTCGTGCAACTGCGGCCTGCTGTTCTGACCTGCTCTGAAGAAGATGGCCCCAAAAAAAGGTCCCCGTAGCTCCTCTAGCAAGAAAGTTGCCAGTAAGGAGCAGAAGAAGCAAGTTACCAAGGAGGCTGGTGTGCCGGCCGCCACGTTTTTTGGGAGTAAAAAAACAAGTACGCCTGCAGCAGCAGCGGGATCTGCTGGGGACCAAGCTGGGAGCAGCACCCCCGCTCCATTGGGCTCAGTGCCGCCACCACCACGCCAACTTAAGTCCAAGCCCTTGAGTGCTGCAGAGGCAGTCAGTGTACTTCTTCAATCACCATCGACCAGTGATGTTGGCTCATCGCAAGAAAGTAGCAGCAATGTCACTGAATTAACACAGGTTGTTGTAACTCATCTGACAAATGTTGAACAACCACAGCCGCAACAACAACCACATGTAAAAGTACAAGCCCAAGTACATGTGGAAGGAGAGGCAGCGCAAGGAGATGCGCAAGCAGAGGTGCATGGAGGGTCACAAGTGCCCACAATAGTTGTTCCTCCCAAAGTAGGGGCACATCAGGAAATCGACAATCAAGCCGAGGTATCATTTGAGGAAGCCACTCCTCCTGATGATCATTCATTGTCTTCCACATCCCTAGCAAGGAAAAGATCAAGGGGGGTGTCTACATCTTCTTCAAGCCCACCTCCTTCTGATGATCTGGATGAAAATTGGGAACCACCACGGCCGTCTGAGAGTGAGGCACACCATGATCTGACAAAGGTACTTAAGCGTAAAAGGAAGGTCGTCGAAAAACTCATAGTTATGGAGTGTGATGAGGCTCAGCAAGAAGTGGTGGATACTGCTGCTGATAAAGCCTCTCACGACGATGAGCCAGTCATCATAAAGGTCACTGCATGCATGCAGCAAAGAGACATTTTGACCCTAGCCCGAGAAGCTGCTGAGCGTGATGATGATGTCGACGAGGAGGCAATGGAAACACAACAATCATTGGAGTTAACTAGTACACCAACACGTACCGCTTCCATATTTCTTCCTCGCCAGAAGGGACCTCCATCCACCTCGACCTCAATTAGTGGTGGTGAAAGTGCACAACGTACTAAAGTTCGGCAATCCACATCCTCCACTTCATCTGGCATTAGCAGCAAGACCACCGCCACCAGTATCGCCGCCTCCTCCGGCCCCCACAGACAATTCAAGTCCCCAGCTTGGGACTTCTTTAGTGTTTGCCCAAAAAGGGAAAACTTTGCCATTTGTAGCATTTGTAAGGTTGCAGTTAGTCGTGGTAAGTTTGGTACCAACTATGGTACCGGAGGCCAGAGAGGTCATCTTAAGAGACAGCACGCTGTCCAATGGTTTGCGCACCTACAGGTGATCAAGGAAGCCCTAATTGCACGTAATGAAAACGTTGATTTTTCATCTGATGATGACGAGGAGGAAGAAGACGTGTCAAACACTTCACTTACTCCCAGTACCCCTGTCAGCAGCACACCCCATGTGAGCCACACTAAGAGTGTGGGAGAGAGTGAGACACCAATGCGAAAAAGTTCATCAGCGAGCGTAACTGGGTCGAAGATATCATCATCATCATCATCCGTAAATGCTTGGTCCAGGGCAACATTAAAAAGATGTTGTTTACAGAAGCGCAATATGAACGCAACCCCCCACTGACGCGTCTGTATAACACTAAGCTGGCTAAAATGCTAGCTCTGGACCTTCTCCCTTTTTCTTTTGTAGAAGGTGTTGGTTTTCTAGAATTAGTGGCAGCGCTCTGCCCTAAATGGAAGGTTCCTAGCCGGTTCTATTTTGCCAGAGTTGCGGTTCCAGCACTACATGAAGATGTGCTGGAGGTGATTGGGGCAGCTTTGCAGAAGAGTGCTGTTCACACTATACATCTGACATCAGACATGTGGACCAGTGGCGCAGGCGCTGATTACATGTGCATCACTGCACACTGGGTCTCTTTTTCAGGGGTTAAAGCAAAGCTAAACGCAGGTGTTGACCCGGACCAAGTTTTTAAAGCTGCTCGGAAACATCCAACACTAGCCATGTTTGGTTTGGAGAAACGTCACACAGCACAAAACATTTTGGATGAGTTTAACACAAAGGTCCTTGACTGGCTGTCCCCAAAAAAACGCCAGATTGGTCATGTTTCCACGGATAATGGCGCCAATGTAGTTAAGGCCATGGAGCTGGGTCAGTATTTCAGAGTGCCGTGTTTGGCGCACTGTATAAACCTGGTTGTCAAAAAGTTCTTGAGTGATAAAGACAGTCCAGCGTGCGAGGTAGTGGAGACCTGCCGAAAAATGTGCAACCATTTCTGCCATTCTTTTAAGGCCCGGAAGCATCTGAGGAGCCTGCTACATGAACGTCGAATGCCAGTGAAAGCACTCATCCAGGAGGTGGCAACACGTTGGAACTCAACCTTCTACATGCTTGAGCGTCTGTATGAGCAGTATACGGTACTCGATCACTATTTCTTAAAACAGGCTACAGCTCAGAAGGACCTGAGGATTGGTGCGGCGCAATGGGACATAGTTAAAAGCCTGACACGCATGCTTCGTCCTTTTGAGGTCTTCACGCGTGCAGTCAGCAAGGAGGACTGTAATTTGGGAAAAGCTATCCCATTGTTGTACATGCTGGAGCACCAACTGAAGGAGGTGTGTTCTGTGTTTCAAAAAGATGAAAAAAAACAAGACCCTTTTGTTTTGGCGGAGAAATTATTAGAGCGCCTACAAGGTGATGAACGTCTTAAAATGATCCACTCAAACCAGCATTACATTTGTGCTACTATTCTGGATCCACGCTACAAGAAGGCGCTGGCAGGCCGAGCATTCTTTCCTTTTGCTGATGAAGATGTTGCAAAGTACAAACCTTGGCTACTCTTGTCAGCCAAGAGGTTTAAAAGAGAACGGCAGCTCATTGAAGGAAAAGGCAGTACATCAGCATCAGCAGGCCATCCCCCGTCAAAACAATCCACTTCTGCACCTGTGGCTGTTGCACAAGTGACCTCTCAGCCGTTAAAGACACCGGCAACCGGATCATCTGCACCAGACACAACAGTAACATTGGAGGCTGAAGAGGATTGGCTAACTCAGCTTGGGTTTGGTTCTCAAAAGGTCACAGGCTCAGCAACAGCTAAGCAAAGTGGAGGAACCTTGGAGGAGGACCTTGAGTCGATGGTGAAGGACTATCTGAATGACTCAATAGAGGTCTATGTTAATGCTGACCCATTGGCGTATTGGCATGGGAAAAAAGAATTGTGGCCACAGCTCTCCAACCTGGCTTTAAACTACTTGTCTTGCCCACTCGCAAGCTTGTCTTCTGAACGTGTTTTCAGTGCTGCTGATGGCATTGTAACTCCCAAACGGAGCCGCCTCTTGCCCAAAAATGTGGAGAGGTTAACAATGATCAAGATGAATCAGCACCTCATAGGACCAGATTACAGAGTACGAGAAAGCACGCCGGATGAAGACGAGGTGGACAGCAACGTAGATGAGGGAATTTCTTCTCTGTCAGGTGACACTGAGCTCACCCTGCTTGAATTCGCAGAGTATGATGACGAAGCCTTATTCTTATTCCTGGACCCTGACACCAAGCCCTGAAAATGAGACAATGAATCAATAACTTTCTTTTTCGTCCTTATTCACTTTTATTCCTGTGTGTCTGTCTTTCTTTTGTGTGCACAGTTAATATAATCCAAACTTTAATCACCTAATCACAAAAACAAGCCCATCAGCAGAACTGTCTTCACTTGTTTGCTTATTGATTTGAAGGTGCCGCAGTCTGCATTCCTCAGGTTCACAAGTTCAGAAGAACATGCTCCTCTATCCTATTCCTCCAGACTCCTATTTCCATCAAAGCAGAGGGCTGGATTAAGCCCAATGAAGAAAGACTCAGCACTTGTGGGGGTGTTCTACATCTTTGCGGGTGAGTTGACGGCATTGGGGCCATTGCTGGGAAGCTCTAATACCGGATAAAAGTGGTTTGGACCGAATCGGAGGCGGAATTTTTTGTGTGTTTTTGCTGACTTGCTTGCCTTTGAGGAGCTCTTTGGGGGGGTTCTGGGTGTTTGTGGGTGAGTTTTGGGGTCTGGGAGCACTGCTGGGACACTCTAATCTTGATTGCATTTGCTTTTCAGGAAATCCATGGTGGAAAACTGGAGTTATGGCCTAGCTGCACAGCGCGTATGGACCGAAGGCCGAGAAATATTGTAAGTATGAGATTTTCCTTTTGGGCTGTTTGGGGGTGTTGTGCTTTTTGGCGGGTGGGTTGGCGGGTCTTGGGGCATTCCTGGGAAGGTCTAATACCGGATAGAAGTGGTTGGGACAAAATCCACGCTGATTTTATTTTGCTATTTCTGACATTTTGCTCAATGTAGCGTTTTCGGGGGCCTGTTTGGGGGCTTCCTGGTGTTTGTGGGTGGGTTTCAGGGTCTGGGAGCACTGCTGGCTATGGATACTTTAGTTTGCAAGAGGTTTGAAGCAAATCCATGGTGGCAGAGGGGAGTTAGGGCCTAGCTGCAGAGCGCGCGCTGAGTGATTTGGGAAATTGGCAAAAAAATGACTAAGTCCCCATTTTTGTACTTTTGCTTTTTGGCTGTTTGGGGGTCTTCTACTCATTTTCTCCTGGGTGACGGCTCTGGGGCCATTGCTGGGAAGCTCTAATACCGGATAAAAGTGGTTTGGACCAAATCGGAGGCGGAAATTTTTTTGTGCTTTTGCTGGCTTGCTTGCTTTTGAGGAGCTCTTTGGGGGGGTTCCGGGTGTCTGTAGGTGAGTTTTGGGGTCTGTGAGCACTGCTGGGACACTCTAATCTTGATTGCATTTGCTTTTCAGGAAATCCGTGGTGGAAAACTGGAGTTATGGCCTAGTTGCACAGCGCGTTTGGACCAAAGGCCGAGAAATATTGTAAGTATGAGATTCTCCTTTTGGGCTGTTTGGGGGTGTTGTGATTTTTGGCGGGTGGGTTGGCGGGTCTTGGGGCATTCCTGGGAAGGTCTAATACCGTATAGAAGTGGTTGGTACAAAATCCACGCTGATTTTTTTTGTTGCTATTTCTGAAATTTTGCTCAATGTAGTGTTTTTGGGGGCCTGTTTGGGGGGCTTCCTGGTGTTTGTGGGTGGGTTTCGGGGTCTGGGAGCACTGCTGTCTATGGATACATTAGTTTGCAAGAGGTTTGAAGCAAATCCATGGTGGCAGAGGGGAGTTAGGGCCTAGCTGCAGAGCGCGCGCGGAGTGATTTGGGAAATTGGCAAAAAAATGACTAAGTCCCCATTTTTGTACTTTTGCTTTTTAGCTGTTTGGGGGTCTTCTACTCGTTTTCTCCTGGGTTGACGGCTCTGGGGCCATTGCTGGGAAGCTCTAATACCGGATAAAAGTGGTTTGGACCAAATCGGAGGCGGAAATGTTTTTGTGTTTTTGCTGACTTGCTTGCCTTTGAGGAGCTCTTTGGGGGGTTCTGGGTGTCTGTGGGTGAGTTTTGGGGTCTGGGAGCACTGCTGGGATACTCTAATCTTGATTGCATTTGCTTTTTAGGAAATCCGTGGTGGAAAACTGGAGTTATGGCCTTGCTGCACAGCGCGTTTGGACCGAAGGCCGAGAAATATTGTAAGTATGAGATTTTCCTTTTTGGGCTGTTTGGGGGCGTTGTGATTTTTGGCGGGTGGGTTGGCGGGTCTTGGGGCATTCCTGGGAAGGTCTAATACCGTATAGAAGTGGTTGGGACAAAATCCACGCTGATTTTTTTGTTGCTATTTCTGACATTTTGCTCAATGTAGCGTTTTCGGGGGCCTGTTTGGGGGGCTTCCTGGTGTTTGTGGGTGGGTTTCGGGGTCTGGGAGCACTGCTGGCTATGGATACTTTAGTTTGCAAGAGGTTTGAAGCAAATCCATGGTGGCAGAGGGGAGTTAGGGCCTAGCTGCAGAGCGCGCGCGGAGTGATTTGGGAAATTGGCAAAAAAATGACTAAGTCCCCATTTTTGTACTTTTGCTTTTTGGCTGTTTGGGGGTCTTCTACTCGTTTTCTCCTGGGTTGACGGCTGTGGGGCCATTGCTGGGAAGCTCTAATACCGGATAAAAGTGGTTTGGACCAAATCAGAGGCGGAAATATTTTTGTGTTTTTGCTGGCTTGCTTGCCTTTGAGGAGCTCTTTGGGGGGGTTCTGGGTGTTTGTGGGTGAGTTTTGGGGTCTGGAAGCACTGCTGGGACACTCTAATCTTGATTGCATTTGCTTTTCAGGAAATCCGTGCTGGAAAACTGGAGTTATGGCCTAGCTGCACAGCGCATTTGGACCGAAGGCCGAGAAATATTGTAAGTATGAGATTTTCCTTTTGGGCTGTTTGGGGATGTTGTGCTTTTTGGCGGGTGGGTTGGCGGGTCTTGGGGCATTCCTGGGAAGGTCTAATACCGGATAGAAGTGGTTGGGACAAAATCCACGCAGATTTTTTTTTGCTATTTCTGACATTTTGCTCAATGTAGCGTTTTCAGGGGCCTGTTTGGGGGGCTTCCTCGTGTTTGTGGGTGGGTTTCGGGGTCTGGGAGCACTGCTGGCTATGGATACTTTAGTTTGCAAGAGGTTTGAAGCAAATCCATGGTGGCAGAGGGGAGTTAGGGCCTAGCTGCAGAGCGCGCGCGGAGTGATTTGGGAAACTGGCAAAAAAATGACTAAGTCCCCATTTTTGTACTTTTGCTTTTTGGCTGTTTGGGGGTCTTCTACTCGTTTTCTCCTGGGTTGACGGCTGTGGGGCCATTGCTGGGAAGCTCTAATACCGGATAAAAGTGGTTTGGACCAAATCGGAGGCGGAAATATTTTTGTGTTTTTGCTGACTTGCTTGCCTTTGAAGAGCTCTTTGGGGGGTTCCGGGTTTTTGTGGGTGAGTTTTGGGGTCTGGGAGCACTGCTGGGACACTCTAATCTTGATTGCATTTGCTTTTCAGGAAATCCGTAGTGGAAAACGGGAGTTATGACCTAGCTGCACAGCGCGTTTGGACCGAAGGCCGAGAAATATTGTAAGTATGAGATTTTCCTTTTAGGCTGTTTGGGGGTGTTGTGCTTTTTGGCGGGTGGGTTGGCGGGTCTTGGGGCATTCCTGGAAAGGTCTAATACCGGATAGAAGTGGTTGGGACAAAATCCATAGGGAAAAGCCTTTTGGCACTTTTTGTAACTTAGGGTTCGTTAGGGTTAGCCCTAGCAGCAGGATTGCATGTGTTTCGGGGTGTTGTAGATTTTTGCAACTGAGTTCTGGGGTCTTAGAGCACTCGTGAGAATGTGTCATTTTGGTTGCAAGTCATTTGAAGAAAATCCATGGTGGGAAAGGGAGGATTTGGCATAGTTAAAGAAAGCCTCTGCCACTATTCTTAACTTAGGGCTCGTTAGGGTTAGCAGTATTTCTATTGCATGTGTTTGGGTGGGGGAGTTTTCGAGTCTTGGAGCGATGCTGGCTATGGAAATTTTTTCTTGCTTGCAAGTGGTTTGAATACAATCCACGGTGGGTAAGGGGGTATTTGGGCCTACTTTTACTTTCGAAGTACGTTTTGTCACCAGTTTTCTGCTAGGCCTCGTTTTTTGAGATCTGATTGGGGGTCTTCTACATTTTTGCGACTGGCTTTAGTAAGGGTCTGGGTGGGAGCACTGCTGGGAAGGTCTAATTTTGTTCTAAAACACAGTTTACAGTACACCTAGCTTGAGGGGAAAGATCCGCTAAATTAATTTGCCCATACTTATTTATCCTTCAAAAGGTGACTCAGACAGAGTACGCACTTTCAAAAATGTTGTACTGTCTATTAGGAAAATCAAAGTGTGACTTTTTGCACTACACAGCGTACATACTTATTTATCAGTGCTGTGTTTCGTTCAATAATTACAGGCCGGGTTTCAGTCTGTGCAATGGGGAAAAAAGGATGGAGTCAGGCTTCACATTAGCGAGCCGCAATTCAGCATCCGCCAGGCAGGCAGTGGACAGGGTGTCTTCTGGTCACCAACATTGATGGACGAAGTGTCAGCTGGAATGGAGGAGTGCCGCTAATAAGAGGAATTGTTTGCTGCATGCAACTTACTTACCAAATTCAACAGGACAACTACAACAATACAGATACAGTATCCATTCTTTTCTTCTATGAGTGTGTGTGACTGCATTTCTTGGATCTCTCTCTGCTTCTAAATTGATCCCTACAGCCATTCTATAGGTTTTACTTCGGCTATTTTTTAAACCTAATTTAATGTAGCCCTGTACTGTCGCATTCTGTCATTCACGGTTGTTGAAAGTACTACTTACTTTTTCAGTAACAATGCATGCACTTCCTTTATGTCACGTAAAAGATTTATGGTTAGCTTTGTACCCAAAAATTTCTTTATGTTCAATTATTGTTTGTCCATGCTGTGCTTTTTTTTTCTCTCAACAAAACCTACCCAAAAAGAAACCCCCATTCCCATCCATTTTACAAACCCTAACCCTCTTCCCCCGGGCTGTGTGGTTTTGCTTGATGTGTGACTAAATGGCATCAATAATTCCACACACTTGCTGGGGAGGATAAGGTCACAGCAACAGGCTGGTGAAGGAATCCGAGGATATATTCTAGACTTACTCAGCTTCAGTTCTTGTAGTAGTAGCCAATGTCAAAGAAATCCTACACAAGTACAAGTTATACTATCAATACTTTACCATTTGTTAGGCTACATTGTGGCACTGTTCTAGTCTAGTGTACTGTCACCTGCTATATTCTCTATCATACCGTTGTAATGCTACAGTAAGGACAAACCAGGTTTCATTTTCTTTTTTCCATAGCCATGTAACTGCCACTGTGTCACACCACTAGTACCACCGCAATGAGGAGGAAATTTCATCCGCCCTGGATTGCCAACCTTAATCGCCATTTCCCGTGGAGCCAGCCCTGGGCCTAGCCCTACTTTCAAACACAAATTACAGGTAAGATAAGCGTTTGGTTGGAGGTAGTATAATTGAGTATTAGGAGAGACGAGAGATTGACTGTAGTACTACTAAAGTCCTAGGACTATTCAGGAAAACAAACTTACTGTTAAACCCCCACCCACCAGACTCAAAAGCAGTAAAAAACAGGTATGGTCAGATAAAGTTTCAAAAAGTATATTTTTATAGCCCTAACAAAATAATCTCCCGCAAGACCCTCCCTAACCCCAACGATTGTCCTTCAAAAGTCCCCAAAAAACCCAACTCCCAATTCCCACCCCCCAAAAGTCTCTAAAAAAGGGGCAAGGGATACTACGGAAGGGTGCTGTTGACTTTAGCAGCCAGGGCATCATGCTCCTTGCGGAGGGTGGCATGTTCGAAGCGGAGGCCCTCCACCAAGTTCTTATAGCTTAGGACCTCCTGCTCCAGGTAGGACAGTCTGAGGCATAAGCGGCGCCGGCGTGCCTTGCAAATCCTGTGGGGGGCAGCTGCTGTCTTTGCTGCTCGGCGGTGGCGTTTGGCTTTGGTAGCCCGGGTCCGTACCGCTGGAGCACTGCGCTGGCTGGCAGCCCGCACGGAGGAGGATGCAGCTGTCCCAGTGGATGTTGTTGTAGTACCAGACTGCGTCTCCTCCTCCTCCAGGGCCACCAGCCGCCGATATTCAGCGACAGTGGCATCCAGCCTCCGTTGCCGGGCCATTCGAGCCAGCTCCCTCCTCCTTGATGGTCTCTTGGATTTAGAAGGAGCAACTATATGAAGAAAGAAAGACATAGTCTGTAACCAATGCTCCTTAAGATTAACACAAAATGATTGAGCAGAAATTTGTGTCACAGTACAAGTAGCAAATTGAAAGCACAGTACATAACTATTGAGGACAGTATCTATGTAACCTCCGACTTCTTCATCCTTGCTCTAACATTAGTGGGAGTTTAAGGAACAAATTCTACGAGCACTATGGACTTCCATTACAGTCGACTATGACAATACACCAGTCTTATTCTTCTTCTTCTCTCTTGTTTAGGAAAATTGGTACGTTATCTTATGCAAGCCGGCATGATGCCAGCGCAGTGAACTTGCACCCGAGAAAAACAGACGCACACCATGGTGAGTGAGACAGACTTGCGTTACTGTACCAGTCCAGTACATGCAGGTGGTGAAGCTCTTACTTTTCTATTACGGGTGGCACTGAGAATACTCTGTTAAAAGGGCTACTGCTTAATTAATTTAGCTTTCACCCTATAGTGCAAATGTGTATTAGAAAAGGAAAATGAAGAAGCTAAATAATATGATTATCTATCACTTCACATGAGATGTATTTGATGACATATGGGTGACTTTAGGTGCTTTGCTTATTATTGAGTGAACAGTGATACACCCACACATGAATGACGTACTACTACTAAACTAAAGTTATTAAGAGAGGTAGGGAGTGTCCACCGTAATAACCGGATATATGCTGTGCTTGCAGTTGCAATACAAACTACTGCTACTATTCATGGTAGTATTTGGACAAAATTACAACTTCTTTTCCTTGCCTTTCCTACACTGGAACGGACGTGCGGGTGCGGTGTTACATGCTCTTCTTAAAGTAACACTTAGTTCATCTAGTGACCGTCTACTCTCTCGAGATACACATATGCTATCTAAGAGTCAGATAGTACCATGAATGATCCAGGCATCCATCCATTCAAAGTATATGCACACATACAGTTTCTGTTTCACCCACCCAGGCTGTTCTCCTTCCACCCATCCTTGCTTCATCATTCACCCAGCCATGCACCTTACCATATTCTTTCCTTCCCAGCCACCTCGGGGACCAAGCAAACACATATCATTCTCCTTTGCCAGTCAGCATTACATTTCTCGTCCTTCCACACTTACTTACACCCTTCTTTCGCTTTTCGTTCATCCCATCCATCAAGTTAATCTCAGATCTGATTGGGATTCTTCTCGCCAAAAACTTCACAGCTAAGTCGAAGTACATTTAGAGGAGGCTACTACCTGGTTTATTTATAATACACCTGTGCAGAAAGCACACTCTGCAGTCTTCAATCTCAATAAGTAAGGAATATACAGCTTACCTCTGCCCGCCACCACCGTGTTATCCCTCACAGGCATGTCCTTGTCCGGCACTTGCACGGCCTCCTCCCCAGAGTTGTCCTCGTCCAATGCCGCCCCGCCTCCAGATGTTCCACCTACAAAGTACATTTAATAATGTTAGAATACACCACTCACCACCATATAATATTTGGTCTAGGAGGAAGAAAGAAATGTGAAAAAAACAGTATACAATTTAATAATTTGTGACTGTCTACTCTAAAGTAAAAATGTCCCTTTTTCCAGGGAAGGTTGTTGTCTTGCTGCACTTTTTGGCACAACTGATGAATGCTTGCTTTTTATTTTTAACACGCACCACTTTTTCTCCTAACAGACAGAAGATTGACTTCTAAGAACACGAGCAGGATCAAGTTCAAACCAAGAGAGAGCTCGGCTCGACCACAAGAAATGTGTCGAATTAATCGTCAGCACTAAGCACTTTTCCATTTTCAGTTAAACGTTTACTTTTATGACAAACTTGATTTTAATAAATGTGTTTACTTTTAATAAAGCTTTTAAACTTAAATAGACTCTGTGGTTTTTGGTCCTCCAGACTAGAGTGGATGAGCTAAAGGTTTTGCAATTTTTGCAAGCATGAGTCCGTGCCTCCGACATCATTGGGGATCAATCATCGTTGACTTTGGGAGCTAAATGACTCTGCCACACTATCTAGTCAGTAAGGAGATTGGGGGTTCAACTACAAAGTCTGTTATCACTGAGGTATGTGGAAAGTCTAACAGCACCTATTATAATTGATAAGCTAAGCAATGCATTATTTAGTGTCCATAGTTCTGTTTGTGCAGATTTGTCCCTGCAACAGTAGTAGAATGGATTGTCCTCCTATCCAAACCAAAAGTAAAGTAGTATCTTATTCTTTCTTGGTGGTCATTCACCTTTTTATTGTTGGCAATTGTCAAAGCATACAAATTTAGAAGACTTGAAAAGACATTATGGACAATCCCAGAGGACTGCACTCAGTGCATAGAGCTATTGCTGACTAGAATGGGAGTCCAATGGAATTGCCAAATGTGCAATCTTAGTTAGCTACACAGACAGACTAATAAGAATAATCCAGTAATACCACACGGAGTCATAGTCGAGGCAGGATAAGAATTTAGATCAAAGAACAAGAAGATCAAAGACGATTTAGAAAAAATCGAATGAGGAACGCTAGGAAAAAATAAGTACTCTATATTAAAATTAAAACTTACTGGGGCCAGCAAAGGAGCCCTCGCTGCCCGATCCTGGCCTGCATCCTGAACAGCACCCTCCTCCTCCTCCCCCTCCTGTGTCCTCCTCTTGCTCCTGGGGGAAGCTGATGTACAACATGAAAGAAAGAAAAACAGAAAACATGGATGATATTTGTCAACCAAATCAAACATTTCAAAAGAACTAACAAAATATTTTGGCGAAATAGCAAATAGACAACTATTCCACCGGATATATTATTGACCAATCTCATGTGGTCTACTACGTTATTAGTATTGCTTGATTTGCGGACCGTCGAATTGGAAACTTCTTATGTAACTCACTAAACAAAGTACTAAAAAGGTTTGCCTAGGATTGGCAGGCAGCAGTCCGCAGCACGCGAAGTGACAGCCAAAGTCCATCGTGATTGCAGATCAGCGACAACACTAAAGTTTCCTACTACATTAACCAGTCATTAAAATACTCAAACTATCAATCCACCACCACTATTTCTTCTTATCGCCATGTGTACAAAGGAAGGACTGGACTTGAGTCTGTAGGGGCTGATTTAGAAGCCCCTTGCGGCTCTTTTGCTCCATTGTTGCGTGACTTTTGTGACGCAGCGGCAGCACAAAAGAGGTGCAATGGTGCGGCGTATAATAACAACGTGACGCATATGGGAGATGCATCACGTTGTAAAGCCCTGCGCCATCAGGGGGCGTTCCGGCGCAAGGGAGGGCATTCCTGCGCAGGAACGCATCCTAAAAGTGGCTGAGGGAAATCTACAAGATTTCAATCACTCACTTTAACGACAATGATGCGTGACTCAAACCCTGCGCCTGCTTGAAGCAGATGTACGGCTTGACGCAGCATTGGGGAGATAGGGCACCCCAGAGCATTAATGGAGCTGTGCCATCGTTGCGACGCAACTCCAGCAATGCGCCGCCTTTACGGTACAGATGCGTAATGCTTTGGTGACGTTTTGGGCCCATGGTGCGCCGCATTGTAAATACGGCGCACCATGGGTGATGGTAGCGTGGTGCACAATTACTGGCGCATCCCTGCTACTTTGCAGGGATGCGCCAGTAATTAAAAATCTGAACCTTAGTGTGTAGCATTACGCAGTTCTTTAAACTACACACAAAATCGAAAACAAATAAGCATAGTAGCAACACTACTGAGAAGAAGAGCAGTGCACCTGAAATGCACAGAAGATTTTGAAATATAATTTACCTACAATGTAATGAGCAGCATTATTGCTCTTGGTAAAAAACAAAAATTTGCAATATAATAACACAGCAGGAGAAAACAGAGTAGTAAAGAAATAGCTACTACTACTCACCAAGCCCGGGGATCTCGAGGCCAAGAAGGTCAAGCAGATCTCGTTCATGGGTCAGGACATCCGTACAGCGGTGGGTGGCCTGGTTGTAGGTGCACCGGACCCGAGAGTGGTGGTACATGGCGCGGCACACCTTATCCCACCGCTTCCGGCGCTCCCGGATCCCGTACCCGACACCGATCCTGCCGCCTGCCATGATGGTCCTGGGGAGGCGGCGCTGAACATAAAAAATGAGTGCGGCCACCTCCTCCGGGCTAAAGATCTCCCTGGGTACGACCTGCTCCCCCCTCAAACGCCTGCACGGGAGCCGGGCACGGGGTGCGGGACCCTTCCCCTTCTCGGGATGCTTCCCGGCTCCCTTCACCATGGTCTGGGCGGAAAGGAATAAAGAAAATAGAATAGGGAAGAGAAGAAAAGAAAAGAAAAGAGTTTAAAAAAGTAGTTTAAAATTAACCAAAAGTAGCAGTAAACACAAAAATATAGGGCTAGAAAAATGAGGGATAGATAATAAGTAAAATAGATAAAAAAAACTTCAAACAAGCCAAGGATGACAGAGATTTAGAGAGGATACAAAAAGCATGCCCAGAACCATAGCAATGAATGAGAAACAAGATGGCCGCGCCCGTTCACGACCGCGTGGGTAAGTTCGCGCAAGATTTTCCTCGCGAACACTTGCGAAATTGTACTGGCGAGCCGCACACTTTGCGAGATTACACTTCACGCCCGGAAACGGAAATACGTCATGCAAACAAGATGGCCGCGCCCTAAGCATGGGCGAATTTTGCGGATCTCGCGTTCGCGAATTTTGCGGATTTGCGGATTCGCAATCCGCAAAATCCGCGAATTCCCGCGAATTTGCGGATTTTTTTTTTTTTTGGTGTTCGCCCGTGTTTCTGCCAGTTCGCGAGGGTTTTTACAATTTCGCAATTTGCGAACTTACCTGTCGGGTCGCAAGTTTTGCGAACTTGTTGTTTCTACATGTCCAGCCTGTTTGGGACGCTCTTCTTCATCACTGCCACTCTCTGTCACCACTGCCACTCTCTGACTACTCATACCACCCTCTGGCCCACCCATGCCACCCTCTGTTTCATCACCACACCCTCTGGTTGTCCAGTGTACATTATTTTCGGCAAAGCAAAGCACACCTTCCCTGCCTCAAGTGACCTGAATTAATTTGGGGCTGAATAATGTGTCACAGAATATTTTTTTAGCTGGCACCTGCTTCCTTAGTGCGCCCTGATTAGTGATCTTTTGCACTTGCTAAATGCTTTCATTGTTGCAAAATTAGTTACAACACCTGCCCTGCCCCAACTGACAATAATGAATTAGGGGCTAATTAATGTGTCACTGAAAGAATTTAAAGTTCCAGCCTGGCACCTGCTTGTCTGCTCCTTTAGCTGTAAATCAGGACCTTTGTGGCATACAGTTAAGGTCAGAGCAGGGTCACACAATAGTTGCAAGCAGGCAACCGAATTCTGGAGGGCCCCCTCAGGAAGCACTACAAAGAATCGTTACAAATCATGAGGTTGACCTTTTGCACCTGCTCATTGCTTTTGCTTTTGCTGAAATCGTTTTTCGGTTTTTTTCGCGCTATTCGCGGGGCGCGGCGTCGTGCGAAACCGACCGCGGAAGCCGCCAATTCGTGCGAATGAGCATTTTATTTTTTTGCGGCTTGTTCGCGAGTTTTTTTGCAGTATTCGCGAGCCGCTTGCAGCGCAACACGCGAATTTACCCCAAGGTCGAGTACGGGCGCGGCCATTTTGTTTGCGTGACGTATTTCCGTTTCCGCCCGCTATGTATAATCTCGCGCAGTAAGCGCATTGCGAGTAGAGGTTCGCACGAGATCGCGCGGGAAATCTAGAGGTTCGCACGAGATCGCGAGGAAAATCTCGCGCGAACTTACTTTCGCGCTCGTGAACGGGCGCCGGCCATCTTGTTTTTCATTCATTTCCTGTGTCTGGGCATGGTGTTTAATCCTCTTGGTATCTTTGCCATCCTTTGCTTGTTTTCAGTTTTTTTTTTTACGATTTTGCTTCTTATCTATCCCTCTCTTTTCCTAGCTGTATATTTTTGTCTTTTCTGCTATTTTTCTTTACTTTTAAACTACTTTTTTAAACTCTTTTCTTTTCTTCTTCCCTATCCTATTCTTTCTTAATTTTCTACTTCTTCCTACCTTACCTGCCCAGACCATGGTCAAGCCAGGCGCCGTGAAGCTGCCCAGGCACTTGAGGGCCGCAGCGGCGGCGGGGAGTAGTGCTGGACCCAGTGGCAGGACAGCATGCGGGAGATTGAGGGGGGAGCAGGTGACGCGACAGGAGATATTCAGACCGGAGGAAGTGGGCGCGCTGGTCTACTTCGTCCAGCGCCGCCTGCCCAGGACCATCGCGGGAGGCGGCAGGATCGCGGCCGGCGGCTACAACATGCGGGAGCGCCGGAAGCGGTGGGAGAAGGTGTGCTGGGCCATATCCCACCTCTACGGGGTCCAGCGCACCTACAGCCAGGTCACCCATCGCTGGACGGACCTCCTGGACCGCGAGCGCGACCTGCTGGACCAGCTCGGCTTGGAGATCCCCGGGCTTGGTGAGTAGTAGTAGCCATTTAATCACTCACTACTATGATGTTTTCTCCTGCTCTGTGTTGTTGTATTGCAAATATTTGTTTTTTACATGGAGCAAGCCAATAATGCCGCTGATGACGATTACATTGTAGTTAAATTATATTTCAAAATCTTCTGTGCATTTCAGGTGCACTGCTCTCCTTCTCAGTGGCGTTGCTACTATGCTTATTTGTTTTCTATTTCGTGGTCTCATTGGCCTGAGTAACTATTATGTATGAGTGTACTTTACAGAACTGCGTAATGCTAGACACTAGGGGGCAGATTACATTTACAAGCCCCTTGCGCCACGTTTACGTTGCCTTGCGTGACGCAACAGCGGCGTAAACGTGCCGCATCCCTGCGAGTCATTTACAGCATGACGCATCTAGGGAGATGCGTCACGTTATAAAGCCATGGGCCTGCACCACAATGGGTGCGTTCCTAGTACGCAGGGTAGGCGGTCCAGCGGCTGTGCGCCTCGCAAAATTGCCTGCGTGAAATGTACAAGATTTAACGCAGGCACTTCTGCGACGCTGCTACGTCAATTCAATTCCTTATGTCTGCTCGAAGCAGGCGAAAGGACTGACACAGCATGTTAAGTATTGGGTGGCCCTGAGCATTACTGGAGTTGCATTGCGTTGGCGACGTGACTCCAGCGATGCGCCGCTCTTACGTGACGAGATGCGTCACGCAAGTGCCTACCCTTGCGCCAGGGCGCGCCGCATTGTAAATGAGGCACATCTGCCGTGTCGCAAGGGTAGTTTTGCGTGACGCATTTGATCTGGCGCATCTCTGGAGATGCGCCAGAACGCGTAAGTAAGTATGCCCCTAAGGGGCAGAATTGCAATTACCGTCGCATCCCTGCAAAGTAGCAGGGATGCGCCATTAATTGTGCGGCCCGCTACCACCACCAAACATGGTGCGCCGTATTTGCAATGCGGCGCACCATGGGCCCAAAACGTCACCGAAGCTTTACTGCTGGAGTTGCGTCGCAACGATGGCGCAGCTCCATCAATGCTCTGGGGTACCCTATCTCCCCAATGCTGGGTCAAGAGGTATGTCTGCTTCAAGCAGGTGCAGGGTTTGTGTGACGCATCATTGTCCTAAAGGTGACTGATTGATATTTTGTAGATTTCCCTCAGCCACTATTAGGATGTGTTCCAGCGCAGGAATGCCCTCCCTTGCGCCGGAACGCACCCTGATGGCGCAGGGCTTTATAACGGGATGCATCTCCCAAATGCGTCACGTTGTTATAATATTATACGCCGCACCATGGCGCCCTTTTTTGTTTAGCTGCTGCGTCACAAAAGTCACGCAAGAACGGCGCAAAAGAGCCGCAAGGGCTTAAATCTGCCCCTTCCTTTGTAACCCTGACAATAAGAAAAATAGTGGCGGTGGATTGATAGTTTGACTATTTAAATGACTGGTAATGTAGCAGGCAACTGTTAGTGTTGTCACTGATCTGACTGAAATCACAATGGAGTTTGTCTGTCACTTTGCGTCTTGCCTGCGGACTGCGGACTGCCAGTCCTAGGTGAACGTTTCAGTACTTTGTTTAGTGAGTTACGTGACTTTCGAAGTCACAGGTCCGCAAATAAATGAAAAGTAACCATAATCAATATAATTTCGCGGAAATATTTTGTTATTGTTCTTTTGAAATGTTTGATTTGGTTGACATTGACAAGCAACAATCATCCATGTTTTCTGTTCTTTCTTTCATGTTGTACGTCAGCTCCCCCCAGGGGCGAGAGGAGGACACAGGAGCAGCAGGCGGCGGATGCTGTTCAACAGGGCCAGGATCGGGCAGGCGAGGGCTCCTCTGCTGGCCCCAGTAAGTTTTCATTTTAGACTAGTACCTATTTTTCCTAGCGTTCCTCATTTGACTTTTTTCAAAATTGTCTTTGCTCTTCTTGTAGACTGTATCTAAATTCTTATCCTGCCTCTACTATGACTCCCTGTGGTATTACTAGATTATTCTTATTAGTCTGTCTGTGTAGCTAACTAAGATTGCACGGTTGGCGAAACTCCCATGATTCTAGTCAGCAATAGCTCTATCAACTTAGTGCAGTCCTCTGGGATTGTCCATAATGTCTTTTGAAGTGTTCTATCTGGACTCATGCTTGCAAAAATTGCAAAACCTTTCGCTCAGTCACTCTAGTCTGGACCAAAAAACACAGATTGTATTTAAGTTTAAAAGCTTTATTAAAAGTAAACACATTTATTAAAATGAAGTTATAATAAAACTAAACGTTTAACTGATAATGGAAAAGTGGTTAGTGCTGACGATTAATTGAAGACATTTCTTGTGGTCGAGCCGAGCTCTCACCTGGTTTCAACTTGATCTTGTTGTTAGAAGTCCATCTTCTGTCTGTGTGGAGAAAAATGGTGCGTGTTAAAAAAACAGCCTTCATCAGTTGTGCCAAAAAGTGCAGCACGACAACCTTCCCTGGAAAAAGGGACATTTTTTTTAACTTTAACGTAGACAGTCACAAATTACATTGTTTTCACATGTCTTCATTCCTAGACCAAATACTAGTGACTAGTGAGTGCTTTATTCTAACATTGTTAAATGTACTTTGTAGGTGGAACATCTGGTGGCGGGGCCAGTGTGGAGGTGGTGGTGCTCGACACGGAGGCGGAGGCCGATTCTTCAGGGGAGGAGGCGGCGGCGGCGGCTGTGAGAGTTGAGACGGTGGTGGTGGCGGCCAGAGGTAAGCTCTTATATATTCCTTACTTATTGAGATTGAAGACTAGCTGGGAAGGCAAGAATATGAGATGCATGGCTGGGTGAATGATGAAGCAATGATGGGTGGAAGGACAACAGCCTGGGTGGGTGACACAGAAACTGTATGTGTCCATATACCTGGATCATGCTACTATCTGACTCTTAGATAGCATATGTGTATCTAGAGCAGGGGTACTCCTAGTACGGCCCGCGGGCCGGTGGTGGCCCGGCAAGCCTTCCTTGGCGGTGCGCAGACCTTGCAGACAATCACTGCTCCCCCGGCCCCCACAGAGCAGAGGCTTTTTTGTATTTCACCTGTTAGCGCCCCTGCATCTCCACTCTGACAATCACTGCTCCCCCGGCCCCCACAGAGCAGAGTGGAGATGCAAGGCCACAAAGAGGTGAAATAGAACAAAGCCTCTGCTCTGTGGGGCCGGGCAAGCAGTGATTGTCAGGGTGGAGAAGCAGGGGCGCTAAAACAAACAAAGCCTCAATAATATGTTAATGGTCTTTTAAAGACCTGTTAAGTACTTTGGTGTTGTTGTCTGTGTGTGCACGTTGAGGAAGCGGTCTCAACCCGGGCTGAAGGCTGACACAGATAGACACACACACAGTGAGATGACAGAGGGGGAGGGAGAGGGAGGGCAGGAGGGAGAGAGAGATGGAGGGAGGGCAGGAGGGAGAGCAGGAGGGAGAGAGATGTATGTAAATGCTGGGTCTGGTGGCTCAGTGGATGAGGGCATCTGCTGCAGGGACCTGTGTGCAACCTCATGGTCACAAGTTATCGTTTTGCTTTAGCCCCGCCCCCTCTGACTCCGCCCCCACCAGTGCGGCCCTCGGCCCCAAACTACACTGTAAATGTAGCCCCTGAGAGAAAGTTTGTGAGTACCCATGATCTAGAGAGAGTAGACGGTCAGTGGATGAACTAAGTGTAACTTTGAAGAGCATGTAACACTGCACCCGCACGTCCGTTCCAGTGTAGGAAAGGCAAGGAAAAGAACTTTTAATTTTGTCCAAATACTACCATAAATAGTAGCAGTAGTTTGTATTGCAAGCACTGCATAGATCCGGTTATTATGGTGGCCACTCCCTACCTCTCTTAATAAGTTTAGTAGTACTCAGTCATTCATGTGTGGATGTATCACTGGTCACTCAATAAAAAGCAAAGCACCTAAAGTCATCCCATATATAAGCAAAAACATCCCATGTGAAGTGATAGATAATCAGATTATTTAACTTCTTCAATTTTCCATTTCTAGTACTCATTTCCACTGTAGGGTGAAAGTTAAATTAATTAAGCAGTAGCCCTTGAGCTGTAACAGAGTATTCTCAGTGCCACCCGTAATAGAAAAGTAAGAGCTTCACCACCTGCATGTACTGGACGGGTACAGTAACGCAACGGCAACGCAAGTCTAGGTCACTCCTCATGGATATTGGATATTGGATAGGTATTTGTATAGCGCTGACGTTCGCTCCCAAGGGAGCATCTTGGCGCTGTAAAACCTAGGACCAGATCACCGGGGGGGGAAGTTTGGGGGACTAGATCGCTGATTTGGTCCAGTCATCGGAGAGATTGAAAATCCACGTTTTGAGGAGCTTCCTGAAAGGCTTCTCCTGCGTCTGAAGTCTGAGATGCCTTGGCATACTGTTCCAGGCTTTGATGGCAAGGAGACTGAGTGTTTTTCCGCCCTTAGTGTTCAGGTTGAATTTGGGGGGAGTCATGAGATTTTCTTGCGAGGATCTGAGAGTGCGACCCGGGGAATAGTGAGGGAAGCGTCTCGACAGGTAGACTGGGCCAGATTTGTTGAAGGCACGGAAGGCTACAATGAGAATTTTGAAGAGTATTCTCTTGTGTAAGGGGAGCCAATGTAAGAATTTGAGGGCAGTAGAAATAGAAGATTTCCGTGGCAGTTTGAGGACGAGCCGAGCAGCAGTGTGCAGGACACTCTGTAGTTTCAGTCTGGTGGATTTTTTGGTCCCTGCCAGGAGGCCATTACAGTAGTCTACTCGGGAAAGTATGAGGGCTACCGCAATGGTCTTTCTGGAGTCGAGCGGAAGGAAGTCAAAAAATTTTCGCATGGATTTAATGATTCCGAAGCATTTACCTGCTACTGTCGCGACGTGGGTATCAAAAGAGAGATCGGAGTCGAAAATTACTCCGAGGTTTCTGGCCGATGAAACTGTCTGCGGTGGCGTGCGTCTCTTTTTCTCGGGTGCAAGTTTACTGCGCTGGCATTATGCCGGCTTGCAGAAAATAACGTACCAATTTTCCAAAACAAGAGATAAGAAGAAGAATAAGACTGGTGTACTTTCATAGTCGACTCCAATGGAAGTCCACAGTGCTCGTAGAATTTGTTCCTTAAACTCCCACTAATGTTAGAGCAAGGATGAAGAAGTGTGAGGTTAGATAGATACTGGCCTCAATAGTTATGTAATGCGCTTGCAAGTTGCTAGTTGTACTGCAACACAAATTTCTGCTGAATGATTGAGTTAATCTTAAAGAGCATTGGTTACAGACTATGTCTTTCTTTCTTCATATAGGTTCTCCTTCCAAACGATCAAGGAGGAAGGAGCTGGCTAGAGCGGCCCGGCAACGGAGGATCGAGGCCACTGTTGCGGAATATCGGCGGCTGGTGGCCCTGGAGGACGTGGAAAGTGTGCAGTCGACAACTACAACAACGTCGTCTGCATCGGCCTCCGTGGCCCCACGGGCTGCCACCCAGCACAGTGGTCCACCCAGACTGAGCCGGGCTGCCAAAGGCAAACGCCACCGCCGAGCAGCAAGGCCAACAGCTGCCTCTCACAGGCATTGCACCTGCAAGGCAGTGAAGGCACGCCTGCGCCGCACTACCCTGATGGTGTCCCGCCTTCAGCAGGAGCTCACCTTGCTCCGCGAGGAGCATGATGCCCTGGCCCAAAAAGTTAACAGCATCCACCCATAGTGTCCCTTGCCCCTTTTTTAGAGACTTTTGGGGGGTGGGAATTGGGAGTTGGGTTTTTGGGGACTTTTGAAGGACAATCGTTGGGGTTAGGGAGGGTCTTGCGGGAGATTATTTTGTTCGGGATATAAATATACTTTTTCAAACTTTATCTGAGCATACCTGTTTTTTACTGCTTGCCTGGTGGGTGGGGGTTTAACGTTGACTGTTTTCCTGAAAGTTTAGTTCCATTTTCTTCCTTTAAGTGTAAATGCCCAAATGTTTTCAACACTAAGTGCCTCTCACAGACTAAGTGAAGTGAATCCAAGAGTCCTAGGACTTTAGTAGTACTACCTTCAGTCTCTCGTCTCTCGTACTAATACTCCATTATACCCCCAAACCACCAAACGCTTATCTTACCTGTAATTTGTGTTTGAAAGTAGGGCTAGACCCAGGGCTGGCTCCACGGGAAACACCGAATAACGTTGGCAATCTTGGTCGGATAAAATTTCCTCATAGCGGTGGTACTAGTGGTGTGACACAGTGGCAGTTGCATGCCTATGAAAAAAAAGAAAATGAAATCTGGTTTGTCCTCCGGAGCAATTCAACGGTACAACTGAGAATATAGCAGGTGACAGAAGTACAGTAGAGCAGTGCCACATTGTAGCCTAACAAATGGTAAAGTATAACTACTAATTCGGTTGAAGTTCTTTCACATTAGCAATGGTTCTTTGTCAAGCAGAGTAAGAATATATCATCGACAACTGTGGAAAGAAAGAATGCGACAGTACAGGGCCTGTGTGGAATTATTGATAACGATATTCAACATAAGGTCTCTGTAGCCAGATACCCGAGAGCCTTGCTGGTCACTATAAATCCATTCACAACAACACTCAATGGGGTTGGTCTGGAAGGTGTCAGGTTTACTCCCCGTGATCCAGTCGATGCAAATATGGTTCCACCTCCAAATGTCACCAACACCCAGAAGTGTAAACACAGGGTGTTCGAGCCATTAGGCGGGGGAGAAAAATAACAAACTAAAATAAAAAATGTGGGATGGGTAAAGGTAGGGTCAGCAGGGAAAGGATACCTGTAACAGAAGACAAGACAGGCATCAGTGAAGTGCTGTCCTAACATACAAGGGTACTCTCATATAGTCTCACTAAATAACCAAGGAAGTAGACAAGTACCTGAGCACCAAGAAAACATGACCTTGGAAAGGAAATACTATAGCCCTTCTGCCACAATCTGTGAGGAAGGCCTAAGAAACACATAAACATATAGTTAACGAACACACTCCTGTCGCACCAAACACACTCGCGTTATACTAAGACATCAAACCCACTACTCACAACATACCACAAACTTGGTAGAGGACTCAATGTACAAAGGGGGTTCCAAATAGTCAAAGCAAAGATGTATGGTCCAACAAAAAGGAAGAGGGAAACGGTAGTGTGTAGGAAGCAAGAACTACAACACTGCGCTCTCTAAGTAATGACCCAGTAGAGAATCTTTGGTGAAGGTCAAACAGAAAAACGTAGTTGCGACCACCACTGAATTCTGCCAACAACACACCCCACGGTGCACTACACAAAGAGAACTGGGGTAGCCTGTAGTTACCTCACTACATGCCCAGTTATGGAGGTCCTTTGAAATACACAGTTATACAACGGAGACGCGTAGTTGTCCTTACTACCGCGCTCCGTTTTAATAGTACAAAAACGATCCCCGATGTGAACGCTAACACGTGGTATAGACCGCCACTGTGCTCCGCCACACACAATTCAACCAAACAGGAATTCATCAAAGGTAGAATTCTGTTAGAAACCAGTCACAGAACCTCCCTTAACAATCCGTTCAGGCAGTAATCAGCTGACCGCACGGGCGGCCGAAGAGTTTAGAGCGGCTTTACCTGAAGACGCGTGAAGTCCGTCTACCGCCAAGCACAGAACACGGAAGCGCTCCCCACTGAGCCTCAGGCGGGGGGGGGAAGGTGATAGTCCACAGGAGACACGATAGAAAAGCATGCAGAGCGTCCGCTCTCATGCCGGTGCAGAACAGAAACCAGAATAACGCGCAACAGGAAGCGCGTCTGTTCCCCAGATAAACTTCCTGCAAGTCTCCCGCCTACTCATGGGAAATGTAGTTTCATAGTACGGTAGGCACTTAGGGGCTGCGTAACCTGACAGAAGGTATAGTAGATAGAAAAGGAGAAATTGCTTTTTTTCTAGGTGTCCCCTCACTCACCAGGGTTGCCCCTTGGTGACATGCTTCATCATTGGGGCCATCCCAGTCCTCTACGGCCTGGGGCGTGCTGCGACTTGCGAATTACGTAGGAGCACTTACAAATGGCTATGTGTGGTGCAGATGTGATAGTGGAGTGGACTAAGTGATGTGTTAAGGGATCAATTTAGAAGCCTAGAGAGAGCCAAGAAATGCAGTCACAGTCAGAGAAAAAGGCAAGGGATACTGTATCTATGTGGTTGTAGTGGTCCTGTTGGAAGTGGTAAGTAAGTTGCCTGCAGAAAAAAAATCCTCCTATTAGCGGCACTCCTCCATTGCAGCCGACGCTTCGTCCATCGATGTTGGTCACCAGAAGACACCCTGTAAAAAAAAGCACAGCATAGACAAACAATTGAACATAAACAATTCTTTGGGTACAAACCTATCCATCAATCTTTGAAAGTGCATGCACTACTGCATGCATGTCAGTGAAAAGTAAGTAGTACATTCGACAACTGTGGAAGAAAGAATGCAACAGTAAAGGGCCTATGTGTAAATTATTGATAACGATATTCAACATAAGGTCTCTGTAGCCAGATACCCGAGAGCCTTGCTGGTCACTATAAATCCATTCACAACAACACTCAGTGGGGTTAGTCTGGAAGGTATAGTAGATAGAAAAGGAGAAATTGCTTTTTTTCTAGGTGTCCCCTCACTCACCAGGGTTGCCCCTTGGTGACATGCTTCATCATTGGGGCCATCCCAGTCCTCTACGGCCTGGGGCGTGCTGCGACTTGCGAATTACGTAGGAGCACTTACAAATGACTATGTGTGGTGCAGATGTGATAGTGGAGTGGACTAAGTGATGTGTTAAGGGATCAATGTAGAAGCCGAGAGAGAGCCAAGAAATGCAGTCACAGTCAGAGAAAAAGGCAAGGGATACTGTATCTATGTGGTTGTAGTGGTCCTGTTGGAAGTGGTAAGTAAGTTGCCTGCAGAAAAAAAATCCTCCTATTAGCGGCACTCCTCCATTGCAGCCGACGCTTCGTCCATCGATGTTGGTCACCAGAAGACACCCTGTCCACTGCCTGCCTGATGCTGAATTGTGGCTCGCTACTGTGAAGCCTGACTCCATCCTTTTTTCCCCATTGCAGAGACTGAAACCCGGCCTGTAATTATTCAACGAAAAACAGGAAGTGATATAATATTACAACACCACTGATAAATAAATATAAGGTATGTAGGCTGTGGAGTGCAAAAAGTCACAATTTGTTTTTCCTAGTAGACAGTACAATATTTTTGAAAGTGCGTACTCTGAGTCACCTTTTGAAGGATAAATAAGTATGGGCAAATTAATGTAGCGGATCTTGCCCCTCAAGCTAGGTGTACTGTAAACTGTGTTTTAGAACAAAATTAGATCTTCCTAGCAGTGCTCCCACCCAGACCCTTACTAAAGCCAGTCGCAAAAATGTAGAAGACCCCCAATCAAATCTCAAAAAACGAGGCCTAGCAGAAAACTGGTGACAAAACTTACTTTGAAAGTAAAAGTAGGCCGAAGTACCCTAATTACCCATTACCCACCGTGGATTGCATTCAAACCACTTGCAAGCAACCAAGCAAAAGTAGCCATAGCCAGCATCGCTCCAAGACTCGAAATCCCCCCCACTCAAACACATGCAATAGAAATACTGCTAACCCTAACGAACCCTAAGTTAAGAATAGTGGCAAAGGCTTTCTTTAACTATGCCAAATCCCCCCTTTCCCACCATGGATTTTCTTCAAATGACTTGCAACCAAAATTACACATTCTCACGAGTGCTCTAAGACCCCAGAACTCAGTTGGAAAAATCTAGAACACCCCGAAACACATGCAATCCTGCTGCTAGGGCTAACCCTAACGAACCCTAAGTTACAAAAAGTGCCAAAACTAAAGGCTTTTCCACGCGGATTTTGTCCCAACCACTTCTACCCGGTATTAGACCTTCCCAGGAATGCCCCAAGACCCGGCAACCCACCCGCCAAGAAGCGTAACACCCCCAAACAGGCCAAAAGCAAAATCTCATACTTGCAATATTTCTGGGCCTTCGGTCCAAACGCGCTGCGTAGCTAGGCCATAAGTCGGGGTTGGCACGACGGATTTCCTGAAAAGCAAATGCAATCAAGATTAGAGTGTCCCAGCAGTGCTCCCAGACCACGAAACTCACCCGCAAACAGACGGAACCCCCCCTAAGAGCACCTCAAAGGCAAGCAAGTCATCAAAAACACAAAAAAAATTCCGCCTGGGATTTGGTCCAAAACATTTTTATCCGGTATTAGAGCTTCCCAGCAATGGCCCCAGAGCCGTCAACCCAGGAGAAAACGAGTAGAAGACCCCCAAACAGCCAAAGAGCAAAAGTACAAAAATGGGGACTTAGTCAATTTTTCACAAATTTCCCAAATCACTCCGCGCGCGCTCTGCAGCTAGGCCCTAAGTCCCCTCTGCCACCATGGATTTGCTTCAAACCTCTTGCAAAGTAAAGTATATATAGCCAGCAGTGCTCCCAGACCACGAAACTCACCCACAAACACCAGGAAGCCCCCCAAACAGGCCCCCGAAAACGCTACATAGAGCAAAATGTCAGAAATAGCCAAAAAAAAATCGGCCTGGATTTTGTCCCAACCACTTCTACCCGGTATTAGACCTTCCCAGGAATGCCCCAAGACCCGTCAACCCACCCGCCAAGAAGCATAACACCCCCAAACAGGCCAAAAGCAAAATCTCATACTTGCAATATTTCTGGGCCTTCGGTCCAAACGCGCTGCGTAGCTAGGCCATAAGTCGGGGTTGGCACGACGGATTTCCTGAAAAGCAAATGCAATCAAGATTAGAGTGTCCCAGCAGTGCTCCCAGACCACGAAACTCACCCGCAAACAGACGGAACCCCCCCTAAGAGCACCTCAAAGGCAAGCAAGTCATCAAAAACACAAAAAAAATTCCGCCTGGGATTTGGTCCAAAACACTTTTATCCGGTATTAGAGCTTCCCAGCAATGGCCCCAGAGCCGTCAACCCAGGAGAAAACGAGTAGAAGACCCCCAAACAGCCAAAGAGCAAAAGTACAAAAATGGGGACTTAGTCAATTTTTCACAAATTTCCCAAATCACTCCGCGCGCGCTCTGCAGCTAGGCCCTAAGTCCCCTCTGCCACCATGGATTTGCTTCAAACCTCTTGCAAAGTAAAGTATATATAGCCAGCAGTGCTCCCAGACCACGAAACTCACCCACAAACACCAGGAAGCCCCCCAAACAGGCCCCCGAAAACGCTACATAGAGCAAAATGTCAGAAATAGCCAAAAAAAAATCGGCCTGGATTTTGTCCCAACCACTTCTACCCGGTATTAGACCTTCCCAGGAATGCCCCAAGACCCGTCAACCCACCCGCCAAGAAGCATAACACCCCCAAACAGGCCAAAAGCAAAATCTCATACTTGCAATATTTCTGGGCCTTCGGTCCAAACGCGCTGCGTAGCTAGGCCATAAGTCGGGGTTGGCACGACGGATTTCCTGAAAAGCAAATGCAATCAAGATTAGAGTGTCCCAGCAGTGCTCCCAGACCACGAAACTCACCCACAAACACCAGGAAGCCCCCCAAACAGGCCCCCGAAAACGCTACATAGAGCAAAATGTCAGAAATAGCCAAAAAAAATCAGCCTGGATTTTGTCCCAACCACTTCTACCCGGTATTAGACCTTCCCAGGAATGCCCCAAGACCCGTCAACCCACCCGCCAAGAAGCATAACACCCCCAAACAGGCCAAAAGCAAAATCTCATACTTGCAATATTTCTGGGCCTTCGGTCCAAACGCGCTGCGTAGCTAGGCCATAAGTCGGGGTTGGCACGACGGATTTCCTGAAAAGCAAATGCAATCAAGATTAGAGTGTCCCAGCAGTGCTCCCAGACCACGAAACTCACCCACAAACACCAGGAAGCCCCCCAAACAGGCCCCCGAAAACGCTACATAGAGTAAAATGTCAGAAATATCCAAAAAAAAATCGGCCTGGATTTTGTCCCAACCACTTCTACCCGGTATTAGACCTTCCCAGGAATGCCCCAAGACCCGTCAACCCACCCGCCAAGAAGCATAACACCCCCAAACAGGCCAAAAGCAAAATCTCATACTTGCAATATTTCTGGGCCTTCGGTCCAAACGCGCTGCGTAGCTAGGCCATAAGTCGGGGTTGGCACGACGGATTTCCTGAAAAGCAAATGCAATCAAGATTAGAGTGTCCCAGCAGTGCTCCCAGACCACGAAACTCACCCACAAACACCAGGAAGCCCCCCAAACAGGCCCCCGAAAACGCTACATAGAGCAAAATGTCAGAAATAGCCAAAAAAAAATCGGCCTGGATTTTGTCCCAACCACTTCTACCCGGTATTAGACCTTCCCAGGAATGCCCCAAGACCCGTCAACCCACCCGCCAAGAAGCATAACACCCCCAAACAGGCCAAAAGCAAAATCTCATACTTGCAATATTTCTGGGCCTTCGGTCCAAACGCGCTGCGTAGCTAGGCCATAAGTCGGGGTTGGCACGACGGATTTCCTGAAAAGCAAATGCAATCAAGATTAGAGTGTCCCAGCAGTGCTCCCAGACCACGAAACTCACCCACAAACACCAGGAAGCCCCCCAAACAGGCCCCCGAAAACGCTACATAGAGCAAAATGTCAGAAATAGCCAAAAAAAAATCGGCCTGGATTTTGTCCCAACCACTTCTACCCGGTATTAGACCTTCCCAGGAATGCCCCAAGACCCGTCAACCCACCCGCCAAGAAGCATAACACCCCCAAACAGGCCAAAAGCAAAATCTCATACTTGCAATATTTCTGGGCCTTCGGTCCAAACGCGCTGCGTAGCTAGGCCATAAGTCGGGGTTGGCACGACGGATTTCCTGAAAAGCAAATGCAATCAAGATTAGAGTGTCCCAGCAGTGCTCCCAGACCACGAAACTCACCCACAAACACCAGGAAGCCCCCCAAACAGGCCCCCGAAAACGCTACATAGAGCAAAATGTCAGAAATAGCCAAAAAAAAATCGGCCTGGATTTTGTCCCAACCACTTCTACCCGGTATTAGACCTTCCCAGGAATGCCCCAAGACCCGTCAACCCACCCGCCAAGAAGCATAACACCCCCAAACAGGCCAAAAGCAAAATCTCATACTTGCAATATTTCTGGGCCTTCGGTCCAAACGCGCTGCGTAGCTAGGCCATAAGTCGGGGTTGGCACGACGGATTTCCTGAAAAGCAAATGCAATCAAGATTAGAGTGTCCCAGCAATGCTCCCAGACCACGAAACTCACCCACAAACAGACGGAACCCCCCCTAAGAGCACCTCAAAGGCAAGCAAGTCATCAAAAACACAAAAAAATTTCCGCCTCGGATTTGGTCCAAACCACTTTTAGTGCTTCCCAGCAATGGCCCCAGACCCGTCAACTCACCTGCAAAGAGGTAGAACAACACCCCCACAAGTGCTGAGTCTTTCTTCATTGGGCGTAAACCAGCCCTCTGCTTTGATGGAAATAGGAGTCTGGAGGAGGAGGATAGAGGAGCATGTTCTTCTGAACTTGTGAACCTGAGGAATGCAGACTGCGGCACCTTCAAATAAATTAGCAAACAAGTGAAGACAGTTCTGCTGATGGGCTTGTTTTTGTGATTATCTGATTAAAGTTTGAATTACATTAACTGTGCACAACAAAGAAAGACAGACACACAGGAATAAAAGTGAATAAGGATGAAAAAGAAAGTTATTGATTCGTTGTCTCATTTTCAGGGCTCGAAGTCGGTATCACGGTCCAGGAATAAGAATAAGGCTTCGTCATCATACTCTGCAAATTCAGGCAGGGTGAGCTCAGTGTCACCTGACAGAGTAGAAATTCCCTCATCTATGTTGCTGGCCACCTCCTCTTCATCCGGCACGCTCTCTCGTACTCTGAAATCTGGTGGTATGAGGTGCTGATTCATCTTGATCATTGTTAACCTCTCCACATTTTTGGGCGAGAGGCGGCTCCGTTTGGGAGTTACAATCCCACCAGCCGCACTGAAAACCCGTTCAGAAGACACGCTTGCGAGTGGGCAAGACAAGTAGTTTAAAGCCAGGTTGGTGAGCTGTGGCCACAATTCTTTTTTCCCATGCCAATACGCCAATGGGTCAGAATTAACATAGACCTCTGTTGAGTCATTCAGATAGTCCTTCACCATCGACTCAAGGTCCTCATCCAAGGTTCCTCCACTTTGCTTAGCTCTTGCTGTGCCTCTGACCTTTTGAGAACCAAACCCACGCAGAGCTAGCCAATCCTCTTCAGCCTCCAATGTTTCTGTTGTCTTTCGTGCAGATGATCCGGTTGCCGGTGTCTTTAACGGCTGAGAGGTCACTTGTGCCACAGCCACAGGTGCAGAAGTGGATTGTTTTGACTGGGGATGGCCTGCTGGTGTACTGCCATTTCCTTCAATTTCCAGCCGTTCTGTTTCAAACTTCTTGGCTGACAAGGCTAGCCAACGTTTGTACTTTAGAACATGTTCATCATCAAAAGGAAAGAATGCTTGGCCTGCCAGCGCCTTTTTGTAGCGTGGATCCAGAATAGTAGCACAAATGTAATGCTGTTCTGAGTGGATCTTTTTAAGACGTTCATCACCTTGTAGGAGCTCTAATAATTGCTCGGCCAGAAGCAAAGAGTCTTGGTTTTTATCTTTTCTAAACACAGAACACACCTCCTTCAGTTGGTCCTCCAGCATGTACAACAATGGGATAGCTTTTCCCAAATTAGAGTCCTCCTTGCTGACTGCACGCGTGAAGAACTCAAAAGGACGAAGCATGCGTGTCAGGCTTTCAACTATGTTCCATTGCGGCCCACCCATCCTCAGCTCCTCTGCACCCTCTTTAAGGAAATATTGATTGAGTTCCGTATACTGCTCATACAGACGCTCAAGCATGTAGAAGGTTGAGTTCCAACGTGTTACCACCTCCTGGATGAGTGCTTTCACTGGCATTTGATGTTGATATAGCAGGCTCCTCAGCTGCTTCCGGGCCTTAAAAGAATGGCTGAAATGCTTGCACATTTTTTGGCAGGTGCCCAATACACCGTACGCTGCACTGCCTTTATTACCCAAGAATTTTTGGACAACCAGGTTTATACAGTGCGCCAAACACGGCACTCTGAAATAGTAACCGTCCCTCATGGCCTTAACTATATTGGAGCCATTGTCCGTGGAAACATAACCAACCTTGCGTTTTAGTGGGGACAGACAGTTAAGGACCTTTGTGTTAAAGACATCCAAAATGTTTTCTGCTGTGTGACGTTTCCCCAAACCAAACATGGCTAGTGTTGCATGTTTCCGAGCACCTTTAAAAACAATGTTAGTGTCAACACCTGAGTTTAGCTTTGCTTTAGCCCCTGAAAAAGAGACCCAGTGTGCAGTGATGCACATGTAATCAGCGCCTGCGCCACTGGTCCACATGTCTGTTGTCAGATGTATAGTGTGAACAGCACTCTTCTGCAAAGCTGCCCCAATCACCTTCAGAACATCTTCATGTAGTGCTGGAACCGCAACTCGTGCAAAATAGAACCGGCTAGGAACCTTCCATTTAGGGCAGAGCGCTGTCACTAATTCTAGAAAACCAACCCCTTCTACAAAAGAAAAAGGGAGAAGGTCCAGAGCTAGCATTTTAGCCAGCTTAGTGTTATACAGACGGGTCATTGGGTGGTTGCGTTCATATTGCGCTTCTGTAAACAACATCTTTTTAATGTTGCCCTGGACCAAGGATTTACGGGATGATGATGATCTCTTCGACCCAGTTACGCTCGCTGATGAACTTTTCCGCATTGATGTCTCACTCTCTCCCACACTCTTAGTGTGGCTCCCATGGGGTGTGCTGCTGACAGGGGAACTGGGTGTAAGTGAAGTGTTTGAATCGTCTTCTACCTCCTCGTCATCACCAGATGAAAAAACAACGTTTTCATTGCGTGCAATTGCGGCTTCCTTGATCGTGTGTAGGTGCGCAAACCATTGGACATCGTGCGTTCTCCTAAGATGACCTCTCCGGTACCATAGTTGGAACCCAACTTACCACGACTAACTCGAAGCTTACAAATGCTACAAATGGCTACGTTTTCATTTTTTGGGCAAACACTAAAGAAGTCCCAAACTGGAGACTTGAAATGTCTTCGGGGGCCGGAGGAGGCGGCGATACTGGTGGTGGTGGTCCTGCTGCTAATGCCAGATGAAGTGGAGGATGTGGATTGCCGAACTTCAGTACGTTTTGCACTTTCACCACCACGAATTGAGGTTGAGGACGAGGTGGGTACCTTCTTGCGAAGAAATATGGAAGCGGTAGGTTTTGGTGTACTACTTAACTCCAAATCTAATGATTCCATTTCCATTGCCTCCTCGCCGACATCATCATCACGCTCGGCAGCTTCTCGGGATAGGGTCAAAATGTCTCTTTGCTGCATGCCCGGTGGGGCTGCAGTGACCTTTGTGATGACTGGCTCGTCGTCATCGTGAGAGGCTTCATCACCAGCAGTATCTGTCACTTCTTGTTGAGCCTCATCACACTCCATAGGTTTGAGTTTTTGGACGACCTTCCTTTTACCCTTAGGTACCGGTGTCAGATCATGGTGTGCCTCACTCTCAGGCTGCCGTGGTGGTACCCATTCGTCATCCAGATCATCAGAAGGCGGTGGGCTTGAAGAAGATGTAGACACCCCCCTTGATCTTTTCCTTGCTAGGGATGTGGAAGACAATGAATGATCATCAGGAAGAGTGGCTTCCAATGATACCTCGGCTTCATTGTCGATTTCCTGATGTGCCCCTACTTCGGGAGGAACAACTGTTGTGGGCACTTGTGAACCTCCATGCACCTTTGCTTGCGCATCTCCTTTTGCTGCCTCTCCTTCCACATGTACTTGGGCGTGTACTTGCACATGGTGTTGTTGTTGCGGCTGTGTTGATTCAGGGACATTGCTGCTACTTTCTTGCGATGAGCCAACATCACTGGTCGATGGTGATTGGAGAAGTACACTGACTGCCTCTGAAGCACTCAAGGGCTTTGACTTAAGTTGGCGTGGTGGTGGAGGCACTGAACCCAATGGAGCAGGGGTGCTGCTCCCAGCTTGGTCCCCAGCAGAACCTGCTGCAGCAGGCGTACTTTTTTTTTTGCTCCCAAAAAACGTGGCGGGTGGCACACCAGCCTCCTTGGTACCTTGCTTCTTCTGCTCCTTACTAGCAACTTTCTTGCTAGAGGAGCTACGGAGAACTTTCTTTGGGGGCGGGGCCATCTTCTTCAGAGCAGGTCAGACAGCAGGCCGCAGTTGCACGAATTGTAGAGTTGTCTGAGGCCAGACGTGACGTCGCGTGACGTTATGCTGCACACACACACCGCTGCAGGACTTCTTCCTGGCACTGGTGGTTCTCTTGAGTCTTGTGCACCTAAAAAAAATGGAAGACAGAGGAACATCAGATCAGTTATAGAGCACAAAAAAAATCGAAAAACACTGCAAAATCAGCACAATCCCAATCCATCCATGCCCTCCATAATGTTTAAATTCAAGACAACCCACAGAAAGACTAGGCCCATGCAAGACTCACTAGTACCCCTGGGCATAAATAAAGGTTGAAAAGTAGGCAAAATGGTTGGAGGCCTAACAACAAAGCCTGCATTCAAAATGGCCACTTGCCTGCCAGCACATGGCCAGTGCCTGTAGCTGCACTCAAAATGGCCACCAGCCACATGGCATGTCCCTCCCCATGAACACCCCCAAAAATCGAAAAACAATGCAAAATCAGCACAATCCCATTCCATCCGTGGCCTCCATGATGTTTAAATTCAAGACAACCCACAGAAAGACTAGGCCCATGCAAGACTCACTACCCCTGGGCATAAATAAAGGTTGAAAAGTAGGCAAAATGGTTGGAGGCCTAACAACAAAGCCTGCATTCAAAATGGCCACTTGCCTGCCAGCACATGGCCAGTGCCTGTAGCTGCACTCAAAATGGCCACCAGCCACATGGCATGTCCCTCCCCATGAACACCCCCAAAAATCGAAAAACACTGCAAAATCAGCACAATCCCATTCCATCCATGCCCTCCATGATGTTTAAATTCAAGACACCCCACAGAAAGACTAGGCCCATGCACCACTCACTACCCCTGGTCAAGGCCCCAACAACAGGTCAAAAATCGAAAAACACAGAAAAATCAGCACAATCCCATTCAATCCATGCCCTCCATGATGTTTAAGTTGAAGACAGCCCACAGAAAGACTAGGCCCATGCTAGACTCAAATACCCCGGGTGAAAAGGCCACAAGTACAGGCCCAAAAAACGAAAATCACTGAAAAATCTGCACAATCCCATTCAATCCATGCCCTCCATGATGTTTAAGTTGAAGACAGCCCACAGAAAGACTAGGCCCATGCTAGACTCAAATACCCCTGGTGAAAAGGCCACAAGTACAGGCCCAAAAAACGAAAATCACTGAAAAATCTGCACAATCCCATTCCATCCATGGCCTCCATGATGTTTAAATTCAAGACAACCCACAGAAAGACTAGGCCCATGCAAGACTCACTACCCCTGGGCATAAATAAAGGTTGAAAAGTAGGCAAAATGGTTGGAGGCCTAACAACAAAGCCTGCATTCAAAATGGCCACTTGCCTGCCAGCACATGGCCAGTGCCTGTAGCTGCACTCAAAATGGCCACCAGCCACATGGCATGTCCCTCCCCATGAACACCCCCAAAAATCGAAAAACACTGCAAAATCAGCACACTCCCATTCCATCCATGGCCTCCATGATGTTTAAATTCAAGACAACCCACAGAAAGACTAGGCCCATGCAAGACTCACTACCCCTGGGCATAAATAAAGGTTGAAAAGTAGGCAAAATGGTTGGAGGCCTAACAACAAAGCCTGCATTCAAAATGGCCACTTGCCTGCCAGCACATGGCCAGTGCCTGTAGCTGCACTCAAAATGGCCACCAGCCACATGGCATGTCCCTCCCCATGAACACCCCCAAAAATCGAAAAACACTGCAAAATCAGCACAATCCCATTCCATCCATGCCCTCCATGATGTTTAAATTCAAGACACCCCACAGAAAGACTAGGCCCATGCACCACTCACTACCCCTGGTCAAGGCCCCAACAACAGGTCAAAAATCGAAAAACACAGAAAAATCAGCACAATCCCATTCAATCCATGCCCTCCATGATGTTTAAGTTGAAGACAGCCCACAGAAAGACTAGGCCCATGCTAGACTCAAATACCCCTGGTGAAAAGGCCACAAGTACAGGTCCAAAAAACGAAAATCACTGAAAAATCTGCACAATCCCATTCAATCCATGCCCTCCATGATGTTTAAGTTGAAGACAGCCCACAGAAAGACTAGGCCCATGCTAGACTCAAATACCCCTGGTGAAAAGGCCACAAGTACAGGCCCAAAAAATGAAAATCACTGAAAAATCTGCACAATCCCATTCCATCCATGGCCTCCATGATGTTTAAATTCAAGACAACCCACAGAAAGACTAGGCCCATGCAAGACTCACTACCCCTGGGCATAAATAAAGGTTGAAAAGTAGGCAAAATGGTTGGAGGCCTAACAACAAAGCCTGCATTCAAAATGGCCACTTGCCTGCCAGCACATGGCCAGTGCCTGTAGCTGCACTCAAAATGGCCACCAGCCACATGGCATGTCCCTCCCCATGAACACCCCCAAAAAACGAAAATCACTGAAAAATCTGCACAATCCCATTCCATCCATGGCCTCCATGATGTTTAAATTCAAGACAACCCACAGAAAGACTAGGCCCATGCAAGACTCACTACCCCTGGGCATAAATAAAGGTTGAAAAGTAGGCAAAATGGTTGGAGGCCTAACAACAAAGCCTGCATTCAAAATGGCCACTTGCCTGCCAGCACATGGCCAGTGCCTGTAGCTGCACTCAAAATGGCCACCAGCCACATGGCATGTCCCTCCCCATGAACACCCCCAAAAATCGAAAAACACTGCAAAATCAGCACAATCCCATTCCATCCATGGCCTCCATGATGTTTAAATTCAAGACAACCCACAGAAAGACTAGGCCCATGCAAGACTCACTACCCCTGGGCATAAATAAAGGTTGAAAAGTAGGCAAAATGGTTGGAGGCCTAACAACAAAGCCTGCATTCAAAATGGCCACTTGCCTGCCAGCACATGGCCAGTGCCTGTAGCTGCACTCAAAATGGCCACCAGCCACATGGCATGTCCCTCCCCATGAACACCCCCAAAAATCGAAAAACACTGCAAAATCAGCACAATCCCATTCCATCCATGCCCTCCATGATGTTTAAATTCAAGACACCCCACAGAAAGACTAGGCCCATGCACCACTCACTACCCCTGGTCAAGGCCCCAACAACAGGTCAAAAATCGAAAAACACAGAAAAATCAGCACAATCCCATTCAATCCATGCCCTCCATTATGTTTAAGTTGAAGACAGCCCACAGAAAGACTAGGCCCATGCTAGACTCAAATACCCCTGGTGAAAAGGCCACAAGTACAGGTCCAAAAAACGAAAATCACTGAAAAATCTGCACAATCCCATTCAATCCATGCCCTCCATGATGTTTAAGTTGAAGACAGCCCACAGAAAGACTAGGCCCATGCTAGACTCAAATACCCCTGGTGAAAAGGCCACAAGTACAGGCCCAAAAAACGAAAATCACTGAAAAATCTGCACAATCCCATTCCATCCATGGCCTCCATGATGTTTAAATTCAAGACAACCCACAGAAAGACTAGGCCCATGCAAGACTCACTACCCCTGGGCATAAATAAAGGTTGAAAAGTAGGCAAAATGGTTGGAGGCCTAACAACAAAGCCTGCATTCAAAATGGCCACTTGCCTGCCAGCACATGGCCAGTGCCTGTAGCTGCACTCAAAATGGCCACCAGCCACATGGCATGTCCCTCCCCATGAACACCCCCAAAAATCGAAAAACACTGCAAAATGAGCACAATCCCATTCCATCCATGGCCTCCATGATGTTTAAATTCAAGACAACCCACAGAAAGACTAGGCCCATGCAAGACTCACTACCCCTGGGCATAAATAAAGGTTGAAAAGTAGGCAAAATGGTTGGAGGCCTAACAACAAAGCCTGCATTCAAAATGGCCACTTGCCTGCCAGCACATGGCCAGTGCCTGTAGCTGCACTCAAAATGGCCACCAGCCACATGGCATGTCCCTCCCCATGAACACCCCCAAAAATCGAAAAACACTGCAAAATCAGCACAATCCCATTCCATCCATGCCCTCCATGATGTTTAAATTCAAGACACCCCACAGAAAGACTAGGTCCATGCACCACTCACTACCCCTGGTCAAGGCCCCAACAACAGGTCAAAAATCGAAAAACACAGAAAAATCAGCACAATCCCATTCAATCCATGCCCTCCATGATGTTTAAGTTGAAGACAGCCCACAGAAAGACTAGGCCCATGCTAGACTCAAATACCCCTGGTGAAAAGGCCACAAGTACAGGCCCAAAAAACGAAAATCACTGAAAAATCTGCACAATCCCATTCAATCCATGCCCTCCATGATGTTTAAGTTGAAGACAGCCCACAGAAAGACTAGGCCCATGCTAGACTCAAATACCCCTGGTGAAAAGGCCACAAGTACAGGCCCAAAAAACGAAAATCACTGAAAAATCTGCACAATCCCATTCAATCCATGCCCTCCATGATGTTTAAGTTGAAGACAGCCCACAGAAAGACTAGGCCCATGCTAGACTCAAATACCCCTGGTGAAAAGGCCACAAGTACAGGCCCAAAAAACGAAAATCACTGAAAAATCTGCACAATCCCATTCCATCCATGGCCTCCATGATGTTTAAATTCAAGACAACCCACAGAAAGACTAGGCCCATGCAAGACTCACTACCCCTGGGCATAAATAAAGGTTGAAAAGTAGGCAAAATGGTTGGAGGCCTAACAACAAAGCCTGCATTCAAAATGGCCACTTGCCTGCCAGCACATGGCCAGTGCCTGTAGCTGCACTCAAAATGGCCACCAGCCACATGGCATGTCCCTCCCCATGAACACCCCCAAAAATCGAAAAACACTGCAAAATCAGCACAATCCCTTTCCATCCATGGCCTCATTGATGTTTAAATTCAAGACAACCCACAGAAAGACTAGGCCCATGCAAGACTCACTACCCCTGGGCATAAATAAAGGTTGAAAAGTAGGCAAAATGGTTGGAGGCCTAACAACAAAGCCTGCATTCAAAATGGCCACTTGCCTGCCAGCACATGGCCAGTGCCTGTAGCTGCACTCAAAATGGCCACCAGCCACATGGCATGTCCCTCCCCATGAACACCCCCAAAAATCGAAAAACACTGCAAAATCAGCACAATCCCATTCCATCCATGCCCTCCATGATGTTTAAATTCAAGACACCCCACAGAAAGACTAGGCCCATGCACCACTCACTACCCCTGGTCAAGGCCCCAACAACAGGTCAAAAATCGAAAAACACAGAAAAATCAGCACAATCCCATTCAATCCATGCCCTCCATGATGTTTAAGTTGAAGACAGCCCACAGAAAGACTAGGCCCATGCTAGACTCAAATACCCCTGGTGAAAAGGCCACAAGTACAGGCCCACAAAACGAAAATCACTGAAAAATCTGCACAATCCCATTCAATCCATGCCCTCCATGATGTTTAAGTTGAAGACAGCCCACAGAAAGACTAGGCCCATGCTAGACTCAAATACCCCTGGTGAAAAGGCCACAAGTACAGGCCCAAAAAACGAAAATCACTGAAAAATCTGCACAATCCCATTCCATCCATGGCCTCCATGATGTTTAAATTCAAGACAACCCACAGAAAGACTAGGCCCATGCAAGACTCACTACCCCTGGGCATAAGTAAAGGTTGAAAAGTAGGCAAAATGGTTGGAGGCCTAACAACAAAGCCTGCATTCAAAATGGCCACTTGCCTGCCAGCACATGGCCAGTGCCTGTAGCTGCACTCAAAATGGCCACCAGCCACATGGCATGTCCCTCCCCATGAACACCCCCAAAAATCGAAAAACACTGCAAAATCAGCACAATCCCATTCCATCCATGGCCTCCATGATGTTTAAATTCAAGACAACCCACAGAAAGACTAGGCCCATGCAAGACTCACTACCCCTGGGCATAAATAAAGGTTGAAAAGTAGGCAAAATGGTTGGAGGCCTAACAACAAAGCCTGCATTCAAAATGGCCACTTGCCTGCCAGCACATGGCCAGTGCCTGTAGCTGCACTCAAAATGGCCACCAGCCACATGGCATGTCCCTCCCCATGAACACCCCCAAAAATCGAAAAACACTGCAAAATCAGCACAATCCCATTCCATCCATGCCCTGAGGTTCCGTGACGGTTCCGTGACGACTTGAACCCGTGTTTTCAAGTTTGTCGAAAATACATAATATTGGTATCAGTGAACCGCAAATGATCCATTTAGTATATCCTAGTGTTTTCGCTACGCTACGAGCAAGAGCACTCCTTCCATTGACATATTTCTGATATACCCACGGCATCCATCTTAGATCATGGCCGCCATTTTGTGTTTCCTTGCCCTCACATATGCAATAGCCTCTGATCATTTCATTCACTCCACTTTGATTAAGGACACGTAGCCTTAGCCGGAGATTCACCTCTTACATGACACGTGCACCTTAAACCAGATCACGCTGTAGCTGCATGACTCGACAAAGGCTGCCTCCTCTGCCCGAGGCCAGTCTTGCCAAACTGGTCTTCGTGTCCATTGTACCCGATCATGATTAGGCGGCCGAAGCCGGTAGCCTTGCCCATTTACGACCCACAAACATCCCTTATCCCACTTTTCTATCTTCCACACCTGGCTCTGTTTCTTTCTTTCTGAATCTTTATTAGGGGGAGGTAACGAACTTTACGATGAGGCGGTCCGGGTCCTGAATGCAATATTGACAGGGGATTGTGATGAACTAGTGGGAACCCCTCTTCGTAGATGTTTGGTATCAGATTTTATCGACGGTTCCTGTGTAACGTCAAATATTTATTGTTTAGAGACACAAAGGTTTGGGAATGTACCGACATGTGAAATATTTGCCTAGAGCACAATTTTTAGTATATAAGGAGCAACCCACTTTGTACAAATCGAACAGGCTCCTAGTTTCTGCCCGTGCGTAGATTCTGTGACTTCTGTGTCCCTGCAGTAATAAACCTTTGGTCTTTGACGCCACCATCGAGAAGCCCGTGTTTCTGTTCATTTGTGCACCAAGGCAGGTGGAACTCCGGGGTCTTTGGGTGTTGTACCCTGACACCTCTGGACGGAACCAAAAAGTCCAGAACTCCAATTGGCGCCCAACGTGGGGCGACGTCATTCGGTACCGGTCCAAAAGCCTGAAGAGTTCGAGAAGCTTCGTGTGAAGATTCCTGAGGGAGGCGCCCCACTTCATCGATCCCGGCATATCGCAAAAGTGGCCCAAAGTTCTCTTCCACGAGGGTTTCCCGTTCAGGACGGCTGCAGTGGTCCGTTGCCTTGACCGTCGCCCTGTCTTGGACCCGAAGTGGTGCAGTCCTTAGTACGGCGAAACGTGACGGGTTTCTCCTTGGTGACGTCTTCAGTGCCTCAGTTAAGTATTTAGTGATAGCTAGCTGGTTACTTTGTGAGGATTGTTAAAAATCCTTGATCGGTTCTTGGTTTGGTTTGGTTTTGTTAGATTATCATTGGTTGTTCTAGTTACGATAATCTATTTGGTTTAGTTTTGGGTATCGATACATCAGTTCGTTTTGGTAGGCCTAAGTTCTTGGTTCGAGTGCACATATTTGTTCCGTGTTTTGTTTGTTTTGTGTTCCGGACTGAAAATGGTAAGTCGGAAAATGTTGTCTTGTTTTAGTTGCAACAGTGACTCGCGATTGGAGGACTCTTGTCTGGTTCCTCCGATTGGGACTCCCCTATATGATTTATATTGTAAGTATGGCGTGGGTCCTATAACTTATAATGAGATATGGGTCCGCTATTGTAAGAAGGATGGTGTCCTTAGTTGGCCACTGCATGGTAGTTTTGAGCAAGAGATTCTCGACAATTTAGAAGCGAAATTGTTCAAGAAGAAAGCCCGGCCGGCAATGTTTGATTCCTTCCGTTATTGGCGGAAAGAATCCAAACAGAGAGAAATGAAAAGGTTGAAGAAAGAACAGAAAGAACAAGAAGGGTTAACTCTAGAGCAAGCGACTAAACAGTTGCAGGCTAACGAGTGTGAGAAGGTCATAGATGTAGCCATTAGAGAGCATAACCTAGCGATTGACAAGTGCTATCCTGCCTTGCCATCGAAAATGGCTAAGATATTGGAGGACTCCGAAAACGATCCTCTGCTGTCTTATCTGTTACGGTCACCTCCACCGTATGCACAAGGTGCTACGGCTCCGCTCGTCCCGAATGTTCAATTGCCGGTTGCTGGACAACCTGGTGCTCCTGCTCCTGTCCCTCAGAACCAAGTTCCTGTACTTCCTGTGGTGAATGTAAATGTTCCTACAGCTCCTCCTCTTCCTACACCGCCAACTCTTATACCTACCTCTGTACCTACTGCTCCAGAAGCTATTTTCCTCGATACTCCTACTGCTTCCTCATCTATTCCTACCTCCACTGCATTCTCTATGTCTGCGAGTGTACTAACTCCACTTTCTGTTCGTCGAAGAATCACTGATTCAGTTACTAATATGCTGTCTCCTATATATAAAACCCTGATTAAGACTCCTACTCCTGACTCTGTACAGAGACGGAGTCAGCTTCCTAGTACTGAGGAACGGGGAGTTTTAGACTCCACGGCTCTCAGATGGATTTCGAAGGGTAGAAGATATAGTACGAGAGATGTGTTAGACACATTTATGCAGTGGGGAGAACCAACGCAACGATACGTCTTTGATGAGATGTGCTCGTTGTTACGTGAAGAGATAGAAGAAGACGATGTCGAATCAGATTTGGAAGATTTAATTAGGGTTCAAAAGGAGTTTGCTGCTGGAATGATAGTGGGTGAGAAAATAAAGCAAGCGATGGAACTCATTTTAAGTTTTAGGAATGATCCATCTCTTCGTTCTCCGAGAGATTTAGAGAAAGGTAAAATGAAGCTAAGTCGCCAATATCCTATGAGGGAAGTTCCTCCAATCTGGCGCGAAGCAGTGCCACGTGATGATAATGCTGGTATTGCAGGTGCTCCAGCGCAGTTCCAACGAGTGTGGATACACATTCCATGGAAACGAGCAGAAGTGTTAGCAGTAAAGCAGGCCTTGCCAGATCCGCGTAAGAATCCAGCCGGATATTACAAGGAATTAACACAGACAGTTGAGGCTTGTATAATGAACTTAGCCGACATTGATATGTTATTTGGTAACGTAGTTCCGCAACCAGTGTGGGCTAAAATTCGTAGAGAGGATCATCAGGCTGCTTTAGGTGGTGATTGGGCAGCTATCACTGCAGCAGATGGTCAACAAATAGGTGGTGCGAAACCCGAACCTTTGATCGCTAATCTGCCAGGTAGAATAATTGATCTAATGAAGACTCTGATGCCAGCATTGCGTGTTAATTGGGACAAGTTGTCAGCATGTAGGCAAAAGAAAGACGAAAGTGTCTCGGACTTCTTCACGAGGTTCGAAGAGACTTTTGTGGATCATAGTGGCCAGGACATGAGTACAGAAGGAGGGCAAAGACTATTTGTCGATAAATTTGTGCATAATTTGTTACCTGAATTATGCAATAAATTAAAAGACTCAGAAAGTGCGTGGGCTGTATCTACGACAGCGCAAATACTTGCGACTGCACAGTACTACGAAAATAGAGATAAAGAGGAAAAGGAAAAATCAGAAAAGAAAACGAAAGATTTAAAAACTAAAGTTCTTTTGCAGCAGGCGTATCCGCCTCGCACGAACCAGACTAATACGCAGCAGAACTCATACCAAAGGACAGATTATAGTACATCAAGACCTCAATATCAATGGAATCAATGCGCGTACTGTAAGAAAGAGGGTCACTATAAAAATGAATGTCCGATCTTAGCGCAAAATAATGCAGCAGCAGCTCAGAGAGGTCGTGGTGGTTTTGTGCAGAATTCTAGAGGACGAGGACGAGGTGCTATGCCTCCACAAACTAATGATCGTCCATCCAATCACTTTGATCAACGAAATGGACAATCTGTTCAGCAAAATAGATCTCAGCAATATCTTGTTGAAGATTATTGTGAAGTAGAAGAGGGTTTTCAACAAAATGGGTACTAGGACAGCCATGGACAGAGAGAGGGAGTAGTATCAGTTCCAGTGGATCAGAGTGGGCCTTATGTCGCAGTAGCAACATCAGGTGTAGTCGAACCGTTTCTGTTGGATACTGGTGCCGCAAAAAGTTCTATCATGCATGCAAAACTCCCTGGCGCACCTTTGTCTGGCTCAACAAATGTTTCCGTAGGTTTTTCAGGCGCCCCTGTGTACAATCCGATATCTGGTCCTTTGTCTATTTCTGTTGGACCGTGCCAATTGAAAGCACCCCTGATTTTGACGACAGGTTGTAATGAAAATCTGCTTGGTTTAGATTTGTTAAAGCGACTATATGCGACATTGTACTGCTCTCCGGAAGGAGTACAGCTTACACTGGGTAAAAACATCACCTCTCCGATGTACTTGTCAATGGACGCACTCCCGCCGGAGCTCCGTTCACTCCCTGATTCTCTTTGGGCGACTGGTCCTAATGATGTAGGTCTCCTAGAAATTCCACCGTATGTAGTGACTTTGAAAGCAAATGTGAAATTTCCAAGAATTCCCCAGTATAAAATATCAAGTGAAGGTGAGCGTGCACTTTTATTGATTGTGCAAGACTTGATTAAGAAGGGTGTAGTTGAAGAAACTAGAGGAAATGTCTGTAACAGTCCTGTATTACCGATTCTGAAGCGAACTGACCCTACAAAACCTCCAGTTTATAGGTTTGTCATAGACCTTAGAGAAGTTAATAAGATTGTAATTCCGCAGTTTCCTGTAGTGCCAGACATTACTGCCTTGTTAACATTGATACCTGCTACAGCTACATGGTTCTCAGTTATAGACCTAAAGAATGCTTTCTTTAGCATTCCGATAGCCGAAGAGAGTAGGGATATTTTCGGCTTCTGTCTAGGAGGTCGCAGTTTCAGATTTAAACGCGCTCCACAAGGCTATTGTGAAAGTCCATCCATTTATAGTCAAGCTTTAAAAAGTCAGCTAGATTCTTTTGTCCTTCCTCCAGGTTCTGCCCTAGTACAATACGTAGACGATCTTTTAGTGGCTGCCGATGACAAGGAAACTTGCAAAGCAGCTACGATTTCGTTATTGCATCATTTGTCCAATTTGAATCATAAGGTGTCTCCTTCCAAGATGCAATACTGCTGCCAAGAGGTAACCTACCTAGGTCACCTCTTATCAAAGGAGGGAAGGAAGTTGACCCCAGAAAGAATAAAAGCAATTACGCAGATGAGTGTTCCACGCACACAGAGAGAAGTACGTGCCTTCCTAGGTATTACCTCTTACTGTAGGCAGTGGATCCCAAATTTTTCTCTTTTAGCAAAACCGTTGGTAGCTTTGACTGGGAAAAATGTTCCAAGTCCGGTGCCATGGTCTGATGAATGCCAAGAGAGTTTTACTGAATTACGAAAAGCATTGTGTTCAGCTCCTGTATTAGGTACACCTGATTACAGCAAGCCATTCACGCTCTACGTTCACGAAAGAGAAGGTTGCGCGTTGAGTGTTCTGACACAGAAATTTGGTGATAAACAACGCCCTTGTGCGTATTTTTCATCAACATTAGATCCGGTAGCCAGAGCGTTACCTAGTTGTTTGAGGGCTACAGCGGCAGCTGCAGCTTCCATTCGACAATCTGCTGGTTTGGTGATGAACAATATGCTAGTGGTCATGGTTCCTCATGCAGTGGATACACTCATGAACCGAACGAAGACTCAACACCTTACTAGTGCGAGATTATCTGGTTACGAGCTGACATTATTAGCGAGTCATATTCAGATCAAAAGATGCAATGTATTGAATCCAGCAACATTGTTGCCGACTGATCAAGAGTTGAGTGATTCTGAGCCACATGACTGTTATTTCAAAACGGAGGAAGAGACAAAAGGACGTATCGATTTAAAAGATACTCCCCTGTCCGACCCAGATGGTACGCTGTACGTGGACGGGTCATGTTTTAAATTGGAGAATGGTGATGTGACTGCTGCTTATGCGGTAACGACTTTGAAGACGATTGTGGAAACTGCAAGAGTGAGTCAGAATTCTGCCCAAGCTGCAGAATTAATAGCTCTAACGAGAGCGTGTGTTTTAGCTAAGGGAAAGAGAGTGAATGTGTTTACAGATAGTCAGTACGCATTTGGCGTGGCCCATAGTTTTGGCCGGTTGTGGAGAGAAAGAGGTTTCATTACGTCCCATGGGACTAAGATCCAACATGGTCAGCTAGTTAACGACTTGTTGGAATCTCTAACCTTGCCGACTGAAGTTGCGATTGTGAAGTGCAGTGCTCATAAAGCAATCACGGATGATGTTGGTCGTGGGAATGCCTTTGCTGATGAAACTGCTAAACAGACAGCTAGAGACACGATGAGTAGAATGTACGTTGCTACGTCTGCAAGATGGATTGCTGAGTCTGGAATGTGTGAGGACACTATGGAAAGTGTGAAAGAGATTCAGAAAGAAGCGACTGAGGAAGAGAAACGTGTATGGAGAGAAAGTACGGGCAAGTTGGACTCGAATGGATGTTGGATTGATTTGACAGAACAGCAGCGTTGGATGTTGCCTGATGCATATGTGCTTGCAGTAGTGACGATGGCGCATGGAGTGGCGCATATAAGTTCTAAAGGGATATGTAAGATGTTAGCTCCGGTTTGGAAGAATGAGGGAATCAGTAAGTGTGCAGAGAGAGTGGTGAAAAATTGTATGGTGTGCTTGATGCATAATCCTGGCAAGGGAACTCCAACTCCAGCTGGTCATTTTGCTCCTCCTTCCTGCCCCTTTGAAGTGATTCAGTTAGACTTCATTCACATGGAACGCTGCAACAATTTAAAGTACGTCCTGGTGGTAGTTTGTGCTTTTTCCAGGTGGATAGAAGCATACCCATTAAAGGACAACACTGCCCTATCAACTGCCAAAATTCTTCTCAAGGAATATTTCCCTAGGTTTGGAATGCCACGGATTGTATGGTCAGATAACGGAAGTGAGTTTATAGGGAAAGTTATGCAGAGTGTGTGTGCTGGTCTAGGAGTGAAACAAAAATTCCACAGTGCAAACCATCCCCAATCTGCTGGTTTAGTCGAGGGTTACAATGGCACTCTGAAGCTTAAGATAGCCAAGATACAAGCATCCACAGGTTTAGCCTGGCCAGACGCACTTCCTTTGGCCTTGTTATCAACAAGAGCAACAGTGCATTCTAGAATAGGGCTTTCTCCATATGAGATTGTGTTTGGCCGTCCGGCAAATATCTGGGGTGTGCCGAGGCCTAAACACTTTTGCTCCATTGAATATCCTATGTTGATAGACTACCTTTACGACTTGACTGCTAAATTGAGTCTTATTCATCAACAGGTCTTCGATGCTTTGCCAAAACCTCCGGAGAGTCCAGGGCATCAGCTGAAACCCGGCGACCACGTGGTGGTCAGAAATTTCGCGAGGACAAAGAATCTTCAGCCTCGCTACATCGGCCCCTTCCAGGTCCTACTGGCAACGAGGACAGCTGTACGTGTCGCTGGCCGTAAACATTGGATTCACGCCTCTCATGTAAAGCGTGTTCCTTTGCCGCTGCCTTACGACGACTGGGTGAAGAAGGGAATTGGTGCCTCCGAAGCTGAAACAACTCCGAAATTTGTCCCTTTCAGCGATGCCGATTTGATTACTGACACTTTGAAACTTGACTCTCCTCCTGAAAGGACTCCTTTGAACACTGAACATTTGTCTCCAGCATCACAAGAAACTTTGCTATCTGCGAACTTAAACTCTGCAACAGCTGCTAGTAATACACTATTTTCCGATCAGACAGTACCAGCGAAGAAAAGATACAACCTTAGAAGCCATAAAAAGGACTAATAAAGCAGGCAACTGCATACTGTGATTTTGATATATTTATATATATTTTGAACTTTTGCCTTCAGCCAGGAAGTTTGCTATTGTTTATTGTTTTTAAAATTGCCTTGCCGTCTGGGTAGCCGTAGGGTCGTGGCTGTGTGCCTAGTTTGAATTTGCAGGGGTCTGACACAAGGTCGATCTTTCTGTTGGTTCTGGGAACTCCCAGGGCTGATAGAGGCATTTTCATCTACGTACACATCATCAGTGGTCGCGAGCGGATTGTAGAAGATGGAGCTTCCTGCGCTGCAACGAAAGAATGTGATTTACGTTCGCAGAAACAGACTTAATAGAATTCTTCACAGCAAATGTTTCTTGATGCAATGTGCCGTTACATTTTTGATTGTTTTAGCAACATTGGTGGGTGGAATCGTCTTTAGCATAAATTTGATTTTTGTGCCAGTTTCTACAGTACCTCCCCTTGATCCTGCTATTTCTACTGTTTCCTCTATACACTCTTTTCACTCGTTTCCGGAACATGAGCAAGCCAGACGCTCAGAATTCATCAACAACACTTTTGTACAGCTCTTGCACCAACACCAACTGGTAGTTAACACTACAGACTGCTGGGTATGTGGCTTGATACCTCACACTATGGATAAAGGTATTCCATATCTGGTTTTGCCTTACAGCTATAATGGATCATTTCAGGCCTTCCAAACCATCTTTGCTTATGCTCTCGAAACCTATCCTCCACGTCCACCACGTTCCACTAAATATAACTCTGCTAACAAAGCTTTAGTCCAGGGAATTATTGATATGGTCAAGGACGTCAATAATACTCCATCATACCCTAGAGACGAATTGCGAGTATATTTAAGTTGGAATACTTCAGAGTATCGCCTTAGTTTAGGAGAAAGCAAGCGTAAAAGCTCAACTCCAATCTGGGTCGTACCTCACCGAGGTCAGGTCTGTTTGCAAGGTAATGGGAGAAATCCGAGAGCTCAGCTAGGGAGGAGTGAGTGCGTAGAGACTTATGTGTTTCCGGCTAACTCTTCCCCTGCCTTTCTTACTGCTAGGGGTACCTATTTCATTTGTCGAGACAGAGCTTATACATGGTTGCCTGCCGACTTCTCAGGATCATGTTATATTGCTCGATTATTGCCTCCGACATACACTGCTTCACCTGATTACCACAGAACAAGAGTAGCGAGAGGTGTCTTCAGCAAGGAAGATACCGCTGGTCAGGAAGCTGGAGACTTCTTCAAAGGCTTCCTTCCGTTCTGGGGACCTATGGCCAATAGTAGAAACATACGTCAGCTAACACGGGTAGTTGAATCTACTATTACTGAAACTGCTGGTGCCCTTAGCAATCTGACAGCTGAGCTTCAGGCGGATAGGCTCATGACGTTGCAGAACCGTATGGTTCTAGACGTTATACTTGCAGATCGAGGTGGGGTATGCAGAATGATCCAATCGAGCTGCTGTGTCTTTATTCCTAATAATGCTCCAACAGTCTACGAGGCGATCTCTAAGTTGCACAAGATTTCGGACTCCATTCATGTAGACAAGGGAAACTGGTCCTTCATGGAGTGGTTTTGGACTCTGATCTCAGCGTGGGGATGGAAAGTTCTAATGGTCATTGGTGTCATCCTAGTATTCCTATTCTCATGTTGTCTGATTATCCAGTGTGGCCCTGCTCTGTGTAGTCTTTGTGCTACGACTTGTCTCAGAAAACCACCTGCGTTTGGAGAAAAGACACGAGAAAGGATGATGATACAACAACATGTCACTGACCTGATGAGCATAGAACTAGATTCTGACATAGACTGAGTAATTGCCTATGTAAGGGCAAAAGGAGGGTCTGAGGTTCCGTGACGGTTCCGTGACGACTTGAACCCGTGTTTTCAAGTTTGTCGAAAATACATAATATTGGTATCAGTGAACCGCAAATGATCCATTTAGTATATCCTAGTGTTTTCGCTACGCTACGAGCAAGAGCACTCCTTCCATTGACATATTTCTGATATACCCACGGCATCCATCTTAGATCATGGCCGCCATTTTGTGTTTCCTTGCCCTCACATATGCAATAGCCTCTGATCATTTCATTCACTCCACTTTGATTAAGGACACGTAGCCTTAGCCGGAGATTCACCTCTTACATGACACGTGCACCTTAAACCAGATCACGCTGTAGCTGCATGACTCGACAAAGGCTGCCTCCTCTGCCCGAGGCCAGTCTTGCCAAACTGGTCTTCGTGTCCATTGTACCCGATCATGATTAGGCGGCCGAAGCCGGTAGCCTTGCCCATTTACGACCCACAAACATCCCTTATCCCACTTTTCTATCTTCCACACCTGGCTCTGTTTCTTTCTTTCTGAATCTTTATTAGGGGGAGGTAACGAACTTTACGATGAGGCGGTCCGGGTCCTGAATGCAATATTGACAGGGGATTGTGATGAACTAGTGGGAACCCCTCTTCGTAGATGTTTGGTATCAGATTTTATCGACGGTTCCTGTGTAACGTCAAATATTTATTGTTTAGAGACACAAAGGTTTGGGAATGTACCGACATGTGAAATATTTGCCTAGAGCACAATTTTTAGTATATAAGGAGCAACCCACTTTGTACAAATCGAACAGGCTCCTAGTTTCTGCCCGTGCGTAGATTCTGTGACTTCTGTGTCCCTGCAGTAATAAACCTTTGGTCTTTGACGCCACCATCGAGAAGCCCGTGTTTCTGTTCATTTGTGCACCAAGGCAGGTGGAACTCCGGGGTCTTTGGGTGTTGTACCCTGACACCTCTGGACGGAACCAAAAAGTCCAGAACTCCAGCCCTCCATGATGTTTAAATTCAAGACACCCCACAGAAAGACTAGGCCCATGCACCACTCACTACCCCTGGTCAAGGCCCCAACAACAGGTCAAAAATCGAAAAACACAGAAAAATCAGCACAATCCCATTCAATCCATGCCCTCCATGATGTTTAAGTTGAAGACAGCCCACAGAAAGACTAGGCCCATGCTAGACTCAAATACCCCTGGTGAAAAGGCCACAAGTACAGGTCCAAAAAACGAAAATCACTGAAAAATCTGCACAATCCCATTCAATCCATGCCCTCCATGATGTTTAAGTTGAAGACAGCCCACAGAAAGACTAGGCCCATGCTAGACTCAAATACCCCTGGTGAAAAGGCCACAAGTACAGGCCCAAAAAACGAAAATCACTGAAAAATCTGCACAATCCCATTCCATCCATGGCCTCCATGATGTTTAAATTCAAGACAACCCACAGACAGACTAGGCCCATGCAAGACTCACTACCCCTGGGCATAAATAAAGGTTGAAAAGTAGGCAAAATGGTTGGAGGCCTAACAACAAAGCCTGCATTCAAAATGGCCACTTGCCTGCCAGCACATGGCCAGTGCCTGTAGCTGCACTCAAAATGGCCACCAGCCACATGGCATGTCCCTCCCCATGAACACCCCCAAAAATCGAAAAACAATGCAAAATCAGCACAATCCCATTCCATCCATGGCCTCCATGATGTTTAAATTCAAGACAACCCACAGAAAGACTAGGCCCATGCAAGACTCACTACCCCTGGGCATAAATAAAGGTTGAAAAGTAGGCAAAATGGTTGGAGGCCTAACAACAAAGCCTGCATTCAAAATGGCCACTTGCCTGCCAGCACATGGCCAGTGCCTGTAGCTGCACTCAAAATGGCCACCAGCCACATGGCATGTCCCTCCCCATGAACACCCCCAAAAATCGAAAAACACTGCAAAATCAGCACAATCCCATTCCATCCATGCCCTCCATGATGTTTAAATTCAAGACACCCCACAGAAAGACTAGGCCCATGCACCACTCACTACCCCTGGTCAAGGCCCCAACAACAGGTCAAAAATCGAAAAACACAGAAAAATCAGCACAATCCCATTCAATCCATGCCCTCCATGATGTTTAAGTTGAAGACAGCCCACAGAAAGACTAGGCCCATGCTAGACTCAAATACCCCGGGTGAAAAGGCCACAAGTACAGGCCCAAAAAACGAAAATCACTGAAAAATCTGCACAATCCCATTCAATCCATGCCCTCCATGATGTTTAAGTTGAAGACAGCCCACAGAAAGACTAGGCCCATGCTAGACTCAAATACCCCTGGTGAAAAGGCCACAAGTACAGGCCCAAAAAACGAAAATCACTGAAAAATCTGCACAATCCCATTCCATCCATGGCCTCCATGATGTTTAAATTCAAGACAACCCACAGAAAGACTAGGCCCATGCAAGACTCACTACCCCTGGGCATAAATAAAGGTTGAAAAGTAGGCAAAATGGTTGGAGGCCTAACAACAAAGCCTGCATTCAAAATGGCCACTTGCCTGCCAGCACATGGCCAGTGCCTGTAGCTGCACTCAAAATGGCCACCAGCCACATGGCATGTCCCTCCCCATGAACACCCCCAAAAATCGAAAAACACTGCAAAATCAGCACAATCCCATTCCATCCATGGCCTCCATGATGTTTAAATTCAAGAAAACCCACAGAAAGACTAGGCCCATGCAAGACTCACTACCCCTGGGCATAAATAAAGGTTGAAAAGTAGGCAAAATGGTTGGAGGCCTAACAACAAAGCCTGCATTCAAAATGGCCACTTGCCTGCCAGCACATGGCCAGTGCCTGTAGCTGCACTCAAAATGGCCACCAGCCACATGGCATGTCCCTCCCCATGAACACCCCCAAAAATCGAAAAACACTGCAAAATCAGCACAATCCCATTCCATCCATGCCCTCCATGATGTTTAAATTCAAGACACCCCACAGAAAGACTAGGCCCATGCACCACTCACTACCCCTGGTCAAGGCCCCAACAACAGGTCAAAAATCGAAAAACACAGAAAAATCAGCACAATCCCATTCAATCCATGCCCTCCATGATGTTTAAGTTGAAGACAGCCCACAGAAAGACTAGGCCCATGCTAGACTCAAATACCCCTGGTGAAAAGGCCACAAGTACAGGTCCAAAAAACGAAAATCACTGAAAAATCTGCACAATCCCATTCAATCCATGCCCTCCATGATGTTTAAGTTGAAGACAGCCCACAGAAAGACTAGGCCCATGCTAGACTCAAATACCCCTGGTGAAAAGGCCACAAGTACAGGCCCAAAAAATGAAAATCACTGAAAAATCTGCACAATCCCATTCCATCCATGGCCTCCATGATGTTTAAATTCAAGACAACCCACAGAAAGACTAGGCCCATGCAAGACTCACTACCCCTGGGCATAAATAAAGGTTGAAAAGTAGGCAAAATGGTTGGAGGCCTAACAACAAAGCCTGCATTCAAAATGGCCACTTGCCTGCCAGCACATGGCCAGTGCCTGTAGCTGCACTCAAAATGGCCACCAGCCACATGGCATGTCCCTCCCCATGAACACCCCCAAAAAACGAAAATCACTGAAAAATCTGCACAATCCCATTCCATCCATGGCCTCCATGATGTTTAAATTCAAGACAACCCACAGAAAGACTAGGCCCATGCAAGACTCACTACCCCTGGGCATAAATAAAGGTTGAAAAGTAGGCAAAATGGTTGGAGGCCTAACAACAAAGCCTGCATTCAAAATGGCCACTTGCCTGCCAGCACATGGCCAGTGCCTGTAGCTGCACTCAAAATGGCCACCAGCCACATGGCATGTCCCTCCCCATGAACACCCCCAAAAATCGAAAAACACTGCAAAATCAGCACAATCCCATTCCATCCATGGCCTCCATGATGTTTAAATTCAAGACAACCCACAGAAAGACTAGGCCCATGCAAGACTCACTACCCCTGGGCATAAATAAAGGTTGAAAAGTAGGCAAAATGGTTGGAGGCCTAACAACAAAGCCTGCATTCAAAATGGCCACTTGCCTGCCAGCACATGGCCAGTGCCTGTAGCTGCACTCAAAATGGCCACCAGCCACATGGCATGTCCCTCCCCATGAACACCCCCAAAAATCGAAAAACACTGCAAAATCAGCACAATCCCATTCCATCCATGCCCTCCATGATGTTTAAATTCAAGACACCCCACAGAAAGACTAGGCCCATGCACCACTCACTACCCCTGGTCAAGGCCCCAACAACAGGTCAAAAATCGAAAAACACAGAAAAATCAGCACAATCCCATTCAATCCATGCCCTCCATGATGTTTAAGTTGAAGACAGCCCACAGAAAGACTAGGCCCATGCTAGACTCAAATACCCCTGGTGAAAAGGCCACAAGTACAGGTCCAAAAAACGAAAATCACTGAAAAATCTGCACAATCCCATTCAATCCATGCCCTCCATGATGTTTAAGTTGAAGACAGCCCACAGAAAGACTAGGCCCATGCTAGACTCAAATACCCCTGGTGAAAAGGCCACAAGTACAGGCCCAAAAAACGAAAATCACTGAAAAATCTGCACAATCCCATTCCATCCATGGCCTCCATGATGTTTAAATTCAAGACAACCCACAGAAAGACTAGGCCCATGCAAGACTCACTACCCCTGGGCATAAATAAAGGTTGAAAAGTAGGCAAAATGGTTGGAGGCCTAACAACAAAGCCTGCATTCAAAATGGCCACTTGCCTGCCAGCACATGGCCAGTGCCTGTAGCTGCACTCAAAATGGCCACCAGCCACATGGCATGTCCCTCCCCATGAACACCCCCAAAAATCGAAAAACACTGCAAAATGAGCACAATCCCATTCCATCCATGGCCTCCATGATGTTTAAATTCAAGACAACCCACAGAAAGACTAGGCCCATGCAAGACTCACTACCCCTGGGCATAAATAAAGGTTGAAAAGTAGGCAAAATGGTTGGAGGCCTAACAACAAAGCCTGCATTCAAAATGGCCACTTGCCTGCCAGCACATGGCCAGTGCCTGTAGCTGCACTCAAAATGGCCACCAGCCACATGGCATGTCCCTCCCCATGAACACCCCCAAAAATCGAAAAACACTGCAAAATCAGCACAATCCCATTCCATCCATGCCCTCCATGATGTTTAAATTCAAGACACCCCACAGAAAGACTAGGCCCATGCACCACTCACTACCCCTGGTCAAGGCCCCAACAACAGGTCAAAAATCGAAAAACACAGAAAAATCAGCACAATCCCATTCAATCCATGCCCTCCATGATGTTTAAGTTGAAGACAGCCCACAGAAAGACTAGGCCCATGCTAGACTCAAATACCCCTGGTGAAAAGGCCACAAGTACAGGCCCAAAAAACGAAAATCACTGAAAAATCTGCACAATCCCATTCAATCCATGCCCTCCATGATGTTTAAGTTGAAGACAGCCCACAGAAAGACTAGGCCCATGCTAGACTCAAATACCCCTGGTGAAAAGGCCACAAGTACAGGCCCAAAAAACGAAAATCACTGAAAAATCTGCACAATCCCATTCAATCCATGCCCTCCATGATGTTTAAGTTGAAGACAGCCCACAGAAAGACTAGGCCCATGCTAGACTCAAATACCCCTGGTGAAAAGGCCACAAGTACAGGCCCAAAAAACGAAAATCACTGAAAAATCTGCACAATCCCATTCAATCCATGCCCTCCATGATGTTTAAGTTGAAGACAGCCCACAGAAAGACTAGGCCCATGCTAGACTCAAATACCCCTGGTGAAAAGGCCACAAGTACAGGCCCAAAAAACGAAAATCACTGAAAAATCTGCACAATCCCATTCCATCCATGGCCTCCATGATGTTTAAATTCAAGACAACCCACAGAAAGACTAGGCCCATGCAAGACTCACTACCCCTGGGCATAAATAAAGGTTGAAAAGTAGGCAAAATGGTTGGAGGCCTAACAACAAAGCCTGCATTCAAAATGGCCACTTGCCTGCCAGAACATGGCCAGTGCCTGTAGCTGCACTCAAAATGGCCACCAGCCACATGGCATGTCCCTCCCCATGAACACCCCCAAAAATCGAAAAACACTGCAAAATCAGCACAATCCCTTTCCATCCATGGCCTCATTGATGTTTAAATTCAAGACAACCCACAGAAAGACTAGGCCCATGCAAGACTCACTACCCCTGGGCATAAATAAAGGTTGAAAAGTAGGCAAAATGGTTGGAGGCCTAACAACAAAGCCTGCATTCAAAATGGCCACTTGCCTGCCAGCACATGGCCAGTGCCTGTAGCTGCACTCAAAATGGCCACCAGCCACATGGCATGTCCCTCCCCATGAACACCCCCAAAAATCGAAAAACACTGCAAAATCAGCACAATCCCATTCCATCCATGCCCTCCATGATGTTTAAATTCAAGACACCCCACAGAAAGACTAGGCCCATGCACCACTCACTACCCCTGGTCAAGGCCCCAACAACAGGTCAAAAATCGAAAAACACAGAAAAATCAGCACAATCCCATTCAATCCATGCCCTCCATGATGTTTAAGTTGAAGACAGCCCACAGAAAGACTAGGCCCATGCTAGACTCAAATACCCCTGGTGAAAAGGCCACAAGTACAGGCCCAAAAAACGAAAATCACTGAAAAATCTGCACAATCCCATTCAATCCATGCCCTCCATGATGTTTAAGTTGAAGACAGCCCACAGAAAGACTAGGCCCATGCTAGACTCAAATACCCCTGGTGAAAAGGCCACAAGTACAGGCCCAAAAAACGAAAATCACTGAAAAATCTGCACAATCCCATTCCATCCATGGCCTCCATGATGTTTAAATTCAAGACAACCCACAGAAAGACTAGGCCCATGCAAGACTCACTACCCCTGGGCATAAGTAAAGGTTGAAAAGTAGGCAAAATGGTTGGAGGCCTAACAACAAAGCCTGCATTCAAAATGGCCACTTGCCTGCCAGCACAAGGCCAGTGCCTGTAGCTGCACTCAAAATGGCCACCAGCCACATGGCATGTCCCTCCCCATGAACACCCCCAAAAATCGAAAAACACTGCAAAATCAGCACAATCCCATTCCATCCATGGCCTCCATGATGTTTAAATTCAAGACAACCCACAGAAAGACTAGGCCCATGCAAGACTCACTACCCCTGGGCATAAATAAAGGTTGAAAAGTAGGCAAAATGGTTGGAGGCCTAACAACAAAGCCTGCATTCAAAATGGCCACTTGCCTGCCAGCACATGGCCAGTGCCTGTAGCTGCACTCAAAATGGCCACCAGCCACATGGCATGTCCCTCCCCATGAACACCCCCAAAAATCGAAAAACACTGCAAAATCAGCACAATCCCATTCCATCCATGCCCTCCATGATGTTTAAATTCAAGACACCCCACAGAAAGACTAGGCCCATGCACCACTCACTACCCCTGGTCAAGGCCCCAACAACAGGTCAAAAATCGAAAAACACAGAAAAATCAGCACAATCCCATTCAATCCATGCCCTCCATGATGTTTAAGTTGAAGACAGCCCACAGAAAGACTAGGCCCATGCTAGACTCAAATACCCCTGGTGAAAAGGCCACAAGTACAGGCCCAAAAAACGAAAATCACTGAAAAATCTGCACAATCCCATTCAATCCATGCCCTCCATGATGTTTAAGTTGAAGACAGCCCACAGAAAGACTAGGCCCATGCTAGACTCAAATACCCCTGGTGAAAAGGCCACAAGTACAGGCCCAAAAAACGAAAATCACTGAAAAATCTGCACAATCCCATTCCATCCATGGCCTCCATGATGTTTAAATTCAAGACAACCCACAGAAAGACTAGGCCCATGCAAGACTCACTACCCCTGGGCATAAATAAAGGTTGAAAAGTAGGCAAAATGGTTGGAGGCCTAACAACAAAGCCTGCATTCAAAATGGCCACTTGCCTGCCAGCACATGGCCAGTGCCTGTAGCTGCACTCAAAATGGCCATCAGCCACATGGCATGTCCCTCCCCATGAACACCCCCAAAAATCGAAAAACACTGCAAAATCAGCACAATCCCATTCCATCCATGGCCTCCATGATGTTTAAATTCAAGACAACCCACAGAAAGACTAGGCCCATGCAAGACTCACTACCCCTGGGCATAAATAAAGGTTGAAAAGTAGGCAAAATGGTTGGAGGCCTAACAACAAAGCCTGCATTCAAAATGGCCACTTGCCTGCCAGCACATGGCCAGTGCCTGTAGCTGCACTCAAAATGGCCACCAGCCACATGGCATGTCCCTCCCCATGAACACCCCCAAAAATCGAAAAACACTGCAAAATCAGCACAATCCCATTCCATCCATGCCCTCCATGATGTTTAAATTCAAGACACCCCACAGAAAGACTAGGCCCATGCACCACTCACTACCCCTGGTCAAGGCCCCAACAACAGGTCAAAAATCGAAAAACACAGAAAAATCAGCACAATCCCATTCAATCCATGCCCTCCATGATGTTTAAGTTGAAGACAGCCCACAGAAAGACTAGGCCCATGCTAGACTCAAATACCCCTGGTGAAAAGGCCACAAGTACAGGCCCAAAAAACGAAAATCACTGAAAAATCTGCACAATCCCATTCAATCCATGCCCTCCATGATGTTTAAGTTGAAGACAGCCCACAGAAAGACTAGGCCCATGCTAGACTCAAATACCCCTGGTGAAAAGGCCACAAGTACAGGCCCAAAAAACGAAAATCACTGAAAAATCTGCACAATCCCATTCCATCCATGGCCTCCATGATGTTTAAATTCAAGACAACCCACAGAAAGACTAGGCCCATGCAAGACTCACTACCCCTGGGCATAAATAAAGGTTGAAAAGTAGGCAAAATGGTTGGAGGCCTAACAACAAAGCCTGCATTCAAAATGGCCACTTGCCTGCCAGCACATGGCCAGTGCCTGTAGCTGCACTCAAAATGGCCACCAGCCACATGGCATGTCCCTCCCCATGAACACCCCCAAAAATCGAAAAACACTGCAAAATCAGCACAATCCCATTCCATCCATGGCCTCCATGATGTTTAAATTCAAGACAACCCACAGAAAGACTAGGCCCATGCAAGACTCACTACCCCTGGGCATAAATAAAGGTTGAAAAGTAGGCAAAATGGTTGGAGGCCTAACAACAAAGCCTGCATTCAAAATGGCCACTTGCCTGCCAGCACATGGCCAGTGCCTGTAGCTGCACTCAAAATGGCCACCAGCCACATGGCATGTCCCTCCCCATGAACACCCCCAAAAATCGAAAAACACTGCAAAATCAGCACAATCCCATTCCATCCATGCCCTCCATGATGTTTAAATTCAAGACACCCCACAGAAAGACTAGGCCCATGCACCACTCACTACCCCTGGTCAAGGCCCCAACAACAGGTCAAAAATCGAAAAACACAGAAAAATCAGCACAATCCCATTCAATCCATGCCCTCCATGATGTTTAAGTTGAAGACAGCCCACAGAAAGACTAGGCCCATGCTAGACTCAAATACCCCTGGTGAAAAGGCCACAAGTACAGGCCCAAAAAACGAAAATCACTGAAAAATCTGCACAATCCCATTCAATCCATGCCCTCCATGATGTTTAAGTTGAAGACAGCCCACAGAAAGACTAGGCCCATGCTAGACTCAAATACCCCTGGTGAAAAGGCCACAAGTACAGGCCCAAAAAACAAAAATCACTGAAAAATCTGCACAATCCCATTCCATCCATGGCCTCCATGATGTTTAAATTCAAGACAACCCACAGAAAGACTAGGCCCATGCAAGACTCACTACCCCTGGGCATAAATAAAGGTTGAAAAGTAGGCAAAATGGTTGGAGGCCTAACAACAAAGCCTGCATTCAAAATGGCCACTTGCCTGCCAGCACATGGCCAGTGCCTGTAGCTGCACTCAAAATGGCCACCAGCCACATGGCATGTCCCTCCCCATGAACACCCCCAAAAATCGAAAAACACTGCAAAATCAGCACAATCCCATTCCATCCATGGCCTCCATGATGTTTAAATTCAAGACAACCCACAGAAAGACTAGGCCCATGCAAGACTCACTACCCCTGGGCATAAATAAAGGTTGAAAAGTAGGCAAAATGGTTGGAGGCCTAACAACAAAGCCTGCATTCAAAATGGCCACTTGCCTGCCAGCACATGGCCAGTGCCTGTAGCTGCACTCAAAATGGCCACCAGCCACATGGCATGTCCCTCCCCATGAACACCCCCAAAAATCGAAAAACACTGCAAAATCAGCACAATCCCATTCCATCCATGCCCTCCATGATGTTTAAATTCAAGACACCCCACAGAAAGACTAGGCCCATGCACCACTCACTACCCCTGGTCAAGGCCCCAACAACAGGTCAAAAATCGAAAAACACAGAAAAATCAGCACAATCCCATTCAATCCATGCCCTCCATGATGTTTAAGTTGAAGACAGCCCACAGAAAGACTAGGCCCATGCTAGACTCAAATACCCCTGGTGAAAAGGCCACAAGTACAGGCCCAAAAAACGAAAATCACTGAAAAATCTGCACAATCCCATTCAATCCATGCCCTCCATGATGTTTAAGTTGAAGACAGCCCACAGAAAGACTAGGCCCATGCTAGACTCAAATACCCCTGGTGAAAAGGCCACAAGTACAGGCCCAAAAAACGAAAATCACTGAAAAATCTGCACAATCCCATTCCATCCATGGCCTCCATGATGTTTAAATTCAAGACAACCCACAGAAAGACTAGGCCCATGCAAGACTCACTACCCCTGGGCATAAATAAAGGTTGAAAAGTAGGCAAAATGGTTGGAGGCCTAACAACAAAGCCTGCATTCAAAATGGCCACTTGCCTGCCAGCACATGGCCAGTGCCTGTAGCTGCACTCAAAATGGCCACCAGCCACATGGCATGTCCCTCCCCATGAACACCCCCAAAAATCGAAAAACACTGCAAAATCAGCACAATCCCATTCCATCCATGGCCTCCATGATGTTTAAATTCAAGACAACCCACAGAAAGACTAGGCCCATGCAAGACTCACTACCCCTGGGCATAAATAAAGGTTGAAAAGTAGGCAAAATGGTTGGAGGCCTAACAACAAAGCCTGCATTCAAAATGGCCACTTGCCTGCCAGCACATGGCCAGTGCCTGTAGCTGCACTCAAAATGGCCACCAGCCACATGGCATGTCCCTCCCCATGAACACTCCCAAAAATCGAAAAACACTGCAAAATCAGCACAATCCCATTCCATCCATGCCCTCCATGATGTTTAAATTCAAGACACCCCACAGAAAGACTAGGCCCATGCACCACTCACTACCCCTGGTCAAGGCCCCAACAACAGGTCAAAAATCGAAAAACACAGAAAAATCAGCACAATCCCATTCAATCCATGCCCTCCATGATGTTTAAGTTGAAGACAGCCCACAGAAAGACTAGGCCCATGCTAGACTCAAATACCCCTGGTGAAAAGGCCACAAGTACAGGCCCAAAAAACGAAAATCACTGAAAAATCTGCACAATCCCATTCAATCCATGCCCTCCATGATGTTTAAGTTGAAGACAGCCCACAGAAAGACTAGGCCCATGCTAGACTCAAATACCCCTGGTGAAAAGGCCACAAGTACAGGCCCAAAAAACGAAAATCACTGAAAAATCTGCACAATCCTATTCCATCCATGGCCTCCATGATGTTTAAATTCAAGACAACCCACAGAAAGACTAGGCCCATGCAAGACTCACTACCCCTGGGCATAAATAAAGGTTGAAAAGTAGGCAAAATGGTTGGAGGCCTAACAACAAAGCCTGCATTCAAAATGGCCACTTGCCTGCCAGCACATGGCCAGTGCCTGTAGCTGCACTCAAAATGGCCACCAGCCACATGGCATGTCCCTCCCCATGAACACCCCCAAAAATCGAAAAACACTGCAAAATCAGCACAATCCCATTCCATCCATGGCCTACATGATGTTTAAATTCAAGACAGCCCACAGAAAGACTAGGCCCATGCACCACTCACTACCCCTGGTCAAGGCCCCAACAACAGGTCAAAAATCGAAAAACACAGAAAAATCAGCACAATCCCATTCCATCCATGCCCTCCATGATGTTTAAATTCAAGACACCCCACAGAAAGACTAGGCCCATGCAACACTCACTACCCCTGGTGAAAAGGCCACAAGTACAGCCCAAAAAAACGAAAATCACTGAAAAATAAGCACAATCCCAAGCCATCCAGCCCCTCCATGATGTTTAAATTCAAGACACCCCACAGAAAGACTCAGTCCACCCACCACTGAGTACCCCTGGGCAAAAGGCCCCAAAACAGCCCAAAAATCGAAAATTCCAAAATTTTAATTGCAGCAACTGTATTGCCCCAAACAAACTTACTTGTAAAATTTCTAATCCAACAGTGATCCAAAGAAAGTCAAAAAGGCCTCAAATCCAAAGATCCAGCAGCATCCACAAAAAGTAATCCTTCCAGCTGCACATCCAAATGAAAAGTGACCAGGAGATGGACAAAGCACTGGGAGGAGCCTGCTGAACAGGAACAGGAAGTTGAAGACTATGGGGCACTTCCTTCCTCCCACCCCCCTGCACCCCTCCCCAAAATGGACTCCTCGCTAAAAAAGTGCAGGCAAATGTCAAACTAAGGAGTTATTCACATAAAAATCATCATTTCTAGAAGGTTTATGCTGCTTGCTGGTGGATTTCTTGTGCAGAATTGCAAATTTATATTTTCGCTCGCCGCATCTCAAATCTCGCAATTGCGAAGTACCGCGAGACGTGATCTCGCCGTACTCGCGTTGACAAACTATCGCTGGCAAGCCGCGATGACGTAATCGCGCTCGCCAATTCCCGCGGGATCACACAGCAAGATCCAAAATGGCGCAGCACTCGCAAACTATCGAAAAAAACAACTCGGCAAACGATGATAAACGCCGCGCGCCGCAAAAATTGTATCACCAACGCCGCGCGCCGCCAAAAAAATCCGCTGCGTGCGAATTTGCGGATTTTGCGGGAAATCCGCAAATCTCGCGGATTGCGGATTTCCCGAAAATCCGCAAAATCCGCGAGCGTAACGGATTTTCCGCCCATGCTTACCGCGCCCTTGAACGACCGCGAGGGTAACTTCGCGCCTTGCGCTACAAGCGGCTCGCGAAAACGCACAAAACCTTGCGAACTAACACGCCCCAAAAAAAGAAATCGCATATTCGCACGAATTCGCGGCTTCCGAATCCGATCTCGCGCGTGTTCGCGCCCCGCGAATCCCGCTAAATTGCAGAAAAACGAGTTTTGCAAAACTGAAAGCACTCGGCAGGGGCAAGAGTTCAAACTCATCATTAGTAACCATTCCCTGTAGTGCTTCCTGACTGGGGCCCCTCCAGAGTTCAGTTGCTAGTTGCAACAATTGTATGACCCTGCTCTGACCCTCACAGCAGGCTCATAGAATAGCTACAAGTAGGCCACACAGGTCCTGGAAAAAAAAATTGCACTGCAACAGAAAGCAAATTACTGATAAGGAAGCAGGTGCCAGACTTGGAATTTTAAAACAGTGACACATTAATAAACTAACCCCAAATTAATTCATGTCAGTTGAAGCAGGGCAGGTGTGCTTGCTTTTCCCCCCCATAATCTACAGTGATGATGAACCAGAGGGTGGCATTGATGTAACAGAGGGTGCCATGGGTGAAACAGAGGGTGGCAGTGGTGAAACAGAGGGTGCTGGAAACCTGTGATGATGAACCAGACGTAGAAACAACATAGTCGCGACCGTTGCGAACCGACAAGTAAGTTCGCTATTGCGAACTAGTACCAAACCCTCGCAAACTGGCAGAAACCCTTGCGAACACAAAAAAAAAAATCCGCAAATTTGCGAGATGTCGCGGATTTTGCGGATTGGGAGTTTGCAAATTCGCAAAATTCACGAACGTCAGATTAGCAAAATTCGCCCGTGCTTAATAAGGGCAAAGAATGAGGATTTGAAAGCGCCCTCTAGGCACAACAACCTTCGCATTATTGGCCTGCCTGAATCCACCGCCATATCCAAAATGAAGACATTCATAGATGGGTTATTACATAAAAGTTTGGTTCGGTGTTGTCCACAGTAATGATAGTTGAGAGGGCACACCGCTCCTTGGGGCCCAGACCGCAAATTGGTGTGCCAACTCGCCCGATAATTGTGCGCCTTCTGAACTATACTGATAGGGATGCCATCCTGAGGGAGGCTAGGGCCAGGGCCCCTGTTACCTATATGGGGGACACTTTATCCTTTTTCCCCGATTACACTCCAGTGGTGCAAGCAGCTAGGAGGGAGTTTGTGCCAGTGAAAAATGTATTACAGGCCGCATCGGTGCCTTGCGCCATGTTGTACCCGGCCAAACTGGAAATAACACACGATGGACAGGCGCACTTCTTCACAGACCCAAAGTCGGCCCTAAAATTCTCAAAACACATCTGTAAATCCAGCCCTCGGCAGGGTGGGACAGATAGCTCAGCAGCATCATCCAACTTGGAGGCAACGGAGTGATTTTAGTGATATTGTATACAATTTCTTGGTCTTGGGCGGGTTTTTTTATAGAAGTCACGAACAAATGCTGTTTTGATCTTATATGTTGTTCTTGTAGTGGACAGGGGATGCTTCCCTAACTATGTGCTATATGTTCTCATGAGGTTATGTTAATTTGTACCTGGTCAGCGTTGTTGATGCTGGCCACATTCATTGTTCATTCCGGACAGGTGTGCTACATAGTTTTAATCTGGCGACCACACCTCGGTGTGAGTATCCATTGCCGATCCTCTCCCCCTAGCGGGTGTTCCCCAATTGTTGAGTTGTATGGAAAATGGGGTTGATGTGCGGGTGGGGTGTAGGTCTCGCTCTTGACCTACCTGGTTGGTTGGAGTGGACGGAGGCGGAGGATGGGAAGACTGGGGTATATGTTATATTTTTTTTCGTAATTGTTGCACTGAAGTTGGTTGGAGTGAGAGCTGAAAAGTATGATGAGATACCTACATGCGGTATTGGCGGTGCCCTTCTACAGCCGTTCGAGTCAATGATAAGGTGGACAGGTGTTGCTCAGTGCTGCTATGGGTGAGAGATTTCGACTATTTGAATCGGCATTCCATACATATAGCCTTGCTGCAAGAAACACATTTGACTAAAAATACTGAATGTAGCATTGCAGGGAGATGGGCGGGTTTTAAGCTGGCAGCTTCGTTTTCATCATACACCAGAGGTACAATGATACTGGTTAAACGGGGAGCAGCATTTAAGCCCTTTCGTATGTATGTTGATAAGGAGGGGAGATGTGCAAAGGTGCAAGGGAAACTGGGTGGATCGTTGGTGACTATAATTAACTTGTATGGACCCATTACAGATGACCCAGTGTGTTTACGCAGATGTCTGCTACATTGAGAGATTGTCCAGAGGCTGCTGTGTTGTGGTAGGGGACTTGAACACCTATTTAAATCCTGATCTGAATAAGTCTAATCCTTGGTCCCATCGCACTCTCAAAGTGGCCAGTTGTGTGACCTGTGCCATGGAGGAATTTGGGTCGAGCGATGTGTGGAGAGTGAGGAACCCCCTGGCAAAAGAAGAGACATATGCAACACCGTCGCACAACAGCTGGTCGCAACTTGATTACTGGCTGTTGAGGTGGGTGCGGGAGGTGGTGAACTTACCGCGCACATTTTCAAATCGCAAACCCGTGAAGTTAGACTTGGAACTCCCGACGGCCTTGCATTGCACTTTCATGTGGCGGCTACGTTCAGAGGCACTGCTTGACCCAGAATATGAGAGTGAGGGCGGCTATTGAACAATATTTTGCAATTAATAACAGCACGGTAGGAGAGGCCTCAACATTATGGGATGCTTTTAAGGTCACAATCAGGGGTGTGTGCACTGGTAACACAGCAGGTATTTTGAAGGATATTAGAACGCAGTTTAACAGCAACAAGAACGCTCCTCGTGAATTAGAGCGTAGTTATGCAATGACCCAGGCGGCTGACACCTCAGCTTGTATAAATGAGTTGATTAAAGAATACAATGCATTGGCTGAAACTGAAATCAAATATTTATCACGCAGACACCCGGTGCGACGTTATGGAGAGGGAGGGAGGCCAGGGCGCACATTAGCAAATAAGATTAAAGATTGCATGGAGCAACCACATATAGATATGATCACGGACTCACATAGGGGGAGCATTAACACCCACTTGACATTACAGAACAATTCTGAGAATTTTATGCGGATTTATACACATCCAAAGGGGGTGCTACGGTGGCTGAATTAGAGGAATACCTAGAGTATGTGGCATGTGCCTAGATATAAGATGCTCACAGGGAGTTTCTATGTTTTCCTATAGACAAGCAGGATAATAATTCAGCTATATTAGCCCTTCCTAATGGAAAGGCACCTGTGCCTGACGGCCTTACAGTGGAATTCCACAAGATGTATGCAGACCTGCTTGCTCCATATTTTTGGGGAGTTGTATGCTGAGGCACACGAGTCCGGGAAATTGCCGCCATCATTGCGGCAGGCATTGATAATAACTCTGCTCTGCTTTGGACTGCATGAATCTGATTGTTGTGCGTGTTGCGGACAGGGGGACGCAGATTTTTTGCATCTAGCTTGGGGATGTAGAAGGGTGTATGAGTTCTGGGAATCGATGGTGAGAGACTTAAAGATTATGGTAACTGTGGAGCTCCAGTGCACTCCGCTTGTCTGCCTATGCTGTATGCCACACATCAGTGGAGTGAGTGGGCGATTTGTAAGATTGGCTTTGCTTATGGCTGCACGAAAGGTGGCAATTACATGGGGGGGAATGATTTCCGAAAGTGGAGCATTGGCTAGAGGACTTGGTCTACTGCAAAGAAAATTTGGAAATGTATGCAGAAGAATTACCAACAATTTCGAAAGACATTTGGGAACCATTACGTCTGTTTCTTTTTAATAGGGCTGCTGCTACTGAGTAGGGGGGTGCACATTAGAGATTGTGAGGGTGGTGACGGGATGCCAGGAAGAGTGTCTAGAATTTTGACTGGGTGACGCTTCATTTTCCCAGCTCGACTTTCCATCTAACGTCTAGGGAGAATGTGAGGATGTTTTTTTCTTTTTATTGTTTTAACTTTTAATTTGGAGTTATTTGTCCTTTTTGTTGGAAGTGTAGGGACATGTAGGGACATTGATGCTTCTGAGTGTTTATGATTATTTGTCATATGTTGACTGTAAATTTATGTTGGAGAGGGATGTATTGTAATGCCATTTGTTTGTTTAATAGAAAAACTAAAACTAAATAAAAATTAAAAAAAACATTGGGGGGCCTCTGGATCCCAAGACAGTCATTCTTGGGATCCAGAGCAACAGGTACATCCTGGTGTTGGTGGACATTGCCACCATGTACCTGGAAACTGTCCCTCTCAGGACAGTGACAGCACCTGTCAACCCATGTGTTTTCTCCAAGGAGTTGGTATCTGACCGGGTTTCCTATTTAATGTCACTGTACATGAAGGCTGTTTGGAAGGAGTGTGGGGTGAACTACACATTCACCACTCCTTATCACCCTCAAAGTAATGGGTTGATTGAGAGATTCAATTGAACCCTGAAAGGCATGGTTGAGAGTCTCTCAGAACCTATGAGGCATAAGTGGGACGTCCTCTTACCACGCCTTATCTTCGGCTACAGGCAGGGACGGCAGAAAGGGGTTAGCTTTAGCCCCTTTGAGCTGCTCTATGGGGACCTTGTCAGAGGACCTCTCAGTTTGGTCAAGGAGGACTAGGAGGAAGTTTCCAGGAAGATACTCCGAATGTATTTAGCTACATGGTGGCCTTCTAGAACTAGACAGCCCACTTCAGGAAACTCACTCATGCAGACCTGGAAGCAAGCCAGGAGGACATGAAACACTGGTATGACCAGAATACCACTGTAGTTGATTTTCAGCCTGGTCAGAAAGTGTGGGCGATGAAGCCGATGGAGCCCCGGGCTCTACAAGACAAGTAGTCTGGCCCCTACAAGGTGAAGGTACGCAAGAGTAATGTCACATACCTGGTGCCATACAGACTCCTAGGAAACCCTTGAGGGTCCTGCGCGCGAACCGCCTCAAACTCCACTTTGAGAGGTCTGAGTAAACCATGCTCTTGGCTTCTGATGTTGGAATGGAAGAGGAGAGTGAGCCTCTCACCGACCTCCTGTCTGCTAAAGAGCATAATGGTTCAGTGGAAGGTGTGGTCCTCTCCCCTACACTGACCCTGGAACAACAGGGTGACTGTCACCAGTTGCTGGGACATTTTGTCACCCTGTCCTTACTCACCCTAGGTGTCACCCATCGATGCACACAGGATATTGACACTGTGGACAGTCCACAAGATTTCCAGGCTGTGAGAAAGTGCCATCTTTCTGCCAGGTTGCCCCAACCTTTTGCTGAACTGCTGATGTACTTTGACTTGTTTGGTACTCACTTCCTTGTTCAAACTGATCACAGACCTCTCAAGTGGCTAATGCAGATGAAAGGTGAAAATCCTAAAGTGTTGAGGTGGTCCATCTATCTAGAGCGGATGGAGGTTATATTAGAACATGTACCTGGGACTGCCCATGCCAATGCAGATTGACTTTTCAGGTTCTCCCCCTTAGAAAATGAAGACCCTCTAGGGAAAGATTAGTCTCATCGTCTTTCATTTGGGGGGGTTGTATGAGAAAGTGCCCTCTTTGTGCATGGTTGCACCCACTTTTTGCTGAACTGCTGTTGTACTTTGACTGAGTGTGCCCTTGGCTCCTGCCAATCAGGTACCCAGGGCCTATGTTCTTTTCCTAAAACTGCACTGAAGACCAAACCCAAACTGGCACTCCCTTGGCCACAGGTCAGCCCCTGGTAAATAGTACCACAGGTACCTAGGGCACTGTGTCCAGGGAAGGCCTCTAAGGGCTGCAGCACTTATTGTGCCACTCATAGAGGCCCTGTATCTTTACAATCACACATCCAGACCTGAGATCCAGTGATCCCTGACCTGCCTCAATCCTCCAGCTGATGCCTCCAGATTCCATCTTGAAGGTCCCACCAACTGCGACCAGGAGCTGGTAAGAAGATCTGACCCTAAAAGACACCCCTGCACCTGATGCCCCACAGCCTTGGGTGGCCCAACCGAAGGTGTCTAGCCAACCCCCAGCATACCATCTTACCTCTCCAAGTGGTGGTCGCACTCATAAGACCTTCGCCCTAGAGACTGCAGTGTGTTTGCAAACCGGAGACTCACCATTGAAAGTAACAGGGCGTCCAACGACAAACCAGCACCTGCAACCGGCCGCCTTAGTGCTGCTGAGAGTGCACCTTTGGTGCTACCTTGAACCCCCATTTGTCCTGAGCTTAAGTCCAGGAGCTTTGTTCCCACAACCTTGTGGCCTGCTCATGAGAAGCCCCCAACAGGAGGCCCCCATCATCTATTGGATAACTTTGGGCTTCAGCACCCTGCACCCGGCCGCCCTAGTGCCGATGAGAGTGTAACAAAGGTGCATCCTTGAACCTGGAGGACCCCTAAGTCAAACCCCAGAATACCAACTCCCACAACAAAGTGCTTACCTTGAACAGATAACTCTATTTTCTCCCATATGATAACAGGGACTGTTTTTGTATGTGGAGTTGGAAAATCTATAAAAGTCTCTAAAACTGTAACCAAATAAACAAAACGCTTTTATTTACCTGCTTACAGGAAATGTCCCAGTGTAGTATCCAGGTAACCTACACTGTGTAAGAAAAGTAATCTTTAAAGTAATTTTCTTGACATTCTACTGAAAAGCCAATACAAAGTATAAGTACAATATTTCAAAGCATTGCATTACTAGTGATTCTACTGTAATCAAACCAAAGTATATATACAACTGCAATTCAAACTGTATTATTACTGTGAAGTATAAGTCACTTACCTGTGCCACGCTTGCTTGGTTCTAGGAAATAAAACAACTAAAAGTATATTTTCAGTACAGTCTAAGAGTGTGTGACAATCATTTGCTGATTGAGTCTGTACAACAAATGCTTAACATAACCCTCTGACAAAGCCTTACTTCTCGCCAACACTACCACAAACAGAGAGTAAGGTGCTATCTACTTTTACCTCTACCTACCTTTGGGGTTCCACCGGACTCTGCGCACACTATACCTCACTTTGGTATAGTATATAGAGAGCCAGCTTCCTACACAGGTTGACAGAGTGAAGGCAAACATCAAGGAGAAGGTATCCAAGATGTTAGCTCTGGGAGTGATTGAGTCTTCCAGCAGTCCTTGGTCCAGTACAGTGGACTTGGTTCCCAAAGCTGCTGTACGCAGTACCACTCCCAAACTGCGGTTCTGTGTGCACTACCGTGGGACCAACGCTGTCATTAAGACTGAGGCACACCCCATGCCCAGAGCTGATGAAGAGCTCATTGATTAGCTGGGAGCTGCCAAATTCCTCAGTACATTTGATCTAATGTATGGGTACCGGCAGATTGCCCTGACAATGGGGCACAGGAAAGGTCAGTGTTTTCACCAACAGAGGGGCACCACCAGTTTTGGGATATGCCCTTTGGGTTGAGGAATGTTCCTGCTACCTTTCAGAGGTTGGTCAACCAGGTCCTGGCTGTACTGTAGGATTTCAGTGCTGCCTACCTGGATGACATTGCAGTGTTCAGTTTCAGTTGGGAAGATCATTTGCACCACCTCTCGGAATTGCTGAAGGCCCTGTAGAAGGCAGGCCTCACTATCAAGACCAGTAAGTGTCCGGAAGGGCAGGCAAATATGGTGTACTTAGGGAACCAGGTAGGAAGCGGTCAGGTGGCGTCTCTACAGCCCAAGATTGACACCATTCTGACTTGGGCACTCCCCAATACCCAGATAGATGTAAGGATGCATGCTGGCACCATTCCTGTTCTGTCTCGATTATCTGGACTGCTGCTTAAACATTGGGGAGGCAGACACATCTAGGGTAGACTACTGTTAAAATTGGAGGTCTCTAGCTGGCAGGTTGTTACCCTGTCCAAGTAGGGACCCTTCTCCTAGTCAGGGTCGGTCGACCGCGTTGGTGCAGACCGGCATTGGTGTCACATCACTTGTAAACAGTACATTTTTGTTGTTCCAGCAGCCCGTGGTGGTGTGTTCTGGCGGCGGTGGTCATCGAGGCTGCAGGGTGACCAGAGCTGTGTGGCATGCAGTGCCCTCAGGTCGCGGTGCAGGCAGCACCTCAGTGGCAGTCATCCAGCAGTGTCGGTGAGACCAGGGCTGAAGTATGAAGCTGGGCGGTGCTCGTTGCGGTGCTGACTGTCACAATGCAAGCTTCGGCAGCTGTCGAGGATCGATGGTCGATGAGGCTGGTGTTGGTGGGCTGCGGTGTGGGATGGAGCGGTGCTGCATGTAGATTACGGGCGGTGAGCCCAGACCACAGTGCAGACCACATTAGCAATGTCAGCTGGCCGCACCGTTGTTGGTGATAGCAGAATGGTGGAGTGAAGCAAGGCATGGCAGAGTGCAGTACCCACAGGTCAAGGTGCAAGCTGAAGCTTGTTGGCGGTTGTGGCTGCAGCCGTCTACCTGTGCGACCAGGGTTGCAGTGCAAAATGTGCCAGTTCCCTCTGCTGTGCCTTCCAGTCACAGAACCGCTGGCGGTTTTGGTGACGCATCAGGTTGCTGTTTCACTCTCTGGCAACCAAGACACGCGGTCCCAGAAGCAGTACCCAGAGATAAGTGAAGTCTTTGCTATCTCTGAGACTTCCTGAACAGGAGGCATGCTCTATCTCAGCACTTGGAGATACTCAACAACAAGTGAAAAAAAGTTCAGTTCAGTCCTTTCACTGCCCAAGGCAGAAGCCGCAACTGCAGGCCAACCCAGCAAAGCTATAAAACAGCAAAGGGGCAGTACTCCTTTTGGCACCTCTTCCAGCTCTTCTCCTTGGCAGGTTGCTTATTCTGAGCAAGTTGTAAAGCTCTGGTGTCAATATTTATACTCAGTTTATCTTTGTTCTTTTGGGCGGAGAGTGTCTGTGCTCAGCCCAAACCAATTCTGTCTGCTCTGGTCACGCTTCCTGGCAGGAGGTGGAGACAGCATTGCTCAAAGAAGACCAGGGCTATTCAGGCGCATGGAAATCTCCTCCCAGTACTCTAAATGCAGCCCAGGTCTATGCAGCCCAGGCCTGACTCACCCAGGAAAGGCAGGACACACCTCAACCCCCCCAGTGGCTTTCTAAAGAGAATGCACATCCCCAGCCCCTGTCACTCCAAAGCCAGACAGTCAATCCACAACCCAGCAGAGGCACATAGAATGGCTGAGCAAGAAAATGCCCACTCTCTAAAAGTGGTATTTTCAAACACATAAAATAAAAATCATTTTTACTAAAATATGCATTTTTACATTCTGAGTTTAGGCATACTAAACTCCATTTCCCTATTTTGTCTCAATGTGACGTTATACTTGTAAGATGTTACAGGGTATCCCCCATTCTATCCTATGGGACAGATAGCCTTTAAAAAGTGAAAAACAAAATAAACTCTAGATCACTAACAGGACATGTCACACTCACCATTGCATATCCTACCTTTAACATACACTGCACTCTGCCCATAAGGGTACCTTGGGCCTAACTTAGGGATTACTTACCTGTAATAAAAGGGAAGGTTAGGTCTTGGCAAGTGGGTGCAATTGCCAAGTCGACATGGCAGTAAAAACTGTGTGCAGACACTGCAGTGGCAGGTCTAAGAACCCTTTGAAGAGCTGCTCGTGCGTGTGGGCCCCCTAGCAGCATTAGATTTACAGGCCCTCTGCCCACAGTGCACTATACTAGGGACTTAAAAGTAAATCAAATAAGCCAATCATGGAACAGTAATCCATAAACACAATTTACATGGAGAGCATATGCACTTTAGCACTGAATAGCACAGGTAACGTGCCCAGAGTCCTAAAAGGAACAAAAACAAAAGGCCGTAAAGCAAAATGTCTAGGGGTAAACTCGCTGGAAAAGCCAAGTCTAACAGCTCCAGAAAGCTCCCTGCCCTTCTTTATGAAGACAACTTTGTCTTAATGTCAGGAACTGGTGTGGGATTACAAAAGTTGTTGAATAGGTTTGTCCAATTTATGAGTGAATTGGACTTAAAGACAAACACTACCAAATCACGTGTCATTTTAGGAGGGAAGACACACACTAGTCTGAGACACACACCACATCAACAGTGAAAAACGTCATATTGTTCCAACTTTTTACCTATTTTGGTATAACGTTTGATCGCAAAGGCACATGGCCACATCCAATCAGGGTCAGAGATACTCGGTTTGATCGAACCATTGAGGCCCGTTTTAGATTTGCAAGAAAGCTGGGCTTTAAGCTCTGGATGCTATGTTTAATATATTTGTTGCTCGCTGTTGCTCCACTCTGATATATGAAGCTTGTTTTTGGCAATATTGTGACACTTTCTGGTTACAGGTCAATGAAATGTGTTCCTGAGAAGGCTTATCTCCGTACCTAATAGCCTTCCCTTATTTATCTGCTACACGGAGCTAGGTTTATTGAGCTTGGAAGATTGAAAATAAGCTAGCTCTGCTTGTGCTATGGCACTCAATCTGGCCTAAGCATGAAACTCTCCCTAATAAGGAAATAATTGACGACCTCTTATGTCTTGATAAAGCAAATAGCAGCTTAATTATGAGAGCCCTGTGTCACTTTTGCACAATGTAAAAAAAAACCATGTAAATTGATACTTGTATGGCGCACTACTCACCCGCAAGGGTCTCAAGGCGCTTGTATGAATACTGCTGTGGAACCCATCCTGGCTTTCCCTGTGAGGCGTCCACTCCTGGGCACCCCCAAGGTGGAGGCCAGGCATCCTTAGCGTTGTGGGGGCCGTTGTGGAGATTAAGCAAGCTATTGCCCAGAGTTGCAGAGTGGGACTCCATGATTGGAATAGGCACTGAGGCGAGAATTATCAGGTCCGTGGAATTTTTGAGCCCAAGACCCGCCGAGGCGGGGAATTGAACCCTGGTCCCGGGCTAGACCTCTGCATATCAGGGTCTGCCGCTCTAACCATTAAGCCACACTTCTCTAAAGTGTTACATGCATGATGCAAGGCTCTCCAAGATTTATGAAGCCGGGCAAAATCACCCTGCATGGCTTTGAGTGGCCTCATAAATCATCGCCTTACTCTGCACCTGGGAGGTGTTCCATGGGCGTTGCGATTGGTTTTTCCATGCAACACCCATGGAATTTGACACTGCCCCAGTTTTACAAAGTGATGTGAACCTGGGGAAGAGTAAAATCCATATGTCTCCTGAGGTGAGGCGTAATGAGGAGAAGTGTTAATTTTTTACCTTTCCATCTGTGCTGCATTGTGCAGTACGCATAGAAAGAGGAAAGTGCCTCATAGAATTTTGTCAGGAAAGTACCCCTATCTGCAACACCGTAACCCTTGCATCATAAATACTATGGTGCATACCTTCCCTTTCACTTTCGTGTAGGGTAGAGCAGAAAGGTACCTTGCTCTGCTGCCCTAAGCCAAAATGCCATAAATGAGGCCCATAGTCTCCAGTGGCTTTGATATGTTAAAGAGCAACTCGTCATGTTAGGGTCTTTTTACAAGCCGCAGATAATTTATTTTTTTAGATGCCAGCAGAAACAAGATTTTTTGGCCATCTGAAAAAGGCACAGAAAAAGCTTAATGATTGGAAAGAAAAGGGTATCTGACTACTTCCCATTAGTAACCACAGATTCAATGGTACCTTATCTCTTGTTCCCATTTCAACACTGCAAAAGATTTTATCTGATAAGGTTCAGGTTTGCTATAATTCACTTTTTGATTTCGTACCCTAGCAATGTATATTTTGACTCTGCCCTTGAACTTTGCTCTTGTCACTCTTCCTCAGTGCAGTCTGCACTGCACTTTTTCTTTTGTTGTAAACTTAATGTTGTACCTAAGAAAGAGGTTTTAATCCCGATGTTGAAGTAGTAGAAGAAGTAGGCCTGCCTTGCTTTATTTACAGCTTTTACACACGGAATATATTTGCATGTTGATTAATAATAAATGCATTTCTGCAGCTCTGAGAATAAGGAGACTAGTGAGGAAGAAAGCATTATTATGGTAGTGCATTGAGGTGGTCCTGAGCACCCCTCAATGCTCCCTTCAGCTAACGAGCTGACGAGCTCTGGTTGATGCACCTGCCCCCAGCGAGTGGTACCCAGACCTGAGAAGACTTCGGGCAGCATCTCCAGCACCCCAAAAAAGTGTTGCTCTCTACTGAAGAAGGACAATTATCCTGAAACACGTGTCTAGAGATACACAGCACTGGCTGCACCAACAAGGGTGAAAAACTAAAGCCTGACACAGAAGAAAGTGTTATCATGCACTGCATGTATTATGATGCATCGGGGCAAACTGAGTGCTGGAGTGCGAGGCAGTGTGCGCACAAGCCCCTCCTATTTGAAAAGGCTCCCTTGAGCTAATGAGCTGACAAGCTCTGGTGTATGCACCTGCGCCAAGCGAGTGGTACCCAGACCTGAGAAGACTTCGGGCAGCATCTCCAGCACACCAAAAAAGTGTTGCTCTCTACTGAAGAAGGACAATTATCCTGAAACACGTGTCTCGAGATACACAGCACTGGCTGCACCCACAAGGGTGAAAAACTAAAGCCTGACACCGAAGAAAGTGTTATCATGCACTGCATTTATTATGATGCATCAGGGCAAACTGAGTGCTGGAGTGTGAGGTAGTGTGCACCCACCCCCCTCCTATTTGAAAAGGTTCCCTTGAGCTAACGAGCTGACGAGCTCTGGTTGATGCACTTGTGCCCAGCGAGTGGTACCGAGACCTGAGAAGACTTGGGGCAGCATCTCCAGCACCCCCAAAAAAGTGTTGCTCTCTACTGAAGAAGGACAATTATCCTGAAACACGTGTCTAGAGATACACAGCATTGGCTGCACCAACAAGGGTGAAAAACGAAAGCCTGACACCGAAGAAAGTGTTATCATGCACTGCACTTATTATGATGCATCGGGGCAAACAGAGTGCCGGAGTGCGAGGCAGGTTGTGCCCACCCCCTCCTATTTGAAAAGCTCTCTTGAGCTAAAAAAGCTGACGAGCTCTGGTTGATGCAGCTGCGCCCTGCGAGTGGTACCAAGACCTGAGAAAACTTGGGGCAGCATCTCCAGCACCCCCAAAAAGTGTTGCTCTCTACTGAAGAAGGGTAATTATCCTGAATCACGTGTCTAGAGATACACAGCACTGGCTGCACCAACAAGGATGAAAAACTAAAGCCTGACACCGAAGAAAGTGTTATCATGCACTGCATTTATTATGATGCATTGGGGCAAACTGAGTGCTGGAGTGTGAGGCAGTGTGCGCCCACCCCCCTCCTATTTGAAAAGGCTCCCTTGAGCTAACGAGCTGATGATCTCTGGTTGATACACCTGCGCCCAGAAAGTGGTTCCGAGACCTGAGAAGAGTTCGGGCAGCATCTCCAGCACCCCCAAAAAAGTGTTTCTCTCTACTAAAGAAGGACAATTATCCTGAAACACGTGTCTAGAGATACACAGCACTGGCTGCACCAACAAGGGTGAAAAACTAAAGCCTGACACCGAAGAAAGTGTTATCATGCACTGCATTTATTATGATGCATCGGGGCAAACTGAGTGCTGGAGTGTGAGGCAGTGTGCACCAACCCCCCTCCTATTTGAAAAGGCTCCCTTGAGCTAACGAGCTGACGAGCTCTGGTTGATGCACTTGCGCCCAGAAAGTGGTACCAAGACCTGGGAAGACTTCGGGCAGCCTCTCAAGCACCCCCAACAAAGTGTTGCTCTCTACTGAAGAAGGACAATTATCCTGAAACACGTGTCTAGAGATACACAGCACTGGCTGCACCAACAAGGGTGAAAAACTAAAGCCTGACACCGAAGAAAGTGTTATCATGCACTGCATTTATTATGATGCATCGGGGCAAACTGAGTGCTGGAGTGTGAGACAATGTGCGCCCACCCCTATAGCATTAGAGGTTTACATTTGCACAAGGCACTTTGTGATTTTCATTGAAAAAATGGGTTGGCTTGTGACGATCACTTGCATCCCGATTATACTTTCGATTACTTTTGCACAGGCCCTTTATGGTCTTAATAATTGAGATGAGCTAGTTTGGGCTGAGGAAAATGTCGAATTTAGCGTTATTGAAGAGGGAGTTTTTATGATTGAAATATTGTGAAAATAGTGAGTGTCAGCACCAAGTAAAATGTCGTTCGAGAGTATTTCTACAATAACTGAGAATAGGGCACCAATTAAATCATATACTTCAGAGGAAGCTGATAAAATATACAATTTGATCAAGGAAGCAAAAAAATTCGATGCCCAAAGCGGTACAGTGGCGCAACAGCTGCGCCAACTTGAATATCTCACTCGTCGTGAGTTGAATCAAAGACTTCGTGCATCTACCCTAATCCAATACCATCGAGTAAAAAGGATTCCGCGAGGCCTGCGACTGGCAATCAGGCCAATGTTGTTCAGACTTAACAGCAATGTCAATTTTATGGAAAAATGGTACAGTATCCTAAACAAATGTTCGTTAGATCTCATTCTACTACTGATTGAAGAATTATCTACTACCATTAAAGATCTTGAAGAGGAAATTTATCATATCAAAGAAGATTTGTCAAAAAGAATGGAAGCAGAACCGTGGGATACATTTTTGGCAGAAATGGAAAGCCGCTTGGATAAATATGGGAAAGAGCTCCAGGAAACTAAGCTCAGGAAATTCAAAAGAGATACTATTGACTACAAACTCAACGAAGCATACACATGGGCGGAGGTTTACGCCCAAAGGAGATACACACAGAGGAAACCTCAAACTCAAACTCAATCTTCTGAAGAAAGTGGCGTGTCAGATCAGGACACGGATACATCACGACCATCTGCCAGTTCTTTACTCAAACAAAAATTGAGCAAACCTAAGCAAGGAGGAGCTTCTGCATGCACTGAAAGTTCATCCACTGAAAGTATTCCAACTGTGGCTTTTTTAGAGGAAGGCTTGGACTTGACCAAACCACCAGATCCTACCACGTCAAAACATCCAGACAGAAAACAAGATGCGGGAAAGGAAAAAGAAATCGAAAAAAAGACCGGATTGAGGAGCCAAGGGAAACCCTCTTAATAAACATTTCACAAAAATCTTTAACTACATTTGAGGAGAAAGTCTTAAACAAGGGGACCTCGTTTGTGAGCACATATCACTCGACGGAACTAGAGACCGAAGTCTCTTTTTTTAAATTCATGAGAACTTTGCGATTGAGACATTTCTTCACAAATGTTTGTCAAAATGTGGAAACACAGGAACCTATGACAATCTTCAAACCTAAAAGTAAATTTCAAGCACCGGTGTCCCATAAGATTCTGGACAATTTTGAGATACTGGTGAAAACTGATTTGGGCAAATTGAAATATAAAAGGCAGTTGAAAAATTTGACACAAGCTGAATACAGCACATTACAAAAACTATCACAGGACAAATCAATTACTTTCCAGAAGGCTGACAAAGGAGGGGGCCTTGTTATGATGGATGCTGATTTCTATCTGAGAAAAGGAACAGAACATGTTACAGACGAAAACACCTATTTAAAATTAGACCAGGATCCTACTACAGAAATCTCCAAAACTCTGGATAAAATACTTGATCAAGCCGAAAAGCTCCATTGGATTGATGGCAAGACAAGAAAATATTTACATCAAACATATCCCAGGCGTCCTAAGATTTATTTCCTGCCAAAGATTCATAAACATTTGAACAACCCACCGTTTCGACCGATTGTATCCGGTTGTGGTTCAATTTTTGAAGCTCCGGGTAGATTCATTGATCACTTTTTACAATCCTTTGTCTGTAAGTGGTCAACCTACATTGAAGATACCTCTGACTTTTAAAGGAGTTTGACAGCCATTTCATCAAACAATACAGAGCGCTGGCTACTATGCACAATAGATGTTGTGGCGTTATATACGTCGATTCCACATCAATCTGGACTGGAAGCAGCTGAATGGGCGCTACTTCAAGATGAAGGGTCTGAAAGTCAAAAATGCATGGTGCTACAATTATTGGAGTTTTGTTTAATGAACAGTTATTTTGAGTGGCAGGATGTATTCTACAACCAAATGAATGGTACATCCATGGGTTTCTCTGGAGCACTCATGTATGCCAACACATTTATGGCAAAATTTGAAAATGACCATATACTGACTGACTCTGTTTGGAAAGAAGGCCTTGTGTTTTTCAGACGTTACATAGATGACATCTTTTTAATCTGGCGACTCTCTGAAGAATCTTTACTGGATAATATTAATCGTCTGAATCAAGTGGACCCTAGGATACAGTTTACATTCACTATCAGTCATGATGCAATTTCTTTTTTGGATGTCATGGTTCAATTGAAAAATCAGGTTATTGAAACAAGGTTGTTCAAAAAACCGACAGACAGAAACAATGCATTACTGTACAGTAGTTTTCACCCTAAAAGTCTCATTGATAACCTGCCCATGTCTCAATTCATGAGAATTAAACGTATTTCTTCGAATGAGAATGACTGTGCAGAATCATTGCTTGAACAAAACTCAAGATACATTCAAAGAGGATATCCTGAGTCTAACCTTAACAAACAAATCACAAAGGTTAACAACATGTCAAGACGTCTTTTGCTCACAAAACAAGAGAAAACGAGCACTAACAGAATGATATTCGTCTCTAAATACTCTTCAGCATCAAGAGACATTAAAAAGATTATTTTACGCAGATGGGAATTACTGGAAGTGGAGCCTGATTTTGATAACCTTTTTAATGATAAACCACTATTTGCATACACAAGAGCTCAAAACTTGAAAAAATTCCTAACAAACCCCTCAAGAGCAAAACTAAAAGCAAAAGGAGGATCTTTTTGTGGCACTACTAAGTGCTGGAATTGTAACAACTGCAACAATGTGATACTGGGTAATACATTGTCACATCCCAGAACTGGTGAAAAAATACCATTATACCACACGTCTGATTGCAATACTGAATTCATTGTTTACTCAATTAAATGTCCGTGTGGACTTTTGTATGTGGGGAAAACTTTGCGTTAAGTGAAAACACGGTTATCTGAACACAAAAGTCGCATACGATATCAAAATTGTACATCACCATTGGCTGTACACTGGATTGAGAAAAGACATACGATTGCGCAAATCAAATTCCAGATAATTGAAGTAGTACCTCGGTATGAAGGCTGCGATAATGATCAGACCCTCCTCCGGAGAGAGGCTTTCTGGATCAAAAAATTACAGACTTTGACCCCACTTGGGCTAAATGACAAATTTGAAATGAGTTGTTACTTATAAAACAATAAAGATAGTCTGGATGCCAGTTTTAAAAGCCCCTACGAATCCTGTAAGGCATACTATTACATACTACATAACACATTAGTTGTGAACACTATTCATAGTCATAATAGACAGGGTTAGCAATTATGTTTTTGTGAATATTATCATCATGGATGTATAAGGTGTAAATAGAAGGCAGGTAAATGTGAATCATTATCATGTTTAGTTTAACACACACACGAATTATGTTAGTTAGCTGGTTTTTTGATTAAAAATACATTTTGGCATTAGAAGTGAGGAACTCTGTGATTTTCTTTGTTTTCGTTCGTCGACTGAATAAAGCTTTGTGCTCTTAAATAAGGTCGGTTTTTTTTGTTGGTTTTTTTTGTTTAGATTCGAGTTATATTTGTGACATAGAATGTATATAAGCTCAGGGCTACAATGATTCGCGTCGTTTCATGACTATTTTTCACGGCAGCAAGGTGATTTTAATGTTTATTAACGTTAGTGGCAGCGCGAGTGTTGCAATAGTAACATTGCGATTAGGTAGAGCGTTTCATGTGTAGTCCGTCGTTAAATGTGACTAGTCGCCGGGAAGTTTTGCTTAAAATCCTGGCACGATGACACAGAAGTGCATCGTCGTATTTCAAAACAGCGAGGCGTGTCTGTCCGGAGCTACTCCGTTTGAAGACCGGTAAGCTTGCCATTGAACCGTTTATCTAATAGTGTGTTTTCGGCCACTAGCATTATCATTAAAGGTACTGACGTTACCTTTATATTGTAGGAAGCGGCGTTGGTTCGACCACATGCAGACGGTACACACTTCTTCTTCTTGATAGAGGTGAGCATTTTGAGTACCGATGATACAAAACGTTATGCTTGAACATCGGGCTGGTATTGATCTTAGACACTTGTTTTCTACAGAGTTGTTTACATTCGCCATTTAAGAGTTGAGGATTAACGGCGTTTTTCCATCCTTAGTTGAGGTGAGCACGAGTTTATGAAACCTGTATATTTACGCTCTGTTGTTCATGTAGTTCAGTAAGAGTGATTGGTTATCTACATATTTTTTCAGGCAGTGTTCCTTACATCTAAACGAGGTACGCTTTTCTTGTTGTACTGTTATCATTTAACGCTGATCATTATTATCGAAATCATTGGTTTTTCATTCATGTTATGTTTGTTTCATGATAATTAACTTCACATCCAATTTTTTCAGAGAGCATTTGCTATGACTGTCATGAAGTTTTTTCATTATAAAAAAGAAGTGTTAACAGCCTATAATTTGTAATGTGAAAAATATGAGAATGATTTATAACGCATGACGAATTGAAAATATGTGATATGGCATAGTTTATATATTGTTTCCTTGTACTTTTCAGTTGACAACGGGAACCCCTGACGAAGGGACGAGAGCGTCCCGAAATGCATTGGGTGGTGGTTCATGCAATATGACTGCAAAATGTATATTCAGTGTTGAATTTGAATTGATTTAATGAATCTTTGATTTTATATATGGTTCAGTACAAGAAAATGAATTAAATACAAGGTTGATAAATTGAAGAGTTGTTTTGAATGTTTGGAATTCCAATTAAGTAGTGCGCACTGTAGTCCTAACAACCTATACGGGGGTTAGGCCATATCCATTGTTAATTGTAATGCTTAGCAGGCATTAATACAGAGCAGCACACATATCACAAATACCCTGAGTAATCTGAGTAACGTGTGCGACATTCACCCACATTCACACTGAAATATTGTGTCGACATGGAACTTTAACAGGAAACAAAATGTTGTGATGGAATGTAATGTTTATTTGTTATGTCCGAGAGCTTTTATGTTTTTTACAGAATAAAGATTAAATTGATTTGAGACTAGCTTACAAACTTGATATGGTTGAAATTGGAGAATTCATTTAAAGGGACCAAATATGTAAATATATTAGTTGACACTCTTCATAGAGATTATAGACTTAAAACAATGCTGCTCATTCTTAAAAAAAGAGCTGAGAAATACAAATAAATATAAGAATGCCTACATGCACAGGACAGGTGGGGGGAATCGCGAACGAGTTGACAGCCCTCTGAAGGCCGGAAAACATCTCAGTCGGAGGTACCGGGACTCCAGGAATATTCAGATAGGATCCCATGGTGTACAAATCTGTGTAAGTATGAATCCTAGTAATACGATAGACGGGCAGCAGTACCGTCCATCCTGTGCAGCAGGTCAGAGGCCTGACCTGCTGCAGAGTATGGACGGTACTGCGGTCTTACACAGATTCGCACACCTTGGGATCCTATCTGAATATTCCTGGAGTCCCGGTACCTCTGGCTGAAACGTGTTCCGGCCTTCAGAGGGCTGTCAACATGTTCGCCTTCCCCCTCCCACCCACCCCCCTCACCTGTCCTGAGGAAGACCCGTTGTGACCACCAACTGAGGCACCAACAGGGTTGAAAGGTCGACACTAACTTTAGGTCCAGTATCACCAGGATTCCACACAATTCAAGATAGGAACCTGTGGAGTGAAACTATCATCTGGCCTACTACACACTTGTATATTGACAAACCATGACCTCACTGTATATTTCGTACAATACTTGAGTACTGTGCACTATTGTCACTGTTATTCACTTTGCATTCTTGTAAATAATTCGTTTTGACAGTCTACTTGTTTATTGTGAATATCAATGAATGATTTAATTCTGATATAAATAACAATACCTAAGCCATTCATCTCAGTCCTTATTCATTAAGGGCCCAATGTAGGTAAATCCCATTTACCGAATTTGAAATACCGAATTTTACCGATTCGGTATTTCAAAATCGGTAAATGGGATGTAGGTCCCAACATCTGGAATCGTTACCGATTCCTTACAAATTCTGTATTTACCGATTCGGTAAATACCGAATCGGTATTTGCTATTGTATCCTATGGGCCTTTGAAGCCCATAGGATTAAAGTCAAATACCGAATCGGTATTTACCGAATCGGTAAATACCGAATTTGGCAAGGGTGCAGGGGGTGTCACTTTGACACCCTCTAGCACCCCCAAAACGGGCATGTGTGCAATGTGGCACACAGACATGCCCTAAGGGCACGTCTGTCTGTCACATGGCACATGTGTACATGCACAGATGTGCATGTACACAGGAATCAGTATTTTACCATGGATTTGTATTCCATGGTAAAATACCGATTCTGTAAGCCATGTGCTGATGGAACATTGGCTACCTACATTGCATTTTCGGTAATTTTACCGAATCGTTATCATTACCGAATCGGTAAATATTACCGATTCGGTAAATTTACCGATTCGGTAATGAAAACGATTCGGTAAAATTACCGAAAATGTGCCCCTACATCTCGATAGCCCTTTACCGATCGGAAACGGCCGAAAATCGGTATTTTCGGCCGATTCCGATCGGTAAAGGGCTACCTACATCGGGCCTTAAGTGTTGAGGTCTTGATCCCAGTAGGCGTGTTGTGGAGATTGCATTTTAATTGCACTTTGAGCTACTTCAACTTACGTTCGCTCTACCCGACAGAACCAATTTTTGTTTAAATAGTAGATGCAAGTAGGCATAATTAGAAGTAAGTTGAAGTAAGAACATGTGTGAAAGAGTAAAGTATTTGTAAGCAGGAATAAAAGCAGGATAAATAACGGTTAGAAAAGAGTAAGAATAGGTAGGAGACCGGATTCAGCAGAAGAAAAAAGTTTCATACAGCTGCACTTTGTGCACAGTGCGGATATCATGTCATAGATGAATGCAACTGAATGTTATGGATACTTTCAAAAGTGCCGCACTTTGCTTTCTGTCTCCATTCATTAGTTGACACCACACCATCATCATTCAGGGTACTGAACACTTAAATCAAAATAAAAGAAAGCTTCGTTAAAAAAATGAAAAAGTTCAACTCCTTCACCTATTACCTAAATTGCAGATTTGGTGCATTGTTAAGTTCTTATGAACCTCTAAATGTGCATGATTTGTTTTATCCTGACAATAAAATACGTTTGTGCTTAGAGATGTGGTCATTTCCCCACCATACAAACACTCAAAGGAGGGGAGGAGGAAAGCAGCCGTACGTCCTCTTGATACTAAACTGTAAAATCACAAGCTACGGCAGCACTAATAGCAGGTCTCTTATAAGTGTTACTGCCAAGCATGCTTGGATTGTCATGCCCCGGTAAGCCTAGATAGCGCCCATAGACTAGAAGCGGGGGAGTCAAAGGGGCGAAGGAAGGTCCATCCTTATGAAAGAGGAAGCATCACACACAAAATTGTTAAAGAAGTACTTCCAGCTGAGAGCAGGTACCAAGTAGGTGGGATAGCATGGTGCCCTTTTGACAAATGTGTGACTACAAAGGACACCATCCCTTTCTTCGGCTAAGGAGCCGGTATCCCCCATAATTTAGGGTTATTCTGACCTATTTTGTTCAGGTAGGATTCACCTAAGCACACTTTTGGTTAACTTTATATTATGATTATGCTTTTAGAGGTATAGTATCACATTAATTTAGAGGATAATAGGCCCTCTTATCGTAAATTAGGGATCCTTGGCCCTGAAGAATGCCCCAGACCTGTTTTGGGTTTTTTGCCGGTCGGATTGGCCTGTATTGCAGTGGTGAAGTGAGTCATTGGTCTCGAAAGATTGGCCGATAGTGTTTTTTTTTTAATCATGCCTGGGGTACCCTCTAATAAAGGCAAATAGCTGGGTTACACTAAGGCATTTTTAACTCACTAACTTGGATCCCTTCACTGTCCAATAGCTTTAATCTAAGAACTCCCTCATACAAAGAGTCAAATAGGAGGTTAAGACTGCACTGGACTATCATCCTTCCAGGGCGGGGAGAGGTTGCCAATGATGAAGCATGACAAAATTGTGCCATACTTATCGGGCATAACAATCCAAGCATGCTAGGCAGTAACACTCATAAGTGACCTGCTATCAGTGCTGCCATACCTTGTTTATTTACATTTTCTCACCATTACATTTTAATAAAAGCATAGCACAGCATAAAAACAAACATGGTTCATTGGATCATTAATACATGCTGTCCTCAACAGAAAACTAAAATGATTCAGGGTACATGAAGACAAAAGTAATTAGCTTATCCTGAAAATAATCATGGTACTCAACAATTGAAAGCCTTTGCAGCACTCAACTACATTAGCATCAATAATGGAATCAATACAGCCACATACATAGAGGTGGTTTCGTAGAGATACGTTTTAGCTCACAGTACTGATTACATTTCAAATGCGACTGAAGATGAATGCTAGTAATCAAGTCAAAAGAGCAGTACACTATAGGGATGCATTCACTGCTCAGCAAACAGACAGCATCAACCCTGGTAGTCATAACTGAAATAACACAAATCATTATCGAGAAAAGTATCTCTGCTGCACCTCATTCATGGTACTCACTGATCTGGAGCTAAACCAAAGGAACACTGTCTTCAGAACAGTGTGTCTGCATCTTGTGCGCTATAATGAACTTGAAGCTAAAGTATAGCACAATGCATACATGTGTTGACTCCCCATCAAACAGCCTGCGTCATTCAAGATATTCCACAATAGGAACATAAGAAAGGATATTCCACTATGCAATTTGAAGCCATTTTAACACTTAGCAGCAATTTCAGCAGCAATGTCAGATACAAATGAAACTACTTTGCCAATCACCGTACTATGGAAAAAAAACATCTACAAAATGGCTAATGCCATCAATGAAAGATAGAAAGAATGACACTTTCCCAGCCAATGGCTGATGGGGCTGACCTAAAGCCTCTCTCTGTATATTGTTTTCATAAGCACCAGTAAATGTCTTAGCTCTCTTTAGTCAGACCTAAAAACCAAGCTATTCATTTGAAATATGAACTAAGGGCCTCATTTATGGCATTTTGGCATACGCCAAAGCGAAAGTGCAGGAATGTACCATATTGAAGCAATACAGTGCATTCTTGTCCTTTCTGCCTGCGCTGGTGCCGTTTTGGCAGCCTTGCTCCAATGTGGGCACCCTTGCACCATGGTGCATGGGTGCCTTCGGGTGCCTACGTTGCAGGTAGGATTGTTTTTGTAAAAGAAGATGCACCTTCCTGCATAAAAACAATCATACAAGGCATTTTCTTCTTTCAATGTGTGCTCATGGAAAGATGAAAAAACAAGGACATATGAACATATTTTTCCTCCTTACGCCTCACCTCGGGAGGGCTACAGATTTGATGCTTCCCCTGGTTTACATCACTTTGTAAATCTGGAGCAGCGTCAAATTCCATGGAGTTTGCCATAAAACCCACTGCAACACCCATAGGTGCAGAGTAAGGCGGCACCACGGTTTACCTTATGTCACCTTATTCATGATTTATTAGGCAACTCAAAGCCACGCACATACTACTTTACATGGTGCAAAAGAGACGCAGGGCCCTCCTACGTAAGCCCCACTAGACCTTCCTATTTTATATCTGAATCGTTGTTCATAAAAAGTTAAAGTTTCATCCTTTTGCCCTGCCTTACTGTATCATTTCAGAATCCATTTGGTATTTTCATTTTGTTTTGCTAATTTTATTCTACTTCGTAAACATATTAGTTCCCACCACAACATGACCTGTGTTTTTTTGACCTTCATGAAGGTCGAACAAATTCAGGAAGCCTTGTCTGATATTTCGTAATACGTTTTGTTTTGTCGGTGTCACTCCTTGTAATGGTGATGATTAGAGTTCTTTTAAAATAATAAATACATCTTTGAAGCAACCCAAGCTCTGCAACGCTGAGCTGCTTGTAAGAAAGTAAGACACGGCATAAAAGGAAGGAGGACACATTAAATCTTAAGTCTCTTCTTCAGACCCAAATTCTGGATGTAGTATTACATTTCACTCTGGAACATATATTTGACTGCTTTGTTTTTAAATGATACATCTTTTCTCCAGAATTTCAATGTCCAGTATACTACTTACTCTAGAGCAAAAAGGTGACAGTTTTGTTGTTTACTTCCCATCTGTTGCTTTTAGTTGTCTTGCTTTTTTAATGTATTTTTAGCGACAAACATTTTCATATTTGGCCTTTACTAGAAAAGATATGGCAACTGTTCTCTAAAGATAATGATGATATCTTTCGACAATACTTGTGGCTCCTGCTATTATGTCAATCCAGTCTAAAAACCGCATTTAACGATAACATTCGGTATTTCTAGATTTACTATGTACTGAGAGCATCATCTGTATTATACCAGTGAGGAGGGACAATTAGCGTTCTAGTTCTGCTGAATGTTTTACCGTTCATGTATAATCTCCAATGTTTCCCATCAAAGGGCCATAATGCCATACTTTGATGATGTTAATCTTTTAACTGTGTCAATAAACGTCCTGCAGAGGGTCACCTGATCAATAGCTTTGAAGAGGCAGCTGGGCTTTTAATTTTTACAAGTGCCTGATCTTTGTATGCACCACTTTTTCATTTGACTCTGTTGTAATTGCCAATTAGAGGTCCTTTACTTTGGGGGATTGAGAAACCTAATAGATGTCGCTGCACATATATTCCGTGTTTGTTCTTTGAACTTTTTTCTATTTGTTCCTGGCCCTGTTATGGCCTTTCAAGTGATGCCGTTTTTCAATGTAACATTAAAAACAGCACTATGTGATCTGAATTTAATATAAAAGTATGGTTAGTATAAATATTTCAACATGAGTATTGCGGACTAGTAGAAACTTGTGCTCGGCGCAATACAGCCAAAAAAGGATGCCTTCAACCATATAAATACTGGTATTTAAAACACATGTTCGTATCTCTATTATTTGTTAAATTTATCCTACTTACAGAGAAAATGAAAACACAGATGATGTTAAAATGCTCACCAAAGAAGCGGCTACATTTCTGCCCGACGAAGGAGATGACTTTCCCATATAACACAAAGAAACCTGGCAGTAAGTGCAATTCTCTCACCCATCAGCAGTGATGGGCTGCAGCTTCAAGTGCATCACAGGGTCCAGAAGCGCATGACCCCCTGCAACTTTCCAGCACACACTGAGCCACGATTGTTCCAACAGGATTTGTCTTCTTCATTATATAGTATTTATCACAGAACTTACAGGTTCTTTTGGGGAACGTGGTGGGCGCGCCAAAGTATCCACCCACCATCCAATACCATCCGAATGGTGGCATTTAGCTTCTACGACTGCGAGCTCACTTTACATGGTCTGGGTTCTTTGATACACAGCTGCCAGCTCCTCACAGTGCAGTAACATCCAGTTTCATCATGCCCAGGCTGCAAGAACTGCCTTAAACATTGGGTTATGATTCAGGCCCATTGCCCAGGTTCTTGGCCATGAGTTAGCAACAGGATATGGTAGTAGTAAAAAATGAGCCTTCATAAAAATCTCCTATTAGGGGTTTTAGTTGGTGTATTTCACAGTGTGCTTTGCATTCGAAATTATAAACCTTCCCCTTCAAACAAGGAAGATTAAGTCTTATCTAAGAGACTGTCAATCAATCAATGTGTATTTGTACAGCGTTGCTATTCACCCCTGAGGGTATCCAGGCACTCAGTTGCTTGGTACAGTCGAACAGCCAGGTCTTGAATCTCTTCCTGAAGTCTGCCAGGGAGGGTAATGTCTGGAGGTGGAGGGGAAGGCTGTTCCAGGACTTGGCGGCACTTCGTTTGTGTGAGGGTGAGGGAGGAGGAGAGCAGGTGTCAGGAGGGTTGGTAGAAGTTCAGGCAGTGGTTGTTGTATGCTGGTCCTTGGTTGTGGAGAGTTTTGTAGGCATGTCAACATCTAGCATTGGCATCTTTTGTGAACAGGGATCCAGTGGAGGTTCTTGAGGTAGGGAGTGATGTGGCTTCATATTGGTAGTTTGAGGATGAGTCTGGCTGCTGAGTTCTGTATTGTCTGGAGTCTCCTCATGAGTTGGGTGGTGGTTCCTGCATACAGTGTGTTGCCATAGTCCAGTTCACTGGTGACTAGGGCTTGAGTAACCGTTTTCCTCATGTCGATGGGGGGGCCATTTGAAGATTCTTCGGAGCATGCAGAGAGTAGAAGAAGGCAGAGGAGACTGTGTTGATCTGTCATTTCATGGTGAGTTTTCAGTCTTCAGTCAGTGTTTCTAATGCAAATCCATTCTGAAGAAACTAGTTCTGAGGGGACTGTTCCATAAATCAATGTCACAAGTTTGAGGAAACCAAACTGGTGAAAGCCAATCCTGAAAGAAAATGATCTTCTTCATCATGGAATTGTATTTTTATCAGTGTTTAATGGGGGTTCACCCCTTAATAATGTACCCCTCTCTTTTTTCTTTTAAGGGGTTGTTCCCTCTTACCCCTCTTCTTTTAAGTTCAAGAAAATTTTATTGGGTAATGACAAAAGAAAATCCAGGTGTCAAAACAAAATACATTGGGATAATAATGTAAAGACTATTAGCAGAATAAACAATCATACATAACAATTGTTGTAGAAGAGTAAATCTGGGTACTAGATAAGGGGAAAAGGTAAAGGGAAATTATGTTAAGCAGTAAACATGAGAAGCATAAAAAACATTCGAAAGGAATACAAAAGAAAAGTGATACAATGAAGGAGAAGCAGAATGCATCGGGCAATTAAGGAGGTTTGAGAACTTCTTGCTGTGAGGGTGAAGGGCGAAACGAACGTTTAGAGCAGGAGTCCAAATAAAGAGTAACAGGTAGCCATAAATCCATACGTTTTGTAGCCATAGATGCTGGAAAAACATAAGCAGTGTCAAGTCTATGATTGTGGCAGACATTGAACCACCACGCCTTGAAGGAAATGTTAGAGAAGTCCTTCCAGTTGACCGTTATTTGTTGAAAGACGGCGGCTAGCAACAAATCGACAATCTGAGGTTTGAGATCAACGTTATCCCAGCAAGGGGAGAGGCTGCCCATGAAAACGTGTACATGAGAAAAGGGGATACAGGTGTGGAAAATTAAATTAATTTGAGCCCAGACTTGTAACCAAAAGCTGTGGACATGGGTGCATAAAAATAACATGTGAAATAAAGTAGCTTGTGGGGATGAACAGGACCAGCAGTTTGTGGAGGTCATAGGGCGTGAGGAGAAGTCTATTGTAAATAAAAAACAAAGTCTGTGTAAGGGTTGCTGCTCTTGAGGATTTACGAATCTTGGTCCAAATTTTATCCCAAAAGGAAACTGACCAGGTTACAGACAAGTCGCGCTCCCAGCATTCCTCCACTGTGGATTTAAGTCTGGGAGACTCGCTGGTGTGGAGGTACTTGTAGATAGCAGCAGCTTTTGGCATTGTACGTAGAAAGGAGTGAAGTGAGGAAGGGAGAGTGGATGAAGTGGGGGGAGGGCATAGCTGAGAGAGGGAATTGTATTGTGCTAGGACTGTATCTTTAAGCACTTGGTAATTGCGAGCAAAGGAGGCGGGTAAGTTATAAAGGGAGCGGAGAGTATGGAAAGGTAAGAAAGAGGAGTTAGAGAAGAGTTGGGAAATCCACCGTAAACCTCTATTATGCCGAGTCTTCCAAAAAAAGGGTCTATTTCGAATGAGTAAGGAAGTGTTATGCCAGATGGGGGAGGAAAGAAAGTCAGCAATGGTCGTGGGAGGGGAATGAGAAGAGGATAGAAGCAATTTGGCAGTAAATTTATGGATAGGGGTGGAGATAGAAACGGGTTTACGGGAGAAGGAAAGATATTTGGCAAAGGAAAAAGGGGATAGAAGAAGACGTTCAAATTTAGTCCATAAAGGACAGGGAGCGCTAGGGTCCTGTAACCAGAAAGAGGCTTGTCGCAATTGGAATGCCTTATGGTAAGCAGAAAAATCAGGAAAATTAATCCCACCTTCTGATTTAGGACGGATCAGACGGATTAGAGACATTCGAGGTTTCTTTTAATTCCAAAGGAAGGACGTTAGAGTAGAATTAATCTTTTTGAAAAATTTAGAGGGGATGGGGGCTGGAATGTTAGAGAGAGTGTATAGGACAATGGAAGACAACATCATTTTAATGGTATCAAGGCGACCCCACCAGGATAAATAAAGAGGGTGCCAATTGGATGTGAGATCTGCCAATTTTTGGATGCATTTGGACATACAGAGGGAAATAGTATCTGGAATGGTGGGGGTGATGTGCATCCCAAGGTATTTAATGTTAGAGGGCTTCCATGTGAAGTTAGAGGCTGCAAAATCAGGTTTAAATGTAAATTTCGTTAAGGGAAGGATCTCACATTTATCGTTGTTAAGTTTATAGCCAGATATTTGGGAATAGGCACGGACTTCAGTAAGGAAGGCGGGAATGGAAACAAAGAGAAGGATGTCATCTGCGTATGCGGCTAATTTGATGTGGGATTCTGAAAGTTGGAAACCTTGGATGGAGGGGTTCTGACAGAGTTTGGAAAGGAAAGGTTCTAGGGCCAAGTTAAAGAGGAAGGGAGACAAGGGGCATCCTTGACGAACGCCTCGTTTCAAATCGAAAAAGGAGGATATTTGACCGTTGGCACAAACCGCTGCACGTGGGTTAGAGTAAAGTAGTGAAATCAAAGATATGAAAACAGGACCAAAGCCAAACCAACGGAGGGTATGAAAGAGATAGACCCATTCAACCCTGTCAAACGCTTTTTCAGCATCCAGGGCAATAGCCGCGAGGGGGTGTGGTAAAAGGCGAGATTTAGAAAGAATATTAAAGAGGAGTCTAGTGTTGTCAGTGATGAAGCGACCTTTAACAAAGCCCGATTGTTCTTCGCCCAAAAGGTCTGGGAGAAGAAGATCGAGACGGGCCGCAAGAGACTTCGCAAATATTTTATAGTCAATATTGACCAAAGAGATTGGCCTGTAGTTTTTGCAGTATTGAGGATCTTTCCCCTCCTTGGGTATGAGGCAAATATGCGCGTCTGAAAAAGAGCCTGAGGAGGAACCCAAAGGAGGGAAAGTGCCAATGAGGGAATGAAGATTTGGGATAAGAAGCTTTGAAAAATGAAGAAAAAATTCGACATTGAAGCCGTCTGGGCCAGGAGCCTTATCTTTTTGGAGAGTTTGGAGTGCCTTGAGCAATTCCTGTTGGGACAGGTCAAGATCTAAGTGAGAGAGGTCCAATGGAAAGTGGGCTGGCTTTTGAATAGTAGAAAAGAAAGTGTGTAGGGAATGAGATGAGGGCTGTGTTTCAGAAGAGTAAAGGGTCTTGTAAAAGGTAGAGAATTCAGTGAGGATATCTGCGTCTGTGTGTTTGAGAGTGGAGTCAGCATCATAGATTGATTCAATGTTTAACTTATTCTGCTTAACTTTGAGGTAATTAGCTAAGATCTTACCAGCCTTATTTTTGCCACCATAAAACTTGGCACTTGATTTCAGAAGATACAAAGATGCATCGTCTGTGGATTTTTTGTTGAACTTCATTTTAGCATTAATCAAGGCGGTGAGAGCTTCCTGAGAGCGGGAAGTAAAGTAAGAATGCTCCAATTTCTTAATGTCCAGAAGAATAGCCTTTGTAAAGTTGCGAGCAGCTTTTCGTTTTTTTGCCACAAAGCCAATTATGAAGTCTCTCGCTGCCGCCTTAAAGGCGTCCCAAATGGTGTGCTTGGGGACGGGGGAATTGTCATTCAAAGAGAAAAATTCTTCTGAGAAGGTAGTGAAGGAGGTGGTAAATTTAGGGTCTAAAAGAAGAGAGTTGTTAAATCGCCAACGTTTAGGACCAGTTGGTTTGGGTAAAATGTCCAGTTGGACTAAAGTAGGGGCGTGGTCAGAAAGTAGAATCGGGCCAATTTCAGCATGGGTGAGGGTGTGTACAATGTTGTGGGTAACAAAAATATAGTCGATTCGGGATTGGGAATGATGGCATGGGGAGTAAAAAGTAAATTCTCGGAGATCCGGATTGCATAGACGCCAAGCGTCAGTAAGTTTATGTTGGGAGATAGTTTGAGAAAAGGATTTATGGGACTTAGTGGGAATGAAGTGTGCCTTGGAATTTCTATCTAGAAAGGGATCCAGAGGTTGGTTACAGTCTCCTGCTAAAATAAAGTTATCGTCAATAAATCTGGAGATGTGCTGGGAAAACGAATACCAAAAAGTAGGGTCACCAGTAGTAGGGGCATAAACATTTAGGAGAGAAATTGGAACATTCTTAACAGAGAGTTTAACATATGTCCAACGGCCGTCAACGTCAGATTCCTGAGCTAACAAGGAATGAGAAAGAGCCTTATGAGAGGAGTTGGAGATCTCTAAGGGGGTGCCACAGGGCTCCTGTCTGAGCCCTACTCTTTTTAATATCTATGTGGCCCCCCTAGCTAACATCATGAGATCGTATGGATTTATTCCTGTGTCATATGCAGATGACACCCAACTCCTCTTTCCTTTTGAAACCCTTACGGTGGAGGTCAGGAACTCCTTTGCTCAGGGGATGAAGGCGGTGGCACACTGGATGGCATCTAACCTCCTGCAGTGTAATGTTGCAAAAACGGAGGTGATGCTGTTCGGTGAGGCCAAACTTCTGTGGACCCCAGACTGGTGGCCTCAAGATCTTGGCCCGGCTCCAGAGCCCAAGCAGGTAGTGAAAAACCTTGGCGTCCGACTTGATCAGGAGCTTTCATTAAAACATCATAGCAATCAAGTGGTGGGCTCCTGCTTCCATATCATCGGGATGCTACGAAAGGTATTTCCTCTACTACCAGACTCTACTAGGAGAACTTTGGTGCAGGCCCTAGTATTGAGTCGCTTGGACTACTGCAATGGGTTGCTGCTGTCAACAAATGAAGCGGTAATCTCTAGACTCCAGGTGGTCCAGAATACTGCTGCCCGTCTGGTCCTGAACCAGCCCTCTCGCACCCCCTCTAAACCCCTTCTGGAGAAGTTACATTGGTTATCCATCAAACAGAGGGTGAAGTTTAAGATCTGCTGTACAATGCATAAGTGTCTACAGGGAAATGGTCCAGCATATTTGATTAAGAAATTCTCCTGGTACACACCGACACGCTCTTTGAGATCTAGTGAGCAGGCATTGTTACAGATTCCAAAATTTAGAAAAGTAAGACAAGGGGGAAGATCTCTTACGGTTGCTGGTCCAACCTTGTGGAACAGCCTCCCACTGTTTCTGAGACAGTGCAAGGACCACCTTCCTTTTAGGAAGCAATTAAAGACATTCCTTTTTCAAAATTGATCTATGCTTATGGTTAGGGTCCGCTATTTGCTCTTCTTTTTTGGTCGCCAAAGGCGCGGAGATACTCCTTCGGGAGGTGATCCTAGCGCGGTACAAATACGCAAAATAAATAAATATGACACAAAACGGCCACACCATTGCGTTTACCATCCCCAGGAGAGTAGTAGACATCACCCACCCAGCTTCTTTTCAATTTGACAGATTCTTCAGCTGACAAATGGGTTTCTTGTAAAAAAGCAATATCCACATTCAAACGTGCAAGGTGAGTCAAAATTCTCTGTCGTTTGATAGGAGAATTAATGCCCTTAACATTCCAAGTAATTACTTTCAGAGACATAATTTATACAAAAAAAAAAAGGAAACAGTAGTAGAAAAGAAAAAGATGTGAGAAGGACCCAGAGGGGGAGAATAACCAGAGATAATGGGGAGTTTGAGAAAAGGCAATGCAATAGTATAGTGAATAGAAGAAAGAAGAAGAAGGAGAAAGAGTAAAAAAGTGATAAGTAGGAGCAGTTGAGTTGAGAAACGTAAGAAGATAATCCAAAAATTAGAGAGAGCTATAAAAGGAAATTGATGACAAAAGAATTGACGAAAAGCAAGAAAGGAAGACACCTGTGGAAGAGAAAAAACCTGTGAAAATAAGAAGGAAAAAGAGACAAAAAGGAAAACGAGCATCAGGAAAGAGAGGGAAAACATACTTACGGAGGGTTGAGACGGGTAGGGATGATCACCAAGGAAAGGGGACGAAGAGAGAGGAATGAGGAGTGAGGGGGGAGCGCCAGCTGGAGGAGGCAGAGCTTCCAATGCAAGCGAACCAACAGGTGGAGGGGAAAACGCCATACAAATCATGAAACCTGCAAGGAAAAAGGAGGAAAGACAATAAGGAGTAAACATGAATACAAAATAAAGAAAATAGATCAATAGTAAAAGGACGAAAGAGTATACAGAGATGCTAAAAACATTACGTATTAATCAACCAACAGTGGGAAGGAAATAGGGGAGAGTCAAAAAGGGAACATAGAGATTAAAGATGCTGGAGAATCCAGCAACGGCAAACAGTACTGCAAGTAACAACAAATAGTAAACATGCAGATTAATTAAAACAACAAGGTCACATCAAGCCAGAGTCAAGGAGGGAAAGCTGATGAAGAACTGGAGAAGTCCATATCAGATGCTTGTGCCGCGTTCAGAAAGCTTCGAAGACGAACAGGATCCTCGTAGGTCGTCGTCTTGTTGTTATGAGTAACCCTGAATAAACAAGGATGGAAAAGGCCATATCTGGCTCCAATGGCACGAAGTTCTGGTCGCATATCCAAAAAAGCTTTGCGACGGTTGGCCGTGGTTTTGGCGTAATCTTGTGCAAAGAAGAGATTGGAACCTGACCATTGAAGGCGAGGTGAGGCACGAGCTGCTGAGATGACTTTGAGCAGGTCAGTATATTCTAAGAAGTACATGATGACACCTCTCGGCCGTGAAGAAGGAGAAGGAGTAGGCGGTAGGCGGCCTAGCCTATGTGCGCGCTGGATGTTAAGCGTTGTGCCCTCAGGTAGATGAAGAAGCTTGGGTCAGAATGACTTGAAAAATGCGATGGGGTCAGTCCCCTCACAATTCTCCGCCAAGCCGTAAAGTCGAAGGTTATTGCGCCTGTTTCGGTTCTCCAATTCTTCGACCTGTTTTTGGAGAGAGGAGATCTGAGTCTGCATGTGTGACACCTTTGAGGACGACTCCTGAAGATATGACAGAGAATGTTTCACAGTAGTCACTCTAGCATCCATCTGAGACCAGTTGTCAGTAAGAACCTGCAACTTAGAATTAGTCTCTTCCATGAAGGGCCGAAGGGCGCGAATTTCTTCCAGTAACATTTCCATGGAAACAGCCGATGTGGATCCCGTCGGGGATGGAGGATCCTTTTTAAGGCGTTTTGTGGTAACTTTTCCTGGAGGTTGGAGAGGCCGCTCCGCGTTAGACTGCGACATCTGAGTGACGAGTGCTTGAGAGGCCTTGAGATGCGCCAGTGCAGAGAAGACTTTCGAATTTTTAATGAAAACACGACGTGGAGTCTTGGGAGTACGAGGGATAGCCCTTCTTTCCATAAAAAAAAGAGTCAATGTGAGGAAGGAAGGAAGGGAAATCAATATACGCAGTATGCAGATTATGTGAGGAAAGTTCAGAAATACAAAATGGCCGCCGATGTTATGAATCCTCAAAAAATGCCGGTAAAACTTATTAAGAAGCAGCGTTCCTCAAAGACATGCGGCATTAATGTAAAGTTGTAGAAAATGGCTCACCCGGAGCAGCTGGTGTGAAGTGGAGCTTGTTGAAGGGCACGCATGACCTGCGAGCGGGTGCGCTGTGGTGTGCGCGGCGGAGAGCCAAAATGGCGGACGCGACTGTCAGAGAGCCGAGTCCACCTCAAAACTGAAGAAAGCGGACATTCTGCCACTCGAATTCTGCCGCTTTTAAGAGCACTTTGGTGTTCTTGACATCCGATCGTGGAAAATGAAGTTTGCAGGCACCGGGAAGTGGAGAAAAGTAGCGAAAACTCCTGCCGACCCGGAGCGCTCACATCAGAGCTGCCGTCCTCGCCGGGCGCCAAGCCACGCCCCTCTTACCCCTCTTCTGATTCATAACATCCCACTGCTTTCCACTTTCACCCCTGTCATGAAAGGCCCTTATGCTACTTCAACTCCCATTTTACCACCCCATCTTTTTTTAAGTGAGCCCTCCTAGAAACCCTCTCACTTAGTCCACACAACCTGTTTTATCAATTACAACACCCTTTTTCTTTCTTATCGTCTGTCTCAATTTTCTCTTTTTTCTTCTCTCTGTCATCTTCATGTTCCTATTTCCAAGTTTGCAGTAGACATAATAAAAAAAGCTGACATGATCTTTTAGCAGGAATGACAGTCCTATATTTTTATGTGCGGAAATTCTGCACTCATAAATATTCTACTTATAAAATAGCTTTGTGCAAACAATTGTAAACATATACAAAAGTGTAAGATTACCTTTGTAAATAAGGCCTAAAGGGTTTATCAAGATCTCATTATGTCGCTGTCTGATGATGTGGAACCCTTTTTTGTCATAATCTGTTGCTTTGCTCCACTGAGGATTTTTTACTTTTATTTCAGAGACTAAGGGGCATATTACAAGGGAAGTGGCAGAGTGAGGGGTTAGCCTTCCTGGCTTAATGCCTCACTTCGCCACTTCAGAAACGCAGGGCTGCACCATATTTACAAGAATATAGTGCAGCCCTGCGTTTCACCTGTGCTGGCGCCTAATTTAGCAGCCTAGTGCCAACGCCGGCACCTATGCACCTTAGTGTTTGCGTGCAGGGGAAGATTGTTGGTGTACTGGAAGGTCCCCCTTCCTGCACATAAACAATGTTTAAATGTTGTTTTGTAACTTCTATGTTTGCTGCTTAATGCAGCACACATAGAAGTTGCAAAACAGCATTTTTTTAAATGATTGTTTATGTGCAGGAAAGGGGACCTTCCAGTACATCAACAATAATTGGCCTTTTGCTGTTTCCATGTGTGCTGCGTGGAACATTTCTCCTCGCTGCGCCAGGGTAAGTCCAGGTTTTCCCTGGTCTTAATTCTGGCACTGCCTCTCATTTATGCCTCCCTTCTAAATAGGGGGCAGCGTCAGAATCAATGGGTGTTTCAGTGAAACGCCCACAGCAACACCCATTGTCCTCCCCTATCACCCTTAGCATAGCGTAAAAGGGGTCAAGGCAGCCTTAATACTTTCTTGTAAATAAGGCAAAGCCCCTATCACCACAGGAACGTAGTAAAATATGACATTCCCGTGGCAATAAGGGCTTGTAAAAGTTCAAAGGTCAACCCTTCACCTGGGTAGAACCTGGTTTCCGTATTCAAAACCAGTTCTTTTGTGTTTAGCTTTAACTTATGCCTAGGTACTGGTTAAACACAACCAGATGCAAGTCAACTCAGCTCATCAAAGTTGTCTCCAGTCCAGTTGCAGGCCCTATAGCAAACAGCTGTAGACATCTATATAGTTGTCCTGATGTAAGTGATACAGGATGCTGAAGATGCTGAATGATGCTGTGGATGCTGATTCAGTGACGGCGGTCTTACTGGGGTCACTCCTCGGTCCACAAAAATGGCTGGGTAACCTTGGCCACAAGGGTTGATGTCCCTTGAACTCCAGCCAAAAACCGCCTGCCACTAGTCTACTAGACTCCGGTTACAGAGCTTCCCTTTAACTGAGGCAAGTGTATATTTTAGGTGACCAAACTGCACTCCATTGACACTCCTAGGTCATGCAGACTTGAATGCAACTTTTGAGCATTGATTTCCCTGTTTGTGCTTTAGCGGTCAGTGACAATCAAGCAATTATGGCTACCAACTTGCCAAGGCAGGCTTCATGAGTTTTTGTGGCCCTGGATCGAATATAGGAAGTTAGCCAACTGACCCTTGGGGCCACCTACTCTGCCTGGGGCCCGGGATGACATTTCTTCGAGCAGGGCACTACAGGCACAGTCCTCTCTTTGCTAGCCTAAACATTAGTAGGAGCAGTCCAGTCTTTGGGGCAGCCTCACTTTGCAGAGTCCAGGTAGTCCTTCTTTGGTCTTCTCCCTAATAAAGATGTGATCTGAGTTCTGGGTGCCAGGGGTACCACTTTTAGACCCAGAACATGCCCTCTGGGTATGCGATTACTACTAGTCAATAGGCTACCAAGTCCCCTCCTGCCCGATCCTGCATATTGTGGCATCCAGATACCCCAGAAAGCAACTTTGCTATATAGATTTTCTCTCAACTCAACTCACTCCCATGATGGAAAAAACCCTTTCATGGTGTTTGGAGCTTAGTCGCCCAACCTACAGGTGGTTTTACTTGTTTCTTGAGGGCTACACCCCAGGGGGAACTGTCCTAACAACTGTTTCCCTCTCTCTTTCCCCAATGTCATCTTGTCTTCTACAAAAAAAGAGCAGCCTTGCTTGTTTATGTCCACTATTTGCCCATCAAATGTGGCTTCAGCTTTGAAGTTATCCTTTTGGGCTCACACCCTGTTTGGCCATCCTGCCAGGGAGAGGTAAGACCTCTTCCAGCGAAAGACCCTTTATGTTCCTTCCTTAGAGTCATTCACACCTGTCCCCTAGAGGGCAGAAGGTTGTCTCGTGGCCAGCAAGCGTAAACAGTCAATGAAAACTTGACAGAGTCACAACTTTCCACTTTTGCCATTTACTTAACAGTTACATTAAAATTGACTTGGGCATCAAGTTGAGTTTAGTTATATGATTCTTTTGATACCATGAAGTACGAACTTTAGTAGACCCATTCAAAAGTTAGCACAGCTGAGTTAGTACAACCATGTAACCCTGTACTCGCCAATTATTATCTTGTCCCCTCCAATATTTTGTATTGTGGGTGTCCAAAAATTAAGTCCTAGAAAATGCCTACCACAAAGGAAGTCAAATGAGAGAATCAGAACCCAATGCCCTTCATTTGAATCTCATCCTTTTTGCCATTTGATGAATTAATGTATGTTTCATTCACAGCCTCTTCTGGATGGAATAGAAAAAACAAGAGGCACATTTTTAAAACACTAAATAAAGGCAAATTCCCAATGACATACCAAATCATCTGCACACACACCAGCAAAACGATTTCTGGAGGAATGACAGTCCATGCTTAGAAGTTAAAAACTGAAAATTATAAAAAAGTCTTCACACAAATTAAGGCCGTCACATTCTGCCAAGTAAAAGTGCTTTGTAAATATTAAGGAAGGTGAGGAAGTGCATGGAAGTGGTCTAGTGCATGCCCTCGGGGGTTATCCAAGTACCATTTAAGGTCCATGAGATCATAGAAGTCCCAACCGAAAACCATTTGTGACTCCTAAAGTGTAAAGTTCCTTTGTCCAATCTAGGGTACCAACAAAAAATTCTTGCCCACCATGTACATCATAATCCAAGAGTCCCCAGAAATAGGGGAACATGGCAGCTGACTGGTAACGCCGGCCGTCAGCTCTCTGCGCTCCACGACACATCCGATCGACCCTGCAATACTTACTTGGTCTCCTTTCTTCTTCCTCGCTCTGCCCTTCACGGGGGCTCAGAATGCTGACCAAGGGGAAAGATTGCAGCAGAATTGCAGTCCTTTTTCATATGCGGGGCGGACGCTTGCCGTCATGACTTCTCTTGCCTGGCACAGACTGCCAACGACTCCCACTGTAGCAGCAGGATCAGGCTTGTGGGCGGAGACTGTTCCAAGGCGCAACAGTGGCCGGCACGCCATGGCAAAGATTGGTTTCCGGGGCATTTTCCAGCAGTGGTGGTAGGGAGTTCCGTGGAGGTTCTGGACTAAACTGGTCTCCCCAGTTACCTTCTCACGACCTGGATGCTGTCAACAAGGGTGACGCTGGCTGCAGGACTTCCATGAACTCAGCATCTAAGAAGTCCTGGGTGGTAAGTCAACTGTGCAGAGGCCCCCTGAATACAGTCTCAAAAGTGAAAGGTAAAGGGGTCAGTGGGGGGTTGGCTGACCCACTTTATAAGTCCCCTCTGGGCAGCCACATAATAGACATGTGCTCAGGAGTAGGTGTATCTGGGAGACAGGAGTCTCTGGAACTTCTCCTCAGCTAACATCTTTCCCTCTTGAAAAACAAATCTCTCCCCTTCCCTCCAAGCAGGGTTAGTTAGTATAAAGGAGGTCCCACTTCTCTACCCTGTTTCTACCTGGCCGCAGAATCAATCAATATCAATCACAGACATTTATAGAGCGCACTACTTACCCGGAGGGTCTCAAGGCGCTTGGGGGGGGGGGGCGGGGGGGGAGGAGTGCTGCTACTGCTCGAATAGCCAGGTCTTGAGCTTCTTCCTGAAGGAGAGGTGGTCTTGGGTCAGACGCAGGTCGGGAGGGAGGGAGTTCCAGGTCTTGGCGGCCAGGTAGGAGAAGGACCTTCCTCCTGTTGTCGTTCTTCGGATGCGGGGGACGGCGGCGAGGGCGTGGCTGGCTGATCGGAGATGTCGTTTGGGAGCGTAGAAGTTGATGCGGTTGTTGAGGTAGCTCGGGCCTTGATCGTGTAGGGCTTTGTGTGCGTGGGTGAGGAGGCGGAAGGTGATTCTTTTGTTGACGGGGAGCCAATGCAGGTCTCTCAGATGTCCGGAGATGTGGCTGTGTCGTGGGATGTCGAGGATGAGTCTGGCTGAGGCGTTCTGGATCCGCTGGAGTCTCTTCTGGAGCTTGGCGGTGGTTCCAGCGTAGAGGGCGTTGCCGTAGTCCAGTCGGCTGGTGACGAGGGACTGGGTGACCGTCTCCCTGGTCTCGGTGGGGATCCACCGAAAGATCTTCCGTAGCATGCGCAGGATGTTGAAGCATGACGAGGAGACGGCGTTGACAGAAAACTTTAGTCATACAGATAGTGTGGGAGGAAAGGGGCAAAGAGGTAGCTTAAACTCACATCCTCCATGTTCTCCTACTTTACGGTTCGGGCCAAAGAAGTAGACAATGCCACCAGTCCTGCTTCCCCACCCCCCTTGTTGGATTCTGAGGCCGTTTCTACATCTAAACTGCATAAAAATATTAATAAAATGGAGGCCATAGGGCTCAAAGAGATTCTTGTCCGGAGAATAGATTTCTAGTGCTAGCAGAAGAAGACAACTCAGGACGGGGTCAAGAACCCTTAAGAGTCTCAGCCCTGCCGCCCCCTCATCAAGACCTGGGGGCTCAGCATACTGGGGGGTCAGTTGGGGACTGAGAAATTGCTATCTTCACTGATAAACGAGGTTAGAGAGAAGTTTTCCACGTCTGGAAAGAACCAATAAAATATTCAAGATACATGTGAAGCTTCTGAAATAAAGATTGATTCCCTAATGGACAGAATAGGCACGTTGGAAACATCGCTACTAGAACTAACAAAAGAAGTGGAGTTAAATCAAAAAGAAATTCAGACGCTGAAAGTCGGGCACAAGGAATTAAAAGACAAACTTGAATCCCTTGAGAACAATGCATGAAGAATCAACCTTAGTGATAGATTTGGGGGTCTCTAGTTGGCACAGGTAGGTACTTGTGACAAATAGGGGCCCTTGCCTCTAGTCAGGGTAAGGGGGTACACTCCTACAATATCCCCTGCTCACCCCCTTGGTAGCTTGGTACGAGCTGACAGGCTTATCTCAGAGGCAGTGTGTAAAGCATTTTAGAACACATACAGTTATCAAGTGACAACACTACAGATGGACACCACACAGTTGTATATTAAAAATAAGTATTCTTTATATAGATTTAACACAAGACCACGAATGACAAAAATCTACAATACTGTACTTAAAATGGTAGGTTTAGCTTAGTTCTCTTTAGATCTTAAAATGGGACACTTTGAGTCAATGTACCTTAAGATGCGACAAGCAGGGCAACAAAAATTGTTGCAAAGATGGTCATGCGTTGAAATTTTGGTGCAAAGAAATAAAGGCGTTGCTTTCTTTTTGTTGCGGCATGCTTCTCCAACGATGCGAGAAGTCTCGACTCATTGCATCAGCTTTGGCGGCGACACTCTTCTCCGACGTTGCAAGACTCTTCCGCGCAATGCAACAACTGCAGCGGCGACACCCTTGTTCCGTGATGCGACAACAACAGCTCCGTTGGCGGCACGCTTCTCCGTGGATGCGAGGCGCTTCTCTTGAAGCAGTGCAATACGAGAGCTACAGCTGCGACATCCAAGATGTGACGGCAGCAGAAGCGACACACTTCCTCTTCGTTGCAAGACGCTTCTCTCGATGCGGTGCAATACGACAGCTACAGCCGCAACAGCGGCACGCTTCTTCATTGTGAGACGCTTCTAGCTCCTTGTGACACGCAGTGCCTCAGAAGGCCTAAAACAGCAGCAGGCACTTCCAAAGCACTCTGGGGAGCTGGGGGTTGAAGGCTGTTGTCCCTAAGACTTTAGCAGGAGGCAAGCTCTTTTCTCAAGCCCTTGGAGATCCTTCACAAGCTGAATAAAGTGCACACAAAGTCCTTTCTCCTTTCTTTGGCAGTCAGGCAACCACTGCAGGCCAATCACCCAGGCAGCACTTCAGCTTAGGAATAGTCTTTCCTCAGTTTCTTCAGGTTCCTCTCCTCAGCAAAAGTTTCTTCTTGATTGTCCAAAAGTGATCTAGGGCCCGACGTAAGTCGGTCGGTAATGGCCGAAATTGGTATTTTCGGCCTTTACCAATCGATAAATAGGTGAATGGTATGTAGGGGGCATTATTTTACCGAATCGGTAAAATTACCGATTCGGTAATTTTACCGATTCGGTAAAATAAAAAATCGGTAAATGTATCAATTCTGAGCCACCCATATGTAGGTGGGACTCTTCAGAGTCCCAGGAGCCTTAGCGAATTGGTATTTTACCATCAAATCCAATTTGATGGTAAAATACTGATTCCGGTGTGCATGCACATGTGTACATGCACACCTATGCCATGTGACAGGCAGACCTGCCCTTAGGGCATGTATGCCTGCCACATGGCACCCAAGCCTGTTTTCGGGGTGCCAGAGCGTGTCAAAGTGACACCCCCTGCACCCTTGTGAAAATCGGTATTTACCGATTCGGTAAATACCGAATCGGTAATGCCCATTCGTTCCTATGGGCTTCAAAGCCCATAGGAATGAATGGGCATTACCGATTCTGTATTTACCGAATCGGTAAATACCGAAATCATCCGATTCGGTATTCCAGCACATCTGGAATACCTACATGTCGACACCATAGATTTACCGATTTTCAATTACCGAATCGGTAAAATTCGGTAATTTAAAATCGGTAAATCTATTTCACCTACATCTGGACCCTAATCTCTTAGCATCAGGGTTCCAATATTTATACCACAAAATCCTTTGTCCTCTGAGGGCATAGGGGCTTTTGCTTAAACCAAACCAGTTCTGAAGCACTCTGTTTACACGATTCCTTCTTTCCTTTCACAGTGCAGAGCAGAAACAAAAGATTCCCCACAGGAGGTGGAGCCAGCACTGTGGAGGAAAGGCACAGCCTTGGAGCACCCTGTTGACATGATTCCTTCTCTCCTTTCACAGTGCAGGGCAGAGACAACAGACGCACCACAGGAGGTGGAGCCAGCATTGTGGAGGGAAGGCACAGCCCTATTCAGGTCCCAGATGCAACTCCTCCCTCCCATCAAGATGCAGATCTCTCTATTCACCACTGGGCTGACTCATCCTGTCTCCTGGAATCCCCCAGCCCTGTCACTCAAACTCCAGACAAGGAATACACAACCTAGCAGAGGCAGGCTTGGACAGTTATACAAGAAAACACCTACTTTCTAAAAGTGGTATTTTCAAACACCGAATGTTAAAATCAACCTCACTAAAAGATGTATTTTATCATTCTGAGTTCAGGCACACTAAACTCGAATTTCTACTGTGTTCCCTGAGTCAGTTAAGATTATAGGATGCAATAATCTAACTGCCCATTCTGGCCTATAGAGAACAGTGATTCACCATCAGGACATGCCACACACACCAGGGCTTATTCTACCTTATACTTACAATGCACCCTGCTACTGGGCTTACCATAGGGGTGTCTCCCATGACAAAAAGGGAAGGTTTAGGGACTGGCAAGTGGGTGCACGTGCTCAGTCAACATGGCAGTACCAGACTGCACACAGGCTCTGCAATGGCAGGTCTTTGATTAACTTTTACAGGCTGCTTCTGTGGGTATCACAATCAGTGCTGCAAGCCCACCAGCAGCATTTGGTGTACAAGCCCTGGGCACTCCTGGTGCACTGTACTAGGGTGTGACAGGTAAACCAAACCAGCCAATCATGGAATCACACATTCATACATTCATTTACATTAGGGAGAGCATAGATCAGCAGTGGTAAAGTGCCCAGAGTCACACATCCAACAAAAACAGGTCAGAAAAAATACAGGAGGAAGGCAAAAAGTTCAGGGATGAACCTGTAAAAAGGGCCAAGTCCAACACTTTGGATGCTAAACGTACCTGAAAGACTCAAAGGCAACAACATCAAAAAATTTACAATTTGCCTGCTGAAAGAAGCTATGCCACATATAGATGTAGCTACAATGGAAGAAAATATACAAAGGGTACATCGTGACCCATTTTCCAAAGGAGTCGCTAGGAAAACGCCAAGAAGAATCTTGGTTAATTTTAATACCGTCTCCCATAAGGAGAATATTCTTACAGCAGCCCTTAAAGCAGGGTGTTACAAGAAGGGGGACTGGTCTCTTGGCATCAGATCAGACATTTCTAGAGCCTCACAAGATATGCAGTGAGAGTTAGGTACAGTTATTCAGAAGCTGAGGGAACTTTCCTGCCTCTCTCATAGTGATGTGGAACAATAATTCCACAACTTTAGAGAACCTAAGGAAGTCAAAGCATTTTTTTATCAAATTAAAGCACAACAGAAATAGTGGAATTACTAGAAGCCATGGAGCAAATGATGCGCTTGATTAAGTAATCTTTTAGAATACCTAAAGCCAACAGGGAGGGCTACCCAGAGAGGGGTGGGAGGGCCACTGGCAAGAAAAAAGCACATCAAATAATATGGTCACTAATCACTGGGTCTAGGAACATCTGGGAAAAAACAAAAAAATGAGGTCTCATTAGTTAAATATGTGAGCAAGGTAAATGTATGGCCTCTGCTAGGTCTGCCTGGAAAAGTCAGCCTTATTGATGGTGGGCTCAGGGGAAGGTAACACTTTCAGAGTGTTAACGTGGAACGTCAATGGTCTAAGGGTCAGCGCGAGAAGGAGGAAGATCTTAGAGTCCCTTAGGCTCTCAAACAGTGATGTCATTCTCTTACAAGAGACACATCTGTTAAAAGAGGAGTGGGACGGTATCTTAAAAAGCCAAAAATAAATCGAGTACTGTGTATGTACTACTCAGAAATGTTGTGTAAAGGGAGTGGCACTTATTTTTAAGAAGTCCACTAAGGCTATTTTTTGGGGAATATGTGGTTGATTCGCCAGGGAGGTGGGCGATCGCAAAGGTGAAAATCTATGGCACTTGGATAGCCCTGGTGGGTTATTATGGCCCAAATTCAGAAAACCCCACCCCACTCCATGGTCTATGCTATAAAATATTGGATCTAAATCTCCCATTATATGGGAGGGGACTTTAATATAATAATAGATCCAGTGGTGGACAAAACCTCCATCAGAGGAAATGCAAATGCTCCTAACATGAGGGGTTTGTTGAGTAAGCTGATGGATGTTATAGGTCTAGTGGATATATGGAGGTTAAAGGGAAGTTTGGGGGGCATTTAGGAGGAAGATATGCATTCCACAACAAGAAATATGGGAATCGATCTAGAATAGATTTCTTCTTAGTAGATATTATTACCAGCAAGAAAACTACCAAGGTTATCCATGTCCAGACCATCTATCTGACCACTCCGCTGTACGTTTAGAGGTTATGTAGGCCCGCCACTGGGAGATGGACTGTTAATCGAACACTACTTTTAGATTTACAGGCAATTGAGCAGTTGAACAAGGCCACGAGGGAGCTCTTCCATTTTAATAATATGTCCCCCGCTGCATATTGTCTAAAATATGTATAACGTCTATTTAGGAGGTCTCTTAATGGGCCTAACAGCAGCCCAAAATAAAAGAGCAAGGAATTATATTTGTCTCCTTGTATCTTCAATATAGACCTCCCTTAGATACCTCGAGAATGCACCAGATACCCCGCCCTGTTAAACACTGAAGACTATTTACGGGTAGAAACATTAGAGTTCGGGGAATATTTAGAGTCAAGAGGAAGAAGGAAATGGGAGGCTAGTAAACTCTCTCACTATGAACACGGAGGAGGTTGAGGAAAATTATTGACCTGGAAAGCTAAAACCGAACAGACAAGGAATATGATTAAGTCCATCAGAATTGAGGGATCCGGGGGCCTACCCTCGGGTGATATAGAGATCCAACATGCCTTTTTTTAAAAAAATTCAAAACCTCTACATAGAAGAACTGGAGGTAGGGGATGATCAAATCGAGGCTTACCTCCAGGACTTAGATATTCAGTCTATACAAGCAGCCTCTCAAAATGAGCTGAATGGTCCTTTAAGTCCGGAAGAAGTCTCTGAAACAATCAATAATTTAAGTAGAGGAAAAGCGGCTGGCCCAGACACTTTCCCAAATGAAATTTATGCCACCCTAATGGAAGCCCTCTCAGATACCTGAAACAGATATCCTCTAATCCTAAGTCGAAGGAGTTGAGTCGAGAGTCGAAGGAGTCGAGTCGAGAGTCGAGAGCGGAGCAGAGACACGAGCAGTTAATCTGGGAGATTCAATATAGACCTTCCTTAGATACCTTGAGAATGCACCAGATACCCTGCCCTGTCAAACGCTGAAGATTATTTACGGGAGGAAAGATTAGAGTTGGCGGACTAATTAGAGTCAAGAGTAAGAAGGAAATGGGAGGCTAGTAAACTCTCTCACTATGAACACGTAGAAGATTGAGGAAAATTATTGGCATGGAAAGCTAAAACCGAACAGACAAGGAATATGATTAGGTATATCAGAATTGAGTGATCCGGGGGCCTCGCCTCAGGTGAGAGGTCCAACATGCCTTTTTTTTAAAAAATTCAAAACCTCTACATAGAAGAACTGAAGGTAGGGGATGATCAAATCGAGGCTTACCTCCAGGACTTATATATTCAGTCTATACAAACAGCCTCTCAAAATGAGCTGAATGGTCATATAAGTCCGGAAGAAGTCTCCGAAACAATCAATAATTTAGGTAGAGGAAAAGCGGCTGGCCCAGACACTTTCCCAAATGAAATCTATACCACGCTAATGGTAGCCCTTTCAGATACCTGAAACACCTATCCTCTAATCCTAAGTCGAAGGAGTCGAGTCGAGAGTCGAAGGAGTTGAGTCGAGAGTCGAGAGCAGAGCGGAGACACGAGCAGAGATTCTGGGACGCCGAGGAGCCGAGGGCAGGCGACTCTTCCTGGTTCTGCACGGCAGTTCAGGTCACCCATGTGTGGCCGGAGCAGCGGTATGCTGTCTGGCCGTGAGAGCTTCTCAAACGCGACCCTACGCAGCAAGAGCGGTAGGAGCCATGGGCCATAAACATCGGGGGGGTGCAAGCTCCTTTCCTTCACGGCGGGAGCCTTTGCCTGGACGATTGCCTAGCCGCGAGAGCCACTTGCTGTGGAAGCCACGGTGGGAGCCACAAGTCTTTTGCCCGTGCCGGGGGGGCCTTTGCCTTTGCCTGGTGCGGCAGGTGCTGCATAGTATTTCGCGGTGGAGGAGAGTCGTTTCTAAACGCGAAGGGAGCCGGGAGCTGCAGGGCCTTGCCTAGAGAGGCAGAAGCCTCAAAACAATTGCCACAAGTCAATTTCCAGCCCGGCAGGAGCCGCAAAGCCTTCTCTTGGTGGCTCAAAAATTGGCGAGTGCAGCGGAAGCTGCGAGTTCTTTCCAGAAGCGGCAGGAGCACCGCCGTGTTATGCAAGTAAGGGTCAAGTGACTGGTGAGTCTGACGCAGCCACTCTCCAACTTAATCCAAATTTAGAATATTACATAAGAGGGAAGGAGGAAACTGAGATAGACTTTCGTGTTGAGACGGGTTGAGCCAGGTTGAGTTGGGTAGAGCTGGCTGAGAAGGTCCTTGCCCCTCCGCAGGATTATTTTTAGCCTGCCCAAACAGACCTCACCGGCTCAAATTAGGCTAGAGTTTGGCATCCAGAAAAAGCTCCTGGCAAGACAGGGGGGGGGGTACATAACTACCTGGGACAAAGTGCGAAACAAAATAAGAGCAAATTAGAAGATAACTCCCTTTGTTTGTAATGGATGGGAGGAAAAAATTGACCTGTTTGCAGATGACTTGATGGGTTACATGGGTGATTTAGCCAAGTCCTTTCCAGAAATAATAAGCACTCTGGGTGTCTTTGGGAAGGTCTCTGGCTATTGTAGTAACAGACAAAAAAACAATATTATCGTATGGTATTGTCAATTGTACAAGGACCTGATAAAGTCTGAAATAGGATATCTAGGAATTAAAGAGGTGCACGACTTAGAGAGACTGGCCCACCTAAATTTCAACAAGCTAGCCTCCAGTGTTAAAAAATTGCTGAATGTATGGAGAGACCTTCCTCTTTCATTTATAGGAAGAACTAATCTTTTAAAAATGTCCATTCTTCCTAAATTTACCTTCATATTTAATGCAATCCATTTAGAATTTAAATCACCATGGCTCAAGAAGCTCCAGGGACACTTAAACAGCTTTATATGGAGGGCCAATTTGCTTGGAGGAACCTTTTCAGGAAGAACGAACATGGTGGTATAGCAAGCCCCGATCTTATTCTATATTATTGCGCCATCAATTTAAAGAATATAAGGCGACTGCTCTCGGATAGTTCCACCTTTCCCCTGTCATTTAGTGCTTTGACTGCTGATTTGGCGATGAGCATGAACTTCTTTCTTTCTAAATTTGGTCATCCAAAAGTTTTTTAAGAAAGTGAGACCTAAGATCCTTGTCGATACCTGTAAGCTTTGGTACCAAATTATATGGCTACAAAGGAATCCCTTATTATAGTAGTTCTGCCACTATCTGGTATTCTCCAGCTACACCTCCCTGTCTCCTGGATAAACTTGCCACCCCTTAATTGAAAGGGGAGTAAATAAATGAGTTCAACTTTTAGTAGATTCCCAATTGGTATCCTGGGAGCACCTAGTGAAAGTTACGGAGGGCAGTTTATCAAAATTCAAATATTATCAACTACTAAGCTGGGCAAGTGCCTTGGAGAAAGCTGCCAAAAGGAACCATCACTGAGAGTACAGGATACAGAAAAGCACACTACTGCGTAAAGAAGTTTAGGAGTGGTACTGGATTTTGGTGCAGGCTGAAGATGAGGAATTTTACTCTACCCAATGAGATCTCGAAGAAGGACCTCCCAAACCAGGACATCAACGCTTTGTGGCAAGTACCTATATTTTTCTGTGGCTATCTATCAAATCTGCACTGCTTAGGGAAAAACATCTGTTTACAGTTCACAAGGCTTATTGGACGCCAAGGAAATTGTCAAAGCAGGGTACCCGTGAGGCAAGGAAGTGTCCCAAATGTGGCAAAGTAAAAGCTGACGACATCCACATGTTCTTCCGATGCCCCTACATTGAGACCTTTTGGGGAGAAATGGGCAAGATCCTTGCAGAAATTACGGAATTAAGGTAAATTAAGAAATTAAGGTAAGCCTGTCTTTGGCTATTCACTGAATCTGGTGAAGTCACAAAACTTGCATATCTTCATGCTGATTTTATTGGTGCGACGAGACGTCTGTTTAAAGTGGATTCACCCTCCCTACCGCCTCTTTCGGGAATGGATGGATACAGTACGAATAATCTGCAATCTACATCAAGTGTCCCTCCTTCTAGAATAATATAGTTTTGGGATATCTGGAAAGAATGGTTTAGAGCTGGACCATATGGCACGTTAGATTTACTATCACCCCGTTCACAAATGTTACACGTCCTATGATTATAACATCTTCGCAGTGGTGGTCAAAGGGGAACCAGTTTTTGCAGTTGCCGTCAGAATTCCCCAACTTTTTACCCTATTTGCGGTTAAGGTCCGGGCTCCGGATTTAGTCAATATGTGCCTGTGAGTCTGGTGAAGCTCCCGAGGGGGGACCGGCACTTTTGACAGAGTCCTAGAGCTTCTTTGGTCTTGCAAGATGAATACTGAGGACTAAAAGCAAAAACAAATAAAAAAGAGTCTCCAGGAATCCTGTCATTTTCTCTCAATCATATTGGGAGCTAATCCTACAAAACATTTAACAATTAATGACTACAGTGGTGGGCCTAAGCAGCAGGTTACCCACTAATCAGGCATTACCAGGACTCACCTTAGGAGCACGCAAAGTCTGGAGGCACTGTGAAGGCAAAGGGGCCATGCTTGAGATGCCAGTGTCCCAGGCGCTGGGTGAGAACCGCTATAGTTCACCAAATTGGCTCCGTTAAGGCAAAGGGGCCACGCTTGAGATTCCAGTGTACCAGGCACTGGGTGAGAACAGGTATAGTCCACCAAGACAGGCGGCACCCTCTGGGCCAAGAAAACCCACTCCGGTTTGTGTGGACCAAGCGCTGGTTGGCACGTTGTGAAAGGGTGACCGCGCTCTGGAGGGATGTGACTCGGGCGTCACTTAAAAGCTATTGCTGAACGCTAGGGAAAATGCATAGCCGGATCACGTGTCAAGATAATATGATGAAATCACATGATCTTCCTGAACTAATGGAGTGGACATATTGAAAAAGGTAAACTCCAGGAAAGAGCTACTGAGAATGGGGACCAAGCAAAATATCTATGTATGTGTCACCCTTACTTATAGAGTCATCTTATTAAACCTCTTCTTATATTAAAAAGTATTCTTTTATAAAAGAAATGGCCACATTATGCTTGGGAAAGCCTCTGAGCACTGCACAAATTGTATCTAACTCGACAGGCACCTACAATCAAGAACAGCTTGTGCCTTCCCTGGGAAGCCAGAAGAGGCAAACATACTCTAGATCACTCACTGAAAGCAGGTGGGGCTACTGATCAATTACATATATCAAAGCATTTTAATACGTAAACCAATTAAGCATATAGTTATGCTGTCCGTACAGAGATGTCGTGCAACCTGTAAATATATGCCCATCTAGCGACATAATTGAAGCGTAAAAATTCAGCACTTAAGAATAAGAACCACTAGTCACTTATAAATGGATAATGATGCAGCATTGTTCATGGCCTCATAAACACTCAATAACGTTTTGTTTTTGTCAATAATGAAAAGTTAAGGGTATGACCCTTACTCTGTGAACCAAGAGGCGCAATCAAGGACGACAATGAAATGTGGCTTGATCCAGTTCTTCAAATACAACATAACATTAAAAGTTCCGAGAGTTATAATCACTCTCCGTGTGAAATGAATAAGAAAATGAATGGCAGCCAAAATAACTCCCCTGCATGAGTCTGCACTGGACTCGCCAACAGGGAAGATTCCGTAATTAACCCCCAAAAAGAAATAGACCTCGTGATCCAGAAGGTTCAGGCAAAAGATAAGAATCTACAGTTTCCCTTGCAAAATCCCCAAATGTCAAAGCACTCGCCAACACAGGGAAAACGGTGGTACAAAAATTGGATGCAAAAGAATCCCCAAAGGTACATAGCGGGTGCTCCCGAACTACGAATATAAAGAAAGGAAAGCGGTGCCTTGGGCACCCTTACCCAACCAAGGGTATGCTGAAGCCACAGAGAAACACAGTCCAAGACTGTCAGGTAACCTCCAGAATAATCGGCTGCTTCACCTGCCAATTCACCTCTTTTCTGGGTTTGCGGGTCAGTGTGTCCAGTGTTGCCAGATTTTCAGACCCATCCCAAGCCCAAAGCCGCTCAAGAATAAGCCCAAATTAAGCCCAATGCACCCATTTCCAGCCCAAAAAGCAGCCAAAGTAGCAAGTCTCAAATTATGCAGAAATAGTCATCAGAAACAGTTTTAAGGACAAATATACATTCTATTCAATATACAGATAGTGGGACGGAGTCCTCACTGTGACTTTGTAACACGAAACAGGCACTGCTCATATCACAATAGTAGAAAATATAGAGATTAAGAAAGGCAACAATAGTGTCATGTGCAAATTACTGTTCCCTCTAAACTGTATTTTAAGAAAGTCTTTATGCATGATGTATTGACTCAAAATGCATATTACACTTGTAAAAAAACAACATCTCATTTAACTTCCAGAATGGTCCTTTCCCTTGCACATATGCATGCCCCTGGTAAGTAAACTATGTAAGATAATGTATTTGCTGGAGGGATCCATGTTTTGTTTAGTCCCAGTTTTTCATTTATAGATATAGGCCAAGTTAAGGGGCCATCAGGCCTCCTTTTGATCAAGTGGGCTGGAACCTCACACTTAAATGCAACGGAGGGAAACAAAAGTACACAGCTTATCTCTTCACAGGTACTTAAGAGAGGCATGTTTGACTTTTTTCAGTCCCTTTATGTAAGAGCATGAAATGTAAGAATGTCAGATGTGTTGGTCTGTCCAATTATTTACACAGAATTTAGATATAATATTTACACAGAATTTAAATAAAAAAGTTATTTCTTTTATAGCACTACTCAAAGTAATGCAGGGTGTTAGAGTGCTTTACATACCATAAACTTTGACAATAAATCATGCAAGTGTGTAAATCATTGTACAAGATGTGTTGCATGACTTAGTTAGGGTTAAAAGATGTAGCAGTCACATATCCTATATAGCTCACTGTGCAATATTAAAAGGCTTACTAATTATGAACTGCAAGTAAGAAAAGGATCTGTGTTCAAAGCAGTAGCCCACTAACCTAGCTATATTAAAAAAAAGCTGTCTTCTGAATATTATATGAGGTGCTTTGCAGGAGACACATCCACCCTCTAAACTACTTTGATTCAGATCTGAGACTACACAAAACCGAGATCTCTCCAACAAATACTTTAGCCTCCAGAGTCCTCACTAAATATTATTCCGTGATATTTACTGGGCACCTTTGCAGAAGCCTTAACATCATAAAATGTTTGCAACCAGTTAAGCATAACAGATGTACGTCCATGTGCATTATGAGATTTAACAAATTTTGCTTTAAACTTGCTCTGAAAATGTGGCGTTGACTGGCCTTGCCCCATCACACACACTAAGGAACTCACTCATTTATGCACAATCTGGTCGCAATGGTACACTGTGGGGTCTGGAAGCAATCCATTCTGACAAATTCTCTGGCTTGTGGTGCACTGGGTCTGACGGCGTGGGGAACACAACTTTTAGCTGCCCATATCGCTATGACTAGGGCAGTGAGTTTGTGCTTGGTCGCCCATTCCTGATTGCCAGTCAGAGTCCCCATCTCCTGGGCCCCCTCCCCCTGAGATTGCATTGCCACCTAATATAGACTCTGCTGTTGTGCTGAGCTTTACATCCTATGATCCTACCTCATCGTCGGCATCCTCCGCACAAGACACTTCACACTTGTGGACTCACTTCACTGCAGGGCCCCGGTCAGACTGCTCTGTCGAGTCCCAACCGTCCTGGACTGTCACTTCTCGGGCAGGCAGCAGCAGGGAAGGATGGAGCCGGGACACGCCCGCGGGGCCACCTCAGCAAGCAGGCCATGCGCCGGCCTGCCAGGCCAGTAGTGCACACCATTTCCGGGCCCAACTCTGCGTGGGTGAGGTCAGGTATCCGAGCATGACTAGTCTCCACACACAGTGAGTGAGACTCCGGCCAGACTCGGGGACCTCAGCGGGACAGAACTATGAGGAGTAAAGCACGACAGGGCAGGCAGCCAGGAGGAGGACTGTGTGTGTCGCAGGCTCGCAGCAATCAAATAACCAGAGCGGGCCGCGACTACACAGTACCTCGTGTCCTCCAATGAGTCCAGTCCACTGTCCGCACTGCTGTGGTATGGCATGCGAGAGACGGTAGAGATCCACCCTCTTCACCCGCTTGACTGCTTTTAATAAAGCGTGCGGGGGATGGGCAAACAGTATTCTCAGGGCCATAATTAGTAGACACGTCACACACATGCTCTGTCCTCCTCCAATGATGTCTTAGCCATGCAGCACACGTTCATTGGCTGCTGACATTCCTGCAACTGCCCACCACTGGTTGACTTGACTTGCCTCAGTAGCTGCTTGGTTCCCATCCATGTTGCCTGCCCTGTGAGTGACAAAGATGCGGCGCTGCCCCAGCTAAAAATGTGCGCACTACTGGTGAAAATAAGCCCAAAAAGTAGCCACCCACCAGGTGGTTTTTTTTCCTGCACAAATGGGAAAAATGTCACCCAATTGTGCGGGAAATAGCCCAATCTGGCAACACTGATGTGTGTCTGACGTCAGACGCTCTCCCCTTCTGGGAAATGTAGTTCCACACTGGCCGGCGCCAGCTCCTTCACTCGGGCCTGTCAGTGGACACCGCTGGTGATTCCGGACATAAACAGTATTGAGCAGTATATATAATTTTCAGAATGGTTCAATTATTGACAGTGCTCAACATGAGGTGCTCCTTGGATCCTGCATCTTATGCGTTACCTATGCTATAAAATTCTAAATTTCAACATTTGGGTCATTTGGCCAATATAAATCTTATCTCACAGGCATTTAATATAGTATACGACAGTTTTCATATTATAGTTTGAACCCCTGGTCTGTTTGACTGTGATGCCATTCAGTGTAACATTTGTACTATTCCTAGTAAATTTAAAATGCCCCACTACGGGGGTAACTCTAATAAAGGTAGTATTTGCTGAAAGTTTTCTTGAGGTCTTGATGCTTTGACCAAATAATGCTTACAATTTTTACCTTTCCTAAATGCAAAAAGAGGTTTGGGAATATTAAACTCTGCAGGCAATTTTCAATTCCTCTGAATGATACGTTTGATTTCCTGTACAGTAGGCTTATAAGTTACAACACATGTCAATGGGTTACTGCTGAATTTCTCTTAAGGTACTAAGATACACATTAATCCTCTCTCTAAAGTAGTCTGATCAAACATGCCTCAGGCCTGCCACAGCAGGCTGTAGTGCAGTTTTAAAGTGTAATTTTGATCGGTCAAAATGTGTTTGCCAAGTCTAAACCTTCCTATTACATACTTATAAGTCACCCCTAAGATAGGCACCAAAGGTTCATTGGTCAAGGTTCATTGTATTTATGGTCATATGTGCATACGTTTTACATGTCCTGGCACTGGAAAATCCTAAAGTTGTTTTTCACAGCATTGCAAGGTCTATCCCTCCCATAAGATAACAATGGGTAATTCCACTTAATAAGTGATAATTTAAGTTTGGAGCACAGAGGAAAATTATGTTTACACTCAAATGAATTGTAATTTAAAATCCACTTTAAGGGTAAAGTTTGTTTTTAGTCACAGTTCTGAAAATTACACTTTTAGAACATTGGACTGTTTTTGTCCTAACCATTTGTGCCTTCTGCCAGTATTTTGGGTCCTGTGACCATGAATGGTTCTGCTGGTGTTTGTGTAATACTTTCAGACAGTGACACAAAAGGGGATTAGATGTGGAAAGAATGGGCTATCCTGCCAGGAATGTTGGGTGCGGAGCTGTACCTAGCCCCACTCACATTTCAAAGGGCTTTGTCTAACGCACACACAAATGAACCTTACACTAGTCTTTTGTCACCACAGTCTTCTTGAAGCCTTGACAGGGGACCAGAAAAGTTTACAGAACCATTGGAGGAGTAGTATAGGGTATACATCCATTTCAAAGGCTGGTACTAGGTGTAATAGTGGACCTCCTGAGACAGTCATCAGATCACTTCTGCACCTGTGGAAGACTCAGATGAGTTCAAATCAAATCAAATCATCTTTATTCGGTTTCCATTATTTTGAAAGCCATAAAAGTACATAAAAACACGATAAAAAAGTTATTTTAAAAATCACATTCTTTCAAGTATCGAACAATATCATAAACGCATATTTTTAGCAGTCCATCTTATATCGGAAAGGCTATTCAATCAGGACTCAGATGAGTTACCGATTTGCTGCCCTAATTCTTCAAGGACTACCCTGCTGTTGGTAGTACTGCCTTGCTGCCCTTCTGACTAAGGACTGAAAACTGGACCTGCTTCTTGAACCCAGGACACCCAGAGTGGCTTCAAGCCCTAGCTGGCTGCCCTCCCATGTGAGCTATGAGGACATAACAAGCACCACGGAGACGTCCCGTATCTGCCCAGCTGAAGAGGCCCAACTGGTCCGGCCTATGACCTGCTGCTGGCCTCTGTTGGAGGGAGTCCAGGTGCTCAAGAGGTGCCCCCAAGGTCCTGGACTCTTGGCTGGCATCAGAGTGTACTCCTCCTTGTACAACTGAGGGATCCCTCAAAACTGACACAGTGTGATGCAATTCTAAACAGGATCTTGTATCTTAGCACCTCCCAGCTCATGATCAGCAGACTCATCATAACTGATGCAGCACAATGCAGGACTTTGCATATCAGCTCCAAGTACAGCCAGGTACACTTTCCAGCAAGCTGAACTCAGTACTGTACCCAGCCCCCGCTTCATCACAGTTGGCCTGAACTTGTGACTGTCCCAGTCTGGCATGACCAGGTAACTATAATTGGCGCTTTTGTTTTAGTGTTATTTTTACTTAAAATTTTAAATTTGAAACTGCATGTCTCAAGTTCTACTGGTCGGATTTTGTTTATGTTAATGTCTTTTCATTTTTTACAATCTGCTCTATGTGTCAAGATTGGTGTAGGATTATTCTTGTGCCTTGTTTTCACTAAGCATGGGAGTGAAATTCCACTCTGCTAGTGGAGCTCCGCAAAGAGTGCAAAGTTCAAAAAAACTCCCTGAAGCTGAGTGGAGTTTTTTCCTTGCTCGCGCTAATCAGTGTTTAGTTGGCGAGGGATGAAAATCTTACACCAGCCCACTTTACCAGTGGGAACGACTAGCTGATGTTGGTTGACAGTGACAAGAATGAAGGCATTGACCTCAGGAGTGAACTCATTGAAAACATCTTTGTGTCCGATTCCGATCTCGCTAGTAAAGCTCTCCATATGACTCAGATCCGTAGGCCTTTACGAGCAATTTGTGCAACTGGAGTCCGAACAAGCGAGTACGATGCATTCTTATGCTTACTTACTCAGTTTGCTCAGACTCCCATTGAACTCTATGGGAGCCTGTGTACTGGATGTGTGCACAGGCTCCCATAGCAAAGAGAGGTGAATGGGGGAAAGCGTATACCCTGTGGCAGGCACTCCATGCTGCCCACCACAATGTGCATGCATGGCAAGGGGGGACCCATGGGTACCCCCAGGGGTTCGAATTGGAGGGCTCCAGGTGATGGTGGGCCTGCTACAGGCCCCAAAAGAATGATTCTGGCAGCTTTTTTGATCCAGACATACCTAATCGTGAAGACTGTCTGAATCGTGCATCGTACTTGCTTTCTCGGAAACAGAGTCCATAGAGCTGTATGAAGCATCTATGTATGAGTCGTACAACCTGGATCCGGTTGGGATTCAACGCGTACGCAATATTTGCATCGTACTTGGTCATTCGGACCAGTGTACGAATCGGTCGGCAAAAAGGGCTACGAATCTGATCCGTTAAAGCCAAATCCGATTTGTAGGCCTTCTGAGCGAGATGGGAATCGACCCCTTTGTGTGTTGATAAGTGGCATAAGGAAAATGTTGTTTGTTTGTATTCCCTACAGAGATTTCTTCTTTTACAATGTATGCTACAAATCCATCAATTACATTTCAGATTTTTTAATTTATCATGATATTCAAATTGCATTTGTATAGAATATTGCCCATATTTTACATACTATGATGAGCATGTTATATGAGAATTTGTTTTACGGCTGTTGATGATTCTCTAAAAATTGATAAAACTAGACAAAAAAAGTTATTTTAGTCACAAATATATTAATATTTCTGCTTAATCCTTCCTAGATCATGTCATCCTGTCATCTACATAGATAGATATGTTCTTGTGTTGCACACAGAAACTGGTTTTCAAGAGCTCTGCAGTGCAAGTCGTCTGACCATGGGTAAAATGTTTAGGAGAAAAATAGCGGTACTTTTACCCAGTCACAGAGTGATGCCAATGTAAATGAGATTCATTTAAGGTACCTGATATGAGTATGTGCCAAATCTAGAACTTGGACTGGACGATGTAAACTGTAGAATATTTGTTAAAATGTGTTGCATTTTATGGTGGCATCTGAGCATAACGTTTTGGTGTTATTTCATTTATTAAAATATTGTCAAGAGTGGTGTAGGATTTTTCTTGCCCTGTTTTCACTACTGATTTTGTGCTGCATAAATACTTTACACATTTCCTCTAGGTTAACTTTATGCCAAGCTACCAGAGGGTTAATCACAGGCTAATATAATGACTTTTGTGTTTCACTCTGACAAAGATTCTCTTTGTTATTTCAGTGGGGCTTCCACGTGCATCTCTATCCTGGCCTGCATCACTATTCCTATTCTGAGGTATGCTCGGAGTTCACAAAATGCCTTCTTATCTTTTCCTTACCCGCACAAATTATTGTAGTTCTAAGACATGCACAGTGTTCTCAGAATGTTTTCATCCTTACATGCCCCATTTATTGAGTACTGACTCAAGCAGATACCCCTAGCGAACAGCAGGCCTGTAGCCTGACCTGCACTACTGTCTAAATACAGAGAAAGTCTCAGCTACCACAAAACACTATCATGATTTACTGTTCACACTTGTGCCCGTTACTAATAAATTCACTGAGGCGTCACTACGCACCTCTAATGTGAATTGCAGTGCTCAGTAACATCACAAAACTCAGCCCCTCAAGCGCTCTTAAAAATGCATTTGCACAATACATGCTGATAAATGCTGTTGTGTCAAGTACCTCTACACAGTAAGGCAGCTTGGGTTAACACTTGTGCTACAGTGATCCGAGGACCTACCAGATTCACAGATTTCGATCATGGATGTGTACCCGTGTGTACTAAGAGCATTTGTTATTATCCACCTTTAGGTAATCTGGATTAAATAAATGCTCAGCATCAATTATATTTGTGTACCTTTAAGATAAGTGACTCCTACTACAATTAGATGTGCTGTTCTCCTCTGCGATGGGTACTATTCCTGCTGTACAAAGAATATGGCTATTTCTGTGTCGTGTGTTGATAAGTTACCTGTGACGTTGGGATTTTATGTTTAGTAGTCAGTTGCTGTATCACTTCCTTTTCAATTTATTTTAAGTTTTCTACTGCCTCAGTGAAATGGGTTTCCAAGGTATTGCCTTGTTTGCTATTTCTGTTTGATGCTATTTGCAGGCGTGTGCCAATCTAACCAACTTCTGAAACGGCAATAATGTGCGGTGATGGAATAATTGCACCCGCACCCTCTCTCTACGACCTTGTTAGCAAAACTCCCCATAATGCCCTACAGCTGTAATCATATAACTGTGACATTAGCACAGTTTTCATCCATTTGCTATTAAAAATAGGGACTAACCATCATCGTCAAAATCTCAATATTAACCGAGTTAGTACTAAGAATTGTGGCATCTTTACTGAGCTACTTCCAACAGCTTTAGCTAGAGGTAATCATTGTTTGAAATTACCATGAGATGCCACCATGATTACCACCAATGATTAAAAGATTAACAACGGAAAACGTGTGGCAACCGGAATATTGCATTTTTTACCACTCCATTGCCAGAGTAACAAATACTCACAAATATTTTAAATGTTTCAACATGGATTTTTTTTTATCTATAAAAAAATGGCATGGACACTCTTCTGTTAAATCAATTTTGTTTAAAATGTTTTGCAATGGCACTATATACACATATACTTTTCTAACGAAATTAATTGTAGGGTACTGTACATGGATAACTACGTGCACTCTTGGGGCCTTACTTTTGAGAGCCCTGCCTCACCTTTGCACCACAAAAAGTGGTACATGCATGACGCAGGGCTTTCATTTTTGTTTATGAAGCCATGCAAAGCCGCCCTGGGTGGCTTTGAATGGCCTCATAAGTCATGAGTAAGGTGAGACAGCGCAAAACGCTGTGTCGCCTTTCTCTGCGCCTGGGAGGCGTTCCATGGGCATTTTGCAGCACACATAGAAAGAGGAAAACACCTCTTAGGATTGTTTTTGTGCAGAAAGGTGTCTCTTCCTGCACAAAAACAATTCTGCCTGCAACAAAGGCACCCTTGCACCATGGTGTAAGGGTGCCTGCGCAGGCACAAGGCTGCCGGAAGAGCACCAGCACAGGGAGAAAGGACAGGAATGCACCATAATGCTTAAATACGTTGCACTCCTGGGGCCTTATTTATGAAGGCCTTGCGCCGCCGGTGCGTCACTTTTAACTTGGGAAAAAGTGACGCACCGGTGGTGCAAGGCCTTCATAAATAAGGCCCCGGGCCTTTCACTTTTGCGTAGGGATGCGCAGCAAGGGTCCTTGCTGAGCTGGACTGAGGCAAAATCCAAAAAATAAGCCCCTGGGGGTTAGAATGACAACAGTTTCAATAAGTATTCAGATTAATGACGTAGAGCACATGATCTGATTCAGCACTGATGGAAACATTTATTAACACGTTTTTATCTGGAATAAACTGATTTAGCTCAATGTGTTTCAATAGCTTTACAAGGCAGTCGATTGCACACAATACACCTACCACCATCTACTAATGGAACTTCGCCCTTCATGAATTCTACATTGTCCTCAGTGGATGACAGCTTTCATTGAATTAAACTGCAAACGAGCAATTGCGTTCTCTCTCTTTCAAGACAAGTTTGCCGAGCAGAGCTGTTGAAAAGCACTAATACTGTCAGCAGCCCCCATGTTTACAAAAAATGAAAGCTTTGCCAAATCCCCCAAAATCGTAAATTGCTGTAGTCAGAATTTTGCATGCACATCTCACTAGCGTTCATTCATTTGTTTTATCATGTGCTTTTCATTATATAACATACACATCAGTTACTAACTTGATAAGATTTGTCTTCCCTCAGACTGGTGACTAGTATCATTTATAACAAATTGTATTTCGTTTGCAGCTATGCACACTCATTGCTATCCCTTCAAAGTAACAATATATGATTATGAGACCATGAGTCAGTAAAAATAGTAATTCATAAAGCAAAACATTATGCGAGATCAGAATGACTCCAACTATTTCAAGCTGGGCCGGCTTTAGCGATGCTGGCGCCCTGTGCGACAATGTCTGTTGGCGCCCCCCCCCCCCATGTCCACCTCTGCCACAGATTCCCTCACTAGCACCCTTCAACAGTGCCCCTCAAGTCTCCATAATCGCTGTCTCTCAGATTAATTTAGTTTTATAGCACCACTCGTACCAGTGTAAGGTGTCAGAGCACTTTACATCACTCCTGCATTGCACAGAAACAATCATATGTGTGTAAATCAGTGTATAGGAAATGTTACATCAGACAGGACTACAAGGTGTATTGTAGGAGTAACATACCAGTGATACTGGTAGGCAATATAGTTTAGGAGTCCTTATTCTGTAAAAGCACACATTCAGAATTTAACACATAACCTCATTGTTAGGGGTTCTCTTTCATAATAAGAATTGTTTTCTACCCAAATTAACCCTTTCATATGGCTGAGATACCCGCCACCCCCTCTCAACACAATCCCCAAGAATGGGAAACCGGAAACGGTTCTGAACTTTTGAAAGACGGGAGGGAGTGACCCTCCCGGCCGTATTTATTAAAATATGAAACAAAATTAAAACATTAAAATAACAGTTTCATATTAATGTACAATTTCATTTCCACATTGCGATGTTTGGCTAACCTTAACATATTCCCTAATACAAAGGTTCTCCTAGCCGAACTAACATCCTACAAAACGTTTAACTTGAAATTGTACATCCTAACGTTTAAGGGCCAACGGCAAGGTCGTAACCGGTGTCAAGATCCCTAAACCAGACATATCCCCCTCACTTGTGAGGGGCGACCGCACAGAGGTGTACCTCAAGTGCATTTACCAATTTCCCTTGACTTGACGGGGGCCCCAATAAACTCGACGCCATTTAAAGGTCGTCCGAGGACTCGTGTGAGGTATCTAGAAGGTAGCGTAGACCCCCTCCCAAACCCCACACAACTTACCACATCTGCCGTCGCAGATGTCCAGGCCCCGGGAAATTCCCCAGGAGGGGGCTGTAGCCCCTCCTACCCAGGAAGGGGCCTTGACCGCCTTTCCTTTCCTTTCGGCGGCCCATCCTTAGAAGGGACCGCCTCCCCGTTGAGGGGCCAATGGCCACCTCCCTCGAGCGCTCCCATCCGTAATGGGTGACGCCCACCCATAGGGATCTTCCAATTACTGCTCACCGATCATGACCTTACCGCCCGACCAAAATAAATACGACAATTCTAACTAAATTACTAAATGACTAAATTACTAAAAGACAGTAACAATTTACAACTTTATTAAAAGGCATGATTACTGATCAACACTAGTGCATAATTACTTTATTTGCAAAACATATTATAATTCGACCATTCTTTATTGCATATTCAAAGTTATCACGATAGTCATCACCACCTGCAAAAATTAGTGTTACCACATCAAACTTTATTCAAAACCACTTGCTGTCCTCAGGGGCTGGTGGGTGGGTCAAAATTGGCTCTTCGTTCCGTCTCGAGCTCACGTGTAGCGAGGAGGTGCAGCTTCAGAGCACAGGAACAAGAGGATGCTTTCTTGGCTTGTTGCTCTTTTTATCCGTCTTCAGGGCGGGCGTCAACCCGCCCCTGCCTGCCTCAAAGGGCGTGGCCGGCCGCGTCAGTGTCTAGGCCAGCCCACTCCAGGGCGGGAAAAAGCGCGCCCCGGCTACGCCGCTTCGGGCATACCAGCCGAGACTCGCCTCCCGCCCAAGATGGCTTCCCGGGGGGATCGTGGTACTCCGCCATACGTTCGGGGGGACCGAATGGTCGCCCCTTTCCACAAGATTAGGATGATGAAAATGAAAGACTGGGCAAAAAAACATATAGCTACAACATATACCTTGCAGTTTGCATGCAGCTCTTTGATGACAGTTAATAGTGCAATGTTCCATATTAGGATTTTGACTTATAAATGACAAAAGGAGCTCTCTTACAGAAGCAGTAACCCACTAACCTATTTATATTATATGTATTTCGTTATCCACATGGTAGACCTTCTTTGCAGCAGGCATTTAACCCTCTGCACTACCTTAGGATGAATCAAAACTTCCACTAGACAAACCTGTCTCTTTCCAGGAAGACGATTAATCACCGGAGTTATCGTTACATTTTAATTGTTGTCTTAAAATTCCTGGAAGCCAGGAACATGGCAGCAGGTGCTTTTAAAATGAGAATATACATTTTCAAAAATGACGCCCCCATCCCAAGTCAACCAGTTGCACTGATCGCACCGCCCTAGAGCCAGGCCTCAAGCTATGCAAGGAGATGATCTTCATTAATTATGGTCAATATTCAAATCTGGACCAATTTTAGATGAGTCTAGTTTTAAAAATCGTGACTTGTCTCAACGGATGTGGGCGAAACGCTTTAGAGATCTGGATGAGACTGAGTTTGCAGCAACATTAAGTTGTGGACCCCTACCAATTTACCATTTTAAAACAGAAGGAGGTGATTGAAAGGGCAAAAACATCTGGGGCTAAGGATCCAACTGATTGGACAGGCGTAGCATTTCAGCAATATCCCTATATTCTCAAAATTATTGGGGGAAATGATGTATACTACTATCATATCAAAAACATTGGAAAGCAGGACAATTTTACCTGTTTTTGCACTTTTTCTTTACACTTTTTCTGCACTGCAAATCATCAGCACCCCTGAATACGATATAACTGTGGTTGGAGTATTAACTAGTATTGACTGATGTGTAGCTATCCCCCCCCTGGATAGGTGTGGGCCACACCAGTCACATAGTTTACAACCACTCCCAGATGACGACGCTCCCCCACTGTGGTGGGCTGATGGGATTTATTTTGTCTCAGTGAGTATGGGTTTGCATTGTCCGTGATACTACAGGTGTCTGTCTGTCTTTGTCTTGACGCTCATAGACCGGTAGTTCCCTTGTTGTTTTAATGATGGGACCATACCTAAATAATTACCTTTTGGCGATGGTATGTCCGTCTTGTACAGTTTTTCCAAGAACCATCTTGGGATCTTAATTAGAAAGTGTAGAAGAGGATGTTGTGCTCCCTAGTCTACAGTCATTAACTAATATAATTGTACTAGTTAACTGTATTTATTAGTGCAGCATATACATAGCTCTCCACTGTACTGCTCGTTTGTATGGCAGAATACCCTATTTCACGTTTAAAAACCATTCAGAACATGGCCTCTTACACATTCTGCAATCAACCTAGTAGCTTCCTCGGCATCCCCTATTCTAAATTTCTTCTTTGGCTAACAGCTCGCAAACAGTGCAACATTCAAACTACTTCCCCACCTGTATCTTGCCTTGTATGCCGCAGGTCGGCACTATTTTTGAAAAAGAGGGTTTTTTTTGTTAGACCAGCAAGAGCTCTCAGGCCAGCCAATCAGGCCATTTTCACCACGAGGCACATCCACGTGGCTTCTGTTTCTTTGCTCACCTTGCTGCTTGCTGCTCATTGGAGTGCCTCCTGTTGAATCCACGATTTACAGCAAATCTCACACTGGTCAGTAAGCTTCTTAAAACCTGGATTTTTCCAGGTTAACCTCCATTGTTCGGCCTCTGCTGCCTTTAAATTTAACCTTTTCACCCTCATTTTCGTTGTTCTCCTTAATCTGCTTTGTTTTGCGCCGATATAAAATTCAATTAACCTAACACCACGTAAAACATAACATCGCATCACATCACATGCATCTCATGAAATGACATGACAAGACATGAGATGACACAACTTGACACGACACGACATGGCATAACATAACGTGCGTGTTTAGTAAGTTTGGCAATCTCAAGTTGTTTATTCAAATGCATACATGTGTGGTGCCCGAGAAAAGATTCTAAGGACCTTTCAATTCCTAATGAAAATATTCGGGCACCAAGAAAATGGGACTACACGAGAGAGATCACTATGATAAAAGACATAAAACACATCTATATTTTAGCCCGTCTTCTCTCAACATATTTCTCTCTCATTAATTTGATTACTCATTGCAGACAAATGGTTGCCCACTAAGATCGACCATATTCACCTGCCAGCTTTGTTTTACACTGAGAACATGATTATTGGACATCACTCTCCCAGCGAGTTAGAAGGTGTCAACTATATTGTGATCTAAACAGTCAGACAGTGAATCATTACATAAGCACAATCATGCCGGTGGTCCATACACTAGAAATTTACATGGGGTACATATTTGGAAAAATAGTATAGATGGTGCAGGGTTACTATCATTTGGGACTGTTATAAAATGGTCAACTGACGTGGAGACATCTATGTTAAACTAGAAGTGACTTCGACAAATCCCTCAGCCAGCAATTGGCTGTGCAGTCTTACAACCAATGGTAATAGTCAACAACTGTAACATTATTCTATATTTAAGTTATTGTTCATCTAAATAGAGGCAAAAGCATCCTTCATGGGTGGATGCGGCCACGGGATCTCTGTTGAGAGTACTCAATTGATTACAAAATGCTATCCCTCTTTAGGCATTAAAGCATTTAAATATGAAGTAGTGGTATGTGCAGCTGTGGCCAGAGTGGACCAGGAGTCTACATGTGTCTTGACTCAAATAAAAATAACCGAAAGCGGTTATTTGTTATTGGTGGTTTATGTGACCTATACTGAATGGGGCTATTTGAAATGGTTAATGAGAACACAAGAAGATGCAAACGTATTGAATTACATTTTCTCCCCTGAACCGGAATGAGCTGTTGTTTTATGTTGTTTCACCATAATCAGTGAATAATTATGGGCATTGTAAGATTATAATTATAATTCCTATTTCTAAAGCGCAAAGATATCACTCCTTAAGGGTTCTCAAGGAGTTGGGGACCGTCGGGGAGATTAGGAGAGCTATTGCCCAGAGTCACATGATTCTGAGCTGACCAGATGCTGGGGATTGAACCGTGAGCCTCGCACTCTGCAGTCAGCCACTCTGGCCGCTGCACTACACCTCTCCACAAGATCATAGATAGGTGTTCCAACAGAAGGACGGCTACATCTAATGAAAAAAATAAACCAATGAGCATGCGACATTGAGATGTTCGAGCCTCAATGAATTAAAAGAACATTTTATTGAACAATTGAAAGCACAATATTGTGATTTTTCTGCACACAATGAGCTTGTAGCACTACTTCAACCTATTAAAAACAAACATGGTAGTAGATATGTGGCTAAGGGCCTTATTGCGCACACCAGTGGTCTGACTGCCCTATTACAAGTAGGGCAGTCGGACCACCATGGGACTGCTGCTGCCGCTGATCCCTTGTGGTCTTCAGCGGTCTAAGGCCCCTAGTAAGCTGGTGGTGCTGCTGCGGCACCACCAACCATTTTAGAAGTTTCCTCACTGCCACAGTATTTATGGTGGTGAGCCTGCCATGAGAAGTTTGGAAGTAAGGAAACAAAGGGGTCCCTACAGGGCCCCCTGTTGCCTCTGTGCCACAAGATGCATGCATGAGGACACATAGTGTGCCCCCTGTATGCACGTGTTAGAAATGGGATTTCTGATTGGCTAAGGCTTGCGCCAAAGCCAGGCAGAGACCACCAATCTAGTCAGGGCAAGGGAGTTACACGCCAAGATAACCCCTGCCCACCCCCTTGGTAGCTTGGCACAAGCAGTCAGTCTTATCCCGGAGGCAATGTGTAAAGCGTTTGCGCAACACACATGCACAGCAGCAACACACTAGGCACACCACAAGAAGGAACTCCACACAAGGTTATGTATAAAAACAGCCTTTGTATTACCATAAACACATTAGATCATAATTACGCAGATACAATGTGCCAACTGGCACTGGGCAGTATTTACAGGGGATTATATGCACATGACAGGGCCACGTGGGCCACTGTCAGAATCAGCACTTAGTAGAAATATCACTTCTAGAACATAGAATATTTGTAACACAAAAATACAATTGTAGGACACAACCAGTAACCACTGGTAAAAGGTAGAAACACACTACGCAATCCTAATCACCTTGTGCCTAGATCACGCAGGAACACCTACACTCACTAGCATAAACTATACTAGGCAAAATAACCTTCTAATCATAAAACATAGTTAGAGGTATCACAGGCATAAAGGCATTGCACATTACGCATAAATCACATTAGGCATAACCAGTAGAAAATCACCTTGTGTCAAAATCAAAGAAATTACTGACCCTAGGCCAACTGGCCTCTCAAAGGGCACCAACGCCCTATGTCCAAAAGTCAGGGCTGGCTGCGCATGCAGCCAAAAGCAACAATGCAAAAAGACCAGGCCTAAACGTGGCAGCTGCACACTAATTGCTGGGCAGCTGTGAAATCACCCAGAGGGGCACGGGCATTCACGGTGCCCCCTGTAGGAGTATTGTGCAATGTTGCAGCTGCCCTCTGTCGCACGGCGCAGCTGGGTAATTGGCCCCAAACAAACAAGCTATGGCACTACAGTGCCTCTGGGCTCCGTTCTGGGGCTCTTTGAACAATCTGGCCTCTGTTGGAGCCACTCGGGGCTCTAAAGTAATTGTGCCCCTCCGTTGGAGCCACCTAGGCTCTCAGCACCATCAGCCACAGGTTGCAGCTGCCCACTACCCAAAAGAGGCAGCTGGAGAAGAATGCGTGGGCACACCTGGTGTCCTTAGAGAAATCACAGAGGGAGGGCGGGTACCTACAATGTGCCCTGACACCCCCCCAACCCAAAAGTAGAATACTGGGCCCCACTCACATGGACTCCTATGCTCTCTCCGGTCTTCACTGCGGGGGACTCCTCTGGACTTCACTGCTGGGTAGGCTCCCGCCTTGACCCAGGCTCCTGTGGTGTCTGCGGTGGTGGCTCACTCTCTCTTGCTCTGCCCGGAACGTCTCTATGGGCACGGGCCTCCCTGGTGGAGCCCTCGAGGCTCCGGACGGTCTTGACTGCGGGGGGCTACAATGCGGAAGGAATTCCCATGCGGCGGGGGCAGGCGCCAACAATGCGCCACGGGCCCCCTCCGCCTTACTCCCGGACAGCTAATAGGTGTGTGCGGGCTCTCCTCCCCCTACAGGAGCCCTGCCACAAGGGTAGTGCGCCCGGTCCCCCTTCTTGGGACTGGGAAACCCTGGAGGCACTGCACAGCTTCTCAGGAAGCGGAAGTCGCTGACTATGCCCGCCCAGAGTCAGGCACTGGGTGCTGCCTGTCTTCCGGGTCGCGATTGCCAGCAGCCCGGCAACTACTCTTCTGTGGGTAATACGTGGTAGGCTCCTGTTTTGATGCACACAAATGCAGGGTAGGCACCCGCTATCAACAAAAGGCACCAGAGGCTGCAAGAACGCGGGGTGGGCACCCGCTTGCACCATAAATCCTGAGGCTGCTTTTTCCTCACCGAAGTGCGGGGTAGGCTCCCGCCTTCATGTAAAATAAGTATAATCCGTGGGGTAGGCTCCCGCCTCCCCTCTGCACGCAGGGAGGGGGTCCCCATGCCAGGAGTACCCTCTGGGCCACACAGCAGCGGGGTGGGCACCCGCTCCAGTCCAACAAGCTGCCAGCACTAATTGTATTGTATTGTATTGTGATTTGTAGAGCGCGATTGCTGCCCAATGGGCGTCCAAGCGCTAAGGCACAAAAAACAGAACTGATGAGTGATGGAAACGAGCTTTAGGTGGACCTAGCAAACAAGTAAGTTTTCAGCTGCTTGCGAAATGAGAGTAGGTTGGGATTGGACCTGATTTGTAGCAGGAGTGTGTTCCACATCTTCGCGGCGATTAAGGAGAACATCCTTCCTCCGGTCCTGGCTCTCCGCACTCTTGGGACTACGGCCAGAAAGGCTTCCGTAGATCGGAGGGTTCTGTTAGGATGGTATTGAGAATGAGAATGAAGAACAAAGTGCTACCAAAAGCAAAGTGACCCCAAGGCACCAGAAAGACCAAAGCCTCAAGTCCAGGGGAAGTCCTGTAGAAGGTAGGGGGGGCAAAGGCTGGGCCCAGGGGCCAGCTCACAGGGCCCTCCAGCAGGGAGGCGGTCCCCAGTGGCGGTCCTCCTGTTGCCCAGCAGCAGGCCCCCCTCAAGTTAGGATCAGAGTGAACATTTTTCATGGGGTCACAGCTCTCTTATACACATTTTTCCTTTGTCTCCTAGCACAGGGTGAAGGGTAAACCAAATGCAACTGGTTTTGGAGCACTTTGTTGTGCTCAGCCCCTTTCCCCATTCACAGGACAGGCTAGGGACATCAGACGCATCACAGGGGACGGATTCAGCATTGTGGAGGGAAGGAACAGTCCTATTCAGGTCCCAGGTGCAGCTCCTCCCTGTCATCAACATGCAGATCTCCCCATTCACTACCGGCAGACCCATCCTGACTCCTGGAGCCAGGCACACCAGCCAGCTCCAGCCAATCACAAGCCAGACAGTCAATTCTATTCACTGCACAGACATCCAACAGCACATATCTCCAGTTCCAGGAAAACCCTTGTCTTAAATAGGCGATACGAGGAGAAATGCTTTATTTTTCCTCGATTTAGCATTTTCCATATGTGCTGCCTTGTGCAGAACACATGGAAAATGCCATGGTTTGTTTTTGTACAGGAAGGTGTCCCTTCCTGTACATAAACAAACTTTTTTCTTTAAAATTACGTTTTGTAACTTACATGTGTGCTGCATGAAGCACACATGTGCACACATGTGCAGCACACATGTAAGTTACAAACTGGCGTTTTAGGTTTGTTTATGTGCGGGAAGGAACACCTTCCTGTTAATAAACTAACCTCTCTGCTTGCAAACACCCTTGCACTCTGGTGCAAGGGTGCCTGTGTTGGGGCTTAGTTGTGAAGTGTAGTGCCATCACAGGGGGAAAAGCAAGGCTGCACCATGTCCTTGTGACTATGGTCCAGCCTTGCTGTTCCGAAGTGGTGGAGAGAGGTGTTAAGCCGAAAAGGCTAATGCCTCTCTTCGCCACTTCCTTGTGAATATCAGCCTAAGTGTTTTACAAGTGTATTTCTCAAATATTTAAAAACAAGATATCCGCAGGAAGTGTGTGAAATAATTGGAACTGTTGTGTGTTTTGATTAATATTACTGTTTTATCGTTTAGAATAAAATAAGCTGAACCCTCTTGTGCAGTGTCAAATCAGAGGCATCCATAATGGATTCCACTTTGCATTGTTGTCCTGAAGATGGTGGACGGAACAATATAGCTAAACCAAAACGTGTCAACGCAAATTCCATTGTTTAATCTGAAAACAGGTCAAACGGCAAAGATACGAGTTCTTGTCTCAGGCAGTGTCTTTAGTTTGTCACAGATTAACACCTCAAGGGCCAGTTCTTGTTGCCTCATTTATGTTTTCCTTCCACATGTAGTAGCCTCCATTGTTGTGATATTGTTGCCATTTGATGCTTCATCTTTTGATGATTATGAATTTGTAACTGTTTTTATTTTTGATGTTATGATTTCTGATGCTCATTTTTAATATAAAAATGCCATTGATCTGAGGTTGAAAAACCTCATTTAAAATGTCTAGCTCTGTATTAAATACATTTTTGTAATACTAATATCTCACCGCCTTTGGAGTATGAGTGGGGTGTGTATGGATTAGATTGATTATTTTGCTTTGCGGTCCAAAGGGTAAAATCTTTTTAACAATATTAATACTGTGAGCCATACTTCAGAAGATTTCCATTCCAGCACTTGCAGGATCTCGTTTTCAATGTTTTCATTAGTTACTTAGCTATTTCATCATCTTGCTGTGATCTTGATGTTACTACTTCCTTTGAACACAGCCTAATGCTATCAGGATTTTCCTATATATACATCTAGCCATTACTTTACGCTGATCAGCTCTCCTTGTTGACAAGCAGCCTAGGAGTGGACAGGCAGTTTGCCTTAAGACTGAGCAGTGCACGGCTCAAAACTACTTTCTGAAGTATTTATTACATTTCGAAAGCAGTTAGGAATAAAGACATCATGAAGTTGAGTTTTATCTTTCATCGGTTTATGCGCCACAGGACATTTAATGGCACAAATGGGGCCCAGTTTTCAAAATCATCTAACATAGCAATATCCTCACATGCAAATAATATTGTTTCTTTCTACAGTCCTGCCTCATCAAATTAAGTAAGATAACTGTGGGACTTTTAAAGGTGTTTGGACAAAGTATTGGATTAAAAACATTGTGTTGCAGAAATATTGTGTCAAGAATATTAGGATCTCATATTTATTGTGGATATGAATATTGAAGCTAAAAATATAGTTTTAAGTATTTGTCAATGTAAAAAATATTGATGCAGTAAATATCATATACATTTTTATTTATTGGTGTAAAATAATGTCATGTATTTTTTTATTCTTTGTGAAAATATTTTTAATACGTTTTAATCTTAGAATAATTTTTATTTAATAAATTGTAATAACTCGCACATTTTTATTGTTTTAATGTTTTTATATAAGAATAAAAAATAATTGTAGCAGGATTTTGGTTTAATGGGAGATAATGGGAGATTTAAAACAAATGTATAATTTTTAAGTTTTAATTATTAATTTTGTAGATAATGCAATTTTGTTTATGAATTTGAAAATGTATTTCATTATATTACATTTTTATTTATTTTTAAAATGAATTTAAAATAAGATAAATTTGAATGTTTTTTAAAAATAAAGTAATACATATTTAAACATATTTAACATATTTTTGACATTTTTTTCATCATTATATTTTTGGATTTATTTATATGTTTAAATTATAATTATTAGTTTTTGAATGGAATTGTAATTTAATTAATATAATATTTAGAAAGGGAAAAATATTGTTATAACATATTGTTTGTAATTTTGTGATTCTTTTTTTGAATATGTGTTTTTTTTAACAAATGCAGTTGTACTTTAAAAAATCTTTTTAATGATAGAAAATATTAATTAAATGTTTCGAAATTGCATTATTAAATAAAAAAGTTTCAATTAATTTTTTATGAAAATGAAATTAGTTTACGTTAGTGTGTTACAATATAACATTTTTAAAAAACTATTCAATTTCCTTAAGTGTGATTTATTGTCTGATGTGAGGGTGCGGCCAGGCTGAGGGAGTTACTGAGAAATGTTAGAAATGGTATATATTTTGGAGAAGTGTGGCTCACTGGTTAGAGGAGGCAGACCTGGAAGCAGAGGTCAGCCCGGGACCAGGGTTCGATTCCCGGCTCGGCGGGGTCTTGAGTCCTAAAATGTCAATGGACTCGACAATTCTCGCTCCAGTGCCTACTCGATTCACAGGTTCACACTCTGCGACTCTGGGCAATAGCTTGCTTAATCTCCACAACGGCCCCTCGCGGCGGGATGCCTGGCTTTCACCTTGCGGATACCCTGCCGGGGTTATCTCACAGGGGAATACCAGGACGGGTTTCTTAAGCAAGCGCTTAGAAACCGCTCGGTGATTTGCGCTATATAAATTCCTGTACATTTACATTTTACATTTACATTTACATTTTGTAATTTTTTACTTCACTGCTTGGCTTTCCTGTTGTCCCACCTAATCCCTGACATGCACTGTACGACAACAGCAACACACCATATTTGATTTAGATGGCTTCCCGGGCCAATGCTGTATTGACTTGGAATGTGAGGGGCATGTGTAATCATAACAAGCGGCATAGGATTTATTCTTACTTGCAGAGATGCAGTGTCCAGTTTGGATGCCTCCAAGAAACTCATTTTGATCACTAAGGAACTCACCAGGTTGTGTAAACGGCGGCGGGTATGGCATTGGGTAACACATAATCCGCATATGAAAGGGGGGTTCTACTCTGGGTGGCTACAGGAGTTCCTTTTGTTCCGAAACACAATCTGATTGGCCTGCAGGGTCGTTTTGTTGTTGCGGAGGGTATGCTAGAGGGTGAGCCTCTTACATTGGTGGTAGAGTATGCCTCTATTTTAGAACAACCCATGTTTTTTAATGCCTTCACACAAGCCCTCTTGCATTCACCAATGGCACCATCACTGTGGTGCTAAGATTTTAACTGTGTCCCGGATCTGGCACTGAATAGATCCAAAAAGAACAATTGATGGACAGAATGCAGAACAATGTCATACATTCACCCATGTACATAGATTTGGGCCTAAATCCATAATTGTTGTGCTCCCTGCGCCATTCTAGTGTGAACCCAGCCATATGCAAATCAGTCTTGATCCTGCTCCCTATGGGAAAAGTCCAGCCTGAACTGCCAAGCCAGGTCCTCCCTGGACTGGAAACAAGCATCCTAGGACCGGTTTCAGGGTTTCACCCCTCATCAGCCGGGCTAGCTTGACTCCAGTGGCATGGAGAACACAGGACCAACTTCTGGGCATACCCGTCCCATTCTTGGGGTGGCAAATGAAACAAATGACAATTATCTGAACAGATCCACCCTCCCAGTTCAGCGTGCACAATCTCATATTAATACCAGGCAGTTAAGACAATGGGCCCATGATAGGCAGGTGGAGGATGTGTGGTAAGGCCTCTATTCCCTACATCGGGAGTACTCACATTATTCGCACATACACAAATTCCATAAATGAATAGATTTGATCTGTGCTAGCAGGGAATTGATGTCTGCCTGTAAGTATTTGGCTAGGACATTGTCTGATTATTGCACATTACTAGTGGCCTTCCAATGGGGATGAATACCTCCACTGATACCTCCTTGCCGTTTCGAAACACAAGCATTTGCAGATGCACCGTTTTGGACTTGGGTAGGTGAACAGACCATTCAATATTTCTCAGAGAAGGAAGATACAGCCACATAGGTAACGATAAGGTTGGAATTTACTTCTGCGCAATTTGGTATAAAGAGGTGTTTACAAGGGGAATTACTTGAGTTGGAGGGGTGGCTCAAGGAGGCAGAATGGGCGTGGGAGATATATCCAAATGGGCTCTGCAACTTATAGGATATCCGTTCCATGCATAGAGAAGCGTCCTCCCGCCTACCTGCTTTTGATTACGGGGAATACACGAAACGTCAACATGACCTGGGGGATAAAGCTAGCGGTTTATTGGCCTTGTTACTTACTTCTGATCGTCCTCATTTAGTTATAGGGGCAATTTGCATGCCCACGACTATTGTGAACCCCCCAAATGGCCATTAATAAGGAATTATTATTATTATAGGATTCTCTACCAAATGCCTACGGCTGTACATCCAGATGTAATTGCAGCATATATACTCTCTCTTGACATGCCTCTTCTTGCTCCACTTCTGAAACAGGAATTGGACGACCCCCTAACATTGGAGAAAGTTAAGCTGGCCATTACACAGATAGTTTCGGGTAACCCCACCGGCACTGATGGTCTACCGATAGAGTTCTACACCACGTTCCAGGCCTTTCTCACCCCTCATTCCTTGGAAGTCTATGCTGAGGCCAAAAAATGGGGCTGACTCCTGGACAGTATGAGATGAAATCTTGATAAAGGTGCTTCCGAAATCCGGTAGGTACCCTTGGAGGTAGCATCTTTTCGACCCCGTGGTATAGAGAAGGCATTCAACACCCTGGGCTGGAGTTAGTTATTAGCATTGTTAACAAGCTTGGACTGGGTCGGGAGTTTTGTAAATGGATACGCGTTTTAGATGAGTTTCCTTTCGCTAGAGTATGTACAGGGAGAATTATCTCTGATAGTTTCAGGATTGAAAGGGGCACTAGGCAGGGTTGCGCCGTGTCTCCTTTGCTGTTCGCCTCTGGCCAGAGAGCCATTATTTTGAATGCTACACAAGCAGATGTACATCTGGGGTTATTCGGCGGGAGATCATCCACACATAGGGCCTAATTACTATGTAATGCACAGGATAGGCACACGGCATGTTCCTTCATCGGGTGTGCTAATGTGTGGTGGGAGGAGGTGTGGCCCTGTGGACTTTGTGCCCTGCCCATGACTTGGACTGGCCCTGCCTTCTGCATTGTGCGCATGTGTTCCCTTGTGTTCTCCACTGCGGTGACGTGACCGGGACATTGCTGCATGATCGCGGTAGATGTGTGTCCAGGATGCAGAGGGGTGACTTGGTGGCAGGTGGGTCATGTGTGGGTGCCCTTGTGGATGTGTTCCTGTCACCAGCAGGGTGTCTTATGTGGATTTGGACCTTGTGTCACCCCATGTGTTGTGTGTTGTGTAGTTGCGCACCTGCGGCAGCATCCATGAGTTGCTGGTGATGTAGCAGGTAGGGCACCGGAAAAACATGTAGAGCTGGATCCATGGTGGTTATGAATTTTACGTGAACCTGCCATTTGTTGGAATTCATTCAGGTATATTAAATGAACCCCTTTCTTTCTATGTATCTTAAATGATCTCTGTTCCTGGTACTTTAAAATGATTGTTATCCTTAGGTATGAAAAATTGCATACATGAGAATGTGACCCATATGAGAATATGTGAAACTGTGCTATTCTATTTCTGTTTTTATAGCAGATATATTCATTATATGCAAACATACACATACTATGTGGAAGCAGACGTTTATATTGTTACCAATGCCGCTTGAGTATGTTTTCTCAAATGAAATCTTAAATAGAATCAAAAAACAATCTCGTTAAGTTCTGGTTCTTGTAATGTGGTTAAATTGTTTTTTATATATATTTGTAAATAGCACTTTGTAAATATGTGTTTTGTATTTTGTATTTTGTATAGCCCTGAAGAAGTCCGGTAACGGACGAAACGCATTGGCTATCTGGCTTTCTGCAAATTTTAAAAGAAAACTGAATAAAAGAAAGAACTGAAGTGAAGACTCGTTGTTTTGCTGTCCTTTTGAGAAAACAAATTACATATTTTGTACTTATGAGTGATCATCATTATAATAATATTTTTTGTTATTTGGAATGAGAAATTGAATTTTGAAGGGTGCAGACCAAATCTCAGATGTATGTTATTTAGGGAGTAGAGTTTCTCAACTCCTTGTTAGGATCGTATGGGGATTATGCTCCTGGATCTAGCACCTTCTACTTTGACTCAGTTGTGGTATTCTACCAGTAGTGCAAGCACCTTGCCTTAACCCTAGTTTGTTGCGTCATGATCCTTATTCTCCCTCCAATTTCCTCATTCTCATGCTTTTCTTTGATACATTAATTTCCCTTCACTTCTTTTTCCTTGGCAACGTTTTTTTCATTTACCCTTCTTTGTTCTCTTCTCTCTTCTTGGTACTCTGCTTTTTTGATTCCTTTTGCTTTCCTGTCGTAACTTGGACCTTCCATTGGTGGTGGTTACAAATGCTTTTCCTCTATCATACTGATATATTGTGCTTTTTCTTCTTTTTAACTGTTTCTTCTAACTTATCAACCTTTTTTCTCTCTTCTCTTAACTGGTTTATGCCTTCTTTCCTACTCTATCTTCATTTCTTATTATGAATAGTCTTCGCATTATTTCATGGAATGTTAATGGCCTTCGAAACCCTATCAAAAAGCAACGTATTTTATCTCATTTGGCTCGTCTGAAATGTCAAGTAACTTTGCTGCAGAGCTGCTTCTCAATCTTAATCTTACCTCACATTCCCACACCCCTACACACACACTGCTGCCCACATCCTGGATCAGGTTTGGACAGCTAACTTACCCATATCCTCCCCTCTGGTTACTCCTTGCCCCTGGTCTGATCACTTCTTTATTTCCTTTACTTTTGATCATAGTTTGTCGGCGAGACTGCCCCTTCCCAGTAATACTTGGGCCCGTAACTGGAGCCATGTGGATTTAGCCACTTTCTGCTCTTCCCTCTCAGCATCACCGCCTGATCTTGTTGGCCTCTACCCTTACTCCCAGGTTACCACCATCAATAGTTGGCTCTCTGCAGCATGCAACCAAGTTGCCCCTCTTAAACGTGTCAGAACCCGACGCACTTACGAGGCCAATAGATTGTTTAACCCAGAGCTAAAAAACCAAAAAACTCACACTAAGGCAGGTGGAGCGCCTTTGGAGGCACGATTACTGCCCTGCACTAAAACTACAGTACACTACCTTTCTGCAGGAATATAAAAGAGCCATTCTCCACGCAAAATCTGAATATTTTTCCTCTAAGATTCTTCTGCCCGAAAATAAACCAAAGGAAATTTTTACCATAGTCCATGAATTAGCCTCCTCTGACAGAGACACCCCTAAACCAGTCCCCTCACAATCCCTGTGTAATTACCTCAATGATTACTTTATTGAGAAAATCGCAACTATTAAGGCTAACATCCCACCCCCGTCCCCCTCCTTTCAAAACCCCCAATCCCCGCTCAACCCTTCCTGTTTAGATCAATTTCCTCTGGTCTCTAAGGAAGCTTTTCTTATCTTGCTGGCAAAGGTTAAATCTGGCTCTCCTGCGGACACCTGCCCGGCTTACATACTGAGAGAGATACTCTCTGCCTGCCCACAGCCCCCTTTAATTTTTCTTAATAATTCCCTCATGCAAGAAATTGTTCCTGACTCACACAAATCAGCCAAAATAATCCCTATCCTCAAGAAGCCAGGCACTGATCCCTCCCAGGCACTGACCCTTAGCCCCGTTCCATCGCGGCTCTGTGCCGTTTGTGTGGAGGGCAGGGTCAGCTCCATTGTGCCTTAGCGCTGGCTCACCAATCCCAACGGAGGTAGGGTTACAGCTGGGGGCGGGGCACAGGATATAAAATGGCCACCCGGAAGCGCAGCGGTAGAGCGCAGCGGGAGCGCCGTCTCCGCGCCGAAGCCGCGCCTAAGGGGTGCCAGTCTGCGCCAGTCCGCGCTGGACCCGCGCCCAGCGCTCCTTCCCCTGGCCGTGTTCCTCGCAAATTTAGTACGTTCCAGAAATATACCTCTTCTGACCTGCTAGATATAAAAAACACTATGTTTTTGACAGAGTACCCACATTTTATTTTAGCAGAGTGTTCTAACATGTCACATATAATCTGTCCAAACTGTAATTTTAACGTAACAGGTTCCCTCACTCAAAAACCACAGATATCAGGAGCTTCTAGTAACGAGACTACACGCATTAAATGCGCACTGGTGAATGCCAGATCTATGTGTAAACATAGAGACGATGTGGCCGAATTAATTTCGGCACACAAATTGGATATTCTGTTTATAACAGAGACATGGGCCGATCTGGCTTCTGACCCTGACCTGGTAGCAGCCATCCCGGAGGGCTACTATATCACTAGACAAGATAGACCGACAGGAAAAAAAGGGGGCGGCCTTGCCATTATTTTACGGCTAGAACTAACATTGAAAACATGGACACTAGATAACATTCCGGCAGAAACATTAGCCTTTTCCATCACTCTATCTCCTATTCAAATGTTTAATGGAGTTCTGCTCTATCGTCCCCCAGCCACTAGAATGCCTTTTCTCCAATCTATCAGTATCTTATTAGAGCCAATAGCAGAAGCCTCTGACTATACTATACTAGGAGATTTTAATTTTCATTTAGAAGAAACAGCAGATAAAGACACACTGAGCCTTACTGAGGACTTTAAGGCCGTTGGCCTAAACCAGCTAGTCACTACAGCCACGCACAAAGCAGGTCATGTCCTTGATGGCCTATTTACAAATAACCAGGCCATTACTACCCCCACTGTTGTCCCTATTGTATGGTCAGACCATGCAGTAGTGGTCTTTCACGTCCGTGTTAAAAATTATAAAAATCAACACTCGGCCAAAAAACAACTTAGAACGTGCAGGGACTGGAAAAATATAGATACAAAGACACTATCTGAGAAATTGGAAAATAACAAGCCATTTAGAACGCCAGACCCTCAACTGGCAGCAAATAACTATAATCAATGGCTTATAGATTCTTTTAATCAAGTAGCGCCTCTTAAGAAATTGCGCCCCAATCGCGCAACACCATCTGCCCCTTGGTTCTCCGAAACTCTAAGACTAGAAAGACAGAAATGCCGCAATCTAGAAAGGTGCTGGCGAATCAACTACGATAACAACGATAAAGAGAAATACAAACAAGCATTATCAATATACAGGAAGCTGTTAAGACTGGAAAAAAGTAAATATTTTACCGAACAGATAGAAAAAGCCCAGAATTCCAGTAAACAATTATATCAGGTAGTGGCAACACTAACAAATACACCAACAGCAAATACTACAGACGTTACTCAAGAGTTCTGTGATCAGATGGCTGATTTTTTCAGAACCAAGGTCACAGAAATCTATAATAGATTAAACAATAATATAACAGGGGAATCATCAGAGAGCCACAAGAACGCACAGCTCATATCCTCTTCTCTGAATGAATTTATCCCCCCATCACTTTCAGAAATAAAAGACCTTATTAAAACAACTATGTCAGGTTCTCCTTTGGATCCCTGCCCACCGGTCATCATTAAATCAATAACCGAGGTAGTAGCTCCAATTTTGGAGAATATCTGCAGTGCCATTTGCGAAGCAGGCATCTATCCTCAAAAATGGAAAACTGCTATAATAAAGCCTTTGCTAAAGAAACCCACTCTTAACACCTTGGAATTAAAAAGTTATCGCCCTATAGCAGCCCTCCCGTTCCCATCCAAAATACTCGAAAAGGTTATAAATAAACAGCTGGCCAGTTACATTGATCACAACAATCTGCTGGATAACACCCAGTTAGGGTTTAGGAGAGGCCATGGAACGGAGACGGCGCTTATAAAGGCTTCCGAAGAGATCAGACAGATCATGGACCAGGGTGGCACGGCAATCCTGATCTTGCTGGATCTCTCGGCGGCTTTTGACACGGTCGATCACAACATCTTGATCGACCGTGTCACAGCTATGGGCATACAGGGCAAGGCTGTGGAGCTCCTGGTCTCTTTTCTATCCAACAGAGAACAGTCAGTAAAGATGGGGAATTTTTATTCACCCACATTTGTGCTGCCTTGTGGAGTCCCCCAGGGATCCTCGCTAAGTCCAACACTTTTTAACATCTATGTGTCGGACTTGGCGAGGGTCATTAAAATCCATGGAATGGGAGTGACTTCATACGCCGACGACACTCAGTTGGTGTTAGCAGTGCATAAAAACGGGAGTGAGGTAGCGGCCAACTTTCAGATAGGCATGAGAGCTATTAGTCACTGGATGGACAATAACTGTCTGAAATTGAACACCGATAAGACTGAGGTAATGGTGTTTGGGGACCTAAAACCAGCTTGGTCCCCGGTCTGGTGGCCACCAGAAATGGGTAATCCACCTACTCCAGTTTCGAAGGTGAGAAACTTAGGAGTGCTGTTTGACAGCAAACTGAGTTTCACCAATCATGCTAATGCAGTGGTCTCCTCCTCCTTTTACACGCTACGAAAAGTGAAAAAGTTATTACCTTTTCTTCCCCTGTCTGCCGGGAAAACACTTATGTCCTCCTTGGTGTTATCCAAGGTGGACTACTGCAATGGGCTTCTGTTGAATGCCCAGGAGCAGGTCTTTAAGAAACTGCAAATGGTGCAGAATGCTGCTGCACGAATCCTGACCAAAACTCCTAAATTTGCGCCCATTTCCCACATTGTCTACCAACTTCATTGGCTTCCGGTGAGAAAAAGAACTAAGTTTAAGGCATTGTGTATTGTCTACAAGGCGTTGAACAGCCAAGGACCTGACTTCTTTAGGGAATCACTGTTGGTTTATGTCCCTAAGAGAGCTTTAAGATCTGCCTCATCTGCTTCCCTTTGTATTCAACGAGTCAAAACAGTTACATGGGGAGACAGACGCTTCTTGGTAGCTGCCTCGAGGCTCTGGAATACCTTGCCCCATCAAATAAAATGCAGCCCGTCACTGATGATCTTTAGAAAGCAAGTGAAGACCTGGCTATTCAGTCAATAAATGCAAAGAAGTTTTCTCGTTATCTGCCTCTCTATCAGTCTAGCACCGAGACACCACTAGTGGTATTTGTTTGCGCTCTATAAGTTTAAAAAATAAATAAATAAATAAATAAATCCTTCCCTTCTAATTACCGTCCTATCTCCCTTCTTCCATTCCTGGGAAAAGTTTTAGAATGTCATGTCACCAAAGCCTTTAGCATCTTCATCAAGGAAAGACGCTATTTAGTGCCCCACCAGGCTGGTTTCCGTCCGTCTCACTCCACCGAATCTGTCATCCTTTCTGTTCTGGATGAGCTCAGAGGGGGTGCGGAAGTCAGCTCCCCCCAGGCACTGGTTCTTCTTGATTTGTCCGCTGCCTTTGACACGGTCGACCATTCCATCCTTCTTGACCGTGTCAGAGGCGCCGGCATCAGGGGACCCGCCCTGGCGTGGCTCACCTCCTTCTTAGGAAATCGCACTCAGGCTGTTCAGCTAGCAGACTTTTCGGCCTCCATATGTGCTGTTCATTGTGGGGTACCACAGGGCTCTTCCCTCTCACCCCTTCTTTTTAACCTCTACATTCATCCTCTGATACTGGCCCTGCAACAGATGGATGTCTCGGTATTCAACTACACCGATGATCTCCAGCTGATTTTCAACCTCTCTCCACTGCCCACTTCTATACACAACTTTCAAACCATTATGACTTTCATCAGCGACTGGATGAACTGCAATCACCTCAAGTTAAACCCGATAAGACCGAACTGGTTCTTACGGGTGGCAGTCCCAGTCCCTGGACCCCCATCTTTTGGCCCCCTTCTCATGGCTCCCCTCCTCTACCCTCCTCCTCTGTAAAAACCCTGGGTATCAAAGTCAACTCTGACCTCACATTGCGCTCGCAGATCAGCTCTGTGGTCTCAGCATGTTTCCTGACACTCCGCACCATTTGTAAGATTTCCCATTTTTTTTCTTTTGCGGCCCTTAAATTGATTCTCATGGCCATGGTAATTTCTCGCCTCGACTATGGCAATGTTTTGTACACAGGCGCCCCTGCTTTTTCCAAATCAGGCAGCCCGACTGATTTACAAACTCCCCAAATTTCATCACTCTTCCCCTTTGCTAAAAGCTTTACATTGGCTTCCTATTGCTGGGCGCTCACAATTCAAGATGGGCTGCATGACGTTCCAGGCCCTGGCTGGCACTGCACCAGCATTTATTAACTCTAAAATCACATCATATGTCCCCAAAGGGGATCTGCGCTCCTCATCCCAAATCTTGCTGTGTGTTCCCCGCTTCAGGAAAAAGAAAACGGGAGGACTAAAGTTCTCTATCCTGGCGCCGTCCTTCTGGAATGCCCTCCCCTTCACCATCAGGTCCATTCCAGCTTACCCTGATTTCCGCGAGGCCCTCAAGACTTTCTTGTTCACTCGAGCTTTTCCACGCTAGTCTACCCTCTCTGTCTGCCCGGGCCGCCGGTCCTCAGCGCCAAGAAACGGCATGGTGATCGAGCGCTTTATAAATCCCTTAACTTCAACTTCAAACACATCTTTCCTTGCAGGACTTATCTTCGCTACGTAAACAATGGGTAGGAGAAGCCTTCTGTTCCCCAGCTGTCAATAACAAAAATGGAGTCTGTTCAAGTTCAAAATGAAATTTCTGACTGTAATGGTAGATGGTTGTATCTAGATAGTATTGTTAACAATGTTCATCTTTCCTTTTGTAAAGTCTATGGTCCCAACGGTGTAGATACATCCTTCTGGAATGATTTTTCCTCCCTTCTTTCTACTCGAGTTACTGTAGATTTGATTGTAGGTGGTGACTGTAATCAGCTTATGGATCCCTTTATAGACCGCAAATCACAAGCACGATATGTTCCCAATAAAATGCAAAAATCATTTCATAAATCCATCTCCCCTAGAGGCCTAGTGGATTCTTGGAGAATATCCCACCCTGATTCCTTTGAATTCTCTTTTTTTTTCTCCAGTACACTCATCATACTCCCGTATCGACTACATTTTTCTCTCACAACACGCATTTCAATTTATGACTCATTCTGAAATAGGTTCCATTCTCATCTCAGATCATGGCCCTGTCATCTTAGATATGTACGATCCTTCTCCCACTCCTGCCTCACGTCACTGGCGTTTCAATAATTATTTACTTCTTGATCCCCTCTTCACCACTCACTTCACACTTTTTATGGATGAATTTTTTTGCAATAATTTAAACACTACCTCAGATTTTCATTTTTTTTGGGATGCTTTCAAGGCCGATGCCCGAGGCTATGTCATAGATTTTGTATCTCGTAAAAAGAAAGAAGCCCTCAACCAAGCATCCCGCATTCTTAAACAAATTAAGGATCTTGAACACCTCTATTTCACTACTAATTCACCTGACTCCTTATCCTCCCTTATTAAAGCTAAGATACAATACATTAAACACTCGTTGGACTCCGCCTCCAATCACTTTCTTAAATGTAATGCCAAAATATACGGTGGACACAATAAAGCTGTTAAATTGCCTGCAAATTATCTTAAAATTAAAAAACAGAAATACAAGATTGCTGTCATTAAAGATTCACTGGAAATTTCTCATTCTTCAGATGCCAAGATTCTTGATTGTTTTGTTAAATATTATTCTTCCCTTTACACACCTGAATCTAACCAGTCCCCTGAGCAAATTGACTCCTTTTTTCAATCTATCCCTAAATCCCCTAACACATCTGTAGATCTTTCCTCCCTTGATGTTCCCATTTTAGAAAAAGAGATCGTTGCTGCGCTTTCTCTTCTACCCAAGGACAAAACTCCTGGCCCAGATGTTTTTACTGTGCGCTTTTTTCTTCACTTCAAATCAGTTTTAATACCTCACTTACTCACTTTAATTAATCATTTTCTTGGTACTGGTGAATCCAAAGGTTCCTTTACGCGGGCAATGCTTTGCCTCCTCCCTAAAAAAGATAAAGATCCCTCCCTCTGTAAAAACTCTAGGCCCATTTCACTTATAAATACAGATTGTAAAATATATGCAAAAATGTTGGCTATCTGTATTATTAAAGTTATTCATGAATTAATGAATATATATATCAATCTGGCATTGTTAAAGGTAGGTCTATTACTAATAACTCAAGAACCCTTCCTAACATCATACATCTAGCTTCAAAGATGGATTCTCCCATTGCTGCCATCACACTAGACACTGAAAAGGCTTTTGATCGTGTCAATTGGGACTTTATGTTTGGAGCGCTTAGATGGCATGTTTTCAGCCCAACTATTCTTAAGTATATTCAATTATTATATTGCGCACCTAAAACTTCTATTTGGGTTAATGGTGCACAATCATATTACTTCTCCCTTCATAGAGGAACCAGGAAAGGATGCCCTCTTTCCCCACTCCTCTCTATCCTTGCTTTAGAACCTTTTCTGGAAAAAAATAAGAAACTCCTCTTCTTACTCCGGATTCCAAAATAGGGATGTAGAAATTAAATTCAATGCTTATGCAGACAATATTTTGCTTTACATCTCTAACCCCGCTGTTTCACTATCTGCACTTTTCTCTTTACTCAACGATTATTCCTTGGTTTCTGGTTATAAACTTAACATTGATAAATCTGAAGTCCCCCCCCTAATAAGTTTTGCCTTTCCCATATGTTTGAAGGCTCAGGATTTGAATAGAACCCCGGATTTATCAAATTTTTAGGTATTCTCTACGCTAACACCAATAGAGAGACCATCAAAATCAATCATTCTGATATACTTAAAAAACTCTCTTTACTCATTGAACGTTGGTCACCACTATTCCTCTCTTGGCATGGTAGATTGGCTACTATTAAAATGATGTTACTCCCTATTGTAAATTTTTATCTTTCTATGCTTCCTATTTCCCTTCCTCATTACTTTTTTAAATCCATTAATTGTATTCTAATGACATTTTTATGGAATAATTGCAAAGCTAGAATCTCCCTTTTTCGTCTCCAACAACCTAACAATCTTGGCGGAGTAAATTTTCCTAATATTTCCCATTTTCACTCTGCATTTACACTTAAACAGATTTGGCCTTTCCTTACTGATTCTTCTCTGTCCCCTCTAACAGCATGGAGCCCTATAGAACTTGCACAACTTGCCCCCTTCTCATTCCTTACAGCTACTCATGTATCTCAACCTCCTAAAAGATTCATAACCCCTGTTTTTAAGCAATCTAAGGCACTTGCGCTTTCACTTTTCCGTTCTTTTCTCTCTCCCTCAACCCTTCATATGCTGACTCTGATTTGGTACAATAAATTCTTCAAGATCAACAACAGTGCACTTTTTTTGGAAAGAATGGATTGAAAAGGGCATTTTTACCTACGACCACTTGCTCAAAGATAACTCTTTAAGATCTCTCCAAGATCTACGAGACTCGTTTAATCTCTCAAACACACACTCTACCCATTTCCTTTTACTTATACATACCCTTTCTTCCACTATCCCTTTGAACATTCCCCCTTCTGATGATGCGCGTCCCCTTTCCTCCCCACCAGACTTTACCATTCCCTTCAGAGCTTCGGCCATTTATAAGCTTCTCTCTCATTCCCCTATTGAACGGCTTAAATCTAAACTAGAACTTCTATGGGAAGTGGACCTAGCCCACGAATTTTCTCTGTCGGTTTGAGATGCTATCTGGTCTAAAATACACACAGTTTCCCGCTCTGCTAGCACCACACAGACTTTCTATTTTTTTTATAATCAACTGTTTTTTTACACCCTTAGACCTTTATAAATTTAAACTACTAGACTCAAGAAAGTGTTGGTCCTGCCCATGCATTCATAGTGACTTTCTTCATATGTTTTTTCTCTGCCCAGTGGTCAAAGCTCTTTGGTCCCGTATTTGGTCTACACTGAATACCATTTTGTCTACTGATATCCCCTTTGAGTTTGTACATATTTTTATGGGTGGTTCTTCCCCCATAAGGAATGTTCCATGCAATGTGCGTAAATTTAACGACCTTTTCATAGCAATTTCTTTTCAGTTGATCACTACCAATTGGAAAGATACTTCCAAAATTGTATATAATGCTTGGTGGAATCTGCTATGTCATCACCACAGACTTGATCGTGCTTATGCTTCTACTGTACCATTAATAATCAAAAGAGATTTGTTATGGTTACCTTTAACTGATTATCTCTCTAGACATACCCCTTGATCTGCTTCATTATTTGTTATTTTCCTTTCTCTTTTTGTTATTAGATACATATAGGCATAGAGTTTGAATTTACTGTTGCCTTCTTTCCCTTTTCTTTTCCCCCCTTTCCCCCAATGAAAAATTACCCATAAAAGCTTAGTTTATTGGTATAGTTGTATACCCCTCTTTTGGGGTTAGCAGTTTAATCAATATTGTTTCTCAGATGTCTCATGTATCTCGATAATACTTATTTTTGTAATGATGTTTTACATGGTTTTATCTCTATTCAATAAAGCTTTCTAAACTAAAAAAACAACAACTCTCTAATAGCGTTGCATGGTCGTCCAGCGCCTTTTCAAGAGCAGGCGCACGTGACGGCATCTCTATGGTGTGGGTTCCAAGTGCTAGGAGGTCATGTTGGATCTTAGACAGTTAACTCTCCATCTGCTTCTGCATACCACATCCCAGCCCAGCAGCATCACCTTCAATACATCCCATTCCAACAAATTGGAAGAGGCCGTGTCTGTGATCAGGTCAAAATATTCCTCTATAGGTACTCAAAAAAGGTGGTCTTCTAATCCAAGAGGTTGCAGACGCCAGGTAGGGAACGGGTTTGGGCGGGATCCCGTGTAAATATTGTATATTTTAATCAGGGTGGATGCACCCACGAATAATCTGTATGTTTGATGGAAGGTAGGTACAGAGCAATCACTCTATTCTTGCATGTAGCCTGTGTTAGTGGGAGTAAAAGTAATAAAGTTGGGTGGAGGGATTGTGTGTTTGCCAGACATCGATGAGATGCCAATGGTTCAGCCATTCCTATATGCCAATGTGTTTGTGATATTTACAACAAGGGGTGGTGAGGGACAGAGTCTCTGAATTAAGCAGAAAGCTCTCACCCAGTCAAGAGATCAGGGCTAGATCCAACACCGTTTTTTAACTCACTGCACCATCCCAGTTTCAGAACCTGGCTGTATGCAAATTAGTCTGTTCCTGTCCCAGTGCATGATGGGAACAGGGCAAACCAAACTACAAAAGCCAATTCTTACACTGGGAAGGAAACAAGCTCCCGGTAGCTTGTCTCCTTTCTGGTGAAGAATTGGCTTGGTAGTTTAGTCTGCCCTGTTCCCATGATGCACTGGGCCAGGGACAGACTGATTTGCATATAGCCAGGTTCTGAGCTGGGATGGTGCAGTGAGATAAATAACGGTGATGGATCAAGCCCTGATCTTTGGACTGGGTAAGAGTGGTCTGCTTAAATCAGACACTCTGTTCATCACCACCCCCTTTTCTGAATCGTTTTTGGCCACTACAGGTGTGGCAGGGTATACTCAGACATGAGTCCCTTTCTCACTGCACCATCAGGATTCAAGCAAGCCGGGCCGAAGAAGGCTGAAATGCCAGAAACCGGTCCCCGGTAGCTTGTCTCCTTTCTGGTGAAGAATTGGCTTGGTAGTTTAGTCTGCCCTGTTCCCATGATGCACTGGGCCAGGGACAGACTGATTTGCATATAGCCAGGTTCTGAGCTGGGATGGTGCAGTGAGATAAATAACGGTGATGGATCAAGCCCTGATCTTTGGACTGGGTAAGAGTGGTCTGCTTAAATCAGACACTCTGTTCATCACCACCCCCTTTTCTGAATCGTTTTTGGCCACTATAGGTGTGGCAGGGTATACTCAGACATGAGTCCCTTTCTCACTGCACCATCAGGATTCAAGCAAGCCGGGCCGAAGAAGGCTGAAATGCCAGGAACCGGTCCCCGGTAGCTTGTCTCCTTTCTGGTGAAGAATTGGCTTGGTAGTTTAGTCTGCCCTGTTCCCATGATGCACTGGGCCAGGGACAGACTGATTTGCATATAGCCAGGTTCTGAGCTGGGATGGTGCAGTGAGATAAATAACGGTGATGGATCAAGCCCTGATCTTTGGACTGGGTAAGAGTGGTCTGCTTAAATCAGACACTCTGTTCATCACCACCCCCTTTTCTGAATCGTTTTTGGCCACTATAGGTGTGGCAGGGTATACTCAGACATGAGTCCCTTTCTCACTGCACCATCAGGATTCAAGCAAGCCGGGCCGAAGAAGGCTGAAATGCCAGAAACCGGTCCCCGGTAGCTTGTCTCCTTTCTGGTGAAGAATTGGCTTGGTAGTTTAGTCTGCCCTGTTCCCATGATGCACTGGGCCAGGGACAGACTGATTTGCATATAGCCAGGTTCTGAGCTGGGATGGTGCAGTGAGATAAATAACGGTGATGGATCAAGCCCTGATCTTTGGACTGGGTAAGAGTGGTCTGCTTAAATCAGACACTCTGTTCATCACCACCCCCTTTTCTGAATCGTTTTTGGCCACTATAGGTGTGGCAGGGTATACTCAGACATGAGTCCCTTTCTCACTGCACCATCAGGATTCAAGCAAGCCGGGCCGAAGAAGGCTGAAATGCCAGAAACCGGTCCCCGGTAGCTTGTCTCCTTTCTGGTGAAGAATTGGCTTGGTAGTTTAGTCTGCCCTGTTCCCATGATGCACTGGGCCAGGGACAGACTGATTTGCATATAGCCAGGTTCTGAGCTGGGATGGTGCAGTGAGATAAATAACGGTGATGGATCAAGCCCTGATCTTTGGACTGGGTAAGAGTGGTCTGCTTAAATCAGACACTCTGTTCATCACCACCCCCTTTTCTGAATCGTTTTTGGCCACTATAGGTGTGGCAGGGTATACTCAGACTTGGGTCCCTTTCTCACTGCACCATCAGGATTCAAGCAAGCCGGGCCGAAGAAGGCTGAAATGCCAGAAACCGGTCGCCGGTAGCTTGTCTCCTTTCTGGTGAAGAATTGGCTTGGTAGTTTAGTCTGCCCTGTTCCCATGATGCACTGGGCCAGGGACAGACTGATTTGCATATAGCCAGGTTCTGAGCTGGGATGGTGCAGTGAGATAAATAACGGTGATGGATCAAGCCCTGATCTTTGGACTGGGTAAGAGTGGTCTGCTTAAATCAGACACTCTGTTCATCACCACCCCCTTTTCTGAATCGTTTTTGGCCACTATAGGTGTGGCAGGGTATACTCAGACATGAGTCCCTTTCTCACTGCACCATCAGGATTCAAGCAAGCCGGGCCGAAGAAGGCTGAAATGCCAGAAACCGGTCCCCGGTAGCTTGTCTCCTTTCTGGTGAAGAATTGGCTTGGTAGTTTAGTCTGCCCTGTTCCCATGATGCACTGGGCCAGGGACAGACTGATTTGCATATAGCCAGGTTCTGAGCTGGGATGGTGCAGTGAGATAAATTACGGTGATGGATCAAGCCCTGATCTTTGGACTGGGTAAGAGTGGTCTGCTTAAATCAGACACTCTGTTCATCACCACCCCCTTTTCTGAATCGTTTTTGGCCACTATAGGTGTGGCAGGGTATACTCAGACATGAGTCCCTTTCTCACTGCACCATCAGGATTCAAGCAAGCCGGGCCGAAGAAGGCTAAAATGCCAGAAACCGGTCCCCGGTAGCTTGTCTCCTTTCTGGTGAAGAATTGGCTTGGTAGTTTAGTCTGCCCTGTTCCCATGATGCACTGGGCCAGGGACAGACTGATTTGCATATAGCCAGGTTCTGAGCTGGGATGGTGCAGTGAGATAAATAACGGTGATGGATCAAGCCCTGATCTTTGGACTGGGTAAGAGTGGTCTGCTTAAATCAGACACTCTGTTCATCACCACCCCCTTTTCTGAATCGTTTTTGGCCACTATAGGTGTGGCAGGGTATACTCAGACATGAGTCCCTTTCTCACTGCACCATCAGGATTCAAGCAAGCCGGGCCGAAGAAGGCTGAAATGCCAGAAACCGGTCCCCGGTAGCTTGTCTCCTTTCTGGTGAAGAATTGGCTTGGTAGTTTAGTCTGCCCTGTTCCAATGATGCACTGGGCCAGGGACAGACTGATTTGCATATAGCCAGGTTCTGAGCTGGGATGGTGCAGTGAGATAAATAACGGTGATGGATCAAGCCCTGATCTTTGGACTGGGTAAGAGTGGTCTGCTTAAATCAGACACTCTGTTCATCACCACCCCCTTTTCTGAATCGTTTTTGGCCACTATAGGTGTGGCAGGGTATACTCAGACATGAGTCCCTTTCTCACTGCACCATCAGGATTCAAGCAAGCCGGGCCGAAGAAGGCTGAAATGCCAGAAACCGGTCCCCGGTAGCTTGTCTCCTTTCTGGTGAAGAATTGGCTTGGTAGTTTAGTCTGCCCTGTTCCCATGATGCACTGGGCCAGGGACAGACTGATTTGCATATAGCCAGGTTCTGAGCTGGGATGGTGCAGTGAGATAAATAACGGTGATGGATCAAGCCCTGATCTTTGGACTGGGTAAGAGTGGTCTGCTTAAATCAGACACTCTGTTCATCACCACCCCCTTTTCTGAATCGTTTTTGGCCACTATAGGTGTAGCAGGGTATACTCAGACATGAGTCCCTTTCTCACTGCACCATCAGGATTCAAGCAAGCCGGGCCGAAGAAGGCTGAAATGCCAGAAACCGGTCCCCGGTAGCTTGTCTCCTTTCTGGTGAAGAATTGGCTTGGTAGTTTAGTCTGCCCTGTTCCCATGATGCACTGGGCCAGGGACAGACTGATTTGCATATAGCCAGGTTCTGAGCTGGGATGGTGCAGTGAGATAAATAACGGTGATGGATCAAGCCCTGATCTTTGGACTGGGTAAGAGTGGTCTGCTTAAATCAGACACTCTGTTCATCACCACCCCCTTTTCTGAATTGTTTTTGGCCACTATAGGTGTGGCAGGGTATACTCAGACATGAGTCCCTTTCTCACTGCACCATCAGGATTCAAGCAAGCCGGGCCGAAGAAGGCTGAAATGCCAGAAACCGGTCCCCGGTAGCTTGTCTCCTTTCTGGTGAAGAATTGGCTTGGTAGTTTAGTCTGCCCTGTTCCCATGATGCACTGGGCCAGGGACAGACTGATTTGCATATAGCCAGGTTCTGAGCTGGGATGGTGCAGTGAGATAAATAACGGTGATGGATCAAGCCCTGATCTTTGGACTGGGTAAGAGTGGTCTGCTTAAATCAGACACTCTGTTCATCACCACCCCCTTTTCTGAATCGTTTTTGGCCACTATAGGTGTGGCAGGGTATACTCAGACATGAGTCCCTTTCTCACTGCACCATCAGGATTCAAGGAAGCCGGGCCGAAGAAGGCTGAAATGCCAGAAACCGGTCCCCGGTAGCTTGTCTCCTTTCTGGTGAAGAATTGGCTTGGTAGTTTAGTCTACCCTGTTCCCATGATGCACTGGGCCAGGGACAGACTGATTTGCATATAGCCAGGTTCTGAGCTGGGATGGTGCAGTGAGATAAATAACGGTGATGGATCAAGCCCTGATCTTTGGACTGGGTAAGAGTGGTCTGCTTAAATCAGACACTCTGTTCATCACCACCCCCTTTTCTGAATCGTTTTTGGCCACTATAGGTGTGGCAGGGTATACTCAGACATGAGTCCCTTTCTCACTGCACCATCAGGATTCAAGCAAGCCGGGCCGAAGAAGGCTGAAATGCCAGAAACCGGTCCCCGGTAGCTTGTCTCCTTTCTGGTGAAGAATTGGCTTGGTAGTTTAGTCTGCCCTGTTCCCATGATGCACTGGGCCAGGGACAGACTGATTTGCATATAGCCAGGTTCTGAGCTGGGATGGTGCAGTGAGATAAATAACGGTGATGGATCAAGCCCTGATCTTTGGACTGGGTAAGAGTGGTCTGCTTAAATCAGACACTCTGTTCATCACCACCCCCTTTTCTGAATTGTTTTTGGCCACTATAGGTGTGGCAGGGTATACTCAGACATGAGTCCCTTTCTCACTGCACCATCAGGATTCAAGCAAGCCGGGCCGAAGAAGGCTGAAATGCCAGAAACCGGTCCCCGGTAGCTTGTCTCCTTTCTGGTGAAGAATTGGCTTGGTAGTTTAGTCTGCCCTGTTCCCATGATGCACTGGGCCAGGGACAGACTGATTTGCATATAGCCAGGTTCTGAGCTGGGATGGTGCAGTGAGATAAATAACGGTGATGGATCAAGCCCTGATCTTTGGACTGGGTAAGAGTGGTCTGCTTAAATCAGACACTCTGTTCATCACCACCCCCTTTTCTGAATCGTTTTTGGCCACTATAGGTGTAGCAGGGTATACTCAGACATGAGTCCCTTTCTCACTGCACCATCAGGATTCAAGCAAGCCGGGCCGAAGAAGGCTGAAATGCCAGAAACCGGTCCCCGGTAGCTTGTCTCCTTTCTGGTGAAGAATTGGCTTGGTAGTTTAGTCTGCCCTGTTCCCATGATGCACTGGGCCAGGGACAGACTGATTTGCATATAGCCAGGTTCTGAGCTGGGATGGTGCAGTGAGATAAATAACGGTGATGGATCAAGCCCTGATCTTTGGACTGGGTAAGAGTGGTCTGCTTAAATCAGACACTCTGTTCATCACCACCCCCTTTTCTGAATCGTTTTTGGCCACTATAGGTGTGGCAGGGTATACTCAGACATGAGTCCCTTTCTCACTGCACCATCAGGATTCAAGCAAGCCGGGCCGAAGAAGGCTGAAATGCCAGAAACCGGTCCCCGGTAGCTTGTCTCCTTTCTGGTGAAGAATTGGCTTGGTAGTTTAGTCTGCCCTGTTCCCATGATGCACTGGGCCAGGGACAGACTGATTTGCATATAGCCAGGTTCTGAGCTGGGATGGTGCAGTGAGATAAATAACGGTGATGGATCAAGCCCTGATCTTTGGACTGGGTAAGAGTGGTCTGCTTAAATCAGACACTCTGTTCATCACCACCCCCTTTTCTGAATCGTTTTTGGCCACTATAGGTGTGGCAGGGTATACTCAGACATGAGTCCCTTTCTCACTGCACCATCAGGATTCAAGGAAGCCGGGCCGAAGAAGGCTGAAATGCCAGAAACCGGTCCCCGGTAGCTTGTCTCCTTTCTGGTGAAGAATTGGCTTGGTAGTTTAGTCTGCCCTGTTCCCATGATGCACTGGGCCAGGGACAGACTGATTTGCATATAGCCAGGTTCTGAGCTGGGATGGTGCAGTGAGATAAATAACAGTGATGGATCAGGCCCTGATCTTTGGACTGGGTAAGAGTGGTCTGCTTAAATCAGACACTCTGTTCATCACCACCCCCTTTTCTGAATCGTTTTTGACCACTATAGGTGTAGCAGGGTATACTCAGACATGAGTCCCTTTCTCACTGCACCATCAGGATTCAAGCAAGCCGGGCCTAAGAAGGCTGAAATGCCAGAAACCAGTCCCCGGTAGCTTGTCTCCTTTCTGGTGAAGAATTGGCTTGGTAGTTTAGTCTACCCTGTTCCCATGATGCACTGGGCCAGGGACAGACTGATTTGCATATAGCCAGGTTCTGAGCTGGGATGGTGCAGTGAGATAAATAACGGTGATGGATCAAGCCCTGATCTTTGGACTGGGTAAGAGTGGTCTGCTTAAATCAGACACTCTGTTCATCACCACCCCCTTTTCTGAATCGTTTTTGGCCACTATAGGTGTGGCAGGGTATACTCAGACATGAGTCCCTTTCTCACTGCACCATCAGGATTCAAGCAAGCCGGGCCGAAGAAGGCTGAAATGCCAGAAACCGGTCCCCGGTAGCTTGTCTCCTTTCTGGTGAAGAATTGGCTTGGTAGTTTAGTCTGCCCTGTTCCCATGATGCACTGGGCCAGGGACAGACTGATTTGCATATAGCCAGGTTCTGAGCTGGGATGGTGCAGTGAGATAAATTACGGTGATGGATCAAGCCCTGATCTTTGGACTGGGTAAGAGTGGTCTGCTTAAATCAGACACTCTGTTCATCACCACCCCCTTTTCTGAATCGTTTTTGGCCACTATAGGTGTGGCAGGGTATACTCAGACATGAGTCCCTTTCTCACTGCACCATCAGGATTCAAGCAAGCCGGGCCGAAGAAGGCTGAAATGCCAGAAACCGGTCCCCGGTAGCTTGTCTCCTTTCTGGTGAAGAATTGGCTTGGTAGTTTAGTCTGCCCTGTTCCCATGATGCACTGGGCCAGGGACAGACTGATTTGCATATAGCCAGGTTCTGAGCTGGGATGGTGCAGTGAGATAAATAACGGTGATGGATCAAGCCCTGATCTTTGGACTGGGTAAGAGTGGTCTGCTTAAATCAGACACTCTGTTCATCACCACCCCCTTTTCTGAATCGTTTTTGGCCACTATAGGTGTGGCAGGGTATACTCAGACATGAGTCCCTTTCTCACTGCACCATCAGGATTCAAGCAAGCCGGGCCGAAGAAGGCTGAAATGCCAGAAACCGGTCCCCGGTAGCTTGTCTCCTTTCTGGTGAAGAATTGGCTTGGTAGTTTAGTCTGCCCTGTTCCCATGATGCACTGGGCCAGGGACAGACTGATTTGCATATAGCCAGGTTCTGAGCTGGGATGGTGCAGTGAGATAAATTACGGTGATGGATCAAGCCCTGATCTTTGGACTGGGTAAGAGTGGTCTGCTTAAATCAGACACTCTGTTCATCACCACCCCCTTTTCTGAATCGTTTTTGGCCACTATAGGTGTGGCAGGGTATACTCAGACATGAGTCCCTTTCTCACTGCACCATCAGGATTCAAGCAAGCCGGGCCGAAGAAGGCTAAAATGCCAGAAACCGGTCCCCGGTAGCTTGTCTCCTTTCTGGTGAAGAATTGGCTTGGTAGTTTAGTCTGCCCTGTTCCCATGATGCACTGGGCCAGGGACAGACTGATTTGCATATAGCCAGGTTCTGAGCTGGGATGGTGCAGTGAGATAAATAACGGTGATGGATCAAGCCCTGATCTTTGGACTGGGTAAGAGTGGTCTGCTTAAATCAGACACTCTGTTCATCACCACCCCCTTTTCTGAATCGTTTTTGGCCACTATAGGTGTGGCAGGGTATACTCAGACATGAGTCCCTTTCTCACTGCACCATCAGGATTCAAGCAAGCCGGGCCGAAGAAGGCTGAAATGCCAGAAACCGGTCCCCGGTAGCTTGTCTCCTTTCTGGTGAAGAATTGGCTTGGTAGTTTAGTCTGCCCTGTTCCCATGATGCACTGGGCCAGGGACAGACTGATTTGCATATAGCCAGGTTCTGAGCTGGGATGGTGCAGTGAGATAAATAACGGTGATGGATCAAGCCCTGATCTTTGGACTGGGTAAGAGTGGTCTGCTTAAATCAGACACTCTGTTCATCACCACCCCCTTTTCTGAATCGTTTTTGGCCACTATAGGTGTGGCAGGGTATACTCAGACATGAGTCCCTTTCTCACTGCACCATCAGGATTCAAGCAAGCCGGGCCGAAGAAGGCTGAAATGCCAGAAACCGGTCCCCGGTAGCTTGTCTCCTTTCTGGTGAAGAATTGGCTTGGTAGTTTAGTCTGCCCTGTTCCCATGATGCACTGGGCCAGGGACAGACTGATTTGCATATAGCCAGGTTCTGAGCTGGGATGGTGCAGTGAGATAAATAACGGTGATGGATCAAGCCCTGATCTTTGGACTGGGTAAGAGTGGTCTGCTTAAATCAGACACTCTGTTCATCACCACCCCCTTTTCTGAATCGTTTTTGGCCACTATAGGTGTAGCAGGGTATACTCAGACATGAGTCCCTTTCTCACTGCACCATCAGGATTCAAGCAAGCCGGGCCGAAGAAGGCTGAAATGCCAGAAACCGGTCCCCGGTAGCTTGTCTCCTTTCTGGTGAAGAATTGGCTTGGTAGTTTAGTCTGCCCTGTTCCCATGATGCACTGGGCCAGGGACAGACTGATTTGCATATAGCCAGGTTCTGAGCTGGGATGGTGCAGTGAGATAAATAACGGTGATGGATCAAGCCCTGATCTTTGGACTGGGTAAGAGTGGTCTGCTTAAATCAGACACTCTGTTCATCACCACCCCCTTTTCTGAATCGTTTTTGGCCACTATAGGTGTGGCAGGGTATACTCAGACATGAGTCCCTTTCTCACTGCACCATCAGGATTCAAGCAAGCCGGGCCGAAGAAGGCTGAAATGCCAGAAACCGGTCCCCGGTAGCTTGTCTCCTTTCTGGTGAAGAATTGGCTTGGTAGTTTAGTCTGCCCTGTTCCCATGATGCACTGGGCCAGGGACAGACTGATTTGCATATAGCCAGGTTCTGAGCTGGGATGGTGCAGTGAGATAAATTACGGTGATGGATCAAGCCCTGATCTTTGGACTGGGTAAGAGTGGTCTGCTTAAATCAGACACTCTGTTCATCACCACCCCCTTTTCTGAATCGTTTTTGGCCACTATAGGTGTGGCAGGGTATACTCAGACATGAGTCCCTTTCTCACTGCACCATCAGGATTCAAGCAAGCCGGGCCGAAGAAGGCTAAAATGCCAGAAACCGGTCCCCGGTAGCTTGTCTCCTTTCTGGTGAAGAATTGACTTGGTAGTTTAGTCTGCCCTGTTCCCATGATGCACTGGGCCAGGGACAGACTGATTTGCATATAGCCAGGTTCTGAGCTGGGATGGTGCAGTGAGATAAATAACGGTGATGGATCAAGCCCTGATCTTTGGACTGGGTAAGAGTGGTCTGCTTAAATCAGACACTCTGTTCATCACCACCCCCTTTTCTGAATCGTTTTTGGCCACTATAGGTGTGGCAGGGTATACTCAGACATGAGTCCCTTTCTCACTGCACCATCAGGATTCAAGCAAGCCGGGCCGAAGAAGGCTGAAATGCCAGAAACCGGTCCCCGGTAGCTTGTCTCCTTTCTGGTGAAGAATTGGCTTGGTAGTTTAGTCTGCCCTGTTCCCATGATGCACTGGGCCAGGGACAGACTGATTTGCATATAGCCAGGTTCTGAGCTGGGATGGTGCAGTGAGATAAATAACGGTGATGGATCAAGCCCTGATCTTTGGACTGGGTAAGAGTGGTCTGCTTAAATCAGACACTCTGTTCATCACCACCCCCTTTTCTGAATCGTTTTTGGCCACTATAGGTGTGGCAGGGTATACTCAGACATGAGTCCCTTTCTCACTGCACCACTAGGATTCAAGCAAGCCGGGCCGAAGAAGGCTGAAATGCCAGAAACCGGTCCCCGGTAGCTTGTCTCCTTTCTGGTGAAGAATTGGCTTGGTAGTTTAGTCTGCCCTGTTCCCATGATGCACTGGGCCAGGGACAGACTGATTTGCATATAGCCAGGTTCTGAGCTGGGATGGTGCAGTGAGATAAATAACGGTGATGGATCAAGCCCTGATCTTTGGACTGGGTAAGAGTGGTCTGCTTAAATCAGACACTCTGTTCATCACCACCCCCTTTTCTGAATCGTTTTTGGCCACTATAGGTGTAGCAGGGTATACTCAGACATGAGTCCCTTTCTCACTGCACCATCAGGATTCAAGCAAGCCGGGCCGAAGAAGGCTGAAATGCCAGAAACCGGTCCCCGGTAGCTTGTCTCCTTTCTGGTGAAGAATTGGCTTGGTAGTTTAGTCTGCCCTGTTCCCATGATGCACTGGGCCAGGGACAGACTGATTTGCATATAGCCAGGTTCTGAGCTGGGATGGTGCAGTGAGATAAATAACGGTGATGGATCAAGCCCTGATCTTTGGACTGGGTAAGAGTGGTCTGCTTAAATCAGACACTCTGTTCATCACCACCCCCTTTTCTGAATCGTTTTTGGCCACTATAGGTGTGGCAGGGTATACTCAGACATGAGTCCCTTTCTCACTGCACCATCAGGATTCAAGCAAGCCGGGCCGAAGAAGGCTGAAATGCCAGAAACCGGTCCCCGGTAGCTTGTCTCCTTTCTGGTGAAGAATTGGCTTGGTAGTTTAGTCTGCCCTGTTCCCATGATGCACTGGGCCAGGGACAGACTGATTTGCATATAGCCAGGTTCTGAGCTGGGATGGTGCAGTGAGATAAATAACGGTGATGGATCAAGCCCTGATCTTTGGACTGGGTAAGAGTGGTCTGCTTAAATCAGACACTCTGTTCATCACCACCCCCTTTTCTGAATCGTTTTTGGCCACTATAGGTGTGGCAGGGTATACTCAGACATGAGTCCCTTTCTCACTGCACCATCAGGATTCAAGGAAGCCGGGCCGAAGAAGGCTGAAATGCCAGAAACCGGTCCCCGGTAGCTTGTCTCCTTTCTGGTGAAGAATTGGCTTGGTAGTTTAGTCTGCCCTGTTCCCATGATGCACTGGGCCAGGGACAGACTGATTTGCATATAGCCAGGTTCTGAGCTGGGATGGTGCAGTGAGATAAATAACAGTGATGGATCAGGCCCTGATCTTTGGACTGGGTAAGAGTGGTCTGCTTAAATCAGACACTCTGTTCATCACCACCCCCTTTTCTGAATCGTTTTTGACCACTATAGGTGTAGCAGGGTATACTCAGACATGAGTCCCTTTCTCACTGCACCATCAGGATTCAAGCAAGCCGGGCCGAAGAAGGCTGAAATGCCAGAAACCAGTCCCCGGTAGCTTGTCTCCTTTCTGGTGAAGAATTGGCTTGGTAGTTTAGTCTACCCTGTTCCCATGATGCACTGGGCCAGGGACAGACTGATTTGCATATAGCCAGGTTCTGAGCTGGGATGGTGCAGTGAGATAAATAACGGTGATGGATCAAGCCCTGATCTTTGGACTGGGTAAGAGTGGTCTGCTTAAATCAGACACTCTGTTCATCACCACCCCCTTTTCTGAATCGTTTTTGGCCACTATAGGTGTGGCAGGGTATACTCAGACATGAGTCCCTTTCTCACTGCACCATCAGGATTCAAGCAAGCCGGGCCGAAGAAGGCTGAAATGCCAGAAACCGGTCCCCGGTAGCTTGTCTCCTTTCTGGTGAAGAATTGGCTTGGTAGTTTAGTCTGCCCTGTTCCCATGATGCACTGGGCCAGGGACAGACTGATTTGCATATAGCCAGGTTCTGAGCTGGGATGGTGCAGTGAGATAAATTACGGTGATGGATCAAGCCCTGATCTTTGGACTGGGTAAGAGTGGTCTGCTTAAATCAGACACTCTGTTCATCACCACCCCCTTTTCTGAATCGTTTTTGGCCACTATAGGTGTGGCAGGGTATACTCAGACATGAGTCCCTTTCTCACTGCACCATCAGGATTCAAGCAAGCCGGGCCGAAGAAGGCTGAAATGCCAGAAACCGGTCCCCGGTAGCTTGTCTCCTTTCTGGTGAAGAATTGGCTTGGTAGTTTAGTCTGCCCTGTTCCCATGATGCACTGGGCCAGGGACAGACTGATTTGCATATAGCCAGGTTCTGAGCTGGGATGGTGCAGTGAGATAAATAACGGTGATGGATCAAGCCCTGATCTTTGGACTGGGTAAGAGTGGTCTGCTTAAATCAGACACTCTGTTCATCACCACCCCCTTTTCTGAATCGTTTTTGGCCACTATAGGTGTGGCAGGGTATACTCAGACATGAGTCCCTTTCTCACTGCACCATCAGGATTCAAGCAAGCCGGGCCGAAGAAGGCTGAAATGCCAGAAACCGGTCCCCGGTAGCTTGTCTCCTTTCTGGTGAAGAATTGGCTTGGTAGTTTAGTCTGCCCTGTTCCCATGATGCACTGGGCCAGGGACAGACTGATTTGCATATAGCCAGGTTCTGAGCTGGGATGGTGCAGTGAGATAAATTACGGTGATGGATCAAGCCCTGATCTTTGGACTGGGTAAGAGTGGTCTGCTTAAATCAGACACTCTGTTCATCACCACCCCCTTTTCTGAATCGTTTTTGGCCACTATAGGTGTGGCAGGGTATACTCAGACATGAGTCCCTTTCTCACTGCACCATCAGGATTCAAGCAAGCCGGGCCGAAGAAGGCTAAAATGCCAGAAACCGGTCCCCGGTAGCTTGTCTCCTTTCTGGTGAAGAATTGGCTTGGTAGTTTAGTCTGCCCTGTTCCCATGATGCACTGGGCCAGGGACAGACTGATTTGCATATAGCCAGGTTCTGAGCTGGGATGGTGCAGTGAGATAAATAACGGTGATGGATCAAGCCCTGATCTTTGGACTGGGTAAGAGTGGTCTGCTTAAATCAGACACTCTGTTCATCACCACCCCCTTTTCTGAATCGTTTTTGGCCACTATAGGTGTGGCAGGGTATACTCAGACATGAGTCCCTTTCTCACTGCACCATCAGGATTCAAGCAAGCCGGGCCGAAGAAGGCTGAAATGCCAGAAACCGGTCCCCGGTAGCTTGTCTCCTTTCTGGTGAAGAATTGGCTTGGTAGTTTAGTCTGCCCTGTTCCCATGATGCACTGGGCCAGGGACAGACTGATTTGCATATAGCCAGGTTCTGAGCTGGGATGGTGCAGTGAGATAAATAACGGTGATGGATCAAGCCCTGATCTTTGGACTGGGTAAGAGTGGTCTGCTTAAATCAGACACTCTGTTCATCACCACCCCCTTTTCTGAATCGTTTTTGGCCACTATAGGTGTGGCAGGGTATACTCAGACATGAGTCCCTTTCTCACTGCACCATCAGGATTCAAGCAAGCCAGGCAGAAGAAGGCTGAAATGCCAGAAACCGGTCCCCGGTAGCTTGTCTCCTTTCTGGTGAAGAATTGGCTTGGTAGTTTAGTCTGCCCTGTTCCCATGATGCACTGGGCCAGGGACAGACTGATTTGCATATAGCCAGGTTCTGAGCTGGGATGGTGCAGTGAGATAAATAACGGTGATGGATCAAGCCCTGATCTTTGGACTGGGTAAGAGTGGTCTGCTTAAATCAGACACTCTGTTCATCACCACCCCCTTTTCTGAATCGTTTTTGACCACTATAGGTGTGGCAGGGTATACTCAGACATGAGTCCCTTTCTCACTGCACCATCAGGATTCAAGCAAGCCGGGCCGAAGAAGGCTGAAATGCCAGAAACCAGTCCCCGGTAGCTTGTCTCCTTTCTGGTGAAGAATTGGCTTGGTAGTTTAATCTACCCTGTTCCCATGATGCACTGGGCCAGGGACAGACTGATTTGCATATAGCCAGGTTCTGAGCTGGGATGGTGCAGTGAGATAAATAACGGTGATGGATCAAGCCCTGATCTTTGGACTGGGTAAGAGTGGTCTGCTTAAATCAGACACTCTGTTCATCACCACCCCCTTTTCTGAATCGTTTTTGGCCACTATAGGTGTGGCAGGGTATACTCAGACATGAGTCCCTTTCTCACTGCACCATCAGGATTCAAGCAAGCCGGGCCGAAGAAGGCTGAAATGCCAGAAACCGGTCCCCGGTAGCTTGTCTCCTTTCTGGTGAAGAATTGGCTTGGTAGTTTAGTCTGCCCTGTTCCCATGATGCACTGGGCCAGGGACAGACTGATTTGCATATAGCCAGGTTCTGAGCTGGGATGGTGCAGTGAGATAAATTACGGTGATGGATCAAGCCCTGATCTTTGGACTGGGTAAGAGTGGTCTGCTTAAATCAGACACTCTGTTCATCACCACCCCCTTTTCTGAATCGTTTTTGGCCACTATAGGTGTGGCAGGGTATACTCAGACATGAGTCCCTTTCTCACTGCACCATCAGGATTCAAGCAAGCCGGGCCGAAGAAGGCTGAAATGCCAGAAACCGGTCCCCGGTAGCTTGTCTCCTTTCTGGTGAAGAATTGGCTTGGTAGTTTAGTCTGCCCTGTTCCCATGATGCACTGGGCCAGGGACAGACTGATTTGCATATAGCCAGGTTCTGAGCTGGGATGGTGCAGTGAGATAAATAACGGTGATGGATCAAGCCCTGATCTTTGGACTGGGTAAGAGTGGTCTGCTTAAATCAGACACTCTGTTCATCACCACCCCCTTTTCTGAATCGTTTTTGGCCACTATAGGTGTGGCAGGGTATACTCAGACATGAGTCCCTTTCTCACTGCACCATCAGGATTCAAGCAAGCCGGGCCGAAGAAGGCTGAAATGCCAGAAACCGGTCCCCGGTAGCTTGTCTCCTTTCTGGTGAAGAATTGGCTTGGTAGTTTAGTCTGCCCTGTTCCCATGATGCACTGGGCCAGGGACAGACTGATTTGCATATAGCCAGGTTCTGAGCTGGGATGGTGCAGTGAGATAAATAACGGTGATGGATCAAGCCCTGATCTTTGGACTGGGTAAGAGTGGTCTGCTTAAATCAGACACTCTGTTCATCACCACCCCCTTTTCTGAATCGTTTTTGGCCACTATAGGTGTGGCAGGGTATACTCAGACATGAGTCCCTTTCTCACTGCACCATCAGGATTCAAGCAAGCCGGGCCGAAGAAGGCTGAAATGCCAGAAACCGGTCCCCGGTAGCTTGTCTCCTTTCTGGTGAAGAATTGGCTTGGTAGTTTAGTCTGCCCTGTTCCCATGATGCACTGGGCCAGGGACAGACTGATTTGCATATAGCCAGGTTCTGAGCTGGGATGGTGCAGTGAGATAAATAACGGTGATGGATCAAGCCCTGATCTTTGGACTGGGTAAGAGTGGTCTGCTTAAATCAGACACTCTGTTCATCACCACCCCCTTTTCTGAATCGTTTTTGGCCACTATAGGTGTAGCAGGGTATACTCAGACATGAGTCCCTTTCTCACTGCACCATCAGGATTCAAGCAAGCCGGGCCGAAGAAGGCTGAAATGCCAGAAACCGGTCCCCGGTAGCTTGTCTCCTTTCTGGTGAAGAATTGGCTTGGTAGTTTAGTCTGCCCTGTTCCCATGATGCACTGGGCCAGGGACAGACTGATTTGCATATAGCCAGGTTCTGAGCTGGGATGGTGCAGTGAGATAAATAACGGTGATGGATCAAGCCTTGATCTTTGGACTGGGTAAGAGTGGTCTGCTTAAATCAGACACTCTGTTCATCACCACCCCCTTTTCTGAATCGTTTTTGGCCACTATAGGTGTGGCAGGGTATACTCAGACATGAGTCCCTTTCTCACTGCACCATCAGGATTCAAGCAAGCCGGGCCGAAGAAGGCTGAAATGCCAGAAACCGGTCCCCGGTAGCTTGTCTCCTTTCTGGTGAAGAATTGGCTTGGTAGTTTAGTCTGCCCTGTTCCCATGATGCACTGGGCCAGGGACAGACTGATTTGCATATAGCCAGGTTCTGAGCTGGGATGGTGCAGTGAGATAAATAACGGTGATGGATCAAGCCCTGATCTTTGGACTGGGTAAGAGTGGTCTGCTTAAATCAGACACTCTGTTCATCACCACCCCCTTTTCTGAATCGTTTTTGGCCACTATAGGTGTGGCAGGGTATACTCAGACTTGAGTCCCTTTCTCACTGCACCATCAGGATTCAAGCAAGCCGGGCCGAAGAAGGCTGAAATGCCAGAAACCGGTCCCCGGTAGCTTGTCTCCTTTCTGGTGAAGAATTGGCTTGGTAGTTTAGTCTGCCCTGTTCCCATGATGCACTGGGCCAGGGACAGACTGATTTGCATATAGCCAGGTTCTGAGCTGGGATGGTGCAGTGAGATAAATAACGGTGATGGATCAAGCCCTGATCTTTGGACTGGGTAAGAGTGGTCTGCTTAAATCAGACACTCTGTTCATCACCACCCCCTTTTCTGAATCGTTTTTGGCCACTATAGGTGTGGCAGGGTATACTCAGACATGAGTCCCTTTCTCACTGCACCATCAGGATTCAAGCAAGCCGGGCCGAAGAAGGCTGAAATGCCAGAAACCGGTCCCCGGTAGCTTGTCTCCTTTCTGGTGAAGAATTGGCTTGGTAGTTTAGTCTGCCCTGTTCCCATGATGCACTGGGCCAGGGACAGACTGATTTGCATATAGCCAGGTTCTGAGCTGGGATGGTGCAGTGAGATAAATAACGGTGATGGATCAAGCCCTGATCTTTGGACTGGGTAAGAGTGGTCTGCTTAAATCAGACACTCTGTTCATCACCACCCCCTTTTCTGAATCGTTTTTGGCCACTATAGGTGTGGCAGGGTATACTCAGACATGAGTCCCTTTCTCACTGCACCATCAGGATTCAAGGAAGCCGGGCCGAAGAAGGCTGAAATGCCAGAAACCGGTCCCCGGTAGCTTGTCTCCTTTCTGGTGAAGAATTGGCTTGGTAGTTTAGTCTGCCCTGTTCCCATGATGCACTGGGCCAGGGACAGACTGATTTGCATATAGCCAGGTTCTGAGCTGGGATGGTGCAGTGAGATAAATAACAGTGATGGATCAGGCCCTGATCTTTGGACTGGGTAAGAGTGGTCTGCTTAAATCAGACACTCTGTTCATCACCACCCCCTTTTCTGAATCGTTTTTGACCACTATAGGTGTAGCAGGGTATACTCAGACATGAGTCCCTTTCTCACTGCACCATCAGGATTCAAGCAAGCCGGGCCGAAGAAGGCTGAAATGCCAGAAACCAGTCCCCGGTAGCTTGTCTCCTTTCTGGTGAAGAATTGGCTTGGTAGTTTAGTCTACCCTGTTCCCATGATGCACTGGGCCAGGGACAGACTGATTTGCATATAGCCAGGTTCTGAGCTGGGATGGTGCAGTGAGATAAATAACGGTGATGGATCAAGCCCTGATCTTTGGACTGGGTAAGAGTGGTCTGCTTAAATCAGACACTCTGTTCATCACCACCCCCTTTTCTGAATCGTTTTTGGCCACTATAGGTGTGGCAGGGTATACTCAGACATGAGTCCCTTTCTCACTGCACCATCAGGATTCAAGCAAGCCGGGCCGAAGAAGGCTGAAATGCCAGAAACCGGTCCCCGGTAGCTTGTCTCCTTTCTGGTGAAGAATTGGCTTGGTAGTTTAGTCTGCCCTGTTCCCATGATGCACTGGGCCAGGGACAGACTGATTTGCATATAGCCAGGTTCTGAGCTGGGATGGTGCAGTGAGATAAATAACGGTGATGGATCAAGCCCTGATCTTTGGACTGGGTAAGAGTGGTCTGCTTAAATCAGACACTCTGTTCATCACCACCCCCTTTTCTGAATCGTTTTTGGCCACTATAGGTGTGGCAGGGTATACTCAGACATGAGTCCCTTTCTCACTGCACCATCAGGATTCAAGCAAGCCGGGCCGAAGAAGGCTGAAATGCCAGAAACCGGTCCCCGGTAGCTTGTCTCCTTTCTGGTGAAGAATTGGCTTGGTAGTTTAGTCTGCCCTGTTCCCATGATGCACTGGGCCAGGGACAGACTGATTTGCATATAGCCAGGTTCTGAGCTGGGATGGTGCAGTGAGATAAATAACGGTGATGGATCAAGCCCTGATCTTTGGACTGGGTAAGAGTGGTCTGCTTAAATCAGACACTCTGTTCATCACCACCCCCTTTTCTGAATCGTTTTTGGCCACTATAGGTGTAGCAGGGTATACTCAGACATGAGTCCCTTTCTCACTGCACCATCAGGATTCAAGCAAGCCGGGCCGAAGAAGGCTGAAATGCCAGAAACCGGTCCCCGGTAGCTTGTCTCCTTTCTGGTGAAGAATTGGCTTGGTAGTTTAGTCTGCCCTGTTCCCATGATGCACTGGGCCAGGGACAGACTGATTTGCATATAGCCAGGTTCTGAGCTGGGATGGTGCAGTGAGATAAATAACGGTGATGGATCAAGCCCTGATCTTTGGACTGGGTAAGAGTGGTCTGCTTAAATCAGACACTCTGTTCATCACCACCCCCTTTTCTGAATCGTTTTTGGCCACTATAGGTGTGGCAGGGTATACTCAGACATGAGTCCCTTTCTCACTGCACCATCAGGATTCAAGCAAGCCGGGCCGAAGAAGGCTGAAATGCCAGAAACCGGTCCCCGGTAGCTTGTCTCCTTTCTGGTGAAGAATTGGCTTGGTAGTTTAGTCTGCCCTGTTCCCATGATGCACTGGGCCAGGGACAGACTGATTTGCATATAGCCAGGTTCTGAGCTGGGATGGTGCAGTGAGATAAATAACGGTGATGGATCAAGCCCTGATCTTTGGACTGGGTAAGAGTGGTCTGCTTAAATCAGACACTCTGTTCATCACCACCCCCTTTTCTTAATCGTTTTTGGCCACTATAGGTGTGGCAGGGTATACTCAGACATGAGTCCCTTTCTCACTGCACCATCAGGATTCAAGGAAGCCGGGCCGAAGAAGGCTGAAATGCCAGAAACCGGTCCCCGGTAGCTTGTCTCCTTTCTGGTGAAGAATTGGCTTGGTAGTTTAGTCTGCCCTGTTCCCATGATGCACTGGGCCAGGGACAGACTGATTTGCATATAGCCAGGTTCTGAGCTGGGATGGTGCAGTGAGATAAATAACAGTGATGGATCAGGCCCTGATCTTTGGACTGGGTAAGAGTGGTCTGCTTAAATCAGACACTCTGTTCATCACCACCCCCTTTTCTGAATCGTTTTTGACCACTATAGGTGTAGCAGGGTATACTCAGACATGAGTCCCTTTCTCACTGCACCATCAGGATTCAAGCAAGCCGGGCCTAAGAAGGCTGAAATGCCAGAAACCAGTCCCCGGTAGCTTGTCTCCTTTCTGGTGAAGAATTGGCTTGGTAGTTTAGTCTACCCTGTTCCCATGATGCACTGGGCCAGGGACAGACTGATTTGCATATAGCCAGGTTCTGAGCTGGGATGGTGCAGTGAGATAAATAACGGTGATGGATCAAGCCCTGATCTTTGGACTGGGTAAGAGTGGTCTGCTTAAATCAGACACTCTGTTCATCACCACCCCCTTTTCTGAATCGTTTTTGGCCACTATAGGTGTGGCAGGGTATACTCAGACATGAGTCCCTTTCTCACTGCACCATCAGGATTCAAGCAAGCCGGGCCGAAGAAGGCTGAAATGCCAGAAACCGGTCCCCGGTAGCTTGTCTCCTTTCTGGTGAAGAATTGGCTTGGTAGTTTAGTCTGCCCTGTTCCCATGATGCACTGGGCCAGGGACAGACTGATTTGCATATAGCCAGGTTCTGAGCTGGGATGGTGCAGTGAGATAAATTACGGTGATGGATCAAGCCCTGATCTTTGGACTGGGTAAGAGTGGTCTGCTTAAATCAGACACTCTGTTCATCACCACCCCCTTTTCTGAATCGTTTTTGGCCACTATAGGTGTGGCAGGGTATACTCAGACATGAGTCCCTTTCTCACTGCACCATCAGGATTCAAGCAAGCCGGGCCGAAGAAGGCTGAAATGCCAGAAACCGGTCCCCGGTAGCTTGTCTCCTTTCTGGTGAAGAATTGGCTTGGTAGTTTAGTCTGCCCTGTTCCCATGATGCACTGGGCCAGGGACAGACTGATTTGCATATAGCCAGGTTCTGAGCTGGGATGGTGCAGTGAGATAAATAACGGTGATGGATCAAGCCCTGATCTTTGGACTGGGTAAGAGTGGTCTGCTTAAATCAGACACTCTGTTCATCACCACCCCCTTTTCTGAATCGTTTTTGGCCACTATAGGTGTGGCAGGGTATACTCAGACATGAGTCCCTTTCTCACTGCACCATCAGGATTCAAGCAAGCCGGGCCGAAGAAGGCTGAAATGCCAGAAACCGGTCCCCGGTAGCTTGTCTCCTTTCTGGTGAAGAATTGGCTTGGTAGTTTAGTCTGCCCTGTTCCCATGATGCACTGGGCCAGGGACAGACTGATTTGCATATAGCCAGGTTCTGAGCTGGGATGGTGCAGTGAGATAAATAACGGTGATGGATCAAGCCCTGATCTTTGGACTGGGTAAGAGTGGTCTGCTTAAATCAGACACTCTGTTCATCACCACCCCCTTTTCTGAATCGTTTTTGGCCACTATAGGTGTGGCAGGGTATACTCAGACATGAGTCCCTTTCTCACTGCACCATCAGGATTCAAGCAAGCCGGGCCGAAGAAGGCTAAAATGCCAGAAACCGGTCCCCGGTAGCTTGTCTCCTTTCTGGTGAAGAATTGGCTTGGTAGTTTAGTCTGCCCTGTTCCCATGATGCACTGGGCCAGGGACAGACTGATTTGCATATAGCCAGGTTCTGAGCTGGGATGGTGCAGTGAGATAAATAACGGTGATGGATCAAGCCCTGATCTTTGGACTGGGTAAGAGTGGTCTGCTTAAATCAGACACTCTGTTCATCACCACCCCCTTTTCTGAATCGTTTTTGGCCACTATAGGTGTGGCAGGGTATACTCAGACATGAGTCCCTTTCTCACTGCACCATCAGGATTCAAGCAAGCCGGGCCGAAGAAGGCTGAAATGCCAGAAACCGGTCCCCGGTAGCTTGTCTCCTTTCTGGTGAAGAATTGGCTTGGTAGTTTAGTCTGCCCTGTTCCCATGATGCACTGGGCCAGGGACAGACTGATTTGCATATAGCCAGGTTCTGAGCTGGGATGGTGCAGTGAGATAAATAACGGTGATGGATCAAGCCCTGATCTTTGGACTGGGTAAGAGTGGTCTGCTTAAATCAGACACTCTGTTCATCACCACCCCCTTTTCTGAATCGTTTTTGGCCACTATAGGTGTGGCAGGGTATACTCAGACATGAGTCCCTTTCTCACTGCACCATCAGGATTCAAGCAAGCCGGGCCGAAGAAGGCTGAAATGCCAGAAACCGGTCCCCGGTAGCTTGTCTCCTTTCTGGTGAAGAATTGGCTTGGTAGTTTAGTCTGCCCTGTTCCCATGATGCACTGGGCCAGGGACAGACTGATTTGCATATAGCCAGGTTCTGAGCTGGGATGGTGCAGTGAGATAAATAACGGTGATGGATCAAGCCCTGATCTTTGGACTGGGTAAGAGTGGTCTGCTTAAATCAGACACTCTGTTCATCACCACCCCCTTTTCTGAATCGTTTTTGGCCACTATAGGTGTAGCAGGGTATACTCAGACATGAGTCCCTTTCTCACTGCACCATCAGGATTCAAGCAAGCCGGGCCGAAGAAGGCTGAAATGCCAGAAACCGGTCCCCGGTAGCTTGTCTCCTTTCTGGTGAAGAATTGGCTTGGTAGTTTAGTCTGCCCTGTTCCCATGATGCACTGGGCCAGGGACAGACTGATTTGCATATAGCCAGGTTCTGAGCTGGGATGGTGCAGTGAGATAAATAACGGTGATGGATCAAGCCCTGATCTTTGGACTGGGTAAGAGTGGTCTGCTTAAATCAGACACTCTGTTCATCACCACCCCCTTTTCTGAATCGTTTTTGGCCACTATAGGTGTGGCAGGGTATACTCAGACATGAGTCCCTTTCTCACTGCACCATCAGGATTCAAGCAAGCCGGGCCGAAGAAGGCTGAAATGCCAGAAACCGGTCCCCGGTAGCTTGTCTCCTTTCTGGTGAAGAATTGGCTTGGTAGTTTAGTCTGCCCTGTTCCCATGATGCACTGGGCCAGGGACAGACTGATTTGCATATAGCCAGGTTCTGAGCTGGGATGGTGCAGTGAGATAAATTACAGTGATGGATCAAGCCCTGATCTTTGGACTGGGTAAGAGTGGTCTGCTTAAATCAGACACTCTGTTCATCACCACCCCCTTTTCTGAATCGTTTTTGGCCACTATAGGTGTGGCAGGGTATACTCAGACATGAGTCCCTTTCTCACTGCACCATCAGGATTCAAGCAAGCCGGGCCGAAGAAGGCTAAAATGCCAGAAACCGGTCCCCGGTAGCTTGTCTCCTTTCTGGTGAAGAATTGGCTTGGTAGTTTAGTCTGCCCTGTTCCCATGATGCACTGGGCCAGGGACAGACTGATTTGCATATAGCCAGGTTCTGAGCTGGGATGGTGCAGTGAGATAAATAACGGTGATGGATCAAGCCCTGATCTTTGGACTGGGTAAGAGTGGTCTGCTTAAATCAGACACTCTGTTCATCACCACCCCCTTTTCTGAATCGTTTTTGGCCACTATAGGTGTGGCAGGGTATACTCAGACATGAGTCCCTTTCTCACTGCACCATCAGGATTCAAGCAAGCCGGGCCGAAGAAGGCTGAAATGCCAGAAACCGGTCCCCGGTAGCTTGTCTCCTTTCTGGTGAAGAATTGGCTTGGTAGTTTAGTCTGCCCTGTTCCCATGATGCACTGGGCCAGGGACAGACTGATTTGCATATAGCCAGGTTCTGAGCTGGGATGGTGCAGTGAGATAAATAACGGTGATGGATCAAGCCCTGATCTTTGGACTGGGTAAGAGTGGTCTGCTTAAATCAGACACTCTGTTCATCACCACCCCCTTTTCTGAATCGTTTTTGGCCACTATAGGTGTGGCAGGGTATACTCAGACATGAGTCCCTTTCTCACTGCACCACTAGGATTCAAGCAAGCCGGGCCGAAGAAGGCTGAAATGCCAGAAACCGGTCCCCGGTAGCTTGTCTCCTTTCTGGTGAAGAATTGGCTTGGTAGTTTAGTCTGCCCTGTTCCCATGATGCACTGGGCCAGGGACAGACTGATTTGCATATAGCCAGGTTCTGAGCTGGGATGGTGCAGTGAGATAAATAACGGTGATGGATCAAGCCCTGATCTTTGGACTGGGTAAGAGTGGTCTGCTTAAATCAGACACTCTGTTCATCACCACCCCCTTTTCTGAATCGTTTTTGGCCACTATAGGTGTAGCAGGGTATACTCAGACATGAGTCCCTTTCTCACTGCACCATCAGGATTCAAGCAAGCCGGGCCGAAGAAGGCTGAAATGCCAGAAACCGGTCCCCGGTAGCTTGTCTCCTTTCTGGTGAAGAATTGGCTTGGTAGTTTAGTCTGCCCTGTTCCCATGATGCACTGGGCCAGGGACAGACTGATTTGCATATAGCCAGGTTCTGAGCTGGGATGGTGCAGTGAGATAAATAACGGTGATGGATCAAGCCCTGATCTTTGGACTGGGTAAGAGTGGTCTGCTTAAATCAGACACTCTGTTCATCACCACCCCCTTTTCTGAATCGTTTTTGGCCACTATAGGTGTGGCAGGGTATACTCAGACATGAGTCCCTTTCTCACTGCACCATCAGGATTCAAGCAAGCCGGGCCGAAGAAGGCTGAAATGCCAGAAACCGGTCCCCGGTAGCTTGTCTCCTTTCTGGTGAAGAATTGGCTTGGTAGTTTAGTCTGCCCTGTTCCCATGATGCACTGGGCCAGGGACAGACTGATTTGCATATAGCCAGGTTCTGAGCTGGGATGGTGCAGTGAGATAAATTACGGTGATGGATCAAGCCCTGATCTTTGGACTGGGTAAGAGTGGTCTGCTTAAATCAGACACTCTGTTCATCACCACCCCCTTTTCTGAATCGTTTTTGGCCACTATAGGTGTGGCAGGGTATACTCAGACATGAGTCCCTTTCTCACTGCACCATCAGGATTCAAGCAAGCCGGGCCGAAGAAGGCTGAAATGCCAGAAACCGGTCCCCGGTAGCTTGTCTCCTTTCTGGTGAAGAATTGGCTTGGTAGTTTAGTCTGCCCTGTTCCCATGATGCACTGGGCCAGGGACAGACTGATTTGCATATAGCCAGGTTCTGAGCTGGGATGGTGCAGTGAGATAAATAACGGTGATGGATCAAGCCCTGATCTTTGGACTGGGTAAGAGTGGTCTGCTTAAATCAGACACTCTGTTCATCACCACCCCCTTTTCTGAATCGTTTTTGGCCACTATAGGTGTAGCAGGGTATACTCAGACATGAGTCCCTTTCTCACTGCACCATCAGGATTCAAGCAAGCCGGGCCGAAGAAGGCTGAAATGCCAGAAACCGGTCCCCGGTAGCTTGTCTCCTTTCTGGTGAAGAATTGGCTTGGTAGTTTAGTCTGCCCTGTTCCCATGATGCACTGGGCCAGGGACAGACTGATTTGCATATAGCCAGGTTCTGAGCTGGGATGGTGCAGTGAGATAAATAACGGTGATGGATCAAGCCCTGATCTTTGGACTGGGTAAGAGTGGTCTGCTTAAATCAGACACTCTGTTCATCACCACCCCCTTTTCTGAATCGTTTTTGGCCACTATAGGTGTGGCAGGGTATACTCAGACATGAGTCCCTTTCTCACTGCACCATCAGGATTCAAGCAAGCCGGGCCGAAGAAGGCTGAAATGCCAGAAACCGGTCCCCGGTAGCTTGTCTCCTTTCTGGTGAAGAATTGGCTTGGTAGTTTAGTCTGCCCTGTTCCCATGATGCACTGGGCCAGGGACAGACTGATTTGCATATAGCCAGGTTCTGAGCTGGGATGGTGCAGTGAGATAAATTACAGTGATGGATCAAGCCCTGATCTTTGGACTGGGTAAGAGTGGTCTGCTTAAATCAGACACTCTGTTCATCACCACCCCCTTTTCTGAATCGTTTTTGGCCACTATAGGTGTGGCAGGGTATACTCAGACATGAGTCCCTTTCTCACTGCACCATCAGGATTCAAGCAAGCCGGGCCGAAGAAGGCTAAAATGCCAGAAACCGGTCCCCGGTAGCTTGTCTCCTTTCTGGTGAAGAATTGGCTTGGTAGTTTAGTCTGCCCTGTTCCCATGATGCACTGGGCCAGGGACAGACTGATTTGCATATAGCCAGGTTCTGAGCTGGGATGGTGCAGTGAGATAAATAACGGTGATGGATCAAGCCCTGATCTTTGGACTGGGTAAGAGTGGTCTGCTTAAATCAGACACTCTGTTCATCACCACCCCCTTTTCTGAATCGTTTTTGGCCACTATAGGTGTGGCAGGGTATACTCAGACATGAGTCCCTTTCTCACTGCACCATCAGGATTCAAGCAAGCCGGGCCGAAGAAGGCTGAAATGCCAGAAACCGGTCCCCGGTAGCTTGTCTCCTTTCTGGTGAAGAATTGGCTTGGTAGTTTAGTCTGCCCTGTTCCCATGATGCACTGGGCCAGGGACAGACTGATTTGCATATAGCCAGGTTCTGAGCTGGGATGGTGCAGTGAGATAAATAACGGTGATGGATCAAGCCCTGATCTTTGGACTGGGTAAGAGTGGTCTGCTTAAATCAGACACTCTGTTCATCACCACCCCCTTTTCTGAATCGTTTTTGGCCACTATAGGTGTGGCAGGGTATACTCAGACATGAGTCCCTTTCTCACTGCACCACTAGGATTCAAGCAAGCCGGGCCGAAGAAGGCTGAAATGCCAGAAACCGGTCCCCGGTAGCTTGTCTCCTTTCTGGTGAAGAATTGGCTTGGTAGTTTAGTCTGCCCTGTTCCCATGATGCACTGGGCCAGGGACAGACTGATTTGCATATAGCCAGGTTCTGAGCTGGGATGGTGCAGTGAGATAAATAACGGTGATGGATCAAGCCCTGATCTTTGGACTGGGTAAGAGTGGTCTGCTTAAATCAGACACTCTGTTCATCACCACCCCCTTTTCTGAATCGTTTTTGGCCACTATAGGTGTAGCAGGGTATACTCAGACATGAGTCCCTTTCTCACTGCACCATCAGGATTCAAGCAAGCCGGGCCGAAGAAGGCTGAAATGCCAGAAACCGGTCCCCGGTAGCTTGTCTCCTTTCTGGTGAAGAATTGGCTTGGTAGTTTAGTCTGCCCTGTTCCCATGATGCACTGGGCCAGGGACAGACTGATTTGCATATAGCCAGGTTCTGAGCTGGGATGGTGCAGTGAGATAAATAACGGTGATGGATCAAGCCCTGATCTTTGGACTGGGTAAGAGTGGTCTGCTTAAATCAGACACTCTGTTCATCACCACCCCCTTTTCTGAATCGTTTTTGGCCACTATAGGTGTGGCAGGGTATACTCAGACATGAGTCCCTTTCTCACTGCACCATCAGGATTCAAGCAAGCCGGGCCGAAGAAGGCTGAAATGCCAGAAACCGGTCCCCGGTAGCTTGTCTCCTTTCTGGTGAAGAATTGGCTTGGTAGTTTAGTCTGCCCTGTTCCCATGATGCACTGGGCCAGGGACAGACTGATTTGCATATAGCCAGGTTCTGAGCTGGGATGGTGCAGTGAGATAAATAACGGTGATGGATCAAGCCCTGATCTTTGGACTGGGTAAGAGTGGTCTGCTTAAATCAGACACTCTGTTCATCACCACCCCCTTTTCTGAATCGTTTTTGGCCACTATAGGTGTGGCAGGGTATACTCAGACATGAGTCCCTTTCTCACTGCACCATCAGGATTCAAGGAAGCCGGGCCGAAGAAGGCTGAAATGCCAGAAACCGGTCCCCGGTAGCTTGTCTCCTTTCTGGTGAAGAATTGGCTTGGTAGTTTAGTCTGCCCTGTTCCCATGATGCACTGGGCCAGGGACAGACTGATTTGCATATAGCCAGGTTCTGAGCTGGGATGGTGCAGTGAGATAAATAACAGTGATGGATCAGGCCCTGATCTTTGGACTGGGTAAGAGTGGTCTGCTTAAATCAGACACTCTGTTCATCACCACCCCCTTTTCTGAATCGTTTTTGACCACTATAGGTGTAGCAGGGTATACTCAGACATGAGTCCCTTTCTCACTGCACCATCAGGATTCAAGCAAGCCGGGCCGAAGAAGGCTGAAATGCCAGAAACCAGTCCCCGGTAGCTTGTCTCCTTTCTGGTGAAGAATTGGCTTGGTAGTTTAGTCTACCCTGTTCCCATGATGCACTGGGCCAGGGACAGACTGATTTGCATATAGCCAGGTTCTGAGCTGGGATGGTGCAGTGAGATAAATAACGGTGATGGATCAAGCCCTGATCTTTGGACTGGGTAAGAGTGGTCTGCTTAAATCAGACACTCTGTTCATCACCACCCCCTTTTCTGAATCGTTTTTGGCCACTATAGGTGTGGCAGGGTATACTCAGACATGAGTCCCTTTCTCACTGCACCATCAGGATTCAAGCAAGCCGGGCCGAAGAAGGCTGAAATGCCAGAAACCGGTCCCCGGTAGCTTGTCTCCTTTCTGGTGAAGAATTGGCTTGGTAGTTTAGTCTGCCCTGTTCCCATGATGCACTGGGCCAGGGACAGACTGATTTGCATATAGCCAGGTTCTGAGCTGGGATGGTGCAGTGAGATAAATTACGGTGATGGATCAAGCCCTGATCTTTGGACTGGGTAAGAGTGGTCTGCTTAAATCAGACACTCTGTTCATCACCACCCCCTTTTCTGAATCGTTTTTGGCCACTATAGGTGTGGCAGGGTATACTCAGACATGAGTCCCTTTCTCACTGCACCATCAGGATTCAAGCAAGCCGGGCCGAAGAAGGCTGAAATGCCAGAAACCGGTCCCCGGTAGCTTGTCTCCTTTCTGGTGAAGAATTGGCTTGGTAGTTTAGTCTGCCCTGTTCCCATGATGCACTGGGCCAGGGACAGACTGATTTGCATATAGCCAGGTTCTGAGCTGGGATGGTGCAGTGAGATAAATAACGGTGATGGATCAAGCCCTGATCTTTGGACTGGGTAAGAGTGGTCTGCTTAAATCAGACACTCTGTTCATCACCACCCCCTTTTCTGAATCGTTTTTGGCCACTATAGGTGTGGCAGGGTATACTCAGACATGAGTCCCTTTCTCACTGCACCATCAGGATTCAAGCAAGCCGGGCCGAAGAAGGCTGAAATGCCAGAAACCGGTCCCCGGTAGCTTGTCTCCTTTCTGGTGAAGAATTGGCTTGGTAGTTTAGTCTGCCCTGTTCCCATGATGCACTGGGCCAGGGACAGACTGATTTGCATATAGCCAGGTTCTGAGCTGGGATGGTGCAGTGAGATAAATTACGGTGATGGATCAAGCCCTGATCTTTGGACTGGGTAAGAGTGGTCTGCTTAAATCAGACACTCTGTTCATCACCACCCCCTTTTCTGAATCGTTTTTGGCCACTATAGGTGTGGCAGGGTATACTCAGACATGAGTCCCTTTCTCACTGCACCATCAGGATTCAAGCAAGCCGGGCCGAAGAAGGCTAAAATGCCAGAAACCGGTCCCCGGTAGCTTGTCTCCTTTCTGGTGAAGAATTGGCTTGGTAGTTTAGTCTGCCCTGTTCCCATGATGCACTGGGCCAGGGACAGACTGATTTGCATATAGCCAGGTTCTGAGCTGGGATGGTGCAGTGAGATAAATAACGGTGATGGATCAAGCCCTGATCTTTGGACTGGGTAAGAGTGGTCTGCTTAAATCAGACACTCTGTTCATCACCACCCCCTTTTCTGAATCGTTTTTGGCCACTATAGGTGTGGCAGGGTATACTCAGACATGAGTCCCTTTCTCACTGCACCATCAGGATTCAAGCAAGCCGGGCCGAAGAAGGCTGAAATGCCAGAAACCGGTCCCCGGTAGCTTGTCTCCTTTCTGGTGAAGAATTGGCTTGGTAGTTTAGTCTGCCCTGTTCCCATGATGCACTGGGCCAGGGACAGACTGATTTGCATATAGCCAGGTTCTGAGCTGGGATGGTGCAGTGAGATAAATAACGGTGATGGATCAAGCCCTGATCTTTGGACTGGGTAAGAGTGGTCTGCTTAAATCAGACACTCTGTTCATCACCACCCCCTTTTCTGAATCGTTTTTGGCCACTATAGGTGTGGCAGGGTATACTCAGACATGAGTCCCTTTCTCACTGCACCATCAGGATTCAAGCAAGCCGGGCCGAAGAAGGCTGAAATGCCAGAAACCGGTCCCCGGTAGCTTGTCTCCTTTCTGGTGAAGAATTGGCTTGGTAGTTTAGTCTGCCCTGTTCCCATGATGCACTGGGCCAGGGACAGACTGATTTGCATATAGCCAGGTTCTGAGCTGGGATGGTGCAGTGAGATAAATAACGGTGATGGATCAAGCCCTGATCTTTGGACTGGGTAAGAGTGGTCTGCTTAAATCAGACACTCTGTTCATCACCACCCCCTTTTCTGAATCGTTTTTGGCCACTATAGGTGTAGCAGGGTATACTCAGACATGAGTCCCTTTCTCACTGCACCATCAGGATTCAAGCAAGCCGGGCCGAAGAAGGCTGAAATGCCAGAAACCGGTCCCCGGTAGCTTGTCTCCTTTCTGGTGAAGAATTGGCTTGGTAGTTTAGTCTGCCCTGTTCCCATGATGCACTGGGCCAGGGACAGACTGATTTGCATATAGCCAGGTTCTGAGCTGGGATGGTGCAGTGAGATAAATAACGGTGATGGATCAAGCCCTGATCTTTGGACTGGGTAAGAGTGGTCTGCTTAAATCAGACACTCTGTTCATCACCACCCCCTTTTCTGAATCGTTTTTGGCCACTATAGGTGTGGCAGGGTATACTCAGACATGAGTCCCTTTCTCACTGCACCATCAGGATTCAAGCAAGCCGGGCCGAAGAAGGCTGAAATGCCAGAAACCGGTCCCCGGTAGCTTGTCTCCTTTCTGGTGAAGAATTGGCTTGGTAGTTTAGTCTGCCCTGTTCCCATGATGCACTGGGCCAGGGACAGACTGATTTGCATATAGCCAGGTTCTGAGCTGGGATGGTGCAGTGAGATAAATAACGGTGATGGATCAAGCCCTGATCTTTGGACTGGGTAAGAGTGGTCTGCTTAAATCAGACACTCTGTTCATCACCACCCCCTTTTCTGAATCGTTTTTGGCCACTATAGGTGTGGCAGGGTATACTCAGACATGAGTCCCTTTCTCACTGCACCATCAGGATTCAAGCAAGCCAGGCAGAAGAAGGCTGAAATGCCAGAAACCGGTCCCCGGTAGCTTGTCTCCTTTCTGGTGAAGAATTGGCTTGGTAGTTTAGTCTGCCCTGTTCCCATGATGCACTGGGCCAGGGACAGACTGATTTGCATATAGCCAGGTTCTGAGCTGGGATGGTGCAGTGAGATAAATAACGGTGATGGATCAAGCCCTGATCTTTGGACTGGGTAAGAGTGGTCTGCTTAAATCAGACACTCTGTTCATCACCACCCCCTTTTCTGAATCGTTTTTGACCACTATAGGTGTGGCAGGGTATACTCAGACATGAGTCCCTTTCTCACTGCACCATCAGGATTCAAGCAAGCCGGGCCGAAGAAGGCTGAAATGCCAGAAACCAGTCCCCGGTAGCTTGTCTCCTTTCTGGTGAAGAATTGGCTTGGTAGTTTAATCTACCCTGTTCCCATGATGCACTGGGCCAGGGACAGACTGATTTGCATATAGCCAGGTTCTGAGCTGGGATGGTGCAGTGAGATAAATAACGGTGATGGATCAAGCCCTGATCTTTGGACTGGGTAAGAGTGGTCTGCTTAAATCAGACACTCTGTTCATCACCACCCCCTTTTCTGAATCGTTTTTGGCCACTATAGGTGTGGCAGGGTATACTCAGACATGAGTCCCTTTCTCACTGCACCATCAGGATTCAAGCAAGCCGGGCCGAAGAAGGCTGAAATGCCAGAAACCGGTCCCCGGTAGCTTGTCTCCTTTCTGGTGAAGAATTGGCTTGGTAGTTTAGTCTGCCCTGTTCCCATGATGCACTGGGCCAGGGACAGACTGATTTGCATATAGCCAGGTTCTGAGCTGGGATGGTGCAGTGAGATAAATTACGGTGATGGATCAAGCCCTGATCTTTGGACTGGGTAAGAGTGGTCTGCTTAAATCAGACACTCTGTTCATCACCACCCCCTTTTCTGAATCGTTTTTGGCCACTATAGGTGTGGCAGGGTATACTCAGACATGAGTCCCTTTCTCACTGCACCATCAGGATTCAAGCAAGCCGGGCCGAAGAAGGCTGAAATGCCAGAAACCGGTCCCCGGTAGCTTGTCTCCTTTCTGGTGAAGAATTGGCTTGGTAGTTTAGTCTGCCCTGTTCCCATGATGCACTGGGCCAGGGACAGACTGATTTGCATATAGCCAGGTTCTGAGCTGGGATGGTGCAGTGAGATAAATAACGGTGATGGATCAAGCCCTGATCTTTGGACTGGGTAAGAGTGGTCTGCTTAAATCAGACACTCTGTTCATCACCACCCCCTTTTCTGAATCGTTTTTGGCCACTATAGGTGTGGCAGGGTATACTCAGACATGAGTCCCTTTCTCACTGCACCATCAGGATTCAAGCAAGCCGGGCCGAAGAAGGCTGAAATGCCAGAAACCGGTCCCCGGTAGCTTGTCTCCTTTCTGGTGAAGAATTGGCTTGGTAGTTTAGTCTGCCCTGTTCCCATGATGCACTGGGCCAGGGACAGACTGATTTGCATATAGCCAGGTTCTGAGCTGGGATGGTGCAGTGAGATAAATAACGGTGATGGATCAAGCCCTGATCTTTGGACTGGGTAAGAGTGGTCTGCTTAAATCAGACACTCTGTTCATCACCACCCCCTTTTCTGAATCGTTTTTGGCCACTATAGGTGTGGCAGGGTATACTCAGACATGAGTCCCTTTCTCACTGCACCATCAGGATTCAAGCAAGCCGGGCCGAAGAAGGCTGAAATGCCAGAAACCGGTCCCCGGTAGCTTGTCTCCTTTCTGGTGAAGAATTGGCTTGGTAGTTTAGTCTGCCCTGTTCCCATGATGCACTGGGCCAGGGACAGACTGATTTGCATATAGCCAGGTTCTGAGCTGGGATGGTGCAGTGAGATAAATAACGGTGATGGATCAAGCCCTGATCTTTGGACTGGGTAAGAGTGGTCTGCTTAAATCAGACACTCTGTTCATCACCACCCCCTTTTCTGAATCGTTTTTGGCCACTATAGGTGTAGCAGGGTATACTCAGACATGAGTCCCTTTCTCACTGCACCATCAGGATTCAAGCAAGCCGGGCCGAAGAAGGCTGAAATGCCAGAAACCGGTCCCCGGTAGCTTGTCTCCTTTCTGGTGAAGAATTGGCTTGGTAGTTTAGTCTGCCCTGTTCCCATGATGCACTGGGCCAGGGACAGACTGATTTGCATATAGCCAGGTTCTGAGCTGGGATGGTGCAGTGAGATAAATAACGGTGATGGATCAAGCCTTGATCTTTGGACTGGGTAAGAGTGGTCTGCTTAAATCAGACACTCTGTTCATCACCACCCCCTTTTCTGAATCGTTTTTGGCCACTATAGGTGTGGCAGGGTATACTCAGACATGAGTCCCTTTCTCACTGCACCATCAGGATTCAAGCAAGCCGGGCCGAAGAAGGCTGAAATGCCAGAAACCGGTCCCCGGTAGCTTGTCTCCTTTCTGGTGAAGAATTGGCTTGGTAGTTTAGTCTGCCCTGTTCCCATGATGCACTGGGCCAGGGACAGACTGATTTGCATATAGCCAGGTTCTGAGCTGGGATGGTGCAGTGAGATAAATAACGGTGATGGATCAAGCCCTGATCTTTGGACTGGGTAAGAGTGGTCTGCTTAAATCAGACACTCTGTTCATCACCACCCCCTTTTCTGAATCGTTTTTGGCCACTATAGGTGTGGCAGGGTATACTCAGACTTGAGTCCCTTTCTCACTGCACCATCAGGATTCAAGCAAGCCGGGCCGAAGAAGGCTGAAATGCCAGAAACCGGTCCCCGGTAGCTTGTCTCCTTTCTGGTGAAGAATTGGCTTGGTAGTTTAGTCTGCCCTGTTCCCATGATGCACTGGGCCAGGGACAGACTGATTTGCATATAGCCAGGTTCTGAGCTGGGATGGTGCAGTGAGATAAATAACGGTGATGGATCAAGCCCTGATCTTTGGACTGGGTAAGAGTGGTCTGCTTAAATCAGACACTCTGTTCATCACCACCCCCTTTTCTGAATCGTTTTTGGCCACTATAGGTGTGGCAGGGTATACTCAGACATGAGTCCCTTTCTCACTGCACCATCAGGATTCAAGCAAGCCGGGCCGAAGAAGGCTGAAATGCCAGAAACCGGTCCCCGGTAGCTTGTCTCCTTTCTGGTGAAGAATTGGCTTGGTAGTTTAGTCTGCCCTGTTCCCATGATGCACTGGGCCAGGGACAGACTGATTTGCATATAGCCAGGTTCTGAGCTGGGATGGTGCAGTGAGATAAATAACGGTGATGGATCAAGCCCTGATCTTTGGACTGGGTAAGAGTGGTCTGCTTAAATCAGACACTCTGTTCATCACCACCCCCTTTTCTGAATCGTTTTTGGCCACTATAGGTGTGGCAGGGTATACTCAGACATGAGTCCCTTTCTCACTGCACCATCAGGATTCAAGCAAGCCGGGCCGAAGAAGGTTGAAATGCCAGAAACCGGTCCCCGGTAGCTTGTCTCCTTTCTGGTGAAGAATTGGCTTGGTAGTTTAGTCTGCCCTGTTCCCATGATGCACTGGGCCAGGGACAGACTGATTTGCATATAGCCAGGTTCTGAGCTGGGATGGTGCAGTGAGATAAATAACGGTGATGGATCAAGCCCTGATCTTTGGACTGGGTAAGAGTGGTCTGCTTAAATCAGACACTCTGTTCATCACCACCCCCTTTTCTGAAATGTGTTTGTGATGGCAACAACACAGAGCAGGGAAGGAGCAGTCTAAGCCAATGTCCACTACGCTATTAAAGTCACACCCCAATATCCATAGAAGTCTGCACCATCTGGATAGTGTATGCGAGATCAATCTCAGAAAGTCAGCCTGGTCAATATTAGAGATATAGATGCTTCCCAGTAAGACTATCAAGCTTACTCTTGATGAAAATATAGCAGCCCTCCACATCCGTCTCCTCCTCCTCAGCTTGGAAGGGATTTCGAGCCCTAAATCAAATTAACACCCCATGGGCATAGGAAGATAAAGTTGGGGCAAAGACCCACCCTCTCCATCTGTGCTGCAATCTAGTCACTTTGGACTGTGTTAAATGTTATTCCTGTAGCAGCACTAAATGAGTAACGCAGCGTTTGAGATAGGAGTATTCACCATATCTGCGAGATGAGGTATACATACCATGCGCATTCAACATACATATATTAGGGTGGGTCAATATGCAGTTGATGATTGTGCCTAGAAGAATAGTGGATCCCTTGTGTAGGTTCAGGGCCAAGATCCACCAGTGTTCCATGGCCGAGGCAACAATTAATTTTAACTAAGAACCAACATAACTTTTTAGACCCCAGAATGAAGCTGCCTAAACCTGTATTTGAACGATGTCAAAGACAACAAACCAAAGTGTATAGGAAGGGAGGCGTGAAACTTTTGTAGACCAAGAGAAGACATCTCTGATAATAAAGAGGTGGGGGGAAGCACCAAGAGTACCTCCTAACAAACAGCCTCTGATATGGCCTAGGGAGTTCATTTTCACATGTGTTAAACGCACATCTCATCTGTGTTAAATTAACTACAGCATGTATGTTGTGCGTCTACTAAAACTAAAAGCTGCATATGTGGTCAAAGAAGGAGTTGGGCCTATACCAACAGATGTAGTCAATGGCAAACGAAATGACTGACACATAAACAGTGAGTGAATCATATTATGTCTCCGTACATCTGCAGGGTAACAACCATCAATGAATCCATCAACAGAATTTGTAAAGCGTGCTACTCACCCATTAGGGTCTCAAGGCGCTGAGGGGGGGTCACTACTGCTCGAACAGCCAGGTCTTGAGTTGTTTCCTGAAGGAGAGATGGTCCAGGGTCAGCCGTAGGTGAGTGGGGAGGGAGTTCCATGTCTTGGCTGCCAGGTAGGAGAAGGATCTTCCTCCGATGGTGGATTTGCAGAATCGTGGGACGGAGGCGAGGGCGAGGCTGGCGGATCGGAGCTGGCGGGTGGGTGTGTAGAATGTGAGGCGGCTGTTGAGGTACTTCGGGCCCGTGTCGTGGAGAGCCTTGCGTGCGTGGGTGAGGAGTCTGAACGTGATCCTCTTGTTGACGGGGAGCCAGTGCAGGTTTTTCAGGTGGGCAGAGATGTTGCTGTGGCGAGGTACGTCCAGGATGAGTCGTGCTGAGGCGTTCTGAATGCGCTGGAGTCTTTTCTGGAGTTTGGCTGTGGTTCCATCGTAGAGGGTGTTCCCGTAGTCCAGACGGCTGGTGACGAGGGCCTGGGTGACAGTCTTCTTGGTTTCGGTGGGGATCCAACGGAAGATCTTTCGGAGCATGTGCAGGGTGTTGAAGCAGGATGACAAGACGGCGTTGACTTGCTTGGTCATCGTGAGGGAGGAGTCCAGGATGAAGCCCAGGTTGCGTGCGTGGTTTGTTGGCTTGGGTGCGGTGCCCAGGGTAGGGGGCCACCAGGAGTCGTCCCAGGCGGAGGGAGAGGGTCCGAGGATGAGGACTTCCGTCATGTCTGAGTTCAGTTTCAGACAGCTGATCTTCATCCATTCCGCAACGTCTTTCAGTCCTTCCTGGAGGTTGGCTTTGGCTGTGGCGGGGTCGTTGGTGAGGGAGAGTATCAGCTGGGTGTTGTCGGCGTAGGAGATGATGTTTAGGTTGTTTTGGCGTGAGATGGCTGCGAGAGGGCTCATGTAGATGTTGAAGAAGGTGGGGCAGAGTGAGGAACCTTGCAGGACGCCGCAGATGACTTTGGTGGCAGTGGATCGGAACGGGGGGAGGCGGACTCTCTGGGTTCTTCCGTCGAGGAACGAGATGATCCACTCCAGGGCCGCTCCTCCGGTGTTGCTGAGGCGCTGTATCAGGGTGCGGTGGCATACGGTGTCGAAGGCTGCTGAGAGGTCCAGGAGGATGAGGGCAGCTGTTTCCCCGTTGTCGAGCAGGGACCTGATGTCGTCAGTGGCTGCGATGAGGGCGGTCTCGGTGCTGTGGTTTGCTCGGAACCCGGACTGAGAGGAGTCGAGGGATCCGTTGGTCTCGAGGAAGGCGGAGAGTTGTCTGTTGACGGTCTTCTTGATGACTTTGGCTGGAAAGGGGAGGAGCGAGATGGGGTGGAATTTCTTCAGGTCAGTGGGGTCTGCGGTGGGTTTCTTCAGGAGGGCGCTCAACTCGGCATGTTTCCAACTCTCCGGGAAGGTGGCAGATGCGAAGGAGCTGTTGATGATGTTCCGGAGTTGGGGTGCGATGATGGAGTCGGCTTTGTTGAAGATGTGGTGTGGGCAGGGGTTGGTAGGGGAGCCGGAGTGGATGGTGTAATTGAATTAGTTCCAAACAAAATCATAACAGATGAAGTTTCATTGCCTGAGGAATGTGCAGACACGTCATCTTAATCAGTGCCCATTGCAGAGTCACAAATATACTTTGTTTCCTGGATAGTGTACCGCCGCTTCAAGATTGTCTGCTCCAGGTTGGGGACAGCTGTGGGGCCAGGAGAGCAGCGCTTCCGTCGCCTGCAACACACTAAACTCAAGATCCCAGAGTCTTGGCATTCCCTTTCCATCTCCCATGGTGGGGAGGAAGAGGCAAGGCTGGAAGTTTCGAGTCTGTCCCAGGCATCCTGTGGCAAGTAAAAAAAAATGCATCCTATCTTCAGCCACCAGAAGTACCCTAGCGGAGAACAACACAAGCACTTCAAGACTAACTCCCATTCATGGGTAGGAAGGAGCAATGTTGATGATGTTGACCATTACAGTAGAGTCTGGGAAGAAAATCACTTTTGCGTTCACTACCCTGATGTCCGGTAACTTCTGAGTTTCTCACAAGATAGAGTCTCTATCACAGTAGTGTAATAGTTTGACTATGTATTATCTGGGGCTAGTACCAGAGGAAAGTTTATGAGCAGGAATATGATGTGCTCTCTGAGTATTATAGTAATGTGAGAGCGACGACTCAGGGAACAGTTCCCTGAGCCATCACTCAATGAATAATACAGCATCTTTCCCCTTCCATCCTGGCTGCCTTGTCCTCTTGTTTCAGCTACATTTGATGATTAATTGGCTGTATCTTCAAGACATTTACGTATCTTCCACATGGTCCACAAGTTTACGATGATCAGTGTGTAGTAGCATGAGGTCAGGTACTGCATTATCAATTTTTGACTCTAACAGCATGCACACATTTTTCAATGGCTGCTTGTATCACTTCAAACTTGTTCCCATCTGGGGGAAGATGTTCAGTGTGGTCTGGTGGGTCAGTGCATGACCAAGGAGGATCTTGATCTGGTGTTCTGCAGCTGTCCTATTTCAGCTGCCTTCCACATCAGAGTGGTTTGTACTATAGAGTTTGTCAGAGCCTGGCAAGGGCCCGCTTGCATGTGTGGTGACCCTTTGCCTCAACACCACAGCACGTGCAGGTCAAGAGTCCTCACTGCAATCCAACAGCACACTGTCTTGCCCGTATACAGCATAGACAACATCCCTTAAAACCCCGCTAATTCATATATAGGTTCAACATGGAGGCGATTGATGGCTCGTGGTGAATTAGGAGGCCATCAATAGTGTTTCTGGCCCCAAGGATATGCAGCAGGCAACAGTGTCTATGGATAATCAAGACCTCACATCCAAGATAGGAGCTATTCACTAAGACCAGTTAGGAGGGCAGCCTCTAAGTATTTCTAAGCATTACCCAGGTGAAGGCAGGGGAGGTGTGTATCCGCACCACTCCTCCACATATAACAAGTGCAGCATGTTCAGGAGAAAGGTATGGGGTAGCAAACTCCATTTGGCATCACAAGTACTTGTGCTCCACGTCCTTGGGCCTCCAGCCCCCAGAGGCCCCCAGCCAATAGCACTCACGCCCATCAGGGCCTCCAATTTTGTGCAGATCATAGTTGCAGAATTACAATGGTAGCCTCCAATGTCATCGCAGGTCGGGTGCAGCAGTTGTGCACAACAGCAGCAGGAGTATCAGTGTCAGATGTTTTTTTGGGTGAGACTAGTAACTATTTAAAGGCTTTAGAGGTCAATTCCCAACTGGAGCCCATTTTCAAAAGCTCGGCCCATTGCACATGTTTCCAGCCAAGAAAAGCAGTGGCTAGGCAAGCACACAGGGAGACGGTTGCAGGCCGGGTGGAGGAGTCAAGCAGCCCATGGGGCCTGGGCGCATACAAGGACAAACACACATCCGCCTCTTGCTGGCAAGGAGGGGGACCTCCTGCATCTGAGGAGACAGCCGCACGCTGCTCCAGCACTCAGCGGTAGGAGGAGAGAAGTCTAGTGCTCCGCCGAGGGCTCGCAGCAGGAACAGTCTGACAGGGGTGCAGGGATCAGGTCCTATGTAGATCCTGTGAGGGCTCTGGGTGCTCTCTCTTTCACAGCCTCAGTTCAGAAGCTCAAGCCCCATCCAGCACCATAAAGTTTCCGCAGGCGTCAATTAGTACGCTGCTTCTGGTTCCATCACTGGCATTGTGCATGGGCCGACAATTAGACCTTCACGCGCAGCTGCTCCTCTAGCTCCCTAGCACTTCCACAGATTTCCCCTGCAGTAGCAAAACAAGTTGACAAAGTTGTGGCGGCTTCCTTTGGGGTGTATGGTCTGCCAATAGCCTTATAAATGTCTTATAAATGCCAGATAATGGGGAATGCGGAGCAGCGAATCACAGGGCCCCACAAGACTGAGTTGGACAGTTACCTCACTGTCAAAGGTGTCTCGAGCCTAGTTCCAGGCTCTAATTGCATACAATTCAATAGAGAGGTCCTGAAGCAAGGGGTGCAGGATGTTGAAGATGCCTAAGGATGCTGATCGGGGGACTTCCTGGGGCTCCTACGGGGTGCACAGTCATGATGGGGTGAATTTGACCACAGGTGTCTATGTCACTCAAAGTCCGGCTGAAGTCCAGCCAAAACCCAGATGCCAGTGGTCTACATGTCTCCGGTTACAGCCAAACCATTGATTTCCTTTAACTGATAATACCCATTGTTTTTGAAAAAAGAAATTCACTCTGATGACTCTCCCGTGTCCAGCAGACTCCATGCAATTTTCGAGGTTTGGGACTTGGTCTCCCAGGCTGCACTCCAGCAGTCATCAGTTGTCAGGCGTTTTTGGCATCCAAGTACTCAAGGCAGGCTTCTTCAGCTCATGTGACCTTGCAGCTGTTGCGAGAAAGTCAGCCAATTGACCCTTGGAGTCATTGCTTCTGCCTGAGGCTCAGGATGAATTTTCTTTGAGCAGGGCACCACTGCCACAGTCCACTCTTTGGTAGCCCAAAGAGCCGCAGTTTCAGTCCGGTCTTGGTGCACCCTCTCTTTTCTGGTTCCCGTGAACAGCAGGGCAGTCCTTCTTCAGTCCACATTTCAGTATAGACATAATCTGAGGTCTGGGTGTCAGTTATGCAACATTTATGTTCTAGTTGTGCCTTCAGGGGATGTGGCGACTATTAGCCAATGGGCTACCAGGTCCCCTCCCACCTGGTGATGACTTCCCGTGAAGTACGGCATCCAGCTAGCCCTCAACGTGTCATTTTTCCCTCTCCCAAGATGGCAGAGCACTTCTCTTGGTGAGTGGAGCTCTCTAGCCCACCCCAGAGGTGTAACTGCCTGGTGGCTACATGCCCACAAAATAAACGGTTTGACAACAGCTTCCTCTCTCTGTCCCTAATGCCAAGTAGTTTGCAAGATTAAAAGAGCAGCCCCTCTCATGTGTGCCACCATTTGCCCTTCAAAGGCTTATTCCCATTTGAAACTCTCCTTTTGGACTCACACCCTGTTTCCTTCCTGTCAAGGCGAAGTCTCACCTCTTAAAATGGCAGACCCTTTGTGTTCCTTCCTGAGAGTCGCTCACACCTCCCCCCAGGAATGTTGAAGTGTGTATAGTCTCTAAGAACTGTAAACTGTAACTGGAAAAATCCGGGTAATAAAGTGGCTACTTATTAAAGTTGAAACTTTAGCAATAGTTACATTCAATTTTACTTCACTATTAAGTTGGGTTTAATGCAACACTTTAGTGTGCAACTCTGTATTCCCTAATAGGGCTACAAGGCTTTCCACAGTAAAAATGACAGTAAAAATGACAATGCAGGGTTTTTACTGTCAGGACATATGCAGTTGGGAAACATATGTCCAATTTGTTATTATTATGCACCCTGCCTCTAGGGCTCAGTAGGCCTGCCTTAGGGGTGACTTGGAATGATTAAAAATGAAGGTTTGGAATTTTCCAATTTTTTAAAATGGCAAAATCGAGTAAGCAGTAGACAATTGCTCTGCCCGCCAGCAATGTAATGTAATGTAATGTATGTGTCTTGTAAAGCGCACTGCTGCCCTGAGGCGTCCTGGCGCTGTAGACCGCTGGGGAACCCGTCCTGGCTATCCCTGTGAGATGGTCCCTACTGGGTATCTCCAAGGTGAAACCAGGCACCCCCGGCGAATGTGGGGGGCCGTTGTAGAGATGAGGCAAGCTAATGCCCAGAGTTGCCGAGTGTAATCCCTGGTTAGAGTAGGCACCGAGCGAGAATTATCAAGTCCGCTGACCCTGGTCCACGACCCTGCCGCGTCGGGAATTGAACCCTGGTCCCGGGTCGTTCTCTGCTTCCGGGTCTGCCGCCTCTAACCAGTGAGCCACACCACTCCACATGGCAGTCTGGGAGTCATACTGTACTTTGTCTCACTTGAGGTGGCACAATGAGTACTGAAGACCGGAGGGGCACTTAAACTTACAGGCCCAGGGCATTCTGGTACCAAGTACTAGGGACTTATAAGTCAGTTAACTTATAGCAATTGTGGGTGAATCAATCACTCATATACCATTATAACAGTTAGAGCATGGGTACTGAAGTCTGTTTGGCAGGACTTATAGCAAAAAACTTGTGGTTGATCATGCAAAAAGAGGAATTTCCTAACTGCCAGACTTTCTAAAGCTGTATTTTCAAAATAGAAATTAAAATTTCGACTTCAGTTGAAACCATTTGTTTAGCTAGTTCCAAACTGAAGTAATCCATTATAAGGAGTTATAGTGTAACCCAGTGATGTTCTATGTGAGAGCCAGCCTTGCCACAGTGAAATATGACTATGGAGACTTTTCTCTGGCAGGATATGTAGATTTAAGTACGCATTCCATATTGTTTCATATTGTTTAAACGGAATTTTGGGCCTACTCTAGAGGTGACTTCTACGCATTAAAAAAGAACCTTTAGGACTGGTAAAGGTTTCTTTTGACAGATCAAAATGGCACTTTATAAATACACGTCAAGCTGCAATGGCAGGCTTAAGAAATAACTTTAGTGGGTGGGACAATGAGTGCTGCAGCTCACTGGTAGCAATTAATTTACAGATCCTAAGTACATATAGTAGAATATACCGGGGACATGTAAGTAAACTAAATATACCAAGTAAGTGAACGCCAACCATACCATGTTTGGAAGGAAGGGAATATGCACTTTTCCCCTGGTTAGCTGGGGTAAAGAGCATAGAGTCTTAATGGCAATAAAAATTGTGCATTTCATAGATCCTTTAAAAAGTCAATCATACATGTTTTTCTGGCATCTGAAATGATTTCATAATGTCGAAGGAAACTCAGTTCCTTCCATCCTTCACTCTTACAAAGTAGCCCTCTTCAAATTATGTTTATGTCATCACATTTTGCAAAAGTTTCAGCAAAGAAGTTTCAGTGAAAAAAATATATAACACTCATCACAGTTTTTTTTTTTATACAGAGTTTTATATAGCGGGAACTTGACCAGAATCAGGTATCAGAGCGCTTTACATTACACCAGTTGCATTACATGAGGACACATTCATTAGGCACTGGGAGATTAAGTGATTTGCCCAGAATCACAGGATGTTCAGCCTTATCGCTGAGACTCGAACCCAGTTCCCCAGATTCGAGGTTGACCGCCCTAGCCGTTAGGCAAACTCCTCTGTTTTTCTATCAGTTTTAGGTATATAACTATATTTGTAATATAAATAGGATGAATCCTGTAGTCAAGAGTGTACCTTCTACAATGTTGAAGTTGAGAAATCAGTGTTCATTTAGCCCTTATTATTCCACATTTTTATTACCACCTTTAATCATTTCACCACTTTTACTGATCATTGTGTTTCTCATGCCAGATGGTCTACATTATTTACATGTTTAATCAATAGTAGTTATTCATCATTCCCCCAGTACTAGAAATCAATATTTCATCCTTCAGGCTTATCTGTCAATCAGCCCTTCCACCCAATATATCTTTGATGGGTGTCTCAAAATTCTAAAATGCTTCATAATTTGTAACCCCTTCGCTGTTGATAAGCCTCTTTTTGGCTTTTTGGGGTAGTTCACGCTTGGACCTATATACATTTTTGTCCAAATAAGGTATCCACAGCGAATTTGCCTCCTTTTCTTCTAACATCTTGAGGATTCTAAAGGTACCCAGGGTTTGTGTATTCCCTGGAGGGGACACAGAAATTCGCCAAAATACAGCTACATTTAGGGCCTCATTAGGATGTGCCCGCCACAGTGGCGGGCACATCCTGTATTCTCAGCATTGTGGCAGGCGGTGCTCTCTGCACCGCCCGCCACAATGCTGACAATACATCACAGCATTTTCATTTGCAAAGCGGCAGGCACCGCACGGTGCCTGCCGCTTTGGAAATGAAAATGAAGGGGGGTACCCCTGTGTGCATCCCCCCCCCACTCACCTTCACTCTGGGGGCCTGCAGGTGGCCCTCAGAGTGAAGACCGCCTGCCTTTCCGTGGCGGCATTGTCGCCACTGAAAGGCATTGCACTCTTGCCATCGTAATATGGCTGGCGATGTCTAATAGACACCGCCACCATATTAAACATCTTCCGCCCCGGCCGCAAGGCGACCGGGCGGAAAAGTGGCGGGCGGTGTTTTCTTCCACCGTGGTCCCCCCGCCATACTAATATGGCGGGGGGAATACAGGGAAGGATGGTGGGTGGATTGCCCCCGCCAGGCTGGCGGTGGCTACCACCAGCCTGGCGGGGGCAATCCGCCCGCCATCCTAATGGACCCCAAAGTTTTTTTTTTAAACAAATTGGAAAAAAGTGCTGCAGAAGAAAGTGTCTATTTTTTCCCTGCAAATGAGATTAACAAAGGGTATGTGGTGCTGAAATGACCATCTTCTCAGCTTCCAGGGACAGGCAGACGTTTGTCAGAAAACCAACATTTCCTACACATATATAGGACTTGTAGGTTCACCAAGAACCCAAGGAACCCAAAGACAATAACTGAGCTGTTTCTTGCAATGGCTTTTTATTGTGTACTGGGTATATAGCAATTCATTTGATAAAAAATCAAGAGTGAAAAATAGGTACCATGGAAACCTATATATTTTCGAAATGGGAACAATATGTATAGTTTAGAAGCAGTGGTTGTTTGCATATGTCCAAAATTGTGGGTGCCCATACAAGCATGTGAATAAGAGGTCATTTTTTGAAATGACTTCTTTTTTACAAATCGACTTAAATTTGTAAGGCAGAGATGCAAAGAAAGTCAATTGGTACTAACACTTGTTCCACTACTCTGTATTCCCCTAAGTCTCCCAATACAAATACTACCTCACTTGTGTGGGTAGGCCTAGTGCCTTCGACAGGAAACAGGCCAACACACAACGTGGACAAATCAAATTTGCCAGTGAAACCTCGCCATTTTTATGCAACGTGCCTAGCTGTGGATTTTTAACTCTCGCTCTGCAGGCACCTAGGGAAACCTGGCAAACCTATAAAAAATTTAAACTAGACACCCAGGAGAATCTAGGATTTTACTCACATTTCTGTTGGGAAGTTCTAGAAACTGCATGGATCCACAAACTTCCACCCACCCAGCATTTCCCAAAGTCTCCCAAACAAAAATAGTACTTCACTTGTGTGGGTAGGCATAGTGCTGTGACAGGAAATGGCCCAAAACGCAAGATGGACAGATCACATTTTTCCAGTGAAAACTGACCCTTGTGTAGCAATGTGCCTAGCAGTGGATTTTGAACCCTAGGTCTGCCGGCACATAGGAAAACCTAGCAAACCTATACATTTCTTTTTTTAATAATCAACTTTTTTTATTTTTAGATCGCTCACGTTAACAGCACAGGACATTTGATCAGTGTTACAAGCAGTTACCGCAATTACCATTTATGAATACGTACAACTTAGTGGAAGAAAGCACTAAGCATGGGCGAATTTTGCGAATCTCGCGTTCGCGAATTTTGCGGATTTGCGAACTCGCAATCCGCAAAATCCGCGAATTCTCGCGAATTTGCGGATTTTTTTTTTGTGTGTTTGCGCGGGTTTCTGCCAGTTCGCGAGGGTTTTGTACAATGTCGCAAATTGCGAACTTACCTGTCGGGTCGCAAGTTTCGCGAACTTGTTGTTTCTACGTGTCCAGCCTGTTTGGGACACTCTTCTTCATCACTGCCACTCTCTGTCACCACTGCCACTCTCTGACTACTCATGCCACCCTCTGGCCCACCCATGCCACCCTCTGTTTCATCACAGCACCCTCTGGTTGTCCAGTCAGTGTACATTATTGTGGCAACGCAAGCACACCTTCCCTGCCTCAAGTGACCTGAATTAATTTGGGGCTGATTAATGTGTCACAGAATATTTTTTTAGCTGGCACCTGCTTCCTTAGTGCTTCCTGATTAGTGAACTTTTGCACTTGCTAAGTGCTTTCACTGTTGCAAAATTAGTTACAACACCTGCCCTGCCCCAACTGACAATAATGAATTAGGGGCTGATTAATGGATTTGAACTGCCAGCCTGGCTCCTGCATGTCTCCCTTAGCTGTAATTCAGGACCTTTGTGGCATATGTGTAACTATTCTGAGGTTCAGAGCAGGGTCACATAATAGTTGCAACTGGCAACTGAACTCTGGAGGGGCCCCTCAGCAAGCACTACAGGAAATGGCTACTAATGATGAGCCTGAACTTTTGAACCTGGTAAGTAGTTACTTTCAGTTTGCTAAAATCGTATTTCTGCAATTTTGCACTTATTCGCGGGGCGCGAACTCACGCGAACTCACGCGAACAGTGCGAGCAGTGCGAGCAAAATCCGCTGCTCGCGGATTTGTGGATTTTGCGGGAGATTCGCGAATCTCGCGGATTGCGAATTTCCCGAAAATCCGCAAAATCCGTGAGCGAAACGGATTTTCCGCCCATGCTTAGAAAGCACCATCTTGATGCGTTAGCATTACACCCATGTGCATAAGGGAGGGTTTGTGCATTTAGTTTAGCTGCTTCAGCCATTTGCCCCAGATTCTGTTATATTTGGCTGGGCATCATAAAAAATAAAATGTTCCCTTTTGAAGTTATTTGCTACTCCTACAAAGGAATTGTGTGTATATTACAGTGAACCAAAGAAAAAAGAACATAAATGTCCCTATGTATACCAACACATAGTCTAGATTTAGTCTTTAGTATTTTTATTATTATTTGCATCTTTATTTGGCTGGGCATCCCCGGGCTTCAAATAAAGGTCTCTCCTATTTGGCACACTAGTCCACTCCCTGGCACCATTTTGCCATGGTTGAGGGTTAGGCTTGTGTCCGAGTAGCTGCAATGTCCCGCTTGGCCACCGCAACTGCTGTCCCCAAAAAGGCTAGGTCAAGACCAAGTTATGTGGTAGGAGTCCGCTGGTTCATGGCCGCAGTGCATGCATTTTGGGGAGGGACGCAGCTCTGCTCCGTGTAAGCGTGCTGGGGTGATATAGCCTGCATGGAGGTAGTCTAATTGAATAAGTTGGAGTCTGGCTTAGGTTGTGGCGGTTTTAGGGGCCATGAGGGCATCTCGCCAGTCTTCCTCCTCCAGAGGACCCACCCATCACTCCCAGCGGGTCCGGAGTGGACCGGAGACCCCACCCCTCCCCAGATTCCCCATCATGACCTGGGCTTCTAGCGGTAGGAATTCAGGAAGAGACATTCCTGTTGAAATATGTACGCTGAGGGCCTGACGGAGTTGTATGTATTTGTAAAACTGTGAAGCGTGAAAAGCATAACGCCCCCCCCCCCCGTAGGTCCTGGAATGTCCTAATGTGGTCGCCAACTCAAACATTGCCCAGCAGAGAGATCCCTATGTGGTCCCATTGCTTGAACGCTGAAAGTGCTGCCACTTCCCCCAGCCATGTGCCCTGCCAGAGGGGCATGTGTTGGTTCAGTCGGTTGTCCCATTGAATGTGTCTCAGAGCCATGCGCCACGCCACCAGGACTGCCCTGGTAATCAGCCGGATTGCCTTGGGTATGGGACATCCGTATAGGTATGCTTGTATTTTGGGGAGCTCCATGTCTCTGAGCTCTGTCATGTAGGCCAGATCAGACCATCTCCCGGTGAACCTGTCATGAATTACAAGAAGCCGGTTGGCCAGTTAGTATAGGTGGTGATCGGTCATGTCCATACCTCCATCGAAGGGTGGAATCCTGCAACGGGCAAGAGCAACCCGGGACCTCACCCCTCCCCATTGAAACCTTGAGGTCACCCCATCCAAATCTTTAAACCAACTGTGTGGGAAGTGAAAAGTGGTGTTCTGAATGATGTAGAGAAAACGCGGGAGGATCATCATTTTGAACAGTGCCATCCTCCTGAGTGGGTTAAGTGGCAGGGTTTGCCAGCACTTGGGGTCTGCTTTGGCATTACGGACCAGTGGGGTAATGTTCAGCGCCCATGCCAGCGCAGGGAGCAGAGCGACATATACCCCTAAGTATTTGAAGGACTGTCTCCTGATGTGGAAGGTGGACTGCCAGTCAAAGCACTCCCTGGAAAGGGGGAGGGGCACCAGTGTTGATTTCACCAGGTTGAGTTCAAAGCCTGAGACGCATTCAAAAACCTGCAAAACCTAAAGGCATCTAGGGCCGAAGTTGGCCAGGTCCAACAGGTAGAGCAGGGCATCGTCTCCATACAAGGAGATTTTGACAGTGTGGCGGGTTACCCAAGTCCAGCCTTGGATCTGGTAGTCAGATTGAATGAGACAGGCCAAGGGCTCCATTGCAAGCACAAATAAAAGGGGAGAAAGGGGGCAGCCAAGCCTTGTGCCCCTTTGAATTAGGAATGCCTTGGAGAGGGTTCCGTTGGTCAATCAAACAATCAATCAATCAATCAATTAATCATCGTATTTATATAGCGCACTACTTACCCACGGGGTCTCAAGGCGCTGGGGGGGGGGGATCTGCTACTGCTCGAACAACCAGGTCTTGAGTTGCTTCCTGAAGGCGAGGTGGTCCTGGGTCAGGCGGAGGTGGGTGGGGAGGGAGTTCCATGTCTTGGCGGCGAGGTAGGAGAAGGACCGTCCCCCTGTGGTGGCTCTGCGGATGCGGGGGACGGCGGCGAGGGTGTGGCTGGACGAACGAAGCTGGCGTTTGGAAGCGTAGAAGTTGAGGCGGCTGTTGAGGTATCCTGGGCCTTAGCTGTGTAGGGCTTTGTGTGCGTGGGTGAGGAGACGGAAGGTGATTCTTTTGCTGACCGGGAGCCAATGCAGATTTCTCAGGTGTCCGGAGATGTGGCTGCGACGGGGGATGTCCAGGATCAGTCGTGCTGAGGCGTTCTGGATCCGCTGGAGTCTCTTCTGGAGTTTGGCGGTGGTTCCGGCGTAGAGGGTGTTGCCGTAGTCCAGACGGCTGGTGACGAGGGCCTGGGTGACTGTCTTCCTGGTCTCGGTGGGGATCCACCAGAAGATCTTACGTAGCATGCGCAGGATATTGAAGGACGACGAGGAGACGGCGTTGACTTGTCTGGTCAAGGTGAGGGAGGAGTCCAGGATGAAGCCCAGGTTGCGTGCGTGGTCTGTTGGTTTGGGTGCGCTGCCTAGGGCGGGGGGCCACCAGGAGTCGTTCCAGGCGGAGGGTGAGGATCCCAGGATGAGGACTTCTGTCTTGTCCGAGTTCAGTTTCAGGCGGCTGTTCATCATCCATTCGGCTACCTCTTTCATCCCTTCGTGAAGGTTGGCTCTGGCGGTGGCGGGGTCGTTGGTAAGGGAGAGGATCAGCTGGGTGTCGTCGGCGTAGGAGATGATGTTGAGGTTGTGCTGGCGTGCGATGTCTACGAGGGGGCTCATGTAGATGTTGAAGAGGGTTGGACTGAGCGAGGAGCCTTGAGGGACGCCGCAGATGACTTCGGTGGCTTCAGATCTGAACGGGGGGAGGCGGACTCTCTGTGTTCTTCCGGAGAGGAAGGAGATGATCCACTCCAGTGCCTTCTCCTGGACTCCGACGTTGCTGAGGCGTTGTACAAGGGTACGATGGCAGACAGTGTCGAAGGCCGCGGAGAGGTCGAGGAGGATGAGGGCCGCTGTTTCTCCGTTGTCGAGCAGCGTTCGGATGTCATCGGTGACTGCGATCAGGGCGGTCTCGGTGCTGTGGTTGGCCCGGAAGCCAGACTGCGAGGGGTCGAGGTATCCGTTCGTCTCGAGGAAGGCGGCCAGCTGCTTGTTGACGGTCTTCTCGATGACTTTTGCAGGAAACGGGAGCAGCGAGATGGGGCGGTAGTTCTTGAGGTCGGTGGGGTCAGCCGATGGCTTCTTGAGTAGAGCGCTGAGTTCGGCGTGCTTCCAGCTCTCCGGGAAGGTAGCGGTGTTGAAGGAGGTGTTGATGATGTCCCGCAGGTGGGGTGCGATGATAGCGTCGGCCTTGTTGAAGACGTGGTGAGGGCAGGGGTCGGTCGGAGATCCGGAGTGGATGGAGTTCATCGTGCGGATGGTGTCTTCGGTGCTGATCGGAATCCAGGCGTGGATGGTGGAGGTGGGGGGCGGTGGTTCGGTCATGGTGCTCGTCGGTTGGGTGCTGAAGCTGTTGTGTATGTCCGCGATCTTGTTGTGGAAGTAGGAGGCGAGGGAGTTGCAGAGGTCTTGCGAAAGGGTGATGTCGTTGTTTCCGGCTTTGGGGTTGGAGAGCTCTTTGACGATGTTGAAGAGTTCTTTGCTGTTGTGTGCGTTGTTGTCCAGTCGTTCCTTGAATGCAGTTTTCTTGGTGGTGCGGATGAGTTGGTGGTGTTTCCGGGTGGCGAGCTTGAGGTCAGTCATGTTGTCCGGTGTTGGGTCTCTGCGCCAGGTTCTCTCGAGGGCTCGGCAGTTCTTCTTGGAGCTCTTGAGTTCGTCGGTGAACCATGGGGCTTTCTTGCTGCCGGGTCTGCTGGGCAGGGTCCTTAGGGGGGCGAGCTCGTCTGCGCAGTCATTGATCCACTTCGTGAGGGTGGTGGCCGCCTGGCTTGGGTTCGTTGTGATGGTGGGAGGGTTCGTGCTCAGGGAGGATGCGAGCTGGTCGGCTGTGATCTTGTTCCAGTTCCTGCGTGCAGCCTATTGCTGGTGGTGGTGGATCGTGGTCCTTGCGAAGCTGAAGTGGACCCAGCTGTGGTCCGTCCAGTGGAGCCCGGTGGCGTGGCTGAAGGCGATGTCCTTGCTGGATGAGAAGACGGGGTTGAGTGTGTGTCCGGCGTAGTGGGTGGGGGTGGTCACCAGTTGCTTGAATCCCAGGTTGGCGAGGTTGTCCAGCAGGGTGGTGGTGTTGCGGTCGTTGTTGTTCTCCAGGTGGAAGTTGAGGTCCCCGAGGAGGATGTAGTCAGCGGAGCAGAGGGCGTGTGGGCTGATGAAGTCGGCGATGTCTTCGCTGAATTGTGTGCGTTGTCCAGGGGGTCTGTAGATGAGGGTGCCTCTGAGGGTGGTCTGGGGGTTGATGTGGACTTGGAAGTGCAGGTGCTCGGCGGTAGTGAGGGTGTCATCGGTGTTGGTCGTGATGCGGATGGTGTTCCTGTGGACGATGGCGATGCCTCCTCCGGTGTGGTTGATGCCGTTCCTTCGGATGATCTTGTAGCCGTCTGGGATGGCGATGGCGATGTCAGGCGCGGAGGAGGCGTTCATCCAGGTTTCCGTGAAGAAGGCGACGTCTGGGGCTGTGGTGTCGAGCAGGTTCCAGATCTCGATGGCGTGCCGGTGGACGGAGCGGGTGTTGAGCAGGATGCATCTCAGGTGGCTGCTGCTGTTGCTCGTCGGGGTCTTGGGCACTTCTGGAGTGGTGCAGGTCCGGATGCAGGTGAACTTGCAGGCGTTGCAGCAGAAGGGTCCGTGCGTGCGTCTTGGGGTGGCTCGGTAGCAGCCCGGGACTCGGCCGGCGTTGAGGGTGGCGGCGTCGTACGTCCGGCGGGGGCCAGGGGTCCTGGCGCTGGACGTGGTCCAGTCGCGGACGGGCGCAGACGGGCTTACCTTTGGCGCGCCCGCTGCGTGTGCATGCTGCGCGTTCGCCACTCTGCCATATGAGGAGAGTGGGGGGGCGGAGCGAGGGAGGGGCAGCTGGGAGGGGGAGCGGGGTGGCGAATGGGGAGGGCGAGCAAGGGAAGGGGACGGGGCCGCAGGGGGCAGCGGCAGGGAGGTGGCGGGAAACGCGGCCGGGGCTGCGCGAGAAAGATGGGGGGAGCACAGGGGGCTAGGGCAAACAGCGGGAAAAAGACGAAAAAAGGCGGCGAAGCAAGCTGGTGGCAGGGGGCACAGGAGATCCGCGGATCAAGCAGATCCGGCGGTCAGGGCACAGCACAGGGCACAGCTGGTGGCAGGGGGCACAGGAGATCCGCGGACCAAGCGGATCCGGCGGTCGGGGCACAGCAGTGATGCACAGGGCACAGCTCAGGGCAGAGGCGGCACCAGGGGACGGGCTCACTCACGGGGAGTGTGCTCGGGGGATGACCTGCCCGGAGGGACAGAGGTTACACCCTGGCTCTGGAATTGGAGTGGAGGGCCTGGACAAGGTGTCAAAACTGTTGTCCAAGATCCATCAGCTGCAGGGCATCATCCAGATGGTGCCAATCCACAGTGTCAAAGGTTTTTTCAAAGTTGACAAGGAGGAGCGCAAGATAGGGTGTAAGGATCTGGCATCTGACCAGGGCCAGATGGCGCATCGCAGGCAGTATCTGGTGTTCCGCACTGGCAAGAAGACACATTGATCCGTGTGGAAAAACTTGTGGAGAAGGGGACAAAGTCACTGGGCTAGGATCATGCAGTATATTTTTATCTCCGTGTTAACAATAGAAATTGGACGATACTCCGCACATCTAGGGGAGGGCGGTTGGGTTTTGGGAATAACGACAATGGTCGCTACATCGGTCTCAAAAGGGAAGGAGCCAACCTCAGCAACATGTTGTAGAGGTGCACGAGATGGGCAACCAACAAGTCTTGGTAAGTTGCATAGTATTCTTGGGGGAAACCTTTGGGCCCTGGTGGTTTCCCAGCCTTCAGCAGGGAGATCGCGCTGTGTATCTCTTCTGGGGTAATGGGAAGGTCGAGGTCAGCTGCCTCATCCTCTGTGAGGCGAGGGAGCTGGACTCCCGCTTGGCAGAGCACGTACTGGAGGGCAGCCTCCAGTGAGTGAACAGAGTACAACTGGGCATAGTAGTCCTAAAATGCCTGTGCAATGTCAAGTGAGCTGTGCTGGGTGTTGCCCGAGGGACTATCCGTTTAGCGGGAGGCTAGGAAATGAATCTGTGTAGAAGACTTCCATTTTTGTCTCCCCATCCGTAGACTCAGGCCACGGATGATCTCTTCTTGACTGAACGCGAGTTGCTGGTCCCGGTGAGGGGCCCTAGTTTGGACCGTTTACAACCTTGTGGCCTGTGCCTCAAGGAGGGTCAAGCGGTCTGTGTTGTGCCAAGTGTTTCGCATGTACCTGACCTCTGGCCTCGCCGTGGAAATTGGCTTTACTTGCCTCCAGAGTGTGCCTGGGGAGAGGACTGATCCGTGATTAGTGAGGTTATATTAGATACCAGTGGAAATCAAAGGTAGGTAGAAGGATCAAGTCAATGCACGAATGCATTTGGTGGGCCGCTGAGGTATGAGAATACTGGTACCTCAGGGATTCCAGCCTCTCCAGACATCACTTAAGCTGAGGGTGGGTTTCCAGTCTGTCAACTCATTTGCATGGGCTAGCAGTGTTGGCAAAGGTATGCCTGTCATGTCGAGCGCTGGCTGCCTACCAGCAATAAAGTCGCCCACCCACCACCGTCTGCCTCAAGGATAGTGAGGAGAGTGTAAAAACAAAGCACCTGACAGTGGTTCCCTTCTAACTGACAGCACCTAAATTGCTATCCCTCCGTATTTCTAACCTCATATTTACTCATGAGGAAATGTGTGCACACTATATCACCCCCACTGTCAAAAGATTGTTCCTGACGGAACTCAACAATTTTGACTCCAGCTGTGCTGGCAGTATGTTGACACTCAGGGCCCTGTACAAAGGGTGCTCCACCTCTCCCCACGGCCAAAAGTACATGCTGCAAGGCCTCGGGTTACCTCTAGATTTCACCCTCTGAGCGTTTCCCAAGTGTCTGCTGGGGTGCACCAGTGCGGTAGTCTGCTGTGCGGGCGAGATGCCGTTGCTCTGGGGAACCTCAGGATTATGGGTTCATCCCAGTGGGGAAAGGGGGCCCACAGAAGACCACCCCTGCATGACCCCCGCAGCCGAGCCCCTGAGGGAGTTGTAGGTGGCGCAGCACAACCAAGTGCGCCACGGCCTTCCTCTCGCCCGGGCAGGTATCCCCAGCTCCAAGTGTCTTCAATGCAGGCAGGCTGATGGGGGGAGGCTCAGTGCCGGAGGGCTGCTCAAGGTTCAACGGGACCCCTCCATGAGCCCCACTGGATCCTCTGGATGTGGACCAGTCCAGTGCACAGGGCTTTGTGTGTCTCTGGACCCCAGTGGTGAGCATCCAGATGTCTCCGTAAAACTGGTGCAGTAAAAAAACAGCTGTGCACTGCACAGGGGGGGGGGGGAGCCTCTCCCAAGGCACTCCACTGCATGATTGCGGCAGCTGAACGGCCCAACCCCAGCCCCCGGAGCCAGCCTAGAAGGGGAAGATGGCCAGAAGAGAGGGAGGCCAGGCCAAGGCCGGTAGCCTCTCCTGAGGCATCCGCTGCTCAAACTAAACAGCTGACCGGTCCTCACCCAGCCCCGGTGACGAGTGTGAGGGCTGGCCAAAGGTGGGAGAAGGACAGGGAGGGGATGGGCAGTCCCTCCTGAGGCTCCCACTGCATGGTTCCAGCAGCTGAGTGACCCACCAACAACCCTCTCCAAATCAGAATCTCAACTCAGTATCAGCACCACACCAGCCCGGTGAGGATAGGCAAGGGAGGGCTCCTACTCCCCCACCGTGGTACGCCTGCAATTCGCAACACTTGTGTGCCAGGGGACTATGCAGACACTCCCAGGCCAGAACACTCAGCCCAGGACCGCACTCGGATCATCCCTGCCTGTACCGCTCAGTGCCTAGAGGGGGGAAAGGCCCGAGCCCCAAGCCTCCCCTTGCTGCCCAAGATGGCAGCCAAACCTCTGGTTGTGTTCCACTCACCCAGCAGTTGGCGCTCTCACAGCACAGGAGTCCGCCACGGCCTCAGGGCACAGCCAGGAAAGATGAGGCCTCACCTCTGGCATTGCAGGAGGTCACTTTGCGGCAGGCCGTCTGGGATTCGGAGCAGCTATGGATCACGCCACCTCTTTGAGCCCTCTCCCCAGGCAAGTCACTTGGTGTGCAGGGCCTCCAATTGTAACAGGAGCTGCGCTGCTGGCAGGCGCTCTGTAGTCAGGACTCGTCGGAGCCCAAGGCCCAGTCAGCGGGAGCCGCTATCTTGTGGCCCACAGGTCTCGGGGTCCAGCTATCAGAGCCTGCCCTGCGCTCAATAGGGCAGCAGTTTGTATCATCGCTGCACAGCACCAGCTGTAGGGGATACTGGTAATCTGTTTCCGGGGATGGATGGCAGCCGAAGGTGTTGGGATTTGAAGCGGATGACGGAGGGGTACAGAGTGGGACCGCCATTTTGACGCTTCAGGCCACGCCTCCCATATTTTTAATATTAAACACCCAGGGGAATCCAGAATGGGGTGACATGTGTGGCTCCCACCAGGTTATTTTACCCAGAATCCCTTGCAAACATCAAACTTTGTCAAAAAAACTAATTTTCTTCACATTTATGGGATAGAAAGGTCCAGAATCTGTGTGGATCCACAAACTTCCATGCATCCAACATCCCCCAAAGTCCACCGATAAAAATGGTACCTCACTTGTGTGGGTTGGTCTGGTGCCCGTGACTGGAAACGGCCCAAAATGCAACATGGACACCACTTTTTTCCAGTGAAATATGACACTTTTTTTGCAATGTGCCGAGCTGTAGATTTTGAACCCTAGCTCTGACAGCACCTAGGGAAACCTTGTACCTACACATTTCTAAAACCTAAACAGCCAGGGAAATCCAGGATGGGGTGACTCGTGTGGCTCTCACCAGGTTCTGTTACCCAGAATCCATTGCGAACCTCAAACTTTGCCCAAAAACACATTTTCATCACAAATCTGTGATGGAGAGTTCTGGAAACTGCATGAATCCATAAACTTCCACATACCCAGCATTTCCCAAAGTCTCCCAATAAAAATGATACCTCACTTGTGTGGGTAGGCCTAGTGCCTGCAATAGGAAATGGCCCAAAATGCAAAGTGGGTACATCACATTTTTCCAGTGAAAACTAACCATTTTTTGGGCAATGTGCCTAGCTGTGGATTTTCAACTCAAGCCCTTCCAGCATCAAGGGAAACCTAGCAGACCTCCACATTTTTTAAAAGACACACAGGAGAATCTGGACTGGGGGGACTTGTGTGGCTCTCCCCACATTCTGTTATGCAGAATCCCTTGCAAACTTTAAACTTTTAAAAAAACATATATATTTTCTCCACATTTATGTGATGGAAAGTTCTGGAATCTGTGTGGGTCCACAAACTTCTACCCACCCCGCATTCTCCAAAGTCTCCCAATAAAACTGGTACCTCACTTGTGTGGGTGCGCCAAGTGCCCACAGCAGGGAAGGGCCCAAAACGTATTGTGGAGACATCAAAATAACCTATCACAAAATGACCTGGTTTTGCAAAGGGGCCCACCTGGGTTTTTGGCCCAGTGCTCTGCGACCATCCAGGGACACCTACCCAACCCAGACATTTCTGAAAACTAAACAGCGGGGAAAGTCCAGGGAGGTATGGCTTACTTGGATCCCCCATTGTTTTTCTACACAGAATCCACAACTATTTCACACACAAATGTGAGAAAAAATTAAGTTTGGCAGGGGATTCTGGGTAGGAAAACATTGAAGTATACATGCAAGACATACCTCCCTGGACTCTCATGCGTATCTAGTTTTTAGAAATGTCTGGGTTAGGTAGGTTTCACTAGATGGCCACTGAGCCCAGGACCAAAAATATTGGTGACCCCCTGGCAAAACTAGGTCATTTTGTGACAGGTGATTTTGATGTCTTCACAATATGTTTTAGACCCTTCCCTTCCGCGGACACTAGGCATACCCACCCACACAAGTGAGGTCTATTTTCATTGGAAGATTCTGGGAAAGTCTGTGTGGATGGAAGTTTGTGGATCCATGCAGATTTCAGAACTTTCAATCACAGGAATGTAAAGATAATTTATTTTTTCTATAAAGTTTGAGGTTTGCAAGGGACCTGGTGAGAGCCACACAAGGCACCCCATCCTGGTTTCACTGGGTGTCTAGTTTTCACAAACATATAATTTTTCGAGATGTGCCAGGTTGATTTATGATAGATAAATTTGATATCTCCGCTATACGTCTTGGTCCCTTCCCAGCCGTGGGTACTTAGCTCACCCACACAGTCTTATTCCACCAGTCTCCATTATTAAAGCTAAAGCTAGCTTCCTAAATTTATTCTCTCCCATCTCCATGGAAGACTCTCTGCTAGCTTTAAGTTGCCTCAAATCAGGCTCCCCCTCGGATCTGGGTCCCTCCTTTATCCTATCCTTCTGGGCACAGACTATTAACCCGTTGGTGAATCAGAAATGTAATATCTCCCTCTCTTCGACTACTGTGCCAATAAAACGGAAACAGGTGAAAATCGCACCACTTCTAACAAAAACTCAGGCAAACCCCTCTGACCCAACCAACCATAGACAGATCTCTCCCCTTCCAGCCTTTTCAAAAGTACTGGAGAAACATGTTAACCAACAGATATCTTCATACCTAGAATGCAATAGCCTGCTACATGCTGGCCAGGTATTTGCCCTAACTATAGTACCGAGCAGCCCTGCTAGAGGTTCTTGACTCCATCCGACTTAGCCTGGATTTGGGCAAAAGGTTTTGTAAGATCTATTGGCTGCGTTCGATACAATCTCTCACAATATCCTTTTAGCTTATCTCTACCCAGTAGGAATTAGGGGCACGGCTAGGAATTGGCTTGCATCTTTTCAAGATGAGAGAGGACAAGAGGTATTGTGCCACCCTTTTTCTGCCAATTCCCGTAAACTAAATGTAGGAGTGCCACAAGGCTCAGCCCTGATTCTGACTCGGTTTGATGTTTACCTATCCCCCTTGGCTACCCTGGCAGAATATTTAGAGGTGGAAAGCTCCTGGTAGAATAGCGAGGCCTTCCCTGTCGACAAAATCTGCTACTGTCTCACAACGGTGTTTAGGTGGCTGTCTATGAATCAACTTAAATTTAGGGCTGGGAAGACAGAGCTGCTCTTCTTCCGTCTAGTTGCTGTGACACTGTAGCAGTCTTTTTGTCCATTTGCCGCCCCTCCCCCCCCCCGCAAACCCAAAATCTGGTGGTCAAAAAACTTGGGCTTCAAATCTGATGTACAACTGCTTTTTCGCACCAAAGTTAACTCAGTAGTGGGCACTTGTTTTGCCCTCCTTCGAGTGCTTCAGAAGTTCCCTATTCTCAAGTGATTCAAGCCCTGATAACGTCACGGCTTGACTATGGAAACAGACTCTACTCAGGCCTGCCCAAATACCTTATTGATAGGCTGAGGCGGTCCAGAATGCAGTGGCTCACACAATCGTCGGGCTCCCCCATTATTCCCATTTGGCATGTCTTCTTAAGAGTCTTCACTGGCTCCCCGTGAGGAAGAAGATCTTTTTTAAGACACTGCACGTTACCAAGAAAGCCCTTTACAGAACTGGCTAGAGCTATCTACAATACAGAATTAGGTTCTACACCCCACAGAGTAACCTTTGTTCTGTAAATCTTTGGCTTGCCAAAGTTCCAGGGTTCAGGAAGGCAAGGTAAGGGGGCAGGATCCCTTTGTTTCCCGGCCCCTCACTCTGGAATAAACTTCCACTGGCACTCAGATACATCAAGGCAACACTGGTGTTCCAAAAAGAAATGAAGATCTGGCTCTTTTACAGGCCCAACACTTTTCCCTCCTATTTGTCCCACGGATACTCTTCTGCAGTAGCACCAGGACACTCCTTGGAGTAACAGTTGTGCTTTATAAATAACTCCACACAGACATAGACAAGTGAGGTGCCATTTTAATTGGGAGACTTAGGGAAATGCTGTGTGGTAGGAAATTTCTGGTTTCTTTTTGAAGCATGAAATATGGCACAGCAATGCAAGGAAAATTTGACTTTAGTCACATTTTGAGGTTGCAGGACATTGTAGGTAAGATCACTTTTTAGGATCCACAAGAGAGACATCACCATGTGCTCCCCTGGGTGTTTAGTTTACAAAAACATCTAGAGTTGGTAGATCTAGAGAGACTGTACACATTGGCAGAGAAAAACAGAAAAGACAATTATTACTGAACAACAATGTATTCCTCAAGCACACACACATACTGGTTGGATTTGGCACAAGGATGAGTGAAGGTTCAGTATATACAAATTTACAAACAAGAGATTTTGCAAAACTGAAATGCACTGTTAATTATTGAAAGGACAAAAACTGAACCAGTGACTCAAAGCATGTGAGCTATAAAGCTGTCTCAAGGCCCTAACTGCTTTACAGACTATTCACACACCTTTCGTATGTGATACACAAGACCATTCACACTGCCAGCCGCAGAACCAACACAATACAACATTGACAAAAAGAGACAATGTATATCCTGCCCGTGAAAGACAGAAAAGACAAATATATTTGCACAACCACCTGAACCATTGGCTTAAAGCTTGTGAGCTGTAAAGCCACAACAATGCACCAACCTCTCCAGAGGCCCATCATAAACCTTTCACACTGAGAAACAAACAAAACCATTCACACTGCCAGCTGCGATCCCAGCACATAACAACACTCACAACAGCAGACAGCACCTTTCAACGGCCCATTTACATGCCCACATGCCTGACACAGAAACCACACCGGCTGGCGGATAGTGTGGACTGGTGTTTGGCTACCAGTGTGTGTAGTGAACAGCAGCAAGTCCCTACTCATGCACCGCCAGCCAAGCACCAGTCCACACTCACCGCCAGCCAAGCGCTAGTCCACGCACATCGTCAGCCATGCGCCAGTCCCTGCACACAGCCAGCCAAGCGTCAGTGCCCTTACACACAAAATGTCAGCAAGCGCCAGTCCACAAACCACCAGCCAAGCGCCAGTCCACGCACACCACCAGCCAAGCGCCAATCCACGTACACCACCAGCCAAGTGCCAGACTGCAGAGACCGCCATCACATTTAGTTTTTTTTATACAAAAAAGAAAACCAAACACATTTTAAGTAGATACAAAACTGCAAACACAAAAGCTGAAACTAACTACATTGCACAAATGCCAACCTTGAAACTGAACAAAAAATATAAAACAATACAAACTTGGCAGTTCACTTTACTAATCATGGATGCTCCCAAAAATTATTTTGCGTGTGGTACATTCTAAAACAAGCAGGCACACACAGCGTGTATTTTGAATTTTTTCTTTCACATTTGTAGTGTTTCTCATTTTTTATTTTCTTCCTGTTTAAAAAGTGAAAGTGCAATACACGGTGTCTGCTCTGTGTCCTAACTACAAATTAATAAATATTTTATGTTTCACATCTTTTTTACATTTACAAAATAAAACAAAATTTAAGAATGTGTGTATTAATATGTTATGGTGAACATTGAGTTTCCTATGCATTTTAGTTCATAAACTTACTTGAAGTGTGGGGATTTGTAAACATGGCGTAGGTAAGTATTTGATATGGGTATGTAATATGAAGCATGTGGTCAGATAAGATGACTAGCTAGCTTGCAATTTCTTAATATTATTTTGTAAATGTTGCATTGATTAGCACTGACATTAAACTTTGCGCTTGTTTAAAAAATTACCTGCAGGGATTCCATTGGCCTTCATCTAGCAGTTTTAGATGGAGACATACATCTTGGAAGAGAAGGTACGTGATTATGTCAATTGAAACCTAACTCTGAATACAGTGGCCAAGGTATGGCTTGGATTACACAGTCTGTCATGTTTGGAATCAGGGGAGTAGCCAGAAAATTAAAATAATCATCCATTTGCACCTAAGCTCTGATGGTACTAAACAAGCATGGCATGTCAGCCAAAACCTCCCTAGAAGAACTCCCTTATCTCTTTAACCAAAGAATTGATCCATTCATCCTTTCACCCTTCCATCTACCTGCTGATATCCACCATTTCATCTTTACATTTGTGCCATTCATTCTTTTATTCATCATTCAATCTTTCACCATTCCATCCATCCATTGGCCATTACATTCATCCATTCAACTGTACAAACATCCATCATCCATACTTGCATCCATCCATCAAAATATACATACATAATTTGACTTATCCATCCATCAATAAAGCCTCTCATACATCAGTTGATCCTTTTGCCCATTCATTCATCCATGCATCATCCATCCTCTCCAATTTCCATTTATTTTGCAGGCTATCTTCTCAAATTTCCATTTACTATGCTATCCATTCATCCTCTCAAATGACCAATTACTATGCCATCCTTTCACCCACCCACCCATGCTCTCAGATTTGCATTTTCTATGATATCCTTTTGCCCACACATCCATCCTCTCCCATATCTATTTACTCTGCCATCCATCCTTCCATCATCCATCCATCCATCCTCTCAGGTCCCCTTTTACTCTGCCATCCTTTCAATTTACCCACCCATCCATCCATCAGCAGATTTCCATTTACCCTGTCACCCATTCACCCATCCATAAATTCATCCATCCATCCATCCATCCATCCACTCAACCATCCAGTCAACCATCCCCTCATTTTTCAATTTACTCTGCCAAACTTGTATCCATCGACACATACATCCATCTCAGATTTCCATTTATTGTGCCATCTTTTCATCCACCATCTCAGATTTCCATTTACTCTGCGATCTTTTCATCCACCCATCCACTCATCCTCTCTGATTTCTATTTACTCAGCCATCCTTTCATCTAGCATCTACCTATCATCCCACCTAATTGACCTCCAATCCGTTCACTCTATCATCTACCCATTCTTTCACATACTCATCCATCCATCCTTTGAGCCTTCCATCCTTTCAAACACATTCATCCTTTTACCTACCCATCATTCCATTATTTCACTCATCCATCCTTTTATTCACCCATCCTTCCATTCTTTCTTCCACCCATCTTTTCACCCACTCATCCATCTATCCTTTCATCCATCCATCCTTTTAACCACTCATCCATCCATCCTTTCATCCACCCATCCTTTCACCCACTCATCCTTCTTCAACTTACTCATGCATGCATTTCTTCATCCTCCTTTCTCTTTTCCATCAGCCTTGCTTTCTTCCTATTAACAAAAATCATAAGCTTTTATTATCTGCTACGTTGCGGACAGTGGTGGCTCCTCCACTAAGGTAGAGGAGCACCGCCCCACTGCTTAACAGCAGTGTAAGACAAATTAAATGCTTATAACTGAAAGTTATTATCATTTCATTTTTTCCTATTGCAGGTGTGGCAGCTTTGCCAGTGGGGCGAGGCTGCTCTGCTGACAGAACAGAGAAGGGGAGGAGTGGTTTTCACTCCCTAAAGGCGCATGAATGTTCACCACACAGGCATACATACATCCATAAAGAGCTAAATGCAGCCCAATGTGTCTGGAACTTGGTATTTGCATGTTGTGTGTTTATGTCTGTTCCTGTGTCACACTGTGTGCCTATGCGTATATCCAGGTGCATGTGTTTGTACCGACACTGAGGCGTAGTGGCGCAGATTATAAGGGTAGAATCAGTCTGGGATTAAAACAAAGACGCTGACAGGTAGGTGGCACTGGTAGGTGGCACTGAATGAGTCCCTTATTTCGTTTAATGTCTCAGATCTTGTAGATAGCAGCTGAATTGCAGTAGCAGTGCTGATCCTCGCCATATCTCACAATGTGGGGACGGTGTAAAAGAAACCCCTGAACTTCCCCTCTAGTTGGAGAAAAGAGCTTTTTCTGACCTCCTTCTCACTACACCGGGAGCCTTACAATGCTGTCCAGGTGGTACCACCCATGGTAATCCAGGCAGCAGGTTAGAAAAGCTTACCATCTTCTGTAAAGTAAGAGAAGTTTGTTTTATAATATGGTACTTCTATAATAGTGCCTCGACGTCATACTCGCATGTTTATAGCCACCAAACAAAACACAATTGTATTCAGCTGTATAGATAACATCAAGCTGGCATCTATAGCACAGTCACAAAAGAAAGAAGACATCTCAATTTGCTGTTGCTTTTGATCAAAAATTGCCTAGGTCTTTTATTCCATTGCTTTTTCTAATGACACCCTGGAACTCAGATACACCTCAAATACTTCAGTGGAAGCTTCTCCATCAAGTGAGTTTCTTCATTGCTTTGTTGTGTGCTTGGCTTTCCCCGTGAAGTGTTCATCCTATAATCGCTTATGTCAGTCTGAATAGCTCAACCTATAGGCCTGAAGTGTTTTCTTCTGCAATTCGTTGTGCTGCGAATCTTTTGTGAAACATCAATGGCAGTGCTTCATTGTTCTCCCCTGCTCTTTATCTAATTCCAATCACCCTTTCCTGTCTCTCGAAATACTTTCCGAGTTCCATACTGCTCGAGAAAGTCATGACTTTCTAGTAATATCAAGTGCATTCGTCACAAAAGCGCAAGCCCCCTACAACTTGTGCGTTTCGAACAGGAAACATGAAAGTTCAATACATCTGCATCACTACCCTTCGGAAAATTATTGTGAAGCTATTATGAAATATAATAGGTCATCAGACATCGTGTCAGTGAGATTCTGTTAAATTCTATCGATTAGTAACAATTTAGAGTCTAATGCAATATCTGTTCATCTGCTTTGTTTATTTACCTGTTTCCAAACTTACATAGACGTTTTTAACAGGGCATATGTTGTTTCACTTTCTTAAACGAAAAGGTTCACCATTATTATGCTCCTATTATAAGATACTAATCAGTGTTCTGATAATTATGTCAAGTAGACAGTGGGATGAAACCCTCATACATAAAAGTAGGCCTATGTCCTCATTCAAAGTGCTCAACAAATTTACATTTGGGAGAATCCTAATTGTAAGTGGGCCTGGGCAAAATTGTAATTGCGCTGGCGTAATTTTGGCAATTTTTGCGTAATGAAACTGCTGGGTAATTACAAAGATTATGCCTTTGCTCCGGATCATGGTGAAATCGTAACCCATGTTCCACTGATACAACGCAATCAGACAAACACGAACTGCATCTTCCCAGTGGCAGCGACGCGTTCTTTGACGCAGGCAGCCAATTTAAGGTCGATTTTTTACCTGGGTAGACCGTAATTTTTGAGTGCGAAACTACAAATCAGAACATACGAGTCAGTTCTAATGCAAGAGACTGAAAAATCAACTCAAAATTACATTTTCAAGTTGAATTTTTATCTGAATGGACAGCACTGAGTATAAAACACATTTTTTTTTATTAGCAGGAAGAAATACTATAGAGACTGGGAGGCTACTATACATACAGTAGCATCACCCTCTTCCTGAAGACTCCCCCCTCTGCTTTGTTCAGCCCTTGGGTATTTTGGATTTGGCTTGGGGGGGGGGGGGGGACTTCACCCGCTTTTTCTCAGCAATCTCTGCTGCTTCCACACTCTTAGAATTTTTACTTCTGGGGAAAAATCAGGTAAGTTCAATGCAGTACTTTACAAAATGTTTGTTGTTTGAGGCTAGGCAAGCACCACTAATTTCATATTTTTTTTATTTTTTCTTCTTTTTGTTTGTTGTAGGAGGATCTGGAGTTAAGAGTAAGGCGCCCTTGTGGAATTATATTATTTAAGGAAAAATGTGTGCACATTTTTGGGATGGTAGAAGCCTGGGGTTATTCAATGCAATTTCTTCATTTAATTGTAGTTTTTGTGTGAATGTTGTACAGTTTTGTTAAACATTTCATTGTGTTGTTGATTTACTATTTGGGACAGGCAACCCTGTAATATTACTTGGGTGTGTTTTCAATGTATTTTTCACATTCTCACTGCTGCTGTGATATATTTTTTTAAATCAATATAGGGGCCTGTGTATGGCCTTGTGTTAAATGCTAAATGTACGTTATTTTTTGTCTGCGTGTGCTTGTTGGTGGCTAGGGTCAGGGAGGCTCCAGGAGTCCAGACCAAGTAGCCAGACATGTTCCTTACCTTCTTCCAATGCTCATCATGTTGTATGTGTGACATGATTGATATTATGTTTTACTTTTGTCTGAAACTTTTGAACCTATGCACAATGCTATTTCAGATGTCATCAGTGATGTTATCTATGATGTCATAAAACAAATCATATATGATGCCTTAAATGACATTTTCAACTAACTAATATGTAACTATAACCTTTGTTTTTTCAGTGATTTTTTAAAATGTAAGTAGGATGTGCATCACCATGTGCCCAACTCTCGCCGCAAATGGCCCGAAGCTCCTGCCGGCTCTCCAGCCAGCACCCATTGTGATGCCGGCAGGAGATGCCCATTGCATTTTTCCCTGGGTGCCCAGAGCCAACCTGGGGCACCCACACATGTTTTTTAAGTTAGGGCTGTGGGAGGAGGCCCAATGCCTCTACAGCCCCTGCCGGCCCCCAAGCTAGCAACTGTAGAGGCTGCCAGTGGGAGCCAGCAATTTTTTTAAGCTGGTGCCCCGTGCCCATCCAGAGCACCCAATATAGCCCAAATCGTTGGGGGACTCAGCGGGAGCCTCAATGCCCCCATGGCCCGAGCCAGGTCCCCACCCAGTAGCCAGAGTGGGTGCCAGCGTGAGTCGACTCTGTTTCTATGCCCCATCCCAGGCAGGGAAAAAGGTTTGTTTCTTGCCTGGGAGAGTGCACACAGAAAATAACGTTTATTTTCCCTTCCTGCACTCTCACAGTCATGGAACGCAACAGTGTCCCAGGGGATGGGGTGCCCAGGAAACAGCACTTATCGGAATCTCGGTAATGGGGTACTCTGCGCTGATCTAAGTCCTAGGTGATGGGGTTCTGGGACCTCTATGAAGCTAAGGGAGAGGGCTGGAAGCCCCCCTCCCCTAAAAAAAAGCAATCAGCCATGGAGGATGGGGATCCCAGGGCCTAAATAAGGCTCAGGGAGGGCCTTATGCTGTACTTCACGCATAGCTACTATTAATTCCCTCAAAAATAATAATAAGTGAATGTGATACTAAACAATGGTTAAAAACAGATATGAGGATGCTGCCTAACTTTTCTTGTTTCATTAAGGTACCCTCCCATGCTTACAAATGTGTAATCAAGTCTTAGAAACATCCCCAAGAAGCATTACAAAAAAATAATTTCGGCAGAATTCCCATTGGGGTCGCGAATCCCACCGAAATGATTAAAAAAAATGAAGCGCGGGCTTCTGCGCTTCATTTAAATGGGGCCCCTGGGTGGGCCAAGTCCAGGGGGCATTGCCCAATTAATAATAGCGGGGGTCCATGGGGCCCCCCGCAGCCCCAGGGACCGCCACCTCCCGGGGCTATGCTGATTGTTTACGGGGCACACGGACCCCGCAGCCAATTACAAATGGTTTCCATATTCAATATGTTAGGTATTTGGACAGCATCGCGCTTAACACATAAATGGTGGCTCTTTGTGCAGATGGTACTAAGTGTGGCAAGAACAGAAGGGACGCAGCTCCGTATTACAGATGAGGACACGCGGAAAAGGGATGTTGTCACAGTAGCACACATGACCCCCTTACAAAGATTGGAAACTAATGAAGCCATCTGCCCCCCGCATCCCGGCACGTAAGAGCGTGTCTGAAGATCCCAGGAAGGGTGGGGGGTAGGGGGCATCCAGGGGCGGCCTTAGGCATGTGCAAGCTGTGCTCCTGCACAGGGCCACCAAACCCCAGGGGCTACCATGCCAAAATATATCCTTAATATAATAATCCACTGAGGATGGGTACATATTTGCGTGGCGGCCCCTGGCAGGGATTTGGTGGCCCCCGGGTCGGTTCCACTTCCAAACACCCTGGACCCCCTCTTCACTGGCCTCGGTGCTCCGCCCCGCCCAGACCCCCTCTTCCGGGGCCCCCTACCTACGCTCCCTGCCCAGGGCCACCATGAGCCTAGAGCCACCCCTGGGGCATTTGAGAGTGCCCAACCACTTCAGAGCCTTCAAACCTCCTATAAATCACAGGCTATCCTGTGCTGCGTGCCCACCCTGATGGGGCGGAGTAAACTCACTGGTCTGTGACAATGGACACATATTCGCAGTATACTTTTTCACAACAAGGCTCAAGATGGCATTTTGTGTATGGCATATAAACAACAAAAAAGTGAAGCTAGAAAGTCAAGGGCTTTCAGCAGGAGTCACTCATGTTTTTATAAAAAGAGCTCTCACTCACCAACCTAGTTGGTGACATGCTTCATCATTGTGCCCCCACCAGAGAGACTGAGTGCCTCTCCGGTGTGCACCAACGCCTAATTACAGCGGAGCAGGGTTTTTTCGGTGGCAAGTGCAGGTGCTGGTGCATGAAGTTAAGATAAAATGGGGCATACTACTTCCTAACTACATTTTATTAGGTGGAGAGTAATGCCAGGTTGAAAATATGTGATGGATTTTATGGCTGAGTAGATTAATCAGTCACATCCAAGGTTAAAATGCCGGGTCGACAGGTTTCAGCCTCTCATTGCTATTTGCAAGGCATTCGTCAGGACCAGGGACCATGGCGGTATGCACATGCTAAGGTGCACCCAAACCTATGGTCTCAGAAAGGGACTGGATTACTCATGGTTCCAAGTCTTATAGCTTCAGGATTACTGAACGCATAGTATGAATATTCATGTATCCATGCTCCTGCACATGAATCCAGTTGAAACCATTTCCAACTGGTCAACTGGAATTTCTACCAGAGGAAAACACTGGGATTACCTCTACATTCCCTGTGAGGGAGGTGGTGTGTTTTTTTAAGGTAGATGGGCGATATGTTGCCTCCAGACTCTTAGATGTTTTTTGTGTGCCGGGGCGGTGTCACTCTCAGACGTTATTGAACAGTAGTTGCATTTGTAGGCGGGCTCTTTTAGGATTAGTGAAGAAGGTGCACTGCCAAGGGGTTTTGTTCTAGATTGTCTAGGTAAGGATGTAGGGTCAATGTAAAGCATGTGCTTCTCGCGTGCCAGCAGGTACCGGTGCTGGAAGTGGATTATTCTCTGATTTGTGGAAGGGTGGGTGTGCACATGCATGCTGAGCCTAAGGTGGGACATTCCCTGCATTTCTGACTCAGAGACAAATCCCATCCCTGCAGTCCCTGATAGTGGCACTCTGCTCACCTGTTTGTGTGGGCGGGGTTTACTGAACATTCTAATACAATGCCATGATTCGGAGTTGTGGGTTCAGGCCAGCGCATGGCATCGCTTACTTCCACTCATTTTTCTGTTCTGGATGTGGAAATTTGTGACGTGCGGGGCTCCAGGGGGATATTATTGGGAATGCACTGATGTTTTCCCATCCCATTATTCCATGTAGCTCCTGGGCCATGGAGGCCACTGGTCGCAGACCAGCTGGGTATTGCAGTATGTCCACACTGTGCATTGTGCACCGCAAGATGTCAGACATTGTCGGGTGAGCCAACACACACGGCGGCGTGTCACGGAAGCAGACCTGTCGGGCTAGGATAGGATGCCACACCACGTGCCCATTCATAAAAATCCCAATCTGAGTCATACCTTTCACAGTGCAGGGATCCCATATAATGGTGTGACGTCTTTCGCGGGGAACGAGGCCTGATGGGTCCTTCTCTGATGTATCCTGTGGTCTGGCGCACTTCCCGCGCGCGGCCCTGAGATCTGGGCCTGGTAAACAAGAAGGCAGGTGACAATGGTCCAGACTAAGGCAATGAGCACTCGTTGTTTGCCCAGCCTTTTCGAGAGATTGCGGCCCCTGCTCCGTGCTGTCAATGCAGTCAACTTCCCGGCGCTAATGATGAGATTCCTAGCACCTAAAGGGAGCTGTCCTCACTAATTAGGGGCTCAACGGAGGGGGAACTGCAGTGCCGACCATGTGGGGCTAGTGGGGCTACCCGCTGGAGTCTGTACCCAAAGACAGATTACTCCGCTGGTCCTTTACCCTACATTCCTTAAATAACCCCCTCTGTTTATTTTTACATTTTATGCATTTATGCTTTCTTCATGCTTCTATTCCTGCTTCAAAGCGCTAGATTTCAATCATGTCACTCCGTTTGCTATTTCCCCTTGGTTCAGGTTTCCAGCCTTCGTTCTCGTGCAGGCTCTTCCTTTGTGGTGTTTAATCGTAGTTGGCGGTCCTGGTGAGTTCTAAAGTAGGTTGGACCTTTCAGAAATCTTGCATCTCGACCCCAAGGATGTCTTCCTATCCTAACCAGCACAACAGGGGCAGTGTCAAGAAAAAGCATTGGCAACGCAGCAGAGGCAGGTGGAGCCCCCCTGCACAGAGGCACCTCTTGTGATTGGCCTCTGCCCTGTCTTTTTTAACAGGTCCGGCAAGGGCATGTGGATGCTTTGCCTGTGGCTGGTGGTGGGCAGGCCTGTGCTCATGTTGTGGGTGACCTTGCAGGACCCCAGGAAGGCATCTACAAAGAGTTCCTCAGAATCGGGGGTCATTTCTGAGGCCATCCAGATGCTGCATGAGGTGTTCTCCATAGGAAACGTGCCCCCCAACACCATACCTCATCAGAAGCCCCTTCAGTGTATGTTGGATCTCTTCAACACGATGTCGGACCTAGACGGCATCACCAAAGGCCACGGACTGCAGCAGGGCAACATGGTGAAGCGCTTCGAGGATAAAGGTAAAGGCCGGGCCCTGGTGTAAGGTACGAATGGGCGGGTGTCACCTGCCGGCCTCATTTCTCAGTCCGCAATCAAGGGAGCCTCAGGTTATTGTTATTATGTTGCACATGTGTGTGTATATGTATGTGTGTTTGCATATGTATATTCACTGAAACAGGTTTCAGGGAGGTTATAGTTAGAAAATAGCATTTAAAGAACCTTGAAAATTCACAGGTTTCAGGGACGTTATAGTTAGTTGGACATTTCACTCACACAAAACCGAGGAATTCTGCAGTTAAAGTTAGTTCAGCTAACTATAACTTGCGCCCCCAATGCACTGCTGATGATGTCACATATTACATCATTCATGATATGGTCAGTGACATCACTGATGACATCTCAGATGACATCGCTGATGACATCACTGATAACATCATCCAGTGACTGTGTGTTTCTGTAAAGTTTAAATGTTTTATATATATATATATATATATATATATATATATATATATATATATATATGTTATATGTTATAGTTAGCTACACATTTCACTCGTATAGAACCATTGAAATTCCCCCGATATAGTTAGTTGTACTAACTATAACTCGCACACCCACAATCCACTGCTAATGATGTCACATATTGCATCATTCATGACTTGGTCAGTGACATCACTGATGACATCTCAAATGACGTCACTGATGACACCACTGATGACATCATCCAGTGAAAGTGGTTTAGTTCATTATTTAAATATGTATTATATATATATATATATAGCAATCTGACTTGAAGACTGAGTGGATGTATACGTGTGTGAATGGAGCATTTAGTACCAATGTGATTGACTGTCTAAGTGAGGAATTTTAAGTGTCTCACTAAATTTATGGGATAGTCATTAAACTGAAAGAATACCTGTATCACTCTATCTCTTGTTGTGTAAACTACTACATAGGTTGGCTACTACCTATGTGAAAGTCTACATTAGTTAGTAATTATTTAAATTAGTATTTGTATGGAATAGTGTATGAATGTGTGTGTGGTTGGGTGGGACGTGTGTGACTGTGGAAAGATGTGTAAATAGTTGATTTAGTAAGTGTATGAGGTTAAGACTATGCGGAACCAGTTGTTTGGGTGAGTGAAGCTCTTTATTTGTGTGATGAGTAATGATATTTCTCAATGATATATGTCCAACAAACTAAAAATATAAAAGGCAGTGTGTGTGACAGTTATTGTATATAAATAAGTATACATAATACTCAGTGATTGTATGATTGATGTATGGGTAACTGTATACTTGTAATACTGATTTTATAACACGCTAAGTATGAGTTACTATCTATATGAATAAAGAAAGTGGTGTTTGTGTAAGTGAGTAGTTTAGTAAATATAAGTATGATCAATTGTTTGAATAAGTGAGTAGGGTGTCTGCATAAAGGAAAAGGATATGTAGGTATATAAGTATATTTAATAGTGTTCTATTGATCTTTGTTAGCATGTATGAGTGAATCTATAGGTAAGTGTTTAGATGTGTGTGTAGATGTAGGAATCACTGAGTGGGTTTTTAGAAACTTGTACTGGTGTGTCAATGGTTTCAAATATGGTACTTCTTATTTTATAATGAGTGTTAAAAGAATATGCTACTGTATGATCAGGTGTATCGGCTTGTCACATGAATGATATCAACAGTGATGTCATCAGTGATGTCATTTAAGATGTCATCAGTGATGTCATGAGTGATGTCACTGACCATGTCATGAATGATGTAATATGTGAAATCATCAGCAGTGGATTGAGGGTGCGAGAGTTATAGTTAGTACAACTAACTATAAAGGGGGAATTTCAATGGTTTTCTACAAGTGAAATGTGTAGCTAACTATAACACCCATAAAAACCTATGTTTTTTTCAGTGAATTTCTAAGGTTTTTTAAATGCTAATTCCTAACTATAACTTATATGAAACCTATGGTTTTTTCAGTGAATTTCAAAGGTTTTTGAAATGCAAATTTCTAAGTATAACATGTCTGAAACCTATAGTTTTTTTCAGAGAATTTGAAAGGTTTTTTAATTGCTAATTCCAACTATAACATGTCTGAAACCTATGGGTTTTTCAGTGAATTTCAAAGATTTTTTTACATACATTTTTTTTCATTATTTTATATTGTTCATAATATATTTAAATTATTTTTATTATTTTGTTCTTTTTTTTGCAGTTGCGTACCTTACGAACACCCGCCTCATTTACTGCGTGAAACGTGTCTGCCATTTTAGGGTCGCTGTCTAGGATCCGCGAAGGGTGTGCAATGGGTACAACTTTTCCCACATGGTTGCTATGCGACTTGTGCGCGACGCTTTACGCATATGCGAGATGTACATATAACGCAACGTGACGGACGCACGGTAGCGCGTGACGTTATATACATATCAGCCGTGGTGTGTGCGCGACTTCCACGATTTTTTCAATGTTGAAAAACTTATTTTGATATATTTAATGTAAATATGAATACAAGACATTATCTGAGGTTATTATTTTAATAATTTTCTTTAATTTTCTTAAAAAGTACATCACTGTTATCCTATGGAAATTCACTTAGCAGGTAAATAGTATTATCGTTACCTTTTCTTACTCAGTGGAGGATCCTGGATCCAGGACTGCTGCATCTCCTCTAAACAGTTAAAAGAATGCAAATTGCCAGAGACGCACCGAAGCCCACGTGTTTTTTTTTAAAATATCGCTAGAATGCGCGGATCATATGCGCAACTCGCAATTTTTCCCCAAAAAAGACAAGAAAATAGGGGCCCTGGAAGACCTTGTGGGAACCCCTGAGGAGACCTAGAGGATCAGGGTGTGTCTTCCCTCCCCCTTTTCACGTCTTAAACACACATTTCACATGCTTATTCAGCCTCCCTTGTACCAACACATAAAATAGCTGCCGGCAGTTTCTAGTTTTGAATGTTGACAACCACTTGACAACCAATTAGCCTTCAGTGCATGATCGGAAGGGTGCGCTTATGGTACGATGACAATAAGCGGAGTATACGTATTCCATTTTTTTCTGGGAAGTGTGCCGTGTGGCCCCCCTCCCGTTCCCAATTCCGGGCATCGGGGTCCCCAGCCCCCGGTGCATGGCTAATTATATATTATTATTTTATGGAGGAGGGCTGCAAAGTCCCCCTCCTTAAGCCTCTTCAAGACCACGTATTTCATTTTATTTGCTCATGCTCAATTACAACGTGCCCAATCACAGCTCTCACACCCAGTGACATCATGCAGAAACAATTATCCTTCTGCAAAGCATTTATAAGCTGCCAACCTTCTTGAACTTTTCCTATTCCGCAGTCACAGCCATTGAGAGTGTTCGTATCCACTTCTTTGTAGGTGAGCACTTTTTTTAAGAGTAATTAAATTAATTAATCTGAACAATCTTTAAATACTGCGTAATGCAATTTATGTTCGATTTGACAATGTTGTTTTTAAGCACGCTTTCCTACTTTTTTATATCGTTAAAGATGGCTTCGTAACTTTTGTTTCTGGGCAAATCACTTAATCCTGGTGCATTTGTTTAATTTGCCAAGCACCACATGGCCGCTCCTACAGCAGTGTGCTACGTGCTGTTCAAGTGAATGCGATGTCGTTTTTCTCGTGTAAATTGTGCGTCATTTTATAAGTAATGTTTTCGGCAATAATGTATTTTAGCACGATTTCCAGCTCTTATACCTCAAATATTTTGCCTTAGTAGGCGATGTTTCTGGGCAAATCACTTAATTCTGCCGCCTTTCATTATTTAAGTAGTGCGCCACGTGCTGCTTCCTCCCCATACTCTGCAAATATAATCGATTGGTCAAAGTTGTATTTTAGCACGATCTCCATATTTTTTTAATAAGGTTAAACTTGATTTGCTATCCTTTGTTCTGTGCAAATCACTTAATCCTGCTGCGTTTGTTTAATTTACCAAGTGCCACGTGTCCGCTCCCGCAGCAGTGTGCCACGTGCTGTTCAAGTTAATGCGATGTAGTTTTTCTCGTGTAAGTAGTGCGTCACATGCCCGATGCATTGCAAAGTAATGTTTTTGGCAAAAGTGTATTTTAGCGCGGTTTCCAGCTCTTATAACTTAAATATTTTGCCTTGGTAAGCGATGTTTCTGGGCAAATCACTTAATCCTGCTGCATATAATTTTTTAAATAGTGCGTCACGTGCTGCTTCCTTCCCATGCACTGCACATGTAATCGATTGGTCAATGTTGTATTTTAGCACACTCTCCATGTTTTTTAATAACCTTAAACTTAATTTGCCCCCTGTTCTATCTCATTATACAGATATCTCAATCATGAGACGTGCTGGTCGCCACAAGCTGTCCTGCCCATACACTATACCACGTGGAGGTGAACAACTCAGCACACCAGATCCACTGACTGCTCTCCATATGTTATCAGCTAAAAATTGCAATGGACCTAATGGAGTTATCAGGTTTGTCTTCAACATTTCATGATCGAAAACCCTTCTGAGATAAGCATTTGTGTATTTCATGTGTTTGCAGACATATAACTGTGTTATTGTCATGTTTTACTAGAATTCTTAGGCATTCTGAAATCAACCAAACGTACAAAAAGCATGTCCTCCCGATTTTATTGCCCAAATATGTGATTTAAAATTGAACAATGTATAAGTTATAATTTTTTCTTGCTTCTATAAATATTTTTATAAAATATTATCTGCATTGTGATAGTCTTATAGACGTTTCTTTCTGAAACCCATTTCTCATTTAAATGCTCATTACACGTTTTCAGCCTGTACTTCAGATGCAAAGTAACAATTAAAAAAAAAAAAAAAAAATTAAACTTGTCTTTTAATTTAAGTCCAAAAAGGGTTCTATTAGATCAAGCCCAAGAGTTTAGCGCGGTTTCCAGCTCTTATAACTTAAATATTTTGCCTCGGTAGGCGATGTTTCTGGGCAAATTACTTAATCCTGCCGCATATAATTTTTTAAATAGTGCGTCACGTGCTGCTTCCTCCCCATGCACTGCACATGTAATCGATTGGTCAAGGTTGTATTTTAGCACACTCTCCATGTTTTTTAATAACCTTAAACTTTATTTGCCCCCTGTTCTATCTCATTATACAGATATCTCAATCATGAGACGTACTGGTCGCCACAAGCTGTCCTGCCCATACACTATACCACGTGGTGGTGAACAACTCAGCACACCAGATCCACTGACTGCTCTCCATATGTTATCAGCTAAAAATTACAATGGACCTAATGGAGTTATCAGGTTTGTCTTCAACATTTCATGATCGAAAACCCTTCTGAGATAAGCATTTGTATATTTCATGTGTTTGCAGACGTATAACTGTGTTATTGTCATGTTTTACTAGAATTCGTAGGCATTCTGAAATCAACCAAACGTACAAAAAGCATGTCCTCCCGATTTTATTGCCCAAATATGTGATTTAAAATTGAACAATGTATAAGTTATAATTTTTTCTTGCTTCTATAAATATTTTTATAAAATATTATCTGCATTGTGATAGTCTTATAGACGTTTCTTTCTGAAACCCATTTCTCATTTAAATGCTCATTACACGTTTTCAGCCTGTACTTCAGATGCAAAGTAACAATTAAAAATAAAAAAAAAATTTAAACTTGTCTTTTAATTTTCCTTGCTATCTATTTCTGAATTTTTAGATCATGGAAGTCCAAAAAGGGTTCTATTAGATCAAGCCCAGGAGTTTAGCGCGGTTTCCAGCTCTTATAACTTAAATATTTTGCCTTGGTAGGCGATGTTTCTGGGCAAATCACTTAATCCTGCCGCATATCATTTTTTAAATAGTGCGTCACGTGCTGCTTCCTCCCCATGCACTGCACATGTAATCGATTGGTCAAGGTTGTATTTTAGCACACTCTCCATGTTTTTTAATAACCTTAAACTTCATTTGCCCCCTGTTCTATCTCATTATACAGATATCTCAATCATGAGACGTACTGGTCGCCACAAGCTGTCCTGCCCATACACTATACCACGTGGTGGTGAACAACTCAGCACACCAGATCCACTGACTGCTCTCCATATGTTATCAGCTAAAAATTGCAATGGACCTAATGGAGTTATCAGGTTTGTCTTCAACATTTCATGATCGAAAACCCTTCTGAGATAAGCATTTGTATATTTCATGTGTTTGCAGACGTATAACTGTGTTATTGTCATGTTTTACTAGAATTCGTAGGCATTCTGAAATCAACCAAACGTACAAAAAGCATGTCCTCCCGATTTTATTGCCCAAATATGTGATTTAAAATTGAACAATGTATAAGTTATAATTTTTTCTTGCTTCTATAAATATTTTTATAAAATATTATCTGCATTGTGATAGTCTTATAGACGTTTCTTTCTGAAACCCATTTCTCATTTAAATGCTCATTACACGTTTTCAGCCTGTACTTCAGATGCAAAGTAACAATAAAAATAAAAAAATGTAAACTTGTCTTTTAATTTTCCTTGCTATTTATTTCTGAATTTTTAGATCATGGAAGTCCAAAAAGGGTTCTATTAGATCAAGCCCAGGAGTTTGTGAATGGAGTGAGTGACCAATCTCGGCCTAACATTTGTTTAATGCAATACTATTTCCTATTTTGCTGTCCAAATATAACCTCTGATGATTACTTTTCATCCCCAATCCTATTGAGAACAATTGTTTTTATGAACATTAAAATTAAGCTTGGACATATGTACAACATATACATTTTTAACTCTTTTTTCAGTTACCACAATGTTACATAAGTCAGCAGCAAGTTACCAACATTGAAGAAAGTATATTCTCCTGTTCCAGTTTATTTCACCAATGTTTCAAATATGGCATGAACTAGTTGTATGAAGCCAGAGAGATTCACAAATTTTTAACGGACAACTTTAAGGTAATATCACAATACGAATACTAGACGAAGTTAAAAAATAACGGATATAAGTACTTGAGGGGTTTTCGGTGGCAGATAATCTCAATTTCACACTTGTACGGATGGGTCTGTTACATAGTAGATCTCTGTATAAGTAAAGGATGATTAGGTATTAGGATGGCATACAGAGCTCCCAACCTTCTTACTTTTTTTCTTAAAGGGTTCCAAATTGGGGACGAATATTAGGCAGTGCAGTAGAGGTTGACGGTGTTACTCCACTGGTACTTGGGCCTCCTCATGAAGCAGGAGGAGCCTCTCTCAATCTCCTTAACTCTTCCCTTGCAAAGTTGACCAGATTCTTAGTCTGCAAGTGCTTCCACATACTTGAAGTTCTACACCAGTCCTCTTTATTGGGGTCTCCTCTTGAAAGCAGTCTTGCATATGCGGCAAGTAACTATTCTTGCATTCACCTTTTTTAAGACTTGTGAAAATTAATTTCAAAACATTCAATAAATACGGGGTCAATATGCATTGTGTCAAATGCTTTATTAAAAATATGCAGAAAATATTCCCTTTAATTGTTGTTAAGGTCTTTACAAGACAAGTTGAAAGGAGAAAGTAGGAGATGAATAACAGAGGTAGGACGTTATATCTAAAACTGCAAAAAATTGATAAAAAGGGTGAACCAAAGTCTGCATGTAAAATGCCAGTGGAAGCGTTTCAGGGACACTGCAAACATTTAAAAAAATATAAATATCGTCAAGTGTTACTTTGACTTGTAATGTTTGACCTCATTTAGTCACATCAATCTAATTTTAAACACTAATTTTCTTTTTTGTTTTGCAGATTAACTACAGCACTTCTTTTGGAGTCCATATTATATGTTGTTTATTATATTGTTTTGTTAGTTATAGTTCTAGTTACTTATTGTATTGTTATCTTTTAGTTATAGTTCCAGTTATTGTTTTTTAATAAACATTAATTTAAAAAGTACATACGTCTGTTTTTTTGTGGGGCTAGCAGTCATCAACAGAAATGATATTTATAATTTGAAGTATAATTCTGAGGCTAACTCATTAGCAACATAGTGTGGTGAACTTTTAACCTCTGTGCTCACGTAAGTGTTCCATGAACTGTTACTATTGTAACAGGCAGAAAGCTGTTTAGGGGTAGGGTTAAAAGTTACGGGCTGTACAAAAACCTTTATATTGACCCAGTATCTTCTACATCACAGAAAGGAAAGCAAAGTGAAACAAAACACTGTGTACCATATATACAACCCCCTTGCGCCACTTTCGGGTCCAAACCACCCCCCAACCTTACAAGTATGCGGGCATCAACGACCCCCCTCAAGTCCCGAGAACCACCCCCCCCCCTGAAATTTGTGTATTACGGGAGACAAACTGCCTATGTTTATATTTATTCACATGCTACCTTGCGTGATGCACCAGTAGGATGCAGGAGGCCTTCAGCCCCAGCAGCCCCAGCGTCAACCTGACCGAGACCTGGGATAAAAGCTGCAAGATCAGAATCAGAGCCTAAATATCCCGAACCTGCTGTTTGGAGTGAAACACCCGAAACTGCACCGAGTCCAGAACCGTTCCGATGAAGAGGAGCTTCTGAGAGGGGCACAGGTGTGACTTCAGCACGTTGATAGACAACCCCAGCAGCTGCAAGAGGTCGACCGTAGTCTGGAAGTGGGAGACGACTGTCTGGGGCGAGCACGCCTTCAACAACCAGTCGTCGAGATAGGGGAGACTGGAACATCAGATCTGCGCACATAAGTGAATAAACATGTGAATAAATCTTTCTACTTTTCTATGAGACTATAGAATATTGTCCATATACCACAACAATCTGCTTTTCAATATGCATGGCATCTATTAAAGAGATAGTGTACATATTACAGATGAAGGAAACAGAGTCTTCCTCATGAACTTTAGACTCTGCATCAGTACTTACTTATAATTACTAAAATCTCTCAATAAACAGAAGGGCTCTTTGTAGAACCACCCAACATCTATAAACATAAGCTTGATATATATCTAAAAAATAGTTGCCCGCTATCTGCCTCAATCAAAATGTCAATCCATCAGGGTGAGAGGCATGCCGGCACCATTGCCTTTGATGCGTGACATCCTTTAAGGGCAACCTTGTGGAACGATGTTATGCAGCAGGTCCGGCCGCGTGGATGTCCTGATGCTGGCAAAGCATTCCCTGGCGTTTGTACTTCAAGCGCCGTCGGGGACCGAGGGGGCCTTGGACTTCAGAAAGACTGGGTAGCACTGACAAGGGTGCCAGCATGCCTCTCACCCTGATGGATTGACATTTTAATTGAGGCAGATAGCGGGCAGCCACTTGGCGAAAGAACTATTGAAGTCTTTTTCCGGCAATATTGGGACCACAGTAACCATCATGCCTGTGATGACGCCCATTAGGGCGGGACTTTACAATCTATTAAAACCATGTTCTGCTAAGCCCGCATCCTGCCTCATTTCTTGCCAGTGATCAAGAGCTGTAAGAGCTCGAAATGCGTATGGCTTTGTGATTGCGTATGGCATGCTGTTGGTGTTGCCGTCTGAGGTACAGTGTGTGGATACCCTTTGGTGCATGACATCCTTTAAGGGCAACCTTGTGGAACGATGTTATGCGGCTGGTCCGGCCGCGTCGATGTCCTGACGCTGGCAAGGCATTCCCTGGCGTTCGTACTTCAAGCGCCGTCGGGACCGAGGGGGCCCTGGACTTCAGAAAGATTGGGCAGCACTGACAAGGGTTCCGGCATGCCTCTCACCCTGATGGATTGACATTTTAATTGAGGCAGATAGCGGGCAGCCACTTGGCGAGAGAACTATGAAGTCTTTTTCCGGCAATATTGGGACAACAGTAACCATCATGCCTGTGATGACGCCCATTAGGGCGGGACTTTACAATCTATTAAAACCATGTTCTGCTAAGACCGCATCCTGCCTCATTTCCTGCCAGTGCTCAAGAGCTGTAAGAGCTCGAAACGCGTATGGCTTTGTGATTGCGTATGGCATGCTGTTGGTGTTGCCGTCTGAGGTACAGTGTGCGTATACCCTTTGGTGCTTGACATCCTTTAAGGGCAACCTTGTGGAACGATGTTATGCGGTTGGTCCGGCCGCGTGGATGTCCTGGCGCTGGCAAGGCGTTCCCTGGCGTTTGTACTTCAAGCGCCGTCGGGGACCTAGGGGGTCAGTGACATCACTCATGACATCACTGATGACAACTCCTTGCACCAAACAATCAGTCCTCCCATCTTCATCACAATGGTGCGAGGAGCTGTCCTCCTTTTTTATGGAAAAAATACAGACTATTCAAGACAGCCTGGGGACGGGTTCCTGGGAGCCAAGGGATTTTTCTTCTCTGCTCCCCTTAGTCCCCACCCCTTCAGTATCTCCCCTTGCAAAGTTTATGCCCATAGCTGGGTCTGATGCTTTGGCCATTCTTTGATCTCTCAAGTCGGGATCCCCAACTGATCCTTGCCCAGCTAGAGTTTTGGCTGGGGTGGCTGAGGTGGTCTTTCCAGAGGTTACTACGATTATTAATCTATCTCTACAGACTGCCACTGTACCCCTGACTTGGAAACAGGCTAAGCTTTTGCCACTTTTAAAGAACCCTCCTTGGATCCGCTTAAACCTATCAGTTATCGCCCCATCTCCCTCCTCCCGGCACTGTCTAAGGTTTGCGAAAAGGTGGTTTTTCGACAGCTTGAGGCATATGTGGAAGCATCCAGTGTTTTACACCCGGCGCAATCTGGCTTTAGGGCATCATATAGTACGGAGACTGATCTGGTGGAAATGGCTGAGGCGATAAGGGAATGTCTGGACGCAGGCGGCAGAGCAGCTTTAATGCTACTCGATCTCTCTGCCGCCTTCGATACGGTGCCCCACTGACTAATTCTCACTTGGCTCTCAGACATTGGCATCATGGGCCCTGCCTGGGATTGGCTGAAATCCTTTCTGGAAGAACGCACCCAGCAGGTCGGAATGCCACCTTTTTCATTGGTTGCCAGGAAAGTATCTATGGGAGTTCCACAGGGTTCCACTTTGAGCCCTTTGCTCTTTAATATTTACCTGACTCCGTTGATTTTTCTGGCGGAGGAGCTGGGAGCAAAACTAATAGCTTATGCTGATGATACCCAGCTGCTTTTTACCTGGAAAGACTCTGACCTGTCGACCAAAGGGGCCCAGAAATGTCTTGCATCGGTGTTTCAGTGGTTTCCACTTGCTCAATTGAAGTGCAATGAGGACAAGTCAGAGGTCCTTTTGTATGGTCAGTTCCCTCCTGCCTTTAGAGAATCTTTGTGGCCTCTGGACTTCCCCCAACCAAATTCTGTGGGCACTCCAGCCAAGAATTTGGGGGTATGATTTGGAGAAGACCTTTGTTTCTCGACGCAAATTAAGAAACTTACCGGAGTGTGCTTTGGCACTCTTAAATCCCTAAGACGATTCTTCCCTCTGCTTCCCAGGCCAGCTAAGGAAATGGTAGCTCTGGCTCTTATCCTTTCTCGCATTGACTACGCCAATGCTCTGTACATCGGCATTCCAGGCTATCTGTTAAAAAAACTGCAGACCATACAGAATGCCGTGGCTAGACTTCTGTTTAACATCTCCAGAAGATCAAGCATAAGACAGCACTTGCGAGATCGACTCTGGCTTCCTGTGGCACATAGAGTGCAATTCAAAGCTCTCACTCTGGCTCACGTGTACGTTTCCCCAGTTAGGCGTCTTATGATTCAGCTGATTTGCCTAAGGTTGACGTTCACCAGGACCACCACGTTACATTCACAGCCTTGGCTCAAAATCCCGCGGTCCAATGGCACTCTCTCCACCGGTGCTGGGACTACAAAGCAGAGCCCCGCTTTTTCATATTCCACAGATCCATCAATTGACAGAAGAAGTCCGCACTCACAAAAGAGTTACTTTCCCAAGTCTCATATTTTATTTGTCAGAAATCCAGCATTTAAAGTTACAACACCAACGCGTGGGCACATTCATATTGTGCATACATATAAATATATGTTTCTTTGATTGTTTCCTTTAGGGAAGCTATGGATGAGATCATATGTATGCACAATATGAATGTGCCCACCAGAGGGCTTCAATCTCGGGGAACCTAATCATGAGATCACATATATGCATAATATGAATGTGCCCACCAGAGGGCTTCAATTTTGTTTTTCGAATGATCTGAGGGTCGCGTACCATTTAGAAACAATGAGGCGAATGATACATAATCTGTAAAAAAATGTATAATATTTACCACTGAATTTACGAAATATATGAATTAATATATTTGTCTATGACCGTATAATTATTTGTAAAAGTCGCTGTTCTTCAAACAGTGTAACACATGAAAAATGACTAAAAACTACAATTCCCATCTAACTTCCTGTCTATGTGCAGGAAGTGAGATCAGCAAGGAAAAGTTTGTGGCGGGTTTTGTGAAAATATAGGCAGAGTTTGCGAACTTCTGTTTACCGTGAACAAGCAACTGTGGGTTGCGAAACGCGTTGGTGTTGTAACTTTAAATGCTGGATTTCTGCCAAATAAAATCTGAGACTTGGGAAAGTAACTCTTTTGTGAGTGCGGACTTCTTCCGTCAATTGATGGATCTGTGGAATATGAAAAAGCGGGGCTCTGCTTTGTAGTCCCAGCACCAGTGGAGAGAGCGCCATTGGACCGCGGGATTTTGAGCCAAGGCAGTGAATATATATATATTACCTACTGGCGATAGCCAGTAGGTATATATAGTTCGGATTTTTTTCCTATGGGACTTTTGAAAATTCTATGTCTAATAACTTTGGCGTTTGTGGACGGAATCGGCTGAAATTTTCAGGAAAATGGCACATTTTGTTTCTGAGCAGCCCTTGAGAATTTGGGGGGGTTTCGTCAAGGGGGGGCCGAGAAAAAAGGGGGGTCCCAAAACACGTTTTTCCCATGTTAATTTTCATAGGGCGTTTGGCCTCACTTTTAGCTTGAACGGCTGAATGGATTTGCACGAAACTTGGCAAAATTGTAGGGACTGTTAGCCCGATGTGCCTTTGCTGGGTCTCAATATATGTGCTCCAGTGGATTTTGAGAAATTAACGTTTTAAAAAATTTATATATCTGTGACAGCGTCCTGGATAGCGCACCAGTTCGCGTACTTTTCGCGTAACGGAGCTTTGCGAAGCGAAGCTGATTGGCTCTCCGGTGTCTGTCAACATTCTAAACAGTCCGTAGCGGCCGCCATTTTGTCTCTCGGTAGGATCGAGAGACAAGAGGAGGCCAAAACGAAGGGGGAAATGAAGGAAAGGGGGCAAGGTAGACCCCTTCTGACCCCCTAGGATTGATGAGGGGGATATTAAAGTGCCCCGCTGGGCAAAAAAAAAAAAAAAAAAAATTGCGATTTTTCGCCGTAGAGGCGCGTCCCGGTACGCGAACCGGGCAGCTAACTGGGCAGCTAACCGGCAGCGTAACGGGAGTCTGAGGAGAAGCTGATTGGCTGTCAACATTGTAAACAGTCCAGAGCGGCCGCCATCTTGTCTCTCGGTAGGATCGAGAGACAAGAGGAGGCCAAAACGAAGGGGGAAATGAAGGAAAGGGGGCAAGGTAGACCCCTTCTGACCCCCTAGGATTGATGAGGGGGATATTAAAGTGCCCCGCGGGGCAAAAAAAAAAAATTTGCGATTTTTCGCCGTAGAGGCGCATCCCGGTACGCGAACCGGGCAGCTAACTGGGCAGCTAACCGGCAGCGTAACGGGAGTCTGAGGAGAAGCTGATTGGCTGTCAACATTGTAAACAGTCCGGAGCGGCCGCCATCTTGTCTCTCGGTAGGATCGAGAGACAAGAGGTGGTGAAAAACGAAGGGGGAAATGAAGGAAAGGGAGCAAGGTAGACCCCTCCTGACCCCCTAGGATTGATGAGGGGGATATTAAAGTGCCCCGCGGGGCAAAAGAAAAAAAAATTGCGATTTTTCGCCGTAGAGGCGCATCCCGGTACGCGAACCGGGCAGCTAACTGGGCAGCTAACCGGCAGCGTAACGGGAGTCTGAGGAGAAGCTGATTGGCTGTCAACATTGTAAACAGTCCGGAGCGGCCGCCATCTTGTCTCTCGGTAGGATCGAGAGACAAGAGGTGGTGAAAAACGAAGGGGGAAATGAAGGAAAGGGAGCAAGGTAGACCCCTCCTGACCCCCTAGGATTGATGAGGGGGATATTAAAGTGCCCCGCGGGGCAAAAGAAAAAAAAATTGCAATTTTTCGCGGTAGAGGCGCTTCCCGGTACGCCAACCGGGCAGCTAACCGGCAGCGTAACGGGAGTCCGACATCTTGTGTTTTTGGAGCGTCCGGTTTGCGTACCGGGTAGCGTTCCAGTAAGCGTAACAAGGGGAAAACCAAGAGAAACAGTAAAATAAAATTTAAAGGAATAGATTTCCACCAAACTTGGCAAAATTGTAGGGACTGTTTGTTTGATGTGCCTTTGCAAGGCCTCAAGATATGTGCACGTGTGGATTTTGTCTAATTAAGGTTAAAAAAATATATATATATCTGTAAGCGTGCTCTGGCGCGCTTATGTTACGGGTTTTGTTTGCACTGCAGAGACGATACGTCACGTTTATGCGACGTGTCATGAGGCGTCTCACGTGGCTACGTGATACGTCACGTAATAAAGAATATATTTTACAGCTATAGATATTAGCTTTTAAAAAACCAATGAAATTCACTGAAAAAACCATAGGTTATAGACCATATATAGTTAGGAATTAGCATTTACAAAACCTTGAAAATTCACTGAAAAAACCATAGGTTATAGACCATATATAGTTAGGGATTAGCATTTACAAAACCTTATTTTACTCGCATAAAACCATTGAAATTCGCATATATAGTTAGTTGCGCTAACTATATATCGCGCACCCGCAATCCACTGCTGATGATGTCACATATTACATCATTCATGACATGGTCAGTGACATCACTGATGACATCACTGATGACATCTCAAATGACATCACTGATGACATCACTGATGACAACATCCAGTGACTGTATGTTTCTGTAAAGTTAAAATATGTGTTACATATTGAAGAATGAGTGGATGTATAAGTGTCTGGATGAAGGATTTAGTAGGTGCATTACTGACTGTATGAGAGAGTGATTAGATGTGTCTCACTGAGTGCATGGGTTAGTGACTAAACTGCCTTAATTTGTGCATCATTATGTCTGTTGTTCTGTAAACTGCTGCATGTGTTGATCAGTAGCTATATGAGTAACTATATGGGTTATTGATTGGTTGCCCAAGTATTTGTATGGGAGACTGAGTGTGTGTGTGGGTGGCTGGGAGGTGTATGACTTTGTGCATAGATGTGTGAGCAGTTGATTCACTAGATGTATGGGTTCAAAAGTGCATGTGGAAACAGCTGTATGGGCGGTTAACTGTGTGCATGAGTGTATTGGTGAGTGAATGGATATCTCAGTGCTACCATGTCAAAGTAAGTACATATGTAAAACACAGTACATGTGAGAGTTGACATATATAAATAACTGTGCATAAGAGCCAGTGAATGTGTGAGTGGCTGTGTGGATCATTGTGAACTTGTATCAGGGATTGTATAAGAGAGTAAATATGTGTTAGTATATGTATGAATAAGTAAGGTGTGTATAACTGTATAGTTGAGGAAATGGAGGTGTGATTGATTCTTTGCATGACTGACTAGGTGTGTGAGTAACTCCATGGATGAGTGACAGTCTGTGAGTGTCTGTTTACACTGAGTGTATCTAAGGTTATATCAGAGTCTGAAGAGGTTCATCGTATACTCACATGAATGATGTCATCAGTGATGTGATCAGTAATGTCAAATGAGATGTCATCAGTGATGTCATCAGTGATGTCATGTAAGATGTCATCATTGATGTCATCAGTGATGTAATTTCAGATGTCAACAGTGATGTCATCAGTGATGTCATTTGAGATGTCATCAGTGATGTCATCAGTGATGTCACTGACCATGTCATGAATGATGTAATATGTGACATCATCAGCAGTGGATTGCGGGTGCGCGATATATAGTTAGCGCAACTAACTATATATGCGAATTTCAATGGTTTTATGCGAGTAAAATAAGGTTTTGTAAATGCTAATCCCTAACTATATATGGTCTATAACCTATGGTTTTTTCAGTGAATTTTCAAGGTTTTGTAAATGCTAATTCCTAACTATATATGGTCTATAACCTATGGTTTTTTCAGTGAATATATATATATATATATATATATATATATAACGGTGGCCAGTAGGTAGTTATAGTTAGGATTGTTTACCATAGGAAATCCGCAACATTCTATTGGGAATAACTTTGGCGCCGGTTGAGGAATCTGCCTGTATTTTTCCTTAAATTTGCCTCGCTGCGCTCCGCTCCTTCCCTGAAAGTTTGGGGGGGGTTGGTCAAGCGGGGGCCGAGATAAAAGGGGGGTCCCAAAACGTGTTTTCCCCATGTTAATTTCCATAGGGCGGTTGGACTTACTTTTAGCCGAACGGCTGAATGGATTTCCACAAAACTTGGCAAAATTGTAGGGACTGGTAGCCCGATGTGCCTTCGCTATGTCTCAAGATATGTGCTCCAGTGGATTTTGAGTAATTTAGGTTCCAAAAAATATATATATCTATAAGTGCGCCCCGGTACGCCCACCAGGGCGCGCTCCAGCACGCTACGCGAGTTCGCGAGCGAAAAGCTGATTGGATCTTGGGTGTCTGTCAACATTCCAAACAGTCCGGAGCAGCCACCATCTTGTGTCTCGGTAGGATCGAGACACAAGAGGTGGCAAAAACAAAGGGGGAAATGACCAAAAGGGGGCAGGGTAGACCCCCCTGACCCCCTAGGTTTGATGTGGGGGCCATAAAAGGGCCCCGCTGGGCAAAAAATAATTTTTTTTTTATTTGCGTGGGGGGAGCGCCCAGTACGCGCACCGCGGAGCGTACCCGGGAGCGTACCATGGGGAAAAAAGAATGACAGAGTTTTTAAAAAATGTAGCATTTTTTTATAAATTGGAGGTAGTTCTAAAAAGAACTGTTTTTTTATTCTTTTTGTTTTATTCTTTTTTATTGTTTTTTAGAACATTTTTTACTTTTTTTGGCTTTTATGAACAATTTTATATTTTTTTTATAATTTTTATGGGGAAAAACAAACGTAAACGGCTCAACTGGAGCAAAAAAAACAGGAAAAAATTAAGGTTTGTTTTTGCACTTGTGGTTGTCTCCAGCACGGTTAATCAGTTTAATACTTTGCTCTCCATAGCAAATTGTAGTCCCGCAAAATTTACAAACTATTTTAAAATCTCCAAACTGGGGTTGGATATTTGGGACCATCTCCCTTGTCTCTGGAACCGATGGAGTGGGTTGTTTACTTTGGGAGGTGCTGGGAGAAGATTGGGGAGGGTTTCTGGTCAGTTCTCTGACCTCTGCCGCAGCATAGTTGTTTGGGTGCCGCCGTTGCATGTGGCGAATCATAGTATTGTTGCAAAAAAGAATACTTTTTGGCAGGGTTCCCCCTGGAAAGTACAGTGCCACAGATCAGACATGTAACTTTTGGAGCATTAACTTTCTTTAGGCCCCTTGGGATTTTAAAAAACTCCCGGACAATGTGCTCCTTTGCCTATACTGAGCACTTTCTGGATAGTCAAATGCATGTTGGAAATCAACCAGACAGGAGTGGGAACCCGGTGCTGCAGAGGATCTTATCCATCTGAACAACTTTCCATGGAAAACCCTCTCCATCCAGAAACCCAATACTCAGTAGGGCGCCAAGACCGTAATATGCACAGTCTTTGTCCTGAACTGAATCCTTCATGGAAAGACGACCTCTTGTGGCAATCAACCATACATAGGTGCGAAAGTATCTATTGCAAACAGCATTTGCCCTATGCAGAACCACTTCATGGAGAGCTGTAGGAAAGTGTCTCTTTTGACATTGTTAGCCCCAAATGTTTGCCAGGAGTATGATGTGATTTTGAATTGAAAGTACACTGGGTCCCTGCCAACCAGGTTTCCAGTGCCAGATCTATTTCCTAAGACTGTAACCCGATTGGCACAACTTCAGCCACTCTTGTAAGCCCCTGGTAAATGTTACCCCTGGTACCTAGGGCACTGGTACTGAAGAGGGTCCTCTGGTTCTGCAGCACCAATTGTACAACCCCAGAGACCCCTCACCAAGACCATGCAACTTGCCATTGCAGGCTACGTGTCTTGGTGCAGAGATAACCAAAGCCCTGTGTGCATTGCCACCATACACTGCATGAGGTATAGGTAAGTAACCCCTGCTGCAGGCTTTACAGTTCTAAGACAGGGCATACTATATCTAATATGTGGATATATCTGCATGAGCAGATGTGACCCTGCAATATTAAGTCCATTCTTGGATTTTTTAAGTGAACAGGGAAGCAATACAGAGTGCATGGATGGATACTTGTCATTATAAGCCTAAAAGCTCCATGATGGCTTCACCGTACCCTAAGATGTTTGGTAGAAAACGTCTCATCTTAATAAATCCTTACTGATGCCAGTGTTAGATTTATCAGTAAAGAAACAGAGGAGACCCTTAACAGGGTCTCCTGAAAGCCAACCCAGTACTGGTGTGGTCTCTGACTAATCTCAGCCAGTCTGCCACCACCCGACAGGTTTCGGACCTCATGGAGTGAGAGCCAGTGCTCTCAGAGGCTAGGAATAAACCCTGCTCTGGGCAGAGGTGCTTTACATCACCCCCAGGCTAAGATGGTCTTCCAAGGCGGGAAGCTTAAAAGGCGTTGCCTTCTTTGAAATGCAACTCAAGCAGCTCCAAATAGTGGATTTTGCCAACCCCCCTTTCCTGCTCCACATTTGGCGGGAGGATAGATAGGGAAATTTGATTAATTAGGAGGTGGGTGGGGACCCCAAAGGTCCCCACCCACCTACCCCTAAAGTGGGTCAGGGTAGTGCCCCTTCCCACAGGAAGTGGACACTTAGAAGGTATAGACACACTGAAGGTAGGTAGCCCATTGGCTAAGATCTGTCACCCCCTTTACCGCAACTAGATTTAGTATTTAGGTGGCACCCCTGCACCCTGACCTTAGATTTGATCTTAGGACTGAAGTCCTGCTTCAGAAAATTGGTGCCAAACCCCACCTGTTGCCACAAGGACTCAACAGTTGTGGTCTGCTGTCTAGTCCTGCAACTTTGAGGCCTCCAAGAGCCCCAGAGCTCCTCCAGCCTTCTACAAATCACCAAAGAACCCACTTGTAGTGAAGGTACCACACCCCTGTAGTCCCCAGGCACCAATCCGGTTTTACCTTCTTGCTGCTCCCCGCGACGTCAATGCAGCACTCAAACAAAAGTGGCACTCCAGCGGACAGATCAGTCTACCCATCCATATTGGAGACACTAGGGCCTACTGGAGCCGTGCCACACCAATACCCAGGGCACTGGAGCCTCTGCAACATTCACTGAGATGAAGAGTCCAATCTAGACTCCAACTACCAAGGAAGCAAGCATCCAGCCCACCCAGCCAGTGCTCCGACAAACCAGTAGTGCTCCCATGTTTTGAGGCCCTTGCAACCTGCTCCCTCAAGTGGGATCCTTCAGACTTGCCTTTAAGTCACTTGTGCAATGTGTTTTCAAGTGGCCCCCTTCTTTGTAGCCCACCAGATACCAATGGCCTCAGCACCCTGATCTCAGCCAAATCCAGAAGGTTCCCGATAATCTGCTGGTGGAACATTAGGCCTGGTCTTGCTAATTACCTAAATCCTGAAGTTGAACCTTGAGATCTAACTGGTGGATATATGCATTTTCTTATTTTTTCTCATTGATATCAATGGTGCATAACTGAGCAAAAACTTTAAACATTCATATCCTAAATGTACTTACTGTAGAATGAAGTTCTTGATCTGAAAAATTACGTAAAAAGTGGTGTTGTTTATATAAATTGGTCTCTGATTTATTCTTGAGTGTGTGTCTCATTTATTGCCTCTGCAAGTACAACACATGCTTAGGACGACCCTCTCATAAGCCTAACTGCGCGCCAACACTACCACAAATAGAGTGCTAGTATTATCTACTTTTACTTCTGTGTACCAATCTGTGTCTCACTGGACTCTGCACAGTGCACTTCATTTTAGTACACTAGATAGAGAGCCAGCTTCCTACATTGGTGGCAGAGGTGGGATCTACAACTTTGCCTTTGCTGATGCCAATCTGTTAATAAGTGACCATACAAATACATCCAAAAATTGTCTTTAGCCAGTTGTATTTTTTAATTGGTCCACCTTTCAAAAATGTTAAACTAACTGTTAGGGCCATGGTTTGTGGTATTATTACTAGCTGATGGTGAATACCCCCACCCTATCCCCACCTGCTAATAATCCCCTTTTCTACAGTCACCTATAATACGGTTCAAAGGAGACAGTGCAGTCATGGCTTGCTTTGTCCTCAGTGCATAGTTTCAATGTGGCAAAGTTATTCTGGTCAGATTCAATAAAAACCTTGTTTCCTATGAGTTTGTGGTGGTAGCCACAGAAAATTATTTCAAGGGATTTTTCATGTTCTAATCAATACTGGTGTTCTTTGGCAGGAGGAATACAGCTAAAGGTTGGAGCTGTTTGATCTTCCATTATGTATCTATACAAACCTGAAGAGCAAGGATCTAGAAAAATAAAATAGTCAGGGCATACATTTCATCTTCACACACTTTATTCTCCCAATGCAATACATTTCAAAATTGACCGATCTATACCAGTCTTTAAATAGTCTTTCTTGCAGGGGCAGGACACTGCTGTTGAACATTTCTTGTATGGTGGTAGGAAGTACTACATCTAGATCATCTACTCCTGTTGAGGCCCATTCAAATCCATTGAGCTTATCTGCTTCTGTCTATATCTCTTCCCAACCACATTCCTTTTGATTTTGATCATTTGAACCCTGACACAGCTTCAATTTGTTTTATTACATCTAGTAACGGTGGGAGTGAAGAGTCTGGATATGTCAGAAAACATAGTACATCATCTACAAATAGTGGCATTTTAATATATCATATTTTGAGGGTAATCACTGAACATTTTGTTTTTCCATTACTTCCAGGACAAATGGCCCAATGGTTGCAGCGAACATTGTGGGTAACAGGAAACCTCATTCTCGCATTTCTAATGACAAAGTAACAGCATTGTACAGACGTGATCTGACTTTCAATTTGGTCCATGGCTGATGGAATTTAGTTACAATAAATGAATGATGACAGTCTAGTGCAAAGGTCCGTTTTGGCCAGAGTTTTCTTCAGGTAGTCTTGGTTGACCTTATCAAACACTTTCTTTGCTTTTAGCAAGAAAATAAATACCTTGAAGTTTTCTTTAGTGGCTTTATCTATAACACGGAACAACTAAAGAATGTCCCACATCTAAAGCTTTGCTCGTGGAATATAAACGGCCTAGGATCAAAAACTACGAACGCAGACATATAAATCTACTTGCAGGAGTTCGACTTAATCTTACTCCAGGAAACATGGCTAGCAGAGCCTTTCCATTTACAGGGGTATAAGTTGTACCATCTTCCAGCCAGCAGAAGCTCGAAGTTCGGTCACCTGAAAGGAGGACTCACTATTTATGCATCAATAAAATCGGTTACCACAGCGAAATAACTATTAAAGAATAACTCTTCTAACAAAGGAATTAATGTAATACAGATGGAGATAGCTGGGCCCAGACAAAACAAACAGCAGCTAATTCTGGTTAACACCTATCTACATCCGAGTGGAAAAAAAGTCAGGTGCAAAATTTCTAGTGTCGGAACTAACGATGCTCATTACTGAAGAGGAGACAGGGAAATACCTGGACAAACTTGTGGATTGAGCAGCAGCATCAGCAGCACAGGGGGCCACGATTTGGTGGTGAACCACGACTCCCCCATTCCTCAGTGCACCATGGCATTGCTTCTTGCGTTTCCTGCTTTGCAGGAAACGCTCGCAGCTGGGGGCTTTCGACACCAGTGTGGAGAGAGAACTACAGCACCCACAAGCCATCTGGGCATAGAAACACCCTCCTGCCACGCCCACCACAGGTGAACAAAATCTGCCGCCTCATCCCGCATCGCGGGACGAGCCGGGCGAAGCCCGGGACAAGGGGTGGACCGTCTGTGGCCGTCAGGGGCCAGACGAGGCCGGGGCGGGGCCCCCCTCTTGGATTTGGAATTTGAACACTGGACATGAAGTAAGACTCCTTTTGTATATCCAGTTTGTGTCATTGGTGAAAAAGTCCTTTATCTTTTTCCCTGCAAGGACTGTTTTGCTAGCTGGGCAGGTTACGTGACACAGACTCACAGAAAAGATGACTACACGGACAATTAAAGCCAGGAACTCGTTGGGGGAGGGTCAAACAGAGGGACGCTGGATCACTTCTTAACCAAGGCGGCTTCAAAAATAGAACGGGAGATAGCGATCACCGAACGCCGTCTGTCTCTAGAACTTGCGAATAGAAATTCATCTTTGGGTTGCCTTATCACAGTAATCTCCCCCCCGCACAAATCACAGAAGCAAATCCTATAAGCGATTCCAGCATTCCATTACTCTTGCAGGATCATACAGCATCCCCGAAATCACACAGGGGGGCACAAGTTAACAGCGACACTTTGGATACCTCTCTGGAATTATCTTTGGAAGAGCCCCTAAGGACCCCAGAGAATAATTCAAAACCCAGGAATAGAAATCAGAAGACACGACACAAAGGGCAGAATGTTACGCTAAAGAGAAAATGGGGGGGGGGGGGGGCTGCAATCAGGGCAGATGTGCAAAAACAGCCAAAATCCACATCAGCTCCACAAAGGCTAAAGGTACGTCAATAAAAAAGCCATCGCATACAGATACCAATGATTTAATGGAAAGCATTCAACATCTAGTAAAATCCTTACTCTTACCCCTTACGGAAAGAGTAGAGAGGATGTCTGAACAACTGGGCAGTATTGCGGAAGCAACCGCCTACAATGGTAAATTGTTAAAAGAACTGACAACACATAAACAAGTTACCGTCCTTTGTGGGAGGAAACCGGCGGTTGCATACAAAACAATGGATACCTTACCTTTGCTGAAAGAGTCTAAACCAGTCCCCATTGGGAAAGATAGTGTTCCTACGATTAATAGAGAAGTAAATAAGGCAGGACTAGTAAAAGGCTCAGAAGGCTTAAATGTTATTACAGTTAGGGAAATCCTACCGTATAAGAATACTAAAATAAAGGGCCTGCATATAGACCTGCCACCAGAGGAAGCCCCTTATGTTATAGTTCTTACTGGCGTCCCAGAACTGGCAGTAGGGAAAAAGGAAGGCTATTTAGAATTAAAGAATAAAGAGGTCCATTGGTTAAGGAACAACAGACCACTGCCACTTAACATAAACGGTGAAATTATATTTGTAAGAAGATTAGCATGGGTGGGGCACAAGCCAAAGGATATAGAGGGTGACTTTTTGATCATCAATTTTAGGGACCGAAGAGTAGTCACCCACATTGTGGATTGGTATGTGGAGAGAGGAGGTGGCGGAATATCAACTCGCGACCTGAGCTACTTTTATCCCCAATCCAAGTAACACTTGGTACATCTAGATCCTTCTGTGAGACTGGGCAGAATTTTAGTCGCATCCCACTAGTTCAAACTCCTCTGACTGACAGTTGGCAGGGGGCCTTCCACCTATTACCATCTCATGCAGATAGACCTCGCTTATATCAAAATGGGAAAACACAGAGACCTGTTTACACCCAGCTTTGTCCGATCCTCCTAGATAATCGATACAAGGCACTAACAGGCCTGGACGATCTTGATTGACACATGAGGAAAAACAGGGCGCAGAAAATAATAGTGAACGTCCCTCCACCATTATTGGACGTAATCAATCACACAACGGAGAGTATCCCCAGGCAGGGAGTTGCTTGAAAACAGGAAGGAAGAAAATAGGGATGAAGGGACCACACATTGTTTGGATGTGCATAAAGCTTACAATCCCCCTAAGGACCACAGGGATAAACTGGTATATGATACAGAGACAGTCTCTCTCTTACGAAGGGCTAATACCATCAGTAACATCGTCGATGGTACCCCCCTTCAGACGCCAAGACCCACTTACAATATTGTATCCTGGAATGTTGCAGGTCTAGCTAACAAAATCTCTCATCAACCTTGGCTAGATACAGTCCAACATTATAACATAATCTGCCTTCAAGAAACTTGGGCTGCGGACGAATTGCACATAATTGGCTTTCAGACTCTGCCTACACCTGCAAGTATAACCACCCAAGGAAGAAATAAAGGGGGATTGTGCATATATGTTTCCACGGCAGCGGGAATTAAAATCCTAAAGTTTATCAGGTTCTGAATATTAGGTGGGGCCATGTTAAGAGCATGACCATAGTAAATTTTTACAATAACGTGCCAAAAAACAACATGGAAAATGTAATTAATAAATTAAAGAGTAGCTTATCTACTATACAGGATCAGCAACAAGGGGAGATGGTTCTGATCTGGGTGGGTGATTTTAACTGCACTATCTGTCCGCATGGTTTGACTGGCATGTGCGGCCTAGCCGAACAGAGAGGACACCCCCACTCACTTCATTCATTCCAAACTCGGTAATATCCTGAATACCATGATATTTTATTTTAATTTGTCTTTTATAAATGAATTATGCACCCCAATCATCCCGTTCCAGCCGACTTTCAACGGCAGGGGATGTAATTCAACGATTGATTTTACATTTCTATCAACCTTTCATGCGGGTTTGGTATCCTCGTGGCAAACCCTACCGCTTGCTTTTAGTGACCACTATCCAATTTCTTTTAACTTAAAAATCAGAGGGCATAAACAGACTTTAGATGAGAAATCTCTATACAAACCGGAAATCAAATTGGCAACCAGAAACGGATATACTATTAAATGGGATAAGATGGAGCCAGTGGGTTTCTTAAAAAATTTAGAATCGGTCTTCCGCGAAGACCTATTTATTTGTCTATCTTATAAAGAGGAGCCATCAAAAGTAGTGACCTCATTCATAAAAATACAAAACGAGATGAAGAAGCTATTAACTAAGGAATACCGATCAAACTCTAATAAATCGCATGGCTGGTTTGACAAAAGCTGCACCAAATCACACATAATCCTGAAAAGGGCATTGCATGCATCACCTAGATCCCCACTGGAGATCTGGCAAGCCAGAAAGCATTATCAAGCGGCCATTAAGATTAGGAAAAACCTATTGAAGAAAGAGGCCTGGTCTGCCTTGTGCGATGCTTCCAATCGAAGCGCAAACACCGCATTTTGGAAAGCTGTAAATACCCCGTATTTACAGAATAGAGAGAGAGACATCATAGACCAAGCCGTTGACGGGGAATCATGGGTGTATCACTTTACGCACCTCTATGATAAAGTGAACCCCCCAGATCATGTAAATTTTGGGACGGAGATGTTGGACACTTATTCTGATACTGTTCCATCTAGTGTATTCCCGATAGGCATAATTTTCAACTGTGAGGAGATCATAAAGGCCATCAGCGAAAGTCCCTCAGGTAAAGCTCCGGGCCCCGATGGAGTCCCAATAGACGTTTATAAAAACAAAATTGACCTGTGGGCTCCACTGCTAACAAATGTCTTAAATAAAGTAAACCAACAGGGGTTCATACCATCTTGGACGGAAGCTATAGTGGTCCCAATTTTTTAAAAAAATAATAGAAATTATCCCACCTGCTACCAGCCAATTTCACTGCTTGATGCATTAATGAAGATAGCAGGTGGGATAGTTTTAAACAGGATTCAATCATGGGCAGAGGAGAATGACATTATATCAAATTTACAATACGGATTCAGAACGGGGAAAGGAACAATAGAGCAGGGATTAAACCTTGCTTTAGTAATATCAAAATATACTCAGGCCAAGAAGGGAAACCTGTTTATCACCTTTGTTGACCTGAGTTCCGCCTTCGATTGTGTTAACCATGAGTTACTATGGGCAACACTAAGAGACATGGGTCTGGACAGCCATATTCTCCAGTTTAATAAAGAACTCTACAGGGGAGCAGGCACCAGTGTACGTTATGGTAGACAGGGTGAGTGCTCAGATAAGTTCCCTATTAAGAGGGGTGTGAGACAGGGGTGCAACTTAGTACCCCTTCTCTTCACCCTATACATTAATTCCATCGGTCAACATCTCAGGGAGTCCCAGCACGATCATCCAACTATAATGGGAACATCAGTGCCAATACTTTTACATGCTGACGACGCCCCCTATCATGTCCCGAACCAGGGTTGGGCTGTTCTGAAATTTGCTAATTACATGACAGATAGAGGCCTAAAAGTCAATATCTCAAAAACATATACCATGTCATGTGGCCCGGGGTCTAAGAGGACACCTTGTCCCATCTTTCTCGATGGCAGGAGAATCGAGTCTACAGAAAGATTCTCTTACCTGGGCATAAACTTTGACAGGAAAGGCAGCTGGCAGCCTGCAGTGACTGCTAGACAGCTAGACTTTTCTAGGATCATAGGCGCCCTGAACAATTTCGAGGCAAAAATTAGAGGGTAGACCAGTGAGAGAGCTGATCCACATCTACAATGCAAAATGCGTTTCTACAGCTGTATATGGCTCAGGTATCTGGGGGACGGAAAACGCACAAGCGATCCAAGACTAAGCGAATCAGTTTATTCTTCACCGACTGGCCGTACCAAAATCAACACCTACTTATGCTGCACATATTGAATTGGGTCTGCCTTATATCTCTGATATCATAAAAACTGCGCCCATACTATTATGGCACAAAGTTTGGGTTACCCCTGAGACCTCAGTAAATAGAGACTTAATCAACGATTGTCTTAAACTTGACAGGGTAGGTAACATTAAATGGTTAACCTACGTGAAGAATATGATGACTGAGATCGGGCACTTGGAATTTTATACAAGCCATTGAGTATGGAATTGGTGTCCAGAAAATTAATAAAAAAGATGGTCTTGGACCACCTAAGTAACAAGAGGTGGGACTTGGAAAAAAACCAAGTCCACAGTTATCAGGTATCAACAAATCACGACTTGTGAAGGGCTCCAATGGTACCTTATGTCTGATCCATGTTGTTATGCCCGAATGTTACTTTACCGTTTCAGGTTTGGCACCTTTTTTCGTTTGATTACTTTCCCACACTGTATTAATTGGTCAATGGAAAATTTAACATGTCCATGTGACGACATATCCCTTTAGTTAAACATCCATTGTGCGTTCTTTTGTAAATTTTATCAGACACCATGGAGGGCCTTCCTGAAACCTATCTTAAAGCAGTGGGGTATTCGCACTTGTAAATTAGCATTTATTAGACTGCAACAGCTAGAAAGTGATTCTGTAATTCCTGAAGTATCTAGCTTTTTAAAACTTGCCATAAGATTTCGGACCTCAATGAAATAACCATGATGATAAATTCTATTATAGATTGTTCTTAACTGAAACATTATGTTTATTTGAGCAGATAATTAGACCAGTATAACAATAACTGTTTTTATCTTTGTGAATCTTAAAATGTGTACAATCAATTCAAAGTTTATGACACTCTATAATGTAATGCATGCTTTTATGATTTTCTTTTCAAAAATCAAATAAAGCTTTATTGAACTGAACTGACATCAAATTATATTGTCTCAGGAGACTTTAATATGCCACTCTCGGGGACAGCATGGAACTACATGCAGACCGAAGATAATTCTCTCGATTTGGGGATTCCAGCCCAAGATGGGTGTAAATGGGGTAAACAAACCAAGGCATCTAAAGATCTATTGGCAGAGCAAACTAGTGTAGGCCTGATAGCATCAAACAGCAGATTCCCTGGAGATCGACCACAATCAGTCACTTATCACAACTCAAGGGCAAGTACAGACAAAAGATTACACCTTCTTATCATGTTCACTTTTCAAGTTAGTTATCAATTTTAAGATCGGGACGCGAGAGTGCAGTGATCATATGCCATAGGAGCTTACACTTAAGGCTCATGGAACTGCACTAACATCCCCAACTGAATCTCAAAGCGTAATAGTAACATCAATTTTCAAGAGGATCAAATGCAAAACAGCAGACCTCGAAAAACTCCTAGAAGAAGCAAAAATCTGCTGGGAAGCTCATAAACATCAGAAAGGAGACGGAATTAATAACTGAGAGAACTTTTTAAAAAATCTATGCTTAGCTAGCTCAAATTCAAGACCAACACAAGCAAAGCCAATCAACAAAAATGGAGAACACAAATCATGTAGGCACACAAATGATCAAAGATTAAATCTTTCAATAAACCAAAGCTACAAATTAATGAAAATGAAAAAGGAAATTAATAGAAAGATCCGCAAATTGCATCAGTCGGGCCCGTACGTCGGCATACAGACAGAGCTGTGGGAGCTAAAGTGCCGAAAAAATAAGTACATCTGGCAAATTAAACAGGAATCCGCAGAGAAGACATGGGCCAAACTTTTATATGATGTAAAATCCAAAAATAGTGCCAGATTTTGGCACACAGTTAAAAACTTAGATAATCCATGGGCTCATAAAGTTAACTCGTATATAACAGAAGAATCCTGGGTAAACTACTTGCAGCCTCATTGCAACAAAGAAACAGGTGGAATCACTCAAGATACCAAAATATCAACTATAGACCACAAGCCGAAAAATATGAGGATGTGGGAGCCTTTCTTTCGTGCACAACCAAACAAATAAAGAATTGAATCATGAAAGGCAGGAAAGAGGGGGCCCCTGGGCCCAACGGAGTACCTCCAATTTTATATAAACAGGACCCAAATTACTGGTCAGTACAACTAAGTATCCTTTTTACGAACATCTTAAAAGTAGGAAAGATCCCAGACTCCTGGAAGGGATCAATCATTTCCCCTATCTATAAAAAAGGCCGCCAAAATCACGCAAAGAACTACAGGCTTATAGCATTAATTGATATGGATGCCAAATATTTTGCAGGTCTTCTGCTGGAGGAACTAACTGAATGGGCATCAAAGAAAGGCGTAATTCCTATTAATCAGTCTTGCTTTCAAAAAAACTCAGGGACAATGACTAATATTCTTGCTCTTTCACTGTTATTAGACACCACAATAAAAATTAGACAGCCACTATTTGTTTGTTTTATCGACTATTCGTCAGCCTTTGACAGCATAGATAGGGGAAAATTATGGGCCAAACTATCTGGCTGGGATATCGATCCGAAACTTCTGAACCAACTGATCGCACTTCATTCAGAGACATGGTTGCAAATAAAATTAGGATCAGGCAACTGTTTATCAAGGAAAATAAGGACCACAAAGGGGGTGAAGCAGGGATGCGTTCTTGCCCCTACTTTGTTCAACCTCTTTCTCTCCAACCTTTCGTCAGAGCTTAACACCTGTAAGCATCATGCCCCAAACCTGGGAGGTTTATCTCTACCAAACCTATTGTATGCGGACGACCTAATACTGATAAGCAGAACCTCAGTTGGGTTGCAACATCTTATAAGCACTATGTGCAGTTTCTCAGACAAGAAGGCTTAACAATTCAAATCAAAAGTGATGATACTCAATGGGAAGGACAATAAACACTATCCTAAATGGGAACTGCAAGGTCAACAGTTGGAGGTGATCAAAGAGTATAAATATCTGGGAATAATGTTCGATAGAAGGGGATCGTTCGGACAACAAAAAGCACTGATTAAAACAAGAGGAATCGCAATAGCATTAAAAAATCTCAAGCAAACACTAGCAGGACCGAGTCTAACACCTTTACTAGAAGTGCTCCGAGCAAAACTGCTACCAACCTTCACTTATGGCAGCGAAAGTATGAGAGGGAGAGATGAGTTGATCTTGGACCAAGTGAGGTCAAAAACAATCCGAATAATATTTAACCTTCCCCAGCACACTTCGCCAGCACAATTAAGGCTGGAGTTTTGCCCCCAAAAACAGCAATTAGCTCAAAAAGGAGCATATACCAAATGCTGGCACAAGATAAAAGGAGCAGAGGAAGGCTCTCTGAACTCATTCTTATGGAAGGAGCTAGAAAGAAAAAAAGACAGTCCTGCAAAGAACTACCTCCAAACAGCAATAAGAACTCTTGCTTTACAAGATCTCTGGGAACTCAATGGGCCTCACAAAATCTTTAAGAAGTTAGTAAATAAAACAGTTAAGTTACAATCTGTGGAGGAAGATAAGGTCACACAGAAAAAGAGGGCCCACGGGTGGTGTGTTATTCAAAGTTATACAAAGTCTCTGCCACAAGCTTATTTAAGAACAGGGTTCTCAAGAAAAACGAAGGAGCCTTATTTGAAATTGAGGATGGGCATTCTGCCCATGAACCAGCACCTGCCAACTTGAGAACCTTCAGAAGCAAACATAAAAGGCCGAACCTGTGGAGATTTTGAAGAGGACATTCTGCATTAAAGAATGAGCGAAGACTTCTACTAAAACCACTGTGGAACCAAAGAGGAATATGAACACGCAGGCAAGCACTAATAGCCAGCTTTGATGGAAATTACACTCAGCTAGCATGTAGGCTATTTCGATTTATGAATACTGCAAAATCTAGGTTAAATTTAACTACGAATTGACAATCCGATCGGTTAGGCTATTATTTGAAGTTCGATTAAGCTGCATAATCGAGAATTCTGAAACTATGACTTAAAACTTGTAAGCAGACTATTGTATTGATAGAGCAAACCATCTGTATGCTTCAAGGTAGGGCGAGCGGATTTCGACAGCAGCTAATCTGGAATGACTGGTTTGTTTACTGTATTTTTAACTTTGCCCAGAAATGGAATGTCATATATATTTTTAGCGATTGTATAACCTGTCTAATTGTATTCATGATTAATTTTAATATAGACTAACTTGAATGAGTTTCCGATTGCAAAGATTTTAACTAATCACGCAATAAAGAATTTTTGTACCTTTTTCTACTAGTTGTGGCATGCTTTGTCCTCAGTGCATAGTTTCCATGTGTCAAAGTTATTTTGACACAGAGCATATGTTGTCCCCCATCCATCTGTCTTCTATAAAACTGGTTTGAAGTGGTAAAGTCAAGGTCAGATGTTTTTGATCCTAGTTGTGAGAATTTTCATAAAAATGCTCACACTGCTATTCAGGAGGGATATTGGCAAATAGGATCTACAATACTCTGGATCTTTATTTGGTTTTATTAGCAGGGCGAGGTTGGACTTCACCATAGTTGGGAATTTTCATAACTGAGGTAAACACTTTAATTAGTGGGGGGCTACTAAGCCAATTAAAACTTAGTAGAATGAGCTGAGAAAACCATCTGGGCCTGGGGTTTAGTCATTAGGTAGTGTTTTAATAGCTTGTCTTCTCGCCTCTTCAGAGGTTGGTTCTTCTAAATCACTTAGAACTTCTTGGAGGATGATAGGAAATTGGGTATGATTGAAATATACATCTTGTGATGTATGATGGATTGGTTCTGCACCATAGACGTTGATGTAAAATGGAAACAAACTGCATGATCTCTTGATCTGTCATAAGAACTGTCCAATCAATTCTTCTGATTGTTCCAATTTTTGGCTAGTGTCATTGTATACACCAATAATCTGTCACCTTTGCCACATTTCTCATAGTAGGTTTATCTCACATCTATCTATCATTTCTGAGCCACATATTTGGTCAAAAGGATTTCCAGCTCTCCACTAGCCTTCTTAGCTCTCTATACGATGGTCTTGAACAATTGTTCTAGCTCGAGCCAGGGAATATTTGTTTCTAAGTGTTGTTCATGTGTCTCAGCGAGAGTTATTTGAAAGCAGTGGTTTTGGCCATTAGTTCATTCCTTGTCTATGCTGCATCCCAGATTGTGGACCATGGATTCCTTCAGTCTTGTTTTATTCTAAATAGTTATGTAGGGCTTTATGGTAAGAGATATAAGGACTGGGTCTTGAAATGCTATTTGGTTAATTTTCCTTATATATCTATGGTAGATCTCTGATGTAGTGATGCTGACTCCAAACTACCAGAACATGGTCTGAATAAATCTGACAGTCTATTTCTGTTTCTACAACAGAATTGTGTAGCAGGATGAGATCAAGACGTAATCTATTAACAAATGGAATTAATAAACATTTGAAGAAAAAGGTATAGTCTCTCTCTTCTGGATTTGTTGTGTGACATATGTCTACTAAATTTACATCTTTTACACCAGCTAACAGAGGTAGAGGTGCATTTGTGTGGTGCCATAATGAGGAGGATCTGGTTTGGGGTGGATTGAATGCTATGTTAAAGTCTCATTCTGTTATGAGGACATCATTATTAAAGATAGTCATTAGAGGAAAGTTGCCAGAAGAACGCATCATTATTATTGTTGGGGCAGTAAACAGCATTTATTGTGTATATTTAATCATATTTTGTGCTTCCACTCTCTATCTTTGTGGTTAGAGTGTATTCTAAAATTGTTACTTCTACTTCTTTGGCTTGTGCAGTTCAGCGGTATTGTATAGACTAAAATCTGGATTGTAGCAAAAGTGCCCTTTTTGTATAGTCACCCCTCCGCACTTTTTGCTCCAATGCTTATACGTAAGTCTCTGAAAGTACACTGGAGATTGCTGTGCTGACCCCCATGCCAGTGCTCTTTCCCTAAAACTGATACGTGTGAATTGGTGATACCAAGTGGCAAGAATCTTAACCCCTTTATAAGTGCCAGTGATACCCAGGGCATGGGTATTAAAGAGGACAGCAGGGCCTGAAGCACTGTTTGTGCCACCCAGAGTGGTGCAAATAAACTACTGACAGCAGGCTAATCATTGCAGACTGCAGGAGCAGCACAAACTGCTCAAACTCGACTTAGCCCTCACTATTTGTGGCAAGGTAAAAACATTATATTTAATATGTGTCAGTGACCCTTAAGGTAGGGCTCCTCAGCCCAGGGGGCATTATAATAAGGGTGAGGACATATAAGTGTAAGCGTATGTGTCCCTATGGTAGCCTTTACCATTAAAGGGTACTATATGTGATAGAAGGTCAATAGGATAACATGCGCTGGCACCCGGGCAAAACTGATGTTGGTAGCTTCATTATTGTACCGCCTAAATATGACGGGCCCTATTCACAAAGGAAAACTGAGATGAAAGTCTAACCTTACGACTTTCCGTATCCACAAAGGGCATTTGTGAGTAGTAAAGTTAGACTTTGTCTTAGTTAAACTTAAGATTTGTTCTTAAGTTTAACTGATATTGTAAGTTCAGTTAAACCTCGTGTTCTCAGTTAAACTTAAGACCAAAACTTAAGTTTAACTGAGACAAAAGTCTAGCTTTACTCCAACTGAATGCTCTTTGTGAATACCAAAAGTCAAAAAATTAGACTTTCATCTCAGTTATTTTTTTGTGAATCAGGCCCGTCATGTTTGATATAAAAAAAATGCCTTCTCCCCCCTGACACGAATCTTGTGTTGCGGACAGTGTGGCATGCACCCAGGTGACTTCCTTAGAGTTTGCCCACCTGGTTGGCCCAGCCTTTCTGTGCTCTGGCTGCCAGCACACACTTGCTGCAGCCAAGACAGGATCCCGACCCCCTGCCAGGAGGTGTTAACTCTCACAGGAGTCAGAAACAAAGGCCTGTATGGGAAGTAGCTCACACGTCTATCCCTGTCAGGATGGCTAGTGAAGTGGCACATCAAGGCGGAGAGCTTCAAAACTTTCATCATCTCTGATATGCCTCTAAGCTGCCTCCCAAAGGAAGAAACAGCTGTCCCCCTTCCGAAAGGAACATTTGCACCCAGGCAGACAGGAACATTATGTAATCACACATAGAGAAGTAGGAGTAGACTAAAACTTGCTTATAGAGACTTATGGAAAAGTTAATATGTTTGAAAAACTGCCCTCACCCACAAAATTGTACTTCTCTTTGTGTGATTGGATAGTTTTAGAGGAGGTCGAAGTAGAAGTTCTCCCTCCTCCCCCCTTGTTTTGTGTGGTACAGGAAAGCTATGTAGTCAAGAGATGTACACCCTTAAAAGGCTAGCCACACCTCTAGGCTGGACTACCTGTCCTGTATTGCTGGGGAAAACATCTGCCAATTTTAAAAGTGGTAGAACAGAGGGTTCTGGGTAGAAAAAGTGACCTAAACCCCGGATGTGGTAACTTGAGTAGCAGATTAGCGGCTGGGGATAGTAGCCCATTGGCCACCTCCATGTCCACCAACACCCCTAAATCCCCATAATCTAGGATGGCACCAGAACCTCAGTTCTGATCTGCAACAACAGTATCTGTATCAATCTGTATCAGTATCTAGGTCATGCCTGGGCGGACCAACTCTGCCTCCAGAGCGCCGATCCTGACTCAACACACCTAACTGCTGCAAGTAACCCTGAATATGATTCAGGTCACATGACATTTTATACGATTAATGCAATCTAAATGGAGGCGATGTGTCCCTCAGGTAGGTCCAGCTCTCTTACTTGCTTCCTGACCTTGCTCCCCACTTTTCCTCACTTTACTCACTATATGCGGCCATCTCAGGTTTCTGCTTAGGTTTCCACTCATTTCCTCTCTCTAATATGGCCCTTATGCTGTGGCCATCTGTTTTTTCCCTCTACTACTTATTCTCCCCTTGTGGCGGCCATTTTAGAGCTACCTGTCTCACTTTACACTGCTCATACTCATGCTCATTACTTTTCTCTCATTTCCTCTCTCTAATATGGCCCTTATGCTGTGGCCATCTTAGTTTTTCCCTCAGCCCCTCACACTGCTCGTACTATATGGCCATCCTAGAGGTTTGCTCAGATCTCTACTCCTTACTTTCCTCACATTGCTGTCTCATCTTATAGCCATCCTAGAATCTTCCTCAGCTCCTCACTGCACACACTGCAGCCTACTCTCAAATTGCAATATTCTTCCTGGCCTAATAAAGCTCAACGCTACTGTCCATGAGAGCCTGCTTCTCTCCTAAATCACCATGAAGTTCCATCATCTAAACATACCTCCTCAACCTCCTTCTGGTGTCCCACACCCACAACTTGGGTTCCTCACACAGCATAGCAATAATCATTGCTGCTGCCTTCTCAAATCCCCCTATCAATCTGGGAAACTGGTTCCTTCATAAGCCTCCTTTCACCTGTATATCCATTAATTAGACACTGCCAATGTCCACATATGCCACCAAGGACACACGCTTGACTCCCTCACCCTCTGCTATCCTGCTCCCAAGTCTCCTCAGCACAGACTTTACAACATCCTAATAAACCCTGGCCTCCTATGCACTTTGCAGTCCGGTCTCAAGTCATGAGAGGCTAGGTCAGAATAGTTACATAATCAACTACCCACTCAACCTTTTCCAAAAATGCAGCCAAAACCTTTAAACACAGACTTTTAAAATCTAACCCAGAAACCCTAATTTCTGATCCATATTTCTGCAAAAAAAGGAGCTGTCACAAACGATCTGATCTTTCACACTAAGAGAAGGGCACAGCAGAGAAATGCATTCCAATCATTACTCAACATCTCCTCCTCTGAGAAAGTCCGACATGGCCTAAGACTCTCTGTAGTCACCTCACCTGTATTCAAAGTGACGGCTACCATATCCAATTATAATAATGGGACTATCCTTATACAAACCCCAAATCTTAACCTTGAAATCTTTAACACATGTTTCTCCATCATTAAGAACTCAACAGTGACCCTCTCAAAACCCCAGGGGGCTCTAATCCCTCACCCATTCCTCGGGACCACCTTGAAGTCTACATTCTTAACCCCAAGCACCATACTACTCCACCTGAGACTTTGAACAACACTATCATGCCCATTTCCGGCATAAACAATTCCCCCACTAATAATGTCCCTCTCATATCTCCATGGGACTCTAGTCCTTCGCTGACTCCTCAGGCCCCTCAAGGAATCCCCCTACATCACCTAATGATGACTTCTCCTACTACCATGAACAGCTCACACCCCCCAAACCTAACCCCTCTGCCACCCAAGCTTCCTAACCACCCCAGAAAATCTGCCCCCCGTACCCACCTGGCCAACACCGACGGACCTCCCCCTGCAAGATCCACCATTCTCCTTACCGTCCTCTCTTGTTTTCCTCTTATACTACAACACCTGGGACTGGCCCCTCTCCCTCACCCTCCATGATCACTGATACTCAGCCCTGTGCAGCTTCTAGACTAAAAGAAATCAACTGGGAGCTTCAAAAACTCAAAATTGACATACAAAAGCTCATAATCATCACCTCAGAGCTGGCCTCGGACTTATCATTCAACATGGCTCCGCAGTTGATCCTGCAAATGCCCAACCATTTCCCTAAGACACCCACTCCTTCCTCTGTGAAGAGGAGGGTTCCTAAGCAGACATCCACCTGCTAGTCGTGAAATACTACTCCCTACCCATACGCCCCATCCAGACCCATTAGATCTAAGAACTACCTTTCTGACCCTGACATTCTCTCCTTTCTTCTAACTTACAACTCCACTCAACTCGACATCCCTGACACAGTTAGACCTTTTCAAACTACACAGCTATACCCTTGTAGAGATCCTAGACTTAAGACAGTCATTCCGGAGCCCATTCACACAATTACATTAAACCCGCATAGAACCCCCACACTTAACTCTAATGCACTAAACACTGCAAACCTCATGCAAGTTCACATTGCACAGCCTATACCCACTGACTCCAAAACCCACCTAAAATGCATCTTTCTCAACTGCAGATCCGCTGTAAAACATGTCACGTACATCGGTGGCCTCATCCTTGACCAGGAACTCGAACTAATGATTCTCACCTAAACTTGGCTTAATGTCTCCTCTGGTCCTGTCCTGGACATCCTAGTACCTCCTAGTCACAATATTATCAGACTTGACAGAACTAAGAGTACAGGTGGAGGTGTCGCCTGTATTTACGATGACAATCTCTCAGCGAAACAGTCTTCCTCCGCATCTCTCTCATCCTGTGAATACCTGAGCATCAACATTTTCAGCAAACAAAGACCCCTATGCAACCTACACATCTTCTACCATGCACGAGGAGACAACCTCATTCTGATTGAACAAACCATGGAAACCATCTCATCCAATCTAGGTCTCCATTGCCCCCAGATCTTCCTGGGAGACTTCTATCTACATTGGAATGACCCGAATGACCTGGCCATGAACAGTCTTAAAAAATTCCTACTTGACCTCAACCTGACTGAATTCTGCAACAGCCCAACACATAACTTGGGCTCAACCCTCGATCTAATCATCTCCAACCCCAACACCATACATATTGAATTGATTGCCCCTTGTGGCTGGTCAGATCAGCACTTCATCACCTTCCTCATCCTTGAACGATGGAACACCCAAAGACTTCAACCCAAGAAACTGAAACATTGGAAAAGAGTGCTGCAAAATGCAAACATGAACAACCTCATATCACGCAGCAATCTGTCTTTTTCTCCGCCCATGCTCATGGTTGATGTCCATGAACTCACGGAGCATTACAACAACCCCATTCTAAAAGTTCTGGATGCCATTGCCCTTCTTCAACTAAAAAGAAAATACAACAAAGACTCCAAAACTTGTTTCAATGAATGCTTAAACTCAGACATGCGCAACTTGAGACTAGCGGAATGAGCATGGAGGTCTTCTCCATCTACGGAACTTCTTAAACTTTTGAGATTTAGAAGGAATATGCACAATAAACACCTCAGAACTGCAAAAGCGAACTTCTTCAGAAGCCAACTGGACAAAGCCAGATACCAGTCCAAAATGTTGTTTGAGCTGATCAAGCGGCAATCCAACAACACACCCACTCAATCGCCTATCATCACTAGTCCACAACCTAATTGTGAGGACTGTGCTGCCTTCTTCCTTGAAAAATCCAACAAGGTCTGCCTTGCTCGCGTTATCATCCTTACCAATGTCCCATCTAACTCCCCAGCCCCTTATTCCTACCTACCACACCCCTAAAAACAATGCTCATTGGAGTCAATTCTCAAACCTTCAATGACACATCCATTCTCAACATTCTCAACTACTCTGCACCAAGATTGTTAATGCTTCCCTACTTCAAGGTGAGATCCCTGACTGCCTAAAGTCCGGGCTAGTTCTCCCCATTCTCAAAAAACCTACGACTGACCCTGAGGATTTGAATAACTTAAGATCAATCAATAACACCCCTACTCTGGCAAAGCTCATTGAGAAATGTGTACAGGTACAACTATGTAACCACATCAAGGAATTCCAGTCACTAGATTAATTCCAATCGGGCTTTCGTCAAGGTCACAGCACTGAAACAGCCTTCACTCATATTATTGATGACGCTCTTACACTGCACGACCACAACTAATCCTGCTCGACCTCTCATCAAGCTTCGATACGGTCAAAGATGACAATCTCCTGAACCTTCTAGAACAAAGGATGGGGCTCAGTACTAAAATGGTTTGCCTCCTTTATCCATAACAGACACAGAATTAAATCCAATCACTCCCTCTCCCATCCCAGTTCTTGCACCTTGGGGGTGCCCCAAGGCTCCTCGCTTTCACCCACACTTTTTAACCTATTCATTGAACTCTTTACTGAAATCCTCAAAGCATCTAACATCCAATAACACATGTATGCAGACGACACCCAATTGTACATGAAAATCTCCTCGCCTGATCATATGAAGACACTCAACTGAACCTTACTCAAAACCCTTAATTGGCTAACTTTCAACCATCTCAAACTGAACGCCCTCAATTATTTCCCCGCCCAAACAAGCCCACATCATTGAGGAATATATGAAAAATATTTCCGCTCTTAACTGTACACCACATATCATAGACTCTACGAACTCCCTGGGAATAGTGTTGGATAGGAACTTGAACATGCAGGATCACATCAGCGCATCTACCAAAGGAGCGGACTTCAAACTGAGCATTCTAAGGAAACTAAAACCTTTCCTTCCCCCTGATGACTTCAAGCCCACAGTACAAGCATTAGTCATCTCACGGCTGGAATATGACAGTGCAACTCTCTGCGGTCTTCCAAGGTACAGACTGCCCCCCTCAGAATCTCACTGAATGCGACCGCCAGGTTCATCAAAGGTTCCAAGAAGAGCAATCACATCTCCCCGGACTTGAAATCTCTCAATTGGTTACCATTCGAAGCCAGGATACACTAAACTTGCCTGCATGACCCACAGAGCCCTTTTCTTCAACACTCCTTTCTACCTCGCAAAAAACTTGAGCTATCGGGTGTTGCCCATACCTTCAGAAGCTCGAGCACCCTGTTACTTAAACTGAAAAAATTCATGATTCCGTCAACAGTGTCCATCAAAAAGGAAGTCAAAGCACTACTGATGAATACTTGCCTGTTCTTCAACAGGATACGGATGGGTCTTTCCTAGCCCATCGATCGACTGCTCCTCATCTACTATTATGATGACTCTTTCGCCTTATTCCACTGCCTAATTCTTTTGCCCACTTTTGTGTTGTTACATAACTATTGTTATTTTTGTCTGTTGCTATGTTTTGCCACAATTACCTCACCAATAGGTTGTCGCATCTCTCTGTAAAGCGCTCGGATGACCTCTTGGGTCATGTTCACGCTATACAAACTTTTAAAATACATCTGCACAAAGCAAAGGCTAGATATTCTGTACCTGTGGCAACCCTCCTGAAATTGCACGACTGTGACTCCTCCTAGACCAAAGCTTGATTCCTCAGACTGCATCAGACCAGGTTGAGAGTCAAAGGCATCACCAGTCTCCCCTGGACTATTGACACTAATCCCCTGCAACTACAGGCAAAAACAGCCCACAGACCAAAGAAATGCTATCCATCTAGCCCTCCGAGTGATCGCCCAGAAGTAGATGGTCCAATGCATTGTGGGAAACATAGTCCTGCCCTCCATGAAGTTTCAGGTGCCTGCAGTGTTCCCCTGAACCAAAGGCTGTCAAATACCTTTCTGCTGTGCTTACTGCAGCCAAGGCTTAGTGGTCGCTAGTCCAGCAAACTTGGCAAAACCTTCATACAACCTCAGCAGCAGCTTTGTTGTCAACATTTTGCACTCTGTTCCCGGCCAGCACTGTTAGCAGCAAAACCAGTTGCATGCGGCTCCGGCTCAGCCTTTCAGACAGCCACAACAGCTCTACATCCAGGCTTCTCAAGTCGTATAAAATCAGACTGACTTTGTGACCTTGTCCTGGGACCCACATTACAATAATCCTCCTTGGGTACCACTCAAATCGACCTGCAAGTGACCGATTGTCACTAGTGGTATTTTCCATTGACAACAATAATACAATTTTGCATTGCTATTTTGCACTGGTTTTAATTTGCTTCTAACATCTATAATGCTGGTTATATGTATTTATACTCATTTGTTTTGGTGTCTAAATTAAGATAAAAATCTGCTTTATTTTTATAAATTGGTGTTGGATTTCTTTTGAGGTGTTTCAATTACTTATCATCTATTTTGGTACTCTGAAATGGGTAACACATGTTCCTCTATTAAAGCCTGACTGCTCTTTGCCACACTTCCAGGACTGAGCTAAGGACTTATTATTGTGAATTCAAGGACCGTCTTTGAGGTTTGTGAAAGTATTGCATAGTAAAGCCTAACGAGTATCACTACATAATACTGTAATCCTGCATGGATTTCAAGCTATTTTTGTCAGTTGTTAACAGATGAGTTTTTTATAACAGGACTATATTTGTTCCTTTGTATATAGCCTTTTTGTGATCACTTGTCATTTTATTTGTGAGTTTAGGCATTGCACATTGAGTGTCAAAAAAGGTGATGTTATATAATTTGGGTTCATCACTGATGTCCTTTTCTTTCTTGATACTTCCTCCTCTTCTAGCGCGGCCCTCTCAGCTTCTCAGTTCAGGAGGGTATCCCCCCTCCACCATACCCTGCCTTGCGAATCCTACCTCTATAACTATTTGCCATCACTGACTCAGTTCCAACCGTCTCAACAATACACTTTGAACAATAAAAAGGTATATAAACTTCTAAAAGCACTTCTAGAGAGTATCGATGATCTAGCTTTATAACCTTCAAGTGTGAAGACTACGTTTAGATTAATCTTTTCACCTATTGTTGGTAGGACAACTACATGACTTCTATGGTTGTTAGGCTTATTCAGTTATAAAACTAAACAAACCCTCGGCTTCTTCAATATTCTATTGGTGAACTCTTAAGGTTATTAAATCCCTATTTCCAGTCTTAATATTCATTATTTGTTAGTTTCGGTTGTCCTCCATTTTTGTAAACAAAGGCAAATGGAAAGTGAGTTTTCCATTATCTACATATTTTAAGTCCATTACAGTCTTTGTTCACATCATTATTCCTCATTGTGGGGACTTGGGGATTATCTTTCTCTTTGGAGGTTTCTCTGTTTGGCTAATTGGTTACTGGGGTTGGTCCTGAAGTAAGTAAGGATGTTCCAGTTCTGTACTTTTTTTTTAGCACAATGAGAAATTGGGTTGTTGGTTGAAGGGGGGACCCCTATTCATGTGAAAGCCACAATCCCTGTTAGAGGAACCAAAAAAGTCCTAAATTAACATGTGCCTGGCGAGAATATCTCCTACTATGAGGAGGCAGAATCACAGCAAATGAGGTAAGAACTTACCTATTTACTGTTTTCTACTTCAGTTTCCATCTTGATCTCCTTCGTCCAGGTCCCTTCTTTACAGCTCCGACTCCACTATGATGCCAAATGACTCCGCTGTCACTGGGTTCTAAGGTAAACTACATTTACAATTGGGTTACTATGAATCGTGTGTTGACAATTGCTGTAGCCTAATGTATTTTTGCTTTGCTCTTACATACAATGGGGCTTAAAAAATGAAATTGTTATTGTGGTGCTTGGGGGTTTTGTGCTTGTGGCACTTCTAAAAATTTCACACATACATTTAAAAAACATCTACACTTATACAAAAAAGATTAGATCACAACTTTTAACATACATAGTAAAACACAGAACACTAATATAAATATCGATATTATTAACAATGATATTTTGACAAATGATATTACTGACTTCAATATAACAGAAAACGATATTTCTTATCTTCAAGTCGATATTCTGGTCACCAATATTCTTGAAGTCGATATTCTGGCATTTTGATATTTCCAACTTGATATTCTGTCACTTCAATATTCCAGACTCGATATTCTGTCGGTGCACCGTGTAGAGGCAGGTCATTCTACCCTTTTGGACCCAATTAGTAGAAGTCCATTCTCCTTGCTGTGGTGCTGCCTATGCATTGAATGTGTACGAGTCACACTGAGCAAAGGTGTCTGGAAGGTTTCTGAAATCTGAGGCGGTATTGCGGTATGCTGCACCAGTGCTGTGTAAGGCCTTGAATAAGTGTTTCAGGAGTTTGAAAAGAACAGTGGATGGGAAGTCAGTGAAGCTGTTTGAGTTGCAGGGTGTGTTTGTGTTGGTATGTTGAGGGAGGAGACTGCCTGCTGCATTCTGCATGGTTTGTAGTCACTTCCTTAGTTGAGTGAGGAAATAATTCAATATCGGGTTGAGTGTGGCACCAATGGGTTTGAAGCCGTAGGTGAAGATTAAGTGATGGCATGTGTATCTATACTACTTTGACTATCTGCCTCCTACCTATGCAATATCTTTGTGAAAGCACACCTAGCCTAATCTTTTCCTACCTGTACATGTCTCCGTCCCCATAAAAGTCCTGACTTATCCCGTCTACTTGCCAAGTTAACCCATATTAACGCCTTTGGTTGCTAACTACTTGAAGCTCATGAAAACGTGTTCTACTTCTACTTTTGATTTGAAAGACAAAAGCACACCTTTGCATTGTGTCATGCCACCACATGATCTGCAATCATGTTGGTGGCATGACGCAAAACATATTTGAGCTTTTCCCAAGTAATCCATTTACCTCTCCAGGACCATCTAGGGAACTAAGAGGTTCATTTTGCATTGTTGAGTTTGTCTAGGAGTACTCCTGTATGTGTGACCACCTTCGCTACAAAATACAAAGGTGTACATCTCTCTTGAATAATTTGTTTACCCTAACAGAACCTTCTGACTAACTATGCAGCCTGATATACATTGTAAACTTTGTCTTATAGTCCTCATCATAGAAACTTTATTTTGGTCGTATGACTATAAAAGTGCATGGTAGTCAAAACAATGAGAGAGAAAGGGCTAAAACAAGATCGCTCTTGAGCCCCAAAGATAAACTGCATCAAACAACTAAATAGCGACGGGTACATCTATGCCAAAAAATAAAACAACCTTATAACTCACAATCAATTATTTAATGATGGGGAAACCAGGACAAGGAAAACAAAAGACAGTAGTGTGAAGAACTGTGAAATGGAAAAATGAGAAATGAGAAATGAACCCTCATACACCAGACAAGTAGGTGACCAGTTACATTATTGGGTTCTTTTTCTCAAAGGTCATATCCAGTCAAGCCCGAAAGTGATAGTGTGATTAAAAGAAGACACAGCAGTTCCCTAGGCTAATTTTAATAGAGAGATAGCCATTCTTCATTAAAATATTAGTGCAAAAGCGGCCACCCTGAGGATAAGTCAATTTGAACCCTGGTGTCCTTAATAAAAAAAAGTGGTCAACATGTTTCTGCTATCATGAGCACTTTTCACTCAGCATTCTTCAGGACCAAAGCTATCCCACACAGGTGTACGCACCCTAAAGCGTACCCATACTATGGCGATAGACAAAATGTTCACAAACTCACTAAACTCCTGTCTAGAGTCTCCTTAGGTTGTGCTAAGGTTCTCGTATCTGAAACACAGATAATCATTGTGGCACAAGTATGGCATTTAAAAGACATAAATAATAATTCATTAGATGCTCGCACTTATTCCAGTGTTTTCAACAGTGTTAATAATCATCTAAGACAATTGCTTCATATGCTCATACAATCATTCTTCCAAAATGTAAATATATACACACTGTTCTCCATATAACATAACCATTACTGACCAAAAAACTCACCACACTATATTCAATGAGGTTTTTTTCTTACAAAAAACCTTGCAAAGCTAAGTTGACCCGAAATGATGAGCCTAAAAAGGCATGCAGCGTTAAATCAACTATGTTTGGCTTAAGTTTGGCGTTAGCTCCGAAATATGTTAAGTCTACATACTTCTCAATGCTCTATGCATTAAATTTATTAAGAGCACACCCAAATTATTATTTGGAAATCAAATCGTCCACCCGTTGCGTGAGCGGTAATTTGAAAATTTAAAAACCACTATAGGTACCGTACAACAACCGCACTCCGTGAAAGATCAATAAAGTTTGAATGAAAGAATGCCCACTTACGTTTGCTCAAAATTATGGTAAGCAACATGGGCTCATGGCAGGGGCAACCTTCACGCCCAGTGTTTACTGAAAACAAAAGTGAACACTTAATTAAAGTAAGGCATAAATCAGGTTCTTTGAGAGTAGCTTGTAACATTATCTCTCATTGTGGCAAATATCGACGATGTCCAAAAGTTAGATGCCGTCGAGAAAATCCTGCGCTACAGAGTTATAATAAGCACTTACTTCTACCGGGCGACTCCCCGCTTGTAACCTAAGCGTTCACATCCATGGCCCGAATGGTACTGGGGGGGAGTGACGCCGAGTGTTAACAAGCGTGTTGACGTTCGTCACGTCAGTGGAGAAGTGTGGCTCAGGGGTTAGAGGCGGCAGACCCGGAATCTGAGATCGGTCCTGGACCAGGGTTCAATTCCCCGCCCCGGCGGGTCTTGGGCTAAAAATTCCACGGACTCGATAATTCTCGTCCCGGTGTCTCCTCGACTCACGGGTTCACACTCTACGACTCTGGGCAATAGCTTGCTTAATCTCCACAACGGCCCCTCGCGGCGGGATGCCTGGCTTTCACCCTGTGGACACCCTGTCGGGGCTTCTCACAGGGGAATACCAGGACGGGTTCCCTAGGCAAGCGCCAGGATGCCCTTTGTGGTGACAGGTTGCGCTATATAAGTATACCTACATTTACATTTTACATTTACGTGACCCACGTCTGGGCATACCTGGCGCACTTAGGGTGAGAAAGCAAAAGACACACAATAGATGGAAGGAATGCTGAAAAAATCAAAACATTCACCCCCAGTCAAGAGGTCTGGGTTAAATCCATCATTCTTGAATGTATGACATTGTTCTGCATTCTGTCCATCAACTGTTGTTTTTGCATTATTCAAAATGAACAGCATGGTCTGCTATCCTGACTGCGATCTGAGGGTGCACTACACTCAAGACCGTTAAGTGCTATCGATAAAATATGATCAAGCAATCAGGTTAAAAAACGGGTTAAAGCCAGTGAACTTGTTTTTGCATTTGTCACTCAATGGGACGGGTATGCTGAGATGTGAGTCCTGTGCTCTCCTTGACACTGGAATTAAGCTATCCTGGCTGATGAGGGCTGAAAGCCCGAAACCTGTCCTAGGATGCTTGTTTCCAGTCCAGGGAGGACCTGGCTTGGCAGTTCGGGTTGGACTGTTCCCATGGGGGACAGGGTCAAAACTGATTTGCATATGACTGGGTTCAAACTGGAATGACAGGGTGAGCAAAAAAACGATGGATTTAGGCCCAGATCTCTGTAATGTATGACATTGTTCTGCATTCTGTCCATCAACTGGTGTTTTTGCATTATTCAAAATGAACAGCATGGTCTGCTATCCTGACTGCGATCTGAGGGTGCACTACACTCAAGACCGTTAAGTGCTATCGATAAAATATGATCAAGCAATCAGGTTAAAAACGGGTTAAAGCCAGTGAACTTTATCTTGAAGTATTTTTGCACATATTGCTTCTAGGATGCCTTGTACTATGTTGTATACATATTAGTTCACTGTCTGAGTCTTGCGTTGTGTTCACTCATTTTAATACATACTGAAATGTATATTGTACTGATACTAAAAATGTGAAAACAATCATCATGCAAGAAAGTTTGTTCTGTATAATTTTTAAATAACATTGATTATGATACAAGTTACTAATTGAGTTTACACACTTTCAAAGCAAGGGACACCTTCCTGCACATGACCAATCTTTCCCCCAACACTGGCACCCTTCCAGTATGGTGCAAGAGTGCCTGCATTGGCACTAGGGAACTTAATTTAGCACCAGCGCTAGTATATCTTTATAAATATGGTGCATCCCTGCGTTTTCAGAGTGGCAGAGCATGGCGTTAGCAATTTATGCTGGACGCCACACTCTGTCATTCTGTTGTACATATGCCCCGTAATTTTGTTTTTTTTCTGCCCCAAAGCGGTGATGGCCCTTTCACCATGGTGACCGACACGCCAACACTGTTTCATTGTTTTAATATTTCTTTTTACCTGCTCCCTGGGGCCTGATCACACCCCTCAGGGGAGAAAATACTTTTTAAATTAGTTTTGGCCCCCAAGGGGGATCGTATACTCATCACAAGTGCTGCCTCCCAGCCGCCAACCCACAAGGGTTAAGTAACCAGAACAGATTTACTTTAACATTTGTCCTTATTGCCAATTTCTTTGTGGCAGAATTTAAAATAACAAAAATAAGTTTAGTCTGGCTAAAGATGTTCTGTTTTATTGCTGGGGAATTCAATTTGTTGTAGCCTGGTAATGTTGTTCCTGTGGCCCAGGTCTCCTGTAGACATAGGAAAACTCTTGTGTGAAGGCAGTCAAGAGCTAAGACAGAGGCCTGTGAAAGACTAAAGATTCACACCATCCTACTACGAATAGCAAAAAGATCCACTATGCAGCATAAGTGTAAATTAAATATACAAAGCCAATAACTGCAGTGAGAGTGGTGTGATGAGCATAGAAACTGAACGAGAAGAAGCTTTAAAAAGACTTTCAAAACTACTTGTGAGTTATGCACACTTTAAATTTAGTTTGCACCCTTGTAGCATCATTTCACGTCTGCAGGTACAAGTCCACATTGGGTGTGAGAAGCCAATGGCAACATTTGTGAATGTCTACAAACATATGACTATGTAGGTGTTCAAAACATTCCCGATTGATACGCTATTGCTCCTGCCCCAGGCACACCTACTTTCACATCCAATGGTCTAAATGAGAATGAAAAATCCAACCCACCAGTATGTTTTCTACAGTTTTAGTATTCAAGAACAGAAACTCCTCTCTGAATCCCAGTGATTCAAGATTTCAGAATTCTGACCATAAAGCCGACGTGTTCTGATTGTAAATGTAACTTATTATTCCCTAATATTTTATGAGCCATTGTCTAGACTCTCTAGTTAGGACATTATTTGCTCTGTCATAGTGTCTCATTAAGCAACTAGATTTTCTAACTTGGTTGCAAAAACTATGTTTTTGTAATACAGGTCTCTTTCTATTATTTACCATTTGTATCCCAGCATCATGCATATGTAAAAGGAAAATAAATATCAAACTGTTCAATTTATTTCATAGTTGTACGATTTTATTGGAAGATAACTAAACGTGTTCAAGCCACAATGTTAATAAAAACTATTTGTTTCAGGCACAGTGGGAGCATTATTTGAAAACCTCAGAAAATTTGCAGACGTTGTCTACAAATAAAGTTCAATTGATATTTCTACTGTGGTTGAAGCACCAGTCAACACTCAAAGCAATAAAAGAAATTTGAACCTCTATTAAATCTGCCTCCATAAATCTGCCTTGGTCGTCATCTTAATTTGAAGTAGTGGGAACGCAGAGGGAGGAGGCTTGCTTCTGGCAAGTGAGAAGCGAGGAAGAGAACAGCCACGGCCGGCAGTGGGAGTACCTGCAGGGCGGTGACGTGGGGAGGGGGGTAGTAATGTTTGGATTGCGGAGTTTTACAGGTAAGCGAACATTTAAATAAATAAAATGAATTTTGTTGCGCACACTGCATCGCATTTGGGGATGCAGTGCACTCAACGAAATTCGTTTTTAATATTTAAATGTTTACTTACCCCAGAAGCACCATAATCCATACATTACTATCCCCTACCCTGCCCCTCCCCCTCCCCACGTCACCGCCCTGCATTTACTCTCACTGCCGGCCGTGGCTGGAAGAGAATGGCAGTTAAATAAACAGTTATTTTCTGCATTGCAGATTCGGGCAATAACAGAAAAAGAACTATACAATTAAATTCCAGATTGCATATACATATAATTGATTTAGTTGCTTTGGCAAAGAAGACAAACGTCTTGCTGCTAAGCAACTTTGCACTAAGGTCTTCCACCCTTCCAGTGGCGTAACAACACTTGAGGGGGGCCCCATGCAAAGTACATGGAGAGGGCCCCCCCATTATCCGTGTCAGTCAAGAGCTCTCAGGCCAGCGACCAACCATACTGCAGGGGCTCACCCCAGCCATAAAAAAGGATTCTGGTTCCTCCATTGGTCACTTCTGCCCTTTCATCGGGCGATTTACATACATCAGTAAATACTGCCGCTGCGCCCTCCAGCAAAGTTACATAACACTGCTTCCAGCGGCCCTCCAAACACATCCTCCTACTTGATGACCCACCTTCAAGCGAAGCCGGCTCAGTTATCCACCTCCAAACACAGACCACTGCCTTCATGCCTGCTACTAATGCATCCATTAACTCTACTCTCACCCCTACCAAACCAGCAGTTATGCTTTTCTGCCCGCTTTAAACCAACCATTGGATGTCACTGTGAACCCATTACTGCCACCCACTGCTCCCCTGTCTACCACCAACAGAAAGACTGATGGCCCCATCTAACCACTGCCTACCAGTAAAGGCAGAGCCTTTCAGCTGCTGCCCTCCCCAATGCAACTGTAGTAGTTTAAAACATGTTAAACAATCACGTCAACTGACCACCCCAAAACAGTTCTTCCTGCTAGCCTCTACGGCATCAAAGCCGTCCCTGTTACTTTTCATCCTCTGCATAATGCACACAATAATATTAAATGTACAAAGGGTCCGATTTTTTTTGCTCACACTCACATTAATGTACACAATGTACTACAAACACAAGAGAGAATGCGTGATTCATGCAATTAAACCTACAGCGACAACGTAGCAATTCCTCACCCACTGTCATCCCAGCAAAGTGTGGAACTGCATAGTAGCCATCAATACCGGCAACATCTAAAGCGCATTTCCACTTCCTTTCAATGGCAGCTACTGATACATATACCTATGACTTCTGGGCAGCATCTACCACAGACCACAGCATTCTTTGTCTCCCTAAGACTAACCGAATGCTGTCGGTAAACGCTTCTCTTCCCCCTTTCTTACTAACAACTAATTTGAGGATAACAAAAAAATATAGTATTTTCTTTTGCAAATAGCGTATCAAGCACTTGCTGCCCACAGTCCTCAACAGATCCACACGTATCAATATTCTGCTATCGCACCATCCTGTCAACCCTATTATCTGGAGAAGTTTTGTATCCGTTCCCTGAACTGGGAAAAGCAATACCTTGCACTAAAACAAGTCCCTCTAAAACCTTTGCTACTTATACAGGCTCGCAAACCACTTACTTGTTTTACTAACTGTCGTTTTAGAGCAAACAGGTAACTCATTCTAGGATTGGAATTATGGCTTAGAAGTGTGGAAGATAATACTGAGATGTAGGATGATTTTTTGCATGTCTGCCAGACACTCGATCTTCCCTGCATGCGCACACAATGCAACAATACAATTTAGCTTAACAAATTGTTCAGAAATGTACCGGAATGTAAATAAAAGCCCATAATATTTTTACAAAGTAAAATAGACAAACGTCCACTTTATACCCCATGACACAAAAGTCTTAGCGTGCACAGCTTGTCCAAATCCACACCACCTAATTCAGCACTGCCAAATACCTCGTATCTGACGTTAGACTAACGTATTTCAGTGTGGTGATCCGCATCACCGTAATGAAATGCAAAATCACGCATAACAGGCATCGCGCCTCCTTGGGTACCAGTGCTGCTAATCAATGCTGGTGTAGTATTATTTCCATGTGGCGGCCTCTGTTTTCTGGTGCTTCCCCTGCCTCCTAAACGTGATGCTGCAAATTTTGTTATGCAGTACGGCTACCTGTGTGGTAGTCCTGTAATGAATGTCCCTTTTCTATGCCCACATGTTGCTGTATTTCTGAAGTGTGGCCATAAAGTTAGATCTTGCGAGGATTTATTTCAGGCCGCGCGAGCCATGCACTGGCAGCCCCATGATGGCAGCCGCTTCGAGTGCGACATCTGCAAGGACTTGTTACTGATGGGAACTAGGGTTTTGAGAAGGGCACCGGAGCTCTGGAGTGGGTGATGTTGTGACCCGGGATAACCTCCGCCTCCCTGAGGGGAGAGATGTGCAGAAACGTCCGCTCTGCATGGAGGCGCCTGGAGCTAAGATTCCAACACAATGACACCATAGCGCTGAAGTGCCCAATTTAATTGTTGTTTTGATGTTGGGGGAACGGAAATAATGATGAGTAAGTATTAAAGGAATAAGATGCAGGAGTCTGTTTCCACGCTGATTCCTACTTGTTTTCTTCGAAACTTTCACATGGCGGTAAAAGCTACTTTCAGCAGCAGACATGAAAACCAAAAACGTTAATTTGTATAGGTCCCATGACTCCTGTGACCTAGATATATTGGCAACTCTTACCTGTGTCAGAGCATTGATTTCTTCAGATGCAAGATAGATACATAGCTGCACTGATTAGGGGTGTCACATTGAGTAATTGCCAAATGTGTGACAATGGTTTCCGAAAGCGTTACTGTAACCAGGTGACATTGTATTGATACCGCGCAATACACTCTCGGAGTGCATAGACATAACCTACCTTCCCCTAATGCCATGAATTATTGCTCCTCAGAGGGTTAGCGCCTCCAGTCATCTGTTACTGTGGTCAGTCACCTCGCAGCCTTCCAACGCCTGTTGGCCCGCCCGCGGTCCTCAATGCTCCTCTTTTGACTAGAGTTCATCGAGAGGCATGCTCTAACAGTGGACTATATTGCCTCATCAAGCCTCTCAAGTTCAGGCCTCTGCCTGCTGGTCGCAGGCCTGTGAGGCACAATTTACACACACACAGAAGAGGCCTGAGGTACCCCTCCGTCCAGCCGGTGTTTTATTAATGCACCTACAGATCTTGCTCCGCAGAAGAGCTGATTGCTCAGAGGGTCTTGGTGCCTACTGTGGCGCAGGGAACTGTGACCTAACTCTAGTCTGGGAGCATCAGAGGCACCACTGCACACACTGCTTCAGGCTCAGACCTCCTCTCCTCTCACACTCCTGGCTAAATGGATGAAACAGTTCGGGCCAGGGCAGTCTAGACCACATAGTCCTAAAACATGTTAGATCCCCACCTCAGACAGAAGATCACTGAGGAGGCACTGGAAGGTAGGTCCCTGGGTCTTACTGTGATTTTAGCATCCCAGAAACTGACTGATTACTCATAGATGAAAGCAGCTCTTTTTGGAAGGTTTAATCTGACCACAGATTAGTATTTTAAAAAAACTTTGCAGCAATTCCACGCAGAGTAACCAGACATTATGGGAGGCCTGATTGGACCTTGAATGAACTGCCACTTTTAAAGTGCTGGAGTAAGTGTAACATGGCGCAGGCAAACCTCTTATTTCTGCAGCGAACATTGTATGTATTTATTTTCCAGAGTTACATTAACATGTAGCTGATGGAAAACTGCTTGGTGCTTGCAAGTTGCAAAGACACCTGGCAGGCTTGTCACCTTGAGGGTGCAGAGTAATACACCTCAATTAGATCACATTTTCACACTGATTCACTCATAGATGCCAAGGTTTCAGATTGGTAAGTGTGACGCTTTTATAATGTAACTGTAATAATGGGTGACATCCACGCAGTCTGGCTCTGCTCAGATTTCAGTAGCCTCCTGTTATCGCACTTTAGTTCAGGGAAATTTTTAGAGTTTCTAGTTGCTCAAATGGGTGTATTTTCTGATATTTATATGTTTCCCTCCTCTTCATTGCATGATTTTGCTCATGAGAAAGTGTCACTTATAGTTGTTGAAATGTCACTCATAATTACACAGACATTATGAAAATGTCACACATAGCAATCTGAAACCTTGGCAGCTATGCTAATTCTACCACACACAGCACATTTGAATATCTCATAATTCCATGCCACACAATTCAACTATAAATAATTTAACCCTACAACATTCAACACCACATAATTACAATCCTAAAAATTAAAAACACATATTTCCACTTCACTCCATACCACATAATTCCGGATCACATAATAACATTCCAAACAACTTAATACCTCTCCAAACCACATAATTACACTCCACACAACACATTTCAACTACACATAATTCCACTTCAACCTATATAATTATACTTCACACAACATATTTACACTCAACTCCAAAACACATAATTACCCTCCACAAAATACAACTCTGCAACATGCTGCATAATTCCACTCTGCGCAATTATACACCATGCCACATAATTCCACATGTCACACAATTACACAATTCATCTCCACACAATTCATCACACAACATATTTACACTCCACATAATACCACTCAGCACCACATAATTTAACGCCACATAATTATTCTCTACTCCATATTGCATAAATACACTCCACATAAATCAAGTCTATACCACGTAGCAACATTCCACATAACTACACTTCACACCATGCCTCATAATACCACTCAACACAATTTTCACTCAACAGCGCACACTTCCAAGTCACACAAATTCAACTCTACACATTTCCACTCCACACCACATAATTCAACAACAAACTACATAATTCAAACCAACAACACAATTACACAACACACAAAATACTTCCAATTTACATGACAAAATTCCACATCATTCTACAATATTTAACAGCTCACCTCATAAGTAAACTCCACTACATACCACTCCACAACACAAAATACCATTCCAGATAATCTCACTCCCAGACACACAATCCCACTCCATGACACACCATCCCACTCCACATAATTCCAGTACACGCAATACCACACAATTACTATTCACATAATTACACTCCACAATATGCCACATTATTTCACTACACCTTAGAGCAAACCTCTCACAGCTCTCTACCAATGATCTGAGGTGGCCCCCATTCATGTACTGAAGACTGGGGGCCCCCACGCATTGCAGGGCTGCAGGGGTGTTTGTTACACCCCTGCACCCTTCTCTTAGTGCAAGTATTAAGTGGAAGGGCACAATCTCTACGAATATTTCTAATACTTGGCATGTGACAGATTAGAGACAGAAAACTTGTAAACAGTCAACCGGTAATTTCAAAAGAAAAAAAAAGTATTCTGTGTTTTGTGACACATCTTAAAAAGTTCTGAAAGAGCCAATCAGTCTAGCGTTTTACTAGGGACGATTTTTCTTAATTGCTGAGTGTGTGGATGGTGAGTCAGTGAACGCAGAGTTGAGTTTGTGTGTGTGAACGTGGGTGATGGGGTAGTGAATATGATGACTGGGTGAATGTAAATGGCAATGTGTACTACTGTTCAGTGAATGTGAGTGGGGAGGTGGGTGGAGATCAGTGACTTAAGGTGAGAGTGTGGGTTCTTATGATGGTGAGTGACCAACCCCCTCTCCCCATTGTCAGCCAGACACTGACCCTATTCAATTGGCAGCTGAAAGGAGTTTTATCAGTTTTATAAATCATTTAACCTGGGTTACCTTATAGGCCAGGAAAGGGGTGGTGGGGGTTTCTTTCCTCTTAAATGTAATGCCATTTTAATTTAAATACACATAGTAGTGTGCTATGATACTACTAGTGATAGTTACATTGTAATTATGTTGACCAGCACATTGTATTCTTCTGAAGATAAAATATTATTACTTGCAAAGATTGAAAGTTTGGTCTTTTTTTGTAATAAAAGACTGAGCATTTTGACCCTCTACAGACAGCAATGGTCTCCAGGAAACGTTACTAGAGAACATAACGGTTTTTCATTGCCTGTCTGAATCTGCAGGTTCTGCATGGAAAAAAAGCATTCACTAGGCAAATAGATCTGGAATAAAACTGAAAGTTTTGTTTAGGCACACAATAACTCATCATACAGACAAGGGTAGGAAATGAGGGAGGTTCAGCGGGCTCTGGAATTTGGCAGCTATTTTCGTGCCGGAGCTGGGATCTGGAATGGATATAGTGAAATATGTTGAATTTGTCCTGGTGTAGTTTGCCAACGCTGGTCACATTCAGCAGTGCCAGAGTGTTGTCTTCTATACGTTCAGAACAGCATCATACAAGCAGTGAGGGAGCTTTCTTACAGCTGGGCACAAAACAAAAGCCTGAATCAAAGGGCCACCAACCTCCTTTTCATTGAGTACCACCCTGGCTGGCATCTATCTGGAACCTACACCTAGATGCCGATGCAATAGAGGAAAACCAAAGCACACAGCTTGGTATCACTCACAGCACTTCAAAGAAACTACAATTTTGAGGCAGGTTTTAGAATGCGTCCAACCCCTCTGTGTAAGAGAAATGCATGCACTGTTAGAATCATAGATGTATGACTGTATGAGTAATTACATACATAATTATTTAAATAGCACCTACTAATTTATTTCTTTATTGAACTCTTTTCTAGCACTACTCAATATAGGGTTTCATAGCTTGTTACCTCACATACAACATTATACAGAGACCAAAAAAATCATACAAGAGTGGAAATAAATGTACAGGAAATCGTACATAAGACAATGAGGACTACAGAGTGTTGGAGTGACAGAGTGCCCATTCTGGTAGCCATTATGTATTAAGAGTACATGGTCAGGAGAAACATCAAGACCTGAAGTTAGACATGTCTCCCTATTTCTTCTCCTTTATAGACATCTCACTAGATGGGTATCAAAGTACAACACAACAATCTGTGGGTTCTAGGAAATATGGAGGATCACTGACCAAATAACACTAAAGGCAATTCTTCATGACACATCTAGAAGCCTTCAGCTTCTCCCAACCTGTCCGTCCATCACGCTGTGTATTCCTTGGGTGCACTTTACATTTCATTAGGGCGCATTACAATAGCAGAGAATGTCCACATAATCTGGAGTGGCCCACACCTCATCTCCTGCCCTGTGAATGTCCCCACCAGAAAACCTAACACAGAAATAGTGACAAATAATTCATTTGGACCTATCACAATCCCAACACACAAATAACAGATATTAAACAGTATTACATTTGGTTAATCAACAAATGTGACTGACTAAGACCCTAGGGGGCAGATGTATCAAGCCTTTTGCGATTCGGCCTTTGCGAATCGCAAAAGGCTTATTAGCATTTTTTGACATGCATCAAAAAATCGCAAAGTAAGGAATCACAAAAATTTGCGATTCCTTATTTTGCTTAAGCATTTAAGGAATCACAAATTTTGCGATTCCTTAAATGCGATAAATGTAGGTTTTCGAAATTGCGAATTTGGGTTAAGAAATCACAAACTACCACCAACTTGTAGTTGGTGGTAATTTGCAAATTCTTTAAAAAATGCCCTATTTGGCATTTTTTAAGGTGGCATGTGACGCACATACATGCCCATAGGGCATGTGTGTGCGCCATATGCACACACATGTAGATTTCAGGGGGGCACCCCTGCACCCTTGAAATTATTCTCAATTTGCGATTAGCAAATTGCGAATCGCAAATTGAGAATATTTTCACAATCATTCCTATGGGCCTCCTGGCCCATAGGAATGCATGGGAAATTATTCCTTAATTGCGATTTCGCAAAATGCGAATTCGCAAATAAGGAAGACTAAGAAATCGCAAAAAAATAGCGATTTTCTACATACATTCCGTTTTGCGATTTCTAAATAGTGATTCCTTAAAAATCACTATTTAGAAATCAGAAAATGGAATCTTGATACATTTTCACATTTCCTAAGCACAGAAAGAGGACCTCTTATAACAATGAACTGATGAAGATAAAGACAGAGTGTGGTGCTTTATAACAATAATAAATGAAATCAAACAACACATCTAATACACCTCCAGTGCCACAACAGGATATACCATTATCCATTAAGAATTCAAATTAAATCAATTACTTTTTATGGATCATTCAAATTAAATGAATCACTTTTAATAGATCAACAATGTAAAATGCTCTAACAGGGAACCATACTGAAACCTCTCAGAATACTGAAGTTCACAGTGCACCCTCACCAAAATACCAAACTACTTCTCTGTCATCATTACAAACAAATTTGTCTCAAAACTAGGATGTTGGAACACTACCTGAAGAGTAACCCAGCCAGCATCCAGTCTGATAAATCCATGACCAACAAGACAGTTGGAACTGACAGATAACAGTTTCTGTGCTCCTTTAATACCACACAGGCACTAAATTCAAGAAATATGTCAATGTAGTGAGGCTAGTTGGTTCTCTGTCAGACCCCTGCCTAGCATTAAACTTTCAAAGCCCTCTTAATGGTGACGTCTGCTCTATCCATAACACAATGCATACACAGCAGCTCCTTAACCTCAGAAACCTTCTTCTCTTCCCTCAGACATCTCATCTAGAAGCCGAACATTGATCCTTCAGATCCAGCCAGCTGTTTACCAATCTCTAATGGCCCATTCATAAGAAAACTAATTAAAATATCTACCCTTATAAAGATATATGACTTCACAAAAGGGATACATTTACTCTGGCCACCAAACAGGCTTTTCGTCAATGCAGAGACACTGAATCAGCCCTACTATTCATCTGAAATAATCTGAAAATAATTTTGGACAGTACTACTACTGCTGGAACTTGATACTGTCCGCAACCAGACTCTACTACTGAATCTAGAGGAACTTAGCTTCTGGTGAAGCACCCTAAAACTATATCTCCTTAAACATTTAAGGTAGGTAGAGATTTATCTCACTGATCTCCTTAACATCAACTTTTTTTTTACCACAGATGTGGCGTAACCCAAAGTTTCAGCAGCTCAGAGCTCCCATTCACCCTCTACCTCACACTCCTACTGGATCTCATTAGTTCTTTCAACTTAACCTTTAGCATTTATGCTTCCAACTCACGAACTAAAACCTAATGAACTAAAGTCAGACAACCACCTTCTCTCTGTCATCAGTGAATGAATGCTCTCCTACTACCTAAAACTGATAGATTCCAAAACTGAGTTCCTAATCTGTATGTTATGTTATTTCAATTTGTAGAGTGCACTAATCACCCGTGATGGTATCCAGCAGCTTGAGCTGGTATGTCGGCATGTGGTCCCTGCAGAGTTATTCAGAGAACCAGTTCTTCAGTTTCTTGCGGAACTGAAGATGTGAGGTTGAGGCTGTGGTGTGTTTTGGGAGCTCAATCCATGTTTTGGGTGTGATGTAAAAGAACGAGCTGCCGCCTGCTCTCCTTTTGTGAATACAGGGATTGTGCGCAAGTGAGAGTGAGACTGCGCAAAGGTGTCTGGTGAAAGTGTATGTGGCTGTTCAGGTATTCTGATCCAGTGTTGTGCAGGGCTTTGTAGGTGTGCATAAGGAGTTTGTATGGGCTGTATTTGTATATGGGGAGCCAGTAGAGTTCTCTGAGGTGAGGCGAGATATGGGTGCGGAATGGAAGGTGGAGTATGAGTCTTGAGGTAGCGTTCTGAATGGTCTGATGTCTGTGCAGTAGCTGCTTGGAGATTCTGTAGTACAGTGCATTGCCTCAGTCGAATCTGCTTGTGTTCAATGGCTTCTGTGTTGGTTTGCCAGGTGTTCTGTGGCAGCCACTTGAAGATTTTTTGCAGCATTGGTAGAATGTGGAAGCAGGTGGAGCTTGCTGGGAACTTGTTGCCCAGGATGATCTTTAGGTTTCTAGTTTGGTAGGTGGGTATCAGTTTTGGTCCTAGTTCTGACAGCCACCTGGTGATGTCCCAAGGGAAGATCTTTTTTCCGAAGATCAGTACTTTCTTTCTTGTCACAGTTGAGCATCAAGCAGTTGGTTCTCAACCATTCTGCTACCATGGTCATGCAGTTGGTGAAAATGGTTTTGGTGTTGGTTGTCTTGCCTATCAGGTAGATGATGGATTGGGTGCCCTTAACGTAGGAGATGATGGTGATGTCTTGAGATCACCAAGTGGTGTCATGTAGCTATTGAACAGGGTCTGGTTGAGGGACGAATCCTGGGGGACTCTGCAGATCAGGTTTTTGGTATCTGATGTGAAAGGCGGCAGTCTGACTCTTTGGATTCTTCCCATGAGGAAGGAGCAGATCCAGTTGAGTGTGGGTCCTTGGATGCCGATCTCGTTGAGTCTTCTTATGAGCGTGTTGTGGGAGGCCTCAGTGAATGCCTCATAGGTCAAGCAAGATAAGGGCTACTGTTTCTCCTAAGTCCAGGATGGTTCTGATGTTGTCGGTGGTTGGGATGAGTACTGTGTTGGTACTGTGTCTTTTCTGAATCCTGATTAAGTGTTGTCCAGTAGGTGATGTAGCTCGAGGTGGCTGTGAGTTGTTTGTTGATAGCCTTGTCTATCACTTTGGTGGGGTAGGGAAGCAGAGAGATGGGACAGAAGTTTCTCAGTTGGTTTGGGTCGGCCGATGGAATCTTGAGGAGGTCGTAAACCAATGTGTGAGTTCAGTCTTCCATGAAGGTAGATGATGTGATGAAGGAGTTGATGATATGTGCGAGGTAAGGGTTGATTGGTGATAGACAGTGGTTGTGGACATGGTATGGGCATGGATCTAATGGGGTCCCTAAGTGAATGGTCTGAATGATAGTCATTGTTTCTTCTCTGGTTAGAGTTTTACATCCGGTGAGATGGTTGTCTTGCTCAGTGAACGGCAGTTTGGCAAAGAGATTGCTAGGGTCTAGTTGGTCAGCAAAGTTGCTTTAGATGTTTGTTATTTTGCTATGTAAGAAGCTGGATAGGTCAGCGCAGAGTTCTTGGGAGCGGGGGATGCTGTTGAGGGAGACCATGGAAGTGGTGAAATCCTTGATGATTGATACGATTTCGTTGCAGCTGTTAGAGCTCTCTTCAATGCATTCAGCTAGAGCTCTTTTTCCGGTGTCTCTCAGCTGCTGGTGGTAGCATCTGAGTTCTGCTTTGCAGTTGGTTAGACAATAGAGACACCACTAAATTACATTCTTCAGACCTGAGGAACCAGAGACTCTCATCTTCGCAAACAAGGTAGTAAGAAACCTCAGGGTAGCTATGTACTGCAAAATGGCCTTTATCTCTTAAGTAAATCAAGTTTTAAGATGTTCCTTCTACACAATGAGTACACTCTGACACATATCCAAACACCTGGCTATACACATAGACTATCGGTGGTCACTATCACGCTCATCATGTTGCAAGTAGATTATGGAAATTATCTGCAACTAGGGGGCCAGCTGTTCCGACTTTAAAAGCTGAATCAGCAAAGCAGTTTCTACACCTTCACCAATAGGAGTATGATAACTACGCCAAAGGCATTTCATTAGTTCCATTTAACCTTTAGGATTTGGCCTAATGGTCAGAGCTGCTGACGTTGGAGCTGGGTAACTAGGTTAGAATGTCGGCATCGGCTCAACATCCTGTGATTCTGGGCAAATCACTTAATCTCCCTGTGCCTACCAAAAATGAATGTGTCTTTGTGTAATGTAACTGGTGCTTATGTAAAGTGCTCCAAAATCAGCAGGTCGAGTTCTCACTATATAAAAGTGCAAAAAAAACGTTCTGCTTTCAAGGTTTCTGCAAAAACTACAGACCCATCAAAGACAAATGGCAATTTTTAAATAACCTAATTTCCAAAGACATTCACTAAGGAGCTCACTCTATTGTAGAGCCACGAAACTCCTTCTTTGTACAACCTGCAAAATTATGCACTATCTTCCCACCAGACACAAGAAATATCCAAAACCACTTTAAATTCTGAAGCAAAGAAAAGACCAGACCCTTCACTAAAACTGATGCAGAATCACAAGGAACACTCTTTTTTCTAAAATGGCTTCAAACATTTGAAACTTCCTCCAGCATAGATAAGAAACATCCAACGGTAACTCCAATATTAGCGAAAGATGTTAAAGACAATGCAGTCCCCTTAAAATTAAACAGAATCATAAAACCAATTAACAAATGTTTTCACCCATACAAATATGAAAATCAGATGATTTGGGATGATAGACAACTCAGAGGCTGCATGTACTTATGTCATAGCTCTCGGCTGCTCCTCTGTCATTCCTAGGGTGACTATACAAAGCATATACCATAGCAGACTCTTCAGGGCCTTTACCATAGGACACTGAATGTGGGTTTCTGAATCCAGAGGATTCCTGTGTGTTGGTCCATTGTCAGTCCTGGGCAGAAGCTAAAGGATGAAGCCATTCAGAATGGCTCACGGTGACTGGTGCTTGCCTGTGCGCTACTGCTCTGTCACCCTTGCTTGGATTTTATATGTGTGGATTAAAGAGCAGGGCCTCCTATATATGTGACTTGGCACACTTGTTTGTTTCTTTCCATCACAGGTTATCCACTCCTGTGATCCTGACCATAGAGTCAGGTTTCCTGCAACTATAGCATGGCTCTGAGTTGCTGCTTGTGACTCCAAGTTAGTCCCTAATGAGCAGTAGTTAAGGTTACCTTTTCTTTCCTGCACATTCCTGGGGATTATCAGCAATTGCACTATTTAAATCATTCACCTTAGTTGCCAGTATCCACTGCATGCCAGTGGATTTTTCACCTCTTGATTCTGGATAGGATATATAGATCATCTGCCATGGCTGCCGATATACTGAACAAGTCCAGGGATTTCTCTTTTGAGACTCCTCAATACATTTTCCAGATCATTTACCATGGCTGCTTATGTGCAATGCATATCAGGGTGTTCCCCTCAGTGTTTTCTGTTTGGGCTCAAAATAGCTTTTTCCAATGCTAAATTTGTCCTGTGTATGCCTGTAAAGAAGTTTTCCATCACCCCTTGCTGAAATATATAGATAACTTACAATAGCGTTGTTAGCAGGAGTGATGCATATACCACAGGACCACAGGAATATCTTTATAATGTGCTTAATGTTTCATTTAATGATACACAAGATAAAACATATTTGCAAGGACATGTATTGCTAGTCTGTTTTTTACTATGTATATTAGGCATTGATCCACTGGGTCAAACGAGATTAGTGTTTTACCTAAGTATCCTAAAACGTTAGGGAAAGTCTCTGCAAAAGCAGGGGCACCAGTGGACAGAAAGAATGAAGCACCCAAAAAAGGTGAAAGTGTGGCCCCCACTGATTGAAGCAGTGCTAGCGACCAGCCAGAGAGGTTTGCAAGGTTAATGATCTGTGATGATAGCAGGATCCTCCAACATGTCAGTGGTCGCAATCTCTATCTACCAAGACATGGACATTCAATATGTGAAATCTCCTCTCAAAAGTAAGAAAAGGACCTGGAAGAGGATTTCCTGGCTGAACATGTTGCTCCAAAGAGTTCAGAAAGGAACTTGCAGAGGAAACTAGTCATGATTTTACAACTCAATGAGACATTTTTCGAACAGACAGAGTTTCATAACAAGCTTTGAACACTTTGGAGTTCTGGCATTCAGGAGCTGCAGAGAGTGACTTCAGGGCCTTAACAAGGATGTAGAGTAATAGAGGAGATAAGAACAACCATAGTATTGTTAATTCTAGTCAGAAGATAGTATTGCAATTCCAGATTACATTGTATCTGCTGCTCTCCACTAAAAATGTCAACCTTTAGCAGTAAAATCCACCCCTGCTATGGCTAAATACACAAATAAGTCATGGAATAAGCAACTAACAAATAATGAGCTAAGAGAGATGGAGGGAAGAATAACATGGCGACCGGTTAGAGGTGAGTCGCGGAGGCTCCTGGATTCAGGAGTTTTAACTTTATTGCCATGGGATGAAAAACGCAGATCTTTTGTAACTACTTACAGCGGACGGGAGGGAAGCGGTTTTAACTGTGGGGATCTTCACCCCCCCATTGCATATCGGCGCAATTACGATGGGCACTGAATGACCTGGCCGTGACTCACGGTGAGTGAGAGCAGCGCTTAAGGTCAATATGGGCCGGAGGGCAGTAGCGCAGATCCCCCTCCGGGGTAGAAGAGGTAAAGGAAGCACAAGTGTAGGAGGTTCCAAAACGCTTGATGAGGCTGGTGCTGGGCAGGAACCAGCAAAAAAAGTAATTCAATGGGTCCCAGACAACAGAACTAAAGGAGGAGGAGGAGGAGGAGATATTAAGCCCTCCACTGATTAATACAGGCAAAACAAGGGGGAAGGAGTGAAGCCATCCTGGTGAGGGGAGGGAAAATTCTGGCATCGGGCACTGGGTGGTAGACAATTGAAATTTATAAAACACAGAGTGGATATAATCTTAGAAGCATAGTGACAGGGGGAACTTCACAGGCCCATTGTAGATCTCAGCACAAATTGTCACAAGATACTACAACAAATTTAGCTAGGGAATCTCTAGGAGACCAGACGGACCGAGCAGATCAGGTAGTAAGTGACCAACCAGTAAGAGAGGAATGGGCAAGCCACTATGTTATGTTATGTTATGTTACGAACTTTTGTATTGCGCACAGCTGCCCCAGCTAAGGGGCGTCCTGGCGCATGGCAAGAAATAAGCAACACCTACAGGGAACATAACAGAAGAGGAGACAAAAGCAAATTATTCGAACAAAAAAGTTTTTAAAGCTTTACGGAAAGCTAAAAGATCAGCAATCAACCGCATCTCAACAGGAAGAGAATTCCAGAGCTCGGCCGCTCTGACCCGGAAAGAGCGGCCACGGACCCGACACAGCCTGTATCGGGGGATCACCGTGAGAGCTTGACCCAAAGATCTCAGGGACCGGATAGGCACATACCATGACAAAACGTCCGCAAGAATTTGAGGGCTCCCACCCCTCAAAATCTTGAACGCCAAGCACAGCACTTTAAACTGTATTCTTGCCCTGATAGGCAACCAATGCAGTGATCTCAATGTGCCAGAGACGGAACATGTTCGGGGTAAGCCAACAATGGCTCTCGCCGCGGCATTCTGAACGCGTTGGAGGCGGGTAACCTCCGCCACATTGGCCCCTACCAGAAGCGAGCTGGCATAGTCCAGGCGAGATAACACTGTAGCCTGGACTATCAGCTGCCTGGTGCGATGGTCAAAGAACTTCAAGACGGGACGCAGCGACCGTAGTATACCAAAGCAACAGGCCGCGGTTCTCTTCGTATGGCCCGCAAAACTGAGGGAGGGATCCATCCATACTCCTAGGTTCTTTAATTCTGTGACCGGAATGGGGGCCGGCCCTAGCTCCGCAGGCCACCACCTGTCCCCCCATAGTTCCGACCTCCTACCGAAGATCATGATCTCCGTTTTCTTTGCGTTGAGCTGGAGACAGTTGTTCTTCATCCAGCTCGCCACCGCCCTAAGTCCACTCTGAAACCTGGGGGCATCCCGGTCCGCATCCCGCTGATCGTAACCGCTAGCTGAGTGTCATCGGCATATGAGACCATGGTCATGCCCCATTGCTTGACGACCTCAGCCAGCGGTCTCACGTAAAGATTAAACAACGTGGGACTCAGCGAGGAGCCTTGCGGCACCCCCTGTTTCAGAGGATGGGATTGGGACTGGAACGGTGGGATGGCAACGCTAAAGAAACGATCGTCTAGGAAAGACCGGAACCACTGTAGGGTCGAACCACTCAGCCCGATCTCCTCCAGGCGATGCAACAGGATGGGATGCGAGACAGTATCAAACGCGGCGCTCAGATCTAATAAAACGAGCGCCGCTGTCTGCCCCGCATCCATCACCATGCAAAGATGTTCAGCCATGGAGAGAAGGGCAGTCTCCGTGCTGTGCCCAGCACGGAACCCGTTCTGGGTGGGATCCAAGATGTTAGCATGGATGAGGTGGGCCGAGAGAACCTTGTTGACATGGGCCTCCAACACTTTGGTCGGCCACGGGAGCAAGGAGATAGGCCGATAGTTTTCAGGTTTCTCAGGATCCAGGGAAGGTTTCTTTAAGATGGGAGAGACCACCGCCCGCTTCCAGCTAGCGGGTACCGTGCCTGACTCCAACAATATTAATCAAGGAGTGTACCATGGCCCGGCCCACGAACGACTGATCTCTAAAAAGAGTCGGTCTGAGCGGATCAGCGGGGGACCCCGATTTAACCTGCTGAGCCAAGAGGTCAAACCCCTCAGATGTCAATGGGGGCAGCACGTGCAAAGAGGTGTCTCCGTAGATGTTAATCGGAGACTCAGCTGGAGGCCCTGTGTAAGGGAACGTCTTATAGATGTTTTGGACCTTTTCCAAAAAAAACAGAGCAAGAGCCTCGCAGTGAGCGGTAGAGCCAGTCGTCGGGGCACAGGCTCGCTTTGCTAGAAGATCCTTCATCACTTTGAAGATGGTTTTGGAGGGGTTAGAGCTGTTAATGAATTCAGCAGCATAGTAAGCTGCCCGCGCTCGGCAAACAGCCCGATGGTAAGTTTTGACGGAGGCGAGATAAATAGCTTTTTTCCCGTTATCGTACGCCTTCCGCCAAGCCCTCTCCGCTCGCCTACAACTACCCTTGAGTGTACGTAAGGCGCCATCGTACCACGGACTTGAGTCCCTGGAGCTGATCTTACGGGCGGTGATAGGAATAAGGGCGTCAAGCGCCTTGGAGATCCAGGAGCAGAACCTATCGTAGCCTGCGTCAACAGCTACCATAGATTCTAAAGGCTCCGTAGCGAAGGGTAAATTTAGGAAGCAAAGGGCAGAATCTCAACTGTACAAACCAAAAATCGCCCCCTCAGTGTAGCCCTATTTTAAAGTAATGCCTAAGACCCTGACACTGACACTGAAAAATAGAGTACCCTACTCCCTTGGCTGCAACAAGGGGTTTCTCTCTCCTTTTTACATATACTGACACTGAAAAACCCAGAGATTCCTTTATCTACCAATAATTTGGTGTCTTTAGAGGAAGAGGTCATCTTAGGTCCTAACAGATTCCAGGCTCTGGCTGACGGTGTACAAAATTTAGAGGAGGTTGCAGCCCACACACGGAGGATGGAACAGGAAGGTTTAGACCCCGGGACAATCATGGGGGCCCAACTCTATCAGTGGGAGGTGCAGGGAGATGTGCAGGCAGTACAGGGTGATACTAATAAACTGTCCAAGCAGGCAGTGGCAGTCTCAAGCCAACCATCACCTCAATCAGTCACTGACATGATTCAGTTGTTAACAACTGAAATCAGGAGCAGATTCGAAACTTTGAAAATAAATCAAAAGGAGATAAGCTCTGCTTGTGACAAGCTGCAGAAAAAAATGTGATGATCAAACTGCTAGGACCATGACGTTGGAAACAACAATGAAGGAATTAGCTCTCCAAACTGAGGTAAATAAGGAAGGTATTAGATTTCTGAAGGATAGTGGAGCAGGTATGCAGGAGAAACTGGGATTCTTGGAAGAAAATCAAAAAGAAACAATCTGCGCTTGCTAAGGGTACCAGAAGGGGTAGAGGAAGACAACATAAAAAACTTCGTAGAAAGGTTAATTAAAGTCGGGACCCAAGCTGACTGCTCAGAGCAGGATCTTATCAATGACATTCAGAGGATACATAGAGACCCATACCAACTAACACCTAACAGAACGGAGCCCAGGAAAATTCTAGTCCACTTTCAAACATGTAGAATAAAAGAAAAATCCTTACCAAGGCACTAAAACTGAAGACGCTCAAGGCGGATGGAGTAAGTTTTGAAATAAGATCAGATGTATTGCATATTACGTCTAATAAACAATGGGAGCTAGGAATATTGCATGAGCCATTGAGAGAATTAGGCGCTATGGTGCAGTTGAAATACCCTGCTACATTGTGAGTGATGCATAATAATAGAATGCAGAATTTTTGTTGAGAGGAGGAAGTGGAAGAAAATTTAAAACCATCTCCGAAGTGGGGATTAGTTAGAACAAGATGAGGGTTGGAGAGATTACTAGATATGTAGGACTTGCGAGTTAGCTTTAGGCTTCAAAGACGGCTTCCCCCCTATTTCCCCATTTCATCCTGCCATATTTCTACCCTTTTTTTAATCTCATCTATTATATTTCTTCTTTTTTCCTAATACACGTTATTGTTTGTCCTCTTTTCTTTTCCTCTTAGACAGTGCACTCTTTGGTCCCAGTGTATTCTGGGGGTTTAGAAGGTATAAGAGAGCAAAGTAGCACTAGTGGCACTGTTACGTTTAGTGTTATCTCTTAAAATTCTCCCAAATGCGGGGCCCCCATAGGCTTAGGCAATGAAGACAGAAGAAGAAGGAGGGTTCTCGGGGGTGGGTGAAATTAGGGGTAAAAGGAGTGATAGAGGTCACGGGGTAGGGGCAGTGGGAGAAAATACAAAAACAATATATGTCCTCTTCGACAGATTGTTATCCTTGACCCCCAGCATAGCTAGACCAAGAAATAAATGATGAAAGATGGCCAGAGTGTTCAGATTGAGATTCTGCATTGGGATGCAAATGGTCTAAGAGGGAACCCCAGGAGGGAAAAGATCTTACAATATTTGAAAGATGTTCCTGTCCAAATTATTATCCTACAGGAAACACACCTGACTGACAGTGATATGGGGGTACTTTCTAAGTCTAGAGGTTGGGTTCAAAAGGTCATTTATACCAGTCAACAGGTGACTATAAAGGGGGTAGCTATCCTGATGGGTCATTGCTAAAATAACATGCTATTACCAAAAATGTACTATGGTTGTGCTTTACGGCCCAAACATACATGACCCTAGTCCATTTAGAAGATTGCTGAGAGAGTTGCTGAACTTTCCAGATCCCATCATCTTACCCAAGGATTTTAATGTGATTTTAGACCGCAGAATAAATTACTCAGTTAACAGTAGAGCAGGGGTAAACAGTAGGGTGCTGTCTTTAATAAAACTTCTATTAAAAAGATAGGTTAGAATGCTATATGGAGGGAGAAGATGGGATCCAGGAAGGGGTTACATATAATAACAAACAAAATGGGCATCAATCAAGAATAGATGTATTTTTAATTGATCAAGGGATTAAGGAATGTGTGCAGGATATTAAGCATGTTGAAGCCCATCTATCAGATCATTCTGCAGTAACTTGAGTCCTATCCCTATCCACCAGTTTTATACAGAGGAGATGATCGATGGACCATGCCGTACTATTAGATGAGGCAGCCATGGACATGCTTAGATTGGAGACTGAGGAGTTCTACTCTATAAACGTGGACAGAGCCCCTTTGGGGGTTGTATGGAATGCATACAAGGCCTTTCTGAGGGGGAAATTAACTTCCATTCAAGCAGTTAAAAAGAAGAAGTTTAGAGCAGAGATAGGGGAGCTGGAAAGTAATATCCAGAGTCTAGAACAGCAGCTATTAGCGTGAGACAGAAGATTTACAAACCTTTGTCCAAACCTTAAGGATGAAACCTCCAGGAGTAGTGGAACAGGGTCTAAGGAAAAGGTGGCAAGTGAGCAATCTAGCGAACTTCGAATATGGAGAGGGTTGTGGAAAACTCCTAGCCTGGAAAGCCATGGATGAACAAGTCAGAGGGTTTATAAAAGGAATTAGGTGTGAGAACTTGGGTAGACTCTTCACGACAAGGACAGAAATACAGGAGGCATTTCAAAAGCACTTTGGGTAGCTATACCAAGAGGGAATTATAGTTACGGAAGAGGATGTAAAGGTCTGGCTGGACCAAGATGTTCCCTGCAGTTTTAGCAAAGGCAATGATAAAACATTATTAGCTCCATTATCCTTATGGAGACCAGGAATGCAATCAGGGCTGGGAAGTCAGGTAAAGCAGCAGGTCCGAATGGACTGCCTGTAGAAATCTATAAAATATTGGGAGAGGTTTTATTGCCAGTTATGGTGAAGTTATTTAAAGATATTTTTGAGAAGGGGGCAAAAATTCCAGCATCTTGGAACAAGGCTATAGTAACGTTAAATCTCAACCCAGGAAAACCTGTAAACTCATCTGATTCCTATAGGCCCATTTTGCAATTAAATTGCAATTATAAGGGGGCATGGTTTGGATGCCGGAGAAGATGGCCGCTTAAGCCTTTCTCCTGAAATCACTATTGATGCATTCCTGCAAATTCCGACGACTCCAATGGATGCGTTGAGGTGTCAGAGCATATCAGAAACCTGACGGTGGTCCCCGAGCATCAGGATTGCTGTGTAAAGGCTGTACGCTGTTCGACTTTTGTGGCCGCATGGTCTCCATTACGGGACTCTGCCCGCACCGCTGATCCACCAGAACACTGCTCAAAACTGACAATGTGACCGCTGGAAGCCCGTGACCCTTGAGGCTGAACCGAGCACTAAACTACGCTCGAGGTGTAATTTGAGCGGAAGATTGGTCGCGTTGGAACTCCCTGATAAATACAGGTACCACGCTCAATTGCTGACAAAATGGTGGCCGCCCAGCGCTACATCGGCCTGATCCCGTAAGCAGATAAAGGACAAGCTCTTGAACACTGCGGGCAGACTATATCGTGAGGTGAAATAAAGCGGGGAAAAGTACATAGGTGGAACAACACCATAGATCTGGGCAAACACTTCGGCCAGGGTGCATGCTGCTCTTTTTGGTGCACCCGACTCGCCGTAACGCAATTGCGGGACTTTAGCATGCTAATTAGGCTTACTTAACGTCCCTGGGGGTCCGCCTAAGATCGAGCATGTTTTCTGTCGCTAGCTGCATTTAACAATACTAACCTAAGTGTCTGTGGAGCCAAATGCCTGTGATCTGCTGGAAAAGAGAAAAGTGACCACCTTTTACCTTGCCTGACTCCAAGATGGCCGACACTTGGGACATTTCTTCTTGCTAATGCACGATGAGGGTGCAAATGCTGTATTTTGATCCATCTCTTCACTGAAAGGGCAATGGTCATTCATCCAAGGGCGAGGTACATTAATCTATAATCTGAAAATGCATAAGATTGCTGCCTGAATGCAGTATTGTGTCATTGGCTGTGGCGACATTGGCGAAGATACAGTACCTAAAGGATGATCACGATTCGCAAGGTCACTGTGGAGCAAGCATAATCACTGTCTCAACCCAGGCGGGCAACATATAGTCTACCACTAACCTACGCTTGCGGATAACGTATTTGCGCTCAACAAGTAAGGCACGCAAAATCTCGTTTCGGCACTACTGACATCTGACGCAACTGCTGAGTGTCCGGAGCAGATCAAGCACTAACCATGGGAGAAAAGGAAGCTAAAAACCTTAAAAGGCTGAAGGCTGAACCACTGAATCCAATCTTGCCAACCAAAGGGGCACGTGACATAAACGCGATGCTGGACACGATACTCCTCAAACTAGCTGAAGTCCACAAAATTACGAAATCTACCAGGGAGGAAATTGCGGCAGTAAGACAAGACATTAAAGACACTAATGTAAGGCTGTCTGAAACTGAATGCAGGATCAGCCAACTTGAGTACTCGGAGGTGAAGGTGAACAAATCTCTTGAAGACCTTTCTATATCTACATCATCCATGTCACGGCGCATCTCGGAATTGGAAGACAGAACCCGAAGAGGGAACCTCCGTATATTTGGGATTCCGGAAGGAGCAGAGGATAAAGATGGATCGTTCATATCATTCTTCGAATCCTGGTTTCCCCAAGCCACGAATCTCTCTTTCAACACCCCGCTTGAGTTCGATCATGCCCACAGGGTTCCTTGTCGTATCACGCACCAACAAAGAGATCCTAGACCGATTGTCTGCAAGCCTTTAAGATATCAACACGTGGAGAAAATCCTGGCATTCATGCGCAAACATAATCACATCCTCTGGAAGACCAACAAAGTGTACATCTCCCAAGAATATTGCAAAGAGACGGTCAATCTGAGAAAAAACTTCCCTGCCCTCAGACCACGGCTCTGTTCACTCGAATATCAATATGGCTTTGTTGGCCCTGCACGCTTTCGAGTAATGATTCAAGGAGTACCACAAATTTTCACGGATCCATTACACCTAAAGAAATTTCTCGATGGCCCTGAGGACTCAAAAATGGATACTGCCACGGCGGCGAACACCCGGTCAGACGGCACCTAGCCCTTGTGTTCAGCGATGTCCTGAATGGTGCTCACATGAATCCGCTAAAGCCAGTCTGTCGTTTCCTATATCTGGAATCCTGGAATCCAGGAGAAGGCACTGGAATGGATCATCTCCTTCCTCGACGGAAGAACACAGAGAGTCCGTCTACCACCGTACAAGTCAGAGGCCACCGAAGTCATCTGCGGCGTCCCTCAAGGATCCTCTCTGAGCCCCACCCTCTTCAACGTCTACATGAGCCCCCTCGCGGCCATCGCACGCCAACACAACCTCAACATCATCTCCTACGCTGACGACACCCAGCTGATCCTCTCCCTGACCAACGACCCTGCCGCTGCCAGAGCCAACCTTCACGAAGGGATGAAAGACGTAGCCGAGTGGATGACGACCAGCCGCCTGAAACTGAACTCAGACAAGACGGAAGTCCTCATCCTGGGCTCCTCGCCCTCCGCCTGGGACGACTCCTGGTGGCCCCCCGCCCTGGGCACCGCACCAAAACCGACAGACCACGCACGCAACCTGGGCTCCATCCTGGACTCCTCCCTCTCCATGACCAGACAAGTCAACGCCGTCTCCTCGTCGTGCTTCAACATCCTGCGCATGCTACGGAAGATCTTCCGGTGGATCCCCATCGAGACCAGGAAGACGGTCACCCAGGCCCTCGTCAGCAGCTGATTGGACTACGGCAACGCCCTCTACGCCGGAACCACCGCCAAGCTCCAGAAGAGACTCCAGCGGATCCAGAACACCTCAGCCAGACTCATCCTCGACATCCCACGACACAGCCACATTTTCGGACATCTGAGAGACCTGCATTGGCTCCTCGTCAACAAAAGAAACACCTTCCGGCTCCTCACCCACGCACACAAAGCCCTACACGATCAAGGCCCGAGCTACCTCAACAACCGCATCAACTTCTACGCTCCCAAACGCCATCTCCGATCAGCCAGTCACGCCCTCGCCGCCGTCCCCCGCATCCGAAGAACGACAACAGGAGGAAGGTCCTTCTCCTACCTGGCCGCCAAGACCTGGAACTCCCTCCCGACCGACCTGCGCCTGACCCAAGACCATCTCTCCTTCAGGAAGAAGCTCAAGACCTGGCTGTTCGAGCAGTAGCAGCACCCCCCTCCCCCAAGCGCCTTGAGACCCTCCGGGTAAGTAGTGCGCTCTATAAATGTCCTTGATTGATTGATTGATCTGTTAGTTGATCATAAGAAGACAGCGGACCATGGTGTGGTCCCAGGATGGGTTTTTAGTACGCTGTCTAGCTCACACTCCAAGAGCGTGCTCATCTTCAGTAACTTCATTGTCTTATGTTGCAGCCATGGCTAGCGAAGTGGTAGGACATACTTTTCCTTACTTACTTATTAAAGTCCCTGCGTGCCTAAGATAAGATAAGATAAAGCTCTGCAATGCTCGCAATGGGTGAAATGGTTATGGTCACAATAGGTGCTCATAAGTAATGGTTATGGTCACAATAGTTGCTAACACGAAAGTTGGTTGCAAGTCCAGTTAAAACCTGTTATCAGAGTTGTCCTACTATCATATACATAAGCGCTATGTCTCTATTAAGACACTAGTCTTAAATTCTATAAAAATAACGCCATGTTCCATCTTATAATGGTGCTGTTAGGATCTGAAGAGATTGTTTTGTACGCCTGGTGTAGGTCCTGATACTGTTAAAATACGAACTGCTAGCTATGTAAGCTACCTTGAGGTGATGTTCCTATTATCTGGTTACGTTCGAATTGTATCTTTTTGATTATGTAAGCAGGTTAATATGGTTGATCGCCACAGAGGAGAGAAACTGGTTGGGTTACTTATCCCTGGTCGCCATGTCCTTAATGTCCTTTTTGGGTGGGGAGGTAGGGTTTGGGTTGTGGGTGGGTTGGATGGGGTTCTTGGTTACATTAGTATTTATATTTTTTCCCTTGTCTTCAGCTTTATTTTTGCTTCCACTCCCCCCTCTGTCTCTGTATCCCGGCAGCAAAGTTCAACAACTCAGTAGTGAAGACGGTGCTCATAGCGGGTACATGCACACTCATATACTCATATTGTGGTGCCTTGACCCTACCTTTGTTAGGAATATAACACCCAGCATCTGTCACATTATATGTAACATGAGTTACGACATATCATTCCCACTCTTCTCCCATGGCAACAAATAGACAGGCTATCAAGATTGTATCCCTTGACGTTAAGGGAATCAACCATCCAATCAAAAAGAGGAAAATCTTAGACTACCTTCACAAGCAGAAGGGCGACATCATACTATTACAAGAATCTAAAATCGATTTGTCACAATTTAACTCAATGAAAAATAAATGGTATAGTGAGGCAATTGGGTCTGATGCCTTGGGAAAAAAGAACGGAGTTCTTACACTCATTGCTAAAAGAGCTAACATTGATGTCCTGCTAAGCATTGCCAACACCAAAGGTAGATTGATCTCAACTGTACTGTCAAAGGATGGTAGAGAATTTTATGTTACCAATGTTTATGCATCCAATAAAGACAATCAAGGTTTCTGGAAGGAATTTGCACCCACATCGACACGATACCAGACACCGTGACGAAAATTTTAGGTCGTGACTTGAACCTCCCTATGAACCCTATCCTTGACAGGGACTCACGCTGTCCCTTTCGTTCACCCAACTCACATAAAGCACTCCTCAACCTCTGTAAGCGCTTCAAACTGGTAGACTCATGGAGATTGTTATGTTATGTTATGTTATGTTATGTTATTATGACTTCTATAACGCACAGCTGCCCCAGCAAAGGGGCGTCCCGGTGCTTAGGACAGGCAGAAGAAACACAACACTGCTAGAGCAACAGAAAAACCAGAGAACGAGAAAGCAAAATACTAAAGTGCAGGAGGGAACAGGTAAGTTTTAATAGCCCTCCTGAAATCAAGCAAATCATCCAGTGCACGGATAAGAGAAGGAAGTGAATTCCAGAGTTTAGTAGCTAAAACACGGAAAGATCGCCCACCTGCTCTACAGGGCTTAACCAGTGGGACAACAGCCAGGTTTTGACCAAAAGACCTGAGAACGAGGAGGAACGTAGGGGGCAAGGAGATTTTCAAGAATCTGAGGGGAAGACAATTTGAGAATCTTAAAGGAAAGACGTAGAGTCTTGAAGTTAATCCTTTGCGCCACCGGCAGCCAATGGAGTGTCCGGATAGTTTCTTTCACAGAGCAGAACCTAGGTAGACCTACCAGGGCCCTAGCTGCAGCATTCTGCACATGCTGCATCCGGGTAATTTCCGCCTGATTGGCCCCCAGCAGGAGCGAACTGGCGTAATCAAGCTGTGATAGAATAGTTGCCTGAATGATCAACTGCCTAGTAGGGGCATCAAAATGTTTTAAAATAGGCCTAAGTCCGCGCAAAATCCCGAAACATGTGTCTGCCACTTTTTTTGTGTGGCCACAGAAACTGAGGGCGGGGTCTAGCCAGACACCTACATTTTTGACCTCAGATACCGGGATAGGATGTCAGGATATAAACTTAATAAGGATAAGACTGAGGTAAAACTGCTTAACAACATAGGTGATAAAAGCATCCTGGGGGACTCCGGACTGTACTGGCAATCAAAGAGCTTTAAATACCTTGGCATTAATTTTGAGAGAGATTTAATCAGTACTCTTAAAATTAACGAACTTGCCTTATATAAAAAGATCTCCTCACTATTAAATAGATGTTCCCCAACATTCTTGTACTGGTGGGGCAGAGTGGAAACTTTAAAAATGATTATCACGCCACTCGTAAATTATTTAATAAGCATGTTACCCATGTTATTGTCTGAGGACTTCCTCTCAAAAATACATGGTATTTTTAATGTATTTCTGTGGCAAAATAAGAAACCAAGAATCTCCTTATGTAAACTCCAAGTGCCAAAAGATAGAGGAGGCGTGGGCTTACCAAACTTTAGATGCTACCAGACGGCCTATTTATGCAAGCAGGGAGCAAATTGGTTTCACGACTATCAGGAATACACTCCTGCATGGATCCAAGTTGAAAAATCTATCATTAACAACCTAGCGCTTCCTGCCATAATGATTATGGACGCCACAGCCTTCCCCCATTCTAAGTATATATTCCTTAATGCTAAAAGGGCTCTCCTCAACCGAGAGAGACACTGTAAGGCAAAAATAAAGTTTTCCAAATCCAATTTAACATCGTTTTGGTTTAATCCGGCTTTAAAAGATGAAGGCCAACTCCTCTTTTGAGAAAAATGGTCCAAGAACGGAGTGAATTCACTGCAAGACATTTATGAAGGACCAACACCTTTAACCTTTGCCACCTTACAAACACGACTTGGTCTCCAGCCACTTGACTTTTACAAATTCCTACGCCTCAAAGACCCCCTAGAAGTGACAATTGCTGCACTGCTATCTACGACGTGACCGCACTACAATCAAGTGCCACGGCTTATGTAAATGCAATTAATCAGGCAAAGCTTTTTATTGTAGTCCTGAAGATGATCCCAACTTAAATTTTGGAGACAGGGATCGAAACGTTCGTCGACTGTTTGTACAGTACTGCTCCGTTTGCAATTTGTAATTTGTGTTGCAGTTACTGTGGGTTAGAGCTTACTTAAGATTTTATTGTATTGTACGCCACCTCTTTCTCCAACTTGTTTGCCTGTTATTATTTTCTCCCTCTTATTGTTTCTTCTCCTATGTACTGTCTTTCCTTGACTTGGTACAGGCTTGTGCCCAGTGATTAATGTGTGACTTGTTTCACTTTATAAAATGTATCTTTCTATCAAATCCTCTAAATAAATACTTCTCTGTCCGGCTGTACACTGAAATAAACGCACACTCTTTATTCTAAGCCTGTGTTTATCATTTTCTTAAAGTAATCTTAAGCCTAGGACCTTTGTTAACCTTAAAAATAAAACTCCGTACTGTTGTGTCACACTATGTGTCATTTTAAATTAGAACTGTTCAGCAAGACCTTCATTGTCATCACGGGTACAGCCTGGAGAGAAGGTGTAAAATACAGTAAATCAATTCAGTGGGGGCTTGAAGGTAGTTGAAATTACATCAAAGGCTCTTCGAATCCCTGCAATGTTGTCACAGGAAGTGTCAAAACACTGCCTTTTAATACTAAGCGCACAACAGGAAACTATTTTGAAAGGTAGAGAAAAGCATTTTCAGCCTTCCGTTGCGGATTTGGTAGATAGGCCGGAAGTCCTTTCTAGCGAAAGACGAGGTTTAAATTAAAACAACTAAAGTACAAAAAGATGTGTCACTTGAAGGTATTTCGTTTTTTCCCTTTGTAGCACATATCCACATTTTTGTTTGCTCTTTTGCATCTCAGAGTCAGAGCACTAAAGTTAAATAGCATCCAAAACATATTTTAATGTGAGTAATAAATACATGAAAGCCGAGATGGCGTTTGGGGCAGGGTAATCAGTGACTACACTTCGCGTGTCGATGCAATTTACATTTTAATTGGGAATAGAAAAATATGATTAAAACATAGAGAAATAAATACGTGCTGTACAAATTAATAACAAAAAGATGATACCTCGAGAGTTCATCTCAATAAGGATACATACGTCTATCTACATATATTCATATATTTATATATAAACAATGAATAATCCAGTACGTGCCAGCTTAGTGGTTACTTACAAAGAGTGTTCTGCAGCTGGATAATTTTTACTAAAAAGTCCACTTATCATGCAATATATCTCACGTTGTAGTTTAGTTGCTCTCACATAAACAGACGTAAAATGTTTGAGCTAAGAGATGTCCATGGTAAAAAAAACCTACTCCCTACCTTCTAAAATGTCTTCTTGGCCTGTGCCTCATACAGTATGCCAATCTGTTGCTGATAATTCAGGGGGAAAGATTCGTAAATTCCACTACTCCTGAAATGAAGACCCTCATTTTGCCGCCGATGGAGGCATCACCTGTTCCCTGGCTTAAACTTCGCCACAGTCCTGTCGATCTCCCAGCCATGCTCGAGAGCAGTAGCTGCCCCTGAGTACAGGTGTAGCTGGGTTGTGGCTGGTGGATGCTGGAGCATCACCCTGGTGGTACAGTAACACCATGCTGGTTTTCTTGTTCCCCCTTAAAAAAGCAATAAAGTGGTTGGTGGGATGACAATGGTAATTACTCAGCCACGTTCCACTCTGTCATTTTTTTTGCCCACTATGACCTTCTAGATGGGGACCAGCCCGAATGCAAATTCACTTCGACCGTCCTCCAATAGGATCCGTCCATGCAGGCTAGTTCCTCTCTAAACAGGAACACACTCAACACCAGACTGCTTGGCATAGTTTGGCCTCAAGGGTGAGGTGTAGCGTTAGTCCATTAACAGTGTGCATGAGGCCCAAGACTGGGTATATTTATCGGACGTAGGGTATCTCATATAGAGAAACAAATAAGAGACAATCTAGTGTTTGTTTTATCTCACCCATTGGAAATTACTCAGCCTACATTCAGCTTCATCATTCCTGGCCATTATGTTACTCCAGATGGAGATCAGTGATATGCAAATCATACTTTGCCCTGCTCAAATAGGAACAGTCCGTCACAAACTGCCAGGCAATCCACCTTTAAACAAGAACATCAGCTTCAGAATAAGGGCACAATGAGCACAGGACCCATTTCTGGAATATATGTCACATTTAGGACATATCACTTCGAAAAGCAAAAAAGCGATTGGTGGAATGCTGAAAACATGTCAGCTAGTATAATTACTTGCATGCCTCTTGCATCCCTGACTCTCTTTCATATTGTCCCTAGTGCATACTTCATTACTTTCTGATCGGTCTTCACCAGAAGTTTCTGGAGAGTACACTTTTCTTTCCATCAGCAGAAACATTGGCCACTCCAGATTCAGGTGATGATGTGCCCTACACATATACTTTTATGGTCGCTGATATGACTGTATGTCTATAGTTCCATTTTTGTAGGGGATCCACAATCTGAGGTTACCTAGGTGACAGTGACACAGATAGAGACATCTTTCGAGTCCATCATCCTTTTGCTTGCCACTTCTGATGATTCAAATGGTGATTCTGTTCCAAAGTCCTTTCTTAATCCCCTTTTAATTCACCACCTGAAGGTCCCTACACATCACTCCCTCCGCTGATGGGCCGTGACTCAGAAACTTCTCCCCAGTGATACCACACTAGCAGGTATTTGACCCTAGAGCCCTCTAACTCGGTGTGCCCATCTTATTTAGACTCATCTACAAGGACGCTTCAATGTGCAGCCTTCCATCAGGCATGTATTAGTCAACATGGCCACTGGTAGTCCTGAAATGTCATCCTTGTGCTCTTGTAAACATTGTTTGTATCTGTTCTGGTAATTCTAATTCCTATATAAAATGCATAAATAATAGATATTTAGGAAATGTACAAAAAATCGTACATCAAGTGTACCTGATTTAAGGATTTTCGTAACGTGATAAATGTATCAGACACATATGATCATAAATATTCACACCCATGCTAATTGGAGAGTTTGTGACAACATCTTGTTATTTTCAAACACAGTGTAAGCACATTTCATCATGGTTTTCTATTATGAAAAGCAACATAATATACCTTTTGGTGTTTATTGTTTAATCTAGGATACTTTCAACCAGCTATACTGTATTTATTGTTTGAACTAAAGGCTTTTCAACAAGATCTCTGATGAGATCCTTTCTCTGATTAGATCCTTTACAAACCCACATGATTAGGCTACATGATAGTGAGGAGGTCTAAAGCATGGTTATCGCAGACGAGGGCATGACAGCCAGTTTACAGCACCCACTTTATTCAAAGGTGACCTTAACCTGCTCCTGTTTGTATTTTTCAGTACTGCACAACTGCATAAGGAAATAGTAAGTGTTAGACCTGACATCATTGGCATGAGTCTCCCTTCCGTTTTTGACGGATAGCCTCCTCTGTTTTGATATATTTTTGCTGGTTATATGTTTTGGGCACTGTGCCACTGCTAATCAGTGCCACAGTGCAAGTGCTCCCAATGTAAATTGATGTACTGATTGGTTATTCCATAATTGGGTTAGTTGATTTACTGTCAGCCCCTAGTACAGTGCACCATGTGTGCCCAGGGCTTGTAAGTCAAATGCTGCTGGTGGTCTTGCAGCAGTGGTTGTGTCACCCACAGAAGCAGCTTGTAAAGTGTGTCTCAGGCCTGCCATTGCAAAGCCTATGTGCAGTCTAGCACTGCCATGTCGAGTTGGCCAAGTGCACCCACTTGCCAGTCCCTAATCCTTCTCTTTGCTTTATATGAGACACGCCTATGGTAGGCCCAAGGGCTGGGTGCATTGTAAGTATAAGGTAGGACATGCCCTGATGTGTGTGGTATCTCCTAATAGTGAATTACAGCCATTTTCGTGTTTCACTATTGAAGGCTACCTGTTCCCCATAGGACATAATAGGCAGTTAGTTTATTACATTCTTATAATCCTAACTGACTCAGGGAACACAGTAGAAATTCGTATTTATTATGCCTGAACTCAGAATAATAAAATACATATTTTAGTAAAGTTGGTTTTAATATTCTGTGTTTGAAAATGCCACTTTTAGAAAGTAGGTATTTTCTTGCCTAACTGTCCAGGCCTGCCTCTGCTGGGTTGTGTATTCCTTGTCTGGGTTTGTGAGTGACAGGGCTGGGGGATTCCAGGAGACAGGCTGGGGCAGCCCAGTGGTGAGTAGAGAGATCTGCATCTAGATGGGCGGGAAGAGTTGAACCTAGGACCTGAATAGGGCCGGACCTTCCCTCTACAATGCTAGCTGCACCCCCTTTGGCTTGTCTGATGTCTCTGCCCTGCACTGTGAAGGCTTACATTAAGGAGGAAATCTCCAAGATGTTTGCTTTATGGGTCATTGGGGCATATTATCAAGGGGGTTTATCGCCGCTTTTTTGGCTTTAAAAGCCAAGAAAGCGGAGATAAAATTATCTCTCTATTACCAAGCTGTCGCTAACACCAGTTAGCGACAGCTAGTAGGAGATAGGGACCATCTTGGGCCCCACTTTGCATGTCAGTGATATTTATCACTAATGAGATGCAAAGTGGGCGTGCCAAGATGTTAGCGACTGGGAACAGTCGCTAACATCGCTATCTCCTATTACCAACTTTTGGAGATATTCGCGCTAAGCGGGAATATCTCCAAAAGCTAACACCTGCCCTGAGCAGTTCTTAGCCATGTTATCCAATGGGAGGTGGATAACATGGCTAAGAGCATTTGCTCGATAATGCATGAATATCGCTGACTTTTCAGCGATATTCATGCATTTCGGCCGTTTTTTATCGCATTTGCGATAAACCTTGTTAATGGCAAGGTTTATCTGCGATAAAAATCGCCGATGTGCGGCGATAATTTTTGTCTCTAAACAAGTTAGAGACAAAAATTATCGCTAGTTGTTGGTAATATGCCCCATTGTGTCCTCCAATAGTCCTTGGTCCAGCCCAGTGGTCTTGGTCCCAAAGGCTGCCTCGCTGGGCGCCACACCTGAACTCCGGTTCTGTGTGGACTACAGAGGGCTCAATTCAGTCACCAGGACTGATGCACACCCCATCCCCAGAGCTGATGAACTCATTGATCGGTTAGGGGCTGCACGGTACCTCAGCACGTTTGATTTGACGTCTGGGAACTGGCAGATTGCCTTGACTAATGGGGCTAAGGAGAGATCAGCATTCTCCACACCAGATGGGTAATACCAATTCCGGGTTATGCCCTTTGCGATGAAGAATGCCCCTGCAACCTTTCAGAGGTTGGTAAAGCAGGTATTGGCTAGGCTGGAGGATGTCAGTGCCGCCTACCTGGATGACATAGCAGTGTTCAGCGCCAGTTGAAAAGAACATTTGCAGCACCTCTGGGAAGTGTTGATGGCAACAACGCAAGGCAGGCCTCATGATCAAGGCGAGTAAGTGCCAGATCGGGCAGGGTTCCATGGTGTACTTGGGTCACCAGGTAGGAAGCGGCCAGGTGGCGCCCCTACAACCCAAGACTCAGGTGAGAGCCTTTTTAGGACTCACGGGGTACTACAGGAGGTTTGTCAAGGGGTATGGCAACATTGTTGCACCCTTGACTGAGCTGACTTCCAGGAATCAGCCCAAGAAAGTGAACTGGACTGACACCTGTCAGAAGGCTTTTGACGCCCTGAAGACTGCCATGTGCACAGCACCCGTGCTTCAGGCGCCCAACTTCTCAAAATAATTGATTGTACAGACAGACGCTTTAGAGCATGGTGTGGGGGCTGTTCTATTACAGATTAATGAAGAGGGCCTAGACCAACCTGTAGCCTTCATCAGTAGGAGGTTGCTTCCACGGGAACAGAGGTGGAGTGCAATTGAGCGTGAGGCATTTGCTGTGGTCTGGGCACTGAAGAAGCTGAGACCATACTTGTTTGGGACTCACTTCCGGGTTCAGACCGACACAGGCCCCTCAGATGGCTGATGCATATGAGGGGTGAGAACCCAAAGTTGTTGAGGTGGTCTATTTCCCTACAGGGCATGGACTTTACTGTGGGGCATCATGCCACTGCTAATCAGTGCCACAGTGCAAGTGCTCCCTATGTAAATTGATGTACTGATTGGTTATTCCATGATTGGGTTATTTGATTTACTGTCAGACCATAGTACAGTGCACCATGTGTGCCCAGGGCTTGTAAGTCAAATGCTGCTGGTGGGCTTGCAGCACTGGTTGTGCCACCCACAGAAGCAGCTTGTAAAGTGTGTCTCAGGTCTGCCATTGCAAGGCCTATGTGCAGTCTAGCACTTCCATGTCGACTTGGCCAAATTCACCCACTTGCCAGTCCCTAAACCTTCCCTTTACTTCATATGAGACACCCCTATGGTAGGCCCAAGGGCAGGTTGCAATGTAAGTATAAAGTAGGACATGCCCTGATGTGTGTAGCATGTCCCAATAGTGAATTACAGCCATTTTCGTTTTTCACTATTGAAGGCTACCTGTTCCCCATAGGCCAGAATGGTCAGTTAGATTATTACATTCTTATAATCCTAACTGACTCAGGGAACACAGTAGACATTCGTATTTAGTATGCCTGAAGACAGAATAGTAAGATACATCATTTAGTAAAGTTGGTTTTAATATTCTGTGTTTGAAAATACCACTTTAAGAAAGTAGGTATTTTCTTGCCTAACTGTCCAGGCCTGCCTCTGCTGGGTTGTGTATTCCTTGTCTGGGTTTGTGAGTGATAGGGCTGGGGGATTCCAGGAGAATGGCTGGGGGAGCCAAGTGGTGAATAGAGAGATCTGCATCGAGATGGGAGGGAGGAGTTGCACCTGGGACCTGAGTAGGGCTGGGCCTTCCCTCTACAATGATGGCTCCACCCCCTGTGGCTTGTCTGATATCTCTTCCCTGAACTGTGAAAGGAGAGAAGGAATCTTGTCAAGAAAGTGCTCCAGAGCTGTATCTTGCCTCCCCTGTGCTGGCTCCCCCTCCTTTCGGGCGGCTGATGTCTCTGCCCTGCACAGTGAAAGGAAGAAGAGAGGCATGTAAACAAAGTGCTCAGCAACTGGTTTGGACTAGGCAGAGGCCTCTCTGCCTTCAGAGAACAAAGGATTTTGGGGTATAAATATTGGGTCCCTGATCCCAAGAAATTAGATCACTTCTGGAACAAGAAACATTTCTGCCAAGCTGAAGAACCAAGGAAGCTGCAGGAGTTTGGACTTCCCCTCTGCGAGTGTGCTGTTTGCTGGATTTGCTTGCAGTGGTGGCTTCATTGCCAAGGGAAAGGAGAAGGAACTTTGTAAAGGACTTTCATCTACAGAATATTCTCCACGGGCTTGAACTGTGCTTACCTCCTGCTGAAGTCTCAGGGACAAAAGACTTCACCTCCAGCTCCCCCCTGAATTTACTTGCTGGGAATTCTGACTCCAGACACTTGCATGCCGCTGGGAGCTGGAAGGGCGACACATCGAGAAGAAGCGTGTCACTGCCGCAGCTGAAATTGTCGCATCGCCGGAAAAGCGAGCCTTCGCCGCATCTCCCTGGAAGCTTGTGTTCGTCGAAGCTGCCTGCTGTCGCATCACCAGAAAAGCGTGACGCCATCATGAGAGTCGCCATCGCATTACGGGAGAAGCGTGTCTCAGGGCCTGTCGCGGCTCCAAAGTACAGAGTCGTCGCAAGGCTGCTAGGGCGTCATCGCATCGTCATAGCATCGCCGCATCAAGGGCGCCATCTTCTCGCATCGCAACCGGATCATCGCATCACATCAAGGAGCCATCTTGCGCACCACAACGGGCCGACAGGCCGAGAATCTACGCATCACCTCCACACCGGTAAGGCTCACGACGAGTCCCCTACTCTGCGCAAGCATTGAGGAAGGAGGCAACCATTCCCCCCGAGTCACAGAACCGACGCATCTCCCCTTCTGCGAGCCTTTTGTTTACTTTGCGTAAAATCTTGTATTCCTCTTAAATTTTTATTGGAACTCATGTAAAATAGCACAGGGAGTCTTATATCTGGATTTCTTTGGTATCCTGGGGATCTTTAAAGAGGGAGCAATACCCTATACTTCACCATAAGTTGTAAGTAAAAAATGACTTCTTGTGAACTCACTTATAAGGATTTAAAAAGCCAATCAAGTAGAGATGCCTGAAAATACCTTTTTATATTTGGCAGAACTAAACCCCCCTTTTCGGGATCTGACTGTAGGGCTTTGATATTCAGTCAAGGCTTTTCCCCTGCCATAAGAATTCTCTAATTTCCATGTTAGCTGATTCAAAAAATAGTCTGAGGAACTTCAAAAAGAATATTCAAAAAAATGCATAAAAATAAAGGGAGCATACACATTTTAATAAGAGCCACACAGCCCATAGTAGACAAAGGAAGATTATGCTATTGATTTAGGAACTTACGCACTTTATGCAATGTTGCTTTAAAAGTGAAGGTAAAGAATCTTTTAAAAAATAACTCACAAAAGTACCTAAATAACTTATTGGTGTGGTGAAAGCATAATGCTCCTGGATGGATACTGGTAATACCTCTGGGGAGCAATTAAAAAGCAAAGCTTCTGTTTTTGAGTCATTGATCTTATATCCTCCAATTTCAGTTTATTCACTAAGTTTAGCAAAAGTGTGCATGATATTGGCTTTGTCTGCCGCCAAATACAGAGCATGTCATCCGTAAAAAGTTTCAACTGTGCTGCTTCCACTACGGGGTCTCGAATGGTCTGGTCTTGTCTGAGAGCACAGGACAGGGGTTCTATGAATAATTAGAATAGAATTGGAGACATGGGGCATCCCTGACCAGGCAGACGGCTGATAGATATTACCCCTGCTAACTCTCCATTAACTACTATGGACGCCTTGGAATTAACATATACATTTTTGATTGCCTGTATAAACTTAGTAGGGAAGGCAAATGTGCTTGGCACACAGAAAAGAACGTTCCACTGAACCATGTTGAATGCGTTATCTGCATCTAACATTATTATTTCTGCTTTGATCTTATTCACTGTAAAGTAGTCAATTGCCTGAGTTAAGTATTGTGTGTTTATAGATATACTCCTCCCTTGAAGTAATCCATTCTGATCCTTGTGTGACGCTAAGTACTACTTGTGTGAGTCTATTTGCCATAATTTTCATTAAAATGTTATAATCGAAATTGAGTAAGCTCATAGAACGATATGAGTTCACATCATCCTCTGGCTTAGGAGAACTAACCACTGCTGATTGAATAAATGAGTCAGGAATTTCACTCCTTTCCAGAATATTATTGTATAGATCAGTTGGGGTGCAAAGAGCTTATACATTTCTGAGGGAATCTCATCAGTCCCACAGGCTTTTGCTGTTGGAGATCCCTTCAACGCCTGAGTGTCTTCTGCTACAGTAATTGGAGCGATCAATCTGTCGCCCTGCTCTGCTGTTATTGTGCAAATCTTTAACCCTTTTAGCTAACTTTCAACCGTCTCGCTCGGTGTATTTTGAAAGTATGAGTAAAGCCTTGTATAGTTATTGAAAAAATACATACACTATTTCTTATGGATGAGATACCATTTTGGTTGAGGTGGAGTAAAAAATCTGCTTAACAGAATTTGCCTATAGGTTCATTCTCCCCGTCTCATTTCTGAAGGACTGAGTTATGGTTTAATATCTCTTTGGAAGTAAAGTGATCCTGCATATTGTATTTAGCTTTGGGCAGATCGAGCTTGGCCTCTCTTGTAGGGGAGATTAGATAACTTGATGTTGTCTGATTAAATGCTGATGGTAATTGTTGCCTTTGTTTTTTTGTCCAACTGCCTCACATTAGTCCGAAAGGCTATCACTAAAGATGGCTTTAAGCACACCCCAAACTGTAAAACTAGAGGCCGTATCTAAATTAGGCCCTAAAAATTCTTCTAAAGTCTGACTCATTTGACATATTCATTGTTCATCAGTGATTAAAGATCTATCAAAAGTCCATCTTGTTTGATTGTGTTGCTGATCAGAAGTAACAGACTTGCTGTAATGATAGCATCGTCTGAGGAAGGAGTTGCAATTAATGACAATTGAACTCTTAAAAGAGCATGTGCAAGCGGAAAAAAATTAATTTGAGAGAATGAATGAAATCTTTTTAAAAGACAGGTATATATCCTGTACACAAAGGGAGTCATTGTTCCTTTTAGTGGAAGAAAAAGAAAGAAACATTTGTTGTGTGGTACTCTATCTGTGGGGGACAGTGTGTCATCATCATAATGCCCTCACACACCCCAAAGGATATCATGCTTCACCATTTGGGCTTTGCTCCTCATTGAGCCGACGCTGCAATGCCCTACAGGTCCCACAAAGGGTCTCTTTATCGGAAATATTGTGTTGATGAGAAGCTGTTTGGGTGCGTGGGTTGAGTGGCAGTGAAGTCTAAAGTAGCCCTCTGAGGTAGCCACTCACAAGGGAGCACACGCTTCCCTCCACGCTCGCCTACTTCCCCCACCTGAACACCAACTGCTCAACTCGAGGTGCAGAGTTTCAGTGCTCTCCTTTATCGCGCCTTGCCCTGCAGCCAGACCGCCAAGCCTCACTGCCTGACTGTAGCAGTTCCTCAAGCTCTCTGCCTCTCAGGCACCGTTGGATGCCATCCTCTGCAATGCAAGGCAGACAAAGGAACTCAACTCCTTGGTTAAATATTGCAAATGCACCCCCTTGTGTCCCTGATATTCAGAGGAATTGATTTATCCTAAATTTAAGGGTGCTAGTTGTCTAATTTATCATTTTGTATGACAACTTTGTATTTCATCTTGTGTATATATTGATTGTTCTTTGTGACATTTCATTTGTTTGTATTGATGTTTGATTATTATGAGTTTATTTGTAATTGTATGTCAAAACACATTTCCACGTTGTTCATTTTCACTGTGTAAGTACTAATGTGGTATTTCGTTTAGTTGACTATGTGCTCTTTTTGTGATCAAAGATATTAATAATAAAAAAAAGGCATGAATTACTGCTAAGGTAAACGTATTAGTTTGCGTTCATCTTACTTCATATGAATAAGTGTTGTGAAGTTACTAGAGGCATAGGTAATTTTTTTCATATGTAGTATAACTGGCCCTACCTACCCTCTAATCCTATGGGCCAAACCCCTCCTTTTTTGACATTCCTCTGCAATTCAGCAGTTTCCTGGAAGAAGCTCCTTAGACAAAGAGCATGACAGGAGCACACGCAACCTTCACTCTCAAAAACTCATTACAGTTAAGACTGGACATCCATTGGGATATTAGTTACTTCCTTCATATTAAATAGGTGCTCTCTATTTATTGTAGGTGTGTCAAGCTAAGCTCATTCAATGATTTCTGAAGTTTTGGATCTCATGTTTTGTGATTTCGTTTGGTAAATGGCACAACTAGCTCCTATTGTGATAGGAATAAATTGCAGGGCATCGGTTACTAATCATCTCTTTAATAGAGGTAGCCCTGACATGTGGAGTTGTAACATTAGTGGTGGATGTGCATACTGCATATACCTTTGAAAGCTTTTACTCATGTGTGGAGTTTGAGGCTATAGATCCGAATATCTGGAATTTTCCTACATATACTCCTGTCCTTGTGCCACAAACGTAATAGGCTTATCATGGCGTGAAAGTCCCCCCGACTTACCAAGGAAGTCAGGACTGGTTTTCAGGGTCATTTACCGCATGTACTACAGCATTATGGGCATCTCTAACACAAATTGATCTCTTTGTGCCATAAAAGAGAAGGTAACTTTTTAGTGAGACTAAACTGGTGCCTGTATCTGACACACACTCCATCATGGTAGGTCAACTTGTGGCTCTCCCTAAGTCTAGTGCAACCAGATAAATAGTAGTAGGGCTTTGTGCTTTTTGGCGCTATTTTTACCTAAAGCTTTAAATGTATATCTCCGGTTCGCTGATTGGATTTTTGTCATTGTGGTACCCTTTTTTTAATTAAAAATAGCACTATTTTCTCTAAGTGTTTTTTTTTTGCGTGATGGTTTCACTCCAGTACTGTTTTTGTGCTGCATAAATGCTTTACATATTGCCTTCAAGTTAAGCCTGACTGCTTTTGTGCAAAGCTACCAGGCGAATATGCGCTGGTTAATTTAATAACTTTTTGTTGCTCCCACTGAAAAGGCACTAAAACAAATTTAATCCAATCAGTAGAACCGGAGTTATTCCTTTTTAAAGTTTTGAGTGTGATATGGTACATGAAAGATTAGAGCAGCAACTGCATATCTGGTCGCGCAAGACCAGGCAATGTCAAAAGTGAAAGGTTATGGCTTTCCAAATTAAGTGCGGTTCAATTACATGAGGTGGATCTGGCCCAATCTTGGCTTGCCTTCGGAGGGCAGCCAATGGTGGTAGCATTGTCGTCTGGGAGCTGCTGGATGAAGTCACGGTGAGGATTTCTATAATTGGACTTTTTGCATTCTTTTGGAAGTCAAAAGTTTCCAGCAGGACAAGGCTGCTGGCTGTAGGGGATGCCGGCTTCACAAGGTCAGATACTGTTGCTTGGAGGTACTGCTGGAGAGGATTTGCTGCTGTGGAGAAGATCGTAGCAGGAGCTACCATGAAGTTAAGTCGACAGGCAAAGCACCTTGGGCAAATCGGCGAGCAGGTAGGTCCCATTCTCCTGTCGGTTCTCAGGCCATTTGTGGTCAAAATTTGTAGGCCTTAGTTTCAGATTTGGCTGGGGCAGTACCTCTAGCACCACCTGCAAGGATCCAGGACTGGTTGAGTACCACTTGTGGGGTCTGGAATCACTTCAGGCAGAGACCAGGTGAAGTGTTCAGTGTTTCTTCAGTGTTTTACGTCCCTGTAGCAGGAGGCCAGCTAGATAGCCCTTGAAGTCACACTGATAGTCCTGGGATCAAGCAGCAAGGCAGGCCTTAAGCAGTAGGGCAGTCTTCTGGTAGCGCCAAGGCAGTCTTCTGAAGTACAGGGCAGTCCTTCTGGGGGTCCTCTGCCGGTGCAGGATCGTTCTAAAGGATTGGTCTCATGGTTCAATATTTATACCTGGTACTATCCTTTGAAGTGGGAGAAACTTTTAGGCAATCCCCCATGTGGTTATGGAAATTTCCTTCATTCCCTTGCCCAGGCTCCAAGTGGTCTAGGGTGGCAAAAGGCTGATGTAAAAGTTCCTTTGTGATTGTGATGTAAGCAGCCCTTTGAAATTTAAGTGGGGCAGGAAACAGCCTTTCACTGCCCATTTTGGCAGGGTGGCCCTTCCTGAAAAACAGCTAGTCCCCCTTTGTCTTGGAGGAATACAAAAATAGCAACTGCCAATTGTTCATGTCATGTGACCCAGGACACAGGCTTCAGGCACCAAATAGTTATGAGAAGAAAATACCAAATTTCTAAAAGTGGCATTTTGAGAATGAATTGCATCTTAAAATCCAACTTTACTGTTAAAGAGGTGTTAGAAATGGGATTTCTGGTTGGCTAAGGCTTGCGCCAAAGCCAGGCAGAAACCACCATTCTAGTCAGGGCAAGGGAGTTACACGCCAAAGATAACCCCTGCTCACCCCCTTAGTAGCTTGGCACGAGCAGGCAGGCTTATCCCGGAGGCCATGTGTAAAGCTTTTTCGCACGCACACAGCAACAACATACCTGGCACACCACTAAAGGAACTCCATACAAGGTTAAATCAAAAATAGCCTTTGTATTCTCATAACACATTAGAACAGTACTCACATAATATTCATTATGCCACCAGGCACTAGGTCAAATCTACAAGGGATTATTTACATCTGGCAGGGCAACTTGGACCACTGTCAGAACCATCACTTAGAACACAATAAGTGTAGAACATATAATACGTAGAACACAACCAGTACTCACTGGCCATCACTGTACCCAGTATACTGTAACATAAACCACATTATGCACAGTCACATTAGGCGCAAATTACATTATGCGCCAACCTCTTCAGTCTAACATATTAGACCCTAACCTCCTAAGCATCACTCACATTAGGGGTAAAACTCGCAGTAGGAAATAACCTCACCAGCATAAACATATTATGCACATAATCTCATCCCCAAATGCATTAAGAGGCATGAATCACAGTAGAGAATCACATTTCCTAATATCACATAAGTCACTGACCCCTTTGGCCAACTGGCCTTCTCTAGGGCTCAAATGCCATCTGTCCAAAATGTCAGGGTGCCAGGCTGCCACCTGCAGCTAAAACAAAAAGTGCGCAATGCACGGGCACCAATGTGCCTCCCGGGTCCCCTCTTGGGACTCCTCCATGCACCTTAGCCTAAACATAGCAGCTGGCCACTAATTGCTGGGCAGCTGTGGAAAACTGTAGGCAGGGGCACTCCTGTGCCCTGAGTTCTCCATTGGGACTCTAAAACTCAACGGTGCCCAAACGTTGCAGCTGCCTGCGTGCTCGCAAGGCAGCTGGGCAAACAACCTCAGCATTGGCACCACTGTGCCTCATGAGCCCCCCTCTGGGGCTCTCCTAGACAAAACTTGCCCCAAAGAAGTAGCACTGCACCCACTGTACCGTGGAAGCCCTACTCCAGGAATCCCAAAGCAACTTCTGCCAATGTTGCAGCTGCCCTCTGTCTAGTGGGGCAGCGGTGAGGGAAGCGGGCACCGACAAGGTGCCCCAAAGCGGGCACCAACAATGTGCATGTGAGCCCCACAGGGCTCTTTAACCAAAAGCAGGCTCCTGCTCAACCCTACTCTCCGGGACAGGCTTGGGGGACTCCGTCTCCTGCTGCACTGGCACTTGGCTCTTCACCCGGTCCCCTCCTTGGGATCGGGATTTCACCAAGAGAGCATGCGGGGCTGCGTCTTCGTCACAAGAGCCCCGCCGGGAATCCTGCTCCGGTCTCTCTCTTTGCCCGGTCCCGCCCCCCCCGATCGGGTCTTCATGTGGAGTCTGCGAGCCTCCTGGAAGTTTCTTGCAGAGGCGGGGTGGGCTCCCGTCCTCCGTCCTTCACCACTCTCCTTTTCCGGATGCCCTCCATGGCATCCAGGAAGGCGGGGTGGGCTCCCGTCAGACTTCCTGCTTCCGGGTCGCTTGTTCCTTCAGCCGTGCTGCCATTGGCGGCCCCGGCAGCCTCCTCCTCACTGCCCCGCCCAGCGTCAGGCACCTCGCCTGGCTTCCTGGTCGCTGGGGCTTGCTCGGGCTGCTGCGGTGAAACGTGGGGTGGGCTCCCGCATCAAATAAAGAGAATGGCGGGGTGGGCACCCGCTCTCCTCAAAACAGGCAATTAAAAATCCAAACACAGGGTGGGCAACCGCAATGATGCCTGTATCATGGGCGAATCCCTACGATGGGGATTCCCTCTCGAAGGGCTGCAGCACCGCGCTGCGCAGCCCACATTCTCCTTGCTCCTTTTCCTTGGGATACGTTGAAATAAAGCGCTCGCAAGGCGTTAGGAGCTCAAGCAACAAATTCATCTAAAGATCAAGGGGCCATGCAGGGCCCAGGGAGGCAAGTCCTCCTGGCAACCCCGCCTGGGCCCCAGCAACAGCACACCCCAGCAGGGTCAGCACACCAAAACTGAACAAAATCATGGGGTCACAGCCCCTTCTTTTAGACACCCTTACTCTTTGTCTAAAGTGCAGGGCATGGGGGAACCAGATGCAACTGGTTCAGGGAGGATTTGGAGCACTTTGTTTTGCAAGCTCCTCTTCCCCTTTGTCAGGTGGGGGCTTGTCATCAGACACACCACAGGGGGAAGAGACAGCATTCACTAGGGAAAACACCATCCTATTCAGAGTCAGGGGATTACCCCTCCCACTACCCTTAGCCCAGGTGTCCCGTTCAGCCTAGCGCTGACTCACCCTGCCCCTCCTGGAGCCACCCACACCTCTCAGCCTCTGTCACTCACAAGCCTGACATGCAATTCACATCAGGCAGGCAGACACATAGCACACAGAAAGCCCAACTTCTAAAAGTGGTATTTCTCAACCAGTCATCATAAATCTGGGCACTTCATTGTGCAGCATTTATTCTCGTGAGTTCATATATACTAAACTCGACCCTGCGCTCCTCTCATACCAGGAATTACCATGGACACACTTATCCCCAATGTATTCATATGGGAGAGCAGGCCAACTTCACCAAATGTGCACAGAGAGCGCAAGCACTTTACACTGGACCACAGTGCTAAATTGCCCAGAGGCCTAAAACCACCTACACCAGGTCACAGAAAAGGCAAAAAGTTCAGGGGTGAACCTGCCAAAAAGGGCCAAGTTCAACAAGAGGATTTTAAATTACAATTATTTTGAAACTAAACATGGAATTTCTATTCCCAGTCAAAAGTTAGCACCTATGAAATGTAATAAGGTAACCCAATGTTATACCATGAGAGAGGTAGGCCTCAGAGCAGTGCAAAAATAATATGGGACTTTTTCACTAACAGGACATCTAAAACCTAAACACACATGCCCTACCCTTTAAATGCAGTGCACCCTGCCTTAAGGGCTGCTTAGTCCTACCTTAAGGGTGGTTTTGTGTATTAACTCCTTCGCTGCTCATGACGAGCTCAGCTCGTCATGCAGTACACCGGTAGTGTGCTCATGACGAGCTGAGCTCGTCATGAACAATGGGATTCTGCATTCTTCAGCACACAGCGGGAAAGGTGCACCGAATACATGAGGTTAAGAAGCAAACTTTAGGTCTGGCAAAAGGTTTACTTGGTTAGGTCAGATTGACAGTTTAAAACTGCACACAGGCCGCAATTGCAGACATGTTTTAAATGGTTTAAGTGGATTGCACATTAAGTGCTACAGGACCACCAGTAGCCTTTAATTTACAGGCCATGGGTACATGTAGTACCACTTGACTTGGGAATTATTAGTAATTTAAATGTGCCAATTAGTTGTAAGCCAAACTTACCTCATTTAAAGGAAAGAACACAAGCACTTTAGCACTGGTTAGCAGTAGTAAAATGCACAGAGTGCTAATGCCAACAAAGATGAAAATAAGAAATCAGGAAAAGGCAAAAGGTGGGGGCAGTCCACCCCAAAGGCTGTCAGGTCTAAAAGTGATCCACTAAATGACTCTAAATCTACATGTTTCATTTTATACCATTATCTACCATCTTATAATGTGTCTTCCTCTCTATTACTGTTCGACATACCTTTCTTGTTCATATTGATATCTGCTCTTCTTCACTTTCAAGAGACATTAGCCACTGGCAATGTTTGAGGTTCATCCAGGATCCAGCCACTATTATTTTTATTTTTTATTTTAATACCATTTCAAAAGTACTATTTTCACCCAAAGGTATATTGGCACTAAACCTAATAGGTATCTTGGCACTAAACCTAACATGTATAGGAACAGACCATGAGAACTAAACATCAATTAAGTATACTACTTAAACATTCATGGAAAACAGCCAAGTTTTGAAGTAGTTGCAGAATTTTAATAAGGAGGGTTCAGTATATAAAAATAAGCACCACCTAAGCCTTTTCCCATCTTAAAATATGTTGAGTTAGTAGAAAAGGAAATCTATGTATTAGATGGCTTGTCTGAACATCAGTAATTCTGGTTCTTTACTTAACTTGAAGGCAGAGTAATGGGACCCTTGTTTGTAAAACTAAAGCTAGTATCACAGCTGAAATTTGCACCAATTGCAGTTTTTGTAATAACTTAATGTTCAGGACCACATAAATAGTATTAGTATAGTCTAGCCTAAAAAGAGATAAACGCGTTGATAATCTGTATTCTGAGTCATTGTCAACAAATGGATAATGCTGCTCAGCATTCATAGCTGAAAATACACAATTCGTTCAGAGTCAGATGACAATCAAAATGTATCCCAAGGTTTTTCTTGCATCTTCAGGGAGTAGTTTATCACCGGAAACAGGGGCCAAAAAAGACAGATACTAAATTAGAGAATCTCTGAAAGGTGACAGGATCTCAGTTTTGTCACCATTAAGTTAAACATAGATTTTTTTTGTCATCCACAAATTGGTTCTTTGTGAATAGCTGAACAGATTGTCAGCATTCGTGTGCAAATCTTCATCGATTTAAAAAAAATAATTTGTGTATTGTCGACATACATAAATATGTCCAAACCAAATGGCTGAATTAAATGGGCCAGCTGAACCATATACAGATTAAATGGTCAAACCAAATCAACACAGTCCGCCCAATATCAAACTCCTTCAGATGGCATATTAGCATCCAGTGGGCCAATGTAGAATAACTCCGAGAGATCAAAAAGCATAAATGCAGTTGGTACATCTCTGTCCACATGACCATGCAAATCATCCAACAGAGCTGTCAGTACTGATTCAGTAGGCTATTAGTACTAACAAAGTGGATCAATTGGTTGAATTCTGACTGCTCCAGTAGTTTAGCTAGATAGAGCAGCTGTGACCCCAGCCTATAATTAATAATACATTCATGATTCAACGTGGCTATTTTTAATAAAGGCCAAAAATATGATTTTTCAGTTTAATTGGAACTTTTCAAAGACCCAAAGGAGCGTTTATTAGTCACTTTACTTGTGCATGCGAATTTAGCAGTGTCATTTGATGTGATCGCGCTGGAATCATATCCGGAAGATTTACCAATTTTATATTAACGTTTATACCACGTCATCAACTAAAAGTTGGAATTGAAAACAGTTATGTTTAGTCTTTTTCACCAAAACATCCACCGGGCAATCAATTGCATCTTCATCTCCTAATCAGATTTTATGCAAATTCAAGTGTGATATAATTTTATTTATATTTGTCTCGAAATGATTTGCGAATTTAATACACTAAGACTATTAGCTTGCAACATACAGCAGAATTCTGGTTTCTTTCAGTTCCTTGATTACTGCAAATATAGCTTTGATGCATGGGGCAGTAACAATATCTTTTGTGAGAAGGAAATAGCCTTCTTCTACATAATACTAAAGGCTGCCCATTCAATCTCTTGCTTAGAGACAATCATCCTTCCTCCAACGTCTTTTCCAAAGATCTAAACTTAAGTTTCATGTTTCCTAATATTTTATTAAAATGAAGAATTCTCATTTCTACTTCCTTTTGACTTCTTTGCAAGCCAAAGGCCCAAATAATTAACAATCGAAGACAGTTGGTCACAAAAAGAATCCAGCCAGGCATCCAGATTTGTTCTGTCTGGCAAAGCTACTTCTGCTGCTGGTGCTGCTTAATCCAGCCTTTTGCAATCCATCAACAATGTTATCATACCTTTATTATAATCTTCAATCCGCTGCTGACCCCAATACTATGTAATTGAAATCACTAGGTGGTCAGTCCATGGTGCTAACTAGGCCATTGTGATTTGCTGTTCTCTATCACTACAGACAATAGTCAACAAATAGCCACCATTATGTGTGGGAGTAGTATCTACTTAAATAAGGTATCACTAGGGTAATCAAAATGAACATTATAATCTTCCATTAATAACTTTCTTATTCTTATCTGATGACATATTACTCTAACTCATTACCTGTTGTTCCAGGACTTCAGTAGCACATCGACTGAGTGGGTGGGGGTGTGAGGGGTGGGAAGGGGCTGTGTTGGAAAAAGACCCTCTCTGAACAGTGACACCAAACTTTTGGACTTTCTCCTCCTCTTTTTGCTGAATTATTTGTGTTCTCTTTAGGACTCTAAACATATTATAATTGGTTTACACATGTTTGGCATATTTAATGTACTTGTAAGTCCCTCGTAAAGTGCTATACCATATAGGGTTGCAAATTAAATGCTACTAGTAGGCCTACGCAAAAAGAACACTTGATGGACAGAATGCAGAACAATATCATACATTCACCCCAGTACAGAGATCTGGGCCTAAATCCATGGTTGTTTTGCTCCCCATGCCATTCCAGTTTGAACTCAGCCATATGCAAATCAGTCTTGACCCTGCATCCAATGGGAACAGACCACTCCGAACTGCCAGGCCAGGTCGTCCCTGGACTGAAAACAAGCATCCAAGGACCGGTTTTGGGGTTTCACACCTCATCAGCAAGGATAGCTTGACTCCAGTAGCAAACCCGGCACACTTAGGGCGAGAAAGCAAAAGAGACGCAATTGATGGACGGAATGCGGAACAAATCAAAACATTCACCGCCAGTCAAGAGATCTGGGTTAATTCCATCATTCTTTTGGTCACCATGCCACCCCAGTTTAGACCTGGCTATATGCAAATCCCTCATGGGAATATTCCTGGCGGAACTACCAAGCCAGGTCCTTTCTGGTCCGGAAACAAGCATCCTAGGACCGGTTTCGGGTTTTCACACCCCATCATGGAATGACATGGGGAGTAAAAAAGCAATGGATTTAGGCCCAGATCTCTGTACTGAGGGGAATGTATGACATTGTTCTGCATTCTGTCCATCAATTGTTCGTTTTACAACGCCCTTCTTTGGTACTTCTCGCCACCGAAGCTTTCCTCAATTGTGCAGTTCGACGACAACACCTCGCCTACGAATCCTTTGGATCGACAATGACGCTTTACCTCCCTGCCCCTGGCATGTCATTCTCAACATAGGTCCTCCAAAGCCTCTATTTTCAGCAGGCTAAAGATGCTCCCTGGATCCGACAGGCACTTCATCATGGTAGGCCTGAACGTTGGCGCTTTATGACTCTAAGCACTATATTTTGATTTAATCTTCAAAATTTCATAACTACTGTTCTACAGTTTTGGTATTGTTTTACTCATAAAATCCTAATCTACTTTTCTAACCCTGTGTGGAGTTCTTTTGTAATGTTTTCATTGTTTTAATGTGTGTATTGCACAAATACTTTAAATATTGACTCTTTAGATAAGCCTGACTGATCTGTGCCAATCTATCAGAGGGTGAGCAAAGGTTATCTTTTAGTGTGTCTCTAGTTCACCCTGACTAGAGATTCCTGCTTGGACAGAGTGCATACCTTTGCCAACACGAAACCCCATTTCTAAAATTAGTGATCAACTGTGAGGATAGGATTTGTGTTTGTGCAATACTATATAGTAACGCATTGTTCACTACAACTCTATACAAAGAGCAATTCAAACCTTTTTCAATTCTTTCTTAATGGTCTCTTGATTTTTATGCAAAATTAAGGCTTACTATGGAGAAGCAGCATCTGTACCTGCAGGAATTGATTTTGAGCTGGCCAGGTTACAGTCCTACACGGTGACCCAGCTAAGAGATTTTTGCAAGGATTTTCAAGATTCTACTACAGTCTTCACCCAGAAGGTGGAGCTGCAGAAAGTTTTGAGGGTCTGGGCAGAGACCCAGGCTGCTGGGGATGACAATCCAGAGGAGGAACAGGACATTTCTGTGGAGTAGGATAGCATGATTCTGGGTTTGATGTGTCTCTGGAACTGTCTATTGAGGGGGGCAACAACTTGCTGGAAGCAGTGGTGGTTCCGCGACAAGGTAGCAGTGTCTCCTCCAAGAACCTGTCCCCAGAGGAGCTGACAGACAAGAGGGAGGAGAGGAAGCTCAAGTTGGAGCTTACAAAATTGAAACTTGCTCTTGAGTAGTATAAATTGGCCCATGAGCTTAGTTTGAAGAAGCTGGACATAAGAGCCTTGGAAGTAGGGTCCAGCATGAATGGTGGCAGCATACCTGCAGTGTTCTCAAGTGAGTCCAGAGTCTGGATACCCAATGATTTGTTGCCCATTTATATGGTGGTGGATGACATAGATAAATGGCTGCAGCCTATGGAGTGGCTCTAAGAGTGCCCAAGGTCCCAGAGGAGTCCATGGGTGGTAGTTTGTGGAAGAACATGCTCGCAGTGGGGAGGGGTACACTATTTGAGGTAGGGGGCTAGACACACTCCACTGCTATGAAGACCATACTAGTCAACAAGTTTGTCTGACACCTGAGAAACACCAACATAGGTACAGGGCCAGTCACAAGATTGCATTCCAAAGCTGGATGGACTGCTTAGACTATGCTTGTAAGGCACTGAAGGCCTGGGTGAGGGGGAGCAAACTAAATGATTATTCAGGGCTGTACAACTTAATTTTGAAGGAGCACATGCTTGAACTTTGTTTTTCAGAGTTGCACCAACACCTGGTAGACCGTAAGGTTTCTGAATCCGGGAAGCTTGCTGAGGAGTTGAACAAGTAGGTCAGCACCAGAGTGTCCAGAAAGATACCTGGAGTGACCTTAATAAGTTCATGTTCCTCCCAACAGAGAGGGGGGAGGACCAGAGAGACCCAGGCAAGTCTCAGGGTAAGGGGGCAGGAAAAGGTTCCCATGTCTCTTCTGAGGAGAGGTAGGGAGGTTCTGGTGGGTCCCAGAGCCCCCAATTTGCAGCCCCGCTGCTTTGATTGTTCTCAACTAGGACACAAGCAGAGGGACTCTATCTGTCCAAAGAAACCACCCACTGGTGGAAACCCTACAGGGGTTGCCAATGTGGCCTGGGGGGAAGTGTTCCTGACTTGATAACTTGGTAATCAATCTTCCTCCACCCTCTTGTATGCTTTCTCTCCTTCCTGTTTAGCCCCTCATTACTGGATTTCATTGTGCATCATCACTTTTACTATCCAAGCAATCTATCTACAAACTGAGATTACCGAATTTGGTTCACATGACCATTCTTGCCTCCCCACTGGAAAGAATGTTTGCTTTCTCTGTTCTTTCTAATTGTCAAGGGTTGGGTGTAACACTCTGAACTCTTCTCTATCTGTTCATGTTCTTCTCACACTGTCTTTGCAATCCTATACTTTGCTGAGGCATCATTGTGTTATTGTGGCTCTGGCCAATTTCTCTCCTATCATGTCTAGGTTCTATCTCTACACTGTTTTGTATTGAACCCTGTCTGAATCAGTGTGCTACTGCTGTTGATCCTCTTTCTTACTCGCTGCTCCTTCAGTTTCTTGCTACCTCCAAAGCTAAGCACTTGCAGAAATATAATGGCACCCTCTGTGTGTACGAAGTCAGTTCTCTAGAAACTAAACCTTATTTTCTCCTTTACCATCCCACGGATTGTAAAATGAGGCCCAGCATTGGTCCCCTCCGTGAAGGACTATAGACTTAAACCACCAATAGAGATCTTAAACAAATTGACAACTAGATTCAGATTCATTTGTACTTCTTAATGAAATTGAAAAAGTCAAAAATTATATCAAGTACGTAAGGTTTTTTCATGGTCTTATGAATATAAGCCTATTCACACTTTATATGCCCTAATCAGTCTAAGTAACTCATGGTCTACGCACTTGTCTTTTTAACTAAATATTTTCCTTTTGATTGTATGTAGCATGTAGCTTGTAATTGTATTATTGAAATAAAAATAGTAGTCTATTTCACTAACTTAAATAGCTAGTAATAAAGAGACTTCAAAATTATATTGTAATTTATTTTCCGAGAGACTGTAAGTCTTTTTCTGTGTCTATGAATTAGCTTATTGTCATTTCATGTTTTTGATCGCACTTTAATTGACTGTATAGCAATTCCAAATGAACTCAAACGTGGCCTAACTTAAAGAACTAAAAACAAAAACCACAGAGAAAGAGGAAATTCCATAATGCATATAGAAATCAGACATGGAAGCATAAGACACTTCAAAGCCAAATATCACAGGAGTTAAGACATAGTGAAAAAGACTTACGCTATCTGTTATCAAGTCAGAATACACCACAGGTCAAAAGAAACAATAAACTGCAGTAGAGGAGGAGTGCTGTTTTTAGGCTTTGCTTGCGTGCTTGTGAAATCGCTTGTATTTAATATATCTTAAAAGGGGGCTTCATCAGTTCCCATAGTCGAGTTACTGTGTTCATTCGCTTTTGGGTGGAACTTTTCTTTTTAACTTTCCCTAGCTGCATGTATTTACATTACTTCTACTAAAGTTGTTCACACTGTTTAAGCCCCATCCACTGTCAAAATAAGATCTCTTCCCACAGAAAAGGCAGAAAGATTCAAACAGTATACTGGAATGCTTGCTTTTTATTACTTAGTTGTGTAAAGCATGTCTCTGTACCTTTCTTTACACTTTGTAGGCATTGTCAGATTGATATTTTCAATGTCATCTATTTGATCATTATTATCAAATTCTAAATATTGTAATAAACATTGCATGTTGAAAATAAAGTTAATACACAAGAGCTATGCTATATTTTACTACTAAACAGGCTGCAACAAGTGCGGTTACCTTAGAGATCAGGGTCATGATTTGAATGGTGCAGCAGGTGCAGAAGCACCAGCCCATAAGTTCTCAGAACTCCTCTAAACACATAATATTGCTATACAAGGATTTTCCAATATCAGTGGTGGTTGGACATCACAAACAAACAAGAAAGTTCAGATTCTTATGTTCTTTATTCAAAATCCATGAGAGTAAGCACCCCCAACAACCTTGCTACTCATCACTTGGACATTTACATATAGCTAAAAGACCATGATTCCTTCGTTCTGATTGAGCATATTTGGCTACTACATCCGTCGGGGAGAGCCCTGCGCTTGGTACTTGCAGGTGCTTCCGTTCTTACTACTATCGCCCCTGGTGTTTCATTATAAACCCAGACCAGGATGCTTTGATTCCACATCCTTTAACATCCGGACATTTTCTTTATCTTTCCGGATTTTCTTTTGTATATGGTTCCATATTTTAAATCTACATGCCTGGACAAGCCCTTATGTGACAGACGACGTTATTTCACGTCCTGCCTAGCCTTGAAAAATTCTTTAGTACTTACCTTTAGTACTGACGAAAAACGTGTCGGCTGTTTTTTGTCAAGCTTACTCTCATGGATTTTGAATAAAGAACATAAGAATCTGAACTTTCTTGTTTGCTTGTGATGTCCAACCACCACTGATATTGGAAAATCCTTGTTTATTGAGAAACAACCAGGAGATCCATTTTGTCCCTGTAAACACTTGTTTGTTAGGAATGTGCCAGATTTGACCCTCTTGCTTTATTGGTATCTGTCAATCTACGATTGTCATTGAATCTCTCTTGGTAGTGGGGGATAGCGGTCTGTAGAGCACTCCGTCTTCGCAACTGAAGATTTATTACATTTCCAGCATTTATCATATACCTAATTGTCACTAGTGAATGTGCGGTCCTTTACTTTTGGATACACCACTACTGTCTCTTCCTTTCTAACATAATATTGCTATATTTGACTACTAAGCAGGTAGACACAAGTTCAGTTACCGTGCAGTTAAAAGGGACTTGATTTCAATAGTGCCGCAGGTGCCGTGTCACGGGGACCAAAAGCTCTAGGGACTCCGCTAAACCCAGATTATTGCTAACATTTTAAACTAAACAGACAGTTACAAGTGCAGTTACCTTGCAGACAACAGGGACTTGATTTGAATGGTGCAGCAGGTGCAGTGGCACTGAGGCCAAAAGTTGCCATAACTCCACTAAACACCAAATATTTAGATATTTTCCTACTAAACAGGCAGTCACATGTGCAGTTATCTTTCAGGCACTAGGGTCATGATTTGAATGGTCAATAAGTGCAGTGGTATCGGGAAAAAAAGTTGCAACAACTCCTCTAAACACCTCATATTGCTATATTTTACTACTAAATAGGCAGTCACAATTGCAGTTACCTTGCAATTGAAAGGGACTTGATTTGAATGGTGCAGAAGGTGCAGTGGTACTGAGGTCAAAAGTTGGCATAGCTCCTCTAAACACCTAATATTGCTATATTTTGCAACTAAACAGGCAAGCACAACTGCAGTTACCTTGCAATTTAAAGGTGCTTGATTTAAATGGTGCCACAGGTGCAGTGGCACCTGGGTCAAAAGTTGTCATAACTCCACTAAACACCAAATATTGTCATATTTTACTACTAAATAGGCAGTCATGAGTGCATTGTACTTGCAGGCACAAGGGGCATGATGTCAATGGTGCAGCTGGTGCAGTGACACAGAGGCGCAAAGCTCTAGGAATCCCTCTAAATGCCAAATATTGCAATATTTTACTACTAAACAGGCAGTCACAAGTCAGTTCCCTTTAGTTAGTTAGTTAGTTAGTTAGTTAGTTAACAAATTCTTGATAGAGCGCACTGCGACCAAGCGGCTTCCTGGCGCTGGAGTCTAGACTAGGGAATCACAGAAGTCTGCCAGGGAGGAATCAGCTGGAGGACGCTTGGGAAAACAGGAACGTCTTGAGTGCCTTGCGGAAGTGAGAATAGACAGGAATAGATCTAATCGACAGCGGGAGACTGTTCCAGAAGCGGGGTGCCAGTACGGAGAACCTAGTACCACCAGTTTGGGATTTGCGGAATCGAGGGACATTAAGAAGAGCCTGATTAGTGGTGCAGCAGGTGCAGTGGCACGGGCCAACATGTTCTTTATTCGCGAGGAGGATATGGAACCTCATTTGAACGTTCAATGTCGTGGGTTGCTTAGCAACATGATCTCTCGTCATAGATTTTTATCGGCATGAATCGGGTACTTCTTACATTAACATGACACCCCAGTAAAATTAACTTAAAGATTTTTTCCTTTATGCGGTCCAAGAGCACTTAATATAGCAAATGAGATATGCGTTTTATTTACGCACAGTTTAGTTAAGAAACAAGCCGTTTTTTAACAACGTCCTCCCAAACTGAGATGGCGCCCACACCAGAAGTCATCTGGCAGTAGTCCGTTTTTGATCATTATTATCCTTCCACCACGCGGAGTTCGCGTAGTTTAAATGAAGTACACCCATTCCCTGGGTGTAACAGCAATCACAGGGCTGCGGTTTTTCGTTAATGAGCGGATTTTCGGCATAACAGGTACGGGAACTCTTGAATTATAACGCGATTCAATAGTTTGGGAAAATAAACGTAATACTTATCGAGTGATTTCTTCAACTTTCAGGAGATCAGGAAGTTGGAAGATAAGGTAGGGTTCTTAGAAGGATGGTTCTAAGCCACCGTTTTTCTTTCATTTTAAGCAGTATGAGTAGAGTTTTTATAGGTTTTTGCTCATTATTTTTTCAGGTAGCACAAAGAACATAAATCAGGTATGTTTACTTCGGCAAGAAAGGCATACAGCCAGATACTAAGCAATTATATATAAGGCGCTATTGGATTTTGATTATATTCTTTGTTATTCATGCAGTGTATTCAGACAGAGGCGAGCATACATCTTAAGTGGTAGATAACAGGTATGACATTGACTCATTTCAGTTTACACCCCCATGCACCACCAAATAAGAGACACTTACACAATGTATATTTCTTTTATTTTCAGAGTCGCCCCTGATGAAGGCACCACAGAGGTGCCGAAATGCATTGGGCTTTGTTATGAACATTTGTACAGGATATATAAATGTTATGCCAAAACAAGTGAAAATGTAATAATGTTACTTTATGTATAACTTAGAAGGTGAAAAACATGTTATTATAAACATAAGATAACAGGTGAAACTGTGATGCAATAACAGAAACAAAAAGAATAAAAACAAGGTTGACAAATCACAACAGAGTTTGTTAAACGTATGTTTAATAATTAAGGTGCGGAGCACCAGGTGAACAGTGCACGATTAGGTGGGTAAGAACCCAACATAACCTTATCACAGATCCCAGGAGTGACTATCCTGATTAATCGTGGCACCATTCTGAAAATTGGTAAAACTTGAAAATCGCGGCGTGCTCCCCGCTAACCCTATTTACACGGGCCAACATGTGTCATAGCTCCTCAAAACAGCAAATATTGCTATATTTTACAACTAAACAGGCAGTCACAAATGCAATGATCTTGTAGGCAGTAGGGGCATTATTTGAATGTAGTACCACTTGACTAGGGAATTATTAGTAATTTAAATGTGCCAATAGGGTGTAAACTAATTTTACTATATTTTAAGGAGAGACCACAAGCTTTTTAGCACTGGTTAGCAGTAGTACAAACCATGGAGTGCTAATACCAACAAAGATGAAAATCATAAAACAGGAATGGAAAAGGCAAAAAGTTTGGGGAAGTCCACTGCAAAGGATATCAGGTCTAACAGTGATCCACTAAATGTCTCTAAATCTAGATTTTTCATTTTATACAATAATCTACCATCTTTGAATGTGTCTTCCTCTCTATTCCTCTCGCACATACCTTTCATACCTTTCTTGTTCATGTTTATATCTGTCTTTGTTCACTTTCTAGTGCAGTGTACTTGCAGGCACTAGGGCATGATTTCAATGGTGCAGCAGGTGCAGTGACACCGGGGCCCAAAGCCCTAGGAGCCCCTCTAAACACCAAATATTGCAATATTTTACTACTAAACAGGCAGTCACAAAAGCAGTTGCCTTATAGGTTATAGGGTCATGGTTTGAATGGTGCAGCAGGTGCAGTGGCATTGGGGCCAACATTTGTCATAACTTCTCTAAACACCAAATATTGCTATATTTTATTACTAAACAGGCAGTCACAAATGCAGTTATCTTGCAGGCTGTAGGGGCATGATTTGAATGGTGCAGCAGGTGTAGTGGCACCGGGCCCAAAAGAACTCCTCTAAACACATAATATTGCTATTATAATAATTAACTCTATTATTTCCCTCTTTCATTTAATTTTTCAAAATATTACTATTACTTGTCCCCACGATAACACTAGTAACAGCATAATTTATTGCCTTTCTTAACATAAACAAGTCATAACTCTTTAACAGACTCTCTATAACTTATATTGTCCAACTACTCAGCAAGCTAAAACTTACAACAAAAAACAGCTTATTATTAATCAAATATGCGAAACCTAATGCATTTACCAATGCTTGTTCAGAGTTGTGGTGTAGTGGATACAATATTAAAGGGTGGGTAGATTATGAGTTAACAAGCTGCAGGGAAACTCATGTTCTATTGGCTCAATCAAGGTTTCAGGGGTGGAACCTGTATCTGTAGATTCCAGTCCATGCACCAAAAAAGCATTCATATTTTTGTAACAATCAAATCTCTTCCTGCAAAAATGAATACGTTATTTCCAAACCTCATTTGTGCAACTGCAACTGCTTTTCACAACCGAAGTGTTTCGGGCTTTGAAAGGGACAGAAGTATAATTTAGATTTGCCAATTTCATGTTTTTGCTAAATGTGTCTTGACCCCTATTTGTCATAAAGTAACAGGAAAGGGCAGCCACACTGCTCCTTGATTTACATTTAGTCATACATATATCCATATCCTTACAACCTAGCCTGATGTTCTCCTTTTTTCCTTCTCTCTCTTCACTCTTACTCTCCATCTTTCTCACTATGTAGGTTTTTCAACATTTTATATAGTGACATAAACTCTTAACCATGTACACAGAGTTGGCAACTCAGTATTACTATTCCCACTGAAGCACTGGAAGCTGCCAAGGCGCTTCTATACTATACTCTCTTCTGGGCTCATCTTCAGAGGCGTAACTTTGGGGGAGGGGGGTTTGCGGTGTTACAATTTGTACATGCACGCACAAACAAAAACATACCCACACACACACTGTCTCTCTTCTATGTTTTTAAGTTCTTAAAAAATGTTGGGTATTTTACAAAATAATATGATTAAAGTACCCCTATCAATCTGTACTGCACGCCCTTCCCACTGCCCCTTAAGCTACCACATGCCCTGCTTTACATTTATGTATTTTGCGATGATATACGGAAGTGACTGCTGGAAAATCTGAAGATCACCCCCCCCCCCCCCTCCCTCCCCCCAGTCCTACTGACCAAGCTACTCCCCTCCTCATCTTTAGCAATCCTCGAGGTTAATGCCCAGCAAACTGCTGCTTGTGTTAGGGGCATCATAAAACTGCTTCACTCTGCCTCTACGCTGCCTGGCGACACACCCTCTCCACCACAATTTAAATCCCAGTTTTCCTTCCAAAAACACTCGATTACTATTACATTTTAATTAACGTTCCGTTTTATAGACTCATTATTTTTAAAATAAGGTTAATACACATCTTCGTATGGTCAATAAACATGTTAAAAATGAAACAGACTGGATAACTTAAAACAGAATCTAAAAACATTTGGTGCCTCTAGAAACCAATAAAATGAATGGATCACTGATACCATTTTCAAAATCCACTGCGTTCAGCTGATCTAAAATCATTCAAATTAACTAATTTAGCAGTAAACAGTTGTCTGCTAAAGTACAATGGATAGCCAAATATTCACGAATATATTGATTGGTGTGTAAGTATATATAGGGCATCTGCGAGAAAATGCTCATTGTTACACATATAATTATGTTGCTAATTACATTTACTTGCTTAATGCTTATACGATTACAGCGTTCACTTCAGATGTTCACTGGAGTTGGAACTTAATTATAATTAACACTTCCTAGGCAAACTTTAAGCATTCATTTACATTCTTAATAGGGCACTGAGATTGTAAACCGTGATTGAAATGTAAAGTTCTGAGCAGCACATCAGAAAATAATGAAACTTTCTCTTGCTCGCCCTCTGTGATGCATAGCAGATGCATCAACATAAGCCTAATGTACTGGAACTTTCACAGTACAGCTGCCTATTTCTTCTAAATTAATTATGTATCTTCCAATTGTTTTTAGTCGTGATGTTCTGATTGGAGGTTCCTTAAATTACTTCTGCTTCCAGTGATGGCGTCACTGTAACCATTCTATTAAATGCCGGTTTTATAAATTTCACCTAGTGTGTGAATATAGCTTTTTTTCTATACTCATGATCAGGAATGGACTAATTATGCACGTTGCCCAACAAAAGGTCTATTTGCTTTCAGCTTTAAAACTTGTAAAACGTCAAATCTTTAGTTCAAAAACGAGAATTTTGATAAATGAATTATGCCCGGCAGGCATTAAAACAAACATTTGCAATGCAGTAGGTCTCGCATTTACGAGAGTTTAAGCTAATTGACATTGTAAATACCAATGCCTGTTATTTATCTGTTTAAAAACAACACTTAAATAAACGCCATTGTCATTTACAACGCCAATAGCTCAACTACTCGCAAATGCGAGACCTATTGCAATGTAAATGCTTGTTCTTCCTCCACATTCTTGGGTTGTCCTGCCCATGGACAAGTCGGTCTCACATTGATTTGATTGGATTAGTTGTATGCTTCCACTGCATAGTTGAGGGCACTTATTAAATGTTCTATTCAGCACTAGGGGTGGGCGGAATTTGCATAATCGCGTTACGCAAATCACCGCGAAACGGTAAAAAATCTCTGCGAACACGCAGAAATTCTGCAAGCATGCGGAATTGCTTGTTTGCAATGCTTTTTTACTGTTCGCAATCACTGTTTGCGTGCTCAGGGAGAAATATCTCGCGAACATGCATTTTGAGAACGCAAACAAGCAAATAATTTTGCGGAACGCAGAATTTTGGGCAATTTTGCGTTCTCCGCGGAACGTGAAATTACCCAAATTCCGCGAACAGAATGGAATTTACCGCCCAGGCCTATTCAGCACTCACAGCAAGCTTATGTGTTTGTTTGCTCTCTCCCAGTTCTTCCTCTTCATCCCACCCATACACTCTTTTTACTACTTTACTCCCATGTAATTACATATGTACGAACATAGCACTTTTTTTACAGTCTGAACCTAGCCGAAAGGCCTCTAGAGGTGCTCTGTACTTGGACAAAGACAAACATATAGTCAAGCAGTAAGATGAGAGGAAGCTGGGTTTTGTGGATGGTTAATGCACTTTGATGTTGTGTTGTTTAAAGAGGTGAGTCTTCTACTCTTTTCTAAATTGGAGCACCATTGAGGTGGCCTGATGGATGCAGGCATCTGGTTCCAAATCAAGTCTGAATAGATGGACAATGCTTGCTGTTCTCTGTGCTCTGTTTATTCTTTTTTTCATGCATTTATTTACTTATTTTACGAGGGCTGGGAAACTGATAAGTGTTTCTGGGTTCTCCACCACCTTTCTGGCCCTACACATGATTAATTTTTATCTGTTCAATGCATGCTTTAACATAGAGTTCCACTATTTTAGAAAGGTAAAGTTAAAAAATGGCAACTGTGGATTCTTAATTGGGTTTTCTTTCTTAAAAGACCTTGGCAAGATTGCTGACCATGTGTGCGCATGCATCCTAATGGAAAGTCAATAACATGACCTTTCAGAACTGAGACCTATTGGCTTTGCCAATGCCTGTTTGTGTTTACAATGCTAATGTTTGGCTGCTATGAACACGTAACTCTCGGCTCATAATGAGCTACAGTTTTTGAGGATCCTGCCTAAGCAAAATAAATGACATTATCTGCTGTCACGACTACCATATTTGGAAAATACAGCACTGATACAACAACCATTTAAGCCATAATAATTATGCACATGCTAGTCTTTAGAGCAACATTGATTGTGCACTCCTGCTAAAACCCTAATCTGCCGCAGGATGCTGGAGAATCTAGAGAAGGCTGTCATTGAGGCATGGTCGTGATATGAGAAGAATCAGAAATCCGTGGAGAAAATCTGTCATGAATTGCATTCTATGAACAGCGACAACCATCCAGACACTACAGAAGGCAGTTCACTCCTCGCTAAGCACGCATGCACACACACCAACACAGAGCCATCTAGCGGCACAGACACACACACACAGTTTGGCAGGAATATATATGAAGACGGAAACATACGCACCAACACATGCACGAAGACATTTGCGCTCAGATACAAAATAAACACAAAATAGCGTGCCATCAGTTTCTGGAATTAGGAAATCAGTAAAATGCACCCATTGCTCTTGTCCACACAGCACAGCAGCCACCACGTCGTGCAGTTAATTTCAATTGCGAGTATGCAAACCCTGATCTCCCCTCCCATTCTTCCTTCACTGCACAAGGCATGACATGTTGATGAAAATAAATAGCCAGTAAAGCAATTATGTGCATGAAAAAGAGATTGCACGAGACTGGGTCAGCTCCATTTTTCATATATAATTACACTGTGCATAAACTCGCGTTTCCAGGAACAAATATAAAGGAGAAAGGTTCAGGCATGCAAAAAATGAAAAAAACGAAACAAATGGCTATCCTAATGCCCTGCAATTTATTTCAAAAGCTAAATTCGAAACCATTATCTGTTCTGTGTTGCTTCTCACGCTTTTACACGCACATTTAATTTGTAAATATTGCGTTTAATATTTTGTCAATTGTTTCAATCGAAATCAAATAGCAATCAGGTTCTCTGTCCAGCATGACATCATCCCTTAGCAACATCAGGGTCTTTCTGGACAGAGAACCTGAGTGCTATTTGATTTCAATATGCTCAGTGTAATTACATATGAAAAATGGAAGCCTGGACACTGTGTAAGATAATTCATTGTGGCTGCGTAGGAATGCAAAGTTAGCTCTCAAGGAGAGAAAATAGCTATTTTAATAATGCAAAGAGAATATGAGCGTAAGTCAGCTATTGGTAAACAGTCAGAATATTGAGTTTTTAAAGTCAACTTGCCCTAATATCGAATGCAAAATATTGTGATACAAAAAGGTCGACTGTCAGAATATCAATATTGTGGTCAAGAATATCGATTTTAAGGTAAGTAATGTCGTTTATAACAATATCAAAATCATTAATATCGTTTTAAAAATATCGGTCATTAATATCTGCAAAAATGTAGTTGTTAAAAATATAATTTTTTTAGTTAGTGTTATGTATTTTGAATGTATTTGTTCTATTTTTTGTCTAAGTATTGCATTTGTTTTTTTAATATATGTGTTACATTTTTAGAAGTTATTCATTTTATTTTTAGCAGCCACGGCCGGTAGTAGGTGTAACTGCAGGGCGGTGACGTAGGGAGGGGGAGGGGCAGGGTGGGGGGTTGTAATGTATGGATTACGGACTATAACAGGTAAGTAAACTTATAAATAAATAAAACAAATTTCGTTGTGTGCACTGCATCACCAAATGCGATGCAGTGCACACAACGAAATTCGTTGAGTTGTTACCCCCAAATGTTCCCATCGCCTTGAAATATCATCATTAGCTTGTCTTGGCAGCAAGGATAAGTTCCATAGCGGTGTGTACCTGTTAAATTTTGAGCTATCAAGTTGCCTCAAGGTTTTCGTCCAGATTCTCCAAGCACTATTTATAATCTTGAACTTAACCTTTTTATAATATGAGGGTTCTACTTGTTTTAACAACAGGTCTTTTGCCTTGTTTTCTAAGGCTAGTTCATATATCGATGGTATAGCACTTTCTTCTGCTGTAGAGCTTGCTGTATTTATATTGAACAGGGGTGACATTTGTTGAAGCAGAGTGGCCCATAGGTAGAACAAACAGCAGCAAAGGTGCACCACAAAACATAAAACAGTAAGTGCTACGACGTTTGAGCAGAAATAAGGAGATATTCCTCCGAGATGTTGGAGTTCTTCTTTGAATCTTTATTTTCAAAAAGCAATAAAACACACACAGCCGACGCGTTTCGTCCCAAACTGGGACTTCTTCAGGGCTTTAAGTCAGTTGAATGTCGCATATGGGGAAGAACATGTGGGGAAGCGGGGTTCCAGGGGTCACCTTCCCGGCTGATGTAATCCAGTTCTATAGTTGTTCTTTCAGAGGTTGGTTTACAAGAAGAGATCCTGATATGCGTATGTTAGCGATTAGGAAGAAGTGTCATTGGCATTCTTGGGTGGTATGGAGATTCATGTCACCTTGCTCATAAAAATTGCTCAGTCCGTATGCTGAGTCAAAATGGAACTGGTGTTGGACTGAAGGTCCTGTTAGTCCAATGGAAGAGGGAGTGGGCACTGTATCCCAGTAGGCCGTTCCTGATAAAACGGCCGGCACCCATCCACAGCCCTCGACCTGATAGCACTCCCGTAATATGAGGGTTCTACTTGTTTTAACAACAGGTCTTTTGCCTTGTTTTCTAAGGCTAGTTCATATATCGATGGTATAGCACTTTCTTCTGCTGTAGAGCTTGCTGTATTTATATTGAACAGGGGTGACATTTGTTGAAGCAGAGTGGCCCATAGGTAGAGCATTATATTGGGGATTGCTAACCCACCTCTGTGTACTGGGAGGGATAAGTAATTTAGGGCCCTCCTAATTTTCCCATAGTTCCAAATAAACTTGCTCATTTGAACTTCTATTGCTTTAATAGCTTTATCTTCCACTGCAAGGGTAATAGCGCGAAACAAGTACAACAACCTAGGGAGGATGTTCAGTTTCAGAAAATTTCCTCAACCGATAATTGAAAGATGGAGACTGTCAACCCTCTTTAGGTCTTTCTTGATGATTTTCAGTAGAGGTTCATAATTTAAGTCATTAATGGTATCTACATTATGTGCTATAAATATTCCTAAATACACAGCATTATCTACCTTCTTTGGGTCATCAAACTGAATATTGTCAGTGCAAATAATCATTGTTTTATTTCGATTGAGAGAATATCCTGAGATCTGACCGAAAGCTTGTGTAATAGCCTCGATTTCGACTACAGCCTCGGACGGGTAGGGTGTTCTTACTGCGACGTCATAAGCATAGGCAAGAACCTTAGTGTCGTTAGAGCCTACCGTAACAGGTATAATTACGCCACTTGCTATTAATTTAAGGATCAATGGGTTGATGTACATAGCGAACAAGATCAGAGAACATGGACAGCCCTGCCTTGTTCCTCTTAATATTTCAAATGGCCTAGATTCCTGTCCCATCACTAGGACCCTGGCCATTGGTTCGTGGTACATTGCCCTAATTGATTTAGAGAGGCAGGGCCCGAAGTTGTTTTTCTAGAGCACCGCCTATAAGAATCCCCAGGAAACACGATTGAACGCCTTTTCGGTATCTGGTAGGATCATCAGCATTCGGCCCCCCGTCGCATTCATGATATCGAATAGTGATATAGCCCTACGAGTGTGATCCGTGGTAGATTTACCAGGAATAAAGCCATGTTGCCACGGCGAGACAAGGTTTTCGATGACCCTACTCAGCCGATTCGTCAAGATCTTTGAATATAGCTTTGCATCCGAATTTATTAAGGAGATTGGACGGTACGATGAGGGCAAGTTTGGGGGCATTCCCTTTTTAGGGAAGATAACTATATTTGTTACCTTCCATGAGTCCGGAGGGATGCCACTTCCTTGAATCCTTACAAATAGATCTAATAGATAAGGTGTTATACATTCTCCAAGAATTTTGTAGAGTTCTAATGGGAGTTATTCAGGGCCCGCAGCTTTCCCCGCGGCTAGCTCTGACAAGGCCAGCAGTACCTCTGTATGTGTAATATTCTTTTCGAAATTTTCCCTAGTATTATCATCATAATCTTATTTGATCCAATCTCGGTTAGCCATGTGCTAAGGGTATCTCTGATTGCTTCTTGGTCAGCCTTGTCCTCATTCTGATATAGTTTTTGATAATATTGTCTGAAAATGTCTAATATGTCTTCCGGTGTTGTATAATCCTTTCCCTCTACTTCGATACTAGTGATTGTATTATGAGACTGCTTCTGGTGGGTGCGTAGAGCAAGCTGCTTCCCAACTCTCTCCCCAACTTTCATAGATTTTATTACAATTTGCCTGGAAGATCTCAGCTGCCTTCTGTGTAAGCCTACTATTTAGCGTGGTTTTTAGAATCAACATTTTCCCTAGAGTAGGTCCCCCATCCTCTCCACTCGCTATTAAATTGGTATGCTCCTCCTCGATATTAGCTAACTCTTGCATCTGTAGCTTGTTGTCATTGTCAGCATCTTTTCTGTGCTTAGCTACAAAGCTAATTGTCTCTCCCCTTAGGTCAGCTTTGAAGCAATCCCAAACTGTGCACCTGGACGCGCTATATCAGTTACAATAAAAAAAGCCAGAGTCCATGTTTTATATATTCGACATATTTTTTGTATACCACTAGTTTTCTATCAAATGTCCAACTTGAACGTGGCCTATTGAGATTGGCAGTATCAAGTGTAAGGGCCAACGGATTGTGATCTGAGATCATTTTAGGGAGTTTGGTTATTTGTACCCTGTCTGAGCAGTCTCTGGTTGACCAAAAGTAATCGATCCGGACATATTTGTTATGCAGGTGTGAGAAGTAGGTGTATCTGGGGTCAGCTTGTAGTTTTAAATCCCAGATATCAATTAGGTCTAAACTCTCCTTAAGTTGGGAGATGGCTTTAAACATTTTTGGTTTTCGTCTGACATATGTATAAGAGTCTTGTTTTGTCGTAATACGTTATGCCCCAAAGAGATATTAAAATCCCCACAGAATGTTAATGTTCCGGGCCAAGAGCTAGTTCCATTTCCAGTTCCTCAAATATAAAGGGGTTTTCCTGGTTAGAGGCGTATATTGTACAGATCGTAATACCTATTTTTAACTCTATGATAGCCCACCTTCCTAAGGAATCAACTGACTTACGTATTGCCTGTCCCAAAAAAGGTCTGGCTAAAATAGCAACACCCCGGATTCTAGATATCTGAGTTGTAGTTGCCATTATATAGTATCTAGGGATCTTTAATGAGTCTCTTTCACCCCATGGAATATGGGTCTCCTGAAGACACAGTACATCAAATGAATTTTAATTAATTATCCCAGACAGCCGGGCCCTTTTGTTCCTATTGTTGAGTCCCACCACATTCCAAGGTCATATTTTCAGTTTACCCATAATTTATTTTTTCCATTTTGGTTTCGATGAGAACATGCTGTTATGTATTTTTTCCCCCTGGTTTTTACCTTCTTTGAACCTATGCCTAACATAGAGATATTTTATTTTATTTTTTGTACCAATTTGGTTGCTTATTTTATTGTTTTTTCCCACCCCTTGCATCCCCCCACACCCCCTCGCCCTCTCACCCCCTCCACCTCCCTCCCCAAAAGTGAGGCGTGTAGACTCCATTAGAGTCCGGTTGATGATGTTGCCTGGTTCAGACGGAACCAGGTTGTGGGCGCCCGTGTAATCAGTAGCTCCAAGCAGCTACTAGCCCTGACCCCTGTGCCTGCCTGAGGAAGTGAAGCTATTTTAATTCAAGGTGTGTAAGGTTGTGAAAGAATTGTCTCATCTAAATACCTAAGAGTAACAGCCCCTCTCACTTCACTTCCTTGCTTTACTAGAATTAGATAGCCAGTTGCATATTGTCTCATTAAGACATTTTACTTATAATTGTTATGATTGTTACTAAGTGAATGAACTACTTTTTAGCTCTGGTTTTGTCTGTGATTTCGTTTAGGGACGCTTCTGCTTGTATTTTGCTAGTAAAGCTTCTTGTAGTGCCGTTAACTCTTTCGATGCTCATGACGGAACAGTTCCGTCATAAGCATCGGTTGAGCTGTGCTCAAGACGGAACCGTTCCATCATGACCACGCCCGTTTCCATTAGGGCTCAGCACCCGGCGGTAAATCGTACCGCACGGATGTGGTTAATGATGATCTTTAATCGTGCCGGATTCTGCAAGTATACGGTGGCACCAATTTTTTCGAAAGGTGTAAATAAATGTCTCATCCTCCACCTTCTTTCCACTGTTGCATGGGCGTAGTCTGGTCTGCAGAAGAACAAATAGCCTTTATATTCTTTTTTATTTGTGTGCAGAGTAAGGTCAAAAATCGCTTCACGCAATAGAAAATTGCCAAAATTTACGAGCATTGCTCATGGATACTGCACATTTGTCTGTGGTCTTTTTGAGAGGGTCAGGGGAAGCGATGGGCCTGTTGTATTTCTTTGGCAAAATCCCAGGTATGTAGCTCTGGGAATGTTTCTTTCAGCAATCAGATTATGTAGCCCCTTGGATCATTCCCCTCTGCACTCTCAGGAATCCCCAGGAAACGTAGGTTATTGTGTCTTGCTCGATTTTCTTGGTCTTCGACCTTCATCATTAAACCTTTGACTATACCCTCCTGCTCTTTCCCAAGTGTTTGTAGAACGGAGACATCTTTCTCAAGGTTTTCCGTGCGTATTTAAACTGAGGCCATTCTTTCCGAGATGTCAAGACAAGTCACCCCGACTTTTTGTACCGCCCCTTGAAGTTTCTGGATGGCGATGTAGTTTTTCATATTATCGTGTTTAATGTCTTCTTGAAAGCTCTTGATTGATTTAAGCACATCGCTCAAAGAGGGTTCTGTTTGGATTTTCCTACCATCACAGGTATCTGACTGCGGAGTCTTAGATGCTTTAGATACTCCTACAATACATAGTTTAGAATTTGATTTGGTGATATCATGTGATGGAGCGTTCCTTGGTCTATGACCTGCCTGATCCGTGTTACTCCCTTGATCAGTAGTGTCTTCATTTATAAGTTTATTCAACGCCACATTCAATTTCTTTAACTCTGATTCTGATGCTTCGAAATCTGATAATTCGAGATCTGAAGGTTCAGGAGATCCAACATTCGTCTGTCACGGCCTCTGTAGCTCGCTTGAGGTTGAGGCACCAGTTTCATAGATTTCAGAACCTGAACCAGAGCCAGAACCAGAACCAGACTCAGCTGAATAATCATCGCCTTGAGCAAGACATTGAGAGCGGTTGCATGAAGATGGCGTTTGTTCTGTAATGACATCTTCCCCAGTGCCACTATCTACAGTTAGCTCATAGAATTGTTGCGTCTGTTGCACCTGTTGTATATTGCCTGCGTCGTGGTCCAGCCTTTTTCCGTTTTTTTCAATGAAGGGGCCTAAACCGGAATCTATCTTTGTGATCATTTTGTGGCCGACTATCCCATCTTTTCCGGGCGCCGTGGCTGCCTCCTTCACTTTCTTCACCTCCCCTACTGGCGCAGATATTTGTGCAGGTATTGGCGCTGGGTTTAAGCTGGCCTCTACTTTTGATGTATTTAGTTAATTTGTGTTGATTAATGGTGCTTCTTTGCCCTTATCCTTCTCGTTAGATTGCCTTCCTGTTTTGGCGGGGGGGTTGCTTCCATGGGCTCCTGGAATTTTTGTTTTATTGCTTGGTGCTGGAGGAGTTACTTTCCAAAAAGAGTTATTGGTAAGGATGGTCCATATCTAGCTGTAAGCTTGGCTGAAGAGCCAGGTCTTCATCATCTTCCTAAAATGAAAGATATCTGACTCAAGTTTCAATGGGGGTGGGAGAGCGTTCCAGAGTTTGGATCCTAACATTGAGAAGCATGAGCCTCCTGTTCTTTTGCGTCTAAAAACTGGGACCTCTAAGTAGTTCTTGTGCATAGATCTTAAAGTACGGTGGGGATGTACTTATGGATTTTTGATGAAATGTACTTAGGGCCAGTCCCATGCAAGGCTTTAAAAAGGATACAGCCGGCTTTAAACTTGGAGCGTTGCTCAACTGGAAGCCAGTGCAACTCTTTTTGCAGCAGCTTGATGTGACATCGTCTACCTTGTTGGAATATAATTCTGGCTGCTTGATTTTGTATAAGTTGCAGACGATGTATCTGATTGGACTGACGACCTAGGTATATAGAGTTACATGACCAATTCCTGACTGAAACAAAGAGATGACAATTTGGATACATGCCTCCCTGCTGAAAAATCTTTTGATTTTCCTCAGTTTCTGATGTTGGAGGAAGCAAGCAGTGGTGACTGTTCCAATCTACGTGTTCATGTTTAGGTCTGAGTCAATGTGTATGCCTAGGCTTTTTATCAAGTATTTTAGTGCTGGAGGCGGGTTTAACTCGGAAGGCCAGTGGGTGGGAGTCCAATGCTGGAGTTTATTGTTGTGGATAATAATTTCTGTTTTTTTCAGCATTGAGTTTTAGTTACATTTTGCTATAAGTTTCATGATGAACAGCATGGATGTAAAAAAAAATTCCTGAGACTCTGTAGATTCATTGATGGGGAAGACTAGTTGCATATCGTCAGCGTAGTTGTATATTTACACTCCCATCTGCCGTAAAGCAACGATAAGAGGGCGTATATATATATATATATATATATATATATATATATATATATATATATATATATATATATATATATATATATATATATATATATATATATATATATATATATATATAAAAGATGCAGGGATAGGGATGAGCCCTGTGGTATTCCACATTTCAAGTTAACTATGCCTGATTTGTACAGAGAGAGCCAACATGACTGTTTTCTATCCGCAAGAAATTATTCAAACCATTTCAGGGCCATGCCACTGAGACCTGCTGCAGCCACACAGTCCACCAAAATGTTGTGGTTGACAGTGTCAAAGGCTGCAGACAGGTCCAGGAGAATCAATTCTTGAGTGCTGTCTACATCTGCCTTACACTGTAGACCATCCATTACAGATAGAATAATTTGACTCCGTGGAGTGGGCTGCGCGGAAACCGGACTGATGTGGGTCTAGAAAGTTTGTTTTTTCAATAAAGGAGAGTCTTTGCTATGTGTGTTCCCAACACCTTAGCAAGAAGGGGAGGGGGATATTAGCCTATAATTATCCAGCCTCTGGGGATCAACTCCCTGTTTTTTCTGGAGTGGAATAATCACTGCTTCTTTGAAAGCCTGTGGAACTGTCCCTTGAGTTAAGGATAGGTTCAGAAGAGAAAGGGTGATCTTTGGAAATGCTTTGAAGATGGATTTTTGTACTTCAGGTGGACAGACATCGTTTGGGGAGCCCGATTTTATTATGTTTAGGTACTCTAAGAGTTGATCTTGGCCTATGCATGGGAAGGTAGTCAGGATGTCAGTGTTGGTATTTACAAACCAATTTTCCACCTCCTGATGTTTGGTATCTATGGATTCCTGAATTTTCTCTATTTTATTGATGAAGAAATTAGGACATTGCAAAGTTTCTGAGTAACGGGGATTGGTGGGGTGACATGATCGGGTTTAGATAATTCCCTTACTGTGTTAAAGATATCTTTGGTTTTATTAGTTGAGTTCAACACCTTGTTGGAGAAGAATAGTTTTTTTACCTCCATTATGGCGTGTTTGTATTTCCTGAGATTAATTTGATAGTTTTCTTTGGATTCAGGTGAGTAGAAGTTACGCCACTTCCGCTCTGCCTGACGAGTTTGGAGTTTGGCTAATCTTTACTCTTCCGTAAACCATTTACATGCTTCATGTTCCCTAACTTGTGAGGTTTGAGTTTTTAGGGGAGCATGAGAGTTGATAGCCTTCCTTTGCCAGTCTGCAATTTCTCGCTCCAGATTGTCTACATTACCCTTACTTTTAGGAGGCTTCTGTTTTAAGGTGTCACATAATGCTTCAAAGTTAATGAGGTACCAGTTTCTTGATAGGATCTTTTGAGAAGGTTTTGTTCTGGACATGTAGATATTGCCTATTGCAAACCTGATTATATAATGGTCGGACCATATACATGGTTGTATTTCAAGATTTTCGAGGGTCAGATTGATCGACCATGCTTGGTCAAGAGTGTGACCTTTATTGTGTGTTGGCGCTTGAATGTGTTGTGAAAGATTCAGGCTTTATAAGACGTTGGTCAATTCCCTGGCATTCTTTCCCTCTGACTCTTCATTTGCCCAATAATTAATGTCATCAATGACCAGGTCTTTGGAGAAGTCAATTGTCAGTGATGTGATACAACCCCTCTGCTACCCAACACTTTCCCAACTGTTGCACTCCCTGGAGTGGGAATAGTAATGGTATCCCCTACGCTATCCAACACTTTCCCTACTGTTGCACTTATTGGAGTGGGATTAGTAAATTATTCCCCTCTGCTTTCCAACACTTTCCCTACTGTTGCACTCGCTGGAGTGGAAATAGTATTTTTATCCATCCGCTATCCAACATTTTCTCTACTGTTGCACTTGCTGGAGTGGGAATAGTAATTTATTCCCTATCGCTATCCAACACTTTCCCTACTGTTGCACTCGCTGGAGTGGGAATAATAATTTTTACCCCTCTGCTATCCAACACTTCACAACTGTTGCACTCCCTGGAGTGGGAATAGTAATGTTACCCGGTACACTATCCAACACTGTCCCTACTGTTGCACTTATTGGAGTGGGAATATTAAATTATTCCCCTCCGCTTTCCAACACTTTCCCTACTGTTGCACTCGCTGGAGTGGGAATAGTAATTTTTATCCCTCCGCTATCCAACATTTTTTCTACTGTTGCACTTGCTGGAGTGGGAATAGAAATTTATTCCCCTCCGCTATCCAACACATTACCTACTGTTGCACTCACTGGAGTGGGAATAATCATTTTTACCCCTCTGCTATCCAACACTTTCCCAACTGTTGCACTCCCAGGAGCGGGAATAGTAATGTTATCCCCTACGCTATCCAACCCTTTCCCTACTTTTGCACTTACTGGAGTGGGAATAGTGAATTATTCCCCTCTGCTATCCAACACTTTCCCTACTTTTGCACTTGCTGGAGTGGGAATAGTCATTTTTATCCCGCCGCTATCCAACATTTTCTCTACTGTTGCACTTGCTGGAGGGGGAATAGTAAATTATTCCCTCCACTATCCAACACTTTCCCTACTGCTGCACTTCCTGAAGTGGGAATAATAATTTTTACCCCTACACTATCCAACACTTTCCCTACTGTTGCACTAAATGGAGTGGAAATAGTAATTTTGATGTCTCGGCTATCCAATACTTCCCCTACTGTGCACTTGCTTGAGTGGAAATATTATTTTTTTCCCCTCGCTATCTAACACTTTCCCTAGTTTTGCACTCATTGGAGTGGGAATAGTAAATTTTTCCCCGCCGCTATCCAACACTTTCCCTACTGTTGCATTCATTGGAGTATGAATAGTAAATTATTCCTCTGCGCCATCCAACACTTTCCCTACTGTTGCACTCGCTGGAGTGGGAAAAGTAATTTATTCACCTCCGCTATCCAACACTTTCCCCACTGTTGCACTTAATGTAGCGTAAAATGTAGTTTTATAGAAATTAGTAAATATTGCAATATTTCAATGTATATTATGTATTATTTTAATGGTTATGTTACAGGTGTATGTGTATATATATATATATATATATATATATATATATATATATATATATAGTTTTTTATTATATTTCTAACATTGAATAATATATTTAAATAATTGTTTAATTATTATTAAGTAAACATATATAACATTTTATATAAGTATGTTTATATTTTTTATATTACATTTATTACTTATAATTGTTAACATTTTCTATTAATTCAAAATATTTTATTCTAAGTTATATGTATTATTTAATGTATTGTACATAATTTTTTATACATTTAAAAAAAACGATATTTTATACTTCGATATTTTTTAATGATTTAGTATTTACCATTATGAAGATAGGATGTTGATATTTTTGACATCGATATTTATGTCCGGATATTTTGGGAACATGAAATTTTGTCACTCGATATTTTGTCAATGATCCTTTAGCTACAATATCTCCTTGACCCGCTCTTTGATGATACCTGCTATTTTCTTCTGAAGCCTGGTAATAGTTTGAAAAAAAATATTGATCGCAAAATGTATTAGGAGTCGAGTTTTCAAAAGCATTTTGCTCGCTAGCGCAGGAAGTGAAAAACAGGTTAGAGTCAAAATTAAACTAGCCAAGGAATGAAAGCCGAAAACAAGGGGGTGGGGCCATCCAATGCTGTACAGTGTGATGGCCAAAAAGAACATTTTGGGATTAAAATCGCCAGGGACTACACTAAGCACGCAAAGGAGGGGCACTTACACAAGTGCACCAGTAACCAGCCAGCATTTCCGAATGCCACAGATAGTAAGCAATGGAAAATGGTGGGTTTGCCAAATGCCCATAGAAGAGATACAACAGGTCAACGCTCAATCTAAACAGGATGAAGATGGGGAAACACAATATCATTATTAAGCTCACCTCTTTAACTTTTAGTGCCATCCTCTGGCATACCCAGTTACAGTATTTTCAGTCAAACTGAGCTGGTAGCTCTACCCTGCTTGGTAGTTCATAAATCATAAAGAAGCTGTGTTGAAAATAATATATTGTCATAAGTAATGTTTTTAGACATGATTTGACAAGGTATGTTACAACCCCCAGAGCAAATTTGCGTGTAGAAACATTACAATTGGGCGTGTTGCTTCTGAGCCCAACTCTTGACTGCCTCCGTATTTTTTGTGCCAAATTCATTTTTGGGATAGCCGACCTTCAGCAATGCCCGTTTCAGCATGCTTTTGTACTGCTACTTTGACAGGGGCACACTATCCTGTTGTCAGCCTGGTTTTTAAGACAATTACAGTTGCCCCTCTTGACAAACCTTGACAATGTGAGCTCCTCCAAGGTGCAACCAATGACCCGCTCACTTGGATGCACTTTCCACTCGAGGCTCCTAAACCCCATTTCGATCTCTTCAAACGTATTATCTCCCATTGCAGCCTGCCTTCACTGTGCCGTTTACACAACGCCTTAGCACTTTTTTTTTAATTTACTTAATATGTTGGATTTGAAGAAAATACAAAAACGTTCCAACAGAATCGGAGGCACAAGCTTCTCCGGACACTCCTGTAGGTCTTGAAAAATATCACCATTCCCAGCTCACCAGCCTCATCTTCACATTTCTACCGCATACTACACTGATGCTGCTTTACAGAAACCATCCAAGGCTCTTTGCTATGTGAACTTTAGCCTCAGAAACAAATTTGACACAATTTTATAGCCCAAAAAACATTTTCACGCTTTGCAAATGTCTATTACAAAATAATATGTACACAATACGTGCATTAAACACAACCTAATAATTGAATACATTCAGTCATTTATTCTATATGACTGTTAAGATATACTTTTAATACATAAGGTACAATTTAGTCAATGATACATAAATTAGAAGAATATCCATTTAGAAATGTTTTCAAATGCTTTTTCCCTTGTAAACGTTCAATACTTTATTTTTTTTCGAAAAGTCTTGTGGAATAATATCTCCGCTCATGACAAATGTGAACAGGAGTAGTTCTATAACACTGTAATCCACATTTTGTTTAAGCATACACTTCTCTGCCAGGAGAACTATAAAATCCGTTCTGTATCAAATGCAAATCAAATAAAAATGTTCCTCTCAAAAGTTAGTTTCTCACTTGCAGACTGGTAAGGTTACATGTATAGATTACCAGCCAGCATCCTTACTGATCATTTAAACTGATAGTCAATTTGAATCGAACACGCATAGATGCATCTTCTATTCTAATTTACACTTCAGACATCAAAAGTGGCCAAGAGTGATCTTGTTAATTTGGGGTAATCTAGCTAAATCTTGTACACAAAAAGCATTGTTGATAATGTTGACACAGCTCCAAGACCTTTGCCTCCTAGAACGTGTGGTGTAGCTAAATCTAAAATGTAAGCAACTATGTTTACACCAGCACTCTCGAAGAGCATGACTCACACTGACAGTTACTAAAATTGTGCCTTGGAGCCCACTTCTAATGATGGCAATGTTTATATATTTGTGAGAACACTCGTTTTTCCTGTCTCTTCCCAGACCCAGTTTTTTCAAAATATGGTATATGATCTTGGAAGTAAATGATGGTTTCTAAATGGGCCCTAGCTCTGGGTGCCATGCCCAAAATTTGAAAAATATTTTAAAAGGTTGCCATATTTGATACTTTCGTAAGTGGATTTTAATTCTGTGTAATAATTGTGTGCAGTTGCAATACATTCAAACATGGGAGGCAACAGTGAAGTATATAATTTCAAACTTGTATCTAAAAAAGGAATATCCTTAGAAAGACATTTTCTGTAGAAGGTTCAAAAAGGAAGGTTTTTAAAAAGTGAACACAGACAACAATTATCCATTGCTAACTCTTATTGGTTGCAAGTAGGCTCTGCGCTGCATGAAACGGGTAGGGAAAACAGCTGGAAATTGGCATAGGCCTCCCTATTAGGACCTGCACCCCCCAAATCAAAAATGATAGGGCAGAGGCGAAATTCACAGATTAAGCACTTCTCCTAGCAAAGCACCTAATAACTAAACTATGGAAGTCTGCAATTTACCCAAATGTAACAGCATGGAAGGAACACGTATTATATTAGGGTAGGGCAGAGGGAGGCACACTTCAGAGAGAAGAGTATAGGAGCTTAAGGAAAATACCAATTGCAATGGATTGGGACACCCTCCTCGAGACCTTTAGAACTCTGAACACCCCAGACACATCTACACCAAACACATGAATCCCAGTATGGGAAAGCCCCGGGAGCTCGACAGAGCGATCTCTGAAAACACTCTACCATCCGCATAGAATGGGCCTAATACTGAGTACACACCCTAGCATACTTAAGTACACCCTCGACATTCCATCACGTAATAATATATTGCATTTACTGTGTACACAGGCCTGTAGCTGGTGAATTATCCATGAACTGATTGTCCTCCAGATTTCAGCACTGTATGTTTATACCTTCCTGCAATGGGAGAGGGGAGGAGAATGTTAAGCGATTTAGTCTGTTTTCTGAGACACTAATGCCACTACGGCACAGCCTACCTTGCCATGAATACCTTACTGTGAAATGCTTAAATGCCTGGATATTATCCACTTGTATACTTGTCATAATTAAGAGAACTGTATACATTTTACAAACTCCAATAAAGTGAGTGGAAAAAAATTGCTAACTCTTAGGAAAATGCCACTAAGTGGCCGAATACGATGAGGCCTGGAAAGTCTCTGACCATCGGTGGGAGCCTTTCCGGGGTGCATCTCGGTTTAATTTAAGACTGCTACATTACAATGCTGGCGGTCGGACACCAAACTGGCCGGTCATTACGGCTGGCTTCCAACGGGCTCAAGGAGTCCGTCGGCCAGACGGAGGCCGGCCCATAATCCCAAAAGGTGGCCTCTCTGCCCTTGAGAGTACCATACTCAGTCTCCGGCAGGCTTTCCATGCCGGCATTCTGACATGGATAGCCTGTTAGAGAGTGAGTATGGGGGCCCCTAGAATGGCCCCCTTTCCTTGGGGCCTCCGGTTGGTGGGCGAGGGGGCACCTATGGTGCCCCCCTGTCAATCACTGCATCCTGTGGAAGGCACCTTGTGATGCCTGCCACAGGGTGCAGGGATTAACACCACCTCACATTTCCCTATGGGAGCATGTACAATGGCCCGTTTACAGCTGTAAAACATGCTCCCATATGGAATTGTCGAAATGCGACTGAACACTGTTTAGTAACATCCTAATCAGGTGGTTGGAACCGTCAATCGGATGTCCGTCGGTCCCGTTTCCGAGATGGTGTTGGGCGAATGCAAGTACGCTGGACATCCTAATAGGCTCCATAGCATATAGATAAGAATGACACATCTTTTTATTAGCTATACCACTTATCTGTATTTTAAAGCTTGGCATATTGTCTGCCTAAGGACCTAAAACTTGTATTTAGCAAGAGATTATACCATTACATTGTCCGGTTATTGGTGCTTCCCATTTCATTTTGTCTTTCATATCTTTAAGTACCCTGGAGGAACTGTCATCATTGACCTGGCTTCAAAGCCCAGTCCAAACAAGGATACCAGAATAAAGGTAAAATATCTGGTCGCACACATCAATATCCCCTAAAAAAGGTATCTCAAGAGTACCTGTCCTGGCTTGGAAACACTATCTTCACACACGTTGACACCATCACATGAGGTGTAGAACACATAGAAATAAAAGAGCTGGAGTTTCCCTGATCCCTTGTATGACAAACTGGATAGCACTGACATGAATATGAAGTGTGCAAGATGGAGGTGAGTAGATGCTCTGTCTCTTCATCATAAGGTCATGAGAAAGTAGGATACATTTGATCACAAAGCAAATATCTAAAGCTAGAACAAAATCGCCTTGCCAAATATATTGGGTCTGAGAACTTTAGATTGACTTGCTCAGGCATTTTTTACCAATCAACAATGTGCTCCATCTGTTAAAAATGGTGTGCACCCTAAATATCAAAATCAAAATATCAATGGTACTAAATATCAAAGACAGAATATTAAGAGTACACTTATATCGACATAAGCAATATTTTTTGTAAACATATCATTTTTTACTTAGCATATTAATATCGAAGTTTAAATTATCATTGTTTAAAATATTGTTGGTGTTACTATAGCTTTTTTATGGGTCTCTTATAGCTGTGATGTTTAAACAGCGCCCGCCAGCACGGCGGCGGCAGCCAATCGAAAGTCTCCGCCACGCCCGATGACGTCCGGCCCGTCCGACACATTAGGATGGGCTAAACAAGCAGACGCACCGCAGCGGGGACACCGCAGAGCTGAAGCAGGCGGAAAGTCGACAGCGGAGCACAGACGCCGAGCCCCGACATGAACCCCATGGACCCAGCCCTCCACATGCATCCGGTCATGTACCTGCTGCAACACTATCGCCAGATGGGCCAACGCGGACGCCGCCGCAGGTACGCCACTACACATATGCACCGCACAACACACATGCCGACACAGTGCCCCAGCACCACACTTGTAAATAAGACAGGAGTATAACCCATAGACCAAGTCAGGACTGGGTAGGAAGGTATACTTGTCACACAATGTCCTGTAAGGTAAAAGTTAGTAGACAGTTATGAGTAGCATGCACATAGCATTGCTGCAATGGACAAGAAGGAGATCACTCATTTTTGAATCAAAAAATAGTTATTCATTTTTTGTTATAGCATTCATTTCATGGTTGGGAGTACACAGTTAAGAACAGCACTGCATAAAATGTATTGACAACCACATTAAACTTGGTGCAACAAACGTGAATAAATAGTGCAAGTGGCGACGCAAGTGAGAAAAGTGAAAACAGCGTAGTCGGCGCACTGTGTATAGGGAGCAAATTATCTACAGTGAGTGGCTAAGGACGGCGCATGTGACAGAGTGATATCACAGTGGGCACAATTAATTAGATAGATTTAAAGCCACTACGAAGAAGTGTGCCTATCAATTAGGCTGTTGAGTCAACGGCGTTTCGATCCGGACCATTTCGGATCATCATCAGGACTGGTTGTCTGAGTTGGATAGTGCTGTGAAAAAAGGGACGGAGTGTTAGGGCGGGGAATCCGGTAACCGTGAAGGATCAAGGGACAATTAGAAAGGACTGCGGTTACCTTAAGTAATCCTTTTGAGTTGGAGTACTTGTATAGGTGTAACTTGAAAAGCCAGGGGATCACCGGGGGATCTCTTCGCTGGAGTGAGCCAGTTTTGGCTGGGAAGAGAGGAGGAAGAAGGGTAACTAACCGGGCAATGTACACATGAGACATTCCCTATCGTTAAAAGAACAGTCGCGCCATGCTTGGGAAGGGAGGAAAAGGCTTTGGGGTTGGGGATTGTATATCTCGCTATTGGTTTCCCCACGTTTCTAAGTAGCAATGTAAACAAGAAACCTTCCACATCGTTTGAACAAGTAGCGCCAAGCTAGAGCGGGATGGGAGTGAGAGGAGGGGGGGGTTGGGAAGGGGGTGAGGAGGAAACGAGTGGGGGGGGTAAGGGGGGAGTGAAGGCGGAGGGTTAGGAGTACGCACCTCACTGGGGGTTCCAAAATGTATGGAACGTGCCTGTGGTTCAGCCAAGTTGGAGAAAGTAGTATGGAGGCACCTCAGTGTGTCAGCCAGCCGCGTTAGTCAGCCATGTCTGTAGCGCTGGGGAAAAGCAAGGGAGGTTTTAGGAATATGCCCATGTGCGTTAATGCACGGTATGTGGCCAGTAGAAAGAACAGTATTACCTGCATAACTTGCTGCATCCGTCTAAATGTCGGAATGAATGATGTTGTGGACGCCGTGCATAAGATCGGCGGTATTACATTTCCGCATTGGGGCGGGGATGGAGGCATGGGCGGGCGTGGTACGGGCGTCAGGGGAGGTGTGTTGCTATCCCGAGAGGGGATAGGGTAACCTAATTGGGAGGTGGGACCGGGAAGTTTGCCATGGTTGGGCGTCTTAAGGGGCAAGGTACGCGGTGATAAATTGCTTGAATATACCACCAGTGTAGTGAGGAGGACGGGAATGTATAAGTGACATGGCAAGTGTTGGAGGGATGGAGTGAGGGGGGCGGGGGAAGGGAGGAATGGAGAGAGGTGGGGGCGCGGTTATGTGGCGAGCGGAGAGTTGAGAATGTTGGTTTTTCTTGGCGAGAGTTTCAGAATAATTCCAATCCCAAATTATTAGACCAATTGTACAATTAAATAAGGAAATGTAGTTAAAAACAAAGTAGTACCGTATCAGATATTACAATACAGATCCAAGTATCACAACCTAAATAAACCCAGTATGTCTAATTTTGTAGAAGGACACGATTCTAAGACAGGTTGTGGCTCTGGAAATAGAAACAAATAGGCAAGGAATTGACAGTCACAGCTCAGCAGAAGTTTCAGGGGGGAATTGTGTTGTAGTGGGAGTGGAGTCAAGTGGTGACAGTGCTATTCCACTCATCAATGGTATTGAGGCCCTTGTTGATGGAATCACAGATTGTCATCCATTTGCATTCTGCCTTATTAAGGAGGGTTTTAATGTCTCCTCCTCTGGTAGGTAGTGTTGGTTTTTCAATCACTTGCCATTGTATGTCAGTATCAAGATGGTCGTTCTGTAAGTAATGTGAAACCAGTGGGGCTGACATAGTTTTGCAATTGATGCGGCTCTTGTGCTGGATGATGCGCTGTTTGATCATTTGCGTTGTCTGACCGATATAGATCAAATCACAGGGGCATCTGATGGCGTAGATTACGTTTTGAGATCTACAGTTCGTATGTTTTTTCAGTTTGTAGGTGCGGCCATTGGCAGTGAATTCTTTGGTATTGCTGGTGAGACAGCAAACGCTACAGGTCTGACATTTGTAATGTCCTATTACCGGGTCAAGGCCCCAAGCGGCTGTGATGGTATTTCTGTCCTGTTGGATTTGTGGCCAAGTTATGGCATGTACTAAATGGTTGGCTAAATTGTTACCTCGTTGATATGAGAATAGAGGTTCCTCCTTGATCTGTTCATGGGAGCGTAACAGGGACCAATTTCTTCTGATCATTTTGTTTATTTTGTTGCTGTGTGGATTGAATTTTGAAACAAAGGGGATCCTTGACATTGGTTTTTTGGGTTGAGTGGTTAGAAGGTGCTCCCTGTGGCAAAACCATGCTCTTTTCTTCGCTCATGATACCAACCGTCTGGGGTAGCCCCGATGTATTAGTTTTTTGGTCAGAATATCCGCTTCCCTGAAGTAATCTTTTTTCCATTTACAGTTGCGGCGGATTCGGAGGAATTGTCCGTATGGTAGGCCATCGCGCAATCCGCGTGGGTGGTAGCTTGAATATGGCAACAACGTGTTCTTTTCAGTGGGCTTTCGATATAGGGTGGTTCCCAAATGCCCATCTTCAGCATGGATAGTCACATCCAGAAACGGCAAGTCATTTTGCTTACATTCGCTGGTGAAGGTAAGATGTTCTTGAGAACGGTTGAGCCATTCTACAAAGGGTCGCAATGTGTCAGCTGTGCCAGTCCAGAGTAATAGAACGTCGTCTATATACCTGCGCCACAGGTTGATGTTATTAAAGAAAGGATTCATTGGTGTCAAGATCAATGTCTTCTCCAGGTGGTGCACAAACAAGATGGCAAAGTTTGGGGCAAAACATGCGCCCATGGAGACTCCTTTGGTTTGTAGAAAGAATGTACCATGGTAGAGAAAGTAATTGTTTTTCAAGGCTATTCGTAGAAGGTCCATGATGAATTCTGTGGGGATGCATGTAGGCTGTGGTCTGGTGGTTAGTAAATCGTGGATAATCTGTAAGCCTTCATCATGGGGGATGTTGGTATAAAGGGACTCGATGTCCAAACCTGCCATCACGTGTAAATTGGTATCAAAGGGTAAATCCTCGATGGTATTAATGAGGTCCATCGTGTCTCTGATATAGGTGTCAGTTTCAGGTACAAAGGGCTTGATGATAGAGTCTATGTATTTTCCAAGTGGCTGCAGGATTGATCCGCACCCGGAAACAATAGGTCTGCCTGGGGGATTCAAGATGTCTTTATGTACTTTGGGCAGAATGTAAAGTACCGGGGTGCGGGGGTTGGCGTTGTTAAGGAACTCAAATTCCTTCTTGGTAATGATATCTTTTTCCTTTGCTTCCATGGTAACTGAAAATATTTTCTTTCGGATATCCTCAAGAGGATCTTTGGGAAGAGGTCGATAATGTTCTTGGTTAGCCAATTGTCTTTTGATTTCAAGGTCGTATTTGATTGTACTCATAATCACAATGCCTCCGCCCTTATCGGCCGGTTTTATGATGATGTCATTGTTTTCTTTGAGTTTTTTCAGGGCCAATTTTTCAGTGAGCGGAAGGTTATATGGAGTAAAATATGGTTGATTCTTGAGGTCCATCACATCTTTAAGGACCAAGTGCTCAAAAGCCAAGATTTCAGGTGGCATGGCATGTGAGGGAGGGTTAAAGGTGGATGGCGGTCTGAAAGGTGATGGATTCAAGGGTACAGTTTCTGCTTTGTCCGCAAAGTAGTGTCTTAGTCAAATCCGTCTAAAGAATTTCAGAAGGCTAGCTTGGAAATCCAGGAAGTCCGTGCATTCAGTTGGCACGAATGTAAGCCCCCGAGATAAAAGATTGATCTCTTCACTACTGAACACATGATCCGATAAATTGAAAATGGGTATTTGTAGATCGGTGGTTGCTGGTGGATTTCCATCTACTGTTGTGGATGTTGTCCCCATTGGTGAAACCGGTTGCGGGTTTGGCGTTCTCCCGGAAGTTGCGGCTGGTATTGCCGGTTTCTGTTGGGGCGATTTTGAGGGGGTTGATGTCCGCGGCCGCGGCCTCTCCCTAAAAAAACCACCGGGATCAGAGGAGGAGGTCTGGCAGTGGAGGTGGAGGTACCTGGGCGGTTATCTGAATCTGAATCTTCCACTGAGGTGTTTGATGAGTCAGAAAAGGTAATGCGCTGGTTGTTTCTGAAGCGGCCCCAGTTACGAGTTCTTGGTGGAATATATTGAGTATTGTAGAAAGCTTCGTCCAGGTATGGATAGGTGTTTCCCACTTTATAGTTGTTGATATCTTTTTGGATTTTGTTAGTTTTCTTGTTTAGTTCAAAGGTATTGAAGGTGTCAATGGTGGAATTGATTTTCTCTAAAAGGCTCTTTGCATCAGTCAGTGATGGATCTTCTAAGATTTGTTTCTCCAAGTCAGCTATTTCCAGGAGTTCCAGGCGGCTATGTTCGATGGCTGTATCTATACCCAAGACCATCCAATGTCTGGAACAAGTCGTGGCCAGGTGACTAAATTTGTTCCGGAACTGGGGGTCGGTTGTGAAAATGGCAGGAGTGTTGCGTATTTGTAAGCCCACAGGGATGGTACCTGATCTAAGATAGTCAGTGAGCATGCGTGCATGGAGATCTGCACGGATTTGTTTCTTTTTCAACTTCTCCAATTTTTCTAAGAGAGTTTTGGAAGTGGTGGAAGGAGTGTTGGACGTGGTGGACGGGGGGCATGGGTAAGGAGAGATGGACCAACCGTGAGAGAGTTAATATAGTCCTCCGTGTAGGAGAGAAACTCCTTCGACATCGTATGTGTCCTATATATTGACACCACGATAAGACCGTATTGAATATGGTCAAGGAATGTAAGTACCCAAGGGTACAGACTCTCGCAGCCCAGCGGCTGCTCACAATCTTGTAAATAAGACAGGAGTATAACCCATAGACCAAGTCAGGACTGGGTAGGAAGGTATACTTGTCACACAATGTCCTGTAAGGTAAAAGTTAGTAGACTTTTCTCACTTGCGTCGCCACTTGCACTATTTATTCACGTTTGTTGCACCAAGTTTAATGTGGTTGTCAATACATTTTATGCAGTGCTGTTCTTAACTGTGTACTCCCAACCATGAAATGAATGCTATAACAAAAAATTAATAACTATTTTTTGATTAAAAAATGAGTGATCTCCTTCTTGTCCATTGCAGCAATGCTATGTGCATCCTACTCATAACTGTCTACTAACTTTTACCTTACAGGACATTGTGTGACAAGTATACCAGCACCACACTGGCATCCTGCTAGGGGACACAACACATCCAAATGGACACCCACACATCACCTACCTCACTACAAGGCATTCCACACCATCCGGAACACAGAACGTCCGCCAACCTGCAGGAACGCCCCGGTCACGGTCACGTCACCGCCGCGGTCGACACATGCGCACAATGTCGAAGGCAGGGACCCAGCAAGGCATGGGCAGGTCACCTACATCACACAAACACGCCACCCCAGACCACACTGCACACCAGCCGAGATAGCCACAGGCCAGGTACTAATCCTGTACACCCCGATGCACACCAAGAAGCACAGCAACAAGAACCACAATACACAAACACTGCAACACGCAACCAGGGACACAGGCACTGCAGAAGTGGCTGCCAATGAACACACAACACCAGTGCACTCCCCATAGCCCACACAATTGCTAAAATGCATCCATACAGGCCAAGACAAAACCAAAAACAGCCCTACAACTCCTGGTACACACATGTGTGCCTCACACCATACAGGGGTACACATACATACACCACAAACCAAGACCCTTCACACTGCAGACCTCTTCCACACGCAACACCACACATGCCATGTAAGCCATGCCACCTGGACTAAGGGCCAACACAAGATGACCATACACATACACGCCTCGGCACACAGAAAGGAAAACACACACAGACCCCATGACATCACACACAGCTACAAAACCACTGAACAGCTGCACACCCTGTGCTGCCAGTGTCCTCCCAAGGTGACCTGTGAACAGTGTATGCAGCAACAGCAAATCCCCAACAGGAATGTAGCAGTGTCTGTGACATAGCCAGTACAGAGTACAACATCAGCTGGGCCAGAATGGACTGAATAGGCCGTCACCCCTGTATGAAAATAAGATGGCCACAAAGAGGCTAGCAAAGTATAACTGTGCAACAGAGCATGGTAAACTGTCAAGCAAATGCAAACAAGGAAAGGAATTCAATCAGCAACGAGACTGAGAAAGCACACACCAGAAGTTTCAATATTTATTCATATACTGCACAGATGTAGCAAAACAACATTAGTAGACAACAGCAAGCCACACAACCATGTACTAATGGCAGAGACTATGCAGAGGTCATACATTAACAGGAACGGCAGAGTCCATGGCAGGAGAGACAGCAAGTACATGAGAGGCTGCACAGGGGAGAGCACAGCACATCAGAGCAACAGGCCCAGAGTCCTTGGCAGGGGAGACAGCAAGTACATGAGAGGCTGCACAGGGGACAGCACAGCACATCAGAGCAACAGGCCCAGAGTCCTTGGCAGAGGAGAGCACAGCACATCAGAGCAACAGGCCCAGAGTCCTTGGCAGGGGAGAGCACAGCACATCAGAGCAACAGGCCCAGAGTCCTTGGCAGGGGAGAGCACAGCACATCAGAGCAACAGGCCCAGAGTCCTTGGCAGGGGAGACAGCAAGTACATGAGAGGCTGCACAGGGGAGAGCACAGCACATCAGAGCAACAGGCCCAGAGTCCTTGGCAGGGGAGACAGCAAGTACATGAGAGGCTGCACAGGGGCAGCACAGCACATCAGAGCAACAGGCCCAGAGTCCTTGGCAGAGGAGAGCACAGCACATCAGAGCAACAGGCCCAGAGTCCTTGGCAGGGGAGAGCACAGCACATCAGAGCAACAGGCCCAGAGTCTTCGGCAGGGGAGAGCACAGCACATCAGAGCAACAGGCCCAGAGTCCTTGGCAGGGGAGACAGCAAGTACATGAGAGGCTGCACAGGGGACAGCACAGCACATCAGAGCAACAGGCCCAGAGTCCTTGGCAGGGGAGACAGCAAGTACATGAGAGCAACAGACCCAGAGTCCTTGGCAGGGGAGACAGCAAGTAGATGAGAGGCTGCACAGGGGACAGCACAGCACATCAGAGCAACAGGCCCATAGTCCTTGGCAGGGGAGAGCACAGCACATCAGAGCAACAGGCCCAGAGTCCTTGGCAGGGGAGACAGCAAGTACATGAGAGGCTGCACAGGGGACAGCACAGCACATCAGAGCAACAGGCCCAGAGTCCTTGGCAGGGGAGACAGCAAGTACATGAGAGCAACAGGCCCAGAGTCCTTGGCAGGGGAGAGCACAGCACATCAGAGCAACAGGCCCAGAGTCCTTGGCAGGGGAGAGCACAGCACATCAGAGCAACAGGTCCAGAGTCCTTGGCAGGGGAGACAGCAAGTACATGAGAGCAACAGGCCCAGAGTCCTTGGCAGGGGAGACAGCAAGTACATGAGAGGCTGCACATGGGACAGCACAGCACATCAGAGCAACAGGCCCAGAGTCCTTGGCAGGGGAGACAGCAAGTACATGAGAGCAACAGGCCCAGAGTCCTTGGCAGGGGAGACAGCAAGTACATGAGAGGCTGCACAGGGGACAGCACAGCACATCAGAGCAACAGGCCCAGAGTCCTTGGCAGGTGAGAGCACAGCACATCAAAGCAACAGGCCCAGAGTCCTTGGCAGGGGAGACAGCAAGTACATGAGAGGCTGCACAGGGGACAGCACAGCACATCAGAGCAACAGGCCCAGAGTCCTTGGCAGGGGAGACAGCAAGTACATGAGAGCAACAGGCCCAGAGTCCTTGGCAGGGGAGAGCACAGCACATGAGAGCAACAGGCCCAGAGTCCTTGGCAGGGGAGAGCACAGCACATCAGAGCAACAGGCCCAGAGTCCTTGGCAGGGGAGACAGCAAGTACATGAGAGCAACAGGCCCAGAGTCCTTGGCAGGGGAGAGCACAGCACATCAGAGCAACAGGGTTAGCAATACACCCAGGCTGCAAGCAATGGTCCTGAGGAGCACACCTGTGTGTGGCACAAGCATATGAGGGTGTTGTCAACTCACTTTAGGCTGTCATGCGGACTGTGACCTGGCTGTGTGTCATGGACAGTAGGACTATTCGACTGGTGTTCCAGAGGGCCATGTGATGTGGCAATTACAGAGGGCCTGCAAGGTGGAGGGCTGTGTGGACCAGGTGGCACCGTGGCACATGGAGGTGGAGTCATGCACACCCTTGACACAGTGTGGGTGGGAGAGGTTGGAGGGGTGCCCTTCCACTTTTTTGGTACATGAAATGGCTTGCCTGTCTTGGGGTTGATGGGAAGTGGAGATGGCAGAATAGGCACACACACCAACTGTGGCACATCAGGGGCACACACTGGCACTTCCTCGGGTGATGTGCTTGATCCTGCATCACGCTTTGGCTGGCTACGCCTCCGGACCACCCTACCCTCTCTGGAAGGTGTACCCCTGACAGTGACCACCTTACCACTACCCCCAGGGGTGTTGTCCGCAGTGCCCTCCTGTCCCTCCTTGCCAGGGCTGGTCACAACACTGGGATTCCCTGCCTTTACCATTGGGCTGGTCACAACAGGCTCTCCTCTGCCCCAATGATTGGGCTTGTCCCAACAGGGCCCTCCTCCACCTGCCTCGAGGTACTTTTCTTTGGTGTCGATGTGGTGGGTGGGTGTGTCCCTGTGCTCTCCCCAGGTGTAGCCATGACATGCCACACATCCTCTGTGGCCATCGCTGAGTCATGATCTTGCGATGGCTCTGCAGCACGTGAGGTAGATGATTTTGACAATGATCTAGTGGCCTTACTTTTCTGTGACTTCGCCTTGTCCGTGCATAATGGGGGGGCACTGCTCTTCTTCTGGGATGGAGTCTGTGGACGGGATTGTTTGCTTTGTGTTTGACCTGTGCTCCTAGTGTTGTACCGTTTAGTAGACGTAGGTCCCAAGTGGACAATGTCTTCTGATGTGTCCCCTGAATGTGTGGACATCACTGGCACCTGAGCTGCAATGGAACCATGTGGCTGTTGTAGGCCTGTTGTGACTGTGGCTGACAATGACTGCACTGTGCGGTGAAGCCCACCCACGTCAGAGTGTATGCCCTTCATGAAAGCTAGAACCTGGCCTAATTTGTTATCGTGGGCGCTGAAGGCATTGAGCAGGGCGGACCGGCCCACGCAAAGTTGGCGCAGGAGCTCTAAGCACTCTGCACTGAGGGCAGTAGGGGGGACAGGTGCAGGGGCAGCGGTGCCATGTCTTAATGTCACACCTCCCCTCTTAGTAACACGGATACGGGCAGCACCAGAGGAAGTGGATGGGAGGCTGGGCACTGGCCGCTGGGTGTCAGATGCTGTGGCACACTCCACATCCCCTGTGTCTGCAGACAGGGATGCATCCCCGCCGGCCTCAGATGAAGTGGTACTTTGTGTCTCAGCTACAGATTCCTCATGCATACTCCTGTCACCCTCAGGAGCGCTGGTGTTCTCAGTGTCACTCGGCTCAGTCCCACTTGCCTCTGCTGCCGCTGTCGTGCTAGTCTCGCCAACACTTGTCTCAGGATCATGTACCGCTGTGTTGTCTTGCGAATCTGCATTTGTGAGACAAACAGGTTTGTGTAAGTGTCATCATCTGTACACAACACAGCTGATCAATACTGCATAGTAGAGGCCTAGAGCTACATCTGAACCAACACACCCTGCAAACACTGTGCATCTACACACGATATACACCACAACAGTGCCTGTCATGCACACAACCTTCCTGGATTGAGACATGTCGATGCCACACAGCACCACACCCTGCCCATGGATGGTATTCCCCCAGCCCACATTGACCATCCCCATGGACATGATGTAGCCACAACACACATCACCAATTACACCCCTACAGGGAATCAGAGGGGACCACAACCACCTGTATTCACCACACATGCCACTGTGCCAAGTAGGCCATAGCAAACACCATGTGGCAATCAGGCTACACAATATCGCTGGATGAGTGGGCCTCAAACATCATGGATGCATGCAAAGTACACAGACATGGTGTGACACTCATCAAATGGACATACCAGTCAGGCACAATATCGACTCCCCACACCATCACAGAGCAGAGAGACCATGCGGACACATAAATTCTGTCAAGGACTGAGAACTGCATGCATGGGCAGTACAGTAAGGCCATGGTGGCGCTATGCCTCATACAGGCACACATCACAGTGGCCACACACATCACATGACACAGCATGGCAACACACGCACATCACATGTGTCACCGCTGGCACCGGCCCTTTACACATGCATCCACTCCCAGACAAACTCTCTCTCCCCAGATACTCACCTTCTCTGTCTTGCTGCTGATGCCCCTTCAGACGTGTATCCAGGTCTGGATTGGTCACTGCCAGTATGCGTGCCATCAGCGGAGTCATAGTGCGACATTCCAAACGTCCTGTGCGTGGTACCATACCCAAGGTCATCTCTGCCACTTGCTTAGCCAGTCTGCTGATGTCGTCCCACCTCTTGTGACAGTGTGTGTGCCGTCTGTTTGATACCCTCAGGGCTCGCACCTTTGCTGCAATGGCCCTCCACACGGCCTTACATTGGTGTACCTTGAGCTGCAGGCATGAGAGTAAAGAAGAGCAAAAGAACATTTACACAATGTAAGATGTCAGCATCTATCATCACAGCAGCCAGACACAGACTCTGGACTAACAGTAACCTCCCTCCCTCCAGAACTGTGCGTAGCCTCTGCATGGCATAAATATTAGTGTATGCATGCACACATTGTGGTCCCTAGTCTCCATGATATGCACACAAAGGCATGATGCATCAACACAAATGCATCGACAGCAGTGTTGAAATAGAAAATGGCACAGGGCTTCGATGGTGTATATCCACTGATGACTGTGAAGCAACTGTGCCATGTAAGTTGCCTGATGTTCAAGGTTTGTCTATGCTGCCACTGAACCCACTCAGTGGCTCACACTGACTCTGACTACAGGGGCACCCTTAAATTTCAGCCCAAGCGTTCACTGTCCTGGCATCGAAAAGGCTAACAACTGTTGGTTCAGCATGTGCGCCAATGTCACACACCCCCACTCACACATACAAGTACAGGCCTAGGGAAGACTCACATTGCAACACACACACTACCTCGAGCAGGAAACAGCCTGTCTGTCACTGTAAGTCATCACCCCACATCCCCAAGCATGTACTGCAGCCACACGACTACACGTCTGACACCACCCTGCCCTGCAGCTCCGTTCATGGCGACTTACCACAACATTGGGACCACCAAACAGTTGTGGGTACTGTGCCAGCACCCCGTCCACAAGGACATCCAGCTCCTCACTCGTGAATGGACTGGCACGGATCTTCTCTGTTCTCGACATCACAGTGTAAATGGCAGACCTGTGGCAGGACTGAGTTGTGAGGGGTCCCATGCAGCAGGCTCTTGGAGCAGCAGGACAGGGTCCCAGGCAGCAGGACAGGGTCCAAGGCAGCAGGACAGGGTCTCAGGCAGCAGGACAGGGTCTCAGGCAGCAGGACAGTGTCCAAGGCAGCAGGACAGTGTCCAAGGCAGCAGGACAGGGTCCAAGGCAGCAGGACAGGGTCCAAGGCAGCAGGACAGGGTCTCAGGCAGCAGGACAGGGTCTCAGGTAGCAGGACAGGGTCCAAGGCAGCAGGACAGGGTCCAAGGCAGCAGGACAGGGTCTCAGGCAGCAAGACAGGGTCCCAGGCAGCAGGAGATAGTCGCAGGCAGCAGGACAGGGTCCAAGGCAGCAGGACAGGGTCCAAGGCAGCAGGACAGTGTCCAAGGCAGAAGGACAGGGTCTCAGGCAGCAGGACAGGGTCCCAGGCAGCAGGACAGGGTCCCAGGCAGCAGGAGATAGTCGCAGGCAACAGGACAGGGTCCAAGGCAGCAGGACAGGGTCTCAGGCAGCAGGACAGGGTCCCAGGCAGCAGGAGATAGTCGCAGGCAGCAGACTCTTGGAGCAGTGGGAATGTAAGGTAACTCCCACAGATTTATAGCCCCCTGTGGTCCTTAGGAGGCTTGAAAGCTGCTTCAATTGGCAGTCCGGGTGTGCCTCATTCAAAAGCATCCAATGACTGCCTCCGCGGTAGCGGAGCACACCTCCGGCGACTTTCAAATCTGCATCATGCCAACGCCATCATCGATGCCATTGGCTGGATGCAAAGCTCCACGGCGGTCACGCTCCGCGGCCGTCCGGAGTGCGCTTCCGCGATGGTGTATCATTCAAAAGCATCCAATGACCGCTCCCGCGGTAGCGGAGCACACCTCCGTCGACTTTCAAATCTGCATCATGCCAGCGCCATCATCGATGCCATTGGCTGGATGCAAAGCTCCACGGCGGTCACGCTCCGCGGTTGTCCGGAGTGCGCTTCCGCGATGGTGCATCATTCAAAAGCATCCAATGACCGCTTCCGCGGTAGCGGAGCACACCTCCGGCTACTTTCAAATCTGCATCATGCCAACGCCATCATCGATGCCATTGGCTGGATGCAAAGCTCCACGGCAGTGATGCAGCGCCGGGGACCGGCGGTAGTTACCGCGAGTCAGGCCGCGGAGCATGCCAGCGCCATGGTGACACGTCCATATGCCAATGGCTGACACACTCCTGAAGGGGGTGGTGCTGGGGTCACTTACCGCGAGTCAGGCTGCGGAGCATGCCAGCGCCATGGTGACACGTCCATATGCCAATGGCTGACACACTCCTGAAGGGGGTGGTGCTGGGGTCACACCGCCGGGGACCGGCGGTAGTTACCGCGAGTCAGGCCGCGGAGCATGCCAGCGCCATGGTGACACATCCATTTGCCAATGGCTGACACACTCCTGAAGGGGGTGGTGCTGGGGTCACACCGCCGGGGACCGGCGGTAGTTACCGCGAGTCAGGCCGCGGAGCATGCCAGCGCCATGGTGACACGTCCATATGCCAATGGCTGACACACTCCTGAAGAGGGTGGTGCTGGGGTCACACCGGCGGTAGTTACCGCGAGTCAGGCCGCGGAGCATGCCAGCGCCATGGTGACATGTCCATATGCCAATGGCTGACACACTCCTGAAGGGGGTGGTGCTGGGGTCACACCGCCGGGGACCGGCGGTAGTCACTGCCATGTTCGTACACATTGCTGTGTATTACAATCAGGCCCACTGTCTGAGCACCCTGCAGCAACATGGTGATGGGCACATCATTGTACACACAATGCCACACAGCCATGTCATCCACAGGTGGACGCACGTTCAGTGTGATACACTTTGGCCTGTTGTTCATCCATATTAGTGTGTAATATGATGGCTGATGATGATTGACAGACTCCAGCTGCTGTGAATGTTGTAGTGACGTGTACTGTGTTGTGGCTCATTTCAGACCTTCACCTGGAAGTTGTCAGTGCATTGTATCGGACAAGACTTCTGCTTTCACAACTGCTCATGCACACAACCAGATGTGTCCCTGCTACTGTGATCATTGTGTCGATGAATATTTTCTGACCTCACATGATGCTTAGAGGTGTGGCTGGTACACCAGATGGGTATGATAGACATGGCGAATCACTATGAATTTGCGGGTCTAGCTGCACCTTCTATGCACATGTGAATTGTTCTTCCATAATTTCCACTTCCACTGTCCAAGATGTGTTTGTGGCACTTGTGTATTGTCACTGGAGAGGCGTGCCCTCTGTGTGTGGCTATTGGCCAGCCAAGTCACCTGAAGTGCCATGCATCACTCTGGTACTCCTTTGTTTCACATTACTTCATTTGTGCTCTGTGCCATGCTCATCACATGTTGCTTGTCACTGACATTTGCATTTCACTCCTTTACTAGGAAGAGGCCGAATCTACTCCGTCACCTGACAGTGCTGCAGGACAAGGAGGATGAGGCAATCATCAGAAAATTCAGGCTGGACAGAGCAACACTGAAGATCCTGTGTGATCTATCGGAGCCCCACCTGCAGCCTCGCCGTCACTATCCTACGGCATTCACACCCACCTACAAGGTGATGGCGGCACTCCACTTTTTTGCGACTGGTTCCTTCCAGGAGACCGTGGCCAACGCTGGGGGGATGTCGCAGCCCATGTTCAGCATGGTGCTGTGGGATGTGCTTGCGGCCATGATGATCTATCGCAATCGGTACATACATTTCCCCAGGGGTCGTGAATTGGCTGCTGTGAAGGCAGACTTCTATGCCCTTGGGGCCATCCCACATGTAGTCAGTGCCATTGATTGCACACATGTCGGTCTGTTGCCACCGCAGGCGACAGAGCACATTTATCGTAATCGCAAACACTACCACTCCATGAATGTGCAGGTGGTGTGCCTTGCAGACATGACAATTTCACATGTGTGTGCTAAGTTTCCTGGTTCGGCCCATGATTCTTACATCATGAGGAACAGCATGGTGCCATGGATGATGGAGAATATGCATCCTGAACGTGCCTGGATTGTGGGTGAGTTTCACTACTGCAATGGCGTGCTGTGTCTCACTTTCTGCACTCTGGCTCTACAACATTGCAATGTGTGTTTTCCCTTCACAGGTGACTCAGCATATCCCAGTCGCCCATGGCTGTTGAGTCCACTACGGAATCCCCGGACACCAGCAGACATTCACTACAACGACGCCCATGGCAGGACCCGACGGGTGATTGAGCGGACTTTTGGACTGCTTAAGTCAAGGTTCCGGTGCCTTGACAGGACCGGTGGCGCACTGGCATATTCGCCTGGGAAGATGTGCCAGATCTTCGTGGCATGCTGTATGCTGCACAACCTGGCCATCCACAGGAGGGTCCCCCTGCTCCTGGATGATGGTGATGACCCAAGGCCACAACCTGCTCAGGGCCCAGACTCCAGTGATGAGAACAGTGGAGAGGAGGAAGGAGTTGACCAGCGCCAGCAGCTCATCGACCGCTACTTCACTTGAAGGTGGGTGGCTAGGTACAATGTGATCATTGTCTGATGTTGTTGTTCTTGTCATGAATGGCTATGCGTGGCAATGGCCAATGTGGGGCCCCCCTGTGTGTTCTGGCGCAGCGCGGTGACGCTGCGCTGGACAGAGGGACTCCGGACACCTTGCTGCTTCTCCGCGTGGTCCGGACTAACCCCGAGACCACGCCTCCTTTATTTTATAGTACGCGCGGACGCCACGTACCACGTCCGCGCTGGCGCACGACTACGTGCGTGAACACTAGACTGCGCAGGGCAGTCTTGGACATTACACTCCTTTCCACCTTTATTGAAAAAAAAACAACATGCAAACTGAGAGTCAATGGTGAACATGTGGAAAAACAAGCAAAGTGGCCGGCAGGCCTGTTACCAGTCTGACGCTCATGGTGCACAGTCTCAGTCCACAGCAAAGTCCGCCAGCTGTGATGAGGGGGCTGGATTTCTTCTTAGCCCATAGCCAGCGGCCTCTCCTCGAAACAGTGTTCTCCTCGGGGTGACCTGCCGGGCTGGGGTTGGAGACAGCTCGTCCCCGGAGGGACACCGACTGGCTATGCCGGGCCTCTCAGACTCTGGCGAGCTCGCCTCTGGCTGGTCTGCTGCGTCGTCGTACCCGCTCACCGGGGATCTGGTGCTTGGAGTCGTCGGGCTTGGTGTTGCTCTGTCCGGGTCTCTGCTGGGCATGCCGTTGGGCGGGACTGCAGCCCGCTTGAAGAAGGACACGTTGCGGGTGACGGTTTCTCCGTCGCGTTGAGCCGTTACCATCGTGCCTGTCCGGCGGGTGACAGTCCAGGGCCTGGGTTCGAACGGGAGCCTGAATTTGCTTCCGGGATATCGGTCTCGCACGTATACTCGATCTCTTTCTCCAATGTATGATTCCTTGGCTCGGCGTCGGAAGCTCGCGTACTCGTTTGATCGCTTTCTGTTGAGCAAAGTCTGCTGAGGGTTTGCTTCCGTCGGGGTCCAGGTGTGGTGGTGGGGGATCGTGTCTCGGACAATTCGCCCCATGGCGGCTGGCCCTGGGGCCGCTGTGGTGGTACGGTGGGGTGTCAGCCTGTACTCCCTCAGGAACGTGTAGATGGCTTTCTCCAGGGGTGTCTCTTCTGCATGAGCAATCCGAATCACTTTATTGAGGGTCCTCATGAAACGTTCTACCTCCCCGTTGGCCTGTGGCCACCTGGGGGTGATCTTCCTGTGCTGGATGCCCCACTCCTGGAGATAGTCCGCAAATTCTTGGCTTTGGAACGGCGGCCCGTTGTCGGTCTTGACCAGGTCGAAGATGCCATGGGTGGCGATGAGTTTCTCGAACTTCGTCGTTACTTCCTTGGCTGTGAGTGTAGGTATTATCTCCACCTCGGGGTATTTGGTCAGGTCATCAATTACAACGAGCATGTACCGCCCGTCCGGGAGGTGTCCAAAATCGGCGCTCACTCGTTCCCAGGGTCTCTCGGGGTTCTCCTCAGTGATTACCGGCGGTGGCGGTTCGGGTGGACCTGCGGCCTGGCACCAGTGGCACTCCTTGACCATTTGTTCGACCTTCATGTCCAGGTCCGGGAACCACACTTTGGCCCTGAGTCTACTTTTTGTCTTCACCACTCCCTGGTGGCCGCGGTGTGCCAATTCGACTACTTGTTGAGTCAGGCTCGCCGGCATCACAATCCGTGGTCCTCTAAGTACGCATCCTTGACTGTCTACTGACAGTTCGTCCTTTACCCTGCAGAGGGTCTCTAGGGCTCGCTTGGCTTCCGGTGTCCTCTGACTCAGCGAGGCCTGGAGTGTTCTCCAGTCGTTGTCTCTCAGGGCAGTGTTCACTAGCTGCAGGACTTCATCCTTGCGGGTTGCGTCCACAATCATGTCAAGGTTCATGGGCAGCGGGCGTGATCTTTCGAGGATGACTTGTACATACTCCTCTGTCTCTTCGGCATCTTCTCTCTCTCGGGTGGTTGCCGCTCGGGGGTGCCGTGAGAGGTAGTCGGCCGGATTGGACGCACCGGGCTTAAATTCCAGTTTGTAGTCATACTCTTGGAGTTGCAGAATCCACTTCTCGATTCTCGGGGGAGGCTTCGAGACTGACCCTCGGAACAGGGGGAGTAGGGGCTTGTGATCCGTGGAAACAGTGAACGGATGTCCGTAGACGTAAACGTGGAAGTGCCTGCAGGCCCAGTGGATCGCAATGGCCTCCCTCTCAATCTGAGAGTAGCGTTGTTCAGTTTCTGTCAGGGACCTGCTGGCGTAGGCTATGGGTGCCCAGTCTTCCCCGTTTTGGCTTTGTGTCAGCACTGCTCCGAGTCCATAGGGACTGGCGTCCACTGCTACGTTCGTCGCCTTGGAAGGGTCAAAGTACGCCAGGGTCGTGTTGGCTGACAGGGCTGCCTTGGTGTCCTGAAACGCCCGCTCCTGTTCTTCCCCCCACTGCCATGGGGTGGTGGACTTGGTGAGCTCCCTTAGTGGCCTGGTGAGATTGGATAGGTCGGGGATGAATCGCCCGCAGAAGTTTACCATCCCGAGGAAACTTCGAACTTCTGATGTGTTGTTCGGCGCTGGGGCTGTTTGCACGTCCTTCACTTTTTCAGGGTCAGGGGCTACTCCCTTGTCGGAGAACGTGTACCCAAAGAAGCTGATGGTGTTCTGCAGGAACTGACATTTCTCTCTGTGTAGGGTAAGGCCTGAGTCTTTGATCCTTTGTAGCACGCTTCTGAGTCTTCTGTGGTGCTCTTCTACTGTATCGGCGTATATCAGCAAGTCATCGCTGACATTTAGGACGCCTGTGATCCCACTCAATACTTCTCGAATCGTGTTTTGGAAGACCTCTGCAGCGCTTGATATTCCAAAATTGAGTCGCCGATAGCGCCGGAGGCCAACGTGAGTGGAGAAAGTGGTGATGTACCTGGAGTCCGGGTGCAGAGGTAGCTGGTGGTATCCTGATCTCAGGTCCATCTTGGAGAACCACTTCGCTCCGTTTAACTCTCCTAGAATGTCGTCTATGGTAGGCGTCAGGTGTCTTTCTCTCTTCACCGCTGCGTTGGGGAGGCGCATGTCGACGCAGATGCGGACCTGTCCTGGTTGTTTGGGCTTCCGCGCTACCACAATCGGCGACACCCAGGGGGTGGGCCCGCTGACCTTCTCGATTATCCCCTGTTTTTCAAGGGTCTCCAACTCCTGTTCCACTTTCTTTCTTAGGTGAAATGCTATCCGTCGATGACGGAGGGCTACTGGCTGTATGGATTTGTCAATGTGTAGAGAGACTTCTTTGCCTCGGAGGCATCCAATACCTTTGAATGTGTCTTCGAATTCTTCCAGGATTGTGTCTAGCTCTTCTTCCAAGACGGCCATGGCAAACGAGATGAGGTGTAGGTCTTCAGCTGCTTGGCCACTCAGGAGCATTCCGCTACCTTCTTTGGTCACGTAGATGGTGGCTGGCGTCCTCAGTTCTTGGTGCTGTATGTCTGTCTGGAAGCACCCTATTAACGGTATTGGTGTCTTTTGTCCATAGGCGAAGACTCTGATCTTGGCTGGTTTCAGGAGTGGTTTGTCTCGTAGTTGGTTGTAGACGTTTGCCGCCATCAGCTCTATCGAGGCCCCTGTGTCAATGGTCGCTCTCACTTCTTGGTTTAGTACCTTTATCCTGCACTTTGGGAGTCGCCGTTTTTTCCTCAAAGGCTGATCTATGGCGAACACATAGTGCACCGGATAGTTGTGAGCGTCATCGTCCATATCTTCGCTCTCAGGGTCTTCCCTTATGGCATGGGCGGCTTCAGGTTTGGGTTTAGATGATCTGCACACCGATGCGAAATGGTTCATGCGCCCGCATGACCCGCACTTCCTTCCCCGTGCCGGGCAGTCTTGTGCTCTATGTGGTGCGCCCCCGCAATATCCGCACTCTTTCCGGCGTTCTGGCGTTCTTCCTCTCCCCGCCGGGCGTTGCTTCGGTCTCACCACGTTGACGTGCTCTGCCACGTGGACTTGCTCTGCCTTGACTGGTCTGTGAAGCGCTGCCTCCATATGCGACGCCCTTGCGTGGGATAATTCCTTTGAACGGCCTAGCTTTAGAATGTCGGCCAGGGGCTTGGCGTCCTCCTGGAGGATCTTTACCCTCAGGTCAGAGGAGTAGCAGTTCTGGATAATCTGGCCGCGGATTTCTTCTTGTTCATCCTGGAATCCGCACGTGCTCGCGAGTTCCTTCAGGCGACCATGGAAGGCATCGAGGGATTCATCTGCTTCCTGACGCGCTTGCCTGAAGATGAAGCGCTCGTAGTCTTTACTCTGCATCGGCTCAAAATGGGCATTGAGCGCGTTGAGGAGCGTGACATATGTACGAGGGGTGGCCTCTACCAGGGTTTTGTATATCCTGTAGATATCTTTTCCTCCCAGGTGCAAGAGGAGCGCCCTGCGTCGGTCGCGCGCCGTCCCTGCTCCTTCAAAGTAGAACTGGAGCCTTTCAACCCAGTCTTTCCAGCGAGGGGCCAGGGATGCTGGGGCCCCGTCAACAACAAAGGGCTCGATTGGGGGGATGGACGCCATGATGACGCAGTGCGACTAGCCTCCGCTTCACTGGCACGTGGGGCGAGGGTTGTGTGAATCCTCTGCCTCCTAGGCGCAGATCTCGAGCCAGGTGAGTAATGCCAGGTGAGAAGTCAATCCAGTGGCCAGAAGAGGGCAGTATGCTGGAGCCCTGGCTGCACTGCTTGGGATTGCGCGGGGGAGGGGCTCATAGGAGGAGCTGTGGCCCTGAGCAGATGCACGGCGCTGGTACCTCGGGTTGATCAAGTCCTGCTCCCATCATGTGCCAGAGCTGAAAGCACTCGAAGTATCCCCTGGGAGGCAGAAAGCACTGAGGCCAGCCTGCGCCGTCGAGGAGATGCAGGGCCGGCAGCTCCGCACTCGGCAGACACACGTGTTGTCCCAGGAGGTCGGGGACGCCTGGGCGCACCGGCGGTGCAGGCGAGATAGCCTTTCCTCACGCAGCGTGGGCACTCTTCGCCCTCGTCGCCATTGTGGGGCCCCCCTGTGTGTTCTGGCGCAGCGCGGTGACGCTGCGCTGGACAGAGGGACTCCGGACACCTTGCTGCTTCTCCGCGTGGTCCGGACTAACCCCGAGACCACGCCTCCTTTATTTTATAGTACGCGCGGACGCCACGTACCACGTCCGCGCTGGCGCACGACTACGTGCGTGAACACTAGACTGCGCAGGGCAGTCTTGGACATTACAGCCAATGGCCACATGTACTGTCACCCATGTGTGTATTTTGTGAAATTGAATTTCTGTGCAGAGATGTGTATAGGACTTTATTTGTGCACATCTGCTAGACATTGTGTAATGTGGCTGTGAAGTTTAGGTTATTTTGTGTGCTGTGATCTGTGTGTTGCAACAATGACACCAGTGACTGTTGTTCTGTTGTGTCTCCCTAGGTGCTACAGAGGGTTCCTGGCCTGCATACTGTACATAATTGTTACACATCTTGGACATCTGGAAATATGTAAATACTGCACTATAAAAATCACAACACAAATTCTAGTGCTTCAGGTATTTTATTTCTTAAGTGTACATGTGATTTGTGTGGTAATATTTACAGGAAGGTGTGGAATGTGCACTGAGTTGACAGTCCAGTTCAATGAGTTGTACGAGTAGAGACCACATGGATGTGGTCACTCAGTCCAACGGTGAGAGGCCATTGCCAGGGCAAAGTGGGGAAGGATAGTCCAAAGTGTGAATACAGTTGGGAAGAGGGTTGTCTTCACGGCTGGCTCCGTGACTGGCGTGTGGTAGGTGCATTGCCTCCAGAGACTCCCAGGCTCTTCTTAGGACGCCCCCTGCTTCTTTTGGGGGGGGGGCAGCTGATTGGCCAGCGACGTCAGGGGAGCCGTCCCTCTCTGTTGGCGCAGGGGAGGATGGAGCACTGTCATCATGCGGCACAACAGGAGGGGACTGAGGTGGTGGTTGGGACACAGGCCTGTCCCTCTGCAACGCCACTTGCTGGCCCATGAGGTCCACCATCTGTCCCAGACGGTTATCGATGGACCTCATCAGCTGGATGAGCTCCCTCATGAATTCATCTGACCGGCCACTTTGTCCCTGGACCTGTTGGTAGGCCTCCACGACTCTTGTGAAGTGGTCCAGGGATGGTGTCCACTCCTCCTGAGGTCTGGTGGTGACCCTGGCCCTCCCACTTGCTCTGCCACCACGGACCTCTTCCCTCACCACTGGGGGACCACGCACTCTCTCCCTGCCCTCCACAACTGGTGGTGTGGGTTCTTCCTCCCTGGGGACAGGGACGTTGCTGCAGGTGGTACTAGTGGTCCTGGTGGTGTTGGTGGCAGTGGCGGTGGTGGCTGTAGTGGTTGCGGTGGTAGGGGCTGTGGCTGCAGGGGTCTGCTGCGTTGTAGTGGCAGCAGAGGTGGTGGTGGGGAGGATGGGGTCATGGGACCTCTGGGTCTGTGGCACACCTGATGGGCCGGGCATATGCTCATCGTCCACGCTGTCCTGGGATTCCACTCCTGAGAGTCCATGGGCCGGTGGTAGAGACTGGCTCTGCTGGTAATTGGTGTTGTCCTCAGCAGTGAGTTCTTCGTCACCTGTGGAGTAGATGGGGAGTGGTCAGTGTTAGTGTAATCTGCATATCATCATCTGTCTGTACACTACTCACATGTGCATTCATCAGTTGTAGTAATAATGGCTACACCGTGTGACATTTAATAGTGTTGGGGGACATCATGGAGTCATACATATTGATTCTCAATGCTTTGGGTTGGATTGTTGTTGGTTTTCTGGATGCAGGTCACACACACACTTCATGTGGATTTATTGTACATACGTACCTCTTAAGTAACTGTGCGTGAGGCAATGGCTGACACATGCTGCTGTGTGGGGGAGGCCTCCATGTTGCTGTAGTTTGATACAGGGGAGATGGTGGTAGTTGTTGTACAGGCCTCCCTCCCTTCCACACACTCCCAGTGAAGCTGGCTACCAACCTGTTAGTCTTTTTGTCAAACAGTGCAATGGCTGACACATGCTGCTGGGTGGGGGTGGCCTCCTTGATGCTCAACTTTGCTACAGGGGGGATGGTGGTAGTTGTTGTACAGGCCTCCCTCCCTTCCACACACTCCCAGTGAAGCTGGCTACCAACCTGTTAGTCTGTTTGTCAAACAGTGCAATGGCTGACACATGCTGCTGGGTGGGGGTGGCCTCCTTGATGCTCAACTTTGATACAGGGGGGATGCTGGTAGTTGTTGTACAGGCCTCCCTCCCTTCCACACACTCCCAGTGAAGCTGGCTACCAACCTGTTAGTCTGTTTGTCAAACAGTGCAATGGCTGACACATGCTGCTGGGTGAGGGTGGCCTCCTTGATGCTAAACTTTGATACAGGGGGGATGCTGGTAGTTGTTGTACAGGCCTCCCTCCCTTCCACACACTCCCATACAAGATGGCTACCAACCTGTTAGTCTGTTTGTCAAACAGTGCAATGGCTGACACATGCTGCTGGGTGGGGGTGGCCTCCATGATGCTAAACTTTGATACAGGGGGGATGCTGGTAGTTGTTGTACAGGCCTCCCTCCCTTCCACACACTCCCATACAAGAAGGCTACCAACCTGTTAGTCTGTTTGTCAAACAGTGCAATGGCTGACACATGCTGCTGGGTGGGGGTGGCCTCCATGATGCTAAACTTTGATACAGGGGGGATGCTGGTAGTTGTTGTACAGGCCTCCCTCCCTTCCACACACTCCCAGTGAAGCTGGCTACCAACCTGTTAGTCTGTTTGTCAAACAGTTCAATGGCTGACACATGCTGCTGGGTGGGGGTGGCCTCCATGATGCTCAACTTTGATACAGGGGGGATGGTGAGAGTTGTTGGACAGACCTGCCTCGCCCATACAGGCCTCCTAAGCAGGGTGGCTGGCTACATGTTGGGTGGGGATGGACATTCAAATGTTGTTTGGGTATTGCAAGGCGCTAATTGTCATTGTGGTGTGGGACATTTGTGTGTACTTACCAGCCTCCGTTCCCCCGGCTACTCCTGTGAAAGTCTCAGGTAGAAGGATGGCAAGCACCTTTTCCTCCCATGGTGTGAATGTCTTTTGTGGGACGGGAGGGCCACTGCCAGTCACGTTTGCCAGCGTCCAGTTCTTGCTCCTCTTCTCCTTCACCACCCTCTTCAGATCATGCCACCGCTACTGGATCTCCTTTTTGGATCTTGGGGCGGCACCTACTGCATTCACTCTTTGGACTATCCTTTCCCAGATTTTAGTCCTGGTGGCTAATGGTGTCTGTTGGACCAGGCTACCAAATAGTTGTGGCTCTACTCTAACAATCTCGTTGACCATGACTGTCAACTCAGTGTCAGTGAATGTTGGCATTTTTTGTGCTGCCATGGTGTGGGGGGGTTGAGGTGTTTGTGGGTGCAAGGGTGTGTGGGTGCAGGGGTGTGGTGATGATGTGTGTGGGGTGTTGTGTAGTGGGGGTTGTTTGTGATGGTGTGATGGTGGTGGTGTGGGTGGTTGGTGGATGGGTGGGTGTGCTGTGGTCTTTTGCCTCTCCTGTCAGATGTCGTGTATGGCCTTGTCTTCTGGAGTGATGCAAAGGATTGTGGTCAGTGCTGGGGGTGGCTTTATACTCAGCTGTGTGGGTGTGTCCAATGGAATTTAGGTGGTCAGGTGTGTAGTGGGAGTGGTTCTGTGTATTAATTTCGTTATTTATGTTTCTGTGTATGTGTATTTTATGTTTTGGGTGCAGGGCTATTTTGTTTGTGCAGTGTTAGGCTTGACTGCGGTCTTTTCACATCGTCCGCCATGTTTATCATGTTCGTCCGTAGTGGTGGCTTTGCTGCTACTTGATGGCCATTTCTCCGATTCACTCCAGGGTGCGTCCGCTGCGGTCGGTGTGGGCGGTTCCGGCCGCAACACCCTCGGAGTTATCCTAATTTCCCGTGCGGTATCTCCGATGGACCTGTGGACGGTTATGTGTTCTCCGCTGCGTTTCTGACCGCCGCGGTCGGAGTTTTGCCATCACCGCATGCGTCGGGCGGTTATATTTAGGCAGCGACCGCCGCGGTCGGTTTTTCGTGGCGGGTGATCCTTATTCACATGCCGGTTTTGCCGCGGTCATGGCGGGAGGTTATTTTCCGCCTCCGTGGCAGTCTGGGTGCTTTTCCGCACGCTATCCTAATGGGCCCCTAAGTGTTAGATTTTATAGAATTTAAATCTACATTTTTTAAAATATCACAATTCAATTTTTTTATGAAAACTCTTTAGTTTCAACATCTAAAAATAAATGTATAATATGCAGAAATGTTCAGTTTGTTATTCATTGTACTTCAAGTCAAAAAAGAATCCCTGGAATAGAGAATTCATTCACTCACTCTAGATATTCTAATCCTCATTCATATTCACTGGTCAAAAACTAGTTAATAACGTTCACAGACTTTTTTATAAAAACATATTTGCATTTATTAATAAAACACAATTCATTACATAATAAATTGAGAAACTCGTTGTGGAAACAGTATGATAAAAACAATAGTAAAAAAGCAATTCATCAGAGTTTAAACTTATATGTAACAGACGAAGCACAGATACAACACATCCTATCTATTTTAAAATTTCAAATCAAGCACATGACATTTAGACTTAGAAGCAAACCCCAACAAAAAAGCACATATATAGTTGTTACTGATTTCGAGATTCAAAAAGCCCTTGTTGTATGTTTTACCACATCTCTACTTCACCCATTGGCCTAATGACAGAGATTTCCTGGGCTTGAATTCTAATGCGTAAGAAAAAGCGTCGACGCGTTTCGGTGTCTCTGCCTTTAGATAATGGCACACCTTCCTCAGGACAGTTTTGGAGTGGTTGGAGTTAACCTCATGTGTCCTTTCCTGCATGTTATAAAAGGAATGATTCAGTACATTGGATAAAACATTTTGTATTACAATTTACAACCTATTGAATTAATCTTCTCTCCCCTTTGAGTATGTTAACTACCTATTATTCTATCCAAGTCTATTAACTGCATGCCTCTATTGCTCTGTACATACTGTCTCTATTGTTCGACATCAAGTGCGTATATCGCTCAATCCTTCTATGTTGCACTTCCCTCCGTTATGGACTAGTTGATGACCAGTCAGTATCACCTATTACCCATGCATGCATAACATTCATTCTCACAAGTTTAACTAACCTTCCACAATGAGGTTTCTTGTATAGACGATGGCGTGGAGACCTTATGGGTTCCTGGATATTTGGACTCGACCGTTGTGATATCTGCGGTCTGAAAAAAGTATATTGTTTTGTCTATATTCTTTGTTGCGTATTATTGTCAAAGTTTTCCCATTGCCTTCACCAGTCTATACACTTTGGTTTAATTTCGTATGATTACCTTTGTTAGTGATTCTCGTACTGTATTGGGTGCCTTGTACAGTGGAAGGATGATCCTTACGGTTTGTTTAAAATGATGAGACCCTGCATCAAAAGATATTAGATTATCCTATTATTTTTGGCGGTTATTGGGTGGGTCTCTCGCTCTCTCATACCCTCCCTTTTACAGGTATCATTTATTACAACAGAGTAGCCCTTCATTTGACATACCCAAAGTTTTCTTATGCGGCCGCTTTTCATAGGGATATGTGGAGCCGTTCTGAAGATACAATACGGAGGCGGTGAACTCCTGTAAGAGTGGTAAAACCGCAGGTTTTTATAAAGGCGGGAGGATGTCTCTAGATAGTACAATTCTAACCCCTTATGTACATACCTGCCACCGTGGGGGGATGCCGTTTACCCGTGGTATTCTTTTCTTTTTTTCTTTTGCTCACCCACTTCTGGATAAGAGTAGGAGGCTGGGACGTGGATATGTCCGGTCTATTTCAAATGTAAAGAATGCAAATGTTTTTGCACTTTCAATGTGCAGGGTTTTCAATCTTTACTTTAAAAACGTAACTGGCAACATTTTGATACTCTATTTTTGTTAGCTTACACGGTCGTTTTGCTCCACTTAAGGTGTACATTACTACTGGGAGCTGGCACAGACTACTGTTGGATATGTACTGTAATTGACCTATCCCCCTTTATTTTTTATTTTTTATTCCTTATTTTTGATCCCCACTTATTTGTAAGGTAAGTGCTACCGTCCTTACTGAATAGTATCTTGCACTTTTTCTCTGGGGGAAAGCCCTGATTACTTCTAGCCAGGAGGCGCCTATTCTCCTGGCTATAGGTGCGCATTAACCCTTCTAGAGACTCGCGGTTCCCTCCCGCTTACCTTTGCCTGTGGACTCGATACTTCTCCCACGGGTACGTCTGCTTCCGATGTCGGCTTCAATTAATTGCTTCTGTTTTCGAGTGCCTGGTTCCCCATGTTTTTATATGCTGGCGAACCACTCTTTATTCATTTCAGCTGTGGCGGTCGCAAGCTGCGATGCGCATGCGCCTAAATCGCCAAGTTTACCGGCTACTCTGAGCGCCATGTTTAAATGGAGTAGTTTTCCTGAAATACACACGGTCGCCTCTACCCTTATCTCGTTTTGGGTGCCGAATTAAATATTTTAATATTTTAATTACGTTTTGCTGTTCCCTTCACTCTAAATTTAGGTCTCATTCCTGATAGAAGGTGTACGGAATTCCTCTACCTTTCTCTCGTTTTTGGTGCCGAATTAAAATTTTTTTAATATATTAATTACATTTTATTGTTCCCTTACCTCTACATTTAGGTCTCATTTCCGATAGAAGGTGTACGTGACTCCTAGTTGTTAGATGGAATATGTTACCGATACTTTGCAATGGCCTGTCAGTGCTTAAGACTTAAAGCTCAGGCTATCGCGTTGGCTGGGCGCCATTTCTGAAAGGTGTACCTGGTTAGATTATAATGAGGAATCCTCCCTAAGTTTGGTGGGCAGGGGTTTTTTTTTGGGGTTTTATTGGATTCAGTTCTACTATTTAGTTATATTGTTTCTCCGCCTTTCTATTTTTTGGCGCTATTAAGTTGTTCGCTCTTGAAGATCTTCGAAAACCATGTGTGTTGTGTTTGGTCTGTCGCATGGGTTTTCCACAGGATTAGATGTCTGCCAATACATATCTGTATGTATAGGACCCAATCCCCCTGTCAGAGTTCTGTCACTATATTAGGCTATCCCAATCTTCTCTAGTGTTTAGACCCTTTTTGATAGTATCAAATTTTACAATGAACCACTGCTCTTGTAATTTCCGTATTTTGGTACTGTTTCCTAATCTCATTTGTTCTCTAATTTTTTCGAGTATTACCCATTTGATTTCAGTATCTTTGTGGCCTTTTTCTCTCCAATGGTTAACCAAAGGAGCATTTTCTTTGTTTAACCTGATTGCTGACTTATGTTCCCCTATTCTTGTTCTCAGTTCTCTGCCTGTTTCTCCTATATAGCCTTGGCCACATGGACATAGGATTAGATATATAAGGTTCTTACTTCTACAGTTATTTAGGGTGGTTATTTTATGGGTAACTCCATTTAAACAAATTTCCTTTGTTACAAGACAGCTTTCACATACGCTACATGAGCCGCATTTGTGATTACCTATGGCTTTAGTTCCTGACAGTGTCTTTTGACCGTCCGCTATGTCATCTCTGTATGTATGTACCAAGGTGGAACGTAAATTCTTATTTTTTCTGTAGGCATACAGGGGCTTTGGAAGTTTGTCTTCAGTGCCTTCATTTAAAATCTTCCAATTGTGGTTGATTATGTTTTTGACTTGATTTGCAATTCTTGAAAATTGGCTCACCATGACTATTTTGTCTGTATTTTTATTTTTTTCTGTTTTATCGAGAAGGCTGTCTCTGTTATAGTACCTAGCTCTTTTTAGGGAGTGGTTAACTAGTTTTTTCGGGTAACCCCTCTCAATAAATTTTTCTTTGGTGGCTTCTGCGTGCTTATAAAAGTCATCTAAAGAGGTGCAATTTCTCCTGAGACGGAGAAATTCACCGAAGGGGATGTTATCCTTCTGGCTTTTAGGGTGGTAGCTGTCGTAATGTAAGACCGTGTTTCGGTCCGTTTTCTTTTTGTATAGTTCTACCATTAGTTGGTTGTTCTCTGCTTTGATACTAATATCTAAAAAATCCACTTTTCTGTTGCTATATGCCGCTGTGAACTTTAAGTTAGTGTCTCCTAAATTGATCCAACTTAGGAACTCAGTTAAAACTTCTTCAGGTCCAGACCAGATAAAAAAGATATCGTCTATGAAACGTACCCAATTTTTTATATTTTCATGGAAAGGGCTCATTTCGTTATAAATATGTTTCTCCTCAAACATACTTACGTAAATGCATGCCAAGCTTGGAGCACAGGTCGCGCCCATGCTGGTGCCCTTACGTTGGATATAAAGATCTTTCTTAAATAGGAAGATATTATTTAATAGTACCATTGACACACATTGAGTTATGAAATTTTTGTCACCACCCACTATCTCATTTTCTTCCAGAAGTGTTCTAATGACACTTATGGTGTCATGTTGTGGTATATTGGTGTAGAGGGATTCTACATCCAATGTTACCATGTACTCTGTCTCTGCGTTGAAATTGAGCCCCTCTACTCTGGTAATCATATCTTTTGTGTCTTTAATGTAGGATTTTTGAACCTGAACAAGTGGTTTTAAAAATGTATCTGCATATATGCTCAGAGGTTCTAAAAGGGAGTCGATGGAGGCCACTATAGGTCTTAAAGGTGGGTCCTCCATACTCTTATGGATCTTAGGGAGTCCATAAAAGGCAGGTATTTTAGGGTTTTCATTTTTCAGGAATTTGAATTCTTCCTCAGTAATTGCACCGTTGTCTCTGGCCTCGATTAGCAGGGTGGATACTTCTCGTTTTAAGGATTCCAATCTAAAATAGGGGACCTTAGAGTAATGCTCGGTATTGGACAGGAGGGCAAGGGCTCTACCTTCGTAGTCAGTAGTATTAAAGACTACTACCCCCCCCCCCCTTTATCTGCTGGTTTGATGGTTATGGTAGTATCTTGGGCCAGGGAGTTAAGGGCTTCTCTTTCTTTCTTAGTGATGTTATGTTGGGTATGGTTTTTTTTCTCTATGACTCTCCCTATTTCCATTTTCACCATACTCTCAAAGATTTCTACATTTTTTTCTACCATACCTAAGCTAGGTGTGAAGGTGGATTTGGCTCTGAGGCCTGAAGAGAAGCCCTTAACTCCCTGGCCCAAGATACTACCATAACCATCAAACCAGCAGATAAAGGGGGGGGGGGGGTAGTAGTCTTTAATACTACTGACTACGAAGGTAGAGCCCTTGCCCTCCTGTCCAATACCGAGCATTACTCTAAGGTCCCCTATTTTAGATTGGAATCCTTAAAACGAGAAGTATCCACCCTGCTAATCGAGGCCAGAGACAACGGTGCAATTACTGATGAAGAATTCAAATTCCTGAAAAATGAAAACCCTAAAATACCTGCCTTTTATGGACTCCCTAAGATCCATAAGAGTATGGAGGACCCACCTTTAAGACCTATAGTGGCCTCCATCGACTCCCTTTTAGAACCTCTGAGCATATATGCAGATAAATATTTAAAACCACTTGTTCAGGTTCAAAAATCCTACATTAAAGACACAAAAGATATGATTACCAGAGTAGAGGGGCTCAATTTCAACGCAGAGACAGAGTACATGGTAACATTGGATGTAGAATCCCTCTACACCAATATACCACAACATGACACCATAAGTGTCATTAGAACACTTCTGGAAGAAAATGAGATAGTGGGTGGTGACAAAAATTTCATAACTCAATGTGTGTCAATGGTACTATTAAATAATATCTTCCTATTTAAGAAAGATCTTTATATCCAACGTAAGGGCACCAGCATGGGCGCGACCTGTGCTCCAAGCTTGGCATGCATTTACGTAAGTATGTTTGAGGAGAAACATATTTATAACGAAATGAGCCCTTTCCATGAAAATATAAAAAATTGGGTACGTTTCATAGACGATATCTTTTTTATCTGGTCTGGACCTGAAGAAGTTTTAACTGAGTTCCTAAGTTGGATCAATTTAGGAGACACTAACTTAAAGTTCACAGCGGCATATAGCAACAGAAAAGTGGATTTTTTAGATATTAGTATCAAAGCAGAGAACAACCAACTAATGGTAGAACTATACAAAAAGAAAACGGACCGAAACACGGTCTTACATTACGACAGCTACCACCCTAAAAGCCAGAAGGATAACATCCCCTTCGGTGAATTTCTCCGTCTCAGGAGAAATTGCACCTCTTTAGATGACTTTTATAAGCACGCAGAAGCCACCAAAGAAAAATTTATTGAGAGGGGTTACCCGAAAAAACTAGTTAACCACTCCCTAAAAAGAGCTAGGTACTATAACAGAGACAGCCTTCTCGATAAAACAGAAAAAAATAAAAATACAGACAAAATAGTCATGGTGAGCCAATTTTCAAGAATTGCAAATCAAGTCAAAAACATAATCAACCACAATTGGAAGATTTTAAATGAAGGCACTGAAGACAAACTTCCAAAGCCCCTGTATGCCTACAGAAAAAATAAGAATTTACGTTCCACCTTGGTACATACATACAGAGATGACATAGCGGACGGTCAAAAGACACTGTCAGGAACTAAAGCCATAGGTAATCACAAATGCGGCTCATGTAGCGTATGTGAAAGCTGTCTTGTAACAAAGGAAATTTGTTTAAATGGAGTTACCCATAAAATAACCACCCTAAATAACTGTAGAAGTAAGAACCTTATATATCTAATCCTATGTCCATGTGGCCAAGGCTATATAGGAGAAACAGGCAGAGAACTGAGAACAAGAATAGGGGAACATAAGTCAGCAATCAGGTTAAACAAAGAAAATGCTCCTTTGGTTAACCATTGGAGAGAAAAAGGCCACAAAGATACTGAAATCAAATGGGTAATACTCGAAAAAATTAGAGAACAAATGAGATTAGGAAATAGTACCAAAAAACGGAAATTACAAGAGCAGTGGTTCATTGTAAAATTTGATACTATCAAAAAGGGTCTAAACACTAGAGAAGATTGGGATAGCCTAATATAGTGACAGAACTCTGACAGGGGGATTGGGTCCTATACATACAGATATGTATTGGCAGACATCTAATCCTGTGGAAAACCCATGCGACAGACCAAACACAACACACATGGTTTTCGAAGATCTTCAAGAGCGAACAACTTAATAGCGCCAAAAAATAGAAAGGCGGAGAAACAATATAACTAAATAGTAGAACTGAATCCAATAAAACCCCAAAAAAAAACCCTGCCCACCAAACTTAGGGAGGATTCCTCATTATAATCTAACCAGGTACACCTTTCAGAAATGGCGCCCAGCCAACGCGATAGCCTGAGCTTTAAGTCTTAAGCACTGACAGGCCATTGCAAAGTATCGGTAACATATTCCATCTAACAACTAGGAGTCACGTACACCTTCTATCGGAAATGAGACCTAAATGTAGAGGTAAGGGAACAATAAAACGTAATTAATATATTAAAAAAAATTTAATTCGGCACCAAAAACGAGAGAAAGGTAGAGGAATTCCGTACACCTTCTATCAGGAATGAGACCTAAATTTAGAGTGAAGGGAACAGCAAAACGTAATTAAAATATTAAAATATTTAATTCGGCACCCAAAACGAGATAAGGGTAGAGGCGACCGTGTGTATTTCAGGAAAACTACTCCATTTAAACATGGCGCTCAGAGTAGCCGGTAAACTTGGCGATTTAGGCGCATGCGCATCGCAGCTTGCGACCGCCACAGCTGAAATGAATAAAGAGTGGTTCGCCAGCATATAAAAACATGGGGAACCAGGCACTCGAAAACAGAAGCAATTAATTGAAGCCGACATCGGAAGCAGACGTACCCGTGGGAGAAGTATCGAGTCCACAGGCAAAGGTAAGCGGGAGGGAACCGCGAGTCTCTAGAAGGGTTAATGCGCACCTATAGCCAGGAGAATAGGCGCCTCCTGGCTAGAAGTAATCAGGGCTTTCCCCCAGAGAAAAAGTGCAAGATACTATTCAGTAAGGACGGTAGCACTTACCTTACAAATAAGTGGGGATCAAAAATAAGGAATAAAAAATAAAAAATAAAGGGGGATAGGTCAATTACAGTACATATCCAACAGTAGTCTGTGCCAGCTCCCAGTAGTAATGTACACCTTAAGTGGAGCAAAACGACCGTGTAAGCTAACAAAAATAGAGTATCAAAATGTTGCCAGTTACGTTTTTAAAGTAAAGATTGAAAACCCTGAACATTGAAAGTGCAAAAACATTTGCATTCTTTACATTTGAAATAGACCGGACATATCCACGTCCCAGCCTCCTACTCTTATCCAGAAGTGGGTGAGCAAAAGAAAAAAAGAAAAGAATACCACGGGTAAACGGCATCCCCCCACGGTGGCAGGTATGTACATAAGGGGTTAGAATTGTACTATCTAGAGACATCCTCCCGCCTTTATAAAAACCTGCGGTTTTACCACTCTTACAGGAGTTCACCGCCTCCGTATTGTATCTTCAGAACGGCTCCACATATCCCTATGAAAAGCGGCCGCATAAGAAAACTTTGGGTATGTCAAATGAAGGGCTACTCTGTTGTAATAAATGATACCTGTAAAAGGGAGGGTATGAGAGAGCGAGAGACCCACCCAATAACCGCCAAAAATAATAGGATAATCTAATATCTTTTGATGCAGGGTCTCATCATTTTAAACAAACCGTAAGGATCATCCTTCCACTGTACAAGGCACCCAATACAGTACGAGAATCACTAACAAAGGTAATCATACGAAATTAAACCAAAGTGTATAGACTGGTGAAGGCAATGGGAAAACTTTGACAATAATACGCAACAAAGAATATAGACAAAACAATATACTTTTTTCAGACCGCAGATATCACAACGGTCGAGTCCAAATATCCAGGAACCCATAAGGTCTCCACGCCATCGTCTATACAAGAAACCTCATTGTGGAAGGTTAGTTAAACTTGTGAGAATGAATGTTATGCATGCATGGGTAATAGGTGATACTGACTGGTCATCAACTAGTCCATAACGGAGGGAAGTGCAACATAGAAGGATTGAGCGATATACGCACTTGATGTCGAACAATAGAGACAGTATGTACAGAGCAATAGAGGCATGCAGTTAATAGACTTGGATAGAATAATAGGTAGTTAACATACTCAAAGGGGAGAGAAGATTAATTCAATAGGTTGTAAATTGTAATACAAAATGTTTTATCCAATGTACTGAATCATTCCTTTTATAACATGCAGGAAAGGACACATGAGGTTAACTCCAACCACTCCAAAACTGTCCTGAGGAAGGTGTGCCATTATCTAAAGGCAGAGACACCGAAACGCGTCGACGCTTTTTCTTACGCATTAGAATTCAAGCCCAGGAAATCTCTGTCATTAGGCCAATGGGTGAAGTAGAGATGTGGTAAAACATACAACAAGGGCTTTTTGAATCTCGAAATCAGTAACAACTATATATGTGCTTTTTTGTTGGGGTTTGCTTCTAAGTCTAAATGTCATGTGCTTGATTTGAAATTTTAAAATAGATAGGATGTGTTGTATCTGTGCTTCGTCTGTTACATATAAGTTTAAACTCTGATGAATTGCTTTTTTACTATTGTTTTTATCATACTGTTTCCACAACGAGTTTCTCAATTTATTATGTAATGAATTGTGTTTTATTAATAAATGCAAATATGTTTTTATAAAAAAGTCTGTGAACGTTATTAACTAGTTTTTGACCAGTGAATATGAATGAGGATTAGAATATCTAGAGTGAGTGAATGAATTCTCTATTCCAGGGATTCTTTTTTGACTTGAAGTCTTTGGTACCCTGTTCCCTGGAACTTGTGGGGTCGTCTCTCTTTTTTTAAGTGTTATTCATTGTATACACAGTTCTAGAAATATAAAACTCCATACAAGTTCTTAAAATAGTTAATATAGCAAAACATTTTGAAATATTGAAAACAAAACATGTTATTTATTGCTTTATGTATCTCTTTTACGGTAATGTATCGATATAAAGAGTATGAAATCAAATTGAAAAGAAAACATTGTATATATTTAAATATTTAGTATATATTGTATAGTTTTATTATTTTAATTAATGTACAATTTTTGATGTAATTGATCATTGGATTTAATAGTTCTTGTTATTTTTCTATTTTATTTACATTTAATCTTTATATTTGGTATTTTGTAAAATATCTAATTTGTTGTGGTTACAATAGTAAATTTGAATCCCTCAATGCTCAAAACTTTCCACAGTGTAGCTTATATTGGAGTGGAAATAGTAAATGTCAACCCTTAAATGTTCAACACTTTCCCCAATGCAGCTTAGAAAAGAGTGGGAATGGTAAATCTGAACCCCTTAATGTCCAACACTTTCCCCAATGTAGATTATGTTAGAGTGGGAATAGATGGAAGTCTGCAACTTACCCAAATATAACAGCATGGAAGAAACACATATTATATTAGGGTAGGGCAGAGGAAGGCACACTTCAGAGAGAAGAGTATAGGAGCTTAAGGAAAATACCAATTGCAATTGATTGGGACACCCTCCTCAAGACCTTTAGAACTCTGAACACTCCAGGCACATCTACACCAAACGCATGAATTCCAGTATGGGAAAGCCCCGGGAGCTCGACAGAGCGATCTCCGAAAACACTCTACCATCCGCATAGAATGGGCCTAATACTGAGTACACACCCTAGCATACTTAAGTACACCCTCGACATTCCATCATGTAATAATATAATGCATTTACTGTCTACACAGGCCTGTAGCTGGTGAATTATCCATGAACTGATTGTCCTCAAGATTTCAGCACTGTATGTTTATACCTTCCTGCAATGGGAGAGGGGAGGAGAATGTTAAGGGATTTAGTCTGTTTTCTGAGAGACTAATGCCTACAGCACAGCCTACCTTGCCATGAATACTTTACTGTGAAATGCTTAAATGCCCTGGATATTATCCACTTGTATACTTGTCATAATTAAGAAAACTGTATACACTTTACAAACCCCAATAAAGTGAGTGGAAAAAAATTGCTAACTCTTAGGAAAACGCCACTAAGTGGCCGAATACCATGAGGCCTGGCAAGTCTCTAACCATCGGTGGGAGCCTTTCCGGGGTGCATTTCTATTTAATTTAAGACTGCTGCATTACAATGCTGGCGGTCGGACACCAAACTGGCCGGTCAATAACGGCTGGCTTCCAATGGGCTCAAGGAGTCCGTCGGCCAGACGGAGGCCGGCCCATAATCCCAAAAGGTGGCCTCTCTGCCCTTGAGAGTACCATACTCAGTCTCCGGCAGGCTTTCCATGCCGGCATTCCAACATGGATAGCCTATTAGAGAGTGAGTATGGGGGCCCCAAGAATGGCCCCCTTTCCTTTGGGCCTCCGGTTGGTGGCCGAGGGGGCACCTATGGTGCCCCCTGTCAATCACTGCATCCTGTGGAAGGCACCTTGAGATGCCTGCCACAGGGTGCAGGGATTAACACCACCTCACATTTCCCTATGGGAGCATGTACAATGGCCCGTTTACAGCTGTAACACATGCTCCCATATGGAATTGTCGAAATGCGACTAAACATTGTTCGGTAACATCCTAATCAGGGGGTTGGAACCGCCGATCGGATGTCAGTCGGTCCCGTTTCCGAGATGGTGTTGGGCGAATGCAAGTACGCTGGACATCCTAATAGGCTCCATAGCATATAGATAAGAATGACACATCTTTTTATTAGCTATACCACTTATCTGTATTTTAAAGCTTGGCATATTGTCTGCCTTAGGACCTAAAACTTGTATTTAGCAAGAGATTATACCATTACATTGTCCGGTTACTGGTGCTTCCCATTTCATTTTGTCTTTTTCATATCTTTAAGTACCCTGGAGGAACTGTCATCATTGACCTGGCTTCAAAGCCCAGTCCAAACAAGAATACCAAAATAAAGTTCAAATATCTGTACGCACACATCAATATCCCCTAAAAAAGGTATCTCAAGAGTACCTGTCCTGGCTTGGAAACACTATCTTCGCACATGTTGACACCATCACATGAGGTGTAGAACACATAGATTTAAAAGAGCTGGAGTTTCCCTGATCCCTTGTATGACAAACTGGATAGCACTGACATGAATATGAAGTGTGCAAGATGGAGGCGAGTAGATGCTCTGTCTCTTCATCATAAGGTCATGAGAAAGTAAGATACATTTGATCACAAAGCAAATATCTAAAGCTAGAACAAAATCACCTTGCCAAATATATTGGGTCTGAGAACTTTAGATTGACTTGCTCAGGCATTTTTTACCAATCAACAATGTGCTCCACCTGTTAAAAATGGTGTGCACCCTAAATATCGAAATCAAAATATTAATGGTACTAAATATCAAAGACAGAATATTAAGAGTACACTTATATCGACATAAGCAATATTTTTTGTAAACATATCATTTTTTACTTAGCATAATAATATCGAAGTTTAAATTATCATTGTTTAAAATATTGTTGGTGTTACAATAGCTTTTTTTATTGGTCTCTTATAGCTGTGATGTTTAAACGTTCTGCATTTATATTTGTATTTTTCAAATTTGTAATTTTAGATGCAGTGTAATATTTTAAAAAGTCTACATTGCATCTACATTTGTCTAAGTTTATTTTAAAAATGTGTATTTCTTTTATTGGGGTACTGTGAATTATTGGGATTAGGGTGGATATTATTTAAAAATAAATCAGTTTACAATTTTAAAAGCAAAAAAATAAAATATGTTTCAAATGTGCTTATTTTTCAAAATTCATATTATACTTATCGATGTGTTATATTTTTCTTGCAGGTCAAGTTGTTGGGGAAAATAAGGTTTTAGGTTGAGAAGTATTTTATTCAATTGTGTAAAGTAGAAATCTTTTTAACAGCTAATTAATTTTATTATTTATTTTAACTTTTTTTGTAACGTTTAGTTTTTTGATCATTTTGAGGGGATTTAGATAATATAGGGTTTAGCGTAGGATGTATTTCAATCGCAAATAGGGTAAGTTAAAATGAAAATTCTTTTGGAAGCAAAATTGTAAGGTATAACTTTTTGATTAGTTTTATTACAATTTCGGGTTGTTGAAAAATATATAGAGGTTTCAGGGGTAGCAATTTTTTAAATGTGCAAATGTTAACAAATACATTTCTTCTGAATTACAAAATGGATTTTCTTTAAATATGCTCAGTTATCATTGTTAGTATTTTGTGTGCATCATTTTTAAGAACTTAATTTTTGTTTTTCAAAAAATGTTTTATGTACTATTAAAAGTGTTTTTAAAAAAAATATTTGTTATATTTCAAATATTATAATATTTATATTAACATACAAAAAACCTTTAATGCTTAAATATTCATTTCACAATGGAATGTCATTTTTTCACAAAACGAATATTAAACGAGTATTAAATAATATGTGTTCGTTTTTATAAAATATAAATCTACATTTTTTAAAATATCACAATTCAATTTTTGTTATGAAAACTCTTTAGTTTCAACATTTAAAAATAAATGTATAATATGCAGAAATGTTCAGTTTGTTATTAATTGTACACACAGTTCTAGAGATATAAAACTCCATGCAAGTTCTTAAAATAGTTAATATAGCAAAACATTTTGAAATATTGAAAACAAAACATGTTATTTATTGCTTTATGTATCTCTTTTACGGTAATGTACCGATATAAAGAGTATGACATCAAATTGAAAACAAAACATTGTATATATTTAAATATTTGGTATATATTGTATAGTTTTAGTATTTTAATTAATGTACAATTTGTGATGTAATTGATCATTGGATTTAATAGTTCTCAATATGTTTCTATTTTATTTACATTTAATCTTTATATTTGGTATTTTGTAAAATATCTAATTTGTTGTGGTTACAATAGTAAATTTGAATCCCTCAATGCTCAAAACTTTCCACAGTATAGCTTATATTGGAGTGGAAATAGTAAATGTCAACCCTTAAATGTTCAACACTTTCCCCAATGCAGCTTAGAAAAGAGTGGGAATGGTAAATCTGAACCCCTTAATGTCCAACACTTTCCCCAATGTAAATTATGTTAGAGTGGGAATAGAAATTATTAACTTCTCAATTTCCAACTTTTCCCCCAACGTATCTAAGGTTGGTAATGAAGATATATATTTTGTAGAGCTACATTGAATAAATACAATGTACAAATTTTAATGCTATGTATTAATTGTCTATGTTTTTCAAGTACAGTTTATTTTTTAATACATTTGTATAATATTTTTGTATAATGAAATACACTTTTACTTGTCAGGTAACATATGGGTATAATACTGTAAATGTATTGAAAATATTTACATTTGGATTATTATTTTATAAAAGGTAAACATCAATTTTGTGTTTTCATTTTGTAAACAATTTTTTCACACACGTTTATATTTTTAGCACGGTTTATTTGATATATTTTAATCCTTTTTGATACATTTTTTACATTGCCATTATAAATTTACATATACAATTGAACATTTATCATACATATAATTCACATAGCTTTGTATTTAATATTGGAAAAATACTATACACTTTTAGATTTATTTTCAATATTTGTTCCAAAATTTTAAAAAGATAATATTTTATACTTTTATTCTAATGCCTTTGATGTTTGCGGATGTTTATTTATTTATTTTTAAATTAGGACTCCATTTATCTTCATTGCGATTATAGGATTTTGCGGTTGGAGGAGGATCGGAATACTTTTGCTTAAATAGGACTTTTTTGTTTTACTGCTAAAGCTTAGTAGTATTTACTATTATTAAATGCATACTGGATGTGCTAAGAAGTCTGGCCACAAAATGGCCGCCACTTAACGAATCTGTGACAGCCTGTGTGGCCATCGGGTAAATGAACATTTCCACCCCAGCTGCCTCGCAGGAGCCCAAAATTGCAGAGGAGAAGCAAGCAGGAGGCTGCCAGGTCAGAAGGATCTGTTTGCGGCCTGCTGTGACCTTTAACTTGTGGTGGGGCTCCACCGCATGGTGTTCAGTGCACCGCGGGAGAGAAGTAATTGTGGGGGGAGGAGCCACTGATGAGGACTGCTTGCAGGCCAGAGAGGGTGCCAGGACCAAGCCTGTTGAGTGGGAGACAACAGACCGCCTGTGCTAGGGCATACCACATCAGACTCATTTGCATTTGCTCGCCCTGTGCTTTGGTACATGGTGGGGCGGGTGCAGTGTGACCAGGCCTGGTGGCAATCAGCGGACTATAGATTGCAGTGCTTCAACCCCCATAATACACAGGCCTGTCTGCAGAGGCCTGGAGGAGCGCAAGCCGATTGCCGAGGAGGTGAGCTGGAAGACTGGCAAGGCCCGGTGGGCCCCAGGGAGAAGCTGGTAGAGCTGAGCCTTATGTGTGATCTTGGCCCTGGTTCAGGACATGTGTAAGCTGGAGAAATTACCCACCGGTGAGTACCTGTCAGGAAAGCGACTTGTAGATTACATGTCTGCTCTGGAGTTGATGTAACACAGCTTGCTGGCACATTTGGGCCTGCTCCTGCCCCCTAAGATTGGGCCCCTGGGGTGAGGTGGGGTCACTGACATGGCACTGGTGATGATTCTGAACCCTGGACTGTAGCTGAGGATTGGGGATTCACTGATTGCCGGATATAAAGCGAGCGGGCCACAGCACTGGGCACCCAAAGGCAGGGACCGGTTGGCTCTGCTCATGCCCCCCCTTCAATTCCTCATGGGTGTTGGAGGACCCTGGCAGTGACAGTAAACAGCTGGTGATATTGCACTTGTACAAGCAGACATAACCCTGGAGATTCATAATACCTAAGAGTGAGCTAAAGAACGATGATGGATTCAACCCAGATCTGTGAGTGTTTGAATAGTTTCAGAGCTCAGTCCATCATCTCCCTGTGTTTGTTTTGTTTGCCCTAAGTTGGCGGGGTATACCCAGACGTGGGTCCCTTGCTACCTTTGCCACAGGATTCAAGCTAACCTGGCTGATGAGGGGTGTTACCTCAAAACCGGTCCCAGAATGCTTGTTTCTGGTCCAGGAAAGACCTGGCTGGGCAGTTTGGGCTGGACTGTTCCCATGAGGAACAGGGTCAAGACTGATCTGCATATGGTTGTGTCTGAAGTAGGGTGGCGAAGTGAGCTGAAGAACGATGATGGATTCAACCCAGGTCTGTGACTGGGGAGAGTGTCTGTAAAGTTTCAGGGCTTCATCGGCCATCTTGTGCTTTCTTTGTTTGCCCTAAGTTGGCAGGGTATTCCCAGACATCGGTTCCTTGCGCACTTTGCCACTGGATTCAAGCTAGCTTGGCTGATGAGGGTTGTTACCCCGAAACCGATCCCAGGATGCTTGTTTCCGGTCCAAAGAAGATCTGGTTTGGCAGTTCAAGTTGGACTGTTCCCATGAGGAACAGGGTCAAGACTGATTCAATTACATGGCTGTGTCTGTAGTAGGGTGGCACAGTGTGCTAAAGGACAATGATGGATTCAAATCAGATCTGTGACTTGGGGTGAGTGTCTGAAAAGTTTTAGCATTCTGTCCATCATCTCCTTGAATTTGCTTTATTCATAATACCTGCCTGGTATAAGATGGAGCAATAGGACACAGAGCAATCCAAGCTCTCCTTCGAACATCACAGGCAGATGCGAACAATGGATTCGCCTCCTGATAGCCTCCAGTTGAGTTGAGGGGATGGCAAAGGCCCGACCTAGGAGCCAGATATTCATACTATGCTTTTGGACATTAAGCAGAGTCTGACTGGCATTGACAGTAAAATAGATATTCTGGCTGATAGGTTTGATCACCTTAAGGAGAAAGTTGACAAACATGATAAGCGAATAGTTCATCTAGAGTGTTGTACTTCAGATGTGGAATATGTGCACTCATTGATTGGGGAGAAGCTGTTCCAGACAGAAAAGGTCCTGGTGGTCGTCTGAAACAAGAATGAAGACCTAGAAGCATGCTTTCATAGGAATAATGTGCACATACTAGGTGTACTTGAATCGACAGCTATGGGTCACACGAAGGACTATGTTGAGACAATGCTTCAGACTCTGTTTGGAGATGCACTTTCTGCCATGATCATTGTTGACAGAGCCCAAAGGTTGCTGGGCCAGTGGCCTCCCCTGTGCATGCCAGCCCATCTGATAATAGCCCTGCTATTGACCAAAAGAAATACGGATACTGCTTTGCGACTAGTGAGAAATCAGCCTCCATTAACAAGCAAATGAGATTTTCATCTTCCCAGCTTTTACAGTTGCTGTACAGGTTACTCAGGGGGATTTTCTTTCAATCAAATGCTTGCTGCAAAGAATGGATGCCAAGAACTCTTTAATACACCCCGCAAAGCTCTGAATACACCATTCTGAGAAAGCAAAGCACACTATTTTATGGTTCCGAAGGAAGCTGCCAAATTTGTCAAAAAAATACCACTGACCTTAGCAGGATCTCCGTCGATGAACCAAAGTACGGAACGGGGGCATCTAAGTGATAACGACTCAGGAGGAGCTCCTTCTAATAACTATAATTAAGAGCTTCTGTCCGACAGATGGTGGCGTTGCCCATGTCATGCATTACGCCCTGGCCTTTGTGCTGTGAAACTGCATCTAGTGGGGGTGCTGGTGGCAGTGACTTGAACAATGGCTGTTAGGAGGCCCGCCTGGGTGGGCTCTGGTTCACTAGAGTCTGGTTCACTTCAGCCACCCAACTACAACTTGGCTGAAAGAGTGCTGGGCCTCTGGTTCGCTCTTTTGGGATGATTCCTGTGTTGTTCTCTTTGAATGCAAGTTGGGTGCCTTATGAAGGGTAAAATGGTGATGTTTGCCCTAGTTGGGGGGGCTGAAATGGGCGGGGGAATGTGGTACTCTTGAATCAGGAAGCATCTTGTTTGCAATATGTTTGGATATTTTTCCCCCCGCTACTACTCAGCATGATATCACCTGCTTCTTGATATTGTGACCCCTGCATGTGTGACCAGCAATCTCGCACCATTATATAGTTTGGCATGTTGTTGATAAAGTGCATGACTTGGAACATACAGGGGCTTAACAACATGTTACGGTGCAAAATGTTTTGACATACCTGCAGTTACACAACATAGAGACCTGCTTGCTACCTAACAGAGGGTGCTAAGGCAAGATTGGTGAGCGCATTGTCGCATACTATTCCAATTATGCACGTGGGGTGGCTGCGTTAATCCGTAAGGGTCTGCCCTCGTGCACACATCATGTTCTTTAAGATCAACAGGGCAAGTATGTTATGATTTCTGGAACCCTGTATTTATGGCGCTAATGTAGGTGACCCCCGATTTTTCGTGGATGTTTGAAGACTGTGGGGGTGTTTTTGGCCTGGGGTGCTTCTTTGGTGAGGGGATTTTAATGTGGTCCTCGATGCTAGCGCTAATAGATCTAGCGACTCCTGGCGAATCGAATGCAGCTGCACAATTACGACTTAATATGGGTGACAGCACTTAGGCAGCACAGAAGGCATGAGTATAGCAGCCATCCACACCACATGGTCCTGGATAGATTATTGGATGGCGACACGGGATATAGATGCATGGACTTCCAACATTGCCCACCTACTGTGGGCACTGTCAGATCATGCCTACCTGTTCTATTGGAGATGGCCCCTCCAGATTACTTTATGCAAGCCTTTACATGGTGCCTTCCGGCTGGGGGGCTCTGAGACTATGTATCGCAATGAGATTTCATTGTCAATTGTTGAATACTTTAAGAATAATGCGGCAAGGGTCTCGTACCAATCCACATTGTAGGAGGCCTTTAAGGTTGTGATCCGAGGAGTATGTGTAGCAAAGCAGGCTGGTGTGCTTCGAGCATTGCAATGGAGCTTGCGCGTCCAGAAAAGATGATCTGTGTGCTGGAGCTCCAATACTTTGAGACATGCTGTGAATCTGTCCTGGTTTCTATGTACAGTAAACTCAAGGAGCATCACAAATGGGGCAAAGAAGCCCACAATAGGTGACACAGTGAGGGTGATAGTGCAGGTAAGACCATGGCTAATTTGCTATGCAAGCCCAGGGCAAGCGAATACATTGTCAACTTAACAGATGACCAACTCGATGCACATGTTAGTGTAGATGCTATAAAAAGGGAGCTGCTACCTTTTTCTCATTCCTATATATGACCATGTAGGCCATGTACCCCTGGACCTCAACTCTTACTTGGACTTGATGCAATTGCCCTGGCTTGAAGAAGACCACAGCTATTTCTTAGATGTGTCCTTCATGGTGGAGGAGGTCGAAAAGGTAATTCATGCATTGCCTGGAGACAAGACCCCTGGCATCAATGGCCTCACCTCTGTCTTCTATAAAGAGTACGCCCAGATCCTGGCCCACATCTGGCCATGTATAAGAAATCCCTAGGTGATGGAATAACTCCCCTCCCTGCGAGAAACATTGATTGTGACTTTTTTAAATCTGGACAAAGACCCCCAGTGCAGCAAGTCATACAGACCATTATCCATGATTAACACAGAAATAAAAATCCTAGATGAATTGATAGCTGCGTGGCTGCTCCTGATTTTACCACTTATAGCAGACCGGTCCAAGATGGGTTTGTACCTGGTCGGTCAGCGCTTCATAACATGCACACCTTCTTTTCCCTAGTGCACACTATTGGTCCTGACCTCAGTGCGGCATCAGTTTTCTGGGATGCCACCAAGGCACTTGATTTGCTCGAGTGGCCCTACTACTTTGCACTGTTTGTTGCACCTTAGAGTGAGTCCCAAGTTCATTTGAATAATTGGCCTGCTGTACACCCAGCCCGTGGCTAGACTGCAGATCAATGGAACAAGTGGACAATGACCAGGTGGCGACCCCTATGGGTGCAAGCCATGCTCTTTAGGCTGCTAATTGTGGTGCACTGCGTGCTATGCCTCCTGAGATGCTTCAAATTGCAATGTGTCAGGGTTCATTTCAGAGGTGGCAATTTTCTTCCCTTGCTGAATAGCTTTTCCCCTTGTTCCCCCTCCCCTGATGTACAAGAATGATGTATAATTGACAAAGCTGTAACTTGTCAGAGACATTGCATTGAATAAGCTGATCTTGTGTTGGAATGTCCAATGTTTCTTGCTTATAAATTTCAATAAAGAGTTTTGGGGAAAAATCAAGTATATGGTAGTACATTAGTTGTGTTTTGGATGCAGGTAATGTTATTTCATGTACTGTCTAGAATGGAGTTGTCGTTTTGGTGAAACATTATGGGCCTTATTCCGATGTCAGGATGACCGCCACCGGCAGGTCTACAACCATTGTATCGGTCCGACAGCCGGATTAGGATACCGGCGGTCGGAGTGATTTGGACAGGGGGAAAGAACGCCACCTCGGATGGGCTCAAGAAGCCCGTCGGGTGGCGGTCGGAGCCCAATCCCTACAATAGGGCAGGCACCGGCATAGTATTAGGATGTCCCTTTCCCTCAGCCCTTACATGGCAGTACCACCACCATGTGAATGATAGACAAAAAGGGACTTTGTGGGTCCCTAGCAGGACCTCCATCCCCTGTGGGCCTCTGCTATGGGGCCAGGGTCCACCCAAACATGTGCTAGGCACCACATGAGGCCATGGGGGCACATGCGGTGCCCCCTCAAACATCCTTGCACCATGTGCTAGGCATCATATGGTGCCTGGCACAGGGTGCATGGGTGTTTGAAAACATGCCTTTTTCTATTGCAGCTTGTGTTGCAGCACTTTTCTGGGTCGCAGCACAAGCAGCAATTGAAAAAGGTATATTTCCAACCCCCTTCATGGTAGTCGGATCGCAATAAGGCTGGGGAAGCCGCCGACTACATGTTGGGCGGTCTCTATTCCGATACGATGGCAGTGAGACGCTCGTCCAACCGTCAACGTAATGAAGGTCTATGTTTGGATTGCATATTAATTTTAAAATTGCTGCTATGTTTCAAGTTTTTGATTTATGCTGATTTTGTGTTGGGTTTTCTTTAGGTATGTTGTTTACTAGAACTTTCATCACTGTTTCTATTTTAAAATCTATGGAATATGTTCTGCGCAATATGTTGGACATTTTGATTATGTGTATGCTATGCAGTTCTTGACTTAAACATTATTTGTGCAAGAGAGAAGGTACTTTAATTTTTGATTTTTGATTTTATTTTGAGATTTTAGAGATTGTTTTTTATATCTCTTTTAAAACTTATTTTAACAACTTTTTGGTCTTTTTTGTTTGATATTGTTCAAGATATTTTACAGTGTTTACTCCTTTTTTAATTTAGTTATTTTTACTCTTTAGTCTTGGGTTGAATTTTGCATTTTTTTTTAGGTACCACTTGTAAATTCATATAGGAGTGATGGGATTCTCAAGGTGCCCTACTGCTATTGAATTGTAAGTGTTACTTACAATGGTTCCCAATTGTCATTTTGAGTGTTCGAAATGTATATTTTATTGAATATATAATTATTTTGCAGTGTTTGGAATATGATTTCTTTAACTTATTTTGTGTTCTCTGTCTGTGGTGCCTATTGAAGGTTGTTTCTCGTTTAATTGAGTACAATTTGTTGTATTCACAAATGTGGTGTTTTATTGGTGAAGTGGTATTGATCATAGTAGTGTGTATGCTATTGAGTATAAGTGCCTCATTATGATGGCAGTCGTAAACATCCCTTTTTTCATTTCGGTTTGAGCTGAGGCTGTAAAAGGGCTGCAGCACTAGACACAATTGAAAAAGGGATGTTTTTTAACATCCATGCGCCATGTGCCAGGCATACTGTGCATGGGTGTTTGGGGGGCACCACATGGGTCCCCCAGACCACATAGTGGTGGCTTATGCAGAACAGGGACCCTGCTTGAGACCCCCAATGTCCATTTCCTAAAGTCTTTCCATGGCGGTCGGACCACCGTGAACAGGCACTGCCCCCATTGTAGCGATTACGGTCCAACCTACACCCCGACGGGCTCCTTGAGCCTGAAGTAAGCGTCGGTCTGTCCATCCAGACGTTGTCCTCTGACCGCCGGTATCCTAATCCGTATAAGTATGTGGTATTAAAAAAAGAACAGAAAATTATTTTTTAATTAGTTTGTTAATTTTCAATTAGTAATTTAAGGACATTGGGAGTTTGGTAGTTAAAGGAAATACTTGTTGTTTACTTACTTTTTTTGCATTGCTTTATGTAAATGTGTTGGACTCGTGATTGGCTTCTTTTTTCTTATACAGGTGCAGGTACAAACATAATAAAAAGGGTTTTTTGTAATAATCATTTTTTATTTGTTTGTATGGTTTGGTGGTTGATTTTGGTTTGTAATTTTCTAATTGGTATTATGGATTTTATGTACATATTCTAATCATTAGTTATTTGTTTTTATTTGTTTAACATTGTATTAAATGTGTTTGTACAGTGTTAAAAGTTGAATTTATATGTATGTCAAAATCTTTTGGGTTTCTAATGGTAAATATAGGAATTTTGTTGTTATGTGTTACACTATTTTTATTCTCTCTATTGTATGTTTGCTATTTTTGTATTAATAATAACTTTGGTTTTGACATGTTATCATTTTACATAGGCTCAAAGCATATTCAATATTTTGTCCTACAATAATGTGGTGTCGATATTTGTATGTAGCAATATTTGTGTTCTCGATATTCCATAGTACAATCTTTAAAATCCCCTGCACTCTCAGGAAAATGATCCTGGTACAAATACCAATTAAGAAGACTTCCCTTCATGCAGCACTGAAGACTTCTTATATATCTCCATTAGTGTGGTCAAAAGCTGTCTCCAGCTTTGTAGCTGAATCTCTGCAGCTAGAAATTTTTCCAGGTTTTCTGAAAACTAGAACCTTACTAGTACCTGTAGGAAAGTGCCTCTTTTAACATGGTTCACCCCCATATTTTGCCTTATGCATGATGTGATTTCCAATGTAAGTGCACTGGGTCCCTGCTAACCGGCCTTCCAGTGCCAGGTCTCTTACTTAAAACTGTACCACGATTGGCACAACGTCAGCAACCACTGTAAGTTCCTAGTAAAATGGTATCCCTGGTACTGGGACTGGAGAGAGCCCACTAGGGCTGCAGCAAAAATTGTACCACCCTAGAGATCCTTCGCCAAGGTCATGCACACTGCCATTGCAGGCTGTGTGTCTTGGTGCAGAGAAAGCTGAAGAGTCAACATGGCACCCATACATGTGTGCCATGCCCACCTGCACTGCATGAGGTATTGGTAAGTCACCCCTACTGCAGGCCTTACAGCCCTAAGGCAGGGTGCACTATAGCCCATGTGTGAACATATCTGCATGAGCAGATACAATCCTACAATATCTAAGACTATTGGATACTCTAAGTGCACAGGGAAGCCATAGAGAGTACATGGGCTTGATACTTGTCATTACACGTTTCCGAGCTCCATGATGGCGTCACTGTACCTTAACATCTCATCTTAATAGATTCTCACTGATGCCAGTGTTGGATTTATTAATAAATGTACACAGGAGACCCTTTTAGGGGGGCCCCGGAAAACCTACCAAGCACCATGCCGTATTTCCTCTGCACTCAGCCTGCCTGGGTAACAATGAGCCATCTGTTCTCCTGTGGTCCTCAGGCCCTTGCGGACTTTTCCCTCTGTGCAGTGTGTTTTCAGATGGCCTCCTTCTTCGTAGCGCCGGCTAACAATTACCTCATCATAATGCTCCCAGCTGAATCCAGGATGCTCACAATCTTCTGCTGCTGCAACATTGGACCAGGCCCTACTACGTACATAAATCCAGAAGGTGAACCTAGAGAACCCCCTGTGTGATTTTATGTTTTTTGCTATTTTCTCCTATTGACTTGAATTGTGCGTAATTGCGCATAGCAGTGAATTATTTTGCAAACTCTGAAAAATCATAATTTAAAAAGTACTTATCTTAGAAAAAAGTTCTTGCTCTGAAAACATATAAAAATCAATGTTATTTTTACAAACTGGTCTCAGATGTATTCTTAAGTGTTTCTCATTTCTTGCCTATGTGAGTGCAACAAATAGTTAGCACTACCCTATGATAAGCCTCACTGCTCGTCCACACTACCACAAAAAGAGTGTTAGTCTTATCTACTTGTGCCTCTGTATATCAGTAAGGGATCCACTTAACTCTCTGTGCAGAGTACTTCGTTTTAATACACTATATACAGAGCCAGCCCCCTACAGTACCCAAAGACATAGGGTTCAAGGTGATTCCATAAAGCCTCCTGGTACTGTTGAGCATTCCTCCTGAAGATGGAGAATGCAGATAGTCCTGGGCGGCTGAGCAATTAACTACAACCTTCCAATGTAATGTTCTCTCCCTGCACGAGCCACGAGAGTTCTGCAGACCCAAGGGGTTAGAGCTGCTGCTTAGAAACCCCAGGTGCTAGTTGTTGCTTAACATTTTTCCCTGGACATAAACTGGAGATGAGTGGAGCATTCCTACAACTTGGAAGAGTGGCCTGATATCCAGAAAACCTTTCTTCAAAGTTTGGGCATTCTGGGAGCACCTGAAATGAGGTTGCATAAATTATTATAGAAGCTGGTAGTTAGAATGTTTTCAACGCTGAGGGTCTCTGGCATGATGGCAATTTTACCCAAAAGAGATAAACAACCTTGGTTCATTTTAGTGATAAGTCCTGCTCTGGGGTTTGGACCACAAATTTTAAAGCTACTGAAAGACTGAGGAAAAGACGTCTCTGGTGATTCAGAGCCTTGCCTCGCTATAGCATCCAAACAGGCCCCCCCAGACATTTTTTGATAACCAGACTTTTTTAAATTCCACAGATAAAACCTTGTAGGAAGCGCATCTCGTCCCCAACACTGCTTCATCACAGGTCAGTCTCAAAAGGTGCCTAAGTTCCAGTCATTTTAACTTTTGACTCGGATGAATTACCAACTAGTCTACGACTGTGCACCATGGTGGGTCAGTCACAAAGGGTGCAAAGGTCCTGATCATTTCCACCCCATAGGCGATCATCGATTCTGATTTCACCAATATTTCCTAAAGAAATAATTTTTCTTTTTCACAATCAGCTAGTATCAGCATTTTTTCATTTATATGTTATTTTACTAGTTTGTTTCGTTTAGCTGGAATTAGTTTTAAATTGTACGTCATTTAAACTGTAATGTGATTCTGTTGTTAGTGCATATCGAACAAATGCCGTTTTCTTAGAGGCAGGTGCTGCCTGTTGTACCAGGTTAGCAAGGTGAGGTAGGCATACCTAACAGAAGATAATTTACCTTATGGGATAACATTGATTTTGAGTTAACTCAGCCACATCCCCTAGCAAGACTGCATTCTCTCTTCCTCATAGTCAAGTCAACGAGCAAGGTGTTTGCAGGAACATCTACACAGACTTTGCTCTTCCCCCCTTCCACTCGGATCCTCTTTCTGGAAAAGTGAGAACTGATAAACAAGCAAAAACAACCTAATATTACTGGAGACAAGCAATTCTTTATTTTATCTAACATAAAAAGTAGTGACTCCACAGAAGCGTTACTTTCTCAAGAACCATTCATCACAATAAACACGCATAAAACATAAGACACATAAAACAATACACACAGTCCAAAACACACTAATATTAGTAGAACAAGTATCAGATCTCTCAATACATCAGATACATAATATTTCCAAAAGTGCTACATAGACTCTATTTATAATTTCAAAAAAGAGATTTAAAAAATCTTTAGGCGATAACAAATATTTACAGATGGCAGATTTACCATAAAAAATAGCACCTCCGTACATGTTTTGAAAGAGTGTCTTTTCCATTTGAGGCAATGTGCTTAAGTCTTGCAATCTCTTGACATAGGAAAAAGAACTGCACATGAACTGCATCCTGTCTCCCAGCATTACACAACTGGCAACTGTGGGGCCCTGGAGCTCCTCCAACTTTTGCCCAGGGGTTAACGACAAATTTAAACTTCATATAGGTATCCGAACCAAACGTTCTTGATTTGCTCTTAAATAATATTGCACTGCACCATACGTCAATGCTTTGACAATGCTTTTGTAACATTGAGATCTGTCTGCCGATCACTTTGATAATGTTTAGAGTTCATACTTTTGTTTACAATTTCAATGAAAAATGTTTAATCAAATTATTTGTAAACCTTTTATCTTTTGCAAACAAAACAGGTGATGGACAGAATGTGGATCAATGTCACACATTCACCCCAGTCCAAAGATCTGGGCCCAAATCCATCGTTTTTTTGCACTCCACACCACCCTGGGTTAGACAATGGCGATATGCAAATCAGCTCTGACCCTGTGCCCCATGGGAACAGTCCAGTCCGAACTACAAAAGCCATGTCCTTCCCATAACGGAATCAAGCATCCGAGGACCGGACCGGTTTCGAGGTAACACCTCTCATCAGCCCGGCTAGCTTGACTCCAGTGGTGTGGAGTGCCTGGGACCTACGTCTGAGCATCCCCAGCGCACTTATGGCGGCAATTGCAAACAAAACAGGTGATGGACAGAATGTGGATCAATGTCACACATTCACCCTAGTCCAAAGATCTGGGCCCAAATCCATCGTTTTTTTGCACTCCACACCACCCTGAGTTAGACATTGGCGATATGCAAATCAGCTCTGACCCTGTGCCCCATGGGAACAGTCCAGTCCGAACTACAAAAGCCATGTCCTTCCCAGAACGGAATCAAGCATCCGAGGACCGGACCGGTTTCGAGGTAACACATCTCATCAGCCCGGCTAGCTTGACTCCAGTGGTGTGGAGTGCCTGGGACCCACGTCTGAGCATCCCCAGCGCACTTATGGCGGCAATTGCAAACAAAACAGGCGATGGACAGAATGTGGACCAATGTCACACATTCACCCCAGTCCAAAGATCTGGGCCCAAATCCATCGTTTTTTTGCACTCCACACCACCCTGGGTTAGACAATGGCGATATGCAAATCAGCTCTGACCCTGTGCCCCATGGGAACAGTTCAGTCCGAACTACAAAAGCCATGTCCTTCCCAGAACGGAATCAAGCATCCGAAGACTGGACCGGTTTCGAGGTAACACCTCTCATCAGCCCGGCTAGCTTGACTCCAGTGGTGTGGAGTGCCTGGGACCCACGTCTGAGCATCCCCAGCGCACTTATGGCGGCAATTGCAAACAAAACAGGTGATGGACAGAATGTGGATCAATGTCACACATTCACCCCAGTCCAAAGATCTGGGCCCAAATCCATCGTTTTTTTGCACCCCACACCACCCTGGGTTAGACAATGGCGATATGCAAATCAGCTCTGACCCTGTGCCCCATGGGAACAGTCCAGTCCGAACTACAAAAGCCATGTCCTTCCCAGAACAGAATCAAGCATCCGAGGACCGGACCGGTTTTGAGGTAACACCTCTCATCAGCCCGGCTAGCTTGACTCCAGTGGTGTGGAGTGCCTGGGACCCACGTCTGAGCATCCCCAGCGCACTTATGGCGGCAATTGCAAACAAAACAGGTGATGGACAGAATGTGGATCAATGTCACACATTCACCCCAGTCCAAAGATCTGGGCCCAAATCCATTGTTTTTTTGCACTCCACACCACCCTGGGTTAGACAATGGCGATATGCAAATCAGCTCTGACCCTGTGCCCCATGGGAACAGTCCAGTCCGAACTACAAAAGCCATGTCCTTCCCAGAATGGAATCAAGCATCCGAGGACCGGACCGGTTTCGAGGTAACACCTCTCATCAGCCCGGCTAGCTTGACTCCAGTGGTGTGGAGTGCCTGGGACCCACGTCTGAGCATCCCCAGCGCACTTATGGCGGCAATTGCAAACAAAACAGGTGATGGACAGAATGTGGATCAATGTCACACATTCACCCCAGTCCAAAGATCTGGGCCCAAATCCATCGTTTTTTTGCACTCCACACCACCCTGGGTTAGACAATGGCGATATGCAAATCAGCTCTGACCCTGTGCCCCATGGGAACAGTCCAGTCCGAACTACAAAAGCCATGTCCTTCCCAGAACGGAATCAAGCATCCGAGGACCGGACCGGTTTCGAGGTAACACCTCTCATCATCCCGGCTAGCTTGACTCCAGTGGTGTGGAGTGCCTGGGACCCACGTCTGAGCATCCCCAGCGCACTTATGGCGATAATTGCAAACAAAACAGGTGATGGACAGAATGTGGATCAATGTCACACATTCACCCCAGTCCAAAGATCTGGGCCCAAATCCATCGTTTTTTTGCACTCCACACCACCCTGGGTTAGACAATGGTGATATGCAAATCAGCTCTGACCCTGTGCCCCATGGGAACAGTCCAGTCCGAACTACAAAAGCCATGTCCTTCCCAGAATGGAATCAAGCATCCGAGGACCGGACCGGTTTCGAGGTAACACCTCTCATCAGCCCGGCTAGCTTGACTCCAGTGGTGTGGAGTGCCTGGGACCCACGTCTGAGCATCCCCAGCGCACTTATGGCGGCAATTGCAAACAAAACAGGTGATGGACAGAATGTGGATCAATGTCACACATTCACCCCAGTCCAAAGATCTGGGCCCAAAACCATCGTTTTTTTGCACTCCACACCACCCTGGGTTAGACAATGGCGACATGCAAATCAGCTCTGACCCTGTGGCCCATGGGAACAGTCCAGTCCGAACTACAAAAGCCATGTCCTTCCCAGAACGGAATCAAGCATCCGAGGACCGGACCGGTTTCGAGGTAACACCTCTCATCAGCCCGGCTAGCTTGACTCCAGTGGTGTGGAGTGCCTGGGACCCACGTCTGAGCATCCCCAGCGCACTTATAGCGGCAATTGCAAACAAAACAGGTGATGGACAGAATGTGGATCAATGTCACACATTCACCCCAGTCCAAAGATCTGGGCCCAAATCCATCGTTTTTTTGCACTCCACACCACCCTGGGTTAGACAATGGTGATATGCAAATCAGCTCTGACCCTGTGCCCCATGGGAACAGTCCAGTCCGAACTACAAAAGCCATGTCCTTCCCAGAACGGAATCAAGCATCCGAGGACCGGACCGGTTTCGAGGTAACACCTCTCATCAGCCCGGCTAGCTTGACTCCAGTGGTGTGGAGTGCCTGGGACCCACGTCTGAGCATCCCCAGCGCACTTATGGCGGCAATTGCAAACAAAACAGGTGATGGACAGAATGTGGATCAATGTCACACATTCACCCTAGTCCAAAGATCTGGGCCCAAATCCATCGTTTTTTTGCACTCCACACCACCCTGGGTTAGACAATGGCGATATGCAAATCAGCTCTGACCCTGTGCCCCATGGGAACAGTCCAGTCCAAACTAAAAAAGCCATGTCCTTCCCAGAACGGAATCAAGCATCCGAGGACCGGACCGGTTTCGAGGTAACACCTCTCATCAGCCCGGCTAGCTTGACTCCAGTGGTGTGGAGTGCCTGGGACCCACGTCTGAGCATCCCCAGCGCACTTATGGCGGCAATTGCAAACAAAACAGGTGATGGACAGAATGTGGATCAATGTCACACATTCACCCCAGTCCAAAGATCTGGGCCCAAATCCATCTTTTTTTTGCCCTCCACACCACCCTGGGTTAGACAATGGCGATATGCAAATCAGCTCTGACCCTGTGCCCCATGGGAACAGTCCAGTCCGAACTACAAAAGCCATGTCCTTCCCAGAACGGAATCAAGCATCCGAGGACCGGACCGGTTTCGAGGTAACACCTCTCATCAGCCCGGCTAGCTTGACTCCAGTGGTGTGGAGTGCCTGGGACCCACGTCTGAGCATCCCCAGCGCACTAATGGCGGATATTGCAAACAAAACAGGTGATGGACAGAATCTTTGGACTGGGGTGAATGTGTGACATTGATCCACATTCTGTCCATCACCTGTTTTGTTTGCAACCTTTTATCTTTCGACAGATTTAATTGAGCAGCCAAAGAAAAACTGTTCCTGGAGACAGATAGGTTTGACTACAGGTTGGCAAACAAGGCAATGTATACCAGAGTATTTCCACAAGCTTTTCTCAAAGATTGTTCACTCAGACACTCTTGCTCATAAGATGAACTTGGCAGATAAAAAGCTGTATTATTGCATCCCTTTAGAGTACACGAGGGATACAGGTGTAGTGACAGGGCAGCCAAATATGTCCAGTGATGATGTCAGAGTTACACAAACGTTTCCCATTCTTTTTCCACTGAGACTCAGTTAATTGAAAGACAAACTGTCTTCACGCAGACAAACATTGAAGTGTCACCAAGCATTGACCTAGTAAAGGAGGCATGTATGTGCAGAGACTGATGGTGTGGTGTATTTTACCCACAACCCTTATTTGCCTTCCCTCCTGTTTGCTGCAATGTGTTTTTGTTGGTTTTAGGACTTTACAACTGCTTCCAGGGCTAATGTGATTGGGCTCACTCCTTAAAACAAGGTACCAATTGGCTTAACCAGGTTGGCACAATTAATTTACTTATTAAACCCTAGTAAATTGGTTTCTACATATACCCAGGCCCTGTAAAATCAATGCTACTAGTAGATCTGAAGCACTAATTGTGCCACCTACTTCAGTAGCCTTTAAAACTTGTCTCAGCCTTTATACAGTTTTAAACTTCCAATTCAACCTGGCAAAATAAACTCTTTGCCGACCTAAACCTTCCTTTTAATTTATAAAAGTCACGAATAAAGTAAAGCCTAAACAGCACCTACGGCAGGGTACAATTGTGGAAGGTAGTTTATTAGTAGGTGCAGGTAGGTACCTTCGGGCTAGTAATAAAACCACAATCACAGATACGGTCCATTCATGTCTCAATACATTAATCCTTGCTCAACACATGGTAGCTTGGCAGACTAGCAGGCAGGCTTAACTTAGGAGACAGGTGTGTAAAGCATTTGATATCACCAAAATAATAAATACATAATAAAAATCCAACACCAATCTATAAAATAGAGAATATTTGTATCTTTGCAATGACACACAAATGACAAAAATCCAAAATAGGGAACTGGAGATATGATTTTTTAAGTATTAAGTAAACAATGTGCTTTCTAGCACCAAAAAGGGTAAAGCATCAACTGCGACTATCTGGTCACGCTGTACCAGGACAAAGTCAAAGTTTCAGGTAGAGCGGGCCGGATCTGATGTGCGGTTGGGCCGGTCAAGTTTTTACCTTCTGACTTAGTCAGTTTTTGGGAGCTTTTTCTTTAAACGTTGAGCAAATGGGTCTTTGGATCCAGATTTTGCTTTGACGACAGTGGCCTGCTGCACCGTAATTCCTCGGTGAGCCCTGGAGGTCTTTGTCTTTATCATTGATGGTGAGGTACTCCAGAGCTTTCAGCGGGTTTGCATGGTCAGGCCAAGACACGGGTCGACGTCGCCGGCTTGACTCTCATCGTCAATGCCGGTCTTCTCCTGGAGCTTTTTCACAAAATTTATCGAAAAGTTCCCAAAGTTTCATACCTTCGTCTGAAAGGATCCTTCAGGGTCAGAAAGGGTCCACAGCACCAGACATGGTTTCAGAGGCTCAGGTGTGCCTATTAGGAGTCTATGACTCCAACTCCCAAAATGCACCTTGTCAGTCCAGGAAAAGCCAGGTGAATCTGATCAGCTGAAGTTGATCTCTTAGTGGATGTCGCAGGTGGCTTCTTCCAACACTTTTCTACCTGTTGCTGCTCCTGGAGTGCTCTCCTTATCCTTGAAGACAGGCACAGTCTTTCTTGTGTGAAGCCTCTAAAGTGCAGCAGGTGCAGTCCTTCTGAGTGCAGTCCTCTGTTGTGCAGTTCAAGGGTCCAGCAGGGCAGGTTTCATTCATCAAATGGTTCAGGAAGGGATCTGAGGGGCTCCTGCAGATCTCCCATATGTATTCCCATTCTTTGCTGGCAAAAGGGGGGACTCCAACCAATGGGGTTTAAGTCCCACTCTCTGCCATGACAACTTTGCGGTAAGTGTGTCATATTTTGTGTGCATATCTCTTGAAAAATACAAATAGAGAGCATTTCTCCTTGAAGTGGAGCTCTGGCTAATCCAACCCACAGGTATGGTTAATGTTTCCCTTCACACCCCTTCCTGCCCCTCTCCTAATCTATTTAGAGGGACTCTCATCTGACTGAGGATCAAGGAAGTGGAGGCTGCCCTCGGTCCGGTGACATCCGTGCTCCTACATTTAAAGTCCACTTTATATCCCCAGCCCACTTCCTGTCCCTGACTTCTCCAGGAAGCAGATCTCCTCCCACCAAGTAGCTGTATTGTTTCAGCCCAAGGCCTCTTCACACCTAATCAGGGAGAAGCTTGGCTCAGGCTGTCAGAGGCTGGCCAATCAGAAAAGGCTACTTCGGGCTGTTTTAGGTGACTTCTGGAAAGTAAGTTCCAAAACTACTTTCCTGAAACTGTTATATTGACACTTTTTATTATGTTGCTGGCTAGCTCCTGTCCTGGGCATATAAAACATATTTTATAATGTCCCTTCTTTTTATAACAAGGAACCCTACCCTTGAGCCATCTAGGACAGATCTTAGGGATGACGTATACGATATTAAATGGTAGTTTTGGACGTTGCAATTTCTTTTCATTCCAAAGTCGAATTTGGACACAGTTTTATTTGAAAACCAGCCTGCAAGATACAACAGCAGTGCACACTTACGCGCATTAAGTCCACTTGGTCTCTAAACCTACATGCCCTACCTTATACAAGGGACTTACAGGTGGGTTCTCTTGGCCACTTATGATTACAATATTTACCATATACCATTGAAGGACGGTGCAATGGTCTAGGTCTGGTTAGCAGAGTGTATGGCACTTCCAGACTCAGTAACCACCAATATCAGGCATACATGAGTTGATCAGGGCAAAACGGATAGCTTTCTTACAGCATTGTATCTAAAAAGTGGGACATGCACTTTTAAGTTTACATGTCCTGGTAGTCAAAACTCTTAAATTCTTGTTCACTATTGCAAGCCCTAACCCTCTCATAGGATAACATTGAGTTTATTAAATGCTAATTTTTGATTGGGAACACGTCTAAAGAATTGCAATTTAAAATAGTCTTTAATGGTAAAGTCGGATTTTAAGTTGGAATTCTGAAAATGCTACCTTTAGAAATTTGCAGTTTTCTTGTCCTAACTATTTGGTGCCTGTGTACTGGGTCACATGTCTGTAATTAGAGTGGCAGTTGGCCTATGTGTATTGCTCCTAGACAGTGAGATATTGGAGGGCTAAGTGTTGGCTTATTTGGCCTTCCTGCCAGGATGGGAGGGGGAGAACTGCTCTCTACCCCATTTAAATTGTAAAGATTTTAAAGGTGCTGGATCCAGCACACTCACAAAGGAATTACCACCAGTCTATTGTCACCCCACACCATTTGGAGCCTGGGCAGGACAATGGGGGGAATTTCCAGAAGCAGATGTTGGAAGTCCTAGAAGTCTCCCTTCTGAAAAGGCTGGCACCAGGTATACATATTTGACCAAAACACAAACACTTTTAGATAGGGTCTGAGGCAATCTTTTAAGACCTGCCTGGATACCTTGTCCCGATTCACAATACTAAGGGTCTAGAACAATGTTCTAAGCACTATGAACACTAGAGAACTAAAACTAAATGTGTGTGCCGCAATAGGAAAATATTCCTTAGATTAACAGATTCCCATCACTCACCAATTTGGTGACATGCTTCATCATCTGGGTCTCCTCTTAGTCACTCTTGTGACACTAAGGGCTACAATCCCATCATAATGATTGGGGAGCCCGAGGATATTTTTATTGAACTGGTAAGAGAGTAAAACTATCTAAACTACCAGATGAGAGCAGTTGACTTGTGTGGGAAATAAGTGCAGTGCAATAGTGATATGTGAATTTAAAATTGAATTGCGACAGACCCTATATTTATTATTTTCTCTCACAGTTCAAACTAAAAACAGTGCAAGCGACAGTTTTTAACAAATAGCTGTCTGGTGTTAGAAAGAGGTCAACATGTTTCAGCAAACCCGGACACCAATCTGTCCAGTGCTTCATCAGGACCAACCAAAATATTGCTACTGCAAAACTTGGAAAAAATAGTAAAAAATGTTTTTAATTAGTACAAGTACACTTGAAGCGGTTGGAAATGATATAACCGAATAACCTGTAATCAGGAGTGTACAATCCTTCCTCTTCAAAACCCGTACATCTAACGGTGTCTGTAACATAGGAAAGGGAAAAGCGCGCCACATTTGAGCTCATTAACATAGAATATAGTATTTTCAGAACAAAACTACCAATGTAGTGACATTAACATTGTCATCTACCCAACTCCAATAATGGATATATGCCAATCGTTCTTACCCAAAGTGTATGAGGAGGATAACTCACTTCACCTGGCCATGGCTCAGGGGAAAAGGAGGCCAGCTCTATGAGAAAGAAGTAGAACAATTCCTTATTTATTGTGGTGTCCTACCATTTCAAACATCCTATTGACTATAATTGTGCTCCAATCACCATACGTAAATACACAAAGGCACAAGGTTAAAAACTACCTTTGTAAGCTTGTCATGTCTATCATAGCCAGATATGCTGCTCATGAAGTAATGACAGTACACCATCATCATGTTCATCTATCCAGATAAACATGTATTCCATAGTACCTTTCTTCCCTTGCATTTATGCACTATGACTATTAAGGAAACTGACCCTCAGACTATCTCTTTAGTTTACTTCTGAACCTGCAGAGGTCTATCAGAAGGACTGCTTTGTATTTGAGAGGACTTCCCTGCTATTTTAGGCCTGTTTTGTACCTCAGACGTATGCCCTGCTGCTACCAGAGGACTGTCCTGCTGCTTGAGGCCTGCTTTGCTGCTTGAAACCAGAACTACCAGAATGACTCCATGGGCTAGAAAGCCTCCTTTCCTGAGCTACAGGCACACCACAAACTCCAACAACCTTAACCCCCATCTGGACCCTGCCTAAAGTGAGTCTTGCCCTCCAAGTGGTGCTCCACCAGAGCTGGACACTTGGAAGTGTGCTAAAGGTGCCCAAGCAGTCGAAAACTAAAACTAAAACATTTTCCACCAAAAAGTGGCCTAAGAATTGACAGGAGACCAAGACCTCCCTGATCCCCGATCCCCCCAACGTGCATCACTGGTCAGTCTGACTTCACGCTAGCTCCTGCTATGTTTTTCTGCACAGCAGCAAATCCTGTTCAGCAGCTCCACTCAGAAGAGTATCTACCCTTCTGGAGCCTTCATTGGCTACAAACTGCAGCGTCATTCCACTGGAGAATTTTGACTTTCAAAAAAGTGACAAAGTTGAAATATAGAAATCTTAACTGCGTCTTCATTCAGAAGCTCCCTGATGAACTTTAGAAGCTGCCCCAGTCTCACACAACTGGATGCCAGTAAATGGCACTTTGATTTTTGAAGCGTTATTGTTCGCTAAGAATTTTAAACATTCATCACCCTAGTTCTACTGATTGGGTTTAATTTGTTTTGGTGTCAAATTATTTATTACATTTTACTCCACTTTTATACATTAGTGTGGGATTTGTCTTGTGCTGTGTTTTCACTTTATTACTGTTTGTGTGCTGCATCAATGTCTCTAAGTGAGGCCTGATTGCTTTTGTGCAAAGTTATTAGAGGGTTAAGCACAAATTAATTTTGTGACTTTTGAGGTTTACCCTGCCTAGTATTGTGGTTTTTGCTCGAGGCAGCTTTACACACCCTAAATCAAAAACGTCTTAAGGTGTTCAAAGTGGACAGTAGATCCTGTGGAATATGCAGAAACTATTCTTGACCACACTGCTTTCAGGTACTCTCAGTGACAAGGAATCACTGGACAAATAAACAATCATTTCTCTGCCATAGTGTTTCACTGAAGGATATATGAAGGTATATGAACCATCACCTCAGAACGTAGAGCAGGATATGAAGGTAGGTGAAATTACATATGTTCATTTAGTGTACGGATATTGGGGGAATTTCACTATTTTTACCTTTCTATGCTCAACTAAGGCACCTTTGCTAGGCAAATGGGTTCACCACAACCACAAAATATGCATTTATTTAATCATCTAAAACTGGTTAATGGGCTTTAATGTACAGGAAACACCACCTATACATTCTACTACTTATCTCAATACTTATAGACAGATTTTACTCTATGGTGTGAAGCTCCACATCTTAATTTCAATGGCCTTCTCAAAACAGTTATCACCTCATGGGAATTACCACAGTATTTGAAGTGCAAGCCCTCCATCCTTGCTACCAATTTCATACCCTTTCTAGATATATAACATACCCCTGCCACCCCCTTTAGTTACTTTCATAGCAAGCTTTTTCATAACTAATGTATGCCATTATTCTACCCCTCTTTAAAAAATAACTGCGTATCCTCAGCAGGTGGGTAACTTGTACCTTGTGTGCAGTCTTTCCTTTAGAGTAAAACGGATTAAGAAGGGGTTGTGTTCCAAATACTGGCACATTCTGAGAATATGTCGCCTTTTTCATCCTTCAATCAGGTATTCGACTTGGACAAGAGAGAGGGAGAGACAATTCTTCTTAAGATTTAGATAAACACACTGTAACAAGCTCGCTTGATTTGATCTAATCTCTCTGTTGTTTCAAGCACCAGGGGGTCACTTCACAACAGCATCTATGAATACACAAAGTCATACTACGGTAGTACACTTTTATTTACTCTTACATGCCATCATGAATCGGTCACTAAATATTCAGTTCCCTTCTAGTAAAAATGCAAAGAGAGCACAGCCGAACTACTTGTACTAACTGCACTTAAATATTCTCTGAGTAATTCTGTTTTATTCACTTTTTAGATGTTTTGGGGCCAATTGTCAAATGCATGTAAGAGCACACCAGGAGTACTCCATCACAATCTCCAAACTGCATTTGTGAAATGGCCCTAGTAGATTTTAACCCTCAATTGGTAATGGTTGCCATTATAGCAGGTGCTTGACATAGCTCTGTGTTGGTTACAGTGCTTTGTGGCAGACTGCTTTCATGAAATTCAGCTAGAGTCTTTCACTTCACTGCATCCTCTCTTTTGCAGGTTCCTACAAGGCTTGCCCTTTTTCCCTTGCTCTTAAAGATTTATCTACAACCTTTATTCTTTGTGATATTTCAGCTCCACATGTATTCCCATTCTTACTCTGCTAATATGCAGCTCACAGTCCACATCTCTTTTTCCCAGGTCAGCTATCAGTGACAGAAAAATACCTACACAACATCAAGCGATAGATAGACAACAGCTAGCTTGAATTCAATGAAACTAAGAAACGGCTGTAAATGATGGGGCCTGATCCAGATCCCCTCAACATTGTCCCTCTATAGATCTTCTTCAACACACAAATACTAGTCAAACTCTATTCTCAAATTAGGAAGCAGCAATAGCTACCCTTTTCCAGCTTTAGCTCCTGAGACGCATCTGGCTGCTCATTACCAATAATTTACTTCCTGACATGGTAAATGCTTTGGTCCTCTCCTTCCTACACTACGCTATTCCACTGTATGCAGGATTCATACAATGACGCTTACATTTGCATCCAAAGACGCAAAAATATGTCTTTACTACAAAGCTTAACGAAATAACCTGCCATTTGCTTAGCCAATAGAATTACCACTTAGAAGTCTGGAAGGACTCTATGATTCTCCTTAGGCTATTGTTTGTCATTCCTTAAGTAAATCATAAAACTTTATGAGGTAATATGTGATAGATTTTGGGATCCCTAATTTTGAACTTGATCCTTCACATCATGAGACAATTCAGCTCAAGTTTGGGAAATTTTAGAAGCATTTTTAATAATAAGAAAACAATGCTTGCCCCATGGGGCTGTGTGGCAAAGCAGGGTCGAGGGGGGTGCACGGTGTCTGGCCCCCCTTCCCAGTTCTGTGTCCGGGCATAATCAAGGACTACCTCCGGAATCGGTGGGCGGCTCCCGAGGGGCGGCAGAGATTTTGTTTAGCTCTTTGGTGACTCTTCTCCGGGGAGCCTGCCTTGCATTTTTGAGTCCCGGTCGTGCATCCTGTAGCGCTCTGGTCTGGGGCCTGGTCCTCGAGGTGAGGTGTAGAAGGACGTGGCCGGATCGGCTAAGATGGCGGCCGGCGCCCCCCTATGCGGACCACATCCAGGTCCAACAGCTGCCGTGTGGATGAGATCAGGGTACTGGCGGCGCGAGAAAGAGCCCACGTCCAAAGATGTCCTGGCTGCACTAACGAACATGCACGAAACCCTGATCTGTAATGCCCGGGACTTGGGAAGAAGGATGGCCGCCATTGCTGTCCCGCCATTTCATACGGGCACAGTTCGACCTCAACGGAGTGCCGCCATGACCGCCTCTGTGTCCATGCGGAGTGCTCCAGCTACACCTAGTTCCCTGGAGCCGCTGAAAGACCCGGCTCCTTTTATCGCACTGGACAGCCTGGTGGTGCATGCGAGTGTCTCCTCTGGACACATGTCTATTTGGAGGCTGGGAAAACAACGCCGATCTATTTCTTTGGACTGCCCCGGCGCTGTCTCAGCGCTTGCCGGGTTGTGTGACTCTCCCTCCTCGGACGATGAGACTGTGTTCAGCCTTGGGGATGTTCTCGGGGTCAATTACAACGCGAACGGATCTCCGCCATGCATGTTCGGATGGGTTTGGGTTGCTGAAGTCCCACGCAGTGGCAACTCGGCCTTGCCCGCACGGATCACTTGGTCCCTCCACGCCGCTCTGTGTACCGATTGATAAGTGGACGTATGTTGGTTCCATTGATAGACAAGGCCAGGGATGACACCGTCCAGAGTCTAGTGGACTTATTGTTGGCTGACGGTGCTTGGGGGACATTTGACCGGGATTATAAGGCTGGTTTGGTCGACGATTGACGTTCTCCACTGATATTCTGTTCTCGCATTTGGGATGTCTCCTGAGCCAAGGGGTGTAGGGTGGGGCCGGGTGGCAAGATTGAGGGCCCTCCTCCACTTTTTTCTTCTCTTCTTCTTTCTCCTCTTTTCTACATTTCGGGTCTCTATTAGGGCAATAGGCACGCTGCTGGGGGGGTAGGCCATGGCCATTTGCAGGGGTGCAGGGTGGGGGGTAAGGGGGATGGGGTTTGTTAAATTGTCCGTTATTTGTTTCTATGGCCCTTTAGTCTTTCTCCTTCTTTAGTGTCGTTGATCGTCATGTCTCCTACAATGTGTTTCGCATTGAGGCGTGGGGTTGAGCTTTGCTACGTAACGGGTTTGTGCCTACATTTATCCTGACTTGCTTACCTTCTCCCCACTGCTTCATTTGTATTTGTACTATTTGCGGATATCCTGATTTATGCTCACTATTGTGGGACCATGTATGACTGTATGGCACTTACTCTTTGTTTTTCCTTTATTATAAAATGAACCTTTATACTCCTGCATTCAGACCTGTACACCTCAATACAAGTTGTGTCCTGAACATTTGTAAGACCCCGGTTTTCGAACTGCTATAACTTTTCACATTGCCTTGCTGTACTTTTGCTCTGACTAGCGGCCGGCCGGGGTGGTTGTAGGCCCATACTTGTAATTGCTTGAAGTAATAATAAAGGTTCACCAAAAAAAAAAAAAAAAAAAAAAAACAATGCTTACTTTAGATAGAATTACATTAGCTTTAATATGCCTTAACTAGTTTGCATATATATCATTTCACATTTGTAGAAAGAAAGTTCACTTTTATTTTATGTGAACAAACATCCCCCACATGTGTGTGTTTCTCTGTCTCTTTTTCCATTTCAGAAAATCAGTCAAATAGAAGCTTGATTCATGACCGTGTTTGTTGTATTAATAAATTGCATTAATGTGCCTCACAATGAAGCCCTGCTCAGGATGTTCCTGTCTTTGCATCATTCAAGGTCCTTTGCTCAAGTATTTTTCTGTGAAAATTCATTAGCTGAAATGTCTTTTTCATTTCTGTTTATATAATTGTCATTCCATCTCTTTCATTTCCTATGCATACTTCTTTATTATTATGTAGCAAATCAGGTGTTACACGATGTATCTTATTTAATGCATCTTGTGTATTTGAAAATTGGTCGGTTTAGGTGAATCTAGCTTTTTAGCCTGGCCCTTTTAGCTCTTGTCTCACCATACTGAGGCGCATATTTACAATGAAGTGGCAGAGTATGGTGTAGGTTTAAAATTGCTAATGCTGATCCACGTCAATTTAAAAATGCAGGGGCGCACGGTATTCACAAGAACACGGTGCATCCCTGCGCTTCCCCTAGTGCTGGCGCTAAATCTAGCTACCTAGCACCAATACAGGTTTCCCTGCGCCATAGTGTAAGGGTATCAGCATTGCAGGGAATGATTGTTCTTGTGCAGGAAGGTTTTCCTTCCTGCACATAAACAATCACCAATGGATTTGTAACTTTTATGTGTGCTTTGCATGGCCTCATAGATATGGAGTAAGACAAAGCAGCCCAAATCTCTGCCTTGCCTTACTCTTCATCAAGGAAGAACTCCACAGGTGTTGCAGTGGGTTTTCCCACTCAGCACCCAGATTTACTTAATCATGTAAACTTGGGGCAGAGCTGTGGAAAAAAGACACGGAGGCAAGGAAATGGTTCCGAGGGGTGTAATCCACATTCACGTCTTGTCTTATCCAAAGTCCAGTTCATAATGTAACATTCTTTTTCCTATCCTTCTAACCCCCATCCCTCTTTGAAAGATGCTCACATCCCACTCGTGCACAGAACACTCTACAGCACGCTACAGACAGGAGACGCAATATAGAGTACAATTCCTCGTGTCTATCGTGTGCAACATAGTACATTATACAACCCAACGCACCTTCCCCTTTATAATTTAAACAAAAAAATAATTACAAAAATAAGATACAACAACAATACATATATATATATATATATATATATATATATATATATATATATATATGTATATATATATATATATATATATATATATATATATATATATATATATATGTATATATAGTTTGAAAAAATAACACATTTAAATAATTATCTAATTTCCAATATATTTCTTTATGTGAAATATGAATTCATAACATAGTATTCGTACCTTACAGGTAAGCGATGAGCTCTAACACCCCTTGTAGTAGAATCACCAGAAACATTAGGTGCATGACACTCATCATTTTGTGATTTAATGTCCAAAAATACATTGCTGTCATGGTCACTTTCAGAAAATGTCTTCCTTTAAATATAGACACCCTACTTAAATTCCATACACTACCTCCTTCTACCCTGACAGCATGTCTGAAAACTTACACAACTCTTTTAGGTTGTGACCAAACAGGAAATCCCTTTAAAACTCCCTTTTTTTTTTTTTTATTCGAACAAAATTTCCAAGTGAAATTTCTTGTTTACTTCTAGATCCTTGTTTCTTTTCCATTTTTTATGTCTTCTTTGTAAGCATTTACTCTACGACGAACTAAATCATAATCACCATTAGAAAAATGGCTGCTATCATTAAGATTCTTTTTTAACCACCATGGAGTGAGTTTGGTACTAGGTTTGCGACCTCTCAAAAGCTCAAATGGACTAACTAGAGTAAGGGAATTGGGTGAAGTTCTATATGACAGCAACATGGACTGTAATGCATTATGCCAATTCAAACCACCCCTTACAGAAAGTTGAATAGCTTCCTTTACCACCCGGTTAAATCGTTCAACCTAACTATTTGCTTCCGGGTGGAAAACAGCAATTTTTTATGTACAATCCCACATTTCTTTTAAAAAAAAGTTCAATTTCTTTACTAATAAATTGTGGTCCATTGTCGGTAACTACCTCTTCTGGAATCCTTTCTCTACAAAATACATCATATAAAAACTCTATTACATTCTTGGACGTGACATCTTTTACCATTTTAAGTTCAGGCCATTTTGAAAAATAGTCGATTAAAACAATCCCAAATTTCCCATGTTCAGAAAGAACACCAAATGGTCCAATAACGTCAAGACCAAGTTTTTCGCAATGGACTAGGCGGATATTCCACTGGACAAGGTTCAGAATGTAAGGCTACAACGGATTTATCACTGTTGGCACACTTTGTACAAGATCGTACAAAATGTTCCACACTTACATCAATTCCTGGCCACCAAAAGAATTCTCTTATATGTCTTCTTGTGTATGAAATGCCTAAATGGCCTTCGTGTGCAATTCCAATGATGATACTGCTCAATGAATGAGGAGGCATGAACTCATCTCCCCTCATAAGTAATCCATTTTCAATTGCTAACTCATCTTGAACTTTTAAGTAACTCTTCATTTCGCCATACACTTTTCTTTGCTCAGGCCACCCTTTAAAAATATTTTTTTTTAACATTTGTTAATGCTACATCTTTCTCCATTTCTTGTGACCAAGATTCTTCATATAAATTCATTTGCTCACCATATATTAAATTGACATCATGAGAGGTAAAAGCAACCTCACATTCATCATCCTCTTTATTATCCTGAAAAGAAGAGTGTAACCTGGACATGCAATCTGCATGAGTATTCATTTTACCTTGCACATATTCAATCTGATATTGGAATGACTACAAATTCGATACTAATCTAGCAAGACTTGCAGACATTGTTCGTCCTCCACCTGGTGCCCTCATGTAAATCAGAGGTTTATGATCTGTTTTTATGGTGAATCTTGTGCCCCACAAAAATGTTTTGAAATGTTCTGTCCCCAAACACATGCTAGCAGCTCTCTTTTGATAATTGAGTAATGTTTCTCAGCGTCTCTTAATGATCTTGATGCATACGCTATTATCCATTCTTTCCCATAATCTCTTTGCATGAGAACAGCACCTAATCCTGTGTTGCTTGCATCAACCATAATGATACATTTTTTCCCAGGAACAAAAGGTTTCAAACATGGAGCATTTACTATGAACTTTTAAAAAATTTCAAATGCTTTTGTCGTATCACAAGACAATAGAAATTTTGCATTCTTCTTTAGAAGGGATCTAAAAGGATCCACTTTTGATGAAAAATTGGGTATATATTTTGCATAGAATTCAATTAATCCTAAGAATGCTACTAATTGTTCCTTCGAAGAGGGTACAGGAGTGCGTTAAGAATGCTTTCTACATGTTTGTATTTTGGTTTGATTCCCATTCCATGGATGGTGTGCCCTAACTACTCTACCTCCATCGCTCTGATTTTGCATTTATCAAGACGTAGTGTAAGTCCTTTAACAGATAATGCTGATATTACTTTTTTTAAGTTCTCATCATGTTCCTCAACATTTTTCCCAAATACAAGTATATAATCTTGAAAAGCGATGGCACCAGTTAAACCTTCAAGAGTCTCTTTCATCAGCCTTTGGAAAACTGATGCTGCGCTTGCCAGACCAAAAGGCATTCGTTTATATCTAAAAAGACCTTCAGGCGTGATAAACGCTGTAAGGTTCTTTGATTCATCATCCAAAACTACTTGATGATATGCATTAGCCAAGTCAATACATGAGAATACTTGTGCTCCTGCTAACATTGAAACCATCTCATGTAGATTTGGCAATGGATGAGCATCAACCAAAATTGCATTATTGAGACTACCAAGGTCCACACATAATCTAAGTTCGCAATTAGATTTAACTGAAATCACAATCAGAGAAACCCAAGGAGATGTTTCGATGGGTTCAATAATGGTTTTTTTGTATAAGTCTTTAAGTAAGATTTTTTGTTTATCTCTGTAAGTGAGAGGAACATTTCTCACTCTGTGCCGAACTGGCACTGCATTATCAATCAGTTTAATAACATGTTTAAACTCTTGGTATTCCCAAAGTTTCCCATTAAAACATCAGGAAATTTCAACTTTAATTGGTGTAACGTATTGTTATGGTCACTTCCATCAGAATTGGCAGGATCAATAGCATACACAGGGGGATTTGCTCTAGGGTCAACTTTAATTCCTAGTTGTTCTTGGTGGGGCCATCCCAAAAGAGACTGTCCTGATTTAGCTAGGTAGATTGTTCCTAAAATTGAACTGTTTGCAAATGTTATGTTTCCCCAAAAGAAACCAACTAAGTCAATCTTATGCCCTGTGTAACCACCAGGTGTAACATCAGGTTTGGATAATTCCTTTTCAGGCCAATTACTCTTGACTACATCAAGACCAATTATGGTATACCATGCACTCGAGTCAACCAAAACCTTCACTTTGATATCATCAATGGTTATGTCACAGGATGGAAATTTACTTACACCTTCACTGCTGCAAATATTAATAACATCGTTGATATCATTATCTGATGAACATTCATAATCATCACAATCTTGAACAACTAAGCATGGGCGAATTTTGCGAATTCGCGATCCGCGGATTTGCGAATTCGCAATCCGCAAAATTCGCCCATTCATGCGAATTTGCGGATTTTTAAATTTTTGCGTGTTCTCGGGTCTTCGCGGGGCACTTTGCGTGTTCACGGGTGTTTGCGGGGCGCTTTGCGTGTTCGTGGGTTATTTTTTTTGCCTGGTTAAACACTGCCACCCTCTCATTTTTTATGCCCTTCTGCCCTCTGTACCACTCGTTTCTGTGCCCTTCTGCCCTCTGCCCCACTCATTTTTTATCCCCTTCTGCCCTCTGTCCCACTTTTGTGCCCTTCTGCCCTCAGCCCCACTTAGAATGGCGCCGGCAAGCTGCCAGCGCCATTCTAAAATAGCTACAAAGAGCTTCAACAGGAAGCTCTAATAGATAAAGTAAAGCAGGTGCTCGAGTTGAAGGTCAAATTAAGTTACACAATCATTAATCACCCCAAGTTTGGGGTGATTAATGATTGTGTAACTGATTTTGACCTTCAACTCGAGCACCTGCTTTACTTTATCTATTAGAGCTTCCTGTTGAAGCTGACTTTTGTAACTATTTTAGAATGGCTCTGGCAGCTTGCCGGCGCCATTCTAAAAGAGTTACAAAAGTCAGCTTGAACTTTTGACCCAATCCGTTCCGCTCGCGGATTTTGCGGGAAATTCGCGAATCTCGCGGATTGCAAATTTACCCAAAATCCACGAGCGGAATGGATTTTCCGCCCATGCTTATGAGCAACATTAACTTTCTTATTAATAGTATTGCAACATTTGCTAAAATGACCTTTCTTGTTGCACTTAGAGCATATTTTATCAAAAGCTGGACACATTCTGAAATTCGCCAAATGACTTTGACTCCCGCATCTAAAGCAAGACCATTGATTGTTCCTTTCATAATTTTTTGTATTCCTATGTTTCCAATAATTTTTAGTAAAATGTTCATTCTTTTGTGTAGAGAATTTTTTTCTGTTTGTCTCCTTCTTTGGGTACGATAAATACATCACCGTTGTCATTTCCTCCTATTTCTTTTACAAATTTCTCTGAGTGTTCAATAGATCTTGCAATATCTATAGCCGCATTTAGGGACATGTCTGACGTGGTCCATAGTCTCTCTTGTACTTTTTTATTATTAGTTCTCATCAATATTTGATCTCTAAGTACTTGTTCATACGTAATATGTTCAAAATCACACGTGACAGCAAGTGATCCGAGAGCTGACACAAAATCCTCAATAGATTCATCTGCATGTTGTTTACGGGAGTAAAACACGAACCTTTCCATTACAATATTCTTTTTTTTTCCAAATCTTATTTTCATTTGTTCAGAAGCATAGTCATATACATTTTTATCACCAGGGATAATTAACGCAGGTAAAGTGTTGAATTCCTTTAGACCAATTCCACCAAGACAGTGCTTCAGTAATGAAAGTTTCCTCTCAGGTTCACATTCTGCTCCTTCTAAGATTTCAACATAAGCCAAAAACACTGGCTCCCAGACTTCCCAATCCATAGGAGGTTCACCTTTGTTTGCCAAGAAAGATGGTGGTGTAGCAATTCCACTCATTTCATTTATTTATTCATTATTATTTTTTTTCAAAGAATTATAATAACTATGCAACTGAAATAGTTATTTCCCAATAAAGTTTGTTAAAAAAAATGGAAAAAAAAGATGTGCATGTCATCAAATTTTATTTGTCATAGGTTGTATTCTTCTCACTTTTCCTTTGTTTATTTAATTTTGAATCCATAAATCGTCGTCTGATGTAATGTAACAGTGTAAATAACTCTGAGTTGACCTTTGCGCAGAGAGATAGATCCGATCTAAAATGGCGATTTGAAGCATGACCTTTGCGCGATGATGCGTGAGGAAACGTATTGCATCTTACGTTCTCGCCACCACACGTGCAATGTTGTCAGACTTACTCCGCCGTCGGAAATCAACTCACGAACAATGCTGTGTTGTAATTTGGCAGCGATTAGGTTAGCATTAGGGGAAGCCATCCTGCATTTAGAGACTATCTTGTCTGTTTTATGGAATCCATTTTTTATTTCTGTCAGCCATTTTGTTTGCCATGTGCTACCATGTGCTCGCCATGTGCTCTGTCCTACCATCCTGTTAACTGCTCTTGAAATCTGCCTAGAGATGAGATATATTTAGCCTTTTCTGCTTCGCACATGCTCAGTTGAGCTTGCAGTTGTCCCCAGTCTGTAACTGTCAGGATGTGTTCGCCAGAATTAGCAACTGTTAGCTCCTCCCACTTGTTGACTGTGCATTTTCTGTATGACCTTATATGTACCTAAAACCAGCATTTCGTACTTGTACCGCCTTCATTTGAGCCCCTGTGTGGGTATAAAAGGACCAAGCGCCTTCCATTCAGGGTGCTACATCATACATTACCAAAGGGTGTTGTGTGAATGTAGTTCCACCTTGTTAGAATCGGCTGGTCTCTAGTTGGCAGAGGTACACACTTCTGACAAATAGGGACCCACCTCCTCTTGTCATGGCAAGGGGATCACACACTCAGATAACCCCTGCTCACCCCCTTGGTAGCTTGGCAGAGCAGACAGGCTTATCTCAGAGGCAGTGTGTTAAGCATTTATGACCACATACAGTAATAAAGTGAATACACCACAAATGGACACAACACAGAAGGTATTATAAAAATAAGGATGTTTATATAAGGCTTAGCACAAGACCAAATAACGAAAAAATATACCACAATCTCAATAAATACTCTTTGGAAGGAAAAATGATAGTTCAGGTAAAGTTTCTTCTTAGTAAATAGTTCTTTAACAACAAAGGTAACTCTTCCTCTCTAAAGCACAGTTCTTGGCAACAATGTAACCCCCACCGGAGTCACACGACGTCGAGGCAAAGCTATTCCAAAGGTTCGGCGTCAACCGCGAGGAGCGCTACGTTGAGTCCAGAGTCGGACAGACTCCAGAAAACGATGATCCACGGCATCGAGAAGTATCGACGTCAAGGCGTCGACGTTGATCGAGCTTCGGAGTCGGGGCGATCCGCAGCGGCGTCAAGAGATGTCGGGCCGGAGCAGCGCTCACGGTGGCGAAGCAGGACACGGCGGCGGCGGCGATGTCGTTGTTACAAGAGTGAGCAGCGCTCACGGCGTCGATAGGGGCTGCGATGTCTAGGTGACCGGTAGCGGTGTCGCTACTGGCGTCGATCGGGCCCGACGGCCGGTGCGGGACACTGGAGTCGTATTCACGATGTCGAGCTGCATTCGGCGTCATCGGCGTCGTCGTGATTGCTGGTTTCTTCAGATGTGCTGGACTCCCACGTCCCAGCAAAAGGCAAATTTAGCAGATGGTGAAGTCCTTTAGCCTGTGACTTCAACTGGAGACTGGCACTTTTCCAGCCCTTGGAGATTTTCTTGGCAAAGCTTGAGAGTACACACTCAGTTCCTCTCTCCATGTTCCTTGGCAAAAATGAAGAAGCAACTGCAGGATTCCCCCCAGCAAACAGCACTCTGGCAGAAGGGGTAGGCAAGTCCTTGGATCAGCAGGCTTCTTGTCCTTGGTATAGGTGTCCTTGTCAGAAGTGATCTAAATTCCTTGGTTCAGGGGTCCTTCTCTTATACCCCCTTTCTGCTTTCATCCCTTTGTCCATGCAGGGGGATTTCCCCCATCCTGGGTTTGTTGTGGGTGTTGCCAGGCCGAGGCACCTGGCCTATTCACTGTGCAGGGCAGGGTCTTCAGCCGCCCGGCAGGAGGTGGAGCCAGCATTGTCACTGGCAGGGGCAGAGCCATCAGTCGCCCGGCAGGAGGTGGAGCCAGCATTGTCACTGGCAGGGGCAGAGCCATCCGTCGCCCAGCAGGAGGTGGAGCCAGCATTGTGTCAGGCAGGGCAGGCTATCAGGAACTACCCTTCCCCCACTCTAAACGCAAATGCCTCATTCACCCCACACTGACTTATTCAGACTTCTGAGCCACCCAGCCCCTGTCACACACACACCAAACCAGCAGAGACTGGTAAATATTAAGACAAGAAACTAGTCACTTTCTAAAAGTGCTAGTTTCAAACTCAGAATCTAAAAACCATCCATCCTAAAGGATGTGTTATTAGATTCTGAGTTCAGGGATACTAAACTCGACTTTCAACCATGCTCTCTGAGTCTGTTAGGATTATATAGTGTAATAATTCCAGCAGCCCCGTCTGGCCTAAGGAGAGCAGGTAGCCTTATAATAGTGAAAAACGAAAGTGGCTGTAATTCACTATTAGGACATACCACACACATCAGGGCTTGTCCTACCTTATGCTTACAATGCACCCTGCCCTTGGGCCTACCATAGGGGTGACTAACATGAAGTTAAGGGAAGGTTTTAGGGACTGGCAAGTAGGTGTACTTGCGCAGTCAGCATGGCAGTACCAAACTGCACGCAGGTTCTGCAATGGCAGACAAAGCAATATTCCAGCAAAACATTGTAAACAGAGAGGCTCATGCCAATGATGCCAGGTCTAACACACCTCATGAGGTTTATTAAACTCTGTATTTTCTATTTCAGTTTCTGTGCCAACTTCTTCCTATTGGTCTAGGGACTCTGTGCAGAGAAGGGCGAATCCCTTGCACTGGTAGGCCTTGCGATGAAAGCTGTGACTGTTCGCAATGAGATAGTCAATACGTTTCTTCCCGTAAAAGAAGGATTTGATAAAATATGTATATATATTTTTTTTTAAATAAAAATTGAGTACTTCATGTAGTATAATTGACAGTACCTCAAAAGCTGTTTTATTCCTCCTCAGATGATTTGAAAATCCTTACTGTTTAAGTACCTTTTCAAAACAATAATTTCCTCCGCTTCCTTTAATGAATTTAAATTGCAGATTCTTGAATTGGTCTTTATGATGAAATCTTAGTTTAGTAGTCCGTTCCCTGTCGTCGCCAGTGTGGAAAAAAGACACATAGGCAAGGATATGGTTCTGAGGGGTTTAATCTACATTCACGTCTTGTCTTATCCAAAGTCCAGTTCGTAATGTAACATTCTTTTTCCTATCCTTCTAAACCCCATCCCTCTTTGAAAGATGCTCACATCCCACTTGTGCACAATTCACTCCACAACAACACACGACAGACAAGAGACGCAATATAGAGTACAGTATCTCGTGTCTACCACGTGCGACATAGTACATTATACAACCCAACAAGAGCCAAAACCTTACACCTCCCCAGAGCAGGCATAACAAGGAGAAATATTTGTATTTCTTTTCGTTTTTTACTCTTTCCAGAAAAAGGAAAACGTCTCTCAGGATTTTTTGTGCACTAAAGTGTCCCTTACTGCACAAAACCAATCCTGCCTGCAATGGACAATGGAGGTACCCTTGAACCATGGTGAAAGGGTGCCTACGTTGGTGCTAGGCAGAAAACTGTGTACCAGCAAAAAGGGAAAGGAAAGGAATGTAACGTATTTTATAAATTGGGTGCATTCCGTCCCTGGCGTAGGGCAGCGCATTATGAAGTCTTGCGGCGCTGCCCTACTCCAATTCCTCATAGACTTTTTCTTACTTTCTTTGGAGGAAAACTTTATGTCAGTCCATTCGCTGAGCTATTCTTTGATTGTGGCTACTACATGCTTTAGAGGTTTACTGTCTGCCAATTCTCTTGAATTTTTCAATTCTGACTTATTATGATTGCTGTTTCCTCATTATTTAACAACTTTTATCTTCTGTAATGAACTTATTTTTTAATAAACCCCTATGGTTTTGGCTTAAATTTTTGTCTTGTAGTAGAGGTATCATTTATCAACATGGGACACAGTCTTATGAAGGCTCAGACAGTCCCAATCCTATAACTTAGGCCTCTTTATTGTTTTAATTAGATCATCGACAAGGCTTGCAAAGTAATACTTTATTGCTAAGCTCCCTTTGTCATCTTCCTGTGTGTAATTGTTTCTTGTCACAGGGACATTCAAGTTGTGCTGCATTTAGCTGGAAAATAGCAGCATTTGTTGACATATTTGAAGTGTGCAACAGAACATAGCAAAATCTCATACACAAAGCAACATAACAACACAATTAAAGCATAGGTCACAACACAATAAAAAAGTCAGCACAGAACGCAACAAAACAACTGCTGTGCAACACAATGCAATTATTTTGCAGTGATGCAACACAAAAACGCAGCAGCACAAAAAACAACAGAACACATCACTGCCACAACAAAATTTCACACAGCAAATGGGCTCAAACATTCTAGTCATATTTTACCACCTCGAAAAGCCTGATTTAAAAATATTGTCGTAAAAGGTTTTTGGACCAAGCACTGCCTAATTAACCACCAAGGAATTGAAATAATGCCAGTCAAAAATGCTTTGTGGTCTGGCCCTAAGTGCCTGAGCTTTAAACATGGTTCCAATCACAGCTGCAGCACCTGACAAAACAAGCATTTGCAATGCAAATTGGTGTCGCATTTGTGATTCAAGATTCAAGCGGTCCCTGAAACATTCTTTGACTGCAGTAACAAATAGTTTGGCGCAAGTTATCATTATTATTTTTTTAAAGGGCAGAAATATTTTTTTCTAAGCTTAAGTAAATCCAGGAAGATAGAAAACGTAATTGGTGGAGGTAGGGGGCCTAACTGAGTTTCACACATGCTACACTAAATCTTCATAGTACCTTAGTGAACAACATATCAAGCAAAATGGCAATAATTGTTGCTTTGCACTGGGGTACAGCCTACTGTCAAAATCTTGGCTGTTAAAATTCTGAATCTAAAGTGTAGTTTGTGTATTTATTTGATTTAGTCCCTTTAATTAGACTATGTGCTGGGCAGTAGATACATCTCCGATATTCTTCCAAAATTACATCTGATATTTAGTTGACAGGAGGTTAACTATTGTAAATATTTGTACCTTTCAGGAATGCCAAATTAATCATAGACTTAAATAAACTGTAGCAGCCTATTGACATGCTTATAAACACTCTATATACCATGCTAATCCTCCAGGGCAACAAAAAAAGTGCAATGCCTGTTTCCAGTCTTATCTGACTCCGGGGCATTGACTGTCTGAGATTAAACCTTTCACCTGTCCAATGAATACTGGTCAAATCAGGATTTTGATTGTGGGTAACCTGAAAGGACACTGTCCCCCTACACTTTCCAACAAACAGGAATATGTTTACATGCATAATCATCGATTGTTTGATTAGCGTTTCTCCAGCTAATGGAATTACCATTTTACCCCATTGATAATACTAAAACTGCGTAGCGCAAGGGTTGCAAGGTTAGGTGGTCACTTTAATTTATCATCAATTTTAATTCAAAGCAAGACGTTCACTCGAAGTGCTCAGGTTTCTGTGAATTGACTGGAAAACATATTGCATGAAACGTCATATACTTCATGTTTGACAAATTCAACACAAAAAAAACTGTCATTGTTAAAACCACCATGTCGATTCAGTGGACTCTAAAGGATACCACTTCATTACACTGTACCACATATGCTGTTTTTTTCTCCACGTGTCAACTATGATAACTGTAAAGCATAAATGGAGGAGCCAATGTCAAATACAATGAGGATCTAGAATAATTGGGGCGATACAAATATATAAGAGTCTGTTACTGTACAATTTTCAATAATAGTGATATGTGGGCCTTGGCCCCCGTGAATTCCATAGGAGTGAGCACTTGAGAAAAATCTTGTTTTCCCAAGCCTTTTCTCCTGATTTTTTGACATGTGAAATGTGTGCTTGGGGAAGGGCCTATCATGCATAGTTTAAAAGCAAGGTCTGTCACGGGCTTCGTGTATGACGCAAGAGATCATTATCATTCCACAGTTCCCCGACCAGCGTAGGCCTCTCTCTCTGCCAATCTCCCCTTTCACGCCTCCTTGATTCCGAACAGCCTTTTGCGGCTCATTCATGACAATCCAACTTTCCTCTTTTTCCCGAACTATCTGCCATTTTTAGGCCCCTGGTTCACACTGCCTCTCAACCCCCCAGTTTTTACTTGTTTAGTTAAACATTTCTCCCTCCCATTATCTCTCTGCCAGTCTTTCTACCTTGCCTTCCTCGTCACTTCTCCTGCTAGGGCTGGCCTCTCGAGCTCTTAGAGTTCTGTTGCAAATGGAGGCAAGAGGGACCCAAATGTGCCAGCAAGACCAGCTACGTAGAAGGCAGGTTTAGAACTCAGGGGCAACATCACTTCCGGTAGCTGAGAAAACACCAATGTGGCCAGAGCTCATTATTAGAACGCTACATCCAAGCAATTTTAATGTCTATGTCACTTCCAGCTCAGGAGTTGTTATTGCAAAATCACAGAGACAGGTTACTGTACAATATTTTGTTCAAAAAAACTTTATCAGTATTTAGGTAAATATTAAATATAGATGTGGTAGTGGGACTGACAGCCACTAACAACAAGCATTTGCAATGCAATAGGATTCGCATTTACGTGAGACCTGTTGCATTTTAACCAGGAGAGTGGGTGGGCGAGAAGGCACGGACTGCGGGAGGGAGAGGCACGAGAAGAAAATAGTGCTCATAGCATAAATAAAACATACTGTGCAACACTTGAAGTAAAGGGGCCAGTCGCCTTGGAAGAATACAAATGACAAGATGCCCGTCATAAGGAGGGACTAACAAGCCTAAAAGAAATCGGAAGGCAGCATTTAGGAACTAAGCCGATGAAAAAGATGGGCGGAGAGTGGGCGGAGAGTGGGCGGAGCTCCATGGAGCTTCCACTCCATCCTGAAAACTGCATGCCTCACAAAGCGAGCAGCACATGAACACTGCCGCTATAGGCTCGACCTAAAAATTATATGTGATTCTATAGCTTTGTCCGCAAAAACCTGCAGTACAAAATGCATTAAATGTTCTGCAGCATGCTCATTTCATTCATGGCAGCAAGGTTTCTGTAAAAATAGTTCACTAAACAGGAGACAGAACATCACCATTGACATCGCTATCCTCTTCGAGAACAGTTAGCTGAAAGCAACAAGAGGCTATAGGTTAACAAAGCACCAGAAGGGGCGTCCCATATGCCAAGAATTACCTTCAGAGGACTAGTACCAACATTTTCCCATCAGTGCCAGTTATACCAGAAGTATAGCCAGTTCATTCATGGGATGAAAAGAACCACAAGATTTCTGGTTAAGGGGGCAGATTTCAAAGTTTAATGGAGAAAATACATATCAGCTGTTCGCAAACTTTTATATGTTAAATGCCAACTTTCTTGCGACAATAATATTCAAACGTGGTTTCTGTGCATCAATTCAAGAAAAAATAATTAATTGTTACTGAATAGAATTGTAACTGCTGCTTGCTGAGTAGGTATAGCTTTGCTTTCTGCAAATTCTCTTTGTTTTCAAAGCCTTGGTTTCTTGATGCTTAAAAATACCATGTAAATATCAATGGAGCATTATCTGAAGCACAATATGCCTATAATTACAAGCCAGGTCTCATAATTTACGTCTTCCGTGATCCAGAATTTAGCAAGCCACATTTTATAATTTGGTTGTGTGTGCTGAATAATTCCAGTGGCCCGGATGATAACCATACGTGGTTTATAAAATGAGGAGAAATAATATATAGTGGGATACCGTAATTGCAAGACCTTTATCACCCTAAGGTTTAAAAAAATATAGGCAGCTCATAGCATTGAGAAATCGAAAGATATATATGACATAGAACTAATATGGAAAAGAGCATAATATGCAATTCTAACAGGCTATCGTGTCTAAGCAACAGCAACATGACTTCTGTAAAATGCCATTATAATGATGCTTCAGTGCTGTACAGTTGCAAATGCCAGTGAACGTTTGCTTAATTTTCTACATAAAAACCATTCTTGCATGTGGTACTGCTCAATTCAGGAATCCCGTATATATCTGAAGCATAGGGTTATATAAAACGTTACCCTAACAAGATGGAACACCAGCTCTGAAGAGCCCTACTTGTGGCATGTCACACCCAAGAAATCAACAACAAATACAAACATAAATTAAATGGCTGCTTCCATCCACGCTCAAGGGTTTTGGTTTCTCACAACATCAAACCTGTTCAAATGTAAATAATTATAGCTCGTGTCTTAGCAGTTACAGCTTCCAAAAATGACGCTCTGCCCAACAAACATGTCCAACAAAGAGAACCCCCATGACACGCAGTTTGATATATATATATTTATATCAAATGTCATGATGTGCGAAATAAATGTCATAATTTGGCTTACAATGTAGTCGAGAAATGGAGAGATTGCGGGGCATATACACCAGAACTAGCGGTCGCAAAACAGTCATACTTAGGGCTCAGAGTCGCAATTAGGAAGGGACGCCCTTGAAAGACCCCTTCCTAATTGCGAGTCACAAACGCTATTTAGAGAGTCACAAATAAATTGCGACTGCTAAATAGCATTTGTATAGGGTCCTGTAGTGTATTTTGCATGTGCAAATGGGTTGCAGACCCGTTTGCGCATGCAAAATACGGGTTGCACATCTGGCGGGATTTCCTTTACCATGCATGCCTGTATCACGCACATTTTTCACACACATATACCTTTACCACTCATGCCATCAAAATTAAAATGTAAGTATTTCTTAGGTAAAAGAAAAATATATATGTGAATTTTGACAAATAAATTCACTCTATCTGGTAGTTGGGGAGAGGGGACACGAGCATTAGTGCAAGACAGCGTTTAAGGGCACTAAATGCATAGAAAATGAATAAGAAACAAACCTTGTACGTCAGAAATCACACAAATAAATTGACAACATCACATGGAGTTACTTAATGAAGGGGTAGAGATGATCCGATTGAATTGGTGCACTAGCCCAGTTGTATGAACTAATGTGGCAGCAAACTATGTTACAAATTTAGGCAAAAGCGAGGAAGGACAGCAACGATAATGAATTAAGAAACTGTAGTAACGGGTACTATGGGCACTTGCCCATGATTCTGGTTGAGACTGTCAAGTTTAGAATTACCCGTATGTATATTAAAATATGTATATTGTGTGCCAAATACTATGTTGCAAAAATAGTAAACTTGCAATACTTCTGTATACTCGCCAAGCAAGCACAAAAGTTGGTGTGGTAACAGGAGAGATCAATCAGCCCGGAGCGTTATGTAAGGTAAATAAGTTACAGTACAATGTGGAAAGATACTGAGTAGCAAGGTAATCTGAGATGCCCGCGCCTATTCCCCACAATACTCCTGAAAACGGGGCCAGAGAACCCGCAAGTGCCCCGGCGCCGGTAGCGGTTCTGAAGGAGACTGGCTGGGCGTGATCTGAGCTGCTGGCGGCACTGCAGCGCCGAGATCGGCCGCCGATCGCAGCGGCCGCCTGAGCGGAGGGAGAGACGGCGGCGCGCAAGATGGCGGCCGCGACGGAGCCTTGACTGCTCGAGGGCTGCGCAGCGGTCCACACACCCGAAGCACACCGAAGGGGCGCGGCCGCCGCCACGGACGATTCCGACGGCGATCCCCCCGCAGCGGGAGCAGCTCCGTGACCCTCGGCAGCGGTGCGCGGCGACCGCGACCGCCAGAAGAAAGGGCCGCCAGGTACGCCACTGCAGGCGGAGCTCCCAGGCGGCTTCGATAGCCAGGAGTGCGGTGGGACGAACTGCGCCCAGCCCTGGGCACCGAACTTGATGTCGGGTGAGCGGGAACAGCCCTGAGAGGCGGACCACGGGGGACGGGAACTAGTGCAGCACGGCCCGGGCCCCCCCCGCCCCCCATCTCCTTTCTCTTGTCGCCCCCCCGCCGCGGAGGCTTGAATGGTGGATGCAGATATAGCGGAGGCGCCCTGCAGGCCAGCGGAGGTCCCCCGGCAGCGCCAACCCTCCAATAGCGCGGCACACCTGAGCCGCTAGCCCAGGAGAGGGTAGACGGTATACCTCAGTCCCCAGGGGGCAAGCAGCACGGCAGGCGCTGCTTCTGGAGTGCGGCAACAGCGCAGCGGGTACCCGTGGCGCATAGGAGCCGACCACGTGGCTGGGGCCCGAGGGGAGAGAGAGCGATCATCCACAGATCCCGGGGGCCGAGAATCACGACAGGCGCCACGTCTGGGACGCGACATCTGCGAAGCGCAACCCCATAGCGCACAGGGACAGGCCGCGAGGCTGTGGCCCGGGGGGGTCTCAGCCAACCGGGCTGGCCGAGCAGGACGAGGTCAGCCACAATGGGGAAGCCGAGGACCAAGGCGGAGGAGGCAGCGACGTCTGATGCGGCGGAGGGGGGCCCCACCGGGCAGTCGGACCTGCAGCGATTGCAGGACCGGATACTGGAAGCCATAACGGCCACTCGAGACGCGCTCCACAACGACATAGCGCAAGTGGCGTCAGGACTGGGCTTGCTCCGGGCGGACCACGATAAATTAAAAGACAGGGTCAAGGACGCTGAAACGGTGATCAAGGACCTGGCGCCAGCTCACAAGGTGATGGAAGGGAAGCTAACGGAAGCCCTGGACCGCATACGCACCCTGGAAAGGCGGGCGGAGGACGCGGAAAATAGAAGCCGGCGCAGCAATGTGCGGATCGTAGGCGTACCGGAGACGGAGGGGACGAGGGACATGGTTGCCTACATGGAGGAATGGCTGAAAACAGTGGTGGCGCCGGAAGGGCTCTCGTCATTCTTCACACTGGAGCGGGCACATAGAGTCCCCTCGGGGCCTCCCAAGCCCGGGCTTCCACCCAGGCCGATCATAGCCAAGTTGCTTCATCACAAGGATAGGGATTTGCTCCTGCGGAAGGCTCGAGAGGATGGCCCCTTCCAGATTGCGAACAGCAAGGTCACACTTTTCCCGGATTTCACCTTCGAGACACAGAAGCAGCGGGCCTCCTTCCTTACACTCAAAAAGGAACTGCGGAATGAGGGGATAGCCTACTCGTTGCTTTTCCCGGCCAGGCTCCGAGTGGTGGTGGACGACAAGGCGAGCTTCTTTAACACATCAGCAGAGGCCTGGGACTGGTGGGAGACATACAGAGCTGGAACGGACGGCGCCAGGGCGCAGGAGGAGCGGGAGAAGGAGCGGGAGCGTTCGCCGCAGCGGCCACGGAAGTCGAAGAGGCTGAGGAAACGTGGGCAGGGGACGCTGGGGCCAACGGCCTCCCAGACTGAGGCAGAACGGCAGGCCACACTACTGGAAGTGGGGAAGCTGAGTCGAGCGGAGGGCCCCGGCTCTGGGGGGGCCACAGACTCGGACACTCTTGTATCGGCCTCAGGCTCAGAATCGGACCTTTCTGGGATTCTTCGGACCGGAGGGCCGCTGGTGACACCGCAGACGGCGGACGAGACCCTGAATGTCTGAACTGCTGGCAGAAGACTATGGGTAATGTTTGGAAAGCTGGGAGGGAGACCCATGCCTAAGTATATAGCGGGGGCCGGGGCACACCGGGGTGCTCATAGCAGGGAGGACATGGGAAATTGGGGAGGGAGCGAGGAGCTAGGCGGCGCAGCCCCCCTCTGGACAAGGCCGCGCTCCGTAGGCCCTTAAGGCACCCACGGCTGCGGCTGTGTAGTTAAGACCTGGGTCAATCAGGTGCGGGAGTTTGGATGGGGACTGATATCTTGGTATTGGGGCCTGTTCTGGGGGTGGGGGGGGTTCCACAGTTGGGGATTGTTTACCCTTTTTGAAGTTATTGACCCTGGGTATACCACGGGTAGGACTGTTGAGATGCTTTGTTTTGTTAAGGGGGGGCACCACCACCATTGAAGGGCGGGAACTGGAGGAAATGTGTCGACCGGATCACTGGGACAATGGCTAATGTGAATAAATTGAACTGTATTACCTGGAATGTGCGGGGCCTACATACCATGCAGCGCAGACATAAGGTACATGCCTATTTAGTGCGGAGGGGAGTGCACATCGCCATGCTGCAGGAGACGCATCTTACACGGCAGGAGGGGGCGGCGCTACAGAGAAGGTGGCGGGGACAGGTTTTCCATACCAGCTACTCAGCATATGCTAGGGGGGTACTAATATGGGTTAGAGCAGGCACACCTTTCCAGCTCACGCGCCAATGGGTGGACCAGGAAGGGAGGTATGTGGTGGCGGAGGGGAAGCTGGAAGGTAGGGATATCGTCTTAGCTAGCATTTATGCCCCGAATTCGGACCAGCTGGCTTTCCTCGCGACACTATCAGGAACGCTGGCTCACTCCCTGGCGGGCCCGATCCTGCTGGGGGGTGACTTCAACTCCATTGCGGACCCCTTGCTGGATAGGTCCCACCCCCCCCTACACGATTCCCCGGTACACAGGCTGTCTAGGGGTAGAAGGGAGTGGCAAGAGAGTTGGGAACTGACGGATATCTGGAGAGGGCAACACCCGGCTGACCGAGATTACTCATTCTTCTCCGGACTGCATGACTTGCATGTCCGGTTGGACGCGATACTCTGCTCCCGGGGGGTACTGCCATACGTCACGGAATCGGAGTACCTGTCGAGAACGATCTCTGACCATAATCCACTCCTGATCCGGTTAGCTTGGGTGGCGGAGAAACCCAGGATCCCGATCTGGAAACTGCGGCCTGAGACCTTAGAAGACCCCTATTCGAGGCGGCCCTGGCGGAGGGGGTTGCCTCATATTTCGCGGAGAATGAAGGAACGGCGACCTCCAGGGCGATGGAATGGGACGCCTTTAAGGTAGTGGTGAGGGGTATCTGCATCAAAGACTATGTAGGCGTGCGAAAAGTGTTGCTGGGCGATCTGGCTAAGGCGGACACCAAGCTGAGGGAAGCGGAAAGGGAGCGGCCCGGACACCCTGAACTCCAGGTGACACTCTGCGCGGCTAGGGAGGCGGTAGCGGTTGAGGTGGAGAGGCTTCGAGCCTTTGACTTCAAGAGGTATGTGCTGCGCTCCCATGTGGACGGCGACAAGGCGGGCACCCTTCTGGTGTGGCTTTCGAACCCCACTAGACGGTACACTCCCATACTCCAACTGAGAGATACGTCGGGCGTAGTACAGCACACTCAGTTGGGCATAGTTGACGGCTTCCGGGAGTATTACGAGGGCCTATATAAGAGTGCCCTGGGAGACCGGCCGGAACTAGCAGAACCCTTCTTGACAGGTCTACCCCTACGACGGCTGGAGGCAGAGCAGGCGAAAGACCTGGGCTCGGACATTGAGTTAGGGGAGATCAGGTCGGCGGTGCGACGCATGGCACGTAACAAGTCGCCCGGAATAGACGGACTCCCCATAGAATTCTATGGCAAATATCTAGATATCCTGGCGCCAAGACTGTTGACCGTCTATAAAGAGGCCAAGGCAGCAGGCCAATTACCGCAGTCCATGCGGGAGGCATTGGTGGTTCCACTGCTGAAGCCCGGTAGAGAGAGCAGTGACCCGGCGTCCTATCGACCACTCTCTATGCTCACCGCAGACTATAAGATTTTGAGCTCCATACTAGCAGCAAGGCTCCTGCCACACATGACGGACCTCGTGCACGAGGACCAGAATGGTTTTATACCATCGCGCAACACCACAATCAATGTCAGAAGGCTTGTCCGTATCATGGACGGGTTGAACGGCGGAGCTGGGACGGAACTGGTCCTTTCGGTTGACATTGAAAAAGCCTTCGACAGTCTAGAGTGGGACTACCTCTATGCAGTAATGGAACGGTTTGGGCTGGGGGCTGGCTACATTCATTGGACGAAGGTCCTTTATGCGGAGGCGATAGCAAGAGTGAGGGTGGGATCATCGGTGTGCCTCCGATACCCGGTTGAGCGAGGCACCCGACAGGGTTGCTCTCTCTCGCCGCTGCTATTTGCACTGGCTATAGAATCGCTAGCGGCGCAGGCCCGGACTGGGCGGCACTTCCGTGGAGTGCGGGCCTGAGACGGGCAACACTTCATCTCGCTATATGCCGATGATTTACTGCTATTCCTCCATGACGGCGTAGAGGACTTGCAGGGAGCGGAAGCACTACTAGAGAGCTTCGGGAAGATGTCGGGCCTGAAAGTTAACTGGCCAAAGACGAGCTTGTTCCCGCTGCAGGAGGGCGCTGCCCAGCCGCAACACCGATCGGAAGCAGCTTGGGAGCCTGCCTGTATTAAGTACCTGGGGGTCCAAATTTACCATAAGGCGGAAGACTTGCTTGAGGGCAACCTGGGGCGATGTGTGCGTGGATTGAGGGGCTTCATGACCTTCTGGGCCACGTTGCCGTTATTGGTGGCTGGCCGGATCTCCTTGCTGAAGATGGTTGCACTGCCAAGATTATTGTATTACTTCCGGACGCTCCCGATCTGGCTACCTAGCTCCTTCTTTAGACTACTTCAATCTCTGATCACGACGTTTATTTGGGGAGCGGGACGATGTAGAGTGGCGCTGGCCACGCTCTCTCGCCCGAAAGATGAGGGGGGATTAGCGGTTCCGGACTTCGAGCTTTATTACCTAGCGGCCCAACTGCAGATCTTCACGCAGGAGGTGGCACGGGTGTTTCGGGGTCCGGAAGACGACATCTTGCGGGGAACGCCCAGGCACGTCCTGGCATATATCACTCTCCAACAGCGGCTGGACAATAGGGACTTATCGCTGGAGCAGCGCACGTACCGCCAATGCTGGAACCGGGCACAGAGGAGAGCCGGAATTCGGCGCCCGTATGCACCGGAGATCCCTCTGGGCATGTTAACAGCCCTACCGCATGGCGGGGACTGGTCGCATCTGCAAGGATGGGAAGAAGCGGGAGTGCAGGTGGTGGGGGACCTATACGAAAATGGCGCGCTGCTCCCGTTTCAGGAGTTAATGGAGCGCTTTGACATCCCAAGAGGGGGATTTTTGCTTCATGCAGCGGTAACCAGGGCAATGCAGGCCCACTGGGGCACGGGACTTGAGGAGCCTGAGACGGCAGCAGCGTGCCAGTACACTATGATGGCGGCGGGAACACTCAAGGCGGTAACATGCCTTTACAACCGGTTGATAAGAGAGAACATTCCTCCTCTTGCATCTCTGAAAGCCAAGTGGGAGGCGGACCTGGGCAAGGACATCCCAGACACGACATGGGCACAGTTGATCCGAAGGGCCCGCAACAGCACAAGAAACGCTAGATTCCAACTAATCCATTACTACATATTACATAGAGCATACATGACCCCGGGTAGGATCAGGCGATATTTTGGCGCGGACACAGCGTCCTGTCCCTGGCGTCGAGATGAGGGGGCCGAATTAGTGCACATGCTGTGGGCGTGCCCGGCCCTGCGGGGCTACTGGCATGAAATAGGGGTGGTACTGAACGAGGTGACTGAAAGGACTATAGACTATGGCCCAGCGGAATGCATCCTGCACTGGTTTCCCCATACCCCCAAAAACAAACTCACGAGCAAGTTCATTGATATGGGACTGATGGTGGCCAAGAGGGAGATCACTAGGAACTGGAAAGCGAGGGTGGGGCCAACTCCACGGAGGTGGCGGCAGGAATTCTTGAAGTGGGCGGCGGCTGACAGCTCTTACAGGTACCAGCTTGCGCGCAGGTCCCCTAGCCAGACAGCGGCAGATACAGCGACCTCATGGGAAGTAATGGTACAGGCACTCAGGGACAGCGAGGAGGATGAGGATGAAGAGGCCCCCGAGGCGGGAAGGGCGACAGAGACTAGCTGAGGCCCCGAGAATATCAGATAAACAGGGGAACAGGCACTAGTACTCCAGGAACGAACGCTATAAGTGCCTTAGACGGGTGGTGGTGAATGGGGTGGGATAAGGGGGGGAGTTTTAGTTTTTGCGCAGTGGGTGGGAGTTGGGGGGTTAGCGCATAAGTTAAGTAGGACTGTAAAAGTAGTCATGTACACGATCCGGACACCGATTACTCCTTTGAACTGACCGTCAGGCATGTGAGCACAGAGATATCATCGCCGCCCGACCCCCGGGTTGTGGGCATAACGGCTGTGTACTGACCACCAATTACTATTGTATGCTTGCTCGATTTTATGAAGCTACTTGCACATGTATGGGCCTGTACAGGCATGACTGCAATAAAAATTATTTAAAAAAAAAAAAAAAAAAAAATGAGATTGAAATGTCAGTCCGGGATACGTCCATCTGAAATAGCATGTGACCAAGGTCGCTGAGACAACCGAAACGCGTTATGCAAGGCTGACCGTGAAAAAATAAAGGAAAAGTTTACCCCATTTGAAGTCTGCTCTGTTTTGTTGTGGCGAAGAACAGAACTTGTTGGAATAGATATATATATGGATGTGTGCAAGAGCGCGTCTTAGCGGTCGAAATGCGTCATGGCAAGCATTAGCCTGATTTAGACTGTGTACCATTAAAATCATTAAAGCACTTTAATTAGGAAATTCTTTGTGTTTCTGCATGTGGTGGTCCGTACCTGAAAAGGTTCCATCAGGAAAGAGGTGGGCCAGGATTGTGATTTTATATATATATATATATATATATATATATATATATATATATATATATATATATATATATATATATATATATATATATATAAAACGTACCTACTGGCGGTCGCCAGTAGGTATATATAGTTAGGATTTTTTTCCTATGGGATTTCTGAAAATTCTATGTCGAATAACTTTGGCGTTTGTGGACGGAAATGGCTGAAATATTCAGAAAAATTGCACATTTTGTTTCTGAGCAGCCCCTGAAAATTTGGGGGGGTTTTGTCAAGGGGGGCCGAGAAAAAAGGGGGGTCCCAAAACGCGTTTTTCCCATTCATTTTTCCATAGGGCGGTTGGAATCACTTTAAGCTCGAACGGCTGAATGGATTTACACGAAACTTGGCAAAATTGTAGATATGGTTTGCCCGACGTGTCTTTGCTATGTCTCAATATATCTGCTCCAGTGGATTTTGAGAAATTAACGTTTTTAAAAACAGATATATCTGTGACAGCGCTCCGGTTAGCGCCCCGGTTCGCGTACCTGACGCGTAACGGAACTTCGCGAAGCGAAGCTGATTGGCTGTCGGGTGCCTGTCAACATTCGAAACCGCCCGGAGCGGCCGCCATCTTGTGTCTCGGTAGGATCGAGACACTAGATGTGGCAAAAACAAAGGGGGAAATGAGCATAAGGGGCAGAGTACATCCTCCCTGACCCCTTCGGTTTGATGAGGGGGCTTTAAAAGGGCCTCGCGGGGTTAAAAAATAATAATTTTTATATTGTTTTTTTTTGCGGGGGGAGCGCTCGGTACGCGCACCGGGAAGCGGTCCGGGAAGCGTAATATTGGGAAAATAGGATGAAAGATTGTTCAAATATTGTATGTTTATTGATTATTCTTTTTTATTTTTTTTATTTTTTTTATTTAAGTACCAACATGTAGGTACCAATGCAGAGTCTAAAAATAAAAATACATTGTTTCCTTTGTAGATATCTTGCATGTTGTTTCAGAAGTTATTGTGGTATATGGAATTCATAGCGTAGTCTGTCAGGAAAGCAGAAACACCATGGAGGCAGGAGATGATAAAGAGATGTTAAATACACATTGGAGATGATATAGTGGAAGAAAGGAAGTAACTATGAGCAAACTTAAAGTTGCACAGTATATTTAAAGTCTAATTTTACATTATAATCAATTTGCTACTAGTTTAAAAAATACTTATAAAAATGAATAATGTCTCAAACAATTTTTTAATTATTATATATAAATTTATTTTTCTGATTTGTTTTCAAAATTAAAAAGAACTTCTAATAATTCTTTGTCAGAATTTGTCTCATTTTCAATTAGGAAATCCACAGATTCAACACATTGCAGAAGTTCTATGTCCAGTGATTCATCAAAGAATTCTGATTCATTTTCTGTATCTTTGTTGCATTCTGCAACAATTTCCACGTTATTTATTTTCTCTCCTTCCATTTTTGTGCTGTAAAATGAATTTTAAAAAAATATATCAGTACAGATAGGGCACTGTTGGGTTTAAGTACAGACAGGTAGTTTGGTTTTTTAAACAGTGATTTTTTCTTTGGGCAGTGTATGGTATCAGACTGGAAGTAGAAATATCAAAAAATGTATGTGATAAAGTCTAAGTCAAATGTCATGAAATAATAGAAGATATTGAAAGTAGCATTTTGATTGGTTGTCAATTCTAACACTTCATAAGTGTTTTTGTTAGGTAATTTACCTCAGGATATTTAGTGAGGCTTACAGCATAATTTTCTCAATGGAATTCCATCAAATTTGGGGAAATGGTAGGGACTGCTATGTAGTAGGGGCTATTCTATATTGATGAAAGTGTCTGTATTGGTTTTTCTGTAAATTACTTTCCCACCTTTTTTTATCGAGCGCTTACCAGTGCGCTCCCCGGTGCGCGAACCGGCAGCGTTACGGGAGTCCTTCATTTTGAGTATCGGTAGAATTGAGACACAAGATGGAGGACAAACAATGTTCGGAATGGGCAGAAGGGGGCACGGTAGACACTTTGTGACCCTCTAGGTTTTCGGAGAGGGGATTAGGATGCTGATACATGCAAAAATAAAAAAATAAAAAAATTAAAAATTTCGCGGGGGGAGCACCCGGTACGCGCACCGGTAAGCGAACCGGGGAGCGTACTTTGGTGAAAAAAAAAAAAGTAAGAAAAAGATAAATGTTTTGAATAATCAGAGGTAGGGTAGCTCTGAAAAGAGCTATTGGGTTCTGTCGCTAATTTAGGTACCTACAAGTATGTTCCAATGCACACTTTTAATAAAGGACGAATATTCTATTCCCTTCATCGGGGAAGTGCACACCATCTCTTCTGTAGATGTCTTGAATGTTGTAACGCAATAAAATTTACTATTATAAAACCATTGAAATTCACTGAAAAAACCATAGGTTATAGACCATATATAGTTAGGAATCAGCATTTACAAAACCATAAAAATTCACTGAAAAAACCATAGGTTATAGACCATATATAGTTAGGGATTAGCATTTACAAAACCTTATTTTACTCGCACAAAACCATTGAAATTCGCATATATAGTTAGTTGCACTAACTATATATCACGCACCCGCAATCCACTGCTGATGATGTCACATATTACATCATTCATGACATGGGCAGTGACATCACTGATGACATCACTGTTGACAACTCAAATGACATCACTGACGACATCACTGATGACATCATTCATGTGATAATACGATGAACCTCTTCAGACTCTAATATAACCTTAGATACACTCAGTGTAAACAGACACTCACAGACTGTCACTCACCCATGGAGTTACTCACACACCTAGTCAGTCATGCAAAGAATCAATCACACCTCCATTTCCTCAACTATACAATTATACACACCTTACTTATTCAAACATATACTAACACATATTTAATCTTTTATACAATCCTTGATTGAAGTTCACAATGATCCATACAGCCACTCACACATTCACTGACTCTTATGCACAGTTATTTATATATGTCAACTCTCACATGTACTGTGTTTTACATATGTACTTAATTTGAAATACAGCACTGAGATATCCATTCACTCACCAATACACTCATGCACACAGTCAACCACGCATACAGCTGTTTCCACATGCAATTTTGAACCCATACATCTAGTGAATCAACTGGTCACTCATCTATGCACAGAGTTATACACCTCACAGCCACCCACACACATACTCAGTCTCCCATACAAATACTTGGGCAACCAATCAATAACCCATATAGTTACTCATATAGCTACTGATTAACACATGCAGCAGTTTACAGAACAACAGACATATTGATGCACAAATTAAGACAGTTTAGTCACTAACCCATGCACTCAGTGAGACACATTTAATCACTCTCTCATACAGTCAGTCATGCACCTACTAAAACCTTCATCCAGACACTTATACATCCACTCATTCTTCAATATGTAAGACATATTTTAACTTTACAGAAACATACAGTCACTGGATGATGTCATCAGTGATGTCATCAGTGATGTCACTGACCATGTCATGAATGATGTAATATGTGACATCATCAGCAGTGGATTGCGGGTGCGCGATATATAGTTAGTGCAACTAACTATATATGCGAATTTCAATGGTTTTGTGCGAGGAAAATAAGGTTTTGTAAATGCTAATCCCTAACTATATATGGTCAATAACCTATGGTTTTTTCAGTGAATTTTTATGGTTTTGTAAATGCTGATTCCTAACTATATATGGTCTATAACCTATGGTTTTTTCAGTGAATATATATATATATATATATACATCTCGCAGTTTCCGTATCAGCAGACACAAAGCTACAATCCCAGTAGTTAAGAAAGATACAAACACGGACCTCAGTTGAGTGCTTTTTCTTTATTTTCGGTGCTCAAGCGTCACTTTGCGTTTCGGTCCCGCCTTGGACCTTGATCACATGACACAGTGTAAGGAAACACATTGGCTTAAGTACTCTGCCAGTAGTGATGACATCAGCACAGTACAACAGGTAAACGTAACCATAGACATGGAAGAGTTTGATTAAAACACAACCACAATTCATTTGAATACTTGACTCAGTGTGTCAGTTTAAAAGATACATAAAACCAATGTTGATAAAAGTAGATTTTACCGTGATAAAGTGCAGTGTTAAACATGAATAAGAGTAAAGAACCTTATTCAATAAAGTGCTGGTGCAAGTGCAAAAAACAGGTGAATTCTTATAGGTGCGCAATGATGTCCACAAGAGTATTTACAATTTTGAGCCCAAAATTGGTTCGATATTATACGCAAAGGTATTGTGAATGACGGTATAAATACCCGAAGTGTCCCATCATTAAAGATGAACATATATACAAATATACAAAATAGGAATTTGGAGCCCCAATAAAATTGATGATGATTTTGGCAATTCAGTTTCACACGAGGATGAAAATCTGTTGTAATGTAAACCAAGAAGAGGCTTAGGTATATATAATTATACTCATTAAGCAGTTACATAATCCAGATCTCTATATTCATGTAGCGATCTCATCATTGTTGCACTCATGATATGGCTAATTTAGTTGCAAAGAGTACACGGTTGCCCACCTTTATAAGAGGCAGAGATCCTCATAGGATGATCTCATGTTGATGTGTATGTATACTTATGACTCATGACATGCATATATAAATCCTACAGTTCATATAAATATAAATCACAATATAAATATGGATAAAATTAGGATAAAAAACTACATACACATTGTGTAGACAACCTGCAACATAAATGCCAGCCTAAAGAGTTTCTGTATGAGCGAGATGGCTGTTAGCGTATCGGCAAAAATTAGGTGTTTGGACTTCAGACCACATGGAAAACCAAGTGTACATACTTGTGTCGGTGCATTTAGCATGAGGAGGTTTACAAGCAGGTGGATAAATCCTCAGTCATGTTTAAACCTGTGGGTTGTTTGGTATTGAGCTCAAGAATGTATCTTGTTTCTAACTGACGCAGTTTTTCCTCACGGTTACCACCCCTTCTACTGGCTGGTACCGAGTCAATCACAAAGAAACTAAGCTCACGACTGTTGGAATTGTGCACAGATTTGAAATGCCTTGCGACTGGGTATGTGTTGTCTTGGTTGGATATAGCCCTGAGGTGTTGCAAGATACGTTTATGTACCTGGAGTTTGGTACTCCCCACGTACAAACGCTTACACGGACAAGACAACACATACACTGCAAATTCTGTTTTGCAGGTCAGTAACTGTTTGATCTTGTGTTTTCTATGGTCAAAGGGTGAGATGTATGATTTGGTATTTACATCCTGTTTACAGGCCTTGCATACTTTACAGTTATAGAATCCGCTGTGAGTTTTGAGCCAGTCTGTGGATTCTATTACTTCAGGACTAGTTTTTATGAGTTCATCCCTCATAGAGCGGCCTCCTGCTGTATGTGATGGACGGTCTCATCGGTAAGTTGCCTCCAAAGACCGGATCACACAATACAAGGGGCCAGTATTTCCTGATTATAGACTCAATTTTTTTGTGTTGTTGGCTATACTGTAGTATTATTCTAAAGGGAATATCCCTAATAGAGGTTACGTCTACAGTAGCTGTACTACAATTAGGTCTAGTTTGGATGACTTTGGTATTCCTGCCTGTCAGGAGTAAAGAGGAACGTTCTTTGGTCATGGATTTAACGATGGCAGTGTTGATGAGTTCATCACTGTAGCCTCGTTCTCGAAATCTGTTCGCGCTCTCAGTTTGAGCTTTAAGTAGATCCTCCTCTCTACTGTGGATTTGTCTCAACCTAAGCATTTCCCCATAGGGGATACTGGTAATTAGGTGGCGTACATGAGAGCTTGAGGCATGCAGTGTCGAATTTCCTGCTGTGGTTTTTCGGTGAAGTTTAGTTTCTACTCTATTCTGATTGATGAAAACCTCTGTATCAAGAAATGTTACTGACTCAGCACTTATATTGGTGGTGAAATGTAGATTCGAGTCATTTTGGTTAATACACTCTACAAATTCATTAGCTTTTTGTACATCACTATTCCAAATAATAAACTAGTCGTCAATAAATCTGTACCAGACTATGATATTGTTTGACATGATCTCGTGGTGTTCCACCAGGAGACCCAGCTCCTCCCACCAGCCCATGTGTAGACACGCATAGCTGGGGGAGAAGCTGGCTCCCATGGCGACCCCTCTGAGCTGTTTTAACAGTAGGTTGTCGAACATAAATATATTATTGTTCAAGCAGAATTCAACCATTTCAATAAGCATTTTTTTGTGTTTTTTCATGTTACCCATTGATTGTTCTAAGTAATACTCCAGCGCTCTCAAACCATCTGCATGGACAATGCTTGTGTAAAGGGAGCTTACGTCAAGTGCCATTAGTAGATATCCTGGTTCCCATTTCAAGTCTTTTATTTTCTTTAGAAAGTCATTGGTGTCACCAATGTACAACGGTAGTGACTTGATGTGTCTCTGTAAGAAAAAGTCCACGTATTGAGAGACGTTTTCAAGACAACTCCTTCTCGCAGAGATTATAGGACGCCCTGGGGGATTGATTGGGTCCTTGTGGAGTTTGGGTAAAAAGTAAATGGTTGGTACCACAGGGAAAGAGTTTTTAAGAAATTTGAACTCCTGATTGGTGATAAGTCCATCGTATTTCCAGTGTAAGAGTTTTTTGTCAAATGTTTCATACATCTTTTTTAAGTCCATAGTATTGCACCTCATGTAACAGTTTTTGTCATATAGTTGATTAAATGCCTCCTTAGTATACATTTCCTTGCTTAATAGCACAATGTTACCCCCCTTATCCGAGGGTCTGACTACAATCTTGTTGTTATTTTTTAGTTTTGATATAAGGGAAAAGTATTCCATCCTTCCTTTGTTGTATCTTTTTTTCTTTTTATTGATATCCACATTTAAGATTTTTAGCTGTTCAGTGACCTGATCGTGAAAGAGATCGATTGAATGTTTTATCATGATGGGATTAAAGGTTGATTTTGGTCAGAATGGTGTCAAAGGACCACTGGTGTTTTTTAACTTCCATGATAGTGGACTCACTTGTTTCATTGGGGTTAAATATACCCCTTTCTGTACTCAGTGGGTCGTCATCCCATAGTTCCTGGATCTCCCGCTGAAAAGTACTCCCAATTTGAGTATCAGTTTGGGAATTGGAGATATCACTACTTACAGGAGTCGAACTGGTCAGGTCGCCTTTTTTATTAAGAATGTGGTATTTTTGTAGTTTTAATTTCCTCGTGCCCTTAAATAGATCAAGCCGTGTTTTGGCATAGTTGAAGTCATTGGCAGGGCAAAAGGTTAAACCCAGACTTAGAATGTTGAAGGTAAATAAGTTACAGTACAATGTGGAAAGATACTGAGTATCAAGGTAATCTGAGATGTTGTCAAGAGTCTGTCTTCAGTGCAAGTCAGTCTCATGAGATTGAAATGTCAGTCCGGGATACGTCCATCTGAAATAGCATGTGACCAAGGTCGCTGAGACAACCGAAACGCGTTAAGCAAGGCTGACCGTGAAAAAATAAAGGAAAAGTTTACCGCATTTTAAGTCTGCTCTGTTTTGTTGTGGCGAAGAACAGAACTTGTTGGAATAGATATATATATGGATGTGTGCAAGACCGCGTCTTAGCGGTCGAAATGCGTCATGGCAAGCATTAGCCTGATTTAGACTGTGTACCATTAAAATCATTAAAGCACTTTATTTAGGAAATTCTTTGTGTTTCTGCATGTGGTGGTCCGTACCTGAAAAGGTTCCATCAGGAAAGAGGTGGCCCAGGATTGTGATTATATGTATATATATATATATATATATATATATATATATATATATATATATATATATATATATTACCTACTGGCGGTCGCCAGTAGGTAGTTATAGTTAGGATTTTTTTCAATGTTAAATCTCAAAATTCTATTTGGAATAACTTTAGCGCCGGTTGACGAATCTGACTGAAAATTTCCTCAAAATAGCCTCGCGGCGTTCCGGTCCTTCCCTGAAAGTTTGGGGGGGGATTCGTCAGGCGGGGGCCGAGATAAAAGAGGGGCCCCAAAACGCGTTTTCCCAATGTTAATTTCCATAGGGCGGTCGATTTCACTTTTAACCCGAACGGCTGAATGGATTTCCACCAAATTTGGCAAAATTGTAGGGACTGGTAGCCCGATGTGCCTTTGGTATCTCTCAAGATATGTGCTCCAGTGGATTTTGAGTAATTTAGGTTCAAAAAAATATATATATCTATGGCAGCGCCCCGGTATGCGCCCCGGGGAGCGCTCCAGGCACGCCACGCGAGGTGCGCAAGGAAAGCCGATTGGCTCTCGGGTGTCTGTAAACATTCGAAACAGTCCGAAGCGGCCGCCATCTTGTGTCTCGGTAAAATCGAGACACAAGAGGTGGCTAAAACAAAGGGGGAAATGACCATAAGGCGTCAGGGATAGACCCCCTCTGACCCCCTAGGTTTGATGTGGGGGCTATAAAAGGGCCCCGCAGGGCATTTAAAATATTTATTTTTTCGTTTTGCGCGGGGGGAGCGCCCGGTACGCGCACCGGGGAGCGGACCGGAGAAGGTACTATGATGAAAAAAGAATGACAGAGTTTTTAAAAAATGAAGCCTTTTTTTAGAAATTGGAGGTAGTTCTAAAAAGAACTTTTTTTTTCTTCTTTTTGTTGTTTTATATATATTTTTTTGTTTTTGAACATTTTGTACTTTTTTTGGCTTTTCAAAACAGTTTTATATTTTTTTGTATTTTTTTAGGGGGAGAAACAAAAAAAGGGAATTGAAACTGGCTCAACTGTAGCAAAAAAACAAAAAACCCAAAAAATTACTTCTTTTTGGGGCACTTGTGATTGTCACCTGCAAGGACGATGAGCTTTACGCTCTTTTCACCATAGGCGATAAGCTTGCCACATGCAGTACAAGTGATTTTAAAATCAGCAAATCATGGCTGAATACAAGGCATCATCTCTGATGTTTCTGGTCCCGATGAAGTGGGTGCGTTTCTTTGGGAGGTGGTCCTTGAAGACTGGGGGAGGTTACTGGCCAGTTCCCTGAGCTCTGCACGAGAATAGTTGTTAGGGTGCTTACGGGTCATATGTCGAATCATGGTATTGTTACCAAAGGAATATTTTTTGTTTGGGTTGCCCCTTGAGAGTTCTTCCTTACAGATTAGGCAAGTTACCTTGGCCGCATTCACTATTTTCTTGCCCTCTGGGAGTGAAAAAAACTCCCATACAATGTGTGACTTGGGCTTGTATGGGGTATTTTGTTCAGGCAGCCATCTTCCACCATCCTCCTCTTCCTCTTCCTCCTCCTCCTCTTGTTGACCACCAATGTAATCTTGAGCTGGTCCTCTTGGTTGTTGTGGTGGTGGTGGTGGGGCAGATGCACCAGCTGCTGCTGCTACTGAAGCCATTATAAAGATCAAAAAGGTACAGAGAGGTACAAACAGGTCTTCCTAAGTCAAAGGACAAAGTCAGAATAAGGAAAAAAGGTGGGGTCTTTCATCATTTGGAAAAAAAACTGTCCTGAACCAATGAGAAGTGTTATTTTCAGGTCACAAGACCAGGGGCTTCATCATTATGAAACCAAAACTGTTATGAACCAATGAAAAGTGTTATTTTCCGGTCACATGACCCGACGCGCTTACGCTACGCGCCCCCGGGTCGCGGCGCGTAAGCGCGTCGGATGTTTATGTTGCGCGATCGTATTCGCTCGAGTACTTCCGGGTGCGCTTATGCCGTGCGTATCACGCGGACGCGGCTACGCGATACGTCACGATCATGTTTTCGTTCGCGATATTGGCGCTTACGGGACGCTCCCCGGAGCCCGCCCCGGGGCGCTTTATAGAAGTACGCTTTTCGGGGCGCCCCCCGGGGCGCGCACCGGGAGCGCTCCAAAAATAAAAAATAAAAAAATGGGAAAAATTGTAGGGACTGGTAGCCCTATTCTTAAGTGGTTTTTACGAAAATTAACTTTGAAAAAATATGTATTGTGCTACATTGGGCTATATATATGTTAGAGCCAAAATGTAGCCCAAATGTAGCCCAGTGTAGCCCAATGTAGCCCAAAGATGGCCACCAGAGACAAAAAAATATATAGCCCAAATATAGCCCAACTGTAGCCCAATGACAGAATGTACCAGAGTGTTCTAAACAACTAGAGCGCTAACAGTCTTACTTGTAAAGTGAGACTTATAGTTAGGAATTAGCATTAAAAAAACCTATGAAATTCACTGAAAAAACCATAGGTTTCAGACCAGTTATAGTTAGGAATTAGCATTTAAAAAACCTATGAAATTCACTGAAAAAACCATAGGTTTCACACCAGTTATAGTTAGGAATTAGCATTTAAAAAACCTATTAAATTCACTAAAAAAAACATAGGTTTCACATCAGTTATAGTTAGCTGGAAATTTTACTGACATAAAACCATTGAAATTCCACGTTATAGTTAGTTGGACTCACTATAACTTGTGCGTGTAATGCACTGCTGATGACGTCACATATTACATCACTCATGACATGGTCAGTGACATCACTCATGACATCACTCATGACATCATCCTTGTGACAGAGTGACAGACCTCCTTTCACTGTAATGTAACCCATGAAACACATATTGAAAAATATAAAGTATTTTTTTTTTTAAAATGGAGATACCCATACCAGTTACAACAACCAATTCAATAATTCCACCATCTATATACACATTCACTCATTCACCAACAGTTCTATATAGTCACTCATACATATATACACTCATCATATGTAGTGATACACCTATACATCCTGTTACACACCGACAGTCATCCAAAAGTTACTCACACACATACTCACACATGCAAATAAACTATTGAACATCCATTTATTTGCATATACAGCTATACACACACTACCACCTTACTTCTAAGGAAACTTACACATACTTACTCTCTTAAACAATCACTTATAGAAACACATACTTATTTAAACAAGAACTCTTTCAATCTCTCACTCTCACATATACTCACTCATATACATCAATACTCATATATACTAGATTAAAACATATGTAGTTACTGATAAAGACACTAATGAGACAGTCATTCACTCACTAACACACGCATATACACACTCATCCACCGATAGAGTCCTGCACATATGTCGTCTTCAAAACACATACATACAGTGAGTCAGTCATTGATGCATCTATGTGCTAAGTAACACTCCCACCAAACCATACAGACACTCATACTGATACTAAAAAAACATCTAATAACCCATATACACACACATGTAGCTACTCACCAACCCATGCAGCCATTTATACACAAAGTGAAACACTGATACATATATTTAAATATTTAAACATTACTCGTTAATTTATGTATTCACTAAGATACACTTAATAAGCCAGTTAACCAATCATTTTTTTTTAAAAAAAACATCCATTTACACACTTATTTAAACATTTATTCTTCCATCGACCTTCATATATACATATATAAAACATATTTATTTTTCAGAAAGGCACACATTCACTGGATGGTGTCATCAGTGATGTCATGAGTGATGTCACTGACCATGTCATGAGTGATGTAATATGTGACGTCATCAGCAGTGCATTATACGCGCAAGTTATAGTGAGTCCAACTAACTATAACGTGGAATTTCAATGGTTTTATGTCAGTAAAATTTCCAGCTAACTATAACTGATGTGAAACCTATGTTTTTTTTGTGAATTTAATAGGTTTTTTAAATGCTAATTCCAAACTATAACTGGTGTGAAACCTATGGTTTTTTCAGTGACTATATATATATATGGACATCGAATCGCTCAATCGTTGGCGGTCTAGCTGGTCGCTTCTCCCACCCTCCTCCCACCCCTGAACATGGATAAAAGCACAATACTCACCCGTCGTGCCGAAGGCGCACCAAAGGCAAGCCCGTCTGCGCCCGTCCGCGCCTGGACCGGGCCGAGGGCCAGTCCCCCTGGTCTCCCGAGTCCCCCTGGCCCAGATTTATCTAGACCATATACGTCCAACATGCTCAGGCTTTTACGACCCCCTCAACATCAGTCATGTCTTGTACTGGATCCGCTGTTACTTGCTGTGGACTCTCCCCAAATCTGTCCCTGTTGTCAAACACAGATTCCCTCTTACCTCAACTCCTCCCCTCTCACCAAGTCCAAGTCCTACTCACCCAAATCCTTCTCACTTGCCCTCATAAATGTCCGTTCGTTCGGGAAACACCGACAGGACATAGCTGACCTAATGGAGGACAACAACTTAGATATGCTATTTATGACAGAAACCTGGATGGACAGCTCGTCCGAGCCAGATATAGTTATTGCAGTCCCTAAAGGCTTCTCCATCCACAGACTGGACAGACAACGCAGGAAAGGTGGTGGGATCGCCTACATTGTACGTGACACTTTCACTGTCAGAACCAACACGATCCCACTACCATCCTGTGAAGCCCTGCAATTCTCCGTCAAGTTGACCCCCTCCTATAATTTTAAAGGGATCCTTTTGTATCGTCCACCGGGATCAAGAACTGGATTTATCTCTGACCTTAGGTCCATTTTGGAATCATCCGCTCTCGACAGTTCCTTTACTGTCCTCGGTGATTTTAATTTTAATTTTGATAAAATGGAAGACAAAGACACTGCCGTGTTCCTAGGGGATATGACCACTTTCGGTCTATCTCTTCTGGTCAAATCATCCACGCATGATGGGAGCCATACACTGGACGGTATTTTCACTAATTTACAAAATGTACATGTCTCTCAAATTCTCCCTGTCACTTGGTCAGACCACCATGTTATCATGGCGTCACTAACCACTCATCATACAGCTGCTTCCTTACTCCCCTTCAACACCCATCAGGCATTCCAGGCGTGGAACGACAGTGATAGCTCCAGCCTGGAAACTTCTTTAATCACTTCTACCCCTTCTCTATCAACCGACCCTAATATCGCTACCACTCAATTCTATGAGTGGGTGGGTTCGGCGGCATCCTCGCTGGTTCCGGTTAAACAACGGTCGCGTAATAAATCCACTCCATCGGCCCCTTGGTATTCCGCAGCCTTAAGAAAACAAAAACAACAGTGCAGGAATAGGGAGAGGCACTGGCGGAAAGACTACTCAGAGGAGGCTAAAATAAAATATAAAGAAACGGTTGCCAAATATAAAACCATGATTGATGAGGCCAAGAAAATTTTCTTTAGTCATAGAATTGAGATAGCCAAAAACTCCAATAAAGCCCTGTATGAAACCGCTAAGCAGTTAGCCAGCTACTCCCCCAATCTGACTCCACCCCCTCACAATCCCTTTGTGATGCATTAGCGAGTTTCTTCTTTAGCAAAGTCAACGATATTTATTCTGCCTTTGCCAAAAATGCCAAAAGTCCCTCCAACATGTTGACCGACATACATACTGGACCTATTCTCTCTCAATTCGCAGAAATTTCCAGTTCTCAGGTCATGGATATAATATCCACCATCAGATCAGGTTCGGCACTTGACCCATGTCCATTCAAAGTACTACTACCGGTCATTGAAGTGGTTCTTCCTGCTATTTTTTCCATATGCAATGCTATGTTTAGCACAGGTATCTACCCCGATAGCTTAAAAAAAAACCTTATTAAACCACTCCTAAAGAAACCACACCTTGATATGGACGAACCTAAGAGCTACCGGCCTATTGCCAGCCTACCAGTTTTGGCTAAAATAGCAGAAAAAGCTCTGAATAAACAGCTCTCCGCCTTTTTAGAGCAACATCATTTACTTGATGAAACCCAGTTTGGCTTCCACCAATTCCATGGGACGGAGACGGCTCTGATTAAAGCAGCGGATGACATCAGATCCATCTGTGATGCTGGGGGCACAGCAGTCTTGATACTGCTTGATTTATCAGCAGCCTTCGACACAGTCGATCACGCTACTCTGATCGACCGTGTCGAAAACATGGGTGTGCAAAGGAATGCCAGCAAACTTCTGCCTTCTTTTCTGGCCGACAGAACCCAGGTAGTCACAATGGGACCCTTCCACTCGTCCACCTTGTCTCTGCCATGTGGAGTACCTCAAGGCTCATCCCTAAGTCCGACACTTTTTAACATCTACGTATCGGACTTAGCCAATGTCATTCGGGCTTATGGGATGAGCCTTACATCCTATGCAGATGACACACAGCTGGTTCTAGCCATCAAGAACAATGGCCATAAAATAGCGGACGATCTTAAATCAGGCATGGTAGCAATTGGGAGTTGGATGGCCTCCAATTGTTTAAAGTTAAACTCCGATAAGACGGACATTGTCATCTTCGGACCGCTAACTCCTGAGTGGTCGTCCAATTGGTGGCCATCTTCACTTGGCCCCCCTCCCGAGCCTGTTAGCAAGGTGAGGAATCTGGGTGTCATCTTTGATGACCGCCTCACCTTTCACCCACTTGCTAACCAGATCACTTCCTCAGCCTTCTACAAATTGAAACTCATTAAAAAAATCTTCCCTTTCTTCCAGACACAGCTGGTAAAACCCTGGTCACTTCCCTTGTGCTGTCCACTTTGGACTATTGCAATGCTTTATTCCTCAATGCACAAGAAGGAGTCTTAAACAAACTGCAAATAATACAGAACTCAGCTGCCAGGCTTTTGGGAAAAATTCCCAAACATCAATCTGCCTCGAATACCATCAGAGAGTTACACTGGCTATCCATCAGAAACAGAATAAAGTTTAAGACTCTATGCATTGTGTATAAGGCACTGCATAATCTAGGACCAGCCTTTCTCGTCCACAATCTGATTCCCTATCGCCCGTCTAGAACACTACGTTCCTCAAGTTTAATTGATCTTGTGGTTCTCCGCACTAAAACTGTTTCATGGGGTGACAGAAGATTTCTGGTGTCAGCTTCAAAGCTGTGGAATACTTTGCCCCACTTGATCAAAGCCAGCCCTTCTCTCTGGTCTTTTCGTAAGCAACTTAAGACCTGGTTTTTTAATCAATAGATCCCGCTCTTTCCCCTTAGGTTAAATACTTCAGATACCTAGCGCCGAGACGCCCACGGGCCTTTGTTTGCGCTTTAGAAATATCAAAAATAAAAATAAAATAAAATAAAAATAAATAAATACATGTATAGACCACCATGCCGGACTGACTGCTGTTAACACTACCTGGATAAAAGGCCTTTAACCTTATATAATCACAACATTATGCTTCTAGAGATGGTTAAGTGGTGCCTATTTAACAATTTCTTTATGTTTGATAACAATCTTTACTGTCAAAAACGTGGGGTGGCTATGGGAGCCTGCTTCTCCCCCAGCTATACGTCTTTGCATGTAGGCCGGTGGGAGGGGCAGATTATCTTGGGTACTTTGGCCAAAGTATGTGTGGAGCATGTATTGTATTGGCTAAGATACATTGGTGATGTGTTTCTAGTAAGGAAGGGTGACCAAGGTAGTGCAAAAGCATTTATAGCTGAACCAAACAATAAAAACATTAACATTAAATTCACTGCACACATAAGTCAAAAACTGATGGCATTTTTAGATATCAACATCTACGTATCAGGTAACCAGTTTGAATCTACACTGTACAGAAAACCCACAGCAAGGAATGCCACCCTACACGCCACAAACTCACATCCCAGCCACCTCATTAGGAATATCCCCTATGGGGGACTCCTTAGACTGAAAAGAATATGTAGCACTAATGAGGAATACACTAAATGTACCCAGCAGGCATTGGCCAGGTTTAAGGCAAGAGGATATAATGACTCTATCCTTCAACAAGCAAGTGATAAGGCTGCTTTAAAGACTAGGGAGTCCCTTTTGGGTTCTCACAAGAGAACCAAAGAAAATTAACACAATATAGGGGAAGAGAAAAAAACAGTACCTTGTCTCATCATCACAATCAATAGGCAACATAGACAGCTCAGGACAATTGTCAATAAAAACTGGCCAATACTTAAAATTGATGCGGTGTTGGCACCCAGACTTCCCACCGTACCTACCATCACTTTCAGGCGGACTGTCTCTATGAGAAACCAATTGGTTAAAAGCAGCCCAGAATCCACACCCAAAGGTACATGGTTACAACCAAAAAAAGGCTTTTTTAAATGTACCTCATGTAGTGCCTGTAATTTCGGAGCCAACAGTACCCAATAGAAATAAGAGGGCACTACACCTGTTGCACTGAATATGCGGTTTATGTCCTTACCTGCACTTGTGGCATCAATTATGTAGGCAGTACTAACCTCCAAGTGCATGCCTGGATTCTGCAGCACTTGAGAGCAATTGTAAACAACAATGCCACCTACCCGGTGGCACGCCATTTCAAAAAGGCACATGGAAATTATCTTAACTGCCTTAAGTATTTTGTGATTGATGCCATCCCCAAATTAAAATGGGGAGGTAACAGAGAACGCATGTTGAGGCAATTGGAGACCCACATGAAAATAGAACTGGACAGTAAAACCCATTTTGGATTGAACACCACAGAAGACCTCCATTCTTTCCTATAATATGGATGAATTCTTGTGACTGTATACACTTTTAACAACTAGAGTATAATACCAGCATTGACTTGTAGTATTCTTTGTATATATTTATTCTCTTGTACCGGTATCAATTATCACCTCGTGTTCCACTTTTTCATTTTATTATTACATGCACCTTATAGTAATGTATTTATTTGTTTCAATCACACCTCCCCTTGGATCCAATTGATTGCAAATATAAATTCATTTTTTATAATCTTTTAGCCTACGGTATTTCCTTAGAAATCATTTAAAGATCCAGGCGATTTTGCACCTTATTAGCACTCTGAACTTTATTGCAATTTTTGCACATTTATAAATATGCAATAATCAAGTAATAGATCAGTTAGGGGAAGTAACTTTTTTGATAGACTGATACTAGTATTTATTTCTCTTTACTGCAGCCTACTACATCCTATGACTATATTGGGTTTCAAAAACAACATTAGTGAGTATAGTTTTTTAGGTATCACATCATCTCCTTACATTATTTAGAAGTATCACATATGTTAGGGGTTTATCAGTACGATTTGCATTAATGCAGTAATTCCATATTGCCCTTTATTCAGCTTTGTTTCTAGCTAATGTTTGGCATCTTGCATTTGGTTGTAATATTTTTGGGTCATTTTTAAATATGGAGTATTTATACTATTATGATATTTATTGTAAATGCCGTTTGATGCCTTTTTAGACAACCTTTACAGTTCAGTGATATTATTCTGTTGAACCAGCATTTTACGCATTTATTACTTTGGAATGTGATTACTATTATTGTATTATTATTTTTTACTCTACTATTTAATTAGGATGTATGTCAACAATTTGATACACCATATATTCCTGCATTGGTTATATTGTGTATATATCCATTTTCTGCAGTCACCTTGTTGTTTGAATAGTCTATTATTTATGTCTATCATAACATGACACAGGTGTAGCAACTTTAAAAATGTTTCTCGCATATCCAGCCTCATGTGATCAAGGCTGTTTCATTGGTCGAAACGCGTCATGGCAGGCAGAAGGGAGCAATACAAATATTTTCTTACCTACCACGAAGAGGAGTTGATATATATATATATATATATATATATATATATATATATATATATATATATATATATATATATATATTCACTGAAAAAACTATAGAGGTTTCAGGCAGGTTATAGTTAGGAATTATTTTTGAAAACACCTTAGAAATTGATTTAAAAAACCATAGGTTTCAGCGGTGTTATAGTTTGCTGGACATTTCACTCATACAGAACCATTGAAATTCCTCTGTCATAGTTAAGTGTACTAACTGTAACTCTCGCGCCCACAATCCACTGGTGATGATGTCACATATTACATCATTTATGACATGGTCAGTGACAGCGAAGGTCTTCACCTTGCACGTGACTGTCACCATGACCACATGCCTCCTCGATACTGGCCAATTGCGAACTCAGCACCACAGCACCGCAGACTTATGTTTGTATTGACTACTGCCTTCGATCTACACTGCGAACAGCAGGGTTCACAACTTGAAATCAGCTTTTGATCCACACTGTGGACAGAATTTAAGTTAGAATTTAAGTTATACTTGATTTATGTAAGGCAGAGACAATTCTACTCTATGTCCTCAGACTTTGTTAAAATAAGTGACAACAATTCTTCGGAAATATCTGTGCTGACTATGGCCTTCGATCTATAGTGCGGTCAGTAGAGTTTACAACTTGATACAAGTTGAGGATAAGCACTACAGACAACAATGAATTCAGTTTCGATTTATTTAAGGCAGGGACAATTGTACTATGTCATCAGATTTTGTTAAAGTATGTGACAAAAAAGTATTCCTCGATATCTGTGTCAACTACTACCTTCGATCTACACTGCGGACAGCAGGGTACACAACTTGAATTCTGCTTTCCATGTACACTACAGACAGCATTGAACTTAGCCTTGATTTATGTAAGGCAGAGACAATTTAGTTAAATGAAGCAACAAAAAATATTCTTCAATGTCTGTACTGAGTACTGCCTTCAAATGTACACTGCGATCAACAGAGTTCACTACTACATACCAGAATCGCGTCAGCACTACAGACAACACTAAATTAATTCTAGATTTATTTAAGGCAGAGACAATTGTACTGTGTCCTCAGATTTTGTTAACTGCGACAAAAAAGTATTCATCAATTTTTGTATCGACTACTGCCTTCGATCTACACTGCGGACAGCAGGGTTCACAACTTCAATTCAGCTTTCCATCTACACTACGGACAGCATTCAAGTTATCCTTGATTTATGTAAGAGAAAGACTATTTTGTTAAAGGATGCCACAAAAAACATTCCTCAATGACTCTACTGTTCTGTTTTCAAATGTACACTGCGATCAACAGAGTTTACCACTTGATACCAGTGGCGCATCAGCACTACAGACAACATAAAATTCAGTCTCAATTTATTTAATTAACAAAAGGGGGTGGTGATGAACAGAGTGTCTGAATTGAGCAGACCACTCTTACCCAGTCCAAAGATCAGGGCTTGATCCATCACCGTTATTTATCTCACTGCCCCATCCCAGCTCAGAACCTGGCTATATGCAAATCAGTCTGTCCCTGGCCCAGTGCATCATGGGAACAGGGCAGACTAAACTACCAAGCCAATTCTTTACCAGAAAGGAGACAAGCTACCGGGGACCGGTTTCTGGCATTTCAGCCTCTTCGGCCCGGCTTGCTTGAATCCTGATGGAGCAGTGAGAAAGGGACTCATGTCTGAGTATACCCTGCCACACCTATAGTGGCCAAAATCGATTTACAAAAGGGGGTGGTGATGAACAGAGTGTCTGAATTGAGCAGACCACTCTTACCCAGTCCAAAGATCAGGGCTTGATCCATCACCGTTATTTATCTCACTGCCCCATCCCAGCTCAGAACCTGGCTATATGCAAATCAGTCTGTCCCTGGCCCAGTGCATCATGGGAACAGGGCAGACTAAACTACCAAGCCAATTCTTTACCAGAAAGGAGACAAGCTACCGGGGACCGGTTTCTGGCATTTCAGCCTCTTCGGCCCGGCTTGCTTGAATCCTGATGGAGCAGTGAGAAAGGGACTCATGTCTGAGTATACCCTGCCACACCTATAGTGGCCAAAATCGATTTACAAAAGGGGGTGGTGATGAACAGAGTGTCTGAATTGAGCAGACCACTCTTACCCAGTCCAAAGATCAGGGCTTGATCCATCACCGTTATTTATCTCACTGCCCCATCCCAGCTCAGAACCTGGCTATATGCAAATCAGTCTGTCCCTGGCCCAGTGCATCATGGGAACAGGGCAGACTAAACTACCAAGCCAATTCTTTACCAGAAAGGAGCCAAGCTACCGGGGACCGGTTTCTGGCATTTCAGCCTCTTCGGCCCGGCTTGCTTGAATCCTGATGGAGCAGTGAGAAAGGGACTCATGTCTGAGTATACCCTGCCACACCTATAGTGGCCAAAATCGATTTACAAAAGGGGGTGGTGATGAACAGAGTGTCTGAATTGAGCAGACCACTCTTACCCAGTCCAAAGATCAGGGCTTGATCCATCACCGTTATTTATCTCACTGCCCCATCCCAGCTCAGAACCTGGCTATATGCAAATCAGTCTGTCCCTGGCCCAGTGCATCATGGGAACAGGGCAGACTAAACTACCAAGCCAATTCTTTACCAGAAAGGAGACAAGCTACCGGGGACCGGTTTCTGGCATTTCAGCCTCTTCGGCCCGGCTTGCTTGAATCCTGATGGAGCAGTGAGAAAGGGACTCATGTCTGAGTATACCCTGCCACACCTATAGTGGCCAAAATCGATTTACAAAAGGGGGTGGTGATGAACAGAGTGTCTGAATTGAGCAGACCACTCTTACCCAGTCCAAAGATCAGGGCTTGATCCATCACCGTTATTTATCTCACTGCCCCATCCCAGCTCAGAACCTGGCTATATGCAAATCAGTCTGTCCCTGGCCCAGTGCATCATGGGAACAGGGCAGACTAAACTACCAAGCCAATTCTTTACCAGAAAGGAGACAAGCTACCGGGGACCGGTTTCTGGCATTTCAGCCTCTTCGGCCCGGCTTGCTTGAATCCTGATGGAGCAGTGAGAAAGGGACTCATGTCTGAGTATACCCTGCCACACCTATAGTGGCCAAAATCGATTTACAAAAGGGGGTGGTGATGAACAGAGTGTCTGAATTGAGCAGACCACTCTTACCCAGTCCAAAGATCAGGGCTTGATCCATCACCGTTATTTATCTCACTGCCCCATCCCAGCTCAGAACCTGGCTATATGCAAATCAGTCTGTCCCTGGCCCAGTGCATCATGGGAACAGGGCAGACTAAACTACCAAGCCAATTCTTTACCAGAAAGGAGACAAGCTACCGGGGACCGGTTTCTGGCATTTCAGCCTCTTCGGCCCGGCTTGCTTGAATCCTGATGGAGCAGTGAGAAAGGGACTCATGTCTGAGTATACCCTGCCACACCTATAGTGGCCAAAATCGATTTACAAAAGGGGGTGGTGATGAACAGAGTGTCTGAATTGAGCAGACCACTCTTACCCAGTCCAAAGATCAGGGCTTGATCCATCACCGTTATTTATCTCACTGCCCCATCCCAGCTCAGAACCTGGCTATATGCAAATCAGTCTGTCCCTGGCCCAGTGCATCATGGGAACAGGGCAGACTAAACTACCAAGCCAATTCTTTACCAGAAAGGAGACAAGCTACCGGGGACCGGTTTCTGGCATTTCAGCCTCTTCGGCCCGGCTTGCTTGAATCCTGATGGAGCAGTGAGAAAGGGACTCATGTCTGAGTATACCCTGCCACACCTATAGTGGCCAAAATCGATTTACAAAAGGGGGTGGTGATGAACAGAGTGTCTGAATTGAGCAGACCACTCTTACCCAGTCCAAAGATCAGGGCTTGATCCATCACCGTTATTTATCTCACTGCCCCATCCCAGCTCAGAACCTGGCTATATGCAAATCAGTCTGTCCCTGGCCCAGTGCATCATGGGAACAGGGCAGACTAAACTACCAAGCCAATTCTTTACCAGAAAGGAGACAAGCTACCGGGGACCGGTTTCTGGCATTTCAGCCTCTTCGGCCCGGCTTGCTTGAATCCTGATGGAGCAGTGAGAAAGGGACTCATGTCTGAGTATACCCTGCCACACCTATAGTGGCCAAAATCGATTTACAAAAGGGGGTGGTGATGAACAGAGTGTCTGAATTGAGCAGACCACTCTTACCCAGTCCAAAGATCAGGGCTTGATCCATCACCGTTATTTATCTCACTGCCCCATCCCAGCTCAGAACCTGGCTATATGCAAATCAGTCTGTCCCTGGCCCAGTGCATCATGGGAACAGGGCAGACTAAACTACCAAGCCAATTCTTTACCAGAAAGGAGACAAGCTACCGGGGACCGGTTTCTGGCATTTCAGCCTCTTCGGCCCGGCTTGCTTGAATCCTGATGGAGCAGTGAGAAAGGGACTCATGTCTGAGTATACCCTGCCACACCTATAGTGGCCAAAATCGATTTACAAAAGGGGGTGGTGATGAACAGAGTGTCTGAATTGAGCAGACCACTCTTACCCAGTCCAAAGATCAGGGCTTGATCCATCACCGTTATTTATCTCACTGCCCCATCCCAGCTCAGAACCTGGCTATATGCAAATCAGTCTGTCCCTGGCCCAGTGCATCATGGGAACAGGGCAGACTAAACTACCAAGCCAATTCTTTACCAGAAAGGAGACAAGCTACCGGGGACCGGTTTCTGGCATTTCAGCCTCTTCGGCCCGGCTTGCTTGAATCCTGATGGAGCAGTGAGAAAGGGACTCATGTCTGAGTATACCCTGCCACACCTATAGTGGCCAAAATCGATTTACAAAAGGGGGTGGTGATGAACAGAGTGTCTGAATTGAGCAGACCACTCTTACCCAGTCCAAAGATCAGGGCTTGATCCATCACCGTTATTTATCTCACTGCCCCATCCCAGCTCAGAACCTGGCTATATGCAAATCAGTCTGTCCCTGGCCCAGTGCATCATGGGAACAGGGCAGACTAAACTACCAAGCCAATTCTTTACCAGAAAGGAGACAAACTACCGGGGACCGGTTTCTGGCATTTCAGCCTCTTCGGCCCGGCTTGCTTGAATCCTGATGGAGCAGTGAGAAAGGGACTCATGTCTGAGTATACCCTGCCACACCTATAGTGGCCAAAATCGATTGTAAATATTTTTGTCCACCCTAAGCGTGGAAGGGTATTCTCAGATGTGAGACCCTTGCTCATTGCACCATCAGGATTCAAGCAAACCGGGCCGAAGACGGCTGTAATGCCAGAAACCGGTCCCCGGGAGCTTGTTTCCTTCCCAGTGTAAGAATTGGCTTTTGTAGTTTGGTTTGCCCTGTTCCCATCATGCACTGGGACAGGAACAGACTAATTTGCATACAGCCAGGTTCTGAAACTGGAATGGTGCAGTGAGCTAAAAAACGGTGTTGGATCTAGCCCTGATCTCTTGACTGGGTGAGAGCTTTCTGCTTAATTCAGAGACTCTGTCCCTCACCACCCCTTGTTGTAAATATTTTTGTCCACCCTAAGCGTGGAAGGGTATTCTCAGATGTGAGACCCTTGCTCATTGCACCATCAGGATTCAAGCAAACCGGGCCGAAGACGGCTGTAATGCCAGAAACCGGTCCCCGGGAGCTTGTTTCCTTCCCAGTGTAAGAATTGGCTTTTGTAGTTTGGTTTGCCCTGTTCCCATCATGCACTGGGACAGGAACAGACTAATTTGCATACAGCCAGGTTCTGAAACTGGAATGGTGCAGTGAGCTAAAAAACGGTGTTGGATCTAGCCCTGATCTCTTGACTGGGTGAGAGCTTTCTGCTTAATTCAGAGACTCTGTCCCTCACCACCCCTTGTTGTAAATATTTTTGTCCACCCTAAGCGTGGAAGGGTATTCTCAGATGTGAGACCCTTGCTCATTGCACCATCAGGATTCAAGCAAACCGGGCCGAAGACGGCTGTAATGCCAGAAACCGGTCCCCGGGAGCTTGTTTCCTTCCCAGTGTAAGAATTGGCTTTTGTAGTTTGGTTTGCCCTGTTCCCATCATGCACTGGGACAGGAACAGACTAATTTGCATACAGCCAGGTTCTGAAACTGGAATGGTGCAGTGAGCTAAAAAACGGTGTTGGATCTAGCCCTGATCTCTTGACTGGGTGAGAGCTTTCTGCTTAATTCAGAGACTCTGTCCCTCACCACCCCTTGTTGTAAATATTTTTGTCCACCCTAAGCGTGGAAGGGTATTCTCAGATGTGAGACCCTTGCTCATTGCACCATCAGGATTCAAGCAAACCGGGCCGAAGACGGCTGTAATGCCAGAAACCGGTCCCCGGGAGCTTGTTTCCTTCCCAGTGTAAGAATTGGCTTTTGTAGTTTGGTTTGCCCTGTTCCCATCATGCACTGGGACAGGAACAGACTAATTTGCATACAGCCAGGTTCTGAAACTGGAATGGTGCAGTGAGCTAAAAAACGGTGTTGGATCTAGCCCTGATCTCTTGACTGGGTGAGAGCTTTCTGCTTAATTCAGAGACTCTGTCCCTCACCACCCCTTGTTGTAAATATTTTTGTCCACCCTAAGCGTGGAAGGGTATTCTCAGATGTGAGACCCTTGCTCATTGCACCATCAGGATTCAAGCAAACCGGGCCGAAGACGGCTGTAATGCCAGAAACCGGTCCCCGGGAGCTTGTTTCCTTCCCAGTGTAAGAATTGGCTTTTGTAGTTTGGTTTGCCCTGTTCCCATCATGCACTGGGACAGGAACAGACTAATTTGCATACAGCCAGGTTCTGAAACTGGAATGGTGCAGTGAGCTAAAAAACGGTGTTGGATCTAGCCCTGATCTCTTGACTGGGTGAGAGCTTTCTGCTTAATTCAGAGACTCTGTCCCTCACCACCCCTTGTTGTAAATATTTTTGTCCACCCTAAGCGTGGAAGGGTATTCTCAGATGTGAGACCCTTGCTCATTGCACCATCAGGATTCAAGCAAACCGGGCCGAAGACGGCTGTAATGCCAGAAACCGGTCCCCGGGAGCTTGTTTCCTTCCCAGTGTAAGAATTGGCTTTTGTAGTTTGGTTTGCCCTGTTCCCATCATGCACTGGGACAGGAACAGACTAATTTGCATACAGCCAGGTTCTGAAACTGGAATGGCGCAGTGAGCTAAAAAACGGTGTTGGATCTAGCCCTGATCTCTTGACTGGGTGAGAGCTTTCTGCTTAATTCAGAGACTCTGTCCCTCACCACCCCTTGTTGTAAATATTTTTGTCCACCCTAAGCGTGGAAGGGTATTCTCAGATGTGAGACCCTTGCTCATTGCACCATCAGGATTCAAGCAAACCGGGCCGAAGACGGCTGTAATGCCAGAAACCGGTCCCCGGGAGCTTGTTTCCTTCCCAGTGTAAGAATTGGCTTTTGTAGTTTGGTTTGCCCTGTTCCCATCATGCACTGGGACAGGAACAGACTAATTTGCATACAGCCAGGTTCTGAAACTGGAATGGTGCAGTGAGCTAAAAAACGGTGTTGGATCTAGCCCTGATCTCTTGACTGGGTGAGAGCTTTCTGCTTAATTCAGAGACTCTGTCCCTCACCACCCCTTGTTGTAAATATCAATTTATTTAAGACAATTGCACTGTGTCCTCAGATTTTGTTAAAGTATGTGACAAAAAAAGCATTCCTCAATGTCTGTGTCAACTACTGCCTTCGATGTACACTGCGGACAGCAGGGTTCACAACTTGAAGTCAACTTTGCATGTATACTAAGGACAGTAAGGAATTCAACCTTGCTTTATTTAATGCAGAGACAATTGTACTGTATGTGTTCTGATTTTGTTATAATAAGTAACAAAAATCATTCAGCGATATTGCTGCTGATTACTGCCTTCGATTTACAGTGCGGACAGCAGGGTTCACATCTTGAACTCAGCTTTGAATCTATACTACGAACAGCATGAATTTTAGCGTTGTGTTTTTTAAGGTAGAGTTAATTGTACTTTATGTCCTCAGATTTTGTTAAAAGATGCGACAACAAGAATTTCTTGATGTCAGTGATGACTACTGCCTTCGATCTACATTGTGAGGGCTTACCATTCAGGTAGAATGACAATTGTACATGAAGCATTCCAGTAGACAAGAGACATTATACCACTGCGACCACCCTGAACCACGAATCATCGCAGGGTACGCACACACGCTGAGTTCTTTCGGTACCACTAACTCACTGCACCACAAGTCATTTCCCTGTAGCCTTATTAAAGCAGAATTCACTACACAAAAAACATTGCTCGCAGTATAGCCCCCCTACATTACGCATTATCGCAGGGTACGTACAAACTCAGCGCCAAAGATACTACTAACTCAGTGCACCATAAATCATCGTAAAGAAGAGTGAACAGTTTTATGTCAGCAATGAGGCATACTATCACTTTTAAGTGGAATTCATGCAGAATCTAATCGACGACAAGACATTACTCCAATTACTGTCCCCCCCCTACCCTTAGACCACGCATCATTGCAGGATACGTACATGTTAAGCACCAAAGGTACTAGTAACTCAGTGCACCAAAAATCATTATCACGTTGCCTTACTAAGACAGCATTCACAACACAAAAAACATTACTATCAGTACAGCGTGTCCGGACCACGCATCATCGCAGCCTCCACAGAACCTTGTTGTTTCAGATACCACTAACTCAGTGCAAACCAAACTAAGTATAACACCTATCAAACCCACAAAAAATCCCTTTAGTATGCTTCCTTCAAAAACTTCTTTTATATCAGTTATAGATTTAGTTGAATAATAAAATGTACGCTACATACATGTCCTATCTTTGACTTCAATCATGATGCAGATAATGCAGTCCAACCTAAGATCTACTCTGGCACAGATAAATAATACTCCTGTGGCACTGCTAGTATGCACAAGCACCTTTAATCCCTACGTCCTGTGACCTATGCTTACAAAAAATGTATTTATTTATTTATGCAATTTTTAAAGCGCTGCAATTACCCATGGGTGTCTCGGCGCTATGAGCTAGGACTAGTGCCAGTATTTTAGAGATCTAGTGCAGTATTTTTATGTTTGCTGTTGCTGATTAAGTCATTGAGAAAACAACCATGTCTTTAGTTGCTTTCTAAAGATGATCAATGTAGGACTAGATTTTATATTAAGAGGAAGGGAGTTCCATAGCTTTGCAGCTGCAATGACAAAGCGTCTGTCTCCCCAGTTAACTTTCCTTGTTCTGGGGATTTGAATCAGGTGAGCAGTGTTAGAATGTAGCGTTCTGGGGGCTGGTAGAGGCTTGAAGGAGTTTCTGAGAAATTTGGGTCCTATGTTGTTTACTGCCTTATACACAATGCATAAGGACTTAAACTTAGTACGACTCCTAACCGGAAGCCAGTGCAGTTGAGCCAGGTGATTGGAAACAGAGGTAAATTTTGGAATGCCCAGTAGAACTCTAGCTGAGGCGTTTTGAATCATTTGAAGTTTGGAGATAACCTTCTCTTGCGCATTGAGGAAAAGGGCATTGCAATAGTCAGTGCGAGAAAACACCAATGTTGAAATTAGGGTTTTGCCTGTAGTGGTGGGAAGATACGGCAGAAGTTTCTTAATTTTTCGCAAGATGTTAAAAGATGATGAAACTACAGAGTTCATGTGGTGATGAAAAAAGAGTTTATCATCAAATATTACTCCTAAGTTTCTGACTTTGCTGACCGGTTCAGGTGGAGTGCCCATTTCCTCCGGCCACCATAAGGGAGACCAAACAGGCTGAACCTTACCGAACAACATTACTTCGGTCTTTGAAGAGTTCAGTTTAAGACAATTGGAAGCCATCCAACTGCTGATGGCCCGCATGCCGTCCTTGAAATTTGCCGCTATGGTGGAACCGTTTTTATGTATAGATAGTACCAACTGGGTGTCGTCAGCATATGTGGTTAGGTTGATATTGTATGCTTTTATTACCCTCGCTACGTCCGAAACATAGATATTAAAGAGGGTCGGACTTAGCGAGGAACCCTGTGGGACACCGCAGGGGAGGGTGAACGTCGGAGAGGTGAATGAGCCCAGCTTAACTGCCTGTTTGCGATCGGCCAAGAAGGATGCAATGAGATCCCTGGCCTTGTGTTTGATACCGATGGCCTCGACACGGCCGATCAGAGTAGAGTGATCGACCGTGTCGAAAGCCGCCGATAGATCCAGCAGAATCAAAACAGCCCGTCCATTGTTGTCCATTATTGTTCTTATTTCATCAGCGGCCTTGATCAGAGCAGTTTCTGTCCCATGACCTTGTCGGAAGCCAAACTGTGTGTCATCTAGTAGGTCATTACTTTGAATATAGTCAGACAGTTGTTCGTTCATGACGGATTCAAAGATCTTAGCTGGAAATGGCAATGATGCAATAGGACGGTAGCCGGAGGAAATAGATGGATCAAGCGATGGTTTTTTTAGGAGCGGTTTGATTATGGTGTTTTTCCAGATATTGGGGTATAACCCAGTTGAAAACATGATGTTACAAATGTGTGTCAGTGGTAAAGTAATGGTGACTGGGACGGTGTGTAGTATGGAGGGGTGGCAAGGGTCCAGAGGGGAGCCCGATTTGATTGCCGGGATAAGCCTATGAATGCATTGTGGATGTACCTTGGTGAATTCCGTGAAAGTTGATGAATTCAGGTTTGTTTGCGTGTTCATGGATGAGATGCCGTTGGGGTTAAGGGTGAAGTCCTTAAATATGGATGTGACCTTATCAGAGAAAAACTCAGCTAATGTGTTGCATAGAGTTTGTGATGATTCGATGGGTGGATTTGTAGGTTCTGCGAGGTGGTTAACTACTTCAAACAGTTTTTTAATGCTGCATTTCGCCTGGTTTATTTGGGTGGTATAGTAGATGTTTTTTCCTATGGCTATTTTCTTCTTATAGTCAAGGAGTGCAGCTTTGCATGTTATTTTATCTGCTGGGTTGTAGCGTTTGCGCCAGTGACGTTCTAAATTACGGCAATGTTGACGCTGTAGCCTAAGTTGTTCGGTGAACCAAGGGGCAGATGGAGTTTTTCTATTACGTTTGGATGTTCTGGGGGGAGCCAGTGTTTGAAATGCCCCTTCCAGAATGAAAGTATATGTAGTGGCTGCAATGTTTGGGTCCATTTCCCTATCTGTGTCCGCGAAAGCATCAGTGAGAATCTGATCTAGATTAATGTAATCTATGTTTCTCCAGTCTCTGGTAGTTTGATAAGGATTGTATGATGTATCTTTACATACCGTTGTTTTGATCTTAATGTCAAATAGGATAGCGGAATGGTCGGACCATGTAAGAGGTAGTATTTTGTTCACAGTGATATGAGGGTTGTTAGTAAAAATACCCTCAAGCATGTGTCCTGCCTCGTGTGTTGGAGCCGTTATCAGTTGTCTAAGTTCTACCGCAGACAGATCCGTAGTGAGCTGGACCGTGTCTTTATCCGTCAGCGATTCTAAATGAAAGTTGAAATCACCTAATATGGTAAAATATTTGTGCTCAACACCTAATTCACTCAATTGATGAAGTTGAGATAAAAATATGTTGCGAGAGCCTGGGGGTCGATATAAGAGAATACCTGTGAATGTTTGATTGGTGGTAAGCGTGACAGTGAAGGCAAGGGCCTCACAGCTCGCATGTTTTAGGTCGATAGCTTTAACTCGCAGGCTGTTGCGATATATTATAGCGATACCTCCACCTTTTTTTTTTGCTATACGATCCTGTCTATGGACACAGTAGTCTTCTGGCATGGCCGCTTTGAAGTCTGGTCCTGATGCGTCGTCTCCCCACGTTTCTGTCAGAAACAGGAGGTCGATAGCATGACTGTGAAGCAGCTCTAATATATCGATTTTATGGCATGGAAGCGAACGCACGTTCACAAGTGCTGCCTGTATTAGTTTGTGAGGAGTCGGTATGTCCTGAGTGGTATTTTTGCATAAAATACAAGTGAACGGACCTCCGATAGGATCAGCATATATGCATGCCGGCGGGTCATGTGCCTTATGTAAGGTGTTATTTAAGGAATATAAATCATTAAATGAATAAACCAACCTTGATAAAGGTGAAGGGGGGGTGGCCCTGGGCTCGGTCAAGGCTCGGACGGGCGCAGACGGGCGCAGACAGGCGCAGACGGGCGCAGACGGGCGCAGACGGGCTTGGCTTTGGCGCGGCTTCGGCCCGCTGCGCCAGCCCGCTGCGCCGTCTGGCCATGACACACATGTTATAGGGTGAGGAGGGTGGGAGTCCGGCGTGACTAGAGCGCTGACCCCGCTACTCCCAAGATGGCGCCCACCGCCGCCAGACGCCTGAAATGGTCTAAATCGGTGGTAGCAAGGAAAGAGAGCGTGTGTAGGGTGTTAGAATGCCTCAATTAAATTCCCACTTAATTCTAGAATGAAAAGCCCCCAAAGTACGATTTTAAAACGTTCTGTGCTAAAATTCCTGGCGAGATTAAAAACGGTTCTAAAATACTGAATCTGTGTCCTAATGTACTGGTGACAAGCGGTGAGCTCGCAGCCCCTGCAGCAATCACTGGGGAGAGCTTCTAAGGCAGTGCGGCCACCAAAGTACCTTCTTTAAATATTCTGGGAGGGCGGGAGTCCGGCGCGACTAGAGCGCTGACCCCGCTACTCCCAAGATGGCGCCCACCACCGCCAGACGCCTGAAATGGTCTAAATCTAAAGTATGAGGCATACTATCACTTTTAAGTGGAATTCATGCAGAATCTAATCGACAAAAGACATTACTCCAATTACTGTCCCCCCCTCTACCCCCAGACCACGCATCATTGCAGGATACGTACATGTTAAGCACCAAAGGTACTAGTAACTCAGTGCACCAAAAATCATTATCAGGTTGCCTTACTAAGACAGCATTCACAACACAAAAAACATTACTATCAGTACAGCGTGTCCGGACCACGCATCATCGCAGCCTCCACAGAACCTTGTTGTTTCAGATACCACTAACTCAGTGCAAACCAAACTGAGTATAACACCTATCAAACCCACAAAAAATCCCTTTAGTATGCTTCCTTCAAAAACTTCTTTTATATCAGTTATAGATTTAGTTGAATAATAAAATGTACGCTACATACATGTTCTATCTTTGACTTCAATCATGATGCAGATAATGCAGTCCAACCTAAGATCTACTCTGGCACAGATAAATAATACTCCTGTGGCACTGCTAGTATGCGCAAGCACCTTTAATCCCTACATCCTGTGACCTATGCTTACAAAAATGTAGAACACAGCGCCAAAATGTACCTCCACCACCGGCAATACCAAGTTCCTCTGGGGTATCACCTTCAATAACGCCACCAGACATACGTCCCCATTTTGAGAAAGTTAGAATGCACTGCATGAAATGCAATAGTTTAAGTTTGTTATGGGGGGCAATCAGTAGACCTAGTTTGCAGAGTAAAGGATAGCCATTGATGGTATTTTTTTTAAACCTCAAAGTTCATGCAGACCAGTATGCAACACTCAATATTTTGAGTACAGACCGCTAGAACCACGCATCATCGCAGGGTGAGCACACGCTGAGCACCACACGTACCACTAACTCAGTGCACCATAAATAATCGCCATGTGGCCTTATTAAAACAAAATTCAGTTGCCAAAAGACATTTTTACCAGTGCGTTCTGCTTCAACAACGCATCATCGCAGGCTCTATACAAACCGCCCCTTCCTCAGAGTACCACACCTCATAAAACCCTTTACGATAGAATTTTCTGTGTATTATTTCACATATAGTGCTCCTACCTTTGTACAGCAGAATTTATAAACCGTTTATGATTGAATATCTGTATGATATCATGATTACTATTCTACTTGTTACCAACAGAAACGTATTAAAATGGAGTTGAGCACACATGCCCGTACCCACTTCAACTATCTATCTGTGTCAGTGTACTTATTATGTTTGTAAAATGCTGCTCCTGCGTCCTACCACATTATATTGTGTTGTAAACAGTGTATGCAACCACCTTACCTCTGCCAATAACAAAAACTTCGATTATATAACTTTCTCTTGATCATTTTACAAATACGAACATACAAAATGGATCATTGCAATACTGAAAAGAAACTGTATACTCAATTTATAAATGTGTTTTTTTGTTGTTTTTTTTGTTAGCATATTCATATAGCACGAAGTCAAACCAAAACTATATCAACACTTTACATGACCACCGTATTTACAGTACATTTTCAGGCATGTGAAGATTACGTCATTTCTCTTCAATAACAGAATGTGGATGCGACTCAGAGGCTCGAATAAAGCTTTCATAGCCCTGTATTATACAGCTACAACACTCCACTGAATGTACAACAACCATTCATATACGCAGAAATGTGTCATGTCCACCATCTTTTATGTATGCAACTATGAATGAAAATAGAGTCAGTGATACCCCGTACCTTCCATGTTGGCCATGTTGTAGGACTTTACAGATATAATGACACATTCGCATTTAAGACCCGAGTGACGTCAGCACTACAAGACCGACACCCAAATCACTTGATTTCTCATATAGCTCACAACGGAACCATGGCCATAGATGGGCAATCATGGTTCAGAGCCTCGCGCAGCACTGGCTTACATCAGGCCAGCCCACTCCACTTACGCTATCAGGAAAACACAACAACACTACATGGCCAAGATTTCCATTGTTGTGATTTCTTACTTCCAGGTCTAGTTGTCAGAACAGCACACACACACTCCCTCATGGCTGGTATGAAATGAAATGAAATGAAATGAAATTCAAAATTATATTTATATAGCGCATAGACTACCCTGAGGCCTCGCAGCGCTTTAACTGAAATCCAAAGGCGACAGGCTAGGGTGTTAACAGGCTCTTCCAAACAAGTGAGTTTTTAAAGACTTCCTAAATGCCATCAGATTGTTGTTCTCTCTAAGGTCAAACGGGAGGAAATTCCATATTCTCGCAGCATTGTGTGAGAATGAGCGACCGCCCCAGCGAGCTTTGTTTATCTTAGTCTTGGTGGCCAGATGCGACGAACTGGAGCGGAGAGCTCTGAGGGGAAGGTAGGGAGTGGCTAGAGGGTACATTATGATTGGACCTGTTCTGTGAATGGATTTTTGGACAAGGCACATGGCTTTAAATTGTACCCTAGCTGCCACAGGAAGCCAGTGTAGCTTCCTTAAGGCATGTTTGGCCGACTGCCAGCGTGGAATATGGAAGAGCAGTTGGGCCGCACAGTTTTGTGTGACTTGGAGTTTGTTGATCGCTGCCACCGGTGCTCCCAGATAGAGAGCATTACCGTAGTCCAGGCGAGAGAGTATCAGGGCCTGAACCATGACTCTCCTCGCCCGGAACGGAAGCAAAGGGAGCACTTTTCGGAGCATTCTCATCAACCCAAAACAGGTAGATGCAATTTTAGTAGCCTGGAAAGTGAAGTCAAGTTATTTATCAAGCCAAACTCCCAGGCTTTTTATCTGAGGTTTGGGGGAAGGAGGGTGGCCTAGACACGTGAGCCAGATGGAAGCCAGAATGGTAGGTGAAGGGTTGCCCAATAGCATGATTTCTGTCTTTTCCCCATTTAGTCTGAGGCAGGAGGATTCCATCCATCTAGCCACTGCCTCTAAACATGGGCTCAGAGTGCTAGACGACCCCTCAGCGTGGTTCAGTGAGACCACCAGCTGAGTGTCGTCTGCGTAGGTGACAATACGAATGCCAAACGGATGGACTATCTCCGCTAGAGGCCTCATGTAGACGTTAAAATGTGTGGGGCTCAGGGCAGAGCCCTGAGGAACCCCACAACTTAGTGGCTGCTTGGTGGATACAGCCTCCCCCTCAAACACCTGGAAGAAGCGCTCGTCCAGGAAGGAGGTGAGCCATGCCAGGGCCGCGCCCGACACTCCCATGCCATTAAGTCGATGTAATAAAGTGGCATGGTTAACCGTGTCGAACACGGCGCTGAGATCTAATAGTATGATGGCTGCTTTCCCTCCCTGGTCTAGCACAGTTCTTGTTTCTTCGGTCACTGCTAGCAAGGCTGTCTCAGTCCCGTGTTGGGGACGGAATCCCGTCTGGGAGGTACACAGCAGATTGTTGGATTCTAAGTAATCTACTAAGATGTTATTAATGTGCTTTTCTAGCAGTTTACTCATTCAGGGTAACAAGGAGATAGGGCGGAAATTAGCTAGGTTGCTTTGATCTAGAGTGTTTTTTTTTAAAAGGGCCTTGACCATTGCACATTTCCAAGATGTTGGAACTGTGCTCGAGATGATTGAGGTGTTAAGAATGTCAAGAATACCTGGACGGATGACATCAATGAGCAAGGTAAGGAACTGTGGGGGTGCTGGATCCCTAGGGGAACCTGAGGTGACTCTAGGAATTATTTTATCTAAGGAGACAGAATTTAAAAGGGTGAATTTTTCCAGCATACAAGGGGCTGGTGTATTGGGGCTCGCTATAGTAGCAGCATCAGATTCGATTCTATCAGTGGCAAAAGATGAATAGATGGTCTGGATCTTCTGAAAGAAGAAAGTTGCTAGATTATTGCAACGGGCTGATGCCCCATCTAGTAACATTCGCTCAGGGGGAGGGGAGATCAGCGATTTGGCTATTTTAAAAATTTCCTTAGGAGCATTTGCGGCCAGGTTAATTTTTGTTTCGTAAAACTGGGCTTGAGCCGACTTAATTTCCTTTTTATAGAGCATAATTGCTGCTCTATAGTCTGCCTTCTTGAGCTGTGAGCGGTCTTGTCTCCAGATTAGTTCCAATTTACGGCATGATTGTTTCATGTCCCTTAATCTGGGAGTATACCAGGGAGCTACTTTTTGCCTTTTTATAGAATGCAGGGGTTCCTTCGGGAGGACTAGGTCAAGAGAGTTTATAATCCAGTTATCAAAGTTAGTACTGGCTATATTGGGATTAGAGACTTTCGAAGGTTTAAGTACAGCAAGCGCTGATTCCCATTTGGAGGAGGGAAGTGTGGACCATTTCCTACCCCAATGTTTTTTAGGTTCTTGCACAGGAGGGGAATTTCTTGTTATCCAGGTGAAGGATATTAGATAATGGTCGGTCCAGGGCAGTGGCACAGGCGACTCAGTGTTTAGATGGTCAAGGTTACTATAGACATGATCTAGAAGATGACCTTTAGTATGTGTTGGAAGGAATCCCTTTTGAGTCAAATTAATTGCTTGGAAGTTCAGTCAAAGACTGTTGGCTGCAGGGTCAAGCGGATCATCTAAATGCAGATTTAAGTCACCCAACACTGTGAAATTTGCCGAGGTGAGCACTAAATTGGCGACTAGGTCAGTCATGTTCGGGACAAAATGACCCAGCGTTCCAGGTGGTCGATAACCCAAAAGGCCTGTGAAAGTGTTGGTAGGAGATAGTTCTAATGTAAACAGGAGACTCTTGCAGACTGACGTAATAGAGGGGGTGACAGGACATTTGTACTGCTCTCTATAGATGACAGCTAGGCCTCCTCCTCTACCCGTGTTGCGGTCAGATCTCTTTATAGTGTAGCCTTGTGGGGTTGCCCATACTGTGGTAGGAACGGCTTCCGACTGGAGCCAAGTCTCTGTTAGAAAGAGTACATCGGGCTTGTGCTCTTCTATTAGAAAGGCCATCTCTGTGTGGTGTTTGGGCATCGATCTACAATTGAGAAGAAGCATCTTCCAAGTGCAATAAGTGGCATATCTCCCTATGGTTTTAGATGGTGGTTCCCAATTGCAATATTTACAACTGGCCTTGATGCCCAAAGGGCGTATAGAGTGCAGTCATTTAGGGTTAATAGCTGTTCATAGTTCATGTAAGGATGAGGAATCATAGGTAATTAAATTACCAACCATATTGCCAGAGATCATGGGATCTGGGAGCGGCTGCACGCGGACTGGCTTCTCTTAGGCACCTCTTCGGCTCGTCTACAGTGCTCCCGCTGTGCGACAATGACAGGAGGCCTAAATAGATTGGGGTCATGCAAAGACTGGAGCGTCACCCTGCTAAGATGGCCGCCCGCAAATGGCACCACCAGGAAGTGCAAAGCGCTCTATTCTCCCTCCACAACAATCAGCATTAATCGCTGGGTTGGAACGAGGAGTCAGCGCACGAATTACAAGTGACAAAGAACAATTTAAAAGTACGTGGTTTAAAAAACACTTGCAACAATAATCACAATGTTTACACCCAAGCGCTAGCGCAGTAATGATCGAGGTTCCAATTTTAGATCGTGCGCGTCGGCGCTGTGGGTCTTAAATAGTCAGGGCTCGAGGAAAGACTGGAGCGTCACCCTGCTAAGATGGCCGCCCGCAAATGGCACCACCAGGAAGTGCAAAGCGCTCTATTCTCCCTCCACAGCAATCAGCATTAATCGCTGCGGTGGAACGGGGAGTCAGCACACAAATTACAAGTGACAAAGAACAATTTAAAAGTACGTGGTTTAAAAAACACTTGCAACAATAATCACAATGTTTACACCCAAGCGCTAGCGCAGTAATGATCGAGGTTCAATTTTAGATTGTGCGCGTCGGAGCTGTGGGTCTTAAATAGTCAGGGCTCGAGGAAAGACTGGAGCGTCACCCTGCTAAGATGGCCGCCCGCAAATGGCACCACCAGGAAGTGCAAAGCGCTCTATTCTCCCTCCACAACAATCAGCATTAATCGCTGCGGTGGAACGGGGAGTCAGCGCACGAATTACAAGTGACAGCGAACAATTTAAAAGTACGTGGTTTAAAAAACACTTGCAACAATAATCACAATGTTTACACCCAAGCGCTAGCGGAGTAATGATCGAGGTTCCAATTTTAGCACCCACACCACACCCATCCACCACAAGCGTCACTACACACGTGACCTTACCAATAAAAAAGACAGGGCGCATGTGTCCTACGCCATTTTAGAGTTGCTCCCATCCCAAGCGCTGAGATGGCCTATCCTAGTGGTTCGGACGGCTCATGTAGGCCCAAACCACCAAGTAGAGGGGCCCACCACTACGTGCATGGCCTCTTTGGTCACTGAGTTGGTGGTACCACAAGGACTGATCGGGTGAGGAACCTGCTATGATGATGGGAGTACAAGTATGTCCTTAACCATGGCTATATAAAGACTCTGCACCATATGTGACACTTCTTGGTGGAATAGCGGGACTGCATGATGTACAAGGTGCCCTGTCCACGAAAAGGTGAGCAATGAGGCCTGGGTGCGCAGTGGAGGGAGTAGATGGGGTGCAGCAGACTGGATTAAAAAAGGCGATGCAGCTATTTAGGCGTACTCAGTCCTATATACTGTATCTTATTGCATTTGTATTTTTTTCTAATAGCAGGAAAGCTTTTATGATCGGTCAAATGTCCGTTGCTTGTGATGATCGAAAGTACGTGTATCACTGCGCACCACTTGCTTTTACAACAGGATTAAAAACATTACTACTATAGTAATTTTTCAAAAATCAAAGCCTATTAAACAAGTTAGAAATTTACAAATAGTTGTTTTTTAAATGTGGGAGGGAAGGTGTGTGAAAGGGCGATGTAATTCTACTCCACATTAAGATAGTAGCAATTACCAATCATAACATCTTTCTTTTACTATCTTTTAGATGTAAAGCTTCAGGGTGCATTATGTCCCGGCACGTGGTGAAAGATACACCGGTGACAGAAAGGTGAGCTCTGAATATTCTTTTCAGTCACTCTTTCACTTCCTCACTCGTTTGATAAAGAAATGGCGCACATTAATAACTTCTTTTTTATCTTACAGGTTGTGTTTCACAATTTGGCATCCCCCCCAACACCTCCAAAGCTCAATGTTCGAGGATTCTGTGATGAGGTGTGGCCATCGTAACAACGTCTGAGAAGGCTGCTTCGACACATGGAGCACCCTCTTTGAATCATGCCAATGGCACAAGGGGAGCAAAGAAGCTTGTTTCCGAAGCAAAGACAAGTCACCAGTGGGCGGAGAGAGTGGGTAGTGGGCAGCAACTTGACTGTGTAGGAATGTACAATTACCTCCGGGCAGTGAGAATACATAGGTTGCAACAGTCTGAGGGGCAGACAAGCCTCTTGTGCCACTTTTGCGTCACTTTTAACATGGGAAAAGTGATGCAAAAGTGGCGCAAGGAGCTTATAAATCTGCCCCTGAGTGCGCAAGAAGAAGCACTCACCTCCGGACTCTGCGAGTCAATGGAGTGCAACAGTCTGGGTATGCAGTAATGAGAACTCACCGCTATGTAGTGGGAGTGCATGGGGTATAGCACTTTGGAAGAAAAACAATGCACAAACACCTCCTTGCAGTGGAAGTTGGTGAAATACAGTATCCCGAGTGTACAAAGAAATAAAGCAAAAATATACTTGTGCATTTGTATGTACTATGCTATTACTAACTCTATGTACTATCTTTCAGATCACTAAACTGGAGGGTGCACTATGAACCGGCACGTGCTTGTACACACAACGGAGGCAAAAGGGTAGCTACGAAGATTTACTCCAGTATTAACTGCTCCATCTATAACTTTCTCTCTCTCACAGTTTTAATGTCGTTTTTTCTCTCTTTCTCTCTCGCACTCTCTCTCTCACATTGTTTCTCTTTCTCTTTTAAAGTTATGGATGCTGCTGTCCACTCTGCTGATAGAAAGTTCAATGATTCAGAAAAGGGGGTGGTGATGAACAGAGTGTCTGAATTAAGCAGACCACTCTTACCCAGTCCAAAGATCAGGGCTTGATCCATCACCGTTTTTTAGCTCACTGCACCATCCCAGCTCAGAACTTGGCTATATGCAAATTAGTCTGACCCTGGCCCAGTGCATCATGGGAACAGGGCAGACCAAACTACCAAGCCAATTCTTATACTGGGAAGGAAACAAGCTACCGGGGACCGGTTTCTGGCATTTCAGCCGTCTTCGGCCAGGCTTGCTTGAATCCTGATGGTGCAATGAGCTAGGGACTCACATCTGAGTATACCCTTCCACGCTTATGGTGGACAAAAATGATTCAGAAAAGGGGGTGGTGATGAGCAGAGTGTCTGAATTAGGCAGACCACTCTTACCCAGTCCAAAGATCAGGGCTTGATCCATCACCGTTTTTTAGCTCACTGCACCATCCCAGCTCAGAACTTGGCTATATGCAAATTAGTCTGACCCTGGCCCAGTGCATCATGGGAACAGGGCAGACCAAACTACCAAGCCAATTCTTATACTGGGAAGGAAACAAGCTACCGGGGACCGGTTTCTGGCATTTCAGCCGTCTTCGGCCCGGCTTGCTTGAATCCTGATGGTGCAATGAGCTAGGGACTCACATCTGAGTATACCATTCCACGCTTATGGTGGACAAAAATGATTCAGAAAAGGGGGTGGTGATGAACAGAGTGTCTGAATTAAGCAGACCACTCTTACCCAGTCCAAAGATCAGGGCTTGATCCATCACCGTTTTTTAGCTCACTGCACCATCTCAGCTCAGAACTTGGCTATATGCAAATTAGTCTGACCCTGGCCCAGTGCATCATGGGAACAGGGCAGACCAAACTACCAAGCCAATTCTTACACTGGGAAGGAAACAAGCTACCGGGGACCGGTTTCTGGCATTTCAGCCGTCTTCCGCCCGGCTTGCTTGAATCCTGATGGTGCAATGAGCTAGGGACTCACATCTGAGTATACCCTTCCACGCTTATGGTGGACAAAAATGATTCAGAAAAGGGGGTGGTGATGAACAGAGTGTCTGAATTAAGCAGACCACTCTTACCCAGTCCAAAGATCAGGGCTTGATCCATCACCGTTTTTTAGCTCACTGCACCATCTCAGCTCAGAACTTGGCTATATGCAAATTAGTCTGACCCTGGCCCAGTGCATCATGGGAACAGGGCAGACCAAACTACCAAGCCAATTCTTATACTGGGAAGGAAACAAGCTACCGGGGACCGGTTTCTGGCATTTCAGCCGTCTTCGGCCCGGCTTGCTTGAATCCTGATGGTGCAATGAGCTAGGGACTCACATCTGAGTATACCCTTCCACGCTTATGGTGGACAAAAATGATTCAGAAAAGGGGGTGGTGATGAACAGAGTGTCTGAATTAAGCAGACCACTCTTACCCAGTCCAAAGATCAGGGCTTGATCCATCACCGTTTTTTAGCTCACTGCACCATCCCAGCTCAGAACTTGGCTATATGCAAATTAGTCTGACCCTGGCCCAGTGCATCATGGGAACAGGGCAGACCAAACTACCAAGCCAATTCTTATACTGGGAAGGAAACAAGCTACCGGGGACCGGTTTCTGGCATTTCAGCCGTCTTCGGCCCGGCTTGCTTGAATCCTGATGGTGCAATGAGCTAGGGACTCACATCTGAGTATACCCTTCCACGCTTATGGTGGACAAAAATGATTCAGAAAAGGGGGTGGTGATGAACAGAGTGTCTGAATTAAGCAGACCACTCTTACCCAGTCCAAAGATCAGGGCTTGATCCATCACCGTTTTTTAGCTCACTGCACCATCCCAGCTTAGAACTTGGCTATATGCAAATTAGTCTGACCCTGGCCCAGTGCATCATGGGAACAGGGCAGACCAAACTACCAAGCCAATTCTTATACTGGGAAGGAAACAAGCTACCGGGGACCGGTTTCTGGCATTTCAGCCGTCTTCGGCCCGGCTTGCTTGAATCCTGATGGTGCAATGAGCTAGGGACTCACATCTGAGTATACCCTTCCACGCTTATGGTGGACAAAAATGATTCAGAAAAGGGGGTGGTGATGAACAGAGTGTCTGAATTAAGCAGACCACTCTTACCCAGTCCAAAGATCAGGGCTTGATCCATCACCGTAATCGATAAAAAGTTCAAGGCTAAATTTATTAGTCTGCAGTGTAGAACCAAAGTTGAACTCTGTTCATCACAGTGGTTACACAAGGTAAGCAGAGCAGCCTAGATACACAATACCTCTGATTAAATGCATTGAAAAGAATCAATATTGTCCTGCATATTGACGTGATATCTCACCTATTTCTGTCTCATCTCTGAATCAATTTAAAGACCTGTTGGTCCATACTGTAAATCTGACACAATAGGTAATTCCGTACAGACACCTCTTCAACGTGGGCCTATAAGAGAGGTGGAATGTATCAGGCACACTGCAGACGTGCAAATTAACAAATATTGCCACGTTTTACCTTAACTTGTAATCTTTGACCTCCTGCAGTCACATCGATCTAATTTTAAACACTTATTTTCATTTTGTTTTACAGATTACCTGCCCTACTTCTATTGGAGTCCATATCAAATTTTTTGTATTATATTGTTTTGTTAAAGTTATGTTTCTAGTTATTTATTATATTGTTATCTTAAAGTTACATTTCTAGTTATTTATTGTTATTTTTATAAAAGTTAATTTAAAAAAAGTATATAGTCTTCTTTTTCTGACATTTCACTATTATTTAATATAATAATCATATGCTTAAAAACATCTAAAAATAGAAATGATGTTTATAACTAGAAGTACAATTCTCAGGCTAACTCTTTACCAGCTCTTTACCAGGGTCTATAGCTGTGACTAACGGTTACTATGAAAACATTTTAAAACTACAGCACAGTAACTGTATCGATTAGCAATATTGTGTGGTGAACTTCAAACCTGTGTGCTCACTTAAGTGTTCCATGAAATGTTACTATGGTAACAGGCAGTAAGCAGTTTGGGGGTAGGGTTGAAATGTACTGGCTGTACAGAAACCGTTATATTTACCCAGGATCCTCTACATGACAGAAAGGAAAGCAAACGAAGACAGAACACTGTTGCAGATTTACAAGACCCTTGTGCCACTTTCGCGTCACTTTTACCATGTTAAAAGTGATGCAATAGTGATGCAAGGAACTTGTAAATCTGCCACATCGCATATTAAACATGCTTAAGTCTACTTCAGAACAGATGTTAGGATCCGCCATAAACCGCAATTAGGCAGAGTTTTCCTATCGGTCTTCAAATCCAGGGCCGCCTTGTAAATACAACGCTATTACACCTACATTGCCACTGAAAACACCTACATTGCTAATCACTGGAGATGCGAGGGGAGCCCTTAGCAAACTGGCTGCTAACATGCATTAATGCATCTTAGCGTCACCTAGTAAATAGGGCAATATAATTTTCACCGCATTTTTTGCTTTTTTTTTAATTGCGGCTAAATGGCACTTGTTAATATGCCCTCAAGTTTCCTATGACAGAGCGGGAACCTCGACTCCTGCCCTGCCATACCAAACAGCAGTACACCGGGGGTAGACATCCCGAGACACAGCAGGAGCCGCTCCAGGGGGGTTGGGGTTCCACAAGGCTTTCAACTGCTCCAGAATGCAGACCACGCGGCCCCCCCCTCCCAAAATATAAAAAGCCCCAGAGGGTAGTAATCCCCGGGGCTTAGACGGACCTTTGAGCTCCCTCACCCATTTATTTTGTAGCACCTAGGAATGGTGGTCCCCGGGCTACAGGGCCCCTCCGGACCCCCATCAAATGTAATATTTTAGACCCCGGGATTTGACTCTCCCAGGTAGCTAATTGTTAAACAAGCACAGGAGCCTGCGCTTCATTTTTATTTTTATTAGGACAAATCCGTGCACCCAACGCACATTTCTCAGTTTAAAAAATAAAATAAAAGGTGTAGATGATTAAAATATTACTTACTTGCCCCCTTTATACGTTTTGAACACTTGTCCCACTATTTTCTAGATCCTCGCTTCTACTGAGGCACAAAATGGCTACCAACACTTCCTAGTTTCGAATGTTGACAACCACTTCACAGCCAATTAGCATTCAGCGCGTGATCGGGAAGGTGTGCTTAGATGCGCGGATCCACTGAGGTCATATATATATGTATTTATTTTTTATTGAAATTTTCACAGGAACTACTGAACGGATTTACACCATAGTTAGTTGGACATTTCACTCATACAAAACCAGAGAAATGTCACCGTTGTAGTTAGTTCAGCTAACTATAACAAGCCTCCCCCCGCAATGCACTGCTGATGATGTCACATATTACATCATTCATGACATGGTCAGTGACATCACTGATTACATCTCAAATGACATCACTGATGGCATCATCCAGTGACTGTGTGTTTCCTTAAAGTTTAAATATGTTTTATATATATGCCAAGGTGTATTGAAGAATCACTGGGTGAATAAGTGTCTGGATGGAGGATTTAGTAGGTGCTTGACTGACTGTTTAAGTGAGTGATTAAATGTGTCCTACTGAATGCATGGGTTAGTGACTAAACTGTGTAAATGTCTATTTCAGTTTGTCTGTTGTTGTATAAGCTGCTGCACGGGTTGTCAGTAGCTATATGAGTTATTGATTGGTTGCCTGGATATTTGTATGGGTGCCTGAGTGTGTGTGGGTGGGTGGGAGGTGTGTGATAGATGTTTGAGTGGTTGATTCACTGGGTGTATGGGTTCAAGAGTGCATGTGGAAAAAGCTGTATGGTGGGTGAATGTGTGTATGGGTGTGTTGGTGAGTGAATGGATGTCCCAGTGGTACATGTCCAAGTAACTACATATGTAAAAGGCTGTGTATGTGAGAGCTAGAGTATATAAATGATTATACGTGAGAGTCAGTGATTGTGAGAGTGGCTGTATGGATGATTGTGTACTTGTATCAGTGATTGTATAAGAAAGTAGGTATGCTTTTGTTTCTATATGCATAAGTGATGTGGTTTGTGTATAACTGTATAGGTGAGTAAATAGAAGTGTGATTGATTCTTAGCATGATTGACTAGGTGTGTGAGTAACTATGTATGAGTGGCGAATTGTGTGAGTGTCTGTATAGGTGTATGACTGCATGTGATAGTGGCTGTATTGATGAGTGACTGCATGTATGAGTGATTGTATGGGTGAATGAGTGGATGTATGTGTAGACCTAGGAATCAGTGAGTGTGTATGTAGTAACTGGTATTGGTGTGTCGAAGGTTTTGAAAATGGGTGTCTGTATTTTACAGTGGATGTATCAAAGGTTATATTAGGGTGTGAGAAGGTGCATCAGATTTTCCAGGGATGATGTCATCAGTTTGAAGTTTGAAGTTTATTGATTTGTACAGCGCTGAATCACCCAAAAGGGTATCTGCGCTTAGGATGGAAGAAATCAGCAGAGGCAAAGAACTAGAAAAGGTGAGCTTTCTGGAGCTTTCTGAACTGGGAGAGATTCTGACAGTTGCGGAGATGGAAAGGTAGCTTATTCCAAAAGTCAGGGGCGAGGTAAGAGAACTCTTTGCCTCCTCTGCACACTTTTTTAATGCTAGGGGTGCATAATAAGAGTTCAGAGTCTGATCTAAGCAAACGTGCAGGGGTGTAAATCGCTAGTTTGTTAGATAGATAGGAAGGGCATTGACCATTAAGGGCTTTGAAGATAGTGCAGCCTATTTTGAATTTTACCCGCTTTCTCACAGGGAGCCAGTGGAGATTATTAAGGAGGGGAGTAGAGGGTGTTATAAATGGGCTGTCAGCTCCGAGATGGGCAGCTGTGTTCTGCACCACTTATAGTTTATTGAGGGAACCTTTGTTTGCCGAAAATAGCAAAGCGTTACAATAGTCTAGTCTACTTAGTACTAAGGCTTGCATTAACGTTTTTTTGGTGGAAGAGGGTAGAAGGGGTAAGATCCTTCTAAGTAGACTAAGGATGTAGAAGCAGGAGCCAGCAGTAGTGTTAGCATGTGCATCAAGGGTTAGGTTTTGATCAATTCTGATGCCAAGGTTCTTGACCACTTACTTAGGGGCCGGGGCATGACCCAGCTCCTCAGGCCACCAGTTGACATCAGTGATGTCATTTGAGATGTCATCAGTGATGTCATCAATGATGTCACTGACCATGTCGTGAATGATGTAATATGTGATATCATCAGCAAGGCATTGCGGGGGTGCGAGTTATAGTTAGCTGTACTAACTATAACGGTGGAATTTCTCTGATTTTGTACAAGTGGAATGTCCAACTAACTATAACGTCCCTAAAACCTATGTTTTTTTCAGTGAATTTCTAAGGTTTTTAAATGCTAATTTATAACTATAACATCACTGAAACCTATGCTTTTTCAGTGAATTTCAAAGGTTTTTTAAATGCTAATTTCTAACTATAACATAGCAGTCTCGTTTTCAGAGTGGTGGAGAAATGTGAGTGTGGCCTCCAAATACCTTTTAGCAGTCCCACTGTGTGGGATTTACTGGAGGTAACAGATAGGGTAGTTAGCCCCCAACATCAACCTTGGGGGCCAATAACCCCTTTTATTACCTCCAGTAAGTCCCACACAGCAAGATTGCTAACTTGTTATATCAGGCCCGTCCCTCCCTGCACCACTGTGTAAGTTAAGGGATTAGGGCCCAAATGTAGGTAAATCACATTTACCGATTTTGAAATACCGAATTTTACCGATTCGGTATTTCAAAATCGGTAAATGGGATGTAGGTACCAACATCTGGATTTGTTAACGATTCCTTAAAAATTCGGTATTTACCGATTCGGTATTTGCTATTGAATCCTATGGGCCTTGAAGCCCATAGGATTCAATTCAAATACCGAATTTGTCAAGGGTGCAGGGGGTGTCACTTTGACACCCTCTAGCACCCCCAAAACGGGCATGTGTGCAATGTGGCACACAGACATGCCCTAAGGGCACGTCTGTCTGTCACATGGCACATGTGTGCATGCACAGATGTGCATGTACACAGGAATCAGTATTTTACCATGGATTTGTATTCCATGGTAAAATACTGATTCTGAAAGCCATGTGCCAATGGAAAATTGGCTACCCACATATCAATCTAGCATTTTCGGTAATTTTACCGAATCGGTAAATATTACCGAGTCGGTAAAATTACCGATTCTGTAATAATACCGATTCAGTAAAATGACCGAATATGTGCACCTACATCTCCATAGCCCTTTACTGATCGGAAACGGCCGAAAATCGGTATTTTCGGCCGATTCCGATCGGTAAAGGGCTACCTATATCTGGCCCTAGGTCCCCTTGAATCCTGAGGGTCCCTGGGGGCAAGTAGAACACCAGGTTCCTCCAGTAAGAACCAAAGAGCTGCGCTGAAGAGAGGTTTTCCGAGGCCACGCACCTTTTTACACCACGCTGCAAACGTGGCTTCTAGCTTACTGCTGCTTGGAGGATGAAGTCGACTTGTGTCCTGAGGTCCTCAGATATATACATTTTTTCTTTCTTTAATTTCTCAGCAACTAATAAAAGGATTTACACCATTTAACAAAAAGGACTCTTTGTTAACCAAGGACTACCTTTTTGCCAAATTTGGTGTAATTCCGTTCAGCAGTTCGGGCTGTAGCTTTGTCTAAAGTTTCCTATGGAAATTAACAAGATGCAAGCACTTTTTGGGACTACTCTTTTTTCTGATCCCCGCTTGATCAATAACCCCGAAACTTTCAAGACAGGAACTGTGCAGAGCGGGCCACTAGCTTTAAAAAGTTTGCGGAGAATCGTCAAACAACGCCAAAGTTATTGTGAAAAAAAAAAGAAAATTTGAATAGAAACGAGGTCCTGAATATAACTACCTACTGACGACCGCCAGTAGGTAATATATATACATATACATATTACCTACTGGCAGTCACCAGTAGGTAGCTACAGTGAGCACCTTGTTTCTATTCAGAAAGCGAATTTCTGTTGAAGCTGGTTGACGAATCTTCGCAAACTTTTTAAAACTAATGGAGTGGACGGGTCAGCTCCTGTGTTGAAAGTTTCGGGGTGATTCGTCAAGCGGAAGCCGAGAAAAAAAGGGGTCCCAAAGCACGTTTTCCCCATGTTCATTTCGATAGGAATTTTTAAACAGGTTACAGCCCGAACTGCTGAACGTAATTACAGCAAATTTGGCAAAAAGGTAGGTCTTAGTCTAGAAAGAGTGGTTATTTTTTAAATAGTGTAAATCCGATAACTAGTTTCTAAGAAATTCAAAAATAAAAAAAATATTGAAATCTGGGAATATCGCACATCTCATCGTGAGATCTGATTGGCTGTCAGCGCTTCATCCTGGAATTGCTGGCAGCCATCTTGGGACCAATCTACATGATAGCACCCCATTGAAATGCATTGTAGTGAATAGAATGATTTGAGGGTCACCAAAAGGAGAACTATAAAGGGTGAAAACAGACTTTAATTACATTAGAATTTGTTGATGGTACCATACTAATTTTAGGAATTGAGGTGTGTTCTAGGGTGATTTTACCCCGTGAGAAACCTTCTGCTGGGATATCATGAATCATGTTTGAGAGAAAACTATTTTCTCATGCTTGTCCCATAGAGGTTTGGAAGGTGCTCCAGAGCATATTTTTGGTAAATTCACATTATCTTTATCAGTCATGTGAGAATGAAGTCTGACATTCTCAGTAAAATATGTACATCCAACAAGGGCAGAGACTGTTGTTTGATTCCTTTGTGTTCTACTGTAGCTTCCCAGAGTGTTCTAAAGAACAACTAGAGAGCTAACAGTCTTTATTTGACAAAATGATGTCACACCTTAAGCCATCTTGATTGGAATAAACAAGTAACACTTAAAACATTTAATTTAAAAAAGGAGCAAAATTAGGGGGTTCATTTTGTCATAGAAATTTTTTAGTGCTGTAGAAAGAAAAATGAGCGAGATCTCAAATATCTTCCTGTTATACTTCAACCAGAGCAGCCTGTAAGTTGATTCCTTTGTTTTCTACTGCAGCTTCCTAGAGGGCCCTAAAGAACATCTAGAGCACTAACAGTCTTACTTATGACAACATTATGGCACCCCTGAAGCCATTTGGATTGGAATTAACTGGTAACACTTAAAATATTTAATGTAAAACAAAACAAAATAAGTGTGTTCATTTTGCCATAGAAATTATGGTTAGTGCTGCAGAAAGAAAAATTAGGACATGTTTTAAGTGAGATCCAAATCCTCTTTAATTTCATTAGAAAATTCTGACATGCAGACTGAAAAAATCACTTTCAATACCATCAGCAGACTTCCAGTTAACTCCCTGGTGAGCAGTAGCTTTACTACAGTGATCTAATGAGCAACTAGAGTGCTAACATTCTGAAGCTATGGCAAATGTGTGACACATTTGAATGCCTTCTTGATGGAATCAAAGTAAAAAAACTGAAAGCAATTCCTACTGAGGGGACTGCAGTAAATGAGGAAATTAGGAAACTTCATAACAAAAAAGTCTCCCAAGATGGCCACCAGAGAAAAAGAGCCCTAATGTAGCACACATATCACCCAGATGTAGCCCACATATAGCCCAATGACAGAAGTGTGCAAAACACTTTTTATTTTTGTTTTTTTTGCAGTTTTATATAGTGCAGACTGGTCAGGTATTGGAGCGTTGCATCTTACTTGGACCCCTTATTGCGTGGTTTGCACAAAGTGCATGAGATTGATCTTGCGAAACATTGAACTTTACTATTCTGTGAACCTGAAGTTGCTCTGAACCGGGCTTTGCAACATCCATTTTAATCTACTGGTTTTAATTATTTCTCACTGTATTGTATTAAGAAAGAGGATTTAAGTTTTTTCTGTACACCTTTTTGATCTGTTTCTAAATCAGATCGAATAAAGTTTATTGAATTTAATTGAAGTCTCCCAAGATGGCCACGAGAGAAAAGGGAGCCCAAATTTAGCACAAATATCACCCAGATGTAGCCCACGTATAGCCCAATGACAGAAGTGTGGAAAACACTTTTTATCGTTGTTTTTTTGCACTTTTAGATAGTGCAGGCTGGTCCGATATTGGAGTGCTTTACATGGGCATTGGTTACCTCATGCAAGGACGAACTAATTTTGTTTGTAGGCATGGGGAGATTAAGTGATTTGACCAGAATCACAGAATGTCAAGCTGAAGCAGAAACTCCAACTTCGTTCCCCAGTAGCAAAGTCTGCAGCTCTGGAAGTAACACCACATTCTCTCCCATAAGCGTAACATTTAATGAAGTGGTCAACTGGATAAAAACACATAAAGATAACAAATAATTTAAAAGTGCTTTGTCGCTATTTGAGAATTCAGAAAATATGTCCTCATTTTAGTCTTTTAGAGGACTAACCATAATTTCTATGCAAATAAGACCCTCTCCTGTCTATCATTTCCAAAGGAAATGCTTTAGGGATTACAGTTTTGATTAAATCAAGATGACGTCAGGCTTGCAACACTTTTGTAATGAATATAGAATGTTAGCAATGTAGTTGTTCATTAGGATACTGTTGGGAGGCAGAGGTCAGGGGCACGGACTCGGAAAATTGAAGGCATTTAGAAGGGTGCAGAGGCAACAATTTGACCACACTGCCAGGCAGGAAGGGCAGTGGCAGCAGAACATGGAGGGCAGTGGAAAGGGGGGCATGGGCAACAAACCAACAATGCAAGACAGGCAAGAGATGCTGTGGCAATCTAATAGACCATTGAGGACAGAAGAACGAGGCATTGGTAGTACAACCATACATGCCAACAGAGCTGATTCAGGTAGGAAATGCCCAATGTTTTAAAGCCCAAAAGGGCTTTATTTTATCTTTCTTTTGTCTACAATCTCCTCTTTTTCTATGCAAGTCAATGGGAAAAAGCAATTCCCCAGTTTAATTTCAAATTCTCCCTCTTACCAAGTTCAAAATGTTGGCAAGTGTGGTACATTGGATCATGGAAGGCAGGAGGAATTAGGGTAGGGACATGGACTCGGATAACAGAGGACAGGAGGGATATGGACAGGTGCACTAAACTGACCTTACAGGGCAGGTATCCGGGTTTGCAGAAGCACAATGCACCACACAGGGCATGTGGGACGTTGGTGCAGCAGAACAAACAATGGAAAGCAATAAGGAGGGGACAGGATCATGCACATGGACAACAGAGAACAGAGGGGAAAGGGACAATGGCAGGAAGCTGACCATACTGGAAAGACAGTAAAGAAAGCTGCAGCATAGCGGACCATGAAGGGCAGGAGGGAGGGATCAGGGGCATGAAAATGGAATTGACAAGCCAGGAGGGAGGGGACAGGAGTCTGCACATAAAAAACGGAGGGCACTGGGCAAGGGGGTAACTTAATAGCATTGATCATACACTTGTTCTGTAACTTATAAAAATACATTATATCAAGGGAAATTCCCATAATTAGATATACTAATTCCTATATGAAGGAATCCACGCATCTCCTTTCTGTCCTGTTAAATGAGGAGTGCCACGAAGATCACCCCATCCCCTTTATTTTTCAATGTATTCTTTAGCCCACTAGCCCGCCCTCTTGAGCAATTCAATAACATCTAATACTTATAAGTCAATGATGCTTAAATTATATTTAAACTGCCTATACAGGATAAAAGAGAACCCTGAAATATTGCTTGTTTTGTGCTACATATTAGGAACATTGCTTAATCAGTACCACCATCACTATCTGCTGCCATTGTTATATAGCCTACTGCTGATTCAATGACCATTTAGATTATCATGTGTTAGTAAAAGCCAATATTTACAATTCTATGTCTTCTACCCTTTGTTGCACCTTCAGGGCTACTGTTTTTTTCTTTCAGTTTTGGAAAATATGGAATTAATGATATCAGTCTGTTGTTGTTTGGAGCTGTTGCAAGTGTTTATTTTCAGCAGGGGTCCTGAACACCTCCATCTCCACAGCAACCTTCCCAGATAGTTGGTAACAGGCAGAGCTCAGACCCTCCTGAAGAAGCTCTCTGCTGACCTCAGAAACGACTGACTGATCTACCTGCTCCCCTACCCAGCCAAAGTACTCAAGAAAGCCATCAACCAACAGCTCACCGAATACCTGGAACTCAAACACCTCCTTGATGCCTCCAGTTGCAATCACAGTTGCCTCACATGTTACAATAGCATGATATTAACTGATCGATCTCATTTATGATCTCTCTAACTCTCATACTAGATTATTCATCTTGGGAGATTTTAATCTGTGGCCGAATGGCCCTCTACATACTGCCTATAGTGATCTATGCCAGGCCTAGGGGTCCTGAACACCTCCATCTCCACAGCAACCTTCCCAGATAGTTGGTAACAGGCAGAGCTCAGACCCTCCTGAAGAAGCTCTCTGCTGACCTCAGAAACGACTGACTGATCTACCTGCTCCCCTACCCAGCCAAAGTACTCAATAAAGCCATCAACCAACAGCTCACCGAATACCTGGAACTCAAACACCTCCTTGATGCCTCCAGTTGCAATCACAGTTGCCTCACATGTTACAATAGCATGATATTAACTGATCGATCTCATTTATGATCTCTCTAACTCTCATACTAGGTTATTCATCTTGGGAGATTTTAATCTGTGGCCGAATGGCCCTCTACATACTGCCTATAGTGATCTATGCCAGGCTTGCAGCAATATTCAGCTGCAACAGCTGGTTCTTTCCACAACTCATCTGAGGGGCCATATTTTGGACTTAGTCTTTGCGTATACCATGCAGGTGTTGGTGAAGGACATAATCCTACAGTGTTGGACGGACCATGCACTGGTCTCCTTCTCTCTTTATCTATCGGCGGACTCTTCAAATGTTGCAGGGCCGAAGCCTACCAAAGTGGGCAGACCATGGTCTAAACTTTTAAAAACTCCGGCTCTGCCTATTCTACTTCCTGGCGAGTACGTGTTGGGGGCTAATGCAGAAGAAAGCTATGCCAGTCTGTGTCAGCAAATCTCGAACTCTTTGGACAAGGTGGCTCCATTCCGTAGGTCAAGGGATAGACAGAGACAAGCCAAGCCTTGGTACTCCAACGATCTCCGGCAGTTGAAGCAGCGATGCAAGCGGGCTGAAAGGGCCTGGAGGAAGCATTATTTAGACAAGGTAAAAATTATCTTTAAGCTCGCTTTGACGGAATATAAAGCACAGATTAAGTGAGCGAAGGCTATGTATCTTGAGGAAACACTTAATCAAGCGACTAACAAGTCACAGACTTTGTTTAGGATTGTTAGTGACCTCTCCCGGCCTGCATGTGCCACGAATAACATCCCCGCCTCTCAGGCTTTATGCGACTCTCTGGCAGTCGCTTTTGAAGACAAGATAGCTACCATCTTGAGCGGTCTTACCATGTCTGACTCTCAGCCCTTGGTGCCCCCGGCTTTTCCATCTATTCCGGGTGACCCGGAAGACCTATCTGACCGACCCCGGCTGAGCTGCTTCTCTATCCCGCATTTCGATGATTTTTGTAGACTGGCACAGACTGTGTCCTCGGGCTCCCCTATGGACCCACTCCCTCACAAGTTCTGGAAACTTTTCCATAAGGAACTCTTTCACCCACTGTATTCCATCTGTCTCCAGTCCTTTGAAACCGCTAAAGAAGAAGCCCACATTAGACCCCACATTAGACCCAATCTGTCCTTCCTATGCTCCCAGCACAGGCCAGACCTGAAGTCATGCGGGGGATTATTTTAAGCAAGTTGGACTATTGTAACGCACTGCTTCTGGGAGCACCTAAAACCTTGGTTGGAAATCTTCAACGTATACAAAACATGGCAGCCAAGTTGGCTCTCTCTCGTCCGCGCACTGCCTCCTCCACTTCAGCGCTGCTTGATCTTCATTGGCTGCCTTTCCAGCAACGGATTCTTTTTAAGGCATCGTGTTTGGTTTTCAAAGCTTTGCATGGACAGGGACCCGTTCTGCTGCAGAATCTTTTTGCCTGGTATGTTACTCCTCGAACCTTGCGCTCTTCTTCTGCATGCCTGGTAACGGTTACCAGGTTTCAGAGGTCAAGAATGGGAGGTCGCTCTTTCAGCTTTTCCGCTGCTAGGCTCTGGAATTCTCTTCCGCTTCCATTGAGGAGCCAAAGCGAATTTCCGTCTTTTAAGAGAAATCTGAAAACTTACTTATTTCCAAGAGTAGTGTGATCTCTGTGAGTGTGTGCCAGCTATGTTTTGTCAAAGCACAAGGATACCCTTTGGGTGATAGTGTTGCGCTATATAAGATTGCAATACATACATATTATGTTTTTGATATTTAAATGGTCTATTTTTAAGGAAATAGGAATGAGTAATTTCCACTGCTCAAGGAATTAAGCTCATACATCCAAGATGCCATGGACTTTATTAAGATGATACAAAACATACAATGGGAGGATGATTTCATCCTAATTACATTGGACATTAGCAGTTTGTAGACCTGAATAGCACACAAAGATGGATTACTGGCACTTGAGTTCTGTCTAAAAAATAGATCATTGAAATATCAAGAACATAATTTCATGCAATTGCAACTTGTTTCCTTCTGCCTTAACAATAATTTTTTTTATTCTAAAGACAGCTATACTTACAAACACCGGGGACAGCCTTGGGCAGGTGCTTCGCCCCCAGTTATGCAAAACTTTTTTGTGGGCTGGTGGGAGAAGCACATGCTCATAAGAGTTATGACAATTTAGAAGCATGCTGGAGTGATTCACACCTTAAGAGACAGATTGTTGAGATTAGAGATGGAGATTGCTCAAATAGAGCCAGCCCATCAAAGCTCAGGCAACAAAAACTCCTAGAAGACATTAGAAAGGCACTTGAGGAGTACCATGACACAGCTCATAGTTAGGTTAAACACCTCCGCAAATACCCTACCGCAAAGTTTTATTGGGTGGGGGAGCGCCCCGGAGCTACACTGGCAGTGCTACTATACCCTAAAAGAGAGGTTAGTACAATTCTTGAATTAAAGGATGAAGATAGCCACCCATCATGTGAAGGGAACTTGATTGTCCAGAGGTTTGATAGATATTACACTGAGTTATATAGTTTGCGGTTATCACCGGATGACAAAGCAATTAAGAATACTTCAAAAATATTCAAATGTCATGGCTTACCAATACACAAAGGGAACACCTAATGGCCCCTCTTGATCTAGAGAAATTTGTGCTGCCCTTATGACAATGCGAGTTGAAAGTGTACCCGGATTAGATGGACTTACAGGAATTGCTTATACCTCACCTAGTTACTCTATATGAGGAAATGGCAGATGGTGGAGTGATGCCCCCATCTATAAGAGAAGCATTAATTGTTAAAAACGAGGGAAACCTCCGGATATTTGCTCTTCATAAAGCCCCCTATCTGTATTGAATGTAGATACTAACCTGTTTGCCAAAATATTGGCCAATCACCTAGCTCCCTTGGTACCCCTGGTGGTCCGTCCGGAGCAAACCGGATTTGTTCTAGGCAATTGCATGACCCACAATCTCAGGTCTGTCTTTGGGACCATTCATAGAGTAAACCCAGAGGTCAAACCTGTGGCAGTATTTTTAGATGCCAAAAAGGCGTTTGACTCTGTTGAGTGGACTTCTATGAAGACGGTGCTGCACCGTATCAGAGTTGGCGAGATATTCCTCCGGTTAGTCACAGTTTTAAACACTATTGCACAGGCCCGGAAACAATTAGGCAATATTGTTACCCCCCCCCCCCATGCCATCGCGAGGGGAACCCAACAGGGTTTCCCATTGTCCCCCCTAGTATTTGCCCATGAGGCAGAACTCCAAGTTTTCACCTTGAGGAAGTATCATGGTCATAGAGGGTTTCGATTTCCTGGATATCTTTTACTCATCTTGACATATGCAAATGATACGCTGCTCTATGTTCGAGATCCAGAGAGGCATCTTACCCCTGTGCTTAATGATCTGGTCCATTTTGGGTAGATATCAGGCTTCAGGGTTAATTGGGCAAAATCTATCATTTTCCCCCTGACTCCCTCCATGACACTGGTGACATTGGACTTCCGGCTGCAGCAGACGATGGATTCAGTATGTTACAAATCCATACAAACCCTGAGATAGTGCTATCAGATAACTTTGGGAGAGCAATCCATAAGCTTGATGAGGATATTGCCAGATGGATTAGATTACCTCTCTTGTTGATTGGACGCATCTTAATCATGAAAATGGCTTTCCTCCACAGATTTTTATTCCTTTTTCAGAATATCCTAATTCTGCTACCACGTCATATAGTCAACACTTTTTGTTCACTGATGATTAGATTGGCTTGGGCTGGGAAGTAGCCAAGAGTTAAATGGGAAACTCTTACATTACCCTATTCTATGGGTGGCTTAAGTGCACCAGATCTCGAGCTATACTATAGCGCAGCGCAAGGCTCACATGCATATACATGGTTACATGGCCAACAGGAATTACGGAAGATGCTGCAGGTCCTGACACTCTTGCTTTTCAGAGCCCCGACTAGACTGCATGGTATTCTCGTTTCCTTAAACTCAACAGTACAAGCATGGAGAAATCTACTGGAGAGACGCACAGGAGCATTGATGTACTCCCCACTGACCCCATTAGAATGATGCTCCTGGTTCCCTACGGAGAGAGAAAAAGACGTCTCTCGAACCTTGAGAACAATAGGTATATCTAATATGGGAGATTTCTTTCATGACGGGGTGGTTTGCAGGTGGGATAACATCTCAGAGGAGGGACATGAATCCTTGACTCTCACCAAATATCAGTACCTAAGAATAAGATATGCATGGCACGATCAACTGGCGAAGATATGCAGGAACCTTTGGAGAGTACATCACTCGACTACATTTTATGATCAGACACCCCGCTAAACTGGTAACCAGGATTTATAGCTTTGCACAAGAATCTAGGAAAAACCCAATTGATGAAAGCTCGACAGGACTGGCAGAAAGATTTAGACCGAGTTACAGATGACGTAAATTGGCAACATTGCTGTGAATTGACAAAACCCACATCCCTGAATGGCATGCACCGACTAATTAATTTTAAATATATCAACAGACTGTATTACACACCTGAAGAGCTATGCCGCAATGGACTACGCGATTCTGCGGAACATCACCATTGTACAGAACAAGAAGCCAGGTTCTTACATGTAGCCTGGTACTACCCAAATATTCCAGAGTTCTAGGGGTAGATCTTTCCCACATTATGGGAGATTACAAGGCTCCCCCTTGAACCTGATCTGCTGCTTACCTTGCTGGGACACGACATGGGCATTGATAAAAGTATAAGGACATTAGTTGCGGTGGGTTTATTGCTCGTTAAACGCAGAGTGGCTATGTGATGGGCAGATGGCCCAGTACCAACCATAGATGAGTGGACTAAAGATATGCTCTATTGTAACACACAATCTGACACTTACAACGAGTTACTTTTGCCACAGAATCGCCCTAAAAGTTTTTGAGGGTTGCATCAACAGTAATTAGTGGGGAAAGAGAGCGGTGAGCCGGACGGCGAAAATTCAAGAACTCAAGAATATCCCTTAGGTATGAGGAAATAACACAGGAGCTCTTCACACAGATATGATTAGGGGGGTGAGGGTGTACATGCTGCCCAGACTCATCAGAGGAATATTCGACCTTGACTGTATCCACTAATTATTTGTTCGTAGCTTGCTATTATGACTGCTTCAATCGTATCATGAATCATATTCTGTGTATTAATATAGCTGCATTGAACTGTACCCAGCCAAAGTGAAAATACAACTGTATTGAATGTTGTGTTATTTGAAGATATTGATACAATAAAAAAAAACTATCTTACTAGCCATTGCAAAAGTCAAATGAGAGGGATATTGATACAATAAAAATAAAAAAAACTATCTTACTAGCCATTGCAAAAGTCAAATGAGAGAACTGGGGCTGTAGAGTAATCGCCACCCAACTAACTCTGCAGTACTGTTTCTATGGAAATTCGTCGAGCCCTAGCACTGCTCGGTTTTCATTAAAAAAACGTAAAACCTAGCATTTTAATAGCTATTTAGGTTTTCTCTGGCTAATACCTTACTCAATTTGTATGTTTACCAAAAACAGTGTTATCCCTTTCACCAGGAGTCTCTTAGAAATTAAACAAGCCCATAAAAAATACATCGTACAAATAATAATAATAGTAATAGTAGTAATGGTAATAATAAAAGAAACATCAGAAATGAAGCATGTGTTATGCTAATAGTGCAATGCATTAGAATCAGTTTAGTCGCCCTTCCATTAATGCTCGCGAATATATAAAACGTACAAATGTGTAAAGTTTAATAACATGGTTGGAGGATTACATCCTTGAGTGCTGATAAATACAGTGATGTGATGTGAGAGTGTGTGGGCTGAAATAAAGAAGTATAGAGGATTCATAAAAAAGCAGGAGTCCCTCTACATTATTAAACTTGGAACTTCTGACGGTCAGCAAGAGTGAGCTCCGCGAGACATCCATATTATAGAAGCAATACTAGGTTAAGACCAGCCTGAGCATCACAGCTGCTCCCTTTTGTTCCTCCTCAATATAAAATATACAGTGATTAATTACAGTAATGGAATATAATACAAGTCGTGCACGCGCAAATCAGCAGTGTTTTCTAGTAAGAGGAAGAGGCAGTAGTGGGAGTATCCATGGTAAATACAAGTTGGGCTATTTTACACGAGTACTTCATTTAACATGATGTGATGTATAGGACATTTTAAGTTGTTGTTTGTGCCTCGGTTTCCTGAAGTTTAGAGGGATAGCGTTTTAGAAACAGACCTACATGGTGAGACTGTCAGGACTAATAGGCAGTCGTAAACGTCGTTGGTGCTGTGACGATATTTTGCTGCGACCTTTGATTCCTCTCCGTTTCGTATCCCGCATCTTTTGAGTCTGTTTACCTTGTCTATGCTCGTCATTGACTGCCCGCATCATATGATATTCACGGTTAACAAAAAGCAGAACTAAGACAGTCTGAAGAAAAATAATAATACCCCCTCGGTCCTTTACTTCACACACCAGCCGGTGCTGAAAATAATCTATCACAATAATTACAGATATAGAGAAACCTACCTAACGCCGGGCACGTTCATGGCAGGAAATTCAATTTAGATTCCATCTCTTACTAACGCAGCACAGTATATAGATTGCCTGGGGAGAATTCTAATGGGAAATAGTTTTTAGCACTGGAAGAAAAATCCATGCAATTTTCTAAAATCCTGGTTTAAGAGAATCACACAAAATAGCTGATGATGAACAATGATAATTCAATGTAAATTTGATTGTGTTTCACTGGCAAATAAATGTAAAGGCTAAAGGGCTCGTCTGATTGATTTCCTGGTATTATTTCTTTCGAGCATTTTCAGCAGGCAACCGTTAATGAACACCTACCCAGGGGTTGTGTCGCAATGCATACGTTTTACCATCCTAAATGCTTGCATTCCTTTTCTGGAATCTCTGTATCTGTGAACAGGACCAATCTACCCTTATACTTGTTAAGTGATTCTAAAGTTGGTTGAAATTGCACCACCACGAGTGCAATCATTGTTATCTGAATATTTTGTTGCAAAAGGGCACCGATGAAATCAAGGTACCTTTTCGCATTATTCTCATTGACTCTAGCTACATCAATTGCATTCAGCGCTTCCTTAACTTAAACTATAACGGCGTCTACATTCTAGTATGCACAAATGCAAGGGGGTAAATACATGGTATGGTCTTCCACTACATCTGCGTTGTTGCGTGATAGTCACATGAAAGTGCATGCAGTTGGTAAACCTGGGGTTGTGCGTAGAGAACGGGAAAGACATAAAAGGTAAAGCATGATTTCCAGTTGGATGGCATTAGAAAACCTTCTGATTCTGCTTCGCAGGCAGATCTCTCTATGCTCACTGGCAATGGTGATTTCGTTCTTCATCGCTTTAGGAAGCCCTATTTGGCCTTTCATTAAAAATAATGTGAGAACACCGAATAAGTAATTTGGTATCTGTAGGGATCCATAACCAGCAACGACCAGTAATTCCAGCACGTTGAACTGCTAGAGTGTATGTGTAGGTGGTATTTGTATCTCATGAACCTAGCAAGTACCTGGCCAAAATGTATAGGAGTCCAAATAGGGCCATAGGCAAATGTGCAGTCAATTAATAATTGACCAATCAGCTGAGTTCTGGAAGCAGAAGTGCTGCATCTGTGTAAGAAATTGGGTTACTGGTGTAGGGTTGTCAAACCCCACTCAACCAGTAACCACAACCCTTGTCAGGGTGAAGTCACAAGCAAACCCCGAATAAAACTGTGTTTAACCCTCTGGTAGCTTGGCACAAAAGCAGTCAGGTCTAACTTAGAGGCAATGTGTAAAATATGTATGCAGTACTTTAAATAGTGATAAAGTGAAACACACTACAAGAAAAATCATACACCCCTTTAGAAAACTAGAGTGAAATACAGAGTGAAATGCAATGAATAATTTAAGACCAGAATGACAAAAATACAATAAGTAGAATGGAGAAATGCAATTGTAAAGATTTAATTGAAAATAGAACAAAAATGCATAAAGTGTCAACTGTGGCTATCTGGTCATGCCGAACCGGGACAAAGTCACAAGTTTAGGCTGACTGAGAAGGAGCATGGGCTGGCTACAGGGACCCCCCAGTTAGGTCTGCTGGACAAGAGTACCTTAAATCCTGGTTGGGGAACATTGCGGAGTACAGAGTTGAGGATGCATTGTGCAGCAGCGGTTCGTAGAGGCTGTTATTCAAGGTCCTGCATCGGAGTCCAGGAGGCCATTGACAAGGTCGTGAATGGGCTGGTTCCGACAAAGCTGCCTGGTTATTGAATGATAGTCCTGCTTTGGCATCGTGGATGCCGGTGAGGAAGGGCTTGTGTAGAAGACGCGGTGTGCACCAGCTCCGATGAAGAGTTTTCAGGAGTATTAGACCTGGCACCATGGGCGTGGGTTTCCGCTGTATTTTTGCCTTTACCACCTGTGTTTATGCTGTGTGTAGGACTTTGTTTTTATGGTCTAGATGCTTTGGGCACTTTGCCACAGCTGTTCAGTTCCAAAGTGCAAGTGCTCCCATTGTCAATTGTTGTTATTGATTTGGTGTTTCCATGACTGGTCGATTTGGTTTACTGTTAAGTCCCTAGTACAGAGCACTGTGTGTGCCCAGGGCCTGTAAACCAAATGCTGCTAGTAGGCTTGCAGCACTGATTGTGCCACCTACACAAGTAGCCTTGCAACAAGGTCTCAGGCCTGTCAGGTACCCCTGTGGGCAGGGTGCAAAGTATGTGAAAGGTAGGACATGCCCTGATGTGTGTGGCATGATAGTGAAATACTGCCAATATTGTTTTACAATATTAAAAGGATATCTGTCCCCATAAGGTAGAATGGGAAATTTGCTTATTGTATTGTAATTGCATTTGTTTAGTGATTACTACCCCTGACAAGGCGTCAAAGTGCTTTTTTGGCGAGTAGTATGCAACTCCGGAACCCATTAGGATTAGTGTTGAATTATAGTAGAACTGGGGGTCACAAGTTCGCAGAGGTAGGTACCACTGTCCAATTAGGGACCCTTGCTTCTATTCAGGGCAAGGAGGAAACACTCTTCAGATAACCCCTGCTCACCCCCTTGGTAGCTTGGCACAAGCAGTCAGGTTTATTGAAGGCAATGCGCAAAGTATTTGTACCAACACTCACAGTAACACAGTGAAAACCCCACAAAATGACTCCACAACAGTTTATAAAAATAAAGGGATTTTAATCTAAACTACACAAGACCAAAATAACAAAAATCCAACACACACAGTTCAAGAATATGGTTTCAAATGAGTTATTAGGGTTGCGTTAAAATAATCCACAGTTGTGTCACGTTTTAGCCAACAGTACCTTTAGATGCGGCAAAAGTTCCAAGTGAAAGCTGTAGCGGTGAAAAGCAAGTGGTGCGTCACTCCTGAGACCCTGGGGAGGCGATGCGACAACGCCGCTGGATGCTGCGGGCGTGTTGCGATGACTCCGGTCTGTATGGGGAGGGATGCGATACCTTACGTGGATGCCAATGCACAGGTTTCGGTGGAAGCGGATCGCAAAAGGTATGATGCAACGATCTTCGGGGCGGCGACGATCTCCGATGCGGTGAAGATCCGCGGCTCAGCAGCGATCTTCTGCTCTTGCGGCCCCTCAATGCGATGGCTCTACAACGACTGTCGCAGTGACATGATGCGGTCCGCAAGCAAGCCCAATCTCACCCAGTGACGACAGGCTCTGCGACCATACTCGCAGCGATGGTAATATTCCCGCACCGGACTGGTGCGTCCCGCCAATAAAGGATGCCACGACTCTGGCAGCGGCAACAGGCGCTGCGATGATCTCAGCCTTCATAGCAGCGGGAATTTCCTCGCACTGACGGGGATGCGCTCTGCAAGTAAGCGATACGTTAAAACTTGCAGACAGTCTTTAAAATATTGGTTTCCAGCTTCCCAACACAGGTACAACATCCAGAGGCACCAAAACTGGCCCAACCACTCCAGGAAGGACAGAACTCTCTCAGTAGAGTTCAGAAAAGCTGGGGGTGAAGACCTTTTGTTCCTGGGACTTCTTAACAGGGACCCAGCTCTTCTTCAGGCCGTTGGAGATTCCTTCAAGCAAGGGGGCACAGCACAAAGCAAAGTCCTTCCCCTCTCCTTGGCAGCAAAGCAACTGCAGGTCCGTCCAGCAAAGCAACAGCAGGACAGTCTTCCTTCTTCAGTCTTCCAGCTTTCTCCTTGGCAGAGGTTCCTTCTGGATTCCAGGATGATCTAATTTTCTGTAGTCTGGGGTCCTGTACTTATACCCCAAATGTCTTTGTTACCTTGGTGCAGGAAGGCTCTGAGTCCAGTCCAAACCAATTCTGGAGCACTCTGTTTACATGACTCCTTCTTTCTTTTCACAGTGCAGAGCAGAAACATCAAACACCCCACAGTAGGTGGAGCGAGCATTGTGGAGGGAAAGCACAGCCCTGGAGCACTTTGTTGACATGATTCCTTCTCTCCTTTCACAGTGCAGGGAAGAGACATCAGACGCACCACAGGGGGTGGAGCCAGCACTATGGGGGGCAGGTACAGTCCTATTCAGGTCCCAGGTGCAATTCCTCCTTCCCATCTAGATGCAGATCTCTCTATTCACCACTGGGCTGGCTCATTCTGTCTCCTGGAATCCCACAGCGCTGTCACTCACAAACCAGACAATCAATTCACAAGCAGCCAAAGGCACACAGAAAGGTCAGACAAGAAAACAGCCACCTTCTAAAATTGCTGTTTTCAAACACAGGATTTATAAACCATCTTTCCTAAAAGATGTGTTATTAAATTCTGAGTTCAGGGATACCAAACTTTTGTGTTCAATCTTGCTCTAATGGGAAGATATGCAGGTAACCACTGTACACAGCATTCCCCATTATCGCCTATGGGCAAGATAGCCGTACGATAGTGAAAAACGAAAATGGCTGTAATTCACTACCAGAGCATGTCACCTACACTAGTACATGCTCTACCTTTCACATACAATGCACCCTGCCCAGGGGGGTATCTTGTCCTTCCATAGGGGTGTCCAATGTGTACAGAAAGGGAAGGGTTAGGCCTGGTCAGTGGGGACACTGGCCAGGTTGACATGGCAGTCCACAGACTGCACACAGGCACTACGGTGGCAGGTCTGAGACACCATTTTAGGGCTACTCATGTGGGTGGCACAATCAGTGCTGCAGGCCCACTGGTAGCACTTGGATCACCTGCCCTGGCACACTTAGTGCACTTTACTAGGGACTTCCTGGTGACACAAATATGCCAATCATGGATAACCAATCACAATAACAATTTATACAGAGAGCATATGCACTTTAGCACTGATCAGCAGTGGTAAAGTGCCCAGAGTCCTATTGCCAACAACCACAGGTCAGGAAAAATAAAGGAGGAAAAAGCAAAAAGTTTGGGGATAACCCTGCAAAAAGGGCCATTTCCAACAAATTGGTATGGTAAAATATGAAAGTAATTTGAGTGGTGAATAGGTTCATCAGTTATTTGGATACAGAAGGATAGTGGAGGGATAAAAGAGGGAAAAAGGTTTGCATTTATATAGTGCTTGTTAACCCTGATGGGATGTTGAGGCAATGTTTTCGGCGAGTAGAACGCTACTCCAGAACCCATAAAGGATTAGTGGTGAATTAGTATAGTGAAATATGAAAGTAATTTGAGTGGTGGATATTAGGCTGTTATTTGGATTGAGAAGGATAGCGGCAGGATAGAAGAGGGAGAAAAGGTTTGCATTTATATAGCGCTTGTTACCCCTGATGGGGTGTTAAAGCACTTTTTTGCCCAGTACCACACTACTCCAGAACCCATTAAAGGAGTAGTGTTGAATTAGTATAGTGAAATATGAAAGTAATTTGAGTGGTGGATATTAGTCAGTTATTTGGATTGAGAACAGTGGCGGCTCCTCTATAGGGGTGTTTGGGCGCCACCCCCTGATTTTCTCGCCGTGCAAGAAGGCAGAAACAAATGGTAGTTATTACCGTAATAACTACCATTTGTTTCTGCCTTCTCGCACGGCGAGAAAGCAGAAGTTCCTGGTTGGGGGTGGGCCGTCCTGCTCGAGGACAGGGGGGAGTGGTTTGCCCACTGTTGTTCATATTGACTGTTTGGGCGGCCTCAGGCCTTTGCTGCTGCCTACATAGAGAAAATGGCCCAGGTGGGGCACGCCCGATGAGCCTCACCCATTGTGATTTGCCAATGGAGGGAGGGATGCTCCCTGCCCTGATGACGAGAGCTGCTGCCTGCTGCTGGAATTCCCAAACACGCAGGACGGCGGGAGCTGAGGTGCCGCGGGCAGGTACGTTTTTTTTAAAAAGAAAACCCTCCCGCCTCCCCCAATCCCCCCTCTCCCCCACCTGCCCATCATATGCCAGCCGTGACTGCGTGTTAGGTTTTGAAGTTAATACAAAGTCGTTGTATTAACTTCAAAACCTCCCTATTCTAGAGTCTGAATTGATTTCCTGCTTTGACAAACAGTACGTTTTTTGTAGCCAAGTGTGTGAAGTAACTCGGTAAAAGGGACATTGTTGAGGCATGGATTTATCAAGTGCTAGATGTGTGCGGTCAGTGCAAAGGTCATTAGTGCACGAGCAGTGCATGATGTTAGGTCTGTCTTGGACAGTTGATTGTTACTGTGTGAGTAGATGCTGCCTTGTTGTGGATATGTTAGGTATGCCTGGGATTTGTGCTAAGCCCTTACGCTGTCTTAGTAAGCACATGTTCCATGGTTTTACTGCAGGATGAAATGTATTGTAAAAAGCAGGAGGCCTTTCTTTGTTACATTTTGAAGTCCTTGACAAAGGTAAAAGATCTAACTTCCCTAAGGTGAAAAATCAAACAATGTGCATTTGGTATAAAAAGGAATGACACTTGTTTCTAAAGTTAGAGCCTCTGGGTGTTCAATTTGTCTCATGCTACAGGGCAGATAACAGGCATGGTCTGAGTTTACAACTTTAGTTGCCCATGTGATATGTCTTTAGTGTATGTGAATTGTACCCTAGTTATTTTGCCACGCCCCCTGAGTGCAGTATGGCTAGCATTTTATGGCTAGCATTTTATGCCTCACCACTTTCAAATGTCACCAGCCGCCACTGATTGAGAAGGACAGCAGAGGGATAGAAGCGGGTAAAGAAATTGCATTTATATAGTGCTTGCTACCCCTAATGAGGTGTTGAAATGCTTTTTTTCGGCGAGTAGCACGCTACTCTGGAACCCATAAAGGATTAGTGGTGAATTAGTATAGCGAAATATGAAATTTGAGAAGTGGACATGTTAGTCTGTTATTTTGTTTGAAAAAGATAGCGGAGGGATAGAAGAGTAAAGGATTTAGACTTTTTTGGGGGAGGTCATAGCAGTAGTGGGAGGCTTGGGATGAATAAAAAGGGATGTGGAGGGGAAGATTCAGAGGGAAGAATTTAGAAAGGCTTGTTTTGGGGGATCATTATAGTAAAAGAGGTGTCAGATGGTGCAAGGAGGGGTAGAGTAGGAGAGAATCTAGAAAGGGCTATTTCCGGGATCATAACGGTGGAATGGGGTTTAAGATGAATGAGAGGGTGAATGTAGAGGATATATTGATAGAGGTATAGGGTGAGAAATAGGGTAGTGCATTGGAAAGAGTAGTAGAATGAGGTTTAAGATGAGTCAGAGAGTTGAGGTAGAATATATATTGAGAGAGATTTAGGGGCAGATTAGGATAGCGGATTTTCCGCATCCTCTGGGCCGGCAGAAGCCACCGCCGGCCCAGAGGATGCGGAAAAACCGCAGCGGACCCACCAAAGACCCACCGCCACATTAGGATGGCTAGTGGGTCCTGGTTTCTGTCCGCAGCTTTTCCGCCGCGGTTGGCTTACAACCGCGGCGGAAAAGCCCTAATATGGTGGCGGTGTCTCTCAGACACAGCCAGCCATATTAGGATGCCCAAAAAGAAATGCTTTTCCACAGTGGGTTTTCCGGTCACCCCACGCACCGCGCACACTCCCCGTGAGTGAGCCCAGGCTGCCCCCGATCCCGCTGAGTGCCGCTGCTGCCCATAGCTGTGCTCCTGATCGTTTGTATTTCGTCATTGCCTCGGTTGCGTGTTTTCGTTTTTACCTCTGTTGCGTGTCTCGTATTTATCGCTGTTGAGTTTATTTTTGTATTTTGCCTTTGCTCCTTGTCGTTGCCTCTGTTCAGCGAATTTCTGCCCCCTGCCGCGTTCCCGCCCTCTCCCCACTCTCCGCCGCTGCTCCCCTGCGGCCCGCCCCTTTCTTTTCTGTATCTCTCCCATTGGCCGCCCCGCTCCCGCCTCCAAGCTGCTCCTCCCTCCCACTTTGCCATTTACGGCAGAGTGCATGCGTACGTGCAGCGTTCACGCGCAGCAGGCTTGCCGATTGTGCGCCGAAGGCGCACCAAAGGCAAGCCTGTCTACGCCCGTCCGCGCCTGGACCGCGCCCAGTGCCAAAAACCCTGGCCTCCGCAGATGCCAGCCCACCCGCCGGACTTACAACGCCGCCACCCTCAACGCACTCAACGCTGGCCGGATCCCCGGTTGCTACCGAGTCACCCCGAGACCCACCCACGGACCCTTCACCTGCCAAGCCTGCAAGTTCACCTGCCTCCAGACCTGCGCTACAACCGCCAAGCCGAGCACCAGCAGGAACCACCTGAAATGCATCCTGCTCAACACCTGCTCCGTCCACAGACACGCCGTGGAGCTCTGGAACCTCGACACCACATCTCCAGACGTCGCCTTCCTCACGGAAACCTGGATGAATGCCTCCTGAGCGCCCGACATCGCCATCCCGGACGGATACAAAATCACCCGGAGGGACCAAGTCAACCAGACTGAAGGAGGCATCGCCATCGTACACAAGAACACCATCCGCATCACGACCAACTCGGACGACACCCTCACAGCCGCTGAACACCTGCACTTCCAGATACACACCGACCCCAAGACCACACTCAGAGGCACCCTCATCTACAGACCCCCGGGACCACAAACACAATTCAGCGAAGACATCACAGACTTCATCAGCCCGCACGCCCTCCCCTCCGCCGACTACATCCTCCTAGGGGACCTCAACTTCCACCTGGAGAACAACAATGACAGCAACACCACCACCCTGCTAGACAACCTCGCCAACCTCAGACTCAAGCAACTGGTGAACACCGCAACCCACTACGCCGGACAAACGCTGGACCCAGTCTGCTCCTCCAGCAAGTACATCTCCTTCAGCCACGCCACCGGACTTCCCTGGACAGACCACAGCTGCGTCCACTTCAGCTTCCGAAGGACCACGACCCACCACCACCCGCAACAGGTTCCCCCCCGAAGCTGGAACAAGATCACCACCCACCAGTTTACCACATCCCTGAGCCAGAACCCTCCCGCCAGCTCAACAGACCCCAGCCAAGCAGCCAACAACATCACACAGTGGATCACCAGCTGCGCAGATGACCTCGCTCCATTGAAGACCCCTCCCAGCATACCAGGCAGCAAGAAAGTCCCCTGGTTCACCGACGAACTCAAGAGCGTCAAGAAAAACTGCCGCACCCTTGCGAAAGCCTGGCGCAAAGACCCGACTGCAGACAACATGACCGCCCTCAAGCACGCCACCCGCAAACACCACCAGCTGATCCACACCACCAAGAAGACAGCATTCAAGGAACGACTAAACAACAATGCCCGCAACAGCAAGGAACTCTTCAGCATCCTCAAAGAGCTCTCCAACCCCAGCGCCGGAAACAATGACATCACTCCCTCGCAAGACCTTTGCAACTCGCTCGCCTCGTTCTTTCACAGCAATCGCAGACATACACAACAGCTTCAGCACACAGCCCACGCACCCGGCCACCGAACCAACGCCCCCCCACCACCACCCTCCGTGCCTGGACCCCGGTCAGCACCGAAGACACCATCCGCACGATAAACACCATCCACTCCGGATCACCAACAGACCCATGCCCCCACCATTTCTTCAACAAGGCCGACTCCGTCATCACACCCCAACTCAGGGACATCATCAACTGCTCCTTCAACACCGCTACCTTCCCGGAGAGCTGGAAGCATGCCAAACTCAGCGCCCTCCTGAAAAAACCAACAGCAGACCCCACCAACCTCAAAAACTACCGCCCCATCTCTCTCCTCCCGTTTCCTGCCAAAGTCATCGAGAAGACCGTCAACAGACAGCTTGCCGCCTTCCTCAAGACGAATGGATCCCTCGACCACTCGCAATCCGGTTTCCGAGCCAACCACAGCACCGAGACCGCCCTCATCGCAGCCACCGACAACGTCCGAGCCCTGATCGACAACGGGGAAACAGTGGCCCTCATCCTCCTGGACCTCTCCGCAGCGTTCAACACTGTCTGCCACTGCACCCTAGTGCAGCGCCTCAACAACATCGGAATCCAAGAGAAGGCACTCGAGTGGATCATCTCCTTCCTTGCCGGAAGAACCCAGAGAGTCCGCCTCCCCCCGTTCAGATCCGAGGCCACCGAAGTCATCTGCGGAGTACCACAAGGATCTTCTCTCAGCCCCACCCTCTTCAACATCTACATGAGCCCCCTCGCGGCCATCGCACGCCAACACAACCTCAACATCATCTCCTACGCGGACGACACCCAGCTGATCCTCTCCCTCACCAACGACCCCGCCACCGCCAGAACCAACCTTCACGAAGGGATGAAAGACGTAGCCGAGTGGATGAAGAACAGCCGCCTGAAACTGAATTCAGACAAGACGGAAGTCCTCATCCTGGGATCATCACCCTCGGCAGGGGACGACTCCTGGTGGCCCCCTGCCCTTGGCAGCGCACTCAAACCAACGGACCACGCACGTAACCTGGGCTTCATCCTGGACTCCTCCCTCTCAATGACCAGACAAGTCAACGCCTTCTCATCCTCATGCTTCAACATCCTACGCATGCTCAGAAAGATATTCCAATGGATTCCCACCGAAACCAGGAAGACGGTCACTCAGGCACTCGTCACCAGCCGACTGGACTACAGAAGCACCCTATACGCCGGAACCACAGCCACACTGCAGAAAAGACTCCAACGCATCCAGAACGCCTCCGCACGACTCATCCTGGACATCCCCCGACACAGCCACATCTCTGGACACCTGAGAGACCTGCACTGGCTCCCCGTCAGCAAAAGAATCAAGTTCCGACTCCCCACCCAGACACACAAGGCCCTCCATGACCTGGGACCCAGGTACCTCAACAACCGCCTGACCTTCTACACTCTCACCCGCCAGCTACGATCGACCAGCCACGCCCTCTCCGCCGTTCCACGCATCCGAAGAGCCACCACGGGAGGAAGATCCTTCTCCTACCTGGCGGCCAAGACTTTGAACTCCCTCCCCATCCACCTCCGTCTGACCCAAGACCACCTCTCCTTCAGGAAGCCACTCAAGACCTGTCTGTTCGAGCAGTAGCGGACCCCCCCCTCCCCCAAGCGCCTTGAGACCCTCTGGGTGAGTAGCGCGCTATTCAAATTTCTTGATTGATTGATTGATTGATTGAAAGGAGATGGTAGCGTGAACCTTGTGTGGAAATCCCAAATGGGGGATGATTTGGCACAGAGTTTTTACAGTAACAAAGCTTGATCTTGCTAGTTTGTCCACTTGGGCATTCATCAATAGCTTGGAGTCCATGGTCATTCTGAGGTTTCTTACTTCCTTCGATACTTTAGGTGGTGATCCCAGTTCATCAGGGCAGGCGGCATGCGGGTCATAATGTTTCCAATCGTCACATGTGAGTTTTTCCGTTTTGGAAGCATTCAATCTGAGATGGCTCCAAGTCAACCATTGATCCACGTCTCTGAGACAACTAAAAGTTGGCGAGTTTCCAATGTCTTCAGGGCATTTCAGTTGAAGGAGTATTTGTGTGTGCTCTGCATATTTATAGCATGTGAGGTGAAATTGATTGATCAGTACCGGTAATTACTTCATGTAGTTGTTGAAAAGCATGGGCGAGATGATAGAGCCTTGAGGGACCCCAGCTTTTGTGGAGTACGGTTTGGACGAGAAAGGGGAAAAAACTACAGATTTTGGACTGCAAATCCCACAATTCAACTGGTTAAATGAAAACAGGTAAGTAAAAATCACAAATTTAAACACAAAAGAGGTGAGGGATTATACAATCATGGGCAGGTTAAACTGCAAGTTTTAAACTGTAACAACCACAAGCAGAACAGTTATAAAAATGATGCAATCATGGGTAGGGAAATTCGCTTTTTTTTAATTAAGAAAAGAGACAGTACTAGTCTGCCTCCTTACCACCTCCTGGTCTTTGGCTCACTGCAATAACATCTTATAAGCATAACTGCCCATGGGAACCAGATAGGAAAATAGAGTTTGATATGCCTGAACTCAGAATGTTAAGATGCATTTTTTAGAGATGGCGTTTTTTTAATTCTGGGTTTGAAAATACCACTTTTAGAAAGTAGGCATATTTTTGCCTAACCATCCAGTGTGCCTATGCTAGGTTGTGTATTGTCTGTCTGGCTTTGGAGTGACAGGAGATGAGGATGTGCATTCTGTTCCTACAGCCTCTTGGGGGTTGAGGTCATTAACAAAGAGCTGGATGTCACCTGCAAATATGCACATCAATAGTCTACCTGTGTCAAAAGATAGTCACCTGTGTATGTGTTTTTCTTAGGGATGACATGCTAAAGAGTCCATTGTCAGTATGAATAGCAAAGGAGACAAGGGGCATCCCTGGCGGAGCTTCTGGCCATTTGGAAGGGGTCTGAAATCAGCCGATGACCTGCACCATAGGCTGTGGGTAGAGTAACTTAAACATCGACACAAAGCCATTTGGAATGGCATTCCCCGAAGTGTTTCCCTCAGAAAAGGCCATTCAAAAAAGATTTGAACTCCTCTTCAGTGTCTAACAAGACAACAGCCATCCTAATCTTAGGGTGTATTTAGTGCAAGACAGCAGACACTGTACACAAATTGATTGCTGTAGATCTATAATGCACAAAGCTGAACTGCACCAGAGAAACCGTTTTCTTCAGCAGAGGAACCAAGCTGTTTGCAATAACCTTGGCTAGAATTGTATTATTGTGCTCAAGCAAAAATAGCGGCTGGTAGGAGGCACAGCTATTGGGGCCCATTCTGGGTTTGGGTGGCACAGAAGTGACTGCTTAACATAACATCAGAGATATTTCCCCATCGGCCATTACCACTGCATAAACTTCTAAGAGGTGGAGGGGGGCGAGAATATGCTTGTAGGCCTTGTAAAAGTCAGTCATCGGACCATTGGAGCCCAATTACTTCCCACTGGCTATTACATCAATGCTCATGGTTATTTCCTCCCATTGGGTCACCTTGAAAATGCTAATGTCAGTTATCCAACCAACCTAAATCTATTTTGTCGTGGTAGCCCAGAATAGAATCCAATATCCACACGAGTCATATAGAAGTGTGAATAGTGGTTCCCAAATTCAGTTGATATGCCTACATTATCCACTTGAGTCTCGCCATTCTGAGTCACAATACAGGGGATATTGGTCCGTGACAGGACGCATTGCATTGTTCAAAATGGGTATGCTTCTTAAACTCCTGTACCTTGGGGTACCTGATCTGGGCCACTGGAAATCGTAAGGTAGTGCTCAATAAATTCAGACTGCCTATGGATGGGGGTGGGATGGAGGCACCAGATTTTCAAGATTACTACCTGTTGGTGCAGTTGCAGTGGGCAGCTTGCTGGCTAGCTAATATGCACTTTGAATAAACTGACCTAACTTCATGGAGGATTAAAGAGGGTATCCTGCTGGCTTGGTTCTTCTCTACCAGCGGTCACTGTCCCCTCTTGCAGCTACTGCATACTAACATTCTGTGCTGCTGGAAATGGGCACTGACACATTCTTGCAAGGTTGCCTCCTATGCTCCCATGATCCCACTCTAGGGAATGATGGTGGTTGCAGCTGCATGAAACCACTGTGCCCTGCATCATAGGGACACAGCTGGTATCCCGCTGTTGGTGATTTGTTCAGTGACTCCACGCCTGAACTTCCCAAGATTGGTGGAATAATAGGACCTTCATCCAGGGCAATTCTTACTATATAGTTGGATCTGTAATGTGCTACACTTACACTTGAAAGTAGGAGTTTCGGAACCCCCACACACATGCCCTAGCACACAGCTTACACACAATTTGATCATGACGCTGCCACATGATTAAAGGGCTGTATAAAGCCCTGCTAGAACATACAGCAGTGAATCTACAACCCCTCGGAGACAAGTGGGACACAATAATAGGCTGCTGTTTGCATGATAAAGAATGGGTAACAGTGTTGGGATATATCCACAAGGGTCTCATGCAATGCTCAGTTTAAATGTATACTTTTCAGTTTTCTGCACAGCGCGTATCTCATGCCTCAGGCACTCAACGCATCTTTCCCAATGCAAATACACAAGGCCCCCAATGCTGGGTGGTACATGCGGATTTCGTGCACTTGGTATGGGCCTGTCCCAACCTTCAAACTTACTGGACAGAAGTATTCAAAGAGGTGCCACAAATAACAGGCGGAGAGAATTTTAATGCCATTGAAAGCTGCTGGTCAGGTATATTCTCTAATCCCAAGGAGACAAAAACTAGCACAAGGTTTATAGAAATGTTGCTGCTCATAGCAAATTGAGCAATTACAATGAGATGCAAGTCGTGCAGTTCCCTTACCTTGGAATCATGGAGGAGAGACCTTGCACAATGGACTGACCTAAAATACAAAACTTAGTGACAGGAAGAATATAAAGGCTGACATAAACGGCTCATTTTGGAGGGGTGGGTAACCATGATGAATGCCCTGATAGGACCAGAAAAAACAGACTCCATGCCACTGTAGAGGGACCTACACTTCCTATTGGTCCTTAAACATGCTGCTTTTTACAAAACCATGACTCACTCCCTACAGCTTTGATGAGACCCCCCAACTGTGACCCTATAATACAAATAAACAACCTGCAACCTGACTAGGACCTCCTACCCATATGCCCACTTGGTTAAAGATGGCGTGCCTCCCATCCAAGTGTGACTGACCATATCGCAGTGAAACACACAGACAGAGAGGAGTTCCTGCTTGCTGACTGGAATCAAAGCCAAGAGTCAGGAGAATGCACAGAATGGCAAGCTGAATAAGAAACATTACTCACTCAGGAAATTTTTAGGGTTTGTTGAAAGTTAAAGCTAGTTAACTTAGGGCTAGAATTGTGCAGCTGCAAAGAACCAAATACATTTATCCTTTCTTACCACTTAGTTAAGATGAGCAAATTGTAAGGGAGCATGCATAGTGTACTGCCAAATTTAACTTGTTGATCTGCACAGATTTGTTGTATAATCTAATAAAAAATATTTTAGACAAAAAAGTAAGGGGCTGAGTGATGTGATCCTGGATGCTGTGGCACAATATGATAATGGAGTGGTTTTATTTGCTCTGATTTTCTGTGGCGTAACAGGGTATGCTTGGTTGTAGACAGTAGAATGTGGTATTGAGCAATGTGGCAAAGAGATGTAATCTGTAGGAAACTGGGTTATTAGCAGAGGGGGGTGAAATCCCACCTCAAATAATACTCAAAATCCTTTTCTGGAGGAACCACCACAGTTATTAAGTAAACCTGTGCTCAATCCTCTGATACCTCAGCACAAATAAGTCAGGTTTAACTTGGAGTCAATGTGTAAAGTATTTATCCAGCACTCAAACAGTAATAAAGTGAAAAACAAAAAGCAAGGAAAATCCCAGACCAAGTTAGGAAAATAGAGAATGCTTTAATAAATACAACAATGCCAAATGTATACAAATATAATCAGTAGACCAAGACTTATGAGTTTTCTAAAAATTTGAGGTAAAAATTCAACCAAAAGACCCGAAGCTCTAACCACGGGTATCTGATTGTATTTGATCAGGACAAAATCAAAAGTTCATGCATACCATGATGGAGCGCCAGTTGGGTGTTGGACTGGGTGTAGCCAGGTACGACCGGTACAGGTAAGAGATGTGGGGCGGGCGAGATGAGGCAGGACGGGTGGGTGGGGGGAGTCAACAGACTACGGGATAGGGAAAATAAAATAAATAAATACATAAAGCCACTTAACTGGCGCTCACCGCATGCCCGAGTCAGCGATGCAGCGAGAGCAAGGTAAGATGGTTTTATTAATTTTTTTATTTTAGTTTCCCTTTCCCATCGTCTGTTGACTTTGCCCCACCTCACCGCTCTTACCAGTACTGGCCAAGCATTGGTGTAGCCCGCTGGTAGTTGTACCTTTTGTCCTCAGTGTGGGGAATCCACGGTGGTGGATTGTGAGGCTCTGCATCGCACTTCATCAGATCCAATAATTCACCAATCAGGAGCTGTACAGTTCTGTAATTTGAGGCTTTGCATACATTTGAATCAGATCAGGTGGAACCACCAATGAAGGTGCTGCACCCTTGAAGTCACTTCTGGGGTCCTCTACTCAAGATAAGTAGGTCCGGTCTTCCTTCTTCAGACAGCAGGAAAGTCCTGCTTCTAAATCCTCTCAAGTCCAGGAGGATCTAATTTCGGGATTTGTAGGTTCCACTTTTATACCCTGTGCCAACCTGTGAGTGTGGGTACATTACTCTTTCTAACCCTAAAACTGGATCTGGTCAGTTCTTCCACCCTTTATTCTGGGTTTGGCCCCAGTCTGTCTAGTGAAAAGGGCAGGCAGGTCCAGGTATAAGCTGCATCTTCAGAAATCTGGAAAGGTTGGATACAACCCCCAGGCTATCCTCCGAAATGCAATCAGAGCAGGGGCATGGCTCCACCCTATCTATGCATCCAGAAAGACCCGTACCTCCCTGCACTCAGGTCCTTTGTCAACTGTCTGGATGGAATACACCTCCCACCACAAGAAAGGAATTAACAGTCACATAACCCTGGAACCTGGCAGAAAGGCACATTTGGTTTAGGCAGCAGACAAATGACATCTTTCTAAAAGTTACTAGAGTACCTAATGAGAAAAGAAATAAATCAGAGACTACATGCTACAACGTTAATAGAATATCACAAAGTAAGACGTATACCCCGTGGATTGAGGATTGCTCTCCGACCAATGCTTTTCAAATTTGATAAATCTTTCATGACAAGGTGGAACGCTATTCTCAACAAGTGTTCGTTGGACCTGATTTTACTTATTATTGAAGAGATCTCATCTTTACTGGGGGAATTGACTTTTGATACCAACAAATTAAAAGACGAAATCAGCCACCGAATGGAACAAGAAGACTGGAATCAGGTACTGGAGAAGATCAACAAGAACCTGGATGCTCACGCAAAGGAAGTACATGAAAGGAAAACCCAGAAGTTCCGCCGGGAAACTATAGATTATAAACTGGACGAAGTTCATACGTGGGCCGAAAAATATGCTCAAAGGAGAGTCTTCAAGAAACCTGGAACCACCTCTTCTGAAGAAAGCATAGTTACAGACCAGGATTTATCATTACAGAGGCCATCAGCTTCTTCTGTACAAGTTACCACGTCAGCTGCTGAGACAACAGCCACAACTTCAACCAGCAGAGTGCCTTTTTTAGCGGAAGGCCCGACGACAAAAACCCCCCCGGACAAGGATCCAACCAACACAGACGAAGCATCAGGCGTGGAAAAACCAAAAGTCACGAAAGAGCAAGGAAGACCACACAGAAATGTGAAAAAATAAACTCACTGGTAATGAACATTTCTAATCGACCACTTTCCATTGAGGAGGAAAACTTACTTAACAAAGGAATATCATTTGTTCCCTCTTATACTTCAAACACCTTGGAGATAGAAATTTCTCTCTTTAAGTTTATGAGAAAATTGAGGTTAAGATGGTTCTTTACCATTAATCCTAACACAGAACAACCAACACAGGAACAACGCAGATTCAAACCTAAAAGTAAGTTTTTGTCCCCAATCTCACACAAGACACTGGACACCTTCGAAACATTGGTTAAAAAAGATCTGGAGGGCATAAAATATGGTCCCCCACAACACCCAAATCTTACCACCAAAGAAAAACGTGTGTTGAACAAACTAAGACAAGACAGGTCGATTACATTTCATCCAGCTGATAAGGGTGGAGCACTGGTAGTGCTTGACACAGACTTTTACAATCAGAAAGTCAATGAACATGTACAGAGTGAAGACACGTATATACTTTTGGAACATGACCCTACTAAAGAACTGCTTGAAGCACTGAAGGATTTATTACAAAAAGCCTTTGAACAGGGTGTGATTGACGACAACACCAAGAAATTTCTACTAAATCTCACACCTAAGGTTCCAACCTTGTACATGTTACCGAAGGCGCATAAAAACAGAACCTCACCTCCATTTCGCCCTATAGTTGCCGGGTGTGGATCAATCCACGAACCACTGGGTTACTACTTGGACTTCTACCTACAACCTTTAGTACAGGTCTGGGTTACTCATGTCAAAGACACAACAGATTGTTTGAAAAAACATGAAAGTAAACGTCATCTGTTTCAACAGGAGATTTGGCTATGCACCATTGAAGTGGTGTCGTTATACACGTCCATCGCACACGACGAAGGAATGGAGCTATTGAATGGAGTCTACTGAAGTCAGAAATAGAACAACAAAAGGGTACCTTTCTCCTTGAGTTACTTCATTTCGCTTTGTATCATAACTATTTTGCGTGGCAAGACAAGTTTTACCTCCAACGCACGGGAACCGCGATGGGATTTCCAGGAGCGCCTTCCTACGCTAGCATCTTCATGTCCCACTTTGAGCAGAAATTTATACTAACAAACCCTCAATGGCAAACACACGCAGCGTTATTTATATGCTACATAGACTATATCCTGGTTATCTGGACAGGGACCAGAGAGACATTAGAAAAAAATATCAAAATATTGAACACCTGTAATCCCAGAATCCAGTTCCCTTATGTGATTGATAAAGAAAAGATTCATTTTCTGGATATCGAAATACAGAAAACAACTTATGGCCTTGAGACAACAGTGTATAAAAAGCCTACGGACGTCAACAATGCTCTCCTGTTCTCGAGTGCTCACCCATTCAGTCTAAAAAGACACTTGCCGATCTCGCAAATGATGCGCACTAAAAGAATTACATCAAATACACAAAACTGTCAAGAACTAATTCTTCAGCAAACTCAAGAATACAAAGATCGAGGTTATCCTGACAACATACTAGAGAATGCAAATCTGATTACATCACAAAAAACACGTGAAGAACTCTTGACACCTACCACAAAAAATCCTTTGAAACGTGAAGTATTTGTTTTGAAGAATTCGGTACAAGCGTTTCAAATCAAAACAATCATTAGAGACAGATGGGAAATAATAGATAATGAACCTGATTTCAAGCAAGTATTTCAAGGAACTCCGCTATTTGCACATACAAGAACCAAAAATCTAAGAGAATTCCTAAAACCCACTCAACCTACAATCAAATCAAAAGAGAGGGGAATGATGAAATGCTTTAACTGCGGCCAGTGTGGCAACGTCATAACTGGAAACCTGTTCACACACCCACACACAGGCAAAAACATAAAACTCAGATACAATGCGGACTGTACAACAGAGGGAGTAATATACGCCATTAAATGCCCATGTGGACTTGTATACGTGGGAAGAACCAGCAGAAAAATAAAAACACGTATAGTTGAACATAAAAGCTGCATCAGAAATCAGAACAGCAACTCATCATTAGCCAGACACTGGGTAGAAGCCAAACCCACTATCCCCCAACTCAGATACACTATTTTAGAATGCATCAAACAGAGGTCTGGAATAGACTACAATACCCTTTTAGCCAGAAGGGAAACTTTTTGGATAAAAGCTTTAGGTACCATAATTCCAGCAGGTCTCAATGAACATTACGAATTGCTGTGTTTTCTAGATTAACATAATTGTACTGCACAGATTGTACAGGAGTACGCTGGGATTCCTTATACTTATTTTTATTTACTTTTCTTCTAGTTTATTTTCCATTAACACATTCTTATTTTTCCATCTTTAACCTTTTTAACCACTTTTGTTTTTAGCACTTATATATACACACTTTCGAGTACCAGTTCTGTCACTTTTACGTGAGTCCTATTACATGCAGTGAGGTTACTTTTCTACGTCACTTTATTTTTGAATTATTTTTCAAATATTCCGTTACTTGTTTCTTCACATTTCATTAGATTCTATGGCAGGACCGGAGGCTTCTGATTATGCTTTCTCTATTTCTTTACTGCAAACACAGCAGCCAATTAGAGTAAAACTACAATAATAAAAAACATCAATACCCATGAGGCTTTGAACCACGCCTCCTATGTAACAGCCAATCACTGCAATATCAAGTATACAAAGTAGAGAGACACTAATCTGTCTTCCTCTTTCTTTGCTGCTCCGCAGCCCAGATAAGTGCCTCTCTACTCTGTATACTTGCACTGTACTGTCTCATGCTTTTATGCTTTCTGCATTACGTATGGCCATGTGTATTATTTCGATATCTTTTGATTGTACTTGGCTTATTTGGGGTTTTTCTGATTTGTGCGCGCTTGCGTGTAGCGCTGTCCCGCATTCCTTTCCCTTTCGGAAGCGTGGCTTCCCCGCCCGCTCCGTTCCTTAGTTAACCCCTTTTTGAGCGCGTGTTGCGCTTTAGGAACTCCCCATGCCCGTCTGTTGGCTGCCTGCAGCTCCGGCTGCTTTCGATCGCCAGACGCGATCAGGAGGGACTTGGCCCCCCCGCAGGGAGCGAGGCGCACGCCGAGGCCTTCGCGGGCTCCCAGCGTGCGTCTCCGGGTCTGCGCGCTTCTCAGTAAGCGCGCAGCCCCGTTCAGTGCCGACAAAGACGCTCTGCCCCGGGCTGAACAGGGGTTTGCCACGCAGCAGGCCAGGAGCCGATTTGGGCCGTTTTTTCACGACATTGTGGCAGCATTAAGGTTGATTAGGTGATTTCTCCTGCATTCTGCATGTGGCTAGATTTAATCCCTGATCGACCAGGGCTTCCAGGCCACGATTTTTGGACCCCATATCTGTTCTCCAGGTAGGGGTGTATACCTCCGCTAGTCCTAGAAAGGGACTGTTTACTCTCTTGAGTGACTGTTGTGACTTGGTATTGTTTCCTTCACTGGCTCCTGCGCCTGGCACTGCTCCCAATTGACGCCCTTATTTCGAGGCTGGTAACTATGCTTCCCTCTGGGGATTCTGATTGGATTTCTCAAATCTGTTGACGAGAATGGCAGACTATGACTGCTGTCTAAAGGAGGTTGCTGCGTGCGTTGACCAGGGCGATGAAGAGTGTTATGCAGATGAGTCCATGCAGGACCTCAGTAACAAGACACTTACCATCAAATTGGTTTAGGCCCTTTTTCTTCAGCCCTGCTACCACTCAATAAGGAGGTAGACCTGTCTGTCCCTGATAAGCCCACACCAGTTTCGTCCACTGTCCCTGACCCGACCCCTCTGCCCTTGGCGATTGCCCCACAGGTTCCTCTTGGCCCCAGGTACACTCCCACGTTCGACGGTACGACTCTACTGAAATGTACCGGAGGGAGTCCCTCGCCCTTCCTCAGCCATCTCCCATCACGGTGCAGGACACCACCAAGGGTACAGTTACCAACCCTGGCTACTCCTAGGCTTCTAGGCCTCTTAAGTGCGCAATGAGGCGTTGCACGCTTCCTCCCTTGTTAGTCCTTCTCCCGTCCTGTTTGGCCTCTCAGTCATGATTTCCGATTGAGTTCCCCCTCCTGCGGTGGCAAAATATTTCCAGACCCTCCTGCGCAGGGGTTTTGACAAACAGGTTAGGACCTGTTTGCAGTCAGAAGGTCTGTATCCAGACCTTGCCGCTTTTTGTCTCTTATCCCAACATAGATAGCTCATTGACTACCTTTTACAGTAATATAAAAGGATCCCAAGAAGGGGATTGGCCACGCCCTCGGGGCGTACCAGGACAAGGTCCTTGACCTTTCGGCCCAGTCAGCTACATTCTAGAACTAGCCCTCCAAACTCAGGAGACGGGTGACGCTATCCACCCTGTGGTCCTGGCTGGGTGGGTGCGAAGGGCGGTTTTACTAGCTTAAAAACGTGACTGCGCCCTGGCCTCGGAGAGTCGCACCTCCATACTCCTCAGGTGAGATCCACTGTTAGTGGAATTGGTTTAATCAGACCCTGGGCCATTGGCAGAGGGCCAGCTCTTTGGTGGCAAGTTTATACAATATCAGTGCTTTCACTTCCCTCGACAACTCTCAGGCTTCATTGAAAAGAGTGCTGCACCAGGTCTCTGGTAGGGCCGGGCATAGCAGCGGAGGCTCGACCGGCCGCTACCCAATTACTTGTCCTCAACAAGGATATGCCCCTAGACGTGGCAGAGGTTGTCCCAAGAACCGGAGCAAGCTGGCTTCTATCCTTCAAGGTCACGCGGCTACAGCGGCCGTTTCAGCAGGGGGGTTAACCGAAGATATAGGCATCTTGCCTACCAGATACAACTGTTAGATTGTCCCCTTCCAGCGTTTCCTCCCCGTACTCTCCTTGTCCCTTCACGTAAGGAGTTTTATAGACTCACGACTAAAAGAGCTTTGACCGTGCGAGCCTTTGCCATAGGACCCTTCATTCCCAAGGGTTTTGCAGCTACGTCTTTTGTGCAAAAGAATGGTGGTGGCCATCGCCTGGTGTTAAACTTGAGAGGTTCCAACCCCTATAGTTATTCGCCACTTCAAGATGGAGTGGCGCCCATCTTTGAGCGGTCTCTTGTTGGAAAGAGATTGGAGGGTCCGGCTGGACCTGTAGACTGCATAACTCACTGTCCCGTTTTGCCCCTCTCAATAAAAATTTCTGCAATTTCAATAGATGGGGCGTTGGTACCGGTATCGAACTCCCCTTGGGCCTGTCATCAGCCCCGTGGGTCTCACCCACACTCCGGAAGCCTGTGGTTTCCCGCCTGCGAGAGATGTGTCCGTCTCGTGTACTGGGACAACATGTTGATTCTGACCCAGGAGAGGACTCTGCTTCTACCTCACTTGGAGGGGACGATGCCCCTGTTACCGAATCTGGGCTCTGTTATCTTTTCCTAAAACCTTGTGCTGTCTCCATGTAAAAGGACTGGATTCCTGGGCCTCCTGTTACAGCCCATCTCGACCCATCTCATCTTTCCGATAACCAAGATCAGGTCCATGAAGTAGGAGATCGGAGCCACCTTGTCCAACCAGTTCACTTCTCAGAAAGTTCTTGCAGGAATAGTGGGTCCTCTTGCGTCTTCGATTCCAACCACTTTTTCAGGTCCCATACTATCAGGCCCTTACAACGTCTCAAGATTTAATACATTCAAAGAGTTCTCACTACGACCAGCTTATCCCCTGTCCCCGGGAACCCGGAATGGGCTTCAAGGGTGGTTGAAGCATGTTGGCCCGGGTTGGCCGGGCAGTTTTCAGCGCAGCCCCAGACGTGATTGTCGAATCAACCTCCAGTCAATAGGGCTGTGGGGGATTGTACCACAGGAGATAGTTGGTCAGACAAAAAATTGACTTACGCATTATCTGTCTAGAACTGTTGGTCGGTTATTTTGTCATCAGTCCTATCTCACCCCTGAAGAGCAATTGTCGCGTCCTCCTTCGAATGGACAGGGTTTCAGCGGTGAGATACATCGACCAGTTAAGGTGAACTAGTCCCGCTTGCTTGTGACCATAGTGAAGAAATTCTGGCAGTATGCCTGGACCGTAGATTTCGGTTGTGGCAGAGTACCTTACTGGGACGCTCAACCAGGTGGCGGACTGGAAATCCAGATTCTATGGGATTTCAGCGTTTGGAGGCTTCGGCCCTCGCTGTTTGCTCAGATCTTGGATGTGCGCGGCCCTTGCCAGATAGATCGGTTTGCCTCTCGTCTCCATGTCCAACTTCCCCTGTTCTGCAGTCGGAGACCGAATCCGGTGGCGATAGGAACGGACGCGCTCCTTCACCATTGGGGGCATTAGAGGAGCTACGCCTTCCTCTGTTGTTCTGATCCCGGGAGTGGCGGCCTTTGCCCGCCGGCAGGGAGCTTCATTGGTGTTACGGATAACTTTGTGGTAGAAGCATTCGTGGTTCATCACACTTTGGAATTATCTGCGGATCTTCCGTTCCGGCTTCAATGTCCCGAATCTCTTCCTGGTCCCAGTGGAGCCATACCACCCTCTGGCCCTTCAGCATCAATTAATACGGGTGGTATGGATGCTCTCCGGCGGCATGAGAGCATTGCAGAATCTTCTCAGGCGGTTGCCATCTTTTACAACAAGCGTGGGCTCCTTCTGCCGGAACACGATATTTGCTTCATGGGAGCGATGAGTGGGTTGGTGTCCTCAAAGGCGGATGGATCAAGTGGGATCAAACATTACTGAAATTTGGGTTTTCCTGCCGGAATTTGCAGAGTCAGGCCTTGCGTTCAGATGGGTTAGTACTTTCAGGCCTGCCTTCTCTGCTGGTCATGCTTTATTGATGGTTTTGAGTTATTTAGGGGTGTCCGAGTGGCCACTCCTCCTCGGCCTTGGTGTTCCATGTTATGGGAGGTTTCTAAGCTCTCTCCCTGTTGGAATCCTGGACGGATAATGTTGAATTATCTTTAAATCAGGTTTCTGTCAAGCCTTCTATGTGCTTTGCTTCTTTTCGTGTAGAAGAGTGTCTGATGTACGGGCGTTAGGCCTGCCTGGTAGGATGTTTTTTCTCCTCAAGGTACCTCTTTTGTGATCACACAACGGACTATGACTATGTCTCATTCAGTGGAGTATCCTTCCTTTCCTCATTATAACATGGTATGTGTTTTACAATATTTAGAATGTTATGAAGACTGTACTTTGAGTCACAGGTCTGACCATTCGGGTCAGTTGCTAGTTTCTGTCCAGACACCATTCAAACCAGTCTCTGTTGCCACCTTAGCTAGGTGGGTTAGAGGGGTGATACCGGGGGCAAGTACTGACAATTCTGTTTATGGTGCCTACTCTGCCAGAGGGGTTATGGCCTCCGAAGCCTTCTTGGTAAGTTCCAGGTTGGAAGATATCCTCAATTCAGCTGACTGGTCTTTTGATTCAAGGTTTAAGGTGTTTTATTATAGCGAATTCCTCATTTTCTAATGCTGTGATGGTTGAGCTTTGAACCAGCATAATCAGAAGCCTCCGGTCCTGCCATAGAATACAAAATTTTCTAGCTATCGCGACAAGAATTTTAGATTCTATTAAGGACACGGAGGCGAGGATTATCCCACCCGTTGGGACAGTTTATGCAACTGTAAAGTTGTTTTGATGTTACAAGTGTTTAACACCTTTATGCCCACCCAGTGAGAAATGTAGTAGTGGGCTCCTTTTCTCAACCTTGTTTTTCTGTTTTAGGAAATGATTCCAACAAGTATGGATTGTCTACTCCAGATGGAGCCGTCTTGCCTTCCTGACAGAAGAGGTTCTCTTCGTTTGCTGTGGATTTCTCCGTTGAGAATTCTTATGGAACTGTTCATCTCTCCGTTGCGAGTTTAAGACTTGATTTGTTCTTATTGGACTGAGTTCGCACAAAGAAAGAGGAAGACAGATTAGTGTCTCTCTACTTTGTATACTTGATATTGCAGTGATTGGCTGTTACATAGGAGGCGTGGTTCAAAGCCTCATGGGTATTGATGTTTTTTATTATTGTAGTTTTACTCTAATTGGCTGCTGTGTTTGCAGTAAAGAAATAGAGAAAGCATAATCCTCGCCTCCGTGTCCTTAATAGAATCTAAAATTCTTGTCGCGATAGCTAGAAAATTTTGTATTTTTCCCATAAATGATAAGGGCAATTTACAGCTGGTTCACCGGTTCCTAGACTGTTGGTTATAGGCCTCTTTCCTTGTCTTTTGTTTTCGGGCCAGTAGGGCCTGGTATACGCTTTTCGTTCTTAGTCCGTTGTTTAGTTTCAGTTGTTCTTAAGCATAAGTATCCTTGCTAGTTCCGCACCATGTGACCAGATGGGCGGACACGGAACCAGTTCACTTCGCGTTCAGTCGGCGCGCGTTTAACCAGGTACGCCCCGAGGACGATTTTCCTTCATAGTCGGAACAGAGGCATATTTAATTGCCCGTCATCGCGAGCACTGGACAGTGAGGGTAAGCGGCTTACTTTTTTGTCACTTTCTCGACAAACTTATGTCACATGGGATTCTTATCCTGCATTCCACATTTCTTTTTAGATTAACTTTCTATAGAAGACTCCGCTTGTGCACGTGTAAGCACACCGTGACGCACAGTTCAGTATACTTTGCTCAGTAAGCATAGATCTCTATAGTTACTGATTTATTTGGCCACTTCACATGAGCACGGAAGTTTAAGGCTGCTCAGTTTCACGTTTTTATTTTGATCGATTCTAAGTTTGTTCTCACGTTTTCGGGTTTACATACACCATAGTCACTCGTCTCTCTCTGTTATTCTTGGTGGTTGGCAAAAGCACATAAATCTACAGGATTGCTACAGAGCAGCATTTCTTTTCTTTTCTTTTTCACGGTGACCTATTATTTAAATATAAATTGTTCCTTTTCCTGGCGGCACTCCTTAGCCCTTTGAAAACAAATGTGTAATTATTTGCATACGAATATGTTATTTTTTGGCAGACACTTAAAATAGATCTTGTGTTGCTGTTTTTGTAGGTCCTGAAAAATCCACAACATTGGAAGTCAACATCTACAATTTATAATTTTTTGCTTTTTACCTATATATCCCCAGAAGAAGGGTTGAGTTTCAACCCGAAATGCATTGGGATTATTGACATTGGGATTGTTGACACCAAGTTATGAAACTTGGTTGTTAGTTCCAATGTAGGAAGAAATGTAAAAGTGTAATTGTGATTTTTTTGAATCGCTTTCCGTTAAGTTAAGAATGTATGATTAACGAATACCATTATGTACAAAGTTTAAATCATTTATCGTTTCTGTGGCTCTGAAGAATATTCTAAGTAACACAAAATAAAAATAGAATACAAGCACAAATAAAGACAAATATGAGTTTATATTTATAAAAGGCTGTTGTCCTCACAGCAGTGCCACCAGTAGCTCAGGGTTTTCCTTGGGCTCATATTAACATTGTCGTTACGCTCTAGGGAGCAGGGCACGCCCACTTATAACTGGTGTGCACGCTAAACTTGAATATCCAAGATTACTTTGATTAACTTGAGAAACAAAGGTGTGCAGGTCCACCTCTCATAATAGATCTTTCTAAAAGTGGCATTTTCAAAGTAGTAATTTAAAATCTGAGCATTCCATCAAAGATGATCCTAAATATTTCAATTAAAATGAGCAGAAGAAGTATTTATCGAGCTGCTACCATACCTAATTTACCACTTAATAACTGTATTAAGGTGAACCAGTGTTAGCATACGGAAGCTATCTTTCTCACAGTGAAAAAAAACTTTGCGGGTTTTCACTGCTGGATGTAGAGATCTTAGGTACATATGTCCTACTTTTTAAATACCATGCATCCTTCCCTATGAGCCTTTAAGGCCTACCTTATGGGCGATATAAAACTATTAAAAAGGAATGAATAGGCTTGGCGTGGCAAATGTCTTTTTTGCCAGGTTGCAATTGCATTGTTATAACTGCACACACAGGCTGCAGTGGCAAGACTTAGTCATGTTTTACAGTGCTACTTTAGTGAGTGGCATTATGAACATTGCTACCTACTAGTAGCATTTAATTTACCGGCCCTGGGTACATGTAGTATCATCCACTAGGGACGTATAAGTATATGAAAGGTACCGATGGAGGGTATAACAATTTTATGATGTTTGGAAGGGAGAGCAGCACAAGCACTTTACCACTGATTAGAAGGAGTATAGTGTGCAAAGTCGGAAAGAAAACCAAATAGGTTCAGCAAAAATAGCCATAAATCTAGGAGAATCCCACACAAAAGATGGTCATTTCCAACAGGGTGTAACATAGCATTGTCCTCTCTACCTTGCCCCCTTCTCTCTGCCTTGCACCCTTCTCCTCTCTACCTTGCACCCTTCTCCCCTCTGCCTTGCACCCTTCTCGGCCACCCCCTTACACCCTTCCCACATAATGGAGGGGGCTGCCACCTGGAACAATGGCACCGTTTCAAATGAATGATGGACTGGGGCCGGCCCTGACTGGGCCCACACTGGACACACTGGCGATCCAGGGGGGGTGGCAAGTGCCCCCCTCTTCCCCCCTGCGGACGCCCATGGTGGTGCGTTGTAACAAGAGTGCTTACCTGAGGGCACCATTTTGCTGCCTCATCCCTTCTCATATGAGCATTGCCCTGGAGAATGCGGTCTCTGGGTCCCCCACCACATCCCTGTCCTTGTCTCTTCTCAGAGGAGCAAAGCCCTGTGGGGAATGCTGTCTCTGGACCCCTACCCCTATCCTTTTTCCGGGCTCTGACTGGAGAGAAACAATGTAAGTTGATACTTTGTTTCTCTTCAGACAGTGGGAGGGGCTCAGAGCAGGCTGCAGACTGCCTGCACCTGCTTTAGAGGGAGAGAGGCTTGCTTTAGCGCAAGCCTCTCTCACAACTCTCACAGAAGAGCTGAGGGGGCCCCCTTCATTTACTGAAGAGAGTGGGCCCCCGCACAGCGGGGGCTGTGGGGGAGTTTGTTACGCCCCTGTAATGGAGGCAGGGAACCGCAGCAAAGTAAACTGCAAATGAAATCGGCCTCCATGGTTTCCCACCAGCAATTCATATTTCATGCGGCGACTCGTCCTTTTTCAGAAATGTACAGAAGGGCAGTTATACTCCAGTGAATGTATTCAAATAGCTGAACCTTAAATTTCCACAATTGCTAAACATTAATGAAGATGTGTTACAGTAAATGAGTATTACTTTTTAAGCAACCACACTTCTCCGGCATCGTGGCTGACGATTTTGGATTTACATTCTGAGTTACGATTTCTATTACATCTCGATTTGTTATCTTGTAGGAAATAATGTGTTTCAAATATAAGTAAAATCGACCTAATTAGACCGGCACTTTGTTTGGCACCTTTTCTTGAATTTACTAAGTTAGAAAAAGAGCCACTGATGGCAATCGGGGCCTTACAGTCGTGGTAAAGAGCGAATGAAGAATTTCATTTTTCATCACCCAAATTCTAGTTTCTCAATAACACATGAATAATATTCTATTGAACGTTCTTTCCGCCAGGCTTAGTGGAACTCTAGAACTCTGTGTGGTCTCTCGATTTATGGATGGAGCTGGCAAGAAGTCTTAGGGCTACTAAGGCCCTATTTTTGTCAGTTGGAGTTGCTTCTGACCGACAACGTCTCAGTATGGGAACTGGCTGACCATAGGTCAGCGGTTCCGAACACTGTATTACAATGCAACCACACATGGTGCAGACACAAACTCCCATTTCCCTATGGGAGCTTGTGTGGCGGTCGGAAATCAGCTGCAGCACAAGCTCCCATAGAGAAATGGGAGATTCTGTAAATCCCTGAACCCCGTGGCATGCACCTCGCGGTGCATGCCACACAATGCAGGGATTTACAGGGGGGCCAAATGGAGGCTGCAGAGGCATGGGGGCCCTGCTAGGGTCCCCAAAGTCGCTTTCCGACATGCTTTTCATGTAGGAAAGCCCGACATTAAATTAAAAGTCTTACGGAAACCAACATCATAATCCTGACGGCAGAAACACCATCTGTAAGGTTGGCTGAAAGCTTTCTTAACCAACCGGAGCTTTCAGGTTCAGAGAGGCAATTTTCTCTCGGACAGCATAGCTTTAGAACAGGGGGTACCTCAGGGCTCTGCCTTGAGTCCCACCCTGTTCAATCTCTATATGGCCCCGCTGGCAGGGGTGGTCCAATCGTACGGCGTAGAGCTAGTCTCTTACGCCGACGATACCCAACTACTGATCTCCCTGTCCCAAGCCCCCTCCTTGGCTGCTGAAAACTTTAAAACCTGCATGAGCGATCTTGCAGATTGGATGACCCAACACTGCCTCAAACTTAACGGCTCTAAAACCGAGGTGTTAATAATTGGAGGTAAGGATACTTGCTGGACCAAAGAGTGGTGGCCATCATGCCTGGGGTCTCTACCCACTCCTGGCAGAGAAGCTAAGAACCTAGGTGTCTGGGTGGATACCAAACTCTCATTTGACAGCCATGTAAATAAAATTGTAGGGAAGTGCTTTGGGGTCATAAACTCTTAACCGTACCCTGGACCTCCTCCCCTTGGAGGCCAGGCGTACCATGACTCAGGCCCTAGTAACCTCTCGCATGGACTATGGCAATGTGCTTCTTCTTGGTACTTCGGAAAGGAATGTCAGGAGACTGCAGGTACTACAAAACTCAGCAGCACGGCTAGTACTGAGACTACCTAGAAGAGTTGCTTCTAAACCCACCTTGGCAACCCTCCACTGGCTGCCTATTAGGAAGAGAATTCTTTTTAAAGCACTCCTCTTGTGCTATAGAATTATCTCTCATAAAGCACCTCCCTACCTGTCTGACCTAGCTGTTCCATACGAGCCTAACAGAGCACTTCGCTCGATGGGAAAGGGCCTCCTCATGATCCCCCGTATAAAAAAAACAGAATGGGAGGTCGGTCTTTCCGTTCTCTGGCAGCAATCAAATGGAACTCCCTTCCCACCAATATTAGGCTAGCGAACAATGAAGCCACTTTCAGAAGACGGCTAAAAATGTACCTATTTGCCCTCTAGGCCCTACCCCCTTCTACTGCTCTCTGACCCTTCTCCACAGCGCGGGGATACGCCGTGAGGCGTCACCAGGCGCTTTATAAACCCCTTTATTATTATTATTATTATTATTATTATTATTATTATTATTATTTGTGGCCTCCGACATGTTGACGAGCTGCTTGAGCCTGTCAGTAGCCAGTCGGTCCAACCGGCCGGTTTTAACTCCGACCGCCTACATATAATTAGGCGGTAGGACTTTAAGCCATAGATGTTAGTAGGAAAGCCCCTGACCTGCAGTCAGAGGCTTTCCGACGGACATCCTAATCAGATCCTATGTTCTCATACAGCGCAGAGCAGCAGCTGTAAGTTCAGCGCTGCATGAGAAGGAGAGAGCAGGAGAGTGACAAATTTACTGAACTGTGGCAGGCTTCTCCCCTCTCCCTAGCGCTGGCTCTGAAATCAGCTACCTTGTGCCCTGGAGACACCTTTGCTCCATGGTGCAAGGGTTCCTCCGCTTATTGACTTTAGACTTCTACCAGGATCTGAGATCCTGACGGGGCAGCGGTTGGAGCATCATCCCAGTATAGTGGCAGTGCCGAGGCAGGATTACAATATCCCTTTCCGACATCCTTTCCATTGCAGGAACACCGCCATGAAAAGGCTGTCGGAAAGGGATATTGGGGGTGCCAATCTGTAACCCCATCAATTGTGGGCCACTGAAAAGCGGCCATGGAGGAACATGTTGTGCCTCCACTCACCTCCACGCACAGTGTGCCATTCATGACATGGTGAATGGCGCACGGACATGCAGGATGTCCATGCATGACATCTGCATATTCCGAGGGCCGCAGCATGTCCCCACTGTGTTCCCGACTGCCAGCCCGGCAATCGCATCCAAATAGGAGGGGGGGCGGTCCACCCACAAGCTTGTCGGCAGTCTCGAGACCGCCACAATACCGGCCGGTGGTCCGAATGGCTGGCATCAAAATTATGCCCTTTATCTCTAGTGGGTTCTTATTACTTGTCAAATTCCTAGGGGAAGCAATCATGACAATGCAGTCTTAAACACACAATACATTTACTGTGCATCAATCTTTACCACGCATACCACTACCACGCATGTCCTTACCAAGCATGCCTAACTATAAAAAATTGAATTATACACTTACCATGCATGCTTCTACCACACATTATTGGGTATGTATATAGGTAAGTTTGTAGGTAAGTATATATTCAGGTATATGGTTTATTAAATTGTATATTTATAATGCATATTTAATATACTTTTTTGATGATGATGATATATGATTTCTTTTTTTAATCTTTAGGAACAAGATGCGAGGAATACAGGGGTATGGGTGAGAAAGTGTATTAATACTCAGGTATTAATTGTAATACCTGTGTATTAATGTTTAGACATCAAAATGTATGTAAATGAATTATATTTTTAATTATTTTCAAGTCTGTCACAATAACTTTAACAGCATGCAAGGGATATAGAGGTACGGAGTGGGGAGGTGTATTATTACTCCGGTATTAAGCGTAAGGATTCAGGCTACCTTTAAAACATATAGGTGGCTAAATATATTGTAAGGAGAGGTGGGAAGGTAGATGGATGTTGTAAAGTATAATTCTGTATATTTAAAGACAAATTCCCATGCACACACTCAATTAAATTCAAACACAAAGTAGTGTAAATGTCAGTTCAAACAGTATAATCATAAGGAATGATGTCCACTTCTTCTTGTGAGAGCAATATTTTCTTTTTATTGCTCAAGCTTTACCACGCCAGCCGACACGTGTTTCATCAGAGTACAGATCACTCTGACTCTTCAGGGCTTTCTTGTTATAATGGCGTGTGTTGTAGTCCACTTGACCGGTGATTATTCCAACCTGGTAAGGGTATCTTTTCTGTTTCATGAGAATATATTTCTTCTCCTGTAACTTCTTAAAGCAGAACAATGTTATTCGTGTTCTAGGCACTGTTTATTTGCGCAAGAAAGGAACAGGAATCGTCTTTGTTTTAAAAATATCAATGCTAATATTGTGGCCGCTTTCAGTTTCTGCAATTCACCGATAAGTACGTACAAATGTCCAAATTATTCTTGGACCTCCTGTTCCTCCCAGCCGCGAGTCCGGCGTCTCTGTGTAATGGCGATTTCGAAAACGCCATTACACAGAGACGCCGAAGGTCCAGGAATAATTCGGACATTTGTACGTACTTATCGGTGAAACAGAAAAGATACCCTTACCGGGTTGGAATTATCACCGGTCAAGTGGAACTACAACACACGCCATTATAACAAGAAAGCCCTGAAGAGTCAGAGTGATCTGTACTCTGATGAAACACGTGTCGGCTGGCGTGGTATAGCTTGAGCAATAAAAAGAAAATATTGCTCTCACAAGAAGAAGTGGACATCATTCCTTATGATTATACTGTTTGAACTGACATTTACACTACTTTGTGTTTGAATTTAATCGAGTGTGTGCATGGGAATTTGTCTTTCATTGTTCGAGTGTTGTGAACCAACACCGTCTGGAGGGGTTAAGAGGGTCTCCCCTCCCCTATAGCACCACGGCCTGTAACAAGAGCATCCAGATAGGCAGTCAGTTACATAGCAGAGCGCAAGTATTCCCTGAAAGGGAAAAAACCCTGTTTCTTTGGAGAATTGTTAATTCTGTATATTTGTTATGGGTTTTACCACTTTTACTTTCCCATGCAAGTTGTGTTTTTTTTTTACTCCCAGGTCTCACCAGTTGGCACTTTTTCCGATTAGGTTTAAAAAACTAATAAAATCATGATTATTAGTTTTTTAAAACTTTTTGAGTTAAAAGCAACATTTTCAATTTTTGGTATCGTGTTTTTTAGACACTTTAGTGACTTTTCTGAACAAAGACTCCGTCCTTAATGGAATAACTCAGGATTCGTGGTTGGATTACTACTGGAGTTTTTCCTGGGATTTTCGTATCGGAGAATGGATTTTCTTTTTTGCAATTTTTTAAAAAGCATTTTTGGGGGATTAAGATTTATAGGATTACTGTTTTTCATTGTGGATGGATGACTAGTTGATTGTTTTCTAGGAATTTCATTTTAGATAATTGATTTTCTTTTGGTGAATATTTTTTGAAAATCTTCTTTTTGGGGATTTTGAGATTATTTTTCTTTTGGGAGTTAGTCTTTTCTTTGGATTTTGTTTTCCCTATTTGGAATATTAGAGTACTGAATCCTCTTGATGATAGATGGTATGAAAAACCACCAAGAGTTGAATAAAAGATGACAACTACAGGTAGGAACCACTAAATCCCTTTAATTTGCTTAAAAGAAATTTAAAAAATGCCAATCTAATTAGAAGAAGTTGTCAGAACAGGTAAACCATATTGCCTGGTGTTAGTGTATTTTGAATTGTAGGATGTACACAATATTATCTAGGTAGCCCAAGCTCCCATCAATGAAAATTGATAGGATTTTGGCAAAAGTCTCTCAGACCTTTCTTTCTTTATTTTTTTAAACACAAGGATTCAGGCTACCTGATTGTGCTATCATCATTTCTTGGAAACTATGGGGCATATGTACAAGGCCCTATCGCCACGGCAACGTCACTTTTTGTGACTTTCCCTTGGCGATATGGGCCTTGCCTTATGTACAAGGCAGAGTTAAGCCACTTAACGTGGCTTAACGCTGCCTTGTACATAAGACATCCTTTCATGCTATGTGTACAATGAAAGGGGCGTGCAGTGGGAGTTGTGGTGGGCATTCCAACGCAACACCTATTGTATTTGATGCTGCCCCCTATGTACAAGGGTGGCATTCATAGTAGGCAGCGCCAAAATTTAGGCCAGGAAAACCCTGGTCTTACGATGTCAAAATGCCATGTTTTTTTAATATACAGGAAGGTGCCTTCTCCTGTAAATAAACAAACTTTTAAAAAAAATCAATTTTGTAACTTTGATGTGTGCCCATGCATGAGCAGGGCCCCTCTGAAGCCTTCGGAATATATCCTCCGGGGTTGGTCTGTGTTGCAGTACATTATAACCTTGCAGTAAATGCTATCTTTGAGATGGCTGCAAGGAAACATGTCGTGCCTTGAATAGTACCTCCCCACCAGTCCTGGCGGGGGAGGTATGATTCCACCCTCCAAGAGGGAGAAATATGACTACATTGGTACACCCGGTACCAGCTTAACAGAACCCTGGCATCACAAAATAGATACTGTCAGCCACAGACACACGTCTGCCCTCCTACTGCTGGACAAAACTCCGGCAGGGGAGGCTGGACAATAGGGTTCCTGTCACAGGGTGGTGTAACCACCTCTCAGACAGGCTTTAGTGTATTGGGGCTAGGTGGATGCACTCCAAGAGTGCTTTGATGTCTGTACTGGCGGAACATGTGCGGTCCCTGTGCATAGTCCAGCTCAAACCGGTTGCAGAGGCTACCAGCCAATGCTCTGTCATAAAAATGGACAAAGTACATGGGTGTAAACACCCCTCTGTCCTGACCCTCCCATAGGTGGGTCCCCAGAGTTTGTCCCATCCCTTCCTTGGGTATAAAGTAGGAACCCTGACTACAGGACTTTAGATTTACCTGGATGAAACTGAGCTACAGAATCCCAGAACTTCAACTATCTACACTTCGTTGGATGACCGAAGAATCTCCCTTGGAGTAAAGGAGTTACTCCCCTGCAAGGCAGGCACCAAAGATGCATCTATCTTGTTTGCAACTATGCAGCTCCTGAAGGACTCCGAAGACTTTGCAACACAGGAGTAAGGTTTCCAAGCTTTCCTGAGGCTGGTCCATGCTCTCAGCAAACCTGAGATCCAAAGCTCTAATGGGGACTGTGCAACCCAAACCCCTGAACACCGTGACCATTGCAGCTGTATATGCTTCTTGGCAATCCTTGAGGCTGTGCTTTGGGCTACCTGTAGTCCAGACCCCAAGCAGTGATTCCACCAAAGATTACTGGCCTACACTCCACAAGTGACCCGTGGGCTGGTATTTAGTGATTCATCTTGAGGTCCCTTTAGGATCCCTTGTCTATCAACTTGCGGGTCCCTGAGAAGGGTACTGTAACTTTGAATGGGCTTACCTGGTTGCTCCAGATGTGCCCTGACTCTCCATAACTTGTGGAGTCACCTGGACCTTGCTTACTTTTACTCACACCGTGTGACTTGCTGTTGCCAAGGCTTGTGGGGCTCCGATCCGGACACCGATCCCCCAGCACTCGACAACCGTTGTGGGACAGCTTGCCTGGGGATGCTGGTTATCATAGACGATCTCCTGGTGCCCATGGCAGTGGAGTCAAGCTTCACCTTATTGCACCTGAAACCAGTGGCGGCTGGTGACATTTGAAAGTGATACACTTTTTAGTCTTGTGTATGGCACTGATGTGCAGAATAATGTATTGTAATATATTGAATTAACTGTGAATTTTTTTTTTAAATACTATAATATTTTTTGTATTCTGTTTTGACTATAAAGCATGTAATGTTCTGCAGTAGCAATAAGGTTTTTTTGAGTGGTTAGTGGACATTTATGCTTCTCTTCCCTCTGGGGAATTTTAGGGACGTGTTTGACTTTTGTTGATAACCTTTCTCCTTGTCCCTAATTGGACTCATAAGGAGACCTCCCTTTCTTTTTATTTGTCTTATACGGCTTGTAAGCCGGGGAGGTGTGCTGATAACCTCCAATTGAGTGATCTTTTTCGGGCTAAAGATGGAAGGCCTAAAAACTCATAGCTCCAATGAAGATCAGTTTAATAAAATTATTAATGGCACTGCCAAAAATGTTTGAATAGTAAGAATAGATAATACGGATGAAGAACAATGGTGTAATCTATGGAATCTTAAAAAGAAGATCATTAGGACAGAATTACACACAAACTTCCTAATAGATTACTGTAAAAAGGGCATTTTACCCAAGGGTTTGCAAGTGGTCAACGAACCTGGCATTTTCATAAATAATGAACAATTTATAGAAAATTGGACCTTTGTGGCCAATCGATGCAGCCGTGACTGGATGCTTCTGATAATTGAAACAGCTTCAGAGATCCTGATCATAGAAAGGCAAGAAATAATGGAATTAGAACAAAAATTGAGTGACAGCACAGCCCTAGAAGACTCGAAAAAGAAACTAGATGAAATTCAAATAGACATCACAGGGTATCGAGACTACTTGATTAATAAAAAAACTAATAAATTGAGAGAGGATATCGCAAAATACAACCCCGAACATGTATATCCCTATTTACAGAAAGACTACTATGACCCAGTGAAAGTTTCCAAAACCGCAGACAGTGGCAACAACATCCTGCGAGAAACTTTTCTAAAAAGAAAGTCAGATTCTTCGATACGTCATACACCAGCTCCGATTCGGAAAACGACACACCGACGGAGACCCGCAATAACAGAGAGAAGGACACCAGCTCTAATAGAGAAACACTTTCTTTTTTGGAGCAACGCCAACATTACAGACAACAGAGAGGGAGAAGCAGAGGGAGAAGGAATTTTGTCCCTCAACCTCAGTTCCATCAGCGACCCTATACCAGTAGTCAGAAAAATTGTGAGCAATAGAAAGGGCCCCTGAGATTAATCTTTTAGATGTAGAACTATAAGAGGTAGAAACAAAAGTATTAGAGAAAGGCCTTGGGTTTGCGATAGGATCCAACATAGATAGATTTAGCCTCGAAAGAGACTGACAGAGTTTTTTTACAAAGATTAGATTAAATTCCTTCTTTGAAAGCAAAGAAAGAGCCCCCATGCAAAATAATTCAGGACTCAAACCTAAACCAACTTGGACGCCGGACTTAAGTCAAGTGAGTAAAGACATAGAGGCCTTCAAAAGAACCGTAGAAAATAGCATTCACGACTTCTCAATAAAAAAAATTGGGTTGATTATAATCTTAAAAGGGAGGAGAAAGTAGCACTTAAAAAATTAGAGGACTGCCATGCACTTACTATAAAACCGGCAGATAAAGGTGGCAGCATAGTGATAATGAACACTAAACAATATAATGAGAAAATGGCCTTACTATTAAACAACCAAGAACACTACCAAAAAGTACAGAGAAACGACTGGACAGAGCTAGGCAACAAGGTCAAAAAAATGTTAGATCTAGCAAAAGAAGAGGAAGTGATCTGTGAAGACGAATTTAAATTCCTACACAATACTACCCCTGTAGTCCCTGCACACTACGGCCTTCCTAAGGTGCACAAAAATCAGATAGACCCCCCAATGAGACCAATTGTCTCTAGTATAGGCTTTTTAACGGAGCCGCTAAGTAAATATGCAGATATTTTTCTTCAACCTTTGGTCACTGCACAGAAGGCTTACACCAAAGACACTGCAGCCATCGTTCAAATAGTGGAGTGGCTTTCTTTTAATCCTAACACCCAGTTTTTAGTAATGCTGGATATCGAGGCACTTTACACAAATATACCCCAAGACAGTACGATCAGCATGATAGAAGCACTCTTACAAAAAGAAGATAGGGACCTAAGCTCACAAGACACCTTAAGAAATGATTGTGTGACCACTGTATTAAAAAACAATATATTCATTTTTAATAAAGAGCTGTATAGACAGACAAAAGGGACCAGCATGGGAGCCACATGTGCTCCCAGCCTGGCATGTTTATATGTAGCACAATTTGAGGATACCCACATATTTAATCAGATGGCCCCGTTTTATGAGAACGTTTCTCAGTGGTCGAGATATATCGACGATATTTTCTTTATTTGGACAGGATCCTTAGAAACACTGAAGGAATTCATAATATGGTTGAACCTTCGAGATATTAATCTCAGGTTCACATCGAATTATGATGAAGCAAAATGTGAATTCTTGGATATATTAATCAAGAACGTGAATGGAATGCTACAGGTAGAACTCTTCACTAAAAAAACAGACAGGAATACCATGCTTCACTACACAAGCTATCATCCCCTTGCCAGAGAGATAACATTACTTTCGGGCAATGCTTAAGGCTGAAAAGAAACTGCATGCAGAATAAGGACTTTGAAAAACATGCTAAGATACTCACAGATACATTTTTAAATAGAGGTTATCCAAAACGCATGATTAAACATGCATATAAAAGGGCCAAGCACTATACCAGGGAGAGCCTGCTAAAAAAGAAGCAGAAACAAGTACCAATTGATACACAACCTTTGATTTTTGTAACAAATTACAGTTCAATAAGTAACAAGGTTAAAAACATCATAAATAGAAACTGGCATATGGTTACTAATAAAAATAAAGAAAAGTTACCAAAGCCCATGTTTTCATTTAGACGTAATCAAACTATCAAAAATGGCCTTGTACATACATACAGAGAGCACAAGACTAATACACAGTTAGGCATAGATTGTGCTCCATTACCAACTGATACTTTCCCATGTGGAAATTGCTGCAATTGTGAAAGCATCTTAAAGGGCACTACCATTAAATTAAATGGTGCCTACCATAAAGTCAAGTCTTTTATAAACTGTAGAACAAAGAACATGATATATCTTATAAAATGTCCTTGTGATTTGACTTACATAGGCGAGACCTCGAGAGAAATTCGTTTAAGAATAAACCAACATAAGTCTGCCATAAGAAATAAGAAGAAAGGAGCACCTCTGACAGAACATTGGTCAGAAGCACATCATAAAATAGAGGATTTGAGCTGGTGCGGCCTTGATAGGTGATGGTAGGTGGTGGCAGCTCCTACTGCTCTGCTTAAACGCTGAGGGGCAGACTGCGAGGCGCGCTAATGAATAATTACTATTAGTGTGTACTCTTCTGCTTATTGTATGCCAAATTGCTTGTTTTTTAACATTTGCACTCAATTTTTAAAAACATCGTTTTTACAATCTAATTGCTGCTGTGATATCAATTGATATATCTGTTACCTTCCTGTGCTGAATTGTGCTGCCCCTGCCCCGGTCCATCGCGGCTGCATTGCCGTTTGCGTGGAGGGCAGGGCGCCATCTTGAGTCTGTCCCGGAGGCCGGCAGGACCAGAGGTTAGCGGTCTAGCTGGAGGAGGGGCTAGACTATTTCTTGCCCATGAACTTCCGGACGAGCTACGGGCGCGCCGAAGCCGCGCCAAAGGGGTGCCCTTCCGCGCTAAGTCCGCGCTCTGCGCCATGTCTCCTGGCTCTTCTAAACTCCATCAACGTGACAAGATTATTACTTATAATAATACTCAACTAAGGGACATACGGAATACTATGGGAGGTTCTTGCTGTCCTCACTTTGCGCAGACTCTTTTTGTAACCTTCAATCTTCGCAATGCCAAAACTGTATGTTTACACTGACTCTTCCTTTTCAGCAAGAAATGCCGAATCAACCCTTAGGAGATTCAATAGCTAGACATGCCTACTGTGCGCTTATTAACGCATGCTCTCTTATAAAACATAATATGGAAATCTATGATTTTATATCCAATCACAACATAGACATCCTGTTTGTCACAGAAACATGGGCAGATCAAGCCTCTGGCCCAGATTGTTGTGCAGCAACCCCGGATGGATACCAGGTGGTCAGACAGGACAGACTCCCAGGGAAAAAAGGTGGTGGTATTGCTATTATATACAGAAAACAGTTCGAAACAAGAATAGAACCTGTCCAAATTGAATCCGCAGAAGCTTTAACCTTTACTACCATGCTTTCTCCCGAGCAGTCCTTCAAAGGAATTCTTCTCTATCGTCCACCAACCCCTCGATCTTCTTTCCTGGGATCTATCAATACTATATTAGAACCTATAGCATCCAATTTTACCTACACAATATTAGGTGATTTTAATTTTCATTTAGAGAACACTAATGATAGAGATACCTCAACTCTTATTTCAGATCTCTCCTCAGTGGGTCTTAAACTATTACCCACCTCTTCTACCCATCAGGCAGGGCATACCCTTGATGGTATATTTACTAATAACCCTCAACTTATTTCCCCCTCAGTAAAACCATTACCGTGGACGGATCATGCGGCAGTTATATTCACACTTTTAATTAAAAATACAAAAATGTACACACTACAAATCGCTCCTATGTTCAATTACGTGATTGGAAGAATATAGATGGTGCAACCCTACAATCTACCTTAGCCTCTACCCAACCAAGGGATACAATAGATCCACAAATAGCCTCTGAGAAAATGCTGCCCAATCGTAACTCACCGTCTGCACCCTGGTTCTCAGAGACCTTTAGATTAGAAAGGCAACGGTGTAGAAATTTAGAAAGGCGTTGGCGCAGAGACTACGATAACAACAATAAAGATTTATATAAAAAAGCACTTGCCATATACAAAAAGCTCCTAATTACAGAGAAAAATAATTTTTATCTTGAACAAATAGAATGAGCTAAAAATTCTACCAAACAACTTTATCAAGTTGTTACGAAGCTCTCTACTCCACCATTATGTACCACGACAGAACCATCACAAAAGTTGTGCAACGACTTGGCGGATTTTTTTGAAGTCTAAGGTTAATGATATCTATTCTAACTTCACTGCAAAGGCGAGCACTGAATCTACAAGCTCTAATAGTAGTGCTTCCAACAGTAGTGACCCCTCCATGCCAACACTTTTTTGTGAATTTAACCAAACTTCTCAAACGCAGATAGCTGATCTTATTACAACTATCAAATCAGGGTCTCCGTTTGATCCATGTCCACCGCTGATTTTAAAATCGGTAACCACCCTGATTGCTCCAGTTCTCACAAATATTTGTAATGCCATGTTTCTCTTGGGCTCTTATCCGTCGATCTGGAAAAATATAACTATAAAACCTTTACTGAAAAAATCAAATCTCGATCCCTTAGAGCCCAAAAGCTATCGACCTATTGCAGCTCTCCCCTTCCCGTCAAAAATATTTGAAAAATTCATAAATTGTCAGCTATCAGACTATATTGACCAGAACAACCTCCTTGACGATACCCAATTTGGGTTTAGGAAGGGGCATGGAACAGAAACAGCACTTGTAAAGGAAGCAGATGAAGTCAGAGTTATTCTGGATCAAGGAGGTGCAGCAGTCCTGATATTATTGGACTTGTCTGCGGCCTTCGACACGGTCGATCACAACATATTGATCGACCATGTAGCCCATATTGGCATTCAGGGCAAAGCCAAATCTCTTTTGGCTTCCTTTTTGTCAGGCCGCAGACAGTCTGTAAAACTGGATGGCTTTTACTCTCCTATTTTTACCTTACCATGTGGTGTCCCCCAAGGATCCTCGTTAAGTCCGACACTTTTTAACATCTATGTGTCGGACTTGGCGAGGGGCATTAAATCATTTGGAATTGGGTTGACATCATACGCTGATGATACTCAGCTGGTACTGGCAATCCATAATAACGGTGGAGCAGTTGCGACCAACTTTCAGGAAGGCATGATGGCTATCAGCTCCTGGATGGACCACAATTGCTTAAAATTAAATTCTGACAAGACAGAGGTCATGATCTTCCGTAAATTGACCCCGTCTTGGTCCCCAGCATGGTGGCCCTCGGACCTAGGAGCCCCTCCAATCCCGGTTGCTAAAGGTAGGAACTTGGGAGTACTATTCAACAATAGATTGTCATTTCTCAGCCATGCTAAGGCAGTGGTCTCAGCATCCTTTTACACTTTAAGGATGGTTAAGAAATTACTGCCTTTTCTTCCTTCCACAGCAGGCTAAACCTTAATGTGTATCTTAGTTCTCTCTAAGATCGATTATTGTAATGCTCTGCTGCTAAACGCCCAGGAACAAGTTCTCAACAAGATGCAATTAATTCAAAACGCGGCTGCTAGAATTCTGACATATATCTCAAAATTCACTTCTATCACCCCGATTGTTCGCCAACTTCACTGGCTCCCGGTTAGGAGTCGCATTAAATTTAAGGCGTTGTGTATCACTTATGAAGCTGTTTGAAAACACATACCAGGGGTGCTAAGGTCTGTAGTGGCCTAAATGTCTAACGTGTACTCAAAAGGTGAAGGTATAGACTGTAAGGGTGAGCAAGCAAATCAGAAGTAAACCCCTTAGCCCACCCAATAGCGGAACTTCATCATCTGGGTTTTTAAGAAACACCAGCCTGGTATCCACTAGGTGTCTCACCTTAAGCGGAATGTGAGTACAGCAGCTAGTGTATGGTACACCAGTGATGGAAAACTGGGTAGTGGTTTATGAAGGGCTGTTGGAGGTGAGAAAAGTTGCAGTGTACAAAGCATATGTGCTATAAAGAGAGTGGTGAAGTAAAATTGACTATCATGGTGCCTAATAAACCTTTATTCAGACGGTCACCATGGTGCCAAAATTAAAAGCAGAGTGTGAATGGGTGTAAGCATATATTACCATTCATAGATGAATCAATCGGTCGACATGTTTCAGCCTAAGAAGCCTAAGAAACACAATACCTATAATTTGATCATGCCGCAGTAAGCTTGGTTACATGAAAAGTTACAAATAACATTTGGGCAGTAATTGGCCATAATTAGAAGGATTAACAATACGCTGAGGAGAGAAGAAAAGTAAGATGATGGTTAACCGATACGATGAACATAACTAGGGAAGTTAGATACTGTGTTTATAACCAACACTACACGTAATGTCTTAACGAAAGACGCATAGTGTTCACAATAGGAAGAAGTAGGTCGCTGGACAATCCAAAAAAACAGTAACAACGAAAACTAGACAGTTTAACACTGCGTATCATAAAAATTAGAAGGAGAAATTAATGAATTTTTCTTATTACCTTTAGATGGTCAGCTGAAAAACCAATGAAGAATGGCCCCAAAACATTAACAACGTGAAAATTACGACAACCAGTCATAATTGATGACACAAAGGAGAGGAATCATATGAAGTACTCACAGACAACGAATACACCTAATTTTAAGGTAAATTCAACTGCTTAACATAGTCCCCAGAATAAGATACGAGGGAGTATAGACAAAAATGCCTTCTTAATTTCATTAGTAGAAGCACAAAAGACAAAGCGGAAAATAGTGATCCTTAAATTGATGACCCTAAGGACACGAATTTTATCAAGTAAAAGGTCCCGATAACAACAAGAAGACAGCCTAAATGTAAAGAAAAGGCCAGGAATAGTAACCCGTATTTATAAGGTATGGAAGTAGTTTATTGCCTACTCACATGTTGAGTTTTGTTGTAGAAATCCCTAAGAAATCATCTTTGTCCAAGGAATGCTACAATTCAATTCCGAACCACATCTTGTAATTAAAATCTACTTGTTTGCCCTGCATAGTGCCATACTGTTTTGAAAACAATTTGTAAAACAATCTGTGAACGATAGAACTGTTAAATATAACATAATGTAAAAAAGAAGTCTAAGATTAAGTATACTAATTGTATGTTTCTTTTACTAATTAGAGAACTGTCCTGATGAAGGTGTGAAACCAATACCAAAACGCTGCGTCGACAACCTGTGTTCTTACTTATTTTTTTTTATGCTTATATGTATTGATACATTTTGCAATCTTGTGTATGGCACTGATGTGCACAATATTGTATTGTATTATATTGAATAAACTGTAAAAAAAAAGTTAAATACTATAATATTTTTTTGTATTCTGTTTTGACTATATAGCATGTAATGTTCTGGAGTGGCAATAAGGGTTTTTTGAGTGGTTAGTGGACTTTTGTTGATTTTCATGAGAACATTTATGCATTACATTCACAGAAGCAGTAATATGAAGCAGAAGCTGATCAACTGTGAGGTAGCATCCCAAGTTAGTACAACAAATCGGTCCCATGGCCCTTTTGGCGGCAATACTTTTGCTTAAGAATAATGCTACTGAAAATGAAAAGGACACAGGGTGGCGCACAACAAGGGAAATATATAATTTAAACAGCTGCAACCATACCAGTTTCCTCAACAGGTTCACTTGTACAAGACCCACTGTGAATACATTAGTTCCCACTCAAACAATTACTTCCTATTCTTGGCCCCATAGTGCTTAGTGTAAAATAAAGATATAACAGAAGAGTCTCACAGTCTTTTAAGTGATTGTTCTCCGTTTTTTTGTGAATATGAAACTTCACCACTTTGTTTGCCTTTTAAAAAAAACAAAGATACACTATTTTCAAATGTCAATTTTAGTCGTGCCAATCAAGTGGGATAAAGTAGTCAAAACTGACCAAAAATAATGGGCATACAACACAAATTCAGTAGTTGGCACAGCTAATCACCCACGGTGCCCATTTGTACAAATATGGCCTAGGATGAAGACGGTGAGTCTGTAGGAAAAGGCAATCTATCAAACAACGGAGTCATTTTGAGCTCAGTTTCTCAGTCCTACACATTTGTTAAAGCTTGTGGCAAACATGGTATGACTGTTGATATCAAGCCTCCCTGTGACATGGACACTTCAGTCTTCAAACAATGGCTCAAGCTTGGGGTATTTTAACCCCAGAAAGTTATTCTTGTAGTTGTTATCATGCAACGTTTAGACGACGTTTCAGTGTGCTGTTATATTCAAGCAAACAAAGAAAAGCACATATATTATTTAGGAAAGGATGTGTACGCTACCTGGTTATCTGCATGGAGAGCGTTTGCAGCAGGTTCCAGGGGTCAGGTCACGACTAGGCAGGAGGCTATTGAATTCGATACTCATGCTGGCTTTATTGCCTGACAGGCGGATTTATAACAACACAGCGTCCCCCGCCTAATGGATTAGATTCGCACACAGACAGGTTAGCTGTTTGTCCTAGGATTAAATCCTGTTACCCACAGGTGCGCCTTGCACAAGATGGCACCCCACCAATCCTTTTCTAATGGGTCATTATTTATAAATCATCTCCGCTCTTTCTTGAGTGAGTTCAGAGCTGGTACTACAAAACTGCTTATGATTGGAAAGCACCCGGTCGGTGGTTAGGCATGGGGAGGGATGAGGGGTTTAATTTAATGACTAAATAAAAACTAGTAAATTTATCAGCCGGGCATCTCCCGCTCAGGTCCCGCGTCGGATGGATCACGTCATCTCTCACTTCGGTCCGCTCTTTTGCTTGAAGTTGACTGGCACTTCAGAAGACTGGGGGCGGCTACTGGGCTGTACCCTGGCATGTGACAGGGCATAGAGCGACTATACGTCACCGCCCGAGCAGGATCCCATCTTCGGACTCCAGCACTACACTAGGCATGTGCAGCATACCTAATGTAATGTGAATGGAGTTGGGAGCTGAAATGAAAAGCGCCCCTCGCAGATGCGCAGTCGGAGTCCAGTTCTGGACTCCTGCTGCTCTCGCCTGCTTGCGCTGTGCTTATGTTGACTCATGAGCACTTTCACCTGTGAAGCAGGCAGCTGCCAGCACAGGCCGGAAATTTGTCTGCTTACATTCCTGCCCGATTCAGTGCGCAGTTTCGTCTGTGATGATTGCCTAGTAGGGCGCTGTCCCAGTGCCCCTATGGACCAGCCGCCACTGCCTGAAACACCCAACATTGGTGGACACCGGTCTACCATGCCCCTGGTCACCCTGAAGTGACCCAGACTCTGTACCCTCTGCTTCGAGGTTTTTCACCTCTTCCATCCAGGCTTAGATTATACCAGACACTTCTCATTTCCAGGGCAGCAGCACTTTGCAGCAACTCGCCATTGAAAACAGCAACGATTCCCGACACCATTTGGCACCTATGCACCCGGCTTCCCTGGGTGAGGTAACTCGAGTACTCCGGTGTTCACATGGGTGCTGGCCTTAGAACCTTCTAAGTCTAAAAGGGTTTGCTCCAAGTCCTCTCCGAAGTGTCCTAAATCTTTAAAGTATTAACCACGACTTTCCCCTTTGATTGTACTGAGCTTGTGGATGTGTTCTCACACTGCACACGTCTCCCGTGTGTCCCCTGTGTCCCTACCTTGGGTGGTTCCTTGGGGTCCCAGCGATTCCACGTGCTCTAGGCACTGTGTCTAGTCAAGCTGTGGTTCTTATAACACTTTCTTAATATATGGTTTGGTCTCCCCCTGGGGCCCATTATATATTGTGCGATTTACTTACGTTCTAGTGCGTTGATATTGTGTATCTTGTTCTCTAATCTCATAAAGAGGTTAGTTGAGAGTGTTTAGTAATAAATACATATATTTTATAAAAACCTTGTGCGGTTCTCCTTTCATTTGGTCATTCAAGTGGTTATAATCTGGAAAACCAAGCTGCTTTACACTCCTTCAAGACTCAGCCTGAAGGCTGCTCTCCATAGCTACCACTAGGAAAGCTTTCAATAAAGGTTGTCTTTAAACCTATCATCAATGAGGGTTGTTTGGACTGGTGCAAGGTGCCCACTATAACTAGTAGACAGCATATACCAGGACAACTTCTCACAATGGGTTGTGCTAAATATTAGTATGCTTTTGAAAGGTGTTTTGTGGTTGTACAGAAGGGAAGGTTCATTAATAAAAGAAAGTTTTAGTTCAGGGGAATGTTAATATACTAATAGGTTTGTGGCGTTATGCTTGGGGATTACTTGCCTGTTTTTGCCTCTGTACCATTCTCCTCACTCAGATTGGGTACTGTGGGTATACTAGTTGCTTCATGCATTGGGATGTTTTGCGCTACCTCCCTCAAAGCTGGGCCACAGGGTTCATTGGAGGTGGATGCTAGCATTTTAATGTGCTGCACATTTTCACGTACCTCAATCTCCATTCGAGAGGTAGAGGGGTTATGCTCCGTGGTCCTTTCCACAATGTCACTCTGAGTTACCGCTCTGCCTTTACAATGGGATGAAAAATACTGCCCACACCTCCTATGACAGTTAATCTCATCTGACAAAAAAGATAACCACCAGATTTCAGCAGCCTATTTCCTCTCGAGGACTGAACATTGTTTTACTGGTTTCTGCTTGCCATGGTTCAGTGATCTGTTATAATATCATTTAAAAAAAGAGACTATTTGTGAATTTTACAACTGTGCTTTAGTTTGCTTGTAAACAATGTACCTGCTAAGGGAAAAAGGTATGGTATGATTATTTGAGACATTGTTGTGATGGTGGAAAAACGTTTCTTATTACTGTAAAAAATGAGAGCAGTCTATTTATTATTTTTTTGAAGCTTGTCAGATAAACATTGTTAGATTTATTTATTCCTTGTTTTCAACTAAATATTTACCTGACAAGTTGTTTTCCTTTTCAAATCTGGTCTTCTATGGTCTAGTGAACTTTCTTTGGACTTTTGATGTGGCTGGATGTGGATATGTGGATTTTCTGTTTAAATGTATAAGTAAGAAAATTGGTGAAATCTTTGTTATCCATATTGTTATTTTTTGGGGGAGTTTCATAATCTTTGTAGTTTAACACACCTGTGTATTGTAGAATTGTTTTGTAAAGATGTAAGCTGAATTTCTACTGATTGTGTCGTTTAGAATTTTTCAACTCCATTTTTGCTTTAAATGTCTGTGGAAAAGAAAATTAGGTAAGTATTTGGTGGAGTTACGTATGTCATTTTGCCCACCAGTCACTGTCCAGCACCTTCCCTGAGGTAAGTACATGGTGGAGTTAGAATAGTAATGTTACCCCACTCACTGTGCAGCACGTTTACTGAGGTGAGCACCTAGTGGAGCAAGAATGGTAACTTTGCCCCCAGTCACTGTTCGGCACCTTCTCCAAGGTAAGTACCAATCAGAGTTAGAATAGTAATTTTGCACCCAGATACTGTGCAGCACCTTCTCGGAGGTGTGTATCTGGTGAGTACGAATAGCAATTCTGCCCCCAGTCACTGTGCAGCACCTTCCCTGAGAAAAGTACCCAGAGGAGTCAGAATAATAATTTTGTCCCTCAGACTCTGTCCAGGACCTTCCCTGAGGTCCACATTCACTGCTCAACGTTTTCCTCGAGCTAAGTACACGGCGGAGTAAGAATAGTAATTTTGTCCTACAGTCACTGCCCAGCATCTTCCTTGAGGGAAATACACAGGGAGTTAGAATAGTTATTGTGTTCCCCAGACACTGTCCAGTCCCTTACCTGAGGTAAGTACCTGTCGGAGTAAGAATAGTAATTTTGCTCACAGTCACTATCTGGCACCTTCCCTGAGGTAAGTACCCAGTGGAGTAAGAATTGTAATTTTGTCCCACAGTGACTGTCTGGCACCTTCTCTGAGGTAAGTACCCTCAAAGTTAGAATAGTAATTTTGTCCCCAGACAGGGACCTGCACCTTCCCTGAGGTAAGTCCCTGGTGGAGTAAGAATAGTAATTTGGCCCCCAGTCACTGTCCTGCATCTTTCCTGAGGTAAATACCCAGCGGAGTAAGAATAGTAATGTTGCCCCTAGTGATTTTATTTTTAATTTATAAAGTGCAAACAAATGCTGGGGGCGTCTTGGCGCTACTTAAAATGAATAAAACGATAGACAGGAGAAATAGGGACACTAATCATGCCTGAAAAGCTAAGTATTTAAATCTTTCCTAAGCTTTAGTAAAGAAGAGGCCATTTTTAACTCCAACTGATTCTAGTACCAGGCCGTGCAGCTTACTAGGCTCCTGCCTCCCCAGGTACCCAGTCTGTAGAGGGGCACTACCAGATCTATTGCTGAGCAGAAGTGAAGATTCCTTCCTGGAAGTTACTATCTGAACCTTTCTTTTAGCTAAGTGGGGCCAAGGCCATGGAGTGCTTTGTAGGCCATACAAAGGCCTTTAAAGTAAATCTCTTTATTTACCGGGAGCCAGTGCAGATTTTTTATGGCTTGGGAGGCTGACCCATATCTAGGGACTTGATCAGCATACGAGCCGCTGCGTTTTGTAAAGCTTGAAGTTTGTTTGTGATTTTCTTGGTAGTTTGTGGTACAGACCAGTGCAATAGTCCATTCTAGATAGACCTAGTGCAATAATAGCAGTCTTTATCAGATCAAAAGGAAGGAACTAAGGGGCATATTATAAAGGGGGTTTATCTCCGCTTTTTTGGCTTTAAAAGCCAAGAAAGCGGAGATAAAATTATCTCCCTATTACCAAGCTGTCGCTAACACCAGTTAGCGACAGCTAGAAGGAGATAGCGACCATCTTGGGCCCCACTTTGCATGTCAGTGATATTTATCACTAATGAGATGCAAAGTGGGCGTGCCAAGATGTTAGAGACTGAAAACAGTCGCTAACATCGCTATCTCCTATTACCAACTTTTGGAGATATTCGCGCTAAGCGGGAATATCTCCAAAAGCTAACACCTGCCCTGAGCAGTTCTTAGCCATGTTATCCAATGGGAGGTGGATAACATGGCTAAGAGCATTTGCTCGATAATGCATGAATATCGCTGACTTTTCAGTGATATTCATGCATTTCGGCCGTTTTTTATCGCATTTGCGATAAACCTTGTTAATAGCAAGGTTTATCTGCGATAAAAATCGCCGATGTGCGGCGATAATTTTTGTCTCTAAACAAGTTAGAGACAAAAATTATCGCTAGTTGTTGGTAATATGCCCCTAAGTGATTTTCTTGACTGAACGCAAGGCAAAGGAGGAAGCCAAAGTGACTCCAGGTAAAGGTGCAGGCGTGCTGCCTAGGGGTGCCCAGAGCTGTTCATTCATCTGATTCCTCATCTGCCCAGACACTGCGGACGGGGACCTGGGGATCTGTCACAATCTTTTAGAGACCCACGGTCAACCGATAGCTGGTGGGTGCAAGCAGTGCAAAGCAGCGCAGAGAGGAGCAACTTTGGGACCAGGGTTGCTTGCCATCGACCTTGTTAAAGAGCCAAGGGCTCCCAAATGGTTTACAGCATCTGTTGTTTGTCTGCCCTGTGAGGCAAGGAAGAGCTGATCCACAGTGCACCAGCCAGCGCTTTAAATTCCTGACACGAAGTCCGAGGCCCCCCTTGGTCCCCTTGGTCCCCAAGGATCAGTCCGATCACTCTGATCAATCTGAACCTGGTAAGGTAATAACCTTCTTATTTTGCACCTAAGGGCTAACTGACCGTTTGGGAATGGGTAAAAGGAAATTACCACCTTCAGAGGGGAAGACCCAGACTAAAAGCGCACCAATTACAAAGTACTTGACAACTGCAGTGGGGCTGCTTAATTGTGAGATTGTGCATGTTGAGGAACAACTTTAAGCTACCAGATTTGCACTTGAAGCTGCACTGAACTGACAGCAACAGAGGGGGCGAGGGAGTCAACCTTACCTATGAGCGATGGAAAAGACAAGAAGCCAGAGGCTTAGATTATATTGGTGGTAGACAAGGCTTTTAATGTATCCAATCCATGCATTTTAACAACGCCACTGGAGATTTCAATTATGTCTAGTAGTATCCACCCACCCTCTCCACCAGCTAAAAAATGTAAACGATCACCCCAACAGAAAAGTAGTTGTAGGTGGATCACAACAGTAAAGGCCGAAAACAAAATCAAAATTAAAGGCTAAAAACAATGATGTAACAATAAAGGGGGGTAATAATCCAACAAGTAAAGTACCAGGGCAACAAAACACTGAACTACTCTTCAGTAGGCTACAATGTAAAATGGACAATATAGAGCGTTGTTTGATGTTTGAAATTAAGCTATTCCAAAGGGATCTGACTTTTTTGACAGAACTGGTAATTGAACTCATTCCCAAAAAACAACTGAGTAAACCGGGGACCAATACTAATGCAGTGACTAGGCTAAATTAAAACTTAAGCACTACCAACTCTGATGGGGAATTAAGACAAAGAACAACTTCCGCTATACAACCCTCAAGGGTCAGTCAAAAGCCACAATCTGTTAAAACCATTGAAAAGCCAACGTTTAATAAGGTCGATAATGCGACTTCACTGAGATCGGTAAAATCTAATCAGGAGATTAAATCTACTAGGGGGTGCAAACTGATAATAATCACTCAGGCAACCCCATATGTTATTGTACTGAAAAATTTACCTAGGTTAGGCGATATAAAGCTGAAACAATTGACTCATTGAAAAATCAAGTGGTGCACTAGTTTTCTAGCAAAATAAATGTTGATGTTAATGTATTGCAACAAAACATTATCATGCTTAGGAGAGTAAATTGGGTAGGTTGTTGTAGGATAACGAGTCAGGGGGATTTTGTTGTAGTAAATTTCTTTAGTAGGCATCTGGTAGGGATATTGTTGGAAATACTACATTATTTAGCCTTAGCCAAAATGTTGATATAACCGCTGTACCATTAGGTTTCTTCTATAGGCCTGAACATAGAGCAACACGTATACCCCCAAGTCTCAATCTAAATCAACCTGTCCCCACTAATAACCGGTTTAAATTGCTGAGAGGGTGTAGTGACATTGATTGACAGAGGGAGATTACGGGTTCAATTTCAGAAAGAGGTCTAGAATGCCCCAGAACTGAGAATAAGTTAGCTGACGGTCACCATGTTTCAGTTTATAGGGAGGTTTTGCCTGAAGTAAGCACCAACAACCAAGGCAACCCCACTAATTCTATCCCACCGGAAGGGGAGACACAAACAAAAGAATCACTACTTATTATGACATTGAACGTGTCTGGAATTAAACACAAGATTAATAATGAAACATTATTGAAAGCAATTGAGGGTTGCCCACTTATTTTGCTGCAGGGAACATGGCACCCAGAGACCCTTTTTGTTAATGGCTTTCAAATGATTTGTACTAAAGCTAGCCCGTCCAGAAGGGGGAGAGCAAAAGGAGGTCTAGCGGTTTTAATATCCGTAACGTCACCTATAATTCTAAGGAAATCAAATGTTAAGTCAAAGTATTATCAGCTCTTGTACCTCTATTTGGAGGGGAATCAACCAATAGTTATAATAAATTATTATAACAATATATTTGATGATACAAGATCTGGGGTGATACAATATCTTGAAACAGACCTTGAATATTTTATAAAGTCCGTGATAGGAGAGTACAAGCTCATCTAGGTGGGTGACTTTATTTGTGAGACATGCACGTTTCTAGAGGGAGAATCGTGTGGTTATTGTGACCGCTTCTGGGAAAGAATTCCACATTCTTCACATGACTACTATGGAAAGGCAATTAATAACATCACTCATAAATTCAATCTAGCTGTTATGGAACCTGATAACTGCGAAGGAGAGAGTACTATGTTCACCTATATAGGTGCTAGATCATCCTCTAATATCGATCATTTCATCGTGTCAGCTAACTGTAGGGGATTGGTAGAAAAACTGTTAATCAGTGCAAACCTGCTAAGTGATCATTCCATGTTAACTCTGTGCCTGTAGCTTTTCTCAATACCTCGAATTAGGGGCAAGGAATCAGATATTAATACTGAACGGAAGGGTAATAATGGAGTTTTAATCAAATGGACAGGTGTGAACCCTATGGCATTCATGGAGAGCCTCAAAGAGAAAAAACTCACCCAGGTAAATATTTGTTTGGATAGTTGCTCCACATATGAAGCTGTAATAAATGCCTTCTGTAAAATTACAAACGAAATAGCAGGTGATCTAACAATCCAAAATAGGAAAAAGCCCCGTAATAGTAATCCCAGATGGTTCAACCAAGATTGTTCCAGATTAAACAGGGAATTAAAATGTGCATTGAAACATATACCTAGGGATAGTGCTAGAATATCTACTCTCATGAAAGAATATAAAGATATCTTAAAGCACACGAAAACAGAAATTCAAGAGGATGCATGGGATAAATAACCCAGGCTCCAGAGACAAGAGAGGCAGCCTTATTTTGGGAAATAATTAACCACCTTTTTTTAGAGAGAACTCCTCAGCGAGAATTGATGTTGTAGCTCCTCCAGAAGACTGGACAACACATTTTGAACTCATTTTTAACCCCGAGGCTATTGAAACCGCGATTTGTAATAATGGTAATTTCATTTTGGTTGAGCCGGTAAACTTATTTCCAATAATGTCAGTGGAAATTGAAATAGACTTGAAAAAAAGTGCTAATGGGAAGGCCGCGGGACCGGATGGGGTACCCATCGATGTTTTTAAACACAACATTGATTTTTGGGCACCAATCTTATTAAAGGTTTTTAATACCACCTTAGGAGGGATAATGCCTGCATCATGGGTACAAAGTGCCATCGTACCCATTTTTAAAAAAGGGGACAGAAGTATGGCTAATTGTTACCGCCCAATATCCCTTCTTGATTCAACCTCCAAAGTGATGGGTAGAATTATGTTGGGAAGGCTGGAAACCTGGGCTGATGCTAATAATATCTTAACGAAAGCTCAGTATGGTTTCCGAAGGGGTATTGGGACGGTGGAGAAGAGTGTAAATCTGGAGTTACTGATTGGAACATATACCCTAGCCAAGGAAGGGGCTTTACACCTTTGTTTCGTGGATCTTACCTAAGCTTTTGATTTGGTTAATCAGGCCAAATTATGGCAAACAATGAAAGAGCTAGGTGCCCCAGTAGAAATTATAACTTACTTATCCCAGATTTACACTTATCTCACCACAAGAGTACGTTATAGACCTTTGGGCAAATGTGCCCCGGACTTTAGGGTCATGCTGGGTATTCACCAAGGATGTGTTCTTGTGCCTCTCCTTTTTTCTTTATATATTAACAATGTAGATACCGTTTTACAGAAACAAAAGATATATGTCCCAAAAATCGGTGTGCGCCCCACTCCGGTTCTCTTATATGCGGATGACGCTGTCCTTATATCAAGGACAGCGAATGGCCTTCAGCGCTTAATAGAAACATTTGCACAATTTATGACAGAAAAGGACCTCCAGCTTAACCTTAAAAACATTTGTTATGACATGCGGCAGCAATAGACATAAAACCAGACAACATCATGTGGGAGAAGTAGTGATAAATAGAGTTCCATCTTTTTCGTATTTGGGTCTGCTGTTCAATAGAAGTGGCAGTTGGAATACCCATAGTGAATTATGTAATTTGAAATTTCTTAGAACTACTGAGGGTATTTTCAGGTTTACAGCTAAAATAGGAAACAGACCGATTAGGGAAATCCTTACCCTGATAGAAGCAAATGTATGGCAGGTGTCTGGTATGGCGCGGCTATATGGGGAAGAGCTAACACTGATTCGCTGCAAATACAAGAAAATACATTTTTAAAAAGACTACTGGCAGTCCCCAGCTCGACAGCGAACTACATAGTGAACAAAGAATTGTCTTTTCCATACATAAGTGATTCTATTCACATAGCGGGACTTACTTTCTGGCGAAGGAAATGGGCAAAGGACGAAACTAAGTTCACCAAAGACCTAATTACGGATTGCTTCGCCCTTGATCATGGTAAGAAAATACCATGGTTAGAACATATATGCAATTTGCAAAAAAACTGCAAGATGGACCTTGATAGGAAGACCCCAGCACACATTCTAGAACATAGTAAAAGCGATCTGAGGCTTAAATGTACTACAGCTAATGATTGTGCAAGAATTCAGGTCGCAGACAGCAAGCGTAGTGTTGTTGCTTACTGTGATTGCCCACTTGAGCTGGGAATACAAACATACTTAATTCTGGTAAGAAATACGCAACATAGATTTTATTTAACCAGATTAAGGTTCGGTACTTTACATAATTTAATTGCATTTTCTAGAACAGAAAAGTGGCCCAATATTTTGCACCGATGCCCATGTGTCGGAAAATCCCCCCAGTCCACGGTGCACTTCATGCTTTTTTGCAGGTTTTAAAAGGATATTCGGAAGTTAGTTTTAAAACCGTTTTTTTTATAGAACAGGCTCTTCCACTATAAATATGCTTTTAACTTTATATGTAGTTTGGATGATATAAAAATCATGAATTCAGTCATTGTTTTTATACAAAGGGCTATTAGAAGAAGAAAAGATCTCTCATATCTGGATGCATTTACATTTGAAAATTTGGAGAACTGACTTTGGAGCTACAACCCATGTTTTGTCTAGGAGTTCCAAAACGTATAGTTCTTAGCCCAACTATACAAGAATACTTTATCTCTCATTTTGCTAATAGAAAGTCTATTTTTATTTGCCGTTTGCACACTATATATCACTAAGATATAGGTTTTCCTCAATGCACTTTAAGATATTGGCTGCTTGGCACATTGCACTTTATGCAATACCTATTAGTCAACTGAATCATGTTTATAGATTGTGCTCTATCACGATGAACATACTGATTATGGAATATTGCCGTCTTGTTTCATCCTTTTTATTGCTGTGTTTGTTTTTTAAATGTTTTATAGGATCAAAGTAAGAATGTACCATTTTGAGACAGAAAAAGAATATTAGTATGCTTTTATGGATGTTTTTCTCATACCGAATAAAGCCATTTTTATTTGATTTGATTTGACTCTATTTACTTGTGCTTTGTACGATAATAGTTTTTTTATCAAGATACCCAGATTTTTTTACCTTCTGTATTGGTCATAGTAGATGCGGAGTTCCTCAGGCCACCAGTACAGTGTCCAGAATGTTGGTTTATTGCCTAACAAACTAACTTAGGTGTTTGAAGAGTTACGTTTTAGGCATTTTTGCTCTACCCACCAGCTCACTGCACTCGTACAGCTACAAAAGGTCTTATCCACCTCTGCGCTCCTATCCACTTGGAAAAACACTATTTGGTGTTGTCAGCGTAAGAGACCAACAGCATCCCAAAGGATTTGATTATTGCTGTCAGGGAGATAATGTACAAATTGAACAGCGTTGGGCTCAGAGATAAGCCCTTAGGAACCCCACAACGAAGTGTAAAGGGTTCCGATAAGAAGACCTTATAGGAGCCTGATAGAATCCGGTAAGTGAGGAATGAGCTCAAAATATTGAGGGCAACATTCTGGATCCCCAGGTTCTATAACCAAGAGATCAGAAGGTCATGACTGACAGTTTAAAAGGCTGCAGATAGATTGAACAGGATGAGGGCGGCATTACCCCCCTTATCCACTGCGGCCCTGAACTCTTCTTTTGCAACCATAAGTGCTGACTCTATACTGAAGTCCTTTCTGAAGCCACACTGTGTTATCTAAAAGGCCATTAACTTCCACAAAAGCAGTGAGCTATGCGTTCATTATTCTCTCAACCAGTTTTGCTGGTAATGAGAGTCTTGAAATAGCACGATAGTTGTTAAGATCCTGCTCATCTAGAAGTGCTTTCTTCTGCAGTGGATTTATTGAAGTGGCCTTCCACTATATTGGGAATGCACCAGATAAGTTATTGTCCAACATCTTCCTTGAGCTAAGTACCCTGCGAAGTAAGTTATTTTGTCTCCAGTCACTGTTCCGCACCTTTGCTGAGGTAAGTACCAGGTGGAGAAAGAATAGTAATTTTGTACTCCAGTCACTGTCCAGCACCTTCCCTTAGGTAAGCACCCGGCAGAGTTAGAATAGTAATTTTGCCCCAGACACTGTCTAGCACCTTCCATGAGGTAAGTACCTAGGGGTGTAAGAATTTTAAATTTGCCCCTCAGTCACTGTCCAGCACCTTCCCTGATGTAATTACCGAGGGAAGGAAAAATAGTCAAATTGGCCACCAGACACTGTGCTACATCTTCCCTGAGGTAAGTACCTGTCAGGCTAAGAAAAGGCAATTTTGCCCCAAGAGACCCCAGCACCTTCCCTGAGGTAAGTAACCAGCAGAATAAAAATAGTAATTTTGCCCCTCAGTCACAGTCCAGCGCCTTCCCTGAGATGAAAAGCAGGCAGAGTTAGAATTGTAATTGTGCCCCAGACATTGTCCAACACCTTCCCTGAGGTAAGTATCTGTCAGAGTAAGAATTGTAATGTTGTCCCCCGGTCACTGTCCAACACCTTCCCTGACGTAATTACACGGACGAGGAAGAATAGTAATTTTGCCCCTCAGTCACTGTCCAGCACCTTCCCTGAGGTAAGTACCCGGGGGAGTAAGAAGTGTCATTTTGTTCCCCAGTCACTGTCCAACACCCTCCCTGTGGTAAGTACCCGAAGGCGTAAGAATAGTAATTTTCCCCCAGTCACTGTTCAGCACCTTCCCTAAGGTAAGTACCCATTGGAGTAAGAATAGTCATTTTGCCCCCCAGTCAACCCAGTCACTGTACAGGTCAAAACTGCAAAGGTCAATTTTTCCCTCAAAAAATAGTATTTTATAATAACATTAAAAAATAAGTTTTCATTGTTTACCTTCCAGTGGTGTACAATTACTAATCGAATGTGAACCGTCAATTGTGAACAGTGTTGTTGTTGAAGTCTGTAAAATTAAAAAAATGAATTTAACTTCATTGGTGAGATAATATTAGTACTGTTACAGGACGCTATTGGACACGTTTATACTCACTAGTCTAGTTGGATGCCAGTGTTTGCAACTGGCAGTAGAGCTCTATCTCTCTATCTCTATCTATCTCTCTCTCTCTCTCTCTCTCTCTCTCTCTCTCCTGCTCTCCTGTACGCGGTCACGATACAAGTCAGTATAACACTGAGCACACAATTGTGGATGGCTGAATATATATATTTTTGGGGGTATTCGATAATTCACAGTAAAACATGTTTTGGAATCTATTTTTGATTGCTGTTTTAAATCTGACTAAATGTATATTTTATTTGGTTAAAAAAAGCTTTTTTGACATTCTTCCCATTTCTCAACAGCTATTTTCATTGGAGACAAATTTAATATATATGCTTGAAATGAAGGAAGGACTACTATGTGCATGTTAAAAATATGAACGCATCTATTTTGATGTTTGCTTTATGTTGACATGTTTTTTTTAATTGTATTTAATGCTGGAAAGGTGTACCAAAATCTTTGTTTACGCCATTGCTTTCCTTACTGCTGTGTCACTTCATACAAATTATTTTTTTGTTTTGTTTATATTTACATTTTCAAAATTTATACAAATGTATTCTGTGGTTTACTACGTCATTTTTTAAATATATTTATGTAACATCAGTGAATGAGTAAAAGACTTTATATTTTTCCTTTTTTGTGTCATATTGCATCATTTATAAGCAGTTTTTCCTAAATAACTCAAAATTATTTTTAAATACATTAATATATTGTGATGTTAAGGTTTACATGGTAATGTCACACGTGGTGACGGTATGTGTGGTAAAGGTACGTATAATGGATCTCTATGTAAGTGTGCAATAGTGACGTGTGGTAAAGATATGCGTGGTAGTGGTAGATGCATGACAAAGACTGTGTTGTTAAGGCATGTGTGGTAAAGAATTTGTGGTTCCGTCATGCAACACATTTCTAGCACCTATATAAAAGGAGACATGAATATGTATGCCCTATTTTTATCTTACTCAAAATATTCCATTGTCATGCTACCTGTTACTGCTGCTTGAAAATACATCTTTACAACCAGTGAAACTGGAATTGCGTAATTCCACATTATGATTATGGATTAGCAACATTTGTATTATGGTCCTTCATCTGCTGCATAATTTTTACAATTAAAATGTGTTTATATCTCAAATTGTTCCAGAGTTATTTTAAAGAGCATCATACAATTTGGCACAAACAGGGTCATTCGCTTCACGAAAGGTGCTTGCTAGGTTTCCCTGAATCGTATATTCAGGTATTAAAACAATTAGAAAATAACACCTTTTTTGCTGGGTGAAGACAAATCTTTCACCTTTTTCTGAACTCTATTTGTTCTGGTAATCGGATTTTGTTCACTGTGGCAGTGCTATTTATTTACTTATTTATTCATTTTATAAAGCGCGCTATCACCTAGCAGGCATCCTGGCCCTGGAAACGTAACTCAATGGGGAGCGGGTGCAGGAACCGGGAGAGGCTACTATGTCTATTCAATGCAACATAGTGTGTTCTTTGACCCTGAAGTTATATTGCTAAAATTGGTTTCACCCAATTGATCTATTTAACTTCCCTGTAAGACCATAATGAATGGTGTAGAAATGCAGCTACGGCCCATGGAGGCAGTTCGGGTGGGGCAGAAAGGCGGGCGGGGAGGGGCAAGGTGGGGGGTGCTAAAAACCGGAATATGGATACATTGTTTACTTAAACAATTTAATAAATGAAGCAAATTTTGTAGCCCACCGTGTATCGCAAAATGCGATACAGCTCTCGCTATGAAATTCATTTTATTAATTAAATCGTTTACTTACCTCCAATTATCCATATTCCCGTTTTGAGCACTCACCCACCCTGCCCCTCCCCCGCCCGCCTTTCTGCCCCACCGGAACTCCCTCCACGGGCCGCGGCTATAGAAATGTACCTATGGCATGGGAGTTAATATGTCATAAATGGTCTGCAGTGTGTACTTACGGCAACCACATATATGAGAAAAATGAATGTCTGCCAGTAGCACCTCTGTGCTTTGTCTGGACTGCAGTTTAAAAGCACTGCAAGGAAAAGTGCCTTTGCGATGCATAAATAGTCTATTTTTACATATTCTTATGTCCCCCCTAAATATAAGCCCACATGGCAGGGTGCTAATTTAAAAACAAATAGGGCACACTACATATAGGGATTAGTGTGAAATAAAATCTAAAAGCTACTTTAACTGTGTTGGCAGTGCTTGAGTTTCCTTGAACATGCTTAGGTGTGATTACATTATTTCTATCCCACTCTCTCTGTGAAATTTCTAGGGACACAAATCAAAGTTATTTCCCCACTTAATATTCACAATTTGCTTTATTGGAGAAATCAGTTTTTTAAATAACTTTAGTGAAAATGTAGCTTTATAAAAATGTACCTGCCTCTAGGCACAGCAGGGTTGGTTAGTGTTAGCTGCTGGCCATTATCAGGAATTATTTATTTGGACTTGGACAGGAACACCTGATATAAGAAGCCTTAGAATTATCTCTTTTGACTTGAAGATTACAGGGAGGCCTTCTAATATTTATTTCCAGGACACTTCTAGGCAGCCAGAGTCAAGTTACAGTAGGGTAAAAAGGCAGTTTAGACCTTGTCAGGTGGGAAGAGAGTACATCTAAATAGGGGATAAGAGTTGGAGATAGGCCCTGCAGGAAACTTGGCTGGAGTAAGTTGAGGTGCCTAAAAGCTGACCCTAAGGAGCTGCGAATTGACAAAGTAACCAGAAGGACTTTTCCCCGAAGTTAGAGAAAAGTGGGACTGTTTTCCTACATCCAAGAGGACTCTCTGCAAGCTGTTTTTGCCGTTTTGGGAGCCACAGACAGAGCCTGCCTTTGTTCAGAGCGGAGGAAACGTCAGGATTACCATCAGCTCCTTGCCGGACCCGCTGCGCGGGTCCCGCTGCGTTGTTTCCCTCTGTGTGCCTTCGTGTGGGAGCTGCAGGGCTGCGAGCTAACCCGCAGGGACTCGATCTACCAGGAGTCCCTGCATGAGGTCGAGACCCGCAACACCTGGGTCGCTCTCCCTGCCTGCCCCACCCTCGCCTCAGCAGATAAGGACCTGCTGCACCGCCCCTCGCTGGGACTCTCTGCAAGCTGTTTTTGCCGTTTTGGGAGCCACAGACAGAGCCTGCCTCTGTTCAGAGTGGAGGAAACGTCAGGATTACCATCAGCTCCTTGCCGGACCCACTGCGCAGGTCCCGCTGCGTTGTTTCCCTCTGTGTGCCTTTGTGTGGGAGCTGCAGGGCTGTGAGCTGACCCGCAGGGACTCGATCTACCAGGAGTCCCTGCCTGAGGTCGAGACCCGCAACACCTGGGTCGCTCTCCCTGCCTGCCCCGCCCTCGCCTCAGCAGATGAGGACCTGCTGCACCGCCCCTCGCTGGGACTCTCTGCAAGCTGTTTTTGCCATTTTGGGAGCCACAGACAGAGCCTGCCTTTGTTCAGAGCGGAGGAAACGTCAGGATTACCATCAGCTCCTTGCCGGACCCGCTGCGCGGGTCCCGCTGCGCGGGTCCCGCTGCGTTGTTTCCCTCTGTGTGCATTCGTGTGGGAGCTGCAGGGCTGCGAGCTGATCCGCAGGGAATCGATCTACCAGGAGTCCCTGCGTGAGGTCGAGACCCGCAACACCTGGGTCGCTCTCCCTGCCTGCCCCGCCCCTCGCCTTACCTCGCCCTTAATATTGCCTCAAAGCACCGCTGCGCGGGAGCGTGCGGGAGCGACCGGGGCGAAGCCCGGGCAAAGGGCGGGCCGTCTAAGTCCGTCCAAGGTCGATCAAGGACGGGACGGGCCACCCCTTTAACGCCTATTCCTTGGTAAGTGTCAATCTTCCTTGTTGCCATCAGCAAGGATTCCCCTACCAATTTACGCCGTACTAGACATTGCTCTTTGTCCATTATACCTCTGAATACATACCACCGTATAACCATGTCTTCGGACCATGCAAAATCCAGGAATATAACTGTAAATACATCAAAGGGGCCAGTAACAGGAACTATCGATCAATTCTTTAAAAGAGTTACAATCGTTTTAGAAAAATAAATAGCTGACACTGAAAAGCGCTTATCAATGGACCTGTTAACCGGTAAGCGCTCCTCCCTAGGTTTGATTGGGAAAGCCAGCTCACCAAATGTGATCGTTTCTGATTCCCCGACCTCCATCATTCCCTCTATTGACATTGATTCACTCGCGCTTCTGGGAAATGAGGTGAGAGACGGAATAATTCACACACCCAGTAATGAACCAGACCCAGCCCCTGAAATTCTTCTAGTTAGCCCTAATACATCTAGACCATCTAGTTCCCCCAATTTATCCGTTTCCCCTCCACCTCCTTTAAAACAAACAAACAATCATCCGAAGAAACGAAAGAGACAACCTTCCCCCCCCCTCCTCAAGTACAATTACCATCTTGAATACAACCCCCTCCCCCACAATACCCCCTATGCCCAGCATGGTGCAGAAAACTCGTACCACAACAGGACTACTTCCTGAAATGGAGGCTGAACTTCTCTCCAGAATAGAGGTAATAGTGAAGACACTTATGCTTCCTCTTCTGGAGAGAACAAGACTAATAAGCACCCATTTAGAAAATTTGGGCAAACAAATAGAAGACAACACTGCGGCCATTACCAAACTATCACCACAATTTCATAAATATTCCACACAAAACCCCACCAGCCAAAACGCTTTACCACTGGAACAACCACCCACCAGTAGTGCGTCCTTGAAACCTGGAACCATGCAAGGGAAAAAAGCGGTGGCCAAAAGCTCAAAAGAAACAACAAACAACGAAAATCTAAAAACAACTCAACAGCAATCAGGTAAAAGATGGGGTTAAAGCAACTGCAAGGGGAAACAACACGGCAGGGAAGAATCCTGCAGAAAGAACCCTCCCCGTACTAAACACCAATCTTAATCCTCCTACGAACCTCATACCAACTAGAGAGTCGGGCGAGCAGTCACCACAGTGCCCAAAAAGATTTAGACGCAGGATAGTTGATTTACCTCCTGAATCTGCTCCATACACAATCATCATGGCAGGAGTACCAGAATTAGCTGAAGGGGTCAGAGAAAATTACCACGCTTTAAAAAACAGAACTATTTACTGGTTGAAGCAGAATAGACCCCTTCCTGCACATGTTAATGGAGAAATCCTGTCAGTAAGGCGGGCTGTCTGGGTGGGGTCAAGGCCGAAAGATAAAAGGGGGGATGTGATAATCATCAATTTTAAGGATCATAGGGTGGTGAGAACAAAAGGAGACTGGTATGAGGCCATAGGGGGGGACAACATTTCGACACATTATGTTAGCTACTTCTACCCACGGGAATTAATAAACAAGCCAGCACACCATCACATCAGAAGGCAATGCCCAGAGTGGAGAGAAGTAGGCTATCAATTCACTCAGAATCATTTTTCAAACCAACCCCCGCAGCCACCTTATCCTCACCCATATCGGAGTAATTTGTTTAATAATAATTACCAACCGATACTCCCAGATTACAACATACCAACATTCAACCCCTTCTCAATTGTTGAGTGGCCTAGAAGGAATAGACTGACTTGCCAGCAATCAATTTCCGCTGCAAGAATCCCCTATGACAAAAGAAGATACCCCTTTGGACGATATCATCCTAGGCATCCCAGCTGAAACTTGCAGTAATAAAGGTCAACTCCAGCTGACCCAATTGAATGGAACAAGTCCGAGGGAGGTGGAAGACCCCATCAGACGGAGTAAAACAAATATGGCCCCCATTTTAACTCATAGGGAACATAACCTAGACTCAGAGATAGCCGTAAGAGACATGGAAAATTGGTCAAATAAAGGACAGGTTCCCACCAGGAGAGCAGATAATATCCAAATAATGTTCTGGAATGTTGCGGGTCTCCGAGATAAAATTTTGGATGGAAATATCCAAGACTTTGTTAAAGAATGCCAAGTTTTGGCCCTTCAGGAGACCTGGCTCACGAAAGAAATGCACCTGATAGGCTACAAAACTTACTTTTCACCAGGGATTGCAGGAACCCATGGAAGAGCCAAAGGCGGGCTGGTAATTTAGATATCAAACACCATACCAGGCCTGGAAGTCACAGCACTTAGTCTAGAACCCCACTATCAAATTCTAAAGTTGGCCTTTAAGACAAAGAGGACAATACTTCTCGTTAACCTATACGATAATTTAGTGGAAACCGAGAGAACAAAAATGCTGGGGGCCCTTTGCAAGAAACTGACTAGTGGCACGAGACTAACACTAGGGCTGGAACCCCCAAGCATTGTCTGGGGAGGTGATTTTAACCATCCTCCCTGTGTGAAGCCTAACAGTGATGTTTGTGGGATGGGATGCGATTCAGATGCTCAAATAACCCACTTTAGTCATTCAGTGGTGGGTGATTTGTTAAATGAAACTATGTCCAGTTTGGACCTAGCCATATTAAACCAAATTAACCCCTTAACTGGGAAACTGGACCCCACCTATCTCGGTAGGGGCTGTGAAACAACTATTGACTATATTCTTATCACAGCGACCCTAGTAAATAGGACCACAAACTTCAAAGTTAAAATTAACACGTTGAGTGATCACTCAGCCCTAGCCTTTGAACTAACTTTGGACCAAGGCCATCCACTAGCCCAGATTATAATGTCCACCCTCACCCAGAACAATATACAGCTCACAAAAACAAATGGCTACACCTTGGGGTGGGGAAAGATCGACCCTAATGAGCTGACGAATAAGGTGGTAACTGAAGCAAAATCTGCAATATTGAACTGTTTAGACCTTGAGGCCAGCGAAGAGGAAGTTATATCCCATTTTAAACTAGTACTAGCTAAAGTAAATGAATGCCTTACCGGGAATCAGAAAGGGTTTAAGGAAAGAAAAAAAGGTTGGTTTAACCCAGACTGTACAGCTGCCCATAGAAACTTAAAGAGAGCATTATCCAAAACAACAAGAAATCAGGAGGAGATTAGGAATTTGAGGAAAAAATACAGGCTTGTGTGTAAAGTGCGAAAAGAAGAGCTAAAAAAGGCCCTATGGGATCAGCTGCATGAAAGTTCACTTAATAAAGACAGCGATCTGTTTTGGAAGGTGGTAAAAGCACCTTTCTTGACGGACGTAGATGACCACCCTAGCATAGAAGTGGCTATTGAGGGCCAAACCTGGGTTAATCACTTTGCAAAGATTTTTGGTCAAACCCCGGTAGTAGCCTCCACAGGTAGAAGTTATAGCCCAAATCAGGATAAACCATTCCCAATTCCATTGGCAGTTGAACTACATGAGGTAATTGCCGCAGTTAACGCCAGCAAGAGTGGAAAAGCTCCAGGCCCGGATGGGGTACCAGTTGATTTTTTCAAATTTAAATTAGACCTGTGGGCCCCTATTATAACCAGGGTGTTCAACGCAACAATGAAGTGTGGCCTACTTACTTCTTGGACACAATCAATACTGGTACCCATTTTTAAAAAGGGTAATAGAGAGGAGGTGACTTGTTATCGACCTATTTCCCTCCTCGATTCATTGGGGAAAGTACTGGGTAGAGTGGTACTCCAGCGTTTGCAGGACTGGGCAGACGATACCGGGACCCTCTCGGATATCCAGTATGGCTTCCGAGAGGGCCTTGGAACAACGGAACAAGCCTTGAACTTGGCCCTTTTGATGGGAAAATACGTGTCGGCAAAGCGCGGGAAGGTCTACATGGTTTATGTTGACCTTTCCGCGGCTTTCGACTGCGTTTCCCATGCAAAATTATGGTCGGTGCTGTCCAATATGGGAATAGATGGGGCTCTCGTGACTTTCCTCAGAGAACTTTACTCTAACGCCTCTTCCAGGGTGCGTTTTGGAGTACGGGGTGAATTGTCGGAATCCTTTTCCGTAGAGCGCGGGGTCAGGCAGGGGTGCGTCCTTGCCCCCTTCCTCTTCTCCCTCTACACCAACGGTCTTGAGGTGGAAATGCTGAGGGGGGGTTTGGACCTGCCCCGTGTGAATAATAGACTGGTGCCCGCGCTCTTGTACGCGGACGACGCGGTGCTTTTAGCACGCACCCCACGTGAGCTTCAAAAGTCCCTGAACAGCTATGCTAAATTCATGAGCGACCTAGATCTCCATATAAACATAAAAAAAACCTATGTTATGGTTGCTGGCCAAGTCAGGAAACATGGAAAAGCTATTTTCCTCAACAACGAAAAACTAGAAACCACCCCCCCGTACCCTTATTTAGGGATTATGATAGACGAGAAGCTCAACTAGAGAGCAGCTATAGAAGCGCGTAAGCATCAACTTCTCCGCTCTATTGCTGCTCTTATGAAATTTGCCCAAAAGCTGGGGAAAAAGCCTCCGGTTGAACTACTTCAGATCTATAGAGCTAAGTGCCACTCCATCGCACTCTATGGGGCGGGCCTGTGGGGACATAAAAACACAAAAGCCCTCCAGGTAGCAGAGAACACCTTTACGAGATTCTTACTTGCGGTACCAAAAAGAGTCTCCACTTTCGCCTGTCACGCAGAACTGCGACTACCACACATTGCGGATTTGGCTAAAATCGAACCCGTACTTCTTTGGCGCCGAATATGGGTGTCAACAAAAAACACCCTCACCAAAGCCATTATTACGGACTGCATGACCTTAGACTGTGCTGAAAAAATAGACTGGCTAATATACGTAAAAAAACTTTTAACAGACTTAGGAATGGCGGAGTATTATCACAATCCCGAAACCATTGCCGAAATATCAAAAAAAGAACTAAAGGCAAAGGCGCTGAGCCATTTCGAAGAGTTACGTATTACTGTGGAGATTAAGAAACCATCTGTACAGCACTCCATAGCAGTCATGACCACCCTGGAAATGGAACCATACCTAACCTATGTAAACTCACAGTTTGAACGTTTTTTACTTGCGAGATTTAGGTTGAACATTTTCCATAGGGTTGTAGCATTCCCTAAAAGAAACAGTTGGGAAGAATGTCTAACTGTCTGCCCATGTGATGAACTATCAGAGCAGTCAACAATGCATACTGTACTGTTCTGCAAATTTTACTCTGCACACCGTAAACTTTGACTAATCCCTTTGCTCCGATCTTTACACCTTAGAAGGTGCCGTCCTGCTATGCTACGGATACAATTTCTAAACTCTGCATATGTTTGTAAAGTTGTTAGCACCTTCCTAAAATGCATTTTTAAGCACAGGCTAAACCTTCAAAATAATAATCTTTAACCTTCTTGATAAAGTAATGATGACTTTTACTTTTAATGAATTGAATATCTATTAGCAATGTTAATTTTTATGAAATGTTTGTATACTTTATGGTTTTCTTTGTAATAATGAAACCGAATAAAGATTTTACTACTTACTTACATCCAAGAGACCTGGGTGAGGGCTGAGGGTTGCACAGGGAGGTTGTATCAAAAGCAAGTATGAAACCAAGGTTCATCCAGCTTGAAGCTTTTTGCTGTGTTAAAAACTTGTTCAACCTTGCAGTAAAGATATTCCGCCTCATGGAGCTCTGTCTGGCTACAGCCTTCAGCCTTACCCCATTGTATTGAATAAGTCTGAAGATAAATATTTTGACTGGGACAGCCCCCTTGGTGCATCCAATCTCCACTCCATTGCGGTCAGTCTGAGATTGCACCTGGGTCCTGGTCAGACGCAAACTGTCGTTGATCAATAGAGCTTCATTTTTTGCAGGCTCTTTTTGCCTTAACACTTAAATAAAACATATCTCCATGTCCCCTTGCCCTATTTTAATGATCTCTGGCGTATATTTGCTCATTAATTTTACTTTATTTTTCTAAATTGGTTCAGGAATCTCACAGTGTTGTGTCCTTTACATTACAATTCTTGGCATAACTTGAACTTAACATGCATTTCTCTGGGGTTACTTGTGCCATCAATACCATGGGTCCGAATATGATGGCGGTTGGACAAGCATTTGACCGCAATTGCAGTGGGATTTGGGACCAACTGACAAGTAGTCTGCGGTCCCACCCAGCAAAATATGATGCGACTGCTGCGTATGCGGTTGGAATTGCGGCTTTTTCCAAAGCCGCATTGGAAAAAGGGATTTTTTTAAATGTCCATGCACTAAGTGCAAGGCACCATGTGGGGCCTGACACACTGGGTATGGGTGTTTGGGGGGCACCACAGGTGCCCCCTATGCCTCCTAATGGAAGCCAACAGGGGCCCTGTTTAGGGCCTCCAAAGTCCCTTTTCGACAGCCTTTGAATAGCGGTTGGACTGCTATGGAAAGTCTATCAGAAAGGGACATCGCAATCACTACAGCGTGCCTGTGCGGGCAACGCCCCTATTGTAGGGAATACAATCCGATCTATGGTAGAGGGGCTCCTTGAGATCCGTAGAAGGTCCTTCCAATCGATATGGTTTGACGATCACATCGGAATGCTGCAGTTGGACCAATCTGTTGGATTATGACTGGACCGTCATCGAAGGCCTGTCATGGTGGTCCAACCGCCATCCTAATGAGGCCCCATGTGTTGAGCAGAGGTTCTGTCCAAACAATACCAGAAGATATTAAAGTGTGTTCGAATGTGATATAGCACAGTCACAAAATCTACTGCATCTGGTCACAAATTGCCTTTTCTTGCAGAATAATTTGGCAACCCTGCCACACCATTTAGTCCCCATTTCTCCATGATCCCAATGGTTCTGGTTATAACTGATATGTGAGTACCTAGACTAGACCTGAAGCGCACTGTGTAATTATATATTATGTGCTACTTCACTGTTCAGCATTATAAATGATTAAATATTTTGTTTTTCTCTTCGCAGTTGTGAATTTCTACTTCTATGTTGTTGCAGATATATTCTCCACAATAGATCACTGGATCTGCATAGGTGGCCTACCTGCAGCAAGTGTTATTGACCAAATGTTTATGCAACCATTAGTACATTTCCATGGCCTCGATCAAAACGCTGTGTCAGGCCCTAGATCTTATTATATTTCTAAGTTTTGATTGGAGTTGTGTAAAGTTTTGTTATGGATGTGGGATCAACTTCTGCTTACTCCCCTCCAACTGAGACATTCAATCATAAACTGGAAATACCTTTCCTGTTTCCTATTTCATGAAGGCAATGAAGTTTGCCATCTCTGATTGCAGAATTGTTCTGTAGTAATGCAATTCATAGTTCTTCTCTTCTTCCTCTCACACTCAAATGGATGCCCAAACATAGAAGGCCAAAGACGGACAGGAAAATATATTTACTCTTTTCTATGAAATGAAGAAAACTGGGTTTGTTATCTCTGATTGACCGAATGCATCTTTAATGGGACCCAGAGTTCAACATATTATTTCACACCCTATTGTATTCAGGTCTGTCATTAGCAAGATATCAAGAATTTACCAGCATGTTGCCTGAAACGGCCAAATATCCATCTGCTAAGTGAGTACAATGATGGAAACCATAGCGATGAAAAAGAAAGTTAACAGTCTGGCTGATCTTAACCACTTCCATGCTCAAGGCAAGGTCAACTCGTCATGGGTTTTACCTGCCCTGTGCTTATGACGAGTTGACCTTGTCATGAACAATGGTAAATCTGGGAATCCAGCACCCAGCGGGAAAACCCCTTAGCAGCCAAGGTTTAAAGGTAAGACATTCTAGTTTACAAAACAGATACCATGCAGCTAACATCTGATACCCACAGTTATACAGAAAAAGAAAGTTGTCGCCTCACGTCATATGTCTGTTCAGGGCAGCTCGGAGCCTAATTCCCATGGCAGTGAAACTGGCCCTCCATTCAACTCTGCACATCCTTCTTGTTACATACAGATTTGTGAACATGATGAAGGCAGGGACATACTTAAATCCTTCTCCAGCACATGGAGCTATACTTTAAGCTATAAGCTGTTTTATATTAATTTATGAGCAGAGAGATCCTTTCATCATTGCTATCCCAGTGATACTGTGGGTGGTGGTATTGTCAGACCTGAGAAGGGATTGCAGCTGCATGGAAACAAGAGGTAAGAAATAACATCTGCAGACTTGAGCAACCTTTCCTTAAAATCATCTCTCAGACAGCAGCATCCTACAGTTGCTATCCCGCCCTGACTTGGAGGGATCATGGCAGCTGATCCATAAGCCACAAGATAACCAGTTTACTCTGCATGCATGTGCACTCGCATGAGGCGGCCATCTCAGGTATGGATGGTGCACACTGGCCAAAGTTAGCATCTATGTTCTGAAGCATATTACCTATTTAGGGAAACACATTTTGACTTTGTGTTCAGAGGATCGAATATTAAAACACCAAAAGTACCTTCCATATTCTTTGTTCTAGAAAAGGTTCCATACAGCTGGAAATAGGGGTACCATTTCATATGTGCCAGTGATAGGCATACCAGTTATACAACTGACTAAACTATGGGTGTTGGTGTTTGAACAGCACACTGGAAAGCTTATCAGTATTATCCCATTTGGTTGAAGTAACCTGTAAAAGTGATAGACCTATTAAGAATCTACTACCAACTGTAGGATGAAGAACTGAACCGTGAAAATGATCCTATTCCAACCGATAGTAAGCGGGCTGTCCAGGTTTTTGACCAAATTAGTTTGTCTAGCTTGAGTGAGATCAAACTCTGGTGGGGGATGGACAGCTTTAGCAAGGGACCCTCATTTGAGTTACATAATTCCCCATCTCTCTGCAGGGGTTTGTAAATAACATCAGGAAAGCAGATAACACAGGTTTAGAATGGATACACTTCAAGTTTCATTACTAGTTTGCGGAATACCAAAGTAAATCAGTGAGAGTCACTACAAAAACCATATAGACCTGTGATGTAACCCCCAGAAGTTTTTACTGAGGAAATAAAAAGACAAAATCCAGGTACACTAGAATTTACGAGGTCGTGGTGGGATCTAGGCTAATAATTTCTAGAAATAGAGTATTACCATCCACATTACTTTTATCTTTGGACTTAAGCTATTCACAACTTTCTTCCACACTGCTCTTCAGTGCAGTAAGGTTGTGGGAGGGGGCTCTCATTCAGCAGTAATGAATGTAAAATGTTGGTTCCTTTGGGGACTTGGTAGCAATGTCCTGCAATATTACTCAACATGGGAGTTTCTGTATCTGCCGCATTGACATTGCTAACACTGCTGAGGCTTCGATATCGCCTCTTTGCTGTTGCTGCCACTTGTACCTTGGTGAGACAAGGTCCCAGGGTTAGACCAGCTGTTTACTCCTGGTGCCCGCACGCCTTCACCCGGAAGGAGGACTACACCTCCCAAGGTGCAACTGCTTCTCCACAGCTGCAGCGAGTGAGTGGAGAGGCGTGCCACCACGCAATTAGTGTTGCCTCTCCCACCGTCGGGCGGGTTCCTCTATCTGCTGCATTGACATTGCTAACACTGCAGAGGCTTCGATATCGCCTCTTTGCTGCTGCTGCCACTTGTACCCTGGTGGGACGAGGTCCCAGGGTTAGACCAGCTGTTTACTCCCGGTGCCTGCACACCTTCACCCGGGAGGAGGACTACACCTCCCAAGGTGCAACTGCTTCTCCACAGCTGCCACAAGTGAGGGGAGAGGCGTGCCAGTGCGCATTTAGCGCTGCCTCTCCCACCGCCACGCGGGATGAAGCCCGGACCAAGGGCGGACCGTCTGAGCTTGTCAGAGACTGGGCTGGGCCCCCTCTAACAACGTTAAAACCATAAGGATATTATTAACCGTGAATTGAACTCTGGATTTATCTTGTGGGGTATGACATTTTGGTAACGCTATATAGTGGAGCACTTAGGAATTTAGGAACAATGGCAGCATGTGTAGGGAAAGGGAAGAAAGCAGCGTCAGGCGGGAGCATTGTTTGGTCACTAGACCAGTTCATAACACGGGCCACGTCAGTATTAATGCACGAGATAGCCTTGACTGAACGTCGCCTTTCATTGGACCCTATGTATTCTAAACGACCATCTTTAGGAGGACTAATGTCGGCAATTTTGCCAAAACAACAAATATGTGTTAATTCTAACTCCACTGTTGCGGTAAAAATCAATGACCATCGGCCACAGGAACTGACGAATCCATCAGTGACAAAAGATCCTCGCTCTATCGCTTTAATAATGACTCTGTTCTGGTCTATACATTCAATGGAACAGCCGCACGCTTATCTACAAGGTCAGCACCCAAACCCAACCCTAATCCTCAAACCTTAAAACAAGTATTAGGACCTACCGTTAAGAGGAAGGAAGAAGGGGTTTCTCCCAAGGGAAAATAACTTAAAAATATCAAAATTGTCTAGAACTAAGAATGGTGAAATTAAGATTCAGGTCCCATTAGTTAATGCACCCTCATCGACATCTACCTCCCCGTTAAGGGTTTTGCCGATAGAGCTCGCTGATCCTCTTTTGCCTCTGCTCCAAGTTGATGAGAGCTTTATGGAGAAAGTAGAGCAATTGATTAAGTCATCTATGCTACCCTTGCCAAAGAGGTTAAAAATGATTAATGAAAGACTGGAAAAATTTGAACAGTTGACTACAGTAAATTTTGATTCCCTGGAAAAATCTGTAGAGAGGGTACTCAATCCAAGCGTAGTGGAAAATAATATAACACAAGATTCCACAACCATAATTCCCCCATTGCCCATTCCAACTGCATCTAATATACCTTCGTTATTATTATGCAGGACTAGTCAAGCTGGCACAAGTGCTTATAGTGAGGTATTGATACAAGGAAGAGAGGGACGACAAGGGGTAGGGGGAGGGGGGTTGGAACAGGAAACCTGGGACCTGGGACTGGCACAAAAATCAACAAGTGTAGTTAAGGAAACAATAAATCCCATTAAATCAAAGCACACTTTCTAATGTATTGATTTACCTCCAGATTCCTTCCCATATGTTGTTGTATTGGCTGGGGTCCCCGAATTGAACAATGGCAGAGTAGGAACGTATTCCGAATTGAAAAATAAGGCAATCTTGTGGCTATACAATAATAGACCCCTCCCTTCCTATATACATAGTGAAATTTGTATGCTCGCAGAGTAAGTTGTGTTGGTCATAGATCAAAGGATTTAGCAGGTTACTGTATCATTATCATCAGACCGGTGGTTTGTCATATGTGTGACTGGTATGCAGACTTTTGATTTAAGACACTTTTTCCCCCCCATACTACTACTTTGCCACCAGTTTCGTTTCCCTTTGGGGTACAGCGAGGGGATTCCATGATTTTGCATAAAAATCATTTTAACATCCGACGTTTAATCACTTTGACACGCTCTATGGGCTTGAAGGAGTTGATTGACCGAGATACGGGAACCCTACTGTTAAATTGACTCCAAACCTACCAAATGCAAAACAACTAAACAGCCATCCCTTAGATGGATCAAATTGTTTTCAACTAGATCCTTGCGTGGGGCTTAGGGCATCTAATGCAGAAGATATTGGTATAATAGAAGAAAATTGTCTTGCAGCCAACATCACAATTGAAAATAACATCAATACTAGTGATGATTTTGGCTGTATCGGCCAGATAGATAGCGCCATTAAAAAAGGTAAATTGGCGATTATGTTTTGGAATGTGGCCTGACTAAAAACAAAGGTGTCTAACCAAATTTGGATTGACCTTGTAAATGAGTATGATATATTGAGCCTACGAGAAACTTGGGCTGAAGAAGCCCACCATCTGTGAGGTTTTAAAACATTATTCACACCAGCCATAGGATCAACACATGGTAGGGCTAAAGGGGGACTTTGTACCTATATTTCAAATCTTTTTAAATGTGAGAAAATAGAGATGCCCCATAATAACAGATATTATCATACAGACAGGATACATATTGATAAGGTGCTTTGTTTGATCATTGTAAATGTTTATAATAATGCCCCCTCTGAGGCAATTGAAGATATGCTGAGAGCATTGAGTATAGATGTTAAATGTTTGCTAGGATGGAAAACTAAAGAAGTTTTTGTCATTTGGGGAGGGGATTTTAACTGTTCATTATGTAAAAGAGGGGAGTTAGGGACATGTGGTATAATGCTGGATAAAGAGACCAGTCTAAAACACTTCAAACACACTGTATGCGGGGACCTCATGAATGAAATTATGTTCTCTTGTGACATGGTCTATGCTAATAGAATCTGTCAACCAGAGGCCCCTTTCTGTCCCACATTCAATGGTAGAGGTGTCTTTTCAATAATTGATTATATATTGATATCTACTAAATACTCACGACAAGTTAAGAATGTTAATACTTTGGATATCGCTTTAAGCGATCATTCTCCTCTAAGTGTTGAAATTACATCTAACCACGAACTTAGATAGAAATAGTATATCTAGGCAGCTCACAAATAATATTGTCTTGAATAGACAAAATGGGTACTCCTTAAAATGGACAAAAGTGGTTTCGGAGGACTTTCTCGACAATTTAGTAAAGAAATGTGAAACTAGTATCCATGCTTACCTGGATGAACCCTCAGACAATTCTGTAATTATTAGAAGCTTTACAGTAATTGCCTCCTACATTAAAAAATGTTTGTGGGAAGAAATGAACAACCATAGGGAAGATACAGTGGGCTGGTTCGATACAGCTTTTACTAAGGCCTATTCTAATCTCAAGTACGCCTTAAATGCTCCTGATAAAGATCAGATTTCAATAAGGGAATTGAGAAAGATTTATAAGACGACCCTGAAAAAAAGAAAGGACGCACTGATAAAAGACGCATGGGATTCTTTGTGGGAGGCTTCTTTGAATAGAGATACTGCCGCTTTCTGGAAAGCGGTTAACGTCCCTTTTTTTAATGATAAAACAAAAGCAAGATTAGAGATAGCCATAACAGAGAATGAATGGGTATCACATTATGTACACTTAGATAGTGTTTTGTCCGCATCAGAACAGTCACCTACTGAGATTGAAGTGGACCAGGAGCCCCTACATACTTTCAAGAGAGTGGATCTGGGTATCACTCTGAACAAAGTTAAATTGGGTATTACAGCCAGCATGGGAGGAAAGGCACCGGGCCCTGATGGGTTGCTGGTTGACCTGTATAAAAATAATCTGGCTTTATGGAGTCCACTCCTTACGCAATTGTTCAATGTATGCTGTTCGAGCGGACTGTCACCATCATGGTATGAGTCTATTATTGTTCCTATATTTAAAAAAGGGGGATAGAACAAATTGCTCCTGCTATCGCCCAATATCATTACTAGACTCAACAATTAAGATTATTGGACGTGTGATTTTAAATATTCGATAATTAGTGATCTGCAATATGGCTTTTGGAAGGGCCTTGGCACTATTTACCAGGGCCTTAATTTACATATTCTTTTAGAAAAATATACCAAAGCCATGGGAGGTCGCATATTTTTAACCTTTGTTGATTTAACGTCAGCCTTTGATTGCGTCACACACAGTAAGTTATGGCTGACCCTGGAAAAATTAGCAGTGGATGAAAATATAATTCTTTTTCTTAGGGAGCTCTATGCTGGGGCAAGGGCCAAAGTTAGATTTGGGAAGAATAGGGACTGTACTAGGGCATTTAGTATCTCAAGAGGAATGTGGCAAGGATGTGTCCTTGCCCCCTTCTTGTTTACAATTTACATTAATGACCTAGAAAGAACATTGTTGAGGGAATGCAAGGACATGCCTATGATAGCTAACAGAGCTGTGCCCACACTCCTATACGCGGACGACGCGGTTTTGATGGCCCGGACGCCCATTGCCATGCAAAGGATGGTTACATCTTTCTCTAAATTCATGACAAATCTGGACCTGAGAATTAATTGTACGAAAACGTTCTGCATGAATTGTGGCTCTGGGGCAGATAAAAAGAAAAAAGTAATGTATATCAATTCCAAACCGTGGATTTTACACCTTCATTCCCTTATTTAGGAATATTGTTCGATCAGTCCGGTTCATGAAGTAATGCGATAAAAACAAGAAGGTTTTTGTTCTGCAAATATTTAATGGCTTTGACTAATTTTAGCAGAAAAATGGGTAGGCGACCAATTGGGGAACTTTTATGTGTTTATAGAGTAACTTGTGTAACAAGCGCGATCCATGGTGCAGGATTATGGGGCCATATAAATGTGAAATCATTATGAGATACCTTTTAGAAGTCCCGGATAGTGTCTCCACGTTTATTTGCCATGCTGAACTTGGACAACCGTATCTAGAAGATGTTATTAAGGTACAACCGTTTCTTCTGTGGCATAGGGTATAGACAACCTAGGAGTGTGTTTTTAATCGTTCTATTCTGAAGGATGCGATGAGCATTGATAATGTCAGCAAGATAAAATGGTTATACTATGTAAAGACGTTTCTCACACAAATAGGCCACCAGGAATATTACAGTGATCCCTTATTGATGTGTCAGGTTTCTAGGAAAGAACTCAAAAACCTTTTTATGATGCATCTGCGTGATTATAGAACTAACACTGAAATGACAAAGACCTCCGTGGTGGCCCACCACCTAAAAATGATCACTTTTAATATCTAACCGTATGTTAAGCTACACATGAAAGATTTTCAAAGGTTCCTATTAATGCGGCTTAGGTTAACACCATGTGCGCGGGCCGTTTTCCCGCTGTGCACTGAAGTTTTCAAAAACCCGCGGTTCACGACAAGCTCAGCTCGTCATGAGCGTACGACAGGCGTAACTCATGACGAGCTCAGCTCGTCATGAGCGTCGAATGGGTTAAACATTTTATTTAGATTCTTAAGTTTCCCCAAGATGAATGACTGGACAAGACAACTTTGTAAATGTCCATGCGATGATTTGTCCAGTCAATCGGACATGCACATCCTGTTTTTCTGTAAGTTTTACACTATACCGAGGATAAGATGGATAGTACCAATATTGAAGAGTATAGAACTTAGGCAATGTCGCCCCACTTTTTTAGCCATCCAGAAACTAGGTAATATATTTACTGTTGCACCTGTCTCTGCTTTTAAAAAAAATCTTTTTAAATCACAGAAATCAATTTATGTACGAAACTTAATTAGCCTATTTTTAATAAACCATGACCATTTTTTTTATACCTTTTTAAATATTGTCATTGTGATTTATTAATTGCACTTTTATGGGTATTTATTCTGCATAATAACCGAATAAAGTTATTTTGATTGATTTGACTCAACATGCATATTATCTTCTCTATTTACTTAGTTTGCTCATTCACAATAGCTTTGTTTATTGTTGGATTCCACCATGGTGCAGTGTAGTGGAAGCTGAAGCTGATGGCACAGGAAAGAGCATACACACTAGTTTACACCTTTTATTTTAAGAATGAAAACGTGCACTTAAAAGGATTGCAAAAATGCTTCCCATGTGAGGCACGCGCCAAGTCGCACACAAATTAAGTGAAGCTGATTGACTTCCCCCATTCAACAGTTTACTTGTAAGTGACTAATTGCCGAAGTCAATCAATTTTCTCAGCTGGATCCGATGATGGCTAAATGAAGATGTCCCTTTAAACTTCAACTATTACCATTCCAAATGAAAGACCAAAGCAAACAGGATAATAAACTTTACTCCTGCGCCCTTACTAGTCTAAATCAGACCACGACCACAGGTGGTGTGTGGCCCACTACTCACCAACTTGCAACATTGAAATGATGGATGCTCGACACAGGGAAATTAGCCTTTGTAGTTAGTTTATTCAGAGATAAGGAGAGCCGTCCCAGCAGACAGGCGAAGGCAAGGATAATAACTGTCTACGGGAGAACACTCACAGAGAAACATTCTCAGTGACATAATGTAGTTCCATGTTGCACAATACACATCACCACACCTCCCCTCTTTTAATGAGAAGAGCAATAAATAGCAAAATAAATAAATAAAAATTATAACTTGGGAGAGACAATATTATAACTTGGGAGAGACAAATAATGAATACACAGGAGTTAAATATAATCTCGTAATTTGCTAGGTCTGACTGACACTCTGGTACTTTTCCTAACCTCATTCCCTTCTGAAACATTTTTGAAGATTACATTTTTTGGAGGTCCAGATCTAGAAGAATCTTTGGCAATTTGAGAAGTACACCACCAATTGCCATTAGACAATTTAACAGCATTTCTATGAGTATCCACTACTTGTTGGGAATCTAAAAACTTTGAATAACCTTTTCTGACTGTAACAGGATTCTTAACTTTGATCCAATCCCCTATTTGAATATTGTGAGAAACTTTCTTTCCAGGTTTAACATATTTAGCACAAACATCAGATGTTTTTTTGTAAGCAGCATCCCACATATTGCTCATATCACCACCTTGATGAAAATTTTTAACCATCCAAAAAGGATATACCTGCGAACAAGCTTTCCTCCCTCTCATGAACTCAAAAGGTGTGTAGTTGGTAGCAGAATGAGGAGAAGTGCGATATGACCACACAAGATCCTTGACTGCTTTAAATACACAATTCCTAGATATGAAAGCTGCTTGAACACACTCTACAACGACTCTGTTAAATCTTTCTGTTTTGCCATTGCTTTGTGGATGATATAAGGGAGTTCTAGTGTGTTTGATACCACGTGACTTCAAAAAGGAATTCATTTCATGTGAAATGAATTGAACTCCATTATCGGTCAAAATCTCTTCTGGATGACCTTCTCTCAGAAATATTCTGTTCAAGCAGTCAATAACACTTTTAGAATTCGGTATGCTAATAGGCTCGACTTCTACCCACCTTGACAAATGATCAATAAGAACCAAAAATATTTTGAGTTATTGGGGAGAACATGATATGGTCCCAGAAAGTCCATTCCCAACTTTTGCCAAGCTCTGCTAGGAATAGATACCTTAGACTCCACAAGGCCTTCTAAAACTAGTACCTTGTCGCTGGCATTACAACGTGGACATTGTTTGACAATTTCATCTACTTGGAATCCATTTTGGGCCACCAAAAATCAGATCTCACTTTTCTTTTGGTAATGGTGGCACCAAGATGACCCGAATGTGCTGCTAGGATGATTTTTTCTCTGTAGCATGATGGAGGGACTAGTTTATCACCTCGGACAATTATACCATTTTCCATTGAGAGTTCAGTATTAATTTTCCAAAACATTTGAAGATCAGGAGAAAGACACTTCTGTTTCGGCCATCCTCTTCTTATAAGAGAGGAAACCTCTTTAAGAACAACATCATTATCTAGTTCTCTAATCCAATCATCTTCTAGAAACGATATGGATTCTTGACAGACGTTAGCTACAAAACACTCCTCTACTTCTGTCTCCCAATCTTGTTCATCATTATCAGAAATAGGAAGTCTAGAAAGGCAGTCTGCCCTACTGTTTCTTCCCCCTGGTATGTATTCCACACTAAAAGTGTATTCCAGTAACTTTGTGGATAACCTTGCCAAACGAGCAGTAGTGCGTTTAACATTTTTACCATTTAGGATATCGACTAATGGTCGATGGTCCGTTTTGAGAATAAATGACCTACCCCACAAATATGGCTTGAACTTCTCTACACTCCACGTACAAGCTAAGAGTTCTTTTTCAATGACGGAATACTTCCGTTCAACAGGACGGAGAGTGCGAGAGGCAAACCTTACTGTGTATTCTCTCCCTCCAAAACTTTGAGAAAGAACTGCACCCAGTCCGTACTCACAAGCATCAACAGTGACAAGAGTTTGTCTACCTTCAACAAACGCTTGTAAGGCCGGAGCCGAAAGTATATGTTCTTTAATAATTTGAAAACCTTTCTTACATTCTTCTGACCAATCAAAAGCAGCCCCTTTTTTTAACAAAGACCTGAAACACTCAGTGGTTTTTGCAAAATCTTCCATAAATTTGGAATAAAACTCACATAAACTGAGGAAGGACATGAGTTGCTCTCTATTTTGGGGAGCAGGTGCTTCAATAATACTTTTAACTAAACCTGGTCTAGGTTTAATACCATTTTCTGAAATGATATGTCCAAGATATTCAATCTCCTTGGCTTTGAAAATACATTTACTCTTCTGCAGTGTTAAACCTCTATTCTCAAGCACATTAAAAACTTCACTAATTGCCTGGTTATGTTCACTCTCTATTTTCGTGAAAATGAGAATGTCATCTTGAAAGACAACAACGTTAGGATTGTGAGCAAACATTTCCGACATGAGTCTTTGAAAGACTGCTGCAGCCGATGCTAGTCCAAAAGGAAGACGACAAAATTGAAAAACACCATCGGGAGTGACAAAGGCAGTGAGATGTCTGGATTGAGGGTGTAATTCTACCTGGTGATAGGCAGCTTTAAGATCAAGTTTCTTAAACCACGAAGATGACCCGACCTTGGCAATAAGGTCCTCAATTCGCGGCAGAGGAAACCCATCAACCCAAATGGCTTCATTGAGAGTGCGTAAATCCACACACATTCTCAAATCGCCTGACCTCTTCTTGGCTAAAACAATAGGGGAAAGCCAGAGGGTGGACTCAACTCTTTCAATAATGCCTTGAGCACATAGAGTTTGTAAATGCTTAGAAAGGTCGCTGATCTCTGATGAGTTGTGACGTGAAACTGTCAAACTCACAATTTGCGGCTAACATCTTTAAAGCAGTTATAAAAGTATCAATGTTTTCATCACTCTTTTGCATTCTTGTGAAAAATTTATACCTATGCACCACTAAATTCTTAGTTTTGGTAAAATACTTTTCTAATTTTGCTATTGCTTCTTCAAAATCATCTGGATCTTGACCCTCAGGGGGATCATATGGAGGTAAATGGTCAAAAACATTTTGGCCTTCCACTCCCAAATGGTAATACATAAGGTTCTTTTTTATGTACTCACAGTTGTGCGCAGTAAAAAAAAATGGCTGAGTAATTGTAGAAGAGCGAAGATCGGTACATTAGTGCAGAAAGAATTCTTCTCAGTAATGTGAAGGTGCTGTGCAGCAGGATATCCCATCGTCAGTCGCCAGTGAAATGATGGATGCTCGACACAGGGAAATTAGCCTTTGTAGTTAGTTTATTCAGAGATAAGGAGAGCCGTCCCAGCAGACAGGCGAAGGCAAGGATAATAACTGTCTACGGGAGAACACTCACAGAGAAACATTCTCAGTGACATAATGTAGTTCCATGTTGCACAATACACATCACCACACACATCTTGCAACAAAATTCTGATTTTTCAAAATGAATCCCAAATACGTTCAGAAAGATTTCAAATTGTCCCAAACGTGCCTTTACCTATGAAGGTGATATCAGACAGAGAACACATCAATTTATACACTGTGAATTTTAAAAACAGTTTTCGAAAGAATATAGTCAAACACAGCCGGAGGCAGTGAAAAACTGCTTTTGAATAGATGCTAATAGCATGGACCAAGACAAAAGAAAAGATAAGGAAGCAGATATAATATTTTGATTAGTTTTGAGTTTACAAGTCATTGTCTTGGTCGCTTAACTTCCAGTGCAAAAGTGGCTTAATAATGAGCTTGCAATAGTCGTAAATGCACTAAATTTAGGATTGAAGAACAAAGCATAACATTGACCAATACACACATTTCTAAAACAAAAAAAAAATGTTTTTGTAATTATGAAGCCACATACCTTCCGAAGGACTGAAAAATAGTTTAGAGAGCACACAGCTAACAATGTGCAAAACCTGCTAAACTTGAACTTTGCTGGTTCTTATACTAAAAACAAACGGATAAAAACACAATATGCATAAATAAGCATCAGCATCATTTGCAGTCTAGATATTGTCACAGAATATTATTCAAAAATATCAAAGGATAAATGAATCATATCAGATAGGCCAAGTTACTCACAGATGTTGAGTGTTAGAATTGTGCTGTCCCATTACATGTTGCCCTGTTGAATGTAAAATATGTCTCTATTGGACTATTACAGATGTCTCTATGAACATAGGACTGTCTTTTTTAATAAAATTCGTATTAGATTGATAAATCTACAATTGTATTTCGAATGGAACATTCTGTGAAGGAACATGCAAACCGTCGAAGGATAGGTCTACACCTGCACCTGTATGAGGGATTCAACTGTCTGTGGGTTAACACTCTGTAGGCAAAGGCTCTACATTAATGCACATTATTTAAAAAGAAACGCAGAGTGGCAGTTATAATAGCATCAAAGTCAATTTATTTATTTGAGGTAGCTCAATTCTGCATTTACAGCTAAAGCAGATGTTGCAACATCTGTGATGTATAAGCTGGCAACGTGGCTGGTCTTGAGCTAGATTCGTGGTCTCAAGGCAATGAACGGGGTCTCAGGCAACAGAATTATCCTCGAAATGGCACTCAAGACTAGATTTTGCAGATCTTGCAGGACCCAAAGTCTCACGAGAGCTCTGAACGGGTATTTTGTGTTCATAGAACAAGGTACTGGCACGGGGCACACTGAAGGAACTTGCCTGTAGGAGGTCATTTCATAGACACAGGTCATCTTTGGAAGTATAATGAGCCTTCCACAGATGAGCAGCACGAGACAGCATAGCCACCCATTATCAATGTGGTGACACCATCATGACATGAAAGGAGACCAAGAGCAGACAAGAGGTAAAAGGGAGGTGTGGAGACCAGTAAGAATTATGCAGAAGGAAAACTCAAGAAGAAACTATTTTTTATAGGATTTATTTTGGGCTATTTTCTAATAATGTATAGACTGTTCTGGTATGAAGAATAGAATTTAGTAGGAAAACAACCAGATAAGAAAGTAAAGGAATTAACATCTTTCAAGACTCTTTATACTCACAATACTCTTTCTGTGGGAGTGTCACAATCACTGCCAAGAAGAGTTTTTCTCAGTATCTCACTCAATATTCCGAGATCCCTAAAGACTCAGAATACCTTGAGGTATAGGGAAATGGGATCGAGAGAAAAAGCTGGCATGAGAAATCTTCCTACTCATTCATCTAAGACTCTACTTCATATAATATTTTTTGGTTGATTCTGGGGATGAGAGTTTTTTTTAGAAAGTTGGGATACAAAGCACAGGGGCATATTTACTAAGAAGTGACGGAGCGTTGTGTTAGCCTTCTTGGCTTAAAGCTGCACTTCGCCACTTCTGAAATGCAGGGCTGCAATGTATTTACAATACAGTGCAGCCGGCGTGTCCCCCTGCACTGGCGCAAAATTTAGCAGCTTGAAAAAGGTGTTGCGCTGAAACGCGTCTGTCAGTACTCTGTGATTTAGCCCAAGAAATCATCATTCTTATTTTCCTTGAGGTATGATGCAATATTATCCACACGATTGTGGATGTTGGAGTGAATTTTGTATGCGGCTCAGCACTGCAGTGGATTGCGCCCGGGGCACGAGGTGCAGCGTATGGTGAATTTTGTTTTGTACCAGCATGCAGGGATTTGTTGTCCTACAGCATCGAACTGCAGCTGCAAGTAATAACGTTTGGGGCATGCTGCACTCCAGCCTATGGGAGCGCCGTGGAACAAATAAAGGAGGGAGGCAGTGTAATTTGGTGAAAATAGGCATCTGAGGAAGGCGGAGACGCAGAAATGCATAATGCCGATCACCGTGAATAAAGGGTTGCCAAGAAAATCCCCGCTGTAGCCTCTGATCTTTTCTATGAAGGGATTTTGTCTGCATACATTCACGCGCTGGCCAGTAGCGTGTGTACATAGGACCCGCCTTTTCAAGTGGCCTGTAGAAATATTGGCAACGTGGCTTTTCTGAGGTATTGGACTTTGCAGGCCCACCTCGAAAACGGACCAAACAAGAGGCTGCTGCGGCCAGCAGTCAGTCACTGCACGGGGACACATGATCACTGTACCTGTTTGTCACGGCCCGGTTTGGACTTTGTGCTTGGGGTTGAGGCGTTGAGGACTTGAGGCAGCCGCGAACACTGCTATTACAAGTTACATTTGGCATCAATTAGCCTTCTCCTTCCTTTATTGGGCACAGCAGCGCTTACAGAAGCATAACATGGCTCCACACCCGATACTCACCGGAGAAATGCATGCAGGGATTTGGTGTCCTACAGCATCGGACTGCAGCTGCAAGTAATAACGTTTGGGGCATGCTGCACTTCTCATGAACATTGGGGCTCCAGGTTCATGGTAGCTATAAGATACAAAAGAAAAATCTTTCCTTTTTCTTACCTTTATTTTCTTTATGCACAATCATTCGTTTTGTTGCAGTAGCTTACCATCTAAGGTCCTGACGAAAGCCGGACAATAAGTCCAATTCGGCTGAAACATGTTGACCAACCATTCTGCACAGCGCCATAGTGTAGTCATAGGTATCAACTACCTGGCGTGATTTTAACTTTAGCCCTCAGACAATTTCAAAATTAAATATATATATTTTTTGTCTGAGTCGTTAATTTTAGTTCTCACTATAGCACTGCACTACACACCCTGAGCACCACCCTACTAGTAACAGTTTGGCTAGAGTGTACATTCTGCATCCATATCCGCACCATCAGCTGATGGTTTGGGCAGTTGGTTGGATGTCCTTACAAATATCCCATATGATGAAATTCTGCCAAAAGGGTGGTCTGATGGGAATATCTCAGCCAACTGATACTCTAGTAGGATTCACTACAGCCTACTCTCATAGTCTTTAGTACAGCGACACACTTTTGACCGGTCATTCTCTTTATTGTGGTATGCATGCTGCACTCCAGCCAATGGGAGCGCTGTATATATATATATATATATATATATATATATATTCACTGAAAAAACCATAGGTTATAGACCATATATAGTTAGGAATTCGCATTTACAAAACCTTATTTTACTCACACAAAACCATTGAAATTCCATATATAGTTAGTTGCACTAACTATATATCGCGCACCCGCAATCCACTGCTGATGATGTCACATATTACATCATTCATGACATGGTCAGTGACATCACTGATGACATCACTGATGACATCTCAAATGACATCACTGATGACATCTCAAATGACATCACTGATGACATCACTGATGACATCTCATTTGACATTACTGATCACATCACTGATGATATCATTCATGTGATAATACGATGAACCTCTTCAGACTCTAATATAACCTTAGATACAATCAGTGTAAACAGACACTCACAGACTGTCACTCATCCATGGAGTTACTCACACACCTAGTCAGTCATGCAAAGAATCAATCACACCTCCATTTCCTCAACTATACAGTTATACAAACTTTACTTATTCAAACATATACTAACACATATTTACTCTCTTATACAATCCCTGATACAAGTTCACAATGATCCATACAGCCACTCACACATTCACTGGCTCTTATGCACAGTTATTTATATATGTCAACTCTCATATGTACTGTGTTTTACATATGTACTTACTTTGACATGTAGCACTGAGATATCCATTCACTCACCAATACACTCATGCACACAGTCAACCGCCCATACAGCTGTTTCCACATGCACTTTTGAAACCATACATCTAGTGAATCAACTGCTCACACATCTATGCACGGAGTCATACACCTCCCAGCCACCCACACACACACTCAGTCTCCCATACAAATACTTGGGCAACCAATCAATAACCCATATAGTTACTCATATAGCTACTTATCAACACATGCAACAGTTTACAGAACAACAGACATAATGATGCACAAATTAAGACAGTTTAGTCACTAACCCATGCACTCAGTGAGACACATTTAATCACTCACTCATACAGTCAGTCATGCACCTACTAAATCCTTCATCCAGACACTTATACATCCACTCATTCTTCAATATGTAAGACATATTTTAACTTTACAGAAACATACAGTCACTGGATGTTGTCATCAGTGATGTCATCAGTGATGTCATTTGAGATGTCATCAGTGATGTCATCAGTGATGTCACTGGCCATGTCATGAATGATGTAATATGTGACATCATCAGCAGTGGATTGCGGGTGCGCGATATATAGTTAGTGCAACTAACTATATATGGAATTTCAATGGTTTTGTGTGAGTAAAATAAGGTTTTGTAAATGCGAATTCCTAACTATATATGGTCTATAACCTATGGTTTTTTCAGTGAATTTTCAAGGTTTTGTAAATGCTAATTCCTAACTATATATGGTCTATAACCTATGGTTTTTTCAGTGAATTTTCAAGGTTTTGTAAATGCTAATTCCTTACTATATATAGTCTATAGCCTATGGTTTTTTCAGTGACTATATATATATACATACATATATAAACATATATCATCTGTATATCTATATAAATACAAACATAAATGCATGCATACATATACTTATATGCATACAGATGCATGTTATTTACATGAAAGTTGAAAAAACACTAATAAAAGCAAAGCTATAAAGCCACCTCATTACAAACAGAATGGCTTTAACTTAAACGAGAGCGAGATCTTCTGCATTTTCAATGCTTGTTTACTTTGGTTCCATCAAGAAGGCATTCAGATGTGTCACACATTTGCCATAAATTCTGAATGTTAGCACTCTAGTTGCACATTAGATCACTGTAGTAAAGCTACTGCTCACCAGGGACGTCTGCTGCTGGTATTCAAAGTGCATGTTTCAATCTGCATGTCAGAATTTTTTTAATGAAATAGAAGAGGATTTGAGAAGTCACTCAAAATGATCCCTAATTTTTCTTTCTGAAGCACTAATCATACTTTCTATGGCAAAATTAACCCCCTCATGTTGTTCCTTTTTAAATTGAGTGTTTTCAGACTTACCACTTCATTCCAATCAAGATGGCTTCTGGTGTGCCATACTTTTGTCATAAGTAAGACTGTTAGCGCTCTAGTTGTTCTTTAGAACACTCTGGGACATTCTGTCATTGGGCTATACTTGGGGTACATCTGGGTGATATTTGGGCTACATTTAGGCTCTTTTTACTCTGGTGGCCATCTTGGGAGACTGTATGTCCGAATTTTTTAATGAAATTGAAGAGGGTTTGAGAAGTCACTCAAAATGTGCCCTAATTTTTCTTTCTGCAGCACTAATCATAATTCATATGGCAAAATATACCCCCTCATTTTGTTCCTTTTTAAATTGAGTGTTTTCAGACTTACCACTTCATTCCAATCAAGATGGCTTCTGGTGTGCCATACTTTTGTCATAAGTAAGACTGTTAGCGCTCTAGTTGTTCTTTAGAACACTCTGGGACATTCTGTCATTGGGCTATACTTGGGCTACATCTGGGTGATATTTGGGCTACATTTGGGCTCTTTTGTCTCTGGTGGCCATTTTGGGAGACTGCATGTCAGAATTTTTTAATGAAATAGAAGAGGATTTGAAAAGTCACTCAAAATGTGCCCTAATTTTTCTTTCTGCAGCACTAATAATACCTTCTATTGCATAATATACCCCCTCATTTTGTTCCTTTTTAAATTAAATGTTTTAAGAGTTACCACTTTATTCCCATCACGATGGCTCCAGGTGTGCTATACCTTTGTAATAAGTAGGACTGTTAGCGCTCTAGTTGTTCTTTAGAACGCTCTGGGACATTCTGTCATTGGGCTATACTTGGGCTACGTCTGGGTGATATTTGGGCTACATTTGGGCTCTTTTGTCTCTGGTGGCCATTTTGGGAGACTGCATGTCAGAATGTTTTAATGAAATAGAAAAGGATTTGAGAAGTCACTCAAAATGTGCCCTAATTTTTCATTCTGCAGCACTAATCATACTTTCTATGGCAAAATATACCCCCTCATTTTGTTTCTTTTTAAATTAAATGTTTTAAGAGTTACCACTTTATTCCAATCAAGATGGCTTCAGGTGTGCCATACCTTTGTAATAAGTAGGACTGTTAGCGCTCTAGTTGTTCTTTAGAACACTCTAGGAGGCTGCAGTAGAACACAAAGGAATCAACTGACAGTCTCTGTCCTTGTTGGATGTACATGTTTTACTGAGAATGTCAGACTTCATTTTCACATGACTGAGAAAGATAATGTGAATTTACAGAAAATATGCTTTCAGTTTAGCTTATAGATCCCCTTCCAAACCACTGTGGGAAAATCATGAGATATTAGTTTTCTTTCAAACAATATTCATGATATCACAGCAGAAGGTTTTTTCACATGGTAAAATCACCTTAGAACCCACCACAATTCCTAAAACGAGTATGGTACCATCAACAAATGATTTATAATGTAACTAAAGTCCTAAAACCCTCTATTAACTACAATGCTTTTTAATGAGGTGCTATCATGTATATTGGTCCCAAGATGGCTGCCAACACTTCTTGGATGAAGTGCTGACAGCCAATCAGATCAGATGTGTGGTTAGGCTCCGCCCAGATATATATCTTTTTTTGAACCTAAATTACTCAAAATCCACTGGAGCACATATATTGAGACCTAGCAAAGGCACATCGGGCTAACAGTCCCTACAATTTTGCCAAGTTTCGTGCAAATCCATTCAGCCGTTCGAGCTAAAAGTGAGGCCAACCGCCCTATGGAAATTAACATGGGAAAAACGCATTTTGGGACCCCCCTTTTTTCTCGGCCCCCCCTTGATGAAACCCCCCCAAATTGTCAGGGGCTGCTCAGAAACAAAATGTTCCATTTTCCTGAAAATTTCAGCCAATTCCGTGCACAAACGCCAAAGTTATTAGACATAGAATTTTCAAAAATCCCATAGAGAAAAAATCCTAACTATATATACCTACTGGCGACTGCCAGTAGGTAATATATATATATATATATATATATATATATATATATATATATATATATATAATTACTCTTCTTCCTCATTTTCTTTCGGCTTGAGTATAAAGAGCACGGACCACAAGATTCTTTCAAATACTGTTCTGTTTATTTAAGATTCACAGACAGAAACGGCAGCCATAACGCGTTTCATCCCTCCCTGGAGACTTGATCACATGACGCGATGCTACCTATAGCAATGCTTTTTCAAACGTTACACTTTTTTCTATTTTTAAACATAATTTTTCATTGGGTAATAGGGTACCACGTGATAGTGGCCCACATGCATCAAGCACTTTTGCATTCGCAAACGGTGCGATTCCTTAAAATCGGCCGTTTGCGAATGCAAAAGTGCTTTTTGGGATGCATGAAGCAATTTTAGAATTCGTAACATGTTTGCGAGTTCTAAAATTGCGGGTGCTTTTAAGAAGTCGCAGATGTGCGATTTCTTAAAAGCAATGCATCATTAAATTTAAAACTGTAAATTCGCAATTAGGGTGCCAAATTTACCGAGTGGTTGAACCACTCGGTAAATTTGGGAAAAGTGTTTAAAATGCTTAAAATGTTTTTTTTTCAACATTCATGTTTCACACACACATGTCCTTAGGACATGTGTGTGTGAAACATGATGCGAAAAATACATTTCAGGGGTGCATGGGGGGGTCCTTTGGACCCCCCCCCTGCACCCATGAAATTTTCAAAGTGCCACTCGCAATTCCCATTGACTCCTATGGGCCTTTTGGCCCATAGGAATCAATGGGAATTGCGAAAATTAACTTAAGAATTCGGTATTCATTTGGGATTCGGTAAAAATTGCGATTTTTACCGAATCACAAATGAATACCGAAAATAATGATGCATAGCATTTTGCACTTCTTAATTTGCGATTCCTTATTTTTCGCAAATTAGGAAGTGCAAAATGTCACAATGATGCATGTGGGCCATAATGTGCAAAACTGTGCTTGCTGCTATCTAGCTTACTAAAACTGCATACCAGTACATTTTGACATCCATATTCATTTATGACTTTCATCATTGTGTCATTCTTAGTTTATACAGGGATAATTCCCAAAGGCAAAGATCTAGATTGATTTTCTGAGCATAATTTCAGTAATTTTTGCAGATCATGTTGTTCAATCTACTTTGGTGGCCACTAGATGAGACATAACCATTATATACTGCAGTGATCAATTAAACTGTTATTTTTTTGTCTGCTTAGTCCCATGGGGCAGTTCATTATCAATAAATATAAATCCATCAATATGTATAAATACATAAATAGATAAATATAAATAGATATATATATACACATACACATATCCATAAATATCAATATAAATCCAATAAATATGTATTAAAACAACCCATCCTCTCAATTGCAAAAATGAACATCATCTAGTTGACATTGTCTCGTTGTGCAAATTTCTAAGCAAAAATGACATGTGAACACCATATCATTGAGACGATGATTTTCACCACTTCCAATCTCTATTTTTTGTGGCGTTTTAGGAGAAATCCCTATTGTCTCATGGTGTCTGATCTTTACAATGAGAACTTTAGAATATGCCAAGTTGTCTGATCTTTTTCTCCTAGTTTGCTAAGTTACTGTAGTTGCTGGATGTACCTGTGCAAAAAAAGTGCATTTGCAAAACATAAGAGAACAAAAAGTGCGAATTGTGCCTAATAAAAAGGTTATGGTAGCTTTAAAAGATTATGGGGGAAATATATCTATTGTAAACAGTATGAATACATTAAGGCATTAATGCGGTTCTGGATCATTTCTGATTTTTAGTTTGTGGTATGGTACTTCATTTTTAGCACACTTGATAATACTATGTGCTTTCAGATCTTCAATTGATCTGTAACTGGTCAAAGATCACATATACTGAAGAATTGGAGCTAATACCCTCACTTTAAAAGGTTTGCATGTAGTTCCTCCGAACTATTCAGTCCATTAGGATGCTTACTATCAAAACTTAAAATGTAATGCATCTCTAATAGTCTGAGGGTTTTTTCTCTATCTCCTCCTGTAGGAGAGTAGGGTCTGCTATCCTATGGTCACCCCAAATTTTTGCTTTTTGCTTCACTGGTTTCTGACTTAATGTGGCTGTGGGCCTGCTAATCAGACCCACAGCCTGCTGTTCTCTCTCTAAATTGATGCCAATGCACTCTAGGTGCATTACGAATTGGAACTGGTTCACCTTATGAGCCCCTGTAATAGTGCACCCTAGGTGCCCAGGGCATAGGTGTATCCAAGGCCTACCAGGGGCTGCAGCACGTATTGTGCCACCCCTGGCCTGGCCTCCATCTTTGACACAACTGGCTGAACACTCAGCTGGGGTAAGTCGGTGTAACCACCTCTTACTTAGGTACAGTATGCCTGTGCCTAACCCTAAACTGGACACATATGTTCCTATCAGCCACTCCTATGGAAGGCCTCATCAATCCTGGAGGCAGAGTGCTTGGAAATATGTGAGATGGTGCTCTAGCATGAGCTGAGCCTGTCTGCAGCTGTCGGGAACCACTCCCTAAGCTGTTCCGGGATATTGCCATACCATATACTCTTAAGTGCATTATAATCCTTGCGGTTAAATGCTATCTTTGGTTTGGCTTTATCAAAACATGTCGAGTAAGGTGTCATACGAATTGGAATACTATCCCCTCGCCAGTTCTGGCGACGGGGATAGCATTCCACCCTTCTAGCGGGACACGACATGTGTGTAGCCTTAACCCCGGTTAAAGTTAAACAGAGCCTCAGCTCCACAAAATGGACGCTGCCACCACAGACACAAGTCTGGCCTCCTGCTGCTGACCGAAACTCGGCAGATGGTGGCCTGGACAAAGGGTTTCCTGCCTTGGGAGGTGCGAGCACCACCCCAGACAGGATTTTGTGTATTAGGTAGGACAGGGCTGAAAAGAATCAGACATGCCCGGGGCACACAAGGTGTCCCCGTGCATAGGCCAGCCCAAACCGGTTCTGGGGCCTTCCAGCCCCAGTCCTGGCGCGGAGCTGGACAAAGGAAAGGGGGTGTAACCGCCCCCCTTCCTGGTTCCTCCCAGAGGAGGGACCTAGTAGGTGATCCACCCCCTAGATTGGAATAAGAGGGGGAGCAGTGCCATTGCACAGCAGATCATCCCGAAATCAACTTAAACTAAGAAGAAGACTGGACTTCGACATTCTGCTGCACAGAAGACTGAAGAAGAATCTCCCTTGTGGCCAAGGAGTGACCACCCTGTGAACACAGGTACCAACCAGCAACTCGACGTCTGCTTTGCCGCCGCCTCCCGCCGGAGCCCGAGCCCAGAGCCCGACAAGAACCAGATTCCCAGACCTCTCAGAGCCCGATCCACAGTCCCTGCAAAGAAGGGACCCGTGGAGGCACCGAGTGACGTGGGACCGGACCTCTTGGAAGACACTCGTAAAGCTGACTGCGCAGCTTCTGAGGCATCCTCGACGTTGTGCTTTGGGGACTGAGAACCCCCACCACCGAGCAGCCCTTGCACCGAAGATCAGCCCCCCAGCATCTCCACGATCTGCGTGGGGCCCTTTTGCACTGTGCCACTCGACGCGCCATCCCGGCCACTAGCCACGCGGCCAGCGGCCATCTTGGCGACGAACCCGAAGATTTAAACAGCAGGTCTGGTTGCTCCAGACCTACCCAAGCTCCTGTGAAAAGGAGCACCCGCTCTGACCTTGCTGGTCCGAGTGAACAGCATCTTTCAACTTCTGCGTGGCTTGCATTTGCCAAGGCCTGTTTGCTCCGATCAGGTCGCCGACACCGCCAACAGCGAGAAGCCTACGTGGGACAGCTCGTGACCGACTCCTGGACGTCCTCGACCCCGGGTATCCACGTGGCTGCAGAAAGAAGCTACCCGACAACGCCTGTTTGCACCCGACATCATCTGGTTCCACTCTGGTTCCACGGCAGTCACTGGCTAGTGACTTTGAACACTGTCCCCTCTGCTTTCAGGTCTTCACATCTTCAGATCCACCCTTGGATCCACCGGAACTCTTCTCATCGAGCCGCCTGCAGCATCTCCTGCTCCAAGCACCATCGACCAGCGTGACGAAACCCGACACATCTTCGACCCTGTGCACCCGCTTCCTGTGGGCGAGGTAACTCAGCTCCGCCGGTGCTCCTGCACTGGTACACATCCCAAGGGCCTGTGTTTTAAGTTTCAGCTCCGTAGGTCACTCGGAAGGTTCCTAACTTTCTAACTTTGTGCTTTTTACGCACCATAGACTTTGTATTGAGAAGTGCGTGCACTTTGAACACTGCACCCGAGTCCCGTGGGCCTTTCCCGACTTAGTTAACTCCAGTCTCGAATAGCTCCAGCGATTCCCAAGGCCCTAGGCCTCTTCACTTTCCTCCTGGTATCTCTTATACCACTTATTTAGTATATGGTTTAGGTGGCCCCTAGGGCTCATCCATATTGTGCAACTTTTGTGTATTTTAAACTGTCTTGTGATTTTACGCTTGTGCTTCTGTGCTCATAAAGAGTCCAGGGGATTTTATAGTTAATAAATCAATATATATTTTCAATATATATCTGTGTGGTGTCCCTTTCATTTGGTATTCAAGGGGGTTGTGTATGGTATAACAGCTGGCTTCACATGCCTTTCAGAGTTTAGCCTAAGACTGCTTTGTCCACGTTACCACTAGGATAACTGGTCTACAAGGTTGAATTACAACCATCATCATAAGGGTTGCTTGGCATGGTACAAAGTGATCACTAGAACTAGTGAGCATTATATACCAGGCCAACTTCTCACATTGGTGAGCAGCGGATTGGGATCTGAGCTTGCTGTTGTTTACCATTGCAATCTTTGAGATTATCATTTGAAAGATCATACAGGTACCTGCTAGGTACATATAAAACAAGACTAGTATACTTAAGTTCTACTGAACTTAGTTGTTGTAGAGCAAAGGGAGTAGCACACCCTAGCTACAACTACTAGATAGGTTTAGTAGGTAAACACCAGTGTAGGTAGATTGCAACACATCCACCCACACTAGAGCAATGTCTGGAACAGAGGGGTCCAGTGGACTTACTCCTGTTGAGAGTGACCCTCCAAGGGCACCATCCCAGTTTGCTATTTTTCCTTTTAAGGAATTAAGACAGCTTTGTGTCTTAAGGGGTCTGAAGACAGGGCCTACCCCTACTACAGACCACCTAAGAGAGCTCTTGGATCAGTCTGAGGCTCTAAAGACCTCTAAAGCAAACCCCACAGGGAATGCTGAAGGAGGCCATCCTTCAGAGGATGACACTGTAGACACCCCTACCCCTATCATCCTAGTAGATGAGGAAGCCTCCACCACTGGAGCTCCTCAGGTAGATGAAGAGGAAGAAGAAGAAGAGGAGGAGGAGGTGGAAAGCAGTGAGTCAGATGATGACAGAGATAGTCAGGTGCTGGTCAGTAGACTGAACCAGGCTAACTTAAGTCAACTTGGGAATGAATCAGGTAACAACCCATTCAGACCCCCAGGTGGACTTAACCAGGGCCATAGGAGGAGAAGGCATCACTCAGGTGAATCCAACACCTCCCATGTCTCTAGAGGCTCTCATGGTCACTCCAGAAAGGAGATGACTAGCCCTCAGAGAAGGGAACATGAGGCCAAGATGAGAGAGGCTGAGCTTAGGATCCAGAGGCAAGAGTTAGAGGTTGCCCTGGCTAAGGAGAAACTTGCTAGAGCAAGACAGCCTAGAGAGAGTGGGGTAATAGAACCCACTGGTGGCAGCAATATCCACAAGGATAAAGACAGGTCTTTTGATAATAGAAACCTGAGTAAGATTGTGCCCCCCTACAAAGCTGGGGATGACATCCATAAATGGATCACTGCAATGGAGAGAGCCTGCAGAGTACAGCAGATCCCTCAGGAGCAGTGGGCAGCAATCTTGTGGCTCTCCTTTGAAGGTAGAGGCCGAGACAGACTCCTCACAGTTAGTGATGGGGATTCTAGAAACTACCTGGTCCTGAAGAGTGCTCTGATTGATGGGTTAGGCTTAACCACTGAACAGTACAGGTTAATGTTCAGAGATACCCAGAAGACACAGACTCAGGACTGGTCTGAATTTGTTGAGTGTGCCACTAAGGCTCTGGAGGGATGGTTGCTGGGAAGCAAGGTTACAGACTATGAAGGATTGTACAATTTGCTGATGAGAGAACAAATTTTAAATAATTGTCAGAACCAGCAGTTGCATCAACATTTGGTTGACTCAGATTTGACCTCTCCCCAAGAATTGGGAAAGAGGGCAGATAAATGGGTAAGAACCAGAGTTAAGCAAAAGAACCAGAACCAGAACCAGGGTGGTGACCAGAAGAAAACAGACCAGAAGGGTGGGGAGCAGAAAGCTAAAGACCAGAAGTCTTCAACAGGGCCCCAAACTGAGACAGAGGGTGGGTCCCAAACTTCCAAGAAGAAGAAGAAAGAAGGTCAGAAGAAACCCTGGTGTAAAACTTGTAAGAACACCTCTCACTGGACAAGTGAGTGTAAAAAGGGTGGAGCCCCCAACACTGCAGCCCCTAAGGCACCTGCACCCACTAGTACAGTTAGCAGTGTTGGTCCTCAAGCCAAGGGTTTAGTGGGAATCACTTTGGGAACTGAAGGAGATTCTGACCTAGTCAGAACCCTTACACAGGCTGTTCTGGTTTGTGAAGGGGACATAGATTTGACCCCTGACATAAGTCCCAGTAACCTGGGCAAATACAGACAGACACCTTTGATTAACAACAAAGTGGCTCAAGCTTACAGGGACACATGTGCCAGTGTCACTATGGTGACACCTAACTTTGTGGACCCTGGACAATACATGCCAGGCGATGATTACCTGGTGACCAATGCCAGCAATGTCACTACTACACATAGTGTGGCACTTGTTAACTTTTCCTGGGGAGGGGTAACTGGCCTAAAGAAAGTTGTGGTTAGTGCTGATCTCCCAGTAGAGTGTTTGTTGGGCAATGACCTGGAGAACTCTCTATGGTCAGAAGTTGAGTACAGGACTCATGCAGAGATGTTAGGGATATCATCACATGTCCTTGCTGTGACCAGGTCACAGGCCAAAAAGTGCCTCTCTGAACCTCAGGTCTTGGATCCTGGAACAATGGACCAAGTACCTCCCAAGAAGAAGAACAGGAGGGTTAAGGCTGTGCCTTCCCAACTGCCTACAAGTGAGGATCAGGCTTCACAGGAAACTGATCTAGAGACCCCTGAAGGAACTGTCCCTGAAGAACTTGAACCTGATCAGGTTGAGTTTCTGGGGACAGGGGGACCTTCTAGGGCAGACTTGGGGCAGGCTCAGTTAACCTGTCCTTCTCTTGAACCCCTCAGACAGCAGGCTGCTGCTGAGGCTGCTGGGAATGCTCAAGGTGCCCATAAAGTATATTGGGACGATGGACTCCTTTATTCAGAGGCTAGAGACCCCAAGCCTGGTGCTACCAGGAGGTTGGTTATACCTCTGCAATTTAGGGGCTTCCTACTCACCTTGGCCCATGATATTCCTTTAGCAGGACACCTAGGCCAGAACAAGACTTGGGACAGGCTTGTCCCTCACTTTCACTGGCCTCACATGTCTGAAGACACCAAGGAGTTTTGTCGCTCCTGTGAAACCTGCCAAGCCAGTGGTAAAGCAGGTGGAACAACAAAGGCCCCCCTGATACCACTACCTGTGGTGGGGGTTCCCTTTGAGAGAGTGGGGATTGATATTGTTGGTCCAATGGATCCCCCTACAGCATCTGGGCACAGATTCATACTGGTGGTAGTGGATCATGCCACCAGGTACCCAGAGGCAATTCCCCTTAGGACCACAACAGCTCCTGTTGTGGCCAGGGCCTTACTTGGAGTTTTCTCCAGAGTGGGGTTTCCTAAGGAGGTAATATCAGATAGAGGTACCAACTTCATGTCTGGATATTTGACAGCTATGTGGAAGGAATGTGGTGTAAACTACAAGTTCACCACTCCTTATCACCCACAATGCAATGGGCTTGTTGAGAGATTTAACAAGACCCTAAAGGGCATGATTAAAGGATTACCTGAAAAGCTCAGGCGAAGATGGGACATCCTTCTGCCCTGCCTTTTGTTCGCTTACAGAGAGGTCCCTCAAAAGGGGGTTGGCTTCAGCCCCTTTGAATTGTTGTTTGGGCACCCTGTAAGAGGACCCCTGTGTCTTGTGAAGGAAGGATGGGAGTTACCTCTCAAAAAGCCTAAACAGGACATAGTGGACTATGTACTTGGTCTCCGCTCCAGGATGGCAGAGTACATGGAAAAGGCATCCAAAAACCTTGAGGCTAGCCAAGAATTACAAAAAGCTTGGCATGACCAAAAGGCTGTCCTTGTTGAATTTCAGCCTGGACAGAAGGTATGGGTGTTGGAGCCAGTGGCCCCAGCAGCACTCCAAGACAAATGGTCTGGACCCCATACAATTCTGGAAAAGAAGGGAGAGGTTACCTACTTGGTGGACCTAGGAACTCCCAGGAGCCCCCACAGGGTGCTCCATGTGAACAGATTGAAGGCATATGTCAGCAGGGCAGACATGGGCTTGCTCATGGCTACAGATGAGGGACAGGAGGAAGAGAGTGACCCTCTCCCAGACCTGCTCACTCAGAACCCTGAGGATGGCTCAGTTGATGGTGTGGCCTTAGGTGGCAGCCTCACTGAACATCAGCAACATGACTGCAGACAAGTTCTACAGGCATACAGGCATATGTTCTCATTGACACCCAGTCAGACTAACTGGTGTACACATGTGGTGGACACTGGTGACAGTCTTCCTGTAAAGAGCAAAATTTACAGGCAACCTGACCACGTCAGGGACTGTATAAAGACTGAGGTGCAAAAGATGCTGGAATTAGGTGTCATTGAGCCTTCAGAGAGCCCCTGGGCTAGCCCAGTGGTTCTGGTCCCCAAACCTCACACCAAAGATGGCAAGAGAGAGATGAGGTTCTGTGTGGATTACAGAGGACTCAATGCTGTCACCAGGACAGATGCACACCCTATTCCAAGGGCAGATGAGCTCATTGACAAGTTGGCTTCTGCCAAATATTTGAGCACATTTGACTTGACAGCTGGCTACTGGCAAATCAGGTTAGCTGAGGAGTCTAAAGCCAAGACAGCATTTTCTACCCCTAGTGGGCATTATCAGTTTGTGGTGATGCCCTTTGGTTTGAAAAATGCACCTGCCACCTTCCAAAGGTTGGTGAACCAAGTCCTCACTGGGTTGGATGACTTTTGTGCAGCTTATCTGGACGATATTGCTGTCTTTAGCTCCACCTGGGAGGATCACCTGATCCACCTGAAGGAAGTGCTTGAGGCTCTGCAGAAGGCAGGCCTCACTATCAAGGCAACAAAGTGCCAGATAGGGCAGAGCAAGGTTGTATACCTGGGCCACCTTGTAGGTGGAGGCCAAGTTCAACCACTGGAGAGTAAGATCCAGACCATCAAGGACTGGTCCCCTCCAACTACCCAGACTCAGGTCAGAGCTTTCTTGGGCCTGACTGGGTACTACAGGAAGTTTGTTAAGAACTATGGGTCCATTGTGACTCCTCTTAATGATCTGACATCCAAGAAGATGCCCAAAAAGGTTCAGTGGACAGAAATCTGTCAAAAGGCATTTGATGACCTGAAGAAGGCCATGTGCTCTGCACCTATCCTGAAGAGTCCTGACTACTCAAGAGAGTTCATTGTCCAAACAGATGCTTCTGAGTTGGGAGTGGGAGCAGTGCTTTCACAGCTTAATGTAGATGGCCAGGACCAGCCCATTGCTTTCATTAGCAGAAGGCTGACCCCCAGAGAGAAACGTTGGTCAGCTATAGAGAGGGAGGCCTTTGCTGTGGTGTGGGCCCTGAAGAAGTTGAGACCATACTTATTTGGCACTCACTTCAAGATTCAGACCGACCATAAGCCCCTCCTATGGCTTAATCAGATGAAGGGTGAAAACCCCAAACTACTCAGGTGGTCCATTTCCCTACAGGGGATGGACTTTACAGTGGAGCACCGCCCAGGGACTGACCATGGCAACGCAGATGGTCTCTCCAGGTACTTCCACTTAGAACATGAAGACACAACTGGTCAAGGTTAGTCTAATGTCCCTGCGTTTGGGGGGGGGTTATGTAGGAGAGTAGGGTCTGCTATCCTATGGTCACCCCAAATTTTTGCTTTTTGCTTCACTGGTTTCTGACTTAATGTGGCTGTGGGCCTGCTAATCAGACCCACAGCCTGCTGTTCTCTCTCTAAATTGATGCCAATGCACTCTAGGTGCATTACGAATTGGAACTGGTTCACCTTATGAGCCCCTGTAATAGTGCACCCTAGGTGCCCAGGGCATAGGTGTATCCAAGGCCTACCAGGGGCTGCAGCACGTATTGTGCCACCCCTGGCCTGGCCTCCATCTTTGACACAACTGGCTGAACACTCAGCTGGGGTAAGTCGGTGTAACCACCTCTTACTTAGGTACAGTATGCCTGTGCCTAACCCTAAACTGGACACATATGTTCCTATCAGCCACTCCTATGGAAGGCCTCATCAATCCTGGAGGCAGAGTGCTTGGAAATATGTGAGATGGTGCTCTAGCATGAGCTGAGCCTGTCTGCAGCTGTCGGGAACCACTCCCTAAGCTGTTCCGGGATATTGCCATACCATATACTCTTAAGTGCATTATAATCCTTGCGGTTAAATGCTATCTTTGGTTTGGCTTTATCAAAACATGTCGAGTAAGGTGTCATACGAATTGGAATACTATCCCCTCGCCAGTTCTGGCGACGGGGATAGCATTCCACCCTTCTAGCGGGACACGACATGTGTGTAGCCTTAACCCCGGTTAAAGTTAAACAGAGCCTCAGCTCCACAAAATGGACGCTGCCACCACAGACACAAGTCTGGCCTCCTGCTGCTGACCGAAACTCGGCAGATGGTGGCCTGGACAAAGGGTTTCCTGCCTTGGGAGGTGCGAGCACCACCCCAGACAGGATTTTGTGTATTAGGTAGGACAGGGCTGAAAAGAATCAGACATGCCCGGGGCACACAAGGTGTCCCCGTGCATAGGCCAGCCCAAACCGGTTCTGGGGCCTTCCAGCCCCAGTCCTGGCGCGGAGCTGGACAAAGGAAAGGGGGTGTAACCGCCCCCCTTCCTGGTTCCTCCCAGAGGAGGGACCTAGTAGGTGATCCACCCCCTAGATTGGAATAAGAGGGGGAGCAGTGCCATTGCACAGCAGATCATCCCGAAATCAACTTAAACTAAGAAGAAGACTGGACTTCGACATTCTGCTGCACAGAAGACTGAAGAAGAATCTCCCTTGTGGCCAAGGAGTGACCACCCTGTGAACACAGGTACCAACCAGCAACTCGACGTCTGCTTTGCCGCCGCCTCCCGCCGGAGCCCGAGCCCAGAGCCCGACAAGAACCAGATTCCCAGACCTCTCAGAGCCCGATCCACAGTCCCTGCAAAGAAGGGACCCGTGGAGGCACCGAGTGACGTGGGACCGGACCTCTTGGAAGACACTCGTAAAGCTGACTGCGCAGCTTCTGAGGCATCCTCGACGTTGTGCTTTGGGGACTGAGAACCCCCACCACCGAGCAGCCCTTGCACCGAAGATCAGCCCCCCAGCATCTCCACGATCTGCGTGGGGCCCTTTTGCACTGTGCCACTCGACGCGCCATCCCGGCCACTAGCCACGCGGCCAGCGGCCATCTTGGCGACGAACCCGAAGATTTAAACAGCAGGTCTGGTTGCTCCAGACCTACCCAAGCTCCTGTGAAAAGGAGCACCCGCTCTGACCTTGCTGGTCCGAGTGAACAGCATCTTTCAACTTCTGCGTGGCTTGCATTTGCCAAGGCCTGTTTGCTCCGATCAGGTCGCCGACACCGCCAACAGCGAGAAGCCTACGTGGGACAGCTCGTGACCGACTCCTGGACGTCCTCGACCCCGGGTATCCACGTGGCTGCAGAAAGAAGCTACCCGACAACGCCTGTTTGCACCCGACATCATCTGGTTCCACTCTGGTTCCACGGCAGTCACTGGCTAGTGACTTTGAACACTGTCCCCTCTGCTTTCAGGTCTTCACATCTTCAGATCCACCCTTGGATCCACCGGAACTCTTCTCATCGAGCCGCCTGCAGCATCTCCTGCTCCAAGCACCATCGACCAGCGTGACGAAACCCGACACATCTTCGACCCTGTGCACCCGCTTCCTGTGGGCGAGGTAACTCAGCTCCGCCGGTGCTCCTGCACTGGTACACATCCCAAGGGCCTGTGTTTTAAGTTTCAGCTCCGTAGGTCACTCGGAAGGTTCCTAACTTTCTAACTTTGTGCTTTTTACGCACCATAGACTTTGTATTGAGAAGTGCGTGCACTTTGAACACTGCACCCGAGTCCCGTGGGCCTTTCCCGACTTAGTTAACTCCAGTCTCGAATAGCTCCAGCGATTCCCAAGGCCCTAGGCCTCTTCACTTTCCTCCTGGTATCTCTTATACCACTTATTTAGTATATGGTTTAGGTGGCCCCTAGGGCTCATCCATATTGTGCAACTTTTGTGTATTTTAAACTGTCTTGTGATTTTACGCTTGTGCTTCTGTGCTCATAAAGAGTCCAGGGGATTTTATAGTTAATAAATCAATATATATTTTCAATATATATCTGTGTGGTGTCCCTTTCATTTGGTATTCAAGGGGGTTGTGTATGGTATAACAGCTGGCTTCACATGCCTTTCAGAGTTTAGCCTAAGACTGCTTTGTCCACGTTACCACTAGGATAACTGGTCTACAAGGTTGAATTACAACCATCATCATAAGGGTTGCTTGGCATGGTACAAAGTGATCACTAGAACTAGTGAGCATTATATACCAGGCCAACTTCTCACACCTCCACTTTTGTTTTTGGGGACCGAGTCAATAGGAAATATTTGAGATCCTTTGGGTTACCCTCATGTTTTTCTTGAAAGTGGGGGGCCACGGGGTATGATTTATCGTGGTTTTTGATGGCTCGTATGTGTTGGAGCACCCTTTTATGCCCTGGTAAGATGGTGCTTCCAATGTATCTTAAACCACATGGGCACTCCAACACATACACCACATGATCAGTCTTACAATTTAGGGCCATGGTTATTTTCCTGTTTGGTCCACCAAAGGGTGTAGAGTAGTCAGTGGTGTTCTCTCCATGTTGGCAGGCTTTACAAACCTAGCATTTGTAAAACCCTTTTCTTTGCGCCAGCCAAGAGCCCTTGGCTGGCGGACCACAGGGGTCATTGTCCACTAACATATCTTTTATACATGCCCCCCCTTCTATTGGTTATAGAGGGTCTTTTGGAAACGGTTTTACCGATGATGGGTTCCTGTTTGATGAAATGCCAATTCTTATTGATTATCTTTCTCACCGCTATTTGTTGGCAGTTGTAATCTAGTATAAATCTAAAACTACTTGAAGTTTCTTCTTGGACACTAGGAACATGTTGAGCATTTATTAGCATTTCCCTGTCCACAAGATTACAGTTGGTGAGCGCATTTTTTAGACATTTATTACTGTAACCTCTCACTTTGAACCTCTTGATGCATTCGCCTTGCACTGATTGTAATGCTTCGCTACTGCTGCAAATTCTCATTATGCGCAGTAGCTCACCATAGGGAATGCTTTGTATTAGGTGGTTAGGGTGTGCACTACTGGCATGCAGGATTGAATTTCCTGCCGTGGACTTTCGATGTAATTTGGTCTCTACCCTTCCTTGGTCTATAAACACCTCAACATCCAAGAATGTTACCCTGGTTCTACTCATGTTGGCAGTAAAATTTAGATTTAAACTATTTATGTTGAGGGAGTCAGTGAACTCACTTGCCTCTTTTTCTGTACCTCGCCAGACCAAAAACAGGTCGTCAATACACCTCCACAAGCACTTTCCATGATTGGTCAGTGTGTTTGAGTGGTTTGCCACCAGCCAATGTGTAAACACGCGTAGCTGTTGGAGAAGCTGGCGTGTCCCCCTGCACTGGCGCAAAACTTAGCAGCTTGAAAAAGGCGTTGTGCTGCAACACGTCTGTCAGTACTCTGTGATTTAGCCCAAGAAATCATCATCCTTATTTTCTTTGAGGTGTGCTTCCATTATTATCCACACGATTGTGGATGTTGGAGTGAATTTTGGACGCGGCTCAGCACTGCAGTGGATTGCGCCCAGGGCACGAGGTGCAGCGTATGGTGAATTTTGTTTTGTATATATAATATGTATATGTATACAAACGGATTTGCAGCACAGACTCTGATTGTAGAGAGGCCCAGCTATTATGCAAAAATAGATTCATGCAGAGGGGTTACTCTAATGAGATAATTGAAAAAGCTATGATTAGAGCAAACTCACATGATAGAGCAACCCTATTGTCCAATGCAATCCACCACATAGGAACTCCACTGTCTAACACATCACAGAACAAGAAGGACACAGTCAGTATTGCCCATAGTGAAACTAGGCTTATTTTCACATTCAATATTCAACATCGTACTATTAGAAATATAGGCAAACGAAACTGGGCACTTATCACTAGTGACCCAGTCTTGGGCAATCAGGTCACCGGTGCACCTAGTATAGCCTACAAGTGTGCCAGGACCTTGAATAACTGTTTAGTGTCGAGTAGCCCTGAGATCAGGACCACGGGCTCGTGGTTAGACTCCAGCAAGGGCTTTATAAAATGCCCCACTTGCAAAGCATGCAGAAATGGAATGAGCAGAACAGAATACTCTACTCCATTCAGCAACACACCGACCTCTATCAAACACAAATTGACGTGTCGCACCGAGTACGCAGTGTACGTGCTGGAGTGTCCCTGTGGTCTACGCTACGTCGGTAGCACAAGACCACAGGTATGCAAACGTACCCTCCAGCACCTCAGGGCCATTACCAATGGCGACACTGCGTACCCGGTAGCGAGACACTTTGAGGAGGTACACAATAAAAATCCAGCTGAATTGCGTGATTTTGTAATTGATACGGTCCAACCTCAGAGGAGGGGAGGGGACCGTGAACTGTTGCTGCGGAGATTGGAAACTAGACACATTATTTTATTAGACACTAAGACGCCAAATGGTCTTAATGCTGGGGAGGATTGTCACACTTATTTATGAGTACCACCTATGAAATTACCAAATGTACATACAGAAATGTAGTAGCTGTTTCAACTAATAATATTGTTTAATGTAGTTTTTAAATTCACTTTTGTATATTTTTTATTAACACAGGGTAGCACTTACTTTAAAACAAATGCCAATATTTATTTTACCGATTTTGCACATGTGTCCTTTCTTTGCAACATTTGCAAACAGATGGTTTAACCACCCACTAGGGTGTTATCTCTGATATCTTTGTCCATCTAATCCTGTTGTGCATTCATCATACTTGGGTTTAACTGCAATCAAGTGGAGCAATAACTACTTTAGACATATTCATTTAACTATTTATTTATATGTTTTATATTCTTCTTCTTATTGCTGCTATATTTATATATTTATATATTAATATTCATATTTATGTATTTATATATTAACATGCACACTGTTATTTATGTGCAAGCATTGACCCATGAACAATTGCAAATGAGATCTGATATTAACGAATATGTGACACATGTGCTTACCTGCTTTTACGCAGTAATCGATTCAGACAGTATGTCTTCTATGTCTATTGAAAAAACAAACTGTTATTGGCATCTAGCACTTTAACAAGAGCACTTCCGCCCCTAAACGTTGTCATGTGATCAAGGCCTTGATTGGCCGAAACGCGTAGTGGTGGTGCGGTGGAGAGCGGAATAAAACTCTAAGCACTGTTACCTGGGTTTGCCTCATCTGTGATGCTGCGTGACTGCTGCGAGACGTCCTTCTGCCAGATATATATATATATATATATGTGTATATATATATATATATATATATATATATATATATATATATATACCTTTCAGCAAAGACGTTTCAATGAAGAAACACGCCGCACACTATTCCGTTTGTTAAATGCTTAGGTTTATTTTCTGTAGGTTCCCCACCTACGCGTTTCGGACATGAAGCTGTCCCTGGTCACGGTACAAACAATAGTCCATCATTGCTTTTCACATTAAATACCTGTGGTCACCACATGGCAGTTATGGTGCATTGTGGGCCCAGTAGTCTTATGGATTAATGTAGTTCCAAACCATGCAGTGTGAAATACCGGATCCAAGCATACTTGCGACACAGTTTGAACTCTATTGGATATGAGTGACAGTGAATACCAATGCGCACAAATTAGTCAACTAGACCGTTCATGATGTAGCTGGATTGGCTTACATCGTTTAGCGCATATTTACACCCTTCAGTTATAGTGTGGTGGACTGAGTGTCCGTATTGAACATAATGGCTAAGTGCCTTAGAGTTTGATTGTGTCGTTTTCTGCTTTAGATCAACAGTAGTCATAGTGCATGGATAATTAAAATCAAATTACATTTTCTAAGTGTCACATACATTGAATTTATGTTGCTCAATCGTAGAAACAGATATTACTTCACTGCTGGTATATACTTTTTTTTCCTTTTCAACAAAGGGAAAGAAATTTACATTGTCACTATAATCAGAGACTCATAAGTGTACATAAAGTTCCTCATCGGCGTTGAGACCCCAAGGGCTTCTGGTTTTGAATCTTATTATTAATTTTGACTCAAGCCTTCTCAAACTGGTTGTTCGATCACCCCCTCTTTCATTTTCACCAACCAACGCTATTCCCGAGTATTTCATGTCCTTCCAAGTTTTTCCTGGATGTGAATTCAGATGTTTAGCTGTTGCATAGGTTGGGTCATTGTTCTGGATTGCTCTAGTGTGTTCAAGAATTCTCTTCTTTAGTGGACAAATTGTCGAGCCAATGTATTTCTTGCCACAGAAACACTGTATTTGATACACCACAAATTGTGAATCACATTTTATTTTGTCCTTAATAACAAAAGTTCTTCCCCTGGGATCAATTAGTGATTTCAAGTTTTGACCAATGTTGCATGCTTTGCATGTCATGCACTTGCTAAAGCCCAGTTGTCTTTTTTCCAGCCAACTTTGAGTTCTTATTTTCTTGAAAGGGCTGTTTACCAATGTATCTCGGATTGATGGAGCTTTGCGATATGTCACCAGCGGATTGTCACCAATCAGACTGCCTATCTCATTGTCTTTCTTGAGAACGTTCCAGTATTTTGACAGAACTTGGCGGATTTTGTAACTCTCCTTGGAGTATGTTAGTATTAATCGTGGTTGATCATCTTCTGTGTTGTTTCCCATTGGTTTTTGTCTTGTTATCAGTGTTTCCTCTCTTGACTTGGCTCTTGCTTTTTGTTCTCCTTTGATTATGTCAGCATGTTTGTATCCACGTTTGGAGAAACGGTCTTTAGTCTCTTTGAATTTGTTCTCCATTTCATTCTCTTCTGAGCAATTCCTTTTCATCCTTAAAAATTCCCCATACGGGATACTCTTTTTTAGGGAGGTAGGGTGGAAACTTGTTCCGTGTAGTACACTGTTTGTTGACGTTGCCTTTCTGAATACAGTTGTTTCTAGTTTGTTGTTTTTAACATAGATTTTTGTGTCCAGAAATTCTATTTCTTCTTTTTGAATATTTGACGTGAATTGTAGTCCAACTACATTGTCATTGAGGATTTCAATGTATTCCAGCAGTTTCTGTTTCGTGCCTTTCCACAGGAGGAACAGATCATCTATGAATCTGAGCCATATAACCACGTCCGTGGTATATGGTTCGTTTTCTTCTCTCCAAGCTATGTTCTTCCCCCACCACCCCATGGTGAGGTTGGCATAGCTTGGAGAGAATGAAACACCCATGGCACATCCGCATGTTTGTTTGAACATTTTTTTATCAAAAGTGAAGACGTTGTTTTCCAGGCAAAAAGTCATCATATCTATTACCATGTTAGTGTGTCGTAATTCTGATATGGGTCTTTGACTTAAAAAGTATTTGGTTGCAACCAGTCCTATGTCCCCCTGGATTGATGTATATAGCGAGACAACATCAATAATTGCTAGCCAATACTCAGGTTGCCATTCAACTCCCATAATGATCCTAAGGAAGTCCCCTGTGTCTTTAATATAGGAGCTGAGTGTTGGAACTATTGGAGCCAGAAAAAAATCTACATAGGAAGATACATTTTCGCACAATGAGCCACAACTGGATATTATTGGACGGGCTGGTGGTTTAACAAGAGTCTTGTGAATTTTCGGAAGGAAATATATTGTTGGCATTATTGGATGTATAGTTGTCAAAAACTTCTTTTCTTCCATGCTTAAAAGGCCATTTTCTTGCCAAATTTGTATGCATTTATGTAATTTGTTCATCATGGTTACAGTTGGGTTGTATTGCAAGACTTCATAGTTAGTTTCATTGTTGAGTTGGCGATAGGCTTCTTCCAAGTAGTCTGTTTTATTCTGATTCACGATATTCCCCCCTTTGTCCGCTGGTTTTATGAATGAATGAATGAATGAATGAATACCTTCTTCTATAGCGCATGGCTACTCTTAAGCATCCCAGCGCTGTAAGACAAAGGAAAATAAAGACACTATTGGAAAAGGTGCGTCTTTAAGCGCTTCCTGAAAGCAAGGTGGTTTGACTCATGCCTGATGACATCTGGGAGTGCGTTCCATTCTTTAGCTGCATGCACCGAAAGTCGACGGCCACCCATCCGGGCCAGCTTCATCCTGGGAACTACCAGCAAGTTCCGCTGGTTGGATCTCAGAGATCTCACTGATTGGTGGCGACGAAAAAGGGGATCCAGGATAGGCGGGCCAGCACCATGGATGGATTTATGCGCCATGCACATGGTCTTAAAAGTTATCCTTCCCTTGATGGATAGCCAGTGCAAGGATTGAAGTGCGGCTTTTGCTGAGCATCTTTTAGGGACTTTCATGAGCAGTCGAGCAGCACAATTCTGTACAGATTGCAGAATTTTTATGGTGCCGACTGGGGCCCCCATATAGACGGTGTTTGCATAATCCAGCCGTTACATAATCAATGACTGGACTAGCAGTCTTCTGGCTTCGAATGGCAGAAGGTCTAACACTTTTTTTAAGACTCTCAGCAGCCCATAGCAGGTTCCGGCTACCTTTTTTGCCTGGTAGTGAAATCCTAGAGAGGAGTCTAGCCAGATCCCTAAGCTTTTTACATGAGTCTTTGGTGCTGGGGGGGTCCTAGGCATTGAGGCCACCAAGGGTCAAGATTAATTGGGGCCTTGTAACCTAGGAGCATGATGTCCGTTTTGGCCCCATTTAGCTTTAAAAAGTAGGAAGTCATCCATTCCAGAACCTTGGTGAGACACGGGGTCAGATTGTTGATCCCCTGATTTGAAACATCGTTCCTCACCAAGGAAACCACCAGCTGCGTGTCATCGGCGTAGGTAACGAGTTGGATTCCCCAGGGAAGAACCACCTCAGCCAAAGGTCTCATATAGATATTAAACAGAGTTGGGCTGAGGGAAGAGCCCTGGGGGACGCCGTGGTTCAGTTGCAGCTGGCTGGATGACACCTCTCCCTCAAAGACAGAGAAGCTTCTGTCTGATAAGAAAGAATGGAGCCATTTGATCGCCACTCCAAAGACTCCTGTAAGATGCAGCCGATGCAGCAGATGAGAGTGGTTTACTGTATCGAAGGCTGCGCTCAGGTCCAGCAGGACCACCGCAGCACAGCCTCCTGCATCCACTATACCCCTAACTGCCTCCACTACTGCTACCAGGGCTGTCTCTGTTCCTTGTTTTGCTCTAAACCCGGCCTGGGTGGGGTGCAATCCTTCCGTGGATTCAATAAAGTAAGAAAGGACCTGATTCACATATTTTTCAGATATTTTGCTGATAGTTGGTAATAGTGAAATAGGCCTATAGTTGGCCAGGGCTTCAGGGTCTAAGCTAGGTTTCTTAAGCAAAGCTCTGACCTTGGCCTTCTTCCATTTAGGGGGCACTACACCGGAGGCCAGAGACGCGTTGATGACCTGCGTTATCACAGGGCATACTGTCCCTGATACCTGTTTAAGAACTGCCGGGGGAGCAGCGTCTAACGGGGAGCCAGATTTAGGATTACTAAGGAGACTATCCACTTCAGCCAGATCCAATGGAGGAAAGGCTTTGAGATCTACTGATGGGTTAGAGTCCATGTCCAGGTCCTCCTTTTTTCCTCTCTTCCAATTATCTGGGGTGTCTGTCACTGATGCAAAGCCGGAATAGATGTTAGACACCTTAGATGCGAAAAAAAAAATAGCTAACTCATCACAGTGTTTCTGTGGATTCTGAATAGGACTAATAGTCCTGGGTGTGGTTGCCAGGGATTGAAAGATTTAAAAAATTTCCCTGGGGGCGTTAGCTGCTTCCGCAATTTTACTCTGATAATATGCGGCTTGTGTGGTTTTTATTAGAGTTTTGTAGGATCTCAGAGTTGACCTATATTCATTTTTCGCAGCAACTGCGTAGTTCTTTCTCCACTTCCTTTCCGCACGTTTACACAGTTGTTTGTGCTCCTTGAGTTCCCTGGAATACCATGGTTGTTTATTGGGACCCTCTCTATGCCGTAGCTCTTTTTTTGGGAGAATAGGATCTAGTGTGGAGTTGATCCACTGATCAAAGGCTTCATTAGCTGCAACCGGGTCCTCATGGGGTGCGGGCGAACAGCTTTTCAGGGCTGCCTCCCATTTTTCAGTGGGTAATCTAGACCATACTCGACTAACCTTTTTTAGAATGGAGGCCTTGTGGGTCTGTGTTACTGGGGACCACAAGAAGGACAGCAGTGCATGGTCTGACCATGGTACAAAACTGGGCTGAGCGCATACTATATTTCCAAGATTAGTAAAGATGTGGTCTAATAGGTGTCCACCTGTGTGAGTGGGACTGTCCACGATTTGTTCCAGGTACACCACTCTCAGGGTATCCACCAGGCATTGCGATGGCATGGCATTGACTTCATCTAGGTGAACATTAAGGTCGCCCAAGATGGTAAAATTAGGGGTACTACTGATAAGGAGAGAGATCTTATCTAAAAGATTGTTGCAAAAATCATGGGAGTCGCCTGGGGGTCTATAAACCAGGATCCCAGTAAAGGTGCAGGTGGGTGAGAAGGATATAGAAAAACCAATACTTTCTCCGAGGTTCTACATCTGAAGTTGTTTTTATAAATAATCGCCACACCTCCTCCTCTACCGGACATACGGTCCTGTCTAGCAATGGAGTACTTAGGTGGTAGCGCTTGCACTAAGTGTGGGTCTGAGTCATCAGTCAGCCATGTCTCAGTTAAGAATAGAACGTCGAAATCTCGTTCATCCAGGAGCAAGTTTATTTATTTCATGCCTAGGAAGAGAGCGACAATTAATCAGGGCGAGGGAAAAACTATCTGTGTTGCAGCTCCTGGGGTTAGGGGGCTTACAGTAGGGACATGGGACCGCTACCTCCTCTAAAAGTATATCCCCAGGGCAAATATCCCTAGCCCTTCCTCTAAGTGATCTGAGGAGTTCTCCACTGTAACTTACGCTGGTATGAGGGGTAGGATCCATGGGTATAGCTCCTAGCCCGTCCTGGCACGGACGGGCACAGACGGGCTCTCCTTAGGCGCTCCTTTGGCGCGGTATGGCGCGTCCACAAACGCGTACGCTAGCGCGTAGAGTGACTGTTTCAATTTATGCGCTTCAGCGCCGCGTGAGCTAGCCCTGCCTCGCAACCACTAGCGCGGCAACCTGGTCCTCACTCAAGATGGCCGCTAAGTTGAATCGGCCCCTGTGGGTCCCGTGAATCCAATGCCCAACTCGGCTAGGTGGAAGCTGAGAGTCCCTGAGCGAGCAAGGCGCGAGGTGGGTAAATACTGAAGCCTCAGGAAGCGGTCTGAGTGTCAAGTGCAAAATTAAAATAAAAGTGTGCAAAATTTAAAAACACGTCAATACAATATTCTTTTAAACAGCTAATCACAAACTAGCTCCCGGCTTCCGCCTCAGGAGCGCTAATGTCCCTAGGTCTTACCCGGGCGTGCAACTCTGCAAAATGTATGCGCTTCAGCGCCGCGTGAGCTAGCCCTGCCTCGCAACCACTAGCGCGGCAACCTGGTCCTCACTCAAGATGGCCGCTAAGTTGCTAAGTTATTTCTATTAGGGCATTGGACTGGAGGCTTTTCAGGGCTATACGTTCCTTTTTTGTTACATTTTCCTTTTTGTTGTTGATGGTATTGTTCATTGTTTCTAGTTCTGCCACCACCAGATCATGAAAAACATCTATGCGATTACCTGGATGTAAAACAGGACAGAATTTGGATTTGCTTTTCAGATTAGTTTTTGGACGTGCTCCTACTACATGACCCATTTGGGAGAGTGTTTGAGTATTCGTTAGTTCTGTTCGATCAATTTCGTGCGATAACTCATAAGCCGTTTGTAGACTATTAGCATCCGCTACTACGAAGCCTTCAGATTCATTGTTTGGAATAGGCTCCGTGGCTGTGGTTGTTTGTTCAGCGCGCTTGTTTTTGGAAAAGAATTTCTTTAGTTTTAATTTCCGCACGTACTTGTATACATCGATCCGAGTTTCAACTTGGTCCTGATGTTTGTCAGGACAAAACGATAGTCCTTTACTCAATAGCATCTCCTCTGGTTTAGTTAAAATGTGGTCTCATAGATTGATTATCAGATTGGGGTCTGCTTTGGATGTTTCCTCTACTTTCTGACTATCCTGTTTCGTAGAGGATATCTTTGATTTCTTTCCTCTCCGGGTTTTCCTCCTTGGATGGGGTTTGTCATTTGTCCCCTTCCACCTCCTCTCACTGATGCATTGCCACATCCCCTTCCCCTTAGCTTTGGAGTTTGTTGGTCTTTGTGGAGCATTTCTAGCTCCTCTGCAAAAGTAAGTCTTTTTGATGGCACTCTATTTTGTTCCCCTTCGCTCACTTCCGACTCAGTTTCACTGACAGTGGTATCGTATTGTGCATTTCCTGATCCCACATTTGGTTGTTTTAGTGCGTCGAAACGTTTCGCGAATGTAAATATGGTGCCATTTGCAAAGTCAGCCTCATTGCGTTTGAATTTCCGCTGTTTTCTCTCCTGGATTTCGTTATCATGCCTGTCCAGGTTTTTATCCATGTTTCTGCGTAAGTTATTCACAGTTTCCTCATCTTCCCCTAGTGCCTGTATTTGGTCTTCCAACTCTTTTATTTTGATGTGTAGGTTGTCCACATCTATTCTGGCATGTTTCAATATGATCAGAATCATTTTACGTGAACAGTCCATATTGTTTTGTCCCCACTCTTCCAGCATTTCTCGGCTGGTGTCTGGATGGTTAGGTAGGGTAAATATACGTAGTCCTCTTGGGACTAGACCAAGTTCAGTGTACTTATCCAATGTCAGAATTTCCCAGCTTTTTGAGATCTCTTTTCTCTGTAGTTTTTCCAATTGCTGGAATAGCTGTTTCGTGGTTGGTTTAGCGTTAGTGCTGGTTGCATTTTTACTCGCTGATGGATTGGACCCTGTTGCACTTTTGGAAAAGATGTTTTCAGCTTTTTCTACATGTTTGGCTGTTCTTTGTTCCATTGTGAGGCTGGGCGTTGTTCTGGGATGTGTTGTTGTATTGCTATATTCAATTGTGACGTTTTATTATTTTCGTGACATATGTTTGTTGTGGGGGGATTTGTTGCTGAATTTACTCGTTGCGGAACAGAGCTGTTCCTTCCCACTTCAGAAAATGTTTTTAACACGGAGTAAGTGATCTTCTGTTTCCGCCTCAGAAACAAACACAATAAGACGCTTTAATAGTTCAAAGACGTGCACTATTGCTCACTCGCTGCAGCTTCTGAGCATGCAAAGACATTCAGAACAGGACTTTTCACTTACCCGGGAGTCTCCCGTCGCTGGCGGTGCCCTCCCACACTTCCAGTTGGCGCTCCACCGGTGAAAGTGCAGGTTCCTTTTGCTTGCGTGTCTCTGGTCAGTTTCGCTTTTGGAAAGCCGCCCTTCGGAAAAAATCAGATCCCTTCGTTTTTCCGCTTTTTGCATTGGTGAGATCTTGTAATCCTTTTGGGGTCTTCATAGTGTCGATTTATTTAGCCACAAAGCGAGACGTTGAAGCCGGGCTCCCTCTCATAGATTATTAATCACAAGCAAATGTCCCAAAATGAGAGGAGCATCAAAAGCTGGTGCCGGCGGCAAGGTTCAGGACACCCTTGAAGCAATACCTTTCAGCAAAGACGTTTCAATGAAGAAACACGCCGCACACTACTCCGTTTGTTAAATGCTTAGGTTTATTTTCTGTAGGTTCCCCACCTACGCGTTTCGGACATGAAGCTGTCCCTGGTCACGGTACAAACAATAGTCCATCATTGTTTTTCACATTAAATACCTGTGGTCACCACATGGCAGTCAGACACTCAGTCCACCACACTATAACTGAAGGGTGTAAATATGCGCTAAACGATGTAAGCCAATCCAGCTACATCATGAACGGTCTAGTTGACTAATTTGTGCGCATTGGTATTCACCGTCACTCATACCCAATAGAGTTCAAACTGTGTCGCAAGTATGCTTGGATCCGGTATTTCACACTGCATGGTTTGGAACTACATTAATCCATAAGACTACTGGGCCCACAATGCACCAAGACCACATTTTAACTAAACCAGAGGAGATGCTATTGAGTAAAGGACTATCGTTTTGTCCTGACAAACATCAGGACCAAGTTGAAACTCGGATCGATGTATACAAGTACGTGCGGAAATTAAAACTAAAGAAATTCTTTTCCAAAAACAAGCACGCTGAACAAACAACCACAGCCACGGAGCCTATTCCAAACAATGAATCTTAAGGCTTCGTAGTAGCGGATGCTAATTGTCTACAAACGGCTTATGAGTTATCGCACGAAATTGATCGAACAGAACTAACGAATACTCAAACACTCTCCCAAATGGGTCATGTAGTAGGAGCACGTCCAAAAACGAATCTGAAAAGCAAATCCAAATTCTGTCCTGTTTTACATCCAGGTAATCGCATAGATATTTTTCATGATCTGGTGGTGGCAGAACTAGAAACAATGAACAATACCATCAACAACAAAAAGGAAAATGTAACAAAAAAGGAACGTATAGCCCTGAAAAGCCTCCAGTCCAATGCCCTAATAGAAATAAAACCAGCGGACAAAGGGGGGAATATCGTGATTCAGAATAAAACAGACTACTTGGAAGAAGCCTATCGCCAACTCAACAATGAAACTATCTATGAAGTCTTGCAATACAACCCAACTGTAACCATGATGAACAAATTACATAAATGCATACAAATTTGGCAAGAAAATGGCCTTTTAAGCATGGAAGAAAAGAAGTTTTTGACAACTATACATCCAATAATGCCAACAATATATTTCCTTCCGAAAATTCACAAGACTCTTGTTAAACCACCAGCCTGTCCAATAATATCCAGTTGTGGCTCATTGTGCGAAAATATATCTTCCTATGTAGATTTTTTTCTGGCTCCAATAGTTCCAACACTCAGCTCCTATATTAAAGACACTGGGGACTTCCTTAGGATCATTATGGGAGTTGAATGGCAACCTGAGTATTGGCTAGCAACTATTGATGTTGTCTCGCTATATACATCAATCCAGCGGGACATAGGACTGGTTGCAACCAAATACTTTTTAAGTCAAAGACCCATATCAGAATTACGACACACTAACATGGTAATAGATATGATGACTTTTTGCCTGGAAAACAACGTCTTCACTTTTGATAAAAAAATTCAAACAAACATGCGGATGTGCCATGGGTGTTTCATTCTCTCCAAGCTATGCCAACCTCACCATGGGGTGGTGGGAGAAGAACATAGCTTGGAGAGAAGAAAACGAACCATATACCACGGACGTGGTTATATGGCTCAGATTCATAGATGATCTGTTCCTCCTGTGGAAAGGCACGAAACAGAAACTGCTGGAATACATTGAAATCCTCAATGACAATGTAGTTGGACTACAATTCACGTCAAATATTCAAAAAGAAGAAATAGAATTTCTGGACACAAAAATCTATGTTAAAAACAACAAACTAGAAACAACTGTATTCAGAAAGGCAACGTCAACAAACAGTGTACTACACGGAACAAGTTTCCACCCTACCTCCCTAAAAAAAGAGTATCCCGTATAGGGAATTTTTAAGGATGAAAAGGAATTGCTCAGAAGAGAATGAAATGGAGAACAAATTCAAAGAGACTAAAGACCGTTTCTCCAAACGTGGATACAAACATGCTGACATAATCAAAGGAGAACAAAAAGCAAGAGCCAAGTCAAGAGAGGAAACACTGATAACAAGACAAAAACCAATGGGAAACAACACAGAAGATGATCAACCACGATTAATACTAACATACTCCAAGGAGAGTTACAAAATCCGCCAAGTTCTGTCAAAATACTGGAACGTTCTCAAGAAAGACAATGAGATAGGCAGTCTGATTGGTGACAATCCGCTGGTGACATATCGCAAAGCTCCATCAATCCGAGATACATTGGTAAACAGCCATTTCAAGAAAATAAGAACTCAAAGTTGGCTGGAAAAAAGACAACTGGGCTTTAGCAAGTGCATGACATGCAAAGCATGCAACATTGGTCAAAACTTGAAATCACTAATTGATCCCAGGGGAAGAACTTTTGTTATTAAGGACAAAATAACATGTGATTCACAATTTGTGGTGTATCAAATACAGTGTTTCTGTGGCAAGAAATACATTGGCTCGACAATTTGTCCACTAAAGAAGAGAATTCTTGAACACACTAGAGCAATCCAGAACAATGACCCAACCTATGCAACAGCTAAACATCTGAATTCACATCCAGGAAAAACTTGGAAGGACATGAAATACTCGGGAATAGCATTGGTTGGTGAAAATGAAAGAGGAGGTGATCGAACAACCAGTTTGAGAAGGCTTGAGTCAAAATTAATAATAAGATTCAAAACCAGAAGCCCTTGGGGTCTCAACGCCAATGAGGAACTTTATGTACACTTATGAGTCTCTGATTATAGTGACAATGTAAATTTCTTTCCCTTTGTTGAAAAGGAAAAAAAAGTATATACCAGCAGTGAAGTAATATCTGTTTCTACGATTGAGCAACATGAATTCAATGTATGTGACACTTAGAAAATGTAATTTGATTTTAATTATCCATGCACTATGACTACTGTTGATCTAAAGCAGAAAACGACACAATCAAACTCTAAGGCACTTAGCCATTATGTTCAATACGGACACTCAGTCCACCACACTATAACTGAAGGGTGTAAATATGCGCTAAACGATGTAAGCCAATCCAGCTACATCATGAACGGTCTAGTTGACTAATTTGTGCGCATTGGTATTCACCGTCACTCATATCCAATAGAGTTCAAACTGTGTCGCAAGTATGCTTGGATCCGGTATTTCACACTGCATGGTTTGGAACTACATTAATCCATAAGACTACTGGGCCCACAATGCACCATAACTGCCATGTGGTGCCAAAAGGTATTTAATGTGAAAAGCAATGATGGACTATTGTTTGTACCGTGACCAGGGACAGCTTCATGTCCGAAACGCGTAGGTGGGGAACCTACAGAAAATAAACCTAAGCATTTAACAAACGGAGTAGTGTGCGGCGTGTTTCTTCATTGAAACGTCTTTGCTGAAAGGTATTGCTGCAAGGGTGTCCTGAACCTTGCCGCCGGCACCAGCTTTTGATGCTCCTCTCATTTTGGGACGTTTGCTCGTGATATATATATATAGATATATATATATATATATAGATATATATACATATATATATATTTTGAAGCTCCAAAGTGCACCGGCAATCCCAAGGCACTCAAAGAGCGGGTGCAAGCTCCGCGCCGACACTCGCGGTAAACATCAAAGCTCAAAAACCATTTCTTTCAAGAAATGTGAAGCGCACTCCAGAGGTAAGGCGGCAAGGTTTTATTTTCAGCCCACAAACACTTCGTGCAACAGACGCGTTTCGGACGCCAAGTCCTTCGTCAGTGTAATTTTAGGAGCTGTGGCTCTTCGCAATTAGGTAATGTGAAAATGAATGTCGAGTTGTGTATAAAGCACAGTGGATAGCAGCCTTGATCATAGGGCACAGGGGCATGCTGGGGTTTGCCCTTCTCCCCCAAATGGCTGTTGTACAAGGATGCAGTAAATGATGCATTACAAAGCACACTGCAGCACCTGTGCACAATAGAAGTCTGTCCTGCTTTCACCCCCACCTACAGCACCTATATTAGCTCAAAATACATACATACACCTGTTCACTGCAGGTGCCCTGAGATGCATGCAATGCACTTAATTCAAACATGCTCAGCATTTTTTTACGAGTTTTTCTTTCAACTGCGATGCATGCGATTCTATCTAAATTCATTTTCCTTGATTTTCCTTCCCCTTGATTTTTCTATGAATTATGTTTATGTCCAAGCTTGAAATGTCAATTTACAATGTTACCGTAGTGCACTCTGTTCAAAGGATTCAATGTGGTTCCTCCTAACTTAGGGGCCGATTAGGATGGCAGACGGATCGCCACCGCCATGCAGGCGGTATCGATCAGTCCGCCATCCTTGCCAGTCCGCCACCTATTTCCCACCCGCCATATTACAATGGCGGGGTGACCGTGGCAGATGGGAAGACCGGCCGCCGTTTTTACGCCATGGTCGCCTTGCGACCGCGGAGGAGAAGGTCTAATATGGTGGGGGCGTCTATCAGACACCGCCAGCCATATTAGGATGGGCTGAGGGGAATGCCTTTCCGTGGCGTCAATGCCGCCACGAAAAGGCATACGGTCCTTGCTTTGGGGGCCCATTGCGGACCCCCTGGGTGAAGGAGGGCGTTTCACAGTACAACATGGCCTGACACGCACAACATGCATTTTTGACATTGCGGCGGACGGTGCTTTCAGCACCGTCGGCAGCAATGTTAAAAATGCGGGATGCACCCGCCACTGTGGCGGGTGTATCCTAATTCAGGGAACGGTACCTACGCCCTTGTGGCGGACGGTCCCTGCCCCACACATGATGGCGGACGGACTTTGTCCGTCCGCCATCCTAATCAACCCCTAAATCTGTGTGCATCCAGTCGTCGTGCTGTGTCTCAAAGCGCTGGATAAACAATTAATACAGGTTTGCCAGGGGAGGGAAGCCGCTGCCTCGCTGACGGGAGCACTTATCTTAAAAACTTGTCTGTTTTCCTCTCCAAATTTCAAAAGATTAAACAATACTTTTTCCAATTAATACCACATCATCCAGGGTTCATGTTTATTCCTTTAACTTTTTGATGGGAAAATTCTGACATACCAATCACTTCTTGGTAGTAGTTACAAATTCTTTATCAACCCAATGCATTTCGGGTCATTGATGACCCTTCTTCAGGGGTCTCATCATAGTTTTCTGAAAATATGAAATGAAAAAAAGAGACTCCTCAAACCAGTCCTTAAGTTTCGGAAAAGTACAACGATTAATCATGTTACTGACTCCATGCTTAAACCAATGTGTGCATCTCATGCAATTCTGATAATATTCATACAGCTATATTTATAACATGATCATAGGTTTGCTGTGATAGAAAGAATCATGCCTCTAAACCACTGATACATGCCTCCTTAAAGTAAACCGTGATAGTACAATCACCCATATGGTTGGGATACCCAACACCCCCTCTCAACACAATCCCCAAGAATGGGAAAACGGAAACGGTTCTGAACTTTTGGAAGGCGGGAGGGAGTTACCCTCCCGGCCGTATTTATTAAAATATGAAACAAAATATAAAACATTAAAATAACAGTTTCATATCATGTACAATTTCATTTACACATTACGATGTTCTTGGCTAACCTTAACACATCTCTAATACAAAGGTTCTCCTAGCCGATAATAAAACATCCTGTCAATGCATTTCTCAAAATTGAAATTGTACATCCTAACATTACGGGCCAACGGCAAGGTCGTAACCGGTGTCAGATCCCTAATACCAGAACTCCCCCCTCACTTGTGAGGGGCGGGCGCATAGAGGACTGTACCTCTGTGCCAACTTCCAATTTCCCTTGTCTTGACGGGGGCCCCTGTTTACTCGACGCCATCTTTAGTGGTCGTCCGAGGACTCGCGTGAGGTGTCTAGAAGGTAGCGTAGACCCCCCTCCCACCCCACACTGCTTACCACATCTGCCGTCGCAGATGTCCTGGCCCCGGGAAATTCCCAGGAGGGGCCCGTAGCCCCTCCTCCCCAGGGAGGGGCTTATGACCGCCTTCCCTTTCGGCGTCCCCATCCTTAGAAGGGGACCGCCTCCCCGTTTGAGGGGCCAATGGCCGCCTCCCCCCGGGCGCTCCCATCCATAATGGGTGACGCCCCACCTCTAGGGATCTTCCAATTACTGCTCACCGATCATGACCTTACCGCCCGACCAAAATAAATACGACAATTTTAAAAATAAGAGAGAAGAAAACAGACAATTATACTGAGCAATTCAAAGTATAACTTCTACTAAGCACTACATTTAACTCTGCTGGCATTACTTTGTCGAATACCTGCTGAAGGATCAACCACTTTATTACATACCAAATTATCAACTTTATTCACAACAACCTGCAAAAGAAACATGATCATGTCACTCGACTTTATTCAAAACAAACTGCTGTCATCAGGGGCTGGTGGGTGGGTCAAAATTGGCTCTTCGTTCTGTCTCGAGCTCACGTGCAACAGGGAGGTGCAGCTTCAGAGCATAGGAACAAGAGGATGCTTCCCTTGGCTTGCTGCTCCTTTTATCCTTCCTCGGGCGGGCGTGGACCCTCCTCCAATCCGCCTCCGGGGCGTGGCCATCGGCGTAGGTGTCTAGGACAGCCCCCTCTTGGGCGGGAAAAGGCGCGCCCCGGCTACGCCGCTTCGGGCATACCAGCCGAGACTCGCCTCCCGCCCAAAATGGCTTCCCGGGGGGATCGGGGTACTCCACCATACGTTCGGGGGGACCGAGTGGTCGCCCCTTTCCATATGGTTGGGATACCCGACACCCCCTCTCAACACAATCCCCAAGAATCGGAAAACGGAAACGGTCTTGAACTTTTGGAAGGCGGGAGGGAGTTACCCTCCCGGCCGTATTTATTAAAATATGAAACAAAATATAAAACATTAAAATAACAGTTTCATATCATGTACAATTTCATTTACACATTACGATGTTCTTGGCTAACCTTAACACATCTCTAATACAAAGGTTCTCCTAGCCGATACTAAAACATCCTGTCAATGCATTTCTCAAAATTGAAATTGTACATCCTAACATTACGGGCCAACGGCAAGGTCGTAACCGGTGTCAGATCCCTAATACCAGAACTCCCCCCTCACTTGTGAGGGGCGGGCGCACAGAGGACTGTACCTCTGTGCCAACTTCCAAATTCCCTTGTCTTGACGGGGGCCCCTGTTTACTCGACGCCATCTTTAGTGGTCATCCGAGGACTCGTGTGAGGTGTCTAGAAGGTAGCGTAGACCCCCCTCCCACCCCACACTGCTTACCACATCTGCCGTCGCAGATGTCCTGGCCCCGGGAAATTCCCAGGAGGGGCCCGTAGCCCCTCCTCCCCAGGGAGGGGCCTAGGACCGCCTTCCCTTTCGGCGTCCCCATCCTTAGAAGGGGACCGCCTCCCCGTTTGAGGGGCCAATGGCCGCCTCCCCCCGGGCGCTCCCATCCATAATGGGTGACGCCCCACCTCTAGGGATCTTCCAATTACTGCTCACCGATCATGACCTTACCGCCACAGGCCGGATAGTTGACCGGCTATCCGGACCCCCCACACAACTCCTACTTAAAGGTCATGGCTGCACAAACTCTTTAACCAAGCTAAGAATTCCCCTATGAGTAAAGCATTCCCCTCCCGGGACAAATGGACCCCATCCTCCAGATACATATGGTCCCCCCTGATACATCCATGAGGAATAGAATGCAATGTACCTGTACGGAACAACCTACCAAGTTTGTTATTCACTTTCTTCACCGACTGATTTAAAGCTGACACAGAAATAGCCCCCCTCCACACCTTCCACGGAATCATGTGGGACCATGCAATCATGCACCCCGGAACCCTTCTCGCCAACCAACTTACTGTGGATAGTATTAACTCGAGAAGTACTCGTCGACCAGTGGTCACCAAATCATTGCCCCCAAGATGCACTATGATTACAGATGGCGGTGACCTTGTCCGCCCTAACAGACCCTACATAAAATTGTGAAACTGGTCAATACAGAGCCCGCCCCTTCCGTAGAAGGTCACCCTGCACCCGTATTCCCCAGCCATGTGAATCATGTCACCTGCTTTGAATATGTCTGCGGCGCGCCTCACGTATGAGTGGCCGACAACCCACACCACTCTTGCCTCAGCCGGTGATCTTTGACCGCTGGTCCCCAGGTGTCGGGTCAACTGCACAGTCCGCCCCGCAAAGCCTGCTCGCGAAACTGAAAACCAAACAGAAAACAAGAAGCGTGAGTGCATGACATTAGCTTCACAACATGTGCAACCGCACATACCTCTTATAACAATTCGAGGACCAACGCCCCAACTGTTTCACTTTATCCACACTCAAACCCCTGGCTGTAGCCTCTGTAGCAGCACCTATCCGGAATAAGTGAGTCCCAAAATCGCTCGGGTTCAAGCCCGCCGCCGCGATTGCCATTGTTAACACCCGCTGAAACTGAAACCTGGTCAGTGGGGTGTCATCGGTATGTCTCAGCAAGCTCCCCCCCCCCATGCTGCCGCCCTTTGCGCCAAGTACTCTTCTACGCAACTCACTGGGCACATGTGGGACCCTAGCATGCGCTGAACAACCACACTGTCTCCGATCGCTCCCTGATCGGTCTTGGACTTGACCATAGTGACTACCATCTTGTCACCCATAATCTGGATGTGTTCTCGACACAGACCTTCCCCGTATCCTGCTTGTTCCTTGCTACCAGTTCGCTTATCCGCATAGCCCCATGAAATGCTAATGCAAAAGCCGCCCGGAACAGCACTGTCTCTGACTGAGATGAACAAGTCGCAGGGAGTACGGACATTAACTGGGATAACCTTGCTAGTCCTATCGGGCGCCTCTCGTCCTCTCTACGACCCTCCAGGCGTTGCCACCCGCGCAGCGCCTTTTTTACCAGAAAGGACGCTGTGGGGTCCTGAATGCCATGAGCCTGCGCCATGAACGCAATGGCGGCTCGGTGTCTATTGGCTGTTGCCACTGATCGGCCTGCCTGATGCAATGATACTAGAAATTTCAGGACGTACTCTTCCTGCCCCCAAAGTTCCCCCCTAGCTGGACCCAAAAATGCCCAATAGGAACGGAACGCCCCTTCATAAGCCTTCCTTGTCCTGGGGGCTAGACTCTCTCCCACGAGGTTTTGTAATCCGGGGCACCGAGAGACCAGAGAACTTCGGGAAATGGTGCCGCCACCAAGTCCGCAGAGGGCAGATGGCCCCGGAAGGCCTGCATGTGGGAATGAGAGAGTGCGTCAGCCGCCTGGTTCAGTACCCCAGGCACATGTTTTGCTCTAAAGTGAACGTTCAATTGCATACATAGCAAGACAATTTCTTTCATCAATCTTAAGATCAATTTGCAGCGTGCTGCCTGATTATTGACACATTCTACCACGGTCATGTTATCCGACCAGAACACCACAGCACGATCACGGAACCCCTCTGGTCATGTCTCTAGGGCCACTAGAATAGGGAACAGTTCGAGAAACCCAATGTTACCCGTGAGCCCACTCTCGTGCCACCAAGCCGGCCATTTTTGTGCCGACCAATGATTACCAAAAATGGCGCCAAAACCCACACTCCCTGCCGAGTCGGTCCACAATCCCAGCTCCTCGGAGGAGACCGCTGGTTTGTTCCACAGGACACGACCGTTGAAATCCGCCAGAAATGCCAACCATATGCGCATGTCCTGGCGAACCTCTGCCGAGAGTCTAGTGCGGTGATGCCCTTCCTTAAGGCCCACCATGGCTTGAGCAATAGAGCGAGAGAAGGGGCAAGCCATTGGTATCACTCTAAGGGCAAAATTAAGCTGACCCACAGCCTGCTGCAACTGATGCAATGTTACTTTCGTCTCGCCAATACATGTCTCAAGCGAGGCCTTAAATTTTAACACCTTCTCCTTAGGCAAACGGAAGCACCCCTCTTCAGAATCGAGCTCAATTCCCAGAAACTCGAGTGAAGTAGACGGTCCCACAGTCTTGCCTGGTGCCAATGGCACACCAAATCTTCTCATGAGATCACAAAATTTACTCAAAGCCTGCGCACATTCCGTGTCCCCGGCTGTCCCCAGAAACAGAAAATCATCAAGGTAATGCATAACATGCGTAAAGCCTGTGGCTCTGGTAAACGTCCATTGCAAAAAACAACTGAATTTTTCAAAATACGCACAAGAGATGGAGCAACCCATCGGCATACATTTATCCATGTAATAGCGTCCCTGAAACACAAAACCTAACAGACGCTGATCCTGCGGGTGTACCGGGAGCAACCGGAACGCTGACTCGATATCAGATTTTGCCATCAGCGCTCCGGGCCCCAGGCGATTCAACATGGCGACAGCCTCATCAAAGGAAGCATACCGCACCGAACAAACTCCCGGGTCAATCGCATCATTCACGGAAAGACCCTTAGGAGCGGACAAATTATGTATTAACCGAAACTCACCTGGGTCCTTCTTGGGGACTACACCCAACGGTGAACAAACAAAATTATGAACAGGCGGGTTCGCATAAGGACCCGCCACCCGGCCTCGGGCCACTTCCTTTGCAATCTTTGCCTGTACAACAACCGTATTCTGTAGAACCGACAGTTGATTTTTACACAGTGCTTCCCCCCGAAAATCCCCCGCCGGGATGCGGGAACCACTTGAGAAACCGTCTCTCAACACCCCAGCGGAGACATGATCAGGGTATTCGTTCAGCCAGGGGATCATTGCCATGATGTCGATAGGAGTAGGTAGCAGCGCCCCTCGGCCGTCATTAGACCTGTTTGGCGCCGCCTCTGCCCCCTGTATCGCCATTCTTGGCTCGGCATGAACTCTCGGGGTGTGAAGACTGTCCGCACCCTGCACACTCATGCCTGAACTTGCACGTCCCTTGTGGTCTAGTGCACTTCCCCCTGTTGAAGCTCCAACAGACCCCTTTCTTGCCAGAGTTCCCATTACTCTTTGTGTGCTGATCACTACCGGTGCCCGCTCGAAAGGGTACCGACGGGAAATGGCGGGAAGGCTCTGCCCCATTCCTGCCAAACGAAGATGGCTTTGCCTGGTTAGACCTAACCTGTTTCTGCCAGGAAATGGAGTCGAAACAATCCCACGTCAGGGATGAGTCGTGCTCTTTGGCCTTACGAAATTTGTTATCATAACCCAACCATTGATCACCTTCGTATGATTCATAAAATTCCATTATCCGTGTCTGGTAACAAGCCAGTTCAGTCAACACCTCGGGCCTACGCTCCCCCATGATTGCAGTAAACATCCCGAAAGCCCTGGCCCAATTAGCGATTGTCTCATCCACTCTGAAAGCCGCCATCTTTGCGCGCCATACATTTGGATGCAACAATTCTTTCTGATTTTTAACATGTTCTATTTCATAATGATCAGTAAGTAGCGAAAATATGTTCACATATTTATCCGCCCATATCATTTCTTTTGTGACCAACGGGATATGTTGGACCACCTTTTCCCTCCTTGAGGGTACCGACCCCTCCCCAGCCATTGGCAACGGCTTCTTACCCGGATCAGGTGAACTCGCTGCAGCCGCTGTTCCAACGCTCGAGGACGGTTGTTCCGCGGGAACCTGAGAGGGAACAAAAGGACAAGGTGCCTTCGCAGCATCTCGCGATTGCCGCAACTGCTTCATTATTAATTTGGCCTCTTCGGCCGTATCCCCCGGAGCACTGGCACCCCCATTATTTTTCCCCAACCATGCCGCCAACTGGGCGGCCAATTCAGGTGGCATATCTCCCTCGTTCCCAGGGGTAACTACGACAGGGATCGGCTGTCCTGCGTCCGGAATCGGAACTGGGGCCTCTACCGGCCTGACCGGGCTCGCCGGAGGAGACTCAGGAACCGGTGCCTCATCCCCAGCCGCCCTGTTCCTGGCCCTTTTACCTCTCCCGGTAGGGACTATCCCCGGCAATGCTGGTCCGATGACTTTCTTAGGCCGGCCCGTACCATTCATGGCCGCCATCTGCTTCTTCATGTTCGCCATGTCCTTTACCAGCATACGAAGCATTTGGTCGGTGCTAACCTTCTTTCCGACCCTTTTGCCCGGCATGTTCTCACGATAGACGACCGAAAGGTCCCGGAACCAAAGCTTGAAGTGCTAAAAGAGAAAACAGAAAATTACAAATTTTCAAAATTGGCTCTTTGTTCCGTCTCGAGCTCACGTGCAACGGGGAGGTGCAGCTTCAGAGCATAGGAACAAGAGGATGCTTCCTTGGCTTGCTGCTCTTTTTATCCTTCCTCGGGCGGGCGTGGACCCTCCTCCAATCCGCCTCCGGGGCGTGGCCATCGGCGTAGGTGTCTAGGACAGCCCCCTCTTGGGCGGGAAAAGGCGTGCCCCGGATACGCCGCTTCGGGCATACCAGCCGAGACTCGCCTCCCGCCCAAAATGGCTTCCCGGGGGGATCGGGGTACTCCACCATAGGTTCGGGGGGACCGAGTGGTCGCCCCTTTCCATGAATGGTGATCAATACTTGCGCGTTCACCAGAAACCAACATATTGTGAATTGTGACTCACATGCTTCGAAGACTTCTTTTGTGTAATCGTAAATCATGTGCATAATTTTTGATGACAAACTATCTAAAACAACATTTGGCGCTGATACTTAAAATCGCCATGCATGCAAAAGGTGACTGGTGCGCTTTCAAGGCAAGCGTTAGAGCTTACTAAACCGGCGTGAACAGAAATCACCAACCAGAGTTACGAACCGTTGTCGGGCAAGTATTTTTCTCACTAGTTAAAATTTGTGACATGCTCTGCATGCATACTAAGACTCCCATTCTTATTTTTTTTAAAGAGGGAAGATTCAGTGTTTACCGAGCAGATATGAGAAAGGTTCTCACTGAGGAAGCAGGAAATACTAACTACAGTGCGTTCCTTTCCGTATTTAATTGAACATGATGTACAAGAACGTATTTAAAGAGATAGCTGTCATCTAAGGTACATTTTGTTAATGTGCTGGAGGAATAAAGTTTAATCAAATTGAAAACGTGACTCTAACATGAGAATTAACTCGAGGGTCGTGACGTGATTTAAGTGAAAGTAATCGATACCCAAGCCACTTTACAGTTCTTCAGGCAAAAAGTTAACAAGAAGTTTCTAAGTCCCCATGTTTTACTGCTAAGCAACAGGAATACACTCTCACAAAAGCCCAGGGTTCCAGGACCTGAGGAAGAGCACTTGTGGGTCAGGATTCACTCCACAGGAGCCACCAAAAGAGTTCAAAGCAGGTCCATTTGAAACTGGTCAGCTTGGCTTTTCCAGGAAAGTGGGCTTCTTAGAGCTTTTGTGTCTGTGTAGTTTAACAGGCGGTCAGCCAACTGACCCTTGGAGTCCACTTGTTTGTTGTGGGTACAGGTCGGAGCAAGCCCAGCCCTTAGAGTTCTCCTCACAGGTCTTAATAGCAGGTGCAGTATTCCTTCTGTTTTCCACAGGTCCAGTAGCATTCTGAAGAGGGGTGCATAGGGTTGTCACATTTTTGCCTGGTACTAGCCTGTGGGTGGGGGTGACTCCTGTCTCTTCCCTAACCAATAGGTTCACTGTGCTTACCCACCTTTACAGCAGTGTGTGTGTGTGTTCTACTTTAAACAATCCCATAATGCACCTCTTTACCAAAATCCAGCATGGCAGAGCCCTCCTCCTGTCCAGAGCTCCTATGTCAACCCTAGAGGTGGGGGAAGACAGCAAACCCTTTTTGTTGACCACTGAAAACCAGTTTTGGGGCAGCTCCTCTCCCATTGGGATTAGTGCATGACTGACTAGAGGAACAAAACAAGGGACAGGCCCAGATGTTGTGCCACATCTGCCTGTAACACGATATACCTCTTTGAGGTTGACTAAGGTCCTAGGCACTGCCTAGGTCACCTTGTCAGAGAAAGATAATACCTCGGACAGCCAAGACCTTGTCTCAGCTCTGGGAACAAATGTACACCTCATCAAATGGACTAATTAGCCCCCTGGACCACATTTGGGGCTTCCAGAAGCATTGGACAGGTGTAAGGTGACATTTAGAAGTACCTTTTGTAGATTAGTTAGTGCAATTCCAACTTAAATAATTAATTGGGTATGCAATATGTATTTTTAGAATTTCAATAGTTGACTTTTTAGCTGGTTCCTAAGCAGATATAACTTTTTATTAACTTGAATAGTGTAGCCCTATGTTTTCCAATGGAGCAAATAACCATGCTACTGAGAAAATAGCTCTTAGGCCATTATCACTGTAGGGACTTGGTTAACATTTGCTTTATACATGTCCTACGTTTAAATACAATCTCCCTGCCCTATGGGCATTTATGGCCTACTTAGGGGCGACTTCAGAATATTTAAAAGGAGGGTTTAGGCCTGTTATAGGTGTTTATTTCGCCAAGTCGAATTTGCAGTTTTAAAATTGCACTGATAGGCCACAGTGGCAGGCTTGCAGACATATATTGCACCGTACACTGTTTTAGGTTAAAAAGGGTGACTACACTTTGATTAGTCACTTGAGTCGATAGAGTCGAAGTTGAAGGGACTGTGTGGTATTGCCAGTGTAGCTATTATTTATATGTATATACTGCCTATACAAAGAATTTGGATGATTTGAGTAATGAGTTGAACATAAATCTAATTAACTGACTATAAATGAAGTAAAAACATTTGAATTTTGGAATATGTCCCTGACTGTAATTCTTAATTTTGCGATTGATCTATCAGATCACACTTGTGGCCGTGATAAAGTGTGGAACTAATTTGGATGTAAATATTTCCTCAATGGATACAGTTTGTATGAGATAATTATTCTACCCAGTTCCTTGGGGAAATTGGGTTGCCCCATTTTGTTAATGCCTTCCACTAGTGGCATTTCACTTACAGACCCTGAGTACACATTACACCATGGACTTATAGGCAAGTTAAATATAGTATTTTTGAGTGTAGCCTGTTTTTACATGTTTTTGAGTCTGACTACATACACTGGTCTAGCAAGCAGAGTCCCAGTGCTCAAACAACCAGCAGCATCAGTCCAGAAAATTGGGTGATCATGCAAAAAAAGCCATTTAATTATAGGGTGTTGTAAGTGGCAAACCAGCAGGTGTAACTTTTATGTGGTGCATACATACAAACAATTCACACATTCATTGGCATAGATGACACATGCATGCACATACAGATACAGAAGAACACCTACAGACACCGTTGTACATATATCAGCAGACAAACATACACTCCTGCATCTAGGCCTGCAGGCACCAATACACATAAACCATCTGACATGCAATCATCCACACACACAGACCATAAGATGTGTTATGTTGTTTTTGTGTATAGCATTTTGTACTTTGGGAAGGCCGTTTACATGTGCTAGACATGACAGGTGAGAGGAGCGGCTGGAAGAAGAGCAAGGGATTGAGGAAAGTGCCCATTGAGTGGGATGATCTTCCCTAAAATGAAAATGAGCAGTAGATGATGAGCAAACGTATTGGTCTGCTTGTCATAGAGAAATGAAGAAGGAAAGGAAAATATAAGCTGCAGAAGACAGGAAGAGGGAGTAAGATAGGGTTGGAGGTATGAATCAATGCAGAGAGGACTAAGTGTGTGACATATTGGTGGTCAAAGTATGTTTAGGAATAGTAGACTGTTAGAAAGATGTAAAGGCAATCCAGGTACCTATGTCCACTAACTAAGATACCGAAGCAAAGATGGATTCAACAAACAGTCAGACACTCATACACTGTTCCACACAACATATGTAAAGGTGAGTCAGGACACACATTGGCATACATAAGGGGGTGTAGGGAATGTTCAGACGTAAAAATGATATACAGATATATGTATATAATCCTTAGATTGCTGATAAAATCAAATTTGAAGTAGAAGAAATATTTGTTAATTCTTGGCCTTTCCTAAAATAAAACCTTTCTATCGGGAGATGGACTATATCAGTCTCCAGCTCCATTGTGGCTCAGGGGTTAGAGGCGGCAGACCCGGAAGCTGAGATCGGTCCTGGACCAGGGTTCAATTCCCCGCCTCGGCGGGCCTTGGGCTAAAAAATTCCACGGACTCGATAATTCTCGCTCCGGTGCCTTCTCGACTCACGGGTTCACACTCTGCAACTCTGGGCAATAGCTTGCTTAATCTCCACAACGGCCCCTCGCGGCGGGATGCCTGGCTTTCACCTTGTGGATACCCGCTGGGGCTATCACACAGGGGAATATCAGGACGGGTTCCCTAAGCAAGCGCCGGGACACCCACTGCGGGTAGCTGTGCGCTATATAAGCTCAACTACATTGTATTGATCCAGCTGTAATTTCTCGGTAATTTCACAATGCAAAACCTCATTACCTCTAGTTTACCGCTTAAAGGGGATGGACCTTTGCCACCATGTTATCATCCATCAGGAGACTTTACATAACCATGAAAATCAAATGCAAGTAATATTTAAGGCAATAATGAGAGTTGTGAGTAGTTGTAAAGGGTTTTATTTTCTAGTCAAAAGTTAAGGTTCTCTGGTAGGGAATGCACAGAAGTACATAGTAATAAAGCAAGTTGATGTGGGAATGCAAACCCTGTTACAGAACTTCTAATGTGATCCTTTTATTCAAAATTGTAATAAAGCATGTTGAAATAAAAAATAAAAAAAAAAGGTAAGGTTCTCTGATTCACTATTAATTAATCAAATTTCAATCAGGTTACAGAATTGAAAAAATAGGAAAAATAGAGTTAATACAGAACAAACAGCCAGATTCATGAAGCCAAATTGCGATCGCAATAGCTGCGAATTAGCAATTGCGATCGCAAATTGAGTAAAAGCAATTCATGATAGTGAAAATAGCAAAATAGCGAAATCGCTAAATACAAAATGCGACTTCGCAAAGAAAATCGCAGAATCCTGGAACCAGCCCATTTGCGATTTAGAAATAGCGAGAAACCATGAATTCTGCTAAATCAATTGCGAACTCGCTAAATAATCGCAATCGCCATTCAAGAAAAATCACAGATTGCGAAAAAACACGATAATCGCTATTTGCGAGGCGCAATTTAAGGAGAACCCAAACCAGGTGGTAACCAGCAAAGAAAAAATAAAATAAAAAAAGTAAAAAAAATTAACTACAAACAGGTGCAGGCCTGACCAAACACACTAAAGGACATGCAGCTGGAGCCTGAGGACTCTCACAATGCCAGGACTCTACATGGTGGTCAGGCGGCGTAGGCTACAGCGAGCAGCACGGAACAGGCGCAGGATCCAGGAGCGGATATTCCGTCATTGGGTCACCCTTCTGGGCCAAACCAGGGAGCAAATCTATGCTAAGTACCGCCTAAATGGGCCAATGATCATTAAGCTGATCCAGGACCTAGACCCCCTGCTGCAGCATCCAACAAGGAGGACCAATGCCGTTCCAACCCATGTGCAGGTATTGTGCAGCCTGCACCTATTGGCCTCCGGAAGCTTCCAGGGGATAGTTGCTGTCACAGGGGGGATATCCCAGCCCACCTTGTCCCGCTGCCTAAGGAATTTCCTGGATGCAATGCTGACCCGGCTACACCACTACATATCATTCCCCACCACCCAACAGGTCATAAATGACACCAAGCTGAAATTCTACAACATTGCACATTTCCCGCATGTAATTGGATGCATTGACAGTACCCATAAGCACATCTGCCCACCAGCTCAAACGGAATACATGTACCGCAACCGCAAGTCCTACCACTCCCTCAATATCCAGATGGTGTGCAACGCAAAGAATTACATCACGGACATAGTGGCACAATATCTGGGCAGCACGCATGACTCCTTCATCTTCCGGCACAGCGGCATTCACACACGACTGGCCAGGGGAGACTTTGGCGAAGGACACCTACTAGGTAAGAACACATGCCCCCAAATAGTACACTGTGAGCATGTATCTGCGCAGAATAGGCACTCGCCCTGTGCTTATTACCCTCAGGTGACAGCGCCTACAGTCTACGTGAGTACCTCCTCACCCCATACCTCAACCCTGCCACACCACAGCAACGGCGTTACAATGCTGCACACATACGAACAAGAAATTGCATTGAGAGGACATTTGGCCTATTGAAGAGCCGTTTCCGCATACTGCACAAGACTGGTGGGGCCATCAAATACACACCTGAGGTCTGCTGCTGCATCGTGGCCGTGTGTGCAATACTCCACAACATTGCTACCAAGCGCAGGATACCAGTGGAGATATCTGGCAGTGAGTCTGAAGGGGACAACCGGCCGCCTCCACATGTGCGGCATGCACGCGGAGAAAATCCTGCTGAAGGACACAGGCGCCGCAACCACATCACTATTAACTGTTTCTAGTGCACCCATTCCCCTCACAAAACACTGCACTCATGCATGACAAATGTAATAATGACATGAGTGTGAATCAAGTTAGACCATTAATCTTTATTGTTCATGCACAATAAATTGGCTGTTAGTAATTCTGGTGTCTCATGAAGAGAGTATTACTCCATACCTCCCCATGCTGGGGTAGTGGGTTTGCAGGGGTGTACTGCATGGCCTCCCTCAGAGTGTCTGAGTCCTCACTGTCGGTTACAACGAGATGCCCCAAGTCGTCTCTCTGTGTCCTGAGGGACGGTGTTGGCCCTAGTTGCTGCTGTTGGCCTGCTGCTGCGGCGACGTGCAGGCATCGGTGGCAAGGATGCACTGCTGTTGGTTGACGCTGCCTCACTCACGTCGTCAGGCCCTTCTGCTTCTCCATGGGTAGTGGCCTGGCTGCCGAGCACTGCTGCCGTAAGCATATCTAGAGACCTGGCCACATCCTGGCAACACTGCACCATCTGGCCCTGCATGGCGAGTGACCTGCGTGCCAGCTGTGATGTTGCATTCCCAACTACATGGTTAGATCTTGTGTAGGCCGATAGGCGGGCCAGTAGTTGGCGGTGGCGTCGGCGGGTCATGTCCTGCTGGGCTACCAGCAGCTGGCTGCTCTCTCGGACAGCAGCGGTCATCTGGGCAATGTTTTGGCCTGTCGCCTGCATCTGGGTGAGAATCGCTGCCAGGTGACGCGCCTGTGTACGATGCACCGCCAGCATGCGACGTTCGATGGCCAGGCCAGGATGAGGTATTAGGAGTGCCTGCTGGGCCCTCACGCTACTGGCGCCTCAGTGCACTGGTGTGTGATCTGGCTCCAGCTGTGCGCCTCGTCTGCCTCCTAGGCGCTGGTGGTGGGGCCTGTACCACTGCTGTGGCCGTTTGCTGGGGTGTTGGCTGCACGGCTGTGGCTGCAGGGGTGGCCCTGTCCACACGGGGTGGTGGTGGGAGAACTGCTGGTGGCTGTGATGGGCCGGGTCGTTGGGAGGACTGGCCCTCGCCCTCAGTGTCCTCCTGGGTCTCGGCGATGTGCGGGGCCTCGCTGTCTGTGCTAGTTTGCTCAACTGCACCTGTAATGTGAAAGGGTGCATGATTAATGTTATGTATCTTGCACAAGCAATGTTGATACATGCATGCAGGCTTGCTTTCCCTGACTGGCTTTTGGACTTACTTTGAATTTACTGCTCTGGCTGTGTTGAGCTAACTGGGGGTACATGATTTCACTACAACTACCACAATGCAATGGGGCATTTCTGGTGTGCATGGGCTGCATTGTTGGGGATGTCATATTGCTAGCTCAGGAGTCATGGGCATTGTTGAGGGACAGGGTCACAGTCGTATGGCACTTACCTTCAGATTGTTGGCTGGGTCGAGACGAGTCCAGTGCATGACCCCCACGCAGGCTTCTGGTGCAATGGTGTCCTCTATCAGGTCCTCCAATGGGGTGTTCGGTGTGGCTACAGGTTCCCCTCCACCGGTGGCCAGTCGCTCTCCAAGCCTCTCTGCGATATGCTTCTTAGAACGACCTCTCAGGTCGTACCAGCACTTTTTAAGGTCATCAATTGACCGCTGGGTCACCCCAACCGAATTGACCTTAGCGTGGATGCGCTGCCAGATCCTGCGCTTATCTGCCTCTGGCACCCTCCGGGAGTCTTTTCCGAAGAGCCGGGCATGATCCTTGGAGACCCCCTCAATTAGATGCTCCAGTTCAAGTTCAGAAAACTTGATTTTGCGCTTTCTCTCCTGCCCACTGCTCCCTGCTCCATCCTGGGACATCTTGGTGAACTTTTTTCCTGCTGGGGTGCAGCACAGTGTAAGGTTTGGTGCTCTTCAGTATCCTGCTACCACTCCCTGGCTCTGTGTTCTGTTTGTGGGTGTGGTAAGCCTACTTCCTGGTTATGATGTCATCAATGGGCTCGAAATGCGACTTCCCGTTTTTGCAATCTCGCAGTTAGCGAGATCGCAAAATGCGATTTCGCTAATAGCGAGGTCGCAATTTCTACATTAAAAATAGCCGATTCTGCGATTAATATGCGAATGTGGCAAGATCGCAATCGGCAATTGCGATCGATTGCGATTCGCTTTTTTGCATCGCATTTCTACATGAATGCCATTCTGCGATTTTCAAAATGCAAATCGCTATTTTTCGCAATTTGCTAATCGCAGAATGGTACCTTCATGAATCTGGCTGATATTCTAGATTGCATACAAGGCACTCCATACATGAAGGGAAAACCGGTTTCTATGTCAGTCAGAAAACTCTTAAAGAGTTTTAAGAAAATGCAATTCTAGAGTGAGTTTTGCAAGGCTAATCAATAATTAATAATTAACAAAAATCTCGCATAAAGAGAAATGAATGCATAAGACAAATAAATCCTTAAAGCCAGTTAGTCAAACCATCAAACTTAAAGTTTTAGCATCTAAAACTGTCCAGTTCTATCAGCTGGTCCTCTCTGTCCTCGCTCTGCCTGCATCTCTGCCTGTCTGTGTCAGACACAGAAGCTGCTCATTGAATGAGCCCTCCCTTCACAGGACTTTTAGAAACAAAACTGTGTGATCTGCCTTGAGTCCAGCAAACAAAAAATAATGAGCAAGGCTACTCCTCCAGCTTAGCAACCCATATTTCAAGCAAACATTCATGTTGTGGTCTTCGTAGCTTGTCCAATAGGATCTTCAGAATACATCGAGACCCCATGGGCTGACTGGACACGTCATAAATCAGGCGAATTCTTGTATCACATTTGAGTCGTGTACTAAATGACTAACATAAAACAATTACATTTTCTGCAATAAAAAGTATTAACCCTTTCGATGCTGATGACGAGCTGGGCTCGTCATGGTGCACAGTGGTCGTGTGCTGATGACGAGCCCAGCTCGTCATGAGCCCCACCCTCGGGGGAAGCGCTGGCGCTCTCCCCAAGGGTCCGCGATTTTCAAATGCAGCACGGGGATGGCAGCGGAAGAGTTCCCGCTGCCCCCCCCGCCCCTCCCCATGGGAATCCCTGAGGACGTCAGCGCGCACAGCGCGCGCTGACATCATCAGGGATTCCCTGCGCTCGGGAAGCCATTTGCTTCCTGAGCGCCGTTGGAGAAGGTAAGGTTTCTGGACTCCGGCGGGGGTTTGGGGCCGCAAAGAGGCATCAGGGGAGAGGAAAGAGATTTTCCTTTCCCCTGATGTCTCTTTGCAGGGCATTTCTGCCTCACGATCGCGCACAGCGTAGCGATCATGCGGCGGAAATGCCCCCACTAGCACCAGGGATTGAAAATTTAGCTTTTCGGAAGCGACCCCTTGGGCAAGGGTCGCTTCCAGGTGGGCAGCCATTTTCTCTATGATTTTATGCTCCCTCTGGGGGCAAATCGGCCCGTTATTTCGTCCGTTTTGCCCCCGGGGGGGGGCAGAAATAAACCACTGGCACCAGGGATTTTTTGGTTTGGGCAATGTTTGTTTTGGGAAGCGACCCCTTGGGTAAGGGTCGCTTCCAGGGGGCCTTGATTTCGTCGCTCATTTTCTGTCCCCCCTGGGGGCAAATCGGCCTGTTTTTTTTGCTGTTTGGCCCCCAGGGGGGGCAGAAAATGCCCACTAGCACCGGGGATCTTGAAATTAGCTTTTAGGAAGTGACCCCTTGGGCAAGGGTCGCTTCCAGGTGGGCAGCCATTTTATTTTCGATTTTCTGCTCCCCCTGGGGGCAAATCGGCCCATTATTTCGGCCGTTTTGTCCCCGGGGGGGGGGGGGGGGGGCAGAAATAAACCACTGGCACCAGGGTTTTTTTATTAGGGCAATGTTTGTTTTGGGAAGCGACCCCTTGGGTAAGGGTCGCTTCCAGGGGGCCTTGATTTTGTTGTTTATTTTCTGCCCCCCCCCCCCCTTGGGGCAAATAGGGCCTTTTTTTGGCCGTTTTGCCCCTGGGGGGGGCAGGAAAGGCCCACTAGCACCAGGGATTTTGAAATTAGCTTTTAGGAAGCGACCCCTTGGGCAACGTTCGCTTCCAGGTGGGCTGCGATAATCTTTTTGTTTTTCTGCCCCCCCCGGGGGGCAAATCGGCCCTTTTTTTGTTGTTTTGCCCCCAGGTGGGGGCAGAAATTCCCCACTGGCACCAGGGATCTGTTTTGGGGCAATGTATATGTTTTGGAAGCGACCCCTTGGGCAAGGGTCTCTTCCTGGTGGCAAGTAATTATGTTTTTGAATTTCTGCCCCCCCTTGGGGCAAATCGGAGTGGTGTTTGCCTGGCGGTGTGTGTGTAGTGGCGCTTGGCTGGCGGTGTGCGTGGAGTGGTGCTTGGCTTGCGGTGTGCGTGGAGTGGCGCTTGGCTTGCGGTGTGCGTGGAGTGGCGCTTGGCTTGCGGTGTGCGTGGAGTGGTGCTTGGCTTGCGGTGTGCGTAGAGTGGTACTTGGCTGTCTGTGCACGGAGTGGTGCTTGGCTGGCGGTGTGTGTGGAGTGGTGTTTGGCTGGATGGTGTGCGTGGAGTGGTTCTTGGCTGTCTGTGCACGGAGTGCTGCTTGGCTGGCTGTCTGTGCACGGAGTGCTGCTTGTCTGGCGGTGTGTGAGGAGTGGTGCTTGGCTGGCGGTGTGCGTGGAGTGGTGCTTGGCTTGCGGTGTGGTGCTTGGCTGGCGGTGTGTGTGGAGTGGCGCATGGCTGGATGGTGTGCATGGAGTGGTACTTGGCTGTCTGTGCATGGAGTACTGCTTGGCTGCCGGTGTGTGTGGAGTGGCGCATGGCTGGATGGTGTGCGTGGAGTAGTACTTGGCTGTCTGTGCACGGAGTGGTGCTTGGCTGGCGGTGTGTGTGGAGTGGCGCTTGGCTGGATGGTGTGCGTGGAGTGGTGCTTCGTTTGCGGTGTGCGTGGAGTGGTGCTTGGCTTGCGGTGTGCGTGGAGTGGCGCTTGGCTTGTGGTGTGCGTGGAGTGGCTTAGCTTGTGGTGTGCGTGGAGTGGCGCTTAGCTTGCGGTGTGCGTGGAGTGGCGCTTGGCTTGCGGTGTGCGTGGAGTGGCGCTTGGCTTGCGGTGTGCATGGAGTGGCTCTTGGCTTGCGGTGTGCGTGGAGTACTGCTTTGCTGGCGGTGTGTGTGGAGTGGCGCATGGCTGGATGGTGTGCGTGGAGTAGTACTTGGCTGTCTGTGCATGGAGTGGTGCTTGGCTGGCGGTGTGTGTGGAGTGGCGCTTGGCTGGATGGTGTGCGTGGAGTGGTGCTTGGCTTGCGGTGTGCGTGGAGTGGTGCTTGGCTTGCAGTGTGTGTGGAGTGGCGCTTGGCTTGCGGTGTGCGTGGAGTGGTGCTTGGCTGGCCGTGTGTGTGGAGTGGCGCTTGGCTGGATGGTGTGCGTGGAGTGGTACTTGGCTGTCTGTGCATGGAGTGGTGCTTGGCTGGTGGTGTGTGTGGAGTGGTGTTTGGCTGGCGGTGTGTGTGGAGTGGCGCTTGGCTGGATGGTGTGTGTGGAGTGGAACTTGGCTGTCTGTGCACGGAGTGCTGCTTAGCTGGCGGTGTGTGTGGAGTTGCGCATGGCTGGATGTTGTGTGCGGAGTGGTACTTGGCTGTCTGTGCACGGAGTGGTGCTTTGCTTGCGGTATGCGTGGAGTGGCGCTTTGCTTGCGGTGTGCGTGGAGTGGTGCTTTGCTTGCGTGTGCGTGGAGTGGCGCTTGGCTTGCGGTGTGCGTGGAGTGGTGCTTGGCTTGCGGTGTGCGTAGAGTGGTACTTGGCTGTCTGTGCACGGAGTGATGCTTGGCTGGCGGTGTGTGTGGAGTGGTGTTTGGCTGGATGGTGTGCGTGGAGTGGTTCTTGGCTGTCTGTGCACGGAGTGCTGCTTGGCTGGCTGTCTGTGCATGGAGTGCTGCTTGTCTGGCGGTGTGTGAGGAGTGGTGCTTGGCTGGCGGTGTGCGTGGAGTGGTGCTTGGCTTGCGGTGTGGTGCTTGGCTGGCGGTGTGTGTGGAGTGGCGCATGGCTGGATGGTGTGCATGGAGTGGTACTTGGCTGTCTGTGCATGGAGTACTGCTTGGCTGCCGGTGTGTGTGGAGTGGCGCATGGCTGGATGGTGTGCGTGGAGTAGTACTTGGCTGTCTGTGCACGGAGTGGTGCTTGGCTGGCGGTGTGTGTGGAGTGGCGCTTGGCTGGATGGTGTGCGTGGAGTGGTGCTTCGTTTGCGGTGTGCGTGGAGTGGTGCTTGGCTTGCGGTGTGCGTGGAGTGGCGCTTGGCTTGTGGTGTGCGTGGAGTGGCTTAGCTTGTGGTGTGCGTGGAGTGGCGCTTAGCTTGCGGTGTGCGTGGAGTGGCGCTTGGCTTGCGGTGTGCGTGGAGTGGCGCTTGGCTTGCGGTGTGCATGGAGTGGCTCTTGGCTTGCGGTGTGCGTGGAGTACTGCTTTGCTGGCGGTGTGTGTGGAGTGGCGCATGGCTGGATGGTGTGCGTGGAGTAGTACTTGGCTGTCTGTGCATGGAGTGGTGCTTGGCTGGCGGTGTGTGTGGAGTGGCGCTTGGCTGGATGGTGTGCGTGGAGTGGTGCTTGGCTTGCGGTGTGCGTGGAGTGGTGCTTGGCTTGCGGTGTGTGTGGAGTGGCGCTTGGCTTGCGGTGTGCGTGGAGTGGTGCTTGGCTGGCCGTGTGTGTGGAGTGGCGCTTGGCTGGATGGTGTGCGTGGAGTGGTACTTGGCTGTCTGTGCATGGAGTGGTGCTTGGCTGGTGGTGTGTGTGGAGTGGTGTTTGGCTGGCGGTGTGTGTGGAGTGGCGCTTGGCTGGATGGTGTGCGTGGAGTGGAACTTGGCTGTCTGTGCACGGAGTGCTGCTTAGCTGGCGGTGTGTGTGGAGTTGCGCATGGCTGGATGTTGTGTGCGGAGTGGTACTTGGCTGTCTGTGCACGGAGTGGTGCTTTGCTTGCGGTATGCGTGGAGTGGCGCTTTGCTTGCGGTGTGCGTGGAGTGGTGCTTTGCTTGCAGTGTGCGTGGAGTGGCGCTTGGCTTGCGGTGTGCGTGGAGTGGCACTTGCGGTGTGCGTGGAGTGGCGCTTGGCTGGTGGTGTGCGTGGAGTGGTACTTGGCTTGTGGTGTGCGTGGAGTGGCTTAGCTTGTGGTGTGCGTGGAGTGGCGCTTAGCTTGCGGTGTGCGTGGAGTGGTGCTTGGCTGGCGGTGTGCGTGGAGTGGTGCTTGGCTTGCGGTGTGGTGCTTGGCTGGCGGTGTGTGTGGAGTGGCGCATGGCTGGATGGTGTGCATGGAGTGGTACTTGGCTGTCTGTGCATGGAGTACTGCTTGGCTGCCGGTGTGTGTGGAGTGGCGCATGGCTGGATGGTGTGCGTGGAGTAGTACTTGGCTGTCTGTGCACGGAGTGGTGCTTGGCTGGCGGTGTGTGTGGAGTGGCGCTTGGCTGGATGGTGTGCGTGGAGTGGCGCTTAGCTTGCGGTGTGCGTGGAGTGGCGCTTGGCTTGCGGTGTGCGTGGAGTGGCGCTTGGCTTGCGGTGTGCATGGAGTGGCTCTTGGCTTGCGGTGTGCGTGGAGTACTGCTTTGCTGGCGGTGTGTGTGGAGTGGCGCATGGCTGGATGGTGTGCGTGGAGTAGTACTTGGCTGTCTGTGCATGGAGTGGTGCTTGGCTTACGGTGTGTGTGGAGTGGCGCTTGGCTGGATGGTGTGCGTGGAGTGGTGCTTGGCTTGCGGTGTGCGTGGAGTGGTGCTTGGCTTGCGGTGTGTGTGGAGTGGCGCTTGGCTTGCGGTGTGCGTGGAGTGGTGCTTGGCTGGCCGTGTGTGTGGAGTGGCGCTTGGCTGGATGGTGTGCGTGGAGTGGTACTTGGCTGTCTGTGCATGGAGTGGTGCTTGGCTGGTGGTGTGTGTGGAGTGGTGTTTGGCTGGCGGTGTGTGTGGAGTGGCGCTTGGCTGGATGGTGTGCGTGGAGTGGAACTTGGCTGTCTGTGCACGGAGTGCTGCTTAGCTGGCGGTGTGTGTGGAGTTGCGCATGGCTGGATGTTGTGTGCGGAGTGGTACTTGGCTGTCTGTGCACGGAGTGGTGCTTTGCTTGCGGTATGCGTGGAGTGGCGCTTTGCTTGCGGTGTGCGTGGAGTGGTGCTTTGCTTGCAGTGTGCGTGGAGTGGCGCTTGGCTTGCGGTGTGCGTGGAGTGGCACTTGCGGTGTGCGTGGAGTGGCGCTTGGCTGGTGGTGTGCGTGGAGTGGTACTTGGCTGTCTGTGCACGGAGTGGTGCTTGGCTGACGGTGTGTGTGGAGTGGTGTTTGGCTGGATGGTGTGCGTGGAGTGGTTCTTGGCTGTCTGTGCATGGAGTGCTGCTTGGCTGGCTGTCTGTGCACGGAGTGCTGCTTGTCTGGCGGTGTGTGTGGAGTGGCGCTTGGCTTGCGGTGTGCGTGGAGTGGAGCTTGGCTTGCGGTGTGCGTGGAGTACTGCTGGGCTGGCGGTGTGTGTGGAGTGGCGCATGGCTGGATGGTGTGCGTGGAGTAGTACTTGGCTGTCTGTGCATGGAGTGGTGCTTGGCTGGCGGTGTGTGTGGAGTGGCGCTTGGCTGGATGGTGTGCGTGGAGTGGTGCTTGGCTTGCGGTGTGTGTGGAGTGGTGCTTGGCTTGCGTTGTGCGTGGAGTGGCGCTTGGCTTGCGGTGTGCGTGGAGTGGTGCTTGGCTGGCGGTGTTTGTGGAGTGGCGCTTGGCTGGATGGTGTGCGTGGAGTGGTACTTGGCTGTCTGTACATGGAGTGGTGCTTGGCTGGTGGTGTGTGTGGAGTGGTGTTTGGCTGGCGGTGTGTGTGGAGTGGTATTTGGCTGGATGGTGTGCGTGGAGTGGTTCTTGGCTGTCTGTGCACGGAGTGCTGCTTGGCTGGCTGTCTGTGCATTGAGTGCTGCTTGTCTGGCGGTGTGTGTGGAGTGGTGCTTGGCTGGCGGTGTGCGTGGAGTGGTGCATGGCTGGATGGTGTGTGCGGAGTGGTACATGGCTGTCTGTGCACGGAGTGGTGCTTTGCTTGCGGTGTGCGTGGAGTGGTGCTTTGCTTGCGGTGTGCGTGGAGTGGCGCTTGGCTGGCGGTGTGCGTGGAGTGGTGCTTGGCTGGTGGTGTGCGTGGAGTGGTACTTGGCTGTCTGTGCACGGAGTGGTGCTTGGCTGGCGGTGTGTGTGGAGTGGTGTTTGGCTGGATGGTGTGCGTGGAGTGGTTCTTGGCTGTCTGTGCACGGAGTGCTGCTTGGCTGTCTGTCTGTGCACGGAGTGCTGTTTGTCTTGGGGTTTGTGTGGAGTGGTGCTTGGCTGGCGGTGTGCGTGGAGTGGTGCTTGGCTTGCGGTGTGGTGCTTGGCTGGCGGTGTGTGTGGAGTGGCGCATGGCTGGATGGTGTGCGTGGAGTGGTGCTTGGCTTGCGGTGTGGTGCTTGGCTGGCGGTGTGTGTGGAGTGGCGCATGGCTGGATGGTGTGCGTGGAGTAGTACTTGGCTGTCTGTGCACGGAGTGGTGCTTGGCTGGCGGTGTGTGTGGAGTGGTGCTTGGTTTGCGGTGTGCGTGGAGTGGTGCTTGGCTTGTGGTGTGCGTGGAGTGGCGCTTGGCTTGTGGTGTGCGTGGAGTGGCGCTTGGCTTGTGGTGTGCGTGGGGTGGCGCTTGGCTTGCGGTGTGCGTGGAGTACTGCTTGGCTGGCGGTGTGTGTGGAGTGGCGCATGGTTGGATGGTGTGTGTGTGTGGAGTGGCGCATGGCTGGATGGTGTGCGTGGAGTAGTACTTGGCTGTCTGTGCACGGAGTGGTGCTTGGCTGGCGGTGTGTGTGGAGTGGTGCTTGGTTTGCGGTGTGCGTGGAGTGGTGCTTGGATTGCGGTGTGCGTGGAGTGGCGCTTGGCTTGTGGTGTGCGTGGAGTGGCGCTTGGCTTGCGGTGTGCGTGGAGTGGCGCTTGGCTTGCGGTGTGCGTGGAGTACTTGGCTGGTGGTGTGTGTGGAGTGGCGCATGGCTGGATGGTGTGCGTGGAGTAGTACTTGGCTGTCTGTGCACGGAGTGGTGCTTGGCTGGCGGTGTGTGTGGAGTGGCGCTTGGCTGGATGGTGTGCGTGGAGTGGTGCTTGGCTTGCGGTGTGCGTGGAGTGGTGCTTGGATTGCGGTGTGCGTGGAGTGGTGCTTGGCTTGCGGTGTGCGTGGAGTGGTGCTTGGCTTGCGGTGTGGTGCTTGGCTGGCGGTGTGTGTGGAGTGGCGCATGGCTGGATGGTGTGTGTGGAGTGGTACTTGGCTGGATGGTGTGCGTGGAGTGGTACTTGGCTGTCTGTGCACGGAGTCGTGCTTGGCTGGCGGTGTGTGTGGAGTGGTTCTTGGCTGTCGGTGTGCGCTGAGTGGTGTTTGGCTGGCGGTGTGCTTGGTCTGTCGCTTGGATGGTGGTGTGGGTGGACTGGCGCTTGGCTGGCGGTGTGTGAGTACCTACTTTCTGTTGGTCACTACACACACTGCTAGTTGAGTGACACTCTACTCAGTCCATCATTTTGTGTAGTTGCTGTGGCAGATATTTAGGTGTGTGAAAGTGATGGGCCCTTGAATGGCGCTGTCTGCTGGTGTGAGTGTTGTAATGTGATGGGTCCGCGGCTGGTGGTGTGAATGTTTTGTATGTGTCACGCGTACGAAAGGTGTGTGAATGTCCTTACCGCCCCCGTGTGATGGGGGTACTGGTAGGAGCAAAAGACCGACTGGCACCAAAGGGGTTAGGCAGTAAAATAAATTCAAAAAATTAACCAGTGTCTTGATGTTAAACCCCATCTAATCCCAATTGGTCTTTGCCCTATTTGATGGCCCCTCTGTGAGAATGTAAATTTGGGGTGCAAATGTGTGTGTTTCTTTCAATTGTTATATTGTTTGTGAAATGTGGTTGTCATTTGTTTTATCTTCTCTATTTTTGTCTTGTTCCAGGCTTTTGCTGTTTGGATTGTTGTATTTTGCGGGTCTGTTACTGCTGGTTTTGCAGCTTGTGTAGTTGCTTGTGCTTGGTAAGTGAATGTATTTTGTACTACTTTCCCTTGATGTTTGTCTTTTTGAAAAAGGTTGTACTTATAGTAGTTTGTGTGGCTCTGTGTTTTTTTTGTTCTTCAGCATTAGTGTTTGATGTGCACTTTGATTTCTAATCTGTTTTTTTTCTTTTCTTTCTAGTGGGATATAATTTCTTTTTGCTGTGTCTCAGCAGAGTAGGTGCTGGTGAGTGTAGCTGTATTTGGTAAGAGTGAAATTGTTTTGGATTGTATTGATCTTTGTGTGAAAGCCTTACCTTGTTTACTTCTTACTTTGCACAGTGTAGGTTGTTGTTCACTTGTGTGTGTTGTCTTCTTGCTTTGTAAGGATAATGGCTAGTCGCAGGATTACTGCTCAGCAGGTTCTTAGTTTGCTTTTTGAGTCTTCCTCTGACCATGGTTCAGAGACTGACTCCGATTCGGAGCTGGAGGTTGGTGGAGAAGATTCAGGCAGTGAGTTTTCTCTTTGCCTGAATTCATCATCATCGGATGATGAATCTTCTTCTAGTGCGGATGAAGTGCCTATGGTAGCGGAGGACATTGGTGCGCCGGTAGTGGGCCAAGAGGCATCTGTGCTGCTTCCTAGGGCTGCAAGGTTTCCTTTCTTTTTACCTCGGCTTGAGGCAGGTGGGCTGCAGCCTGCGCCCAAAAGGCTTCACATTGCTGTGGTGCGCAAAGAGGCATCTGGAGCTGTTAGGCCTCCTATTGTTGTAGAGCGTCAAGATGCATCAGGGCCTGATTTGTTTTCCGGTGGTGTAGTGCAGCAAGAAGCTTCTCAGGCTGTTGGGCTTCCCGTTGGTGAAGTGCTGCAAGAGGCATCTGGGGCTGTTAGGCTTCCCATTGTTGTAGAGCGGCAAGATGCATCTGGACCTGCTTTGTTTCCCGGTGGTGTAGTGCAGCAAGAGCCTTCTGGGGATGCTATGTTTTCTGTTGATGATGTGCAGCCAGAAGTATCGGTGGCTGTTAGGCTTCCAGTACGTGTACAGCAACAAGTGGCTTCTGGTCTGCAGGCTGGGGTGGCTGCTCCCCCCGTTGATGTTGATGGCCTCTGGGTTCCCCCTGGCATGGTGCAGCCGGCATTGCCAGAGTTCACTGGTGTTCCTGGGTGTAGAGTGAATACTGAGAATTTTCAGCCAATAAATTTTTTTCAGTTGTTTATGGACGATGTGTTTTTGCAAGACATTGTGGAGCAAACCAATTTGTATGCAGAACAGTTTTTGAGGGACAACAGTGCCAGTCTTAAGCCCCATTCTAGAGCTACCCTGTGGACTCCCACAAATGTTGAAGAGATGAAGAAGTTTTTGGGATTAACTTTTTTGATGGGCTTGCTAAGGAAGCCATCAATGTCTTCATATTGGTCCACTAGTCCCTTGATGACAACAGCTATATTTCCAGCAGTCATAAGTCGTGATCGTTTTTTGCTTCTTCTTCGGATGTTGCATTTTGTTGATAATGGTTTAGCCTTGGCACGCGATCACCCTGATTGTGACCGTCTGTTTAAAATTCGGCCTGTCCTTGATCACTTTGTTGATCGTTTTTCTGAGATCTTTGCTCCTGGAAAAGAAATTGCAGTGGATGAGTCTTTGCTATTGTTCAAGGGCCGCTTGGTTTTTCGGCAGTATATTCCTAGTAAGAGGGCACGCTATGGAATCAAACTGTATATGTTGTGTGACAGTGAGACTGGATATGTCTACAATTTCAGGGTGTACACTGGTAAGGAGTCCAGCATTAACCCTCCTGGTTGTCCTTCCACTTTTGGAGTGACTGAGAAAATTGTGTGGGAACTAGGTAGAGGATTATTTAACAAAGGCCACCATTTGTATGTAGATAACTTCTACACTGGTGTGCGGTTGTTCAAGGAGTTGGCCAAAGTGGGCACTGTTGCTTGTGGCACAATGCGCAGTAACCGGAAAGGTTTCCCAAAGGAACTTGTTTGCAAAAAGCTTGTGCGGGGACAGTCTACTGCATTGCGATGTGGGGAGCTTCTGGCTGTGAAGTTTTCAGACAAGAGAGATGTGTACATGCTGACTACTATCCATGACGAAAGTACTGTACCTCAGCCTGTTTGGGGTCAGGTTGCTGAAGTGCGCAAACCTGTGTGCATTGTAGATTACAATAAGTATATGGGTGGTGTTGACAGAGTAGATCAGAGGTTGGAACCTTATGATGCTGTTCGAAAGGCTTACGTTTGGTACAAGAAGTTGGCTATTCATCTTTTCCATTTGGCATCCTTCAATGCTTTTGTTGTGTTCAAGAAGTCTTGTCCTGAGTCGAAGATGCCTTTTGTTAAGTTTCAGGAGCCTGTAATAGGCAGCCTTGTACTAGTGGAGCAGGCAAGTGTTCCTAGATTTGGAGTGGTGGAGGATGTGGCGAGATTGAAAGATCGCCACTTTGCTGAATTCATTCCTCCCACTAGCGCAAAAGACTTTCCGACTAGAAGATGCAGAGTCTGTTGGCGCAGAGGCGTGCGGAAGGAGTCTCGTATGTACTGCCCTGACTGTCCTTCTAAGCCTGGATTGTGTCTGTCTGCTTGTTTTAAATCATACCACACGAAAAAGAAGTTTTGGGAGTTTTAATGAGCTGTAAAGTGAATTGCCTGGTCTGTATTCTGTTTAAAAATTTGGTTTGTTTCAAGGTTTGGCTTTAGTGCAATGTGTTTAGTTTTAGAATTTGTGTAAGCTGATTTGTAGGTATTTCCATTTGTTTAGTGTTTTTTTTTAAAAGAACAATTCTAAATGTCATTGTGGTGTGTGCAGGCTGGGGCTTGGATGGCGGTGTGCGTGGACTGGCGCTTGGCTGTAGGTGTGTGTGGATTGGTGCCTCCCTGGCAGAGTGCATGGTTTGGTGTTTTGCGGGTGGTGTGTGTGGATTTTTGTTTGGCAGGCGGTGTGCATGGTTAGGTGCTTGGCTGGCAGTGTGAGTGGATGGTGCTTGGCTGGTGGAGTGCAAGGATTGGTGTTTGGCTGGTGGTGTGTGTGCACTGGTGGTTGGCTGGTGGGCTGCGTGGACTGGTGCTTGGCTGGTGGTGTGTGTGCAGTGGTGCTTGGCTGGTGGTGTGTGTGCAGTGGTGCTTGGCTGGTGGTGTGTGTGCAGTGGTGCTTGGCTGGTGGTGTGTGTGGAGTGGCGCTTGGCTGGATGGTGAGCGTGGAGTGGTACTTGGCTGTCTGTGCACGGAGTGCTGCTTGGCTGGCGGTGTGTGTGGAGTAGTGCATGGCTGGATGGTGTGCGTGGAGCGATACTTGGCTGTCTGTGCACGGAGTGGTGCTTGGCTGGCGGTGTGCGTGGAGTGGCGCTTGGCTTGCGGTGTGCTTGGAGTGGTTTTTGGCTGGCGGTGTGCATGGAGTGGTACTTGGTTGTCGGTGTGCGCTGAGTGATGTTTGGCTGGCGGTGTGCATGGTCTGGTGCTTGGATGGTGATGTGGGTGGTCTGGCGCTCGGCTGGCGGTGTGTGAGTACAAACTTTCTGTTGGTCACTACATACACTGCTAGTTGAGTGACACTCTACGCAGTCCATCATTTTGTGTAGTTGCTGTGGCAGATATATGGGCGTGTGAAAGTGATGGGCCCTTGAATGGCGCTGTCTGCTGGTGTGAGTGTTGTAATGTGATGGGTCCGCGGCTGGCGGTGTGAATGTTTTGTATGTGTCACACGTACGAAAGGTGTATGAATGGCCTGTAAAGAGGTTGGTGCCTTGACGTGGCTTTACAGCTCACGAGCTGTGAGTCGGTGGTTCAGTTTATCATACTTTCAATTATACACAGTGTATTTCGTTTTTGTGAAATTACTTGCAAATAAAATTGTATGTACTGAATCATCACTCATCCTCGTGCCAAATCCAACCAGTATGTGTGTGTGTTTGCGGTTTAGATGGCTGTCCAGTAATATTTGTTTTTGTTTTCCCTTTTAGAAGTAGGGTGTACCTTGTCCCTTTATGTGAATGTTGTAATGTGTTGCTTTTCCTTCCGGATGGTGTCAATGGTCTGGTGTGTGACAGGTATGAAAGGTGCGTGAATGGCCTGTAAAACGGTTGGTGCCTTGTCGTGGCTTTACAGCTCACGAGTTGGGAGTCACTGGTTCGGTTTTTATGCATTTATTTATTGACAGAGCATTTCATTTTTTGAAATATCTTGTTGATAAAATTTTATGTACTGAACCATCACTCGCCCTCGTGCCAAATCCAACCTGTATGTGTGTTTCTTTGAGGAATAGTTAGCCGTGCTTGAATGTTTGACTTTTGAGTAACTCTGTTACGATGTACATTATAGCTATAAATAACTTACTAAATTTAGATTTTATTGTTAAACCATGGAAGTATATGGTCATGTCTTTCTGGTGAATTTTATTGTTGATTTTTTTCCACAATCTCCTGCAAACTTGAAATTGTCTGTCACAATTTCCTTGAATCACACGCTCTCAAATTGAAAACTTAATTCGCCACTGTACAATTTGGACCGTTTCCTGTTGTACCCACTATGCCTGCCCACGCTAGTGAGGTACCATTTTTATCGGGTGACCTGTGGGAACGCTGGGTGGGAGGAAATTTGTGTGAGCCCAGTGACGCCATGCTTTCCCATGCAAAAAAGTGTGTAAAAACTGATTTTTTTCCGCAAATATTGTGGTTTGCAAGGGATTCTGGGTAAAGGAACGTTGGAGGATCCACGCAAGCCATACCTTCTTGGAAGACCCCGGGTGTCTACTTTTCAGAAATGTGTGGGTTTGGTAGGTTTCCCTACATGGCCGTCTCGCACGGTGCCAAAAACCCAGGTAACCCCTCTTGCAAAAGCTGGTGGTATTGAATGTCAATCCCACCAGCTTTTGCAAGAGGGGTTACCTGGGGTTTTGTCCCCGTGCGAGACGGCCATGTAGGGAAACCTACCAAACCCACACATTTTTGAAAAGTAGACACCCGGGGGCTTCCAAGGAGGTATGCCTTGCATGGATCCTCCAACGGTCCATTACCCAGAATCCCTTGCAAACCTCAATTTTTGATGGAAAAATCAGTTTTTACACACTTTTTTTGTGTGGGAAAGCGTGGCGTCACTGGGCTCACACAAATTTCCTCCCACCCAGCGTTCCCCCAGGTCTCCCGATAAAAATGGTACCTCACTTGCGTGGGTAGGCATAGTGGCTGCGACAGGAAAAGGACCAAACCGTATGGTGGAGACATTACAATAACCAATAGCAAGATTACCTTCTTTTTTTTGGGGGGGGGGCTGAGTTTTTGGACCGGGGCTCGGCGGGCATCTTTGGAAACTACCAAACCCAAACAGTTCTGAAAACTAGACACCCGGGGGAGTCCAGGGAGGTATGGCATGCGTGGGTCCCCCAATGTTTTCCTACCCAGAAATCCTTTCAAACCATAAATTTAGGTTAAAAAAACAGTTTTTCATACATTTGTGCGTGGGATCGCCGTGCCGGCACAAATGTCCTACCACCCAGCGTTCCCCTTGTTCTCCCGAGTAAAATGATACCTCACTTGTGTGGGTGGGCCAAAGGCCTGTGACTAAGGCAGGGGGGCTTAACTTGTAACACTTAGATACTACCTTTTTCAACATTCATTTTTGGCCTGTTCTGCTTTGGGGCACCCACACAAGTGAGGTATCCTTTTACTCGGGAGAACAAGGGGAGCGCTGGGTGGTAGGACATTTTTGCCGGCACGGTGATCCCACGCAAAAAAGTTTGGAAAAGTGATTATTTTTCCTAATTTTAAGGTTTGCAAGGTGTTCTGTGTAGGAAAACGTTCGGGGACCCACGCATGCCATACCTCCCTGGACTCCCCCGGGTGTCTAGTTTTCAGAACTGTTTTGGTTTGGTAGTTTCCAAAGATGCCCGCCGAGCCCCGGTCCAAAAACTCAGCCCCCCCCCAAAAAAGAAGGTAATCTTGCTATTGGTTATTGTAATGTCTCCACCGTACGATTTGGACCTTTTCCTGTTGCAGCCACTATGCCTAACCACGCAAGTGAGGTACCATTTTTATTGGGAGACCCGGGGGAACGCTGGGTGGGTGGAAATTTGTTGATCCACGCAGATTCCGGAACTTTCCACCACAGAAATGTGAGGAAAATCCGTCTTTTTTTTCCAATTTCTAAGCTTTGCAAGGGATTCTGGGTAAGAGAACCTGGGGGTAGGCAGTCGCGTCACCCCATCCTGAATTCCCCTGGGTGTCTACTTTTCAAAAATATATAGGTTTGCTAGGTTTCCCTAGGTGCCGGCAGAGCTAGGGTTCAAAAACAAAAGGTAGTCTCTTTGCCCAAAAAGGGCCCAATTTCACTGCAAAATTGAGTTGTGACCATGTTGCGTTTTGCGCTGTTTCCTGTCGCAGGCACTATTCAGAACCAGGCAAGTGAGGTAGCATTTTTTTCGGGAGAGCCGGGGGAATGCTGGGTGGGTGGAAATTTGTTGATCCACGCAGATTCCGGAACTTTCCACCACAGAAATGTGAGGAAAATGTGTTTTTTTTCCCAATTTCTAAGCTTTGCAAGGGATTCTGGGTAAGAGAACCTGGGGGTAGGCAGTCGAGTCACCCCATCCTGAATTCCCCTGGGTGTCTACTTTTCAAAAATATATAGGTTTGCTAGGTTTCCCTAGGTGTCAGCAGAGCTAGGGTTCAAAAACAAAAGGTAGTCTCTTTGCCCAAAAAGGGCACAATTTCACTGAAAAATTGAGTTGTGACCATGTTGCGTTTTGCGCTGTTTCATGTCGCTGCCACTATGCCTAACAACGCAAGTGAGGTACCATTTTTTTGGGGGGACCTGGGGGAACGCTGGGTGGGTGGAAATTTGTTGATCCACGCAGATTCCAGAACTTTCCACCACAGAAATGTGAGGAAAATGTGTTTTGTTTGGTCATATTTTTTGCTTTGCAAGGAATTCTGGGTAACAAAACCTGGGGGTAGGCAGACGAGTCACCCCATCCTGAATTTCCATGGGTGTCTACTTTTAAAAAATGTATAGGTTTGCTAGGTTTCCCTAGGTGCTGGCAGAGCTAGGGCTCAAAAACAAAAGGTAGTCTTTTCCTCCAAAATGGGCAAGATTTCACTGGGAAATTGAGGTGCATCCACGTTGCGTTTTGCGCTGTTTCCTGTCGCAGCCACTATGCCTACCCACGCAAGTGAGGTACCATTGTTTTTCGGGAGACCTCGGGGAACGTTGGGTGGGTGGATATTTGTTGATCCACGCACATTCCAGAACTTTCCACCACAGAAATATGAGGAAAATGCTTTTTTTTCCCAATTTCTTAGCTTTGCAGGGGATTCTGGGTAAGAAAACCTGGGGGTAGGCAGTCGAGTCACCCCATCCTGAATTCCCCTTGGTGTCTACGTTTCAAAAATATAAAGGTTTGCTAGGTTTCCCTAGGTGCCGGCAGAGCTAGGGTTCAAAAACAAAAGGTAGTCTCTTTGCCCAAAAAGGGCACAATTTCACTGCAAAATTGAGTTGTGACCATGTTGCGTTTTGTGCTGTTTCCTGTCGCAGGCACTATACAGAACCAGGCAAGTGAAGTAGCATTTTTTTCGGGAGACCCGGGGAAATGCTGGGTGGGTGGAAATTTGTTGATCCACGCAGATTCCGGAACTTTCCACCACAGAAATGTGAGGAAAATGCGTTTTTTTCCAATTTCTAAGTTTTGCAAGGGATTCTGGATAAGAGAACCTGGGGGTAGGCAGTCGAGTCACCCCATCCTGAATTCCCCTGGGTGTCTACTTTTCAAAAATATATAGGTTTGCTAGGTTTCCCTAGGTGACAGCAGAGCTAGGGTTCAAAAACAAAAGGTAGTCTTCTTTGCCCAAAAAGGGCACAATTTCACTGAAAAATTGAGTTGTGACCACGTTGCGTTTTGCGCTGTTTTATGTCGCTGCCACTATGCCTAACAACGCAAGTGAGGTACCATTTATTTCGGGGGACCTGGGGGAACGCTGGGTGGGTGGAAATTTGTTGATCCACGCAGATTCCAGAACTTTCTACCACTGAAATGTGAGGAAAATGTGTTTTTCTTGTCATATTTTTAGCTTTGCAAGGGATTCTGGGTAACAAAACCTGGAGGTAGGCAGACGAGTCACCCCATCCTGAATTTCCCTGGGTGTCTAGTTTTCAAAAATGTATAGGTTTGCTAGGTTTCCCTAGGTGCTGGCAGAGCTAGGGCTCAAAAACAACAGGTAGTCTTTTCCTCCAAAATGGGCAACATTTCACTGGGAAATTGAGGTGCGTCCACGTTGCGTTTTGCGCTGTTTCCTGTCGCAGCCACTATGCCTACCCACGCAAGTGAGGTACCATTGTTTTTGGTAGACCTAGGGGAACGTTGGGTGGGTGGATATTTGTTGATCCACGCAGATTACAGAACTTTCCACCACAGAAATGTGAGGAAAATGCTTTTTTTTCCAATTTCTTAGCTTTGCAGGGGATTCTGCATAAGAGAACCTGGGGGTAGGCAGTCGAGTCACCCCATCCTGAATTCCCCTGGGTGTCTACTTTTCAAAAATATATAGCTTTGCTAGGTTTCCCTAGGTGCCGGCAGAGCTAGGGTTCAAAAACAAAAGGTAGTCTCTTTGCCCAAAAAGGGCACAATTTCACTGCAAAATTGAGTTGTGACCGTGTTGCGTTTTGCGCTGTTTCCTGTCGCAGGCACTATTCAGAACTAGGCAAGTGAGGTAGTATTTTTTTCGGGAGACCCAGGGGAATGCTGGGTGGGTGGAAATTTGTTGATCCACGCAGATTCCGGAACTTTCCACCACAGAAATGTGAGGAAAATGCGTTTTTTTTTCCAATTTCTAAGATTTGCAAGGGATTCTGGGTAAGAGAACCTGGGGGTAGGCAGTCGAGTCACCCCATCCTGAATTCCCCTGGGTGTCTACTTTTCAAAAATATATAGGTTTGCTAGGTTTCCCTAGTTGTCAGCAGAGCTAGGGTTCAAAAACAAAAGGTAGTCTCTTTGCCCAAAAAGGGCACAGTTTCACTGAAAAATTGAGTTGTGACCACGTTGTGCTTTGCGCTGTTTCATGTCGCTGCCACTATGCCTAACAACGCAAGTGAGGTACCATTTTTTTTGGGGGACCTGGGGGAACGCTGGGTGGGTGGAAATTTGTTGATCTACGCAGATTCCAGAACTTTCCACCACAGAAATGTGAGGAAAATGTGTTTTTTTGTCATATTTTTAGCTTTGCAAGGGATTCTGGGTAACAAAACCTGGGGATAGGCAGACGAGTCACCCCATCCCAAATTTCCCTGCGTGTCTAGTTTTCAAAAATGTATAGGTTTGATAGGTTTCCTTAGGTGCTGGCAGAGCTAGGGCTAAAAAACAAAAGGTAGTCTTTTCCTCCAAAATGGGCAAGATTTCACTGGGAAATTGAGGTGCGTCCAAGTTGCGTTTTGCGCTGTTTCCTGTCGCAGCCACTATGCCTACCCACGCAAGTGAGGTACCATTGTTTTCGGGAGACCTGGGGGAACGTTGGGTGGGTGGAAATTTGTTGATCCACGCAGATTCCAGAACTTTCCACCACAGAAATGTGAGGAAAATGCTTTTTTTTCCAATTTCTTAGCTTTGCAAGGGATTCTGGGTAAGAGAACCTGGGGGTAGGCAGTCGAGTCACCCCATCCTGAATTCCCCTGGGTGTCTACAAATTTCAAAAATATATAGGTTTGCTAGGTTTCCCTAGGTGCCGGCAGAGCTAGGGTTCAAAAACAAAAGGTAGTCTCTTTGCCCAAAAAGGGCACAATTTCACTGCAAAATTGAGTTGTGACCATGTTGCGTTTTGCGCTGCTTCCTGTCGCAGGCACTATTCAGATCCAGGCAAGTGAGGTAGCATTTTTTTTAGGAGACCCGGGGGAACGCTGGGTGGGTGGACATTTCTTGATCTACGCAGATTCCAGAACTTTCCACCACAGAAATATGAGGAAAATGTGTTTTTTTGTCATATTTTTACATTTGCAAGGGATTCTGGGTAACAAAACCTGGGGGTAGACGGACGAGTCACCCCATCCTGAAATTCCCTGGGTGTCTAGTTTTCAAAAATGTATAGGTTTGCTAGGTTTCCCTAGGGGCTGGCAGAGCTAGGGCTCAAAAACAAAAGGTAGTCTTTTCCTCCAAAATGGGCAAGATTTTACTGGGAAATTGAAGTGCGTCCACGTTGCGTTTTGCGCTGTTTCCTGTCGCAGCCACTATGCCTACCCAAGCAAGTGAGGTACCATTGTTTTCGGGAGACCTGGGGAAACGTTGGGTGGGTGGAAATTTGTTGATCCACGCAGATTCCAGAACTTTCCACCACAGAAATGTGAGGTAAATGTGTTTTTTTTGTCAAATTCTTTGCTTTGCAAGGGATTCTGGGTAACAAAACCTGGTGGTAGGCAGTCGAGTCACCCCATCCTGAATTCCCCTGGGTGTCTAATTTTCATAAATGTATAGGTTTGCTAGGTTTCCCTAGGTGCTGGCAGAGCTAGGGCTCAAAAACAAAAGGTAGCCTTTTCCTCCAAAATGTGCAAGATTTCACTGTGAAATTGAGGTGCAACCACGTTGCGTTTTGCGCTGTTTCATGTCGCTGCCACTATGCCTAACAACGCAAGTGAGGTACCATTTTTTGGGGGGGACCTGGGGGAACGCTGGGTGGGTGGACATTTCTTGATCCACGCAGATTCCAGAACTTTCCACCACAGAAATGTGAGGAAAATGTGTTTTTTTGTCAAATTCTTTGCTTTGCAAGGGATTCTGGGTAACAAAACCTGGTGGTAGGCAGTCGAGTCACCCCATCCTGAATTCCCCTGGGTGTCTTCTTTTCAGAAATGTATAGGTGTGCTAGGTTTCCCTAGGTGCTGGCAGAGCTAGGGCTCAAAAACAAAAGGTAGTCTTTTCCCCCAAAATGGGCAAGATTTCACTGTGAAATTGAGGTGCAACCACGTTGCGTTTTGCGCTGTTTCATGTCGCTGCCACTATGCCTAACAACGCAAGTGAGGTACCATTTTTTTCGGGGGACCTAGGGAAACGCTGGGTGGGTGGAAATTTGTTGATCCACGCAGATTCCAGAACTTTCCACCACAGAAATGTGAGGAAAATGTGTTTTTTTGTCATATCTTTAGCTTTGCAAGGGATTCTGGGTAACAAAACCTGGGGGTAGGCAGACGAGTCACCCCATCCTGAATTCCCCTGGGTGTCTAGTTTTCAAAAATGTATAGGTTTACTAGGTTTCCCTAGGTGCTGGCAGAGCTAGGGCTCAAAAACAAAAGGTAGTCTTTTCCTCCAAAATGGGCAAGATTTCACTGGGAAATTGAGGTGCATACACGTTGCGTTTTGCGCTGTTTCCTGTCACAGCCACTATGCCTACCCACGCAAGTGAGGTACCATTTTTTTCGGGAGACCTGGGGGAACGTTGGGTGGGTGGAAATTTGTTGATCCACGCAGATTCCAGAACTTTCCACCACAGAAATGTGAGGAAAATGTGTTTTTTCTGTCATATTTATAGCTTTGCAAGGGATTCTGGGTAACATAACCTGGGGGTAGGCAGACGAGTCACCCCATCCTGAATTTCCCTGGGTGTCTAGTTTTAAAAAATGTATAGGTTTGCTAGGTTTCCCTAGGTGCTGGCAGAGCTAGGGTGCAAAAACTACAGGTAGGCACTTTGCCATAAAAGGGTCAATTTGTAACTGCAAAATTGAGGTGTGACCACGTTGCATTTTGCGCCGTTTCCTATCGCAGGCATAAGGCCGACCCACACAAGTGAGGTACCGTTTTTATCAGGAGACTTCGGGTAATTCAGATTTGTAAATCAACTGTTATTACCAATTGAGTTTTCTTGCATTTCTCCCTTTCAATGACAGTTATAGTGTAAAAAAAAATGTTTTTGAAAAATGACCAATAATTCTCAAGCTAGTATGAGTATTCCCAAATTTGAAAATGTGCAATTATATACTGTTTCTGAACTCTATATTTTGTACCCAATTCAGAAATACATAGGTGTCTTTCATACAGATTTTTCCATGTATACATTTTCCAAGACAAAGTGCTCTATACCCAGAAAAAGAAAAAAAAACATTGCAAGTTGCTGCTCAGTTTTTGGATCTGAGTTCGTCGTGTTCTTGGTGAAACTACAAGTCCTATATATCCCCACAACCAGGGGGGTCTAACGGATGTAACAGTATATTGTTTTCCAAGAGCTGTCAAGATTAGAAAAAGTTATAGGTGAAAACGTTGAGACAAAAGGCTGTTTTTTTCAACAAATTTTCAATTATTCCAAGATTTAACTGTTAGTTTCGATAAATAATCCTTCATGGATTTACACAAACGACCCCTTTCTGAATTCAGAATTTTGTTTACTTTTCGAAAATGTACAGCTGTCTAGGATCCATTATTGCTTTCAAACTCTTTTCTACCATTAACTGGAAGGAGGTGGAAAGCTCTAAAAATAGCAAAAATAGGCTATGTCCCAGAAAAATGCCAAAACTGTGTGAAAAATGTTGGTTCTCTGAAAAAAGACTGTCATTCCCTAAAAGCTGAGAAAACGGAGATTTCAGCCCCACAAACTCTTTTTTGATACCATTTTCAGGGAAAAACCCAGAGGCTTTCATTTGCAGCCTGTTTTTCCCATTTTTCAGAAAAAAACAAATAATTCACTATATTTTGGTTAATTTCTGGGACACCTCCAAGGGAATCCACAAACCCTGGGCGCCTTTGGAATCCACATGATGTTGGAAGAAAAGGACGCAAATTTGGCGTGAATACCTTATGTGGTCAAAAAGTTACAGGGGCCTAAGCGCACACTACCTCAAATTGCCAAAAAAGGGCTCAGCACAGGAGGGGAAAAGGCCTAGCAGCGAAGGGGTTAATTATGCGGAAACAGAGAATAAATTGTATAAGAAAAATGTGTGCTTTGCACTTATCACTCCACATTTTAAAGTGAAGTAAGCTTTGTTCAAACCCTTGCGTGCTGCGGACGGCCTCCGGCCATCCGACGTGACACTGGGCGTGTGTGGAGGATGGCCGGGATCTGTCCGAACCCCATGTATTCATTGATTCACCCGCACAGTGGGGGAATTCGCGCAGCGCGCAAGGAGTTAAACGAACTGTAAACTGATAAAAGTTTGCAACATGCCTTCATGAGGAGTCCGAAACCGAGGCGTAAATTATAACAAAGGTCTTTCATGGAGAGAAGACGGGAGGAAAGCATTCCATTCTTATCTTAAAGGCCGAAGGCCGCAGTGGGACTGCCACTGAGCTGTGTATTTCAGTCTTTCTACACTGTAATAGTGTGTTAATTCAGCACAAATATATATACTGCTTTGAAAGTTCAAACACATTTTCTAAATTAAATGTACATTCTATAGTGAGGTTAAATCTAAACTAAACACATTTTTTAACCACCCTGGATTAATTAATTGAACATGGTATTACATGAAATCACTTTAGACTGAAAGCATTTGACCAGGCCTCATTCATGTGTCATGTGTTTTCACTATGCACCAAAATTCTGTGTGCCTTTCTTGAAATGCAGTCTGTCTGAAACTTAAAACAGAGCAATGACTAAATCTAGGTTAAATCTAGGCTCCATCAGTATCATTTCACTTTTTGAAATGATCACCTGTTGTAATAGTGTACTTTTGTAGGGTTATAGAGAACAAACTACTGGGAAACAATGGAGCGCTTAACAGAAAAGCAAGAGCCAAGGAACATTGTTGAAAATACCTACAGGGAGGAGGAGAAAAGGTGGATAAGCTGGAGTGAGGAGATAGGCTTTTTATGAAGAGAGGAATTGCAAACCGGGTATTTTGCTCCAGGCTATGAGCCTGGAGCAAAATACCATTAGGTAGATATATGATGGCATGCAGACAGAGGAGGGAGATACATTCAACGTAATTTTATCGAAGCATGAATATTCTTCATACTTTATTGTATAGAAGTAATATCCTCTTTATCTTCATGTTAATACCTTATGCTACTGTTACTTTATCACACACCATTTTCCAATTAATTGGGCCCTTGGCTCATTATACACACAATATGGTCCACATGGGGGATGCATCTTGTTACCTTCTGATCTAACTCAGGTAAATCTGCAGTGGGCGTTCAGATTTTTTGACTCTTGGTCAGTTGATATTCATCTGTCATAAGTACACTTAAAACAGACCTCATGTGGTTATCAGTGCTTACATTGTTATAATGTTATGTGTCTTTTGAGTGTATAGCTGTACTGGCTCTTCCAGTCTCTAGAAATAAGAACACCCGCAAAGGGGTAGCTTCTAGTCATGTTGGCATGTATTCTGATTTTTTCACGGTCGGTGGGGTTGTCTTCGGGTGCAGCGCAAACATGTTTAGAAGGGTAACTGACAAATGTGAGCAGTACACAGCATTTAAAGCACGAACATCTTCTCTGGCAATATAGTCACACCCACACAAAGAAAGTGGTGCCATGTTTATAAATAAAGGTGGAAACAGTGAGATCTCTAGCACAAAACGACGTTTAGGTCCCCATAATTGTTTTCAAGATTTTTTGACAGGATAAATGACATCTAAATTCCACATATTCCACTTTTACGAAAATGTTAAAAGGAGAAATCTTCAGAAATGTAAGGCATATTAGGATCTTTTGGTGTTACACAGTAGTAAAAACACTGATAAAACAATGTTGGTAATTCGAGAATAAAAGAAAAAAGTATTTTTTTCTGGCACGTCATCATCAAAGTGTAAATACAAATATGGCAAATGTTTCTTACATTCCTAAATTTTGTTCATATAACTATTTTCCTGCATTTTTTAAAGTGGGCCACACATTATAAAAGTCTTACAGTCTCATTACATTATGTATTATAACTACACGTTGTTGACAGGGACATTTGCTTTTTCAGATCTGTTTGTGGTATTTTAATTGCAAGAGGCAAAAGGCAACATGAAAGGCAAATATTCAGCCTAAAATTTGGTTCTTCTCCCTATTACCATCAAGACTGTTTTTCTTCCCTTAGATCAAGGAGTTTTCGCTAGACCTTGGATTTTGAAGCACTGTAAAAATTCAAGGCTCTTACAGCCAAATATAGATAAATAATAATTCGCTCTAAAAGGGGTATGGACAATGTATATAGACCAAAGAACCTCCTTCCGCACATTATGGGTATCATGCATGTAGACGAATAAGGCTGTAGAGTGAGATCCTTTATAGGTCATGGAACTCCGAGGCAACTTGAAATATCGTCTGGCAGAGGTTATAATATTCCTAATAATACCGGGTCACAACATCACTTTTCTCACAGACCTCTTAAGTATGCTGGGACTTGCTCCGTCATATAAAGGCGGTAGTATAGTTGCAACATGAAGAATAATAGCAGAATTCATGGGGAGAATTCAAACACATCAAACAAAAGTTAGTAATTTGTTGCATAACCATTTCAGAATCAGTTTACTGTAAATCAGATTTGAAGATTTAAAAAGAGCTGTAGCTCAGACTACATAATGAACTGCACAGAGAACCTTTTATTCCTGCAGTCAACTATGTGCAAAAAACAAACAGTGCCACAAGTTTCTCCTTTATTTTGGGCACTGATGATTTTAGCGATACACAAGAGAGCCCCCGCTGACAAGCACTAAAGCTTGGCATCATCATCCACACCCTAGACATTCCCACCCAGGTCAACTCTGTCGCCACACCCTGCTTCCACACACTCACAAATAGATAGAGCAAATACCGTATCTTTCATCCATCTCATACAATCTTACCCTGAAAATTGATTTGTGACATTATTTTACAATAATGACAAATCTGTGTCAGGTTATCAGAGTTAAGAAAACACACAAACGAAACTCGATTTAAATACTGCATCGTAAAAGCCTGCAGAATGTTACACCTAGATTTCTGGTAACTCTTAACAGTCAATTATATTGGCATATGACTTCATGCAGAGATGAATATGGTAAATAAATACCCATAACAATTTTCATGTGTTACAAAAACGGTTAATAACACTAGAATGTGCACTGTGAGCACTGACATTGCATATTGAGATTATATTAACCTGACGGGAAAAAATAGATGTTACAGAAAGTGAGGTTATAATTTGTGCTTCATAAAAGGTTATTTCAAATGTGCTTTCAAACCCTGAATGATGTATTAACCTATAACGTGCAAAGAAACGTACAAAATTAGACGCAAAATATTAGTGAAAAAGATTTCTTTTTTTATGGGTACCTTATACTTACATGCCTAATTGAAGAACTAATGTACCGTTCTAAATAATGTGAGATTCATATTTTAGCACAAATTCATTGTGCATAAGCTGCGTTTCATGAGGTCCTCAAAACGTGCTTTTTCTCCTAGTATGAACTGAAAAGTCTGAAGCCTATGGGAACCTTATGTAAAGTTTCTACTTGTATTCTAACACTCAAATGATTCCATTCATTTTTTTCTATCTTACTTGACTAGACTCGCAACAAAATTGTTATTTACTAGAGCACAATTCTTGCAAAAGGCCTGACGAGTGATGGGATCATTGACTCGCCCACTTCCCAAGTGTCACAGCCAATCATATGACTAAAGGAAGTGGTCTTAAGGAAAATGCAATTGTCAGCTGCTTAGTGTGCATGCAAGTTAGAAGTGTTTTAATTGAATGTGGGACTAACATGATAAGTGTGTATCCCATCACTACTAACTTGCTCTTAACAATGGCCACATCTGTCACAGCAAGATTTTTCATGCAACCAGGCATAGCTGCCACTACTGGAACCCAGTGTTGCGGAAAATATACTACAGGCTCTTTGCATCACCATGGCGTTGAGCAAAACCATAAAACGTGCGGCCTTCTTTTTCATGACAAAAATAGCTAAGAGTCCTTCTTATAGTTAGGCATTCCAACTGAGTTTGCTGTACACAAACAGTGTTGCAGCTTGTAGGAAAGGGCCTCTTTTTGAATGGTTAGCCCTACTTTTTGCCTGATGTGATTTTGAGATGTAAGTGCACCGGGTCCCCTAACCAGGTTCCCAGTACCAGACCTCTTTCCCAAGCACTGTAGCATGATTAAAACCACTTCCGTTACCCCATTAGGTCCCTAGTAAATGGTACCCATGATCAAGCTAATATCGTCCTTCAAGATCAATACCATCTCATATGCGGACGAAATACAACTTATCTTGATCTTGGATAATGACACCACTGAGGCGGAAGAAAACTTCAGAAATTGTCTCTCAGCAACCTTCAAATGAATGAATAACAACCATCCGAGATGTAACTCTGAAAAAACAGAGATCCTGCCGTTTGGTAAACAAAGCCCCTTCATGCCTAAATTTTGGTGGCCACAAAATGCCACCCCTCACCCTAATACAATAAACACAGCCAGAAATTTAGGAATAAAATTTGACACCACCCTATCTTTCAAACAACAATCCTTGGCAGTTGCGGACACATGTTTCCAGATTATAAAAAGTCTAAAGAAATTCTTTGACTTGCTTTCCCTCTCAGCTAGGCAAACTGTTGCTGTTGCACTTATTACATCCAGACTGGATTACTGTAACAGCCTTTATGCAGGAACCAACAAATCAGTCATGCGCAAGCTTCAGATGGTCCAACATGCGGCTGCACAGTTGGAATTGAAGTGGCCTAGGAAATCATCTGCCTCCACTGCATTAGACATCTTGCACTGGTTACCAGTTCACAAACGTGTTCTGTTTAAGGTCATTAGTATTACCTCTAGGGCCTTTCACTCACGTGACCCACAATATCTTCAAACTTGCTTCAAGCAATACGTTCCCGTCCGCAGCTTAACATCATCCAACGCTAATCTGTTGACTAATCCAACTTTCAGATTAGTGTCAAAGGGCGGAAAATCACTGGCAGTAATGGGCTCAAAGGCATGGAATCAACTTCCATCTCAGTTCCGCCAGATTGCTTCTGAGTCGGTATTTCGGAAAGCCCTCAAAACTTTGATCTGAATAGCCTACCTACTTTTGTTATGAGCAGTAAACCATTTGTTCTTCTTTCTTCTGTGGTTTCCGTATTAGTGCCAAGATGCTCCCTGGAGTGATAGTAGCGCTATATAAGTGTGCCATTACATTACCCCTAGTACCTAGAGCATGGGCTCTGAGGATGATCCTCTGAGACTGCAGCACTGGTTGTGCCACCCCAGGGACTGCTCACTAAGGCCATGCACTCTGCCACTGCAGGTTGAGTGTCTTGGTGCAGAGAAATCTGAAGAGTCGACATGACACAAAGCCCTGTGTGCCATTCCACCCATGCAATGCATACAATGTAGGTAGGTCACTCCTACTGCAGTGCTTTAGCCCGAAGACATAGTGCACTATAGCCTATGTGAGGGCATATAAGCATGAGCAGATATGCCCCTACAATGTCCAGTCTACTCTGAGATGTTGTCAGTGAACAGGGAAGGCGTAAAACGCACATGGGCTGGATGCTTGTCAGCACGTTTTTCCTAGTTCCATGATGGCTTCACTGATTTCTAAGATGTTTGGTACCAAATGTCCTATCTTTATAAATCTTCACTGATGCCAGTGTGGGATGCATTATTAAATTCACACAGTAGACCCTTTTAGACGGCCATCTGAAAACCTACCAAGAAGTTGTTTGGTCTCTGACTTGTTTCTCCACTTTGCCACCACAAGACATGTTTCTGACCTCATGGGTGTCAGAGGACAGAAACAAAGCCAGCTCTGGGTGTTGGTGCTTCACTCCTCCTCCAGGGCAGGATGTCCTTCCTGGGCAGGAGGCTTCAAAGGCGATGCCGCCTTTGAAATCAAACCCCGAAACCTCCAGATAATGGGGGAAGTCAAGCCCGCTTTCCTGCTCCACTTTTGGTGGGAGGAAAGGGAGGAATATTAGTCCCCACTACGCCTGCACCACTCCTAGGACTGGGAAGGCAAGGTGAACCCCTCTCCTGAAATTCCACAATCTTGGAATGGTGGAGAAACAGCCTATCAGGGCTAGGATAGTGCCCCTTCTCACAGGAAGTGGTCACTAGAGGGTGTAGACACCCTAAAGGTCTGTAGCCCATTGGCTACTACCTATCTCCCCTTGTAATGCCCTTAAATTGAGTGGTTAGGTGGCACCCTGAGACCTGAGATTTAGAATCAATGGACAAGAGAAGACCAGGACAAAGAAGACCTATTGCAGGAGAACTGAAGCTCTGCTAAAGAAGAAAAAGGCGCCAAACCTTGTCTGCTTACCAAGGAGTTGACAATCGCTGCCTGCAATGTTGTCCTAAACCTGAAAGGACTCCAAGAAACCTGAAGCACTTCCAGCATTAAACAAATCATCAAGAAGCTCCCTTGGAATCAAGGTGTCACCCCGCTGGCACCAACCCGTGAAGTCCAGTATGTTGACTTGCTGCTCCCCAAAGACATCGACACAGCACCAAAGCAAGAAAAGGAACAATAGCTCTGGAGGGTCAGATCTGCCTCCCCGCCAAGTTTGGAGGCACCAGGACCTACAGAAGCCACGGCATACCAATACCAGAGTTACAGGACCCTCAACAGCAAACACCAAGAAGCATCGAGGGACATTGTGACACCCAAGGCATACTTTCTGAGTGGCTCAGCTGTCCCTAGATTGCTTCTCCAAGTTGCCTGCTCCTGACCATGAGGACTTCAAGATGCACAATGCACAGCTAACATCTTTGCTCTGCACCCAGCCCCGGCATCAACTAACCTGCTGTGTTGCCATGGTCCCCTAGCCTTTGTGACCTTCTCCCTCAAAGGAGCTCCATCGAACTGACCTGCAGAGTGTTTTCAAGTGGCCCCCTTTGTCTTTGCCCACCAGCTTCCATGACCCTCAGCACTCTGCTCCTGGTTGATCCAGTATGCTCCCGAACTTCTCCTGCTGGAACTTTGGACCAAGTTCCCGACATTGACCTAGCATTGCCTGAATTTATATACATTTTTGTACCTTTTTTCCAATGTTTCCCATGATGCGTAATTGCGCACAAAAGTGATATATTTTCGGAAATGCAAAAAATGTTACTTATCTTACAAGTGTGCTCTGAAAAATCCTATACAAATGTATATTATTTTTATAAATTGGACTCCGATTTATTCTTGAGTGTGAGTCATTTATTGCCTTTGTGGAGTACAACGAAGTCTTAACACCATCCCCTGATAAGCCTACCTGCTCACTCACACTACCACAAAAAGAGCCTTAGATTTATTTGCTTTTACCTCTGTATACCATTTTGGTACACTATTTAGAGAGCCAGTTTCCTACACAGCTCTAGGAAGGCTTTCATGCATTCATCATCCCAGGGTACCGGACCAGTAATATCCTTGCACATCAGTCTGTAGAGTCTTTTCAATCAAGGAAAAGTTGGATATCCAACGACTATAGTAGCCTACCATTCCTAGAAACATCCTCACTTCTCTCTGAGTCATAGGTGCTGTAACCTGCAATCTCCACAACCACTTCCTAAATACTACCTAAGAAAAGAAAAGGACATACCCACTATCTCACACCCTAAAATAAAATTATCTGTAGAGTTGTTAACGAGTTTCTGTGAAAAGGCAAACCAGAATTTAGGGGGAGGATTATTTTTAAAAAACCCATTCATGGTGCATAATTCTGTGTCATCAACTTTCAGGATTAATAAGAGCCATCTACCCTCAGAGTTCTTTCCAGTGAAATTAGTGTTATATTTAAGTGTTTATGACCTAAAATAGCTACACCACCTTTATTGGCAGAGGCAGTAGAATAGAAAGTGTCTCCAACCCATTGTTTCTTTAGTTTAAGTATATTATTGTCCGGCAGATGGGTTTCTTGTGGTAGGACTAATTGTCCTTTAAGTCAAACCAAGTGAGACAATATTCGCTGTCTCCTACTGGAATTCTTCACACCTTTAACATTCCAAGTAATAATTTTAAGGTTCATTCAGTCCTTTATGGGTCTAATAGTTTTATCTACTGCCAGTGCCTTGTACAATAGGTAATAATTACAGATTAAGAGAGAGGAAAGAAGAGAAAAATCATAAAAAGAGAAAGAAAACAGGAACTTATATATGAAAAAGTCCCAAACACATGAGATGAAACAAAGAAGAAGTGACTAACAAGCCAGTTGCCACATTAAGCATTACCACAAAGAAAACACACACCATTCTCTCCCCGACATTCTAGCCATCCTCCCCGACTCCTATTATGCCCTCCGGGCTGACCGCCCCGACGGCAAGACCGGGGGGGATGTTGCCATGATTGCTCGATCCACTCTTCAATTCCAGCTTCTCTCCCAACTATCTATAGCTGGGGTGGACTTTCTGGTCGCCCGCTCCACTAATCTTTCCGCGCCTCTTACTGTCGTCCTTGTCTATCGCCCTCCCCTGAGCATGCCTCTGTTTGTGGCCTCCCTGCAGGAACTCCTCGCTACGCTCGTAGTTAACAACTCTTCTGTTCTCCTGCTAGGTGACTTTAATTACTGGCCTGGTGACCCCAGGGAGGACTTAGCGTCCAAGGACTTCACGGCCACTCTCTTATGTCTCAACCTCAAGTCCCATGTATCGATCCCTACTCACAATCTTGGACATATTCTGGACCAAGTCTGGTCATCCCAGGACATAGTTTCCCCCCCCAGCATCCTCCCTTGTACCTGGTCCGACCATTCGCTCATTTCCTTCACTATCAACATTGGTTCCCCTCACAAACCCCCTCGTCCCAAGAATGTTTTTTCACGTAGCTGGAATCGCGCTGACTTGTCTTCCCTTTCTCATTCCCTTGCTTCTTCCCCTCCCGATCTTAATGGCATTTCCCTTGACTCACAGGCCGCTGCTGTTGGCAAGTGGTTATCTTCCGCTTGCGATCTAGTAGCCCCTCTCAAGTTAGTTAAGTCCATTCGTCCTCACGAGGCTCACCGTTGGTTTAACTCTGAGCTTAAGGTCCTCAAATTGGAACTTAGACGCTCTGAGCGCCTCTGGCGCCGTAGCTACTGCCCCGACCTCAAGGCCAAACACAAATCTCTTCTTAAAGAGTACAAGAATGCCATTCTGGTGACTAAGACCAAGTATTTCTCCGAACAAGTAATCCTTTCGGCTAACAAATCTAAAGAGATCTTCTCCTTGGTCAACAATTTGGCCACCTCTGATCGTGCTTGTCCTAACTTTATTCCCTCCCAGGCCCTCTGCTCTTCTCTAAACGACTTCTTCATCGAGAAGATCGTTAAAATTAAATCCAACATTTCCATCACTCCTTTTACTCCACTTCATTCGCCCCCCTCTGTATCTAAATCTTCCTTTTCCTCTTTCTCGCCCCTCTCCCTGGATTCCTTCTTAGCTCTGCTCACAAAAATAAAGTCTGGCTCTCCCACTGATTGTGCCCCTGCTCGCATTCTTAAAACTCTCTTCTCTTCTTGCCCTGCTACCCCCCTTTCCCTCCTTAATGCTTCTCTTTCTACTGGACTGGTTCCTTCTTCATTTAAATCTGCCATTGTTTCCCCCATTCTTAAAAGGCCTGGTCTTGATTCTTCTCTCCCTTCTAACTTCAGGCCCATCTCTCTTCTTCCCTTTCTTGCCAAAATTCTGGAATCCTACGTCACCTCCTGTCTTTCTACTTATGTCGAACAGAACCAACTCCTTGCTTCTCACCAAGCAGGTTTCCGCTCGGATCATTCAACCGAATCTGTGGTGCTCGCCGTTCTCGACGAGCTGAAAGCCAAGGCTGACACCAACTCTCCCCAAGCTTTGGTTCTCCTCGACCTGTCCGCTGCGTTTGACACGGTCGACCATAACATTCTTTTGGACCGTGTCAGCGCAGCGGGCATACGAGGCCCTGCCCTTTCCTGGATCACGTCCTTTTTAACAGGACGTTCACAAGCTGTCCACCTCCCCGGCTTCTCTGCTCTTCCCCTCCCCGTGCCCTGTGGGGTTCCCCAAGGTTCCTCCCTCTCTCCTCTTCTTTTCAATCTTTACATTCATCCACTTATTTCTTCTCTTCTTGAGCTGGGGGTCTCTGTGTATAACTACGCAGACGACCTCCAGCTCGTCTTTGATCTTTCTTCTTCTTCTCACTCCCTATCTTTTTTTCGCTCCACCATGGTCTTTATTTCTGGGTGGATGAGCGCCAATCACCTCAAGCTCAATCCAGATAAGACTGAGCTTGTCCTGACTGGCGGCTCATCCAGCCCCTGGTCCTCTGCTTTTTGGCCCCCTACTCTTGGCCCCTCTCCCACCCCGGTTCCCTCCGTTAAAACATTGGGCATTAAGGTCAGCCAGGACCTGTCCATGCACGGCCAGGTCAGTGCCGTAGTGTCCTCCTGCTTTCTCTCCCTTCGGCTGATCCGAAAAATTTCTCGTTTCTTTTCTCTTGACTCCCTTAAAATCATCATTTCTGCCCTTATCACTTCCCGCCTTGATTATGGTAACAGCTTGTTCGCGGGTATCCCTGCCTACGAGACCCGCCACCTTCAAGCAATCCAAAATCAGGCTGCCCGTCTCATCTTTCACTTGCCCAAAACCCATCACATCACTCCTGTCCTCAAATCCCTTCACTGGTTACCCATCCTGCAGAGATCCTTGTTCAAACTAGGCTGCCTTGTTTATCGGGCCCTTGATCACTCTGCACCGGCGTTCATCAACTCTCTGATTTCCCTCCACACCCCTGTCCGCACTCTCCGTTCATCTTCCTCTGCCCTCCTCACTGTTCCCCGTTTCCACAAAACTCGCACTGGTGGAACTAGATTCTCTGTTCTTGCACCCCGGTTTTGGAATTCCCTTCCTCTCTCTATGCGTTCTATCCCTATCTTTTCACACTTCCGTAAAGCGCTCAAAACTTTCCTGTTTGCCTTGGCCTACCCCCGCTAAACCTCCTGGCCCTGTCTGTTCTGTTCCCTAGAGCTCTCAGCGCCAGGAAGCCGTTTGGCCATCGTGCGCTCTATAAATAATGTCATTCATTCATTCATTCATTCATTCATTCATTCATTCATTCATTCATTCATTCATTCATTCATTCATTGAGCAGGGGTATTGGAATACCTAAGGGAAGACAAGCAAACCATGGCTCCAAATATTGTCATAAACAACGGCACCAATACCAAGGGAAAACTACGGCACCACAACCAGGAGAAAACAATAAAATGTAGTAAACTAATTAAGACCTATTCAAGATTGATCAGAATAAAGCACATAAAGATATCCATCACTTACCTACAAAGATAATACAAGCACTGACGAAAGAAAAAATGACATAAAACGACATGAGATCCAATGAACATGAAGACTAGAACACACAGCACTATTATGACAGGGTCAAGCAATTCCAAGAGAACCTGCAAGAAGACAATGAATCCTATTAAAAGAGAAGATAACAAAAGTAATACGTAATATAGATATAAACACCAAATCAGAAAGGCTTTAAAGATAACAGAAGAGTCCACCAGTAAAAGAAACAAAATAAACGTATCCATTAGCATGAGCACCAAAATCCCTATCCTCCATTCTATGTTGTCGAAGAAAGTCTTATAAAATAGCAGGAATAGGTGTATGTACCTGTTTTATCCTTGTAGGTAACCTGGAAGAAACATGAGTGTACAAGCCCATATTTACTGTTCAAAGCCCTAAGCTGAGGTTGCAATGCTAGAAATAGTTTCCTTCTGATGGCAGTTGCATTTGATACATTCTGCGAGATATAAACTGTGTTTCTATACTATTGAAGATTCTTTTAGAGTTTTGTGGTATTTACACTCTCCATCAGATTCAAATATTAAAGGATAGCAGAATACTAGATTAAGGTGCAGATTAATTCTTTGAATCCTGATGATGAGCTCTTGGAAATTACTATGAACAATCTTTGGTAATATTGTCTAGAAAATGAGGCCTTCCAACCCTCTGGTATACCATAAAGTTTGAGATTGTTTCTCTGATTTCTGTTTTTCAAATTTTCTTTGACCTTTTTAAGCACATCAATGTATTTTGCTATTTGTATAATAGCATGGAGCCTTCAACGTCACTAAGAGGCTGTTGCAGAGTATTTATTTGTTTGTCAAGAAAAGACCATTGTTCTTCTAGTGTCTATTAGGTAGCATTGGTTTAGATCACAAACGGTTGTAGGGTTTGTAATTCATCCAACAAATCATCCAGTGTTAATGTTGAGGGATATTTAGGCCTCTTGACAGGACTTGTAGTAATTATCTTTTTCGAAACGGCTCCTGAAGCTTGAGAGGGTGTAACAACATCTTGCATGAAGTCTTGATTATCCATAGTAGGCAAGATTTTACCTTTCACCAAGTAGAATTATAGGTATGAATGACTCAGATCCACTATGAGCTTATTTACTACTCACATGTATTAATGGAACTCCAAGTAATTGTTATTTGAAGGCCTAAAGCTATATAATGAAAACACTTGTAGAGGATACAATCAAGCTCAATGACAGTAGCCTATTACTCGTACCATGACATCATGCAGATAGCTGAAGGAAACCAGCAGTTCCATGGAATGAAAAAAGCAAAACTCATCACAACAAACTGACAAAATGCTGGTAGGTGGCCTGCTTCTGAAGATGTTGAAAACAAAAGGAGCCTAGGCTGAAAGCATATAGGGCCTAAAAAAGGCCAGAAATTACCTTTTTGTGAGGAACTAAAATGTTTTAAACGGAAAGATCAAAAGTGACCCCTCCAGGAACAAACAAAATGGCGAGCGGAGATCTCTCCAAGCCCAACTGTGTGAGAAATCAGGACCTGTTTGCAGAGTCCTTCCAGTTTTTGTCGCCATTGAGCCTACTAGGTGCTGGTTTTCTGACACTGATTGTGCCCTGGGCTTCTCTAACCAGACCCAGGGCCTGTGCTCTGATTAAGGAACATGATAATGAGATATAATTACAATTGGTACTGACAACCTACCTGTAAGTCCCTAGCACATGGTAGGGCATGTAGGTTTAGAGGCCCAGTACACTTAATGTACTTAAGTGAGCACTAATGGAGTTCCTGCTGTCATTGTAATAGCCAGCCCTGCCTTGCAGGCTCTTTAAAGTTGAATCATATGTAAATCGACTTTGGAATTAAAAGTACTTCCAAAGTGGTAATTTACTTTATTCTTACATATGTCATCTTAAGGTCTTCCCTTGATGCCCCAGGGCTAGGGTAGGGTAGTGTGCCTTGAAATTGTAAGCAGGGACATTATAAAACATGTTGTATGTGCTATTTTGAGGGGAAAACTGACAATTTCGTTTTTTCCCTATTGTAATGCATTGTCTCCATAGGCTAACATGGGAATAATTTAATAAAGTATAACTATTGATAGAAAGGAGCTAAACACATAATTCAAGGAGTTAAAATGATATATATGATAAATCCAGCAACTGTTAGATTTATGATAACTATTACAGAAAAGACATTATAGAAATGTATTTTCTGTTAGTCAAAGTCCAGCTTTCCAGCTACCCTCTCCTGAACCAAGTCGTCTTAATGAGGTGTGAAGTGGCCTGCTAGGGAGACAAAGGATTCATGTGGGAGGAAAAGTGAACCTGCAGAAGGCAGGATGAGAGTGCTTTTTAAAGGGAGAATAACACTTTGTGACAGCACAGGCTCACTCCACATCCTGCACCTCCAGCCCACCCTAGCCCCTGTAATTAGATTAGGGAAAGGACGGGAAGGAGAGTGTTAGGAAATTTAGCCACGCCAGTGGGATGGCCTAGCCTGATCTAACCTTGCAGGAGAAATTTTCACCGCCTTGGACTGTGGAAGAATATGCTACACTTTGGAGGAAGTGGTCCTACACCTAAGTGACACCCTCTATCCCACTGGTCAGGGTTGCCCACCTGCTTGATGCCCATGATCACTGCATAAATATGGAAGGTTCCCAAGCAACTCAAATCCCTGCCTGGAATAATTAAGAGAAGAATGACTACCCTGCTTGAACCCATGGTCTGCACCCCAAGAGGACTGCACTCATAAGAACAGCAACTGCCGCCCATTTGGGAACTACAGCACTAAGAACTTTCCCTTGCTTAAAAAGAGTTTAGGAGGTACTCCCTAAAAGCAACAGGTACAAAAGAGCTACAAGAGATCTGCTGTCTGAAACTTTAAGAAGAAGGACTGCCCTGCTGGAAACTGATTTGCACCCCAAAGCGTCCAGTGGACTTTTAAGGATTGGCAAAGTGCATTGTAGGAATTGTAGTCACAACATCCCAAGTACCATGTCAGAGATTGTAGACCCCTGGATTAAGCATGGGCGGAAAATCCGTTACGCTCGCGGATTTTGCGGATTTTTGGGAAATTCGCAATCCGCGAGATTTGAGAATTTCCCGCAAAATCCGCAAATTCGCACGCAGCGGATTTTTTTTGCGGCTCGCGTCGTTGGTGATACAATTTTTGCGGCGCGCGGCGTTTATCATCGTTTGCCGAGTTGTTTTTCTCGATATTTTGAGAGTGCTGCGCCATTTTGGATCTTGCTGTGTGATCCCGCGGGAATTTGGCGAGCGCGATTACGTCATCGCGGCTTGCCAACTTGCACAGCGAGAGTTTGTCAACGCGAGTACGGCGAGATCACGTCTCGCGGTACTTCGCAAATGCGAGATTTGAGATGCGGCGAGCAGCAACAATCTCGCACAAGCGAAAATATAAAATTTGCAATTCTGCACAAGAAATCCACCAGCAAGCAGCATAAACCTTCTTGAAATGATGATTTTTATCTGAATAACTCCTTAGGTTGACATTTGCCTGCACTTTTTTAGCGAGGAGTCCATTTTGGGCAGGGGGGGAGGGGGGTGGGAGGAAGGAAGTGCCCCACAGTCTTCAACTTCCTGTTCCTGTCCAGCAGGCTCCTCCCAGTGCTTTGTCCATCTCCTGGTCACTTTTCATTTGGATCTGGAGCTGGAAGGATTACTTTTTGTGGATGCTGCTGGATATTTGGATTTGAGGCCTTTTTGACTTTCTTTGGATCACTGTTGGATTAGAAATTTTACAAGTAAGTTTGTTTGGGGCATTACAGTTGCTGCAACTAAAATTTTGGAATTTTCGATTTTTGGGCTGTTTTGGGGCCTTTTGCCCAGGGGTACTCAGTGGTGGGTGGACTGAGTCTTTCTGTGGGTTGTCTTGAACTTAAACATCATGGAGGGCATGGATGGATTGGGATTGTGCTGATTTTTCAGTGATTTTTGTTTTTTGGGGCTGTACTTGTGGCCTTTTCACCAGGGGTATTTGAGTCTAGCATGGGCCTAGTCTTTCTGTAGGTTGTCTTGAATTTAAACATCATGGAGGGCATGGATGGATTGGGATTGTGCTGATTTTTCAGTGATTTTCGTTTTTTGGGGCTGTACTTGTGGCCTTTGCACCAGGGGTATTTGAGTCTAGCATGGGCCTAGTCTTTCTGTGGGCTGTCTTGAACTTAAACATCATGGAGGGCATGGATGGAATGGGATTGTGCTGATTTTGCAGTGTTTTTCGATTTTTGGGGGTGTTCATGGGGAGGGACAGGCCATGTGGCTGGTGGCCATTTTGAGTGCTGCTACAGGCACTGGCCATGTGCTGGGAGGCAAGTGGCCATTTTGAATGCAGGCTTTGTTGTTAGGCCTGCAACCATTTTGCCTACTTTTCAACCTTTATGCCCAGGGGTAGTGAGTCTTGCATGGGCCTAGTCTTTCTGTGGGTTGTCTTGAATTTAAACATCATGGAGGGCATGGATGGATTGGGATTGTGCTGATTTTTCAGTGATTTTCGTTTTTTGGGGCTGTACTTGTGGCCTTTTCACCAGGGGTATTTGAGTCTAGCATGGGCCTAGTCTTTCTGTGGGCTGTCTTGAACTTAAACATCATGGAGGCCATGGATGGAATGGGATTGTGCTGATTTTTCAGTGATTTTCGTTTTTTGGGGCTGTACTTGTGGCCTTTTCACCAGGGGTATTTGAGTCTAGCATGGGCCTAGTCTTTCTGTGGGCTGTCTTGAACTTAAACATCATGGAGGGCATGGGTGGAATGGGATTGTGCTGATTTTGCAGTGTTTTTCGATTTTTGGGGGTGTTCATGGGGAGGGACAGGCCATGTGGCTGGTGGCCATTTTGAGTGCTGCTACAGGCACTGGCAATGTGCTGGGAGGCAAGTGGCCATTTTGAATGCAGGCTTTGTTGTTAGGCCTGCAACCATTTTGCCTACTTTTCAACCTTTATGCCCAGGGGTAGTGAGTCTTGCATGGGCCTAGTCTTTCTGTGGGTTGTCTTGAATTTAAACATCATGGAGGGCATGGATGGATTGGGATTGTGCTGATTTTTCAGTGATTTTCGTTTTTTGGAGATGTACTGGTGGCCTTTTCACCAGGGGTATTTGAGTCTAGCATGGGCCTAGTCTTTCTGTGGGGTGTCTTGAACTTAAACATCATGGAGGGCATGGAGGGAATGGGATTGTGCGGATTTTTCTGTTTTTTTTTCGATTTTTTTGTGGTGTATAACTGAACTGATGTTCCTCTGTCTTCCATTGTTTTTAGGTGCACAAGACTCAAGAGAACCACCAGTGCCAGGAAGAAGTTCTGCAGCGGTGTGTGTGTGCAGCATAACGTCACGCGACGTCACGTCTGGCCTCAGACAACTCTACAATTCGTGCAACTGCGGCCTGCTGTCTGACCTGCTCTGAAGAAGATGGCCCCAAAAAAAGTTCTCCGTAGCTCCTCTAGCAAGAAAGTTGCTAGTAAGGAGAAGAAGAAGCAAGTTACCAAGGAGGCTGGTGTGCCAACCGCCACGTTTTTTGGGAGCAAAAAAAAAAGTACGCCTGCAACAGCAGCAGGATCTGCTGGGGACCAAGCTGGGAGCAGCACCCCTGCTCCATTGGGTTCAGTGCCTCCACCACCACGCCAACTTAAGTCAAAGCCCTTGAGTGCTTCAGAGGCAGTCAGTGTACTTCTCCAATCACCATCGACCAGTGATGTTGGCTCATCGCAAGAAAGTAGCAGCAATGTCCCTGAATCAACACAGGTTGTTGTAACTCATCTGACAAGTGTTGAACAACCACAGCCGCAACAACAACACCATGTGCAAGTACACGCCCAAGTACATGTGGAAGGAGAGGCAGCAAAAGGAGATGCGCAAGCAGAGGTGCATGGAGGGTCACAAGTGCCCACAATAGTTGTTCCTCCCGAAGTAGGGGCACATCAGGAAATTGACAATGAAGCCGAGGTATCATTGGAAGCCACTCCTCCTGATGATCATTCATTGTCTTCCACATCCCTAGCAAGGAAAAGATCAAGGGGGGTGTCTACATCTTCTTCAAGCCCACCTCCTTCTGATGATACGGATCCAGCTTGGGAACCACCACTGCGGTCTGAGAGTGAGGCACACCATGATCTGACAAAGGTACCTAAGCGTAAAAGGAAGGTCGTCGAAAAACTCATAGCTATGGAGTGTGATGAGGCTCAACAAGAAGTGACAGATACTGCTGGTGATGAAGCCTCTCACGATGACGACGAGCCAGTCATCACAAAGGTCACTGCAGCCCCAGCGGGCATGCAGCAAAGAGACATTTTGACCCTATCCCGAGAAGCTGCTGAGCGTGATGATGATGTCGACGAGGAGGCAATGGAAATGGAAACACAACAATCATTAGATTTGGAGTTAAGTAGTACACCAACACCTACCGCTTCCATATTTCTTCCTCGCAAGAAGGTACCCACCTCGACCTCAATTCGTGGTGGTGAAAGTGCAAAACGTACTGAAGTTCGGCAATCCACATCCTCCACTTCATCTGGCATTAGCAGCAGGACCACCACCACCAGTATCGCCGCCTCCTCCGGCCCCCAAAGACATTTCAAGTCTCCAGTTTGGGACTTCTTTAGTGTTTGCCCAAAAATGGAAAACGTAGCCATTTGTAGCATTTGTAAGCTTCGAGTTAGTCGTGGTAAGCTTGGTTCTAACTATGGTACCGGAGGCCAGAGAGGTCATCTTAGGAGAGCGCACCCTGTCCAATGGTTTCCGCACCTAGAGGCGGTCAAGGAAGCTGGAATTGCACGTAATGAAAACGTTGATTTTTCATCTGATGATGACGAGGAGGAAGAAGACGATTCAAACACTTCACTTACACCCAGTACCCCTGTCAGCAGCACACCCCATGTGAGCCACACTAAGAGTGTGGGAGAGAGTGAGACATCAATGCGGAAAAGTTCATCAGCGAGCGTAACTGGGTCGAAGATATCATCATCATCCCGTAAATCCTTGGTCCAGGGCAACATTAAAAAGATGTTGTTTACAGAAGCGCAATATGAACGCAACCACCCACTGACGCGTCTGTATAACACTAAGCTGGCTAAAATGCTAGCTCTGGACCTTCTCCCTTTTTCTTTTGTAGAAGGGGTTGGTTTTCTAGAATTAGTGGCAGCGCTCTGCCCTAAATGGAAGGTTCCTAGCCGGTTCTATTTTGCCTGAGTTGCGGTTCCAGCACTACATGAAGATGTTCTGAAGGTGATTTGGGCAGCTTTGCAGAAGAGTGCTGTTCACACTATACATATGACAACAGACATGTGGACCAGTGGCGCAGGCGCTGATTACATGTGCATCACTGCACACTGGGTCTCTTTTTCAGGGGCTAAAGCAAAGCTAAACACAGGTGTTGACAGGGACATTGTTTTTAAAGCTGCTCGGAAACATGCAACACTAGCCATGTTTGGTTTGGAGAAACGTCACACAGCAGAAAACATTTTGGATGTCTTTAACACAAAGGTCCTTAACTGGCTGTCCCCACTAAAACGCCAGGTTAGTTATGTTTCCACGGACAATGGCGCCAATATAGTTAAGGCCATGAGGGACGGTAACTATTTCAGAGTGCCGTGTTTGGCGCACTGTATAAACCTGGTTGTCCAAAAATTCTTGGGTAATAAAGGCAGTGCAGCGTACAGCGTATTGGACACCTGCCGAAAAATGTGCAAGCATTTCAGCCATTCTTTTAAGGCCCGGAAGCAGCTGAGGAGCCTGCTATATCAACGTAAAATGCCAGTGAAAGCACTCATCCAGGAGGTGGTAACACGTTGGAACTCAACCTTCTACATGCTTGAGCGTCTGTATGAGCAGTATACGGAACTCGATCAATATTTCCTTACAGAGGGTACAGAGGAGCTGAGGATGGGTGCGGCGCAATGGAACATAGTTCAAAGCCTGACACGCATGCTTCGTCCTTTTGAGTTCTTCACGCGTGCAGTCAGCAAGGAGGACTGTAATTTGGGAAAAGCTTTCCCATTGTTGTACATGCTGGAGGACCAACTGAAGGAGGTGTGTTCTGTGTTTGAAAAAGATGTAAAAAACCAAGACTCTTTTCTTCTGGCTGAGAAATTATTAGAGCTCCTACAAGGTGATGAACGTCTTAAAAAGATCCACTCAGAAGAGCATTACATTTGTGCTACTATTCTGGATCCACGCTACAAAAAGGAGCTGGCAGGCCAAGCATTCTTTCCTTTTGATGATGAACATGTTCCAAAGTACAAACATTGGCTAGCCTTGTCAGCCAAGAGGTTTGAAAGAGAACGGCTGGAAATTGAAGGAAATGGCAGTACATCAGCAGGCCATCCCCAGTCAAAACAATCCACTTCTGCACCTGTGGCTGTGGCACAAGTGACCTCTCAGCCGTTAAAGACACCGGCAACCGGATCATCTGCACGAGACACAACAGAAACATTGGAGGCTGAAGAGGATTGGCTAGCTCTGCGTGGGTTTGGTTCTCAAAAGGTCAGAGGCACAGCAAGAGCTAAGCAAAGTGGAGGAACCTTGGATGAGGACCTTGAGTCGATGGTGAAGGACTATCTGAATGACTCAACAGAGGTCTAAGTTAATTCTGACCCATTGGCGTATTGGCATGGGAAAAAAGAATTGTGGCCACAGCTCACCAACCTGGCTTTAAACTACTTGTCTTGCCCACTCGCAAGCGTGTCTTCTGAACGGGTTTTCAGTGCTGCTGGTGGCATTGTAACTCCCAAACGGAGCCGCCTCTCGCCCAAAAATGTGAAGAGGTTAACAATGATCAAGATGAATCAGCACCTCATACCACCATATTTCAGAGTACGAGAAAGCGTGCCGGATGAAGAGGAGGTGGCCAGCAACATAGATGAGGGAATTTCTACTCTGTCAGGTGACACTGAGCTCACCCTGCCTGAATTCGCAGAGTATGATGACGAAGCCTTATTCTCATTCCTGGACCGTGATACCGAGCCCTGAAAATGAGACAACGGATCAATAACTTTCTTTTTCGTCCTTATTCACTTTTATTCCTGTGTGTCTGTCTTTCTTTGTTGTGCACAGTTAATATATTTCAAACTTTAATCAGATAATCACAAAAACAAGCCCATCAGCAGTACTGTCTTCACTGGTTTGCTAATTGATTTGATGTTGCCGCAGTCTGCATTCCTCAGGTTCACAAGTTCAGAAGAACATGCTCCTCTATCCTCCTCCTCCAGACTCCTATTTCCATCAAACCAGAGGGCTGGTTTACGCCCAATGAAGAAAGACTCAGCACTTGTGGGGGTGTTGTTGTACCTCTTTGCAGGTGAGTTGACGGCTCTGGGACCATTGTTGGGAAGCTCTAATACCGGATAAAAGTGGTTTGGACCAAATCCCAGGCGGTAATTTTTTTGTGTTTTTGATGACTTGCTTGCCTTTGAGGTGCTCTTAGGGGGGGGTTCCGTCTGTTTGTGGACGAGTTTCGTGGTCTGGGAGCACTGCTGGGACACTCTAATCTTGATTGCATTTGCTTTTCAGGAAATCCGTGGTGGCAACCCCGACTTATGGCCTAGCCACGCAGCGCGTTTGGACCGAAGGCCGAGAAATATTGCAAGTATGAGATTTTGCTTTTGGCCTGTTTGGGGGTGTTATGCTTCTTGGCGAGTGGGTTGGCGGGTCTTGGGGCATTCCTGGGAAGGTCTAATACCGGGTAGAAGTGGTTGGGACAAAATCCAGGCCGATTTCTTTTGGGCTATTTCTGACATTTTGCTCAATGTAGCGTTTTCGGGGGCCTGTTTGGGGGGCTTCCTGGTGTTTGTGGGTGGGTTTCGGGGTCTGGGAGCACTGCTGGGACACTCTAATCTTGATTGCATTTGCTTTTCAGGAAATCCGTGGTGGCAAACCCGACTTATGGCCTAGCTACACAGCGCGTTTGGACCGAAGGCCGAGAAATATTGCAAGTATGAGATTTTGCTTTTGGCCTGTTTGGGGGTGTTATGCTTCTTGGCGGGTGGGTTGGCGGGTCTTGGGGCATTCCTGGGAAGGTCTAATACCGGGTAGAAGTGGTTGGGACAAAATCCAGGCCGATTTTTTTTGGGCTATTTCTGACATTTTGCTCAATGTAGCGTTTTCGGGGGCCTGTTTGGGGGGCTTCCTGGTGTTTGTGGGTGGGTTTCGGGGTCTGGGAGCACTGCTGGGACACTCTAATCTTGATTGCATTTGCTTTTCAGGAAATCCGTGGTGGCAACCCCGACTTATGGCCTAGCGACGCAGCACGTTTGGACCGAAGGCAGAGAAATATTGCAAGTATGAGATTTCGCTTTTGGCCTGTTTGGGGGTGTTATGCTTCTTGGCAGGTGGGTTGGCGGGTCTTGGGGCATTCCTGGGAAGGTCTAATACCGGGTAGAAGTGGTTGGGACAAAATCCAGGCCGATTTTTTTGGGCTATTTCTGACATTTTGCTCAATGTAGCGTTTTCGGGGGCCTGTTTGGGGGGATTCCTGGTGTTTGTGGGTGGGTTTCGGGGTCTGGGCGCACTGCTGGCTATATATACTTTACTTTGCAAGAGGTTTGAAGCAAATCCATGGTGGCAGAGGGGAGTTAGGGCCTAGCTGCAGAGAGCGCGCGGAGTGATTTGGGAAATTTGGGAAAAACTGGCAAAGTCCCCATTTTTGTACTTTTGCTCTTTGGCTGTTTGGGGGTCTTCTACTCGTTTTCTCCTGGGTTGACGGCTCTGGGGCCATTGCTGGGAAGCTGTAATACCGGATAAAAGTGGTTTGGACCAAATCCCAGGCGGAAAATTGTTTGTGTTTTTGATGACTTGCTTGCCTTTGAGGTGCTTTTAGGGGGGGTTCCGTCTGTTTGTGGGTGAGTTTCGTGGTCTGGGAGCACTGCTGGGGACACTCTAATCTTGATTGCATTTGCTTTTCAGGAAATCCGTGGTGGCAACCCCGACTTATGGCCTAGCTACGCAGCGCGTTTGGACCGAAGGCCGAGAAATATTGCAAGTATGAGATTTTGCTTTTGGCCTGTTTGGGGGTGTTATGCTTCTTGGCGGGTGGGTTGGCGGGTCTTGGGGCATTCCTGGGAAGGTCTAATACCGGGTAGAAGTGGTTGGGACAAAATCCAGGCCGATTTTTTTCGGGCTATTTCTGACATTTTGCTCAATGTAGCGTTTTCGGGGGCCTGTTTGGGGGGCTTTCTGGTGTTTGTGGGTGGGTTTCGGCGTCTGGGAGCACTGCTGGGACACTCTAATCTTGATTGCATTTGCTTTTCAGGAAATCCGTGGTGGCAACCCCGACTTATGGCCTAGCTACGCAGCGCGTTTGGACCGAAGGCCGAGAAATATTACAAGTATGAGATTTTGCTTTTGGCCTGTCTGGGGGTGTTATGCTTCTTGGCGGGTGGGTTGGCGGCGGGTCTTGGGGCATTCCTGGGAACGTCTAATACCGGGTAGAAGTGGTTGGGGCAAAATCCTAGCGGAAAAGCCTTTTGGCACTTTTTGTAACTTAGGGTTCGTTAGGGTTAGCCCTAGCAGCAGGATTGCATGTGTTTCGGGGTGTTCTAGATTTTTGCAACTGAGTTCTGGGGTCTTAGAGCACTCGTGAGAATGTGTAATTTTGGTTGCAAGTCATTTGAAGAAAATCCATGGTGGGAAAGGGGGGATTTGGCATAGTTAAAGAATGCCTTTGCCACTATTCTTAACTTAGGGTTCGTTAGGGTTAGCAGTATTTCTATTGCATGTGTTTGGGTGGGGGGGTTTTCGAGTCTTGGAGCGATGCTGGCTATGGATACTTTTGCTTGGTTGCTTGCAAGTGGTTGGAATGCAATCCACGGTGGGTAAGGGGGTACTTGGGCCTACTTTTACTTTCAAAGTACGTTTTGTCACCAGTTTTCTGCTAGGCCTCGTTTTTTGAGATTTGATTGGGGGTCTTCTACATTTTTGCGACTGGCTTTAGTAAGGGTCTGGGACAGTGGGAGCACTGCTGGGAAAATCTAATTTTGTTCTAAAACACAGTTTACAGTACACCTAGCTTGAGGGGAAAGATCCGCTACATTAATTTGCCCCTACTTATTTATCCTTCAAAAGGTGACTCAGACAGAGTACGCACTTTCAAAAATATTGTACTGTCTACTAGGAAAATCAAAGTGTGACTTTTTGCACTCCACAGCCTACATACCTTATATTTATTTATCAGTGGTGTTGTAATATTATATCACTTCCTGTTTTTCGTTGAATAATTACAGGCCGGGTTTCAGTCTCTGCAATGGGGAAAAAAGGATGGAGTCAGGCTTCACATTAGCGACCCACAATTCAGCATCAGGCAGGCAGTGGACAGGGTGTCTTCTGGTCACCAACATTGATGGACGAAGCGCCAGCTGCAATGGAGGAGTGCCGCTAATGAGAGGAATTTTTTTCTGAATGCAACTTACTTACCAAATTCAACAGGACAACTACAACAACGTACAGATACAGTATCCTTAGTGTTTTTCTCTGACTGTGACTGCATTTCTTGGATCTCTCTCTGCTTCTAAATTGATCCCTTAACACATCACTTAGTCCACTCCACTATCACATCTGCACCACACATAGTCATTTGTAAGTGCTCCTACGCAATTCGCAAGTCTCAGCACGCCCCAGCCCGTAGAGGACTGGGATGGCCCCAATGATGAAGCATGTCACCAAGGGGCAACCCTGGTGAGTGAGGGGACACCTAGAAAAAGAGCAATTTCTCCTTTTCTATCTACTATACCTTCCAGACCAACCCCATTGAGTGTTGTGAATGGATTTATAGTGACCAGCAAGGCTCTCAGGTATCTGGCTACAGAGACCTTATGTTGAATATAGTTATCAATATTTCCACACACGCCCTGTACTGTCGCATTCTTTCTTCCACAGTTTTCGAAAGTACTACTTACTTTTCACTGACATGCATGCAGTAGTGCATGCACTTTCAAAGATTGATGGATAGGTTTGTACCCAAAGATTTGTTTATGTTCACAATTGTTTGTCCATGCTGTGCTATTTTTTCTTGTCTCCCAAAACCTTTCCCAAAAACCCCCGTACCCATCCATTTTTCAAACCCTAACCCTCTTCCCCCGGGCTGTGTGGTTTTGATTGATGTGTGACTAAATTACAGCAATAAATCCACACACTTGCTGGGGAGGATAAGGTGATAGCAACAGGCTGGTGAAGAAATCGGAGGATATATTCTTACTCTGCTTGACAAAGACCCATGGCTAATGTCAAAGAACTTCAACCGAATTAGTTATACTTTAACATTTGTTAGGCTACAATGTGGCACTGTTCTAGTGTACTTCTGTCACCTGCTATATTCTCTATTGTACCGTTGTATTGCTCAGGAGGACAAACCAGATTTCATTTTCTTTTTTTTCATAGGCATGCAACTGCCACTGTGTCACACCACTAGTACCACCGCTATGAGGAAATTTTATCCGCCCAGGATTGCCAACCTTATTTGCTGTTTCCCGTGGAGCCAGCCCTGGGCCTAGCCCTACTTGCAAACAGAAATTACAGGTAAGATAGGCGTTTGGTTGGAGGTAGTATAATGGAGTATTAGGAGAGACGAGAGATTGGATTGACGGTAGTACTACTAAAGTCCTAGGACTATTCAGGAAAACAAACTTACTGTTAAACCCCCACCCACCAGACTCAAAAGCAGTAAAAAAACAGGTATGGTCAGATAAAGTTTCAAAAAGTATATTTTTATAGCCCTAACAAAAGAATCTCCCGCAAGACCCTCCCTAACCCCAACGATTGTCCTTCAAAAGTCCCCAAAAATCCCAACTCCCAATTCCCACCCCCCAAAAGTCTCTAAAAAAGGGGCAAGGGACACTATGGCAGGGTGCTGTTGGAATTAGCAGCCAGGGCATCATGCTCCTTGCGGAGGGTGGCAAGTTCGAAGCGGACGCCCTCCACCACGTTCTTATAGTTATGGACCTCCTGCTCCAGGTAGGACAGTCTGAGGGATAAGCGGCGCCGGTGTGCCTTGCAAATCCTGTGAGGGGCAGCTGCTTTCTTTGCTGCTGGGCGGTGGCGTTTGGCTTTGGTAGCCCGGCTCCGTACCGCTGGAGCACTGCGCTGGCTGGCAGCCCGCACGGAGGAGGATGCAGCTGTCCCAGTGGACGTTGTTGTTGTACCAGACTGCGTCTCCTCCTCCTCCAGGGCCACCAGCCGCCGATATTCAGCGACAGTGGCATGCAGCCTCCGTTGCTGGGCCATTCGAGCCAGCTCCTTCCTCCTTGATGGTGTCTTGGATTTGGAAGGAGCAACTACATGAAAAAAGAAAGACATAGTCTGTAACCAATGCTCCTTAAGATTAACACAAAATGATTGAGCAGAAAGTTGTCACAGTACAAGTAGCAAATTGAAAGCACAGTACATAACTATTGAGGACAGTATCTATGTAACCTCCGACTTCTTCCTCCTTGCTCTAACATTAGTGGGAGTTTCAGGAACAAATTCTACGAGCACTATGGACTTCCATTACAGTCGACTATGACAGTACACCACTCTTATTCTTCTTCTTCTATATTGTTTAGGAAAATTGGTACGTTATCTTATGCAAGCCGGCATAATGCCAGCGCAGTGAACTTGCACCCGAGAAAAACAGACGCACACCATGGTGAGTGAGACAGACTTGCGTTACTGTACCCGTCCAGTACATGCAGGTGGTGAAGCTCTTACTTTTTTATTACGGGTGGCACTGAGAATACTCTGTTAAAAGGGCTACTGCTTAATTAATTTAGCTTTCACCCTACAGTGCAAATGAGTATTAGAAAAGGAAAATGAAGAAGCTAAATTATCTGATTATCTATCACTTCACATGGGATGTATTTGATGACATATGGGATGACTTTAGGTGCTTTGCTTATTATTGAGTGAACAGTGATACCCCACACATGAATGACGTACTACTACTAAACTAAAGTTATTAAGGGAGGTAGGGAGTGTCCACCGTAATAACCGGATATATGCTGTGCTTGCAGTTGCAATACAAACTACTGCTACTATTCATGGTAGTATTTGGACAACGTTACAACTTCTTTTCCTTGCCTTTCCTACACTGGAACGGACGTGCGGGTGCGGTGTTACATGCTCTTCAAAGTAACACTTAGTTCATCCAGTGACCGTCTACTCTCTCTAGATACACATATGCTATCTAAGAGTCAGATAGTACCATGAATGATCCAGGCATCCATCCATTCAAAGTATATTGCACACATACAGTTTCTGTCTCACCCACCCAGGCTGTTCTCCTTCCACCCATCCTTGCTTCATCATTCACCCAGCCATGCACCATACCATTTTCTTACCTTCCCAGCCACCTCGGGGACCAAGCAAACACATATCATAATCTTTGCCAGTCATCATTACATTTCTCGTGCTTCCACACTTACTTACACCCTTCTTTCGCTTTTCGTTCATCCCATCCATCAAGTTCACCTCAGATCTGATTGGGATTCTTCTCGGCAAAAACTTCACAGCTAAGTCGAAGTACATTTAGAGGAGGCTACTATCTGCTTTTTTTATAATACACCCGTGCAGAAAGCACACTCTGCAGTCTTCAATCTCAATGACTAAGGAATGTATAGCTTACCTCTGCCCGCCACCACCGTGTGAACCCTCACAGGCATGTCCTTGTCCGGCACTTGCACCGCCTCCTCCCCAGAGTTGTCCTCCTCGTCCAATGCCACCTCCGCGCTGGCCCCGTCTCCAGATGTTCCACCTACAAAGTACATTTAATAATGTTAGAATACACCACTCACTACTATATAATATTTGGTCTAGGAGGAAGAAAGAAATGTGAAAAAAACAGTGTACAATTTAATAATTTATGACTGTGTACTCTAGAGTAAAAATGTCCCTTTTTCCAGGGAAGGCTGTTGTCTTGCTGCACTTTTTGGCACAACTGATGAATGTTTGCTTTTTACTTTTTAACACGCACCACTTTTTCTCCTAACAGACAGAACCTTGACTTCTAAGAACACGAGCAGGATCAAGTTCAAACCAGGTGAGAGCTCGGCTCGACCACAGGAAATGTGTCCAATTAATCGTCAGCACTAAGCACTTTTCCATTTTCAGTTGCACGTTCACTTTTATGACAAACTTGAATTTAATAAATGTGTTTACTTTTAATAAAGCTTTTAAACTTAAATAGACTCTGTGGTTTTTGGTCCTCCAGACTAGAGTGGATGAGCTAAAGGTTTTCGAATTTTTGCAAGCATGAGTCCGTGCCTCTGCCATCGGTGACTTTGGGAGCTAAATGACTTTGCCACACTATCTAGTCAGTAAGGAGATTGGGGGTTCAACTACAAAGTCTGTTATCACTGAGGTATGTGGAAAGTCTAACAGTTACAGCACCTATTATAATTGATAAGCTAAGCGATGCATTATTTAGTGTCCATAGTTCTGTTTGTGCAGATTTGTCCCTGCAACAGTAGTAGAATGGATTGTCCTCCTATCCAAACCAAAAGTAAAGTAGTACCTTATTCTTTCTTGGTGGTGGTCATTCACCTTTTTATTGTTGGCAATGGTCAAAGCATAAACATTTAGAATACTTGAAAAGACATTATGGACAATCCCAGAGGACTGCACTCAGTGCATAGAGCTATTGCTGACTAGAAGGGGAGTCCAATGGAAATGCCAAATGTGCAATCTTAGTTAGCTACACAGACAGACTAATAAGAATAATCTAGTAATACCACACGGAGTCATAGTCGAGGCAGGATAAGAATTTAGATCCTGTCTACAAGAAGATCAAAGACGATTTAGAAAAAATCGAATGAGGAACGCTAGGAAAAAATAAGTGCTCTATATTAAAATTAAAACTTACTGGGGCCAGCAAAGGAGCCCTCGACTGCCCGGTCCTGGCCTGCATCGTCAACAGCACCCTCCTCCTCCTCCTCCTGTGTCCTCCTCTTGCCCCTGGGGGAAGCTGATGTACAACATGAAAGAAAGAAAAACAGAAAACATGGATGATATTTCTCAACCAAATCAAACGTTTCAAAAGAACTAACAAAGTAACAAAATATTTTTGCGAAATAGCAAATAGGGAACGACTCCACGGGATATATTATTGACCAATCCCATGTGGTCGACTACGTCATTACTTTAGTATTGCTTGATTTGCGGACCGTCGAATTGGAAACTACCCTATGTAACTCACTAAACAAAGTACTAAAAAGGTTTGCCTAGGATTGGCAGGCAGCAGTCCGCAGCACGCAAAGTGACAGCCAAAGTCCATTGTGATTGAAGATCAGCGACAACACTAAAGTTTCCTACTACATTAACCAGTCATTAAAATACTCAAACTATTAATCCACCACCACTATTTCTTCTTATCGCCATGTGTACAAAGGAAGGACTGGACTTGAGTCTGTAGGGGCTGATTTAGAAGGCCCTTGCGGCTCTTTTGCTCCATTGTTGCGTGACTTTTGTGACGCAGCGGCAGCACAAAAGAGGCGCAATGGTGCGGCGTATATTAACAACGTGACGCATATGGGAGATGCATCACGTTGTAAAGCCCTGCGCCAATAGGGGGCGTTCCGGCGCAAGGGAGGGCGTTCCTGCGCAGGAACGCATCCTAAAAGTGGCTGAGGGAAATCTACATGATTTCAATCAGTCACTTTGAGGACAATGATGCGTGACTCAAACCCTGCGCCTGCTTGAAGCAGACGTACGGCTTGACGCAGCATTGGGGAGATAGGGCACCCCAGAGCATTGATGGAGCTGCACCATCGTTGCGACGCAACTCCAGCAATGCGCCGCCTTTACGGCACAGATGCGTAACGCTTTGGTGACGTTTTGGGCCCATGGCGCGCCGCATTGTAAATACGGCGCACCATGGGTGATGGTGGCGTGACACACAATTACTGGCGCATCCCTGCAACTTTGCAGGGATGCGCCGGTAATTAAAAATCTGAACCTTAGTGTGTAGCATTACGCAGTTCTTTCAACTACACTCATACATAATTTCACAGGCCAATGAAATGAACACAAAATCTAAAACAAATAAGCATAGTAGTAACACTACTGAGAAGAACGAGAGCAGTGTACCTGAAATGCACAGAAGATTTTGAAATAAAATTTACCTACAATGTAATGAGCAGCATTATTGCTCTTGGTAAAAAACAAAAATTTGCAATATAATAACACAGCAGGAGAAAACATAGTAGTAAAGACATAGCTACTACTACTCACCAAGCCCGGGGATCTCAAGGCCAAGGAGGTCGAGCAGATCTCGCTCACGGGTCAGGACATCCGTCCAGCGGTGGGTGGCCTGGTTGTAGGTGCGCCAGACCCGAGAGTGGTGGTAAATGGCCTGGCACACCTTCTCCCACCGCTTCCGGCGCTCCCGGGCCCCGTACCCGGCACTGATCTTGCCGCCTCCCATGACGGTCCTGGGGAGGCGGCGCTGAACATAAAAAACGAGTTGGGCCACCTCCTCCGGGGTAAAGATCTCCCGTGGCATCACTAGCTCCCCCCTCAAACGCCCGCATGGGAGCCGGACACGGGGTGCGGGACCCTTCCCCTTCTCGGGATGCTTCCCGGCTCCCTTCACCATGGTCTGGGCGGAAAGGAATAAAGAAAATAGAATAGGGAAGAGAAGAAAAGAAAAGAGTTTACAAAAGTAGTTTAAAATTAACCAAAAGTAGCAGTAAACACAGAAATATAGGGCTAGAAAAATAGAGGGATAGATAATAAGTAAAATAGATCAAAAAAAACTTCAAACAAGCAAAGGATGGCAGAGATTGACAGAGGATACAAAGACCATGCCCAGAACCATAGCAATGAATGAGAAACAAGATGGCCGCGCACGTTCACGACCGCGCGGGTAAGTTCGCGCAAGATTTTTCTTGCAAACACGCGCGAAACTGTACTGGCAAGCCGCGGACTTTGCGAGATTACACTTCGCGCCCGGAAACGGAAATACGTCAGGCAAACAAGATGGCTGCGCCCTTGAACGACCGCAAGGGTAACTTCGCGCCTTGCGCTACGAGCGGCTCGCAAAAACGCACAAAACCTTGCCAACTAACACGCCGCAAAAAAAACCAAATTGCATATTCGCACGAATTTGCGGCTTCCGAATCCGATCTTGCGCGTGTTCGCGCCCCGCGAACCCCGCGAAATTGCAGAAAAACAAGTTTTTCAAAACTGAAAGCACTCGGCAGGGGCAAAAACTCATCATTAGTAACAATTCCCGGTAGTGCTTCCTGACTGGGGCCCCTCCAGAATTCAGTTGCTAGTTGCAACAATTGTATGACCCTGCTCTGACCCTCACAGCAGGCTCATAGAATAGCTACAAGTAGGCCACAAAGGTCCTGGGGAAAAAAAATGCACTGCAACAGAAAGCAAAATTACAGATAAGGAAGCAGGTGCCAGACTGGAATTTTAAAACAGTGACACATTAATAAACTAACCCCAAATTAATTCATCTCAGTTGAAGCAGGGCTGGTGTGCTTGCTTTCCCCCCCCATAATCTACAGTAATGATGAACCAGAGGGTGGCATTGATGTAACAGAGGGTTGCAGTGGTGAAACAGAGGGTGCTGGGAACCTGTGATGATGAACCAGACGTAGAAACAACATAATTCGCGACCGTTGCGCGCCGAAATGTAAGTTCGCAATTGCAAACTGGTACGAAACCCTCGCGAACTGGCAGAAATCCTTGCGAACACAAAAAAAAATCCGCAAATTCGCAAGAATTCGCGGATTTTGCGGATTGCGAGTTCGCAAATCCGCAAAATTCGCGAACGCGAGATTCGCAAAATTCGCCCATACTTACCCTGGATGGGTGTCGTGGGCACTTTGAGCCTTCAAGAAAACCTTCTGGAAGAAGATCCAGGAGCTTGGAGATGTTTGGTGAACTTTTTGGAAAAGCCCCATACGGTGACCGGCCGCTCGAAGAAACCCAGGCCGGTGATGTCAAACCACTACGTGGCCTGCTGAAAGCTCCAGTGCCCTTCCTTGTTGATGAGACTTCCAAGAGTTGACCCAGGCATCGCACTGGGCCAAGCCACCATCATCAACTCCAAACCTGGCCTGCTAGAATGGCCTGCTTGACGTTGAGTGAAAATCCTCCAGAAAAGCTTCAAGTGTGAGGGAATATTTTAACTGTGGCCTCCCACTTAGTGTATCCAACCAGGGTTCCATTGTGCTTGGCCTCAAACTTTGACTTTGACCCGGTCCAGCATGGCCAGATGTCCCAGTTTGGTGCTATGGGTTTTTAAGCACTGGAAAGTGTTTCTTTTTAGCAAACTCATATCTCTGCTTCTCTGGTGGTGGTGTTGGATTTTTATTGTGTGCTGTGTCTTACTTGCGTATTGTATTGGTGTCTTAAAGGCTTTACAAGCCTGTCTCCTAAGTTAATCCTGCCTGCTCATTACCAGCTACCAAGGGTTGAGCAAGGGATTATTTATTGAGACCCTAACTGAACCTTTTATTGTGATGGTGGCCTTAATGCTAAAAAGTTCAAGTTCAAGTTTAAATTTGTATAGCGCACTACTTACCCAGAGGGTCTCAAGGCGCTTGAGGGAGGAAAGGAGCTCACTTATCAAATAACCAAGTTTTTAGTTGTTTTATGGAGGAGAGGTGGTTCTGTGTGAGGCGGAGGTGGGTGGGGAGGGAGTTCCAGGTCTTGGCCGCTAAGTAGGAGAAGGATCTTCCTCCCATGGTGGATCTTTGGATGCGTGGAATTGCGGCAAGGGCTTGATTGGACGAACGAAGATGGGTGGGGGTGTAGAAGGACAGGCGCGTGTTGAGGTATTCGGGTCTTAGATCGTAGAGGGCTTTGTGTGCGTGGGTGAGGAGGCGGAACGTTATTCTTTTGTTGACGGGGAGCCGGTGGAGGTCTTTCAGGTGACTGAAAATGTGAGGTTGTCGGGGGATGTCTAGGATGAGTCTGGCTGAGGCGTTTTGGATGCGTTGGAGTTTTTTCAGAAGTTTGGATGTGGTTACGGCGTAAAGGGTGTTTCCGTAGTCTAGTCGGCTTTTGACCAGTGCATGGGTGACCGTCTTTCTAGTTTTGGTGGGGATCCAACGGAAAATTTTGTTGAGCATACGTAGGATGTTGAAGCATGATGATGAGACGGCGTTAACTTGTCTGGTCATCGAGAGGGAGGAGTCCAGCATGAAGCCCAGGTTACGTGCATGGTCCGTCGGTTTGGGTGCGCTGCCCAGGGACGGTGGCCACCATGAGTCGTCCCAGGCGGAGGGGGATGATCCTAAGATGAGGACTTCTGTTTTGTCCAAGTTAAGTTTTAAACGGCTGTTCTTCATCCACTCGGCTGCTTCTTTCATCCCTTTGTGTAGGTTTGTTTTGGCGGTGTTTGGGTCTTTGGTGAGGGATAGGATCAGCTGGGTGTCGTCTGCATAGGAGATAATTTTGAGGTTATGTTGGCGCGCAATGGATGCGAGGGGACTCATGTATACGTTGAAGAGGGTGGGACTGAGTGAAGATCCTTGGGGTATGCCGCAGATGACTTCGGTGGCCTCTGATCTAAAAGGGGGGAGGCGGACTCTCTGGGTTCTTACGGCGAGGAACAAGATGATTCAGTCCAATGATTTTCCTTGTATTCCGACGTTGCTGAGGCGTTGTATAAGGGTGTTATGACAGACTGTGTCGAAGGCTGCGGAGAGGTCGAGTAGGATGAGGGCAGCAGTTTCTCCGCTGTCCAATAGAGTTCAAATGTCGTCTGTTGCTAGTGGTAAGTCCCTACTTATCCCTATTAAAAATCCACTTTCCAACCTCAACTACAAATATTTAAATTAGAGCAGATGGGGGCGCTAGAGGGCGCGCGACAATATGGCCGCACTTCTGTGAGGCTCTGTCCGATCAAGCGAACATCCGTCAATTATCCGAAACATCCACACTACTTTTCCCAAGCCACTGGGGAGCAGAGCCTTCCTGGTCCTTGCAGTGGCTCTCTGGACTCTTTTGCGGTGACTACCGTCTCTGTAGTCCGTTTCAAGGAAGGTAACGCGCTGGGCCCTGTAACATGACGGCCCGCCCGGAGTGAGGAAATCGACGAGCGGCATCCTCCGGCTGGTACATACGCGAGAAGGGGTGACGCCGTGCCGGTGAGAGCTGTTGCCACTCGGCATCTGGAGCGGTGGTTGCATTGCTAGACACCCCCCCCGGGGCTCCCGACAATGTGCATTGCCTGCCCAGGTGGCCGGGCTGTGCTGCTGGACACAACATGGGGACCTGAAAGTTTGCGACGAAGAGGCCCTAACATCGGAGCGCATCCTGCGACCGGATGTGCAGGGAAGGACGTGGTGACTCCCCCGGGACGTCCCAGGCACTGACGGTGGTGAGTTAGGCTGGGGTCGGTTGCAGGCCGGGGGCGCGTAGGCGGAACCAGGCCTCGCACGGTGATACCCCCTGCGAGCTGCGGTTGGTGCGGGTTGCGGGGCTGGCTCCTTTTGCCGGGCAGGAAGGAGAACAGACCTGACGGCGCTGGAGACCTGCGCTGGGCATCAAACTGTCGCCTGAAGCTACGGTAGTGCTCCAGGATTGCGCCGCGGATCCCCAGCAATGAGTACCAGCTGTGGGAGATAGGCACAGAGGAGCGCGACAATAGCACGAGACTGCCGCAGTACACAACGAGGCATAACGGAACCTCGCTGCTCCCATTTCTAGTGTGTAGCTGCCAAACAGTCCTGTATACAGTACAGCCTCTACATTTGCGGGTCACGCATATTGGCGCAGAGAGTGAACATTAACCTTCTGGGACTGAGGGGAGCGGCACAGGCAGATCAGTAGGCTTGGTGACTCTTTGATCGGCTCTAGGCCCCTGGGACATCTGAGGCATATCGGCTGGGCCTACAAGACACACCTCATCATGGGCAGGCCGGACAAGGGGCAGCCGAAAATTACATTTGAATCACGCCGGCCGACCAAGACGTCGCAAAAGACTACATCTGATTCGGACACAGAAACAGCGACGGGGGCACGCCAAAATTAGAGGCCACATTGCTGGCCATGCAAAAATCGTTGCAATCCATTGAGGGAGCCATGACAGCGGTCAACCACAGGTTGGATCATATGTCCACACAGCTAGAGAAACACAACGCTCGCATTGGGAGGTCGAGCAGAGGGTGTAAGACACTGAAGACGGCTTAACGACGGTCTCTGATAAGGCGCTAAATATGGAAAAGGTCCTCTCCATTATCCAAGCAAAGAACGAGGATTTGGAGGCGCGCTCGAGACGCCGGAATCTACGAATGTGGGAAAAATGTAATTATATATGGAACAACTTATCACAGACATTTTCAGTACTGAGCAACTGTCGGCCATGTTTATCATTTAATGCGCGCCAATCGGTTCTTGACAGCCCGCCCGGTGCCGGGAGCTCCACCACGCCCTATAATAGCTTGCGTCCTGACCTATAGAGACCGGGACGCAATTCTGAGAATGGCGAGAGAGAAGGGCACGATAGAGCATCAGGGAAACAAGCTGGCGTTCTTCCCTGATTTTACAGTGGCGGTGAAGGCGGCGAGAAAAGAATTTAGCATTTTTAAGCAATTTCTACGAAAAGAGGATGTCCCATATGCCATGTTATATCCTGCTAGACTTCGAATTGGTGCTCCTGCGGACAATAAGATATTTAGCAACCCAAAAGCAGCAATGGATTATGCTAAAAAGTTGAAACGCAAAAAGCAGGACTCCGCTGGCACGCCCGATGAGGAAGAGCTGGCAGAGGAGGAGAGTTAGGCTGCCTGCCAAGGACTCTAGCGGTTTACATTTGCTGGCTGAGTGAACTGGGGCTGTGGCTCTTCGTTACACTGCTCTCTGCCTTAATCGGATGAGATTGGGCGTTGGGGCTCGGGGCTACACGGGTCCTGGGGATGGGAACTGCATGATCCAAGTAATATCTATACTGCCTGCCTTATTATGAACGTCTGGGTGTGACTTGACTGCTCCACACTATGGGTCACGGCCACACGGGAGCTGGCGGGGAGGGATTGCTCTCATTGGGATCGGGGCTTGGATGAGCCTCATCTAAAGTTCAGTTGGCTCTAGCTTATATTGCTTGTACTGGAATGTCATACTATTGATGCTTGATCACCTCCTGTTTTGTTTTTCTACGGGAGGGCAGCGCCTCTACGCACCTTCCAATGGGTGTACCCCAACTGTTAACTGGGTGAGGGTCAGGGGGGGTCAGGGGAGGTTCAGGGATGGCTTTGGAAAGTTTGAGGTGCTAAAGTGGGTGGGGGGCTGATGGGGGAGGGGGGCAGGGTATGTGATTGTTTATTGTTCTCCAGTTCCAGGAGGGGTAGGTTTTGCGTGCACAGCCAAGATGTGGGTGCTTCTGTATTCTTTCAAAATTACTTCGAGATGGGTTATATAAATTTGCATCACAGGTACATGCTTGATTACTATTGATGTCGAACATAGGTAAGCTTAATTGAATTACATGGAATGTGCGGGGTCTCAACAGTCCAAAAAAGATCAGACAGGTGATAGGGTATCTGAACCGTCATAATGTACAAGTTGTTTTCCTCCAGGAAACGCATTTAACATCACAAACGGTGGCGTCTGTGGCCAAACAGTGGGCTGGGGTCCGCCTTGCCTCGACATATTCAACATATGCCAGAGGGGTCATGATTTTTTATCAAAAAGACCATCCCATTTGAAAGCCTGTATGAGGAAGTTGACAAAAAGGGGAGATACATAATATTGCAAGGGAAGCTATGCGGAACCCTGGTCACAATGGTGAATGTATATGGACCCAATGTAGATGACCCAGGTTTTTATACGGTGATATGGAACAAGGTTTACGCATTACCATCTTCTGCTATTGTATGCGGGGTGATTACAATGTGGTTGTGGAGCAGTGTATGGATAAGAAGGCCAGTCACCCTGCACATGAAAAGAGGGCTGCGAAAGTGGTGCGTGTTGGTATGTCTGAACTGGGATTGGTGGATGTATAGCGACTGAGACACCCAGGGGCACGGGAAGGAACCTGCTACACATACGCGCATGACACATGGTCCCGCTTGGACTTCTGGCTAACAACTCGTGATGTTAACACTTGGGTTACTAAAGTTGAGCACTTACCCCGTACACTGTCAGACCATGCTCCAGTCCTGTTGGAACTGGTGCCTCTGGCATATTCTCCTGCCCCATTCGCTTGGAAATTGCAACCCACTGCCATGCTAGACCTGGTGTTTAAGGAAGGGGTGCGTGAAGCAATTGAAAATTACTTCACTGTAAATGTGGGGTCGGTGGACAATATTGGCACTGTATGGGAGGCATTCAAAGTGACCATAAGAGGGGTATGTATAGGATTGCAGGCCGGGGTCCTTAAATCATTGCGAACCTCTGTGGGGAAACTGGAACGCGACCTGAAGGGTCTAGAGAGTCACTATCACAATGCCCCAACTGAGTCCCTCTTGGCTGACATCAGATCAAAAGTGGATGAATATAATGCTTTAGCAGAGCAGGAGGTGCGACACTTGTCCAAAAGGCGTAGAGCCCGGTATTATGGGGAGAGTGGACGCCCGGGACGCGCACTGGCGGAACGCATCACTGAACCTTGGGCTAAATACTGCAATGTACAGGAGCTCACTGTGGATGACCGTCCAGTGACGGACGCTGGGGAACTCTTGGGCCAGTTTGTTCAATTTTACAAGGGCATGTACCGACACAGGGCAACGGCCAGTGAGGAGGAGATAGGCCAATATCTGGACGATGTGGCATTAGTTTAGCTCTCCAAGGGTTAGCAGGCTTTTTTAATGCATCACTTGACGCCTGACGAACTCAAAGATGCAATAGCCGCATTGCCAAATGGGGAGGCCGCGGGTACTGACGGCCTTCCCGCTGAATTTTACAAAGAATATGCTGACCTACTGCTGCCTCACCTCGCGGCAATGTATGAGGAATCGTTTGAACAAAAACGACTACCTGCCACACTCAGAGAGGCACTAATTGTTGCACTGTCTGGGAAACCCCACAACCAGTTTGAGTCCTATAGGCCGTTATCACTTATGAATACTGAAGTTAAAATACTGGCTAAAGTGTTGGCCATGCGGTTGCGTTTGATTCTCAATGTCATGGTTATGCCGGACCAGTCGGGGTTCATACCGTCGCGCTCCACGACACATAACTTGCGTTCTATGTTTGCTGTCTTGCATCTACTTAAACCAGAATTACCGGCAGTAGCTGTCCTGCTGGACGCTGCTAAAGCGTTCAATTCTATTGCCTGGAGATATCTGTTTGCAGTGTTACATCGTATGGAGGTACCCTTGTTTTTTATTGACTTTGTATTACTGTTATACACAGAACCGGTTGCTCAAGTGCGGATTAATGGACATGTCTCTGAGGTGTTCCCTATCCTACGTGGAACTAGGCAGGGCTGTCTGCTTTTGCCTTTACTATTTGCTCTGATACTGGAGCCGCTAGCCTGCATGATACGACAACGACATGCAGACTCAGCACCGCGTTTTGAGCAGCGACCACTCGCGATTTCCATGTACAGTGATGACATGGTCCTGTATGTAAGGGAACCTGAAAGATATCTAGAAGGGGTCATCCGGTAATACATTCGTTTTGAATTGTTCTCAGGTCTGACCATTAATTGGACGAAATTGATTATGCTACCACTTACGGACAGTACCACAATATTTACGCTGAACTTTCCCCTGGAATGGGCCACATACCCTGTCCGCTATCTGGGCATTTGGGTGCACCGTGACCCGGACGAGATTATCAGGGCTAACTACGGGGCGGCGGTGTCCAAGCTTGAAGATCAGGTGGGGAGGTGGACCCGATTGCCCCTATCATTTGCTGACTGGGTGGCATTGATTAAAATGGTGCTGCTCCCGAGGTTCTTATACCTCTTTGTGAATGTCCCGCTGGTGCTTAATGGTCATTTTTTCACCACGCTTTGTTCATTATTAATCACATTGGCTTGGGGAGGCAAGAAACCCTGAATAGGTTGGGATGCATTGACAAAGCCGTACGAGCTTGGAGGGTTCTCTGTCCCAGATATACAACTATACTATCTGTGTGCACAGGCACACTTTGCTTCCTACTGGCAGTCAGCACCACCGTTCACGCCGCATGTGGCGATAGAGGCTGGAGCAGTTCAGCCGCTGCCTCTACGGGCTATGATAGTAAATCCGCATTCGGTGTACGAACGGAATGAGGTGGGCACGGTGCGGTGCACAGCCGGAGCTTGGACTGAACTGGGGAAAAGGGCGGGAATGTTTCCCTTATTGCACCGACAATGCCTCTCCTGCACCATGCGGACATATCGGTGACGTGTGATGCCGGGGCTCTTTGCCTTTGGCAAACTGCAGGGATTCAAGAAATAGGAGACATCTTTCCGGGAGGAACGTTTATCACACTACAGGACTTCCTGGCTAAGGGAGGTAATGAAGTCATGGTCGCGTTCATATACGCCAGGCTCAGGGCCGCACTGCGCAGCCTGTTTCCGTCATTCCCCGCATAGCCAGCGACGCTAGAGGCACTGCAGCTTCTCTACAAATCAAAAGACAGGACGAAGCTAGTCTCCCGCTTGTATCGTGCGTCGCAGCGGGCCGAGGGGGCCGCAGTACCTCGATCAAAATGTAAGTGGGATGATAAGCTCCCGCAGCCACTGACAGACGACGAATGGGAGGAGAGCTATTCCATGACTGGCAGGTTTGCAGCGAATGGTAATTTCAAACTTACGCATTATAAATATCTGCCTCAATTATACTACACTCCGGCACAGCTGCACAGCTATGGGCTGCGTGATTCTAACTGTGTACGTTGTGGGGCTGAGGCTGCTGACTTTATGCATTTAGCATGGGAGTGCGCTAGAATCTCTACATTCTGGTCAGATGTGGTTGAGGCGCTGACTGGCATGACGAATGTTCAGATTGAGTGTGATCCCAGGGTATGCTTGTTGGGACTGGTATCTGCGATACCGACTGGTGTGCGTAAATTGGTGACACTGTCGCTTCAACTGGCTAAGCGCAAGGTTGCTGTGTGTTGGGGAGGGAGACAGGCACCTGATCTGAAAGATTGGCTGAAGGATTTAGCTTATTGCCGTGATCAACTCACCTGTTACTATGAGGAATTGCCAGCGACATCCAGACCACGTGATATCTGGGGGCTCTACACTGCATATATGGCAGCTAGGTCGGACTCTGATCAGTGAACTAATATAAATTATAATGGAACTGGTACACAACTTGTTTAAGTGGGTGCAGTCCCTCAGGACGGACGGGGTGATTGTGTTGCTCAGGGCGGTCGCATTGGACTGTTGGAAGGAACCGTACAATACGTTATTGTAACCACAGATGGACCTTTTTGTTACCTACCTATGCCTGTATTTGCAAAAGATGAGATACCTGTATTACTGTCTATCACTGTTATGCATACTACCTTCTGGCTGTGCTGCACTGCTGTTTTGTGTTCGTCTTGGCAAAATGATAAATAAAATAAAAAATAAAAAATAAAATTAGAGCAGATGACTGGAAGTGACAAACATTTAATCAGGTGAAGGAGAAAAGTAATTGTCCAAACTCAGGAAGAGAAGGTAGCAACAAATCTTTTGACTGGAAAAACAGGATGGCAGGCGGAGCACTACACAAACAAGACAGCCCAGCTCCAAATTGTTTCTCTCAAAGAAGAAATATGTGAAGGCGCACCAACCATGCTTGAAAGATGACCACAGCTATTGTCACCTCTGATGAGCTGTTGTGAAGGTCTTTTGTCGCATTTGCAGATCTGACATATCGGAACTGGCACAAAGTGTCACAGGATTGCCACCATCTTCATTGGTGTCAAAACCATGTCCCCCACCTTGTTCTCCACTATTGATCAGGACAATTTCTTTTTCTGAACAAAATTCCCAAACCTCTCTTTCTACAGTTTGTCTTAAATGTACATGCACATCCTCAGTTATGGGAACCAGAACCTTGCTAACTTTTGCTTCTCGATATTTTAATTGAAGTGAACCATATCATCTTTTGCCAGAATGCAAACACCATCTGGTGTGCAATTAATTACACAATTTAGCTTCACAAAAAATCGCAACCAATCAGATTTACTCAACTTGTTTCACTAATTATAAACTCATGATTATTTGTATCAGAACCACTTTTTACCACTTTTAACCTCCAACTTGGGCTTCTTTTCCAGAGAGGGGAGGTCTGAAATGTCCACTGGTCTGACCGTGTGTCGGTAGAACTGTATCAATTAAAATGATATGGCATGGCCAACCTGTCTTGCCACATAACAGCCATCCTGGTCTACCTCTAGTACTGAACCAGGCATATAATCCTGCTCTCCCTTCAGGCACCGTTATTGTGCCTGAATTAGTCTAGGAGTGGCAACGAGTGGAGCTGCAAATTGTGGAAATTTGACATTAATTGCTAGATGTTTTTGTTGATATTCTAAAATTTGGTGAAATCCTGTAGTGTTAGTCTAAATAGTTTGATGTAGGGCTGGGAATGACAGCATATTCCTATTGAACTGCCTTTTATTCTGAATATTCTGCGCAGATACCAGTAGGGCTGGGACCCCTGACTGCATTATCCCACTATGAGCCTTTCGAATGGAGTTCCAATCCCATTCTACTGCATAAGATTATTTTGAGGGACTTTTTGTGTCTCATTTTGAGAGGTATTCACATTAAATTAGTTTCCCAGTGTTAGTCTCTACCACAAAGGTGACAATATCCTGATTTAATTTGACTATTATTTACTATATTGGTATTATAAGCATTTTTAATTCAACCTTACTTCTTCCTCACACACCACTTTGGAGATTACTTTGACCCCCTTTCTGAAATAACTGAGTCTGTGCTACCATAAACTTTTGCATTGTTGTGTTCTTTTCCTCATCACAATAATCAATACAATACTTCACGTAGTAAAGGATTTTGCTTGCCAGCACATCACACTTTGCTGAAGATGTGCACTGATCTCCGGTCATAAACCCAACATATAAGCAGAAAAAAATCCTGACACACCATCCTTTGAATGATCAACAACTCCATAGTATATTAAACTGAACAAATTAATTTATATTACATTTGGTGTGCTAAGAGATATACGTAAATTAGAATATACTAGTGGTGCTCAGTGTTTAAGGCACAAACAGATAATCAATGGAAGAGTCATTTTGACCTAGTGGCAAACGAGAACTAATTCAACTTTAATAACGACAGACTTTATTTTGAGTCACTTTCATGATTTTCTACCAATGTATCTGTTTCTGTGGAACCTTTCTTTTCAAATGTTCAATAAACTTAGTACACTTTGCAGGGAAAACAATAAAGGATTAAAATTAGGACCCTCTCTCTATCGGGCTATTGCACTATTTACTGTTTTGCAATGAATCCACAAATCTTTATGCACAATAAAAAGAAAAACAATGCAACCAGATTTTCTGAAGCGCCCTTGAAATAATCACATTTCTCTCTACCTCAATATAACACTTTTCTAGTTCCTCTTAAGCTTCAGAGATTTTTTTGTAAGGGTCACTGATCCTGTTGAGTCAAGGCAACCTCAGGCATTTCTTGTAAAGGGAACTCTTTCAACAGTCACTTTACATTTAGAATCACTCGGACTCACAACTCTTTTCGACTTACTCTTTTGGGGCTTCTCAGAAGTCTGACCAAACTGATATTTGTGCTTTTTCACATTCTCCCAATTTCAGATCAAGTCAATTCATTCTCTAAGTTTTAATAACAATGTTACAATGTTTTCTTTTTGCAATTCACATCCGATTATTTCAATCTGTATGTTTCACAAATGTATTTTTTCTAAACGTTTACATCAAATTCCTCAGCTAACCTCTCAGGTTTTTAATATAGATGAGTAACATGTTTCCCTGTTTCCAAATTCAAAAACAATAGTTCTTATTTATTTAATCTTAGAATGTTATCCGTATGAATGTTGAATCCACAATGTAGTCTAAATCCTGTTTGGGTTTTAATGTAAAGTTCCACACGTTTTGCCTCACATGATTGTCCAGCCTCCAAGGCTGACTCAGAATGCCTTTCACTCAACTCACTGTTGTACTTTCTTGCGCTTCTACATGAACCTTCTTACATTGAGGTGGTCTTATGATTATCAAATCATCTATAAATTCATCCTCTTCCACACAATCACTCATATACTCACTCTTTTTACCATCCTTCTTTTAATTTTTGTTTTGTGTTTTACAATTTATTGTTTTGTTTGTCTGAGTAGGTAGCAACTGCAGGAAACATGGCCACAGTGTTAAATACATTCTCATACCACTCTTTTTTCCATAAACGCAGACTCGCTTCCAACCAGTTATTCGTGGCCTTACCAACTTGACCCATAGGCATTTTCTGATGTTTTTTCTCACTGGCTGCATAATCTCATTAATTCAATGCCTCAAACAGTGCAGGCCTCAGCTACAGTCTCATATGAAACATGGCAAGCCTCAAATACTCATGTTTCTTCACATCAAACATACTATTGTCGGGAAATTGCAATTTTTATCACCTTTATCAGCCTTTTGCTTTCTTCAAGGCACAGACATATAGGTAAACCATGATTCCGTAGCATCTCATAAATAGCATTACTCAATGGAGACAAAACTTTCCCACCATAAAAAGATTTCTAAGATTTTGCCATAAGCACCTTTTGCTGGTTCAACAAAGCCTTCATAATGCACATAATAATCGTAATAAAATTTCAAAACAAAACCTTAACATTTTAAGTGTGGGTGTCAGCCATTGACCAACTCCTGCACTACCTCCCCAGTGTGTGATTGTCATTGACCGACACTGGGAAGGTATCTGAAGGTCCGGTGATGCGAGGGAGAATTTTTTTCATTTTAACCAGACACCTGCTCAAGAAGAGTGTCCTGAGCAGCATGAGCGTTTTTTGCTTGTATTTGCTGTAATGACGATCAGTGATAAGGGAGCACTCACGTCATTACAGTAAAGTAAAATTAAAGGAAAAAGATGAGGTTATCTTACTTTCACTGCATCTGTGATCTGGGGGCATATGTTAGCCCCTGAGCACTGAATTTCTCCTTTCCAGTGGTACCTCTGCCCAGTGGATCCATGCTTGGGGATCACCACAGGAAAGCAATCCTCAAGCAGGGATTCACCCACTAGGCCCCAGGAACATGGGAGAGCCGTCCCTTAGGCCCCTTGTGCTCCTCCCACAACCCCTCAAAAGTCTTGTCTTTTGGCCCACCCTGGGGACAGATGGGGGCTATTACCTGCAATCTGACCACCAGGGGGTGGGAATGTAGCAGGGTTTCCGTTCTCCCACAGAACTGTGCACAGAGATCTAGAACCTGGGTGAGTTAGGGTGACCCAAAACTCACCTTTGTTTCAGAAATCCCCTTACCAAGCTAGCTACAGTGTCTCATCGGTAGTAATAACTTACCAATGAATTAGAAAATCCAGAACATGAACTTAGAATACCTCAGGTATCATGGAACACATGAACACTCTTTCGTTATATAATCATTACAAACCGAAACTGGGAGGCAAAGAACACACGTGCAAGTTTGAAATGTTTATTTTTCAATGCAACATTCTCAAACGCAGTATCTTGTATAATATCAACATACATATTATAAAAATCAGAGTTAGCAGCATAGTCACTAATCCATAATAAGCAAAAGGTGATAGCATGTTATGATGCAAAAATCTATAACATTCTGTATCACCTATATTTCGCGCACCCTAATTAGCATATTATATTATTTCTAAGAAGGTCTCATCTGGGTTTTAGCAGGGCGGACCCATACCTCTAATTCTCAGTAGGAGGAGATCACATCAACAGCTACCAGCTCTCTGCATGCCAAGCATCAAGTGTGTTGATTCATTCCCTGTAACTGTATCTTAAACCCGCGTAGAGCCCAATGTTGGCAGCAACATTATTTGTGTTATGTCTAACGTGGTGCGAGGATCAGGCCTTCAGCAACCTTGTGTTAGGTTATTCTTAGAGTGTGCAGTTCTCGGTGTACAGACAGTTGTACCAAGTGTACCAAGCACGACTGATACCAGGGCAATAACATATTATTCTCCAATAAATCACATATTTCGTCTAGGTTGAAAGCTACAATAACAATTAGGTGTCGTGTGCAAACTCAAGCTGAAAGCAAATATTGCGTTTAAACATTTAATAAGCTCATGCTAACTTAACCCAATATATAGAAACGTAGTAACCATATGACACCCCCCCAATGATCCGAGGACAGTTTAAAAAAGAGAAAACACAAGCTAATACCGTATGAAAGGTAAAACATGAAAGCAGAGTTCAATGATATTGAGCCAAGCTAAATGTATGCAAATGTACGTAAAATTTAAAAACAAAAATATGTATGAATGCCTATAGTGGCCACACAAAATATAAAAGTCGAACTTTAAGGCCTACTCTCAGTTCATAGGCCCAGAACATATGAAAATCGAATGTTCGTATTGAAAAAGGCACCATTCAGAATTACTAAAAAGTCACGTGCCATAATAATGAAAGTCTTCAAAGTCACTCATGGGTTGAATGAATATGCAAAATAGGTAGCTACAGCTTCCAACATGAAATCACTGTCATCATCCGAAAACAGTTCAGCCATCCAATTAAGCAATGGCAAAGAACATACGTGCTCCTCCAACACCGATTCCTCTAGCAACATCAGAGTCCAACTCAGTGGGTTCTCGAGAACACCATGAGCCAGAAAGTCATGCGCCGCTGCGAATATGTCCCACTGACCCATTAGTCCATGCATCGCTGCCACAGCCATAACCCTTTCGCCAGAACAGACCAACTCGTGAGCCACTACGGGGTTCATCAGCTGATCAAAATCGACGTCAGGAGAAGTCGGTAAACAGAGACACAAATCAATGGCCCAGTCGAAATCACAGCTCAGGCAATGAAACACGGGCTGGACACATGTGAAATAGGAAAATCTGAACGATAATCCAAAAGCCGTGCTTAAAGTCGCAAGCGGCAAGGAGCCATAGTAATCAAGCATCCGGTTGCGAAACTGCATCAGTAGGGGCTGAGCGTTTCCTTGCGCAGGATGGGCATCCATGTTTTATAAAGTAAAATATCACCAGAACGCCTGCAGCCAAAGCCAGCAAAACAGGAAATCCGCCAAAAAGGCTAGAGAATATAGAATGAAAGAAGGCAGGGATAATACCAAATACTTTTTCAAATGTAGTCACGAGACCACTGCTAACCACTTTAAAAAAATGAGCCAGGCCGGTCGTGGAGGAGGCATTGAAGATTTGATGAACCAGCTCGGAGAAATGAAACGGCAAATCAGTACTTAAAAGCGCCTGCACCTCTGTGCGTGTGTTTGCTATGTGAAGGACATAAGTTTCGCGGGCAGAGCTCAGGGCCACCTGCTTTTGAGACAAAAGGGCTCTTATACGGCTTAAACCATTGAACTCAGCTTCAATAAGGTTGTTATTCGTGGCCAAATTGAAACTTCTGAATTCCCATGCGTGGGTGGATATAACACATTCTTGCAACAAACCACCCTCTCCGACACGGTTACCACATAGGCGATACCGGCCTGTAACCCACAACACAGTTCGTTATTCAAAAGTAAATAACTACCGTTGGACAACAAAGTGAACGTGGGAACTATTGCAGGAACTGGTGTCCCTTTCAAAACACAGGCCAAATTAGGTTTGTCCTGATTACAAGAACCATGCAACTGGATGTGTCTGCATATTAGTGAACGGTCAGGCGACTGTGTACATTCTTCACCATTCAGATTCACTTCATTTCCCTCTTTTAGGCATCTGTAAGTGTATGGTAAAGACCATGGCTCATGGAGGAAAGCACTGCCTAATGGTTCATATCGCCCTATAGCCATATATTTCATACAATTGGTAAATTTATACAGAGCAAAAGGTAAGGTAATAACACCATGGATAAGCCATGTAGCAGCAGTTACCTCAGCCACAGAAAAGGGCAAGGATTCTAATTTTTCAATGTGTAACATAGAAAATGATGCATCTCTCATTGAAAGCATGCGCTGTTTTTCAGTCAAATTAAATGGGGCAAATAGTGATGAGACGTTCATAAATTTCCAAGGCACTCGACCAGACTTCAGAGCCTGTAGTGTCCAAGCAAACTGCATCACAGAGCGCAATTGATTTTGACCATGATATAACACGGACACTTCATCATGTACAATGTCAACAACAGAAGACACAATATTGTTCAACGTGTAAATTCGGGAAGAAAGCGTGTTAATACTGTTATCGACAACTGCAAGCACTTTTTCTAAATTTGCTTGATCAATAGCTCTCAGGCGTTTAGCAGCCTCAATTTGGGAAACTTTCCAAATTTCATTGTAAATGGCATACAGCCATCGTTTAGATCTACCTTTAGCCGGGCCTTTTATAAAATCATTCAAATCCACATTATCATTTAATTGAGACAGATGTAGTTTAACTGCAGCTAATGTGGAATGTTGTAACCAATTTTGACACAGCTTCCCCACAGAATAAGTTGTGACAGTATAGTCTTCAGAAAAACGGGGATCGGGTCTGATTTCCGTGAACCCCTCAGCCAAACCCAGAAAACGGCGTTGGCAAGAATCAGCACTTCTATGCCATATCAGCCAACCCTTGGAATCCAAACTGGAAATGTTAAAGGATGAATTGTGCAAAAGAGCTTGCAACTCATGAATGGACAAATCAGTAAAATTACCCCAACCCGAATATTCCTCTAAATCTGGGATGGTCGGTGTATTTAATTTTTTAGAAGTAGCCAATCCAAAGCATGTTGTTTGGAAAATGGACGAATTTAGAAACAACATATGATTCGGGATGAGACATGCACGGTGCAAAGCCTCACTGCCTTGTACCTGCCAATCTTTGGTACCCCAAACCGATTTAAGGTCAATTGTTCTTTTCCAAAACTCGTAGCCTTCTACAGCCAACCTGTCTAGAAAGGACTTCGAATACAGCATTTTTGTATCGGTAAGTCTAACTTTGGACATGGATTTTTGTGTCATTTTAAAATAAAATGACTCGGGATTAGATTGATTAAAGTCTGTGAAATAAGTGTATTTTTTCAGAAACGTATTGGAGCTGCCACCTAATGGAGCAGGGCAATGTTCCCATTGTGTATAACTTACAGCAACCCTCCTTGAATTTGTCTTATGCAAAAAATGATTACCATAGTGTTGAAAACAAAACAAATCACCATAATTAGTAGAATCTGTATACAGATCCTCAGCATCGAAGGCAGCATAATACTTTAAATCAGAAAATAATGCCTCTACGGCCTGAATATCCCAATCATCAGAACGTATGTTTTGTTTAATTACATCTCCCATGTTTACTCTAAGCACATTCGGAACATTAATCACTTCAGTGGGCCCATGTATCTGAAACCTAACCGCATCCCACACAATCCCATCAAGGACAGGCCAAGCAGTAATGTTGACTGTGTTTAAGTTTCGTTTCAGTCTGTGCGCTGAATGTGAAGAGGAAAGAGGGGCCAATGTTCTATTCAGGTACCGAATTCCTGTTCTTTCTTTAACGTAGTGACCATCGATCAGGCGGAAAAAATAAAACACAAAACCAATTGACATAAAAAGGTAAAATGAAAATAGGATCAACCAAATGTATGTCCATGGAGGAATCAAAAAATGTTTTTTAAATAACTTGGTATATTTTGAAATGTTTGAGGGTTTCTTTGAAAGTTCCGAAACAGAGTCAAAAGAGAATCTGGATTGGTCTGCCAAACGGGTCTGTAAATCAGGCATCGATAAATCAGCAGGATAAGTGTAGTTCAGCTCATCAATGTTAGTAACAGGAATAGTATTTAATAAAGGACTGGATATGGCAGGCATCTCGAGGGACACCTCCTGTTCTGCACCAGATCTTATCGCTAGCACAGAGTGCCTCACCATGGAAGGACAGGATACAGCCGGTGTCATGCTATGAAGAATCGGCCACCCTGTGTGTCTTGACATTGTCAATAGAAATAAATCTGTTTTCCTTACGACCTGGAAGTGGTGGTAAAATGACTGTTCTTGTGCCCTTCACTCCAAGAACTCGAACCGGTGCTCGATATGAGGGACCAAACTCTTTCTTGTTATCGATCTTCTCTCGAACCAGTTCTCCAACTTGGGGTAGCCAGCCAACTACCGGGATCTGCAGCGCATCATCCGATGTGGAGGGCAAATATTCCTTTGCAAGACTGTCTCTGGTCTTTAGTAGATTCTGTAAAACATTGCAATGTTCATCTACGTCAAAGGCCGTGGCCTGGGCCTTGCAGTCCAGCCCATCGAGGTCAGGGACATACATCTTGATACCAAAGAGCATTTCGTATGGGGTCCGCCCACCCAGAGACCTTCTAGGGAGATTATTAAGCGCACGCTGCACGCCTATAAGGTGGGCTAACCAGTTTCTGCCAGTGCCTATAACTCGAGCTGTCAAAGATTGCTTTAAGTCGCGGTTCATTCGTTCAACTACACTGTTACCCTCAGGTCTGTAGGGACTCGAAAACTTGACTTGGACCCCCATCGAAACCATAGCATCCTTATACGCCTTAGAGGCAAAAGCCGGACCCTGATCCGAATGGAAGGTACCACAGGCAAAAATTCCCACAAAGACTCGCAAATCCTTAATGACAGTATGTGAATCAGCGCTTCGATGTGGCCATACCCACACAAAGCGTGTGCATGAATCTACCGCTACTAAGATGTACTTGTATGCAGTATCAGAAGAAAATGGACCGCAGTGATCCAAATAAACGCATCCAAGCGGTTTATTTGATATATACAACTGTGTCTGAGGCGGACGCGCAGCAGTTGAAGGCTTAATCTGCTGGCAAATGTCACATTGAAGAAAATATTCGCGCGTCTGTTTGTACAGTCCCCGCCACCAGAATCTTTGTTGTAGCTGAGTTACAGTGGCTGAGACGCCCGCATGCGCAGACGCCACACCTTCATGAGACGCTGCAATCAAAACAGCCCTGCGATCCGAGTTGGGAACTAGACGTTCGCCAACATCAGGGATCTTCACATAAGGAACCTTATCGGGACTTAAGTGGTATGTGTATTTAGAAGGGAACCCCGCAGGATATTTAATTCCCTTCTCTGTCGCAGCAACTGCTGCTAAGATGTCATCATCTATTTTGCTTTTGGACCTCGTGACTGCTGCAACTAAGTATTTTGATACCGCTGACTTCGCTGCTTCATCAGCAAGCGAATTGCCAACAGCGTGGACCCCCACGCGCTGATGACCGAGAGTATGAATCACAAACACGAGTGGCAACTTCTCTTTAAGTTCCGCCACTCGGACCCAGATCATTTTATGTTTTATTGTGCTACCTTTGGAATCACGAAATTCATTCTGAATCCAAAAGAACAAGTTTTCATTGTAAGACTGGACACAGTAGTAAGAGTCACTTACGATCAAAGTCGTCACACTAGCATCTGCGTATTCCAATGCAAGCATCAGAGCAAGGAGCTCTGCTAATTGTGCAGTGCAGTCCCCAAGTGTCTGCGTGTGCACGACACTGGACTTGAACTCATCGTTCACCATGGCACCGACCACAATGGCGCAAGCGGAAACGTAGGCATGTTTAGAGCCATGCGCAACCTGCGCCGAACCATCAGTGTAAATGATGCAATGGAAATCCTCCAACGGCCGCATTGCTAAAGGAGCAGGATGAACAAATTCATACTGTAAATACTCCTGCGACCGTAAAGTGGCGTCAAAAATAAACGTGACATCTTGTGACGTCAAGGATGCAGCCCATTGAATCCACCGAGGGTGCAAAGCTTTGGAATTAGGTACACTGGCCTTCGTAACTAACTCTAAGGCAGGACACGGGGTAACAACCAACATGCGCTTTCCTTGTGACAGGGCACGTTCCTTAAGAATCGCCATCTGCACAGCCGTTAAAACTTTCTCCACAGTGGAAAAACGCAATTCAGCCGAAGTGTACAAATGTGACTTGTAAGCAAAAGGTACTGTATCTCCTTCATTAAAAGTCAGGTACGTGAAACCCACCGCCCCAGGGATAATTCTTATCACTAGGTTGGTTTGGTTATCACGAGTCTGTAAGTATTCAGAAGCGAGCAAATCAGCCTGCAAAGATTGTAGAATGGCTGAATGCTCAGGCAGCCAGCATGATTTGGAAAAAGATGGTTGTATCAAAGCATATAAAGGCTTGATACGCTGGGCATATTCCGGAATGTAAGTCCTCCCGAAATTCAAAAAGCCCAGCAGAGATTGTAATTTTTTCAGTGTTGTCGGAGAACGCAACTGTGCGCATTTCTCCAGGAAGTGGGGTGCTAAACCCTTCCCTTCGTTGTTAAGCTCGTAACCTAGAAACAACACTGTGTACTCTGCAATGTGCGACTTTGCAAAGTTAAACTTGTAACCTATGTCAGCAAAGTTACAAATTATGCTATTTACCCGACGCAGATGCTCCCAAAGATCGTCGTCTGTGAGATAAATGTCATCCACATACAAACAAGCAACTGGGTCGAAGCTCTCCAGAAGAGAGACAATGTGTGCGGAGAATACTCCAGGACTGTTCTTGTAGCCCATTGGGAGTCGCCGAAACATTTTTTGCACACCGCCGCATGTAAAACTGGTCCACTGAGAACTTAGACCGTCTAGTCTATGGGCATAAAAACCATTGGAAATGTCAAGCGTGGTTTTGAACCGTTTACGCTCAAGACTATTCACTAACGCAGAGCCATGAGTATTCTGTACTGCGCAGTTACGGCAATGCGAGTTCAAATGCCTATAATCCAAAACCAAACGATATGAGCCGTCCGGCTTGTTTACAGTAAAAAGGAGGTTATTCATCGGTGACACACACGTTTCAATTACACCTTGATATTCCAATTGTTCAAGGATAGCCACGACTGAAGCTTTGGCTTCACGCCGCATGGGATATTGAGGTTGAGGCTGTGGCTGAGACCGTAAAGGAATCTTGTGGCTCGGTGACAATTTATCCCAGCCACACTGATTGCGGTACACAGCCGGCGCAAGCGCCAGAGCCCATTCTTCTGCAAAATGCAGCGCTTCCACTCTCGGCACAGTGTGCGCGAAACTGGGTAGGATTACCTCCTCCCCCCGCGGAGCTGCGAGAACAAAAGGTGGGGGCCAGTCAGCCTCCGAAAGCAAAATGTCATACGTAGACGAGAGATTTTCCCAAAATACCCCTTTTACAGTTCGCTGCATGTCACCTTCAATTAACAGGACAATTTCAAAAAGACGTTCAGGGGGAGCAACATGCGTATCAGCAGTTTCAATCACAACATAAGTATCAGTCGCTGTCACCTTCAACAGTGGACGGAGGGCCTCTCTCACTATGGTAATCTCTGCTGCGCTGTCCAGCAAGGTCAGAGCCCACGTCAGATTCCGAAGCCGCGTTCTCACTATCTGGGGCATAATGATGCGCTGTCAGGGCGGTGACTTTCTTCGTGGCAAACTGAGGTCTCTTGGGCGTAGAGCCTTCCTGCTGCTCTCCACTATTTCGCGGGCGGGGCTGACCACGTCCTTGCTGGCCACCCCGGCCCCTGCCGCCCCCTCCACCACCGGTTGACGGAGCCGATGAGTCCTGAAAGGAACGAGGAGAGCGTTGGTCAGAAGCCTGAAACCTCTCAGGCGATTTAATCATCGCGCGGTCGCGCAACTCATAAACACGATCCGACTGCGCAGGCAACGGAGACGCAGGAGCAGAAACCTGTGTTTGTTGTTGTTGTTGCTTACCCTGATTCTGCTTTTTAGGCCAATTTTGTTTCTTGGACTTTTGTTGACCACTAGTTTCCGATGTCTGACCCTGGGGCTGCTTCTTCTCCTTATCAGGAAAAGCTTTAACCCCCATTGCATTGCGGCCAACCATTTTGTAAGCAGCTACAATTATCCTTGCCAACCGTCGGGGTCGTTCGGCCTCTGGAACCAACGCCAATGCGTTAGCCACCTGAAAGTTCACTGCATCCCCCTTGACATTCGCAAGGATCAGATCGCAAACCACATCAAAGGAGCCACACAGGTGCATACCCAATTCAACAGCCGACTCCGGCCTGTGTTCGTCTTGAACACATTTAAGGACCCCACCTAGATTGGTCACAGACGGGGAGCCATAGCACCTCGAATAGACCGCTGCAAAAGTCTTGCCCCAGGTCTCACAGTCAACAAGTTCAGGAGCCAAATCTTTCGGCAAACTTAGTGTAAGAATCCGGTGTTTATCACCCGGACTCGTGTTGGGAAACACAGCTTTCAGCTGGCCGAATTTCTCAGCGAGCCAGAACGGAAAATCATCCTTTTCCTGGAGCTTTTTACCCATCACGGAATTTACCATGACCGGGTTGATTTTCAGACCAGCATGTTCTGCACGAAGCTGTGCGCCCCGTGGGGCCGCGTCCTGAACATTACGGCTAGTGTAATGAACAAGCGCTCTAATCACTGCCACCGCGACTTCATGAAGCCGCCGCAGATCAGCCACGTTACAAGTGGCGCGTTGAGGGTGAGGAGTGAATCCAGCCAAAGCGGGCCAAGGTGTGCCCGGAATGGACAAAGGACCTAACCTCGAAGCCGATAATGAGTGTGGTAGGGCGCCACCAAACCAAACTCCATGCTGCCAAGCATCAATAGGAACCTCCAGTGCTCTGTACGGCGCATACGCAACCGGTACAGCTGAAGCAGTGTATGTATGGAACACTCCAGAATTAGCGTCCACTGGCGGAAACGTCACCCACGAATAAAATAGTTCGTACAGGTAAGCATGTTCCGCACTCACTACTAGAACGACAGCCAAGCCTTCCACAGGAACATCATACATCCGCAAATGGTCACGCACCGCAATGCGACTATGCTGCGGGATGTACACGGCTTGTGCCATGTCAGCACAGGAAAGTTAAAACACAAAGAATACTTTGTAGCACAACTGGGTAGTAATTCAAAGAAACCATTTACAGATAGATTCAAGCTTGAAAAAGACCTATTTCAAAAATAGGCAGGTTTTTCCGACACTGCCGTTTACCGGAAACAGGAATGAAGGCGTTAAGGTTTGAATGATATACTACTCGAGTGTCATGATATAAGGCCAATCAACGTATGGGCGCCATGTAGCAGGGTTTCCGTTCTCCCACAGAACTGTGCACAGAGATCTAGAACCTGGGTGAGTTAGGGTGACCCAAAACTCACCTTTGTTTCAGAAATCCCCTTACCAAGCTAGCTACAGTGTCTCATCGGTAGTAATAACTTACCAATGAATTAGACAATCCAGAACATGAACTTAGAATACCTCAGGTATCGTGGAACACATGAACACTCTTTCGTTATATAATCATTACAAACCGAAACTGGGAGGCAAAGAACACACGTGCAAGTTTGAAATGTTTATTTTTCAATGCAACATTCTCAAACGCAGTATCTTGTATAATATCAACATACATATTATAAAAATCAGAGTTAGCAGCATAGTCACTAATCCATAATAAGCAAAAGGTGATAGCATGTTATGATGCAAAAATCTATAAAATTCTGTATCACCTATATTTCGCGCACCCTAATTAGCATATTATATTATTTCTAAGAAGGTCTCATCTGGGTTTTAGCAGGGCGGACCCATACCTCTAATTCTCAGTAGGAGGAGATCACATCAACAGCTACCAGCTCTCTGCATGCCAAGCATCAATGTGTTGATTCATTCCCTGTAACTGTATCTTAAACCCGCGTAGAGCCCAATGTTGGCAGCAACATTATTTGTGTTATGTCTAACGTGGTGCGAGGATCAGGCCTTCAGCAACCTTGTGTTAGGTTATTCTTAGAGTGTGAAGTTCTCGGTGTACAGACAGTTGTACCAAGTGTACCAAGCACGACTGATACCAGGGCAATAACATATTATTCTCCAATAAATCACATCTTTCGTCTAGGTTGAAAGCTACAATAACAATTAGGTGTCGTGTGCAAACTCAAGCTGAAAGAAAATATTGCGTTTAAACATTTAATAAGCTCATGCTAACTTAACCCAATATATAGAAACGTAGTAACCATATGACAGGAAAAAAAACTCACAATACAATAAGAACACTATAAAAACTAGAATGTAGGGGTGGGAGTTGCCCACCATGGGCATGGACATGCCCCACCCAAAGGAAGGCAGCCACAGTCTTTCTGCCATCCCAGGGAGTGGATGGGGCTAATTAACCCCGATCTGCCCCCAATCAATAGACACTAAGATTTTCTTTTTTTAACTGAAAATGTAGTGGTGGGACTGCCCACCATGGGCATGGCCATGCCCCCAACCCAGAAAATGCACAATTAGGCTTTCTGCCCCCATATGGTGGATGGAGTGTGCACCCTCAATCTGCTCCCCAGGGGTGGGGAGGCATAAAGCCCACTGGACACCAGGCAAAATGTCAGAAAAAATGTACACGCATGGGGCGTGCCCACCATGGGCATGGCCATGTCCCTACCCCAAAAGTCATAAACAGTCTTTCTCCCTCCCTGGGGGGGTGGATGGGGCAATTACTCTCCATTTGCCCCCTGGGGAAAAAGCCCTCTAGACACCAGGGACTGCATTTATGCAGTGTTTTTTGGTGTCAAGCGGTCCATTGGACACAAGCCTATGCTCTCGCTCAACCTATGGCCCAATAGTCTTTTTGCCCCCCAGGGGTGAAAATGGATATTCACACCCAATCTGCACCCCAGGAGGGGCAGAAAGCCCATTAAACACCAACAATTTTAAAACAGAGCCAAAACAAACAAGTAGTGGTGGCCTACCCTGGCATAGAGCCATACCCACCCCCAGAAGAGACAATAGTGCCTTTCTGCCCCCCCCACAGGAGGCAGGTAAGTGTGCAGAAAAACTGGGCTGTTCCATTTGGTGGAGGGGTATGGCCAATGCCAGTTTTTCTGCCCCCCTCTAGGCCAGACAGGACTTGGCTTCAATTTGCCCCTGAGGTTGGCAGAAAGCCCACTACACAACAGAGAATTTAAAATGGTGCCAAAGCAAATAAGGGGATGTGGACTATCTTGATTTCAAGCCATACCAATATCCCAGAAGGAGCAATAGTGCCTTTCTATCACCTCCCACTGAGGCAGATGGGAGATTTGTCTAAATTCGGGGCAATGACCCAAATCTGACTCCTGCGGGTGGGAAAGCTAACCTGACACCACAAAGTTTGCTTTTAGGGCAAAAGAAAGTGGTGCAGGTGTTGCACTCTGGTATTGGCCACACCCCCACACCAAAAATGAAAAAAACTGTCTTTATGCCCACTCCAGGGTCAGACTGGTGATTTGCTCCCAGATTGCCCAGGGGGGGCAAAAAGCTCAATCTGTGGCAGGAATATATAGGTTTTAATAAAATCCCATCGAAATGGCGAGTGAGAGGACATTTGATTCTTTTGGGTGCTGTTTTGACATATGGGCCAGAAGAGGGTGGTTAACTCCCAATATCGTCCAACTTGCAATGGTGAATGGCTGCACTTTTTTGGCTTGGGTAAGACGTCACCCGGAAAACCTACCGGACCAAGTCAGTTCTGAAAACTAGACAATCTGGGAATCCAGGGTGGTGTGCTTCGCTTGGATCCCTCAAGTTTGTCTTATCCACAATGTCCTTAAGACCTCAAACTTTGACTAAAAACACAAATTTCCCTTGTATTTCTATGAGGAGAACTTCTGAAATCTTCGGCAGCCACACATTTCTTACCACCCTGGACCTCACTTGTGTTGGTGGGCCAAGAGACCCAACACAAAAGGCCCTAAAGGGTACATTGATAATTAAATAATAGTGGCAGCTGCGGTATTTGAGGCCGTGCTGTGGTGCCATCCATGTAAATCTACAAACCCAGACATGTAAAAAAAACTAGACAACCAGGGGATTCCAGGGTAGTGTGGTTTGCATGGGTCCCATGAGGTTTTCTTATCTAAAATGCCCTGCAAAACTCACATTTTGCCTGGAATCCCACCTTTTCCTTACATTTCTGTGAAGGAAACTTCCAGAATCATCAGGAATCCACAAAAATCCTACCACCCAAAATTACCCCACTTGTGCAGCTATTAAAGAAGTGGAGAAGTGTGGAGAAGTGTGGCTCAATGTGGAGAAGTATGGCTCAATGGCTAGAGCAGGCAGACCTCGAAGCAGATCTCTGGCCAGGGACCAGGGTTCGATTCCTGCCCCGGCTGGTCTCGGGCTCATTAATTCCCCATACCGGATATTCTCGCTTCAGGGCCTATTCTGATCATGGGTCCCACGCTGCAACTCTGGGCAATAGCTTGCTTAGTCTCCACAACGGCCCCCACAGCGCGAGGGATGCCAGGTCTGCACCATGGGGGTGCCCAGGAGTGGACACTTCCCAGGGAAAGCCAGGAAGGGTTCCCTTGCGGTATTCGTACAAGCGCGGGAAACACACTGCGGGTAGCTGTGCGCTACACAAGTACAAAAACATTTACATTTACATTAAAGCTGCACCACTTGTGTGGCTGAGCCTAGTGCCTGCGAGAGGAACGGATCAAACCGACGACTATGGAGCCAGCTTCCAAGTCAAAGTTTGAGGTTTGTAAGGGATTCTGGGTAAAACAGTCAGGTGAGACCTAAGCATTTTACCCCCACCTGGATTCACCCAGGTGTCAAGTTTTCAAAAATGTGCTGGTTTGGTAGGAATCCCCAGATGCCGGCTGAGCTAGAGCCCAAACGCCACAGCTACCCACTTTGCAAAAAAAGGGTCAGCTTTGTTTTGAAAAATGTGATGTGTTGAATGCACTAGGAGTACCCACACAGGGTAATCCTATGTTATGTTATAGGATTTGTAGAGCGCATAGCTGCCCCAACAACGGGGCTTCCCAGCATTAGGCCTATAGAACATACAACTGCATTTGCCAACACCCCAAATAAAAGGTGAAAGAAGCTAGAAGGAGAAAAGCCATTCCCTGACAGATTTTCTGAAAAATGATGGCTTTAGACTTGTCTGATATGGAGAGGAAGTACGTTCAAAAGAGAAGGCCCTAGATGGATTGGCCCCCGCTCTGACATTCCTGACTTGAGGAACAATGGACAAGTTGAGGTTGGCGAAACACAGAGAGCGTATTGGCCGATAGGATGAAGCAAGATGGCTCAGAATCAGACCCCATGGGAATAAAGAATCTTGTTAATGATGCAGAGGGTCTTTAAATATATACGCTTATCCATAGGGAGCCGGTGTTACCTGGGCAGAAGGCATGAGGCAGAATAGAACTTATTGTAATTGTAATTGTAACGGTATTTATTGAGCGCGATTGCTGCCCGTAGGCGTCCAAGCGCTGAGTTGACCAGTAAGTGACGGAAGGGGAGCTAAGGTACATAGGATTTGACAAACAGCAGTGTTTTTAGGTTTTTACGGAATGAGAGGAGATCTGAGTTGGACCGGAGTGAGAGGGGAAGATCATTCCAGAGCCTGGCGGTGTTCAGCGAGAACAGTCTTCCCCCGGCCCTGGTTCGCTTTACTCTGGGAACAATGGCAAGGAAGGCCTCCGTTGATCGCAGGTTCCTATTGGGATGGTAGGGGGTGACAAGATTACTGTTGATTGCTGGGCCTGTTTTCCAGAAGGTGCGATGTGCCAAGCACAATGCTTTAAAGGCCACTCTCTGCCTCACTGGCAACCAGTGGAGACTTTTTAGAGCAGGTCTGGCAGACTGAGTGCGCGGGATTTCCAGCAAAGAACGCGCTGCACAGTTTTGAACAACCTGTAGTTTTCGGAGGGTAAACTCAGGTGCCCCCACGTATAGGGCATTGTTTGAATCCAGGCGGGACTGGATAAGACCTTGAACCGCCACCTTTTTAGCCTCTAGCGGAAGCAACGGGAGAACCTTCCTCAAGATTCTAAGTAGGCCAAAGCATGTGGCAGATAATTTTGTGGCCTGGGTGGAGAAGGAGAGTTTGTTATCCAGCCACACTCCCAGGCTCTTCACGCTTTCCTTGGGGATAGGGGGGGGGGCCCAGTGCATTGGGCCACAAGGAGGTGAACGGCACCGGGGAGGATGGGCCTAGGAGCATGAGCTCCGTCTTTTCTCCGTTTAGTTTAAGGGAGGAGTTGGTCATCCATCCCTTGACGTCCTCTAGACATTTTAACAGATCTGCTGGGGAATGCCTGCTGTTCTCGGTAGCCAGCGAGACCACAAGCTGGGTGTCGTCGGCGTATGACACGATTTTAATGCCATACGGTTCGACAACACTCGACAGCGGCCTCATGTATACGTTGAACAGTACCAGGCTCAGGGAGGAGCCCTGTGGTACTCCGCAGCTCAGGGGTTTGCTAGTGGATACTGTCACACTGTCGAAGATCTGAAACGACCTCCCAGACAGAAAAGAGTCAAACCACCTTAGAGCGTCACCTGAAACTCCGATGTTATGGAGACGGTCCAGCAAGGTGGAATAGCTGACCGTATCGAAGGCGGCACTTAGATCAAGGAGGATCACTGCCACTGAACCTCCCTGGTCCAGTATCCTCCTTATAAATGGAGAAAAGCAACCTAGTAGCTGCATTTTGGGCTAGCTGGAGTCTTTTTGTAACAAATTTATTGGCTCCTAGGTATAAATTGTTACAGTAGTCCAGCAGGGACACAATTCTTTTTTACCAATTTTTATTGAGTTTTGTTCATAATACGCATAGTAGGCATTGCTAATCTGGTCAGCCGTTCATACCAAAAGCCCATTGCCCATTACAATGTAGAGTATACCGCTACAGAAATACATGGTTCGATGTAATATAACTCAAAGTCACTACAAACGAAACAAGATAGGAGATCACAAAGACATTCTGGGTGTTAATAAAGACAGCATCTTAAATGCCTTAAAGTCCAGTCATGGGGGCAAATCCTATGGCATCTTGTGCAAAGGCCATTAGTAACAACATTCATACTTCCATATGTAGATCTAAAGCTTCCGTTCCCACTGATGGGACGGAGAAGACAGGCATCCAATACACCCTTCACAACAGGGCAGCAGGTTTGCCAAGCCATATCAGTACCACCTCAAATAGGTCCCTGATAGTGTATCAGTGGGCCCTAAACGCCTATCTCTATCACTCGTCCAGTGGGGCATCGTGTGTGTTCTGTAAGTCTTGTAACATGTTGTCCCACGTTTCAGCAATATTGACCCGGTGGAGACCCTGACTTCTTCCCTAAGCAGCATGGCTGCCTCCGCCCTGCCTGATTTGGGTGTCACTGGGCACCAGTATTGTAATGTTGGGAGTGTGGTGGCCTTGCAGTGCATCACGATCGCCCGATCTATGAAACGATTGGACACCTTTTGGGTCTTCAACCAGGACAAGATGACCACCTGAATGATGGTTTGACAGGTGCCCGGGTCAAAAAGGCCCAGGATCGGTTTAAGGCTTCTCAAGAGTCCAATACTGGTGCCAACAACCGATTTAGTTTGAACTTCAAAGGCCAGGATATTGTTCATCATAAATCCTATATTTTCAATGGTGCACTTAGATTGAAGGGAGGCCCCAGGGAAGGCCACCAGTGGTTATCGGAAACTGCTTGTTTGCCAAGGAGGAGAATCTCGTTCTTGTTAGCGTTGAGGTGTAGACCATTATTAATCACCACTCTGGCACAGCAAGCATACCTTTTTGAAAGTTTGCAATGTCTTGCGAGGGATTGTCTGAGAATGAAAGTACAAGCTTGCATAGGATACCAGCATAAGCCCCTAAGATTCCATAACCTGAGCTAAAGGCTGGATACTTATGTTGAACAATGTAGGGTTTATGGATGAGCTCTGAGGGATGCCATACTGTAATGGGTAGGGGAGACATGACCTGAAAGGAGCACTCAGAAAGGATGGAGGCAAACCCATCCAGGTACCATTTTTATCTGGATACTTGAGGGAATGGTGGGTGTTTTTTTTTTCCAGTCAGTTTGAGGTTAGCAAGCTATCCCGGGTAAATGAAAACCTAGTGAGAACCATGCAACTCACCCCACCCTGGATTCCCCCAGATGTCTGGTTAAAAAAATATGCAAGTTTGCTAGGCTTTCCTGGTTGCAGGCTCGGCTAGGGCCAAAATCCACAGCTACTCACTTTACAAAATAAAGAGTCAGTTTTCCTGTTATGTGCACCAGGCCTACCCACCCAAGTGAGGTACCACTGTAATCGGGAGACTTTGGGGATTGCTGGGTGGAAGGAAGGAAGATTGAGGCTCCCCACAGATTCCAGAACTTTCCATCACAACAATGTGAGGAAAATTTGTTTTTTAGGCAGAGTTTTAGGTTTGCAAGAGATTCTGGGTAAGAAACATTGGAAGAGCCTAGCAAGTCACACCCCCTAGATTCCCCAGGATGTCTAGTTTTCAAAAATATGCTAGGTTTCCCTATGTGTCGGCTGAATTAGGGCAAAAATTCCACACCTTCTCACTTTGCAAAAAAGGGTCAGTTTTGAATGGAAAAATGTGCTGTTTCCATGTTGCGTTTTGGGTCCTTTCCTGTCGTGGGCACTAGACCTACCTACACAAGTGAGGTACCATTTTTATCTAATGGTATATGGGAGCACAGAATAGGAGAACATTTGTTATTATCTAATGGTATATGGGAGCACAGAATAGTAGAACATTTGTTATTACCAAGTGAATTTCACTGCATTTTTGCCTTCAAAATGAAAGCTTGTGTTTAAGAAAGAAGGCATTTTGAAAAATACCCTCTAAATCAAATTCTTGTACGGTACCCACAAACTAAAAAATGTGAAAATAACCATTGATCCTAAACTCCATAGCTTGTGCCCAGTTTAGAAATACATAGGTTTTCTAGATACCCATTTATCACTCTACATATTTCACCATATAAATTGGTCTATACCTAGCACCCAATGAAAAACATTTTATTGAGCATCTCAGTTGTTGGCTCCGGAAACCTAGGGTTCTACAAACCTTATATATCTTCCCAACCAGATGGGTCTAGCGGACGCAATGGTATATTGCTTTTGTAAATCAGCTATTGTGACAAAAAGTTACAGAAGTAAGCATTGTTAAAAACTGCAGCTTTTTCCAATTTATTATTTTTTTATTTCAACAGTTCCTTTATTTGGTAAAAACCTTGAAATATCTTCACATAATCCCTTGCTGAATTTGGGATTTTGTCTACTTTTCAGAAATCTCTGGCTTTCCTGGATCACCCATTGGTTTCACACTGGTTTCTACCACAAACTGTAAGTGGCTTGAAACCAAAACAAATAGGAAGAATGGGCTACCTCTTTGAAAAATGCCAAAACTGTGGAAAAGATTTAGGCTTTTTGATTCAGCTCTCTATGTTCCTGAAAGCTGGGAAGATTGTGACTTTGTCACTACAAAGTGATTGTTGATGCCATTTTTAGCAGAAAAAAGACACTTTTATACAGATCACTTTTTTCCCCAATTTTTCCCTAGAAACTCGAAATGCACCTATATTTTTCCCAGACCCCGGATACCTTTAGAATACACCGAATGTTGGGAAAAAAGGATGCAAATTTGATGTGCATCTCTTATGTGGAAAAAATATTATGGAGCTCTCAGCGCAAACTACCCCAAATGCTCAAAAAATGGCTCAGAACGGGGGGGGGGGGGGGCGGGGGGGGGGCTAGGGAAGCACCAACAGTGAAGAAGTTAAACACAATGCACAATGATAACACATCATAACAAATAAACCTTTTTCTGCCTACCAGACCACAGGAAGGGAATTAAACCCACAAATGAAATAAATATTGTGCGTCGCAATGCAATCTACACACACACTCTAAGCAAGGTTTCTTGACCAGGGATTCAAACTCTACTTGGAATCCTTGTATTCTGTCCTTGTGCACAGAATACATTGCCAAAGTTCCGAATTAGTACTCATTCACAGCTGGAAAGTTGCAAAATAAAGGAAAACCCTGAGAAATGCTTCCTCAAGAGAACACAAATACTACATTTTGTGCTCTTAGCGACACCAAAGTTAAGCCATCATTTTAGATCATTTCCCTGAAATGGAACATCAGTTGAACACAAAGACGGAGAGAAAGGCTCACTCACATAAGAGAGAAATAAAATACATAGCCATTATTATTCTGTAAATATGAACAACTGTCAATGCAAGCTGACGGCGGCCTAGTAATGCTAACAAACATATTTAAATTAGGCATTATTTTCTAACATGTAAAAACTCTCCTACACGAGTGTAATCTTGCATGATGTCAGGAATTTATTGTTATGCTTAGTGTGTGTAATGCCCAAGATTATATCCTTGTGCCATGTTGCGTAAATGAGATTGTATTTGTACGGGAAAAAAATGCTCGGGGAAACACCGGAACAGCACTAGAAGGCTATTGCGAAAAGAAGATGATGTTGTAAGCACTGTTGTTTGTTGCCAGGTATTGATTGTTGAGTGAAAATAATCAATTCGATTTTCTACCCGGTGCCTAATTTTTGTAGTGTCAAGGATAAGTAAACACTTCCTCTTCCTTTTCTGAAGACTCCTCTCTGACTTTGTTTGGATCGCCTTTAATTCATGCCAAATTTATGGCATTTTTGAAGGCATTTGCCTTTAGGGAGCTTGCATGGGGCTCAAAGCGCACGAAGCAAGCCATATCCCTTTCTTCTCAGCCTTCTTCTTCCCTGTCATGTACTTTCCTCTATTTAACGGTGAGGTTTGTGTAGTAATCATGTATGAGAGATTGTTGATTAATGTGCATTTTCTGCAAATTCCTTATTGATGTTTGCGTTTGAGAATGTTTAAATGTTATTTCAATCACTATCCGATCAGTTTCCTTCTTGCTGTGGAGTTATTTTGAATTGCAAATTGTTTGCACTTTTGTTCCTACTTTAATTGTGGTGTATGGCCTTGTGGATAGGCACATGCTGGTGTATAAAGGCGCAAAGCTTACTCTGCAGTGCTGAATGTGTTTGGAGGGGCTCCAGGACAGCATAGACGTCAATTAGGGGACGCCAGGTGTTATGGTTTGCCCACTGCGACCCCTTGAGACCCCTGGGGTCGGTTTTGACATGAGCAGCTTGACCGGAAAGTGAACAAGGCTGCTTTCGGAAGAGAAAAAGTGCATTTTCAAAAATGCTGCAGGGATTTTTCCCTTAAGCAAAGCAGTGAATGAGTTTCTAACATTTTTCATTTTAATGGATTTCCTTTGCTTGAATGGAGGCCACCTACTTTCTCTTACATTTTAGCAAAATGCAATAGCTGAAAAGAAACAGGTGCCAAGTTCATGCAGGAAGCAATTAATCAGTAGCCTGGTGCTTCAATTATGAGACAGAGGGCTCCTCCTCCCTTCTAAGTGTGTGGGTTACCCAGGAAGACGTGTATAGCTTTCCCAGTAGAAGAGACTTGTTCTCTGGGACCAAGCAGGTGTGTGTGCTGCAACAAGAGAGGTGTTTCCTATGAACCCGATGTTTGTAATACCATGCCCCGTGAATGTACCGTTAGCTGCAATGATAGAGATGTACCAGTGCCAGGCATTGAACAGACTCTAATTATTTTAACTGTGTCACTACCACCCTGACACAGTGCCTGCAGAAGACAATGGAATCTCTTGCAGGTCAGTTTGGGCTTATTCTTGCCATCATCTCTTATAATGGACTAGAAAAAAATGCAATTTGAGGCAATTCTTGTTTCCTTCAGTTTTTGAAATGATTGAATAGCCTGATAAGGTTAAATTGCTTTTGTATGCTCTCTATTTAAAATCTGTATTAAACAGTCCAATTGTGTTTATGAAAAGTGTGAATAAATGTCAGAAGTACCTCTACGTTTCTAAGGCAAAGGACACAGTCTTCAATATAACTAGGGCATGCACATGAGAGGTAATACTCATGTAAATGCAGGGTACGTTATGGATAAAACTACTTACAGGATGTTGAACATTATTTCACCTTAATGCATAGCTCAATATAGTGAACTAAACACTGAAAATGACCGTGAGTTGTACACACTTATAGATTGCACACACTTTTTTCTGTGGTTTCCTGATAGAAATGAACCCCAACATAATAGGAGGGGGAAACATGCACAGAAGAAGGAATCCACCTTATACAATTCAAAGAGACTTTCCATAATCGCTTTACTTAAATCACAAAGTGTTTTTATTTCCTATGGACAAACATATCTACCTTTCTCAAACATAAATGTAACTTGCTTTGTGCAATACTAATGCATCAAATGTATATGTTTCAGAAAGTGATAAAATTGAGTCAGCAAATGGCCTTCCTCTCGCCAAGCTTCCCATGTACCTTTTATTTAATGCTTAGTTCTAGAAATGTGTTGCCTATGCAATAGGTCAGCATGTTGTTTTGAATGCTGGCTGCAGATCCCTGCGTAGACTGTGCTGTTACAAGTACAATTTCTAAACTCAACTTCAATCTTCTGGTATCTGTAAAATAAGTAACAGTGAGTTGTTGGATCATAGCGCCAGCCATTACTAAATCAACTAGAGAGTATTCAATCTTTGGGCTGTGCTATAGAAATAACTACTGTATTTATAATGTGAAAAGCCAAATGATTATAGTTATCATGATATTTCAGTTCCATACATAAACTACACAAATCAGTGATTAAAGAAATTATATTTTCAGGAAAGACAAAGTTTCATGAGCACTCTCTCAGGTGTTAGGGGTGGAACACAGATTGGAGTAGAGAAGAAATAGCACACCCAAAAGGATGTTATGCTTCATCATCAGGCTTTTTTTGCTCCTCGTCAGACCGGCGCTGTAATGTCTGACGGGCCCCCGAAGGGTCTCTTGGACTATGTATTTTAAATAATTTTATCAATTCTGATTGTGCCTCTCCTGCTGTTATAGGGGTCCTTTTCGCCCTGGAGGGACACCAGATATTATTTGTCTTTTTTTTTTATGTGTCCACCATATACAGCCATGTTGAATGGGCCTTCTGGGTAATGGATAGTATTTTTAACTACTTTAATTACATTTTGCCAGCCTCTCCTTGGCTCTCAAAGGGTTCCTATGGGCCTTGGAGACACATGATATTATTTCTCGTAAGAGATTTTTTTTTAGCATGCTCAGCATTGATTGAGATCCAGTGCCTGCTATAAAATATATTAAATTGAACATAACTCATTTATATTATATTTGGTGTACTAAGAAATGTAGATAAACAAGAATAGACTAATGACGCTTAATGTTCAGGGCACATACAGATAATCAAGGGAAGAGTTATTTTGACCTGGTTTAAAACAATGAAAAGCTAAGTCAACCTTAATAACAAGCACAGACTGCAATGAACAACAGCTTCTTAGTCTGCAATATGCACTGCCACTTGTTGAAAGAACTAGATACCACCTATACTTAACAATTTATTTCCATGCTTGGTTGTCACTGAAGATTGAGAGAACTTTACTGGCTACCTTTGTAGCATCTAGGGAAGAAGATACAAATCAACAGCACATTGATTGTTTAAAACAGATAACTTGGAATAACTAATGAATGCTACATGATTAATGTGGCCCATGTTAGAGGGCTTACTCAACTTGTTTTTATAATGTTTGGGTGATCATTCTGGGTGTGTGCTTATATATGACTCTGGAAGCTGTACTTCATTGGCATGCACACAAATCCATGTTCCTCAGTCTTTCATCGCTTGGTTCTTCTGCGAGCTTTCAGTTTACCTTGACTCTACATTTCAATGGGCTTTAGTGTATGCTCTAAACCTGAGACATTGCTCACTCTTTTTAACTTGCTCTAGAATATTGACCTTTTCTTTCTCATTCAAGAGGTCTTTTGGTCAAGGGAACTCTATGGCACTTCTACGTCTGCTCCCAAGACACACCATTTTATGCAGCATCAATTTTACTCACTATAAATATGTTTGAAGTGTGTGTGTGTCCTCCTGAGTTTGCATTCTTAACTAGCAATTAACTTGGGAACCTGTGAGCTAATAAATGCTGTTTAAACTTTTAATCTGTCACCTTTTTCATATGATATTTGTACCATACCTTGAGAGTGGTTGAATGCCCTGCCAGTGTCTCTCTCAATAGTTTCCTACTTCCCACTGCACACCCCTCCCCCACAACTGTGAAATACAGTCTGCACTCCATTTCTGACATCAACATACTTGGTAGGGAATATGTTGTGTAAGCAATGCCAAACCTCTTTGGGAGGAGGGCAAAAAATACAAAATGTTAAGAATGGTCTGTATCAGGCTAGGTAAAGTGTAAATGTCTTTTTGTAATATGCGCCAATAGAGAATCTATTTGAAAAACAATTCCTGACTTGATATTCCAAAGAGTGACTATGACTTATATAACTGTTTTATTTAATATTTGGACTACTTTTTCATTAGAAAAAATATTGGGCGCTTCATGTAGTACTGACTCTGTCTTCTTTAGTGTTGCCAAATCCTTTTGCTGTTTCACCTCCACCACTCAAAATAAGCAACTCATTTTCTGTGGCATCTTTGCTGTGTAGGCTGTAAGGGTGGCTAGGAAGTCACTTGGGCAAAATCACCCTAGCAACAGGTATTCACAAGAACTGGGGAGTTGTCTGTCGTCATTGCTCATGAGAGGAAGAGGGACAGGTTTTGGTACAGGGTGCAGCGATGCAATGGGGCATCAATCCTAAAGGTACACTAATTTGTGCTGGTTTCAGAGGGGAGGGCAGTACACAGCCAGTAAAAAGTCACAAAGGATGGGATGTGGACATGATCAGATTTACAACATTGATTGCAGAATGGTAAAGGCCCACATTGAGATGGCCTTACAAGGATGCTCAAAGGTATAGAGGACAATGGAACATCTTTGTTCATTGTAATGTGCCAGGATGAACGCTATATGTTTCATACATATTAAGAGAGCAGAAAGGAAATGCTGCCAAAACAATGGCATGTAATGGCAACTACAAGAGAGGGTTAAGCCAGTATATCAATCCTTCCACGACCCTAACCAAATCTGAAAGCTTTGATGAAAGTTTTGTTTTATTTCATTCCTCCTCTCCTCTGAGTCAGTTAACAACCCTTTTGTAAGTTGATTATTTATCGGCTATGAAAGTATGTAAAATAAATAAAAGAGATAACTGTAACAATCTGGGTTATTGGTTGACTGGGGCGTGAGCCCATGTCAAGCAGCATTCAAAATCCTTGTCAGGGTAACGCACAGGCAAACCCCAAATTAACCTGTGCTCAACCCCTGGTAGCTTGGCACAGAGAAGTTAGGCTTAATGTTGGACTTGGCCCTTCTGGCAGGTTCACCCCTAAATTTTGTGCTTTTTTATGGTGACCCAGTGTTAGTGATTTTTGGCTTCTGCGCACTTTACCACTGTGTCCCAGGGTAAAGTGCTTGCATGTAGTGAGGTTGGCCTACCCTCCCATAGGATTGCATGGGGAATGTATGTGTCCATTTTAGCTCATGATGCGTGGGGAGCGAAGGTGCGAGTTTGGTATGTGCGCACTCGTGTGATTAAATGCTGCGCGATGATGTGTGCAGCATGATTGTGTCTAGTGCGGAAGTGCCACTTCTAGAAGTTGGCCTGTCTGAGTAAATTATGTGAATTGGCTGTCTGGGATGTGATTGGCTGGGGCTGGCTGGTGTGCCAGGCTCCAGGAGTCAGGATGGGTCTGCCTCTGTGGTGAATTGGAGATCTGCATGTTGATGGCCGGGGGGAGTGCACCTGGGACCTGAATAGGGATGGGCTTTACCTACACAATGCTGGCTCCGCCCCCTGTGGTGCGACTGATGACCCTAGCCTGACTAGTGAATTTGAAGAGTGGGTGAGCACAACAGACTGCCCCAAAACCAGCTGCAACTGGTTTTTCCTTCCCCCTGAAACCTCAGACAAAGGATTCCTTGGTATAAGAAGGGGCTGTGACTCCATACAAAGTGTTCTCTTGTTCATGACCTGAAGAGGGGGGCCTGCTTCTGCTGGGCACCAGGAGGATACCACCACTAGGGACTGCCTCCCTACCTGGAGGGCCCTGTGAGCTGGATCCTGGGCCCAGCCTTTGCCCCCTGCCCACCTTCCTACAGGACTTCCTGGACCTTTCGATTCCTGCCTACCAGCCCTTGGGGAGCGCCGGCCTCCCCCTGCTGAAAATAGCGCATTCGCGCCACTGGAGCAGTGATCCCTGCCCTAAGGGATCCCCCAGCGTGTGGGGGGATGCCCCCTCTTGCGCTAATTTACGTGCGCGGGTGCCCACCCCGCATTGCCTGCCGCTATTGTGCCCATCTCCATATTGATTCAAGAACAGGTGCCCACCTGTTTTATTTATTTAATTTACGAGAGCCCACCCCGTATTTAGGAGAGAATCACCGCTGCCGGCCCGCGGATCCTCTGGGAGGAGCTGCACCCGCCTCCACACACCCGGGCTGCGCTGCCATTGGCTGACGCAGCCGCGACCCGGAAGTATTGCCTGCCAAACAGGAAGCCAGGCACAAGACGCCCGGACGTGGGCGGTACCGGCAAGTCTCCCTTCCGCTTCCCCCGGTCTGGGGAAGCCTAGGAGAGCCTCTGGAAAGACCGGAAGCAGCGGGTGAGGCCGCGGGGCTCCTGTGCCAGGGAAGAACCCCGCCCGTGGAAAAGTCCGGCCGCTGCAGGTGAAGAGCCGAGAAGAGATGTCACCGCAGGAGCCCCGAAGAGCGTGAGCTCCAGTGCAGCGACCAGCCTGTGAGTGAGCCTCCGAGCGGGACTCCGATCCTGGGGGCATTTGTAACTTAGAGCTCCAAGGCCCCACGGACGACAGGGGCATTCTTTGTTATTTCGAGTCCCCAGAGGGGGGACTCCGACGTTGGGGGCATTTCCTTTGCGTAGAGAGCAGCCCCGGGAAGCAGCGGGCCGCTCCCCCTTCGCTCTCAACCTCAAGGGGGCATTTGTTTCTAGAGCCGCAGAGGCTCCACCTAGGGGCATTTTTTCGCTGAGCCCGAGAGGCTCTAAGGGGGCCACCGTTGTGGTAGAGCCCACCAGGCTTCAGGGGCACTACTGCCTTCAGAGCCGGAAAGGCTCCAACGACGGGCCCAATAGTATTCAGAGCCCACGAGAGGCACTTGGGTATTTCCTTTGTCTGCGAGTCCCCAGAGGGGGGACTCCACCAACAGGGGCATTTAGGGTGGTAGAGCAGCCCCGGCTGGCAGAGGGCCGCTCCCCCCACAGTGGGCAGCATTTGTTTCTTGAGCCCCAGGCTCCCACGTGTTTGTGAGCCCTATTGTTTACTCAGAGCCCACGAGGCTCACCCATTGTTTTGGGGCACCCTTGTGATTCAGAAGCCCAGAGGAGATCCCCAGCTGCCCAGCACTTAGTGGGCAGCTGCTACATTTAGGCTGGTCCCTCTGATGCATTTCTGTTGGCTGCCTGCGCAGTCTTCCCTGACTCTGCTGGATACAGGGCATTTCAGCCCCTGAGAGGCCAGTTGGCCTGGGGGCAAGTTATGTGTTTATGCCCTATGTGAGTTTTTGTGCAATTGTGAGTACCTACCTAATGTGATTTCTGCATCATGTATAATGCTTTTTGCCCTACACCTCTGAAAGTGTTTTTATGCATCATGTGCCAAACTTCTTGCCTATACCTCTGAATGTGTTTTCCTGCTTAGGCGGTTGTTTTAGCTAGTATAGTTTATACCAGTGAGTTCATGGTTCCCTGCGTGATATTTTCCTAAGGTGGTTAGGGTTGCGTAGGTGGTACTTACCTTTTACCAGTGATTACTGGTTGTGTGCTACATTTGCTATTTGGTGCTACAGTATTATATGTACTATGTCCTAAGTGTTATTTCTACAAAGTGCTAATTCTACCAAGTGCTAGTTCTAAAAGTGCTTATTGCTGACAGTGGTCCATGTGGCCCTATCCCATGTACATAATCCCCTGTAAATTCAGCCCGTGCCTTTGGCACATTGTAAAGAGTGTGTTTCTTATCTAATGTGTTTGGTATAATACAAAGGCTACTTTTATATATAACCTTGTGTGGAGTTTCCTTTGTGGTGGGCCTTGGGTGTTGTTGCTGGGTGCGCGCGCAAACACTTAACCTACATTGCCTCCGAGATTAGCCTTGCTACTCGTGTCACATTACCTAGAGGGTGAGCAGGGGTTATCTTTGGCCTGTAACTCCCTTGCCCTGACTTGAGTGGTGGTTTCTGCCTGACTTTGGCGCAAGCCTTAGCCAACCGGAAATCCCATTTCTAACACTTAACTAAAAGGCAATGCGTAAAATATTTGTGCAACACTTCAAAACATAAAACAGGGAAAACACCAGACAAAAAGTATCCCACATCAAGCTAGAAGCATAGAGCTCAATTCAATAAATTAAACAAGACTAAAAAGACACAAGTCCAATGAGTAGAACCGGAAATATATGAATTTTTGAAGAATGTAGCACATATAGCACCAAAAAGCACAAACTTAGGACATCTGATCGACTGGACTGGTTCAAAGTCACACTTTCAGGCTGACCGCAAGGGTGCACAGTTCAGATAGAGTCTCCAGATCAGTCCAGCTGAAGTTTACCATCTCAAGTTCGTGGCAAGAGTCCTGTTCGTGTTGAAGAGGGTGCCAATGAGGAGTGAGAGGATCGCAGGAGGCTGTCGGCGAAGCACGAGGAGCGGTCCGCCATCGCAGGCGGGTGTTGCTGGAGGTTCGTGTTGGGGGTCCCTGCGAGTGCTAGATGTTGCAGTGCAAAGAGTCAAGCTGACGAAGCTTTGCACCGATTTGCGGTGCGAGTGGCGGGGGTCTGAGTCCAAACATGCTCGTTCAAAGTTTCAAAGAGCCCAAAAGCTTGATTTCAGCATCTGTGATCCCGCACTGCCAAGCCAGGTCCTCCCTGGACTGGAAACAAGCATCCTTGGACCGGTTTTGGGTTTTCACCCCTCATCAGCCAGGATAGCTTGAATCCAGTGGCACAGTGAGCCCGGGACCCACGTGTGGGCATACCCGGCACGCTTAGGGTGCGAAAGCAAAAGACACACAGTTGATGGATGAATGCAGAACAAATCAAAACATTCACCCCCAGTCAAGAGATCTGGGTTTAATCCATAATTCATTTGCTCACCATGCCACCCCAGTTTAGACCTGGCCATATGCAAATCAGTCTTGACCATGTGCCTTTTGGGAACAGTCCATCCTGAACTGCCAAGCCAGGTCCTCCCTGGACCAGAAACAAGCATCCTAGGACCAGTTTCGGGGTTTCAACCCTCATCAGCCAGGATAGCTTGAATCCAGTGGCACAGTGAGCCCGGGACCCACGTGTGGGCATACCCGGAACACTTAGGGCGAGAAAGCAAAAGATACACAGTTGAAGGACGGAATGCAAAACAAATCAACACATTAACCCCCAGTCAAGAGATCTGAGTTAAATCCATCATTCTTTTGCTCACCATGCCACTCCAGGTGCCCTGTCTTCCTGGCCCTTGCTCCTGACTAACTACAGGGGGAGTATGCAGCCCTTTGTGTGGAAATAGGACATAGTCTATTCAAGTGTAAATGGGACCGGGCCCTGCTCCTCCCATCCTGCTAGGGACGGCTCTTCCAGTCACACCTAAGCCCCCCATTGAGCGTGGCAGTCTAGGAGGAATACACAAAGGCTAACTGTCAGCTACACCTAGTCAATGACCCACAATGACCCAGAGACATGGACTGAATGGCTAAGGCAATAAAATGCTAACTTTAAAAGTGCTATTTTCAGAATTGCAATTTAAAATCTGACTTCACCATATGTTAGGATTTAAATTGTGATTGCAGAGACACCAAACATGAAATGGTTACCTGTTCCCATTTTGAAGTACACTTATAAAATGTGATAATGTAATTTCAATGTTATCTTGCGGGAGAGGTAGGCATTGCAGTAGCGGAAAATGAATGAAAGAGTTTTTCACCACCAGGACATGTAAAACTTAGGGTAAATGTCCTACTTTTTAAATACATTGTACTCTGCCCTCTGGGCTCTCCAGGGCCTACCCTAAGGGTGCCTTATATGTCTTAAAAAGGAAGGGTTGGTTCTGGCAAAAGGTTTATTGTGCCTGTCGAAATTGCTGTTTAGAAATTGCATACACAGGGTACAATGTCAGGCCTGAGATATGTTTAAAGGGCTTCTTAAGTGGAAGGCACAATCAGTGCTGCAGACCCACTAGTGGCATTTCATTTATAGGACCTGGGGACAGGTAGTGTCTTTTTATTATGGACTTATAAGTAAACTAAATACGCCAAATGGGTATAAGCAAGTTTAACATATTTTAAGGGGAGAGCACAATTACTTTAGCACTGGTTGGCAGCAGTAAAGTGCATACAGTCCTAGGGCCAGATGTATGACCTGAAAAATAGCGCCACACAAATTGTGACTCATTTGCAAGCCGCTATTTGGCAAGTACAACAGTGTGTTTAACACTGTTTGCCATTCCCAATGGGGTCACAAATTGAGTGGCTCATTAATATTAATGAGCCTTTTGCAGTTTGCGAACCTATTGGGAATGACAGGCCCTCCCAGGGATGGTGGCCTGCTGGGCTCAGCAGACCACCATGTCTGGGACTGCTTTTAAATAAAGCAGTTTTAAAAAAAAAAAATACAGCCCGTTTTCCTTAAAGAAAAACGAGATGCATTTAAAAAAAAGAAAATGAAATGTTTTCGTTTAATTTTTTATGGGCAGGTAGTGGTCCCTGGGACCACTACCACTGCCTTCCCTTAAAAAATATTTTTAGAGACAGTCACAAAGTGGAAGGGGTACCCTGGGGACCCCTTCCAAATTGCAACTTCATTACCACCGACTTGAAGAGGGTGGTCATTTCCTAAATAAATTGCAACTCGCTATTTAGGAATTGTACATGGCCCTGGGCCATTTTGCATGTGCAATCGGGTCGCAAGTCCGTTTGCACATGCAATTTAGGGTCGTACATCTGGCCCCTAGAGCCAACAAAAATAGGAGGAGTAAAGGCAAAAAGTTTGGGGGTGACCATGCAGAAGGGGCCAAATCCAACATGACCCCCCTCCAGCCAAAAGCCAGGGTAGACTAATCAATACCTTGATTGGCTTTCCTGCTTACGCAATAGAATATGGATGACGGGTCTGCCATGAAGTGCACTTGTCAGTTCTATGCCTCTCTGAACTCAGTTGAACACTTATTTCTATACTCTCCTGAGCTACTGACCTGTCCATAGGGAACCCATCTTATCTGTGGGCTCTGTCTGGGCAACACTTAACCTTAACTTGATAACAGATGTAGTCCAGTAGGCAGACACTACCACCATGGCCAACAAGGTGATGTGGACATTTCATCCCTTGGATCACACTTCTGTCCCCAACACAAGGAAAATGATGCCCTTAAGACAACAACCAGTAGAAGCCACTGACAGCTGTCAGTGTCAAGAGCCAGACCCCCAGCCATCCAAGGCTCTCAGACCTCTAAGGTTTCTCAGAGTTGGGAGCAGAAGCTACGGGTGGTTTGTACCTTACTTTCACTCTACCTCCCATCACTTATGGGGTGGTACCCTGAGACCGGCCACTCAGCCCAGGTTCAGTACCCTAAGTCTGCATATTTGTCTGAGAAGCCAAGTCTTCCGTGGTGGTGGAACTACCACTCCCTCAAGGGTGACACACTTTGTATGTGTCATGCAGGGGTCTACCTGGCATAGGTCTCCAGTCCTCTGTCTCTGTAGAGGTCCAGGGAACCCCTCCAGGCCAGAAATGGCCTCATCAGGGTCAGTCTTGGGGTGATGTTGTCTGAGTTGGCAAACCCTGATCCACTGGTCTTCACACTGTGGACTATTTCCACCTCCTGACCCTCAGTCTGGGCCTCTGCACCCTAAGCTGTGGAGCACTTCCAGAAAACAGAACTGGTAGGGCGCCTTGGGCAGCCAATACACCCAGCTCCTGCAACACTGTGGAGCTCCCACAAGTGGATGGTCTCTTGGTACAGACCAGCCCCCCTGCTTGCTGCCAACTTGTGATCTGGGATACGTTGGCGAAACAAGTAGGGAACTTCGCACACGTATACTTGAGCACAAATCTGCCATTCGAACCCAGAAGATAAATGCCCCACTGACTGAATACTACAGTGAGAAAAATCACAATTGTGAGGACCTCAAATGGTTTGTGTTGGAAAAAAATTAGAGTTAGTAGACGGGGAGGAGATGTTGATCGCCTCAGGAAAACCCGTGAACAGAGGTATATCTGTCATCTGAATACAGTAGACAGAGGATTGAATTCCAAGGAAGAGTGGGCGAAGTGTATTTAACCCGTCCTGTACAGGGATCATTTGATTGGAGTGGCACACAGGGAGATCAGGTAGTCTAGCGTACTCAACGAAACTTTTTTTGACATCAGTATGAACATCTTTATTGCGAGTTTGTAGGCATGATTGCTTAGAGAACTCAGTTCCTACCAGCCGACATCTAAACCATACCGCCAAGCTTGTGATACTCGCATAGCACTGTAGTGGATTTGCTTCAATGCTCGTTCCGTGTGAATCCTTGTGTGGATCCTTGTCAGGATCACTCAGGAGGTTGTAGGTACAGCGTATCCGTATTTCTATCTGAAGCACGGGAACAAGTAACCCGCGCGCAATAGCGGTACACCGTCACTGGCTCAGGTCGAGCATGTGGCGCTTCCACTCGATCGAAGGCCCCGTCCGGTTGCTTAGCAACCGTAGGCATCATCGGGATAGACTTAGAAGGCAGAGTTTGGACCAGAGAGGGAAGGACATCTGTACATTTCCGTTTCCTTTGTCGCCTGAGATCCAATGAAATTGGACCGCGGCATGTTAGATTCGTTTACATATTACCTTCACATAGATGTGTTACTATTGGACAGCTATTGAGACTGCTGACCAATGAGAAAACATGTTGCTGCATATTTAAACCTATTCGGTGGGAGCTTCCTTAGGCTTTCAAACAGCGGATCCCCGACAGAAGCCATTTCAGGTAATCAGCTCGCTGTATAAATATCGCGTCTTGTGAATTGAGATGCCGTTAGTTAGGGACTTATGTGTGTCGCCATCCTGTGCTTTATTTCTTGGTAGAACAAATAGCCGGCGGCAATTATCTATTTTTAGCAGGTGTTACCTCAAATACTACGTAGAAGTCCTGGGGGATATCGTCGCAAACTTTTTTTTTTTTTACAAAAAAACGTTTTTTTTTTAAAAACAATTATTTTTTGCTACATCTTATCTTAACACAATCAAACCCAGTAACAATCCATCTGACGTACATTGGGGTGGTCGCTCATAGGCATTAGCTATAGTCTATGTCCCCTGGGGAGGGTTCACCCCTATAGTTTCCAGCAAATAAGGGGGCTCTTAACAATAGAAGCAGGCATACAGATTGAGCTATGCTAATGAATTCATGACTGTAAATCTGTATATAACATCCAAGGTGAATGTATCGATTGGATATTGATAGTCGTGGCGAAATGTATTATAGCGCCCCATCAAATGTGTAAATAGATAGTCATAGCTATATGTATTATAGTAAAGTATCGAATACAGAAACAACAAAGTGAAATATATGTTGTATATCACTACTAATTTGAAAAAAATCTATAGTAGGGTGTGTAAATGCAATTGACCTCTTGGAAAGACAGAATATGAAAAAGTCTTGATAAAGATGGTTTAACCTTTAACATCCATCGAAACGCGTCAACGCCTTTGCTTCGTACAATCTGAAGATCCGACACCTTGGTTATAATATAAATTGTATCACTATATATAACCCGTTGACAATATAGGATTTTGTATGTACACACAGTATTCAACAAATGTCATGTTGTACGATTGTCTGTCTGTTGTCTCAAATTATGCGGGTCATAATTGATTGTGTAATTGTCATATCCTTTTATTGTAATTTTTATTGATGCTTTATTTTTAGTCGCACATGTTCTGTATTTTTTATCTTTATTCGTATGAATTTATTTGTGTAATAAATAACATTGAGATAGAAGTGCATTTCTCTATGCCCTTTTTTAAAGCATATTAGTGTTCATAATTGCAGTTAGTGAATTGTTCTCAAGGGGATAATTTTGTTATTCAGGTTGTTAACCTCATTTCCCTTGAGTTAGCTAAGGGGTACCTCTCTTTTTTCTTATACTCTTGGTACAGAACCAGCCCCCCTGCTTGCTGCCAACTTGGAGCAATCGAAGCACTCTGGTTGGAAATGGGCTACCCTGGGCCTCCACCCAACATACCCACTCCCCCTACTCTTAGAAGAAACATTGGAACCTTTTCACCCCTAGAATCCAGAGGCCAGGGGAGGCAAGATGGCGATCTGTCACTGATCGCAGTGCACAAGCTACGGAGCTCCCGACCAGTCATGCATCGAGAGCGCTGATCGCACTACCTGAATGACTGAGTGAACCCGGGCCGCGTTTGGTGGCCCTCTGATTAGCAATACCTGGCTGAACACGGCTAGCCCGGATGGATCTACATACCCCCGCAGCTAATACAATTTCCGCACTCTACTCTATTATTGGATGGGCAGTATTGAGAATTGCTTTAGGAACCTATCTGCATTTTTCCTCAAGCCCAACTGCTGTACTTACTCCCCAAGACCTGCGGAGATCACCAAGAAGGATCCAAGAGAAAATACGGGCATGGCTCCCAAAATCGCCGCTGCCCCACTCTCTGCTGCTGCTAGGACGAGAGCACGAGACAAGCCCAGCGCGATGCGGCTGAGCGGCGAGGGCTCGATGGATCAATGTCCTCGATAGTTCAAGCTCAAGTTTGGCATTTGTATAGCGCACTACTCACCCAGAGGGTCTCAAGGCGCTTGAGGGAGGGGGGTACCCAAGTTTTTAGTTGTTTTCTGAAGGAGAGGTGGTTCTGAGTAAGGCGGAGGTGGGTGGGGTGAGAGTTCCAGGTTTTGGGCGCTAAGTAGGAGAAGGATCTTCCTCCCATGGGGGATCTATGGATGCGCGGAATTGCGGCGAGGGCTTGATTAGACGATCGTAGTTGGCGGGTGGGGGTGTAGAAGGACAGGCGCATGTTGAGGCATTCGGGTCCTAGGTCGTAGAGGGCTTTGTGTGCGTGGGTGAGGAGGCAGAATGTAATTCTCTTGTTGACGGGGAGCCAGTGGAGGTCTTTCAGGTGACCGGAAATGTGAGCTTGGTGGGGGATGTCTAGTATGAGTCTGGCTGAGGCGTTTTGGATGCGTTGGAGTTTTTTCTGTAGTTTGGCTGTGGTTCCGGCGTAAAGGGTCTTTCCGTAGTCCAGTCGGCTTGTGACCAGTGCGTGGGTGACCGTCTTTCTTGTTTCGGTGGGGATCCAACTGAAGATTTTCTTGAGCATACGTAGGATGTTGAAGCATGAAGATGAGACTGCGTTGAAAAAGATAGACCGCTGAACAAACCGGAGCGCGCAGAGAAAGCTGCTGCAGCGCCTGCCGCACTGGATTCACCTAAGCTTGGAGCTTCGACCCGGAAGAACGATCCTAAGAGGGACACCGCGGGCCCGACGGTAATTGATCTGATGCGCAGAGGCTCCGGACTGCTTCGGGGGCAAGAAAGGAAGCGTCACGACGAGCCTGTGGATGAAGCAAATTCCACCGCGATGCCAGAAAGCATTGCAGGAGGAACTGCTCCGACACCTACAAGGGAGCCCAGCGTCTTGTTTGCGGGGGCCGCAGCAAGCAGCCTTACGGACAAATCACCAGATCCCAACCCAACAGCCCCAGAGGTGAGCACTAACAATACCTTGTGTATAAATTCTAATACCGCTTCGGGTGCTGACATTGCCGTCATTGCCGCAGCGATCACTGTGGCCGGAAAAGCTGGTGTGGATAAGGCTGGAGGCGGGGGGACCGGAATAACTAACCAGAGTACACTGCAGAGGTTGGATAAATCTGACATCAGCAATCCTCATAACCCCACTATTATAAACGCAGATTGCACGCTCAAGACCTTTAACATTGCCAATATCATAGATATCGACCAGGCAGAAAACGATTGTGGCATAGGTGTTGATATGGAGAAGGAAGCAAGTGATTTCTTCTCATTTTCTGACGAGGCAGAAGTAGAAACAGGATGGGCTGATACCTCTACTTCATTATTATCTGACGAGTCAGGAAGCATGAGTGATGGTGGTTTGGAGCCTCTAACAGTTAAACCAAAATCAAAGATCGCTAACAAACGGGGGGAAGAAAACTCATGGTGCAGGCCTTGTCTGGCATTATACACCCACTGATCAACTAACCCATCCTGCCCCACTATCAGGTCTCACCCAGAAGTCAACCCAGCCAACCCCTACAGCCCCATCGCCTGCATCCCTTGACATGGTGCTGCAAGCAATACGAGCACATCGCAAAGAAACCTCACAAGATGGGCGAAGAGCGCAAGCCGCCCTACGTAAGGTTCAAGGGGTAGTTCGGAAATTAACTAAAACCTGTAGTACTTTTGGAGACCGTCTGACGGAGATGGAATCCAGGATGCTCTCGAATGAGTCTGAAATTACCACAAATCAAGAGCGGGTTGAGGCTCATGAGTCTGAATTGGCGGATGTTAGATGGAAACTAGAAGATTTTGAAAACCGCCAGTGCAGAAACAATCTTCGCATTTTGGGGGTCCCTGAGGCTGCTGAGGGGGAAGACACCCGTACCTTCATGATCAATTTTTTCCGTGACTCCCTGCCTGAAATCTCTAGCTGGAACTGGGATGTTGAAATTCAACGGGCCCATCGCAAGCCATTCACTCTGAAAACCCCAGCGAAACCTGGAGTCTACCCCAGGGCTATTCTTGTCTTTTTTGGCAACTTTTTGCTTCAGCAGGCAATCTTTGAAAAAGCCAGACCTGAAGCCAAGCATACCTCCAACGGAATTTCATACTTCTCACGCCCAGAATTTTGCCACACAACAGTGGAAAGAAGATGGAGGTTACGCCAGCTCATAAAACCATTTCAGGATAAAAAGGCACTGGTCTATCTCAACAACCCAGCACGTATCAAGGTTATCTATGGGGGGCAGACAAAGTTCTTTGTTACTGAAATTACAGCAAAGGAATACCTAGATGGTTTAAAGTAATATAACACCCTGGAAACATTGCTTTAATCAAGATCATCAAGATATATACATACCTTAAGTGTCTCTGAACCACTTTTTGAAAATTATTGAAATTAATGATTAGAAGATATACATGTTAATTGATAGTGAATTTAATGACTTTATAACAACATGATTGTACTATTGATACAATGTCGGGGTAGGGGGATTCTCGATTTGTGATTTCTCCCTTTTTCTTTTTTTTTATTTGCACAGATTTGGCCGGGTAGACAGGTAGAGCGGTTGCTCTTACATATTTTTTCTTTCCAATATGCTCTCTTCTATTTCTTATTTGTTTATTACGTTTCAGTCGGGATCTGATAGCGTGTTGCACCTCCATCACTTTCAGACTCCAATGGAGTCTTTTTGCCTTATGTTGGGTGCAATGGGGGGGAGAGGGGGAGGGAGGAGTGGGAGCGGTTGGGAGGCGGCTGGGCAGGGGACAGAAATTTCTAAAATGCAAACAACTCCAGACCTGGAATTAAGAAAAGAAACTATATCTAGTCGAAACAACATTACATCCTTAGCAGCATGGACAACAGTAGTGAGCACAGTATCTCAACATAATAAAATGTACTTACACATTGCCATTAAGACTGGAATCTAATACACACTATCATGGGGAGGATAAATATATGTTTTTCGAACATTGCTGGGCTACACGACAGAGACAAACGTGGGCAGATGAACGAGATAATTATACAAAACTCTTTCGATATAATATGCCTTCAAGAAACCCACCTGCCCTGGGAGAAGAAAAACGTATAAAAAATTCAGGGGTACAATGTTTTAACAACCACCACTCAAACATCAAACACCCGTGGTGTAGCCATACTTGCTAAATACTTCATAGGAAAACCCATACCTCAAGCTGCGGACCACCAGGGCAGATGGGTTATTATTGAGCTCGCCCTAGCACTTATCCTTTGCTCAGTTTATGGCTCAAACCTGGATGATCCCTCGATTTTTGAGACACTAGAACTAGAGCTAGCCTCCTGGTCAGGACTACTTATATTTTGTGGAGATTTTAATATCTCACTTGGCCCCACATTTAATGACATAAACAAACATAGATATATCGGTCGGAAACCTAAAGTATTCAATGCAATTAGCTCACTTTGAGATAGCTACACTCTAGTTGATATTGGGTCTCTTAAAAATCAAAGGGATCCAGGCCATACATATTTCTCACACCCCCACAATAAATACGTCAGGATCAATTATATATTTACAACACGTGACATGTCTAGTCATCGACAATTGTTAAACACCCTAAACTAGTCTCTGATCACAATGCCCTTGCTCTTACAGTCAAACTATCCAGTCCTAGCAGGAAACGCTCCACCTGGACATTTGATTGGAAACTTATGGTCAACAGGGACTATATCGATTATATTAGAAACTGGGCCCAGGACTTCATCGATATTAATCACTATAGCGCCCCCAGAAATGTTGTATGGGACTATTTTAAGGCTGCCCTTAGGGGGGAAACTCTCAGCTATGTCGCCAGAGTTAAAAAACAACACACCACTTAATATACCGAAAAGATTGGGGAGCTCGCTAGGCTAGAAGCAGAGCACACAGCATTAATAGCACAAAGGGCTGATGGAAAAGATACAATGCGCCAAATACTAATACTTAAAACCGGTCTGAATAAGGGGCTGACCCAGAAAGCTGCAGAAATCTTTAGAGCCTACCAAAGAAACTTACACGAAAACGGAGAGAGAGTAGGTAAACAACTGGCCTTACACACAAGACAGAAGATCTCCTATAATACAATTCCAACTATTAAATTAAACGACCTTGTATATACACAAACGGAGGATATAGTGGAGGTGTTTCAACACTACTATCAGAAACTCTACCAGAAACGTTTTTAAATGATTTTGTAACAGGCACAGACAGGAGCCTAGATACCATCACTAAATATGACCTAGAGAAAGAAATTACCCCGACAGGGCTTCAACTGTCTCTCGCTGAATTATCCTCTGGCAAAGCTGCAGGCCCAAATAAAATTCCGCTCGACCTATATAAAATTCTAGGTGAAGTTATATTACCTCTTCTATTAGATCTATTTCTTGGGATTCAGTGGAGTGGTAGCTCACCCGAATCTTGGAAAGACACAAATATTATTATTTTTCCCAAGAAAGGCAAACCCACCTACTCTCCATTGTCATGCCGCCCAATTTCACTTAATAATTCCGACTCATAGCTTTATGCGAAAATCATGGCTAATCGGCTCGGGAGAGTTGTTGAGCATCTGGTTAGCCCTTGGCAACACGGCTTTATTCCTGGGAAAGGCACCACTGATCACACCCGCAGAGCCATCTCTTTATTTGACATCACGACCGTGACGGGTGGCCAGATGTCAATGATCCTCTTAGACGCCGAGAAGGCATTTGACCAGGTGTCATGGGAATTTATGTGGGCTATCCTAGAACATTATAACTTTGGGACTAGCTTCATTAGGTCAATAAAATCAATGTATAAAGATCCAAAGGCCAAACTACAAATTATGGGGTGAGAATCAGGTACCATCAATATATCAAGGGGAACCAGACAGGGCTGCCCGTGCTCCCCAATCTTGTTTGCTCTCTACATTAATCCCTTGTTAATAAAGCTTTTAGATAATGCAAGAATCAAACCAGTTGTGGCAGGAATATATGAAACCAAGGTATTAGCATATGTGGACGATGTTGCAATTTTAACACCAGACCCAGTAGAAGCGATCATAGAGATTGAGGCAATCACGCAGCTATTTGGAGCCCACTCTGGATACTCGCGTAATAAAGGGTAAACTGTGATTTTATGTACTGACAATACAGACTGTATAGATTCTAGGAGAACCGAAAAAGCCACATATTTATGGGTGTGTATAAGCTCTGATGTTCAAAATATCTCCAAAATTAACTATGAACCCCTAATTAAAACAATCAAACAAAATCAAACTAGAGTGAATAGCATTCACCTTTCAATCATAGGGAGGGGGAATTACGTTAAAATGAATGTCCTGCCCAAGGTACTTTATTTATTCCGTGCCATCCCCTTGTTAATTGAGGATAACCTTATCAAAGCGCTTGACTCTCAGATCTCCAAATTTATTTGGCAATATGGCAAAATTAGGAGCAGAGGCGGTCTAGCGATTCCACATATGCTACTATACTTCTGGGCGGCCTTTCTTCAACAACTTGCACCACTGATCAACTCTGCCCCCTCCGCCCAGAATGCGGAGGAACTGGATATACCTTCAATTTTTGAACTAGCGCTTGGTAAGAAGGGCAAAGGGCTCCTCTTGAGACAACTAGAACCCAGCTACTTTAAGAAGGTTAAATTTAAAACTATATTCAGTGCATGGAAAGTCTGGTCGAAAGCTGCAAAACATATGCAAATACCTCAATTTAATCGCCATACTCCTCTTTGGCATTCATCACTGCTCCCTCAGCATGTTAATGATGTGATCTCAACCAAATGGGAAAGGTTGGGGATCATCACACTTTGGGATTTTCTAGGCAACGACATACATGCAACCTTCCCTAACCTTCAAAATAGGTTTAATATCTCCGGGTCTGACTATTTCAAATTTTTTCTAATAAATACTATTGTAAGCTCTAAAATATCCAGTATTAAATGGGACAGGGTACTGCTTATTGAAATTATTAATAAATCTTCCTCAAGAATTGGCACAATCTATACATCCCTCCTTGAAAAATTACAAGATGATATAGAGCGCACCGAAATACTATGGGCCGGTAAACAAGATAACCCAGACGTTGACATTGATATGATTCTGACATTGACCTCCAATTTGCTGCTTTCTTCTAACTTAAAAGCACAATTATATAAAACTATTTACAATCTGTATTACACACCCGCAAAATTACATGCATGCGGGAAGAGACTAACAGCCTGATTCATCATTCTCCCGTTTTGCGAGCCCCTAATAGCGATTCATAGCGAATCGCTATTAAGGACTCACAAAACGGGATTCATGTAGAAATTGCATAAAGAAATGCGATTCCTACATAATCCTTATTTGCGATTAGCAAATTGCTAATCGCAAATAAGGAATAACTAGCCATTCATTCCTATGGACCAAAAGGCTCATAGGAATGAATGGGGAGTATTCCTTATTTGCGATTAGCAATTAGCTAATCGCAAATAAGATAGCGATTTGAAGGGTGCCAGGGGTGTCCAAAGGACACCCTGTAGCACCCCTCAAATGAAATTTTACACAGGTGTTGCACACACACATGTCCAAAGGACATGTGTGTGTGTAACATGCAACTCAGAAAAATGCATTTAAAAGCATTTTTCAGAGTTTTCGCAATTTACCACGAGGTCTGACCTCGCGGTAAATTGCGGCCAGAAATTTGCGAATTTGCAAAACAAAATTGGATGATGAATTGCATTTAAGGAATCTCAAATAGAGATTCCTTAAATGTAATTACTCGCAAAATTGCGAGATCGCAATTAGCGATTTTTGCATTTGGGATGATGAATCCCAAATGCAAAAATCGCACTCGCAAAGGGCCAGATTCTCAGAATCTGGCCCTTTGCGAGCCGATTTCGGCTTCATGAATAAGGCTGTAAATGATGAGTGCCCTAGATACAACACAGGTCCGGCCACGCTACTGCATATGTTCTACGAGTGCGATAAGCTTCTATTATTTAAGAAAATTATCTGGGAATTCTGGGAGGAGGTCTTTGGGCGTGAACTGCCAGACTCCCCTAAAATCTATATGCTGGGATATGATAGTACGCTAGAACTAAACCCCGATGAGGAAGCCATTCTCTTTATTGGAACAGCAGTATACAGAATTATACTTGCTTCACGGTGGAAAGACCCCGACCCTCCTGACTTCCAAATGTGGCTAACCCATTTTTGGGTGTATATAACCATGAGAAAGCAATCTATGCCACCAGGGCCAGGAAATCTAAACGACGGGGAAATAAGATCTGGTCTCCCATTACAGTCTGGAGTACCGCACTAATGCCAAATTGAGAGCTTAAAAGTTTTCGCTTTATTTTGCATCATTGTTCTTTTTGTTCTTTTCTTCCTACTTTTTCAACTCCCTAGTTGCATACTATTATTATATTCTGTGCTCTCTTTTCCTATGGTATATTATTATTACGTTTTTGTTGTATATCTCTTTTTTTTATGGTATAATCTCTTTTGTTTCTTTTGTGTCTGTGTTTTGCATTTCTGTATATACTGGAGTTGTTAAAAAAAAAAGGAACCTTTTCACCCCACACACTATACATGGACATGTCTGGGTTAATGTGTACCTTCCCTTCACTGTGTAGGGGGAACCTAAACCACCCTCCTTTGGATCACTCCCTAATGCCTTCCCAGATACTCTGATATTAACCAAGAGGACTGCCTGATTTGCAAGCTTGCAGTCAACAAGGTGTTGGCATAGCTCTGAAAAACAGTGACTGAACATGTGCTCTCAGGCAATCAAATTGTACAGTCCCTCACAGATGTTTACCTCAATACCCTTCAACCAAGCATCCAGCGCCTTACATATGTAGCCTACAAAATACCCCCAGGACTAGTGAGACAGATTCAGACTGTCCCTGAACCTCAACCTTCTCCTATTCTGGGATGAATCCATATTTCTTGACAAGGGCCTCCTTCATTAGGGAGACCTCATCCTGTCCCCCTTCTCTTGAGCAAGTAGGGCGTCCCTACCCTCACTAGGTATATGCCTCCAGAGATCAGCTCCCCAATACTCCACAGGGATCCTGTTCATCTCTAAAGCTATTACCCAACCACATCTCGATGCCATCCCCCACCTTAAAGTCAGGCACCTCGTTCCTAGGTATGGGAACCCTTCATTCACCACTGGACACTATAGTTTCACTGTCAATATTTCTGCTTAATTATAACAGCTGTTTGGCTTTCAAGTCTACCTCTTTAAGATTCAGTTCATGAGACATTTTTCTTTCTTCAAGGCTCTCTCAGCCTTTATTTGTTCTGCCTTCATGGCTACTTTTTCTTTTGAAAGGGCCCTCTCAGCCTCAGCCTTTTTCTCCTCTGCCAGGGCTCCTTCAGCCTTAGCTTTTCGCTCCTCTGCAGCCAGTTTGGCAGGCTACAGCCTCAGGTCCCTCTCAGTCTGTTCTTCATTCAACTCAAGAGGCAGGGTGTGAGCGGATACATAGCTTCCTGCATTGGGTCCAGCAGTAGACTCCATCTCTGCGAGCCATTGCCAATTCATTTTCCTTCACCTCATCCTCCTTCTCAAGGTCATCACTTTCTTGATCCTCTGTTGAAGCACCCACCCGGCATGCTTCCTCAAAATTGCACAGGGCTGTCTGAAGGTCCTGCTTGATGTACCTCCTCAAAGCCATCTCATTCTCCCTACAGAACTCCTTCAGCTCCCTCGTACTGTAAAGTGGCAGCCAGGTGAAATCCGGTTCCATTCTGGCAAGGTATCAAAAGAGTCCCAAGTCTATGAAGGCGAGGCAGGAATCAAATTTGGAAAAGGTACCAAATGAGAGATAATGGTTAAATTAAAAAATACTCGTAATGGTCTCAAATATGGGATGGTGGTGTTCACCAATTCAATGTATGGCACTGCACAATCACTGATCCCACCACTGAACACCAATGTGAGAAACTGGGCTGTTGGTTGACTTGGGTGTGAGCCTTGGTCAAGCAGCAACCACAATCCTTGCCAGGGTAAGGGACAAGCAAACCCCAAATTGACCTGTGCTCAATTTCCTGGTATCTTGGCAAACAGCATTCAGGCTTAAATTAGAGGCAATGTGTAAAGAAGTTGTTCAACACTTCAAACAGTAAAACAATGAAAACACCATGTTCGAAAAAAGAAAAAATAACATTAAATATAAAAAGTAAACCTGTAGTGTAGTTCCTATTTTCCCAATAGGCCCTGCGCATTGGAATAACATAAACAGTAGTATCGACGTAGAAGTGCGGATCTTCCAGGCCTCCACTGACTATGCTAAACTTAATTGGGGTTGTTACCAACTAGCTCAGAGGTCACTGGAAACTTTCTTGACTGAATAGGAAGTGATCAGCTTCCCTGGCACAGCCAAGAAGGGATTCAGTTTTCCAACAACCGTGCAACATGACAACTTTGCTCCTCAGATCAAGAGTCAATCTCTAGGGTCGTGTGAAACAATAGACAGTTATTTTACTCAGTCAGTGGTTGTGCAGTTTACTTTCACAATATGTAGAGAATAGAGAGACGGGCGTATTCAATAAAAGGTAACATTTATTGAGCAGTCTTTCTTCTCGTACAAGAGAAATGAATTGCCACAATTGCAAGACTTGTTATTATAAAAAGTACGTACAGTAAGATAAGTATTGCGAAATAATACTGTAAAAGCATTGATATGGTTTCTTAGCCATACAATGGTTTAAAAGGAATAAAACATATATACATTCATATATACATTAGGCTAAAATACTCAACTGGGGCTTCTAACTACGCCTACCCCAGTGTACCTGACCTAAGCCTAATACTTGGGAGGGGAGTAAGTAAGTAGCTTTAGTTTGAGTTGGTTTTGCCAAGGTTTGCTTCAAGAATTCTCTCTAACGGTTTAGTCAACACCATACCTCTGGAATAGAATGATGGAGGTCTGGTATCTCCCTCAGGACTCGATATCCCAGTCACCCGCAAGGGTAGACTAGAAACACCGGAGCTGAATTTCTCTGCAGGAGAAAGACAGCGTCTCTTCTCAGCGCGTCGAGGAGGAGGAGGAGGGGCAGCGTCCGCGGGCAGCTTGCATCTGCTGGGCTCTTTGCAGGGGACGGCTGTTCAGCTCCTAAGTTCACCACACCATCGTTCGCTAGTTAGCAGCGATAGCAGTAGCGATAGCAGCTATGGTATCATCAGCATGACAGCTTCTTCAGCAGCAGCGAGATAGCTGGCAGCATCAGCTTCAGCAACACAACAGCAGCAACATCAGCGTTTGCTTAAGGCAACGTTGGTAATATTTATACCTGAAAGGTGCCTTGTTTGACGTAAGTTTTTGGACATAAGACGTCAATAAAGATGTCACTAGGAAGTGATCGTTTATCAGTGCTCATTAGAGTTCTATTACTAATCAAAACACAGCAAGCGGGGATTTCCAGGTTGCTGAGTTTTTATCTTGTTGAAGAACTCGGAGTGTTAATCTAGGAATCTAAGATAGTAACTTCTGCTATGTCATTGCACTAATTGGTTGCAAAGGAAGTGGCAGAGAAAGCTATTCTGAAATGTGGCTCTGTTCGTGTGAAGCCAGAGACGAGTTTCTGAATATTGCACTTGAATGGTTATGCCAATATAGGGAATAAATGGATTTATAGCCGAATAGGGGCATAAGGTCACAGTATCGATCAGGGTCCTAGATTAGAACGCTACACCCACTCCACGAATTCATGTCCATCAAATTACTAAAACTAGAGCAATAAGATGCATGTGTAACATTGCCCACCCCAAAATACATATATGCATTTGAAATAGGCGTATTTGTAATACGTGAAAATTTAGGTACTGTACGTTTTTGAAGCATAGAAATCATTCAAAAATTATAGCATATGAAATCAATGAACGATTATGCAAAAAGAATTACACATGAAATATCTCTGAAACAGAAGAAGGGCGAGATAATGTCATCACATATAAATGCATTGCAGTAAAATGTGCTAGAGGCTGGTGTAAAGTTATTATGTCTCTAGATGTATTTAGAAATAGAAGTTGAAGCTTCTGTTCTCTATGAATAGTTTTACTTTAAGCAAAGAATCTTTCCTGCCAAAAAGGGTGAATATTAAAAAATGTTCAATTCAAAAGAATTATTGCTTGAACGGGGACATTAGAGTTCCAACGCTTTTAGCAGTTTTTGTTGTTCAAAACTGAAGGCCGAATTCAGAGTTCATAGGAACGCTGTGTGTCGGAATGCTTCTCTAAAGTTATTGTTTCTGTTCGGGTGAGAACATCATATCAGACAGGTTCTCAAAGAATTGGTCTACAAAATCAGGTGACAGTTCGACCAAATTCGATAGTGCTGTAACTTAGCAGGTGTGAGAATGATTGCTGTCATCAAAGTCGGGATCAGCAATGCTCACAGAAGGTCGTACCTGGGTGATGTTGCTTTTGTCACTCGCTCCACTGTTACCACCTAGTCGTAGCACAGGAGTCTCAACGAATGCCGTCATCAGGATTGGTAGCCGCTGGGGACAACACAATGCGTGAGCCGTTATCGGACTTAGCAAAGTATCGATATCCATTGGTACTGCTGATGGAAGTGAAAGACAGACGTCCAACACGCACTCATCTCCGCATAGCATACATCGTAGTACAGGTAAGATGCAATTTTGCCATATCGGTCTGAATGAAAGGAACCAGGTCATGTTTAGATCTCTCAGCCTGGCCAATCCAAGGACTCTAGTTATTCTGTCCCGGTAGCGAATTGCTAGGATTATTTCTTCCATTCCCATAGGAGTCATGTCTGAGCTGTGGCTTGCCATAACGAAGCAGGAGGGTCAAAAATAAAATCCCTGCTACAAGTCCCAAAAATAGGGGTATGCCGCCAAAAACAGAGTGGACAAAATTTGGAACGATTCCCAGAATTGCTTGAAATGGTGTTAGCAGTCCCGTAAAAATCGTCTTAAATATGCCTGGGATGCCGGTGGCACTAGACATGTTAAGGAGTTGGCTCAACATTTCTACGAAATGCACGGGGCAATTTGTTGATAAAAGGTCATGAACCTCCGTAGCTGTCCTTGCAACTAGGAGATCATACGTCTCTTTTGATGACGTTATGGGCACTGTTGTCTGTAAAAGCACAGACTTCATTTTGCTTAAAGTATCAATTCGTATAGAATAGAGATTCAGACGAGGCCAGATGGGAGTCTCTATGTCTCCAGGCCCGCTCGGGAACAATGCTTGCATACAGCATTTGACCATGGAAGTTAAGCTTACGAGATAACTTTTCCCTGGAACAAGGCCACAACATCTGTGATCCGTTCTTAGAATGTAACTCCCATTCGCGCGTTGCATAAAGAAGGGCTCTATCTGAGTTGCAGGTGTGAAAAGCTGGTGGCATGAAAGGTTGTTAGAATTACCTTCACAGGCTCCGCGTAAATTAATACCCTGACACAAAAGTATACCGCTTAGTGAATGTTTACAGTTTTCACCACTAAGAAATAAATTTTTGTCGCTGTCACTATAGCATGAATGTGTGTATGGTAATTTCCATGCTGACTTAACATATCCTTTACCCAATCGTTCATACTGGCCAGTAGGTATGTATTCAAGGCACTTTTTAAATCGGAAAGTTGTTATCGGAATAGTGATAATTCCGTGTATTATCCATTCAATTACAGGACTTTCTGACATTGTCAATGGTAATCTCTCAAGTTTTTCGATGCTCAGGAAAACAATGACGTTGTGTTGATTAAACGCCAAGGCACATAGCCTGAACGAAGATTTTGCAGCATCCAGCCTAATTGTACAATAGAACGTAATTGAGATTGGCCATGCTGTAACATTAGCAAGTCTCTGTCTAATATGTCAAAGGCAGAAGATACAATATTGTCCAACGAATATATTCTGGAGGACAGAGTCATTAACCCATTGTCCACTACAGAAAGTGATTTTTCCAAATTAATACGATCAATTTCTTGTATTTTTTCTGCTGTTTCAATTTGTGTGACTTTCCAAGCCTCGTTGTACGCAGCATAGATACTGGTCGCTATGAAACGCTTTTGACGCTGTTTGCGTGGTCCCATAATAAAATCGCGCAAATCAGCACCATCTTTTAGTAAAGACAAGTGTTGCTTAATTTCAGCCAGTGTGGATGATCCTAGCCATTCGAGGCAGAGTTTCCCTACACTGTATGTTGTTACTATCCCTGGATGTTGCCTCTGGGAGTATCTAGGGTCTTGTCTGGACATTTTTAACCCCTGTGTTTTATTCAGGAATCTATCTTGACAGTTGTTTGTGTCAGTAGGCCAGATTAACCACTTTTTCCAATCAGGATGTGTTCTGTTAAAATGTAAAATTTTAGTTACGTCTATCTCAATATCTGTTGTTGCATTATCAGGTATTGGCTTTGGAATAGACGGTTTGTTTAGGTCTTTGATCTTAGCTAGGCCAAGACAGGATGTTTGGTGAATTGTGTCATTTAAAAACATCATTTGTTCCGGTATCATGCAGGTTCTGAATAGTGCTTCACGGCCTTGTACCTGCCAATCTTTTGTACCCCAAGTGGTTTTTGTTTCAATGTTATTTTTCCAATAATCAAAACCAAATGTCATCATTTTTTCATAAAATGTTTCTGAATATATTAATTTAGTATTTGTCAGCATTGTTTTCATTCCTGTTTTATCTAACAGTTTGTAATAAAACGTTTCTGCATCACTGGTGTTAAACCCTGAGAAGTATTTGAATTGCTCAAAGAATGTTTTGGAACTGCTTTTAGGTGGTGTAGCACAATGTTCCCATTGATTATACTTAAAAACATTTCTAAGTTGTGCAGATTTATGCAAATAATGATCGCCATAATGTGTATAACAGAATAACTGTTCATAACTAGACAAACCTTGTAAATAATCATGTTCTGTAAATCTAGCTGACATTACTAAATCAGTCATCATGTCATTAATACTGTTAAAGTCCCAATCATCAGAGAATGTACTATGTTTTACAAAGTCACTTAAGGAAACCTTCAGTTGATGAGGATACTTCAGGATTTCGACCGGACCATAGATCTCATAGTCAGTTTTCTCCCATACTACCCCACCAGGTATTGGAATGGCTGTGACATTTACTGTTGACAGTTCTCTTTTCTTCACGTGCGATGATCTGTGTGGTTTGAGGACTAAGTTGATGTTCTGACTTGCTGTGTCCATTCAATTGTAATAAACTTTCCTAAAATGAAAACTAAAATTAGGCATAGTAGGAGTATGAATACCCCTGAAATAATCCAATGCTCAATCAACGGTGAATCCAGATATAATTCTTTTATTTGTTGAAAGAGTTCCGTTGTATTTTCTTTTGAAGTCTTTTTTGTTTCTGGCATCACTTCGGGGTTACTTTGATCCTCGGAAAAGTTGTCGAAGTCGATGAAATAACCAGAGGCAGTTCTGTCAATTGTTGGGATTGTTCTTTCAATCTGTCTTTCGGTAGCACTTTCTGATGCCACATTATTGTAGACTGGTGTTTCTTGATGAACTGTTTCAATCTGTGTCTCAAGAGGCACGAGTTCCATGGCATTATTGCATAGTCCTTCTCTGTGCACTGCAGGCTGATCGAATGTGATTAGTCTTTCAGTTTGAACCTCTTGGATTGTTGCAAGTTTGGGTATTTTGTTGTTTCTTGGGAGTCCACTGGGCCTACTGTTGATTATAGGCCACATGCTTGTGGTTTTACCAGGTCGATAGATACAACTCTGTTCCCCTTTTTACCAGCAAGGGGCGGTAGTACTACTGATCTTGTTCCGGTGACTGCCAAGACAGGTACTGCTTTTCTGTAAGAAGGCCCAAATTCCTTCTTCACCGCAATTTTTTCTCTGACTAGATCCCCAATCTTTGGAATCCAGACAGGCCTTGCTGGGGCTGTTGCTTGTGGTGCCTCGTCAGTGGTATCTGGCTGTTGCTTTAACTTTATGTTGCTTAAGGATTTTCTTGTTTCATTCAGTTCCTGTAAAACAGCCAAACGATCTTTGATGTCAAAGTCTGTTTTCTTATCTTATACCACTGATACCTGACTATCTAAGTCCTGAATTCTCATTCTAATTCCGAACAATAGTTCGTATGGGCTGAAACCTTTTAGAGAATTTCTTGGCAAATTGTTAAGACTGGTTTGGACACTTATTAGATGTTTGACCCACCCAGCGCCTGAACCTAATACCTTCGCTGTTATAGATCGCTTTATGTCCCGGTTTTTTCTTTCTACCACACTATTCCCTTCGGGGTGCGACGGACAAGAATACCGCAACCCAATTCCCATGCTGGCCATGGCCTCCTTATAAGCTCGAGAGCTAAAAGCAGGACCCTGGTCAGAATGGAACGTGGCAATTGCGTATGTGCAGATCTTTTATAACCGTTCTAGCGTCAGCCGAGCGCTGGGGGCCACATTTTTTAAGTGTATTTAGCCTTAACGATAAATAGGACGCAGGATGGGGTGTAGGCAGCGTTACGCTGTTTCTGATTTGTAGCCGGTAGCATAGTTCACAACTGCGATCCCTGTTGCAGTTTTCACAGTTGTTTGCATATATTTGGTGTTGTACACTCATTCCCGGCCACCAGTATACTGATTGTAATTCAGTCAGGGATTCCTTGATCTTTCTGTGCCTAGGACCCAAACCCATGTGTGCGTCTGCTATTAAAAATATTCTCCTGTTCATGTTTGGAATTACCCTATCCCCCACTCCAGGGATTCGAGCAAAAGGAACGGAGTTTGCATCGATTACGTATGCATAATGGAGTGGATAGTTCACGGGTAGTGCTGCACAGTCGCCTTTTACGGTCGTTTTTACTGCCAGCATGGTTTCCCCGTCTATGTATTTTTCTGTACGCTTTTTTGTGGCTACGGAAGCCGGTTTAGTTGCTTCCGCTGTGGCTGTGTTAGCCAATGAATTCCCTGCAACGTGAACGCAATCACTTTGAAGACTCTGTGCGTGTATCACGTGAGTCTTTTGTAGTTCTTTCTGTAAAAGAGCTACCTTTTTCCAGAGCAATTTATGCTTTATTGTGGCACCTGTGTCATCTTTGTAATCGTTTTCAATCCAGTTCTGCAGTTTATTATTGTAAGAGTTGACGCAAAAATGAGAATCGCACACGATAAGTGTGGGGAATTCACGTTCTGCATTTTCGAGCGCCATCTTTAAAGATCTGATTTCAGCTCTCTGAGCCGAACAGTTTCTTACTGATTCAGCTTTTGTTACTTTCGGTCTGAATTTACCGCACAACCAACGACCTTTAACAATCGCACAGGCTGCATCGTAGGATTTGCTCTCTACGTTGAAATGCTGTACAAATCTATCTGTATAGATTATACAGGCGTACAAAGGGAGAGGCAGAAGTTCGATTGGCAGAGGATATTCTTCTTCATATTCTAAATCATTCAGTTCTTCGAATTGCGGGGCGAAATAGTATTTCACAGCTTCCGCTCCTAGAGAATCTACACACTGTGTCCATTTCGGATCCAGTGACACTGTAGGCAGGTTTACTGGGCTGAATAGCGCCTCGAAGGCGGATTCCGCTGTGAGGATATTAATCCTTTTACCATGTGCTAATTCTTGTTCATTTGCTAATGCAATTTGCACTGCTTTCACAGTTCTTTCTGTGTGACTGAATGTTTTTTCTGCTTGTGTGTACAAGTGAGATTTAATTGAAATTGGTACCTTTTCTCCCTCATTAGAGGTTAGGTACGTGAATCCGCATCTTCCTGGGATGACTCGGATTACAAGATCGCGTGTATTGTCACGTGTGTCTAATTTTGTTTTTGCTAACATGTCTGTTTGCAGTGATCTCAAAATTTCTGTGTGTTTTTGAGTCCAATTGATTTGTTTAAAATCAGGTTTAATTAGTTCGTAGAGAGGTTTAACCCTCTCTGCGTAATTTAGGATGTATGTTCTTCCGAAATTCAGAAAACCTAGTATGGATTGTAAATTCTTCTGCGTTTTTGGAGCTTGGAGTACAGCGCACTTCTCTAAGAAGTTGTCCGCTAGGCTTTTTCCTTCACTTGATAAATCGTATCCCAAAAATAATACTGTCAGATGGGCAATTCGAGACTTTTTAAAGTTGAATTTGTAACCCTCTGCTGCGAACCCAAGTATAATGGTGTTTACTCTTTTCAAGTGAGTATCCAAGTCGTCATCTGTGAGATAGATATCATCTACATAGGATAATGCCTCATCATCATACATTTGTAGTAACTCTGTTACCCTAGCTGAGAATAGTCCTGGGCTGTTCTTGAACCCCTGTGGGAGTCGACAGAATTTTTTCTGCGACCCAAATGCTGAGAAAGCGGTCAAGTATCTGCTTTCTGGTGCAATGTTTTGACAAAAGAACCCATTAGATATGTCTAATGTTGTTTTATACTTTTTCCTAACTATGTCATTCATTAGGGCTGCACTATGCGAGTTTTGTACTGCAAAAGATTTGCAACATGCATTAAGGTGTCTGCAGTCCAAAACTAGACGATATGAATTGTCTGGCTTGGAGACAAGAAACAAAGGATTGTTCATTTGAGAGGTGCATGTTTCAATCACCCCCTGGTACTCAAGTTGATCTGACTTGTTTTTTAGCTTCTTGCTTAATGGGATACTGCCGTTGGGCAGTTGGTTCACTTTTTAACTGGATTTTGTGAGGAGGTGAGTCCTCATCCCATCCTACATGATTTTTATATAATGCCGGTGCCTGGGCTACTGCCCATTTCCTTGCATAAGTATATTTTTTGTGAATCGGAATGTGATTCGCGAAGGCAGGCATAATCATTTCTTCGCCACGAGGGCACTCTCTGACAAACTCCGGGGGCCATTCTTTTTCAGCTAACAGAATATCATAGCCTTTTGAGAGTTTATCCCAAAATAGACCCCTTATTTTCCTAGTCTTATCACCCTCTATATGCAATGTTATTTCGTATATCTTATGGGGCTCGCTAAGTCTGGTGTCGGCAGTTTCAACCTGAATGAATTCATTTGTGTCCACTGTCTCCAGATGACTCATCAAGATCTTGCGGGCTATACTGATTTCTGCTGAACTGTCCAACATTATCTGTGCCCACTCCCCGTTTTTCAACTGTGTCCTCAGTATTCTCGGCATGGTTGATTACTCTAATACTGGCTACCTTCTTTTTGGGAAATTGAGATTTTTTACTCTGAGCAGGTTCCTTGTCTTTGGACTTGGTGTGCTCTCCTGGGTCTGACCGTCCTCTTCTTTCCGATTTCTGCGAAAAAGATCGAGAGGGACGTGTATTAATACTTTGGTATCTATCAGGTTTTTTCAAGTTATCCCTATTTCTAAGGTTATATCTTTTCTCAGAGGGCTCCCTCTGGGGAGACTGGTGTTCTTGAGTCGGAGTTCTTTCCCTCCGTCGAGGAGACCTTCCTCTGGACTGGAAAACTTTTTCCTTGGGAGTGGATTGTTTATTTCCATCCCAGCTCTTTTTAGGAGTGTTTGAATTATTTTTAATAAATAATTTTTCAGGATTTTTGAGCAGTTGGGGTTTTACTGGTTTTCCACCCAAGCTGTCTCTACCTAATTCTTCATTGCATTTCTCTATGATTTTGGCAAGCTCAATTGGCTGATCTGTTATATCTGTTTCCTTCAACTTCTGGCGGATCGCCACAGATGCTGCTTCTCCCTTTATGTTGGCTAATAATATAGCCGAGACCTGCTTGAAGTCTTTCAGTAATTTCATACCAAGAGTTAAAGCAGGTTCTGGACCGTATTCATTCTGAATCTGTCTTAGTACATCTGGTATTACCGCCATAGATGGAACACCATGTGTTTTTGTGTAAATGGAAGCAAAGACTGTACCCCAAGTGTCACAGTCCTCCACGTGTGGTGCGATTCCCATAGGAAGGCAGATGGTCAAGATTCTGTGTTTCTCAATAGGGGTAGTATCCGGAAATACTGCCTCTATTTGAGTGATTTTCTGTGCTAACCAGAAAGGAATTTGTTCCCATTTTATGTGTGTTTTACCAAGACATGACTATGTTCTGTGGTGTAATTTTATTAGTGTTCCCCTGATGAGGGGTCAGCTGTGGTACATTAACAGCTGGTTGGACTGTTGCAGTCCGCATTACATATTGCACTAATTGCCTATGTATTTTTATAAGTGTTTTTACCTGTACTAACAGCTCTTCTTTTGACATTTTTGCAATGTCCGGATGTGGTGTGTAGCTGGCTAGAACCGGCCACGTTGCTCCTGGTCTACCTAGTGGACCGAGCCTGGTAATATGATCATTATGTTTTAGGGCGCCATTAAACCAGAGCAGGTGCTCTTGGAATTTTAGTGGGATTTCAGTCTCCTCGAAAGGAGCGTACTCATCCGGTGGTTTCTCTATTTTGTAATAGTGAAACTCTTTTGTTCTAGCGTTTGCCGCTGGAAAGTTTATCCATGAATAGAATACCTCTGTCTGCCGATATTCGTGTGCCTCTATCACGAAAATTACTGTACCACCTTGTGGTGTCAGTCCGTTTTCTATAAGTTTTAAAGTTATAGATTTTCTTAAGTGGACCGGGATGTCGATAGCATCCGGGCCAGTAGTCCCGTCGAGATCCTGCTGAGTCGCATCTGCCGCGGCATCAGTTCTGTTGTTTTCTACTGACATTTTATAAATGCAGGTTTTGCAGAGTAGGTCTCCAAGAAGACAAAGATTAGGTGCACAATATTTTGGAACACTTTATCCTTCAACGTTGAATAAACCAGAGCTTTACATAGGAATCTCTTCCTACTGAGTTCGGGCGGATTTTAACCTTTCACCCACTCCAGACGTCTATTGGAGTATTTACGGGAGAAAGGGGTCTGTGTGAAATATGCATGACTGAGTTACTCTAACGTCTTGCGTTAGTTTATCGCCTTACCAAACGTTTGGGCGCCATGTAGTGTAGCTCCTATTTTCCCAATAGGCCCTGCGCATTGGAATAACATAAACAGTAGTATCGACGTAGAAGTGCGGATCTTCCAGGCCTCCACTGACTATGCTAAACTTAATTGGGGTTGTTACCAACTAGCTCAGAGGTCACTGGAAACTTTCTTGACTGAATAGGAAGTGATCAGCTTCCCTGGCACAGCCAAGAAGGGATTCAGTTTTCCAACAACCGTGCAACATGACAACTTTGCTCCTCAGATCAAGAGTCAATCTCTAGGGTCGTGTGAAACAATAGAAAGTTATTTTACTCAGTCAGTGGTTGTGCAGTTTACTTTCACAATATGTAGAGAATAGAGAGACGGGCGTTTTCAATAAAAGGTAACACTTATTGAACAGTCTTTCTTCTCGTACAAGAGAAATGAATTGCCACAATTGCAAGACTTGTTATTATAAAAAGTACATACAGTAAGATAAGTATTGCGAAATAATACTGTAAACGCATTGATATGGTTTCTTAGCCATACAATGGTTTAAAAGGAATAAAACATATATACATTCATATATACATTAGGCTAAAATACTCAACTGGTGCTTCTAACTACGCCTACCCCAGTGTACCAGACCTAAGCCTAATACTTGGGAGGTGAGTAAGTAAGTAGCTTTAGTTGGAGTTGGTTTTGCCAAGGTTTGCTTCAAGAATTCTCTCTAACGGTTTAGTCAACACCATACCTCTGGAATAGAATGATGGAGGTCTGGTATCTCCCTCAGGACTCGATATCCCAGTGACCCGCAAGGGTAGACTAGAAACGCTGGAGCTGGATTTCTCTGCAGGAGAAAGACAGCGTCTCTTCTCAGCGCGTCGAGGAGGAGGAGGAGGAGGGGCAGCGTCCGCGGGCAGCTTGCATCTGCTGGGCTCTTTGCAGGGGACGGCTGTTCAGCTCCTAAGTTCACCACACCATCGTTCGCTAGTTAGCAGCGTTAGCAGCTATGGTATCATCAGCATGACAGCTTCTTCAGCAGCAGCGAGATAGCTGGCAGCATCAGCTTCAGCAACACAACAGCAGCAACATCAGCGTTTGCTTAAGGCAACGTTGGTAATATTTATACCTGAAAGGTGCCTTGTTTGACGTAAGTTTTTGGACATAAGACGTCACTAAAGATGTCACTAGGAAGTGATCGTTTATCAGTGCTCATTAGAGTTCTATTACTAATCAAAACACAGCAAGCAGGGATTTCCAGGTTGCTGAGTTTTTATCTTGTTGAAGAACTCGGAGTGTTAATCTAGGAATCTCAGATAGTAACTTCTGCTATGTCATTGCACTAATTGGTTGCAAAGGAAGTGGCAGAGAAAGCTATTCTGAAATGTGGCTCTGTTCGTGTGAGGCCAGAGACGAGTTTCTGAATATTGCACTTGAACGGTTATGCCAATATAGGGAATAAATGGATTTATAGCCGAATAGGGGCATAAGGTCACAGTATCGATCAGGGTCCTAGATTAGAACGCTACAAACCAAATTTTATTTATTTAAAAAAAGCTTTATATAGCGCTGGCTAGACGCGGAGGTATCAGAGCGCTTTACACGAGCATGAGATCATAGTTACAGGTTACATCGTTACAAAGGTTACACAGTTCTTAGAGCATGGCAACATCGTTACTTGTAAGGTCGAGATAAACAATAAGCACAAATACGTAGGGGGAAAAGAAGGCAAGGTGAGGGATTCAGGGGGGGTTGGAGTAGGGGAAGTAGACAGATAATGAAGGTGGGAAAGAGGAGGGGAGGGTGAGAGACACAGCATGGGGAGAGGAGGGGAAGGGTGACGGGGACACAAACTGGTAGATGAGTCAAGGCAACATCCAAAGTCCAGTAAGCTGTGATCCCAGGGGAAGTGGTATCCCTTCCCTATCTCTATTGTGAGAGGCTTCCTTTACGCAGTGGGCTCTCTCAGAGGGGTCTCTGAGACTCCAAGGCCTACATACTGGATCCTTCCCCGAAAAGGGGAGAGAGAGTGCTTTGGTAAGGGGTGCCATACCATACCTCAAGTGTGAGTGGCTCCCTTGGCGCAGTGGACTCAATCAGCGGGTTCGCTGAGACTCCAGAGTATAAGTATTGGATCTTTCCCCAACAAGGGGAGAAGGAGTGCTTAGTCAAAGGGCACAAAGGACAGGGGGTAGGCAGAGTAGCAGGCAAGGGGGGAGATTCAGGGTAGAGAGGATAGGAGCTAGGGAAGAGAAAATAAGGAGAGGCGAAAAGAAGTCTGCCCCACCCCCACCCACCTCGCCGGACACACACTCGACGCCGTCTTCTCGTCCAGCAAAGACATCGCCTTCAGCCACGCCACTGGACTCCACTGGACGGACCACAGCTGCATCCACTTCACCTTCAGAAGGACCACGGTCCACCACCACCAGCAACAGGCTGCACGAAGAAGCTGGAACAAGATCACAGCCGACCAACTCGCCGCATCCCTAAGCCAGCACCCTCCCGCTAGCTCAGCGAACCCCAGCCAAGCCGCCGACAACCTCACGAAATGGATCTGCACCTGCGCGGACGAACTCGCCCCTCTGAGGACTCCGCCCAGCAGACCCGGAAGCAAGAAGGCCCCGTGGTTCACCGACTAACTCAAGAGCTCCAAGAAAAACTGCCGTGCCCTCGAGAGAGCCTGGAGAAAAGACCCTACACCGGACAACATGACTACCCTCAAGCTCGCCACCCGAAAGCACCACCAACTGATCCACGCCACCAAGAAAACAGCATTCAAGGACCGGCTGGACAACAATGCACACAACAGCAAGGAACTCTTCAACATCGTGAGAAAGCTCTCCAACCCCAACGCCGGAACCAACGACATCACCCCATCGCAAGCCCTCTGCAACTCCCTCGCCTCCTACTTCCACAACAAGATCGCTGACATACACAACAGCTTCAGCACACAAACAACGCTCGCCACGACCACACCAACGCCCCCCACCACCACCCTCAACGCCTGGACACCGATCAACCTCGAAGACACCATCAGCACGATGAACTCCATCCACTCCGGATCTCCAACCGACCCCTGCCCTCACCACGTCTTCAACAAGGCCGACGCTGTCATCGCACCCCACCTGCGGGACATCATCAACACCTCCTTCGACACCGCCACCTTCCCTGAGAGCTGGAAGCACGCCGAACTCAGCGCTCTACTAAAGAAACCAACGGCGGACCCCACCGAACTCAAGAACTACCGCCCCATCTCGCTCCTCCCGTTTCCAGCCAAAGTCATCGAGAAGACCGTCAACAAGCAACTGGCAGCCTTCCTCGAGACGACTGGATCCCTCGACCCATCTCAGTCAGGCTTCCGGGCCAACCACAGCACCGAGACCGCCCTCATCGCTGCCACTGACGACATCCGAACCCTGCTGGACAACAGAGAAACAGCGGCCCTCATCCTCCTGGACCTCTCCGCGGCATTCGACACTGTCTGCCACCGCACCCTAGTGCAGCGCCTCAGCAACGTCGGAATCAAGGAGAAGGCACTGGAATGGATCATCTCCTTCCTCGCCGGAAGGACACAGCGAGTCCGCCTCCCCCGTTTAGATCAGAAGCCACGGAAGTCATCTGCGGCGTCCCTCAGGGCTCCTCGCTCAGCCCCACCCTCTTCAATGTCTACATGAGCCCCCTTGCGGCCATCGCACGCCAACACAACCTGAACATCATCTCCTACGCCGATGACACCCAGCTGATCCTCTCCCCGACCAACGGCCCCGCCACCGCCAGAGCCAACCTACACGAAGGGATGAAAGACGTGGCCGAGTGGATGACGATCAGCCGCCTGAAACTGAACACAGACAAGACGAAAGTCCTCATCCTGGGCTCCTCACCCTCCGCCTGGGACGACTCCTGGTGGCCCCCCGCCCTGGGCAACGCACCCAAACCGACAGACCACTCACGCAACCTGGGCTTCATCCTGGACTCCTCCCTCTCCATGACCAGACAAGTCAACGCCGTCTCCTCGTCCTGCTTCAACATCCTGCGCATGCTACGTAAGATCTTCCGGTGGATCCCCACCGAGACCAGGAAGACGGTCACCCAGGCCCTCGTCACCAGCTGTCTGGACTACGGCAACGCCCTCTACGCCGGAACCACCGCCAAGCTCCAGAAGAGACTCCAGCGTATCCAGAACGCCTCGGCGAGACTCATCCTCGACGTCCCCAGACGAATCCACATCTCCAGACACCTGAGAGACCTGCACTGGCTCCTGATCAACAAAAGAATCACCTTCCGGCTCCTCACCCACGCACACAAAGCCCTACACAACCAAGGCCCGACTTACCTCAACAGCCGCCTCAACTTCTACGCTCCCAAACGCCATCTCCGCTTGACCAGTCACGCCCTCGCCGCCGAGCCCCGCATCCGCAGAGCGACAACAGGAGGAAGGTCCTTCTCCCACCTGGCCGCCAAGACCTGGAACTCCCTCCCGACCGACCTACGCCTGACCCAAGACCACCTCTCCTTCAGGAAGAAGCTCAAGACCTGGCTGTTCGAGCAGTGCGGACCCCCTCCTCCCCAAGCGCCTTGAGACCCTCCGGGTGAGTAGTGCGCGGTATAAATGCCTATGATTGATTGATTGATTGATTGCCTAAAGACCAACTGGGTAGGTGACGACCAAGGAGGGAATCCACGGCCCATCTCCCCTATAGCTAAACCAAGTAGCTCCGTCGGGCATCAGACAAAATAGTTCAGTCTCAAAACATTGAGAGAGGAGGGAGGGAGAGACATAAATAGAGGGAGGATGTGGTAGGAGACGATAGGAGAGACGAAAGGAAGTGCAACAATGTGGTTCAACAATCAGCAATACAATTAGGGGAGGAGAGAAAGGAGAGAGAAAGTAGTGGGGCGTAGGGGAGGGGGGAAAGTGAGGATAAGGGAAGAGACAACCTTAGAGACGAAAGGTAGTCTGTCTAAAGACGGACTGGGTAGGTGACGACCAAGGAGGGAATCCACGGCCCATCTCCCCTATAGCTAAACCAGGTAGCTCCATTGGGCATCAGACAAAATAGTTTGGTCTCAATACATTGAGAGAGGAGGGAAGGAGAGACTTAAATAGAGGGAGGATGCGGAGATGACAGGAGAGACGAAAGGAAGAGCAACAATGTGGTTCAACAATATACCAGAAAAAGAACAAGTAAACATTAAATCAAACAATCAGCAATACATTAGGGGAGGAGAGAAAGGAGAGAGAAAGTAGTGGGGGGTAGGGGAGGAGAGAGAGTGAGGATAAGGGAAGAGACAACCGTAGAGATGAAAGGAAGTCTGTCTAAAGACCGTCTGGGTAGGTGACGACCAAGGAGGGAATCCACGGCCCCTCTCCACTATAGCTAAACCAGGTAGCTCCATCGGGCATCAGACAAAATAGATCAGTCTCAAGTGGCGAGGGAAGAGGTTCCCAGAAGAACAGGGTGGGGACAAAGGGCAAGGGCATGTGAGGGCAGAGGACAGAGGACAGAAGCTGGAAAGAGTAGGAGCGGAGAGGGGGAGGGTTGAAGAAGGTGAGGATCGCTAGGTTCAGGATCAAAAGTACCGGGTCATCAATCTGCACAGATTCTCATGGTGGGTGCTTTGTTAAAAACAGGCCACAAGGTGGAGCTCCAGGCTATGGAAGGGAGCAGTTTAAAATTCAAAGGAGAAATAGATCAGGAGTGTTTCTGTTGAAAAGAGGCGCTGTTATTCTAATGGAAACGCGTCCATCTTGAGGGGCCTAGAAGTCATCAGATCTTGGCTTTGGTACCATTTTGTAAGGCTAGTTGGATCACGCAATTTCGGTGCAGCAGTTACTACTCCATTCATGCCAGCACTGCTTCGCTCCTGAATTTCACCCTGCCCTGCCACTATAACCATTTAACTCCCAATTTAACATCAGCGCTCCCAGAAAGTGTCTTCCCTCGAGTCCAAACAATCAATCAACTAGGGCATTGCTGGACTAGGCGAGGGAGGCCTCACTTGGTGCCGGTGCTGAGTTCCAAAGCTCTGCCTGCAATCCCCGCTAGGAATCCCGTCAGCCGATCTCGCAAGTCAGATCTTCCAAAGTCAGTTGAGCTGTGGCATGTTAGGGAGAGCTGGAGCAATGCCTGTTCCGAGGCGCTGAGCTGGGACAAAGCAGCGCAAGAGAGGCAGGCCTCACCTTGTGTTGTGTCGGTGAGGGATCAACGCACCATCAACAATTTTGACTGGTGGGGAGTCATCGCACTATCTATTGTTGGTCGGGCAGTCGGGTCATCAGCATCCAGCATCGTGGCGGTGAACTGGGCACGGAGAACGGGGCCGCGAACTGGGCAAGCCACGGATGGAGCGGGAGCACTGGAAAGTTCCGAGGCGCCTTGCAGATACAGGCACTCAGGAAGCGGAGATGAGCCGTGCAACTCCCAGGCGCTCGGCGGCGATGAGGAAGATGCTGCCACTGTCGATGGTCGATGGGGATCTTCGCAAACTAGCAGCTGGGGCAGCCGTCACAGGTCAATCGTTGGCCTACAGCAGGAGGAGACAACGAGCTGCACCTTCCTCGGCAGGGAGGTGGCATGGAGCTCAGTAGGCCTGAGCGGGCGGCCGGCGTGCTACAAGCGGTTGTGTTTGTATTTCAGTTTCATACTCGGTATGAGTTCTAAAGCATTTACTACTTCTTGCTCATCTTCACTACCCCAGAAATGCTGAGTCCACAGGGACAAACTTGCTCACCCAATTGGAGATAATGGTGTTAAGACATTGCCCTACCCGGATGTTGCCCAGTAGCCTAAGTGCCCTAGTTCCTAGACTCTGGAAAAGGTTGTACCTTTGAAAGTGTGTTTAGCGTGTGCCTTCAGGCGCTTCACATGTGCCATTGTCAATGAGTGGTTCACTTGCACATTTGTTCAAAGAACCAGCTACTGGGAGTGTTAGAAGAGCTTGATTCCTCCTGGTAAGGCTGGCAAAGTGTAGGTGGTTAGACAACACCAAGTCTGTGGAGGGGGTTGTGCCAGCTTTACTAATAAATCTTGCTTTGGGCACGAGCTTTCTTATTACCGGAAGCAGACCTACACAATTCAGGGTACTTTGCATGGGCACATCATGGCTTGTAGTCTCTTGAAATGGGCAGCCATAAGCCTTAGATTATGAATATACAGTACATTCTATTAACTGCCTCATGTAAGAAGGGCCTATCAACCCCCGGCTTTGAACCCTCCACATTGCATAAAGAAATGGAAGCCAGATGCTGATCTATTGGCCAGGCATAGTTTTTTAAACTTCTGTTCCACTGCCTTTCAACTGTTGTGTATGTGGAAAACCAAACTCGAGGCACAGGTCGTAACTGTGCATTGGGTGTACAGAAAAATTCTGCAGGAAAGTTTACAAGATACGTGTGTGAATATAGTGCCAAAAAACACAACGTGCTAATTTGGGATATCTGGTCATGCTGGACTGGGTCAAAGTCACACTTTCAGGCCGACTGCGATGAAGCGCAGGCTGAATACAGTCCTCAGAACAATCCAGCTGAAGTTTACCTTTGAATATAAAAAATAATGCAAGAAGTACCTCGCAAACGGATTTACTTTTCCCTTCCACAGCAATACGACATGCCACCCAATGATGACCACGCACATTACAATTGGATAATTCGTTTCCGTCCTACTGCCTTTTGGGAAATGGAATATCCATAATTTATTTAGCTGCAGTATTATCTGTACCCAGAAATTATGTGAAAAGCTCCAATAACAATTCTTTATTTATTTACTTTTTTTTACAACTCTTTTTATTGAAATAAGGGTATGACTTTCAAAAAAGGCAGCATGCACAAGTAATAATGACATGATTTTGATACAGGGGAGACACAGAACACAACAGTTACAAATCAGCAATAGAACGAGCACAGTTCTATCATGGTCAGACTGCGTGTGTCAGCAGCGTCCCTCGTCGGCGGGGGCACACACAATCCTCCCCGATAATTATTCCATTTCTCCCAGATATGCTCCACCCAGTGGGGCACCCCCTATCTTCATATATGGTCTTTTCTGTGACCATGCACCGTCCAAATCTTTATGCCATTTAACTAAACTAGGCAGGTCTCAAGCATTCCACAGTTGCACAATGTTCGCTTAGCTACCATCAATCCCAAAGTTACCAGCTTCGCTCCTTGGAAATCAGGTCAATGGGCCTCAGACATTTAACATGGTCAGCTTAATATTACAGCCGATCTTCTGCCCCAACACCCCTTCCATGCTTCCCACTACTGCCGCCCAGTATCCTTGGATGGCCGTGCACTCCCAGAGAGTGTGGACAAAGGTACCCTCTTCCCAAAATTGCCTGGAGCAGCCACCCTCCGTACAATAGCCTATTCGGACCAATAAAGGTCCAGACAAGTAGGATCTATGCAGGAGCTTTAACTTTATTAGTCGGAGCCTAGAGGAAATGGCCACTTCCCTTGGAGAGGCCGTTGACGCAAGCCACTCTTCGTTATCCAGTCCTGCTACATCGTGGTCCCATTTTGCCCGCAGCCGGACGAACGGATCCACCCTGTTGTTAATTAGTTTTTTGGAAAGTGATATGGCCTTCTCCGGCAGATCTCCATCTTAGACTCTATCCTCGAGAAGGGAGGACTCCGGAATTGACTCTCCTCCGGGCAGTACAGCGAGCAAAGCATGTCTAATTTGCAAGTACCCAAAGTATTCAGTTTGTGCTAGTTCATATTCCGTCTGCAGCCGGGTGTAGGGAATTATATCACATGCCTGCCACATGTCGCCCACCCTCGATATGCCTATAAGGTCCCAACGATATAAGCCCTTCAAGTGGATCAGCCTACCCAGCTGCTCGCTGTGCCAGAGCGGTGTGGCCTGTGTGATCCTACCTTCCCCCCAGACTTACCGATAACAATTCTTACATTAACTTTTGTGTAACTTTTAAAACAGTGATTGGGGTTTCTTTGTTGTCTGCTGTGAGTCTGTTTACCTTTGCTAGGGAATCTTTTGATGGGAGGCTCACATTGGTTCAATTTAGCATGCTTACAACTCATGTATAGCTCAGACCAAAACTAGAAACAAGACAATAGGTTAATTAGAACACAACAACTATGAAAATTAGGGTTCTTCGGTGAGTAGGCACCTCTTTCGGCTCTAAACCAATGTTTGTCTGTTTATTTCTACTTCGATTCACCAACTTTCTGACACTTTTGACTAATGCAGAACGCATTAAAATCCTTTGTCCTGTATCTACTGAGCAAACGACGCAAAATTGTTAAACACCTTGAAATGCCTTCTGCTACAATGATACACTTCCAGCAAGAGGAAAAGTCCAAAACTGCATGAAAGCTGGACCAATATCTCCACTTTTGAAGAGGTCCAATTTAGATCCAAATATTCAAACAAGCTACTGACCTGTTTTCAATTTATCACAGATAATTAAGGCAATCAGGAAAATAAGTTTCTGTTCAGTTATCAAAGTACACATATGTAAATGATCAACTAGCGGAACATCCACCTGGCTTTTGTAGTGGTTATAGCAGGATAAAAAAAACTTGAAAACTTCTAGATGATGTCCTCTGGATTTTGGGCAAAGGTGAAATGCGTCTTCTGCTTGATCTGTCAGCAGCATTTAATACCAGGCATTGCATCATTTAGGCTTAAGAAAACAAGTCTATAGTTGGTTTTCCTAGTTTGTGAAACACAACAAATTGTGAAGACGGACACTCATTGCTCAAACCCGACTTCTGTGACATATGGCAGTCCTCAAGGCTCCATTCTTTATACTATATTATTTGTTTTATATTTAGACCCACTGGGTGAACATTTGGCAGAATTTGATGTCAATATAGGAATGACACACAGCTAAATTAAAAGGTTTCTTCACCAGATGATGTCCCAAATCTCCAAACATACCTAAAGCAACTTCCAATCTTGATGCTAGACCACTCACTAAGGTTGAACCCTCAAAAAACGAAATTGCTCGCTGACGTGCCCAATTCCTTCTGGCTTCCCAATAAACTATAAATTACAATAAATGTTTTGTTTTCTCCACAAGTTCCTTTCACTTTCCTCTTTACCTACAACAAAATTTATGTAGAGAGTTACTAAACTGCAATTGGTACAATAATGTAAATAGTGATAATATTCTCTTGGTGCAGTTGCACTGTATATTGTTAAAAATAAAATAAATAAGTAAACCTGGTATCTGAGAAAGTCACCGGAATGGTCCATGTCAGAGTTAAAAACCACAGAATATCTATGGAACTTCCAAACGTTTTAAAGGAGGTCAAATAAATTGAATGTTTTTCAAAAGGAGAAAATGAATGGAAATATGTACAATAATGAAGTTCTAGTGGTTAAAAAGAATACTTTCATATTGAAATCGGACTTTCCCAAAAATCCACAAAACTGCAAACAAATCAAGAGTGCGGATGTTCAGAGGTATTCTGCCATAAAAAGCAATACTAGAAGAGTGTAGGTACGAACTATAACATTTTTATTGGGGTTTCTTTCACCAGACGCATCTGTAAATCACTCATACGTTATATCCATTCAGTCTCTCAGCATGACATATTTAATGAGAGTGAGTCTCTCATCCTCTATTTTATAAATGCCACTCACCCTTACTCTCAAACAATTCCATGTACACAATAGTTTAAGATTTGTTTAAGATGCACTGTATTGCTGAACTATAAATAAATAGAATTAACAATGAAAATTAACTGTATCTCAATATCTTTAATCCCTTCCAACTGATATACATTCCTTGGCTCTATTTGAGCTGTCTGTACATTGTAGGTATGTCAGTTTTCACACTGGCTACAAAAGGTACTGGCTCTAACAGCCCTTTGGTTACACCGCTATAAGGATCATTTTCACTCCAAGAACAGTGCATGGATATTAAAAAGATTGGTGCCCATGTAGAAGTGAGAGTCCGCTGGACCTTTTTTTTAATGATGTACTCTTTTTCCCTACAGTATGTTGTAGACGTTGAAGAGGTCACCCCTTATAGTTCTTGGTGAATGTGTGTAGAGAAGTGCAAGTTGATGTCGGAAAGGAATATATGATGACTTCCCGCATTCTTTTTCCCCGCAGGGAATCACAACGGCTTGCGGAGGGGGGCGCTGGAAGTTGGAATAGTATAATTTACTATTCCAACTCCAGTCTTTGAGGACACTAGGGAAGGTGTTGGATTTTAAATCCAACACCTTCCCCACCCCGCAAGTCGTTGTTCCAACTTGCGGAGTAATGATATGCGGAATCACAACATCACAACGGGGTCATGGTAACAACTGCTTTGGGATTCCCTACGGGGAAAAAGAATCGTGGTAAACGATGTTTACCATCGGAAAGATATCCAAGACCATATATCGGTGTGCTAACGCAGTGGTTGCAACCTTCGCTCTTGTGAAATGAGGATGCACACCCTCAGGGTCTTGCTTCTTGGCCAGTACAAGGCAGATTTTAATGCACAACATGATCCATACGAGAGATGGTCCATTTCTGCCAAGCCTTCCCCTTCTTCACGCCAGCATACCTCACAAAGAGTTGTTCATCCACTCGTAACTCTTTTGTACCGTCAAGGAAGAACGATAATGCTCTTTCTGGGTCCAGTCGGTGGATTTGCTTCTCTTCCTTAGAGGAATGTGGCGGAGCATAAAAGGTAGGCAGGGTGATGTACTGGCCTACAGTAAAGGCAGTGAAAACTTTCAGCAGGAAGGGGAAGCTCTAGTTCGAAGAACCAGCTTGTCTGGGAAGATGTTTTGGTATGAAGGCTTAGATGACAAAGCCTGGAACTCACTGATAGTCCGGGCAGATGTTATTGCCACTAGGAAGGCCATTTTGATAGTAAGAAGCCTGAGAGGACAGTTGTGCAGTGGTTCAAAAGGAGTGCCCATTAGAAAGGTAGGTCCTAGAAAAAGGTCCCACTGAGGCGTGATGAAGGTGATAACATATAGTGCAGACCTTTCAAAAACCTTTTCACGACAGGGAATTTTAAGAAGGATGGCTATTATGGCAACCCCAGAAAGCCAGAGTCCTAATCAGCAAGAGAAAAAAATGAATAGAAGGACCTGAGAAAGAGAAGCAGAAAGGTGATCAAATTGCTTTTCTGCACACCATGCCACAAACTTGCCCAGGAGCAGGTGTATACCGTCTTGGTGTATGGACATCAGGCTGCCAAGATAGCATTGCAGACTTCGGCCGAATATTTGAAAGCTTTTAGCTGTCCCCATTCAATCTCCATGGCAAAGCATTGCCAGTTTTGGGTGGAGAACCCTCCCCTGCTGCTGCTACAGGAGGGCCTCTTGAAGGGGCAGCTTGATTGGAGGACCGATGGCCATGCTCAACAGTTGGGACACCAAACTCCTCGAACCCTGTCTGGAGCTACAAGGATGACCTGGGCACAGTCGTTCCTGATCTTGAGAACTCTGACAGAAGTGGTATGGTTGGAAAGCGTACATGAGGCCGGAGTTTCACTCAAGACAAAACGCATCTCTGAGCGAGAGCTGCCTTGGATACCCCAGTGCTCAAAACAGCAGACATTGAGCATTCTTGGTGGTGATGAACAGATCTAAACAAGGCTCTTCCCACTGCTGAAATAGATCTTGTATCACCTCCAGATGGAGATGCCATTTGTGATACAGTAGGCATCTTCGGCTGAGTTTGTTGTTGCGCTCAGAGAACCCGTAAAGTGTTGAACCACCAGGGACATGCCAGGACATTCCAGCCATGTCCAGAGGCGCAGGGCTTCTTGACAAAGGGTCCACAACTGCACCTTGCCCTGTTTATTGCAGTACCACATGGCGGTGGTGTTGTCAGCGAACACCTGCAGTAGCCTTCCCTTGATGGACAATAGAAATGCTTTCAATGCTAGCTGGATTGCCCAGAGCTCCAGAAGGCTGATGTAGAGTCTGTATTCTACTGCTCCCAGATGGCCGCACGATCCAGAAGTGACCCATCTGTCACATCTGGTTGGGGAAGGGATAGGAGTTAGCCACTGACCCAATCGCAGTTTGTTAACCACCACAGCAGATCTTTTGAAGTCACCTCCGAGACTTGGACCATGTCGGAGAGATTCCCCGGATGCTGCGCCCACTGGAACTTTAGGTACCACTGCAGAGCCTACATATTCCAGCGGGCATGTCACAAGCAGAATGCAGGAGGCCATGATCTCAGCCGCCTCAGAGTCAGTCTCACCAAAACCCAGGATAGAGGCTGAAACATCAGTACCATAGCCTGAATATCCTGGACTCGCTGTTTGGGAGGATAAGCCCCAAAGTGCATCATATCCAGCAAAGCTCCAATGAAAGGGAACATCTGAGAGGGAGTCAGGTGTGACTTTGGCATGTTGATGGTAAACCTCAGTAAGTGCAGAAGATCTGCCATAGTATGGAGGTGGGAGACAACTGCCTGAGGCGAGCCTTTATTCAACAGCCAGTGGTCATGATAGGAAAAGACTGGAACCCCTGATCTCCGCAAATGAGCTGCAACTACCACCATCACCCTGGTGAACACACATGGGGCAATGGTAAGGGCCACAGGGACCACGGCAAATTGAAAGTACACATGGCCCACGGTGAACCTGAGATAACGCCTGTGGGCAGGAAAGACGGTAATGAGAAAGTATGCTTCCTGCCAGCCCTACGCTACCAACTAGTCTCCCGGGTCAAGACAAGACAAAACTTGAGTGAGCGTGAGCATTTTTTATTTCTCCTTTTTCAGAAAGAAATTGAGAGGGCGCAGGTCTAGGATAGGATGAAGACATCTGTTTTTTGAGGACTAGAAAGTAGAGGGAATAATAACGAGGATCTACTTCTGGCGTCTGCACCCTCCCCATGGTTCAATTTGCCAAGAGATCTGCCACTTACTGTCAGAGTAAGGAAAAGTGGTTTTCCATCAGCCTGTCACAAGAGTTTGCCATGGGTGAAGGCGTAGCCACGGAGAATAGGCAGTAGCTCCTTTGACAATCTGGAGAACCCAGAGGTCCGATGTTATTGACCTCCAGTGGTTCAGGTGATAGAATATCCTGCCTCCTACTTGTGGCCCATGATTTTTGAAGGGAGAACTAAAGAGGTTGGAGGCTGAGGCTGCTGAGAGGTGTTGGACTGGCTCAACCTCTGTCTGCCCAACCAGAGGGTCTGGTGGTACCGCATCCTCAGCCACACAGAGGCTACAGAGAGTGTGTGCCGTGGTGGGTGGGCTATGGATAGACCCAAAGACCTGGCCGTAGCTCTGCTATCCTGCATTGAGTATGCCTTGCCTCGGAAGGATGGATTTGGGCCCAGATCTTTGGAAAACGATGTGATTTTGGGCCCAGATCTTTGGAAAACTATGGATTTTGGCCCAGATCTTTGGACTGGGGTGAATGTGTGACATTGATCCACATTCTGTCCATCACCTGTTTTGTTTGCAATTGCCTCGGAAGAGACAGGAGCCATTGAAGGGCATGTCCATAAGTGAAACTTGGACATTCCTTGAAAAGCCAGTCATCCTCAGCCAGGTTTGGCGCCTTAAAGCCACTGGTGAAGAAATCGCTCTGCAAAGCGAGTCAGTCTTGTCGAGCCCACACCAGATCGTGAAATTAGCTCTATCTTTCCCATCTACCATAGCATGAGAGAGTACAGCCCGGACCTCCTCCAGGACCATGGGCAGCACCTGTGCAAACGAATCCCAAAGTGCATGAAAATAAGGGCCCGAAAGTCATGCTGTGTTCATGGACCACAGTGCCAGGCTGCCAAAAGAAAAGTTTTTCTTTCCTAGGGTGTCCAGCCTCTTGGATTACGTATCTGGGGGGGTGGTAGGGAATGCACCAGGATTTAAACGGGAAATGGAGGCTTGGACAACCAAGCTTTCCAGGGTAGAGTGTCGTGTGAGGAAAGTTGGGTCTCCTGGGTGGGGCGATGGCAGCAGGCAATTGTCCTGTTCACAGGAACCCCTGTGAAGAGCTTGGATCAGGCTCCGAGCAGTACGTACGTAAGAGCTTCATTAAATTGTATGAGCGCTTCTGAGGGAGTAACTCCTGGCTGAAGCACCACTGAGAGGAGGTCAAGGTCCAGGACCTCAGCCGCCCTTCTCACTACCACTGCAAAAAGTGCTCTCTCCTCTATAGTCATGGTAGGAGTTGAAACCATTTGAAGAAAATAGAAACCTTCTCAGGGGTCTTACTGATACCTGGTCCTTTTAAACTAGCAAAGAAGAAATTGGCACAGAAGCTGAAATATAAAAAAAATGCATTTATTCACCTCAGATGAGGGAGACTACGTCACGCAGAAGCCTTAGCAACTGAATGAGGCAGTCTAAGGAGTACAGAAAACAGAGGCCTTATACATGCTTAGGGTTACATAGTCAGCATAAGACCAAGGGGTAGTCCTGGCTCATGTAAGCAAGCAAAATGACTAATATGGGCATACAAGATCTGCTTGCTCAGCAAAGTGGGAGGAGCTAACAGTTGCTAATTCTGGTGAACACATCCTGACATTTACAGACTAGGAACAGCTGAAAGCTCAACTGAGCATGTGCGAAGGTGGAAGATGCTAAATATAGTTTGTTTCTAGGCAGATTACAAGAGCAGTCAACACTGAGGGAGGACAGAGCACATGGCGAGCACGTGGCAGCACATGGCAAACAAGATGGCTGCCAGAAATACAAAATGGCTTTAAGCTCATGTTAACAAATCCCTCCAATCTTGAACACATGCCAGTATCTAGGGAGGAGTCCAGTACACTGTCATCCGCCAATTCCTCACACCAGTTCATGTTTGGGTTTAGGGGCGGTATTTTTCAGGGTCCAGTGGCCCCTCCCAATCGTACCAAGTCCTAGCCCAGAGGACTTGTAGAACTTACCAGAGTGGGACAAATTTGACTGTGAGGAAGCTAGATGGCTCCGTGGCCGATCCTGGGACCTTCCTCTCAACCGGGATTGAGACCATCATGGTGTCGCAGGCCAAGTGACAAGGAGCATGAGGGGTTGCTGCCTCAAGAAGCTGCGGTACATGGCGCGACAATCAACGCAGGTCTTGGCGTAGTAGTCCTGCTCAAGGTACCCGAGGTAACTGAGGTACAAGTCTGTTACTGTCATTTGGCAGTCACAGGCGCCGCATGGCTTGAAGCTAGCCTTTCTCATTGACATCCCTTTCACACCAAGTGATACGTTTAAAAAAAGCACTTTGACAAAAGTTGGAAAAATGGGAGTCAAAGATGACTAGGGGTAACTCTTGCCAGATCTGCACTGACTTGCGTGGAAAGAAAAGAAGTGACATCAGCGTGCTGGGGTGTGCACATATACAGGCACCGCACATGTCATTTCCAGCATGGACGACACCACCTACTAGCGCACAGAGGTACTGCTCACCGACAACTTCTGGATCTAGTATGATGCCTAAGGTAGGGAATCTGAGGCTAGAAGTCTCTATCAGAATGAACTGCAAATTAGTTCTCTTTTATATTACGCCACTTGCTACTAATTTTGTTCACAATTTTCTGCTCCTCACAGGGTGTATTTCTCCTACTGGTTGGCTTTACTTAGCTGTTCCTCTTCCCAGATGTTGCAGAGTTTGGTGCCTTCCTTTTTAACTTCTACATAATCTTCAGCTTCAATGAAAAGCTAAAATTTTGAATATGATGTTTTGGGGGTTTTCCCCTTCCCTAACTGGGACTCTCCTAAGGAGATAACGGACACCTTACTCATATACTATTAAGTGCAGTGCCGCACCATACCCAATGGGTGCACTCACCCTTTCCTCAAGTAGTCAAAGAGGAAACTTCACATACTTTGTACTAACTTCTCTACAATAGGTGACCAGCGTAACACCTACCTTGGCTAAAGACATCTTCTGCAAATTCAAAGACACCAGCAGAAGAAGCACATTAACACTGGGGGACATGTAGCATCATTGAATGGTATTTTGGCTGACAGAAGTCAATATTTAACTGCCTAGAGCTGCTTAGGGGTGAGAGGGTAGGTTTACTTACCGCCTCAAATTGTCTGTTATGTGTTTGTTGCATGCCGTAATGTACATAACCTAGCAATGTGAGGCGATTTGCGCCCAATCAAAACTTCCTACAGAAACACATTAACATCTTCAAATGCTATGCAGCAACATAACTGGAACATGCTGCCACATACACCCGTCTATAAACATGAAAACAAATTTAGATTAACAGAAAATGACCAGTCAGTGTTCTTTTCTAGCAGCCAGAATGTCATTTTCACCCCACACTGTTCTGTGCTACACCTGGTTCCTCAACCACTGACTGTCCACAATGAGTCACTGAAAATGGAGAAGATGGACGGAGTTGTGCTGCACATTACCTGAGATCCATCTGGGGCTATGGAGAGATTCTAGCCCATCACTTATACGGGGGCGAGCAATTACAAGGATGGCTATTGTAACGTCTTGACATCAAGAGAATTAATAATGAAGTCAGAAGACATTTACTCAGCAGCATTTATTTTTTAAGGAAATATCCCACCTTGCAGAAATGACAGAAAGATATTTCTGTATGTACTTCTGAACTGCATTGCCCAGAATGGCTTTCGTAATGCCCATAAAGGTTATCAATGCTGGTGGTAGGAACCCTTCATTCATGCGGTGATAGATGTGCAGTATTGCTCTCTCTGTCATGTCTTGAAACAACAACATTACATCACCATCATCAATGCATGGCATGGTTAGATTGATTAACTATGATATCAAGGTCGTGTGTCGCTACATGAGCTGTCATAGTGTGATACGCTCTTACTCCATGGACACCATGTTTAGATGCTACCACTTTTCTGTGCATGCCTATAGGTAAGAGAGAGGTATGGATATGCTGAATGGTGTGATGGTAAGAGGCAAGGATGCACTGTACAGTTTAGGTGATAAATACAGAGGATGAATTGTTTTCTATTGAACTACAAGGGAGTATTGCACAACATAGGCATCGTATTGATTTCTGTTGTGCCGCTCTACATTGCTATAGCATGCTGTTTTGAGACAGAACGTTTCATACGGTGACACATTTTACAGCTCTGTGTACTGTACAAACAGGTGTATTGCCTCTGTGTACCTTGTAAGGACATGACCATGAATTGGACTTGTGCGATTTGGTCCTATCGGACAATATGTGACATTTCACAGGGCACCAGCCAACATATTCTGGAATATCTGCTAAACCCCTTTCTATTACCCTTACATCGTGATAGCAGAGATGGGTGGATGCTTAGTTAAACATTGCTGCCTTCTGGTTTAGTTACCTGGGGTGACTCATCCTCGGTGTCTGCAGTGTCCTCTCACTGAAGTCTGCCCACCATCCCTGAGGCAATTACAGCTGGAACACTTGTAGCAGCTAAAAAAAATCCACTAAGCATAATGCAATGCGGATGTTTTTTCATGCACCGCTTTCTAAACTCTGGCTTTGGAATCTAAATCCTGGCATACTGCCGAGCCCCCTAAATGAGGTTATTCTCGGACTAAAAAAATCCCTAAGAGGGCCAGAGGGCAGATAAAGGTCAAGCACACGCGCTCCCAGGAAATGGGAATCCAAGAAGGTGTGAAGTTCCTGTGGGAAGGTCAGTCAAGACTTTCCTGAAGGGATTGAGTCCGGGGGATCTGATCCGTGGCAACAATGGCAAAAAAATGCTGGGCAAATAATATGCCATGGGAGAAGTTATACAGAAAGGCCTGCATATTGAGTATAGGGGACAAGGACTCTCATGCGCTGTGCAGGGTGACAGAGGGGGGATATCCTACAGGGCAATCTTACAGCAATACATATGGATCTGTGCTCCAAAGAGCAAGAGCGGAGTTGCGCTAACAACGTACCGCCTGGAGGAGAACGAGAGGAAAACAACTTTTAAGTACATGGGGGTACCTTAGAGAATTAGAGGGAACAGGGAGCTTCGTAGTTCTACTTACGGTTCCGGATAGCTGCTGACAGAGCGACCAACCCGTTGCTTATATGCAAGTGTTTCCAAGGAAACCAAGGTACAAGTAGCAGAAGGTAGCTACGCGGACACGCAGTCCATAAGCTACTAGACCTTTTCATGACTCTGAGCACGAAGCATAAAGGGTGCCATATTGGGGCTGAGGAAAAGTAAAGAGTGGGAGCCATCTTGGAATGCGGACTGGCCCATGTTAGTACATTCACAAAGGTAAATGTATCTAGAAGATACGGTATCCCATGTAGAAGAAAGAGGAGATTAGGAGTTCAAACCCCGCATTGCACATGAGAAGGTGCTCCACCTTGTGTAGAGGGCCTAATCCTATTATGGTAGTCATGTAATTAAGATTGGTTAAATAAAAGGATCAGTTATGTAGTGTTTATATACAACTTGTCTATGGCCTAATGATGGCCGTTAGTTCATAGGGTAAAGAACAGACCAGATATCGGTTATAGTTGCATTCTGATGCATTTCTAAAACTGTTCAGGATAGGTGATTGGGAGGGTGTGGTTTTTCAATGAAATGTGTGCTCAGCTTAGCTGTTATTCTTTTGCAGCGTATGTTGCTGCAATGTTCCATTATTCTTGTTTTCACCATGCGTGTAGTCATGCCAAGGTAACGCATGTTGCAGGGACAGGTAATCATGTAAATGCATTTAGTGGAATTGCAGTTGGAGTGAGTTCAAACCTGGTGGTCATTTACTTCTATTGTTTTTGAGGGTTTGGTGAAGGCACAAACCCCACATGACCCACACGGATAGTGTCCCATTACGGGTGGTAATCTCCACAAAGATTGTTGTGTTTTTTTCTGTACAGTTTTGAGTCTCGTGTAGACTATGGTATCTTTTAAGTTTCAGGTGCGTTTGAAGGAAAACCTTAGTAAGGGGTATCACTGTCCCCCAGACTGTAAAATATCCACTGTTTTATGATCACTCTTTTAATCTGATTTGATTGGGGTGTAAAAGATGTTTCGCATGTTAAGATCTCATCTTGGACTTTAGGATATGTTTTCAGAAGTGAGGCCCTGTTGTTATCGCGTGCTCTTTTGCGTCCCGTCTTGGCAATGTAGGTTGGATACTGGCGTGTTTCTAGGCTGGCTGTCAAACAGGCAGCTTGTTGTTCAAAATCGACAAGGGCACTGCAGTTACGACAAAGAAGTAAAAAATGACCATATGGTAGATTGTCCCTAAGATGTTTCGGGTGGTGGCTATCATATCGTAGAAGACCATTGCAGGCCATGAGTTTTTTGTACGTGGAGGAATGCAGGCTACCATTCCGTAGAGTGATCGAGAGGTCAAGAAAGGGTAGGTTTTCAGCTGACACACTCTTGGTGAAACGTAGGAAACAGCCAAGATTATTGATCCATTCGCAAAAGGTGTCACATGTTGGTGTTTTAGCTCCCTTCTAGAGTATCAGAATGCCCTCAATATAGTGACGCCTTATGATGATATTAGAAGAATATGGGTTCTGATCACCCTGGATGGATATCTTATTAAAGTAAGCCATACACAGGTGGGCCAGACTAGTGGCAAAGGTACTTCCCATGGAAGAACCGAGTGTCTGATGGTACAGTTGGTCCCTGAATTGGAAGAAATTCTGTTTCAGTGCTAGACTGGCACATTCTAGAATGAAGCTGATAGGGGTGGGGATGTCCATTTTTAAGATGGTAGTAGCTGCTCTATCACCTCTAGTGTGGGATCTTGAGTAAGTAAGTAAGTAAATGTATTATGCTTCATTAATTAAAACCTTGCATATAGCACATAACAATAAAATCAAGCTAACAATAAATGAGGAGTTTACAAGACTAAAATGATTACATAAATAAAATCAATTGTGCAATTAATACTCAGTCACTAAAAAGTCAGTTTGGTAAAATATATCACTTTGACCTGATGAGAAGCACCTGCGCGGTGAGGTTCTTTGAAATCTGAACCTGTGTTTAAAATATCATTATTCTGCTATGATTTTGATATCAGAGAAACGAAAATGGCAAGTTTAATATGTGTGTGTATTTTCATCACAATACAATGATGCATGCAGGAGTTATTGGCAAATTCATTCTGAGCCCACAGGCCCCAGGTTGTGAACAAGCGTCCATTTTAGTTGTTGCCCTTTACATAGGCATATACATGAGCCAATGATTCCTAAAGGACACGTATTCCTTAGCTTGAGTTCTTCCTGACTCCCATTTGACCTGAACAGGCTGAATCTGCCTACGTGATGTTGGCCTCACCAAACCAGTCCATGCCCTCTAGTCAATCTATATTAAAGATCTGAGCAACTTGTTGTGTACATTGGCCTGAGCAAGATTAGAAGGCCGAATACAGTAGCCATGCCTGTTTATGACCCACAAGCATCCCTTATCCTACATTTCTATCTTCCACACCTGGCTCTGTTTCTCTGCTTCTGGGCTTTTACAATGGGGAGGTGACTGTTTATATGATGGGGAGGAAACCAGTCTATTGTGAGCTTCTCCGGCCTGCACAGGAAAATATGTGAAGTTTGACATATGTTCATGATGGAAGATGGGTTGGTCAGTTTGGGCAAGTAGAATGGAATTCATAATTATAGCCTGCTTTGTTATGGTACCATGGGAGCGACCTACAATGATGTGTTTCACAGCAAGAATGTGAGCCTAGGGCCAAACTTTTTGTATGAAAGGCCTGCCTGAGAAAGCTCAGGCAGGCTCCCTCTTTCAATTGTAAAACTACGGTTGGACGACGAAGCCTCATAATTAATTATAATAAAGATGTCTTTTGATTTTACAGATTGGCTGTCAATTCCTATTCTGCTTTATTATGCAAACTGCTGGATAGATCCCTGGTGGGGAGAGTGAGTCATTTTCCACTTTTCTTCAGTTGGCTGCCCAACTCGGGGCCTTATCATGGAGTGGTTATCTGCAGGAGTGTTTTGTCAAAGGATGGAAAAACTGCTGGGGAAGACAAGACAGAATTCTACCAAAAAGAGGTACTCTGGGCACAGGGTTTTCTGGGGGATTATCTGTGTCTGTGGCCCAGTATGTTTTTTTGATTTTTCTGACTTAAAGCTCTCCTAAAGATGTCACTCCTGACTAAGGAACCCATTCTTTTTTTTGCTGTAAGTATTTTTTTTAACAGACTGTTAGTGCAGTGGGGAATTGACAGTTACAATTTGAATAAATATTTTCTGTATATGCAAATTGCAATTTGTATAGGCAGTTGAAGAGATATTTTCTCCATCTGTTTTAGTTGAAGAATAAAAATGGGTCGCTCCCAGTCCTTTTTGGTTCTGAGTCCTTAGTTATTTATTGGTCGCAAAAATGTGACGCAGTCCTTAGTTATTTATTGGTCGCAGAAATGTGACGCGGTCCTTAGTCTTGGTTGCTTTTATAGATTATCACTGGTTGCTTTTGTTAAGATAATCTTTGGTTTGGGTACCGGTTCAGTTGGTAGGCCTTTGGTTGCTGTGGTTCAGATTATCGTTGGATAATCTTCCTCAGTATTGGTTCCTTAGTTTTATTTGAACACTGCAGTATTCAAAAACCGTGGGTCACGTACATTTGCGTGTATATCGTTGGAGATAGCCCCATGAAGTTTGAAACCCGACTAGTGAGCGCAGATGCCTGGTCGCGGTATTTTGTTTTGTATTAGTATTGACTAGGTTGCAACAAAGGATTCCCGGTTGGAGGATTCGCGTCTGATACCTCCGGTTGGAACTCCAATTTATGAGCTCTCTGTTGAAGAATTTAAAAAAAAAAAAAAAAAAATAGGAACTAAAACGTTTTTGTTGTAAATATGGTTTACAACTAGTTTTGGCAGGTTATTTTTGAACACAGTCTGTAGGCTGTTCCTTGTTCCTGTCCTAAGCGTTGACCTATGGGTTAAAATGTGTGTTTAAATGTCTATTTTGTTTTTGGGTTTTGTTGTAAATTGCGACGGCCCTATGTACAAGAAATGGTTAGAGCGCGCTGTTTTGTGTGTCCTGAGTGTTTGTTCCCCCTTTCTGTTTATGTCTGAAATGAGCTCAATGTGGGTGGTTCACATTTAATGGATATAAATGAAGCCCTAGACAAAAACGAAATTACATGTTTCTGCAAAAATAAATTAATGTACAGCATTTTCACTTAAATGCACTGTGTTAGATGTTCACAGGCAAACGTTTTTAGCTACAGTATACTTAATAGGAATGTTTCTTCAGCCAGCACTTTTTACAGTTAAACACAGGTCGAATTTTGCATGAAGGCCCTTTTACATAAAAGAGGCCCAAAAAAATGACGCAGAATGTGACGCTTTTTAAGTTAGGTATATGCGCTCAGGTTGGTGAGTTAATGCATCTAAATAAGAGGCAAGGGATGTAATGAGCATTTTTATATGTAGAACAGCCACAAATAGCAATACTTAGGTTTCATTAGGAGTAAATAATTATTAATTATGAAAAATAATTATTAATAAACAAGTGCTACAAAACTCGTTTTTTAATATTTGTGAAGCTTAACACTCATACTATGACCCCCTAGCATTAAAATGTTTGATTTAAGTTATGTTGTACCACGAAAATGACCAAACACGTCTGTGCGCAATTTCCCTTACCCTAGGCGCAAACAAGCTCATTTCTATAAGGTATAACTTAGTATTTTCAAAAGTATGGCTCATAAATTAGGTATTAGACATTCTAGTAATACCCATTAAGCAATAAAATTATAGAATATTTATTTCTTAGTATCCAGAATGCAAAAGTCGATTTTCAGACAAATAGACTGTTTTGAATGGTTTCAAGGCCCCTTTTTAAAGCGTCTCTTTAGTAAATGCATATATTTAGACCTTAATATATATGTTTGCAGGTTGTGCCTTCTTATGATTCAGCGAGTCAATGTGTCATAGAATTGCAAGAAAAAAGAGAGAAATTATTGTTTTAAATATAGTGAAATATTGCAGGTTATGTGGAAGTGGTTAAAAAACCTACTGGCCTTGTCAGCTTCAGTTACCACGAGCAGGGGACTGGCAGAACCTGTATAACGTGTTTCCAGCAGTAGCGGCTGAGATGTTATCTTGTAAGACTGTCTTGTTGACATTTGTGACCTTTTAATTAGGGCCTCGCCTTTGGAATGCAGCATGCTTTGTATTTAAATCCCTGCCCCTGCCACGGTCCTGACCTGAGGTCACTTGAATAGCCTGCCCCTGCCGATAAATTTAATTCCTGCTCATGTTTATAATTTAAAAGTATCTTCTTAGAGTGTTACAAATATGACATTAGCTGGGATGGGATTTTCGTTTTGGGGAACTAAAATGAGCAAAGGATGCAGGGCCATGTACAGCAAATGATGATTGCATTTTAGCCAAAGAATAAATAATAGCTTCAGCATGTTTCCCACAAAATGCTTGTTCGGTAAATTATGTCATCAACACATTTATCTCAAATTAGAAATACGGCAGGGCTGACACAGCATTGCATCCCACTAATAATAATAAAAGGAACACTATTTAATTTGTAAAACTGCAGCCTCATTTGTCAGTGCCCTGAAGGATTGTAGAGCCCACACGTGGTTTGCATAGCTCCCAGTTGCTTTCAAAATGCTGCACACAAGCGCTTTATATGAGATGTAGATGATTGTATATGATTTAAATCTGTAACCTTCATTCATTGCAGGCTGGCTTGTTCTCATTTGCCGCATTCACATTACATCTGCGTTAAAAGCGCACATCTGAGATAATAAACAAATAGGAAAGGTATTCCTCATGCAAAATTGTAGCACCTGCACTTCATGTCTTACAAATTAAGCACTGTGTAAAATGAGGGAACATGATTTAAAAAGGGCAAATGCAAAAGTGATTTCATTGAAAAAAAAATATCAAACATTCTGCTAAATGATCTGTAGAACTGGTATATGTGTGTCTCCATGCTAGGAACTAATTTTTTTTAGTAAAGTTTATTTGACAAAAAGAAAAACGAAGTGTTACATTAAGTTTTAGATAGGCAATAAGTAGAAGCCCTTCCCCAAAATTCTGCAACTTAAAGGCCTTAGGCCTGAGTGAGAATGGGCGTTTTTGCAAAGGTACATGGAAAAAAGTTACAGGTAAGTAATGAAAAGTTTTTGTATGTTACGTTGTGCAATGTGTTGTAGTCTGATAAAAAGGGTTATAATTGATGTTGTATTATGAGAAATGTGTGTGTTGTGTATCTTTTCTGCTTCTTCCTACAGATAATTCATGGATTAATTCACAAGACACGTGAGTTGGCTGGTTGAAGAGGAATATTTTTTTTTGCGTAATTTCTTTAAGAAAAAATGTGTGTGTTTATGTTTCATTTATACATTTGGTCCACTGAAACACGTATTTTACAGCAGAGTATCAATTACCTGATACTCTTCTGTCAAAAGCAGGGTATAGGATTTTAGACTTGACAATTGAGATTGGGCTGCAGGTTTATAGTGTAAAGTACATATGCCATAATATTATGGAGGGCTGTTTTTCCTTGTGCTTGATATACAGCAAGTATATCTTATGGCTTGAGATGGCTTGATATGTGTATTTTTTTTTAATTTTTGTGTGTATGTTCTGTTCTATGGTGCTACTTTGAATTACAAGTTCCCCTGTGTTGTGAAGGAACGCATATGACGATATGCATTGTTTCACAATAAATTGGATGAATTTGTATTAAGATAAATTTCACAGATATGGACCTCATACTGTGAGCGAGTAAGGCAGCAGTTTTTCCAGTGCATGCCTAAATTTGGCTGTAATAATTTTTAAGAAAACTAAAATGATATACTGGATCAAAGTGTGCCACGCGTCACTTACTGCCTTTTTCCTTAAGGACAGGCAGCTCTGCATTTATGTATCCTTGATTGGGCCTAAGGATGGAATTATAGATCCGTGACTAAAGGTGGCCTAATTTCGATATCGCATTTTTTTGATCGCATTTTTTGATTCCTGAATAAGCCTATGGATTCATTTTTTTCCCCTGAAGAGACAACTGAACATTAGTTAGAATTACCGTGTAGGGTATAGATTGTCAGCGGTAGAGTTAAAATTCTGTAACATTGGTCTTTTCATGTATCCCCGTGCTCTTGATGCTGTGTCACATGCCTTAGGCCACCCAAGCAAACTGTTGTCCTTCCTAAAGATTTTTCTTTTTGCTTCTTCCCTGACCAATGTTGCATCATGTTTAGTTATTGAAGATTTTAGTTGTGTTCTACTTCCATTTTCCCTTCTCCATCTTCCTTTCACCAGTCAGCCCATTTATTATTATGGGTGTATTGTTCATGTTCACACTTCTAGACTGCAGTGATATAGTAGGAACCCCCTTATGACACATACATTCCCTTTTGATTGATCAGACTAGTTTCCAAGAGTTTTCTTTAGGCCCACTTCAAATGTCTTTTCAGACTAACTGTCAGGATAGTGATAGCCTGGTTAAATGACCCAATACAAGTTTTCCATCTCAATAGGAGATTTTACATCTCAATAGGAGATATCTCAAGTTTACATTCTTTTTAGTACGGCATATTTTTATGTCTATTTTTAATTTTTCAGTTCCCTTCTGTTTCTGCTGTTTCAATTTTTTTAATAAGATGTGTTCTAATCATGCAGATACCAGGACTCCCTAGTTCTTGTCCACTTGTCTGCACAGTTGATCATTAGCCTTTGTATTACATAGCGCACTTGATGCACATTGTTTTAAAAAGGGACTTTTCTTCATGTCCTTGATAATGTGTATTATGCCATTGCTCTATTTGAGATGTTCTAGATAAGGAGTTTAGGAACACCTAGGCTTCATCATTAAGGAGAATATGTATTTACCCCATTAAATAATGTATCCCATTAGATAATGCCACTGTGTGAGGGCATCCGTTTAGGTTCCCATGACGAATTGCCACTCCTTTGCAGATTGCAGGCCACTTGCTTGCAGCTCTCTTGTCAAAAAGCCAACCCATGAACTGTTTTTATATCTGACTTGAAGGAAACTAACAATTGTGTTACACTTCCTATATCACTAGGTTCTGCGGGAATCTTCCAGAGTCAAAAAGGAAGAATGTTACCCTGCAGACCGGTGATCAAAAAAGCCTGGTCCCCATCAGTAAACATGGCAGACGACTACAGACTTCTTGGCCTTGCAATTCCTGACAGCAATCAGCAGCATGACCAGCAATCAGCAGCGTGACAGCAATCAGCAGCGTGAACAGCAATCAGCAGCGTGAACAGCAATCAGCAGCGTGGGCAGCGGTCATCAGCATGGACAGCGATCATCAGCGTGCCTCCAGTGGTACCTCCTAAGCAAGCCATTTGTTTCATCAGAAGGCGTTGTAAAAAGAAAAGAAAAAAGGAGCTGATTTTCTGTTTTGCCTCAGAAGTTCAGTGCAAAGATGCGAAGGATCCCTGCTTTTGATGGCAGGACTGTCATCCACTTTGTTCAACTTGTTCAAACTGTCATGTGCTTGAACCTCTGGCAGCGCGCGGTCCCCTGACCCCCTTGGCCTGAGTTTTTGGCCTTTCCCCACACACACCTCTTTTCCCTTTGCTCCAGCAGAAAGGCAGTGCACCTGAGAATCCAAGTTTGGAAAAGGCACTACATTCCGGTGCCCATGAGAAGAGCAGCTTGATCGTCCTCTGACACTAAATGATGAGTGTTGGAGTCGGAAAGGAGCTACTGATCTTGAGAGGGTGTTTTCTCAGTGGTGCTTGTTTCTGCACGAGATGTTTTGTGCCCTTGATCAATAAAGAGCACATTTCCTGAGGTGTCACAGAGAAGAGACACTGGTGCATTTGTTTTAAGACATTGAGACTTTGAATGAACTGTGGGTGTTCCAGGAGGGCACTCCTACTGAGCATGAAAAGGCCTGGATCGAGAGGCTCAACGTGAAGAAGATGATGGAAGCGGATTTGATGGACAATAGAAGCCTTCCAAGAGGCTTATAACGGATTTTGGACACAGCTGCTAATATAGACTGAGTAATTGCCTATGTAAGGGCAAAAGGGGCGTCTGAGGTTCTTTGAAATCTGAACCTGTGTTTAAAATATCATTATTCTGCTATGATTTTGATATCAGAGAAACGAAAATGGCAAGTTTAATATGTGTGTGTATTTTCATCACAATACAATGATGCATGCAGGAGTTATTGGCAAATTCATTCTGAGCCCACAGGCCCCAGGTTGTGAACAAGCGTCCATTTTAGTTGTTGCCCTTTACATAGGCATATACATGAGCCAATGATTCTTAAAGGACACGTATTCCTTAGCTTGAGTTCTTCCTGACTCCCATTTGACCTGAACAGGCTGAATCTGCCTACGTGATGTTGGCCTCACCAAACCAGTCCATGCCCTCTAGTCAATCTATATTAAAGATCTGAGCAACTTGTTGTGTACATTGGCCTGAGCAAGATTAGAAGGCCGAATACAGTAGCCATGCCTGTTTATGACCCACAAGCATCCCTTATCCTACATTTCTATCTTCCACACCTGGCTCTGTTTCTCTGCTTCTGGGCTTTTACAATGGGGAGGTGACTGTTTATATGATGGGGAGGAAACCAGTCTATTGTGAGCTTCTCCGGCCTGCACAGGAAAATATGTGAAGTTTGACATATGTTCATGATGGAAGATGGGTTGGTCAGTTTGGGCAAGTAGAATGGAATTCATAATTATAGCCTGCTTTGTTATGGTACCATGGGAGCGACCTACAATGATGTGTTTCACAGCAAGAATGTGAGCCTAGGGCCAAACTTTTTGTATGAAAGGCCTGCCTGAGAAAGCTCAGGCAGGCTCCCTCTTTCAATTGTAAAACTACGGTTGGACGACGAAGCCTCATAATTAATTATAATAAAGATGTCTTTTGATTTTACAGATTGGCTGTCAATTCCTATTCTGCTTTATTATGCAAACTGCTGGATAGATCCCTGGTGGGGAGAGTGAGTCATTTTCCACTTTTCTTCAGCGGCATGAGACAACTGGCTGATGTCCCTGCTTGTAATTAGCAGTGCCAATTTAGGAAGCCATGAGATACCTTTACTAGGCAAGATCTTGAAGAGCCAGGGCCATTGAGCGGATCTAGTCAATGACAACTGAGGATGCATTTTTCAGCCTTTTTTCTGTTAGTTCGTAGAATTTTACAAGACGGCATTTGAGCTGTACTAAAGTTGGATTAAAGCACAGAATCACCGCCTGTCTGCAAGACCTGATGCCATGCAGATTAAAGAATGGTTTCAACAAGGAGATCCGTATGTCCTTTAAGTTCTTGCAAATACATATAATATGAATAAGATTCTCCGTGCCGCAGGTGCACAAACGACAAGACTGTTCGCCTCCCTTTCTTTCCCAAGGCAGTAGAAATGGGTTAATCAGGCCAACTTCCAGCCGAAGTCTTAAGAACTTGTCCTTGGTGGCAATCTTTGAATGTGCCATAAGGTAGGGTTGGAGTTTGAGGATTTCGTAGTTATTAAGCACAGCCCAACTGTGAGCAAGTTTGGACAATGTATTCTTGTCCTCTATTGATGATATTAATCTTGTTGTCTTTGTTACTAGTTTTTTAAATCCCAAGTGGCTGATTGAGATGTTCCAGGCGTCTGTCAAGCCTAAGGTTTTAATGGATTCTTGGAGATACATGTAAGCTGGCAATTTTGCGGTTCGGTGCAACTCTGCCCAGAGATGATTATTTAAGGACCCTATTTCTGCAGCTCTAATTTTGTGCCAGCTTTTTATAAAGGCTCCCATCCTATCTACTGCCTGTTTTTGAAGGCCAAATTCCAGCCTAATTTGAGCTGGTGAAGTGTAATTGGGAAGGTGGGAAATTGCTCTATAGGAGGATACCATTATGCTGTCAAGAGTTGCGGCATCTCTACCGGTCATAGATTCACTTCCGTAGGTGATTATAGGTTTCAATTTGGCTTGGAGGACTTTTAGAAAGGGGTCGAGAGTTAAGTCCGGAAGCAGCTTCTTCAGAGGTTTCAGCGCTAAATAGGTCGTGACTCCCTTCCTTCGCAAGGATTCCAGCTGCGGCTTAAATGAGTTGTTATGGTGTAAAAACACACCCAGGTATTTGTAGATTGTTACTTGGTCTAGATGTTTACCGGCCAGATACCAACTAGGTTTTGCCTTCTTGTGATGGTTTACTGCCATGGTTTTGGTTTTTTGAAAGTTTATATTTAGGACATTCTGTTGCAAAAATTTGTGAGTCACGTCTAGAAGGTGCTGTAGTCCAATGGGGGTCCGGCTGATCAGGACCAGATCATCGGCGTATAACAGATTTGTTGGTGTTATGCCGCCTAATTTTGGAGCGTGGGAAGAGCAGCAGTTGAGCTTATCAGGTAGATCCGCCAGGATAAGACTGAATAACAGGGGGGCCAAAACGCATCTTTGCTTTAGACCCTTTGTTGTGGTTATTTTGGTAGAAAGATGGGTCCCAGCACCTAATTTCATTCTTACCCACGTATTAGTATGCAGTTTAATGAGCTGATCTAAAAGGGGTGCTGGTATGCCCGATCTGTCCAGCTTGTGCCAGAGCTCCTTACGCTCAACGTGGTCGAAGCCTGCTGAATAGTGTATGAAGCAGAGGTATCGAGGATATTTGCCCTGATTTGCAGCATCCATAATCATAGTTAAGGCCATGATGTTAGTAGTGGTACCGTGCCCTTGGTGGAAACCGTTTTGAGTTATGGGTATGATGTTGTTCGCAGAGGACCAGCTAGTCAGATCGTTTAAGATGATGCCCGAATAGTATTTGGCTTCAGTGTCTATGAGGGCTATCAATCGATAATTGTTTGAAGCTGTCCTTGATCCCTGCTTATGTATTGGGCTAATGATTGAGCCTCTCCATGACTCTGGAAATACAGAGGTTCTTAAAGCGTGTCCTATCACTGGGGCTAGTGTTGTGTTTCTATCTAGGACCCTAATTCGATATTCCAGATTTATGCCCTTATGTGGTTATAATAAATAGTATCCTTATAAAGGTATAAGAATCATATCCATATTTAGTAATAGCCAATGCAGTCCAAAGCACGGCAAGGATACTCCCATAGACTCCTAGAAAGTACAACGCGTTCTTTAAACAAACCAAGCCTCCAGCAGCCCGGGAATCCCCCCCTGCTTTTGTTTTGATTTGCATAAGAACTCCTGGAGTCCAGAAAGAACTGTTAGTTCTTAGTGGCGTCTTAAGTCCAACCTTACGTCAAACCTGGCATCTTTCAGGTATAAATATACCAACGTTGCCTTAAGCAAGCACATGGTGGTGTGGAGCAGAGCGGCTATCTACTTATCCGGAGCCCAGCTGATGCGAAAGCCAGAGGAAGCTGCCCCTTCCCTTTGACGCGCTGGAGAAGCTGCCTTTTCTCACACCGCGAAAATCCGGCTCCGGTGTTCCCATGTCACCCTCGCGGGTTGCTGGGAGATCGAGTCCTGAGAAGCGAGATACAAGACCTCCTTCATTCTAGAACCAAGGTACGGAGCTGATTAAAACCTTAGAGAGAATTCTTGATTCCGATACTTGGCAAAACTTAACTTAACTTAAAAACTGCAAATTCACTTACTCCTTCCCACGTATTAGGCTTAGGTCAGGTACACTGGGGTAGGTGTATCTAGAAACACCAGTTGAGTTCGTTAGTCAATGTTTTTATGTACGTATATATTTTATCCATTTTAAAGTATCATATGGCTAAGAACCCGTATCAATGCTTTTACAGTATTATTTCATAATACTACTTTTACTGTACGCACTTTACTTTATGATAAGTATTGCAATTGTGGCAATTCATTTCTCTTGCATGAGAAAGAAGACTGCTCAATAAAATAACACCTTTTATTGAAAACGCCCGTCTCTTTATTTCTCTGCACTCTGGTGGACCTAAACATGCACGATTGACTGAGTGAAATAGCCGTCCATTGTTTTCACACGACTCTAGAGATACACTCTTTATTCTGAGGGAGCAAAGTTGTCATGTTTATGCGGTTGTCAAAAGCTGAATTCCTTCTTGTCTATACCAGGGAAGTTAACCCCTCCCTATTCATTTGAGAAAGTTTCTAGGGACCTCTGAGCTAGCTGGCAAACCTAAATTAGGTCTAACATAGTCAGTAGAGACCTAGATGACCTCAGTCCTACATCTACACTGCTGTTTATGTTATTCCAATGCGCAGAGCCTATTGGGAAAATAGGAACTACACTACATTATGCCCAACGTTTGGTAAGGCGATAATCTAACGCAAGACACTAAATCAAATCAAAATATCTTTATTTAGATATAAACATATATCTTTAAAAGAATTTACAAAGTTCACATTGTATAGCAACTGTTAAAAAGCGAAGAAAAAACAAGTAACAGTCAATTACCCAGCCGTAATAAAAGTAGAGGTTATCCACTCTTGGGCTTCCTAGTTCCATAGCAATTTAAGAGGAAAATAAAAACACGGGGTTGTAGTGATAAGAGAAAGGATAGCTTTAAAGCATATTGTGCAGGAAACTTTTCTCATCACCCTTTTATAATATACCCATTGTCGATGGTACCGTACGTGTAAAAGACAACCAGCATTCCTAATCCTCTATATTAAAATTTCATTTCGTCTCCCCTTAAAATTAAAATCTATTATAAAGTGCATTAAAGATTAACAGTAGTAGGGGGGGGCGCATTAGCGGGACCCATTTTGATTAAAACTACGGTATGCTAGCTGAATGAATTTTGTGAGTTTTATATTTAAAACAGTATTTTCGGGGTTCAAACCCACCATAATCGCTTGCCTACAGGACCGGACCCCCAGCCTATTCCATTCGGCTTTGAGTTTGGACCTGGGTTCAGAGTTAAGGGATGGGCAGAGACAGACCACATGCAACAGAGTTTCAGATGTTTTGCCACATCCTCTGCAAGTTAGATCCTCCGACGTGCGTCGCCATGTGGGTAGATCTTGCAGAAATCGCCAGTCACCCATTCTGATAGCGGTAAGACTACGTTTTAAGTACAATGAATATGTACAGGCCAAGTAGGCGGCGGGGGCTAGCCGACTATACGAATTTAAAAGAGCCCAAGCATGACCGCGTTTTGAAAAATGTGCTTTATCCATAATGAGAGATTTCATTCTCACACATTTTTTGATCCCCATTTTAAAAGCTGTCTGACTGGGGTTGAGGGCCCATAGGTCACTCGCTGACATTTGCTGGATTGCGTCCTTGAAAAGGCGACCGAACGTTCCGCCTGAATTTTTCTGGGAGATTTCTAACCAAACTAGGGATTCTAATGTGCCTGCGTCCGCCTGCCTCAGTTTGTGACAGAGGTTCAGGTATGCCCCGGTGTCAGAGGCATCATAGTTTAATAGCCCCATCTCTAGTCTTATCTGCGCAGCGGATGCGGACTTTGGTAACTGGAGAACCTTTTTATAAATTTTAGTCGTGTGCCTATTCAAAGCAGTGTTCATTTTTCCCCTGAATGTCTCTATGCCATATGATAATGTGGGGCCAATTTTCGCTCTCATTACTTCTAGAAGAGGCGATAGGGTTGGACCTGAGAGTTTTTTTGAGAGCTTGCCTAGTGACACTAGAGTAACTCAGTCGTGCTTTTCACACAGACCCCTTTCTCCCGTAAAAACTCCAATAGACGATGGAGTGGGTGAAAGGTTAATATTTATTTTTTTATTTTATAGCACTTATAAGGCGCGCAGCTACCCACAAAAGGGTTTCCCGGCGCCGGCAATAGCAAAGCACATGACACAACTAGAGAGAAAGCAATCAGCAGGCAATTATTTGTCGAACAACCAAGTTTTTACGCTTTTCCTGAATCTCATATGGTTTTCTTCCTTGCGTATATGGACGGGCAGTGTGTTCCAGAGAGTTGGACCCAGATATGAGAAGGATCTCCCGCCCATTCTAGCCCTTTTGTACCTAGGCACCGCGAAGTTCGCTGCTGTACATGAACGGAGGCTGCGATTTGGGAGATAAGGCTTAGCAAGATCTTGTAGGTACCTGGGGGCAGTACCAGCTTTGATTTTAAACAGATAGTTCAGGGTTTTAAAGCAAATCCGATTTTCTACCCTGAGCCAATGCAGGTCCCTAAGATGTTTTGTGATCCTAGCGGATCTAGAAATTCTGCAAAAGCAATCTGGCAGCAGCGTTTTGCACGAGTTGCAAGCGTCTTATTACTGCTTTGTTTGAACCCAGGTACAGGATGTTACCGTAGTCAAGCCGAGATGTAACTAAGGCATTGACTACGGTCTTCTGGGTGGTGGGTGGTAACATCCAGAATATTTTGCGTAGCCTTCTAAGAATGGTGAAGCACATGCCTGCCACTTTGTTGGCTTGTTGTGTCATAGATAAACTGTCATCTATGATGACCCCGAGATTTCTAACCTGGGAAGCTGGTGGCGGGAGCTTACCTAATGACGCCGGCCCGTGGGGATCACTCCAAAGATCTTTACTATTCCCTAGGAGGAGGATCTCGGTTTTCTCCCCATTTAGTTTAAGTTGGTTAGCCGACATCCAACTAAACACTTCGTGCAGGCCTATTTTTAGTGCAGATGGAGCAGACGGGTCAGATTTAGAGAGTGAAAACAGAATTTGAGAGTCGTCTGCATAGGTCATTAAGGTAAGACAATAATTTTCTGCAAGGTCGGCAAGTGGTCGTAGGTACAAGTTGAAAAATAGTGGGCTCAGGATAGATCCCTGTGGTACACCATAGGGGGAGTAGAATACATCGGAACATGCCGAGGAAGAGGCGATCTGAAAGGTGCGGAGGGATAAGTATGATCTAATCCACTCTAGTGCCCTGCCCTCAACACCATTCTCCTCCAACCTGGCAAGCAGTCTGGAGTGAGAAATGGTGTCAAAGGCCGCACTGAGGTCTAACAGGACCAATGCTACCGTTTGGCCATCATCCATAAGCTCCCTGATCTTTTCTGTGACCCCGAGCAGGGCAGTCTCGGTGGAGTAACCACTCCTGAAACCAGATTAGGACGAATGAAGTAAGTCATTGTTTTCCACATAAGTTGAAAGAGCCTTATGAATGTGCCTCTCCAAGATTTTGGAAAAAGCAGGAAGTAACGATATTGGGCGATAGTTGGCCAATATCGTGGGGTCGGCGGCCGGCTTTTTGAGCAGTGGACTGACCATAGCATGTTTCCATAAAGCAGGAACTGTGGCCTGTTCTATGGAGGCGTTAAGTATCTCTGCTATGGAGGTCATGGCGGGGTCCTCCAGTTGACAAATGATACTGATAGGAATGGGGTCACGTGGGGAACCTGATTTGATAGATTTTAGCAATTCCTTCAGTTTGTCCAAGGTAATGGGGGGCCAAGCTTCAAGGCGACAACTTCCTCTGGGGACTTGGGGGGTGTTGTCTTGCTTGTCTGTGTTGATACTGTTTCCGTTGATGTTAGAGACAATAGTCTCAATCTTTTCAACGAAAAAAGACGCCAGATCCTGGCACTGCTGAGTACTGAGAGGGTTAACCTCCGCCCTTGAATTCTCTCCAGCCAGCTCTTTTACGGTGTTAAAGAGGGTCTGGGATTTATTTACGGCTGTGTTAATAGTAGTAGTGACATAGCACGCTTTAGCTTTCATGCAGGCCGAGTGGTAGCTATTTCTGGCCTTGCGATAAACCTCTTTTTGCAGTTCATATTTCTTACGCCACTGCCTCTCCAGGGCCTTACATGAAGATTTTTCTTTCTTAAGGGCCTCTGTATACCAGGGGGCGGGGGCGGTGCACTTTCCCTTTGCAGCGGGATTGGGGCAAGCAGGCATCCACTGCGCCGTTTAGCCATTTCTGTGTGGCATCTGATATGCTTTCCATATCCCCATCTAAACATGGGTGGTCTTTCCTCAATGCATTATTGAGATCATCCATGTTTAGGGTTTTCCAATTTCTCCTCAATGTTTCAGAGGGAGTCGTGGAAGGGCGTTTGGCAGGTTTAAGTGAGATAGAGAAAAGTGTGAGGAAATGGTCTGACCAGCAAATGGGAGTGGTGTTCAGCCATAATAGTTCTTTCATGTTAGATATGATAGGGTCTAACAAATGTCCAGCTTTGTGGGTGGGGCCCTTATTGTGTAGTGTCATGTCTAAGGCCATAAAGTCATCAATTAGATTTTTACAGGTCTTGTTATTGTCGTCTTCTAAATGAAGATTTAGATCTCCAAGTACTGTAAAATTTTGGGCGGTCAAATGGTGGGGTAAGATGTAGTTTACCAAGTTTTCTGACCATGAGGGATTACTTCCGGGTGGACGGTAGATAAGTAGGCCAGAGATAGTAAAGTTGGGACTGAGGGTAATTTTAAATGATGCCGCTTCGCAGCTAGGAATGTCTGCAGGTTCAAAATTACACACAAGATCTCTACTGTGGATAATAGCAATGCCCCCTCCTAGTTGGTCAGCACGGTCCCTCCTTGCAATAGCGTAACTCGGGGGGAGGGCAGTTGCAACATCCGACCGGAACTTAGTAGGATGAGAATCCTATGTATTAGTTCTTGGTTTAGTCAACATTGAAGGATACAGTGTTCCAAAATATTGTGCACCTAATCTTTGTTTCCTTGAAACTCGCTCTGCAACAAAACACTTTCAGTCAATAAAAATTTCAGAAAGTGACGAAGAAAGGGAAAGAATTAGACTAGCAGCTCAATTGATAACGGACGACACACTAGTCCAAGACAACGACCCGGATGCAATACTCATCCCGGTCAATATAAGGAAAACCATAACTATAAAACTTATAGAAAATGGATTAACATAGAGAGGTGGTACAGTCATATTTGTGGTAGAGGCACATGAATTTCAGCAGACAGAAGTATTCTATACCTGGATAATCTTTCCAGTAGCACATTCTTTAACACATGAGCTCCACTTCTACAAAATAGCGGAAGCTCCAGAGGAATACTCTCCTTTCGAAGAAATTGAAATTCCACTAACATACCAAGAGCACCTGCTCTGGTTTAAAGGAGCCCTAAAACATCAAAATAACATCACCAGGCTCGGTCCACTAGGTAGACCAGGAGGCACATGGCCGGTTCTAGCCAGCTACTCACCACACCCAGACATTGAAGCAATGTCAGCCCTAGAACTTTTAGTTCAGTTAAAACAACTAATTAAAATACATAGACAATTGGTCCAATATGTCATGCTGACTTCAACAATCCAACCTACAATTAACCTCTTCAGTGCTCATGACAAGGTCAACTCGTCATGGGTTTTACCTGCCCTGTGCTTATGACGAGTTGACCTTGTCATGAACAATGGTAAATCTGAGATTGCAGCACAGGAGTGGAAAACCCCCTAGCAGCCAAGGTGTTAAACTCCTACAAAACACCCCTCATCAGGGGAACACAAACAAGATTACACCACAGAACATACAGTCGTGTCTTGGTAAAACACCCGCAAAACGGGAACAAATTCCATTCTGGTTAGCTCAAAAAATAACCAAGATAGAGGCAGTATTTCCTGATACTACCCACACGAAAAACACAGAATTCTGACTAGCTGCCTCCCAATGGGGATCGCACCACATGTAGAGGACTGTGACACTTGGGGAACAGTCTTTGCTTCAATTTACACAAAAACACATGGTGTTCCGTCTATGGCGGTTATACCAGATGTCCTAAGACAGATTCAGAATGAATACGGTCCAGAACCAGCTTTAACACTGGGTATGAAATTACTAAAAAACTTTAAACAAGTCTTGGCTATATTATTAGCCAATATAAAAGGAGAAGCAGCATGTGTGGCAATCCGCCAGAAAGTGAAGGATTTACAAAAGGGGGTGGTGATGAACAGAGTGTCTGAGTTAAACAGACCACTCTTACCCAGTCCAAAGATCAGGGCTTGATCCATCACCGTTATTTATCTCACTGCCCCATCCCAGCTCAGAACCTGGCTATATGCAAATCAGTCTGTCCCTGGCCCAGTGCATCATGGGAACAGGGCAGACTAATCTACCAAGCCAATTCTTCACCAGAAAGGAGACAAGCTACCGGGGACCGGTTTCTGGCATTTCAGCCTTCTTCGGCCCGGCTTGCTTGAATCCTGATGGAGCAGTGAGAAAGGGACTCATGTCTGAGCATACCCTGCCACACCTATAGTGGCCAAAAACGATTTACAAAAGGGGGTGGTGATGAACAGAGTGTCTGAGTTAAACAGACCACTCTTACCCAGTCCAAAGATCAGGGCTTGATCCATCACCGTTATTTATCTCACTGCCCCATCCCAGCTCAGAACCTGGCTATATGCAAATCAGTCTGTCCCTGGCCCAGTGCATCATGGGAACAGGGCAGACTAAACTACCAAGCCAATTCTTCACCAGAAAGGAGACAAGCTACCGGGGACCGGTTTCTGGCATTTCAGCCTTCTTCGGCCCGGCTTGCTTGAATCCTGATGGAGCAGTGAGAAAGGGACTCATGTCTGAGCATACCCTGCCACACCTATAGTGGCCAAAAACGATTTACAAAAGGGGGTGGTGATGAACAGAGTGTCTGAGTTAAACAGACCACTCTTACCCAGTCCAAAGATCAGGGCTTGATCCATCACCGTTATTTATCTCACTGCCCCATCCCAGCTCAGAACCTGGCTATATGCAAATCAGTCTGTCCCTGGCCCAGTGCATCATGGGAACAGGGCAGACTAAACTACCAAGCCAATTCTTCACCAGAAAGGAGACAAGCTACCGGGGACCGGTTTCTGGCATTTCAGCCTTCTTCGGCCCGGCTTGCTTGAATCCAGATGGAGCAGTGAGAAAGGGACTCATGTCTGAGCATACCCTGCCACACCTATAGTGGCCAAAAACGATTTACAAAAGGGGGTGGTGATGAACAGAGTGTCTGAGTTAAACAGACCACTCTTACCCAGTCCAAAGATCAGGGCTTGATCCATCACCGTTATTTATCTCACTGCCCCATCCCAGCTCAGAACCTGGCTATATGCAAATCAGTCTGTCCCTGGCCCAGTGCATCATGGGAACAGGGCAGACTAAACTACCAAGCCAATTCTTCACCAGAAAGGAGACAAGCTACCGGGGACCGGTTTCTGGCATTTCAGCCTTCTTCGGCCCGGCTTGCTTGAATCCTGATGGAGCAGTGAGAAAGGGACTCATGTCTGAGCATACCCTGCCACACCTATAGTGGCCAAAAACGATTTACAAAAGGGGGTGGTGATGGACAGAGTGTCTGAGTTAAACAGACCACTCTTACCCAGTCCAAAGATCAGGGCTTGATCCATCACCGTTATTTATCTCACTGCCCCATCCCAGCTCAGAACCTGGCTATATGCAAATCAGTCTGTCCCTGGCCCAGTGCATCATGGGAACAGGGCAGACTAAACTACCAAGCCAATTCTTCACCAGAAAGGAGACAAGCTACCGGGGACCGGTTTCTGGCATTTCAGCCTTCTTCGGCCCGGCTTGCTTGAATCCTGATGGAGCAGTGAGAAAGGGACTCATGTCTGAGCATACCCTGCCACACCTATAGTGGCCAAAAACGATTTACAAAAGGGGGTGGTGATGAACAGAGTGTCTGAGTTAAACAGACCACTCTTACCCAGTCCAAAGATCAGGGCTTGATCCATCACCGTTATTTATCTCACTGCCCCATCCCAGCTCAGAACCTGGCTATATGCAAATCAGTCTGTCCCTGGCCCAGTGCATCATGGGAACAGGGCAGACTAAACTACCAATCCAATTCTTCACCAGAAAGAAGACAAGCTACCGGGGACCGGTTTCTGGCATTTCAGCCTTCTTCGGCCCGGCTTGCTTGAATCCTGATGGAGCAGTGAGAAAGGGACTCATGTCTGAGCATACCCTGCCACACCTATAGTGGCCAAAAACGATTTACAAAAGGGGGTGGTGATGAACAGAGTGTCTGAGTTAAACAGACCACTCTTACCCAGTCCAAAGATCAGGGCTTGATCCATCACCGTTATTTATCTCACTGCCCCATCCCAGCTCAGAACCTGGCTATATGCAAATCAGTCTGTCCCTGGCCCAGTGCATCATGGGAACAGGGCAGACTAAACTACCAAGCCAATTCTTCACCAGAAAGGAGACAAGCTACCGGGGACCGGTTTCTGGCATTTCAGCCTTCTTCGGCCCGGCTTGCTTGAATCCTGAGGGAGCAGTGAGAAAGGGACTCATGTCTGAGCATACCCTGCCACACCTATAGTGGCCAAAAACGATTTACAAAAGGGGGTGGTGATGAACAGAGTGTCTGAGTTAAACAGACCACTCTTACCCAGTCCAAAGATCAGGGCTTGATCCATCACCGTTATTTATCTCACTGCCCCATCCCAGCTCAGAACCTGGCTATATGCAAATCAGTCTGTCCCTGGCCCAGTGCATCATGGGAACAGGGCAGACTAAACTACCAAGCCAATTCTTCACCAGAAAGGAGACAAGCTACCGGGGACCGGTTTCTGGCATTTCAGCCTTCTTCGGCCCGGCTTGCTTGAATCCTGATGGAGCAGTGAGAAAGGGACTCATGTCTGAGCATACCCTGCCACACCTATAGTGGCCAAAAACGATTTACAAAAGGGGGTGGTGATGAACAGAGTGTCTGAGTTAAACAGACCACTCTTACCCAGTCCAAAGTGAAGGAGGCAGATATAACAGATATAACTTGCTAAAATCATAGAAAAATCCTATGAAGAGCTAGGAAGAGATAGTTTGGGTGGGAAACCGGTAAAACCCCAACTAATTGAAAATCCTGAAAAAACATTTATTAGAAACAATCTAAATACTCCGAAAAAGAGTTGGGAGGGTAATAAACAATCCACTCCCAAGGAAGAACGATTCCAGTCCAGAGGAAGGTCTCCTCAACCGAGAGAAAGATCTCCTGGCCGAGGAGGAAAGTCTCCCCAAAGGGAACCCTCTGAAAAGAGATATAATCTCAGAGATAGGGATAAATTGAGAAAACCTGATAGATATCAAGATATTGATACACGTCCCTCTCGATCCTTCTCACTCAATCCTTCTCGATCTTCCTCACAGAATTGGGAAAGAAGAGGACGGTCAGAAGACAAGGAAGAGCATGTCAAGTCCAAAGACAAAGAACCTGCTCATCAAAGTAAAAAATCACAATTTCCCAGAAAGAAGGTAGCAAGTATTAAAATTAAACATGCCGAGGACTCTGAGGACACAACTGAAAAACGGAGAGTGGGCCCAGACAATGCTAGACAGCGCAGCAGAAGTGAGCATAGCTCGCAAGATCCTGATGAATCATCTGGAGATAGTGGACACGAATGAATACATTCAGGTGGAAACTGCAGACACACGAGTTAGTGTGCCCCATAAACTATATGAAATAACATTACGTATAGAGGGGGATAAAACTAGGAAAATAAAAGGTCTCTTTTGGGAGAAACTTTCAAAAGGCTATGACATCCTGTTAGCTGAAAAAGACTGGCCACCAGAGTTTGTCAGGGAGTGCCCTCATGGCGAAGAAATGATTATGCCTGCCTTCTCGAATCACATTCCGATTCATAAAAAATACACATTGGCAAGAAAATGGGCAGTGGCCCAAGCCCCTGCACTATACAAAAATCATGTAGGATGGGATGAGGATTCTCTTCCCCACAAAATCCAGTTAAATAAATCAACCCACTGCACAAAGGCAGTACCCAGTTAAACAAGATGCTAAAAAGCAAGTCAGGGAGATCTTAGATCAACTTGAATATCAAGGGGTGATTGAAACATGCACCTCACAAACGAACAATCCTTTGTTTCCTGTTTCCAAGCCAGACGATTCATATCGCCTAGTTACAGACATTTAAACTCCTGTTGTAAAACTTTTGCAGTACAAAACTCACACAGTGCAGCACTAATGAATAACATCGTGCGCAAAAGATATAAAACGACATTAGATATCTCTAATGGATTCTTCTGTCAAAACATTGCACCTGAAAGCAGGTATTTGACCGCTTTCTCAATAATGGGGTCGCAAAAACAATTTTGCAGACTCCCACAGGGATTCAAGAATAGCCCAGGATTATTCTCAGCAAGAGTAACAGAGTTACTACAAATATATGATGATGAGGCATTATCATATGTCGATGACATCTATCTTACAGATGATGACCTGGAGACTCACTTAAAGAGAGTGAACACCATAATACTTGGGTTCGCATCAGAGGGTTACAAACTCAACTTTAAAAAGTCAAGAATTGCCCATCTAACAGTCCTATTTTTAGGATATGAATTATCAAGTGAAGGCAAACGCCTGGCAGACAACTTCCTAGAGAAGTGTGTAGTACTCCAAGCACCAAAAACGCTGAAAAATTTACAATCAATACTAGGCTTCCTGAATTTCGGTAGAACATACATTCTAAATTATGCAGAGAGGGTTAAACCCCTCTATGAATTAATAAGACTTGATTTCAAACCAATAAATTGGACTCACACAGCGAAATTTTAAGATCACTACAAACAGACATGTTAACTAAAACAAAATTACAAACACGCGAAAACATACGCAACCTTGTAATCCGAGTCATCCCAGGAAGATGCGGATTAACATACCCGACCTCTAATGAGGGAGAAACGGTACCTATAGCTTACAAATCACATTTGTACACTCAAGCTGAAATGAAATTCAGCTCTACAGAAAAAATTCTGACAGCGGTTCAAACTGCTGTGGCAAAAGAAAGAGCCCTAGCCCAAGGCAAGAGAATAACTGTTTATACAGCGGAATCAGCCCTTGAGGCATTAACAAGTCCACGCAATCTGAATACAGTGGCATTAGATCCAAAATGGATGCAATGGGAAAATTCTCTTGCTACAGAAGACGTGAAATTCTATTTTGACCCGAAACTGAAAAAACTAGATGATCTAGAATATGAACAAGAATATCCTCTGCCAATCGAAATTCTGCCTCTGGAACAATATACCTGCGTAATCTATATGGACAGATTTACACAACACTACGATGTAGATAGAAAATCCTACAATGCAGTGTGCGCGATTGTTAAAGGTTGCTGGCGCTCTGGTAAATTCAAACCGATGATTACCAAAATTGAATCACTCTGAAACTGTTCAGCTCAGCGAGCTGAAATAAGATCTTTAAAGATGGCGCTTGAAAATGCCGATCGCGAATTCCCAAGACTGATAGTGTATGATTCGCATTTCTGTGTCAAGTCATACAACAGTGACATGCAGACATGGAGTAAAAAAGGTTACAAAGATGACACAGGTGCCACAATAAAGCATAAAACGCTTTGGGAACAAGTAGTTCTTTTAAAGAAAGAACTACAGAAGACTCACGTGATACACGCACTGAGTCATCAACGTGATGGCGTTCACGTTGCAGAGAATTCATTGGCTAACACAGCCACAGTGGAAGCGGTTCAACCGGCTTCCGTAGCCACAAAAAAGCGTTCAGAAAAACACATAGATGGGGAAACCATGCTGGCAGTAAAAGCCTCATTAAAAGGCGATTATGCAGCATTACCTCTCAACTATCCACTCAGTAATACATACATAATTGGTGCAAACTCCGTTCCTTTTGCTCAAATCCCTGGAGTGGGGGATAGAGTAATTCCAAACACGAACCGGAGAGTTTTCTTGATTGAAAGCGCACACATGGGACTGGGTCCGAGGCATCAACAGATCTTGATATCTCTAATAGAATTACAATCAGAATACTGGTGGCTGGGGATGAGCTTGCAAATCCACAAATTTGCAATGGATTGTCCAGACTGAAACAGAGATAGCAGTTGTGAACCGGACCAGACTATTGCCAGGACATCTTTGTTAGAAAGCATCAGGCTATCTATAATGCAGAAATCCAACCGGAAAAATGTGTCCTCATAATTGTTAAGACAAAATGAACTTAAAAAATGTAGACCACCAGCACTCGGCTGACGCCAGAACTGTTATAAAAAGATTTGCGAGTCTTTATCGGTACATACTCAATTGGCATGCTACATTCTGATCAGGGTCCTGCGTTTAGCTCTCGAGCTTACAAAGAGGCCATGAACAGCATGGGCATTGCATTGCGGTACTCTTCTCCCTTCCATCCTGAGGGAAATGCGGGAGTGGAAAGAAAAAACCGTGACATAAAGCAATCTATACCGGCAAGGGTATTAGGTTCGGGTGATGGGTGGGTCAAACATTTAATAAGTGTCCAACGTAGTCTTAATAACATGCTAAGAAATTCTCTAAAAGGTTTCGGTCCATATGAACTTTTGTTTGGAACTAGGATGACTATCCAGGATCTGGATCGTCAAACTTCAGTGGTAGAAGAAAAAACCTTTGATATCAAAGATCGTTTGGCTCTTTTACAGGACTTGAATGAAACAAGAAAAAGTCTAAGTAACAGAAAGTTTAAGCCAACATCCACTGAAGAACCACCTGTCCCAGCAAGACCTGTCTGGATTCCGAAGATTGGGGATCTGGTCAGAGAAAAGATCGCAGTAAAAAAGGAATTTGGGCCTTCTTACAGAAAAGCAGTACCTGTCTTAGCTGTCAGCGGAATAAGATCAGTAGTACTACCGCCACTTGCTGGTAAAAAGGAAAACAGAATTATTTCCTTTGACCTGGTGAAACCACAATCATGTGGCCGATAATAAATAGCAGGCCCAGTGGACTACCAAGAAATAGCAGAAGACCAAACTTTGCTACAATCCAAGAGGTTCAAACTGAGAGACTAATCACATTCGATAAACCTGCAGTAAATAACAAGGGACTATGCAACAATGCCATGGAACTTGTGCCTCTTGAAACCCAAATTGCAACAATTCGTGAAGATACACCAATCTACAACGATGTAGCATCAGAATGTACAAATGTAACAAAAGAAAATGCAAAGATCAATGGAAATCCGGAAGCAATCCCACCAACTAAAAGAAACATATCTGATTTCACCATGGATTGAATTTTGGACTGTGTTAGGTGTACTTTTCCTCCTGCTTTGGCTCATCATGGTTTTGTGCTTGGGTAGATTCATTGATGGAAAATATAGTACAATGGACACAGCAAGTCAGAACATCAACTTGGTCTTAAAGTCTCACAGATCCTCTCACATCGAGAAAAGAGAACTATCATAGTGAAAATCACAGCCAATCCAATACCTGGTGGTATAGCATGGGACAGAACTGTCTATGATATTTATGGCCCGATTGAGCTCTTGAAGTATCCACACCAGTTTAAGGTTTCCTTAAGTGACTTTGTGATACCAAGTTCTTTTTCTGATGATTGGGACTTTGAAAATATAAATAATATAATGTCAGATTTAGTAATGTCAGCTAAATTCACAGAACATGATTATTTATAGGGTTCATCAAATTATGAAGAGTTATACTGTTACAATCACTATGGTCATCACTATTTGCATAAATCTGCGCAACCTAGAAATGTTTTTACTTATAATCAATGGGAACATTGTCCAACTCCACCAAAAGGAAGTTCGAAGAAATTTTTGGAAAAATGTCCATACTTCTCAGGGTTTAACAACAGTGATCTAGAACCGTTTTATTATAAAATGTTAAATAAGACAGGAATGAAAACAATGTTGACAAATACTGAATTGATTTATTCTGAAAAAGTTTATGACAAAATGTCTACATTTGGTTTTGAATTTTGGAAAAATAACATTGAAACAAAAACCATCTGGGGTACAAAAAGATTGGCAGGTACAATGTCTAGAATCATTATTTAGAGCCTGCATGCTCCCAGACCAAATTATGTTCCTGAATGATACCATTCAACAAACTACCTGTCTTGGCCTAGCTAAGATAAAAGACTTAAACAAACTGTCTATTCCGAAGCCCATACCAGATAGTAATAGCACTACAGATGTGGAAATAGACGTATCCCATATTTTTCACCAAAACAGAACAAATCCTGATTGGAAAAAATGGTTCATCTGGGCCACAGACACAAACGACTGTCAAGATAGATTCCTGAACAAAAAACAGGGGTTAAAAATGACCAGGCCAGACCCAAGATATTCCCAGAGACAATATCCAGGGATAGTTACAACATACAGTGTAGGGAAATTATGCCTTGAGTGGCTACAGAAATCTACACTGGCTGAAATTGAGCAACACTTGAGAAGGTGCTGACTTGCGAGATTTCATAATAGGACCTCGCAAACAGCGTCAAAAACGTTTCATAGCAGCCGGTATATACGCTGCATACAACGAAGCTTGGAAAATAATGCAAATTGAAACAGCGGAAAAAATACGAGAAATTGATCGTATAAATTTGGAAAAATCACTTTCTGTTGTGGACAATGGGTTAACGACTCTGTCTTCCAGAATATATTCCCTGGACAGTATTGTGTCGTCTGCCTTTGATATAATAGAGCAAGACTAGCTAATGTTACAACATGGTCAGTCTCAATTGCGTTCTATTGTACAGCTTGGCTGAACGTTGCAAAACCTACGTTCAGGCTACGTGCCATGGCATCTAATCAACGTAACGTCAATAATTTCTATATTTAACATTACTGATAAACAAATCAGTTTGGCACAAAAAGGAGCAGATTACACGATTCTGAGCATTGAAAAACTTGAGAGATTACCATTGACAATGTCAGAGAGACCTGTCATTGAATGGATAATACACGGAACCATTAAAATCCCGATAACAACTTTCCAGTTTAAAAATTGCCAAGAATATATACCAGCAGGCCAGTATGAAAGGTTGGGTAAAGAATACATCAAATCAACCTGGAATTTAACTTACACACACAAATGTTATAGTAAATGCAAAAAAGAGGTATTCCTTAGTGGCAATAATTGTAAAAAATCACTAGGCGGTACACTTCTGTGTCAAGGTATTAACTTTAACATGGAGCTTGAGAAGGGTCTTCAAATAACCTTTCATGTCACCTGCAAGGCACTCCTGCAAAACAGATAGAGCCATTCTTCAGACAACTTTCCAACCAAAGTTACGTTTTAATAAATGACCACAGCTGTTGTGGAATGGTGCCAGGAGACTGTTATCTCGTTACTGTTACTTCCAGGGTCGTTTGCTGTCTGCAAGTATTGTATCCAAACAGCAATCCAGACATGGAGGCGGCAATATGGCCTCATGTGAATATCTCTTCTATTCGAATTGATACTTTAAACAGAATGAAGTCTATTCTTTTACAGACTACTGTGCCTCTGACGTCGTCCAAAGAAAGGTATGATCTGCAAGTTGCAAGGACAACGTCAGAGATACATACCCTTTTATCAACAAATTGCCCCGTACATTTCGTAGAAATTTTAAGCCAAATTTTAAACATGTCTGATACCAGTGGCATCGCACATGTATTTAAGACAATTTTTTCGGGACTGTTAGCACTGTTTGAAACAGTTCTGGGCATCTTCCTGAATTTTGTCCATTCTGTCTTTGGCGGCCAACCCTTAATCTTGGGACTCGTGGCAGGAATTTTATTTTTGTTCCTTCTGCTCCGATATGGCAAGCCAATCCACAGACAAGACTCCAGCAACGATGGAAGAAACAATCCTAGCACTACAATACCGAGACCGTAACACTAAGGTCCTCGGATTGGCCCGGCGAAGAGATCTGAGTACAACCTGCTTTCTTTCATTCAGACCTATCTGGCAAGATTGCATCTTACCTGTGCTTCGATGTCTGCTATGTGGAGAAGAATGCGTGTTGGACACGTTTGTCTTACACTACCATCAGCAGTACCAATGGATATCGACGCTTTGCTTTGTCCTGTAACGACTCATGCAACGTGTTGTCCCCAGCGGCTACCTATTCTGATGACGGCATTCGTTGAGACTTCACCATTACGAGTAGGTGGCGGTGAAGTACGAGAGGAAAGCAGCACCAAACAGGTACAACCTTCTGTGAGCATTGCTGATCCAAACATCGATGATAGCAATCGAGCAGAGAATTGCACAGTTGCAGTGTTTTCAAACTTGGTCGAACTTTCACCTGATGCTGTAGACCAATTTTTTGCGAGTCTGTCTGACATGATGTTCTCTCCCAACAACGAGAATAACATTTAAAAACAATGATCACACAGCGTTCCCTGAACTCTGAATTTGGCCTTCAGTTTTGTTAAACAATGCTACTAAAAACATTTGGGACTAATTTTTTTTCCTCCCTTCCCCTGAAAGCAAAATTATTTTTCTTTCACTTCAAAAATATTTTACAATTTTTCTGGCACATGGTACTCTGCTTAACGTAGAACTATTCTTGGAGAACAGAGCTTCTATTTTTAGAGACGTTAGAGACAATATTTACCTCAGCCTCTAGCACATGTACAATATCATATATATAAATGTGATGAAGTGGTCTTGACCTTCTTTTCTGTAAACAGAGGCATTTCATGTGTAATTTTCGCAATTCGTTCAACTGATATATATGCATTTAACTGAATGATAACCCTGCTTGAAAAGCGTACAGTACCAATACTCCTTTTTCGTGTATAAAGCGTACACCATTTCAAATGCAATTATGTATTTTGGGGTGGGTTGGAAAACATACATGCATCGTTATATGTTTAATATTGCTTAGTTTTTAGTAATGATGGACATTAATACGTGGAGTGGGTGTTGTGTTTCTATCTAGGACCCTAATTCGATATTCCCGATTTATGCCCTTATGTGGTTATAATAAATAGTATCCTTATAAAGGCATAAGAATCATATCCATATTTAGTAATAGCCCATGCAGTCCAAAGCACGGCAAGGCTACTCCCATAGACTCCTAGAAAGTACAACGCGTTCTTTAAACAAACCAAGCCTCCAGCAGCCCGGGAATCCCCCCCTGCTTTTGTTTTGATTTGCATAAGAACTCCTGGAGTCTAGAAATAACTGTTAGTTCTTAGTGACGTCTTATGTCCAACCTTACATCAAACCCGGCACCTTTCAGGTATAAATATACCAAAGTTGCCTTAAGCAAACACACGGTGGTGTGGAGCAGAGCGGCTATCTACTTATCCGGAGCCCAGCTGATGCGAGAGCCAGAGGAAGCCGCCCCTCCCCTTTGACGCGCTGGAGAAGCTGCCTTTTCTCACGCGAGAAAATCCAGCTCCGGTTTTTCCAAGTCAACCCTCGCGGGTTGCTGGGAGATCGAGTCCTGAGAAGCGAGATACAAGACCTCCTTTATTCTAGAACCAAGGCACGAAGCTGATTAAAACCTTAGAGAGAATTCTTGATTCCGATACTTGGCAAAACTTAACTTAAAAACTGCAAACTCACTTACTCCTTCCCACGTATTAGGCTTAGGTCAGGTACACTGGGGTAGGCGTATCTAGAAACACCAGTTGAGTTTGTTAGTCAATGTTTTTATGTACGTATATATTTTATCCATTTTAAAGTATCATATGGCTAAGAACCCGTATCAATGCTTTTACAGTATTATTTCATACTACTTTTACTGTACGCACTTTACTTTATGATAAGTATTGCAATTGTGGCAATTAATTTCTCTTGCATGAGAAAGAAGACTGCTCAATAAAATAACACCTTTTATTGAAAACGCCCATCTCTCTATTTCTCTGCACTCTGGTGGAACTAAGCATGCACGATTGACTGAGTGAAATAGCCGTCTATTGTTTTCACACGACTCTAGAGATACACTCTTTATTCTGAGGGAGCAAAGTTGTCATGTTTATGCGGTTGTCAGAAGCTGAATAAGTCTAACGTAGTCAGTAGAGACCTAGATGACCTCAGTCCTACGTCTACACTGCTGTTTATGTTATTCCAATGCGCAGAGCCTATTGGGAAAATAGGAACTACACTACACTAGTGCCTTGCCCCAAAATTCAGAATCCTGTTTATACAGCATTGGAGGTATGCAATTTGGGCCAGGTGCACCCGCCCTTCTGCCTCTTGTTATTTGTTTCTTTATAGCCAAATCCAGGACGTCATTTTGCTCATCTGATGCACTGAGTTGATTGTGCTGATCTGGTTGCAGTTCTGTTTCCTGCTGCGTGGGCTCTAATTGTATGCTGTCACCATTATTTGGATGCTGATAGATTACCACTGCCCCTATTGATTTGTCGGCATTAACGTTTCCAGGATTAATCAGAGGGGTAACAAGGGCTGGTACAAGGTCGTTAAAGTGTTGGGATAGATAATCAGCCCAGGTTGCCTCTGTAATGTTGGAGTCTATGCCACGGTGGTTAGGCCGCTGCAGTATGTGTACGGATGCCCAGAATTTAGCACTATTTCGCTGTTTTGCATCATAAAGAAGTTGTGCCCATAGTGCGTTTTCCATTGCTCTTTTGTTCACCCATCTCCGCTGTTTAAGCGATTTCCTTAGTTCCCGGAGGGTGTCTTGCAGGCACAAATTGTTTGGAAATTTCCGTTGTTGCTTTAACGTTCGGTTTATAGATTACTTTAATTTTTTAGAAGCAGGGCTCTTTCCAGCTTCGGTAGTGGCTGCTGGGGCTTTCCTCTGATTCAGGACTTGCCTTGGTGCAAATTTACCTCTGAGAGATGTAACAAAGTTTACCCAACTTACCACAGGCTGCTCCGAATTTGCTTCTGCCTGGATGAATAGAGCTTTAGCTGATGTTGTTATTTTGTCTACGTTACTAGAGTTGCACCTTATTCTTTTAAGATTGCTGCTCTCATCTTGCACAATTGGTCGTCTAATTTCTGGTGGGTTGCATGCTGTTGTATGAAGAGACAGTTCTTGTGGAAGATGGTCGCTGAATTCATTATTGCCTATCCTAAAAGTTGCAATTTTATTGACCAAAGTCAAAGCCATGAAGGTATAGACTAGATGAGTTGATGCTGTGGTCGAGTGATACGTTGCAGCTGGGGGGATATCCTCCTTAAACCGTCCGTTTAAAGCTTTCATATTTAGGTGCTCCAAATCCTGGAGCAAGATCTTCGCGGTTCTTGAGGCCTCTTTATTCTCTAGTTGACATTGTGTTGGAATTTCCCAAGCATCTGAAAGGGCCTGTGTTATTTCATCGGCATGGGCGGACCCTAGGAGCTGCATGTTGAAATCTCCGGCCAGGATAAGGAGTTCTGTTGTCTCTTCATCCAATATTCTCTTCAGCTCCATTATCAACTCCTTTGCTGCCTTTGATTTTTGTTTAGGATGTAGATAGACGTTCATTATTATTATATCCTTATTATGCTGGTTAATCTTAAGTGTTACTTTTACGTCTTGAATACAGCTTGGAGGTGATATGTGTGTTGTGATATGAAGAAAGTCCCCAATTTCTGTTATTGAAGCTAGGAACAGTAACCCCCCTGAGCGACGGCCATAGTCAGATCCCTTGATTGCAGGTAGTGAGTAGGAGGTATATCCTTGCAGATCGTATGGCTTATCTTCCCAGGTTTCCTGAAGTAAAATCATATCAAAATATTTCAGGTAGTCTAGAATCTCCTGCTCGCACATTTTAGAAGCCAAGCCATTAATGTTCCAGATACAAATTGACGTTCCTTTTTTCGCTGTATCGGTTGGCTGTGCTGCAAACTTCTGTTGTCAATTTTGTCGTGCAGATGTTATTAGTCGTTGGGTACTGGTTCAGTTATCAGTTGTTAAAGGATGAATTGGAACAGGTCGACCTTGAGTTGTTAATACTGAAATTGTCAGATTTGCTGCAGTGGTTATGCCTGGTGTTTTGCTCCTTGCTCCTTTCAAAACCGAGAAGGTAGTCTGTTGTAAAATACAGGTTTCTTTTCTAAGAAAAGGAGTTGGATATAGTGGCTTTGGAATTGATTTTAGAGTTATTCCCCAATTTTGAAATCTACTTATTTCCAGCAAAATTCTGCCTGCAACCTCCGGGGTTTGCCATCTTGTTTTGGTCGATTCAGAGCTCTGGCTATTGTTAGGTTGCATAAATTCGACTGATAGTAAGTCTGATGTATCAATGTTGGCTAAGGATGTGATGGAATGTAAGAGCCGTAGAATATTCCCTCTGTTTAACGTGTCCTCACGCCCCCATGTTTCATATTGAGGGATGAAGATTAGGGTATCAGTCTCTTCTTCCTTTGTTATGTCCTTGGCTTGAAGCATTGTACCTTCATTATTTATTGCTGTGCAAGCAGATGTTTCATGATGTGTGGGATCTTGAGGGATATTAGTGTAGAGGGCTTCTACATAGAGTGTGACCAAAAGGTCTATCTGAACCCCTGTTTCATTGGTGCTATTCTTGGACGGCCTAACGACAGAGAGAGGAGGACAACCATAATGGTTCAGAGTTTTTCATCACATACAACAATATTAAGTATGGGCGAATTTTGCGAATTCGCAGTACGCGAATTTGCGCGAAAGCGTACTCACGGTCCGCAAACTATCGTGAGATTGCGGATTTTTGTATTTTTGCGAGCTCGTTGCATTTTTTTGGACCGTGGCTACCGCAAACTTACCCATGCGGTCGTATATGGGCGCGGCCATCATGTTTTCACTGTTCGTGTTGCAAATTTCCATTTCCGGTCGCTAGTTTCATGCTCGCGTTGGTGCATTTCCTGTTGCGGGTTGCAATGGTGTGTTTGCGTCAGTTTTTTTGCTCGCGAGGAAAATATCGAGCAAACTTACCCACGTGGTTGCAATGGCCACGGCCATCTTGTTTTTCATTCATTGCTATGGTTCTAGGCATGCCTTTACTATCCTGTTTCAATCTTTGTAATTCTTTGTTTCTTTGAACTTTTTTTAATCTTTCTTACTCATTATCTATCTCTCTATTTATGTACATCTATATTTTGTGTTTTTTTCTACTTTTTGTTTCTTTAATAACTACTTTTTTTTTAGCTCTCTCTTTTTTTATTTACTTTTTTCCCTATTCTTTCCTATTTTTCTTTCTTTAACCCAGGACCTGGCAAAGGGAGCCGGCAAGTCCAAGGGGAAGAGTCCCGCAACCCGTAGCCTTCTCCCTTACGGGCGTTTAAGGGGGGGGGGGGTCTGTAAGCCCCAGGGAGATCTTCGGCGCGGTGGAGGTGGCCGCACTGGTCTTCTTTTTGCAGCGCCAAATCCCCAAGACTGTCGCAGCAGGCAGCAGGCCCGGTACCGGGTACGGCCTCCGGGAGCGTCGCCAGCAATGGGGTACGTTTTTCTGGGCCATGTATCGGGAGTCAGGGGTCCGACGCACCTACAACCAGGTGAACCACCGGTGGTCCGACATACTGGACCGGGAACAAGACCTGCTCGACCTGCTTGGCGTCGAGATCCCTGGGCTTTGTGAGTACTAGTAGCTATTTAATAATACTTTGTTTTCTTCTGCTCTGTGTTATATTGCAAATATATGTGTTATATTGCAAATATATGTTTTTTCGGAAGAGCAAGAATGCTGCTGATTACATTGCAGATAAATTATGTTTCAAAAGCTTCTGTGATTGCAGGTGTTCGCCTGCTCAGTGGCGGTGCTACTATGCTATTGGGTCAAATTCAAATGCAAGTCAAGCACGGATGCATGGGTGGCAGTTTACAAAATAAAATAAAAAGAGTGTTTTTCGGTGAGAAAAAGTAAGGTTTGTCCAGTTGAGTCATTAAGAAGAATGATTGACATTTACTTTGAATGGATGGATGCATGGATGGTATCTTCCTCATATATAGCATAGGTGTATGTAGAGTAGACAGAGTAGACGGTCACTGGATGAAGAGTGTTAGTTTGAAGAGCATGTAACACCGCACGTCCGTGCCAGAGTAGCAAAGCCGAGTAAAGTAGAAGTTGTAATTTTTCAGAATACTCCCTTGACTAACAGTGGTTTGCAAGCACAGCATATATTGTGTATCTATATTGTATAGTTCACATTATCAAGTCAAGTCACAAGTGCCTTCCTCCGGCGATTACGGGGACCACTCACTACCTAGGTTAATAATTTGTTTTCAACTCTGTCATTCATGTGTGGCCAATCGGTTTTCACTCATTCAATAAAAACAAAGCACCTAAAGTCAACCCTTATGTAAGCAAATATCATGTGAAGGGATAGATGATCATATTATCTATTTCTTTTTCCTTTTGTAGTAGTCAGGGGCAGGGCAGGGAGAAAGTTACATTAATTGAGCAGTAGCCCTTGTAACAGAGTATGGCCAGTGCCACCCGTAATAGAAAAGAAAGAGGTTCCCCACCTGCATGTACTGGTAACAGTAACACGAGTCTGCTCCATCATGGCTTGCGTCTGTTTTTCTTGGATGCAAGCTGACTGCGCTGGCATTATGCCAGCTTCCACAAGTTTACATACTAATTTCGCTAAACAAGAGAGAAGAAGAAGACTGGTGTACTGTCCGAGTCTAATGTAGTGAGTCCATAGTTTCAGTAGAATTCCTGAAACTCCCACTAATGTTAGAGCAGAGGCCGATGAAGTGGGAGGTTAGATAGATACATGCCACAAGTGTTATTTACTGTGCTTGCAAGTTGCTAGTGCTACTGTGACACAACTTTCTGTTGAATAATTTTGTGTTAATCTTAAAGAGTATTGGTTACAGTATTTTTTCTTTCTTCATATAGATACTCCTTCTAAACTATCAAGGAAGGAGTTGGCTAACCGGGCCAGGCGACGGAAGCTGGAGGCAATTGTCGCCGAATATCGGCGACTGTTGTCTCAGGAAGAGGATGACTCTCAGTCAACAACAACAGCTGCATCCTCCTCCACTGCCCCTTGCAGTGGAGAAGTGTGGCTCAGGGGTTAGAGGCGGCAGACCCGGAAGCTGAGATCGGCCCTGGACCAGGGTTCAATTCCCCGCCCCGACGGGGGTTGGGCTCAATAATTCCACGGACTCGATAATTCTCGCTCCGGTGCCTACTCGACTCACGGGTTCACACTCTGCGACTCTGGGCAATAGCTTGCTTAATCTCCACAACGGCCCCTCGCGGCGGGATGCCTGGCTTTCACCTTGTGGATACCCTGCCGGGGTATCTCACAGGGGAATACCAGGACGGGTTCCCTAAGCAAGCGCATAGATGCCTGCGATGTGGGCGATTTGCGCTATATAAATACATGTACATTTACATTTACATACAGTCAGCACAATCCTCCAGCGGTACGGCGCCGTGGTCCGGCAGCCACCCACCGCCGTCGAGCAGCGAAACGAACAGCTGCCCCCCACAGTACCTGCAAGGTACGTGTGCACCGCTTAACCCTGAGAGTGGCCTACCTTGAGCAGGAGGTGGAGAGGCAGAAAGTCCTGCTCAAGGCCCTCCGGAGAGAGCTGCGTGACCACCTGGCCACAGGACACCGCCGGCCAAAGTAGAGAGAGACTGTCCCTTGCCCCTTTTTTAAAGACTTTTGGGGGGTGGGAATTGGGCGTTGGGGTTTTTGAACTTTTGAGGACATTTCATGGACATGGGTTAGGGAGGGGGGTGGGTCGGGTCTTGTGGGATAGTTTATTTTTGTTGGGGTCGAAATAATTATTTATTTTCCACTTAAACATAGCATACGCGTTTTTGTGTTTTGTGGGGGAGGTAGGTGGGGGTTAACTCAACTGTACGTTTGTTTTCCTGAAACTTAACTGGCTGGTTGAAACAAATTGTCTAAGTAATCGCCCAAATTTGTACAAAAGTGCTACTGACAGATTTAGTGAATTCAAATGTCCTACTACTTTACTAGTACTACCGTCAGTCTCTCCTCTCCTCGTATTCCATTATTCTTCCTCCCCCAAAATGCTTATCTTACCTGTGATTCGTGTTGGATAATAGGGCTAGGCACAGGGCTGGCTACATGGCAAACGGCTATTAAGGTTGGCTATGGAATCCTGGACGGATGAAATGGCATTGTTGCGGTGGTAGTAGCAGTGGTACAAACTGGCAGTAGCAGCATACGAAAAAAAAGGAAATGAGACAATGAGTGGCCTGAGAGGAGCATTAGAACAGAACGATAGTTCAGTAGACAAGAACAGTGTCATAAATTGTACCCTAAGCAATGCTAAAGTATTCAATCAAAAGATAACTACTAGTTGCATGGATTATGGCTACTACAAGAACTAGTACTGAAGGACACAGCAGCGTAAGCTTTCGTCACGTGTAGGAGGATGTTGTGTTTGATGAATCCACTCGATGGCGGACATGAAATTCTGAATTGATTTGCAAATACTCATGGGAGTGTGTCAAGCAGAATAAGAATATATCCTGGGATTCCTTGACCTGCCTTGAAATTGATTTTCTGTTGCTTTTGACCTTATCCTCCCTAGGAAGCGTGTGGAATTATTGGTGTCATTTAGTCACACCCCAATGAAAACCACACAGCCCGGGGGAAGAGGGTTAGGGTTTGAAAAAAGGATGGAAATGGGGGTTTTGGGAAAGTTTTTTGGGGAGAGGAAAAAAAAACACAGCACGGGCAAACAAGAAATGAAGAAAAACAAATCTTTGGATACAAACATATCCATAAATCTTTTAAGGGACATAAAGGAAGTGCATGCATGAAGTTGTTTGCTAAATGGATGGTTAGGTTACTGAAAAGTAGTACTCATACTATAACTTACTAACTAGTACCGAACAATTAGACAGTACAGGGCTGCAGTAATTACGCAATTTCACTTGCCTATCTGCCCTCAGAGAGAATAAACACTTAGTAGTACATTACATTAGTTTTAAAAATAGCAAAGAAGGGGGCGTGTCCAAGATGGCGGCGTGATCGGACGCAGGTTTCCGAGTCTCCCTGCCCGATCCCGCCGTTTGCCGCAAATAACGCCCGTATCTCTCCAAAAAGAAGCCAAAAGCGCTGTGAGAGGTGCCCGACCACAGAGGGGGCCCCGGGTACGCGCCATTGATCTGCTCGCCTTGTGGAGGCGTCATTCCGACCCAGGAGCCCCACTGTTGCCTGTAATGGCGGCCGCGTTGCTGAGCTAGCGCCCGTTGCGGATACCGGTCGAGACCAACCCCGAGGGCTCGGGAGACGGAGCTGAAAGACCGACCCCCGCTGCGTTTCCTGCACCGCGAGCCCCATTGCAGCAGAGCACAGCCGGCGTTGCCCGGCCGGGATCGAGTGGACCCAGGCGGAGTACTGTAAATTGAGGCCCCGGCTCCGGGCCTGCGGCGCTGACATCTGCGGCGCCTGGCGCGACCGCCCTCATCACCCCAACGAGCCTGCGAGAGCTCCTGCTCGAAGAGCAGAGGACGGCACTGCCCCACCACTGTGAAGATCCGTGCCTGGAGGTGCTCGGGGCACCGCCGAGCTCTACGGCGGCTTAACGTCCAGCCAGCACCGAACCGGTTTGGCGGGACAGCCCCCGCTGAGCAGACGGCCTGGACCTGCCGTGGGAGACTGCTCCAGGTGCCCGAAAGACAGGGGTGAGGAGTGTTGGGGTAGAGGTGGAGGCGCTGACCAGCTCGGGGGGCATAATCGAGCCCCCGGTGTGGGGTCGTGGAGGGCCCTGAGCACAGTCACACTTCGGGCCGAGGCGCCACTCGGGGTTTACTTGCTGTGGAGCGCTGGGGATCGTGGCCTTTGGCCCTGACGCACACTACCTAGCTGGGCCCTGTGAGTCTGCGCCAGCAATATCGACCTTGCCACACCGCCCACGGACCTGTGGGCAGTGGCTGGCGCCTACAATCTGGGCATAAGACACGTGGGGGGTGAGACACTCTGCGCCCACACGGCGACCCCCCTCCCGGGGGCACACTAAAGAACTGCACTACCCCCCGGGCCCCGGTGACTCACCATCCACCTTATACTGGGAAGACCCACGAAATGGCAGCGCAGAGGGGGAAGAGGGGATACCAAACGCTCCCTGAAATGTTGGCCAAGTCACAGCCCAAAACTAACAAAGATCCCCCCCACCCCGGTGACCACAAAATCGCCGCCAGCCTCAACAGACGACCAGGTGCCAATCACCAGGTCTTTCCTAGAAACTTTATTTAATTCACTCAGGGAGGACTTCCGATCCTTGAAGCAGGAGGTGGCCGGGGAGGTCCGAGAGCTTTGGCGCGATGTGGAGGGCCTTGGGGAACGTGTGGTCGCCATCGAGGAGGCAGACCAGACCAGAAGTAGTGAAATTGAGCAACTCCAGCAGGAAGTCCTACGCCTCACTGACCAGCAGCTGGACCTTCAGGCCCACGTGGAGGACCTTGAGAACCGTTCCCGCCGCAACAACATACGGGTCTGGGGGGTCCCTCAAAAAGAAGAGGGGGCTGATATCACTGGCTATCTGCAGTCTCTCTTCAGGAGCATGCTGGGGGAAGCGGCGGATTTTCCCATTCGAATCGACAGGGCCCACAGGGTTGGGCTGCCTCGCCGGGCTCCAGCCCCAGCGCCGGACATTTTGGCGTTCCTCCCGGATTTCCCCCTTAAAGAGAAGATTCTACAAGAAGCTCGGAGGACCCTGTCCCTTCAATTTCAGGGCCACCATGTCGCGCTGTACCAGGATCTCTCCTCCATCACTCTCCAGAAGAGGAAGGAATTCAAACCCGCGACGGACTTCCTACGGCAGAAAGAAATCCCTTACTCACGGGTCACCCATTTAGGCTCATATTTAAATGGAATGGACGGCTACATCAGCTGAGGTCACTCAAGGACACCTGTGCACTTTTGGGCCTTGACCAGGTTGATACTGAACCGGTATTCAGAAGCTCACAAGGATCATCCAGAGGGGGCTGGCAGACTGTGAACTACAAACGATCACCATCCCACCGACTTAAACCAGACGCCTCGGTCATCTCCCGAGAGCGCGAGACTGCATTGGCGGAAGTAGCCAAAGAAACCTCTTCTCCAGAGAGTTAGAAGGCATTTGCCAGAGAGAGTCTAGATTGCATTTGCTCTGTCCATGCGGTGGGTGGGTCGGGCGGGGGGACCGGAGAGGCCGCCGTCGGAGATGACCCCTTCAATATTTCTTACCACGGTCCTGTGTGTACTAACAGGACTGGGACTATGTATTCCTAGGGAGTTGGGGCTGGGAGGGGGGGGTTCGGGTTGTGGGGGGAGTTGTGGGACCTCTACTCACATTGATTTTCACTTACATGAGCGATAATGCAGCAAGGGATGGGTTGGGGCTGTTTGGGGGGGACTTGTTGGGCAGGGGGGATTCCAGGGCGGGGACCAGTGTGCCAATTCGGTTCTATCACTGTTGGGGATGATTTGTCACAGTTGTGCCGATTCTGTGGTTTGTCTTTCACTTGTGTACAAAGTCAGAAGGTAGGTCTGCAGGGCTGCCGGTAGGGTCAATACTTGCGATTTGCTACGCTGCAGTTCTGTAGCATACGGGACGCCTACATTGAGATGTGCCATGAATCCACTGCACTATGCCGGACATGACCCTTAAGGTACTGACCCTTAATGTGAAGGGGCTGAATAATCCCATAAAAAGACAGGCTATTATTTCCTATTTGGAACACTCCAAGGCAGATATCTGCTTATTACAGGAGACTCACCTCTTACAGAAAGACTGGCATAGGATGCGCTCCCGCGCCTTCCCACAGTAGTTCTTCTCCTCTCTTCCAACAAAAACTGCTGGGGTTGCGATTTTGATATCTAGAAGCTTCCAGGGACAGGTAGGAACTAGGGTGGGAGAGATAAAGGGTCGCTTCCTGGTGCATACATTTCAGCTAGGTGACACACACCTTACGATTGACTCCCTCTATGCCCCAAACACAGGACAAGAAGCCTTCCTAAAAGGCGCAATCTCGGAGGCGCTTCAGACTCCACACGCACCCCTACTTCTGGGTGGGGATCTCAACATCGTCATGGATGCGCACACTGACAGATCGGGACACCGTTACGGAGGGACTGGCGCTCTCTCGCCCAGTGGTCATGAGTGGCTGAAAGATAGGGATCTAGTGGACCTCTGGAAGGCGAAACACCCAAACACATCGCAGTTCACATTTTATTCACATGTGCACCACACCTATGCCAAGCTTGATCACTTTGTAGGTTCTTCTGAATTACTTAAAAATCTGGAGGAGGTTACCATAGTGCCAGCAGCCATCTCTGACCATGATGCTGTGGAACTGTCACTCACACTTCGCGCAGCCCACCGGCCTCGAGGCCCGTGGCGCCTGCGCAAAACTCTACTGCAACGGCCGGACGTCACCAGACGGATCAGCGAGTGCATCACTAATTACTTAGCTACCAATGACACACCGGGAATATCCATGACAGCTCTCTGGGGTGCCCTAAAGTCGGTCACTCGTGGTGCACTCATTGCCATAGCTGCAGCTGAGGCCAAAGACCGCAAGAGTAAAAGGGACGACCTCACGGCACGCGTTGCGGAGTTGGAACGGGTCCATAGCCGCACTTGCGCCCCACGAGTTTGGAGGCAGCTAAAAGCAGCACGGGCCCAGCTAGCTAGCCTTGACACAGATAGGGCGGAATTTGCGGCTCTCCGTCTTCGACATACTTATTATGTCGGGGGCAATAGAACGGGCCGCTTACTCGCCAGTGCTCTGAAGACCAAGACCCAGCGTGCTAAGATCAAGGGCCTCGTGGGCGACAATGGGGCGGTGCTCACTGACGATGCCCAGGTGGCGGAGGCGTTCCGTTCCTACTATGCTTCGCTGTATGGTGAAGAGGAGATTTCCTCTGAGGACATTGGGGCCTACTTGGCCACAACAACTCTCACTGAAATCTCCAAGGCTGACGCGGAGGCTCTAGATGCCCCTATCCGCCAGGATGAAGTGCTGGCGGCTATATCCCGTCTGCGTCCACTCAAGTCACCGGGAACGGATGGTTTCTCTGCGGGATTTTATAAAATCTTTAGTCGACAGGTGGCTCCAGTGCTCACCCGCCTTTTAAATTCTTTCGAGGGACTGGGCGCCATCCCTCCGGACAAGCTGGCAGCGGAGGTGGTGGTGCTGCCGAAACCCGGTAAGAAACCCACACACTGCTCCGCCTTCCGCCCTATTTCATTATCGAATCTTGACTTAAAGCTTTTTACGGGTATTCTTGCTGCGCGACTTGGCCCTTGCCTTCCTGGACTCTTGGAGCCCGACCAATCAGGCTTTGTGCCCAACAGGCAGTGTAGCGACAACACCAAAAGAGTACTCCATCTTATCGATAAGTCGCATTTTCAAGCCTCGGACTCCGCGCTGCTTGCTATCGACGCGGAGAAGGCGTTCGATCGCGTGAATTGGACTTATCTACAGCAAGTCCTCCGTCGCTTTGGCCTGGGCGACCGCTTCTGCTCTCGGATAGCAAGCTGTTACCATCATCCGCAGGCTAGGGTCCGCCTGGGAGGCTTGCGCTCGAACCCATTCGAAATTCAACGCGGCACCAGACAGGGATGTCCCCTTTCCCCCCTTCTTTTCGCCATGTATAGAGAACCGTTAGCGCAGAAGGTCCGAGATAACCCACGGATTCGGGGAGTTAGCTTCGGGCGCGAACCTCATACCATCAGTTTATATGCGGATGATGTCATAGTGACCCTGGACCAGCCTAATAGCTCTATACCCGCCTTTATGGAGGAGCTTGTCTCATTCGGATCCGTCTCAGGGTTCCGAATCAACATAGATAAATCCTTGATACTGCCCCTGGGTAAAAATGCATGCCCATGAGCCCATGCCATTGGTCAGGGGAGCGGTCTTCAGCTAGCTACCCAGGTGCCGTACTTGGGCATTACCCTAACCTCCTCAACGAACATGATGGTATCCACCAATTACACGGCCCTTACCGCCCAGATCCGGACGGATCTGGCGCGATGGTCCAAACAGCCCCTTTCCCTGCTGGGGAGGGTAGCAGCAGTAAAAATGTCTATACTGCCTCGTATCCTATATCTCTTCCAAACCATCCCAGTTATGCCCCCCGCTGGCACTTTGAAAGACCTACAGACCACTCTGCTTAATTTTGTTTGGGAGGGGAAACGAGCACGCATCCACAAACAGTTGGCTTACAAGAGCATGGACGAGGGCGGCCTTGGCGTCCCCAACCTGGTACGCTATTTTCAGGCATCTCAACTCCGATACCTCGTAGAATGGTATAGACCGGAATCAGAAAAAAGATGGCTCTTCCAGGACAGGGCTATGGCACAGATGCCGCTTTGGAGGATTCCGTTCCTCGCCCGGCAACACAGACCACGATACTTGTTGAAATCTCCTATCACACGCACAACCATACAGATATGGGACAGGGTGGTACTCAAACATGGCTTAACAACCTTTCCCTCCCCCTTCACTCCCATATTGGATAATCCGGATTTCCCTCCAGGCAATGGTGCAGGCACATTCCTCCAATGGCGAGACACGGCATGTTGCGCCGCGGGAGACATTTTTGACCCAAGGGGCTTTCTTCCTTTCGCAGATATCAAACAAGGGTATGACATAAAGAACCCTCACCTTTTCCAATATCTTCAACTAAGATATTGGCTCACTGACCCGGACATCGCAGCACTGGTGGGCCGCCCCATGTCGACCTTTGAAAAATGGTTACTTACTAAGGACTCGGACAAACACCTTATATCAGAACTCTACAAAATACTCACACCACCACACACTTCGGAGAAAACACCAAGTCAGAAATGCTGGGAGACTGAACTGGGAAGGGCCTTGTCACCTAAAGAATGGAGTCACGTCTACTATAGGGCTACACGCACTACACGCAATACAAAGGCGAGGGAGGCAGCAGTGAAATTGGCTATGTACTGGCACCTCACCCCAGCCCGCCTACACAAAGGGAACCCGGCGCGTAGTGCGCTTTGCTGGAGGGGGTGTGGGGAAAAGGGCACTCTAACCCACCTTCTCTGGGACTGACCGATACTTGGAAACTACTGGAAGCTAGTCCTGGACGATATTGATTCCACATTTCAGACCGAAATCCCGAGGTTCCCTGCTTACGCTTTACTAGGCCTTCCCAATGCACTAACCTTCCCAATGAAATCATTGAGAGGTCGACAGATGGGAATCGCCATGCAAGCAGCCACGCAACATATACTATCACTGTGGGGTTCCACAACTAGACCTACACACATGGGGTGGCTCCACAAAATGTGGTTTACGCTGGGAATGGAGCGCATACAGGCCACACTCACTGGCTCTACCGACGCATTTCGGAAAACGTGGCTTGCACTACTGACCCTCCTGTCCAAGGAATTCAATGAGGTCACGTGTCCCAAATACCTTAAAATCCTGCGTCTCACTGACATCAATTGTGATTCTCGGTAACCTCCCAAACAGGGGCTCTAGGCCTCTCTGGCTCGTTGTCGGACCGTCTGGCACTACAAGGCACACTGGTCGGGAGGGGGGCTCGGAGGGGGGTAGGCTGGGAGTTATTGGTCATTGTTGTCCTTCTTATGTTATTTTATTGCATCGCAGGTCATTTGCTTTCAAGATGTCATACTACCTCTTTGGCATATTTGTCTAAGTTTACTTCTCACCTTTAGGGAAGACATGCTTGTCTGTCCCGCCCGCTGTATATGCCGCTTGCCCTTAACACACGCTGAGATGTCTCTGTTTATGCCTGCTGAAACACCCAATAAAATACATTTGAAATTAAAAATAGCAAAGAAACGTATCAAATAGCTGTAGGGATGAATTTGAAGCAGAGAGCAAACGCACAGAGTTGCACTCATAGAAGTTCACAACAATAACATTATTTAAAAGATAAGGACAAGTGAAGTGGATACTGTAACTGTATGTTGTAGTTGTCCTGGTCAAATTGGGAAGTTGCATGCATCCAGCCATTCCTCTTATTCGCGGTGGTACTCCTCTATTCCATTGGGCGCTCCGTCGATCAATCTTGGTGACCACACTGTCCACTGCCTGCCTGACGCATGCCGAATTGCAGATTGCTATGGTAAGCCTGAGTTAATGTTTTTCTCATCGCACAGGGTAAGTGCCGGCATGTAATTGTCGATTGAAAAACTGAAAGGGATATTAAAACCCCCCGGAGGAAAAATATAAAGTACATTGTGTAGTGCAAAAAAAACACTTCCACTTTCAGAGGCTACAGTATTACATACATGCATCATTTCTAAAGTGCCTATTCTGAGTCTCTGTTTCCAGGATAATAATTAGCACACAGCAGGCCAGGGCCATGCAGACGGTCAAGGCAGGCACCACTGAGTGAACCAACCTCTATGTAGCATACCTCTTTGACACAGACAGACAAAGAAGATCTAATTTTATACAGCAAGCCACATAGCCACAATTTTACATGAACCGCTGTCTGGACTCTGGCATAACACTACACTGGGTGGACCACTCCATACCACGATTAGACAGACATGTAGTTCTGCTGTGGTTGTGGTTGACTTGTTTACCTGTTTGCCACTCACGAAATGGCCACAGTTCTTCCGTAAATCGACGATGATGATCCATCCATCCCAGTGAATGACTGTAAAGATATTATGTAACTTTGGTCGTCATGACTCATCAGCATCATGGTGTTGGCAAACTCAATGTTGTTCATGCAGACACAGTCTACACACAGTGAGTCCAAGGACAGTTTCCATATTAAAAAATGCAACGTAGTGGCCCTTGCAGTAGAAGTACAATTTGTATTAAACAAGGTAAACAGTATACTTTAGTTACATTTAGTGTGCAAAAGATTAAATAATAACAGAACACATAGGATTAATTTCATACACAACAAACAAACAGCAATTGCTTTCATCAGAGCCAGACAGCCAGTGATGGTCACTTCATGCAATCTCATCATTCATTACCTGTTCCACTTTTTTTCAGCATCTTATTCTTAACTGAAGGGCCACAGGGCAGCCTCTCGTGTCAATTTCAGAAGTAACAGTCAGCATAGTCAGTCATTCCAGTCCCACTTCTTTTGAGGGGACTCGTCTACGAAGCAACAGTTTCTTGATTCTGCGATATCCGGCCATCTGCCTTGAGGGAAATGGATAGAGGGAGTCTGGAGGAGGAGGATAGCGGAGCATGACTGAGTTGTGAACTTGTGAACTTCAGGAATTCAGAAAGCGGCACCTTCAATATGGAAATAAGATGAAGACAGTGCTGCTGATGGATTTTCTGTGATTAAAGTTTTGTTGTGCTAAAAGTTGTAAAACAAAGAAAGACAGAAATAAAAGTGAATAAGGACGGGAAAAAAAAGTAAGTATCTCAAGCCTAGGTGTCAGGGAAGAAGAGCTTGTCCTCAAACTCTGTGAATTGTACCTGGAGTAGGTCAGTTAACAGAGAAGAACTTCCGTCACAAGTCGGTATCCTCTTCTTCCTGCGTGGATTCACTAATTTTGTAATTTGGTGGTATGACGTGCTGATTCATCTGGATCATTGTTAACCTCTCCACATTTTGGGGGGAGAGGCGGGTCCTTTTTGAAGTTACAATGGCACCCGCAGCACTGAAAACATGTTCAGAAGACACACTTGCGAGTGGGCAAGCCAAATAATTTATAGCCAGCTTAGTGATCTGTGGACATTGAGGCCTTTTCCCATACCAATACACCAATGGGTTCTGATCAAAGAAAACCTCTGTTGGGTCATCCAGATAGGTCTGCGCCATCCACTCAAGGTCCTCCAGGGGTGCTCCACTTTGTGTACCATCTGTTGCCTTTGCATCAACACTGGAACGAGCAAACCCTTGATGAGTTATCCAATCTGCTTCCGGGAATATTATGGCTGGGCCTGGTGCAGGTGATGATACGGTTGCTGGTGTCGGTAACGGCTCTGAGGGAAAGTGACTGCCTTCGGCCACAGAAGTGGACCTTGACGCCGGATGGCCTGCTGCTTCAGTAGTACTTATGGTGGTTCCCTCAATTTCCTGCCGCTCTTTTTTGAACCGAGTGGCTGACAGAGCTAGCCAATGTTTGTACTTGGAAACATCTGCTTCAGAAAAAGGAATGAATGTATTGCTGGCCAGTGCCTTTTTGTACAGTGGATCCAGAATAGTGGCACAAATGTAATGTTGTTCTGAATGTATTGCTTAAAGCCTTGCATTGTCAACTAGGCGGCTTAATAAGCTCTCCGCCAACCGATATGCGTCTTTCATAGAAGCAACCTGTGCGTGAAAGACATACTCATTGATTACCAAGTACTGCTCAAAAAGATGCTCAAGCATGTAGAAGGTTGAGTTCCAACATGTTGCCACCTCCTGGATGAGTCCTCTAACTGGCACTCTACGGTCACGTTGAATGATCCTCAGCTGCTTCCGGGCCTTAAAAGAATGGCTGAAATGTGTGCAGATTCTACGGCGGGTGGTCAGTAACTTGCTGACGGTGTTTTCAATTTTCAAGAAATCTTGAACAATAATGTTAATGCTGTGCGCCAAACACCGCACTCTGAAATAGCCACCATCAGCCATGGCCTTAACTATATTACTGCAAAACACACAAGATGATGGACGGAATGTTGCACAATGGCAAATCATTCACCCCTGTCACAGATCTGGGTTTAATCCATCGTTATTTTGCTCACCAGGCCACCCTAGTTCAGTCATGGCCAGATGCAAATCAGTCTTGACCCTGTTCCTCAAGGGAACAGTCCAGCCCGAACTGCCAAGCCATGTCTTTCCTGGACCGAAATCAAGCATCCTAGGACCGGTTTCTGGCTCTCAGCCGTCTTCAGCCAGGATAGCTTGACTCCAGTGGCTTAGTGAGCAAGGGACCCACGTCTGGCCAGACGTGCTGTTGGGTGGTTTCGTTCAAATGGCGCCTCCCACCAAACCATGCTTTTAATAGTGGTCTGGACTGTTTTCATATGTGATGATAATGATCCAGACCCAATTAGGCTCATTGATGTACTTTTTCGCATTGGTGTCTCTACCAGACTCTTACTGTGCCTCCTAGATGTTGCTGGGATAGAGGGTGTGGGCGCTACCACTGCAGTGCTGCTGCCAGGGGTACTGGGTGTACCAGAAAAAATGTCTCTCGCTTCTTCATCTCCCCCTGCACAATCAGCTCCTCGTCATCAGATGCAATATCAATGGCTACATTTGGATTTGTACTTTTGGCTTTCCGGATATTACTTAGGTGCGCCTTCCACTAGATGCTGTGTTGCTTTTGGAGATGACCTCTCTGGCCTCAGGGTACCATAGTTGGTACCAAGCTTACCCCGACTAACTACTTGTTTACAAATCGAACAAATAACGTGGTTTTCCGCCTTTTTGCTAATACTAAAGAAGTCCCAAATTGTGGAGCTGAGATTTCTGGTGGTGGTGGAGGCGCCACTTTCAATGCCAGATGAAGTGGAGGATGTGCGTGGCGGAATTTGACTCTGTTGTGCACTTACAGCACCACTTCTTGAGGTAATGGAGGTCGAACTGAATGGAGGTCCCTGCCGGCCCTTCTGAAGAGAAAATATGGAAGCTGTAGGTCGTGTTGGTGTAGTAGTTACCTGTGTTGGTGGTGGTGGTACCAGTGCCACGCCGCCCACATCCCGCGCAGCTTTTCGGGATAGGGTGAAAATGTCTGTCTGCTGCATGCCCGCTGGGGCTGGAGTGACGACTGTGATGACTGGGTCGTCATCGTCCGACTCTTCATCATCATCCGCAGAATACACCACATCTACTTATTTATTTATTTATAACAGCATTTGTAGAGCGCGAACGAAGGCCCGTGGGCATCTCGGCGCTAAGTAACTGCAATGTTTAGCCAACAAGGGGAACTGAAGTCCATTGATTAAAAAGCCAGGTTTTGAGGTTTTTGCGGAAAGACCAGAGGGAAGTACTGGTCTTGATTGAGTGAGGCAGTGTGTTCCACAATTTTGGTGCGGCTACGAGAAATCTTCTGTCACCCCAGTTGACAGATTTGGTTCGGGGGACCACCAGTTCCAAGGAACTGGAGGAGCGCAGTGTTCTGGACGGACAGTAGGGGGTTAGGTTCTGAGTGAAGAACACTGGTCCAGCATTGTGTAAAGCCTTGTATACCAAGAACAGGGATTTGAACTTAATCCTCTTCTTCACCGGAAGCCAGTGAAGTTGTCTTATAGTGGGTGACACCGGTTGGTATTTGGGGATTCGCCCTAGGAGCCTGGCGGCCGCGTTCTGAATAGCCTGCATTTTCGATAACACTCTCTCCTGGGCACCTAGAAACAAAGCGTTACAATAGTCTAGGGTGGAGAGTACCAGGGAGCTTACCAATGTTTTGGCGGTGTTTTCAGGTAGAAAGGGCAGAATTTTCTTGATGAGCCTTAATTTATGAAAGGCTGAGGAGGATATCTGGTTGGCATGTGGTAAGAAGTTCAGACGATTGTCGAACAAGACTCCCAGGTTCCTCACTTTGTTAACCGGGTCTGGGGGCTGGCCCATAGGTGAAGGCCACCAAAGGGGGGACCACTCCGGGGAGAGATTGCCAAAAATTACAACTTCCGATTTATCGGAGTTTAATTTCAGACAGTTGTGTGCCATCCAATTCCCGATTGCCAGCATGCCCTGGTTGAACAAGTTGGCTTTCTGAGGCCCGTCATTTTTGACGGCGAGGACCAATTGAGTGTCATCAGCGTATGACGTGAGGCTCATCCCGTGTGCCCTGATGACATTGGCAAGGTCCGACACATAAATGTTAAATAGTGTCGGACTGAGGGATGAGCCTTGGGGGACTCCACATGGTAGTGACAGGGGGGAGGATTCAAAAGGTCCTACAGTGACGACCTGGGTCCTGTTAGCCAGGAAGGAAGCAAGAAGATTTTTAGCGTTGCCTCGAATGCCTATGCTCTCGACACGGTCGACCAAGGTGGTATGGTCGACCGTGTCGAAGGCCGCCGATAGATCCAATAATATCAGGACAGCAGTGCCTCCCGCACCCCGGATGGATCTGATGTCGTCCGCCGCTTTGACCAAGGCCGTCTCAGTACCATGGAAACGGCGGAAGCCAAACTGCGATTCGTCCAGGCATTTGTTTTCCTCGATAAAGGAAGAGAGTTGGGCATTCATGATTTTTTCCACTATTTTCGCTAGTAGTGGGAGACTGGCGATGGGGCGGTAACTTTTGAGTTCTTCTTTATCAAGGGTGGGTTTTTTGAGAAGCGGTTTTATAAGAGTTTTCTTTAGTGTCTCAGGGTAGATACCGGTGCTAAACATGGAATTGCAGATATCAGTTATGGTCGGGAGAACTGCATCCATGATTGGCCGTAGGACCTTCAAGGGGCAAGGGTCTAGGGCCGAGCCGGATTTAATGGAGGATACAATGTTTAGCACCTGCGGACAAGTCACCTCTCTAAACTGAGGGAGGATAGGTCCGTCAAGTTGAATTGATGGCCTGTGGGAAGGGGTTGCGTTGTTGGCGAAGACCCGGTAAATGTCGTCAACTTTACTGAAGAAGAACTTGGACAAAGCGTCACAGAGAGTTTGGGACGGGGGAGGTGTGAGATCGACAGAGAGACCGGCTAATTGTTTGGTGGTCTCATATAGGGATTTATTCGAGTTTTTTGCAGTTTCTATTTTGTTGCAGTAATACTTTTTTTTGCATCAAAAATAAGATTTTTGTATTTTGCTACAGACTCTTTGTACAGGGATTTGGCTTCGGGAGTGTAGTCCTTCCGCCAGTATCTCTCTCTGTTTCGACACTGTTGCTTTTGTGTACGCAATTCCTCCGCTTACCACGGGGCCGACGGGGTAGATCTATTGCGTGACCGTTGTTTAACTTGGACCAAGTCTTTGGCTGCCGACCCAGTTGTAAAATTGGGAAGTAGCAGTGTTAGGGTCGGGAGATAGAGTGGGGAGGGTGTCATTGAGCAAGGTTTTCAGCCTGCATTCATCTATGTCATCCCATGCCAGGTAGGGTTGACGGGGGTTGGGGTTAGGTTTGTCGGCCAAGGGGTCGTGTACTTGTAATGATGCCAAGATGAGATGATGATCCAACCAAATTAAGGGGAGTATTTCTGTGAGACGGAGGCCCATGGCATTAGAAAAAATGCCATCTAACGTGTGGCCTCCTTCGTGCGTAGGGGAATGAACCAGGGGGAGTAGGCCAAAGGTGGACATGTCAGCTAAGAGGCCTTGCCTTGCGGGAACCTTCATTTTACCTAGCTTTGTTGGCTCATGGCGTGCCTCCCTCTCAGACTGAATTGGTGGGTGCCAATCAAGATCTATATCATCAGAAGGAAGGGGGCTTGATTCTGAAGAAGAAGTTGTACTAGCCCTCCTTTTCCTTGCTGGGGATCTGGAAGACAATGGATCATCAGGAGTGGCTTGCTCGGCTGATACCTCTGCATGAATCTCGTTTCCTGATGTGCCGCTACTTCTGGAGGAACAAGCATTGTGGGCAGTTGTGCCTCTCCTTGTTCCTCTCCTTGCGCCTCTCCTTGTGCCTCTCCTTGCGCCTCTCCTTGCGACTCTCCTTGTTGCACCTGTGGTTGTCGTTGCGACTGTGGTTGAACACTCGTCAGATGAGTTACACCCTGCGTTGATTGGATGCTACTTTGCGATGAGTCAACGCCAACATCACTGGTCGATGGTGAAAGAGCAATTAAAGTGGCTGCCTCTGCGGCACTCATGTGCTTGGGCCTAACTTGGTGTGGTAGCACTGAGACCAATGAAGCGAAGGTGCTGCTCCTAGCTTGGTCCCCGGCGGACACCGCTGCTGCAGCAGGCGTAGTTATTTTTCCCTAAAAAAAGTGGCTGTCGGCACACCAGTCTCTTTGGTAAGTGGCACCACTTGCTTCTTCTACTCCTTCTTACTGGCAGTGGCACTGGCAACTACGGCCACCTTTCTTTGGGCCCATCTTCTTCAGATGTCAGAACAGCAGGACGCAGTTGCACGAGTTGCAGAGTTGTCTGTGGCCACACGTGACATCACGTCACGTGACGTTGTGCACACACCGCAGCAGGACTTCCTCCTGGTACTACAACAAGTGATGATGATGAGGATGATTCCTGGCTCTCAGTCTTTGTGCACCTAAAAGCAAAGAAGCCAGAGGAACATCAGTTAAATAAATGTTGCATATGTTGTGTTTCAATTAATACTATTGCAACTAGGCATTTATTATTATTAACACAACACACCCAAAAACGGAAAGACCCAAAATAAAAATTGCAATTCTAATCAAAAATGGATGTTTAAATTAATAGAAGAGAGACCACACAAAGAGAGTTGTTTTATGCACCCATTCATAACCCTAGGCCTACTGGCGCACAAGCTAGCCGGCATATAGCAAAAACTGCCTGGCATCAATAATGGCCAGGCCCTGGACTAGGCCTCAATAACAAGCAAAAAATCGAAATACAAACAAAAATCACCCCAATCCAATGCCATCCATGCCCTAAATGATGTTTACATTCAAGAGACCCCACAGAACGACTTGGTCCATGCACAACTGAGTACCCCTGGGCAGGTATGGGCGAATTTTGCGAATCTCTCGTTCGCGAATTTTGCGGATTTGCGAACTCGTAATCCGCAAAATCTGCGAATTCCCGTGTTTTTTTTTTTATGTTTGCACGGGTTTTTGCAAGTTCGCGAGGGTTTTGTACAATTTCGCAAATTGCGAAATTGTATAAAACGCGTGCGAACTTGCAGAAACCCGTGCGAACACAATGTGCCCAGTAGGGTATGTGCCTCTTGTGTGAATAAAAGGTCAGAGAAAGATCAGTTCAGCAGATGAAGAGAAAGAAGCTCCTGGTCACAGGAACAGCACGGGTATTGCGCTCGTGAAAGTCAAGGATGCAAAGCCTATCCAGCATCACAGCTGATTTTCCACGGTAGATTTGGGAAGAAGGCACACCTGTCCAGCCTCGACGACGCTCACAATTGTTTTTGGGCTAATGAATGAGTCACTGAATTTGAGCATCAACTAGTTCGAGCGACCATGTGTGTGTTACTATGCAATCGCCCCGAAGGGCGCAGGGGTCCCTTGAGTGAGCTGCAGACCTGTGCCCAGCCATGCAACTATTTTACAATGGCGCCAGCAAGCTGCCAGCGCCGTTGTAAAATAGTTACAAAGTTAGCTTGCACAGGAAGCACTTAGATAAAATAAAGCAGCACCTTCTTCGTTTTATCTAGTTGTAAAATAGTTGCATGAGTGGGGGTTCAACTTTTGAACCCGTTACGTTCGCGGATTTTTTTTTGCGGATTTTGCGAGCGTAACGGATTTCCCGCTCACACCTACCCCTGGGCATAATTAATGGATGAAAGCAAGGCAGACTGGGTGCAGGCCTATGGCACAAACCACACTGCCTGGCTTCAAAATGGCCCCTAGACCCCCACCCACATAGCCAGGCCCTGGACCAGGCCTCAAAATAGCCCCCACCCACATGGCCAGGCCCTGGACCAGGCCCCAACAACACCCACAAAATCGAAATACACACAAAAATCACCCCAATCCAATGCCAGCCATGCCCTAAATGATGTTTAAATTCAAGCGACCCCACATAAATACTTGGTACATGCACAACTGAGTACCCCTGGTCTTAAATAAACGATGAAAGCAAGGCAGACTGGGTGCAGGCCTATGGCACAAAGCACACTGCCTGGCTTCAAAATGGCCCCTAGACATCCACCCACGTGGCCAGGGCCTGGACCAGGCATCAAAATGGCCCCCACCCACATGGCCAGGCCCTGGACCAGGCCCCAACAACACCCAAAAAAATCGAAATACACACAAAAATCACCTCAATCCAATGCCATTCATGCCCTAAATGCTGTTTAAATTCAAGATCCAAAATCAAGAGAGACTAGCTAGGTTTATACAGGTAAGACTCAAAGGAGTATGTATGTCAAGGAAAAACCAGTAGGTTTTATTTGAAAGCCCTCACCCACCAACCTAGTTGGTGGCATGCTTCATCATCGGGCCCCACCACAGTGGCACCTAACGTGCCCCGGGTGTGCTTCGACGCCAGGTTACTGCGGAGCTGGTATAATTGCTGAGTGTGCAATGTGGTGAGTGTGAAGGTGAAGATTAAAAAGCCATACAAAAATCCCAGCACCCGAGGGTAAAAACTATTTTAATGAAACTGGGTATCTGTTGGCAAGTTAAAAGGCAGACGGACACAGTGGAGTATGGATTATGACCTCCAGTGTCCTGTGTGGTCTACATGTTTCAGCCTGGCCTTTCTTAATTTTGAAACAGGCTTTCCTCAGGACCAAGTGAGTATGTGTGGGGTTATAAAATTAATTTACAGTGAGTGTATTTAGGATTTTATGTGTAGCACGCACTAAGGTGCTATATGGGTGAGAAGGGGATTCCCTCTCGCTTTGCTACATATAACATAGAGGGGGAGACATACAGACGTACAGGGTAGAGTCATATTAGCATATTATTGCAGAAACAGTCGTCATTCCACCGTCTTGTAAGGTGAGTGAGCGAACTATACATGGCTAAAGTGTGGTCTTGTCAGTGGCAAGACTCATGTGATAGTTATCTAGAAGCCGGTTGCAGTGGTGATCTAGAAAACGAAAATGCCAATGTGAGGTTCAGGTAAGTGAAAGAAATTCAATTATTGTCCTCACACAGTATTTAGCTGATCAAAGCCTCCTTGGGTCGCCTGGCAGAGAAAAAGACCCTGAAAGAAGGTGGTATTGGTTTTACATAATTATCCGACCTGTAAGGGAAAACCTCAACACCTTACCCCCACAGTAGCTGTAGTGCGCAGCCTCAATTACTCACGAAACTATCGATCTGGTTCCTCCTTGGACCTGTAATCCTTCTGCGGCGCCCGGATGTGAAAGAGGGCTGGCCGAGCATGTTTATTTAAAGGTTCCGTAATTGGCTGCACCTGGGTTAGGGTAGAAACAGAGGGAGGGGTGGCGCGCCGAAAGCGCCATGTCATGCGCGCTCTGCGCATGCGTTCAGCGAGTAGCGGTCCCTATCCGGCGCATGCGCCTACAGGTAGTGCCACTCCGCGCATGCGCGGGTAGGTAGAGGCTAAGTGAGGCTACCGCGCATGCGTGGGAGTTGCCGCGCATGCGTGGAAGAGTGTATCAGCGCTCCTGGTAGCGCTAGTATGTATTAAAACCCTTTATAAAGAGCAAAAGGTGTCAAAAAAGAACGATATGGACACTAGATAGAAGCAATTGGATGTATGGGATATTTAAGATTGAGGAGGATAAATGTGAGAAGGATTGGACTATGCACAGAATGGAGAGGGAAAGGAAGCCTCATACATTAAGTATTAAGCGAATTCCATGGTATGGAGTCGTTAAGCCCCTCAGTATGGGTGGATAGGCGGTAAATCCAACGTTGTTCTTTTTGGAGGAGAAAACTTTCATTGTTTTCAGTTATGGGGAATTGTTCAATCACAGTCCAAGCGAAATCATTTGGGGTGTGATTGTGGGACAAGAAGTGGTCAGTAAGTCTGCTTATATTTTTGCCACATCGGATGGTGCTACGATGTTCAGTCATTCTTGTCCGTACCTTTCGGGTAGTCATACCTACGTACCGTAGGCCACATCTGCATGTCATGAGGTACACCAGGTTAGAGGAATTGCAGTTGGTAAACTGGCGTTGTGTCCATACCTTGCCTGGTTCTAGGTCCAGGGTTTTTGAGGGGGATGTAAGGTGGCACACACTGCAATTATTGCACGGTTGGTGTCCCGTAAGTTTTGGTAATCCCCAAGCATTGAGGATGGTGTTGTCGTTAGTGGCACGGTTCGGTCTGGGTCTGGTATGTACTAGGGAGTCTTTTAGATTCTTCGCCCTTTTGTATGCGAATCTGGGTTTTTCCCAGTTTCGGTTGCCTGAGTTGATAATCTTCCAGTTCCTGGTGATTATGTTGGAAACCTGATTAGACACGGTATTGTAAGTAGTGACGCATGTCAGAGTGGGTTCTTCAGGGGGCCTTGTTGTTGCCTCAAGCAGAGATTCTCTATTTTGGTTCCGAGCCCTCTTGCAGGTAGTGTTCAGGTAGTGTTCAGGATTGAGGCAACAACAAGGCCCCCTGAAGAACCCACTCTGACATGCGTCACTACTTACAATACCGTGTCTAATCAGGTTTCCAACATAATCACCAGGAACTGGAAGATTATCAACTCAGGCAACCGAAACTGGGAAAAACCCAGATTCGCATACAAAAGGGCGAAGAATCTAAAAGACTCCCTAGTACATACCAGACCCAGACCGAACCGTGCCACTAACGACAACACCATCCTCAATGCTTGGGGATTACCAAAACTTACGGGACACCAACCGTGCAATAATTGCAGTGTGTGCCACCTTACATCCCCCTCAAAAACCCTGGACCTAGAACCAGGCAAGGTATGGACACAACGCCAGTTTACCAACTGCAATTCCTCTAACCTGGTGTACCTCATGACATGCAGATGTGGCCTACGGTACGTAGGTATGACTACCCGAAAGGTACGGACAAGAATGACTGAACATCGTAGCACCATCCGATGTGGCAAAAATATAAGCAGACTTACTGACCACTTCTTGTCCCACAATCACACCCCAAATGATTTCGCTTGGACTGTGATTGAACAATTCCCCATAACTGAAAACAATGAAAGTTTTCTCCTCCAAAAAGAACAACGTTGGATTTACCGCCTATCCACCCATACTGAGGGGCTTAACGACTCCATACCATGGAATTTGCTTAATACTTAATGTATGAGGCTTCCTTTCCCTCTCCATTCTGTGCATAGTCCAATCCTTCTCACATTTATCCTCCTCAATCTTAAATATCCCATACATCCAATTGCTTCTATCTAGTGTCCATATCGTTCTTTTTTGACACCTTTTGCTCTTTATAAAGGGTTTTAATACATACTAGCGCTACCAGGAGCTCTGATACACTCTTCCACGCATGCGCGGCAACTCCCACGCATGCGCGGTAGCCTCACTTAGCCTCTACCTACCCGCGCATGCGCGGAGTGGCACTACCTGTAGGCGCATGCGCCGGATAGGGACCGCTACTCGCTGAACGCATGCGCAGAGCGCGCATGACATGGCGCTTTCGGCGCGGCACCCCTCCCTCTGTTTCTACCCTAACCCAGGTGCAGCCAATTACGGAACCTTTAAATAAACATGCTCGGCCAGCCCTCTTTCACATCCGGGCGCCGCAGAAGGATTACAGGTCCAAGGAGGAACCAGATCGATAGTTTCGTGAGTAATTGAGGCTGCGCACTACAGCTACTATGGGGGTAAGGTGTTGAGGTTTTCCCTTACAGGTCGGATAATTATGTAAAACCAATACCACCTTCTTTCAGGGTCTTTTTCTCTGCCAGGCGACCCAAGGAGGCTTTGATCAGCTAAATACTGTGTGAGGACAATAATTGAATTTCTTTCACTTACCTGAACCTCACATTGGCATTTTCGTTTTCTAGATCACCACTGCAACCGGCTTCTAGATAACTATCACATGAGTCTTGCCACTGACAAGACCACACTTTAGCCATGTATAGTTCGCTCACTCACCTTACAAGACGGTGGAATGACGACTGTTTTTGCAATAATATGCTAATATGACTCTACCCTGTACGTCTGTATGTCTCCCCCTCTATGTTATATGTAGCAAAGCGAGAGGGAATCCCCTTCTCACCCATATAGCACCTTAGTGCGTGCTACACATAAAATCCTAAATACACTCACTGTAAATTAATTTTATAACCCCACACATACTCACTTGGTCCTGAGGAAAGCCTGTTTCAAAATTAAGAAAGGCCAGGCTGAAACATGTAGACCACACAGGACACTGGAGGTCATAATCCATACTCCACTGTGTCCGTCTGCCTTTTAACTTGCCAACAGATACCCAGTTTCATTAAAATAGTTTTTACCCTCGGGTGCTGGGATTTTTGTATGGCTTTTTAATCTTCACCTTCACACTCACCACATTGCACACTCAGCAATTATACCAGCTCCGCAGTAACCTGGCGTCGAAGCACACCCGGGGCACGTTAGGTGCCACTGTGGTGGGGCCCGATGATGAAGCATGCCACCAACTAGGTTGGTGGGTGAGGGCTTTCAAATAAAACCTACTGGTTTTTCCTTGACATACGTACTCCTTTGAGTCTTACCTGTATAAACCTAGCTAGTCTCTCTTGATTTTGGATATATAAAAGCGGGGATTCAGACTAGCTTATCTAGTCCTCCCTCTCTCCTTTGATTTAGTGGTGTTTAAATTCAAGAGACACCACAGAAATACTTGGTCCATGCACCACTGACTACCCCTGGGCCTACTGGCTAGTGTGGCTTTAACACGCACCCCAAAATTAAAAAAAAACTTTCACATATAACAGTGAGCTTTTCAATTCAATGCCATCCATGCCGTAAATGATATTTAAGTCCAACAAAACTCACAGAAACAGTTGTATCATGCACCCATGACTAACCCTGGGCCTACTGGATACTGTGGCTACCCACAATATATATTTTTTTAAGTTGTTAAAAAGTTTATAAATTGTGGTTGCAGCAACTGCAATGCCCCAAACAAACAACACCAACTTACTTGTAAAATCCAAATCCAAAAGTGATCCAAACAAAAAGTCCTCAAATACAAATAACCAGCAGCAGCCACAAAAAGTAATCCTTCCAGCTCCAGATCCAAATGAAAAGTGACCAGGACATGGACCAAGCACTGGGAGGAACCTGCTGGATAGGAACAGGAAGTTGGAGTCTCTGGGGCACTTCTTCCTCACACCCCCCAAAAATGGACTCCTTGAACAAAGAAGTGAATCCAAATGTCAATCTGAGGAGCTATTCTGATCCATATTATCATTTTAAGAAGGTTTATGCTGCCAGCGATCGATTTTTTGTGCAGAATTGCAATTTTTGCAATTTTGGGAAAGCAAGCTGTTCAAATCTCCTGCCGGATGTCAGCTGCATGCAGCATCTAAGTATTCGTTATTATTTACTCTCGCGATGCGTGATTGCGGGCCCTTATGACGTATTCGCGTTCTAAAATTCTCGCAGTGCAAAATGGCGGGACTCGATGACATACTCGCGGACAAAAAGTCTTGCGCGATCACGCAGCCAGGTCCAAAATGGGCAGAGCACGCAAACCAGGAGGAAAACAACTCGGCGAACTCAGAATCACTGTAAGTCAAAGCCGCGCGCACGAGATTGTATTTTTGAAGCGCGACCAAGCAAAAAAAAATCATCAACTCACAAATTGCGGATTGTTTGGCAATTTTGCCCGATTTGCGGATTGCGAAATTGCCAAAAATCCGAAAATTCCGCGAGCGGAACAAATTTTCCGCCCATGCTTAAACAATATGAAATGCTTTCTACGGCCACAGAAATAAAACTATTGCAATAACACGTTTCCTGCGATTGTTGATGCAGTCTGTGTTATATGCGCTGCATATTTCCAAGATCATAGGTGATGCTTCCTAAAATGCAGAACACTGCTGTTTCTTTAAGTACTCATTTTGAATTCAGTTTTTCGAAGCAGCATAGCCCTATGTATAGCACTCTGACTCCCTAAAGCCTTGGTTCTAAAGCGCGAACAGCCTTCATAGATATGCTACCTCACTCACTTCTCATTAAAGTGGATAAAAAGCAGTCCTGCTAAATGTCATCTCAATAAAAACATATATTGATCATTCGACATTCTCCACAGCATCGAGGGAGTCTGTAAAGCTAAAGACGGGCTGTTCATCAAAAGCAAAACACAGAAAAAAATCAAAATGATGCGTCCCCCACCCCGCATCAAGCTCCCTGTCGTCTTAGAGATGTTGCAATCACATTTCTGGCTATTCCACTCGGATTTGTTGACAACGCAAAACAAACGTCTTTCAAGAGGGGAGATAATAGGTCTCTGTGAAGTATGCCCAAAGAAACACACATCTCCAGTGGTGTTTAATAATTTCAAAATCTTTATTTAATGTATTAAATATTCAATCATTCGAAAGCACCTGAAAGTGGCCTTAAAATCATGCATAATTCGAAGTGTTGATGTACGGTTTGGAATTTCAACGCCCTTGATTAAACAGCTAGAGTACATGTGTCTCAGCAGGAGTCCTGCAACACAGCCAAGCTTATTATGGCGGACATCATTATAAAAAATAACCAACCAAAGAATATACTATCAATGGTACAGCTGAGAGGATATACATATGTATATATAGATATATAGATATATATATATATATATATATACACACACACATGTACACACTGTGTGATGCTCTTTTATAAACAGGTGGTCATGGTCTCTAAAATAATTAGCCACAATCCCGGCTGCAATCAAAAGACTTTACATGGAGAACTTTTTTTCCAGTATGTGCATAGCTACAGGAAAGTAAGCATGGACATTTTTCCCCGGAAATTGAGTTAACGATTCCTAAGAGCCAGCCTTCCTGCCATCAGCTGTATTGCCATGCGGAGGTAAATCGACTTCAGGCAGATCACTTTCTTGTTTTGACAAATGTGTTTGCTTCTTTGAGGAGGGTGTTCATATCTTCGGTGTCTTTCTCCTCAAAATCCGGTTCGTAATCTGAATCTTCATCCGTGGGCTCGTACTCCTCTTCTTCCTCGTCGTCTATAAAGCTGTCCTCCATGTCATACGCGTTCGGCTCTCCGTCGTCGTCGCTGTCCTCCTCCAAAACGCTTTTACCTACGAAAGAGCAAGACAGAGTAGTTTAAAAGTCATTGGCAACACCGGATACCAGAATCTTACACTCTTCTGGAACCTGCGATTTAGAATATCACAATAAAAGAATTACAAGATTCAGATTCAGACACACATGCAGATACTGAGTTTGTGGTAAAGAGCCAGAATGGCATTAAAATTTTATAATCACGATAACAATCCAACTGTGAATTACTAGACAGCTCGCATAAGAGGGTGCTTCATAACATGCTCACAGCTGCTCAATGGCCCCTACTTCTAATGTTCGAAAAAGTGTAAACTTAGAATAAATACTTGCAGCAAAGTAACATTTTCTGCATGGTGACTACAGTTTTCACCTTTTTCTGGACATTATTTTTGCTGGCATTAGGACTCTGCTCACTGTAACACTGCTGTTCAGTGCCACAGTGAGCTTACTCGGTATGGTTCTGTGAAAAATTGTTTCACAGAATAGGACTATTTATCTTTTCTATAATGCTGTGGCAGGCAAGGGATAGGTGGTCCTCGGTCAGCCTGTCATAAGTAGGTGGCATGGGGAGGGATAATGTCAAAGGGGAGGGAGTATCCCCTTCAGATGATCTGCAAAACCCACCAGTCCGATGTTATAGACCACCAGTAAGGGAGGTGATCTAGTCCCCCACTGGGTGACCATGTTGGTAACAAGACAAAGTATAAGGGTTTGGAGGCTGCAGCTGCCGGTGGAGTGGTAAACGGGCCTGACCTCTGACTGCCCGAATCACTGGGTCTGTGGATATGATTCCAGTATTCCTCAACCAGGTGTGGCGCCGTAGGGCACTGTCGACAAAACCGCTATGCCTAATGAGTCGGTGATGTCCTATCTCCATAGAATGGTGAAGTTCGCTGCATCCCTACCGTCTGCAACAGCCTGGGATAGCACGGCCCGGGCCTCCTACGGAACCATTGAAACATCAGCGCAACCATATCCCACAGAGTGTGGGAATGGAGGCCCAAAAGGCATGCACTGTTCACAGATGGCAATGCCAGGCTGGTGGAAGAAAACATCTCCTTGCCTAAGTCCAGCCTTTTGAATTCCTGATCTGGCGGTATGGTTGGGAATGCGCCAGGATTTAAATGTGAAATGGAGGCTTGGCCCATCAAACTCTCCGGGGTAGGGTGTTCTGTGAGGAATTTGGGGTCTCCTGGAGCATTACAGTGGCAACAGGCAATTGTCTTGTTCACAGGGGCTGCTATTTTAGACTTGGGCTAAGTCCTAAGCAGGACATCAGTAAGTGCTTTGTTAAATGGGAGAAGCGGTTCTGAAGATGACACTCCAGGAAGAAGCACTTCTGTCCAAACATGAGTCTTGACTGCCACCAAGGGCAAGCCACCCTCCTCACCACCACTACGAATGAAGAACCCTCCTCCTTAGCCACATTGGGGGACAGAGCATGCCAGTGCATGGAGAGGTATCCAATCCGTTGGCGTCTGCCAAATCCTCACACATTCCATGTTGGTATTATATGGCTGGCATTCTTCTTGGTCCAGCGACCCCTCCCATTTCGCCCCGAGTCCTAGCCCGTCAGAGTAGAGTTCAGGCTCCAGCCTGGAAGGTATTGCTCCAGTGAGCGTTGGGTGACACCTCTCCAAATGCACGCTGGAGTCAAGGGTGTAAATGGGAAAGGTCAATATGGCACATCCGGCGCCGATCTGGGGCCATCTGTTGATCCCTGGTTCCCCAATGGCACCAAAGCTGCTAGTGTGGATCCAGTTGGGGCCACTCATGAACCCACAGGATCCGAAGGTGTGTCAGAGGGTACAAGCCTCATAAAATTCTTTCAATTGGGCAGTGCTCGCTCCAGCTACCAGAAACTCGGGGAGGCGCAGTGCCAGCTCATGCGTTGGCTCAACTGCGGGGCAAGGCCTTCAGTTGTCCGACAGATGAGGTGAAATCGAAGCATGGTTCGACTTCTTCTTCTTGTTGTGGGACTTACCGAAATGGGCTGACGACTTAAAGTGCGAGGAGCTTCTCGGACTCTGCAACCACTACTAGGACCTTCCTGTTGACTGGGATCTGGATCGTCATGGCGTCGCACTTTGAGCCACCTTGAGCTTGAGGGATCACACCCTCAAGGCCTTCCGGTGTATGGCACAGCAATCGTAGCAGGTCTTCGGGTCGTGGTCACACTCAATGCACCAAAGGCATTCAAGGTGCAGGTCCATCACCGACATCGAGCAGTGACAGGTGCCGCACTGCCTTTTTAGCGGACATTCCTGTTATACCAGGAGGAAAAAAACCTCAAAACAATTAGTCAAAACTTCGATAAAACTTAGTCAAAAATTGACTAAGGGTTTGCTTTTCTCAGATATGCGCTGATTGGCATGGGAAGAAAAGAACTAATATCAGCTTGCAAGTCACTTCCTGTGAGGACGACCTCGAATAATGCCACCTACCAGCACGCAGGGGTACTGCTCAAGAAAAATTTCTAGATCCAGTCTGACGCCTAGGGATAATACTAAGGTAAGGACTCTGTGGCTAGAAGTCTCTATCAGTTCAAATTTGTTGTCAGAAAGACCAATGAGAAGCTCTGGATCCACAGCTAAAGGTGCTGAAAGAAAGGAACGGACATCAGTGTGCATGGGTGGTGCTTATATGCAGCTCCACTCGGCACTTCGGGAACACCTAAAAGTACGCAGGAGTACTTCTTGTAAAGTTTCCAAATCCAGTTTGACACCTGGAGAATATGCATTAGGTGAGGAATCTGTGTTTAGAAGTATCAATCAGAAATAGGCATCCTCTAATTTGTTTCCAGCTTGATTGGCAAGGAGCATGCCAGTTTGGTTTCATGACATGATTTAAGTCACTCTAATCACCAGAGAAGCTGGACCTTGCTTCAGCACATGTACCACTGGGTAGTCTAAAGGTGCTTTGTGTGCTCAATCATGCCTAGGTCTGTAGTGTAGTTCCTAGTTTCCCACTAGGCCCTGCGCATTGGAATAACATAAACAGTAGTATCGACGTGGAACTGCGGATATTCCAGGCCTCCACTGACTATGCTAAACTTAATTGGGTTGTGTTACCAACTAGCTCAGAGGTCACTGGAAACTTTCTTCTCTGCATAGGAAGTGATCAGCTTCCTTGGCACAGACAAGAAGGGATTCAGTTTTCCAACAACCGTGCAACATGACAACTTTGCTCCTCAGATCAAGAGTCGATCTCTAGGGTCGTGTGAAACAATAGACATAGATTTCACTCAGTCAGTCTAGTGCAGTTTACTTTCACGAGATGTAGAGAATAGAGAGACGGGCGTGTATCAATAAAGGGTTAACATTTATTGAACAGTCTTTCTTCTCGTACAAGAGAAATGTATTGCCACAATTGCAATAACTGTTATTATAAAAAGTACGTACAGTAAGATAAGTATTGCGAAATAGAACTGTAAAAGCATTGATATGGTTTCTTAGCCATACAATGGTTTAAAAGTAATAAAACATATATACAGTCATATATACATTAGGCTAACATACTCAACTGGTGCTTCTAACTAAGCCTACCCCAGTGTGCCTGACCTAAGCCTAACACGTGAGAAGGGGGAGTAAGTAAGTAGCTTAAGTTAAGTTGGTTTTGCCAAGGTTTGTTTCAAGAATTCTCGTCTAAGGGTTTAGTCAACACCATACCTCTGAATAGAATGATGGAGGATTGGTATCTCCTTCAGGGGTCTCTCTCGATATCCCAGTCACCCGCGAGGGTAAACTGGAAGCGCCGGGACTGGATTTCTCTGCACGAGAAATGCAGCGGCTTCTCTCTTCAGCGCGTCGAGGAAGGAGGGGTGACAGCGTCCGCGGGCAGCTGGAATCGGCTGGATGTCTTCGCAGAGGACGGCTGCACGGCTCCTCAAGCGTACTGTACCATAGTTCGCGCTGTAGCGGCGATAATGGTAATCAGCAGCTTCACCACCACAGGATAGCAGGCTGCAGCGACAGAGTGCTAGTTTTTACCAACACAGGGTCATGCAGGCAGCTGGCATCAGCAACAGGGAACGAACTCGCAGTTCGTATCTCTCTCAGCTCACAGCTTCGCTCACATTGCTTAAGGCAACGTTGGTAATATTTATACCTGACAGGTGCCGGGTTTGACGCAAGTTTGCTGGACATAAGACGTCAATTAAAGATGTCACTAGGAAGTGACAGTTATCAGTTGCTCATTAGAGTTCCATTACTAATCAAAACATAGCAAGCGGGGATTTCCAGGTTTGCTAAGTTTTTATCTTGTTGAAGAACTCGGAGTGTTATCTAGGAATATCAGATAGTGACTGCTGCTCTGTCATTGCACTAATTGGTCGCAAAGGAAGTAGCAGAGAGTCATGCTGGAATGTGGCTCTGTTCGTGTGAGGCCAGAGATGACTTTTCAGAAAATCGTACTTGAACGGTTATGCCAATATAGGGAATAAATGGATTTATAGCCGAATAGGGGCATAAGGTCACAGTATCGATCAGGAACCTAGATAAGCATGCAACACCCACTCCACGTATACATGTCCATCAAAATTACTAAAACTAAGCAATTAGATGTATGTGTAACATTGCCCACCCCAAAATACATAAATGCATTCGAAATAGGCGTACTTGTAATACATGGAATTTAGGTACTGTACGTTTTTGAAAGCATAGTAATCATTCAAAAGATTATTGCATATGAAGTCAATGAACGATTATGCAAAAAGAATTACACATGAAGTATCTCTGACAGAAGAAAGGCGAGATAAATCATCACATAAAAATGCATTGTAATAACATGTGTGCTAGAGGCTGGTGTTATGTTGTTATGTCTCTAGATGTGCTTAGAAATAGAAGTGTGAAGCTTCTGTTCTCTAAGAATAGTTTTTACGTTAAGCAAAGAATTGTTCGTGCCAAAAAAAAGGTCAATATTAGAAAAAAATTGTCCAATTCAAAGAAAATAGATTTCCAAAGCTCCTGGCAGTTTTTGTTGATCAAAACTGAAGGCCGAATTCAGAGTTCATGGGAACGCTGTGTGTCAGAAAGCTTCTCAAAAGTTATTGTTTCTCTATGGGTGAGAACATCGTATCAGACAGGCTCGCAAAGAATTGGTCTACAAAATCAGGTGATAGTTCAACCAAATTAGATAGCGCTGTAACTTGGCAGGTGTGAGAATGATTGCTGTCATCGAAGGCAGGACCAGCAATGCTCACAGAACGTTGTACCTGGATGATGTTGCTTTTGTCACTCGCTCCACTGTTACCACTTGGCTGTAGTACAGGAGTCTCCACGAATGCCGTCATCAGGATTGGTAGCCGCTGGGGACAACACAATGCGTGAGCCGTTATTGGACTTAGCAAAGTATCGACGTCCATTGGTACTGCTGATGGAAGTGAAAGACAGATGTCCAACACACATTCATCGCCGCAAAGCATACACCGTAGCACAGGTAAAATGCAATTTTGCCATATCGGTCTGAATGAAAGGAACCAGGTCATGTTTAGATCTCTCAGCCTGGCCAATCCGAGGACGTTAGTTATCCTGTCCCTGTAGCGCATTGCTAGGATTGTCTCTCCCATTCCCATGGGAGCTATGTCTGAGCCGAGGCTTGCCATAACGTAGCAGGATGGTCAAAAATAGAATCCCTGCGATGAGTCCCAAAAATAGTGGTATACCACCAAAGATGGAGTGCACAAAATTAGGAAAGATTCCCAAAATTGCCTGGAAGGGTGTTAGCAGTCCCGTAAAGACTGTCTTAAATATGCCTGGGATGCTTGTTGCACTAGACATGTTAAGGAGTTGGCTAAACATTTCTACGAAATGCACGGGGCAATTTGTTGATAAAAGGTCATGGACTTCAGTAGCCGTCCTTGCGACTAGAAGATCATACGTCTCTTTAGATGACGTTATAGGCACTGTTGTCTGTAAAAGTACAGATTTCATTTTGCTTAATGTATCAATTCGTATAGAATAGAGATTCAGACGAGGCCAGAGGGGAGTCACTATGTCTGGAGGCCCGCTCGGGAACAATGCTTGCATGCAACATTTGACCATGGACGTTACTTGTACTAGATAACTTTTCCCTGGCGCGAGGCCACAGCACCTGTGATCTGTTCTAAGAATGTAACTCCCGTTTGCGAGTTGCATAAAGAAGGGCTCTATCTGAGTTGCAGGTGTGACTAGCTGGTGGCATGAGAGGTTGTTTGAATTTCCATCACATGCTCCGTGTAAATTAATACCCTGACACAAAAGTATACCGCTTAGTGAGTGTTTACAGTTGTCACCACTAAGAAATACATTTTTGTCACTGTCACTGTAGCAAGAATGAGTGTATGGTAATTTCCATTCTGATTTTACATATCCCTTACCCAATTGTTCATATTGGCCAGCAGGTATGTACTCAAGGCACTTTTTAAATCGGAAAGTTGTTATCGGAATTGTGATAATTCCGTGTATTATCCATTCAATGACAGGACTCTCTGACATTGTCAATGGTAATCTCTCGAGTTTCTCGATGCTCAAGATTGTATAGTCTGCTCCTTTCTGTGCCAAACTGATCTGTTTATCAGTAAGGTTAAAAATGGAAAATAATGACGTTGTGTTGATTAAACGCCAAGCCTGAACGAAGATTTTGCAGCGTCCAGCCTAATTCTATAATAGAGCGTAATTGAGACTGGCCATGTTGTAACATTAGCAAATCTCTGTCTATCACATCAAAGGCAGAGGATACAATATTGTCCAAAGAATATATTCTGGAAGACAGAGTCATTAACCCATTGTCTACTACAGAAAGTGATTTCTCCAAATTAATACGATCAATTTCTCGTATTTTTTCAGCAGTTTCAATTTGCTTTACTTTCCAAGCCTCGTTGTAAGCAGCATAGATACTGGTCGCTATGAAACGCTTCTGACGCTGTTTGCGTGGTCCAAGAATGAAATCGCGCAAATCAGCACCATCTTTTAATAAAGACAAGTGTTGCTTAATTTCAGCCAGTGTGGATGTAGTTAGCCATTCAAGGCAGAGTTTCCCTACACTGTATGTTGTTATAATCCCTGGATGTTGTCTCTGGGAATATCTTGGGTCTAATCTGGTCAGTTTTAACCCCTGTGTTCTATTCAGGAATCTATCTTGACAGCTATTTGTGTCTGTAGGCCAGATTAACCACTTTTTCCAATCAGGATGTGTTCTGTTGAAATGTAAAATGTGTGACACGTCTAACTCAATATCAGCTGTTGCATTTTCAGGTATTGGCTTTGGTATAGACGGTGTTTTCAGGTCTTTGATCTTAGCTAGGCCAAGACAAGATGTTTGGTGTACAGTGTCATTTAAAAATAACATTTGTTCAGGTATCATGCAGGTTCTAAACAGTGCTTCTAAGCCTTGCACTTGCCAATCTTTTGTACCCCAAATCGTTTTCGTTTCAATATTATTTTTCCAATAATCAAAACCAAATGTCATCATTTTGTCATAAAATGCTTCTGAATATATCAATTTAGAATTTGTCAGCATTGTTTTCATTCCTGTTTTGTCTAACAGTTTATAATAAAACGTTTCTGCATCACTGGTGTTAAACCCTGAGAAGTATTTGAATTTCTCAAAAAATGCTTTAGAACTGCTTTTAGGTGGAGTAGAACAATGTTCCCATTGATTATACATAAAAACATTTCTAGGCTGTGCAGATTTATGCAAGTAATGATCCCCATAATGGGTGTAACAGAATAACTGCTCATAACTAGATGAACCTTGTAAATAATCATGATCTGTGAATCTAGCTGACATTACTAAATCAGACATCATGTCATTAATACTGTTAAAGTCCCAATCATCAGAGAATGTACTTGGTGTCACAAAGTCACTTAAGGAAACCTTTAGTTGATGAGGATACTTCAGGATTTCGACCGGACCATAGATCTCATAGTCTGTTTTCTCCCATACTACCCCACCAGGTATTGGAATTGCTGTGACATTTACTGTTGACAGTTCTCTTTTCTTCACGTGGGATGATCTGTGTGGTTTCAGGACTAGGTTGATGTTCTGACTTGCTGTGTCCATTGTAATATATTTTCCTTCAATGAATTTTCCCAAACATAGTACCATGATGAGCCAAAGCAGGAGGAAAAATACACCTAGACCGAACCAGAACTCTAGCCAAGGGGAAATTAGGTAGATTTCCTTCAGTTGATGAAAGAGTTCCGTTGCTTTTTCTTTAAAAGACTTTTTTGTTTCTGGCATCACTTCGGGGTCGTTTAAATCTTCAGAGAAGTTGTCGAAGTTGATGAAATAACCAGAGGCAGTTCTGTCAATTGATGGGATTGTTCTTTCAATCTGTCTCTCGGTAGCACTTTCTGATGCCACATCATTGTAGACTGGTGTTGTTTCTTGACGAACTGTTTCAATCTGTGTTTCAAGAGGCACGAGTTCCATGGCTGTATTGCATAGTCCTTCATTGTGCACTGCAGGCTGATCGAATGTGATGAGTCTTTCAGTTTGAACCTCTTGGATTGTTGCAAGTTTGGGTATTCTGTTGTTTCTTGGGAGTCCACTGGGCCTACTGTTGATTATAGGCCACATGCTTGTGGTTTTACCAGGTCGATGGACACGACTCTGTTCTCCTTTTTACCAGCAAGGGGCGGTAGCACAACTGATCTTGTTCCGGTGACTGCTAAGACAGGTACTGCTTTTCTGTAAGAAGGCCCAAATTCCTTCTTAACCGCGATCTTTTCTCTGACTAGATCCCCAATCTTTGGAATCCAGACAGGCCTTGCTGGGGCTGTTGCGGGTGGTGCCTCGTCAGTGGTACTTGGCTGTTGCTTTAACTTTATGTTGCTTAATGATTTTCTTGTTTCATTCAGTTCCTGTAAAACAGCCAAACAGTCTTTTACATCAAACTGCGTTTTTTCTTCTTGTACCACTGACATCTGACTATCGAGGTCCTGAACGTTCATTCTAATTCCGAACAATAGTTCGTATGGGCTGAAACCTTTTAGAGAATTTCTTGGCATGTTGTTAAGACTAGTCTGGACACTTATTAAAATTTGACCCACCCAGCGCCTGAACCTAATACCTTCGCTGTTATAGATTGCTTTATATCCCGGCTTTTTCTTTCTACCACACTTGTGCGATGGACAAGAATACCGCAACCCAATTCCCATGCTAGCCATGGCCTCCTTATAGGCTCGAGAGCTGAAAGCAGGACCCTGGTCAGAATGGAACGCGGTAATTGCGTATATGCCGATATGGACTCGCTAATCTATTATAACCGTTCCAGCGTCAGCCGAGCGCTGGAGGCCTCATTATTTAAGTGCTTTTCGTCTTATCTTATTAATAGGACGCGTTTCTCTTCTTTGATTGCGCAGATAGACCGCCTTATGCTGTCTAGAAGGGATCCTGAAACTACACTGGCCTGTTCATTACTGCGATCTCTGTTGCAGTTTTCACAATTTTGAGCAAAACATTGAATATCTATACTCATTCCCGGCCACCAGAATACTGATTGTAATTCAGTCAGTGATTCCTTGATCTCTCTGTGCCTTAGACCCAAACCCATGTGTGCGTCTGCTATTAAAAATATCCTCCTGTTCATGTTTGGAATTACTCTGTCCCCCACTCCAGGGATTCGAGCAAAAGGAACGGAGTTTGCATTGATTATGTATGCATAATTGAGTGGATAGTTTACGGGTAGTGCTGCACAGTCGCCTTTTACGGTCGTTTTTACTGCCAGCATGGTTTCCCCGTCTATATACTTATCTGTACGCTTTTTTGTGGCTACGGAAGCCGGGTTAGTTGCTTCCGCTTTGGCTGTATTAGCCAATGAATTCCCTGCAACGTGAACGCCATCACGTTGAAGACTCTGTGCGTGAATCACGTGAGTCTTTTGTAGTTCTTTACTTAAAAGAGCTACTTGTTCCCAAAGCAATTTATGCTTTATTGTGGCACCTGTGTCATCTTTGTAGTCGTTTTCGATCCAACTCTGCAGTTTATTGTTGTAAGAGTTGACGCAAAAATGAGAATCGCACACTATAAGTGTGGGGAATTCGCGTTCTGCATTTTCGAGCGCCATCTTTAAAGATCTGATTTCAGTTCTTTGAACCGAACAGTTTCTTACAGATTCAGTTTTTGTTACTTTCGGTCTGAATTTACCGCACAGCCAACGACCTTTAATAATCGCACATGCTGCATTGTAGGATTTACTCTCTACATTAAAATGCTGTACAAAGCTATCTGTATAGATTATACAGGCGTATTGTGGGAGAGGCAGGATTTCGATTGGCAGAGGATATTCTTCTTCATATTCTAAATCATTCAGTTCTTCGAATTGCGGAGCGAAATAGCATTTCACGTCTTCCGCTCCTAGAGAATCTATGCACTGTATCCACTTCGGATCCAGTGACACTGTAGGCAGGTTTACTGGGCTGAATAGCGCCTCGAAGGCGGATTCCGCTGTAAGGATATTAATCCGTTTGCCGTGTGCTAGTTCTCTTTCATTTGCTAATGCGATTTGCACTGCGTTCACAGTTCTTTCTGTGTGACTGAATTTTTTTTCTGCTTGTGTGTACAAGTGAGATTTAATTGAAATTGGTACCTTTTCTCCCTCATTAGAGGTTAGGTATGTGAATCCGCATCTTCCTGGGATGACTCGGATTACAAGATCGATCGTGTTGTCACGCGTATCTAATTTTGTTTTTGCTAACATGTCTGTTTGCAGTGATCTCAAAATTTCTGTGTGTTTTTGAGTCCAATTGATTTGTTTTAAATCAGGTTTAATTAGTTCGTAGAGAGGTTTAACCCTCTCTGCGTAATTTAGGATGTAAGTTCTTCCGAAATTCAGAAAACCTAGAATGGATTGTAAATTCTTCAGCGTTTTTGGAGCTTGGAGTACAGCGCACTTCTCTAAGAAGTTGTCCGCTAGGCTTTTCCCTTCACTTGATAATTCGTACCCTAAGAACAGTACTGTCAGATGGGCAATTCGGGACTTTTTAAAGTTGAATTTGTAACCCTCTGCTGCGAACCCAAGTATAATGGTGTTCACTCTTTTCAAGTGAGTATCCAAGTCGTCGTCTGTGAGATAAATATCATCTACGTAAGACAATGCTTCATCATCATAGATTTGTAGTAACTCTGTTACCCTAGCTGAGAATAGTCCTGGGCTGTTCTTGAACCCCTGTGGGAGTCGACAGAATTTTTTCTGTGACCCAAATGCGGAGAAAGCGGTCAGATATCTGCTTTCTGGTGCAATGTTTTGACAAAAGAAACCATTAGAAATGTCTAATGTCGTTTTGTATTTTTTCCTAACTATGTTATTCATTAGGGCTGCACTATGCGAGTTTTGTACTGCAAAAGTTTTGCAACATGTATTAAGGTGTCTGTAGTCCAAAACTAGACGATATGAATTGTCTGGCTTGGAGACAGGAAACAAAGGATTGTTCATTTGAGAGGTGCATGTTTCAATCACCCCCTGGTACTCAAGTTGATCTAAGATCTCCCTGACTTGTTTTTTAGCTTCTTGCTTTATGGGATACTGCCGTTGGGCAGTCGGTTCACTTTTTAGTTGGATTTTGTGAGGAGGTGAATCCTCATCCCATCCTACATGATTTTTATATAATGCAGGTGCCTGGGCTACTGCCCATTTCCTTGCATATGTATGTTTTTTGTGAATCGGTATGTGATTCGAGAAGGCAGGCATAATCACTTCTACGCCACGAGGGCACTCCCTGACAAACTCTGGGGGCCAATCTTTTTCAGCTAACAGAATATCATAGCCTTTTGAGAGCTTATCCCAAAACAGACCCTTAATTTTCCTAGTCTTATCACCCTCCATACGCAATGTTATTTCGTATATTTTATGGGGCTCGCTAAGCCTGGCGTCGGCAGTTTCAACCTGAATGTATTCATTCGTGTCCACTGTCTCCAGATGACTCATCAAGTTCTTGCGCGCTATACTGATTTCTGCTGCACTGTCCAACATTGTCAATGCCCACTCCCCGTTTTTCAACTGTGTCCTCAGTATTCTCGGCATGGTTGATTACTCTAATACTGGCTACCTTCTTTTTCTGAAATTGAGATTTTTTACTCTGAGCAGGTTCCTTGTCTTTGGACTTGGTGTGCTCTCCTGGGTCTGACCGTCCTCTTCTTTCCGAATTCTGTGGAAGAGATCGAGAGGGACGTGTATCAATACTTTGATATCTATCAGGTTTTTTTAGATTATCCCTATTTCTAAGGTTATATCTTTTCTCAGAGGGCTCCCGTTGGGGAGACTGGCGTTCTCGAGTCGGAGTTCTTTCCCTCCGTCGAGGAGACCTTCCTCTGGACTGGAAAACTTTTTCCTTGGGAGTGGATTGTTTATTTCCATCCCAGCTCTTTTTAGGAGTGTTTGAATTATTTTTAATAAATAATTTTTCAGGATTTTCGAGCAGTTGGGGCTTTACTGGTTTTCCACCCAAGCTGTCTCTACCTAATTCTTCATAGCATTTTTCTATGATTTTTGCAAGCTCAACAGGATCTTTTATATCTGTTTCCCTCAACTTCTGGCGAATCGCCACAGATGCTGCTTCTCCCTTTATGTTGGCTAATAATATAGCCGTGACCTGCTTGAAGTCTTTCAGTAATTTCATACCTAGATTTAAAGCGGGCTCTGGACCGAATTCATTTTGAATCTGTTTTAGCACTTCTGGTATTACCGCCATAGACGGAACACCGTGTGTTTTTGTGTAAATGGAAGCAAAGACTGTACCCCAAGTGTCGCAGTCCTCCACGTGTGGTGCGATTCCCATAGGAAGGCAGATGGTCAAGATTCTGTGTTTCTCAATAGGGGTAGTATCAGGAAATACTGCCTCTATTTGAGTGATTTTCTGGGCTAACCAGAAAGGAATTTGTTCCCGTTTTGCGGGTGTTTTACCAAGACATGACTGTATGTTCTGTGGTGTAATTTTATTTGTGTTCCCCTGATGAGGGGTCAGCTGTGGTGTATTAACAGCTGGCTGGACTGTTGCAGTCCGTATTACATATTGGACTAATTGCCTATGTATTTTTATTAATGTGTTTAGCTGTGCTAACAGCTCTTCTCTAGACATTCTTATAATGTCAGGATGTGGTGTGTAGCTGGCTAGAACCGGCCACGTGGCTCCTGGTCTACCTAGTGGACCGAGCCTGGTAATGTGATCATTGTGTTTTAGGGCGCCATTAAACCAGAGCAGGTGCTCTTGAAATTTAAGTGGAATTTCAACCTCCTCGAAAGGGGCGTACTCATCCGGAGGTTCCTCTATTTTGTAATAGTGAAACTCTTGTGTTATAGCGTTTACCGCTGGAAAGTTTATCCATGAATAGAATACCTCTGTCTGCCGATACTCGTGAGCCTCTATCACGAAAATTACTGTACCACCTTGAGGTGGCAGTCCGTTTTCTATAAGTTTTAAAGTTATAGATCTTCTTAACTGGACCGGGATGATAATAGCACCCGGGTCTGTGTATTCGGGACCTTGCTGAGTCGCATCTGCTGCGGCCCCAGTGGTGCCGTTGTTTTCTACTGACATTGTATAAATGCAGTTTTTGCAGAGTAGGTCTCCAAGGAGACAAAGATTAGATGCACAATATTTTGGAACACTGTATCCTTCAACGTTGAATAAACCAGAGCTTTACATAGGAATCTCTTCCTACTAGGGTCGGGCGGATTTTAACCTTTCACCCACTCCAGACGTCTATTGGAGTATTTACGGGAGAAAGGGTGTGAAATATGCACGACTGAGTTACTCTACAAGTCTTGCGTTAGTTTATCGCCTTACCAAACGTTAGGGCGCCATGTAGTGTAGTTCCTAGTTTCCCACTAGGCCCTGCGCATTGGAATAACATAAACAGTAGTATCGACGTGGAACTGCGGATATTCCAGGCCTCCACTGACTATGCTAAACTTAATTGGGTTGTGTTACCAACTAGCTCAGAGGTCACTGGAAACTTTCTTCTCTGCATAGGAAGTGATCAGCTTCCTTGGCACAGACAAGAAGGGATTCAGTTTTCCAACAACCGTGCAACATGACAACTTTGCTCCTCAGATCAAGAGTCGATCTCTAGGGTCGTGTGAAACAATAGACATAGATTTCACTCAGTCAGTCTAGTGCAGTTTACTTTCACGAGATGTAGAGAATAGAGAGACGGGCGTGTATCAATAAAGGGTTAACATTTATTGAACAGTCTTTCTTCTCGTACAAGAGAAATGTATTGCCACAATTGCAATAACTGTTATTATAAAAAGTACGTACAGTAAGATAAGTATTGCGAAATAGAACTGTAAAAGCATTGATATGGTTTCTTAGCCATACAATGGTTTAAAAGTAATAAAACATATATACAGTCATATATACATTAGGCTAACATACTCAACTGGTGCTTCTAACTAAGCCTACCCCAGTGTGCCTGACCTAAGCCTAACACGTGAGAAGGGGGAGTAAGTAAGTAGCTTAAGTTAAGTTGGTTTTGCCAAGGTTTGTTTCAAGAATTCTCGTCTAAGGGTTTAGTCAACACCATACCTCTGAATAGAATGATGGAGGATTGGTATCTCCTTCAGGGGTCTCTCTCGATATCCCAGTCACCCGCGAGGGTAAACTGGAAGCGCCGGGACTGGATTTCTCTGCACGAGAAATGCAGCGGCTTCTCTCTTCAGCGCGTCGAGGAAGGAGGGGTGACAGCGTCCGCGGGCAGCTGGAATCGGCTGGATGTCTTCGCAGAGGACGGCTGCACGGCTCCTCAAGCGTACTGTACCATAGTTCGCGCTGTAGCGGCGATAATGGTAATCAGCAGCTTCACCACCACAGGATAGCAGGCTGCAGCGACAGAGTGCTAGTTTTTACCAACACAGGGTCATGCAGGCAGCTGGCATCAGCAACAGGGAACGAACTCGCAGTTCGTATCTCTCTCAGCTCACAGCTTCGCTTCGCTTCGCTTCGAAGCCGGGAGGGATAGGATAGCATCTTTTTAAAACTTGTTGTGATACTGTGATTTTAAAATACCTATTCACTTGCACTTTTGGCTCCCTGAACAGCGGACTCTCGCTGCAACGACGACACCCTTGAATTGCTCGCCAACTCACGAGGGCGAGGCGCGTCACGAGACACGCCCCCTCTGCTGGCCACGCCCCCTCACCAAGCGATATAAATAGCGCGCCAAACCCCCTGGCGTCGCATTTAACATCGGACTCCTGAGGCGGAAGCCGGGAGGGATAGGATAGCATCTTTTAAAACTTGTTGTGATACTGTGATTTTAAAATACCTATTCACTTGCACTTTTGGCTCCCTGAACAGCGGACTCTCGCTGCAACGACGACACCCTTGAATTGCTCGCCAACTCACGAGGGCGAGGCGCGTCACGAGACACGCCCCCTCTGCTGGCCACGCCCCCTCACCAAGCGATATAAATAGCGCGCCAAACCCCCTGGCGTCGCATTTAACATCGGACTCCTGAGGCGGAAGCCGGGAGGGATAGGATAGCATCTTTTTAAAACTTGTTGTGATACTGTGATTTTAAAATACCTATTCACTTGCACTTTTGGCTCCATGAACAGCGGACTCTCGCTGCAACGACGACACCCTTGAATTGCTCGCCAACTCACGAGGGCGAGGCGCGTCACGAGACACGCCCCCTCTGCTGGCCACGCCCCCTCACCAAGCGATATAAATAGCGCGCCAAACCCCCTGGCGTCGCATTTAACATCGGACTCCTGAGGCGGAAGCCGGGAGGGATAGGATAGCATCTTTTTAAAACTTGTTGTGATACTGTGATTTTAAAATACCTATTCACTTGCACTTTTGGCTCCCTGAACAGCGGACTCTCGCTGCAACGACGACACCCTTGAATTGCTCGCCAACTCACGAGGGCGAGGCGCGTCACGAGACACGCCCCCTCTGCTGGCCACGCCCCCTCACCAAGCGATATAAATAGCGCGCCAAACCCCCTGGCGTCGCATTTAACATCGGACTCCTGAGGCGGAAGCCGGGAGGGATAGGATAGCATCTTTTTAAAACTTGTTGTGATACTGTGATTTTAAAATACCTATTCACTTGCACTTTTGGCTCCCTGAACAGCGGACTCTCGCTGCAACGACGACACCCTTGAATTGCTCGCCAACTCACGAGGGCGAGGCGCGTCACGAGACACGCCCCCTCTGCTGGCCACGCCCCCTCCAACGCCCTGACGACCGACCATATATCATGTGTCTCGGTCGGAAGCGCAGCGGACGAGCGCAGCGGGCGCGACGATTGCGCGCCGAAGGCGCGCCTAAGGCAAGCCCGTCTGCGCCCGTCCGCGACCAGACGGGGCCAGGGGCCATAAACCCTGATCCCCACACTCTTCTGGTCAGGACCTATTCCTCGGCGGCCCTTCGTAGCATAGGCAGTGGAGTCGGTGCTCACTGTACCCATATCTACGCCCCTACAGAGCTTCCTACTCAATGCCTATTCTGTAAATATTCCTTCCGCCACCCCCATACGTCTATTTTAGCACAAACATACCGCATGTTTGCCCTAAATTGCCGCTCCCTACCCAAACATAGCACGCAGATTGCTATGCTGCTAGGGGAACAAAAACCAGACGTACTTTTCCTGACGGAGACGTGGTTCACGGCGCACTCCGAGCCAGACGTAGTATCAGCTCTACCTACAGGGTATCATATCGTCCGGCTAGACAGATCGGAAGGGAGAGGGGGAGGTCTGGCGATCGTATTGAAGACCCAGTACCAATGCCGCACCTCAACAGAAACCATTCCTGAGTGTGAGAGCATGGCATTCTGCATTGAGATGAATGCTAATAGCTCTTTCTCCGGCACCCTGATTTATCGCCCCCCAGAACAACCTAAAATGTTCCACAGATCTCTTCCAGAGATTATAGCAGAAAGAATTATGGCTTCGGCCAACCACACGGTCTTAGGGGACCTTAATTTCCACTTTGACTCCCCCTCAGACCAATTCGCTAAGGAAATAACAGAGGACCTTGGAGCTCTTCAAATGTCCCAGCTGGTGTTAGCTCCAACTCACGAAAAGGGCAATTTGCTGGACCCCATATTCAGCAACTGCCCGGGTCTGACGGCCGACTTACCTATTCCCATCCCATGGTCGGACCACTTTCTGGTCCCGTTTACTTGGACCACACAAAAAGTCCCCCAGTTTCCACCCCAAGCCACGACCAGAAGAAATTGGAAAAAGCTCCCTTTGGATGCTTGGGTACACAATCTGGACGCTACTCGTCCACTACCCTGCCCAGACCCTAATGTGGCAAATAGTAATTTTGTAGACTGGATTACAAATTCACTGGACCCGATCCTCCCTCTTCGCAGATCTTCCTCAAAGAAAATACACAAATCTGCACCCTGGTTCTCCGACTCCCTGAGGGAACTAAAACGCCGTTGCAGGCAACAAGAGAGAGCCTGGCGACTAGATTTCCTTCCGGACAAAAAGGCCGCCTATAAAGAGGCGATTAAAACTTATAAAACAGGAATCAGGCTCGCCCAAGCAACCTACTACTCAGATAAAATTCTTGAAGCTAAATCTAAGCCGAAGGAAATCTTTAGTATAATAAAGCTATGCACCAGCCCCAATACAGCAACCCCGCCCAATAAAACCCAGGATCAATGTAATGAGCTTGCTAATTTTTTTCATGACAAAGTTGTAAAAATCTACTCTACATTCCCATCAGTAGCTACAAACCGGGACGCGACTGCCTCACCTCTTCCTAGATCGCACCTTCAGCCCGAGCAGCCCTCCCTTGAGCACTTCCCTCTTCTGGATCTCGACACCTTAGACAAGGTGGCACGCCAAGTTAAATCAGGCTCCCCATGTGACCCTGCCCCCCCAGATGTCCTGCTGCAGGCATCTAAAACCACCTTGCCAATAATGCTGGAACTTCTCAACTCGTCCATCTCTGCATGCGTAGTCCCCACAACATGGAAGCAAGCCATGGTGCGGGCGCTGCTAAAAAAACCTAGTCTAGATCCCGATGATAACGCTAGCTACCGCCCCATCTCACTTCTCCCTTGGGTCAGCAAGGTCCTGGAGAAGTTTATAAACGCCCAACTCGTTCAGTTCCTAGAGAACCATTCTCTGCTACACATATCGCAGACAGGCTTCAGACCGAAGCACGGTACTGAAACCGCCTTGCTAGCAGTCACAGAAGAATCTCGAAGGGTACTGGATCAGGGGGGATCAGTGGCAGTGATCCTCCTTGATCTAAGTGCCGCATTCGATACGGTCAGCCATAACACCTTGCTGAACCGTCTCCATGACATCGGAGTATCTGGCGACGCACTAAGGTGGTTTGAGTCTTTCCTGTCGGAGAGATCCTTTCGGATCTTCGATGGCGAGACAATGTCCTCCAGGAAAACCCTCAGCTGCGGAGTACCACAGGGCTCTTCCCTGAGCCCTGTGCTGTTCAACGTATACATGAGGCCGCTGGCGGGTGTCGTCGAACCGTATGGCATCAAAATTGTGTCATACGCCGACGACTCTCAACTAGTGGTCTCATTGGCCGCTAGCAACAACAGGCAATGCCCGGCAGATCTGCTAAAATGCTTAGAGGATGTCAAGGGATGGATGACCTCCTCCTCCCTAAAACTGAATGGGGACAAGACGGAGCTAATGCTCCTAGGCCCAACCCCTCCAGTTCCTTTCACCTCTCTATGGCCCTGTACTCTGGGTCCCCCCCCCACCCCCAAGGAAAGTGTTAAGAGCCTAGGAGTGTGGCTGGATAACAAACTCTCGTTTACCACCCAGGCCACGCAGTTGTCCGCCACATGCTTTGGCCTACTAAGAATTCTCAGAAAGATCCTTCCACTTCTACCGTTAGAAGCTAGAAAGGTGGCGGTACAAGGCCTCATTCAGTCTCGTCTGGACTCGAATAATGCCCTGTATGTTGGGGCTCCCGAAATGACCCTCCGGAAATTACAGATCGTGCAAAACTGTGCAGCTCGCACCCTGCTACAAATTCCACGATCCCAGTCAGCCAGACCTGCTCTGAAGAGTCTCCACTGGCTGCCAGTGAGGCAGAGAGTAGCATTCAAGGCGTTATGCATGGCACATCACGCCTTTTGGAAAACAGGCCCACCCATTAACAACGACCTTGTAACCCCCTATCACCCAAACAGGAATCTTAGGTCGATGGAAGCCTTCCTTGCTGTTGTTCCCAGAGTGAAGAGAGCCAGGTCGGGCGGCAGGCTGTTCTCTCTAAACACTGCCAAACTCTGGAACGCCCTCCCCCTCTCACTCCGATCGAATCCAAATCTGCTTTCATTCCGGAAAAACTTGAAGACACTACTGTTTGCTAAATCCTTCGTGTCTTAATTCTTCCGTTCCTGGTCACTCCGCCTCAGCACAACTCAGCGCTTGGACGCCCCCGGGCAGCAATCGCGCTCAATAAATTTATTTTCATTTTCATTTCATTTCATTTCATTTCATTTCACATTGCTTAAGGCAACGTTGGTAATATTTATACCTGACAGGTGCCGGGTTTGACGCAAGTTTGCTGGACATAAGACGTCAATTAAAGATGTCACTAGGAAGTGACAGTTATCAGTTGCTCATTAGAGTTCCATTACTAATCAAAACATAGCAAGCGGGGATTTCCAGGTTTGCTAAGTTTTTATCTTGTTGAAGAACTCGGAGTGTTATCTAGGAATATCAGATAGTGACTGCTGCTCTGTCATTGCACTAATTGGTCGCAAAGGAAGTAGCAGTGAGTCATGCTGGAATGTGGCTCTGTTCGTGTGAGGCCAGAGATGACTTTTCAGAAAATCGTACTTGAACGGTTATGCCAATATAGGGAATAAATGGATTTATAGCCGAATAGGGGCATAAGGTCACAGTATCGATCAGGAACCTAGATAAGCACGCAACAGGTCCAGAATGCTTGGGATATCCACTTTGATGCATTTGTGAACCTGATTCGACAGCCAGTACCCAACCAGTATGTTTTGGACTTCAATGGCCAATGGTAACTAATGTTGATTTAGGAGACACACTAAAGTTGTAAGCCAGGCATTAAGGATGAGAGTTCAGAGAACTTCCCTTGCAAGGAGTAACACTTCTGTTATTGTAAAGTTAGCAGCTTTGGTGATGGCTGTTGGAATTGGGTCTTCTTTGTCAGAACTCTAAACATACCAGGTATAGCCTTGCTCTCTTCCTAGACCTTGTATAATGTTATTAAAAATTCTACAACTTCCACCAACTTCAGGCAGGGCTTGAGTATATTAATGTGTATGACTCCATAGTGGGTCATGAGTGGACCCAACACCAACAGAATAATTGATATAACTAATAGTATTCAGAGCAATATAGAAACTAGCTTTCTTGTCAAGTAGCTTTATAAGATTTTTTTTCAACTTCTTTTCATTGTGCATTTGAAATCTAGAAAAGAACAGTCAAACAAAACCATATTTTCACAAGACCAGAAGATGCCCCTTCCCCTTTTGACTGCAGTCTGACGCCTAGGGATAATACTAAGGTAAGGACTCTGTGGCTAGAAGTCTCTATCAGTTCAAATTTGTTGTCAGAAAGACCAATGAGAAGCTCTGGATCCACAGCTAAAGGTGCTGAAAGAAAGGAACGGACATCAGTGTGCATGGGTGGTGCTTATATGCAGCTCCACTCGGCACTTCGGGAACACCTAAAAGTACGCAGGAGTACTTCTTGTAAAGTTTCCAAATCCAGTTTGACACCTGGAGAATATGCATTAGGTGAGGAATCTGTGTTTAGAAGTAATAATCAGAAATAGGCATCCTCTAATTTGTTTCCAGCTTGATTGGCAAGGAGCATGCCAGTTTGGTTTCATGACAAGATTTAAGTCACTCTAATCACCAGAGAAACTGGACCTTGCTTCAGCACATGTACCACTGGGTAGTCTAAAGGTGCTTTGTGTGCTCAATCATGCCTAGGTCCAGAATGCTTGGGATATCCACTTTGATGCATTTGTGAACCTGATTTGACAGCCAGTACCCAACCAGTATGTTTTGGACTTCAATGGCCAATGGTAACTAATGTTGATTTAGGAGACACACTAAAGTTGTAAGCCAGGCATTAAGGATGAGAGTTCAGAGAACTTCCCTTGCAAGGAGTAACACTTCTGTTATTGTAAAGTTAGCAGCTTTGGTGATGGCTGTTGGAATTGGGTCTTCTTTGTCAGCACTCTAAACATACCAGGTATAGCCTTGCTCTCTTCCTAGACCTTGTATAATGTTATTAAAAATGCTACAACTTCCACCAACTTCAGGCAGGGCTTGAGTATATTAATGTGTATGACTCCATAGTGGGTCATGAGTGGACCCAAAACCAACAGAATAATTGATATAACTAATAGTATTCAGAGCAATATAGAAACTAGCCTTCTTGTCAAGTAGCTTTATAAGATTTTTTTTCAACTTCTTTTCATTGTGCATTTGAAATCTAGAAAAGAACAGTCAAACAAAACCATATTTTCACAAGACCAGAAGATGCCCCTTCCCCTTTTGACTGCATTCGTCCTGCATTTACAACAGACCGCACAACCCAACATAAGTCTTTGGAATGCAGCCCCTCTCCAGTATAATGATCCACCCTTCCACACGTGTGGCTGCCCATCTCGTATGTAAGTCACTGAGTATTGAGCTTTTTCACTCCCCTGTCCCGACATTTTAAGGTATTTTTGGGGGCATCCTCTGAATTTGTATACTGCCTCTTCAGCAAGTGAGTTATAGTCTATCCATCTCAACCATTTTGCCATGGGAGGCACCACAATGGATTTCTGATGACCCACAATGTTCTGTTTAGCAAACATAACTCAATCCCAACCAATAGCTTCTGCCCCCAATTCACATCCCACCTTGGGTACACACCCAGGACAGCCGATTTTGGATCACAGCTCTATCAGGATGTCGATCACTGTTTCAAGTATTACACACAGGTTTCAGCTATTTCGGATACATCCTGAGTCATTCTGCCTTCCTGTGTGCATACCTAATGGTCAAACTTTGTAGTGTAGTTCCTATATTCCCAATAGGCTCTGCGCATTGGGAATAGTGTGATAGTTTAGAAGTAGGACTGAAGTTGACTAGGTCTCTATTGAATATGTTAGACTTAATTGTGAATGCCAGCTAGCTCAGAGGTCACTAGAAACTTTCTTGAAAAAACAAGAAGGGATTAGTTTCTGACAACCATATAACATGACAACTTTGTTCCCCAAGAATAAGAAATATATCTTAAGAGTCGCGGAATGGCTATTTCACTCAGTCAATAGTGCATGCTTAGTTTCACCAGGGTTTTTGCAGAGAAATAGAGAGATGGGCGTTTTCAATAAAAAGGTTATTTATTAAGCAGTCTTCTTTCTCATGCAAGAGAAGTGAATTGCTACAATCGTAATACTTGCTATGAAGTAAAGTGCGTACAGTAAAAAGAGTATTATGAAATAATACTGTAAAAGCATGATATGGTTTCTAAGCAATAAGATACATAAAATAGATAAAATACATATAATGATAAATAATGACTAAAAGTAATCAACTGGTGCATCTAAAATACGTCTACCCCGGTGTACCTACCCTAAGTCTAGTACAAGGGAAGAAGTAAGTGAGGTGTAGCTTGAGTTAAATAGTTTCTGGCAAGAATCTATCCAAGAATTCTCTAAGGGTCTAATCAGCTCCATACCTTGGTTATAGAATGAAGGAGGTCTTGTATCACTCTCTCAGGACTCGATCTCCCAGTAACCCGCAAGGGTAGCAGGGAAACACTGGAGCTGGATTTCTCGGCAGGAGAAAAGACAGCGTCTCTCTCAGTGCGTCAGCTGGAGGATCGGCTTCCTTCGGCACTCCCTACAGCAGGGCGTCGAGCAAGTAGTTAGTCGATCTGATCCAAAACCACCGTGTGTTTGCAAGGGCAGATGTGGGTATATTTATACCTGGAAGGTGCTGAGTTTGACGTAAGGGTGGACATAATAACTTCACTAAGAACTTAAAGTTCTTTATACGCTCCAGGAGTTCTGGGACAAATCAATACTGAAGCAGGGGGAAGTCCCGTACTGCTGAAGGCTGGTTGTCTTCAAGAACTCGTTGTACTCTAGGAGTTTAGTGGAAGTAGCCATGCCATATTTTGACTGCATTGGCTGTGTCTAAATATGGTTATGATTCTTATGCCTATATAAGGATATGATAAGTTATACCTATATAAGGGCATGAATCGGGAAAATTACACTAGAGTCCTAGATTAGTTTACAGCAACTTATCTTCTGGTTATGGGACCGACGTAAACATTCATGTAATTTCCCTCACTGGTGTCCCCTGCAGGGGGGTGTTTATATTACCTACAGCCATTAGTCTCTCAAACAGAGAGCCCAAAATCATTATGTACCGACCCAGAGTATCCTGTATAATCTCTATGGCCACTAAGGGTACATTTTTATGCAGCAGGGTGGCCACACTTCTAGATGCCCTAGTAACTCCAGCATGATACACCCGGTTGAAGCCATATTGGACCAAGAAGGTACGTCAGTCCCCAAGCTGGTGAGTCTCCTGCAGTAGGAGCACTGCTGGAGCCAATATATGCATGTATCGAAGGAATGCTTATCCAGCAGGCCATTTACATTCCCTAACAACCTTACAGTGTATGTCGCTCACTAGTATAGTCATGGCGCCTAGTAAGTCATATGTGTCTGGAATATAGGAAAAAGCCTTGTGTGTGGCACTTGTGTGTAACAAAATCTAAACAACTGAACCTCAAATAACCCCTTCCATGAAATAATTTGGTTCTGGAAGCATCTTTCGCTCAAAAAAACAGCATTCCCAATAGAGACTATAAACTAACATAAAAGACAAATCTATCAAAGTCTGAATTGGCGGGGTAACTGTCTCTGCATAGGCCTCTCATTGCAGGAACAATGGTGCCCCAAACAACCACATTAAGTCAGTAGAGTAGAAGATTGAGGTGGAGGATCCGGGAGGGGGCAGGTAGCCTTTGCTATCATGGTTCCCCGGCAGGCAGCTAAATGCCCGGCTGCGGGGGAGCCACTCTCTCGCCTAGGTCGTATCCATCCGATGAGGTAGGCTACAGCTTCTGTGCACGGGTCGGCTCTCGTCGGTCACACCCGCTCCCACTTAGTTTCCTCTGCCACCTTTCTCTCTGGGGTGGGCCCTTCTGCCCTCATAACAGCAGAGGGTCCATCACTGTTGCTGGCAACTTCTTCCTCCTTCCTCCCAGTCCTATGCCATCTCTGGGTTTTCAAAGAAGAGTGATTTGCCTCGGAACTGCACTTTGAGTTTAGCGGGGGTAAATAAGCACATTTAAATGTTCATGGTCCTGAGTTTCTTTTTTAAACCAAAAAGGATATAAGCATGAGATGCACCTTGGTGGAGGTGTCGGGAATAACATCACCTTAGAGTCTGCAAAGGGGAATATCTTGTAGGCAGTGGGCCTGTCACAGTATGGTGTCCCTGTCTGCATAGTACAGTGCTCTATGAGTCCTCTCTAGAATGAAGCAGGAGGACAGTAGCTAGCCCAGGATCCATACCTTAAACCTATCTGTAAAGAATGTCTATGGTTGCTGACCCTCTACACCCTCCGCAGACCCACCAGGTGCAGGTTATTTCTGTGAGATCTGTGCTCCCATCCTTTATACGGTGTTTGAGGAGTTCTGTCAGCTTCTTCAGTCTTTGGAGCTCTTTACTGGTGGTGCCAGCCACATATTCCAGAGAGGAAATGAACCCCTGTTCCTGAGTAGTTCTCACTGATAAATTTGATAGATCATTGCGTAGGAGGGAGACCTCCACCCCAAACCCACCAATCTTGTAGTTGAGATCTTTGTGGGTATCAATCACCTGCAGTATAGTAGCCAGTGAAACAGTCTCCTCCTGCAGCTGGGGAGCCTTTTCCTGTGTCTGCTGTTTAGTATACTTGTCTATTCAGCTGTGGCTCCCTGTCATCTTATCTTTCACCATTTTGATGGGTTGGTTCAACGGATTCCAAGGTGGAAGTCCATTTGAACTGCAGTCTTCCTCCAGGCTGCTGTGCCCCAGACGCAGACATTGAACCATCAGATTCGAGGCCCTACTATGTTCCCCTGCAGTCCTCAGGTGCGCTTGGTGGGTGTAGGAGATGGGAAAAGGGCAGATCGGGTGCCTCCTCCCAGGAGTCCCACCTCTCCTTGCAACACCACAATGTTCAGGGGCCACTGCCTCCACAGGAGTCTCTCTGTGTCCTTAGGGGCGTCAGCCCAGCTGCTCCTCATCTTGTGGCACCGCCAACAACAGGCCTAGAATCAGGAAAAAGGGAGGGACCTGACACGCCCCAACCACAGCTGCAGCAAACCCAGCAGACACCAATCACGTCGGCTGCACCCACCTAATGCATCAGGGAGGGCACTAGGGTGTTCGTTGGGGGCTTCTACCTCTCTGCATTTAGAGTTCCACAGCGGGTTGAAAGGAAAGCCTATGCTTGGCACGTGCTACTCCAATCGCCATGATTTGCAGTTTATATATAGCACAAACTTGACCCGAAGGTATTGGAGCACTTTACATGAGCACCAGTTACATTACACAAGGACACTTTCATTTTTTATGCACAGTTAAATTAAGTGATTTGCCCAGGTTCACAGGATGCAAGATTTGAACTTGGTTCCCCAGTTCTTAAGTCGTCAGCCCTGGCCATAGGGCCATATCCTCTCAGGTCTGCCACTATCCTCCTTGTTACAGCTTTGTACCTCAAGGGATCTTGTTTGACTTCTTTTAATACTGTCCCCAAGTGAGAGTTGGCGTCTGTTTGTAGTGTCTGCCCGGATGGAAGCTTGGTCCTCTTCTTCCATTCCTTTCCGGCTGAGTCTCGAATGTTGCAGAAGTCTTCAGTGCTGGGCCCCTGGACACTGGTCTTCTGTTTCTGACCTTAGTCTGAGATTCTCTAGTGCATGTACGTGTTGTTGAGAGATGAGCATTTTTCAGAGACCTCCTCTGCACCTGGCTGAAGCTTATTGGGGCAGTCCTGCTTTTCCTCATCTACGAGAGAGAGGAGCATGTGCACTACATGACTTAGATTCTCCTATTTCTGTGTCCATTAGCCCATGCCTCAGGGTCATTTTGTATATAGGAGAGCAAAACCAGTATGCAGTTCCTCACAGTGAGTGCAGGATTTTAAGTGCTTAATGCGTAATGATCAAATGCAACCGCGAAGTCAGGATGGTGTGGAGAGGAAACCTCTCCTTCGGAAAAAGACCCTCACACACCCAGCCAGCTAGGTGTCTTGATTCATCATGAAATGAAATGAAAGGGGTTTTGTAAAGCGCGACTGCTACCCATGGGCGTCCAAGCGCTATTGTAACGGAGAGTGCTATGAGGAGGGGAGCTGGGGTAGGTTAGTTGCTGAAAAGGAAGGTTTTAAGATCCTTGCGAAAGGATGCTAGGTTGGGGTTCGATCTGAGGTTTAGGGGGAGGGAGTTCCATAGCCTAGCGGCGTTGAGCGTGAAGGACTTTCCTCCTGCTCTTGACCTCTTGATCCTGGGGGTTACTGCTAGGAATGTGTTAGTGGATCGGAGTTGTTTGCCGGGGCGGTAGAGGGAGAGCAGGGAGTGGTTGATTTTGGGGCTGGTTCTCCAGAATGCTTGGTGGGATATGCACATGGCTTTGAATTTTATTCTCTCCCTGACAGGGAGCCAGTGTAGGTACCTCAATCCAGGTGCCACTGATTCTCTGCGTGGAATCTGGAGCAGCGTGCGTGCAGCGCAATTCTGGGTCCGTTGGAGTTTTTGCAGCACATATTCTGGTGCCCCTAGGTAAAGCGCATTGTTGAAGTCCAATCGGGATTGGATTAGACCTTGTATGACGATTTGTCTGGCTTCAAAGAGGAGGAGTGGTAGAATTTTCTTCAGCATCCTGATAATCCCGAAACAGGTCTGCTCCTTATCGGGTCGGCGGTGCAATACCCGATCAGGCTCACGTGATGGGGCCTACTTGGCGGAGATCTTTTTTCCTTTTATGCCGGTGGGTGAGGTGCGTTTGAGGGCCCTAGGTGAGTGTAGGTGTAAGTGGAGTTGGAGTGAAGTTTAATAAAATAGGGTAGGAGGTCCACCCAAAACAATTTTAATGACTATGGTCTCTATCCTAGTTAAAATTATATACAACAAAGACGCATATCTTCACTCTAAGGATGTGGAGTATACGTGCTTGTGAATTGAGGTCAACAAGTTTCTCGCCTTTCAACCTATTGGATGGCGATTCATCAGGACCAGAGGGATCTACCTACACTTTTTGGTAGTGGTCAAATGGGAGTTTAGAGTTTATAAGTGACCATCAATACAGCACCCTAAAAAGTGGTACCTAGTAGATCATATAAACACAACCCTCATGGGGTCACAACTATGTAACAGCAGTATCGGCTCGTGTAGACACTCAAAAGTAGTGTTGTGCTGTGCTCAGCCCAGGGGGAGGATCCTACCCCCATGAAGCCGGTTCATTTTGCATACAGAACAGGGTCTCTGACAGCTTTTCTTCCCTATTTGCTCCTTGCTAGGTTTGGGGCTTGAGGTCTGCTTCTACTTCCTGAGGCCCTTCTTTTGGCTTCCTTGTCCCTTGGTCTTTTGTTTTGGGCTACTGCATGAGGTTTGGTGCCTCTGGCAACCATGGGTTTACCTGTGCTTCCTGCTGGACTCAAGGCTTGGGGATTACCTCCAGCCTCCTTCAGTCCTTTTCTTGCGCACCTATATCTCTTTGATACTTTGTTCTAGGCCACTAGTCACATGACTCCCTAACACTGGCCATTTTGTCTTCCCCATGTGGTGCTTGATGGGTTTGGGATTTACTAACTGTCCACCTCCCTTCCCTACTTGTTTATCTGGTGTCTCTTGAAAAGAGGTTTGGTTGCTCTGGCTAACCTGGCTCTCCTCTCAGTTGAGCTTGGGGTGTGGGGATTGCCTTCTCCCTACATAGTACATTTTCTGGATTCTTTTTCTCCTTGGGCTTTCACTCTAGTTATGTTGGGAGATGGTTTGGGGCCTTTGAATGTCTTAGGTTCTCTTGAGTTCTCGGTTGGGCTTAGGCATTACCTTCTTTGTGTCTGAGTTCTTCTCTTAGGCCCTAGTTCTTTGGCATTTGTTCTGCTTCACTTGTTGCTGTGTTTGGGACTCTCCCCACCCTAGCTTCCCCTTGTGCACCCGGTTAGGCTACCTTATTCCTGTCAGGATCCTTCTCAGGCGCCACTCACCTCCTTTATCCTTTATTATGGATGGATTTGCTGGAGCAAGGTTTTCTAGGCTCTCTTTGTGCTCCTTGCAGGGCATGGAGTGTCTGGATTGCATGTTTGTCTCTCTGGATCCTAATTTTGGGTTCTTTGGTCTTTCTTCATGGTCTGCTGAGGTGAGATTTGGGGGTGTTCACTACTAGACTCCATTCATGCTTCATGCTGGAATTAAGGATTGCCTTAACCCTGCCAGGATTTTTCTCCTGGGCCTAGTTCCATTGGCCATTTGTCTGGTTTGGTTCTATTTGGTGATTATGCTCTCATTGCCTTATCTTTTTTCTCCCTTCTGGGCCTGAACTGTCTCTGCTAAATTGGGATGTTTCCCCTTTATTTGGAGTGTCAGGAGTTTTGAATGTTAGTCTTGGATCCCTATCAGATCCGGCTTATGTGCTGGGGTGTTTTGCCTGGTACCCCTTGAACCAACTGAGGGGATGGAGAATGTTTTTCTGTTTGCCTGGGTTATTCTCCTGGCCCTTCTTTCCTTGATCCTCTATTCTGGCCAGTTTTTGGGAATGCTACGTGATTCTGTTCACTCTGCCTTTCTTTTGCCCTCTTTTGAGGGTTCCAGTAATTTCTGCATATTGGCCTTGGGTGTTGTTGGACTTGGCCCTTTTTGCAGGGTCATGCCTGAACTTTTAGCCTTCCTCCTGTATTTTTTCTGACCTGTTGTTGGCTATCAGACCCTAGTACAGTGCACTGCGTGTGCCCAGGTCTTGTAAATCAAATACTGCTGGTGGGCTTGCGATTCAGAAAAGGGGGTGGTGATGGACAGAGTATCTGAATTAAGCAGAACACTCCTACCCAGTCAACAGATCAGGGCTTGATCCATCACCGTTTTTTAGCTCACTGCATCATCCCAGCTCAGAACCTGGCTACATGCAAATTAGTCTGTCCCTGGCCCAGGGCATCATGGGAACACTGGGTAGGAGTGTTCTGCTTAATTCAGATACTCGGACGGAGCGGCGGGTGACCCTTCTTGGCCAATCCGGGGCGACCAATATGACTTGGGCCCGGTCTTGGCGAATCTTCCTCAGAACACGAGGAATCAAAGGTATGGGAGGAAACGCGTAAAGGAGTTGATTTCCCCAACTCAACTGAAACGCGTCCCCCAAGGCTCCTTGCATCGGATACTGGAGGCTGCAGAATGACGGGCAGTGAGCATTCTCGTGAGTGGCAAACAGGTCCACCCGAGGAGTCCCCCAAGTCTGAAAGAAGTGACGAACCACCTCCGGGTGAAGCCTCCACTCGTGGTCGGCAGGGAATTGCCGACTGAGACTGTCTGCACGAACGTTCAGAACTCCAGCCAGATGATTTGCCATCAGACAAATCTGGTGGTCCTGAGCCCAGGACCAGAGACGCAGAGCCTCTCTGCAGAGACACTGCGACCCCACACCTCCCTGCTTGTTGATGTACCACATCGCGGTCGTGTTGTCCGTTAGGACTTGGACCGACTGACCACAAAGGGAAGGGTGGAAGGCCTTGAGCGCCAGACGTATCGCCCGCAATTCTAGAAGGTTGATGTGAAGCAACCTTTCCTCTGGAGACCAAAGACCCTTGACCTCCAGGTCCCCCAGATGAGCACCCCACCCTAGAGTGGAAGCATCCGTAATCACTGTGGCTACCGGAGGAGGCAGCTGAAAAGGCTTCCCCTGAGACAGGTTGCCTTCCACGCCCCACCAAGACACATCCGCCGCAGCTTCTCTGGAGATCCTCACTGACTCCCTGAGATCTCCGTTGTGCTGATACCACTGCCTGAGGAGGCACCACTGGAGCGCCCTCATGTGCCAGCGTGCATGGTTGACCAACAGAATGCAAGAAGCCATCAGACCGAGCAGGCGAAGGACCTTCAGGACTGAAACGAGAGCTCCATTGCAGAATAAAGGAATCATCTCCTGTATGTCGTGAATCCTTTGTGGAGGAGGGAATGCACAACATACAGTAGTGTCCAGTACTGCACCTATGAACAGGTTGCGCTGGGAGGGCACCAGGTGAGATTTGGGCACATTTATTGAAAAACCCAGCCTGAACAACAACTGGGTTGTCTCCTGCAGGTGATTAAGCACTTTCTCTGCCGACTCTGCTTTGACCAGCCAGTCGTCCAGATAAGGGAATACAGGAATCCCGACCTTCTGAGATGCGCCGCCACCACTGCCATCACCTTGGTGAAGACTCGAGGCGCAGTAGTAATCCCAAATGGCTGGACCGCCAACTGATAGTGCTGCGATCCCACCGTAAAACGGAGATACTTCCTGTGCGACTTCAGGATAGGGATGTGAAAGTACGCATCCTGCAAGTCGACCGACACCATCCAGTCTTCTTCCAGCAAAGCCTGAAGAACCTGAGCAAGGGTGAGCATCTTGAATTTCTCCTGCTTTAGATAAAAATTCAAGATCCTGAGATCCAAAATCGGACAAAGTCTGCCATCCTTCTTGGGGATCAGAAAATACCGGGAGTAGCATCCCTGTCCTTTTTCCTGCTCCGGGACCACCTCTATTGCACCCTTCCTCAATAGAGTTTGAACTTCCTCCTGCAGGAGTAGCAGATGTTCCTCTGAGCAATATCCCTGGCAAGGAGGGTAATTGGGAGGGAATTCCCGAAAGGGAACGGCATACCCATTTTCTACGAGATTGAGAACCCAAAGATCTGATGTAACCGATTCCCAATCCCGTAGAAAGTGAGTAAGCCGACCCCCCACCGGACCCACATGATCCTGGATGGCGGATCTAGGGCTGCTTTTCTGTGGCTGGGGGGTTGGAGGAGGTGGAATCGGCCTGACGCCCTCGAGAACGCGCCCTTTGCCTTCCCCTGTACGATTTATACAAGGTGTTTGGCTGCTGCTGCTGCTGATTCTGCTGCTGTCCTTGTCTAAATGTACGAAAGGAAGAGCGACCAAAGCCTCTGAATTTCCTGGCCGTAGAGCCTCTTACTTGCAGACCAAGAGATCTAGCAGTGGCCCTGCTGTCCTTAAACCTCTCCAAGGCCGAATCTGCCTTTTTGCCAAAGAGTCCTTCTCCATCAAAAGGCAGGTCTAGCAAAGCAGATTGCACATCAGCAGAAAAATCTGAAGATTTCAACCATGCTGAACGCCTTGTGGCAACAGCAGTGCCCATGATCATCGCCACAGAATCTGCAGTATGAAGGCCGCTCTGAATAACCTGACGAGCTGCCGCCTGAGTTTCAGATAAAACTTCCTCAAAGTCACCTCTGCAGTCTTCAGGAACCTTTGGGATCAATGGCCGTACTGAGTCCATAAGAGCATGGATATATCTTCCCATAAGGCAAGTGCCATTTGTTGATTTTAACGCCATACTCGCGGAAGAGAAAGTCTTCTTGACCACCTGATCCTGCTTTTTAGCCTCCTTGTCACCAGGAACTTGGGGAAAAGCACCTACTGACTTCTTGGAACATGCCGCTTGGATCACCAAACTTTCAGGAGAAGGGTGTGTCGACAAAAAGGCAGGGTCCTCAGGAGCCACTCTATACCTCCGAGCCACACCTTTCGAGACTGCAGGAGCAGAAAGAGGCTTCTTCCACACCTCCATGATGGGATCAGTCAAAGCATCATTAAAAGGGAGCAAGGGCTCCACTGCCGAGCTCGGAGAATGAAGAACCTCAGTAAGCAGATTCGACTTAAACTCAACAGTAGGCAATTTTAAACCTAAAAGTCCCGCTGCTTTTTTCATCACCACGTGATATGGCTGAACATCTTTAGACGGCACATCAGAGCCTGATGGCAAGACCCACTCTGGAGAAAACTCAAGTCCACTAGCCTCTGCTAGATCCTCAATATAATTTTCATCCAGCTCACCTTCTTCCAAGTCAGAATGAGACTCACAATACCTCTGCTCTTCCAGCAGACGTCGAGCCTCCCTTCTAGATCTCTGCTTTACACGAAGTGCAGCCGGATCCACTGTTGACTCCGACGGCGCCGGAGCCGACGTCGGAATCGAACTCGAAGGCTTAGAAGGGTGTTCCAAAGACTTGCTTGGAGCGGGCGACTCCGGTGCCGGAGTCGTCGACTTCGGACGAGCCGGCGTCGACCTCGGTGGAGCCTGGTACTGCCACAGCGGGGTCGGAGCCAGCAAAAACGGCATAAAGGGTGCCGGGCGTATGAATGAGGCACCCCCAAGTTAAATGCCATTGGACCCATAGGACCTGAAGGCGCTACAGAGGGGTACCAAGACTTAGAGAAAACATCATACATAGCGTTAAGAAACGCTGAAGGATCCTGACCTGGAGTAGGAAAAGGTGGATGCTCAGGTCGATCTCGAGGTAGATTCGAATCTGTCTCAACAACAGGATTCGAACTCTCAACCTCCACAGGAACCTCCTCTTCCTCTTCCTGCACCGGAGACGGAGCCGGAGTCGGATCGGGTGCCGGAGTCGGTGAATGTACTGGCGACTCCGAAGGCGAAGCCTCGCCCTCCTGATCCGAAACCTCTTGTGGAGGAATCACCTTGGACTTAATCTTCTTGGGTGATCTCGATCTCGAGCCAGACTTATCACCAAAATGACGTCGGGGCTCATGTCTCCTCTTCTTGTGCTTCCTTCGCGACCTCGAAGCATGATCCGAGGAAGACCTCGAAGCTGACGCCTCCCTCGACCTCGACCTCGACTTCTTCGAATGGGACTTCGAAGTTTTTCTTTCTTTATCGGCCTTCAGCTTAGCCACAAGAAGTTTAGACTCCCTTTCTCGCAGGGCCTTTGGATTCATTTTTTGACACGACGAACACCCATCCACGTCGTGGTTGGAGCTCAAGGACCAAATACAGTCCTGGTGCGGGTCCGTAACGGACATCATTTTTCCACATTCCCTGCAGGGCTTAAAACGCGTCTCCTTTGTCGACATAATAACGAACAAAGTGACAAGAGAACTGGAAATAACGAAGAAATACAGCTACAGAGTAACCCGAAGCTACAGAGTATCCCAAAAACCGTTAGCGTCGACGACGCGGAAAAAAGGGAACTGATGTCATCACGCCGGCGTGGGCCTATTGTAGGCGTCGGTGACGTCAGCGGAGTCGCGAGCGGAGCCGTGTCTCTGTGACGTCCTATCCACGTCGGCGCGAGGCTACGAAAAGAATTTCCGAATGTTGCTGACGCAAGGGGGATATTCACATGGTGAGGAATCCACACGGCAGATGTATCCATCAGAAAGTAGTTTTTTTCCTGCCTAACAATCCAAGTCAGCCTCTGCTAGGTTGTGTATTCCTTGTCTGGTTTGTGAGTGACAGGGGCTGGGGTCTCCGGGAGACAGAGTGAGTCAGCACAGGGCTTAATAGACCCATCTGCATGTAGAGTGGTGGGAGGAGTTGCCCCTGGGCCAGAATAGGGCTGTACCTGCCTTCCACAATGCTGGCTCCACCTGCTGTGGTGTGTCTGATGACCCTGGCCCACACTGTCAAAGGAAAGAAGGAGTTGTGTAAACTAAGTGCTCGAGGAGTGCACAGAACTGGTTTGGACTGGGCACAGGCACTCTCTACCTTCAAAGACAAAGGATTTTGGTTTATAAAAGAGGGGACCCAGAACTTTAGATCACTTCTGGGAATCAAGACAACCCTTTGCCAAGGGGAAGAACCAAGGAAACTGCAAGGAGGAGACTGCCCCTGTGATGTGCAGTTGGGGTTGGCCTGCAGTAGTTACTTTATTTGCAAAGAAAAGGAGAAAAGGAACTTTGTGTGTACTTTTGAAATCTTGAAGAAGAATCTCCAAGGGCTTAAACTGAGCTTGCCTCCTGCCTGAAGTCTCAGGGATACAAGACTTGACCACCAGCTCCCCTGAATTCCCTTGCTGTGGAATTCTGCCTGCAGAGAGGTGTCTACAGTTATTTGTGCCCTCTGAGAACTGCGAGTCGCTGGGAGCTGGAAGCGTGACACAAAGAGGAGAAGTGTGTTGCCGCCGCAGCAGTTGCCATTGCATCGCCAAAGAAGTGTGCCGCCGCTGCAGCTGTTTGCCATCGCATCATCGACGAAGCATGGCGCATCACTGGAGAAGCGCGTCGCAGGACCTGTTGCGGCTCAGAAGTTATCGAGTTCGCCGCACGACCGTCGAGCGTGCACGAATCACATCCAACATTGTCACATCGTATAGAGACGCCATTTTCTTGCATCGCACCGATCGTGACATCGCATCGAGGCACCATCTTGTCGCATCGCACCGGATCACAGTAAGAAACCAACGCATCATCCCTTCTCCACTAAGGAACCGACTCATCACCTCCCCTGCGCTGTAGTAAGGAACCGACGCTTCACCTCCCCCGAAGCCAGGAACCGACGCATCACCTACCCTGCGACCCTTTTGTTTGTATTGCGTGACGCATCCAAGATACTTTGAGATTGAAGTGTCACATTTACCATCTACATTGAACTGAACTATTTTCCACCATTTTAAAGCCTATTTTTGATTACAGTATTGTGGATTTTTGTTGTTTGGTCTTGTGTTAAGTCTAATAAAGATTACTTATTTTTCTAAACTGGTGTGGTGTGCATTTGTAGTGTTTTCACAGTATTACTGTATGTGTTCACAAATGCTTTACACACTGCCTCTGAGTTAAGCTTGTCTGCTCGTGCCAAGCTACCAAGGGGGTGAGCAGGGATTATTTTAGAAGTGTACTCCCTTACCCTGACTAGAAGCAAGGGTCCCTTTTTGGTCAAAGGTACCTACCAATGCCAACTAGAAATCCCACAGGTGTCATGATTGTCATCAGCAACATCCAGGGACCAGTAACACAGCCAGTACGTGACTGGGCATACCAAAAGGAAATGGGTATATAAATGGCTTCCTAGAATAGTTTGAGTTGGGGAGCATTTTCTATGAACCTTGCTTTGAATGATGCCCCCTATTTTGTTTTGCTTAATTAATGTGCATCACGGACATTCAGTATGCAGACTGACACGCTGTCACTACAGTCCGAGACTTAACATTATGAAAGTGAAAATACCAGCACTCTTATTACACTCCGTACTTTGTATCTCATGAGATCTGTGGACAGAACCGCCATCTTGGACAAATGCAATATATGTGGCTTACAAACACAACGGATGTTGGAATGCATTGAGGAGAACTACCACACAGAACTGCTTGTTCACAGTCCTCGAGGATGTCTTCTCTGTCTTGGATGTCATTTTATTTTTGTTTCTTCATGAACATCTGCATTTCTGATTGAATCACTCTCTCCTTCTTGCATTTCAGGTTGAAATTTTCCAACGCAAGGAAAACGGGCGTTTCAGGTTTCCCTTTAAGGTGAATGAGATATAACAACAACTGAGAAGGATCTGAAATTATATTTCGACTTTTTACTCTGTGAGCATATCACTTGGAGAAAACATTTAAATTGTGAGGTGGATGAAGATATACATAATATTATATCATTAAGTGTGTAGTTAAGGTGTCACATATTCTTCTTCTTTTTTTTTCATCTCATCTAGAGAGAATTTGTGACTGCAGAACAAGGTATATACAGATGGAAGACATTTTGATTTTTTTTATATATGTGAACACAGTATGAACACAGATTATTATTTCCTCTGGTAGAGTAGTTGGCAGTTACAAAGAAGGGCCCTAGTCAGCTTTATCCAGTTTGAGCAGCTAGCTGCCTACTGACAAAAAAGGCTGCGTCTTAACAGTGATGTCTTCTCTTCCCAACCTTCTTTCCCCATCAGAATTCACTTACCTTCCTGTTCCTTTGGGGAGGGCTGTGGAATCTTGGATATCAGATGGAGTATCCAGAGGATTATTGGAATTCCTTCAGAGGCGCTACAGTCGATCCTTCATATTGGACACCTATCAGTTTGATTGTCTATTCGATGTACGTTGCCTGGTATCTTGTGTAGTGGTTCCTTTTCTGAGTTCACACCCCCCCCCCACCCCCACTCTCCTTTGTGAGTTGTTCCTCAACTTGCCTCCCTACTCGTGCTCACTGATAAGTTGTGAGGCTTAGGAATCTGGTGCCTGGGATTTCTCTCTTTTTAGTCAGGCTTCTCTATTGGCATGTGTGGTTCAGCAAGTTGCTTCCTTTGGACCTCGGTTCCTGGTAGGGCTTAATAGGCACCCCTTGAGCTTCTGGGTGTGGAGGTTGCTTCTCGCATTGTGTTGTGCAATTTCCCTCTGGTGGGGTTTAATTGTTTTTATCAGGTTAAAAGGTGCTGTCTTTGGGGGGGCGTGGCTTCGAGGGCGAAGATGGCGGACGCGGCTCTGTAGAGCTCCTGCCGGCCTGACATTTATCCGCTTAATTATCCTGGCCCTGAAACCTTTACTCCATCTGTTGTTGTGGAGGTGGCTGCCGGAGACAGGGGGTGCCCGTTGGTGTGGTCGTTGGGGCCCCTGACCGCGTTTGGAGCGGCATTTGGTGGCGGTGCCTGCCGGGCCTACTCGCCGCGTGGTGAGCCGGGACCTCAATTTTTGTCCCGCCCGCCGACCGGCTCTGGGCGCCGGGCGAACTGCAGGCGGCTGAGCCCGGGTGGCTGAAGCTGGGTCGCCGGAAGAGTGGTGACGGTGCACCCTGCCGCTGATACATCCTGCGGAGTAGCGACCTTGCGAGACGACGACACGGATCCGGAGGTCGCCCAGTATCTACTTATCTGCCGGTGGCGAGGTGCTTGTGGAGTCGACGGCGCCCTGCCGGCCGGGATAGGCGGACTGGCTGGGCCACATCGGCGGCCTTGACTCTGGGCCCGAGATTGGCAACAGCTGCGCCTTGGCGGAGCGGAGCTGCCCGGGTGCCTGCTTGTAACTTGACGTGCTGGTGGCAGGTGGTTGCCACGCGGTCTGGTGTGATCCGAACACTCCGGCCTGGGCCCGAGTGGTGGACATTCTAGCTGTGCGAACCCCTGTACGGGTGTGTGTCGCCTTACTGCCTCTGCCGGAGCCATGACTAGGGGCGGGGGTGGCACGACCGCCACCAAGCAGGGGACCATCGATAAGTTCACTGGCCCTGGAGGGGGTGCCGGGACAGTCGGAGGAGGCCAGAGCGCCGGGCCGGACAACGCGGCGTTGATGGCGGCCATTACGCAGTCCCGCGACATGTTGGATGCAAAGATTGGCGCGGTCGGTGCCGATGTGATGCTGCTGCGTCAAGATCCCCGCAACGCGGTCGCCCGCATCACCGAGACAGAGACCAGAGACACAGCAGTGGAAGGAGATGTTGGCGCCCTTAAGAAGAAAGTTGCGGACATGGAGAGGATTCAGAAGGGCCTGGCGCTTCGCGTGGAAGATGCAGAGGGGCGGGCGCGACGGAATAATCTGCGTTTTGTCGGCTTTCCGGAGGACTGTGAGAAAGGGCCCATGGATGCATTCCTGGCACGATGGTTGGAGGGCTGGCTCCCCCCGAACACCCTGTCGCGCTGCTTTGTAGTGGAGCGCGCACACAGAGCCCTGACGCAAAACCACCGGCTGGGGAGCGGCCTCGCCCGATCATCGCCAAAATCCTGAACTTCCACGACAGGGACGCCATACTCCAGGAAGCACGGCTCAAAGACACCTTGCTGTACGACAACCATAAGATTATGATCTTCCCGGACTATACCAAGCTGGTCCAGCAGCAGCGACACTCATTCCTGGCGGCAAAGGTCAAGCTGCGTGGCCTAAAAATCCAGTACTCGCTGCTCTACCCGGCCCGCCTCCGGGTGATCTTCAATTCCAAGACTCATTTTTTCGACTCGCCAGAGGCCGTCTTCAGGTGGACCGACGAGTCGGTCAGGCTCCGACCAAACGTCCAGCCGGGGTTGCATTCCGGGCCCTCGCGCAGCTCGTCTCAAGACCGGAGCGACCCGCCCGGTAAAGGAAAACGTCATCGCAAGTCCCGCTCGCAACGGAGGTCCTTGTCCCGAGACCCCCTTTTGGAGGACACACAGCCCGACACGGACCAATCTAGCAAGGAATCCTGATCATCGTACGATATGGACGTCTGCTAATTGCCTTTGATCTGTAGCTGTCCATTGAGGCAGCCAGAACTTGGATGGTGGAACGGACATTAACTGGTGCAGTATAGACTTATGTTTTGGCAAGTTTATGGGGCCCTCGCGGGCTAGTATATATGTTTGGTGCCTTGCTTATGGACCTGATGCTTGTGGGATGGGGGTTCGGGCACGATTTGTGGGCTGCCTCCTCATGTTGGGGTTGGGGGTGGTTCTAGGGGTGCGCCCTGTTGGTTAGTGGGGGGACTAGTTGGGATCCATTGGTATGGCTGGCTTTAGGCGCTATGTTTTGGGCCTGAAGCACCGCATGACGCGACAGATACTTCACTGTTCTCTGAGGTATAGGGGTGGGGGGGGGGGGCGGGGGTGTTTGGTTGTTTGGGGGTTGGGGCTGGTCGAGGGGGGTGGTGGGGGTCGGGACTGTTCTATGTGAGGTGCACGTGATTCATATATTTGCAATTGGGGTGTTGGGGACCTGGGTCGGGTTCCGGGGGTCGCAGAGACGTGCCCATCGTGACAATGGCTGATGCCCCACGACCGGTACTTCCTAGTACCTCTATGCGGATTCTGAGCTGGAATGTCCGGGGGCTCCTGGACAAGATCAAACAGGGGGCTGTGCTCCGCTGGGCGAAAAGGGATTTGGTGGATGTGCTCCTCCTTCAGGAAACACACATGTTGGGTACTAAAGCATTGAGTCTGCAGCGGTTTGGCTTCCACCAAGTGTTTCATGCCGGGTTTACAAGGGGCTCGAGGGGGGTGGCCATTCTTGTCCACAGGCGGTTGTCCTATACTCATGAGCGTCACTGGCTCGATCCTCAGGGTCGGTTTGTATTTGTGCAGGGGAGGATTGGCGTGGAACCGGTGGTGTTTGGCAGTGTGTATGCCCCTCCCCCGCTGCAGTGGTCCCTAGCGGAGAAACTGTTTGCCTTGTGGACTGAGCTTCCCCATTCCCTGGCGGTGATTGGAGGTGACTGGAATGATGTGGTGGACATGAATTTAGACAGGCAGAGGGGGCAAGGGGTCGCGGCTGTGGCCTCGCCTACACGGTTGAATGCCATGATTGATGGACTGGGATGGGTGGACGTGTGGAGGCATCTGCATGCTGGGAAGCGGGAGTACACGTATGTTTCTGCAGTGCATGGCTCCCTCTCACACTTGGATTCTGTGTTCGTGCCGGGGGCCTTCCTTGACAGGGTGAAGGGGGCGGCGATCCACACAGTGTGGTCTTGTGGGAGATTGACCAGATTCTGGGCTGGGGTCTGGGACTGCCTATCGGAGGTGTTGGGGTGGGACCTTCCCCGTACCCCTAGACTGGGCCTCCTCCATGTCCTGGAGAACGTTGGGGGCAACATATACAAGCGACATCTTTTGCTATTGGGGCTAGTGGTGGCCAAGCGGGATCTGGCTCAGGCCTGGAAAAGTGAACGTGCCCCCCACTCGGCGCATGGAAGGCGGGATTGGACTTTCTCATGGGGCTGGAGCTGCCTGTCTTTGAAGCCAGAGGGGTCCCCGAAAGCACTACAAAATTTGGAAATGGTGGGCGGACTACAGGGGGCTTACTCTTGACCCCCCGATTGACATTGATGATGTACTGCCTCCTGATGTGGACCCTGTACCTTAGGTTGTTGGCCGACACCTACATTGCTTTCCATCTAATGTTGCTACTCTGTGAACACGTGCACTGGGCTAGGGTGGGATAAGGGGTGAGTAGTTGGGGAAGGGTGTTGGGGGGTATTTTTGGGGATGGGTGGGGCAGGGGTGGGATTGGGTTTGTCTCCTAAAATCTGGGTTCATTGTCATGCCATTACCTGCATACTGTTGACAGTATCCTCCTGATTGTGGAGAGCTGTATTGATACTTGCTTGAACTCTCAATAAATACGGTTTTGAAAAAAAGGTGCTGTCTTTTATGCTTGTTGCAATGACAGCTCTATTTTCTACATCAAAGTGGATGTTTCTATTGTGGGAGGAACCACTTCGGAACAGCTTGAGCATCTAGATGTGAAGGTTGCTTTTTGTATGGTATGGTGCATATTTAATCTGATGGAGAATAATTCCTTTTATTGTGTTAAAAATGTGCTGCATTTTATGCTTATTGCAATGGTCGCTCTGTTCTCTACATCAGAGTGTCTATCTCTGATGTGGGAGAAACCACTTTGGTAGAGGAGACTTCTTCAGCAGAATTTATGCAAGTTCCATCATCAGGGCAGGACAGGCCATTCTGTCGCTCTGGTATTTTCCCAGTTGGATGCAGGCTAGGTGGCTGCTTTCTGGATAGGATAGGTGGCCATTGCACAACCATGCTCCAGTGGAGCAATTCTAATCAGAACATCCCGCAGTGTGGGGCTGGTTTCACCATTTCTGCTTGGGCTGACTTTTGTTTTCACTTTGGCATTTCCTAGCATCGGATGTTGAAATGTAAGCCACCAAATGCTACCAATGAGGGTACATCGTCACTACCCACATCTTTGGTCGGCCTCACATGAAGGGGGTTTTACCAAGTATGTTAGTAAAAATGTGAATCAGATATGAGAAGTGTTAGGTGGAGAAACATCCACAATGCACATAAGTTTAAGTCAGGCGGCTTGACAACCATAGGCATGGATGGGGATATTTTTTTTTTAAAGATTCCGTTAACCTGATGCTTTAAGGCCCCTAATTTAAAATCCTGGTAAATCTGGAAAAAATATTCTAATTACTCTTGTGCGTTGAAGACCTCCAATCACACTGGAAATAAAAGTGTCTAAATTTAGGTAAATATATTTTTCTACTAATCCTGATAATTTCCTTACAACTGCTAACTGTTCAGTTCCTATAGTCTATTAATAGCCACTCCTCATTTGACAGTATAATCTAACCATGAGCCCAATATATGAGGCCAAACTTTAACTTCTAAATTAAACACTTTTATGCTAGATGAGTTCTAGGGAATGCCTGATTTTGTTGTGAATACATTTTAAGCTCAATGTACAAAGAACATGTTAGACGCTACACAATTAGACATAAAAAATGTTATCAGATTTAAGAAAGAACACAGATACTTAGTCGTTTAAAAACACTGGCTTCAATAAAAGTAGTTCAGTCTTACCTTTCTTTGAAGTCTTTCGTTTTGGCCGTTCTGATTCACGTTCTGAAAGACCAAAATGTTTTGTTATTAAAGTTGAGGCTAATTTAGTCTGTGGACACTGAGGGAAACAGTATATCAAATAGAGTCTCTATGAGCTGTAATGTCAAGAAAGCCAATGATCTAAATGGAATGGAAACCCCATCCACAAGGAGTATATATAGTTTGGATGTTGAAGGAAATTGCTTGGTAATTAATTAATCACAACATTTCGAGTGGCTCTTAAAAAATAAAGGTTTTTAATGATAGTTTAAATTTTTCAAACTAAATATTTCAAATAAAATATTTACCAAAAATATAGACTTCAAACTCGCATTATATTCACTATAGTAACAAAAGGATAAAAAGAAAAGAAACGATAAGAAAATCAATATGTCGAAAAACGTTCTTGTTTTGAAAAGGTTGGTTCTCAAATTTAATCACATACACACGATTTCCGTGATTAAAACCTACCGTATGTAATGTTCAACCACATAAAGCAAACTTGTTACTGACTATATTACTTCTTTTAAGATGAAGGACAATTTCATTTAAAACATTTCCGGTTTTTAGTGATCTTGAGGTTACACGGTAGACTGTATGTGCGACATTGTTGCATATATTGACCCATTCAATACAGAGACATTTGGAAAGAAACCCAACAAAAGTCAGTAATGGTCATAACACCAATAACACACATAAAAACAACTCCAATATTTGCGAAAGTTAAACCGAAAAATACAGAAGCAGAATTTTTCCGCAAGTGCACCTGACCAGCCAATCATAATCTGGAGCTGTTCATTTTCAGTAAAATGGACAAAAATTCAAGTTTGACACACTTTGGTGTGTAGGAGGCGGCAGATGGGGGAAACGACCCTTCTGAAAGGGCCAAACCCGCATCCTGAAGGAACACCGACATGAATACCTTGTCACTCTCTCCTAACTTACGAGACCTCAAGGAAACCCAATCCTTTTGCACATTATATTCAAACACGTCGAAAATACTTTTTGAGCACCATCTCGAAGACAGCTATGACTAGGAAAAAAAAGCCTGAACTCAGGGTGAGCGGAATCTGAAAACAAAAATCGCTGCTACATTTAACATTTGATTTTATGGTTAAGCACTGCATAGTGTGCAATTCAAATTAAGGAGGCATTTTAAATATAAGCAGGATCAAAGGAATTATGTGGTTGTGTGGCTGCAGTGTATTTTGTATAATTAAAGATTTGCCACACTTACCAAATAATCCATCATCTGCTACATAATTTGCTGATTTTAACCCCAAAAAATGGTGTGCAAACTTTCAGGTATTACCGTTCTATGTTTGGTTGTAAGTGGGGCTGCTCTGTGAGCAGCCAGGGCAGGGGAGGAGTGGGTTGCCCACTCAAAGGGCACAATGAGTGGTTGGGCTGGGGCCTCTCAAACCAGTCATGCGCACTCTGATCTCCTCCATGCAGGCTCCCCATAAGCCCCCACCAACCACAACGCTGCTAACTGAGTTGTGATTGACTTAGTTGAGGGAGCCTGACTGCCTGCTTCCTGGTCTGGCAGAAGAGCGGGAGCAGCAGCCGATAAGGCGCAGGATCCAGCCGGGGGAAAGGTAAGTCTATTTTTTTAAATTGTTGAATTAAATCCCCCGCGCAACCCTCCTCTCCCCACGTGACGCCCCCGCACCAGCGAGACAGTCCGGCTGCGACTGCTTATTGCTATATTTAGGTGTTAAACTGGAAATAATGAGGCGCAATCGATTCCCGGCATTACCAAGGGTCCAATTACTACTTTGGCGGTGTGGCACCGGGTCTGCCATGCAGCCGCACCGCCAAAGCTGTGATCAGACCGACCGCCAGATTGGGAGTTTCCTCCTCTCTGGCGGGCTTTGTTTTTGAACTTTCCATGGTGTCCTGAATATGGCCACGCCAAAAACCTGGTGTGCATGCACACGGGGGAGGGTCATGATTTATCCCCCTGTGTGTATTTACACGGCATGAGGCACCCTTTGTTTCCGCTCTGCCATGGCTTTCATGGTGGTGGAATCGTCATGAAAACCATGGCAGAGAGTAAGCATGTAATATGCTTGGCAGGACCGCAGAAGTCCCCCCCAAGCATATAATACTGCCTCATCACAGTCGCAACACCGGCAGGGACCGGCTGTTCCCTGGTGACTGCAGCGGTCCCATGCCCATATTGTAATAGGGTGTTGAGGAAACCGCCTCTGCCGCACCCCACGAGTCTGGCGGTCGATGGCAATAACCAAATCAGTAATTACAGGAAGTCCATTTCACGTTTTCTTTTCTTATTCTTTTTCGCTATATTTGCTGGCTCATTATGTCCAGACCTGCCGGTCTTTGTTCCATATCTCTTCGGCCTTGAAAAGTCCATACGACGAAACACGTGTCAGCTGCCAGTGTTTTTTATACTACATTGAGAAGAAAGGAATGAAGAAATAAAGAGAAAAGAAAACGTGAAATGGACTTGAATAACCAGATCAGATACTGATCTGATTATTGCCTTTGGAACAAAAATAATAATAATAATTTCTTTATTTAGATATATAAAAACATATCTTTAAAAGATTCTTCCAACACATTAAGTACAGTTTTACAGATTAAAAGAATAGAAAAAAACAAAATAAAATTTGGCCTTCTTATCAGTGCTTACTGCGACGTGTCAATTCAAAAATTAACACTCCCGGACAATGCAGATGAAGTTAAAGTACATATCATTCTACACAGTTATCAGCGAAGCCTTAGCCGTTTCCAATTTTTCTAAAATACTGTAAACTTGCTGAACGAATTTGGCCAATTTTATATTTAAAACAGTGTTCTCTAGAGACAGAGCAGCAATAAGGGCGTGCCTACAAGTCCGAACTCCCAGCCTATTCCATTCTGGCCTGAGAAGGCGTCTGCGTTGAAGGATAAAGAAAGGGCATGTACAAAGCACGTGCAGAATAGTTTCATTTGCTGCCCCACACCCTCTGCACATTAGATCGTCCCTTTTTCGACACCATACTGGGAGATTTTGAAGGAAACGCCAGTCTCCCAATCTAAGGGCGATCAAGCATCGCTTTAGATGATGAGAAAATGTTGTCGAAAGGTAATTGGCCGGGGATAATCGTTTATAAGAGTTGGCTACTGCCCAAGCATGACTGCGTTTTGCAAGAAGAGCTTTGTCCACGATCAGGGATTTCAATCTTATACCTTTTTTAATTGTGTTTTTAAAGACAGTCTGGCTTGGATTAAGAGCCCAGAGATCCACAGCAGATATTTGTTGAATGTAGTCATTTAGGAGGCGGCCAAATGATCCCCCCGGGTTGTTCACACTGATTTCCTTCCAGACTAGGAATTCCAGGGTACCTGCTTCTGCCTGTCTTAATTTGTGGATCAGCTTAAGATATGAGCCAACATTGGAGGCTTCATAATTAATTAAGTCCAGCTCTAGTCTGACCTGTGCTGGCGAGGAAGAACTCGGCAAGTGAAGCAATTACTTGTAGAGTTTAGTTGTAAGTTTATTTAAGGTATTGTTCATTTTACCCTTAAACATCTCTATGCCATACGAAAGTGTGGGCCCGATCTTTGCTCTAAGCACCTCCAGTAAGGGGAAGACAGTGGGGCCTGAGAGTCTCCTCGATAGCTTAGCCAAGGATACCAATAAAGCTGTAGCCGTGGCTGCAATCACAGTGTTCTGTTTGGTGAAACTGCCCCTGGAGTCCAAATGGACCCCTAAGTATTTGTAAGATTGACCGAATGAGAGGCTTTCTTTATCTATTGACCAGCCTCCACCGCTGTAGCGTTTTTTGCCAAACGGGACAATCATGGTTTTTTTCATGTTAATTTCTAACTGGTCCAGGTAGGACTTTGTTCTTCCATTTGACCAGGTCCAGTTTGCAGGGGAGTCGCTGGCCGATCTTCCATTCACCACCAGGTAGCCTGCGTTGTAGAGTCTCATCACTGTGACCTCGCCTAATATATTGGAAACTTGCACAGGAGGTTTGGATTGGGGAACAGCCTCAATAATGCTGGTCATGTTGGGTCTTTCTGAGTCTGCTGTGTTCCCCTGAAATAGGTTTGTGTTAAAGTCCCCTGTGATAATGCGGTCCGAATTAGGATATTCTGTAGCTATATCATTCATAATTTGGCAGAGTCTGGGCAGGTGGTGTTTTTTTGTGCAGGTGTTGGGGTTAATGTACACATTTATAAGTAAGAGCAATCGCTGTCTGCTCCGCAGATTAATTTTGACCCCCAGTAGCCAGTCTTCTTTCAAGTAAAATTGACTGAATTCGGCTTTTAGGTTATTGGATATGTATGTGGACAGCCCGCCTTTGGGGTGGCCGAAGCGGCTGTCCCTAAGTGCCGGTTTCCGATATTCGATAAATCCTTCTATAGGGCGGCCCTCTGGTTCCCAGGTTTCCTGTAGGGCAATTGCCACGTGTTCCCCCAGGAAAGCCATGGTGTCTTTGTTTAAGGTTTTTTGATGTAGGCCGCTGATACTCCATGAGCACAGTGAAAAGAGTAGCTCCCCTTTGCTATTATCCTCATTGTGCTGTGGTGCCCCTGCCGGGAGGAGTGATTTGGATGCATTGTGTGTTTCTGCGGGTGTCCCAACTGCCCATGGTCAGTTTGGGTGTTTTGAGGACAATACTGCTGGCAGCCATCCCCAGACGTGGTCTAGTTCTTCGTTTCTCGCCGCTATTTCGGGACATTTAAGTTCTGTATCCGACCGTGAGGCATTTTTTAAAACAGAGAACGGCCTCCCATGCTCTGTGTTTTTGGTGGGGGCCGACTTGCTGGGTGTGGTCGCTCTGGATAGCAGCGTGATTGGATACCCTGGCATTGAATAAGGGTACACTCTAATTCCCCAGTTCCGCCGTATGGCCTTGTGTTCGAGAAAGGCTCCTACCCAGCCTATCTGTACAAAAGTTACAACGGTGACCTCAGAGGGTTGGTTTCCTTGTGGAGGAAGGAATTCAATGGATTCAATGCTGTTCGTGTCCAGACCTGCTAGCCCCGGTATGCCTTCCACTAATTTCAACAGATTTGATCTGTTAAGAATATTGTGCCGCCCCTTGGATTTGTATTCAGGGGCTAGTAAAATCCGATGACACGATAGGTCATCGCTTCGCGGCTCTGGTGCACTTGTGGGTCTGAAGACCGGTTTTTCGATTGTTGTATGTGATCTGTTTTTATGTAACTGCTGTGGTGGTCGGAGGGGGACCCGTTTTAATTGTGAAGTGTGACTGATCCGGGTAGCTGTGTCATTACAGATAGTTTTAGTAAAACTTAGTTTTAGCGTTGTGTTTTCGTTCCCAGAAACAGGGAGAGCCGTTAAAGGCCGAAATTTTCCTGCCGCTGTCTCGTGCCCGGTGTTGCTTGACCTGGCTGGGCTCACCCTTGTGCTTATTGCGGGATCGCTGCCCTCTGCTATTGATGCCGGGGCAATTGTTAGTGTTCTTTGACTCTGAGGACTCCTCGCTAGTTCTTGAGTGGGTAAATCCGGTGCGGCTCCATTCGGGGTTATTGTTGGATTTATCGTTGGTTCCACTGTGCTGGTTTCTATAGAAGATTTTTTATTTTCGGCTATCGAAAAAATGGGAAAGAGATCCTGATGGGCCAAGTTGGAATTAGCCCTGAGTTTGTTCCTGGCTTTGCGTTGACGTTTGCGCTCTCTCTTGCTGCAAGGAGGGATAGGCCCGGGGGGGGGGGACTGATGGAGCGGGCAAAGAAGCAAAGCTGTTGTTTCGCCCATCCTCAAATAGGGCATGCTGGATTGTTGGCCCAGTTGGTGACGGGAGGAGGCCGTTTTCAACCGTCAGAGTTGGTTTTATTGAAACACTCTGAGGGTGACCGTTCATCGATGGAGGGCGGTTAATTGTTCCTGTAATGTCCACTTCTTCTTCCTTTGTTTTTGTATTTTTGTTTCCAAAGTTTCCAGTTCTTGATGTTTGGGGAGTTGCGGTTTGGCTAACACGTTTCCTCCCCTCAGCTGCTTAACTTCCCTGATGACGGTGGAAAGGCAATCTGGAAGCAGGGAGAGGGAGTCAATGATTGGGGAGCAGCAGCACGTTGGTTGGACAAAGTTCGCAGATGCTTGCGCCCTTAAAATTAGCAAGTTCAATTTGTCTAATTTGCCGTCAATCCCTGACGTGAAAAGTGCCAGGGTATTTAGTAAGTCTACCTGCACCTCTAGTTTTACTGAATAGTAGTTGAGTGCGGTCACAGTTTGTTGGAGGGTCTGTAATAATTGTGGCCAGACACTAGTCGTAGTGTACTCTTCTGTATTAGGTTTTTCATTCGGAGTGAAGCTCAGGCTTGGGGAACTTGGGGTGGTCTTAAAGAAGAGGGACAAATCCGACATGGGTTGGTCGTTTGCTGCCAGCTGCGCTGATTGACTTTGACATGGAGTCCTTGTTTGGCCAGGAGGCGAGAATAACTTGTGTAGAGGACTCAAGTCTATTGATGCTATTGGTATTTTTGTTATTGGTGGAGTTAACGAGGTTGAAAGTGGGTGACTACCATTGGATTGCACAGGCCCAGCTTGCCCGTGGATTTGCACCGTCGTTATTGGCTGGGGAAGGCCCGTAGATGGCTTAGACGGGGTCAAGGACACCGGTCCAGTGACGGAAAGTTGTGAGAGTTGCAGCGGCACAGGGGAAGCCTCTATTGGGCACATTATGTCTTCCAGCTGTAATTGCGGTAGGTGGGCGAGCCTATTGTCATCTGCCAGGGACGTGAAGTGCCTGCCTGGTTGAAAAGGAACAATTTGGGTGTTTTCCCTGTTATGATTAGTACAAGTAGACCCAAAGATATAGACCTCTGGCGGCTCTTTTGCTGGCATCGTCTCAAATACCCAATTTTGCGCTGATACTTGGCGGTCGAACCCTGAATGGTCCGAGATTGTAGAAGTGGTTACCTCCAAAGTTTGCGGTGTTGCTCTAATGATTGTATTAGTTCCGCGGTTTTTGATGGAGTCTTTCTAAAAAAGTCCCGAAGGGTTAGGCTTTTGGGTTTTTGAGATTTTAGTGTATGCTTGGCGTGGACTTGTACCCCAGCTGCGTCTGGTTGCTTGGACTTCCTTCGCTTAGGTGCAGTGTACTTTCTTTCTTTTCCAGATCTCATTGCAGTGGTCTTGGCTTAGGGCTCTTTTGACTGATCGCAGATCCGACTCCGCTGCTGCTTTGGTACAGGAACAGGATTGTTGGAGGACGGTTTTCTAGGTTCACTCTTCAGGAGTGACTGGGATGGCAAAAAATACGTCGTTGCACTCTGTGTGGCTATGTCAATCTGTAGCGGATGGCACCCCCTTGCTCACTTTATCCTGCCCAACCAAACCACCACCCTCTCCTGCCCGTGCCCGTAGACACCACTCCGACCCACCACTCCTCTCTAGGTCGCTCAGGGCCTGGGACACTGGAGGTTACGTGCACTGCGGCCCCCTGAGAGAGGGCAAGCACACCTCAAGACCTAGAGACGGGGTAGGCCGGCAGCGGTAAGCAGACGAGCGCCGGGCAAGGGGGTCAGGGGGCAGCCGGCTCAGGACAAGTGCAAGGGGAGCAGCCCCAGGGCTGGCAAACTCCAGTTCGCAAGTCAAATACGCGGCCGGCAGATGGAGGGGCGGCTGCGGGACAGACAAGGCACCACCGGCACCAGACCGGAGGTCAGGGAGCGCCCAAAAAGCCAAAAGCACGGAATGCCTCGAGGACCAAGGGAGCACAACCGGCGGAGCTAGCAAGCTAGAGAACTCAGTGAGCTCTCAGCATAAGGTGGCTGCATCACGCTGTCTCGGGGGGGGGGGGGGGGGGGGGGGACAGGATGGAAGCCGCCCGCACACCCGATCGAAAGGAGGGCGGCGGTGCGCGAGGCTGCCTCCTCCCGGTCGACCCCTACACCCCTGAGCCCCCTTGCGTGAACTTGAGCTTGTGCCGCCCTAGCGGCCTTACCGGAATCCGCCGCTCTCTGCTCGCTGCTCCACTCTGCTCCTGCCTCACCCTGGTTGACTCAGGCTCCAGCACTGGCACTGGCTCGAACCACTCGGCGCACGCCTCGGCAGCCTGCCTGCTCCTTGTGTAGCCTCTGCACACAAGCTGCGCCACACTCCTCCACTGACACGCCCACTGACGAGCCTCGTGAGTCACACTGGTGGGGCGCGGCCAAAAGATTCTTTGGAACAGGATATACTGATTTTTGTGGGCCTCTGCATATGTGTATATATTCATTAAATGAATGGCCTCCTTTCAAAAATTAATCTTAGGGCCTACACATTCATAAATTCAACAGTGCTGCAGTTAGGAACAGTCCTGAGGGAATTTAGGTGACATACATCTCAAGTGGGAAGTTGTTAGCACCTAAGAAAAGGTTTAGCAGATAGATTCTTCTCTTCTTTAGACCAGGGCTTTGATAACAGTGTCCGTATGCAGCAAGACAACTGGTTATTCTAAGAGGATACATGCCAGCTACTAAGTTCTAAAAATAATCAACACATGCAAGTTAATTTTCTTTCTATTTGGGCTTGCAACAGACCATGTTTGTAAAAGTCCTTATAAGTTACATGAAGTACCAGAAGTTCAAAATGATGGCTTTTGTGGATGACTTTCTGATAATGTATCAAGGTAAAGACCGCTATTAAAAGAATATTGCTATTGTTACCACTGCAGGCAATATGTAGCATAAAAAAGATTATAGTTTACAGGAATAGAGTAGTTACAAAAATGTACCTTGCCATCAGTCTACTATTGATTTACAGTCCATACAACTGTATGAGGTCTCTAAGTATTTGCTATTTTGTTTGGAGGACATTCTATCAGCATCACTCACAATGTACCTCAGCTACAATGGTACAATGATATTTTAACTTTTAATTTAGAAGTTACTGGAGACATTCAACAGATGGAACTTTTAAGAGAAGAGCGTGTTATCTGGAATAGATAGCCCCACAGAATATTGACAGCGTGCTATGGTTACAGCAGAAAGAAAACAAGTTGATGCCCTAGAGCTGTTAGCAGGTCTCTTTGTCTGCCAAAGATGTAAGAGTTTTCTTTGGGCGAAAGAAAGACAATATTTCTCCAAGACCCTACATCAAATGCATAGGAGGCTCAAAATCCATGCTTTAGTCGCAAATGACCAATAATGTCTGACAGTTTTTTTGGGGCAATCAATATTTGATTCAGTTAGTTTAAATTCGGGAGCATTTTGGTACATTTGTTTGAGACCGCTAGGATCTGAGCAATCAGGCCATTTTCATCTAGATGCAGGGATCATGAATGTTTGATTTCTTTGCCAAGAGGCTAATGCACAGCTGCCGCCAGTCTACAATGGGAAGGTCGATTGAGATACAGTCATGCCTCGACTGGAGCTTTGCTCCAGTAAGAGTAATAGTCTACTCTATACCATTCGTCCTCCTCATCCTAATACGAATCACTAGATTTGTGTGGGTCTAGTGGCCTCAGTTGGTCAGGCCTGTTAACCAATACTACATATATTGTTTATGATAAACACTCTAATGAATGTTTTAGTCCTATTTGCTTCACTAAACCTGCATGTGTATATTTCTATTTATTTTTTTAAAGGGTTTTTTGTTTACACAACAGAAGTCTCTAATAGAGAACTTTCGATTGTGATCACTCAGCTGTATTGGCTAGGGTAGGTTCGTCTGTAACAGCCCTCCATCACCCCAATGATTGAGAGACTTATTTTGGTGCTCCAATACATTATTAATTGAGAAACATGGAGGAGGGTGCGGTTTGTCATTAGAACATTGGCTACTATTGGTCTGTTCAGCAAGCAATAGAACAAAATACTTTAAGAGGACACTGTAACTTCGCTTAGTATGCTTCCTGCTTGCTATTTTGTGTGTACCAGCACCAGCCAGGGGCACGTGAGAAGATTAAACCATTGAGCGTGAACGGGATTTTTGAGTTTTGTGAAAACCCACCAACTAGTTTTTGCTGCTTCTACAGCTCACTGGAGGCAATTGGTTTTAGGCATCAATGTTTTAATTTTGGAAATTACTTCAGCAAAAAGTGCTGCTTGCAGCAAGGCAGTGCAATCTGGAAAACAGGTGTACAAGATTATGAAAAGGACCAACCAGGCCCGAACACTGCTCCATATATAAATCGTACAAATGATAAATGTATTATATACTGTGTAGCTTCTGGTCTATAAAACTTCTCTTTATTGCAGTTTCGGAATACCGTAAAAGTACACAGCACTCATTAAAGTGACGGTTGTGCTCCCAGCAACAATTTATTACAACTAGTGATTATTTAAACAACACCGAAAATGGGAATGACAGCTAAGTATAATGCTTCATAGGGTTAGCAAAACATGCTTCTGAGCATGGGTTCCGGAACTAACGTCCAATCAATCAATACGGTTTGCTTGAAACCGCTGAAGTGGATTGTAAGCATATTTTATGTTTTTCGTGGTGGTCACACGTTTGCCACTTTTTGAAGTTACATACACCCAGTATATGGACTAATTTCAGATTATGAAGCTGTAAACACATTAGTGAAATAGATTCCTAAAGTATATATGTGTACGGATTCCGTCTGCGAAGAGGTACTGAAACAACGGTGATAAACGTCAGAGAAAAGGTGCTAACCATAAGAGCTCAAAATCACAATGTGTCTCTAATCCTGTGGCATTCAACACTGTAGATGATGAAACACTCCTAAAACGCTTGAAACTCTGGTTTAATATTTCCCAAAACGCATGGGACTGGTCCAACCCTTTCCCAGAAGAACAAAAACACCGAATTAAACTGGCTCTGCATGTCTTTGCCAGTGAGCTCTGCAGATTTCCTATAAAGAGCATACATTTACATTCACCTGATAGGGGAGAAAGGTTGTCTTTGAGAGTAAGTAGCAGAGAGCGCTCCGTTGTGTCATTTAGTGCAACTGGAGAAAAAACATTATATGTTTACCTTTGTGAAAAATCAGCCCCTGGAAACAGGAACTGGATCATAGTGCTGAAAATAGAAGGAAGAAAATGTGCAGGAATTGCAACATGGTTTGCCTAGACAACGTGTCATGTCCTGTTGAGCTAACCATATAAAACTACCACCATTCACAAGGCCGAGAGATGACTAGAGCAGGAGGAAATGGAAGCATGTCTGCTGCAGGCTGGAGAAGTCATAACTGCCTTACAAGGACTGGGGAAAGGGCACTATAACTCAACTCTGAATGTCAGGAATCAGACGGCTGCTCTAAGTGCCAGGGAATCTGGACTCTTGCTGAGCTGCAAGGCTAAGAGGCTTCAAGATTACTGTGGAATTTCCTTCCCTGCGGATGAAGGGAGAAAGATCCATAAGACAGAAAGAGGTGTGTCTACATTTAGGAAATCCATTAAGATCAGTGGTAAATGGATTGCTATGAGCTGCGGCAAGTAGGCAGACCTCTTTTTTCTCACATTAACTCACTGTGTTGTTGCAGGGATTCTGCTCAGTCACAGAACTGCGCACAGACTCAGGACCTCAGTAAATTAGGGTGTACCAAAACTCACCTTAGTACCCAACATCCCCTATCAGACTAGCATCAGTGTCCCATTAGCTCTTCGTCCTATAGCAAAGTCACAAATGATTAGACAACCCAGAACATGCGACTTAGAATACCTCAGGTAAGGTGGGAAACATGAGGACTCTTTCGTTATGCTCTCAAACCAGTCCAGAACAGGGAGTAAAGGGAGACACAAGCAAGTTTAAAATGTTTATTTTAACGCTCTGATCTCAGGTGCAGCATTTCAGCTAATACAAGCAGACATATGATAAGAAATAAGATTGTCAGCATAGTTACTATTCCATAAAATACAAATGGAGAAAGCATGTTATAATGCTAAATGGAAATAGGTTAAATATATACCTATATTTCACCCTTCCTTGCTAGTAGGTTATTTTATAACTAATAAAGGTCTCTTAGGCTTGCATAGGCGACCCCATACCTCAAAGATCTGCAGGAGTGAATCACATCGAATTCAGCAAAAGCTCTCAGCAAACAAATGTTCTCCAAGTGTGTTCAATCATGCCTACACAGTGTATTATTAAAGGCACCAGTATCTGAGCTGTCCACAGCTGCATATATGTTATGTCTAGAACGTGCACAGATCAGTTCGAACAAAAGCAACAGTGTTGATATAACCTTGAATGCCTCGGCACTCAATGTACAGACTAAGCTTACAAAGCAAGTCTAGCAATGTGGAAAAACAAGTTATTCTCATGTTAAGAAAAACTCTCAGCCTAACGCTAAACAATAACTAATGTGTGTGCCGTGTGCAAAAGAAAGCAAAAGGTAAAATGGCGTTTAAACTTCTAATAAGCTAATGCTAACTTAACACTGTACGAATGCAAGTCTCAGCCCCACTACAGTGTGTTGCCCAAGGTTCCTCTCTTGGAGGTTTGGGGACTTTTGAAGGCCCAGCGAATAGACTATAAAGAATCCCTGCAAGTGAAAACTATGCACTGGAATTTGGGATATGCTTAGATCGGATTTTTAAGCCACTGTCTGTCTCAACATCTTCAGTGATGTCAAGCTCCGCTCTGATCATATTTACATCGACCAGCATTTCATATTGCAAGGACATCATCGTTTGTAAAACATTCAAATCTGAAACAGTTTGTAATGGTGCTATATATTCCTCTGTATTTCTAGTGCATATTAACAGATTACGCAAGAAATGGTCTTTCAGTTTTAAAAGTCTGATACATTTAAACAGAACAACAAAAATATCAACATCATTCCCTGACTAGGTTGGGCAAAAGCCTAGACCCTTACTTAGTACAGACAGATCATCTTCTGACAAACTTTTACTGGAGAGGTTAACAATGATTAGTTCTTGTACAGCACTACCCACATCCTTTTCTATTCCTTCATGCCCTCCATCTTTTTGAAACTGGTGGTCCTGGAGAAGGTCTTGTTCCTTGTCCATCTCCCCCCCTTCTTGTTTTTGATCTGAATGATGTTACATTTCTGTCCAATGTCTATTGTTGTATATTGTTATATTTGTACATATGTTTGTTAAACCAACAGCCCTGAAGAAGTCCTTTTGTAAAGGATGAAATGCGCCGGCTGTGTTTTTATCATCCCAAGCGTGTTTTAAACCTTATTGAAATAAAAGAAGAAATTGGAAGAATGCTTGTGGACACGGATTCTAAAAAATTCTTTGTCTGAGCCTATTGGTGGTGTACCTAACTAGACTCTTCCTAGACTTACGCACAAGTCCCCAGAAGTCCCACTCATTATGCAAGCTCCTGGACTCTTGTGATTTATGGATACCGGATGTCCTCCACACAACGGCAGCTATTCATTGATCCTGATCAGCCTTCACTCAACGTATCGGATGCCTTAATTATTCCTTGTCTCCCTGTGTTCTTATCCTTCAGGAGCGACCCAGGGAATCCCAGCAGGCTGTGCCTTTCCCCTCCTGCCTCCACACACTAGTTCAAGGACCCACTAGTGTTCCCTCTCACTTGGAATACCGTCCCATTCAGCAGGTATAAAATTGTAACCTGGCCCTGAAGATGACCTGAACTGACTACAGGTTGAAACGTCGTCGACATTCCAGAGCAATCTTTGGCGCAAATCTATGGTTCATCAAATTGTCAACCTCTTCAATCTTTGTAACAAATTACTTTGAGCCAAAAAAATGTTTGTAAATACTGACACTATTGTTTTTCCAGGGCCGTTCTCCGCTGTTCCACTTGTCACTTGTGCCGTTCACCTTCTTTTTCACGAGCACATACGTGTTATGATAATTGTATGAAGATCGGACCACATGGTAAACATGATGGTTGGGGGGTAACACACACCTGCTGAGGTCGACAAGAGGAGAGCAGATTTACAGTATTACTAGCACAGAACTTCAGTACCCACCCACAACAGAGCTGAGTGGGGTTTTACAGTGCACACATTATGATAAACCAGTGTGCTTTTCATACAACTTTCTCCTCACTTCTACATTGGACAGCACTGATGCCGCTTCGGTGGGTTAATAAAGACTTGTGGCAGTCGGCAGATGCAAAAAAGGATTTATTTGTGTGGACAACAGAAGCCAATAAAGGTTTTTTTGAGGGACGCAGCGCGCTAGCAAACCACGTATGTCAAAAGCACGAGCAGTGATTGACAACGCTAGTGCACTACAAGGTCTGCCTCCCTTCATGCCCCGAGGTCAGCCAGCGATAAGCCATTAGGTTGTTTATCATCCTCTCGCATAAGCTTCATACCCCGAGGTCAACCAGCGATAAGCCATTTGGTTGTTTATCAGCCTCTCGCGTAAGCTTCATACCCCGAGGTTAGCCAGCGATAAGCCAATTGGTTTTTGTCAGACTCTCGCATAAGCAGTTCGAACGAGGACTGAGGCATCAGTTGTCATGACAACGCGTCTGGGTGAAAACTACGCTCCCAAGCATGCCTGCAAATCACTGGATTGTCTCGCGGTACTTGACATTGAGGAAGTGCTACGACGATCTCCAGACGCCGTATTGATGCAAGGACAGCATTATCCCTGCTGAGACCAGGTAAAAACATCTTTGCATGAAAATCGGCAGCATTGCCAGTCCCGTATAACCGTTAAACTAAGCAGCTACGTGATTAACCTGCCAGGCAACTCACGTCTTTAACTATATTTGCAGGTTGCAACCGGACGGAGCAACCTGCGGTTTGAACTTCGATAGAGTCGATCCCTGTCAGTAGCTGTTTTCCAGTGGAATAAGCCTACATACACGGTATGTGGAATAAGTTGTTAAATTTGTGTCCAGGATGACATCGTTCCAGTGGGCTGTTTGAGTCACTTGGATACTCTTTCACTCCACAGATTCATTCACAAGATTAACTGGGACATCATTTTTGGAAGCCCCTGTTCGCCCGTTGCCAGATATTGGCCGTTAGAACCACGTAAGGTCTTGCATGGATAGGGCCACTTGCCCAGATGGTGCAACCATGGCATACTATGTTAAATCGAGGAGTATAAGACAGTAAGACAGTTGAGTTGTGTATTTCAATTTTGTTCTTTTTCTTTGATTATCAATTTGTAAATGCACAGCAAGAGTAGCTGCATAGCTCAAATAAGGTAAGAGGCGCCAGCACCAGTGGGGTGCTTTCTCACTTTGTTGACGCAATATATGGTTCAGAGTAGTAAAAGAATGTTTGTTTTTCTTGTGTTTTATAGATTTGGATGGTCCTGAGGAGAACCCTGATAATTACAGGGTTCGAAACACGTCGACCATGCGCCCCTCTTAAAGTCAAGCAAACACAAGCCAACTGAAGTGGTTGTTGTTAATACACAGATAGTCTGTTGCTTAACAGTGTTGATTATTTTGTAGTGCATTACAATTGATTCCAACATTCATGTTGTGCGATCACGGGGTGCGCTGTAGCCCTCCTTGGGGGAGCCCCCTTTTTTACAACTTTAAACTTAATTTGGGTGCTCCCATGGGCTTCTGGATGAATGTGTGGAGTGGGTTATGAATCTGTTTGTGAATGTGAAACGGATGTAAGAAAGCATTGAATGTGTGGGGTGTCTGACATGAAGTAATGAATTGTTCTAATAATACATGTTGTAGGGTGTTATTTTGGTTATTGGGAAGGTAGGTTTTTTATGACTGTATTTATTGTATATGAAAAATAAGGTTTGAAAATAAAATAACATTGAGAAATTCACCTTTCGTTGAGACCAGTGATCAGTCTACATTGGACTCTAATTCAAAAACAATTGCCAAATAAACTCAGTACTGGCATCTGTTTTGGTTTGTGTATTTTTGGCTCAGCCTTTCTGAGTAGAGTCAAGGCCCTTGGTTGTTCCTTGACTTTTAGAAAGTGGGCATTTTCTTACTTTCCCATTCTGTGTGCCTCTGGCTGTTAATGTATTCAGGGTCTGGTGTTTGAGTGACAGGAGCTGGGATGTGCATCCACTCTAGAAAGTCACTGGGTGGGTTAATGTGAGCCCTGCCTTGCCTGCGTGACTCATCGCAGGGCTGAATAGACCTGGTCTGCATTTAGAGTGGTGGGAGGAATTTTGCTTGCACCTGAATAGCCAGTGTCTCCTTTTTCACAATGCTGTCTCCGCCCCTGTGGTCATGCTGCACAAGGGAGGACAGGACTGGTTTGGGCTGGGTTCAGAGACTCTTGCCTAAAAGAGAAAAATAACATTTTGGGCTTTAGAATACTTCAAGGAACAAGAGGACCCTGCTAAGAAGAAGAACGGAAGGACTGTGTGAGGAGCGCTGCCTTTTCTGAGTGAGCGGTGGTTTAGCATGCAGTTGCTCCTGTCTGGAGCATTAGAAGGAATGGACTGTCCTTCTTCCTTTTATTTCATAAGTGCATATGAGGAGCGCTGTGACGGGGAGAGGCGTTCCGTGGAGGGACAGGATTGTGTAGAAGATTGGTGGTCTGTTGTCCCCCTCTCACCTGCATCTATCTCCTCTCACCAGCATGACAATCCCTACCTCGAAGAAGACTGGCCTCGGGATACAGAGCCCCTATGGAGCTACAAGGAGAAAAGTGAACCTGGCTCCTTTAATTGGGGTTTCCTCAACAACGAGACTCCTCCCGTGTCGGACGTCAGAGCGCCAAGTACGTCAAAAGGGGGAGCAACCAGGAAGTTGACGGACGGCGTTTCCCTGAAAGGAGGAGAAGGTGACGGTGAACGGAGAGGAGGAGAGAAACCATCTATCGAGGAGGAAAAAGACGAGACGGACGAAGCTCCAGACTGCCGAGGCGTTATCACCAAGCCAGGAGGCCAACATCTTCACGAGCCGTCCCGCCACGCTCCCACCGGAGGAGCGTGGCTCGAACAGGTACGGGGCAAGGTTGCGGCTTGGGTGGGACTGAGTAAACAGTCTGCCGCACACAACCCAGCATGTACATAGTGTAAAGCTACTTGTACAGTCCCTGGACCCCTTGTCCTTCTCACGAGCACCTGTGCACTTACTAGAACCTTTGTCCTCCGAACGAGTACGTGTGCACTACAGTTTAAACGTGTGTTTAGCACTCGCTCACTTGGTTTCCCTCACTCCCGGACCCTTGACGTATCAAACCAGGACAAACCCCTAATTCCCACCTTTGTTTCTCTTTTGCTTTCTGGCCCGGACGGAGTATCACACCTGCCATCCCCGGTTACCAGCCTGACGTCCCTGACCAACAGCAAGACGGATCAAGCAGCTTTTGCCCGGGAAAGACTAAGAAGTCGGAGACGGAAAGCGTACATAAAAATAAAGCCATCCCTTAAAGCCTTACTTAAAGCCTCTGACTCAGTTGCTCCTACCCCCTCGACCCCTTTACAAGCGCATAGTGCTTGCTGAGCACTAAATTCATCAATGCCCCTTTCAGCATGGATAAGCGCAGGTGGAGCGCTTTGTGCGGGTTACTTGAGCCTGTGGCATGGGCTCAGTTTGCAATGATAAAGTGATAATAGGCACTCCCTCTAACCTTTTGTTTATTTCATTTTTTGGTGCAAGACCGTCGTGGGGAAAGCACTGACCCCTTGCTCCCTGGGGTGCTCCCCTCACATTGCCAGCAGCTGGTGGAATCCTTCTGGGTGGTCCTGGCCACTAGGAGTCTCCCCGTCATTGCCTCATGCAACCAGGAAGTGATTGTGTTGGCCTCGGCCCGGAAGAGGGCGGAGCAATTACCGGCGTCACCTGGCAACCTGCCTAAAACCACCAACATTGAAGCCATGGCCGGGAGAGGAGCCTCTGTTGCCGCAGACCCGTCCCAAGCAAAGGCTGACTGCAGCGGAGAGCGGGGATGCTCTCAGATAAAAAGGGAGCAGGCAAGTTGCAGCTGCACCGGAATGGATGGGGCAGATGACTTCTGGTCCATTGTTACGGGGAAGCCGGTGAGGCCCCCACGCCATCTGCAACTAATTGTGTCCCCCTCTCAGGTTCTAGTTGGATGTTACCTTGGGGGAGCGCTTGGGCAGTCTGATAGGGCGGGTCCTTGAAGGCGGTCCCAATCGCCCACGGGGTTTGCTCTATTCCAGGACTTACCTCCTGTGGGAAGCCAGTAAAAGTACTGTATTCCTGCTAAACCCCCCACAGGGGCTGCTATTACCTGCACTGATGGCCCAGTTACTATATAACCTGCCAGTGAAGTACAGAAGCACTAGGGCTTCGTGTGTAGGATAAAAATTGGGTGATTCCTGCACAAGGAAAGTGAGTGATGTATGTGAAACCAGAAAGCCGACATTTTATGACTGGTGAAAGTGTAAAAAGTACCATTGGTAAATATTACCTATTATGTACCTTGATAATGATTTCCTGATGGTATTTTATAACATGTTCAGTCTATGAGTAGTTACTTTGGTGGCTCTCATTGCGATGCTAGGCATAATGTTTTCAGATTATGTTTTCTAACATATGCAACCTATGAGTGATTCCCTCAGTGGTTTATGATGTACAATATTATGACAATTGCCTGGCTGGCAAAGTGATTTATGATGAATGTGATGTCATGACAATCGCCTGGTTGGCAAAGTGACTAATGTGATTGGGGTCTAATGTGTTTTATGTATAATACAAAGGATATTTTTTATATAACCATGTGTGGAATCTCTTTTTGTGGTGTGCCTAGTGTGTCACTGTTGTGTGTGTTGTGCAAATGCTTTACACACTGGAATAAGCCTGACTGCTCGGCCAAGCTACTAAAGGGGTGAGCAGGGGCTATCTTGGGTGTATTACTCCCTTACACTGACTAGAGTGGTGGGTTCTGCCTGGCTTAGGTGTATACCCTAGCCAACCACAAACCCTATTTCTAACAACATGACTGTGAATGACCTGCGGTTGTGGGTTGTGTATTCCTTACCGACAGCGAGACAAAGGAAATATACGTGTGAGGGGAGAGGTTCTTTAAGACAGGATGGATGAGAAGGAGTAGATCCTACACTAATGTGGTTTTAGACACAGATATTGAAAAATGTTTTATAGTAGTATTGGAGTTTAGTGTTTGAGGAGGTCACGATGAACTGACACATGATATAGGTAAAGGTGCTGTCTTAAAGGAAGCTATGATTTTATCCAAATCTGGTTGGCCTAATAAAAATAATTTTTGGGTTGATACACAAATGGTTTACAAAGTGATGAACATTCTATTGAAGGTGACAAGTTTGTACGAGGTAATAATTTTGTGCCTCCTGTTTCAACATAAACATGTTGATGTGGCTCATGCCAGACATTTGGATTTGACAATTGCAAAAAAGAAAAATGAGAAACTATTTTTGCTGGCCAAAAAATGATGGTGAAATTGATGATTTTGACATTCAAAAAAGAATATTTTCATGTTTGAATAAAATAGAAAAATGCTGTGAAATTATCATATGGATGTTGCTGGTGCATTGATCAAATTCAAGTCAAGTCAACAAAGCTTTATTTCGATATAAAATATCTTAAAAGCAATTATACAATTAAAAAACAATTTTCATGATAAATAAAATTAAAATGAACATCAGTAATCATTGTTACAATAAGAGAATAAAAATGTATTAAACTGTATCAGCTTTGTTAAAGAATGAAAAATTAATAATCGTGCATATTCACTGAAGGGCTTTTAATCTTATGAGCCAGGCCCAGCTTAAGAATTTTGCCACCCCACAGACTAAAGTTGTATTGACATCCGTTTGGAGGATTCTGAGGGCAATAGAGTGGTTACTGATTTGAAGCTGTCGACACACAGGTTTTAACCATTTCATTCTAGGTTTAGTATCGGCTGGACATGCAAAGAAGAGATGTGGGATATTTTCAACTACACCTGCACAGTGAGGGCATTCAACAGGAGTTTGGTGGGGAGGGCTCCATTTACTCGTGCGTTCACAGACAGGAAGGGTAACAAATCTGAATTGGATAAAGAGGGCCCTCTCTCTCGGTTTCTGAATGAAGTTGAAGTAGAGCTCAAGGCGAGGCACCAACTTGTGTTGGCGAAACTCGTCGGTCAGTCTACCTAAGTTAGGATCTCTATGTTCCTGGTCGTCGATCCATGCCCAAAATGCTCTCTTGGTTTCTCTTTTGGACAGCGGGATCCCGGACTCCCAAGCGGTATTAAGGCCAGTGGCCGTGAGGAGCTTTTTTACGTTTACCAGCCAACCAATCTTATGAGATCCTTGTAAGTTCATGACTTCTCTAAGGCCATCCACATAACTAGATAACTCAGGGGTGCGCCATAATCGAGCCCAATAAAGGAGAGGACGTAAGATAATCAAATCCCTGATTGAGTGACGACCCAGGTCACTCAAAAGCGGCGTAGTGGGGGTCCTCTTAGGTAGCAAAACAAGTTCTCTAAAGAACTTGTTTTCTGCTGTGACAAGCCCATCTATGTTGCCAAAGCCCCAGAGCTCGGTTCCGTATAGTGCACAACCCATAGCCTTTGCAGCATAAATCTCCAGGGCTGGGGCAATCGGCCTGAAAGTAGAGGCGCGATGTTCCCTCCTGTTAGACCTGGCACCTTGGCGTGAGTCTCCCTTCCACTTTTTGCTGATGTGCCTCCGATGTTTTGCTGGTTTTCCGATACTCAGGGCACTGCGCCACGGCTGATCCGTGCCGCAGTGCAAGTGCTCCCTACTGTAAATTGTACATACGATTGGTATCCATGATTGGTGCATTGGATTTACTGTTAGTCCCTAGTAAAGCGCACGAGAGAGTGCCGGGGCTTGTAGATGCCAATACTGCTGGTGGGCCTGCAGCGCTGGTTGCGCCACCCACCGAAGCAGCCGTAAAGATGTGTCTGGGAACTGCGACCGCAGAACCCGCGTGCGGTCTCGTACTGTCACGCTAGCTGGGCAAGTGTCCCCACTTGCCAGCACCGACCCTTCCCTTGACTACATATTAGTCACCCCTATGGTAGGCCTGCGGGCCGGGTGCGTTGTAGGTGCAAGGTAGGACAAGCCCTGATGTGCGTGGCATGTCCTGGTAGTGACTTACAACGAAGACCGTATTTCACTACTGAAGGCTACCTGCTCCATTAGGCCAGACTGAGCTGCGAGGTTTATTACACCCTATAATCCCCGCAGGCTCAAGGAGCATGGTAGTGAGTCATGTTTAGTATGCCTGAACTCAGGATAAGGAGATATTTCTTGTAGTCAAGTTTATTTCAGTACCCTGGGTTTGCAAATGCTACTTTTAGAAAGTTAGCATTTGCTTGCTTAACCATTTCAGCCGCCTCTGCTGGTGTGTATCTGACTGTCTGGGATGTGTGAGTGACAGGGCTGGAGGGATGACAGGTGGTGAATGCGCAGATTACACCTTAGTGGGAGGTAGGAGTGCCTCTTGACTCGAGCTGTCACTGTGCTCGACCTCCACAATGCTGGCTCCACCCTCCTGGGGAGCGGCGGATGACCCTGCCGGCACCTGGCCCAGGAAGGGCGAAGCTCCCATCAACAAGGTACTCTGGCCACTCCTGGCCGGACAATGCTGGCTCCACCCCCTGTGGGGCGTCTGATGCGCCTGCCCCTCACACTGAAAGCAGAAGCCGGAGTACACCCGCGGGGGTACTCCAGAACTGAGAGTGGCTATGCAAAGGCCCCCCTGGCCTGCGAGAACAAAAGAATTGGCCTATAAAAGACGGAGCCCTGCTCCTTGAAAATTAGATCCGGTTTGGGCCACAGAAAGACTCTGCCCTACGAGAAGGACCGTGAGAGACAAGGAAGGGTGCTGACTCTTGCCTGTGTCTGGTGCCTTGCTGCTGAAGGAGAGGAAGACAATAAGACTACGAAAAGACTATTGTGCTACTTGTGCCAAACTCTGCAAAGAGATCTCCAAGGGCTTGCAACTGAACTTGCCCCCTGACCAGCGTCCCAGGACCAGTGGACGCTACCCCCTTGGAAAGCGACTGCGGGTGCTGACCATCGCCGCAGCACTGACGGAGGAATCTCCTCTTAGGCATCCACATCCTCCCGACCACCGTGACCGGGGCCCAAAGCAACAGCAGAAGCAAAGTGAGGACCAGCCGCCGCTGGCCCGAACACCGTGACCGCAACTGCACCGGGAGCCCGAGAGCAAAGCAAAGGAGGACCCGTCCGGTCCAAGCTATGGAGGTGACTGCATAGCGAGCAGTCACTCACCTGCAAGGACGGACAGTTGCCCTACGAGAATCCGCAAGGTCGGTAAGCCTGCCCGACAGCCCAGCTGTGAGCCCACAGCTGCACCGACATTTGGCTGGGTACGTCCTGCACTTGGGGACCGTACTGCCACTTGTCACCACCGCACAGCCGCCGCCTCCAGGGTCGGAGCGGACGACGAGGAAAGGACCCTGCCGCCACAGAACACCGCTGCCCCGGACGACCAGTGACCTGCTCGGCCGAAGAGTCGCAACGATCAGCGACCCCGGGAAGGCAACGCGACGTGGGACAGATCCCTTGGAAGCCGCCGGCTCCACAAGAACTTTGAATAACACCGGCCTACGGGCCTCAAGAGAACTTCCATAAGAACTGTGGTAACCCGAATTACGTAACTTGCAACCGTCTTCATAAAGTTATTGACTGTATTCACAAGCCTGCTTAAAATCTATATAAAGATATATATTTTTACAAGAATACAGTCTGGTCTCGTTGTGTGGTGGGTTGGTTGTAAAGGTGTACTGTTGCAAGTGTTTAACCCTATGTGCCCCAAAGATTAGCCTACGACTGCTTAAGCCACACTACCTAGAGGGTAAGCAGAGGTTGTCTGGAAGGTAACCCTCAGCCCTGACGAGGAAGAGAGAGTCCCTGCTTGTCGCTAGTGTTGCACTGCGCCAACTAGAGCCTCCCCCTTCCTACACCTCCCTATCGCGCCCACAAACCTCTTATGGCTTAAGGCGATTTTCTCAATGTGCGGCTGCCATTTCATGTTATCTGATATTCTAATCCCCAGATAATCAAAGACTTTCACACGCTCTAGTAGTACTTCATCAAGTAAAAGAGTCGATTTGGATGACCTGCTAGGGTTGAAATAAAGGAGCTTCGTTTTCGAAGTATTACGTATTAGGCCCCTCTCTTTACAAAAAAGGCAGAACCGATCTAATAACTTCTGTAATCCCGCTGGAGTTTTTGATATCAGCAGGGTGTCGTCCGCAAAAAGTAATGCAGGGACTTTATCACCTGCCAGCACGGGAGCGTCGGCGTCAATTTCCGATAAAAAAGAAACAACCCCGTTCACAAACAACGTGAACAGGGTTGGCGCCAGTACGCATCCCTGGCGGACACCTCTGCTTACGGGAATTTTATCAGTTTTTTGTTCCTGGGTGCCCCATCTAATGCGGGCGTAGTTTCCATCATGCATGTAGGCCAGGAGATTCAAGATGGGCAGGGGAAGGCCCATCTCCTGTAAGACCAGCCATAGTCGGTCTCGGGGAACCAGGTCAAAGGCGGTCTTTAAATCAATAAATGCTAAATAAAGACCGCCTTTGCCAATGGTTACCACCTTCCAATATAAGTACCAGTCTGAAAGGCTGGTCTATTGTGCTTGTGCATGCCCTAAACCCTGCCTGGAATTGCGAAATAATATTGTTCTCCTCGGCCCAGGAAAGGATCCTCTCCAGGCGTCAATAAGACTTATTGCAAGAAACATGGGACTTGTCATCTAGTTTGTGGCTGGACGGTTTTGTAGGCTTCTCAGTCGCGGCCAGCCCCAGCACTGCAGGCAGAGCGAGGGGAGGCCTCTTGACCCTCTTTTCCCTTGACCTCGCGGGTCCACTTAAACAAATTGACTATGACTCCCAAAACTGTCTAATTGTAGAAAGGCAAAGCTGCTCATCTAAAAGTATTTTGTTTATCAATTTCTACAACTCTGTCAACAAAGAATTTGGGGGTAATAACATCACCCAACTGGACACATTTCTAAACACATTTATCCAAAATTCCTCTACCAGCTATGAAATAGTGCTAATGGGAGATTTTAACATTCACCCCTGTAACTCCGGCTGTCCCAGGCAGGGAGCTGTGGAGACTTGGGACCAGGAGGGTCCACACTTCGAACACACCAGGCCTGGAGAGGAACTGGAGGTCTTCCTGGCCAACTATAACCTTCTTGAATTTACAGCAGGAGAGGGGGTATCTAGAGCACCAACGTACAAGGGCTCTCCCATGGGTTCTGTTATTGATTATATTTTTGTGACCTCTGCCATTCTTGATTGTATCATCTCCTATCGCACTGTATTTTCCCCTTTTAGCGACCATAACCCTGTTTTTTTATCGATCCGCTGGGGGGGGAGCATTGGGACCCATGCCAGGGCAGCCTAAACAGGGCTATATCCTTCGCCCTACAGATCAAGGCAGGCGTTTGAAGTGGGGGAATGTGGTGGCAGACGATTTTTATCGAAACATCGGTCAAGAGATCGAAGAGCAGATTAAAATCTGCCAAGACCCGACCTTCCCAGGCAATGATACTATGGCCGCATTTCAATCAATATGCCACACCGTGGCTGAGAACCTTACGGCACCAAGGGGCAGGGGAGAACCAAAGCCACACAAATGGTTTGACTCTGCATGCAGTAAGGCCCTTAGAGCTTTAAAAGCTGCCCTTAAAGCTCAACCTAGGGATAGGGCTCTGGTCTCAACGCTGAGAAAAGAGTACAGGTTTGCCACGAAATCTAGAAGGGATAGCATCAAGCAGGAGGCTTGGGAACAACTAACCGACATTAACATCTTGCGGGACAGTAGGCAATTCTGGGCTGTAGTAAACCACCCTTATTTCTCAGAATCTCCCAATGCAGACACTGACTGCGTAATACCAGATGAGAAGTGGCTAGCCCATTTCAGTTCTGTTTATGGTGAGTCGGGGGACCGGCCGCACTTACAAAACTGCGTAAGTTTGGTGGCCACTCCTCTACAGTTTAACAGCGGGGAAGTGGAAAAAGCAATCTGCGCAACAACTAGGAACAAAGCCCCTGGCCCAGATGGGGTGCCAGCTGACTTTTATCTACATTCCCCCAAACTCTGGGCTGGCATCCTGGCCAATGTGTTCACAGCCGCAAATACTTCTCCCCCCCCAAACACGTGGGCCACTTCCACCATAGTGCCTATATTTAAAAAGGGGCGAAGGGACGATCCAGGGTGCTACCGTCCTATCTCCCTACTGGACTCTGCTATCAAGATCCTGGGCAGAGTCCTTTTAGACAGACTAAGAGATAGCCTGGAGGAGTGTGGGGGTCTGGCTGATATACAGTATGGCTTCAGGGAAAAAAGGGGCACGATAGAACAGTGCTCAAATCTCCACCTCTTGATTGCCAAGTACACGGTGGCCAAGGAGGGGTCCTTGTATCTAGCATTTATGGACCTCTCCTCGGCCTTCGACTTGGTCAACAGGTCTAAGCTATGGGAGATTCTAATTAACATGGGAATTGATGTAGACCTGGTGGCGTTTATAGCATCTATGCATCAGGACCTATTTGCTGCTGTAAGAGTAACCAAAGAGGGAAGATGCACGTCACGCTTTAGATCCCTTTGTGGCGTTAGGCAAGGATGCATACTGGCCCCCCTGTTGTTTACCATCTATATAAATGACTTAGGCAAACACTTAATTGGGGCAGCTAGTGACGTTCCGCGTGTAGGAGAAGTTAAGATCCCTGCTCTCCTATACGCGGACGACGCTGTACTAATAGCACGCACAGGGGTATGCCTTCAAAAACTGCTAGATGCATTTGGGACCTTTATGGACCGGTTGGACCTGAGGGTTAATGCCTCCAAATCGCACACTATGGTCGTAGGTAGACAAGGGAAAAGGGCCAAGAGAGGAATAAAAACCTTTTTCTGTAAAGGGGAGATAGTATCGGGAGTCCCCGTGTTTCCATATCTGGGAGTCCTTTTTGACAGCAGGGGTACCTGGGGCCCACAGATACGCGCAAAAAGCCTAGCGGTCACTAGAACATCCATGGCCATCTTAAGCTTCGCTAAAAGGCTGGGCCATAAACCTATGAAGGCCATTATCCAGGTTTATAACAGCAAATCCCTTCCCGTGGCCTTGTATGGTGCCTCCTTATGGGGCTATGTACGCTTAGATAAAATTCAGGTAGCTGAGAATAGTTTTTTACGCTCAGTCCTGTCCCTCCCCCAATCCTCCCCGGTTTTTTCCATTCATTCAGAACTTGGTATGGATTATATCCAGGACAAACTGAGACTGGCTCCACTAACATACTGGCTTAAGACCTGGTTAAACCCTGAATTATCGTTAAACCACATGATCATGAGGGATGTGATGAGTTTGGAACACAGCCACACGATACCATGGCTGGGGTATTTGCACAAATGTTTTAATGAACTAGGTCGCCCAGATTTATTCACCTCTCCCTCGTGTATCACAAAGCAGGATGTGAGTTTCATAAAAAAACAGTTTATGTCTAGGGCATACATGTTGCGAGAAGAAGTTGAATTATTTAAACCCTCTGTCCGAACGCACTACTTAACTCTCCAGTCACTTGCAATCGAGCCTTATTTATGTTTCGTCACAAACCCTTTTCACAGATTCTTGTTAACAAGATTCAGATTCAACATCATTCACTTTTATTTGGGTAATTTTAACAAATGGATGAATCCGGAGCTAGCACCAACTTGCACCTGTGACAATTTTTCTGTTCAAGACAGTTTACATTTTGTTATGTTTTGTGATTTCTTCTCCGCCCAAAGAAAAAAATACCTGCTACCAGTTCTAAGAGAAGCTGGCTTCTCCCAGGTGAGACCAGCAATGCTATATTTACAATCATTGGGCAACATCTGCATTACTTTTGCCATGGCCAATTTCCTGGTGGCAGCAACCAGAGCCAGAAGGAGCATGAATTTGGAAAACTGATGTATATAACGGGTCTTTTAAATATTTTAAATGCATTTATTTATTCAAATTAACTCGCTGATAAATGAAATTGTTTAATTCTTTTTTAACTGTAAATAATAATGTTTTTATGTACTTTGTATGATTTTATCAAATCGAATAAAGTTAATTTGACTGACTGACTGACTGACTTATTGGGCGACAGTTGGCAGGGTCTCCCCTGGACCCCTTCTTAAAAATAGGTATCATTTCTGCTCCTTTCCAGGAGTCTGGGACTGGAGATCCTTCAAGCAAGGCATTAATCAGGAATACAAAATAGGTTGCCCATTGGTCTGCGTTTGCTTTAAATAGATCACCCGGTATACCATCTTGGCCCGAGGCCTTAGCTGTAACAATTTTGTTTATGGCCACCACCACCTCTGTTTTCCCAATGAGGTCAAAAAAGTCCAAGGGGATCGTAGTGGATACCATAGGGCGACTAACGGGCCCAGAACTCTCTGGAATGTCGTCTCCTGTATAAAGACTCCTAAAATGGTCAAACCACTCCCTATCAGTAATATGGTTAGGGATTTGATCCGGTTCCCTGCCATTAGACCTTCTTAACAGGGCCCAAAAGAGCTCGCCATTCTCAGATTGGCTCGCCGTTTTTAGGCTAATCCAATGCGATTCTTCCCAGGCCCTTTTCGCCTCTAAGATGGCTTGTCTATACTGTAGCCTTGCCATGCGCACCTCAACGATATTGTGAGATTTAATAGCAAGTATCAATGCTTACTTTTTCCTTCGACAATCCTTATTAAACCACTTCTCCATTGGCTTGGTAGTCAGGGAACACTTTTTAAGAGAAGGAGCCTCCAGGAAAAGTGATCCCATCAAATCAATTGTTTCAGCGTGAATTGTCTCCACCACTGGGGACCCAACCTCATTCGTACAAACAACAGAAAGCATAATGGTCTGATCTCCTAGGATTTCCTCTAGAGCTGTGATTTTCTGCTCATTCAGGATACATTTTGGCCATTTAAGAAACCTTTGGCAATTGGATGGTATAATAGACTTTGTTAGCATCCCAGAGCTAATGGTAGGGCAGTACTCCCTATTTTCCCACAGTTCCAACAAGGAAAGAGATAGAGGATTATGATCACTATCAATAGATGGTAGAACAATCATATCACTCACATATTTCCATAACCTCTTATCAACCAAAATATAATCGATTCTGCTCGGGCAGGATACCCTATTGTATGTATTAGCTCCCATAACATCGGAGGGCGTGCGCCCGTTAACAGCTCTTAAACCATATTCTAACGTCAGGGCATTCATTTGAATAACCACCGGGGACCATTTCTTCATTGGGGGAATCGATAATGAAGGTATTCCCCATCTTGCATCTTCATCATGGATTCCCAGAGTGTCATCAGTTGCCAGGAGTTCAAACGAACAGTTTAGGTCACCAGCCATCAAGATAAGGGAATCAGAGGGACGAGAAAGGAGTACTTCAGACAAGATGGAAATAGTAGAAGATTTTGCCCCCCTTTTGTGCCTCTTGCATAGATGTTGAAAAGTTCTAAAATAAAATTACCCGTTGTGCCCTTAATTGTTAGGCTCATCAGGTCTGGTGTTGAACAAAGATGGTGGATGATTTTACAATTAAGCGCAGCCTTAACCCAAATCATGAGACCTCCAGGTGGGCGTCCACGTCCTGAAGAGATAGCTGGTATGTGGAAACAAGAGTATCCGGGCTTATACAGTGGCTCAAGGCTCCATGTTTCCTGGAATACACACAAGTCATGGTCATCAATGAAGGTGTTCCAGTCCGGGAGGGATAACTTATTGCGTAGGCCCGCTATATTCCATGAAACGATTTTGAGAGTCCGGGTGGAACCTCTGCTCAGCAGCGTCTTATCACCTTGGGATAAGTCAGGTGCCCGATCATTCTCTATATTAACCCCCAAAGGTACTGGAGCAGTGGTTGACAACTCGGGACCTGGACACAAGGCTAATTTAGGTGGGTTGACTAAGCTACTGCTGGGTGGGACATCAGTGTTAGTGAGAACCTCGTTGTGTGCCTGAAGTCAGTCTACAGCCTCCAAACCACTAAACTGATTATGAATGGGGGTTTGGCTCAAGGCTAATAAAGACTCAAGCCTACCCCCATTAATCTGTCCCCTCCCATTCCGCTGTACCAGTGACCATCCAGCATCAACAGAGGGAAGATTATCCCGTGGATAAAAGTAGGACAATCGAAGTGGTAGGATAGAGGCTCCTGGTCTATGATAGTTCCAGTTACAGATGTGCTCCACTGTCCTAGGGTCTTTAAAGTTGACAAGGACACAATCCCCCCGGATATCCTTAGCCATATGTCCCACCCAAGACACCCTTCGTACCATAAGTATTTTACTTGAGATAGGCGTTGGTAACAGTCTATTTTTGTTTAGCCAATCGGCTACTTTATTCCTTAAGGTCGTAAAGGATTCTTGGCCAGGTTTACTCAGAGCCGGGACCCTTGCTAAAACCACCAAAGAAGGGCTTGCTTCCGGGGGCAGATCGATGTTTATTTCCCCCCCGTGAGCCTTGGCTACAGGATCGCCTTCTCTCTCTTTCAGCTGAGCCGGTTTACGCTCTGTTGGTTTATTAACTACTAGTACCGCAGGTACAATTGTTGGGGGAGCAACTGGAACGTGCGAAACAGTAGTTGGAGCTAGCGGAATTACCCAGTCATGAGCGACCTCCCCTTCCTGGGTGTCATTTAGAGGAGCATTGACCCTTTGGGTAGTTACCTTCTTTAGGGAGTCAGCAATGCCCAGTGAGGCAAGCTTGATCACATTTAATTGCTGTTCAATCTTGGTAAGTCTATCTTCCACTGGGCGTAAAAAGTGTTTCAGTAAATCACCCATTTTGACCAATAAGCTATCCTCTAGACCCCCCCTTCTTCCCGGACTCCCTAAACTCTTACCCTCTGCCTCAGCCTCAGATGCCACTCTCATGGGTATTTGGTCTTCACTAGGTGCGACTACAGTTACTGAAGCAGGTGCACCAGCTTGATCCCCTACAACAGTAGTTAGACGAGTGTTTTTGGTCAGCTTCCCCCTTTTCCCTCCAGTGTTTTTTTACCTGTCCTTGCTTTTGCTTTGGGATAGCCCCTTGGCGTCTCTCTCGTAATTGCCTGGTGTTATGCTCCTTGACAGGACTAACCACAATAGGTAGTTTAAGGGGTGTCAACAGTAGTGAGTCAGAGATCGTAGACTGATCCCCTGTGGTAGAGTGATCCATGTCACGAGTTGCCAAATGAGCGTTTGGTGATTCAGGTATCATACATGCACCGATACCACCAAAAGAACCATGATGATCTGGTGTCCTTGCATTTGCAATATACCCCTTAGATGACCTTCTGACAATTGCTAAGTCCTGCGAGACTCGCCTCTCCATCAACGTGATTCCCTGATCTAAGAAGGAGTTTACCCTGACGATAACATTGTCCATAGTGCCAGTTAGGTTTGCATTGGCTGCCTTGCTCCTACTCTGCTTAGCTGCCATATTATTGCGCATGAGATGGAAGATACAGAAATAGTACTTACGGGATGGTCCCCGAATGTGAGGGAGAAAAGGGGGTGGCCCGTCCCGTCCTTGTCCGGTCTTGAACGGGCTTAAACGGGCTGCCCTTGGCTCGGGCTTTGCCCGGCGCACGCCCGCGCGCGTCCCGCGTGTGCGTGTTTGGGCGGGTCTAAATAAGGAGGCGTGGCGGGAAGAGGACCCAGGTGGGGCCGGTGACTCTGCCGCAAAGCAACCTGGTCCTCGCAGTCCCGATGTCCGGTCCAGTGATGAGCCCCAAGACGGCGTTATCCTCAGTGTGGCAGGCGATCAGGAATGGCGGCAACAAAGTGTCTCTGCCCTCGAGCAGCACCATTGATCAAGTTGTATAATTTTAATAGAATATGTAAATTTGGCAAAAATAATGATGCAATATGGGTCTACATTTTACAGGTAGCAGTTGCCTCAAACCCCCTGCTAAATCGGTTGTACATATTAATGCTCAATAAATATATCTGACATTTATTCATGTTTTTGGACTGCTATTTCATCTGATTAAACTTGAAAGGGTTCTGCTTGCAGCCACATAAAAGAACAAGACAGCAGGCCTCTCCTTGCGTTTGTCACCCTAGACAGTTTGGAGCAAGGACCAAGAGAAGGGAAGAAAACTGCAGAGAACTAGTTTTGGAGGTAGGTCTGAGAATTCCCCCACACAAAGGCAGGCGCTAGGTATAAAAATGGGACCTACAGAACACACCTGGACCTGTTGGTTCAAAAGGAGTACTGGATTTAATCCTGTTTTTAAACAACCACTAAATCATAGCACTGCAGGAAACATGAGCAGAGTTGGGTTTCCCGATATAGGGTACATTGAGCACTAGAAGCCGGCCCTCAGGGAGAATTGGCAAAAAAGAATCAGAATATCTAAAGATTAAACATCCGAGAATTCCTTTATTCTACGTTCTGCCAAAAGTCTACAAAAATGACCCCCCCCCCCCCCGACGTCATATCGTATCAGGATGCGAATCATTAATGGAACCAATAGCAAAGTTTGTGGACTTTTTCTTAAAGCCATTTATGCCCAGTGTTAAATCGTGCATTAGAGATACAATGGACTTTATCAACAAATTAATTGACATTGAATTTGACAGAAATAACCACTGGATGGTTACAATGTATATAACATCTTTGTATACTCAGATACCGCAAGACGAGGGTATACATGTACTAAGAACAATATTGGAAACGAGAGAACAACCGCAAAAAGTACCAACGGAGTTCATTGTCCAACTAGCAGAGTTCGCACTTAAACGGAATTATTTCAATTTTGATGGAGATTTTTATTTTCAGGTGGGCGGAGTAGCGATGGGATGTCCATTCGCTCCTGAATTGGCAGTCTTGTTTATGTCAAGCTATGAAGAAAAATGTATCTATCAGAACAATCCCTTTGGGGTTTGGATTAAAAATTGGCTTCGTTATTTATACAATGTCTTTTTTGTGTGGACAGGTCCAGAAGAAGAATTGAGAAACTTCCATGTTTGGCTGAATAATAGAACCCATGAAATTAAATTCAGACTTAACCATTCAAGAAACAAAATGCCCTTCTTAGATGTTGAGATCTATCCATCAGATGAAGGAGGTCTGACAACAACTCTCTTAAAAAAAGAAACAGATCGGAATAGATCACTTCATTTTGCCAGCAATCACCCCCGCAGCCTGAAGGAGAACCTCCCTTATGGGCAATAACTACGGATTCGTAGGAATGGCCAACACAAAGATGAATATATGAAACACTCTGATAAATTGACTGCTAACTTAATCGAACGTGGATACCCCAGAAAATTACTAAGACGGTCCATGAAAAGAGCGTGGTGGACACCACGTGAGTGCCTATTGAAGAAAAAGCCAAACAAAAGTTGGATAGAATGGTATTAGTCACAACATATTGCCCCAACTCGAATATGCTGAAAAAGGTGGTCAATAGTAATTGGCATTTGATAAAAAAACCTAAGCGAAGACTTACACAAACCACCATTATTTGCTTTCAGAAAAGAGGCGAGTATAGCAAATAAACTTGTGAGAGCAGCATTCCCATCAAAAGAACAACCCACTTTGCGAACTATGATTGCGCTACCACCAATTCAAGGCAATCACAAAAGTGGTGGGTGTAATTGCTGTGCCACCACAGAAAAGGGCACCACCTTTAAGCATAAGGAAACAACATGGAAACACAAGACCTTCACCAATTGCAAATCACGCTATGTGATACATGGGTTTAGATGCCCGTGCGATTTGCTTTATATTGGCAAAACAAATCAAGAGATTCGTACACGCATTCAGCAGCATAAATCAAGAATAAAAAGGAAGGTTCCCAATGCGCCATTGGTGAACCATTGGCAATTAAAAAATCATACAGAAAATGAGTTGCAATGGACAGTGATCACCAAAGTTGAGCAGAATATGAGAGGAGGTGATTTGGATGCGAAGCTCTCAAGACAGGAAGCAATGATGATTGTACGGTTTAATTCCGCAACAGAAGGACTTAACAAACTTTCGGAAATTTATAAATTGTCATAAAGACTGGATATTCACGAGTAACCAATACTAACAATCTCAGGAAATCCACAACCCCATTGGGGTGCCCTGGAATAAAGGAGACCAATCTAAAGTGACAGCCAACATTAACTGAACAGATTATAGAGATTCATACATTGAAATTGCCAATAGCGGTCTTTAGGCAAATGTAAAATTAAATCATACTCCTTTTTGACCAATATGACAGTAACAAATTCTACATTACAAGATGGCGCATCCCTCAAGTAGAAGCTCTACTAATGGACACTACAACAAAACAGACCGATCCAAAATGGTGGCCAATTGTATTCTAAGTACCGAACATTGAGAAGAGTCCGCTCCAACGCTATAAAGCATCGTTCACAGCGACAAAAACACAACTACAGCAAAATAAGATCAAACCCCACATTGTGATTCAATGCACCAACTCGAAGGGAATGAATAACATACTACAAGATGGCGTATCCCGGAAGTATAGATAACTGGTGTTGGATTTAATGCGATACAGAATAATCCCACACAGAGACGGGCTGCCATTGATTGAAAGGAGCTGGCGAAAGAAGGAACTACAATAGAATTAAGGTGAGTACCGCTTCAGTGTAGTTGCTGAGGAACAAGTTTATGCCCGACAACGGGTAGCGAGGTGGGCGGAATATTGACATTCCCCGCTATAGATGCATACAACGCTCCGTTATAAGTGCGTCGAGATACGCTTTCAAAAACGTTAACAGTTCCTCCACACAAGAGGACTATACAAACGAAGCGCTATTCAACTAAAGATGTGATATGTTCATAGTTCAGAGGTTAGAATTACCAATGCTTAGAAACGTGAACGCTACCTGGAGTTCCCTCATCAGAAAGAACCACGCAAGGAATATGTCATTGAGTCAAATATGTGATACATGGACAGTTTGGTCTCCGTAGACGCCAATGGCTGTATTTCCATATTTTTCCAGGTGTGCCTAAATAATCAACCCTATTCAATCCAACAGCTGCCGAAGAAAGAAGCCCACTAGGTAAGCCCTGGCCGCTCACGAAAATTAGGATGTAAAGACCATTGTTTTAAAAACCACTCCATTACAACATACATTATGTTTTCTTGCAGGGCAGATTGTGAGCCAAAGCAGCATGTGAGCAGTGAGTTATTTTGTTACTTAAAGTCTTGTGGTATGAGATTGAAGTGAAGGTATAGCTTTGCTGAGCCGTACGTTTGATATCATTTAGGTGGTCCCGCGCCGCGGTTCTGCTGACCAGTAAAATTGAATTTCCCTTAATTGGAGAGGTAAGATGTATGAAGGGAGTTGTTGAGCCAACTAGTAGTTTCCCATATGGTTAGAACCCAACAACTAACACAGGTCTCCCCCTCTTTTCATTTACAGTATGTGGTCCTGATGAGAACTCCACATTAAGGAGATTTCGAAACGCGTAGACCTTGTTGTTTTACAGCCATAGGAATAGAGCAAAGATGAAATTTGTAAAATACTGATTTATGTGTATATTATATCCTATGGCTATGTGAAAATTTCTTCTTTTTTGAAATATTATTGTATTGAAGATTGTAAATAAGAGTGGTGTGATTGAGAGTATGTTTGGAGAGTGTCTGACAGAGATCGGTAGTGATAGTGAGTATGAATGACATGAAGGGGTTGTTTTAATGTGTAAAATGGTTTTTCATATATTGTTTGATATATGTTTTCTTTTGAAATGTGAAAAAATTGGGTAAATAAACGACAAAAATAGTTGAAATGAAGTAAAATAAAATAAAAAGAAGGATTGATTAAAAAAACAAAGGTATTCTCACTTAGTGTTCTATTCATAGGTGAGACAGAAAAACAGGTAGGTCATTCGGAGAGGCAGCATTGGCATTTTTTTGATTGAATAGAACTCAGGGAGAATAGGCATGGTCTAAAAGGCGGTCTATCTCTATATACCTCAGTCAAGCTAAAAGTAAACATTGATCCGATAGTATTACTGGAGCACTGACTGTTACAAATAAAGACCAGTAACTGGAGTTTTCAGCAATCGCTATTGCTGATAAATGTTTACATCAACCCAAGTGCAAGAGAGAAAATGCCAAATGTAACCGTCTAATATACGTTTTGTGGGACCTAGCCAGTGATCATCCCCATGACGAGTGTTTGATTACAAGGGGTTTTAATACAAATCTCTTCCAAGAACTCCCTGATGATCATGAGGGATTTTACTCAGAGAGCGCCCAGAACATAACCAAGCACACTAACTCAAGGGTGTTGCCCACTAAGTCCCTTGGGCGAATATTTGGTCCTGTAACTAAGGAGCATGGGTTATAAAGTATTGTATGGTCGCTTTCCACAATAAACACACCTCCAAATTGGACAGGATCTGATGGGAAAACCTTTTCCTTTCTTGACTATACCATATGTAACGCTGAAATGTTTCCTCTTGTAAAAAATTACCACATTGTTTCACGGGTTGAGAGCGACCATTGTCCACAGATCATAATCAATTCCTCCAAATTATCCCATCATGCTTTGGCGAGTGTTAAATGTACAGGAACACGCACCCGGAATCTCAAGGTGGCTTAAATGGAATAGCTCCATCAGTGGCTGAATGCATGAAGCAAGTAGAAGCAGCTATGTTGTGCTGCTGGTCCACTAGGAGACCAGATAGGCAAAGATGGGCTTGCCATAAATATGATTCCAGCACATCCTTACACACATCAGTTTGCAACCACCACTCAGGGCCTTTTAAGAAGGAATCACCCACAACCAGGCATAAGTATAAAATATTTAGAAAGAGAATTCCACTTCAATGCAGATCAAAGGGATGGAAAAATGTGAGAAAGAAAGGAAAACTCTTGCAAGAAAATTTGGTTGTAATACAGGCTCAGGCACTCCCCAACCTAGAATGAAATTAAAAGAATATCTCTGCGTGGCTGTCCAAAATACAGCTTGCATTTAAGTAACATAAACAAAGAACAGCCAATAACAAGGCAACAGGAATTGATGGATTGTTTGCTGAGACTCTCAAAAAGCGGGAACTTCCACAGCCAATGAGGCAGGCCTCCAAATTGGTAGTCCCAAAGCCAAGTAAGGACCCCATGAAAACAGGATCATAGTGGCCCCCCTCTATGCTGAATGTTGACCTCAAGGCTCTTCCCCACGTGTTGGAGGCACAGCTGCTTCCTTATTTTCCGCAACAAATACATGGGCATCAATCGGGCTTCATCCCTCAGAAGAACACACTGCATTACCTACGTCGGCTTGCACATGTTATGCATGCATCAGAGTTACTTGAAACCCATACGCTCTTGCTTTTTTAGATGTTGAGCAAACCTTTGACACTGTGACATGTGATTATATTTGGTAGGAGCTCCATAGAATGAGACTGGGGCAACAATTTATAAACTGGATTTAACTGATCTATATAAACCCACAGGCTAGAGTGTGCATGGGACGCTACATCTCGGCAGAGATAGCCTTACAGCGAGGCACCCAACAGGGATGCCCACTGTCTCCATTTATTTTCACCATCACGATGGACCCATTTGCTTTTAGACTTTGACAGACCCTCAGTGGCTGGGGTATACAGGTAGGAACTACGAAGCAAATAGTATCACTGTATGCTGATGATGCAATGATTTACTAGCGCCAACTAGACTTATCCGAACCGATAATGCTAAACGTAATGAGAAAGATCTGGGAATCCTCTGGACTCCAGGTTAATTTGAACAAGTCTGTTTCTATTCCTGTTGGGTGAACTCATCAGATTACCTGTAGAACGACCACTGGAGTTGAGCTTGTCCTGGGTGGTAGAAAAGGTCTTGTACTTGGGGATACAAATCACACATGACGTGCAACAGTCCTATGATTATAATATGGGGCGAGTACTGGATGGGGTATGTCCCTCAATCGGGTTAGAGAATTCATTGCATTTATCTTTGATGGGAAAGATATCGCTCATAAAAATGATGGTACTGCTGAGGTGCTTCTATGTCATGCACTTCACCATAACAAAGCATGTTCCATGAATTAGACTCAATTTTAGTGGAGCTCCTCTGGAATGGAAAAATATGTAAAATAGGACTTACCACACAGGGATGGGGACAAAGGGGGAATGGAAGTTCCTGATATGGAACTCTACTACCTGGCAGCCCAATTACAACATGCTGTACAATGGCTGGATGGGGAGCCCAAATGGGAGAGGTCCCTGCAGGCGGGCACCCATGAAGGACACCTGCTTGGGACACTTTTGATGCGGGTGGAGGACTGTCTCCCGATTGCCCATATTTGATTAGTCTGATGGGCAGGCTCTTGGAACAGATGGTGCACTGGGTAATAAAGAGGGCACCCTTTGACCCCAACCTGCACATCTGGATAGCACGTCCTTTTGAACAGACACCTCGATTAATGTCGGTTAAAAAGTGTCCAAAAAGGTTCTGTATAATGCTATCTGACCTATACCCAGAGGGTTGATTCATTACACTCCAGGAAACGATGGAGACATATGCTAAAATTGCTGCCATGGTGCACCAGCTATGGTCGATGATTCCTGAGGCTCCTGAAACCACTCATACACTTGTAACTCAGTTGTCAATGCCAGGGGATCACAGGCTTATAACTCATCTTTATGGTGCAATGCATTCAGATAGGCCAATAAATATACTACACATTGAGGAAACAAGGCAGTGTCTAAGAGAAAAACCTATCCCACACAAGAACTGGTCCAAGAAAGATGCGGGTGTCGGTGAGCGCTGGGTAGTACATATGACCTACCTTTTCCCTAAATGAATGCACACCATAGCGAGCGCCGTACCCAAAGACTGGCCCAGAAGTGCAGCGACAATGCGAGGAGTCCTGAAGTGCCTGGAGTGCCGAAGCGAGGTGAAAAGCGGCCAGGCCGTGGGAGACGGAATAGGCCTGGCCGTGGAATTGCTGTCTTTGGGAGAAGGATAGACGACCCATTCTTCACCCCCACTTCATCTACAGCCGCACAACTCGCTAACGACCTCAGCCTGCTCCTCTGACCCAATAGACGCTGGCATGCTACGGCCTCCCTCGGCATCGGGGGCACAGTTGCAAGGGGTGAGACCTCTGCCGGAATGGCGGCCACCACATGAGGTCAGGTAAGCCGGTGGGTGCTCTGTGGCAAGCAGGATGCCCACTTCCATATTAGGCGGTGCCGCAGGACTGATCTCTCCCAAGGGCACAACAGCCTAACTGGGACTTCAGAGGTGAGGAGAGGGCGCCGCGTCGATCGGGCTAAATCTCGGCCCTTCCATATCTGAGCGCGGAGGGCGGAGGCCATACTACAAAACCGCTTGGCCCGTGGAGGAATGCAGGCTGTAGACGTATATTGAAGCAGAGAATATTGACGTTTCCCAAAAGCACTGAACGCCCTACGCAGGGTTTAAACTCGTGCGCCTCTCCGCCTTATCATTCCGCTCCTATTCATTCACCTCCATCTCGTGACTAGCGCTAAGCCCTGCTCCAGCAACAATATCGGCGCTGCCGTGATGCACTAGCCAAGCAACACCTAGGCTCCAACTGCATGTTTTCACACGTTGTAACCTCTTTCCTCCACTGTGCAGGCTGTGCTTTGCTTTTCTGGCATCAGGCAATATTCTGCAATAGACGGCTGCACGATCAGCGCACCAATAACTAAGCAGCACCAAATTCTTTCATCTAAAAGCACTTCAACTATTGCTCTGTGCCTGGCTGCCATGCTACACAGGCTTTGAAGGTAGTGTGACCCTAAAAACTGGGCGCCTGTCACCATAGTCTTTGCTCTGCTTTGACAGAGACGCCCCAGCAACCAGGCTACACGTGGGGTAAAGAGCCGTGCACAGCAGGTCCGATCAACTCCATTCATCAGGCTCCTCCGCTCCTTCTAGTCATCGCCAGCAGTGCCCAGAGGCGCTTTTAACCTGTGTTTGGGCAAAGCTCGGGCCAAGGGGGGGGGCCCGTCCGTGTCTGTCAGCTACCGGAGGAGGCGGGGCTGGGCCAGACCCCTTGGCTGTTTTGATTTCGGATCCCTTTACCCATATATTTGAAATTGGACAGAAACCAGTCACTAAATCAAGGTACGTTTTAGTCACCCCACTAGCCCTGACTAACCCAGTATTTTATTGAGACCTAATACCGGGACATTAGGCCTCTAGTGTCAAGTGTTCGCAAATGGGCAAAAGGAAAACACCTGCCTCACATGGGGGGACATCGGGGGTCTGTATGGCTGGAAAAATTGATTCCTTTTTGACTAAAGCTGCACATGCGATCACGCAGGAGATAGCCCTGACTGAGAAACGGTTAATATTAAAGGCCGGAAAATGTTCTCAGATCCACGCTGATAGTGAGGAGGGGGAACAAGGAAAATCAGCATCTAGTGCAGGTCTTTTACAAGGCTCATCGATGGTAAATGCGTTTGTCTCCTCATATCAAATACTCTCCCCTGACAAATCGGATATGTTATCTAATATTTTAGCTGACAAAATAACAGAGGGGAACTATGTGGCCTCAGATTTACCACTGCCCAAGAGAAAACAAACTGTTTGTAATAAGTCTTCGAGGAAATCCCCACAGACACAAACACAGACACAAACACAGACACAATCATCCCTACAACCTGGTCTGAATTTAGAACAGTCACTGGACATTTTATTCACAAAACTGGAGTCAATGACAAAGGCTCTCTTAGCTCCAATATTGCTAAAAGTGGAAAAAGTTGAGAAACCAGTTCATGACTTGATTAGCAATTGTAATAAATGTGCCATGTTAAATTTAACTGAGGTAGGGGCGGCAAGCCCATCTCAGAATCTGAACCCATTTCAACTTGGCCCATCTGGCCCATGTTTAAATGTAAATGTTCTAGGTAACGAGGTAATACCTAGTGGATCTAGTCAGTCAAATATAACCAAGGCAATAGGATCTGCAGCTCAGATTCCCAAAGCTGCCCAAACGAGTAGACCCCTAAACTCTGAGAGGGCTCTTCTACCTACACACCAATCTAATCATGTTATGCCAAAAGTTATGAACCAAAGTATACTTGATTTACCCCCTGCACCTGCCCCTTTAGCAGCGGTCTTACTGGAGGTCCCCTCTCTGTCTCTCTCTTTATAGGGAGAGAGAGAGAGAGAGAGAGAGAGAGAGAGAGAGAGAGAGAGACAGAGAGAGAGAGAGAGAGAGAGGGAGAGAGAGAATGAACCTAGGGAAACCACCCATGACCTAATACATAAAGTGACTCATTGGTGTACTAAAACGGCCTGAGCGTATCATCTGACATTATTATGGCCAGAAGAGTGGGGTGGATAGGTCACCAAACAAAAAAGGTTGGTGCAGGAGACTGCATAGTTGTCAACTTTCGGGACAGGGTGAACACGAAGAGGCTAATAGGCTGTGCATACCAAAGTAGTTCAAACTCTTCCGTTAGAGTAGTCTCACTACAACATTTTTACCCCCCTAGCCAGCGCCGGTGCCCTATGCAAAGGCAATGGGAAATATCTTGAAATCCAGGTAGGCCTGTCAACTAAAATAATATAGACAATAACTTACCAATGAGTAATCAGTTTCAACCACTAGCTAGTCTCCAGAATCTGGATGAAAAAGATTGACTAGAGCTATAGGACAAAACATACCAGGGTACACCTCCAGATAACACGCCTCAAAATATACATTCATTACCAATCTTGGATCATGCTGAAATAATTACTACATCCCCAGGAATTTCCCCCATTTTAATTCCCACTCTGGCCACTCACGAAAAAGATCCTCTCATGGAACATAGCGGGTATAAGATCTAAAAAAGGGAACTCACTCTGGGAAAACTTTCTTTCTATGCATCATATTATTGCCCTCCAGGTAACCTGGGAAGCAAATGACTGTTTTTACTTAGATGGTTTCATTTCATTTAATAAAAATGCTATTCCATCGAATATGGGCAGAGCTAGAGGGGGTTAACTTCTAATGTTTTCTTTGAAGCTCTCTTGTAGGGCACGTTTGGTTGACTGCAAATCTCAAAATGTTTTGGCTGTAGAATTGTCTTTTAAGAATCAAGCCACCATGTTAGCGATACATTTTTATAATTCCTTTTCTAGAGGGCATGAGCTGGAACATCTACACGATTTAAAGGAGTTTTTGTAATGTTATGTGGAGACCAAACAATTATTATTATGAAGTAATAATCCTAGAGGATTTAATATCCATCAATGTTATTTAAATTGTCTTATAAACCAGGACCAAGGGGAGTTCCCTTCCTCATTTAGTCATTTTGAGCATACACCTTCAGGTATTTTGCTCGAAGGCATTCTTTCAAATCAAAAGTCATGTTGCCTTCAGCAAACAGATAGTTTGGCGTCAGTACCCACTTATGTGGGGAATGGAAGGCCAAGCACCATTGATTATATTTTACTGTCGGCTCCATTAGTCTTGTTTACTGAGGATCTAATTGTTACCTGGTCAGGTTTTAGCGACCATAATCCCCTTACTGCTGCCATATCACTTTCTGCTACAGAAACTGGAGAATCTACCATTCGCTTGACAAACAAAGATATTAGCACCAAAGATTAGGCCTGCAGGCTAAAGTGGGAAACAATAGTACCAGATCATTTTTGGGAAAACTTGTACACAGTCTGCACCCCGGAAATTGAGTCCTGTTTAGACCCAGATACACAGCGAAGTTTTATCCTAACAGAAATCAAATACAATCTGACCTCACGGTTATGGGTGGGATCAGACGGCTGAAGGCTGTAAGGTGGTTTAAAGGAGCATGCTCAGCGACTCATAAGGAGCTTGAACAGGTCCTAAATTCCACCCCCAGAGACAAAGCAGAAATTAGGGACAAAAGAAAGGCCTATAAGCTAGCAGTCCAGAATAGGAAGAAGGAGCTAAGGGAGCAGGCATGGAATGCCCTACAACAAGCTAGTATACTGAAAGATAGTTCTTAATTTTGGTTGGTAGTTAATAGTCCTTTCCTTTCCGAAGCTCCTCACTCCAACACTGATTGTTTAATCCCAGCAGATAAATGGATATCGCATTTTGGAGATATTTTCAGTGATGCACACTTGGGTGAAGTAAATGGGTACAGAGGAGGTGGCAAACTAGTATGCCTCTCTACTTCAGTGTAGAGGAGGTCCATGAAGCAATCATATCCACATTTGGTCGTACAGCCCCAGGCCCTGACAGGGTTCCGGCGATCTATACAAAGCTGACTCAAATGTGTGGGCCAGTATTTTGGCAAATGTTTTTAATGCTGCGTGCTTACAGTGATACCAGGTATCCTGGGGGAAGGCAATTATTGTTCCCATTTTTAAAAAGGGCGTAAGGGATGAGTCTACATGTTAAAGGCAGATCTCACTTTCAGATTCCGCAGCCAAAATAATAGGCAAAGTCATACTAATGAACAAGTTACTTACCTTCGGTAACGATATATCTGTAAGAAACATTAGTTAATGTTAGATTCCTTACCTTAGAATATCCCCAGGCGTCAGTCTGGATCCGGAAACTTTTGCGTAGCAGTACCCCTGCGCGTCGGTAGGCGTCGTCTGCAGGCGTCCCCTGCGGCTCCGCGTCCGTCGTCGGCGTCGTGCGCCGTGATGACGTCGCTGGAGTATATAGACGCCGCCTCCGCGCGCTGACGTCAGTTCTTTGCACACAGCTTTTCCGCGCCAGGAGACGCAGAGCCATGAGAGAACCAACACTGGTGCCATGTAAAAACTAGGGCCCTGACAGGGATGACCTTAACCCTAGGTATCAGTTCGCAGAACGGGGAGGATGGGTGGGTTCGGTAAGGAATCTAACACTAACTAATGTTTCTTACAGATATATCGTTACCGAAGGTAAGTAACTTGTTCATCTGAAAGAAACACGTTAGTGTTAGATTCCTTACCTTAGAATACATACCCCAGCAATACCAACCCCGGTGGTGGGTCTGCGAACCAATACAAAACTACACCAGAAAGTCCTGGAGGACAGAACGGCCAAAGAAGCCATCCCTCCGGACTTGGCTGTCCAGGCAGTAGTGCCTCGCAAAGGTGTGCAGCGAGGCCCACGTAGCCGCTTGGCAAATGTCCTGCAAGGGGACTCCCCGGCCCAGGGCAGTAGTAGCCGCCGTGGCCCGAGTGGAATGGGCCCTCAGCCCAACAGGAGGCTCCTTCCGAGCCAAAGAGTAGCACGCTTTGATGCAGAGGACGACCCATCGAGAGATGGTTCGTTTACAAACCGCCCGTCCCTTCTTCGCACCCACGTAGCCAACAAACAGTTGGTCATCCACCCGGAACCGGCGTGTGCGATCCATGTAGAATGAAAGCGCACGTTTTGGGTCCAGACGGTGGAGCCGCTCTTCATCCTTTGAAGGATGCGGAGGCGGGAAGAAGGAAGGGAGGGTGATGGACTGCCCGATGTGAAAGGCCGAAACAACCTTGGGCAGGAAAGAAGGTCTAGTCCTCAGAACCACCTTGTCAGGATGAATGGACAGGAAAGGAGGTTGGACAGAAAGAGCCTGGAGCTCACTCACCCTCCTGGCAGAGGTGATGGCAACCAGGAAAGCCGTCTTTAAAGTCAGGAGACGGAGAGGGCAAGAATGAAGGGGCTCAAAGGGAGCACACATCAGGAAAGTTAGAACCAGGTTCAAATCCCACTGAGGCATCACAAACGGAACAGGTGGAAACATGTGAGTGATGCCTTTCAAGAATCGAGTTACAATCGGGAATTTGAACAAAGAAGGCTGATCAGGAAGCCTCAAAAAGGCTGAAAGGGCAGAAAGGTAGCCCTTGATAGTGCCCAGAGCAGAGCCCTGCTGGGCAAGAGAAAGAAGAAACAGAAGAACCTCCGAGAGAGGGGCAGAAAGAGGGTCCACAGCCTTTGCTGTGCACCATGCCACAAATCTGTTCCACCGACAGGCGTATACCGACTTAGTGGAGGGACGCCTGGCTGCCAGAATAACATCACAGACTTCAGGAGGCAAGTCAAATGGCCTCAACTGCCGCCGCTCAATCTCCAAGCATGGAGGTGGAGACTGGACAGGTTCGGGTGGAGGACCGTCCCCTGCTGCTGCGACAGAAGGTCCTCCTGAAGGGGCAGGCGGATCGGGGGACCGACTGACATGCTGAGTAGCTCGGGATACCAGTACCTTCGAGCCCAGTCCGGAGCCACAAGGATAACTTGGGCCTGGTCGCGCCTGATCTTCTTCAGCACTCTGAGCAGAAGTGGTATAGGCGGAAAGGCGTATAACAGACCGCAACTCCACTCGCGCCGAAAGGCGTCGCCGTGCGAGTGCCGTCTTGGAAACTCCAACGCGCAGAACTGATGACATTGAGCGTTCTCTTCTGTGGCGAATAGATCTAACCAAGGCTCTCCCCATTGCAGAAAGATGCCTTGCGCCACGTCCGAGTTCAGACGCCATTCGTGATCCATCGAGCACCGACGGCTGAGTTTGTCCGCCCTGGCGTTCAGAGAACCTGCCAGGTGTTGAACCGTCAGAGTCACGCCCTGACGTTCCAGCCATTGCCAGAGGCGCAGAGCTTCCTGGCAAAGGGTCCACGACCCCACTCCGCCCTGTTTGTTGCAGTACCACATGGCGGTGGTGTTGTCGGTGAACACCTGCACTACACTCCCGTTGACAAAGGGGAGGAATGCCTTCAGTGCCAGACGAATCGCCCGCAGCTCCAACAGATTGATATGGAGCCGGGACTCCGCCGGAGACCAGATGCCTCTGATCTCTGCCTCTCCCAAGTGGCCACCCCAGCCCTGGAGGGACGCGTCCGTCACGACAACGTGCTCCGGTTGGGGAAGGGAGAGGGACTTGCCCCTGACCCAATCGCGGTCCGTAAGCCACCACTGCAGTTGTCTCGCAGTGCCCTCCGAGATCAAGACGTGGTCGGACAAGTTGCCCTGATGCTGGGCCCACTGAAACTTCAGGTCCCACTGCAGAGCCCGCATCCGCCACCTGGCGTGATGCACCAGAAGGATGCAGGAAGCCATCAGTCCCAGCAGCCGCAGCGTCAACCTGACCGAGACTCGGGATAGCGGCTGAAAGATGGGAATCAAAGCCTGAATATCCCGAACCCGCCGTTCCGGAGGATAAACCCGAAACTGCGCCGAGTCCAGAACCGCTCCGATGAAAAGGAGCTTTTGAGAGGGACACAGGTGTGATTTCGGCACGTTGATGGAGAACCCCAGGTCGTGCAAGAGGTCTGCCGTCATCTGAAGGTGGTGGACGACTGTTTGGGGCGAGCCCGCCTTCAACAACCAATCGTCTAGGTAGGGGAAGACTGAAACCCCCAACCTGCGCAGATGGGCTGCGACCACTGCCATCACCTTTGTGAACACCCGTGGGGCGCTGGTAAGGCCGAAGGGGAGCACGATAAACTGAAAGTGCTCCAGGCCTACCGTGAACCGCAGGTAACGCCGGTGGGCCGGCAGGACGGGGATGTGAAAATAGGCGTCCTGCAAGTCCAACGCTACCATCCAGTCTTGTGGGTCTAGAGCAGCCAAGACCTGAGCTAACGTCAACATCTTGAACTTCTCCTTCCTGAGGAAGCCGTTGACGTTCCTTAGATCCAAGATAGGACGTAGGCCCCCCTTGTCCTTCTTGGGCACCAGAAAGTAGTGGGAATAGCAACCACGCCCTACTTCTGGCCCAGGAACGTGCTCGATGGCCCCCTTGGCCAAGAGGGCCGTAACTTCCTCCTGCAGAAGTGTCAAGTGGTCCCCCGACACACGCTGGTTCTGCGGTGGCATGGCTGGAGGAGAGGTCTCGAAGGGGAGGGAGTAGCCCCTTCGGACGATTTGCAGCACCCACCTGTCCGAAGTGATCGTGCGCCAGTGAGCGTGGTGATGGCGAACCCTGCCACCCACTGGCGTCACATGGGGCCGAAAGCACGGACTAGGAGGATTTTGGGGTAGATGCTGCGGGGGAAGGTGTGGTCTGACCCCGCCGTTGTCCCCGACCGCCACCACGGCGGTTTCCACGGCCGCCACCGCATTGGAAGGATTGTTGCGGCGCGTGGCTGGCAGCACGTGTGGGGGCGCCCCTTCCTTGGCCACGAAAGGGACGAAACGAACCCGTTTGCTGACGCTGGGTCGAGAGACCCAAGGACTTGGCCGTGACCCTGGAGTCCTTGAAGCGTTCCAGCGCGTGGTCCGCCTTGTCACCGAACAGGTGACAGCCATCAAACGGCATGTCCATCAATGTATTCTGGACATCAGCCGAAAAATTGGCGGATCTCAGCCAGGCGTGGCGACGAATCGCCACCGTCGTCGACATAGCTCTGCCCAGCGAGTCGGTCGTATCAAGACCACACCGTATTGAATATTTCGCTGCATCCCGGCCCTCAGCCACAGCTTGACCGAGTTTTGCCCGCACCTCCATGGGGCATTCCGGCAGCAGTTCCGCGACCGTATCCCACACAGAGTGGGTGTAGCGGCCCAAGAGGCAAGCAGTGTTGCAAGACCGCAGGCCCAAACTAATGGACGAGAAGACCTTCTTGCCAAACTGGTCATACCTCTTGGATTCCCGGTCGGGCGGGGCCGACGGGAATGCGGACTGGGAGGTCGAGGCCTGGATCACCAGACTCTCAGGAGTGGGGTGGGTAGACAGGTACTTGGGGTCGTTCGGACAAGGACGGTGGCGCCTGGCCACGTTCCGATCAACAGGCGCACCAGAAGCTGGCCTGGACCACGTGCCCAACAGAACGTCTGACAAGGCTTCATTAAACGGCAGCAGTGGCTCCTGTGGGCATGACTGCGGTTGGAAGACCTCGGTGAGGATGTTAGGCCTCACGGCCGCGACGGGGAGCTCAAGGTGTAAGGCCTTGGCAGCCCTCATCAGCACCACAGAATAGGCAGCTCCCTCCACCGATGCCACGGAAGGAGGAGAGATCAAACCAGGGTTAGGAGAGTCGTCCAAACCACTGGCATCCCCCAAGTCACCTGTCCAGTCCGGGTCATACTGGCACTCGCGTGACAGAGGGTCCTCGGACCCCTCCCAACCTTCACCGTACTCCTCATCCTCTCCGTATTCGGAGTCAATGATGAAGACCGGCTCCTCGGGGTTCATGGGCCCCATCGGCGCCGCGTCCGGCGTCGGAGAAGGTAAGGGGACGGCGCCGCCCGGAGCCGGCGCCGGAACCCCACCGCCGGCCGGAGCCGGCACTGGAGAACCGGCGCCGCGCGGGGGCGGCGTCGGGGGTAACCCCTATGGCAACGGCGCCGGGGAGGCCGGAAGACCAGCCGGCGCCGATCCCGAAGGCCCTTGCGGCGCCGGGGTCGAAGCCGTCGGCGGCGCCGGGGCCGGAGCACCCGACGGCGCCGAGGCAGGGACACCCGAACCGCCAAGGCCCCCAGACGGTAGCACTGGGCCCGAAGGCACCGTAGGCCCCGTCGGAGAAGCGAGCGCCCTCATGGCCATGAGGAACGCCTCGATCTCCTCAGGCGTCGCGCCATGCCCAGGGACCGGAGGGTATGAGGCAGGCCGCGCCGGCGACTCTCGCGGAGCCGCGGGGTTGGGGTCACCCGAGCCCCCAGCCGCATCGCGCGAGCGTCGGGGGGGAGTCGGGGGTACGATGACGACGCCCCGACTTCTTGTGCTTCCTACCTGACGAGCCTGACGAGTGGTGTCGACTTCCGGAACGCTCGGCGCGGCTCCGCGACCGCTCCCTCGAACGCTCTCTCGACCTCCGGCCGGACCGGGACCGCTCCCGGTCCCGACGTGGGGCCGACACCCGGAGCTCCAGTAGCTTGCGGGACCGCTCCCGCCTAGCCTTGTTGGTGAGGGCCCGGCAGTCGACACAGGAGTCCACGTCGTGGTCGGGGCCCAGACACCGGAGACAGAGGCGGTGATGGTCTGTGACCGACATCGTGCGCTCACAGTCATCGCAATTCTTGAACCCAGGCATCCTATCAGGCACAATAAGAGAAAAAACAATCGAAAAACTTGGTCAAAGACCGGAGTACTGCTCTTCAGATCTGCGTCCACTGGCGCGGAAAAAAGAAGAACTGACGTCAGCGCGCGGAGGCGGCGTCTATATACTCCAGCGACGTCATCACGGCGCACGACGCCGACGACGGACGTGGAGCCGCAGGGGACGCCTGCAGACGACGCCTACCGACGCGCAGGGGTACTGCTACGCAAAAGTTTCCGGATCCAGACTGACGCCTGGGGATATTCTAAGGTAAGGAATCTAACACTAACGTGTTTCTTTCAGATACTCCTAAAGACTTGGCTGGACCACCGAAATGTTATTTCCAACTTGTAATATGCGTTTAGGTCAGGTAAAGGGACCTTGGACCAATGTCTGAATTTACATTTAATGGTAGGGAAGTACACCATTGCCAAAAAGGGGGTAATACCTCTGGCGTGTATGGACCTGACACAAGCCTTTGACTGTGTTAACAGATCAAAACTTGGTCAATATTAAGTGATATGTTTCTTGAACCAGATCTTGTGAATTTCTTATATGCTATTCATGAGAATAATACAGCTGCTGTGAGATACAACAGTAATAGAGACTTGACAAGCCCCAGGGATATTAAGAGAGGGGTACGTCAAGGCTGTATCTTTGCCCCCCTCTTATTTACACTATATATAAATAAGTTGGGGGATTTTTTAACAACCAGTTGTAAAGACATTCCTAGGTTTGGGGAAAAGATGACCCCCCACTTTTATATGCGGATGACACAGTTTTATTAGCTAGAACTGCACTGGCCCTTCAATCACTTTTAGTTGCTTTTATAGTTTTTATGGACTCCATAGATCTTTCAACAAATTTTAAGAAATCTCACACTATGTCCATTGGCCCTGGAAAGTCCTGAAAACATACTAAATTTTATTGTAAAGGAGTTGAGTTAACAAGGGTTCCAACTTTCCCCTGTTTGGGGGTACTTTTTGATGAGCGTGCGTCATGGTTTCCACAAATTATGAAAAAAAAAAGAATTCTTTCATTAGAGCGATTGGGGCAACATTTAATTTTGCTAAGAGACTAGGATCTAAACCCATTCCGGGACTGATGAAGATATATAAGGAAAAATGTATCCCCGTAGTAACCTATGGCAGTGACATCTTGGGATATAAAGAAGGAAAAGACATTCAGCATGATGAAGACAAGTTTTTACGTACGATTTTGGCAGTTCCACATTCCGCCCCTGCATATTTACTGCACGAAGAGTTAGGGGTGGGATATATATCAGACCAGATAGCAGTAGCCCCTTCAATGTGCTGGTTGAGAGCTTGGGCAAGCCCTATCATAAATTGAAACCAAATAATTACTGACTGTCTAGGGCTGAAGAGGGCAGAATATATCTCCTGGCTAAAGTACCTAAGGGAACTGATAAAATGATTAGGTTACCCTGATTTTTTTTCTAACCCCCAAATCCCTGGACAACTTTAAAACTAGAAACATTAAACAGCAATTCATGATTAAGCGCCAGGGTCTAAGGAAAGAAAATGAGTTGCTAAAACCAACAGTGCCACATAATCTATGCATAACCAAGTCCAACCTTACCTATTAATTGTTGGCAATCCCTTTCATCGTTTTGTTTTAACAAGATTCCGCCTGCTAATGGCTCCCTGGCTTCTGTTGGCCCCCCAAGGCTTTTCAAAACCTGGCACTTTGAAACCTTGTCCTTGTGACAATTTCTCTGAACAGAATACCCTTCATTTTATTTTATTTTGCAACTATTACGTCTCATTACATAAGACATTTATATTACCATTACTCAGAGATTGTCATTTCTCCCAAGTCAGGCCTGCCTTACTGTACCTTCAAATGTTATCTTCCCCCATGGTATGTTTTGGGGTTGCACGTTTTTTAACAGGAGCCATTAGGTGCAGAAAAAAGTTGGTTTTTTAACTGTCATTATGTCTTTTAACATGTTTTTATTTCTAGGCCCACTATGTGTCATAGATGGAGACTATAATACCTAACTGAGTTTTGCTCTGGTGCACCTTGCACTTTATACAACGCCTTTGTGTTGTATGTACTTTTGGTCTTTGTCTCCTGGTTGATATCAAGAATGCCATATACAGGTTGTATTTGACTGAGTTGCTCTTTTGAACCTTGCACCTATAAAATGTTCTTGTACTGTATTATGCATTAGGTCTCAGTCTTCTGATTGATATCAGGAATGTCACAAACAGGGACTTCTTGATTTGATTGAGCTTGTTCTTTTGCATCTTTCACTTTATAAAACGTTCTTGTACTGTATTGTACTTTAGGTCCCGGTCTTCTGGTGGATATCAGGAAAGTTATAATCGGGGACGATTGTTTTTGCCTGAGTTTGCTTATTTGCACCTTGTATTTTATACAACATTTCTGTATTGTATGTATTTTAGGTCATGGTTTTAGAGTGGATATATGGAATGCTTTTTTAAACTCTGGCTTTTTATAAATTGTGGTAATGAAATGTACCGCTGTATGACATGTGTGGCATTAACTTGTTAAATAAAGCATTCTTGACTGACTGAACACCAGTTATGCATGTAGAGATCGGCGCTGCCCTAGCTGTGAGGCCGGGGAGGCGAATTTCCTAGATATGGTCTGGCACTGCCTAGTTATAGCCTCCTATTGGCTTGAGATTCTGACCCAGCTTAAGCGTGCGTCAGGGTGGGATATGCCACGCATCTATATCTTCTATACTAATATAATAAAGAGAGAGCCCAAACCTTTGAGGCGGGCAATCTCAGGAACCACAGCACCAATCACAACACCCAATACAGCATTGGAAAGGGCAGTTGCAGCAGAAGGAGATAGGCTATGCAGACGCCCAGCATATACATTTAAAAGGTAAAAGAACCGTGCCAGCAAAGTAGTCCCTTGTGGGCGTGTCTGCGTTGTGCTGTGGGCGTGTGCTGGGGGCGTGACAAACGCTGGGGGCGTGTGGTACGTTCCGCCCTTAATGCCATGTCTCATATCGTGTGCTAATCCCACCCTGCTCCCTTTAAATACCGCTGCACCCCATAATCATAACCCACCCTTTCTCCTTAAAATACCCCAACACCCTTAAACACTAACCCATTTTCACCCTATAAATATACCCTGTACCCCAAAACCCAAACCTATCCCTAAACCCTAAAAATACCCCTGTACCTCAAAACTCAAACCTAGCCTTGAACCCAATATATACACCTGTCCCTCAAAACCCAAACCTACCCCTGAATCCTAAAAATACCCCTGTACCCCAAAACCCAAACCTAGCACTGAACCCTAAAAATACCACTGTACCCAAAACCCAAACCTACCCCTGAACCCTAAAATATCCCTGTACCCCAAAACCCAAACATAGCCCTGAACCCTTAAAATACCCCTGTACCCCAAAACCCAAACCTAGCCCTGTACCCCAAAACCCAAACCTAGCCCTGAACCCTAAAAATAACCCTGTACCCCAAAACCTAAACCTACCCCTGAACCCTAAAATACCCCTGTTCCCCAAAACCCAAACCTAGCCTTAAAACCTAAAAATACCCCTGTACCCCAAAACCCAAACCTAGCCTTGAACCCTTAAAATACCCCTGTACCATAAACCCGAACCTACCCCTGAACCATAAAATTACCCCTATACCCCAAAACCCAAACCTAGCCCTGAACCCTAAAAATACCCCTGTACCCCAAAACTCATACCCATCCCTAAACCATAAAACTTCTCCTGTACCCCATAACCCAAAACTATATCTGAACCCTTAAAATATCCAAACACCCCAAAACATATACCTCAGTACCCCAAAACATATACCCCTATACCCATACATACATTATCCAAACATTAAAAAAAAAAATGCTTTTACCATTCATGCATTTACTAAGAATTTCGTTGTAAATGTATGCGTGGTAAAAGCATATAAAATGTAATGCCATCCATTATGATGGCATTGCAGAGTCATGGTACTTTCGTAATGAAAGTATGCGGAGTGATGGTATGCGGAAAGAAAGTTGCGGAATAATGGGTGTTTACCCTCCCCCGGTAAGTACATTGGTGGCACGGCGGCCCACATCTCCAGCAACATACTCATATTTTTTCACCACCCATTTGAAAAATGCACAGGTCTCTCTCATTGATGACCAGCACCGACGTACACTTTTAGACACACCTCCCACCACAAGTTCTAGAATAGCGAACTTTAGAGCTGGGGAGCTACGTTCGAATCTCGGCATCAGCTCAACATCCTGTGATTCCAGGCATATCGCGTTGTCTCCCTGTGCCTACCACAAATGAATGTGTTCTTCTGTAATGTAAATTGTGCTCATGCCATGTTGTCGAGTTCGGGCTATATAATATTGCAAGGAAAAATAAAGTAGGGAAACTCGAGTTCACACACGACTGAACGCGCACTCTTAAGTGCATCAGCAGTGCACTGTGAATCGGAGCGTTTCACAGGCCTGTCACAGATAAGAAATGCTATCAAAACGAAATCCTACAAAACAATATACTACTGGCCGGCAGCAATTCATACCCGGACAACGTCGGGACATGCTGCTAGTGGTCAATAAGTGTCTGTTGAGGCTCCTCCCCCAGGATTCGAAACAGCAATTGAGAAGGCACTGTACTATGTTAGGCCTTATGGTGTTGAAAAGGCACTTAGCAATACACTGGTTAGGATCTCAGCCCCTGAAACGGGAAGCCTGGGAGAACGATCTGTTGTTGTGTACACGGGCAGAAGATAAACTGATGAAGAGGACCAGGAGAGATAAGAAGGCAGATGATGTTCTGCTTGCCTGGAGTGCAAGGACAGAGACACTGCTGGAGCCCATTGGTCAGACTCAGCCTGCACCTGATCAATTGAGTGGAAGGGAAAAGTGGCACTGATGCAGGATGGGATTACTTGTCAACTTGGACCTAATGGATAATCTTCTTGGGAGGTCTGTGATGAACGAGATGTGAACTATCACTTACACTGAAGCAAAAAGGGTGGGTATGGGTAGGAGGACCACAAGTTTCACCAGAACCGTTATCTGGTAACTGTGTTTGTGATGTAGAGAACATGTGTTGTTTTTGCTGTTTCTTCGTGGTAACCCTGATAACTGGATTATGATGTACTGCTGCCCAATGGGACGTGTGACTATTAGAATATGTTATTATTGAAACTCGTCTCCTGAACACAGTCCTTTATGGTAGAACAATCTGTGGCATGGCCGTGGACCTTTTTTGCCATTCAGTATTGTGAGGTTTGCCATATCAGATTCTGTATATAACTAACAACTGTCAATAAAGAAATATACTAAAAAATAGGGCTTGATGGATGGAGGAATAGCCACCAACCTTATGGCCAGTCGTTGGGAGGAAAATGTGAAAAACAGAAATGTGACATGAAAACAGAACAGCTTAATTGGTAGATACAATAAAGAAGAAACTACAGCCTGCAGATTTCTCCAAATCTTTATTTTGCCAAAGCAGAAGATTGAACCTGTTACGTGAACCCAGAGTGTTTATATGTGTAGAATTCAGAAATTAGATTTATTATCATGCATCATTGAGCTAAAGTTTGAGATATGTAAGTACTAGCATGGTCTTATTATCTAAATTAGTAATTTTAAAACGTTAAAAGTCACACCTCCTTATGGTCAAAGATTATTGGCAAATATACAGGTTTTCTTAATATAACGAAGGCCAATGCTCTTCAAGAAGTCAAAAGAATTTCACTAGACAAAACCAGTAAAATTAGAAATAAAGTAAAACGAGGGCATTCTCCCTTAAACTCGCACGGAAAACAGGAAATGATTACAAATTCGGAAAAGAATCAAAACTTTGTAAGTAAAGTGAATAATTCTGTAAAATATTTACAACACCGGGTTTAAAGCACAGTATCGATTATGTTGGAATGGACTAAAGGTTCTGCTTACTTTTCGCTTTTTACAATATTGTCATCCCTCTTTTATTTTCATTATTAATGTACTTAACTGATTTTGTTAATCTAGCTAAACATTTTAATACATATATTCAAACTGCAAAACAAAGAAAAAGGCTTACCTGGGGATTTTGTGTGCTTATATTCTAGCTTGTGTTGTGGATTCTTCCTAAAATAGCAAATATAGCAAACGTAAATTAGATCAAAACAACCACATGCACTGAAATCTAAAGGTTTTAAGAAAATGGCAAAGAAGTTCAGGAGCATATAATGAGTCAAGCAGCATGGAATAAAGCATACAAATGTAGCTAACTGAAATACACTGATAAAATCAGGTCAGAGTGAAAACGTTTCATGTTCACTACTCTGTAGCGACTTTCAAAGGAAAGCTAATTTGGAACAATACATTAATTATAAAATATTACTGTTTGGAGTCTGTATGCGTTACACATGTCAAGATGCTGAAGGTCGAGCTACAAGGCTCCCTGGAACAATTTGTAGGTAAAGGTATCCAAGCCAAATGTGCACCTTTTCCCCCCAGTTGTTGGAGAGTCTAAAGCCACCCAGGATGTGTGGATTCCTGTGCAAGGAACCAAGCCAAACTATAACAATTTACTTTAAAACATTTTAATTATAATTCTGTCCCGGGGTCACTTAATGGGCTGGTACACACATATAAGAACTCTCCTGCATATAGTACACACGAGTGGGCTGGTTCACATCGGGGAGAGGGCAGCAGCGTTTCACTCACAGGTACACCACCTTTCTTCGTCTTGCTTTGTCCTCATTATGTTGAATCCCACTCACACATTTCAGATCTGTAGCATGGAATTTCCTCTGCCACTCCATAGTACCTGTGATACGAAGGCCGCAGACATAGTACATCTCAATATGTGTATCCTGATTCTCAGTGCTAAGCACTCCACATGCTTATTGGAACCCGCTTTGCAATGTGATCAGAAATGGACATATACTTGTACTGTATACACTGGCGTTGTCATATGTTGTTACATGAATATGGAAAGTGCTAAATGTCAATTAACAGATTAAGCAAAAAATAGAATAATTCTGGAAAATATTTAAAAACCTTTAAAGCACAGTAAAAAAAAATGAAAAAAATGCTGTGAAAGAAAGTATATGGTTATTTCCTAAAAAAGTCACCCACAAAAGGTTTGCTGTGCTAAGATTGCCATCTTCCTAGCTTTCAGTAAAAAAGGATAGTTTAAAAAAAAATGATCACCTTGTTTGCATTTTGTCTTTTTTATGGTTTTGAGTTACTACTTGAAGGTTGTGGTAGAAACAGGTATGAAACTCGTAAGTGAACTAGGAAAGCTATGTATTCTGAAAACTAGTCACAAATGTGAATTTAGTAAAGGGTCATTTGTATAGATCTTTCATGGTTTCCCAAAGTAACTAATCAATCAAATACAAAAATCATTAAAATAAGTCAGAAATAATAGAAATCGGTGACAGCAGTTTCATCTGTAATTGTTGGTCTCCTGGCACGTTTGCAAAAGTATCATACCGTTAAATCAGCCAGACCTTTCTGGTCACAGGAATATATAGTGTTTTTTGGTTGCCCAAAAACATGTGATACTTATTGCCAAAAATGATCTACAGCTTATAATGATTATATATTGTGTAAAAACGATTCTCCAAGTCATATGGTAAAGCTAATGAATGAAAAATGTGTATTAGGGAAACCTATGTATTTCAAAATGTGCACATAATCCTGAGTTTATGAATAGTAGTTATGGGACAACCCTGAATTTGGGCTAACCCACATTTTCATGTGATTCAGAGTTAATTTTGTAAAAGGGGTCCTTTCTTGCACACTGGCTTACATTTAGAAGTTGCAAATAGGGTGAAATTCAGCTTATAACAACAAGTGTTATACAATTCTGTATTCCCACACCACATTTTGCCATGAAAACATATTTTGGCATTGAGGGTTCCTGCGGTATTCGGCCACCGCTCAGGTACACCTACCAAGCCTAAACATTTCTGAAAACTAGATACCAAGGAGAGACCAAGATGGTGTGACCTGCAAGGACCACATGGTACCCAAAATGCCCTACCAATTCAATGGCTAAAACCACACAATATAAAAATGGTACCCAACTTGTGAGGGTTGGTCTTTTTCTTGTGACACAATAGGCCCCAAAACATAACAAAGAAACTTCGAATCTCACTATGAGAAATGATCCATGGCCATGTGGGTAGCTGTGGTATTGTGCGCCTAGGCTTGGCCGCCAAACATTTATTGCTTCTTTCAGCAGGAGTGGGGCATGCACAGTACTGCTAGGATTAACAGAAAACAACAATAAATGCACTCTGGCTGGAGGAGCAACTTAGCAATGCAGAGAAGTGAAATGGGAGCAACAACAGAACATTTACTCTGTAAGGAAATACTCCTCCTGAATAGAGATAACATACCTATCAAGAGGCCACATGTCATGTGGGTTATTTTTAAGTAGTTGGGCTATTTTTAGTCATTTAGCAACTGTACTCTCTGTACAGGGACTCATAAGCCTATATTTTATTGAACACATGTAAAGGGTTCAGGGTGTATATTAGGGTTTGTAGGTGTTCCATAAACACATGATACTCAGAGCCACCAACTGAGTTGATCTGCACAATGATTTTTCATTGTGTACCGACTATAGAGCAAATCATATTGTAAAATATAAAGAAGAAAAATGGGTGCAGAGGAAACCTATGTATTTATAGAATATACCCATGATAATGAATTTATGAACAGTAGTTATTAGTAGACCTCTGAATTTGTGGTTACCCATATTATTATGCGATTCAGAGGGCAATTTGCAAAATGTCTTCTTTCATGCACACTGGATTATATTCACACACCGATGTCAGACCACTACTCAAAATATCCTCCACCGACCCCAGAAAACTCAAAAACGACCAGCCAATCTACCACTTCCCATTCCCAGAGAAGGTACTAGAAAATATCATCAACAAACAACTCATGACACACCGGGAGCAGAACCAGCTACTCAACGCATCCCAATCTGAATTTCCATCACAATCACAGCACTGAAACAGCCCTGATCGCAGCCACTGACGACATCCGAACCCTTCGTATCTAAGGAAAGACAGCAGCTTTGATCCTCCTTGACCTTTCGAGAGCCTTTGAAACTGTATCTTACAACATCACATGCTGATCGAAAGTCTTCACCACATCGGCATCCAAGGGGATTCGCTCAGATGGATCACCTCCTTCCTCACCAGAAAAACTCAAAGGATCCACCTCCCACCATTCACTTCTGAACCCAAGGAGATAACCTGTGGTGTCCCTCAGGGATCATCCCTCAAACCACGCTTTTCAGTGCATATATGACCCCGCTAGTCAACATCATCAGACCCAATGGTCTCAACATAATTTCCTACTCAGGCGACACCAAACTCATCCTGTCGCTCACTGACTACACCATCACCCCCAGAGCTTCCAAAGATGCATGACAAAAGTTGTCAACTGGATGAATAACAACTGCTTGGAACTGAACTCAGACAAGACTGAAGTACTGATCTTTGACAACAGCAGCAACACATGGAACGAGTCTTGGAGGCCATCAGACCTAGGACCTGCACCCACCCGTCCAATCACGCTAGAAACCTCAGAATCATCTACAACAAGTTCACCATGAAATCACAGATCAACACCTTCTCCCCCGCCTGCCTCCACATGCTGTGTAGGATCTTGAAGTGGCTACCCCTACACACGAGATGCACTGTGACACTGGAGAATAGTCAGGGGAATTTTATTGATTTGCAGTTTTCAGTCATCCCCTGAGAAATGCTAAACTGAATGCTGGAGGGTAACCTGAAACGATGCCGAAGGCAGAGTGGTCTATATTTCTTTGTCACTTCTATTATTACGCAATACCTCAAGTTAAAGCAGGAAAAGGCACTTTTCTTGGAAGAAAATTAAAAAAAAAAACACCACCAAGCCAATCCAAAATGTCGTGGAAGTTGTACTGCAGCAAGTGGAAGAGAACAATACCCACCTCAGCTACTGTATTGCTAAATCAATATCTTGTTTGGAGAGGATAATCCCAGAATTGTGAATTAGAAGAGGCAAAAACAATTTTTAATGTAAAATTTTAAAACTAAAAATACACCCAAACTCCACATATGGTTCTTTTGAAAACCACAAACAAAACTCAATAAAAGAGTTTGTCTCTATTAAGTCTTAGGCTTGCAAAGCCACCCACGGCAGGTTGGCCAAAGTACGCACCCTATGGTCAACCCACGCTGCGCGCAGTCGTGGGTTGGTTGCAGGGCCAGACCCTGTGCACAAGCTTCAATGCTCACAGCCAAATGCAGCGGGGTATGGCTCCCTGCCATAGTAGGTTGGATACATCACTGACATACAAACAAGAAGAAGCAATGGATGCATATTTTCCTATCATACAGCAGTAGTATTAAAAATAGGTGTTATGTAGCACTCTCCATCTCAAAAACTAATACACACACCCATCCCAACTACAAATACTTTTCCCAGTAACTACACAATATTCAATAGCAGCAACCATATGCTAAGACTCATCTTTTGCCCACCTTCATGTTGCAAAAATACACAATGAGCAAGATCCCTCAAGCCCTTGCATCAGCATTTCCAAGACAGCTTTGATAAGGTGGGAGAACAATTTTTGCAACACCAATGAAATGCAGAGAAGGCCTATTCTAATCATGCATCAGTGAATTTCACTATCTTAGAATCGGTATGTTGTAGCCAAGCATCATCAGCAATCACAACCACTGAACAAAATCCTTGTCCAGTCATTTGTATACTCATAATCAATCAATCGTTTATTTCAGGGAGTATACCCCATGAAAGGCACATGATAACATTCATCATAATACATCCATAATAGAAAGACTCTAAAAAAGGATAAAACAAATTAAAATTTAAAAGAAAGGCCTTGGTGCTTTTTTCGAAGCTAAACACCATGTGCTTACCGTAAAAACAATGTGTTAATTCAAATCAGTGTAAAGCATTCTAGAAGGGGTTACATAACATCTAGTTCCCATTTTCAAACAAAGCAGCTTATCCATTATTTACCTAACATACTTATAAGCCGGGCAGAAAAATAGAATATGTTAAACATTTTACAGAACATTAATTCAAGTCAAACAATTTGCAATAACATCATTAAAACCTGCCCACTTATATGTTAAATTGTTAGCAGAGTGCCATATCTGAACTTGACAGTGTTTTGGCCTGTTGATGATGATGGAGCAAGGTGGAAACAAAAAATGTTGTATACCCCTTGTGAGATTAACTTTCTATAACAGTAATAAGTACTAAAGTACTTAGGGGCAGATTAGGATTGCGGTTTTTCCGCATCCTCGGGGCCGGCGGAAGCCACCGCCGGCCCAGAGGATGCGGAAAAACCGCAGCGGACTGACCAAAGACCCACCGCCACATTAGGATGGCTGGTGGGTCCTGGTTTCCGTCCGCAGCTTTTCCGCCGCAGTTGGCTTACAACCGCGGCGGAAAAGCTCTAATATGGTGACGTGTCTCTCAGACACCGTCAGCCATATTAGGATGGGCTGTCAAATATGCTTTTCCGCTGTGGGTTTTCCGCCGTGGAAAAGCATACGGATCTTCACTGCGGGGGCCCGTTGCGGGCCCCCTAGGTGAAGGGAATGTGGGGGGTGCACATGGGGGGTACCTATGGTACCCCCCTGCATTTGTATGCAGAAAACGGCAGGCACCGCGCGGTGCCTGCCTCTTTCTGCATGCAAATGCAATGACTGCATTTTTAACATTGCCGCGGGTGCAGCTTGAAGCCGTACCCGCCGCAATGTTAAAAATAGAGGATGTGACCGCCAGGGTGGCGGTCACATCCTAATCGCACAGGAGGGGACTCCGCAGCCCATGCGGACGTCCCCTCCTCCTCAGTGATCGCGGACGGACGCAAGTCCGTCCACGATCATAATCGGCCCTTAAATGTGTGGTTTTGAAATCAATCAACATAGAGTAACATGTGCACACACAAATACACGTGGGATACTCATTTGCATGGATTTGCGAAGCATAACTTATAAATTTGTCGTATATTGTGTCATAAAGAGTATGCATTTATTATAATCTAATTGAGAATTGAATGAATGTACTTTTGTCTGTTTATTCGTGGCATATATCAGGAAGATTGGTAAGTCAAATTACGCATATATGTTGCTTAAAGCTAGGTAAATACTAACCGGGTTGTCATTAGAAAGGGGGAGGTAAACAGAAAAGGCTTTATTTCGTAAATTCACACTTATTTGTGTTTGTTTCTGTGATAGTTCCTAAATTGGGGCCTATGCAAGCAAAAGAAAGATGGACGATGATTGAAATTCCGAGATGGCGACAGAATGCGCAGGCAACAGATCGGAGATGCAAGATGCCTGTGACTGAGCAGTATGGGTCAAGGACAGCGTGGCCATTTTGTGGGGCCTAAGCCAAGAGACAATGTAGCCAGTATTTCGCCCGTGGGAAAGGAATGACAACTATCAATTTAAAGGACACTTCGAAGGAAGTAGAACATTTAGACAATGACATCCCAGTTGCGGCAACGTGATGACTATGCAAAAATTATAATAAAAGACGATGAGATGATGCTCATCCGACTCAAAATTGACCAATCACAGATATTTTAGAACTTGAAAGTTACGAATTTAGATAGATAAGTTAGTAAAAAAAAGGGTATAAAAGAGGACATTTGGGACATTGAAAAAAGCTCGCCTTTTGACTTGATCTTTGCACCCCGAGATGCTGTCAGTCTGGGTAATTTTCCTTGAGGCGCAGGGACTTTGAAATTTTCTCGACTTTAACTTTTGAATGGGTGTGATGTCCAGAGAGAGAGAGAGAGAGAGAGACAGAGAGGTTTTTGTTGGGGACTATTACATTCTATACTGATGTCTTCACTTCTACATTTGGGTACTATGTTACTATTCTATTTCTTTCGAACTGTCATGCTAATAAATGAATGTTATTGAAATTTAACTTTTCTTTCAGGATTTATTGCATAACTGAATTATGTCTAGTTTAATAAAACGTAGAGATCATGCTAGGAGAATAAAATATTCTAAATAAAATCAAATAAATGGAGAATTAAGCTGGTCTTGATACCCTTTTAGTAAACTTTTACTAGCAGATCCAAATCATCAATGAATAGTGGGGTGATACTATCTTTCTTACTTTAATGAAATCCATGGTAGTAAGAAATAAAACTGCAGTTGTAGATAATGTATAAAGTTTAGTTCAGGCACTCCGCTACAGCACCGCAACTCCTATTTTGAATCCTTGCTGAAACCTCAGGGCAGAGAAGATGTGTGTATGAATGTAGATAGGAATGATGGGCCCAATTATTAGAAAATAGTAAGTAGCTCCGTGGGTTAAAAGTGATGGTTTATTGGAGAAGCCCATATTCCTTGCCCGGGGATGCCCTTGTAAGCACTATAACATTTGGAAGCGTTGGGTCGACTTCAGGGGTATATGGCTCGAACCTCCGCCAGAACAAGACCAAATATTGGACATGTGAGAGTGCTGTGTTAATGGATGTGTGGATACAGATTGCCGGAAAAGTTAGTAACCGTGCGTGGGCGGGGGGATAGGGGGGGAGGGGCTTTTCATTGCATTGATTCTCTTGTTACATATGCAAAAAGTCATGATGGATTGCGATGTTACACATGTGTATTTTTGCCTGCCAGATACCTCTGGGTACAGAGCTCTGCGATTTCAATGTGATCTGTCAATAAAATCTGTTTTAAAAAAAAAAAAGTGATGGTTTATGAAGAATGTTTGGAGCTGCGCTGCACCAAGGACAAATGGCATCCATGAAACTTTTAAAGTGGGGAGTAGGCATATGGGCCAGGAACGTGTCTATTAAACTACGACTACTCACAGAATGATGACAGACAAACTACACGATCCCTGAAAGCTTAAGCTACAGAACTGCAGTTCATCACAATCCTCTTGTGATTGATAAGGGGTCATAATAAAATGTTTCTAGCCTCAGATTTAACATCCAAGACTTTACGTGGATAAGACATGGAAGCTTATGATTCTTATTTAGGGTCAGAATTTCTTCAAGTCCCTTCCTACATGAAGAGTCCACGCAATGGGTGTTGACCAAATACGAATCGTAAAGAGGAGAGGTCTAAGGGCTGCGAAATCCTCAATACTCCCCAAAATCAAAGTACAATGGGACAGAAGGAGTGCTTTAAGGTATATTCCACAAATCTGATAAAATGAGTCTAAAAAATGGATTAGATTGATAGTATTAGTAGTTCTCCATATTTCAGAACCAAAAAGGGTGGTAGTTTGTGTCTTGGCTCTATAAACTTTCACAGCCATAGATAAGATAAAGACCGAGAAGTGGATGCCCCATGCATTTTTCTAACAGCTGAGGTTTTATGGACAATGCTTTACTTTTCTGAACTTGTTCTATCTACAGTATTAATCTACAGATTCTAATCCTCAGATAATAAAATGGATCTACTCTGTCCAGCAGTTGCTTCGCAACCTCACACCCCTCCTGCAAGGTGTGCATGCCTCTAAAATCATATATTTAGTCTTAGCCACATTATTCTCTAGACCTCACAGAAAACAAAAGTCAGTACAGTTATTAATCAGATTCTGAAAATGAGATAAGAGCAAGATATTGTCTACAATTAAAGTGAAAGAAGAGGGCTGCCCTCCAAAACTGGAGTATCATTCGCGCTGTTGTTTAGGAAGTCCACGGTTTCATTTATGTAGAGAGAATACAAAGGTGGAGCTAATACGCACCACGTCTTTTACAAGGATGTGTTCAGTTAACTCTCCACACTTCCTCCATCTCACTCGGGCATGATTATTTACATGGAGCATAATTATAATATTTAGAATATTTTCAGACAAGCCCTATTGACTTGCGGGTGTCCCAAAGTTTATTCCTAGGTATGAGATTAAAAGCAGAACTCAAGACAACAAAAGCAACATATAAAGGCTGCATTTTGTTGAGAATATTTCTGAAAGATTAAGATAAACCTGAAAACCAGATCAATTGTACTAATTGTGCTTGTAAAGCTCGCTTAATAAGGTGACAAAACACCTGCGTCTCATTCACCCACCTGGATAACTTTTTAAGCAATTGCCTTGCAAATATTTTCTTTAAATGATCAATCAAATGTATTGGCCTATAATTTACTGGTACACTCACATTTCTTAAAGATAGGTATAATTTCTACCCCTCTCCAAGTATCTTGTATATTAGCACCTTGAGGTATTGCGTTAGAAAACAAATCTATGATCTGTAAAAGTCTCCCGGGATTTTATCGGGGCCCAGGGCCCTCCCTGTTTTAGGAGTTCAAATTGCTTTTAAAGTATCAACTAATGAAAACAAAAAGTGTCAGAACCGTAGGTCGATGTTATAGGACAAGTAGTTAGGTCAATATCATCTGGTGTATCTTTAACGCTGTCATTTAAGTACAGATTAGCAAAGTGATTTTCCCAAATATGGAGTTGTATGTGATGATCAGTAGGGCTACTGCTATGGCGGCTCCCTTGTGCCACAATATGCCAAAAAGCGAAAGTATCATTAATTTTAGCAGCCTTTAGGAGATTTGCCCAATTACTTTCATCACAATTCCTTTTACTGATATCTAGAATAGATTTGTAGTTAGTCTTGCAGTTCTGACAGAGAAAGAATCGCATGGTTTTACTACTGAAATAACAGCTGTTTTAGCATTTTTACTGTCACTAGTACACAGGGAGGTTAGCTTCTAGGGTGGGAGAGCTCTAGAAAATATTGTACACAACTCTTTCAAGATATCATATAGGGACTACAGATTTCATTAATAGGAATAGTTTTAACTGAGGAGTCTATACAATAAGTAAAAGGTGTTCTAAAAGATTGATAAATGTGCCCTAAAAACACTGCATTACATTTTAGTTTATCCCACTTAACTGATCTTTTATTTCCGATTAATGGGGCTATAGTGATCTGCCTCCAACTTACTGTTACGATTCAGAAAAGGGGGTGGTGATGAACAGAGTGTCTGAATTAATCAGACCACTCTTACCCAGTCCCAAGATCAGGGCTTGATCCATCACCGTTATTTAGCTCACTGCACCATCCCAGCTCAGAACCTGGCTATATGCAAATCAGTCTGTCCCTGGCCCAGTGCATTATGGGAACAGGGCAGACTAAACTACCAAGCCAATCCTTCACCAGAAAGGAGACAAGCTTCCGGGGACCGGTTTCTGGCATTTCAGCCGTCGTCGGCCCGGCTTGCTTGAATCCTGATGGTGCAGTGAGCAAGGGACTCATGTCTGAGTATACCCTGCCACACCTATAGTGGCCAAAAACAATTCAGAAAAGGGGGTGGTGATGAACAGAGTGTCTGAATTAAGCAGACCACTCTTGCCCAGTCCAAAGATCAGGGCTTGATCCATCACCGTTATTTAGCTCACTGCACCATCCCAGCTCAGAACCTGGCTATATGCAAATCAGTCTGTCCCTGGCCCAGTGCATCATGGGAACAGGGCAGACTAAACTACCAAGCCAATTCTTCACCAGAAAGGAGACAAGCTTCCGGGGACCCGTTTCTGGCATTTCAGCCGTCGTCGGCCCGGCTTGCTTGAATCCTGATGGTGCAGTGAGCAAGGGACTCCTGTCTGAGTATACCCTGCCACACCTATAGTGGCCAAAAACGATTCAGAAAAGGGGGTGGTGATGAACAGAGTGTCTGAATTAAGCAGACCACTCTTACCCAGTCCAAAGATCAGGGCTTGATCCATCACCGTTATTTAGCTCACTGCACCATCCCAGCTCAGAACCTGGCTATATGCAAATCAGTCTGTCCCTGGCCCAGTGCATCATGGGAACAGGGCAGACTAAACTACCAAGCCAATTCTTCACCAGAAAGGAGACAAGCTTCCAGGGACCGATTTTTGGCATTTCAGCCGTCTTCGGCCCGGCTTGCTTGAATCATGATAGTGCAGTGAGCAAGGGACTCTTGTCTGAGTATACCCTGCCACACCTATAGTGGCCAAAAACGATTCAGAAAAGGGGGTGGTGATGAACAGAGTGTCTGAATTAAGCAGACCACTCTTACCCAGTCCAAAGATCAGGACTTGATCCATCACCGTTATTTAGCTCACTGCACCATCCCAGCTCAGTTTGTCCAACTTACTGTTAAGTCACAGATCAGACCATCTGTCAGGCAAGTTGAAAAGCATTATGATCGCTATTACTTCTACTTAAAATGCTAAAATCAACTAAGTATTGCCAAGGCTTAGTTTCAAGAATAATATCATCAAATCTACATCTATGAGATCCTCAAGTGAATGTATATTATCTCTCTTTATTGGATAGTGAACAGTCATTGAATGCCCGTAATCAATAAGTACAAGTTAAGCATGCAAGTTGATAAGTGGGCACTGCAGTAGCCTTTATGGGATAAATGTCTAATGTACAAACACCCAATACTTTATCTTCTTGCTCCATTACACTACTAGAGCATTCCGAACGTTCGTAAGTAACATTAACGTCCCCAGCAAGTAATATAGAATGTCTATTATTAGTAGAAAATAGATGCGGATCCAAAATAGGCAAAGTAGGGGACTTGTTACTTAGTGGCACAGTGCGATTAGAACGGTTAGATATATTCATGGCTATCCCCTTACTTGTCTGAATATTTAATGCCAAGAACTTTGGGGTATCAATCCCTAATTTACTAATTACACAATTTAAATACATTTCTGCCCACATAAGGATCCCACCGACCATATGGCCCAAATTCGAAGGGCGTGCCTCAATACTATACGTCATAAAGCCCACCCTTTGCACTGGTTTTAAGTCCCAGGTTTCTTGAAACAAGCAAAATTAATGTTGGGCAATGAGAACTCCCTACTCTGGGTCATCTAAATTCTGCTGCAACCCCGCTATATTCCAAGATACCGTTGGCCATTATTTTAAGTAGCTCTAATGGGTTCGCCTGTACCCGGTGAGGAAAACTTGAGGGAAGATCTTGTAGTTAGGATCTCAGTATTAGACAACACTATCATCCACACACAAGTTAACATTCCCCTTGTTACATATCAAATCTGTATATCCAGGGGGCGATGGTGAAAAGGGCATGTTGATACCATCTGGATATCCAGTCATTCAATCACACTTAGATTAGAGGCATCTTTGTTTACAATACCCACAGTAATACCCCATCTGTCAGTCCTCAAGCAGTCACTCTGCCTGTTTGTAGGGTTTAGACCCTGTAAAAAGTTGAGATTAATCTGAGTATTAGAGCCATACGGTGGTAACGTACCTGCTTCAAGCGCAATCAAACACTCTACTTGCTTGTTACTATTTAAAACCAGCTTGATACAATCAAGTTGGTTAGAGTTCCCCTTTATGTGTTCCGCATGTATTATATCAGAACGTACAAGGGAACAGCAATGGTGATTGAATCTGATCCAATGTATCACCTTATTGATAAGTGAACAAATATTTTCTCTATCTATGCCTCTTGCCTTGGGAATATTAGTCATAAATAGAATAATTGTATCCTTTTCTCTAGTCATGTGTTGATTTGTGGACGCAGGATTATCACAGTGAGTGTATGTATGGCGCCACTGTAGCTCTTTCAAACTTCCATACATAATCCCATTTCACTGCTTCATATTCTTGCAGAGGATTTTACAGAGGAGTGATATCTGGCAGCACACGTTTTATCCTTAAATGAGCCCTCAGTAACAAAACACCCTCCTCTGCTTCCTAAATTGCAGTTCATAATATGGGGCTTTTTGACACCAGAGGTTTAGTGGGTAATAACCCTATATTTACTAATGGGGAGCAATTCTAATCTTTGTGTTTAGCCACTGGGATACAATCAGTCTGGGATATTCCTTTAACTTAATGGCTTCCTGGGGGCAAACAATACTCCTCTGTTCAGGGCTACCTGTAACCTATGGTTAATCTCTGCCAACGTAGTCTTCACCTCACTCAGTACCTTCGTTAGGTAAACTAATTTTGTTTTTGAAGTAAACTGAGTAAGTTCCTCTACTACATGAGTGGGAGCCTTTGTAGTCTGCGTATTAAGTTTCAATTTCAATTTTATTAAGTTTAAATTTCAGCGCGGGGACACGCCATGATGGCGTTACTGAGCGCTCTATAAGCTCAATATTATTATTTAAGTATCATTAGGGAAGCAAATCTATTAGTATATGGTACAAACATTTCCACTTGTTTATGTGGATTATCACTTCATTCCCACCATTTTCCTTCACTAGTTGGTTAATAAAAGAAGGCTCTGGATCTGGGTGACACTCAGTTACCTTGGGAGAGTTGTGTATAAGAGTAAAAGGAGAATTAGAGGCAATCAATGAAGTGCTGGTAGGGTCACCCAAGGTATGAGCATCTTTGGACTCAAATGTGTTTAGGTTATGTAATAATAAGTGGGATTACCATTTGACTGTCCGTCAGCAGCATGTGTGTTGTCTTTGCCAAGGACAGATTCCACCTCTTCAATTAAGCCATCAATGTGCGGCAATGTACAATTCTCAACAGCATGCTTTGCACCCTTAGAAAGCTTGTTAACATCTTGTAGAGGTTCAGCTGATTTTCTTTTGCCCATTTTACAAACCCAGTACAAGTAACATAGTAATCTAACACCACAACCTCCCAAACAGGAACTGTCTAAATATTATCAGCGCCTCCAACTGTATCTCCCAACCCTAGTAAAAGCAAGAAAAAAATTTAAAATAAAAACATCAAAATATACAATTAAAGCACCTAGGTGGCACCTATATAAGGCCAAAAAAATCTAACTGTGCCCATATAACACGAACCAAGAGGAGATGGCCCTGCCCCGCCTTTGTTTGATGACTGATGATAACGGGCCACCCGTGTCCAGCGCTTCAGGAGTACAATGTGCACTTAATAATGCAAAAGTCAGGCAAAGGGTCCTATCTCTTCAGCTCCATCCCAGGAGCATGGTGATCTTTGGGACAGAAATTCCCCTTGCAGGGTCTTGCGTCCCTTGGCTCGGGAGTGAGATGTGCGCTTTATAATGCTAGACTCAGTGAAAGGGTCTCACACTACTGCAAACTAGGGATGAGTTGCTAACCAGCTATTGTGGCTTTGCCAAAATGCAAAATCATATCGCTTGGTTTTAGGTTTTGCTGCATCTGCAGTAATTGATTTGTTTTTTAAGGCAAAGGGAAAGTTACTCCCCGTTCATCATTACCATATTAATGAAATTCCTGTCTCTAACGTGCTTTTTGAATGCAAAGACAACTAGTGGAATGACTACAAGACTTTGAGGGATATTTCCTTTAGAGAATTTAACATAATTAGGAATAGCCTTCAAGGCGTGCTTTAATATTTGTTCAATCCTCTAAATGTTGCCTGCTTTACAGCAAGCCAGATTAGGATTTTCCTAAGAACGAGTCAATTACACAATATGGGCTCCTTCATACACCCTGAAAGGATGATCCTACACAAATCAATATTCGCATGGATGCTATAAAAAGCCTTCATTGTAATGTTTTGTTATCTCTGCTACTGGTAAATGGGCTTACGATATCCAAGTTACACAATGGCTTAAGTAACCTGTTGGTGCAAGTATGTGTGTATACTGTTGTTAGACCTGGCACCATTGGCGTGGGTATCCCTTCCATTTTTGCTGTTGCCTCATGTATTTTTGCTAGTGTTATATGCTTTGGGCACTGTGCCACTGGTATCCAGTGCCACAGTGCAAGTGTTCCCTATTGTAAATTGATGTATTATTCAGTGGTTCCATGTTTGGCTATTTGGTTTACTTGTCAGACCCTTGTCTAGTGCACTGCGTGAGCCCAGGGCGTGTACATCTAAATGCTGCTTGTGTGCTTGCAGCACTGGTTGGGCCATCCACAGAAGCAGCCTTGTAAAGCGTGTCTAAGGTCTGCCATTGCAGAGCCTGCATGCAGTCTGGTACTGTCATGCTGACTGGGCAAGTGCACCCACTTCCCAGTCCCTAAACCTTCCCTTTTCTTCATATCAGTCACCCCTATGGTAGGCCCAAAGGCAGGGTGCATTGTAAGTATAAGGTAGTACAAGCCCTGGTGTGTGTGGCATGTCTTAATAGTGAATTACAGCCATTTTTATTTTTCACTATTGCAAGGCTACCTGTTCTCCATAGACCAGAATCCTAACTGTCTCAGAGAACATGGTAGAAGTTCGAGTTTAGTATGCCTGAACTCAGAATAATAAAATACATATTTTAGTGAAGTTGGTTTTAATATTCTGTGTTTGCAAATACCACTTTTAGAAAGTAGATATTTGCTTGTCTAACCATTCAAACCAGCCTCTGCTAGGTTGTGTATTTCTATGTGTGGTTTTGTGAGTGACAGGGCTAGGGAATTCCAGGAGACAGGCTGAATCACCCGGTGGTGAATAAAGAGATCTGCATCTAGATGGGAGGGAGGAGTTGCACCTGAACCTTGAATAGGGCTGTGCCTGCCTTCCACTATGCTGGCTCCACCTCCTGGGGAGCGGCTGATGTCTCTGCCCTGCACAATGAAAGAAGAGAAGGAGTCCTGTAAACAAAGTGCTCCAGGACTGTACTTGCCTTCCACAATGCTGGTTCCACCTCCTGTGGGGCGTCTGATGTGCTTGCCCTGCACTGTGAAAGGAAAGGAGAAGTCTGGTAAACAGAGTGCTTCAGAACTGGTTTGGACTGGGCAAAGGCCCCTCTCCCCTCAGAGAACAGAGGATTTTGGGGTATAAATATTGGGACCCTGAGCCCATGAAATTAGATCACTTTTGGACTACAAGAAGAAACTTTTACTGAGGAGAGGAACCTGAAGAAACTGAGGAGAGACTATTCTCAAGCTGAAGTGCTGCTTGGGGAATTGGCCTGCAGTGGTTCCCTTACTGCCAAAGGAAGGAGAAAGGAACTCTGTGCACTTATCTATCAACTTGTGAAGGATCTCCAAGGGCTTGGAAAAGAGCTTTCCTCCTGCTGAAGTCTCAGGGACAACAGACTTCACCCACCAGCTCCCCAGAGTTCTTTTGGAAGTGCCTGCTGCTGTTTTGGACCTTCTGAAGAACTGTGTGTCGCAAGGAACTGGAAGCGCGACTCAACGAAAAGAAGCGTTTTGCTGGGTCTGCTGTCGCAACTCCGAAGGAGGGTGTCGCCGCTGGAACTGTTGCACTGCACCGCATCGGAGAGAAGCGTGCTGCAACGCAGAGGAAGCGCGTCACCGTTGCTGCTGCTGCCGTCCCAACTCCGAAGGAGGGTGTCGCCGCTGTAGTTGTCGCACTGCACCGCATCAGGAGAAGAATCTCGCAACGAGGTCGGAGCGTGTCGCCGTCGCTGTGCCTGATGTCGCAACTCCGAAGGAGGGTGTTGCCGCTGGAACTGTAGCACTGCACTGCATCGTTCAAAAGCACCTTGCATCCCCGAGAAGCGTGCCGCAGTCGGAGCTGCTGCCGTCGCATCTTGGATGTTGCCGCTGTAGTTGTCACATCGAGCGGAAGCTTCACGCATCGTGGGAGAAGAGTGTCCCCGCTGGAGCTGCTGCCGTCCCATCGTAAGTGTGTCGCCGCTCCAGTCCACGCATCGAACCGAGAACTTCCCGCATCCCCGAGAAGCGTGACGCGTCTGGAAGATCATAGTGTGTATTTTGGTAGTTTATGGTCTTGTGGTAACTCTATATAAAGTCTACTTATTTTTTATATTAAACCTGTGTGGTGTCCATTTGTAGTGTTGCCACTGGGTTACTGTATGTGGTCACAACTGCTTAACTTACAACGCTTCTGAAGTAAAGCCCTTCGGCTCATGCCAAGCTACCAAGGGGGTGAGCAGGGGTTATTTTAGGAGTGTAATCCCCTTATCCTGACTAGAGGAGAGGGTCCCCATTTGTCACACGTACCTACCTGTGCCAACTAGAGACCCCTAAATCTAACAACTGTCATGAGCAATAAGTACATTTTCTTAACAATAAATAACATACGGAGGACCTGCCAACACCTCTTACCTTTGGGGAGTGGAAAAGGGCATTCACACAGATTCAGGAGATGTGGCCAGCAATGCTCGTTTTAAACTAAACCAATTTCACTACCTGCACCGCACCTACCTGACCCCACTCTGACTATCACGCTTTGATCCAGTTGTGCATCAGCGTGCCCCCAAAGCGGAGCTGGGCCAGCTCACTTTACACACATGACCTGGGACTGTCTTCACCTCCAGACTTACTGGACAGAGATCTTGGAATTATTGCGAGACGTTCCGAAAATCCCAGTTGAGGCATCAATCAAGCACTGCCTTTTGGGAGTTTTACCGTCCCCTAAACCAAAGACATGTATGCAGTGTCAATTTGTTCTATTTGGGCTAGTGTTCTTGAAACAAAGTATCACTATACACTGGACACACTCTACGGCCCCTCGCTCGGCTAAATGGAAGGCAGACATGTGTGAATGGGGGGTAGCAAAGGAGCGCCAGCTGCGTTCCGGTCGCACAGATGAAAATGCTGAGCGTGACTTAGAGATGTGAGGTAACATGCTGGAGAGGCTGCAGGTAACGGACCAGCCGAGTGGGGACGCGGTGGACCTGCCCCATACAGTGACCCCCTACCTGCGGGTACAGACGCTGGAGACTGCTCCACTGTTTGAATGATGGCCGCGGACCATGGATGAGTGGTTCGAATGATGGTACAGGGGGCAGAGACCCCCCCCCCCCGGTTTAGAGCCTTATGCTGAGAATACCTTCCTCCCCCATGAGTTGTCCGGGAGAATAAGTTGGTGTATCCTTTGATTCCAAGCCTAGCTATCTGTGACATATGAGACCTATCTAACCCGGTAACTGATGTTCACTGGAAGCCTCTATGACAACCCTACTACTCAGGAATTCGTGGAATTGTATCTTCATCTAGGGGGTGGGAAGAGAGGTGGGGGAGACTGATACTACCATATGTACGGTTCCGTCTAAATACCTGAAGAGTTTTGTATTGTACCACCACCGCCAATTGCTGCCAGAGTATCTTCGCTGTTCTGATTTATGATTATCTACTTTTTTAAATTGTTTGAGCCATGAGATCATGCAGTACCTTTGATATGCAGTAATGTTTACTTTGACAGTGAGCAAGTGCTTGCCCTCGGTTTTTATGGGTGAGACTGAATATGACACTATGTACTTTGTAATCTGTATTTTATTTGCCAAACCAGTCTGGCATGTCGAAACTGCACTACCTATGTATTTGCCCAGGAAGTGATGACATACACTACAAATGTAGTCTGTTTACCTGGGCAAGTACCCAGGATACATGTTATACATGTACTTGCGAAACTGTCCCTATGACCAAATGCTAATAAAAAAAGTTTTAAAAAAGCAATGAATAAAATATATGCTGAAAATGCACTGGTTTAAAAATACACCACATGTAGACTGTTCCCTCTGTCCTTCGCTCTAAAGTCTTAGAAAATGGCACCCAGGGCAAGAAAATCGTGCAGCCACTGCTATATCAATGAAGGTCAGAAGTCATTGGAAACCTCAAGAAGGTCCTACGGAGTACCAACATTCCTACACTTCAAAAACCTCTATTTACTGTTATACCATATCAAGCCTTGTCCAGTCAATTGTATTGTCTGATAAGTTGAAACCGATTACAGTAAAAAATGAACTAAAAACAAAAAGAATTTAAAGGAACGAGTTGAGAGTAAGGGGTAGAGTGCAGTGACGTTAAGCGGTGCAGAGTAGAGTAGAGTGGTGTATAGAGCAGTGGTGTAGAATACAGTGGTGCAGAGTAGAATAGAGTGGCGTAGAGTGCAATGGTGTAGAGTGGCATAGGGTGCAGTGGCGTAGAGTGCAGTGGTGTAGAGTAATTGTAGAATAAAATGACAGAGTGTAGTGGAGCAGCATGGAGAGGAGTGGAGTGGTGCAGCCAAGATTGCAGTGGAATAGAGGGGCACAGAGTGTGGCAGTGGACAGTAGAGTGGCGTAGACTTGAGTGTAGTGGTGCAGAGTAGATTAAAATTACGTTGAGTGCAGTGGTATAGACTTTAGTGGCGTGGAGTGATGCAGAGTAAAGTGGCCTTGAGTGCATGTGCGTAGAGTAGAGTAGTGCAAAGTGGAGTGCAGTGGCATAGAGTACAATTGCATAGAGTGCAGTTTTACAGAGTATGGGGTACAGTGGCATAGAGTGCATTGGCACAGAGTGAAGTAGAGTGGTGCAGAGTAGAGTGGCATAGAGTAGAGCAGTGGTGCAGAGTAGAAAAGAATGGTGTAAAGTGAAGTGGCATACAGTACCACTGCACTGGCGCAGAGTGCAGCGGTACAGACTAGAGTGGTGAAGAGTGCATTGATTTTGAGTAAAGTGGCATAGAGTGCAGTGGTGTACAGAGCAGTGGCGTAGAGTGCAATGCTATAGAGTGGTGCAGGGTAGATAAGGGCAGAGCAGGGTGGAGTAGTGTGGCGTACAGGTCAGTGGTGTAGAGTAGATTGTTTTAGAAGAAAATTAAGCAGCGTAGTATGGAGTGGCGCTGGGTAGAGTGGAGTGGTACAGAGTAGAGTCCAGTGGCTTAGAGTGGTGTAAAGTACACTGGTGTAGCTTACAGTGGTGCATAGAAGATTTAAAGTGCAGTTGAGTAGAGTGCAGTGGCGTGCAGTGTGATGCAGAGTAGGGTGCTGCAGAGTTTAGTGGCATACAGTGCATTGGCATACAGCGCAGTAGAGTGGTGTAGAGTGGTGCATAGTAGAGTGCAGTGGCATAGCATACAGTGGCATAGAGTGCAGTGGTGCATAGAAGAGCGCCGGAGAGCGCAGTGATGCAGAATCGAGTGCAGTGTAGAGTGAGGTAGAAATCAGTGCTGCAGGGTAGAGTGCAGCTGCTTAGTGTAGAGTGGCATAGATTAGAGTGGTGCAGAGTAGATTAGAGAGGCTTGGAGTGTATTGCCGTACAATATAGTGGCAAAGAGTGGAGTGGTACAGAGTTTATTTATTTATTTATCTATTTAGGAAGTTTTCTATAGCGCTGTCAAGACCCGGAGGTAGCAGATCGCTTTACAGTAATAGGATGACAAAAATCTGTATAAACATATGCATAACATAAACATGAGCATTGACATAACATATGTAAGGTATAAGCATTCAAGGTTGACGTTGCAGAATGGGGAGTCCTACACAAGAGTATATTTCAGAAAACGTCTGTTAATAAATGGTGGCTTCTCTCTCAACAGGTTCTTATGAATAATACAGAGTACTTCATACTGAATTGCTGCTTTATCGGAAGCAAGTGGAGCTTCTGAAGCAGCGGCTACCATGAAGCAGAAGGAACGTGCCCTGTAATTAAGTATGAAGAATGGGGGAGTCAGGTCCTGGGACGTGGGGCTAGCTGGACCATTAATATAATCTAAGTACACAGATTGCCAGCCACACACTAACTTAAATCCTCTATTTTTGAGGGAACAAACCATAAGAGACTTCCTGGTTCGTACGGGTATATCACTCAAACCCTTTTATTATTTATTTGTTATTTGTCTTTTTTTAAGTATTTATGTATGAAAGGGACACCTTATCGTTTTGTACACCTTATATACAATTATTTACAATTCGCGATTATTTACAACACAAACACATACACATTACTAGTTGTATTATACAAAGTGAATTGCTCTGATATATATACACTCAAATATTCATACTACGAAGAAGAAATCATCCGTAATTCCATAAAGACCAGAGTCAAAGGTATAAACTTGATGACAATCATAAATCAATGAACTACAGTTGAATGTAGGCAGTTCAAAAAAGGAAAAATAGACTTCAAATTAATTCATTCAGTCCATTCAACCAATAAATGGCTAATCTTTTTACGCCAACGCGTTTCGAATCCGGTATGTCAACTCTACGGATTCTCATCAGGGCTCTGTCTTAATACGGGATATCTGCAAGTGTATAAAATAAAACTTGTTTTAGCTACATTTCTGACAGTTGTTTAGCTTCCAACTACATTTAGCTCGGATTCCTCATATTACCTGTTGAACCAGCAGCCGCCGGTCAAGGGTAGGGTATTAGTTCTGACTGAGTTTCTTTTCTTTTCGGGATCTAAAAACAAACGCAGGTATCATGGCCTGTTCTTGCTCACTTTCTAAGACCAGAATGGGGCACATATATTATCAACGTACCTTACTGGATCATGCTCGTGATCCTACGTTTCCACCAAATGGGAGATAATTTTCAGTCTTGTATTACAGCCTGAAAATAATGAGAATAACGTTTTACGCGCTTTTTATGCACAGACAGAGAGAGTATGGCGCTCGTTGCTCTACTCGGCATACCTGCTCTGAGGGATTCCTCGCTTGGGCTGTTCGTGTTCTAATCAGTTGGAGCGGTAAACGCTTTCTAACCATGCAGGCACCGCTTTCCTCAGTCCTTATTATTTGCGCTCGCTTTCCCTAGAGGAAATAACAGCGTTTTATTAGGTTTCTGGGGCTACTGCAATATTGGATGGCAAATCAAACCCATGTTAGCTCTAAACTTACTTGAACAAGCTGTGACTCGGCATCTAGCTCTCATTCACTTAGTTTGGCAGCCATGTTGTAACATGGTTTTGGACCTACTTATAGCTACTTGCTTGGCGGCCATCTTAGAGTGGGGTCGCTAGACAGGCTATCATTTAGATGTGAAAAAAGGTGAATTTAAACCACATATGAAAACATACGCGCAATTACCATCGACCCTTTCTTTTGGAGGCACTATACTAGATAAAGCTCACACTCTAGATATTTCAGAAAGCGAGTTGAGCCCGCTGAGTGCGCTATTAAACTTAAGTATATTTTTAGTAGAAGTTTATCATGGTCAATGGGTCTAGACTGTTGCAGAACATATAGAATTGACCACTTTAAGTCATTCTCAGTGTGTTTATTTTCAATGAAATGCTCCACCATAGGTGCTGTAAGCACTTTATTCTTGATTTTAGACTTATGTTGCGTTATGCGCATATTCACTTGTTGTGTTGTCTTGCCTATGTAAATCTTATTACATGGGCAGATGACTACATACACAACATTTCGGAGTTTTACAATTTGAGAAACTTAAGAGTTTCCACTTAATATTCCCATGTTGGAATTCCTTCCCTTCCACAGTAGTCCCACAGGCCACGCATGTCCCACATTTATGATGTCCATCAATGGGTTTCATTCCCCATTGAGACAATAGGTCACTCTTAGGTTTGGGTAATGCTATCTCGGCTCGGACAAGATGTTGTCCGATGCTCCTGATCTTACGATACGCGAAAAGAGGACGGGGAAATGGACAGTCCAGGTTTTCTAGTAAGTGCCAATTTTTTAACACGGTTTGTCTGAATTTGTTTGTGTGAGGCCCAAATGTGTTGACACAGACCATCCGGTCTAGTTCAGCCTTTGATTTTGTTTGTAGCAAACATTCGCGTGGTGTACATCGTGCCCGCTTGAATGAGTTTTTTAGCAGTTTTTTCGGATAACCACGGCTTTCCATTTCGTGACAGAATGTGTCAGCGTGTCTTTTGGCTCCCTATATCGACGACGTGTGGCTCCTGTGGCATGGGAGCCACACGGAGTTGATGAAATTTCATGGATGGCTTAATTCCAAACATCCAGACATTACATTTTCTATTGAGATCAGTGACACAAGAATGACGTTCAGTGACACAAGAATGACGTTCCTGGACGTTCCAATTGACTCCGCTCTATCCCTTGGGACGGTGGTCTCGTCCTGTATCTACCAGCTGCGCAGGATCAGGAAAGTGGCATACCTCCTTACACCTGATGCCCTCCTGCAGGTCATCATGGCCCTCGTCCTCTCCTGCCTAGATTTTTCAAACGCGATCTATCACGGTCTGCCTAAAACATCGGTGGCTAGACTGCAAGCGGTTCAAAATCAGGCGGCGAGACTGGCCCTAGGGATCCGGAAGTGGCAATCCGCCAGGCCCCTCCTTGCCAAACTCCACTGGCTCCCTGTCACCTCAAGGGCAGCCTTCAAGATCGGCTGCCTCATCTTCAAGTCGTTAGTTGGGCCCTGTCCGCCTTCGTGAAAACTCTCATCAGACCCTACTGCCCATCCCGGAACTTGAGATCCTCTCATCTTCACTTCTTGACTGTCCCCTCTTACAAGCTCTGCAGATCTGGAGGCCGGAGATTTGCATACCTGGCACCCAAGCTCTGGAACTCTTTTCCTCTTCCTCTCAAAACCTCTAACTCTTTGACTCTCTTTCGTAAGTCCTTACAAACCTGGCTTTTCCCCCAATCTGGTTAGTCCCTCTGTCCCCTCTACTTTCAACCAGCGCCAGGAAACCCATGGTGTCAGTGCGCTCTACAAGCACCCCTTACAATACAATACAATACTATGTGGAAATCACATGTTCAAATGGGAAGTTGGTCTCCTCTTTGTACAAGAAGCAGACTGATAAAAACACAATACTGCACCACCAAAGTGACCACCCCAGGAACTTGAAGGCTAACTTGCCCTATGGCCAACTGCTCCGTATCAGGAGAAACTGCACGGAGTTGTCAGACTATGAAAGACACGCTGACACATTCTGTCACGAAATGGAAAGCCGTGGTTATCCTCCTCAGAACCCCCATCAAAGTTTACATCCCGTGTGAGGCAGAAGGTTTTACATACACTCGTTGATCTTCATGGCAGATGTACAGTGCCTTTGCTGATCCATCTCCTTTTCCTCAAATGATTCATGTCATGTAAAAGGAGTTCAGGCTATGTCTTCATTCTACAGTGAAAATGAGTGAAGCGGAAAGAGAAATTACCTTCTATGCATTCAATGACTTAGTTCCTGCATTCTTCCTCATCAGTCTAACAGTGAGACTAAGGCCATCACAATAACTTGATGTATCCTAAAGCAAACATCACTGGAGAGTTGCATCATAAATGATAGCACATTCTACCTGTTAAAGTGACCCCTCTTGATATCGTGTTCAATGACTTTGCAATATGCCATGCAATGTACATTTTTCATAATTGATCACACACAAAACAGATGGCATATGGCACGCTATACTTAGGTCGAATTTCAAACAGGAAAAGTGACAAGGAAAATGCATAGAAGCATGAACTGCGCACTAATGCATCTACATCTACTAGAGTATGCCACCGAAAGGACAGGTGTCAAGTGTAATTGACTAAATGAAAACGTAAGTGATGCTAATTAACATAAACCCACTTGTCAGGAGAACAGGAGCGGTATAAACCTGGAGACAGGCATGCACATCTGAAGGCCTGATTACCTTAAAAGCGCCCTGATTTCCAAAAGGTCAACCTGAATGATTCCTGAAAGCCTTTCCCACATTTACATACTGAAAGATCCACACTTTCCACAGCCAACTATGCTAATTGTGACTGTGTGCGTCATCAAGAGACTTTTTTTGTAAATTTGATCATCTTAAAAGAAACTAGTTGCCGTCATGAATACAAAGATAACAATTACATCTTGTTATACAACAATTGCATCTCAAAGTGAGATTCTTCCTATGTTGTTTAAAGAAATTGCCAAATTGTGTTACTTTTCTATACACTATTCACTGTGTAAGGTTTTCGTCTTTGTGATCTAAACATAAGCTGGGTATAACCACAAACATTAACGAAATCATATAATTATTTTTGACCAGAAAGGCACATAAAACCATCACCCAGCACAGTTCAGTTCGTATGGAATATCTTGACATATTTATTGAGCAGTATGTCGTTAGGCTAACACTCCCAGCCAGGGCTAGCCCTAGCACTGGTCGCACACGGTGCAACTGTTTTTTTTGCCGCCCCTCCCCCATATCCTCCTTCTCCATGAATTCCCTCAGTAGCACTCACCAACAATGCACCTCATTTCTCTAAAGCCCCTTACTGACAAACATTTCCTTTTTTATAGGGTTACTCATAGTTTACTCACACTCAGTTCTGTGATCTGTTTGGTACACGTTCTTTGGAGCAGGCACCTTAACCATCTGCTCTGTGTGGGTGGCAGGAGTGCCCATTTGAGTGCATGGTGAGCGATGAGACAGTGTGAGAGTAGGGTGAGAGGAGAGACTGCAGGGTGAGTGAAGTGATCATATGAATTTGGGTGCGGATGTAAGGGCAGAGTGGGACAAATTAATGTACGGTTAGCAATGGGCTTGTTTGAGTGAGATTGCAGAGTGAGCAGTGAGTAGGAGAGGTGAGTCAAGTGCCCCATGGAGGCAGGGTGAGCTGTGTGCTTGTGTGACTGCAGGGTGAGGTACAGGGTGAACGGCGCAAGTGCACTGTGAGTGCAGAGTGATCACTGTGTGTGCAGAGTGAGCGATGTGCTCATGTGACCGCAGGGTAAGTGGAGGGAGAACAGTGTGAGTTCATGGAGAGTGTCACAAGTGCTCTGTGGTCATTGTGAGTGCATGGTGATCAGTGTGAGTGCATTGTAATCGCTGTAAGTGCAGGATGAGTGTGAAAGTGAAGGGTGAGAATGAGGAGTGAGTTATCTGAATGCAGAGTGCATTCCCAGACACTTGAAGTAACTCCCCATATTATTGAGGGCTGGCGTAGGGTTTCAGATATAAGTTAAACTATTGCTATTACGGCATTATTCAGAGACAGGACCGGACTGGCTGTAGCGGGCACCAAGCGTTTTCTCAGATAGGCCAGAAGGGTGATAAATAGCTACAGAAGTCTTTTTCATATGGGCAGCCAAGACTGTTGTCTTTTGTAAAGACCATCGGTGTAGAGGAGAGACCGAAGAGGAGCACTTTGATTTGAAAATGTAGGATTTCTTCTGTAAATCTGAGATACTTCTTTGGTCACTTGAGTAATGAAATGTGAAAATAAGCATCCTGGAGATCCATCCTTGGATACCATCCAGTCCTATTTGCGTAAAGCCAAAAGATCTTGGTGCAAAGTCAATATTTTGAAAACTTTCTTCTCTCCTGAACCTGTTTAGGAAGCGAGGTTCTAAAACAGGATGTCATCCATGTCCCTTTTATTACTATCCGGAAGTTTTGTTAATACAGACTTTCCCTCTCTGAGAAATTGGACTCAATTCAACGGCACCTTTCTCTAACTGAACATCAATATCCAACATCAAGACATGGGGTGAGAAGGGAGGGTTGACAAGTAAGTAACATGTGGTGGTCTCGGCCGAAATGGCATGCTTGACAATCTTGACAATCTTTAAAAGTCACTGTTTTAGAAAATATCTTTGCATTTCAGAAAAATAAATACGCCACAAATCTTCTACAGACGTTGGACAAATAAATCTTCGAATTAGAATGAAAGGCACTTTGTAGCTGTATAGTGGACAGTGTGGATAACACTGTGCTGCCCTCAAATTGAGGTGAAGATTTTTACAGGCATTCGTCGCAAGAGCAGTGAAAGCTGTTTTGCGCCCAACAGCTGACTGACATAGCATAAAATAAAACAAAGAAAGTAAATTAAACAACAAACCATAATCAAGGTTACTGACACAAAAACATGATTACTGAAAAAAGAGGATGTTACCCAAACAAAAATGAGTGCTACACGAAGTACTAGAGCTGAAAGCAGAATCCATGTGTACACATGAACACAATTGTGCATCTCAGAATTACAGAACATACACATGAACCATTCAGAAGACCAATGGCCCTTAATTAAAATATTTGAAAGTGGGTTATTAACTGGGCATAGACATTCCTCTCCAAATACATCCTGGTTAGGCACCAACATACTTCTAAGGGAAACTCTGCTTACCCACTGGTAGCTGTGTCAGAAGCAGTAGGCAATTCCTAAGAGAAATGTCTATTAGATTAAAATAGTAGCAACAATTTTAGAATTCAAGAAAAGAATATAATAAAAAGCCCAAATCGACTACGAAAAATTCGATACATTAAAGAAGCAAACATATTCCAGTTAAAAGCAAATAACGAAAACTAGAGTTAAGAACTTTTAATAGTTTATAGAAAACGGTAAATAAAATGCTGACAGAACAATAGAGATCAAAAGGCACTTTAAGTCTATGTGCATCACTCAAAAATAGCCAACAGAGGTTACACTTGCACCAGAAGCTAAAACAAGGAAACGCTGACAGAAAAAAAGTTCTGTCTTTAAGGCGTAGGGAGGTAAGGAGCACAGTCAGTACTCTTCCACTGTGGTACTGCAGTGCTTGCAATCTTATGAGCAATTTTCTGGGGGGGCTCCTGTCACTGAACCAAGACAGGCTCAGTGCCCCTACTTCTCACTACAACAAAGAGCCCTAAAAGTGTCTTGATGCTGGGAAAGTCAATACTGATCTATTTAAAAACATACTTCGCCAACGTGGTTTAATGGCCTGCTCAGTGTGCTATAACTCCTTCCCCTCCAGCCCCTCCCGCCACCCCCCACACACACAAATATACCTCTCCCACAAAAAGGACACGTCTTCCTTCACAGAGAAGCAGACAGAGGGCAGATCTTCACACAGAGCAGATCTCTACCCACACAGGGCCAAAATAAACATAGTTAATTAAAAAAATGGTTCATCAGGCACAGCTAAATCAGAAGAGATTGCAATTGAACTTTAAGAGCAACTATTCAGGTAGCAGCTATGCTTAAATCTTCCACGTTCACATTTATGCACATATCGCACTGGTCCCGACAAAGATGGTTCAGGCAAACTATACCATCCCAATGAGGAAGTCTAGTCCCAAAAACTGGGCTATTCAAGCCCGTGCTCAGACACAAACAGATGCATAATAACACCATACCCTTGAACCCAGTAAGGAGCCTGATCCCCTCACCTGTGTCCTTCCTGATGCCTCATGTGTGCTTCCCCACACAAGGGCCTCACATTCATCTGTCACAGGTGAAGAGACATCCTTCTGCTGCAGTTGGTTTACAACATCCAATATACATGTAGTGAGAGGAATTTGCAGTACGAGTCATAATGCCAGCATGAACTCAACCTTGCTGGTAACAACTATGTCAGTGATTGCTTATTGGTAGTTCTGTAGCAAGTCCTATGGCCTCTGCCAACTCTTAGGGTGTGTAGAGGCAATCCTGCGGTTTGTGGCGGAGTAGGGGAGTTGAAATAGCCTGTCATATCATATCCATGCCTATTTACTGATAAAATATGTTGTTTTAAAATGACGCTTTCAAAACAAAAATTAAATCTCCTTCCAGCCTTTCAGTATTTGTATATAAGAATTAATCACGCTATTTAGTCATTAACTGAGTTCGGTCCTCGGGGCATATGTTCAATGTCCAGGCCTTAATTAAATAGCTTAAATAGTAAATGGTTAATGCAGCATAACACGTTGCACTCTTTTTCAATTAGAATCGTTACAAAAATAAAGTAAGACAATAAAAGAACACTTAAAAGGCGAACGTTCGGGCTTCATAGCTTTATCTAAAGAATTAATTGTGTAACATGTTTATTTGAAATGGTAGAGTGCTCATCACAAAAGTACGGTTTAAAATTTGCACTTTCAATAAAATTCCTTTAACAAAAGACGTACTGGCGCTGTATGTTATACATGTTATATGTTACCCCCTGCAGTTGAAGGTTATAGGTGCCTGAGGAATAAAAGGATTTAGGCTCAACTACAATTTGCTGATTATAGTGTTTGGCCACACAGTAAAGAGACCTGTAGGTGATAAGGCGCTTTACAAATAACAATTACAATAAAGTTTAGAGTCAATTGATTGGATTAAGTATGTATTTATTGAAAATTAAAAGTCTGGCTGATATAAATCAGTAGCAGAAACATACTATAAAAATACAGAACCACTAATGGATATTCAAAATGATGTACACAATGTATCCTCAATAACAGAAAGCAAATGAGGAAATCTGTAGCTGCAATACAGAGAATGAGAAACAAAGTCTGGTGAGTACACTTAAAGTTTCAATCCTCCTGCCTACTCATGAGATTGTCTAAACAGATCTACTAAACCCTATTCTAAACTATAAAGCAGGGAAACCCTATTTGAGTCAGGGAAGCAGAGAAAATGTGTAAGCTTAGCAGAACTTCTGTAGAATTTCAAAAAGGTATAGAATATTGTATAGCCTAAAGACACTCAATAGAAATGTCACGAAGAGTTCTGTACCTCCAGAGCCTAAAGGGAAACTGAATCAAGCAGAACTGTGCTCACCAGTTTTACCCACAAAGAACCTTTGAGAATCCTACATCACATGCCTCATTATTTTCCATCTTCAAACAACAAAACTAGGGCACTACACTAGAGATTTATTTCCTTTGGTCCACACATTAGACCATCCTTGTATTCCTCCTGTCTCCTTATTCCACACGGACAACAGTCCTCCCATGTTTGTTAAAATGTCTTGCCCTTGCCAAAAGATACTCTTTTCGACCCTCACTATCTCTTTAACGCAATGCCTTTTCTTTAACCAGGAGCTCATGCAACTGCACCTGAAGAGGAGATACGAACATTGCACCCAAAACAAACATTCGCGTTAAAATTAAACCATTAGGAAATCACAGTGCTTAAGGCCTTTGGTCAACTTAGTGACCAAACCATCTCAGTACACGTTTAAATGCATGATTACAGATATGTATATGGTTACAATATAGATGTACAGCACTATTCAAATGGATGCATTCTCAGTTATGAAATAAATGCAAAGTATTATTTAGAGGAGTATGCTAATATATAAGAATTGCAATATTATTCAAAGCACACAAATACAGATATATGTGAGAGCTGCAATTTGTTGTTATTGTAAGGGAATACGTTATTATGCACGCTCATATAAATGTAAAAATGACACAGTAAGATAACTTTCTGTACTGTATCTGTTCAGGTGCACTACATTATGTTAATATTACATCGCATGTGTACATAAGGCCATGTGTACACATATATGTGGCCTAATTAAACATAAAAAGGTAGAGCCAAATTTACGCTGCTCCACAAATGAATATTGATCCTCTCCAGAAAAGGTCAGAGCAAGTGTTTAAATCGAATGACAATTTAAAGGAGGCTCTTTATTAGAAAATCATAGCATGTCTATTCAGTGCTGTGAACTCAGCCCTTTTATAACTTGTTAGCTACCAGGCCCATTCAGCCACTCTGGCATACCCTTAGTAGACTGCAATCTAAGGGGTGCTTTCAGAGCAGTATGGGATGCCATGACACACCCATGACACCATGACCCCATTCAAAATGTGAGAAAAACAAAAGAAGTGTGTATGGAATATTTGTCCCAGCCAATGGCAATTACTCACACTGCATTCCAGCCCATTGTTTTTGTTGCTCCCCTCATGCCAGCTCAGCCAGAAACCAGCCATATGCAAATACGACTTGATCGGCTCCTGTAGCAACAATCCAGGCCAAACTACCAGGCCAAGTACCCTGTGAACAGGAGCACAAGGAACCACGGATAATTTTCATCCTAGTTAGCGCACATCAGTAAGACAAAGCTTGAATCCCATTGTAGAGTGAGCAAAGGCTACACCCTGGCATACCAACACACGTAGGTCATCAAAACAGAGAAAAATATAAAGGTGATGAGTGAAATGCTTAAATTAATCTCAGCAACTGGTGATTACTTGAGCCCTATTCCTTTACATTTTTTTTGCCCCATGCTATCTCAGACAGCAACCATCCATATACAAATCAGCTCTGGCCCTGCTCAAACAGGAACACATTAGCCTACCCTGCCAGGCCAGATGCTCTCTGAAAGGGGACAGAAGCAATCGCAAGCAGGTCTCTGTCGAGATAGACTTTATCAGAGAGGTAAAACTTAATTCCTTTGGCATCGTAAGCAAAAGACCCACGCCTGGGCATACCCGTTGCACAAGGCTGGCGCTCTAAGGGGGGAAAAAAGTGCTGGATGGGTGTTGCCACTCTAGGACAAACCTAGGGGTAGACGATATATTGCAATGCATTTAGGAGGATTGCAAAGGCTACGGCCCTTACATACTTAGACCTTTAAAGGCTATCTGGTGCAGGCAAACAAAACTGCTATAAAAGAGTAGAGTGTGAACTAAAATTTACAGTAAAAGCCTTCTTGCAACCTCACAAAAATGACTGACACAGAGTACTATCAATGTAAAGGTTAATTAAATGTTCATTAACTAGGAAAGTTGAGCAAAGTATAGGTGGAGGTATTCAATGTCAAAAGTAAAGTTATCAAGAAACAGAATCTCTTAAACTGAAACAAAAAAAACTGAGCTAAGCACGAGGGTCAGTTAATATTGCCCTTGTTGAAACAGGTTACTAGGAACTCAATAGAATGTGTATACATAAAGTCATTGTGAAAATTTGAAACCAGAATACAGAGCTGGGCATTTTTGAAGGATGTTAATCAAAGCATTTCTATCGAAACTGCAAGAGCTAGGTAAAAAGATCAAAGCAACTGGATTTTAGCCGGGAAGGAAAAGCTGATGAAAAGCAACCACCTGAGACCTCTCTACACTGCTTTGTTTACTTAAAATCAGCACACGCATCAACCTTTATGTGTTAAAACTACAGATAAATGAAGCTTGGTATATTAGAGAACAATTGTTACCCATCATACTACTAACAAAGATTTTTTTTCCCGATAACAGTATTTCTTCCAGGTGTAAGTCATCATAACCTCCCTAGCACCCCCCAGCATTCCATCCAAGATGTCTAATTCTCCACTGTCTGATCCCAATTTGGTGCAGGGGGAGGTGGGAATTACAGGTCACACAAGGGGCTTCTGGCCCAACCGTGGAGGCTGAGGTTGTTTGTCTCTGGTGCCCTGGGATCTGTTCTACAATGGCTCACAAACTGGGCCATGAACAATAATTTTTGCACGTGACTCTCAAGGTAACAAGCCAAGCAGCCCTAGTCTTTACAGGTAGGAGATAAAGAGCTCAGAACCCAATAGTCAACCAATAGACAGAATAATGTATTATCCTGTACAGTGTTTTTATGTAAAAGAAACTACTTCAATCTCACAGCAGAACTAAATACTACACAATTTAATGGGAACATAATACTGGGTTGTATTCTAGGTCGTGTTTACCAGTGAGGCAGCACACGCCCCTCGTCTAGTGCACTCTCACCGCACTAGGGTTGAGATCCTATGTCTACAATCCCCAGCACATTATGGCTTAGGTATCGTTTAGGCAAAGGCAATACTCTTACAACTCCCATCTATGTTTTTTACCCCTCAGACATTCGGAGGTGCTGTTGTCCTTTCTCCAGCTTCTATCCGGCGCTAGGTCGAGTCAGTTTTTTCTTTCGTTTGGAACACACATGTGTTTGTAATCAAATATCACGTGACTGGCGCGCGGGGTTTTAAAAATACACCTGACCGGATCCAATCTGTTCGACTAAATCCGTCACGGGCCATTATCGAAAAACGAAACATGGAGGTAACCGCATACCGCGATAAAACGCCTTAGATTTACTCGGCTTTGTGGAGTTGTTCTTTATTTTTAATATTGCGTGCGGCGGGCTCGATGCGTGCCCGTTTCCTCAACTCTCCGTAGGTCTAGTAAAAACTTACCGTTTGCCTATTGCTGGAATGTCAACCCTTTTGTATATATTTATTTTAATAAATCTGTTTTTTCTTTTGGTTCGCATGTTCCCAAGACGGCACTATAATAGGAATGCGCCCGTCTCTGCAAAGGGAACCCACCTTATTTATTGGTATGCATTGTTCTGGGGAAGCATGAGATAAGACATTATACATAGTTATGCTACACTGGCTGAAATTTGATACCAGACTGCCAGGGATTATATCTTTTGCTTGCCCAATTCATAATGACAGGCATGGATCTTTTATTAATCTTATTCAATTTACTTTTCTGATTTGATATATGTTGTTTCTTTCTGTAGCATCTGTGATAGCATTTTGCTAAAGGATTGTACACATGGCAATTTGTTCTATATACGGTCCTTCCATTTCATCATTTTGAGGTTTCTTTGGACTCTTTGTACTCAAAATTACACCTTGTCATTATGTACTTTTTATAGGATCAGCATTTCAGCAGAATCTCTTTGGATTGTTAGTGACTAATAATTTTGTTTGTCTAAAAAAAAAATTCTTAAAAGACAGACACGCACTTTTGATCAACTAATAATTATTGTATGTAGGCGTAATTTATATGCCTGTTGATATTATTATTTTTTACTTTTTATTGCAGCACTTGTGGTAGCAGTTTACCAAGGCCTGCACACATGCTCATCACTCTCCATAAAGTCGACAATACTGTTGTGAGTCATTTTGGACCATCTTTTGCATTTGAGATTTGTGACTAATCAGACCCCATATAATATAATAGGATTTTCTTTGTGATTAAACTGCCTTCTTGTGACTGCTTGTACATAATAGGACCAAAACGCATTTAGTTGGTGACAATCCGGACTGGAGCCATACTCTCTACAAGTTTTTTCTTTGACAAACTCTCTGAAATCTATTTTTTCTTTAGATGCAATTGAAATATTACCCCCTAGGCTATTGAGGCTATTTACCCAAAGGCCCGTGACGTGTGTCTACATCTTTTTCCTGATATCGGAATCTTGATATTGGGTAAGGAATCTGGATACTTATTAGGGTTTGACCTTCTACATTTCTTCATACAATTTTTTCTTACAATGTGTACTCTATCATTTTAGCATCTGTACTACTTTATTGGCCAGCTTTCTTGTCTACGTTATTGCGTCGCATCAAGATCTACCAACATCTTTGGTGAGAACGGTATCATACATACTTTTAACTTCTGGGCTCGGTCACCTGTGCGTGGGTGTATGTGTGTATCTTTCACATTGGGTATAGATCTACCTAAGTGCCACCACACCCCCCTCCTTTCCATCACCACCCCCTCCCCCACTTCCTTAATCACTCCCTACCTGGGCTTCACCCTATATCCCTCCCCTGTCTTTACCTTACACACTTTATATTTAGTTGCATTCTGCTCCGTATATCAATGTGTTTTTCTGAAGTCACCATGTTGCATCATCTTTGTGTATGCATATTCAGTTTTAAGGTAAAATGTTCCTTAAAACATAGGTTTTGATACTATGGCCCTCTCAGGTTTTGCCATCTCGTCTCTTAAAAGCTTGACTCAATGTATTTTAATATTGTTTGTCTTTTTGTCGTAATTTTAATGTGAGTATGTGTTATTAATATTGGTGTATCACTTTTATGTTGTTTTCAGCCCTGACGAAGCTCCCATGGTTGGGGAGCGAAACGCGTTGGCTGTCTGAAAAAATGAAAGAATAAAGGAAAACATATTTTTTTTTGATACAACGTGGTCCTGTTTTACTTCACGCTTGGTGCTGCCTCCACTCTTTCTTTAAAGTCTTCATCTGGATTTCCAGTGGGACCAAACCGCAGCAGGTCCTAGAGGTTGTCAGCACAACAAAAACTGAATAATCAGAGGGACGTTGGAAAATAGAGGTGCTGGTGGCTTGATCCGCTGTGGAACTTTCTTTTCTGGATTTAAATTGCATCATATAGCACTCTTTCCGCCCGTGACACTTGTTGATATTATATCATGTCTAGATACAATGATGGACGTGAAGAGATGGCACTTAATCTGTTTGGACCCATCAATCCTACTATAACACCTGCTCCGGAACAACCTGGCAAAAAAGTCTAAAGAGCCTTTTTTTTAAACTAGAGAGATTACATAAAATGGAGTTAAGTAGATGGTGGGATGGGGTAACCCTGACACAATATCTTGAGAATGGGAAAGTACCTAGAGGACTTAGGATACTTATTTTCCCTACCTTTGAGGACTTAAGCGAAAATCTACTCAAGGAATGGGAGAGTAATTTAGAGGGAGCATCATCTATTATGATGAAAATCTTGGTCAATCACTCGTTAGAAAAGGGTGAAAAATTACAGGCCGAGATTGAACAAGTAGAGAAAGAGATTGGTGAGTTGGGAGAGAAGGATCTAATTTAAATTTTTTTTGCCATTTTGAAGAAAGTAATGGATAATCACCAAATCTACCTTAAGGATAAAAAACTACGTAAAATAAAGAGGGATGACCGTGATTACAGGGACGGTCGAATTTATACTTTTGGTAAAAAATTCGACAATCTCCCAGTGGCTGAGGATAAAAAAAGATCTAGGGAAGACAGAGATGATGGTGAGGATAATCAGTCTGTCAGCAACATTTCCATTTCATCAACCAGCAGTGTTGCCTCTTCCATCACTACACCTGAGGTCCCTTTAGGCGAGGGCGCCTCGTCGTTCCATAAGGAACTGGCAAAGTTGAGAATGTCAAGCCGCCTCCAACAAAAAAGGGAACAGCCAAAACCAGGAGGGGCGGTAGGAGGTGGAAAGGAAGTAGGAAAAACCGACAAATTTGTAAAAACAAAGAAATAGCTAATACTGCTGATTTGTCAAATGTCATTGATGGTATACAAGATTTGAAAGTTGTGAATTTATCGAATAAAACTCTTGATACTACTGATATGCAAGTTCTGAGTAAAGGATTTAATTTTTGCCCGACACAAATGGGTGACCTTGCTGATGTACATGTTGATCTGTTTAAATTCACTAGGCTTCTCAAATTGAAGGATTTCTTTTCTAATAGAGCTGTGTGCAGTACTGTTCCCACAAACCGGATGAATGAGAGCGAACATACTGTTGCCTCCATCCGTGCTGTTCATTGCCTCATGACCTTAGATGAGGAGGAACAGACTAACATACCAGCCCTAATGACAGAATTAGGTATCGACCAAGAAATCACCGATGACAGTGGTCTTCATCCCAGATCTAAATTTATTCCCACATTTGGTTACCATTCCAATATAGACGCTTTTCACAAAAAAGTCACTGAAGACTTATACAAACTTGACACTTCCAATCAGCGATATACTGGAACCAGGTCCAATATAACGGACTCTGAAAGAAAAGCACTTAAAAACCTTAAAGATGACCCCTCTATCGTCATACGAGAGGCCGATAAGGGCGGAAGTGTGGTGATCATGAATCGGGTAGACTACTTTGGTGAAATCAAACGGCAACTAGTAGATGGTAAGAACTATAGGGAGATAAAGAGCAACCCTATACCACTTGTAGTGAATGCCATCAATGAGAGACTGTGTGAATGGAAAGATTCATGTCTACTGACGGAGGATGAATTTAGATTTCTACACGTATCCAACCCCTCCTACCCTTGTATATACATCCTCCCCAAAATTCATAAGGGGGGGGAGGGTTTCCACCTGGTAGACCTATTATCTCGGGGGTGGGTTCACCCACCGAAGGCCTCTCTCACTATGTGGACCTTAAGTTGCAGAAATATGTGTTGAGCCTTCCCTCCTATGTTCAGGACAGTAAGGACGTCCTGATCAAACTCATTGACTTTGAGTGGTCGGATGACCTTAGCTTTGTGACATTAGATGTCACCAGTCTCTACACGTGTATTGACAGAGTGTATGGGAAAACAGCAATTCAATCCTTTCTAGATAGAGAAGATGCCCAGCTCTATTCTCAGAACGAAATGATCCTGCAGATGATAGACCTCATTCTGCTCAACAACTACTTCCTCTTCGATGATCGCTGGTACCAACAGACCAGTGGTACCGCGATGGGTTCCAGGTTTGCTCCTTCGTACGCCTGCCTCTTTATGGGGTGGTACGAGAAGGAGCATGCCTGGGCCCGATGTGCCTCCCGCTGGACCAACCACATCGTGTTCTGGGGGAGGTACATCGATGATGTCATATGTCTATGGTCTGGGACTGATGAGGAACTTACCAACTATCTTGTGTATCTTAATGACAACCCTTACAATGTGAAGTTCACCATGTCACATAACAGGAGCAGTATCAACTTCTTGGACATCACGTTCTATGTGCAGAACGGTTGGGTCCAAAGTAAACTATACCGGAAAGAAACTTCCTGTAATTCTGTACTACACGCTTCCAGTGCACATGCCAGTTCGGTAATTAGAAACATTCCGTTTGGCGAACTCGTTAGAGTTCGTAGAACTTGCAGTGAAGAAGACACATTTAGGGACAATGTAAATGTGACCAAACAGAGATTCTTAAAACGAGGTTATGACCAACAAATTGTGGATAGAGCGGTATGTAGAATTGAGACTGTTGACAGGGAATCTACCTTGGCCAGTAAGAATGAAAGAGCTAAACTTGACAAGGGAGCCAGCAGAGTAAGATTTGTCACCCAATATACATCCCACAGTGACAACATCTTCAATATATTCAGGAAGAATTGGCACTTGCTAACTGAAATTGAGGGCTTGAAAAATCATGTAGGTGAAAAACCTTCGATCACCTACAGGAGAGGTACCTCCCTACGAAAAGAACTATGCCCGAGTTATGTGACTACACCTCCCAATAATAAAAATTGGCTAGCTCATAAACCTTCAGGCTTCTTTATATGTGGAACCTGCAATGTCTGTGAGATGGGTAGAAATAAGACCATCACCTTCTCATACAACAATGACCGTCAATTCAGGATTACCCACTTCTGTAACTGCAATACCCCTTATACAGTTTATGGCCTAGGATGTCCCTGCGGTCGCATATATGTAGGTAGTAGCATACGACCACTAAAACTAAGAATCCAAGAGCATCGCAGGGCAATCATCAATAGGGACATCAGGCATCCGATAATGGAACACTATAACTTGGAACATGCCCATGACAACACCTTTTGGTTCCATGCAATTCAATATATTCCACCCAATAAAAGAGGTGGCAACAGGGAGCTTACTTTAAGGAGAGAGGAAGCAAAATGGATATGTCGCCTTCGAGCCATCAATCAGGGACATAATTCCGACAACGAAATGCATTATTTTTTATAATGTATGAGTTAGCCAACTCTCTAGTGACATACCTTTGATCCTATGCCCCCATAATTGTCAATTCTCAAATTCTATACCAACTATCTGTATTGCTTTGCCTTGACCTTAGCTTGGGTATAAATGTGATAATTGCACCTTAGTGTAACCCAAAATGCCCTATGTGATCTGTCCTAATGATTTGTGACATGTTATTTTGATCTCCTTTTATGTTGTCTCCTTTGCTGACTTTACCCTTGTGGTTTCACCTGGAAATGTTTTTGTTGACCTACTTGGTCTATCCGTCAATTGGTCTAGAACTGTGCTTGTTGCAAAACAATATTTACTTGTGATTGGCTTAGATACTATTTCATCTTGTTATCAATTTGTTGAAGTACTTTCTATAATTAGTCATCTCCATGATTCCTGGAGCTTGACTTGCTATTGTATATATTTTTCTATTGTATATATGTGTATTTCCGTTTCTTCACTTTTTCACGCTCTACTCTTAAATTTATATTGCCGGTGATTTGGCTTTCTTGTTGGGTGTCGGTTTTAATCTAAATTCTTTTTATTTGTTTGTGATAAGTTGTTTGTTTAATTGTGACCATTACAATATGGCCTTAACCTTAGTTGGTATATTTAGTTTTCTTCTTACTTATTATTTAGGGCTCCGATTGTATTTCTTTGCTTGTTGTATCTTTATAATTGGCCAATTCTCTTTTACTTTTCAGTAAAGCATGAATGGTTTCTAGAACCTGACGTTTTCTTTATTAGAATAGATGCGAATCTGACAGTCTAGCATGGCCGCCCCATTCGGAGGTGCTGTTGTCCTTTCTCCAGCTTCTATCCGGCGCTAGGACGAGTCAGTTTTTTCTTTCGTTTGGAACACACATGTGTTTGTAATCAAATATCACGTGACTGGCGCGCGGGGTTTTAAAAATACACCTGACCGGATCCAATCTGTTCGACTAAATCCGTCACGGGCCATTATCGAAAAACGAAACATGGAGGTAAGCGCATACCGCGATAAAACGCCTTAGATTTACTCGGCTTTGTGGAGTTGTTCTTTATTTTTAATATTGCGGGCGGCGGGCTCGATGCGTGCCCATTTCCTCAACTCTCCGTAGGTCTAGTCAAAACTTACCGTTTGCCTATTGCTGGAATGTCAACCCTTTTGTATATATTTATTTTAATAAATCTGTTTTTTCTTTTGGTTCGCATGTTCCCAAGACGGCACTATAATAGGAATGCGCCCGTCTCTGCAAAGGGAACCCACCTTATTTATTGGTATGCATTGTTCTGGGGAAGCATGAGATAAGACGTTACACATAGTTATGCTACACTGGCTGAAATTTGATACCAGACTGCCAGGGATTATATCTTTTGCTTGCCCAATTCGTAATGACAGGCATGGATCTTTTATTAATCTTATTCAATTTACTTTTCTGATTTGATATATGTTGTTTCTTTCTGTAGCATCTGTGATAGCATTTTGCTAAAGGATTGTACACATGGCAATTTGTTCTATATACGGTCCTTCCATTTCATCATTTTGAGGTTTCTTTGGACTCTTTGTACTCAAAATTACACCTTGTCATTATGTACTTTTTACAGGATCAGCATTTCAGCAGAATCTCTTTGGATTGTTAGTGACTAATAATTGTGTTTGTCTAAAAAAAAATTTCTTAAAAGACAGACACGCACTTTTGATCAACTAATAATTATTGTATGTGGGCGTAATTTATATGCCTGTTGATATTATTATTTTTTACTTTTTATTGCAGCACTTGTGGTAGCAGTTTACCAAGGCCTGCACACATGCTCATCACTCTCCATAAAGTCGACAATACTGTTGTGAGTCATTTTGGACCATCTTTTGCATTTGAGATTTGTGACTAATCAGACCCCCTTCTTTACTATGTGCATATAATAGGATTTTCTTTGTGATTAAACTGCCTTCTTGTGACTGCTTGTACATAATAGGACCAAAACGCATTTAGTTGGTGACAATCCGGACTGGAGCCATACTCTCTACAAGTTTTTTCTTTGACAAACTCTCTGAAATCTATTTTTTCTTTAGATGCAATTGAAATATTACCCCCTTGGCTATTGAGGCTATTTACCCAAAGGCCCGTGACGTGTGTCTACATCTTTATCCTGATATCGGAATCTTGATATTGGGTAAGGAATCTGGATACTTATTAGGGTTTGACCTTCTACATTTCTTCATACAATTTTTTCTTACAATGTGTACTCTATCATTTTAGCATCTGTACTACTTTATTGGCCAGCTTTCTTGTCTACGTTATTGCGTCGCATCAAGATCTACCAACATCTTTGGTGAGAACGGTATCATACATACTTTTAACTTCTGGGCTCGGTCACCTGTGCGTGGGTGTATGTGTGTATCTTTCACATTGGGTATAGATCTACCTAAGTGCCACCACACCCCCCTCCTTTCCATCACCACCCCCTCCCCCACTTCCTTAATCACTCCCTACCTGGGCTTCACCCTATATCCCTCCCCTGTCTTTACCTTACACACTTTATATTTGGTTACATTCTGCTCCGTATATCAATGTGTTTTTCTGAAGTCACCATGTTGCATCATCTTTGTGCATGCATATTCAGTTTTAAGGTAAAATGTTCCTTAAAACATAGGTTTTGATACTATGGCCCTCTCAGGTTTTGCCATCTCGTCTCTTAAGAGCTTGACTCAATGTATTTTAATATTGTTTGTCTTTTTGTCGTAATTTTAATGTGAGTATGTGTTATTAATATTGGTGTATCACTTTTATGTTGTTTTCAGCCCTGACGAAGCTCCCATGGTTGGGGAGCAAAACGCGTTGGCTGTCTGAAAAAATGAAAAAGTAAAGGAAAACATATATTTTTTTTGATACAACGTGGTCCTGTTTTACTTCACGCTTGGTGCTGCCTCCACTCTTTCTTTAAAGTCTTCATCTGGATTTCCAGTAGGACCAAACCGCAGCAGGTCTTGGAGGTTGTCAGCACAACAAAAACTGAATAATCAGAGGGACGTTGGAAAATAGAGGTGCTGGTGGCTTGATCCGCTGTGGAACTTTCTTTTCCACAGTTTAAAAGTCATCACAGGAGGTTCATCACATTTTTAAAAAAAAAATGTTATTGGCATTTTCAATACCGTATACAACAGTAAACAAACTCAATTTGCCAGTCAATGTACATTTACAATACCCTAACCAAGTGCAGACATTGTATGATAGAAGTAACAAGCACAGCATAACTTTGTGTCATCATCGGGAACACAGTACATACTTTCAAAGAGCTGCAATTGTCCGCAGTCCATAACACAGCAGGTCGTCAATTCACATAACTAAAACTTCAGCAGAGTACAGGGCAAACATTTTCAGAAGTGTAAGCCGATTGTCCAAGTCACACCCTACACATCCCGCCCAACAGAGAGCCCTCACCCAGCTCAACACTCATCACAATGCGGCACGAGGTTAATAAATGATCCACTCAATCACCAACTCCTCCATCAGGCCCGCTATCACATTGATTTTCCCGCTGCCATTAGAGGAACGGTTCCCAGATGTCACATGGTCTGGAAGTGGGCAGCATCAGTTCCCAAAAAGTGCCCAGTTGCGTGTGCTCATATGTTACATCAGCCAGCCAGCTCTTGACTGACGGCGCTTTCTGCCTCCCCCAATGTACTGCAACCTGTCTTTTGGCATACAACAGTAGCATAGCGTGTAATTTCCTGAATTCGGGTACAGTTTGTTTCACATATCCTAGGATCGCTAACTCAGGGGACGGGGCATCAGCACATCTAACGATCTTGTTAATGGTCTCAAACACTGATGACCAATAGTTCACTAGTTTGCTGCATGACCATGACATGTGCAGAAACGTAGCGGGGGAGTGCCTACATCTCCAGCAACGATCATCCTCCCAGAGCCCCATTCTGTGCAAGTTGACCGGAGTCCTATAGAATCGGTGCAGATATTTGAAATGAATCAAACGCAGCCTATAATTAGGGGACAGTTCAGTGAGTTGCCCACAACAGAAGGACCACTGCTCCTCAGTGAGCGGGAGGTCTAGCTCATCGTTCCATTTTTGCAAGGCTGTGATCTGTACTATGGGTGCACTGTTTTGCATCTGCCTATATATTCTAGTTATCAATTTACGTGGAGAGGGGGAGCTCACTATCGTTTCTAGCACTTGAAATGTTGGAGGAGCCAGCGGAAATTCACTACTCAACTCACGGCAGGCCGATTTTAGTCTGTGGTACAGGAACCGGTCTGAGAAAGGAACCTCACGTCCCTCTTCAGCCTCGGGGGGGCATAAACTCATCATTGGGAAACAAATCAGCAAAGTTGTGGAGACCCCGCTTTTGCTGCACTGACTTACCCATGTTTCCCTCAATGCAGGGTAATAGGGGATTCTGTACCAAGGACAACGATGGTGCATACAGAAGCGGCACACCGGCCCTTTTCCTCAGCTCGTCCCATGCCCATTTTAACGGCTCAGCTGTGTCAACCTCCCCTCTGGGACGCCTTGCCTTCGCACAGACTGCCACCTGGAGTGGGGTTGGTGCCATATTATCCTGCTCTACAGCAACATGTGGTTGGAATGGGGTGGGGTGCACCCAAAAATTTAGAAACTGAGCCTGGGCGCATAGAGCATATAGGTGCATGTCTGGGGCCCCCAAGACACCTTGTTGCAAAGGCAGCAACAGTACATCCCACACTGTCCTTGCTTGCCCACCCGCCCACACCTGTGTGACGAGCTGCGATTTCAGCCTAGCAAAAAAATGGGACGTCAGGGGGATTGGAACATTCACAAAAAGGTGCAAATATTTGGGTAACACGACCATTTTTACCAAGGCAATCCGCCCAGTAAGAGATAGGGGCAGCCGCGCCCACAGCTTTACTTTACCTCCAAGCCAGGTCATAGCATGCCCTTAGTTCATATTCCAGAGTTCTTGAAAATTCCTACTAATCCAAATCCCCAAGTATTTCACCTCATCTACCACCCACCTCAACGGGAACCCAGAGACAACTTCAGGAGTGCCGTCAGTCAAGGGGAACACAACTGACTGAGACCAATTTATGCAAACACCTGCCAGCCTTCCAAACCGGATTAATTCATGCAGAACCGGATCTAAATTGACCTCGGGATCCACAAGGTACAGGGTCACATCGTCCGCATATAGTGATATTAACAGGCTTTGGGAGGTAAAACCAATTAACCGTGCAGTGTGGTGTTGCCCTATACGGGCCGCTAGGGGTTCCATCGCTATAACAAATAGCAGCGGGGACAGAGGACATCCCTGCCGCATGCCCCGCAAGATGGGGAAAGGGTCAGAAATCATCCCGGTAACTTGTATCCTGGCACTAGGAGCAGTGTATAACAGGCGAATCTTGCTTATGAAGAGCGGGCTAAATTCCATATTGGCAAGGATCGTGAACAGATAAGGCCATTCCAGGGTGTCAAACGCTTTCGTGGCGTCCAGAAACACCGCAGCTGCATGTACACTCGGATGTAAATAGTGTAATGTGGAGAAAATGGTACGCAAATTATGCGACGTTGCTCGTCCCGGGATAAATCCCGATTGATCGGGGAGAGCTATTAGGGGCAACAAGGGCTGCAAGCGGTCAGCCAACAACTTGCCGAAAATTTTGGCATCAACATTGATCAACGAGAGGGATCTGTAAGAGTCTAGTTTGTCCTCACATTTACCCGGTTTAAACAGAATAAACAATTAGGGCCTCTCTCATTGACTCAGGCAGTTTGGCCACAAGCACCTCCACATAGGTTATGTAAAAGGCAGTAGTTAGTCTATCCGGGCCTGGCGCTTTATTTAGGGGCAAACTTTTTATTACCATTGCTACGTCTTCAGATGTGATCGGGAGGTCCATATATTTCCTATACGTATCATTGAACCAGGCTAGTTCTATAGATTTAAGAAATGACTCCAACCCCTCCGAGCAGTCATTTAAGGTGGTGGTATATAAGTTGGAGTAGAATTCAAAGAACGTTCTTAATATCTCATCCTGCCCTCTCACCACAGTTTCGGATATGTCCTTTATCTCGTGTATGTGTGTCGCCGACCTGGAAGGTCTAATCATGTTTGCCAACGTGCGCCCCGGTCTGTCCCCCTCACCATACCTTCTCGCCTCTGCATATTTCCCTAAGAACTTAACTTCGCGCTGTGCTTCCTCCGCATAATCCAACAATTTAGCTTTCAACAGCCCTGAGGCATTACAGTCCTCCTCTGCATAATACTGTGTTTCGAGTTTCCTAATGTCAGCTTCCAGGGAAGCCAGGAAGCCCCTTATTGCTTTAAGCACCCCTGCCTGTCTGGCGATGCACTGCCCCCTTATAACCACTTTAAAGGCCTCCCACAGCCCACTTTCAGTTTCTACTGACCCTGTGTTCTGAAAATAATCTGCAATGTAATTTCCTATCTCTGCCTTAAAGGCCTCGTCGAGTAGGGCATGTGGTGGTAGCCACCAAGTAAATGCGCGCTTATACATAGTGGGCAGCGCCAGCCGCAGCAGGCACGGGGCATGATCAAAAGGGAACAAGGCAAATGTTTGATGTCAACTGTGCAGGCATCCATGTCTCGGGATAGCAGCCAATAGTCTATTCGAGACCAAGCATTGTGGTGTTCCGTAATGCAAGTGCCCTCATGTATCCAGACATTTCTATGCCCACAAATGTCAACTAAATCTCCCTCCGCCATTATCTCTAGTAGGACCGCACTGGATATCGGGTGCAGGGACCTGGCAGTACCTTGTCTATCGAGTTGGTCGTCAAGTATGGCGTTGAAATCTCCGCCCCATATTATCGTGTCACAGCCAATGGTTTTAATTTTGGACCAGAGTGAAATGAAAAAATCAGGAGAGTCGGTGTTCGGGCCGTATATACCCACAATTAGGACGGACATACCGCAGAGGAGCCCCTGCACCAGGAGATAGCGGCCTTCTGGGTCTGCCTGTGACAAGTTCTCCATCCAGTCCAACCCATGGCGCAGCAAGACCGCCACCCCTCTTGCATAGTTCAAATAAATCGCGGAGTATACATCTCCCCATCTGCTGTGGTGAAGCCTACGTGACGGTACATTATTTAAGTGCGTTTCCTGCAATAAGCATAAGTCCACATTATGCCGGGTTAGATATGCATGCACCAGTCTTGCTTTCTGCCGTCATTTAGACCACAGACATTCCAAGGAAGATAGGTCAACTGATTAGAGGTAGCCATGTGTAGCTACATCAAAGAATAACTTAGCACCCTGCATTCCTGGACACAACCTGGACATTAGATGAACAATCTGACAATGATGTCAGCAGGTTAGCGCACACAACGGCCGGCGCTACTTCCGAGGGACTACTTTTTTTTTCTAAGGTATAGTTTTGAAAGAACGTATTTTTTTGGGGGGTATATAGCCTATGTCACTCTGCAGACCCTGCCAATTCCAATGATGTATTGGGTGTTTGGATTGGCGCTGTGGTTCCCTAGTTTACCCGCCTCAAAGGTTCCCAGTTCTTACTTTATAATAGTAGTATAGATATCGTCCATATATAATGATAAGTTAATCCCACTTCGCACCCACTGGAATACTCCATATTAGGGGATACTGACGTATCCAGGCAGCCAATGGCTCAAGGGCCAAGGCAAAGAGCATAGGGGACAATAGGTACCACTGCCTCATCCTTTTCCAAAGGTGAACCATTCGGGACACCATGGCAATAACTCGCACCTGAGCCAATGGCTGCACATATAAGAATTTATCAAAAATATCAAACTCGCCACCCGAAAACACCACCAACTGATCCGCACCACCAAGAAAACAGCATTCATAGAACGACTGGACAACAACGCCCACAACAGCAAGGAACTCTTCAACATCGTTAAAGAGCTCTCCAACCCCAACGCCGGAAACAACAACATCACCCCTTCACAAGACCTCTGCAACTCCCTAGCCTCCTACTTCCACAACAAGATCGCGGACATACACAACAGCTTCAGCACTCAACCAACGCACGCCACGACGGAACCACCGCCCCCCACCACCACCCTCCGCGCCTGAACCCCGATCAGCACCGAAGACAACGTCCGCACGATGAACTCCATCCACTCCGGATCTCCGACCGACCCCTGCCCCTACCACGTCTTCAACAAGGCCGACGCTGTCATCGCACCCCACCTGCGGGACATCATCAACACCTCCTTCGACACCGCCAAACTCAGCGCTCTTCTAAAGAAGCCATCAGCCGACCCCACCGACCTCAAGAACTACCGCCCCATCTTGCTGCTCCCGTTTCCTGCAAAAGTCATTGAGAAGACCGTCAACAAGCAGCTGGCCGCCTTCCTCGAGACGAACGGATCCCTTGACCCCTCGCAGTCTGGCTTCCGGGCCAACCACAGCACCGAGACCGCCCTGATCGCAGCCACCGACGACATCCGAGCCCTGCTTGACAAAGGAGAAACAGCGGCCCTCATCCTCCTAGACCTCTCCGCGGCCTTCGACACTGTCTGCCACCGCACCCTAGTGCAGCGCCTCAGCAACGTTGGTATCCAGGAGAAGGCACTGGACTGGATCATCTCGTTCCTCACCGGAAGGGCACAGAGAGTCCGCCTCCCCCCGTTCAGATCAGAAGGCACCAAAGTCATCTGCGGCGTTCCTCAAGGCTCCTCGCTCAGCCCAACCCTCTTCAACGCCTACATGAGCCCCCTCGCAGCCATCGCACGCCAACACAACCTCAACATCATCTACGCCGACGACACCCAGCTGATCCTCTCCCTCACCAACGACCCCGCCACCGCCAGAGCCAACCTACACGAAGGGATGACAGACGTAGCCAAGTGGATGATGAACAGCCGCCTGAAACTGAACTCGGACAAGACGGAAGTCCTCATCCTGGGATCTTCACCCTCCGCCCCCTGCCCTAGGCAGCGCACCCAAACCAACGGACGCAACCTGGGCTTCATCGTGGATTCCTCCCTCTCCATGACCAGACAAGTCAACGCCGTCTCCTCGTCGTGCTTCAACATCCTGCGCATGCTACGTAAGATCTTCCGGTGGATCCCCACCGAGACCAGGAAGACGGTCACCCAGGCCCTCGTCACCAGCCGTCTGGACTACGGCAACTCCCTCTACGCCGGAACCACCACCAAACTCCAGAAGAGACTCCAGCGGATCCAGAACGCCTCAGCACGACTCATCCTGGACATCCCTTGTCGCAGCCACATCTCCGGACACCTGAGAGATCTGCATTGGCTCCCAGTCAACAAGAGAATCACCCTCCGTCTCCTCACCCACGCACACAAAGCCCTCCACAACCAAGGCCCAGGATACCTCAACAACCGCCTCAACTTCTACGCTCCCAAACGCCAGCTTCGATCGACCAACCACGCCCTCGCCGCCGTCCTCCGCATCAGAAGAGCCACCACAGGAGGAAGGTCCTTCTCCTACCTGGCCGCCAAGACTTGGAACTCCCTCCCGACCCACCTCCGCCTGACCCAGGACCACCTTGCCTTCAGGAAGCAGCTCAAGACCTGGCTGTTCGAGCAGTAGCGGACCCCCCCCCCTCCCCCCCCCTAGCGCCTTGAGACCCTCCGGGTGAGTAGTGCGCTATATAAATGCTTTGATTGATTGATTGATTGAAGAATTTAACACATCCAAAGAATGTAGGCCAAAATCCAAGACGCTTTAGAACAGCAAAGAGATAGCACTATTTCAGGCTATCAAATGTCATTTTTGCATCTAGGAACAGAAGGGCTGTCGGGTCAGTGGAATCGGACTCGGTTACATGTAGAATCCCAAACAACCTCCGTAGATTTAGCCTAGTCCCTCATTGTGGCTTGTATCTGGATTGATCTGGATGAATAAGTGAGGTGATCACTGTGTGCAAGTGTAAAGAAAGAGACTTGGCCAAAACACTGGCCTCATAATTAAGCAGGGAAATGGGTCTGTATGAACCACAATCTATTGGAGGCTTGCCCTCTTTGGGAATCACCACTATCACTGCAGTTCTTTGGTCTATGGATAGGGTGCCATCTGTCCTGGCCCCTTGGAACATATTTAAAAGGTGTTCCGCAGTTTTATCAAACATGCATTTAACTAATTCAGACGGCAGGCCACTCGGCCCCACAACATCCCAGATTATAGGGCGTGTGACGCTGTACTTAGCTCTTCTACCACTAGGTCTCCCTCTAATTGTTCTTGGAGAGATATGCAATTTTTAAGGTTTAAGGTAAGTATAGCACGCAAAAGCACAAAGTGCCACTTGCGGTTATCTGGGCATGCAAGACGAGGCGAAAATCACAAGTCAGGCTGACCGCAATTGATCGTGGGCCAGATATAGGAGCTAGGTTATAAGAGTCGAGGAGAAGGGTTTTTAGTCAGGTTCAAGAAAAGGGCGCACAGCTAAGTATTAGCGCAAATATATTAAGTGATTTTTAGCAGAATGTGAGGTGCAAACCGTTTGAGGGGTTGAGCCCTGTAACCCCCCCGTGTAGTGTCAGCTCAGGCTAACACTGCGAGTAGTACAAGACAAAAACCTATGCACACTCTAATTATTAAGCAGTAGTGTCAATGTAGACATACGAGACATTGGAGACAAAGCCTTTCATTAGCAAACAATTAAATAATTAGTTTTCATGGAATCGGTAGTTGGACAAGGAGTCTTTAATGTTCAAGAGAACCAGCCGACACTTGTTTCGTCACGTAAGGGACAGTCTTCCCGCGACTCCTCAGGGTTAAGAAGAAATGAAGTGTTGTTGGGAGAGTCGCTCCATCGGTGATAAGTCCGACCCGACAGGGCCCTGGACTGTTAATTGATAAGGTGGTGTATAGAAATTCTCTTTGCAAGTTGCTTCCGTGTTGCAGGAAATAATAAGTTGAATTGATCGCGTGGGACACTCAAAGATGCGCTGAATAAGCGTTTACATAGATTTTCCACGAAGGACCTTACTCGGCACACGGAAAGAGGAGCTGGGGATAGATGCACCCGTCATATAACCCAAGGCAGTATCCTCAGAAGGATCATCGATTGACCTTCAATGCCCAATTCTCTGTGGAGACACTTTTCTAAATTCGTGGAAAATCTATGTAAACGCTTATTCAGCGCGTCTTTGAGTGTCCCACGCGATCGATTCAACTTATTATTTCCAGCACCACGGATGCAACTTGCAAAGAGAATTTCACATTGTTTCTACTCGAGAAGGAAGTCCCTTACTCCCAGGGCCCCCCCTTTAGATTGATCTTTAAATGGAACGGGTCCTTACGCCAGATGAGATCCCTACAGGACACTTGCTCTCTCCTAGGTATCAAACTTCCTGAGGGCGCCTCTGAGCCACCTGCCTTGCAACGACCATCACAAGAACAATCGCGGTGCTCGCCCCAGGGCGAACGGCAAAAGGTGAACCGCCGACGCTCCTCTGGAGCCTCTATGAAACCCGATCCTGCCACCTTGGCACAGGAACAAGCTTTGGCCATCCAGGAGGTGTCCAGAGACACCTGTGCAGCTGATTGACCTTGCTAGGCTTGGGGTCCATATCTCACTACATCATTGCGGGTTGGCGGGGCTGGGTGGGGGGCTGCAGGAGGTCGCCAGTTCCACACGTCCCCTCTAGTGACATTACCACAGGCCTGTCTTGGAATTCCCTGGCCTGGGACAATGATACGACTTTGGGGTTTCTGCATTGGGGTTAGTGCGCGGGGGGAGAAGGATGGGGTGTTGGGGTTAAGGGGGGAGGAGGGCAGTTGGTTGGGTGGGAAGGGGGGTTGGGAAGTGAGGGAGGGGGAGTTGGGGGACCAGAAGGGGGTTGGGGGGAGGGCGGAACCGGTGTGCAACGATTGGGGAGGATCTATGCTGGGAATGGTATGTGCTACAGAGTTGCGGCTGCCCACAGCTTTAATCTTGCGCACTCCCCGTTCTTTCCTCTGTCACCCGGGGTGGTCTGACATTGCTGCCTTTCAGTGTCCTTTACTATGACCCAAGTCTTAACTTTAAATGTGAAAGGGTTAAATAACCCCATCAAGAGACGGGCTATTCTAAGCTACTTCGAGAACTCTGGGGCCTCTATCTGTCTTTTGCAGGATACTCACTTGCTACCAAAAGACTGGCACAGGATGAAGTCTTGGGCATTTCCACACAAATTTTATTCCTCTACTCAAGAGAAAAAAAGGGGGGGGGGGTGGCCATCCTTCTAGCGCAGCACTTTCAGGGCAGAGTTGGGGACAAAGTTGCAGAGTTGAAAGGGAGACTATTGGCATACAGGCTCTGGGTGGGAGGCACTCCATTAGTCGTTGGTTCCATATATGCCCCAAATTCTGGACAAGAGCGATTTCTTATGGACTCACTTTCAGAGATCTTTCGTTACCATGATAGGCAGATTCTACTGGGGGGGATCTTAATATAGTTATGGATCCAGAGAAGGACAGGTCAGGTCACAGACACGGGGCTACAGGTTCAATCTCTACTGCAGGGGCAGCGTGGCTCCGGGAGAGAGGTCTGGTAGATATATGGAGGGAAGCGCATCCCCACAGCACTCAATATTCTTTTTATTCCCACGTCCATCATACGTATGCTCGCCTGGGTCATTTTATAGGGTCTACCGAACTTAAAGCCCTGGTCCAGTCGGTGGACATCATACCAGCGGCACTGTCAGACCACGAGGCAGTGCAGATGACTTTGGACTTGCATCCTACAGTCAAACAGAGGGGGAAGTGGTGGCTATGAGAGGGTTTGTTACCGCGACCGGACACCTGCCGGCAGAAGTGCATAACGGATTACTTAGCAACCAACAACACCGCTGACAGCCCATTATCAGCCCTTTGGGGCGCTCTCAAAGCAGTTGTGTGGGGGGAGCTGATTGCGATCTCTGCGGCCGACAATTTTGCGCGTAAGGAGAAGAGAGAGGAATTGGCAGCCGTGGTGCTAGAACTCGAGAGGGTGCATAGCCGGACTGGGGCTCCGCGCATGTGGCGGCTCCTCAAAGCAGCCAGAGCTCAATTTGCCAGTTTAGACCTGGACAGAGTACACCGCTCTGTGGCTCAAACACTCCTTTTACATAGGGGGGACAGGACGGGGAAGCTCCTTGCGAATAAATTTCGGGCGACTGATTATACTTCCGATGGGGATTGGGTCGAAAGTGATGACCAGATCGCTGACGCCTTCCGAATGTTCTATGCCTCTTTATACAGCAGGGAAACCACCACGGACGGCGCGAGCGAGGAGTACTTTAGTCGGGCTGCCACCACGGCTCTTAATGCGTCGGGGGCAGCGGCCCTAGAGGCCCCCATCAGGGTGGAGGAGGTGATTGAGGCGATGTCTCAGCTCAAGCCGTTAAAATCACTGGGCCCAGACGGCTTCTCCGCAGGTTTTTATAAGACCTTCTACCAATCCTTAGTGCCTGTTCTGACGCGTTTATTCAACTCCTTCCAGGGCCCAGGGACGATTCCACCACAGATGCTGGAAGCAGAGGTAGTTGTTCTTCCCAAACCCGGGAAAGATCCCACCCAATGCGCAGCATATCGGCCGATCTCCCTCCTCAACCTCGATCTAAAATTGTTAACAGGTGTCCTAGCGGCCAGGTTGGGCCCACGTCTCCCTGGCATAATCGAGCCGGACCAATCGGGCTTTATCCCCAATCGACAAAGTAGTGATAACACCAAAAGGATCATGCACTTAATAGATAAAGCCTATTATATGGATCTGGACGCTTTGTTGATCTCGGTTGATGCTGAGAAAGCATTTGACCGGGTGGATTGAGTTTATTTAGATAGGACACTCGCACACTTTGGGATCGGGGAGCGTTTTCGCTCGTGGGTGGCAAGTTGTTATGATAAACCACAGGCAAGGATCAGGGTAAACGGAGTCTGCTCCAAACCCTTTGACTTTCGGAGGGGCACGAGGAAAGGGTGCCCTCTATCTCCCCTGCTTTTTGCGCTTTATGTCGAGCCCCTGGTGATGCGGATCTGTGACAATCCCCGGATATCCGGCATCCCCTTCGGGGGAGAGCAGCACACAGTTAGTTTATATGCAAACGACATTTTGGTGACTCTTATTGCTCCTCGATGCTCCGTTCCAGCCTTTCTGGAGGAGCTTGCGGAATTCGGCAGGGCATCAGGTTTTAAAGTAAATGAAGGGAAATCTATGCTTCTGCAATTGGGCTCGGCAGGGGCTGGCTTGGAAGACGGTTACCGAGATTTTGGGGGAGTGCAGACGAAAAATGAACTCCCATACCTGGGGATTGTGCTGACATCGTCAACACGTGCTACTCTTGCTCGCAACTATACTACCCTCACCTCACAAGTGACGGCCGCCCTACGTCGTTGGAAAACATACTCCCTGTCACTGCTGGGTAGGGTGGCGGCGGTAAAAATGTCTATCCTGCCTAAAATATTATATATTTTCCAGACCATACCTGTTACGCCCCCTTGCACTACATACGCACAATACAGTCCGAAACACAGTAGTTCATCTGGGCCAGTAGGAATTGGCCTTCCGGTCTCCTGCTGTGGGCGGCTTAGGAATTCCTAATCTTCTGAATTATTTTAAGGCAACCCAACTGCGCTGCTTGGTGGAGTGGAGCAGGCCAGAGTCCGAAAAGAGATGGCTCTTTCAGGGTCAGGCCATGGCGCGCCTCCCTTTATGGAAGGCACCATTCCTGAGGCAGGCCGACCACCCCGCGTATATGCGCAGGTCTCCTATCACTCGTTCGGTGATGAGGGTGTGGGACTCCGTTGCCGTGAGGCGGGACCTAACCTTCTTCCCCTCGCCCCTTACTCCCATCTTTGACAATCCTGAATTTCCTCCAGGCATGGAGGCGCGGGCCTTCCCACAATGGCGGACAACCACTTGTCGTTCAGCGGGTCACCTGTTCGACCTCCAAGGGTTTATTCCCTACTCTGAGTTGCCAGAGTGGTACGACATTAAAGACCTCAAATGGTTTCAATACTTTCAGATCCGTCACTGGCTGCTCCACCTGGATGTGCGCCCCTTGGTTAACCGTAAGCTTACTGTTTACGAGAAGTGTCTTCTCTCCAAACACTCAGACCGCAAAATGACTTCTGAATCATACTCCATGTTACACCCGCCTGTACCAACGGAAAAGTCTTCTGGTCAGCGCCTTTGGGAAGGGGAGCTGGGCCGGACTCTTTTGGGGAAGGAATGGCAGCAGATTTATTATAGGGCCCACCACACGGCACAGAATGTAGGGAGCAAGGAGATGGCGGTCAAAGTGGCCTTATACTGGCATCTAACGCCCGCTAGACTGCATCAAATGAATCCAGATTGTAGCTCTGAATGTTGGAGAGGCTGTGGGGTAACGGGCACACTGACACACATTCTATGGGAGTTTAGGGAAGTACAGGGGTTCTGGGAGGAGGTGCAGAAAGACGTTGATACATACTTTGAAACAGAGGTTTCCCGATGTCCTGCATACACCCTTCTAGGCTTGCCCAATGAGCTCACCTTTCCCCTCAAGTCCATACGAGGGAGGCTGATGGGTCTGTCCCTGGGCGCAGCGGTTCACCATATCTTATCCCTTTGGGGTACTACGAGTCGCCCCTCACACTCTGCGTGGCTGCATAAGCTATGGTACATCATTGGTATGGAGCGCATACAAGCCACCATCAGGCACTCGACCGCGGCTTTCCACACGGTTTGGAAACCGCTCCTCTCTCTGCTAGCGCAGGAGTTCAATGAGGTGACTTGCTCAAGTACTTGCGAGTGCTCCGACTCATGGATGTTCCGCCCTCTGCGGATGCATCCCAAAAGGAGTAAACCACTAATTCTCTATGGCGCAGGGCACACCGGTTCCCAGTTGGGCAGGGGGAGTTGGGGGGGTGGGGGATGTTTTGGATAGATAGGTTCCAGGAGATGACCCTTTATTGCTGTTTTTACCATCATTGATTCGCATGGCCTTGGGATTATGATTGTACCTCTTAGTCGGAGTCGGCTGGCTGGGTTGCCAATCCCACAAGCAGAATTTGTACACTTCTGTTCATGATTATACCAAATGTGTTATGTTTGGGTCATTGGGTACTTTTCCTTGATTACCTTTGTCTGCTTAAAATAAAATAAAAAATAAAGATATTAAAAAAAAAAGAGAGATTCCCCCCAAATGTTTGGTAGAGTACACCTAATTACTTTCCTGTCCTCTCGACCCGTGGCCTTTTTTGTGATATGATTATCCTGCCAACAACCAGATTCTCTACTGTATGGCTGTCTAGAAGGAATACACAAAGTCCAACTGCCAACTACACTTAGTCATGCCATCCAGGAACAAGCTGCAGGCACAACATCGCGAGGGTACATAGACTGGGAGTGACATAGAAGTAGAGAGCACTGAAGTCTGTGGCAGGTGTTTAGTGAACAACCATAGGAATATGTCAGAGAAACACACTTTATCCTTTACAGAGGAACGCATACAAAGGTTAGTTTCGGCACCTTCACCTTTCTCATCAGTTACTTTAAGCACCCAAGCCAAACAACAAAGTAAAGTGGATAGTTTAACTAGGTTGAGTAAGAAGCACATTAGGACAGAGTTGCATGGGCATTTTCTTTTACAACATTTAAAAGGATGTACAATCCCGTGGGGATTACAAGTTAAGAACACTCTGGCCATCTTTGTAGACGACCCAGAATATAAGAAAGGATTCAGCTGCATAAGCACAAAATGCAGCAGGGACCTTATGGTCCACACAATAGAGACGGCACAGAGGCTATGCAGAAAGGAGTTAGAGGAGTTAGAGAAACTCACACAGGAACTAAAAGATAATCATTCTGAAAGTGAGGCGAAGTTGCTACTTGAGAAAATTGAGAAGGAGATATTGATTTTCAAAGACAACACAATCAGTTATAAGACATCAAAGTTTGAGAAAGATAGTAAAGCATTTAGCTTGCAACAAGCTTACCCTTATCTAAAGGAAGATTATTATTCTTCTGCTGAATCATGTCTGGAATTGACTAATTACCAAGGACGTTTGCGAAATAGATTTACTACCTTTTCTGAAACCTCTTCTTCTGGATCTTCAAGTGATTCAGATTCATGACCTGGACCACAGAACAGACAGAGTACTTTTTTAGACAAAGGCGAGCAGAAGGGAAAGGTACGATTCAAACAATAGCCCTGGGAAATGAGAACGAGGAGACAGTATTACAAGTCATAAAAAAGAGCTCCAAAGTCAATTTGTCCCAAAAGATTCTATCTAAAACTGAGGAGTCAGTATTAGAATTAGGGTTAACGTTTGTTACTAGTAGAGCAACTGATTTCACTAGATTGAACATGGAAGCAATCGAATTTTGCAGAAAAATACGCTTGAAAGCATTTTTTGCTAATAAGGAGTATAAAGGCAATACAGAAGTGACAGGGCTGGCTTACAAATCGAAATCTATTACACCCTCATTTGGCATCCCAAAGGAGATTATTGTTTATGAGCAATCCATAATGCCTTCATTAACACAGCTTGAGAAACGAAAGAAATATTGGAAGAAAAACATCTCGGTAAACCAACAGAAGGCCGTTTGTGATCTAAAAAATGATACCGCTGTAATATTCAAACAGGCAGATAAGGGGGGAGCCCTTGTGATCTGGCCCGAGAGATGTATATGAAGGGAGGTATATCTCAAGTGATGAACCAAGAATGTTATATAAAGATTGAGACTGACCCGACTGCTGCCATACAAGGCCAGATCGCAGATATTTTGAAAGAAGGTTTTGAACAAGGGATGCTGGGCCTTAGAGAATTCGAATTTTTGGTTAAAAAGTACCCTAGGGTCCCAGTTATTTACTTCCTTCCGAAGATTTATAAGAGGTTGATGGAACCACCGGCAGGTCCAATCGTCTCCGGTTGTGATTCCAACCATTTCTGGTGGATGTAGAGCCGTATTTGAGGGACACAACTGACTTCATAAGGAAGGTGGAGGGAGTTGAGTTTGATGAGTCTGAACAGTGGATGGTGACCTTTTATGTCACCTGCCTGTATACTCAGATACCACAAGATGAAGCTCTTGAAGTTATTGAATTGTATCTAGACAAAAGACCAAGGCCACATAGAGTCTCTACGGACTTTATTCTTAGTCTAGCCAAGGTAGCCCTCAGAAAGAACTACTTCAAGTTTGATAATGTATTTTACCTGCAAACGAAGGGGACCGCCATGGGATGTCCTTTTGCACCGGAGATGGCAGTCCTCTTCATGGCCCAGTATGAGGCCAAATTCATTTTTGACAACCATCCCTTCTCACACAATGTCAAGCAGTGGCTCCGCTACATTGATGATGTCTGGTGTCTGTGGTCCGGCCCAGTTGAGACTTAGGAGAGTTTCTTCGGGTGGCTGAACTGCAGGCATCCAGACATCAAGTTTAGTTACACCAAGAGTAAGACTAGAATAACATTTCTGGATGTGGAAGTTGTTCCAAAAGAAAAGATACTAACAGTGCAATTACATCAAAAAGCAACTGACAAGAACACAATTCTACACTATAATAGTGCACACCCTAGGAGTTTAAAAGACAACTTACCTTATGGCCAACTGCTACGCATTCGTAGAAATTGTTCTACAAAAAAAGACTTTAAACCAATATGAATGTAACTTTTGTGATCAGATGTCAGCCAGAGGTTATCCAAAGAAAATGCTAAAACACGCAAGGAAGCGAGCGTGGTTTACACCACGGGAAACATTGTTGGAAAAAAAGACAAAACCACCATTAGAGAGATTGGGATGTGCTTCAACATTTGGATCGGACACAAATACATTTAAACAAATAGTGCTAGGAAATTGGCATGTGCTTGATAATTTGGAATGTCCATTCCCCAGGCCTTTATTCGCAAGGAAAAAGAACAGGAGTATAGGCCAAGAGATCGTCAGGTCTGACATCTTTCCGAAAGAAGCCAAAAAAGACTTGCGCTGCCAATGGGGATTAAAATCAGTGGAGGGCCACCATAAGTGCGGCAATTGTGTTGCTTGTGATTCCATGATAGAGGGCACTGAGTTTATACACAGAGAGGTTAAATGGAAGCACACGGTGTTCACTAATTGTAAATCTAAGAACGTCGTGTATGCGATTGTATGCCCTTGTGCTAAATTGTACATAGGCAAAACAAGTCAACAGATTAATCAGAGGATAACACAACACAGGTCCAGGATAAAAAAAAGGTGATAACTGCTCCAATGGTAGAGCATTTTATGTAGGCTGCACATTGTGAAAGGGATTTCAAATGGACTATGTTGACTGCATTAAATTTATTCAAGAATTTGGCAGATGTGGAGTCTCTATTGTTGAAAAAAGAGTCATATTTGATTATGCCCCGACCTTGGCAGGGACTAAATTCCCCATGCTCATCTTCGCTGATGACACCTTACTCCTATCCAAGACCTGGGTAGGCCTGCAGCGGGCCTTGAACCGTTTTGAGGAGTTTTGTGTGAAAAATGACCTCCAGGTAAATGTGGGCAAAACCAAGTTCATGGTTTTAACCAGGAATAACATCACACGCAGTAACGTTCAAATGAGCGGGGTCAACCCGGAACAAGTTGAAACTATGACTTATCTGGGGGTCACTTTGGACCGCCGTCTGTCGTGGAAAGATCAAATCGCGACGCAGCACTTAAAATTCACCCAATTGACTGGCTGTCTTTTGCGCGAGCAGAAGAGATCTATCACCAAACGGGTTATCCCTGCCTTGAGAATTTATGACACTAAAATAAACGCTGCCATACTCTATGGGGCTGAGTTATGGGGATATATGGACCTCTCCAGTCTTTATAAAATCCAGTGCAAATTCCTACGGAATTTGGTAGGGTTACCACAGTCTTCCCCATCGATACCCCTTTGCCATGATATGGGTTGCCAACCAATCACAGACATGGCGAGATTTAGAGTAGTGGCTACCTGGAGGCGCTTATAGACCTGCCCGGATCTCACATTATTTGCTAAAGAGTTAGCAGAAGTGAGGTCCTTGGGGGGCTCAGAACGAATCCCTTGGCTTCGCTCGGTGAAAAAGAGTCTGCACGATATGGGCCTAAAACATCTGTGGGTCTCCCCAGGCACCAACACTTTCCCATCTAAAAAAGAATTCAAAGAACTATTTTGGGCCTCAACCCGCCACTCTTTGGTAATCGCCTCCAGTTCTGGTAGCCTCACGGGAAGATTCTTAAGCTTCAAGCTAGACCCCTCCCGTGAGACCTACTGGGACATTATCACCAGAACACTGGACAAGAAACTCTATCATCAGTTTTGCGTGGGTGCCTTACCTTTGAATTCATTTACTTCATCCTGGGGTAAAACCTCCTCTGGTTTCTGTAGCTGGTGTTCAGACCAAAAAGAAACAGAAGGTCATCTATTGTTTGCCTGTCCGCAGTACTCTGAGCCCCGTTCCACATGGCTAAAACCCCTGTTCAAATGTCTTTCCTGCAGAAGGTCTTCCGAGGCAATCTGGGTGCTGAAAACTAATACCTCGGAAATATTTGTGACATGCTTGGCCAAATTTTTAGGATGGGCATGGGCAATCAGGGCTAGAAGAAATTCATCTTAATTGTATCATGTAAGATTTCATTAAGTTAAAAAAAAAAATGTGCTAATTCTGCTTTTTTAGTCCCAGGTTTATATATGTCTTGTACAACCAACAAAATTTAATAATCTGTTTTAACCGTGATTCCAATGTAAAGTGTATAATATGCTCATTAGTTTTTCTATAAAATTTTATGTATGGTGGTTGTTATGTTTTGTAATGTTTTTTACTTTTGTCTTTTATGATTTTATTATCGAAATAAAGACATTAAAACCTGAAAACCTGATTATGCGATTCAACAGAGTCCAGTCAGGATTGAACGAAATGTCAGAAGTCTCGAGGATCTGATATAAGTTTGTTATAAAAATTATAGACTGGCAAGCAATGTAATCTTTATTGTGCATTCAATTACAATCTATAATGTGTATCTAACAAGTTTTAATACAAATCACGTTGTGATCATGCTGAGGTCAAAATCGAATATAAGAATGGTGAAGATCAACATCTCAAATGGTTCCGTGGTATCGGCTATTTATGATAAACAACAAATCTAACAATTATCAAGTAAAGAAAAAGTACAGGGGTCGAAGCTGACAAGTGCACACAAGCTCCCTGGGTGCACGGCAGTCATCTAGAGACGTCCAAGATGCAGTAGGTGATGTAATCACAAACCACAATTTCCAGCAGCGCATGACGGCCCTCCCCGCATGCGATTTTCGTAATTACTCCGAGTGAGGGAGAGATTCCCTAAAAATATTCTATAGATTGTTAAAATACCATCAAGTTTTTTGTTTGTTTTTAAATAAATCTTGCCACTGTGGCAAGATATATATGGGCACCACGTATTCTGTACACGAGTAAGATGATGTAGTACTGACGTAAATAGAATCAGTACTACAATTCCCAGCAGCACTAGCGCAGTTAGATATATTTCCGATTGGCTGCTGTTCTCGGCGCCTTCCGTTGTGAGATGGTCCGGTAGTGTGAGGAGAGGTGCTAGCCTAGAAACAACCTAAAGGTGAGCGTCGAGTTAAACTGCCGCTTAATAACTGAACCGGCACCGCGAAAGACGTGCGGTTTTTAATAAGACGCGCATTATGATTTGATTAAACAACAAGGGGTGGTGATGGACAGAGTTTCTGAATTAAGCAGAATACTCTAACCCAGTCAAGAGATCAGGGCTAGATCCAACACCGTTTTTTAGCTCACTGCACCATCCCAGCTCAGAACCTGGCTGTATGCAAATTAGTCTGTTCCTGTCCCAGTGCATGATGGGAACAGGGCAAACCAAACTACAAAGCCAATTCTTTCACTGGGAAGGAAACAAGCTTCCGGGGACCGGTTTCTGGCATTACAGCCGTCTTCGGCCCGGCTTGCTTGAATCCTGATGGTGCAATGAGCAAGGGACTCACATCTGAGTATACCCTTCCACGCTTGTGGTGGACAAAATAATTAAACAACAAGGGGTGGTGATGGACAGAGTTTCTGAATTAAGCAGAATACTCTCACCCAGTCAAAAGATCAGGGCTAGATCCAACACCGTTTTTTAGCTCACTGCACCATCCCAGCTCAGAACCTGGCTGTATGCAAATTAGTCTGTTCCTGTCCCAGTGCATGATGGGAACAGGGCAAACCAAACTACAAAGCCAATTCTTTCACTGGGAAGGAAACAAGCTTCCGGGGACCGGTTTCTGGCACTACAGCCGTCTTCGGCCCGGCTTGCTTGAATCCTGATGGTGCAATGAGCAAGGGACTCACATCTGAGTATACCCTTCCACGCTTATGGTGGACAAAATAATTAAACAACAAGGGGTGGTGATGGACAGAGTTTCTGAATTAAGCAGAATACTCTCACCCAGTCAAGAGATCAGGGCTAGATCCAACACCGTTTTTTAGCTCACTGCACCATCCCAGCTCAGAACCTGGCTGTATGCAAATTAGTCTGTTCCTGTCCCAGTGCATGATGGGAACAGGGCAAACCAAACTACAAAGCCAATTCTTTCACTGGGAAGGAAACAAGCTTCCGGGGACCGGTTTCTGGCATTACAGCCGTCTTCGGCCCGGCTTGCTTGAATCCTGATGGTGCAATGAGCAAGGGACTCACATCTGAGTATACCCTTCCACGCTTGTGGTGGACAAAATAATTAAACAACAAGGGGTGGTGATGGACAGAGTTTCTGAATTAAGCAGAATACTCTCACCCAGTCAAGAGATCAGGGCTAGATCCAACACCGTTTTTTAGCTCACTGCACCATCCCAGCTCAGAACCTGGCTGTATGCAAATTAGTCTGTTCCTGTCCCAGTGCATGATGGGAACAGGGCAAACCAAACTACAAAGCCAATTCTTTCACTGGGAAGGAAACAAGCTTCCGGGGACTGGTTTCTGGCACTACAGCCGTCTTCGGCCCGGCTTGCTTGAATCCTGATGGTGCAATGAGCAAGGGACTCACATCTGAGTATACCCTTCCACGCTTATGGTGGACAAAATAATTAAACAACAAGGGGTGGTGATGGACAGAGTTTCTGAATTAAGCAGAATACTCTCACCCAGTCAAGAGATCAGGGCTAGATCCAACACCGTTTTTTAGCTTACTGCACCATCCCAGCTCAGAACCTGGCTGTATGCAAATTAGTCTGTTCCTGTCCCAGTGCATGATGGGAACAGGGCAAACCAAACTACAAAGCCAATTCTTTCACTGGGAAGGAAACAAGCTTCCGGGGACCGGTTTCTGGCATTACAGCCGTCTTCGGCCCGGCTTGCTTGAATCCTGATGGTGCAATGAGCAAGGGACTCACATCTGAGTATACCCTTCCACGCTTGTGGTGGACAAAATAATTAAACAACAAGGGGTGGTGATGGACAGAGTTTCTGAATTAAGCAGAATACTCTCACCCAGTCAAGAGATCAGGGCTAGATCCAACACCGTTTTTTAGCTCACTGCACCATCCCAGCTCAGAACCTGGCTGTATGCAAATTAGTCTGTTCCTGTCCCAGTGCATGATGGGAACAGGGCAAACCAAACTACAAAGCCAATTCTTTCACTGGGAAGGAAACAAGCTTCCGGGGACCGGTTTCTGGCATTACAGCCGTCTTCGGCCCGGCTTGCTTGAATCCTGATGGTGCAATGAGCAAGGGACTCACATCTGAGTATACCCTTCCACGCTTATGGTGGACAAAATAATTAAACAACAAGGGGTGGTGATGGACAGAGTTTCTGAATTAAGCAGAATACTCTCACCCAGTCAAGAGATCAGGGCTAGATCCAACACCGTTTTTTAGCTCACTGCACCATTCCAGCTCAGAACCTGGCTGTATGCAAATTAGTCTGTTCCTGTCCCAGTGCATGATGGGAACAGGGCAAACCAAACTACAAAGCCAATTCTTTCACTGGGAAGGAAACAAGCTTCCGGGGACATGAGTCCCTTTCTCACTGCACCATCAGGATTCAAGCAAGCCGGGCCGAAGACGGCTGAAATGCCAGAAACCGGTCCCTGGTTGCTTGTCTCCTTTCTGGTGAAGAATTGGCTTGGTAGTTTAGTCTGCCCTGTTCCCATGATGCACTGGGCCAGGGACAGACTGATTTGCATATAGCCAGGTTCTGAGCTGGGATGGTGCAGTGAGATAAATAACGGTGATGGATCAAGCCCTGATCTTTGGACTGGGTAAGAGTGGTCTGCTTAATTCAGACACTCTGTTCATCACCACCCCCTTTTCTGAATCGTTTTTGGCCACTATAGGTGTGGCAGGGTATACTCAGACATGAGTCCCTTTCTCACTGCACCATCAGGATTCAAGCAAGCCGGGCCGAAGACGGCTGAAATGCCAGAAACCGGTCCCTGGTAGCTTGTCTCCTTTCTGGTGAAGAATTGGCTTGGTAATTTAGTCTGCCCTGTTCCCATGATGCACTGGGCCAGGGACAGACTGATTTGCATATAGTCAGGTTCTGAGCTGGGATGGTGCAGTGAGATAAATAACGGTGATGGATCAAGCCCTGATCGTAAGAGTGGTCTGCCTAATTCAGACACTCTGTTCATCACCACCCCCTTTTCTGAAGCGCATTATGATTTGTGCTCCGCAGGAATAAAGAAATATTGCGAAGTAGATGGTAACTGAAGGTGTTTGGGTGATGGGAGTGTCACTGGCTAGAGGTATGTCAAGTATATATATTCTCCCCTTACAGACAGCGGTGTAGTGCACTTAAAACATGGGCCACTTGTTTACGGGGATGTTGATTTTCCTTAACAGAGCCAATTTACATGTGCCCAAAGAAAATGAAGGCTATCAGAAACAGTGTATCTCCACCGGAGGTATGTTTGTTTATCATGAAGAGCAGCACCACGCCTCAAAAGAGTATTTGTTCAGTTTTTTTAAATCGAACTTTATTGTTCACAGACAATCACAAAGAGTAGATCGACTAATCCATATTGAGAGAGACACATGATCATTGAAAGGATAGAAGTGTTCACGACATTGGCAGGTATGTGCATAAGTGCCAGTAAAGGGCACAAGAAGTAGTAAGAAAAGGGATTTGGTCTAATAAGTTACACTTTGTTTTATTTATATTATAGATGTGTCCAATGTGTGGAAAGTAAGATGCCCTGATGAGAGCCCATAGAGAACCCGTGTGGCTTGAAACGCGTCTTCAATTGCTATTAGATTAGAGGAGATGTGGATAAGGGATCAAAAAGAAATATAATTGATTCAGGATTAAGTTAAAATTAAATTTTTTAAAATGCTTAATTGATATCCAAATTGAGCCATTGCTTGATTATATGTGGCACATTGGTTTATTTTGACGTAGTCAAGTTTGTGTAAAGTTTCGTGCAAAAATATTGTGTATGTTAAAAAAAGTGTTGGTTTTGTACATTGTTGAAAGTATTGTGTAAATTGTCATGTATGTAAATAAGTGTATGGTATTTATGTGTTCCATATGAAGGATATAAAGTCCTTCCAAAAGAAAAGAGTTGTTTAAAATAGGGTGAATAAATAACCCAATCACTGAAAGAACTTTCTTAAAGTGGCATTTTCAGAATTGTGACTTAAAATCTGACTTTACCACTAAAGAGGGTTTTAAATTACAATTCCTCAGACACCAAACTTTTAATTCGGAGCAGGTAGGAATGACAAATTATCAATTACAAAATAAGGTAACTACCAGAACTTTTTAGGGTTGGAAATACATGGCCATTTTTTTAAATACACTGCACCCGGCCCTTTGAGTTGTTTAGGACCTACTCTAAGGGTGACCGGTCAGGTGCGGCTCCTCTGCTGAGGCAGAGAAGCATCACCCCACTGCTCTCAGAGCAGCGAAAAAGGGAAGAAAATAAGATAATACCAAGGTTATTATTTTTTTATTCTTCGTTGCTTCAGGCTTATAATTTTTTTTTGTGATAATTTCTTTATTGTTTGATGAATTAAAATATTACAATGCGACATTATACATATAATATATACCACAATATAAAACAACTGAAACAAGATAATTAAAACAGCATCAAATTTGTTCACACCACTTGCAAGGTAAAATCAATTTCACAGTGTATATATATAAAATATTCATTTCATAACATAGACAAAGGTTTATACTGTGCTAAGGTTTTCTTAGTTATGATCTTCCAATTTGACTCTTACTCTTAGTAGAAACTTTACAAAAGCAGAATTCATAATTATATCATTTGAAAACAGACACCTTATGAAAGCTTGCCTACTTGACCTTATTCCTCGCATGTTAAAAATTGTCTTAAGTATAGTTTTTCTTTCAGTTCGCAATTCGGGGCAGATACATAACAAATGAATAGTGTTCTCCTTACCAGTTTTACATAATCTACATAATGTTTTCCCTTCCGGCTTTATCCATGAAGGGAGATGGCATAGTCTGGGTAATACACCAAATCTTGCTTTTATAAAGTTTTTTTTTTTTTAATGACCATGGTATTTCTAAGTATGATTGAATCTGCTTTTTTGTAAACCCACTCATTATTGGCCACGCGTGTTTTCTTTTTGCAAATATATCTTTATCACGTATGATTGACAGGTGATTTGTTATTTTATTGATTGTGTTTTTGAACGATTCCTTGGTCATTGTGGTATTCCAGATTGACTTCACATCAAATTCTTCAAGTGCTATATTTAAATATTTCCAGGCTTGAATTGCTGAGGGCTGGTTTAGTGCGGGGAAGGCTAGTGGTTTGGGGAGTAGTAATGAACTGTGCAAAGTAAGTGCGAATGACTGCTTGGCTGGCCGTCTTGGCCTAGCCAAACCATCATGGGTACTTTGCATGTTCCTCACCAGGCTGCATTACACAGCCTTGTGGAGAGGGGCTACCCTGCAGAGTGGGCCAAGTCCAACAATGCCAATACTCTGCTTATAAAGGAACTCAGTGGCACTTCCCTTCTCTATTGCCACATCAGACACCTAGTATGCAACATTAAAGAAAGACTTTTGGAGATTTCGGGCAGGTTTACAAAGCCCTTCTAAAGGGAGTAACCACACGAGCTCTGAAGGGGAAGTGGACTGAATGACTGGGCATCAGGGTTAAATTTCGGATGGGAGTGTTTACGGATAGTCAAATGGCTGGGGCTACAACCACTATAATGTATGTATCTGCCAATTTTATCCGCTTGTTTCCGAATGCACACCTATATTAATTTTTATGCAAAACATATAAATAAAGTTTTTTTAAAACGCTGGTGGTTAGGTTTAAATTGAAATGACCAACATTGGCCATAAGTGGGAAACCATATGAGGTTAGGGACCCACTATGTATCTGCTTCGTAAAAAGGAAGGGTCTATCTTTATTGCAGCAAAACAAAAGGTAGTTTCGGTAGTGTAAGCTACATTAACAAATTAAACCACAAAACAAACTAAACATAAAGAAACTAACATAAACTAAACCAGAAAGGAAAATGTCACTTTTTTCTGCAGTAAACGGGTTTGGTAGCCTGCCTGTTTTTCTTTTATTGCCATTGAGAATACAATTGAAATTCAGGCATGACCTAGATGTAAGACTTCGATGCTAGACGTTATATGTAACTGCATTCGTTTATTAAAGAATCAAAATGAAATTTAAATTGGGGTATGCGTATTTATCATAAAGAGTTGTCCATAATAATCAATTCTGAAATGTTGCTCTCACCCTGTCTCTGTTACCTCTGTTGTTATTTCCGAATATCTGGCAATGATTTCACTCTTTCAAGCTATTTGCATATTACGGTCACATTCGCTGCTCTTGCAGCTGTGTTCTGTGCTGTGATTTGTGATAAATGTATAATTGCAGCTGACAGTCATGATTATCTACAAGTTGTACATAAGATTCATGCACGAATATAAATTGAGTAACAGAAAACAAACCCGCAGCTACTTTTGGCATTAACATCTTGCTGGGACCTTGAAAGATCTTATCATTCAGATATGACCATCTTATCATTCGATATGAAGATAGGAAAAGGCTATAGGTATTCATTTGAGTTATTTTTCCTGTGATAAATATACTTTTATTATTTTCCTTTGATCACATTTGTTTTGCCAACTAGCAACAAAAATAGCAACAGCTGGGGATGTTTTAAATTCTTTTACCATGCGTAGCAATCTCTCCACTCCCAAAAATTGCACTGACAACTTTTGAAAACTGTAAAAACTCATTATTCTTACCTGATTCCAATGATCTTGGTATCTAATTTCTAATAAAAGTATATGTTCTTTTCATAAATTGTTGTTGGATTTCTTTATTGTGTGTGTGTCTCACTTACTGCCTTTGTGTGTGGAATAAACGCTTAGCACTACCCTCTGATATGCCCAACTGCTCACCCAACAATACCATAAAAGAGAGCGTTTGGGGTTTAATTTGTGCCTCTGTAAGCCAGTTGGGATTTGCTTGGACACTTTACACAGTGTACCTCATTTTCGTCTACTATATACAGCTGCAGCTTCCTACAATGCCGATTTAGAACATCATACTCCGCAAAATTATGTTAAAACTTGGAAGCTACAGAGCATTGTAGCTCAGTTCTCCAGATCTCTTTGGTCAGGTACTTCCTCTCGGGCCCCATGCTCGTTACTGTCATCACCAACGCAGTCCGATACTCAGTTGTACTGGGACTAGGAGTCTAGCATTCCAATAACAGTCCACCATTGTGGCTGATCATATGGTTCCTCCTAGCCCTGCAGAAAGGTGTTGGACTGGTCAATTAATTACAGAGTGAATCTTGATTACATCTTCAGTCAAACAAAAAAAAAATATTTATGTGCCCAGAATGGCTCACAAATATACTTCTAGATTAAGACATTATCCTTGTCTTCTATCCCCATATCAAATCCTAGTTATGGAGGCATTTCTGCTGTTCAACTGAGCCAGATGAGAGAGGCCAGTACAGGGTTCAGCACAAGCACACTAGTCACCAAGTTCGGTTGCATCCGACCATCCTCTGGTTGATTCTACCTTACAATAGATACTGGCAGTTAGATTATATAACCAAAGTAGCAGGGGTAACGTATTCTTCATTACATATATTGTATACTTGCATGTCTTCTCCTTTGAAACAGAGGATACACTTATTATGGTCGCATTCAACTAACAATGGCGATCAAGAGAAAGAGCAAGGACCTCTCAATAACGGTGAATAGTCCCTGCTGCATTACTCGTGACCATGGCATGGAAACCATTGCATGCTTTTCAGAGGGTTTTGCTAAGTAAGCGTCTTTGACCAATCCACAGACAAGCCCTTGATAAGATGTTACGGCTAAGGAGCTTTAGGCCTCGGTTCATTATACAAGCTGTTTTGCGAACGGTTTGGTTTCTGTTTTATAATTCGGATTAAACAAATGCATAATAGTGGTTGAGTGCCCATCATGCTGACACTCCCCATGATGGCGGTGGTATAGCATTTGGACTAACCGAGCTGCTGCAGGAATCTCTGTGGCGACATCAGGCCACATGTGAGAATTCCAAGTCGGCCTTACCCAACCTTGTATCCACCAGGGGCAATGGCACAGTTTCCAATCATTGGCAGTGGGGCCAAAGTGCAGGCAGAAGAGAGAATAAGAAAATGATTCATCTTCTTGCATTACCTCAGAAAACACTTTCAAGAAGGGCATTTGCATGTTGAAACAATGTACAAAACGACCTACTACAGACACAACCCAATATTGAATGATGCTGTGCGTTAACATGTACAGATTACAACAAATGTTAAGGTGGCGATGTGTGATATGTATTGTACTTAAAGGACTCGCGATTTTGGCATAGTATTGCGACTGTCACATCTTTTGAACAAAAAAAGGTAAATACAAAATACATTTCTTTCACATCTCATTGTCCTGCCTACAGCTGGGGGCAAAACTCCCAATAATCACATTATTTCGTGGCCTTCCGCACATTTCATCTATTCAAGTTCCAAACACAAATGTGGCAGTAATTTAACACAGAAGCATCCAACTGCATGCAAAGTAGGCCATCTCGGTCAGCTCAACGTCGGGCAAAATGACATATCCATCTGGGCTAAGGCTAGGCGCAGTGCATTCCTGTCGGTTATTATCATACATCATTCTGCACTCTTAACTCCAGAAAACGCTTTCCAACAATGGAAAGAACGAAATCTCGCAGAAAAGTAAGTACAATGAATACATCCGTAGAACAATACCAAAACACCAAGTTAATCTAAACATATTATTTCTCTCTCTCTAAATACATATATATATAAAAACATCATTCCTTTGAAAACATTGTAAACCTATAATCGCACATGTTTTATCACCGTCTAATTTCAGATTCCATAAAATCACCCCGTGTACTGCCTCTCAGATTCCACATCACAAACCAACCACTTTAAGAGGAAAACACCCAGCCTCAAAGTTTTAGGACACATTTAATGAGCTTGTATCTCATTTCACAGATGTGATCGTTTGTGCCTTGATTTTGGATAAACCTTTGTGTTTATAACTTCTACACAGAAACAATAGCATAGGATGTAACCCACAGCTGCAGAGCTCCTGAGAAAGATAGGCTACTTAAACCATTTTTGAGGGTGATGAGGGCTTTATATAGCTCTCCCGCCGTGAGCTGTGAAATGGAGGCTGCATAAAACTATAAGAACGTGGGTCAGTGTGTGGATGAGAGTGTGAGCATTGCACTGCCTGGCTCCGTTCTCCGTTGGAGAGATGAAGTCAGCTCGTATATGCTACAAGCATTCCTTAGTTTTCCTTACGGTGATAAACCTGGTTTTGATGTGTGTGATGTTTTAATTTCACATTCTTACTTCCACATGGATCAAATGTTTTCCGCCTCCCAGCAACAAGAATGGAAATGGCTGCAGAGGTTTTTGTTTTACATTTGTTCACCAGGTTTAGCAATGTACAGCCTCCTGTTGTATTTGCTGGCAATTGCGTCCGAGAAGTAATGAAATAACACGAAGAAGGGTGTAACACACAGAGCCCGGCCCTGCTTGAAAATCAGAGCATGTTGTCTGCATCACTACACTTCGTTTCTACCAGTGGCATTCACTCTTTAATGAGAACACACAAATACATCACAATATCATTACCACATTTTTAAGCTGCGATTTTTGCATGCCTCTCTCTCTTAACCAGTTCCACTGACTAACCATCTAAAGCCCCTTCTTGTATATGGTAAGCATTAATGTGCCTTGAATGGCAGACACCGTTCCATCGGACCCACAAAGTATAGAAGAGGAACAATGTCTCTAGTTTGCCTCCTGTGGGAAGGCAGCAGAACTCAAAATTCCACACTTAGAAGCAATATCCTTATTTGAGTACATGTTATCATTTACTAAGAGTGTGGCAGTTAGGACATGATCTGTAGGCTTGCTTGTATGGTGATGGGAATGTATTCTCAACCTCGTAGTGAAAAAGAAAATCATGTTTTCTTTTAAATAACCCTCACCCACCAGGGTTACCACTTAGTGGCATGCTTCATCATAGGGTTTTTCCCTATACGGCTACGGGAAGTGGTGTGCTGCGCCCCCGGGTTAAGTTGAAGCACTAATAGTGTTTTTGCCTATTCACCTATACTAATTGCATCAATGCTGGAGCAAGCATGACATATGGACAGCTTTCAGATGGCCCAGACCTCCAGCTCCTGCCTGCTTTTGCAGGAGCAGGATTTTGGGGCAGTTAACACCTGCAAAGGTCCTCCATCTTTCCCAAAGACTGCAGAAGATAGAAGTTTGTAGCATTTGTTGTCCTGGTGCTCTGTTCTCATATACTTACAGACACAGGGGCAATTCCTTTCAGCTGAATCAGTGTTCTGTTCAGAATAGTTAATAAGACAAAACTGTCACCAGGTCCTCCTTCACCGGCCCGGGTTTCAGGTTAAAGGTGACTGGGGCAGATGAGTGCTGCCAGGACCTCCTCACTTGCATGGTTTTTGCTGGAGAAGGTTAAGTGCGAACATCTAGCCCCAGACCTCTTTACAGTGGTAAATACGAAACCACGGCAGGGGCAAACATCACCAGTCCTTCTCTGCTTGTTTGTGAGGGAGAGGAGAGGTGAGGTACAGCGGCCAGGGCAGCTGACTTCGGAGCACAGGGTTCACGGTTCGATCCCCGGCTACGGGAGAAGCTCAGCTCAGCACCATGTGACTGTGCAATAGCTCACTTAATTTCCACGACAGCGCCCAGCGCCTTCAGACCCGTAAGGATGAGTAGTTCGCACATTACAAATACGGATTTACATTTTTTCTTTTTTTTTTCCTCAAAGAGGAAAGGGGCCACTAACAGCCAATAGAAAAATGTGGGTTATAATCCACAGAATGGATACTGTAAACATCAAGAAGAAACGCCATGAAATCAGGTATCTGCCACCATCAACTATCTCAAAGGATAATAATTTCATTATTGATATCATTAAGATGTTACCTCAATGTCAGGTGTGCATTACCATGCACCTAATCTCAAGAAATTCACTAATAATGTCCTACAGTATAAGGTACACTTCTGCATTAGTAACAGTGGAACACTGCATCATTTCCAGGCTGGGGTGGAAAGAGATGCAAAGAGGATTTTAAACAATCCCACCTGCCCTCCACTCCGTTTCTGCTCAGTGTAGAAGAGTGTCTAAAGCTAAAAAACATTTAATGTTTCCTTTCTTCCTTTTTCTGCTCTTGCCGACATGAATGTCAAAACTAGGAATAGCTTTGCAGGCTGCAGAACGATGCCACCCTTCTCTTCTGATGCCCCTTCTTTGATATGTTAGCATCTTGAAATTAATCATCAATGTAAGGCAAACAGAATAGCTGCCCTCTAAATTATTTTTCCAGTTGTGATGTTTGCCCATATACCCCCTGATTTCAGTTTTTTTAAATAATCATACTAATGTTCGCAAAGCAATGTAACAGCAGCATCATGGATGCTGCAATCAATGATGTTATTTAACCTTTCATGAGTGATGTCATATGTACGGCCATAGGCAGTGCATGACGAGAGCGCGATTTAGAGTTACTTTACCAACCATTATGGTTAGGTTACCGTACGATGACTGTCAAATGCCAGTGTTTTTTTTACTTTGTAACCAAAACTCTCAGGAAATCCAAAATCCAAAATTTGTGTCTAATCCCATGACCTTAGCTTCCTCTGGGTGTTTCTAAGGTCAAGATTACACAGTTTTGTTCCTGTGGCAAGTTTAGATGTGGATATGGTCCTTTTATTGTTGGCACCGCAGCCAAGCAGAACAGTTTGATAATTGGGAGTTTTATTCTAGAAACCCTAGCCCAGCAGCCATCTTGCGTGTTGTTCTACTATAAAAGCAACCATACCCAAGTTTGCACTGCTTAGTATTCCACAAACTCCCAGGAGGAGAGCATCTTGACGGCTTGCCTGTCCTCTAGGTCCCGAAAAGAAGTAGTTTAAAAACAGACATTGGAGTGGTAAACTCCCTGGGCCAGATTTACGACCCTTTTTTGCAGTCACAAATGGGAGATCGGCTTGCTTGCGACTGCAAAAAAGGTGTCCAGGCAAATACAAACGCAATTTTGCAAGTCAAAGACTTACCAAATAACGTTCGCCATTCTTGCTATTAGGAAGAGACGTCCCTTCCTAATAGCGAGTGTCAATGGAAGCCTTCCCCTTTGTGAATGCGCAAAAATAATTTTTAGAAGCAGGCAATGGTCCAAGAGACTAAAAGTTTCATTTTTCTTTTTTAAATGCATCCAGTTTCCCATAAAGAAAAAAATGTGCTGCATTTAAAAAAAAATGGTTTAGTTTAAAACCAATCACGGACATTGTGGTCTGCTGACCCCAGCAGGCCACCATCCCTGTGAGTGCTAGCCAATCCCAATGGGGTCTCAAATTGTGCTTGGCTCATGAATATTGATGAGGCATGCAATTTGCAATCCCATTGTGAATCGCAGTGTCTGAGACACTGTTGTACATTCACTTTAGCGCGTTGCACATTGCAAGTCGCAATTTGGCGCAATTTGCAACTCGCTAAAGTGAATGGTCATACATCTAGTCCCCTGGTTCTAGAAAGTCTGGCAGAAGCGTCATGGCCATTTATCTTTGGAATGTTTCTGTTAAATGGATGAAATGCTGTGAATGTTGTAATAGTAGATGGGTCATGATTTGAGACACGAGAGAGAGGAAACCAGAGTTAAAATTGAGAGTCAATCGAAGTTTCTTGAATAAATTTGAAATCAGTATACAAGTGAGTGGTAATGCTACTTTCTTGGCATAATTAATAAAAACTCTGAAAAGTTTGGGTTGTGAGATTGTTACAATAGAAAAAACTAACGTGATGACAGAGTGGAATTCACAATTAAGAAATAGGAGTGAAGGAAACTCCTAATATGTACTTCCTTTGAAGGAAGCACAAAACAAGCATTTGCAATGCAATAGGTCTCGCATTTACGCGTGTTTAAGCTATTGGCATTGTAAATGACAATGCCTATTATTTTAGTTTTTTTAAACATAAATATAAAGGCATTGTCATATACAATGCCAATAGCTAAACATGCATAAATGCGAGACCTATTGCATTGCTTATGTTTGTTTAAGTTTAAAACTGAGCTGCGGCGCTGCTTCAAGGAAACAGCGTTCGTTTTTATTTTTATTTTTTTGTTACTTTAACAATGAGCGCAGTGTGCTTGAAGCGTGCACCGTGCTCAGCGTTAAAGGTAATTAAAAAAAAAGAAAACGAATGCGGTGTCTTTGAAGCGGCACTGCGCTCAGTTTTAAAGGAAAAATAACAAAAACAGAGAGCGGTGTCCCTAAAGCGGGCCCCGCAATCATTAACAAAGTTTAAAAAAAGAAATAAATAAACAGAGCGCGGAGTCCCTGAAGTGGACGCAGCGCTCAACATGAAAGATACACATAAATAAATAAACTGAGAGCGGTGTCCCTAAAGCAGGTGCTGCACTCATGATACAAATACAAAAAAATAGAATCCGCCATTGTACCAATAAAGGCCCATAAACAAAATTGTGCTGCCCCCTAGATAAAGCTGACGGTGTAATGTAGCAAGTAAAAGTTCCAGTCGTTATGGGTGGTAACAAATGGCGAAAAGACCATAACAAGGAGGGACTAACAAGCCTCATAATGAATCGTAAGCCAGCATTCACCAAGGACAATGACACCAGCCAATGAAACATATTGGAGGAGAGTGCTTTCAAGCATACTCTACTACAGCATGCCTCGCAGAGCAAGCGCACTGCCGCTAGGCGCGATCTAAAAAGCAGTATCCCCATATCTGTGCAACAGAGTCTCAGGACCATCTAGCCTATATCAAAAGTCATAGCATCCTGCATTCTCGCATTTTTCCGCTTAAAATGGTACCCCCAATTTTTGGGCTGGGCTAGGTAGGACTAAAACTGTAACCATGCGTAGATTAGATCACTAGCAGGCTGAGTTTGACCCACTCCTGTCCAGTCCGATAAAGCCACATACAAATGTTGGGCACGTTTTCATTGAAGAAGTGTATTAATGCTGGAGAGCAGGACCTTTGCCGCTAGTTGCAGATTCCAGAAGAGTCTGTCATAAATATGAAGAAATTGATTTTCATCCATATATTGACAATTTTAGGGCATTATGGTTAAGAAAAGGCTGTTGGTCCATTCAGGTCACAACATCCTGGACTGTCCCGGGTGTCTAATTCACAGAAATGTCTGGGATTGGCAGGTTTCCCTAGGTGCTTGATAACCCTGTGCCAAATACTGCAGAGATACCTCATGGTAAGTGTGAGTACATTATATTGTTTAGGCATAGATATGACGTGTGTATGTATCGGTATCCACGGAAGACACACCACCCTTTCATTCCCCTTGGTCTCTAGCTTTCAGAAATCTCCGGAGTTGGTAGATTTTCTTGGAAGCTGGCCGACTCTGGGCCCAAATACCACAGCTCACAGCTAACAACATCCCAAGAATTCATGCAAGTTCTATGCAACATTTCTGACATATCGAGGCAACTGGCCCAACCACCGGAGCAGATTATTGTTTTTAATATAAGGCATTTGGGACTGTTGGGAGGTAGATCCTTTGTTGTTCCCTACAGATTCCAAAATTTCCCCACACAGAATTGAGAAAATTCAGCAATTTCAACCAAAGTCTGAAGTTTGGCTGGCAGTTTGTATAATAAGTAGTGAGATCTATGGAAACTGCATTACCCTGAAATGATAGAGGTGTTTTGTTTTCAGAAATGTCTAAAAGTGGGTTTCCATGGGGACTGGCTATCTCCAAGCCCACAAAGGACAGCTATCCACAACCCAATATTGACTGGAATTGAAAGCTACATATTTATGTTTCCACAGTGTGTTTGGGGGATTTCATGCCCGAGGCAGTAGGGCCATCAGATAAGTGGGTATTGTCTTTTTAACAAGAAGTGTGGGAACGATGGGTGGTAAGACTTTATCTCCTGCATACTCTGGTACATTAATTCACACAGAAATATCAGCAAATTCTGTGATTTCACCAAAAGTTTGACATTTGCTGGGAATGCAGAGTAAGTAAAAGTAGTGTGATCCATACAACCGCACCACCCTGGACTCCCACAAGTGTTTTGTTTTCAGAAATGTCTGGGGTTAGTAGGTTACTTTGGGTGTAGGAAGACCTCGGTCCCAAATACATCAAGAAAACACCACCAAAAGCCTATTGTATCCAAAGTCACTCCCACTCTTCACACAGTTGCATTTTTCGGCCTTTCCTGTCCCAAGTGATTGCCCACGCATACAAGTGGGGTGCCACTTTTATTGGGAAAAGAGTTCCAACACGAGATGATAATTATTTATGTTTGCCTTTCAGTTTTAAGTCAATGTGCACAAAAAAACATTTTAAAACAAACAAAACACCATTTGCATTATGGATAAACCAACATTTTGTGTAGTACAAATAGCCCAGATCCTTCAATTCGAATACATTAAAAAAAAAGTTGATCTTTCTTTGATTGACATTTTTATTCTTTACATTTTTCCTTATGGAGTGTAGCATGGTCTTTACAGAGTGAAACATCATTGTAAGGTGTGGACCGATTTATAGCTCTGGGTATCATGACGTTTTTTTGGACACCTCACTTAAATGATGTATATCTGAGACTGGAAGAGTCTGATAAACATAATATATATATATATATATATATATATATATATATATATATATATATATATATTACACGCTCAAAACCTCGAACAACGATTCGAAGAGAAGACGACACAGCGTGGTGGAAAACCTTCTTTTATTCTTTAGTCGCTGTCAATGCGTTTCGCCTGACCCAGCAGGCTTGGTCACGATAAAGTTTAACAAACACGTACAAACATTTAAAGTGCACTAGTGTCACGTGATGTATCACGTGACAACTAAAATCATAGAACTGAAAGAAATATTCACATAGGTTTCCATGATTCGTGTTTCCGTAAAGTGTGTTTAACAATAAATTCCATTACGGGGTCAAATGGTACAAAAACTTTCACCAAGTGTTAAATGAGGAACCTTAAAATTTAGTAGTCATAGCAGTGTAACTTTAACAAAAAAAGCGCTAAAATTACGTGCTCATTTGTTCAGATCTTAATTGTGATTAAAAATAATTTCCCAGTTATTTTACAAAAATTCAGCCCAAGTGGGCAAATGAACTGCCAGGACTACATAAGGCGAATTATATTCAATGATTACAATCATATCAAATGATTCCCAAATATTTACACGGAACCACTTAGGTAAAGAACCCAAAGGGTTTTTCCAGATAAAGCCCTAGTGGGCAAATCTGATCAGTTCTATTACTCATATGTGAAAACAAATAATTATAAAACCAATAACACAAATTTTATAAACTCTAACCCGAGAAAATGACTCTTGCTATACATGAAGCTACATATACCACACAATAATACTCTTACTACAGTTAAGTCAAAAATTCATAGGTGTGTGTACAGGTCTTCTTCGATATTCAAACCGTACGGGCTTTTTGTGTTCAGTTCAACTATGTACCATGACTCCAGTTTGCGTAGCTTTTTAACCCTATCCCCCCCTCTTTCATTCAAGGGTACGGAATTAATCACAAAATAGGACAGACTGCTCGGATTCTTGTCATGGAATTTTTCGAAGTGTCGGGCGACTGGATAGGATCTATCCGCTTTCTTAATCGCCCTTAAATGCTGCAGCACCCATTGATGAACGGGTTTAATTGTACTACCTACATACTGTAGGTTACATCCACAACACAACACATAAATTGAAAAATCTGTCTTGGAGTCAAATTGTCCTTTGATCTTTTTTGTTCTGTTAGAAAGGCCTGGTTGGTATGTACTTGTATTTTTCCCATGTTCACAAGCCTTACATTTGCTACATTTCAGGAACCCATCCTTTCTGGACAACCAATTACTCTTTTTGTTTTTTGCCTTATTCTTTTTTGTCTTAGACAACGTGGTTTTCACTAGCATTTGCTTAAAGGATCTTGCCTTTCGAAGGTTATCAGAGGTCTGTTGGTAAGCGAAGGACCTAAAATTGGGTCATTTTTAATGACATGCCAATGTCGGGTCAAGATTTTCCTCACTGATCCATGCAATTTGTTGTAATTCGTGATCAACCTACATTTGTTGTCTGCTTGCTTTCTCATCTTAGTGTCTTTGAAGAGGACTTCCTCTCTGGTTTTTTGCTTAACTTTATTAAATGATGAATTAAGACAGTTATCACTGTACCCCCTCTGTTTGAAACGCAGCTGGAGCTCAGATAATGCACACTCCCTGTCCTTTGGGTCACTGCAATTTCTTAGAACCCTTAGACCCTCCCCATAAGGGATACTGTTTACTAAACATGTAGGATGGAAACTACTGGCATGTAGCACAGTATTTCCAGAGGTCTCTTTCCTATATATTTTAGTTTGTAATTTATTGTCTTTTACGTAAACTGTTAGGTCTAAAAAATTGACCGATTCTGTACTGACGGTACTAGTGAATTTTAAATTCAAGCTGGTTTTTTGTATTTTAGCCAGAAAGAGATTTAGATCTGATGAAGAGCCTCTCCAGACAACAAACAGGTCGTCAATAAAGCGACTCCAATGCAGGATGTTGTTCTCCCATTCAGTTTGGCACTGCTTCCGGATCACCTGCTCCTCCCACCAGCCCATATGCAAATTAGCATAGCTGGGGGCGAAGCAGGTGCCCATCGCAGTGCCACAGGTTTGATGGAATAGTTCGTCATTAAAGATGAAAAAGTTATTCTTTAGGCAGGTGGAAACCATAGATAAAGACATTTGTGTATGAGCCCACAGTTTAATTGGTCTTGTCCCCAGGAAGTGTCTTATGGGATTCAGTCCATCACTGTGCTTAATGCTTGTGTACAAGGTGGTAACATCAATAGTTACCAAGATTAAGTCCTCCTCCCAGGGAATGTCATAGATAGATTTCAGAAAATCCCCTGTATCTAGAATATATGACAGGAGTTGTGCAGCTAAGTGATTCAGAAATGAGTCAATAAATTTAGAGGTATTTTCCAACCCACTACCTATGGCTGAAATAATCGGCCTGCCAGGGGTGTTACGCACATCCTTATGCACCTTCGGGAGCAAATAAAAAACTGGGGTGACCGGATTGGTTATCTTAAGATATTTATACTCATCATGAGTAATCAAGGACTGACCAAACCAGTTTTCTAGTTCTGAATTGTACTGCGCATGGCTATTAAGCATAATCTCTGGTTTAACTCTTACATAGCAAGTTCTGTTATTTAACTGTTTATACGCTTCAGACAGATATTTCTGCCTGTCCCAGAGGACCACATTTCCGCCCTTATCAGCATTTCGTACTATACAATTTTCCTCCTGCTTGATTTTATTAATAAGGGCTGTCTGAGCTTTTTTTGCTTGCTGAATGTTTTATTACATACACTTGTACACTTCTCCAGATTTTTTAAATAATTTACTACCAAATCACTGAAAATGTCAATGTTGTCTCGTGCAGTGTAAGGGATATACCGAGATCTGGGACGAAAACCAGTCGGATCACTGGTATTGATGACCAGTCCTTCAGATCTTGCTACCTCGTCTGATTGACTCAAAAGTTCTGAAGATTCATCTGTTGTTTGTCTCCCCGAGCTTTCTCCATTCTCTTCATTCCCATATATTCTACCGGAAGGTTGAAAATCCAACATGAGATCCATATCTTGTACATTGAGTTCACCCAATGAGGCCTCGCTATCACCAGGGTTTAAAGCTCCACTCCTAGAACCAGGGTTCAAAGAGAAATGTTTTTTAAGTTTCAAAAGTCTTGCAAATTTGAAGACGTCAATCCGAGTTTGGACATAATTAAACTCGGCACCTGGGCAAAATGATAATCCTAAATTGAGGGTTTGTTCTTCCTCAATAGTAAGTTCCATATCTGTCAAATTAATTATTGATGGTGGTTGTTGCGTCGCAATTGGGACATTGAAAGGAGACATTTGTGCATTATCTATTGCTCTTTGTTTTGCACCTTGGCGCCTTTTGCGCCTTTGCCTTTTCCTCTTGGCGGCTTGGCGTAGTTTACCTTTGTTCTTGGGCGGAGATTGAATCGCCGGTCCTCTTGAAAAAAACCAAATTCATCAATGACTGTAGGGATTCGTTCTTCCATTTCCCCACTGGGACCTTCCTCCGCTGAGGTAACCACATCAGAGCTTGGTACGCTACTTACCCCAGATTGAGCTACCTGTTGTTTTTGGGCTGCGCCGCTCATTTTTATTCTCCTTACATTTTCGAATTTCTTGGCAAACGTGTAAATCTGCCCACGGTCATAGTCTTTTTTGTCCCTTATAAACTTTTGCGCTTTTCGTTCTTTGATAGAAGTACCCAACTTTTTCAGTCGTTCTCCCATCTCCTTTTTGTAGAGGGTAATCGGTTCTTGGTTATCCTCTTTCGCCAACATATCATTGATTTGACTTATTTCCTCTATCATTTTTGCACGGTCTTTCTCCGCATACTTAATTAAAATTCTTAGCATGCGACAGGATGATTCCTGATTATTATCCGCCCACTCTTGTAACATTAGGGGATCGGGGTCTTCATAGGTCGGAGCCACAAGAATTCTTAGCCCCCTTGGAATTCTCCCTACTTCTAGGTAACGCTGTAGGGATCTTGATTCCCACCATTTTGAAAGTTCGCCCCTGGATAATTTTTCAAGGCGCTTCCATCGCACCTAATAGTAGTTACAACACACAGCTGTTGCATGAAGCTCAACAAAGAATCCCTGCAAGCACAGCATCTCTGGGATAGGCTCGGGAATAGGGATAGCTTGCAGTTTCACTCTTCTTACCATTAAACACAGGCCTAGATGCTGCCTGCAAATGACATCTGACTTTTAGCAGTGCCAGTTGAAGATGTGGGTGGAACTAATAAGAGTAAGTGGGTGGAGCCAGTGGAGGAAGTGGGTGGAGCCAGAGAAAAGTAGGTGTGGCGTCCTTCAAACATTTGAGCACCTGCACTTCATATTTTACAAATTAAGCACTGGGACAATTGCTTAGTTTGTAAAAGAATGGGCCCAAAACTTTGCTCAGAGGCAGGGCTATTGAATGTTGTCATTCCAAATACCAAGGCTACATAGACTCGATTCCACCTCTTTCCTGTTTAATTCAGTACCACACACTCTCTGTCCCTTTATCTCACTCTTGCAAGTTCCTGCTTTCCCTTCTTTGTCACAATCTTACTGTCTTTTTCTTCCTCTTCCGTTCCCCCTTGTGGGTGTTTCTCTTCTTGTTTTGGGTCAAAGTCTGATGAGGAAAAACAAGTACCAGTCCCAAAGACAAGTGTTGGAGAGCCCCACCTGCAACCACCAGCTCAAAATAAACACTGTTCAGTGAGTATCTGAGTAGCGGGGCAGCTCACGAGCAGCACAGCTAGAAAACACAAATCACTTCCACAGAGTTCTGAAAGTAAAAAGTCGAGGCAAATTCCCAACAGCACAGCACAGCCAGGCAACAGGAACTGGTGCAGAAAAAAAAGAACAGGATGTTTGGTTTCGGCGCTTCCCCCTTTATCGTCACGTGATGGTGACGTCATCCTGGGGGAAGTGCAAACAGCTCAGCTAGGCTAGGGGTTCTGTGGAGCAGACTAGCTGCTCACTTGTAAGGAATGGGACAGGGAGACAGGACGAGGAGGTAAGGGTAAAGAATCCATTTTCCAGAGGTGGGACAAACATGAGATGAAGTAGAAAAGCCACTAAGAAGCAAGCATAGGTGACTGCCAAGAAAGGCAACCAATGGCAAGCAATGGGCCGACCCAAAGTCCACCCACTGCAAGTACTGATATAGTACACAATAGGTCTTTGACAACAAAAAAAGTCTGTTGGTGAGACCTAAAAATGAGTCAGCACTGGCGGTGGTCGGAACCCTCAGCTCTTAAAGAGTTATATCACCAAAGGTGAACTAAAAGTAGGTGTTCCACAGTACAAATGCTTGCATGCCTTTAATCTGGGCTGAATCAGTAAGGCATTTTTGCAGTGGAGAGTGTCACAGGAAGCATGCATTTCAATCACTCGTTCGCCTGCAGATTAGACTCATAGTGCCTGCAAGTTTCCAGGGGAGTACAATCTGTGTCTGTACAGAGCCCCAAGGTCATCTCACTTTAATACCTTTAATAAGGAAATAAATCTCCCCAGCTGCCTGGGAGCCACGTCAGGGGGGAGGCAGACAGTGAAAGGTGCAAGGCAGCACAGTGATCACTGTCAACAGGGGCTTTAGATAATAGTATGGCACAACGTCCTGCCAAGGCCCACAGATCTGCTGTGCCACTGATCTGTCTAGGCAGAGGCCTACACACTGAGCTGGGCACCATAGGGTAAGGAAGAGCTCAGGCTGCTGTGAGGCATTAAGATCCCTCGCCTCTAAGCTTACAAAAGACAGTGTGCAGTACCTTTTGTGCAGGGCCGTTACATATCACTAATCCCAAAGTGCTGCAGAGACACAAATGCTTGTGTTTGTGTTGTCCCTGCGTTGTCAGCCTTTTACCTTGTTTAAAAAACAAATTCTCTCTGTCGCCTTTCCGTGCACGTTGCTGTGCGTACAATTTTTATTGATGTTCCCAATATATAAATGCTACAATTTCGTCTGAGATGTGATTTCAGGTTTCATTTTGTAAACCGCTTTGGTGAAAGTGCTACATCATCTCAATAAATAAGCAAATGTTACTGTGTCGCTGCTTTCGGAAGCGGAGCATGTTCTGAGAAGAAATGGCATGTTGTTACCCGGGTCGGCATGTAGCAGCTGCAGTGATACCGGGCATAGGAGTTTGAGAGGCTCACTAGACCTTTATTATGCAACTATGTCAAACCCCCCAATTGATAGGTACCCCTTTCTTTGCCTCCTGGTATTAGGGAACACAACACCCTTGCTACGTACTGCCATAACTGTCACCAATCTCTAGCGATTAGAAGCAAGGCACACCTCTCTTGCTACTATGCCAAAGGCAGTGACCAAGCGCTCTCCTCTATGTATAGGCTGTGAGTAGCAGCACTACACTGACCTACGTATGAAGAGGCAAACATGTGACGACACAGAAACCCAGTGTGCTCCAGGCGAGCAATATCTCTTCATTCTAATATTCACTTCAGCACACTCGCTACAGTATGCGCACACACCTCTCCACGCTTCAGGCTCTGGGGAAAGTGGGACAGACTGCTTTGGGGGGTAATCAAATTGAATTCAATGAGGAGGAAGTATTATCTGGAGGATGAGGAAGGTTTTCAGGGCAGATGTTTATTGAAGTCAAGTCAATGGCAGGCATTTTTCTTTTCCACAAGCAGAGTGAAACCACTCAAATGAAGGTGGGGTGAGAGGTAGGGAATATGTAAATGGCACAGGCAGCCAGTCTGCACCCCCATTCACCAGCTCCCAGTCTTAATTAGTTTAAAAATCTGCCAGTGGTACGTACTAGAATATGCACTGAGACGTCTGTGCAGAGGTTAACGGTTCGACCCTTAAATTGCCCCATATAAAAATTTCATCTTGTATTTTAACCCCCTATATCCATCGAAATTTACATCCTAAACTTTTCTGGATTTCTACGTTGTAGCTCATGTCCTGGTCTTTTCAGGAGGTCCCTCATGCGTGACGTACACTAACAGGAAACAACTATAACACTGAGCGCAGTGTCCTTAAAGCGGGCGGCGCTAAGCGTTAAAGTTAAAAAATAAATAAAGAAACCGAGTGCGGTGTCCCTAAAGCGGATATGGCGCTCATTATGAAAGTTACAAAAAAACAATTAAACAGAGCGCGGTTTCCCAGACGTGGATGTCGTGCTCAACATGAAAAAAATGAAAATTGAAAATGATCGCAGTGTCCTTAAAGCGAGCCCCGCGATCATTATGCAAATCTCCCAAAAACCAGCCGCCATTATCCCCATCAGTGCCAACCAATAACAAAAATAATGCTCACCTCTTAGACAGAGCTGGCCGTGTAACCAGTCAAGTAAAAGGTCCAGTCGTTATGGGCTGTAACAAATGGAGACAAGGCAGTACCAAGGCGGGACTAAGAAGCCCATTTACGAATCAGAAGCCACCATTTAAGAAGGACAATGACACAAAGCCAATGACAAATATGTGCGGAGATTGGCAGACCCTTCAACAACATACCCTAATACAGAATGTCTCGCAGAGCGAGTAGCGCATGCGTGCTGCCGCCAGGCTCGACCTAACAAAAAGTATTAAAATTTTCTGTAGCCAATGCAAAGTGAAGGAAACTTTGTTTTGGGTTTGAGAAGTGAAAAGGTTTCTAACAAAGGAAGTTAAAGGAAACGCTCCACTAGAATTAACTTTGGTATGTAGCTATTGAAACATAATGGTTGACAATTGCAAAGTTGTGCTAAATAAACTGTTTGAAGGTTGTACTAACAAGCTTCTATTGTTGTTGTGGCTACTCTTTTATTTACGATTCAGAAAAGGGGGTGGTGATGAACAGAGTGTCTGAATTAAGCAGACCACTCTTACCCAGTCCAAAGATCAGGGCTTGATCCATCACCGTTATTTATCTCACTGCACCATCCCAGCTCAGAACCTGGCTATATGCAAATCAGTCTGTCCCTGGCCCAGTGCATCATGGAAACAGGGCAGACTAAACTACCAAGCCAATTCTTCACCAGAAAGGAGACAAGCTACCGGGGACCGGTTTCTGGCATTTCAGCCGTCTTCGGCCCGGCTTGCTTGAATCCTGATGGTGCAGTGAGAAAGGGACTCATGTCTGAGTATACCCTGCCACACCTATAGTGGCCAAAAACGATTCAGAAAAGGGGGTGGTGATGAACAGAGTGTCTGAATTAAGCAGACCACTCTTACCCAGTCCAAAGATCAGGGCTTGATCCATCACCGTTATTTATCTCAGGGTATACTCAGATGTGAGTCCCTTGCTCATTGCACCATCAGGATTCAAGCAAGCCGGGCCGAAGACGGCTGAAATGCCAGAAACCGGTCCCCGGAAGCTTGTTTCCTTCCCAGTATAAGAATTGGCTTGGTAGTTTGGTCTGCCCTGTTCCCATGATGCACTGGGCCAGGGTCAGACTAATTTGCATGTAGCCAGGTTCTGAGCTGGGATGGTGCAGTGAGCTAAAAAACGGTGATGGATCAAGCCCTGATCTTTGGACTGGGTAAGAGTGGTCTGCTTAATTCAGACACTCTGTTCATCACCACCCCCTTTTCTGAATCGTTTTTGTCCGCCATAAGCGTGGAAGGGTATACTCAGATGTGAGTCCCTTGCTCATTGCACCATCAGGATTCAAGCAAGCCGGGCCGAAGACGGCTGAAATGCCAGAAACCGGTCCCCGGAAGCTTGTTTCCTTCCCAGTATAAGAATTGGCTTGGTAGTTTGGTCTGCCCTGTTCCCATGATGCACTGGGCCAGGGTCAGACTAATTTGCATGTAGCCAGGTTCTGGGGTGGGATGGTGCAGTGAGCTAAAAAACAGTGATGGATCAAGCCCTGATCTTTGGACTGGGTAAGAGTGGTCTGCTTAATTCAGACACTCTGTTCATCACCACCCCCTTTTCTGAATCGTTTTTGTCCGCCATAAGCGTGGAAGGGTATACTCAGATGTGAGTCCCTTGCTCATTGCACCATCAGGATTCAAGCAAGCCGGGCCGAAGACGGCTGAAATGCCAGAAACCGGTCCCCGGAAGCTTGTTTCCTTCCCAGTATAAGAATTGGCTTGGTAGTTTGGTCTGCCCTGTTCCCATGATGCACTGGGCCAGGGTCAGACTAATTTGCATGTAGCCAGGTTCTGAGCTGGGATGGTGCAGTGAGCTAAAAAACGGTGATGGATCAAGCCCTGATCTTTGGACTGGGTAAGAGTGGTCTGCTTAATTCAGACACTCTGTTCATCACCACCCCCTTTTCTGAATACTCTTTTATTTAGCTTATGTTACATCCATGCCCACCATCCTTTCTGCATGAGAAGGCAGAAAGTGCAAACTGCTCATGTGATGAATTTTTGTTTAGAAAGTTTTTGGGGAAAGTCATGGAAAGTGAAATTCAACATTACAATACCCAAACCGACTTTGTTAATCCAGGTCTCCTTTCCAGGTATTACTATTCCTAAAACCCTTTCCCTCCTTGTAGGCAGCTGGCTTTTTATGTAGCGCACCAAAAGGAGGTACACTATGTAGAAAGTCCAGACAACCCTTATTGGCTTACAGGGCTTAATTTAATAATCCCTAATGTCTCCTATGTGGTAGTGGAGGCACGCAGTTTAGGTTTATCAGATAGTGTTAAGCATTTGTTGAACACAGAGTCAATAAATGAGAAATACACTTGAGAAGAAACTCAAGACCAATTTAGAAAAATAGCAGGTAATGTTATATTTTTTTTAACCCCAAGAACTTCGTCATCGGGTAAGTACTTCTGAGTTATCACAATTTTACAGGTAAGTAAAAATATCACACAAATGTGTTTTTATGGGGTAATGCTTTCTTATGGAGAAAGAAACATATACTGCATAGAGATACTTGCAATCATATGTCAGGGGTCCCCTTTAGGGCTGAGGGTGCTAGGGGGCCAAGGTTCAAAGAAGAAGTGTCTGGGTGCAGAGGTGCTGGACATGCTGGTAACCTTGAGCGATACACTGTAGGCAAAGAGGGGGTGAGGGGCATGTAGAATCAGGCTGCAGAGGGGGACAAGTCCAGGAGCTCCCAACAGGGGGTTCAGTTCGCGAGGGCCCTGGAAGCAGGGGGGCACAGTTGGTTAACATGGACCCGGCCGGGTAGCTCGGGTGCAGAGGGTTTTAGTCGTGCGTCAAAGGCACTCATAGTTCTCAGTCCGACTTGAAAAGGAAGACAAAACAGCACAGCTAGGCTACTCGCAGTGCTGGCCTCTGCGGTGCTGAAGTTCTTCATTACCTGGTCGGTCTTTACGGCAGTGGAGGCTGGATTGGACTTCAAGTAAGCCTTGGTTGCTTCAGGTATTGGTGGGTGGCTGCTGTATGGATAGACTTGGTTGTCAGCAGAATGGGGAACGGAATGCTATGGTCGATGCCTGAAGGTTGCAGAGAAGTGGCTCCTCTACTTCAAAGGAGATGCTGACAGTCAAGAAAAGTGCTGGAGGCCTTCCGAGACCTTTGGTGGACGTTCTGTTGTAGGACAAGTCAGATTGTTGCAACTGTCAGGACACAAGTAGGTAGGCAGGGAGGGTTTGGTGCCCAAATCCACCCATAGTCAGCAGTCCTCACTCCTTCAGCTCTTCTTGGTCGTCCTCCTTCTTTTGTCAGGTAAATCGGAGTTCCTGGTATCAGGGCGCCACCTAAATACTGAATTTAGGGAGGTTAAGGGGAGTGAAGGGTAATATCCAATGGGCTACATACCCTTGAGTCCATACACCCCCTATATGATGACTTCCTGTGGGTAGTGGGAATAACCCTGTCCCAGAGTTCCTAGCTCCACCAAAATCAAAATGGTGCAACCCTCCTTTTATGGAGCACATCAGGCAAATCACCTTAAGGGTGTGAATAGCCTGGTGGTGCAAAACGCCTTCTTGCATATCTAATTTCCCACCAGTCCTGGTGCCAAATGGGCCTCATGGCAGGGGCTTTGAAGCCTCTGGACTCAGATGCAAATACACTAACCATCCTGCTGGAGGAGGGGTAAACACCCCGTGCCAGAGCAAGTATTGTTTCTCAACTCTGAGAGCGTGGGCTCTCGCCTTTAGGGTGTTAGATTCACATCTGTACTGGCAAGATGGAAGATACGAGGCTGGTAGGTATTCAGGGGGCACCGCTAAATTCCCCTGAGGGTGCAAGATTTAATAAAACGACTACTGGCATCAGTATGGATTTATTAAGACAAGGTGTTTGATACCAAACACCAAAGGTTTCAGTGAAGTCATCATGTAGCTGGGAAACTTGTAATGACCAATGCCCATTACACGTACTTAAGCTGGCTTTCCCGTTCACTATCTAGCAATGAAACTAGGCAGCACATGGCATATCTGCTCACACAGAATGGCCTCAACCTGCCTTAGTGCTGTAAGGCCTGCTAAAGGGGTGACTTACATATACTGCATGGAGTGCCTGTGGGCATGGAACACAGGGTGGGTGCCATGTCATGTTTTCACATTTGTCTGCGCCAATTCATGCAACCTGCAATGGCTGTTTGTGTGAGTTTGGTGGTGGGTCCTTTAGGGTGACAATGCATGCTGCAGCCCTTAGGGACCCTCCTTGGTAACCATACCCTATGTACCAGGGGGGACACTTACCAGGGACTTGTAGAGGTGCTAATGGTCTTGCCAAATGGAGAGCAATTGAACAGTTATCTTGTTTTAGGGAAAGAGCACAGCCACTGGGGACCTGGTTAGCAGGAACCCAGTGCACTTCAGTCAAAATTGCATCAAATACAAGGCAAAAAGTGACATTGACCATGTCAAAAAGGGACACTTTCTTACACTCATCAACGTACTATGATGCTCTATGTTGTAAATCAAGCAAATTCAATAGTGCTTGAAGAAGGGCGACCTTGAGCATCAAACCAATCCTGAGAATTGGAGCCACAAACAGTGGCTCTGACAATAACTGCACTTTAGATGTAGTGTTTTAAGAGAATTGTAGATGTTTTCTTGAACATTCATCACGTTCTTATAAACAAATTAACAATAATTGTACTTTCACCTTTATTTTTAACTGTGAACCTCTAGATGTTTTTCACCATATTCCAATTCAGGGCTTGGTCTACAGCCAGGGACCTATGTACAACCAACTACAGGCACCTAAGCCACAGTGGGTGGCCAACTCCCACTGCACAAGGTCATACACAGCAGAGACTGGCCACAGGGCCTGGCCTATTACTATACCCTAGACCCGGTCTCATGTGGATGAACAACACGTTAAGAGTATTTCGTGGTTCTTTAACAAAACCTTTTTTTATATTTTTTCGGGGGTGTTCTTTAACTAAAACCTTCTAGTATTTTTTTTGTTTCTCTGAGAGAAGCTTTAATTTTTTTATTTTAGCTTTTTTGTTCCTACATGAGAATTTTTAGTGTTTACTTGTTTTAGTTGAATGTTGATATAACTTGAACTCACTTTTCAATTTGGATTCCTTGAACAAAATGTTATTCTGGATGATGTACAGAATGTTGTGAACATTTTCAGATGTGGGTCTGACTCTTCCTCTTTGATTTCAGCAATCTCTTAAGAAACAAGTTGTCTTATTGAGCTACTTGACCTTTTGCCTTCGCTTTAGCTCAGGAAAATCGCTCAAAGATGTTTGATCTTCCCAGTAGTGTCAAATGAATATATGTTAGGAAGGCTGTTTTGCAGCACTGAGTTTCAAAGTATGCAAGTTACTTTGCATGCATTCACTTTTTTTCTCATCTGGGATAAGTAAACAATTTCCTGTTGGTGACTCCTCAAGTGTGCGATCGCTGAGGTGGAAGTTGCAGGCCCTTTCAGTTGTCTGAAATTTTCAGTCTCCTGAGACTGCTCGTTTTTGGTCATGTTATTCTGTTAGAGTTTCTAAAACTGCTGTTTTCTTTCTTATGTCAGCAACAGCAACGTGCCAAACTGAAGGTACCCTACCAGATTTACAAATGGTCAGACCTTAAGTATGTCAGTGACAGAGACAACTCCCTCTCTAACATGCTAAACATTTGATGGACCATACTGTCATATTGGCAAGGTCGTCCGTCATTCTTTTAACACATGGATGGGAACCGCCATGAGAAAGGTTCCTGTCAATGTAAAGAGATTTCTGCTGGACCAGTGTACATCTCTAAATTCCGAGCACAAAGTATTTTACTCCATTGCCCTAATAGAGTAATTACCGTGCTCCAAGCTAAAAATCAGGCATGTAGTATTTTCAGTTGTTTTTCTGGGTTCATGCAACTGTGGGATGAAAATAAATTCTTGTTCAAAAGTAGGGGTTATCCAAGTATGACTAAACAGTCACAGATGCAGTGTTAGATATGAATTATTGCCATTTTATGCCCTGTGGAATAAGCAGTACCTGTAACTGGTACTGTGACTCCAGGCAGTGTCGGACACAGCACAGCCTTTTGTATATAATCTGCATAAGATCTGTAAATCCTCATGGATCCATGTAGAAGTTTGGTTGGTTTAAAGTACTGTTCCACAATAAAATAGTTCTTGGTTATCTGACACAGTTCACTGGAATTTTTGTTATTACACCACCCTGCAGCACTGGAAACTGTACAGTTTTTGTGGCTGTGGTTTATACTTTGGGGAAAACATTGTGCAGCTTTGCAATGATTTCTAGACAAGAAACCGTTGAGGAGGAATCCAAAAAGAAAAAGGCAGGAAGAAAATAAAGAACTGGAAGATGTTCACAGTGAGGGTTCCAAGTCACCACAAGAATCTATTGTTTTGAAAATGTTCACCATTTCAACTGGTAAAATAAGTGTACTCAAAGTTCGTGATTTGTATTTTATGCCAAAAGGAGATAAGCAGGAGCAACCCAGGGAAATACCACTTCGGAATAGCACTTGGTATGAACAGCAGCTCAATGCTGAGAAGAGAAAGATGAATGCAGCAAGGGTTAGTACATCTTCAGCAAGATGCTATCCCTCCTGGAAAGAGGTTGCCTAACGATATCCTGCAGGAGTAGTGAGAAGAAATGGATTCCTGCTTTGCAACAGTGGAACTCAATTGTTTGGTTTGTCACAAAGTAATCTCTTGCGTTGAGCAAAGTCACAGTTTGCAACAAAAGGCAAGTGACCTGTAAAATGTATTTATTTCATTTGACTCATTTATTGTGTTCTATATAGGTAGTGACTTAAAATGAGTTGATTTTCCACCCACAAAGTCAAAAAACGATGTATTTTCTAAAAGCACATAAATGGTTCTTTTCAGAACCACCTTTATTGGTATAAAAGGATAAAAATAGATTTTGCTTGTTTTGGATGATTCAGACTTTGTGAAATAGCAAGAGACACTGCCCAGTATGCATAATTAATCATTTCTTGCTGCGTACGACTTCTGGTCATCAAGGTTGACCAAATTCAAGAGAAGCAGGGCCTCTGCTCCTTGGTTTTCTGAAGGCCTAAGGTCAATTAATCAGTGCTGCAGAAGGCAAAGAAAAAATGGCACTGTGATTACAAATGAGTAGAAAAGGCCAAGACTTGTTTATGTATGTATAAAACCAAATTTATTTACAGCCAAGGCACCCTACTTCACCCGGAAAAGTCAATAAGCCAAGAACTCAACTAAAGAGACCTTTCAAACTATTACCAACCTCATGATGAACCCAGACAGCAAACCAACTAATTCTAGACAGCTTTCTCCTAAAAAAAGTCAAAAAAGTTTACAAAACCTTTTCCATTGCAGACACTCCCCCTCATGGCAATCCCACTCCCCCAAGTCACTCTCCAGTGGCTTCCATTGTTGCCCCCGTCCATTGATACAGTTGCAAGACTGGCTAAAGCAGCAAAACCTGCCTCCCCTGTCCACTCAGGATCACTGCGCTTGCCGCAGATATTATTGCACCGGTCCTAACCGATATCTTCCATCATGCAATTCTGTGTGGCTCCCTTCGACGTGCTGGAAGAAAGCCTCAGTTCTTCCTCTCTTCAAGAAACCTTCTTTGAACCACTCTTATCCATATAGTTACTGTCCAATATATTGTCTCCCCCTGCCGGCCAAGATTATAGAGAAAGTAATAAACTCCCAACCCACGGAATTCATTTAATCTAATATACTCTTGGATGTCACTCAATTTGCTCAGACCACAGTATGGAAATGGCCCCAATTTAGGCTACAGAAGAAATCAGAATGTCCTTTGACTCAGAAGGCAAAGCAGCCCTGATTCTACTGGATTTGTCAGCAGCTTTCAATACTGTCCACCATAGCAGATTGCTGTCCTGTCAAACTCAGATCAGTATCACAGGCCCTGCAGGAACCTACTGGCATGTCCTTTAGGATAGTCCCATTATGTAAATCCAAATTACATACATTTTGTCCCATCAACATGACATAACATTTCTACACAGGTGACCTTTTACGTAGTAGCTTACTTCTGTCTCTCACACATCAGGCTCTCAGTACTCTATCTTATTCCCTGTACCTGACGTACATAAACATGTCCCCAGGCACAGCAGATTTATTCTGTATAAGGGTCACCACTTTTTTCATCCATGCCCAACAGCGAGCTGTGCATGATCATGTTTGTTTAGAAAAGGATTAGCAGAGGGTTAGCGAATGTTTTCAAAACACATCGATACTAGAACAAACTCTTGCGTGACCACTTTAGTATAAAAGACCCTCACTCCCTGTTACAGAACAGAGGAGAATTCCTTCCAGGTTGGACAGAGACTCTGCAAGCTGAATCTTGGTCAGGCAGAGACTTGACATCCCTTGCGGGGTGCCATCCTCGACTCAGAGATGGGGTTGTTCATTCAGAGCCATCAAGTGAGGGGTTAGTACTTACCCGGGGGATTATTGGCTCCATTAGGATCTAAACTGACATTTATATACACATGCTTCACCTACATATCTAGGCTAGGTACATTTAGGTAGGCTACACATCGTAGGAGTATGCTAATGCTATTGTTTTATATAATCTGTTTATATTCATCATATTAGCACTATGGTAGAAATGTATCTTGTATTTATGATATTGGTACTAGCGATCACATTTGTCTGATCCTGCCTTTTGATTGTCCCAGCTAATAAGTTTTACATTAGACTGACGCTTGACCAATAAATCATTATTGAAACCGTTACAATCGTCATTTTATGTGTATTCTGAGAAAAGTAAGCACGAGTGACTGAGTGAAAGATACCGTATTGTTTCCACGATACCGGAGGAATCAGGGTTGTCATGTTCAGTGTTTGCCAGAAACTACATACACCGCTGTAGAATATAGGGGGGGTGTTAGTGGCACTGTATAGCTAGCTGATTCATCCTATGGGGGTGTCCAGGGCCTGTCTGCACACAAAGCTCTCAGTTTAGGTCTTTCAAAACGTGCAGGTACTGAGGGCTCCTAGGAACTACAGGACACTACTTAGTTCATTCTTACATTCACGTGAACAATCGGTCCACCTGGACAACAATGTGCCTCTGCCTTTCTCTCTTCCCTTCAGGGCCTCTCAGGAGCCTTCGCTCGGTCCTACGCTTTTTAAAACATTTATATTACCCCTTTAGCTGAGCTTATCAGATCATTTTGATTTGCACTCTCATCCTACGCCAACAACAGTCAAATCATCATCTCTCTTGCACCCAGCGGCCAGGCCTAGGCACTACCATTTCTAACTGCATGAATGCAGTCAGCACCTGGATGCCGGAGAACTTCCTTCAGCTAAATTCAGGCAAGACCGGGGTCCTGCTCTCTCTTTCTGGACTCCTGTCTGATGGCATCAAGAGCTTCCAGAGGTGGCCTCAAGGGCTTGGCCCTCTTCCCATGTCAGTCAGCAAGAACCACAATCTGGGTGTTCTGATGAATGGCAAGCTATCCTGCACTGGCCAAGCCAATGCAGTATCTTCTAAAGTGATTTTATATTCTGAAGATGACAAAAAAAACTTCTGACTTTCATTCCACCTCAACTTCTAAAATCAGCAGTCACTTCCCTTGCTTTATCCATACTTGATTACTGCAATCTCTTGAGACCTGGTTATTTATCTATTTATAAATCTTTATATAGCTTTTCTTCACGTCACTCAGAAACCAGTGCCAAGACACCCTTGGATATGTGCGCGCTTAATGAGTTCATTTTCCAGAACATGCTCAGAGAGGGCTGCCAACAGAAACTGGTCGGTGGCCAGTTCACTGCTGACAGCCAAAATCCACTATGCATGGCCTTTAGTCGTACGCAGCAGAAGTTAGCTGTAGGGTCTATCCATGCCCTGAGCCCAACTTGCCTTGCCACTATTTGTGGTTAGAGGCTTTGCACAACAGGAGTTTGCCACCCATGGTCTCTTGGCTGTATGGTCAATGCACAGTTGTGCAAACTATTCTTTCTGTGAGGGATAGAGCAGGGGTGTATAAGTAGAGCTTGGGATAATTCAGTTTAACCAGATGACTACATCTTATAAGATATCAACCTACACATTCTCAATAACAGAGTGGCATGGCTCTAAACATACATGGAAAAAGCCACATGTCTCTTACCTATAACAATCAGTTCCATATGGACATTCCGGCCTGTCATCAATGTCCTCTTGGCTTTCCTTACTCACATCTTGAAAGTCACTGTCTCCTGGGTGACTAAACTGTTGGAAATGGACTGGATTTTTCCTGTGAAGTAAGAAAGCATTTTGGAAATACTTTTATAAAGAAGTCATAAATTTGACAAATTTCTGTTGAAATATAAAATGGCTACACCTTTTTCTCAACAACATTGACTGCCTTAAAGTGAACTTTCAATATAAACAAACAATACATTCAATATTTTACAAAAAAGAAGAAAACAATGTATTCATCCATCTTTTTCATGACGCTTCTTTTTTTCCTGAAGCATGGTTCAAAATTGTGTCCTATTTCAGCAAAAATACGCGAATTCCAGATGAACGTGGGCTATATAATTCCCAATGCATTTCAGGTGTACCAGACACCCTTCGTCAGGGGAAATCTGTAGGAGAGTAGGGTCTGCTTCCTATGGTTACACCCATTTTTTGCTGTGTTTCACTGTTTTTTCGACTTAGTATGGCTGTGGTCCTGCTAAATCAGGCTCACAGCCTAGCTGTTCTCTCTCTAAATTGATACCATGTACTTTAGGTACATACCAGATTGGTTACTAGGTCACCCTTATGAGTCCCTGTATATGGTACCTTAGGTACCCCAGAGGCCTACCAGGGGCTGAAGCATGTATTGTGCCACCCCTGGTTAGCCTTCCAAACTGACACCACAGGTCTACCTTTACATAAAGACACATATTAACCTATAAGTCAATCCTATGGCAGGTCTTGACAATCCTGAGGGCAGAGTGCTTGGTTTTGTGTGAGAGGGTGTCCTAGCATGAGCTGAGCCCCTCTGCAGCTTTTGGAACCATCTCTTTATAGCTGTTCTATGATATAGCCATACCATATACTCTTAAGTGCATTATAATCCTCACAGTTAACGCTAACTTTGGTTTGGCTTTATCAAAATATGTTGTGTAAGGTGTCAAACACTTTGGAATACTACCCCCCCCCCCACCCCCCCCCCCCCACCAGTTCTGGTGGTGGGGGTAGCATTCCACCCTTCTAGAGGGAGAAGACATGTACATACTGGTAACCCGGTTAAAGTTAAACAGAGCCCCAGTATCACAAAATGAATGCTGCTGCCACAGACTCGAGTCTGCCCTCCTGCTGGATGAAACTCCTGCAGGGGAGGCCTGGACAATAGGTTTCCTGTCCAGGTTTTAGTGTATTGGGGCAGGGTGGGATGCATTCAGTGAATGCTTTTCAGACACTGCCTGGGGGGAAGTTAAAACCGGTTGCTGGGGCACTCAGTCCCAGCTCTGGCGCGAAACTGGACAAAGGGGAAGGGGTGTAACCACCCCCTCCCCAGGTCCACCCATAGGAGGGACCTTAGAGTTAGTCCAACCTCTAAACTTACTATAAGTATAGAACCCCAGTCCCTAGGACTTTAGATTACCCTGGACAAAACTCTGCAACATATATCTTGGACCTTCGACATTCCATACCGACTGGAAGACGGAAGAAATCTCCCTTGTAGTCAAGGAGTGACCACCCTGTTCAAACAGGCAACAAAAGCCTCTTTGTTGGTCTACATTTTCGAGGCTCTGCCGGATCCCGAAGAATCTGCGACACAGGAAACGGACTTCTAGACATCTCTGAGGCTGACCAGAGATCCCAGCAAAGCTGAGACCCTTAGCTAACACGCGAGACGTGGGACCGGAACTCCTGGACATCGTGCATGTTTGCACCTGCACCTACTTCCCGAGGTTTACCGAAGTTGAGCATTGGGGTATTTGAAGCCCCTGCCCGAGCACCTTTTGCAGCGAAGTACAGAGGGCAGCACTCCACGAATGACCCGTGAGTCCCCATTCTTCACCGTAGCTCGAGGCCCCTTCGCGGTTTCTAGTCCGTTGGCTAGTGAGTCCCAACGAAGGCCAATCTCTGATTTCTTGAGCTTTCCTGGTTTCTCCAGACGTGCTCTGACTCCCCTCCAAAGGAGGAGTACCCCAGACCTTGCTGGTCTGAACCAAAGCCAATCTTGTCATCTTGCGTGGGTTGCTGTTGCCAAGGTCTTGTTGGGTCCAATCCGGATTCTGACGCTGCAGCTCTCGACATCCTTCGTGGGACAGCTCGAATCCAGCTCCTGGTCGTCGTCGACGCCTCCTGGTCCTCGTGGCTGAAGAGTCAAGGTCCTCCTCTTTCACCTGAAAATACCGGATATTGGTTGGCATCTTCTCCTCGCCATCCTGGTCACTGGTTAGTGACCCAGACACTGTCCCCTCTGCTTTCAGGTTATTCACAGCTCCGATCTACTCTTGGATCCACCCGGACACTTTTCCTCTGGACGCCTGCAGCATTTCCTCGCAGCTCTCCATAGGAATCGACAACGAAACCCGACACCAAAAGACACCCATGCACCAGGCTTCCCTGGGTGAGGTAACACGTGTACTCCGGTGCTCCCGTGGGTCTTAACTCTCGAAGTGTCCTAGGCTAAAAGGGTTCCATCGTAATTCTTCTCTAAGTACCCTTAATCTTTAAAATTGGCACTTGTTCGTTCTCCATAGAAAGTCAATGGTGATCCGCGGCTGTGTTTAGACACTGCACGCGTCCCCCGTGGGCCTCCTGTGTCCCTACCTTGGGTGGTTCCTGGTAGGCCCAGCGGTTCTACAGGCCCTAGGCCTGCTTTCTAACTCTCACGTGGTTCTTATACCACTATTTTAGTATATGGTTTGTGAGGCCCCTAGGGCATAACGTATACTGTGGAATTTATCGTATGCTAATTAGGTTCCTTGTATTGTAATTTTACCTCTGACCTCATAAAGAGTCCAGAGGGGTTGTGTTTAGAATAAATACATATATATTAGATATATAGCTTGTTTGGTGTGCTTTCATTTGATCATTCAAGAGATTATAATTGGTAAAACAACTAGCTTAACTCGCCACAAAGTCTTAGCCTGAAGGCTGCTCTCCACAGCTACCACTAGGATAGCTTCCTATAAAGGTTGACTTTAAACCTACCATCAATAAGGGTCGTTTGGACTGGTGCAAGGTGCCAACTAGAATAGAGGACATCATATGCCAGGCAAACTTCTGACATTGGTGTGCAGCGTGTGGGATTAGAGCGTGCATTGTTTTACCAAATAATCTTGAGAATATCATTGGAAAAATCACATTAAGGTACCAATAGGTACATATAAATCAAGCTTATAATACATAAGTTCTATTGACGTTAGCAGTTGTAGGTGTTATGTGCCTAGCACACCCTGACTACAACTACTAGTGAGGTTTAGTAGGAAACCAAGTAGTGTAGGTAGGTGTGCACACCACACCTCACTAGTCATGGCTTTAATGGCAGGAGCTAGTGTATCGCTGCCAGATGTCAGTCAGGGGAAGACATCTAAATATGACACTTTCACCTTTCAAGAGTTAAGTGGTCTGTGTGCCATAAGAAAATTAAAGCAAGGACTAAGTCCCACCACCCAACACCTGATAGATATCTTAGTGGCAGATGACTTGGAAAAAGCATCAGATCCAGATAGACTAGCTAATGGGAGTGGGGTGCATCCATCAGCAGATGAGGATACAAGTGGAGTGCCTCACCAGACCTCTGATGATGATGATGATGATGATGCAGACCAGGAAGATGTCAGTAGACTCAACCTGGGAAACACAGGGCTACCAGGAGATGCGGAAGTTCAGAATGGGCCTCCCTCCATCCCCCATGTAGACCTCAAGGTGTGCCTAGAAGGGAAAGATCACCTTCAGTGGAATCCAACCATTCTGGGTCATCTTTAGGGTCCTCTGCCTCTGCTGCTCATAGCAGAAGAACTTCTCCTGTGAAGAGGAAACATGATGCTAGGATGAGAAAAGCCAAGTTTGGATAGGGAGACAGGAAGTAGCCTTAGAAAAGGAGACCCTAGATCTTGAGAGAGGGAAAAAAGATGGGGCTAGAGCCCCATGGTGGCAGCAATATCTCTAGTGGTAGGGATAGGTCTTATAACCATAGAAACCTAAGCAAGATTGTCCCTCCCTATCAGACTGGGGATGACATCCACAAATGGATAACTGCCCTGGAAAGGTCCTCCAAAGTACAGCAGTTACCATCAGGACAGTGGGCAGCAATCTTGTGGCTCTCCTTTGCAGACAAAAGTAGAGATAAGCTCCTCACTGTAAGTGAAGAGGATGCTGACAATTACAATGTCCTGAAGAGTGTGCTGATAGATGGGTTTGGCCTAACCACTGAACAGTATGGGTAGCAGTTCAGAGATACCCAGAAGACACAGGACTGGACTGTCTTTGTAGATTGTGTTACTGAGGCTCTGGAGGGCTGGTTACTGGGCAATAAAGTGTGTGACTACACAGGATTGTATAATCTAATCATGAGAGAACAGCTTCTAAATAACTGTCAGAACCAGTTGTTGCATCAGCACTTGGTTGACTCGGATCTGACCTCTCCCCAAGAATTGGGAAAGAAGGCAGACAAATGGGTCAGAACCAGGGTGAAGCAGAAGGTACAGAACCAAGGTGGTGACCAGAAGAAGCAAGACCAAAAGGGTAGGGAGAAAGCTAAAGACCAGACGTCTTCACAAGGTCCCCAAATAGCTTCTAATGGTGGGGGTCCCCAATGCAAAAATAAAGAAGGCCCAAGAAAACTATGGTGCAAAGTTTGTAAAACTAATACTCACTGGACTAGTGAGTGCACCAAGAAGGAGACAGCTCAAGCCACCATTGCCCCTAAGGCAACTGTTGCCCCTAGTTCAGCTCCAAGTGGTGGTTCTCAACAGAAGGGTGTAGTAGGGTTAACCCTGGGAACTGAGATGGACTCTAGCCTAGTCAGAGTGCCAACTCAAGCTGTTTTGATCTGTGATTGGGGCATGGAGGGGCAAGTACAGACAAACTCCTTCAAACAATGAGAAAAAGGCTCAGGCCTATAGGGACACAGGTGCCAGTGTCACAATGGTGATACCTGACTTTGTGGACCCTGGACAAGTGATACTTGGTGAAACTTACCAAGTGGCCAATGCTAGCAATGTCACTACCACACATAGTGTGGCAGTTGTTAATTTCTCCTGGGGAGGGATAACTGGCCTTAAGAAGGTTGTGATAAGTTCAGACCTCCCTGTAGAATGTTTGATTGGCAATGACCTAGAGACTTCAGCCTGGTCTGAAGTGGAGTTTAGGACTCATGCAGAAATGTTAGGAATCTCAGCACATGTCCTTGCAGTGACTAGGTCACAGGTCAAAAGGTGTAACACTGAACAGGCACTGGATTCTGAAATAATGGACCAGTTGCCTACCAGGAAAAGGAGCAGTAGGGTCAAGGCTGTGCCTTCCCCCCTCACTCAGAGTGAATCAGCGTACAATTGGATAAATGAATCCAAAGAGATGGTTGATGTAGAAAGATGAAGTTTAATCCAGAGTATAAAATGTCCCATCCATCAGCAAGCAGGAGTCAGGTGCAACGGACTCTACATTCATAATGAGCATTCATGAACATTCCATTTCCATGGTGCTAATCAAAGAGCAACATGTGTCCATTGGGAATACAGGTTAGATACAAACATAAATATAACGCTATTCAACATAAGCACTATATTACAATCAGCCTTCTGAGGAAACTGATTGTGAGCCTGAAGAAGGAACTGCCCCAGAAGAGCTTGAATCTGATCAGGTTGAGTTCTTATGGACAGGGGGCCCTTTCCAGGGCAGATCTGAGTAAGGCGCAGTTGGACTGCCCTTCTCTTGAACCCCTCAGACAGCAAGCTGCTGCTGATGCTGCTGGGAATGCTAGTGGCACCCATAGAATCTATTGGGATGAAGGGCTCCTGTATTCAGAGAGTAGAGACCCCAAGCCTGGTGCTTCCAGGAGGTTGGTCATACCTTTGGCATTCAGGGGCTTCCTTTTGTCACTAGCCCATGATATTCTTCTAGCAGGACACCTGGGCCAGAACAAGACTTGGGACAGAATTATCCCTCATTTTCACTGGCCCCACATGTCTGAAGACACCAAGGAGTTTTATCGCTCCCGTGTCACCTGCCAAGTCAGTGGCAAATCAGGTGGCACTACAAAGGCCCTCCTTATACCACTACCTGTTGTGGGAGTTCTCTTTGAACGTGTAGGGATTGACATTGTTGGACGAATGGATCCCCAAACTGCATCTGGCCACAGGTTTATCCTGGTGATAGTGGATCATGCCACCAGGTACCCAGAGGCAATTCCTCTTAGAACCACTACAGCATCTGTTGTGGCAAGAGCCCTCTTGGGAGTTTTCTTAAGAGCGGGTTTCCCTAAGGAGGTAGTTTCTGACAGAGGTGCAAACTGTATGTCAAGTTACTTAACTGCAATGTGGAAGGAGTGTGGAGTGAACTACGAGTTCACCACACCCTATCATCCACAGTGCAATGGTCTAGTTGAAAGATTTAACAAGACCTTAAAGGGTATGATCAAGGGTCTCCCAGAAAAGCTCAAGAGGAGATGGGATATCCTGCTCCCCTGCATTTTGTTTGCATACAGGGAGGTTCCAAAGAAGGCGCTTATCTTCAGCCCATTTAAACTTTTGTTTGGACATCCTGTAAGAGGACCACTTTGTCTGGTGAAGGAGGGATGGGAGTTATCTCTCAAACCCCCTAAACAGGATATTGTGGACTATGTACTTGGTCTCCGCTCCAGGATGTCAGAGTACATGAAAAAAGCAACCAATAACCTTGAGGCTAGCCAGGAATTACAGAAAGCCTGGCATGACCAAAAGGCTGTGCTGACTGTTTACCAGCCAGGGCAGAAAGTGTGGGTGTTGAAGCCTGTGGCCTCAGCAGCTCTCCAACACAAATGAAATGGAATGGACCCCACACTATTGTTGAACAGAAGGGAGTGGTTACCTATTTGGTAGATCTTGGAACTCCCAGGAGCCCCCATAAGGTGCTTCATGTCAACAGACTGAAACCATATGTTGACAGGGCAGACATGGGCTTGCTCACGGCTACTGATAAAGGACAGGAGGAAGAGAGTGGCCCTCTCCCAGACCTGCTCTCTCAGAACCCTGATGATGATCAGTTGATGAAGTGGCCTTGGCAGGCAGCCTCACTGATGAGCAGCAGACTGACTGCAGACAAGTTCTACAGCAGTATAGGCATATGTTTTCACTGACTCCAAGTCAGACTACCTGGTGCACTCATGCAGTGGACACTGGGGACAGGCTGCCTGTTCAAAATAAGATTTACAGGCAACCTGATCATATCAGGGACTGTATCTTGACAGAAGTCCAGAAAATGTTGTAATTGGGAGTGATTGAACCTTCAGATAGCCCTTGGGCTAGTCCAGTAGTCCTGGTGCCAAAACCTCACACCCATGGTGGTAAGAGAGAGATGAGGTTTTGTGTAGACTACAGAGGTCTCAATGCAGTCACTAAGACTGAAGCCCATCCAATACCCAGAGCAGATGAGCTCATAGATAAGTTGGCATCTGTCAAATTTCTGGGCACATTTGATCTAAAAGCTGGCTACTGGCAGATCAGACTAGCTGATGATGCAAAGCCAAAAACAGCATAGTTAATCTCGAAGTGCCCTTAATCTTTAAATCTTTAAAATTGTAACTTGTTTGTTCTCCATAGAAAGTTAATGGTGATCCGGGGTTGTGTTTAAGCACTGCACACGTCCCCCGTGGGCCTCCTGTGTCCCTACCATGGGGGGTTCCTGGTAGCCCCAGCGGTTTACAGGCCCTAGGCCTGCATTCTTACTCTCACATGGTTTTTATACCACTATTTTAGCATATGGTTTGTGAGGCCCCTGGGGCATAACGTATACTGTGCAACTTATCTTATGCTAATAAGTTCCCTGTATTGTACTTTTAACTCTGACCTCATAAATAGTCCAGAGGGGTTATGTCTAGAATAAATACATATATATTTGATATATACGTTGTGTGGTGTGCTTTCATTTGATCATTCAAGAGAGTATAAATGGTAAAACAACAACCTTAACTCGCCTCTAAGTCTTAGCCTGAAGGCTGCTCTCCACGGCTACCACTAGGATAGTTTTCTATAAAGGTTGACTTTAAACCTACCATCAATAAGGGTTGTTTAGACTGGTGCAAGGTGCCCACTAAAATAGTGGACATCCTATGCCAGGCAAACTTCTCACAAAATCTACAAACAAATCATATGCATAATCAATAGCTATTATTCAGCCTTAAACTTCACCACCAAACAAAAGCTGGCCTTTACAGTCCGGGAAAAGCAGTAAAGATGATTAGAAGCACAGATAGTACAACAGCTGACCATGAAGTGCCACCCATGTGGAGGAACAGTAGAGAAAAGTACCATACCACCAACCAAAAAAAATGCTAATAATGCAAATAAAATAAAGTAAAATAAAGTGCTCTGTGCCCCTGTGTGCTATACTGGTAGACTATCCCACTGCATATTCCTGTGCATGTTAGACAAGAAATGCCAAAGCAGCCAATGGTACCTCCACGTATATACAGCAAACCAAATGGTCTCTAGACATGTGTGTTTAGAACACTCCACTCTCGGTTAACCTACGCCTCCAATACCAGCTGGTTACAAAAAAGGGTAAACCCGGAATCACTGGGACCTGGGTACAAGACGATATGTATAATAGTGGTCCTAGTGTGTTACTGGCTTAGTAGTGAGGTGGAAAGAGAAAAGTTTTTTGATAATACAAGTCATAGAACCACATGAAAGGAGAAACACAATATATCACCAATGTTGTTTAATCACTTAGGAAAAACAAATTTTTAAAAAAAGATTTTCTTAGCAAGAAAACACCTTAACAGGTATCACATTAAAATGTGCAGAGCCAAGGGGAAAAAAAAGGGGGGGGGGGGAGAAGGGATGTTAAGTAGTGGATGGAAGGGAAAGTTGAGTGGAGGTGTCAATAAATCACGTACAGTTTTAGTATATATACAACATATACCAGAAGGTCAAAGTCCACAGTTATTGTACATATCCGCCATATAGCAATTAGGAAACAGTTAATTAATCACTGTCAATTCTGTATTGGCAAATGTTATGAAGTCGACGTTTCGATCCCTAGGTCTGTAGGTGTTTTGGACCTTACTGCTGGAGTCTTCTTCAGGACACGTGGTGGGGTGTGGGAGAGCGTGGGGGTGACACCAAGATTGAAACAGCTGGGGGAGAAGGGATGGCTCTCACAGATCAGTTGTCGAGAGAGGGGGCTCCGTAGCTCTCCTAAATTCATCAAGCGTAGGCAGGAGTGAGACGTCACTACATTGGATTGCCTTGTACGCACGGATCTTAATTCTTCATACAGCCTTTGCAATTGGACTAATCACAAGAAGTAAAGAGCGTGTTCACCCGAATCAATAAAGGGTGTGAACAAAGATTAAAACGGCAACGTCTCTGGGTCGCGTCTGTCAGGAACAGCCTGCACTCAGCGCGCTGTGTGTTAAATACCAGAAAAATCCGCCTCAAGCATGCACGTTGGTGGTTGTGCGTGACGTGCATGGCAGTCATAAAAATAGAAAAGATACTCAGTGAGCCCGTAATCTAACGATGGGGAATGAGTATATCGAAGAGGATTATATCTGGAATTTGTGCATAATAATTACTTGGCATAGATGAAGTCAACACTGGGTGGTGATTAATTAACATGGCTAGGCACATAAGCGCTCATAAAATCAAACAGTTGTTTTAACTTGATACCAATTAATTTACAATGTTGGAGCTTTCATAAATAGAAAAACCGGTTACTTCAATACCACTATTTGTTAAGTGGACAGAAATCATACATGTTTATCGACGTATCCCACAAACTGGTATACTCAATTAGTTGGTATACACAACGGACATTCTAAACAGAGTAGTATAGATTTTGTTGAATCTACATTTTGTCAGAAAAGGTTCAATAGTCTCTGGCACGACATTGGATATTAATACAAAAGGATTTTTTCCCCGTACATTTGTCAATGCCATTCACTGGATCTTAAATGACATTAATTATGGATGTAGCAAACCCTGGGCGGAGTTGGCGGAGTGGGGCTTCGCGGAGCTACGCGAAGTGGGTGAGAAACTACGCCCACCTCCGCACTCCGCGTAGCCCCACTCCGCAAACACCACTGGCCGCCAGCCCCGCCACCCGCCTCCCTCCCGCCCTCCCTAAATACTTTAAATTAAAGGAGTCAAATAATTTAAAACGCACTTACCTTGCCCGCCGCTGCCCGCCGCGTCCTCGGGGCTCGCTATCTTCCGTCTTCCATCTTCTTTACTAATGCGCATGCGCGGGCGGCCGAGCATGCGCATTTCTCACGAGAAAATGCGCATGCGCGGCCGCCCGCGCATGCGCATTAGTAAAGAAGATGGAAGACGGAAGATAGCGAGCCCCGGGGACGCGGCGGGCAAGGTAAGTGCATTTTAAATTATTTGATCCCTTTAATTTAAAGTATTTAGGGAGGGCGGGAGGGAGGCGGGTGGCGGCCAGCTACACTCCGTCTGCGGAGCGTGCGTAGTGCCGCCTAGCTACGCCCGCTCCGCAAAATGAGGAGTAGGCGGCACTACGCACACTCCGTGCACGGAGCGTAGCTGGCCGCCCACCCCTAAGCAAAATACAAGTTGTAAGGTTTCCCACATTCGTGAGTAGAGGAATGGGTATGCGAATACTATGATATTGTGTGGGTGTGAGGTTCAACTTAATTATCTCAAGCTCTGGCAGGCTAGTTGTGCATTGCTAGTATCAAGTTTGTTCAGCCCATGTGTGATTGAATCAAATGTAATCATCCATTTCGATTCTCTTACATTGAGGACACTGCTGATGTTTCCTCCCCTTGGGCCCAGTTGTGCCTTTTCCAAAACAAGCCACTGCATTTGGTCTGGTGTATGGCCGTGCTCAACAAAATGTTCAACTAAAGGCACTCCCTGTACTTGACATCTTATCCGACTCTGATGTTGAAGGATCCTCATCTTGATCTTTTGTTGTGTCTGACCTACGTATATTAGGCCACATGGACATAAGATGATATAAATTACATTTGATGAGTTGCAATTAGTGAAATCCTGTAGATCAATTGTTTGCTGCTTGTATGCAAAAGTTTTTGTCTGTATGATGGTTGCACACGCTTTGCACTTACTACACTTGTGATGGCCCTTTATTGGTGGCAAACTCCACATTGATTGAATTGAAGGGTTATCGTCGCTGGGAAGAAAAGAGTTGACCACATGGTCTTTAATGCTCTTGGCTTTTCTAAAGGCATGCATAGGTGGTTCTTGTTGCTGGATGTCCTCAGCCACCAGGCCCCAGTGCCTGTTGATTACTTTATTTATGGCGTTGCTCCTTGTCGAGAAAGTAGTTACACAGATTAGTCTCTTGAGAGATGGATTCTGTCAATCTCTTGGTGTTAGAAGATCCTCTTGCGGGCTGAACTATGCCCTCTTCTGGGCTCTCCTGATCATCCTTCTCGGGTACCCACTGGCTACGAGTCTTGCTCCCAGGGTGTCTGATTCTGCCATGTAGTCGGATTTCTTTGAGCAATTCCACTTCATCCTCAGGAACTGGCCAACTGGTAGGTTATCTGGTTGTGCTCTCGGGTGATGGCTTTCATAGCTACGCAAAGAGTTCCTGTCCGTGGGTTTGCAGTAAAGGGTGGTAAACAGTTCCTTGTTGTCATGACAAATCCTGATGTCCTGGAAAGCGATTTCTGTAGGATGTGACTGCTTGGTGAATTTGATATCTGGGTCACAGTTGTTCATCCAATCGTGAAAGAGTGAGAGCTCGGTTTCAGTTCCTGTCCATGTCATCAAGATGTCGTCTATATATCTTCTCCCTAGATCTATTCTCCAGTGATAGGGGTTGTTCGAGAAAATTTTGAACCTTTTCTGACAAAATGTACATTCGACAAAATCCATACTCCTCTGTTTAGAATGTCTGCTGTGTATACCAACCAATTGAGTATACCAGTTTGTGGGATACATATATAAACATGTATGATTTCTGTCCAATTCAACAAATAGTGGTATTGAATTAGCCGGTTATTCTATTCATGAAAGCTCCAACATTGTAAATGAATTGGTATCAAGTTAAACCAGCTGCTTGATTTTATGAACGCTTATGTGCTTAGCCATGTTAATTAGTCACCACCCAGTGTTGACTTCATCAATGCTAAGTAATTATTATGCACAAATTCCAGATATAATCGTCTTTGATATACTCATTCCCCATCGCTAGATTACGGGCTCACTGAGTATCTTTTTTATTTTTAGGTCTGCCATGCACGTCATGCACAACCACCAACGTGCACGCTTGAGGCGGATTTTTCTGGTATTTAACACACAGCGCGCTGAGTGCAGGCTGTTCCTGACAGACGTGACCCAGAGACCGTGCAGATTTAATCTCTGTTCACACCCTTGATTGATTCGGGTGAACACGCTCTTTACTTCGTGTGATTAGTCCAATTGCAAAGGCTGTATGAAGAATTAGGATCTGTGCGTACAAGGCAATCCAATGCAGTGACGTCTCACTCCTGCCTACGCTTGATGAATTTTAGAGAGCTACGGAGCCCCCTCTCTCGACAACTGATCTGTGAGAGCCATCCCTTCACCCGGCTGTTTCAATCTTGGTGTCACCCCCACGCTCTCCCACACCCCACCGCGTGTCCTGAAGAAGACCCCAGCAGTAAGGTCCAAAACACCTACAGACATAGGAGTCAAAACATCGACTTCATAACATTTGCCAATACAGAATTGACAGTGATTAATTAACTGTTTCCTAATTGCTATATGGCAGATATGCACAATAACTGTGGACTTTGACCTTCTGGTATATGATGTATATATACCAAAACTGTACATTATTTTTTGTCACTTCCACTCAACTTTCCCTTCCATCCATTACTTAACATCCCTCCCCCCCCCCTTTTATCCCTTGGCACCGCAAATTTTAATGTGATACCTGTTCTTGCTAAAACATCTTTTTTTTTAAATATCTTTTCCCAATGTGATTAAACAACATTGGTGATATATTGTGTTTCTCCTTTCATGTGGTTCTATGACTTGTATTATCAAAAACACTTTTCTCTTTCCCCCTCACTACTAAGCCAGTAACACACTGGGACCACTATTATACATATCATCCAATACCAGCTGGGTAAGAACAGTCAAACTGTACGGTGATGGCACTGAAATGAGAAGATGGATAGATCAGGAGCATTTGTTCCCCAGAGTGGGATGGGTATGCCCAGACGTGGGTCCTGTGCTCTCCATGCTACTGGTGTCAAGCTATCCTGGCTGATGAGGGGTGAAACTCCGATCCTGTCCTAGGATGTGTGTTTCTAGTCCAGGGAGGACCTGGCCTAGCAGACCCTAGAGCTGTGGGCCAAGAGTCACTAAAACGTAGGACTCATCAACACCGCCAAATCCATAAGAATAACTTTGCAGGAAGGGGTCATCCTGCTACAGGTGCACCATAAGCTGCTCTCCAAGGAGGCAGACGAGGGTATAGCACTCATGGTCAAAGCACTAGTTGACCTAGAGGTCCTCCACTTAAGGTTCCATCCCTTCAATACACCAATCTTTCTGGTCAAAAAGAACAATGGGGGAGTTTAGTGCAGTAACTGCGCCCCCATTAATTACATCGTGGTCCCAGGGTTTCCCGTAGCACCGGATCATTCTGTCATACTATATCCGCAGACACCGGCTACTTTTCGGTGACTGACATAAAAAAACGCGTTCTTTAGCATTAAGCTTGAACCCCGACAGTCAGTACCTGAATGCATTCACCTTCCGAGGGGTTCAGCTGCTATACTGAAGACTACCTCAGGGGTAGTATGGGTCCCCCAGTATCTTGAACAGGATACTGAAGGACGTCGCCGACTTTCAATCCAGCAGCACACTCATACAGTTTGCTGACGATATCCTCGTATGCATCCCTCAGAGGACATGTCCTACCAAGAGACGATAGCCCTCCTGACTTGCCACAAAAGAGTGCAAAATGGAAAAGGGAAACATGCAGTACGTACAGCAGGAGGTTAGTTATATGGGTCATCTACTCTCTACTACTGGTCGGCGGATCACGCCGGACCGTGTGGACTCTATCAGTGGAGAAGTGTGGCTCAATGATTAGAGCGGCAGACCCTGATGCAGAGGTCTAGCCCGGGACCAGGGTTCAATTCCCCACCTCGGTGGGTCTTGGGCTTAAAAATTCCATGGACCTGATAATTCTCGCCTCTGTGCCTATTCAAATCATGGAGTCCCACTCTGCAACTCTGGGCAATAGCTTGCTTAATCTCCACAACGGCCCCACAACGCTAAGGATGCCTGGCCTCCACCTTGGGGGTGCCCAGGAGTGGACGCCTCACAGGCAAAGCCAGGATGGGTTCCACAGCGTTATTCGTACAAGCTCCTTGAGACCCTTGCGGGTGAGTAGTGCGCTATACAAGTATCAAATTACATTTACAATTTATCAGGGCAATGCCTCCACCAATGACCAAAAAAGGGATTGCAAAAGTTTTCAGGACAATACAATTATGTATGACAGTGGGACTTCGACTACAGCACACTTTTTGCTCCCTTACTTGGGGCCATGAAGAAGGCGGGGCCAAGCCATGAGTAATTAACATAGACAACCTGAAATGTACGAAACTGTTCCCAAACTAAAAACAGATGTTTACTCCCCTGTGTGAGGGACACCTGACTATAAGAAGGAAGTTTTTGTCTTTAGTCCTAGTGATGGGAGAGTCATGACAACTGTCAAAACTCAAAAGTACCCCCTGAGACACAAGCCCCTAGCATATAACAGTGGGATCTTGGATTTAGTCATGCAGGGTCATTTCCCATGCAAATAGGCATTGGCAGCAACATCCTTTGCTGTCAACAAAACACCTCCATCGTGATGGGAACATCACTAACACTGCATGCCAAACACTCAGTGTTTGTGGTCATACAAAAGAGAAAAAGCACATTGACTATGCATCAGGTGTCAGGCTATGAGTTGATGCTCTCCACGCCATCCATCAAAAAAGTAAGGTGCCATTTGGTGAATCTAGCCACCTTTCTAGGTATTTTATTGGCATACAATATAAAACCAATAGACACGATATCAGATTAGTATTGTTCGTGCAATGCACAACTCAGCAGTAAATCAAATCAGAAGTCAGGCAGTAACCGTAGTATCCACTCCGGCATTTCCAAAAGTACAGGAATAAAACTGTAGTACAGCACAATGTGTGTCCCACCAGTGTACTACAAGTCATACAGCAGACTTTCTAGGTATGAGGTCAAGAAGGAAGAGGAGACCTACGACTTTGCAACTCACCTCTCGAGGGGATCAGCCAGGCAGAGGAGGATCTCATCCCAGATAGTGAAGCACTATTCGTGGATGGATCCTCCACAATAGACCAAGAAACATGTGTAAGACTCACAGGGGCAGCTGTAGTACCGGCTCATAGCCATGCAGCCTCAGATATGCTGCACATCATCTCACAGCTGACTCTCCTCTCAGCACTAGCCGCAGAGCTGAGTGTTAATGGAAGCCCTCACTGAAAGTTCAGGGAAGACGGTAACCATTTACTCCGACCGACTCCGCGTACGTCACTACCAGAGTACACTCTAGCATAGGCATATGGAGAAGACAACGGTTTCTAAAATCAGATGCCACCCCCGTTGCACATAGGGACCTCCTAGAATTGTCGACAGATAAGCTAAACTTACCTTGGCACGTGGCTGTTGTAGAAATGTGCTGCTTATACCGAGGGCAGGGACTTCGCATCTCGGGGAAACGCATTAGACTACCGAATTGAGAAAAAGGCAGGCTACGTGAGGATCATACTCCTCTTACATCAGACTACAGGTACCAAATCATCACATGACAGACCATGTACCAAAACAGCAGGACTATCCTTGAGGAAAGTGCAGAAGACAACATTGCCTGATGAAAAGGAGAATGGCTAGCCCAGGGCTACACACAAACCGCACCGGTCATGCCCCAAAGCCTAGTCAACTTAGCTTTACTCCAATTGCACTTACCCACACACATGGTAAAAGATAACCTAATAGCTGAGCTCCAAAGCAACTGGTTCATCCCTAACCTTTACATGTGGCCCACTAGATTTTTCAGTAGCCCCTTTACCTCCGTCCGAAAAACTTCAAGACACCACATTGCACTGACCGCTTGATGCCATGTAGAGGATTACATTTCATGTGACTGGGATTGTCAATATCAAGCAAAGGCCTCTAGTGACACCATGAACACCTTTCATTTAACTTGTTGATTCTCCCCTGTTTAGGCTGAGCGGATAACAATTGTATATGTTTATTGTTTGTGTGTTTTGTGGGAAAGTCCTTTTGCTGGTATTTGCATTATTTTCCCCATTCTAAAAAAAGAAAATGCGCTACAATTGGGTAGGCTGCTTAGAAGTTGGGCTAGGGTTGGTGGAACATCACCACATAGTTGAACTGTTATTTATTGACAGCGTCTACATCACTGTTGTGATTGGTTGAACTTTCCTATGTTCATGCTGTGATTGGTTGACTTTGGCATACCTGCACTGAGATTGGCTGTTGTTTGCTTATTAGTTTTTACTTTGTGGGGATTTTGGATTATTTTGAGTGAGAATATTGATTGCTATTTTGAAAAAGCCTAAATCCCCTTGTGTACCTCCTGTGGAGGGAGAGAAGATTCCTCCCAAAGGCTCGACACAGTATGACATTTTAGCGGATATCAGGCTCAGTACGCATGCATGGATAAGAGACTGGCATGAGTATACTTCTGGTGACAATCGCCTGCAATTTCCTTCAGAGGCTACTTTTATTATTAGAAAGCTAGGTTTTCTGAGACAAACAATGAATGGGAGAAAGCAACAGCCCAGACCCATGCAATGTGAAGCACCTGAATAAAGGAGATTGAACAGCAAGAAAGAAAGAAAGATTGAAGGAAATAAAGAAAATGGAGAAGCAGTTTAAAAGTTCATTGAACCTGTGATTACAAAACAAGTAGGGTGTTTACGAAAAGTTGTGGAGGGAAGATATGGTGGAAGGAGTGATAGTTTTTCTCACAATAGTTAATGAGACAGAGAAAAAGAAATCAAGAATGTACAGAATATCAATTTACAAATAATTTCACACATATTTGCTAATATGATACTATTGCAGTGGAAATTATTTTGCCTTCTTAAAGAGTGGTGCCTTGACTAACTAGACCTCAATTAAGCCTTGATGCCATCTTGTTCAAATGGATGTCTCATCATGTTTGTGCTTTGTTTAAAATTCTGCTGCACATAGTCAGGTAACACATATGTTGTTTATTTCTGAATGATGCTGTTCTCGAAGAAGACTCTCTTGCATGGGCTTACGAATACATTTTTCCAAGGACCTTCCGCTTGCACTCGATATTACATTTATTCACAATGGTTCCTTGTTGTTTATGTAACTGGCTGTCCAAATTTTTGTTGGCATTAATTGAGCATACAATATAAAACCAATAGACACACACGATATCAGATTAGTATCGTTCGTGCAATGCACAACTCAGCAGTAAATCAAATCAAAAGTCAGGCAGTAACCATAGCATCCGCTCCGGCATTTCCAAAAGTACAGGAATAAAACAGTAGTACAGCACAATGTGTGTCCCACCAGTGTACTACAAGTCATACAGCAGACTTTACAATTTTTTGTATTGTGTATCTCCGCGAGGGTACCCAGCATCTTGGGTCACAGAGATGCGGTCAAAAGGAATGATTTGAGAGGGTCCCAGACGTAAGCAGTGTTGCATACAGAGCAAACTGTTCGCCACAATATATCAGAGACTCAATCCAACTCTTATATTTGGGAGATCTCCCACAGCCCCAACAATCTGCCAACATCCTCTTTGTTTGCATTAGTCTACGGCTTTATAACATCTGTGAGAAACTGGGATCTCCCTCAGCACTGTGACTTTCGGGTCGCTGGGCATCTCATGATCAATCATCACCTCGTTCCAGTAGGATTAATTGCACAGCATGACAATGCCAGGTGCAGACAATTTGCATCTAGCATCTGGCACAAGTGGAGGTCTCTTGGAGGCCAAACCTGTGCAGTGCCAAAGGAGTATAGTATGCATGCTGCATAAACTTGTAATGATGCTATGAATTAATGAAATGAAATGAAAAATAAATTTATAAAGCACGAGACATTCACCCGAAGGTGTCAAGACGCTAGCTCAGCAGACAAGATACACCGGACCTATTTAAAACCACATCAGAGATTTAAAAGCCACGTTTTTAACGCCTTTCTAAAGCCAAAAAGTGTGTTTCTTCTTTTAACCTCAGAGGAAGCGAGTTCCAAAGTCTGGTCGTGCAGATCACAAAGCTCCTTCCACCCCATACAGAATGCATTATACAGAATCTGCTGCTGTAAGACACCAAGCCTGTTTACACGCACCAGAAGGACCATATCTTCTCCCATATTTCCTATCCCATTTTCATTCCACCTAGCACTTTTAGTATGCCCCCTTACTGAAGTATTCTGGACAGAGGAGCGGTATAGCTTAGAGATTAGCTGCTTTGTAGGCGTGGCCACAAGAAGGGATTTAAGCACCGACATGCTATTTGCTCCGCAACATAATAAGGGGGTATCTGGCGCTGCTCCTGTGAAGTCATCTAACGACAGAAATGTATTATTAACATATAAGTCCTCCCATTTGACTAGCTCTCTTTGAGAATACTGGGGTAATGCCTTCGGTTCTTTTGAGGCTGATATCAGTGGGTGCTGGGTCCTACAGCATATTTATATTAGTCTATTTGTAATAATATGCTAAGTCAAGTAAAGGCTCACCGCATACTTAATTGTGCTATCAGGTATGACGTAGGAAGTCTGTATTTCAGCATCACTTTGGAAACTGAACCCTGCCCCAAACAGCAATATCTTTCTTATACATGGTGTTCTATGGAGTGAGGAGGAGCCAGTTTGAGCTAGGGTACTAGTTTGTTGCACATGACATTGAACAATACTTTTTGCTCAGAAGATGCTTTTTTTGTCTCCTTCTTACAAGACAAACTTGCAAGGTCATCTTCCCTTGTAACCACATTTTAGTTGGTGTGTGCATGAGCACCTTCAGCTTGTTAGCTTCAGCCTCAGAAAATGTAACAATAAAACACACAATTTATTAGATGCACTATTTAAAACATTGTTTGTTGGAAATACGCAGGCCTGCTTTTTAGGTCCTCTACGTCCTTCAACCGCTCTAGAGCATTTAATTCATAAAAAGTGACCATGTGAATATACAGCAAAGTCTGTGTGTCAGAGATGCCAGATGGGAGTTCTTGCCTCGAAGCTGCAGAGACTTTGGGGAATTGCTGGAACACTGAGCCTCTCTCTGAACATATCCACCAGGTAAATCCTAGACCTTAATTGTATCATCACCTTACTTAGGTATTGGCCTTTTTTCCCCTGCCTATCTTTGCCTTAGAGACATCCTTTACCATCCCCTCGAGTTCGAGCCCTACTCTCTAGGGACTCGCTATCATTTACACACCGCTCTATTACTTATTGTTCATTGCCCGCCCAAGTATTATGTCTGGTCCTTTTGTTCTCACCTCCACTCTTACCATTTATGTTTGCAAGTAATTCTAATTATTGTTCTTCATGCTATACAACGTGCTTTGTACATTGACACAGTTTGTATCATATTCTCCTTTGTCCTTTCTTGTATAGCACTTTGTTACCCAATTGGGTCTTGCTCGTCAGAATATTAACTTAGAAACTGCGTGATATGTCTCCTTCCAGTTAAAACAAAATGGTTTGAATAATATTAGCCTCTGGGCTTTTAATAACAATGATTTTTTTACTTATCAAGGAAACTACATTTTATGAAAGGACTGGACCGATCAGCCCTGTGCTCACCCTGATCCTGAATGCTTTCATCACCATTGTCACCTACATAGACATCTGTCAACTCCCCAAGAAACACTTAGCAGCCCTAACGACACTAGCCAACTACATACCCACCTCTCTGCTAGCCTGCCTGGCTAAAGTCCAGGACAGGATGCTCAACAAATGCCTAGCGACCCTCCTTGATGAAAACCATCTCTTGAACACCACTCGTTCTGTATTCAGTCATAGCCATAGCATGGTAACAGCGCTCATAGCCATGAAATCAAATGATCACCGACAGAAGAGACACTTCAGCCAGCATCCTTGTGGATCTCTCCATTGCTCTGAACACAGTCACCCATCCCATCCTCATCCAATGCCTAAACAAGGCCGACATCAAAAGACCCACACTTTCCTGGATACGCTCCTCTCTGCCTAACCTCTTTCTGATCAGACCCTCTCAACCTCATCTGGAGAATCCCTTAAGGATCATTGCTCAGTCCCACCCTTTTTAACACATACAGGACCTCTCTTGTGAGCCTCATCAGTGCCCACGGAATCAACATCCTATTCTATGGCGACAACACCAAGCTCATACTCCCCCTTACCAATCAAGCGCTGAACAACCAGGCCACTTTCTCTGCCTGTGTGTCGAAAGTCACCAGATAGATGAAAAACAACTGCCTCAACCCGAAAGGAAAGTTGTAATCTTTGGCAGAAACACCTCACTGTGGGACTCCACTTGATGGACTGAGGAAGTCAGTCCCACCCTTCTCCCGATAACCCACGTCAAGAACCTTGGAATAGTCAAGGACAACCAACTCACCATGACCAGCCAAGTGAATGTAGTCACCACCTCTGCTTTCACAAACGAAAATACTAAAGAAAATCTTCAAATGGCTTCACACCAACTCCCACAAAATGATCACCCAAGCACTAAGCAACAGCAAACTGAACTACGGAAATGCCTTCTACACCAAAATCAACGCTCAACTGACTATGCAACACCAGATCATTTAGAGGGCAGAAGCAAGACTCACCCTCAAGCTCCCACTACGCACCAGATCATTTAGAGGGCAGAAGCAAGACTCACCCTCAAGCTCCCACTACGCACCAGATCATTTAGAGGGCAGAAGCAAGACTCACCCTCAAGCTCCCACTCCGCACACACATCACTCCTAACCTCAAAGAACTCCAGTGGCTCACCATCCTCTTTTGTATTCATACTGATATCTCATTGCATGACGAACAATGAAAGTGGTACATAATTGCAACTTTTTGACTGTTTATTGCTCTGACAAATCAATTCTACAAACTGCAGACTATGCTTCGCCAAAACATTAGCATTACAAAACAAAGCAGTATCAATACAACTGAACCTACCCATCAGGAACTATGATTTGGCCCTGTACTTGAAATAAAAATCCCGCCCATTTGCCATCAAATAAAAGCAATGTGAACACTATTTTAACCTTGATGTTCTTGAAAGTGGTTATTGATGCCGTCGTAAAGATGCCTCCAAACATTTGGTGTAATGCATTTTTAGAGGTGTAAAGCTGGAAACTGACTCACAAAAACAAGTTGATTGCGCTAAAGTGATCAAAACTATTTTACAGTGAACAGAATGGGATAGCAAGGTTTATGTTCTGAATGTGTAAACAGAAACATTGGGTCACTCATCAATGTCACCTGTGATGACACAATCTAGATATAAGTAGCATAATGAAAAGTTCCATATTTCAAAGTAGTTTAACAAGAATGAAATGATAAAAACATTAAACCCTCCAAATGTGGATGTCTGTTGCAGAATTTATGAAGTCTTAAAAACGTGGCTGAAGTTAGTGTAATAATTCTGGGCAAGAATGACATTCTTCACATAATGTGTACCTGACAGATCATAACTTAATGACATTATAATAAGCTGTAATTGGTAATGAAATCAATGGTAGTGCTTAAGCTAGTATCTTTATGCATTTAGAAAATTATTCACACGAAAACGTTCTTAGTTAAAAAAAAATATCCTGTCAGTATGTGGAAAAGGTGAATGGGTAATTATTTAGCCCAACACAGTTGGAGAGAAGCTATCCCTATTGCGCCAGACCACAGAACCATTTTTTAATTCCCATAAAGTCTGAGCTCAAAGGCATGGATGATTCTTCAAGCTAGACACCTCTCGGTACCAGCTGCAGAGAAGAGATTAGATGTACACACATTTTTCGCCCTTTTCCTGAAGCAAACGAGTGCTTTTTTAATTTACTGAAACATGATTCTATCAAATCGAAAAATTGCTTTCAATTTCATCTGCTTCACCTTAATATATCATGTTGTTCTGACTGAGATTTCCCAGCCATTTCTCCAATTAGAGAACAATATCATTGATGAACCCATAGGCATCGATTCGATACATCTGCCTTTATTAGCAATTACAAAAATATTCAAAACTGTATGGAGCAGGAGATCAGTTGGAATTAAATTGTATTTATATTACTTATTTAGTGGTGATCTTTAGGGACAGAAAGCGATTGCATATATAGTACATATGCAGAAAATAAGTATTTATCAGTGTGTTTAGCCACCATGCCTCAGAAGAGATGAAGCTTCAAGTGGGTCATAATCTCTCTCGCCTCTCTCCACAACACTGATTATTGCCATAATAATCTTCAAGAATGTGCATGTAGGATTTATGCCATACTGTTTTTATGAGTAGTAATTGTATACATTCCTTCTCTAGATATGCAATCTAACCGCAGGTTCCTCACCTTTAGAATATTCCCCAAGCACCAGAATGAATACGGAAGTTTTCCCAGCAGTGCACCTGTGCGCTACAAGGTGGGCTCATGTGGTTCTACACTGACCTCGTTCCACTACGGAAGGGGCTCTATGTAGTCGCATGTAGGCGGCACTCAGTTTCGTGATAGACTCGTTCAGTGCCTTTGGAGCCTTGGAAACAATTGCTAGTACCAGTGTGCAGACCTCTAGTTTGGGACTGTTTTAGATGGTAAAAAGAGACCACTCCACTGAAGGAGATGGGAGAGCAGTGGGGAATATGTAGTTCGATACAGTACCCACAGGACCAAACGAGCAAAATACATTTCTAGTTTGACGTTGTTGTCAAGGCAGTAATGCTTTGTTAACATGTTCGCAGATGCCCACAGATCGGACTGAAAGAGGTCAAGAACCAGGCACACTGCTTGCCACCGCAGTGGTATCAGTCTTCTCCCTGGTGGAGTGAGCTTTCAGTCCTTCTGGAGGCAGCTTCTTTGGCAATGCATAACAGATCTTAATGCAGAGGACTATCCACTTTTCTCCACCCCTTACCATTCTTTTCCACCGAAAATCCCACAAAAGCTGATTGTTCATTTAATGTTCTTTGCCGGCCCAAAAAGCTCACCAGAAGGAACTTAAAAGTGTGGAAAATATGCAGGATGGCCTCTTTAAAGGCCACGTACGGCTATGGCACTGCTGATGGGCAGGAAAATTTGGGGCGTAATGGGACTAGGTGTGTAATTTGGTCCGCGGTCGGGAGAGAAATCAAATGGCACCTTGACACCCTCCCAAACTCCCTTTGGACAGAGTGGTGAGATGAGGCCAAGTCCTGCTTCAACTTATGCTTTTTGATAGATTTAGACTTACCGGAAGACTTGACCGAGAAGAGGACCAGTGGCAGGAACAGCATTGAGAGCAGGAACAAGCCTCCACTCTTGACTTGGTGCAAGAGTGGAACTCATGCAAGGTCTTTACCTTCTATTGTGTTTGGGGTATAGAGCTTCGCTTCACAATACCAGATCGCCTTTGGGTGCATGTGAGAATGCCGGGTAGGGGTACATCACTGACATCTGTTTCCGACAGTCACAGCATAGTTTGTACTCTGTAATCTTCGATGAGAACATCATTACCTTGCACAATTTGAAAGCTATTCATCAACTGACTAAAAGGGAGCGGAGCTCTGGATCTGCACTCAAAGACATTAAAAGAAAGGACTGACATCAGCACATACGGGTGGTACCTATATGTGGCTCTGCCTCGCCACAAAATGAGGTCAAATTAAAGCTACACAATGCCACATAGTGACACGCAGGAGCACTGCTTTGAAAACATCTAGATCCAGTCTGGCCCCTGAACTGTCTGCTAGAAGTATCCCTCAAAACAAAGATATTTAACTTAGGCAGCTGACATTGGGTAAAACACTGTGTAGTGAGATAAAATATGTAAGACTCAAGTTGTTTTCCTATGTAAAGAGATTGTAACATGAAATGTATGGCTAATCAATGCAAACTATTCCAAGCTGGTTAGAATTACTATGATCATAATGCAAGATTTGCACTCTAGTAATAAACAAGTGAATGTTTATTGGTAAACGTCTTTCAGATAACATGTTTTATTGTGCAACATTTATTTTCACTGTCATGGCATTTGCTGTTCCTGGCCCTTTCAGCAGGGTCATCCAAAATTGTTTGCTTTCCTAAGCGTTTCTTTGCTGAGCCTGTTTTTGTTGGCTGTGAGGACTGTGCTCTTTTTCCCTACTAACCAGTGCTAAAGCGCACGTGCACTCTCCTTAAAACATTGTAAAATTGGATTACGAATGATTGGGTTATTTAATTCACTTGTAAGTCCCTAGTAGATGGTACTACATGTACCCATGGTCTGCAAATTAAATGTTACTAGTGGACTGCAACACTTGTGACACCCAATAAAGTAGCCTTTTGAAGTATGCCTCAAACCTGCCTCTGCAGTCTGTAGTGCAGTTTTCAACTAACATTTCGAACTGGACAAATACTATGTTTGCAAGGTCTGAACGGTCCCTTTTAATACTTATAAGCCACTCCTAAGGTAAGCCTGAACTGTTCATAGGCCAGGTTGCATTGTATATTTGAAAAGTAGGACATATGTGCTTATGTTTTACATGTCCTGCAAGTGAAAAACTCTTAAAGTTGTTTTTTACTGTCAGTCAATCTTTCCTATTGACTAACATTGGGTTACCTTATTACATTTATTAAGTGCTAGCTTAAGATTGAGAGCAGAGAGAAATTTGCTGTTCACACTCAAGTGAATTGTAATTTAAAATCATTCTTAATGGTGAAGTCAGATTTTAGTGTATAATTCTGAAAAGGTCACTTTTACAAAGTGGCATTTCTTTTCCCATCAACTGCGCTTTTGTCAGTGTCCTGGGTCACATGACTATGAATGTCTTTGCTTTTAGGGTTTATGTATTGCTTTCAGACAGCGAGACAAAGGGGGCCTATGTATGGACAGGATGGGCCATCCTGACAGCATGGCTGATGAGGGGCTGTACTCAGCCCCACTTGTACTTTATGGTTTAAATCTTTTTATTGATTTCAAAACAATCAAGAAACCAAGACCCTCGGCTCCTCAGAGACATTGCAAAAAAGACAACAAAGTCTCGTTCCATTGCTACCATTGGTAATAAGCATAGAGTGGGTCTGCCAATTGAACAAGGGAAGGGTTAGTGGAAAATAGAACCCCCCGACTCACCAGCCCACCCCTCACCCCACCCTACCCCCATCCCACCCACCCCTCGTCCTCCTGAAACTAAGAAGAAGGAAGGGAAACATGAAGGGGAACAGCCCAATGTTTAGCGACTGGTCTTACGAGTTTTCGTGGATGTGCTACTTGGGATCTGAGTTTCTGGGAGGCGAAGTAGTCGCAAGTATCGAGGACATGTCAACTCCCTAAACTCGGACACTAATAATGTCAGAAAGGGCCGCCATAGCTCGGGGGAACTCCGACCTCCTGCCAGCCAGCGTTAGTGTGAGTTTCTCCATACCCAGTACTAGCCAAAGTATCTGAAGCCAACCTGAATGTGTAGGGAGTTGGGCGGAACGCCAATGGATCAAAATATTGTGTATGGCCGCCCCTAGGGAGATCAGGATCAACCGACCCTTCCGGGACTTGAGTGGGTATGTCAGTGAGTTAGGTAAGCCCAAAAGGATATAAGATGGAAATCGTGGGAGCTGTTTTTGAAGTGTAAATCAACCTCATCAAGCACTTGAGACCAATATGGTTGTAGGTAGGTACAGCCCCAGAGAACGTGTTCTAATGTGCCCACCTCCCCACAATCCCTCCAGCAGAGGTCGCTCTGGCGTGGGTCAAAGTGGTGTAGGCATTCTGGCATATAATACCAATAAGTAACAATTTTGGTCAGCGTTTCTGTGAAGCCCATACGGTAGGATGAGTGTCGTGCCTTGTGACATATACCCTCCCATTCCCTGTGGGTCAGTGATCTCCCCAGGTCTATTTCCCAGCGTGCATGACCCGCGCTGTGCGTGTATGTAGTGTTGGCCAACAGCATTCTATAAAGATCAGAAATGATCTTCTTATCAGAGGTGTGGGTCACAAGTCACTTCTTGTAAGGAGTTAATAAACGCTGTGCCTGTGGTTTGACTTGCGGATGCAATGCCCAGTGACGGAGCTGAAGGTATTCCAGAAGTTCTGTTTCTGGTATGTCATAGTGTTCTTTGAGCTGCGGGAAAGAGATAATGCCATCTAGATCGAAAAGGTGACCCAGGAATCTGCAGGGGGAGGAGCGCCAGGCCTGGAATGCTCGAGTGTCTGTGCCCGATTTGAAGTCCGGGTTATCAAACAGTGGTGTTAGGGGCGATGGAAAAGTGGTCAGTTGCGTGGAAACGTTGGTGTGGTCCCAGGCGTCCATGATGGTGCCTGTGATAAAAGAGGCATACAGATTAGGGGGGTGGTGTGGTTTGCAGAGAAAGGGAACCCCCTCAAAGATCTGCCCGCTACAGCCTGATCCTGGAATAGCCAATGTTTCTCTGACTGCAGCCGTTGCCATTCCACCAGGTATCGGAGCTGGGCAGCGTCAAAGTATGTTTGAAGATCTGGCACCCCCAATCCCCCCTTCTCTGGTGGAGGAACTGCAACCTGATATCGGAAACGGGGTTAGCGGCCGCACCAGATGAAGCGCGATAGCTCAGCCTGGGTCTGCTGAATCCAAACTAATGGAGGTTTGAGGGGAAGGGTCTGGAAAAGATACAGGATTTGGGGAGGACTGTCATCTTAATGGCTGCAATCCTGCCCAACCAGGACATCGTGCAATGCTTCCACCTCTTCAGTTCTGTGCGTATGTGGGTGCGAAGAGAAGAGTAGTTGGCGTCAGCAGTTGCCTGAAGAGTGGGTGTTAATTGAATACCTAAGTAGGGTATTGCAGCAGATGCCCATTGCACCAGGTGTTCCTCCTGTAGAAAGACACGGGTGTGTGGGGATAAAGAGAGATCAAGAGCCATGGATTTATCCATATTGTTTTTAAACCCTGATCCTCTCGTGAATGCATCTAGCTCAATAAAGAGGGCGCGCAGGGCTGTGACCGGTTCTGATAGGGAGAGCAGGATATTGTCCGCGTAGAGACTGATGGTATGAGTGTCTCCCCCAAATTTAATCCCGGTGACGAGGGAATGCTTTCGAATTCGAAGCGCAAGAGGCTCCATGTAGAGCGCAAAAAAGAGAGGTGACAGGGGGCACTTCTGCCGCGTGCCCCTGCCGATGGGGAAGCGGGAAGACGTGTAGCCGTTGAAGCGGACTGTCGAGATCTAAACTTCTCTCCGAAACCAGCAGCCAGCAGAACCATTTCCAGATAGGGCCAGTGCCCCCATATCGAAGGCCTTCTGTGCATCAATGGCCAGGAGCATAACCTCGCCTTGGGTACGGGAATGCTTTTTCTATCACGTTCAGAATGCGTTTGGTGTTGTCACCGGTCTGCCTTTGGGAGATTAACCCGGCTTGGTCAGGCTCAACAAGTTGGGCCATGTATGGCGCCAGGCGGGCCGCTAGGATACTAGTGTATAATTTAATATCTACATTTAAGAGCGATATGGGCCTGTATGTGCTTCAGGCTGTCCTGTCCTTCCCTGGCTTCCGGATAACAACTATTGCTGCCTCCATCATCTCACCTGGAATGGTGCCGGTGTGCTCGAAGGTGTTGAAGAGATTCATCAGGATGGGTGCCAGCTGAGTGCAGAATGATTTATAAAAGGCGGCCGTATAGCCGTCCGGGCCAGGTGATTTACCTAACTTGAGACGGAAAATTGCTGAAATAACCTCCTCTGTCTGTATGGCTCTGTCTAGATAGGCAGGCTGTGACTGGGACAGGGAGGGCATGTGAGCCATGGCTATATACTCAGCACTCTGTTGAGCATCTAGGGGGTCCCCAGTATACAGGTCCGCTTAAAAATCTCGGAACACCTCAGCTATGGCTGCGTCCTCCGAGGTTGTTTCTCCCCCAGATGTGCGGATATTCTGCACTCCCTGGCCCTCCTCCCGCAGTTTATTGGCGAGGAGACGGCCACACCTATCCCCCCAGTGTAGTATGAATGACGGAGCAGGAGAGCTGCATATTCAGCTCTGTCTTGGTCTAAGGCCGCAAGTTGTTTCCTCTCAACACAAAGCTGCCACCAAGCGCGGGAGGCCCCCGTTCTCTGGTGCAATTGCTCGAGCTCCAAGACCCTCTGTATAAGTTCTGCCCTCTTACGACTCCTTTCCCGGTTCTGAGCGGAAGATATCGCTATGAATTCCCCCCGTAGGACTGCCTTTAGTGGCGTCCATTGGACCGCCAGAGAGGTGTCAGAATTAGTGTTAAGGGTGAGAAAGTTAGTGATAGCCCCTTGAATTGTTCAATCACTTTGGGTTGGTGCAGGAGGGTGTCGCGCAGCCGCCACTGCCTCAAAAGTCAGGAGGAGTGCGGTAGTTGAAAGATGCCCAGGACTGGGGAATGATCTGATAATGAAGTTGTTAAAAATGTCAGTGTCGGTTGCATAAGCCCGGAGTGAAGTGGTGCTAAGGAAGTAATCTAGGCGCGCATAAGTCTTGTGAGCCCCTGAGTAAAAGGTATAGCTAAGGGTGCGTGGATGGAAATGCCGCCATAAGTTGGAGAGCCCCAATTCACCGAGGTGCGTCTGTCCTGCTTGTGTAAGCATGCCTATCTGTCTCCTCCGTTGACATGAACGGTCTAGAACATTATCAAATACAATGTTAAGGTCTCCCCCCAGCAACAAGTGTCGGTCTGAAGCTGTGGCTGCCTCGCATAGGGCGGTAAGGAGAAACTGGACCTGCCCTTCATTGGGTGCATATATTGACCCAACAACAAGTGTCATACCCCAACTGAGAACTGGTATGTGAGTAGGCGGCCCTTAATCTCAGCTTTTTTTCTGCACTGCCTTACCAGTGAAGGAACGGGAAACCAGTATGTCTACTCCTGCAGATTTGGAGGTGCTAGAGGAAAACAGCTGCGTGGGGAAATACTTGGACTGTAGCCTGTGATGGTCTTTAGAAAGAAGGTAAGTTTCCTGAAGGAGGCCGATGTCTGCCTTGGACTGTTCTAAGAAGTTTAGCACTGCTCTGCACTTCATTGGGTTGTTCAAACCACTCACATTAAGAGTAAGAACCTTGAGGGAGTCATACAACATCAGTGAGACACAAAGGGACTATAATGCTGTACATGTAGCAAGTTTCAATGTGCGGTGGGAGATATGGGGGCCATCTACCAGGTTGTGAGAGGAAGCATAGCAGAGGGATAGCTGGGGGAGGCGGATGAGGGAACCCAAACCCCTCCCCCCCCCAAAAAAACCATGAACAAATCGAAAATTGTAACTAAGAACAAAAAACCCAGTCTATGTAGGAAAACAGAGTTCTGGAAAAAGTGTCCGCCCTCCCGGAGTAGTCGGGAAGTCGTCGTAGGTGGGCTCATGGTGTGGGCAAGGGTGGCGGTCCGGATCCTCCCGCCGCCCACCATAGATCAGAGAGCCACCACCATGGATGAACAGGCGACAAGAGCTCACTCGAACTCGGTGCTCAGAACGGCCAGGGCATCAGCAGCAGAGGTGAGAGCCTCCACTTGGCCCTTCGCTATGTCCTGTTTGTTCGACTTTCGAAATAGTCGTTGGGGTCGCTGCCACCCCGAGGGTGACGTTTCCAGTTCTGATTCGTTGCCCTGTCGTTCATCCTCCTCATGAGGCACCGCCAGGCCCAGCAGTTGGCAAGTGTCCACGAGGGAGCGCATCTGGAGTAGTCTGCCATTGAAGCGGAAAATGAGGCGGAACAGGTGCCCCCAGGAGTAAGTGATGTTCTGTTGCCTAAGATGTTCTGTCACAGGGCGGAACTGCCTTTGGCGCTGCAGCCTGAGCAGAGCCAAGTCCTGGTATAACACTGGAGAGTCGCCTTGATAGGAGATGGGGTGAATGGATCTAGCCTTAGCAAGTATGGCTTCTTTGGTTTTGAAGTCCTGCAGACAGACAAGGATGTCAGCAGGTGGGGCGTTGGCGCTCCAGGGGGGCCGACTCTGTGCGCCCTATCCAGTAGTGTCAGCCGGAGCTCCCAGAATATGGCGGAAGAGACCTTCAGTGAAAGCAAAGAGGTCCTTGGTGTCGTCTGATGGCTTCACCCCCCATATCCTAATGTTGTGCCGCCGTGACCTGTTTTCCAGACCCTCCAGATGTGTTTGCATATCGAGGTGCTGATCCTGTAGTCGGATAATCTCCTGTTGGAGCATGGTCCCCTCCGTCGACACGTTATCGCTTCTGCTCTCCAGGGTCGCTACTCGCTCCCCCACACTGTCCACGTCTTTGCGGATTTCCCGCATCTCGGCGGTCAGCTTCATTTTTACAGATTGTATGTCGGACCAAAGGGTGTTAAAGGGCGACTCTAGAAACGTTTTAGTAATAAGTTCATCTCCGGCCTCTGGCCGGACCTTGAGAGTCGCCATCTGGGATGAAGCGGCTGGGAGGTTAGAGGCAGAAGAGGCTTTCTCAAAAAGTAATTTTAATGACTTCTGTTTCCTCGTCCTGACAGAGGACATGGTCGTGGGGTCTTCTGTAAGGCGTCAGTATCAGGAGAGTATTAGCGCTAATCTCACGTGCGAGAGCAGTCACCAAGTTCTGATCCCGGCTACGATCCGGGGAAGGGGGCACAGTCCCACGTCTCGTAATCGCCTGGAGTACCCCACAGATGTTCAGACTCGAGACAAAGGGCTTACCCCCTCCAGTGCCTGCCTCTAAGCGCGGATGGTCCTCCGTAGGTGACCAGTGAAAGAGTCATCCTGTATCCAGCCAGGTCTGTAGGATGGCGCTGCTGCAATAGGAGACCCGGCCCAGTTCAGGGGGTCCCAGGGGTCCCAGGGGTCGCCACGCCACCACGCGGCCCACTTAGAGCATCCGCCCCTTCCTCTCCACCAACGACAAACTGCTCCCCTTCGCAAGTCCAGGCTGAGGCCAAAGTCAGTAGGGCCGCACTCCTGTACCACCTCCGGGTGCTCCAGGGAGGGACCAAATCAGGAGAATGCGGATTGCGCTGGGCCCGAGGAAACGTAGAATGTCTACGCAAACAAAGGTGGTCTCCACGGGCCATCCGAGCAGAAAGGGCCACTCCCTGGTCTACTGTAGGGGCCCCGGGCTCCGTGCGCCAAGCGGTGGAATCGCACTCCAGTCCCTTCGCGGCGCTCCTCCGATGGGGGCCTCTCCTGACCCGCCATGAGTCCCGGCACCGCGCAACGCTCCTTACCGCTCCGACTAGTCCTCCGGGGCCAGGCCTGCATGTCGCCTCTGCCACAGCGCTCCCTTCGCAACTGCGGCTCTGGCAGTTTCTAATGGGCGGGAGTTGCCAAAGTGGATGCAGCACATTCCAGCGAGGCCACCATCTTCATCCACCTTACAACAATGGAGGCCACTCCGATCGCGGCCTGCAGCGCACTGGGCAGGCCAGCGCCCCTAGGGAAGCGCAGTACTCCTTCGGCTGTCTCTGCTCCCAGGGCTGGCCCAGCCACTGCAATCGACTCTCTGGCTGGCCGCCGCTTCAGCCACAGAGGCTCAGCAAAGTCACAGCCAGCATGGGGAGGAAGAGAGGTTCAGCCCCACCTCGGTCTGCAGCGTTAAATCCGGCGATGCACCAACAGGCCCAGCAAAGTCCGGGACGGGCGCCCGCCGCCAGCCACACCAGCTTCCAGGGAGCTAGAATGGGAACATCCGTGCGGGCTGAGGTAGCGGACCCTCCACTCCGCTGCTCTCACGTCGGGCAGAGGCCGGTGCTGGGGAAGCCTACCTCGGCAGACCCCGTCACGGGTTGCCCCTGTCTTGAGGCCTCCTCCGAAGCTGAGTAGGGCGCTTCCCTCGACGCGGTCAGCGGAAGCCAGCAACAGACCCCCCGGGTCAGAAGGTAGGAGCGGGACAAGGGCATGTTCCGCTGCAAAATGCCGTGGTCACCGGCTCTCTTAGGTGCTGTTAGCCGCTATAGATGGTGGGCGGCATCCTACCTCGCCGCCATCTTAGCCACGCCCCCCTCACTTGTACTTTAAAGTACTTGCCTAGAGCACACACACTTCCTTGCTGCTTGAAGGACTCATTACTGTGGGGAGAAGGAAGGCTACTCAGAGTGACTCCAAGGTCAGGAGGCTGAATTGTGTGAGCGACAGGGACACAACAAGCTTACAGATGCCTTCCTAGGTGCAGCTGACCAGCTAAACCTGGACTTGCTTGGACCTGTCAGAGCCGTGCTGGTGGCCTCTGCTTGAGTGAATCCTGATCCCCAGGAGGTGCCCTCAAGGTCCAATACCCTTGGCTGGAATCAATGGAAGAGCTTCCAAGAAGAAAGAGGCGTAACTCTTGAAGTTGGGCTCGTCATGACTGTGAATGGACCCGTTCACACCAAAACTCTACCGCCAAAAACATCTAGCATGACACTCCTGTGAGACCTGCAGTTTGCATTGACATAAACCGTCCACGACGACTGGCAACATGAGACCTGCTATTTGCTACAGCAACGAGAGCCTGTGATGCTCTAGTGCTAACTGGATCTTTGTGCTCCAATAGTGACCGCCCGTCATTCTCAAACTGCTCCTCGCGCCTAAAGCCTCCTCCTCACAACCTCCTCCAACACAAACAAAACTCTTCGCTCTGGACTGAAGAAGCTAACTTTTCAGTGGGACTAACCTTGTCTCTATATCCGATCTGCCTGGGGTCCTCGCTAACATGAAGCTGCTGCTCCTCATGTGGACTTGGAATTAGAACAGGTGAACTCTTCTCTGGGACGAACCTGGTCCCTGAATCAGTCCTGCACTCCATTGTCGGCGATCGTGAATTGCGAGTGGAGTTTTGTTCTTTTAAGTGACTTTTCACCCGAAAATTTAAAATTGGATATTCTTGGTTGTACTGCTTGGATTCTTGTTGTTCTGGTATCATTTGTATTTATTACAATGTACTCTATTTCTCTAAATAGTTTTTTTTCCTTGTGTTTTCATATTTTTACTGTTTATGTGTTTCTTACACCATTGCAATGCTGTACATATGTGGTCACTGAAAATCCTGTTAAAGAAGAGTTATGGTTATTTTTGCTCATATAAAATTAACATATGTTAATGAAAATTGCAGAAATTCCCATAAGAAACAAAAACTTAAACAGCATCATTAGTATGAGGCAAAATCTCAAAAACCTAAAAAAAAATTACATTTTCCAGTTCTTGTAAGCTGATCTCCCAGCATGACGTTCTCATAACCTCACAAAACATCTATGATTACATTTCAAATGGCATAATTGATGAGATTACATATGACAATACTGATGAAATCATCAACAAAATTAAACTCATAACATCACATGAGAAAATGCATATAATTTTTTAAGACATTGTGTGAGGTTTTTTACCCTCCCATATAGTTCACTAAGAATGGCGTTTATCACCTACAGTCTGTTGGTTTCACCAAATTTACATAAGTGAGTTATCAAACTGGCTTCAGTTCAGCTATTAATTTGTTTAATATCAATCAATCAAATTATTTGTAGAGCGCACTAATCACCCGTGAGGGTCTCAAGGCGCAGAACGGGAGTGGGGGTGCAGCTACTGCTCGAACAGCCAGGTCTTGAGAAGTTTCCTGAAGGTCAGCAGGTCCTGGGTCTGCCGCAGCTATGTGGGGAGGATGTTCCACGTCTTGGCTGCAAGGTAGGAGAATTACCTGCCACCGGTGGAGGTCCTGTGGATGCACGGGACGGCAGCAAGGGCGAGGTCGGCGGAGCATAGCTGGTGATTTGGTGTGTAGAAGGTGAGACGCTTGTTGAGGTATGCTGGTCCGGTATTGTGTAGTGCTTTGTGGGCGTGGGTGGGGAGCTTGAAGGTGATCTTCTCCTTGACTGGGAGCCAGTGCAGGTCCTTCAGGTGGACAGTGATGTGGCTGTGGTGGGGTATGTCGAGGATGAGGCGTGCGCAGGCGTTCTGTATGCGTTGGGAGTCTCTTCTGGAGTTTGCCTGTGGTTCCTGCATAGAGGGCGTATTGAAATCAAACAAATAGGAAATACAGGTCAGAGAAAATGAAAAGCAAAGGTGGGAGGGCAACAAAAGCTGGGCCAAATAATAAGCAATCCGATCCAGGACCTTTCAACAAAAGCAACCCCATCTCCATAGATTGCGAAACACAAAGGGAATGAAGGCACGATGACCTCCCAAATTTAAAGTGACAGCATCAAAAAGGAACCCTCGCCAGAACTAAGGGAGAAGCTATGGAAGGGACAACAAGACAGAAGCTAAACTAGGAGTTCATTGTCCAGTAGAGGGGTGACATAACATCACAGCCAAGGAATCAAACAGGGGGTCGCGGGAAACATGGTCCAAACCGAAGTGAAACCCCCACCCCGCATAAAGGAAACATTCCGCACAGCGACAATATAAATATACTTTGCAATAGACAAAACAAAGAACATTATACAACAATAAAAAGAAAGGAAGAGAAACAAAAGAGAGGTGAGGACAGAAAGATAGAGAAGAAAGCAGTTAGGAGTGCGTTCCCCCAAAAGGGGGAAGGAAGGGAAAGGGGTTCGAAGGAGGATGAGCTATGTGGAGGGAGTCAGGGGGGAGGGCCATGGCCCAGAGTGGAGGCCAGTGGTTGCAAGGTCAAAAGGGTCCACCTGACCGTTCAAGCAGGTTATTCCAGATAGGCCGGTCTCTGACCCCGAGAGAAGGGTTCCAGAGGGTCTTCGAACAACTGCAGGGCCCGCAGTCAAGGGGGCATCAAGCGAGATTGTTAAAGTTTAGTAAAATAGTGTATAAGTGGATGCTAGATGCGGTCAAAATGAGTGTCGGTGTGAGTGAGGAGAGCCGTGAGTAGCTCCAAGAACATGACATCCCACAGCTGGAGAAACCAAGCAGCAATAGGAGGAGGGTGGGGTCACTTCCAGCAGGAGGCAATGGACTGTTGTGCCGCTCCCAATAGATGAAGAATTACGTACCAGTCCGCCGAAGTCATGACCTTCAGCGCGCCGGGTCGAATGCCCAGAACCGCTAGAGACGGGGTAGAGGGAATCAGGAACCCCATCACCTCTTTAAAGTGACTGGGGACCTCCTTCCAAAACAAGGCAAGACCACCAACTGTGCAAGAAGTCTCCTCTATCCGTCTGGCATCTCCAGCAAAGTGGAGGGGTGTTTGGGAACATCTGATGAAGACAGGTAGGGGTATAATACCATCACGTAATCAGTTTATTTGCAGATTTACGCTGAGGCGTGCTATGCTACACCTTGGTGATGTCCCTCCACAAGTGAGCCCACTCCTCCGGGGAGATGTCAGCGGTCAAATCGGAGGCCCCACGCGTCTGGTAGCCATGAGGCAGAAGCTGTTGAGAGTGCTGAAGAACAGGGTAGGTATTGGAGGTTTGTCCCCTGGACCTCTCAAATCTACGAACCAAGGACTCAAAGGGGGTGAGCTGCCGAGTCACATCCTGGGAATACATGGGGGAACTAAGCCAGTGACGCAATTGATAAGTATTGCAGTCACGCGTTGTCTGACAGATGAAAAAATCATTTGCACTGGTCAAAGGTACGGAGGGCAGTGCCCTGGACAAAATCTTGGAGAACTCGCCGACCCTCTACGGTCCAAGCCACAAAAGCCTGAGGCTGCAAGGCCGAAGGGGACGCAGGATTGCGCATTTGAGGGGTATTGGGGGAAGGGAATGTCGTAAGGCCCCGGGGTACCGCCAGTCTATCCCATATCTCCAAGACCATTCTTGTTGGAGTCCCTATGTAGGCACTGAAAGGGCGGGCCTCTCGCGGGAAACAGGCTAACTTCCACAAGGGTCTTCAGACCACCGCCTAGTCCATATGATACCAGTGTTTCTCGCTTTCAGGGACAATCCATTCCGATATAAACCGGAGGTGACAAAACCAATAATCTTCCAATAAATTGGGGCAGGCAAGGCCACCAGAGATCTGGAAAGCATGAGTATTTTATGAGAAGAGCGGGGGTGGGATTTCCCCCAGATGAATTTGGTAAAATCGCATTGTATGGCCTGGATATCAGCGTGTGGTATTGGAGTAGGTAGAGACTGGAACAGGTAAAGGCCGCTAGGAAGGAGGGACATTTTACTGGCCCTCCCATCTACGCATCTCCACGCGAATAGATTTCCAATATCTAGGCCAATTAGATGAGGACCAAGTTGCGAGCGTAGGAGTCCGATCCAGGCCCAAGTAGCGAATCGACTCGTCAGTCCATTGCACCGGGAGCAGGTCCCGGACCCCAGAAGCGCAGCTACTGCAGGGAGAGAGGTTGACGGGGAGGACAGACAGAAGAAGATCATCAGCAAAGAGGGAAGCTTTATGCTCAGTGACCCCCCCATAGGGATACCCCGTATATCCTGGATGCAGAGTATGGCAATAGCCAGGGGCTCGACGACAAGAGCGAATAATAAAGGAGAGAGCGGGCACCCCTGACGAGTGCCTTGGTGGATAGAGATAGGAGCAGTGGTGGAGCCATTGAAACGAATGTGAGTGGTAGGCTTCCCATAGTGGGCCATCAGTATACAAATAAACCCAGGTCCCAAGCCAAACTGTTGGTGAACCGCCCGGTTAAAGCCCCAGTCCTTGCGATAAAACGCTTTCTCAGCATCGAGGGAGACCAGGCAGGCAGGGATAGCTCTGATACGTGACTTTTCTACTAAGTGGGCAATCAAATGGATATTGTCCACACCTTGACTGTGGCGGATAAACCCTACTTGATAAGGGTCGATAAGGCCCGGTAGGTGAGCCTTCAAGCGATTTGCCAAGATTTTGGTGAATATCTTGGAGTCTTTATTTAATAGGGCAATGGGGTAGGAGGCTAGCAGGGTCGGATCTTTGCCATGCTTGGGGACAAACATTATCTCCGCCTCATTCATCGTAGGAGAGAGGCTCGAATGATCAGTTAAGCTGTTAAAGAGATGGAGCAAGTGATCCTGCAATTGCGGGTAGAAGACCTGAGAAAAAGCGACCGGCAGGCCATCTGGGCCCAGGGCTTTGCCCGTCAGGAACTGTTTTAATGCATTAGCAATTTCCTCGTGGGAGATAGGCTCATCAAGTAACTTTGTAAAATAGGGATCAATAGGGTCCAAGGGACAAGAGCCAAGGAATGCCCCAACCGAAGGACAAGGATCATGAGCATAAATATCGTTATAAAAGCCAATCAATGTATGGCCCTTGTCCGACTCCGAGATAGCCCAGGAGCTGTTGGGCCACTTGAGCTTCGCGATGTGGGATCGGGCAGTCTGGGTCCACCCACGTAGAATTTTTGTTTAGGATTAACAAGGAGCCGCTCTGCCTTATTAGTACCATGTAAGCGCCGTGGACCACGTAGGGCAGCAAGGCGCTGCTTGTTGGCGAGGGAGGGACAGGCATGATCTTTATGTTCCAAGTCTTTAATATCCCGAGAGAGTGTTGACTCGACCAGACGTGCCTCCCTGGTCCGGGCAATGGAGATTGATGTGATAACCCCCGAACAGTGGTATGAAGGCATCCCAATGGGCCTCCTCTGGAGTAACAGTACTCTTACAAAAAAGGCCTCAATCTCCTTGCCACATCCACCGGGTCCCGGAGGGCCTAGGGGGGGAGATGCCACTGAGGGAGGGGATCACCACGGGCGGCAGGGGATTAGAGCGTGAGCAAAACATGCGCATGATCGGAAATGGAAATATCTGAAATTTCAAACCAAACCGAGGTCGGTAATGGCATCTTGTAATAACGCTGACATTGCCCCAGCAACTTGGTGCGCCTGCGCAGTACGATCCCGCTCAGGGTCCCAAACCAAATTAAAGTCGCCTCCAAGGACAACAGGAGTAGAAAGGGAGCGAAGGAGAGCCCCAAGTTGTAAGCACAAGAACGCATCCTGTTTCTGATTGGGGCGCATACATTGACAAAAGTGCAGGAGCCCCAACCCCAAACCATGTGGACCTTAAGAAATCTCCCACCCTCATCGGCCACACACCTGGGGGTCACCTCACGCCAACCGGACTTGAAAAAAATGGCTACTCCACTAGGTTTGGACAGGGAGCATGCCCAGAACTGGATGGGGTAATTACGGTGGGACATTAGGTGGGTATCAAAGGTAAGTAAGTGAGTCTCCTGTAAGAAAACGACATCAGGATCATGCTGGAGTAGATAGCGCCATACCTGCTGACACTTGTTAGGGGCGTTGAGCCACTTCACATTGAGAGAGAGGTACGCGTCATGGTGCAAGTGGGGAAAGACATCGCACCCAAGCCACCCCGCCAGAACCCAGAACATCCCAGACCCCAAAACCAGCTAGGCGCATTTCAGTGGAGCCAAGGAAGACACCCCCCAATGCCTGGAAGAAAGCAGCCCACCAAGGTCGCACAGGGGAAGAGAAGAAACAAGTTGTCGAGAACTGTGGCAAAGAGAATGGAAAAAGAACATGAGCAGAGGGCCAGCTGACCCCCCCATAGTTGCCAAGAACTCCTCCATACACCCCCAAAGAGATGCAGTGACAGAGCCTCCGGCAAAGGCACAACCGAAGAACTGTATTGGGAGAAAAAAAGAAAGAAAAAGAATAAAGAAAAAAATGGACAACTGGGTGAAGTCAATGTAGAGTCTATTCGGAACAGCCCACTATCTCGAAGGCAGGCCATTCCGGAGAAGTCACTCTCCTGTGGGACTCTGGAGAGGGGGGGCGGCAGACACACTGGAGGTGGAGAGTCTCTGACATCAGCATCCTGTGGAAAAGCGAACAAAGCAAGGATTAATCTAGTCACCAGGCCCGGGCTGGGAGGACTGGCAGGGCTGGGCCAGAGGTAAAGACATAGTGAGGAACATCATGTACCAGAGGGCAGCTAGTTTCTAATAGATGGGGAGCCGCTCAAGGAACGAATGTGGCTAATGAGATCCTGCTTGGCTTGCGATGATTCAGGTTCCCTCGAGAGGCATCTGGACCATTTTTGCCGGAGTGCGCCCGCAGGGAGTGTGCAAGAAGACGTGAGGTCATCACTGTCAGAGTCCACAGGGAGATGGAGGAGGCGCTGTACCTCCTGTAAGGACTGAATAGCTTGCCGTCTACCTTCCCAGGTGAAAATCAGAGCAAAAGCATTGCCCCATTGATATTTAACCACAAGGTCCCTCAATTTATCCGACACTGGCTTGAATTTCTTCCTTCGGTGGAGCGTAGAAGGTGCAAGGTCTTGAAAGATTTGTATGGAGAGTCCATTATAGGAGACCGATTTCTAAGGATGGCTTCTTTGTCCGCAAAGAAGTTGACTTGTGTGATGATGTCCAAGACAAAGTTAGGACGGTTGCGGGGGTCAGGTACACAATGCGCTCGATCAAGCATGGGCGGCGAAGTGCCCTCGCTCTACCGAATGGCATGTAGGAGGTCTGCTGTGCACGTTAAGATGTCTTTCCCTTCCGTTCCCAATCGAACAATGTGTAGATTGTTCCGCCGAATGCGGTTTTCCAAATCCCCCTGCTTCAACTGTAGGGTATTATTTTGGTCTTCAAGTTTGGTTACCTTCTTCCAGAGGCCCTCAAGATCCTCCGTCCTGGCATCCATCGTGCGTTCAAGACCATCAACCCTGTTGCCTGTCTTAGTGACCTCTCTTCAGATGTCTTGCAGTCCTACCGAAGGGAACCAATTTCAGTCTTAATTTCTTGCGGGAAAATCGACATATAGGCCTAGGTGATTGGCACCTCTGAGGCGGATGACCCAGAGGGTGCCAAAGAAGCGGTAGGGTCCTCCTGCATATGTGTTTTGGACCAGAGGGAGGTTACTGGATTCTTGAGGGCAGCCACAGAGTAGGCCTCTTTATTACCCCTGTGCTTATGAGGCATGACTATGCAGAGCAGAAAAGACAAGGGCCCAGCAAAGGAAGATCAAGGCTACTCCAGCCAGTGGCGGGACCTGGGATGAGCGGCAACGAGATACCATAGAATCAGAGACCCACTCAGCAAGGAGGTGGCTTAAGTTGCATCACACAGGTTGTAAACGGACACAAAGGGCCTCCGAATGCGCAGGGGCAAGGACAGCAGGGGGGCCACAGGCAATCGAACCCCACCAGGCAGGAGAAGAGTTTCCAATCAGCAACAGGAAAGGGCTGTCAAACTCACAAAGGAGCAGGGTCTACCCAGAGGCAGGCTCTGCTGTCCCGCAACACCATGGGGGCCACCAACTAGAAGCCAAGCCAAGCAGGACAGGAAAGGGGGCCACGTGAGATGGAGAGGCACAAAAAGTCACTGGACCCCTTCCAAGGGCCTCACAAGCAGCGAGGCAGCACCCAGCTCGGCGCAATCTTCCTAAGAGTCTGGATGTCACTAGGGACCCCATAGGCTAATACTCCGGCAGCACGGGGCCCAGGGATAAAGAGAGTCAAGCCAGGCGGTGTCAGACGGGCCTCCGAAAAGTGGAAGAAAATTCAGTGACAGTGACAGTAACAGTAGCAAATGGATGAATGTAGTGCATTGCATTGTGTAACATTTATCTCTTATCAACGTCATGTCTCCTTAGGTAACATCTACACTTATGATGATATCAGAGGAAAAGACTAACTCCATCTTAAGTTGGGAATCTGTGGAAAAACACCATCATGGAAATGACCATATCTAAGTCTAGCCACATCTACCTCTTTCAACATGAGAAAAATCCCGCTTTGACATCTCCCTTTCCTTACAATCTTCCACAAACTAACTGACGCTCTTCTTTGTCAGTGATCTACGCATGCCGTGTAACACCACTTCATATGACCACTAGTGCGTAAATGATGATGTAGTCTGGGTGGTGCAAACACCTAGCCAAGTACCAAGCACTAAACCCAGAGATGTGTAGCTTCACCATGTGGCGAGCATAGAACCTAAGTATAGGTAGTCTGCTTTCAAGTACACACCACTTCAAGTAAGTATCTGGCACAGATGCACAAGTTACTTACCTTCGGTAACGATATATCTGTAAGAAACAGTAGTTAGTGTTAGATTCCTTACCTTAGAATATCCCCAGGCGTCGGAGGGATGCAAAGGCGGAAAGAAGGTGGGCAAGGTGATGGACTGCCCGATATGAAAGGCTGTAACCACCTTGGGCAGGAAAAAAGGACGAGTCCTCAGAACAACTTTGTCCGGATGGAGAGAGAGGAAAGGAGGCTTAGAAGACAGAGCCTGGAGCTCCCTCACTCTCCTGGCAGAGGTGATGGCAACCAGGAATGCAGTTTTAAGAGTCAGAAGATGAAGAGGACTGTTATGAAGTTGCTCAAAGGGAGCGCACATCAGATATATCAGTACGAGGTTTAAGGCCAACTGAGGCATCACGAAGGGAACAGGAGGGAACATGTGTGTGATGCCTTACCTTAGAATATCCCCAGGCGTCAGACTGGATCCTGAAGTTTTAGTCAGCAGTACCCTTGCGTGTCGGTAGGCGTCGTCTGCGGCTCCGAGTCCGTCGTCGTGATCGCTGGGATGATGTCGGAGTATTTAGATGCCGCCCTCGCTCGCTGATGTCAGTTCTGTACATAGCTTTCCGGCCAGGAACGCAGAGCCATGCAAGAATCCGACACTGGTGCCATGAAACTAGGGTCCTAAAAGGGATGTCCTTAACCCTAGATATCGGTTCGCAGAACAGGGAGGATGGGCGGGGAGGTAAGGAATCTAACACTAACTACTGTTTCTTACAGATATATTGTTACCGAAGGTAAGTAACTTGTGCATCTGAAAGAAAGAGGTTAGTGTTAGATTCCTTACCTTAGAATAGATACACCAGCAATACCAACCCCGGTGGTGGGTCTGCGAACCAAGTTCACACCAGAAAGTCCTTGAGAACGGAACGGCCGAAAAAGCCATCTCTACGGACTTGGCTGTCCAGGCAGTAGTATCTAGCAAACGTGTGCAGCGAGGCACTCATAGCTGCCTGACAGATATCCTGCAAGGGGACTTCCCGACCCAGGGGAGTAGTAGGTGCCGTGGCCCGAGTGGAATGGGCGCGCAGCCCCACAGGAGGCTCCTTTATCGCCAAGGAGTAACAAACCTTGATGTACAAAACAACCCACCGAGAGATGGTCCGCTTGTGCACCGCCCGTCCCTTCTTAGCACCCACGTAACCAACAAAGAGCCTATCGTCCACCAGGAACTGGCGTGTGCGGTCTAGATAGAAGGAGAGCGCACGTTTTGGGTCCAGACGGTGGAGCCTCTCTTCCTCTTTCGAGGGAAACAAAGGCGGAAAGAAGGTGGGCAAGGTGATGGACTGTCCGATATGAAAGGCTGTAACCACCTTGGGCAGGAAAAAAGGACGAGTCCTCAGTACAACTTTGTCCGGATGGAGAGAGAGGAAAGGAGGCTTAGAAGACAGAGCCTGGAGCTCCCTCACTCTCCAGGCAGAGGTGATGGCAACCAGGAATGCAGTTTTAAGAGTCAGAAGATGAAGAGGACTGTTATGAAGTTGCTCAAAGGGAGCGCACATCAGATATGTCAGTACAAGGTTTAAGGCCAACTGAGGCATCAAGAAGGGAACAGGAGGAAACATGTGTGTGATGCCTTTCAAGAATCTATTTATAACAGGGGACTTGAAAAGAGAAGGCTGATCAGGAAGCCTTAAGAAGGCTGAAATGGCAGAGAGATAGCCTTTGATAGTGCCCAGAGAAGAGCCCTGCTGGGCAAGAGAAAGAAGGAAGAGGAGAACCTCTGAAAGGGGGGCTGAAAGTTGATCCACAACCTTTGCTGTGCACCATGCCACAAATTTGTTCCACCTGCAGGCGTATACCCATTTTGTGGAGGGACGCCTTGCTGCCAGAATCACGTCACAGACAGCAGGAGGCAAGTCAAATGGTCTCAACTGCCGCCGCTCAATCTCCACGCATGTAGGTGGAGACTGGAGAGGTTCGGGTGGAGGACCGTCCCCTGCTGCTGCAACAGAAGGTCCTCCTGAAGAGGCAGATGAATCAGGAGATCGACTGACATGCTGAGTAGCTCGGGATACCAGTATCTTCGTGCCCAGTCCGGAGCCACAAGGATGACTTGGGCCCGGTCTCGCCTGATCTTCTTCAGCACTCTGGGCAGAAGTGGTATAAGCAGAAAGGCGTACAACAAACCGCAACTCCACTCGTGACGAAAAGCGTCTCCGAGCAAGTGCCGCCTTGGTATTTCCAACGCGCAGAACTGATGACATTGAGCGTTCTCTTCGGTGGCGTATAGAACTAACCAAGGGTCTCCCCACTGCTGAAAGAGACCTTGTGCCACGTGCGAGTTCAGACGCCATTCGTGATCCATCATGCACCGGCGGCTGAGCTTGTCCGCCCTGGCGTTCAGGGAACCTGCCAGATGTTAAACCACCAAGGTGACGCCCTGGTGTTCCAGTCATGTCCAGAGGCGCGGAGCCTCCTGACAAAGGGTCGACGACCCCACTCGGCCCTGTTTGTTGCAGTACCACATGGCGGTGGTGTTGCCCGTGAACACCTGCACAACACTTCCGCGGACAGAGAGAAGGAATGCCTTCAGTGCAAGTCAGATCCCGCAGCTCCAGAAGGTTGATATGGAGCCGGGACTCCGCAGGAGAATAGAGGCCTCTGATCTCCACCTCTCCCTTGTGGCCCCCCCATCCCAGGAGGGATGCATCCGTCACTACTACGTGCCCCGGGTGGGGAAGGGAGAGGGATCTGCCGCTGACCCAATTGCGGTTCGTGAGCCACCACTGCAACTGACTCGCAGTGCCCTGCGAGATCAGGACGTGGTCTGACAGGTTGCCTTGATGCTGTGCCCACTGAAACTTCAGATCCCACTGCAGAGCCTGCATCAGTGTTGAGAACAGTTTCTTCCCAAACTGATCAAACCTTTTGGATTCCCAATCTGGAAGAGCAGTCGGGAATGCGGTCTGGGAGGTAGAGGCCTGGTTCACTAGGCTCTCAGGGGTGGGGTGAACGGACAGAAAGTGAGGGTCACCCGGAGCCGGGCGGTGGCGTCGGGCCACGTTCCGATCCACAGGGGGCACTGTGGAGAGCTGGGACAAGGTGCCCATCAGAATGTCTGTGAGGGCTTCATTAAACGGCAGCATAGGCACTGAAGAGCTTACTGGCGGCTGAAGAACCTCGGTGAGGAGATTAGTCCTCATGGCGGCCACAGGGAGCTCAAGAAGCAAGGCCTTGGCTTCCCTGCGCAACACCACACCATAAGTGGCACCCTCCTCCGTAGCCACGGGGGGAGGAGAGATGAACCCAGATGAACCCAGTGTCGGGCGATGTGTCCAGACCACTGGCCTCCCCCAACTCCTCTGCTCAATCCTGACTTAACTGGCACTTCCAGTCCTCCCCTTCATCCGTGTCCTGTAAAACAGGCAAAAATGACGGAGCCGGGTCATAGATGAATTGCTCACCGACCGACGCCAGACCCGGACCGGGGCTGAAACCGGGGGCGGCGGCGTCCGGAGACGGCGCCGGGAGTGACACCAATGGGGTCGGCGGCAGCATAGGAGTCGTAAGGTCAACCGGGATCCAGGCCTGGATCCCCCTGGGCCCTGCGGCATCGATACCGAAGTCGACGACGGCGCCGGGGCCGAAGCCGCTTAGGCCCGAGGTTGGGTCTGCGGGACCCGAAGGCGCGCCGGCAGGCCTCAACGGAGGGAAGTGAGTCCTCGTGGCCATGAGGAAGTCACGCATCTCCTCCGGCGTCGCGTGCAGTCCAGGGACCTGAGGGTATGGGACCGGATGCGAACCCGCGGCTCCGATGGAGCCGCACACTTGATGTCACTCGAACCTTCAGTTGCGTCGTGCGACCAGCGAGGGGAGTCAGAACAGCGATAAAGCCTCTTCGACTTCTTCTTTCTCAACTTACCGGAGGACTTAGAACCCGACGAGTGGTGGCGACTCGACGAGCATTGCTGGCTGCCTCTCCGCGACCGGGACCTCGAGCGGAGCGGAGCCAACTGCAGGATCTCGAGGAGCTTACGGGACCGCTCCTGCCTAGCTTTCGAGGTCAAGGCCTGGCAGTCTGGGTACGACTTGTCGTCGTGGTCGGCCCGAGGCAGTAGAGACACCGGCAGTGGGGGTCAGTCACCGACATTAGGCAGTTACGGGCGTCGCACAGCTTGAACCCGGGCATCACTACCGGCACCAGGAGTCGATATCGACCCGAAAAGAACAGCCAAAAATAGGCCAAAAAGTTAGTCAAAAAGTGACTTGGGTAACTGCTTTTCTCGAATCTGCGCTTGCTGGTGTTGAAAAAAGAAGAACTGATGTCAGCGCGCGAGGGCAGCGTCTAAGTACTCTGACAACGTCATCCTGGCGATCACGATGCCGACGACGGACGCTAAGCCGCAGTCCACGCCTACCGACGCGCAAGGGTACTGCTGACGAAAACTTTCCGGATCCAGTCTGACGCCTGTGGATATTCTAAGGTAATGAATCTAACACTAACCTGTTTCTTTCAGATGTAATATTATTCCCCTCTGCAATAGCTTTGGGTTTTTAAGCATACCACTGGGAAAAATAATTAGCCAACAGGGGAATATGAACTGAAGAGTCATCTTCTGAAGAACCCGGATTAGATGGCTAACCTTTCCAAAGAATCTGAAATTGAAGATGGCCCCAGATAGGAAATGTTAGAATCATGACACATATGCAGCACATCAAGCTATATTGCTTTAGTATGAATAAAATTAGCCTGTTGACTGAAAGACAACTTATTTGATCATACAAAAGCTATCTTAAAGATGATTCCGCTCACTCCCTTGGACTCGTTTGCTCTTCAGTCATCGTAACACATTTTAATAAAAAGGATTGAACAGTTCCAGCCACAGGATGAGAGGGAACTACTGGCTGAACATTGATAAGTGACTCATAAGGATGACACTATAAGACATCAAGCAGATGTTCAATGAAGTTGTGCTGTAAAAAGAACAACGTCCATCTAGTTTTCTGACAGTTTCTACAATGAAGGTTTCATAAAAACCGCATATTCAAATGATAAGCCTGAATTTCAAAAGGTTCCCTGGAGGCAAACAAACGATGTCTTTTTTCAGTACAAACTATCAGCAGCAGCAGGGGAAGCAGGAATGAGGACAGTAAAGGCCTACTTTTTGAGGCAAAAACAAAAATAATTAAGCAGTTAAATATATCGAATTTTTGAAAAAGAATATTTTCTTTGTCGAAAAAAATACTTTCTGTCATTGATACAGCCCGACCCCACGTTAGAGAATCGATTGACCAACCAGAGTTAAACGCTGCTCAAAACGGAACTAATGTCTGGAGACACAAGACGAAACCTATCTGCGCTATACTCAGTGCTTAATTTGTAAAATAATGTGTGCAGCTTGAGCAGCATTTAAATCGGGTAGGTCAATCGATTCTCTAACCGTCCTGGGAAGGGGGTCGCAGATTCTGTTGGAGCGTGCAGCAGTTCCTGGCGTCAGGCTGATTGAGGCCGGGTGATCACGGTGGAGGCCTAATTCACGCCTCATTAACAAGTAAAGGTCTTCTGAAGACCTGTGAAGTACTCGGGTGTGCCTTTCTGTGTGTCCCGAAGCTGTTTCAGCCGGGCTCACTTACACGTGCTGGGGAGTGGGGGGGGGGGGGGGTGTCTGGGGGAGGAGGCTGTAGCCCTTTGAGTTCAATCAATGGACTTAGCTGTGGGGTTTATTTTTAACGTTTTATATAGCGCTAGCTTAACCCGTAGGTATCAGAGCGCTTTACAAACACACATAGCAAACAGCAGACGGACATTACAGTCATTGGTTCAAGTCCCACATACCTGGCGCCTGTGCAGGAGAAATGTGCCTGAAACTGTTCTTCACCGTGAGGTGTTTAGACAGCCTGTCAGTCCCCCCCCCCCCCCCCCCAAGCAGGGAAGCACAGAGATGCCCTCCCATGAGAGAGGAAGAAGGAAGAAGACACAGAGAGATACTGACCCCACCCCCATGAGAGAGGCACAGAAAAGGTGGGTGGATGAAGGATGAATGTATGTGTGGATGGAAGGATGAAGGGTGGGTGGATGGATGGATGGATGGATGGAAGGATGAAGGATGGATGGGTGGATGTAAGGATGAATAGATGGATGTGTGAAAAGGTGGGTGGATGAATGATGAGTGGATGGATGTAAAGATGAAAGGGTAGATGGATGGATGAAGGATGAATGGATGGATGTGTGAAAAGGTGGGTGGATGAATGATGAGTGGATGGATGTAAAGATGAAAGGGTGGATGGATGGATGAAGGATGGATGGATGTGTGAAAAGGTGGGTGGATGGATGGATGAAAGGGTGGGTGGGTGAATGATGAGTGGATGGATGTAAAGATGAAAGGGTGGATGGATGGATGAAGGATGGATGGATGAAAGGGTGGATGGATGAAGGATGTATGTATGGATGGAAGGACAAAAAGGTAGATGGATGAAGGATGGATGTATGGGTGGATAAAAGGTTGCATGGATGAATGATGGATGCATGGATGGATGTGTGAAAAGGTGGGGGATGAATGATGGGTGGATGGATGGATGGATGGATGGATGAAAGGGTAGGTGGATGGATGAAGGATGGATGGATGAAAGGGTGGATGGATGAAGGATGTATGTATGGATGGAAGGACAAAAAGGTAGATGGATGAAGGATGGATGTATGGGTGGATAAAAGGTTGCATGGATGAATGATGGATGCATGGATGGATGTGTGAAAAGGTGGGGGATGAATGATGGGTGGATGGATGGATGAAAGGGTGGGTGGATGAAGGATGGATGTATGGATGAAAGGGTGGATGGATGTATGGATGGAATAATGAAAGGGTGGATGGATGAAGGATGGATAGGTGAAATAGTGGATGTATGGATGGAAGGATGAAAGGGTGGATGGATGAAGGATGGATGTATGGATGGATGGGTAAAAGGTTGCATGGATGAATGATGGATGAATGGATGGATGTGTGAAAAGGTGGGTGGATGAATAGATGGGTGGATAGGTAAAGGATGGACGTATGGATGGAAGGATGAAAGGGTGGATGGATGTGTGAGTGTGGGTGGATGAATGATGGATGGATGGATGTGATGAGGTCTAACAGGCGCATTTATGGTTGTCGATAGTTGTTGATGATGAGGAGTACCAGTTTCTAGAATCTTTTGTCGTAAGGGGGTCCTTACGCCTAAAAAGGTTTTACAAGGGGGTCTCGGCATCAAAAAGTTTGAAGACCTCTGCTCTAACGTGTGGGGTCGGGGTGTGTCAATGACCGAATGTATTTTTTTGACAAAGAAAATATTGCTTTTCTAAAATTCGATATATTTAACTGCTTCATTATTATTGTTTTGTCCCTCAAAAAAACAGGCCTTTATGTCCTCATTCCTGCTTCCCCTGCTGCTGCTCATTTAGCCATCCGGTCCATTTGCTCCCCAACTGCCTTGCTGTTCAGCCTGCTATACCATTTAGAATTAGTACTTCTGAACTGAGCATTTCGCATTTCTAGAGGACCGTTCTCCTGCCAGCACTGCCGCTTCACCTGCAACACTGAAGTGACCAACAATGCCAGGGAACCCGCAAACATAAATACGGTGCCCGCGCTGACCACGACCGGCGCTGCACAACTCCAGTCCATTCTACTCAATGAACGATTGCTCTGCAAACATGCCATGGAGATCTGGAACAAAATCTCATCTCTTCCCCCGGACGTCCTTTTCCTCAGGCTGAACCCCGCCTCCGCGCTGGATATCGGCATTTCACTTATCATTTACCATATGCAAAATTCCCTGTGCCCAACCAATTATGAGAAACCAGCACCTTCAGAGCATGGGGGTTGGCCACAAGGACTGACTTGTGTCCCGGCAGTCACCCTCACTGCACACTGCTTTTGGCTGTTCATAACAGGGTATGGCCGCAAAGCTTGCCTTCATCCAGACCCAGTGATCATTCCTTTGCAGGAGGCCAACCTCTTTTGCATAATGACTTTAGCCATGCGCAGCGGGGGCTGGCCACAGGCAGCCAAACCCTAAATCCAACTTTCAGCTTGTGGCCAACCTCCTCTGCACAAATCTTTCAGCTGTGTGCAGGAAGTGCTTACTAAATGCACACCTCGTGCTGCGTGCAGCGAGGATTCACACCAGAGGCTGCTGCTAGGTCCTGCTTCCAATCTGCCCGTGTAAACATTGCCACATGTGCAGGATTCAGGGTTTGCTAATCCAGCATGTACCTGGATGTCAGGGTAAATTTCACCCTGCCCCCTTATGGTGGTATAATATTTCTCCAACACAGTAGTCAGCACACCATGTTGGGTAATGGCTGCCGAAACAGTAATTTCAGCCCAAACTGCTGTACAGATACCTGTGGTGGACGCTATTAAATGCCATTTAAAAGTCCATAGCACTGTTCTGCAGTAAAAAACACACACATCCATTCTGTAGTTTTAGAAGAAGCTGTTACGGTAAGGTGTAGTTAACAGTGGACAAGGGCAAAGCAGAGAATTGGTTTGAGGCTGCTATTGTGATGATGAAACCCATTGTTAGCAAATTTCACATGGAGCTGTGAGGTACATTTGTCCTGTATGTTGTGACTGACTTCGAGATTTTCCTTGTGCTCACTCGTTTTGCGCGAGAGTTGTTTGTTTGTCCGCCATCGTGTAGGATTACTTGTCTCTCTTTTCTCATTCTGGGGGCCTTCTTCACTTTTTGGACTTTGATAGGGCTAGCTTTCCCGAATTGGCCAAAGTCACAGTGGGCATCTTAGACGACGGCTGGACTTCGGAGGCATAATCTAGTTTGGATATGCCACCCTCACAATACTTCTTTAGAGGTGGGAGTTATGAGTCTATGGCAAAGGCAAGCCCATCCGCGCCTGACTGCTACCAGCCACTAAGCCCTACTTTAACCAGCTTTTTTTCAGGGACTAGAAGTAAAAGCCAGGAAAGGCTCCACTCTCGACCCTGCATTTACCAAGTGAAGATCTGTTACATCTATATTCATCCAAGCATTTAATCTCCACTTATGATAGTAACAAGCTGGGAGGGAAGCAAACCTTCTACTTGTATTGAGCACCCAGGGATTTCTATAAATGGCAGGGACTCTACTGTGGAAAGGGCAGTCAGCACTCCAGATTACTCTGTGAGCTTTGGCTTATGTTGTCTCATGGAATCCTAGTTAAATGCTTATGCAGGTATCATCATAGATGAATTTGTGCATTCTGCAACAAAATGGCATGGGAGGTGGCATCCATATAACATTTAAAACTTCACAGATTGTAAGGGCTGTTGTAAGAGATTGGCAGAGAGGCTACTCTGTTGCAATAACAACGGACTACCTTCTCCGCCAAACCCTCGGTCCAGCAACCTGATGTTCAGGCAGGTAAACCGTACGTATGTCAGCGATGGCACCAACTCCAGATCTGTCACTGACATTCTCCTTCGATTTATTTTCTAAAGAAATCATGTCACAGCACAGGGGCTCCAGCGTAACTTTAACGGTGGGGTGAACCCTATGCAGAGGCGCATGACGCCACTTTCACAAAATTCAGGATCCAGTTTGGTACACAAAGTGAGGAATCTATGGTTAGAAATATCCATCAGAACAAAACACTTATGAAAATAAACAATTCCTATTTGCAAGATTTAATAAAGAAAAATAAATGTAGTTTCAGTTTAGTCTGATACAAGCAACCGGTTCCTACCTGTAGCATTGTTGTCCATACACACAGGGCATTCGCTTACTAGAGGTTTGTGTGGACCCTTGTGAAGTATCCTCATTGCGCAATGATCCTCCTATGGGATCTGTAGGACTTGCATCCGTCTCCTCCTCAGCAGTGGAGTGCACTGGTGATTGAGGAAGCACACCATGCGGAGCAGGTGGGCTTTCATCAAGACTTTCTTGTTTCTCATGTTCACTCCATTTTCTTCTATGTATTTGAGTGGGAAGTTGAGGTTTTGGTGTTTGATTTTGTTCCAGCGACTCATTTTTTGGCCGACAGATTTTATCTTCCTTGGGGCTTTCAGTTCTTTGCAGCTCTGTATTTTGGTTGCCAGTCTCCAAGTTATCAGTGCCCTTTGAAACACGTGAGACAGGGGCTTCCTGTAAACAGACATGCAAGGATTCAAGTCAACATGTGCACAAACGTATTTCCCTAGTTAACTGTTTTGGGGTAAATACATTTAAATATAAAAATTAATGACACCACTGAACAAGTTTGTTATGTGGATTTCTTATGACATTTTTAAAGAACATCAAGATGGCACCAAACCCACTGTACAATTATGCTTGATTTGGTTACATTTAAGGGCTGCATTAAAATCAGTAAACAGATGTATGTAGGGAATATGCCACGTTACCTCGCATGCCTTTTTAACGCATGCCATTACAACGCATGCTATTACAAACGGGTCATTACAATGACCGAGTTATAACAACGCATGCCATTACCACAACGACTTGCTCTAGGGGGGAGCTGGATGTTGGAATAGTATAAATAACTATTCCAACTCCAGTCTGTGCAACAGTACGGAAGGTGTTGGATTTTAAATCCGACACCTTCTGACCCCCCTAGAGCAAGTCGTTGTTCCGACTTACAGAGTAATGGCATGTGTTGTAACAATGCGGTCATTGTACCAACCGCATTGTAATGGCATGGGGTGTTCCGGTTTCGTGGTAAACAATGTTTACCGTCTGTGGGGCAGCTGGTTACATTAACAGGAAATATGATCACAAAAATACCTTCCACATACCAATTTCTACACCCTATTAGAATATTCAGTTCACTCATTCATCATACCAAAGTCGTTCTGTAGACTCTTAATACTGAACTCAAATATATGCAAACATGTATGTTATTTATTGTATTATCCAGATATACATAAAAACACTCTAGATGACATCATAGAATACTCAGAGCTCTGCCAGCATCACATAACCACAAATTCACTTCAAGAGAATAACTATTTCTAGAAAATAATTAGAACAATTCAAAAATACTATTTTTAGACATAGGTGTTTGTCTTCACTTTCAACATTATCTCCTTATCCTTATTATGTCACTATATTTCATACACCAAATGTCATAGAATAAAACACTTTTTTAAAACAATTTCAGGAAAAACATATACAGTATGCAGTTTATCAAAAGAATACAAATATCAGACCGATTTCAAAATGCTAAATAGCATGACAACTACATACTATTTAACATTTTTAAATTTGTGTGAACCCTGTCCACCACATTTGTGGAATTTTAGTTTGCGAACTGAACATCATCTGCGCCATCTTGTCATCCATGTACAATATGCATGGCAGCTATTTTAGGTACCATGGTCTCCCTGTTCACGATCGATCGCCAGCGCGCTCCCCTGACCCTGCGAGCATCCCCTGCACACCCTGGCTGCCCCCGCTCTCACATGCGCAAGTCATAAACCCTCTCCTTCCGCATGACTCTGTCCTTGGGAGTCGCACCCGCGCCTGACCAGCACTTCCTTTCCTTTCATGAATACCCCTCTTTTGATAAACTCTTCCTCTGCGCTCGATTGTCCGTGCAGACCATTCCTTTCATGAATACCTCTCCTTTGATGACCCCTTCCTCTGAGTCCGGTTGTCCGCACGGGTCCCAGGCCATCACCTAGCCGGGGGATACAGTTTATTGCCCCCCTATTGTATGGAGTCGCTCCTCTTCAAAGGAGCTACTATTGATCATGGCCTCCCCACCCCCTGGGATACGATCAGGCGCACACGTCCTAAGAATCGGCGGAACACTCAGCTACGTGATAGCCCCCTCCTATTGTATGTGGGGTGAGGACCTCTACTGTAGATACGTGTGGGGGTGGGTCTGAAACGGGGATTCCGGGGATGTCTTTTCATACTTCAAAGAGTCTTTTCTGCAATAAAGAATGCTCACATGTCATAAACCAGGGTATAAAAGGCCAGGCCTCAGAGAGGCTGTTAGAGCACCTCGAAACGATACCTTGTTGTCTGATCTGATTTGTTCTGCTCCGTCGGAATAAAACTTCTGTTTCCTGCCTTCCAGTCTCCAGCGCCTGCCTCTTTGTTTGGTAACTAGAATGGTATAGAGGCGGTTAGCGCCGGGCAACTTTATAAAAGGCCATCAGCTCTACCTTTTTCCTCAATTGGCGTCCCAAACGTGGGGCCCATCAGTGACTCGTGGATCCAGTGGGAGAGGTCCTGAAGATAGAGTGAACGACTGCAACGATCGGGAGAGCTCCTGTCCGATAGACCCTCGTCTGACAGCCGATCATCTGAACTTCACTGATTCCGAACAGACCTCTCTCGAGTGATCTACGGTCCTGACTGGGAACCATCAGGAGTGCCGCGAAGATCATGAAGAATAGAGGACGATCAGGCGCTGGATTCGGAAGACAGTAAACTGTCCATGCGGTCCGGGTAAGGTCGTGTAAATGCTACAAATTGCGAAATGATTGTTTGATTTGGATAATACTAGTATTACTCTTTTGTTGATTTGTTTGGAGATTCGCTGTCTGCAAACGGAGAAACAACAGGCTCTCTCTTTGCAGGTAGCGAAGGATAGGTAACGCAGACTTTTGTCCCCGTTGTAATCCGTCGTGCCTATCTTCCTCCCCCACTGATTGATTGTTTGGCCCGAACTATTGTTCGCGGATTGTTTTCTGGAGATTCTCTGTCTGCAAACAGGGAAGAACAGGTTCTCTCTTTGCAGGTAGTGAAAGGGTAGGTAACGCAGACTGTTGTCCTCGTTGTAACCCGTCGTGCCTACTTATTCTCCCCATTGATTGTTTGATTGACCGAACATTGATTGTTCGATATTGGTTCTTTTGAGGTATTCACCGCCTGCAAACAACGAAGAATAGAAATATTCTGTCTAGTCTTTGCGCGCAGTGTTAAGATAGGTAGTGCAGACTTTTGTCCCCGTTGTAATCCGTCATGCCTATCTTCTCCCCACTGATTGGTAGCCTGTTTAGCCCGGACCGCTTATTAGAGATGAACCATCCGGCTCCACTGGAAGGCACCCCTTATAAGGACATGTTCATTAAGCATGGACTAGTCGCTATAGCTTATAACAAGTTATGGCATAAATATACAAAGAAGGACCCCGAAAGTCAGTGGCCACTGATAGGTTCCTTTGATGATCATAAAATAGAAACAGTAGAAGCAGCGCACCAGAAAAATAAGACTACGCCCACCATGCTCGATAGTATCGGCATGTGGCGCAAAGAAGCGGAACAACGAAAGAAAAGAGAAGAAGCAAAAATAGGGAAAGAATTACGAAAGGCAGCCCACCTAGCCGCTAAGCAACTAGAAGAAGAAATAAAAGAAAGAAAGGAAGCTACACAAAAGCAAGAATCAGGGTTGACAGGCCAATGCCCTGTTAGGACCCCCTCTACGCTCTACCCTGAGCTGTCCTCCAAACAATGGGCGAACGATGAGTTACTGCTAGGTCCTCCAATCATCTACATGCCCCCTCCATATGCCCCCTGCCAACCTCTGATACAACACCTACCAGCTCCAAATACAAGCGAGAGTGACCTTAGCACTAGTGCCCCGGCCCTGGCGGCCTCTGCACCGGCTGCATTAGTAACGACACCAGATGACCCCGAGGCTAGCAAGCAACCACCAGCTAGACCAAATAGATTGAGCAAAGATGAGCGGGATGGGATTGACAAGATAGTAAAGACACTAGTAGAACGGAAGGAGAGCGAAGAATACACGATGGATATGCACAATTCACATGCCGGTAGCCACAGACGGCATTTCATTTTACGATTGAGCTACCACACCCTGAACGCATATGAGGATAGGTATCAGAATAAGGGCCCCGCTAAATTGACAACTCTATATAGAAAGGTCGATGTCGGAGATGGGACTGAATACGATGTGACGGACCTCTTCATGCAAACGCTTGAAGTCTTCCGCCACCTCACGGAACAGAAACCAGAAGTCAAGGTTACGGTCCCTGAAACGACTGAGTCCTCATTAGAAGTAGCCAACACTATGATGCCTATCAGAGAGGCGGCCCCTTACTGGGTTCCGCCACGAGGTCAGGGAACAAACGACGATATCAACCACACAGATGCAAAGGGGAGGGTTGTGTACAATTGGGTTTATCAACCCTGGGATCGACAAGATATCTTAACTTTTAGGCAAACCCTGCCCGATTTAAGAAAGAACCTGACAGCATTTTATACCGAATTAGGCACAGCCTTGGGTTCGACGATAATGACTTTAGCGGACATTGACTTGTTTTCGGGTTATGTCTGTCGGCTGACGTGTGGAAGCAAATCCGGAAAGCCGACCACACAGATCTGTTCGGACATACCTGGAACCAACTCAGTGAGCTAGATAGACAGCGAGAGCCCGGAAGGAAACCTGTAAAAGACGTACTGGAACTCCCAGACAAAATAGTTCAGAAGCTAAAGACATTAATCCCAGAGAAAAAGGTAGATTGGTCCATAGTCACAGCTTGCCGTCAGAAACCCTAGGAAGACGTATCGGAATACTTCTCCCGATTTGAGACGGTGTTCTCCGACTACAGTGGCCAAGACATGACCACCGCCACCGGACAACACCTGTTTGTGCAAAATTATGTAAAGGGTCTATCACAAGAGGTCTCCCAAAAGTTACAGACGAGCGAGAGTAGTTGTGGGGCCTCCAAACCCGCAGCTATCCTTCAGATGGCTCAGTATTACGAACATCAAAAGAATGAGAGTGATAGGGCATCCGAGAGAAAGAAGAAAGATTTGAAAGAAAGGGTGATGATAGCCCAGATACAAGGGGTAGCGGTCGGAAGAGAACCCCACAGGGGAAACTACCAATCAACCACCCCTAGAAATCCACCTCCTAAAGATCACACCCCAACACCCCACATCGGACGTAGAGACATTAGCGAGGACCAGTGTGCCTTCTGCAAAGGATTCGGCCATTGGAAATCCCAGTGTCCGGTTCTGTTAGAAATGAACAGAAATAGGGACCCCAAGGACGTAGCGGGTGGACCGAGAAATAGGAGACAGGGACGAGGGTACACAAATGACACCAACAACGACAGACCAGGGAGATCGAACACGTTTGACCATCCCCGACAGAACCAGTATCAACTATCCGACAGTGAGAATGCCCCCGACTTTGCATAGGACTGCCAGGGGCAAGGGAGGGATCCAGTCGAGCTCTGTGTTGACCAGCAAGGTCCTTACGTCACCGCTAAGGTCCTGGGTACAAAGTCTCCATTTTTGGTAGACACTGGGGCAACACGTAGTGTGTTACCGAAACGACTGATTCCAAGGGCACCCTTGTCTGGCTCACACATTACATCGATAGGTTTCGATGGGACGCCCTCCACTAACCCCCTGTCCGTACCTATCTCCTTTGACCTAGAAAGCAATGCCACTGACACAACATTTTTGCTCTCCTCCAACTCCCCTGACGCCATTATGGGCATTGATTTACTAAAGCATTTTCGAGCTACCATTAGGTGTTCCCCAGATGGAGTCCGAGTCATCCTGTACGACAACCCGAGCATGTCCAAATCCTGCCCAGCACGACACATGTACTCCATAACTGACGCTGACCTGTCCTTGCTCGACACCCTGCCCCCGTACCTATGGGCCAAAAATGACTCTGATGTGGGACGAATGATGATTGACCCTGTGCACATAACGGTAAGACGAGACGCAATACTCCCGAAACTCCCACAGTATCGGATATCGCCCGAGGGCGAGAAGGCACTGGTAGCGATCATTCAGTCCCTGGTAGATGCAGGAGTGGTCGAGGAAGTAGTTAGCAATGTCTGCAACAGCCCTATCCTACCCATTGTTAAGAAGCAAGGCGAGGGAGATGAGAAAGCGTACCGCTTCATCATCGACCTGCGGGAGGTTAAAAAAGTGGTTGTACCCCAGTACCCTGTAGTCTCAGACATCACCACCATTCTGACCCTCATCCCGTCCACTGCCACCACCTTCACTGTCATTGACCTCAAAAATGCATTTTTCTCTATCCCCATCCACCCAGACAGCCGTTATCTCTTCGGCTTCACCCTAAAATCCCGCTCGTACCGATTTTGTAGAGCTCCCCAGGGCTACACTGAAAGTCCCAGCATTTACAGCCAGGCCCTCAAAAGACAGCTGGACGCCGTCCAGCTACCAGATGGAGTGGTGTTGATCCAATATGTCGATGATATCCTTTTGGCGGCCGACACCACCCCACTTGCAATCACAGCCACTGTCCAACTCTTACACTTTCTTGCAGAAAATGGCCACAAAGTCTCTAAAAAGAAATTGCAGTTCTGCCAGCCTCAAGTGACATACCTAGGCCATCTCCTGTCCAAAGAAGGGAGGAAACTTACGCCCGATCGAATCCAAACTATCCTAGACACCCCCATCCCAAAAACCCAAAAGCAAGTCCATTCTTTGGTGGGTCTAACCTCTTTCTGCAGACAGTGGTTACCAAATTTCAGCCTCATAATAAAACCCCTACTTTCCTAGTTGGCCAAAGATGTCCCCTTCCCGCTCCCTTGGACCCCCGAATGCCAAACGTCCTTTGAAGAGTTGCGGGATGCCCTTTGTTCAGCACCTGTCCTGGGAACACCAGATTACTCCAAGCCCTTCTCCCTCTTCACTCACGAAAGGGAGGGATGCGCGTTGTCTGTTCTAACTCAGCCCATCGGCCCTAAGCAGCGCCCTTGTGCCTACTTCTCTGCTACTCTTGACCCCGTAGCCAGAGCTTTGCCTGCATGCCTTCGAGCAGTAGCCGCCGCTGCTGTCTCTATCCGTCAGAGCGAGGGAATTGTACTTTCAAACTCCCTCACTGTGTTAGTACCCTTTTGAACCAGACCAAGACTCAACACCTGACTAGTGCACGACTGACAGGGTACGAATTGACCCTACTTGCCCCCCACATCACTCTGAAGAGATGCACGACTTTGAATCCTGCCACACTGTTGCCCTTGCCAGAAAGTGACCCTGACGTGCCTCCCATACACGACTGTGTAACCCTCACGGACGAACAAACTAGGAGTAGAATTGACCTCCGAGACACTGCTTTCACAGACCCTGATGGAGAGCTATGGGTAGACGGCTCATGCATCAAACTCCCAGATGGCACCACCTCAGCTGCCTATGCGGTAATGACAGCCCGAACTGTAGTTGAGACAGCCCGCATCACACAACGATCCGCGCAGGCGGCAGAGCTAATAGCCCTCACACGAGCATGCATCATAGCGACAGGGACCACGGCGAACATTTACACAGACAGCCAGTATGCCTTCGGGGTGGTTCATCATTTTGGGCTCTTATGGAGGGAAAGGGGATTCCTGACGTCCCACGGCACACCCATCCTCCACGGGGATCTAGTCTCTGCCCTGATCGAAGCAGTACTACTCCCCAAACGATTAGCAGTGATCAAGTGTCAGGCACACAAGAAGGTGACGGACCTAGTCGGACAAGGAAACGCGCTGGCCGATATCACTGCACGAACCACAGCTGAAAATAGGACAACGACACGCATGTATGTGACCAGGTCACAAGCAGAGAAATGGACTGATGCTAGGGAGACGATTAGAGACATCCAGTCGGCCAGCACACCTCACGAACTGACTGAGTGGGCACGGGTGGGTCTGAAGGACGATGAAGGCTGCTGGCTGACAAAGGATGCGAACAAATGGTTGCTGCCTGACTCATACCTGATCCCCATACTGACTATGGCACACTCCCCCGCACACATAGGATCTGCCCCCATGATCGAGCTTGTTTCCAAAGTCTGGCACAACGACAAAATCCCCGACTCAGCCAAACGTCTGGTCCAGCAGTGCCTTATCTGCTTGCAACACAACCCCGGGAAGGGAACTGTAGTGCCCCGGGGAGGGTTTGGAATCCCCGACCACCCCTTTGAAGTCCTCCAGATGGATTACATTCAGCTAGAGAGATGCCAAAGCTTGAAGTATGTACTGGTCATTGTATGTGCCTTCAGCAAATGGGTGGAAGCCTATCCAACCCGTGATAATACTGCCATGATTACTGCCAAAGTACTACTGAAAGAGTTTTTTCCTCGCTACGGCCTCTGTCAAATTTTATGGAGCGACAACGGCCCCCACTTCATAGCAGAAGTTATCCAGCTAATTTTGAAGGGGTTGGGTATGAGGCAGAGGTTCCATGCGGTCCTCCACCCCCAATCTGCTGGTTTGGTGGAGCGACACAACGCTACATTGAAGCTGAAATTGTCAAAAATAGTGGCCACCACAGGACTTAAATGGCCAGATGCCCTCCCACTGGCATTGCTATCAATGCGCTCCACCCCCACTAAGCACCATTTGACCCCCTATGAGGTTGTATTCGGGCGACCAATGAACCTTTGGGCTGCTCCCAAACCGACCTCCATTCATGACGTCCCGGACGTCCTGCTGTCTGATTACTTGTACAAATTAACAAAAACATTGTCTGTCATTCATCAGCAGGTGCAGCAGGCCATCCCCGATGCTTCCAGGGGTCCGGGCCACGACATCCATCCGGGGGACTATGTATTAGCCCGGAATTTTCAACGGGCGAAGAGTCTGGAACCCCAGTGGACGGGCCCCTGGCAAGTACTAATCACCACCCGGACGGCTCTTCGAGTGGAGGGGAAGCGGCACTGGCTGCACGCACACCACTGCAAGAAGGTCTCCTCGACCCTGGCCACCACCGAAGACATCGACAACCAAGAAGAGCTCCTAAACAAGGATCGGCCATCACTGAACTGCTATCCCGATACCGAGGCACTTGAACTTGCAAAATTCCCTGATCCCACTGTACCATCCAGGGAAGGGTATTTCCTGCGTCGAAAGGAGGGAGCTTCGGCTAAGTAGACCACGGACTAAGTTAAATCTCAGGACGGTGACCCAAACACCACCAAGGGTTACCCGGAGAGAAGTTAAACGAAGTCTGTGGTTCTGCCCGCTACCGAGCACCTTGAAGATGATGGAAGCGCCAGATAAGAAGATGATGGAAGCGCCAGATAAGAAGATGATGGAAGCAGCCGGAAATACCCACTACAGGAACCCAAAGACTGACAATATGCACAAATCAAAGACAATCGCCTTCCTCATTGCTTTCCTCTTTTGCCTCCTCCTCATGACTTCCTTCTGGATCTTGGAGGAAAGCACTCCTGCTCATCAGATATTGCTAACCACTGCACAGCCAACCACTATGAAAGAGCACCACCTGATCTCCCTCTCACCTCAGCTCCGAGAAAGGCGTAAGGAGTTCTGGAACAATTCCTTTGTACAACTGTTGCACCAGCACAACCTTGCTGCAAATGCCACCGACTGCTGGATCTGCGGACTGCTCCCGCATGCCACCGGTCACTCCATCCCCTTCATCCCTTCTCCTTTCTCAGTTCATGGCTCCTGCCTTGCCTGGTTGATCCTCATGCAAGAAAGCCACAAGGACAACGCCACTTCTGGTCGAACAGTGTCACACTTCTACCATGGGTTCTGGCTGAACAAAACCGGAAGGACATCTGCTCCCTTGTGTCCTGTTCCCTCTGGTTCCGCCTTCCTTATGGACATCCCTGCAAAGGAGCGAGTAGAAATGCAGGTGCTCCATAATCCATCTAGAGCCACCTTCTCCCACCTACGGATGCGAACCGCCGCCACTCTGACTGTGGCCCTGTCTGTCATCAACGTCACTGGCCAGGTGTGCATCGAAGGCCTGGGAAGACAGCTGGTAGGTCACAGTGCCTGCCACATCACAAGGTCACTGGACTCAATTGACCCCCCCTCTTTTGTTGCTTCTCCGAATATGTACTTTGTTTGTGGCACCAAAGCTTACACCTGGCTCCCGAAAGGTTGGAGAGGCACTTGCTACATCGCTTTCGTCCTCCCCCCCACGTATGTAGCCCCTGCTGATCATCACCGGCAGAGACGCGCAAGTGACATTGGACAAGCCGACTCCACTGGAGCACAGTTCCTGGATGCAGTGAAGGGACTTGTTCCTCTGTGGGGCCCGATGGCGAACAGCCGCGCCATCCGACATCTGACCCAGGCAATAGAAACAACCATCAACATCACAGCTGGCGCCCTCGCTAACAACACGGCTGAGCTTCAGGCGGTCCGCCTTGTGACCCTTCAAAATCGCCTGGTTCTAGACGTTGTTCTAGCCGATCGTGGAGGAGCATGCCGCATCATCGGATCTAGCTGTTGCACCTACTTGCCAGATAACTCGCCCTCAGTCTACAAGGCAATTGAGCACCTCCATAGACTTTCCTCAGAAGTTCACCAAGAGCACGAAGGATGGTCGCTTGGGAGCTGGTTTTGGGACACTCTGAAGGGCTGGGGTTGGAGGTTGTTTACATTCATATTGATACCGATTGTGATACTATGTGGGTGTTGCCTAGGTATTCAATGCTTGCCATCTTTGTGTGCACTCATTTCTAACTGCATGTGCCCTAAGACTTTGGACTTCCGAACTGAGCACATGAGTCCCCTCTACGAGGTAGAAGTACGTGGCCTTATGGGGATAGACCTGAATTGACAAGTTGGCGAGACATGTTAAAAGGGAGGACTGTGGAATTTTAGTTTGCGAACTGAGCATCATCTGCGCCATCTTGTCATCCATGTACAATATGCATGGCAGCTATTTTAGGTACCATGGTCTCCCTGTTCACGATCGATCGCCAGCGCGCTCCCCTGACCCTGCGAGCATCCCCTGCACACCCTGGCTGCCCCCGCTCTCACATGCGCAAGTCATAAACCCTCTCCTTCCGCATGACTCTGTCCTTGGGAGTCGCACCCGCGCCTGACCAGCACTTCCTTTCCTTTCATGAATACCCCTCTTTTGATAAACTCTTCCTCTGCACTCAATTGTCCGTGCAGACCATTCCTTTCATGAATACCTCTCCTTTGATGACCCCTTCCTCTGAGTCCGGTTGTCCGCACGGGTCCCAGGCCATCACCTAGCCGGGGGATACAGTTTATTGCCCCCCTACTGTATGGAGTCGCTCCTCTTCAAAGGAGCTACTATTGATCATGGCCTCCCCACCCCCTGGGATACGATCAGGCGCACACATCCTAAGAATCGGCGGAACACTCAGCTGCGTGATAGCCCCCTCCTATTGTATGTGGGGTGAGGACCTCTACTGTAGATACGTGTGGGGGTGGGTCTGAAACGGGGATTCCGGGGATGTCTTTTCATACTTCAAAGAGTCTTTTCTGCAATAAAGAATGCTCACATGTCATAAACCAGGGTATAAAAGGCCAGGTCTCAGATAGGCTGTTAGAGCACCTCGAAACGATACCTTGTTGTCTGATCTGATGTGTTCTGCTCCGTCTGAATAAAACTTCTGTTTCCTGCCTTCCAGTCTCCAGCGCCTGCCTCTTTGTTTGGTAACTAGAATGGTATAGAGGCGGTTAGCGCCGGGCAACTTTATAAAAGGCCATCAGCTCTACCTTTTCCTCACATTTATAAGGGTACCTCTCTAACTTTGGAATTACATTAACAGAAATGCATGCCAATTTGAAGCCCTTTCAATGGGAAGTTTCTGGCTTAATTGTAAATGTATTTTATAATTGAAATTGGATGCTTTTCAGAAAAGGCAACAATCTCTCAAATAGTTAATTATTTACAGGCGAAATGGCTTTGGATAAGATTTGCTGTGCTTCTTAATATAATACGGGGATTCACAGTCCAGCTGGCCTTGCATACAAGATTTTTTGAAAATATTCTTTACAGTGAACTACCATTATACACTATGTTTTTCAGCTAAAAAATGTCATCTGATATTTCCAACTCCAGGAAAGGATTCATTAGGTGTGCCATGTAGTTTAGAGACCCACACTAGGAAGGTTACAGGGAAATGTTTTGGAATCCTCAAAATGTTGAAGAAAACTCTGGATATGCTCCCCATCTCAGCCAGGAAAACCTGGTTCACACTCTTGTTACGTCCCAGCTGGACTATGGAAATGTCCTCTACCTAAGAGCAACAAAAAAAGTCTTCATAGGCTGCAACACATTCAGATTGCCGACCGCCTAGTTCTCAACCTACCGAAGAGAGCCTCCTCGGTTAAAGCCCTTGACTCCCTGCACTGGCTGCCTGTTAACAAAAGATGTATTGTTAAACCCTTTTGCCACTGGAGTCTGCAGGGTAAGAGACCTAGCTACCTGCATGATCTTCTTACCACCTATAATCCAAAACGTCACCTTAGATCAACAGAGGCTCACTGGTTCATAGTCCCTAAAATCCAAAGAGCGAAAATGGGTGCACGTTCATTTGGCTACCTGGCATCCAAAAACTGGACACATTACCCCCTCTTCTTCGAGCTGAGCCATCGGAATACGTCTTCCGAAAAGGATTGAAAACTTGCCCCAGATGCATCAAGCACCCACTCTGCGAATTCTAAATAGCGAAAAATACCGAATTGCTATCTAGAATTCGCAGATCAACTGCGATTCGCAATCGGCTGCAATCGCCGTATGCGAATTACCCCAAATCGCTATTAAATTGCAGAATCTGAGGTTTCCCAACCCCAAATTGGGATTTCACAAATACCGAAATCGCAAATAGTGATCTCCCAGATTGCGAGATCGCAAAAATGGAAAGTCACATTTTGAGCCCAATGAAGACATCACAACCAGGAAGTAGGCAGCTCCATGCCTCATTTGGAACACAGAGCTGGAGAGAGGAGGAGGCACAGCACTGAGCTCCAGGAGACACACCCTGCAGTCCCAAGACAGGACACACATTGATACCAGAATGTCCAAGGATGCAGCAGGATCCAGTGACACAGGCAGGAAGTGCAAAATTAAGTTTTCCGAACAAGAGCTGGAGTATTTTATAGAGGGAGTCAGCAGGGACCATGACCAGCTGTTTGGTAAGCTGTCCCGGAAGGTGTCCGAGGCTACCAAAAGGCGCATCTGGCTGCACATCAGGGCAAAGGTCAATGTTGTTGGAGTGACACAGCTGTAAATCGATGACCTCAAGAAGAGGTGGTGCGACCTCAGAGGCTGTGCCAAGGAGCGCATTGCGGAGAGACTGGGGGAGAGACTGGCCACGGGAGGAGGAGACTCCACAGTTCCTGCAAACACACCACTGGGGGACTTGGTGGAGGACACTATCAACCCTGCAGTCTGCATAGGGGTCACTCAGCTGGACAGCTCCCGTGCCACAGAACAATCACAAAGTAAGAGCATGCAACTGCGACCCCCTCTCCTAACAATGCCCATGCCCTCAGAGCAAGCCATACTGGTAACCCCAGTAATGCAGTCCCTGCCCATCACAAACGCCCAATTGCATTGTGGGACCTGTAGTGTGGCAATGTGCCCTGATAGCCACACACAGCCAGAATAGTCAAGTGAAACATACCCCTAAAGCCAGTCAGGGAATGAAAGCCTGCATGCATGTTGCTACATCCCAGGTGCCAGAATCATATCATTAATCATGCACTCATTCACATCACAGGTGCTTCAGATGCTGAGACGTCTGATAGCGAGACACTCCACATCGTGGAGACTCCAGATGAGAAGGAGGGAGAGAGACAAACTGCACCAGCACCTGGACCATCACATGCACCTGTACCTGCACCAGCACCTGGACCATCACTTGAACCTGCACCTGCACCAGCACCTGGACAAGGACCTTCCCAAATGCACAGGGCCACCCCTGCAGCCATAGGAGGAGCCCAACCACCCCAGGCGTCACGCATGGCAGTGGAGCAGACCCCACCCCCACCCAGGAGGCAGACACGCCGCACAGCCACTGTGCGGTTCCAGGCAAGCGGCAGGATGAGGCAGCAGCGCTCTGTGGTCACACCACCAGACATGGAGCAACAGGCACAAAACCTAGGGCTAGGAATTGAAGCTCGGATGCTTGCTGTGCACTGCAAGCAGGCACAGCACATTGCAGCCATGCAGCTGCAGCTGTACAAAACTGCACGCAACATTAACCAACTTACTGAAAGTGTGCAGAAGCTAACCGCAGCTGTGAAACAGAGCAACCAACTGATGGTGGCGGAGCAGGACATCACCCGCCGACGCCACCACCCGCTGCTGACATGGCTATCCTCATAGCGAACGCCACTTCACAGTTGTCGCGCAGGTCACTGGCCATGCAGCTACAGATGGTACAATGCTGCCAAGATGTAGCAAGGTCACTGGAGCAGGTCACCACCGCTGTGGAGAACCAACAGGTGTGCGGCCATGGCCATGCAAGGGGGGGGGGTTAATGTTGCCAGTGAGGGTACATTCAGCCTGAGCAGCCTGTCTGTGCCGGTGCCACCTGAAAGGCGCCGCAGTTCCAGGCCCAATGTTTCATCACGGCCGGACATTCCCAACAAGGAGTTGGAGAGGCGACAGGGTGCGTCCGGCAGGAGGCGCCAGTGACTGACTATACATTACCGGCAGTGCCATGGTGAGGTAACCACACATGCCTGCTCTGGATACAAGAGCCTGTATGACTCAATACAGTTGCACAAATTTTGCTGATTTAAAGCACATCTAGAGCTGGATGTATGACGTTACAATGTAAACTTTTACAACGCATACCTTTACAACGCATTTTTTACAACGCAACATCCATTACAACGCATTCCATTACAACGCATTCCATTATAACGAATTTTTAAAAACTACCTTTACAACGCATTCCATTACAACGCATACTACCTTTACAACGCATAACATTACATTGCATGTATGGTAAGTATTGGATAGTGTAAGGGTAAAAATTACTATTCTAACTCCAGGGGGGTGCAACAGTAGGGTAAGTGTTGGATAGTGTAGGGGGTAAAAATTACTATTCTAACTCCAGGGGGTGCAACAGTAGGGTAAGTGTTGGATAGTGTAGGGGTAAAGATTACTATTCTAACTCCAGGGGGTGCAACAGAAGGGTAAGTGTTGGATAGTGTAAGGGTACTTACCCCTAGATGCATCATTGTAACATTTAGCGATTTCTTAATTGCGAAAATTAAGGAATCGCAATTAAGAAATCGCAAAATGCTATGCATCAAAAAAAGTAATTGTGCGATTCACAATTTGCGAATCGCAATTAAGGAAAACCCTTCCCAAAAGGCCCATAGGAATCAATGGGAAGGCAATTTCAAGGGTGCAGGGAGGGTTCAAAGAAGCCCTCCCTGCACCCCTGAAATTGAACTGTAAGTGCAATTTACACACACACATGACCCAAGGACATGTGTGTGTGTAAATTAAAACTTTCAAATATGCAACTACTGCATGTTTGAAAGTGTTCTATAAATTAGCATGAAGTTCAACTTCATGCTAATTTACCCCTTCCAAATTGCGAATTCGCAATTCTAAAGTAATCATGCATTGCATTTAAGAAATGGCAAAATTGCGATTTCTTAAATGCAATCGCAATTTAAGAAATTGCAATAAATTGCGATTTCTAAAATTGCGAAAATACCAAAATGCTTCATGCATCCCAAAAACGGGATTTGCATTCGCAAACGGCCGAATTTTGCGATTCTCACCATTTGCGAATGCAAAACCCCTTGATGCATCTAGGCATATGTGTTGTAATGGTATGCTTTGTAATGACTGCAATATAATGACATGCGTTGTAGTGGTATGCGTTGTAGTGTCATGTGTTGTAATGGTTGCGTTGTAATGGCATGCAGTGTAATGAATGTTGCGTTGTAAAAGTTTTGTTGTAATGGTAGTGCGTTGTAAAAGTTGCGTTGTAAAGGTTGTTTCCCCTAGAGCTTGTCGACCAAAACAATAAGAATTTATTTTGAACAAAAATCTTCCTCATGTCATTAATTCATGTGGCATGCATGAGTGCAGTGCTGTGTGAGGGGTATGGGTGCACTAGAAATAGTTTAGTGTGATGTTGTTGGGGCGCCTGTGTCCTTCAGCAGGATTCTCCCCACGTCCATGATGCACATGTGCAGGTGGCAGGTTGTCCCCCTCCGACTCACTACCAGACACCTCCACAGGTATCCTCCGCTTGGTGGCAATATTGTGGAGTATGGCACACACAGCCACGATGCGGCAGCAGACATCAGGCCGGTATTTGAGGTCCCCGCTAGTCTTGTGTAGGATGCGGAATCGACTCTTTAACATGCCAAATGTCCGCTCAATAACATTTCTGGTGTGTATGTGCGCAGCATTGTTACGCCCTTCCTGTGGTGTCGCAGGGTTGAGGTATGGGGTGAGGAGGTATTCACGGAGGCCGTATGCACTGTCACCTGAAGGTAGGAGCAGAGGGTCAGTGCCTGTTATGCGCAGCAACATGGTCTTGACATTCTGTATGTGAGCATGTGTTCTTGCCCAGGAGATGTCCTTCGCCGAATTGACCCCTGGCTAAGCAGGTGTGTATGCTGCTGTGCCGGAAGATGAACGAATCATGCGTGCTCCCCGGGTATTGGGCCACAATGTCTGTGATGATGGTCTTCGCATTGCAGACCATCTGGATGTTGAGTGAGTGGTATGACTTGCAGTTCCGGTACATGTATTCGGTCTCTGCGGGTGGACAGATGTGGATGTGGGTGCAGTCAATAAAGCCAATTACATTGGGGAAATGGGTGGTGTGATAGAAGTCCAGTTTTGTTTGCATTAAGTCCTGTTGGGTTGTTGGGAAAGTGATGTAGTGGTGTATCCGGCTCAGCATGGCGTCCAGGAAACACTGTAGGCAGAGTGACAGTGTACTCTGTGATATACCCCCTGCATATGCGACTATCCCCTGGAAGCTTCTGGAGGCCAGGAGGTGCAGGCAGCACAGGACCTGGACATGGGTGGGCACGGCATTGGTCCTCCATGTTGGGTGCTGCATCAGGGGTTCAAGGTCTTCGATGATCTTCATTATCATTGCCCCATTGAGCCTGTATTTGGAGTTGATCTCCTCTTCAGTCTGGCCCAGGAGTGTAATCCGCAGCCGGAAGATGCGCTCCTGGATCTTGCGTCGGTTCTGGGCTGCAGCGTGGAGCCTCAGCCGCCTTGCCACGATGTAGAGACCTGGCATTGTGACTTTCCTCATGCTCCTACGGAGTCTCCTTAAGTGTGTTTTATTTACCCTACACCTGTTTCTTGTTTGCATTTTTTTTCCCAATTGGACTTCATGGTTACCACCTGGTTTTGCTTCTCCTTAAATTTGCGACTCGTTTTTAGCGAATTAGGGTATTTTCGCAATTTGCGATTTATGATGAATTGGAATAGCGATTTATTAGCGAATTCACAATATATTTGCGAATTCGCAATTTATTTAGCACAAAATGTGGGGAATCGCTGTTAAGGAATCGCAAAGGGGGGTTACCAAATGGTTTTGCGATTCTTTGTTTTGCGAATTCGCTATTTGCTGCGTTTGTAGTTAATGAATTGCGGGAGCGGAAATTGCTATCACTGTTTCGCAGCTATTGCGATCGCAATTTCGCTTGATGAATCTATGCCTTGGCTCTTTCAGTTGTAAGTTTTGTATGTCCCTATCTGCCCCTGCTGTACGACTTTTACCCTTTTCTAGCTTTCTTATGTAGTAGCAGCTAGCGCGGGGACACGCCAGTTGGTGTAACCAGGTGCTTTATAAATGATTTTATAATTATTATTGCCTCTTAAGATAAGCCTACCTGATCTGTGCCAAGCTACCAGAGGGAGAGCGCAAGTTGATTTATGATGTTTCTCTCACTTACCCTGATTCGGACTGTGGTTCCTGTTTGGACAGCGAGCATACCTCTACTAACCAGAAACACAGTTTTTAACAGCATCCCTCCATTGTTGTTCACCTACACACCCCACATTAGACCAACAAATATTAGCAACCACACATTCAAAATCCTTTTCATAATTTCTAGCCCAACATGCATACCTCCCACAGATTCCCGAGAAATCAGAGGAAGTGATAAATAGTCTACCTTCTTATTTTTTCCACATTGAATGTACACCACTTCAAAATATTGTTCCAAAAGCTTACAATTAGGCCTGACCAATCTAGCTGCGGCCTTGACGGTTTTGACATTGCAACCATTTAAAATAGGAATTAATGATGTGTGATCCCTTCTGATGATAAATTAAGACCCCCAAAGATTGAGTCCTCCAAACATAGGGTTTATACTTTTCCACAGATCACGCACAGACTAACACCTCACATTCTACAAGATACATTCACTTTTGTGGTTTTAGGGTATGTGAGAAAAAAGCAATAGTATTTTCCTGACTCACATACTCTTGTGTCAAAACCAACACAATACCAACATTGCTAGCATCCACAGTGAACAGCACTTTTTCCCTGGTACAAACTCAGCAAAGGTGCTTTACTGGGCTCTCTCTTAATAGCATAAAAAGCTTCTTGCTGCCTAAAACCCCAGACAACTTAGCTTTCTTTTTCAACAAACATAACAAAGGATCAGCAGCGGTAACACAATCTTGAATACATTTTACATAGAACTCAGACATGCCCATAAAGTGTGAAGATCATCCCGATCTTTAGGCTTAGCTACTTCAACAATTGCTTTCAACAATCCTGGTCTAAGTGCAATTCCCTTCCATGACACCACATGTAAAACTAAATGTAAGTGTAGTGCTTTTATATCGCGCACGTATCACCCCCGAAGGGGTCTCAAGGCGCTGTGCACATACCGCTTTGGAACCCTTCCTGGCCTTTCCCTGTGAAGTGCCCACTCCTGGACACCCCCAAGGTGAAGCCAGGCATCCTAGCGCTGTTGGGGCCGTTGTGGAGATTAAGCAAGCTATTGCCCGGAGTTGCAGAGTGGGACCCATGATTAGAATAGGCACCGAGGTGAGAATATCAGGTCTGGGGAAATTGAGCCCAAGACCCGCCGAGGCGGGAATTGAACTCAGGTCCGGGCCAGACCTCTGCATCAGGGTCTGCCGCTCTAACCATTGCAGTTCAATTGATTTTGTCTTGCGGAGGCACAGCGAGAATACCGCTGAGTTTCACTAGGAATGTCTAAATCTATATAGACCTGCAGTCCAATTGATTTTGCCTTGCGGAAAACAATTCTTTATTCCACATTGTCTTATCGTAATTGTGAATGTTTTGAACTGATTTGTAGCATTGAATTTTGCTAATTGTAGGACTAAAGTGTTCATTGTTTGTAAAATGTATATGTATATGTAAATGTTCGTTGATAAATTCTGTGTGTGAATCTGTGGAGAACAGTTGCCCTTTATATTATAGACGAATGAAATGAAATTTCGGGCAAAATAAATAACCCAGCCACCAACAGAAAATAGTGTGGTGTTTCTCCTCGAAAATATTGGAGGCTAAGTGATATAGGAACCCAGGTTATTTTTGGTGTTAAGCTCTAACCATTGAGCCACACTTCTCCACATGTCCCAAAAATATTACATTTTTGAACTCCAATAACACATTTTCCTTCCTTACCTTTAAGCTCCTTTCAGCCATAGCCTTCAATAGCAAATCCAACCTATGGTTGTGATCTGTCTAATCATCCCCATGAACCAAAACATCATCTTGAAAACTGAACTGGTTACCCTTTCAGGACATCCTCAATCACCCTTTAAAAATAGCTACTGCTGACTTTAATCAAAATGGTACTCTACAAAACTGAAAAACACCATCCGGAATAACAAAGGTCTAACATGCCTCAATTCAGGCTGATGATAGGCAGAAAACAATACAATAAAATTTCTTTAAAAAATAACAGAAGTCCCACTCAAGGGCATTAGCAATTCATCAATTTTCAGAAACTGGTGATCATCTATCAAGATGGCTTTGTTTAATCTCCTCAGATTCATACACATTCTTAGCTGATTGTTCTTTTTACGAGCTACCACAATTGGAGATAGTCACAAAGAGCAATCAGTCAGTGGAATAACACCCTCTTTGTACAAATGCTTTAGAGGTTCAGTAAAATACTTTCTAATGCTTCTTTGGCAAACTTTTTTCATTCACCTTAATGAAGTGTTCAAAATTGTTTACATTCCAAGTTCTTCTTTCAGAATTTCCACATGGTGCTCCAAGATTGCTTCTATTCGCAAAGGATGACCTTCAATCTTACTCACACACTAAACTTAAGGGTAACAATCAGGTCTCAGTTAAAGCCCCAGACAACCATGATGGTGACAATGACAATAGTTTATTTAAATGATTAATAAAAATCAATACAAAAGATAGCAATTAGTATAAATAAAAGCAATCATAAAGAAAAAAAGTCTTTAAAATTTAGTAAAACAATGTATATTTTGAAAGCATATGCTACATGAAAGCTTCCCCCAGGTAAAAAGTCACTTTATGCCATGGTTGTCTTGTCCATTAGTGCTGTTCGCGCAGAGTAAATGAATTTAGCAAAGTTGGCCATGTGCTTCACCGTGTCCAACAAGTATGAAATGAAATGAAATGAAAAGATAATTTATATAGCGCGATGGCTACCCTAAGGCCTCCCAGCGCTGCGGAGGTTGGGCTAAGGCAGAGCTGCTGGAAGTTACACAGGTTTGTTAAAGAGCCAGGTTTTTAGGAGCTTTCGGAATGTCAGTAATTTGGGCTCTGATCTGATTGTGAGGGGAAGCGTGTTCCAGATCTTGGCCAAGTTGTAGGAAAGTGAGCGGCCTCCGCACCTAGCTCTCTTAATTCGAGGCACAGTGGTGAGATAGGCGGCCCCGGATCTGAGGTGTCTATTCGGGTGATAGGCGCTTACAAGGGGGAGTTTGATGGAGGGACCTGTTCCCCAGTAGCAACGGTGGGCAATGTACATGGCCTTGAAATCAATCCTTGATTTTACTGGGAGCCAATGGAGGTCCTTTAGTCGGGTTTTAACTGAAACTCGTCAGGGAATTTCGAGGAGGGTCCTGGCTGCGCAGTTTTGGATCATTTGTAGTTTGTTTAGTGTGGACTGCGGGGCCCCGAGGTATAGGGCATTCCCAAAATCCAGGCGAGATAGGAAAAGTCATGATCCGTCTTGAGTGAAAGAGGAGGAGGGGGAGAATCTTGTGCAGCAGTCTCAGGAGCTCAAAACAGATGGCAGATAGCTTGGTGGCCTGGTGATTAAAGTTGAGTGCCTTGTCCAGCCATATGCCGAGGCTTTTGATCCGTTCTTTGGGTTGGGGGGACAGCCCAAGCAGGGGGGCCAGAATGGGTCAATGGACTTGTAGAGGGTGTTTCCCAGGAACATAATCTCTGTTTTTTCCCCATTTAATTTTAAGCAGGATGAAGTCATCCATGAGGTGACTGCTTCCAGGCATTTGTATAGGGCATGGTGTGAGCTAAACGGGGGGTCTAGCGCTACCACTAGCTGTGTGTCGTCCGCATAGGTAACAATTTTTAATCCAAAGGGGCGGACGACTTCAGCCAGTGGGCTCATATAGACATTAAAAAGAGTGGGGCTTAGGGAGGAGCCCTGTGGCACTCCACGATTCAGGGGTTTGCTGGGGGAGGTGTATTCTTTCTCGAATACCTGGAAGGAACGATCTGTGTGAAAGGATTTCAGCCAAGTGATTGCCATTCCCGAGATGCCCACCCTGCTGAGACGGTGGAGTAAGATGTTGTGGTTTACAGTGTCGAAGGCGGCACTAAGGTCAAGGAGAACGATGGCCGTCAACCCACCGTTGTCCAAGATCCTTCTTGCCTCCTCCGTCACTGCAACCAGGGCCGTCTCTGTCCCATGGAGGGGCCGAAAGCCCGTCTGGGAAGGGTCAAGTATAGCGTTTGACTCCAGAAAGTTTGTCACAACGGAGTTGACATGTTTTTCTAGCAGTTTACTGAGCCAGGGTAGTAGGGAAATGGGTCTGTAATTGGAAGGGTTGTTCTGATCCAGGCTCGGTTACTTTAGGAGTGCCTTGACCATAGCTTGTTTCCAGGGGGGTGGGCCGGTGCCGGTGTGAAGGGAGGAGTTAGCAGGTCCAGAATAGTGGGTGAGATGTGACTGGTGATCGGGAAGAGAATCCGCGGAGGGGCCGGGTCATTAGGTGAGCCCAATTTAACCTGCTGCATGATTCCCTCTAAGTGACTGAGGTCCAACGGAGGGAGGTGTTCAAGTGTGGCTGGGGGAGGTGGCATAGGATCTAGATCTAGAGGGCAGTTGGCCAGAGGGGTGTGGTGCGTGAAAGAAGAGTTAATAGTTTCTATTTTACGGAGGAAAAATTCCGCTAGTTCGTCGCAGTGAGCCTGGATATTGCCGTGCTCCTTGGGTATCTTTGGCAGTTGAAGGAGTGATTCCGCTATTCGATATATTTCCTTAGGTTTTGAATGTGCCTTATTAATTTGTTCCTCGAAGTACCTTGCCTGCGCTAGTTTAATGCTACTTTTATAGGCTTTGATTGCTACTATATAAGTTTTTTTTCCAGTTGGTGAGTAATCAAGGCACCATTTCCTCTCAATTCTTTTACAATTGCGTTTGGCGTCTCGTAGGTCGGTTGATACCACGGGGCAGTCGTGTTCCCGCGTTGTATAACTGAAGTATAATTGAAAAACTGCCTCTTTTACCATTCGTACACCTAATTGAAGAAGAATGGGCTTTAGATGAATTTGATGGGCTGATAGCAGTGCAGGACAGCATAAGAGAATGTGCGCTAGAGTTTCGCGTTTATAATGACAGAGGCGACATTCCATGATAGCTGGGCCAACTTTGACAGCGGGATACAGTTGTTTTAAGGGGAGCACATGCAGTCTTGCAGCCAGGATCCTTTGTAGGGCTTGCCTACCCAACGACTGTACAAGATGTGGTTTGTGGCCATTTAAAATTTGGGGAGAGCTTTGAGACTCATGGAAGCCTCTGACCGTCAATGCTTCAATGTCCAGTTTTCTTGAGCAGGTTCTTACTTGCTTTTTCATAATTGATTTGATGGCTGTATATTTTATTACGTTAGGGACCCAATTTTCTATTGCTAAACTCAGATGCTCTTGGCCAGGGTTAGGCTGGCTGACCATGGGTTACCTGATTTTGTAAATATTTTCTTTATTACTTGCTTCATCGAGTTCTCCGGAGCTGTGGTTTTTAAGTAATAATATTTTGCCATGTTTGCCAGTTCTTTCAAGGATTGCCGGCTGAGATTGAATTCTAAGCGAACTAAAGTGTTCCTTGTGCAGGATGGAAGAAAAAATAGCTTTTTATAAGCTGCGCAGTTAATCTTTTCGAGATCTTGACCCAATTTGCCAGGGAAGGCCTGTATAGCGTAATTGAGGGAGGGTAATAGTTTTGCTTTCAGAACCCGTTGAATGGCCACGGCAGTTGGGCTTTCCAAGGTCGCATTAAGTTTGCATATGGCGTAAGTTACCATTATGGCTTTCTGCAGGAGCTTAGTTCGATAGACCTGTGGCCGACCAGTTTCGCTGAGCCATACTCCAAGATAGTTGTATGCTTGTGTGATAGATAACATAAGTGGTCCCAGTCTCCATTTTATTAGCTTCTTTTTTGGGTAGTGGACAAAAATCAGTACTTTAGATTTTGCTGGGTTTGCGACCAGTTTGTTTTTGCCGTTGTAAACTGCTAGTGCTGTTAAACCTTTCTGAAGACCAACTTTGGTGTGGTCCAAAAGGACTAGGTCATCTGCATACTGGATTAATTGGAGTCTGATTCCCTCAATCCTAGGCGTCACCAAGTTAGCTCCCTGCAGTGCCTTGCCCAGGTCAGCTGTATATAAGTTGAAAAGAAGCGGGGCAAGGACACAGCCCTGCTTTAAGCCATGGTCTGTACCAATGTTTTCCGTGGCTGAGTCACATGAGAGTTTGACTCTAACCCATGTCTGAGTATACAGTGATCTGATAGCTTGTAGAAGTTTCGGACAGATGTTCCAACTCGCCAATTCACTCCATAAGATGTTCCGGTCAATGCCATCAAATGCCGCTGTATAATCTATAAAGCAGGCAAAAAGAGACTGGGTGCCTTTAATCATTGTTTGTTGTATAATATAAGAAAGGGCTATAATGTTGTCTATGGTTGAGCCTCCCGGACGGAACACTGTTTGGTAAAAGGGGAGCAAATTCTCCTTGGAGACCCAATGTGCTAATTCCATGAGGAGAGAGTTCGCGTATGCCTTGCCCTCCACATCCAAAAAGGCTATCATACGATAGTTCTTAGGATCTGTGCTTACTCATTTTTTGTAGATAAGATGTAACAGGGATCCCCTCCAGGAGTCTGGGACATCCATAAGGAGTCTGCACTCCGCGTACAACTGACTAAGGTTCTCGGTCCAAAAGTCTATATCCTCTCTAAAGAGAGAGCCTGGTAGCCCGTTCAGTCCCGGTGCCCCGTTGGGGCGTTTTTTTTTCAGGATTGCTCTTAGTGCTTTTCTTTCAGCAAGTGTGATGTTCACAAGGCAGGCCGTTGGTTTATCAATTAAACGTTTATTGGGAGTTGTTCTTAAGTTTGGGTTTTGCTCTAAGTCATTAGTATAGAGAGTTTTTACATGAGCTACCCAAGTTCTTGCATCGAGTGGATTTTCTCTATTACACTGCCCATTGCTGAGCTTGTTTATATATTGCCAAAATTCTTGGGTCTTACTAGGGGCAAGCAATTCAAAGATTTTCAGCCATTTTTGCTCGGTTGCTTCACGTTTCACCTGCCAAACTACTTTTGTGTGTGCCTTGGTCACCTCTTTTAGCTTGTTTTTTGCAGTTACCGATCTGCTTGCCCGATAGGCTCTGCGTTTGGAATTAAGAATTTTTGAAGATTTTTTTATTTTTGGCTGGAATCCCAATTTGTATTTGGAGCTGTCATAAACTCTTTGATTGATATTCTCATGAAGTTGGTAGGCCAAGTCGTATGCGAGAACGCCCCATTTCCCAATTCTTCCATGGTCATTACGGCCTACTTACCAACCTTTCCAAGACGATTTCCATGCATTAAACTTGTGGGTCGGGAGCGGACCCCATTTGATTCTTTTGAGGAGTCTATGTTGTTCGTCTTCATTTGTAGCTCCAATATAGTGGAGGGTGTGTCTAGATTTCGCACTCAAGGAAAGTTCTAATATGAGAGCGGCATGGTCGCTGTCGGGCCTAGGTTGAACAGTATAACTTAACATGTGGCTTTGTAGGCGTTCACTTAGTATCATGTAGTCTACTGTTGTTTGGTTGTTAAAGGTAGGCGGTATTGATGCTGTTACGTTGTTTTTTATGGTGATCTGATGTGTTGTTGCCAATTTGTAGGCTCGCATTAGGGCGTTGAATCATTTAGTACTCGAATTGTGGTGGCATTCATCGGTTAAGTTCCCTATATGATTGAGTCCATACCTGCATGTCGTAGCAGTAGGGCTTCGATCTCTTTTGATAGATCGATCAGATTGTTTTTTGAGTTTAACCCATGACAATTATAGTAGATGTTAATGAGGAGAATTGAAGTCGGGCCCTTAGTCGTTATAAGGCCTTTCAAAATTCCAGCTAATAACATTCCTGAAGTGTTCCTTAATATTTTGAAGTTTACTTTTAATGCATGCTTAATATAAGTTGAGATGCCGCTCGACGGTCTCCCAAAGATGTTAACCTTTTTTGCAGGTATAAAATATTCAGCAAAGTTCCATAATGGTGTGGAGGAAGTGGCCCATGTTTCCTGTACACAAATTATGTCCGTTCCTACCATAAGTGCTTCTGCGCTCGGACTTTGCAAGGCTTTGTGCATTCCTGCGACATTCCAAGACAGTATGTTGATAACTGGAGTATTTGTGGGATTAATGTGGGGAGCGCAGCCAATTTTAGGAATTACTTGAGGTGAATGGTTGCCAGACTGTTGGTTGGTGCTAATGATGCATGAAAGAGGCTCTTTGCACCTGATGGTGCCAACCTAAAAAATCTGGTCCTGCAAACGAGACATAGACCTTACACACAACAACACACACTTTGAATTGTAACAAAGATTACAAATATCCCTCCAAATCTATTTTAACTCAGTTATAGCCTCCAGGATTAACATACAGAAGTAAAAAATCTTGCATAAATAAATTTTCTCAAGCAGCCACAAAATAATAGTACTCTTAGAACCAGAATGTTACAAGTGGGATTATGACTTCACTCTCAATTAAATTGTTAATGGCATATTTACAAACAGGTTCATCTTTCTCACGCGCTTGAACACAGAGCACTATTTTACCCATCTCTTTAGATAATATTCAGGTTCCTCCTCTAACACAGAATACATTTTCATCTTCTTCATGCCTCGACAAACCACTGCAAATGGCCCAAAACATCACATTTATTACACTCCTTCCCTAATGCTGGACATTGCTTGAAAGAGGCCACATGATTTGAAACCACATCCGACACAAGAATAATCAGATGGAATTCTATTCTTTTGTTGTAAACCAGATCCAAATGGAAACACAGATATTCCTGGTTTTCCATTGTTAACAATGGCAATAGTCTGTGGTGAAGATTAGATTAATTTCTTCAAATATTCCTTACAATCCTGAATGTTGTTGGCTATATCAATTGTTCAATGTAGAGAAGGGTCCTTATAAGTTAGATGACGCTCTTTTATTCTTTTATTGAAACATCTGGTAACTAATTGATCTCTTATCAAATGATCAGTGAAGTTATCAAATTCACAACCTGCAGCCAAAACACGTAACAATGCCACATACATGTCAAATGACTTAGATCCATATTGTTCCATAGAACAAAATGTATGTCTTCTGACAATAAGGTTTGATGGTTTATCAAAATGAGTTTCTAGACATTTAATAGGTTCCTCATAGTCATCCAACTCTTTTTCTTCATCCGGTACTATCTTAGGCAAATGTTCAAAAATGTTTTGCCACTTAAATCTCAAAGAATGCTTTAAAATCACATTTTATTCTCTCTGGTCTAAATTTCAAACCATCAACTGCTCGGGGAAAGTTGCAAAATGGAGGTGGTTGCGTTAAGGTTGGTATGTTGCTTAAAAATAAAGAGCGAGAAGGAAACTCCTTATTAAAAGTAATGATCAAATTGAATTACGTGCACATCTAACTGCCCTCCCAAAAAAGCGTGCTCCTAAACAGTTGATAAAACTGTGAATTCTACAATACCACGCCGTGAGGCGAGCGTATGACCAAAATTGTAGAACAAAACAGACTACACTCCTTGTGGTCTGCATATCACCCCCAAAGCCCAATAGCAGGGCCAGATAATGACCAGTGCTCATCCAGATTTATGACCCTTTCTGGGACACAAAGGTGAAGAACTAAAGCACTTAGGCGTTTAACTCCTAAATAAAAGGTCTTGTCAAATAAATATAGGAACATGTGAACAAAATTACGTTTCTGACAGCTTTTAAATGGGAGAAAATTAAAATGAAATTAACCATAATGATTATGTAAACTCCTCATTTTAATTTTCTTCCATTTCAAAGTGTTGCATTTACAAACAGCAAGCCTCTTGCTCCCAGTAGCCAGTAGACAGCAGGATGCCTGCTGTTTGTAACTGTGACACTTGGAAATGGGAGAACATTTAAAAGATGGGGTTCATAGAATACATGTAAACATAAGGTTAACTCTTCAGTTTAATTATCTCCCATTTTGAAGTATCACTTTTTACACACAGCAGGCATCTTTCTTGCAGAAACTGGTGGACACGGTGCCAAATGTATTACTGAGAAATAAAGGCAATTCATTTCCCTGGGAAAAACTTACAGTGCAGAGAAATGTTCCATATTTTAAACATTTTTGCAGAACATTTTTTTGCACTTTAAATTTCTCCCATTTAAATAAAGTGGTTGTATGTTTGTGTTATACATGTAATAGTGCCACATAATAAGAAAGGTATGTCCTGTGCCACAAGTACATATGACAGGCTCTCAGTCACCCATACAGATATATCTCATTCATAAGTACAAATGTTCATATATATTCCCACAGACCATGTTCTCTTTGACACACATAGGAGGCGTGACGTAGTGTCGCTAGTCAAAATACTTTGTGCAAACCATATTATCTGGAACTATCGTCATTGGGCTTAAAGTCATTGAAGCTGGATTTAAGGAGGTCTCGTAACAATGCACAAGCTAATTAGCCTTCAGTAGCTCATGATGAATTTTACTGATCAGAAGTAGCTCTCACTGAGGAAAAGGTTGGACCCCCCCCCCCTAATTTAAGGAAATTATACTAATACTGCACCTTCAGTACTACTGTGTGGCCCTTCAGCTCAGTTTGAATTCTGCTCCTTTTCGGATGCTCCTCACTTTCTTCGTCTCTTACGGAGTCATCTGCAGGAGACAGCCGTTTTCGTGCCTGTGGACATTCTTCTGGTGCTTTTTGCTCCACTGTGTATTTTCGCCTTCTAGCAACTTAATCAAATAAATCACATTAATTAAGGAAAAAAGAGGGACCGTTAATTGCCAATTATATGGAGGCAAATCGTTCTAAATACAATTATGACAATGATGTTACATTAAAAGAAATTCACAGCCTGAAACTTCATCAAAGACTACAAGCTTTAATCCCCTTATTTTGTCACCACATTACACTTTTTATTTTAAAAGTTGAGTCATAGCATTACAGCACATTTGTTTCACAATACGTCTAATACTACTCTTCCTTCCCTTCTTCTCTCCCCTTCCTTTCACTTCCTGTCTATAGCACACTCTTGTTAACTGTCTCTGACTAGATTTTCATTAAAATATCGAATACTGAAATAATGTCACAACTAACTGCCTACTATTATGACTGTTAACTCATCATTTATCTTATATGGACAGCATTGATGACTGAACCCAGGTGTACAGATAACATGTAATGATTTTACTAGCTCTTCTTCAAATTAATATAAAATATTTGACATTATATTTATTTATGCGATCGATAATATGATCATTTAGATCGTAAAAGTTCACAACAAATAAAAACAGTATATTATTTCATTACATCATAGATAAAATAATTTTAAAACGGGCTATCACATACCTATGGAATTATTCAAATTTTACAAAAGATTGAAAATTTCTCAAAGATATTTAAAAAAAAAGAAGTCAACATTTCAGGGAATCTGTTTTATGAGAGTACCATGATTCCATACCCCAGAAATCCATTGGAAGCCCTATAACCAGGTGCTTACATGTTCATTTTGATTTCACAAAGTCATGATTTATCACTTTTAACCTCTTCTACCAAGCATAGAGCAAATACCTCGAAACTGTGAATACTAGCCACCTTGTGGTATCTGACCTAAAAATGCGTAAAGCATTGGTGGGGCGTGAAAAAGAAAACAGACGGTAGGGAGGGATGAACTAATTTTGATCAGTGTAAGAAGGACAAACAAGCATTTACAATGCAATGGTATCGGCATTTTTAAAGTTAGAGCAAATGGCATTGCTCATGACATTATTTTAAATTATGTTTTTTTTTTAAACATAAATAAATGGCATTGTCATTTACAATACCAATAGCAGGGCAGGAGACAAAGCACAAGCAACGAGGGGGCAGGACAGCAAGCACAAGCAACGTGGGGGGGAGGACAGCAAGCACAAGCAACGTGGGGGGGAGGACAGCAAGCACGAGCAACGAGAGGGGGGGAGGACAGCAAGCAGGAGCAACGAGGGGGGAGAGGACAGCAAGCACGAGCAACGAGGGGGGCAGAAAAGCGAGCACAAGCAACGGAGGGCAGGGGAGCAAGCACGAGCAACGAGGGGGGGCAGGACAGAAAGCACAAGCAACAGGGGGCAGGGGAGCAAGCACAAGCAACGGCAGGACAGCAAGGGAGGGCAGGACAGCGAGCACAAGAAACGGGGGGCAGGGGAGCAAGCACAAGCAACGAGGGGGGGAGGACAGCAGCAAGCACGAGCAACGAGGGTGGGAGGACAGCAAGCACAAGCAACGAGGGGACAGGACAGCAAGCACAAGCAACGAGGGGGGCAGGACAGCAAGCACAAGCAACGAGGGGGTGGCAGGACAGCAAGCACAAGCAACGAGGGGGGCAGGACAGCAAGCACAAGCAACGAGGGGGGCAGGAAAGCAAGCACAAGCAACGAGGAGGGGCAGGACAGCAAGCACAAGCAACAAGGGGGGCAGGACAGAAAGCACAAGCAACGAGGGGGGCAGGACAGCAAGCACGAGCAACGAGGGGGCAGGGGAGCAAGCACAAGCAACGAGTGGGGTGGAGGACAGCAAGCACAAACAACGAGGGGGGGCAGGACAGCAAGGGGGGACAAGACAGCGAGCACAAGCAACGGGGGGCAGGGGAGCAAGCACAAGCAACAAGGGGGGGGGGGACAGCAAGCACGAGCAACGAGGGTGGGGGAGGACAGCAAGCATGAGCAACGGTGGGCAGGGGAGCAAGCACAAGCAACAGCAGGAAACAAGGGGGGGACAGGACAGCGAGCACAAGCAACGGGGGCAGGGGAGCAAGCACAAGCAACAAGGGAGGGAGGACAGCAAGGGGGGGCAGGACAGCAAGCACAAGCAACGGGGGCAGGGGAGCAACCACAAGCAACGAGGGGGGGAAGACAGCAAGCACGAGCAACGGGGGCAGGACAGAAAGCACGAGCAACGGGGGCAGGGGAGCAAGCACAAGCAACGAGGGGGGGAGGACAGCAAGCACAAGCAACGAGGGGGCAGGACAGCAAGCGCAAGCAACGGGGGCAGGACAGCAAGCACAAGCAACAAGGGGGGCACGACAGCAAGCACAAGCAACGAGGGGGGAGGACAGCAAGGGTGGGCAGGACAGCGAGCACAAGCAACGGGGGCAAGGGAGCAAGCACAAGCAACGAGGGGGGAGGACAGCAAGCACGAGCAACGACAGGGGTAGGGGAGCAAGCACAAGCAACGAGTGCACAAAATAATAATAAAATAGGAAACAGGACATAAAAATACAGCCCAGCAGACTCCCTTTGTTAGATGTTTTCGTTCTGCTGGAATTCGACTGTCATCCAAAAGAGAATCAATCCCAGACTTTTCACAAATTAAAAACGTTGATAAACATCCATTACTGGAATGACTCCTGCCGGGACCCGTGGCCTGAGATTAGGAGCCGGAGGCCAGGCCGGGCCTGATAACAATATCCAGCATTAATCCCACAATGGACGGGCCGAGACGTCAGCGCCTCCGCCTGATGCTCAAGCGCGAGGCACATCTGGAAAGAAGAATCTGTGGCCTTTTTTATTTATCCTTAAATAGGAATCTGTGTCCTGCTCCGCGGCTCCGACAAACGCCCTTGAGCCTTTGAACGTCACTAGCAGATGCAGGCCTTCTTGGCCATAAAACAAGCACTGTGGGCCGAACTCTCAGACAGACCCCGAAGTTTACAAGAGCAAAGAGTGCAGACGAGAAGTGTGGCTCCAAGAGGCATTACATATCAGACTAGGCCCACAGCATCCCCCGGCCCAGGATACACGCCTCAGAGAGTCAGAACACTGTATTGTGTCAGTCTGTCAAAGACAGGCATAAGATATACAATACTAAACATACACCACTTAATATTTAATGACATACCCCAATAAGAGACAAGCTAAAATTATTCCTAATAAACGGCCTTTGATAAAGTGCTCGGGTTTGGTCCTCGGCCACTCTAAAGTGCTGGCGCTCACAAGAAATGCATTGGTTGCGCTTGCAGCGAGCACAAGCAACGGGGGGCAGGGGAGCAAGCACGAGCAACGAGGGGGGAGTACAGCAAGCAAGAGCAACAAGGGGGGCAAGACAGCAAGCACAAGCAACGGGGGCAGGGGAGCAAGCACAAGCACACAACGGGCGCTTCTTACCGTATTGGTTCCTGCTTTGCCCTGCTGCAGTCAAGCCTCCTCATCACGCTGCCTGCATGCGCCAGTCGGCCCTCTGATTGGTTAATAAGGAACACCAATCAGAGAGCTGACTTGAGCGTGCAGGCAGCGTGATGAGGGGCGTGCTCTCTCCCGATGACATCAGGGAGAGAAAGAAGAGAAAAAACGCCCCCGAATCGGGAAAAGACAGGGCTTAAAGGGAGTGACGCCCCTCTCCTCCAATGGCTGGCCAGCATTTACGAGGCCAGCCAATGGAGAAGAGGAGCGGGTTAATGCCCCCATACTAAGTAACGTTAAATCTCTGAGCGAGATTGCGCCAGCGCAGCCTACGGTCCTCGACCTAAAAAAAACAAAGTGTTCAAGGGTCTCAGGAAAAGAATGACAGGTCGGCACATGGATGTTACAGATGCATTGTCTAAGGTGCATTTCCTAGAATTTAGGGGGAGAACCCCGCACCTGAATTGAATGTACAGAGCTCTTGCCTGAGGAGGTTTGATATCATCCACAAACATTTCAAAACCAAACCATCCTTTTACATTTATAAAATGAGATGTTAAAGTGCTATGTGCATTACCATCAATACATTGTGTGCCCATGTACTCCAGAACCTTTTTTTGAGGAGGGGAACCATTTTTGTCATGATGGACCCCGGTTCCTCCCACATGGGCCCCAGCCCTAGTTTAGAGAACCATTCCTTGATCTTGTTAAACCAAGCAAGGTGGCCTGTTTGTTTTTGAAGGATCAGCAGCTATTCCAAGGCCTCCTTCATCGGGACATGTGTGCTACTGGTCCATATCCTTACCCAGAACAAAAGTGCCTTAAGAATGGCAAAGTTGTTAATGGATTTAAGACCAAGGTCAAGTCTTAGCGGTAGAATCGGAGTATTCACGGGAAGATTGAGAATCGCCCTAATGAATTTGTTCTCAGCAAGGACTAGGGGACATATGTATCAAGCTATTTTGAGGTTGCAAACACTGCGAATCGCAAAAAAGTGTTTGCGATCACAAATTAGACATACCCTATGTATAACATGGGTTCGCAGTGCAAAAGACAATTTTTGAGCCTCACAAAATTGGTAATCGCAAATTTCGAAACGCCCAGAAATTGTGAATAATATTTGTGAAATCGCAATCAGCAAATTGCGAATTTGCAAAGAAATGTATAAAAAATAGCAAATTCATACAAATTGCAATTTTGCACATTGATTTTACCACCAACTCAAGCCAGGTGGTAACCAGGTGCAACTTAGTTAAACAAACCCACAGTACAACAGGGACTTCCACAATGGAAGCGCTGTATGTGATAGCCAGGAGGATGCTGGTTCGAGCTGCAGCACAGAGAAGGATGCAACAGGAATGGATCTTCAGAGTTCGCATCACTCTGTTCCTGCAGACTGACGAGGAGATCTATGAGAAGTATAGGCTGGACTCAGCTACCATTATGGACTTGATAGATGAGCTAGAACCCTTGCTGGAACACTCCACACGCAGGGCCCAAACCATTCCAACCCATGTGCCGGTCCAGTGTTCACTGCCCTTACTGGCATCAGGGAGTTTTCAGAGGGTGATAGCAGCAGCAGGAGGGGTCTCCCAGAGTTGCCTGTCGCGCTTCTTTCATGCATTCTTGGATGCAATGGTACAGAGGCTACATCATCATATCCAATTCCCCAGCACACAACAGGCATTACAGCAAACAAAACAGGACTTCTACCAGATTGCCCAATTTCACCACATTATTGGCAGGATAGATGGAACCCATGTAGCCCTCTCACCCTATCAAACAATGAGTATGTCTTATAATTCACTTAACATACAGGTTATCTGCAATGCCAGGTATATCATAACAGATATTGTTGTGAAATACCCTGGCAGTACACACGACTCCTTTATATTCAAGCACAGTGGGATACACAGACGTCTCAGTGGTGGCGATTTTGGTGAGGGCTATCTACTACATATAACAATTTAACATACAGTTAAGTTCTGAAGTGGGAGGACAGTGATTGACCTCATGTCTTTCATCCTGTCGGAGACAGTGCATATGCTGTGCGAGACTTCATCCTAACACTGTACCTCAATCCAGCCAATGCAAGGGAGTTATCATGAGAATGGCAGAGCGTTCCTGGAGATCAGCTCCCTCTGCACTGAACTTAAAAAACCTGAAGAAAAAGAGAAATTCCTACTTCAGGAAAATAAAACTATCAAAATCAGACTTATTCAGCCGTCAGCTCGACCAAGCCAAAAATCGTCCGAGAAAGCTGTTTGAGCTTATCCGAACACAAACCAAAGAACAACCCCCACCTCTCAACACTATGTGCAAAGCTCCCTCCTGCGAAGACTTCGCCTCTTTCTTTAACCAAAAAACTGACAACATAAGGAATGATCTCCTCATGGACGCAAGCCTCTATCCCAAACCCCACCGCATAACACCCACTAAACCAAAAAACAATGCAACCTGGTCAACCTTTGTCACCTAGACGGAAGAAGAAATTGGCAAACTGCTCAGCACTCTGAAACCATCCAATCACCTCACGGACCCCCTTCCTGCTAACGCTGTCAAAGTCCTTACCCCGTCGCTCCTTCCACTCTGGACCAAAATTATTAACAGCTCACTTCAACAAGGGATCATTCCCGACTCCCTCAAAGTTGGACAAGTAACACCTTTGCTAAAGAAACCTACAGCCGACCCCTCTGACCTAAACAACTACCGTCCCATTACCAACATTCCGACTCTTGCCAAACTGCTGGAAAAATGTGCACAAATACAATTGACTAAACATATTACTCAATGTGATCTCCTCAACTCTCATCAATCAGGCTTCCGAGCTAATCACAGTACGGAAACTGCCATGATTCACATAATCGACGACGCCCTCCAAATCCTAGATCATAACGATACCTGCCTCCTCATCCTCCTTGATCTCTCCTCCGCATTTGACACCGTCAAACATGAGAACTTACTCGAACTATTAAACACAAGAATGGGCCTATCTGGAACTGTGCTCAAATGGTTCACTTCCTTTCTGCATAACAGGTCGCAGAAATTCAAGAGCAACAACTTGATGTCCGCACCAAGACCTGTATCGCTAGGCGTACCACAAGGATCCTCCCTATCCCCAACTTTGTTCAACCTAGTTATGGAACCTCTCACCACCTTGCTGCAAGAATCCAATGTACACTTCCACATGTATGCTGATGACACCCAACTCTATCTCAAACTACAATCACCCAAAGACATCACGCTCTTGAACTCAACGATCAGAAGCACCTAATCTTGGTTGGCCGCTAATCATCTCAAACTCAATGCCCTTAAAACAGAGTTCCTCCTGATCTCACCTCCCGCGAAGATCACTACCGCACAAATGTGGCTTAAAGACCTAACGGCACTCAATGTTCAACCCACCATCGTGGACTCAGCGAAATCTTTGGGCATAACACTTGACACCAATCTCAGCATGCAGGAACACATCAACAAAGCAACTAAGGGAGCAAACTACCAAATCAACACCCTTAGGAAACTTAAACCTTTCCTTCCAGCCAAAGACTTCCAAACTGCGTTACAATCACTAGTCATACCTCGAATAGAATACGGCAGCACCGCCCTCTGCGGTCTCCCCCTAGCTACTACGGCACCCATAAGAGCCTCTCTAAACGCCGCAGCGAGACTTATCACTGGATCAAAAAAACACTCGCACATTTCCCCTGACTTCAAATCACTGAACTAGCTGCCGTTTGAAGCCAGAATACACCTGAAAATCGCTTGTTTGACCCACAAGGCTGTCCACCTGAGCTCACCTAGATACCTCGCTCAGAAGCTGGCGATTTCTGGAGGCTCCAGAAACACTAGAGGCACAAACAATCTTTTGCTAAAGCCTAAAAGATTCCGCAAGGAAAAAACCTATAAACGCTCTTTCTCAGGAATGGCTCCCAGGATTTGGAACTCGCTCCCCCCTGAAACAAGGCTCATCACCTCTACCATACTTTTCAAGAGAGAAGTAAAAGCAATCCTCATGGCTAAATACACTTGAACCACTATTGGGGAAAAACTACAAAGACTCGATACTCATCTGTACTACTTGTTCGAACCCTTGTATTTTTATTTTTTTGACTTTGAAATTGACTTACTTGATTGTTTTATGATATCACTTCAATGTACTGTTAACATGATTGATGTATCTGCGTATACATGCTCCCCTCCTCTGTAAAGCGCTCTGATATCTGCGAAGATCTTGTTCGCGCTATATAAAACTTTCAAAATAAATAAATACTAAAGAGCCGGTTCCGCTGCCTGCATAAAAGCGGAGGAGCACTACAATACAGCACAGATACCTGCTGCACAATTGTGGCTACTTGTGCCATGCTCCACAACATAGCAACAAAAAAAGGCATTCCAGTTGAACTTACGGATACAGATTCATCTGAGGATGAGGGCCCAGGTCCACGTTGCAGACCAGCAGGTGGTGTAGGGGTAGCTGCTGGCCGACAGACATAATGAGATAACCAAAAACGATTTCTAGGTGAGTAATGATGACAATGCAAAAAATGATTTGTGCAAGACTGTGTTTTATTATTCCTTTACCTGTAGGAAAATATCAGTCACACAGCCCTAACACATACTTTATGTGTGTCACAAGATGCTGCACATGTTAGGCCCAGAGTGCATGGATAAAGGCCAAACTAAAGTCAATATGCAATGTGTTGCTTCACCCAATGGCATTCTTCTGTGGTGCCAGTTTATTTTTTGAGTGCACGTCCTGCTATTGCACGCTCAGGGTGCTGACTGCTCTCCCTTGAGGCATCCGGTGTTGTTCCCTGCCTCACACTGCGCCGTCTGAGTTCGGCAATTGGTGGGGTGAGGCTGCTTCTGCTTGACAGCTCCTCACTATCCCGAGCCCAGAAGTCCTGGGCCACTTACGGTAGCTGTAGTGAAGCTGTTCCACAGCATTTGTCACCTGCACCTTCCCTTTGGTCACATCCTGGCTGCAGTGTGCCATTTCAACCGGCATGCTTACAGAGCAGCGTGACAGCAGGGAAGTGGCAGTACACAGGAGGTTGACCGCCTTGCTGTAAGTGTCCAGAAGACAGCTGTAGAGACATTGTCTCCCCCTGAGTCTGGCTGCCTGGTCTCTCTTCATTGTGGCACACAGTTCTTGCGCCCGTCATTTCTCTGATGCGCTCCCTTATGTCACTCAGGTTGTGGTTGACAGACACCAGATGCCGGTGTATTGACCACATTGATTTTGTTTGCAGACGCTGTACGTTTTCCAGTCCGGCAAACACGGTGTGATCCTTAACAGCAGCTGCGCTGGTGGTCGCCCTGCGCCTGTGTGTCCTGCATGTTTTCTCCATACGGTGCACAGGGGGCTGTTCTTGGACCTGTGCTGCACGCTGTCCCTGGTCTGGCTGGGCCTCATCCCCTGTGGACTGTGGTTCTGCCTCTAACAGTGGAAGTGGAGGCACATTATGACGTTGTCTCCGTGGGACAGGTGTTGGCAGTGCGGTTTGCTCGGTGTCCTCTTACCCTGCCTGGTCCTCCATATCGGCTGCCTCCTCAGCTCCTGAACTGTCATCCTGTGTTTCAGGTAGAGCTGCAAATGAAAAGACAAATTTTAATTGTGTGTTCTGCTTCTCATTTTTTCACTGAATAAAGTTTTCTGATTTGGGTTAGCTAAGTACTGTCTAGCGGATTTTGCCTTTACTGTTTTACTCATGCTGATTCTACATTGCTGTGTCTCATTGCTCCACTGTATGATGCGTGTGACTACATCTCCATTGATGCATTGCTGGGTGTCCTGGAAAAAGTGTAATGGAGTTGCATTTTTACTTTTGTAGTTGGTGCATTCCTGAGTGTGTGATTGAGAAGGTAATGTGTCAGGGATGATTTGGCATGCATCTTACCTTGTCTGGTGTTGGGAGGGTCGGAGCTATCGATGTCAGCCACACCACTGACACTCTCTGGCTGTAGGGTGGACTCCACCAATTCCTCAAGGTGCTTGGATTCTGTTTTAGTGGATGTTTTCCCACCAGTCTTCTTTGCCTCTGCCAGCCTGTTTGCCACCTTGTCCTTGGACCTGGGCGCATATCGTACAAGCGCTTGCGCAGGTCATCGACAGAGGGCAGGGTCACACCGATGGTATTGGCCTTTGCCTAGATGTCCAGCCATATTTTTAGTTTTTGTAACTCTGGCATATGGAGTGATTTTTTGCCAAAGAGCAACTCAGGGCTGAGGACCATTCCTTCTATGAGCACCTCCTGCTCCATCTCGCTGAACTTTTGCTTCCTTTTCCTCCCAGCCTCCTCCTTATCCTTCTATTTCTCTTGGGGATCCATTTGGAAGTGTTGGAGTTGCAGTACACAGTTGCTTCCTTCTCCTCCCAGTCTCAAGCAATCAGGAACAGCATGGACAGTCACACTTCCTGGGTGCGATGTCATCAAGCTGCACCTGAATTGCGGATTCTCTATTTTTGCGATTCCTTATTTGCGAATTTGCATTAAGGAATCGCTAATAGCGAGTTTGCAATCAAATTCTGTGAATTTTTGGTAATCACAAATATTTTGCGATTTTTTTTATTAACATCGCATTTTGCGATTCTCAAATTGCGATTCGCTAAAAATAGCATTTTGAGAATCACAAATTCTGATTTTCATATATATGACCCTAGGTCTTTAAGGTTCTTCAGCCCCCATAACTCAGCCCCATATAGGGCCGACTAGCCGCTCCTAGTCCTTTTGCCCTATGTAGTTCCAATATTGGAGAGAGCGGTCAAAACGTGGACCCCAGCCCTCCCCGCTATTTCACAGTCTGCATGCTGGAGAGTTAAAATACCCTTTTCTATGTGGGGTGTCCAGGCTAGCCTGTCACAGATTCGTACTCAATAGTCAAATGCGAGCCCAACATCAATTTATCCTTATTGGATTTATAAGGGTTAAACGTCATATATTTTGTCTTAGAGCAGTTAATTTCTAATCCCCTAGCCTTGTAAGCTTTAGCAAATGTATTCAGAATGTTCTGGATTACCTTTGGCGTCCTAGTAATAAGCAACGTGATGTGTGCTAAGAGCAGGGAGGGTACAGGGCTACCCGCTAATTTTGGGGAATCGCCTCCGCAATCGTACAGCTCTCCTATTAACTCGGTTATGTACATAGTAAATAGTTTGGGGCGAGAGCACAACCCTGCCAAACTCTCTTACAAACAGAAATATCATTTGATAAACTGCCATCTAGGCTAGGTTCCACCTGAAATTAAAAAAAGGACCATTCAAATATACCAAAATGCAATATCTAAACAGCAGATTATAGGAAGTTGTGTGCAGCTCGATATCTTAATTCTTTGAAGAAAGATATGCATGTTAGAACAAGCATTGGTAAAGTGCTACCGGGCTGCTCACTGACCACATTGTGATCAGGTGCACATTTTTTTTTTACAGATCTGTCATGGCCGTGAGGCATTTTACAACAGTTAAAAAACAACCAAGAAGGGCTGGCTGTTTATCGCAAAAACACATGAATGAATTGGGACTTATAAAGCGCCTGGCTACTCCAAGCACTGACAAAGCCTTGCTCACTTTGCCACTGGATTCAAGCAAGCCGGGCTGAAGACAGCTGAAATACCAGAAACCGGTCCTTGGTAGCTTGTTTCCGGTCCAGGGAAGGCATGGCTTGGCAGTTCAGGCTGGACTGTTCCCATGAGGCACAGGGTCAGACTGATTTGCATATGGCCATGTCTGAACTGGGGTGGCAGAGTGGGCTAAAGAACGGTGATGGATTAAACCCAGATCTGTTGACTGGGTGTGAGTGTTTGATTAGTTCAGGTGCTCCGTCCATCACCACCCCCTTTTGTAAAGCCAGTAGGTCTGACCTGCATTTTCAGTTACAGCCCAAACCCATTAGCTTATTCTGGCCTATTAAACACACTCCAAAAGCTCATCACATATAAAAACTGAAAGGTTTATCTACGTACTTGTTTACAAGTGCATCTTGTGGACGCTTGGTACTAGATAATTGTCTGCGTGCACACCATAAAGCAGAGCTTCTTTGAGGTTCCTGCATCACATACACTCTGCTGGCACAACTACTCTGCTGCTGAGGAGGTTCAGATTTTGGCCAACAGCATCAAGCAATCGCTCTTGAATGAACATAAAATGAAACTTAAATGCAAACGTATTTGCAACAAGTGCGCCCAAAAACATAATGTGGTAAAGGCATTTGATTTTCTAGCACCATCAAATGATATACAAAGGTTGTTGGTAAGGGGCATACAAGGGTTTTAATTATGACAAGTTCATGTTAAAGAGATTCAATTTTCCAGGAAATAATTATAATTTTAGGCATGCTGCCGTTAGCATAACTAGGCAGACTGACAATAGTTCATAAAATGATGCAGAAAAGTATATGTTTATTTTAAGTGTACGAGTGTTACACGTGCATGTGTTTTTCTTTAGTTCAGGAAATCAACACAACTACAGCACAAGACATGGCATGTCCCTAATACAAATATATCATATTATTCTCTGGAAGGAAGGATGATTTGATTTTCGGTAACAAGTTCAAGATTACTTGTCCAACCTCTGCTTTACTTGAACAAGCTGTTGCCTTCCTGTGTTTCATAATCAGGGCCGGACAGGTGGTACTTAGCATCAGGAGTTTCTCCAGAAGGCTAGAAGGGTGGGGGATGTACTACAATATCGGCTCCCAGTAAAAAAATCAGCAAGCAAGCAAGCGTTTGCTTCCTCCCAGGGCCAGGCAGAGGTTCCCATGGGCCCATTCGAGAAAGTACTTAGGGCTTCTTTAGGCTCCCAGTCCGGCCCTGTTCATAATGCATGATTTTATCTCCTTAATTAAACATGTACAGATATAGGAAGTATTCGTTTTTCGGGGTCTTATACCAAATAATACATATATTGGTTGTCATGAATGAAAAATGTGTAGTCCAATCCTTCTATGTGATGCCATGCTATGAAAATGTGTGCGCATTGTTCTTAAAACATTATATTATATTGGTATTTTGGAGGAGAGCCAGTAGTAGTAGTTCTGCAGTGATCTTTAGAGCTTTCATGGGAGACAGATTCTCTGCAGGTCTATTTTGCATATTTATTTAGATACTTATAATTATGCTAAGTCTTTAGATTAAATAATGAATATTGTTGCTTTCTGTAATGATACCATTTTTGAATAAAGCCATGAGGTTATTAACTTCAGAATCTAGTCAAGTGCAGGTATCATTGTATTTTTTATAAACTTAATTTATCTTATTTTCATTACGGCAACATGACATCTGATCTGTACAGGAAATAGAGATCGAAGCATATTATATTTATAGGCTGGTTACAGCCTTAGTCCATTACATTATTTCAGCAGAACATTAATATAGGAACAACAAACAGTTTGTGCACCTCACAAGTTGCGCCCCAGCGACATCCATCAACATGGTCCATCGGTTAAGTGTCGGAGTGTGTGGAGCACTATGCCAGTTCCGTGTGCCAGACTCGCACGGTAGGTACTGGCCCCTGCATGCAGCGCATGGCTATTCTTCATTTTGCCAACAAAATACCAATATCCGCTAGTTTTCTACTGGGTTTGGAAATGTCTTTGTCATATTCCAACAAAGCCACCACTGGGGAATCAAGCAACTGCTCTCCCATCATATCGCCCAATGCAGCGAATGCCTGCACTCCAGGACAAATCTAGGCCAGGTGTATGAAATCAGCATTATCTACCCTACATCGACGACAGCAGCTGTGTTGTACATTGATTCACACCTGGTATAAATTCCAGGTGTGAACCTTGTGCAACGTTTGTTGTAGCTTGTATTTTGGGGGTCAATGTGGAAAGTGTGTGGCTGTTCTTTCCCATGGCGGTGTCTTTTACCCAATGGTGTACCCTTCTTTGGGGAGGGTGTGGGGCCAGTCGGTACCCATGGTATACTCTATGTAGGGTATGTTGGAGTATAAATTCCAAGGTGTGAACCTTGTGCAACGTTTGTTGTAGCTTGTATTTTGGGGGTCAATGTGGAAAGTGTGTGGCCGTTCTTTCCCATGGCGGTGTCTTTTACCCAATGGTGTACCCTTCTTCGGGGAGGGTGTGGGGCCTGTCTGTACCCATGGTATACTCTATGTAGGGCGTGTTAGAGTATAAATTCCAAGGTGTGAACCTTGTGCAACGTTTCTTGTCACCCTGTTTTGTTGTGTTGTTGGTGGTTAGGTCACCGAGTTTGTTAGTAAATGTTGCATGTTTGTGAGAGATCAACACCAGGTGTGTGATGACGGTTTCATGGGTCTCTTCTCCTTTTGTATTCTTTATTATGAGGTTGCACTGACATTTGGTGTCTCATTCTAGTCTGCAGGGCCATTTCCTCCGATGTACTCTATCTAGGAGGGCTTGTGTGTTTTTCCTGGTGTGTTTAACCTTTTGAGCGTTTTGGGGGTCAGTGTGGAAAGTGTTTTGAGAGCTGTTGTGGCTCTACTTTCCTATGGCGGTGTCTTTTACCCAATGGTGTACCCTTCTTTGGGGAGGGTGTGGGGCCAGTTGGTACCCATGGTATACCCTATGTAGGGCATGTTGGTGTATAAGTTTCATGTGCAACCTGTGAGAGTTGTTGTTGTTGTACTTTCCTATGGTGGTGTTTTTACCCATTGGTGTACCCTTCTTTGGGGAGGGTGTGGGGCCTGTTGGTACCCATGGTATACCCTTTGTAGGGCACGCTGTAGGTTTGGTTTCAGGGTTTGAACTCTGTGTTGTACCCTTCTTTGGAGAAATAGTGTTAGAAGTTAGTCAATCTCCAGGTTAACCATCCTGTGCTGCTGTGTGGTGTAGCCTACTTTGGAGGGTGTGGAGTTGGTGAATAATCAATACCTATATTAGTTCTCAGGTTGACTGGTTTAGTTTTTCTGAAATGGGTTGTAGTGTTAGTGCTGCTCTTATTGGTCATTGGCCATGTCAGTTCCCTGGTTGTCTATCCTGAGGTGTACCCTGTTTAAGGAAAGTTGTGTTATTTACCAGGCTTAGTTCCTTATGTTGTTCCTTATTTTGAGGGGTCTTGTTTACACTGTCTGTGTGTCCGTAAAAAGGGAACTATTGGTTTCTTTAACTTTCTTGGGGTATGTTGTGTTTCTCCCAATCTCTAAGGGAGTGGGATGGAGTGTAATGATTTTTCGGATTTATCTTGTTATTGTACAACATGGGGTAGGTGTTGTTTGAGTGTTTTGTTTCACCTCACTCTTCTCTTTTCATCCTGTGTCTCTGAATACTCTTTTGTCTTTGTGGTTGTCGTTGCAGTCTTTTGTATTGTAATCTTCGTTTTCCTTTATTTCTTTTCTTTTCTATAAAGGAGGGAGATGTGTTGTACATTGATTCTTCATGTAATATGGTTGTCTTTTGTCTTAGTCCTTTCTTTGTGTTTTCTTGTTCTCTGTCTACCACAATGCCTATGTATGTTCCGACTTCTACCTGGAGGATTCCACTAGTGTCAGTTGGTGGTCTGGTCAGCTGGCGAGGTTTTGTACTCAGCTGTGTCCTACAATAAATCTACATGTAATCTACTAGAAGTATCCTGTCATCACTTACCATCTTATATACAACAAGCTGTCGTCTCTCATACCATATCTGTACTTCCTAGCAGGGGTATTGTACATTCTATGCATGTATTTATAATGAATGCGTCTGTGCCTGCCGTGTTGCGATATTGTCTTGGTCCGTGCATAGCAGTAAGCCCACTGTGCGTCTGTGATCTCGGTGCCCAACTCTGCGACCCATTCTTGCTGTACTTTGCTTAATGCTTGGCAGGAGCGTGGGAGTGAGAGTATGTATAATACAGTAATCCCACGTTAGGGGGATCCAGCCCCAACAGTTGTAAGTGCAGGTTTTATTAATAGGTTTGTAATAGGTCTATGAGAAAGTCAGTCCCATTCTTAATTAAAGAGCCATTATTTATTTTAGCTAGATCTATGCTATTTATGAGCCAGGGAAAAGAGGCGGTTCTCCGTGATCCAAACATGCTTGATTTTAGTGAGTGGGAACACGTGCCCTAATGCTAGGCGCTAACCACTGCTGTACATTTGTTAATAAAAGCATTCTTCCTGGTCGTAGAAAAAAGGCATGTAAAGTTATTACTGTAGTGTGTAATTCACGGGTTATATTGCAGCCTTTTGGGAAATGCTGGGGCTGCTGCAATTGCTCCCGAGTAGCAGCAAACAGAAGCCATGACCCCAAAGAACATCAAGGAAATGTACTGCAGAGTCAAGGCAGTAATGGTTTCTTTACACATGTGAGTTCTAATTGTTTTAACCATAATCCCTTAGAGAACAGCGTTTCTAATCACCCGGACACAGAGACTATTTCTTTTTTTTTCCTCTGTATTTTCACTCACTCCAAAAACACGCATTTGCAATGCAATAGGTCTCGCATCAGTGAAACATTGAGCTCTTGGCATTGCAAATGCTAATGTTTATTTGTTTTACTTTGTTTAACAATATCCCAGTAGTGGCATAAGTAATAGTAAATGAAATCCCACAAAGGAAAGAAATGATGCAGTACCAGACGGTGTTACTAGGTGTCCCTGTGGAGTTGTAAAAGGACTTTTATTGCTGCTGAGCATACGTTTTCATTTGGTTTTTATTGTAAATGAGTTTTGTTAGCTTGCTATTTAAAAGCGCACCCTGTTTATTTATTTTTGTTAGTGAAATAAAGCTAAATAAACAACAATGGTGCATTTTCAAATGTAAGCTAACAAAAATGTAATTTCCGATAAAAACAAATGGAAATGTATGCTGAGCTTAGCGAGACCTAAAATAATATGAATCCAGGCAGCTACCCTGGATACGAAAGGGCATGGGTAGACCTTCTGTGTGAGGTGAGTTAGTCGAGGTAAGTTCATGGACTCGTTAGCAACTTCAAGAATCGGACACCTAGGCTAATGTGTATGCTGACCCCTACCCTAGATTACTCAGGATGACGTTTTTTTATTTTATTTGTATTGGAAGTTTTCATTATTTATATGAACAATCTACACCACGGTCACTACAATTGAAATAATTAATCTATTACTTATAGATAGGCATGGGTAACCGTGGCCATACAACAATGCATAAAGGCAAAGTGGCCTAATTGAAAAAAGGCAATAGCATTTGAAAAGAAAGTGTAATATTTAGCCAGGTTAGTAGTATCAGAGATCCAAATTCTGACAAGGGGCCAAAATAATTTAGGGGGGCTAACCTTGCCATATTTCATTTTGTGTGGATGAAACATCGACCGTAAATTGTCTGGTTTACTGAGCTGAGCATTAGGTGGTGATGGTATTTGTGGAGATGTACAGGCTATGAGTTCGAATTCCAGCAAGGTCAGTATCTGCCTTCTGGGGACAGGAGACGGTGTATCAATAAGTGGTTAATAATAGTAATACCTATATGCAGTGTTAAAATGGCAGAGGAGTAGGATAAAACAATCAATAAAACAAAGGTACTAATATTATGAGGAATGCTGAGAAGCCTAAACCGCGACAATACATAACTTACGGGGAATTGCATACAGATTTTAAAATGAGGTAAAATAAAAAATACAATTTATCACTTGATGCATGGTTAATGTAATATTTATTGGCCTGAAATATGTTCCGCATGGTTTCATCCCATTTATGCATGGAGGTGACTCTGGCGGATAAAATAAACACACGCTCAGTACACTGTAAAGCCGCTGCAGTGATTTAATTCAAGTTTTGGGCAGGTTTCAAAGTTAATCCTCCCATCTCTGAAAAGCTAGCAAATTCCCCCCTAGAGGATGTGTCCCCTTTCTCATGCCGCATGAGAAGGACACAACGCTGTGGCTTCCACAGTGGATGTTCCATACATGCAACCACTTGTAACAGAATCTGGAGAAGGTCCGGGGGCAAAGTTTTTAGAGACAAGAAAGCAAACGCAACCAGTGGGACGGGTTCATCCGTGAGAGCTGCTTCCGGGAAGGTTAATGTCATTTTGTGAAAATTGAGGGCATTGTTTGTGAAAAATAAACTGCTTATACTGCAAGTCCTATGCACACGCAAATGAGTAAACAGGCAAAGTCTAATATTGGTAATAAAAGAAAACATGAAGTCCTGTTCGGAATATTCGTTTTAATTGTTGAGTTCCATAGCATGCCGGCCAACACGTGTTTCGGCAATATGGTTTGTAACCCTTAACTTCTTCAGGGATGATGAGGCAGGCTGTTGTCTAGACCTTGAAACCGGTGATAATTACGACCCTGTAGGTCATAAGTGTTCAAAGGACAGGTCTCAATATGACACCATCTCTTCCAGTCGAGTAAGTCTAAATCCAAGGTATCTGGCACAGAGAATGCTGTGGAAAAGAACCGGGGCGCGGGTCTGAAGTCACGTTTCCAGTACGTTTCCGACTCCGTATGGCCCTTCAAAACGAGTGATTACAGCATTATTGGCCGAAGGCAAATCCGTAGCGTGTTCGCTCATAGTCTCCCTGTCTCCGGGATCACGTTCCAACCGGAATTTCTTTTTTACTACCACTCTAAGAAAACCTGACTAATTTCCTCAGAGCTATACTTGATTTGAGACACTCCATTCTGATTAGCTATAATAGCTTAATAGGGCTCTTGCACTTTAAGCGCATATATAAGAACCCCGCCTGGTTTTTCATCCGCTTCAAAGTTTTGGATCTTTTGTTTGTGAACCTGGCTATCTACAAATGCACTTCCTTGATTTGACTTTTTATGGTATGATAAGTATAAGTATCATTTATTAGTTTAAAGATGCAGATTTAAAGTGTTCCTGGGTCATAATGTTGGGTTTGGATCTTAAGTTATTTCCTTCTTCAATTGCAATTAACCCTTTCCTTGCTGCCGTCGGCCATTGGCCGACGGCAGCACTACCTCCCCAGTGCTGCCGTCGGCCAATGGCCGACGCGGCCCCGCCCGCGCACGGAAACGCCCGCACCGGGGCGGAATTACCGCTGCGGTTAATGGGTTAAGCTACAATTATGCTTGTGTGTTTTATTTGAGAGGGGAAATGAAGGTCGGGCACTCTGCAACTAGTTACTGGGAACTGACTCCTTTTTAGGTTTCGCCTGGCGTAGCACTGCGCAGCAGTGTTCGCGCAGGCGAAATCTTATGTTTACTAGTACGGGGCTTTGTCCCACCTCTCTCTTCCATTGGCTAGCTCCATAAATGGAGGCTAGCCATTGGAAGAGAGATCTGTACGTAATTGTCGGAGCAGATTCGTGGGGCGTTCCAGTGATTTTTTCGCTCTCCCCCCCTTTGTTAACGTCATTGCGGCGGTGGGCAGATGTTTTTTTTGGGGGGGGATGTTGTGTTCAGTTCATCGTGGCTTTTGCGGGAGTGGGCTGCGCGATTTATGTTGCCGGGATGTTTGCGAGCAGGTAAGCAGCATTTTCCAGCATTTTTTTCAGGGAGCTGGGGCAGGCGGATCGCGAGTGCCTGGTGTTGCTTGTTTGGAATTTGACATGCTCCAGGGCCCGTCCACAAAGACGGGCAGATAAAAGAGTAGGAAGTGTGTCCTCGCGGCACTTCCCGGGTGCAAATATGCGACACAGAAAGGGCTGGTGTAAGCAGACTCAACTCCACACTTTCCTTGCAAATGTGGTGTTTGCTTTAAACGCAGTTTGCACCAATGAAACAGAAAGACACGGACACACACCTACACAGAAGGCCCGAGGAGCCATAATTATAAATGTACAGCTCGTGTTTTTTCACTTGAGGGTTGCTTCGAGTCCGCTCAAGCGTGGCCACCAACACGCCCGAATAGGTCTCTGTAGGGGCAGTGGGTGTTCGTGTTAAAGAAGAAACGCTTTGCGGAGAAGTTCCCCCTCCCCCTCCGCCCCCACCAAGAGGTTTATGTTATTGGAAGAATGTTCTAGTTTGGAGGAGGAAAGGCAGCTCGAAAATGGCTAGTGCAAGCCCTTGGAAAGCATTTCTGAGCTCGTGTTTGTGCCTTATTTAGGACAGGAGCATGGTCTTTTATAAGGCGATGTTTACGTGTTAAGAAGTGTTATGACAAGCTGTTTCGGATTCCAGGGAAGAGGCCTCTGTGCACGCAGAGTGGGAGGACAGGCACGGATCTGACGTTCTGCGCTTTGCAGCTTTCTCTGTCGTCGTGTTTCGCGGCATCCTGTAAATCTCGCCATTGTGGCCACCTCCACTCTCTGGGGTTCCTGCATTTTAATTTAAAATTTGTTTTATTGAGTTTAAGAACGACAGTGGGCACTACAGTACAAAAGAAATGCATCAGGCATAAAATGCAGACGATACAGATAAGTATGTCTTCTCTACTGATCGAATAGCAGGCTAGGTTTAGTTGACATAACAGAGGGGTAGTGCCTAGGCTGCAAATGGTAAGTGTAGTGAGGTAACAAAATTGTAGGAATACAAACCAGAACTCCCTCCCCGATCCCCGCCTCCCCCACCCCTTCCGACCCACCCAGTGTGCCGTACTCGTGGAACAATCATGGATGCATTCGTGGTGTAAGTATTGCAGTTATCCATGGGATCATGGAGGTTCATGTATGGTCTCCGTAAGTCGTAGTAAGCGAAGATACCTGGGGCAGGTGATCTCGTTAAATTCTTTGGACAAGAGGGAGAGTAGCCGGAGCCAGACTTTCCGATAAGCAGTCGTGGAGTGTGAGCGTGGCGTGGATAGGTTCCATCCCCAAGGTGAACCAGATTTTATGTAGCCATCCCGTGTGAGTGGGCCTGGTGGTCGAGCCCCAAAGTGACAGTACGTTTTGTGTAGCAGCTTTCATGGCAATCCCCATTTGGCGACCTCTGGGGGACCTAAGGGGAAAGGTGAGTGCATTAGGTAGACCTAAAATGGTGTAAGCAGGGAATCTAGGGATTTCAGTATCCAAGGTAGAGTCAATGTCATCCAGGACCACCTTCCAGTATTCCTGGATTTCACAGCACTCCCAGAGGAGGTGAGTCAAGGTGCCCCTATCCCCGCAGCCTCTCCAGCACAGCGCGCTACGTATCAGGTTGCATTTGTTGAGCCGGACCGGGGTGAGATGCCAGTACATGGCCAACTTCGCCGCTGTTTCCCTACCTGCGGTGTTGCGGGTGGTATGAGAGGCTCTATAATATACATAACTCCATTCCTTGGGTGACAGGGCCCCCCCAGTTCTGCCTCCCAACGTTTCTGGCCAGCCAACTTGTCCGAAGCTGCAGGGCGTGTAAGCATTTTGTAAAGGTCTGATATGAGATGCCTATCCGAGTCCTTCGTCACCAGCCACTTCTCAAAATCTGTCATAGGTCTACCAACTAAGGGGGCGATGTCTGGTTGTGTGAGCCAGTGTCGGAGTTGGAAGTATTGAAATAGGTGGGGGGAGATCACATCATAACCCTGAATGATGTCCGCGAGAGGGAGAAAGCCCTGTAGGTCGAAAAGGTGACCGGCGGAGAAGCAGCTAATATCACGCCATTGCGGAAATGCATGAGGAGCAGTGCCTGGTGGAAACTCAGGGTTATCCAAGATAGGGGTAAGTGGGGAGGGGAAGGTAGTCAACCCTTTCTTTACAGCGACCGTGTTCCAGATTTGCATGACGGTGCGAGTGATGGGGGATCGCAAGAGATAGCGTGGCCGGTGTTGCCGGGGGAGGAATGGAACTTTCCAGAGGGATGTCTGGGCCATTGCCCTGTCCTGGAATAACCAACGCTTCTCGGATTCCGGTCGGAACCACTCCACCAGATATCGGAGTTGTGAGGCTTGGAAGTACCGCAACAGATTGGGGATCCCAAGGCCCCCTTCGTCTGCAGTTCTGTATGCTAGTCATTTATGTAAGCGAGCACTCTTACCTTCCCAGATAAAATGATGGAGGGTGGCTTGTAGGCGCGCAATGGTGCCAGCCGGAGGAAACACCGGAAGGGTCTGGAAAATGTACAGAATTTTGGGCAAGGCCGACATTTTCACCGCCGCTACCCGTCCTAGCAGGGAGAGGGGTTGCTTGGACCAACGCGCCAGATCGGTTCGGATTTGGGCGGTGAGGGCTGCATAGTTAAGAGCTACCGTCGACTCCGTAGACGAGGTGAGAGTGACACCCAAGTATGGGAGTTGTGCGGTCGACGATAGTCCTCCCCCATAAGCAGGTATACCTGCCCGCGGTTGGGCATTTTTGCCCAGTGGCAGTAGGAGGGATTTCCCCCTGCTGATTTTGAAGCCAGAGACAGCTCCAAAAGATTCCAATTCTGCAAGGAAGGCGGGAACAGAGCGGTCCGGGCGAGCCAGAGCAGCTATGATATCATCGGCGTAAAGGCCGATTACATGAGGTTCCCGGCCGAAGGTAATGCGGTGAATAGCAGGGTTGTCGCGAATCCTTTGCGCGAGGAGCTCTACATACAGGGCGCACAAGAGAGGCGAGAGGGGGCACCCCTGTCTCGTGCCGCGCTGGATCTCAAAAGGGCTCCAACATAGGCCGCCCAGGCGGACCCTAGCCTGAGGCCGGTGGTAGCAGCTTGCGATCCAGGCCTGGAAGCGGTCCCCCAACCGAAAGCGCCGCAGCACACGTTGATGGTAGGTCCAGTCGACCCGGTCGAACGCCTTCTCAGCGTCGACAGCCAGCAGTGCAGAATCCGAGTTTTGGAAGTGGGCCTTGTCAATCAAATGGAGTATCCTCTTAGTGTTATCACTGCATTGGCAATTCGGCACAAAGCCCGATTGGTCGGGCTCCAGGACACGGACCAAGACGCGCTGCAAGGACCCCCGTAAAGTTTTAGGTCCAGATTAAGTAAAGAGATAGGCCGGAACGCGGAGCAATGTGTGGGTTTCTTACCTGGTTTAGGCAGCACTACAATTTTGGCTGAAAGCATATCTGGAGGGATGGAGCTCAGGCCCTCGAAGGAGTTGAACAGCCTGGTGAGGATAGGTGCCAGAAGTTGGCTGAAGGTCTTATAGAACCCGGCCGAAAAGCCGTCGGACCCTGGAGATTTGAGAGGGCGAAGGCGCGAGATAGCAGTGAGTACCTCATCCAGGCGGATAGGGGCATTTAGGGCATCCGCGTTAGCTTGAGATAGCTCTGTGATCTTCGCCGATTCCAAATGGGCATCAACAGCCTCCGATGAGACAGAGTCGGCATTATATAAAGTGGTGTAGAAGGTCCGGAACGCCTCCGCGTAGAAGGTCCGGAACGCCTCCGCGACCTGGGTCTCCCCAGTAATATCCAAACCAGAGTCGTCCGTGAGACTAGTGATTTTGGAGCATTGGGTTTTCGCCCTCAGAGCGCTGGCAAGCAAGCGGCCAGTTTTGTTCCCCCCAACGTAATAAGTATGGCGGAGGCGAAGAGCAGCGAATTCCGCCCTGTCTGTATCGAGGCTGGCTAACTGGGCTCTGGAGGACTTCAATTGTCTCCAGACACGTGGAGCACCGGTGCGGCCGTAAACCCTCTCCAGTTCGGAGGCCCGAGCAGTAAGTTCATCCCGTTTCGCCTTGCGGACCTTGGCCTCGGCCGCTGCAATTGCAATAAGCTTGCCGCGGGCCACCGCCTTCAAAGCCCCCCAGAGGGCCGACACCGATATCTCGGGGGTATCATTGATGGCCAGATAGTCAGTGAGGCACGTATGAAGCTGCTTGGCGACGTCTGGCCGTTGTAAGACGGTTTCGCGCAGTCGCCACGATCCGGGGGGACGAGTGGATGCGGGGACCCCGAGCGTTAACTCAACCGCGTCATGATCCGACAATGCCGCCGGTACAATGCTTACGTCTCCGAGGGTGGCAAGCAGTTCAGAGGAACCCAAGTAGTGATCTAACCTGGCATATGTACGATGTACGTGGGAGTAAAATGTGAAATGTAGCGTGTTGGGATGTGTAGCCCTCCATAGATCTATCAGATCTCTCTCATGTAGCCAGTCCTTACCGGCGGTCGTAATGGCGCCAGTGTCCCCATAGCGGTGTCCCGACCTGTCCATATGTGTGTCCATCTCTAGGTTGAGGTCCCCCCTGATAAGTAGGAGGGAGGTAGGGGATTGAAGTGATTCGGAAATGGCGCTCTATAAAAAGGCTTCCTGTCCCGAGTTTGGGGCATAAAGGGAGACTATCGTGAAGCTCTGGCCCCCCACTGAAAGGTGTATGCTAATAGCCCGCCCTTGATCTCCCCCATCTTGTCTCCCACGCTACCCCGGAAGCGTGCAGACACCAAAATAGCCACCCCTGCCTTAGAGATGAAAAGAACTGCTGGGGAAAGGCTCGTGAGCGCATCCTGTGCCAGTCTTTAGGTAGGAGATGGGTTTCCTGCAATAAACAGATGTCGGCCCTGGAGTTCTCCAGGTACGAGATCACAGCCCTCCGCTTAATAGGGTTATTCAAGCTCTTTACATTAAGGGTTAATATCTTCAAACTGGAGTCCATCATGGGAGGTCAGACGGGCTTTGCGCTATATAAGTGCGATCCCCGTGCCGGATCCGATGAAGATGCAATGAGCATCCCAGCCCCACAGAACCCCCTGGCACACTGGGTCCCTCCCGCAATCCCACTCCCCACCCCCTGCCCCAACATTGCACCAACTGTCCCTCCCCACCTCCCACCCTCCCCCCCAAAACCCCAACTCCCAAGTCAACTTCGGCCCAACTGGCCATCCCATCCTCCCGCCTCCCTCCCCGAAGCCCCAATTCCACCCACCCTCCCAGTCTCAACCCCCAAACTGTGTGAAGATAAAGTCCCAGTCCTGTCAGTCCAACACAGGGCTGTGGTGAAAAGTATCTAGTAGGGTAAAGTCCAGTAATGACCTGCACGGCCCCCCGACCTCCCCCCCACCCCGCTGAAGAACATGCTAAGACAGCCCCCCCTGGCATGAGGAATAAATCAGAGGACAAAGTGTCCTTAGCCACCTTCAGAATGGCAGTAGCTTTTTCTTGAGAAATGATGTGGGCTTCGGGCTTGAAGCGCAGTTTTGGAGAGCGTCTACGACCCACTGTCTGCCAGCTCCCTCTGGATTGGCTCTGGGAGAGCCTCAAGGGCGATGTGTCGTCCGGCAGGTCAATGTTCAACAAGGCACAAGTGTCTTTGAGGGATCGCATCTGATGTAGGGTGCCATTCCATCTGAATATCAGGCGAAACGGGTGACCCCAGGAATAAGGAATCTCCTGTTTCCGCAGATAGTCCGTGGCCACCTTGAATGTTTTCCGCTTCTGGAGAGTGATAGCCGATAGATCCTGATATAATGCGATCGGGTGTCCGCGGAAGTGGAGGGGTTGATTCTTCCGGGCCTCTCGAAGGATCCTTTCTTTGAGCGTAAAGTCGTGAAGGAACGCCAGAATGTCCGGTGGCGGTGCGGGTGAACGTCTGGGAAGCCCCACTCTATGTGCTCTATCTATCCTGATGTCAAAATCGGAGGGTTCTCCCAGAATGTCCCGAAAGAGATCTTGCAGGTAGGCCGTGATGTCCGACCCCTCCGAGTACTGAGGGGCCCCCCGGACCCGTATGTTATTACGACGAGACCGGTTTTCAAGGTCTTCTACATGGGCCTGAAGATCTAGCTGTTGGTCTTGGAGCCAAAGGACTTCCTGCTGGAGTTGCTCGACTTCTTCACTCCTAGCGGTGTCAACGGTCTCCATGGCGTCCACACGTTCTCCGAGGCCTTCTACTTCCTTCCTAAAACATCTCACTTCTCCAGCAACGTCCTGTTTCAGGGATTAGAAGTCCTCGCGGAGAGAGTTGAACAGCGATTCCAGGAAGGATTTAGTGATAGGTACTTGATCGCCAGATGACGTCGGCTGGGACTTGGCCGTTTCGGGGGAGGACGGCCCTTTTTCGGCCCGTGTCTGAATTTTCACCATCAATTCCGGGATTGTGTGTTCCCCTTTCTTCCTGAGACCCGCCATTCAGGCACTCACGCCCAGCCCAGGTATGGGTGCGAAATCCGGGGGACGTTGATAGGTGTGGCGCGGAGGCGCAGACCCAAGCGTGGTCGTGGCGACGTTGCTGTAGGCCACAGTGTCTCACTATCGGGCGGGCCCGGTGTTGTTAGCCCCTGGGGTAGGAGGCGGATTGTTCCGGCGGCGTGAAAGCTGGGTCGCAGGCCGACAAGAGGCAGGTGGGCCGTGTGGTAATGTGGATAAGGCCCCGCAGGCGCCAGAGCCGGACCCGTCGACAAGGGCCCAGCCAGCACCCCGGGAGCAACCCTAGTTGTGACGCAGTCAGAGGCCCCAAAAAGGAGCTCGGCAGCTTCCCAACGTGGCTCACTGTGCGGAGAGTCGGCGTGTATATGCTAGGGCTCCCTCGCTCTTAATTCTTCGCAGCCCCCTCGGTCACTGTCTCTGCAGGCGGGATGTGACCCCGGGCCTCCGCCGCTAGTGCCTCGTATGGTGCATAGGCCCGGCCGGGCCAAACGCCGGGAGCCCGACTATGCCCCTGAGCTTCTTGCTCCCCCTGATACCCAGGCAGGCTCCTCACCTTGCAGGGGGCCTCCGTGATCGCCGTGAGGGCACTCCTCGGCGCCACGCAACGATGGGGGGGGGGGTCTTCCGCTGCGTCCGACTAGGCCCAAGCCAGGGCCTCAAGTAGTGTGTCCCCCGTCGCGGACCGGTACTCGCTCTCCGGAGCGTCCAGATGATGAGCGCCCGCTCCCTTCTATGGCCAGAGAGCGGAGGAAGCAACCGCTGGCCCGCAGCAGGTTCAGGAGGCAGACGTGCAGAGAGCAGAGCGGCGCGTCTAGAGGGCTGGTGCAGCCGCCATTACGGGACGCCGCAGGGCCACTCGCGCCTCGCTACTCAGGTTGATCCAGGGACGCTCCAGGTGGACCACAGGCGAGTCGGAGCAAAGCAGGGCGCCTCCGTCAGCCTCAGGGGCGCTAGGATGCCAAGGGGGGACTTAAGGGCGATGAAAAAGGGGTTTAGCGGAGATAGAGACAGGGAGTCACCGAAATCTCCCTCTGCTCAGGCCGCCATCTTGGCCACACCCCTCCGGGTTCCTGCATATTGATAGTGTGAAGCGAACAAAAGGCTCGAGACCTTTCATCTACCCGCGAGAAAAAATGGGGTCCTAAAAGCACGATCCATTTTGACAAGGACATTCAGCAACATTCAGTATGCAAATGTGCTTTTTCCGCTTCTTTTATTCCGGGCCTGTGCTGCCTTCGTAGGCTAAAGGCCAATAATGCAACCACTCAGCGACGGTAGGACTAGAGGGCAGTTACAGAGCACACCATGGCTTTAGGGTTCCTTAAGATTGCTTTACCCTACACTGGTACCAAGATCCCAATGTCACCTTTTCAGTCACTCATTTGTTTGTTGGGACATTTAAATCCATACTTTATTGGTGAAAGGGACGTTGCTAGTGCCAGAAAAACAACAACATCAGTTACAAAGGTGGAAATGACTCCATATATACCTGTGCCTTTTGGATACACTTTAGAACATTTTCAGTCTAATGCATTTCTTCCAGGTACATTTTAAAGCAAAAATGTATGAATCCTCGTGATTCCCGTTGATTCCCTCGCACACATTCTCCAGACATATGCCAATGATACCCTGCCCTCTTTTCCTCATAGGGACCTTCCATGCTTGTGTGCAGGGTGAGGCTGCTCCACTGCACTGGAGAAGAAGCACCGGTATCGAGGTGATGCTAGTCATAATCTGACTCCTGCTAACAAGGACCTCCGACCTCCAATCTCTTTCTAAGGTTGTAGTAAGCCCTGCCCAGATTTCACAGGCGCTCCCGGGCTTCCAAGCCCCGCCCTCTCTGGAGCTTCATGCCACTGACGTCACCCGCGTCTCTCTGGACTCTGGTGGGAGCCAGATGGAAGGGACCTGAGACCGGCCGCGGCTGCACGGACTGGAAGTAGCAGGGGGCACAGCCACACGGACGCCCCCACCCTCACTACAGTAAGGAGCCGGTGTCAGATGAGTTTGGGCAGAGAGTTCACTAAAGTGACGTACCGGGACAGGGTTAAACTGGAGTATTAGGAAGAGGGAGGCGAGTGTGTGTACAGCGCTACAGGGAGCAACATATTCCCGGAGAGTATACACAGGGGCAGCGGGCACTGACGAACCAGGACAGTGGGCACTGTCTCATGGGGTGAGGGATGGTCATCGGTACAGGACAGTGACGAACGTGCCACCACCACCATACAGGGGTTAGATACGTATTTGCCTCAGTGGACAATGTGTTACTGGGCCTGTGCCCACAGAAGGTAGTTATTTGGTTCACTGAACAGTAGGCTCTATGGCCAAAGTGCACCACCGGTTGATACAAGAGAGAGAGTGTAGAGTGCCACAAAGCGGTGGGGGCTTGATTTGTTAGGCACGGAGAGAGAGTGTGTGTGTGTGTGTGTGTGTGTGTGTGTGTGTGTGTGTGTGTGTGTGTGTGTGTGTGTGTGTGTGTGTGTGTGTGTGTGTGTGTGTGTGTGTGTGTGTGTGTGTGTGTGTGTGTGTGTGTGTGTGTGTGTGTGTGTGTGTGTGTGTGTGTGTGTGTGTGTGTGTGTGTGTGTGTGTGTGTGTGTGTGTGTGTGTGTGTGTGTGTGTGTGTGTGTGTGTGTGTGTGTGTGTGTGTGTGTGTGTGTGTGTGTGTGTGTGTGTGTGTGTGTGTGTGTGTGTGTGTGTGTGTGTGTGTGTGTGTGTGTGTGTGTGTGTGTGTGTGTGTGTGTGTGTGTGTGTGTGTGTGTGTGTGTGTGTGTGTGTGTGTGTGTGTGTGTGTGTGTGTGTGTGTGTGTGTGTGTGTGTGTGTGTGTGTGTGTGTGTGTGTGTGTGTGTGTGTGTGTGTGTGTGTGTGTGTGTGTGTGTGTGTGTGTGTGTGTGTGTGTGTGTGTGTGTGTGTGTGTGTGTGTGTGTGTGTGTGTGTGTGTGTGTGTCTGGCTCTGGGTGTGTCTGTGTGTGGCTCTGGGTGTTTGTTTGTGGTAGTTATTGCTGTCTGCTGAGCTTGTCCGTAGGGTACAATAGGTCTCACATTTGCGAGAGATTAAGCTATTGGCAATTTAAAATGACAATGGCATTTATTTATCTGTTTTCAAAACCAACACATAAATACAAATTTTGTCATTTACAATGCCAATAGCTCTAACTTTTCCGAAGGTGAAACCGTTGCATTGTAAATGCTTGTTTCGTCATGGGACTTTGACCCAGATTAAGAGAGAGAAATGCACAGAGGAGGGAACGAAGGAGGAAGAGAAGCCTGGAAAAATAATGCCAAAGAAATACAGGAGGGATAATAAAACAAAACCTGAAAGAGTAAGACCAGGGAGTGGCTGGTGTTAGATGAAAGAAGTGAGGTGGAATCAAGACTGCTCTTGCTTGATATTTAGGAAAACAGAGGGGGTTGGCTGGACAGGACAATTGACATGTAAATTCTACAGACACGCAGTCAATATGTACCACATGGCCACTGGAATTGTACTCCAAACCAATTTATTTTCTTTTTAACTGAAATTCCCAAAGTTTCAAAAGCACAGGCACAAACAAGAAATCGTCAGAACAGTCGGTTCATGTATACAGTATCTACAAATATACAAATATACAAAAATACAGCATTTACAACAGTGAATCAAACGAAGCAAATGATGGCACACCAAAAATAAAGAAAAACATACAGTGAAACAATTGAATTGCAATTATGTACAGTGCATCATGAGTGCATAAATGAAGAAAAAACAACCAGTCCTTAGAACTCAAAAACCAAGGGACAGACGGGATGCAGGTGGAAAGGAGTGCCTGCCTGTCTGCCAAAACCTGTGGCAGAGTATTTTTATAGGGTTACACTGCTAGGATCCAGAGTCATGGAGTGATTTATATCCTAGCGGCACCCTTTGAAATTGCCACAGGGTGGAAGTGTCGACGCGTTTCGAACCTAGATGTTATAGGTTCTCTTCAGGACGGGGACTGGGGGCGGTGATTCTGCACAGTGGCACAAGGATTGCCGTAGTGTAGGTAAGTCTCAATGCACAGACAGTTCTGTGATGCGCGTGATCATGGACTGAAACTGTGATGCCCGCCGTGCGGTGCACACTCGTTGTGATAAACAATTCACATATTGGGGCGCCAATGTTGTAGGCTGGATTAGAAGCTGTGTAACGTAAGCGCCCGGACACTAAGCCAAATTCAGGCCGGCAAGCGGTATCAGTTACACCGCGGACCGTCGTGTAGAGGAAATCAATCCGTCAAGCCAAACAGGGTTCAGTCTGTGGGACTGCGTGTCTGTAGAATTTACATGTCAATTGTCCTGTCCAGCCAACCCCCTCTGTTTTCCTAGTTGTTGAGATCCGGGCTGGGCAGATGTAGGATCCTAAACCTTCTTTGTTTCCCAGCTTGCTTGATATTTGGCACTCTTAATATTCAGTGACACCAGACGCGGGTTTTTTCCAAAACGTAGGGCCACAGCAGTATTTCTTTTACAAATGAAGCACTGCTCTTTTGCGAGGCGAGGCACGTAACGTGTGCTTTTAAGTAGCATCTGAAGCCATTTCCTCATTAGTGCATATAAATCTTTCAACTACAGCTTTTAAATGCAAAGTCTTCCCTCTCTAATAAAAACGTAGACAATGATCAACTATCTCAAGGGTGTTTTTTCTGTCTAGCCAGTGTGCTATAAATTGGACAGCTGTGTAGCTGAATTACCCATCCGATATACTATAGCTTGAATCTGACTTGCAATTTAAAGAGATGCTAGGACCATATCGATTATGGCCGTGGCCGTGTGCAGTGTGCAGTGTGCAGTAGGGCACAGGGTCTATTTTTAATAAAAAGACAAAACATGGTATAATGGGGCCAGGAAGACTAAGACTTTCTGTCTTTCTGGCCACCCTCCATGTGGAATTGGTGGCTACCCTCATGGAATTTTTAAACCCTATTGTGCGGAAGGGGAACCGTAGGGCCCAAAGACTCTCTTGGTATAATTCTGCATGCAAGAAGGCAAAGGCCAACCTCCTCGCTGCGCTGAGATACCCTAGGGATACGGACTTAATTAAGATAAAAAGGGAGGAATTAAAGCAAGCAATCCACAATGCAAAGGTGGAATGGGATTATTCCAATTGGGATAATATGCTGGCTGCTCTCCAGACTAGAGATGCCCGTAAATTCTGGCAGATAGTTAGAACAGGGTCTGCCGAGCCGACTCAGGCTGTGGAGGCGAATATAGCGGCCTCAGTGTGGGAGGACCATTTTCGCAGCCTTTATGAAGAGGCTGGTTCTAGCTCCTCCGACCATTGCGATGATTCGATGCCCGAATACCATTTACCTTCTAGTGGGTTCATACCGCACTCCCGAATTACTGAGGATGCTGAGTCACTACAATTTACTCTAAAGGAGGTCCATAATAGAATATCTAAATTGCCCTTGGGAAAGGCCCCTGGACTAGATAAAATCCCGGGTGACTTATTTAAGCACCAACCCAGGGTGTGGGCCCCGTATCTGTTGGAGGTTTTTAACGCAATACTTGGGGGAATGGCAATCCCCAGTACTTGGCTGGGAGCAGAGATTGTACCTATCTTCAAGAAGGGCTCTCCCCTGCTCCCAGCCAACTATAGGCCAATCAGCCTTATGGATGTAGCACAAAAAAAAATTTCTAGGCTGATACTTGACCGCCTCCAAGAATGGATGTCGGATAACTCTGTTTTAAGTACATATCAGGCAGGGTTTAGGTCCAAGGTCTCGACGATGGACCACATTTTTCGTCTGGCCCTCTTGTTCTGGAAGACAGTGCGGGTGGAGGGGGGTTTGCTGTACACTGTCTTTGTCGATCTCTGCGCAGCCTTTGATTTGGTTCCGTGGAGTAAACTGTGGGCAGTACTTGCTGAACTTAGAGTCCCTCCTGCTCTTTTAAACATCATTGTTCGATTGCATACTCAAAATTATGCTCAGGTTAGGTGTGGGAGGTTGGGTACCCTCTCACAAAGATTCCCCGTTGGCAGAGGGGTAAGGCATGGATGTGTTCTTGCACCGACCCTGTTTTGCCTCTTTGTAAATGGGGTAATCGATCACTTAGACAATGTTCCCAATACAGATGCAACAAGGCTTGGTGGCAGAAGGGTGGCCACAATTATGTTTGCGGATGACACCCTCCTGCTATCGAAATCCCCAATGGGGATTCAGCGCATTCTGGAGGGCTTTGAGGCATTCTGCCAAGACCACGGTCTTGAAATAAATGCCCTGAAGACTAAGTACATGATTTTTAATTCCCCCAAAAAATCACGCCCTAATCCCTCTGTAGGCCCCAATAGGCTTGAAAGAGTCTTCATGTTCGATTATCTGGGTGTGACTTTGAATGACAAACTGGAATGGGGTGAACATCAAACCAAGTCACAGCTCAGATTGGCTCAAATTGCAGGGGGAATAATTAGGCTAGTCAATTCCAACAAATCATCTATTAGACCACTAGCCCCCCCCTTGGAGATCTACAGACTCCAGGCCAGAGGCGCGATTCTTTACGGCAGTGAACTCTGGGGACATACCTGCAAGAGGTAGTTGGTCATGGTCGAGAACAAGTTTCTTAGACAACTTTTAAAGTTACCGGCCAGCACCCCGCTTCTCCCTATTAGAATGGCTCTGGGTCTAAAACCGTTGGATGAAGTAATGGGTGTAAAGCCTGTAACCTTTTGGAGAAGATTATGGTCTACCCCTGAGCTAGCAAACTATAGACAGGAATTGAAGGAAATCCTTGCTCTCCCTACTATTGAGAACATCCAGTGGTTCAAATAACTGAAAACTGAGTTTGCCCGGCTGGGTCTCCCCACCTTCTGGAGCGATCCTGAAATGGCTTGCCAGGGTTTGTCTCGTAAAGATCTGGTAGCAACCTTCTATGCTTGTAATCTTGAATCCCATATGCAGGGCTCACGCCCAGATTCCCTGGCTAACACCTTTCTTGGGGTGAAAGACTATTACAAGTTTGAACCAGTTATTGACGATATTTTCCCGAATCTGGCCAGAAAGTTATATTTACAATGGCGGTATGGCTCTCTTCCGCTCAGAGCATTTACTAGCAAATGGAACCCCCAGACCATGAAAAATTGCCCAGGCTGTAACTGCGGGCTTGAAGACGAACTGCATCTAGTCTTCTTTTGTCCCGCATACTGTGCGGCCAGGAGGTACTGGATAATTCCATTATGTAGGAACCTAGGGTTTGTTAAATGCTCCGAGGCCTTTAGAATTCTTAAGACCGATCTCTCAAAAGTAACTGTTTTCGCTATGGCTAAATTCCTCGAAGCAGTATGGTATAAGAGAAGGCTTTTAATCCCCAGTTCACTACATTCCTGACCAGATCATGTACTAGTGATTGTGCAGCCTTATTTATTGGACTTTTTTAACAAGAACCTAATATTTTTAGAACATTGTCTTGTTTTTTTTCGAATATATGTCCAACTACTATATAACATTGTTTTAATGAGTGTTGTAGCCCTTATGCTGTTATCTATGGGGACATTGTCCTGTTTTTATTTGTATGCCATCCCACTACTGCTGTAACACTGATGTTTAAATGTGGGTACTTGTAATTTTATGCGTATCTTTTATGGCAATCGCCAAAATAAAGATTATTGAATGAATGAATGAAAACTTTGAGTATGCTTTTCCAGGTGGGTGCCATTTAGTCTAGTATGCGAAAAACTGATTTATAATATCTTCCATGTTTCTTCTGCTCCGAGTCTGCAATAAGGCAGCATTTGAGAAGAATGACAGTGAGTGTGAGTTTAGGAGGGCACTACTAAAAAGGGCACTGAGGCAGCAATGATTGTAGTCAAGAAGGCAAAAAGGCGCCAAGTACTCAAAATAAGGCATAGCTAATTTAGAGACTAATAAGAAAAAGATGTGCAGGAGGAGCTGGACTACACTGATAGAGGCGGCTCGACCTAGGGACAGTAACCGTTTCTGAAGCAATCTAAACTAAAGCTATGTGTGAAAGCCAAACCACCTCAAAGATGGATCCAGTGCATTAGAGTGGGTTAAACACTTTTACTACATGGGTAGAATGCTTCATTGCATTGTATTCTACTGGGGTGGTGGGATGCGCGGGATGTGGTGGTACCTTGGATGTTCAAAGTGGCACAAAACAGTTCCCACCACAGGATGACATGCGACCAAACTACTGGTCAATTGCAACGTGGGAGAGTGGGTCGGAAATAAGGCTTGGGAGGATTTTTGAGTAGTCATTTTGCAGTGAATATTTATATAAGAAACAAAAGATTTGAGAGAAAAAAAACTTCTACTGCTCTTATGTTGTCTATTTTAGGAGGTTGGAGAATAAAAAATAAAGTCCCATCAGTGCTTTGAAAGCCTATTATTTAATTTTCTTTCGCTACATTTCTCTTTCCAGGTGTCTCCTGCGGGGAACCCCGTCAGCATACCTCAGGAAAAGAGATTAAGTCTCAGCAAGAAAATGGCAATAAGGTACAATTATTTAGGCCAGAATAGAGAAATGGATTATGATGGCCTGACATGGAAATGATAACCATTGACAAAAAAAACACAAAATACCAACAAAAATTTTAAGTAACGACAAGGAAACAATAACAATCTGTTCATGGAATATAAATGGAGTAGGCAAAAGACTGGATAATACAACTCAATTATTTAAGCCTTATCAGATAATATTTCTTTAAGAGACTTGGGAAACTGTTCCATTTATCATGCATGGCTACAAAGAATACTTTGAACCTGCGATTAGGCAAAACTACGGACGCCCCTCTGGTGGCTTAGCAATATATATATCAATTGATTTAAAAGCAGAACATATGCAATTAGTTACAAACAACTGTAACATTCAAACGGTAATGTTACAATACAAGAGACATGAACAAGAAAAATCCCTAAAGCTGGTTAACATATATATCCCTCAGACATTAACTCAAGGAAGACTATGTGCGCTGCTCTTTCCAGCTACTTACTAGATCAAATGGTAGAGGACCCCTTCAAGGACTTTATAGTCTCAGGAGACTTTAACCTAAGCCTGTTACTACCCGTTACAAGAGATGACGAGGCACAGTCACAAGACCAACAATGGCTTATCCCTGCACAAGCAATGGACACAACAATCAAGCCCAGGCAAAACAAAACAGGCCTAAACCTAGTAAGGGATATGGAACCTTTGTGTTTAAGAATACTCAATGGTAGATTTCCAACTGATTCGCCTCCGGCACGGTCCTGGTATTCTCAAAATACGAAATCTCGAATTGATTATACAATGGCATTACTGAACATCTTTAACAACTGTACTGCGTATTACCTAAAGAAGGTCCATGAGAGCGATCATTGCCCACAAATAATTAGTACAACACTTACCAACACAAAACATCAATTGTACTTAGCAATGCTAGGTCAGGTTGGAACCATCAACTAACGGAAATTAATCTGGAAACCAAATAATAAAGTTCTTATCAGTGCTTCAGCACAAAAACTGGTTATTGAATGCTTCTAAGAAAAAACCTCTACATCGGTAATTGATCAGTGGGTAAAATGTATATGTAAGTTAGTTAAACAACTGGATAAACGTATTGAAGTTAGGGAGAGACACGAATAGCGGACAGAAAAAGAGGAAACAAAAATCAACCTTACATACTCTGTGCGGAAAATGAAACGGACTCGAAATAAACTGAGGAAAGAGCTGATAAAGTTCCCTAACAAAGAAGAAACAAAAGCCAACATAAAGGAGTTAAATCAAAACATAAGGAAATTAATCTGGAATGAAAAAACCAAAGCTAAGAATGATTTATGGACCAACATTTTTTATGCCTGTAATCAAGGAAATTCAAGGGAGTTCTGGAAGATGATAAACAACTTAAGATCAGATAAAGTTGTAGTTGCATCAGTATTAACGGAGACCGAATGGGTGAACTTTCTGGTGCACCACTTGAACCCGGATTGCAGGTTAATAATAAATGAAATCAACCATATAAGGAAGGAAAGTTCTAATCCAGATCAAGAAAATGGACTTGAAATAACTCAAGATCAAGTACTTAAGCTAATAAAAAAGAAAAAAGATGTGGCTCCAGGTCCAAATGGTATCCCCTTCGCCCTGTACAAGGAGGATCCAGATATATGGGCAGAACATCTCACCAAGGTTTTTAAAGAAGTAGTCCGGTTAGGGGTTATACCTGAATCTTGGAGAGGGTCCCTAATATCCCCCATTTTAAAAAAGGGACATTGGGCCCTCCCTGAGAACTACCGTTTAATAACCCTACAGGACACTGATGCAAAATTGTTTGCAAGGATTTTGTTGACGAGCTTATCTGACTGGGCAAAGGACAACAACATTCTCCCACCTAACCAAACCGGTTTTAATAAAGGCCTAGGAACAGCTACTAACATCTTAGCCCTCTCCGTTTTAATCGACAAGGCAATTAAAAAAAACAACCATTGTACTTATGCTTTGTCGACTTTAAATCGGCCTTCGATTGTGTGGATAGAGAACTATTATGGGAAAATCTACGAACTCAGGGGATTCCACCCTTACTATTGCACCTGATTCGTCTTTTGCATTTACACACCTGGGTCAGAGTGCGCAGCGAGAATGGGCGGTCACTCACCAATGAAATACCAACGACAGGCGGACTAAAGCAAGGGTGTGTATTGGCTCCTTTATTATTTAACCTGTTCTTAGCTGACCTGACGGAGGCCTTGAATGATACAAATGTTCATCCACCAAAGATTGCAAACAAACACATATCAAATCTTCTCTAGGCAGACAATGTTATTCTTCTAAGTAATACAAAGGTGGGCTTACTACGCTTAATAATGCGCATATTTGAGTACGCAATACAAAATAGGATGGTAATAAATGAAACAAAATCCAAAGTTATGGTCAATACTAAAAACTTAAGACGGAAACACAATTCCAAATGGTTTTGGAGAAAGCAGCACTTGGAACAAGTAGAAACCTACAGATATCTCGGTGTCATATTCAACGACAATGGAAATTTTATCCCTCAGAAACCTGATATCAATAGGAAAGCAAATGCTTTAACAGCTGCATTTAGGACCATCCAAAAATCAACTAGCGACCTAACATACCGACCTTTCCTTAAGGTGATGTCTGCCAAATTGTTACCCTCACTAATATATGGCAGTGGTGCCCTAAATGGAAAAGACACTGTTATTATCAATAATGCTATCTCAAACACATTTAGATCTCTTTTCCATCTCCCTAATAATGCATCGCAAGCTCAGATTAGGCTTGAATTTGGTTTGAACAATCAGCTCTACGTACGAAAGGGCCATGCAATCAAAGTTTGGAATAGAGTGAAAAATGACGAAGACAATTTAATGTCCCAGTTACTGTGGAAAGAAATTAAAGGAAATAACAAATCATCTGCCTGGAAATATCTGGACACGGCTCTGGATGAATTTATTTGAGCTTAGGGAGATCTGGAACTCCACCATAACCCAGGAATCATTTAGGAAAGCTGTTAACAAAACAACTGATTACCTATCATTAATAAGCGACAAGGCCATCCTAGTCAAAAGAAAACATGCATGGTCCATTATAAATGGCTACTCCAATAAGATGGTTCAGCAATATCTTGACACGGCATGGTCATTGAAAAGTAAACAGACTTTTATTAAAGCAAGATTTGTAGTATGGCTGGGCCAATCCCATGCACCACCGTGGAAGAAACTTTGGTGAGGAAAATAATTTCCATCTCTTGTGTCTCTGTCCTGAACTAAAAAAAGAAAGACTAATTATACTACAAAGACTATTTAACGAAAGAGGGATAAGGACATACAGAAAGGCATTGATTCGTTGTCTCTGTCCAGATGATATACTCATCAATTCTGCTTTGACAAATTGTTTAAAAAAAGTATAGGAAAAATTATAACTGCATGAAATTGTAAACTAAGAATGATTACTTTTCTTTTAAAGTCTTTTAAACACATGAATTTTATTACAAACATTTTGTACTAAAGATGTATATAATTTTAGGGACTTATTGCTACCCAAAATGTACATAATGTAGTATTTTATAAATGTTGCTTTTTGTAATGATTTTAACTAATCAAGCAATAAAGGTAATTTGACTTTGAACTATGCATGTTAATGGCATTTTCATGTTAAACGATATCTCTGATCCATTCAAATTACCCCTAAAAATATACCCTTTAAATGTACCCCTGCACAAAACCACCCCCTCATTCCCCTTACCTCTCCTCTCCATGAGCTCCCGAGGTGACGTTGCACGTTAAGAGGAAGCGGAAGTGTCTTTCCGTTTCCTCAAACGATGCTGATTGCCTCCACATCTTTTTTATTCTTTATCTTAAAATGTGTTCTTTTGGGGGTGCCCCCCCAAGCCCCCTTTTTTAAACCCACGCTATTGTGGTGGGGGAGAGAGACCCCCCAAAGCCCCCTTTTAAAAAAAAAATTTTTAGCACACATGCCTTTACTACATATTTCGGAGTAAAGATATGCGTGGTAAAGGCTAGTTGTGGTAACCGAGCATGCGTTGTAATGCATGCGTGGTTATGGTAATGCGTGGAAACATCCACGTCGTAGTGGCCGTTTCCCGCAAGAGCAAGTTCCTGGAGATAACAAAGGAAAGCAGCATGGAGGCAAGGCAACCACATTATATTCTGGTAAACGGGCAATTGGAGGCCTTCCCAGAAGAACTTCCGAGGAGTCATAAGCTGCTCTCATATGGGTATTTGGATTTTCAAACTGCAACAACAGACCAGCTCTGACTGGCAGTGGGCTGCTACTCAGATGCCCAGAAGTGGACATATATGATTGAGCAATACAGATCTCTCCAACACTACACAGATCTGTGTGAAGCATGCTGGGGGTGCTTCCAGAAAGTGCAGCTGAGCATTTCACAACTCGGTTGATGCCTTGGATCACCAATAAGCCTCAGCTGACAACCTTTTTGCCCAATCTGTTGCTAACTTACCTGAAAAGCATCCCCCTGCCAGTGCAAGAGTCATCGAGGCAACACCTTGCATAGCAGCCCTCTTCTCATCACCAGACACTAGAAGCCAGCTATCTCAAGAAACCAACACAATCCACAATTCCCATTTTGTTTTTGTTGATCCCTAGGCCAGAACTACATGTCAAGAGACAGACGAACAAGGTTTTAGTAAAGCAAAGACAGCTGGCGGGATTGTCATACTAAGTCTAGCAAGCCTATCAGACTATTTCCGCTGTGAGTTACTTGGTATCCGAATCACCCTTCCAGAGAGGTATTACCCGAATGTCTATTTTCATCTGTTGGGGAAATGTCACAAAGCGCAGCCTCTCTTTTATTGTAAATGTGAAATTAAAACCATTAGTATTTCCGAGTGTGCAAAGTTAACGATTTCTTGACAAAAGGTGCAGGTTAGTACCTTTTTTAGCGGGTGGAGCTGAAAGTGGTCTTACATCAAGACCGTCCTGTAGCATCCAGGTTGGAAGGTCTCGTTTCCTCTGGATTGGTTTTGTCTGTTGCATCCTCTCGTTCCAATTTGCAGAAGGAAGCTAAATAAAATATCGAAACAGGAACGACTGGTGTTAGACATTTCCCATAAGATATGTATTAGATATTGAACATACTAAAGTGTTCAGCAACAAAAAAACTTCGCATTTTTTCTCCATCAAATAAAAAATGCATTATTTTCGTATTTAAATATCTTAATTCACATTTTTCAAGGCAAACACGTGTGCGTCTTTTCTTGTTTTGTATAGAAACAAATTGCACAGTCCGACATCGTGCTTCTAACATTCGTACACAATAACTTAGTATGACACAGATGCAGGTCTTCTCCATCCTCCTGTCACACAACCACAACTCTAATGATCTCTTGCCATCCTACTGTGCATAACTGAGCTGCGGTATATATCGAGTGGCCATGTCTTCCGTGTCACCACCTCACAGTACTTGCCTCCTCCAAGTAGCCTATCTGCCACCGTTTTGTATAAGTCAAGCCGTGGTACTCAAGATTAGGGCAGGTAAGTGTTCTGACTGGATTGACAGTTATCAGAGATGTAGGTGGCTCATATCCTTGAATAGGTTTCTTGCCTGTGACACGGTCAGCTATTTTTGTTTAACTCTTATAAAGAACGTGTAAAATGGAAAATGACCTCATTTGACTGTACAGAACGTGTCCTTCCAGTGAGTAGTCCAAATATTTCTTTCGGTGAGGCGGCTAGCCTCCCAGTTCTTAATCCCTTGCTCCCAGTCTTGGGGTGTACAATATAGGGCATTACAAATACGTAATACGTTATCCTCCTTCCAATAGCCTATGAGAATTAATCTGACCTGCTCTTTTGTGTTATGAACCCAGCCGCATACACTGCATACTAACAAGGATTATACACATTCATTCCCTGCTATCTTGCGGCATAAACTCTGGTTCACTTCTTGATCCCCGGGTTAGACAACTAATACCTGAGCAGATAATAACCTCATCTTTCTTGTTCTCCAGTCTGGAATTGATGCATGCTTTTCAGAGGGCTGAACTTCTAAGTTTAATGTAACGAATCATAAAGCTTCCATTCTCCTCCAAGGCCCCATAATCCTCTCACTGTGGGCACACGATGGACACTGACTTTCCATGGATGAGTGGTGAAAAAGAGGAGGTGAAACAATTCATTTTTATCGCTTCACCCCAGACTTCCAAAATCAACTTGCAGTCAGGTAGACAGAAGACGGCTTACTAGCTGTCATTTTAAAACATAGATTACACTGTGAACTCTTCGGTATTTTGCTCTTCACTCCATTCGCCCTCTATGCAGGCACTCTGACATAAGAACTCATATGTAACAAGTTACTACAGTTGAGTTGGGACATCATTTCTTTATAATAGGTGACTGGGTGCGTCACAGGTCGTCTATTATAAAGAAACTAGAGACCGGTTTTTAACACAGGGATTAGACTCCCATGTATTATACCAGCCTACAGTCGTTAGGACAGTGTAATAACAATCCCCCTTAAAGGTCTATTGCCTTTAACATGCACAATTCACAATACGCAAGTAAGGCCCACTGGCTTTGTCATAACCTTTCATAAGAAACACATAAAACCTATGCAGTCTGTGATAATGTTTCCCTTGAACCAATAACATTTATAGCATTTATCATTGACTTGCCACAACAACCATAAACTGGCAACCATCAAGCATTGTTATAACATTACAAATATTTAAAAACTTTGAGTTGGCAAACACTATACAACCACTCTCAAAAGAAGAGGATTATCACAGTGAGACTCTTCTACCCCCAAGGATTTCTTGGAAGGGGTGACCAACACCAAAACCCTGGCATATAACATACAATATTGACATTTCATGAAACAAAATACCTGTCACAGTATGATAACAATCCACCGTTAGAGGCTTATAATTGGCTTTAACATGTTTTTCACACTATGGCAGGCCTAGGCAGGCCTACCGCCTTTATTGTAACTTTTCATTAATAAACAGATCAGGCCTTCTGTCCTTATTATTGGATTGCCACCATAACCAACTCAATATTTCTCTACCGAACACAAGATTTCCCACAAGACAGAAAGTGAAGTACTAACACGTTTTTTTCATACGGAAACACACAATTTTAAATGAATTTAAAATGTACATAAAACATGCACAGGCAGCAGCTTCAGCACTATATAATATGTATCACCTGCAGACATGTCACAAAATGGCACAAAAGTCAAACTTCGGCAAATGAAAGTACAGCATACAGCACCTTCCTTCCTTAAACCACTTCAGAATCATCCCAGGCAAGGAGCACTGTCTCCAAGCAAAACCAAAGGGGATGATGGGCGGAGTGTTGAACAATGCAAGCACTCACCCCCAGTCAACTGATCTGGGTTTAATCCATCATCATTCTTTAGCTCACTCCGCCACCGCAGTTCAGACATGGCCATTTGCAAATTAGTCTGACCCTGTGCCTCACGGAAACAGTCCAGCCCGAACTGCCAAGCTATGACTTCCTTGGAACGAAAACAAGCATCCAGGGACCGGTTTCTGGCTAATCAGCCGTCATCAGCCAGGTTAGCTTGAATCCAGTGGCAAAGTGAGCAATGGACCCACGTCTGGGCATACCCTGCCAACTTAGGGCGAACAAAGCAATACAAAAGGGGATGATGGACAGAGTGTTGAACAATGCAAGCACTTACCCCCAGTCAACTGATCTGGGTTTAATCCATCATCATTCTTTAGCTCACTCCGCCACCCCAGTTCAGACATGGCCATTTGCAAATCAGTCTGACCCTGTGCCTCATGGAAACAGTCCAGCCCGAACTGCCAAGCTATGACTTCCTTGGAACGAAAACAAGCATCCAGGGACCGGTTTCTGGCTAATCAGCCGTCATCAGCCAGGTTAGCTTGAATCCAGTGGCAAAGTGAGCAAGGGACCCACGTCTGGGCATACCCTGCCAACTTAGGGCGAACAAAGCAATACAAAAGGGGATGATGGACAGAGTGTTGAACAATGCAAGCACTCACCCCAGTCAACTGATCTGGGTTTAATCCAGGTGCACTGTCTCTCCTTCTACTTTCCATATCCGTGTCCCATTCTTGAAAAGTACAGGTTGCATCGTAGTGTCTCCTTGTCAAGATCTGGTTTTTCTGTGCCTGCATTACTATTAATCATAATCAACATGGTTAGCCCAACCTCTGCTTATTTAAACACATTAGTTGCCCATCCTGCAGGAAGGGGTTAACAAGGGTCACTACACTGCTGCACTTCTAGGTTTGGAGAGCAAAAGGACCAGATGAGTAAACATGCCCAGCAGTTTTACCCTATTCGTTCTCAGCTCTAAACACAGTAGACATATTGGCAGGACAAGGAGGGAAGGTAAAAAAAATACCTCCATGTCAATTATAACACAAGTCCAACAGTCGGCACTACTACATGCCATGTGGAAGAACTCTGCTGTTTTGTGAGTTCAACTGGGGCAACTGCCAGACATCAGGGCCAATTTTAGTATAGTCTTTTCCTGGTGTATTCTTAATATGCATGTTGATCATTTTCCTTTTTTAATCCCAGTTTTCCCTCTCTTTTTATAATGTTCGGTGTCTTGTTTCAGTCAGCACAACCCCTCATTTAGAACTGTATTCCCACCAGTCATTGGTCGCACTGCCCTTCTATAAAGTAATTTGGTAAACTGTCCCATATCAGAGCCGATGTTTTAGTTAAAGGCCAAACTTTGCTTTTAATTCTGGACTTTTAAATTGATATCCAATGCCCTCTATCTTGCCATATCTCTATCTTTAATTTAATTTCTTTTGAGTCTGCAGCAAATCATTGCTCAACCAACAGCAATGGCCTGAGGTATGTAGGTTCTCAATATCAAGGTTGAGGCAGGTTTGTATTGCTCTCCCAACAAACCTTAGTTGATTCTCAGTTCCAGGTCTGACCATGAATGTACGTCCTTCTTCTGGTGCAGCGCCATGCTGATGTTTAACTGTAATTTTCTGACTTGTCCTCGTCCTCCATGGTGTTAGAGCGAAGCCCACAAGACCAGCCTGCCTCAGATAAGGAAGCTTACATGATGCCACTGCTAACCTTATTCTGCAGTACTGCATATTAACCTAAATATCACTTAGCCTATTTTTAAATGCCTCTTCTATAAAATATATAAGGTTGCGTTGAAAATAACAGACAATGAAGGCAGGATTTTGAAAATTGTGCTCAGTGAGCGCCTTACATAATTAAACAAACTAATCGCTTTGTACCCTTCAATAGCCATAGTCTTTACCCGTTTTATAAACACTATTCTTTTTTGGATGTTCTTGCTTCCCTTTCGAAGGCCAATTCTTCAAATGTTGTGCTTAAACTATCTATCAAAATTTCCTGCTGTGTTATTTTGTTTTTTAGGCTCTGCAATCTGTCCTTTTTTTCTCATCACTTAACACAGGTCCTGTTTTAACACCGTGATATTTGCCTCCACCTCTCTTAGCTTTCTATCAAGAGTGTTCCTACTGGTGGGTGTGGCTTGAGCACCGACGATGATGGTGGCTGCCTGACACCGCTCCGGGATGAAGCTGGAGGAGCTAGACGTTTTGTACCGATGGAGCCACCCCGCCGCACATTTCAGAGAATTTGCTAACGGACTTCTCCAAGCATCAGCTGTTACCTGCATTTCGCCATGGTAAGTCCGCGTTGCTTCAAAATTCCACAGTTAACTTGCGGTGCGCTCTGTGACGGGACCTTGTGCGCCATTTTGTGCTCATTACTCTCTAGTCACAAATAGCAGCTCTCCTCACCATAATGCCACTTTGAGGACAATGTTATATTTTGGGCAGTTTGGAAGACTTTTTTCGTGATTCTGTCTACAATCTCTTGCATCATTTTTGCTTCTGTATTACAAATGATATTTTTTCCTCCTTTGGTTGTGTTTAAATGCTCAAAATAACTTATAACTGGCCAACCACAGCCATATAATCTCGAGATGCTGTACTTGCTCAGGTCATTTTAATGCATTCACGCTTATTCTTGTGATATCTTTATATTCGCTTTGCAATTTTGCTTATCAGGATACCTGCATGTCTATGGGGAGAACCAAAGACGGACGGGGCATTGTACTACCTAACCCATCTGCAGCACGCTCAAAATCTACCTTACTGCCTACCTCTAACCCATTTCCGGTCCTACAAAGTGATATGGAGGATTCTTCACAAGTCAATATTGAAGACTTCCTCCAATACAGTTTCCCCAGTGCATGTCTCAAACTCTCTTCCTCCTCAAGTCAATGTTAAAAACACGCCTAAATCCAGTACTTCACTATTACTATCCTCCATTAAGTGTGTCAAAAAGGATACTCCTACGCCAGCCGTCTCTCCTCTGCCAGCCTCAATGGAGCTGCTTCTGGAGGAAATACGTGCTCTTAAACCATATATGGAGGAAACTAATATGCGCCTATAAGCTTTGGAGGTCAATTGGTCTTCACTTCAAAACAAAGTCACGTCTGTGGAATCTCAAGTCGAATCACTACAAATCTCTTCACCACAAATTCCTCCTATGAAGGCAGAAATTTGTCAACTCCAGAAGCAAGGCGAGAACCTGGAGATTCGCAGTAGACGGAACAATGAACCTGGAGATTCGCAGTAGACGGAACAATCTAAAAATGTATGGTCTTTTGGAGGGGTTGGAAGGATCCAACCCAATAGCCTTCTTTCAATCTTTTCTTCCACAGCTCTTGGGAGATTCCGGAAGCTCCTTCTTTGAACATACAAAGAGCTCATAGATTGGCCGCTCTTCATATACTTCTTTTTCTCAACTTAAACCAAGAGGTGTAATACTCTACTTCTTAGAATACACGGACTTGTTAAAAGTTTTGCAGGCAGTCAAATTCAAGTGTTGCATCTCCTGGCAAGGTTCACAGCTATTTTTCTCCCAAGATTACGCCAAGATCACCGCGCATAAAAGGAAGGGCTTTCTTACAATGAGACCAGCGTTATGTGATTTAAACGCCAGATTTGGCTTGATTCATCCTTGCCTCTTTAAAGTAACTTATGAAAACAAAACAACTACATATGAGGACCCAGCTTTACTTCAACGTTTTCTTGAGATCTGCAGAGAAGAATCTATGGATTTTGCCAGATCATCTTCTTCTTGAGAATTTTGTTATTTCCATTTCCAATTGTGTAGTTATGTACATATCCCATGTTTTCCTTGTTCCTGGCAGATTTGATTATTTATTTCTTTTGTCTTATGCCTTCCCTCTCAAGTGTCATTTTCCCCCTTTGTTCTTATCCTCCATTGTTTAATATCGCCTAGACCACTTCTCCTCGTTGCTTCCCTGTGGTGTGTTTCACTGGTTACGCCTTCTCATCTTGTTGCCTCAACACCTTTTTATTTTTTAAATATGTTTTTATTGAAATGTTACCCCTTTTATGCAAGGCAACGCATATACTGATGACAACACACGGTTATGATACAATTCGGACAAACAAAAGAATACATACGTTTTCATAAACAGCACATGAAAAAGCAGATAAAAAGAAAGCAACATTATCAGAAGTATATAGATGTGCAGGGTTTCCAATATAACACCATATTAATACAAGCTTCCCCCTTCAATTGATATCCAGCCCTGAACAACTCAAAACTCCAAATAAATCAAAATCCATTCGGATATCGGAGACCAAATCTTCACTCCCATTGCTCTTTTCCTTCTCCCTTTAGTTTTATAAATTGATAGCTCTAAATTGTACATTGGTAGCATCCTTGAGCGTCAATTCATAAAAGTGGGTGGATCAGGACTAATGCAATCGTTAGTGATACAAGTACGTGCCACCGCCATACTTATAAATGAAAAAGACATTGTAGCTCTAGGTCTTGTATTTGCCTCATTATCTGACCCTACCCCAATTAAAACTAATTTTCCCGTTATTATCACAGGGTATCCTATTATTATTCCCCAAAAGAACTCAATTTCACTAAAAAATTCCCCTAACTTTGGGCATAAAAAAAAAAAACTTATGAATTGAGTCTGCAGCATATACACCACATCTATTACATTTGACTCCAACTGATGTCCCCCATTTTGAAATCTTCCTTGGTGTAAAGTACAAGTCATACAGGGCCATATAATGTTGACCACGAGTTCTCACTGTCATCAGAACTTGATTAGCAATCTCAAGAGATTCCTTCATATTAACATCCTCTACCCCCAATTTTCTTTCCCATTTCATTTTACAAGAATCTAAATTATCAGGAAATGTTTCTAATCACTGTAAATAGAATTGGCCAATTGGTGTTCTTTTCTTCATTGTTCAATTAACAGGATCTTTACAAACTGTTGTTCATTTCCAGACCCTTGTCTAGCGAGAAAACTATGGATTTGGAGATATTTTAAAAATTCATGTTTGCCTAATCCATAACTCTTCTGTAGATCTGCAAATGCTACTAATTGCCCGTCATCACACAAATCCCCCAGACATCATATTCTTTTTAGGCCCCATCGATTTGACACTTGATCCCGAAAAATTATAGGAAGCAGCCCAGGAGCTGAGAATGGGGTATAGGCGTTTAAATTTGAGACCTGTATCTTTCTTTTAACTTGTTTCCAGACTAAATAAGCTTCCTTAAGTATTTAAAATTTTGTTTTTTTAAAATAACTGGGTTCGATTACCTTAACTAGGCATTCATTAGTCTCATCCCCAACCCAAATTCATATATTGATAGTCTATGACATGGCAAAAGTTCAGCCCTATCTCCGACTACCAAGGGACTGATATATTGCATCATTGCTGCCCAGTAATACAACATAAAATGTGGAATACCCCAGCCACTGCGATGTCTTGGTAGCACCATCTTCTTGAATGCCCTTCTGTGTCTACTGTACCCCCATAAGAATCTAGAGCAGTTCCTCTCTAATTTGTTAAAACATGACAAAGAGAACTCTAGGGGGATTGTTCTAAACATATATAAGAATTTTGGTAATACCAGCATTTTTCTATATGTTACATCTCCCCGTGAAGGGATAAATGAAGATGGGCCAGCCTCTCCTGTGTTGAATTCACCTTCTCCATCACTGGGTTAATATTCAAATCTGGAATATTACCAACGGGCGTTGTAATTTTAATTCCCAGATATGTTACTTATGGGACTATTGCCATATTAGCCGGGGGTCAGCACCTAACAGAGGATTTGAGTTTTTTCTATGTTTAATTTATAGCCAGAAAAACACCCAAACTGGCTAGCCAATGTCGTAATTGTGGGAAGTGCAGAAACAATATCGCTCGTGACAATGACTATGTCGTCGCTATAGGCTAACGCTCTATACTCCATATGCTGAAGTTGGACTGGTTTTATATCTGTATGCTGATTTAATATATCAATATACAATGCAAATAAAAGAGGGGAGCACGGGCACCCTTGCCTTGTGCCCCTGCTGATATTAAATAAGCCAGACTTTTGTCCAGAAATTTGTTTAATGGCTTCCAGGCAAATATACAGTGTCTTAACTGCTTGACAGAAGCGGGGGCAGAATCACTTCAATCACAAAACCTCCCACATGTATGGCCAGGGAACCCTGTCGAATGCCTTCTCGGCATCCAACAGGATTACACCCAATGTAGTCTCAGTTGCTTGTGCCCAGTCAAGGAGGGATATTACCAGTCTCACGTGGTCTGCAGCGCCCCTTCCTGGGATAAACCCATTTTGAAAGTTAGAAACTAAGGCAGAAATAACTAATCCTAAACGCTGAGCAATAACCTTAGAATAAATCTTGCTATCAGAATAGATTAATGAAATTGGTCTATATGATGTTGGAGTAAATCAGGCTTATCCTTTTTTAAAAAGACAATAATAGTGGTTTTTCGCCAAGACTCTGGCGCGATTCCCCCTTGAGCAGCCAAAAACAGTGTCATAAGTTCTGGTCTTAAAACTTGACAAAGGTTCCTATACAATTCCAGGGGGATGCCATCCTGAACCACAGCCTTACCTGCTGCAAGTGACAATATTGACCTTTCTACTTCTTCCCAGGTTATATCTGCTGCTAATTCCTCAGCTTGGTCTTGTGTAAACTTTTTGACTTCAATATCCGAGCTAAGCTCCTTCATTTTCTCTTCTGGCTCTATCATTTCATCTTCTGAGTATAATTTGAGATAAATTTGCAGAACACATTGAGCACTTCCCCTGGGGTATCTTGTACCTGGCCAAGATGATCCTGAATCCTATTGATCCTATTTACAATTTCCTTCTGATGTAATCTTTTCGATAGGATCCTGCCAGAGTTTTCACCAGCTTCATAAAATTCGGATCTATGCATAGCGACTTTTGTGGCAAATTTCATGGCAAAATGTTGATATATCTTCCTTTTTTGAACTGTAATGTCTTTTAAGATTTTTTCAATATTTTGGTGCCTTGTTACCGCCCCAATAAGTTGTTTCTAATAACCTTAGCTCATTCATCCCATCCTAAATTTCACTGTGAATTTTACGCTGCTTAACGAGAGAATAGCATAGTTTTTCCCCCCGGACCCCGGCCTTAAATGTATCCCAGACAATAGGGTCCGAAGAGGTACCCCGATTATTTTTAAACTATTCTTAATCCACATACACATATGCTCACAGTATACGGGATCCAATAAGGGTTTGCGCTCGAAAGTCCATTCCTTTAGCAGCGGTCTAAGACTACTGTCCAGTTCTAATACAACCGGGTTGTGGTATAAGATGATCTTGGGTTTAATCTCAATCTTAGCACTTGTTACTTTTTCAGCTGTTATAAAAAAATAGTCCAATCGTACGTGTTTTCTATGGGGTGCAGAATAGAAAGTTTCCCAAGGGGCACCTTTACCATTAGCCCACCATACATCCACCAATCCAAATTCTTTGACTAACTCTCTAGTGGCTTTAAAAATGTTAGTTGTTTTCCCCTCATATAAACGATCGATGGTAATATCGAATCCAAATGAAGATTAAAATCCCCACAAAGGATTAACGGGGGAGGCCACACCGCTACTTCAATACTTAAGAAATGCATCATCTCTGGATCATCTAAATGTGGACCATATATTGAGCATAATGTCATTGGGAAACCATTAATCAATAATTCAATAATAACTCAGCGCCCCCAAGCATCCTCCTTTACCCGTTTGCCGACCCCCAAGCCATATCTCTTCAAAATCACCACCCCTCTAGTGGTCGAGCTCTGCCTAGTGCTGCCAAGTTTCTCCATACCCAGATCATTCAACCACTTTCGGTTGTTCCATACAATATGTGTTTCTTGTACACATTGCAGATCCACCTGCATCGTAGTTAAAATTTGAGCCATTATCCCCCTTTTCCTTTTATCATTTAAGCCACAGATATTCCATGGATAAACAGAGAATTTACCAATCATTATTGTACATTAAAGTCGAGCTTTCCTTGTTTACTCTGCCCAAACCCTAAGCCACGTTTCAAAAATAAAGAAAACATTATTCCAATCATAAAGATAATTACTGTGAGAAGTTGGCCTGATATATCATGTTCACTATTCTAGTGAGCACTTTGTATCAGTCCAAACAACCCTTATTGATGATTGGTTGTAAGTCAACCTTATAGACCAGCTATCCTAGTAGCATGGATACGAACAGTCTTCGGGTTAAACTCTAGAGGGCGTGTTAAGCCAGCTGTTATACCATCACATATACCCCTTGAACACCAAGTGAAAGGACACCAAACAAGTGTTATGAAAATAAACAGTGTATTTGTTAGAATCACAACAGCCCTGTACTCTTTATGAGGACAGGGTACTAAGCACCCAACAAAACTCTTACGAAAATACTTTAAGTTGCACAATTACACAAATGCCCGAGGGGCACGGAAAACCATATACTATGGAAGTGGAATGCGAAATTACTAGCAGGTAAGTACAGTACTAATAGGCTTTGGAATCGCTAGGACTACGTTACTGAACCTTCAGATTACTAGTAGGAGGCCTAGGGGACTCGTGTGCAGAGTGTGCACTCAAACGCGGGATGCGGGACAAAGTCTATGGTAGCTAGTAAAGACAAAGTTAGTGTTCTCGGGCGAACCCGACTAGGTAGATCGAAAACGACAGTGGATCCTGACCCTTGGATAGTGAGGCTATGCTGGGGCACCGAAATGCCGAAGTTACCTAGCCCAGGGGCTGCAGCTGCATAGGTCTCAAAGGACGTCGGGAATCCTCGTAGACGAACCAGGAGCCTGAAGAAAAGAAGTTGCTGGCAGGCGACCAGTGAAGAGAGTTCGAGTGATCCAAGCCTGGATCGAAGATGGATGACACCTGAAAGCAGAGGGGACCAAGTTCGTGACTACTAGCCAGTAGTCAGGTGGCACCAGGAGGGCACCGGATGGTAGTCACCTCGACTAGGTGAGTGGGTGACGCTGTGCTCTGCAGATCTCACGGACCAGGAGGCGTTATCGGCGACCAGGATGGAGGAGCGAGCTGTCCCACGATGGATGAAGCTGTCGACGTCGCTGGACCCAGGATTGGGGCACCAAGTCTTGGCAAATTCAAGCCCACGCGGTGGACTCAAAATGGCGTCTGGAGTGGACCAGGAGGGTCCGGGGTGCTCCTCTTTTGGAAGGGAGCAAGGGCCAGTCTGGAGCAACCAGACCAGCAGCAGTGATGTCGTTGGGCGTCGATAAGAAGGCCACAAGCCAGCGGGCTAGTAGCCAAACAAGGCGGTGAGCAGCAAAAAGCAGAAGGGCCCCACGCAGATCGTGGAGATGCTGGGAGGCTGGACTTCGGTGCTGGAGCTGCTCAGGGTCGGGGCTTCTCGGACCCCAAAGCACTCACCAGAGGATCCCTCGGCGGTCGTGCTGGATAGAAGTCGTGCAGTTCTGATGATGGCCGGTCCCTCGAGGTCTCGTCGCACCTACGGTTCTCAGCTTAGCTGTAGAGGTAGGTAGAGGTCAGAGGTGCCAGGGAAGCCGGGTCTCGTCATGCTGGTCGGTCAGATTCTTGAAGAAGGACGTGCAGCGAACCGCGGAGTTCTTAGATGGTGCCTGCGGATGCAGGGTGTCTACTCCTTAGCCACAAGGGAGAAATCTTGAGAAGAGTCTTGAAGTCCTTTCTGTAGAAAGTCGTTTCTTGATTCAAAGATGATCTAATTTGGAAGGGTCCCCGCTCCTGCCTTTATCCTAAAGAAAGGGGTGGGTACGCGACTAGGTCCTGCCCTAGGGGTGGGACCAGGAAGGGGGGTGGTTACACCCCTCTCCCATGCCGGACTTCCCCAGGCCAGGGGCTGGTGTGCCCCTGGAACTGGTTCTAGCCGGCAGATGCGTAGTGAGCACCGGGGTGCCACTCAGCAGTCACCTTCCTGTAAAGCCCTGCCTAACCAGGATACACAAAACCCTGTCTGGGATGGTGCTAGCACCGCCCCTGACAGGAAACCCTTTGTCCAGGCTCCCCTCGCTGGAAGGACTCCCAGCTGCAGGGGGTCAGACTTGTGTCTGTGGTGGCAGCATACATTTTGTGGAGCTGAGGCTTCAGTTAACTTTAACCGGGGTTCACAGTTACATACATGTCGTGTCCCTCTAGAAGGGTGGAATGCTAACCCCGTCACCAGAATTGGCGAGGGGTTAGTATTCCAATTTGTATGACACCTTACTCGACATGTTTTGATAAAGCAATACCAAAGATAGCATTTAACCGCGAGGATTATAATGCACTTAAGAGTATATGGTATGCGTTATCATGGAACAGCTATTAGGACTTGATTCCGCAAGCTGTAAACGGGCTCAGCTCATGCCAGAGCACCATTTCACACGATTCCAAGCACTCTGCCTTCAGGATTGTCAAGGCCTGCCATAGGAGTGACTGATAGGAATCTGTGTGTCCATTTTAGGGTTAGATATAGGTATACTATATCTACAGCAAGGGGTGATTACACCACCTTGCCCCAGCTGTCGTGCAGCCAGTTGTGTCAGATTTAGATGGCCATCCAGGGGTGGCATAATACATGCTTCAGCCCCTGGTAGGCCCTGGGTACACCTATGCCCTGAGTTACAGGGTCTGATAAGGAGGCCCAGTACCAATTGAAAATGTACCTAAGGTACATGGAATCCATTTTAGAGAGAGAGCAGTAGGCCTGGGGTCCTGATTGGCAGGGCCCCAGGTCAACTAAGTCGGAAAACCAGCAAAACACCAGGCAAAAAGTTGGGGGCAACCATAGTCAGGTATCCACCTTCCTACAATTACAATTACCTTGATGCCTAGCAAACACCATATCTCAAACGTACCTTCCCTCACCACTTCCCTCCCCCACCCAAGATCGTCCTCCCCCCACCTCAACCCCCACCTGAATGAGGCATCAGGACTCAGTTAGTCCTCTTGTGATGGAGAGAGGATTAGGTACATTCCTCCGCCCGAGGACAAATATACAAAAAACAAAGAGAGAAAAAAAACAACAGTGGAACGAGACCGCCTGGGCCATTGGGATAGGAGCACTCAAACTACTAACGAATACAGTGCTCTCTAAATTACTGAATACATTGCTGAATTCCCTCTATATTGTGCTTAAAATTCCTTTGCTATTATTTCAGTAACAAAAAAATGCGTTTTATCTTTATAAATGATTTTCAGTGTAGACGGATTAAGAAGGGAGGCCTGTGCACCTATAGCTTGAAAAAGTGGAATCATTTGGCGCAGCTGCCATCTCTTTTGGACTGTGGCCTGACAAAAATCAGGATGTACAAAAAATTCACAGCCCTTCCCTCCTCTCTTCCTGTCAGGCCTCGCTAAATCATAGAGATTCCCTAAGCAAAAAGTTGTTGCGACAGATCAGTATAGCCCTAGGCTTCACGGTAGGCCCCCCTGTCCCACCCCGCAAGTGAAAAGGAAACCTATTTGCTCTCTGAAGTTCTACTTCCCACTTCCAATGTTTGAGTTCGGGGAAGGCTTCTGAAAATAGATCGATAACAAACTGTCGTACGTCTTTGCCTCCTCTCCCTTCTGGAAACCCTAGAATACGTAAATTGTTCCTTCTGGAACTGTTCTCCAAATTTATACGTTTCCAGTTAGTATCGTCTCTCAAAGATTGCAAGGATGTTATCATCGCTTTCTGCTGAACTATTTCGGCCTTGATCGCAGAGATCCTTGCCTCCGCTTCCCCAATCCTTATAGATATCTCCGTGCAAGTCTTTGCAACTCGACGCACTGTATTTTGTAGTTTCCGAACAGCACCCTGAGTACGTACTCCCTCCCAGTGTACCATTATAGCTTGGTATATGGTGTTGAGGGTGATCTCCCTTTTTGCCAAGACGCCAGCACCGTCAATTTCTCCAGTTTCTCCAGCTTTTCCGATGTTACTGCCAGAACCTCCATCGTTTTCCCCAAGGTGTGGGGAAAATGAATAGTCGCAGACAATTGACCCAGCTTTGTCAGATATTTCTTTCGATACAGGTTTGGAAAGATCCCTTAATTTACGCACAGTTCCTTTATCAATAGATAAATCCAGACTCATTTCCTCGTCATCCTGCAGGACATGCTGGCATCACCCTCGTCGTCTGCCCAGTTTACTCCTGCACTCTCATTATCCGAGGAATTAGAGGGGTCTGACATTGAATAGAACTCTCCCCCTGAGTCCCCTGAGTGCAGATCTTTAATTAAGTCTTTATCAGAGTTTTCCATATTGCCCATATTTCCTGTATCCTGTTATTCCTCTCGAGAGCTTCCATGATTCTGGTTATCAATACTCAGTGTTGTGTATGACAAAATCCGGGCATCCCCCTGAGAGTTAGCGGGAAGCACTTCTACTCCTGATGTAAACTGGGGCAGATTAAGAGACTCTAGTATCTCTGATGTTTCAAGCACCTCATTTGTTTGTTTCACATCATTATTACCCCCACAGGGAATTTCTCTCTGAGATGGCGTTGCTTGCTGGACAGCAGCCACCCCTGTACCAACTCCGTTACACTGCACATCATCCCCTATATCCCGATTCAAGCAATCTAGCGCCTTCTCCATTTACTATCGACCCCACTGACCCAGGCTGCATTAAGGGTTTTTGTTTCCTCTTCTACTCCGGTGTTAGTCACTGCAGTTGAAACTTTGTTACAGGATGGTATCATTACCGGAGCCCCCAGAGGAACAATGATGTCTGGGCTCTTACCTTTGCCCTGCTGTTTCTTAAATATCCTGGGAACCATGAGCGTTTTGCGACCAGTGCTGTCTCCCTTCTGTGAAACCCTGGGCGACGAGCCGGTTTTCTCAAGACGTGCTCCAGCCACGCCGCCTCGCCAGACAAGCTTATTTTCATTTCCAGCAGAAAGAGGGGACGGGGGAAGTTGGGACCGCAGATGCAGCCACCCAGGTCTTGGCGCCCTTGCTAGTGTTCTTGGGGGCCATTCCGATCAGAGTACTCCGCTCCTGATTTTTGGGTGAAGTTTCCGCTACCCGCCGGGACCGCCGCCACAGGTAGCACGCTCCTGAGCTCCACGGATATCTAATGGAGCTACGCTGTTCACAACGATCAACCTGCAAGGATCCTTCAAAAAGCAGGTAACGACACATCCACAACATGCCCAGAAATCTTTACATATAATTCCTCGGGAGGGTTAGGCAGGGAGGATCCCTGCAGAGGAGTGTCCACAGCCAGCTAACTCGATCGCGAGTGCGACCGCAATCTCGCCTCAACACCTTCCACCCATAGTTGAGTCTCTGGTATGTTTTAATATTCTGTTTACTTTTGTTCTGTATTTTATCCCATTTTTTTTCTCTCTTCTATTTCTTTCTTTCTCTCTCTCTCCCATCTCTTTTCATGCTTTTCTCGTTCCATATCCATTTCTATTTTCTTTGAGTACTTTAATAATGGGTATTTTGATTACTGCAGATTTGTTATTCTACACATATGTACTGTAAAGTTTTCTAAGTATCCTCTTTCTTCTTATATTTTTGGATACATGAAGTTACATGTTATTACAAGGAATGTTAAAGGTTTGGGTACGCCTATTACAATACAGTGAGTTCTTGCTCAGTTTGCAATTTTTTTTTACAAGACTCATCTTGTTACTTCAGATGTTTTGAAACTTAAGGATCAATGGGTAGGATCTGTGTTTACCTCTGCAGGTACAAGCAAGAAGAATGGGACAGTGATCCTTTGTCATAAAAAATTTAAGGTTTCCTTTCTTTCTGAAGACTCTGAAGATGAGGGTTGTTGGTTAATTGTCCATCTTAAAGTTAATAATGTTCCGGTTTCTCTGTTTAACGTTTATGCCCCCACTAAGCCGGAAAATCTTTTTTGGCGTCATATCTCTTCCCTCCTGATGTCTATCCCTACACCATATGTTATTTTTGGCGATGATTGTAACCTAGTCGTTGACCCATATATAGATCGATCCTCCAAGGCAGCTTTTGTCACTTCTCCAATGCATCAACATTTCAACTCTTTAATTTCTCATAGATCTCTTGTTGACTCTAGGAGATTCTGTAATCCTCACCTTCGGGAATACACCTTTTTCTCCCCTACACACCTCTCCCAATCTCACATAGATTATTTATTTGTTTCCAAATCCCTCACACAACATATAATACATGCAGATATTGGTTCAATAGTGATTTCTGATCATGACCCAGTAATCCTTCATTTGGAATTACTCCCTGTCACTGAGCCTAACAGAAGATGGCGTTTCAACACTTCTTTACTGATTGATCAGGCCTTTACTTCCTCTTTTGAATCCTTTATTTCTGAGTTCTTCAATCGTAATATATCCTCTGTTCTTTTTTTCGTTACTTTGTGAGATGCTTTTAAGGCTTCAGCCAGGGACTTTATTATAACTTATGTCGCAAAAATGAAAAAAGAAAATTCCCTGAAAGCTCTTGAACTTCTTAAAAATATTAAGTTACTACCTCAAGCTCCAAAGCTGACCTTAATAATCTTATTGATAAAAAGTTTAAATACAACAAGTTACCTGCAGAAAATGCTAGGTCCTTTCTTCTTAAAGGTAGCGTTCACTATTACGGTGGACAGAACAAGGCAGGCAAACTTCTTGCCTCTTATCTTAAAGTTAGGAAAGATTGTTTAAACATTGATAATACTCTTGACTCGGACTCCTCTAGAGTGACCAAGAACTTGGACATTTGGAGGAATTTAAGAAATATTATGCTACACTTTATAATCCTGAAAAAATTCCAGAACCTATTCAAATACAACTCTACCTTGATTCAATCCCAAAACACTTTCCTTCTGATATCGACTTTTCACCCTTAAAAACAGATATCTCTATTAAAAATATCTCCCACGCTTCGTGTCTCACTAAAACTGGGAAAGCACCAGGTCCTGATGGTTTTCCTGTGGAACTTTACTCTCATTTTTCCAATTTGCTTCTCCCTCATCTTCACTATTTTTTTACATCTTTTATTTCTTCTCATACTTCTAAGGGTACCTTTCAAGATGCCCTAATTTGTTTAGTTCCTAAAGAGAGGAGAGATACTCATCTTTGTAAAAACTATAGACCAATATCTTTAGTTAACACCGATTATAAATTATTTGCTAAACTTCTCGCTCTTAGATTAGAATCCTTTCTTCCATCTATGATCTATTCAGAACAATCGGGTTTCATTAAGGGTAGATCCATCTCTGATAACACTAGAACCTTTTTTAACATATTGTATAAATCAAACAAATATCCTCACTCACTCGCAGCTATTTTGTTAGACACAGAGAAAGCTTTTGATCGAATGGATTAGTCTTTTAGATTTCATTCTCTTTTCAGGTTCGAGTTTGGACCTAAATTTATTTCGTACATTTCTTTATTATATTCTTCCCCAAGATCTTCCATTTGTGTTACTGGCTCTGTTTCCACACTGTTTGCCCTACACAGAGGTGTTCACCAAGGATGCCCTCTTTCACCACTTCTTTTTATCCTCGAGTTGGAACCTTTCCTTGCTAAAATTAAGCAAAATCTTAATATTCATGGTTTACAGAATGATAACACCCATATTAAAATGAGCGATACATTATGGATTAAAATTCGTAAGACCTCGGGATCAGCTAACAGAACACAAACACTATTCTTCTTATATAATAGACTTATGTTCACTCCTGCTTCTCTACATAGATTCTCACCCACAACACCCTCTAATGGTTGGTCTTGTAATACTCCCAACGCAGATTTGTTTCACATGCTATTTTCATGTCCCCTTACCCATCGGTTTTGGATGAAAGTATGGCCTCAAATCAATATTATTTTCCACACCTAATTTCCCTTGTCCCCACTAACTATCTTTCTAGGCTCACTTTCTGAACATTGGCAATCCACCACATATAATACAGATATCGTAGATTTATTAATTGCAATTGCTTTTCAAAAAATTACCAAAAATTGGAAACAATCCACACAATTATCTTTCCAGGCCTGGTGGTATAGTGTTTGTTATAACGATCGACTAGATTGTGCCTATATTTCTTCTCTATCCCTACTTATTAAAAAAGAACAGTTATGGTCATCTATTAACATTTTCTTAGATGCTTCTGCTCAGAAATTGAATCATCATCGCCCATTGTTAGAAGAAGTCCTCAAACCACCATGTTTTAAATTAACATCTCCCATTTGTATGTAGTACTAGCAGCCCGACCCGACGTTGTCCGGGTATGAATTGCTGCCGGCCAGTAGTATATTGTTTTGTAGGATTTCGTTTTGATGGCATTTCTTATCTGTGACAGGCCTGTGAAACGCTCCCATTCACAGTGCACTGCTGATGCACTTAAGAGTGCGCGTTCAGTAGTGTGTGAACTCGAGTTTCCCTACTTTTTTTTTCCTTGCAATATTATATAGCGCGAACTCGACAACATGGCATGAGCACAATTTACATTACAGAAGAACACATTCATTTGTGGTAGGCACAGGGAGACAAAGCGATTTGCCTGGAATCACAGGATGTTGAGCTGATGCAGAGATTCGAACGTAGCTCCCCAGCTCTAAAGTTCGCAATTCAAGAACTTGTGGCGGGAGGTGTGTCTAAAAGTGTATGTCGGTGCTGGCCATCAATGAGAGAGACCTGTGCATTTTTCAAATAGGTGGTAAAAAAATATGAGTATGTTGCTGGAGATGTGGGCCGCCGTGCCACCAATGTACTTACCGGGGGAGGGTAAACACCCATTATTCCGCAACTTTCTTTCCGCATACCATCACTCCGCCTACTTTCATTACGAAAGTACCATCACTCCGCAATACCATTATAACGCATGGCATTACATTATTTATGCTTTTACCACGCATACATTTACAATGAAATTCGTTGTAAATGCATGAATGGTAAAAGCATGTTTTTTTAAATGTTTGGATAAGGTACATATGGGTATGGGGTATATGTTTTGGGGTACTGAGGTAAATGTTTTGGGGTGTTTGGATATTTTAAGGGTTCAGATATAGTTTTGGGTTATGGGGTACAGGGGTATTTTAAGGGTTCAGGGCTAGGTTGGGGTTTTGGGGTACAGGGGTAATTTTAGGGTTCAGGGCTAGGTTTGAGTTTGGGGGTATTTTAGGATTCAGGGGTAGGTTTGGGTTTTGGGGTACAGGGTTATTTTTTAGGGTTCAGGGCTAGGTTTGGGTGTTGGGGTACAGGGGTAGGTTTGGGTTTTGGGGTACAGGGGTATTTTAGGGGTTCAGGGCTAGGTTTGGGGGTACAGGGGTATTTTAGGGTTCAGGGGTAGGTTTGGGTTTTGGGGTACAGTGGTATTTTTAGGGTTCAGGGCTAGGTTTGGGTTTTTGGGTACAGGGGTATTTTTAGGGTTCAGGGGTAGGTTTGGGGTTTGAGGTACAGGTGTATTGATAGGGTTCAGGGCTAGGTTTGGGTTTTGGGGTACAGGGGTATTTTTAGGGTTTAGGGATAGGTTTGGGTTTTGGGGTACAGGGTTTATTTATAGGGTTAAGATGGGTTAGTGTTTAAGGGTGTTGGGGTATTTTAAGGAGTACGGGTGGGTTATTATTATGGGGTGCTGGGGTATTTAAAGGGAGCAGGGTGGGATTAGCACACAATATGAGACGTGGCATGAAGGGCGGAACGTACCACACGCCCCCAGCGTTTGTCACGTCCCCAGCACACGCCCACAGCACAACGCAGACACGCCCACAAGGGACTACTTTGCTGGCACGGTTCTTTTACCTTTTAAATGTATATGGTGGGCGTCTGCATAGCCTATGTCCTTCTGCTGCAACTGCCCTTTCCAACGCTGTATTGGGTGTTGTGATTGGTGCTGTGGTTCCGGAGATTACCCGCCTCAAAGGTTTAGGCTCTCTCTTTATTATGTTAGTATAGATTTACTTTGTCCTATTTGTTTACAGTTACTATATAATGGCTTATTCCCATGTTACAGTCACTATTTAATGACTGCTCATTTTATTATCTATTGAATTAAGCTTTTCTACCTTTTATTACATTATAGCTAGTTCAATGCTATTGTACTCTTTTTCCTTCTTGCTCTCTTTCCCTTTTTTACAGTTTCCATTATCTTCATTTTATATACAACTGGTTGATTTTTGTAAAATGTTTATTAAGTAGTCAACGTATTTGGTATTATATAAGCTTATTGTAATTTTATTAAGATTTGTATGTTTTGTTGCATTACTCTTTTCAATACATTTCCTCTTAAATTTAAAAAAGAGTGTTTCTACCATCCTGTTTTGGTTTTAGGATCTCTGCACTTCAGACTTCATCATCTTCTGTCTAACAGACCTTTTCTTTTAAATCATCCTATGTCTTTGGCTCCAACGCTTCAGTGGAACTGATGTATTGTGAATATGCCACCTTCATCTCTCAGAGGCCAGACTGCCTGGCACACTGGCATCCATTTCAAACTCCCACCTTTTGGTTTTTCACCAGACTTCCCTTTGGGTCTCGCTGTCAAAGAACTTCTGGAAGCTCACATACTGCCACTTAAGATGCTGCTCTCCCCTCCGCCAATTCAAATCACAAAGCATTTTGCACAATAGCCCTGAAAAAAGACTAGGAAGCACAGCACTTCTGATCGTGAAAACCAGACTAAAGTAAGTCACGGCAGTTGATACTGAAGGTTGAGCAGTTGTAATGAACATGATATGGTAACATTATATCAGATTACCAATACTTATTACTATAGTCAATTAAAAGTGATATGGTGTTTTCTACACCTCTTCCAGTATCCAAATTATCATTAAGTTTAATCTTTATTGGTACATGGCTCTTGCAGCTTGTGCAAATGTCTTGGGCAAGTTATCCTATCTCTTCATGCTTTTATTTTGTACAGCACTTCCCTTCTACAAATTTAATTTGGTTCTTTGATAACATTTAATTTGCATTGCTGCTACTTCTAAAAGATTCAACAACAAACACACTACCAGGTCACAGTAGCAACCTACTCAAATTCTCTTTAGATAGACTTGCATACTGCACACTCTTCTCTACTTTTAGACAACTAGCTTGAACATAAATATTTGTTTGAAGATTTTAAAAATTGCCATTAGTACTGGACGTCACTGAGGTCAGCTACTTAACTATGGTTGTACAGATATAGTATGCAAGTTTACTATAGGAGGCTATTTCAACAGAAAGAGCGAAGAACAGGAATACAGCACTTACTCTTCACTTAACTTCACAGTAATGGGCTTTCTTCGAAACATAGCACTAACCTTTACATAATTAAAGTCCAGAGAAATTATGTTTATATTTATAGATAATGTCTACTGCCTGGATACAAACTTGGGAAACAATTTGTAAGTAAAAACATAAAACTGTAAAGTGAGACCTTTCTAACCTGTCAGTATTCTACTATATACACACTAGAATGATGGAAACACATAGTTATTGATTTTGCGTGTGAAACATTTCATGCGGAGGTGTGTCAAATTATTTTCTGGCATGCCATGTGCAGAGACAGATAAGCTTGGATGGTACTCAAAGTCCTTGAAACACTATCACAGGTCAGAATGTAGTCATTCCAGAGATACCTCTGCTCCGAGAGTGATAACAGGGTTACAAGATCTGAGCATGGGAGTTACATTTTGATGTTGGGCTGACAGCACATCTGTCTGCAAGACCCACTCCTTACAATATAAGTAGACTGTGCTCTTGACTAGTCCCCCTCAACAATTGGCAAATCTATTTTATAAGTCTCTTTCAGACACTGGCTTGAGCTTCTATTTCTTATTTCTTGGAAATCTGCAACACTGCCTTTCAAACCGGCTGTTACCCAGCCCTGTGGAAGAAGGCAGTGATTAAGCCTCTTTTGAAGAAGCCCTCCCTGGATCCCTCCGCCTTGGTCAGCTACAGACCCATTGCCTGTCTCCGCTTTCCTGCCAAAATTTGTGAAGCTCTGATGAATATACAACTCTCAGAGTTCGTCGATACTCACCAACTCTTAGACGAAACGCAGTTTGGCTTTAGGAAGGGACACGGGACGGAGACCGCTCTAATAAAAGCTTCAGATGAAATTAGAACCATCATGGACCAGGGAGGTGCGGCCATCCTAATTCTTCTGGATTTGTCCGCAGCATTTGACACGGTCGACCATGCTATTTTGGTCGACCGTGTCACAGCTCTGGGGATAGACGGTTCGGCTAGAGACCTTATTTCATCCTTCCTGGCCGACCGCACCCAGACAGTCAAGTTGGGTAATTTCTACTCTCCCGTCTCTGCATTACCATGTGGAGTACCACAAGGCTCCTCGCTAAGTCCCACGTTATTTAACATCTACGTAGCGGACTTAGCGAGGGTAATAAAGGCCTATGGGGTGCGATTAACTTCCTACGCAGACGACACCCAACTGGTGCTGGCGATCCATAAGAACGGCACAGCAGTGGCAGCCAATTTCCAGGAGGCTATGCTTGCTGTCAGTATGTGGATGTCCTCCAATTGCCTAAGGCTTAACTCGGATAAAACCGAGGTTATGACGTTTGGCAACCTCTCCCCAGAATGGTCTTCCATTTGGTGGCCCAACCAGCTGGGCTCTCCACCCGTCCCAGTGGTAAAGGCGAGGAATTTGGGAGTCATCTTCGACAGCAAGCTGACTTTCAACCTTCATGTCAACAAGGTTGTCTCCTCTGCTTTCTTTATTTTAAAGAAAATTAAGAAATTGCTGCCTTACCTCCCCACCTCAGCTGGGAAGACCCTAATTACCACCTTGGTATTTTCCAAAATTGATTATGGAAATGCCCTTTTTCTCAACACCCAGAAACTTGTGTTGTCAAAGCTACAGTCTATACAGAACGCGGCTGCTAGAATTCTCTTAAACATTCCTCGCCGCCAGCCTACTACCCTTGCCATTCGCCAGCTTCATTGGCTCAGAGTAGAGAGCCGAATTAAATTCAAGGCCCTCTGCATTGCCTACAAGGCAGTGCATGAAATCGGACCCAAGTTTCTGACTGAGGCACTTCAGCTGTACACTCCCAAAAGACTGTTGAGATCTGCTAACACCTGCCTCCTACCTGTACCTCGCACTAGAACGGCAACTTGGGGAGACAGACGCTTCTTAGTGGCCGCACCAAAACTTTGGAACCTTCTACCACTAAATATCAAAAATGCCCCCAACCTGATGAGCTTCCGGAGGCTCTTAAAGACATGGCTGTTTGATCAGTGAACTCTATTATTGCGGTCCTGCTAGCTCACACATGCGCCGAGACACCTCAGGGTAATAGTTTGCGCAATAAAAATTCCAAAAATAAATAAATAAATAAATTAGTCTTTGGATATAAATATTAAATACTATATTATATGGACCATTGATTGGGGACAAGGATAAATAAGGGGCAATCATCTACATAGCAATAAATCATTCAGTTCAGTCAAGAAAAAGAATTAGTGTGAGTTAAAGGGTTTTATTTTCAATTCTTTTAGTCTTTCATCTTTTTATTCATTAGATATTACATTTTTAGTTTTAGCATTAAATTGGAATATAATCCATCACTCAATATTTGATTATAAACTATTGGTTAGAATCACAGTTAATATAGCAATATTACAGTAAGTGTGTTCCATAAAGGAAACTCCCGATTCTACGTATACTGGAATAATGAGAACAAAAGGTGTCAGTTCAGAGACCCATAAATGGTACTGATGAGAGAATTAGTGGGCAAGCATAAAGCATTTGCTTACTAAGCTGGAAAATATTGTCAGTTCAAAGATATCAGCAGACAATTCAGTAAAATCTAAGTAAAGAAACCTCTCATGAAGAAAAGGCATAAAAAACTCAAAGGCAAGCCTCCATTCAGAGAGTCAGGGAAGGAATCTTTGAATCTCACTGCTATTCTAGGAACATTCACCAATTTAAACACACAACATTCTATGTTTCAAGATTATTTCTTCAGTCTTCTGGTTCCTCCAATAGAATATCAGCAAACAGCTGGGAATAAGCAAACTCTGCATTTTCTCAGAAGTGTGCAATAGGCGTTCAGACACTGAACCTTGAAAAGTTACATTGTTGATGTTTTACGGTCCAGAGAGTTCTCATGAATCATACTTCTAGTGGCCTCCTCTTCTCTCATTGAGGACTCACTATCAGTTATCTAATAGATAACAAACACCTATTCACCAGCTAACAGAAGGCTTCTGCAAAAGTACATAATTTGAAACGAAGAGAAAAACATTTGTGCAAACAACTATTTAATGTGAAAAAACAAGCTTTCAGTGTGATTGTATTATTTTTCAGTTAACATGACATCGATAAATAGGCTAACTTTAATATTCACTTTTATTAATTTGCAGGCCTATAACATTTAACATGATTACCTACCACAAATTTGCATTTAGCATATGTATTACTTAAAAGTAAGCTTTGACCATTATTAATGTGAGCATTTTGTTAGCAAATTAAATTTTCGTCAACACAACTTAGACAAGTTCAGAGTATTTCTCTCTTACTGTAGCACAACTGGCTGTTTAGTGTATCATTCTGCCTCATTTAAAGTATCGGCTTTGCAATGCATGAGGGATTATTTTCCATCTAAAAAGTACATTCAATCATCACACTTTTTGGTCACATTTAATCCTTTGTCCTATATGTGCATTATATTCAGAAGGCAAGTATTCTTTTATTTAACAGCATGAGTTCTGATATGATAAACAGCAATTAGGAGAAGTGTATATGAGATGTAGACATGTAGGTACTTGATCAGAAGCACTAATACTATCACTGATGCCACCACTACTAATACCACCAATTCAAAACACCACCACCATTGATACCTTCAGCATAAATACCAACAATAAATCAGTTCAGCTAATACCACAATCACCATCAATACACCTACTAGCACCACCACCACCACCAATACCCTTACCACCACAAAATAACACTAACACCATCCTTACAATGTCAATAGCCCACCGCCACCAATAGCATAACCACTAAAACCAATAACACCAATAACCCTACTAATATCACATACTTAAAAATCATCAATACCACAATCACCACTACCAGTATAGCCAGTGCCAGCACCACCTATACCAGTAATTCTGCAAAAACTAGACACCAAGACCAGCAATACAAACACCATCTTTAATGCCACCTCATTTCACCCCAACTACCAATTATGGTCTCAACATTACCACCATTACCACCACCACCACCGCCAATACCACTAACATACCATACCATACCGTGCCACCTCCACCAATACCACTGTCACAATAGTCTTGTGCAGCCAACCACTGGCAAGTCCAATAAATCAGGTTTTAACATCTGCTTATAGGGAAATATCATCTTTCCATATTTCTGTTCGCATACTATGTCACATTAAACCCTAAGGAGTTTGAATTTTAGACAGCTCACACCGGAACTAAGTTCAAATTTTAATTATTACCAGATTAAATACATTGCTATCAATATACACCAAAAAAGGACATCAAAGGCCTATCAATTAAACAATGATTTGTCCAGGCAGTGAAAGTCCACTTTAATTTAAGACAGCATCCACATTCTTTAAAATTTAAAGCACAACATCTCATGGCACACAAAAAATAAAACAGATTATTCAGTGGTAGAAAGAGCACAGGTGATGAATGCCTCTAGATTTACTAGGGTCATGGGGGCGTGGAGTACCAGCCGAAGATGGCGGACGAGTGAGCAGCAAGCTCCATACAAGCCCGTCAATTCTCCTCACATAAGCGAGCCATAGACCAGCATGGGCAACCAGCGGTGGTGGGACTGGCCACCGGGTTGCTGGAGTGCCGCCGCTGATTGTGGAACTGGGACCCTCAGAGATAGGCCTGGTCCCGTACCTCCAACTCGAGTGCTGGGTGGAGCTGGAGATTCCCAGGACGACACTCTGCGAAAGCTGCAGTGCCACTGGGAACTTGAAAGCGATGGAGGCCGTGCCCTGAGGGCAGTGCGAAGAACTGCCTGCACGGAAGGCGTCTGGGGAGACCCAAAACTGAAGAAGTGAGGCCCGCACACGAGGTGCTGTGCACTGACTGAGCCAGGCAACAAAGACGCCCTATGGAACATATGGAGCGGTGAGTGCGGCCGCGAGGACTGTGGTGCCCCCCGTCGGAGGTGTAGAGGGCGGGCTGGAGTGCCGTTCCCTGTGGCCTTGGGCCGAAGGAAGCAGTGCCGGGCCCCTGTGGATGGCCTAAAGAGGTGCTGGGGAGCGACTGAATGCTTGGAGAAAGTAACCCCCAACGGAGTAACTGAATCATAGGTGTTAACCTCATATCCTGAGGCATAGTCAGCACCAAGTGGGGGAGGTCACAAAAAGGATGGGGCAGAGCCAAGGTCTGTAGTCAGGCCTGTCGCGAGGCGAAGGGCCCGGAAGACACGCCGCACGGGGCGTCAAACTTGAGCGCTGGATGCAACTGATAAAGCCTGAACCAGCACGGAGGTGGCACCGCGGAGGCACTGTATAAGTCAGCAGCTACGATTCAGCAGTGAATACTATGTTCCAGCGCTGCCTGAAGAGGACGGAACGAAAAAGTGAGGTCCAAGGGGCGGGTTCTGAGCGGACTGACTGGGGGCCCCTCCAGCCTTGAGCTGCGATCGTAACGTGGCACAGTGCACCGGAACAGCCCAGGAGGCAGAGGAAATGGGCATCGGACTTGAGGCAGTGAGTGTGACCGCATGGTCTTGGGGGGCCCCCCGCCTGAAGTGTGGAGTACTGGCTAAACCAACCCCCTGGGTCTCTGAGGAGAGGCAGCAGGGCCTGCCAGGAATAAATAACTCAATAGTCCATTGGAGCGGCACAGCTCATAGAAAGGGTGGGGGCTCTCCACAGTGTGCTGACATACTTAGGGGAACAGAGACCCTTTCAGAAGTCATAAGATCCTGTCACGATTGGAACGGGAACAAAGACGTCTGGTACCTGTGGTGTTGAAGGGCCTCCCCCTTCACCCCTAGAGTGGATGTTCCGTCGACTTATCAACATGGGCCTAGTGGACTAAAGTGCAAGTCCTCTGGATTTGGTGGGTGTGACTGTGAACGGTGCCGGCTAGAAGCCGCGGACGAATTGTGCGCGCCTGTGACTGTGGAGATTCGTAAACACCGGGGGAAACATGCTGGGGCAACCCTGGAACAGGGAGATGATCAGCGACAGCAGGCATGGAGCAGTCCTGAGACCCAGCCCATTTCGGATCCTATCCAGCATCAATTGTCTACGGTCTTGGAAGCCATCTCCAATATGAAAGCCACACTCCACCAATACATTAGCACGGTGTCAGTGGGCCTTGGGCTCCAACGCGCGGAACACCAAAAGCTTAATGAGAGGGTGAAAGTGGTCTAACTAGGCTTTAAGGATCTATCACCTCCCCGAAGGAATTGAGGACGGAAATATGGTGGCGTATCTAGAACCTTGGTTCAAGAAGTGGTGGCCCAAGGTCCACTGACACAGTTCTTCACTCTGGAAGGAGCGAACTGAGTGCCGGCCCGCCTGCTGGCACTGAGCCGCCCTCCTCGTCCAGTGGTGGCCAGATTGCTACACTACAGGGATAGAGAAATCCTCTTAAGAAGGCCCGCTCAGACTGCCTCTTTGTTGTAAAATAACTCCAAGGTCTCGATGTTCCCTGACTATACCCTGGAGGTCGAACGGAAACGCGCCTCATACCTAGAAGGTAAGAAGGCACTTAGTGAGGAGGGCATCCAGTACTCTCTTATGTTCCCGGCCAAGCTCCGCATTGTTGCGGATCGCAAGACTCACTTCTGCTAAGATCCCAAAATGGCTGGGGACTGGATAGAAGCTTACCAAATGGAGGCGGCTGGGGTGAGACCAAAACCCAGGTGTGCGGTGAGGAGCCGGGCTCAGGAAGCGCTCACAAAGAGGGTCTGCACGAATCGAGGCAAAGAAACCAAATTCCTAGCAGACAGAACGTGAGAGGGCGGCGGCGCTACGGGCAGTTGCGGAAATTGCCCAGAAGAGTGGTTGCCCATCTGAGGCGGGGTCTGAATCCATGAAAGATACTGAAGGCTCGGAGTCGGATACATCTGGCAGGAACAGTTTGGAACTTTCAGTAGTGCTGCCGAACATGGCAGATGACATTATATAATGGGAGATAATCCACCCAGGCTGGTCGCAAAACTGGGCCGGCGCGGGTGACATTGCCATGCGTTGCAACATGGTTTATAGATTTGCAGAACTCAAAGCAGCATGCAATTTTGTGAATACATGACCCCCCTGTAGGCTTGCACCGAAATTGGTTTGGGCCTTCGATGTTTTGCATTATAGTATATTTCTAATTTGAGCAGATGGGCGTTGCCAGGATGCTCTGGGGCCAGCGAGTTGTCAGTTGGGACTTGTTGTGTTTGTTTGTTATCTTCCTCATGCATGTGAGAATGCTTTAATTCTACGGAGGGTTAGTGTGGCGGGAAATCCCAGTGGGAAGGGAGTCTGGACCTATTTGAGATGGCGGTTTCAAACCAGGACCTAAAATTACTTACATGGAATATCAAGGGGATGGGATCCATGTCCAAACGCCACAACATACACAGCTACCTGAAACCTCAGGGAGTGCAAATAGCGTTGTTGCAGGAAACGCATCTCACACAGAGGGAGGTGGGGAATCTTTGGAGATGGAGAGGGCAGATTTTTGTGAAAAATATGAGAGAGAAAGGGTTTTTCTTGTGTAGCGGGAATACTCATTGTCCCCTTGACCAATGATAAACAACAGATTGAGAAGTACCCCCAGGAGGAACCTCAATGCCTCCGTCAAAGATATATAGAGGTGCACATACTGCTTCAAAGAACAGATTTATCCTTTGTTAGAATACCCCTCACTCACCAACATTCTTCATCATCGGGGTCCCACCCGGATAGTCGAGTGCCATCTGGGTGTGCTGCGACACCTCACCACAGTGGAGCGGGTTCGGGTTTTTTTTTGGTGTAAAAGTGAAAAAATGTAAGTGATTTCAAAATTGTCCAGTTGACTACTCACTTTATTCTGGAGTGACTGGGCAACATTATAAATTGTTAGTTGGACATGGTCATGCGGAGAATGGGGTTGGGGAGGGCTGGCTGAGATGGGTCCAACTGTTGTACACACTCCCCTTAGCAATAGTCAAGACGGGCAGAACTATCTCTCCACAATATAAGATATCAAGTGGTACAAGTCAGGGGTGCCCCCTATTGCCACTCCTGTTTGCACTGACGGTGGAACCACTTGCTGAGCTCTTTCGCCGGGCAGTGGGGGCGGGGGTCTGGGACTGACATTGAGTGGCAGAACATACGTGATTTTATTATACGCAGACGATTTGCTGATATATCTGGGGGATGCTGCGTGGGGGGCAAAAACTGCCTTTCGACTGCTGGAAACATTTGGGTCTCTGTCAGGTCTCCGGGTTAACCACCATACAACACATCTGTTTCCGGTGGCGGGACCCTCCCCTAGACCAGGGGAGCTACCGGTGTACTATAAGTGGACCCCTAACACATTTAAATACTTGGGTGCCCAGATTTTTCCTTTACTGGAAGACACGAGAGAGGGTAATTTGGGAAGGGTTCTCCGTTCGCTCCATTCTAGTGTGACCTTTTGGAAGTTACTGCGACTATAATTGATGACCAGAGTGTCAATTACCAAAATGGTCATGCTGCTCGGCTTATTGGACTTTTTCGCCGGTGTTGATGCCAGCTGGATGGTTCAGGTCACTGGATGCGCTCATACGGGATCAAGGATCGCCTTCAAGCTGCCTTTGGAGGAGAGTGAAGAAGATGCCCGAGGTGTGGCCAATTGGATGCAGATTTTCTCCATATGACCTGGAGCTGTGCGCTGTTGCAGGGAATAGTGTTAGCTAAGATCAACAACACACTAAATTGTGTGCTTGACCATTCTGTGGAGACATGTCTACTCGGTCTATACCCTAGACCACCCAAGCATAAAGTGGGGAGTAAATTCATCAACCTGGCACTGGCTTCGAGGCGAATAGCGATAACATGGAAGTCAGCCATGGGACCACAGAGTAGTTCATGGACACAAGAGGTGTCTAAGTGGGCTGCTGCGGAGGGCAGAGCGCTGAGTAGGGAAGAACTGAGGGGGCTGTGCCAGCACCCAATTGCTGAAGTGTGTAGGTACCTATTGTTTAACTGGGACTACCCGAGCCGCCCTAATAGTGAAGGCGAGGAGAGTGAGTCCCCCACGGAATAGGTGGGGTGGACGTTAAAATAGATGTGAAGGCGAAGCATGGCAAAAGGCACGACAGTGATGCTCCAGGTGCTGAATCTGGGGCACCCTACTCCCCCTCGGCCCCTGGATTTCCCTATTATTCCAATAATAATCATAACAATAGATAGAGTAGCATATAGATATAGGGGTCTAGCCAATAGGTTTTAAGGCTTAGAATATCCTACTACGAAGGAGTGGACCAGGATATAACCACCCCTGCTGAAAACCCTGCTAGATTTATAAGCACTTGCATTCAATGTTTGAGGCTGTTTTTGTTGTTTTTTTTACTTCTTTTAATAAACGAAACAAAACAATTGCGCTAATTAGTGGTGTGTCTGGCATACTTGCTGCAGTGAACGGATCTACCAAACAGTAGGCCTCAGACAACAATAGGAGAAAAATGACATGTGCCGTTACCTTTTTGGCGCCAGAAATGGGTGGGTTATAACGGAACAGAATCTCTAGGTGATTGTCAAGGGAGTACAATTGATTATTAGAAAATGTCTTATCTGCACATGTTACAAGCCGTTTGCTAAGGAAATACGATGCAATAACAATTTGTGATATACATAATAAATTACCGAATGCTTACTATATGGAAAGTCGCACATATTTTGTAATACATGTCATTTAATATTTACTGCACAATGTTATACATGACGATAAAAATATTTTCAAAGCAAAGATTTACTAGGGTCACAAGGTACATCAACCCTTTATGAAGCCGTTATCAGAAGCAAAGATACAAGAGTTATTAAGTTATTAAGTTGTATCCGATCACCGTCTTCAGCGAAAGCAAACCCAGCATTTGTCAAAGCCAAATAATCATATTAATCACAACGTGAAGTCATGATTCCACAAGTTCGAAATTATGAAACTGAAAGTGAATCGAGTTGCTTCGCCGTGCCTTTCAACATCACAATGTAAACGTCTGTGACATGCTGTGATTTTGGTAGTACAGATCTCATAAGTGCTGCGAGCACAGCTGTACCCAGGTACTAATAAAAAAAGGACAGCGCTGTCCCTCCCGATCCTACCTTTGTTTTGCTGGCTGTGTCGCTGGTGAAACGTGGCCTCTCCTCTGCTACTTTACTGGCGTCATGAACTTCTGATGTGGATTCAAGTGCCTTTTCTTCAACTTCATCAATATTTTGACTATTGCTAGGAAATAAACATGTAGATTTGATAAATATGCTAATGTATTTCTAAAGAAGGTGACTTTACAATCTATCTTTAGAAAAGCAAAAACAAAAAGTACAAGGTTGCACAAGCAAGCGAAAACTTTTTGACATGCAAAAAAGGAAAGCATATTTTGTAATCTTGACTAAAGGCCTAACTGATGCTCATCCAATTCGGCCAAGTAAAATGTATATCCATGTGGTCAGCTTTGAAATGTTTCTGTGCGCACTCTGAAAATGAATGGGGGGTGAAATAAAATGAGTTCACTCTTGAGTACCATTAAGAAATTAGATTTATTGCATTAAGGAAAGAAACCCCACACCGCAGCCCTGTCAGGCGCAGCTTGCAAATGGCTGCCAACGTACCATCACCACTTTCTAAGGGATGACATCGTAGAACGTTAATATGTGGTAGATAAGTGTGCATCCTCGGCCTGGCCAAAGCTGACTAAGAACATTACAACACATCTCCCTACGTTGTGAAATAAAGAAGAAACGAAGAAGACTGTGGCAACCAGAACACAGGCCTCCCAACAGAAGCACAGATACACAGGGGACAAACAAAACACACAAAGGATACACTAGGTGGATGAACAACTAGGACCGAAAAGTTTAACACGCAATGAGGGCACCTGAGCTGGGCGGGTAACAGAAAGTTCAATCATACACATAATCTCAAATAGCTAGGACGCTTCCTCACTCTCATCTCCCTCCTACCTTGAGGGCTGATCAAAGTCCCACTACCCTGTGGAACAATTTGTTCTTGAAGTATCACTGTCAAACTGTCTTCTGGAACCATGGCCCTCTCCCCATCATCTTCCCTTGATACATTTGGAGTAGCTTGAGACCTACCACCACCCAAGTCCCTTGTGAATACACCATATTTCATAAACAACCAAGGAGAGCAGGAATTCAAAGCATCTCCTTCACCCCCAGAACCCCTCAACGCCTCGCCTTGTCTCTGGTACAAAGCAACCTTTCTTAGGTTCCAAGTTTGGCTATTTTCTAATTTGAGCCAATTGCCTCCCACCTCTTGAACTATAAATGGGCCACGAAACTTGGTTAAATCCTTCTCACTGCATGTGGGCTTGACCTTGACACAATCTCCAGCCACAATAAAGTGTTTTTCCACAGTCTTATTTAAACTTATTCAACCGCCCCTCACACTCTCCCACATCCATGACGGACCCGATTTGTTCCCAGAGCGCATGCCGCATCATCTCAAAAGGGCTTCGACCTGAAATGGTATTGAATTGCGATATGCCCAAAGCATTTCTTTCACCGCCTCCTCGCTAGACAAACCAGCACTGCACGCCATTTGCATCATCCCTTTGATATGCCTGTTGACATTCTCCACAAGAGCATTTCCCTGAGGGTTGTACAGTGATGAATAGGCATGTCTCACACCCAAAGTGTCCAAAAACATTTTAATTTCCTCTGAGCTCAACTGTGTGCTATTATCCGTGAGTAACACAGCAGGTATTCCCTTCCTCCCAAAGACATCACTGAGAAAATAAACAGTAGAAGTGGTGGTAATATTCCTCATGAACACAACTTCCACCCACTTGGACTTGTCATCCACAAAAACTGCTGCAGACTTATCCTATTCAGGAAGGAAAGAGAATGGCCCAATGAAGTCCAAACAAACTTTCTCCCAAACCTCATCAGCATTGAACACGTGCTGCTCCTCGTGCAACTTCCCCACACCAGCTCTCAGATGTTTTTCAGACTCCTTGCACACACCACACCACACCTCACCTCACCACCCCTTCCTTAATCTCACTATCCATAAGGGGGCACCAAAATCTTTCTCTGACCCTCCTGGTGGTCAACATCTGGGTCAAGTGACCCCCCAGAGCCATACTATTCAAGCTTGACCTAAGGGAAGTCGGTAGCACAAACATTTCATTTCTCATCAACAGATAATCACAGAGAACAGACAACTCATCAACCACCTTAAAGAATGGTTTAACAGCATGAGAAAGCACACTCTCCCTCCTGACTATCCCTTTCATTAATTTCCAAATGCACTGAAGCATTGAATCCTGCTCCATGTTCCTCACTCAATCATCTTTGGAAATGGATGTTACCAAACCCTCATTGACATCTTACACACTTGCTACAATCTACTCAGTAACCACCTCAGTCATCTTTGCTGTTCCATCAGGCAGCCTTGAAAGGTAATCAGCAACCCTGTTCTTCCATCCTGGAATATACTCGGCTTGACAGTCATAGCCTTGTAACCTAATGGCTAACCTCGCCAATTATCCAGAACAGTTCCTAGTTGCACCAGGATCTAACACTTTCAGTAGAGGTTTGTGATCTGACCTGAGAATGAATGCCCCTCCTCACAAGAACACCCTGAAGTAAGCGGTAGCCCAAGCAGCCACCAACGCCTCACGCTCGATGACCGAATAGTCGCGTTCAGTGTCAGTCAATGTTCGTGAGGCATACGCCGCAGTTTTCTTCTCCTCGCCATGCACCTGAGACAAAACTGCCCCTATGCCTACCGTACTGGCCTCCACAGTAACAGTGGTCTTCAAAGTGCTTTGAAACGGTGCACGGACACCAGCATGAGAAATGTTTATTTTCACAGCCGCATTAGCCCTTTGTTGTTGTCCCCACACAAACGTCATACACTTCCTCAGCAATTCTTTAAGGCGTTCATTCTTAAGAGTGGAATCTTGCACAAACTTGGAGTAATACTCCACTAATCCCATGAAAGAATGAAGGCCATCTTTGTCACATGGAACCTCAGCATTGACAATCACATTCAACAATTTCACCTTTGGCTTCACCCCATTCCTGGTGATCATGTAGCTAAAATACTCCACGTACTGCACAATAAATACACTCCTCCTTATGCAAGGTTAGGCCAGCTTCTCTAATGCAAGTTAACACTTCATTCAACATACTGTTTTGTTCTAACTCATCCTTACAAAAAATCAAGATGTCTCCCTGAAAAATGATAACCTTATTCAGACCAGACAAAATGCCCATTATCAACTGCTGGAACACACTCAAGGCTGAGAATAGACCAAAAGGAAGTCCACGAAACTGGAATGATGTGATAAATGACATAAGGTGCTTCAAGTGTGAATGGAGTTTGACCTGATGATCGGCACGGCTCAAATCTAATTTTGAAAAGAAACTGCCCCAGGCAACATTTAAATGAGTTCATTAATGTTAGGTAAGGGAAAATTATCCATGGCTATATTTTGATTAAGGCTGAGGAGGTCCACACAAAATCTGAGAGACCTAGCAGATTTTCAAGTAATAACTACTGGAGACAACCATTTGCCGCCTCTATTGGTTCCCTTACTCCATCCTCAAATAGCTGCTGAATAATCTTCTTTGTTCCCGCCCATGCAGCCATCAGTATCGTTCTAGCTAAATGTTTTACAGGAACAGCATTGCCTTTTAGTTTAATTCTGTGCACATAGTTCTTGAACGCACCCAACCTGTTCTCGAAAACAGGTCATCCAAAACATGCGCATTCATCAGCATGACTTGATTATCAGCTCTCGGGTTGACGGTGATTCCAGGGTCATACTGGTGTATCCAACCTAAAATCAGCAGATCCTTGGGCCACATAGATTTTCCCTGTGGTCTGCCGATCAGCAAATAAGATGTTAGCATTCAAAAATCCCATGACTCCGAAGTCAGCTCCCTGATATTCTTTGAGAGTGACGTTGCAATCGACTACCACTCCTCCAGGCAATATAGTATCAAATAATACCCTGTGTACAGAGAGCCAGTGTCCACGATTAAAGACACCATTGCACCATTAACTTCAAAGTCAGCCTTAGGATGAGTCATCCTCCTCTCCTGGTTGGAACTTCCTACCATGTTTTCATCCTGTACCATAAGTACTCTGTAATCCGACTGCTCATCGGCTACTATAGCCACCCTCCTCACTGGTACTTTGCGCATGCGTGATTAGTGCCCCTTTTCCCCACATTTCCAGGAAACCTTTTCCCATGACAAAGCATTGTTTCGAGTCTACCAAGTGATAATTGCTGCCGCATCTACAACAGACCCTAAATGATTTCCCATGCATGTTCACAGATGTTGAATTTTTCAAAGCACTGCTCTTACTAGCACCTCCTCCCGCCAGTTGAGATCTTGCCCTTACAGCATTAACTTGATTACCATCATCCACCAGTGCTGTAAGTTCAGTGACTTTGCTATCCGAACTGGAAATCCTCATTTTGTGCATACATTTTTCGGATTCCTCCACCACCTTGGCAATAGCTATTGCCTCTTTCAGAGTGGGGTTACTAGCAATCTCTCCTGATTTTCTTTTACCGTTGCACTGGCCAATGAATTGGTCCCTAATAATTTCTTCCATCATCTGTCCAAACTGGCACTTGGGGGACAACTCTCTAAGTCTATCCATAAAATCATCTATTGACTCAGAAACACATTGTGGCTGTGTGAGGAATTTGTGGCGTTGATTGTGTATGTGTGTCCATGTATTTCTTTAGTGTCCACAATGTGACCTTCTACTCAACAATAATGATGTTTTTTTCGTTCAACCACAATGCTGCCATTCCATGCCCTCTAGAACTTTCCCATGGGGATAACATCATGTGGCATTAACCAGTGGTGTTCACAACAACCGAGATTACATGCAAGATGCTAGAAACATGTACCATCCTGAAACATATCTGTATTCCTTTCCTCACCATAGTTTCATATGGTAACAATTTCTCTCACCAAAGCTCTATAAAACAGTGTAGTTGGTAACACTGGAGTCAGCATCGATAGATGTTTTTAGATGGTGCATATCTGATATGATGTGTTGAACCACTGACACTAGGCCGAGCCTGAGATACATATTCCAGAATAAAAGAACTCCCATGCATATAGACTGCAAGTACCGGGATCACAGTGATATTGTCTTCTGTGGACATCACTGCGCTTACTAACTTCAGTGGTGCCCCACCGTGATACTTTTCCTGATTCTTACAGCTGAACATTTATAAATGCATACTTACATGCTCTTTTTTAGATGCTTCTCACAAAGAAAACACTACACATGATTGGGATACTAGAGGAGTGGTCACCGACCAAGGGAATTTACTGCTGGATCAGCAACTGCTTTACCAGTGTTTTTTAATGTCTTTGTTACTATGCTTCTCTATCCCTACAGGTCAGACCCAGAACAATATGACACATACCCAGTAGTAGCATTTAAGGGCACCGCTCAGTGTGGGGTAGTATATTCACTTGATGTTTTATGTCCTGATGAAGCACCCCGGATCCTTACGACCAACTCAGGACCAAAACATTTCGACACATTCATGAAGGTGTGACCACTTCTAAATCCCCCTCTTGAGACGGTAATTGGAGTTCTTTTACTTGATTTCAAACACTTTGACTACCCAGATTTCTTCAAAACCCAGAGAAAGCTCCAAACCACTAAAGGTATTCTATTCCTGGAAGGGTAATCCTGTTAATAAAGTATAGCATTGGAAATTCCCTTACCAGTTCTAATTTGCACTTTACAACCCATGTCACAAGCCACTTCACTTGCACTCATCAAACTGTAGCCTCGAAAATGATCTCTGCTAAAGCGCCCCTTCGGAGGACCAGTTGGACATTGCAGTGCCAGCCTAACGAGGAGCACAGCCCAATGATGAAGAATGATATCCTCTAGGGAATGTGTGAGGGCTACACAAACAGTCCCATTGACTGTCCATTCCCATTACCACGGCAGAGGCACTCTCCACACTCTGAGAGAGCATGCATTTTTCTTTCCTTAGGAACACTAGCCCTATCATTGAATTGTGTGATGAATTTTCAGTCAGAATAAGTTTAAGTATTTATGGCTATTTGTAATGCTAGTGGGTAGATCATCTCTGGTAATTTCCATGTTTTCGGAGCCCTGTATTGTAATCCAATGATTGGCAATTGCTGCAGATTATTTGCTCGCTCATTCATTAGAAGCTGATCGGCATAGCCAATTCTACCCTTACAGATAGTTGTGCCAGTAGATCTAATATTGGTCTATGTGCAAGTAGTATATCATTGCACACTGTGTTTTTGATTAAATAGACCAGCAGTGCATATATTTAAAAAAAACTGAACTAAAAATTAAAATGGAGAATGCTAAATTATTTATATGTATTGACATCGAAAAGCTGCCCCACATGTTTTAACGAGTCCTTTCCCATTGAGTGAGAAAAAATTGTGACACAAATCAGGGAGTCAGGTTTTATACCAGGGAGATGCACAGTAAGTCAGGCTGGGTAGCCAGAAATTCTTAGACACAAGTGCCCAGATCTGACAATAGACTGAAAGAGTTTTAAGTCTTGCTTTTTAAAGGTAAGGTGGATTAAAAAATCTGACTGCTGTAGATAGAACTAAATATAGTACTAATAAGCACTAGTTAGGAGGAAAAGGAAACCCAGTGATAACATTTTAAGTCGTATAGGGAAATTTGCTGTCATAGCGCACCATGAACTTTTCTGCTGCCATTTGAATTGGGACCGGGCTGATCCGACTCTCTGGAAAAACCTATTTGGATTTAGCAGGGCAGAGCCTAAATAAAAATAAAATGTTAGTAAAATGTATGTAAAATTACCACCTTTAAGAATCCCCTATGGCAGTCTATCCCATTTTGTCAAGCTCACCTGCACTGCTTGCCTCAATGCCTCATAGTTAAGATTAATGCTATTTATACTCCAAGATACGTGACACATGGGACATACTGTGAGTCCGCTGAGTGACTTCGTTATTTGTTATACAGTACTCGCGTCTTGGTAGCATTAAGGTTGTGCCCCGAGATCTCAGTAAACTTTGATGCAGTCTTTTTGATTGTTGGAAGTGCCAATTGGAGGTGAGAATTGAATGTGGTGATAACAATGGCATCGACGGACAGTGTATAGGTTGTGACTTTGATTATAAGAGGAATCATGTCTGATTAATGCTCTAAATACTTTTGATTGGGTTTGAGATAGACAGGTGCATCTTTGAATTGCGAAGCTATTCAACTTTGCACCACCCCCAAGATGATTATTTTGGCTGCAAGTTCTGTTTAAAGAGCTTTGAAGTCAAAGAAATACCCCTCATACCCGGCCAAATGCCTTTTTGGCATCAAGGAATATCATACAGCATCCTCTCGATCTATAGCTGCAATGTCCAGCAAGGAGATTAACAGCTTTCATTGGTGAGTGGTATCTCTGAAAGGGTCAAAATCATGCTACATAGAGTTGGCCAACTGTTAAACCCAGGGGAGAGAGCCGGTCTGCCCAAATCTTAGCATACATTTTGAAGTCTCCATTAATCAACAACATTTGACGACACTAGCCACAGCTGACGGGAGAAAAAAATACAATGTTGTTTCCTTCGGGGAGGAGTGGGGGGTGGGGACCTAAACCTGTCATTATAAAATGAGTTGAAGAGTGTAAACATTACTGTCTCAAGAGTCAGAAAATCTCATATAAAATTATGTGGGAATTAGATACAGTCCAGCTGCTTTGTCTGCTGTGAGTCTCGTAACAGTGCTCTTTAATTCCTGGTTTGTCACAGGAGTTGTAGTGTCTTATTGTTTAAGTCCCACATTTTAGTCTGTTAAGCTGACTCAATATAAGAAGTAATTACCAAGTTTGTTGGCTGGTTACTTTGCATATATAGTATATCAGAGTAGTCCCGGAATGTGGCAATTATCTGCTCCTCGTCCTGATTGGCAATTCCCCTTGTATCTTGTATGGCAGTGATATGATTCCTAGCAGAGTGTTCTTTACTTTGGAGTGCTAGAATCAACCCCATACTTTCGCTATCTTCAAATGTTTTGAGCCCATTTTCATGAACCCTCTGGAGAGATTGTTCCCACAGCAATTTTGAATACTCATTTTCATTATTGTTAATCTATCCATCAGAGATTTATGAGTGGTTTTATCGGAGGGATTCCTCAAGGAAAGTGCCAAATCCTTCTTTACATTTGTTAGCTTCCCTGAGTTGCTCCTGGATTAGCATTTCGCTCTTGAATTTCTTAATTGTGGACCCTCTAATGACCGCTTTCATCCAGTCCCAGGCTAGGTTTAAGGAAGCCTAATTCTATGTCTGGACCGGAGACTTTGGATTATGCTATCACTTCCTAAGCTTTATTGCACAGCAGCCATTTTAAAACTAAAACTTAGACCACATTACCCAAACACCCTTAAGAAAAGGTGGTCGAAAACAAAACAAAGAACGGACCAACTTATCCTTCAGTCCATTATGGCCAATCACAGTCCAGTGACCCTCTCCTAGTCCATCCTTGCTGCCCTGCTCATCCTCCTTCTTTGTTGCTCAGCAGCCTCAGGTGAGTGTTTTCCGTTTTCTCTTGACTGTTTCTCGTAAGGCAGCCGCGGGACTGCATTCCACGTCCCTCGTCTGCCTCTTTTGTGTTTGATGTGCATTGTGTCATACATATTGCTATTTGAATTATGGTACCTGAATTTTCGCAACGCTAGCACGTTACGGCGTCTCACTTCAGGCTTGAAGTCGGCCTGGTCGAGTGGGCGCTTCAACGCGCGCCCACTGTCCCCACGCCTCAGGATTTTCTTAGCGCAGCGTGTGTGGGAGTTTTTGTTTGAGCTTGTAAAGAAGGATCGATCCAAGATAGTATTTCCAAGTATGTTTACTGGAAGACAAGCAGGTACACCTTATCCTGTCCAGCTGTACTCAATAACTGACTCAGTCCCCCCATTCTAGAGTCTAGCTGCAGTGCATCTTCCATCACCATGGTACCAGGAGAATGCACTACACCAAGACACCACATCTTCCCTCTTTACTTTAATAACAAAATTAAAGCAAAACACTCTACATAAGTTAACAATTCAAAACAATTCATAACAATTCAAAACAATTCAGTAATGACTACACAATGGTAAACCCACATCTTCCCCCTCAAATCAACAACCACAATTTTTTTTTAGCAAAACAGCAAAAAAAAAAAAAATTTTAGAATACACATTCAATTTTGCATTGCACAATTCCTGAACAAGTGCATGTGGCGTTCAGATAAGACTAGAGGAGAAGCAGACAACTGTGTAGATGGTGCAAAAGCAGACAATTTCGCAATTTTATAATTCAGCTATGGTGCCAGTTTCATTGTCATTTAACAAGGAAGAAAGGACACAATTCCAACAAGTGTATGGAAGCATACAATATGTCATTACCCATCTATATTTATGCCATGTTTCAATATCATTCAATCACCACATTGAAAATTAGCATCTTAGTTGACTGTATGTTACCAAAATCATTAACGTACGCACAATTCAGAATAATGGTCCAACGGGAGACAAGTTTGGAAGCAACACCAAAAACTTTACAATTAAATCTTTGCATTTAAATCTTCCCACATCCTGTTCCTTATTAGATGTAACACATGACAATTCGTATTGTTCTCATGTGAGATGATTACGTCCAACCTCATAATACGTATCCAAAGTCATAATTTAGACTCTTTTTCCCTTTTATAACAATACCTAAATTGCTTTGATCAACCCTACCAAAGATTGAGTGGCCAACCAAGGAAACATATAGTTTCCCAAAACACTTCCTACCTTGAAATTCAAAAATCATCTCAATGAACCCAACCATTGGAATCCTTTCCCCAGTAAAGCTAAAAAGTTGAATATCAGGAGGCAGCAACTCTTTTCTTAAGGTATTAGCAAAAAGTTCCTTCCAAACTTCAATATTGATAATTGTGTAGGGTGTGCCAGAATCAAGTATAAAGTTAACCTCGACTCCCCCTATAACAATGTTAGAACAGGGCCCCATCTTTGATCTAGGATTTACATTTGACACCAAATTATCCGTGTCAAAATAATCAACACAAGAGGAATCAGAGTTAACAACGTTAGCAACATTAGATCCTTCAATATGTTTAACAGACTCTACTCCAACACTACAGCAGTATTTGCATATAGCATTTAAGGATGGACATTTCCTATAATTCGCACAATGCCCACTGTGCCCACATCTATTACAAATAGGAATCTTATCAGACATATTTATAGAGGACACTAGCAAAAATTATTTGATAAATATCGCAACGTCACTCAACACTCTAAGAAGAGAAAAAAAAATATTCACCAAGCTCAAAGAATTACAGTTGAGGTATGAACATCACTGTGTTAAAAATACATTTAGAAGAAGGAATTTTATCCCCAACACCGTGTTAACCTATTTAAAAAAATGATAACAACATCTAGTTTTAAGGTGTGCACATCACTGTGTTAAAGTGCGTCAAAATGGATAATTTAATCCAGGTACCTTGTTAAACTGTAAAATATAGTAACAATCAGCAATTGTTAAAGAAAGCACATCACTGTGTTAAAATGCATTGAAATTAATGAATTTTATCCGCCTCACTGAGTTAAGCAGTTTTTAAAGTATGCATACTACTGTTGTCAACAGTTCAATAGTTGTTAAAATAACAACTAAAGACAAATGAAATAAGCATCTTCGAGTCGACATTAAATTACTAATCTTTCACACTTCCACTAAAAACCACATCATGTAGAATAAGTAATTTGAATAAGATAAAATTCACTTCAATTAACTTACAAATTGATACCACACGATATGCAATTATCTAAAGTGGCAAGTCACTACAGGTGTGTAACGTACCCACATTTATAACAGATAGAAATCTTATCTAACATAATTTAATAGGGTACTACAACAACAAAAAAAATAATTTCTGATAAATATCACAGCATTACTCTCATAACATCAACTCCCAGTGAAAATATGCAATTTTAAAGGTGTGCCCACCACTGTGTCAAGAAGTACTAACCTAAAATCGCACACAATGTCAAATTATATAAAACAAGAATGACCTTTAATTTTAAAAATGTGCACCTCACCGTGCCAAATGTATTTAAAATGGAGAACACTTTCTCTACACCACCATGTTAACTGTTCAAACTATAATATTCTCAAATGACTACACAAAAATGTGCACATCATCATGTTAAATGTATTAAATGGATGAGTTTTATCCACACTACCGTGCTAAACTATTTAAAATATATCAATGACCACCAATTTTTAAAGTGTGCACCTCACTGTGCTAAATGCATTAAAATGGAGACATTTCATCCACACCACTGTGTTAATTATTCAAACGACAATATTCTCAAATTAACTACTCAAAAACGTGCACATCACCATGTTAAAACATATAAAAAGGATGAATTATCCAAACCATCGTGTTAAACTATTTAAAATGTAACAACGACCTATAATTTTAAAGTGTGCATCTCATCGTGTTAAATCCATTAAATGTTTAAAATAGAGAAATTCCATCCAAACCACCATGTTAACTATTTGAAATATAATAACCTTAGCAAACTACTCAAAGAATAAGTAAGTACCATGCGATTCTTAGATGTAACACACTAATATAAATAGTGTGTTCAAAGAAAAGTTTTCAGTGGCAAAACGAACCACTCTAGGAACTTAACTCTTAATAGGTGTGTCAAATGAACGGTGAACAAATCACCTAGTAAAGAGGACCAAATGTGCTAAATTTATGATGCACCATTCCAAAGAACCACCATACATACAACAAACAAGAATTGATATGCAAATTAGTTACCGAGTGCACAACACCTTGGTAATTCTAATGTTGAACAGAATAAGGTAAAGAATGAGGTTGTATTGCATACTTAAATTGTGAACTCAATAAATTGTCAAAATTAACTCTCTTTGTGATGCCCTAATACTTATTTAAGAATATACCACTATTGTGTGGTATACTTACACAAAGTCAGGACAATAAAATTATGCTTTTAAATAATGTATTACATTTAGATATAAACATCAATAAAGACGTCTAACGTCACAGTGGATCAATATTATCACAATTGATGTTTCCGAACAACTGTCAGAGAAGAATAGAAGTATGGTGTGCACATCACCGATGATCGTTTGATAATTAAGTGTCACAATATGTTACATATGGTGTGCACCACCGACTAACTTGTGATAATAAATGTCAAGATGTGCAAAATATGGTGTGCACTTTGCCAACAACCTGTGATAAAACGATCTTTGATAAAGCAATCTTTTTTTTTTTTAAACAAGTGAGAAAAAAAAACACTGCTTCACAATGTTTTTTTTAAACTTTAAGTACCGGCAATGCTCTCCGTGGCTGTGAGTCTTCCTCAAACAAAACAAAACGGAGGCACGTTGCATGACGACGTTCAAATAATCTTACGCTTGACGTCACTTCCGCGGAGAAGTTCGTAGATCCACAGACTCAGTTCTAGAAAACGTCTTTCTATTGAGTGATGCCACAACTCAAGGAATCCAAGTCATGTGATCCTTGATGTGCTGTTGTTCTTTGATGTGCTCTTTGATAGATAATATCACACCAGAATAAATCACAACTCCATATTTTCATACTTAGTTTTGCACATCACGCGAAGGAGGAGTGTATCGTATCATATAAATGACCTGAAATTCCTATTTAACACAAAGCTGAACAATGTGCTGTTACACCAGGTGTGCACGTCACCGTTAAAAACAGGAATACTGTGACATGCGCAATAAAATTGGTGAATATCAAGCAGCGGTGTGATGAATTGGACGACCTAGTCCAAATCTAAAATGGAGGCACGTTGCGTGACCCACGTCAAGTGATGACGTTAAACGCTGCGTGATGTAAGTTTCACTCAGTCGTCTCTCAACATTCTGGGAAAGACCTCATGGTTGGAGATTGAAGCATTCTCAGCGCGATCATGAATCTTGGGGAAAGAACACTCAACCCCACTTGAAGAATGCGCGGAGAAACGGACGTTGTTCAGGTATCGTTATTGAATTCAGACGGTAGAAGTAAAAATCGACCACTTAATCCATATACTGATTGCAAAGTTAACAATGCGGCAACATTCAACTCTTTTTACAATCCAGGCTTCATTCACGAGTGTCCGAACTGCTTATTGCTAGAATATCCGACTATCACAGGAACTTCCATTTTAAAAATCAAAAATCACACGAAGTTCATTACACAAATGTCGGATATGTTCATTAACCCCTTCGAGGCTGATGACGAGCTGGGCTCGTCATGGTGTAGCCTCCTCAAACACTGATGACGAGCCCAGCTCGTCATGAACAATGGGTTTTTTAAAAAGTCAGCATTCCAGTAGAATCAGAGCAGCGCGCATGTGGTTAAAAATCAGACGCATTCTTGAATCCAAGCATTTCTTAAATATAAACGTTTCCCAACAATCAAATAAATGAAAAGGATACAGAGTAATATTTCCTCCTTAACTCACAGAGCACGATAAAGTCCAGAAAGGTTCTGCCTTCGTTAGTTATCATGAAAAGTTTTCTCAATTCTTTACTCACGGAGTATTGTAAAGTCGAGAGTGGTTCTTCCTCCGTTTATTTTTAAAACAAAGTTTCTTCTCAAAAGGAATGTTCAAAACCAGAAAAGGAGTTCACTATAAAAAAAAACTTTGCGTAGGTTCTTTAATCTTCCTGCTTGCTGCTGTTCAATCCCGACCTCAGTCGCCAAAATGTAAAGAAGGATCGATCCAAGATAGTATTTCCAAGTATGTTTATTGGAAGACAAGCAGGTACACCTTATCCTGTCCAGCTGTACTCAATAACTGACTCAGTCCCCCCATTCTAGAGTCTAGCTGCAGTGCATCTTCCATCACCATGGTACCAGGAGAATGCACTACACCAAGACACCACAGAGCTCCGGCTAATTTTCCTTTTCATTGCGGTCCCGGGGGTCCGGCTTCTGGCTTGCGCGGCTCCGCTGCCTGAAGGATTTGTGAGGCGCGGTTCGCATCCTCGACCGCCAGGGGTGCTGTAGCAGAATTCTAACGCGGCGGCTCCTCTTGCTGGCAACAGCTCGAAGGAATATCTAACTGCATTCCTTTCATTCCGCCCGCCGTTGTCTGCCTGCCTTGACGTCCCCTGGAGACTGACACCCTCTTCGAGGGTCAGTAGAGTTTGTCTCAGGCCTGCAGAGCACTCAATTTTCGAGTCAGTGTGTGTGTGTGTGTGAACTATCCTTGACACCTGTTGGGTGTAATATTGCTTTCAGAAATCAGGCAAACAATTTTACAGGCTGAATTAGGGCCTGGAGGGACTGGGCTGATGTTGGGGTTTTTTTCTCCCTGCACAAGTATTAGAGTGTCCCTGAGGCGACTCTCATCATTTAAATTACTGCTCTACCCTCTGAAATGCGCTGGTCCCCAGCAGATTTATTCCCAGTCAGTAGACTGTAGGGGATTCCACTGGTTTTTCCTTGACTCTATCCAGTGGTTAACATGTCCTACCAGGGAGACAATAACTGGGGGAGGATCCCCTTGACCAATTACAGTGAGATGACTATTTCTACGACGCAGTGGATTCCTCTATCTACCGCGCCGTAGAAGAGGTCATGGGCCCCATGGAGGAGTGTCTTTGTAAGAAACTAGAGCAGCAAGCGATACCTAATAGCGACCCGGTACCCGCAAAACGTCCCAAGGTGGATGGTGTTGATCAGGATGCCTTAGAGCGACTGTGTGAAGCCTTCATTGCCCATAAAGCTCTGCAGACTCCTTATGTAATCCCTTCTCCCCCTGCAGCGCCCACTGATCCACCCAACCCCGCTCGGGACACAGGCGATGATGACCATGGGGATACAGGTAACGAGCCAGGACCTTCAGGGCCGTGGCGTCCCGCCACATCACCGCTCCCCTCGGACCCTCAGGCTCCTTCGGGGGGTTCGGATATGTTAGACCCAGAACTCTTGATGCATCCATGGTCCTCGGAATGGACGTCTTCAGTTAAGGTAGCCGGTTATGTGGCCAGTAGAATCCGCACACCAATGGGCAAGGAGGCTCGCAGTCACCTGCGGTCCGAATGCCCTTGCCCCTCCCTTGACGGGAAAGTCTTGCAAACACATGAGCTCGACCCAAGAATGGCAACTTTTCTCGCTAAATTCATCAAGGATCCCAAGAAGGGGATAGACCGTTCCTGGAGGGTGTGCCAGGATAAACTCATGGACGCCCTCGGACCCATGACTATGATATTAGATATGGCTGAGGATACCAAGAATTCAGGAGCCCTGATTTCGCCCGTGGCCCTCTCTAGGCGGGCACAGACAGCGATCGTTTTCTTAGGAAACGTAAATTGTGCACTCTACACAGAACGCTGGAGGTCATTTCTGATTAAACCGTTCATAAAAGAATTAAGAAAGTTTGTTAATACTTTCACCTCCTCAGATAAGGCCCAATCTTCTATCAAGAAGGTCCTTTCCTCACTAGTATTCTGTGAGGCCGGTCGAGGAAGGGGCTGCTTGACCGGCCAGGTCCCCACCTCAAACTATTCCAGGGGACAAGGGCAGGATCAAACGCAGTCACGGTACTCCAACTTTTACCCGTCCCGCTGCAGACGTTCCAGGGGCAGAGGTTTCCGCGGCGGTGACAACGCCGCTAATACCGGTAAGTGTTTCTACCCTCTCTGTGGTGAGAGTGGAGGGGTTGCTTGGCCCACATTCTGAGTGTGTGGAGGTCGCGCACGTCCGACGCTTGAGTCCTGCAGACCGTGCAGGGGTTTCAGATAAATTTCTGCACGAACCCAGACAGACCTTTCCGCCCAACCCCATTTGGTTTTCCCGGCCAGAAGAGGTCCTGATAGACGCAGAAATCTCCGTTCTCTTAGACAAAGGTGCTATTTGCCGCACAGTCTTAGATACACTCTGGTACCTCAAGCACCATGTTTGTGGTGGACAAGACGGACGGGGGCAACTTTGGGTACTCAACCTGCGCAATTTCAATGAATGGCTGGTTCACCCCCATTTCAAGGTGCTCAGGCCGGTGAATTGGACGGTCTAGTTGGATTTAAAAGATGCTTACTTAGCCATCCCTATTTTCCCTCCTCACAGGAAGTTTCTGCAATTCCTCTGGCACGGTCAGGCGTACCACTTCACCACCCTTCCTTTGGGGCTCACCTCCACCCCCTGGTGCTTCACCAAGGTTCTCAAACCGGTGGTAGAGTAGCTCAGGGCAGAGGCATGTGCCTCATTGTTTACTTAGACGATATGCTCTTGCTGGCCCAAGATTCGGGAACGCTTTGGGTCCAGCTACAGCAGGCTGAAAGTCTGTTACCGAGCTTAGGCTTTGTCATTAATGCCAAAAAGTCCCTCTTAGTACCAGCTCAGCGCGTTACTCTTTTAGGTTTCGTGGTCGACTCCACGACCGCAACTCTTAGTCTTCCCTCGCGGAAGGTGGCAAAAATTCATCACAAGCTTAGGCGGACTTTGGTCAAGGGCACGGTTCCCCTGCGGCAGATAGTACGCATCGGCGGGTTGTTGTCAGCCTCGATCCAGGCTATCTTCCCAGGGCCCCTTCACTATCGGGCCTTGCAGCGACACAAAGCCAAGCACTTACAGAAAGGGCTCCCTTACTCCCATCCAGTCTCCCTTTCGGGGGAAGATGTGGAATAGATTTGTTTGTGGCTCTCCCACATGTAAGCATGGAACGGGAGAGCAATCTTTGGATACGCCCCACACCTGATCATAGACGCGAGCTGGTCAGGCTGGGGCGCCAGGTGCGGAGACTTCTCCACAGGAGGTTCATGGTCACCACAAGAGCTTCATATCAACTGCCAGGAGCTTTTGGCAGGCTCTTTCACTGTGCGTTGTTGAACCAAGGAAAGGGTCCAGTCTTGCGTCCTTTCAACGGTGGACAGCGTATCGGCAGTCAGGTATATAAACCACCTAGGAGGCACTCGTTCAAAAGCACTTTCGGACCTGACAGCGAATCTCTGGCAGTTTTGCCTCGACAATCGTATCTCGCTGACGGCGGAGTATCTCCCAGGTCGGGAGAATCTGGTGGCCGACTGGCAGTAGCGGCATTCCAGAGATTCCAGTCTGTGGAAGTTGCATATGGACGTTTTTTTCTCGGTTGCAGGACCTTTAGGGTCTTTTTTCTGTGGATCTTTTTGCTTCCAGGTTGGATCAACCAGCTGCCTCATTTCTTGAGTTGGAGACCGGACCCCTGGCAGAAGCCACGGATGCGTTCCTGCAAGATTGGACGCAGGAGGAACCATAAGTGTTCCCTCCTTTCGCCATGATCACAAGGGTGTCTGCCCAGATCCGGCGACAACGAGTCGGCATGGTTCTCATCTCGCCCATTTGGAGGTCTCAAGTGTGGTTTCCGCTTCTTCTGAAACTTTCTTGGGATTCTCCAATCCTACTACCCAGCTTTCCAGAGCTTCTCCCCAAACTGGATGGGGTTCCTCATCAGACGGTTCTCGAAGGCTCTCTCCACCTCATGGCGTGGAGGATTACAGGGACGATGGTCGCTCCTGGGCCTTTCGCAGTTCGAGAGAACCTCTTGTCCAGGGCCTGGTCAGATAGTACCGTCAAGCTTTATCGTTCGGCCTGGACAAGATGGTGTCGTCGTTGTGAACGACAGGGTTGTGAGCCCATAGGCGCCGATGTGTTCCATGTTTTAAATTTTTTGGCACACCTTGCTCAGCAGGGTCTCGCTTACCGGTCTGTCAACACCTTCCGTTCGGCAATCTCAGCGAGGCCTTTCACCAGTGGGAGAACATCCCTTCGTTTGCACGCTCTTGACAAGTCTCAGTTTATCGCTTCCACCGGAACCCAGGTACTCTGAGCTCTGGGATGTCAACAGAGTGCTTAATCTGTTTCTTTCATGGCAGCACAGCAAATTTCTTTCCCACAATGAACTGTCTGAGAAGCTAGCAATGCTTCTTTGTTTGATTTCATGCCCTCTACTTCGGGGGTTTCTTTCACTATTACTCACAGAACTAAGACGCATACACGAACTATTGAGTACTCAGCGTTCCCAGACTCTCCTAACCTTTGTGTTGTGCATTGCCTGAAGGCGTATGAGGAGATGTCTGAGGAACTCCACCCTCCTGGAGAGCGACATCTCTGCATAGCGCTTAAAAAGCCATAGAAGGCAGTTTTGTGACCCACTATCACGCGTTGGGTTATGCAGGAGACAGGCATTAGCCTACGACAATTTGGGGCTCACTCAGCAAGAGTCGCTATGGCCTCTAAAGCCTTTTCACTGGGAGCATGTTTAGAGGACATTATGAATGCAGCAGACTGGTCCTCAGATTCAACTTTTAAAAGATTCTATTTTAAGCCGGTCATTGATATGGCCCATTTGGTGGTAAGTAAGCTTTGAAGCAGCATAATCCGAAGCCTCTGGTCCTGACACAGAATGAAGCATTTCCTAGCTAAAGTAAAGGAAAGCTTTAATTCTATTAAGGACTCTGATGCGAGGAATATCCCACAGCAGATCTCCACAAGATTCTCCCCCCCCCCCCTTGTTGGAAGTAAGTATGTGCTTTTCGTTTGATATTGATTTCAGCTGCAGTTTTGTTTTGCTTTTCCCTAATGCAGTATTTTGACGTTGATGCTTAAACCTGTTCAAGGTTATGATAGTTTGGCATGTTCTGCTATTTTACAGTTGTTGCATTATATCCTCTGGTGGCCGACTTGCTTGACCTCTCTGGGCTTAGATCCTCATGTGTTCTTTGGTTTTTCCAGGAACAGATTCCTTGAAACAGGACACCTGAACTGGATGACTGCGCTTCGTCGCAAAGAAAGAGGAAGAGCAGGGCAGCAAGGACGGTCTAGGAGAGGGTCCCTAGACTGTAATTGGCCATAATGGACAGAGGCATATGTTGGTCCCTTCTTTGTTTTGTTTTTGACCACCTTTTCCCAAGGGTGTTTTGGTAATGTGGTCTAAGTTTAAGTTTTAAAATGGTTCCTGTGAAATAAAGCATGGAAAGTGATAGCATAATCCTCGCCTCCACGTCCTTAATAGTATTGAAACTTTCCGTTACGTCAGCTGGGAAATTTTTCATTGATATTGTTAGCCATGTATTCCGAAATTATGCTAGTAATATACATCTAATACTTTTCCTCTGTTATGAGGTTTCTGTCAAGTGACCACTGTCTACAACTTTGTGCTGCCTTGGCACGACCACCAGAAGTAAGCAGCATAAGGGGGGAGGTTATGAATAGAAATAACCTGGGAGAAGAGCTGAATATTACAATATGGTGTAAGATTCTGGGAGACCGCAAACACATCAATACTAGAGCATGTCTGGTGCCTAGCAGAACCAGTGTGTGAATCCTAAATCACTTCATTGGTGTTACTTGCATCACCAGGCAGGTTTTTATTATGTAGTAAGGCACCTCTAGATTGACGCATTTAGCTGGGTACAACTGTGCTACCAGACTTTTATTTGGTTCAAGGGCAGGATTAATATGCCTGCATATTATGAAAGGATATTCCCAAGATTACAAGTGTTAGATCTGGCATCCTTGGCATGGTTTCCCCCGACTTTATGCCTCTACCTCCTGTATTTTGTATTGTGTGCTGGATTTCATTGTTGCTGTTTTAGTTACTCTAGGCACTATGCCACTACTGATCAGTCCCAAAGTGCAAGTGCGCCCTGTGTAAATTATGATTGATTATCCATGATTGTCATATTTGATTTATTTACTGGTAAATCCCTAGTACAGTGCACTATGTGTGCCCAGGGTCTGTAAATCCAAAGCTACTAATGGATTTGCAGTAGTGATTGTGCCGCCCACACAAGTAGTCTTTCAAATGTGTCTCAGACTTGCCATTGCAGTGTCTGTGAATGCAGTTTTAAACTGCCATGTCGACCTGGGAAGGGCACCTCCATACCAGGCCCCAACCTTCCCTTCCCTTACATTTAGGGTATCCCTAATGTAGACCCAAGGTACCCCCATGGGCAGGGTGCAATGTATGTGAAAGGTAGGACATGTACTGGTGTGTTTTACATGTCCTCATAGTGAAATACTGTGTATTTCGTTTTCCACTTATTGCCAGGACTAGCTCTCCCATAGGCTATCATTGGAGCTGCCTTGTAACATTTTACTAGTGTAACTTTCAATTGGAAACAGCTAGAGATTTGGAATTTGGGCTCCCTGTGCTTTAATAACACATCTTTTAGTAAAGGTGGTTTTTAAATTGTGTGTTTGAAAATGCCACTTTTAGAAAGTGTAGAGAGGAAAGACTGTGGTTCCTGTGGATAATATGAGGCATCCTTAATAATACTCAAGCACAATGGCAATAACTGTAGGCTAAAGGATGAGGAAAGAGAAGACATTCATACAGAATGCAATTACGAGACAAAATACTGTTTATACAGATTTTGCAAGTGTGTTTAAAAAACAATTTCATATGTGCTACGTGTCCTAAGTGAACATAGAACCAACACTTTTTGAGTAACAAATTATGACATACAACAAGGTTTCCTGAGATATCTAAACGGCCATTATATGATACATAGTTTTTACCAAACATCTGAAGGTTACATCACGGACACTGGAAATGGTGTGTTTATTATGCGAGTCTACGGAGTTTAAAACCTGTAAATAATCCAAACCCGCCAGAATCCACCCATAGTGCCTGGTGCTTGCCTCTGACTGCCCCTTCACCACGAGCAGCAAGCTGCACCAACCCTTAAAAACTGAGGAGATCTCTGAACTGTCAGATATTCCCCAAGCCATTAGATCTCATATTCTCCTAGTGAGAAGTATAAGCATTACAGATGAGTTGACATCCGTGTGAGTATTTGGAAAGCAAGGTTCTCAATAAAGTAGTGGATAAATCCCATGATAACCATACCACTGTTAGAGGACATGAGTTGAGAACATGAATGATCACACACGACTATCAGGAGTGTCCTTATGATGGGATTTATTTATTTAGACTTTGAACTAAGTATGGACAGTAAAATAACAGGTTGATCCGCCTGCAGATGTCTGGGTGAATTCGAGTTGGGGGAAGGTGATTATGATGGGCTCGAATAAGAGCTCTGAAGACGACGCCGAAGGCAATTTGAGATTCTCACAAAGCCTGTCAGTGGGTTATAAAGGTGCTCCAACTATGTGCACATCTGATTCTTTGCCTCCATGCAGAGTGCACAATGCGATGGTCACATATGTGCCAATTGTAAATGTTAAGCAATAAGAAAGTGTGTGAAGGAGGTACACCACTATTGAAACAATCACAGTGCAAAACAAAAAGAAAATGTAGTCTTTACAGACGAGCGAGTGGTCTGAGTGGTGGGCGTGGCTTAAGTGGAAGAGATTAAAGGAAGCATGTGTGGGGTGTGCGGTATGTGAGTAAATTCCTTAAACATAATTACACACAGTTTCAGCAAAATTACGAGCAAATGTTAAAGCATATCTGCAATTTTCTGCTATATTTTAATATGAAATGGTTGCGTCATTTTTTGGCATGAGGATGCATTTAAAGCACGGCGAACAGCTGCCCGTGTTCTGTTGTTCATAGTAATTTTTTTTACAATGACTGGATACCATATTCACATATATATCATGTGCATTCAGCCCTCTGTAATATTATTAGCAGGAAGAAGGAGGAGCGATCAATCAAGTCAACATACTGGGGAAAAGATCTCGCAATACTAGTTCACCATGAAGCTTGCGCACTTGATGTGTGTGCAGGGCTTTAAGCGGACCGAGTCTGTCCGGGTCTGCGCACCGGCAGTTATTTTCAGGGGGCCTCGAAATGTGTCTCTATCAGGCTCTAATTTCGGGCCTCGCAGAGGTAGTCCGTTTTCTTATTTTTTTCTTGCACCAAACTTATTTTGCTCTAGCTGGAATTGCCAGGCTAGATCCTGAGGCCGCTGACCTTTGTGCACGCTGTAGATCCTTTCAAACAGATTTTTATCTTATGATGCAGGACTGTGGGGAAGTATCAAAATTTAGGGCCAAGTGCTCTGTTTAATTAATGACTTTTCAGGCACCTATTGCCGAGTCATTCTGAGTAAAGCTCTGTTTGTTGGGTAAGTTATCTACAACTAAGGATAATAAAAAACGTGTAATTTTATAGATTTAGCGCCTTACTCTTGGTAAGCTTAAGATTGCAATCCTGCAACCAGCCTCCAAACACACACAGGTGCACCTGATTACTTCACGGGTCTTTAAAAGACCATTTGCTTGTTAATGAGGCTTTGTTGTTTTTCACCCCTTTGTAGAGCCCTTGCAGCTCCACTCTGCCTATTGTTTGAAGAATTATCCCTCCCCCAAAATGTGTTCTTAGCCCCCAACCCCCCTGAAATTTGGCTCTACTTGCGCCTCTGGGGAGGGTGCATGGCGTTATCCATACATATTCATATTTAGACCACGCCCCTACTTGGATAGGCCACACCCCTTTAAGAGGTTCGCCCCACCCCATTTAAAGTACCCCCAGTTTTTTTCCCCACTTAAAGCTCTGTGTATGTGGGTGTCTTCAGAGTCAAACAGTACTATAGGTGCTGGTTTTCAGCGTCCTTCCCACAAAAACAAGCATTTGCAATGCAATAGGCCTCGCATTAGGAAAGTTTGAGCTATTGGTATTGTAAATGAGAATTTTTTTATTTATGTGTTGGTTTTGAAAATAGCGAAATTAATATCTTTGTCATTTACAATGCCAATAGTTTTAACTTTTGCAAATGTGACACCTATAGCATTTGTAATGCAATATGTGTTGTATATACGTGACTTAGATGTATTGATATTGCAAATAACAATGGCTTTTAATTTTTTTTATAATTAATATTTAAATAAAAGTTATTGTAATTTATAATGTCAATAGCTTAAACTTTTGTAAATACCTTTTGTGAAGATTATGTTCAGTGTATTTTATTGTGACGAAAATCCAAGAACAAATGTGAAATATTAACATCTTTTTGTGACATTTGTAATAAAGCTTGAAACATTGAGAGTACATATTTGAACCAGTTGTTGTTGAATGGTTGCACAGATTGATGCTGTGGTGGCGCTGAGTGATGTTGTGATGGCGCTGAGTGATGTGGTGATGGCGCTGAGTGATGTGATGGCGAACAAGTGATGCTGTGGCGTTCAGTGATGCTGTGGTAGCGATTAGTGATGTTGTGGTGCCCCTGAGTGATGCTGTGGTGGTGCTGAGTGATGCTGTGGTGATGCGATAGATAGATAGAGAGAGGGCGATAGATAGATAGAGTGAGGGAGATAGAAAGATAGAGTGAGGGCAATAGATAGACAAAGTGAGGGCAATAGATAGATAGAGAGAGGGCTGTATAAATGCCAGAGAAGACAGAACATAAAGGAAACAGTCAGGTACGATACACTGGCCACACCAGTGATTGAAATGTGCCACAAATGAGTTCTCCATGGTTTAAATAACAAGGAGGATGCTATCTGCCCATGTGCATCAGTCTAGGTATGTATTAATCTTGTTTGTGAGCTCATTCAGCGATATAAGTTTCAACTTGATCCAGCCTGCACTCAGCTTTTTGCAGGTTGCTATCTCTCTCCTTCCAGTTAATATTTTCTCTCTGGATGCTGAGACTTGTATTTCTGATTTTATAAGGGATAAACCGGACAAGTCTTAAACTGCATAGCAAATAAAAACATTTAAAAACACCGACCCACAACAAATACGCACAGCTGTTCGGACTGGCGGACATGTCAAATTTGAGAGCTCTGGCCTAATACATATGCTCAAGTGAATGATGCACACCGGCTTCGATAGTTGTAAGTGTTCTGATGATGGAGGGTACAGCCCCCAGCTATGGCCACAGTCTCTTCCCTGTGCTCAAGTGAACGAGAAGGAGATCAGGTCATTTCTTCTTCCAGCCGTCGGCACTGTCCGATTTGGAGTGAAACGCAAACCACAACATTTAAAAAAAATCTCTCTGAAGCAAATGAAGGGATTTGCCCAGAATCACAGGATGTTGAGCCCACGCCAGACTTGAGGGTTGATTTCAAGTAAGGTTTATATATAATATATATACTAAAGAGCGCCAAAATACACTGAAACTTGTTATGAGTTTAGTTTGTTTGCAAACTCTACAAATGTTGGTTTGTATGTAAGACCACAGGAGCCTCTAATGCCTGCTCCGAATGAAGCCAGCACTGCTGCTGTGTATTATTTCGGCCTCCTCCTGTTTGAACAGGGGATGGACAGGAAGCGCAGAATGATAGAACAGAACATGTAAGACAGCAATCCATCTTTACTTTAGTTCAAGACAGTTCCGTGTAGAAGACTTCACAATGATTCAGAGAGGGAAACTCTGTAAACTCCATGCAAAGCTCTAGCGGCCAGGTTTCCGGTTTAAAGGCCAGTCACGTGGCGATCGTGTGCCATCCGACCACTGTGAGTGACAGCAGCGCGTATGGCAGCTGCTTCTTGCTTTTTTGAATTCAAAAATAAACAAGCCATGAGAGACATCTTTTCTAGCGCTGTTTTTACTGAGCACTGCTTCCCCTGGTGCACGAGTCACACGATACACGAACACAAGCAGCATCCATCCACTTATCAATGACGTTACCGCCACTTGCTCTGGCGTGAGACACTGGTGTACCAACAGTGCCACCGGCCTGATTGCTCCCCTTCCACTGGCTGGACAGTAAACAGGCATAATTTTGGCGCATTGGGCCAGTAACACTTTTGGGTCCTGGTGCCGCTGCACTACTGATCGCCACTCCCCACGCGAGAAAGCAGTTTCACTCCCACGCTGACAGAGGTGAACTCAGGGTCCCGCTGTGCGAAAGGAGAAAACACAAACATCACTGGGCTTCCACCGCCGGCCCGAAAAGCGGAAGTTCGGGAGCGCCACGCATGTCTTGCGTCGGGACTTCCGCCCCACGACATGCCAGGTGATGCGGCGGAGTGACAGAGCCTGTAGCAGCGCAGCGAGAAAAGAGCCCGGTGAGTGTGGGGGAGGTGTGGGGGGGGGGTAGTGTCTGCGTGTGTGTGTGTGCGTGTGTGTCTGCGTGCGAGTGTGTGCGTGTGTGTGTGTGACGGAGCCTGTAGCAGCGCAACAACGAAAGAGCCCGGTGAGTGGGGGAGAGTGTGTGGGGGGGATGTGTGTGTGTGTGCGTGTGTTTGTGTGCATGTGTGTGTGTGTGTGTGTGTGTGTGAGGGAGCCTGTAGCAGCGCAGCGACGAAAGAGTCCGGTGAGTGGGGGGGGTATGCATGTGTGTATGTGTGTGTGTGTGCGCGCGCGTGTGTCTGTGTATGTGTTATCTACTTGCTGGGAATTGGGGACAGGAGATGTGCACGGCGCATGGGTGAACGTGCGCCCACACATCGTGAAATCACCGATGGCCCTGCGTGTGCTCATCCCCTGTCCCAGATTCCCAGCAAGTGGATAACAAAAGAGCTTTCGCTTGACGCAGCGCTTCGCGCTGCTTACACCAGCTCGCCCTAATGAAGGAGACAAGACAGGAAAAAGTAAGTGGGATGCATTTACTCCCTTGATTTCTGCTGAGGCTGAAATGGAGGCAAAGGCAGGTGCAGTTAAATTCAGGCAAGAAACCTCTGGTATCCACCAGCTGTAAGGCACACAGAAATGATGGCAGACTGTGGTGACCCCTCTTTCAGTCAGATGTTCATTCATGCACAAGAAGTGGGTAAACCAACCCTAGTAGCCTAGGTGTGTCCTACCCACACACCAAAGACCTTGAGTCCTATCCGGGGGCTAAGGTGGGGGAGAAGTAATTAAAATATTATCAGAGAGATAGGGAGCCACTTACATGCGGCAAATGCAGTCCATACAAGTGGAATGACCCAATATAACAAAAACAATAAGAAATCCAAGGCAATAGACCAAAAAGGCATTATTATAGCATTACGACAGGAAGATAAACAAGCAATATATGGAAGTGCTAAAACATATGCAATATCTAAAACCTCAGCAGAGACAAGATCAACACCAAAATAATGAGCGGTACTGAAATTTGTTATTGAGTATATGGTATAAAATACCCTCGGTACGTAGTGAGACACCCAGCCGTCAGAGCAAACCACTGGTTTGCAGTGAGACACTCAACCATCAGGTGTTAGGCCATGGGACCCAGTGGCCTCAAAGGTCGTGTAAAACCCACAGTATGCATGCATTGAGCTCTGGCTCACCCAACACAACATTCTAAGTCACTCTCCGTATGCAACAAGAGACACCCTTTGCTACAACTAGAGACCCCACAGGCGTATAGAACCTCGTGACTGTCCCTCAACCATCAGAGGCTCCCTGGGTACGAGTAAGTTATGAGGTAGATGGAAGAGACATACAGTGGAGCACTTCCTGCCATGCACTACATCCGGGGAGCACTCTTGGCCCTGAGCTATTTCAACGAGGCACTCTCTGCCCTGAGCTACTTTACAGGAAACATCATAAACATCAAAAAATAAAAGAAAATAAGAAGGAAAGGCCGTAAATCCTGAGATACAGCTGCAAATACAGTAAGCGAAACTGCAAGGGGCAGGATAAGGTCTAGGTAGGGGCGGCGGAAACACCTACAATTAGAAATGTTTGCTGTGGAGAGATGCGAAAGACAGAGGCATCACACTACACAGGTCAAGCAGGGCAGAGCGATCACCTTGGAGGCATCGTCCACCCACAGGTCCAGAGAGGAGGCTGAAGAGAAGGGAAACTGAGAAGTCGTTACGACCTTCCACCACCACCCCCTAGGGCTTCCATTCTCGCATCCTGCAGTTTTGCTTCCTGTATTTTATCTGACCATTATGCAGCTGTATCCGATCGGATCTTCCCATCATACACTTTCCCAGACCACAAGAGGGCCGGTTCTAGGGCCGGGCGCCCTATGTGCACATGTATTATGGTTTAAAAGGCACCTGCTGCCCCATCTTTGCCTCCAACAATTTTGAGGCAAAAATAAAAATGTCAAGATAATTCAGTTTATGAATGTTCTTCCTAGAGAAATAATCAGTGGTTAATTTGTAAAACAACATACGCGCGAGGGCTCTCGTTGGGAACCGGCTTGCACCATCCCATTTCTCCTGTTACCGCTGCCTAAAACAGAATCAACTACTAATACCGAAAGTGGGGAGAGGATATGCCGTAAAGACCAGAGCTGCTGACTTCAGAGCTGGGGAACTAGGTTTGAGTCTCAGCGTCGGCTCAACATTGTGATTCTGGGCAAATCACTGAATCTCCCGTAAATGAATGTGGCCTTAACTTGTGCTCATGAAAAGCGCTGGTGTTGATAATTAAGTGCCAGTGCTGAGTGCCAAAAACCACTGGCTCAAATTAAGCACTGAGGTCGAGTTTTGTCCAGTGGAAGTTTTGACTCATCGTAAGTCAGCGCCTTGGGTCAATATGCCTGCTGCAAAGAACGTGTGCCATGCAGATCACAAAGTGCATAAAATGTAAATAGGTCACTGTGTTACTGGGTTTGTCAGAGAAATCCTTTTGTTACTTGCAGTTTATAAGTTAACATCTTCATGTAGAACAGTGAGCTATGAACTATGATCAAAGACCTGCATGCAATCTGCAAGCTGTAAATTACAGCGTTATGAGGCTTCCCCAGCCTTTCATTATGCAAAAGGACTTCATTTGGGTAGAAGAAATCAGTTATTATTCAAGAGAACCCCCAGCCATGGCGTTACGTTTTAAATTCCGAGTTTGTGCTTCTCAAGACCAAGCACGCAAACTATTCTGCCACCAGTATGGATGACATGTGACACCTACACCTTGTAGTCTTCTGTCACATGCAACGTTTCCTATATACTGATTACAGATGTATGATTGATTGTCTCTGTGTAATGTGTATATGATGTAAAGGGCTCTGACACCCTACACTGGTATGAGTGGTGCTATAAAATTAATGACATGCTTCTACGAGAGAGAGGTTATGGAGACTTGAAGGGCATGGCGAAGGTAGTTCTTGGGGTGCTCCAACAAACATGGTCGCACTTGGCACCACCAGTGCTAAAGACGGCACAGGACCATGCACACCGGAGGTCAGGGCCGGACTGGGAACTGAAAGCAGCCCTGGCAAATTTTGTCAGACCAGCCCACGCCCGGCGCGTAGCGAACCAGCCCCCGTCCAGCGCGAGCGAGCGGCCACTAGGGGGATTTTGAAAAACGACAGACCAAAATGGTGAATTTTACAGCACATTTTTCATTACATATTCAAATTGTATCAACTTTCTGTTAGGGTTTAGGGCAGCTAGTCCTTTTACAGTGACCATGCCCCGGCATCACATGACCAATGACCTGTAGGATAAAAGAGTAGTCCTACCTTTACTCCTTGCTTGAAATCGCCTATTTTGGATTCCGGTTGCTGGCTGCTGTCGAGAACGCTAACTGCTGATCGAAAACCTTTTTTCTTGTCTTCTTCATGGGCTCGTGAGAAGAAACCCTGTTGCTTTTTGCCACCTTCCGTTTGTTCCCTTCCCCCGTCCTTATCCCCTCCTTGTGCACTTTAGCGTAGGGTCCCGGGTTGGTGTTTCCCTTTTATTCCCTTTGCTTTCCCTTCCCAGCGTGTGTGGAGGTGGGTGTCCGGGGGATCCCGTTCCCTTCCTTAGTTGTCTGCTTACTCGGTGGGTGAAGGCTTTTGCCACCGTTCGTTTAGATAACGGAGTTTGTGTACAGCGCGTCTTGGTTAGACGCCTGTTCACGTCGTTGTTCGCAGAAGTGACGTTTTGGGTCACTCCGCGATAGCTGTGCCTCTGACGCTGGGATTGTTTGGGATTCCGCTTCCTGCCAAAGAACGTCCCGGTTCCCTTTTCGCTCCTCTTTTTACGAAGGGGTTTTTTTCTGGTACTTATAAAGTCCTTTTTTCCCCTTTTTATTAAGGACACTGTTTAAGATCTCCCGTTCTGTTTGAGAACATTGCAATATTAATTAGCGTTCCAGCGCTTTTGCATTAATGTTCACGAGTGCCTTCACGAAGCAAAGCCTGCGCAGTAAACCGGTGCAGAAGCGTGAAGGAAGAAGGGAGCAGTGTCCTAGTGACTCACAAGGGTGGCAGACTTGGTGTCTCCTTAAACCACCCTCTTTTCAGGGTCATTGTCTTACTCATAGTGGTTATCCTGTGAGTGGTCAGTGGTCAGGGAAAGGGGACTGGTGCTTGCTACATTCATGCAGTGCTCGGGCTGGTTGGAATCCAACACTTTCAAAGCACAGCAAACAATTAGGATCTGAACATTTGACCTGTAGGGTGTACGAGGTAGGTATATAAACTCTCTAAGCTATTTATATCGGTTCTAATTCAGAGCGAGGAGTTAGCACAGCGATCGCCACAATAAGTGCATTAACCATCTGACCTATCCTATTATACACTCAAACTTGCAGCATACACATAGATACAGTCCATGTGCTTCAACCCTCCAGGACATCCGATAATGTGGTCTGTTTGTGACCAATATAGCTAATCATGAACACCTTTACCGCAAGCATTTCTCCTTGTGAATTGACATGAGGGCAGAGTTTGTGAAAAAAAAGAATCCATATGTCCTGGGACACCATAGGATGAGACTGCATCCACCTTTCAGGACTGGCTTTCCCGCTCTGTCGCTGCCACCCCCTCCCCCCTACCCCCACCTCAGTTCCATTTCCAGTACTTAAGACCTAATGTTCCTACATTTACTGTTTAGGATATTTATTAAGAACCACACAATAATAATGACCATCATACAAAGTAGTTAGATTAATTCAGTCCAACTTAAATGGTTTATACCAAACACGAGCTTCTTAAAACACATCAGAACCTCCACACAGCAACACTTTGACGTCCATTTCATTTAACTTCTGTCACAGCAATTACCATAACCAGAAACCCCTGTTTGCATACATCCTCCTAGACCTAGAGACTAATCTATAGTCACGCCGCGGCAGGACACCGTGTAACCGGCAGGAGGTTTTTTAACCAGGCCTGGTCAGGTTATAACTTAGGCAGCTTGCGAGTTGCGAGACGAGTGCGAACCTAATTGCACAGTTCTATTTCAAAGAAGCAAGCAAGCAGCGCTGACTATGTACCTTATAAGTTATAACCTCTCGGGCCGGGAGGTTTTTAACCAGGGCTGGTCAGGCTATAACTTATCAGGGGTACATAGTCACGTCTCGGTCGCGCTGCCGCTGCTTGCTTCTTACAGAGTCTCGGGGGGGGGGGGGAACGGACTCAGTATCCCAAAGCACCGAACACTACCATGCCACCCACAATAACTGGGCGGTGAGATAATAAAGCTCAATATCCAGAGCAGCCACACCATCCTCGTCCACTATCAATAGTAATTTCTGAAAAGCCACCCTGCGCCTCGAGGTACCCTAATATAATGTAAGAAGGATGCTATCCGGTTTCTGGTAGAACGCTTTAGCTAGTTCCACCAGCAAAGCTGCATACAGATCTGTAATAGAAATATCATATTAGAAATGACTATCCAACCACTGACTGATATAGGCAAGGTACTCGAAAAGGACACCAACTGTTGATGGCAGACAGGGCCCGGGCAAAGTTACCTTCAAAGAGCAGCTCTGCAGATTTATAGACATCTACCCCCAAGTAGAGAATGGTAACTGACTCCCAGCACAGCGCCGACACGGCCCTGAGCAGGTCGAAGTGGGTAGGTGCAGGACTTGTGCCAGTTAACCTCCAGGCCAGGCAGTTGCCTGAAAGCTGACAAAGCCACCACCACTCCCTCCAAGTCAGAGGGCTTGTCACACATATACAGCAGCATGTTGTCCGCATACAAAGAAATATATAGGCAGCCTCCCAATAACTGCAGTGCGCGATAGTGCCCACCCTGCCATATAGTAAGAACAAAGGTCTCTTAAGCTAGAGCAAACAATAGAGGGGACAAGGGGCCCCACCCCACCTCGCACGCATCTGATATTACAGACCCAATCCTAACCCTTGCCACCAGTTGGTATACAACGCCTGGGTCTATTTGACGGAGGCTACCCCAAACATCATCCTGAGAAGGGTGGCAGACAAGAACTCCCAGCAAAGGGAATAAAATGCTTTACGGATATCAACAGATAATACTAGCGAGTTTGGTGGGAGACTCTCCTGCATCCTGAGAAGGGTGGCATACAAGAACTCCCAGCGATAGGAGACAAATGCTTTCCGGAGATCAACAGATAATGCTAGCGAGTCCGATGGGAGGCTTCCTGCATGCCCAAGATATGAATCCGCTGGCGGATATTAGGCAAGGTACTACAGGTAGGTATGAAACCTGTCTGGTTGGGGTGAATAAAATTGTTCATATGAGTCAAAACCATGTTTGCCAGATTCTTACTCAGGATTTTATAATCCAGGTTAAGCATAGAGAGGGGGCAGTAGGAATCAATTAACACCAGGGCATTGCTCTTCTTGGGCAGTGACACAATTGTGGCCTCACACAGAGTGCAAAAGACACACAACTGATGGACTGACCTTGCCTGGCAGTTCGGGCTGGACTGTTCCCATTGGGCGCAGGGTCAAGACTGATTTGCATATTACTGGGTCCAACCTGGAATGGCATGGTGAGCAAAAAAACAATGGATTTAGGCCCAGATCTCTGTACTGGGGTGAATGTATGACCCAGGCGTTGTATACCAACTGGTGGCAAGGGTTAGGATTGGGTCTGTAATATCAGATGCGTGCGAGGTGGGGTGGGGCCCCTTGTCCCCTCTATTGTTTGCTCTAGCTTAAGAGACCTTTGTTCTTACTATATGGCAGGGTGGGCACTATCGCGCACTGCAGTTATTGGGAGGCTGCCTATATATTTCTTTGTATGCGGACAACATGCTGCTGTATATGTGTGACAAGCCCTCTGACTTGGAGGGAGTGGTGGTGGCTTTGTCAGCTTTCAGGCAACTGCCTGGCCTGGAGGTTAACTGGCACAAGTCCTGCACCTACCCACTTCGACCTGCTCAGGGCCGTGTCGGCGCTGTGCTGGGAGTCAGTTACCATTCTCTACTTGGGGGTAGATGTCTATAAATCTGCAGAGCTGCTCTTTGAAGGTAACTTTGCCCGGGCCCTGTCTGCCATCAACAGTTGGTGTCCTTTTCGAGTACCTTGCCTATATCAGTCAGTGGTTGGATAGTCATTTCTAATATGATATTTCTATTACAGATCTGTATGCAGCTTTGCTGGTGGAACTAGCTAAAGCGTTCTACCAGAAACCGGATAGCATCCTTCTTACATTATATTAGGGTACCTCGAGGCGCAGGGTGGCTTTTCAGAAATTACTATTGATAGTGGACGAGGATGGTGTGGCTGCTCTGGATATTGAGCTTTATTATCTCACCGCCCAGTTATTGTGGGTGGCATGGTAATGTTCGGTGCTTTGGGATACTGAGTCCGTTCCCCCCCCCCCAAGAGAGACTCTGTAAGAAGCAAGCAGCGGCAGCGCGACCGCGACGTGACTATGTACCCCTGATAAGTTATAACCTGACCAGCCCTGGTTAAAAACCTCCCGGCCCGAGAGGTTATAACTTATCAGGTACATAGTCAGCGCTGCTTGCTTGCTTCTTTGAAATAGAACTGTGCAATTAGGTTCGCACTCGTCTCGCAACTCGCAAGCTGCCTAAGTTATAACCTGACCAGGCCTGGTTAAAAAACCTCCTGCCGGTTACACGGTGTCCTGCCGCGGCGTGACTATAGATTAGTCTCTAGGTCTAGGAGGATGTATGCAAACAGGGGTTTCTGGTTATGGTAATTGCTGTGACAGAAGTTAAATGAAATGGACGTCAAAGTGTTGCTGTGTGGAGGTTCTGATGTGTTTTAAGAAGCTTGTGTTTGGTATAAACCATTAAGTTGGACTGAATTAATGTAACTACTTTGTATGATAGTCATTATTATTGTGTGGTTCTTAATAAATATCCTAAACAGTAAATGTAGGAACATTAGGTCTTAAGTACTGGAAATGGAACTGAGGTGGGGGTAGGGGGGAGGGGGTGGCAGCGACAGAGCGGGAAAGCCAGTCCTGAAAGGTGGATGCAGTCTCAGCCTATGGTCCCAGGACATATGGATTCTTTTTTTTCACAAACTCTGCCCTCATGTCAATTCACAAGGAGAAATGCTTGCGGTAAAGGTGTTCATGATTAGCTATATTGGTCACAAACAGACCACATTATCGGATGTCCTGGAGGGTTGAAGCACATGGACTGTATCTATGTGTATGCTGCAAGTTTGAGTGTATAATAGGATAGGTCAGATGGTTAATGCACTTATTGTGGCGATCGCTGTGCTAACTCCTTGCTCTGAATTAGAACCGATATAAATAGCTTAGAGAGTTTATATACCTACCTCGTACACCCTACAGGTCAAATGTTCAGATCCTAATTGTTTGCTGTGCTTTGAAAGTTGATACAATTTGAATATGTAATGAAAAATGTGCTGTAAAATTCACCATTTTGGTCTGTCGTTTTTCAAAATCCCCCTAGTGGTCGTCGGGCTCGCTCGCTGCGCTCGCTCGCTACGCGCTGGACGGGGGCTGGTTCGCTACGCGCCGGGCGTGGGCTGGTCTGACAAAATTTGCCAGGGCTGCTTTCAGTTCCCAGTCCGGCCCTGGCACTGGGTCGGGTGTGGGGAGAGGATGGGTGACGATGAAGTCTCACTCAATCTGTATACTAGTCCTGATCACCTTGTAATATTTCATGAATTTAAATAACATATTTTTGTTTGGGCACCGTCGAAAGCAGAACAAAATCACCTCTTTGGCAGAGAAATGTTCACATTCAATTACGTCAAGACAATATAAAAAAACGTTTTACCCATGTTACTGCAGCTTGCGCACAACAAACATTTTAAAAAAAAAACGCAAACCAAAAATGCCAGTAAAAATATTGCTAACTTCTTCAAAGGATGCGGGTGGACAGACCTAAGTAAAGAAAGGGTGGGCCCTCTGTGACATGCGACTTCACACGCATCGGTTTCTTTTCTTTAATCATCCAGCACTAACAACTGTTCGACTTGGACCATAAGTATAGCAAAACCCAGATTCAGTGCTGGGAAAGGGAATACTTACCAGGAGAGATCAGACTGTTAATAAAGTAAGACCTCTCGCGACCAAGCAAACGTGTGAATGTCACATTTCTGGCTGTAGAACTTCAGACTAAAATCAGCATGTAAAACACGGACCTCTTAGAAGAGGCCTTCAGCGTGGCAAATACAGAGGGTTCAAAGCTCGTGGTACCGTAAAAAAAACCTCAGGATTACGTTGTTTTTAGCCGGCCAAACTTCACCTTGTTACATTGCGGCACTAGCCTACACAATTATGTTGTTATTATAACTTATGTGGCCGACTCACCGCTCCTCGCTCTCGTCACTCCCGGCAGTCACGCGCACAGTAATTGCAATGGGCATGCGGGAATTACACCTCCGCCCCCTCGGCCGCACCCTGGAGGCGCGCAGAGACGCGGTAGACGAGGAGACAATACTGCGCGCACAAGCACCTCCTCCTCCGTCGTTGGGGTTAGGTTGCACTTGCACAACAAAACATCATTCAGCAATGCACCGGTCAATCAGGCTTGCTGGCGCTACTGCTATTCTGCTTAGGAACTGCCTCAGTCGTAACTTGGAAGTCAAGTCTGATGTCCCTAAACTAAGTGAGTGACGTTGTTGTGGCTGGGGCCTGGGGGGCCGATTTTCAGTCCGACCGTCACAGGCTGTGACGGTCGGACTGAAAATCGGCCCCCAGCCACAAAACCGGCCCCCTTTTCGAAAACCGGCCCCCCAACCCCTCCAGCCGACCGGGGGATTGCCCGGTGCCCAGACTCACCAGTCCGGGCCTGCCGGAGGTACAGGTTTGAGAAGTTCAAACGTTGCCTTTACTGACACGGTGGAAATCACTGTATACCTCAAGTGAATGCTGAAGTTGGCTCAGTTACTCTTAATGCTTATAACCGTGACACTAATTCCTGGTATTTGCCTACTTTCTAAGTTCAGTGAGTTTGTGACAGAAAGAACCAGAAAGGGACAATTGGTCTGTTTGTCTGCTGGGTTAGATGAGATTAGAAGGACCTTTGCTAACATCCTTATTGCCCACATGTTATCAACAGCCTTACATTTCATTACTGGCTTTCAGCCTAACCAATTTGCCGGGAGGACAATTAACTGATTATCTTCCTCTGCTCCATTTACCGCTCAGAGTACTGCGTCATATGTCTTAATTAATAGGCACTAATTTGTGTATACAGCATTTTACGGGCCCTTAGGCAACATGTTTATGCTTTAGGAAATATCTTGAATATACAACCACCTGGAGTAGTCACAGTTTGATTTAGAATACTTTTATCTTTACCAAGGTGCAGTCAAACTTAACATTGAGAGGCGACACTTTTGAATATTGAGTCCTTTGTTTTTAGGTCGAGCATGCAAGACCTCTTGTATATACTTTAGTATATACTTATATGTGTATGTACTTTATGGGCTCTGGAGCTCAGCCCTAGGACTTGTCTGCTTCTGCTTATGGACTTTTTTTTCTGTACAACGGCCTCTATTTAAAACGACCAGTACAGGTCAGTAAAATACCAGAATTGCTTTCTGCTGTGGGACTTTCTTTTTTTAATTTTTCCTAGCATTCTCTAGCTTCCAGTCCATTGAAATTGTCTTCCACGAGCTCCTTTAGACAATAATATTTTTTTCAAATCTTGTATTTTCAGTCATATGACCACCGGAATCCATGTTTTTTTATATTAAAAACAGCTTTGGACTATACCATTTCCCGCTGCAAGGCAATATTTCTCTCCATGTGTTTCCATACCTGGCGTGTCACGTAGTTTGGTGCTTACTTTCCCTCCATGTTAAGGAACAGTAGATGTTTCAGTGCCCAGGCTAATGTGCTGCATAGCTAAATACATATATGGTCCCAAAGGCGAGACTGATTGCATTGCAAATGCTTGGTAATTCAATGCCTGCCTATACAAAGGATAATTAGTATATCTTTCTATTCTATGTTAGTTTGGTCAGGTTTTGAGATCTCTTTGTTTAATATTTTACATTTAGAATAGATGTTTCACACTGGCACAATGATGCGTAAGCCCTGAATGGCCTTTCAATGCCAACAGGAGGCCCAACATTTCGAGTGGCTCAAAGCATTATGTACTCAGACGCTGTATTCGTAATCCGCTCAGAGCAAAGCTGACAACAAGCAATTCCTGAGAGTTGATTATTTTATAGAATAAATCCACAGAAACTGGAAGTAGCAGCAATGCAAGAAACAAAATGAGAAAGACTGAGTAGGGCATGATATTAAAATTGTATGCAGGTCCAGGATTGTCCCCTGCTGTATTAAGATAACGAATAACAGGAGTGACATTCCAAATATATGCCTGCAGTTATGATCACTTGTGACTTACTAAAGACCACACAAAAGATTTCAAAGTATTACAAAATGATGAAAATACAAACTAGTTCATCAAATGTTGGAGAGTAACATAAGTAGCTCCCTTCCTGAGTTCAAAGACAACTGAATAAACAGCATATGTGATAACACTCAAACTGATTTAGTTTTCTCACTGTGGGAAAAGTCAAAAGCAATCTTTCCCAACTCAGAAATGACAGTAAATGAGCATTGCCTTATGTGGAAATATGTTTGGAATAGATGTTTGTTCAAAAAACAAAAGAACCAAAATCTGTCGCAAAAAATTGCTTCTGTATTAGAGTGACATAAAGCTTTAGATATTGGCGATGAAATTATAAAAACATTTCAAAATCACCAACAAAAAGTTAAATAAGTGCAGGATTAAGGCCCAGATGAACTATGAATTGATTAGCAAAAGGTGGCCGCACATTGTGAAGCAATATTTTGCGATTCAGTTCTGATTTTGTGAACAAACTATGAAGTAATCAGTCAGTTCGCAAAATCAATATTCTGAGTGGGTCGTGATTTGGCCTACTTTATCAATAATAACGACGTAGGTTGCAAATTACAACTGAATCTGACTGGATACCCTCAAAGGGATGATGGAATGCTGTGATCAACAAGCCATCATATCTGTAATTACACTTTAATATATCTATTTTTTAAATTCACCCCGCATTCCTAAACTGAAATAGATACGCACTTAAGGAAAAAAGAGAAGTTAAAAAGAAAAAAGTTTAGGAGTTGATAGTGGCCCACCCCCAAACTTTTTTTTCATTCACAAATGGAAAGACGCCTCATTTGGAGCCCTTTCCCTTTGTGAAAGGTTACCACCACCTTTGAGGTGTTGGTGATCTATTATTGGTATGCAACTGAAACTGCGGTCGCAAACAATTGATACATGGGGTTCAGAAGTTGAATTTAAACGGCACACTGTAAACATGCCCCATGCGAATTGTGATTTGGAAGCCATTTCTAAATGTATTTTATGATTCGATTACAGAACCGCAACGAGGACGGGGCAAAAAGAGTGAAAATCACGTAAGACAACATACACATGGCACTTTATGCTTCAGAAGAACACTGAGCTCTCAGTTCTATCCCTAACAAAGCTTATGCTAATAATTAGGACGTACTGGACCCCTGAAAGGATTTTTAAACTTAAACTCAGCCAGAATCCTAATTGCTGGAATTGCAACACACATGTCGGTGACCTTCCACATATGCTCTTCTACTGCCCAATTCTACAAACTTATTTGGACAAAATGTATGACTGTATAAACATAACATTTAACAAAACACCCTCAGGGAATTTTCCTACATCCTGCTAGGCTTTTTGGATCCAAGGCTCCCGGATGTAAATGATCGCTTCCTGCTAGATCTCATGCTCACATTGGCCTGTAAAGTCGTGCTTAACAAATGGAAAAATTCAAAAGAAGTCTCATTCCCTATTTGGCAGGAATGGTTGTTCTTCCTCAGAGGGGCAGATAACCTCTCTCCACACTCCTCCCCATGGTGCAACCCACATAAGAAACTGTGGAAGTCCCTTGACGCCTTTTCCTTTACATTTGATCCGCCGTGAACATATAGTTTCGCATTTCACTTTAGCCCATTGCATATATTTGTCACATTATGCTTTCGTACTTTCAAAAAAAAAAGTCTATACAATAAATAAATAAAAGATTTTATTGAATGTTATTAGACCTCAATTCGATGTAAGATATTCAAATGCGATATAAGATATAAGATATGCGATGTAAGATATTCATAACCCGTCAGGGGCTGACTGCGATGTATTAAAACTAGTGGTAACCTGTGACACTCAGAGGTTCCGGTATCTGCATTTCCTTTTCCTCACACCTGGAGTTTCGGCTGCCTCTTTCTCGTCTAGAACTTTGACTGGTCTCAACATATGATAAGCATATTGTTCACTCTCACGACTCATTTACTATGTACTACATACTTATTTGGTATATATTCATTTTCTGTACTTATTTACTTTGTATAATTGTATTGTATTTTTATTACTATTAATATTATTATTATTATATTTCGGATTATATATTTTGTATTATTCTATTTTGTATTATTCTTTTTTGAAAATTTATAAAAACAATTCGAAATAATTTAAAAAAACAAGAGCACTGAGCCACTTTGCACATCAACAGGATTAACTTGTCCAAAGGATCGAACTGAAATAGTAGGTCCAATGGACAGAACCCGAAAAAATTAACTGGAATACAAACTAATCGTATCCAAATAAAATTCAGGAAAAAGAATAGTCTGAATTGAAACACTTCAGTATATTTAATAACTTCACTATGTTTATGAATCACAATTATGAAATATAAAACACAAAAATGAAGTTAAAATGTTGGACTGGTACTAACCACTCTGCAGGGTAAGGACTGCATATCGCGGGAGACACAGTCCAAACAAGTTTGGCCTACAAGAGACCTCAAAGTAGCCTCCAATGGAAACCTTATGACTCAGGACAGCACCCAGAGGATTGAAGCTACAGCAATCTCTGCTTTTACTTAGAAAACATTTATCAAATGGGAGTGAGTTTGGATGTAGACAAAAATCACCCCGAAGTGCAGCCTGCAAAATTAAGATCATACTTACCATCTGCTCTCGTGCGACAAAGTCCTGCAGCGGACGGTAGGGCGAAACGAACACTCAGCAAAGCTACCTGTTCTTAAGTGCACGGACTGTAGCAGAATCAATGATAGAGCAAGAATGCATGAGGCTTGGGTTTAAGCACAATCTGAGTGGGTCAACTTCAGAGATATGCAAGTTGAAGCCATGCCTTCTATAAAGATGATGATATATAATGTATACAACACCCCAGGTAGCTATGCAAGGAATGCAGGAGGGGGGGAATGAACGCATAAGACCTAATTAAGAGGCTGGAGAGAAAAAAATGAAAACATTGACTTGCTGTGCAAAAATCAATTTGCCTACTCAGTGAGAAAAAGGGGACTGAGGTATAGGAGCCGATGGTTTTGTTGGCATGATTGGGGCAGGGCATGACAAGCACCACACGTGCATCCAAAGATCTCAATTTTATTATCTTATGCCCTGCAAATATTGTCATCGCAGGTATCTATAGGAGGGGTAGCTGGAGGGCAAGAACAGTGAGATTACAAGCACTAGAGGGCACGACAGTAAAAGACAGGACTTCCTTTACTGACTTGGGATAACTTGAGAACTCCGCTTGATCTGTGCCGTCTGGAGCATCACACAGATAAGGAGGCATTGGCGGCAGCTGCATAAGGGGCCACAAGATAGGAGTACTAAGAAATGCTACTGTGGTCATTTGATCCTCGGTGGTGCTTAGTCCCAGTCCTTTTATTGTGGATGTAAACAGGTAATGCACAAGAAGAATTTAATAGTGCTAGAAAAAAAGGTAGGCACATTGCTATAAACAACACCATGAGGTACTGGGTGAACAGGCAAGAAGAGACATGATCTGGCTTTGGCGAATGTTATTAGGAAAGATTGTGAAGGAAGAAAGGGCTAGGGAGAGCTAAAGTGGGAGAGCCTACATAGAGGAGAGAAGAAAAAAGAGGTACAGTGAGCGAGGCAGAATTGTGGAGAGTTGGAAAGTTGGAAACACTGAGGTCATAAAAGCTAAAGCGTTTTATTTTCTTTCCCTTAAAGTACTTACACTGGGAGATGGTGTTCTGTGGCCCTGTTTCAGGTGCCCCTTGTTCTCATTTAGGGCTAGATATTGCAGCGTTGTGTGTATTACATAGTTCAGCTAAGCGAGTATGGTTTTATTTTTAAAATGAATGAATACAAAAATCATGTTTTTGACCTTCTTTCTCATTTAGCATATTAAACATATTTCCAGCCAAGTGTCAATTTTTAGGTCTGACCTAGAGACAGCTTATACATCTGCACATCCACAGTGGGCCTTTTGACCAGGCGTCTTCAGCCACTGGTCTGTTCATCATTATGCTTCGAGCCACCATAGCATTAAGCATGGGGGCAATGGACCAGCTAACTCACTTCCGCCATTGGCTCTCTTGCACTTTTAGTAAAGGCATTTTTCCTGGTCACCTGTACACATCCACTTAAAAATAAGTTCACTTCAGTGCCAAGGTTGGTGGGACAGGGCTTGTTTCTATCCTTTCTTTGTCCTTTGTTTATTTTTTGTCATCCTTTGTTTTCAAACTTTATTAACAGGTTACAGCAATTCAAAGCAAGTAGTACTATTTCTTTTTTGTAAACAGGTATCATATTTTCCTGTGACATGTACTAAAGCTAAAAAAGGTGTCTATACCTGTTCTAATTATGAGTGTGTGCTGGAAACCACCTTAAATTAAAAAAAATCATAATAAGAATATATATAGTCACTATGTTTAGGCAGAGGAATTTTGCTTGCAATAAAAAATAAAAAAAAGAACCCGTCTACAACCTTACAAAGGCCAGTTCTACTGGGTTTGCCAAAGCTTGTTTTATAATCAAAATAAGAATCACATTTTGTACCCATGATGGAATCAGGTGAACAAGCCATGCACACAAATGTCTTTCGCTGTCCTGAAGTGCCTGTGATTCCTTCAGCCGGAAGCTTGCTTAGTAGTGGTTATGGATGGGGGAATCAGAATGTAGCGGAACGGATGAGTTACAATTGCAGGTATAGAAGGATGTTGGGCTTTTCACGTTGGTGATTAGTGGACGCACGCTGACTGGATTATTCTTTAAAGCTTTTAGTTAATGTAGGGGCTGTTTCAGCATTTTGTGTGGAGGTGTATGATACAACAGCGAAGACTATGACTTCTAGCACACACTGAAATATCAGTAATCATATCACCATGATGGTATGTATCTCCAGGACTTCCACAAGCCTTGATCATCTCGTCAATATCCCCATTATTCTCAGTTAGGAAATTTCTTGAATTAAACCTGATGTGAATGGGAATCCATGCCGGGTGTTCCAGTATCCATAACACCTTCCCATGTTGTTATAGCTTATATCTTTGAACCAGAATTTAAGGGATCTTCATCTTGTCTTTGCCATGGCAAAGCACAGAATAATTCCAGCAGGTTTGTGACTGGATCATTTACTATCCTCTGCCCTGAAGCATTCAGGTCGATGGCGGGCCTTAAGAAAATGAAACAAATCTGCACTGGGCTGAACACTTTTCGGGCATCTGTCATATTGTTGACATTCTTAATTCATGGCCAAGTATGGCCACCAGAGTTTTGCAGTCGTGTTCATACCACTGCCCCCTGCTCCAAGGAGCCCTGCTGCCCAGTCACGCACCCCCTGCACTATATCCTATAGCGGACTGTCCAGAGCTTGCATCCTGCGTTGACCATGGAATCCCTACTGCCCCACTTCATACCAGAAGTAATGCAGGGAGTATTACAGTCATGATGTTCCTTATGTGACAAATCTGCTGCAGGAAATCATCACCTTCAGTGAGACAACTGGCTTACACTTTGCCCTGGTGAACTTCGCCCATGAAGAAGAGAAGGGTGGACACGAAAGGTCTAATTTGTTACCTATCCCTGCAATGTTGTTGATTTGTCCCAGTCTGTTTGACACACATACTGATAAGAAATCATACAGGCTGAACATTTGATACATAGCTCCAATCCACCGGTCACTTGTACTGGCGCTTTGTAATTATTTAAATAAAATAAATGCTGCAATTCAGCATTTGCACAGAAAGTAATTTGGCATTCAAGACTTCTGCATGTATCACCGATCCGATAAGTTAGCAACATTATATAAGTATGCAAACCACCATGTTAATAACATTCAAAAAATCTAGAAACCATTATATGTCAGCGATCTGGCCCGAACAGCATACTCTTGTCTGAGATTTAGCGCAGGATTAGACAATATCGTAGCTACCAGACTAAAGTGTAAAGCCTCCATTTGTATGGCACACAGCATAAAAACACACTTTCAGTGCATATAGCGGGGCTATATATCATACTTTGACACCCCAGAGTAGAACATCGTATTGTGGAAAGAGCAGCCTCAGACTTGATGTGGGCAGTAGATGAGCCCCAAAACTGACACACAAATCAAGCGCCCATATGTAAACCTCAGTTTCTTTCAGAAATCCCTTGTTCACCCTTCATAGCTTGGCAACAGGATGCCAATGAATTATAACGTTCTAAAGAAAGATTTTTTTAAAGTCCGTAAAAAACAATGGGAACTCCTTGTTCAATGTTGTACTATGATGCAAGATTGACTGGCACTTTGTCCGCAAGGAGTAAGGGTTGGGTTCGGTTAGTCGAAACTGTTCAGTAGGGCAAGTTTGGCTACTGTGGATGAAAACGTTTCCATGTGGCTAGACACAAACATTTCGTGGTTGTGTCGTAGCCTTGGACAAACTTGACATCTGAAGAGATTGAAGACAAGTTCCAAGTGCACTTGGCACATTGCACAGCCCTCCAGAAGTCAAAAGGTTAATATATTTTTTTCGTCTAATTCAAAAAAGCCAGGGGCTTTTCCATGCGAACCATCATATGTATAAGAGTGAAAAAAAGTTTTCTTCACACGTCTTAGAGGACAAAGCAAAAATCCGATTTTAAATCGACTGGCTGGTGTCCTCCAAGGCATTGTATTTGACTCTGTTTTTTCAGACTATCCATTATTCCCAGCCCAGGAGGTAGTTAGTTTTCAATAAGAGGAACTCCTGGACTGGACCTGAACACTCTTTCTCCTTGCAGTGTCACCACGAAACTAGCGTCGATGATCCTGAGAACAGGTTTTGGAGCCAGAATTCAAGGGTTAACTAAAGTCAGAATTCCACAGTCCTGTCGCAGGCAGTCAATAATGATTCTGTACAGGTCATATTCTGTTCTTGGACCACTCTACGTTCACCCACACCAGAGGTCTGTGAGTCCCCCTAAATCAAAGGTAAACATCCTAGTTCTTCCTACCATGGAATGAGGTGCTTGGAGATTTCTTCAGTCTCCTTCTAGGAAATGGAATCTTTATTGGGCTGTCCTGTTTCAAGACTTCCCCTTTCTTATGCCCAGTGATATTTAACATAAAGCGGAGCTGATCTGTTAGTCCCTCTGCACACCTGCGGGGCTCATTATGATGGCGGCGGGTATCAGTCCGCCTGCCATCATAACGGTGATGGGACCGCTGGCCAGATGTGTGGCGGTCTCACCAGTGCAATTAGTATGTGCCTCCCACCCGGCCTTTTACCATTGCGGGCGGTGCTGTTGGCTGCAGCACCATCCGCAATGGTAAAAGAGCATGCACAGCATTTCCCTGCACCACGTGGCAGGCACCACGTGGTGCCTGCCACGTGGTGCATGGAACTGCAGCAGGGTTCCCCCCCAGTGCACCCCCTCAGCCCTCCCCCACAGAGGGGGCCCGCAACTGGCTCCCAAAGCAAACCCCGCCAGCCTTTCCATGGCGGCATCGCCACCATGGGAAAGGCCGGTCTATTTCCATATCCTAATATGGCGGACGAAGCCTGCTAGTCACGGCCACCATATTAGTGGGCCTGCTCCTCCCTGCAGGCAATGGTAACAATTGCCACCGGCGGAAAAGTGGCGGACAGACTTCGCGTCCGCCGCGATACCCACCTCCATCCTAACATGGCGGTGGGTAATTCTTGTTACGATGACGGAACGATCGCCACCGCCGGCCCGGCGGTAGTAATTGTTCCGCTATCGTAATGAGACCCCTAGTTCTTGAATCAGTGACCTTCTGTCTCGGGTGAAAGTTGGACATGGAGAGAGGACTGTTGAGTAAGGAAGCCTATAGATCTTGGAAAATTGCAGTTAAATGGCTCAGTCACACAGTCGGACAGCAGCACATAGAAAGCTGCCTTGAAAACTATTTTTAAAATGGCAGTAAATTGGCCACATTTTGAAAAATATATTTGTCATGCTTAAATTGAAAAAACATTCATGTCAATGTGTTCTGGTCCCACATGCAAGAGGCAGACATCTCACTGTGACCCATTGTAAGAATTTGTATTTTTTCACCACTTGCAGTTTGTGGACACTTTACAGTGGAGTTACTGAAAAATCAAGTATGGTATTTCCAAAGTATTAGCATGTTCAAGGGAATGAGCACATGCTAGAAGAGCTGACCGGCTGCCTGTTAATGCACACAGATCCAAAATACCAAACTTTCTAATGTGTTGAACTCAATATTTTGAGTGGCGCTTCATAGTAGCCTTCATTGCTGTGAGCACTGTGATACTTTTATATTTCACATCTTTGCTGTGTTGGATATACATGTTGTGTCCTCTAGAGTGTTGAGTTGTAATTTGTTAGTTGTTAATTCTACTATGAACACATTCATACCCAGCTACCTGCAGTGCCTAATGTGTAAGTGCTGGGGCCAAAGGTTTGTCAGAAGCCTCCCAGCGCTGCTATCGAATGTCGGGGTTGCTGAATACCAAGGCTGCATAGTCTTGAAGTCACACCTCATGCCTCTTTAGTCCACCAACATACTTTCCCTACTCCTTTTTCTCACTCTTGCAGGTTCATTTTTATTGTTGCTCTCTCCCTTTGTCACTGTTTTCCCATCTTTCTCTTTCACATATTTTCCTCCTTTGCTGCTTTCTCTCATTTGTTTTGTTTCAAAGTTTAATGATTAATAATGAGTTCCAGTCCCCCCAAAAGTAGTTACGTGGGCCCGCCTTCAACTACTGGCTCAAATTGAGCACTAGCTACTATTTGCTACATGTATACTTTGTTGAACATATCTGTGGTGTTTGTTCCAATGTGCTATTCTGGGCACTATACAGTTTGTTGAGAGCATTGTAGACAGTGTTAGCACATAAGATAACATTTCTTAACTGTTACAAGTACTACTCAACATTGAATCGAAGGAGATGAACATGTTGCTTAGTTCTGCAGGACCGAACATGCAACATTTCAACCAGACGGATTAGACAGTCAAGGCAACAGTCCTTTATCAATTTGTGTACTGATGCCCACAAAGCAGTCTAACATATACCCAAGACAGGCACTCGGCATACCAACACAGTAGTAGCAGCATTTGTTCTGGTAGAATAAGCTGTCAGATCCTCTGGAGGCTGCTTATAGCCACTGTGTAGGAGAAAGTAATACAGAAGACTACCAATTGTGATATGGTCCGCTTCTGTACTACCCTGCCTTTCCTTGCTCTAGAAAACCCCACAAAGGACTGATCGTCCACCTGATGGTCATTGGTACGAATGATCTAAGAGTTCAGCACTCTTGATCGGTTGAATCGATGGAGTCTTTTGTCATCTTTCAAGGGATGAGGTGAAGCTAAGCATGTCAGAAAAGTGATAGCTTGTCTAAATAAAAAAAGGTGTGAATACAGTCAGCAGGAATTCTGATCTGCGACTTAACATCAATGTGTCAGAGGTAAAGATGGTATAAGTTGGCTGGACCAAAAGGGCCTAAAGCTTACTCACACAGCACTTGGACATTATTGCGACCACAAAGACCATTTTTAAGGTCAAGAAATGTAACAGACAACTGTGCATTCGCTTGAAAGGGATACAGGTCAGGCAAATGAGAAACAAATTTGAGTCCCACATAAAGGGTTTAGTCAGGAACCTATTCTGCAAAGATTTAAGAAATGGCATCACAACAGGGGATTTGAACAAGGACTGCTGATCCAGCAAAATCAAAAAGGGTGAGAAGGCCAAACAGATAACTGTAGGAAATGGATTATTATTTGGGGTGGACAACTGCCAGCCTCAATAAATAACCACAACTCTTGCATATCCAGTCCATCTGGGCTTCTTTGATGGTCCAGACCTCTTCTGTTCTTCCACAGGCCCAGATAATGTTCTGTCCAGATGCACTGGGGTGCCATATTTATACCTGGCCCTAGCTGGTGGGCAGAGGTGACCATTGAACACTCCCTAAACAAAGGAATAAAAGTTGTCAACCACTTTTTCAATAGTTCCTTTTTGCCTCACTGCAAACAGGCCCAAAACGCCATGCGTAAGGATACTTTCAAGATGGTAATAGACTTCAGTCACAGTACACTTGGGTTCTAGGGGTTGTACACATGTAGGGAAGTGCACTATGGTAGTCATTAGTATTCTTGCGCATCTAACACTAAAATCTTGTTAGAAGCAGGCACCATGCCCACAAAAGTATGGTAGGACAAAAGTAGGGCCCTTCAGCAACTAGACATAGTATAGAAAACACTGCCCTGGCACCCTGTTCTCTCCCATTCAAGTGTGCCAAAGTGTTACATGTGGCTCAACAGACCTGTCAGGCAGCTTTTGACACAGTGGTATCAACGAAATACCCAAACACTCACCCTGAATATTTTTATTGAGCTGAGAGGAGTTATCTCTGCCCATGCAAGTCAGCCTATTGGGTGCTCCTGGGAAGAATGTCACTCCACTTCCAGAGCTAAGCACAGATTAGGAGTTGCTGGAGAGTTAATGCAAATTATCCTCCAGTCAACTACAGACAAGGAAAAGATAACTTTTTAAATATTTACTTTTCCTTAATATTTCTTAAAAATCCGACTTCACCATTGCATTGGATTTTTAATAACTATTTAAACAGTGGTTTGTTTTTCCAGCGATTACTATTTCAGAGATCCAGTGTTAGTTTTTTAATCAGTACTATGATTTTCTACATAGGACAGCTAGGCCTGCCATATTGAATTAGGGCCTTGTCACTCTAGGGACATGGTAATATTACTTTTCTACATGTCCCACTTTTAAATATAATGTACCCTACATTGCCGGCTATATGGCATTGAAGTGGTGACTTAACATTTAAAAGGGAGGCATTTACTTGTAAAAAAGGCTTATTTTGACAGGTCGCACTCCAGATATTACACGCCAGCAGTCAAGCAACACAGGGTAGGCCTGTGTCCATGTTTGCACTGTAACCAACTGTAGTGAATAGCACAATAGTTCCTACAGTCCACAAGTGGCATTTAACCCACAAGTCCTAAGTACACTTTCTTACACCATATACTAGGGACTTACAAACAGGTTGAATGTGCCAATTTGGAATGATCCAATGTAACCATGTTTAAAGAGGGTACACAGGTACTGTACTCCTAGATAGCAGTGGTAAGGTGCACAGAGTTTTAAAGCCAGAAAAGGGCAGATTCCCTAAACAAATCTTTAACCATTCCCCCTGCAAGTCTTCTTGGGCCAAAGATAGAACTAAGCAGAACAAATATGACAGTTTGGCCAGTCACAGATCACCTTGCAGGTGCCACACCAAGCCACAAATGTATCCCATCGTACACTCATTTCTTAGAGGGGCATCCGACTGCAAGGATTATGTTGACTAAGGGAGGGAGATCAAGGGAGATCAACTGCCACCATTCAAATCTCTATGCATGGGGGGTGCATGTTGTGCAGACTTAGGTGCAGGACCATGCCTTGCTGCTGTGATTGAAGATCCTCCTGAAGTGGCAGCCTTATCAAATATCAGATGCTCAGGCGGAGAAGTTCTGGGTTCTGTGCTCTCTTGCTCTACTCCAGAGCCGCAAAGAGGACTTGGGCCAGTCATTGCTCTTCAAAACTGGGGGCATGGCAGGCAGTGGCAGGAAGGCATACAGGAATCTTGTGCCCTACTGTAGGTGGAATGCGTTTGAGAGACTTCTTGAGAGCTCCAGCACGCAAACATGTTGACAATGCACGTTCTCCGAAGTGGCCAGGGCTCTCCACACTGCTGAAAGACGCCCTGCATCACCTCGGAAAGCATCTGCTAATCATGGTACCCGAAGTGTCATCAGCTGAGTTCACCTGTCCTGGTGAATGAAGATCCTCCCAGGTGGTGTATGATCAGGTAAATGCCTCAATGATACTGCCATTACCAGAGGTGCAGAGACTCCTGGCACAGGGCAAAGGACCCCCATCCATCCCATTTGTTGTAATACCACATGTTGGTATTCTTGTCCATAAGAACCTCCACCAGCCTTTCCATGATGAATGGCAGGAAGGCTTTTAATGCCAAGCACAATTCCTCACAAAGTGAAATTGGGAAAATAGTGAGAAACCTGCAGTTAGATAGAATGCCTACCAGAAAGAGTGTTACAGAAGATAAGTAACTTGTTCTCCTCATGCATACTTCTAACCTCAAATTCCTCACCTTGTGAATAGATACCATAGAAGTAATTCCATGGTGTTGGGTCTGTGGAATTCCTCAGATCGAAAAGTCCTGCAGAGCTGAACATGCAAAATTCCTCTTCAATGTATGCAATGATGCCCACATAGCGCCTAAAAAATACCCAGGACAGGAACTCGGCATGCCAAAGCAGTGGTAGATGTGAAATTAGGCATCATGCAGGTCCAACTTTACCATCCAATCTCTAGGATCCAAGGAAAAAAAAACTGTGTCAGTGTGAGCATCTTAAATATATCCTTCCCCAGGAAGGTGTTGAGAGATTAAAGATCTAAAATAGAATGGACGCCTCTGTCCTTCAGTAAGTACAAGGAAGCAACAGGAATTACTTCCAGTTCCCACTTCAAAAGCTGGAACCCTCTATATAGCTCCTTTGGCTAAAATAGTCTCTATCCCTTTGCGCAAAATGGACAGGTAGGTGATCCTCCAATTGCTGCTCTGATAGAGCCAGCAAGTGCAGCGGTCAAAATGAAAAGGCAAGGAGTCGCCCCGTAGAACATTTTGAAGGGTACCCTTGGTGGATGTAATGTTTGGTCACCCTTGAAGGAAGTGGCTGACCCTGTCTCTATCTGGCTGACCTTGCCTCTTACCGGATGGCTGTGTGCTGCTAAGGGTGCACTAAATATGGTTTTTAATGCTTACCGGAGGGCAGTGGACTGGAACATATAAGGACACTGATGGCCTGGTCATTGTCTGTTGGGCATATGTATCCTGTGAACACAAGATGCATTCCATCCATGCACTCCTTTTCAAACTTTCATAAATTTGCGTGCAAATCTTTCTTTGATGTTTGATGATTCATTTATTTGTCAATGGTATTTTGTTCAAAACATATCATTGTATTCATGATTATTCAACATATTCCATGTCTCAGAATCATTTTTTCACGTTGTTAGTGTTGCCCAATGCATTTCAAGCGTAACGCCCTTCCTCAGGGGACTTCATAAACTCTAGAAACATTAATCATAAGTCACAATCAGTATCTAAATTAACTCTATATTGAAACACGCTTTTATATCAACATGTTACATAGGTGATACCCCACATGCTGTAATGAAACTAATAAAGTTCGTGAAAACAATCATAAGTGTATTTTATAAAAAATAGGGTGCTCATGTTAAGCTAGTGTGAAGACGAAAATAAAGACCCAATAACTGGGCACTGACCTTAATGCATGGAATTTTTCATTCACGATGTTTAGCTGCAACAAGGTAAATGAAATCTGGTTGTAAATACATTACGTGACACGAATGTCTCGTTTCTATGTCAAAAAAGATGCCCATGGTGTCTTACCGGGGTACTGGAACCGTGGAGTTTCCCTCGCTAATCTCGGCGTGCAGCGCTCTATACGGGAGCGCTCTATGGTATATAGGTCATTCGCTATGTGTTACCATGGTAACCGTACGTAAGCGGGAGGCGCTCTGTGTACTCTATGGTTGTGGACGGCGCTGAGACAACGGCGTGTGTTTACAAAAGTAAACAAGAAAAACTGACTATATCGCTCGGGTGCATATGGATGTGAATGTAAAAAGGAAAACGGACTATATCGCTACCCGGGAACTCGGGTGCATATGGATATGAATGTAAAAAAGTAAATAGGAAAACACACAAGTGGGGATGTATCAGTTAAGAAGTACTGTTCATACATGGTAAACATGTTGTATGTGCATAGCAAAACGTACGTAAAATGTCATATTTAACAAAATCCTGTAACTAATTCAGTCTTATAATACGAGCTGAAAAACATTGCATTTCAAAACTTGTCCACGTTATAAATAACAATGAAAATCCAATCTTTCGTTGAGCCCTTTCGGCTGGAGGGTGCATAAGTGGTCTATCCAGAAGGTTTCTCTGCGCAGTAAGTGGCTGTTGTTATCTCGGCCCGGCAGGGTTGCCACTTTTTCAAGTATGCAGAATTTGAGTTGGCTTACGTTGTGCTTTGCCTCATTAAAATGTACTGCTATGGTAGATTTGTCATTTTTTAGCCGAATGTTACTTTTATGTTCTACAATTCTGGTCTTTATTTTTCTTTGTGTTTTGCCTACGTATGAGAGTCCACAAGGGCATCTCAATAAGTAGATGACATTTGAGGTGTCGCATGTTCCAGATACCTTCAGTTTTATAGGCGAACCTTTTGTGGGGTGGTTTATAGTATTTCCTTTTATGATTGCGGAGCAATTACCACAGTTGTGGCATGGTAGAGTTCCTTTGTACGTGCCATGTTCTATTGTTTTCATTTCCTTTACCAATTCTTTCAAATTCTTTGTTCTTTCATACGCAAAGATTGGTTGGTGTCTGAATAAGTTTTTGAAATCCTCTTCAAGTGCGAGCATAGGCCAATGTGTTTTGATGGATTTTTTGATCATAGCACTGTTTGTAGAGTACTTAGATACAAATACAGATCTGCGTTCATCAATTTTTTCTTTGGGTTTTAATAGGTGATCTCTTTGTAGTATTTCAGCTCTCTGAGAAGCGGAATCCAAGATGGCTTGGGGGTATCCTCGTTTTCTGAATTTTTCCAACATGTCTTCTTTGTGTTTTTGATACAATTCCTTTGTGGATGCAATTCTTTTTATTCTTAGTGATTGTGAAAAGGGTAAATGCTGTTTGAGCGGGGTTTGGTGAAAACTTTTGAAATGGAGTAAATTGTTTCTGTCTGTTTTTTTTGGTGAATATGGATGTTGTTATGTTGCCATTTTTATTGGTTAGTTGTACATCCAAGAATGATAAGGACTCTTTGTCTATAGTGAAGGTGAATTGTATTCTTTCATCAATTTGGTTTAGTAGGTCCAATTCCTTAATTAGATTTGATTTGCTCCCTTTCCATAACACAAAGATATCATTGATGTATCTCTTGTAGAGGATTAGATTGCTGGCCCATTCTTCTTTGTTGAGTATATGGTCTAATTCATAGCGGTGCATGAACGTATTAGCATAGGTAGGCGCGGCACAATTGCCCATAGAAGTGCCCGACATTTGTATGTAGAAATGATTCTCCCATTCGAAATAGCTGTGGTATAGCGTAAAGTGTAGTAACTCCATTAGTAGTATCTTGAGTTTTACTGGTTTATTTTCATGTACGAGAAAACTTTCCACGGCAAATAAGCCTGAATCATGCGGTATGGATGTGTATAATGATTTCACGTCTATACTTGCCATAATCATATCTGTGGTGAAGTTGTTTTTTTCTGATTCCAAAATATTAAGAAAGTGTGTAGTATCCTTAATATAAGTTGAGCTATTTTGTACCATATTTTGAAAATGTTTATCCAAATATTTTCCAACTGGCTCATGAATGGATCCAACTGTAGATACAATGGGTCTTAATGGTGGTAATGTTTCATGTTTGTGAATCTTAGGTGTCATGTATATATACGGAGTTGCAGGATTGTTTTTTATAAGGTATTCTTTCTCTTTGAGACCTATAGTACCTTGGTCAACTGCATTCTGTATTATGTTGGTGAGAATTTTGATGAATTCTTTTGTAGGGTCTGAGTTAATACGTGTGTACATGTTAGAATCTTGGACATGTTTTTGTACATTTTCTTTGTAATAACTTGTGTCCATTATCACCAATGCTCCACCTTTGTCTGCTTGTCTTATCGTGATTTGTTGGTTATTCGCTAATTTTCTTAGGATTTGCTTTTCCTTTAGCGGCATGTTGGAGTGTTTTGATCTTGGTTTTTTGAATATTTCTTCAAGTTCCGTTAGTATAACTTTTTCAAACGCGTCCAGAACTTTGTGGCTCACTGGAGCTATGAATTTACTTTTGGATCTTAAACCCATGAGGGTGTTCTCTTGATTTTGTGTGGTAGTTGCTGTGGGTTCTATCACATTAGTGAAAAAGTGTCTTAGTCTTAATGATCTGAGAAATTTGTATACACAAACTTTTGTCTCCAGTAAGTTAGAATGGTATGTGGGAACGTATGAGGATCCTTTTTGTAATGTCTGTAATTCTTGATTGCTCATTTGGTACTGAGATATGTTTATGACAAGGCTTTCTGACTCCTTGTGCTTTTGGCAACTGGAGCGCTTTCTGTTTGTGCGTTTGCTCCTCCTGGTTCTATTTCCTGTCCAGTGCTTACCTCTAAAAAAGGTGCCGGTGTTTGTTGAACACTGGATGTACTGGCTGTTTGTTTGTCGGTTGTAGTACTTGATTGAGCAGTGCGTGGGTCTTTTGGTTGCCCTGGTTTAGGTCTCCTATTGTCCCAATGGGGACGTCTTTGTTGCGAATCGTCAGAAGATGTATCATCTGTGGATTTGTCAGTGTTAGGTCTCTGTTGTCGCCTTTTTGCGTATATCTCTGCCCATGAGTATACTTCTCCCAATCGGTAATCTGTTGTATCTCTTTTGAATTTTCTTAATTTCCTGTCATTTATTTCTTTGGTGTATTCATCCAGTTTTTTGTTGGTGTCTATCAGAATTTGATCCCATTCCTCCTTTGTTACTAATTTGTTTAATTCGTCTTTAGTTTGTGCGACTTCTTTTGTCAATTCCTCTATTAATTTTGCTAACTCTTCAATAATCAATAAGATTAAGTCCAATGAACATTTATTTAGGATAGCATGCCATCGTTCTGTGAACCTTGCGTTGTTCTTACATAATGTAGATTTTAAGGATATTCTCAAGCCTCGAGGTATTCTTTGTGCCTTGTGATACTTTATCAAAGTACTCGCATGAAGTTTTTGATTTACAATACGTTTTGATATGTACAAGAGTTGTTTCAAGTTTGTTTCTTTAGAGCTAATGCTTGGACTTATGTCTTCTGTTTCTTCTATGAGGGAGTAGATCCGACTAGTGTCATCTTCTGTAAATGCTAAAGTTTCTGCCCTTTGTTCTGTGGTATGTGCTATGTCTGCAAATTGCATTTCTGGTGGTGCCGGGAACCTTTTAGCTCAGAAGGTTATAAATGCAAATAATTTGTTATGGATCCCGCACTCCTAGGTAGTTGTTTTGAATTTGGTTATTCAACGAGTGTAGCACTGTCGTTGGTGCAATGGATGGTAATCTTGCTGGGCTTCCAAGATCAAGATATATCACCATAGAAATATGTATCCTGTGAACACAAGATGCATTCCATCCATGCACTCCTTTTCAAACTTTCATAAATTTGCGTGCAAATCTTTCTTTGATGTTTGATGATTCATTTATTTGTCAATGGTATTTTGTTCAAAACATATCATTGTATTCATGATTATTCAACATATTCCATGTCTCAGAAACATTTTTTCACGTTGTTAGTGTTGCCCAATGCATTTCAAGCGTAACGCCCTTCCTCAGGGGACTTCATAAACTCTAGAAACATTAATCATAAGTCACAATCAGTATCTAAATTAACTCTATATTGAAACACGCTTTTATATCAACATGTTACATAGGTGATACCCCACATGCTGTAATGAAACTAATAAAGTTCGTGAAAACAATCATAAGTGTATTTTATAAAAAATAGGGTGCTCATGTTAAGCTAGTGTGAAGACGAAAATAAAGACCCAATAACTGGGCACTGACCTTAATGCATGGAATTTTTCATTCACGATGTTTAGCTGCAACAAGGTAAATGAAATCTGGTTGTAAATACATTACGTGACACGAATGTCTCGTTTCTATGTCAAAAAAGATGCCCATGGTGTCTTACTGGGGTACTGGAACCGTGGAGTTTCCCTCGCTAATCTCGGCGTGCAGCGCTCTATACGGGAGCGCTCTATGGTATATAGGTCATTCGCTATGTGTTACCATGGTAACCGTACGTAAGCGGGAGGCGCTCTGTGTACTCTATGGTTGTGGACGGCGCTGAGACAACGGCGTGTGTTTACAAAAGTAAACAAGAAAAACGGACTATATCGCTCGGGTGCATATGGATGTGAATGTAAAAAGGAAAACGGACTATATCGCTACCCGGGAACTCGGGTGCATATGGATATGAATGTAAAAAAGTAAATAGGAAAACACACAAGTGGGGATGTATCAGTTAAGAAGTACTGTTCATACATGGTAAACATGTTGTATGTGCATAGCAAAACGTACGTAAAATGTCATATTTAACAAAATCCTGTAACTAATTCAGTCTTATAATACGAGCTGAAAAACATTGCATTTCAAAACTTGTCCACGTTATAAATAACAATGAAAATCCAATCTTTCGTTGAGCCCTTTCAGCTGGGGGGTGCATAAGTGGTCTATCCAGAAGGTTTCTCTGCGCAGTAAGTGGCTGTTGTTATCTCGGCCCGGCAGGGTTGCCACTTTTTCAAGTATGCAGAATTTGAGTTGGCTTACGTTGTGCTTTGCCTCATTAAAATGTACTGCTATGGTAGATTTGTCATTTTTTAGCCGAATGTTACTTTTATGTTCTACAATTCTGGTCTTTATTTTTCTTTGTGTTTTGCCTACGTATGAGAGTCCACAAGGGCATCTCAATAAGTAGATGACATTTGAGGTGTCGCATGTTCCAGATACCTTCAGTTTTATAGGCGAACCTTTTGTGGGGTGGTTTATAGTATTTCCTTTTATGATTGCGGAGCAATTACCACAGTTGTGGCATGGTAGAGTTCCTTTGTACGTGCCATGTTCTATTGTTTTCATTTCCTTTACCAATTCTTTCAAATTCTTTGTTCTTTCATACGCAAAGATTGGTTGGTGTCTGAATAAGTTTTTGAAATCCTCTTCAAGTGCGAGCATAGGCCAATGTGTTTTGATGGATTTTTTGATCATAGCACTGTTTGTAGAGTACTTAGATACAAATACAGATCTGCGTTCATCAATTTTTTCTTTGGGTTTTAATAGGTGATCTCTTTGTAGTATTTCAGCTCTCTGAGAAGCGGAATCCAAGATGGCTTGGGGGTATCCTCGTTTTCTGAATTTTTCCAACATGTCTTCTTTGTGTTTTTGATACAATTCCTTTGTGGATGCAATTCTTTTTATTCTTAGTAATTGTGAAAAGGGTAAATGCTGTTTGAGCGGGGTTTGGTGAAAACTTTTGAAATGGAGTAAATTGTTTCTGTCTGTTTTTTTGGTGAATATGGATGTTGTTATGTTGCCATTTTTATTGGTTAATTGTACATCCAAGAATGATAAGGACTCTTTGTCTATAGTGAAGGTGAATTGTATTCTTTCATCAATTTGGTTTAGTAGGTCCAATTCCTTAATTAGATTTGATTTGCTCCCTTTCCATAACACAAAGATATCATCGATGTATCTCTTGTAGAGGATTAGATTGCTGGCCCATTCTTCTTTGTTGAGTATATGGTCTAATTCATAGCGGTGCATGAACGTATTAGCATAGGTAGGCGCGGCACAATTGCCCATAGAAGTGCCCGACATTTGTATGTAGAAATGATTCTCCCATTCGAAATAGCTGTGGTATAGCGTAAAGTGTAGTAACTCCATTAGTAGTATCTTGAGTTTTTCTGGTTTATTTTCATGTACGAGAAAACTTTCCACGGCAAATAAGCCTGAATCATGCGGTATGGATGTGTATAATGATTTCACGTCTATACTTGCCATAATCATATCTGTGGTGAAGTTGTTTTTTTCTGAGTCCAAAATATGAAGAAAGTGTGTAGTATCCTTAATATAAGTTGAGCTATTTTGTACCTTATTTTGAAAATGTTTATCCAAATATTTTCCAACTGGCTCATGAATGGATCCAACTGTAGATACAATGGGTCTTAATGGTGGTAATGTTTCATGTTTGTGAATCTTAGGTGTCATGTATATATACGGAGTTGCAGGATTGTTTTTTATAAGGTATTCTTTCTCTTTGAGACCTATAGTACCTTGGTCAACTGCATTCTGTATTATGTTGGTGAGAATTTTGATGAATTCTTTTGTAGGGTCTGAGTTAATACGTGTGTACATGTTAGAATCTTGGACATGTTTTTGTACATTTTCTTTGTAATAACTTGTGTCCATTATCACCAATGCTCCACCTTTGTCTGCTTGTCTTATCGTGATTTGTTGGTTATTCGCTAATTTTCTTAGGATTTGCTTTTCCTTTAGCGGCATGTTGGAGTGTTTTGATCTTGGTTTTTTGAATATTTCTTCAAGTTCCGTTAGTATAACTTTTTCAAACGCGTCCAGAACTTTGTGGCTCACTGGAGCTATGAATTTACTTTTGGATCTTAAACCCATGAGGGTGTTCTCTTGATTTTGTGTGGTAGTTGCTGTGGGTTCTATCACATTAGTGAAAAAGTGTCTTAGTCTTAATGATCTGAGAAATTTGTATACACAAACTTTTGTCTCCAGTAAGTTAGAATGGTATGTGGGAACGTATGAGGATCCTTTTTGTAATGTCTGTAATTCTTGATTGCTCATTTGGTACTGAGATATGTTTATGACAAGGCTTTCTGACTCCTTGTGCTTTTGGCAACTGGAGCGCTTTCTGTTTGTGTGTTTGCTCCTCCTGGTTCTATTTCCTGTCCAGTGCTTACCTCTAAAAAAGGTGCCGGTGTTTGTTGAACACTGGATGTACTGGCTGTTTGTTTGTCGGTTGTAGTACTTGATTGAGCAGTGCGTGGGTCTTTTGGTTGCCCTGGTTTAGGTCTCCTATTGTCCCAATGGGGACGTCTTTGTTGCGAATCGTCAGAAGATGTATCATCTGTGGATTTGTCAGTGTTAGGTCTCTGTTGTTGCCTTTTTGCGTATATCTCTGCCCATGAGTATACTTCTCCCAATCGGTAATCTGTTGTATCTCTTTTGAATTTTCTTAATTTCCTGTCATTTATTTCTTTGGTGTATTCATCCAGTTTTTTGTTGGTGTCTATCAGAATTTGATCCCATTCCTCCTTTGTTACTAATTTGTTTAATTCGTCTTTAGTTTGTGCGACTTCTTTTGTCAACAACAAACAACAAAGACGTCCCCATTGGGACAATAGGAGACCTAAACCAGGGCAACCAAAAGACCCACGCACTGCTCAATCAAGTACTACAACCGACAAACAAACAGCCAGTACATCCAGTGTTCAACAAACACCGGCACCTTTTTTAGAGGTAAGCACTGGACAGGAAATAGAACCAGGAGGAGCAAACGCACAAACAGAAAGCGCTCCAGTTGCCAAAAGCACAAGGAGTCAGAAAGCCTTGTCATAAACATATCTCAGTACCAAATGAGCAATCAAGAATTACAGACATTACAAAAAGGATCCTCATACGTTCCCACATACCATTCTAACTTACTGGAGACAAAAGTTTGTGTATACAAATTTCTCAGATCATTAAGACTAAGACACTTTTTCACTAATGTGATAGAACCCACAGCAACTACCACACAAAATCAAGAGAACACCCTCATGGGTTTAAGATCCAAAAGTAAATTCATAGCTCCAGTGAGCCACAAAGTTCTGGACGCGTTTGAAAAAGTTATACTAACGGAACTTGAAGAAATATTCAAAAAACCAAGATCAAAACACTCCAACATGCCGCTAAAGGAAAAGCAAATCCTAAGAAAATTAGCGAATAACCAACAAATCACGATAAGACAAGCAGACAAAGGTGGAGCATTGGTGATAATGGACACAAGTTATTACAAAGAAAATGTACAAAAACATGTCCAAGATTCTAACATGTACACACGTATTAACTCAGACCCTACAAAAGAATTCATCAAAATTCTCACCAACATAATACAGAATGCAGTTGACCAAGGTACTATAGGTCTCAAAGAGAAAGAATACCTTATAAAAAACAATCCTGCAACTCCGTATATATACATGACACCTAAGATTCACAAACATGAAACATTACCACCATTAAGACCCATTGTATCTACAGTTGGATCCATTCATGAGCCAGTTGGAAAATATTTGGATAAACATTTTCAAAATATGGTACAAAATAGCTCAACTTATATTAAGGACACTACACACTTTCTTAATATTTTGGAATCAGAAAAAAACAACTTCACCACAGATATGATTATGGCAAGTATAGACGTGAAATCATTATACACATCCATACCGCATGATTCAGGCTTATTTGCCGTGGAAAGTTTTCTCGTACATGAAAATAAACCAGAAAAACTCAAGATACTACTAATGGAGTTACTACACTTTACGCTATACCACAGCTATTTCGAATGGGAGAATCATTTCTACATACAAATGTCGGGCACTTCTATGGGCAATTGTGCCGCGCCTACCTATGCTAATACGTTCATGCACCGCTATGAATTAGACCATATACTCAACAAAGAAGAATGGGCCAGCAATCTAATCCTCTACAAGAGATACATCGATGATATCTTTGTGTTATGGAAAGGGAGCAAATCAAATCTAATTAAGGAATTGGACCTACTAAACCAAATTGATGAAAGAATACAATTCACCTTCACTATAGACAAAGAGTCCTTATCATTCTTGGATGTACAACTAACCAATAAAAATGGCAACATAACAACATCCATATTCACCAAAAAAAACAGACAGAAACAATTTACTCCATTTCAAAAGTTTTCACCAAACCCCGCTCAAACAGCATTTACCCTTTTCACAATCACTAAGAATAAAAAGAATTGCATCCACAAAGGAATTGTATCAAAAACACAAAGAAGACATGTTGGAAAAATTCAGAAAACGAGGATACCCCCAAGCCATCTTGGATTCCGCTTCTCAGAGAGCTGAAATACTACAAAGAGATCACCTATTAAAACCCAAAGAAAAAATTGATGAACGCAGATCTGTATTTGTATCTAAGTACTCTACAAACAGTGCTATGATCAAAAAATCCATCAAAACACATTGGCCTATGCTCGCACTTGAAGAGGATTTCAAAAACTTATTCAGACACCAACCAATCTTTGCGTATGAAAGAACAAAGAATTTGAAAGAATTGGTAAAGGAAATGAAAACAATAGAACATGGCACGTACAAAGGAACTCTACCATGCCACAACTGTGGTAATTGCTCCGCAATCATAAAAGGAAATACTATAAACCACCCCACAAAAGGTTCGCCTATAAAACTGAAGGTATCTGGAACATGCGACACCTCAAATGTCATCTACTTATTGAGATGCCCTTGTGGACTCTCATACGTAGGCAAAACACAAAGAAAAATAAAGACCAGAATTGTAGAACATAAAAGTAACATTCGGCTAAAAAATGACAAATCTACCATAGCAGTACATTTTAATGAGGCAAAGCACAACGTAAGCCAACTCAAATTCTGCATACTTGAAAAAGTGGCAACCCTGCCGGGCCGAGATAACAACAGCCACTTACTGCGCAGAGAAACCTTCTGGATAGACCACTTATGCACCCTCCAGCCGAAAGGGCTCAACGAAAGATTGGATTTTCATTGTTATTTATAACGTGGACAAGTTTTGAAATGCAATGTTTTTCAGCTCGTATTATAAGACTGAATTAGTTACAGGATTTTGTTAAATATGACATTTTACGTACGTTTTGCTATGCACATACAACATGTTTACCATGTATGAATAGTACTTCTTAACTGATACATCCCCACTTGTGTGTTTTCCTATTTACTTTTTTACATTCATATCCATATGCACCCGAGTTCCCGGGTAGCGATATAGTCCGTTTTCCTTTTTACATTCACATCCATATGCACCCGAGCGATATAGTCCGTTTTTCTTGTTTACTTTTGTAAACACACGCCGTTGTCTCAGCGCCGTCCACAACCATAGAGTACACAGAGCGCCTCCCGCTTACGTACGGTTACCATGGTAACACATAGCGAATGACCTATATACCATAGAGCGCTCCCGTATAGAGCGCTGCACGCCGAGATTAGCGAGGGAAACTCCACGGTTCCAGTACCCCGGTAAGACACTATGGGCATCTTTTTTGACATAGAAACGAGACATTCGTGTCACGTAATGTATTTACAACCAGATTTCATTTACCTTGTTGCAGCTAAACATCGTGAATGAAAAATTCCATGCATTAAGGTCAGTGCCCAGTTATTGGGTCTTTATTTTCGTCTTCACACTAGCTTAACATGAGCACCCTATTTTTTATAAAATACACTTATGATTGTTTTCACGAACTTTATTAGTTTCATTACAGCATGTGGGGTATCACCTATGTAACATGTTGATATAAAAGCGTGTTTCAATATAGAGTTAATTTAGATACTGATTGTGACTTATGATTAATGTTTCTAGAGTTTATGAAGTCCCCTGAGGAAGGGCGTTACGCTTGAAATGCATTGGGCAACACTAACAACGTGAAAAAATGTTTCTGAGACATGGAATATGTTGAATAATCATGAATACAATGATATGTTTTGAACAAAATACCATTGACAAATAAATGAATCATCAAACATCAAAGAAAGATTTGCACGCAAATTTATGAAAGTTTGAAAAGGAGTGCATGGATGGAATGCATCTTGTGTTCACAGGATACATATTTCTATGGTGATATATCTTGATCTTGGAAGCCCAGCAAGATTACCATCCATTGCACCAACGACAGTGCTACACTCGTTGAATAACCAAATTCAAAACAACTACCTAGGAGTGCGGGATCCATAACAAATTATTTGCATTTATAACCTTCTGAGCTAAAAGGTTCCCGGCACCACCAGAAATGCAATTTGCAGACATAGCACATACCACAGAACAAAGGGCAGAAACTTTAGCATTTACAGAAGATGACACTAGTCGGATCTACTCCCTCATAGAAGAAACAGAAGACATAAGTCCAAGCATTGGCTCTAAAGAAACAAAGTTGAAACAACTCTTGTACATATCAAAACGTATTGTAAATCAAAAACTTCATGCGAGTACTTTGATAAAGTATCACAAGGCACAAAGAATACCTCGAGGCTTGAGAATATCCTTAAAATCTACATTATGTAAGAACAACGCAAGGTTCACAGAACGATGGCATGCTATCCTAAATAAATGTTCATTGGACTTAATCTTATTGATTATTGAAGAGTTAGCGAAATTAATAGAGGAATTGACAAAAGAAGTCGCACAAACTAAAGACGAATTAAACAAATTAGTAACAAAGGAGGAATGGGATCAAATTCTGATAGACACCAACAAAAAACTGGATGAATACACCAAAGAAATAAATGACAGGAAATTAAGAAAATTCAAAAGAGATACAACAGATTACCGATTGGGAGAAGTATACTCATGGGCAGAGATATACGCAAAAAGGCGACAACAGAGACCTAACACTGACAAATCCACAGATGATACATCTTCTGACGATTCGCAACAAAGACGTCCCCATTGGGACAATAGGAGACCTAAACCAGGGCAACCAAAAGACCCACGCACTGCTCAATCAAGTACTACAACCGACAAACAAACAGCCAGTACATCCAGTGTTCAACAAACACCGGCACCTTTTTTAGAGGTAAGCACTGGACAGGAAATAGAACCAGGAGGAGCAAACGCACAAACAGAAAGCGCTCCAGTTGCCAAAAGCACAAGGAGTCAGAAAGCCTTGTCATAAACATATCTCAGTACCAAATGAGCAATCAAGAATTACAGACATTACAAAAAGGATCCTCATACGTTCCCACATACCATTCTAACTTACTGGAGACAAAAGTTTGTGTATACAAATTTCTCAGATCATTAAGACTAAGACACTTTTTCACTAATGTGATAGAACCCACAGCAACTACCACACAAAATCAAGAGAACACCCTCATGGGTTTAAGATCCAAAAGTAAATTCATAGCTCCAGTGAGCCACAAAGTTCTGGACGCGTTTGAAAAAGTTATACTAACGGAACTTGAAGAAATATTCAAAAAACCAAGATCAAAACACTCCAACATGCCGCTAAAGGAAAAGCAAATCCTAAGAAAATTAGCGAATAACCAACAAATCACGATAAGACAAGCAGACAAAGGTGGAGCATTGGTGATAATGGACACAAGTTATTACAAAGAAAATGTACAAAAACATGTCCAAGATTCTAACATGTACACACGTATTAACTCAGACCCTACAAAAGAATTCATCAAAATTCTCACCAACATAATACAGAATGCAGTTGACCAAGGTACTATAGGTCTCAAAGAGAAAGAATACCTTATAAAAAACAATCCTGCAACTCCGTATATATACATGACACCTAAGATTCACAAACATGAAACATTACCACCATTAAGACCCATTGTATCTACAGTTGGATCCATTCATGAGCCAGTTGGAAAATATTTGGATAAACATTTTCAAAATATGGTACAAAATAGCTCAACTTATATTAAGGATACTACACACTTTCTTAATATTTTGGAATCAGAAAAAAACAACTTCACCACAGATATGATTATGGCAAGTATAGACGTGAAATCATTATACACATCCATACCGCATGATTCAGGCTTATTTGCCGTGGAAAGTTTTCTCGTACATGAAAATAAACCAGAAAAACTCAAGATACTACTAATGGAGTTACTACACTTTACGCTATACCACAGCTATTTCGAATGGGAGAATCATTTCTACATACAAATGTCGGGCACTTCTATGGGCAATTGTGCCGCGCCTACCTATGCTAATACGTTCATGCACCGCTATGAATTAGACCATATACTCAACAAAGAAGAATGGGCCAGCAATCTAATCCTCTACAAGAGATACATCGATGATATCTTTGTGTTATGGAAAGGGAGCAAATCAAATCTAATTAAGGAATTGGACCTACTAAACCAAATTGATGAAAGAATACAATTCACCTTCACTATAGACAAAGAGTCCTTATCATTCTTGGATGTACAACTAACCAATAAAAATGGCAACATAACAACATCCATATTCACCAAAAAAACAGACAGAAACAATTTACTCCATTTCAAAAGTTTTCACCAAACCCCGCTCAAACAGCATTTACCCTTTTCACAATCACTAAGAATAAAAAGAATTGCATCCACAAAGGAATTGTATCAAAAACACAAAGAAGACATGTTGGAAAAATTCAGAAAACGAGGATACCCCCAAGCCATCTTGGATTCCGCTTCTCAGAGAGCTGAAATACTACAAAGAGATCACCTATTAAAACCCAAAGAAAAAATTGATGAACGCAGATCTGTATTTGTATCTAAGTACTCTACAAACAGTGCTATGATCAAAAAATCCATCAAAACACATTGGCCTATGCTCGCACTTGAAGAGGATTTCAAAAACTTATTCAGACACCAACCAATCTTTGCGTATGAAAGAACAAAGAATTTGAAAGAATTGGTAAAGGAAATGAAAACAATAGAACATGGCACGTACAAAGGAACTCTACCATGCCACAACTGTGGTAATTGCTCCGCAATCATAAAAGGAAATACTATAAACCACCCCACAAAAGGTTCGCCTATAAAACTGAAGGTATCTGGAACATGCGACACCTCAAATGTCATCTACTTATTGAGATGCCCTTGTGGACTCTCATACGTAGGCAAAACACAAAGAAAAATAAAGACCAGAATTGTAGAACATAAAAGTAACATTCGGCTAAAAAATGACAAATCTACCATAGCAGTACATTTTAATGAGGCAAAGCACAACGTAAGCCAACTCAAATTCTGCATACTTGAAAAAGTGGCAACCCTGCCGGGCCGAGATAACAACAGCCACTTACTGCGCAGAGAAACCTTCTGGATAGACCACTTATGCACCCTCCAGCCGAAAGGGCTCAACGAAAGATTGGATTTTCATTGTTATTTATAACGTGGACAAGTTTTGAAATGCAATGTTTTTCAGCTCGTATTATAAGACTGAATTAGTTACAGGATTTTGTTAAATATGACATTTTACGTACGTTTTGCTATGCACATACAACATGTTTACCATGTATGAACAGTACTTCTTAACTGATACATCCCCACTTGTGTGTTTTCCTATTTACTTTTTTACATTCATATCCATATGCACCCGAGTTCCCGGGTAGCGATATAGTCCGTTTTCCTTTTTACATTCACATCCATATGCACCCGAGCGATATAGTCCGTTTTTCTTGTTTACTTTTGTAAACACACGCCGTTGTCTCAGCGCCGTCCACAACCATAGAGTACACAGAGCGCCTCCCGCTTACGTACGGTTACCATGGTAACACATAGCGAATGACCTATATACCATAGAGCGCTCCCGTATAGAGCGCTGCACGCCGAGATTAGCGAGGGAAACTCCACGGTTCCAGTACCCCGGTAAGACACTATGGGCATCTTTTTTGACATAGAAACGAGACATTCGTGTCACGTAATGTATTTACAACCAGATTTCATTTACCTTGTTGCAGCTAAACATCGTGAATGAAAAATTCCATGCATTAAGGTCAGTGCCCAGTTATTGGGTCTTTATTTTCGTCTTCACACTAGCTTAACATGAGCACCCTATTTTTTATAAAATACACTTATGATTGTTTTCACGAACTTGATTAGTTTCATTACAGCATGTGGGGTATCACCTATGTAACATGTTGATATAAAAGCGTGTTTCAATATAGAGTTAATTTAGATACTGATTGTGACTTATGATTAATGTTTCTAGAGTTTATGAAGTCCCCTGAGGAAGGCGTTACGCTTGAAATGCATTGGGCAACACTAACAACGTGAAAAAATGTTTCTGAGACATGGAATATGTTGAATAATCATGAATACAATGATATGTTTTGAACAAAATACCATTGACAAATAAATGAATCATCAAACATCAAAGAAAGATTTGCACGCAAATTTATGAAAGTTTGAAAAGGAGTGCATGGATGGAATGCATCTTGTGTTCACAGGATACATATTTCTATGGTGATATATCTTGATCTTGGAAGCCCAGCAAGATTACCATCCATTGCACCAACGACAGTGCTACACTCGTTGAATAACCAAATTCAAAACAACTACCTAGGAGTGCGGGATCCATAACAAATTATTTGCATTGTCTGTTGGGCCCATGTCCCCAAACCTGGAAGGGTCGGGATGCCTGTTGTGCGGGTAGCAGGGTCTGATGCTCAGCTACACCAAGTCCCTGGCATATCACCATAAATTGTGAAACTGTTGGGGGATTACTGGACTGCTGCAGAAAGGCCCATAGAGCATGCTGAATGCAGGGTCTCTTTAAATTGCTATAGGGCAGTCTGCCTTCTCACCGAACAGGTGGGACCCGTAGAAACGCATACCTGGACGTTCCCAGTGAAGCCTGTGTATCTCATCCATGTGTGATCCTTGAACATCACACTTGTTCCAACGGCCCTTATTAGACCATCAATGATGTCTAGGTCCAAGCAGATGGCAAATTTGGCCGCATCCAAGTCTGTACCAAGAACTTCTGTAAGTCGTTAAGAGACTCCGGGCAAGATCTCGCCCAGCATGTCCAAGATTGTGTGGGAGCAAAATCCAAGGAGGCAGCTGGCATTGACCAACCAATAGCAAGGCTGACTGATGGGAGCATTCTTTTGCCAAATGTTTCCACACAATTGAGAACCTCAATCAGAGGAGTAGTTGGAAAGGCGTTTGGGTTGACTCTGCTGGTCTCTTGGTCAGCGCCTGTATTACCAAATTTCCATGAGTTGGATACCGAGATAAAAAAGTCAGGGTCACCTGGAGCTGGTCTATGTTGATGTGCAACCTGTTGATTGACCAGAGAGCCAGAACCTGGCTTTGCCCATGTATCTATGAGTGTATCAGTGAGGGTCTCATTGAAAAGTAGAAGAGGTTTGGTCGATGAGGGCCAATCTGATTGACCTCAGTGAGTACACTGGTGTTTTATCTCTATAGTGGGGAGGTGGAGATCAAGGGCTTCAGCAGCTCCTCTAATGAATGTTGCAAAAGTGTGGTTTCTTCCGCTGTTGATCTGGGTGGGAACCAGCCCACTATCAGGCGAGGTATCTAGCTCACCTGCATTCTGTAGGTCTATATACCAGCTGTCCTCATTACAGAGCGGAGAAAGTTTGTCCCCATCACCCCCATTGTGGTCAACATAGGGTTAAATATGGTGAGAGTCTGAACCACAAAGTTTGATATAGTGTTTGTGTACGACTGAAGGAAAATGGAATGTTGTCAAAATCAAGGGGATTGCGTGCTTTGAAAAGAGGCTTCAGTTGGCTTAAATATCATAAAGCATGATTTTAGGCTTTTTACTAAATTCTAGATGCAAGGCTGCCTATTTCAAAGTGAGTGGTATGATCCCATGCCCTAGCGGCCGGATAGGAAAAAGACCGGTCACTGACCGTAGCTTTATAGATGAGGGGAATTTTAAGCATTCAGGACTTGATCACGCATATATTTTGCCCAAGATTGTGTGCAGGGTCTAGAGTGATTTGCATATGGCTGGGTGCAAATTAAGGTGGCATGGCTTGAAAAAATGAAGGACTGGGATACAACCTGATTCATTACCAGTGGCTGAGATCAAATCAAACATTACATCCATCACCTTTTTGTATAATTCAATAAGACTACAACAACTACTTGAGCTGAAATGATTTAGCATCTAATTTTACTTCCACACTCTTCCCACATTGGCTGCCGGATTGGGGGGCATGGCGCAACGCAGACAGCCAAAAATGGACAACCTAGGGAAGGGGGTTTCCTCCAACTACTAAGTTTTGGCAGAGTTCAATTTTAGAAAGTTCCTAATTCATTCAAGATTTCAAATTTACCAAGGATGAGCGGAGGTTTGGGCCAAGTAAGGAGGGCTATTATGGCTGAAGAGTAGAGTGTGTGCTGCCTGCATATTTCTAAAATTGCAGGCAGACGGATCAGATCAAGGAGGTAAGACGCTGATCATTAATGGTAATCAGAGAGGGAAAAAGATAAAGCACTGCAGTAAACCACATAATGTGATTCATTTTGAGATGTGTGGCTACTTAGAATACTTTGTGATCGACTGCTCAAGTAAGATGCAAATCAATGTAATTAAAATAGCTGAAAGTTCTTCGTCTAGGATGGTCGAAAGAGTAAAATTCTACCAATAGATCTAACAATATGAGTGTATTTGCACTGCTGACAACTACTGAACTACAGATATCATCCATTGCCACCATCAGAGTCTCGGTACATTGACCTGGTAGGAAGCCTAGCATGACATCATTCACAATATTATTAGCAGGGTAAGAACAGGGTTAAGTGGCAACCTGCTGCTCCATGAATTTGCCTACTGCAAAATGAGTGTGAAGGATCTTAAATTAGGAGCAGAAGTAGGGTGTCAGCTCAAATTCTTTAGCAGAGGTCTCTATGTATCTTGATTGAGAGTGGTTGGCACAAGGGCAGCCGTAAAGAGGTAAGGGAGACTTCAATAAGGAAATTAAGGGACCTGGCCAGTACAGGTGCAAGCAGTTGGAAAATTCTAATAGCCAATGAATCAAGGGGGACACAATTTATATTGTTCGATTAGAGCATGAACTTGAAAAGGACACAGAAGCTCAATATGATCCTACGTGGTTGGCCCAATATGGTTAAGGGACTGTGACGGAGGAGCGCTCAGCAGTTATGAATTTTCTAGAAGCTCTTGTTATTGAAAAATGTTGCTAGATGTTCACAAAACTCTTGAGAAAGAGTGACAGTGCACCACACTCAAAGACTGATTAAGAATTTTAGTCTAGAGTTTAGTGGAAGCAAAGCTCTCACCGACTTTCATAGCATGTTTCAGCATTGGGCATGCTTCTACACCCCTTGTACTGTGGTGTATAGGGGTGGAGTATGGTTATATATTTTAAACTCAATATCAGATATAGGGATCCAGTCATGATTAGTTAAAACTACCTTCAGGAATGCCCAATCGATTTGATTTTTACATACAGAGTCCTTACATAGGATTTAAAATATGTGAATGGTCTCAGGATATTATCACCTTTCCATCACACAGTTTTTCGTGAAAATGTTTTGGACATTTACTATTGTGTCACTAAGGGTCAACGGCCTTCATCAGGACTAAAAGATTTGCTTGTCTTTACCTCTTTCACTGAGTCTGTCTTCATACAGATTCAAAAAAGGTTTTAGTTATACACCATACATAAACCTTACTTTCAGTATTTTTTTTTTTTACCATGAGACTTTCTCTGTAAAAAAAGGATCATTATGATTAGACTTTCAGTGCAAAGCAGAACGTACATATACCCGACCATATAAAAAAGTAGCTTGGTTTTTCAAAGTTCACACAATATTGTTAGTTAAAAATTCAAGTTAAAAATGAGATGCGCTGGGGGCGTGGCTTGAAGGGCGAAGATGGCGGACGTGGCTCTGTAGAGCTCCCGCCGGCCCGACCTTAATCCTTGTGCACTTATCCTTCCCCAAACCCGTGTTAGCCATCTACACATCGGCGGAGGCTGCTGGAGCTGGGGGGCACCCTCCGGTGGTGCTTTTGTGTCACCCGATCGCCAACGAGGGTCCCTGTCTGCGGCGAAGCCTGCTGGGCCTACTGACCACAAGTGAGGCCGGGGCCTCGATTTTGGTGGGACCCGGGCTGCAGGCGCCGGACCTCGGGCGCAGATCATCGGCGGGTCCAGGGGCTCCGGAGGACACTTCCGCTGCGGAGCGAGGTGCAGACGGGGCATTATTCTGCCAGGTGCCGCTATATGAACACAGCTGGGGGCCGCACGGAGGGGGCACTGCTGAAGGGCCCTGTGGATCCCGGTATCGTCTGGACAACTGAGGTCAGTGTGGCGGCGGATTGAGGGCCTCGGCACCGCGTTCAATCTTGTTGCGGTGAGCCCCGTGTGGTGCCCTGTGAGGTGGTTGGCCCGGAGCCCTGACCCGCGCCACCGTTGGGGGCGCCTCGTCCCCCCCGCTTTGAGGACAGTGCAGCCCGTGCTGTTTCGGCGCCTACTCAGACCCGGGAGAGGGGGCCCGGTCCGGGTGCCAGGCTGTACTCGCTGCCCGCGGAGGTGGGGTGCTCAGTACCCGCGGGATACCGGAGGGGCCCCGTGACAGTGAAGAGCCGGACCGGCTGCCCCATTTGCTACTGGGGGCTCTGGACACTGTTAGGAGCCGTTGGCTGTGGACGGGGGCCGCTGTGGAGGTAGGCAGATCCGGTGAGGAGTCCCAGGTCCCTGGCCTTACCCTGAGTGGCGGCTGGTCTGAGGCGTCGGAGGAGGGGAGACTGCCGGGACACGGAGAGGCCCCATACAACTACCCGAACAATGACCAGAGGTGGAGGCGGCACGGGCTCCGCCAAGCAGGGGCCGATTGATAAGTTCACCGGGCCCAGTGGAGGGTCGGGGGCTGCCGGGGGGGGCCAGAATGCCGGGCCAGACAACGCGGCGCTAATGGCGGCCATCACACAATCCAGGGACATGTTAGATGCCAAGATTGGTGCGGTGGGGGCCGATGTCATGCTCCTGCGCCAAGACCTTCGCAACGCTGTCGCCCGCATCACGGAAACCGAGACCAGGATCACAGGAGTGGAAGGTGATGTCGGTGAGCTGAAACGGAAGGTGGTGGAGATGGAGAGAATCCAGAAGGGACTGGCCCTTCGTGTGGAGGACGCGGAAGGGCGCGCAAGACGAAATAACCTGCGTTTCGTGGGCTTTCCGGAAGATTGCGAGAAAGGGCCCATGGACGCCTTCCTGACGGAGTGGCTGGAGAGCTGGCTCCCCCCGGACGCTTTGTCGCGCTGCTTCGTGGTGGAGCGAGCCCATCGGGCGTTGACGCAGAAGCCGCCGGCGGGGGAAAGGCCTCGGCCGGTCATTGCGAAAATCCTTAACTTCCACGACAGGGACACTATCCTCCGGGAGGCAAGGGCCAAAGAGACATTGCTGTTCGACAACCACAGAATCATGATTTTCCCGGATTACACCAGACTGGTACAGCAGCAGCGGCACTCCTTCCTAGCTGCGAAGGCTAAGCTGCGCGGCCTGAAGATCCAGTACTCATTACTTTATCCAGCCCGGCTTCGTGTGGTCTTCAACTCTAAAACGCATTTCTTCGACTCCCCGGAGGACGTTTTCAAGTGGACGGACGAGACGGTCAGAATTCGCCCGAACCCCCAGCCGGGTCTGAGTTCTGGGCCATCGCGTGGATCATCTCAGGAGCGGAACGATTCCGCCGGAAGGGGTAAACGATCTCGGAAGTCCCGCTCACGACGGCGTTCCCTGTCCAGGGGTGGCCCGCTGAGCGAGACGCAGCCTGATACCGACCAATCCGGAAAAGAAAACTGACTATAGTGGGCATTCATCTTTCACTGCTTTGCCCGGCTCCACCGATGGATTCTGTTGGGGGCCCTGTCCGGAGACTAGAACGGCGAAGCGGACGACGACCGGTGCAGTATGACCTGGGCCATGGTGGGGCTTGAGGGCCTCCTGATGGGTGGCGTCTGACTTTCATGCTCCTCATGTGCTTTGGATGCTTGGTACATTGGGGTTTGGGGTGCTTTCTTATGGGCTGCCTGATCCTCCCGCGACTGGGGGGTGGCCCTAAGGGAACGGCTCTGATAGTTGGGGGGGGGTATTGTTGGGATCCATTGGTATGGTGGGTTTTAGGCGCTCTGTTTTGGGTCTGAAACTCCCCATGCCGCGACAGGTACTTCAATGTTTTATGAGGTATAGGGTTGGGGGGTGGGGAAGTTGGCTGTTCGGGGGACGGGGCGGGTGGTTTGGGACTGGGGGGGTGGTGGGCGTTCTTCAGGGGGTGCACGTGAATGTTGCTGATTTGGCTTGTATGGTATGGGTGGCCTGGACTGGGCTCTGGAGCCCTCAGAGACTTGCTAACTGTGACTATGGCTGACACTTCAGGGCAAGAACTTCCTAATGACTCTATGCGCATAGTGAGCTGGAATGTCCGGGGAATGTTGGACAAAATAAAACGTGGGGCGGTGCTGCGCTGGGGTAAACGACACGCAGCAGATGTGATGCTCCTTCAAGAAACTCACATGTTAGGCACAAAGACCCTAAGCTTGCAGAGATTTGGATTCCACCAGGTGTTCCATGCTGGGTTCTCCAGGGGCTCGAGGGGGGTGGCTATCCTCATCCATAGGCGGCTGTCCTACACGCACGAGCATCACTGGCTCGATCCTCAGGGTCGGTATGTGTTTGTGAAGGGGACGATTGGCTCGGAGCCGGTGGTGTTTGGCTGTGTGTATGCCCCCCCCCCCTCTGCAGTGGTCCCTGGCGGAGAAACTGTTTGACATATGGGCTGAGATCCCCGACTCCCTGGCTGTGATCGGTGGCGACTGGAATGATGTGGTGGATGTGGGCCTAGACAGGCAGAGTGCGGGAGGGTTGGCGGTAGCTGCTTCCCCTACGAAGCTGAAAGCAATGATTGATGGACTGGGTTGGGCGGATGCCTGGAGACACTTGCATGCCAGAGCGCGTGAATACACATATGTATTGGCTGTGCACGGCTCCTTCTCCCGGCTGGACTGTGTGTTCGTGCCAGGGGCCTTCCTGGACAGGGTGAAGGGAGCTGCGATTAGGCCTCGGGGGCTGTCGGATCACTCCCCTGTTGCGGTGCAGGTCGACTTGCGCAAGTCCCGCCGGCCGTTTCGGTGGAGGATGTCCTCGTGGCACCTACAGCGAGTGGAATACACACAGCATATGCGTGGTGCGATCGCCCATTACTGGCAGGAGAATTTAACGGAGGGAGTTGACGCGGTGACTGTGTGGGAAGCCATGAAGCCCGCTATACGAGGCATAGACATTGCTTGGTGTGCAGCGACCCGTCGCGCTCGCCAGGAGACCATTGCTGCGGCGGCTGACCGGGTGGACGTTTTAGAGGGACAGTGCCGGGGAGGGGGAGATGACCAGGCGGTACGACTGCTTCTGCAGGCGCAGCACTCCTACGCCTCGGTACTGTTGGACGAAGCTCGCCAAGCGTGGCTAGCCACGCGGAGCAGGGTCTACCAATGGGGGGATAAATCCTGCACCATGCTCCATAGGCTCTGCCAACACACATTACAACCGATCACCTTACCTGGCCTTACTGACGAAGAGGGGAACGCGATAACTGACCCTGGGACCTTAGCGGCGAGCTTTGCGCGATACTATGCAACGCAGTATGCCCCTCGTGAGGGTCTCCAACCGGAGGCGATCGCTGAGTTCCTTGTGGAGGTTCCCCCCCGGACGGTCTCGGACGAGGCGCGGGAGGCCCTTGACCTCCCCCTGACGGCGGAGGAACTGGGGGACGCGCTGGGCCAGCTTAATGTGGGCAAGGCGCCGGGACCGAGTGGGTTTCCCAGCGAATTTTATAAGAAATTCCACCTGCAGCTTGGGCCACACTATAGACGAGCATTGGAGCTGGCGCGGGAGCGGGGCAGCCTGCCGCCGGACTGGCGTCAGGCCGAAATCGTGGTTTTTCAGAAGCCAGGTAGGCCCCCCGATAGTCACGAATCCTATCGCCCCATTTCCTTGATCAACTTTGAGGCCAAACTGCTAGCCAAGGCCCTGGCTAACCGTCTGCTCCCGTACATTGCAGATCTGGTGCACCCGGATCAGGCAGGCTTCATGCCGCACCGGGCGACGCGACACAATATTAGGCGTGCGCAGGCGGCGGTGGACGCAGTGGGGGCGACCGGGGATCGGGCGGCTTTGCTCCTAGCAGACATTGATAGGGCGTTCGACTCAGTCAGTTGGACTTACCTCTTTGCCCTTCTACCGCTTCTCAACTTGGGGCCGGTATTCGTCTCCTACGTGAGGCTGCTGTATACAAATATTACCGCCTCGGTGCGCATCTCTGGAGCGATCTCAGAGAAGTTCCCGATCGCTAGGGGTACCCGACAGGGTTGCCCCCTCTCCCCCTACCTCTTCGCTCTGGCCATGGAGCCACTGGCCGCAAGGGTGCGCCTCGATGCCCAATATCGTGGCTTTGTGTGGGGAACAGGCTTCACAGACCGCATTGCATTATATGCGGATGATGTCCTTTTCTTTATGACCGATCTTCCACGCTCTGGCCCCCGGATACTAGATATGATGCGAGTGTTCGGAGAGGCTTCGGGACTTCATCTCAACCCACGTAAATCGACCTTATGGGTCCTGGGCGACGAGCCAGAGACGTACCCTTGGGCCTCGGCCTTACAGGTAGCGGTCGGCGGCCTGAAATATCTAGGTGTCTTCCTATCGGAGTCTGCTGTGGTCGCGTGGGAGCGCAACGTGCTGCCGGTGTGGGATAAGGTCCAATCGGATGTCAAGGTCTGGTCTCGCATGCCCCTCAATATATATGGCAGATCTGCCATCTTTAAGATGGTTGCCCTGCCCCGGCTCCTTTACCAACTACAGAACCACCCGTACAAGATCGACCCGCAGTGGTTCCGTCGCGTAAACTCCACACTTGGCCGGTTTCTGTGGGCGGGGGGTGCCTCTAGAGTAGCGCTGCGGACATGCTTCCTTTCCACCTATTGCGGCGGTCTGGCAACCTCTGATCTCCTTTCATACTACCAGGCTTCCCATCTACTGGTACTCAACGAGTGGTGGTATGGCGACCACAGCGACCCAGCGTACGCGTTGGAACACTTTTTAATGGGCAATGCCACGCTGCATACTCTGTTGTACTCGGCAAGACGGAGAAGGATGCTGCCGCGGGTCACCCAGGTGGTGTTCGCGATTTGGAGGCAGGCACTGCGCCGAATGGGTTGGTGGGGCAGACTGACAGCCGAAACTCCGTTGTGGAATAACGGCCGGCTTCCGGCGCTGGCCTCGTTGTCGGGGTTTGGTGGCTGGGACGCCATTGGGATTTCCTCCCTCGGCCATGTGCTCGCCGGGACCACCCTCAAATCCTTCCAGGATCTCCGATCCGAATTCAATATGCCCGCATCCCAATTCTTCAGATATTTACAATTTCGCCATGCGCTTGCGCCGAGTCTAGTAGGACTGGATCAGCTCCCTGAATTCAGTCCGGTGGAGGCCAAGCTCTTCATGGGGGACCTGGGTGATAAGAAGGTCTCAAAAATCTACCAGACGCTGGTTACTCACTGCTCTTCCTCGCTCCTGTCCCTGAAGGCCTCCTGGGAGACGGATGTTGGCCCTTTGGATGAGGATGACTGGAGGGAGGCGCTTGAATCCCCCCGTGGGGCTGCCATTGCTGTGCGTCTCAGGTTCATACAATTTAAATACTTACATAGGGCGTACTTCACCCGGGAGAGACTGTGGAGGGCGGGCCTCATTGCCACTCCGGAATGCTTGCGCTGTGGAGCTGAGAGGGGGACGTTGTTGCATACAGTGTGGTCCTGTGTGGGTCTGACTCGCTTTTGGAATGGGGTGTGGAACTGTCTATCGGAAGTGCTAGGGTGGGATCTCCCCCGTACACCCAGATTGGGCCTCCTCCATGTTCTCGAAAATGTCGGGGGTAACATATATAAACGCCACCTACTGTTGCTAGGGTTGGTTACGGCTAAACAGGATCTGGCGAGAGCCTGGAAGAGTGATCGTGCCCCCCTACTTACTGCCTGGAAGGCGGGCTTGGACTTCCTTATGGGCCTAGAATTACCTGTCTTTGAGGCCAGGGGGTGCCCGCGGAAACACTATAAGATCTGGAAGCGGTGGGCAGATTACAGGGGACTGGACTTGGAACCCACAGTTGATATAGAGGATGTGCAGCCTCCGGATGGGGACCTGGGGCCCTAGGCCGTTACCCGATACATACATTGCCTTGCTTGTATATATGTGAAATGTGGACACGTGCACGGGGCTAGGGTGGGATAAGGGGTGGGTAGTCGGGCAGGGAGTTGGGGTGTGTTTTTTGGGATGGGTGGGACATGGGATGGGGGGGGTTTCTTCAAATCTAGGCTTCTATTCATCCTGCTATTTGATTAATGTGCATGGTGTCCTCCTGATTGTGGAGTACTGTGCCTATGCTCTGCCTAATGATTCAATAAAAATGGTTGTGAAAAAAAAAAAAGAGATGCGCTGCAAATTGTGAAACCTAGCATGCTAGAGGTGGAACACACAGTGAGAAAACCAAATAACACGCGTTTTTTTGTCAGAAAAAACACACATTATCCAGTCGTCTGATTAGGAATTTCTAACCCAGAGTGTTAGCGGGAGCATCGCCCTGTAGTAAAACCAATACATTGGTTGGGTGATCGAAAAAGATACATCTAGCTCATCTTAAAATTAAGCCCCAAATTAACTATTGGTATTACATATAACAATATACACTTTTTACATGAATCCTTGTCATGTTTTAACACGTACTGTATGTTGGAAGGTGGCACCCACCTTACAAAAAAGTTTTACTCTCCTCAACTCTCAAAATATCTTCTTAATGCTATTGGGGGTAGGCACTGAATCAAGGCCGAGCTCATTAAATAGAGGTGTCCATCACTAATTATAATGCAATGGACGCAACCATAATGTTCAGCTAGAAAGCCGGGACACTGGCCAACATTATAATAATAATTATATATGGGTATTGCCCATCAGCCCATACCTACTGAACCTCTAGTGTTCAGTGTACTGATATGACCCTCCTCACTTACTTTATCAAGGGTCCAATGGTGCTTTCTGTCCTTCCTCACCCGTCAGATCTGCATTGGTACACAATCTGGCAGTGCCGATTGGAGGACAGTGGGCATCATGATGTCATGCATTTGGAATAAGAAACTAGACCGTGACTATATTATTATTTGCGATTTGTAGAGCGCAACAAATACCCGTAGGTGTCTCGGCGCTGCGGACGGTTGAGGGAAGGCAGGGGGCTGAGTGTTATTGGTTAAACAGCCATGTCTTAAGTTGTTTGCGAAAGGTAAGGAGAGTAGGGGCTGTCTTGATATGGAGGGGAAGCATGTTCCATAGTCGAGCTGTGGCGATTGTGAATCTTCTGTCGCCCTAGGATGATTTTTTAGTTCTGGGGACCGTCATTAGGTTGGCTACTGAGGAACGAAGGGGTCTGGTAGGTGTGTAGAGGCTGAGGTGTTTTTTTGGGAATTTGGATCCAGAGTTATTTATTGCTTTGTAAGCGATGCATAGGGCCTTGAATTTGATACGGCTTCTGATTGGCAGCCAGTGGAGTTAACTTGGGGGTGTTTGTCAGGATTCTTGCCGCGGCGCTTTGAACCATTTGTAGTTTATTTAGTACTTTTTCATGGGTGTTGAGGAGTAAACCTCAAATCGGAACCTCAAAAGGAGTAAACCTCAAAATCGGGTTCCCCTGCGGACCCCTGCCCAGCCAGAGTCCTTGCGGGCCTGGCTAACACAGTCGGCCAAGAGGTGACACATATTGTGAACCTCTCTTTTTCCAGCACCACAGTGCCAGCTTGCTGGAAACAGGCAAAACTGCTACCACTCCTTAAGAAAAATGGCCTAGATCCAAAAACTCCAGCTAACTTCCGGCCCATTTCTTTACTGCCAGCTCTAACAAAGATATGCGAAAAAGTTGCATTTTCACAGCTGGACCGATTCGTAGAAAACTCTCAAGCTCTCCACCCTGCGCAATCAGGCTTTAGAGCTGCTTTCAGTACAGAGACGGCCCTAGTTGAGGTCTCTGAGGCTATCCGTGAGTGCTTAGAAGGAGGTGGCAGAGCGGCGCTGATTTTATTGGACCTCTCTGCCGCCTTCGATACGGTCCCTCACTCCCTCCTACTTACCAGACTAGCAGACATAGGCATAACTGGCCCTGCTCTCGGATGGTTAAGATCTTTCTTAGATGACAGGCCCCAGCAAGTGTGGATGCCGCCTTTCTCTTCCTCTCCCAAAATACTCTCAACTGGCGTACCACAGGGCTCCACCTTAAGCCCCCTGCTTTTTAATGTCTATATGACCCCCCTAATCTATCTTGCGGAACAGCTAGGGGCCAAAATTATGGCCTACGCCGATGATACCCAGCTCTTGTTTACATGGCCCAAAAACAACCTGGACACGACGAGAGTCCAATTCTGCTTATCATCGGTCTTCCGCTGGCTGGCCTTGGCTCAACTTAAGTGTAATGAGAGCAAATCTGAAATTCTGCTGTACGGCTCCTTCCCAGATAATTTCTATGATTCTCTCTGGCCCACCGATTTTCCCAGCCCCAAATCCACAGGTGGACCTGCAAAAAACCTAGGAATCTGGTTTAGCAATAATCTCAGATTTGAAGATCACCTGAAAAAACTCACCGGAATCTGCTTCTCCACTCTCAAAACTCTACGCAGATTCCTTCCTTTGCTTCCGCGATCAGCTAAGGAGACGGTCATTCGCGCTCTGATATTATCCAGATTGGATTATGCGAATGCTCTCTACTGCGGACTCCCAGCCTATCTGATCCACCGCCTCCAAGTCATCCAAAATGCTGCGGTCCGGCTGCTGTTTAACATCCCCAGAAGATCTAGCGTCCGCCAACCACTCCGAGACCTTCACTGGCTTCCAGTGGCTCAAAGGATCTTATTCAAGATCCTTGTGTTAGCATACCGAGCACTCCACCTAACAGGCCCAACCTATTTGAGAAAAAGATTTTCTCTTTATGCCCCCAACCGCCCTCTCAGATCAAGCAATCTTCATCAAATGACTGTACCAAAGTTCAAATATAGCAGGCTTGGTGGACAATCCATTTCTGTTAGAGCAGCGAGAGCTTGGAATACCCTGCCTCTGCAACTGAGAACAGCCCCTTCCATCATGGCATTCAGGAAAGGCCTAAAAACCTACCTCTTTAACACCAATGCCTAATGGCTGTCCCTCTTTTGCATTTACTGTGATCTGTCCCCTTCTTTTTTTCTCCGCGCCAGGATACTATACTATTTAGTAGCAGAGCGCGTTACAAAAGCCTCTATAATAATAATAATAAACCGTTACAGTAATCCACCTTGGATAAAACTAGAGTGGTCGTGATCTTTTTACCAGCACCACTAGAAGGGAGATATGGTAGAAGTTTCTTTATTATTCTTTATTGGTCCCGCCAAGGGTCAAAACATTTACGGTACAGAAATCTAAATCATAAGAATTTCCCCTTGAGGTCATTTTCCATATTATTCTAGGAAAACGTCTTCCAAAATGTTCAAAGATAGTACCACATGTCGTAATTACACAGAATAGCACTGCATAGCATACACAGTGACTTCATTATATTACCTTTGAGGAAACCATGTTGCGGTGTCAGAAGTTGTATTTGCAAAATCTGATGTTATTTAACTCTGTGTTAAACAGAATTCAGTGACAGGCGTGTTCAACTATATCTTATTTACTGTAGGAATTGGAGAACGCTCTTATTCTAATATATGGAGTATTGTTGTCTCCTGCTTCGTATGAACCACTGTGCTAATTGCCCAATTATAGTATGGAACAACCACCATATCAATGTTCAGATTGTAACCAGCAGGCAATAGTTTGATTAGTTAGTTAGATACTGTTTAGATGATGGCATGGGTTGTAATCATTGAGTCCCCTTAAATGACTGCCTAGCTGATGTACCTAATGCTGTTCACGTTTCAATAGGAAATGCTAGAAGTCTTTCTGATTAACAGTTTGTCCAGCACCACCCATCTGAAATCACCGATAGTATAATTCTATACCAAGAAATTAGTTGTCAGTTGAGTCAATGAATTTTTTTTAATCTGGCATTGCTTCTATGCTCCATTATTCTTATTTTCACTTTCCTAGTGGTCATTCTGACCCAAGAGAGGTTACATGGGCATGTGATCAAGAATATTACATTTTCTAAATTACATGCTGTATGTTTATTCAAGATCCACAGATGTTTTAGGCCCACATCAATCAATTTCAAAGTCCTAGAAGGACACTGCAAGAGGCAAAATATCTTGTCCCCGGGATCAACCCCGGCAATGTAGGGACGGTGAAATGCTTGTGTCCTGTTGCTTTGTGCCTACCAACATATTGCTGATAATGGAGCTTTTTTTTAAAGAAAACATTGGTTTTGGTAGAGACAAATATACATTCACGTTTCTCTTATTACACATAAAAATCGTGATGCAACGTTGGAAACCAACATAAACACCAGGATATGAGAAACTTATATGCCTCATCACATTATGTACAGCATCTAGCATCATTAAAAAAAATCTACAAATACAAATGGGTGAATCTTAAACTCGAAGGAATAGTCAGAAGGTAGACTAACATGCTTCATCAATCTTTCTGTGTGGTATGGCTAGAGCGGGGATGGTGTTTAATGGTCCGCTTCCTATCGCCTCAGGTGTGATACAGGGGGTGACAGTAACCTGAGAAGAAGCTCATACATTATTTGTTCAATATCGGTTTTTATAGATTGCAGTTTGGTGTAAAAGGTAATGGGAGACTCCTTGAGGCACCGTTAATACAAATTAATCTGAGTTTTATAAGTGGTGTATAGATCTGGATTATACTTCAGTTGACGGGCAAAAGGGGCAGTGCATGTGGTATATTGGCTTGGTCAAGGAGTCTGAAACCTTCGGAGCTGTATGGTTCTTTTCAGCAGAATTCCTTGATTTAAAGGTGTGATTTTACCTTCTGTGTCTGACACCCAGGAACAGAACTCAGGATATTTTGTTTCAGGATTAGGAAGTTCTGGGTCAATCGTGGCTACTTCCAGGAAGGATGTTTTGGATATCATGTTCTATTTCCTAGTTTTACTTTTATAGTGGACTATTGTCCCTTCTTTATTGGTATTGTAAGATTGAAGGATATTAACTAGTGATCTAGTTTACCTGCTCACTGCGGACATGGAGTTGTGCATGCACCGGCAACATAGCTGAGGTGAAGTAAGAGCCAGTCGTTTTATGGCCTGAACGGGAATGTCTGGGGTCTCCGTTTCATAAGTGATGCACTGACAGTCTCCCACAAGCCTGATTTCCACTGTACCCCATCAGTAACAGGTTGCAAGCACAAGGTGAGTGGCTTTCTCTCATATGCCAGGAGCAATGCTTCAAGGAAATGAGGAAATGCCTCAGGGGCAAAACCTGCACCCTAGCAATGGGTCTTTAATAAGGGTCCACACACAAGCACTCGCAGCTCCTTGCACATTACTGGAAATGCCCCAGCAACAAACAGGTACAAACACCTGTTTCTCCCAAGAAGCACTTGTGTAATATGGAACCACATGGTAATTTCACGGGCAACTTACTTTGTTGTCCCATGTCGTGAACGGTGGTTTACATTTTGTGATTGCTGGACTTGTCAGAATCTAAACCACATAAGCAAACCGATATGTAAACCGAGAGGAGTATTACATTATTAACTAAGTGAGGACATTTATAAAGCGGCGAAATATAGAAAGGTGTCATTATGCCCATTATTATGAGACTTTAGGACTCAAGAGGTCCAGGAGATTGGTTTCATTATTTTATTCTAGTCTTTGTTAAAGTGAACACCATTCAAGATAATCGTTTCCTGCACTTTAGAGCGTCTGTTATTCAATGCATGCAGGAGCTGAATGAATAAATAAACATTTTATCACGCGATTACTTACAATCCCTGCAATTTCCCAAATTTATACTATGACATTGAGCTAAAATAAAATAATCTAATAAAATATTCTGATACATACATATTTTTACTGTGAATTCTAAATTGCACTCAATTCGTTCACCGTATTGGGGATAGGAGGTATAAATAAAAGCAAAGTGACAATACATTTCTCTGCAGGTGTCATTTCAACGTGCATAATTGGTTACAGTGCCTGCCCATCAACTGAGGAGTCACAGTCCTAGCTAAAAATGCCTATCCTCTGGTAACGATGTGTTTATTGTACCTAGTACTGTTAAACGGAGCTTACGTTTAATGCCTAAATAAAAACGTCTGTACCTCTCAAACCCACTCACGCCTGGTATACATTTATTTGTCATTTAATCCTGCATAAGCACTAAGCCATGCCCAATGTAGTTGTACATTCTAGCGGTTGTGATAGTCTGGGCACCCAGTCTCCGCCATATTAAGGCCTTTTTAGGTAATGGACAAAAAACACAACTTTGGTTTTGTTTGGATTGGACACTAGGTAATTTCTTTCACTGTAGATGTTTAGAGCTTGCAACCCCCTTTGTAGACCTGTGTTGGTGTGGTCAAATATTACCAAATCGTCCGCATACTGCAGTAAATGCACCTTTTTTGCTTCAATTTTCAGTGTGGCAAAATGCGCACTTTGAAGTTCAGTTGTGAATATTTAAGAGATGCATAAGTAGTCTCGTCGAGGAATATCTATTGATTTTCTCTATAATGTAGACGGAGAAGGCTCTAAACTAAACTGAGTGAAACAGCCATCCTCAAATGTAAATTGAGATTTCAGTGGGTGTGAGAATAGGGTTGATGTCAAGCTAGATGTGACCCTATATTGGTATACTTATTCATCTCGGTCATGTTCGGTAATACTTCTAATTTAAGAAGCTCATACACCGCTTTCTGAGGGCAGTCACAATTAGATATTCTCAGCCTGCATTGCACTTACAACCAGATCAACCATTAAAAAGGACCAATTGTAGGATCTTATTTAATAAAACATTGACAAAGGGAAGAAGCTCCTTTTTCTTGAGGTTTGATGTCGGATTAGCGAGTGAGCCTTGTATCTGCCCAAGCCTTAGTTTACTTTTTGTTAAAGTACAGAGACATCCTAAAAGGAGGAGTAAAAGCTATTCCGTGTGCTTCATAGAAGGCTTCTCTGGGTTCCAATTAGATCTGCCTCTTGAGTTTTCCAATAAGGCTGCATGCGGTCTCTCAATTGCACTAAATTATAGATGAGCAAGTTAGTAAGAGCTCGCGATGACCCTGGGCGACCAAAGACACAAATTTAGAATTGTTGAACAGATTGCTTCCAAAAGGTATGAGGTACAAATAAAAGACAGAACACAGCAGGTTAAAGGAGTTGCAAGGTTGAAGCAACTCAATGCTCAAATTGTGCCTGTAATAGCGATCACCAATGAGTGTGGCCCCCTGTGTTTAGGGGGGGATAAGCGAAGCATCACAATAGAATAGTCCACCATATTGAAAGATACCCAACGACGTAAAAGGACCAACATACAGATGTCCTCATGGTGTCTTTTACAGTAACATCCCACACACCATCACAGCCATGCCTGTTCTCTGAGCTGGGTAGCACGGAGAACAACACTGCGCTAGCAAATATTTCTTTCCTGATCACAACAATTTTATTTCGAATGGGAGGCAGAGCTGACATTTCCTGGATTCTTTTGCATGACATTTGAGGAGATTGATTGAACAAGACACGATATAGTGTAATGAATTTACACACTATGACCTTTATTTCCAGGTATGATACCCTGAATAATAAACGCCTTCCATTAACTACAGAAACTCTGGATTTTTTGATAAATATGAATGTTTTAGGCAACAGGATATAACAGCACAAAATGTTTATATACAAACAACAATTCTGCCAGCAACCTTAGCTGTGCTCATGACAACGAATGTGCTGGCTTGGATTTCACGAAAAAAGAAAACACCTTCAGCACAACAGAAGACCGCGGAGTTTATAACGGTCCGACAGCTGCCACCCTTAATCGTGTTCTCTGGCTCTCCGCGCCATAGCAAACAGTCCAAAAATAAACTCAAATTGGTTTTCAAAGCAGACCTTAAGAAAAGAAACACACCGTGTTGTGTTATGTCCGTGTTGCCTGCCTAAGTCTTTGCGCGTGAAATAGCTTTACCTTAAAGTGCAGTCCATATCCGAGTGAGTGGAGACGACCTTGAAAACAAATGTGTCTGGCAACAGGGAAAAGCTGTCACCTTCGCCCAGCCACTGCCATTTGTCCTTCTCCAACGGCAAGAACTGCTTTTTATGGGAAGGCTGGTAAAAACACGGATTCACGTGTACCTAGGAAGTAAGAGAGCAGAAAATGAGAATCTACCATCCTGAAATACAACACTAACATAACGTGCTAACGAAACACCTGAAACAATAAGCGCGAATGTAAAAACTGCAGCGCTGATGCTGAGAAACCACCTGTTATATGTCAGAATCCAAGCATCTTTCTCCTCTGGTATTTTAAATGGCCCTGCTTTAGGCACAGAATTGCCCACTCGGAGCCCCTCGAAGGTAGCTATTGAATCCCCAAAAGACTGTCACCCTAGCAGAATAAAAACGTGCTGCGTCGACATTTCAGTATTTTGCCACCAGTATCTTACCTTCAAATACAATACCATTCTTTATTGTTCTCTTCTCCTCTAATATCTTTCCCTTATCTTTTTTTCACTGAACTCATGATTATTGTGCTTAAATTCACACATATTTGTTAGTACCAAGTTTAATTATTTACGGGGACATAAAAGTCGTCTTCTCCTATGTTATATCTAGGCCATTTCCCTTCCTAATGTTTTTCGTTTTTCATTATGTTTATTTAGAGGTGGGTGAGCCACTAAAAGCTCGAGCCAGGCTCGCACCTGAAGACTTGCTCTGACTCAGCTCGAGGTCCTGTTGGACCCTCGACCCTATAACTAGCCACGCTTTCATGTGGCTTCTGTCTGCCTCCTTCCTTCTACTCAGGATGTGGTATTACAGTCAGAACTGCAGACTGTGGAGCTGGGCAACCAGGTTTGAGTTTTGGCTCAACATCCTGTGTTTCTGGGCAAATCGCTTAATGCCTATAAGCAATGCATGTAACCTTCTTTATTGTATAAGGTGATTGTGTAAAGCACTCTAAAACCTTGGGGTCGAGCTCGCAGGAGGTTTTTCAAAAATGCACTGAGAGGTATAAACCATGGGTACTCACAAGCATTATCCCAGGAGCCAGAAAGTTTGGTTTGTGTTGTTACCGAGGGCCGCATTGATGCTAGCAGGATGTGTCAGAGGGGTTTCCAGGAGGGGGAGGCACGAGGGGGTGTAGTAAGGCACGTGTAGGGGAAGCTAAGTATGTACGTCTTGTGGCTGACCTGCAGAATGAGAAACCAGAATATATACCAAATTTTGCGAACCTAGGGAATTTTCTTATTTCATTTTCCCCTTTTCTTCATTATCGCATATTAGAGGACCTCTAAGCATATGACTTTAGGATGTGCTCTGTACAAAACCTTCTACTGTGGTTGCTTTAATAATAAACTATAATATTGTTTATGTATAATAACCCAGGCCATCCAAATTGTGCACAAAAAGACTAACTTGCCTCTTAATTCATTATTGGCATTGTTGTTAGGGTGGGGGAGAAGAATGATTGTTTCTCAATTCATGTTTGAAAACCATTACGAAACAATACTTCTCAATGCACTGGGTGGAATATCATTTGGGTCCTAGGGGCCCAAGCTTGGAACAAACTCTCAGCCCCTCTTCAAGCTATCCCAGACATTTCAGTTTTTATAAAACACCTGAAAACATGGCTTTTTAGAACTTAGCAGGGTTTTTCTTGCTCCCCCACCCGCTCTCTGTCAGCTCCGGGACACTCTTTGTGAATAACTGTAGCACTATAACAAATTTGGTTCATTCGTTCATTCATTCATTCACTTATATAATCTGATGTACTAAGGTGAACCGGGTCTGCATCTTAAGGAAATACACTTTTTGAATTTTGAGGAGTCCGTATAGTTTTATACTTTTGCTGCAAGATGTCTATGTTTATTTAACAACTTTTTAATGTTAATGCTGAGGGAAGTAAACAGCAGCTGAGTGCTGCTGTTGACCAGGGAGGTGCATGTAAAGGCCAGGAGGGCCCATGCACCCCCATGCCCTACTTTGACTATCAGTGGTAGAAACAAAGCCTTAACATAAGTAAAGACACGTAGACACACATTTACTAGCTGATTTGTACAAAGTGAAACCAGAAAAATGGGATAAATCACAGCGTCCATGCTTTGATGTGTGATATCAGGCAAATATTTCATTTTACAAAAACGTTTGTTCTCTTCATTATCTCACATTAAAGCACTTTCAAATATGCAAGTTCAAAATACCAATTGAATAAAGCTATATCTCTTAATAAGCTCCTCTGCATTCACTGTAAAAATGTGGTGTGTTCACGTTGTGTTTTGGGCCGTTTCCTGTCGCGGGCATCCAGGCCAACCCACACAAGTGAGGTACAATTTTTATTGGGAGACTTAGGGGAACACAGAATTGCAGAGCAACTGTTATTACCTATTGACTTTCGATGCATTTCTGCCTTCCAAATGTAAGACAATGTGTACAAAATAAATCACTTTGAAAAATGTCCTATTATTCACATGCTAGTATGGTTACCCACAATTTCGGAGATGTGCAAATAGCTACTGTGTTTAAACTCTATATTTTGTTCCCATTTCAGAAATACATAGGTGTCTTTCATACTGATTTTTCACAGTTAATATTTTCCCAAATTAATTGCTATATACCCGGTACACAATAAAATAAAAGTGGAAGACGCTGCTCAGTTATTGGCTCCGGGTTCGTCTGGTTCTTGGTGAACTTACAAGTCATATATATCCCCACAACCAAAAGGGTCCAGTGGATGTAACGGTATATTGCTTTAAAAAATGACACTTAGAAAAAGTTACAGGTGAAAACGTTGGCACAAGTAGCTTTTTTTTCACTCATTTTCAATTTTTTCTCTTTTCAACTGTTAGTTTCTATTAAAAAAAACGTGAAGGATCTACACAAATGTCCCCATGCTGAATTCAGAACTTTGTCTACTTTGTATAGCTTTGCAGCATCCATTATTGCTTTCATACCCATTTCTACCATTAACTTGAAGGAGGTTGAAAGCACAAAAAATTGCAAAAATAGGCTAGGTCCCAGTAAAATGCCAAAACTGTGTAAAATGTTTTGGTTTCTGACACATGTCAGTCTGTCCCTGAAAGCTGGGAAGATGGTGATTTCAGCACCACAAACCCTTTGTTGATACCATTTCCAGGGAAAAAACTGGCAATTTAATATTCAGCACTTTTTTCCAATTTTTCCCAAACAAACTAACATTTGGCTGTATTTTGGTGAATTTCTGGGCCCCTCCAAGGGAATCAACAAACCCTGGGTACCTTTAAAATCCCCATGATGCTGGAAGAAAAGGACGCAACTTTGGCTGGATATCTTTTGTGGGGCCTAAGAGCGAATTACCCCGAATAGCCAAAAAAAGGCTTAGCAAAGGGGGGAAAAGACCTAGCAGCAAAAGGGTTAATGTCAAAGATTCCACTTGTTAAAGGAATACACTTTTTTGAATTTTGAAGAGACTTTATCATATTTTACATGATGTGTGTTGTATGGTTAATATAGCAAGCATGTCCATGGCTCAGCTCATTACACAGGCTCTAAGATCAGAGCCAGCCCCGTGGCTCGGCTCTGACTCAGCTATACCTGTTAATTTGTTGGCATGTCCACCTCTATGTGTATTAGCACTAGTTGTGTTAAATTCTTTTGTTGATTGCTTACTACTTTTAAATGATTCTAAACGTCATATCTAAGTTACCACTATTATTATAAGTTAATTAATAACTGTCGGAATTTAGGGGGACCCAGCCGAATCTGGATCTAGCAGTTATTATTGAACCGGATCCAAGCCAACACCAGGGGACCTTACCCTGTCACTAATCTTACTGTGTGTGGCAGCAGGGTGCGATCAACCAATGGGACACAGAACAGCAGGACAAATGTTGCACCACCTGCAAGACATCATGGCGAACTCCCAAACTTTCCTCCACAGCTGGGCCTAGGGTGTTTGTTTAAAGGGCAAGAAGCGCCTCCCTAGGTCCTAAAAGCCTGATGTTGGAAGGTGGATTATTGGTTGTGGTAAATATGCACCTACCACTAGCACTAAGGCCACCAGCGCAATATAAGATCCAGTTAAGGTCTCAATAAAATATTCCCTTGCTCAACCCTAGATATCTAACGAGAAAGCAGGCTTAACCTAGGAGACCGGTATGTAAAGCATTAAAAAACACCAATACACTAAATAAGCAGGACACAACACAAAATAAAAAACCACAACCAATTTATAAAAATAGGATATATTGTTATGATTAAAATGACATAAAAATGACAAAAATCCAATTTACGGAACCAGAGATATGAATTTTTAAAGAATAAACACTTTCTAGTGCTTAGAAACATACAGCGGAAACTTGGGACATCAGGTCGCGCTTGAATGGGACAAAGTCAAAGTTTGAGGCTGACCGAAATGGAGCCCTGGTTGGATACATTAAGAGGGAGGCCTCGGTCAAAATGTAACCTTCGCACTTAGAAACCTTAACGGAGGATTTTGCCTCAACCTTGAATGAGACTCCTCTTCCGAGCGGGATTCGAGTCAACGACAGCTGCTCGGCTCAGCGCGAGGCCTCAGTGAAATCCTTGAAGTCTTCAGCTCTAGAGGTTTCAGAGGGATGAATGTGAAATCCAGGCCGGTTCAGAGTCGGCGGCCTGACTCTCATGGATGGGTCAGTCACCTTCTAAAACTTTTTCCAAAAGTTGCTCCAAACTTCTGGAACTTTTTCTGGAAGTTCCTCTTGAGGGTTCAAAGTGTCCAAAACACAAATCTTCTAGGATCTAGAAGCACTGATGGTCCTTGGAAGTTTGAGACTATAATTCCCACAATGCACATGGCCAAATCCTTAAAAGGCCACTGGATGCACTACAGGCTGGGGACTTCTTGGGGGAGATGGTGGGGGTGAGCTCTGTTAATGTGTTACTTACAGGGAGTCCACTCCTTAATCCCTTTTGAAGCAAGGCAAAGTCCTAAGGGCTGTAGTTACAGGTTTGTAGCAGGAGTAGTCATTTGGAGTACAATCCTTTGGGGTCCAGACCAGAGTTCCAACAGATAGTCCTTCTTCTTATAGTTTCAGGCTATGCAGCTCTTGCATATTTATCCAATGGTCTGGGGCTACAAGCAGGGGGGCACCGATTACACTTGGCATCTTTTGGCATGTTTCCCCAGTCTATTTGCTTGCTGATCTCCTGGTTTCGACTCCGTTTTTCCGGGTTTAGTGTCAGACCCATCGACCGCTGATCCTCAGAAGCAACCGAAGCGTGCACCATGACTGTCAGCACTGCGACGATCACTGGCTCTTTTCGCACCACAGCCTGGTTTCACCAATGCCACTGGACAACTGCCACTGAGCCGCTGCCTGCACTTCAAAATGAGGGCTCCACACGCCGCACCGCTCCACTTCACACCGCAGCCTCGATGACTGCCACCGCAACACACCACCGAGGTCGGCCGGTTTATAAGGTACTGTTCACAAGTCTTCTGACACCAACGCCAGTCCGCACTGACGTGAAACTGTCAGACTTGGTTGTTTTCAGCACCGCTGTAGCACCGTAGGGAGCTACAGACTTTAAGGAACTGCATTTTTAAGGGTATTCTTGCAAAGAACCAATTGTTGATATTGTATGTTGCACTTTTATCGTTTTGGTCTTGTTTTATCCAGATAAATATTGGAAATGTTTCTTAACTGGTGTGGTGTCCGCTTGTAGTGTTTTCACTGTATTACTGTATGTATGTGCAAATGCTTTACACACTGCCTCTGAGATCCAGTTACGAGGGGGTCGAGGAGGGGTTATTTACGTAGTGTATTCCCTTAATCTTGACTAGGAAGAAGGGTCCCTACTTTAACAGGGTAACAACCTGCCAACTAGAGACCCCCATTTCTAACAGCACCCCTGACCAATGGGGTACAGGGTGGCATCCAAAAGCATGACCGCTTACCCCATAGTGTGTCATATTCCTGTCCCACAAAGCACAATACTTTAAAATTTAAGATGGAAAAATAATCTCCTTGGGAGTAAGAGCTGGCTAAGCAAACCTACTGGTGTGGCTCATTTCTCTTGACACCCCTTTTCCAAACCTCCTGCAAATTATATTTCTGGGGCTTCCATCTGGCTGGGAGAAGGGGTGTATACCTGGCTGGCATTTCCTACTGTTCTGTTCTCCTAGAAGCCCAGTTTGTATACCACCCCCTTCCTGCCATGTACCCTGCAGGTGCAGAACTTCCCCACCAGATAACCTCTCTCTCTATGAAGGCCACTTATCACCTCATCAAATCAGTTTGGCTAAGCCTGTTAAGGGCTGGCCAATCGGGAGAGGCTCTAGAAGGCTCAATTTTGGCTCACAGAAATGAAAGTTGTATTACTTATTTTCTGTTTTACTTATGACAAATTCAAGTATTGGAGTTATCATTACAAATCTTTTAAGTCCCTGAAATATTATTTTAGCTCACTCCTATCAATAGTTACACTGTATTACAGTATGCCCGTATTAGCCTATGGAGCTGAAGTGCTACAATGTGGGGAAAACAAAGTTGGTAGTTTTTCTCTCAGCAGAGCATATATACCATTGCTTAAAATGTCCCTGGTTTTTTTTTTAACTTAGCACGCTACCATGGGAGCACCTAAGATAGTCCTTAGGGTGACTTATATGCAGAATTAAGGTAGTTTAATAACTTGGAAGTACCTTTAAATCCAAAGTCGAATTTGCAAGTAATTTCAATTTAAAAGCAGCTTGCAAAGCAGGACTGACTTTTAAAATCACAGAGGGCAACAGAGCAGTGCATGCTTAAGTGCCTCAAAGTTACTGGGCCTCTAAACACACATGCCCTACCATACACTAGGGACTTCCAGGTAGGTTGTCAGCGCCAATTGTAATTACACCTAATTACCATATACATTTTTTGTCAGAGCACTGGCCCTGGGCCTGGTCAGCCAAGCCTAGGGTGCAGTCTGAGTCAGTTACCACTAGAATCAGTTAAATAATCAGGGCAAAAATTGTGACTTTCTCACAGCTGAGATCAGTTTTCTGTCAAAGAATCATAGCTGGAACCTTGATGTAAAATTCAGAAAGATGTCTGCCAGAGGAAGGACAAAGAGACAAACTACAATATAAAAGTGTTTTCTTTCACTCTGAAGCAGGATGTGTAAGACGTGTAGCTCTTTGCATATAAGAATGTTTTTCTTGCATAGGTCTTTGTAATAACACTAACAATTTTTAGCACTTAGAAATACATGTTTATAAGTACACAAATGAAATCATTTTAGCAACAGTAGATTAATGGCATATTGAGAAAAATCCTGCATGGTTCTAAACGTGTCCCTTGCATGTTACAAGCAGCTCTATGATGTAGATGCATAAATCATTGAGCTACAGTACCGGGCTTATACTAATCCAACTTCAGGTAAAATAAGTGTCTCTGCATCAAAGCATTAATTGAGCGAGCTATCCTACATAAAATGTAAATATGTTCCTTAGACATTAGACTTTGAAACAAGCACCGTAACTACCTGTATACTTTTATGATGCTTCTAGCCTGTGACCAGTGAATGCAAACATATATCTTTAGCACTGCATTATCCCCAGAGTTAACTTACTACTGCTTTACCCTAAAACCAGCTAAACATAAATCTCTGCAGAAAGTGCTTAACCCCAAGGTTTTCTCTAGGTGCATCTTGCCAGAGTTGAACCCCATAGGAAAAAAAAAGGTGTTGAGAGGTGTCTCCACTGTGTTCTCTTCATCTGTCCTCTATGGTACCCAAGTTTAAACATCTGGAAGCTAGGGAAAAAAGCAAAGAAAGACCTGAGTGACCATCTTGGATGCGGGTCCTTCCTGACCCGAGGGTATCAATGGAGGAGGACAACCAGTATGAGGATCAGGGTCACTAGCAGATTAACAACAATCAGGTGGACTAGGATTACTAGCACCAGCAGAACATAGAGCACCAGGATGATGAGAATCAAGAGGGCCAGGACCAAATAAACGACGGACCAAGGCCAGAAGAACTAAGAGGACCAGCACCACCTGGACAACTAAGTCCAGATGGAGGAAAGGCCAGTTTGACGAATGCCAGGAGAAACAGGACCAGGACAATCAGGACCAAGGGAACCATAATCAATGGTCCAGCACCAAGAAGGCTGGCCTCGGTAGGAATAGCATCAAGACGCCCAGTAAGAGCAAGATGAGCAGGATCAGGCTTCGGAGTAGCAGGAACTCGACAAGGGCATGAGGAGAACAAGGACCTGAAGGACAACAACCAGGATGATCAAAACCAAAAAGGACAAATGGGACCATGAGAATGAGGAATAGGCGGAGCAGAAGAACTAACATTAAGAGGGCCAGGGAAGCTACAAGAACCATGGGTAAGCACCAGTAGTGGCAAGACTAGGAACCAGGAAAAGAAAGCCATGAAGACAGAGAACACGAGCAGGACAAGAAAGACAGTGACCAATACAAGGGGCAAGCAGACCTGGAGGCTCAGGACCAAGGAGATCAGGAATGCGAGGAGCTAGAGGATAGTGATCAGAAGGATCAGGAACACAAGACCAAATGGATGCTCTGAACCAGATGTTGAAGATCAAGGAGCTAAGGGATATTATCAGAAGAATGAAGACCAAGGTAACAATTGGGAGGATGATTAGGAGAACCTGACTAGGTGGATGAGAAATCAAGAGTAGGGGGGTGACTAGGGTAAAGGGAAACAGTAGGATCGGGATCAGGACCAGAAGCATGAGCATCAGAACTAGGCAGAACAAGGCCAGGGTCCAGAGAAGGACCAGAATATGAGTAGGGCCAGTATGGGTCACGCTGGGATTGATGGTCTCTAAAAGGAATCTTGCACGACTGTGGGGAGCTGGGACATCGCCCAGAGTTGAAGAGTGGAAAGCAGACATGGATTGGTGTATGCTACGGGAAAAAATTGTGTATGTTTCTAGAGGAGGCCCCAAGAAGTAGATTGACATATGGACCAAATGGAATATCTACAGTGGTAATATATGTGAGCCCCCAGTAGTTCTCTCTCTGGACGATCCTGTGACGCCATAGTGATCGCTGCCCAACTTTTTCGAATGCTATATTGTATAATGGTATCAAATGTGATTATAACCTTGTAACATGACTTATCTCAACAAATTGTGAATGAACATGTCATCTTTTTGTGGTTTAATAAAAAGAATTATAAAAAAAAAGAAAAGCAAAAAAAAGTGTAGGAAGAAATCGGACTAGCTCACGTAAGGGTGGAAACAATGGGTTTTAATGTTTTGAGGATAGGCTTAGTTTTAATGTACAGTGGAATACAGCTTGTAAGAGGCGTGCTTAGTATATGGTGCACACTTATTTAAGTGATGCACCTTGCACTAATCCAGACAACCCTTATAGTGATTTTAGTTGTCTTTGATAACCTTTGAAAGCTCTCAAAGTGGTAGCTGTGGACAGCAGCCTTCAGGCTCATCTTGAAAGAGTGTAAAGTAGCTTGTTTTACCAGTTCAACCAGTAGTGTACGTTTAATGAAAAGAAACCTCACTGTATTTATACAAAAATACTTCTATTTATTTCGCAAGACTCACTATCACATTGGTATATCTCCTACCCGTAAATATCAAAAACAATACATACACAGGAATATTTAGAAAGCAATCAGATAAGTAGCATAAAATACAGTGGTCTCCAGGGAGAGACCAAACCATATACTAGGAAAGTGGAATGCGAACTACAACGGAAGACAGGACTTGGACCAGAAGACCTAGAGGAGCCAAGGATATAAGGAACCACCAAAGGTAAGTACCCAGGAATCCCACGGATGCTGTGGGCAGAGTGGGAACACAGCTGTGTGCCCAATGGAAGTCAATGGAGACGTCACAGTTGCAGTTTTGCAGAAGAAGGACCCTTCCCAGAGGACCCCGAAGAATTCCCTTGAGGGAAAAGAAGGTTGGTGAGCCACCCCACCCATGGATGCCCTGGGAACCAGGTTACCTCCACAGGGGAGCCAGGTGCATAGAGGTGAAGAGAAGTCAGAAACCTCTTTAGATGACAATGGAAGACTTGTAAGTAAATGCCTTTGCAGAAAAAGATGAAGAAGTCTGGTAGAATCAAAGGGTGAATTCTGGAAGGGAAGAATCTGCAAGCAGAGGGGACAGAGGCTATGCCACTCGGCAGTGACCAAGAGGCACGGAAGAGCAATGCTCACCGATGTAAGAAGGTTCAGAAGTCAACAGTGACCTTGTAGCTGCAGCTGTGAGGACCAGTTGGCTCTCGGAAAGACCAGGAGCGGTGCACGAGCTGTTCCACGGCGGATGTCAGTGACTAGGTTGTCTGTGTCTGGTGGGAGCACCAACAAGCCTTTGTAGCCGCAACTGGTATGGAGAATGAAGAAGTAGCAACTTTGGGACCAGCAAGGTCCAAGGCATTCCCCAACAGCAGGAGAGTCAGAGGAGGCCCAGAGCAAGCATGAGAGCCCACTGTAGCAGTAGAATAACCTCAGTAGGAGCCACATGAAATGGCACAAGAGTCGCAAGAGGACCTTAGGCACCTCACAGAAGATGAAGGCCAATGGTGCAGAGGAGGCGGTGAGGACGCTGATCTTGGAGGGAAGAGATGCTGGAGGCTGGGGCTTCCTGTAGCTCGTAGATCTCTGGAGTGCAGAGTCAACAAGCCTTTGCAAAGGCAAGTCAACAGGGTGCACAGGGGTTCAGTCCCAGCGGTTCCGACGAGGGATACTGGCCTCAAAAGTGAAGAGAAGACAGGTCATGTCTTGAGGGATTTGCAGAACCGCCGTGCTGCTGAGCCTCAGGAAGTCCATATGACTACAGGAGCAGCAGACCAGTCAGCTTTGTTGCGGTGCCTGCATATGCAGGGGAGTGACTCCTTCATTCCAAAGGAGATTTCTTCGGGTGTCCTTGATGCTCAAAGGTCTGTTGATGAACTTGGACGAAGCAAAGACACAGATGACGAGGAAGACTTGAAGAACAGCGAGATAAGGAGCAACAGGAGTCTTCCTTGGTGCAGTCACAAACCAGTCGAAGTCCAAGTGTCCAGACAGTCAAAGAGTGATATAGTTTCAGGCTTGAGTCTTGTCCCATGATGAATCTAAGGACCCACCCACAGGTAAGCCCTTAAGTACCCTAGGTAAAGGGTTGGAACAACTCAGGGGTCCCTTGCAGAGGAGGGGCTGGGCAGAGGGATGAAAGGCCCATGTCCTTTGTCCAGTTTGTCACCAAAGCGGGAGCCAATGGTTCCCTCAACTGGCTCAAACTGGAGTATGTAAGGAGAGTACCAAATGTGCCATTCAAAGCAGTCTTAGACTAAGTCCTGTCTGGGAGGTGGCCACATCTCCCTGCGACAGGGAACCAATTGTTCTACCTTCCCCTGCTGAAGCTTGGCTCAGCAGCAGGAGGGCAGAATTGTGTCTGTGGTCGGCAGCAGCTCTAGCTTGCTGGAAGACCCTGAAAGTCTGTTACTGGGAGTACAGAGGGGTCCCCTAAGCAGCCCCAGGACATGTAATCATATCTACAACACTGTAATCGGAGGTGGAGTATGATTTCAACATGTTTGAAACCAAACAAGACCAGGTTCGGTGCAGCCCCTTTATAGTTAGACAGCTCGTAATGACTGATGTTTACTATATGTATTAAAATGGCTGACTGCACTTACAAAGCCTGGATAATCGAATCTGGGGATGGGTAGGAGTGTTCTGCTCATGTAGGGGAACCCTCACACTTATAATCAAGCACCCTGCCCTCAGGACTGAAACGCTTTCCATATGGGTGACTTATAGGTTTTAGGTATCGTGACTTCAGATATAAGGAAACAAATCTGTTGTGAGGGGTACAAGCACTAACTCGCACAGGCTGTAATGGCAGGCCTGTAGTCACAGCACTATACATGCAGCAGCCCATGGGAGACCCCTGCTGTACCTATGCCCTGGGTACGTTAGTACCATATACTAGGGACTTACAAGGGTACACCAATAGCCAGTTGTGGCGGTACAATAGTACTTACCAGGTCAATTTAGGGGAGAAAGTGATTGGGCTCCTGATTAGCAGGATCCCAGTCAGACTCTATCAAAAACACACTGACACCAAACAAAATGTGGGGGTAACCATGAATGCTGATCCTACTTTCCTACAAAGCTGAAAGCATGCGTGGCTGGGTCAGAGAAGGACTGTTTCTGTCCAATGAGAGTTTGAAGCGAAGGACCGATGAGTCTACAGAGTTTTGCCTTTTCTTCTGCAGTTACTGTCAGTTGGACTTTGTTCAGATTCATGGAACACACCATGCTTTCGCCCATTCTCAATCTAAACTTATTAAAACTATTCAGTCTGAAAATAAATCTTGGCATAAACTGCACACACAGCATCTTCAACAATCTAATCCCAGAGAGAACACTGCTGTCAGACATTGTACACTCCACCCACTGCCTCCGTCTAGACCTCCTAACACCTAATTGAAAGTAGCTTCCTACTACATACTGACGACTGCAATATTTGAAACTTTGGGATTTAGAGAACCCAGTTCTCCTTTTTGTATGTAACATTCAACGAACTGAAACAGCCAGTCTTCGTTTTTCACCATGCTGTGCCTGTGGCTTCACTCCCTCCATCAGTTATTTTGACTCTCTAAAGTTACAAATCAGACTACTTGGTATTTGAGACACAAAACAGCAGGAACACAGGGCACCCACCAGTGGCCTAGCTAGGGTGAGGCATAGGTAAGCAAGTTGTCTGTCGACTACCAACCCCCCACAAGAACAAGCCGCCTGTCGGCCGACCGACCCTCCCCCGCTCTTACCTGCACCAGATAGAAAACTCAGGGTTCGTCCCAGGCATCATGTTAATAGGTCTAGCTACGCCACTGGCACCCACAGCAGAATGGAAGGTGGGAAGGGGGTGCATAGGTAAATCAGGAAAGACTTTCCCAAACACAGGTATGAAAAATGTCAGTCCAGTAGGAAAAACGGTGCAAGTGAGATCTACAACTGTTACAAAGTTTGTGAGTCTGCGTTGTTATAGGGGAAAATACAATGCTAAATGACAGATTTTTTTAACGACTAGGTTAACAACTCTAAACTGACCTAGTCCTTTTTTTCAACAATGTGGTATTCTCAAAACCAGAAAGGTTGATTTGGAAATGCTGGGTCGTGACGATATTAATGAGACCCATTATCAGCCAGAAACCAGACCAGCTTTACCCTGTTCAGAGAATGAAGTCAGTTCTGACAGTGGCCTTAGATGACCTTCAAGTGGTGGTAAATGCAGGTGGTACCACAGTTTCTTTAATGCATTTGTTTCTACATCTGCTTCTCTTACAAGCTTTATTAGATCCTTCGACATGGACTGTTAGAACTATGTGGATGATGCCAAAATAGTTATGGTTTGATCAATACGTTTATAGTGAATTAAATAAAATCATACAATATTGTTACAAATCATCATATGCAAATATATATATCTATTACAGAGATAACAAATGGTTTAAAAAAGAGAATAGATTCAATGATTCAATTAATAAATTCAAACAAGGGTTTAAGATTTCGCAATTCTATTTCAGTGAAAAAATATGGAAGGCTTCCCATGATCAAATAATTTGTGCAAAATCAAAATATGACATGTTATTATCCTCTTCTTTACTCAAACGCAAAGAGCTGCATCGATGTATTTAACTATACTCAATGTCGTTTGGAGATCATTCCCACTCAGTGCGTCCAAGGAAACTCTCGCTTGACTGCACCCTGACTTCACAGCGCGCCGCACCTGTCGCCAAACAATGATGTAAGAACCACCAGGAGAGGGGCTTTGGCTCCAGCCATATGACAGGCGTCAGGAGTACATGTTTTGATTGGGCAAAAGGAGTGTGCTTCCACAAAGAAGTGCTTGCCGGCACACAGTTGTGGTCATTTTGTTTATTTATCCACCTGCCCCAGCTTGAAATCTCGGACACTCATGACACTACTGCTATTAAAGTGCCTAGATAACGAGATAATGTATGGTGTCTTTTTCCGACAGCGGCACAGACGGGATGTGGCAGTCATTAACGTACTTGAAGCCACACAAGTGGCCACATTTGTCATCAGTATGTTGACAATGCATGTATACATTTCAGTGATGGGGATACGTAGAAAGTGAACGAGCATAAAGGGGTGCCTACCTCTTCACCCAAAGGGCTTATTAGACAAGTTGATCACTCTTTTCTGAGAAACTGCCCCAAATATAGTGTTTTATGTTTCTGTTTATTTAATGGTGCAGTGTCCCTTACAACATGACAGGGCTTTCATCTGTTTTTTTGCAAACAGTTTAAATGCTGAACAGTGCTATTATGCACACAAATGTAAAGTGCACAGTGCATAATTTAACCAAGTCATCCAAGGGGGTATTTCTAAATTGATTTCTTGAAAGTGCATGACAAAGCGCTAAGAGAATTTTAGTTGGCATATCGCTTTGCATATCAGCTGCCCAGAAACTGAAAGATTAGTTTTAACAATGGTTGATGCAAATTAAATTGCAGTCCAATTTGAGATTGGCTAGTTAGATTAGAAAATGGAAAATGTGCCTGAATACATTGCACCGTGTCCGATCTACCCAAAGGCATCTATTCTATGGAAAGGTTGCTAGGCCATAATCGTTAGATTGACGTAATTTATTTTTGCACTTATAACTGACAGTAAAGGATTAATCGATGGAGCTTCTAAATTATGAGAGGCGAAAAACAGCATATATCAGTGAAACAGATTTAGGTTTTAAAATGCACCAAAGTTACTTCGCGATTATAAATAACTATATTTCCTTTGCTTCTTACAGGGCCGGCTCTAGGCTCATGGTGGCCCTGTGCAGGGAGCGTAGGTGGGGGCCCCGGAAGAGGGGGTCCGGACCCTCACGGACATCGATTCGCCAAAATGTTATGGGTGACAAAAGCGACATGTCACTCCCTTTCACACCCAGTGACATCACAGGCGTGTCTAACCTTGGACTTTCGACGGCCTCTTATTTACTGCTTGAGGTGTTATGGAAAGAGCAAGAAATGGAGACAACAGAAAAGTAAATAAAGCTCCATGGGCCCTCTTTAGTTTCTGTTCTCTCTGTCAGTCAGTCTCTCTCTCTGTCAGTCTCTGTCAGTCAATCTCTCTCTCAGTCAGTCTCTCTCTCTGTCAGTCTCTCTCTCTGTCAGTCTATCTCTCTCTGACAGTCTATCTCTCTCTGACAGTAAGTCTCCCAGTCTCTCTCTCTTCTCTTAGTCTCTCTCTCTCTGTCAGCCAGTCTCGCTCTCTCCCAGTCAGTCTCTCTCTCTCCCAGTCAGTCCCCCTCTCAATCAGTCTCTCTCTCTCTCTGTCAGTCTCTCTCAGTCAGTCAGTCTCTCTCAGTCAGTCAGTCTCTCTCGCAGTCAAACAGTCTATTTCTCTCAGTCAGTCAGTCTCTGCCTCTCTCGCTGTCTCTCTCTCTGTCAGTCAGTATCTCTCTACCTCAGTCAGTCAGTATCTCTCTACCTCAGTCAGTCTCTCTCTCTGCCAGTCAGTCTCACTCTCAATCAGTCTCTCTCTCTCTGTTAGTCAGTCAGTCACTCTCTTAGTCAGCCAATCTTGCTCTCTCTCTCTGTCAGTTTCCTAGCCAGTCAGTCTCTCAGTCAGTCAGTATTCAGTCTCTGAGTCAGTCAGTCAGTCAGTCTCTCTCTCTCTCAACTCTCTCTCTCTCTCCATTCTCTCTCTCAACTCTGTCCACTCCATCTCCACTGTCTCTCCACTCTCTCTCCACTGTCTCTCTCTCTCCACTTTCTCTCTCTCTACTCTCTCTTCACTCTCTCTCCACTATCTCCCTCCACTGTCTCCCTCCACTCTCTCTACTCTCTCTCCACTCTCCCCCCACTCTCTCCCCACTCTCTCCCCACTCTCTCCACTCTCTCCACCCTCTCTCCCTTCACACTCTCTCTCTACTTTCTCTCCACTCTCTCTTTCTCTCCGCTCTCTCTCTCCCTCTCTCTCTCCACTCTCTCACTCCACTCTCTCACTCTCTCTCTCTGTCTCACTCTCTTTCCACCCTCTATCTACTCTCTCCACCCTCTTTCTACTCTCTCTCCACTCCCTCTCCACTCTCTCTCCTTACTCTCTCTCTGCACTGTCTCCTCCACTGTCTCCCTCCACTCTCTCCCTCCACTCTCCCTCCACTCTCTACGCACTCTCTCTCCTCTCTCTCCACTCTCTCTCTCCACTCTCTCTCTCTTCTATCTGTCTCTCCACTGTCTCCTCCACTGTCTCCCTCCACTCTCTCTCCACTCTCTCTCTACTGTCTCTCCACTCTCTATCTCCTCTCTCTCTCTCCTCTCTCTCTCTCCACTCTCTCTCTCTCCTCTCTCTCTCTCTCCACTCTCTCTCTCTCTCTCCACTCTCTCTCTCTCTCTCCACTCCCTCTCTCCACTCTCTCTCTCCACTCTCTCTCTCCACTCTTCACTCTCTCTCTCCACTGTCTCTCTCTCCACTTTTCTCTCTCTCTCCACTGTCTTGCTCCACTTCCTCCTCTCTCTCGCTCTCTCTCTCTCTCTCTCTCTCTCTCTCTCCACTCTCTCTCTTCACTGTCTCTCTCACCACTTTCTCTCTCTCTCTCTCCACTCTCTATCCACTGTCTAGCTCTACTTTCTCTCGACTCTCTCTCTACTCTTTCTCCACTCTCTCTCTCTACTCTCTCTCCACTCTCTCTCTCCACTCTCTCTCCCTCCACTCTCTCTCCCTCCACTCTCTCTCCCTCCACTCTCTCTCCCTCCACTCTCTCTCCCTCCACTCTCTCTCCCTCCACTCTCTCTCTCTCTACTCTCTCTCCACTCTCTCTCTACTCTCTCTCCACTGTCTTTCTCTCCACTCTCTCTCCACTCTCTCTCCACTGTCTCCCTCCACTCTCTTGCTCACTCTCTCCACTGTCTCCATGCTCTCTCCACTCTCTCTCTCTCCACTGTCTAGCTCCACTCTCTCTCCACTCTCTCTCTCTACTCTCTCTCCACTCTCTCTCTCTACTCTCTCTCCATGCTCTCTCTCCACTCTCTCTCTCCACCCTCTCTCCCTCCACTCTCTCTCTCTCTACTCTCTCTCCACTCTCTCTCTCCACTCTCTCTCTCTCTCCACTCTCTCTCTCCACTCTCTCTCTCCACTCTCTCTCTACTCTCTCTCTCTACTCTCTCTCCACTGTCTTTCTCTCCACTCTCTCTACTCTCTCTCCACTCTCTCTCCACTGACTCTCTCTCTCTACTCTCTCGCTACTCTCGCTCTCTCCACTCTCTCTATACTCTCTCTCCACTGCCTCACTCCACTCTTTCTCCACTCTCTCTCCACTCTCTCTCTCCACCCTCTCTCTCCACCCTCACTCTCTCTCCACTCTCTCTCTCCACTCTCTCTCTCTACTCTCGCTCTCTACTCTCGCTCTCTACTCTCGCTCTCTACTCTCTCTCCACTCTCTCCCACTCCACTCTCACAAAGTAGTGTGCGTTCCATGGGCATCCGCAGAAATGTTTCCGGGGGGGGCACATTTTTAACTTCATCTCCATCCCCCTTGCACCCTTCTCCCCTCTGCCTTGCAGCACCCTTCTCGCCCTCCCCCTTGCACCCTTCTCCCCCTCCCCCTTGCACCCTTCTCCACCTCCGCCCTGCACCCTTTTCTACCTTGCACCATTCTCCCCTCTGCCTTGCACCCTTCTCCCCTCTGCCTTGCACCCTTCTCCTCTCTGCCTTGCACCCTTCTCCCCTCTGCCTAGCACCCTTCTCCCCTCTGCCTTGCAGCACCCTTCTCGCCCTCCCCCTTGCACCCTTCTCCCCCTCCCCCTTGCACCCTTCTTCAGCTCCGCCTTGCACCCTTTTCTACCTTGCACCATTCTCCCCTCTGCCTTGCACCCTTCTCCCCTCTGCCTTGCACCCTTCTCCTCTCTGCCTTGCACCCTTTTCCCCTCTGCCTTGCATCCTTCTCCCCTCTGCCTTGCACCCTTCTCCCCTCTGCCTTGCATCCTTCTCCCCTCTGCCTTGCACCCTTCTCCCCTCTGCCTTGCACCCTTCTCCCCTCTGCCTTGCACCCTTCTCCTCTCTGCCTTGCACACTTCTCCCCTCTGCCTTGCACCCTTCTCCCCTCTGCCTTGCACCCTTCTCCTCTCTGCCTTGCAGCCTTCTCTACCGTGCACCCTTCTCCTCTCTGCCTTGCACCCTTCTCCTCTCTGCCTTGCACCCTTCTCCCCTCCCCGTGGCACCCTTCTCCTCTCCACCATGCACCCTTCTCCCCTCCGCCTTGCACCCTTCTCCCCCTCCCCGTTGCACCATTCTCCCCTCTGCCTTGCACCCTTCTCCCCTCCGCCTTGCACCCTTCTCCTCTCTGCCTTGCGCCCTTCTCCTCTCTGCCTTGCGCCCTTCTCCCCTCTGCCTTGCACCCTTCTCCACTCTGCCTTGCACCCTTCTCCCCTCTGCCTTGCACCCTTCTCCTCTCTGCCTTGCACCCTTCTCCCCTCTGCCTTGCACCCTTCTCCCCTCCACCTTGCACCCTTCTCCCCTCCGCCTTGCACCCTTCTCCCCCTCCCCGTTGCACCATTCTCCCCTCTTCCTTGCACCCGTCTCCCCTCTGCCTTGCACCCTTCTCCTCTCTGCCTTGCACCCTTCTCCCCTCTGCCTTGCACCTTCTCCCCTCTGCCTTGCACCCTTCTCCTCTCTGCCTTGCACCCTTCTCCCCTCTGCCTTGCACCCTTCTCCCCTCTGCCTTGCACCCTTCTCCCCTCCGCCTTGCATCCTACTCCCCTCTGCCTTGCACCCTTCTCTTCTCTGCCTTGCACCCTTCTCTCTGCCTTGCAACCTTCTGCCCTGTGCCTTGCAACCTTCTCCCCTCTGCCTTGCACCCTTCTCTACCGTGCACCCTTTCTACTCTCTGCCTTGCACCCTTCTCCCCTCTGCCTTGCACCCTTCTCCCCTCCGCCTTGCTCCCTTCTCTACTTTGCACCCTTCTCTACCTTGCACCCTTCTCCTCTCTGCCTTCCACCTTTCTCCCCTCTGCCTTGCACCCTTCTCCTCTCTGCCGTGCACCCTTCTCCTCTCTGCCTTGCGCCCTTCTCCTCTCTGCCTTGCGCCCTTCTCCTCTCTGCCTTCCGCCCTTCTCCCCTCTGCCTTGCACCCTTCTCCCGCCTGCCTTGCACCCTTCTCCCCCTCCGCCTGGACTCCAAAACGTAAGCTGATCACTTTCTTCAAACAAAATAATTTTGACCTAATAGACAAGCTTTTTATTTTTAGTAAATGCATGGCAGGTGCTCTACTATCAGTTTGCAGTTTCCATCCAGTATCCACATGTACTCTGGCTATACAAGGAAAGTGCCACGATCCCAAGCCAAGGATGCACACTAAATACTAAGAACTACCAACAATATATCGGCCAAACAAGGGTGGGCAGAGAGCACATCAGCCTCACATGCATTCATGTTTTAATGAGGCTGCTTTTCTCTCACAATAAAATTAATGTTTGTACAAATGCCATTTTGACACCTCTATGTGCTGTACATAACGATTGTCACTGTAACTCAGCTTACCGAACTCAGAGGGAAGGTTGACTTGGTACACCGAGAGAATAACAAATGACTCGGAGGACTTAAACAGATGTCAGGGTGAGCGTGAAACGGACTACGATAAAGCAAGCAATTAAAATTGTATTTTGTTTAAAAGAACCATGACTTGTCGGAAAACACAATTTCTATTATGTATAAAAGTTCCTAAAAATGTCACAGTGATTACAAACTATATTACACAGGTACGTATGTTGGAGAAAGGACCTACAGGCTGTCTGAACAGAGATCAGATAATCTTCCCTTACTTGCAGGCCCGTTATCCCATTCCACCCAGACCTCTGTTTCACCTTTCAACAATAAAAATAAACTTACTCACTGTCTCGTTCCTTGTCCCAAACTTGGTGGCTGAGGAAGTGCTTCTGCATCTGGAGCGTTCTTTCTAATAATTATAATTCACCATGGGCCAACCTGTGCACAAGCACATAGCAGAACACTGCGTCTTCGCCACATGCCAGCATGCCAGCTCTCCACATTTACCGAGGCCCACTCAAGAGGGGTGTGCAAATCGCTTTCACTTTCGCAATGTTAGACATGCGTAGTCGAGCTGGCTGAAATCACCCAGAAAAGGTGAGCATGCTTTTAAAATGCTGATGTGGAAACACAGAGGCAGCATCAACATTGTAATTGTGTCTTTAGATAACTTGTAGGGGAGGCAGGGAAGCAGTTTTTTAAGGGTGCCACAATCACATTAAGATGTCCCCAGCCCATGCAGGCCCCCAAACCCTGAACCACCCCCCCACCCCTCACAGCCCTGGCCTCCTCCCTTCTCAAAGGAGTAGTGCCCTGAGGAGAATGCACTATCTCAGGGCCCCCACCCCCTCCTCTTTCCGGGCCTGGCTCATGGCTTTGACTGAAGAGAAACATTGGAAGTTGATACTTTGTTTCTCTTCAGTCAAAGGTCAGCAGCGCGAGGAGAGGAGCAGGCTGCAGGCAGCAGCAGCTGCTTTAGAGAGAGAGAGACACAGCTCTCTACCGGAGAGCTCAGCTGAGGGGCCCCCTTCATCGAATGGAGACGTGGCGGCCCTTGGGGTTTGGCGGCCCTGTGCAGGTGCACAGTTTGCACATGCCTAGGGCCGGCCCTGCTTCTTAACTGGAGTGTCACTACATACAATCACTTCATTTTGCATTATTTACTGCTCAATACCAAGACTGCGGATATGTTTGCATTCATTGTCTTCTGTAGGCCCGTTGCTGTTTGACAAAAGTGTTGGCTGCATACTTCAGGGTCCAAGAATAAAGGGTACCAAACCTCAGTGGATGGAACGCCTGCACTTTGAAGGCATCTGATAAATCGGAAGGCGAAAGCTAAACAAAAAGTGGCGAAGGCAACGCACAGCCCAGTTTTAGCCCTATATGTGTCATGACGTCTCTTGATATGTGGCCGTAATGGGCAAATTGAACCTGAACCAACGTGTTTCAATACAGTGACTGTATATCCTTCAATACCGGAAGAGAAATTGCCCATGTCATTAATTTCGACCACAATATGGCGCAGTCTACTCGGTCAAATGCCATAGATAACAAGCATTTGCAATGCAATAGGTCTCGCATTAGGAAAGTGTGAGCTATTGGTATTGTAAAGACACATTTATTTATTATGTGTTGGCTTTGAAAATATATAATTTAATAGCATTGTTATTCACAAAGCCATTAGCTTACACTTTCCTAATGCGAGTCCTATTGGCTATGGCAATGCTTGTTGGTACTTAAGTCTGAGAAAAATTCCCTTTGGACTAATCTATTTTCATACAATGTGTCCAATCATACCTCAGTGTTCCACAACACTCAAAAACATACGTTGGGTCAGTACCATCAACACCAGAAAGTCAACAGCTAGACAGGAATTATTTTCCGTGAAGGAAAGAATTTTTATTTTTGTTAGGCTTATTCGTATAAAATCATTAAAAATATTTTGCTAAAAATAGCACAACAATGTACACATTAAAAAGATTTTTTTTAGAAAAACCAGGTCACAGAAATACAAAGAAATTAGTAACAACCTCCACAAAAATAAGGCATCATTTATTTATACCAAAAGATAATGTGCAAATACTTTCAGTAGTTCATAAGCAGAAGATAACAATACATTTAGTAATTTGTGAGCAAAAGACAGCGACGCGTTTCGGAGGATTGAGTTGATCCACCTCCTTCTTCAGGCTTGCTACACATTTATTTCAACACTGCTCATCTATATAAATATACATACAAAATCATTTTATTTATTATTTAACAACAGTAATATACATCATTCTTTACATGTAATTTATAGAGGTTTTCAATAGATTTATGGACTTAGACTAACAAACACTGTACTAATTTTTGAATTTACTGGTGTTGTTAATAAAGGGACCCTACTCAAGAAAATACAGATTCATTCTAAGCACACATCCAGTCATTGATTTTTCTTTTTTTCTTTTTTAATTTTTTAACAAGAGTTTGGTATAAATTCCCAAACTTGTATGAGCTAAGCACCCAACTCAGTGTTAGTTAATACTAATGAGTTGTTGTGTCTAATAAAATCCATTCTTATTTATAGGCCAGGTGTGGAGAAAAGGGATTAAACAACCTCCTTCATTTGTACAAACCCATAAAGTGTCAATAGTACCCAACATAATCAGCACAGGTTGCCCAATATAATCCTCAAGGGATATCTTCCTGATGTTGAGTATGGTAAACTTTATTATATCAAATTGATATTTGGAGGCTACTTCTTTTTAATTGCCTATATACAAAATATATAGGATCTGAATAAGTTATCTCAAATGTTATTAGGAGGTGATCAATCTACTACTCTACATTCTTCCTATTAAAATACATACCAGGGCCAAAAGGCCTTAAGCGTACTAAGAGTAGGGGATTCTTCAATTTCCACCAGTAATAGCTGAATAATCCTAAAACACAATAACTTTCGTAGCCAGCTAGTACACACATATAGGGATGTGGCACAAATGAGACAAAGAACCTTGGAGCACACCGTTGCGAAAGGCAATGTTCCATGCGGGAATTGTATGATGTGCAGTCAGTGTATTAAATCGAAAACACTGCAACACAATGGTAGGACAATAGAGACTCATACATTGAACAACGGCAGGAGCCGTAACATTATATACTTCCTGCGTTGCCCGTGTGGATTAGCCTATGTGGGGGAAACCAGTCGTGAACTTAGAACTAGACTGGCTGAACATAAATCAGCAATAAAAACCAAAAGATTGACTGCACCCCTGGCAGCGCATTTTTTAGAGAAAGGACATAAAGAATCTGATTTTCAGTGGTTTATCTTAGAGAAGGTTATTTTAAACAAAAGAGGTGGCAATATGGAAGAAAAACGCAAAATGCGGGAGCAATGGTATATTTCAATCCTCAATACTGTAAAACAAGGGTTAAACTCAAGAGAGGAATGGGAGAAACTCATAAAGAGAAATAAGCAACTATGTGGAATATGGGTTTGCTGATATGCATTATATAATCTATCAGATACTTATTAGGATAAATGAACCTAAAAAAACAAGCCTGTTGGCTTAGGTAATATACAGAAATGTTTTTATAAAAAAACATACATGGTAGATATGCAGAAACTATATTGATGCCGTGGATAAATAGAGTGAGTACTCCAGCACTCACAGTATATAATAAACTAAATCTTATCGCACATTTTTCACATATTGAGAATAATATTTAGATAAATGTAGTTTGCAGCCTAATAACGCCTTTGAGATTATATATATAAAAATTTTGACATAAAATAGTAGTTATTTGGTGATGTAATAGAATAAATTACCTGCAATTATGTTGATGCATAAGACAGATGGATTGAGCATTTTAGTATTTACATCAATATATAGATAAATAAATCGTATGGTGGATTTTCGACATCAATAAATATACCGAAATTAATGCACTCCTTTTTTTAATAAGCTTCTGAGATTTAAATACCAACTTAAAATGGCAGCGTATTTGCAACCAATAGTTGAGGCGAGTTCAACAACGATGTTGTTTGAACTACTGCCCCCATCGCTAATAACACCTTAGTTCGAATGAAAAGAAGAAAGAAAATAATAAATATTTTAATCATAAATTTAAAGAGTTATCGTTGTAGAATTGGCCTTTTAACACATCAACACTCGTAATAAGGAAATTACTTAATATGAATATACTGGATATATAACACCATTCCAATATGGCGGCAGAACTTCTGTATAAACATAGCTGTGTCCGTCATCTGTTTCGTATACGACCCGGTGGATGTGTGTTCCTGGCATATAACAATTGTATTTAAGGGCCTAGAAATACGCGTGTCGGCAAACGTTGTTTGGTAGACGATGCAGGAGATTTTTTAATCCCGGTAAGTTTGATGCAGCGCTGATGGTATAATACAACTTTGTTACGAGGCGGGCTGTTTAAATTAACTGTAGAATAGTGTAAGCCTCTTAGTAGTAAGGGAATTGCTCCATAATGGCTGAGGAGGGCGTGGAGCTTAACAACGGTTGGAGGATGTTAAGCTATTTGTGTTAGGTCTGACAAGCCTGCAGCGTTTGGGTATATGCCAGTCATTTAGAATTGAAGATTAGGGTTGGCATATTAAAAGACGCAAGTCTGTTTTTTTTTTTAAAATAAATCAATATGTGTAATAAAAAGTTCCATATGGAAAATATGAGTGCTACCATGTGCTGTAATCCAGCGATATACAGGGGTAACATATAGGAGAAATCTGCACATTAATTAGCATATTGGCCACATTTACTGTTATTAGTACGGTTTCCCATATTGATAAAGATCCTTCTTAGCATGGATTGACTTAAGAATGACGAACATTTGAATAAAGACCAATCGAGCATTCATATCATTTAGAGTCTTTTCACATTGGGTTAAAAAGTCTTAATAAAAAAGGATTATGATCAGTCTCCCTAAACACAAGAACACTATTGTCTTTAGGTTGGATTGCCAAACTTGAGTTGGAGATAAATAGGAGAAAAATGAACCACGTATATGAAAAAAATTAAAGGAAGATGTGGCACTTTACATTCTCTGGTAATTTTAATGTAGAACTAGCAATATAAGTTTTATGGCTCTGCATGTACACCGCTCTATTAATATAGGTGTATATTTTGTGTTTTAGGATTATTCAGCTATTACTGGTGGAAATTGAAAAATCCCCTACTCTTAGTACGCTTAAGGCCTTTCGGCCCTGGTATGTATTTTTAATAGGAAGAATGTAGAGTAGTAGATTGATCACCTCCTAATAACATTTGAGATAACTTATTCGGATCCTATATATTTTGTATACAGGCAATTGACAGAAGTACTCTCCAAATATCAATTTGATATAATAAAGTTTACCATACTGAACATCAGGAAGATATCCCTTGAGGATTATTTTGGGCAACCTGTGCTGATTATGGTGGGTACTATTGATACTTTATGTGTTTGTACAAATGAAGGAGGTTGTTTAATCCCTTTTCTCCACACCTGGCCTATAAATAAGAATGGATTTTATTAGACACAACAACTCATTAGTATTAACTAACAGTCAGTTGGGTGCTTAGCTCATACAAGTTTGGGAATTTATACCAAACTTGTGTTAAAAAAGAAAAAAAGAAAAATCAATGACTGGATGTGTGCTTAGTATGAATCTGTATTTTCTTGAGCTGGGTCCCTTATTAACAACACCAGTAAATTCAAAATTTAGTACAGTGTTTATTAGTCTAACTAAGTCCATAAATCTATTGAAAACCTATATAAATTACATGTAAAGAATTATGTATATTACTGTTATTAAATAATAAATTAAATGTTTTTGTATGTATATTTATATAGATGAGCAGTATTGAAATAAATGTGTAGCAAGCCTGAAGAAGGAGGTGGATCAACTCAATCCTCCGAAATGTGTCGCTGTCTTTTGCTCACAAATTACTAAATGTATTGTTATCTTCTGCTTATGAACTACTGAAAGTATTTGCACATTATCTTTTGGTATAAGTAAACAATGCCTTATTTTTGGGGCGGCTGTTATCAATTTCTTTGTATTTCTGTGACTTGGTTTTTCTAAAAAAAATATTTTTAATGTGTACATTGTTGTGCTATTTTTAGCAAAATATTTTTAATGATTTTATATGAATAAGCTTAACAAAAATAAAAATTCTTTCCTTCAAGGAAAATAATTCCTGTCTAGCTGTTGACTTTCTGGTGTTGATGGTATTGACCCAACGTATGTTTTTGAGTGTTGTGGAACACTGAGGTATGATTGGACACATTGTATGAAAATAGATTATTCCAAAGGGAATTTTTCTCAGACTTAAGCGTCTTTGCGGTGTCCTGTCCCTTTGGGTTATTGGACCCCTCTCTTATTATTGAATGCTTGTTGGTAGCAAGCAAGGACAGTGCTGTTGTGGTGCTGAGTGATGATGTGGTTGGGTTGAGTGATGTGGTGGTGTATTTGAGTGATGTGGTGGTGTCCCCGAGTGATGTGGTGGTGTCCCCGAGTGATGTGGTGGTGTCCTCAAGTGATGTGGTGGTGTCCTGGAGTGATGTGGTGGTGTCCCTGAGTGATGTGGTGGTGTCCCTGAGTGATGTGGTGGTGTCCCCGAGTGATGTGGTGGTGTCCGTGAGTGATGTGGTGGTGTCCTTGAGGGATGTGGTGGTGTCCCTGAGTGATGTGGTGGTGCCCCTGAGTGATATCCCGGTGCCCCTGAGCGATGTGGTTGTGTCCTTGAGTGATGTGGTGGTGTCCCTGAGTGGTGCCAGAGTGATGCGGTGGTGTCCTTGAGTGATGTGGTGGTGCCCCTGAGTGATGTGGTGGTGCCCCTGAGTGGTGTGGTGATGTCCTCGAGTGATGTGGTGGTGTCCCTGAGTGATGTGGTGGTGTCCCAGAGTGATGTGGTGGTGTCCCAGAGTGATGTGGTGGTGTCCCAGAGTGATGTGGTGGTGTCCCAGAGTGATGTGGTGGTGTCCCAGAGTGATGTGGTGGTGTCCCTGAGTGATGTGGTGGTGTCCCTGAGTGATGTGGTGGTGTCCCCGAGTGATGTGGTGGTGTCCCCGAGTGATGTGGTGGTGTCCCCGAGTGATGTGGTGGTGTTCCTGAGTGATGTGGTGGTGTCCTTGAGTGATGTGGTGGTGTCCCTGAGTGATGTGGTGGTGCCCCGGAGTGATATGGTGGTGCCCCTGAGCGATGTGGTGGTGTCCTTGAGTGATGTGGTGGTGTCCCCGAGTGGTGCCCCTGAGTGATGTGGTGGTGTCCCAGAGTGATGTGGTGGTGTCCCAGAGTGATGTGGTGGTGTCCCAGAGTGATGTGGTGGTGTCCCCGAGCGAGGTGGTGGTGTCCCCGAGCGATGTGGTGGTGTCCCAGAGTGATGCGGATTGGAGTGGTGTGGCTCACTGGTTAGAGGCGGCAGAGGTCGTCCCGGGACCAGGGTTCGATTCCCGACGCGGCAGGGTCTTGGGCCATGGTCAGCGGACTCGATAATTCTCGCCTGAGTGCCTACTCCAACCATGGGTCCCACTCAGCAACTCTGGGCAATAGCTTGTTTAATCTCTACTAACGGCCCCATCAGCGCCGGGGATGCTTGTCTTCACCTTGGAGATGCCGAGGAGGGACCATCTCACAGGGAAAGCCAGGATGGGTTCCCCAGCGGTATACAGCGCCGGGACGCCCCTTTGCTGGGGCAGTTGTGCGCTTTACAAGTATACAACATTTAACATTTTAACATGTGGTGGTGTCCCTGAGTGGTTGGTGTTCCTGAGTGATGTGGTGGTGTCCTTGAGTGATGTGGTGGTGCCCCTGAGTGATGTGGTGGTGCCCCCGAGTGAGGTGGTGGTGCCCCTGAGTGATGTGGTGGTGCCCCTGAGTGATGTGGTGGTGCCCCGAGTGATGTGGTGGTGCCCCGAGTGATGTGGTGGTGCCCAGAGTGATATGGTGGTGCCCCCGAGTGATATGGTGGTGCCCCTGAGCGATGTGGTGGTGTCCTTGAGTGATGTGGTGGTGTACCTGAGTGGTGCCCCTGAGTGGTGTGGTGGTGTCCTTGAGTGATGTGGTGGTGCCCCTGAATGATGTGGTGGTGCCCCTGAGTGATGTGGTGGTATCCCAGAGTGATGTGGTGGTGTCCCTGAGGGATGTGGTGGTGTCCCTGAGGGATGTGGTGGTGTTCCTGAGTGATGTGGTGGTGTCCCTGAGTTATGTGGTGGTGCCCCTGAGTGATGTGGTGGTGTCCCTGAGTGATGTGGTGGTGTCCCTGAGTGATGTGGTGGTGTTCCTCAGTGATGTGGTTGTGTCCCTGAGTTATGTGGTGGTGCCCCTGAGTGATGTGGTGGTGTCCCTGAGTGATGTGGTGGTGTTCCTGAGTGATGTGGTGGTGTTCCTGAGTGATGTGGTGGTGTCCCTGAGTGATGTGGTGGTGTCCCTGGCCTGAGTGATGTGGTGGTGCCCCTGAGTAGTGCCTCTGAGTGATGTGGTGGTGTCCATGAGTGATGTGCTGGTGATCCTGAGTTCCTGAGTGATGTGGTGTGTGAGGGTGAGGGTGTGAGGGGGTGAGGGTGAGTGAGGGTGAGAGGGTTGTGAGGGTGAGGGGTGTGAGGGTGTGAGGTTGTGAGGGTGGGTGAGGGTGTGTGAGGGCGTGTGGGGGTGAAGGGGTGTGAGGGTGAGGGGGTATGAGGGTGAGGGGTGTGAGGGTGAGGGGGTGTTAGGGTGAGGATCTGAAGTAAATGGTGGCAGGGCAGACATCATAAGACAAAGAGAAGAGACTGTGTGGTGACTGCGTTGGTCAGTTTCAGAATCAGGAGGGGCAGAGTCAGCACAGTCTGCGAGGGATAAAGCATAGCGGATGTAGCATTGCAGATAGAAAGTCGAGTGTTTTCAAGCTGAGTGTCCCTAGAGAGATGGCAACACAGCAACAGGATTTGAGGAGCAAGGCTACTGTAAACAAGCACGGTAGGCATTCACTTTCGTCTAGAAACAAGCTCTCGGCATAGCTGTGGCGGGGGGTGGGGGGGGCGGGGGAGCGGCAGCCTTTGAAGTCTGATGCAGAGGCACAGACAAATGGTGGTGCGCGATGTGCACGCGGGGGGCAGGGGAGTGGCAGCCTTTGAAGTCTGATGCCGAGGCACAGACAAATGGTGGTGCGGGATGTGGACGCAGGGGGGCGGGGGAGCGTCAGCCTTTGAAGCCTGATGCCGAGGCACGGACAAATGGTGGTGTGTTATGTGGCTGGCGATGGTGTGCACGGGCATAGATCACATGAACTATATGCGATCTGCAGCCATTTTGGTACACTTTTCTTTTCCGCTTACTATAATCTTGCAATGCGCAAGTGCATTGGCTAGGCGAGACCTAATAAACCACACAAACAGGCTACTTTTTTACCTTCAGTGTTCGTGAATCAAGTATGAAGTAGGTTGCCTCTGAAACCAGTTTGCATCAATGAAATTACATTATTTAATTCAGACCAGATCTCAAATTCCTTTAGTAATGTTTAGCATAGTACTTGGTTTCCAGACCGAGCAGTGCAATTGTTCTGTAATTTGTTAATTGAGTTGGTCACATTTGTTGTATATTGGATGTAATATGGATCCTTGCCGTTAAGGTGGGACGGTCGGAGTTTAGAAAACATTGCAATAAGGCGTTGTGAAAGTGGAGGCCAAAAAAATAAAGATTAGACTTGAAGAGGTTGTTGAGACCAGGGGCTCCATCAGATTTCGATGATTTATAGATACTTAAGATTGTGCAATGGTGAATTGCAGCTGCTGTGCTAAATTGAAACGTAAGGACACCACTCCTCGCAGTGATCAACATATAGAAGTTCATAGCGAGCACCATGCTTTGTTCAGGGATGGAAGCACCCAACTCATATGTATAGTGAAAGCCAAGGTTGTTTTTAAATTTCCAGCATTTATTGAGCAACCAGACCTATAGATTTGTGTTCTTTTTTTTTTAACAACATATTTTATTTGGTTTTCATGGTACAGTCTGGGCCATAGCCCTGCATTCACATTTGAAGACAAAATGAATCGCAAGTATCATAGCATAACTCCTGCACAACTTGCAGGTATATCAACAAGAACATATCATAAACAGTCCCAGATCTCAGGATTTGTGTTATTTTTAACGACTGTTCAACAAACTGTATGGGCCTATTGTTTACCACATCTGATGTTTCTGTGGCTTCCTTAAAACCTGTATCTCTTTCTGTAAAGCAGTATTAAAGGGTTGTCATTTGTGGTTTTTAATCTCCTACTTAGATTCCTTCTCAGCAGTCAGAGATTCTACCAGCCCTTTTTAGGGACACCCCTGGCGGTGTGGTCGGTCATTAAAAAATGAGATGCCCAAAATGTGTCTAGACTTTTTACTTTGTTCCATTACAGCACAACAATAATCTTGGTGTGCCCCCTTCTAAGAGAGAGACATTCTACATAGAACCAGGTAAGGTGTTTAGCTGAGGACAGCCACTGGGCTCACCTACTGCTGTAAACACATGATGTCTAGAGGGCTAGTTTGTAAAATGTATGTGTTCAGCAGAGCTCTTGTGATGATTTCAAACGTAAAGAAATATCGGAAATAGTCAGTTGACACAAAGGCGTCAGGTGCATGGCATGGCATGGCATGGCGGATCATTCTGAAGCTGCCCAGCCTTTCCCTATCCAGCTCAGCGCAGCCCAGCCAGTCACTGCTTGCACCCGCCCCGGTCTCCCCACTTGCATTGAGTTTCATGAATACTACAGGCGCGGCAGGACTCCGGACATGGACCCTGGACCTTGGAGCACAGAACTCAGCCCTTAACAGAGGCATGGTGAAAGGGGGCTGTTCGGCCAGGCGGGAGGTTGAAGGTGGTTGCGCTTTTGAGTAGCATTAGGCTCCAGTAGGCATTGGAGCCAAGCTCAGAAGTTCGCGGAAGCGGCTTGTCTAAGCATTAGTGCAGATTGGAACTCTGAGCTCAGTTGGCCCTCACCATCATCTTCTTTATTAGAGACCATAATGGAGTCTTTATCAGAGGCTACATCAGAGACCCAATACTACAAGTCACACCTTAACGACAATTTTTTTCACACTTTACATAAATATTTGCAATAAGAGTCCTACCATCTGCCCCTGAGGAATACAGACCGCGGCAAGAGGAGAGGCCAGGGCGTGACGTCCCCCTCACACACCTACAAATCCACACCAAACCCTTATACTCCGCACACCTCCAGTGCTGGGCGGTCTAATAGCCAAAATATATCAAAAGAGTCAAACGAGCATAACACTATTAACCTGTTGAGTGCGGAGGACGGCCTGGAGCCGTCCTCAGCAACAGTGCTCGTGTACGGAGCACGGCTCCGGCCCTCACCCATGGTGGGTGCGCAGGCACCCCCCCAAAACTCCCCTCTGCTACATGCATCCATTTGGCAGCAGTAGCGCTTCCACCGCCGCCCGATGATGGCGAGACTGGCCGTACTGGGCATTGGATGTTTCCCCGGGAGGCTGGAAGGGTGGGGGCCTGGCTTTAATATTGGGAGCTGTTTTTGTAGTGCAGCAGGTTGGAAAGTACCCACAGAAGAGTTCCTTGTATATCCAGTAGTTTTCAGGCAAACAAAAGTGTCAAGATAACTCTGGTGATTAATGTACCTGCTGGTGAGAGATCGGAATTTTGTCTAGTGACAGTTTTGACTCATCTAAGATAATGCAGAGAGTTAATATGCCTTCTGAAAAGGATGTGTACCATGCAGATAACACAACAGTATTGTATGTGCATAGCTTAGTGGGTTACTGCTTTTTGTCACAGAGACCCTTTTGTTACTGTGCATTTCATAAGTTACAATCATGATTTAGCACAGAGAGCTATGAAGTGTCATCAAAGAGCTGCAAGCAAAATGCAACATCACCCAAGGACACCAGGGTAACCTCACTGAGCCCTCCCCCCCCCCACTTACTAGGATAAAATCCTCCCTAAACACTATACTTGCTACCTCTGGTGTCTTACCTCCATTGGGAGGCTGTGTTCTACTTGGGTTCCCCCTTGTAATTTCCATACTGAAAGCACTCATAGCATTTGGGATTCTTTGCCTGACTCTTGTCAGGGAAACTCATTTTCTGGTGGCCATATTGGGAATGGGACCCTTTCCCATGAGAACTACTTGGGGGCCTTGAAAGAACTCCTTTTTATTCCTTCTTCTGGTGGGAACCCTGACCAGCCTTTTGGGAGTCCCCCCTAGATTACTTCTTGGATACTCTGGTGCTGACCCAGATGTCCACCTCCTCAGCAAGTTTGCTGGGGTCAATCAGTGTTGGTGCTGCTCTGGAAAAAAAAACTAGCAATTACTCCTTCAGAATCAAGTTGTACAGCCCAGAACAGTCATTAACCTTCCTGCCCCTCACCCAGCCCTTTAGTGCCTTGCTAACAATACCAAGAAAGTCCACATATGTTTATGTAGAGAGTTTGTGGCTGCCCCTGAACCTCTGTCTGTACCTCTCAGGGGTCAGCCCAAATTTACTAACAATTTTGGCCTTCGTGGGGGTGTAATAATTTTGATCCTCTACCTCTAGTGTCAGGAGTGTGCCCCTCCCCATCATGGGCATGTATCTCTACAAGCTACTCCCCAGGATACTCAGGAACCTTGTGCACCCTTAGAGCCACCTCATAGGCAGAAAACCATTTGTCAATGTCATCCGCCACAACAAAACTGAGTGCCAAATCCTTCGGGATGCGAACCCTTCTTTTCCAGCAGACCCTGCAGGTATGCTGCCACTGCTACTGCTTAACTCCACTTGCAAGGCCTTAACATCTAGTGCTCTAAGGCTTAGCTCATGGGCCATTTGCTTCTCTATTGCTAGACTCTTCTCATCCAGAGCTTGTTCTTTCTCTGTTTTTAATTTAGCAAGCTCTAGTTTCAACTTTCTCTACTCCCTCCTGTCCTCCAGCTCCCTCCTGGGGACAGGTTCCTAGATGGCACACTGATCCCTGCACTTGGATGCTCCCTTCCTCGCCAACAGGTTGAGTGTCAAGACCCTGATGCAGGTCCTGTTCCAACTCTTCCTCGAATTCTGAGCATTCCTACTCATGGTCTGTCTGGGTCTGGTGGGCTTCTGCCCATGCTCTCTAAGCTATTTGAAACTCTGCTTTCTTAGCAGTCCCTCTGGTAAACAACTTAGTCTTCTGGCAGAATCCCTTGAGCTGGGCCACAGTGTGCTCTCCAGGTTGCCCAGCCTAAACTGCATATTGTCAAATGAGGTCACGGACACAACAGTAATAATGGAAATTAGGAACATTTGGAAAAAATCAAAAGAGTCAATCAGGGAGAATGGACTCAAATATATCTAGATAGAGAGTAGGTGTGTGCACCAAGTCACTATATAACATTCCACAAACACAAGTTCTATCCTCACTGCTGATCATCAATGTTAGAAATTGGGTATCTAGTTAGCAGAGGGATGCACTCTGTCCAAATAGGAACCACAATTCTAGGGAGGGTAAGTAACATACACACCATAAACTACCTGTGCTCACCCTCTAGTAGCTTGACACAGAGAAAGCAGGCTCAACTTAAGAGCCAATGTGTAAAGTATTTGTGCAAAACCTCAAACAGTAACACAGTGAAAACACCACAAAAGACTCCACACCAGTTTAGACAAATAGCTAATATCTTTATGAACAAAACAAGACCAAAACCACAAAAATACAATAAATATAACTTGAGTTATGAATTTTTAAAGAATACATTAAAATGTAGTGCTTAAAAGCCTAAAGCACCAACTGGGGTCATCTGGTTGCACTTGACAGAGGGAAATCCAAACGTTCAGACTGACTGCGATGGAGTCCGGGTTGGATACGGGGACCAGCCTTGGCCCACTAAAACAGTACCTTGGATGCAAAGACGATGCAGGGAGCAGGGGAGGCGATGAGTTGTTGTTGATCCTTTCGGGGAAGATGATGCGTCAGATCCAAGCTGCTCAACACATTGAGTCTCGAGAGGCAGGAAGCACCGAAGCAATGCATTATTATCGAACTGCTGGGTTGTAAGCGATGTGAACAGCACGAAACGATGCGTTGACACAGAGCCATACAAAGTTGCTAATGCATCGGATCCTGGAGTCGATGTGCCACACAGTAAGCGATGTGATGTCTGTGGTCAGTTCAGCAGCCGTGATGCGTTGACTTGGAGGAGATACGCCAGTTCCGATCGGTGCAACGTCGTCGATGTGTGGATTCTTACGACTGGATTGGAACCACTTGGCATGGCAAGACTTGCAGGACGCAAAGCCCAGGTGCTGTTGCAGGTTGATGAAAAGTCTTTGATGTCCCTGAGACTTAGAACAGGGGGCAAGACAACTTGCCCTTGGAGTCACTCTGGGTTCAAGTGAGATGTGTCCTTTCCTTCCTCAGCAGGGCAGAGAATAGCAGGCAGCAGGGCAGCACAACAGAAAAGCAGTTTTTCCAGATCAGCAGTACAGCAGAGTAGCAGCGCTTGCAGAAGTTCCTGATTTGGTGGGGTCAGAGACTGGTACTTACACCCAGTTGTGCCTTTGAAGTGGTGGCTCTGAAGTGAATAAACGTCCTCCTTCCCAGCTCTGGATCCAGATTCACTACATGGGGGTATGAAGCCCTCAGTGTGGGGGAAGGACACAGCCTTTCCAGGTGTGTCAGCTACTCCCTTGCATCCTGCCCAGGATGACCCATCACAATGTGGATGGACCATCAGTCACACCTATGCTCCCATTGGATGCGTGTGTCTGGAGGGAATGCACAAAGTCTAGCCGTTACCCACCCCAGATGTATACTGGAGACAAGCTACAGGCAAACAGAGCTAAGAGCAGAAAAATATCATCTTTCTGAAAGTGGGATTTTTAAAAGGGTAGTATAAATTAATCTTTACCAGTAAATAGGATTTATCGTTACAATTACAATGATATGAAACATGACAGAGGTACTCCTTTGCAAACAGGAATTACAGCTTATAAGCGTAATAAGGAATTCCCAATGTTAAAATATGAGAGAGGTAGGCCTCAAAGTAGTGAAAAATGAATTTGGGAGTTTTTCACTACCAGGACATGTAAAACTTAAACATACATGTCTTACCTTTTAATTACACATCACCCTGCACGTAGGGGTTGACATTATGTAATAAAAGGGGAGTTTAAGGATTTGCAAGGGTTAAAATGCCAAATTGACATGGCAGTAAAACTCACACACAGGCTTTGCAAAGGCAGGCCTGAGACATGTTTAGTGCTGCTGGTGTGGGTGGCTCAATAGGTGAGGCAGGCCACAAGTAGCATTTAATTTATAGGCCCTGGACACATGTAGTGCACTCTACTAGGAACTTATAGATACATTCAATATGCCAATTGTGGATAAGTCTATCAAACCATGATTTAGGGGAGAAGTACATGAACTTTAGCACTGTGCAGTAGTTAAATGCTCAGAGTCCTAAGGCCAACAAAAAAAAATAAGCAAAAAGGTGAGGCAAACAGGCAAAATGTTGGGGGAAGAACATCCTAAGGCTGTCAAGTTTAACAGGGTAAAAACGCCTACCAGTATTGCTGACATGAATCCTACACCTTGTAATCCCCTTTGTCTTCTGTAACATTTTTTATACATTGATTTACACACATAAGATTCATTGTGTCTGTATTTCTGTGTGAATTAAAGTGCTCCGACACCCTACACTGATATGAGATGTGCTATCAAACAAATTAAATACATTTGAGAGAGGGGCTATGGAGAGGTGAGGGGTACTGTTGGAAGGTGATATTGAAGGACCACAACAAAGACTGTACTGTCCTAGTGCACTGTAAGGGCAACATTTACTCTGCTTTGAAAGCATATACAATTGAAAATAAAATGAAATAAGAATTTGGGGTGCTATAAGGTATATAAATGGTTTAGGGGGCTTAAATCACAATACCCCACTATGGCAGAATAGAAATCTACCATAAATGTTTAGCGATATATATATTTAAATCCTGGTTCAAGGCTGGAATCAAACAGATTGGATGCTTTTATGCCCACAGGGGAATTAGATCCTATGAGGAACTGGCCTCTAAGTATTGTCTTACACACAAGGATTTCCTCAAGTACCTGCAGATTAGGGACTTTCAACAAAAAAAATTGGTAACAGATGGATAAGCAAGGTAGAATCACCCTGCCCCCACCCCCCGCCCCAGAATAGAGACAGTTTATAAAATATTGAATTGGGGACTCAAAGATGACATAGAGATCTGCCCCAATAGATGGCAAGAAAGATTGGAGATTACGGGGAATACGTTTCAAAATATTTTTCAAGCACCCAAGCTGTCCTAATGTCGGCCAACCTACAAATTCAATTTTATAACATCTGTTTTGGATTGTAGTATTTCCCAAATAAAATAGCGAAATGGAGTGAAGGGAAGGGAGCATATTGCCCGCGCTGCTCCTTATACAAGGCGGATATAATCCACATGTTTGCAACGTGCAATAAATTAGAACCCCTGTTAGGGATATAAATGGGTTTTTAAAGAAGAAATTACACTTGCAGATTGAGCTGGATGCGCCAGCAATCATGTTAGGAATAGCAACTTTAAAAAAAAAAATGAGGAGCGCTGATAATTATAGCAATGGCAGTGTACAGACTGTGCATTGCCACAGCTTGGCTAGATCCGTTCCCCCGTCACTGCAACAATGGGTGGCGCAGCTGTTGGCCATATTTAATTTAGAAAAGGCTATCCATAAGCACAGGGGCCTAAAGGCAAAAAGAAGGGGGCTGGAGATTTGGAAGCCTGTGGTAGATTGGGTAGAATAGCCATTATAGACTTGTATTAAGCCTTCAAATTCTTTTTGTTTAGAAGATTGAAACATTGAAGTATTAATGAATTGTTTATTGCATATTAGCATGTGACACGAGGCACTTTAGAACCTGTTAATCCTGTTCATTATTAAAAGGAAAGATTGTCTGAAATTATCTAAGATTGGCATAATATATAGATAGAAATGAGCCGGGTGGAAGAGATAAAATGAGGGGGGGATGAGAAGTATGCGTATTTATTGTCTCTCTCTCTCCAATAAAAATATTTATAAAATAAAAAAAAGAAAAGAAAATGAAATATGTGTTGCAGAATTTGCCAACTTGGGCAAATTGTCTTGGGGGAGAAAATACCCCAAACACTTCTTGTAGTGGCCAGGCTCGCTTGCTGAACTCACTATGCACCTTACGGGGGCTGGTCTGAAAAATATTGCCAGGGATGCTTTGGGTTTCCAGTCCGGCCCATCCCTGATTCCCCCTTTCCGATCTGAAGATAGTGTGTGCCCGATGCGCCAACGTCATCAGATGGTGCCAAGGGTGCACTGCAAGATGATTGCTTCAAGCGAATTCCATAGAGAGGTCCTTTTTAGGTCGAGCTTCGCAGCGCATACGCCGCAAAGGAAAACGACTTATTCCGAGCGCTTAGGCTTTTCAGCCAAGCACGTGCATGCCAAAGCGTGTACGTCAGGAGATACACTCGCGGGAATTATTGCTCCCGCGAGTGAATCCCTCCCCTCTGCTGCCGCGGAGCGCTTTTCTTGTTTACTTTATGTGCGAGGAGCGTGCGCTTGTTGTTCAGTCTCCCCGGCCTTCCCCCTCACACACTACCCTCTTACCTCTTTTACTTTCCATTCTTCTCTCGCTGTCCCACCTCCGTAGCTCGTGCTTTCCTTCCCCTCTTCCTCTCACTTCGGACAGGCCTGTCTGCCGGAACCAGAAGCCTCTTCTTTGTACTCTCTGGTTTCTCTTCCTTCCTACCCTGTTTTGATCGCACTCTGTCCTCTTTCCTTGTTCATAATAAGCCTGTTCTTCACTCCCATTTTACAGCACCATACTCCCTCCCTCTTCCTCTCAGTGTGTCTCCTTTCCGTCAGTTCTACTCCTCTGCATTGCATCTTCCCTCATCCTCTTTCCTCCTCCTTTCGCTAGTTTCGTCCTTTCGCTTACATTCTGACCCTCCTCTCTCCATTTTGTTTCTTTCATTGTCCGCAACCTCTTCATGCCCCATCAACTCTTACTCCTTTCACTGTCTTCTGTCATCCCTTCTTCTCGGCTCTATGCTTCCCACTTGCATATGTCGCTCCCTCTTTTTTATCCCTCTTTAGCCTCTCTCACCCCTCTCTGTTCTTCGATGCCCTCATGTGCACCTCACCTTTCTCCTTCTTTCTTACCTGTTCCTCGGCTCCTCCTTGGTCTCTCTATATCTGCCCCTCTTTGTGTATCCATCCGGGAAGCTTGGTCATCCTATTTCTAACCTTTCCATATACAGCTCATGCCCCCCCCCCAATCTGCCCACCTCGCCCCCTCCTTCTATTATTTCTTGGCCCTCTTACTTCGGAACCCGCTTTTTATAAATATGTCCCACTTCCATATCAAGCAGCGCCCCCTCTGTTGCTCTCTCGCCCTCTCTCCTCTGCTGTCCCTTTGACTCTTTTTGCCTCCTCAAGTTACCGCACATTGCGCGCACGCTTTGTTGTCAAAATCAAATTAAATGAATCAAAACGGAGCACAGCCTTGAAACGCACTTGAGAGCCATATTTGTTCTCAGACATCCTATAATTTTATTTCATTTTTTGTATGTTTATCGCTTACAGCGTGATTGATTCCGTCATATAAAAGGACGGCTTGATGACTAAAACCCGATTAATAATTCAGCAAAGAGAGCGCAGCTTGGAGATGTGAGCAACAGCATGCGAAAACCTTGTCAACATTACCGCATATGTCATGATTGACATTCAATCTTGAGTTTGGGGGATGGATTGTGAGTTTCCTCTATCGATAGAAAGGCAGTCTAGGTGCTATCAGTGGAAGTGAAAAACATCACACCTGTAAATTAGCCCTGCGTATCGCAGGCTGAATGCTTCTCTGTCGTCACAGCTGCACGAGTCCCGGGGCCAGTGGTGGCTGCTTCTCCATGGGTGTCTTCAGGACTGGGGGCCTTACCACACAGCCTCCACTCCCTCCAAGCCTGCAACGTCGGTTGTGTGCACCTGCACTGCAGGCAGCGCCAGTAAACACGGCTCATTGGCCTTTGTGTGTCCGCTGGTTTGTACCTGCTGCTGTCCCCTGCCTAATGTGAGTGCATGTTTCTGGGCAGTGCCTAGAGGCAGTCACACCTCACAGGGCGAGGCGGAAAATAACAGCCTAAAGGAGGCCAAGGAGGGACTGCATCACTCGCAGTTCTTCAAATATGCGCAGCTGCGACATTCCTGGCGGGCCCAAAAAATCCGGTCGGATGAACTCCCGGAGTACGCACCACTAGAGGGACGGCTCTTACAGGAACAAATTCAGGGGAAAGCGGTTTCGCTCGCATATAAAACAAATAATATGCTAGGTGACATGGCCAAGCTCAGAACGACATGGGAAGCAGAAGTGGGAGACATGGATGATATAGACTGGGACATGGTGTTGATGCACCCCAGAGAGGTGGCAATTAAGTCCCGACTGCGCTTCATCCAATTTAATGTGCTACACAGAACCTATTATGACAGGGTACGACTCCATAAGATGGGGAGGACGGAAGATGCAAGGTGCCTTAGATGCAAGGACTTGGATGGAGACTTCTATCACATCATGTGGGCCTGCAGCAAGATACAAGACTACTGGACCGACATTTTTGTGGAACTGGGTGAGGTATTGGAGACTCCTCTCCAACCGGAGCCCAGGCTGGCCCTCCTAGGCATGACAAATGATGTAGATCTAGCGCGTCCTCTTTTGACCTTCCTGGTGCTGGCACTTGTGGTGGCCACAAGGGACATAGCGAAACACTGGGGGACACCGGAACCACCGAGATTAGATGAATGGAGAAAAGCGTTAGACCTGTACATGGCCGCAGAGAGAGTCACGCACAAAGCAAGGGGGTGCCCGAAGAAGTTACGCAAGGTTTGGGGTAAATGGAGACACTATCATGGATTAGATGGGGGGTTATTAGGGAAATGTGCAAAGCAGTTAAAAAAAACACTAACATGAGTGCCCACCGGTGGATTCAGGGTACGACGCTGAGAGACAATTGCACTAGGGTGATATGGACTTCCAGTCGGCTTGATACGGATTTCATTAAGAATGTACTGTGGGGGAAGGGGTGGGTGGGAGGTATGGGTGTGCGCACTGCTAATAAAATGATTGTACTGTTGAGTTATGATAAAATGCAAATAAAAATGGTTTAAAAAAAAAGAATCAGGGTGCATGAAAGGTTGCACATTTGTAATCCCACAGCACAACATTGATTGAGCTGAAAAAAACGAAACTAAGTAGGAAATTCCACATGGTGGGGCTCATACTGGCTAAATGCAGAATTGCCATTAGGTGATGTTCCCAGTAGCTCAGACGATTGAAAAATGGCTGAGAGCAATATCAGATTGAGCAAATGCAGAGGAATGTCATATGCGTAAAACATGTAGGGACAGCAAACTTGCCAATGACTGCAGGCTTGGGCGCCAATGCTCTCCAAACTGTTAGACACCCCAGATGCACTAAGCCCCTGAGGCAGATTGTGAAATAGGGTAGGGGAACATACATGTATCAACAGAAGGGCGAACTAATGAAAGCTACAACCGTTATAAATGTTATGTTGAATGTATGTTTAATCTGCCCTTATGCTCTGCAATGTATGATTTTTGATAATACACGAGAAAAGGGGAATGAGTATTTGGGATAAGGTAGAAGGGTCTCAAAAGTCTTTATAATTTGGTACATCAACCTGTAATGTTTTGTCAGTTTGTCATTATTGATTTCTTTTATTGTACACATGCCAATAAAAACCTATACATTAAAGGAGGCCAAGGAGGCCTCCACGGGGAGGTCCGAGACTCCGACCTTCACACACACTCTTTAATGAACCCCCAACACAAAAGGCCTGACCTGGGCGCTCCGCCGCAGGATAGCGCCAATGACTAGTCAAATCAAAGCGGGGAGCTATCGATCATTATTAGCGTGTTCTACACATCCAGGAGCTAGGAATAGGAAGAGTTTCTAGATGATAGAAATCCAAGTCCGCTGCACAGGCTGTGTTCTTGAGTCCTGCTCTCACCCGGTTCACCAAAGCACTCGGGTATCTCTGGGAAACATTGGGATGCTTAACACCTCACATAACTCAAATGGATGCGATTTTTAGCAGGCGGTTTATCATAGGTGAGAAATCAAACAGTCCCTATTGCTAACTCAAAAAGAATTATCCTATCTATAGTGTACCACCATAACTCAAGAGATCCTTACAAATAAAACCACATTCTGAAAATATGTACACAATGATAAAACAATTTTTGTAAAATTTGAACAATTTATTCCAAGCAATATACAATATCAAATATGAATTACAGTGCCACAATATGAAATAGTTAAAAAAGTGTCAGCACCCTTCAATTGGTTCAGTGGTGCAAATGTTTTAAACACACAAGAACAGAATTAAAAAGCAAATGGCTGTTAAAAACAAGTTGTCGACGCAGCGTTTCGGTTTTTATGATGACACCTTCATCAGGACAGGGTTTTTAAAAAGAACTCTCATTACATTAGAGATGTATTCCTCTGTATTCAATTCGAGGAACAATTCCATCAATCATCACCGAACACCATTTGGTAATATTGGTGTAAAAGGTTCACACAAGTCTTTTTGTCTTCACTTTTTCGTGGAGTTCTCTTTATTAGAAGGAAAAAGGAGCCACCGTTATAAGGGACTTTTTGGAGTCATCCTTGAATACAGGGGATCAGCCTAAAGTGTAGCACGTGACTGGATGTTGACAAACTATTTTTTGCGTGCTGCCTTTTTTGCGTAGTCTATTCGGGTGGTCTGTATTCAATTTACCGCCCTCGCATTCAGTATTCGGCCTCCCTGCTCCTTTTTCCCTTCTTTTCGTCAGGCTGCAGCCTAGACAGAAACAAATATGTGTACAAGGGGAGTCACACCTTGGGTGAGGGTCGCACTACTTTGGCAGATTATCCAGGATTATCTTTTGCAGAGGTTGGTGTATAAATGTGACTAGACTTTAGGTCTGTCTTTTACTATAGATGTTTCTAATATCTTCACACAGGCTAGGTAGGGACTGCTAAATGTTCATGAAATATATTGTACATTGTGATTGACATGGTTCCTACGACTTTTTGAATACATTTCCAACTTTTTAAACCAATGTTTATATTTGTTTGATTACATTCCCTCTTTGTTCATTTTCATCTTACTGGTGTATATAGGCTGCACGTGGAAAAATGGTGTGGCGAGTGTGAAATTACCCGAAGGGGATTCTTTTTGTGACTTTGGTCTCTGTTGGTACCTTTTCCCTTTGGTTGTTGGGTCCCTCTCTCTTTCTTTGACAAATTTAGTAGTGTTAAAGAGTGTAGAGTGGAGAAGTGTGGCTCAATGGCTAGAGCGGCAGACCCTGATACAGAGGTCTGGCCCGGGACCAGGGTTCAATTCCCCGCCTCGGCGGGTCTTGGGCTCAAAATTCCACGGACCTGATAATTCTCGCCTAGGTGCCTATTCCAATCATGGAGTCCCACTCTGCAACTCTGGACAATAGCTTGCTTAATCTCCACAACGGCCCCCACAACGCTAAGGATGCCTGGCCTCCACCTTGGGGGTGCCCAGGAGTGGACGCCTCACAGGGGAAGCCAGGATGGGTTCCACAGCGGTATTCGTACAAGCGCCTTGAGACCCTTGCGGGTGAGTAGTGCGCTATACAAGTATCAATTTACATTTACAATTTACATTACTGAAAACGGTATGCCTATACATTTCTTTCAGTTGCTTATGGAGGATGTATTTTTTAATGAGATTGTTGACCAGACTAATATGTATGCTGAACAGTACTTGAGGGGCCACACTGCCAGACTTAAGTCCCACTCTAGAGCTAGCTGGTGGAATCGCAAAAATATGAATAGTTTGAGGAAGTTGTGGGGTTTCACTTTTTTGATGGGATTGATATGGAAGCCTTCGCTGTCTTCATATTGGTCTACAAATTCCTTTATGGCAACTGCTATATTTCCTGCACCCATGAGTCGTGATCTGTATTTGTTTCTGCTTCGGATGCTGCATTTTGTTGATAATGATACAGCATTGCCACAGGATCACCCTGATTGTGACCGTCTTTTCAAGATTTGTTCTGTGCTTGATCATTTTGTAGATTGTTGTTCAGGGATCTATGTTCCAGGGTAAGAAAAAGCAGTGGATGAGTCTTTGGCACTGTTCAAGAGCTGTTTGGTTTTTCGGCACTACATTCCTAGCAAGAGGGCATGTTATGGAATTAGGATGTATATGAGGTCTGACAATAGTACTAGATAAGTCTATAATTTCAGGGTATACACTGCCGGGGATTCTTCCATTAGGCCCTCTTGGCTGCCTGTCCACTTTTGGAGTCGGTGAGAAAATTGTGTGAGAACTTGGTAAAGGACTTTTTAATAAAGGTCACGATTTATACGTAGATAACTTCTACAGTGGTGTGTAATTGTTCAAGGAATTGATCAAAGTGGACACTGTTGAATGTGGCACAAAGCGCTCGAATTGTAAAGGTTACCCTAAAGAGCTTGAATGCAAAAGATTTCAGAGGGGACAATGCAGTGCCCTGCACAGAGATGAACTTCTAGCTGTGAAATTTTCAAACAGGAGAGATTCCACATGCTGAAAATCATTCATGATTAAAGTACTTTGTCTGTGACTGTTTGGGGTCAGGTTGCTGAAGTGTCAAAATCTTTGTGCATGTGGGTGGTGTAGATAGAGTAGATCAAAAGTTGGAGCTTTATTATGCTGTTCGTAAATGATACATTTGGTATAAGAAGCTGGCTTTTCATTTGTTTCATATGGCAGCCTTCAGTGCTTTTGTTTTTATTTTATTTTTTATTTATTTTTATTTAGGAAGTTTTCTATAGCGCTGTCAAGACCCGGAGGTAGCAGAGCGCTTTACAGTAATAGAATGACAAAAATCTGTATAAACATATACATAACATAAACATAAACATGAACATAAACATAACATATGTAAGGTACAAGCATTCAAAGAGTGACATTGTAGGCGGAACATGGGTGAGTTGCCGAGCTTCTTTGGTTATGGGATTCACTGTAGTCACATAGTTCAGGGGTTGCTTGCTGACCCTGGTTATCCAGAGCCAAGGGAGCGGATCAGGAACAAGGATTTGAGTTGCCTTTTGAATTCCACAAAAGAAGGAATAGTTCTGATGTGCGGGAGAATGGAGTTCCAGATTTTGGGGGCATTTCCAGTGAAAGAGCAGGCCGCTGTTATTTTCTTTCTAGTTTTGGGTAGGATGAGCTGGAAGGAGTTAGAGCTTCTCAGATTCCTGGCTTGGCCTGCTTTTTTGAGTTTATTTGCCAGGTATTCGGGTTTGCCAGTATGGAGGGCTTTGTGGGTTAGGCAAGCCGTTCTGAAGTTGCTACGCATTTCTACTGGGAGCCATTTGAGTTCCTTGAGTGCTGGGGAGATGTGATCCGATTTTTTGATGCCGGTAATCATTCTAGCTGCAGCATGTAGTGTTGTTTTGATCGGTGCCAAGTTCGATTTCGGGATGCCTGTTAGGATTGCGTTCCCATAGTCTAGTCTTGACAGTACCAGAGATTGAGTGGCCAGTTTGAGATCCTTGTTAGGAATGTAGGGTTTGATCTTGTTCAACAATCTGAGGTTAAAGAAAGCACCTTTGGCTGCATTCTTGATGTGTTTTACCATGTTTAGTTTGGGGTCTATGATGATGCCAAGAGATTTAACAGAGTCGGCTAGAGTAAGATTTCCTTTAAGCGCATCGATTGCTTTTAGCCATTCAGTGATTTGAGGGTTGTCTTCCTTGTTCGAGATGAGGAGTGTCTCAGTTTTGTCTGGATTCAGTTTCAAGTGATTGTTTGTCAGCCATTGTTGAACATCTTTCAGGACATCATTTAGTCTATGTATGTCATTGAGAGAGGAAGTTTCCAGATAGATTTGTGTATCGTCCGCGTAGAGGTGAAAGCGGATGTTGGCTTTTCTGAGTATATTCAAGGATTGTTCTCCAGACTCAAAGATGACTTTTGATTAGTTTCAACAGTCTGTAATATGCAGCCTTGTTGTACTTGAGCAGGTTAGTGTTCCTAGAGTTGGAAGTTGTGGCTAGATTGAAAGATTGCCACTTTCCTGATTACATTCCTGCCACACCCAAAATAAACTTTCCCTGTAAGAGATGTAGAGTTTATGTCCAAAGAGGCATGCCGAAAGGACTGTGGTATGTACTGCCCGGAGTGTTCTTCTAATCGTGGGCTAAGTGTGCCTGCATGTTTTAAATTGTACCACTTGCACCTCAAGTATTGGGAACAACCGTGAGAGTAAAAGTGAACTGATTGGTATGTATCATTTTATAATTTTGGTTCAGATTCACAATTGGCAGTTTGATATATTTAGTTAGACCTGTAGTTTTTCATCTCCTTCAAATTGGTCTGTGTTTTCTTATTTGTTAAATAAAATGTGATGACTGTGTGTTTGGACTGGCCCTTAGCTGGCAGTGTGTGTGTACTGGCACTTGGCTAGTGGTTGGTGTGTGTGTGTGTATGTGTGTGTTTGTACTGGTACTTGCCTAACAATATGTGTAGACTGGCAGTGTGTTTGGACTGGCACTTGGCTGACCATGTGCGTGGATTGGTGCTTGGCTGGTGGCGTGCGTGGATTGGCATTTGGCTGGCAGTGTGTGTTGCTGTAAGTGTGAGAGAGGAATGATGTTTGGCTGCCAGTGCGTGTTGTGACAAGCAGCAACTCTACACACACAAACCACCAGCAAAACATCAGTCCACACATTCGACCAGCTTCTAGGTGGTGTGATTGTTGTGTCTAAACTGGCAACTGGCTGGTGGTGTGTGCACTGGCGACGTGTGTGGTTGACATCCGGATGGCAGTGCGCATAAAGTCACGACACACACACTGCAAGCCAAACACCAGTTCATACACTCCGTAAGCTGCCAGGGGGTGTGTACAAGTCCTGTGGGTGTATGAAGGTGACGGGCCCTTGAATAGAGCTGTTTGCTGATGTGAGTGTTGTAATGTGATTGGCCCGCTGCTGGGGGTGTGAATGGTTTTGTGTGTGCGACACAGGAAAGGTGTGTGAATGGCCGGTAAAGCGGTTGGTGCATTGCAGTGGCTTTACAAATGTCTATCTGTGAGTAAGTGGTTCAGTATTCTGAACTTTTAATTATATTATTACCCATGAATTTTATTTTTGTGAAATCTTTTGTTAATAAAATTACATTTTGAACTTTTCACTCACCCTCGCGCCAAGCCTAAACATTATGTGCGTGTAACTGAGGCGTAATATTTGTCATTTCTGTCTTTCTCCGCCAGGGTGTACATGGTCTCTAGGGAAAATCAAAAAACTCTAGATATTTTCGTAAACTAGACACCTGGGGGACTCCAGGGTGGCTCGCGTTAGATCCCTCAAAGTAATAGAATCTGCTGGGAGCCTCAAATTTCCTGCCACCCAGAGTTCCCACATATCTCCTGATAAAAATGGTACCTCGCCTGTGTGGGTGGGCATAGTTCCTGCAAAAGAGCAGGCTCCAAGATGTAATGTGGCAACATCAACAAAAGGGATAGGTGTAGAATTAGGGCCTGGGTTCAACAGCCACCCAAGAAAACCTACAAAACCCAGGCCTTTCTGAAAACTAGACACTGGGGAATATAGGGTGGTGTGCCTCTCATGGATCCCACAAATCTTTTTAAACGCAAATCTCAAAATTGTGCTAAAATCACATATTGTCCTTGCATTTCTGTAACATATTCTTCCAGAATCCGAAGCAATCTAAATAAAAAAATTCTTACCATGCAGCATTTCCCCACTTGTCCCAATAAAAATGCTGCTACATTTGTGTGGCTGGGCCTAGTCCCCGCTACAGTAACAGCTCAAACTACATCAATAGGAGTCCTCACAAAGGGACACTCATTGACCTTGGTGTGATCTGTGGGGCAGTATTTTTCTTGGGGTAAGTAACAGAATGCTGGATGGAAGGAAATTTGTGGATTGCTGCTTATTTCAGAAGTTTACATCCCAGAACTGCAAGGAAATGCGCAATATTAAGCAAAGTTTGAGATTTTTAAGGGCTTCTGGGTAAAAAAACCTGATGGGAGCCACACGAGTCACACCACCCTGGATTCTCCTAGGTGTCTAGGTTTAGAAAATGTACAGGTTTCCTAGGTGTCCCTAGGTGCCTTCTGAGCTAGGGCCCAAAATCCACAGCTAGGTAAACTGCAAACAAAGGGTCAGTTTTCAGTGAAAAAATGTGTTGGGTCCATGTTGCATTTTGGGGCTTTTCCTGTTGCGGGTACTAGCCATCCCACACAATTGAGGTACCTTTTCTTATCAGGAGACTTGGGTGAATGGTAGGTAGCAGTAAAGTAGTTGCTCTCTGCAGATGCCAAAACTTTCCATCACAGAAATGTGAGCAAAATAGTTTTTTTAGTCAAAGTTTGAGACTTGCAAAGGCTTCTGTGTAAGAAATCCTGATGAGAGCCATGCAAGCCACCCCACCCTAGATTCTCCTGGGTGTCTAGTTTTAAAAAAATATGCAGGTTTGCTAGGTTTTGCTAGTTGCCTGCTGAACTAGGGCCTAAAATCCACAGCTAACCACATTTTTTTTAAAGGGATAGTTTTTAATGGTAATTTGTGATTTATCCATGTTGCGTTTTGGGCCCTTTCTTGATGCGGGCACTAAGCCTACCCACACAAGTGTGGTACCATGTCTATTGAGAGACTTACAAGACCACAGAATAGTGGAACAAGTATTAATACCAATTGCATTTATGTTCATTTGTGCCTTCCAAATGTAAGATAGTGTGTAAGAAAGAAGACAGTTTAAGAATTGCCCTCAAATTCACATGCTAGTACTGATACCTAGAAATTCAGAAATGTGAAAAAAAAAATAACACTGCATCTAAACTCCATATCTTACGCCCATCTCAGAAATACATAGGTTTTCTTGCTAACTGTTGTTCACTCATTATAATTTACCATATGAATTTCTCTACACCTGGTACACAATGAAAATACACTGCAAGGTCGGCTCAGTTATTGGCTCTAAGTACCTTGAAAACCTACAATCTATATATATATTCTTGCAACCAAAAGGGTCTAGCACATGTAATGGCAAATTGCTTTTATAAATCGGAAGTTAAAAATGAAAACTTTGTCACAAATGAACATTTTTCCTACTTATTTTCAATACTTCTTTTTATTTCAACAGTTAGTATATTTGGGAAAACCTTCATGCATCCACGCAAACGACCCCTGGATGAAATCATAATTGTGTCTACTTTCAAAAAATCTATATCTCTCCGGGATCATGCATGAGCTTCACAGAGGTTTCCAGCACAAACTGGAAGAGGGCTGAAAGCACAAAATAAATTTGGAAAAATGAGCTCTTTGAAAAATGCTGAAAGAAAATCGTTTTTTTTTTTATTCAGCTCTGCATGTTCCTGAAAGCCATCAAATTTGTGAATTCCATTTTATGGGAAAATACAGACACTTTTTTGCAGATCACTTCATTCCCATTCTTCCCAAAACACTCAAAATGTAGCTATATTGTGACTATTTTCCAAAAACCTTGGGTACCTTTAGAATTTCCCAGTTGCTGGAAAAAAGGACGCACATTTGTTGTGGGTAGCTTATGTGAATAAAAAGGTAGGAGGCCTAAGCGCGATCTATCCCAAATAGTCAAATAAAAACTTAGCAAAGTGGGGAAGAGGCCTAACAGCAAAAGGCTTAAAGGCATAAAGCATATACGGATAAACAACTAGACATGAAGGAAACTAAAATTAGAAAAGTAGTGCCCCCTGCAACAGCAGTATAGTACTGAGCTCTTGGGGGTGCAAAACTGCTCCTATGCGATCTGGAAGAAACCATGTCTGCAATAACTCTGTAGTGAGCAGGAAAATAAAGTCACAAGCTCTGGCTAGGCTAGTGAAAGTCGGTCAGAAGCCTGCCAGGATGTCACGCATGCAGAACACTGGGCCAGAAGTCCTAGTACCGTCCTTAATTACAGACCTCTTAAAAAAGACTGATACTGGCGATGTTGCCACTATACTGACTATTTCCCCTTACAGCCCATGAATAACAAGGGATTCCGCAACTGCAGCTGAAACAGGAGTATCCAAAGCACTAAAATGAGGAGTCACAATGGACTGTGACGCAGCAACAGAAACTGGAGTGCTCAAAGCAGCAAATTGTGATGATAGCGATAATGGTGCCAACCCCAAGTCAGGCCAAGGAAAATCCCCCCTGGGAGACAGTGCTGAGCCTAATGCAGATTACATTAGAGAGGAAGGCCCAACAAGTCAAGACAAGTAGGCGGCAGAGCAAAAGACCTAGAAAGTCATTGTCTAATCACACTAACTGCCATTTCACCATCACCAGGAAAAACAGGACCCAACCATTTCAAGCCCCCACCTGTAAATCTAGGCGAGGATAAAATCCAGTCGTCAATATCTCTGGAAGCCCAATGTGGTACCTCTTTCTCCCTAATGAAAGAAGAGAGGATACAAGGGGTCCAACAGATGGGGCACCTCAATGAAATGTATCACCCACACTCCAGACAGTGCTAACGGATTACAAAGCACCAATCCGTGTCAATGAAGCAGCAAAATATGAGATGACACTCAGGACTATGTCTGCTAGTACTAAAGCAACAAGTATAAAACACAATAAGGAACTGTTAGTTCACCTAGGGAAAACAACATGTACAAATGTAACATTAACTAATTTCAACTTCGAGCATCCAGAATGCGGAGATAGGCTTGGTGGTGTGGAAAATTTACTCTGATTAGCCAATAATGCCTATGTTGATTCAAAATGCCAATAAAAAGTTTTTTTTTTAAAAAGAATGCAGAGATAGAATGAAAACTCATCAACTAGTCTACGCATTGCGCAGGGTGCTGGGTTACTTTGTTAGACACACTACAGGCAACAGTCAAGGATATGAACTATCTATTCTCCAAACTAGAAATTAGGGTGGACTTAATAAATGCTCTGGCCATTTTCACGTTAGGAATAGGAAAAGTTAAACCAACTTGTAATGCGCGCTCAGGCAGCAACACGAATCACCTCGTAACCTGCCCCTCCTCCTACTTATAAACAGTAGACAAGCTGAGTGATCTACCACAAGTTTTCAACATCAATATAACCAAACTTAGAAACAAAAGGGGCCTGACGTATTTTGCAGGGCAAATAGTCGCTCAAAATCATAACAGTTACACCAACCTTTCCCAGGTTGGGGCGGTGGACCAGAGAAACCTCATTCATCAAGCAGGAAATCAACAGGATACAGGCAGTAAAACTAGAAAGACGATCACACAACCAAAAACAAGAAAAACACTATTAATAGTAAACTATTACATTCATCCGAGTAACTGCTAAAAGAGAAAACACACTGCCATACTGGAAGAAATATTAACAGGGATACTGGGCAGTAATCATGGAGCTCATCTACTACTCACCAGTGATCTTAATATAAATCTCACCCACCTGGGATTTTATAACAAAACATTATGGCCTAAGATTTAGTCTCGGATATCCCTCCATAGGCAACCCTGAGAAGGAAATGGAAAGATGCGATGGGTGGAGAATTGGCTTATGCCTGCATGTCGCTAGGTTTGATAGTATTAAATGGCCGATACATAGATGACCAGCCCCCAGCATGGACGCATATCAGTTCAAAGTCAAACTCAACCATTGACTAAACAATATGAAGTCTTTTGTTGTTCAAATACATCACCAGCTAAAGCACTGAACATGAAAAGGAGAGCAACCAACCATCTACCACAAAAAATCATGGTCCAGTAAAACACAAAGATTGTTTAAAGCGGTGAATCTCCTGATGGAAGATGCGCAAACAGACAATATAAAGAGGCTAAGTTAGAATGGACTTACATCCCAGGAGGTAATAGAAAAGTATGGTAAATTCCTAGCGGACAGCAAACGTCTAAAGAGCAACGTGCTTCCAGTCTGGGAACAATTTGTCACCACACTTCTAACAACGTAACCAAGTAAAGGTAAGAGGTCAAGGGTATCTGATCACAAATCCACCTGAATGAACAAGCGCTTCAAAGAGCTGAGGAAGGTAATAATTAATAGGGAATTTCGTATATTTAAGACAAACCCTTTAATCTGGAACAGCAGTCCAAGGACTGCATCATGAGGAAAGTATAGAAAAGGGAGGCATGCGCTGCAAAGAAGTCAAATCAAGACCAGTACTGGTGTAAAATGCTAAATGCCTGTAAAAAGAAAAATCCAAAAGACTTCTGAGGGATGATGCATGGCATCGACAAAGGGAGAGTCAATGAGGACAACTCAAACAAAACTGAAGCGGCCTGGGTTAGACACCTGAAGGTGCATACTCATCAAACTAGTCAGGCTCTGGAGGCGAAAGATAGGCCGAACCTGGAAGCCAAGGCCTTGGATCCACCCCGTTGTAGCATTACCCGGGAACCGTTCCAAACAACAATTAGTGAAGGTAATCCAGAAAACCTGGGCTGGAGATGCACCCGGACAACTTGTGATAGACCATATTTAAAGCCAACCTTCATTTCTGGGGAGGGCGGGGGGCGTGGCCACGGAGGCGACTAAGATGGCCGCCTCTGACTGAAGCTCCGCAGTTCGGGCGACCATCGTCCCACATCCGGCAGCCCTAACGCGGTCCTGAACCTGCAGCCCGACTCCATCCTGCAGATGCAGCGATTTGCTGCCATCCGGTGCTAGCCTGGGGCTCGGGAGCGGCCTGAGGGGTGAAATCGGCGGATGGGACGGAGCGCCACCCCCCTCGGCGTTCTCCCTAACTGCACCCGGCCGTCAGGTGAGTGATGCGCCAGAGGGTATTTCGCCCTGCCCCGCGCTCGCTCGTGGTGCTGGGGGCGCCCTCGCTCTCTACTTGGCCCGATCTGGGTGGGGGCTGCGCCGGTCCTGCGGCTCTGGTGTGTGCTGATGGCCCTCGGGCCTGATGCGTAGGCCGGAGCCGGGGGTTCAATTTGCGGCTCTTCCCGATGGGCCGGGGGGTTGGTGCGCGTTGTCCTAGGCGCTGCGGCTGGGCGTATGGGCCGTGGCGGACGCCTTGGGTATTTGCACCCTGTTGGTTTGTGGTGGCCCCGCCTGCCCTTAGTGCCTAATCCCCGCAGCCTCATAGAGGTCGCATTTACGACGCTGCAGGCCCCATTAGGCCTACATCGCCCTTGTGGCTTCCCCAGCCAGACAATCTGCCAGAACACGCTGCCCCACTAATCTACGACGCCTGTGCTGCCTAAGAGCTGTACCATCGCCCTTGGCCGCTGCTACGTGTTGGGGGCGCCTTTCTTCGGTCCCAGCTGGGTTGTCTGAGTGTTCGCTCCCCCTCCATTACGCCGCGCCCTGTGCAACGGCCCGCTTTGCGGCTGACCCTAACGTGCACATGGTCTGCGTTCACCGTCCTCTTGCTATTGGACCCTACGCTGTGGTGCTTTTTTCCACTCCCTGAGGCTGGCTAGCTGTTTGTGGCGTGTCTTTGATGCGCGATTGCCATTTGCTCACTGTCTGCTGACACATCATCCAGTTTGGGCCCCACTGGGCTGTGCACAGGATTGTCTACTCTACTCACTGGGCCTTGTTCTGGGTGCTCATCACTTTGCTACGGTTAGCCTGATACCCCCTGCTTTTCATTCACCAACATGGGGAAAAGAGACCCTAATCAACGCAAGCTCAGCTTCGATAAGACCTCCCTGCTTGCTACTGACGCCCCCCTCGGTTCTTAATCGGGCGCGACAGATGCCCCCGTCCCGGAAGATACTACCTCACTGGTCACTGCCATGATGGGGGAGATGAGGGACGGATTTAAGGCACTTGACAGTAGATTTGACACTCTGGAACAAAAGCTGGCTGACATGGGGTCTAAAGTGCAGGCTCATGACCGGCGACTGGACGTTGTCGAATCCCCAGTCTCTGACATAGAGGATGCGGCTACCAAGTCATTGAAGCGCCGAGAACGTGCCGAAAAAATCCTGAAGGAAGAAGACCTTGAGGCGCGTGGCCGACGCAACAACATACGCATTCTTGGAGTAGCGGAGACGACCCAAACCAGACGAATGGACGTGTTTGTCGAAAATCTCCTCGTCAAACTATTTGGCAGGGAGCTATTCACATAGGGTTTCGTCGTGGAGCGGGCCCATAGATCCCTGGGTCCCCGTCCTCGGCCGGGACTACCCCCACGTCCCATAATTGCTAGGATTATGAACTTCCGTGACCATGACTCTGCCCTTCGTGCGGCACTTGAAAAAGGGGAGGTCCAGTGGCAGGGTAGCGCACTGTCCTTGTATCCGGACTTCACCCTCATGGTGCAAGAGGCGCGATGGAAATACACTGGAGTTAAAGCCACTTTGAGGAACCTTGGCCTTGAATACGGTATGCTCTATCGAGCAAGCCTCCAGGTAGATGTAGCGGGCAGATTTCGCATTTTTGACACCCCCACGGAGGCACAGGAGTTTTGTCAGAATTATAAAAAGCAGGGTTCTCACTCAAACACCGATTCCAGAATGCCCTCTCCGATGCAGATGATTCCCAACACAGCATTGAACTATTCTCAGACACGGGACATGGCTGACTCTCCCACATGTTATCTGTATTGTCAGCTCTGGGGTTGCTGATCTGAATTCAGGACTGGTTCATTCAAGCATGGTTGCCCGATTGCCGGGGCGTTGCTGCCCAACATGGCGGGCGCCTGTGATGTCTTAGTTTTTGCAGGATTTTTTGATGCAGTGGAATACGTATGCAATGTTCAATGCCATGTGTATAGCTTTGTTCCACTACCAAATTGCGTTGGGTTTTCCTCTTAGGGGTTTATAAGAGGTTGGGAGGAGGGTGGAGGGGAGAGGGGGTTTGTTTGGTTCTGTTTCATTTTTGCTTGTTGCATCATTTGCCGACCCATGAGGCGTGAAGAGAGCTGCTCTTTTTCTAGGTTACTTTTAGCATTGACGCTTATATGGCCAAGCTAGGATTACAGCTCGGATTTCCGAGCTTTCGTTGATGTCCTGGAATGTTCGGGGACTGAACAATTATAAAAAATGTAAACAGGTCATTAATTACATTGCCAGGCAGAGGATTGACATAGTCTTTTTGCAGGAGTCCCATTTGTCCCCCACTGACACTAGACATGTAGCTAGGAGCTGGGGTGTTCACCGCTATTTCTCCCATTACAGTTATTCCAGAGGGGTTATCCTATCTCTGACCAGCAGTGGCAGTGGTGTTGCAGGGCTACTAAAGAAGTCTCCCTAAATAGCAGGCATAAGCTTTTACATTTTAAAGTTTTGCGGAGACTGTACCACACCCCAGCGCGCTCGCACAGTATTGATCCTGACGTTCCCATATTTGCCCTAAGTGTAAAGCCCCGTTCGCAGACTTCATACACCTCTCATGGTCTTGCCCACTGATTCAAGAATATTGGTCCCAAGTTCACCACACATTTAGTGATAGGTTACATTTAATCCTCGTCCCCAACCCTGAAATTGCCCTGCTGGCCTATGTTGCCAACTTTCCACGTAATGTGCGTAGGCTCGCGGCACTGGGATTCTTATTGGCTAAACATGAGGTGGCGTTGTAATGGTGTGACAGACGCCCTCCGAAGCATGCATCTTGCCTCAGGGGTTTGGCCTTCTGCAATACTGACAGCGAGGAATTTTCAACCCTGGTCCCCTCTGCCTCTAGACCCATTGGCATCTGGGGCCCATACCGTACATACATCTCCAAAACTGTGGCGGATTGCCAGACTCGTCTAGACCATCACATTCTCCCTGAGGGGGTGGGTTGAGATGATTTGCTTTGTTTCATTTTGTAATTTGAATTTGTATGTTCAAAAGATCATTGTTATTATCCTGATGGATGTGTGTGACACATCATGGACTCATCATTTATTGGGCTTAATGCCAATGGACACCGTATCACGTCTGATGTTCTCCCCCCCTCTTTGTGCATTTTCCTATTATTGGTTTTCCCCCACATTCTGATTCATTTTTCTTTTTTGATGTTTGGGGTACTTTGTGTCTTATCGACTCCTTATTGGCAACTGCTGTTATGTTTCAGTCATCTGAACGCCCTATGTCTTGGTCAATTGTATTATATGAGTATGCTCCAACTCTTGTTATTCTATTCATGTGTCAATATGTAACGCAATGAAACATAACTGAATGCTTCATCTTTGTTCTTTTTTAAAATGATAAATAAAGTTGTTTTTTAAAAACCTTCATTTCTGGGCAAAATAACTGATCCATCTATATAGTGCTATCTCACTTGAAGGAGAGGTTCCGGAATCATCGAAAGGCTCTATAACACATTCAATCTTTAAAGGATGTTCAAATAGTATTCCAGGTAACTATAGACTTATAGCCTTCCTTGTAACCAAATATTTCGTAAGCGTGTCCACAAGAACCTAGTAGACTAGGCAAACACCTTGAAAATAGTTCCCTTAAACCAGACAGGGTTTTGATCGGGTTATGGCGCTTTATCCAATATCTTGGCCCTGGCAATTTGTACAGAAAGAGCTTTCTCAGCCAAATCAACCGCATTTGCCTGTTCTGTTGATTTTCAGAATTTGATATTGTTCCAACAAACCTGTGATGGATTAACTTACGAGACCTCGATATCCCCTGCACTACTCAGAGCAATACATACAACTCCTGTATACAGACACTTGGTTGCATGTAAAACTAGGTGGTGGCTCCGAATTGTCCCGAAAAGTCTTTACTGACTATGGTCTAAAGAAGGGGTGCATGCCTGTCCCTTTCTGTTCAACCTTTTTTATTTTAGATCTTTCAAATGAACTCAACAAACCTAATGCTCATGCCCCAAACTCGGTGGCCGGCCACTTTCAAAACTACTTTACGCTTATGACCAACTACTACTAAGCAAGACATGGGTAAGCTTTACCACGAAATCTAAATGAGTGGTTAACCTTGGTAAAACTAAAACCCTTAAAATAGGAAGGAAATCTACATCCAGGGTGTGAAGTCGTATGGAATATTACCACCTTAAGGATGAAATGAAATGAAATTAAAAATAGAACTTATGAAGCGTACGTACACCTACGGTTTCTTGGCGCTGGAGTGGGAGGGCTGGCCAGTACAGATCGAATGGGATAGTTGTAGGCTAATGAAAAAAGCCAGGTTTTCAAAGATTTTTTTAACTGAACATAGGATGGGAGGAGGCGGAGTGCAGGGGGAAGGGAGTTCCAAAAAAGAGGAGCCTGAATGGAAAAACGCAAACCACCATGTTTTTCGATTTCAAATCTTTTTTATTGAAGATACAAAGGACACAAAATATAAAATACAAAGGGGTAGACATACACAAAATGATTCACTATAAACATACAGTCATTAATGCATGGGAAAGTACAGGCGATGTAAATGAGGTAAATGCTAATGAAACAATAAAATAGCATCCTTGTAATACATATACAGAAAGGTTTTATGAGTTATTGTCAGAAAAAAACATTGACTAAAACGGCCATGCATCCAGTATCAAGCCCGTAGAGGGAATGCGACGAAGAAGAGAGAGGGGAAAAGGAGGGGGGAAGAACGGGGGGAGACGAGTAGAAGGGGAAGACTTAGTAGCAGCAACACGACTTCCACCATGCGTTACCGGAATACTGCCCAGTGTGACAGCCTAGGCCAGGTTAGGGTCAAGGAGTATTTCATTCAATGCGCCTAAGGGGGTTCGATACATAGTTCTAATGAGTCAAGTAAACTCCAGAGCTTGGTGTGGGGTTTACCCACCATGTTTTTTACGCTTGAAGAGACCGGGGGTGAGAAGATTGTGACTAGAAGAGCAAAGATCACGCTGGGGAACATAACGGTGCAAGAGGGAAGAAATAAAAGAAGGTCCCTGGGAGGAAAGAGCTTTGTGGATCAGGCAGCCGAGTTTGAAGAGGCTGCGCTGAGCAACTGGGAGCCAATGAAGATTCTTTAAAAGGGGCTTGGTGCGGGTAGATTTTGGCAGACCATAGACCAACCTGGCCGCCTGGTTCTGAATAAGTTGAAGGCGTTTAGATTGATATGCTGGTATGCCCACGTAAAGGGCATTCGCATAATCAAGACGTGAAATAACGAGTCCCAGGATGGCCTGTACGAGAGCCTCGTGAGAGAGGAGTCTGCTGATTTTGCGGATACGACGTAAGTGAAAAAAACAGGTGGAAATAACTGAGTTAATTTGTGCCCTCATAGAGGGTCCTTGCAGATGGTAATACCAAGGCTCTTAACAGAATCAACAGGGGAAGGAGGGGTACCAAGTGAGGGTGGCCAAAAGGTAGAATTCCAGGGGTTACCAAGGGGACCGGTAAGAACTAGCTCCGTTTTGTCAGGATTGAGTTTGAGATGATTCAAGTTCATCCAGGAGCTAATGAAGTTCATAACAGAATGAACATTTTGTACATAGGAAGGGGAAGAGTCAATACTGAAAATAAGCTGAAGGTCGTCCGCGTAGTTGAAAATAGTGAAAGATTTGTGTTTAAACTCTGAAATGAGTGGGCGGATATAAAGATTGAAAAGGAGTGGTGAAAGTGAGGAGCCCTGCGGGACCCCACAAGCGAGGTGTTTTCCCGCAGAGGAAAAAGGAGGAAGAGACACAGCCTGAGTACGATCCTGAAGAAAGGAGGAAATCCACTTCAGTGGCAGCCCCCGGATGCCGGCGTGTTCGACACGTTCAAGTAGGATGTTATGGTCTACAGTGTCGAACGCGCCGACAAATCCAGGAGCACCAGAGCTTGGGAGATGTTCTGGTCAGCCCCCTTTCTTAGCTCCTCATGAACGGCCAAGGCGATAGATTCAGTGGAGTGCTGAGACCTAAAGCCGGCCTGATGGAGGTCAAGGAAGTGTGTAGATTCAATAAAAGCACTCAGGCAGTTAACCACATAAGCTTCCCAAACTTTCCCCAGATAGGGGAGGAGGGAAATTGGGCGGAAGTTTGAGAGAACAGTTGGGTCAGCTCCAGGTTTTTCAGGATGGGCGAGACCACCACTGTTCTAAATGGGAGGGGGACTATCCCTGAGGAAAGGGAGTTGTTTAACAAGGAAAGAGGGGGTAAGGGGATGTTACGGTAGATTTCACGACCATTGATTTTGTCCTGGAAGAGAAATGCGACGGAAGTGGCTGATTTAATCTCCTGCTGCCTGCGTCTTCGGGGTGAAAGTGAAATCAAGTTTGTACTCTGAAGATTAGTTGCCGCGTTAGAACACTGCAGGTTAGAAGCTGATGCTCAATTAGCATTTTCACCGGAAGTGCTTCAGACTTGGGGGATCGTGGTCTCATTGTATTTATTTTGCTCCTTTGATTCCCCCTCCCCCATGTAGTTCAGCTGATTATGGCACCCCAAAACATGGTCTGAGTTAACTGTTACACAGACACATAGGCGCAACTAGAGCCAAATTTCGGGGGGGCGGGTGCTAAGAAAACATTTCGGGAAGGGCTGAACCTTTAATCAGTAGGCAGAGTGGAGCTGCAGGGGCTCTTAGAAGGGGTGAAACAACCGCAAGGCATAATTAGCATTCAAATGGTCTTTTAAAGACCTGTAAAACGTTCGGGTGCAGCTCTGTTGTGTGTGCCCGGGATCTGTCTCATCCCGGGCTGCCACACAAGGAGGAGGGGTGTGGGGGGGCGCTGAATTCCGGTGAGTCCAATGGGTGTTGCGCTCCTGCACAGACATGACCATCAGAACAGATATCAAAAGTTGAACTGTTACTATAAATAGGTGCAGTACAGAGGGTTATCTAAGACCTGCCCTCGTGGAAACAGCACACCGTCAGTGGAAGCCCTGTGAACGCTCCCCTCGTCACATCAGGGCACACCATCCTAAAGTCTGAAGTACTTCCGGTGAAAAGGCTAATTTAGCATCAGCTTCTAACCTGCAGTGTTATAACGCGGCAACTAATCTTCAGAGCACAAACTTGATTTCACTTTCACCCCGAAGACGCAGGCAGCAGGAGATTAAATCAGCCACTTCCGTCGCATTTCTCTTCCAGGACAAAATCAATAGTCGGAAAACACTACTCGGGGCTGATGCACGAACGCAGGAAAGGACATGAGGCGGGCGAGTATGCTGTAAATGTTATGCGAATATTGCATCTAAGAGTCTGTCCACCAGCATCACATATTCTAACCTGATAGAGAACGTTAGCTTGCTGGCCAAAGTTAATAGTGAACATTTTCTCAAATAAAAAAAATGCAGAAAATTATAGTTTCAACCTTCTATGACTATAATAAATTATCTCAGAGTTCAACGCATAACAATTCATTTCAAACAGAAAAAAGTTTCAATATTTCAATTTATGTATACGCAAAAAAATATTTTGGAAGGTCAGCGCCAGTTTTACATTGTTCTCTGTCGTGCTACAGGAACAAATATTGATTACCTGACATGATGGATGATAGCATCTGTAAATAAATGTTTTCTTCCATGTGCATGAATTGTTGTCTGTGAATACGGTAGTGTAACACTGCCCTCTCATGGATGCTAAAGAGGGTAGCCATTGTTCGATGAAATAGAACGATGGATTTAGTTACCGATTACCACCCTAAACAAGCATTTGCAATGCAATAGGTCTCGCATTTGAGAGAGTTTCAGCTATTGGCATTGTAAATGATAATGCGTTTTATTTAAAGGTTTGTTTTAAAGCATAAATAAAAGGCATTGTCATTTACAATGCAAATTGCTTAAACTCTCGCAAATTATTGTGTTTTTTTCACGCGAGTTTAAGCTATTGGCATTGTAAATGAAAAAGCCTTTAATTTATGTTTTTAAAACTAAAACATAAATAAAAGGCATTGTTCTTTTCAATGCCTTTAGGCCAAACTCGGAAGCATGCAAATGCTTGTTTCCTGTGGCATGAAGAGAAACTGAGGGCTGAACATGTATTTACTGAAGAGAGCACGTGGGCGCTGAGAATTATGTGCTGTACATGGTAAGAGTGCCAGTGAGAGATAGTCAGAGCAAAGGCATAATTAACCGTTGTTTCTGTCAAGTAACACTTATATTGCAGCGTTTACTAACTAATGAATTAATTCAGTAGTGATAGCGAACCATCTACTGTATCAGAATCACAGGAAGGAATCTGCATTCCCTTCTTTTGCTGGAAGTTGGAGGGATTCATTTGCTTGCAATATGTGTCCAGCCCCTTTTACCATTCACAGTGAGCCAAACTCACCACTTAACTGCACCTCCTAAAAGCAAAAGCAGTATTATGTAGAATGCAAAATAGACGACAGAGCCTTTGGGGCATTCGTACACCTGAATAAATCAGGCCCATTTTACGTCGTGAATATATATATATATATATAAACCACAGCCTAGTTGAAAAAGTCTGTTTAATAGAAATGCTTGCCAAGTTGGCTCACTCCGAGCAAATAGCGTTTCCCAGAGTACCAGCTCAGCTGTCAGCAGGGAATATTTGGCAGTGGCACTCAAAAGTCATGTCTTGTTTTTCTTTGAGATGAGAACCCTGAGCTTTTTGGGACTTCGATATATCAGCTCCCGGTCCGGAGTCTAACGCTGATTTATAGCCAAATATACAGTGAATTATTTTGACAGAAATTAAAACAGGCATGTGATGCCCTGGTGTCCAGCTATCTTTACTGCACAGCTATTGGATTTCTGCACCTTGCCTCCTTGAGATGAAGCCTCTGGTGGCTCTTCTAATGATGGTTATCGTCCTGAACGGCTCTCAGGGCATCCCCGCCTTCAAGCACACGGGCTGGCTAAGGCTACTGCGGGCAGGGGGCAGCTGTGAAGAATGAGTCTGGGAACTTTGCCCCACGCCCACTGGGTGCCTTGTGGGGGCGGTGTTAGATGAGTGTGGCTGCTGCCCTGAGTGTGGCAATGTGGAAGGGCAGATCTGTGACCTGACCATTGCCAACCCCTTCTACGGCAAGTGTGGTGAGCACCTGGAGTACCGGCTGCACATGGACGACAACAAATTAGAAGTCCCCGAACCCCAGTGCGCGTGAACATTTCAAGGGGCTGTCTGCGGCTCAGACGGCGAGACTTATGGGAACATATGCAAATTCAATTAGATGTATGCAAAGAAGACAAGCATTTGCACCATTTTGCCACATGCGTATAATGTAAGGTTGCTCGCGCATGTTAATGCTCACTATTTAAAAAAAACAACAACAATTACGCTGTGTAAGCGTAACGAGACTGAAGTTAGGCGGTGCTGCTTCCGGAATGAATGGAAGTTACGTATCGGATGGAGAGCCAATAATAATCCTGCTAACAAAATGCAAAAGTTACCTAATGGCAATAGGCAGAGTTTCACCACGCATATAGATTACTGGATGTCATTGAGAGACCTAAAAAACATTCAAAATCTAAAATTTCAAAAGATAAAATGGCTGAGTGCACCAGTGGTAATTCAAAACTGTAACCGGAAGACTACGGACAGAACCATGCCAATGTTACCTATGGGCCATCAGATTGTAAGAGATTGTGAAGTTTGCTGGAAAAACACAATATATTGTACAAAGGAAACATTTTGTAAAATAATTTTCCTGACTATCATTTGAGATGTCATCAGTCATGTTATCAGTCATGTCACTGACTATGTCATGAATGATGTAATATGTGACGTCATCAGCAGTGCATTGCGGGTGCTCAAGTTATAGTCAGCTGAACTAACTATAACAGGGGAATTTCTATGGTTTTGTACGAGTGAAATCTCCAACTAACTATAACATGTCTGAAACCTATGTTTTTCTCAGTAAATTTCTAAGGTTTTTTAAATGCTAATTTCTAACTATAACTTGTCTGAAACCTATGTTTTTTTCAGTGAATTTCAAAGTTTTTTTAAAATGCCATGACCTGCCACAAATGCGGAGGCTCATGGAGGACATGCTGTGAATGGAGGCGTAAAGGATGACACCCACCGCTGAACATGAAATGTAGCTGGGATCTACCATGCCCTTCAGATCCTCATCATGGCATTGCTGTCACAAGGCATGGCGCAGATGAATGCTGCTGCCCCCACACCCTTCACATCTCTGCCCTTTGGTGTGTTAGTGCCTCACAGTGCGGCAGGCATATCCACTGCGCCCCCAGAAGTGTCATTGGCACACAGTGCGGAAGACAGTCCATCACAGTTCACTGATGTGTCAGTGGCACATAGTGCGGAAAACAATCCACCTTTGTCCACTCCTGTGTCAGTGGCACACAGTCCTGCAGCTGGTACAGAAAAACCCACAGGTGGGGCAATGCACACATACGAAGACGTGGATGGGTTTGAGATCAGAAGAAGGAACTTCCATTCATTTCGGACACCAGGCCTGTTTATCCTTGGTGCCACACATAGCCCCACAACCTTCCATTGTCCCACATTACACTCTGATGCACTCACCCTGGTCCCCAACATGGCCTGCCATATCCTCTTCAATGACCAATGACACGACGACCTCACTGGGGACTGTACCCTTCCAGTTCCACAGAACCTGTCATCCCCGGTTGGACTCTGGTTCGCCCTCACTGAGCCAATATTGTGAAGTGTGCTTGTCCTGTCCCTCTACCGTTCCAGCTGCTAAAGTCCACTGGGTATGCAATAAACATCCAGTGACGCACTGCTGTGTTATGTCTTGCCTAATTTATGTATGAATATGTGGAAGACTGTAGAGATGGTGATTCACCTTACATCAATGATGCTCATTTAATGGGATGCCAGTCACAGTATGCTACATAGCCTATTGTGTTTCTCGTGCCGTAAACACTACAATGGGAACACAAGCATTAGTCACTTCCTTGTCCAGACGTGTACTGAACCACGCCCAGAGCCCCAGTCTCATTCTGGCTACCCCTGCCCTGCTCCGTCGTACGCCACGCCACTCCGATTAAGTTCAGACGTTGGCCCCACGTAGCTACCTGTCGCAGGAGTACTCGGTGTTGGTGTGCAGGTCAGTGGTCTAGTTGTCAACATGTCATGGCCACTCCCTGAGGGCAGGTTTGAACACACACCACACCCACCCGGGTCATGCATCACAGGCCATGTGACCACGCAAATATAATGGATCGACAACGTTACATCCTTTATTGCTGGTGGTGACTGGATGGCGGACGCTCCACGGGTCTGAATCATAAAGAGTCCATGAAAAGTTGCGCAGAGGGTTAGTAACACACTGAGCGGTATGGCCATCATGGGCCTACCACCACTTGGCGCGGACTTGAAATGCACAGGGTTAGTCGCACCCTAAGTTGTATGGCCATCAGCGGCCTACCACGTTGTGGTGCTGACTTGCCTTACACAGGGTTAGCGGCTCCGGAGGCTGATGTGGTCTCCGCCATTGAGGACTCAGAACTCAACAACATATGTGGGATGTGCAGGGCCGCGGAGCGTGGCCACATAATGTGCAGCAAGCCATGGTGGCAGGACCGGGTCCTGTAGGTTTCACGGGCACGTGGAGTGCCCACTGGTAGACACTCCAGTGGAAGCGGGTAATTATTTAGTCATGGATGCGCAGGGGCGGCTGTGTCTCTCTCTCTCTCTCTCTCTCACTTCCCTCACTTCACTCTCTCTCTCACTCTCTTCCTTCCTTTCCTTCTATCTCGCTCACTCTCTCTCCCTTCTCCCTTTCTCACTCCAGTCCTTTCCTGCCCTCTCTTTTTCTCTCCTTTTTTTTTCTTTCTCTGTGTCTCACTCCTTTCATATGCGCATTACACACGTCCTTATTTAGTGCTTTATTTTCCAGGCTGTGTCGTCGACATTGATGGACCAGACAGGAGTCTTCCGCCTTGTTGTTTTGTGTTGAGTTTGTTAAATTTCAATCAAGTTTTCGGTTGTTACTTAAGTGCTGTCTGACTCTTTTGGTGTCCACCATGGTGTTAAATCTTGGGGCAGTTATCGCAGGAATACTGGTGATGTCTGCAGTTTGCACCGGCTTCTGAATAGTGTGTTAGATTTATCTCAACTTTAGTTGCATTAAAGTGCTGATAATGAGATGCAGAGTAGGCGTTCCTGTGTAAAACACACAAGGTACACCTTTGCGATTTCTTCTACATACTAAAATCCTGTATTGAATCACTGTGGTAGGGTACATTTACGGTGTACACACAAAATCAATGATGTAATCTCATTGTATTTATACTGATTGGGAATAGAGGGTCAGGTGCTGGATCTTGACGGGATACACTGCAGAGTTTGTTTATTTTTCTGTACACAAAAAAACCACATCACAACTTTCACAACAAAAGGCAAAAACTGTGATGCAAAACAAATTCCAGCTATAAGCTGCGTTAGCACGAGGGATTTTACACCTGTATTCTGCTGGTGTTAAGCAGGACGACTACCTGCAGCATGAAAGGGAACACAGCCAAGAGCCACACCGGAACACCCAAAGGTGCCATAGTCAATAAGCATGATACACGGATACCCATGAGGGCCACAACACTCATCGCAACAACCCCAGGACCGACAACGCCCCAAACCTGCATCTGTGTCCGTGTGGGCATTGTGTTAGCATGATGGGCACGGGCCCTGCAACATCACAGTGTGCTGTCTTCAGCATGCACAAGCGACTTGTGCTGGTCCGGTAAGGGGAACAGGGTGACTCGGACATGTCCGTGTGCAGGAAGTGCGGTAAATGTGTCTGTGTTCTGGTGTGGCCGCCACAAGGACCACAGCAGTCGATGTTGTAAAGTGGCATGCACTACCTCCAAAGGGCAGTGTCACGGTGTGGTTTGAATGCCGCAGGACATGCACGAACAGGCATTACAATGGTGTGCCGTAGGAGTGCATGGGATACAACAGCGCAGTGCACAAAAGTGTGGGGGCTCGTGGGAGGGAGAAGCAACTGTTTGGCAACGTAACACACAGTGAACCCGCCCATGTGCTATGTGCTGGGCATCACATCCATAATGTACAGGGTCGCAGACAGACCACAACACCCACAACCGGCCTCTTTACACATCCTGCATGAATGCAGCTGGAGAAATTACTGTAGGGATGAAAGGTTCTTTGGCTGAGCTATCTTGCGCTGCTGCTACTAGAAGAAACTTGCAAGTTGCCAGCCCCCCCTGACAGATACGATGATATTTGCATCCGTCTCCCACACTACGCACTGCCCGATTTGAGAACGAGTACACATCCCACACTAAAATGTCCTTCATCGTAGTTAGATTGCGTGAAATGGCCTTCACATCTACTCCCACCACACCCCTGCCCTGCACCCATTCCACACAGACCCGGCTCATTGCACCAACCTGTGCCATTTCATCCACAAGACTGGCACACGGCAACCCAGTGCAGTTACAAGCAGAGCCACGGACGCAATGGCAGGGCATCCCGAACACATGGTCGACTCAATTCACGTCCACCTATACCTTGCACGTCTGCTACATGTCCTGGGTGCACTGCCTTTGGCAGTGCTGCGGATCACTTACCTGCTGAGCTTCCGCATTGCGGGCGTCACCTGCATTCAACCTGTGTTGCATTGTCATACGTGCCTATCCGAGTGGTGCATGGACGTGTGCCTCTCCAACATGTGGGAAGCTGACATGGATTACGATGGGTGTGTGCGCCCCCTGTTGGCCCACAACCAGGAGTGTCATGGTGTTGCCCGTTTATAGCATGCATGGATGTTTGGCATGCATGTTGGGAACTGGGCCTGGGAGATTGCACTAGTCGTAGCATGCAGTGAGCAAATTGACCCACTCCCCGATTCTGCTTTTGTGCACATTGGGTACAGTGGTTGAAGTCAGCACATCTGTTCCGCTCAGCTAATGGATTACGTCGACGACATGTCAAATATTGAGTCCAACCATCACTTATTAGAGATAGTGGCTTACGCAGCTGCACTCGGGTTCATGGTACTGTTTTATAGTTCAGAGTAGTACAGGGGTGTTTGTGTACTGTAGGGGGTTGTGCTGTGAGTACTGTTTTAGGATTTAGAGTAGTGCAGTGTGTTTGTGTAGTGTTTGAAGGTTCGTGCTGGAAATAGTGATTTAGGATTTAGGGTTGTGCAGTAGTTTTTCTGTAGTGTAGCGAATCGTGCCGACAGACTGACTCGCAGAGCTCCAAGCCGACGCACTGGCTTGTAAAGGCACAGCCGCGACCTGCTGTTGTAGGGAGAGGCAGCGTGAAAAGGGTATCTCACACAGACACAGATACCAGTGTTGCCTCGCAGAGGTAAAACTACGAACCCGATGGTTCTATACGGACAGAGGCGAGCTGACGGACTGAATCACAAAATGGCTGCCAACACTTCCTACTTTCAACATTTCATAGCCAATCAGCTGCAAGCTTGTGCTCGTAATGCCTCAGCCAATCAGATGTCAGAATTCTAAAATGTCAATATCTGTAACATTTCATATTTCCCACAAACTACTGAACGGATTTACACCATTTAAACAAAAGCATGCTTTCTGAACCATCACCTTTCTCCCTGCTAAATTTGGCCTAATTCAGTTCAGCAGTTTCACCTGTAGTCTTCTCCAAAGTTTTGTATGGAAATTGCAGGGAGAAAACACGTTTTGCGACCCCCTTTCTTCTCAACCCCCCCTAGATCAATAACCCCCAAACTATCAATATAGGAGCTGATCAAAAAAGAGAAACTTTTTGGATAATTTCGTAAACCTTTGTCAAACAACGCCAAAGTTATAAGCACATGCAGGGCTCCAAGAGGGGGGCCGCGCAACATCCCTCCCAACATGACTAAAGCCCTGGAGCTGCGTGGATCAAAGCAGGCCCCCGCAACCCCAGCAAGCCCAGCTATTATTTTTTTAAGAAATGCCCCCAGAACCTAGCCCACCCAGGGACCTCAATAAAATATAAAACGCAAAAACCTGTGACCCCAGCGCAAATTGCGCCGATTTTATATTTCTTTTTTTGGCCCTGGGGTCCTTTTGGGACCCACTGAGCAGGCCTGGGGTTCAGGGTGTTTCTACACTGCTCCCTTCTCTTGTTTTATATCTTTGTTTCTCTGTTTTGTGGCGACTCACTTCTACCAAGCCACAAGATGGCTGCAAACACTTCCTGGTTTGGAGTATTGGCAGCCAATCACAGTGAAGCTCGTGCACGGCACTTAGGCTCTGCCCAGATATCGGAACTTTTATTTGTCTAATTTCTCAGCAACTACTATACGGATTTATGTCATTTTAAAATAAGGTCGCTTTCAGACCCACGCACTACCTTTGTGCCAAATTTGGGGTAATTCTGATCAGTAGTTTCACTGGTAGCCTTGCCCAAAGTTTCCTATGGAAAATTGATTTTGACTCTTATATTTTGAATTTCTCAAAAACTACTGAACGGATTTACACCATTTAAAAAAAGTCACTTTCTGAACCAGGCTCTAGCTTTCTGCCAAATATGGGGTAATTCCGTTCAGCAGTTCGGGCTGTAGCTCGTCGCAAAATTTTCTAAGGAAATTAACATGGAGAAACGCATTTTGTGACCCCCATTTTTCTCAGCCCACGCTTGACGAATCACCCCCAAACTTTCAGGATAGGAACTGACCTGAATAGACTTTTTTTGGGGAGAATTTCACAAAGATTCATCAAACAACACTAAAATTATTAGCAAATCAAAAAAAAATCCTATGGAAACTAGGTTCTAACTATAACTACCTACTGGCGACTGCGCTACATTTCTCCACAGACACCTTTCACTTGATGAGTACAGTCTGGGACATTGAGTCCTAGGGGTTAGTGAACCACAGCTACAGAGCATCAAGGCGGAGCCTGCTTTACTCCAACTATTTGGAGCACCACGATAGCCATGATTGGAAACAAGGGAGACCCAAGGCATGGAAAGGCATCTGATGAAGGCAAAGAAAACGCCGAAATGCATTATGCCCCAATGCGACGATTAAAAAGGTTACCTGGAATCCCCACTGTTTCCTCTGGTCTTTTTCGTATGGTAGGACTTGCTTTGGATATATATATAACCTACTGGGGGTCTCCAGTAGGTAGTTATAGTTATTGTTATTGTGAATAACTTTGGCGCCGGTTGAGGAATCTGCCTGAAAATTTCCTCAAATTTGCCTCGCGGCACCCCAGTCCTTCCCTGAAAGTTTGGGGGGGGGGGGGGGGGGGGGATTTGTCAAGCGGGGGCCGAGATAAAAGGGGGGTCCCAAAATGTGTTCTCCCCATGTTAATTTCCATAGGGCGGTCGACCTCACTTTTAGCCCGAACGGCTGAATGGATTTCCACCAAACTTGGCAAAATTGTAGGGACTGGTAGCCCGATGTGCCTTTGCTATGTCTCAAGATATGTGCTCCAGTGAATTTTGAGTAATTTAGGTTAAAAAAAATATATATATCTATGGCCGCGTCCCGGTACGCGCACCGGGGCGCTAACCAGCGCGCTACGCGAGTTCGCGCGGAAAGCTGATTGGCTCTCGGGTGTCTTTCAAAATTCCAAACAGTCCGGAGCAGCCGCCTTCTTGTGTCTCGGTAGGATCGAGACACAAGAGGTGGCAAAAACAAAGGGGGAAATGACCATAAGGGGGCAGAGTAGACCCCCCACCCCCCGACCCCCTAGGTTTGATGTGGGGGCTATAAAAGGGCCCCGCGGGGCAAAAACATTTTTTTTTTCTTTTCGATTTGCGCGGGGGGAGCGCCCGGTACGCGCACCGCGGAGAGTACCGGGGTGCGTACAATGGGAAAAAAAGAATGATAGAGTTTAAAAAAAATTTAGCCTTTTTTATAAATTGGAGGTAGTTCTAAAAAGAACTGTTTTTTTCTTCTTTTTGTTGTTTTATATTTTTTTAATGTTCTTTGAACATTTTGTACTTTTTTTGGCTTTTATGAACTATTTTATATTTTTTTTGTTATTTTTATGGGGAGAAACAAAAAACAGGGAATTGAAAATGGCTCAACTGGAGCCCAAAAAAAAGAAAAAAAAATTAGGGGTTTTTGGGGCAATTGTGGTTGTCACCAGCAAGGATGATGAGCTTGATGCTCTGTTCACCATAGGAGATGGTCTTACCACAAAAAATACATGTAATTCTGTATTCCCCAAACCGTGGTTGTATGCAAGGGATTGTCTCCCTTGTCTCTGGTCCCGATGGAGTGGGTTGCTTTCTTTTGGAGGTGGTGGTTTAAGATTGGGGAGGGTTACTGGCCAGTTCTCTCATCTCTGCAGCAGAATAGTTGTTTGGATGCTTGCGCTGCATGTGTCTAATCATGGTATTATTACCAAAAGAATATTTTTTGTTAGGGTTCCCCCTTGAAAGTTCCATGTTACAGATTAGGCAAGTCACCTTGGGCACATTTACTTTTTTCTTGCCCTCTGAGATTGAAAAAAACTCCTCCCATACGATGTGTGGCCTTGGCTTGTATGGGGTATTGTCTTCTGGCAGCCACCTTCTCTTTCCTTTCTCCTCCTCCTCCTCCTCCTCCTCCTCTTCTTGACCACCAATGTAATGTTGTGGTGGTCCTCTTGATGGTGGTGGTGGTGGTGGTGGTGCAGATGCTCCAGCTGCTGCTGCTACTGTAGCCATTTTAAAGTACAACATTTTTCTCAAAGATGTTCAAACAGGTCTTCCTCAGTCAAAGGACAAAGTCAGAATAAGGAATAAAGGTGGGGTCTTTCATCATTTGGAAAAAAAAAACTGTCCTGAACCAATGAAAAGTGTTATTTTCAGGTCACATGACCCGGGCTTTCATCATTTAGAAACCAAAACTGTTCTGCACCAATGAAAAGTGTTATTTTTAGGTCACATGACCCAAAGCGCTTACGCAACACGCCACGGGGCGCCCACGTAAGCGAGTCAGATGATTACGTTGCGCGATCGTATTCGCTCGAGTATTTCCGGGTGCACTTACGCCGAGCGTATCACGCGGACGCGGCTACGCGATACGTCATGATGTTTTCGTTCGCGGCAATAGCGCTAACTGGACGCTTACCGGTGCGCGACCCGGGGCGCTCTGAAAAAAAGCGCTTTCCAGTGCGCACACAGGGGCGCGCCCCGGGAACGCACCAGGGCAAAAAAAATATATAAATATACAATATAGCATTCATTATAAAAAATATTACATTTCATAGGTTTGAGGCCCTATATATAGTTAGGAATTAGCATTTAAAAAACCTATGAAATTCACTGAAAAAACCATAGTTTTCACACCAGTTATAGTTAGGAATTAGCATTTAAAAAACCTATGAAATTCACTGAAAAAACCATAGGTTTCACACCAGTTATAGTTAGGAATTAGCATTTCAAAAACCTATTAAATTCACTGAAAATACCATAGGTTTCACACCAGTTATAGTTAGCAGGAAGTTTTACTCGCATAAAACCATTGAAATTCCCACGTTATAGTTAGTTGGACTCACTATAACTTGCGCGTGCAATGCACTGCTGATGACGTCACATATTACATCACTCATGACATGGTCAGTGACATCACTCATGACATCACTGATGACACCATCCTTGTGACAGAGTGACAGACCTCCTTTCACTGTAACGTAACCCCTGAAACACATATTGAAGAATATAAATTAAAATTAAAAAAAAAATGGAGATACCCATACCAGTTACAACAACCAATTCAATAATTCCACCATCTATATACACATCCACTCATTCACCAACAGTTCTATATAGTCACTCATACATATACTCACTCATCATATGTAGTGATTCACCTATACTTCCTGTTACACACCGACAGTCATCCAAAAGTTACTCTCACACATACTCCTACATGCAAGTAAACTATTGAACATCCATTTATTTGCATATACAGCTATACACACACTACCACCTTACTTCTAAGGAAACTTACACATACTTACCCTCTTAAACAATCACTTATAGAAACACATAATTATTTAAACAGGAACTCTTTCAATATCTCACTCTCACATATACTCACTTATATACATCAATACTCACATATACTAGATTAAAACATATGTAGTTACTGATAAAGACACTAGTGAGACAGTCATTCACTCACTAACACACACATATACACACTCATCCACCCATACAGTCCTGCACATATGCTGTCTTCAAAACACATACAAAGAGAGAGTTAGTCATTCATGCATCTATGTGATAAGTAATACCCCCACGAAACCATACAAACACTCATACTGATACTAAAAAAACATCTAATAACCCATATACCTACACATGTACCTACTCACCAACCCATGCAGCCACTTAGACACAAAGTGAAACACTAATACATATATATAAATATTTAAACATTACTCACTAATATATGTATTCACTAAGAAACACTTAATAAGCCAGTTAACTAATCAATTTTTATTAAAAAAACATCCATTTAGACACTTATTTAAACATTTATTCTTCCATCAACTTTTACATATACATTTATAAAACAAATTTATTTTTAAAAGACACACATTTACTGGATGGTGTCATCAGTGATGTCATGAGTGATGTCACTGACCATGTCATGAGTGATGTAATATGTGACGTCATCAGCAGTGCATTGCACGCGCAAGTTATAGTGAGTCCAACTAACTATAACGTGAGAATTTCAATGGTTTTATGCGAGTAAAACCTCCTGCTAACTATAACTGATGTGAAACCTATGGTTTTTTCAGTGAATTTAATAGGTTTTTTAAATGCTAATTCCTAACTATAACTGGTGTGAAACCTATGGTTTATTCAGTGAATATATACATATATAGAATAGAGTCAATGTTTACAAGAGTCAATGTTTACTATTGTGGATGTACGAGGCTAGATGTCCAACACCTTCTCAGTGGCGTTCATTTTAAATAAAGAATACTATTTTATCACTATGGTTTCAAATATGAGCGCACAAACTATGTTGAGTATTGTTATAATTGATTATCTACAATACGCGAATTGATTGTTGAAACCCATTACTGTGATTTTAGTAATGTTTATTGGGCTATTGACAATAACGTTTTTATGCGTGATTTGTTAATGAATTATTTCTCATTTTTCCTTTTTTTAACATTATGTGGAGTTGAAAGATTTTGTCTATGTCATTTAACCAGGTGCTTGTTGTCAATCCTAATTTGCACAGTATTTAAACACTCCCATTGGTAATTTGATGCCATGTGATCAAGGCTGTTGTAATACAGCCGAAACGCGTCATGCTGGTGGAGAGGAGAAAATAAATCACTGAATATTCACGAACGCTTTGTGTCTGAGTGATCCGTACCTGTGGAAAACGCAGCATCGAAGGCTGAGGTGACAGGATTTTGTTTCGATATAGATATAGATATAGATATAGATATATATATATATATATATATATATATATATATCCCTCTTCTCCCCATCAGGAAAAGAGCACGCACACGAGGACCATTTGGTTTAAGGCTGTTTTATTAAATGAGCCTCCTCTGACCCAGCACAGATACGCGTTTCAGCTGACGCAGCAGCCTTCTTCAGTCTAGTGTGCGCCATTTTGGTATCAACCTTTATACATAGTTAAAATAATAGACATAGAGGGGCGTGGTTTGGACGCCTGTGAAGATGGCGGCGTGAGCCTTTACTGCCTCCGGTGTCACAGCTCCTGATCGTCCAAAGTCGTGCTAATTCTCGAAGAGACACACTCCTTCTACATGGATTTGGTGGCGGAACACCAGGTGCACTAGCGGCTCCCTTTTCAAGTGAAAATACCCGTGCTCCTGATCCCTCGAGCAACGGCGGGTGCAGCCGCAATCTCTCTTCCACGGTCGGAGCCGAATCACATGGGCGTCATCAGCACTTGGAATTCCCTGTACGATCGGCAATGGCGATGACGGAGGAAGACACCGGAATGTTAAGTACGCCAGTATGATAAACCCCACATAAACGGCTGCTACAAATGCTTGGAGCCACTTCTTGTTGCTCGTAGGCGACCCTGGGAAGCTACGCGCCTGAACACACATCCAAAATTGAGGCTATGGCGGACTCTACCGCAGGACATCAGCGATAGCACCACATATCCAATTAACCCCTGCATACATTCCCTTTGGAAGACATATGGTTACTCACCTTGTGCCTGCTTTAACGAGGAGGCACCTCGCTTTTACTGATAGTTCTATCTCTGAATGTGCATGGGAACTGTGAGATGCCATGTATTACAGCTTTTACTTCCACTTCACCCCTTCATGACGCTCCGTAAGACAGGTGAATGACATGATATAAGAGAGTGAATGTGGGCAAGAGAGTGAAATGCTTGTATCATTTTAGAGAATATACATGACAGCTGAAGATTAATAAAGGCTCTTTCGCTTGTGTAGGGCTTCAAACACCCTAATCCCACAGTATGCCACACAGCTGTCGAATTTGGTCCAGGTAGGAGCCCAGTGCCTGTGAAGATCGTGTTGCGTTGGAACATACTTTACTTGATGCTAGGTGCTTTTTGCTTGTCTTGCTTATCATGATGCCTGACTTCAAAATGGCCGACGCCTAAGGCTGCCTATCTCTTACATTAGCTCTGCCTGACCTTAAGATGGCCGCAGATCTACACAGTAGATGTTTCTTACTTAGATTTTATAATGACGAGCATCAATTAAGAGGTGAACAATATATCTTCTACTGACCCTACAGATCCCCTGTTGGATCTAACGTCCAGCTGCTTTTTATTGCAGCTTCTACAACCGTCGAAACATATTTCACAAGCTACACTAGCTCCTCCTCCCACACACATGTGCGCCATGGGGGAGAAGGAAACAAAGAACCTTAAAAGGCTTAAGGCAGACCCTCCGAACCCGGACTCTCCTACCAAAGGGAAAAGAGACATCAAATTAACAATGGACACTATACTAAACAAGCTGGCAGAGGTACATGACCTGGCAAAGTCTTCTAAGGAGGAAATTTCGGCAATTAGGCAAGACATTAGAGACACCAATGTCAGACTATCCGAAACCAAAAACAGAATAAGTCACCTGGAGGATTCCGAGGCTAAAGTCTGTAAGTCCCTCAAGCAAATGTCTCTCACGACAGACTCCCTGAATAGAAGACTTTCGGAACTTGAAGACAGAAATCGAAGATGGAATCTACGCATCTTTGGAATTCCAGAGGGATCAGAGGATTCCGCTGGCTCGTGTGTCCCCTTCCTCGAATCATGGTTCACTCAAGCAACTAACCTTTCCTTCAGTAATCCCCTGGAGTTTGACCGGGCCACAAGAGTCCCGTCTCGAATCACACCAAATCAAAAGGGCCCAAGACCAATTGTGTGCAAACCCCTACGATACCAACACGTTGAACAAATATTGACGTTTATGTGCAAGAACAACCACATTCTCTGGAAGAATAACAAGATTTCTCAGGACTACAGCAAAGAGACTGTGAATATCAGGAAAGGATTCCTTGCTCTTAGACCTAAACTGCGTTCCATGAACTACAAATTTGGATTTGTGGGACCAGCAAGGTTCTGTGTAACGATCCAGGGGATACCTCAGGTCTTTGTGGATCCTCTACAATTGAAAAGATTCCTTGATGGTCCCGATGATTCCTCTATGGACACTGCAACGCCAGGATCATCTGGTTCTGGCTCAGGCACCTGAATTCCAATTTTCGTCAAACCAATTCAACGTCCTCTGCTCAGTCGTTCTAAGGCTCAGTTGTACTAAGACTGTTCTAATGTTCTTTTAATGCCACTCGAAGGGCCTGACGTAAATCATATCACTATTATCTAATGTTCTATTGTTCTAGTAGTCCACACTATAGCCCATTTTACATAGTAGTTCACATTACAACTTATTTGATGTAATCCCGGACCCCTACTCGCTAGATACATAATATAACTTGCGCCTACAGGTGTGTTCGCCTAGCACAATCTTAGAGGAAGATTCTTCCATGTGGTCTGCAGCTTATGTTCCCGAGTTATGGTATATCTTCAACTTTCTACTGAACAACTTCTTAAGGAGTACTCATAGCAATGTTTAGTATTAGCATTTAGAAGCATTTCGTACCTGATTCCTCACTGTTCAAAACCTTCTAAAGGGGTCAATTTAAGTTTATTACAAACTACCCTATGTTTGAATATATGTTACAGTTCCTATGATAATTTCTCGCAAGTATCCCAGCTTGCTTCATATTTAGTTTAATTGTGGTTATATGATGTTCTTGAAACTCACGACTCTATGTGTTGCACATGATTTAACAGCTGTCATGGGAGGGGAGCTATTTTCCCTGTGTCACCATGCCTACTGATTACTTTTTGGGTGGGTTGGGAGGGTTTGGGAGTAGGGTGGGTGGGGTTGGGGCCTTCAATGTGTTTTCTTATTTTCTTTTTGCTCCTATGTTTTACCGCCTGATTTTATTCTTGTGTTTTTGCTCAATGTGCTCTAAAAACAGATCTCAACCAGTGTCGCCAGCCCTGTGTGTTGGCCCAGGAAGTCTCAAGCACACATATGCTTTACTTAGGGTTGCCAAGGAAGCTTCCTTAGGACTAGCAATCGTTTTGCACTATGCTACATCCCAATTACGTCTCATTACTACAACTGAACCAAATGTTGCTTGTACACAGCGGTCTCTTACCACCAATATCCTCTACTGACAACATGTCATACAAAAGTGATAATCTGAAAATTGTCTCACTAAATGTAAAAGGTATCGACCATCCGATCAAAAGGAGGAAGATACTGGATTATCTCTATAAACAAAAGGGTGACATTATCTTACTCCAAGAGACAAAAATTGACTCGTTATAATTTAATTCACTCAAGAATAGGACTTACAACGATTTAGTGGGTTCTGAAGCATTAGGGAAAAAAATAGTGTTCTGATTTTAATAGCAAAGAGGTCTAATATTGACATACTAAGCAGTACCACTGACACTAAGGGAAGATGGATTTCCACTAAGCTATTCAAAGATAACAGGGAATTCTATGTCACTAACCTATATGCCCCCAACAAAGACGACCCGGCTTTTTGGAAGTAGTTGTCTGCTCATCTCTGTACGATCCCGGACAATGCAATACACATATTGGCCGGCGATTTTAATTTGCCCATGGATCCAGCACTAGATAGGGACTCCCGCTGCCCTTTCTGTCCCAAAAACTCTCACAAACACCTCCTAAATCTCTGTTCACGTTTTGATTTGGTAGACTCATGGAGATTACAAATCCCCAAAGAGAGGGTCTATACCTTCTTTTCCACACCTAACAACACCTACTCGCGAATAGATCATATTCTCCTGTCTGGGAACGCCACCAACAATATTGAGGACACCTCAATTGAGCTAAGAGTTATCTCAGATCATTCCTATATCACGTTATCACTAGTCTTGCTGCATACGATCAAAAAAGAAAATCTTTGGAGGTTGAATAATGCAGTTTTAGAAAAAGATACTCCTAGGCATACCATTGAAAGGGCAATACAAAGTTACCTCGCATTTAATAAAAAAGGAGACATCTGATCTCACACAATGGGAAGCACTTAAAAGCACAATCAGAGGTGAAATCATGAAAAATCAGATCGACTATGAACAAAGACGCTAACAGTACTCTTACTCGCCTGGAACAAGAGATCAACACAATAGAAAAAAGGCACATATTAATCAGAGATCCTCTTGTCCTGAATGAATTAGTGAATAAAAAATATGAAACCAATAGGATAGTCAGCGAGAGAGCAGGAATATGGTTAAAAGCACAAAAGAATTTTAGATTATGCGAATCAGACAAGGCAGTTAAACGCCTTGCTTCCTACCTAAAAATCAAGTTGCAGCAATCAATGATTAAGAGCTTGACAGACCAGTCTGGGACATCTCATTCTAATCCTGTTAAGATCGCGGATGTTTTTAAGGATTTCTATAATGGCTTATAGAGCAAAAATAAAGATCTTGACACTTCCAAAATAGAACACTACCTAAGTAATTGTTCACTACCCTCGTTATCGGCTCTAGAGTAATCAGAACTTAATAGCCCGATCACTGCTTCGGAAATTGAATGCACAATTAAAACACTTAAATTAGGGAAAGCACCCGGCCCAGAAGGCTTTAATGCAAAGTTTTACAAATGCTTCTCCAAACTTCTCACTCAACCTCTACTTGACCTATATCATGATTTTAACAATACCGGTCAAGTGCGCGGCACCCCGGCAGAAGCTATTATAACTGTGATTCCAATAGAGGGGAAAAGACCCGTCTTCTCCAAAAAATTACAGGCCAATTTCGCTAACTAACTTAGATTGTAAAATCTACGCTATGATCTTTGCGAAACGTATACAGAAATTCTTGCCCAAGCTCATTCATCTGTCTCAAGTAGGATTTTTAAAGAACACGATTTCCAGCGATAACACACGCATCCTAGCCCATATACTGGAGAAAGCAAAATCTATTGACTCTCCAACAGTTGCAATAACTCTAGATGCCGTAAAGGCCTTTGATAAGGTAGACTGGTCTTACTTAGAAGCGGCACTGCATAAATTCCAATGAGGTGAGGCTTTCATCCGTATGGTGATGGCACTCTATTCCAGCCCCACTGCCAGAGTTAGAGCGGGTGGATACCTCTCATCCTCATTTAACCTAGAGCATGGCACGAGACAAGGCTGTTCCCTCTCCCCGACCCTATTCCTGCTTGCTATTGAGCCCTTCCTCTATCACCTCAGACATAATGACAATATCAAGGGGATAGTTTTCGGGGACTGTAAGGTTAAAATCACGGCTGACGATGTCCTGGTGATATCTGAAAACGCTGCGGCTGCTATACCAGTCTTAATATCATCAATAGCGGACTTCTCCATTGTGTCTGGTTACAAATTAAACAAAGATAAAACCGAAGTGAAACTCTTCAACAACGTTGGCAAAAAAGACATCATGGGCGACTCAGGCTTACCCTGGCAAACGAAATGCTTCAAGTATCTAGGACTGGAATTTGAGAAGGACCTAATCAGCCCTTTAAAGACTAATGACAACTCCATTAACAAAAAAATATCCAACTTGCTAGACGGTTGGTCCCCAAAATTTTTATTATGGTGGGGCAGGGCGGAAACTCTGAAAATGATGATTACACCATTGGTTAACTACCTTGTGTGCTGCATGCTGCCAATGTTGCTATCGAACGACTTCCTGAAAAAGGTGTATAAACTTTTTAATACATTATTGTGGCAGGGTAAGAAACCTAGAATCTCACTAAATAAACTTCAGCTACCCAAAGAGAAAGGTGGTATAGGCCTCCTGAACTTTAGAAACTACCAGACTGCTCACTTATGTAAACAAGGGTCTAATTGGTTTCTCCCACAAGCGGACTATACCTCTGTTTGGGTAGATATAGAAAGCGCGTTCTGCAATAATACGCCTCTCCCCACCCTCCTAACAGCGGATGTCTCTGCTTTCCCTCACTCCAGATACATCCTACTCAACACCAAAAGAGCCTTACTGAGTTTAGAACGGATGACCAAAGCCAAAACCAAAATTAACAAATCTAACTTAGCCTCCCTATGGCATAACCCAAATCTAAAAATAGATGGCAGGCCTCATTATTGGAACCACTAGTCTAAAAATGGGATAAACCTAATAAAATATCTATTTTCAGACACTTTGCCTTTACCTTTCTCCGAGGTACAATCGAAACACGGGCTTCAACCCCTGGATTTCTATAAATTTCTAAAACTCAAGTCGCTCATTTCCTCACGATCTATTACATCACACAACCCCACCATTGCTGGGAAGCTTGCTCAACTCGTGAAAGCTGGACACACGGTCTCCAAAATATATAAGCTCCTCTCTCCTAACTCACAAAAATCACATAGAAAATGTGAGGCGGTATGGGAAAATGAGGAGAAATTAATCTCTGATCCCATTTGACTGGGAGAAAATTCATCTGACCCCTTTCGCAAATAAAATATCTCCTATACTCTCACAAACCAGGATAATGTTAATAAACAGAGTATACTGGACCCCTGAAAAAAAATTAAACTTAAACTCAATGATAATCCGACTTGTTGGAATTGTAAATCTGATGTGGGTGATCTGGCGCACATGCTCTTTTTCTGCCCTGCCCTACAAACATTTTGGGACAAGATCTACAATTAAATACACAGTACCTTTCATTATCGACCTCCAAAAGATTTCTCTTACATTATACTAGGTGCTATAGATCCTCATCTTGTAAAGGCCCAGGATCGACATCTTATGGATCTCATGCATACTCCGGCCTGTAAAGTCATTCTAAACAAATGGAAAAATGGTAGTGAAGTTGCCTTAACACATGGCAGGAATGGTTGTTCTCTTTGAGAGGTGCAGATAACGAGTCTCTCCACAATTCCCCATGGCACAAATCGCACAGAAAACTTTGGAGCTCCCTCAATTCCTCATACACATAGTATAACCCCCCATGAAACCGCAAGTCCTGCTCATAGAAGGTCTCTTACCCCTTATAACTAGAATGTTGCCTTGCTTTCTAACATTGTGCATATTGGCTGTTCTGACAATTAGAGCTAGATGACTTGGCCCCCCCGCTGTAGTCCCACGTAGCACTAGAGCACTTTTCGATCATTAATGTCATCATTCACATTATTTTAACACTGGTGTTGCTATTTCCTTTATTGCTTTGTCATTTTGTTATTTTAGTTGTATTCTGTTTAGCATCATCCCTGCTTAAAGATGTATTTTTGTTCTCACGTTTTTGCTTTATTGGGATATGTGATATGTTTACTGCCTTCAACTTCTTTTCCTTTGTTTGTCTTTTGTTATTCTCAATAAAAATGATTAGAATATAAAATCATAGACATAGAAAAGTTCATGACGTTTTAAAATGTTGAAATTTAAATAGTAAGTGTAAATATTTTTAACCCCTTCGCTGCTCATGACGAGCTCAGCTCGTCATGCAGTACACTGGTCGTGTGCTCATGACGAGCTGAGCTCGTCATGAACAATGGAGATCCTGGAGTGACAGCACTCCAGGGGAATTCTCTTAGCACTGATGTGGTTAAGAAAAATGAATCAATACTGAACATTTCATTGGTACTGTGTATTAGATGTTTATTAATATCGGCATTTCTATAATGCTTAGTGCATGCAAGATTGTTCATAAATAAAGTGCATTGTGCAAAGACCAAACCATTCTAATACAAATTTATACATAATCACTGATCCTGAACAGTAGATGTCTTCATGTTATTCTACATCTGGTAATGTCCGTATGCCATTGTAAAAGGAACCCATTGCGCTGGTCTCATGGTTATAAGTGTAAAACCATCGCACTGCTCAAAATTATAATTAGAATTCGACGGAGACACGCTGCATTACATTGTCATTATACTGCATTCAAAAACATTACTGGGGAATGTCCGTGAAATCACATCTGGCTCATAGTGACCAATGCTGAAATTATTATATATATGCCCCAATAGCACTTAGGAGACTGGAGTTGACACTAAATTGGAACTCAGTGGGGAATCTAGAGTCATGCTAAAATCTCCCTAGATAACAGTGCAGGCCAAAACGATGAGGTCAGCTGTGTTGTGGGCCGAATCTGGCAATAACTTGTTTTCGTTTTCGGATCACTTAAGCAGATCTGGGGGAGAGGAGATGGAGCTTAGTTAATGCCCCTCTAGAAGAAGCTCCATAGGAAGTGCAGAAATGGATAAGTAATATGGAGTGGGATCAACAACTATATAAGACTCCCAAGACATCAACAGAGGAAACTGGCACGGTTCATAAGAAGTAAATGAAGGAAGCCTTGGAAAAAAATATAAAGAGAACGCAAATCCTGGGGGACAGGATCAAGATCTACTATGGGACTATTCAGCTACTGCAGGCCTGAGCGGAGCAGATGCTACAGATAGAGTTCCCACGGGAGAGATATCACTAGGAATGATACATCAAAAAATTATGTCTCACCGTGAGGAAACAAAGGAAGAGTCAACGAGCGCAAAGTGCCTCTTGAAAAATGCAGGGGGATATTCGGCGAATATCCAAGTCATGTCGGTAGAATGGGAGAGGCAGAAAATAAAATCTGCAGCTCAGAAAAAGCCACCAGTATTATGAAAGCCCATAAAGAAGATACTCAAAGCAAGCTTGAAGACTTGAAAAACTGACTGAGGAGGAACAACTTAAGGATATTGGGTATTCCTGGGAGGGAGTGGTCAAATGTTGGCAAATATGTGATAGAGCTTTTTAAGGAAGTCCTACTAGAACTCCTGCAATGGAACAAGAACTTAGAGATACAATGAACACACAGGTTCGCATTTAAAGTAAAAATGTGAGCAGGGCAGGTAGAATCCAAACCTAGGGTCATCTTGATTTTTTGGGGTGATATTTTGGCACGACAAGCTCTTGACGACCAGGACCGGCCAGAGAGTTAATGGTGGGCAACAGGACATGAGTTCTTTGTGAGACCAGGCTACTGTCATGCCACAGTAGAAAAAAGATTGCAGTTGTGCTAACTGATGGCTCCACTTCAAACTAAGGGGGTACAGGCCTTTCTCTTACATCTAGCAAAGCTGAAGTTTGTGGTGAGGGATAATTTGTAGTTTTTCACCACAGAAGCTGATGCTAAGGAATTTATAAGACCAGATGGGTACAAAGCGTCGTAATAGGGGCAGGGGAAGGCAGGGAAGAGTAGTTTGTGGGGCAAGGGAGGCGGGAAAGGCATAGGGAGGTCACAGGGTTTGAAGGAATATAGAGGTAGCACGCAGAATTTGAGTATCGTTTAGCAGGATGAAGAAAGAAGTAAATGTATAGATGCAATAGTTTATTGGGAAAAAGGGGGAAGAGAACTAATAATAAATGAGGCAAGGAATTGTAGAGAAGATGAAAGAAAATTCATCCTGATTGACAGTTAGAAGAAGGCAGAATCAACTAGATAAACAGCGTAATAGCTCCTTAAATATATGTGGCATAAATGATCGGCAAAAAAGAGCCAGAGCAGCCCCGGTGTTAAAGGCAATGATGGCTGACATCATTTGTATTCAAGAGACACATATTCCATATGAGAAGAGAGGGTTGCTAAAGGATTAGGATTAAATGTGTTGGCAAGTACTCAACAAAATGGGACTTCAAGAGAGGCTGTGATTCTTGCAAAAAGCTATATCTCTGTTGTACCCTGAAGGATGGTAGATGATCAAGGTCAATGGGCAATTTTAGAATGCTCAATTTATGAGGCTGATTTGGATGAGGCAATGACTTTTGATGAACTGAATACAGAGTTGGCCACATGGCCCACCCCATTGGTGTTGTGCATGGACCTTAATATTCATATAGATGTGAATTGCTTGCATTTTGAAGAATTTTGGGTAGACCAAGGGGGGCATGCACCTTTGACAGGAAGCTACTAGCAGACCCACCATATGTAAGCCATATGAGAGCTTGGCTACAACAAATATTGGAGATTAATAGGGGTACAGCTGCCACAAGAATATTCTGATACACTTTAAAATATGGGAATAGGGGAGAAACTCTTGTCTTTAATCTATATTTACAGAGGTCAAGAAAGGAGGAAATACAAGAGATGTGCAATAGCCTGACAGAAGCTGAAGAGAAATTGGGAAAAAAAATGGACAGGATTCTCTGGATATTCAGCAGGAAATAGCTAAAAAAAATAGCAAAACAAAATCAATATTTTAGCAAAGAAGTTGCGCTGAAATATTATATCTACAAAACACAATGCTATGAATATGGGGAAGCCACAAGTAGACTATTAGCTAAGTGTATTAAAGTTAAGTGAGTAAGAGGATGTATAAAAGCGTTTAAAAACTCAGAAGGTAAAACTGTAGAAACATCGGCAGAAATTGTTAAAGTATTTCAGGGCTATTACGCAAAACATTATGCAGAAGAGATAGATACCTCGTCAAATGTATGCCCCTATTTTTATCAATGGGACTGTAAGCTGGGAGGAAGATCAGCTAGAGCTGGATCTCCCAATATTGATGCAAGAGATATCATATACCATAACTTTTATGGCCTCTGGAAAAGCTGCAGAGCCTGATACCCTACCACTGGAATTATTTTATTTGTCTTCTCTGAACGGCAAGAAGATAGGCTGCTGACATTTAGGGAGACACAGCGGGCTCCACACCCCTCATTCATGGGGGGAGGCTAGTATAACAGTTTTTGTTAAAGATAAATCTCCTCTGCTACCAATTAATACAAGATATATGCTAAAGTTTTACCAAATAGAATGAGTAGAGTCATAACCCCGCTGGTCTCACTTAAACAACATGGGTTTTTCACAGGAAGGGAAACTGTAGACCACATATGGAGGGGGGGGGGGGGGATTTTTATTTAGGGCAAAGTAGACCCAAAGTTATCAGAGCGTTTACATGAGCACCAGTTGCAATACAGACGGACCCATATTTATTTTTTGTTAGGCACAGGGAGATTAAGTGATTTGCCCAGAATCACATGATGTTGAGCATTCCTGCAGAGACTGAACCCAGTTCCCCGTCTTCGAGGTAGACCGCCCTAGCCGTTAGGCCACATCCTCTCCCCAAAACAAAAAGTTATTACACTCTTTGATTTAGAAACAATCCACAGAACGCCACTCTGACTTATTCTATTGGTTGCTGAAAAAGCATTTGGCCGAGTGACGTAGGCTTAATTATGGGTAGTTTTAAAGGGGAAAACGTTTGGGAGTTGGTTTATTCTAGCACTTAAGGGCTAATATAAAACACCTACTGCCAGAATAAGGGTAAATAGCGTAGAGTCGGAGAAGATCGTTAACTCTAGGGGAATAAGACAAGGATGTCCATGCTCCCACTGTTATTTCACTTTATTTTTAACACAATTGGAGAGGAGTACGGTCATTAAGTTGGTAGTCTAAAATGTGATAGAATATAAGGTGTTTGCTTACGTCAATGATGTGGCAGTAACAACTCCAGACTTAATGACTGCACTGCCAGAAATAGAAAAGGTAGCTGAGAAATTTGGAAAGTTCTCAGGGTGTGAATTGAACTGCAATAAGACATAGATAGTTAGCACAGAGCATACACATTTTGAAGACCAAAGGTTTGTGGCAGGGGCAAACTACCTTGGGATAAAAATCACTGCGATTTTAAATCATTTGTCTACAATTAATTTAAGACTGGTGATTGATAAAATACGATCTAAATTGGATAGGATTAACCATTTTCATCTTTCACTAATAGGGAGGTGTAATGTACTGAAGATTAAGGTCCTCTTAAGGTGCTATATATATATTTAGCTCCATTCCATTGTAGATTGATAAAGAATGATTATTAAAACTTGAATCTATATGCTTTATATTTCGTTGAGAGCTAGTAAGGCAGAAAGATATATAACCCTACCAAGGGCCCAGGAAGGGTTAGGCCTCCAACGTTACCTTTTATTTTACTGCTGGGTTTGTATTTTACAGAATATGTCAATCTTAGTAACTGGGGGAGAGGATATAGATGTAGCTGAGACTCCAACCATTTATGAAATGCTATTAGGGAAAGAAGCTGAAAGCTACGCAGCTAAGAACATTGAGCCAAGCCACCACAAAAAAACAAAACGCTAAGTTTTGAAGGCTGCATTATGGGTTTGGAGCCAAGTTAAAAGACGATTGAGGCTAAATAAGATTAACTTTTATACACCTACAGCAGCCCCTACTACTATCCTACCCATCATTTTCAAGAGGCAGTAATACCAGAATGGAAGAAAAAAGGGATTACTTAAATAGGAGATTTTTATGATGATAGCGCTCAGCTTCATTCCTTTGAAGAGCTACATAGATTATTTGATTTGCAAAGGTCAGATTTCTTTAAACACTTACAAGTACGAGATTTATAATTCAAACATTTTTGAGATTTAAATTGCATGACGAAAATTCCGGATCACTGACATAATATCGATGTCAAAAATATAGAAGTACAAAAATATCGAGTAAAAAATATAGAATACAAAAATATCGAATCTCTATCTCCAAACAGGTAAGTACAAAAATATTGAATCAAAAATATCTTTGCAAAAAATATAGATAGTCAAAATATCGAATTTTTTAAATATCTTAAAAGTAATTTAAAATTAATATAATAATAAATATAATCAACTTAAACATACTTAAAATACTTAAATAACCTTAAACGTAATAATTAATTAATGTAACTTAAAAAAAAAAATTCAACCGTGACCAGGAACTTGTATAGTCCGAAACACGTAGGTGGGAGAAACCTACAGGAAAATAAACACAACTAACCAGCATTGAAGTGGTGTGCGGCGTCTTCTTTGATGAAGAAAACTTGTTGTAACAGTTTGTAACAGTTTATAGCGAGGCTGTCCCGATCCTCGCCGCCAGCTCCAGCTAAAGGACGCTCCCCCCGCTTGGGACATTTGCTCGAGAATATGAATATATATATACACTACACTACACTATGACTAGAGTAGATCTGTTCTTTTTCATTAGGAAGTTAAAACTGAAAAAACATTTTGCACTTAAATCTATGAAAGACCCTGTCAATAATATAGGCGATGACTTGACTACTGACAACCTAAATATGTTATCTGCCTCAGATGTACATACTTTTCTGGATGCCAATGATTTAAACACCTCTACATATGATACTGAGGCGGATTTAGATGCTCCAACACAGGCAAGACTAAGCAAGATATCGGTCTTGCAAAAAGGAGCGGGTCTAAGTCCGTTTAAGAGCAAATCCAAATTTGTGCCTGTTACACCCAAAGACGCCATTGACGTCTTCCATGACTGTGTGATAAACGATATCAAACAACTGTACAAGCATACTAACTCTAAATCAAGGAAGAAAACAACATTCATGAGGAGAGAATACGGCAAACTAATAAAGAAACTTGGGGAGAATAATGAGATTGTAATAAAAAAATCAGACAAGGGAGGCAATCTTGTGATCTGGCCCAAACAAGATTACATCTTAGAGGCCAAGCGACAACTTTCTGATCCCTTATGTTATAAAGTGTCTAATCAGAAGGAATACCTCCATGCCAAATGTGAATTGCAACAACTACTTTCCCAATGGAAGAGAGAAGGACTAATTTCCGGCGAGGAATACAAATACATGAATATAGAATTTCCTAGAATACCGTCTCTGTATTTGATCCCAAAAGTACACAAAGGCATAACGCCGGTGCCTGGTAGGCCAATAGTTTCCGCGATTGGCAGTATGGGCGAAAACATTGGTCAATACATAGACTTCTTTCTCCAAGACATAGTGAAAAATCTTGTTAGCTATGTGCGTGACACCAGTGACTTTTTGGACAAAATTGCCTGCATAAATTGGGAAGAGGATATGTGGTTAATATCATTAGACGTGGAATCATTATACACGAGTATCGACCACAAACAAGGCATGCATGCAACCAAGCACTTTTTGGACAAAAGACCCATGGCTTTTTATGAGCATAACAAAGTGATTCTTGGGTTAATCAATTGGTGTCTACACAACAACTTTTTCACCTTTGGCAAAGATATCTACAGGCAAATGAGAGGTGTAGCGATGGGGGCCTGTTTCTCTCCCAGCTACGCGTGTTTACACGTGGGCTGGTGGGAGGAGCAGGTCCTCACCGCGACGCACCGTGCCACCATGGAAGATCATGTTGTCTGTTACCTAAGGTATATAGACGACATATTCATGGTGTGGAAAGGGCCTAAGGAGGGTGCTATCTCCTTTATAGACGATATGAATAACAATGCCATGAATCTCAAATTTTCAATCAACATCAGCCAATGTAGAATGCAATTTCTAGATGTAGAGGTTTATGTTTCTGAGAATAAGCTCATGACTACACTCCATAGGAAGACTACGGCGGGCAATATGACCTTGCATGCCGCCAGTATGCACCCGAAACACACCATCGTGGGGATTCCCTATGGAGAAATCCTTAGATTAAAGAGAATTTGTAGTCGGCCCTCTGACTTTGAAAAATGTTTAGAGGAATTGTTGGGGCGATTAAAAGCCAGGGGCTACTCTGAGAAAATTCTGAAGGAAGCGGTTGAAAAGTCTAAATCCAGATCTAGAGAGAGTCTGTTCCCTTCCCGACAACCTGTGTCAGAAACTAACAATGTACATGACACTCTGCATGATGGTCCTAGAATGATTACAGCCTTCAGCAGTGAGGACAGGAAATTGAAAGCAATCTTTAAAAAGAATTGGCCAATAGTATTGAGTGACCATATATTAAATACTAGGTTACCAGCTAATCCCACCATCACCTTTAGACGGGCCAAAAGTATGGGATCCGCATTGGATAAGCCGGCTCCGGAATTGAAAGCAAAAACCCCTTGGTTAAAACCTTCGAGGGGTTTTTTCAAATGCTCTAGCTGTCGCGCATGTAGATTTGGGGAAAATACATCACAATACTTGACTCCATTTTCTACTGAACCCAGAAAGATCTTAGGCAATTTCAATTGCAAAACAGATTTTGCTGTGTATGTCCTGACATGTACCTGCGGGTTACAATATGTGGGTAGTACCAAGCTGCAGGTGCATGTCAGGATTTTGCAGCATCTGCGTGCAATCTTACACAGTGACCCTGCCTACCCGGTGGCACGCCACTTTAAAAGAGTGCACAATAAAGATCTTTCGTGCTTGAAGTATTTTGTAATAGGGTCTGTGCCACCAATGAAAAGAGGAGGAGATAGGGAGTCACGGTTAAGACAGCTAGAAACTAGGATGATATTGGAGCTCGACACACGTTGGCCTAATGGATTGAATAACATAGATGAGTTACATCACTTCTTATAATCACATTGATCTCCTGTCCTTGTATATTTCCTGCTGATAGACACAGACCCATCCCCATTATCTTTCTCCCTCTTAGTTAGGTTCCCTATTTTGAGGTTGAGCTTGGGTCTGTACATTTTGGTCGCCTAAATTGTAAATATGGTTGCATAACTTTTTCTACTGGTCTGTGAATTTGAAATGATTAGAATCCTTGATGAGTTGTGTTCATGTATGTGTGTATATATGTGTATATAATGATTTATTGTATATACATTTATGCATATGTATATATATGAAGTGTTTTGTACTTTTGTAATTTTCTACTTTTCCTGCTCTAGAAGTTTTGATACTGTTTTGATACTGTTTTTCTACTGCTTTGCTACTGTTTTTCTATTTTTCTATTTTTCTATTTTCCTACTCTTGTACATATATGACTAGTTGATAGGATAATGGATGTGAACTTTGTAAATAAGCATATGTAAGTTCGTGTGGGTTGTAAATATGAAATATAGAATTGTATATATATGCCTATGAAATTGAAAGGTGATTATATATATTGATAATTGACCATCACAAACCCGGGTGTATTCCATTGTTCTAGGTTCCTTCCTTTTTTAACTATTTATACTATTTATTATTATTAAAGTACGTGAAATATACACATGAAATGATAGGGTAATTAAAACCCACTATCAATCCATCTGTGAATAGATATTTGCTTATCGTACTAGATATAATGACTGGTATTGCACTTTTGCTGGTTTAGCTTTCTTTTCTCATGCACTTTTTACAAATTTTGCACTTTACCTTACTCACTTAGCACTTTATCATACGACCACTGGTATATAGACGGAAACACTCTTAGGCCTGAATTGTAGATATTAGAACTTTCCTGTTATTTACTATTGTGGAGTAGATGTTTATCTGCTCTTTAAGTATGGGATATTATCTCTAATAATTACTGGACAGGTTGTATGTGATACATGAGTGTCATAGGTGGATTTAACCGGTGAGAATTTATGGTTCATGTATACCAATACCTGGATTCAACCAGCGATGTTTTTCCGTCCTTTTGGTAAATTACCACTAGGTACACTGACATTTTACTGTGGAAGTATGTTGTTTATTTCTATGAAGTCACATGACTCACTATGTCACTGCGAGGGGATGGTCACAATGTGTAATTAGCATTTATAAAGCATTGAGTTCGATGTACTTGTTGCAGCGTGAACAAGGGCACATCTTGCCAGAAACGCGTAGCTGCTTTCTGTTGTTCAATAAAAAACAACTCTGCTGATGTGATGTGGTCCGTCTCCTTCCTGTTTGCTGGTGTGCTGCGTGGTTGCTGAAACACCGAGAGATCCAGAGGAGTCACGTGATATATATATATATATATATATATATATATATATATAATATTAACAAAAAATGTACAATATTTTTACCGTAGGATAGCAAGAGGGTTACATTTACTATTACCACTCCAGTGAGTGCAACAGTAGGGAAATCGTTGGATAGCGTAGGGGTAAAAATAAGTATTCCCACTCCAGTGAGTGCAACAGTAGGGAAAGCGTTGGATAGCGTAGGGGTAAAAATTACTATTCCCACTCCAGAGAGTGCAACAGTAGGGAAAGCGTTGGATATCGTACGCATAAAATTTACTATTCCCACTCCAGTGAGTGCAACAGTAGGGAAAGCATTGGATAGCGGGAGGGTAAAAATCACTATTCCCACTCCAGAGAGTGCAACAGTAGGGAAAGCATTGGATGGCGTAGAGGTAAAAATTACTATTCCCACTCCAGAGAGTGCAACAGTAGGGAAAGCGTTGGATAACGTAGGGGTAAAAATTACTATTCCCACTCCAGAGAGTGCAACAGTAGGGAAAGCGCTGGATAGTGTAGGAGTAAAAATCACTATTCCCACTCCAGTGAGTGCAACAGCAGGGAAAGCGTTGGATAGCGTAGGGGTAAAAATTACTATTCCCACTCCAGTGAGTGCAACAGTAGGGAAAGAGTTGGATAGCGTAGGGATAAAAATTACTATTCCCACTCCAGAGAGTGCAACAGTAGGGAAAATAAATACTTCATATATGAATAAAAATAAATTAAATATTAATACCAATTACAAATATTGTAAAATAATTAACAATTTTATATAATATATTAAATAATCAATTACAAATACAAATGAAAATGTACTTAATTTTTTTTTACCTACTAATACAAATTATTTACCAATTAATAATACATTAATTAACAATTAAAAAATAATAAAACATGACAACAAAAATAACCAATAACTAAATGTAAAAGCTTACTTATTTAAAATTCAATTACTTCCCACCCTATTCCCCTATAAACCCACAACCCACTACTGAAAAGAAATTAATACAATTCACATAATTATCAATCAATTAATTAAAATTAATTACCAATTATATTTTAATTAATTACCAATTAATTAACAATTCAAAATAAATACAAATAAAAAAATTAACATTTAATTATTTATAATTAGATTACTTCCCACGCTATTCCCCTATAAACCCACAACCCACTACAGAAAATACATTAATATAATTAACATAATTATCAATTAATCAATTAATTAAAATTAATTACCAAAAATATTTTAAATAATTACCAATTAATAATGAATTAACAATTAATTCAAAATAAATACCAATAAATACATTAACATATTTAATTAATTATAATTAAATTACTTCCTACCCTATTCCCCTATAAACCCACTACAGAAAATACATTATTATAATTAACATAATTATCAATTAATCAATTAATTAAAATTAATTACCAATTATATTTTAAAGAAATTACCAATTAATAATTAACAATGAATTCAAAATAAATACCAATAAATTAACATTTAATTGTTATAATTAAATTACTTCCCACCCTATTCCCCTATAAACCCACAACCCGCTACAGAATTATATTATGCAAAAATTAAATACCATAAAATTAATTAATTAAAATAAATTATAAAATAAATATACACTTTTCACACATATAGTAACATAAAAAACACTTTAAAAAATTGATATTAACTTACCTCAAATTCGATATTTTTGTTGTCTATTTTCTATCCATTCTATATTTTTGTTGACTATATTCTGTCCATTCGATATTTTTTCCATTCTATATTTTGGATTCGATATTAATGCTATTCTATTCGATATTTTTGTAGTCTATATTCTGTCCATTCGATATTGTGTCCATTCTATATTTTTAATTCCATATTAATGTAACTAGATATTTAAAACTTGATATTTTAAGTGTATACCGAAAATTCAGTTGATCGAGGCTATGAGACCGAGATATTTGATTTGATTTGATTTGATTTGTAGTTTTGTAAAGCGCGCGTATGCCCTTGGGCGTCTTGGCGCTGGGGAAAGAGACCTTGTCCTGATGACATAGAATAGGAGCTATAAATGCAGTTCTAAATCAAATGCAAAATGATGATGTACAGGTACAGAATGAGAAATGGAATCAAAGACTGGGTTGTGAGGGTGTGTATCTCCAAGAATCTCTGGCACTAGCCTACAAGATCATTTTTACGCCGAAATTCAAAACCCAGCATTTTAAGACGGCATTTAACTAATACTTTACCCCTGAAAGAATGTCTAAATGGGGTTATTGTGATGTAAAGTGTAGGAGATGTGGTATAGAGCAAGCAAATATTGTGCATATGTTTTATTAATTCTCAAATCTGGCGCCTTTAATACAAGGGCTGGGTGAATTTCTGAGTAGCAATATTACAGCGCCAATGGTGGGCACTTCATTAATAATGATGCTGGGGGTGTTAGAGAGGTAAAATGCACATAAAAATAGGCAATACCTAATTTTATGGCAATGGCTGTAGCAAGATTATGCATTGCATCAAACTAATGAAAACAGAAGAACCAAGTTTTGAGATGTGGAAAGCTAGGTTCCTTATAGCTCATAATATTCAGATGTCTTTGTACAAGCTCATGGGGCATAACAAGTGTTGGCAGGGGGAACAATTGGTCCCTGGTAAAAGAATGGATGGAGGGATAGAAATGGCTTAATTTGGGGAAAGATTAATAGAATGCACCGTCTGATATGTAGAGATTGAATCCATACTACACTTGCACTTTATTAATGGTTAGTTGGTATTTATTGAGTCTCTATTTATCTAGGAAATGGAATGGGGAAAATAAAGCAATTAATTAGCTATTTATTATGTAATCTGTACTTTAAAAATACTGTATAATCCGGTCTTAATAAATGCTGCACTGGAAGCTTTACAAAATCAAATAAAAATATATATTAAAAAAAATTGATAACTTACCGCAGGAACAAATACAAGATTGGGAAGGTGACTTTCCTTGCGACTTTACCCTGTCATGGCGTAGCTTTTTCCAGTGTTTGTCACCATACAGCTTGGACTCGCGGTCCCATATATCCTTCGGATGAATCTGGGCACAGTGGTCATAGGGCCTGGAATCATGTTCAGACCCGAGGCACAAGCCACATACTTTGTGAGAGTCTGTCACGGGCATCTATTTATGACACTCCCTACCCTATTAGAATCCTATTGTCTTAGGAGGTTACATTGGCTCTTGGAACATTTTACTGAAAAGGGTCTAGGAAAGGACAAGGAGTAGCTCCAGATCTGTGTCTTAGGGTGCAGAAAGAAAGGAACTGACATCAGTGTGCATGGGTGGCACTTAAAAGAGGCTCCACTCGTCACTTCTAGTACAAAGAAATGCTGGTGGGGAGCAGCATAACTTCACCCTCCGACATGCAGCACTAAAGTTTCCAGACCCTGTATGACGCCTGGGGGACAGTCACTAGGAGAGGAAAACTGTGATTAGAAGGTTTCATTAGAATGGTTAAAACTGCGAGTGCTTCTGAAAAGCAGCAACTCTGGTGGCTTCCTAGAAGTACTCATTAACTTTTCTGAGAATTTCAAGACATTTCATTACACAAGTGTATGTATATTTAATTTTAACAATTTTCTAAAGTACTTTCACCAATTATGCCTTTTGCAGAAATAGAACAAATAAGGTAAATGCACCAAAAAATGCAAAAACTCAATAGCAATTTAAAAGCAATTAAGTACTACCGAATGAAAATATGCAGCTATCACCTATAATTCAGAGCAAGCGTTATTAAAGTGCAAATCAGCATTTGTCCTGGTTTTATTCCCATAGACAGGAGTACAAAGTTATACCTGTAATAGTTTATTTCTCAACAGAAGGAACGGGGCCTTCCATGGATGTGTCCCTACCGCATGGCCTGCAATTTATTTCTGCTTTTTGTCCATCCTTTTGTCAAGTATTATACCATCAGAGTGGATATCTAATCAAACGTTTCACAGAATGAATGAAACAGGAACTCCCTCTGCTTTGAGACCCATCGTTGAAATAAATGGCCCAAGTAATTGTCTTTTCTCTTATTCCTGCATTAATCGGACAAATCAGGACAAAACGGGGGACTTTCTCGAGTATCTGTTAGGGCCATTTATGGTTTCTCAAAGGGGTTCGGACTACAAGTAATACACCTAGGCAGCACAAACAATCCCCTTTTACAGGGCTTTGCTAACCTTATCAGATAAGACAGTGGGAACTGCAAAACATGAACATGCCTTTTAATTCCAGCATATAATAACAGTCTACAGTATTCTGTCTCCTCACTTGACCCTGGAATGCAAACCTCAAGGCTTTAAGTGGGATGGAAAAACTGGGCGGTTCTCTCAAAGGAGCGTGGCCAATGTAATTAAGGGAGTGGCTTAAAAATATGCGAGCTAAAAATCTGTGCTTAGCATAGTGTGCCACCCGATTTGTATTTTGCTGTTTCTATCATTGCATCCAACAAGTCACATCATACCTACAAGTCAGGACTACAGGCTTTGGCAATAGTCGCTAGTTGCAAAAGACAAATAAGCAGTGCTAGACCTGGCTTGTCCAGCGGGTTTATCCCCAGACTTTTCGCTTTTTGGCCTTCTGTTTTTGTTGGTTCTAAGACTCTGGATACTTGACCACGGCTGATCAGTGCTAAAGTGTATATACTCTCTCTGTAAATTGTTATGATGGATTTGTGATTCCATGATTGGCCTATTTGATTTACTAGTCAGTCCCTAGTACAGTGCACTGTGTGTGCCCATGGCCTGTAAATCAAATGCTGCTAGTGGGCCTGCAGCACTGATTGTGCCACCCACATTAGCAGCCTGTAAATGTAACTCAGAACTGCCATTGCAGTGTCTGTGTGAAGTTGGTACTGCCATGTTGACGTGGCAACTTCCTTTTTTTAATGTGAGTCACCCCTAAGGTAGGCCCAAGGTACCCTTGTGGGCAGGGAGCAGTGTTTGTGAAAAGTGGGGCATGCCCTGATGTGTGTGGCATGTCCCATAGTGAAATACTGCCAATTTTGTTTTTCACAATTGAATGGCTATCTGGCCCATAGGATAGAATGGGAGTTTATTAATAACATCTTGTAGATATAACTTCCCATTGGGACAAGACAGAAAGATGGAGTTTAGTATGCCTGAACTAAGAATATTAAAATGCATCTTTTAGTAAAGATGATTTTTATATTGTATGTTTGAAAATACCACTTTTAGAAAGTAGGTATTTTCTTACTTAGCAATCCTGTGTGCCTCTGCTGGGTTGTGGATTGACTGTCTGGCTTTTGAATGACAGGGGCTGGGGATGTGCATTGTCTCAGATGGCCACTGGGGTGAGTCAGGGCTGGGCTGAATAGACCTGGGCTGCATTTAGAGTAGGGTGAGGAGATTTCCTTCACACCTGAATGGGCCTGGTCTGCCAGGGTCAATGCTGTCTCCACATCCTGCTGGGCAGCTGCACCAGAGAGGCCAGAATTGTTTTTGGCTGGGCAAAGATCTTCTCTGCCACCAGAGAACAAAGGAATTTGTGCTATAAAAAGTGGGGCACAGACTCCTGAACTTTAGATAATTCTAGGAATCAAGAGGAATCTTTGCCAAAGAGAAGAGCTGGAAAAACTGAGGAGAAATACTGTGCCTCTGCTGTGTGCTGTTTGGGGTTGGCCTGCAGTGGCTCTTTCTGCCAAGGAAAGGAGAAAGGGCTTTGCCGTGTCCCCTGCTTGAAAAAGATTCCCAGGGCTTGAAAGAAGAGCTTGCCTCCTGTTCTGAAGTCTCAGGGACACAAAGACTTAATCACCAGCTCCCCTGAACTTCCTTACTGGGAGTTCTGATCTGCTAAGAGGTGTCTGCTGCTGTTTTGGACCTCTGGAGGCTGTTTGCAGCTAGGAGCTGGGAAAGTAATGCAACTTCGAAAAGCACGATGCATCAGTACCTGTGTCTGACAAATCGCCGAAGAAACCGACACAGCGCCTGCTCACGGCTCGAGATATTGTTGCACGCCGCATCGAGTGATCTACGAAGGCCGAGATCACCGCACCAATTCTGATGCAGGCCCTGCTGTGCAGCTGCAAGAACCAACTCATTGTGAAAATCAACGCAAGGGCCGTTGCCACCGTCGCATCGAGAACCAACGCATCCCTGATCCTCACGCAAAGCATCTGGGCGCCACGCTGGCAAGAACACCGGGGTCGCAGTAAGAAATCGACGCATCACCTCCCCGCACAGTAAGAAACTGATGCCTCACCTCCCTTTCAGTCAGGAACTGACGCAACACCACCCCTGCAAGGCAGTAAGGCACTGACGCATCACCTCCCTTGAAGTAAGGAACTGACTCATCACCTTCCCTGGGCTTAAGGAACCGACTCATCACCTTCTCTGCAACAGTTTTTGTTTGTGTGTGCGACGCATTCAAGGCACTTTGTGTGAAAAGTGTTGCATTTGCAATTTGCTTTGAACGGAACTTTTTCTACCTTATGAACGTCCGATTTTTACTACTGTTTCGGGGATTTATTTCGGTTTTTGGTCTTGTGTGGTTTAGATAAACATTACTTATTTTTCTAAACTGGTGTGGTGTCCATTTGCAGTGTTTTCATTGTATTACTGTATGTGTTCACAAATGTTTTACACACTGCCTCTGAGATAAGCCTGTCTGCTTGTGCCAAGCTACCAATGCGGTAAGCAGGGGTTATTTTAGAAGTGTATCACCCTTACCCTGACTAGGAAGAAGGGTTCCTACTTTTACAACGGTGCAAACTATTGCCATATAGAGACCTCCATGTCTAACATGCAGCCACTATGGCCTGTATATAATATTGAAAAAGCTTCCACTTAAAGCCCTGATGATACCACAATGTTGCTGCTTCTCAGTTATAAAAAGAGTAGGAAAATCCAAGGAGAAAAAGCTCACCTGGCATGATGTCATGCCGTAACTTTTTCTCTAGTGAGAAGTGAGCAGTATAAGCTCGTGCACATGATGTGCCTGCTGTCATTGCAGTCCGGAAAAAAACGGACCACCTGTGCCAGGACACAAAACAGAGCCTGATAGGGAACCATTTCGGGGTCCCTTTTAAAAACTGCTGGTGCTCAGCACCGGTGAGACCGCCCACTTAAAGCCTTGGCAAAACGTTTCTTTGACATTGCTTACACAGTAATCATAGGGTATGCTCCATGTCTCCAGTCTCAAATTCGAAATGAGTGGGTGCATTTTCCAAATGTACATATATTTTGAATGAGCGCTCCTTTCACAGCTTGTCGACAAGTCGATTTGTAGTGGACATCAAACGTTTAAAAGCATGGTTTAATGATGATAATTATCAACATTGATTGTATGTACGTATATCTGATACCAAAGAGATCCTTTTACAAATATTGCAACCTAAATATTGTTTACAAACTTATCTCTTTACTGGGTGTGGATTCATAATGTAAACTCTCTGAGTCGATATTTTTGTAAATAGTATTTAGGACACAATGTGTTTATCACACGATTTTAGGTCACGCTATTCTGGTACTGTACCTCAATATTTGCCCTGAATGGAGCTACAGATGACATCAATCTTCAGGGCACTGAAAGGACAGCCTCTTGCTCTAGTTGGAGCAGCATTTTCCAAAGCCTTACCTCAAGAGCACTGATTTTGTAAGTGCATTTATTCAAGCCACAAAGTTGAGCCCCATACTTTTTTGGGATTCACACTTTGGCTTCAACCACTCTGTCAATCATCATGGAAAGTCCATTCTAACAATCAACAATGGCAAAGTGAAGGAAGGCATTAAGCGATGCTTCAGAACCTCCCTCCAACCCATATCATTGGACAGCATTATGCTCAACTGCGGAAAGGAGGAAATCTCTTCAGGTTTTGCACCCACAAGCTTGAGCTCCTTCCCAATTGCCGATGTTTCCTGAAAACTATTATCTTTAACTTATTTTTAATGATCTTCAATTGATTTGTCTGAGAGTACTTTCCAGTGCATGTTGCTGTGCTTCTTGCTATTACTGAATTCATCAATCATTGTTGAACCTTAAGCCTACAGCAATGCTGGTACCTGGAAATCCTATATGGTGGTAACATCTTGCACAGCTTGCAGTACCTCCATGAGTATGTCATTCATATATAGTGTGAAAAGCAATGGCGTGGGTAAGCAAAACGGCTTCACTCCACTATGGTTGTACACAATCCACTCAGCATTCATTTTCACTCCACTTGCAATTGGGAGATAATTTCCGAACACAGCATTATAAAGATTCAAGTAGGGCATTATCGAGTCTCACATTGGAGATTCTGTTTTACAATCTGGCCTAAAGAAGAAGATCAAATGCTGAGCTGAAATCAAGAAAAGAAACAAATAGTGGCATTAGTGTCACCATGCTGTATTTTGGCACAAGGTGCAAGAAAAAAAATCATCAAAAACAGATGGCCCTGGTTTTAAATCACCTTGGATTGTATTCAACATAGCGTGTTCGTCCACCTGATCTCCAAAGCTCTCAGAATTAATTTTCACCATAATCTGCAGTCAATGTCAACATGATTTCGGGTCATTCCTGGGGGTTTATATGCCAAGTGGGATTATTATAATGTTCAACCAGGAAGAACAACATTTTTGATCCACAAAAATCTCAATGAGTAGCACCTACATTGAGGTAATCCGAAGATGTTTATAAGCTTTGAAAGTATAATTTAAGGGCTCAGAGTCTGTATATGGAAAGCTCAAAAACTGCCCGTCACCTTTTCTTCTGGGAAGATCCCTGCATACTTGGATCAGTCTTCCAAAATTCCTGAATTTCCCATCCCCCTTCCCGTTTGTGCCTTGGTACCTGGCTGAGTTGGAGTTAAAATCCAATACATTCACTGTTTTTTCGACACGCTTTATTAAATAACTTGCTTGATGAAGACTACTCAGGTTTCCATTCACTTCTGCTATTTTGCTCAGAGGTTTCTGCACGATTTTCCTCCTCGGCGGCAATCTAAGGATCTCTTCTGCAGAATATCCTCCTTTTTTCTCATGACAAAGCTTTACAGCGATGTCTTGTCATCTCTATATTCTCGTTATTTATTATTTATTAAAATCTTATTTTTTCATTACACTCATCAGCAAACCGTCCTGCCAGACCAGCTTTGGTCGTGTAGTTCTAGGTTTTGCTACTTAGACCTCTTGTGATGAATGGCTAGAGGGAAAGAAACAGGTTTTTAAAGTGCTCATGCAAACCGTTCAGGTAGGCCACACTGTATTCAAGTGATGTCAAATTTGATTGCATTGATGCCACGTCATCTTCGACTTTTGACACAGTGCATTCTGTTTAAACTTAATTACATCCCTCTCCTAATTTGGCATCCAAGCCACAACGCCAACATACTCTCAAATTAAATTCCCAGTTGCCTAAATTACATATTTCAGATGCCTGATTCATTATGTCTCCTTTAATATCCAAGGTGTGTGTTTTTGTGTGCCCAAGTATATATACATTTACAATAGTACGTTTATAATTTCTGAGGAATCGGGTTACTTGTCGTGATGTCATGTAACAGGAGTCTGTTTTACTCACACAGAATTCTGTGCAATGTGTTCCTTCAATAATTAAACAGTGAGGTCATAGGTCTGCCAATACAGGGTTCCACCATTTTGAATACACACGAGTCAATTTAAAAAAAGTAAGTTTGAAGGTAAACGTTTGTAGTCAGGATGACCTCAATTAAGCCTGCCAGAAATTCACAAAGTGATGGATGATTCTTGAGAGGCTTAAATTCATTTGCGACTGTGTGTTTTGTGTCAAGTGCTGAAAAATACACCGTTTTAAATCAAAGTTTTGTCTTGGAAGTTTGGGAATGCACACAGATGTGTACATTTGAGGGCAATTGCACATTAATTGCCTGACCTTTTCCCACCTATTCCAGCCAAGGATAGCAATAACTCCCCTTTCAAGAGGGGAAGGAGAACGATCATCCTATGGTTTTCTGGGAGTCTGAGGAAGATCTTTATCTTTGAGGAAAATGTTTTGCACACAAGAAAAGAAGAGCATTTGCACTGCATGCCTGTGAGAAAGTGGATTATTAGTTAGGGTCAATGGTAGTCCACCACAAGGAATAATGTCACAATTCTTGTTGGGTCCAGTAAAGGTTTCAGTCATTTTAACCTGAGCCCGAACCTGGTTGCTAGGGCACCAAACAGACATGTTTAACTTTAGAAAATGTGTACAGTATTTAGAAGTACCAAAACAGTTAAAAGTTGAGAATACAACACCATAAAAATCCCAATCCAACTGATAAAAATAGGGTATATTTTAATGAACAAAATGATACAAAAATGACAAAAATCCAATTAGGGGAACCAGAGATATGAATCTGTAAGGTTTTCAACGAAAATAGCTCCAAAAAGAGCAAAGCACCAACCAACAGCAACTGGTCGTACTATACCAGGACAAGGGTAGGTTTAAGGCTGACCGCAATGGAGCAGGGGTCGGATTGATCCCAGTCAGAAAGCTACCTTTCCAAGATGGTAGAGTCCTCAGTGATACAGACTGGAGGCTGGATCTGACAATGAGCTTGTTAATGACAGGTTGACGAAGGACGAGGTTTTGGTGAAGCCGTTGAGGAGGTTGGGAAAGGCTCAGAGCGGGAAGAGTCTGGAGTATGGGCCCAGGAAGTGGTTGATCGAATGCTGCTTGACATCAGGTCCAGTGAAGCTTTCTAATTTCAAAATAAGGTCCTGATTTAGACCTTGGCGGACATGTTACACTGTCACAATGGTGACGGATATCCCGTTCACCGAAATACAAAATCCCATATGATGTAAACAGAAGCCACCAGCAGGATCCTGGACAGCTCCATTTGAAACTGATCAGCTGGGTTCCTTCAGGAAAGTGTGCTTATTGCAGCTTTTGTATTGCTCTAACTTAAAAGGGGGGAGCTAACTGACCTTCATAGTCCACTTCTTTGACATGGAAAACAAGTGGAACAGAGCCAACCCTTAGGGATCTCCTTGCAGGTGCAATCCTCCTTCTGTCTTCCACAGGTCCAGGAGTGCTCTGAAGAGGGTGCCAAGGGGTGTCATATAAATGCCTGGCACTAGCCTGTGGGTGGGGGTGCTACTGACCCCTCTCTAACCAATAGAAGAAAGGTTCCCAGGGTTAACCCTACTCACTTTTGCAGCGGTTCCTGTGTGCTCTGCTGCAAACAATCCCAAAGTGCCCTGCTCTCTACCTAAATCCAACATCACAAGGCCTTTCTTCCACTGTGCAGATCACCAGTGGAAATCCTGGAAGTGAGACAGGGAACTAAGCAACCCCTCCTCTGTGGTCACTAAACACCGGTTCTGGGGCAGTTACTCTCCCAGGGGGATTGGTGCCTGGCTGGGTAGCGGAACGAAACAAGATGGGGCAAGACCAGGTTTTAGGTACATCTGCCTGTGAGAGGGTAGGCCTATTTGAAGTTAATTAAATTCCTGGGCACTGACCAGATGCTCCTCCTGTCAAAGGAACAGAACACCTCCCTGCACCGAAAGTCTCTGGGAAAAGTTCACACCTTATCAAGGAGCTGTTCAGCTCTTGGGTGAAAGAAAAGCATAGAAATTGACTTCTAGAGGCTTTTGGCAAGTTATAGGTGACTTTTTAAAAGTACCTGTTGTAAAATATTTAGAACAAATGCAACTTTACCAATCAATTTGGTTGTAATAAACATTTTTAAAGTCTAAGAATTAACTTTTTATCTGGTTCCTATGCAGAGATAACTTTATGAACTTTAATAAGGTATCATAATGTTTTCCTATGGAGCAGCTAACCATGCTACAGTGAAAATAGCTTTTGGGGCCTTGTCACTGTAAGGGCATGTTTTTCTTCACATTTTTTCATGTCCTACTTTCAAATATCATGCCTTACTGGACATTAAGGCCTACCTAGGGGAAACTACCTAATATTTAAAAGAAATGTTTAGGCCTGTCAAAAAGGGTTATTTTGATAGGTGGTCAAATTTTCAGTTTTACAGTAGTGAGTTTGCAGTTACGTTTTGCACTGTCATTCTACTGGTGTCACAATTTACTGACGTCCACTGGAAAAATGTAACTTATATGCTCTGAGTAAACTTTGTCCCTTATACTAGAAATGTACGGGTAAATTAAATAGGCAAATTAGAAGTATAGTCTATTTCAACATGCTTTAGGGGTCAGAACATATGCACTTGGGCGTGGTTAGCAGAGCCCCAGAGCACAAAGTAAAAATAAAATAAGCATCAGTCCAAACAAGTGGGGGGGGGAATACAAAAGACGTAGTTTCCTTTAATGCCCCATGTAATCTACACTTTGCAGAATTTTTCACAGGTGAAAAGGGACCTTTGAGATACTTAAACTTCCAAGAAGTATGCCTGGAAACCAAGGCCTGGTGCAGTATTCCAGGCACACTACTTAAGTAGAGATGTCAATCTTTGCCTATATGTTGCCATTTTTCTTCTGAATAGGTCCCAGGGCATTTACTCTATGACAAAAGCCAAAGCTCACTGACATTACAGCAATCACAGGGCTAAAAAAGTGAGGGGGTGATGCATCAGTAATAGGTATGGACTGGCTTAGGGATATCTTCCAATGGCATGCTAACCAACTACTCTTCAGTTAATTGCTGGACAAGAGAAGACAGAAGAAGTGTCTGCTTTGCTGGAAGACTGTGGATCCATGCTTTACTTGCTAGATAATACAGCAGGCGAATTGTCGTGCGACCAACTGTATCTTTACTTGAAAGCACTTCATACAGAGCAGTGAAGGACAAACTACTCAACAGACCTCCAGGAACACTGAAATACTCATCTGTTGTGGGAAGCCTGCTGCCTACAGATGAGCCGGCCTCTTAAGCAGAATTTGGAGGGAATGTTCCACATGTGCGTATGTTTAAATGAATTTAAGAAGCAACTTTTGGTACAAGCATGGGCAGAAACATGTTGGCCCTAACAGGATGAACTGGTCATTATACCTAGATATCATCCAGTCTCATATTTTAAAAAACCTGATGCACCGACTATGGAAGGTAAATCCTTGGTTTACCTCGAGGCATTTTTAGTTGATCTTGATCACACCTTTATCCAGCATATCTCTTATAAAGAATTACCTCGTATTGATGTGGGGACGACCCCAGTAGGATCATCTTACCAGACTAGGATGAGGTGGCTGATGATGATGCATGCCACAAAGCATGGCTGAGGTTTCCTCATCCAGTAAAACCGGTACATCTATTCATCTTCAAGGATTGGCTTAGTGCCCATTTAGGTGTAACCCAGATCCCACCTGCATTCTGTCTGTTTGCTCGGATGGTTAAGCTATCCCTTTCACATTCGCAATTCAGACCGGCAGGCCATCACTGATGTCAGCAGACAATGATTAAGCTAACTTGCCAGCTACCTTACTTGTGACTGGTGGTTCATAGGAATCTAACACTTCCATGCGTTTGCTTCAATGGAAATGCACAATGAAAACGCTGTTATTGAAACTTTTTCCAAGGACTACGTTTCTCCACACTTATCAATAGATGTCCACGTTCTAATGTGTTCTTCTCACGTGAATTGTTTTCACTCTCTTTAAAAATCACAGCAAAAGCTTTCAATTAAAAAACAAATGTTTTTACTTTATTCAAATTTAGGAGTTGGGAAGCAGAAAAATTAAATTCAATGCACTACTTTATAAAACAGACAACTTAAAAAGGAAATGGACTTCAGCCGGCTCACAATAACATAATTTTATTATTCTTTGTGGTCGACTAACAAAAACAGCATTTATGAGCAAGGAAAGAAGGACTCTTTTATTGAGCAATATATGGCCGGAAGCATCAAACTCCGGAATAGTAAAAGATCAAAGAATGCCTAGGCCTTTCGATTTCTAATAACTGCATTTTATATTCCCTGAATGTTGCTCTTTTACTCAATTTCAGATGTTATGGGCTTGGTTCACCAGGTACGTTAAATGGTACTAACGGAATACTACTTTTAAGTACACCAAAATGACTCTGAATAAGCACTACTGTAGGAGAAAGTGCTTAAGATACGTATATTTTGCCACACACTAAAACATGACTAAGTTGCATCGCCTTAAAATGCCCGGAAAACAACCTGACGAGTACTTATATAAATTCAGTTATTTAATTAAATTTTGTTTGCAGTTGACCCCACGTATTCATTGTCAGACTTTTAGCACAGAAACGTAGATAGTCCTCTATAAAACTGAAGTGAGTCTGCTCAGGCGTTCAAACTGTCAAAGAAACCATCTGGCTACATGCACCCTCTCGCCCTATATCGTTTTAGCTGACGGTTTTCGATATGCTTGAATGGAAGCATCTGGTTTGTCGTTCTGAAAATGACTGCAAAAAATCATAAAGTTGAAATACTACGTGCAAGTAATATAGATGTACAACATACTTGCAACATATCCATCTTCAATTTTGAAGTGCTTTTTGGGTTGGGCTGGATAAAGATTATGTGGGCCGATTCACAAAAGCATTGAGAATCCAAGTAGTACTAAAGGAGCGCTTTTTAAATGGACACTCACACGCTTTTATGACTGGATCAAAAAATTCCAACACCCTTTTAGAAGTGCAAAGACCACACAGTCCTTTCAAGTTATACTAATTGTGAGTGTGTATGTGTTAGCTCTAATTAGATGTAACATTAGAGCCATGCCGGTGGACTTATAATTGAAAAGGCGTCTCAATGGAAAAAATAAAGGGCGGACTCTAACTCAAAACTCACTTGGTTAAGCAAATGGCTGTCGGGAATAATATCGATTGCCCGTAAATGGTGAAAGAACTACAGGTAAGTTACTTGGATGAAGTCTCAGCTGTAGCCCCAATTGGGCGTGTGTCAAAAAATACAATATAAACTAGTGTATACAAATGCAGCTATATTGGTTGGTGCAAACAGTACAAAAATAAGGAGATTGGTTCGGCAACATTAAGAGACCATTTGAGAGTACAGGAGAGGAGTCTCCAACCCCCCGAAGGCACATTAAATATTTTGCTGAGTCCATCCTTGCATTATCGGTGACATAAGAGAGTTCAATACATGGCACTTATTGGCAACAGGTGTATGGGAGCCAAACAAATTGAACGTACAAGTAAGTGGTGTTCAACAGTGGTATGCAAGACAGGACCTAGAGACACAGTCCTATCTAAGGGAAGAGCAGAGCTGTGTATATTAACACATAGTGGCAAATGAACGGAGTACAAGTACCAGGTCACATATAAAACGGATTGGTTGTTAAAAACAAAAGACCAGGATAGAGGAAAGACTCAAGTGAGTGTGCAGTAGGCACTCATAGGAGTTCCATGTTCGCAAAACTTTGGTAGGTGGTGGAGTAACACCAATAGCCCATCCCGCATGTAAGAAGCCAGAAATAGTTGCTAGCAGAGAAGTGCGTGCCAAATATCATGCATCGTTCATCATGTATCAATGTATCAATACCCAAGGAAGTATTGTACCTCATGGTCAGTATTAAGACCCAACTGAACAGACCTAATTCAACACTTCTGAGCTGCTTAATCCTGCCCTTCTCCTTAGGGTCCCTGGGTATGTAGTCAAACCCGTAGAAAGAGAAGGGTCTGTGAGTATCTTGCCACCTAGCAGACCAATAGTCTTCAGTATTGGTGGTCCCACGGAGAGATTGTCAGAATATGTGGACACCTTCGTTCAGCTGGTGGTGGTCGTCAACCTACCCTTGTACAATAGGGACACCAAGCACATACTCAGCACACTTGCAGATATCACTTTGGAGGATACCATGACATTAGTGTCTCTAGATGTTACTGCACTTTACTCCAGCATCCAACATGATCTGGGTCTTCAGGCACTAAGGCTCACACTTAACTCCCGATCTGCCAGTCTCTGGGAACATACAGAAATGCTTTTGAAAATGACGACATTGATTCTGGACAACAATGTTTTCCTTTTCAGAGAGCAATGGTACAGACAAACACGAGGGGCAGCCATGTGTTCTAAATTCTCCCCATCATATGCTAATTTGTTCATGGGGTGGTTGGAGGAGGAGTGGATTTGGGGTGCAAGAGGTAGTGACTGGAATGACTCAATTCTATTTTGGGGCAGGTACATCAACAATTGCCTGATGATCTGGATAGGGACTACTGACAAGCTACTTAACCTCCTTATACATCTCACCAGTAATGAATCTAACATCAAGTTCACTTGCCATTACAGCAAACAGACTCTTCACGTCGGACAACAAAATCCAGAGCAGACTTTTCCCCAAATCAACGGCATGCAATGCCATACCACACGCGACAAGTGCACACCCGAGGCACCATATCAAGCAGAGGATTGTTTTTTCTATTTGTATGTAACCCTGTCTATACATTGCAAGCATGTGCAGAGGACGCTTGTGTGATTAAAAAGAAGTACTAGACACCTGGGGCACAAATGCGCGGCTTGCATCCTATCTATGTCAACATGGTTCAGCCCAACAACGGATGGCAGATGGGTCCGGGACTTTCTTCAGGACTAGGATCCTGTATGTCCCTTTTTAGGTTGAGGCTCGCGGCAGCACGCATGCACTGCTCGCTATGCGAGACTGCTGTAGTAGAGTATGGGAGAGAAGCCGCACCCAATCTCCTCCTATATTTTTTATTGGATTGTGTCATTATCTAACGTAAATACTGTCTTCAGATTCGTTAATAGGCTTGATAGTACCTCCTTGTCTTTATTTGTACCCGTCCATGGCGACTGGCCCCTTTACTTTGGGTGTTTCACGGGATCTGTTATTTAGTCTGTAAGCACTATTTATTTTATTGAGTTTCTCTTACTGCAGGCCCAACATGAGCTGCTTCAGCTGAAACCGCTTGTTTTTTTTAGCAACACGTCTGCCCCCGTAACACGGACGCCTGCTTTCAATCACTTTAACCCAGCATTATTTCGTGTCTGTTTCACCCCCTCGTCACCCCCACCCCACCCCCTCCTCCAAGTAAAATAGAATTAGAAATTATTAGTGAATTAAGTCATGTGCATTCCAGGTAGCACATAATCCTGTGCTAATGGACTGAAGCTGACACCAGCACATCTGTGTTACATGTCATCTGTACTAAAGCCACTTGACGGGTTGTTTTCAAAAGCCTCATTTATTAACAACAACACCACTACTAATACCACCACCACCAATTTCACCACCATCAATACCACCACCACCACCGCCAATACCACCACCAATACCACCCCCACCACCAATACCACCACCACCACCACCAATAACACCACCTCCACCACCAATACCAGCACCAATACCACAAATACCACCACCATCAATACAACCACCACCACCGCCAATACCACCACGAATACCACCACCAATACTACCACCACCACCAATAACACCACCTCCACCAATAACACCACCTCCACCAATAACACCACCTCCACCACCAATACCACAACCACCAATACCAACACCACCATCAACCATACCAATACCACCACCACCACCAATTCAATACAACCACCAATACCACCACCTCCAATACCACCACCAATACCACCAATACCACCACCACCAATACCACCACCACCAATACCACCACCACCAACACCAATACCGGCACTAATACCACCACCTATACCACCACCACCAATATCACCACCACCAATACCAGTACCACCAATACCACAACCAATACCAATACTGCCATCACCAATACCAGTACCACCCCCAATACCAGTACCACCACTAATACCAGTACCACTGGCACCAATACGAATACCACCAATACCATCACCACCAATACCACCACCTCCACCAATACCACCACCACCAATGCCACCACCACCAATGCCACCACCACCAATATTACTACCACCAATACCAATACTACCACCACCAATACCAATACCACCACTGCCAAAACCCCCACCACCAATACTAGTACCACAATCAAAACCATCACCACCAATACCACCACCAATACGAATACCACCAATACCACCACCACCAATACCACCACCACCACCAATACCACCACCAATACCACCACCGCCAATACCACCACCACAATACCACCACCTCAGAGCCTCTTGCTCACTAGTAATAGCAGGGGCACTGTACAAGGCCGGAGCTGCAGCTGAGACCATGCCTCCCTCCCACCATGCCTGCCATAAAGCACAGCCTGCCCTGCACAAGGATGTGGAGCCAGGGCTCTAATACAGCTGGATTATTTTTTATTAAGCCAAAGATAGCAATGTCATTACACAATGCCACACTGCACACTCAAATCATGTAGAGGGCAGGAAATATCTCCCCCTCCCGCTCTTTCTCCTGAGCCGCAACAGTGTAATCACAGAGCGAAAGGTGTTGAAGTGCTTTGTTAGTGTTTACAGCTCGGATCATATGTAACTCTCACTTCACACTTTGTGTCTGTGTAATTTACAACACTTACACATTTTCTTCACTGCACTATTCATCATTACGTTGAAGATGTTGCAGGCCGGTCTCTTCCTCTGATATTTACAATCTAACAAGTGGTTGAGAAGGCCCTTTATTGCAATGCAATAGGTCTTGCATTTGCGAGAGTTTAAGTTATTAGTATTCTAAATGACAAATCCTTTTATTTATGTTTTAAAACCCAAAACATAAATAAAAGGCATTGTCATTTACAATGCCAATAGCTCAAACTCGCGTGAATGCGAGACCTATTGCATTGCAAATGCTTGTTGAATCCCTGTCACAAGCATCAAAACGCACTCCGTGCGGATGCTAACATACTGTACCAGTTCCTAATGGCTGGTCAAGTTCAATGATGGGGTCCCTAATTTTGGAACAGATAAACTTGCTATATATTTTTGAAAAGTGGATATATTTCCGAATTCAACAAGGGGTTTGTGAGGACTCCTCTCCAGTACAACGCGTACAGCCCGACCATTCCAACATGGCTGCCGCCATGTGGCACACAGGAAGTTGGGTCGGCGGTCTTGTGGACCGACCGGACATTGCCAGCTATATACCAATCAGGGAACAGCCAGGCGGGACCTTGGGGGACAAGAAGGTGGCGCTCAAGACACCAGAAAGTCCGGAAGAAGGAGCAGAGGTGAATGAAGACGGAGTTGAGGAGAACAAGGAGGAAGCCGAAACTGACAAGGACGGAGCCGAAACCAACAAGGAGGGAGGCATAGCAGAGGAGAAGGTGCCCGAGGACGTCCTTCCCACCGACAAGGAGGAGCAGTGTACTGACGACCGCTCTGGGAGCAACGTGATCAAGTCTAGCACTCCAACCTTGGAAGGAGAGGCTGCGACCTCCACCCCCACGGCCTAGGAGGGTCGTGGGTTCAGGCAAGTGCCAAAGACTGGGTGATTTTCACTAAGTGGTTGCTGGGCGGGGGTCCAGGGCCACACCACCCTAAGTCACTGAATGTTCCTTGACACCTAGGGACACACCGGTGATGGGAGCACTCTTTCCCCTATTTATTTGTGACCCAAAACAGAGGTCTGATTATGTTTTCTTCTTCGTTTTTTTTTGTCCCTGTGATGTCCACTGCTGACATCCATCTCCAGCTGCACTCCGAGGAACCCCAGCAAGGCAGAGACTACACCAGCAAGGAGGAATCCTCAACCAGTGGACGTGGATTGTGTTTTGTCATCTCCTTACCCAAACTCCCTGACTTCCTTTTTGTTTGGGGAAGGGGGAAGTGAAAAGAAACAGCTGACCAATCCATCCAAGAGATATTGAGATATCTGATTTTCTGTTAATAAACATCCTCATACCAATCTCCTTAAAACCCTTCTAGTGTATTCTTCTTTGCACAGAAAAAAAAGTGGTCAGCCCCAACTAGTGGCAACCTCACAGGGTTATATGTGTACATCCCTCAAGGTTTTGCTAAAGAAACTAAGTGTTTAAATAAAGAAATATTGTAAACAAGAAGGAAAAGACAGCTATTTCTGACAATGTTTTCATCTGTAACTTTTTGTTAGGATGGCCGATTTACAAAAGCAATGAACTAATACGTTCTCTAGAACCCTTTTAGTTGTGGAAATATATAGGGTTTGTAGGTTCTCCAAGAACCCAAGGTACCCAGAGGCAACATCTGACCTGCACCGTGCAGTGGTTTTTTATTGTGTACTGAGTGTAGACCAATTCATTTGGTGAAATATGTAGATTGAAACATAGGTATCCAGGTAACTATGTATTTCTAAAATGGGAACAAGATATGGAATTTAGGAGCAATGGTTTTGTGTATATCTCTGAATTTGTGGGCACCTGTAGGAACATATGATTTAGAGGGTATTTTTCAATATGTCTTCTTTCTCACACACGTGTTTACATTTGGAAGGCACAAGTGCAGCTAAATCCAATTGGTAATAACAAATATCCTACTATTCTATGCATCCGCATGTTCTTCTGATAAAAATGGTATCTCACTTGTGCAGGTAGGCCTAGTGCCTGTGACACGAAACGGCCCAAAACGCAACATGGATACATCATATTTTTCCACTCAAAACTCACCTGTTTTTTGCAAAATAGGTAGCTGTGGATTTTGAGCCTTTGCTTATCCAACCTCTAGGGACATCTAGCAAACCTTCACATTTTTGAAAACGAAACAATTCAGGTAATCGAGGATGGGGTGACCTGCGCTGCTCTCACCTGTTTATTTTACCCTGAATCCCTTGCAAACCTCAAACTTTGACAAAGAACACTTTTCCCTACATTTTTGTGAGGGAAAGTTCTAGAATCTACAGGGAGCCACAAATGTCCTTCTACCCAGTATTCCCCTAAGTCTTCCGATAAAAATGGCACCTCACTTGTGTGGGTGGGACTAGTGCCTGCAACAGGAAAGGGCCAAAACGCAACATGCATACATCAAATGTTTCCACTTAAAACTGACCCGTTCTTTTCAAAGTGGGTAGCTGTGGATTTTGGGCCCTCACTCAGCCAGCACCTAGGAAAACCTAGCAAACCTGCAAATTTTTTAAAACTAGATAACTGTGGGAATCCAGGATGGGGTCGCTTGCATGGCTCTCAGAAGGTTGGTTTTCCCAGAATCCCTTGCAAACCGCAAACTTTGACTACGACACCCTCACTTAAAGGGTTAAGAAATGTGTGTTTCTAAGTACTGTTGTCTGGATTACGCGTCATCTGACCACATTTATTTTTACTGCTACTGCAAAAATTCTATTTGTATTAGGGCAATGTTTAGTTGAGATTGGGTAGGGCCACAGATCAGCTGTAGCCCAAATCCACTTCTGCCAATTGGTGATGAGAAGTTATGTGTGAGGTTGTAAGTTGTGGATGGGGGGCAGTATGACTGTAGTAATGAATGCAGGAATGTGTGTTTATTATTTCAGTTTCTGTGTAGTTATCCGTAAGCTGAACTTTTTTGTAGTACCTGCTTAACATATGCAAATATTTCTGTGCAGTTCTGTGCAGAAGGAGGAAAGGGGAGGTTAAAAAAATGTTTTTGCCATTTTAGTTCCCATAGGAAAATGTGCTCACTGCTACAGCAAAAATCACTGAATGGAGTACCGCCAAACCTGACATTAATGTACATCTTTAGACAAAAATATGCATTCCATGGTTTAGTCTACACCCATTCAGTAGGTTTTGAAATATTTGTGTTACAAAAAGGTGTTGTCGGCATGAAAAGCTTAACACTCGCACACCAAACGCAATGTTCATTACCTCATCCTTGATGTGGCATATGTAATTACAAATACTGTAATAAATCTTCCCGATGAGATTGCATATTACATTACCATTAACAGTCTGAATGAGACAACTATGAATATAGCATTACTTATTGGTTTGAGTATATTTAATTAATTACATTGCGCTTTTAGGTGTTTTTACTTAATGGTATAAATATTCTGAGGTCATAAGCACTGCATCTGGCGTGCAAGTTATGGTTTTCATGGCTCTAGAGCAAATAAAAACTGTTTAGCTAACCAAAATTTGCACATTTCAGGGGTTTTTGAGTTTTAATTTGAAATCATACCAGCACTTTAACTGTGCTTTAAGTGAATTATTTGAGGTTACTTTACTTAAACATGTCTTAAGGTGTTATAACCAAATCGAGCCATAACTTCACTTTAGCTTTGTTTTTTCTCTCAATGACTGCATTTTGTGATCATACACCACATCAAACAACCTGTGCCCAAGCACTCACTCCAGTCCCCCACCCCTACGGGTCGCTAACCGTCACTTAGTGCTAATGAACTGGGCACAACCTTGGCTCTGGTGGAATGAGCACACAAGCTCTCAGGGGGTTGGTTCTTGGCCAATGGGCAGCATATCTTAATGCAGAGCGCGATCCATTGGGAGATGCTCTGCTTCTGCACAACCTTTCCCTTTTTGTCTATGACATACCCCACGAAGAGTTGGTCATCCACCCAGAACTCTCTCATGTGGTCAAAGCAGAACGACAATGCTCTTTTTTTGGTCCAGTTGGTGATGTTGCTTCTCTTCTTTAGAGGGATGTGGCAGATCGTTAAAAGCAGGCAGAGTGATGGACTGGCCTACATGAAAGGGAGTGACGCAGTATGGAGGCTAGGATGACAAAGCCTGAAGCTCACTGATCCTTCTGGCAGATGTTATTGCCACCAGAAAGGCCATCTTGATGGTAAGGAGCATGAGAGGACAATTGTGCAAGGGCTCAAAGGGAGCGCCCGGACCAGTTGCAGGTCCTACACTAAGGCACAATGAAGGGTGAAAGAGGAAACATATGTTACAAAGCTTTCAAGAACCTGTGTACAATAGGGGATTTGAAGAGGGATGGCTGGTCAGGCAACCACAGAAAGGCTAATATTACAGAAAGGCAGCACTTTAAGGTGCCCAGAGCAGAGCCCTGTTGGGTAAGAATAAACAGAAGCACCTTACTAAGGCAAGCAGAAACGGGGTCAACCCATTGTACTGCACACCACACCACACACTTTCCCAAAATGCAGGTGTATACCATTTCGGTGGAGGGATGCCTGGCTGCCAAGATATCATTGTAGACTTTAGGCGGAAGTCAAAGGCTGTCAACTGTTGACGTTCAATTTTCACACAAGAAGGCAGAGGGTTGACCAATTCGGTGTGGAACCGTCCCCTGCTGCTGCAACAGAAGATCCTCTCAAAGGGGCAGCCTGATCAGAGGACCAAAGGCAATGCTCAACAGCTCGGGATACTAAACTCTCCGAGCCCAGTCCAAAGCCACAAAAATGACTGGACCTTGTTTATTCCTGATCTTCTTGAGAACTCTGGGCAGAAGTGTTATTGGCGGAAAGGCGTACAGGAGGCCTGAGGTTTACTAGAGAAAAAAAGCATCTCTGACTGAGAACCACCTTGAAAACTCCAGTGCACAGAACTGCTGGCACTACGCGTTCGGCTGTAGTGAACAGATCTAACCAATGGATGGAGACGCCAATGAAGACCTGCTAGGCATCTACAACTGAGTTTGTCACCAAGGATATGCCCAGCCATTTCAGCCATGTACAGAGACGCAGGGGCTCTTGACAAAGAGTCAACAACCCCACCCCGTCCTGTTTGTTGCAGTACCACATGGTGGTGGTGCTGTCCCTGAACACCTACACTAGCCTTCCCTTGATGGAGGGCAGAATGGTTTTTAATGCCATCGGATCACCCAGAGCACCAGTAGGTTGATGTGGCGTTGGAATTGCACCGGAGACCATAGGCCTTTGATCTCCACCTTTTTCAGATGACCACCTCACCCAAGGAGTGAGGCATCTTTCACTACTGTCAGATCTGGTTGGGGAAGAGAGATGGGTCTGCCGCTGACCAAATCATGGTTTGTTTACCACCACTGCAGATCTTTTCCAGTTCCCTCTGAGATATGGACCATGTCAGAGAGATTCCCCTGATGGGGCACTCACTGGAACTTCAGGTCAAGGGTTGCTGGAATCAAATTTCCTAAAAAACACAGAAACCAAGAGGCGTTTAGTAAAACAGGAACAGTTTGTTTAATTACACAGCTCAGCCGGGAGAACAGTTACAGGCACTAGGTCTGAGGACTGTCTCAATTTAAAATCAAGTTTGTGGTCTTTATATACAATATTACAATAAGCAATAAAGGTTTACAGTGTACCATATATGGTGAGGTATGTTGGTTGCAGCCTTTAGAGTACAAAATTAATGATCAATGGTTACTACAGTGCGTCTTGACCTGTGGGGATACAGTGTGGCCAATGGTAATTGTGTCCACATGTCTGGCATGGGGAGCGTGTGATCACTGGAGTGTAGTCTCTACCATCTCGGGGAAGATGAGAAAGGTGACATACAAGCTAAGTTCTTTATGGCTGAGATTGATGCTGATTTGGTTGCCTTTCCCACAGGCAATGCAGAGGGCAAGGACGCAATACCTTTGAAATTCTATAAGATATTGAAAGATGTAATAGCCGCCAAATATTGGAGGGCTATTAAACATATCCATACCGGAGAGGCTGTTCCTGACACCTGGAACACTACTAACATTGCAGTATTTCTGAAAAAGGGTAAGCCCACGGAGAACATGGGGTCATACCAACCCATCTCTCTGATTATTACGGATGCACAGTGCTTTGGAAAAATACTGGCTATGCGCCTTGCCCCCATAATTTCAAACTTGGTCTTTCAACAGCAATACAGGTTTGTTCCAGGAAGTAACACCACTACTCACACTAATACAGTGGTCACGGCGTTCGATGTAGCTGGGAAAAATACCAATATAGGTAGGAACCTATTCGATGCAGAGAAGGCCTTGGATTGTGTGGCATGGGACTGCATGGGGGCCAGGATGAGCACCTTCGGCTCAGGTGATGGATTTATTAAACTAACTCAGGCACTGTATAAGACTCCAAAATTGTGTCCTGAGGCTATTGTTAAACTAAACTATGACCCTTTGTTATCATCAGTTATCTCTAATATGAAATTCTGAAATAAGCTACCACTTACTATTTTTGGGCAAATTATTATCATCAAGATGAATATTCTACTTAAGTTCCTTGATCTGTTTAAGGCAATGCCATTCAGAGTCCCAAATTCTTTTTTTAGGCGTCTTGATGGCCCCATTGGAGGTTTTATATGTGGTTATAGGTGTGCAAGATGCGCCATTTGTCTCATGAAAATTCTGTATAAGAAAGAGGGGCTACAACTGCCAGATCAAGTTATACTTCTTGGCCGCTTTTACTGGTTGTTTGCGCTGTTTATTAATCTCAGCTAATCCAGATCCGTCATCTTTCGGCTACCAGCTAGGCCTGGTGGTCGAGTTTAGGCTTTTTCTTTATAGGCTGGGTGATGCGAACTACTATAAGAGGGTATGTTTTAAAGTAATAAGGGATATTATTTATAATTGGAAGGAGATCTGTTTCAAATATTCAATAGACTTTCTAAACAAAGATACAAAGCTCTGGGATAATCCTGCTTTTCTCTCAGTTTTACAGGATTCAACTTGTAGGGCTTAGGCACAACATGGGGTTCTGACGCTGGGCCAGCTGTATCATCTAAATGGCCTCCGCTCTTTTCCGGGACCCCAAGATTCATATGAACTTCCCTGCCATTTTTTTCTTTAAGTATTTACAAGTGAGGGACTATATCCAGTTGGGATGGGAATATTCGCTCAATATGGAAGGCTTACAGCCTAATTCATGAAAATCGGAATCTGCGATTCTCAAATAGCGATTAACTGCGAATCACAATTGAGAAATCGCAGAACGGTATTCATGATGTTTAGCGATAAAAAAAATGCGATTCGCACGCGGCCGCAAAAACCGTTTGCGATTATTGAAAATCGCAGAAAAATCGCTACTTTCGGCAACATCAGTGTAGGATTTGCGATATTGCAAATAGCGATATCGCTAATTGCGAGATCGCAAAATCGCGAGATCGGGAAAACGGGAAGTCGCATTTCGAGCACAGTGATGACATCATAACCAGGAAGCAGCCAGTTCCCACCTCCATTCACCACAGTGAAGCACACCTCGAGGCAGCAACAGAGTCAGCTCCTGCAAGGACACCTGCATACTTGGACTACCACTTCCAATTCCACTGCAGCAATGGCTGAGGAGGCAGTACCTGGGCCCAGCAACACGGGGCGAAAGAGCAAACTTAAGTTCTCCGAACAGGAGTTGGAGCACCTAATCGAAGGGGTGGTGGCAAACCACTCCAAACTGTTCGGGAGAGAGTCACGGAGGGTGCCCGAGCAGGAGAAGTGCAGGATCTGGGTCGGGATAGCGTCCACAGTGAACTCTGTGGGTGTGGCCGATAGGTCACTTGATGAACTAAAGAAAAGGTGGTACGACCTCCGAGGTCGTGCCAAGGAGAAGGTAGCCGAGAGGCTGGGAGAGTCCCTGGCCACTGGAGGGGGAGGACCGACAGTCCCTCCAAACACCCCCATGGAGGATCTCGTCGAAGATACGCTGGAGTCCGAGGCGTGCATTGGAGTCACCCGATTAGACTCATCCCGCCACACCCAAGAGAGCCAAGGTAAGTGTCATGCGACTGCGACCCTGTCCCCTATGAATGGCCATGACCCTACAGCCTCCCATAATGTTCCAAAGTCATGCCATTGGTGCACATTAGGTAATGCCCTAAAGCATTGTGGGACATGTAGTGTGGCCACAATGTACAAGTACCCCAATGCAGCCAGACAGGTTCAAAAGTACGCAATGCCATAGCCAGTCAGGGAATGTCATCCAGCATGCATGTAGCAACTGCACGTGTGACAGATACATGCAACTAATGAACGTCCACTTCCCCTCACAGGTGGCGCAGACAGCAGCGACAGTGAGAGGCTGCTCATTGATGAGCAAGCACTGGATGACGATGAGGTGCCGTTACCAACACAGCCTCCACCGTCTGGCGCAGCACCAACCCCTGCAGCCCGGCCCACTACAACTGTGCCTCCACCGTCTGGCGCAGCACCAACCCCTGCAGCCCGGCCCACTACAACTGTGCCTCCACCGTCTGCCGCAGCACCAACCCCTGCAGCCCAGCCCACTACAACTGTGCCTCCACCGTCTGCCGCAGCACCAACCCCTGCAGCCCGGCCCACTACATCTGTGCCACCACCGTCTGGCACACCATCTACGCCTAGCTCAACTCCACCAGCAGCTGGCACACCCACATCAGGTCCAGCGACAGCGGTGACCCAGCGGCCACCCACTGTGGCCAGCCAGCAGAGCCGGCGTGGCAGGGCTCGCCTGCAGAACAATGTTCCCAGCACCCGGAGGGGGATGCTACAGCGCTTGCCGAGCATGAGTATCAAACGTAGAATGCCAAGAATTCACCAGCTGCAGGCACGCCGGCAAGGGGCCATACAGTTGCAGCTGTATAACATTGGCCGCAATGTGGCAGGTGTGGGGGACCGGATGGACCGCATGACAGCAGCCATGGCAGGTGTGGGGGAGGGGATGGCCCGCATGACTGCAGCCATGGAGGCCAACACAGCTGCTATGATTTCACAGCGCAACACGGCCCGCCACCGTCAGCTACTGACGCGGCTGACGGCTTACACTCGGTCAAACTATGTGATTGGCAATGCCACGTCGCAGCTATCGCGACGGTCCCTGGCGCAGCAGCAGCAGCTCATTCAATGCTGCGAGGATGTGGCCAGGGTACTAGAGCACCTCACCATTGCCGTGATAGCACTTCATCCCGCTCTACCTGCCACTGTCGGGGGGGACGATGCCAGCGAGGGCACCTCAAGTGTGAGCAGCCACTCTGCCTCACACGTAGGGGCGTTGAGACGTAGCACCAGGCCCACTGCAGGGTCACGTGCGGTGGCTGAGGAGGAGCCGGAGAGGCGCTTGGGTGCTTCGCGCCAGAGGCGCACCTGACTGACATGTACTTGTACAGGCACAGGCTGAACATAAGCCTGCCTTGTGTATTGGACGCAGCAGTATGGGCAATACTGTTTGCAATGGAAGGATGGCAACTTGCACCATTATTGTGATTCAAACAATAATATATAATATAGCATCACACATTGGCATTCTGTCATTATTAAATTTTGCATGCAATTGTGATTTGTTGGGTGAGGGGAGAGGGTGCACTAGAAACTGTTCATTGTGATGTGGTTGCGGCGTCTGTGACCTTCAGCTGGGTTCTCCCCGCGTGCATGGCACGCATGTGCAGGTGGCCGGTCGTCCCCTTCCGATTCACTGCCAGAGATGTCGACAGGTATCCGGCGCTTGGTAGCAATGTTGTGTAGTATAGCACACATCAGGACTGTAGTACATGGCCCCACCTGTCTTGTGAAGTATGCGGAATCTGCTCTTCAGTAGCCCAAAAGTTCTCTCAATGCAATCCTTGTGCGTAGGTCTGATACGTTGTAACGCCGTTGCTGTGGTGTAGCAGGGTTGAGGTATGGGGTGAGGAGGTATTCACGCAGGTTGTAGCCACTGTCACCTGAATGAGAGGAGCAGAGGGTGAGTGCCTGTGCAGCGCAGCTACTTCATCGCAGTGTGACATTGTGGGCAAAGTGTACTTACCAAGTTGGTGTCCTTCCCCAAAGTCTCCCCTGGCCAGTCGTGTGTGGAGGCCGCTGTGCCGGAATATGAATGAGTTGTGTGTACTCCCCGGGTACTGTGCCACTATGTCCGTGATGTATGTCTTTGCATTGCAGACCATCTGGATGTTGAGGGAGTGGTAGGACTTGCGATTGCGGTACATGTACTCCGTTGCAGCTGGTGGGCAGATGTGGATGTGGGTACAGTCAATGCATCCTATCACGTGTGGGAAATGCGCAACATTGTAGAATTGAAGCTTGGTCTCATCCAATTCCTGTTGGCTTGTTGGAAATTTGGTGTGGTGGTGTAGCTGGGTCAGCATTGCGTCAACGAAACTCCCTAGGCAGCGGGACATGGTGGGCTGGGATATCCCCCCAGCAGCCGCAACTATCCTGTGGAAGCTCCCGGAGGCCAGGAGGTGCAGGCTACACAATACCTGGACATGTGTTGGCACGGCATTGGTCCGCCTTGTTGGGTGCTGCATCAGGGGGTCAAGGTCCTGAATTAGCTTGATGATCATTGCCCCATTCAGGCGGTACTTTGCGTAAATTTGCTCTCTGGTTTGGCCCAGCAGTGTGACCCGCTGGCGGAATATCCTGGCCTGAATTCTGCGTCTCCTCCGTGCTGCTCGCTGTAGCCTTCGCCGCCTGACCACCATGTACATTCCTGGCATTGTGACACTCCTTATGCTGATGCTGCTTCTCCTTAAGTGTGTTTGGGCAGGCCAGCACCAGTTGCTGATTGGCCAATGGTTTTTCAATTTTTTTTTTACTATGGGTTTGATGGTTACCACCTGCTTTGGGTTGTCCTTAAATTGCGCCTCGCAAAATGCGATTTTGTTTTTTTTCGCTAATTGCGATTTGTCATGAATCCCGATTGCGAGGCAATTGCGATTTCGCTATTATTTTCGCAGAATCCGTGATTTCTCGCTATTTCCGATTCGCAAATGATCTACTGCAGGGATTCTGCTAATCGTTTAGCGATTTTGCAATTCTGTCTTTGCGAATTCGCAATTTTCGTGGTGAATTCCGATTATGGGAATTGCGCCCGCGATAGCATTTTCGCAGCTATTGCGAGCGCAATTTAGCTTCATGAATCAGGCTGTTAGAGCTTACGTCATATTATTGTAACTCAGGCAGGAGACCATCAATCAGTACGGTCTACCAAGGCCTTTCTCAATAGGTCACAGATGAGACTGTGTTATTGACAGCAAAGAGGAGTCGGCTGCTCTCATTTGATATCCGGGTCTCAGAGATCCAGAGGGCGTTGGAGATACTGGATTGTTCTGTACACTGTTAATTTAAAGCTACAACAGCTGTGAATAATCTGCTTTGTGTATTACACTCTGGATAAAATCTCTAGATGGGGAGTAAATACTGTCTCAGGTAAGACCAGATGCCCCAAATGTAACTTTCCAGATGAGGATATGGTACATATGTGATTAGGTTTATGTCTTCTAGCTTGGGACATCAAGTTTTATCACCACTAAAGAGATAATGCTGGGAGCTAAATTTGATTATGACGATGGTATTCAGCAGCTAATTACGATAATGCTAGTCTGTGCCCGGCTATGTACTGCAAGGTCATGGGTCACGGTGACTCCCCCAAAAGCAGTTGAATGGTGTGCCCTCATCCATCATATCTATGAGTCTGGATTAGTCTTGTCTTAATTCTGGAGAAATCTCAGTTCGGATTTCTCAAGCGTTAACAGCCAATGATTATGTTTTTTTCTTATCTACTTTTCCAGTTCTTTTTTTCTTTTTTTATCTATCTACTCAGCTTTAGATTATGCTTGCTACTTTTTATGACTATAGATACTTTTGCTGTTTTCTCTGTTTCTTCTTCCCCTTTTTGCTCTTATTTGAATGTGATTATTGTATTTCGAAAAAGTCTGAATTCAAAAATATAATATAAAAAGATACATATTGAGTACAAATACACTGTTAAAATTACTATATAATATATGGGATTCTGTAATGCTTGTACAAACTGCAGTGTCTAATTTCATTATAATTATCTACTTGTGGTGCACTAAATCGCTGATTATAAAGAAAAGACGAATGAACTCGGCTATTATAAGTTATTACAGTCGAGTTTGGATGTCACAATGCTTGCTGCCAGAGCCAGCAACCGAGGTGAACGGCAGGACAGGTTACAGAGCATAATTGAAGCAGTTGTTTAAAGCAATGAAAAACAGCAAGGTTGCTTTTATTTTCTGCTCTATTTTGATAACTTACAATTACAAGCAGAGAGAAAAGGTTTATTTTTTCCACTCCTTAGTGTAGTGTTGCGCACTAGTTGTTGACAGCGTCTCTTCTCAGCGCATCGAGGAGGAGGAGGAGGAGGGGCAGCGTCCGCGGGCAGCTTGCATCTGCTGGGCTCTTTGCAGGGGACGGCTGTTCAGCTCCTAAGTTCACCACACCATTGTTCGCTAGTTAGCAGCGATAGCATTAGCGATAGCAGCTATGACATCATCAGCATGACAGCTTCTTCAGCAGCAGCGAGATAGATGGCAGCATCAGCTTCAGCGAAACAACGGCAGACAGCAACACAGCAGCATTGATAGCTTCAGCGAAAACATCAGCAGACAGCTAGCAATGAGACAGCGTTTGCTTAAGGCAACGTTGGTAATATTTATACCTGAAAGGTGCCTTGTTTGACGTAAGTTTTTGGACATAAGACGTCAATAAAGATGTCACTAGGAAGTGATCGTTTATCAGTGCTCATTAGAGTTCTATTACTAATCAAAACACAGCAAGCGGGGATTTCCATTCCAGGTTGCTGAGTTTTTATCTTGTTGAAGAACTCGGAGTGTTAATCTAGGAATCTCAGATAGTAACTTCTGCTATTTCATTGCACTAATTGGTTGCAAAGGAAGTGGCAGAGAAAGCTATTCTGGAATGTGGCTCTGTTCGTGTGAGGCCAGAGACGAGTTTCTGAATATTGCACTTGAACGGTTATGCCAATATAGGGAATAAATGGATTTATAGCCGAATAGGGGCATAAGGTCACAGTATCGATCAGGGTCCTAGATTAGAACGCTACATCCCTGCTAGGGTAACCCGGAGCGGAAGAACTGTGGTGAGACCTGCAAGGTTTCGAGACTTTAATATGGACAGCGAACTGTAAGTTACATATTCATTGTTTGGAAAAAAGGGAGATATGTAGTGTCGTGCACTAGTTGTTGCACGTCACGTCATGACGTGACGTGCGGGCGGCCATGTTGGCGGCTGCGCGCGCATCCGTGTGAGAGGCGCGAAAGCCGAGAGCGGAGACAGATCGGCTCGGCGCTCTTTAGGGAGAGGTGTGGCTCACTGGTTAGAGGCGGCAGACCCGAGTGCAGAGAACGGCCCGGGACCAGGGTTCGATTCCCGACGCGGCAGGGTCTTGGACCAGGATCAGCGGACTGATAATTCTCGCATCGGTGCCTACTCCGACCAGGGAGCACACTCGGCAACTCTGGGCATTAGCTTGCCTCATCTCCACAACGGCCCCACACAAACGCCGGGGATGCCTGGTTTCACCTTGGAGACCCCCAGGAGGGACTATCTCACAGGGAAAGCCAGGACGGGTTCCCCAGCGGTCTATAGCGCTACGAGGCCTCCGGGTAGCAGTGCGCTTTACAAGACACAACAATTTACAATTTACAGCAGCACACCGGTGAACCCATATCCGAGCGGGGAACAGGACAGCACGGCCACACGGCCAAGAGCAGCACAGGGTCAAGGAAGGACGAACAAGCCACTTTATGAGGTACCACACCCTAAAGAGCGCTGCAGAGCCCAGATACACCCCAGGGGGAAGACAACCACGCAGGGGGAACATAAAGGACCCAGGCGTAGTCAAGACTGAGCGTGCCAAATCCACACAGCCAACTTAATCAAGGGAAACCACACTGGCTACCTTAAAGGAGGGCGAGGGGGCTGAAATAGATAGTCCCCAGTTACAAGGTGGGAAACAAGAGTCTGATAACACTCCAGGCAGTCCCAGAAGCCAAGGAAACACAGTGCCCACGGTCAAAGAGGAGAAAATGAGCGCACAAACGGGATACGCAATAGCGCCAGTTCAATTCCTGCCCAAACCGGGGGAACCACTCATGAAGTGGGACGATTGGAGGGAATATATAGACAACTTCATAGGAGTCCTAGAAGATGAGAATGAGGAACAATTTAACCCCAAAAGAAAAAAGCGCATCCTACTACTCAATTTAGGACCGGAAGGACTCAGAATTTACAAGAGCCTGGTGCCCAAACCAAGAGGAAGCACAGATGACGATGTGTATGCCCATGCCATTGATGACTTGAACGAACACTACCGGCCGGCAGTGTGCGTATCAGTCGACAGATTTAATTTCCAACAAAGGAAACAACGTCCTGGGGAATCGGTAGAGGAGTATGTGGCGGCCCTGAAGAAACTGGCGACCACGTGCAAATATGACGCGTGGGAAGATGAGTTCATCAAAGACCAAATAGTGATGCATACCACGAGCACGAACGTACAGGACAAGCTGTGGGCCAGTGGGGAAACCACGCTGAAGGAGGTGATGGTCATCGTCAAAAGGGCGGAATTGGCACGCAGGTGCGCAGACGCTGCAAAGAAGGAAACGACACCCAGTCCCATGGTGAACAAAGTAGACGATGAGGAACCGCGCAAAGACTACAAATACAAAAGTTCTGCCCCAAAGGGACCAAATAAATGGCAAGGCAACCCCGGACCACCAGGTAAACAAGCAGGATACAACAAGAAAACGTGCTACAAGTGTGGAAGCTGGTCCCATGAAGCTCACGACAGGAAATGCCCAGCGTTCCGGGCCAAATGTATGTACTGTGGCATAATAGGCCATTATGAGAAGGTGTGCCGGAGAAAATCGTCCAAGAGTATGGTGAAATACCATGACCAGGATCATGAAGACCACGAGGGAAGCACGGAGGAAGAAGTAGTCACGGTACTGTGTATATACGACCAGGTGCTGAGTGTAGACGGAAAAAGGACAACTAAACCGGTATTAGAAATGACGATCGGCGGAATACCCATAAGCGTAGTGGCGGACACCGGCTCCCCCTACACCATCGTCCAGAGAGCGGTATGGAATGAAATCTTCAGGCCACACTTAGGCCCAGAATTGGAGAAATTGGACATTCGACCAGTCACGTACAATGGGGACCGCATACCGATGGCTGGATTCCGACCCTTAAAGTTTGAGTTCAGAGGCCGATCCGCATTTTGCAAGCTGTACATATCCAAAAAGGGACCGTCAGTATTGGGATGGCTGGATCAAGGCGACCTGGGTATCAAACTGGATCCAGGTGGGAAGGAGCAGATACTCCTCACAGAACCAGAAACATGGCCAGATCTAGTCAGGTGGAAAGAAGACTACCCCAAAGTATTCGGAGGCACAGTGGGGAAGCTGGAGAGATTCCTACACAGAATCGTGCTGAAGGAAGGAGCCATACCAGTCGCCCACAAAGTGAGAAACGTGCCCCTAGCGGTGAGAGACGCTGTTCAAGTCGAACTGCAGGACTTGGGAAAAAAAGGAATTATCGAACCCATCACGTTTGCAGAGTGGCTCGCGCCATTAGTGGTGGTCATGAAGCCCAGTGGAAAGGTCAGGCTATGTGTTGACCTGAGGGAGTTGAACAAGAATATCGTGGTGGAGAAATTCCCTCTACCAAGAATCGAAGAAATGTTGGCAAAAACCAGGGGAGTCAAGTGGTATTCCACCATCGATTTGACCTCGGCTTACCATCAAATTGTCTTGCACCCGGACAGCAGGAAATTAACGTCATTCATCACCCCATTTGGATGTTATCAGTTCTGCCGCATGCCGTTCGGACTGGCCTCGGTGGCTGCAGTGTTCCAGAAACTGATGCACCAGCTGTTTAGGAACATGGACGGCGTCCAGTACTTCCAGGAAGACATCCTGGTAATGGGGCGCGACAAAATGGATCACGACTCGAAGCTCAACAAGGTGCTGAAGACCCTGGAGGTCAAGGGCCTCACAGCAGAATGGGCCAAGTGCCGACTGGGTTTGGAGTCCGTAACCTACCTAGGCCACGAGATAGATGTGCAAGGGATAACACCAAAAACAGAAAACGTAAAAGCTATTTCTGAAGCCCCGCCACCCACCAACAAAGAGGAGGTCAGGTCATTTTCGGGCATGGCGGAGTATTACAGCAAATTTGTGATACATTTTGCATCAAAGACACACGACATGAGGATGCTGACAAGGGAGAGCACCGCGTTCCAGTGGACAGCAGGCGCCCATAGTGAATTCGAGACCATTAAGAAGGACGTCGCAGGAGCTGTGCCACTCCAGGGATATGACCCCCAGGGCATAACGGTGCTCACAACCGATGCCAGCGACAAGGGACTGGGTGCAGTACTCATGCAAGATCGGGGACAAGGGAAAATGGAGACAATCAGCTTCGCATCCCGCACATTGAGTGACACGGAAAAGAAATACAGTGTTATCAAAAAGGAGATGCTGGCCGTCGTATGGGCAATGACAAGGTTCAGGCAGTTCCTATGGGGACCCGATTTCAACTGAAGACGGACCACAAGCCCTTGGTGAAGGTGTTAACATCAAACGGACATGCCAGCGCCACGCCCAGGATCTCGAAGATGACCTTGAAGTTACTTGAATTCAGGTACGACGTAGAGTACATTCCAGGAAATCGGAACAGAGTAGCTGACTACCTAAGCAGAGCGGCGGCCATGGAGCCAAGAGAAGAAGACCAAGCAGGGAAGGAGGAGATGGTACACTCACGGAGGACCAAGAGAGAGTCATCTGCAATCAGGAGTGGAAGGAGGCATACGAAGAAGACAGCACCCTACAGGAAGTGAAGTTACACATCGTCAAGGGTTGGCCGGACAAAAGACAAATGAATGAGAACCTTAAACCATACTATGAGGTCAGGGAAGAGTTGTCGTTGGATGACCAAGGAGTATTCGTGTACAGAGGAGATAAAGTTATCCCCCCAGGAGGCATAATCCCCAAGTTACTGGACATACTGCACGAAGGCCACCTGGGCATGGGAAAAATGAAACTAAGAACCAAACAAAACTACTGGTGGCCAGGTATGGACCTACGGGCAGAGAGACATGTCAGAGATTGTCTACAGTGCCAGGGAGCAGACAAGACGCTCAAACCCTTGCGTCCTGCGCTAGGAAAAGTCGACCCCCCACAGAATCCCTGGGAAGAACTGTCAATAGACATTTTGGGCCCAATTCTTAACGGCCAAGGTATCCAAAAGTACATATGTGTCCTTATAGACAGATACTCGAAATGGCCAGAGGTAAAAGTAGATGAAGCCATGGACGCAGAGAACATTTTAAAGTTTTTGTCGGACACTTTTGTGAGAGAGGGCATCCTCAAGTCCATCCTGAGTGATAATGGCCCACAATTCACTTCCGACAAATGGAACAATTTCATGCAGAGGAATGGCATCATCACCAAACGCATGTCGATCTACAATACGGCTGGTAACGGCCTGGTGGAACGATTCAATAGAGTAGTGATGGAAGCGGTACTGGCAGCGATCTCCAGCAACAAGGACTGGGAAAAAGAAATATGGCACATGGTGTGGGCGTACAGAATTACACCCACGGGGACAGGATACAGCCCCTTCCAGATACTAAGAGGACGCGAACCGTTCACTCATGACCACTGTGCATGGAAGGAAAAAATCATAACGAGTGAGTGGTCCCCCCGCAGTAGTACAAGCCAACCTGGAAAAAGCACAGACCATTTATGCCAACCACTAAAACAAACGCAGGAATGTGAAAGGGACAGAACTGGAAAAAGGCGAGTGGGTGCGGGTAAAGTTGGCAACATTACAGAGGAAGGGGGACAGCAAGTATAGTAAACCGATGCAGGTCAGGGAGGTGTATGACCGAGCGGCCTTGCTGAGTGACGGGAATGTGTGGTCCCAAGACCGCATGGCCAGGTGCAACAAAGTCTTACGATGGCATCAAGGCGGAGCAGAATGGGAAGACATGGAGGAACCCAATGGGGAGCAGGAACAACAAGCCGTAGAGTTGCAGGAGAGGAGAGGCGAACAGCACGAGGAGAATAACCATGACAGCGACCCAGAGACGGCAATGGAAATGCAAGTGAGGAGAACTGAGGGAAGCGCGGCTGCGCTGAGAGAGGGAAGGTTAAGCGCAGAAACTCAGGATAGAGGGACGCCGTCTACCCCTGTAGTGTAGTTCCTATTTTCCCAATAGGCCCTGCGCATTGGAATAACATAAACAGTAGTATCGACGTGGAAGTGCGGATCTTCCAGGCCTCCACTGACTATGCTAAACTTAATTGGGGTTGTTACCAACTAGCTCAGAGGTCACTGGAAACTTTCTTGACTGAAATAGGAAGTGATCAGCTTCCCTGGTACAGACAAGAAGGGATTCAGTTTTCCAACAACCGTGCAACATGACAACTTTGCTCCTCAGATCAAGAGTCAATCTCTAGGGCCGTTTGAAACAATAGACAGTTATTTTACTCAGTCAGTGGTTGTGCAGTTTACTTTCACCATATGTAGAGAATAGAGAGACGGGTGTTTTCAATAAAAGGTAACATTTATTGAACAGTCTTTCTTCTCGTACAAGAGAAATGAATTGCCACAATTGCAAGACTTGTTATTATAAAAAGTACATACAGTAAGATAAGTATTGCGAAATAATACTGTAAAAGCATTGATATGGTTTCTTAGCCATACAATGGTTTAAAATGAATAAAACATATATACATTCATATATACATTAGGCTAAAATACTCAACTGGTGCTTCTAACTACGCCTACCCCAGTGTACCTGACCTAAGCCTAATACTTGGGAGGGGAGTAAGTAAGTAGCTTTAAGTTAAGTTGGTTTTGCCAAGGTTTGCTTCAGGAATTCTCTCTAAGGGTTTAGTCAACACCATACCTCTGGAATAGAATGATGGAGGTCTGGTATCTCCCTCAGGACTCGATATCCCAGTCACCCGCAAGGGTAGACCAGAAACGCCGGAGCTGGATTTCTCTGCAGGAGAAAGACAGCGTCTCTTCTCAGCGCATCGAGGAGGAGGAGGAGGGGCAGCGTCCGCGGGCAGCTTGCATCTGCTGGGCTCTTTGCAGGGGACGGCTGTTCAGCTCCTAAGTTCACCACACCATTGTTCGCTAGTTAGCAGCGATAGCAATAGCGATAGCAGCTATGGTATCATCAGCATGACAGCTTCTTCAGCAGCAGCAAGATAGATGGCAGCATCAGCTTCAGCGAAACAACGGCAGACAGCAACACAGCAGCATTGATAGCTTCAGCGAAAACATCAGCAGACAGCTAGCAATGAGACAGCGTTTGCTTAAGGCAACGTTGGTAATATTTATACCTGAAAGGTGCCTTGTTTGACGTAAGTTTTTGGACATAAGACGTCAATAAAGATGTCACTAGGAAGTGATTGTTTATCAGTGCTCATTAGAGTTCTATTACTAATCAAAACACAGCAAGCGGGGATTTCCAGGTTGCTGAGTTTTTATCTTGTTGAAGAACTCGGAGTGTTAATCTAGGAATCTCAGATAGTAACTTCTGCTATTTCATTGCACTAATTGGTTGCAAAGGAAGTGGCAGAGAAAGCTATTCTGGAATGTGGCTCTGTTCGTGTGAGGCCAGAGACGAGTTTCTGAATATTGCACTTGAACGGTTATGCCAATATAGGGAATAAATGGATTTATAGCCGAATAGGGGCATAAGGTCACAGTATCGATCAGGGTCCTAGATTAGAATGCTACACCCCTGCTAGGGTAACCCGGAGCGGAAGAACTGTGGTGAGACCTGCAAGGTTTCGAGACTTTAATATGGACAGCGAACTGTAAGTTACATATTCATTGTTTGGAAAAAAGGGAGATATGTAGTGTCGCGCACTAGTTGTTGCACGTCACGTCATGACGTGACGTGCAGGCGGCCATGTTGGCGGCTGCGCGCGCATCCGTGTGAGAGGCGCGAAAGCCGAGAGCAGTGACAGATCGGCTCGGCGCTCTTTAGGGACGCTTTACAAATAAAGAAGCGCTGTTACCACATAACGCTGCAGAGTCATTATTTTTGTAATGAAAAGCTGGACTCTTTCTGCATGTTTCTACACATTATAATATCTTTTTGCAACAAATATCTAACATGTTTTTGATGTGTTTCATTTTGCCCTATAGGTTCTATTTTTATTCTTCATGTTTGCAAAAATGCTCACTCTTTCATTCGACAGAGCTACGCACCAAGGTATTAAGTGGTATGTGGGACAGGTGATGGTGTGACCATGTATTACATGGGATAAGGCGTACATAATAAAGAAATTACAAGTCACCTCGGAGACCCATAACCTAATAAAGGAACTCAGCCTACAGCCACATTTTCTTTATGGTTATGGAATTCCTCAGTGACTTGCCATATTTTTATTATGTACGGCAGGTACTTTATTCCTCAAATTAATATAAACAGACTGTTGAGCCGGCACTTTTTGTGCGGGAATACTCACATATTTATAAAAGCTATAAGAATGTCTGGAATCCTTTTTAAGGACATTACTCAATGTGGTTCTTTAAGATAGACCTTTCTTAGTAGAAGTAGATTTTATTATGCAACGCTGAACAATAAAATGAGATGTGGGTGGAATCTGCTTGATGCTAAACTCGTTAGCCTTTTTCGTGCTAGAGGGAATAAGATAATTGAATAAAGTTCATAGTTAAAAAGGATAGATTTGCAATCAAATTAGGATCATTCTGTCAAAGAAAAATATGCGTTTCCAAATCAAATTGTTATCTAAAACACTTTGCCGAAAGCAAAACTGGTTTAATTTATACAAGAGTCTGTAAAGTTGCGAGAGCAAACCATATTTGTATTAACTGCAATGTTACAATAAATGCTCAGTGATGGGAAGATTAACATGTTCACTAGGGGAAGAATGAATATAGCTGCATCAGTAATTAGAGAACTGTGCCCAGATGCACATAAGAGTAAATAAAAATGTTCAATATTACCTTGAAAGAACTGTGCTCATGATTACAAGACACTTAACAATGACTCGAACCCGGTGACAAATTACCATAACCACGCCGACGTGGCACTGGCAGATTCCAAAGAAAATCGAGAGCATTAAGATCAGCCAGTGAATTCTACTGCATATTCAGATGCTCACTACAGATAACTATGCAGAGACAAAATGAAAGCTTTATGAAGCTGCAACCTGGCTCCCAACATGTGGGCAGAGCCAAAGCCCCTCTACATTAAACAGTTATCAATTGTCTGGAGAGGGTGGGAGAGCAAGTAGGAAGAGCACGGACTAGGGAACAGCAAAAAGAATGTCTAAAACAGAACAAATTGAGCTCAGAATTGCAGATGGAATTGTAATCCTTTACTTGAACAATTCTTGAACAATTCTTTATTGGTGGAAAATATTTTTGGGGAATAGTCTCCACTGCAGGGAAAGAATGGCAGGGTTACCACTAGCACAGAATCCTTCAACGGGGTACTGATCTCATCCTGCAAAATCAGGTAGTGGAAGGAAAATTAAAATGCTCTGATTTCTGTAAGATGTGATAAGTGTTGTTGAAGGATTCAGTATAGTGGTAAGCTAGTGGATGGACGTGGACACACACACCACACACCACACACACACACGCACGCAAAACACTCTAGGAAGATATGAAATAAGAGCTCAAAATAATCTTTCCAAATGACCATCAACATATTCCTTTTTACATATTCTTTATACAAATCACGAAGGAATCCAAGCTGTATCCTGACAGAATTATCTAAACATGCCCCTTTCACTAACTAAATATTATAAACAAAAAAACAAAGGGCCATATGTAGGTGGCCAAATACCGGTCGGTAACGGCCGATTTCGGCCGTTACCGACCGGTATTTTGAGTCTCAGATGTGGCTGGCCAAAATATTACCGAATCTGTAAATTTACAGAATCGGTAATATGGGATGTAGGTGGCACTGAAAACAGTGCCACAGGCCCTTAGGAATTCGTTATTTATCATGAAATACAATTGCATGGTAAATAACGAATTCCTGTGTACATGCACATCTGTGCATGTACACCTGTGCCATGTGGCACACATACATGCCCTAAGGGCATGTATGTGTGCCACATGGCACAAGGGCATGTATGTGTGTCACATGGCACACAAGCCAGAATCAGGGGTGCAACAGGGTGTCAAAGTGACACCCTGTCCCCCTTGACAAATCGGTAATTTTACCGATTCGGTAATTGACATTGATTCCTATGGCCCTCAAGGCCCATAGGAATCAATGGCAATTACCGATTCGGTAAATACGGATTCGGTAATTACTGAATCTTACCGATTCGGTAATTGTTACCAAATAATTACCTACATGGCATTTACCGATTTGTAAATACCGAATCGGTAAAATTCGGTATTTACGATTCGGTAAATGCCATTTACCTACATATGGCCCAAAATATTACCATCGTCCCAGAAGTAGTTAAACTATATTTTTTAAGGATTTATATGAAATAGAATCAACATTTCTACATGGTTTCTGTAGCATTACTGAACAAATACATAATATAACGACCTAAATCAGTGAAACGTAGGCACTGTAACAGGCATTCAAGGATACTGGGACATGATACAGAAACATCGGAGACACTAAGACAGGGACACTGTCACAGAGATAGGACCATTTAACTTTCACCAAGCACTCCTCCCCTACCACTCATCACCTCAAATGAATTCACTTGGTTCCCACCTTTTCAATCCACACCCCTCCTGAAATCTGCTCACATACTCACAACAACCCAGACCTACTCTGAAAACTTCCACATTTAGCATTCCAAAGACCCTTAGATTTTGTCGCCGGTGGCAGTTTTCCAAGTCTTCTAGCTTTGCTTGTATGATCCTCATTCGAGAGTCCTGTGACTTTCCCAACTTTACAGTGAATGTATTGGCCTCCTGCGACTCGCCCCTGCAGCCTTGTGACCTCAGTAGAGAGCTGAGTAACCGTAGATGTGATGTCTCGCAGTGTTTGCTTTATTTCTTGACTATCCACTTGAGCCTGTTGGTAATACTCTTGAGCTTCCGCTCGCTGGACTGCCAAAGCTTGCATTATTCTGGCCAATGTTGGTTCCTCGCTCTCAGCCGGTCTTTGACTACTAATAGTTATTTATTTTTCTAAGACTCCGTATGGCAAAAATGACGAGCTCATAGCCATTGGTGTAGTTAACGAATAACAAGAGGACTGGTTCTCCACCCCTTGCACCGAGTGAGCCAACTGAGCTTATTGATCTGTTAATTTCGCCAATGACACTGGCAAGCCTGACAGACTATTATTCAGACCACTACGTGTCCCATCCTGATCATTAAAGTCATGGTGCCGGTCCCACGCCCCGGAAGATAGAGAGTGAGAGAGAAGAAGAAGAGGAAGAAGAAGAAAGGAGCGTTGCAGGTTTCATTCCTGGTGTGTGCACAGAGACAGCCGAGGTGCACTGCGTCTATAGGCTCTGTGCCTAGCTGCACCGCCTATGGGGGTTTGTGCGATGATAGGTAGTTGTCTAGGGACTCCCACATATTTGACTGCCTGTGTGTTTTGGGTGAGTGTGACAACCACGCAAGACAAAGGGATGGAGGACTCCAACGACAAGTAGAACTTGAAAGACTGGCAATCGGACTAACCCCAATAAGACTGGAAGCTGAAAGCGAAATTCCCCCCCCACCCCCCGCCCCCTCCCCCCAGCGTTTTTTCTTTTTTCTCTCTTTCTCTTTCACCCCTTTTGTCTTTTCCCTCTTCCTCCACCCATGTATATGTTATGCTCCATGTAAATATATATTTTTCTACAATAAAAAATTACAGAAATAAAATTTAAAAAAAGTCATTGTGCCAGATCACTACTGCCCCTATAGCTGCCGCCAGCGATAGTTCATCTGTGTTAGGCGCAGCTACTCCTCCATCCATAACTGCAGCTCCAAGCGTACCACCAGTATTTCCTGAATTAGACAACCTTGATATGATTGCCTTTACATTGCCTTTTGTAGCTACCCATTTATGTAGGGGATTGACTCCAGGGGCCACCTTTGTGTTAACAGCTGCCTCTTTCAGCCGTCCCATTGTATTAGCTACTTGGGTCTTAACTCCACCACCTCGGTCTTTACCTCCTTTGCCAGTCCTTATAACCTTTGGCCCCCTTGATCTTGCTCCCTTTTACCACTGGTGGGGAAGCCTTCGGGCTGCCAAGGGATCCTGTGTCATTGATATGGCTTCTTAAGGTATAGTTCGCCGCGTTTGACTAATTAGCTGGTTCCATTGCAGGATTAGTGTGACCTAGCCCTAAATCTTGAGCAGCACTCAATGGTTCTTTATCCAAAAGAGAACTGCCATTTGCAACAAAAAATATAGTCAGTACCCGGAGAGCTGCAACTTGAATGCTCTAACAGCTCAGTTACTCCATTGTTAGCATTACTAAATTACTCTCTTTATCTTTCTGCAATTTTTCAGGCATTTTAACAAACCTTGCCTTATTTCTTTACTTTACTTTATTCGATATTGTCATATCATAAAAGTACATACATTCATAGAAAATAAACATTGGAGCTAAAAATGTACATTTCATATTAAAAATTGCAAACATGCTATAAACATTTAAATCATAATTACATGACAATACTAAATTACGGCGGTATTAAAAAACTTCATAAGTTAATGGCCATGTCCAAAGGTTTTAAGCTTTAGTGGCATTAAACATCCTCATGCGAATGAGCCAGGCACTTGATAAATATTTTGCTACACCACAAACAAGAGGGAAGACGTATTAGTTGTAATGATACGGAGGGCAACCCGGATGTCTCTAACCCCCAGCTCCCTGCAAACCGGTCTCAGACATCTATGTCTTGCCCTCTTATAAGCTTTACAGCCAAACAGAAAGTGTGGAAGGGATTCTGTTTTACAAGGACAACAAGGGCATGCACCATTTGGGGCCCTTGAGCCTTTCCAAACTTTGGTGAAATTATTGAGTGGTAATGTCCCGTACCTCATTTTTAAAAAGATCAATCTGTCTCTAGGTATTCTGATGAGGTCTAGAAACGGTTCCAGCATCCTAGTTGGCTTGTGTTCTAAAAACTGCAAGGTTAAAAGGGCCCCAGGTCGGATTACTCTGTTCTTCTGCCTCCACCCACTCCCAATACATTTTCTTTATTACTTGCTTTGGGGGTGGGGACTGGGTGGTCCAGGATTCAGCCAAACCATCTGTTTAAGTTTGTTTACCCACTGTATTTTACTCCCGGTGTTCAAAGCAATCAGTTCGTCCATCACCAGGGCATAATTTGCTAGCTCTGGGGTCCTCCTTAGGCGCACCCATAACAGCAACGGGCGCAGATGGACTACATCTGAGATAGAGCGTTTGCCCATATCTAAATACAGTGGTTTCAGCGGGGTTGAAGTCGTCAAGGCAACTAACTCCCTTATAAATTTATTCTCAGCTCTGACCAAGTCTTGGACATTTTCGCCACCCCATTGTTCTTCCCCGTATGTCGCAGAAGGAAGTGCCCTTCCTTCATACACAGCAAGAGCCGGGGCAATAGGTCTACTAACTGACAATCACTGGCTCCTTAAGATGGCACCCGAAACTCTCTTGAGGTTTAGCAACATTTTTGCTATATGGGAATCCCACCTCATTTTACTATTGATCCTAATTCCCAGATAGTCAAATTCCTCGACCACCTCGAGAGGGGATCCATTAAGAGAAATCTGTAGTTTCCTTCCCTTTTTTGGGGGGGGGGTAGCACCATCAGCTTTGTTTTAGTCGTACTGATGATGAGTCCACGTTCATAGCAAAACAGGCTGAATTTATCCAATAATTTTTGCAGGCCCGTTGGGGTTTTGGCCAGCAGCAGGGTATCATCCGCAAAGAGAAGGGTGGGTGTTTTCTCCCCGGCCAGGACCGGGGCATCTGCACTGTCCTCCCTCAGATGGTCCACAACCCCATTAACAAAGAGGGAGAACAGTGTCGGGGCCATCACACAGCCCTGTCGTACACCTCTGTTCACGGACACCCTCCCTGTTAGCTGCCCCTGGCTCCCCCACCTAACCCTAGTGTAACTATCCGCGTGGAGCTTAACTATCAGTTCCAGCAGGTAGCGTGGGAACCCCATGTCCTGTAAGACCCTTGCCTTATTCTCAAAAGCGTCAAGAATTCATGGGGTTACCTCACCTCCATTACTCTCCAACAATACTACGCTTTGAAGCTCCACCATTGCAGATCCCGAATTAGGATTTTCTGAATCACAGGACCCCAATAAGTCTGTTGCCCTACCAGATTGCAGAAGCTTCAGTATCGGCTTTCCCGGCCTTGGGTGCATATTAAGCTCATCATCACCGCTATGAATGCCTTTAATTATCGCTCCATCCTCTAGCAGCTCTTCATCTGCACTGCTGCCTGTTCTCTCATCCCGGCCTCCCACAGCCATGGCAGCCCAATCAGCCTTTGCTAACAGCTCCATGCCGCTTAGCAGTACACGGTGGGGCCATCTTTTTGCCTGTAACGACCTCTGGGAATGGGGGCGCCTGACTGCTGCCTGGGCCGCCTGTGATTATCCCATCTAATCTAAGAGTCTTTGGAATTTCGGAAGGGAGTGAAGGTAAGACCCTCGGGCGTTTATTGTGAGTCTTTTTCGTACAGCTTTTCCCGATTTGGCTTACTGGGACATGGACACCTTGGTTCAGGGAGCACATAGGCCACTACTGTTCATAACTCAGGCGAACTAAAAATGGTCTAATTTTGCAAGGCCGATTCTGTCTTTTTTGGTGCAACAAGCAATATACCTAAAGGTGCGTCCATCTATCCCTGTAAAGGTGGATACAATGTACATTTTTGTGAGATCAGATTTATGTAAACAAACGATGGATAAATGATGGCTGCTGCACAAACTGATGGACCCGTTTAAGGAAGGGTGTTCACAAATTTTCTTACAAGAGCCACCGTGGTTAAAAATGTTAAAGGATGGCCGACTACATTTCTTTTCAGTGGAGAATGAAGCTCAGCAAGCTCTATCAAAATGGCAAGCTGTGGTCAACAGAGGACTGAATACGACTGTTGATTGAAGACATTAATAAGAAGTATACAACAAAAAAATAAATGTTTTTCTTTTTACTATCTGTCTTGGGCTAATAGAGAGAGATTATTTCTGCCCGGTTTGGCGCAGGGAAGCTTATTCTATAAATAGTATAATACTTGCAGAGTTTGGCATCTTAAGTGCTGTTACTTATCGTTATTAGATGTCATGAAAATAAATATATTTTTTTCCTCTCGGATGGTACAGGCAGGTGGGCGGGTGGGCAGGCCTGCTTGCGGATCTTGCGGGGGTTGTGGGGAGGGAACGCTCTCCCTATGCTGCCAACTTCGGTCAGCAGAGAAGGGGAGATTCGTAGGTTCAGAGGGTGGGCAGGGGGGCAGGGTGGGTGGGGTATAAATAGCCATAGTATATGTAAGGTAGTATTGGTTGAGCACAAAGGAGGGCACAAGGTTGTGCACAAGGGGAGAGGGAGGTGTACAAAAAAAGGGATATGCAGCTCGTTTTGTTTTATAATACTGCTAAAATTGATGTGTTGGAATTTGTCTGGGCTTAACAATGCAGGCAAACACCGCTTGGCAGCAGAGGAGCTCTGGGTGTTTAAGCTTTTAATAACAGAAAATATCTCAAACAGTTGGGATATGACACAATTGTGTGTACCTCATAATCAACTTCTATCCAAGGGGTGGCTATTTTGAAATCGAGAAAATGGTTTATTACGGTGCTCCAAACAAGGGCTGACTCGAAAGGGAGGTGGGCGCTATCACAGATTTTGGTTCATGGGCATAAGTTTACAGTATGTGCAGTTTACGGACCTAATGTTGATTGCCCTGATATTTTTGTGTATTTGTGTTCTGGACTGGGATGGGGAGCTGATTGTTATGGGGGACTTTAATTGTATCTCGGATAAAAAATTAGATACAACTAATACTTTATCAAGTGGTAGAATGGGCAGGACTAGGACTGCTATTATGGACCTTCTACGTATTAATCAATTGGAAGATGTCTGGCGAAAATTAAACCCCATGGTGCCGGGGTATACATTTTATTCCCATCCGCATAAAATATACAATAGGAGAGATATGATTTTTATAAACAGTAGGGCTCTTGAAAATGCATATATTGAGATATGCTCCAAAATAACATCCGATCAAAATCCAGTGATGTTAACAATACGGGCTCTATCTGGGATCAAAGGTGCAGGGCGAGGATTTACATTGCCGAGGCACCTTTTGGGTAATCCAGAATACGTGAGACATATGCAAGGAATATTGGGGTGATATGTTGAGACAAACTTAGGCATAGAACCCATAGCGATAGTTTGAGACTGCATGAAGGCTTTCGTTAGGGGGGTTATATTGCAATATATTATAAAGCAGAATCTGCTGGGGTTATGCCAACGGGAACAGGAATATAGGCTTTATTTAGATTTGGAACAAAAACATTCTACGGCTATTGCTACAAAAGACCCTGGCAAACAGCAGGTATATCAGATGGTTAAAGAAACAAGAGCCAAACTTTAAAGAAATGTGAGGGACAAAGTTGCCAACATCTATCACAAGTACTAGTCTAAACAGCATGAGTGTGGGGAAAATGTCGGACGGTTATTGGCCAATCAGATAGCCGATTCAAGAGCTAGGTCTAATATTAAGTTAATCAAGGGGATAGATGGATCTGATTATACTACACCTGAATATATAGTAGAACAATTTAAACAATATTATGCTACCTTATATGGCGACTCTACCTGTTTTAAGCAGCAAAAGCACATAAGTTGTTTGTAGCAGGTACGTGCTGAGTAAATAGAATGGAGCGGCACCGGCAGTGTAGAATGGAAAGGGGAGACTGATGGTGCGCATGAATGCATGATGAGGATTGGGGAGGGTGAAGTGGGAGACAGTACAGGGGTTAGGTTGATGCAGGGAGAGAATGAGGGGAGCTAGCACAAAGGAGATTGAAAGGGGTGAAACTGAAATAGTTTTCAGTTGAACAAATGAGGGATCTGAATGGATAGTGTTTAAACAGAGGAGAACAATGGGAGGGGGAGTGAAAGTGTTCATGAGATGGGAGATAAAAATGGATAGACACTGAGTCACGTGTAGTTAAATAAAGGGAAGTGATCGAGTTCTGCTAGAAATAGTAAAAGGGTTGTTCATGGAAATGTTGTGATTTACAGTATCTAATTTAATGAAAGCTAGTGACTGGAAAGAGAAATATAATTAAAATCAACAACTTTTTTTGCATTAACATGGAGGAATGGAACAGTAATACATGTTTTATCGTTATTTTCAGTTACCCCTGATGAAGGGCCAGAGTGGCTTGAAATGCATTGGGTTTTTAATAAACTGCAATGATGAACTTCGCGCTTGCACACGTTCTTGGTTAGAGGTTCGGATGGCCCAACTAGAACATGAGAATCTTTGGAAAATGCATTTCCTTGCATGCGGATTTGAACCGTTTTGAACAGAACAATGTATGGATGATTTCTTGGAGAAAAATGAGCAAAATGAAAACAATGGATAAATGAATTGATGCAGAGGCGGAATTGGCTGTGCCAGTGATTTGGAGTGAAATGTCGCCCCATTATAATGTTGCTAAGCAGCAAAAGGCACTGGAATATATTCCGGAAAGTGGTATGTCTAGTCTGAATCCATTTCTCTCTGAGCCGGTGCAAAGAGATGTTGAAATTGAGGAAGCAATTAGTATATTGCCTACTGATAAAGCGGGAGGTGAGGATACCATTCCTTTGGAATTTTAAAAGATTTTTAGGGACATTCTAGTACCGATCTTTTTGGAGTAATGCCATGCAATTATGGGTGGGAAAAGTGCCCCGTACTGTTGGAATATCACAAATTTAATTGTATATCCAAAAAAGGGGAAATCTGTAGAAGAGATGGCTTCATATAGGCCAATATCTTTGATTAATTCAGATGCTAAAATCTTTTCGAAAATGTTAGCATCTTGGATAGCTCCTGTCATACATGTTTTAGTTTCAGAGCCATTAAAGAAATGGTGTAACCCAAAAAGTACTGGACCTGGGTATTATATTGATATAAACAAACAATGGTCCGAGACCTATATATTTCTGAATGAACAATGAATCAGAACTTATCCAATTAAAGAGCATATGTTATTTAAACAGCCCTGCTCAATTAATGATAAACATAAAAGACGGCAACAGCAACAATCTCCAAATATATGCAATATTTTAATCTATTGTCATATTCAAAATTTGAACCACAGTCCACAATTTATACACATTGCCCCGGGTAGAGCGTGCAGTATAGCAAAGGGTGTCAAAGAACGTGAAAGTGATGAAGATGAAAAGAAAAGAAGTCACACAAAATTATAAATAAAACAATTTCAATAATTTCAAAAACAAATCCAGCCAGTGAATGCCGGAACAGTACAACCTGACCACTTCAAATAGTCCACAGAAACTCCCTAATATTATTCTCAGACATAGAATGTAATAAATGTCTGCACTATATCACAGAGAGAGAGATTAGTGGTCCAGGTATTAGATAAGTGTCGACGTTTCGACTCGTCTTGTGGCCTTGCTGTCGATTATGCCTGGGCCATGCGAGTCTTCTTCAGGACATATTAGACGGGGCAACACAGGGATCTTTTTGGTGACCCTGTAAAAAATATAAAGGACTATAAAAATTGGGGCTGTTGCCTAATCACTAAACCAGGGACAAAAGTCCAGGCGTGCTTACCCTTCTCGGGGAGTAGTGGTCGTAAGTCCCAATCCAACTAGGATCAGTCCATGTAATCCAAAAATCCTATTGTACAAACTGCTAAATTGACCAGGTTTCTGAAAAAACAATGGGGAACCTATGTAAAAAATATATATATATATGGTCCCATAGTCATGGATTCAAAACATTCACGTCAGAGTAAATAAATCAATTTAAACAAATATATAAATATTCTCTAATTATGAACTTAATCCTCAAAGGTAATCTCAAACAGTGATGAAAAATGTGGCGGCCATCTTAGTTTGGGAGCAAAATCGTATAGTGAAATAATATAAACTCAAGATTGGGCACTGGATTTTGACACACGGTGAGCCCCTTATAAATAGCGGTAATTTATAATTTCGTCCGCTTGGTCCAATCTTTTACAAGTGCTGTTATAATTGTTACAGCTTCCCGTTGACAAGACATCGATTCGAAAGTACACATCTATCAATGATAAGAAACCTAAATTATTGAAGAGGTAACCTTTATGTTTTACTCTGACGTGAATGTTTTGAATCCATGACTATGGGACCATATATATATATATTTTTTACATAGGTACCCCATTGTTTTTTCAGAAACCTGGTCAATTTAGCAGTTTGTACAATAGGATTTTTGGATTACATGGACTGATCCTAGTTGGAGTGGGACTTACGACCACTACTCCCCGAGAAGGGTAAGCACGCCTGGACTTTTGTCCCTGGTTTAGTGATTAGGCAACAGCCCCAATTTTTATAGTCCTTTATATTTTTACAGGGTCACCAAAAAGATCCCTGTGTTGCCCCGTCTAATATGTCCTGAAGAAGACTCGCATGGCCCAGGCATAATCGACCGCAAGACGAGTCGAAACGTTGACACTTATCTAATACCTGGACCACTAATCTCTCTCTCTGCGATATAGTGCAGACATTTATTACATTCTATGTCTGAGAATAATATTAGGGAGTTTCTGTGGACTATTTGAAGTGGTCAGGTTGTACTGTTCCGGCATTCACTGGCTGGATTTGTTTTTGAAATTATTGAAATTGTTTTATTTATAATTTTGTGTGACTTCTTTTCTTTTCATCTTCATCACTTTCACGTTCTTTGACACCCTTTGCTATACTGCACGCTCTACACTGGGCAATGTGTATAAATTGTGAACTGTGGTTCAAATTTTGAATATGACAATAGATTAAAATATTGCATATATTTGGAGATTTTTGCTGTTGCCGTCTTTTATGTTTATCATTAATTGAGCAGGGCTGTTTAAATAACATATGCTCTTTAATTGGATAAGTTCTGAATCATTGTTCATTCAGAAATATATAGGTCTCGGACCATTGTTAGTTTCAGAGCAGCAGCATGGCTTTGTCCCTGGGAGAGATACGGCCGCCCATATCAACACAGCTATAGCTAATTTTGATGTTGCTGGGCAGTCTAAATCCCGGGTTGGAATGTTGATGTTAGATGCCGAGAAGGCTTTCGATTGCGTGGTCTCGGAGGTGTTTATGGTCAACAATGATAGCATTTGGTCTAGGCCAGCAGTTTATATCGGCGGTACAGAAACTTTATATTAATCCTACAGCCTCTGTTAGGCTTGATGACTTATCTTATTTTTCGGTTCAAAGGGGGACGCGTCAAGGTTGTCCTCTATCCCAATTATTGTTTGCCCTATACATGGAGTCTTTTATTCAACATCTGTTGCAAAACGCTAGGATTTCTCCGGTATCATTTAATGGGCTTAGTCCGAAACTAACCGCATATGCAGATGATATAGCGGTCTACACTTCTAAGCCTGAAGACGCGAATAACAAGATTACATTTGAAGCCGAACGGTTTGGGTGTTTTTCAGCCTATAAACTAAAAAGTAAATAAAACACGGACAATTTTGAATTACTATAATGATTCGGCTCCAGTTGCTTTGTGCATTACACAGACAGCAACTTACTTAGGAGTATGTATTAGCAGCCATGTAGAGGAAGTGATTAAACTTAATTATGAACTGCTGCTCGAAAGAGTGGTCACTAATCTGCGTAGCTCGCATCGCCTACCCCTTAGCATAATCGGTAGGTGTAATGTCATTAAAATGAACATTCTCGGAGGAGGAGCCTAGCCAGCAGCCGAGATGGCCGCCTAGCTCTTCGGCTCCGCCGACCCTTGTGCCTTTTATCAACATCCTGCTTTCAATCCTGCACCTCCGTGCGCCACACTTACCTAGGAGACGCTCCTGCTCCCGCTGCTGCAAACCCCGGTGAAAACGGCGCGATCCCGGTGGTAAAGAGCCTCTGTTTCTATCCTGGCCTCTCGAGTGGCCGCAGCCGGGTCCTTGAGTTACAGAGACGGACGGCGGCGACAACAACAGCAGCGGCCGCTGCGGAGGGGGAGGAGCCGGTGGACTGTATCTGCAGACTGGCGCTGGGCTTTTTCATCGTAGCTTTCCTCGGCCCGGCTTCCCAGCGCGCCCTACCTGCAACACTGTATCGGCTCCCGCGCAATGTATCCCGGCCTTGCTGGAAGAGGGCCGGGATTGTTTCTTTGTTGCACTCCCCCGTGGCGGATGCCATTTTCCGCGTCTGCAACCCAGTGCCTGCCAGAGGGGTTCCCTGCTCCGCCGGCTTCTTCTTTATAGAAGCTTCCCTACTACCGGCTGCCTTCCTATCACTGTCCCAGCAGTGCCCTGCAGACATTTCACGGACTTATCGAGGGCGGCTGGCTGACGAGTGAAACTTGCTTTTCGTGGCGCTTTATAGCTGTGCGCACAAGATGGTGGCCAATGATGCATCCCCCATTCCGGATCCACCGCTGGGGCTTCGGGATATCCTGGATGCACTCGAGGACCTGCGTATGGCCTTTCAACACTCTGCTAACGGTTTGGGGGCCCGGCTCACTGAGGTCCTTCCAGCTGGTCACGATGGCCCCTCAGCGCTGCACACCACGCCACATCCTCCATTGTTCGACGGTGGATCATCCGCTCTGGAGTGTACGGAGGCGATGGATGAGCGCGCCTCAGTGTCTGCTGCAGTATTCTTCGGCTTTGACTTGGGAAAGTTCGGTGACACTGCTCCTTCGCGAGGGCCGGTGATTAAGGCTCAGACGCCATGTTGCCCTTCTCCTTTGTTCTCTGGAGACTTGCTTCTTTGCGTCCTTTTGGACTTGCTGTTGGTGCATCGTTTGACCGCTATGCTGGAACTCTCATCTGGTCTTGCTCCCCGTTGTGCTGTTTTCGGATTGGCAGTGAAAATTTCTTGTGCCCCCTGCTACCGACCTCCAAGCCAGTTTGCCTCGTCGCAGGCGCCTCGACTTCTGCATTGGATTCCACGGTGGCCCTTTCCGTCCATGTTAGCTGTTCTGGAACTGGACTCTGTTGTCACGCTGGTTCGAAGGGGACAGGGCTGATGATGCTTTTTCTTATGCTGCAACTTCCTACGTGCATGGCCGGGACTGTAAATGACAATTGTTGGAGGTACAGGTTGATTAGGTACTAGGTCGGGGCCTGGGGTTGGGCGGCCGTGGGTAACGTTATTGTCTGCTTTGTTAATATCCTGGGCCCTCCTCCGATCAAACGTGAATTTTTTCTTTCTCTTTCTTCTTCTTTTTCTCTCTTCTGCATTTCAGGCACTCCTTTGGGGCGACAGACACACTGCTAGGGGGGGTAGGCCGTAGCCTCTGCATGCGTGTAGGGTGGGGGGGTAATTTTGTCGATCGTTTTAGTTTCTATGGGCCTCTTTTTCTTCCTTTTTCTCTTTTTATCACTTTTATCCTTTATTCCTTTCCTTCCTTATTTTCTTGGGTCAGAGGGTGGATTGGGAACTGGTGGGTAGCGATTGGAGGTCACTAGGTGGCGGATTTATTTTCTATCCTGACTTACTTGCTTACAGTTGATTGTTTTGTGGAAAATGCTTGCTGACTACTATGATGTTTATTGCCCACTTCGGTCCTCATCGTATTGTTCTGACTCGGATCCTTCTTGACCTTAATGCTATGGACTCATTTAAAAACTTTAAAATTAAACCTCATTATCCTGCCTCTCGGTGGCGCGATTATGTATAGCGTACTCTGGATTACTTGTGCCTGCTCTGATATGCTGCTGAGTCGCCTAATTGCATGCTGATGTGCCTTTTATTGTCGAGGCCGGCCTGAGGGTTGTAGGCCCGTATTTGTTTGCACATATTGTCCAATAAAGGTTTTCCAAAAAAAAAAAAAAAAAAAAAATGAACATTCTCCAAAATGTTTGTATTTATTTCGGGCAATTCCATTGAGGGTCCCAATGGCATATTTTTAATGTCTTGATAGCGCAGTAGGAAGTTTCATTTGGAGATATCGGCGTGGACGGAGACCGCTACAGTACATTAAGCTGTCATATCAGCAAGGTGGTTTTAAATTACCAGACTTTAAAATATATGTTTGGGCCGCATTTGTGGGTCGCATTCAAAGTTTACTTCAAGGACCTGATTTTGGGGTAACTTGGCTTTCGTATCAGGAAACCAGTGGCCCTGATACGGGGTTTCTGCTATATAAAACAGCCGACCCCAACTACTATAAGAGGGTTTGTTTTAAGGTGGTCAGGGATATTGTTAGGATTTGGCAGGATGTTTCTAGGGCATATTCTATTCCTAAACTACACATGCTCTACTAGGCTGTGGGGTAATCCCATACTACCAGAGATATTTCACGACGTTGTTGGGAAAAGATGGCAAAGTAAGGGGCTAATGCAGCTTGGGCAGTTGTACGAAGGGCAAGGGTTTCGGACGTTTATTGCCTTAAAAGAAGAATTTCGAATTCCGGACAATACATTTTCCAAGTATCTGCAAACTAGAGTATCTTATTCAGGGTCTCGGTTTATTACAGATGCCCTTTTCATCTGCGGTTCTGTCTACATTTCTGCAGATCACAGGACGAGGGCAAATAGGTAAAATATATCAGGCATTGCTTGCCAATGTAAGTGACGATGGGTTGCAAATTGCGCTGAAGTTAAGTTGGATGTTCAATACAACTATAATTAAAGAAGATATACAGGAATCACTGGGGACGATAGACGTAGCAGTGGCATCTGTGAGTTTGAAATTGCAACAGCATCAGCTCTTATTTATGCTAAATTATACTCCAGAAATTATTACTAAATGGGCGGTGAATCAGTCAGCTTCGCCTAAGTCATACTATCCGATATGTCAGAAGTATTCTGCCGATTTAAGACACATGTTTATTAGTTGTCCTTTTGCTCTGGTATTAACTATGTTTTGTCTTCGTTAGTCGGTTTTGATATTAACATGACTGAAAGGGATATAGTTTTGGGGACAATAGAAGAACAGGGCAGTCTTACTAGGCTAGTAGTCTCAATTATATTTATCTGTGCTCGTTTGTGTATTGCCCGAGCCTGGATTGAAACCAACAGTTCTAGTATTAAGGATTTTAGGATCTTGCTGAGAGACATATACGAAATGGAGATGGCACTTGTACAAGCTAGAGGTCCACGTTCTGGGCAACAATTTAAAATAGTGTGGTCATGTATTCAATTGGGTTAATGCTTGTGTTTATCTTAACAAATTCAATCCTAAGCTTAATTTTGATTGTTTGTGCATTTTATGTTTTTGTCCGCTGTGCTTTTTTTACATCTATGTTGGATTGTGTTAATTATATTAATTGCGTATTTGTTTGTGATGTAATGAGTTATACTATGGCTAAGTGGGAAAAAACGTACACATTTACAGTCCCTGCCCCTCAACCACACAAGTGCTGAAGCTCCCATTCACTTCCATGTGCAAACAAGCATAAACATGCTCCACCACTGCACCCCTAGGCTAATGCCACACATGCAGTATGTCCCTCAAAGTTATATTTCTACCTACCCACAAGCAACAAACTAACTGTACCATTCCCCAACACGACCAGATGCCTATCAAAGCCCAAGACAAACCACCCTGTGTGTAAAGCTCTTGACAAAAATCCCAGATCCCCCCGTAAAAGCAGACGAGCAGGACACAAGATGTGATGACATGGCGAACTACTTCCAGACCAAAATACATAAAATTCTTGAGACGATCCCGGTATCGGACCCGGCCTCACATCATAGTGTACCTCCCCCGTAGGAAAGAAGTGAATGTCCAACACTCTCCGAGTTTGCCCCCCTCACGGAAGAGCTTCTCCCCTCTCTGTTGAGGAGTATAAAAAGTGGATCACCACGAGACCCAGTCCCCATGAAAATACTTAACCAGGCACTTCCAACCATCAGCGAACCCGTAATTAAGATGGTTAACACCTCCCTGGAATCGGCTACGGTCCCAAAGGCATGGAAAGTGGCCATGGTCAGATCCCTGATTAAAAAGCCGAACCTCGACCCAGGAGACCCGGCGAACTATCGACCGGTATCCTTGTTACCTGCGATGGGGAAATTGACCGAAAAATTGGTAAATATCCAATTGGCGGCATTCCTGGAGAAGTACAATCTTCTCCATCCATCCCAGACGTGGTTCAGGAAGGGACAAGGCACCGAGACAGCACTGTTGAGGGTGGTAGAAGAGGCCAGAAGGATTTTGGATGCAGGTGGCAGCGCGGCCATTATCCTTCTGGACCTCAGCGCCGTCTTCGACACGGTAAGTCATCATCTGCTGCTGTCTCGACTCCGGAACATCGGGGTAACCGGGAAAGCCATGGAATGGTTGAGATCTTTTCTCAAGGAAAGATATTTTCAGGTGTTTGAGGGTAACAACTGCTCTCGCCTGTTAGCGTTACAGTGTGGGGTACCACAGGGGTCGTCCCTTAGCCCCACACTGTTTAATGTCTACATGGCCCCGTTGGCAGAACTAGTTGCTCCGTTTGGCATCCAGTTAATAAGCTACGCGGATGACACCCAGCTGGTGTTTTCCTTGCCACAAACAGATGCTCCCCCGAACAATCTGGCCAATTGTTTGGAGGTGGTAGTAAACTGGATGAATTCGTCTCAGCTCAGACTTAACGGAGGAAAAACCGAGCTGATGCTCTTAGGAAAGCAGGATATCCCCGACGGTCTAGCTTGGCCCACTTGTATGGGTGCCATACCACCACCCAAACCAGAAATAAAAAGTTTAGGCTTCTGGCTCGACAACACTTTGTCCTTCGAAACACAAGCCAGAAAGACCTCTGCAGTTTGTCATGGGATACTCAAATCCCTGCGCAAAATCCTGCCCCAACTCCCTGAAAAAGCAAAGAAGACCGTAGTCCAATCCTTGGTTTTATCACGAATTGACTACGGGAATGCTATATACCTTGGGGCACCGGCATCCACTTTTAAAACCTTACAAGTGGCTCAGAACTATGCTGCCAGGATTTTGACTGGAACTAGCATGGGCATTCTAGAAGGACAGGGTTTGTGTAGGAGTCAGAAGTGTCTCTTGGATACCTTTAGGAGCCTATTGATCGTCTTACCTGAGCTAACCCTTTTCAGCACGCCGAGAACGCCGACTTCGCCGACGCCTTGACCTGGGATCTGCCACTCGTCCCTGCGGCCTCCCCGTGTCCCAGGAGGGATTGACCGCCTGAGGCCTGCGCTAACATCTTGCAGCACCCGCTTTGCGGGTGCCGCTGCGCAACGCCAAGGTGTGGGGTCGAGGCTGCAGGTCTTCACCCAGCATTCATCACCCGGGAGGAATAAAGAACTGAGAAAGGTAACTGGGGGCGCGTGAGGCAGGGACTCCATAGACCAGGAGTCCCCGCGCTGCACAGGTGTGCACGGCCGCGCCCCCAGCAAGCCACGTCCCCGGCCGGCCAAGCTCTGTTAAAGAGCGGAACCTCACAACGCTCAGTGGGATCGTCTTACCTGAGCTAACCCTTTTCAGCACGCCGAGAACGCCGACTTCGCCGACGCCTTGACCTGGGATCTGCCACTCGTCCCTGCGGCCTCCCCGTGTCCCAGGAGGGATTGACCGCCTGAGGCCTGCGCTAACATCTTGCAGCACCCGCTTCGCGGGTGCCGCTGCGCGGCGCCAAGGTGTGGGGTCGAGGCTGCAGGTCTTCACCCAGCATTCATCACCCGGGAGGAATAAAGAACTGAGAAAGGTAACTGGGGGCGCGTGAGGCAGGGACTCCATAGACCAGGAGTCCCCGCGCTGCACAGGTGTGCACGGCCGCGCCCCCAGCAAGCCACGCCCCCGGCCGGCCAAGCTCTGTTAAAGAGCGGAACCTCACAACGCTTAGTGGGATCGTCTTACCTGAGCTAACCCTTTTCAGCACGCCGAGAACGCCGACTTCGCCGACGCCTTGACCTGGGATCTGCCACTCGTCCCTGCGGCCTCCCCGTGTCCCAGGAGGGATTGACCGCCTGAGGCCTGCGCTAACATCTTGCAGCACCCGCTTCGCGGGTGCGACTGCGCGGCGCCAAGGTGTGGGGTCGAGGCTGCAGGTCTTCACCCAGCATTCATCACCCGGGAGGAATATAGAACTGAGAAAGGTAACTGGGGGCGCGTGAGGCAGGGACTCCATAGACCAGGAGTCCCCGCGCTGCACAGGTGTGCACGGCCGCGCCCCCAGCAAGCCACGCCCCCGGCCGCAACACCCTCCACAAATAGAGGGTGGCAACGCGTAGCGGGACGCGAGCGGGACGCCGAGCGAAGCCCGGGCAAAGGGCGGGCCCTCTGTGGCCCTCAGGGGCCAGAAGAGGCCGGGCTGGGCCAGCCCCCTAAAAATTGCCCTTTCAAAAACCGTTGCTAACAGTCTCTCGGCACCTAGCCTGGCTACTGGCAATCTTCATCGACACAAGCTACATCCGGCCGTTACTATCCAACACAGTACCCCCTGCAATGAGGAAAACCGCTAAGAAGACCAGGATGCCTACCCTAAGATCGAGTACAAAAGCCAAATCGGATCATCCACCACCTTTACCGACCCTAACTGCCATTGACAAAATGCTCAAACAGACCATAGGGGCGGTCTCCGATGCCATAGCTAACACTGAGAGAAGAATGTCTCTACCACCTGTAACTATCATCCAAGATACCCAGGAATCATTGTTTAACCTTTCAGAAGCCTCCGATGACTTGGTAGAGAAGACCTACACTAGCCGGCCCATAACCCCACCATCTTTTGCTGACCTTCCTTGTGCCCAGGCGCCCGCTGAAACTAGCAGGGACAGTCCTGGCGCACAATTAAGCACTCAAACAAACACTAAGGACACAGACGCACTCCCCGAGGAGAAAACGCCGCACAGGGATGGCCGCAAACAAGGGAGGAAAAAAGGTCATGTAAAGCCCAGCAATCACAACCTGATCACGCCCATCAACCCATCCACACCTGGAATACCATGCTGGATAACCAACATGGTGGCGGATCTTAAATCTGACCTGGAGCATTCCATCACGGTGCTGTTAAAACCCCTCATTGCAAAAATAGATAGACTAACATCACTGGTTAACAACAAGGGGATTAGCCCGAAAACCCACCCCGGGCAGGAACGAGATTTGACAAAACCAAAGGACCCTACAACAACAAGCCTACCAAAAGATAAGGTCTCTTTAGCACACAATGGGGTTTCCAAACCCAACAACACCAACAACACCAGTGTCACGCAGAAAGGAGCTAAGGAAAAACAGAAGGTCGCCTACACCCCACAAGCAGGTAAAAATAAAAATCAAACACCGATCGGCAACAATAAACCTCCATCCGGATTTTCACAAACGCAAGAAGAAAATAAGGCCTTAACCCCAAAGGCGGACCCTAAGACCTCCCGGACCCCCACCGCGACAACCACCAACGAAAAGAAAACCGCAACACGATTCAGGACAATTAATCTTCCACCGGAGGCATTGCCATTTGTAGTTGTCCTTACAGGAGTGCCCCCTTTAAAGGAGGGCCAAAGGGAATCACAAATCGAATTAAAAAACAAATGTGCACAGTGGCTGCAAACTCATAGGCCCCTGCCCCAAAACATCTACGGGGAAATCCTCTCAGTGAGAAGGGGCGAGTGGATCGGCAAAGGCACCAAGACCATCGCAGGGGACATCATCACGGTGAATTTTAGAGACATGGCAGCAGTCAACTTCATCTGCAACGCCCCCCCGAGTTACACCCGCTCACAAATTCACCCGGTCCATCTATCTTATTTCTACCCCCTTGCACCTCAAAGGCCGAGGCAGAATTTTGGCCATAACAGAACACCGCACTTGGGTTTCCAATATGGCCCACCCCAATGGCAAAGGTTAAACCCTGTATTCCCTACCTATGACTCCTCAATAATGCAGTACGCCCACTGGAACAGGTTCAGCACACTCGAAGGGGTGGACTGACAGAGAATGGACCGTTTTCCACCAAAGATCCAAAACAGGAATGAGCCAAGTCTTCCACCATTAGGGGCGGAAGAAGGAGCAGCCTATGGACAAATTGATGTTACGGGTCCAGTGCACACTACAGGAGGTAGGAGCACACCACCAAATAGCACCCAGGGCAAAGGGGAGGGGACAAATTCCGACAGAAGAATCGCCACCCCCCCCGGGCCGCAATCAAGCCGGGCCGCCGTACCTGCAAAGGACAAACAACCAAATCCTTTGCCAGGCGTAGGAAAAAGCACTCCCAAGGTCATGATTCATGATAACCTACTAATAGCTACCTGGAACATCGCAGGGCTAGCGACTAAGTTCGCATCTCAGGACTGGCTCAGCTACATAAGGAAATTTCACATTCTATGCCTCCAAGAGACCTGGGCCACCGAACTGCATGATTATAGCATGGAGGGCTATAAAAGCTTCTTTGCTGCATAAAAAGCTACCTCAGGGAGAGCGAGTGGGGGGCTCGCGATCTATGTCCACTTAGATATTAATGGCACCTGGTCCAATACCAAATGGGTCACACGAAACCTCCAAGTACTAAGGTTCACCTCATCAAGTTTAACATTCCTGCTAATGAACTGGTATAACACACCGGCTATAACGGAGAAGGGCGTAGCCATAAAAGAACTTGAAAATTGTTTGAACTTTTTATCCAAGACACCAAAGCCCACGAGTTTAATTCTAATGGGAGATTTTAACTGTCACCTCTGTGAAAACCTGATACCCTGAGACGATTGGACAAAATGCACGATCATGAAAGGCCCACACTTCACCCACTCAACAGAGGGCTGGGACCTAGAAAGACTAATGAAAAGGCACAACCTTACCCAAACTCTGGACCTTGCCATCTTAAATGAGAAAGGAGAACTAACTCCAACATTCAAAGGCAGAGGTTGTCATTCTTATATCGACTTTGCATTAGTCTCTCCTAATTTAAAAAGACGCATCAGTACAATCATCATAGAGGCCAGTAGCTTCAGTGATCACAACCCGGTGATTATTAAAATGGAAGGTTTTGTCTTTTCAGCCCAAAAGAGACCTGCCATCCTGGAAAGAGCAGTGGACCAGGGTAGAAGAATTAAATGGGCCAAAATTGATGGGAACAACTTTTATAAAAAACTCCTACTCGAAGCCTCAGCAGCGATCGATAAATGTCTCGACCCCTGCGTAACCAGAGGTGCGGTGGTGAAGGCATTTGAAGAAATCGCGCAGGTTGTAAATAATTCCCTCCAAACCAAAGGAGCTAATAACAAAACTCCCCCAAACCCTCGCTGGTTTGATTCAAACTGCACAAAGGCGCTGAAAAACCTGAAGGTTAGTCTCCACGCCCAACCAAGGGATAAAACGAAGGTGGCAAGGAACAGAGCCGAATACAAAAAAGCCGTGAAGGCACGAAAGCAGAGTATACAAAATCAGGCTTGGGAAGACCTAAGGGATGCCGCAGAAAGAAAAGACTCTATTGCCTTCTGGAAAGTGATCAATGCTCCCTGCTTCCAGGACCAAGGGGCCCCAAAAATTATGAACACCATCTTGCCGGAACAATGGCAGAAACACTTCCAGAGTTTATATAACCATTCAAACCAGGCACCCCAAGAGGAGTTATCGAAGGACCATCAGCCCGCTAAGCTAAACTTAACCTTAAAGGAGGTCGAACTAGGAATAACCGGACTCAGCAAAAATAAGGCGCCGGGCCCGGACGGAATACCACCAGACCTATTCCTAAGCAAACCAGAACTATGGGCTCCGTTACTCACGAGGGTGCTAAACGAGGCAGTGGATGCAGGCCTCCCCCAGTCCTGGTCAACGGCGACCATAGTCCCCATTTACAAAAAAGGCAACCGAGATGACCCCCAATGTTACCGACCCATCTCGCTCATCGACGTGACAGCTAAGGTCCTGGGTCGAGTCATCCTATCGAGATTGCAAGACTGGGTAGAGGAGCAACAAATCCTCTCCGAAATCCAATATGGCTTCAGGAAAGGCAGATCTACCACCGACCAATGCCTAAATTTATACCTCCTGATTGCAAAATACACCATCGCCGGGAGGGGTTCAATACACATGGGGTTTATGGACCTCTCAGCGGCCTTCGACCGTGTAAACAGGAGAAAGCTCTGGGCTATGCTAATGGATCTAGGAGCGGATCAATCACTAGTTGATACCCTACAAAATCTACACCGTAACACCTCAGCAAGCGTGAGATACAGCCAGGAAGGAAAAAAGACCGATCCCTTCATCTGCAATAGTGGAGTAAGGCAGGGATGTATCCTTGCTCCATTCCTCTTCTCCATTTACATTAACGCACTGGAACAGGACCTCCTTAAGCTTAAAGTTGATTCACCCCAAATCGGTCATCGAACTGTACCCGTACTACTCTACGCCGATGACGCGGTTTTGCTCTCGAGAACACCCTTGGGCCTGCAAAAACTAATTGACGGGTTTGTCAAATTCATGGACAAATTGGACCTGGCAACAAACCTGGAAAAGTCCTTTATTATGACATCAGGGAAACCCACAAAAGGATCTTTTACATATAACATCGGGTCACATAAAATAGACCAGGTCAAGTCTTTCACATATCTGGGGGTGTTATTCGATCACGATCTATCGTTCAAACCCTTGATTGAAAAACACTCGACAAAATTGGCGGCCGCAGTAGGAGCTATCATGGGGTATGGGCAGAGACTAGGGAAATGGTCCCCGGAACAAATCCTGACCTTATACAGATCTATCTGCTGTGCAAAAGTAAGTTACGGAGCGGAAGTGTGGGGCTTCCTGGGTAAAAAAGCTCAGTCACTCCAGACGGAAGAAAACAAATTCTTACGAAGAATATTAAAAGTCCCACAGAGTGTTTCGGCCCACATCATACATGAAGAGCTGGGAGAACCCTTCCTAGAGGACAAAATCAAAACCAAACCTCTTCTGGCATGGGTGAAGGTATGGACCAACCCCGAGGCGGCCCTAACCAGACAAATCATCGAGGATTGCCTCAAAAGAGACAAAGGCCACGCAATCCCCTGGCTGAAATTTGTTAAGGAGTCGTTAACAGAGATTGGCTGCTCTAAATACTTCCTAGCTCCCGACTCTTTAACCCCGGAGTGTAAAACCTTGGTCAAAAAACATTTCCTCACACAGCTGAAGTCAACAAGGGCAGAAAAAGAGAGGCATAAACCCACCAATCTTTCTTACAACAATCTCACACCGAAGCAAGGCATGGAACCTTACCTGAGGGTCATGTACAATGCGCAGGATCGCTACCTCATGACCCGATTTAGAATTAACATGTTACACCACATCCTTGCAGTGCCATCTGGGTTTACCCACACAGTGGAGGAGAAGGGTACCTGCGGCTGCGATCTTAGATCTCCGCAGGATACCCTTCATTTTGTTTTACTGTGTCCATTCTACACGACACCAAGACGCAAGTTTCTGGTGGGAATCCTGAAAGAGCTAAAATTCAAGCACGCGAAACTGGCGTTGAGATTCCTACAGGAAGCTGAGGACGCTTATACCCTATTTTGCACGATAAACTTCATTCGGATCGCAACAAGACTGAGGACTACCAGAGACATTGGCCCTTAACGTATCTGAACATTTAAATTCCTTAAAACTTCCCTGGCCCTCCCCTCAAGTACATAAAATTTTAACATTTATACTTTTTTAAACTGGATATCATTAATGACGTTTTTTAATCTTGTGTATATATATTGTATCTGTGCTTTTATGGTGTCTTTTTAAGAACCGAATAAAGATTATAAATGACTGTCATGACTGGAACTAGACGATATATGTCGGCGAAGCCAGCTCTAAGATCACTCCATTGGCTCCCTGTGAAGGAAAGGGTGCGATTTAAATCCCTATGCATCACATACAAGATCATGCATGGAGAAGGCCCTTCCATTTTGGAAAATATGATAAGTCCCTACAAGCCCCAACTTAATCTTCGCTCGAGTGACCACAACCTGGCAATCATTCCCAGGATAAAGCAAGCCTGATCGGGCAGCCGGCTCTTTTCTCTGCAAGCAGCAAGAGAATGGAATGCCCTCCCATGTAACTTGAGGCAGGAACAGACCTTCCTTCAGTTTAGGAAGAAACTCAAAACCTTCCTATTCCCCAGAAATTAGCTTGCAGTAGGAATGTAGATCGGACTAGCCCAGGGTTACCGTTGCCAAGAGCGCTGGGATGCCTACGGGTAGCCATGCGCTATATAAGTGATTTTACAATTACAATTACAATTACACTTCACCCATTGAGCACAACACATAGATACACCCATGTTGAGGAATATTCCTACTACTGAGCACTCTGGGGAGAGGATGTAGCCTTACGGGTAGAGAGGTCGTCCTCGAAGCTGGGGAACCAGGTTCGAGTCTCGGCAGGAACACTCAACATCCTCCTGTGATTCTGGGCAAATCACTTCATTTCCGCGTGCCTTGCAAAAATGAATGTGTCTGTCTGTAACAACTGGTGCTCATCTACAGCACTCTGATACCTGATATCTTCGGGTCGAGTTTGCGCTATATAAAACTAAAAAAAAAAACAACAACTGACCAGATACAGAAATATTGTGGAAGGTTGCAACAGGGGCGGCTCTAGGCTCATGGCGGCCCTGGGCAGGGAGCGTAGGTAAGGGGCCCCGGAAGAGGGGGTCCGAGAGGGGCGGAGCGCGGAGGCCAGTGAAGAGGGGGGTCAGGGTGTTTGGAAGTGGAACAGAGCCGGAGGCCGCCAAATCCCTGCCAGGGGCCGCCACGCAAATATGTATTCATCCTCAGAGGATTATTATGTTAAGGATATATATTGGCGTGGTGGCCCCTGGGGTTTGGTGGCCCTGTGCAGGTGCACAGCTTGCAAATGCCTAAGGCCGCCCCTGGTTGCAACACTAGCCTGTGCTTCAGAGGCCGTTGCATCTGTATGGGAACCAGTAACAATTCGATGACTCTCTGCTGAACAAGACAGATATCAGGGCCAAAAGGTAATGCAAATTTCAAATATTGAATGCAATACATAACACTTTAAGAAGGCTTATAATAATGTTCCACAGCATAAACCGTATATACAGCCTACGGAGCCACAGTTTTACCATTTAATAGTGGTTTAAGTGACAGGTGTTACAATCATCTAACAGAATAACATTCATTTTATTAAACCCAGTAGAACGAAAGTTTGATTCACACTGCTGGTATTTAAATCTATGTCCTGAAAGTTAGACACAAATCTCAGCAGCGACGGATTAACTCACCGGACTACCTAGTTAACCAGAACTTATCTAACGGTGGTACAGTACTTCCAAAGAACAAAATACTCTTGCTTTTACTCTTAAACGTTTTGTCAATAATTAGGATTGTATCATTAATTGAATTATACAACTTTTATAAAAATTAAAGTTTAATATCTGGTGCCCATTCTTCATTATGGTTATTCCTGTAAACTGAGCATCTCCGTTGAACCCATCTTGAGCTTCCTAATAAGACAAACAAGAGAACGTCAAAGAGCTTTTGGCCAACATTTGCCAGTGTAAAGAGACACACACACAGACACACACGCACAGACAGACCCCTCCACCATAAACATTTGACCAGAGTGCATTAAGCCTCTCACTTCTCTTCCAACACGACTCAACCTCTCTCTTGCTCACACCTACCAACAGAGAAGTCTGGTCTATGTAATGAGTGAATTCTGCCTCTTTCATCTGACAGAAAAGTAGAATCGAAGCACCCCCCCCCCAATACCACTCACAGACAGACCCTAAAATGTTTTCTAGTATCTGGAAGCAACACCTCCCACAACACTTCTCAGAGTAACACTACATAAAATGCCAAACAGTTATTTCTCTACATAACACCAGCAGTTACATCTGACTTGAAAAAACGATTGTTTCTGCATCCTACTGCTCTTGATTATGACCACCACGTGCTTCAGTCTGGACCTGGGGTGCTTACTGACTCTTCATGTGTTATCTCCAACCCGGCAGAACTTGCTTTCAGTGCAACCTTTCCTTATCTTTTTACATTATTTGTGCGACTTTGCCCTGTACTTCTCATCTCTTATCCTGAATCCTCTTATCTCTTCTTCCTCTCATCTCTCCTCTTACAGCACTTCCTCCCTCAATTTTCCTTTTCTGCTCTGCCCTCTCCATGGCCACTTCAGCAGCTCTCCTTGTATCTTCTCCTGAGGGACCTCCTTTAATACACCTCTCATTCTGCAGGTCTTTTCATCTCTCACCCTCCTCTCTCTCTGCAGCTACATATTTTACCTCATCACATTTACCTCTGCTGCTTCCTCCCCCCATGTAGTTCTCTATTCACCACCACCCCCTGAAGCTCCCACTTCTCCCTGTGACTTCACCCCTTCAACCTTTGCTGAAATGCCTCACACTTGCACTTTCAACTCGGGTTCCTCTTCATTCTACTCCTACAGCCATCTCTCCTCCCGCTTTGCCCCGCAGCATCTTTCTTTCTCAGACCTCTTCCAAGTGGCACTCACTCCCTCTACTGTTCTCAACCTACCACACCATTTCCTCCACCATTCCCTTGGCTTTTCTGCTTTCCCTTCCCATCAATTGTATTGTCTTTTTTAACAGACTTGAATACATCTTTTTTACTTAAAAGGTCATTTTCTGTATGTGCATATTGCAATGATTTTAAATAATTGTGCAATTAAATTTTTACTTACTTACTTTCCTCCACCACCTTTCGTTTTCATTCCCGCTCTAAACTCTCGCTAACCAGCTTCATTGCTTCTCTCCAATGCTTTCTGGACTATAGTTTCCATGTTTGCCTTTGCATATCTCTCTATCCCTCACCACTCTCTCATCTCTCCACCTGCAGCACCCTTTCGCATCCACTCCAACGGCCCCCCGCCCCACCACTCATTTCTCATCCTGAAGCTTCCCTCTCCAATGTAAATCTCCACTAACTCTTCCTCAACTATTCAACTGGAACATTAGCAATGCCCCAAGGAAAGGAGTAGGAAGACTTCGAAAATTAACTGTCATGAGTAACAAACCGTCGAGGCAACGAGCAAAAGCAGGACAAGAACTGACCTGTATCACTTTTCGTTTACCGACTGACGACAAAAATAAAAACATGGAATAAATGAATTAAAAACCTATTTTCTCCATTACAAAGAATGCACTTTTTGGGTGACGTATTCATTCATTTAGTTTCGCACAGATCTTTCGCCCTCTCCATCAATGTGTCACCCTTTATTCATGTGCTGGCAGACTCTCCCCTACCTTTTACAAATCAATACGCAGACAACTTAACACGTTCTGAGAAATGCTTACTAGACATAAGCACAAAGCAAGAAATGATTAAAATGAAATACTGGCCCACAAACAACCTGCCAGACAGGAATCCAATCATGAAATAATATGTTATAAAAATGTACTAGGCATCTGAAAGCCAAGCCAGGGTCTACACAAAGTTTTAAAAAAACTCATTACCATGCACTTAGTCTTGGCGAAGTATGGTAGTGCAAGAAATGAAATGTTTGCAAGGAAAAAGAAAGTTTAAAACAACAAGTAAAAATGATTTTTTTAAACTTTTAATGAGGAGATAAGATACACTATATAAATAAACACTTAACCGTCATCGGCGGCTGAGCTGGAGAGTGGAATGCTAATCTAAAGAGAGAGAACCGAAAACCTGACACTCAGTTTGATTCAAAGTATGCTTTGCACTTTGGAAACGTAAAATCCAAATTCCAGGTTCACCGAATCCGTAATGGTGGATCTTTAGATTCATATGGTGCAATTAAAATGGGGAAAATCAGGCGGTACTTAATGTCAAGATGATACATTTACCAGTGTTGGGTTAGGGATGATACCGTGGAAGTTGCTGGATAGGAAACTCTGTAGAAGTAGGCTGAACACCTACAAACTCATTCATTTCTGGTTATATGTATGCCTCTTGAAGACAGGGAACACAAGTAAAATTACTCCAACCAAAAGCAAGAGCAAGCCCTTTCCAAGATGGAAGTCATATGTACCAATGAATGCATGTATAGAACTTGTATTAGCCGTCTGTCGACAAAGCACCAGAGTGCTGGGCTGCAGGAGGGGAGGTCATAAAGGGGAATGGATGCTCAGAGAGTAGAAGGTGGAGGAGAGGAGTTGACCTAGCAGCTAGCGCGGTCTACCTCAAAGCTGGGGAACCTGCCTCGAGTCTCGGCAAGGTCGTGCAACATCCTGTGATTCTGGGCAAATCACTTAATCTCCCAGTGCCTAACAAAAATGAATGTGTCTCGTGTAATGCAACTGATGCTCATGTAAAGCGCTCTGATACCCGATACCTTCGGGTCAAGTTCACGCTATGTAAAGAAACTCGATTAGAGAAGGGAGGAAGGAGAGGATGGCACAGGGGAGTGCCATATCTTCAGGGCACCTATAATAAAGGGTTGTGACAGTAGAGGTTGTCTCGGCAGTAGAGGTTGGATGGTTGATCGGGGATATGCAAGAATTGTGATGGGGGGTGTAGGACCTGCCCATGAGAAGCAGTGGTTAGTGCTTTAAACCTCTTGACATAAATCATGACATAACTGGGTTTAGTTATATCAATGGGCATGTTGATTTTGACATTAAAAGTATTCCCTTTGTTTCAACGTTCTTTCTGCTTTTAAAACAGAATATACTTTTTGCACACAGACACTAATGTTATATTTTGCACACAAAAATCCTGTGTGTCCCCATTGGACGTGGCCCTTTTTGCAGGATCATCCCCAAACCTTTTGCCTTCACCCTGCTGTTTTCTGAACTCGTTTTTGTTGTCATTTAGGACTCTGTGCCCTTCACCACTGCTAACCAGTGCTAAAGTGATTTAAATATGAAAGAATTGGCTTATTATACTCAATAGGCATATTCAATAGAGTGGCCCTACCTATGACCAGGGCCTCAAAATTAAATGCTACTAGTGCTCCTCCAGCACAGATTGTGCCACCCGCTTAAGTAACACTCTAAACATGTCTCAGGTCTGAGGTTGCAGCCTGTGTGTGAAGTTTTCAAACAGCCATGTTGACCTGGCAAAATAAACCTTTTTGGCAGGCCAAAACCTTCCTTTTAATTACACTTAAGTCACCCCTCGGGTATGCCCTGGACAGCTCAGAGGGCAGGGTGAAAAGTATTTAAATAGTTTGACATGTACTTTTAAGTTTTAGATAGTTACAAACTCGTAAATTAATTTTTCACAACTACAAGGCACCTCTCCCATAGCATTGGGGTTACCTTATTACATTGAATAAGCTGCAGCTTCCAAATGGGAACAGGCAACTCAGTCATGTTTAGTGTTTTGGGAATTGTATTGAAAAATCCAAACTTATAGTAAAGACTGATTTTAAGTTACAATTTTGAAAATGCCACTTTTATAAAGCTGTACAACATCACAGGGTTAGGCCTATAATCAGTAAGGCTAGGCCTTATTTAAACTTCAAAAACAACACAAGTGCTAATACTGATTCCACTCAACATCATCACTCAAAACCGTGATCACACACCTTAATTGTCATGCTCAGCAATTGTTTATTCATTTGATTAATGTTTTTCTTTTTATAAAATGGATCTCTATAGACATATTATTCATGCATCCAGAAAAAACAGACATTTATACACTTTTACATTTTTTAACACACAGGGACATTGATACCACAATATTTATAACACAAGGCAAATCGCAAAACAATTTATCAACACTTACACAAACCAAAACAAACATTACATACAGATAATTGTAAGGCCCAGGTTCCGTATTTTCTTTTGCTTGAAACAAACGCCCTTGGAGCTTATATTATTGTTCAGTAATTTTAGCTCACTACTGAAAGGGCCAAAACAGTGTCCATACTGAGCTCAAAGAGAAATCAAATGTACTTGAAGATTTGATTTGTTCTGAGCTTCAGTAGTATCAAATTTGTAATGCTCTTGTTTGGTTGATGAAAAACAGTGGACATGTTTCAAACCCTTCTGTATATGTTTTGGGGTTTATCCTCAGAACACTAGAACACTCTTTTCTCTAATAATTTTGATTTGCGATTCAACTTTAATCTACGTTCTAGAAAGTTGGCATTATCGTGCCTTAACCATTGGGTGCATGCAGCCTGTCTCTGGGTCACATGACTGGGTGCAATTGACAGTTGGGCTGTGTGTATTCCTCCCAGACAGTCACACAAAATAGGGAGCTTAGGTGTGTCTGGATGGGCTATTACTGGAAGGATGGGAGGGATGAGCTGGGGACAGCTCCATTTACACGTAAATAAGCGGTGTCCTGCCTCTACACAAAGGACTGCTACCCCTTGTAGTTAGTCTGGAGCAAGGGAAGAAAGGCAGGGCACCTGTGCACTTCAAAAGCATGCCTCTAGAAGCTTCTGCCCACTTCAAAGGCACAGCTGGGTATAAGTACTGGACCTCATTCACCAACTCTTCCGTACACTTCTGGAACGGTGGATACTATACTAGGAAGAAAGACTGCTGTGCTGCTAAAAGGACTGCCACTCTGCTGGACTGCTGCTCTAAAGGTCAGCTCCCTTGCTGTGCTGACCTGCAGCCTGAGTAAGAAGGACTGTACTGTATCTGTTGAGCCCAGGAACACCAGAGTGATTCCAAGGGCAAGTTGGCTGGCCTCCTGACTTCAGTCTCAGGGCAGAAGGCTCCAAGAACATCAACTCCAGCACCTTGTCTCTGCTATCTGTGAGTCTACCCTGCCAAGCGGTGCCGCCCCAATCCTGGACCTTTGGAAGTGGGCATAAGGTGCTCTGCCAACCTCTGAGGATTTAGCGGAATCAACGCCTCTCTACTGCTGCGTGGAGCAACCCCCAGCAGAACTGGCGCTTCGCCACTGCTACGTGGATCGGTATACTGCCACAAAGACCATCACAGCTCATTGCCCCATCAGAACCGCTGCTGCGCTAAACATCTTCAGTGCAGACCCTCACATTCTTTGTCAATGGCAGCCTTGATGACGATGCCAAATTCTGCATCACAACATCGCAGCTCCTCAGAACCATCGCATCACCCTGACTGCACAACACATCCTCGACGCTGGACTTCACATGACAAGCACTCGATAACAGCATCCTCGATGACGAGGCAGGACCTCATACCGATGAATCGTTCAAGCCTTATGACCGTGGCGGAAAAGCTCTATTATGGAGGCTTCTCCGCCATGAAAAGGCATACGGTGATTTCTTTGGGGGCCCGTTGAGGGCCCCCAAGGTGACGGGGGGGTGCACATCTGGGATACCTATGGTACCCCCCTGCATTTGCATGCACAAAGTGGCAGGCACCGCGCGGTGCCTGCCGCTTTGTGCATTCAAATGCAAAGCATGCATTTTTAACATTGCGGCGGGTGCTGCTTCAAGCAGCACCCGCCGCAATGTTAAACATACAGGATGTGACCGCCAGGGTGGCGGTCACATCATATTTTGCACGGAGGGACCACCGCTGCCCCTGCGGACGGTCCCTCCTCCTCTGGGGTGGTGTCCGCCATCCTAATCGGGCCCTTAGTGTGGGATCATTTTTGTGTGGTGTTTTCACTTTATTACTGTTTGAAATATTGTACTTTATTACTGTTTGAAATATTGCATGAATACTTTACACATTGCCTGTAAGTTAAGCCTCACTGCACTGTGCCAAACTACCAGAGGGCTGAGCGCAGGGTAATTTAGGGGTGGCTTGAACCTCACCCTGACAAGAATTGTGGTTGCCGCTTGATCAGGGCTCACACGCCAGTCAACCAAAGGCCCAATTTCTCACAGTCCCATAACTATAAAGTACAGTGGGAATTCACGCAGAGAAACAACAAAACAGTAACCAAATATGGCTGGATGTATACTTGATTGAAAATGTAACTATACACATGGTAGATGGAACAAAAACAATTACCACGAGACAGGTGTGTTATGCTCCAAGTATTTGTCAAAAGTGCATGATGCAAAAAATGAAGTAGGTAAATACCGATTTGATTCGAAGCTTTTCTCCCACTACCTCCAGCACTCCATGGTTTCGGGATACTCGCTTGTCTGCAATCTGAAAGAAGAGGAGAGTGGTAAATTGCAAAAGAGCAATGCCTTATAAGCATTTACAGGACAATGAAATATTAGCATTTCCTAACAAAAGTAAGAGGATGACGGACCAATGTGAAAGGGTGCCATCTTTCAACAAGTCTGTCGCATACTAAGCAGCCTCTCCGTGTTAAACATCCCCCTTCCCACCACCGATTATCGTAAAACACGTTTCTGAACCCTGAAGTGTTTTGTATAACGACTCCTCCACTGCTGTTTTTTTAAGGAGTTTCGCTTAGGACTCTTCGCGATTTCTTTTTTAGTTTAAGAGAAAACAAAAGAAAATTAATAGGCAGTCATATTATGATAAGTTATTACTCGTCCCGTATGATAATGAAGAGCATTGCACAAGTCTGCCAGCATAGCGGATCCAGACAGAACAACCGGGACACTGAATACAAGTGAAGGCGCTATTTAGTGAACCTGATAAATAACGATAACACAAGGGTAAGTTATTTTGTCAGGGGCAATAAATACCACCTATCATGAGTTCATGGGGAATAACATGCAGATTTTGTTTTTTAATGCAGCAAAATCCGAATGATATGGGATAAACTGTGTGCTTTTCCCTTGTTAAATTTCAACAGGTTTGACCTGCCGAAATTGAACAAATCTTGAGGTATTCAAGGCAACCGATAATTATCGGACATGTTAAGGCCCACATGCATCAATGTTAGAAATTGCGATTTCTTATTTGTGATTTTTAGGGAATCGCAAATAAGGAATCGCAATTGTCTATTCATGATTTTTTTCGCATTTTTTTTGCGATTTGCAAAAATTCGGATTTTTTTGCGAATCGCACAAAAAATGCGAATTCTTAATTGCGAATTCACCACATGATGAATTGCATCAATCTGATTGCCAGGAAGCCAGTAAGGCAATCACAGGCACCTGGGAACTGGTTTGACTGAAGCTCTGGTAGTTGGACTTTGAGGCTGCTTTCAGAGGTTGCTGCTGCAGTCTGTGTTCTTCACTTTTAAGGAGAAATTGAGATGGAAAATTAAGATGAAGAGGGGCCCTCAAGAAAAAGGAAAATTAAGTTTTCAGAGAAGGAACTTGAAATCCTTATTGAAGAGGTGACTGACAGGCATGATCAACTTTTTGGCAAGTTGTCACATAAGGTGCCTGATGCTGTAAAAAGAAATATTTGGCTTAACATACAAAACAAGGTGAATGCTGTTGGTGTTGCCCACCGTGAAATCAGCAACTTACAAAAAAGGTGGTACGACTTGCGTAGTCGCGCAAAGGAGAAGATTGCGTCAAGAGTGAAATCTGCAAATAAAACAGGAGGTGGTCCCCCCAAAGACATACCCACAACCCCTTTGGAAGACCTTGTGGAAGGGACACTTTTGACTGAGGCAGTTGTGGGTGTCATGAACATAGACACGTCTGATCTCATTACCCCTTCTGAAGGTAAGTCTTAATATAAGATGTAAGAAAAGTAAACTTAATGAAACACTTGAGGCCTTTGCCAAAGTGAACATAGGGAAAGCTTGTTTTTCAAAACACCATTTACTCATTACATTACATTATCTGAAGTTGCCTGCTCCAGAGTAGCAATCTATTCATGCTTTAAGCGATGCATCTTGGGAAATGTAGTTTTTATCATTAAGTAGTAGGGTAAAAGTCATATTTGTAACTTTGACTGAGACACAGAGTAAATTTAATGTAAATGAAACCATGTCAAGGAAACAAGTAATCATAACTTTGTTTTTATTTTCACATTTACAAAGCATTTTGTAAATTAAAAATATCTTTGCACTTTTTCAAACAGAATTGCTTCAAGAATTAATTGAGCAAGATTTTCGGGATTTCAGTACCCTAGAAATCCATGTAAATGAAGAGGGTAATAATCCAAGTACTTCCACTGCTAATCTGCCAGTGAATGAAGGGCAAAGAGTACGCCAGTTACTACAAACTGATTCAGAGGAGGGTAACAGTCAAACTAATCCAGTGACAAGACCTGAACCAACACCAACAGTCACCAATGCAAGGCCTAGTAGGCGAAGGAGGCAAAGTCAATTTTATAGACGGCGTTCTAAAACATCAAACTTGGCCACATTTGAAGAGGGATCCAGCACTGGCAGTGTTGTTGAGGACCAGATATTGAAGATACAGCGCCTGCAAGGCAAAGATGTTAGAATTATTAAAGGCAAAATAGCACATATGTCTAAACAACTAGGTGGCATTCACAGCACTATGAATAGGATGGTTGAGGCTTTGAAAAATGGCCATGAGGCAACTGCTGGGAAACTTGACAGGATTGCTAAGTCATTAGAATCAATGTGCACTGTAATGAAAATGCAACATAAGGAAAGTTTGAATAGGCACCTGAGGCTAATGACCAGCTTACATGGTCAGAACAGACAGTTGTCACGTATTTCTAATTGTGCAGCAAAAATCTGCAAACAAAATGTTGTCATGCAGGAAAAATTAAATTATATTTTTGTTGAAATTTCAAGGGGAATGGTGAGAGGGAATGAATTAGTACATGCTTCAAACAGTAGTGACCCACCAGGGATTACTTTTTCAAATTTTGACAGTGTTGTGGGTCGTCAAAGTGTAGACCAACCTGAGTGTGCCATTGCTGGGACAAGACGTAGTAATAGAAATCTGAAATAAGGGTGCCTAATGGTTTTGGAGAAAGATAAAAATGCTGGGAAGGCTTTAGGTGTGCGCGGGCGTAAAAAGTAACATGATATCAATGTTTTTCCCATGCATGACTATTTGAAGAATGTTGAATTTACCAGAAGTTTCATATTTACAAGAATTTCTTCCTTTAAACATGTCATTATTTGATTTAGTAAATTGCTGAAAAAGCTATTTTGAAAGCACATCATCTTAGGTTTGTAGAAAGACATTAAAATTATTATGGCAAAAACAAAAATAAAGCCTTGTACCTTTCTCAAAAATAATTCTGTGTAATCTCAGCTCTTCTTCTTCCTTCTGCTGCTTCTGGTCCATGTTGTCTGGCTGGGGGTTGCTGAGGTTGATTGTCATTTGGCGTTAAGACATCTTCTTCTTCCAAATGTCTGCCTCTCTCTGTTGCCATGTTGTGTAGCATTGCGCATGCAGCAACTATTTTACAGCAAATTTTGGGATTATACTGCAAAGTTCCACCAGTCTTATGCAGTATGCGGAACCTTGATTTTAGAACACCAAAGGTTCTCGCAATGACATTGCGAGTTGAGTTGTGAGCTTGATTGTAATGTTGCTCCTTTCTAGTTGCTGGGTTGAGGTCTGGAGTCAAAATGTAAGACCTGACACCATAGGCACTGTCACCTTTCAAAAAACATAGATATATAAATGACATTACTAAAGCAGTGAAAGTGTATGAATTTTACTAATTGAATAAAAATTGATTTTCCATATTTACCTAGCAAATAACCATCTCCAAACTGTCCAGCAAGAAGTCTTGCATGTATTGCGCTGTGCTTAAAGATGTATGAATCATGGACACTGCCAGGGTAACTAGCCACTATGTCAGTAATAATGGTCTTTGAGTTACATATCACTTGAATATTAAGTGAGTGGAAACATTTCCTGTTACGGAATATATACTCATTTTCTGAGGGCGGACAAATAGGTACATGTGTCCCATCCACACAGCCTATTACATGTGGGAATTGTGCCATATTATACAAATCTACTTTAGTTTTCAACAAATCCTGTTGAGAAGTAGGAAACTTTATGTAATTCCTTATTCTATGCAACATAGCATCCAAAAAAGCATTAAAAGATCTTGAAAGGGAGCTCTGGGAGACACCGCCAGCAATGGCTACTACTCCCTGAAAAGACCCAGAAGCTAGAAGGTGTAGAGAACACAGGACTTGTACATGAGTAGGTATTGCTTTTGTCCTGCGAGTCTCCCTTTGCAAAATAGGGTCTAAATCATTAATTAAATCTAAAATTAAATTACCAGTAAGCCGGTACCTATCATAAATCTCATCATCAGTTTGCCCAAGCAAGGTTATGCGTACTCTAAAAATTCTCACTTGTATCTGCCTTATCCTCCATCCTGCAGCTACTCTCAATCTGTGGCGGCGAGCCAAAAAGAAAAGTGCTGCCATTGTGCAATGCTCCTGGAAGTTCTGTGAAGCCCATCAAAAGAGGGAACTTGAAAGACACCTGCCTTATATACTGTAGCTGCCAATCAGCAAGGCACTTGTAATATGTGTTCTGCCCTAAAGAGCAGTGGAGAGGGGTGAGACATTCAGAACATATATGACTCTCTTATTTTCACACCCAACTGACTTTAAACTGTTCACATCATCAATTTCCACAAAGAAATGTTTTTAGAAGAAGCAGCATAAATGTATAATTACATTATGTACAACTTTGCCTACCAACATTTCAAAATTCACCATTGTGTTGTGTATGGAAGGGAGAATGTGTTCAGGACATCCCTCCTGTTACATCTTATTTTTAAAACACCATTGTGTGTATGTGTGAGGTCAGAAACCATCAGCCTTTGACAAATTTTAACATATAAGGTCTGTTTCACTTACTCAAATAGAAATCAGGAATTTTGAAAGGCTTCTTCCAGTTCCCTAAAGGCCCACTACAGCTGTTTCCCTGAAGAACACAAGTTTCCCAATGGCTGCGAAAATTTAACACCAACTCTGTCTTCTTCCTATTTTTGGAAATGCAATTTGCGATTTTATTTAAAATCGCAAATTGCAAATTTTGATGCATTGGAATATTTCGCAAAAAAATGCGATTCGCATAAACTGCGAGACATTTAAGAAATCGCAAATGTACTTGCGATTTCTTAAAATGCGAAAAGCCACAAAAACGAACATGCATCTCAAAAGGATAGATTGCATTCGCAAACGCGTGAATTGTGCAATTCGCACCGATTGCGAATGCAATCTACTTTGATGCATGTGGGCCTAAGTACCTTTTAACCTGCAATTCTAACCGGTGCATTAACAGGAGTTTGCGCCTGGGTAGAAATACACCGAAAACATAATTCATATTCAGGTGCCAAGAATACTTTCAAAGAGTGGCTAGGGGTATCTTCTTGTAAGGAACTGTACATATGTTCATGGGCTTCACATATTGTGTGGTGATGCCATTACATACTGCAGGTGCTGTCTATTATGACTGTTTCCCACATTAATAAATAATATGAAAATACTGAATTTGAGACTGAAAGAGGGTGAAGGATGAGCGTGGAGAAAAGAGAGCAGGGAGCAATACAGAGACCATCTATTAGCATATTCGCTACAATAAACCCTTCGGATCCAGGAAAGAAAATATTATTTAAAGCTTTCTAGTGCATATCACCACAACTAGTTATGTGCATGTCAGTTCCGAAACAGAAGACAGTAGGAGCATGTTCAGAATTAATTGTTCTCCTTACAGTTGAAGGATTGCAGAACTGCAACTCTCTGGGGGGGACACTCCATCCAGGAGGCCCTTCAATGAATGGCAGGGGAGGAGCCATTGCGCTGAAAAGCGCAGAAATCGCTCCTGCAGTGCGGGTTTGCAGAACTGTTCATCTTCTTACCAGCTCCTAGTCGTGGCTGGGGGAACCCTTCGGATTGAAGCTGCAGGGGTCGGCTGGAGGCTTGAGGCAGGTCGGGGATCACTGGATCTCCGGTCAGGATCGCCGGGTGACCTTCTCGTGGTGTTTGGCCACTCGAACTCGGGCGGTGGGTGCCGGGTGCAGAGTGGTGCAGATTTGTGGATTTTGCCGGAGATGGAGTCTGTTAATGAACAAATTCGGTGTTCATGGGAGACAAAGTCTTTTCCTTGGAAGGCAGGGCAGGTCCCCGGTGTTCTTGAGGTTGCTGGCTGCAGGACACAACGGAGTTTCGCTTCTGCAGGTTCGAGGTGGGGACAGGCCGGTAGGGCTGGGGCCAAGTTAGTAGGTGTCCTCCTCTTCTTAGCTTCGGCATGGCTGTTCAGTCCTTCTTCTTTTTTTAGTTGTTTCTTGTCTGAGGAGGCAAGGTTCAGTGTGCCCCTAAATACTAGGTTTAGGGCTATTACAGGTAAGTAAAAGTTTGGGACCAATGAGTTCTTTCCTTGGGGTGGGTACCCTCAATTATGCCACCCTCCAGTGGGACCGGGGCATATACCTCACTCTGGTTGGCTGGGTCCCACCATCTGCAAGATGGCGGGGACTGAGAGTTGTTCTTCACCTCGCATCCTCCACCTGAGGGGTGGAGTTGGCAAAGGTGGACACACCTCCCTTCCATACTTGGTTTTCCCGCCGGTTCTCCCGCCCAAAGTGTTGGTCAGAACCGGTGGGGACCAGTTGCTGGAATCAGCAAAAGACCTGGGGAAGCTCACAAAGGTGACAAGCCTTTGAATCTTCCCCTTCGTTGTCCCTGCCAACCCTGGGGGAGGAGGCACCTCGTCCTAGGATGTGCATGGTTTCAGGCAGCCCAAGAGCAGCAGGTTCTCGACAAGGGGGTCCAGACACATGTCTGGTGGTGGCAGCTGAGGAGCAGCCACTCAGCCTGGACACTAGTGTTAGTTCATTTTTACAGGGGGCATCTTGATGCCCTCTGTGTGCATTTTCCATTAAATCCCACACTGGCATCAGTGTAGGTTTAATGTGCTGAGAAGTTTGATATCAAACTTCTCAGTTTTCAGTAAAGCCATTATGGTACTGTGGAGTTCGTAATGACAAACTCCCAGCACCATTTACTCTTAATGGCAGTAGTGCACTTACAATGTCTACGAATTGGCTTAGACATTGTAGGGGTAGAGGGCTCATGCACCTGTACCATCACCACTGGTATAGTGCACCCAGCTAGAAGAGTGGCTAATCTATGCCAGGGCAGTTTGTTGTATGAATGGCACACAGAGATGTGTGCCATGTCGACTCTTCACTTTGTTCTGCACCAAAATAAGAAGCCTGCAAAGGCAGTGTGTGAGTGTAAAGGTACAGGGCCTCCAAGGGTGGCACAATAAGTGTTGCAGCACTTAGAGGCCTTCCCTGGTCACAGTGCCATGGGTACCTATGGTACCATTTACCAGGGGTTGACTTTTGGCCAGGGAGTGCCAATTCGGTTTGGTCTTCAATGCAGTGTTAGGGAAAGAAAGGATTCTCACTGCTCATAACAAATCTCAGGAGATCTTTTCAATCATGAGGGAGCTTACGTCTGATGCAAGGACCCTTCCTTCTCAGACCCCGACGCAAGAATCTTGTAATGCATTAAATAACTTCTTTATTGAAAAAATTGCCAAAATCAAGAATACGATTCCTTCAGTCCTTTCTGACGATATGCCAGCTTCCCCTCCTGAAAACCCGCTCTCCTTGCTTTCTTTCCCTGCCCTCGACCCCAGCACTCTGGCAAAACTTGTTGCTCGAGTCAAATCTGGCTCTCCTAATGATTGCTGTCCCCCCTCTGTCTTTTGCGACATCTGCCTGTCCATGCCGGACTGCATCTTGCCTTTATTAAACGCCTCATTGGAGGCAGGAGTAGTACCTAATTCCTTCAAGGAGGCTGTCCTTGTGCCCTTACTAAAGAAGCCTGGAGCTAACCCGGACGATCTCGCCAACTATCGGCCTATCTCCCTCTTGCCCTACCTATCCAAACTCTTGGAGGCACATGTTACTAGCTGCCTATCTGAATTCATCGAGCGTTCCAACTTTCTCGAACCTAATCAGGCTGGGTTCAGACCAGCCCATTCCACCGAGGCTGTGATCTTGGCAGTCATGGATACGCTTAGGGCTAATGCCGCTAAAGGGACATCACAGGCGCTCGTTTTATTGGATCTGTCGGCTGCGTTCGACACGGTGGACCACAACATCCTTATCCACCGTGCCGAGCAAGCCGGCATCCGAGGCCTGGCCTCTGCTTGGCTCAAATCCTTCTTGTCGGGCAGAATGCAGGCGGTCCGGCTTGGTCCCTTCACAGCCGCACAGGTCCCATCCATCTGCGGAGTGCCTCAGGGATCGTCCCTGTCCCCTCTGCTTTTTAATCTCTATCTTCAGCCGCTCTTTTTTTCCTTGAAGAGGTGGAATATCACCGTATTCAGCTATGCAGACGATCTGCAAATCATTTTCCCGCTTAACACCCCCCAATGCAGCCCTCCATTGTCAAGCAGTGATGCTACACATCCAACATTGGATGAACTCCCACCAGCTTAAATTGAACCCGGGGAAGACTGAGTTAATCCTTCCAGGAAACAGTCTCACTCACTGGGGCCCACAGTTCTGGCCAACTGAGCTCGGCTCCCCGCCCGTCCCGGCTAAGTCAGCAAAGAGCCTCGGGGTCATAATTGACTCGGAGCTCTCTCTTAAGCCTCAGGTTGGCGCGGTTGTGTCCTCATGTATGTTCCAGCTCAGAAAAATCAGGAAAGTTTCCCATCTCCTGACACCAGAGGCCCTGATACAAGTCCTGATTGCCCTGGTGCTCTCCCGCCTGGATTTTTCAAACTCCCTGTTCTACGGCCTACCTAAATTCCTCCTTAATAGGCTCCAGATTGTACTGAATCAAGCAGCAAGGCTGGCCTATAAAACCCCGAAGTGGCAATCCGCGGGACCACTGCTTCACAGACTCCACTGGTTGCCGGTGGAGCAGAGGACTGCATTTAAGATCGGCTGCCTGACCTTCAAAGCTGTGTTCGGGACCTCCCTTGCCTTTCTCAAATCACTGGTCATTCCTTACCGTCCGGTACGCAATCTTCGTTCCTCCCATCGCCTTTTGCTAGCTGTCCCTGCTACCAAACAAAAAAAAAACGGCGGTCGCAGATTTGCCTACCTTGCCCCCGCCTTCTGGAACCAGTTGCCTCTCCCTCTTAAATCTGCCAATTCCCTTCTGGCTTTCAGAAAACTCCTGAAAACTCACCTCTTCACACAGACTGGCTAGACCCCCGTCTCTTCATCTCATTGGCACTCAGCCAGCGCCAGGAAACCTTTCGGTGTCAGTGCGCTATACAAGAATCCCCTAAGATAAGATAAGATAAGATAAGAACATAAGCCCTGGGTACCTGATTGGCGTTGGCAGGAGCCCAGGGCACACACAGTCAGAGTACATCAGCAGTTCAGCAAAAAGTGGGAGCAACCATGCAGAAAGAGGGCACTTCCTCACACATACCATTTCAGACCTCATATTAGAAGGGTAAACATGTTGCTTTTTTTCCAAGTAGTGAGGTGTGCAAAACTGAAATTTGGACAATTTGCTTGCAAGATCTGCACTCGGTATAATATAGCCCAAAGTGCAAACACACACATGTTGCAATCCTAATCCTGGATCAAATTGGAGATTTTGCCAGAATGGAGGCTGAATTAATTCAGATCTTATAAAGTGTGCAACTAACAAACTAAGAGGGTGCCCTGGCATTAAGGAAGGAGTGCTTCTTAGAAATTGGGTTACTAGTTGACTGGGGGTTCGCCATGGTCAAACAGTACCCACAACCCTAGTCAGGGTAAGTTAAAAGCAAATATCAAATTAACCTGTGTTCTCCCCCTGGAAGCCTGACAAGAGAGCAGTCACACTTAACTTAGAGGCAATGTGAAAGTATTTGTGTGTCACTTTAAACAGTAAAACTGTAAAAAGACCACACAAAAAGCTTCCACATCAAGTTTGAAAATAGAGCTTAATTGAATAAATAAAATAAGACAAAAACAACAAAAATCTAATAAGTAGAACTGGAGGGATACATTTTTAAAGAATAAACTTCTATATATCGCCTAAAAGCATAAAGTGCAGCACACGGCTATCTAGTCTGGGGCAAAGTCAACAGTTCAAGCCAACTGCAATGGAGTGTGGGTGGGATACAGGTCCAAAATAGTCCCTGCTGAAGTTTTACCTTCTCCAATTTGTGCCAAGATTTCCATTTGCATTAGAGAGGGTTGCCAGGAGCAAGGAGATCATCGCAGGTGGTGTTAGGGATGGTGCAAAGAGCAGGCTTGGCGTCACAAATGGGTAGGCTCAAGCTTTGCATTGGTGGTCACCCATGGGCTGACAACGCTGCTGTCTAAAGAGACAGGCTGGCAGTGGTATGTGCTGATTTTCAGTGCAAGCTGCAAGGTTCAGGCGCGAACAAGCCCATTTGCGTTCTCAAAAAGTCCAAAATGTTGATTTGAAAAGCTGGAGAGAGACGCCAAGGGTCCAGGATCTGAGAAGCACCACTTGAAGGTCAGGAAATCCCTGAAGACGGGGCCAGGTGCTGTTGGAGAGCCTTTTATGTAGCTGAGACTCAGATCAGGAGGCTAGCAGACTCACCCTTTGAGTAACTCTTGGGTTCAAGATAAAGGTACAGTTCCAGTTCTTCTTACCCAGGCAAGAGGAGAGCAGGTCAGCACAGCAGGGCAGAAGTTCCTGTAGAGCAGCGTGGTAGCAGAGTGGCGGTGCTTCTGGCAGCACAGCAGTCCTTCTTCCTGGCAGAGTATCCACAGGTCCAGAAGTGTGAACAGGCCTTAAAAAATCTACTTGCTATCGCAAGTCATATTTTATCAGGTTAAACTATTTTTAGCACCTACTCATCTGTTCTGGCGAGTGAACTTAAGCTGGAAGGTGCAGGTGTTCTGTTATTCAGAAAGTGAATGAGCAATGAAGATACCTTTAAATGTTGTTGTTATCTTGAAAAATGTGCTGTCTGTTCAAGAACCGAGGTCAAATGTCAGTTTCCCTTTTTACAAATGTATTCTGGTCTTGTCCTGGAAAATGGTCTCTACTTTTCTTTCTCTTATTACAGTTAGAGGTTTTTGTCCAGGTAGCAGTCTGACAATCGTGACACAACAGGCTGTCAGATATCAGTTTTTTTCTAACACACAACATTTAAACAGCTTGTAAATGAATAGTATAAGTATTTCAAAAAATATCACACATTTCAAAAGAAGTTCTTTTTTGTAATTCAGAACTGTGATACAAACAAATATTTGTATAGGAGCAAAACAGATCAGAACACTTTACTTGGTGAAGTCCAAATAACAAATATTTGCAGAAAATAGATTTTCAAACATTATACACTATATAGTTTTATCAGTAAAACCACTTCAGTGGAAAATGTTGTGGTCATTTCCATGGAAAATCTGCTAATTGAAAGTGTTTTTAAACATGATTTGAGAAACATTCTTGCCCCCGCCTTGATACCAATGTTGTTAATGAACTAAGAGACAAGTCAGCCGTCTTGTGTATCCTATATATGGCTATATTTGCATTGCATAAGGAACAAACATTTAGTCTATTAAAGTAAACAAAAGTGTATGTTGTACATTACCATGCTGAACTCGTAATTGAAGGTGATCTCATATGTGATAAAGAAGAAAATGGCGGCTCTGTGAATCAACATATTTGCTCAGGATCACATAAATTGAAACCAGTTCAGGGGTCAAGAGCATTATAATTGGGTTGAGTAGAATATTTAAGTCACTAGACCTGCAGGTCGTGTAAAAATTTTATGATTTTTGGAGGTCTGGAATTGAAGAGTTGGTGCTTAACATCCTACTTCTGGAAAGTGGGAGAAGCTGCAAGACAGTGGCTTTGAATTGCATGCAATCCCCTACTTTCCCTGCCCTGGTTCAAAGCTGGTTGCAGTAAAATGTGGGGTCGTTAGAACCTTTGCGTGGAGGCAGGGCACGGGCTATTAAGTCGCAAGTGGAGCTGTGCTAAGCTCCGACCCCGAATCCTGCCAGGATATGCCCCATTCAGGCACACCTAAACCCACTACTGTCTATGAAGAATCCACAAAGTATAACTGTCAATTACACCCACTCGTGTAGACAGGCCACAGGCACCAAATGGCTACGGCATGAAATTGTCAACTTTCTAAAAGTGCAATTTTCAGAATTGCAATTTAAAATCCAAATTCACCAGGAGTTAGAATTTTTAGATGTGATTCCAGAGACATAAAAAATGAACACAATTATCTCTTCCCTTTGTAAATTACACTTATGAAATGGAATAAGGCAGCTTCAATGTTATCCTATGGGAGAGATAGGCTTTGCAGTGGTGCAAATTAATTTAAGAGTTTTTCACTACCAGGACATGTAAAACTTTAAAGTTCATGTCCAACCTTTTAAATACTTTGCATCCTGTCCTGTGGGCTGTCCAAGGCCTACCCTAGGGGTGACTTATGTATTAACAAGCATTGGCATAGCCAATAGGTCTCGCCTTTTGGATGTTATAAGTTTTTAGTTATGTTTCATATTATTGTATGTGCCTTTTGAGACGGGCAACTGCAGCGTATTTTTTTAAACACGCCCCTTGCCGGAGGCTATGGGGAGGCTCATTCCACTGGTAGGCTGAGAGAGTCGGATCAGCAAGTCTATCATCAGCTCCAGCAAAGCATGAGGCCATCTTTGATTGGAAATCATCCAAAAAGAAGCATCCACCAGGCAATATAAACATATATTTTTTTTAATTTCAGATTTCATTAGGTTCTTCACAAAATGACAAACAGTCACACTATCTACAGAAACACTGTATTAAGGCACCCGTTAAGTCTACCGAATATTTTAAAACATGTAATTTACAATAACTTCTACAAAAGAGAGGTGTGTATGATTGCAAAATATGATCAGGCTTCTATTCAAATATTTAGAAAAATAATTCTAACCATGGGGTACACATGCACAACAGTCGGAAACTCTACAAAATGATGCCCAACATGGCCGCCTAGCTCACGCTCGGGAAGCTTTCCCCTTGCCTACTATTGTTTAATCAATTAACCTTTCTACCCCGCCACTGCAGCTTATGAGCCGTATCAAATTGCAGGCTGCTGTTCCGGAGCGTTGCAGTGAGGCAGGTACGTCACAACTACAACTCCCTTCTGCCCGTCTTAATATACAGCACAACTGGCTTCATACGCCACTGGAATAGCGCAAGCTACTCTGACTGTGTAGAAAAGAACCGCAAGTTTTACTCAGGCAGTCTGAGAGCATGGGTGATTTCCAATCCCAACATCATTAATACAATTAACGCATGAATTTAACCTGATTGTTTCAGACGTTACTCTGACGTGACAACTCATAAATAATGCATGCGACAAATACACACGGTTCAGTACATCGGCCAGTTAAAATAAATAAATGAGTAAATACAACATCTATGTGTCAACTACCATTCCCTCAAGCTCTCAGACAACTGCCAACCCGTATTGAATTAGACTTGTGCAACAAAATAACTGCTAACGCCTCATTGTTGCTGATGCGAACTTATACGGAGTTATAGAAGTTTCCCAAATACGTATATATTCAATTTAAGGTTACAAACATCAATCATCTCATTTTCAGAATAACAATGTACATTTCTTGATTTGTAGGTGGCAATGACCACAAACAGGAGTTCAATGAAAGTTAAAGGAGAAGACAAAGAGATCAACTAAACTTGTGCCAAAGCGCACATTTACCATGAATAACTGTGCTCTTCTGACCCTGGACTCCTGCAGAATTTGGGCTGTGCATGTGCATGTGGCATGTGAAATGTGAAGGGAGAGTTGGGTAAAAAGAATGGCGCGATAGAGAAGCAGGGGCGAGTGAGCACGGCAGCGCGGCGAACACGAATGTGCTAATTAAAAACAGATGGTGACATGACCCCGAACAGATGGCGCCCCTGCTCGTAACCGCAAGCCCTAGGCAGTGGGCGGATACATTTCCTGGGAAAGGTGGGACATGCACCCGACTTTGCCCAATTGCTTGCTGTCTCTTTAGAAAGACGCACGCAAAGTCCAATAGAAAAAATGCTAAAAAAAAAAAACATGCACCAGCATGTGAAAAGTCCAGAGAGATTCCAAGAGGTCGGCTTGACCTAAAAAGGAAGGATTTGGCCTGGTGAAAGGTTTTTTTTGCCAGGTCGAAACTGCAGTTTAAAACTGGACACACAGGCTCTATAATAGAAGGCCTGAGACATGCTTAAAGCGCTACATAAGTGGCTGGGACAAGCTGCAGGTCCCACTACTATCATTTGATTTGCAGGCATTGGGCACATGTAGTGCACTTTACAAGGGACTTATAAGTAAATAAAATATGCCAATTGGTTATTAGCCCATGTTATTATGTTTTAAACAGAGAGCACAAGCACTTTAGCACTAGTTGGTTGTGGTAAAGTGCACAGAGTCCTGAGGCCAACAAAAACGAATTAAGCAAAACGTAGCGGGAAGAAAGCAAAACATTTGGGAAAGGTTCAGGTCCAATAGTGCTTAAAACAGGTAAAAACTATAAAGGAAGACAAGTTACATTTTAGCAATGTACAGTATTTTTTGTGACACTTTTCAGAACGTGTATCCAATGGGAGGGCATTCCTTGCTTGGGCAGTCACCACAGCGAAGGCTCTGCCTCCTATATGGGCTTTTCTAAATTTAGGGACACACATAATATAGAGAGCAGGTACAGGCGGTTTTAGATTGAATGTATCGAGTTAAGAGAGAAGTCATACAATTCCCAGTAGGGAGACTACAGAAAATGTTATGACAAACGTAAAGCCTTAAATATGAAGGGCTCGTGCATGGGTGACCAGTGTAGTTGTAAAGGTGAGAAGAAATACGGTTTTTTGTACTCCTGCCAAAAAGGAGTCCGATGGCAGTCGCATTCTGAATCAGTTGCAAATTATGTAGTAGACAGCCAGGCAATACTACAGACATTGAATTACAATAGTTCAACCTAGAAGTAATAAGAGCTTGAATTAGATTTTTCCTAGAAATATTACAACAAAGGAATTAATTTCCTTAACTTTCAACATGAAAAAACAAATAGAAGTGACCTTTTCAATATGCGCCTCAAATGTTAGTGTATCTTCAAAAATTATGCCAAGGTTCCTTGCCCTAGGGGCAGGCACAGGAAGAGGTTTAAAAGAACTGGGCACCAATATGATGTCTAAATATAAGGCTTTCCAAAGACAATGACCTGCATTTTATTTGAATTGAAGACAGATGGAACTGAAGTTTATCCAGGAGAGCACAGAGCATAAACATATTTTAAACTGGGGTTGGAGGTAACCCAGATCTCCATTAAGTATGAGGACGATCAAGTCTGAAGACAAGTAGACATTCTGAAGCCCAAGGATGTGAAAAGCACAATTAGTGGGCCATGTAGATATGGAAAAGTGTTGGGTTAAAAAAAAGAACCTTGTGGAACTCCTCACATGATGATTTTGAATGGCAAGTGGAAAGGGGCCAAAGTCATCATGGCTTGGGAATGGTCTTTAAGAAAATAAGAGACACATTAGTGGAGTGAACCTTGACACAGATGTCATCAATCAGTCTAGATGGATGTCATAGAAGTCTATGTCAAATGCTCCAGATAGGTGTAATAAAATTAGGGAGGTTTGTGTCTAGTATCCTCGTATCATTGCTGGTAGCAGTTAATACAAATTGAGTGCTAAAGTTAAGGAGAAAATCTGATTAATAGGAGCTTAATACTTGATTACCTTTAACACATCTGGACAGTTGTTGGTACAAAAGGTACAAAAAAAGTTCTACCATTTTTGCAATTAATGGCAGAAAAGAGATAGGATGAGAGTTAGACATAATAGCAGGAGCAGTAGAATTTTTCAATAGGTGAATGACAATAGCCATTTTCCAGGAGTCAGGCACAACACCAGAACTCAGTGAGCATTACAGAGCATAGAGAGAAAAGGTGCATGAGATGGTGAGGGCCGGGTGAGATTGTATTAAGCTTGCAGATACATCAGCTGGAATAACCAGGAAAAAATTTGTCTAAATTGGATAGTTGGGCAACAAAAGTTTTGGTATATGGCTGCATTAGAAGGATGCCGTTAATGCCAGAGTGGAAAGAGCTTAGAAGCTGAAATGAATCGGAAAGTTGAGAGCAGAACTACTGAGTGGGAGCTACAGACATGGCATCTGCATCAGGATGCACTATAGTGTTAGAAATAGATAAACAATCTCTATGGGTAAAATTTTGCCAATGAAATTCACTTGTCATAATGTTTAGATCCGGAACTTTGCTGGATTTTTTTATATGTACACAACTCACCTTTCTAGTTTTCTACATGGTCCCTTAACTAAGTAGAAAGCTTCTAAATAACAGTTTAGAGGTGAGGAAGGAGGTAACCCTTTCTGGTAGACCTTCCTGGGTTTTAATGGAATGGTGATATCGACTGTTTCTCTACACAGTTAATAACACGCATTGGCAAAGCCTATAGGTCTCTACTATGCGAGAGCTATAGGCTTTGGCATTGTGTTTCAAACATTATGTACACCAGTGTGGGAACTGTTCAGCAAGGCTAAAAGTTAGTGTCGTGGAGTAGATTGGAATAGAGTAGAGTGGAATAGGATAGACTACGATAGACTGGATTGGGGTAGATTGGCGTAAAGTGGAGTGGGATAGAATGGAGTGGGGTGGATTGGGGTAGATTTGAGTGGGGTGGATTAGAGTGGTGGAGTTGAGTAGATTAGCGTAGTGGACCGGAGTCGGGTAGATTGAATTGGGGTGGAGTGGGGGAGATTGAGGTAGATTGGAGTCGAGTAGAATGGGGTAGATTAGAGTGGTTAGATAGGAATAGGGCATGGGGGAAGATTAGGGAGTGGGGTAGATCGGAGTGGTGTGGAGTAGATTGGGATGGGTGGAGTAGATTGGAGTAGAGTCGATTGGAGTGGGGTAAAGTGAATTGGGGTAGCATGGAATGGGGTAGATTGGAGCAGAATGGAGTGCAGTGGATTGTGGGGTAGATTGAAGTGGGGTGGGGTAAATAGGAGTGAAGAGGAGTAGACTGGAGTGGATAGGTGTAGATTAGGGTGGAGGGAAGTAGATTGGAGTTGATTAGATTGGGGTAGGCTGGAGTGGTGCACATTGAGCGGAGTAGGATAGAGTGGTGTGAGGTAAATTCGGATGGGGTGGAGTAAACTGGGATAGGATAGATTAGATTAGGGTAGATTGGAGTGGAGTTAGGTACATTGGAGTGTGGTGGATTGGATGGGGTAGATTGGAGTTAGGTAGTTTAGCGTGGAGTGGTGTAGGGTAGATTGGAGTGGGTTAGACTGGACTGGGTATATTTGGGTGGCATGTGGTAGACTAGAGTGAAGTGGAGTGGGGTAGGCTGGAGTGTAGTAGGGTGTAGTGGAATTGGGTGGACTGGAGTAGAGTCGAGATTGGAGTGGAGTGAGAGAGAGTTGGGAGGAATGAAGTGGGGTAGATCAGGGTGGAGTGGGGTAGATTGAGTGTATTAGAATAGGGTCGATTGGAATGGAATCGGGTAGACCGGAGTGAGGTAGATTACAGAGGGATGGTTGAAGTGGGGTCACTTGGAGTGGAGTGGGGTAGAGGGGAGTGGGTTGGATTGGAGTGTGATTGAGTGTGGTGGGGTAGACTGCAGTGGGGTGGAGGAGATTGGAGTGGAGTTGATAGGGTAGACTGAAGTGGGGTTGATTGGGATGGGGTAGATTGGTGTGGGGTGGAGGAGATTTGAGTGGGATGGATTAGAGTAGACTGGGTTAGATAAGAGTGGGGTAGCATTGAGTGGATTTGGGAGATTATAGTGGGATTGAGTGGAGTGGGGTAGATTTGAGTAGAGTGGTGTAGAGTGTGGTACAGTTGAGTAGCGGGGTAGATTACAGTGGAGTGGGGTAGAGCAGAGTGGGGATAATTGTGGTACATTTGGAGTGTATTAGATTGTGGTGGAGTGGTGTAGATTGGAGTGGAATTCAATAGAGTGGAGAGGAGTTGGACAGATTATAGTGGAGTTTGGAGTGAAGTGGAGCAAATTGGAATGGTGTGGGGTAAATTGGATTGGGGTATATTTGAGTGAGGTGGAGTTGAGTCAATTAGATTAGAGTAGAGTGGACTGGGGTAGATTCGAGTGGAGTAGATTGGAGTGGGAGGAATGTGGTAGTTTGGAGTGGGGGACATTGGTATGGAGTGGGGTAGATTTGAGTGGATTACGGCAGACTAGTGTGAACTGCAGTAGACTGGGCTGGGGTAGAGTGGAGTGGGGTAGAATGGGTGGAGGGGTAGGATGGTGTGGAGTAGATTGGCATAGATTGTAATGAAGTGGTTTGGGTCGGGTAGATTGGGGTACACTGGAGTGGACTGGAGTGGAGTGGGATAGATTGGAGTGGATTGACCTGGGGTAGAGTGGAGAGGGATGGGTAGAGTGGAGAGGGATGAGTGGTGTGGATAGAGGGCCGTAAAGCACAGTGGCATGTTGTAGAGTATAGCGTTGAAGAATGGAGTAGCGTACCATAGTGTGGAAGGGGGTGGAGTGGAGTGACATAGTGGGGGTATGCATGGTGTGGTAGCACACTGCCATTACATACCACACATTTTCAATTGAAATGATCAATACATCTGCACCGAAATATGGGTTTACTACACACAAACACAAATGTGTGCAAATATCAATTAGTCTATTGATGTGTTTTGATGGTATTTAAATATTTGTTTTCGCCACACTTCAGAATTACCAAAAAAGTGCTTAATTTGTACTAGTTATGATATATCCTGCATCAGCACATTTAATTTTTTGTTGTGTGCTAGAAAAAGAAAAATCACACCATCTGCTATTACATGGATACTCAGCAAGATCCTCACATAAATTCTCTCACTTTGAAGTCAGAGAAATAAAAGTAAACTCTATCTTTGAATGCACAGCAAATGTGACAAAATAAGAACAAGATGTGAAGGCGTGTTTATAGAAAGTGAGTTTGTGGAAGAAAACAGTAAACAAGATTTGGGCAATAGGAGGGACAAACTCAAGCTGGACAGCCTAAAGCAAATACAGATAGCAAATAGAAAGCCAGAAAATGTGAGTTACAAACCACAAAACTAACAGTAAGCATTGGGCGGAATGCATTCCTAGATCAGCTTTCTGAATGTCCCCAAAATGTCTTTAGCAAACCAGACACTACTCTACAACCTAATTAGTCTCATCATCCGAATTGGGAGTAGAAGCAAAATTAACATCTTATTTCGCCAGTGACAGTAAAACTGTTCAGTCTGAGTCGATTAATACCCGCAAAACACAATCCTCTAAATGTCACATTCTGCAATTACCTTCATGCTGACCTATCACATTGTACATTTGTAGCTTGTGCAAATGCACTTAAACATTAGATTATTAAACAAGGCTCGAATATCTTCATTGTGCCTTTCCAAAAAGAGATGTGCCTGCTAATGCAAAATAAGATTGCCTGTTAGTTACAAAACCATTCATCACAAGATTTTTAATGGATAAGAGAAGATGAAAGCAATTACTGCACAGAGAATGCCTATCGTAGTAATGTTACCTGGCAAAATGAGTTTACAATCAACATGTCAGTCTCCTAAATAAATATATTAGTGTATTTCATATTTTACTACAAATATGTCAGTTCACTGGGGACATTTTAGTCAATTCTATTTATGTTGCTAGGGCTCAATACACACAAAGGTGATGTGCAGAGAACAGGAGCTTAGGTGCGTAAACACAACTCATTCTCAACATAATTTTCACAACTTCAAATAATGAATCAGAAATGGTGGAGTTCTACATAGAACAAAAGTGCATCTATAATTCGGGGAATGCTACCAGTATTGCACACCTCCGTAGTTTGTCACAATACAAAAACACGGATGTATGTCGTTACAACGCATGCTTTTTCCACACATGCCCTTACAACGCAGGTTTTACAACGCAAGTCGTTACAACGACTTGCGTTGGGGGCGCTGGATAGTGAATAGTTTAATTTACTATTCCAACTTCAGTCCCCGTGGATAGTAGGGAAGGTTTTGGATAGTAAATTAAACTATTCCCTATCCTACAGCGCCCTCCAGCGCAAGTCGTTGTTACGACTTGCGTTGTAATTCCTGCGTTGTAAAGGTACTGCGTGGAAAAAGTTTCATTGTAAAGGATGTTTCCCCAAAAACACAGGTGTTCCCTGCCACTTACGGGTGGTTTGCCATCAAAGGCATGAACTTACATTTGCTCATGTCTAAGGCAAGAGTGAGTGAGCGGGACGCGCTATTCTTTTACCAATAGCCGTGAGGGGAACGGCCTGCTGTTCATCTCCCCTGCTCCATTTCTGCCGTGGGGGGAACGGCTTTGGAGCCCTGCTGCTTGTGCCACTGTGCTGCTGTGGGGGGAGACGGCCAGGTGGAGGACACGGATTAAGCCGGACTTCAATATCCAGAGAGCCTCGCTCGGTGCAGGTGTAGCATGTCACCGGAGGGCGCCAAAGGCCCTCAAAACCACTGAGGCTCTTCAGCAACGCGGGGCAAACGGTGGGCCCATCTGCGCCAGAACGTGGCAGGGCAGGGCCACCCCATTTGGCCTCAGGAAACTTTACCCGGGTGGCTCTATCCTGACCCTGGAATCGGGCACCGTTTGTAAACAATCCCCAGAACTAACCAAGTGACGGCCTAATTATTACCACCCACTATTCCAGGGTACTTTAAGACGGTGAGAGGATCAATGTACATTGCCTCCTCAAAGCGGCAAAGGCATCGTCCTCTTTCACAAGATTGTTTCATGATTATCACTAGTTCATCGGTCTCCTTTATAGGTCCTTTTGTAGGTATCTTAATTGTCTATAAACCGTGCCCAGCCCTTCAGTATTCTCGGCCCTGTGGACCCATTACATGCACCTTGCATATTTTGCATACCTTAGCATCTAAGCACCTTCAGTCTTTTTTACTAATAGTATTTTTATCTGATCTTGGGCCTTTGGTCCAAGTGTTTGCACCCTGTACTTTGTCTATATATATCGCTTAGCACTTTAGATTTGACCTTGCTGTTGAATGGTTTTATGTGGTTGGGTACATAGCAACTTTGTGTAGTGTAGAAAACCAACTAGACCTTAGCCTGTTGAATTTGTCCAATTATATACGTCCATTTATGATGTCGAAACTAAAATTGTAAAAAAAAACCTAAAACCCCTAAACATGATGACCCCTCTCGTTTTACTATTGATTCCTATTTAGTGAGGGCGGTAAGTGCCATTAACGTAGAAATAGATAAGGCGGAGCGCCGCCTATCATTAGGTGTATGTACGGTGATAGGAGAAGTAGCCGGGCAGGATGAAGAGCTGGCCCTAAGCAATATTAATACTGCGATCCCTGATCTAGTTCCAGATCAATCTCTATCACCTGAGGCTCTATTAGTTCAATCCCATAGCGACCCACCTACACCGAAAAAGAAAAGGAGTTGTAGGAAAAGTCAATCAAAAGCGGGGCCCACTAATAAAAATTAAAAAGGGCCTCCAATTAACACTGTTGTTAAACCATTGGAGAAATCCTCTGACCCAGGGTATTTGTCTGATGAGCAAACTCATTACCTTGTAACACTTTTAACACAAAAATTAGAAGTAACTATTAAACCTCAGTATGTTAAACTAGATACACTTAATAGAGAAGTTGATAAACTGAGCAACTTAATCAGTCATATTAGTAAAGACCCTCAGGAAATTGTGAATGGGTCCCAGGTGGGACAATATGAGCTCCCTAAGCAAGGTATAAATATTGCTACAACCTCAATGAATACTTTAAACACCACTTGTACGAATAATAAGGAATCTGAGGACCGAGGTCCTAACCCTCCAGCATCTAAAACTGGTGCCAATAACATTCCAATAGGCCCCAGACACCCCGTGATAAATGCACGTATTGAGACAACTAAAACCCCTATCACGCTAAGGAAGAGCGCAGAATTGGAGGAAAGTACACGCATGTCGATCAATCTTCCACCCGAATGCTGCCCTTATGTGGCACTTTTGGTGAACGTACCCCAATTAGAGCCTGGCAAAAAGGAAACACATGACTCTTTAAAGAACAAAGTAGTGTATTGGATCAAACAAAATTGTGGTTTCTCTGCGAATCATGCCGAACAGATACTCTTGACGAGAAGAGTGAACTGGATCGTGCCCTTAAGGAAATCACTGCATGGGGACTGTGTAATCATTAATTTTAGGAACTCTAACTGGGCCAGGACCTCTTTGGAAAGAGTGGCTACATCTCCGCATAGTGTTTCCAATGTATCACTTCTTCCTTTGGGGTTCTTTTATAGACATTTAAGGCCTGCACTCAATAAAGAAGGGGGAACGGAAGCTATAAAGAATTAATACTGTTCTGTTGCCTCAGTCGTATTATGGACTACCCGCATTTAACAGATTTTTACCATTTAGTTCACTTGATACTTGATACCGTCCGTCTACCCGTCGGGAAATCTGGAGGAAACGGTTCGAAGGCCGTTGAACTGTCTGTAGACTGTGAATGTAACACGATTATGTCTGTGCCCTAACCTAAATAATACTGCCCGCATTAAACAATTTAAACAAGGAGTCAGACGCCAGTATAGGGGGGCACCACTCGGAGATAGAGGGCAATTAATAGAAGAGGCCATCGAACCACTGATACTGCCCCCGCCTTGGACCGGGAGTGGACAGTAATTTAACAAGTGACCAACCAACTGAAACTAGAGGAATCTCCTTAGCCAGTGGCTATACCATTGCCACCTGGAATATAGCTGGACTGGAAAATAAAAAGGATGCGCTGGGTTGAATGGACTTTGTTAATAAACATCATATAATCTGCCTACAGGAAACGTGGAGTACCGATCATGTACATCTTTAAGGATTTGCCTCTTATAATATACCTGCAATCCCCTCTACGTCTGGAAGAGTAAAGGGCGGGTTATTAATCCTTTTGAAAAATACTCTGCCTCTAAAAATCAAAAAGGTTATTAATTAGGGCACCACTCACAGATATTGTGGTTATACCATAAAGATGGTTGGGATGTCTTATTGATTAATTTTTATAACAACATATTTGATTCTACCCGTCATAAAATAGTCACTGAATTAGAGACAGAGGTAGATAATTTGACCGTGGCAGATAATAAAAATGTTGCTATCATCTGGGTCGGATATTTTAACATCCCAACCTGTACTCTTGCCAAGACCAAAGTCTGCGGGTTTAGTAGCAATGAAGGGGACAGCTACGGAGATTCCTTAAAGACCATCTTGGCTAAATTTGACCCTGAGGTCATGCAATGTGCGCAGGATGGATTTGGGAAGGAAATACCAACCTTTATAGGAAGAAACGCAACTAGTATTATCGACCATGTAATAGTCTCTGCTAATATTGTGCATTTATGTTCTACCCCATGGATTGATTAAATGTTTTTGAGTGACCATAACTGTATTATTCTGCCATTATCTGTGTGGGGGAACAAAAGACCAATTGAACAAACGGTTATTATTAATATTGCCCCATGCAGATCAAATGGCACAAGAATAAGGTGGAATGGTGTTAATTCATCTAAAATACTTAAACATATCATTTTAGAATGTAGCAATGAGATCTATGATAGTTTAGAAATCAAGGTTGGACCAGACAAGATACTAAGTGATTTCTGCAAAATTAATGACACTATTAACAAAATATTTACTGCATCCTCACATAGGAAATATTTGCGCAATAAGGGCTGGTTCAATCACTCCTGTACCAATTCAATGAACCAGCTGAAACGAGCACTGCCTAGTAGACCTAGGGATCAGGTGTTAATTCACAAAATAAGACTAGAATATAATCTATATTTAAAATGGAGGAAGAGGGAACTCCAAGAGGAGGCGTGGGATGACCTTGTACTTGCTGCAGATACTTCTAATAATAGATTGTTCTGGGAAACAGTCAATTCGACATTTCTAAAAAATTATACTTACCCAGAACTTTTATGCCACGTCAGTAGTGAGGAATGGGTGGAATATTTCTCTACCATTTTTAATCCATACGATTGTAACCCCGTGAGCCCTTCTAATCGAAGTAAATGGCCAGTTATCCTGCTAAACATCCCTCTAGAAGAGGTAGAGTTGGGTATTAGAAGTAGTAAAGGGGGTAAAGCACAGGGCCCGGATGGAGTACCCATAGATCTATATAAAACTGTGTTGGACTTGTGGGGCCCAACCCTTACCAGGGTTTTTAATGCGGCAGTAACTGAAGGAGCCCCTACTACTTGGGGTGAACCCATTATGATATCCATTTTTAAAAGGGGGAACAAAATCAGAAGCCAAGGATTACAGGCCGATTTCTCTTTTGAACTCATCTGTTAAGGTCATGAGTAGGGTTTTATTAGTAAGACTGAAAGAGTGGGTTGCAGAAAATGGGATATTGACGCAGGTACAATATGGTTTTAGAAAGGGGCTGGGCATGATTGAACAATGTATTAATTTGGAACTTTTAATAGGTAAATATACTTATGCTAAACAAGGAAGGCTTTTTTGTATGTTTCGCTGATCTTAGCAGTGCCTTTGTGGACATCAATATACTTTGGCAAATTCTACTTAATCTAGGAGCCCCAGAGCCCATTATTTACTTTTTAGCTCAGCTATATATGAGAAACTAATAACCAGAGTACGGTATGGCCAAAGGGGGGGAGTGTACACCTAATTTTAAAGTAAAACGTGGTATCCGCCAGGGCTGCGTCCTAGCACCTATGCTTTTTACCTTATTTATCAATGAAGTCGACGCAGTCCTCAAAACGATTTAGGCGGACGCCCCCCAAGCCGAGGGCCAGGAAGTACCTGTTCTGCTGTATGCGGACGACGCAGTGCTTTTATCCAGAACCCGGATAGGCCTTCAGCGGTTAATCAATGGGTTTGCAAATTTTATTAATGGAAGAAAGCTTGTGATTAACAAGGCTAAAACCGATACAATGGTCTGTGGCCCTAAACCAAGGGATATAAAAACCTTTTTTATAGATGGAAAGAAAATACAGAACATTGATACTTTCTGTTACTTGAAATGTCAAATGTTCGGGCTAAAATGACAAACAGTGTGTATGGGGTTTTTAGGTACGCATCTTAACTGGGGGATAGCCGCATTAAAGATATGATCGATATTTACAAAGCTAGATGCACATCAATTGAATTATACGGTGCAGGGGTTTGGGGTCACCAGGCTAGCCAAGATATGCAAATACATGAGAATTCTTTTTTAATAAAAGCTTTTATGTCTGTCTGCCTACCTCAGCATCATCTGAATTGATTCATTGTGAGGTAGGGTTTAACTATTTGTCAGATCTGATTGCACTTAGACCCCCTACTACTGTGGAGGTCAATATGGGCAAAGGAGGATACCATATTTACTAAAACTATTATTAAGGATTGCCTGTGACTGGACAATTGTCTTAAGATCCCCTGGCTTAAATATACAGCTACGGGTATATAGAGACTTATTCAATATGCCGATCCTGGAAGATCCAAATGTTGTAACGGGATTGGCTAAACAGGAGATAAAGAATATTTTATTGTACCATGGAAGGAGCATAGGCTGAGAACTGTAGAGATGCAACCCACATATCAGCTTTACCATCAGCATTTAGGGATTCAGGCGGACGCCCCCCAAGCAGAGGGCCAGGAAGTACCAGTTCTGCTGTACGCGGACGACGCAGTGCTTTTATCCAGAACCCTGATAGGCCTTCAGCGGTTAATCGATGGGTTTGCAAATTTTATTATTGGAAGATTGTAGCAGAGAAATACGACTGTTCAATAAACCCTTTTTATTGAAACGCCTGTCTACCTATTTCTGTGTAAACTCTGTAGAAACGAAGCATGCACGATTGACTGGGGTGAAACTGTTATCTACTGTTTCCACGATTCTGAGACTGTTCCGATTCTAAGAGAAACAAAGTCGTCATGTTTATGCGGTTGTCAGAAACTAATCCCTTCTTGTTCATTAGAGAAGTGTTAGACCTGACAGCCCTTTGGGTGGTCCCTCCAAATTATTATTTATTTTGTCCCCTGTTTGGCCTCTGAAATGTCCCTGTGTCCACTACACATTTTTTTTTCCCCTCTTCCTGGTGTTGACCTTAGGTCTCTGGCCGCTTCGTTAGTGTTTACATTAATGCAGCGCAGGTGCCCTAAAAAATGAGGTGAAGCAGGTACCCTCACAAAATGGTGGCTGTCAACTGTAAAAGCTTTACCTCAGTGCTTGGCCCATAGGTTAGAATCGAGGGATCTAGAACCTTCCGGCCCATTCTAGTGACCTGGGTCTAGGGGTATATAAGGTCAGAACGTGGGAGGCCATTTTGTGACATTGGAGAGCTAGCTGGAGTGCAGGCTGGGGCATCAGGGGAGTGGAACACTGAGAGGGTTGACTTCGCTCTGGGGATGCGCCCTTACTGCTGTCATCGCCCCCGCCCATAAACCTGACCCTGCATAGGCATTCTAATCCTGCCCTGGTATCTCTACAGAATAGGAGAAACTGACGCTTTCACTGAATCATATCAAGTGACTGCCGGGGCTGGTGCGGAGTCAAGAGTACTTCCCCTTTTGCCCCTCGGTAGGAAGAGGAGTTTACCAACACTGAGAAACCCCGGTAAAGAAGGAACGGTGAGCCTTTGTCACCCTCCCCAATTTCCTTTCCAAACCCACACCTGATAAGGACTGTCCCCTCACCTGGGCCGTGGAGCGCTGACCAGAAGCCACTTCTCCCTCCTTCCAGGGACGAGATTGCCAGGGACCTGTTAAGCGGTGAGGACCACCTATTCTGCGGCATCAGGGTTAGAGGTGAACGGGTGGGAGATACGTCCCCCTTTCAGATAGGGAGGAGACTGAGTTGGAGGCGCCGCTGGAGCTGCTGCTGATCGTTGAGGTGATTAGTGAGGAGGCAGTAGCATAGCCCGAGGCGTCTGAATCCCGCGCAGGCCCAGCAGAGATCTCGTCAGAGTACCAGAGGGGCGGCGCTGCGACACCGCCGCTTCCTTCCCGCGCAGGCCCAGTAGCGCGGCTCGTCGGGGAAGCCAAGGAAGGGCCTTGGGGAGTGATCGGGCTGAGGAGGAGTCAGCTGGAACGTGAAGCGGCAGTGTCTTTCCTCCCGCGCAGGCCCAGAGAGTGAGTCGGCATGGCCGGAGAGGGAGCGGACGTTAGAGGAAGAGTTGCCAGTGGTGAGGTGACATCTCAAGCTGCTTGTGTCAGCTGGGTCTGAACAATCAACTATACTGCCATAAGTAAGCCGGGATCTGGGGGCTGGTGAGGGACTTGGAACCGGGAGTCGACGCCACAGGTCCTAGTGGTTGGTCTCCCCTTATGAACCCTAATAAAACTGTCGTACTGGCCAAGGGAGCCCGATCTACCGAAGCCTAATATACTGAAAGTAGAGATTTACCAGACCTAGAGCTATCGCTGGTTTGACAGTAAAGTAAAACAGGGGCCAATGCATTGCGAGATTTCTGAACAAATGTATGAATCTGACTGAAACTCCTGTCTGCTCTTATCCTAACAGGAGGGAATAATTCTGGCACCTGCTGAGCAAGCACATAATTCAATTTACCTAAATGAGTTATACAAAGTGGTATCCAGACTGTGCTAATGCAAGGTTTCGCTAACTTGATTTGATGTAACATGTTTTTCCTGTTGAGTCCTATCTAAACAACCAAGAAACTGCCTGCAACTGCAAGTAATACGTGTAATTGTTGAATCCATTGTCTCTAGGGAACGTTGTATTGTTGAATCTTCCTTGATGCAGAAAAATTGATGGGGAAAGTGCTTGATGTATGACCCCATGATATGACTAATGGGGGTGGGGACAGGGGAGCATGACGGCCGGAAGCTAACGGCCGTGACGGAGCTCCTCCCACTTTTGTGCATGGCGTCTAACTTTCTCAGCGCGCTCGCGGCTTAGCGAGCTCCGAGGTTTGCACCGTAGGCGAGTTATCTGGAGATCCGGAGGTCTGGAGTTTGTGTACTGTGGCGGGTAACGCTTTTATTCGAGATTGTACTGCAGCACAATCTTAATCCGAGGTAAGGCGGTGATTCGGTCGGCGCGCCAGCTCCTCAGTTGTGGGGCTGAGCCTCACAGAAAGCTTTTCCTGTACGAGGTACTCAACGCTCTTTTCCTCTCGGATTTGCCTGGTTTTCTTGGAGCGGGGACCTGCTTGTATGCTGGGGGAGCCTCTATTGGACAGACGATTTTGTTAACATAAAATACAGAAAAAAAACGGCGGGTGCAGTGCTCGGAGCGTTCAGTGGTGTGTACCAGACATAAGCGTGGAAAATGTTTGCTTTTTGGCAGCTTTCCCTACGCAGTGCCTGAAAGCAAATAAAGGGTCAGGTAGGGTTGGGGTGAAAATAACGGATATTGATATTGGACACTAGAGAGGGGAAGATACCATAGGCGGATGGTGACGAGAGAGGGTGGTGCGCCCTTAGAGCCTGCCTGGGAATTGGGCGCTGTTAAGTCCTGGAGGTGTAATCTGGGGAGGCCGCAACAAAAAATAGGCAGAAGGATAACCTATTCATTGAGAACAGTAAGCCCACCCCCTGGCAAAATACAGGTTACTGGGTGCTTTTTGAGGAACTGGGGTTGTCACCACGATCCTATAAACCTCATTTTGGGGGTTTCGGCACTGTTTAGAGATATCACTCTTACTCAGCAGGATAAAGAGGGAATAGGAGACATCTGTAGCGGCATCTCAGATATTGCACCCTACGTCCCTACAGTGTCTATTTATTACTCAGGGACTTCTAACAGTGGTGGAAGAGGGGAGCATTGTATGGAGAAAAACAAATCAGGACAATACTCACCTACACCCCGGCCTCTCCCCAGATAAGTTAGATAAACCAGGGTCTGTGGTATCTAGGACTCTCCCTCCTGTTAGCAGGTATACCCTCCGCAACCGGGCTTCTAACTTAGTGCCTGGTATCTCTAGACCGTCAATCCCCCCGGTAACTCTTATCAGAGCAATCTCACAGAAAAGAAAAGTGAAGGGGAAAGGTGATCACAGTGGATCAGACACACCATCAGTAAAAGGGAAGAGCAAGAAAAAGACAAAAGGCGGGCCACCAGCTGTAGTGAGAGTAACTCCATCATTGAAATCCTATTATTCGGTTCTCTCTACTACTACATCAAGCGGGACAAAAGAGATGGCAGCGGAAAAGGCAACAGCGAGCACAGTAAATGAAGATGCAGTAGAAAATAAGGAAGAGGCTCCCCCAGAGGAGTCAGCTAATGTGAATCCCTCATTTTCATCTGTATCCACACCTATTCAGTCCTGTCCATCTCCGCAACCGTCTTTATTCTCTACAACCAATATGCCTGAAACAGTGCATCCGACTGTGGAACTCTCTAATAGCTTTTCGGCTCTGGATATCCAAGATGTAGAGCAATCGGATTAAATATCTGGGCGCAAGGAGGACGTTTCTAATAGTACCCCCCCCCGGACATTACAACATCTACACCAATTGCCCCGCAAACTCTGGCAGATATTTTATTGAGTCTAAAAGGATATAGGGAGAAAGTTTACCACTTCAGAGGCTAATCAGACAGCTATTCAGGCCTCTTTTGAGGAACTTGCCCAAAAAGTGGAAGAAGTCTCAAAAAGGACAGACACCCTAGAAGCAGAAATGCCTAAGATCAAAGAAACCCTTGCTACATCTGTAGTTAATATCGACAAATTGGTCCAGCAGAATCGGGAAATGAGAGAAGACCTCGAAGACTTGAAAATCATTTGAGAAAAAACAATTTAAAATTCCTGAATATCGGGGGGGAGGAGCTTCGTGGGCGACCAAGATGGCCGCGTAAGCTCGGAGCTCCGCGGACCCTCCGCAAATAACCTGCTGAAGATCCTGCTCCACGTTAGTGGATTCCGCTTGGTGAGAGGTCGCGGACAAGGGAACTGCTTTCCGCTTTCAAATCCGTTGCTCCTAGGCGAAGTTACGTCGAGCTGAACTTTCGTGCCAGTGATGCGCCATTGTCTCATGGGTGGCTGCTGTTCGTACCGACGCTCCGCATGATTGGAATGCGTAGTGGACATCTTTGGTCCCTGCTGGCGAAGTGCATGTAGCTGCGGAGTCGCCTGCTACCGGCCTGGTTTATTTGCTGACTTCGCCTCTGTTCTACACATCTGCTTTCCTGTCCGGGCAGCGTAGCCCTTTGTTCTCCTTGGGTCCATCATGGCCGGCAGAGGGGACCCCGACAGGTCGTCGAACAGAGGTGTTCGTAGGACGACTCAGACGCAGCTGAATAAGATTGATCGATATGCTCAGCAGCGGACCTCGCCCACTGTGGTGGCCTCTTCTAAAGACCTGCACCGTGCGGGCTCGCCTGAAGGTTCCGAGCCTACTCTGAGTGACATTATGGGGGCCATCACGGGCATTCGGTCTGAAATGCAAAAGCAACACAAGGTCCTGACTCATAAGGTGGACACTCTGGCCGTGGATCTCAACCTGATCAGGGCCGACTTGGGGAAGACCAATGATCGGGTGAAATCCCTTGATCTCAAGACCTCCAGCTTAACTACCGATGTTTCGGACCTGCAGGCGGAGGTCCGGACCCTGAGATCGGTCAACGACCAATTCTCCAGAAGGCTGGAGGATTTTGAAGGGCGTGCAAGGCGGCAGAATGTTCCCATTATTGGTATTTCGGAGGGAGCGGAGGAGGCGGCAGTGGACCTTTTTGTGGAGGACCTGGTACAGACACATCTCGCACCATCTGGCCTGAGTAACTTCTTTTCTGTGGAACGTGCCCATCGGATACCTGGCGGCCCTCCGAAGTCGGGTGTTGCGCCTAGACCCATCATTGCCCGGCTCTTCAACTTTAGAGCCCGAGATGTGATCCTTCAAGCCTCCAGGAGACATGGGCCGCTCAAATTTCAGAACTCTGAGGTGCACTTTTACCTGGACTTCACCAGGGCCGTTCAGAGACAACGTCAGAGCTTTGCAGGGGTGAAACGGCGCCTAAGAGACATGGGTTTTAAATACTCTATGCTGTTCCCTGCTAAACTGCGGACTGAATACGAGGGCCGAGCTATGTTCTTCGATGTGCCAGAGAATGCGAGTGATTGGCTGGACACTTTGCCACAACGCCGGGAAGAACACGACGAACATTCCGGTGGCGCAACTGGTGGTTCTGATCTCTAGGACTAGGTTCTGCTGTGCTGATTATGGCGGTTGGTGTCCCTGATGTCTGTGACTGCCAATACCAATGCTGTTCCGAATTTGATGGTTCTCCTGTTTTTACATGGAGGGTGGCGGGAGGGGTTTGCAGAGATTCCTTACTCCTCTAGGGTCTTTTTGTAGATTAGTTTATGTGGCGACAGGCACACTGCTGGTTGGGGGGTCTTCTTAGTCTGCTGCAGGGGTGCAGGGTGGGGGGTGGTGGTGGGGAAGTTTGTTTGTTTATTCTTTCTTCTCTCTGTCTATCTCTTAGGCAATGGGATGTATATACTGTTCAGTTTCATTTGTTGTTGAGGCTTGCTGGGGTTGGGTGGGGCCAGGGTCACGATGATGGGGGCTAGAAAACTACGAGTTCTCAGTTGGAATGTTAACGGGTTGGGTGACCGTATCAAGAGAGGGGTTGTGATTCAATTGATTAAACGTCATATGCCTGATGTCGTCCTCCTCCAGGAGACGCATCTGACTGGAAACACGTGTAAAGCGCTTAACCGTAAAGGGTACAAAATGGTGGCTCATTCGGGGTTCTCCTCGGGATCTCGGGGGGCGGGTGTTCTTGTTCGTATGTCCCTTCCGCTTGAGATCGACGTCACTGTGATTGATGAGAGGGGGCGGTACGCCGCTGTGGCGGGTCGATGGGAGGGGCGGGCCCTGACATTACTTTCAGTTTACGTCCCCCCGGGCCTACAATCTAGCACTTTCCAGGACCTTGGTGGCGCCATTTTGAATCTACCTGCTGGATTGCTGATAGTGGGGGGTGATTTCAACTCGGTTTGCTCCGGCCCCTTGGACCGCCATCCGCCTAGAGACCTCCGTGGCTCCCAACTGTGGCTGCCATCCTTCCTCGAGACATTAGGGCTAGTAGATAGCTGGCGGCTTTTGCATCCCACGCTATGTCATTACTCCTTCCACTCTGGCGCCCATGGTAGTCTTTCTAGGATCGACTACGTTCTTACATTGGCTGCACATGCGCCTGCTGTCTCTGAGGCTCGTTTTCTGGCACGGGGTATTTCTGATCATTCCCCGCTGTGGGTCTCTTTTGACTTTGACATTGTCATGTCGGACCGACCGGCGGTTGTTAACCCGTGGTATTTCCGTAATCCCAAGACTCGTAATCTCCTAGCCAAGGCCATCGATCTCTATTTTACTGAAAATGAGGGATCGGTTGCGTCGGCCGCAACTTTATGGGAGGCGTTTAAGACAGTTTTGAGGGGAGAGGCTTTTGCTCTTATAGCGGAGGCCCGTAGAGTCAGGGATGCTGATTTAGTACGCATTGAGGAGGAGATCATGGAGCTTGACTCCCAGTTGGAGGCTGAGCCCGATCCCGCTCTCCTGCACGACCTCTCCCTCAAACAGTCGGAATACCGTGACCTTGCTACAAACGCTGCTCTTGTCTTAGCTAAAGAACAGCAGGGTCGGATATACGACGTCAGCGATAAGGCCGGGAAGTTGCTGGCCTGGCAGGACAGGAGAGAGATGGCTAGCCGTGTTGTACCCGAGATAGTGGGGGAGGACGGAGTTGTCGTCACTGATCCAAGTGCCATTGCTGAGTCCTTCGCTGACTACTTTCGAGGCGTCTATACCTCTGTTTCGGACCGGTCTGGGACCGATTCGACAGTGTTTCTTTTGGCCGTCGATCTCCCGTGCCTTTCGGACGAGGAGCGCGAAGATCTGGACAGGGACGTCTCTGTGGATGAGGTCGCACTTGCGATCCGCTCACTGCGATCGGGCAAGGCACCTGGTCCCAATGGTATCCCAGTTGAGCTATATAAGATCAGGCCGGATGTGGTTTTCCCACACCTGCGTAACATGTTCCTAGAAGCGCGGGAGAATGGCCTACTTCCCCTTGACCAGAGGTTGGCCACTATTGTAGTCATCCATAAGGAAGGGAAGCCGAGAGATTTGTGTCGGTCCTACCGCCCCATTTCTCTTCTGAATGCTGAGCCTAAGATTCTCGCCAAGATACTCGCTAATCGACTGGTTGGTGTTATCGGCGACTTAGTGCATCCGTACCAGTCGGGCTTTATTCCACACCGCAACACTGCCCTTAACTTGCGTAGACTCCACGGTGCCCTGGCCAGGGCCCACACCCTTGAGGAGCCGGCAGTCCTTGCATCCTTGGATGCCACAATGGCTTTTGACTCTCTCGAGTGGAGTTACCTTTGGGCGGTGTTGGCGAAGCTCGGTTTTGGCCCGGTGTTTGTGGGATGGGTGAAGCTTTTATATGCTGACCCACTGGCCAACGTTGCCGTCAATGGCCGCATCTCGGCGACTTTTGCCCTTCACAGGGGCACCAGGCAGGGTTGCCCCTTGTCGCCTCTTTTGATTGCGCACGCTCTTGAGCCGCTTGCGGCCCTGTTGCGTACACCCCCGGATCTGCATGGTATTAGCTGGGCCCCTGGCTTCGAGGACAGAGTCTCTCTTTATGCGGATGATATTCTGCTTTACCTCACTTCCCCTTGCAAGTCACTTATTGTGGCGTGTGATGTACTTAGACTTTTTGGCCGGTATTCTGGCCTTGTTATTAACTGGGCCAAGTCTTCCCTCTATGTACTGAAAGGGGACACACCGCGCTTCCCTAGAGGCTGCAGCATCCAGGTGGCCAGCCAGGGCTTTAGATACTTGGGAATTTATATCTCTGGTAATGCGAAGGCGCGCTATGAACACAATTTGCTTCCCCCTCTTCTCCGCCTTCGGCGAGACGTGGAGGGTTGGCGCAAACTACCGCTTTCCATGCGCCTGCGCGCGGCATTGTTTAAGATGATGTCTTTGCCCAGGTTTCTGTACGCCCTGCAGAACACCCAAGATCCGGTCCCTGCCCGATACTTCCGAGAGATTGAAGGCCTTCAACGTGCCCTGCTCTGGGACGGCCGACCCCGCGTCGCTATCACGAAGCTTACGCTTCCGTGGTACGACGGGGGTATAGCACTACCAGACGTGCGTAGATACTACTGGGCCTCCCAATTGGCGGCTATCAATCACGGTTTCTATGGTCCCGAAACTAACCCTGGATACGCGATGGATAAGTGGCTCTTGAGTGGCGGCAATTATTACAGGGCACTGTATTCCAGGTCTCTGGACAGGCGGATGTCGGGCCCAACGAGAACTGCGGTCCATATTTGGAGGGCAATCACCAAGGCGCAGGGCTGGCAAGGCAGGCTGACTAGATTCACCCCATTGTACGATTCAGACATTTTGGGCAAGTTATGGCACACCAAGGGGTTTGATAAGTGGGACCTCATAGGTATCTCCAGGGTGGACGATATGATATCGAAAGGTGAGATCAAGCCCTTCTCCCAGCTGCAGGCTGAATATCAGCTGGGTAACTCAGAGTCTTTCCGATATGCCCAGTTGCGACACGCATTGCTTTCTGCTAAACCAGATGAGGGGGCGATTCCAGAAAGCTCCCCGTTGGAAGACAGGGTGTTGGATGGCCATATGCCCGACAGTGCCATCTCACTGTCTTATAGGAAACTTATTAATGTTCGCGCTGACCTCCTCCTGGGTGTGCGGGATCAGTGGGTGCATTACGGATTGGTAATCGACGATGAGGATTGGCAGAGTGCAGTTTCTTCCCCTAAGGAGGTCGCCATTTCCTCTCGTCTCCGGCTGGTGCAGCTCAAAATCCTGCATAGGGTGTACGTGACTGGCCCCCGGCTTGTGCATATGGGCTACTCGGTTGATGGGCTTTGTCGCCGCGGCTGCGGTGCCCTTGCCACTTTTATGCACATTCTTTGGGAATGCCCCGCCATAGCCTCCTACTGGAGACGTGTGCATCTGATTATGGATGAAGTGACTGGGGTGGTGGCGACTGCGGAAGCTAGGAGATGCCTCCTAAACATTTGGGGACCAACGGACCACAATGTGACTCAGACGCAGTGGGTGACCCTTGGCAACATGGTGGCCAAACGCGATATCGCACAGAAGTGGGGGGCTTCGGTGGCTCCCATGGTGGTGCAATGGAAAGCCAACATGGATTGGTGTATGTTCAGGTAAAAAACGGTCTATGTTGCCAGGGGTAAGCCCAAAAAGTGGTTGAATGTGTGGGGGGCCTGGAATGCTTATAGGGGAGATATTTGTGTGCCCTCGGAACCTGTCACGTTGGAGGAACATCTGTCGCCATAGCCTGTGACACCAACTGTGACACGCTGTAATATTGTATCCTGTTTTCTCTTCTCCCCCCCCCCTATCCTGATCTATTCTCCTGTATCCGTGATTGTGTTCCCACTGTTCCCCCTTACCCCACTGCCAACGCTTCACTGTTTTCTCCTACCCCATTGCCACTCTCTATGCGCCCTTCTGGCGTCTTTATCTTTTTCTTTCTCTATGTTCCTTTATGAAACAAAATAATAAAATCAACCTTCATTGTACTGTGACATTGATTCTTGTGCTATTGCTCTCCTGCTTATATGCTGCCTTGCCTCTGGGATGTCAGGCTGAATAGCTGTGTGCACTTTTACAAATAAAGGTTTTAAATATTAAAAAAAAAAAAAAATTCCTGAATATCCCCGAGGACCTTGAAGGGAAGGATATCAAGGCATTTATTGTCGCAGTGCTTAAAACTACAATATTAAAAGATTCCTCCGACTCTGATCAAGAACTAATGGCTGACATCCAGAGAGTCCACTGTGATCCTTTGAGGCGAAATACAGCGAAAGAGCGTCCAAGAAAGATCTTGGTCAATTTTCTTACATATGCTATCAAAGAGAGGATTTTGTCGTTGGCTCTCAAAACAGGCTCTATAAAATCAGTGTCCTTTTCTACACCTTTTTCCTTTACAATCCGCTCTGATATATCACACATTACAGCATCAAGGCAATGGGAAATGGGTAAGAGAATGACAATATTTAATTCTTTGGGGGCACGTGCTCAACTGAAATTTCCTGCTTCACTTCGGGGGATGTGGAACAACCACATGCATATCATCCGACATGTGGAGGAAGCAGACTGTCTGATCAAAAAAATAAGAACAGATAATAAAAGGGCCAAGTGGAGAAGAGTGGGAGCTAGTCGGGACCGTAGGAAAGGGGCGAAAGACATAGATAGTGTAACACGGGAGAGAATTCAGTTGGGCAATTAATTGTTAGATCTGAAGTATGTTACACACCCATTCCAGGTAACAATCCATATGGAAAATTTGATCATTTATAATTTGTTTTTTCTTTACACATTTTTTATCAAACATGCACTGGGTGGGGGGAGGATCCGTCTAAGAGCGGAATGCTCAGAAAAGAAAGGAGGGTTCCCCAGGGGGGTAGAGAGGGTTTGGGGGGGAAAAAGGGGGGTATGGGGAGGGTGCAGAGGGAAAAAAGAAAAAAAAATATCCTCGTTTTATAGACACTCACAAAGACTCCAAACTAAACAATACTGCGTAGATGGTTACATCGCTATTAAGGCAGGGGGGAGGAGAGGCGAATCTTTCTATGACTCATAACAATATGGATTTTATAATCTGGAATGTTAACGGCCTTCGCTGTATAAGGAGACGCTGGGTGATTTTAAAATATCTTGAGCAGTCTACTGCGAAAATAGTCTTGCTGCAGGAAACCCATTTGAGTTTTGGTGAGAGTAAAGAGGTCTTTGGGAAACTTGAATGGATTGGAGCCTTCTGTTGTTCTGAGCAGTCGACACTAAATAAGGGTGTAGCAATTTTAATCAAGGCTAAGATCAGTCAGGGAGATGGGTTCAAGCGCAAGTTGACGTAAGTGGAAATGCCATGACTATTGTCTCTTATTATGGGCCAAATGTAGATGACCCAGCTAGCCTGCAGAAGGTACAGCTCAATCTTGCCGAAGTGCGTTCCTCTATGATTATAGGGGGTGATTTTAATATACTTCTTGATCCATCGCAAGACCGCTCTAATTACCATCGGGCAGTCACCACTCCGAGATCTCGCCGTGCCATGACGAATTTGATACATGATCTAGGCCTAATTGATATCTGGAGAGCCAAGAATGTCCTGGAGTCGGGTTTTACATACTTTAGTAAAAAGCATGGGCATGCATCAAGACTGGACTACATTTTGATGGATAGAGTCTGTTTAGAGCCCTTGCTAGATATTAAAATCTTACCCAGTATTCTGTCCGACCATGCCCCTATTTCCTTTTCAATCAATATGGGGAAAGCTAGGATTTCAACTAGTCATAGATGGACCCTAAAAAGGACAGCACTAAATGATCAGTATATAGTTACAGCGATTGGCGTCTCCTCTAATAACTATTTTTTGGATAACACAGGGTCTGCCCCATTTGAATTTGTCTGGGACGCCTATAAGGCTCATATTCGAGGGCAGTTTCTCAGCCTAACTAGCCTTAGCAATAAAAAAGAGGCAGCTAAATTTAGGACAACAGAAGAGAAAATCTCATCTTTGGAGGCGCTGAGATTAGGCGCCCAATATGATGCATTGGCACAAGTTTTGGCTGAAATAGAATGTCTACGCCTAGAATATCGAGGTTTATTAGATCAAAAAGTCAAGGCCCAGTGGGCTGCATATTCAATGGAAAATTATGAGTTTGGAGAGAGGGCCGGTGCAGTATTGGCTGGAAAAATAAGAGCAGACCGGGTCAGAAACAACGTCAATAAGCTAATAATTGATGGCCAGGGAACTATATCCTATATTCAGGAAGATATGGAAAAAAAAATGTTCTCTCTTTTCGAATTTATATCAAGAAGAGGCCTCTCCAGATTCCACCACGACTCAACAGTGGTTGGAAAGTAAGGCTCTCGTAGGCCTAACAGAGGATGGCCGCAATATGCTTAATAGTCGCTTTACAGAAGAACAGATAAAACTGTGTATAAAAAAAATCAAAAATAATAAGGCAGCAGGGCCCGACGCCCTTCCCGGCGAAATTTATAAAACGCTTCAGGATCTTTTGGTACCAAAACTTTCGGAATTATTTAATTATATATATAGCGCTCAGGGTAGAATTCCGCCCTCTTGGAAAGAGTCTACCATTGTGTTAATTTTAAAACCAGGGAAGGATCCCCTTTGGGCGGACTCTTACAGACCAATCTCCCTTCTGAACGCAGACTATAAGATCTTTACTAGTGTTTTGGCAGTGAGATTGGCCAAACTGGTCCCGTTTTTGATCAACCCGAACCAGAAGGGTTTCATCCCGGGGAGATACATCCACGAGTTAACCTTACAGTTGATCAGTAATATTGATCTTGCCGTGACGCGGTCGGAGCCTCTAGCGGTGGCAGCCTATGACGCGGCGAAGGCTTTCGACCGTGTCAATTGGGGTTTTCTCTGGGATGTCCTTACTATCATGGGGTTTGGAGAGACCTTTATTCAAACTATAAGAGGATGCTATGAGGGTGCTTCGGCTGCAATTTTACTGAACGGCTCTTTATCATCACGCTTCGATATTAGGAGGGGTACAAGGCAGGGGTGCCCCATCTCACCCCTCTTATTCGATCTCTATATCGAACCTTTGGCACAAGCATTGAGGCTAGACGATCAAATTACACCTTTTAGAATAAAGGAATACTGCGTCCAGTTGGCATTATATGCAGACGACCTACTGGTTTATACTAGTAACCCAGTAGAGGTTTTCCCCAGAGTCGAGGAGATTATGGCGGACTATGGTCAATACTCCGGTTATTTAATCAACAATACAAAAACAGAAATAATGTGCTGGGGTGTCGACCAGTTGGAGAAAGCAAAAAGCAGCCAGTTCAGGTATTTAGGCATATTAATTACACCTGATCTTAATAATATAGCGAAAATAAATCTGAAAAAGGTGGCTAAAGATATTGACCATCTATTTTCTAGATGGCAAAACCTTCCCTTAACAATATATGGGCGCGTTAATTTGGTCAAAATGGTTATTTTGCCCAAAATAACCTATCTATTTAACGCGATTCCCTTAACATTCCATGATAAAATCTTAAGGAAGATCCAGGGGAAGGTAGGTAGTTTTAACTGGGCAAAAAAGAACGCCCGGATGTCCTGGAAAAAAATGAAAAGAAGACTGATAAAGGGGGGGTTGGCACTCCCGGACATTGTGTGGTATGCCTTTGCTTTCCAGCTAAAAAATGTCTGAACCCTTTTAAGTAGTCCAGACAACTCTCATTGGGGGCAGATTTTGAATATGATGTTAGATAAGGAAGGGGGTGGCCCTGGATTTTTGTATAAATTTGGCACGCCAAGATTTTACAAAAAGGTTCGCCTAAAGGTATTGAAATCGGCCTTTATTCTTTGGAACATAGTTAAGGGGTATTGTGGTATAAAATATTATTCAGATTTTGCCCCTATATGGTACTCCCCGGGTACTCCGCAATTTCTCCAGGATAGCCTATCTCTATCAGTCAGGAGAGTGGGAATAACAATCTGGTCTGACTTAATATCATCAGAGGGGGTACATCCTTGGGAGGTGTTGCGGTCTAGGATTGGGGACTCCCTTTCAAAATTTAAATATATTCAACTCTGTTCATGGTATTCCTATGAGAAAAACAACATAGGTGGAAACTGGGACATCGAGTTTGCACTTTTGGCCCCAACTCATAGGAAGTAAGAAGAGGGATTTTTGTATAGGAAGCTGATTGAGGCAGATGAAATTCGAGCTCCACCATTACACCATGTATGGAGACTTTCTGTCCTGGAGGTCCCTTCAGCTGATCTGTATAATCTCTCCCTTCAATATCTATATAGATTTGTTAAATCTGCTTCCATTAAAAAGAATCACTACTATGTCATAAATAGGCTTTATTACACCCCTAAAAAAATCGCAAAATTTGTCAACCCACCCCCTGTATGCCCCAGATGTGACATGCCAGAGGCCGATGATATCCATGTCTTTTATGAGTGCCCTATGATCGGCTCTTTTTGGGCCACTATTGAGAGGACACTGGAGAGTGTCTTTAAGATGAAACTTAGTTTCAACGTTGCAAGGGTTTTTTTTTGGTTTGGACACTGATCTCACAAATGGGTTATGGGAGACACAGGTGGCTTTATTTTTTACGCTTATTTTAATTGCACGTAGGGAAATATGTAAAGTCTGGAAGGAGATCACCCCTCCCCTACACGAAAAATGGCTTCAATCTGTACTAAGAATAGCACGTTTAGATACTAGTACAGCACACAATAGGAACAGCGCTGTCTGGCAACCTCTGATGGAATGGGCCAAGGAAATGAGCCTGGTAAGAAACCCGAAATTGTCCAATGATTACTCCTGGCCCCGGAATAAAGGGGTAGCCGAGTCGGCTCTGGGTACAGCAAGAACTTCAACCCGGGGCGCCCAGGATGGACAGTGGATTGCGAGTGTTCATTTGTACGTGCCAAGGTGAGATGAGGACAAAAAAAAAAAAAGATATGACTAACGGAATCAGATAACTTAAAGAACTTTTATAAAGCAAACCATATTTTTCTAATCTGGTGTAGTGTCATTTTTAGTGGATGGACGCTGGGTTGCTGTGAAGGATGTGACGCAATCATAACACAAGTTGCCTTTGGGAATAGTCATTACCACTCTGTGCCAGGCTACCCTATGTGGACTGGTAACCCAGGTCCAACAAGAAGGTTCTAGTGATCTCGGAGTTAGCTGGCACACACAAGTAATTAAGTTTAATGTACTCAATAGAGGCATGCTGACCTCAGTCCTGTGCCACAACTATAGTGTATATTATTCCAATGCAGAGAGCCTATCAGGGATATAGGAACTACCCTAAAAACTAAGGGTAAAATGTAACGGTAATTCTTTAAATGTTGAAAGCTGCTCTGTGCCTGCCCCCGTTGCTAAAATAACCTGTTCTTCTAGCAGTGGATTTTTATATAGCTTTGAGAAGTGTGATATCCAATTGGGTTCTGCGATAGCGATCTATATGGTAGCTTTGTTGCTCTCACCCAAAAACAGAGCATTAACCGCGTTCCAGAAGGCAGAGGGATGGCGGTTGGTCAAAGCATCATGTAAGGCTTGCCAGGCTTCCTCTTTTAAGGCGCTCTTTCTAGCCTTACTTGCCCTCTTATATTTGTTTCTAGCCTTCCTAATGTTTTCCTGATTTTTCACTGTAGCATGAATAGTATTTTTAAGGTTAGAATAAGCCTTTGTGCAATTATTATCGAACCACCCTCGTTCGTGTTTTCTGGTCTTACTTGCTTTTACATTTAGTGTATCTTTGACAACATTTTAGATAGCAGAAAAGTTTTTTACTATTTCCAGATTTGACGACCTCTCGTTTAAGCAAATTAGGAACATTTCTTTTTTTTTTTATATGTTATTGCTCCACAGTAAAGTACTCAAACAATACAGCTTATAGCAATGACACATTTTCATACTTGGTCAACAAAATACTGAAACCAATCTTCTTTTTTTTTTTACACCCTTAACAGAAAATAGGCTAAATTCTAAATTAAACAAATTATACATTTTAGCCCGCCATACTTCTAATGGAGGGGGTTCAATTTGAAGCCACTTAGAAGCAATACACAATCGAGCGACGGTCATTGCTACAAAAATCAAATAGCGATATTTATACAATGAAGTACCTTTATCAAGTTACAACCCCATCTCTAATAACATTATCGCATGTTTAATCCTCAACGGGCTGTCAATAATTGTACTCATCATACTCCATAATGATTCTGGACAAGTTGCGGCAGCTAAAGAAAAACATATAAACTACCAGCATTATCTGCCTGGCAGTGAAAACATTTCCCATCATAAACTCCCCCCCACTTAAACATACGAGCAGGGGTGTAATACAAATCAAACACGGTCTTAAAGAATTGCACTTTCAAATTACCAGACATTAACACAACCCTAGATCTAGCATTGGCCTCCTCAATATATATGTTCTGTTCTCGCAAAACCTTGGACCATTTGGTATTATATTTCTCTAAATCATCTGATCTATAAGATAGCATTAACTTATACAACATCCCTATTTTTTCCTGCCAACTTACCACCTCTAAAAGAGGATTAGGTGCAAGCTTAACTTCCTTACGGGATAAATAATCCCGGATTTGAAGAAATTAAAAAAATTGAAGATTGGATAAATTATATAATCTCCCTAATTCTTCAAAAGACATAAGTCCCTCCCTTGCAAAAAAAATCCCCTTATATACTAATACCTTTATTTCTCCAAACTTGGGCTACATTATCCCAAGAAATAGGAGGGAGAACCTTTTCAGCGTTCGTGGGTGTGTAGTAAGATAATTTCTCCAATACACAAAGTTTCCGTATTCGTTTCCGTACTTTGAAGGAGCCTTCCAAGACTTTAAATCTTGTTCTCTTAAAATAGCTTCCATCAATTTCTTTAAATAAGCATTGTCGAGCCTCAGATCTCAAAAATCGAAGGGGTCTCTGCTATATTAGCCATTCCTTCCCCAGTCAATAAAATCCACATTTTTAACAAAAAACATACATAAAAATATAAAGCAAAGTCCGGTGTAGCAAGACCACCTCTCTCCACAGAAAGGGTCATAAACCTACTAGCTCGTCTTGGTTTACCAGGGGCCCAGAGAAGTCTTGTGCATACAGTTTGAAGATGTTGTAGCTGAGCTCCTGAAATTTCCAAAGGAATTGATCTAAACATATATAGAGCTTTAGGTAAAATGTTAATTTTGACAATGTTACTTCAATTAAAGTAAAATGTAACCGTGCCCATTTATCAAGCCAGTCTTTAACACTCTTTATCAGCGCATTCCAATTAGCATTGACCACCTCTGACATTAAGGCTCTAATTTTAATACCTAAATAAGTCACCTCTTTTAGCACTCTTTTATCCTGCAAGACAATACTATCGGAACAAAGCATCTGTGTTTTTGTCACATTGAGTTTATAGCCAGATACCTGGCCGAACGATATTGCGAATAGCTCAATCTCTTGGAGTGCAAGCATTGGATCAGCCAAAGTCACTGCGATGTCATCCGCATATGCAAATACAGAAAAAGGGATATCATTTACATAAAAAGGCTTAATACGAGGATTATTGGCTAACTGTTCAGCAAAAGAATTAATGTACAAAGCAAACAAAAGTGGAGAACAGGGGCAAACTTGCCTGGTACCTCTAGGAATTTTAACAGCATCTGATAATAGCCCCATAGCAGTAATTCTACCAATCGGTTCAGGATATAATACCTGTAGGGCAGTCAGAAATCCCTGTCCAAAACCAATACCACGCATCAATTGCCATAAATACCCCCACTCCACCCGGACGAATGCTTTCTCTGCATCCAATCAAATTAATCCTAAATCAAATTTTTCCGTATGAGCAACATCAAACAATGTAATTACTTTATTTACATGGGTAGTAGTCCCCACGACAAGGTATAAACCCATGTTGGTTTACAGACACTAACAAGCTAATAACCTAGGATAAACGATTTGCCAGTATCTTGGAGTATATTTTACTGTCACACTTCAGTAAAGAAATCGGGTGGTATGATCCAACCAGCTCCGGGTCTTTGCCCTTCTTACAAAACACCACTATAGTAGCTTCAGCCCATGACTTAGGGAGCCCTTCTGGGCAGCTTGAAGCATATTCAACATTTCATCCTTTAAATAATGAAAAAAAAGTTTGTAAACCTCGGTCTGGATCTTGTCAGGACCAGAAACTTTTCCAACTGCAAGATCTTTTATTGCCACTTCTAGCTCGGACATTGTGATTGTGCTTTCCAATTGTTCTGCTACTAAGGGATCTAGGATGCAAATGCTACTTACCAGTATGCATCTGTTCTTGGCATGTAGGGCTGCTGACATTCATATCTGTGCATAGATCGCCGCCTAGTGTTGGGTCCGGATGATTGCACATTGTTGTCCTGGAAGAGTCTTCGAAGTATCACGAGATAGGTGGCTCCTCCCCTGGACTACAGTGCGCATGGGCATCGCCTCCATCCCCAGATTGTTTTTAGCCATTGGCAGAGATGGAGTGAAGTATGTGAGTGATGCCCATGCTATGAGCATATGTATATATATATATATATATGAATACTGCTGCTACAGGCGCCGGGGAGGAGGGTGGGCGATATGAATGTCAGCAGCCCTACATGCCAAGAACAGATGCATACTGGTAAGTAGCATTTGCAGTTCGAGGCATGTGGGCTGCTGAATTCATATCTGTGCATAGAATACATAGCAGTCCCTCCATTAGCCGCGGCCGCCCGTGCCAGCTGCAGCAGTCTGAAAAAGTGTTTTGAGAACAGCCTGCCCAACAGCTGCCTGCTGTTTGGAGTGCACGTCTACACAGTAATGTTTAGTGAAAGTATGTGTGGTAGTCCATGTGGCTGCTCTACAAATATCTTCTAAGGGAATGTTACCTAGGAAAGCCATAGAGGCCCCCAACTTTCTGGTGGAGTGGGCTCTTGGTGGAATTGTGAGAGTGCGTTTAGCCTTAGCGTAACAGATCTGAATGCATTTCACGATCCACCTAGCGATCCCAGCTTTGGAGATAGCGTTTCCCTTGTGGTGTGAGGCAAAAGCAACGAAAAGTTGCTTGGTCTTACGAAAATCTTTTGTCCTGTCAACGTAGTACATCAAGGCTCTTTTAACGTCAAGGGTGTGGAGCATCCGCTCCGCCAGCGATTCTGGGTTTTGAAAAAACACTGGCAACTCAATGGTCTGGTTCATGTGGAATTGAGATACAACCTTGGGTAAGAATTTAGGGTTAGTGCGGAGTACCACCCTGTTAGCGTGTACTTGGAAGAAAGGTTCCTGGATGGTGAGCGCCTGCAACTCGCTAACCCTCCGTAGCGATGTAATTGCTACTAAGAAAGCAACCTTCCAAGTCAGAAACTGAAGCTCACAAGAGTGCAGTGGCTCAAAGGGAGGACCCATCAGCCTTGTAAGAACCACATTGAGGTTCCATTCCGGAGCTGGTGGTGTCCGTGGTGGAATGACTCTTTTGAGTCCTTCCAGAAAAGCCTTGATAGCAGGGACCTTAAAAAGTGATAGGTGTTGCCTATTCTGGAGGTATGCTGCCATTGCAGACAAGTGAATGCGGATGGAAGAGTACGCCAAATTGCATTGGTACAGGTGGAACAGGTAACAAATGATGTTCTGAATGGATGCATCCAGCGGGTCAATATCGTGGTTTACACAGTAAACGACAAACCTTTTCCATTTAGCCGCATAACAAGCTCTAGTAGTGGGCTTCCTTGCCTCCCGAATGATGTCCATGCAATTGGGGGGGGAAGGTTGAGGTAGCCAAACTCTAGGACTTCAGGAGCCAGATCGCCAGGTTGAGCTGTTGCGGATCTGGGTGCTGAATGTCGCCATGGCTCTGCGTCAGAAGGCTGGGCGTGAGATGAAGCCTTTAATGCGGTACCACGGAGAGTTCCAGAAACGTGGTGTACCATGGTTGGCGAGCCCACGTTGGAGCAACCAGGATGAGAGTCATCGAGTGCTGCCTGAGTTTGCGTGCCACCAGCGGAATCAGAGGTGCTGGGGGAAAAGCGTACGCAAATCTGCCTGACCAGTTCATCCACATCGCATTGCCCTGCGATTGCGGGTGTGGGAACCTGGCGGCGAAGCTTTGGCATTTTGCGTTCTCCTTTGTGGCGAACAGGTCTATCTCTGGATGACCCCACCTTTGGAAGTACGGTTGGAGTACAGATGGATGTATCTCCCACTCGTGCATTTGGTGGCTGTGCCTGCTGAGCAGGTCCGCCATCTGGTTGTCCTTGCCCGGGAGATGCTCTGCCATGAGGAAGATGTTCCTCTGAATGGCCCACTTCCACATGCTCTGAGCCAGATGAGACAGCTGCGGAGAGTGTGTGCCCCCCTGCTTCTGAATGTAGTACATGGCCGTCATGTTGTCCGTCCGGATCAACACGACCTTGTTGCACAGATGTACTTTGAAGGCCTTCAAGGCCATGAAGATTGCCATCAGTTCCAGAACCTTGATGTGCATCTTCCTTTGCTGTAGTGTCCATAGTCCCTGCACTGTGTAGTGGAGTACATGCGCTCCCCATCCCTGGAGAGAAGCGTCCGTTGTCAGGATAATCTGTGGCACAGGCTCCTGGAACGGTCGGCCCTTGCAAAGGTTTTGTGGATTCCACCAATGCAGAGAGTTGTATGCCCGACCGCTCACCAACACTAGGTCTGTCAGTTGCCCATGAGCCTGAGTCCACTGACGTGCTAGGCACTCCTGAAGCGGACGCATATGTAGTCTCGCGTGCGGGACGATGGAGATGCAGGAGGCCATCATGCCTATCAACTGCATGAACACTTTCGCTGGAAGCGAGTGCTGAGGTCTGAATCGTTGGATCAGCGTTTGGATACTGGCGATTCTCACTGAATTCTGCTGCGCAGTGGCTGCCAGAGTGTCTATCGTCGCGCCCAGATACTGCCGTATATGGGCGGGCTGGAGATGGGATTTTGGGTAGTTCAGCGAGAATCCCAGATCGTGCAGGAGCTGAATTGTGCGGGACACGTGTTCCGCGCACTGCTGTTCTGTCTTTGCCTGAATGAGCCAGTCGTCCAGATAGGGATAGACGTGGACGTTCTGGCGTCTTAGATGCGCTGCCACAGTCGCCAGGCACTTTGTAAAGACCCTTGGCGCTGTGGTGACCCCGAAAGGCAGAACCCTGAACTGGTAGTGCTGGTCTTGAATCGTGAATCTGAGGTACTTCCTGTGGGAAGGATGCAGGGGGATATGAAAATACGCATCCTTTAGATCTAGCATAGCCAGGAAGTCCCCCTGTCGAAGCAGGGGGAGGACCTGCTGCAACGTGAGCATATGGAAGTGCTCCGATAGAATGTACCAGTTGAGGGGCCTGAGGTCCAGGATGGGCCTTAGGGATCCGTCCTTTTTGGGGATTAGAAAGTACAGAGAGTAAACTCCTGTTCCCCTTTCTTGCAGTGGGACGAGCTCTATTGCCCCTTTTTGCAGCATGACTTGAACCTCCTGCTGCAACAAGTGCAAGTGCTCGCCGGACATAGGACGGCTTCTTGGAGGTATGTTTGGTGGAGTGGAAGTAAGTTCCAGACAGTAACCGTACTGGATAAGAGACTTGACCCACCTGTCCGTGGTGATGGATTTCCACGCGGGCAGGAACTGCTGGAGTCTCCCCCCGACCGGTGTTGTGTGGTCGGGGGGCAGTGACAAGGCGTCACTGTTTGTTGGCTGTGGAGGACCTGGAGCTGTTGTTGACACGTCCCCTGCCTTTGATGTTGTTGCCCCTGTAACCACCTCTACTCTTGTTGGTGTATGAGGTCTGGGTGTTGGTCTTGTAATACTGTGTGGACTGCGATGCCTGACCCCTTGAGGTGCCTCTGTTATTGGAGCGGCAAAAGGAACCACCCCGAAACTGCTGAGACTGGAGGGCCCCCATAGACTTGGCAGTGTCCGTGTCTTTCTTCATTTTTTCAAGTGTCGCATCCACCTCAGGGCCAAACAGGTGGTCAGGATTAACTGTTTGGTTCAGGATGGTCGTCTGTATATCTGGTTTGAATCCTGATATCCTAAGCCATGCATGTCTCCTCAGCAACACGCTAGTGTTGATTGCCCTGGAGGCAGTATCAGCCACGTCCAGCGCACATTTGATGGAAGCGTTGGTGATCAGCTTCCCCTCCTGAATTAACATTTCCCCTGCCTCCTTGTACTGATCAGGCAAGTGCTGCAGAAGTGTTTCTAGGGTGTCATAATGCGCCCTATCGTAGCGTGCAAGTAGGGCCTGCGTGTTTGAAATGCGCCAAATATTAGCTGCCTGCGCAGCAATTCTTTTCCCTGAGGCTTCAAATATTTTGGACTCTTTGTCTGGGGGAGGAGCGTCACCCGTGGTCTGCGAGTTCGCCCGCTTACGTGCGTTGGATACCACCAAAGAATCCAGTGGCAAGTGCCCCTTGATGTAAGTTGGATCCGAGGGCGCTGCCTTGTATTTTTTATCAATACGAGGATTGACGACTCGCGCCCGAGTGGGCTCCTTGAAAACCTCTGGCGCATGTTTCAGCACGCCCTTTAGCATTGGCAATGTCTTGACTGACTTCTCAGCCACTGAGAAAGTGTCAAACAGAAAATCGACATCCACAGGATCTGAATGTAGGTCAACATCATGATTAGCTGCAGCCCTCTCAATCAGAGCTTTGAAGGCTGCAGAGTCCTCTGTTGGAGAAGTCTTTGCAGCAAAAAGCTGCGGTTCCTGACCCGACTGAGGGTCCTCAGGGTCGCCTCCGGCAGACCAAGGCTCATGTACCTCCTCTGGATCCGAGTATGCTGGATAGTTGTACTCGTCCTCTTCATCACCGTCACCTTCCCCAGCGTTTGAATGCGTTGGTGAAAGTTCCAAATTATGTGGAGATGCAGGCTCTATAGGGGCAGAAGTACCCGCAGAGTCCTTCTTGTTTTTGAGTGGAATACGATAATGTTCCAACACCGGCTCCGTGGTGATTTTCCGTTTGAGGAGAGAGAGCTTCCCGGTGTTGGCGTCGATGATAACCTCCCGACGTTCCTCATCTGCGAGCGGCTGGAGCCGAGGCTTCGGCACCGCCAAGGACGCCATGGGCGTTGACACCGCCTTCAGGGGCACCCCGGCCCCATGCTTCGGAGCGAAAGCCTTTGGCGTCGTCTTCGGCGGCAGCGTGTAGCGGATAGGCGTGTGCGCCTTTGCCGGCTTCGGTGTAGGCTTCGGCACCACATCTTTCAGTTCGGGAGCCTCAGCGTCCTTCCGAATCCTCTGCAGGGACTCGACGACCTTTTTGGCTAAAGGCCGGAGAGGGCTGGACCTGCTCAAGCGATTTCCCCGAGTCCGAAGTTGGGTCGGCGAAAGGCACTGTTTTCAGAGCCGACACATCACCATCCTTGGCCTTGACGGCCGGAGTTGGCGCAGCCAGAGCTTCGGCTTCGTCTTGACGCTTCTTCGGAGCCGTCTTCGGGTCATCGACCTCGACCACCTTCGGCGCCGACGCGGCCGCGTCGGTCGTCTTCGCCTTCGGCTTCGACACCGGGGTCTTCGGGTCGGCCATCTTGGCGTGGCTCTTGCTGTCGGCCATTTTGAATTTCTTTGACTTCGAGGCCTCTGGAGCTTTCTGTCCCACCAGAGCGACTTTCACTTTCGGTTTCAAAACCATTGGTGTGGACCCCGATGGCTTCACTTTCGTTTTCTTCAACGGGAGTGGCACATCAGAAATGCCCGTGGTCGGGCCCGTAGGCGAGGCCGTGGGACAATGAACAAGGTCTTGGGTAAGGCCCGAAGGCGATCCCTCGACCTGGGCCGTATAATGGGGGTTGACCCCTGAGTCAGTCTGAGGATGCTCCTCCTCTGAGCTATCCTCCACGGTGGCAATGGCCCCATCGTCGTCCCCTACCTCACCGACGACTTCATCGAACTCCTCGTCTCCCGCGTCGTAGTTTTCCTCTTCCGACGCCGGGCTAGAGTCCGAAACTTGAAAGACATTGTCGTCTCCAACGCCTTCTTCGAAGATGTTGTCTGGCGGGGGCGCTAATAACTGGGCCTGGAGTCTAGCGGCCCGACGAAGCTTGAGAGTCTTCTTACACCGGAACTTTGAACAGGCCATACACCTGGTCTCGTCATGGTCCGGCGACAGACATTTGTTGCACACTGGGTGCACGTCGAGGTGTGAATACTTGGAGGTGCACACCGGACACCTCTTGAACGGGGTTCGTTCCATGTCTGGAGCGTCGTGTAGGCCCGTCCGCGCCGACAGCACGCGGAAGGGCAGCAAGAGTTCGGAGCTGAAGAAATAGTCAAACCCGAACGAAAAACGATACCGACGCCAAGCCTAAAGACCTTTTGGTCTCAAGTTAGAAAAGTTAAACTATTATCGATTCCGACAGAGGGAACCGAAACACATCCGAACCCAATGGCGGAAAAAAACAATCTGGGGATGGAGGCGATGCCCATGCGCACTGTAATCCAGGGGAGGAGCCACCTATCTCGTGATACTTCGAAGACTCTTCCAGGACAACAATGTGCAATCATCCGGACCCAAAACTAGGCGGCGATCTAAGCACAGATATGAATTCAGCAGCCCACATGCCTCGAACATAATATTCCCTCCTTCAGAAATACACTATCATTAACCCCCACCTTGTCCTGTTGCGTATGTACGTGGGTATAAAACTGATGGAAAATATATCAAATCTGTTGAGGATCCTGACATATTTGACCATTCTTATCCTTCATAGACGTTAGTACTCAAGATGACTTTTATGCGTAAGCGTTAGGCCAAGCATCTCCCCACTGTTTTTCCAAATTCATGATTTTCCTTTTTATAAACTAAATACTTTTTGGCACTCTCAATGTTTCACAAGCCGTGAATTTTAGCCCGCGCATTTGCAACCGAGTTTTCTAACTCCATAATATTATTTCTTTGCTGTAAAATCCCACTGGTTCAGTTACCCTCAGCTTCTCTCAAAGCATCATACAGTCCTTGTAGCTTTAATCTAATTTTACTTTGCTGGTGGAGTCCAAAATTTAAAACTTCACCACAAAAACAAACTTTAAATGTATCCCAAATAACTGCAATATGAGTCGAATGTCTATTATTGTCAAAAAAATCCTTCATCCAATGACCCATTTATTCTCTAAACTCATCATTAAAACAAAGTTTCCGATCGAACGAAAAAGTTTTAGGTGGCATCTTCCCGTTCAATTCCAGAACCATTGGTGCATGGTCAGAAGAAATCCTGGGATATAATTGGACTGAGGCCCCAACTAGAGAAGTAGTGAATGCAAAAAAATAATCTAAAAAAGCTAACTTTTTATGGGGAAAAGAGTAAAATGCATAACCCGGATCTTTAGGATTCATTGTCAGTGAAATTGCTCTCCCACCCTCGCAGCTCCACCATTAAGTGAGGTGCCCCTGCCCCTGCACTCTTGAGTGTTGGTGATCGAGGCCCTCCTCCACCCGCAGGTTTCCCTGCGCCTCATCCCTGGTGGTCCAGTGGACCTCTGTCTCCTTTCTTTCTTTCTGCTCCTTCACTCGTTTTTCTCCCCTTTCTTACTTTCACCTTTCTGCACCTCTGCTCTTTTGCGCCTTAATTCTGCCCATTTTCCCTTTCTCTCCCTCTGCTCCTTCACTCGTTTTCCTCCCCTTTCTATCTTTCACCTTTTTGCACCTCTGCTCTTTTGTGCCTTATTTCTGCCCATTTTCCCTTTCTCTCCCTCTGCTCCTTCACTCGTTTTCACTCGTTTTTCTACCCTTTCTATCTTTCACCTTTCTGCTCTATTCTGCATCTCTGCTCTCTTGTGGCTTATTTCTGCTTATTTTCCCTTTTCTCTTTATCCCTTCTTTCCTCCCTTTAACTTTCCCTGCCGCTGCTGCCCCCGCGGCCCCTCCTCCCCCCCAGCGCGACCGGCTCAATCCAGCTCCCCTCCCCGCTCCCGCCTCCCAGCTGTCCAGCCCTCCCCGACCCCTACTTAATGGCGGCCACTGCGGGGACAGGCGAGCAAGACCACTGACTTATTGTCAGTGAAATTGCTCTCCCACCCTCGCAGCTCCACCATTAAGTGAGGTGCCCCTGCCCCTGCACTTTTGAGTGTTGGTGATCGAGGCCCTCTTCCACCCGCAGGTTTCCCTGCGCCTCATCTCTGGTGGTCCAGTGGACCTCTGTCTCCTTTCTTTCTTTCTGCTCCTTCACTCGTTTTCACTCGTTTTTCTCCCCTTTCTATCTTTCACGCTGGTGCACCGAAGGCGCGTCAAAGGCAAGCACGTCTGCGCCCGTCTGCGATCCGTCCGCGACCAGCACCAGGAACCCTGGACCTCCGCCCCACCAACGCTACGACCCAGCAGCACTCCACGCACTCAACCCAGGCTGCAACAAGAACTGCAAGCTAGCATCACCAGCCGACACCCATGGACCCTTCAGCTGTCACTGCTGCCGGCACACCTGCAGCACCGCCAAGAACACGGATCCAGCACAACCCGTCCGCAAGAACACAACCGAACCGAAGACCCTGCAATGCATCCTCCTCAACGTACGATCCCTCCACAAACATGCCACAGAAATCTGGGACCTCCTCGACAGCACCACCCCAGATGTAGCATTCTTCACCGAAACCTGGACCAACACCACCTTGGGACCGGACATCGGCATCGCCATCCCCCAAGGATACAAGATCTCCAGGAAGGACCGCCCCACCCACCCAGGAGGAGGAATTGCCATCGTCCACAAATCCATCCTCCGCCTGAGCACACTCCCTGACGAGTCCACAAAACTGATGGAACACCTTCACTTCAAGATACTGGCCAGCCCCACTGCCGCCCTCCGAGGAACCCTCATCTACCGACCCCCTGGACCCCGCAGACCCTTCGCCAACTCCATCACGGACATTATCTCCCCGCAGGCCATCGCATCCACCAACTACACCCTGCTGTGAGACCTCAACTTCCACCTCGACAGTCAACTGGACCCCAACACCACATGCCTCCTGGACAACCTACACAACATTGGACTCCACCAGATCGTGACCGAGCCCACGCACTCAGCAGGACACACCCTCGACCCCCTCTTCACTACAGGAAACTCCATCACCTTCAGCCACACCACCGAACTCCCATGGACCGACCATCGTTGCATCCACTTCACCTTCAGAACACCCACCATCCACAGACACCAGCACCTGCTTCCACAAAGAAACTGGACCAAAATCACCGATGACCAGCTCACCTCCTCACTCAACAACTCCACCCCAACCATCGCGGAAAACGACGACCCCAGCACCGCAGCCCGAACCCTGCATAGATGGATCTCGGACAGCACCAACACCATAGCCCCCCTCAAGAAAAACAACAATACCTGTGCCAAGAAAGCCAGATGGTTTACCACCGAACTTCGAGAGTCCAGGCGCACATGCCGCCGCCTCGAAAAGACCTGGAGAAACACCAAATCCACAGAAGCCCACAACAACTTCAGAGCCGCCACCAACGCCCACCATCAACTCATCAGAGAAACGAGGAAAAAAGCGATTGAAGACAGAATCTTCACCCACGCACACAACAGCAAGGAACTCTTCAGCATCATCCAGGAGTTCGCCCAACCCACCAGCGAGTCTACCAACATCCCTCCCTCACAAGACCTCTGCGACAAACTCAGCATCTTTTTCCACCACAAAATCAAGAGCATCTACGACAACTCCGACGAAGACAACCAACACACTGAACCCTCACCAACCACCCCGACACCCGGAAACCAGGGATTGATGACTGGACAGCCCTCACCACCGAAGACACACTGAAGACAATGAAGTCAATCCACTCAGGGGCCCCCACGGACCCCTGCCGCCACCACATCTTCAACAGAGCCGCCAACACCATCGCACCCATGCTCTGCCACACCATCAACCGCTCCCTGGCGACCGCCTCGTTCCCCGACGACTGGAAACACGCCGAGGTCAACCCCCTCCCAAAGAAACCCTCAGCGGACCCCACCGACCTCAAAAACTACAGACCCATCTCCCTGCTCCCGTTCCCAGCGAAAGTCATCGAGATAGCCATCAACAGCCAACTCGCCACATTCATTGAAGAACACAACATCCTCGACTCCTCCCAATCCGGCTTAAGAAAAAACCACAGTACGGAAACCGCCCTCCTCGCCGCAATAGATGACATCCGCACCTTACTGGACAAAGGAGAAACAGTAGCCCTCATCCTCCTCGACCTATCAGCGGCGTTCAACACAGTCTCCCACCGCACCCTAATACACAGACTCTACGATGCAGGAATCCAGGACAAGGCCCTCGACTGGATCTGCTCCCCCCTTTCCTCTCGGACCCCACACCTACCACCTGCGGAGTCCCCCAGGGCTCCTCCCTCAGCCCGACGCTCTTCAATGTCTACATGGCTCCACTTGCCCCAATCGTCAAAACCTACGGACTCAACATCGTGTCATACGCAGACGACACCCCGCTCATCCTCTCCCTATCCAACGAGCCCAACACCGCCAGACGCAACTTTCGAGAAGGCATGGAAGCCGTCGCCAAATGGATGAAAAACAGCTGCCTACAACTAAACACCAACAAACAGAAGTACTCATCATGGGCCCAAACCCCGACGCCTGGAGCGACACCTGGTGGCCCACCGCCCTTGGAAACCCGCCAACCCCCACAGACCACGCACGCAACCTGGGAATCATCCTGGACTCCGAGCTCAAAATGGACCGTCAGATCAACTCTGTCTCATCTTCCTGCTTCCACACCCTCCGCCTCCTTCGTAAGACCTTCAAATGGATCCCCCTCGAACACCGAAAGACAGTCACTCACGCCCTGGTCACCAGCAGACTCGACTACAGCAACGCACTCTACGCCGGAATAAACAAAAACCTCATCCGCAAGCTACAGAACATCCAGAACGCCGCCGCAAGACTGGTCCTCAACCTGCCAAAACACTGCCACATCTCCCAGCACCTGCGCACACTCCACTGGCTCCCCGTCGAGGCGAGAATCACCTTTAAGATGCTCACCCGCGCACACAATGCCCTCCACGGCACCGGACCAGCATACCTGAACAGCCGACTCAAAATCCACGCACCCCAAAGGACCCTATGATCAGCCCAGCTTTCCTACGCCGTGGTCCCTCGCACCAGAAAGACCAGATCGGGAGGCCGCTCCTTCTCCTTCCTCGCGGCCAAAGCATGGAATGCCCTTCCGCTCCACCTCAGACAGACAACATCGCTCCTCATCTTCGCAAGAAACCTCAAAACCTGGCTCTTCGACAGACCCCCTACTTGATGGAATGGAACCTGCACCCCCCCTCCTCCCCCCCCTAGCGCCTTGAGACCCTCACGGGTGAGTAGTCGCGCTTTAACAAACTCCTGATTGATTGATTGATTGATTGATAGGAGTCAAGTTTGCGCATACATCAGTCAGTCCATGATATTTAACCAAATGATATAAAGCTTTAAATACACATGGTTTATGCCCTTTATATCTTTGCGGCCCAGCCAGTAACTCTTGATTAGCCAGGTTAATTTTTATATCCCCCACATATAACCAAGGGACGTCCCCAAGTAGATTAGAATGTGATGAAATGATTTATGATCGATTAACATTTACAGTTTAAATGCATTTATGTTTTGAATGTCATGATACTTAGACAATGACATGAACTAAAGATTATAAATTGCAAATTTGTGGTGGATTTTTTGAAGAAGTACCTTAGGTGTTTTCTAAGAGTGAACAGTGTGCGACTGCACCAGTATTTTACTTCATCTAAGTTAGAGCCATAAATGGTGCAAACAGTAAATTTGCTTTCCCCAGATCCACATTCAACAATGGCCCAGCACCCTAAATTATCGACCACCGACCTGCCCAGAGGCTGTATGTTTGATTTGGCCAAAATGGCCACACCCCGAGTCATATGAAGTTGCTTAGAGGCCGTCAGCAATGAAAAACCCAACTCTTTTAGAATATGCCGTCTGGCCCAGGGTATATGCATCTCTTGAATACAAACCAGGTCTGGCTGAATAACTCGCAGTTCAGCAGCTACCCTCTTCCTTTTAGACAAATCATTAGGACCAGAGACATTCAACAAACATAATTTTATCCCTTTAGGAATCATAATAACAATGTAATGATGGCATCTCCCTTACACACCAATTTGTAATAATACATTGTCTACACATACATGTTCCCATTATGACCACATCAAGATTTTTATTTTTGATATTGTTCTTCAGAGTACTTTTAACTGTGGATTTTTTCCCATTTTTACCCCACCACAATGCCCAACCGAATCCCCCCACTCCCCCCATATCCCCCCATATCCCCTCTTCCCCCTCCCATCCCCCATAACGAGGCTTTAGGACCCATGGTCCTGTAGATGCAAGCTCCCGTGAGTCTCCTGCCATCCCTGGCAAACCTTACTCATCAAATACAGGTCTATTAAATTATATGAGAAGTAGAGAGAAAAATAAAAATGAACTGCACTCTAAATCCCTACATGAATATCAAAATCAAGCTTACTAAATTGAACCCAGAAACTCTTTAGCGGACCCTATATCAGTGAGAAAACAAGTGAGACCTTGAAAAATGACTTTTAGTTTTGCTGGAAACATTAAATAAGCTTGTGCCCCCTTCAATTGAAATTGCATATTCAACTGCCAAAGCTGCCATCGGAGCTCAAAACTATGTTGACAAAAATCCGGCCTTGCAAAAAATTCAACATCCATCCCAACTCGCTTTTTACCAGGTCGAGCTAGCTGAAACACTTCCTCTCCTGCCAAAAAGCTATTGAATGAAATTAGGAAGGCTCTTGGTTTAGGATCCCCTTAACCAACCCTGAGGCAAATTTTAAAGGGAAACCGATGGGCCCGCTCGATTTCTCTGTCCCAATCCAATTTGGTCAGCTCAGGAAAAGCTTTTTTAAACAATTCTATAATAAATCTGCGTGGGTCCTGCCCTTCCTTGCCTTCCGGAATTTGCAGTATTCTCAGATTATTTCGCCGTGCTCTGTTTTCTAAGTCCGCAATCTTCCATTGAATATCCTCCCTCGTGGCCTGCAGTTGCTCGGTGGCACCCTTTTGCTGGGTAAGTTCATCCTCCAAATTAGAAATTCGGTTTTCCGCCTCATTAAAACTGGCAATAAAATCACCATGAGATTTTGCAATGCGCCTCACTGAATTCTGTAATTTGCAACATAGATTTTGCACTCTTTCGCTCTCTTCTCTGGTTTCATCACGATGGGACATGATCGACTGATAAATCAAAGTTAGAGAAATTTCTCCCGCATCCGTTTCGACATTTAATTGCTCCTCCACATGTTGTGCCTGTTCATGATTCCCCCTACGGGGCTTTGCATTCAGCTCCAACCGTTTCCGTTCCGAGCGAGGGTGATTCTCAGAGCCTCCCCCAGTCTCTTCAAACAAGATAATACTATGTCCGTCTGCCATACTCATCTGTTTAGAATAGTGTGGGCCAAGTCTTCACATGAAGACATAGACTGCCCAGAAAGAAAGTAGAAATCCCTAGATTCAAGATCCGGTATTTGCAACTACTCAGAGCCCTGGGGGTCTATCAACAGACTAACAAGGGCGAACCACCAGCAGCACCAACATCCACACTACTTTTATCGCCATCCCCTCCAGTGCGAGTTGCCACATCTTCTACAAGTCGAGAGGGGACTGAGCCATACTAGAAGCATTATAAGAAGGGTCCATGCTTCGTACAATTACATCCTCTGTAAGTGCGGGGGCTGAGACCATAGCTGTACTTAAATTCATGTCTTTTCCATTCAGAATCCCCACGCCGTTCACCTCACCCGAATCTGCTGCTCCTTCAAATACAGGTTCCCCTTTTTTTCCTTTCGTTTGTCCCTTGCAGCAGAAAAGAGTGCAGGAATATTTTTCCCCGACAGGTCCCCCCTTAGGTTTAATAACAGCGGAGCGCCGTTCTTGCCGGAGGCAGCAAGGCTACATAGGCTCTCTTCTCTCACCTGTGCCTCGTCGGCTGCATTCTCAGCTTGCTCGGCTTCCCTCGGCCTCCCGCAAGTTCCTTTCGAGGGCATTTCTTCCAACGCGGGTCCTGTCCACCAGAAATCAAGGAGAGACAAATGTTGCTTCCCACAGGTCAGTCGGCAGTGCAGCGACGCCCCCTAGCTGCAACAATAGCGGAACAGTGGGATAGCGGAACAGCTCAGCCGCGTCAAGCAGTGTCTCAGAGTCTCAGCCCTCAATCACCGATGCCGAGCAGCGTCTCACCACGGTACGTTAGTCCACGGCACAAATTCTCCAAACTTTTCTAAGAGTGCAATTATTTATACGATGGAATGAAATCCCTTTTCAACAAGCATCTGTGAGCAAAGAGGGGCCATAAATGATCATGTTTCTTCACTCCTTGCAGCGAAGGTTGTCAGGTCCAGCAGGATCGGTCAGCTACTAGTCCGGGTCGCGAGCGCCATCTTGCCTGTGGAACGTGCATTCCCTTGTTTCTTTACAGTTTGACACAACTTTACTAATAAATACCTCTGAATCCACATTTAACCATTTGAGTGCATAACTGTTTTGTCGATTCACGATGATGTTTTCTACCGAATTGGTGGAATTACCTCTGGCCTTGAGAGCATTATCTACCATCACATCGATACTAATTGGAAAGTGGCCGCTTAATGCAATCTCATGTGTTGTAAAACCCTTAATGCGGGTAGAATATCTGTTTGATACTAGTACAAAGTCTATGGTTGAGAAAATTCCTCGACCGTTGAAGGTAGGTCGGAAGGGGACCGCAGTAGAACATAAATTATTAGCAAAACATATATTGTGTGAGAACATGATGTCATTTAAGAGGTCACCAAACAATGTATGGGGGAAATGAGAACAGCTGGGGCCCTTTTCATTCGTTATACCGCACACCCCTTTATCAGCATGGCGGCATATGGGAGAATTAAAATCACTGCCACAAATAAAACAGATGTCTTTTGAGGAACAAGATTGTAAATTATGCATTTCCCCACTTATACGTCTAAAAATGTCCTCAATCGATCCAGGTGCAGCATTATTATAAAAATTCAATACTACTATACAAAATACTCTATCTATATGAACGCTGATGATTGGAAAGTGCTGGTTTGGCACATTTAAGTCTATTTTTCCTAAATTTAGATAATTTGAAATATATGCAGAGACCGCCTTTGGCTCTCCCGTGTCATGATGGGACTGCCGCGGTAAAAAGGGTTTTATAACCAGTGATATAAATAGGCCCTTCCGCCCAGGTTTCTTGAAAGCTGAGAATATCGAACTTTTTCACAAAGTCCTACCACAAAGTGTTCATCAAAGTAGATTTTAATCCCGCCACGTTCCAGAACATAAACTGGCATTTGACTTTACTCCCTGTACTTTAGTTATTCCCCCCTTCTTTGGCCCGGTCCTTTGATATGTAACCGATTTGCGTGATATGGGGTGGGGTACACCGCACCAGAATGATCCGAGCTGTGTGATTTTTACTCTTTTCGTTCATAGTTATGTCATAATCTTGTGGTGGAATAATAATATTACTGGCTAGAGACATCCTTGGTCCCCCTTTAGGAAGAGTCTTCGTTATACTGGAAATGTCATTCTTTGTCTGGATTACTATTTGTAGTCAATCCACTGACTCAAGATTGGCTAAAGCCACAAAACGATTGGATGTAGGGAGTTTAAACCTGTGCCTAACATGCATGGTTTGTGGTATCCCATTTATAGGGGCGAGGAAAGATGTAGGCTGATAAAAGTAGCCTAACGGTACTAAGTTAACACCTTGCCCTAAAAAGGACTGATTTCCGACTCTACTCAGGATCAATTGTACCAGAAGCTTCATATTGCAAACAGCCAGGGCCTGGAACCTTCTCCCAATTTCCATCAAAAACAGTCCATCTTTGCGCTCCTTCAGGAAAGAAGTGAAAACATGGCTGTTTTCGGCCAGTTAGATCCAGTCCTGTAGGATCCTGAGTCTCCTGAATCTACCCAGCGCCAAGACGCCCAAGGGCATTCGCGCTCTCTATAAAATTATAAATCAAATCAATCAAATCAAATCAGAAAGGGAGTTTTAAAGGTCAGCACTATGCAGTCTCCCGGCGAACTTTTACGTCCGCAGTCCACCCAACTCACTCTCCTGGCCATCTTGAATTCTTCAAATAGCCTCTCTGTAAGGCCAGTCCTAACTCTAAGCCAATGTAATGACTTGTTCTTTGGTATCTCCCATGGTTCAACTACCCCTTTTTGTAATGTCGGAACACTAGTTAAGACCACTACATATGGAGTTGCAGCTGGAGGTAAATCTTAGCGGGTTAATGGTCTCTCATCCACATTATCGTTCCGATGACCAGAGATATTAGGACCATAAGAAACTTTAGAGGGCTTAGGCATGGATGAGACTGTGGAAGTAGTGTTTCGCTCGCCTTTCCAGTACCGACTCACGTCTCCCGGCACCTGCTTTAACAGCTGCAGTCACCATTCTCTGCGCCGGTTCTTGGCGGGACCCCCAGCCGTCAGCCGCCACCAGCGGCTCTCCCAGCCCCGCAGAGCAGAACACAGCCAATCTGCTCCGCTCCGATCCACTCGACCCCGGTGGGCGACGGTGAGCGTGGAGCCAGCGAGGATCCTGGTCCTGGTGAGGGAAAGGCTTAGCAGGCTTCCATGGGCTAGAGCAGGCTGCCTGGTCGGCGGTCAGCGGTTACGGCTTTTCACTTTTCGCAGGCAGGCGAGGCGAGGCAAGGCAAGCCGGTAAATAACTGTGGTCCGGAGCATGTTTCCGTGGCCCGCCCACCGCTCGGCGTTTCTGGCGTTGCTTGCAGTTGCAGCTCTCTTGCTCTCTTGCTCCCTCTGGCGCTCGCAGGAGAAAATCAGATACAGGATGTTGGAGCTCTAGGAAAGGAATACCGTCAAATTATCCCTTATTAAATGTAAAAAGGTTCCCCAATGTTATCCTACGGCAGCGGTAGGCTTGCATCAGTTAAAAACTGATTGTTTTTCAGTACCAGGACATGTACAACTTAATATTACATGTCTAACATTTTAAATACAATGCACCCTGCCCTCTGTATTGTTCAGGGCCTACCCTTGTGTGACATGTGCATTAAAAAAGGTTTGGGCCTGGCAAAGGGTTTAGTTTGCCAGGTGGAAATGGCAGTTTAGAACTGAACATACAGGCACCAATGGCAGGCCTGAGACATGTTTGAACTGCTACTTAAGTGGTTGGCACAATAACTGCTGCAGGCCCACCAGTAGCATTTAATTTACCACTTTACTAGGAACTTATAAGTAAATTAAATGTGCCAATTGGGTGTAATCAAATTTCGCCATGCTTACAGGAGAGAGCACAAGCACCACAGCACTAACTTTACCTCTAGTTAGCAGCGGTAAAGTGCGCAGAGTCCTAGAGGCCAACAAAAACGGGTTCCGAAAACAGGAGAGGGAAAGCAAAACATTTGTGGATGACCCTGCAGAAATGGCCAAGTCCAACTGATTTTAAAAGGTACTGCGTTCATGTGATATACATTATTAATTGCATGATTTACAGAAAATGGGATAAATTGGAGGTTGGACATACAATAGTTGTAGTGAGGACAAATATCGCCTTTGGGCAGCTTAGTACAACAAGACAAGGACACTCATCACAGCAAATATATCACCAAAACAAATATATCACCAGAACAAAATACCACCATCAAAGGCCAAGTGCTCACAATTATAAAAGTATTTTATTAAAATGAACCAAACATATGGTCAGATACAATGAATTATCAAACATCTTTAAAATAAGTTAAAAACATTCCCACATTTATTACACAAAATTGATTGTAGGGAGAACCTGCAAGAAAAAAGGTTTCTAATCATCAATAAAGGCACGTACATTAGATCAAGATAATTTTTCCAACATGTAATTTATGTACAAAAAGCTTGAACAATTAAAGTAAAAAGTGTCTCCATAATCTACAGAATGCCTTCGCACAGTTGCGTTGACGCGTTTCGGTGGGTATCACTGCTCAAAACACCACCTTCCTCTGGACCAGAAATAATATCTCCCACATAGAATTTTGGATCTGTCGGGATATCCGCAGACACATCCAATTTGAACTGCAGGAAATATTCCTTGCAGACCCGTGTCTGAAGATTCATTAATCTCTCACTTGGGCATCACTCTTAGATAGGGGAATAATTCTTCTAACTTGCTACTCTTGATGCCTCAAAAATTAAAATAAAGAAAGGCCGCTATAAGCCTCTTAAAGTATGTACTCAGCATGTAACCTCTTCGATATGGAGTTTTCAGTTTATACGAATGTTAAATATGTCTCTATATTTTTTCTCTAAAGATGTCCCTTCTTCAGGCAACTCGTATTTTGTCTTCTCAAAATACAATGCAGCCTCCCGCGGGTGATAAAACACCTCCGGAGCCAGAAGATAGTTGTGTCTAGCTATTTTAGGACTCAGTTTTCATACAACAGACTTAGGTTATGATGGCTGTACCAAGACAGGTGAAGTCTGAGCCCTAGTAATGACATGGCAATACCCTAGACAAAATATAGTGGTACCTGAAATACAAACGTGAATTAGTAACTGTTGAGTTACTAAGCTAGTTGTGCACTTTTTTTTGTGTTCTTGACAGGCTTCAGGCCTGTCATAATCTTGAAAGAGTTCAAAGAGTGGCTGGTGTATTACCACTTCAGAATGGAGGGGAGCCATCTGCTCAGGGATATTCTCCTTACAGGGGAGAAGACGGTCAGGCTGGATCTCAAGGATCTCTACCTTTCAGTTCCCATTTACCCACCACACCAGAGATTCCTCCACTTTGCATGGAGGGGACACATTTACAAATTTCGGGCTCTCCCTTTTGGCCTCTCATTGGCCCCTTGGTGCTTCACCAAGTTACTGAAGCCAGTGGTGGAGACACTCTGTAGGAGAGGAGTACGAATGATTATTTACCTGGACAACATCCTCCTAATGGACCAATAACCGATGCAACTCAGACACTTCACTGAGCCTACCATTTTTTAAGGTCTCCAAAATCTGTAAGGAACTCTTAACAGGCTTAAGACGGATTGGGATCTCTCTGCGGCAACTGGCCCGGATAGTAGAACTAATCTCATCATCCATACAAACCATCTTTCCTGGTCCGCTGTACTAACAGGCCCTTCAGAGACTGAAGGCAACAAACCTACAAAGAGGATTAACCTACCCAGAACTAATACCCTGACACATGAAGCCAGAACAGAACTTCAGTGGCGGATGGACACTTGAAAAAGGAGAGCGATCTTTGGGATGACACCGGACATAGTCATAGAATCAGATGCTATCAAGTTGGGCTGGGGAGCCAGATGTGAAGATGGGTCGATGGTCAGAGGAGGAGCTGCAGTTAACCATCAACTGCTTGAAACTCCTTGCCAGATCCTTTGCGGTCAAATCCCTCACCAGAGGGAGAGTATCTGGTTGAATTCTGTTACGGATGGACAACATCTCGGCCGTCCAGTACATTAATGGGCTGGGCGGCACCAGCTCAAAAACATTTGAATTTTGCAATGGATTTCTGGCACTAATGCCTACAGAAACAGATTTTGGTGAGGGCGAAGTACCTCCCAGAACACAAAATATGGTGGTGAACTGGAATCCCAGGAACTTCCTGGAGAGCAGCGACTGGAAGCTGGATCGCACGATCTTCTTGGCACTGATGGGCAGATGGTGTCCTTGCGATTTGGAATTCTTTGCATCAGGTTGAACCATCAACTACCACGATATGTGGATGCCTTCCTCCAAATGCTGGCGAATTGCAAATTGAGAAACCATTATTTACATTTTGGAAAAACAAGAGTATTAAGGATCACTTAGTAAGAACAAGCCTTCTCTCAATGAAACCATCACAAACCTTACCTGAAATCTGAGGCCTACCACTCCAATTGGGGCATTTTAAATGTGGCAACTGCAGTGTTTGTCCATGTACCTGTGATACTAAAAACTTCACTTACAATCATGTTAACATTGTGTTGAGTCAATTTTCAAATTGTAACACTATGAATATAATATTTGCCATTGTTTGCCCTAGTCAATTGATCTACATCGGACAAACAGCGCAGAAGGTACGTGTACGCATCTGCCAGCATAGAAGGAGCATTCGTTGTAAAGTGAATGGCGCCCTATTGGCGGATCACTTTCAAGAAAAATGACACACAGAGGATGACTTTCCGTGGCAGGTCATCACAGTGATTAAACCTCTACCCAGAGGTACTGACATCCACCTGCTTCTAAACAAAGAAGAGCTGAAATGGATCCTATGTACCAACAGCATTCAGAACGGGTTGAACAGGTCAGAGCGTTATAATGATTTGCTATAATAAGGACGTTCAGCCGTCGTTGTAACCTTTATACAGAAGGGCTTCAGACACCATCAAGAGATAACGCTTTGGCTTGGAGACTATGGAATAGTTGGTGTTTAGAGAGACATCTGGAGACCTTGGAGATAGAAATTACTCACATTCTAAATTTTTGGTCAGAATTGGCACAGTCAGGGCTAGCATACCGTAAAGTCAATAAGTCAATTCCTTTAGGTCAGCCATATCAGCCGAACATTACTGATAACAAAATGGCTGGAGAATATCCTCGAGTCTGTATACAAATGAAGGGTATCAGACTCTTTAAGCCCCCGGACCTCCGAGACTCAGGCCTATGGGACTTAACAATGTCTTAAGACTAATCCTTAGTTGGCAGGATAACCAGTACTTGTCACATAAGAAACTGGCATCAAAACTGGCAACATTACTATGCCTCATTTCATGTAAAAAGGTGTCCAATGTATGGTCTTTGGATATCTACAAAAGAGTTTTAACACCAGAAGAAGTCACGTTTACCATATCTAGGAGAACTAAGACTGATACCAGGTCAGTATCTTATCCTACCTTTTCAGAACTCCCTAAACTAATAGAGGTCAGATGCATTAAGGTTAATGAAAAAATGACAGCGGCTATCAGTTCGGCAGGTTAGAGGCAACTACTAAGTGCCAAGCAAAAGGCAGCATAAGCACCTTCTATTGCCAGGTGGGTATGGTGGATCATGGCCAAGGCTGGTGTGGATGTGCATAGGTTTGGGACCCACTCCACGAAAGGGGCCATGGCGTCAAAGCCATGCAGGTAGGTGGTAGACAAGGATATCATGAGTGCGGTGGACTGGTCATTTGAGTCGATCTTTAAGATGTTTTGCTTCAAACTCATTTCGGAGGCCACCACTTTGGTAGTAAGTAAGCTTTGAACAGGCATAATCCTTGCCTCCGGTCCTGACATAGAATGAAAAATTTCCTAGATAACGAGAAGGAAATTTTCAGTTCTATTGAGGACAAGGAGGTGAGGATTATCCCTTTTTTTTCATTTTTTTTTTATTGAGAATTCATTGATACAAAACAGATACATCATAAGAGATTTCCTTTTTTACAATAAATACAAATATACTAATGAAGATACAGTTACGTGGTAAAACACTTCGATGAGCAGAGATGCAACATAAATAAATCCATACAATAAATATACATATAAATAGATGTTTCTACCTACACATAAATATAAATATAGGTTGCTCCAACCCCATTTAATTATATCCGCCCATCTTTCCAAGTTTTAAGGGGATCCCACATCTTATTGCCAAAATCGCGCATTTTCTTGCCCTTATAGAGATATAAAGTGGATTCGATATAATGGATACCAAGAACTCTGGTCAGACTCATTTGAAAAGTTGGGGCATTTGGATCCTTCCAGGCGGCTGAGAGTAAAATACGTAATACAGCCGCGGCCAGGAAAATAATGGCCTCTGTTTCCTTGGTAACAAGAGCCGTTTTACTAGCGCTCCCAAAACTCATCACCGTCGGGGATAGGCTGATCTTTATGCCTAGCAGCCCCTCCAAAAATTTCTCAATCTCAGTTTTTATCAGACTGAGATTCTCACAATAAAAAAACATATGTAAGAGATCTCCAGGACCTTTCTGGCACCTGGGGCAGTTACTATCGATCCTCATACCCCAATCATATAGCTTAGATGGAGTGTAATATAGATTGAATAGTGTTTTGAAATGCTGGGGCTTCAGGTTTGAGGATCGTAGTAGCTGCTTATCCAACCCCAAAGCTTTATCAAGATCGGTGTCCAGATCTTGTAGTCTGTCTGCCCAGGCAGCCTCGTGCTTCTCAAGATCATCAGGTAGCCTTTCTATAAGAGCTTGATATATGTTTCTGATCCTATCACCGCCTCTTATCAAATATCCCAGATCAGGACAATATGGGCCGGGAGCGATATCCGAGATAGCAGTTGTAAGTGTTTGCGAAACCTGCAGATACTTAAAAATTTGGCCGCTGGACAAACCGTACTTCTCATGTAGCCAGTTAAATCTCATAATGCTACCATTCGGCATCACATCTCCAACCGTCCGAATGCCCAGCTGTTCCCAGTATTTCCAGGCCCCATCCACACTCAAGTTTGGTAGATAACCTGAATTCCACAACGGGGTATACATATTAATCTTGGGGATCTGGAGCAGTTTCTGCAGATTTTTCCATAAATCCCAGGCGTTGAGCTGCCCTTTATACCGGGATTTTTAAAAAAATCTACGGCTAGTTTTTCTCAGCAGTGCCCCTACGTCCTCCTTTCCCAACAATAGTTCGTAAATTGATGGTGGAACGTATAGATCAGAGGTCGGGTCATATGAATATCTTCCACTGGGTACTGATGTAAATTATATAGACATCTGTGTCAGCAAACAGGCCCAGTGGTAGAGTCTTATGTTTGGGACTGCTAGACCTCCACGTTCCGGTGGGAGAGTCGTATACCTTGCTGCCCTCCTGATTTTACCATACTGCCAAAGAAAGCTATTAAAGATAGACTCAATCTTTTTTAACATCCCTTCCTCAATTAAATAGGGTATGCATCTAAACAAATAAAGGAGTTTGGGTAGCATGGTCATCTTTAACACGTTGGTCCTCCCTATTAAAGAAAGATGCAGTGAATTCATCTGCTTCAAATCTGACTCGATTTTTTTGAGAAGTGGAGCATAATTATCCTGTATAATAGAGCCTGTATCTGCGTTGATTACTACCCCAAGATAAGTCTCAGAATCAACATATCTTTGATCAGCTTTAATGACATCCTTTGAGCAAATCACCTGAGTTTTTGACTCGTTCAGACGATAACCCGAGTGCATACCGAACTCCCTGGTAACTTCCACCAAGATCTGCATGGCCTCAACTGGTTCTGAAGTAATACCTGCCAAATCATCGGCATATGCCAATATTTTGCTTTCAAATTCATTAGTTAATGCTGGCTGGATTCCCACGTTTCCCAGAATTTGCCTGACCAATGGGTCAATATACAGTGCAAACAGGATCAGTGAGCAAGGGCAACCCTGACGGGTGCCCCTGCTTATCCTAATCCTATCAGAACTCTGGCCCATCATCTGAATTCTGGCCATTGGGTCGCAATACATGGCCTCCAGGGCCATCCGGATTTTTGGGCCAAAACCTCTCTCTATAAGAACATCCCACAGATAGAGCCACCTGACGCGGTCGAACGCTTTTCCTGCATCGAGGAGGATCATGGCGACCCCCCCTCCCCCCAGCAGCATAGGCGTCAAACAGTGATATTGCTCTCCTAACGTGGTCCGTCGTTCCCCGACCGGGGATGAACCCATGCTGCCGTGGTGAGACGAGCCCCCCCAATGACCCTCCCTAACCGTGCGGCCAGGATCTTTGCGTACAACTGATTATCTGAATTAATCAAAGATATGGGCCTGTAGGACCCAGGATTCTCCCTTGGCTTTCCCTTTTTATGAAAGACTATGATGTTGGTGTCTTTCCATGTTTCCAGGATCTTGCCTGTACAGATGATACCATTAAATAGGTCCAGCAGAATTGGAGCCAACTCTGCCGAGAGACACTTGTACACCTCGAGGGGAATGCCTTCTGGCCCAGCAGCCTTTCCGGAAGCTAGGTCAGACAGTGCCCCGCGGATCTCATCCATCTTTATATCCAGCTCCAATTTTGCCCTGTAAGCTGATCCCAATCTGGGCCCATTATCTGGATACCTACCGAGTGGTCGAACCCCACCCACTTCTTCCTTATACAGGGTTTGATAGAAGTTTGCGAAAACTGAAAGGATGCCCTGAGGTTCCACAACCTCCTGTCTATTCTCTTGGATGCTTGATATTGTGTTTTTAATATAGCCTTGCCTGACCCTTAGTGCTAATTCCTTCCCAGCCTGCTCCCCAGTCTCATATTCTCTCCTCTTATATGTCCAATATTCTGCTGCCGCTTTCTCTGCCAGTTGTTTTTGTATTTCCGCTTTAATTAGGTAGATACTGGTTTGACTCTCTTTACCTTCCCTACCTTGTGTTAAATCTTGGCAGTGCTGTTTTTCTGCCTTAACTAAATCTGCCAAAAGCCTGTTCCTATTGGCTTGTACTTTTGTCCTAGTCTGAGCAGTGTAACTAATGACCTCCCCCTCAATGCTGCTTTGAATGAGTCCCATACACAGTTCCTTGATGCACTATAACGATTGGCATCAAAGAATTTGCGTGTCCATTTTTGCATATATTCCACGAACTGTGCATCTGTCAAGAGTTTTCCGTTGAATGTCCAAGCCCTGCAATTCCTAGCTAATCCTATACCATTGTATGTGATTGCCAGCGGGCTATGATCCGAAAGGACCTTGGGGAGTTTCCTGATACTAATTTTGCTAATTTCCGAGGACGAAATAAGAAAGTAATCCAGCTTGCTGTACCTCTGGTGGGGATAGGAAAAATATGTGTAACCTGGGTCACTAGGCTCCTTTGCCCCCCAGACATCCGTTAAGCCATGCGATAGCATCATAGACCGAAGAGCCATAGATACCCTTGGTTTTCTGCCAGCATATGGGCTTCGTGCAGAAAAGTCTATAGAAATATTGAAGTCCCCACAAACGAGGATGGGAACTGGCCATGTTGCCAATTCCCCTTCCAATATTTCGAAAACCTCTGGGTCATCCTGGTTTGAAAAATAAGAAAATAAAGGCTGGGCAAACCTTGTTTTAGTATTATACACCTTATGTACAGTGTTCAAATATGCGTGCTGCTTAGGTTAGCACAATGCCCAGTTTGTGCTGATCATTTAAACTAACAAACACCAAGCGTAACCACTTGACCTAATGCGCACTGTTGCACCTCCTGCTGGAGTGCTTCTGTTTCACTTGTCAACATAAGTTTATCAAATATTGAATAACATAACCATCATTTAATCTACACAAACATAGCATGATGGTTTCATTGTTATTTTACTTGTTTCTTTTTTCAAAAATAGAGTCAGACATTATAACCAATTGTGACATTCATTGGGTTACAATTTTTCTTTCGCTTTTCTCACATATACATTTTTATACTTGTTTGCGATGCCCTATGCATTTCGGGCCCCTTGGCCCTTCGTCAGGGGCTGTATCTAGGAGAAATCAGAAAATTCATACTAATTGATATAGTCCTTCAACAATAAAGAGTTTGCAGTCAAAGAATTATTAACAAGGTAAATCTATGTAGTACAATTTAAGTACATGCCATTTTGTAAATGACTAAAGTGAAAATGAAAAAAGGAGTGAAAGATAGCGGATAGGAAGGCAACCTGTAAGATTGTGTGTAAAGGCTGGGGAAAACCGAGGGAATTTAAGGAAAGAAAAACCTTATACCGTGCGTGTAGCTCTATGACCCATAAGAGGAATTGTGAGCAAACCAGTGATACACATGATCCCGGTAATACGCCCATACACTAATGTTACCAACCTCTACTATAATGAGTAGATACTCAGATGTGGAGAGATGGGCGCGTTCTGGTATGTGAGAAAATACTAAAAAGCAGAAAAAATACCGCTAGGATTCAAATGTTCAACAAGCATTGGAAATGCAATAGGTCTCGCAGCATTAGAGTTAGTGCTTTTAGAATTGTTTATGGGGTTTTTTTGTAAATCTTTAGCATTTTTGTTTCCTGTAGCCAATGCTAAAGAATTACAAATAAAAAAAGCCATAAACATTTCTAAAAGCTCTAACTCAAATGCTCTGAGACCTATTGCACTGTGTGAGGGTGAGGGGTTGAGGGTGAGTGAGGGTGAGGGTGGGTGAGGGTGAGTGAGGGTGAGGGTGAGTGAGGGGTTGAGGGTGAGTGAGGGTGAGGGGTTGAGGGTGGGTGAGGGGTTGAGGGTGAGTGAGGGTGGGTGAGGGTGAGTAAGGGTGAGTGAGGGTGAGTGAGGGTGAGTGAGGGTGAGTGAGGGTGAGGGGTTGAGGGTGAGTGAGGGTGAGGGGTTGAGGGTGAGTGAGGGTGAGGGTGAGTGAGGGTGAGGGTGAGTGAGGGTGAGGGATTGAGGGTGAGGGGTTGAGGGTGAGTGAGGGTGAGGGTGAGTGAGGGTGAGGGTGAGTGAGGGTGAGGGTGAGTGAGGGTGAGGGGTTGAGGGTGAGTGAGGATGAGGTGTTGAGGGTGGGTGAGGGTGAGTGAGGGTGGGGGTGAGTGAGGGTGAGTGAGGGTGAGTGAGGGTGAGTGAGGGTGAGTGAGGGTGAGTGAGGGTGAGGGTTGAGGGTGTATTATTTCTACCAAAAAGAGAGGAGGCATACGCAGGAACACATCACATATATATTTGTTAGTAAGATAGCTCAGTGGACTACTGCATCCACTGCAGAGATCTCCAATAGTCTAAAAGGTGTACGAATCCCGGCAGGCCCGCTATTCTTTACGTCCTTCTAATCAAGCATATATTGCCAATCATGCTCTCCAGGGCGCACACGTATGTACAGCCACACCCCCTCCAGCTGGCAACCCATATTGTTACACGCAGTCAGAGCCGCGCGTTCGCGTCACGGCGATATGTAAAGGCCAGGGGGTCTTACAACCTGCCATTTGCTTCAACATACCCGTATTCTGTTTACTAACGTCAGAGGAGTATGACATCACAGACACACGGTACAGTGGCCAACATTAGAGCATGTTTTGTTGTTAAAAGGCCAGCGGGGCTTCTTAATCAGTATTCAGCATCTTTGGCACAGGTATTACAGGTCTGGTAGGTCTGATCATGTCACTTTGCAGCATTTACGAGTTGAGCTGGGGGATGGGGCGGAGCGGGTAAAAAAAAAAAAGACGGAGAGAAAGGACTGAATCATGAAATCCCCTGGCTTCAAATCACATAAAAAGATGCCCATGATCATGAAATAATTCGAAATAAACACAGCCACACATTGTGGATAACCGATAAACTGTAAATACAGTTAGTCAGCACATAGTATATCATGAAAACTTTAGCTTCAACCTGCGAGAATGCAAACGACACCTGACATATACCGCCTTGTCCCAACTGAAATACATGGGCCGTGTACATTTAGCATGTATAACAAACATAATATCGAAACATCAGCACCTTGGAATGTCATGACATCTCTTAGAAACAAGTTGCAAATGGCCCATTATATACCGATATTGGTTGGAAGTTGAGGCATGTACACTTATCTAATCCTATATGAAAGAAATAATACCTACTTATAGTATATCATGGCATCTTTTATAAAAAAGCTTGTGTGAATCAGTCCGCCATGTCAAAACTGAATTACACTGCTCATGTACATTCATTTATTATGTATAACAATCATACCAAAAAAGATACCAACATTCAGGCACATCATGGCACCTCTCAATCATAAGCTGCAAGCAGCCAATGAGGGTCGATGGATGACAACTACAACTCCCATGAGCCTTAGGGAAAGATAAAGCGACGGCAGGGGAAGCTACATCACTACGCGGCCCCCAGACAGTCTCTACTTGGGATATTTGAAAAGGCACTGGCTCAAAACATCGGGCATATCTTGTGAGGCCCCACTGACATACCAAAAAAGAAAAAAATGTTGACTATACTTCAGGGTATTTGTAATACTAATTCACTAATGTAATACTAACGCCTGCTGGAGATGTATGTCATTATGCGCTCCCCAGGCAGAGGCGGCATCGGACACTGGAACACGGACAGTTACACCGGCACATAGTAATTAACCGCAGGCGCTGTGCATCTCACTTTCCCCGCAAAATGGAAAACAGTTAAATATGCACCTTCCCTTCCATTCCAACATTATCGAGAGAAAGGAGCAGGCGCACGTAGGTGTACGGCGAGGGACGCACCTTGAGGCAGTAAGAGAATGAATGAGTGAAGGGAGTTTCTCCCTGGCTATTGCTGAACGCGAGTAAGTGCGTGATGGTATAACTTGTAAAAATGCGACACGGCGGGCAGGGGAGGGGGCGGAGCGGGTAAAATAAACAAACGAGACGGAGGGAAGAGAGGGGAGGGGGGAGGAGAAATGCGACACGGCGGGAAGGGGGCGGAGCAGGTTAAATTAAACTAACGAGACGGAGGGAAGAGAGGGGAGGGGGGAGGAGAAATGCGACACGGCGGGAAGGGGAGGGGGCGGAGCGGGTTAAATTAAACAAACGAGACGGAGGGAAGAGAGGGGAGGGTGGAGGAGAAATGCGACACGGCGGGAAGGGGAGGGGGCGGAGCGGGTTAAATTAAACAAACAAGACGGACGGAGGAGAGGGGAGGGGGGAGGAGAAATGCGACATGGCGGGAAGGGGAGGGGGCGGAGCGGGTAAAACAAGACGGACGTGCACGCGCTTTTAAGCTCAATGCGCATGCGCATTGAGCTTAAAAGTCACGGGCACTGCAAGGAATCGCCACGATTCCTTGCAGTGGATAAAGAGTGGATAAGCCCCCATAGTCTCGCTTGCTCGATGCGCATGCGCATCGACAGGCGAGACCTAAAAAGTAACATAGATAATTCACGTTCGCGGGTGTCTGCAAGGACATTGCTAAACAGGTCCTACCTTAATGTTAACGATGTGGTCTCGATGTGTTGTAATGGAGATGTCAGGTAGCTCCTAAAGGCGTTTTCAGCGGCTAAATCCCCATACTGAAAAAATTCGGAAAAACGAAATCACTAGCGGCTCTATTGGGGAATGAAGAGCTCTAACAAATGATCAGATGGAGCTTACCTAGCACAGATTCAACAAGCTCCGCGTAACTCCGCAGCAGGAAACCGGAGTTCGTGCTGGGCTTCAGGACAATTGTCGCGCATGCGTATGCGAAGCATTACATGCTGATACTAAAAACGTACTATGTCGGAGACTGCGGGTTTCTAAGGTGTATACGGCTGCCATTACTAGCTGAGCAAACTCGCTCACAACGAGTTCTAGGCTACATCGATGTAAAGACGGATAAGGAAGGAAAGAAAGGGTGGAAAAGATAACAAGAAGGGTGTGATGCAAAAAATAGATTGTGTGTGTGACATACAAATAAAAGTGTCAAGAACTAACATAAATGGAGAATAACCTTCTGGTGCTAAACATAAAGTCCAAAAACATGAGAACTCATACTCATAGAACACAGGTCGCACGCAGGCGACGATAGGGCAATACTTATAAGTAACATCCTAAATCTACTCGGTCATTGATCCCTTTTGGATCTTGGGAATCTAACTTCCTTATCCAAAATATTTCCCTTTGCAGTAATGTTTTCGTCAGGTCCTTACCAGGGGTGGGTTTAACTACCTCAAGCACCTGGAATTTAAGCTGGGCTATGGTGTGCCTATTTTTGGTCCAATATACTGCTAGGCTGCTATTGGGATTGTTGTTGCGTATGGTGCTTTTATGTTCTGATATGCGAGTTTTTATCTTACGTTCGGTTTTGCCTATGTATAGGAGCCCACAGGGGCATTTTATGGCATATATCAGGTTTGTTGAGTTACAGTCTGCATTGTGCTTTGTCTTTATAGTTTCACCTGTGTGTGGATGCTTTACTGTGTCGCTCACTATTACATTATTGCACTGTACGCAATTATGGCATTTCCTTGTACCACGAAAAGTCTCTTGGGGGTTCGTCGTTAATGATTTTAACATTTCTTTTATATTTCTGGACCTTTTGTAGGCAAAAATGGGTTTTTCTTTAAATTTTCCTTGGAAATCATTTTCATTGCTGAGCAATTCCCAATGCTGATTGATACTTTTATTGATTTCTTGAGAACTGGTGGAATACTTTGATACAAAAACTTGACGATTCGTCTCGGATTTAGTTTTTGATATGAGTAGTGATTCCCTGGTTTTTTCTGTCACTTTTTCTTCGGTATTCTGCAGAAGTGTTTCTGGGTATTTTTTCTCCAAATACTTGTCCGTGATTATTTCCAAGTTGCACTCAAACGATCATATATCCATGCAGATCTTCTTGGCTCTTAGCATCTGTGAATACGGCAGATTTTCATTTACATTTTTAGGATGAAAGCTGCTATACATCAAAGCTGTATTTTTATCTGTCGCTTTATGAAATACCTCTGTTTGGATTTCCTTGTCTTCAATTTTCACTAGTACATCCAGGAAAGGAATTTTCACATCTTCTATGGTTTTGGTGAACTGCAGGTTTTCATCCAGTTTGTTCATTTGGAGTATTTTTTGTTCAAGCTTTTCTTTACTATTATGCCATATTAAAAAGATGTCGTCGATGTAGCGACAGTACAAGGTTGTGTTTTCCATCCATTCTTGGTCTGTCAATAGAAATTCATCTTCAAATCTTGCCATATAGGTATTGGCGTACGCAGGTGCTCCGGAAAATCCCATGGATGTTCCTTTGTTCTGTAGAAAGAACTCATTTCCATATTTGAAATACCCATGGTGGAGACAGAAGTGTAATAATTCCAAAAGGAATACTTTGTCAGCTCTTAATTCGTTTTGTTTAAGAAGTGCCCATTCTACTGCTTCAATTCCACCAGTGTGCGGAATGGAGGTATACAGTGCTCTTACATCCAAAGTGCACAATATCATTCCTTCTTTAAATTGAACTGCGGCCAGTCTTTGTAAAAAATGAGTCGTGTCTTTGGTGTACGAATACCAAGTCTGTACGAATGGTTGTAGAAAATGATCCAAGTACTTGCCCAGGGGTTCGAAGATAGTGCCACACCCTGCGACTATGGGACGAAAAGGTGGTTTCAGTAGGTCTTTATGGATCTTAGGCAGCATGTAGATGCTAGGTTATTTTGGATACTGTACTGTTAAAAATTGTCTGGTTTTGGCTGAGATCCATTTCATGTTTTCGGCTTGATCAACTAACTGATTCAGGGTTATTTTGAGGTCTTCTATTGGATCTTTGTTCAATTTCAAATATATTTCAGTGTCATTGATGTGCTCTTGAATACTGGTGTCATGAAACTGTTGGTCCATAATTACCACAGCTCCTCCTTTATCAGCTCTCTCAATCCGTATGTTAGGGTCTTCAGCTAGTTCTTTCAAGATTTGTCTCTCTTGCTTTGTAAAATTTGTGGTTCTCTTTTTCCGCGTGTTAATCTTTTTAATGTCATTCATTACTAAATTTTCAAACGCCTCTAGTATCTTATGGGATGTAGGAGCTATGAATGAAGATTTGGGTTTAAACTCCTCGTAATCAGTTCCTACAGTGGCTGTTCCAGGATCCGGAATATTCATAAAGAAATACTTCTGAAGTAGTATTCTCATGAATTTAAAAAAATCGATCTCAGTTTCAAGTTGGTTGGTGTGATAGGTGGGTACGAAGTTGAAACCTTTATTGAGTACTTTAATTTGTTGATTGGTTATAGTTTGAGAGGATATATTCACCACTATATTTGTTTTGTACTCCTCAGGTTTGGTTTTGTTATTTCTTTGGCCTCGCCTGGTTTTCCTTTTGATTTGCCTGGTGGCTGGCTTGAATCCCCGTCCTGTTGAGAAAAAGACGTTTTTCTCAACAGGATTTGAGATTTGAAGATGAATTTCTATTGACAGACCCAGAATGGATGGAAAACACAACCTTGTACTGTCGCTACATCGACGACATCTTTTTAATATGGCATAATAGTAAAGAAAAGCTTGAACAAAAAATACTCCAAATGAACAAACTGGATGAAAACCTGCAGTTCACCAAAACCATAGAAGATGTGAAAATTCCTTTCCTGGATGTACTAGTGAAAATTGAAGACAAGGAAATCCAAACAGAGGTATTTCATAAAGTGACAGATAAAAATACAGCTTTGATGTATAGCAGCTTTCATCATAAAAATGTAATTGAAAATCTGCCTTATTCACAGATGCTAAGAGCCAAGAGGATCTGCACGGATATACGATCATTTGAGTGCAACTTGGAAATAATCACGGACAAGTATTTGGAGAAAAAATACCCAGAAACACTTCTGCAGAATACCAAAGAAAAAGTGACAGAAAAAAACAGGGAATCACTACTCATATCAAAAACTAAATCCGAGACGAATCGTCAAGTTTTTGTATCAAAGTATTCCACCAGTTCTCAAGAAATCAAAAAAAAGTATCAATCAGCATTGGGAATTGCTCAGCAATGAAAATGATTTCCAAGGAAAATTTAAAGAAAAACCCATTTTTGCCTACAAAAGGTCCAGAAATATAAAAGAAATGTTAAAATCATTAACGACGAACCCCCAAGAGACTTTTCGTGGTACAAGGAAATGCCATAATTGCGTACAGTGCAATAATGTAATAGTGAGCGACACAGTAAAGCATCCACACACAGGTGAAACTATAAAGACAAAGCACAATGCAGACTGTAACTCAACAAACCTGATCTATGCCATAAAATGCCCCGCTGGGCTCCTATACATAGGCAAAACCGAACGTAAGATAAAAACTCGCATATCAGAACATAAAAGCACCATACGCAACAACAATCCCAATAGCAGCCTAGCAGTACATTGGACCAAAAATAGGCACACCATAGCCCAGCTTAAATTCCAGGTGCTTGAGGTAGTTAAACCCACCCCTGGTAAGGACCTGACGAAAAGATTACTGCAAAGGGAAATATTTTGGATAAGGAAGTTAGATTCCCAAGATCCAAAAGGGATCAATGACCGAGTAGATTTAGGATGTTACTTATAAGTATTGCCCTATTGTCGCCTGCGTGCGACCTGTGTTCTATGAGTATGAGTTCTCATGTTTTTGGACTTTATGTTTAGCACCAGAAGGTTATTCTCCATTTATGTTAGTTCTTGACACTTTTATTTGTATGTCACACACACAATCTATTCTTTGCATCACACCCTTCTTGTTATCTTTTCCACCTTTTCTTTCCTTCCTTATCCGTCTTTACATCGATGTAGCCTAGCACTCGTTGTGAGTGAGTTTGCTCAGCTAGTAATGGCAGCCGTATACACCTTAGAAACCCGCAGTCTCCGACATAGTCCGTTTTTAGTATCAGCATGTAATGCTTCGCATACGCATGCGCGACAATTGTCCTGAAGCCCAGCACGAACTCTGATTTCCTGCTGCGGAGTTACGCGGAGCTTGTTGAATCTGTGCTAGGTAAGCTCCATCTGATCATTTGTTAGAGCTCTTCATTCCCCAATAGAGCCGCTAGTGATTTCGTTTTTCCGAATTTTTTCAGTATGGGGATTTAGCCGTTGAAAACGCCTTTAGGAGCTACCTGACATCTCCATTACAACACATCGAGACCACGTCGTTAACATTAAGGTAGGACCTGTTTAGCAATGTCCTTGCGGACACTCGCGAACGTGAATTATCTATGTTACTTTTTGAACATTTGAATCCTAGCGGTATTTTTTCTGCTTTTTAGTATTTTCTCACATACCAGAACGCGCCCATCTCTCCACATCTGAGTATCTACTCATTATAGTAGAGGTTGGTAACATTAGTGTATGGGCATGTTACCGGGATCATGTGTATCACTGGTTTGCTCACAATTCCTCTTATGGGTCATAGAGCTACACGCACGGTATAAGGTTTTTCTTTCCTTAAATTCCCTCGGTTTTCCCCAGCCTTTACACACAATCTTACAGGTTGCCTTCCTATCCGCTATCTTTCACTCCTTTTTTCATTTTCACTTTAGTCATTTACAAAATGGCATGTACTTAAATTGTACTACATAGATTTACCTTGTTAATAATTCTTTGACTACAAACTCTTCATTGTTGAAGGACTATATCAATTAGTATGAATTTTCTGATGTCTCCTAGATACAGCCCTTGACGAAGGGCCGAGGGGCCCGAAATGCATAGGGCATCGCAAACAAGTATAAAAATATATATGTGAGAAAAGCAAAAGAAAAATTGTAACCCAATGAATGTCACAATTGGTTATAATGTCTGACTCTATTTTTGAAAAAAGAAACAAGTAAAATAACAATGAAACAATCGGGGGAGGAGCCGAGATGGCGACCGGAGCGGACGTGTAAGCTCCCGGCTCCGCCAGCCCTTGAGCCCCGCATTACTATCCTGCCTGATATCCTGCTCAATTCATCGGCTGTTCGATCGGGGACTGCGCGCTGACATCGCCCATGTTCCTCCGGAATCTCTGCTCGTCCGGAATGCGGAGATAGCCTGGTACCCGTCCCGACGCCATGACCCCGGTGTAAATCGCCGCCGGGTGCCGGACCTCGACGGAGCGGAGACGGCCGGCCTGCCTGCAGGACGCCCATAGCCTGTGAGGAGCTGCTTCTTTCTGGATCGCGGACCACAGCGCACTGGTTGCCGTGGAGTGTTGTGTACCGCGGCTACCTCGCGCTTGGAGGGTGGACCGGCTCCTTCGTTACGTGCTGGGTGAGGGCTGCTTAGACTCCATTACGGGACTTGCCCGGACTTGGTGGATCGCCTGTTCGCCCTGACTGCCTGTTCTGGCCGGCGGTGTCTCCTCGCTGGCGACGCGGGGCTACAGCTGGCGGCAATGGGAGACGGGGCAACTGCTGATTCGAGTCGCACCCCCCCATGTTTTTGCGACCGGCTTGTGGGCGCTATGGATGTACCCGCTGACTTGCGGAATGGAGAAGATCGCCCACCCTCGCCCTGTGCCTGCGGCACCATGGCCGGGCCGGGGACTGACTTGACTATACCCACTTGTGTCCCAGGCACAGGGGGACCGCAGCCTACCCTGTCCTATGGTGATATCCTGTCTGCCCTTGGTGAACTGCGATCGGCGCTGTTTCATGGCTCCCACAGGCTGAGCGAGAAACTCAATGACATAGCCTTCGACTTGGAGCAGATACGGAGGGACTGTTCTCAGCAACAATTGTACACTCCCCTGTTGGTGCCTGGGATTGCTACTGTGTTACCAAGTGCTTCCTGCGGTGGTGAGACCCGTGACGACTGGACTGGCGCCTGTAGACGACCGCTTACCGACTCTGCCTGTGATACATTGTTTCCACATTCGGGGACTGTTTCTTTGTATTCACTACCACTATCGGCAATGAGACTGCCGGCTAGGCGACTTCTGGCCCCCTTGAAGACTCTCTCATTGAAGCCTCCGTTTTTTTCCCCTGTTGTATTTGTGCTATCAGAACAACTTGGAGACTCTTTTGGCTGCGATCAATGCACTGTTGGGTATTTGGCGCCGACCATTTTGTATTTATGAGTCTCCCCCTTCTTCTTTGCTCCCATCTTGTCTCTTTGTTGTAGAGGGGGTTGGCATTCGTCGAGGGGTGTGTTCAGAGGGGCATCCGAGATCGGGCCAGGGTTAGGCAGTTTCTTTGTTGTATGGCTTTCTTGCCTGGCGGGGATTGGGTTGAGAATGCTATGTAGAGTGACTGTACGGATCACACGCAGAATGAAGCTTGATTTCCCCCATCTGTATTTGTCATTGCTAGTTACTGCTTAGCTCTCACATTCAAGGCATCCTTTGTGGCATTGCAACCTTTGTCTACGGCACAGTCGGCGCTATAACTGGCTATCCTGGTGAATTGTGAGCCATTGGCTCCGCCACATTCTCTTCGGTGCCTGACTGCTTTGCCAACGATGTTTCATTGGGACAGGGGGACTGTTTGTGAAGGGTGGCGTCCATTTTGCTCTTCTTTGTCTTTGCATTACCTAAGGCGGCCATCTTGTTCCTTTGTTCCAGCTGGGGCGGGCTCCTGTCGGGTATCATGGTGTAGTGGTCGCTTGCGACCTGATTAGAGCTAGGGGTTTCCGGGTGCTAACTTTTGCTGGTCTGTCTGATGTGATCTCGGACTGGGGCGCCTCTTTGGCGCGTGTTGAAGTTATGGCTCCTCACATTTATTCTGATATTGTTGTTTATCCTGGCACTTTCGTACATGGGGTGGAGCTGCACGTATCCTGTTGTCTATTTTTATAGATGGGGTGGTGACTCATGTGCTGACTCGGGGACCTGGGTGTACCTGATTCTGTTCCCCCTTTGGTAATATGCCCTTTGACTTTATTGCTTCACACGGCGTAGGAGTTGCAAATGGCTGGGAGTCCGGGAGATCTGTTATTGTGTGGGCTCCTCCCCGCCTCCTTCTTTTTTGGGAGTGGTAGAATAGTTTATTCTTTTCTTCCTCCCTATATTTCAAGTGTTATAATTCTTTCAATTTTTCTTACCATCTTCTTTTTCCTTTTCTTTCTTTTCTTGGTCTATATTTCGGGTTCTTTAATGGGCGACAGGCACATTTCCGGGGGGGGGGGAGTAGGCCGTAGCCTCCGCATTGGTGTAGGGTGGGGGGAGAAATTTAGTTTTCTTCATTTAGTTTCTATGGGCCTTATTTTTCTAACTTCTCTGCGCTTTCTTGTCTTGTTTTCTGTTGTGGGTCTGCGATAGGGGTTAGTAGGGAGTGGGTGGCGCTGTGGGTGGTGCGTAAATGCTGACTGATGCTCTTGTTGTTTCGCACTGCAGTGCCATATTGCCGGGATGTTCACCTCTATTGTTGTTTCATTAATGATGCTGCCTGCTCATGTCGTGAAGCTAATGTACGGACTCAGTTCTCCTTTGTTCCTATTCTTCACTGATTTATATTTAGATCGAAAAAACTTTCAAAATTAACCTTCACTGCTCCTTCTCCTCGGCGACATGATTCCACTCAGTGTAACGGCTATCGATTGTTGCTATGTCGCCTGATGCCGCTGGGGAATCGCATTGCTTGCACTTGTGCTTCAAAGTATCGTGGCCGGCCTGACGGTTGTGGGCCCGTATTTGTTCTTTTATTCATGCACAATAAAGGTTTTCACAAAAAAAACAATGAAACAATCATGCTATGTTTGTGTAGATTAAATGATGGTTATGTTATTCAATATTTGATAAACTTATGTTGACAAGTGAAACAGAAGCACTCCAGCGGGAGGTGCAACAGTGCCCATTAGGTCAAGTGGTTACGCTTGGTGTTTGTTAGTTCATCCTGGTTTGAGCCATATATGCTACAGATTGTGAGGCCACACTCCAGCTCCGCCAGGGCTCATCTACCCTGTGCATCAGACGTAGCCCTTTTCGCCCCCCAGCATAGTTTTCCCCAGAATCACTACCCCCTCACTGTTGAGGTTTGGGAGGAACATGCCAGAATATTAAACCCTCCAACCCTGAGGAGCTGCTTCTTAGCCCATGGTACGTGGGTTTCCTGCAGGCACAGAATATCAATAGGTTCAGTTTTGACAAACTGTGCCAGTCTAGCTCTCTTCCTCCAATCGTTCAGCTCACCTATATTTATTGAATATACACTAAGGCTCGCCATACCTATTGTAGAAAAAACAACCTACTTTTGTCTTCAGAGAGTAAAAAAGGAACCCCTTTCCATAGCATATATACCATTTCCTGAGAGTACAAGAATTAAAAAAAATCACTGTATCATGAATTCTCATTTTATTTTGCTTCCCCCCCTCACCCCTCAACCCGTGACCTCCTCCCCCCCTTGAGCATCCCCCCCACCACCCTTCCCCTTTCCTACCCCGCCTCCCACTGGAAGCACTCAGACCTTGGTCTGGGCTAATGATGGTTGTGTGCAGCGGCGTGGAGCATAGGCGCAGCTGTTAATTTAGAACAAAAACAAACATGTGAACCATATCTTACCCCCCCCATTCCCCCCCCAAACAGAAAACCCATATAGAAAAGAGAAGCCAACAGAACAGATCTAGGCTAGGAAAATATCCAGCACAAAGCTTAAATCCTTATACCAAAGGGTCGTCCTGCTAAACTATACAAATCAAAATAGTAAAGAAACAATCATGTTATGAGTTTTAAGCCCCTCGACAGACTAAACAATTCACCATTCAAGCTTATTTAAATTACAAAGAGCCCAAAAACTCCCTTGCTTTAACTAATGACGAGAAGTAAAGGCTCCTTCCATCTTTAACTATCTTAAGCTGCGCTGGGTTCACTAAGCAAGCTTGGAGATGTTTGTCCTGAAGGGGCTTGATCAGCATGGCGGTGTCTCCACCACCCCTCTCGACCGTTGCGTGACAAAAGTCTGGTCTCACAAAAAAGGTCACTCCATCGCTAGATCTTTTTGCGTCGGGCGGGCCTTTTCTGAAATAAGCTGTCGGAGGACATAGTTCCCAAAGAATATCAAAACTGCCCTTGGCTTGTCGCTGCTTCCAGCCCCCGGGCGAATTCTAAACGGAGTACGATGTATTCTTTGCATTTCCGCCGCCCAGTTCCATTCAGATAATTCGGGGAATGCTGACTTAAAGAGGTTGATCATAAAGGCCCATATGTCTGAGCCCTCTGCCCCTTCCGGAACCCCCAAAACTCGCAGGTTGTTGCGCCTCAACCGTTTTTCCATGACCTCCAGTTTCCACTGGGTGTCAACAACCTGGGCGCTCTGGGAGTCTACCTTAGATGATGCTACAGCAGCTTCTGCTTCAGTTGCCACAATCCGTTCCTCCAAGTTAGTGACCCTATCCCCCACATTAGTGTATGCCTTAGACAGTTTTCTAACGACCCCCTGCATCTTACGCATTGCTGCCAGTGCCTTCCGGGTGTCCTGCCTTGCTTCTTCCCTGTGCGTAAGGATGGTCTGATATATAACATCTAATAGTGCGGATAGGATGCTGGGGCCTCGGCATTAGAGCTTCCCTGAAGGGGTGGAGCAGAGGAATGATCCCAGGCCAAATCCTGCATGGGTTGTACATGGACACTTCCCTGGGCACCGAGTCTTTTAGCCGTGCTGGGGGGGTTCTGTTCCAAATCACTGTCGGATCCTAAAATGCTTTCCTCCTGAGAGGAGCTCCTCTCCTCATCGAACCATTCTGCATCCTCTGACACCGAAAAGAAACATTCACTACTGTCTTTCTCCTTCTCTTGTTCTTTATCCCTTTCATCCATAAGAGTCAGCTGAGCCAAGGGGGGGCACAATTGTGTAATCTCTTTCTCCTTCACTCTACCCGTATCCTCTCCAAACACCAAATGCTTGTCCTGGAGCCACCTCCAGCTGATTCCTTGACTGTGCAGACTGTACAAGCAAGTTTGCTGATTGTACGGGGTAAAAAGCGAGTACAATTGACCCCCCACTTTCAGATGCCGCCCCACCAGGTTGTTTGTCAGTACTTGTAAGCACCAGGAGTCCATCTGCTTCCACTTGCCCATCTGTTTCAGCCAGATCTTCTGCCTGCACAGCAATTGGCATCGTCATTTCCTCGAACCCCTCTATCTCGTCCGGGAGGGGGGGTAAGTGCGGGATCGGTACCTGGCTCTTTAGTCTCCTTAACCACCTGTATCGCTGTCTCCTGGGCTGGGGGTTGCGGCACCGCCACATCAGCGTTCTTTTGGCTCCTTCCTCCGTGAACCAGCAACTCCGAACTAGAAGGGGACTGCCGTAGGCGCTGTACCATCTGTTTTCCTCTCTTAGGTGGTGCCGGTGTTTCACCAGATTCACCTATTTTCGGGACCCCTATGGACGGATGTATCTCTGCTGACTCGTGCTGTGTTTGTTCCGTAATTGGGGCTGCATCTTGAGCTGCCTGTGCTGCCTTTGCTGATTGTGCTGCTTGTGCTGCCTGGGCTTTTTTCTTCGCTGCTGTTGCAGCTTTTGCCGTTACTCCTGCTGCCGTTTTCGGGGACATTATCGGCATGGTATCAACTGAGTGCAGCCTCCGCTGAAAGTACCTGAGCAGAGCCGCTCCTCCCGCTGCTCTTCCCTCGGCTCCCCCGGCCTGCTTCGACCACCTCCTGACACGCCCCCAGCGTCGCAGGCGTCGGATCCAGAACGCCAGAACGGCAGCCAGCAGCTTCAGGATCTCGTCCATCACCGCGAGCCGCCTCGCACCGCAGCTCACCGCTCCGGTCCGCCAGGGATTGCAGAACATCGGCACTCTTTTCACCCGGTTAGAAACATCCAGTTAAGTCGCTGATTCTGTCGGGGATGGGGGGTTACTGCGCCTCGCTCACGCTGCTGCTCCGTGGCTACCTCACACAGCCGCCATCTTGCTTTCCGGGGAGGTGAGGATTATCCCACCCAGGGACATCATGAAATGATTTTCGAACCCACCCGATGGGTTGTTATCAGTAATGAAAGTTAATATCATCTGTCTATTTAAGTGAATGGTCAAGAAATTTATGTAAATGTCTTCTCAAAAATGTAAAGACTTTGAGGTGTTAAAACCATGGTTGTGAATAAAGAATCTTAAACTTACAAAGAATTGGATAATGTGAGTTACCTTCTTGGGGAAGAACTCGACCCCCATCCTCATTTTCACCAGAGCCTTCCTAACTTACCTGGGATCCTGACGCTGTTGGTCTCCCCTGCCGCCGCTGCCAGTACCACTGCGTGGCCGCAGAGGGGGGAGACTACAGCTTCCAGCTTGCCTATCTGTCCCGCCCACACCCTGACCAATCTCGCGCCCGGAGGCGCATAAAGAACAGCACCTCCCTCAGTGGAGCCGGACACTCAGACGCTGCTTGGGGTAGAACTCGACCCCCATCCTCATTTTCACCGGAGCCTTCCTGACTTACCTGGGATCCTGACGCTGTTGGTCTCCCCTGCCGCCGCTGCCAGTACCACAGCACGGCCGCAGAGGGGGGAGACTACAGCTCCCAGCTTGCCTAGCGGTCCCGCCCACACCTGAGCAATCTCGCGCCCGGAGGAGCATAAAGAACAGCGGCTCTCTCCGCGTCGCGGGACGCGCGCGGGCGGCGCCCGGCAAAGGGCGGGCCGTCTGTGGCCGTCCGGGGCCGGACAAGGCCGGGCTGGGCCACCCCCCTTTATTCTGACTCATCCAAAAGGTACTTTTTCTTTGATCCTGATTACTCTTCTGATTGGGAGGATAACAACACGACGACCCTACTACTGAACTGCTTGACAAAATTCGTCTCAAATATTATAAGACTGTGGACTGGGAGAAGGGCAGGCACAGACCGGATTAGCACTATTGTGATATTTACCAGTAGGAAGCCAGGAAGGACAGGTTTGGGAGATAGTTTACCGAAATGTAATCATGTCTAAACCCCCAAAAACACACTCGGTTACGAGCAAAGCACACTTAGCTGGTACACCAAACCAGGTCATTGCAGAAACAAACGATGTACCTCCCAACAAAGTAAAAAAAACTACTGCGATAGACCTGATGCTGAGGAAAGTCTCCGGGGAGATTGAGCGCATGGAAAGGAGCTTGTCCTCTTCACTAAATCCCATATTAGTTACCCCCACACAAGCCAGGGATCTAACCCTACCTGAAAGTCCCAACACAGAGATAGAGATTGACTCAATCGAGGGCATACCCTGCGCAACACAGGTAGCACAACCTGGGGCAGAAGATTCAAGGGACAGTAATCTTACCATACACAGCAGACCCAAACAACGGGGGCGTGGCAAGGGCCAGTTCAGGAAAAATAAATCAAACATAGGAGCTAGTCGACCCAAAAATAGACAAGAGGTCACCCCTGAAGAAGTAGTGCCACTCCACGTAAGACCGCCAGGGTGGATAGATGAGGTAATTGGAGACCTAAAAAAACATCTAGAAGCCTTCATCATTAGCCAGATAAAACCGATAGTCAGTAGGATAGACAAAATAGCCAATGAATTGATTAAACAGGGCAAGACAATGGGCCCGATAAGCAAGAATCCTACTACAGGCCCCAACCAATCCATAAACATGGTCACTGGCAAAATAGCGGTCAATAACAACTGTGTTAGTAACACATAACACACGATCGCTCAGGTACATGACCCTACTAAAGCTTCAGCATACCCAGAGAAGGGAAATTCCCAGAAGGACGGAATCAAACACACAGATAAAGCCCAACAGCAAACACTCACACAATTGGGGCAAGAAGGCCATCACACAAGTCAAGGTCCAACTAGCTTACCTCAAAATGACTATGATTCATATGACGGACCAGAAAGTCCACCACCACATATAAATCTACCCCCGGAAGCTTGCCCTTATGTTATTGTATTCGCAGGGGTGCCGGAACTCAGGGCTGCAGAAAAAGAATCACACCTATAACTTAAATCCAAAATAATTAAATGGCTGAACATCCATAGGCCCTTGAATACCGGGGAAAGGGGGGAGATTCTACATGTAAGAAGAGTGAACTGGCTAGGAGGCAGAATGAAAGATATAACAGGGGACTGTATTGTGGCTAATTTCAGAGACGTCAATCAGGTGGAATACATATAGGGAAATACAAACAGAAACCACACCAGTACCATTTGCACCCTCCCTCTGGGATATATTTACCCGAGGAGGCGGAGCACATATAATTTGACCTATCTAATGTGGAGCATAGGAAGGGCACCATATAGACAAAGGGACAGAATGCCTAACCATCCAGGCCAGTTCTTACCATCTCGAGATTACACATAGTGGAGAAAAAGATTCGCCCCCCTACAGTCGCTCGATGTAAACGACTGACTACCGCCTGCAGAGAAAGGGCAAGAAAACACAACCACAGGGGCTGGACCTGTATGTATTACGAAAGGGGCGGGGGAAAGCCTGGAAGACCTGAGGATTGAAGAACCCCCAATACAGAGTGGTGGGGTTGCTAGCAAGTTAAAGACCCACAAGAGAACAGAGTCTAGACCGAATGATCAGGCCTCAGAGGGAGGAAAAGCATCTAGGGCAGGGCTAGCTTTATTGTCCTGGAATATAGCGGGCCTGGGGGGGAAATTTGATATCAAGGACTGGAGGGAGTACATCTCTGGCTTCCATATTATAGCACTACAGGAGAACTGGGCACGCGACCTCTCTCCCTATCAGTTAGATGGCTACAAATGCTTCTTTGCGCCTGCGCAGGAAGGTAGATCAGGGAGAACGAAAAGAGGGCTGGCCTTATATGTTGACTTAGATTTAAAAGGCACATGGTCACAACCCCCCTGGGTTTCAGATACTTTACAAGCACTGGCTTTCCAGGGACAGGGTCAGAGGTTCCCAACATTAAACTTCTATAACTCAGGGCCGATTGATGGGAACTACCCAGTGATACAAGAACTAGAGAGTAGATTAAGTGAAGAAATTGACCGAAGGCAGGGAGGCCCAGAACCAATTATTTTGCTTATGGGCGACTTCAACTACAACCTGTGTCAAAAACTTCTCCCCGTGAGCCCTGATTGGTCCTCTTGCCCTGAAGAAAGTGGTCCACACTTTGAACACAATAAAGAGGGAACACTGCTTATGAAGTTACTTGACAGGTTTGCTCTTACCCACACTATTGACCTGTTGGCTCTGAGAGCAGGAGACACTCTCACACCAACATTTAAGGGAAGAGGCTGCTCATCCATCATAGATTTTATCACAATATCCACTTTTGCAACAGAGCAGGTTAAAGAGGTAAGAACGGACTGGAGCCCCTTTAGTGACCATAATCCCCTAACTCTCGAAATTCTATATAACGGGCTGACAGTAAGGAACGCCTTTATAGACATTGAAATCCGTCCAACGGATCAGGGGAGGCGCCAAAGATGGGCAAAGATCAATGCTCAAGAATTTTATAGCACCCTAATGGAAAGAGGGAAAGAACAAATAGAGGCCTGCCTTGAACTCACAATAGAGGGCAGACATGTGGTCCTTGCATTTGAGTCCTTAACTAAGGTGGTTGATGGATTATTAAAAACCAAACGCCCTGTAAAGGACTCAGCAATTCCACGATGGTTTGACTCTAACTGCTTGCGGGCTTTGAGGGAGCTAAAATTGTGCCTTAAGACGCTCCAGAGAGACAAGAATAAAGTTGCCCTGTGTAGGCGTAATTATAAAATGCAGGTCAAACAGAGAAAGATCACACTCCAAAAGGAAGTCTGGGATAACCTGAGGGAAGCAGGTGAAAATAAGGACTACACCCAATTTTGGAGAATCATCAACAGCCCTTGTTTTCAAGATTCCAGTTCCCCTGTTATCAGTACTAATATACTCCCCGAACAATGGGTCACCCACTTTGAGTCTATACAACCACCAGGGCGCGATAGCTAGGGTTGGATCCTGGGAGGGGGCGAGACCCATGGAATTAGAATTCTCTCTACAGGAAATTACTAAGGCAATCCAAGGTCTGACCCAAAATAAGGCACCAGGTCCGGATGGCTATCTAAGTAATATTGAATTATGGGCGCCCATCATGACCAGAGTATTAAATGCAGCGATAACAAGCATTTGCAATGCAATAGGTCTCGCATTAGGAAAGTTTGAGCTATTGGTATTGTAAATGACAAATATTTTATTTATGTGTTTGTTTTGAAAATTGTGAAATTAATAGCTTTGTCATTTACAATGCCAATAGTTTTAACTTTCGCAAATGTGACACCGATAGCATTTGTAATTTAATATGTGTTGAACTGACGCTAGGCAGCGGCCATGGCGTAGATTGACTGCTAATAATACCACAGCTGGAAACTGACACCTAGGCGCAAGGCAGAGGCCACGGCACGGATTATTGACTGGTGATATTAGCATAGGAGTCACCAGGCCCATGCCATGAGGGCGGTTCGCTGGCAAGATGAGAGACCACTGCATTTGATAACTAACTGCTGATAACATGGACTCTTGTTTTAATGGTGGCCTCGTGTCAAAAGCAGCGGCCACCACGTGGACAATTGTCTGTTATCAAAGCTGTCAACTGGCTCTGTATCACGAGACTGGTTTCAGCCCGTCGTGGATTATCAGCCAATAGCAAAGGGCATGTTGGGACTTGTAGGTACAAATTTACAACGGACAATGTAAATGACTAGTCTAATCAACATGCACAGCGCTCTTCTGGAGAAAAAAAAACACAACCATTGAGGCAGACAGAAAGACACCTAAAAAGTGGTATGCTCCGTGAAACACGTAAAAGCTGCACTGCCATTTAGTGTTATCTTTACTTAAGCCATTTGGGGGAATTTAACAACGTTTAAAGTGTAAGGAGTTGACTAGACCGGCAGTGATCTGGCCCTTCGACCTTGCGGTGAGAGTGTGGGTGTGTGTGTGTGTGTGTGTATGTGTGGGGGGGGGGGGTATATATATGTGTGTGTGAGGTGCAGCCTCGCCGCCTGCTGCCGGGAGGTGGTGGAGCCCAGGCAGTGCTTAATTTGTAAAAAAAAAAAAAAAAAAAAAAAAAAGAAGAAGAGGTGCCGGTGCTCAAATATTTTTATGAGAGGCAACCACCCCCTTTCCTGGCTCCACCCACAGCCTCCATTGGCTCGACCCACTTTCACCTTTGGCTCCAGAGATATGTACCTCGTAATGTGACCTAGATAAGGACTGGTGGAGCAAAAGAGTCTAATAATGCTAATAAGTCAAAAACAAGGGATGCTTTGTGCAGCGCACATCCTCAAATCAAATATTTGCTTTTTATCACAACATTTGGTCAAGCATCAAAGCCAGGATTGACTCCAGATTCTCCAGTTTCACACTCAGCAATTCACCAATTCTAGTTAGATGTGCATTTATTTCTGTCATCACAGGTTAACACTTTATCCTTAATCCATGGGGGGCATATAATGAGCGCAGGGGTGTCAAGAGGAATCAGCATTTTATTTATTTTTTGCAGTTTTATATGGGGTGAACCCTGTTGTGGATAGACAGAGGAGCACTTCACAACATTAGACGCGGACTACATTACACTTTTTTCCAGTGAAGTCAGGCTCTCACGTGCAACAAACCACACACCTCACCATCCCAGCCTGTATTGCAACTTTTAAAACTGTCCAGAGATACACACATTTGCATATAATCATTCAAAATGGGACTCATTTGCATAATGAATGGCTGTCCTCTATGCCTGGAGGGTCCAGCCATGAGCAGCCCTGATTTAGACCCTGTGAAGCAGGCACGCCCAGGAATGCTTAGTGACGTGCACCTGACCTGTGCCTTAACCTTGTGCACGGAGAGGGCAGGAGCAGAGCCCCACAGTGGTCGAGTAGGGGGGTATGTTCCTGCACTCGGGTAGGAGGTTAGGCTGGGCACGAAGTGTAGTCTCAGTGACAGTCCCTCTGTGCACAGTGCTCTCTCTCTGAAGCTCTTACCCCTCTCTGTGCCCACCATCCCTGACCAGCTGCATAGGAGGGAGACCCCGAAGAAGGCCCATGTGACTGTATGGTAGGGGATAGAGACCCTTAGGGGCATCGATTACGAGGTCGATAAGGAATACACACTGAGCAAGAGGAAAACCTCCCAAGGGTATGTGAATGAGGTCTCTGAGGAAAGGCCCGGATGAATAATGAAGGGCTCTGGTAGTGGGCAGGTGGTGTGATAAGAGGGGCGCTGCAGAGGAGAGAAGAGTCCTGGGGAAGTCTCAAATAGAGGTGCAGTAAGAGAGAGAGAGCGCGCCCTTGTAGGAAAGACACTATTCCTTTCACTGACGCCCTGCAAGTGCTCTGTCCCTTCCCGCCCCCTACACTCACACCCACAATATATCGCTCATGGACAAAGTCAGACACTGGGGGAACTAATCTCTCCATCAAAAGCCTTGACCCAGATGTCTGTTACTATTGTGCCACATCGTGTGTAGCCAGGGACCTTGGTACTGGGGTCCGTGGTGCGTGGTGCCCCAAGGCCTCTGACTCAGTTCAGGGGACCGGAGTCACCACGTGCAAGAAAAAAAAAGCGGCATTGGGTTTTTATTACTTACTGTGATCGGTTACTGCTGGTGTCAGTGGCAGCCTTAATTAAGAGGCCTGCTACGCAGCTGCTTCAAATCGCCCGCCTCAACGCTGTGTTAACGTGCTATTCGTCCATTGCTGCAGTGTGTGTGTGTGCAGGGGCGTGGTCCACCATACATGGAAGGAAAAAGCTTTCGCACGGCACACACTGCCTTCCTAAGCATTCTACCAAATGAAGCCCAATTAGTGGCCCGCCCACCGGCAAACACTGAAACAGAAAGCACATTGATACAGATTTATTATCGGGCTTGCTGCACTCTCTCAGCAGCCCTGCACTATCAGCAACACTTCTTCACGGTCAGGGGTGTGGAATTTTCTAAAATATCTACTTGTCCATGGGGCAGGTTGCTTCATAAATCTACTTGTCCTGTAACAAAATCCACTTGTCCCTTTGGTGCCATGTTGTGCGGCGACAAATTATGGCAGTAATCTCATTATATAAGAACTCTTAAACAGCCTCTCTGATTATGCCAGGGCTCATACCATACTAGTGTTTCAATACAAGCAATCCCTTTATGTTTCTACGTTTCCGCAGATCTACATACTGGGATTGAAGGTAGTGGTAATCAATAGTTCCAGGGTTGGAATGTCCTTTCGAGTCTGTGCAAACCTAATAACTTGCATGTTTTAAGGGTTTTTAACAACTCTTCTCTAATCTTTTCCTATACTGAGAAATGTTGAAAATTTACTCCTGACAATGGCAGATGTAAAACTTCTTCCAGAGTTGGGAAAAAATTGCTTCGAGTGAAAATAAACTTGCAAACAGTCAGGTGTTTACATGAGTAAATCTATACATGCATATTTGCTCAGGCTAAAATGCAGTTCACAAATATTTTCTAGGAGTACTATTTCTTGCCCTACTGCTGTAAATTCTTGTGAATTCACAAAAGCCATATAGCTGCCCATAATAGGACATATACCAAGGATGCACTTTTGAGACTTTCTTTGATAATTGGGCCCCTAATTTGGTCTGGCATTACCCATGACATTTTGTGTATATTAAAATTCTCTCTCTGTATCGGCTTGCTTCACTGTGAGTGACAGTATTCTGCTCTTTCACAAGGAGCATATCGGCACACAACATAGTTTTTGTTCAGTGCCAGTAACTAATGTGGAAGTGTGTGCTTTTTTTGAGACCAAAAACAATTTTTGCTATTGCCAATGTTTGTTATATTGGTGAGGGTCCGGCAGCTCTCACATCAATAAGGTTTTACAAAAACCATGCCAAAACAAGTCACATATTGCCAAAACTAAAAAGCTGACTACCATTTCAGGCCTACTGGCTTTGCCAATGCTTGTTTATTTTTTCCCCCAAGATCTTATTGAAACTGGTTACACTGATTTTCTAATATGAATATTTGGGGGAAATACTAGCGTGCATCAACACATTTTACAACATGATGCTGAAAAGAAATGGTAACTGAAATTTTACACTAGTTTAGCAAAAACATTTTTTTCCTACTTTCATTTTTTAGGAACATTTTATATTGAAAGCAAATAATCATTAATCTTGCTTTCAAGCTTCTGCAAATATTTGCATCTAATCAGAGAGCATTATGGGAGCATTATGCATAGCCTCATATTGCTAAACTTCGAAACCGTGTGTCCACAATTTTATACTGGAACCATTGTCAGTAGTGCAGTCAGAAACTTACATTTACTGAGAGCGCTCAGCCTAATAATAAAGGCTCTCAATTAATGAACCATAAATACAAGTTTGAACAGCATTAACATATGTACACAAATATTAACTTAACTGTAGGCAGTGCCCTTCCCTGAGCCTTAATGTGGTACTGCAAACTGGCAGCCAAAGGGTTTGCGCAGCTGGGGGTTGGGCCTCCTTGTCCCAAGGACAAAATGCACATTAAAACTTGTTGCCCTTGACCCCAAACAATATGTCCTGGGCGTCGGGCTATAGGATTTCCACATCCCTGTTCACGGAAGGACAATGAGACTGTAATAATGTGTGAACAACACTGCAATACCCGGCGATGTCTTGGCACAGGTAGGATGCTTCGCCTCGGTGCTGCTGCTGTGTCCGGAACCCTCTGACGGCCCCTGCGCGCCCTCTCGCTCCCTCCACCGCCAGGCCTCGCAGCCAGCAGCCCGGCCTTCACATGGAAGAAAGGGGCCGGCTGCGGCGGGGGAGTGGTTTGAGCTCGCTCGCCCAGATTCAGCGAGAAAGGCTTGCGAGGGAGATACTGACTTGGTGTGGCCTTAGGAAAACGATAGTGTAGAGTAAGTGCAGCTCTGGTGTACTCTCGGTTGACCAGCCTCCCTGTGTCCCCTCCACCATGCTTGTAACTATCCACAGCAGGGTGGGTTTGATGCCGCCTGCCCCGAGTGTCGTGTTCAGAGCGGATCTCCCAGTGCATGGGGCGGGGTGTGTGTCTGTGTGTGCAGGGGGGGTAGGGGGCGGCAGCGTGTGTATGCGTGCGTGTCTGTGTGTGTGCAGGGGGGGTGGCAGCGTGTGTATGTGTTTGTGCAGGGGGGTGGGGGCTGGCTGTGTTTCGCATTGCTTGCACGTCTAGGCTCGAGCTAACGAAACTGATGGAAGCGAAACTGACACCGCACACACGGCAAGCAGCCAGCAGCGCGCTCCCGCGGTCAAAACTGACTAGGAAAAAGCGCGCGTCTGACTCGTGTCTACATTCCCAGAAACGGCTGACAATAGTTGTCGAGCAGACAGCAATCAATGCTTCGCAGTGAATGCAGGTCGAGCTCGACCTAAAAACTGAGCCCCCGCGATCTTGGGCTACAGCATTGATTGTCCCTATGTACAAGCAAGGCAGTAGGGACAACCCGCAATGCTATAGACCAATCTCGCTGATAGATGTGTCAGCCAACTATTAGGCAGAGCAGTCTTAAAGCCCCTTTCCTATTCTCTCTCTACATAAATGACCTAGAAAGCACATTGATGGCCCTGGAGACTGACTGCCCCAAAGCAGGATCACGCCATATACCAGTACTGCTGTACGTGGATGACGCGGTCCTGCTTGCACGAACATCACTGAGCCTGCAACATCTGGTTAATGGATTTGTAAAGTTTATGGAGAATCTGGATCACTCAGTGAACCTGACCAAATCCTTTGCAATGGTGGCAGGGAAACAACCCCCTAAGAAATTTGTATTTAAGATAGGAACTCATGTGCTAGAAACTGTTAATACATTCTCATATCTGGGTCTTTTGTTTGATGGATAGATTAGGTTCGCCTCCTTGTTGGAGGAAAGGTGTAGGAAATTGGTCTCAGCAAATGGTGCTATTTTAAACTTTGCACGCAGGCTGGGCCGCTGGTCACCAGAGTAAATAATGACGCTGTATAGAGCTGTTAGCACCGCCTAAGCCACGTATGGGGCAGAGGTCTGGGGCTTTAGGGATGTACACCAGTTACAAGTAGAGGAAGATAAGTTCCTACGTAAGATGCTGAAGACACCACAGTGCATCCCAGCAGCAATTGCACCCACAGAGCTTGGTATCCCATATATTACCGACCAGATAAAAGTGAGAACCATCCTGACCTGGCTGCGAATCTGGGTAAACCCAGAAGCAGAGCTCAGTAGGCAAATAGTCAAAGACTGCCTTTAGAGAGACAAGTGCCTACAAATCCCCTGGCTAAAATATGTTAAAGAAACTCTAGGGAGCATAGACCACCAAATATTATTCACTGATCCGTCTCTGATCGACACTCCCTGTAAATATCGGATCCAAAAACTGCTATTAGGCAAATATGATCTGGGCAGGAAACAGCTTGATTCCACAAAAACATCTGTAGCTGCACACTCTTTAGTAAGCAACGGAGAGGGTATGGAACCATATTTATTTTTAATGCATAATCAGCAAGATAGATTTTTAATGTGTCGTTTTAGGCTCAATTTGTTACCTAATATCTAAGCTTACCCGTCTGGTTTTACCTTAACAATTGAGCAGAAGGGTGACTGGGGCTGCGACAATAGGTCTCCGCAGGACACCCTCCATTTTGTACTGTTATGTTCTTTTTATCGTACCCCTCGCCGTAGATTCCTTGTAGATATTTTAAAAGAGTCAAAACTTCGTCATGCTAAAACTGCTCTATTATTTCTGCAAAGAGCTACTGCCATGCGCACCTTATGCTCTATCATGAGTTTTTTTTAAATTGCTGTCAAACTAAGAATCACCAGAGGCCGATTTAGGATGTATTTAATTTTATATGCTTTTATAAGTATATCAATTTTGTTTTTAATATTGTATGGTTCAGAAATGTAATGTAACTGATGATTTGTCTTATGTATTTTCGAAATAAAAATGTACTGAACTGAACTGAGTTACCTCTCTGTTGTAGGGAATGATCCGAAAATCGAATAGGACAAGTGTTCAAGGTTAACTTCCTCCAGTGAAGAAGAGAAACAGGAAAGAACGTCATGGAGTTATATACACCAGATTGGACTATGATTGGACTAAGGTTACAATGGAGACTCATCCCCCCCCCCCCTATGGTTCATGGGATATGTAGTCTGTGTGTTTTGCTTTAATATGTTCTTTAAAGGCTGCTGATTTAATATAGTGAAGAGAGTAATGCATATTTCATGCCAACTTGTCCTTAATAGAACTGAAACGTTCTTATTGTTAGCTAGGAAATTTCTCACGCTTCACAAATGTTTAAAAATCCATGATAAAAAATCCCACCACTGTATTTCTTATTGTATGCAACAATAGAACAAAATAATTAATCATTAATCCACTAGTATATGGATATTTATCATAAGCCTCCAATGACCAAGTCATATACAAATCATGGATTCTTGGCAAACTTTCTTTACACAATATATGAAGCCACGATTGCATTCGTAAGTAAAGTGCACAATACTGCAAAAGAAAAGTGATGCAGTGCAAAGTGATCATGTGTCAAAAAATGTACAGCAGCATGTACATGCTTCCTTACTGCCCGCCTACTATGTAATGTAATATTCTTCTGCTGTTTACTATGTGTATGTAAAGCGCTCTGATACTTACGGGTCAAGCTAGCGCTATATAAAACTTTTAAAATAAAAAATAAAATAAATAAGTAATATGTAATTATCAAGTATGTAACACAAGTGGTTATCATTCATGGCGTATTCTGGTCGAAGCGAATCCTGCCCTCAAAAAAATAAATATGACCTTGTTTTGATGACTATCAACATCGCCCGAGTGAACGTAGCTCAAAATTACGAGTTGCAATAAACTCTGGTATTACAATTCATAACGTTATACGTCTATACATAGTGGTTATTCACAAGTTAATTGTGAACGATAATAGGGTGAAATACTGTATGTCTGTCACTAGCTAGTTTGCATCAAAGTGCAGTACTTACTCCCAGAAAGGGCCCTCTGCCTATCACCGTCTCCCCAGCGGGCAGAGAGATACGGCCGCAGCCGTCTGCCGCCTCCAGCTCCAGACCAGGCATTTATGTACCGGTGGGCTCAGCTTTTTGGATCAACAACAGGATAGCAGTGCAGAGGCGTCCGTCAGCTCAGCAATCTCCTGCAGCGCGCGGCTTCCGCGTTTCGATTTGAAAGATTCCCATACCGACCGGAAACAAACCCTAGCGGGCAAAGGTTCCGGGGCTGCTGCGGAAGACTCGGGATCTCACCCCGGCACGAGGCAGGTTAATGCGACCGGTCTGCAAAAGAGGGCAGTGGGCAGCGCGAGGAACACGGATGACTTTAGCATTTCATGAAACGCAATTTCAAAGCACGTTTTGCTGTTGTAGTTTGTGTAATAACTTGTGGGTCTTCCTCTCCCAGACATCCCTCGCCTCGCGCTAGGGTTGCACGGGAACACACGTGTGCCCTGCTTGAATAGGTATTAAATTCTGCGAGCCCATCTGTACTGCATTAACTTCCTTCCATCCCTCCCCACAATTTAGATTTTGATCACACATACTCCACGTTGCTATACTGACTGTGCAGCAGAGATAGGTTAGTAAACATTGCGTGGGGGAGGCGTGTTTAGTTAAAATCGCTCTCGGGCATGTTGTTGTAGCGGTATAACAAGACACGCCTACATCCCGCCCCCAACTTCTTCACTGACAGCTGCCGCACCCCTAGCTGTGCTGCCATGGTGATCCTATCGATGTTCTTTAAATACCCTGAGTTTTCTACCCGTGGACATATGGGATTTGTAGTTCTTTCTGTGTTTTTCTAGTTAAGTGGTTCATGGGTGGGACTACAAATCCCGACAGCTATGTAAAATTCTTAGAATGACAGGCGGAGACAGAGACGTGCATTGTTCCGTCATAAAAATATACAGTGATTCGGAAGTTCCAAGGTTTTAAACAGGCAGTGACTGTTCCTTTACCGTTGTATTTTTGATCCTAACGACAATATTCAAAGGACGGGGCCGGAGCCGGAGCAGCAGAGGAGACTGGCCGCAGCCGACTAAGGTGAGTTCCACGTTTTCAAAGGAGTCAGAGAAACATTCTATAGTGTGATGAAAAGAAGAATCCAAGCAATTGTATCGAAAGCGATTAGTTAGCTTTATTTCTCGTGGAGCATTAAAGTTGGGTGACCAGATTGTCAGAACGAAAAACCGGGACGGGCACAGACGGGCTCTGCAGCCCTGATTCACACCTTAGTACATAAAATCCTGCTGTGTTGCTTGATTGAGACGAGGCAGCACAGCAGGAGAGTGGAAACAAGTGAACTTATGTCTGTGTAAAGGGCCGGTTGACATGTGAGCCTGCAATACACTATAATTAATGTACCGATTCACCCCACCCGCCCTTAAAAACCAGGACATTTTTGTGTTTTAGAAGAAAGTCTCCGGAGGCCGAGACAGTCCTTTGATGAAAACTGGGACTGTCTGGGCCAATCCGGGACGTCTGGTCACCCAAGCATTAGGACACTCGAGACATCTGCAAACAGCTGCACAACCTGCCATACTGTCGATCACTGTGCTGTAGAATGATCAACTGTGTTTTAACCTGAGCAACGGCTAGCGCTTTACATTGTGCTAGTTTTGGGGGCCATAAAGCGCTACCCGATGAATCAAAATTCAAAACTGAGGATGTTCAACAAAAAAAAAACATTTAAATACGGGAAGTAAATTAGACTCCACAGTGAAGATGAAGAATGTTAAATTTTCAAACCATAAAGGTTTATTAAAATGTAAAAATTACAGAAGGCAAAATCACCCAGTATCAATCAATAATCAATATGCATGCCTCAATTAATATGAAGTTGAAATCAAATCAAATAGAAAAAACGAACTAGCATAGGTACAGTGGTATAGCTAGGGGGGGGCAGGTGAGGGCGGACCGCCCCAGGTGGCATGAGGTTTGGGGGAGTCAGACCGCCCCCTTACCCCTGCTCTTACCTGCGACTGACACGGCCGCAAGAATCAGCAGTACCCCTGATGGAGCGGTAATTTCTTCTGGTAATTTCTCAATACAAAACCCTCATGCTACCTCTAATTTACCGCTGAAAAAGGTGTTGGGCCCTTCACACCATGTATTACCTTCAGGAGACTTTAAATAAAGATGAACAGTCAAAAATGCAATTATTATTTTAAGCCAATAAAGAAAGTTGTTGAGTATTTAAAGGGTTTTATTTTCTAGTCAAAAGTTATTTTTTCTCTGACCCTTTATTCATTAGTAAAATATCAATCAGGTTACTGAATTTGGAAAACAGGAAAAATAGCATTAATAAAGAACACATTACAGTCTGCATATAAGCATTACATGTAGGAAAGAAAATGTTGCGCAAAATATCAGTCAAAATTCTTAAAGAGGTTCTAAGAAAAAATAGTCTTGCAAAGCTAATCAATAATTAAATAGTTGGCAAAAATTTCCCATTAAGAGAAATAAATGCAAAAGTCAAATAAATCTTTTCAGACCTAATTAATTAGTCAAAGCATAAACTTAAAGTTTATCATCTAATTCTATCTTAATCAGCTGCACTCTCTGTCTGTCTGTGTCTAAAGAGGAAAACAGCCCCTCCTTCACCAGACCTCAAAGGAATGTGGCCTGCAGTGCCAAAATATGACGTGAAAGCAAGAAACCTCACCCTGACTCTCCTTGGACGCAAACTCCGCCCTTCAGCAATCTCCCGGGACTTTTCTCGTACCTAACCCATAGAATGTCTGGTCTAATCTGTTCCTTCTCTCAAGAGCTCACACACACCCCTAATGAGCCTAGAACCCCAAAGCCCCTCCAGAGAGGTCATTATTTATACTCTAATTCTTGGCAGTCCACACAAAAATGTTGCATCTTCAGGAAAACCTGTACGTGATTGGTCAGCCACAATAGCATGAGTTCTTACCACCCTGACTCATTCTAAAAACCTGACTATACCAGTTTTACCAAAAGAAGCATACATAATAAATACATTTTATAAGTTTGCAACAATTGCTAGGGAAAATGTTTCTATAGTTTTCCTTCCTTCCTGTCACAGCGCAGCAGGACAGATACTTTATCAAACTGGTACATGGGCACAATCACAAGAATGTACAGTTCAAGATGTCCTTGACTTCTTCATGGTTTGAGTCAAGCTGGTGTCAGCGCATGCTCTCTTCTCTTTCAAAGCAAGCCATAGCCTTACTGGTTTCACAGGTAGCCATTTAATGGTAGGCCCAAAAATAAAACAAACACAAATAGAATATTAATTTCATGTAAATCAGCCCATTATGTTTCCCAACTCCATAATAATACCCCTTATAAATGTTTACCTAGCCAAGCTATTAGTGTAAAGCAGCTTTTCTATTATTTATGATAACATGCAAAATAAATGTGCAATGTGCAACATAGCATTTTTATGCTTTAGTGTAAAATTTAAAAACACACACACAGTTAACACAGCGCACACAGTTAAATACAGCGCACACAGCAACATGCTTTAGTGTTTTAGATAGCTTTTCATGCAAAAAAGCATTTAGCCCCCTGTGTAGTGTTTGGTGCATTATTAATTCACACACATTATAAAAAGAGGTGTTATTAACTGAAAATGTTTATCAAAATATGCAACAAGTCAAAGTCTTTTAAGACAGAAATAGTGAATTTAGATTATAAGGGATGAGCTGGGAAGAGAGAAACACATTCTATTAATCTTCAAAGCTAAAAAGGCCACTTTTCTCTACACTGAAAAAAACACATGTTAATTCAGCAAAAGCATTTCAGACTGAATAGGCCTCACTTTCATGTTTTTCATGTGCCATGTTTTTAACTTGCACCAAAATGTGCGTGGCAATTTAAATGCAGTCTGTCTGAAGCACACAAAATAAAACAATGCCTGACTGCAGATGAAATCTGCCCCATCACCCCCTCAAACCCCACCCCACTTTGACCTGCGCCCATCGCAGCTGCATCCCTCCGCAACCTCGTCAAACAACTCCCCCTGAAGGTTCCTGCAGACGCCTTGAGAAACTCTGGCGGAACAGGAAAAACCTCAGAGGACCTGAACACCTACAGGAACGCCATGAAGGAAAACCACCAACGCATAAGAGCCACCAAGCGGACCTTTATCAAGAACTAAATCCTCACCAATGCAAGTAACGCAAAAGAACTCTTCAACGTTGTACAGCAGTTCACCAAACCCTCCAGCGAAGCCACGGACGTCACACCATCCCAGGACCTCTGCAACAATCTCAGCTCCTACTTCCACCGGAACGCCAAGGCCCTCAACGAAAACTTCAGCAAACACACTCCAGACACCACCCCCAACCCCACCACCGACGACCAGCCGACCATCACAACCTGGAAACCTGCTACCACCGAAGACACCACTGCGACACTGAAGAACACACATTCAGAAGCTCCCATGGACCCCTGCCCGCCTCAAATCTACCACAGAGCCTACGCCGCCGTAGCACCCGAACTAGGCCAGACCATTAACACCTCCCTTGAATCCGGCATCTTCCCAGATGACTAGAAGCGGGTAGAGGTCAAGCCCCTCCTCAAGAAACCCACGGCCGGCCCAATGGACCTGAAAAACTACCGGCCCATCTCTCTCCTCCCCTTTGAAGCTAAAGTCACGGCAAGATTCATCACCGCCCAGCTGACCACCTTCATCGAAGAGAACGCCATCCTCAACTCCTCCCAGTCCGGATTTCACAGCAACCTCAGCACGAGACGCCCTCTGAGCTGCCACTGACGACATCTGCATGCTTCTCAACCAGGGCCACACTGCGGCCCTCATCCTACTAGACTTCTCTGCAGCCTTCAACACCATCTAACACAGTATGCTCGTAGCCAGACTCCACAACGCAGGTATACGAGGAACCGCCCTAGACTGTATCCGCTGCTTTCTCACTGGCAGGACCCAAAGGATCAGACTACCACCATTCCTCTCCGAACCAACAGAAATCAACTGCAGAGTACCCAAAGGATCCTTGCTCAGCCCCACGCTCTTCAAAATCTACATGGCCTGCTCGCCGCCATCGTCAGACAGCATGGGCTCAGCATAGTATCCTACGCTAACGACACCCAGCTCATCCTCTCCTTCACCAAAAATCCCAAAGACCCCAGACTCTGCTTCCAGGAAGGAATGAAGGACGTCGCAGCCTGGATGAACGACAGCTGCCTGAAGCTAAACTCAGAGAAGACTGACGTCCTCATCCTTGGACCCTCCCCCTCGCCTGGGACAACACCTAGTGGCCATCCGCCCTCGGAACCCCTCCCACTCCAACGGACCATGCCTGAAACCTCAGCATCATCCTGGACTCCTCCCTCTCTATGACCCACCACATCAACGCCGTCGCCGCCACCTGTTTCAACACCCTCTGCATCCTGCGCAAGACCTTCAAGTGGATCCCACCCGAATGCAGAAAAACCGTCAACCACACACTCATAACCAGCAGACTGGACTACGGCAACGCCCTCTACCCCGAAATCAACAGAACCCTGCTACACAAGCTCCAAAAGATCCAGAACACAGCAGCCAGACTCTCCCTCAGAACCCCACTACACAAGCACATGACCTAGCACCTACGAGACCTCCACTAGCTCCCCGTTAAGAAGAGAGTAACCTTCAAGCTACTCACCCACGCCTTGAAATCACTTTACAACATTGGACCCAAATACCTCAACTAGAGAGGGTATACTTCCACGTACCCAAAAGGAACCTCCGCTCCGCCGACCTCACCCTGGCAGAGACCCCACGCATCCGCAGAACCAGAGAAGGCGGAAGAGCCTTCTCCTACATCACAGCAAAGGTTTGGAACGAGCTCCCAGTCAACATCAGACACTCTCCTACTCTGCTCACCTTCAGGAAGAGCCTCAAGACCTGGCTCTCGACTGATCCTGAGCTGCTCACTCCCGTCACCCCCCAGCACCTTGAGACCTTCAAAGGTGAGTAGCGCACTCTATAAATCCCTGATTGATTGATTGATCAATCACCAGCACCCCTCCCCCTGCTCTTCGATCAAGCCTCTGTGAGCGGGAAACACAGTGGCCATCACTGCATAGGAAAAGGCTTAGGAAGTCAGTTTGCCCATAAAAAAGGCCTGTTATGTTACACAGAATTGTAGAGCGCACTATCACAAGGAGGGTTCCATGGCACTTTGCATGTGTGAACCTAGCCACGCGTAGGGCCCAGTGGGACTTTTCCATAAGCCAAGACTTCAGCTTCTTGCAGAACTCAAGAATTGAGGAGGAGGCTCTTATGTTTAGTCACAGGTTTTTCCACACTTTAAGGAGTGATGTAGGGGAGGGCATGACAGCTGGACCTCTTTTTCCGTATGTGTGGGGCGTGTGCAAGTAGGAATCTTGATGAGCAGAGGTGTCTGGAAGGTTTGTGAAAGCAGATGCGATTTTTGAGGTAAACTATAAGAAAGTGGGTAGTAGTGGTAACAGATATTGCACCTTATATGAAAGGAACAAAAAGTAGAGTGAAAAAGTTGTATGTTGGGAGAAAATCAAAGTAACGGTGAAGTGCTGTAATGGTTAGGGCACCCTACTACCAAAGCTGCAGACCTACACTGATCGTGAGATCAGTGGGTTTAAACATGAGTTAAATATGGAACCAAAGCACACTCAAACGTATGTTAAACAGGAAGTAAATGTCCAAGCACTACAGACGTGTATAACTACCACAATTCCTCCTTTATTGCAAAACATATGTAAGAATTTGATTCATAAAAACATGTCATTTGTTACATATGATTTATCAGGCTTGTATTCTTCAGAAAATGCACATCCAACAGGTGTTTCGTCACTTTGTGTTTTCGTCAAGGCTGTAGAGTATTTACAAAAGAAAGTTTATGTTTTTTACAAAGCAGTAACTGTCAGAGAAAAAAATATAAAAAAACATATAGACTGATAGCCCAAAGATGAGAAAAAAGTGAAAACAAATATGCATATATCCAGCCAAAAAATGCTCTAAACCAAAGAAGTTTCTCCAATAGAGACACAACTCTATACGAACACATGCCAACGCCAACTTCATTTATATACTTTACCACAGAGAAGAAGGGCGGCACGGACAAACAGCGCTCAGGTAAAATCATAGAGAAACAGGGGTTTTGTTATTTAAACGCTCTTCACAGCAGCTAACGTTTATTCTTTTGTACTCACACTGTGAGCTGTTCATGGATTGTAGAGGGTCGCTGTTGGACTTGGCCCTTTTTGGCAGGTTTACCCCTAAACTTTTTGCCTTAAGCTCTGACATGGAGGTAGTGAATTTAGGCCTCCGCGCACTTTAGCACTGTGGCCCAGTGTAAAGTGCGTGTGCTCTCTGAGTGCGTGTGGTGAGATTGGCCTGCCCCCCCATAGGAATGCATGGGGGATCTGTGTGTCCATGTTAATTCCTGATATGAGGGGAGTGCAGGGGCGAGTTTAGTATGTGCGAACTGGTGAGAAAAAATGCTGCACAATAGTGTGCGCAGATTTATTGTGGTTATTTTAGAAATGCCACTTTTAGAAGTTGGCATTTCTGTGTGTCTGCCTGCATGATGTGAATTGCACGTCTGGCTTGTGAGTGACAGGTGCTGGATGATGTGGATGGCTCCAGGAGCCAGGATGGGTCTGCCCAGTGGTGAATAGGGAGATCTGCATGTAGATGGGAGGGAGGAGTTGCACCTGGGACCTGAATAGGGCTGTGCCTTCCCTCCACAATGCTGGCTCCACCTCTTCTGCTCTTAATTTACATGTTAAATTGTTTCTGAAAGCATATTCATATGTCAGTTCATTAGTTACTATGAAAAATTCCCTCATCTGCTTAGCATGTTTTAGTTTATTTAAGCTATTATCAATCTTTAAGTTTGCAAACATTTCGTCATAGTCTGAGTAATAATACTCCAGACGTCCAGTTTTATTAAACAAACTAGCTATTACACTACAAGTAACACCATAAGTGAGAGCCAGCATATTGTATGTGACCCCTTCTGAAACAGAAGCAGGAAGTTTTACAAAGATATAACAATCCTTTACATTCATCACCTTAACATATTCTGTTAAAAGCCTAGAAAAGGTATTACTAGAAAAATCACCAACAGATCTATCTTGGTGGATCTCTGGTTTGTGCTCAATAACTCTATTAGTCTTACTCACTACATCATGAATAACTTGTTTAGATTCAACTTTACTAGTCATGTTAACTTTGTACATCTCCTTGTCAATCCCAAATGGGAAAATGACAGGTAAAATTAACCAAACCAAAATTATTAGAATCACACAAATAGAAGACATTTTGCAGCATCTCCTTAGAATGGAACATCTTGAATTATTGTTAGACCTAGGCATCTTTTACTTGAGACAAGAGTCTTTCATAAAAAACAAAAAATTTAAATTTAAAAATCACTAAATATACCCCCTTATTTTCTCTCTTTTTCTTTTTTTTTTTAGAATCCACTAACAGCTTTTCTTCGACCTTACGTCTTACATCAACGTGTTTTTCCAGCTAACACAATTTCTTCGACCTTGTGTCACCTAACACATTTTCTTCGACCTTATGTCAACAACAGCCTAAACCAAATATGAAAACAAATCTAATCTTTGTCACTTGTGTCATCTACCTCTTCTTGGCTACTACTGCTAATTTCCACTACTGGTGGGATTATAATGTAAGTCCACTCAGGGGACTTGTACTTCTGATTAGGTTTTAACACTCTCTTTGCTCTACTGCTAATCACTTCTATTTTCTTTCCTGCTTGACTTTTCTTTTCTAAATCACTTTTTTGACTTGAAATTTCGTCAACTTGTTCTTTTGATTTATTCACAAATTTGAATTTCAGGCCCTCATTTTCATTTGGCCAATTATCTCCTTTTCTAAAGAGTTTCTTCTTAGGCTCACATTGATTGCACTCAGCTTTCCAAGCTCTTTTTCTGAATTCTTTAATTTGAGATTCTTTGTCGCTTTCATCAGTTTCACTATCAGAGATCTGAATTCTAGATCTAGGTACTTCTTTACTCTGCAGCTTCACTCTGTTAGGAACATCATCCTTATAGCTGGTACTCGGTAATCCGTCTTCTTCTTCTTCTTGAATTACTTCCAATCCACCAGTTTCAGAATTTTCGTCCCTTCTTCCAGAGCTTTCAACCTGCTTTTCAATACTTTCCTGATCTCGATTCACTTCAGACTCTTTTTCTGCTTCTTTCTCTAGTAGATCTTCTTCTTCTTTATCAGAATTTACCACCACGATTTCTAGGTCTTTTTCATTCAATGCCTCAATCGCATTTGAATCGTCCAGATGTCGACTTTCTTGTCGATCTTCAGAATCTGGATTTCTTTCAGGTTCTTCTTCAGAATCTGAATCAGTTGTTGTGTCACTCTCTTCATCGGGATTTTCAGGTGGTGGCACTCGAATGGTGTGACTCGCATGTATCCACCTTTTCAGACCTTTACATTTTACTGCATTTGTTGTGACAAGAATCACCTGTCTTGCTTTCTGCCACCTGGGTACTAGACAATTTCTCCTCCGATGAACCTTTGTCCTCACCCAGTCTCCTGGAAAAAGGTCATGAGCCTGTTCCTTTTCTCTTGTAAGTACTTCAGTTCCTACATGATGGAACACAGAAGTCACTACGTAGACAGGTTCTTACAATAATCCATAATTGCACTGTCATTAATGCTAAGCACTTTACCAACTGGAACAAATGCTTGTCTCATTACTCTGCCCATCAAGATTTCATGAGGGCTTAGACCAGTCTTTCTATCAGGGCTACTTCTCAGAGACATTAAGACAAGTGGAAGTGCTTCAGTCCACTTCATTCCTGTAGCCGAGCACATTTTAGCAAGCCTATTCTTGATTGTACCATTGACTTGCTCAACAACACCTGACGCTTCTGGTCTGTAAGCACAGTGCAGCTTTTGTTTTATACCAGGTGCTTCACAAATCATCTGCAACAATCTGTTTTCAAAATGTGTGCCGCGATCAGTTTCGACCGTCACTGGAAATCCATACCTAGGTATGATCTCCCTCAAAAGCAATTTTGCAACAGTAACTGAATCATTATGGCGAGTCGGAAATGCTTCCACCCATCTTGAAAACAGACAGATAATCACAAGGACATATCCTAATCTATTGTGTGGAGGCATATCAATGAAATCCATGTGCAACCTGGTGAAAGGACCACCATCCCGTCCTATGGTTCCCAAGCTTACAACTGTCTTCCTGTTTGGATTGATCTGTTGACAGATCAAACACCTCTGGCAAAAGGACTCTGCAATAATTCTGAATTTTGGATTGAAGCATGTCTGCCTAAACAACCTAATCATTGAGTCTCTGTCTAAATGTCCTGGACCATGATACATTCTGGCCATGTTAGCAATCATGCAGTTTAGCATTACTGGTCTGTCATCTTTGTGAACCCAAATGCCATCTTCTTCTCGCTGTCTGCAACCTGCTTCTAGCCATGTGTCTTTTTCCTCATCATCTGCCTCATCTTGTAAATCCTTTACTCCTTGCCATATATCAACTACAGATGTTAGCATAAGTGAGTTCAAAACATGTTCATAATTTTTCTCCCAATTTATGGACATTTGTTTTTCGCGCAAAATTTCGCGATTTCAACAGCATATGCATTACCCTTGGTCATATAGTCATTTCCTTTTTGGTGAGCTGTACACTTTACTACAGCAATTTTTTCTGGCAGCTGAATGCCATCAATCAACCTTTTGATCAATTTTGCATTCCTGATAGGTGTTCCCGCAGAGGTTAAATAACCCCTTTGAGACCAGAGCTGGCCATAGTCATGGACTACGCCATACCCATACTGACTATCAGTCACTATGGTCAGTTTCAATCCAGTTGCTCTTTCACATGCACAAATTAAAGCAATCAATTCCGCTATTTGAGCTGAACGAATTCCTTTAAGACAAGAAGCTTCCACCACATCTGCAACTGTACAGACAGAATATGCTGCACTCAGAACACCTTGTTCTGACCTCAAGCATGAGCCATCAACAAAAGAAACAAAATCAGACTCAGGCAAAGGAACATCTTTTATGTCCTGTCTAGGTTTGGCGCAATATTCTAAAACATCCAGACATTCATGATCGACATCATTCTCATTTCTGATTTCTTTCACAGTACCATCAGGCAACAATGTGGATGGATTTAAATTCACACATCTTGCAATAGACACATTATCTGATCCCAGAATAATCTTTTCGTATTTAGTCAATCTGTAGCTCGTCAAATGCTGAGTCTTACTTCTGGTGAGAAGAATCTCAACTGAATGGGGAACATACACTTTTACAGGAAACCCCATTATTATCCCTTCACTTTGTTCCAGACTCACACTGGTTGCAGCCACTGCTTTTAAGCAACCTGGCAATGCTTTTGCAACAGGGTCAAGAACTGCTGAGAAGTAAGCAATTGGCTGTTTCAGTTTTCCATGCCTGTGAATAAAAACTGATAATGCACATCCTTCCCTTTCACTGCAATACAGCTCAAATTCCTTTTCATAGTCCGGCATTCCCAATGCTGGTGCTTCACACAAACTTCTTTTTAAAAGCTCCAAAGCTTCTAACTCTGTTTCTTTTAGGGTAATCGGGTCTTTTATATCTTCTTTTGTCAGTCTCTGTAATGGTTTCGCAATTACCGAAAAACCACTAATCCATTGAAGACAATAACCTACCATTCCTAGAAACATTCTGACTTGTCTCTGTGTTTTTGGAGGTTGCATTGCTTGAATCATTTTTATTCTTTCAATCGTTACTTGTCTGATTCCCTCTGCAATCCTGTGACCAAGATATTTTACTTCCTGTTTACAAAACTGTAATTTTGCAGGGGAAACTTTATGTCCCTCATCTGCCAAATGATTCAAATGAGTAATGGTATCTGATTCACAATTGTCTCGTGTTTTTGCAGCAACAAGGAGGTCGTCAATGTATTGCACTAATGTCGATTTACCAGGCAAATCTAAATTTTCCAGGGATTTCTTTAATAACTGATTAAAAATAGATGGGCTCTCTTATACCCTTGAGGGATACGACACCATGCTAAGATACGCTCTTGGAATCTGAACGCAAAAATTTGTTGGCTCTCTGGATGCAATGGAACAGTAAAGAATGCATTGCAGAGATCTATAACTGTATACCATTCTGCATCATGCGGAATCTGGTAAAGAATTACCGCTGGGTTTGGTGCAACCCGACAACATGGAACAACTATTTGATTAACCTTTCTCAGGTCCTGAACAATTCTGTAAGTTCCGTTTGGCTTTTTGATTCCCATAATCGGTGAATTACATGGGCTGCTCTCGATTTCTTTCAAAACACCTTGTTTTATAAATTTTTCAATTACAGGTATAACACCCTCAATTGTCTCTGCCTTCATTTTATACTGAGGAATGTTTGGATAATCTGCTCCTTGTTTTACTGTAATTTATACTGGGTCTACATGTTTCATCAAACCCATTTCGTCTCCAGATGAATCCCAAATTGTAGTATTGACTGTTTCTTTTAATTCTTCAGGTAAATTTTTTTATCAAAAGCAGGAAATAATTTACTTTCTTCTGCTTCAACCATTAACATTGTTAATTTATAAAGGCCATCCTCCTCTTCTGGAGTTTGAAGCTCAATGCCATCAGGTGAGCAATATATTTTACAATGCATTTTACAAAGGATGTCCCTTCCTAACAAGTTTACAGGACTACTATCACAGACTACAAATCTGTTTTTGTCTTTAAATTTGCCAATTTCAACTTTAATTGGTTCTGTTAAATCTGTTTTAATCTGTTGATTAGCTACGCCAACTACTTGGATGGTGTCACCAAAGAGAGGCAGGTTTTCAATTTCCACTGATCTAACAGTAGAACGGGTAGCACCAGTGTCCACAAGAAAAGTGATTTCTACATCATTCACTTTACCATTAACAAATGGACCGGACTGATCTACCTTAAGAGTGGCTCCAAGCACACACTCTTCCTCCTCTCTCAGGCACCGTCATAAGTAATCATCAGACTCATTCCCATCATTTTCTTTCAACCAATATTGTTGGTATACATTCGACACATTCACTCTTGGTGATCTGTTTACCTGTTCACCTCCGCAGAATCCTGTTTCAGAATTGTATCTCTGCGTATTAACACAATTTGGGAGAGGCGGTTGTGGAATCTGACTTTGCTGATTCACTAACTGTCGCTGTAGCTGTTGCTTCTGATTTATTTCGTTTAACTGTCGCTGTAGCTGTTGCTGCTGATTTATCTCATTCTGCATCTGTGGATTTAATGATGTATTTTTGAAATTTCTGAAGTAGTGTGGCTCACTGGTTAGAGGCGGCAGACCCGAGAGCAGAGGACGGCCCGGGACCAGGGTTCGATTCCCGGCGCGGCAGGTTTCTGGACCAGGGTCAGCGGACTCGATAATTCTCTCGCCTCGGTTCCCACTCCGATCAGCGATCACACTCGGCAACTCTGGGCCTTAGCTTGCCTCATCTTCACTAACCGCCCCACCAGACCGCCGGGGATGCCTGGTCTCATCCTGGAGATACCCATTAAGGGACCATCTCTCAGGGAAGCCAGGAAGGGTTTCGCAGCGGTCGAAGCGCCTTGGGACCCTCCGGGTAAGTAGTGCGCTATATAAATGCCTATACATACATACATACATACACTCACGCTTGCAGTGTCCAATTTCGCCTCAATTAAAACAAGGGAGTTTCTGCTTAAGTTCCTCAATATTACCTGTTAACTTTGGCTTGTTAAAATTACCCTTAAATTTCCCTTGATTCTGATTAACATTTTTATTTTCAAAAGTTGCAATTTGTTGGTCAGCCACTTTTACCTGTGCCGACATTGCTTTTTCTTTCAGCTTTTTCTGCTTAGCATCTATCTCATCACTGCAGTATTTTGCTTTTCTCAGGATGTCATCAACTGAGAGTGATTGCCAACCAACTATTCCTGATCTGATCATTTCACCAATTTCAGGTTTCAAGCCATATACAAATCTGTATATAAAATGGCTCATATTCTTCTCACTCAGCTTCTCGTAACCACTGTATTGTTTGAAAAACAGCAGTAATCTTTCATAGAAGGAATGTACTGATTCTTTTGGCTCCTGATTTGTTCTGTCAATTTTAACCCAATCTACTTCCTTTGGGGGAATCTTTTTTTTTTAACCACACAATTACTTTATCATACAGGTTTGTAACATCAGGCGAAGGTGCACCTGTTACTTTATCTCGGGCAGGTTCTTCTTTGGGCAAATCTATAGAAATTTTACATTCTGTCCAAAGATCTGAAGGCACAACAATGTCAAAGAACCCATCAAGATCAATCCACAGAACTTTTGAGACCTTAACAAATCTCTCTACCTGTCGATACCATTCCACAGGTTTTTCTCTCAATCTGGGAAAATCGTTTGTAAACAGCAAAATATCCTGTCTTGTCCATGAAACATGAACATACCCTCCGCCAGCTATTTCTCTCATAGGAAACTCAGTTGCAACGTCCCCTCTTTCTCTTTTGTCTTCCTCTCTTTTCTGTGTCCATTTCACTCTCCATTTGCTTAATTCACCTAATCTTTTTAGAAACACTATTAATTCTTTTAGATGAGTTATCCTTCCTGTGGTGTTCATGTTCTCAATATCTTTTTCAGAGAAATCCACTCTGTAATGTTTCTTCAAATTTTTCTGTCTACTTAGATCTACTTCTAATTCGGCAGCCATTTCTTCTAAAAGATCGTATTTGTTTTTCGTTTTCCATTGTATGCTTTTGCAAATGAACAACAATTCATCATCCTGATATAATTTTAAACTGTCAGGTCCAATTGTGCCAATAATTAATTACTCTAAATCCGCTGTCAGTTGTGCAACATCAAGTAATTTAAATTCTGTGGGCTGCGGGGTTCGGGATAAATCTATTTTACTTATGCTCTTTTCTGAGATCCAGAATCAGAACCTGCAACAGATGGGGTTTGATCATTTTAAAATTTTTAATTAAAAGTTAAATCTGCCATCTTGCCTCAAGATGGCGTCCGCATCGTCTGACCGATCGGACGTGTGAGCAGGACCTCCCCTCTCTGACCCACAGGTTCGAGGCTTCGGAGATACTACTGAGCAGGGAGTTGATGAAAAACAAAAAAAGAGGAACAAACTTGCTCTTCTCCAGGCTTTCCTAGTATAGCTTTAATCACAGAACGTATGCTGCTTCACAAAAAAAATCCGACAGTTGCTGGCGAAAGAAGGTGCTTGGAGACGCCGAAGTAACACAAAGTCGATTATGAGCGATCACGATAGAATACCTTCAGAGAAAACTTTCTTTCAGTTTTGTATCGTTCAAGGACGTACCTGCAGGTTTTTTCCGCCAAGCTGTGCGAGCGTGAAAGGGTGAAGTAGCTGGCCGCTTATAGTGCTGTGTGGAGCTGGTACCGATGCTGATCGTTTCCGCGTTGGTGAGACTTCGACGAGCCTTGTGGGCGGTTGCTTCCACAGGTGCTGCAGCTTGGCTCAGTGGAGAGCGCTGGTCACGAAAATCAAGGGAAGGCAGCTGGAAGGCTTTCCCTGCAATGCCGCCGAAAGGAGGTCGGGGGAAGAGGGGCCAAGAGCAGAACGTTATGGCAAGCACTGCAGGGGCTGAGAAAGAGAAAGAGAAGGAAACAAATGTGGCTGCGGTGAGTAAAACTGTAGCAGTCCTGACCAGTGACAAACAGACAGAAACCCAAAATAAAAATAAACAGACTATTTCGGCACTTTTCTCTGCAGTTGAGGAGAAACGAAAGGGGAAGGTGCATGGCACACAAACTGTTCAAGAGAGTAGTGCTTTGTTAGATTCCACTACAGCTAGTGTGGATGTGACTCCCTTGCCAACTATGGATATTGTTAACGGCTATGTGGAAAATGAAGCGGAATTACCGGAGAGTAATGCTGAGGGGGAATTGACTGTGGAGTTACAAACCAGCGGCTTATTAACTCATGCAAACAGAAATGAAGGTCCGGCGGTTAATGCACCATTTCCCACTCTGAAAAATCAGATAACAGCACTAAATGTAGAACTTGTACATCACTCAGTTAATATAGAACATGCGTTGGAGCCTATTACTCAGGAGAATTTGGGTATAACTAATGAGGCTGAATCGGGAGATTTTTACTCAGTATCTGAGAACTCTGCCTCCTCATGTGACGACCTGACAACACAGTATAGCAAACAGATGCGTTTGGATGAGGTGGAGAGTGAGGGTGATGAGGAAGAGGAACGGGGAGATTTTTCTGAAGACAGTCCGATTACGGTGAGAGGGGGAGGAGATACCTCTATTACAGAGGGGGCTGTCGGCGGTTATCAAGTAGACACAGATGAAGATATCACCCTCACTACCATTTATCAAACGATACTGAGTCATATGGACAAAACGGAGCAGGATACTCAGAAAATTCAGAACTCTTGTCGTAAGCTACAAAACTCAATTAGACGGTTGGTTAAGTCCCATTCTGAATTTGGTGAAAGGTTTACAGAGGTCGAAACAAGGGTATCTACTATGGAGGACGAGTTGGTTAAGCAGAAAGCAGTGACGGAGTCTCTAAGTGCAAACAAGGAGGATTTATTGTGGAAAATGGCCGATTTCGAAAAATCGCGCTCGCCGCAACAATCTAAGACTGATGCAAATACACGAGGGTAAAGAAGGGCAAGACCCCCGTAAGTTTGTTGTAGAGCTCTTTCAGAAGGCATTTCCCGACTTGAGTAAATGGGACTGGGAGAGAGCGATTGAGAGCGCGCACAGATACCCCTTTAATATTCGACTTCGACCAGGACAAAATGACACTAAACCTAGACCCCTCCTTGTGGCTTTCAATAACTTCCGGGCTAGGGAAGATGTGTTTTTGCATACTCGCCCAAATAGTAAAAATATGGAAGTAGGATTTACCTTTTTCGCGACATCCGACTATTGCAAGTATACTATGGACACTCGATGGCAGCTGCGGCAGTTGGTGAACCAGTTCCAAAGCAAAGGAGCACAAGCTTTCATTATGAACCCTGCAAAACTCAAAGTTATTTATAGGGAAAAAACTCGCTTTTTCACTAATGTTTCAGCTGCAAAAGAGTATCTGCAGAGTTTTTCTGAATCTTAAGCATAGGTTTAATGGGTCATAGTCAAGAGTGTAGTAGCTGACTTGGATAATGAGAGAATGCCTCTTTATACCTTTTTTTTTTTTTTTTTTTTGATTTGTAGCCACTTTCAGAATTAAACCTAGATGTAAATAGATTTCAATGTATTGAAGTTGGAATGGAAAGCGGGAAGAGTTGAGATTTGTGGTAAATAAGCTTAACTAGCGCTTGACCCTGTGGCCGGTGTCAGAGAGAGGGTTGCAAGCTCACCACCATCAACTGGACCGTGAATCCAATGGCCTCGGTAAAGGGGGGTGTGGGTGGGAGAGGGAAGGGAGACTGGGGGGGACAGTGGGTGTAGGTGGAGGGTACTCGGGGTAGGGGGAAAAAGGGGGTAAAATTCAGGGTTGGGGTGGGTGACAATACTGAAGGAGAAGATTTTCGTTGGTGTAGGTACACTTATGTAGTTAGTTTATACAGAACAATACAAGTGTTTTTTGGTAAAAAATATGTTGAATGCTGGAGGGTGCTCTTAATATTGGATGACGCGTAAAGTAAAAATTTGTTCATTCAACGTATCTGGGCTTAATAATGTCAATAAACAGAAAAGAATTGCAGCTGAAATTCGTGTTATGCAACCTGATATCCTTTGCCTGCAGGAAACCCACCTAGCATGGGATAAAAGGAAACTTATAGCGGACTTAGGATATACTCTAATAGTTGCTTCTAAGCAGACTAATATGATTAGAGGGGTGATGATTCTTGTCAGGCCGAGTTTCTGTGTTTAAGTCCGTAATCTTAGTGACAAATGGGGTAGATGGGCAATTGCGGAGTTAAAATTGGGACAGAGAAACTTAACAATATGCTCAATTTATGGGTCTAACATGGATGAGGATGAGGTGCTGGGATTGTTAAATATAGAATTAGCTACTTGGAGATCTCCATTAATTATATGTGGAGACATTAATATAAATGTAACCAATACGGAATTAGCCGCAGGCCCAGAAAATTATACGGGTCGTAAACCGCTAGTGTTTAAAGCCTTATTTGATTTAGTAGCCGACCATGCTCTGGTAGATATCTGGAGTAAGAAGCATCCGACACTTCCTGGATATGCTTATTACTCTGCCCCCCACAAGAAACTCATCCGGTTGGACTATTTTTTCACCTCTACATCTAACCAGACTTGAATTAATATACAGATATTTCCCAGAATATCTTCGGATCATTCCCCAATCTTAATTGAATGCCCAATTCACATAGAGATCGGTTGTCCTAGGAGTTTCTCATTTGATAGGAAACTGTGTTTTGATGAGGCATATACAATATATATGCATAAATGGATAACAGATTTTTTTAATGTTAATTTGGGCACCGCTAGTATTGAAACGGTGTGGGATACATTTAAGGCCTGTTTTAGGGGGGAAGCAGTTAGCTATGGTATATTTCATCAAAATAAACGTCGCTCATATATGAGAGAATTGTATAACCAATTAAGAGTTGCAGAAGAGGAACTAACTGTAAAAATTGGGAAAAGAGACACTTCACAGATGATAGCAGATGTAGAGGGCAGAGTAGCACGCTGTCGGGCCAGTATCAATAGTGTTTGGTCGGAAGAGATAGCAAGTAAATACCTAGTCAACAAAAGACATATTCATGAATATGGAGAGTCCATAGGCCGTTCCCTTGCACTTAGATTAAAAATGAAAGCAACGGCTCGGCTGATTCATAGTCTTCAGGATCAATTTAGGGTGATGCACGAAGAGCCGGGAGCTATCTTAAACATATTTCAACAATTCTACACAGAATTATATACTAGGCAAGCTAATGAAGAGGTAGGAAAGGATTGGAATGAGGGTTTATTTAATAAGCTGGGTAAAAGCGAGGCGGAATTTCTGGATAGTCCCTTTTCGATGGAGGAATTAGAGGCAGCAGTAAAAAGTATACCAAATGGAAAGGCAGGGGGCCCCGATTTCATCCCGGGGGAAGTTTATAAATGTTTTTTTGAACCATTAAAACAGGTTATGTTGGATACTTTTAGAATGGCCCAGCAGGGGATAGCCCCAAATACCTGGGATGACGCCGCGGTTGTCCTATTCAGTAAAAAAGGCAAACCTCCTGAACTACCGGGCTCGTACCGCCCTATATCATTACTTAACTGTGATAGTAAGCTATATTCCAAAATGATTGCAAATCGATTGTCTAAAGTTATTACACCATTAGTATCAACGGTTCAACATGGGTTTATCCCCAAAAGAGGCACAGTTTCACATATAAACAGGGTCATTACACTATTTGATATCGCGGAAGTGGAAAGGGGATGATTTGGCATTAATATTACTCGATGCCGAGAAAGCTTTTGACCAGGTGGAGTGGGTATATTTATGGGAAGTGATGAGGAGGATGAGATTTGGTCAAGCTTTTATGACTGCTATCAAAGTACTATATAAGGCACCCAACGCAAGAATAGTGGCCATGGGTTTAAAATCTGAAAAGTTTAATATTACTCGAGGGACCCGGCAAGGGTGCCCGTGTTCGCCGTTGCTTTTTGCTTTATTTATAAACCCTTTTATTATTAGTTTACGTAATTCACCCAATATTAAACCTTTTGTTGTCAAAGAGATTCCATATTCAATATTTGCATATGCAGATGACATCGCGATCACAACTACCAAACCAGGGCAGGCACTAAGAGAGATAGAGCAACTAGCAGAAGTGTTCGGTGCCAGGTCTGGATATAAATTAAATTCAGCAAAAACTCAAATCTTATGTACAGAGACTACACAATTTAATGATTCAAGAGTTACTACTGAGGTTACATATTTGGGCATAAAAATCAGAGCTCAAATGCAAGGAATAGTAGATACTAACTGGGAAGAAAAAAAAAATCAAATCAAGCAATCTTTGGAAACATGGGGGCGTCTGCAAGTTTCTATCATAGGGCGAGGGAATATTATCAAAATGAATATTCTACCAAAAGTATTATATTTATTTCGGAGCATCCCATTGGAATTCCCAGAAAAATACTTACATCAGCTTCAGACTGTGTGTCTGAAATTTTTCCGGTTCCCGGGTAAAACTCGGCGTGCCATGAAATGGCTAACGCTCCCGGAAGAAAGAGGCGGGCGTGGCTTACCCGATTTTTTGCTTTATTACTATGTATGTTTTTTGCAAAAGCTGCGCTTTATGCTGACAGGAGAACTTACAGAGGATGTAGCAGAGTCACCCTCAATATTTTATTTGTTATTAGGAGAGCAAGCGAAAGGGAGTTTATTAAAAGAACTAGAGGGTAACTACTGTAGGAAGGTACATCCTGACTATGGTTGCCCCCAACTTTTTGCCCTGTGTTTTAGCTGGTTTTGGACATAGTCGACCTGGGACCCTGCCAATCAGGACCCCAGGCCTACTGCTCTCTCTTTAAAATGGATTCCATGTACCTTAGGTGCATTTCCAATTGGTACTGGGCCACCTTATCAGACCCCGTAACGCAGGGCATGGGTGTACCCAGGGCCGCCAGGGGCTGCAGCATGTATTATGCCACCCCTGGCTGGCCTCCTAAATTTGACACAACTGGCTGCATGACAGCTGGGGCAAAGTCGTGTAATCACCCTTTGCTTTAGGTATAGTAGCTCTATATCTAACCATACAATGGACACCCGAGTTCCTATCAGTCACTCCTATGGCAGGCCTTAACAATCCTGAAGGCAGAGTGCGTGGGCTCGTGTGAGCTAGGTTCAGGCCCGAGCCGAGCCCGGTTGCAGCTTGCGGAATCAAGACCCAATAGCTGTTCCATGATAACGCGTACCATATCGGTAACTCCGGTGTCGCGTTATCAAGGCATGTCGAGTAAGGTGTCATACGAATCGGGGTGCTGCCCTCTCACCAATTCTGGCGACGAGGTTAGCATCCCACCCTTCTAGAGGGACACGACATGTACGTAACTGTGAACCCCGGTTAAAGTTAACTGAAGCCTCAGCTCCACAAAATGGATGCTGCCACCACAGACACGAGTCTGACCTCCTGCTGCTGGGAGTCCTTCCAGCGAGGAGCACTTGGACAAAGGGTTTCCTGTCGAGGGCGGTGTTCGCACCGTCCCAGACAGGGTTTGTGTATTCTGGGTAGGTAGGGCTTTGGCGAGAAGGTGACTGCGGAGTGGCACCCCGGTGCTCACTACGCATCTGCCGGTTAGAACCAGTTCCAGGGGCGACAGCCCTGGCCTGGGGAAAGTCCGGCAGGGGAGAGGGGTGTAACTACCCCCCTTCCTGGTCCCACCCTTAGGGCAGGACCTAGTCATGTACCCACCCCTTTCTTTAGAATAAAGACCGGAGCGGGGACCCTTCCAAATTAGATCATCTTTGATTCAAGAACTACTTTCTACGAAAGGACATTCAAGACTCTTCTCAAGATTTCTCCCTTGTGACTAAGGAGTAGTCACCCTGCATCAGCGGGCACCAACTAAGAACTCTGCGGTTTGCTGTAAGTCCTTCCTCAAGGAATCCGACGGCCCAGCTCGACGAGAACCGGCTTCCCTGGCACCTCTGACCTCTACCCACATCATCAGCTCAGCTGTGATCCGTGGGTGCGACGAGACCTCGAGGGACCGGCCATCATCAGAACCTGCACGCTCTTAAAAACCAGCACGACCATCGAGGTAACTCTCTGGTGAGTGCTCTGGGGTCCGAGAAGCCCCGACCCTGAGCCGCTCCAGCACCGAAGTGCAGTCTCCCAGCATCTCCACGATCTGCGTGGGGCCCTTCTGCTCGCTGCTCAGCACGTTGTCTGGTCACTAGCCGCTGGCTTGTGCCCTTCTGTGACGACATCCGAGAATCATCACTGCTGGTCTGGTTGCTCCAGACTGGCCCTTGCTTCCATCTTTGCGAGAAGCACCCCGGACCCTCCTGGTCCACTCAAGACGCCATCTTAGGCCCACCACGTGGCCCTGAGAACTGCCAAGGCTTGTTGCCCCATCCTGGGCCCAGCGACGCCGACAGCATCATCCTTCGTGGGACAGCTCGCACCTCCGCCGTGGTCGCCGATAACGCCTCCTGGTCCGTGAGACTGCAGAGCCTAGCGTCGCCCACTCACCTGGTCGAGGTGACGGCCAACCGGTGCCTTCCTGGTACCCTCTGACTACTGGCTAGTAGTACGAACTTGGTCCCCTCTGCTTTCAGGTTTCTTCAATCTCCGATCCAGGCTTGGATCTCTACGAACTATTCAGCACTGGTCGCCGGCCAGCAACTCCTTCTCTTCCGGCTCCTGGCTCGTCAGCGGAGACCCCGACGCCTGTAAGACTTGTGCAGCCGCAGCCCTCGTGGCTAGGTAACTCGGCATTTCGGTGCCTGCATAGCCTCCTTACTCTAGGGTCCCGAGTCCCTCGCTTCCGACTTGCCTTATCGGGTCCGCCCGAGACCTTAATCTTTCCGTGTCCTCGGACACTTGTTTTAATTGTGCACTTGAAGTATTTGCTAAAGAGATTTGGTTTGTGCTTAGTACCCTGTCCTCATAAAGAGTACAGGGCTGTTGTGATTCTTAATAAATATACTGTTTATTTTCATAACACTTGTGTGGTGTCCTTTCACTGGGTGTTCAAGGGGTACATGTGTGGTAAACAGCTGGCTTAACACGCCCTCTCGAGTCTTTAGCCTTAGACTGCTCGTATCCACGCTACTAGGATAGCTGGTCTATAGGTTGACTTACAACCAAACACCATAAGGGTCGTTGGAACGATACATAGCGGTCGCTAGAATAGCGAACGTTGCATATCGGGCCAACTTCTCACAACTACTACAAGCATACTCGCTTTAAGGTGGTAGTCTCAGCCTTTAAAGTTTGGGGAAGGGTTCGGAAATTAGTTAATTTAGGAAAAATTTCTTATTACACCCCTTTCACTGCGGATAAAATATTACCTTCTATTTTTTGGTATAACGTCACAAAGGGATGGTTTAATAAAGGGTTAAGAAAAATTGGAGATTTATATGATGAGCATTCCACATTTGTTACGTTTGAAACATTGGTAAAAAAATATGATTTGTCTCAAGCATCCTTTTTTAAATATTTACAAATTCGCGATTTTTGTTTAAAAAAGCAAATTAAACCAGCATCAAATGCACTTGTTGAAGGGATCCGCATCGAGAAAAAGATCGGATCATTATATTCGCTATTGCTAGAGGGCAGAGTTGATGATATGAATACATTTAATCTTTATTGGCAAAAACAGTTAGCTGCCCCAGAAGTTGACATTCATGATACTTTATGCATGGCTAAGGAGATTTGTATGGCAGCTAACCTAAAAGCTCAAGTATACAAAACGGTATTTAGGCTATATTATACCCCTAAGCGAATGGCCACTTGGGGCAGTAAATATGATGGGAAATGTTTTCGCTGTGGAGATCCCGATGCTGATATGTCCCATATATTTTATTATTGCATTAAGTTGTCCCCATTTATGAACAATTTGGAGAAATTCATTTCCATTATATTGCATAGACCGATTAAAATATCTTCAATGCTTATGTTATTGGGAATTGAACCAAATGTGGATGATGACTCAGTATTAAGTAAACACAAATGTTTCTTATTCTTAGCCATGACTGTCGCTAGGCTATGTATTGCTACGGAATGGCTACAGCCAGAGGCCCCAACGTTCGAATTCTGGAGGGCTAAACTTTATAATATTTATGAACTAGAATGGAGTTTATATGCAGTGAAAGGGGTAAGAAAAAAACGTATAGGCTCATCAATTTGGGGTGCTTTAACAGATTATTTAGAGTCTGGTTGAGCCCTATTGCAAATATTATCAGATAAACTAGTTTAGCGTGTCCCTTTGTCTTTTCTCCTTTCTCCTTTGTCCTTGGTCTTGTTAAGTGCTGGAAGTAAATGTTTTAAAGTTGTAAAGCTGGAAGAAAAGATAGAAGGAAAGGGGAAAAAAATAAGTAGTTAGCAATAATGTTATGTATGTTATGGTATGTTTTTTATGTATTGATTATGTCAAATGTATAAAATAATTTGTTGTGTCACCGTAAAACAACCCTGGAAATAAATAAAATAAAAAAATAAAAAGTTAAATCTGGCATTCTTTTCTCTCGGTGAATTTCTGATAAATCTGAATATAATTTTTCAGCTACTTTCTGAATTTCTGCATTTAAAGGGACAGTTAAACCTGAATGTCTAATTTCTTTTTGATCGAAGACTGGAACAACGGGTCCAATGGTTACTGGTACCGTTACTGCTTCCATGCCTTTAGTTAACTGTTGTATTAACTCTTCTTTAGATCGGAGATATTCTGAAATATCTGGAATATCCTCAAGTCTTCCTGTTCTTTTTATCTCTCTTGGGATTTCAATTCCTTGAACTGGAGTTTCAGCATAATTTCTACTTTCTCCAGATGTACTAGAATTAGTTCTTGTTCCTACTCTTTCAGGAATTTTTGCACTATTCAAACTTCATCTATATGGGGACTCATCATTAATTTCTCCAGAAGGAGCACTTGGAGAAGTTCCTTGAGGAATTCTCGGGGTAGACCATGAACAAGCTGGTTGATAAGGTGGTGGGTGTTTTGTCTTTGTAATATAAATCTCTTCTAAAACTGTATCTTCTGCTTCACTATCTTCAGCAATATTATTTTTCTTAGCAGCATTCTTTTTACTTGTTTCCTCACTAAATCTTGCTGGGTACAAACCATTACACATATCTGCTTTTCTCCAACGACGCATTATATCTTCATGAGTTTCTCGATTAATATCTAATTTAGTGCCTCTTGTTACACCTCTGTTTTCTCGTTCTAATTCAAACATCTCATCCTCCCATTCAGCTAAAGCCTCAAATTGTGTAGGTCTGGGTTTTGGTACGAGAGACATCATTTTTTCTCTCTCAAATGTTTCATTATTTTAATGTTAAATGAACCGTCTTCTGGCCAAGCCAGAACACCATCATCTTTAGTGTATTCCATCCAATTATCTATCCAAAGGCAAGTATGATAACAAAAATTCGCCTTCCATATAGGCTGCAGGTGTTTTATACATATGAAGTAATTTTCCACCTCACGTTTCAATTTTCTTGTCATTTTTGAAAATATTTTTTAATTTCTGAAACCATGAAGGCTTCTTTTCATCATACATGTAATAATAATAACTCATTTTTTAAACAAATCCACTTAATTCAAAAAGATCGTAAATGTTTTCTTGTTGTTCCGCTATTGCAGCCAATCTGTGCATGAAACTCACCAACAAACCAATTAGGTTAAGCCACGTCACTACTCTGTTCAGCCAATAGAATTACTGAATTTCAGAATGAACCAAGCAGGTACGAGCCTACCAAGTCACATGAGCCAATCAGTGCGAATGCTGTGACGTATGCTAGCCAATCACAGCGCGAACCCTGTGATGTATGGTGCCGCTGCAGCTTCACTGTCTCCGTTCCACTCCTTGAGCTGACCCCTCCTTTACAAAATATTTTCACAGCACCATTTTTACAAAACTTTCTATTGAATTCAGTTAGTAACTTCACATAAAACAAACCATTTGCCTGTTTCACTAAAATAAAGAGATAGCTTTTTCAAACAAACAAGTATCCTTTCGCGTGAAATAGACAACGCTATTTTCACAGAATATTTAATTTGTTGATAGAAACAAGTAACCTTGTTGTTCTACCCTTCTAGCACACTCAATCAAACGGAAAGAATCCCCATTCATACATGAAATTTTTGGTAGGACTTTAACCCGCCAAGAAAAATCCTCACTTGCCAGTAAGAATAGACTACGCTTCCTTACCCTTCACTCAAGCTTTGATAAATTCTACTACTCTTTTCGCAGTGAGTTTTAAAGCAGGACAGTTGTCCCTATACTCGAAAGCTACAATTTCATAGACAATCCTCACTATACATTCAACCTAACATACCTAAGATCCCTAAACTTGTGCTGTACGTCCACAACACTTGTGATATATGTAACAATGCCACTATTTTTGAAACAGAACAAATGCACAGTTTAACCTCACTTGTCACTTTTAACTCTTTGCCGGAAAACCAGGAATTTTCACACTACTGGAAAAAACCTTTCGACTACATATAACAACTGAACAAACTTAACATGTTTTAGACATGTATCCCATGTATCATGAAGCATGTCAGTTACCATAGTAATCGTAACTCTGCTACCAAGTAATTGATCCAGCGCCCCTAATGAAAAACTGTCTCAATAACACTGCACATCTTCACAATACTCACCATTAATCATGTATCTCTACTAAGGCCCATAAACTGAAGAGACAATTTTGAGCGACTGAATCATGTGACCTAATTAAACACACTAATCATAATCTATTTACAAAGATATATACATCTGCAGTTTATTATACTTCACCATGGTTTTAATCGTACGTCATTTAATTAAGTCACTTAAGGCGAATAGATCTAATAATGATAACTAGACCATGAATAAACAAGACCAGCTTGTCATTTCAAAATCTAATTTTATTAGCTTTATAATATTCGAGGAAAGAGCAATCTTTATTCAGAAATCATTATTTTATTAGCAATTTTGAAAGCATCTGTCAAGGAAAGGCACATTAGTCTGACATTTTAAAAGGTAAATCATTCAGCATAAATTAAAGCAAAATAAAGTTTCCATTTCCTAAGTTCTATTTCCCTAACTAAACTCACTTCACCTAAAGAAATAATTAATAAAGTCTCCTGTCCTTACGTGCATAAGATGTCCGTCAGCACGTCACTCAGGAATCGGGAAGCAAGAGCCCCCTCCTGCCTGAAGGGTCAGATTTTATACCTTTCTAACTTACTAATCTACTAAGAAAGTGTCACTTCACGTTCCCAACTGCATTCTCATTGGCTTACAGATGTCAGGCCATCCATGTCATCATTGCTTTCAAACCAAGAACGGGCTCTTCTTTAGCCCTATTGTTCATTAAACTTTGCTTCCTCTGATTTGTTACAAAATCTGGTTCATCCGAGTTACAGTCTTTTTGCTTCCTCACATTGGCAATCCTGCCGTTTCCTGTCCTCGAATACAACACCATGAGCACAATATGCACGTCTTTATTCCACAGTAATTTCTTTCAACGTGGTAAAACATTCCACATCTTATGCGTGCAAGGCTCCTCTCTGGACAGGTTTCATAAACTCCATCTTTTGCGAAGGCCCAAAAAGGCCTCTCAGGGAACTAGTGTTTAAACAAACACAAGACAGTAATTAATTAGAGAATTGAGACCCATTCTGTTACCCACCCCCTCTTCTAAATATTAACCAAGTTAATTATGTTATCTAGCCGAAGCACAAAAAGCAGCATTATAAAAACCTTCTTCTTTGAGGCCATCAGGAATCTCCACGAGCCTTTGCCACAGAAAAGACACGACAAAACACATTGCACATATAAACAAAGCACATGCCATTAATTAAACAGCCGCATTTATTACTGACAAAACAAAAGACAAGGTTAGTTTATTATTTTTCGACGTACTTGCAAATGCAACATAAAGCATATTAATCCCATGTGTAATGTGTGCAACTTTAAAACTAAGTTGATTAGTTATTAAACTCATGCCATTAGTACTGTCATTATATTATGGAAGTTTAACTTTGCGAGTTTAAATCTCGCTCCATCACTACCTTTACTGCTAAATGGAATAACAAGGTGGCAGTAAAATATGTCCTGTTTCAAGAAGTGCTGAAGAACCAATGACCTTCTTTTCTTTTATTCCCCAAGGTATTATAAGAAGTGTAGGCGCTAGATTGTTACTCTGTGTTCCCTTTGACTTGTTGCTGAATACAGGGTAGCGATAAGATTATGTAGAACCGACACAGTCTCATCAACTGCCAAATTTCTGGAAAGCATATGGCCAATTCGTCAAAAAATGGCTCTCTTACCCTTTCTTTTCCCTCTGACTAATGCAAATCCCACTACCTTGCACCTCGGTTTTACTGTTTTTAGATCTTGCGCTTTTAATTATCCTTTAAGCAGGAGCACTTCTTAGGGGGAGGTGGTAGGGGGGGGTAAAAATGTATGAAAATGTTCAATAAAAAAAAAAAAAATAAGCAGGAGCACTTGCACTTTATTCAGCTTGGATGTCCAGAGAGACAGGGTAGAGCATGTAACCCTAGTTTTCTTTCTATCTAGACTATCGTTGTTTCACAATGGATACATTTCTATGTGTTAGGTGTCAAATGTATTATGTTCACGCCTAGCAATGCATTTCACTGGAGGTTTTACTTTTTAACGTTTACTAATATTTTTACTATAGCATGATATGTGTAAACTGTACTTTTAAGCATGACGGACCACACTAGGTTTTTGCCTATGGTCAAGGGTTTGTATATTTGTTCTGGGTCCCCAGGCCAAGAGTAGCTACTTCTATGAACATTTTATGCTCGGTATCTGTTTATTTTCCAGCTTTTATTGCATTGTGTTTCCTTGTATAATCATTGTACAACATGTATGGCCATTGGCCAAAATAAACTAAGTAAAGTGAAAGTGAATTTCCACATACAGTACAATTAAATAGACCTAACTTGACATAATGCATGAATTTGCAAAGAAAGGTCACTTGACAGACTCCCTGCTGGGGTGCAGTTGAATGTATCACATAAATATAAAGAACTGCCACTAACTTTCAGTGTAATGACAAGCATAGGGGTGATAGCAAGCCAGGTTAAAACAGTTGCCACTTTGAAATGCACCTCTAGGCCTCAACAGAATCTAGCACTCTTGGTAAACAACATACCCAAATCATGTAGATCACTTTTCTGGAGAGTCGTGATACAGGTGACCTGCACAAGAAAACACACTGAATCTGGCAGAATAAAAAATGATCAGTTGGTTATCTCATGGATACTGAGCATGGTACTTTTAACACTAGCTTTGCAGTTGGATGGGGAGACATTAAGTAGATAACAGTATGAGAAAAAAATAAAACCACTCTCATATTTTGTTTGTTTGTGCCAGGTATTCTGGCATGGTGGCATCACAGTTTGTGGAGCAAAAATATTGTGGTTGCTAGAGGAGCAAAGACTGGCTTACAGTCTTTGCTCACCTAACTGCCACTCTCATTCCTGAATTTGAGATGACTGATAAATCAGCTACAGTCAGGGCCGGACTGGGAACCAAAAATTGCCCTGGCAAAAATGATCAAACCAGCTTCCTCTCTTTCCTTGCTCTTTCTGTTTCCATTCTCTCTCTCCTCTCTCTTCTCTCCTCTCCCTCTCTGATCGCTTTCTGTATATCGCCTTTCCTTTCCCTCACTTCACCCTCTATGATCACTTTCTCTCTACCTCCCTTCCTCTTACTCTGTCTTTTTCTCTCTTTGTTGAAGGCCCACCTGCACTTGGTGCAGTTATCCTCTGGGAGCTGAGGAAAGAGACATAACATAACAGAAGCACCAGAACCAGCCCTTGGCTTTCAAAACTAGCCTCCCAAGTCTCCATCCCACTGGGGAAAGGCCTGATGGAATCCAGTCGAGCTCTGCCTACATAGTTGTATCCTGGAATCAGCGCATTTTTGATCAAAAGACTCCTACCATACACACACATCACCCCGCGCCTTAAAGTGCTCAACAAATGAGCACTCTTCAAACTCCTCACACACACATAAAAAGCCTTACACAACATTGAACCCAGATACATAACCATACGCAAATCCTGCCAGACACCCCTGCTCGGCTGGACTCCTACTTGCACATACCCCCTGCATAAGCAAGACCAGATCGAGAGGTTATGCCTTCTCTTACGTCGCTCCTAAAGCCTGGAACAACCTGTGTATGCACATTTGAGCTGCCTCCACAGTACTTGAATTTCACAAGTAACTGAAGATCTGGCTCTTTTTCTAGGCCATAATACTAGCTCGGCACATAGAGGTCCTGCTTCAGAACCACAATACCCTCCAGGGTGAGTTGTGAGCTATACAAATACACCTACATTACAGTATATATAAGGACAACACTGGCAGAGAAACTGGTCATCAGTGCATTGTCAACATTTTATGCTTGTTGGAGTCTCTGCTCCTGAGGGACCCTTGCACTGCAAATGGTGCTCCTCAGCATTACTTTTTTTATATTCCCTGAGAAGAGAGACTTTAAATTGGCCATCTGCCGGGGTCTACCTACCGTGTGTGGTCACCCTTGATCCATTGGTCACAAGCCCTGGCTCATGGCAGTATAATCTATCGTTTTTGTGGTGTACAGATGCACACAAGGAGGCTCTATGTGCCAATTAAGTCAAGTGAGGAGGAATGGACAGGGGGAGGCTTCAAGTTTATTATTGTTTATGTTTTTAAGATGGTCACCAATGCAATAAACACGGTTTGAACTTGATCATCAGAATATTGGCACCGCGTAAAGTCGCCTCCACAACGAACATTAATGCATCTGTTATTAGTGTTACCCGTTGCCTGAATGTCTGTTTTCTTTGAATCTGGAGAGTGCAGTCACTTTGATAGGCAGGGGGACTTGCCTAACTGCCTTTACCCGGAAGGTATTCCACCCAAATATGTCTGACCATAAGATTGTGGACAAAATACAAAAATATTGAAGTTTAAAATATTTTTAATTATAATATGTTATTGTGAAAATTGGATTTGTGGGTATTTTTAAAAATATTATTGTAATTTGTTTATTCCGGTGTTGAGTTCATTGGAGGATTGGATATGTTAATTAATGTTAATTTGTTACATGTTTATTATTGTTTTTATCCTTATTGACATGCATAATAAGTTTTTCAATTATGTAATTAATATTAATTTGGGGTTGAAGGGTTTAATATGGGTATTAGAAAGATAGTGTCTTAAACAAAATATATATAAAATGGTATTGCTTAATGTAGAAACTATTCACATTTTCTTCTTCTGCAGGAAATCTTCATTAGAGGTCATAAGCACTGAACAGTTGCTCCTACAGGAGGAATCCCAGAGCACCTTTTTATGAAGAATATATTCATTAAAAATGTATGTTTTTATTTTTCTTCAAAGGCACCTATGTGAAATAAAAGTTTACAACAGCCTATAACAGGGTATTTTGGCCAGTTTTGTCAGCATTTACTTTAAATAAAAGGCTGCCTTTTTTAAATAGACACTAAGTCACTAAAATGAATTTTCACAAACCTTCTTTTTAAAGGAAGCATGAGAAAAATTATAACAATGTAGCTGTAAAGTTTGAAACCCTAAACGCTGGGAGAAAACTGTGCTTTTCCCTTAAGTCATAGTGCACCTCCAGTATCCCATCATGTCTTGTAGGAGGCAATTCAGCCAGTTCTTTTTTACGGTGATGATAAATCATATGAGAACTGAGAACAATTATGTTTGCATCTACTCTAGGGTGGAGGGAGGGTTGCTTATGACTATAATGAGATTCCCCTGGAGGATTACAAGGATATAAGGAACAAAACTGTTTACCCCGGGGATCATTATAGGTTATACGCACTGAATAGAATAGCAAGCCCAGCACTTTAAAGGCAGAGAAAAAGAGGCAAAGGAAAACAGTTCTCTTCCCAACTAGATCACCAAGAGGGGCTTGCCCCACCTGGCCATCTGCTCTGGAATCTGTATCAAGTGCCTTGTGAAAATGCATATATATAGAGCTCCAACTATCTGCAGTGCACATGGGCTAATCAGTGATTACTACTTCTAATGAAGATTCCACTAGAGAACAAGGATTTTACGTAAGAGCCTATTTCTTAGTGGAAATATTTTTGTTTGATTATTTTTAAATTATGAAACTGTGTATACTTTAAAAAAATAGTTTTCATGGGTTTTGAGGTGCTTTAATATGTTTAATTTGTAATGTTTGGTGTAGTTATTTGCTTAGATGGGTATGAGGAGTTTATTGGGGTATTCGGTGAGTGGTCTTTTAAATAAATTAAATAACAATTTTCATTTAATCTGTTATATTACTAACTGAATATGTTTTATTTAACACTAGCAGCCCGTCCCGACGTTGTCCGGGGATGAAATGTTATGTGTGTAATGTTTGTAATGTTAAATTGTAATTGTATTGTAAAATTTCACGGTATACAGTCTTTCACGGTAAGGTGTGTAGGGTGATAGTGCACTGCGTGATCCCGATCCTGCGAGGGATGTTTTGAGGCCCCGTCTGAGTCCCTGAGTAAAAGTCAATTGTGAAGTGGCTTTTATCGTTTTGTACGCTGCCTGCCTTCAGTGTCCGCTGGAGCCGTTGTAGCGTCAATGTCGAGGTGAGTGAATGTGTCGCTTGTGCGCCCCTTTATTATTTTCCTTTATGCAGCCACTTGTGAGAAATGTAAAGTAAGTAAATGAGTGAATGTTAATTTACTTACTGAAAAATAGTCGGTTGTATGTCAAGGATCTGTGAATGCGGCGCAGCTTGTTGTTTGTCTATGTACGTGTGAGAAGTGATTCGAACATCGGTGTCGAAAGCCGCGGCCCTAATTTTTTGTAATTGTAGTGCAGCCCCCTGTGACAACGGTGACGCCCACTAAGTTATTGGCGCACTATATATCAGTAATGTTGCGTCATGAGAAGCCACACTAATGTCAAAATGAATCTTTTTATTTTATTTTGAATTTTTCTTTTTCAAGGATTATTGGTTATTATTTTACCAATTCGTTAAACATTACAAGACCTCAACATATATATATATACAATATTCACGGAACTCTTTTATACAATATCAACAATGTCACAATTCACAAAACTATTCATAAACAATCATACCCTCACTCATTAACATCCATACATATCATCATGTATTTACACAAAACCTGGAAAAAAAATTCACAGTAAGCCATATCCAATTTTTTTTAAAAAGATAAGACTTTTCAGCAAAAGTTTTTTCTATTCCTCCTTTGTTTTAGATGGCAAAAAGTTGTCTACGCGTTTCGAACTCACACCATTCGCGGAGTTCTCATCAGGACAATTAGCTGTGAAGAAAGGAGAACAAGAACCTTCCTTTAGGGTCATATCAAGAAATGATGGTAACCTTGCTTGCAACCTCCATTACTCTAGCCACCTTGTCTTACCTCTAAGTTTTTTTAGAGTTGACTGGGGTTAAGGAAATCACCCGTCGAAGACAGTTATCCAATACAACAATCAATCTATGTGGGAAAAAGACAATCAATCAACAATCCGTGCATCTGCTATTATTTTTCTAAACGGACACTATTGTGTGCACACTTACTTTTAACTATAGTGGAGGTCAAGAATACCAGAAACCCCAAAGATGAAGTTACCAAAGGATATTCACAGGACACGGGTACTCCCTGAAAATAGGAGAGGTGGGCAAACAGTTAGTTCTGTCTGACCTCTGCTGTTTACGTGACCAAATACATGGATGTTTCCTTTGTTTTTGTGTCAAGGTTCCTACCTGATTGTAACGTGTTGCAGATTTGCCCGCTTGGTTTTCCCAGGGTGCTGTAGTTAGTGCCAGCGCTGGTTCCGTGGTCTGTATGGCCGCTGTCCTCGAAGGAGTTTGAGAGGAGCGGCTGATCTCTGAAAGCGAGAGTATGTCGGAGCGGTTAATGTACCCACTCTTGTATTATAGTCAAATGTAGCCCTCGTTCCCGCGGCTCTCCACAAATTATGCAGGCTTACCCGTCTGATTTGGAGCGTGTTGCTATGATCAGTTACAGCGTCGGAATTCGATTTCCGCCATACTTCCGGTTCCACAAAGGTTCCTGGGAGTTGTAGTACTAGTGCCGTTTTGGATCCTTATATTCTCACTTGTTAATGCATGTTATGCGCAGACTGTCTGACAGCTGTAATTCCAACATGTTTCTTGGCGATAAACCTGCCACTTCAAAAATGGTTCCATGTAATTTATGTGATTCTTTCGTTTTCGTCCTATATATTAAAGTGACTAACGAGTCGGCCATGATGGAGTGTGTCACTTAGTTTGCTAGTTGGTCTCCTGATAGGTTTACATTTGGTGTTTTTCAATTCTCAGGAAAAAGAGATGAAGAGGAACTGCTGATTACACGTATTTGCTAAGGCTGGTTCGCCTGAGAGTGGAACATATGTGATATCTCAGCTCAGTTTGTTTATTACAGAAATCTCATTAAGTCCATGGGTGGCTGTGTTAAATTTGGCTATTAACATCGCCTCTTGTTTGGACAGTTTCCAATCCAAGTCTCCTCCTCTTATATCTTTCTCTATTTTAGAGATCACTGTCCACTTAACATCCGATTCATTGTGGTTGTTTATGCGCCATGGACTTAATGAGCTTTCTGAAATATACAAACTGAGCTGAGATATCACATATGTTCCAGTCTCAGACGGAAATCTGAGGCAGGAAGCTTCTGCTGGGGAGTGGGAGGGTAGGGCAGCAATGCTGATTTGCTGACTTTTGGACCAAACAATGAGGAGGTCTGGTTACCAAATACTACAGTCCCTATGGGCTTTTCTATGCAGTTTTCTTCTCTATGATACTGCTTTGGTCATTCTGTTACCGTGAGACTCCCACCATGACGACGGGGAAGATACAAGCATGTGAATCTATGAAAGATAATACTGGAGAACTATAGTGTACAGGTAAGTAACTAATTCCTTTTTATGGTGTGTTTATGACTTACCATCACTAAGATTGTGGTTCCAGCTTGGACAGGGTTATACATCTTCCAACCATAAACCCAATTTCTAAAAGTATAGTTTTATGTATTCTTGAGTTTTTATCAAAGAGATGTGTAACTGGTACAAGGGCATCTTTATTGCAACAGTGATAATTGTGCTGGGCATAGACTCGCCCTATGCAGTTCTCTTGAGCTAGGTTTGTATTGCTTATCCAAGTTACCTAGAGTGTGAGTATGCTAAGTGAGGCCAAGTTTCTATCGTAGATTCAAAATGCAGAGCCTGCTTAGTGGGGGCCACTAGCATTCTCACATTGTCAGGGCCTGGTGACTCCTGTGGCTGCAGGCCCCAGAGAAAAAAGCCTGAGAGTATGTTTCATAAATATAAAGTCTAACGGTATTCTTTTCAGCAGTGAGCTAGGATCTTTATTAAACAGGCAGCAATCTTTCATAAGTATGCCTTTAAAATATTGTCAATGATTTGTTTCAGGTTACTGAATGACCATTTATTTGAACTATGCAGAAAATATCCAAGAAAAATAAACAAAGCAGTGCCACATGTAAAGAACTTCACTCTAATAAGAAAAAGAAGGAACTTTCCCAAAACTTCATCGATATCCTACCGCCCGAAATCTGTTACAAGATTTTCAGTGAACTAGACATTAAGAGTTTATGTGCTGCTGCAGCGACATGCACGAAATGGAATGAAGTTATTGAAGCTGGTGACCATTTGTGGAGGAACCATTGTTTAATGGTGAGAACCGTCTGTCAACGAGAGATTGATGGTGATCGAGGAAATGGATATTCTTGGAAGGTAATTGGTCTCAACTCCCTTTAGCCCTACTTTTACCTCTTTCTGTTGTATATCAACCCATATAAAAGGACCAGTAGAAGTGCACATAGCTCTGTGCCTTGCCTCTTCCTTCCTATTTAGATCCTCCTGTTACTGTGTCATACATTCTACTTACCCAGCATCCTTGAAATTCTTTTCTAGTTTGGACCCACCCACTAAGCTTCTGACTGCCTATCTATCTCGCTCTCTCTTTTTTTGTTGTAGTTTTATATAGCGCAAATCGACCTAAAGGTATCTGAGCGGTTTACATGAGCACCAGTTGCATTACAGATAAACATGTTCATTAGGTATCGTCTACGCAGCGCGCAATCGCTGCTATGGGGACCTTTTGGAATCGCTCAAGGCTTTCCTTCAAACTCATGCATGTTTTGCACTGTTTGCTATTTGTCCTCATGCATGTCTGTCGTTTACCTTGCAGGAGTGAGCAGGGGCCCTCATCTGTTACCAATTATCACCTGCTGCTGCTCGCAAGTCAAAAGCCAGACATGCTCTCAGTGTCCTGTTACTAATTAGTTTACTGCTCTCTTCCCTTGGGACTATCGCGTACTGTTTCTGGGACCCTTAGACTTGCTCTTTGATGTAGTGTTCACCCTGTGTAGTGCTCGTTCCTCACACATGCAGTGCTGAGCCCTCACATATGCCCACTGCAATTCTCAGGATCCCTGCAGTCTTAACACCCGGCTCTTGTCTTGTGCCCTGCATTGTTCTTCCCTCACACGCGTGCCTACCGCGCGGAACCATCACACTCGACCTCTGAGCTCTGCAGTTCTCAGCCCTCAAAATATGACTCCTCATATCGTCATCGTATCTCCCGCTCTGTTCTGGCAGTAATTTGTCTTAACTCAAGACCAGTGTATCATGCGGTGTTCCGCCTCCACACATGATCCATGTTAGCCCTTAGACTTGCCCCCTGTCTTAAAGTGCTGAGTTCTGAAACGACTTCTCTGTGTGTTTTAACTGTTTTTTCTTTTTTGTTACAAGAGATTTTGTTAGCACGGCAGAAGTGCTGTGTAGGCAAAACCTAAACAATATACCTTTTTTTTACTTTCCCTCGTCTTTGAGCCTTTTTAATAACTGTCTGAGATGCTTCTGAGAAGTACAATGTGTAAGATTCTCACAAACGCACGAATATTAATGCAAGTTATTCAGACTTTTTTTATTGTGTGCGATTCTAAAAACAGTGTTTGAGATGAACACGGGCATTAGACAGGCATGAGAAGCATGGTGGGTAAAATCCTCATAAATGCATGGTGTGTGAGATGTACACAGACACAAAAAGCCTATGCGTGAACTGTGTAGAAACATTAGATGCCTAGTGTTTGTGACACACACTGACACTAGAATCGAGCAGACCATCTCTTCCTTGTGTGCGTTTTAGATGGATCAGAGTCAAAAACGGATGCTTAAGGCATGAAAATATCACATAGAGGACGGAGATCTTTTTGAGATAATGACCACTTGTGGTCATATCTTGAATCCAGAATGCGAGAGTTGCACCCGTTTGAATGCAGATGACCAAGGGCCATATGTATCAAGATACCAATTAGCGATTCTGTAATAGAGATTTTTAAGAAATCGCTATTTCAGAATCGCTAATTGGTATGTATCAAGAAAATCGCGATATTTTAGCGATTTCTTGATATTACTTAATTGCGAATTCGCAAATTGCGAATTCGCAATTAAGGAATACTTTCCCATTTATTTCTATGGGCCTCCTGGCCCATAGGAAGGAATGGGAATTTATTCTCAATTTGCGATTCTCAATTTGCTAATCGCAAATTGAGAATAATTTGTTGCACCCCTGAAATAAGTATGGGTGCACATGTGGTGCACATACATGCCCAAAGGGGTTTCACGACCTCGTCGACGGGACCTTCGACGGGACACTATTCTCTGGCAACGGAAACAACCTTTACCTCTTCAAGGTGGTTCAGGCCCCCCTGCTCAACTCTTTGCGTCTGCAGAGGAGGAATCTTCTGATGGGTCTTATGTTGATGACACCTTTCGTCCTGCAGCAAATCCTTGGGAGCTCAATATAAAATATCAGGACTATGAGGATGAGGACAATGATGACGGGTTCACTCTTCCCAGTTCACGATGACCAGCTGGATGTTGACCACGAAGTTCCTATGGCAGAAATACCGGTATCTTTGATATCAAACCTTCAGCACAGGTTAGACGATTATAATCGTCGATTCCCACCTTCTGCGCAGACTTCTCCTACTTCGCCTTCTCCAGCACGAGAGCCACTTCCTGTTGCTCAGGCAATATCACCAGTTCTTCCTGATCCTGGTACTGATGATGATGATGTCCGCAATGATACGGACCAGGACGACGACACTGTCCTTGCAGGTTGGGACAACTATCGGGCCCAGACCCTGTCTCCTCCTCCTGCTTCTCCCCTGGCTTCTCCCCCAGTGGACATTGGGGGTTTCCACAACTTAATGGTGAGAGCCGCGAAGCGTTTTCATTTGTCCATGGACGTCAAACAACAAGACTGTTTTCTTTATGACTTCAAGATCAACCTTTGAAGCAAGTGCATACCATTCCAATAATTGACTTTATATGGCAGGAGGGAATTAGACTAATGGAACGGCCTAACTCCATCCCGGCCGTGCTGCCACACCTTGACAAGAAGTATAAGGCGCCTGCGGATTCACCGGTATGCCTTGTGTCACAACCAAAGGCTGACTCAGTCATTACGCAAGCCGCTCAAAAGCGTTTCCGTAACTTGGCAACTCTGTTAACTTCGCCACCGGATCAGGAAGGTCTCCGCCTGGATACCATTGGGAAGAAATTCACCACTATGGCTGCCACGACGGTCAGGGTGACAAACTCCTTGGCCATCCTCGGACGATGCGACCGTCAGATGTGGTCAGAGATTGCAGCTTTAGTTGACCTACTTCCAGAATCCTCCAGGGCAGAAGCCCATAAGATCGTGCAAGAGGGAGAGAAAATATCCTCTGAAATTATAGACTGTGCCATTGATATTTCCTCTACGGGTTTCAGACAGCTCGCAGGTGCTACAGTCTTAAGGAGGCAGGGCTGGCTTAAGGCCACGTCTTTTCGGCCTGAAGTGCAGACGTTCAGACCTGGTTGAAGTGCTGTATGGTTATTATAGCTTAAAAAGCCATGTTTTCAGTGAGATTCTGAGTTTTTCAGCTCAAATCGAAGGGAATTCCACAATTTGGCTGTGCATGTAACAAAGCTTTTTTCACCCCAACGGACCAGTCTAAATTTTGGTACCTCACAATAACATTTGCTCCCGAAATGAACTGCCTAAAGTTCTTAAGGCCTCACACACACCCTAAGGTCTCTATTTGTTCAACTGAGTACTTTTCCTCTGATGGTGTCAAGGCATGTGAAGTAAAAGCAATAACATGTTTAACACCTTTGTAGTCAAGTTATTGCTCCCAATCTTGTTTTACTATCATCCGTGGTATTAAAGCTTTTACAGCTGGGATCAAACCACTGTAGCACAGGAGCCACACAAATATTTTTCCTAATAATATTGAAAGCATCTTGGCACTCTTGTGACCACACAAACTTGCACGCCTTCTTCAACATTTGTCTGATAAAGTATACATTTTCCCTGAAAAGTTGGGCACAATGTTTGAATACTATTCCGTTAGCTCTAAGAAAGCATGCACCTCATCCTTATTCTGCGGTGGTGGGGCAAGTATAATTGCCTCAACTAACTCTGCTTTCAGAGTAATTCCTATGAAACGGATTTTGTGTCCTAAATATGTTACCTTGTTCTTTGAAAAACTTACATTTAGGTGCTTCTGCAATCAACCCATACTGATCCAGAATTCCGAGGACAATGCTGGTCAAGGAACCAAAACCTTAGATTCCATACTGTCCCATGAGGGTAAGAGGGTTTAGAATAAAATGAGAAAACAGTGACTTGCGGTACTGGATCTGCTCAGTGGCTGTGCAACACTCTGTATTAATATTTGTCACTTCTGAGACCTTCTACGTTTGCACGGTAGATGTGCCCTGGACAGGGGCGGTTTCTCGTTGAGGGCGTCGGGGCTCCGCCCCCTTTACTTTATCTGGCACTGCCAACAAAAAGCAACATGTTTTACTCACTGTTTTTATGTTATACAGTGAATCAATGCACACAGCCTAAACACGCATTTCGTTTTTTTCACAGGGTCGGGGCTGCTGCACCCTGCCTGCCACTCACTCTGTGATGAGGCAGTCTGCAGTGATGCTGACGCTGAGTGACAACATCTACAGTATTTGCCGGGCTCACGAGCGCACAGCTCTGAGGTCTGTGATGTCATGAGCTCGGCAAAAACATAGACTTGTGCACCAGTCTCCACCCCCTGATGCCATCTGGATAAAATCAGCCCTGGGTGTTTTACAGTGAAGCCCTGTGGTGCCGGGGCTTCACGTCAATCAAGGTGTGGAGAATCTATCACACCGCCCTTTTCCAACTCGTCACTGTGACGACTTGTAAAAGGGCGGGGTTAGAGGCTGCAAAAAGAAAGGAAGGCGAGTAATCGAGTCTGCGCAGACTCGAGGTTCCTGCTTCCCTCTGCAAGGAACATTTTCATCTCGATTGTTACAAACGCAGAAAACCCTAGGGAACCCTCCAAAAGATCCAGGTTGAATACAACGGGTCAATCATGTACACCTTTCTCAAGAGAAACCGTATTTTGAACATTATCAAATGCCATTGACTGCACATGGTAGAAGGTAATGGTGTGTTCTGCTTTCACTGTCTTTTCTCTTTTTGCCAATGATTAAGGTGGGGGGGTCTTCAGCCCATATTAGCAAACATTTTCCCCTTGCAAATCTGCTCAGCGTAAAGTGGCATGCTGTGGCAAGGGGAGGGAGGGGGGGGGGCGTGTCAGGGACAAACACATAATTCATCAAAATGGAATGTGAGTCGCAATTGTTATGGCACCTCGCAATATACACGCTGCATGTTTTGGCAGTTCCCAATTAAGCTGGGCGGCAAAGGAAAAGGTCCCTCTTGTGATTTGCAAGGTTTCAATGGTTTCAGATTGCTCCTGCGTCTCAAAGTATTGAAAAGTGACCAACCGGCTGCCATTGTCCTACGGACAGCTCCATGCGTCCTCCATGTCCCTTTCAGAATGTGCCTCTTTTTTTGGTGTTTCAGCCTCTTTCTTTGCAATACCAGCGCTATAGAAATGCAGATGCATAGATGGAGCCCTCAATCGCCCCATTTCTTCTCAAGGATTTGCAGAGTGGCTTGTGAATATTAAGGAGAACGGATTTCTGCCATTCCTTAGGAGCAGCCCCTTTGTGCTCTGGGAGGTTGTTGCATTCAGCACAGTGCATAAGCTTGGCCTAGTGGCATGGATGAAACGTCACCAGGGCAGCGGTGTAGAAGAACCCATGTAATTATGCATTTGGCCTCCAACTTGTAGGGTGCTAGGCTTTTGTTGAGAACTGAGGTGAGGAGGAACGACCTCAGGTGAGGGAACTCTGTTTTGGCCGGTTCAGTTTTGGTCATTACTTTATTTTGTTAGTCATTTTATAGCTAATGACATTTTGAGATACTGCTGCGTATCTTATAAGTTTATATGGTGCATATATATATATATATATATATATATATATATATATATAATATGCCACAGCTCGTCCACATGGTAACAATGCATAGAAAACCAGTGTATACACAAATTTAATGACTGACTCCATCTGACCTGAAAAAGTGCCCAGAAAATGGACTCATTCTCCATCTGTGGGAGTTGTGGTGAGGCCTTTATTTCCGTCCCGTGCGTCGTATTTATTTCCGTCCCCGGCGAGGCCTTTCTTTCCGTCTCTGGCCTTGTCCTCGCGCCCCGCAGCTGCGGATGACGCGCCACAGCCGCGCTGCGTGGGCCGCCTGCCGCGCGCTGGGCCTGTTCCCGCGCTCGCAGCCGGGCGCATAGAACAGGCTTTGTGCGGAGCCGTATCACGTCTTCAGAGGCAAAGAGCCGCCTCTGTCATCACCTCATAGGGACCGAAATCCCCTAAGATTTGGCGTCTCCGGGCACCGATCCCATTATTGCTCTTCTGCAGTGGCGGTTTCTTGTACAGGGCGTCGGGGCTCTGCCCCCTTTACTTTTATCTCTATCACATTCTCCACCCTATCACATTCTCCACAATAAAAACAGCGTTTGCTGGTTCACATTCTCCCCCAAAAAACACTGTTTGCTGTTTGTTATTAGAAAACTCAGGCTGCTGCAGTCACCTAAATTCGCTCGTATGCAAATGCATCTTTGTTTTCTCTGTTGGGGGCGGCTATAAGTAATGCTGAGTGACGTTGGGCAAACTGTTTGCCGGGGTGAAGAGCTCACCGACCTGAGGTCTGTGAGGTCATCAACTCGGCAAACACATAGCCCAAAGCCTCAGTCTCCACCCCCTGATGACGTGGGGGTAAAGATAGCCCCGGGCGCTTCAGGCTTAAGCCCTGTAGTGCCCGGGGCTTCACGTCAATCAGGAGTGAAGTGCATGGCTACCCCACCCATTTCCAACACGTCACAGGGGGGTTGGTCCCACCCTGTGACGAGTTGGCAAGGGCGTGGGGTAGAGGCTCCAGGCAGGCGGGAAGTGTGGATTTGATTTCGCGCAGTGTGTCCACAGGATTCCTGAAGACACACTGCGCAGACTCGAGTTTTCTGTTTCCGGTGCTAAATTGTAGGTGCATCACACGTGTGCTGCACTACAAAGTGATGGATTGTTTGGCAGCCAGCAGCAGACCCCTGGTCCCGGTGGCGGCCTGGAGGCAAGGTTGTGTGCAGGTGTCCACTGCAGTTGTCTGGGACTCGTGGCTGCCTCACTGCCTGCAGAGTCCAGATGGTGCACCCTGTCTCACGAGGTGACGGATTTGTATTTTATGGCTCAATCTGACTGTCCCTGAAACCGATTAGATCAGTAAGTGGCAAGTGTGTGTGCATTTGTATTTTACTAAACAGTTTTAATTAGCAACTGCGTGCCTCATTTTACCCATAGTTGCACAACTGATGTAGTTGTTTTACTGCTATCTGCCGATGTGTACATTTTAATTTAAAACTTGACACCCTTTAATTGTAAAGTGACTTAGTTTGCCACATTTTGTTTCTTGGTGCTTTACCGACAGCCTGTGTGTTTTTCTTGCCAGGCTCGGTTTTTGTTGGTTGCATCTTTGTGTTTGGGGATTTTGAGGAGCAGTCAGAGCGGTGAGAGAGAACGTAGAGCAGGGCAGGTACAGAGGAGCAGGGCAGACACAGAGGGGCAGTCAGAGGACAGGCAGAGCGGGTAGAGTAGAAGGGCTGAGAAAGAGGCAAAAACAGAACCGCAGGTGTGAGGGTAGAGTAAGAGGGGGGCGAGCCTGGGAGGCAGAGAGCAGTGGGGCAGAGTAGCAGGAGGAGGGAGAGGGGCAGTCAGGCCAGAGACAGAGCTCTGAGTGTAAGAGGGCAGAGACAGAGGGGCAGTTAGAGCGGCGAGAGAAAGAGCGTGGAGCAGGCAGGGAGAGAGGAGCAGGGCAGAGACAGAGGAGCAGTCAGAGGACAGGCAACGCAGGGAGAGTTGGAGGGCAGAGAAAGAGGGGCAGTGAAAGAACTGCAGGCAGTGAGAGGAGAGTAAGAGGGGGGAGAGCCTGGAAGGCAGAGAGAGCAGTGGGGCAGAGAGTGGCAGGAGGAGGGAGAGGGCAGTCTGGCCAGAGACAGAGCTCTGAGTGTAAGAGGGCAGAGAAGGGCAAAGACAGAGGGGCAGTCAGAGCGGCGAGAGAAAGAGCATGGAGCAGGGCGACAGAGGAGCAGGGCCTAGACAGAGGGGCAGTCAGAGTACAGGCAGAGCGGGGGAGTAGGAGAGCTGAGAAGGAGAGGCAGTAAGAGAACCGCAGGCTGAGAGGGCAGAGTAAGAGGGCAGAGAGGGGAGAGTCAGAAGGCAGAGTCAGAGAGGGGTAGAAGGAGGCAGATCGGTAATTAGAGAACCACTGGCAGAGCAGGGAAAGTAAGAGGGCAGAAAGCACCCGGGGTTCTTCAAATTAAAGCTGGGTCCACTTTCGGATTCAGGACCAAGCATCAGTGCTGCTTAATGGCAGGTTCCGCCACAACTTTCTGACATGGATACATGTGTGCCAAACTAAGCCGACCTGCTCCTATTTATAGACTGGTGTCCAAGAGCACCCAAAGTACATCAGAGAGAGCACGTTATTTCACTTTTTAGTGCTGTAAAGAGGTCTGCAAACCCAGAATACCTACTTAGTTTCAGATTATTGCAAGTGTTAGAAACCGCATCAAAGGCTCCTTACCGCCTAAGCTAGGTGGCTGGCACGCCATTTGATGCCTTTAATTTAGTAGCGTAAAATGCAGTGCAATTTGCGCAACAGATTCTGCTGACAGAAGGCGAGAGTAGAGGTGAAGTGGGAACCCTTCTCTCAGCAGACTCTTGAGGCCGAGTGACCTCATCATTAACACAGTGAGGTAACGTTTAATAATGGAAAGAGTAGGCAGGTTTTTTTGTTTGCGCTCCTGTTTTATGGTCTGGAAGGCTGCTTTTACTGTTTATTTCTCTGGTACTACCACAAACATTGTCAACAGCAGGTAAAGTGCATGCAATCTCCCATACCTTGCAATATACCTATATGATCTTGAACTTTGACGTTTCTGGGGGTACAGAGCTGACCTCGGGTCATTGTCCAATTTACAGGAAATTCTACTGATTATGCAGCAGTGATGCACTGTTGTGCTTTGTTATGATTTTTAAATATTTGTTTCAGCAGTTTTCAGCAGTTGGCTTTCTATTTTATAGAGCAACAACATTGTATACTGATGCATGTGATCGATGTTTCGTTGTGAGAAATAGTTATGGAATGTATTTGGGAGTTTATGTATTCCGTCTAGTGTCCTTTTGTCAATAAAAGCTACAATGCTGAGGCAGGATAGGACTGTCCCTGTGTATGTCTTAGCTATTACAGAAGGAAGTGTGTTTTCACATTAAAGCTTTCAGGTGGGTATTGTGCCTTACACTGCCCACGTATGTTTTTATTTTATGTTAGATTGGTGGCAAATAAAAATACAAGTCCGGTTTAGTCACCGCTATGTCCCTAGACTGCTTACTGGGGTGCAGGTGTACTTTATTAGAAGTGTTCAGCCTCCACCCTTAACATAATGCCATTAACACAGAGACAACTCAGTTGTTGTGCACCCTACGTGTAGTCTAGATTCTTATTGCTTTTTCATTTTTCTTGGTCTAAATTAGCTTAAAATGCACTATTTGCCCTTTTTTTTTCTTTCAAAAACTTCTCAGAGGAAGAACCCCTCCCCCTGATATTGACTTATATCGGTTGGGCTCACTTGGGGCTAACTGAAAAAAAAGAGCATTTTGATGGCAAATGTGCAATGTATGAATGGTACTCAGCATTGTTATCTCGAAGTCTGTTATGAAGTTCTGTGATTATACTGAATAAGCAACTACCTATGTTATTATGACATTGACTTCTCTTTATTAATGTAATAACTGCACTTTCACAATTGCTTTATTAACCTTCCTGCTTTCTCAAATTTGCTTGAAAATGCACCATTTGTCCATCTTTTTTCCAAATTTTCTCGGGGGGGGGGGGGGGGGGGTTCGGGCTCGCTCGCTACGGTGAAGTATGATTATCGTTTTACGGCACACCACTTTCAAATGTCACCAGCCGCCACTGGCCCTGGACTAGAATCCCTGGCTTTGCTATCACACAATGCACTGAAAATAACAAGAGGAGACAGTTACCATCAGTTCATTAATAGGTCTACATTCAACGTACATGAATTAATTTCAGTGGCATAATCTAAAGCAGTGGTACCCAAACTGTGCCCTGCGGCACCCCGGTGTGCCATCAAAGCTAGAAAGGTGCGCCGTGAACAGATGAAACAATTATGTGCTGATGGTGCCAATTAACTCTTCTGACATAATAGGAAATAAAGTTTTAAAACTGTAAATTGATATGGTAATTGGTCTGTTTGTTTATTCCTCTGTTACTGGATCTCGTTAAATTGCACAGCAGTCACATAATTAAAACATACAAACAGATTCCAAAGCCCTACATTGTGATTTTCATCAAGGACTACTCTAGTAACAGACAGTATTTCACAGGCTCTGCGGCCACCTACAGGAAAGGAATTGAATCATTTTCAAGTAAAACCACTTCATTTATTTCTGCACGATATACATACCATGGTAATTTATTGCCTAATGTCCTCGGTTTTTCCAGTGATCAACATGTGAGCTTCCTGCTGGTTTGAGGGGAAACTGCTTACATAGATTCAATAGAGAGCGTTGTCCACTGGTACTATGTGTGCATCTTTATGTTTTTCATTGGGCAAGCCCATTCCTGCGAAAGCTGCTGGTTGCCTTTTTTATGCGCATCGGTGTGGATCTGCTTTTCTCACCTTTCATCTGTCATGGTCTTGCCACAATTCTTAGGCCTTACTGGGGTTCATGGCTTTGCTGATTTGCTCCTCTATTTTTCCTGTAAATTGGCCAATTTATGCCACAGCATTGTGGCTCCAAGTGGTGCATGTAATGCTACCGCCTGCTTCCAGCTGCTTACTCTTATAATCTCAGACATTTGTATAGGGAAAGTACACATCCTATGACCATCTGCATTCTGTGCGCCACCATCAGTGTGAAGACTTTCCGGAACAGCCTGGCTTCCCTATAGAGTTGCACCGATCCAGGAAAAGGGTTAGTTTACTATTGGTGTGCATAAGGTTTAATAGGCACATTTAATCTCCCTTCGATCCGTATTAAATATGGAGACCCAAGTGCTGAAGAGTATTGTGTCTGACTTTACCAATTAAAGTTTTTTTATTAAACAATTGTTACATTTTTGTTGTGTTACATCTATGACTATAATATCTTCATCGGCTTCCTCCTAATTATCAACATGGAGTAAAATAGAAGTACTCCAGAGGCCAAGCTTACATCCCCCCACCCGCCAAAAAAAGTTACATAAAGGGGAGTGTTACAAATGGGGGTCTCTAGTTGGCAGAGCTAGGTACCTATGTCCAAGTAGGGACCCGTGTTTCTAGATAGGGAAAGGGGAAACCCAATCAAGATAACCCCTGTTCACCCCCTTGGTAGATTGGCACGAGCAGACAGGCTTATCTCAGAGGCAGTTTGTAAAGCATTTGTGAACACATGCAGTAATACAGTGAAAACACTACAAATGGACACCATTCCAGTTTAGAAAAATAAGTAATCTTTATCTAAACCAAAACAAGACCAAAAAAAAACCATCCACAATCCAGTAATAGAAATATGACTTTCAGATAGTAGAAATAGTACAGTTCAAAGCAAATTGCAGATGCAACACTTTTCACACAAAGTACCTTGGATGCCTCACGCAAACAACCAAAATGGGCCGCAGGGAACGTGATGCGTTGGTTCCTTACACTCAGGGAAGGTGATGCATCGGTTTCTAACTGCGTGGGGAGGTGATGCTTCTGTTTCTTACTCCATCCCTCTATGATGCAACAGACTTGGCACCTTGATGAGATGCGACGATCCATGATGATGCGTGGATTCTTGCAGCCGCACAGCAGGGTCTGCGTCAAGACCGGTGCGGTGATCCCGGCCTGTGGAGATCGTTGCACCCGATGCATCGTGCAGCGATTTCTCAAGCTGCGGCAGGCACTGCGAAGGTTTTTCCGGCGATGCATCGGAAACAGGTACGGATGAGTCATGCTTCTTCGATGTTGCGTTGATTGTCCAGCTCCCAGCAGAAAATAGTTCTCTAGAGGTCCAAACTAACAACAGAAGAGGAGGCAAGCTCAGTTTCAAGCCCTTGAAGATCTTTCTCAAGATGGGGACACAGCAAACAGCAAAGTGCTTTTCTCCTTTCCTTGGCAGCAAGTACCCACAGCAGTCCAACCCCAGACAGCAAACAGCACAGGGGCAGTATTCCTCCTCAGCTTCTCTGTCTCTTCTTCTTGGCAAAGGTTCCTCTTGGTTTCCTAGAAGTGATCTTCAGTTATGGGGTCTGGGCTCCAATATTTATATGAGAAGCCCTGTGCTCAGCCAAAACCAGTTCTGTCCTCTCTGGTGCAGCTTTCTGGCAGAAGGTGGAGACAGCATTGTCCTTGGCAGACCAGGCCATTTCAGGTGAAAGGAAATCTTCTCCACCTACTCTAAATGCAACCCAGGTCTATTCAGCCCAGCCCTTACTCATCAGGCTCTCTGGAGCCACTGCTCCTCCCCAGCCCCTGTCATCCAAAAGCCAGACATGCAATAATACACAAACCTAGCAGAGTGGAGGCACACTGGATGGCTAAGCAAAAAAATACCTACTTTCTAAAAGTGGTATTTTCAAGCACAGAATATAAAAATCACCCTCACTAAAAGATGCATTTTAACATTCTGGTTTCAGGCATACTAAAATGTATTTTTCTACCTTGTTCCCAGGGGTAGTTATGTTTATAAGATGTTATAAGCAAACTCCCCATTCCGTCCTGTGGGCACAGGTAGCCTTGCAATAGTGAATAACAAAATTGGCACTAATTCACTATCAGGACGTGCCGTACACATCAGGGCATGTCCTACCTCTCACATTCACTACACCCTGCCCACAGGGGTACCTTAGGCCTAGCTTAGGGGTGACTGACATGTTGGAAAAGGGATTAGTTAGGGTCTGGCAAGTGGGTGCGCTTGCCAAGTCAACATGGCAGTACTAGGCTGCACACAGGCTCTGCAATGGCAGGCCAGAGTTACACTTTACAGGCTGCTTATGTGGGTGGAACAATCAGTGCTGCATCCCACTAGCAGCATTTGATTTACAGGCCCTGGGCACACACAGTGCACTGTACTTTGGACTGACAAGTAAATCAAACCAGCCAATCATGGAAACACCAATCCATAACAACAATTTACAAGGGGAGCACTTGCACTTTGGCACTGAACAGCAGTGGCAAAGTGCCCAAAGCATCTAGACCAGCAAAACGGAGTTCAACACACAGCACAAACATGGGAGGCAAATGCCAAAAATGCAGGGGAGACCCACCTCAATTTTGCCAGGTCTAACAGGGAGTCACAGCCAATAGGTCAAGGGAGCCCTGGGTCAAAAAAGTTTGGAACCACTGGCTTACAGGTTTCATCAGTAGCTTGGCATGAGAGCAGAATAACCAAAATCCAGATTGGAGCATGGCACTCCTACGAATAAACTTGAAATACAGATTGGAGTTATTATCACTCCCAGGGATAAACTCGGAACAAAGGTTGGATTTACTTGCACTCCCAAGGATACACTCAGAGCAAGGGTTGGAGTTACTTGCACTCCCAAGGGTACACACGGAGCAAAGGTTGGAATTACTTGCACTCCCAAGGATACACTTGGAGCAAAGATTGGAGTCACCAGCACACCTAGGGATACACTCGGAACACAGGGTGGGTTGCAAGGTTCATGCATATATCAAGGATTCTGAAGTGCTTTCTCTAGGCACTATTGTTTATCAATGAAACACTAAACTCAAGTCTTTAAACCCTGCGTGATACAGTTCTAGAACCAAAGTTGCAGGAAGGGTCAGGAGGATAAGTGCTGGAGTAAATCACAGAGAGGACCTGGAGGAAAAGTCTACAGTCTTTGAAGACAGGGATACTTGGCCCTGTTTACTACTATAGGAGGTTTAGTGCCCACTAACCTGTTATCAAGTACTTAACCTAGTTCTTCCACTTGACTCAAGTTTGAAGAAGATCTCAGGGCTTTGACTAAAGGAGTCATGGGGGTCCGGAGTAGCTATGCAGTAGGGAGCACGCAGGAAGACGTCAAGAGAGGTTGTGCCATGGGAACCTCAGGCTCAAATGGACTTGAAGGATACTGGAGTGCTTCTTGGTTCCGGTAAGATTCTTCAGGTGTGTGGGAAGGGTGAAGCTTGTTCTGCAGTGAGCGAGGCCAACCCACGATTCAGGTTTGGGGGCGGATTTATATACCCTGGGGCTATATACCCTCTTGAAGGCTCTATAGATGTAACTAGATCACATGCAGCACATGAGGGACATGGCCGTCTGGAAGGCTCTGGAACCTTGGAGAAAACACGTGGTAGTACACTATCTTTGACCTTACAGAATGGGGTAGGTGCACCTTATTGATCGGAACCAAATAACAGGAGATTAATGTATTGGTTTTGATCAAACATGCAGAATGGAAAACAACACCAAGACCCTAGTAACAGTGGGTGCAGGCAATCCGTTGGTTCACTGGATTTTGGGAACTCTTATAGGGATTCAAGCACAATGGAATTACGGGTGCTGGGGAAGCATCAGCCATGAGGATGCTGGAGAGCATCAGTCAAGAGGGTGCTGAGGGGACATCAGTCATGAGGATGCTGGGGAAACATCAGTCATGAGGGTGTTGGGGGAACATCAGTTGTGAGGGTGCTGGAGGAACATCGGTTATGAGGATGCTGGGGAACATCGGCCTTGAGGATGCTGGGGAAACATCAGTCATGAGGGTGTTGGGGGAGCATCAGTTAGGAGGGGGCTGGGGGCACATAGGTCATGATATCACAGTGTGCCATAAAGTGCAATAGGGACAAAGCAACATGAGTCCTGCACACTAGACCATTACACAAGGGGTGCAGGAAGGGATCGTAACATTACCCTTCAGAAGAAAAGTGTCTTGAAAAAAGTACCCTTCTTCCTGTTCTTAAATAACTGATACATGAGGCATTGGAACATTGCCGCAGCCGCAGCCAAGCCAAATGGTACCCTTCTAAATTCATATCAACACACAGGTAGTATGAATGCGGTCAAATGTTTTCTTTCACGATGCAACAGCACTTGTTGGTATGCAGCCGTAAGATCTACAGGAGAAAACCAATTCATACTTTTAGTTACTGATAATAACTTAGCCATGCGAGTTAAAGACACCTTTGGTATACATGTGCTTAATACATTGTTATAACATAACATAACATAACAAAGGAAACTGATCTACAAAAAGGCTTTTGTTTAGTTCTCTCAAAGCCTCACATAGCCTGACACGTTCATTTGCCGTTCGTTCCACAACAAGAGGGGCCAACCAATCTGAAGATTCAATATGTTCATTAACCGCTGGTTTCCCCAACTTATCCAATTCCATAGTCACTTCACCCTTAATACTAAGGGGAATATTTATAACTTAGTGGATGCAGGACTGTGCATCATCTTTAAGCACAAACACTTTCAATTCTCCAATCTTACCCAAAACACAAATGGAAATTCATCAGCAAAACCCCACAGAGTGTGAATATTATCCTCCACAATTAACTCGGAAGCTGGACTGTTTAGGGTCAAGCTACATACCCAAATCTCCTTGATCCCACCACCCCAAGACTGATGGTCCACTTTTGGCAACATGCAATTTGCACTCTGCTGCCCGTTCTTTAAACTCTAATTTCAGTTTCTGGAACCCTAAAAGGTTGATAGGTCTGCTTGTAAAACTTTGGGGTTTAATGTCTGGTTTATGCAACTTTGTTTCTAACTTGGAGATGAAAAGCTCAGAACAGATCTTCTTGTAATATTTGTGTAGGGGGTTCCCGATTCAGCTACTAGTTTTACATGTACACCACCCGCTGCAATGTCCCACATGGTCTTTCGCCTTCTATGTCCACTGATTTCCATCACACTGTCATGTATGCTAAGTACTTGTGAATGCACTTTATTCAAACCTGACTGTTCTTTATCCTGATACATATTTAAAGTTGCAGCAGACCCTCGTGAAATGTCTATTCACCCCACATTTAGAACACTTTTAATGTAACGCTATGCGTCTCATATTATGAGCTAATTGATGAGAGCTGCCACAGCGATAACATCTGCCCTTAAGCTCATCCATTCTTTTACAGAAATTAAATTTCTTAGTATTTTTTTCTCATCCCTTTCGAGATCTTCCATAATATTTAATTTATTGGTGACTGCTTTTGCCATCTCTTCCACACTCTCATTCGTTCCTGACGATTCCACTGCTTTCACACACCTAAAAGTGAGCTAAGCCCCACTAACAATAGATGTAGCTTCATTAAGGTTGAATCACTATGAATGCATAACCTATCCTGTAGACTAGAATTGTTACAGTGCATAATGACCTGTTCTCTAATTAATTCATCATGTAGTGGGCCAAATCTACAAGTAATGGCTATTTTTTTTAGAAATCAGCCACATAGTCTTCGATTTTTTTTCTCAAACTTCTTTTTTTTAGTTTAAGTATCATAGCAAACAATGACAGATACAGAGTTGTATATTCCCCACTGGATGAATTTGCGTTCTACAGTTAATACAGGTGCTCATTGAAAGTAGGATTGCTTTGCCTTTTGTATAGCCTATGTTGGTGTTTGCTAGCTCTAAAACCTTTACAAAATGTTAACATTCCCCAAACCCTTCCTCCACTCCCTCCCGCATTAGCACTCCCCTAAACGTGTCATAGGTGTTGGATGGAATCAGATTGGATGGTCACTCCATGTGAACTATAGACGGAGGTAAGAGAAGAAACAGTTCAGGCGAACACATATGGTCTGAGGATAAGCTTGTTTATGTGATCTGGTGTTCTTAGACTAGAATTGGAAATGTGTAGCACTCTTATGGTTGGTGGACATGTTGTCAAGGGTAAGCACCGCGACTAGTACTTCACTAACAGGCCCAATGAGTTTTCAAAGTTTGTAAAATTATCTCAAAAAATATCTGCCTTTCGGTGCATCGTAAGTGCCCTCCAGAAGCGGGCATGCCATTGAATTAGAGTGGGCACTTCTTTTTTCTTCTATGCATCTGCTATCACGCATTTGGCCGCCCTCAGACACACCCACATATTAGCCTTATCTCCCTTCGTCTGGTACTGCAGGGAATCGTTTCTGAGGCCCAAAAGTGCAAATTCAGGGGTTTCGGGTACAGGGTATCCCAGGATTTCTGTGATTTGCGCAAATATTACCATCCAGAAAGGGCGAATCATTGGGCAGTCCCACCAAATATGGCAGAAGTCTCCCAGCACACCAAAATCTCTCCAACATAAATCAGAGGTCACCGGGATTAGCTGCTTCAGTTTTGTGGGGTACAGATACCAGTCATAAAGCATCTTGTAATGGGCCTCTCTCATGCAAGCGGAATGATTGTTTTAGCAATATCTTTCCAGAGAGTTTTCCGTTGTCCCTCAGTGATCTAAAGTCCCAATGTGTGCTCCCAGAAATCCATAAAGCGGGGCCTGGGCATGTGCAGTGTGGACAATGACAACGCATATAGAAAAGAGATAGCCCCTCGTGAGGATCCCACCCTCCTAACAAACATTTCTATGGGTGTTAATTCTCGAGTGGCTGCTACTCTGACTCCTGGACTTAATACCCACAAAGATGGCCGCCCGGTACCGCGCATGTGCAAGGGAGGTTAGGCAGAGTCTAAAGCCTGACTTCCTCATTGTTCGGTGCTTCACGCTCTAGTGTCTTGTGGCTATTGCTGCGCGTCACTTCCGTTGAGCCGAACTTCGGTGTACACACTTATTTTCTGGTGTCCTGACTCGCGCGTCAATATTGATTAACCTGTTTTTGCAGCAGTTACTGGCTAAACCCTTTGGGGTCATTTGGCTCTATTAATGCTGGAGTGATTCTAGTTACCCCCTAATTCGCCTCTGTCTTTTGCTTCTTTGACGGACCCGATGTTCCTTTTCTTTCGGACATCCTAATTCGTCTCCGGCTTTAGCTACTTAGTCGGACCCGATATTCCCTGGAATTTGAATTCCCTTTTGCTGGCTTTCCTTGCTCCTTCTCTCTGGAGCCTCAGCCTGCGTCTCCCGGTTCCATCGTCCAGACTTGTGTTCCGTCGGTTGGCCGGACTAGTGTGGAGCAGGTGTGAGGTAACCCCTAGGAGTTGGTGTTGAGGTGGTCCGCCTGGTGATTTCTTTATCCCCTTTTTTCCTTTTACTTTTGACTCCCTGGTGTTCACGGAAGCTGGCATTCGTCACAGTGTTTGAAGAAAGAAGAATGGGTAACGCGCTTTTGCACTCCTTTTATAATTACATCCATAATTGTGAAGCCTGACTGCTTATGCTAGAGTTATTGTGTTTCAGGTATAACAGACTCAAAGAACCCGTTAGTAAGACAAGTGCACTTCCTCAGTGTAACCATAGTGCTACAGGGTAAGATTGACAAAGCTCACTGTCTTTTGCATAACTTAATGAAAACCTGGAGAGATTATTTATTTTTCCTTCGATGTTTGAGCTGGAGATAACAATATTATTCAGTGGCTGGGAGACCAAAGTCACGTTGACAGTGTTCGAAGGTTAATATGTCATAGTTATGGAAGAGATCTGATAGTGTTAAGCAGCCTCCCTCCCTCCAAGCATCAAAGGATACTGGCTGCATTGTCGAGGGAAAGGTGGGATTGAAATGTATCTGAGTATGGGGAGGGAAAGGTCGTCCATTCTGCTGCTTTTGTGACCTCATCTCAAACCTTGAGTGTAGTCTGGGTTGGCGTACTCAAATAGGCATTCCTAGTTCGATCACCTCTCGGTTTCCAAAGCATATACCAGATGGTTCTACCCACTATTTCCCTGTCCATGTGTAGCCAATGTTTATCAGATTCTCTTAGAGACCATTCTTCGATTACTCTAATTTGTTTCACCTTGTAATTGTCACGCCTGCCAGCTTGCCGGCCAGGTCGCGTTATCCCACAAAGATGGCCGCCCGGTACCGCGCATGTGCAAGGGAGGTCAGGCAGAGTCTAAAGCCTGACTTCCTCATTGTTCGGTGCTTCACGCTCTAGTGTCTTGTGGCTATTGCGGCGCGTCACTTCCGTTGAGCCGAACTTCGGTGTACACACTTACTTTCTGGTGTCCTGACTCGCGCGTCAATATTGATTAACCTGTTTTTGCAGCAGTTACTGGCTAAACCCTTTGGGGTCATTTGGCTCTATTAATGCTGGAGTGATTCTAGTTACCCCCTAATTCGCCTCTGTCTTTTGCTTCTTTGACGGACCCGATGTTCCTTTTCTTTTGGACATCCTAATTCGTCTCCGGCTTTAGCTACTTAGTCGGACCCGATATTCCCTGGAATTTGAATTCCCCTTTGCTGGCTTTCCTTGCTCCTTCTCTCTGGAGCCTCAGCCTGCGTCTCCCGGTTCCATCGTCCAGACTTGTGTTCCGTCGGTTGGCCGGACTAGTGTGGAGCAGGTGTGGGGTAACCCCTAGGAGTTGGTGTTGAGGTGGTCCGCCTGGTGATTTCTTTATCCCCTTTTTTCCTTTTACTTTTGACTCCCTGGTGTTCACGGAAGCTGGCATTCGTCACAGTGTTTGAAGAAAGAAGAATGGGTAACGCGCTTTTGCACTCCTTTTATAATTACATCCATAATTGTGAAGCCTGACTGCTTATGCTAGAGTTATTGTGTTTCAGGTATAACAGACTCAAAGAACCCGTTAGTAAGACAAGTGCACTTCCTCAGTGTAACCATAGTGCTACAGGGTAAGATTGACAAAGCTCACTGTCTTTTGCATAACTTAATGAAAACCTGGAGAGATTATTTATTTTTCCTTCGATAGGCAGGTAGCAGTTCCTTTGCTTGTGACGTGGTCTAAAGATACGACTGTATTCTACTTGGTCATTGTTCACAAGAAACATCTTGCTGTCATATAGGTGAATACACTTAAAGTAACAAGTTATTGTTAATTGATTTGTGTTGTTGTGTATTTACCCACAAACATTTCTTCTAGCACCTGCTTCCTCCTTGAGGGATACCAGTCCGTGGAGTCTTGTTTTTTCCCCTTCCTTCCCTTGTTTTGATCCCTCCTTTCCCTCCATACCACCGTTGTGTTCTAGAGTTTGATAGCCACAACAGGTGCAGGGGGGATGGGTTGGGCTTGTCGTCCGTTCCTGGCACTCCTGCGGAAACTACTCTTGGATTCTTACAGTAATTTAGGGCAAAGTCTGGGAGAGCCACACCTCTCTCGTCTCAAGTTCTTCTGAGAAGTTTAAAGAAAAGCCTGGCCCTTTCATTCCGCCATACATAATGCGTGGTCATTGTGCTTAGTGTGGAGAAGAAGTTGCGATCGAGGCTTATAGGGAGGACCTGAAATAAATATAACAGTTTTGGGATAACTGTCATTTTGACTGCATGGATGTGGCCCAGCCAGAAAATATATAGTGGTCCCCACCTTTTAAGTTCAGTCTGTAACGGTTAATCAAGGGGCGGATAGTTTGTCCTGTTCAAGCTGCCTATAGTGTCTGTGACCTTGACACCTAACTATGTGATGTTGTGTTTTGCCCTTTGGAAAGGGAAGTCCCTAACCAGGGAGTTCATCTCTCCTTCTGACAGGATGAGGTTCAAAATAAAGGTTTTAGAGAGATTAACCTGGAAACCAGCTATTTTTTCAAAAGATTGGAGTTCCCCCTGTAGGGCAGTTAGCGAAGACCGTGGTTCTGTTAGTGTTAAGAGGATGTCAGCAGCGAACAATGAGATTTTATGTTCTTCTAAGACGAATTGCATGCCCTCAATATCTTGTGTTACCCCTATCCTGGCGTACAAAGCAAACACAAGGAGATGATGGACAGAGTGATGAAACTTTTCACACATTCACCCCAGTCACAGATCTGGGTTGAACCCATCATCGTTCTAAAGCTCCCTTATCCTGGCAGCCAAGGGTTCGATACTCAGGGCAAACAACAAGGGTGATAACTTCCCAACTCGAAGGTGTTTGAGCCGACTCCATTAACTACTACTTTGGACTCTGGTTGCATATAATATAGCCTTTTTGCCCGCCATTACGGGCTATACCGGCTATTAAAGGCCCTCTCCCTTGTTAAAGGCCTGAGCCAAAAAGGGAGAGGTTCTTTAATAGCCGGTATAGCCCAGCTACGAAGGGCTATAAGGCTATTAGAACATTCTGCCACTAGAGTGCAGAATGTTCTAACAAATAAAACAAAGCCTTCAGGGAGCGTGAGGGGATTGAAATCCCCTCAGGCTCTCTGAAGCCTTTGTTCACAGCCGGAGCTAAGAACAAAGAAACATTGGAATGTTGGAGCTCCGGACTTATACCAGCCATCATAAGCCCGGAGCACTCCATTGTTTTCAATGGAGCTGCCAACATTCCAATGTTCTAATTGGCTTTAATGATGTGGATAAAGGTCTTGCAGAACCCAAACTGCTGTAACGTTTGAAAGATGAAGGACCAGTCAACTATCAAATGCCTTTTCAGCGTCAAGCCCTAATCGGATTGCTTGGAACAGTTGTTTCTAGGCCTTTTCCACCAACTGGAGAACCCTTTGGATATTATCATGGATTTGCCGTCCTTTAATAAAACCTGATCGATCAGGGTGTATCAGATTGGGAATTAGGTTTTCCAGTCTAGTATTTTGGAGTATAACTTGGCATTCAGGTTTAATAGCACTATTGGCCTTTATGAGGAGCATAATCATCAGGGCCTCACTCATTGAATGTGTGACCGCGTTACCGGATGCCTTTAGCTGGTCTGTTGATGCTGCCATGTTCAGCCTAAATTCTGCGTGCAGGTCTGCTTTAAAGTCTCTGAAAGAGACAACTAGTTTGTCTTTGGTGAGGGCCATATCGCTTCTTGTATCTTCTGATTTGCGTGAAACTTCTCCCTTGGAGAGAGTGCTGTATGTCTGGATCTTTGTAGATTGTCTCCCAGGCCTGCTTCTCTTGAGTAGTCATGTACAAGTTCCAAATGCAACTTGGACTCGTGCATTCACAGCTATATGGACTATTCCTTGCTACTGAGTGAATTGTAAACAAATGTTTCCTTTGTTTTTACTCAAGAATTTTATATTCTTGATTTTATATGTTTTCTAGCATTTTCAAATAAACTCTGTATATACAATACATGTCACTTTTCCTGATGAAATTTCCGTAAAAACATTTTCAAAATACGATGACAATCAATAAATGATGAATTCATTCAAAGGTGCGGCCCCCAATGCATTTTGGGTCGGTTGTCCCTTCGTCAGGGGAAACCAGACATAGTTCTTCTTTAGAGATTGGCCACTCAGCAACCAATGAAACAAATACCTCTTTGTAAGTCAGTTAATTCGGTATAGATTACATGTGAGACCCACAACTGTTGCGTTCATTTCTTCTTCATGCCTGCCCGATGTTTGTAATTTGAATTTTTTTTTACGGAAGGTTCATCAGGAAAAGTGACATGTATTGTATGTACAGAGTTTATTTGAAAATGCTAGAAAAACATATACAATCAAGAATAAAACATTTTTGAGTAAAAACAAAGGAAAAATGTGTTTTAAATTCACTCCATAGCAAGGAATAGTCCATAAAGCTGTGCACGCTCGAGTCTAAGTTGCCTTTGGAACTTAGCCACTGTCAATTGTACTTCGCATGCTAGGCTAACTACAGAGAATCGCGATTAACCCAAATGTAATCACAGGTGTGCTCAATCTACTTCAATTTTCTCTTGAGTGGCCACCATGCCAGGGTGTGTAAGGGGTGGCCCCCCTCATGGGGCACTCAGGATTTGCCCTGGGGTTTTCACCTCCTCGCGGACCTCACAGAGTACAAGTTGGGAAAGCCTTACCCAGGTGTTCTTTTGTTTAAGGAGTGCACAACCTCGGGCACTGGCCACCATTTTAGAGTGAGGCACTGGTGGCGAGTCTCTTCTGTGTTGCCCCTCACCTTTGTGGGCGCTCTGAAACCCCTGCTGCACTCCTCCACCTGTGGGAGTCTGTCTCGCCAGAATCTCTGTGCCTCTCTGCACCGCTGCCAAGACATTGCCTTTGTCAGGTGCGGTCAACCACAGACACCTCCTCCCACTCTTGCCAACATTGCTCAGTAGCCTATCCCCGGTAAGTCTCTTGTCTCCGAGTGGTCTGGCACTTACCAGTCCTCATGGGGCACCTGTTTTTTTACAATTCTGCATTAAAGTACTTAGCAGCGGGCCGCTGTCTGGTGTTTTCCTCTCGTGCAGGTCTGCTCCACCAGTTTAGCTCCTCTCAGCTAGCTCTCTATCTGGCATGGATCCGCACACTAAAACCTCCATCTGGGAATTAGCCAGCTTTTTGTTAGTCACTGGGCAGTGTCGTGGGCGATCCGTGTCTCCCAGCAAGGATTTGGCCTGTTTTTCCCACTGTTCAGTCGCCCCCGCTGCTGAGCCAGTGTGGATCATTTCCACCCGGCCATCTTGCCTGGCCATGCCCCCGTCTTCTATTTTTTTCTGACTCTCAGTGTCATGCAAATTAAATTGTAACGGTCAAACTCTATGCACACGGTAGAAGAAAAATATGCATCAAGATCCACAAGTGAGTGAGTAAGAACCTCTCCTTTAACCAATGAATGAGGATTTTTGTTCATATGACTATACACCTTCTATCTATGTTTCTTAATGTGGGGAATCATCCTTCAACCAGGTTTCATTTAAGATTAATAAGTCAAGACTGAGAAGAATTATATTGTTGAGTCATAATTGTAGTGTCTGCTTCAATGTTTGTCTGGTATTTAAAAACATTCTGGTTAAAAAGGAAGGCGTGGGGAGAGGACTTTCATTCTTTCATGCCTTAACTTCACCCTATCTTTTGTTGCCATGTGGCAAAGACTGTCTTCTTTAAAAGCTCTCTGCATCATTTTAGGTATATACTTGTGAGAAGGGGTGTTGACTCATTGGAGTTTGTGTACATATAAAGTCATTTTCTTGAGAACTTGCATTCCTACAATTCTTGCAGCATCTGTTAAGCCACTTGTCACAGTGACATCCTGTAAAGCTTGTGTAGACATTGATCTCTGTCCAGCCCAGGCAGGCTTGTCTGTTTTATTATAAACCATACGAACAACGTGACAATATACCGGATCAGCCAGTCTATTGAAAAGAAAAGGGACTAAGAGAAACTATACTCATTATATTGGATGAGGAAGCCTCATCAACACTTTTGTTGCATGCTTCATCATAGGTTGCCTTATCCGAACCTGATATGGTGATACTATCAGGCTGGCCTCAACCTCAAGACAAGAGTAACTGGATGAACAAGGGGAAACATGTTTTGAAATGTTTTAAAAGCTATACCTGCAGTAAGTCAACCAAAAAATTGATGTCTTTTCTTCAGTTTCCAATCATGTTCCTGCAGTACTGTTCTTAAAATATATGTGGCATACACCTTAACTTTTATTTCCCCAAGTGTGTGACCAGAGAGAGTGTTCTCTTCTTCCGAGACCAGGTGGTCTGAATAATCCTTAGTTTAGGGTAAGTAGGAGCAGTGTGCAAGTGTATGTTTGTCTTCACATTTACAGTGTGTGGGCTGTATTTTCATGAGTGCCTGCCCTACGTGTTGTAATGATTAGGGCTTTGTAACTACATACATATCCTGCATGTCTAACTTGATATACAGCAGATCTAATGCTACAGTACAATATGTTCTGTTTTTACCATTTTAGTTGTTAATTCACTTTGATTTTCAATGTAAGATCTATTCCAGAGTGGAGATCCTCATCACCATGATGAACGTTCAAGACCCTTTTTAGCTAGTTTATGGACGGACATATTTTGGCAGCATTAAGAATGATAGAGACATCATTCTCTAGGCTCATTCAATAATTGTTTTATACTTAGTCCTAACCTGCAAATCCTTGAACAGAGGAATTCCTTTGGGTTTACACATAAGTAGTTTTATGTAATAATTTGGATCCTTTGTTAATCTAGTTATTCTTAACTTGACTCCCTCTCAATGAGGCTGAGGCCACCCTGATAGTATTAACTTATCAGGAAGGGATGAGGTAGCTGATACTGAGGCATCCCACAATAGCGTGGGTGAGGCTTCCTCATCCTATATAATGAGTATAGTTTCTCTTATGCCCTTTTCTTTGCAAAAGACCAGTTGATCCTGTATATTATCACATTCTGTGTGTGATTTGTTAAATTGGTTGAACCTAATTTTGATTTTGTTGTGGTACATTGTCTTGTAGCATTTCCTCCTCTCAACAGGGTGTAGGCTTCAGAGTAAATGGTTGTCCATTTTGCTCTATCATGTGCCATGTGTGAGAGCCTAAAAAGGACAATTTCAGCTCTGTGAAACAGAAATAGTACCATATGGAACTATATTTATTCCCAGCTGCTGAATTGCTTCCTAAACATAGAAGCTATAGGACTAACCAACACCAACCAAGGCTTTGGGTGGTCTCTGAAACCTCCTAGAGATGACAATGCCAAGACCATCTGTTCCATTGATGAGATTAAAGGTTCGACATGCAAAGGATGCACAGTGGCATCAACAGGAGTATGTGTTACATGGTGGATGTGGGTGATGTGATGAAGGAACAACAGGGAGGTAGGAGAGGGTGAGAGTATGGGAATACAGCTCTTTTTAACTGGTAATAGCTGACCACCAGTGGGAAAGAGTTCACTCATCAAAACATGTAGTCAAAGAAATAAAAGAAGGAATTACTAGCTGTTCCTTGTTGACTGTTGTTATTGTGACATACATCCCTCAAACGCTTCTAAAACTGAAATAAATTAAACAACATTAGCAAAATAAATAATGTTACATAAAATAAAAGTAAAGCGTCAGGATGGAAAGCTAAGTCAATGGTAAACCTGCAATATCATGACATAAAAATATAGCCATGAAAAGGGAAAAAACAAGGAGGAAAACAAGGGTATAAGTATCAACTGCATCTCGTGGGTCTAGATTAAAGTGAAGGAAGAAAATACATATAAGGAGATGATAACATAAAATAAGAAAACGTGAAATATAACAGAGAAAAGAGTGAACATGCTATCTGTATCTCAAAGAAGGAAGTATGAAATAGAGAAAAAGTAAGCCGTACACTAGAGCGCCAAAGCACTGTCATATTATCTTAACCACAGATGCTGGTAGGAAACCTGAAACTAAGGGCATGATTCACGAAGGCACTTACGTGTATTGAAGTTACAAGTGCTGAGTATCCGCATTCGTAGTAGAATCTCCACACTCTTTGCAGGGTCTCTGCACTCGGGGTGGAATCTTCACCCGGCACACTGCAGAGAGTGTGCCGTGTGGATATTCCACTCTAAGTGTGCAGATTCCGCTATGAGTGCGAAGACTCCACATTTGTAACTTTGCTACACGCAAGTACCGTCGTGAATGGGGCCCAAAATTAGCAAGTAGCAGTGTAGATGCCAAAACTTACCATGCACTTATCCAGAGTAATAACATTTACTGCAGGCATGAATAATTTCTCAATAAGTCATATTTGGTAAAGTACCCCGTACTGTGCTCTGTATGTATATTGCAAGTCACTGAGGTGTGTTCCCTGACTACATATAGAGGAACAACAAACTTCTGATAGATACACCTGTCAGTGGATTCCTCACCTTGTGAATATCCCCCTTGCGTCAGCAACATTCGGAAATTCTTTTTGTAGCTTCGCGCCGACGTGGACGACGTCATAGAGGCACGGCATCCGCGCGACTCCGCTGACGTCACCGACACCATAATAGGCCCACGCTGGCGTGATGACATCAGTTCAATTTTTTTCGCGTCGTCGACGCTAACGGTTTCGGGGAATCTCTGTAGCTGTTGGTAACTTTGTTACTGTTTTCTCGATTTTCCTGCTTCTTTGTGTCTCTAGCGATGTCGACTAAGAAGACCGGGTTCAAGCCTTGTAGAGAGTGCAGCAAGATGATGTCAATCACGGACCCGCACGAGGATTGTATCTGGTGCCTCAGTTCGGACCATGATGTCGACGGCTGCTCTTCGTGTAGAAAAATGAACCCGAAGGCGCTTCGTGAGAGGGAGACCAAGCTTCTGATGGTGAAGTTGAGAGGTTGTAAAGAGAAGAAGACTTCAAGATCACGTTCGAGAAGGTCAAAGTCGAGGTCGCGGTCGAGGTCAAGATCCCGTACGACGTCGCCTTCGAAGTCTTCATCTGATCATGCTTCGAAGTCGAAGAAAAAAACCCATAAGAAACGAAGGCATGAGTCTTGACTTCACTCCGGTAAGGATTCGGACTCGAGACCGAAGTCGCCTAAGAGGAAGCATGGTAAGGATTTTATGTCTCCATCGCCGTAAGTCTTGGATCCAGAAGGTGAGGCTTCGCCTTTGGAGTCGCAAGCTCATTCACTGACTCTGCTTCCGAATCCACCTCTGGCGCAGTTCTTGGCTCGAGAGGATGAAGACGTCCCTTTGGATGAGGGTTCAGTACCTGTGGAAGAAGCGGCGAATCTGGAACCTCTAAAGAGTCAGTCTGAGAGTTCTCACTCTCCTTTCCCGGCCCCAGGTCAAGACCCTTCTGCATTTTTAAATGCTATGTATGGTGTCTTTTCCAGAGCATGATACCCATCTGGTGCACCTTCGGGTCCTATTTGGTCCTCTGGCCTTTAATTTAGGAGTTCCCGACTCCTATGCTCCAGCTCCCTTTATGCCTTTCATGCCGGCTCCGACTCCGCCTTGGCAGTACTCGGCTCCGCCGAGGTCTTCGATGACGAAACCGACGTCGCCTGCCCCGAGACAACCTCGTGAACAGCGCCCTGGGCCTACCGATTCGATCCCCACGTCGATTCTGGCTCCGTCGGAGTCGTTCACGGATCCGACGGCGCTGCTTTTGAAGGAAAGCTCTAGGAGGGATGCTCAGCGCCTCTTGGAAGAACAAAGATATAGGGAGGCTGCGGCTGAAATGGAAGAAGGTGAGCTTCAGGATGATTGTTTTGAAGATCTAGCAGAGGCTAGTGGTCTGGAGCTTTCTCCTGAATGGGAGCTGCCATCTGTATCTGATGCCCCTTCAAAGGATGTTAAGCCATACCACATAAGGAAGGCTGTAGAACTTTTGAATTTAACTTTGCCTACGGTCGAATTTAAATCGAATCTTCTGACTGAGGTTCTCCATTCCCCAAGTTCTGTAATTGAGCCATTGCTCCCTTTTAATGAGGCTTTAACTGAGCCTATTTTGGAGGTTTGGAACAAGCCTCTAACAGCTCCTGCAGTGTCTAAAAGTGTTGCAAGGAGATATAGAGTTGCACCTGGGGACCCTGAATTTTTAACGTCACATACTTTGACGGAAAGTCTTGTTATTCAGGCAGCCTGTTCTAAAAAGACTGTGGATGTATTTCCTCAAGTGCCTGGGGATAAGGAAGCCAAGAAACAGGACCAGACTGCTAAGAAGTCCTTTTCTTCAGCAAGTATGGCTTTAATGTCAACCAACGCCACTTGCCTTATGGGGAGATACATTCATGCCTTTATAGATTCGCTGTGTCTGTTGGCTCCTAAAATTCCTGATGACAACAGGAAGGATTTTGAGGAAGTGTTGACTGATGCACAGGCGGCTGCACGCCAAGTGATCCAGAGTGGGCTGGACACTGCGGATTCGGTGGCTCGCATCATGGGAACCGCTGTTGCCTCTAGGAGATCTGCCTGGCTGAAGTCATCAGACTTTTCGGCGGACGTTCAGGCCGCATTATTGGATCTGCCTTTTGACGGTGTTGGACTTTTTGGAAAAAAAGCTGGCGCAGCCTTAGAGAGATTTAAGGACAGTAGGGCCACTGCCAAATATTTGGGGCTGCAGACTAGGGGTTTGTCTACCAAAAGGTATAGAGGGTTTGGACGTTCTTCCTTTCGCCCTTACTGGCAAGGTCAACAGCAGCAGCAGCAGCAGCAGCAGCAAAATCCCCTGTACAGGTCTTACAGGGGTAAGCAAAGAGCTCGTCCTCAAGGACGTCAGGCCTCCTCCTTCTCCACCTCTTCCAACCCCCCCCCGCCATTCAGAATCATGTGGGTCCTGTAGGGGGTCGGCTTGCCTATTTTCTACGGGATTGGGAATTGGTTACATCAGATCTTTGGGTTCTCAATTTCGTAGAAAATGGGTATGCTCTTCCCTTTCGGGAATTCCCTCCAAATTACCCTCCTTGCCAAAGTCCATACATTGTTAAGAAAGGGTGCGATAGAGTTGGTTCCAGAGCAGGAAAGGGGTCAGGGATGCTACTCCCAGTATTTCCTGATACCCAAGAAGGATGGCAGGCTTCGTCCAATCCGGGATCTCAGGATCTTGAACCTTTACCTGAAACAGGAGAAGTTCAAGATGCTCACCCTTGCACAGGTTCTTCCGGCGCTGATGGAAGAAGACTGGATGGTGTCTATAGACTTGCAGGATGCATATTTTCACATCCCTATCCTGCAGTCGCACAGGAAGTATCTCTGTTTTACGGTGGGTTCACAGCACTACCAGTTTGTGGTCCTACCGTTTGGTCTTACTACTGCGCCTCGAGTTTTCACCAAGGTAATGGCTGTGGTGGCGGCGCATCTCAGAAGATCGGGGATACCGGTATTCCCGTATCTGGACGATTGGCTGACCAAAGCCGGATCTCCAGAGATAGTGCTCCATCATCTGCAAGAAACAACTCAGTTGTTACACAGGTTGGGTTTTTCGATAAATGTACCCAAATCTCACCTGGTGCCCTCCCAGCGCAACCTGTTCATAGGTGCGGTACTGGACACAACTTTGTGTCGTGCATTCCCTCCACCTCAAAGGATTCGCGACATACAGGAGTTGATTCCTTTATTTCACAATGGAGCGGTCGGTCCAGTCCTGAAGGTCCTTCGCCTGCTCGGTCTGATGGCTTCCTACATTCTATTGGTCAATCATGCACGCTGGCACATGAGGGCGCTCCAGTGGTACCTCCGCAGGCAGTGGTATCAGCACAACGGAGATCTCAGGGAGTCTATGAGGATCTCCAGAGAAACTGCAGCGGATCTGACTTGGTGGGGAGTGGAAGGCAATGTGTCTCAAGGAAAGCCTTTTCAACTGCCTCCATCGTTGGCCACAGTGATAACGGATGCATCCACTCTAGGGTGGGGTACTCATCTGGGGGATCTGGAGGTCAAGGGTCTTTAGTCTCCAGAGGAAAGGTTGCTTCACATCAACCTTCTGGAATTGCGGGCGATACGTTTGGCATTCAAGGCCTTCTTCCCTTCCCTTCGTATTCGGTCGGTTCAAGTCCTGACGGACAACACCACTGCGATGTGGTATGTCAACAAGCAGGGAGGAGTAGGGTCGCTGGTTCTCTGTAGACTGGCTCTGCGTCTCTGGTCTTGGGTTCAGGACCATCAGATTTGTCTGATGGCAAATCATCTGGCCGGAGTTCTGAACGTGCGTGCAGACAGTCTCAGTCGGCAGTTCTCGGCCGACCACGAGTGGAGGCTTCATCCGGAGGTGGTTCGTCACGTCTTTCGGACATGGGGGACTCCTCAGGTGGACCTGTTCGCCACTCGCGAGAATGCTCACTGCCCGTCATTCTGCAGCCTCCAGTATCCGATGCAGGGAGCCTTGGGGGACGCGTTTCAGTTGAGTTGGGACTCACGGCTCCTTTTCGCGTTTCCTCCCATACCCTTGATTTCTCGGGTTCTGAGGAAGATTCGCCAAGACCGGGCCCAAGTTATATTGGTCGCCCCGGATTGGCCAAGAAGAGTGTGGTACACAGATCTTCTCCACCTCTCCTCATGCCTGCCGCTCCGTCTCCCTTTCAGGGCAGATCTCCTCTCTCAGAAGGAGGGGCAGGTTCTACACCCCCACCTCCAGACCTTACACCTTCATGCCTGGAGATTGAAATGGGCAACCTGAATTCCTTTTCTCTCCAACACAATGTGGTGGATGTCATTCTTTCGGCCAGGCGTGACACCACTAAATCTATCTATTCGTACAGATGGTCTAAATTTGTCTCTTAGTGTGGAGAGAAATCTGTTGACCCTTTGAAGGCTCGTTTGTCTGATATACTACAGTGTGCTCTTTCTTTGGCGCAGCAAGGGTTTGCTGTGGCTACAGTCAAGGGTTATCTTTCAGCATTTTCGGCATTTCTCTGTTTGCCGGATCAGCCGTCTCTATTCAAATCTCCTGTGGTTTTAAGGTTTCTGAACGGTCTCACTAATAAATTCCCTCCTACTCCTTTTATTGTGCCTCAATGGGACTTAAATCTTGTCTTAACCTACTTGATGCGTTCTCCCTTTGAACCCTTGCACAAATGTCCCATGAGACTTTTGTCTTTTGAGAAGGTCTTTCTAGTCGCAATTACCTCTGCAAGGAGGGTAAGTGAGCTTCAGGCTCTTAGTTCAAAGCCCCCTTTCTTGACCATTAATGCTGAACGAATGGTTCTTAGGACCAGGGCTGCTTTTCTGCCTAAGGTGGTAACTCCCTTCTATCTAGGACAGTCTATTACCCTTCCTACCTTCTATCCTCTCCCTCACCCTTCCAAGGAGGAGGAGAGACTTCACGGTCTGGACCCTAAGAGGGCGGTGAGCTTTTATCTCGATAGGACTAAAGATTATTGTCTGGATGACCAGCTCTTTGTTGGATTTGCTGGCAGGAAGAAAGGAAGAGCGGTGCACAAGCGCACTCTTTCAAGATGGATTACTCTATGCATCAAGATCTGCTACTCCTTGGCGGGTAAGGACCCTCCAGACGGTATAAGACCTCACTCTACTAGAGCAAAGTCTTCTACATCTGCTTTGTCTAGGGGTGTTCCTGTAGAGGATATTTGTAGAGCCACGACTTGGGCCTCGCTCCACACTTTGGCGAAGCATTACTGCTTGGATGCTGAGGTGAGGAGGGACGGCCACTTTGCGCGCTCTATCCTCCAGGATTTTCTGGTATAGGAGAGTGGACACCCTCCTCCTGGAGTGGGGACTGCTGTGGGACTCTATTCACAAGGTGAGGAATCCACTGGCAGATGTATCTATCAGAAGAACAAGTTACTTACTTTCGGTAACGCTTTTTCTGGTAGTTACAGTATCTGCCTGTGAATTCATCACTGACCCACCCACCTCCCCGTTGTCCACTCTTCTATACCTGAGTTACTGTAATGTAATGTAAATATGTTTTATTGTCAAGGAAATGTTTTATTTCAATTGCTTTCCTGCATTTGCTTCACACTGTTTGTGTTATCTTGACATTTGTGTACTGTTTATACTGTGTATATATCTACTGTCATTGGTCCGTCCGTGTGCCTCGAAGGCACGGAAAAAAGGGCGAACTGATGTCATCACGCCGGCATGGGCCTATTATGGTGTCGGTGACGTCAGCGGAGTCGCGTGCGATGCCGTGCCTCTATGACGTCGTCCACGTCGGCGCAAAGCTACAAAAAGAATTTCGGAATGTAGCTGACGCAAGGGGGATATTCACAAGGTGAGGAATCCACAGGCAGATACTGTATCTACCAGAAAAAGCGTTACCGAAGGTAAGTAACTTGTTCAATTGCACACTAAAGTTGGTTGGATCAGTACCCACTTAGCGTAAATATTCCACCTGATAACGACAGCTTAATGAAGGAAAATGGATGCCTCATAAGATGCCATAAAAAGACCTGGTTCCTTAACATTTTAATTACAGATAAGCTTCACCCTCGCAGTTATAAAATCATGTATGAAAACAGGAGCACAGGGTCAAGAGGAGACAATAACCTTTCTTGATGCATTACTCTTTACTGAGATTCATATGAGATCACAAATTGGGGGATAAGGAGCTCACTGACATAAAGAGAAAAAAAGTAAGTGGAATGAATATCACAACACTCCCACAAGGACAGAAAAGGGACCGATGCAAAATGTCTACAAAATGTTATTACAGAGTATTGAATAGGGCATAATAGATACACTTTTAACATTTTGTGTGACCCTACACCCCATGGGATACACCATTACTAATTATATTCTTAAAACCGTCATTATTAGTCCAATTTCCCCCAAAACTTGAGTATTCCCAACAAATGCCTATGAGCTAGACTTTACTACAGTATTTTACAGTGCATGCTGACTTCCCATTCCGAAAGAGTGTCTTGCTGAGCAAATCTGGCACTGGAAGGGTGTTGGTGGAGTTAGAAGAAGGCATATTTGAAGCAGATTACTTGATAACAGTGCCCTTGGCTTTTAGAAAGAGAAGGATGCTGCATTCCTGGACTAGCCACCACAGGACAGAAAACTTGCAATTCAAAAGATGTGGTTTGGCACACTAAGGGGCATGTTCATTAAAATAGTGGTGCACAACACCGCAGCAAGTCACCTTGCTGTGCTGCCCTACGTCACTAGGAAAAGGCATGAAAGCTCCGTATTCCTGCATTCCTGTCCTTTCTCCCTGTGCTGGTGCTGTTTCAGTAGCCTAGCACTAACGGAGGCGCACCTTGATGGAAGGGTACCTGTTGTCAGGCTCAGTCTTCCGATGTCTTCGGGATTGTGCTGAAGATAAAGGGTTCCACCTCCTGACGTCCCCGGTGTCTGGAGATTGAATATACAGATCACCAGGATAGTCAAGCGAGGGAGGGAAAGGAAGGGGACAGCGGGAGGGAGATCTGCAATAACAATAAGTGTATTAAGTATACACTCTAAGAGGCTGCATATAGTTCAACTGACTTTCTTTCCTTTACCAATTAGCAGCAGAAAGAACACTTTCCTACCTGTAAAGGAAAATACGGGAGCCTTAAATGTAAGAAGAGATAAGGAGATACCAGGGGTTTTAGACCTACTAGAAAGAAACAAAGAACATATTGAAAACACGGAATTTGTGGCAGTATACCATTACATAAGACATCTCATCACATACCAACACGCTTCGTGTAATGTTCTTAGGTCTGCAAATCCCAAGAGAATCCCCAGTAACTCTCTCTTCTGTGTCAGAGACAAAATAAAAAGGTTGCAGAGAAAGAAAGCAGGTAGGGACAACATTAATACTTCTTATCATATCTGCATCCCAGCAAAGTTCTTCACTCAATGAACACTCTCAGTCTTTATGTGGCTGTACAAAAGTCTTCGGAATCTGGTGATAAAGGCGAGTCCTATCTTGGACCCCCCAAACCAGGTAGTGACAATCGCCCAATACACTTAGTATCGTGTTTTGACTCCACACGTCAAGTGTCTGGGATATAGGTCAGAGACCAATTCGTAGATCGCCTGTTCCGTTCCGTTTAACACAACAGAGGCACTCCCGTTATCTGGAGCAACAAAACAATACAGGTAATCAGGATTAGTCAATACGAAGAAGAAAAAACGCTCGCAAAACGTTTTCTTCCCGTCGAGCCAAGATCAACATACAGCACAGTACCCAATCCAATACGGGGTACGAAGGAGTCAGTGCAAGCCTCGTTAAGCATTTACCCCGATTCTGAAGCCTCTCCGATTGCCATGGACCACCGGCAAGAATATTCGGCAGCGTCGGTTCCTACTCGCTACCCTTTATTTCCTGGTTGTACACAGATGCGTATCACGCTGCTTACGTCCCGGGCATGATGGGGAATGTAGTTCTAACCCTAGAACTCAACAGAAGATCGGTACAAAGAGGTCAGCGTTACCGGCGCATGAACTGTGGCACCTGTGTTGTCGGCAGGATCGCCTTTGTGCAGGAAGGGGCACCTTGCTGCTCAAAAACAATCCATAGGGGCGTTTCCCTCTTTCTATATGTGATGCAGAATACACCACACATAGAGGAAACACAAGGAGAACTAAAGATATTCTCCAGTATTTGGGGTGTCTCATAGATTCACATGCCTGAATCATTCCCTGTCGTCAGAGTGGGAGCCCCACGGTACATAAAAAAGCAATAATATGCACATAATAACCAAAAAACCTTGTTAATAACCAACCAGGAAGTAAGGTAGCCCTAAGCTACAAGAGCAAAAACTTCCACTCTCATGACTATCCTAGTCATTTTGTATAGTCCAAACTGCAGCCAATCAGGCGACAGCACTCACCAGAATGTTCTCCCCAGGGGCTCAGGCTCTCAGATTTTCTACTGCACGTTGTGTGAAGGGAGTCTCCCCGAGCTCTGCTCAGTACTTCACATTTCTGACTGGATTTTTATCCTTTAGGATGTCATCTACTAAAAAATCTCTCTTCAGACCTTGTGAATTTTGTAGGAAGCTCCGGCTTTTTAAAGAAGATCCCCACAAAAAGTGCATCTACTGCCTATACCCTGATCATGAGGTGAGAGATTGTAAGATCTGCACGACCTTCCCTCAGAAGACCTTCAGAGATAGGGAAGGACGCCTACTTTAATTAAAGACCAGGATAACCCTTTATTTGAGGTGGGAAGTGTGGCTTCAGGGTCATCTGTATCCTCCAGAAAGAGGATGGCTGAAGAATATCTATCTTCTCCTGGGGCTAAGGTGTTGAGATAAGTTCAGCCCTCCAAGGGCTCTAGCTTGCCTACTACAAAAAAGGATTCTCCACCTTCTGGATCATCTTCTATTTCGCCCCCTAAAAAGACTGGAATTTCTCTGGCGTCTAAAAAGCTTCCTGAGAAGGTTTTTCCTCAGAACAAGAAGACCTCGCTGTTGACGGGCTCGTCGATGGCTCCTTCGTCGACGATTATCGTCGTCGACGCTACTTCAACGTCGACAGTCACCTTCTCATCACCAAAGCCAAAGATGATAATGTCGTCAGCCTCTTCACCCTCAACCGTGGGCTCTGTGTCAGTAAGACCTATCTCGTCGACGAAGGTAATGCCATCTATCGTCAACGCTCCGTCATGGGCGACGAAGGGAAGAACAATTCCGTTGACAAGTGTTCCGTCGACGAAGACCACCTCGACAACGGCTACATTGTCGACGAAGACCACCTCGACAACTACCCCGTTGACAGCTACCTCATCGATAAAGATTGGCTCGATGTTGACGAAGACTACCTCGTCGATGAAGACATCATCGACGAAGGATGCCTCGTCGTCGAAGCTATCGTCCGCGAAGATCTCACCGTCGACAAAGTTAAATGTCTCGTCGACACCATCTCCTTCGACGACGGCACCAGCGACGGCAAGACCGTCAACACCTCTTCTGTCAGCTTGCACTGAACTGCAAGTATGGTCCTCCACACCGTCTACAGCCTCCTTTGCCGCACTGGCTACAACAGCTTCATTACTTGAAAGACGTGGCTCATCATTGCAAACTTTATCACCACTTACATTGCCTGACCAACTGCTGGATTCTGATGACGACGAGGAGCAATCTGATGTAGACGACAGGTTCCGCAATGCGACGAGTCCGTCTGAATTGCTCTTTAAATATCAGGAAGAAGATCAAGCCGAGGAACACTTTTCTGAGCCTATGGATCAAGCTCCTACCACTATGCCCACTGCACAGATGCATTTGGCCCTTCTCAATAATTTGCAGTTCATATTAGATGATTACTATCGTCGTTTCCCTCCATCTGAGTCGGCGGGGTCTCTGCCATCAACTCCTATGCCTCAGACCTCTGCATCTTCTTTGAGATCTCCAAGACCACCTACTCCAGCGCCATCTCATCATTCTTAGGAAGCTAACACCTCGGATGAAGATAGAGAGGAAGGAGAGATGGGTGACAAATCTGTTCAGTCGGAGTGGGATGAGTACCAAATTCAGACGCCATCTCTTTCTACACAAGCTACGGCTAACTCCCCTCCAGTAGACATTAGAGGCTTCCATCGCCTGATGGAGAGAGCTACTAAAAGATTTCTAATCCCAATAGAAACAAAGAAAGATGAATGTTTTCTTTATGACTTTAATGACCAACCGCAAAGACAAGTCAAAACTATTCCCATTATTGACTTCATATGTAAGGAAGGTTTAAAAATTATGGCAACACCCAATTGTCTTCCTGCTGTCTTGCCCCGGTTAGACAAGAAGTATAAAGCACCAGACAAATCTCCTGCATGCCTTATAGGACAACGTAAGGCTGATTCGGTCGTCGCCCAAGCGGCACAAAGACAGGCCAGGAACCCCTCTTCGCCTATATCTGCTCCGCCAGATAGAGATGGCAGACGATTGGATTCCATCGGAAAAAAGGTCTGCACGATGGCAGCAACAACTGTACGTGCTGCGAACTCCCTAGCGATATTAGGGAGATATGACAGGCAAATGTGGTCCGACATCTCCCCTTACGTAGAAATGTTACCAGAACCTGCAAAGTCAGAGGCGAGGCAGATATTGCGAGAAGGTGAACTTACCTGAGCAGAGATGACCGCACAGCAGTAGATGTGTTGTCAACAGGATTCCTGCAGCTAGCGGGTTCAGCTGTGTTGAAAAGGCAGGGATGGCTGAAATCCACATCTTTTCGCCAAGAGGTCCAAACCAAAATAGTTGACATGCTATTTGATGCCGAGTTTCTTTTTGGCAAACATGTTGACGAGGCCATACAGGCTTCTCAAGGAGGACACGGAGACGGCAAGATCTTTGGGTATCCTTCAGTTTCGAAGGTCTTCCTTTCGAGGTGCTAAAGGGCGTGGAGTCTATTCCAACAGAGGAAACTATAATCAGCAGAGGTCATACCAAATCTTGCAAACTAACCAGAGATACCAGCCCTACAAGCAGCAGTCTTACAGACAGCTAGGTAACTAACACACGCAGTCAAGAAGAAAATCCTCCTACCGTGGAAGAGATTCCAATGAGAAACTATGAGACACGCCACCTGCCATCATCTCTACCCTCGCCCCAGTCAAAAGTTGGAGGAAAAATATCCCTTTTCAACAACTGGTCCGCAATTACTACAGACAAGTGGGTTTTGGATGTAGTGGTCAGGGGGCACAATTAGAATTCATCAAGGTCCCTTCAAATTCTCCTCCCAAGGGCCCACCTCCTGCTCATATCAAGGAGTTGTTCACCCAGATAAATTTCATGATATGGAAGGGAGCAATCGAAAAGGTCCCTTATTTGCAAAAAGAACAGGTTTTTACTCAAGGTTTTTCCTCATTCGGAAAAAATCGGGAGAATGGCGCCCCCTCCTCGACATACGCACCCTCAACAAATACTTGAAAAAGTTGTTCTTCCGGATGTTAACGCTTCAAGAAATCCTCAAACTTCTCTCAATGGGGGATCACATGGCAACCCTCGACCTTCAAGACGCTTATTTTCATGTGCCGATCCTCCCCAGACAGAGAAAATTCTTACAATTCAGAGTGGCTGGCAGGGATTTTCAGTTCAAAGTGTTCCCCTTTGGACTTCGGTTAGCACCCCGTGTTTTCACAAAGGTTCTAGCTCCAGTGGCGGCACACCTCCGCTTAGAGGGCATTCAAATCTTCCCATACTTGGATGATTGCCTTATCAAGGCGAGTTCTTTTGCAAAAGCAAGCGCACATGTTCAAAGATGCCTATCAATATCCAGATTACTGGGTCTCTCCATCAACTTAGAGAAATCCCATCTGATTCTTTCACAAAGGAAGTCCTTCTTGGGACACCCAAATCACTCAGGCTTTCGTCTCAAAAGAAAGACAACACAAGATCTGCAAGCTAGCTCGCATATTGCAAGAAAAAGAGTATGTTTCAGTTCGGATGTTCAAACTTTCCTAGGGATGATTTCATCCTGCATTCCTCTGGTACCCAACTGTTGTCTCAGATAGAGCCCTTTACAAGAAGAGCTCAACCTCCAATAGTTGCAGGTTTTGGGGGTCATTCGACGACATCATTCACATAACTCCTCGGATGAGAGAAGCCTTTCTCTGGTGGACTCAGTTAAAGAATTTACAGGAAGGATGTGCCTTCCTGGCGGAAGTATCACATTTCACCATCACCACGGACGCTTCTCTGGAGGGATGGGAAGCACACCTGCAGGGAATGACTGTCAACGGAAAGTGGAATATGCAACAAAAGGAGTGGCACATCAATCTCCAAGAGTTGCGAGCCATTTTCTTGGCCTTGAAATCCTTTCGAACAGTCATCCGAGGGGCCTCTGTACTAATTCGGACAGACAATACAACAAGTATGCATTACTTAAACAAACAGGGCGGTACAAAGTCAGCCCTGCTTTCTCAACAAGCCCAGGAGATCTGGGGCTGGGCATTGAGTCAGGGTATCAGCATCTCAGCTGTCCATGTTCTGGGGATCTCCAATGTTCTAGCGGATTCCCTTAGCAGATCTTCAACTTCCAATCACGAATGGGGTCTTTCAGGAGTGGGGCCACCCCAATCTGGACCTGTTTGCAACAAGTCAGAACTGCAAATGCCCACACTTTGCAAGCTGGCTTCCCCACAAGGACTCGTGCGGAATGCGCTTTCGATGAATCGACGACACCAGCGACGATGACTGATCATTTCTCATCGATGTCCACCTCATCGACGACGAGCCACCTCCCATCAACACTTCCGCCGTCAACGACGGTCCATCTCCCGTCGACCCTTCCACCGTCGACGACAGCAGCTGCTTCGACGACGACAGTATCGTCGACGATGGATTTTCCGTTGATGATGACAATGGCAACAGTAACTTCTGTGATGGCTGTTTCTGCTGGATCTGATTCACCGTCTATGTACATCTCGTCAACGCTGAAGCATAAGAGACCTACCTCTCTACAAATATTACCAGTTTTAACATAAAGGCTATTGTCTACGCTCTCGTCGTCGAGTATAGCAAGTCCAAATTTATGAAGTCATTCAAAGCCACGCAATGAGGTTTTGAGTGGCTTCATAAATCTGACTAAGAGGCTTGCGTCACGCATATACCACTTTGCCTGGTTCAAACGTGACTGAAGCTTCTCATAAATATGCCCCTTAGACTTACATTGCCACTTCATCTAGTTAGTGTCGGAAGAGAGTCTCTTGCTGCAATACTGCTCTAAACCTAGTTCAAGAAACTAGGCACATTTATGACTCTAGCCACCAAAACAGCTTTCATCTTGTTTGCAACATAGGCATTCTAACCAGGTCCTTGATTGTAGCACTGAACATTTCATTGTTTTGATGAATAAAATATATCAAAGGAAAGGAAAGTGTTGTGTAGCATTTTGGTCATGTATTGGTAAATGACTGCATTTTCTTTCAAATTACTGCCATTGATGTGCTCTTATTTCATAAAATGATTTAGATCGTATACATTTTTGTCCATCCCAATGGCTATTGTTTGCATGTACCGAAACAGCCTAGCCATGTAATATTAGGTTTTGGATACAGAAATGACCACTTCTATGACTGGTCAGACATAGGGTTACTGGAAAGACGGAGTTGGCCCTTCCTGTCTTTAGTTCAAGGTTCAAAGTGCAAATCCAGCCCTCGGCCAAGGAACAGTTAGTTGGCTTTCAGGTGTGCCAGGCAGGGCATTGATATCATTGTGGAACCCTTCCAGAAGGCACCACATCTTCCAAGCTTCTGCCCGTTCCTTTTGCTGGGGAAGCCGCCCACAGACCCTTAACTCTACTGGCTGTGGAGCACTGCAGTCCGGCTGGAGGGAGGCAGAGGGCCTCTTCTACCAGTATGCCATGTCGGAGACAGAAAACCAAGGCTTTGAAGGGAAGTGAGAGCTCACCCGCGGCTGAGAGGCAAGTGGCGGGGATGATCTCAAGGTCTGACCTTAGATGCATAGCAGACGGATACTCCAGAGCAGAGCTATAGCCGACCTGTGATCTGCGAGATACCCACAGAAGGCCTAAGGCAGAGTTCTTCAATCTGTGAGGGGGGTGCAACATAGTCTAAGGGGGGTGCGCTCTCCTCAGGAAGATCTTCCCTTTCAGAGTCTTTTACTGTCCCGAGGCGTCACAAGTTCAAATGGGAATTCTCCGGTAACTGAGGGCTGGAGGGGGTAGGGAGGGGAAATAGATAAGGCAGGACGTGTGCTTTTGTCATGTAAAGAGCTAGCAGTTCACCGTCCCAGGAGGGGGTTAATTGGTAGAGCTTGGATGCTACAGCTGCAGTGGGAGGCAGGGACTCCTCTGCTAAAAACTAAAGCAACCCCATTCCTTTGCGTTCAATTTCAGAGCAGAGGAGACTCCTTGCCTCCCACTGCAGCTGAAAGGAAGTCTTTACTTGCTTTCCGTTTTAGCAAAGGAGACATCCTGCTCCCAAAGAAGCTGAAGCATTTCATCTCTACCAGTTTAAGCCCGTTCTGGGAGGCAGCTCTTAGTAGGAAGGAGACAAAGTTTCTTTTAAATTTACACAGGCAGGCGCTGCAACACCCACAGGGCTTCAAGTTACCAATGAGCCATGTGTTTTTTAAACAGCCTGCTTGTCCTGACACCAAATATGTTTATAAATTAACATTTGTAATGTAACGTTTCTGTCTTTGTTCCATTTTATTATCAGTCATGGACCATTCAGGCAGCCCTAGAACACAATTAAAAGTGCTACTATTTATATTTGCTGTTGAAAATATGCACAGACATGTGCTAACAATACAGCTTTAGGTGACTGTTTATTTTTGTACCAACTGGGCCATCAAAATAATGAGCTGGCAACCCTAACCATAAAACTGGAAGTTTGTTGCAAGATCAGCAGATTTATTTCCTCCACCCTGATCCCTGGTTAATGCCATAATAGCAATAGTTTAACATATCTTAAACCCTACGCTGCCGTCAATAACCTGATGAGTTAGTTCAAGTGTCTGGGAATGCACCCTGCATTCAGACAACTCGCTCCTCATTTTCACCCTTCACTTTCATGCTCACCCTGCACTCATAGTGATCTCCATGCACTCACACTGATCACCCTGCACTCACAGCGATCACAATGCACTCACACTGATCACCATGCACTCAGACCATTCACCCTGCACTCATTGCGATCACAATGCACTCACACCATTCACCCGCTCATCCTGCACTCACAGTGATCACCATGCATTCACAATGATCACCATGCTCTCACACCAATCACCCGCTCACCCTGCACTCACAGTAATCACTCTGCACTCACAATGATCACCATGCACTCACCTCTATCACCATGCACTCACACCATTCACCTGCTCACCCTGAACTCACAGTAATCACTCACAATGATCACAATGCACTCACACTGATCACCAGGCACTCACACTGATCACCCGCTCACCCTGAACTCACAGTGATCCCTCTGCACTCACAATGTATTTGTGCTGTTCACCCTGAACCTCACCCTGCAGTCACACAGGCACACTACTCACCCTGCACTGAAGAAGCACTTCACTAACATGTCCCCGTTTCTGCTCAATGTGCATACTCACTCAAATAAGACCATCACTAACCATACATTCATTTGTCCCACTCTGCACTTACATCCGCACCCAAATTCATATGGTCATCTTACTCCCCTTGCAGTCACTCCTCTTATCCTTCTCTCACACTGTCGCATAACTCACCGTGCACTCACATGGGCACTCCAACCACCCACAAAGTGCAGGGGGTTAATGTGCCTGCTATAAAGAATGTGTACCATGCAGATCAAAGAACTGAGTGTTGGGAAAACTATGAGTAGCGCTATAAAAAAATGAAATGTTTGCCAGAAAGGTGCTATAGAGAGATGGGTGCATTGTTGGTGAGTGGTAGTGAGGAAATTCAGGGAGAAGGAGGAAATGGGGGCCAAAACAGACTGTTGCATCATGTGCGTCCAGTGCTAGGGCCAGCCCTGGATGGGAGTGTCAGCCACCCGAAGTTCGGGGCTAGTTGCGCCCCTGTACACAAGTATGGGCATATCATGCCCCATCAAGGTTTTCGTCCTAAATTACAAAAGGACATTTTTACATGCACTGCAATCTAGCCTTTCAGGGGTTCTCTTGATAGAGGCAGCTCTGTTTTTGCCCTGATGGCCGGGAATCATTCCTAAACAGATTCTTGTAAATACTGTTTTGTTTCATTTCTTTTTAATGTGATTGATGTGAGAGAGTCTATTACTATTTGCAGAGAAATGTTTTTGTTTCATGCAACAACCATAAAAAAGTTTATTTTAGATCAAAACGGGTCCGCACATTTGTTTGTGGTGTTATTATTAATCTAGGTTATGTAAAACAAAGCATGCTAGTAAAAAGAATTTGTGCATCATTTTATCTTGGAAAATTGTGTTTTGAGCTGCGTAATAAGCCTCTGTCATTTCACAACACCCATTCACAAACCTGAAGTTTGCTAAACACTCTTATTGTGTTAAACATTATTTGCCGAATATGGCCCTGATATGCACATGGCAGTCGATTATGTAGGGTACCAGATTCCAGAAATTTCTGTCAGGTGGTGGGGGGACCCAACATCTTAACCTAAAAAAGTTTGAAGACCTCTGGCCTAGGGTGTAGGGCAGCAGGGTAATCGTTGACTGCATCTGGGGAACAGCCACTATAGACTGCAGCTCTAAAGCACACTTAAACGCTGCAACAGATTGACTCTCTCATAAAAAGTGTATGGCATAGGGCGGCAAGAGCACTTAATGAAAGCTGCCCCTTTCATAATAGGGTGAGCCTCAGAGCACTGTGCTATGTAGACCTCTCTTCTTTTATGATGCACATTTTGACTTCCACTGTTCTCTTTCATCTACACCTCTGCCCTTCCGGTGTGTTCTCATTGACCCTTTCATTTGCTCATTTTAGTGGCACGTCCAGGGCCGGACTTCGAACCAAAACCGGCCCTGGCAAAGTGCTCGGCTGGCCCCCCTCTCGCCCAGGGGGTTGTGGGTGCCGCCGAGCTCTCTGCCAGGGCCGGTTTTCGGACGTTTTTGTTATAGGGCCGATTTTAAAAACGGCCATGTAACAAAAACGGCCCCCAGGGGCCCCAAACCGGCCCCACCCGTGCAGCGTACCGGGGATTGCCCGGTGCCAGCTATGGCCAGTCTGGCCCTTGGCACATCGCTGGTTGCCTCAAGGAAAGTCTCTCTTGAAATTCATTGCGTCTCTGAAAACTTCCAATCTGCAAGGTGTAGTCAGTCCATTCTATTGATAGCTGATCCCATCGTAAGAGGCCTGTGACGTTTGTGGAAGTCAGTCCATCTTCAAATAATAAAAGCTACCTCTAACATGAAAATAAAACCACTCAAGAGGCAGTTTACTCTCCCAGTCTTCCTGCCTTCCCCTACTTATTCTTTTCTCACCATCCATTCCATGTAGATAGAAAAGGTGATGGCATTGACAGAAAAAAATGCAAAGCCTTAAACATGCCGATGGAACGCTTCCCAGTTCGTGTATCAGGAAATTCTTCCAGTCACTAGCTCACAAAATGTAACGCATTCAGTGAAATCTTTTATAAACCGTTTATGTGCGACAGAAGCCACTTCGAAGTGCTAATATTAAAGAATGAAAGGTGCTCTTTAATAACACTGTTCCCTTCCGCACCGTGTAGATCCCTCCCTGACTAGTATATTGTGAATCACCTGGTAGTTAGTTGTTCAGTTATGGTCAACAATGGTCATTTTGCATTCTTCTGGCTCCTGTCCATTCAGAAGGGGTATTTGTGGCACACTTGTTATTTGATTCCATTGGTGTTTTTGTGTATGACAGCTGCAGTAAGTTTTGTCCTGTGATGTTTGTTGGGCTTTAAAATTCTCCAATCTGTGTATTTGCCTCAGTGCCACACTGGGGTTGAAGACTGACTGTCTTTGACATCAGTATTGACCTTCTTTGCCTTGCAGGTTTTAAATCCTATTTTTCTTTTGTTTGTTTGTCATTTTTTTGTTATCAGGTCACTCTTCTAAGGAATTATTGGAAGAGCAAAGTGAAGCATGCGTGGCTGAATGGCAAATATAGCAACATTCTTTCGTTATCTTTGCTACCGGAGAAAAGCATGTGTCCTATGGATGCAGAAACATGGGGGGAAATACTTGAAGCCGAGCTGGAAAGATAGCCCAGTGGAGCCTAATGTCAATGAAAAGAAATGTTAAATATAGACCTGAAAGTATTTAATGAAAATTGTAAATATTTTATTCTACCATATTTATTTTTAGCTTATTGTATATAAATACATTTACCATTGTCTTTTTTACTGTTGCCTAAAATGTTTTTGTTTTATTTTATGTTTTAATATGTCTTAAGATGACATTTGCTCTAAAAATTTAACTTTAGACTTGCATTAAGCACGATTTTACAATATCCGTTTTTTACAGTCTATTTTCAAACATTGTTAGAAGCAGTCATATTTGAAATACACAGTATGAGCTTTTAAATCATGGACAAAGTAAAGAAAATTGTAGTGTTTACATTTGTGTCAGTCTGCTAATTATTGTTTATTGTTCGTCAGCCTTACCAGTGGATCAGTTCATCCAATTTAAATGCATATCGCATAACTTATACCATTATGTCAGTGGAAAATCGTAAAAAGAGAGTGTAAACTTAACCCAGTGGTTGATGACGATGCCCTAAGTTTAATACTGGTTGACTGGGGTGTGAGCCCTGATCAAGCAGCAACCACAATCCTTGTCAGGGTAAGGCACAAACAAACCCCAAATTAACCTGTGCTCAACCTCTGGTAGCTTGGCAGAGAGCTGCAAGGCTTCACTTAAAGGCAATATGTAAAGCATGTGTGCCACACTTCAAACAGAAAAACTGTGAAAACACCACACAAAAAGATCCCACACCAGGTTAGACAAATGAGCAGAATTTAATTAATCAAACAAAAGCGCAAAACTCCAATCAATAAACCCAGAGTTATTGATTTAAATGGTTTTAAGAAAAATAGCTCCGAAAGGCGTAAACTGTGACTATCTGGACACGCGGGGCCGGTACAAAGTCACAAGTTCAGGGCCCGGCACAGACAACAGTGAACAGCGGCGGTCAAAACATGACGGCCGCTGGTTAGGGCGTTGCGCGCGTCTGTGAAAGAACTCTGCCAGCCCCGCTGCTATCTTTTGTTGCCGGTAATCATGGTCGCATCGGAGTCGTGTAGGATGCGGTAGGAGGGGGAAAGTGAAGTTTTGACCCCCCGGAGCTCTGCCGCTGTGTTTTTGGTCAGATTCGGCCCCGCATTGCCCTGGTGCCGATGTGTATTGGAGTGGGCTTGGGAGCCCTCCCCCACACCTCTCTCCCGCGGTGGAAGCAGGCAGCCGTGGAGCTGAGGCACGGCCGCAGGGCGGCGGCTCGCGGGCTCCTCCGAGGGAGTGTACGTGGAGAGAGTGGAGAAGGGGGGGCGACGACCCATCCAACATTTTCTATTTTTCGTCCCACGGAGCCCGAGGGAAGCATCGAGGGAGGTGCGGCGGCGAAGGAGAAGGAGACAGCAGGTGTAGCCCGCGGATTCCCCGCATCACCTGGTAGTGAAACAGCTGAGAGTGGAAGTAAGGTGGGGGCACGGGTTGGAGGCACAAAGGGTGCTGAGTCTGTGAAGCCCAAAAAGCCCATTAAGTGTTCATCTGAAAAGCGGGGGGCAAAAAGTAGAAGGCGGGGGAAGGGCCCCAGAAGCAGCACTTCCACAGAGAGTAAAGGGGGGAAGGTGGGAAAGGGGACCTGAACCATGCCCCAGAGAGAGAAAGTGAAGTGGGGGCTGAGGCTGACTCTGTGGAGGTGCACGAGGGAGTGGTTGAGGTTGACAGAGTCAGGGATAGAGCTGGCGTGAATCAGGGGTCTAAAACAAGAGGAGGGACTAAGCGCTCCAAAGCTAGTACCAGTTCCCAGAAAGGGGGCAAAGGTAAAAACAAGTGCCCACTAAGCAGTGTGACCGGTATTACACCCTCTCTGCATTCCTATTTTAAAGCATTGCCCCAGGTATTGGATATTTTTCCAGTTACAGTGGCTGTCAGTGGCACCCCCAAAGGGAACATGATCGAGTCTTCCCCCCACCTTTAAGTGAGTCTAACATTGCTCAGGAGACTGAGATCATTCACTCGGTGGACACAATGGAGGTCTCGCGGCCAGTAGTCGATCTCGGGGAAGCCAGTCATCTTGAGGAGGTCACTGAGAAAGCCAAATCGGCCAGTGGAGGCCCAACGGTTGGAGAGAAGGGGGGAGGTGGCCCAATAGAGGCGCTTTTGACAGCTATGAGGGAGGAGATAAGGAGCGGTTTCATGGTTTCAAAAATTAACCAGAATGAGTTCAGGGCGGCATGTGAAACCCTTGAGAAGAAGGTAGATGGCCTCTACGAAAGAACAGAGACCTTGGAGGGCTCGGTGGGGGCGCTAAAAGCAAGTTTGGAGTCAGCGGAGACTAAGATTCAATGCCTACGGAGAGAGGGGGATGCGATGAAGGAAAGGGTCGAGTCTTTGAAAATTACTCAAGAAGGAACAATCTCCGACTTTTGAAGATCCCAGAGGGGAAGGAGGATGGAGATATTAAGGCGTTTGTGGTGTCACTACTAAAAAATGCCCTGAATCTGGATGAAACAACGGAAGTACTAGAGAGGGATATCCAGAGGATACATAGAGATCCTTTCCGCCTCAACCCCGGGTGAGTGAAACTGAGAAAGATCCTGGTCAACTTCCTTACATACACCTTTAACCCCTTCGATGCTCATGACGGAACGGTTCCGTCATGAGGCACAGTGGAGCTGTGCTGATGACGGAACCGTTCCGTCATGACCACACCCATTGCTATTATCCCTCAGCACCGGAGGGAAATATGTGCAGCAGCGATGAGGGGTAAGGAAAAAATCCTAAACCTCGCTTTGAAGGCAAAGTCGCTAAAGGCCCCAGACTTTTCCTTTGAAGTCCGGTCTGATCTCACTAAATCCGCCTTGGAACGACAGTGGGAGCTCGGCCAAAAAATGGAGAAGTCTAGAGCTGTGGGGGCAACAGTACAGATGCGATTCCCCGCTTTCTTGAGGGTGATGTATAATAAAATGTACAACATCCGATCCCCTCTTGAGGCAGATGACTTAATAGAATCCATCAGTGAGCGAGCTAATATGTTCTTGCCTCTAGTTTGAAACTGTGATATGGAGGGGCACGATAGAAACCCAGACCTCTCAATGTATCGGGTTGGACCCCAAACTCTCTTTGAAGGTGTCTAGTGTTTTTTGAAAAAGGTTTCACAAACACATAATTAAATAAGGAAAAAAAAAAGAAAAGAGATAAGAAATAAAAAGGATCTTGTAAAAGAAAAACAAAAAAAAGGGGTAATTAATTAAACTAAAGGTTGGAAAAAAAACAAAACAAAACAAACAAAACAAAAAGGGAGGGTGGAACACAAATACACGATGAAACCAAATTTTTCACATTAGGGGGAGATCGGATTTCCTTTCCCTCTACACCTACGCTTTTTCAGGAGCCACTCAGTCCCAAATGTTTTGTTCAGCTGGCATTCTTATACAGGTTAAGCGATGTGGGGGGGGGGGTCTGTCTGAAGACGCAAACCTGGCTATCCATCTGGCCAGTGTAAGTGAGGGAGGGTTTTCTAGGGGAGGAGGGAGGTGGGGGAGGCACGGGGTGTGGTGGGGAAAAAAGTTACATTGTCCTCCTAAGTCTGTTCTCGTTAAGTTTGTTATGTCCATTAAGTTTCCTAAACGTCCTACTAGTGATTATTTCCAGGCTGAGAGATATCAGCAGTTACATTCAAGGGTCGTTGGCCTTCTAGGTGGGTGGGTGGGAGTGGGTAGGAAACCGATATGACCTTGTTGCAGTTCTTATCCTGGAATGTCAATGGCCTGCGTGTGAGGGGTAGGAGACACAGAATTCTACAATATTTGAGAGACTGCCCGCGCAGGTTATCGTCATCCAGGAGACGCACCTACTCAAAAATTAGGTAAATGACATGCTGAAAAATCAGAAGTGGGTGGATAAGTTCTTATGTACTGACCATAACGCCAATATAAGAAGGATCCTTATTATTTTTAAAAAGCAGGCCAATGTTCAGATTTTGGAGCATAAGGAGTACTTTAGTGGAAGATGGCTCTTGACAAAAATTGTGGTAGATGGCTGGACTTATATTTTAGTGGGCTATTACGGCCCGAGTCAAGAAGATCCATCATACTTGAACAGGATCCAGAATCATCTGATTATATCTCAAGACCCGGTTATCTGGGTTGGAGACTTCAATATAGTTCTAAATCCCAAGCTTGACAAGTCACCTAACTCCAGAGCATTGACACTATCCAAATCAAGGCATACCCTGATATCGATAGTGACAACCTTGGGTTCAGCAGATTTATGGAGGGAGAGGGCGGGTAATAAACTGGGTGTCTCCTTTCAGAATTTTAAATATAAACATAAGTCGAGAATCGATTATGCACTTTTTTTCAGCTATAACCTTAAAGATGCATTGAAGGAGTTGGTATACCTTCCCTCCCACCTGTCCGACCACTCAGCCATCCTTTTTAGTTTAAAGCAGGGTCAGCAGATCAGACACATCTCTTGGTCCTTTGACCGGACGATTCTGCTAGAAGAAGAGGAGATAAGCTTTTTTGTAGCTGAGTCTACTTCATTTCTGGAAATCAATCTAAACTTGGCTACCACAGTGACTGTGTGGGAAGCATTTAAAGCCTATCTAAGAGGATGTATAACCAACAGAGTCTCATACAGAGGGAAGGTATATAGAGAGGCAATCAAAAATTTAGAGCAGGAATTGCACCTTTTAGACCAGAAGTGGGGTCCCGCTATAGGATCTGTAGAAGACCAAGAGAAGCGGGTCGAGCTGAAAAAACATCTGGAAAGCATATAACAGGAAAGGGTCACCAAGAGATGGGAGGCGAGTAAGATCTCCCACTTCGAGTATGGGGAAGCTGCAGGCAAGGTACTGGCCTGGAAAATAAAATCAGACCAAGCAAAAAAATACATTAGGGAAATAAAACTGGAAGGGGAAGCTACATCTAGGACCTCCAACTCGGAAATCGGGAGTGCATTCCAGGAGTTCTTCCAGACCATATACAAGGAGGAGATCATAAATGACCCCATGGCTAGGAAGTCTTGGTTAAACAAGGTCCATTTGCCAACCCTTTCAACAGCATAGAACAACCATCTGGAGAGGGAAATATCAGAAACTGAAGTTAGTAAAGCTATTGGACAACTAAAGCGAGGGAAGGCGGCCGATCCTGATGGTTTACAAGGGGAACTGTATTGAGTATTAAGTGCAGCTATAGTTCCAACATTGACTGCCCTTTTTAACTGTATCTTTTTGAACGGTGAGGCGCCACCAGAGTCGTGGAGTGAAGCAACCATTGTTCTGATCCCCAAACCTGGTAAGGACCCGACTGACTGCGGGTCCTATCGGCCAATTTTGCTCCTCAACAACGTTTATAATATCTTTGCAGCTATTCTGTCGGCTCGGCTGGGGAGCGAGATCAGCTCAATTATTCATCAAGACCAGAAGGGATTCATAAGGGGTCGTCAGTTGGCATACCTTACCCATGACCTGGTGGGTGCTATTGACATCGCCTCCACCTTTTCTCTCCCCCTGGCCACTCTCACTTTGGATGCTACCAAAGCATTTGATAGGGTTATTTGGCCCTATCTGGCCGCGGTAATGAGAAGGTTCCATTTTGGGGTCAACTTCTGTTGAGTTATTGATCTCCTGTATAGGGCCCCCAGGGCCAGACTGTTGGCTAATGGCGCCCTGACACAGCCCTTTAAAATCACGAGGGGTACTAGGCAGGGCTGCCCGCTTTCCCCCCCCCCCTATTTAATTTGTATATTGAACCCTTTGTGCAAATCTTGAGAGAAGAGCATAACATCCCCTCTTTTGAGTTTGGAGGATGGGTAAAGCGGGTAGGACTCTATGCAGACGACATCCTTATTTATACAACTGATCTTGTTCAATCTTTTCCCATAGTTGTCAAAAGGGCGGATGAATTTGGGTGGATTTTGGGGTACGAAATCAACGCAGGGAAAACCAAGATAATTACTTGGAACACCGTTAACACACAGCTTGCAGTGACCACCTCTATGCACTATCTGGGAATATGGATCACCCAGGAAATTGGCAATATTGCACAGACTAATTTAGACCTGGTCTTTAAAGAATGTTGGAAGCTATTAAAATCTTGGACCTTTCTCCCACTGACTATACTAGGGAGAATAAGCTTAGTAAAAATGTCCATCCTTCCCAAATTCACATTCATTTTTAACACCATCCCACTCGCCTTTGACTCTAAACAACTTGAAAAATGTCAGCGGGAAATCAATTCCTTAGACTGGAATTACAAGGCAACCAGGTTGGCCTGGAAGAAACTGAGAAGGAGGAGGGAAAAGGGAGGGCTTGCATTGCCAGACTTACAATATTACACATGGGCGTTCCAGTTGTCACATTTCAGGATGTTGTTCAAAACTCCATCGAGCTCATCTAATGGGAGAATGTTTAAGGCCATGTTAATTGGGGCGGATTTGCCAATTGATGGATACCTATTTAAGTTCGTGGACCAGAAGATTTTTAAAAAGGTGAGGTTAAAGATTCTACAATCGCTGGCAAGAGCCATGGTGCAGATAATAGCAAGAATAGGGTTGGCCTATTTTTCAAATTTTGCCCCTATTTAGGACTCCCCTGGGCTCCCTCCTTGCTTTAAGGACAGTTTTGCAGTCCCCGTGAAGGATGCAGGGATTTTAAGATGGGGTGAGCTGTTAGCAGGAGGGTCATTGGTAGAATGGGAGGAGCTTTATGACAGGGTAGACCCAGCTTTATCCAGATTCAAATATATACAGCTTGTTAGCTGTTCCCGGGCTATGATCAGGAAAAGGGTCCAATTGGGGAAGATCAGTATTTTGGAACAACAGCTGGTAGAGAGGCAAGCGGGGGGTAGAAAGGTAGCCATTTGGTACTGGACCATTTTGGAGGAGGTGGATGGGGAGTTCACTCCCCCCGATGAGCAGTGGGGAGGTGACATGGGCCTTCAATGCGAGGACTTATGGATAAAATCTTTCACTCTCTTGTATAAAACTGTCAAACCAGCTTGGTTGAGGCGAAACCACCTGTTCACATTACATCGAGCCTACCTCTCCCCTCTAAGGCTATCCAAATTCTAGCCAGGAAAATGCTGTAATAAGTGTAACCTCCCCGCAGCCTCTGATGTTCATATGTTTATGAAATGTCCCCTCATTAGTTCTTTTTGGGAAGAAGTAAAGGCTACATTGGACTTGATTCTTAATACATCGTTATCTTTTACGTTGCCGTTAATAATTTTTGGGTTAGACGAGAACGTCACTGGGCCGGCAAAGACCTTCCTGTTATATCCAATTCTCCTCGTGAGACGGCAGATTTGCAAATTCTGGGTCGACTCCAAGGCACCAACTCACGCAGGCTGGCTAACGTCATTATATGATACATCAAAGGTGGATTTGGCCAGATCCTGCAGCAAACCCCCGTGCCCTATGATTATGCCTAATACACTCCATGGACCTTTGGTTGTTCCGCCGGGCAATGTATTTGGTCCGATAGGCTGAAATATGCCTTGATGGAGTATTTGTGGGTTCGCACTCCACCCTATATCTCCTCCCTCCAGATATTCCTGGAATTCATCTCCCGCCACTCTGGTACCTGTGTCCGGGTGTGAGAGAGGATCAAGATCTTTCTCTTTGGCTAAGGACACGTAAGGTGGTTGGCGTTTTCTTTGTAACGAGGGTCAGGCAAATGAGGACAAAAAAAAAAGTCACAAATTCAGGCCAACCGTGATCAGTTCAGTCCGGCTACAGGGAACCAGTTAGGCCTGATGAACAGAGTATCTTAAATCTTGATTTGTGGCATGGGCCTGCTACAGAGACCCAGTTAGGTCTGTTGAACAGAGTACCTTAAATCCTGGTTTGCAGAGCGATGCATGAATCCATGTTTAAGATGTGTTACGCAGCTGAAGTGATGCAGCTGTTTCGAGATGTGGCGAGGCTGCGTTGTGAGGTCCTATTACGTTGTCATCGAGGATCCTGTCGACAGGGTTTGCGCAGCGAAGTCTGGCATTGAGGATGCGGCGCGCAGACGGGAGATGTGTTGGTTTCAAAGAGCTGTGATGTTGCAAAACGGACTTCAGCATTGTTGTTAAGGCTGCCGTCAACAAGAGATGCAACGGCCTGCGCCAAGCATGCATTGGGCAATGGTGGTTCCGAAGGGGATGCAGGCTGTGGCGGTGGTGCAAGTCTTTGCGACGGCTTCAATCCACGCTGCAACCAAGATCTATTGGTACTGCTTGGAGTTGCGCTGCACAGTTGATGAGACGCATTGGTTCTGCTAGTACCATAGAGGTTTTGCAAATCTAAGGAGTTAGGCCCTGGGACATGGAGTAGGCTGGACCTTATATATATAAAAAAAGACACAAAAAGTGCGTACACCTTTCATACTTTCAGAAAATCTACTTAAGGATCAAACAAAAAATGCCTCTTAGTTTGTCCGGGTACTTTTATTTATACCCTTCAAATTGTTTGATTCTTTTTTTATATTCTCTTTTCCACATTTGTGTATGAAAAGGAACAGTTGTGCATTCAACAATATTTACACTTATATACAACAAACTTTACAAACACATATTTACAATCCACATAATTACTAATGAAAATTAAACAACATACATCCTAAATACAATACTTGATACAAACAAACAATGTATATTTGTGCATTTGCATTCTAACCAATGAATCAATATCCAAAAAATGAAAGACAAAGTCTGAAAAGGAGACAAAATCACCAGAAGGTGACCAATTGCAAAACTAGCAAGTGCTGGTTTACACAATAAATGATGTTACTCGCTCCTTCAGATGTGCTTCGATTTTTTCCTTTCAGGGAACAAACAACCCAGTCGAGTTTAATGAACCTTCATTCCCTAAATAAAAGGATTGAGGCAGTGTAACCCGAGCCCATTTTCAACATCAAGAAGGCTCAGTTTGCCCAATTCACGCAGGTACATATATAGATCTGCAGATTATAGTAGTGTAACTTTAGAGAGAGAAGCAATTTCGAATTTGTAAATAAAACTTTATTGTTTTTTACACCTTATACAGAAAAGTGACAAAGCCCTGATGAGAATCCGGGAACTGGTTTCTCTGGATTCAAAACGCGTCGGCACATCTGAAGAAGCGAGTTACATCATTTATTGTGTAAACCAGCACTTGCTAGTTGTGCAATTGGTCACCTTCTGGTGATTTTGTTTCCTTTTTAGACTTTGTCTTTCATTTTTGGGATATTGATTCATTCGTTAGAATGCAAATGCACAAATATACATTGTTTGTTTGTATCAAGTATTGTATTTAGGATGTATGTTGTTTAATTTTCATTAGTAATTATGTGGATTGTAAATATGTGTTTGTAAAGTTTGTTGTATATAAGTGTAAATATTGTTGAATGCACAATTGTTCCTTTTCATACACTAACGTGGAAAAGAGAATATAAAAAAAGAATCAAACAATTTGAAGGGTATAAATAAAAGTACCCGGACAAACTAAAAGGCATTTTTTGTTTGATCCTTAAGTAGATTTTCTGAAAGTAAGAATGGTGTAGGCACTTTTCGTGTTTTTTTTTAGTACCATAGAGGTTGGCATAGCCACTTCTAAGAGTCTATGAGTGTGGTGGCACCAATTAGCAGGGCATCCTCACAGAAGGCAGAGTCCAGGTGCAGATGCAAGGTTTTTGGAAGAATGTTATGTCCCTGAGGCTTCAGATCAGGAGTTCAGCCAACAAGCCCTTTGAGTCACTCTGGGTTCAAGAGAAGCAGGTGCAGTCCTTCTCACCCAGGCAAGAGGGCAGCAGGTCAGCACCTCAGGGCAGCAGTTCCTTCTGAGCTGTAGACCAGCAGAGCTGCTGTTCTTGTAGAAGCACATCAGTTCTTCTTCCTGGCAGAGTAGTGGTGTCAGCGTTCCTTCTTTTACACATGGGAGAAGAAGCTTATAGAGGCATGCCTTTGAAGTTCAGAGGTGTCCTTCCTTCCCTACCCTGGCTCCAGACTAACTACAGGGTGTATGCAGCCCTTTGTGTGGTGACAGGAACCAGCCTATTCAAGTGTAAGCGGGGCTGTGCCCAGCTCTACTGTCCCATCCTCCCAGTGATGGCCAATCCAGTCACACCTAAGTTCCATATGTGTGGGGCGGTCTAGGAGGAAAACACAAAGCTCAACTGCCAACTACACCCAGTCATGTGACCAGAGACAGGCTGCAGGCACCAAATTGCTAAGGCAAGAAAATGCAAACTTTCTAAAAGTGGCATTTTCAGAATTGTAATTTAAAATCTGATGATCAAAATGCGCACAACTTTTGTAGTTTACCATAATTACTTACCCTCTGTAAATTCATTGTAAAAGAGTTGGAACCACAAAACAGTTTCTTGTATATATTGACAATCTTGTCCCTTTTGCTTTGTTTTTTTGCTGTTTTGTACTTCAATGACTGGCTGTTGAAGACAAACTCACCCCAGGCAGATGCCAACCACCTCCAGATGATGGTGAGCCTCCTAACATCGTTGGAGTTCACTATCAATGAGTTAACGTCACACCTAACTCCTTTGCTCTCTTTCATTAAAGCCATGCTGCATATGGTACAGGTGTGTCCTTTTTCCCCTGAACGGAGAGTCCAGGTTATTTGGGCTATTATCCCGATGTTTAAGCCTATTTTGGCTTTTTAGCGGTTGCCCGATCAGCCTTCATTGTTTGAATTTTGTGTTGTGATGAGCTATTTGAAAGGTGCAGCATTTATTTCCACCAAATCACTTTAGATGCCACAGTGTGACTTGAATTTAGTTCTCACTTCTTTGTTTTGCACCCCTTTTGAGCCGCTGCAGTTTTCCCTTAAGACTGCTGGCACTGAAAACGTTTTTTCTCTCAACCCACCTTACTTTACAATTTTTCCAGATAAGGTGATGATGAGGACCCAATCTTAGGGTCACTCCATTTCATTTGTAGATACAAATCCCTAGGCAACTAATTATTTACTTAGCATTGTATAAGATAATTGCTCATTGCCCCAGTATTGGAACTTTCATAGATTCCCATGCTTTTGTATCATTCCCCGTCGTCGGAATGGGAGTCTCTGTAACAAAAATTCCATAGCAATAGGTACAAAAGAAGAAGAAAAAGTCCTAGGCCTTATTCCCATTTTGTAGCATATCACCCTCTTTTTGTAAAAGAGACCAAACTTAGGCATCAGCCAATCAGAAGTGCCTCACCCCTTAGAACCCTCCTGAAGGAACCTCAGAGCTTCAGATTTTCTACCGCACGTTGTGCTTAGGGAGTCTCCTTTGAGCTCTGCTCAACTTCTACTCTTCAAAGAGTTTCTTCAAGGTTTTTTCTTCAGATTCTTTTCAGATTCACTTCAGATTGTTAGCTGCCTTCCAGGATGTTTGACAAGGAGAAGAAGAAGGCCCTTTTCAAGCCATGTTCCACCTGTGGCAAGAAAAGGCTTTTCATTGAGGATAAGCATAAGGACTGCATCTATTGCCTCTATCCTGACCACAAGGCTGCGGGCCATAAGATCTGTCACACCTTTTCAACCAAGACCCTCCAGGACCGTGAGGGTAGGCTTCTGACATGGCTCCAGAAGTTGAAATCCAGGAAGGATACTGTCTCCAGTGACAGTGGGGATACAGCATCGGCATCTTCCTCAAGAAGGTAAGTGAAAAGGGGTAGGGGTTCCCCTTCTCCTTCTGTGGAGCGTCCTTCTAAGGCCTCAAAAAAGACCCCCAGTGAGTCTGAGAGCCAGGGTCCAAGCAAATCTCCTCACCGAGGTAAAAAGGAGAAGGTAGGACCATCTACGCCTTCCAAGGGTGAGAAGACTGACCCAGCCTTCAAGAAACCCTCTTCCCAGTCTTCTGAGAGGAGTTTCAAGTCCTCGACGACGAAGGCGTCGACGGCGGAGTTTCCGTCGACGAAGAAATTGAAGACGAAATTAAAATTGGTTTCGTCGACGAACTCATCGATGGGGGAATCCTCGACGAAGGGATCGTCGTTGAAGAAGGAAGCGTCGACGGCAGGTTTATCAGCGTTGACGGGAGGTTTGCCGACAACGGCGTCTATGATGAAGGCGTCGACGAGTACCACAGCATCGACGACGAGAGTGACAGCGTCGTCGACGATAATGATATCGACGACGACGGTGTCGTTGACGAGAGCATCGACGACGACTTTAACGACGACGACAGCTGGATCATCGACAGTTTCATCGTCTACGACATCGACGACACCAATCTCGTCGATGTGTGTGCAACCATCGTCGACGGAACCGTCAACGATATTGTCATCTGAAAAAAGGATTACAATTTCAGTGACAAGAATAACGCCGGAGATGACATCTCCTAGGAGAGTGACCCCCTTGCCACCAGCTTTGCTCTTTGAGGAAGGGGAGTTGGATGAGGATGACCAGGACTCATATACCTATGCCAATAGCCCCTCTCAACTTCTGGTCAAATGTCAAGAGACGGACTCTGAAGGGGGATATGACCAGGAGATGGACATCATCAGGCGGCCCAGTCACAACATTATTCTGGGCAGGATATGGTTACAGTACCATCTTCATTCCTACAGGACCTGCAAAAGATGCTGCCGGACTACAAATCTAAGGCTATTAGGCCAATTCTGGTTCCGGCAGCGCCCGCAACGCCTGTCTTGGTTTCTGCCTCAACGGCTACTCCTGGATTACCTGCTTGGGTGTCCCCTCAGCCTCAGACATCTTTTCCGCAAGATCCTTCCAGGCCGCCAGATGATTCCTCGGATGAGGATCAAAATTTGGATCAGGACTCTGTACATACGACTGAATGGGATGAATACATCATTCCGGATCCTTCATCTCCAGTTCCGGATCCAGTAGATTCCCCGCCAGCGGACATAGGAGGTTTCCATCAGCTGATGGAAAGAGCAGCTGTCAGGTTCAAATTGGCCATGCCTGCGGTGGCCATGGATTGTTTCTTGTACGACTTCAAGGAACCCTTCAGGAAGACAACAAGGTCCATACCTATAGTAGATCATCTGTGGAAGGAAGGCCTGAAGGCTATGAAGAACCCAGAGACGGTGGTCCCTGTGCTACCGTGTCTGGATAATAAATACAGAGCACCTGACGATGGGCCGGCGGCCTTAACCGGCCATCCTAAACCAGACTCAGTTATTTCGCAAGCAGCGCAGAGGTAATCCCGCAACCCCTCTGCTCCCTTAACAACTCCTCCGGACAAGGAAGAGCGGAGATTGGATAATGCTGGGAAAAGATTCTCGTTGATGGCGAGTCTTCTGGTGCGAGCTGCCAATGCCCTGGCGAAATTGGGTAGATACGACCGCCAACTTTGGTGTGATGTTGCTCCGTTCCTGGACCAGCTACCTCCAGAATCAACATCAGAGGCAAAAAGATCTTGGAGGAGGGAGAGGCGACGTCAATGGAGATCATTGACTGGGCCATGGACATTGCAACAACAGCGTTCGTTCCTTGGCTGGGGCGGCAGACCTCCGTCGCCAGGGGTGGCTGAAGGCTACCTGGTTTTCGACCGGAGATTCATACAGAGTCCTGGATCTTCCCTTTGATGGGGAAGCATTATTTGGAAAGCTAATCGATGACACTCTTCAGGAGATCAAAAAGGACACGGAAACTGCCAGATCCTTGGGTACCCTTCAATACCGCAAGTCTCCTTTTAAGGGTTCCAGAGGCAGAGGTAATACCTACAGGGGATCCTATCAACAGCAGCGCTATTCATCCACGGGCTCAGGTTCCCAGTAATACCGCCAGCCTTATCAACAGAGACAAGGCCAATCTGCTAACTACTCCAGGTCTTACAATAAGGAGAAGCAGGCTAGCCGAGGACGGGATTCATCCAAGCGCCAATAGCGGCCTCCTGGCTCTTCCTACTGGCCCCTCCTCCAAGAAGTCATCAGTTGGAGGCAGGGTAACCAAATACCTTCAGAACTGGTCCAAAATAACATTGGACCGTTGGGTGCTCAAGATCATTCGGAAAGGACATACCTTGGAATTTACGCAAGTCCCTCCACCCAAGCCCCCGGCAGCCATTCCATCGAAACACCTGCGTCTCCTGGGGCTCGAAGTCCAACAGATTCTCCGGAAGGGAGCGATAGAGCTGGTCCCCTCCAATCAAAAGGGACAAGGATTCTATTCCAGGTTCTTCCTGGTAAAGAAGACGCTGGAGAAATGGCTCAGAAAAGGGGGTGGTGATGGACAGAGTATCTGAATTAAACAGAACACTCGTACCCAGTCAACAGATCAGGGCTTGATCCATCACCGTTTTTTAGCTCGCTGCACCATCCCAGCTCAGAACCTGGCTACATGCAAATTAGTCTGTCCCTGGCCCAGTGCATCATGGGAACAGGGCAGACCAAACTACCAAGCCAATTCTTTTACTGGAAAGGAAACAAGCTTCCGGGGACCGGTTTCTGGCATTACAGCCATCTTCGGCCCGGCTTGCTTGAATCCTGATGGTGCAGTGAGCAAGGGATTCATGTCTGAGCATACCCTTCCACGCTTGTGGTGGACAAAACGATTCAGAAAAGGGGGTGGTGATGGACAGAGTATCTGAATTAAACAGAACACTCATACCCAGTCAACAGATCAGGGCTTGATCCATCACCGTTTTTTAGCTCACTGCACCATCCCAGCTCAGAACCTGGCTACATGCAAATTAGTCTGTCCCTGGCCCAGTGCATCATGGGAACAGGGCAGACCAAACTACCAAGCCAATTCTTTTACTGGAAAGGAAACAAGCTTCCGGGGACCGGTTTCTGGCATTACAGCCGTCTTCGGCCCGGCTTGCTTGAATCCTGATTGTGCAGTGAGCAAGGGACTCATGTCTGAGCATACCCTTCCACGCTTGTGGTGGACAAAACGATTCAGAAAAGGGGGTGGTGATGGACAGAGTATCTGAATTAAACAGAACACTCGTACCCAGTCAACAGATCAGGGCTTGATCCATCACCGTTTTTTAGCTCACTGCACCATCCCAGCGCAGAACCTGGCTACATGCAAATTAGTCTGTCCCTGGCCCAGTGCATCATGGGAACAGGGCAGACCAAACTACCAAGCCAATTCTTTTACTGGAATTGAAACAAGCTTCCGGGGACCGGTTTCTGGCATTACAGCCGTCTTCGGCCCGGCTTGCTTGAATCCTGATGGTGCAGTGAGCAAGGGACTTATGTCTGAGCATACCCTTCCACGCTTTTGGTGGACAAAACGATTCAGAAAAGGGGGTGGTGATGGACAGAGTATCTGAATTAAACAGAACACTCGTACCCAGTCAACAGATCAGGGCTTGATCCATCACCGTTTTTTAGCTCACTGCACCATCCCAGCTCAGAACCTGGCTACATGCAAATTAGTCTGTCCCTGGCCCAGTGCATCATGGGAACAGGGCAGACCAAACTACCAAGCCAATTCTTTTACTGGAAAGGAAACAAGCTTCCGGGGACCGGTTTCTGGCATTACAGCCGTCTTCGGCCCGGCTTGCTTGAATCCTGATGGTGCAGTGAGCAAGGGACTCATGTCTGAGCATACCCTTCCACGCTTGTGGTGGACAAAACTATTCAGAAAAGGGGGTGGTGATGGACAGAGTATCTGAATTAAACAGAACACTCGTACCCAGTCAACAGATCAGGGCTTGATCCATCACCGTTTTTTAGCTCACTGCACCATCCCAGCGCAGAACCTGGCTACATGCAAATTAGTCTGTCCCTGGCCCAGTGCATCATGGGAACAGGGCAGACCAAACTACCAAGCCAATTCTTTTACTGGAATTGAAACAAGCTTCCGGGGACCGGTTTCTGGCATTACAGCCGTCTTCGACCCGGCTTGCTTGAATCCTGATGGTGCAGTGAGCAAGGGACTCATGTCTGAGCATACACTTCCACGCTTGTGGTGGACAAAACGATTCAGAAAAGGGGGTGGTGATGGACAGAGTATCTGAATTAAACAGAACACTCGTACCCAGTCAACAGATCAGGGCTTGATCCATCACCGTTTTTTAGCTCACTGCACCATCCCAGCGCAGAACCTGGCTACATGCAAATTAGTCTGTCCCTGGCCCAGTGCATCATGGGGGTACAGAGCAGGAATATCGCCGCAAAAATATCGCCTAACATAAATATCGCCGCAAAAATATCTACAGCAAGAAATATCGATGACAAAAATATCGTCTGACCAAAATATCGACAGACAGGTAAGTAATATCGTTAACATTAATATAGTTGTAATAAATATCGTTTACAAAAACATAGTTTACAATAATATCGTTTTTTAAATAATTATAAGTAATGTAGTGTTTTAATGATTATTTTTAGTCAAAGTACTATTTTTAGTAGTATATTATTATTTAATAATGTATTTTCAGTTGAATTTAGTATTAATAGTTCCGTAGCGGGTTGTGGGTTTATAGGGGAGTAGGGTGGGAAGTAATTTAAATATAATGAAATAATACATTAATTAATTTTTTAAATGAATATAAATAGTGTAATAAATAATAGTTAATTAATTTCAATTAGTTAATTGAATAATAATTATGTAATTAATTATGTTAATTTTTTAATTATTTTTAGGTGTGTGTACAGGATTTTTTTAGTGAAAATGTTTTTGGGTAAAGGGGTATTTTTAGGGTTCAGGGTCAGTTTTTAGTTTTTGGGTAAAGGGGTATTTTTAGGGTTCAGGGTCAGTTTTCAGTTTTTGGGTAAAGGGGTATTTTTAGGGTTCAGGGTCAGTTTTCAGTTTTTGGGTAAAGGGGTATTTTTAGGGTTCAGGGTCAGGTTTCAGTTTTTGGGTAAAGGGGTATATTTTGCGTTCAGGGTCAGTTTTCAGTTTTTGGGTAAAGGGGTATTTTTAGGGTTCAGGGTCAGTTTTCAGTTTTTGGGTAAAGGGGTATTTTTAGGGTTCAGGGTCAGTTTTTAGTTTTTGGGTAAAGGGGTATTTTTAGGGTTCAGGGTCAGTTTTTAGTTTTTGGGTAAAGGGGTATTTTTTGGGTTCAGGGTCAGTTTTCAGTTTTTGGGTAAAGGGGTTTTTAAATATAATGAAATAATAGATTAATTAATGTTTTAAATAAATATAAATAGTGTAATAAATAATAGTTAATTAATTTTAATTAGTTAATTGAATAATAATTATGTCATTAATTATGTTAATTTATTAATTAATTTTAGGTGTGTGTACAGGATTTTTTTAGTGAAAATGTTTTTGGGTAAAGGGGTATTTTTAGGGTTCAGGGTCAGTTTTGGGTTTTTGGGTAAAGGGGTATTTTAATTATATATATGTATTATTGTTGTTATATAAAGTAATGTGTAAAATTAATTTATATGTCCACATTTGTTAAGTTTATAATTAAAAAGTGTAGTAAATTTGTTTGAAATAGTTAAAAAATAAAAGTAATGTAATGTATTTTGTTAATAGTACTTATATTTATTTATTATTTAATGTAATTTTAATTATTTTAAAAAGTCGATATTTTTTACATCTATATTAATTACAACGATATTTTGGAGTCGATATTTATGTACTTACCTGTTTAAGTATAGGGTGTCGATATTTTTGTAAACGATATTTTTGCAACGATATTTATGTCAGCTATATTTTTGTTATCGATATTTTAACACCCTACCCATCATGGGAACTGGGCAGACCAAACTACCAAGCCAATTCTTTCACTGGAAAGGAAACAAGCTTCCGGGGACCGGTTTCTGACATTACAGCCGTCTTCGGCCCGGCTTGCTTGAATCCTGATGGTGCAGTGAGCAAGGGACTCATGACTGAGCATACCCTTCGACGCTTGTGGTGGACAAAACGATTCAGAAAAGGGGGTGGTGATGGACAGAGTATCTGAATTAAACAGAACACTCGTACCCAGTCAACAGATCAGGGCTTGATCCATCACCGTTTTTTAGCTCACTGCACCATCCCAGCTCAGAACCTGGCTACATGCAAATTAGTCTGTCCCTGGCCCAGTGCATCATGGGAACAGGGAAGACCAAACTACCACCCAATTATTTTACTGGAAAGGAAACAAGCTTCTGGGGACCGGTTTCTGGCATTACAGCCATCTTCAGCCCGGCTTCCTTGAATCCCGATGGTGCAGTGAGCAAGGGACTCATGTCTGAGCATACCCTTCCACGCTTGTGGTGGACAAAACGATTCAGAAAAGGGGGTGGTGATGGACAGAGTATCTGAATTAAACAGAAAACTCGTACCCAGTCAACAGATCAGGGCTTGATCCATCACCGTGTTTTAGCTCACTGCACCATCCCAGCTCAGAACCTGGCTACATGCAAATTAGTCTGTCCCTGGCCCAGTGCATCATGGGAACAGGGCAGACCAAACTACCAAGCCAATTCTTTTACTGGAAAGGAAACAAGCTTCCGGGGACCGGTTTCTGGCATTACAGCCGTCTTCGGCCCGGCTTGCTTGAATCCTGATGGTGCAGTGAGCAAGGGACTCATGTCTGAGCATACCCTTCCACGCTTGTGGTGGACAAAACGATTCAGAAAAGGGGGTGGTGATGGACAGAGTATCTGAATTAAACAGAACACTCGTACCCAGTCAACAGATCAGGGCTTGATCCATCACCGTTTTTTAGCTCACTGCACCATCCCAGCGCAGAACCTGGCTACATGCATATTAGTCTGTCCCTGGCCCAGTGCATCATGGGAACAGGGCAGACCAAACTACCAAGCCAATTCTTTTACTGGAAAGGAAACAAGCTTCCGGGGACCGGTTTCTGGCATTACAGCCGTCTTCGGCCCGGCTTGCTTGAATCCTGATGGTGCAGTGAGCAAGGGACTCATGTCTGAGCATACCCTTCCACGCTTGTGGTGGACAAAACGATTCAGAAAAGGGGGTGGTGATGGACAGAGTATCTGAATTAAACAGAACACTCGTACCCAGTCAACAGATCAGGGCTTGATCCATCACCGTTTTTTAGCTCACTGCACCATCCCAGCGCAGAACCTGGCTACATGCAAATTAGTCTGTCCCTGGCCCAGTGGATCATGGGAACAGGGCAGACCAAACTACCAAGCCAATTCTTTTACTGGAAAGGAAACAAGCTTCCGGGGACCGGTTTCTGACATTACAGCCGTCTTCGGCCCGGCTTGCTTGAATCCTGATGGTGCAGTGAGCAAGGGACTCATGTCTGAGCATACCCTTCCACGCTTGTGGTGGACAAAACGATTCAGAAAAGGGGGTGGTTATGGACAGAGTATCTGAATTAAACAGAGCACTCGTACCCAGTCAACAGATCAGGGCTTGATCCATCACCGTTTTTTAGCTCACTGCACCATCCCAGGTCAGAACCTGGCTACATGCAAATTAGTCTGTCCCTGGCCCAGTGCATCATGGGAACAGGGAAGACCAAACTACCACCCAATTATTTTACTGGAAAGGAAACAAGCTTCCGGGGACCGGTTTCTGGCATTACAGCCATCTTCAGCCCGGCTTGCTTGAATTCTGATGGTGCAGTGAGCAAGGGACTCATGTCTGAGCATACCCTTCCGCGCTTGTGGTGGACAAAACGATTCAGAAAAGGGGGTTGTGATGGACAGAGTATCTGAATTAAACAGAACACTCGTACCCAGTCAACAGATCAGGGCTTGATCCCTCACCGTTTTTTAGCTCACTGCACCATCCCAGCTCAGAACCTGGCTACATGCAAATTAGTCTGTCCCTGGCCCAGTGCATCATGGGAACAGGGCAGACCAAACTACCAAGCCAATTCTTTTACTGGAAAAGAAACAAGCTTCCGGGGACCGGTTTCTGGCATTACAGCCGTCTTCGGCCCGGCTTGCTTGAATCCTGATGGTGCAGTGAGCAAGGGACTCATGTCTGAGCATACCCTTCCACGCTTGTGGTGGACAAAACGATTCAGAAATGGGGGTGGTGATGGGCAGAGTATCTGAATTAAACAGAACACGCGTACCCAGTCAACAGATCAGGGCTTTATCCATCACCGTTTTTTAGCTCACTGCACCATCCCAGCTCAGAACCTGGCTACATGCAAATTAGTCTGTCCCTGGCCCAGTGCATCATGGGAACAGGGCAGACCAAACTACCAAGCCAATTCTTTTACTGGAAAGGAAACAAGCTTCCGGGGACCGGTTTCTGGCATTACAGCCGTCTTCGGCCCGGCTTGCTTGAATCCTGATGGTGCAGTGAGCAAGGGACTCATGTCTGAGCATACCCTTCCACGCTTGTGGTGGACAAAACGATTCAGAAAAGGGGGTGGTGATGGACAGAGTATCTGAATTAAACAGAACACTCGTACCCAGTCAACAGATCAGGGCTTGATCCATCACCGTTTTTTAGCTCACTGCACCATCCCAGCGCAGAACCTGGCTACATGCAAATTAGTCTGTCCCTGGCCCAGTGCATCATGGGAACAGGGCAGACCAAACTACCAAGCCAATTCTTTTACTGGAAAGGAAACAAGCTTCCGGGGACCGGTTTCTGGCATTACAGCCGTCTTCGGCCCGGCATGCTTGAATCCTGATGGTGCAGTGAGCAAGGGACTCATGTCTGAGCATACACTTCCACGCTTGTGGTGGACAAAACGATTCAGAAAAGGGGGTGGTGATGGACAGAGTATCTGAATTAAACAGAACACTCGTACCCCGTCAACAGATCAGGGCTTGGTCCATCACCGTTTTTTAGCTCACTGCACCATCCCAGCGAAGAACCTGGCTACATGCAAATTAGTCTGTCCCTGGCCCAGTGCATCATGGGAACAGGGCAGACCAAACTACCAAGCCAATTCTTTTACTGGAAAGGAAACAAGCTTCCGGGGACCGGTTTCTGACATTACAGCCGTCTTCGGCCCGGCTTGCTTAAATCCTGATGGTGCAGTGAGCAAGGGACTCATGTCTGAGCATACCCTTCCACGCTTGTGGTGGACAAAACGATTCAGAAAAGGGGGTGGTGATGGACAGAGTATCTGAATTAAACAGAACACTCGTACCCAGTCAACAGATCAGGGCTTGATCCATCACCGTTTTTTAGCTCACTGCACCATCCCAGCGCAGAACCTGGCTACATGCAAATTAGTCTGTCCCTGGCCCAGTGCATCATGGGAACAGGGCAGACCAAACTACCAAGCCAATTCTTTTACTGGAAAGGAAACAAGCTTCCGGGGACCGGTTTCTGACATTACAGCCGTCTTCGGCCCGGCTTGCTTGAATCCTGATGGTGCAGTGAGCAAGGGACTCATGTCTGAGCATACCCTTCCACGCTTGTGGTGGACAAAACGATTCATAAAAGGGGGTGGTGATGGACAGAGTATCTGAATTAAACAGAACACTCGTACCCAGTCAACAGATCAGGGCTTGATCCATCACCGTTTTTTAGCTCACTGCACCATCCCAGCTCAGAACCTGGCTACATGCAAATTAGTCTGTCCCTGGCCCAGTGCATCATGGGAACAGGGAGGACCAAACTACCACCCAATTATTTTACTGGAAAGGAAACAAGCTTCCGGGGACCGGTTTCTGGCATTACAGCCATCTTCAGCCCGGCTTGCTTGAATCCTGATGGTGCAGTGAGCAAGGGACTCATGTCTGAGCATACACTTCCACGCTTGTGGTGGACAAAACGATTCAGAAAAGGGGGTGGTGATGGACAGAGTATCTGAATTAAACAGAACACTCGTACCCAGTCAACAGATCAGGGCTTGATCCATCACCGTTTTTTAGCTCACTGCACCATCCTAGCTCAGAACCTGGCTACATGCAAATTAGTCTGTCCCTGGCCCAGTGCATCATGGGAACAGGGCAGACCAAACTACCAAGCTAATTCTTTTACTGGAAAGGAAACAAGCTTCCGGGGACCGGTTTCTGGCATTACAGCCGTCTTCGGCCCGGCTTGCTTGAATCCTGATGGTGCAGTGAGCAAGGGACTCATGTCTGAGCATACCCTTCCACGCTTGTGGTGGACAAAACGATTCAGAAAAGGGGGTGGTGATGGACAGAGTATCTGAATTAAACAGAACACTCGTACCCAGTCAACAGATCAGGGCTGGATCCATCACCGTTTTTTAGCTGACTGCACCATCCCAGCTCAGAACCTGGCTACATGCAAATTAGTCTGTCAGTGGCCCAGTGCATCATGGGAACAGGGCAGACCAAACTACCAAGCCAATTCTTTTACTGGAAAGGAAACAAGCTTCCGGGGACCGGTTTCTGGCATTACAGCCGTCTTCGGCCCGGCTTGCTTGAATCCTGATGGTGCAGTGAGCAAGGGACTCATGTCTGAGCATACCCTTCCACGCTTGTGGTGGACAAAACGATTCAGAAAAGGGGGTGGTGATGGACAGAGTATCTGAATTAAACAGAACACTCTTACCCAGTCAACAGATCAGGGCTTGATCCATCACCGTTTTTTAGCTCACTGCACCATCCCAGCGCAGAACCTGGCTACATGCAAATTAGTCTGTCCCTGGCCCAGTGCATCATGGGAACAGGGCAGACCAAACTACCAAGTCAATTCTTTTACTGGAAAGGAAACAAGCTTCCGGGGACCGGTTTCTGGCATTACAGCCGTCTTCGGCCCGGCTTGCTTGAATCCTGATGGTGCAGTGAGCAAGGGACTCATGTCTTAGCATACCCTTCCACGCTTGTGGTGGACAAAACGATTCAGAAAAGGGGGTGGTGATGGACAGAGTATCTGAATTAAACAGAACACTCGTACCCAGTCAACAGATCAGGGCTTGATCCATCACCGTTTTTTAGCTCACTGCACCATCCCAGCTCAGAACCTGGCTACATGCAAATTAGTCTATCCCTGGCCCAGTGCATCATGGGAACAGGGCAGACCAAACTACCAAGCCAATTCTTTTACTGGAAAGGAAACAAGCTTCCGGGGACCGGTTTCTGGCATTACAGCCGTCTTCGGCCCGGCTTGCTTGAATCCTGATGGTGCAGTGAGCAAGGGACTCATGTCTGAGCATACCCTTCCACGCTTGTGGTGGACAAAACGATTCAGAAAAGGGGGTGGTGATGGACAGAGTATCTGAATTAAACAGAACACTCGTACCCAGTCAACAGATCAGGGCTTGATCCATCACCGTTTTTTAGCTCACTGCACCATCCCAGCGCAGAACCTGGCTACATGCAAATTAGTCTGTCCCTGGCCCAGTGCATCATGGGAACAGGGCAGACCAAACTACCAAGCCAATTCTTTTACTGGAATTGAAACAAGCTTCCGGGGACCGGTTTCTGGCATTACAGCCGTCTTCGACCCGGCTTGCTTGAATCCTGATGGTGCAGTGAGCAAGGGACTCATGTCTGAGCATACCCTTCCACGCTTGTGGTGGACAAAACGATTCAGAAAAGGGGGTGGTGATGGACAGAGTATCTGAATTAAACAGAACACTCGTACCCTGTCAACAGATCAGGGCTTGATCCATCACCGTTTTTAGCTCACTGCACCATCCCAGCTCAGAACCTGCTACATGCAAATTAGTCTGTCCCTGGCCCAGTGCATCATGGGAACAGGGCAGACCAAACTACCAAGCCAATTCTTTTACTGGAAAGGAAACAAGCTTCCGGGGACCGGTTTCTGACATTACAGCCGTCTTCGGCCCGGCTTGCTTGAATCCTGATGGTGCAGTGAGCAAGGGGCTCATGTCTGAGCATACCCTTCCACGCTTGTGGTGGACAAAACGGTTCAGAAAAGGGGGTGGTGATGGACAGAGTATCTGAATTAAACAGAACACTCGTACCCAGTCAACAGATCAGGGCTTGATCCATCACAGTTTTTTAGCTCACTGCACAATCCCAGCTCAGAACCTTGCTACATGCAAATTGGTCTGTCCCTGGCCCAGTGCATCATGGGAACAGGGAAGACCAAACTACCACCCAATTATTTTACTGGAAAGGAAACAAGCTTCCGGGGACCGGTTTCTGGCATTACAGCCATCTTCAGCCCGGCTTGCTTGAATCCTGATGGTGCAGTGAGGAAGGGACTCATGTCTGAGCATACCCTTCCATGCTTGTGGTGGACAAAACGATTCAGAAAAGGGGGTGGTGATGGACAGAGTATCTGAATTAAACAGAACACTCGTACCCAGTCAACAGATCAGGGCTTGATCCATCACCGTTTTTTAGCTCACTGCACCATCCCAGCTCAGAACCTGGCTACATGCAAATTAGTCTGTCCCTGGCCCAGTGCATCATGGGAACAGGGCAGACCAAACTACCAAGCCAATTCTTTTACTGGAAAGGAAACAAGCTTCCGTGGACCGGTTTCTGGCATTACAGCCGTCTTCGGCCCGGCTTGCTTGAATCCTGATGGTACAGTGAGCAAGGGACTCATGTCTGAGCATACCCTTCCACGCTTGTGGTGGACAAAATGATTCAGAAAAGGGGGTGGTGATGGACAGAGTATCTGAATTAAACAGAACACTCGTACCCAGTCAACAGATCAGGGCTTGATCCATCACCATTTTTTAGCTCACTGCACCATCCCAGCTCAAAACCTGGCTACATGCAAATTAGTCTGTCCCTGGCCCAGTGCATCATGGGAACAGGGCAGACCAAACTACCAAGCCAATTCTTTTACTGGAAAGGAAACAAGCTTCCGGGGACCGGTTTCTGGCATTACAGCCGTCTTCGGCCCGGCTTGCTTGAATCCTGATGGTGCAGTGAGCAAGGGTCTCATGTCTGAGCATACCCTTCCACGCTTGTGGTGGACAAAACGATTCAGAAAAGGGGGTGGTGATGGACAGAGTATCTGAATTAAACAGAACACTCGTACCCAGTCAACAGATCAGGGCTTGATCCATCACCGTTTTTTAGCTCACTGCACCATCCCAGTGCAGAACCTGGCTACATGCAAATTAGTCTGTCCCTGGCCCAGTGCATCATGGGAACAGGGCAGACCAAACTACCAAGCCAATTCTTTTACTGGAAAGGAAACAAGCTTCCGGGGACCGGTTTCTGACATTACAGCCGTCTTCGGCCCGGCTTGCTTGAATCCTGATGGTGCAGTGAGCAAGGGACTCATGACTGAGCATACCCTTCCACGCTTGTGGTGGACAAAACGATTCAGAAAAGGGGGTGGTGATGGACAGAGTATCTGAATTAAACAGAACACTCGTACCCAGTCAACAGATCAGGGCTTGATCCATCACCGTTTTTTAGCTCACTGCACCATCCCAGCTCAGAACCTGGCTACATGCAAATTAGTCTGTCCCTGGCCCAGTGCATCATGGGAACAGGGAAGACCAAACTACCACCCAATTATTTTACTGGAAAGGAAACAAGCTTCCGGGGACCGGTTTCTGGCATTACAGCCATTTTCAGCCCGGCTTGCTTGAATCCTGATGGTGCAGTGAGCAAGGGACTCATGTCTGAGCATACCCTTCCACGCTTGTGGTGGACAAAACGATTCAGAAAAGGGGGTGGTGATGGACAGAGTATCTGAATTAAACAGAACACTCGTACCCAGTCAAAAGATCAGGGTTTGATCCATAACCGTTTTTTAGCTCACTGCACCATCCCAGCTCAGAACCTGGCTACATGCAAATTAGTCTGTCCCTGGCCCAGTGCATCATGGGAACAGGGCAGACCAAACTACCAAGCCAATTCTTTTACTGGAAAGGAAACAAGCTTCCGTGGACCGGTTTCTGGCATTACAGCCGTCTTCGGCCCGGCTTGCTTGAATCCTGATGGTGCAGTGAGCAAGGGACTCATGTCTGAGCATACCCTTCCACGCTTGTGGTGGACAAAATGATTCAGAAAAGGGGGTGGTGATGGACAGAGTATCTGAATTAAACAGAACACTCGTACCCAGTCAACAGATCAGGGCTTGATCCATCACCATTTTTTAGCTCACTGCACCATCCCAGCTCAAAACCTGGCTACATGCAAATTAGTCTGTCCCTGGCCCAGTGCATCATGGGAACAGGGCAGACCAAACTACCAAGCCAATTCTTTTACTGGAAAGGAAACAAGCTTCCGGGGACCGGTTTCTGGCATTACAGCCGTCTTCGGCCCGGCTTGCTTGAATCCTGATGGTGCAGTGAGCAAGGGACTCATGTCTGAGCATACCCTTCCACGCTTGTGGTGGACAAAACGATTCAGAAAAGGGGGTGGTGATGGACAGAGTATCTGAATTAAACAGAACACTCGTACCCAGTCAACAGATCAGGGCTTGATCCATCACCGTTTTTTAGATCACTGCACCATCCCAGTGCAGAACCTGGCTACATGCAAATTAGTCTGTCCCTGGCCCAGTGCATCATGGGAACAGGGCAGACCAAACTACCAAGCCAATTCTTTTACTGTAAAGGAAACAAGCTTCCGGGGACCGGTTTCTGACATTACAGCCGTCTTCGGCCCGGCTTGCTTGAATCCTGATGGTGCAGTGAGCAAGGGACTCATGACTGAGCATACCCTTCCACGCTTGTGGTGGACAAAACGATTCAGAAAAGGGGGTGGTGATGGACAGAGTATCTGAATTAAACAGAACACTCGTACCCAGTCAACAGATCAGGGCTTGATCCATCACCGTTTTTTAGCTCACTGCACCATCCCAGCTCAGAACCTGGCTACATGCAAATTAGTCTGTCCCTGGCCCAGTGTATCATGGGAACAGGGCAGGCCAAACTACCAAGCCAATTCTTTTACTGGAAAGGAAACAAGCTTCCGGGGACCGGTTTCTGGCATTACAGCCGTCTTCGGCTCGGCTTGCTTGAATCCTGATGGTGCAGTGAGCAAGGGACTCATGTCTGAGCATACCCTTCCACGCTTGTGGTGGACAAAACGATTCAGAAAAGGGGGTGGTGATGGACAGAGTATCTGAATTAAACAGAACACTCGTACCCAGTCAACAGATCAGGGCTTGATCCATCACCGTGTTTTAGCTCACTGCACCATCCCAGCTCAGAACCTGGCTACATGCAAATTAGTCTGTCCCTGGCCCAGTGCATCATGGGAACAGGGCAGACCAAACTACCAAGCCAATTCTTTTACTGGAAAGGAAACAAGCTTCCGGGGACCGGTTTCTGGCATTACAGCCGTCTTCGGGCCGGCTTGCTTGAATCCTGATGGTGCAGTGAGCAAGGGACTCATGTCTGAGCATACCCTTCCACGCTTGTGGTGGACAAAACGATTCAGAAAAGGGGGTGGTGATGGACAGAGTATCTGAATTAAACAGAACACTCGTACCCAGTCAACAGATCAGGGCTTGATCCATCACCGTGTTTTAGCTCACTGCACCATCCCAGCTCAGAACCTGGCTACATGCCAATTAGTCTGTCCCTGGCCCAGTGCATCATGGGAACAGGGCAGACCAAACTACCAAGCCAATTCTTTTACTGGAAAGGAAACAAGCTTCCGGGGACCGGTTTCTGGCATTACAGCCGTCTTCGGGCCGGCTTGCTTGAATCCTGATGGTGCAGTGAGCAAGGGACTCATGTCTGAGCATACCCTTCCACGCTTGTGGTGGACAAAACGATTCAGAAAAGGGGGTGGTGATGGACAGAGTATCTGAATTAAACAGAACACTCGTACCCAGTCAACAGATCAGGGCTTGATCCATCACCGTTTTTTAGCTCACTGCACCATCCCAGCGCAGAACCTGGCTACATGCATATTAGTCTGTCCCTGGCCCAGTGCATCATGGGAACAGGGCAGACCAAACTACCAAGCCAATTCTTTTACTGGAAAGGAAACAAGCTTCCGGGGACCGGTTTCTGGCATTACAGCCGTCTTCGGCCCGGCTTGCTTGAATCCTGATGGTGCAGTGTGCAAGGGACTCATGTCTGAGCATACCCTTCCACGCTTGTGGTGGACAAAACGATTCAGAAAAGGGGGTGGTGATGGACAGAGTATCTGAATTAAACAGAACACTCGTACCCAGTCAACAGATCAGGGCTTGATCCATCACCGTTTTTTAGCTCACTGCACCATCCCAGCGCAGAACCTGGCTACATGCAAATTAGTCTGTCCCTGGCCCAGTGGATCATGGGAACCGGGCAGACCAAACTACCAAGCCAATTCTTTTACTGGAAAGGAAACAAGCTTCCGGGGACCGGTTTCTGACATTACAGCCGTCTTCGGCCCGGCTTGCTTGAATCCTGATGGTGCAGTGAGCAAGGGACTCATGTCTGAGCATACCCTTCCACGCTTGTGGTGGACAAAACGATTCAGAAAAGGGGGTGGTTATGGACAGAGTATCTGAATTAAACAGAACACTCGTACCCAGTCAACAGATCAGGGCTTGATCCATCACCGTTTTTTAGCTCACTGCACCATCCCAGCTCAGAACCTGGCTACATGCAAATTAGTCTGTCCCTGGCCCAGTGCATCATGGGAACAGGGAAGACCAAACTACCACCCAATTATTTTACTGGAAAGGAAACAAGCTTCCGGGGACCGGTTTCTGGCATTACAGCCATCTTCAGCCCGGCTTGCTTGAATCCTGATGGTGCAGTGAGCAAGGGACTCATGTCTGAGCATACCCTTCCACGCTTGTGGTGGACAAAACGATTCAGAAAAGGGGGTAGTGATGGACAGAGTATCTGAATTAAACAGAACACTCGTACCCAGTCAACAGATCAGGGCTTGATCCATCACCGTTTTTTAGCTCACTGCACCATCCCAGCTCAGAACCTGGCTACATGCAAATTAGTCTGTCCCTGGCCCAGTGTATCATGGGAACAGGGCAGACCAAACTACCAAGCCAATTCTTTTACTGGAAAAGAAACAAGCTTCCGTGGACCGGTTTCTGGCATTACAGCCGTCTTCGGCCCGGCTTGCTTGAATCCTGATGGTGCAGTGAGCAAGGGACTCATGTCTGAGCATACCCTTCCACGCTTGTGGTGGACAAAACGATTCAGAAAAGGGGGTGGTGATGGACAGAGTATCTGAATTAAACAGAACACTCGTACCCAGTCAACAGATCAGGGCTTGATCCATCACCGTGTTTTAGCTCACTGCACCATCCCAGCTCAGAACCTGGCTACATGCAAATTAGTCTGTCCCTGGCCCAGTGCATCATGGGAACAGGGCAGACCAAACTACCAAGCCAATTCTTTTACTGGAAAGGAAACAAGCTTCCGGGGACCGGTTTCTGGCATTACAGCCGTCTTCGGCCCGGCTTGCTTGAATCCTGATGGTGCAGTGAGCAAGGGACTCATGTCTGAGCATACCCTTCCACGCTTGTGGTGGACAAAACGATTCAGAAAAGGGGGTGGTGATGGACAGAGTATCTGAATTAAACAGAACACTCGTACCCAGTCAACAGATCAGGGCTTGATCCATCACCGTGTTTTAGCTCACTGCACCATCCCAGCTCAGAACCTGGCTACATGCCAATTAGTCTGTCCCTGGCCCAGTGCATCATGGGAACAGGGCAGACCAAACTACCAAGCCAATTCTTTTACTGGAAAGGAAACAAGCTTCCGGGGACCGGTTTCTGGCATTACAGCCGTCTTCGGGCCGGCTTGCTTGAATCCTGATGGTGCAGTGAGCAAGGGACTCATGTCTGAGCATACCCTTCCACGCTTGTGGTGGACAAAACGATTCAGAAAAGGGGGTGGTGATGGACAGAGTATCTGAATTAAACAGAACACTCGTACCCAGTCAACAGATCAGGGCTTGATCCATCACCGTTTTTTAGCTCACTGCACCATCCCAGCGCAGAACCTGGCTACATGCATATTAGTCTGTCCCTGGCCCAGTGCATCATGGGAACAGGGCAGACCAAACTACCAAGCCAATTCTTTTACTGGAAAGGAAACAAGCTTCCGGGGACCGGTTTCTGGCATTACAGCCGTCTTCGGCCCGGCTTGCTTGAATCCTGATGGTGCAGTGAGCAAGGGACTCATGTCTGAGCATACCCTTCCACGCTTGTGGTGGACAAAACGATTCAGAAAAGGGGGTGGTGATGGACAGAGTATCTGAATTAAACAGAACACTCGTACCCAGTCAACAGATCAGGGCTTGATCCATCACCGTTTTTTAGCTCACTGCACCATCCCAGCGCAGAACCTGGCTACATGCAAATTAGTCTGTCCCTGGCCCAGTGGATCATGGGAACCGGGCAGACCAAACTACCAAGCCAATTCTTTTACTGGAAAGGAAACAAGCTTCCGGGGACCGGTTTCTGACATTACAGCCGTCTTCGGCCCGGCTTGCTTGAATCCTGATGGTGCAGTGAGCAAGGGACTCATGTCTGAGCATACCCTTCCACGCTTGTGGTGGACAAAACGATTCAGAAAAGGGGGTGGTTATGGACAGAGTATCTGAATTAAACAGAACACTCGTACCCAGTCAACAGATCAGGGCTTGATCCATCACCGTTTTTTTGCTCACTGCACCATCCCAGGTCAGAACCTGGCTACATGCAAATTAGTCTGTCCCTGGCCCAGTGCATCATGGGAACAGGGAAGACCAAACTACCACCCAATTATTTTACTGGAAAGGAAACAAGCTTCCGGGGACCGGTTTCTGGCATTACAGCCATCTTCAGCCCGGCTTGCTTGAATTCTGATGGTGCAGTGAGCAAGGGACTCATGTCTGAGCATACCCTTCCACGCTTGTGGTGGACAAAACGATTCAGAAAAGGGGGTGGTGATGGACAGAGTATCTGAATTAAACAGAACACTCATACCCAGTCAACAGATCAGGGCTTGATCCATCACTGTTTTTTAGCTCACTGCACCATCCCAGCTCAGAACCTGGCTACATGCAAATTAGTCTGTCCCTGGCCCAGTGCATCATGGGAACAGGGCAGACCAAACTACCAAGCCAATTCTTTTACTGGAAAAGAAACAAGCTTCCGGGGACCGGTTTCTGGCATTACAGCCGTCTTCGGCCCGGCTTGCTTGAATCCTGATGGTGCAGTGAGCAAGGGACTCATGTCTGAGCATACCCTTCCACGCTTGTGGTGGACAAAACGATTCAGAAAAGGGGGTGATGATGGGCAGAGTATCTGAATTAAACAGAACACGCGTACCCAGTCAACAGATCAGGGCTTTATCCATCACCGTTTTTTAGCTCACTGCACCATCCCAGCTCAGAACCTGGCTACATGCAAATTAGTCTGTCCATGGCCCAGTGCATCATGGGAACAGGGCAGACCAAACTACCAAGCCAATTCTTTTACTGGAAAGGAAACAAGCTTCCGGGGACCGGTTTCTGGCATTACAGCCGTCTTCGGCCCGGCTTGCTTGAATCCTGATGGTGCAGTGAGCAAGGGACTCATGTCTGAGCATACCCTTCCACGCTTGTGGTGGACAAAACGATTCAGAAAAGGGGGTGGTGATGGACAGAGTATCTGAATTAAACAGAACACTCGTACCCAGTCAACAGATCAGGGCTTGATCCATCACCGTTTTTTAGCTCACTGCACCATCCCAGCGTAGAACCTGGCTACATGCAAATTAGACTGTCCCTGGCCCAGTGCATCATGGGAACAGGGCAGACCAAACTACCAAGCCAATTCTTTTACTGGAAAGGAAACAAGCTTCCGGGGACCGGTTTCTGGCATTACAGCCGTCTTCGGCCCGGCTTGCTTGAATCCTGATGGTGCAGTGAGCAAGGGACTCATGTCTGAGCATACACTTCCACGCTTGTGGTGGACAAAACGATTCAGAAAAGGGGGTGGTGATGGACAGAGTATCTGAATTAAACAGAACACTCGTACCCAGTCAACAGATCAGGGCTTGGTCCATCACCGTTTTTTAGCTCACTGCACCATCCCAGCGCAGAACCTGGCTACATGCAAATTAGTCTGTCCCTGGCCCAGTGCATCATGGGAACAGGGCAGACCAAACTACCAAGCCAATTCTTTTACTGGAAAGGAAACAAGCTTCCGGGGACCGGTTTCTGACATTACAGCCGTCTTCGGCCCGGCTTGCTTAAATCCTGATGGTGCAGTGAGCAAGGGACTCATGTCTGAGCATACCCTTCCACGCTTGTGGTGGACAAAACGATTCAGAAAAGGGGGTGGTGATGGACAGAGTATCTGAATTAAACAGAACACTCGTACCCAGTCAACAGATCAGGGCTTGATCCATCACCGTTTTTTAGCTCACTGCACCATCCCAGCGCAGAACCTGGCTACATGCAAATTAGTCTGTCCCTGGCCCAGTGCATCATGGGAACAGGGCAGACCAAACTACCAAGCCAATTCTTTTACTGGAAAGGAAACAAGCTTCCGGGGACCGGTTTCTGACATTACAGCCGTCTTCGGCCCGGCTTGCTTGAATCCTGATGGTGCAGTGAGCAAGGGACTCATGTCTGAGCATACGCTTCCACGCTTGTGGTGGACAAAACGATTCAGAAAAGGGGGTGGTGATGGACAGAGTATCTGAATTAAACAGAACACTCGTACCCAGTCAACAGATCAGGGCTTGATCCATCACCGTTTTTTTAGCTCACTGCACCATCCCAGCTCAGAACCTGGCTACATGCAAATTAGTCTGTCCCTGGCCCAGTGCATCATGGGAACAGGGAAGACCAAACTACCACCCAATTATTTTACTGGAAAGGAAACAAGCTTCTGGGGACCGGTTTCTGGCATTACAGCCATCTTCAGCCCGGCTTGCTTGAATCCTGATGGTGCAGTGAGCAAGGGACTCATGTCTGAGCATACCCTTCCACGCTTGTGGTGGACAAAACGATTCAGAAAAGGGGGTGATGATGGACAGAGTATCTGAATTAAACAGAACACTCGTACCCAGTCAACAGATCAGGGCTTGATCCATCACCGTTTTTTAGCTCACTGCACCATCCCAGCTCAGAACCTGGCTACATGCAAATTAGTCTGTCCCTGGCCCAGTGCATCATGGGAACAGGGCAGACCAAACTACCAAGCCAATTCTTTTACTGGAAAGGAAACAAGCTTCCGGGGACCGGTTTCTGGCATTACAGCCGTCTTCGGGCCGGCTTGCTTGAATCCTGATGGTGCAGTGAGCAAGGGACTCATGTCTGAGCATACCCTTCCACGCTTGTGGTGGACAAAACGATTCAGAAAAGGGGGTGGTGATGGACAGAGTATCTGAATTAAACAGAACACTCATACCCAGTCAACAGATCAGGGCTTGATCCATCACCGTGTTTTAGCTCACTGCACCATCCCAGCTCAGAACCTGGCTACATGCCAATTAGTCTGTCCCTGGCCCAGTGCATCATGGGAACAGGGCAGACCAAACTACCAAGCCAATTCTTTTACTGGAAAGGAAACAAGCTTCCGGGGACCGGTTTCTGGCATTACAGCCGTCTTCGGGCCGGCTTGCTTGAATCCTGATGGTGCAGTGAGCAAGGGACTCATGTCTGAGCATACCCTTCCACGCTTGTGGTGGACAAAACGATTCAGAAAAGGGGGTGGTGATGGACAGAGTATCTGAATTAAACAGAACACTCGTACCCAGTCAACAGATCAGGGCTTGATCCATCACCGTTTTTTAGCTCACTGCACCATCCCAGCGCAGAACCTGGCTACATGCATATTAGTCTGTCCCTGGCCCAGTGCATCATGGGAACAGGGCAGACCAAACTACCAAGCCAATTCTTTTACTGTAAAGGAAACAAGCTTCCGGGGACCGGTTTCTGGCATTACAGCCGTCTTCGGCCCGGCTTGCTTGAATCCTGATGGTGCAGTGAGCAAGGGACTCATGACTGAGCATACCCTTCCACGCTTGTGGTGGACAAAACGATTCAGAAAAGGGGGTGGTGATGGACAGAGTATCTGAATTAAACAGAACACTCGTACCCAGTCAACAGATCAGGGCTTGATCCATCACCGTTTTTTAGCTCACTGCACCATCCCAGCTCAGAACCTGGCTACATGCAAATTAGTCTGTCCCTGGCCCAGTGCATCATGGGAACAGGGAAGACCAAACTACCACCCAATTATTTTACTGGAAAGGAAACAAGCTTCCGGGGACCGGTTTCTGGCATTACAGCCATCTTCAGCCCGGCTTGCTTGAATCCTGATGGTGCAGTGAGCAAGGGACTCATGTCTGAGCATACCCTTCCACGCTTGTGGTGGACAAAACGATTCAGAAAAGGGGGTAGTGATGGACAGAGTATCTGAATTAAACAGAACACTCGTACCCAGTCAACAGATCAGGGCTTGATCCATCACCGTTTTTTAGCTCACTGCACCATCCCAGCTCAGAACCTGGCTACATGCAAATTAGTCTGTCCCTGGCCCAGTGTATCATGGGAACAGGGCAGGCCAAACTACCAAGCCAATTCTTTTACTGGAAAGGAAACAAGCTTCCGGGGACCGGTTTCTGGCATTACAGCCGTCTTCGGCTCGGCTTGCTTGAATCCTGATGGTGCAGTGAGCAAGGGACTCATGTCTGAGCATACCCTTCCACGCTTGTGGTGGACAAAACGATTCAGAAAAGGGGGTGGTGATGGACAGAGTATCTGAATTAAACAGAACACTCGTACCCAGTCAACAGATCAGGGCTTGATCCATCACCGTATTTTAGCTCACTGCACCATCCCAGCTCAGAACCTGGCTACATGCAAATTAGTCTGTCCCTGGCCCAGTGCATCATGGGAACAGGGCAGACCAAACTACCAAGCCAATTCTTTTACTGGAAAGGAAACAAGCTTCCGGGGACCGGTTTCTGGCATTACAGCCGTCTTCGGGCCGGCTTGCTTGAATCCTGATGGTGCAGTGAGCAAGGGACTCATGTCTGAGCATACCCTTCCACGCTTGTGGTGGACAAAACGATTCAGAAAAGGGGGTGGTGATGGACAGAGTATCTGAATTAAACAGAACACTCGTACCCAGTCAACAGATCAGGGCTTGATCCATCACCGTGTTTTAGCTCACTGCACCATCCCAGCTCAGAACCTGGCTACATGCCAATTAGTCTGTCCCTGGCCCAGTGCATCATGGGAACAGGGCAGACCAAACTACCAAGCCAATTCTTTTACTGGAAAGGAAACAAGCTTCCGGGGACCGGTTTCTGGCATTACAGCCGTCTTCGGGCCGGCTTGCTTGAATCCTGATGGTGCAGTGAGCAAGGGACTCATGTCTGAGCATACCCTTCCACGCTTGTGGTGGACAAAACGATTCAGAAAAGGGGGTGGTGATGGACAGAGTATCTGAATTAAACAGAACACTCGTACCCAGTCAACAGATCAGGGCTTGATCCATCACCGTTTTTTAGCTCACTGCACCATCCCAGCGCAGAACCTGGCTACATGCATATTAGTCTGTCCCTGGCCCAGTGCATCATGGGAACAGGGCAGACCAAACTACCAAGCCAATTCTTTTACTGGAAAGGAAACAAGCTTCCGGGGACCGGTTTCTGGCATTACAGCCGTCTTCGGCCCGGCTTGCTTGAATCCTGATGGTGCAGTGAGCAAGGGACTCATGTCTGAGCATACCCTTCCACGCTTGTGGTGGACAAAACGATTCAGAAAAGGGGGTGGTGATGGACAGAGTATCTGAATTAAACAGAACACTCGTACCCAGTCAACAGATCAGGGCTTGATCCATCACCGTTTTTTAGCTCACTGCACCATCCCAGCGCAGAACCTGGCTACATGCAAATTAGTCTGTCCCTGGCCCAGTGGATCATGGGAACCGGGCAGACCAAACTACCAAGCCAATTCTTTTACTGGAAAGGAAACAAGCTTCCGGGGACCGGTTTCTGACATTACAGCCGTCTTCGGCCCGGCTTGCTTGAATCCTGATGGTGCAGTGAGCAAGGGACTCATGTCTGAGCATACCCTTCCACGCTTGTGGTGGACAAAACGATTCAGAAAAGGGGGTGGTTATGGACAGAGTATCTGAATTAAACAGAACACTCGTACCCAGTCAACAGATCAGGGCTTGATCCATCACCGTTTTTTAGCTCACTGCACCATCCCAGCTCAGAACCTGGCTACATGCAAATTAGTCTGTCCCTGGCCCAGTGCATCATGGGAACAGGGAAGACCAAACTACCACCCAATTATTTTACTGGAAAGGAAACAAGCTTCCGGGGACCGGTTTCTGGCATTACAGCCATCTTCAGCCCGGCTTGCTTGAATCCTGATGGTGCAGTGAGCAAGGGACTCATGTCTGAGCATACCCTTCCACGCTTGTGGTGGACAAAACGATTCAGAAAAGGGGGTAGTGATGGACAGAGTATCTGAATTAAACAGAACACTCGTACCCAGTCAACAGATCAGGGCTTGATCCATCACCGTTTTTTAGCTCACTGCACCATCCCAGCTCAGAACCTGGCTACATGCAAATTAGTCTGTCCCTGGCCCAGTGTATCATGGGAACAGGGCAGACCAAACTACCAAGCCAATTCTTTTACTGGAAAAGAAACAAGCTTCCGGGGACCGGTTTCTGGCATTACAGCCGTCTTCGGCCCGGCTTGCTTGAATCCTGATGGTGCAGTGAGCAAGGGACTCATGTCTGAGCATACCCTTCCACGCTTGTGGTGGACAAAACGATTCAGAAAAGGGGGTGGTGATGGACAGAGTATCTGAATTAAACAGAACACTCGTACCCAGTCAACAGATCAGGGCTTGATCCATCACCGTGTTTTAGCTCACTGCACCATCCCAGCTCAGAACCTGGCTACATGCAAATTAGTCTGTCCCTGGCCCAGTGCATCATGGGAACAGGGCAGACCAAACTACCAAGCCAATTCTTTTACTGGAAAGGAAACAAGCTTCCGGGGACCGGTTTCTGGCATTACAGCCGTCTTCGGCCCGGCTTGCTTGAATCCTGATGGTGCAGTGAGCAAGGGACTCATGTCTGAGCATACCCTTCCACGCTTGTGGTGGACAAAACGATTCAGAAAAGGGGGTGGTGATGGACAGAGTATCTGAATTAAACAGAACACTCGTACCCAGTCAACAGATCAGGGCTTGATCCATCACCGTGTTTTAGCTCACTGCACCATCCCAGCTCAGAACCTGGCTACATGCCAATTAGTCTGTCCCTGGCCCAGTGCATCATGGGAACAGGGCAGACCAAACTACCAAGCCAATTCTTTTACTGGAAAGGAAACAAGCTTCCGGGGACCGGTTTCTGGCATTACAGCCGTCTTCGGGCCGGCTTGCTTGAATCCTGATGGTGCAGTGAGCAAGGGACTCATGTCTGAGCATACCCTTCCACGCTTGTGGTGGACAAAACGATTCAGAAAAGGGGGTGGTGATGGACAGAGTATCTGAATTAAACAGAACACTCGTACCCAGTCAACAGATCAGGGCTTGATCCATCACCGTTTTTTAGCTCACTGCACCATCCCAGCGCAGAACCTGGCTACATGCATATTAGTCTGTCCCTGGCCCAGTGCATCATGGGAACAGGGCAGACCAAACTACCAAGCCAATTCTTTTACTGGAAAGGAAACAAGCTTCCGGGGACCGGTTTCTGGCATTACAGCCGTCTTCGGCCCGGCTTGCTTGAATCCTGATGGTGCAGTGAGCAAGGGACTCATGTCTGAGCATACCCTTCCACGCTTGTGGTGGACAAAACGATTCAGAAAAGGGGGTGGTGATGGACAGAGTATCTGAATTAAACAGAACACTCGTACCCAGTCAACAGATCAGGGCTTGATCCATCACCGTTTTTTAGCTCACTGCACCATCCCAGCGCAGAACCTGGCTACATGCAAATTAGTCTGTCCCTGGCCCAGTGGATCATGGGAACCGGGCAGACCAAACTACCAAGCCAATTCTTTTACTGGAAAGGAAACAAGCTTCCGGGGACCGGTTTCTGACATTACAGCCGTCTTCGGCCCGGCTTGCTTGAATCCTGATGGTGCAGTGAGCAAGGGACTCATGTCTGAGCATACCCTTCCACGCTTGTGGTGGACAAAACGATTCAGAAAAGGGGGTGGTTATGGACAGAGTATCTGAATTAAACAGAACACTCGTACCCAGTCAACAGATCAGGGCTTGATCCATCACCGTTTTTTTGCTCACTGCACCATCCCAGGTCAGAACCTGGCTACATGCAAATTAGTCTGTCCCTGGCCCAGTGCATCATGGGAACAGGGAAGACCAAACTACCACCCAATTATTTTACTGGAAAGGAAACAAGCTTCCGGGGACCGGTTTCTGGCATTACAGCCATCTTCAGCCCGGCTTGCTTGAATTCTGATGGTGCAGTGAGCAAGGGACTCATGTCTGAGCATACCCTTCCACGCTTGTGGTGGACAAAACGATTCAGAAAAGGGGGTGGTGATGGACAGAGTATCTGAATTAAACAGAACACTCATACCCAGTCAACAGATCAGGGCTTGATCCATCACTGTTTTTTAGCTCACTGCACCATCCCAGCTCAGAACCTGGCTACATGCAAATTAGTCTGTCCCTGGCCCAGTGCATCATGGGAACAGGGCAGACCAAACTACCAAGCCAATTCTTTTACTGGAAAAGAAACAAGCTTCCGGGGACCGGTTTCTGGCATTACAGCCGTCTTCGGCCCGGCTTGCTTGAATCCTGATGGTGCAGTGAGCAAGGGACTCATGTCTGAGCATACCCTTCCACGCTTGTGGTGGACAAAACGATTCAGAAAAGGGGGTGATGATGGGCAGAGTATCTGAATTAAACAGAACACGCGTACCCAGTCAACAGATCAGGGCTTTATCCATCACCGTTTTTTAGCTCACTGCACCATCCCAGCTCAGAACCTGGCTACATGCAAATTAGTCTGTCCATGGCCCAGTGCATCATGGGAACAGGGCAGACCAAACTACCAAGCCAATTCTTTTACTGGAAAGGAAACAAGCTTCCGGGGACCGGTTTCTGGCATTACAGCCGTCTTCGGCCCGGCTTGCTTGAATCCTGATGGTGCAGTGAGCAAGGGACTCATGTCTGAGCATACCCTTCCACGCTTGTGGTGGACAAAACGATTCAGAAAAGGGGGTGGTGATGGACAGAGTATCTGAATTAAACAGAACACTCGTACCCAGTCAACAGATCAGGGCTTGATCCATCACCGTTTTTTAGCTCACTGCACCATCCCAGCGCAGAACCTGGCTACATGCAAATTAGTCTGTCCCTGGCCCAGTGCATCATGGGAACAGGGCAGACCAAACTACCAAGCCAATTCTTTTACTGGAAAGGAAACAAGCTTCCGGGGACCGGTTTCTGGCATTACAGCCGTCTTCGGCCCGGCTTGCTTGAATCCTGATGGTGCAGTGAGCAAGGGACTCATGTCTGAGCATACACTTCCACGCTTGTGGTGGACAAAACGATTCAGAAAAGGGGGTGGTGATGGACAGAGTATCTGAATTAAACAGAACACTCGTACCCAGTCAACAGATCAGGGCTTGGTCCATCACCGTTTTTTAGCTCACTGCACCATCCCAGCGCAGAACCTGGCTACATGCAAATTAGTCTGTCCCTGGCCCAGTGCATCATGGGAACAGGGCAGACCAAACTACCAAGCCAATTCTTTTACTGGAAAGGAAACAAGCTTCCGGGGACCGGTTTCTGACATTACAGCCGTCTTCGGCCCGGCTTGCTTAAATCCTGATGGTGCAGTGAGCAAGGGACTCATGTCTGAGCATACCCTTCCACGCTTGTGGTGGACAAAACGATTCAGAAAAGGGGGTGGTGATGGACAGAGTATCTGAATTAAACAGAACACTCGTACCCAGTCAACAGATCAGGGCTTGATCCATCACCGTTTTTTAGCTCACTGCACCATCCCAGCGCAGAACCTGGCTACATGCAAATTAGTCTGTCCCTGGCCCAGTGCATCATGGGAACAGGGCAGACCAAACTACCAAGCCAATTCTTTTACTGGAAAGGAAACAAGCTTCCGGGGACCGGTTTCTGACATTACAGCCGTCTTCGGCCCGGCTTGCTTGAATCCTGATGGTGCAGTGAGCAAGGGACTCATGTCTGAGCATACGCTTCCACGCTTGTGGTGGACAAAACGATTCAGAAAAGGGGGTGGTGATGGACAGAGTATCTGAATTAAACAGAACACTCGTACCCAGTCAACAGATCAGGGCTTGATCCATCACCGTTTTTTTAGCTCACTGCACCATCCCAGCTCAGAACCTGGCTACATGCAAATTAGTCTGTCCCTGGCCCAGTGCATCATGGGAACAGGGAAGACCAAACTACCACCCAATTATTTTACTGGAAAGGAAACAAGCTTCCGGGGACCGGTTTCTGGCATTACAGCCATCTTCAGCCCGGCTTGCTTGAATCCTGATGGTGCAGTGAGCAAGGGACTCATGTCTGAGCATACCCTTCCACGCTTGTGGTGGACAAAACGATTCAGAAAAGGGGGTGATGATGGACAGAGTATCTGAATTAAACAGAACACTCGTACCCAGTCAACAGATCAGGGCTTGATCCATCACCGTTTTTTAGCTCACTGCACCATCCCAGCTCAGAACCTGGCTACATGCAAATTAGTCTGTCCCTGGCCCAGTGCATCATGGGAACAGGGCAGACCAAACTACCAAGCCAATTCTTTTACTGGAAAGGAAACAAGCTTCCGGGGACCGGTTTCTGGCATTACAGCCGTCTTCGGGCCGGCTTGCTTGAATCCTGATGGTGCAGTGAGCAAGGGACTCATGTCTGAGCATACCCTTCCACGCTTGTGGTGGACAAAACGATTCAGAAAAGGGGGTGGTGATGGACAGAGTATCTGAATTAAACAGAACACTCATACCCAGTCAACAGATCAGGGCTTGATCCATCACCGTGTTTTAGCTCACTGCACCATCCCAGCTCAGAACCTGGCTACATGCCAATTAGTCTGTCCCTGGCCCAGTGCATCATGGGAACAGGGCAGACCAAACTACCAAGCCAATTCTTTTACTGGAAAGGAAACAAGCTTCCGGGGACCGGTTTCTGGCATTACAGCCGTCTTCGGGCCGGCTTGCTTGAATCCTGATGGTGCAGTGAGCAAGGGACTCATGTCTGAGCATACCCTTCCACGCTTGTGGTGGACAAAACGATTCAGAAAAGGGGGTGGTGATGGACAGAGTATCTGAATTAAACAGAACACTCGTACCCAGTCAACAGATCAGGGCTTGATCCATCACCGTTTTTTAGCTCACTGCACCATCCCAGCTCAGAACCTGGCTACATGCAAATTAGTCTGTCCCTGGCCCAGTGCATCATGGGAACAGGGCAGACCAAACTACCAAGCCAATTCTTTTACTGGAAAGGAAACAAGCTTCCGGGGACCGGTTTCTGGCATTACAGCCGTCTTCGGGCCGGCTTGCTTGAATCCTGATGGTGCAGTGAGCAAGGGACTCATGTCTGAGCATACCCTTCCACGCTTGTGGTGGACAAAACGATTCAGAAAAGGGGGTGGTGATGGACAGAGTATCTGAATTAAACAGAACACTCATACCCAGTCAACAGATCAGGGCTTGATCCATCACCGTGTTTTAGCTCACTGCACCATCCCAGCTCAGAACCTGGCTACATGCCAATTAGTCTGTCCCTGGCCCAGTGCATCATGGGAACAGGGCAGACCAAACTACCAAGCCAATTCTTTTACTGGAAAGGAAACAAGCTTCCGGGGACCGGTTTCTGGCATTACAGCCGTCTTCGGGCCGGCTTGCTTGAATCCTGATGGTGCAGTGAGCAAGGGACTCATGTCTGAGCATACCCTTCCACGCTTGTGGTGGACAAAACGATTCAGAAAAGGGGGTGGTGATGGACAGAGTATCTGAATTAAACAGAACACTCGTACCCAGTCAACAGATCAGGGCTTGATCCATCACCGTTTTTTAGCTCACTGCACCATCCCAGCGCAGAACCTGGCTACATGCATATTAGTCTGTCCCTGGCCCAGTGCATCATGGGAACAGGGCAGACCAAACTACCAAGCCAATTCTTTTACTGTAAAGGAAACAAGCTTCCGGGGACCGGTTTCTGGCATTACAGCCGTCTTCGGCCCGGCTTGCTTGAATCCTGATGGTGCAGTGAGCAAGGGACTCATGACTGAGCATACCCTTCCACGCTTGTGGTGGACAAAACGATTCAGAAAAGGGGGTGGTGATGGACAGAGTATCTGAATTAAACAGAACACTCGTACCCAGTCAACAGATCAGGGCTTGATCCATCACCGTTTTTTAGCTCACTGCACCATCCCAGCTCAGAACCTGGCTACATGCAAATTAGTCTGTCCCTGGCCCAGTGCATCATGGGAACAGGGAAGACCAAACTACCACCCAATTATTTTACTGGAAAGGAAACAAGCTTCCGGGGACCGGTTTCTGGCATTACAGCCATCTTCAGCCCGGCTTGCTTGAATCCTGATGGTGCAGTGAGCAAGGGACTCATGTCTGAGCATACCCTTCCACGCTTGTGGTGGACAAAACGATTCAGAAAAGGGGGTAGTGATGGACAGAGTATCTGAATTAAACAGAACACTCGTACCCAGTCAACAGATCAGGGCTTGATCCATCACCGTTTTTTAGCTCACTGCACCATCCCAGCTCAGAACCTGGCTACATGCAAATTAGTCTGTCCCTGGCCCAGTGTATCATGGGAACAGGGCAGGCCAAACTACCAAGCCAATTCTTTTACTGGAAAGGAAACAAGCTTCCGGGGACCGGTTTCTGGCATTACAGCCGTCTTCGGCTCGGCTTGCTTGAATCCTGATGGTGCAGTGAGCAAGGGACTCATGTCTGAGCATACCCTTCCACGCTTGTGGTGGACAAAACGATTCAGAAAAGGGGGTGGTGATGGACAGAGTATCTGAATTAAACAGAACACTCGTACCCAGTCAACAGATCAGGGCTTGATCCATCACCGTATTTTAGCTCACTGCACCATCCCAGCTCAGAACCTGGCTACATGCAAATTAGTCTGTCCCTGGCCCAGTGCATCATGGGAACAGGGCAGACCAAACTACCAAGCCAATTCTTTTACTGGAAAGGAAACAAGCTTCCGGGGACCGGTTTCTGGCATTACAGCCGTCTTCGGGCCGGCTTGCTTGAATCCTGATGGTGCAGTGAGCAAGGGACTCATGTCTGAGCATACCCTTCCACGCTTGTGGTGGACAAAACGATTCAGAAAAGGGGGTGGTGATGGACAGAGTATCTGAATTAAACAGAACACTCGTACCCAGTCAACAGATCAGGGCTTGATCCATCACCGTGTTTTAGCTCACTGCACCATCCCAGCTCAGAACCTGGCTACATGCCAATTAGTCTGTCCCTGGCCCAGTGCATCATGGGAACAGGGCAGACCAAACTACCAAGCCAATTCTTTTACTGGAAAGGAAACAAGCTTCCGGGGACCGGTTTCTGGCATTACAGCCGTCTTCGGGCCGGCTTGCTTGAATCCTGATGGTGCAGTGAGCAAGGGACTCATGTCTGAGCATACCCTTCCACGCTTGTGGTGGACAAAACGATTCAGAAAAGGGGGTGGTGATGGACAGAGTATCTGAATTAAACAGAACACTCGTACCCAGTCAACAGATCAGGGCTTGATCCATCACCGTTTTTTAGCTCACTGCACCATCCCAGCGCAGAACCTGGCTACATGCATATTAGTCTGTCCCTGGCCCAGTGCATCATGGGAACAGGGCAGACCAAACTACCAAGCCAATTCTTTTACTGGAAAGGAAACAAGCTTCCGGGGACCGGTTTCTGGCATTACAGCCGTCTTCGGCCCGGCTTGCTTGAATCCTGATGGTGCAGTGAGCAAGGGACTCATGTCTGAGCATACCCTTCCACGCTTGTGGTGGACAAAACGATTCAGAAAAGGGGGTGGTGATGGACAGAGTATCTGAATTAAACAGAACACTCGTACCCAGTCAACAGATCAGGGCTTGATCCATCACCGTTTTTTAGCTCACTGCACCATCCCAGCGCAGAACCTGGCTACATGCAAATTAGTCTGTCCCTGGCCCAGTGGATCATGGGAACCGGGCAGACCAAACTACCAAGCCAATTCTTTTACTGGAAAGGAAACAAGCTTCCGGGGACCGGTTTCTGACATTACAGCCGTCTTCGGCCCGGCTTGCTTGAATCCTGATGGTGCAGTGAGCAAGGGACTCATGTCTGAGCATACCCTTCCACGCTTGTGGTGGACAAAACGATTCAGAAAAGGGGGTGGTTATGGACAGAGTATCTGAATTAAACAGAACACTCGTACCCAGTCAACAGATCAGGGCTTGATCCATCACCGTTTTTTAGCTCACTGCACCATCCCAGCTCAGAACCTGGCTACATGCAAATTAGTCTGTCCCTGGCCCAGTGCATCATGGGAACAGGGAAGACCAAACTACCACCCAATTATTTTACTGGAAAGGAAACAAGCTTCCGGGGACCGGTTTCTGGCATTACAGCCATCTTCAGCCCGGCTTGCTTGAATCCTGATGGTGCAGTGAGCAAGGGACTCATGTCTGAGCATACCCTTCCACGCTTGTGGTGGACAAAACGATTCAGAAAAGGGGGTAGTGATGGACAGAGTATCTGAATTAAACAGAACACTCGTACCCAGTCAACAGATCAGGGCTTGATCCATCACCGTTTTTTAGCTCACTGCACCATCCCAGCTCAGAACCTGGCTACATGCAAATTAGTCTGTCCCTGGCCCAGTGTATCATGGGAACAGGGCAGACCAAACTACCAAGCCAATTCTTTTACTGGAAAAGAAACAAGCTTCCGGGGACCGGTTTCTGGCATTACAGCCGTCTTCGGCCCGGCTTGCTTGAATCCTGATGGTGCAGTGAGCAAGGGACTCATGTCTGAGCATACCCTTCCACGCTTGTGGTGGACAAAACGATTCAGAAAAGGGGGTGGTGATGGACAGAGTATCTGAATTAAACAGAACACTCGTACCCAGTCAACAGATCAGGGCTTGATCCATCACCGTGTTTTAGCTCACTGCACCATCCCAGCTCAGAACCTGGCTACATGCAAATTAGTCTGTCCCTGGCCCAGTGCATCATGGGAACAGGGCAGACCAAACTACCAAGCCAATTCTTTTACTGGAAAGGAAACAAGCTTCCGGGGACCGGTTTCTGGCATTACAGCCGTCTTCGGCCCGGCTTGCTTGAATCCTGATGGTGCAGTGAGCAAGGGACTCATGTCTGAGCATACCCTTCCACGCTTGTGGTGGACAAAACGATTCAGAAAAGGGGGTGGTGATGGACAGAGTATCTGAATTAAACAGAACACTCGTACCCAGTCAACAGATCAGGGCTTGATCCATCACCGTGTTTTAGCTCACTGCACCATCCCAGCTCAGAACCTGGCTACATGCCAATTAGTCTGTCCCTGGCCCAGTGCATCATGGGAACAGGGCAGACCAAACTACCAAGCCAATTCTTTTACTGGAAAGGAAACAAGCTTCCGGGGACCGGTTTCTGGCATTACAGCCGTCTTCGGGCCGGCTTGCTTGAATCCTGATGGTGCAGTGAGCAAGGGACTCATGTCTGAGCATACCCTTCCACGCTTGTGGTGGACAAAACGATTCAGAAAAGGGGGTGGTGATGGACAGAGTATCTGAATTAAACAGAACACTCGTACCCAGTCAACAGATCAGGGCTTGATCCATCACCGTTTTTTAGCTCACTGCACCATCCCAGCGCAGAACCTGGCTACATGCATATTAGTCTGTCCCTGGCCCAGTGCATCATGGGAACAGGGCAGACCAAACTACCAAGCCAATTCTTTTACTGGAAAGGAAACAAGCTTCCGGGGACCGGTTTCTGGCATTACAGCCGTCTTCGGCCCGGCTTGCTTGAATCCTGATGGTGCAGTGAGCAAGGGACTCATGTCTGAGCATACCCTTCCACGCTTGTGGTGGACAAAACGATTCAGAAAAGGGGGTGGTGATGGACAGAGTATCTGAATTAAACAGAACACTCGTACCCAGTCAACAGATCAGGGCTTGATCCATCACCGTTTTTTAGCTCACTGCACCATCCCAGCGCAGAACCTGGCTACATGCAAATTAGTCTGTCCCTGGCCCAGTGGATCATGGGAACCGGGCAGACCAAACTACCAAGCCAATTCTTTTACTGGAAAGGAAACAAGCTTCCGGGGACCGGTTTCTGACATTACAGCCGTCTTCGGCCCGGCTTGCTTGAATCCTGATGGTGCAGTGAGCAAGGGACTCATGTCTGAGCATACCCTTCCACGCTTGTGGTGGACAAAACGATTCAGAAAAGGGGGTGGTTATGGACAGAGTATCTGAATTAAACAGAACACTCGTACCCAGTCAACAGATCAGGGCTTGATCCATCACCGTTTTTTTGCTCACTGCACCATCCCAGGTCAGAACCTGGCTACATGCAAATTAGTCTGTCCCTGGCCCAGTGCATCATGGGAACAGGGAAGACCAAACTACCACCCAATTATTTTACTGGAAAGGAAACAAGCTTCCGGGGACCGGTTTCTGGCATTACAGCCATCTTCAGCCCGGCTTGCTTGAATTCTGATGGTGCAGTGAGCAAGGGACTCATGTCTGAGCATACCCTTCCACGCTTGTGGTGGACAAAACGATTCAGAAAAGGGGGTGGTGATGGACAGAGTATCTGAATTAAACAGAACACTCATACCCAGTCAACAGATCAGGGCTTGATCCATCACTGTTTTTTAGCTCACTGCACCATCCCAGCTCAGAACCTGGCTACATGCAAATTAGTCTGTCCCTGGCCCAGTGCATCATGGGAACAGGGCAGACCAAACTACCAAGCCAATTCTTTTACTGGAAAAGAAACAAGCTTCCGGGGACCGGTTTCTGGCATTACAGCCGTCTTCGGCCCGGCTTGCTTGAATCCTGATGGTGCAGTGAGCAAGGGACTCATGTCTGAGCATACCCTTCCACGCTTGTGGTGGACAAAACGATTCAGAAAAGGGGGTGATGATGGGCAGAGTATCTGAATTAAACAGAACACGCGTACCCAGTCAACAGATCAGGGCTTTATCCATCACCGTTTTTTAGCTCACTGCACCATCCCAGCTCAGAACCTGGCTACATGCAAATTAGTCTGTCCATGGCCCAGTGCATCATGGGAACAGGGCAGACCAAACTACCAAGCCAATTCTTTTACTGGAAAGGAAACAAGCTTCCGGGGACCGGTTTCTGGCATTACAGCCGTCTTCGGCCCGGCTTGCTTGAATCCTGATGGTGCAGTGAGCAAGGGACTCATGTCTGAGCATACCCTTCCACGCTTGTGGTGGACAAAACGATTCAGAAAAGGGGGTGGTGATGGACAGAGTATCTGAATTAAACAGAACACTCGTACCCAGTCAACAGATCAGGGCTTGATCCATCACCGTTTTTTAGCTCACTGCACCATCCCAGCGCAGAACCTGGCTACATGCAAATTAGTCTGTCCCTGGCCCAGTGCATCATGGGAACAGGGCAGACCAAACTACCAAGCCAATTCTTTTACTGGAAAGGAAACAAGCTTCCGGGGACCGGTTTCTGGCATTACAGCCGTCTTCGGCCCGGCTTGCTTGAATCCTGATGGTGCAGTGAGCAAGGGACTCATGTCTGAGCATACACTTCCACGCTTGTGGTGGACAAAACGATTCAGAAAAGGGGGTGGTGATGGACAGAGTATCTGAATTAAACAGAACACTCGTACCCAGTCAACAGATCAGGGCTTGGTCCATCACCGTTTTTTAGCTCACTGCACCATCCCAGCGCAGAACCTGGCTACATGCAAATTAGTCTGTCCCTGGCCCAGTGCATCATGGGAACAGGGCAGACCAAACTACCAAGCCAATTCTTTTACTGGAAAGGAAACAAGCTTCCGGGGACCGGTTTCTGACATTACAGCCGTCTTCGGCCCGGCTTGCTTAAATCCTGATGGTGCAGTGAGCAAGGGACTCATGTCTGAGCATACCCTTCCACGCTTGTGGTGGACAAAACGATTCAGAAAAGGGGGTGGTGATGGACAGAGTATCTGAATTAAACAGAACACTCGTACCCAGTCAACAGATCAGGGCTTGATCCATCACCGTTTTTTAGCTCACTGCACCATCCCAGCGCAGAACCTGGCTACATGCAATTTAGTCTGTCCCTGGCCCAGTGCATCATGGGAACAGGGCAGACCAAACTACCAAGCCAATTCTTTTACTGGAAAGGAAACAAGCTTCCGGGGACCGGTTTCTGACATTACAGCCGTCTTCGGCCCGGCTTGCTTGAATCCTGATGGTGCAGTGAGCAAGGGACTCATGTCTGAGCATACGCTTCCACGCTTGTGGTGGACAAAACGATTCAGAAAAGGGGGTGGTGATGGACAGAGTATCTGAATTAAACAGAACACTCGTACCCAGTCAACAGATCAGGGCTTGATCCATCACCGTTTTTTTAGCTCACTGCACCATCCCAGCTCAGAACCTGGCTACATGCAAATTAGTCTGTCCCTGGCCCAGTGCATCATGGGAACAGGGAAGACCAAACTACCACCCAATTATTTTACTGGAAAGGAAACAAGCTTCCGGGGACCGGTTTCTGGCATTACAGCCATCTTCAGCCCGGCTTGCTTGAATCCTGATGGTGCAGTGAGCAAGGGACTCATGTCTGAGCATACCCTTCCACGCTTGTGGTGGACAAAACGATTCAGAAAAGGGGGTGATGATGGACAGAGTATCTGAATTAAACAGAACACTCGTACCCAGTCAACAGATCAGGGCTTGATCCATCACCGTTTTTTAGCTCACTGCACCATCCCAGCTCAGAACCTGGCTACATGCAAATTAGTCTGTCCCTGGCCCAGTGCATCATGGGAACAGGGCAGACCAAACTACCAAGCCAATTCTTTTACTGGAAAGGAAACAAGCTTCCGGGGACCGGTTTCTGGCATTACAGCCGTCTTCGGGCCGGCTTGCTTGAATCCTGATGGTGCAGTGAGCAAGGGACTCATGTCTGAGCATACCCTTCCACGCTTGTGGTGGACAAAACGATTCAGAAAAGGGGGTGGTGATGGACAGAGTATCTGAATTAAACAGAACACTCATACCCAGTCAACAGATCAGGGCTTGATCCATCACCGTGTTTTAGCTCACTGCACCATCCCAGCTCAGAACCTGGCTACATGCCAATTAGTCTGTCCCTGGCCCAGTGCATCATGGGAACAGGGCAGACCAAACTACCAAGCCAATTCTTTTACTGGAAAGGAAACAAGCTTCCGGGGACCGGTTTCTGGCATTACAGCCGTCTTCGGGCCGGCTTGCTTGAATCCTGATGGTGCAGTGAGCAAGGGACTCATGTCTGAGCATACCCTTCCACGCTTGTGGTGGACAAAACGATTCAGAAAAGGGGGTGGTGATGGACAGAGTATCTGAATTAAACAGAACACTCGTACCCAGTCAACAGATCAGGGCTTGATCCATCACCGTTTTTTAGCTCACTGCACCATCCCAGCGCAGAACCTGGCTACATGCATATTAGTCTGTCCCTGGCCCAGTGCATCATGGGAACAGGGCAGACCAAACTACCAAGCCAATTCTTTTACTGTAAAGGAAACAAGCTTCCGGGGACCGGTTTCTGGCATTACAGCCGTCTTCGGCCCGGCTTGCTTGAATCCTGATGGTGCAGTGAGCAAGGGACTCATGACTGAGCATACCCTTCCACGCTTGTGGTGGACAAAACGATTCAGAAAAGGGGGTGGTGATGGACAGAGTATCTGAATTAAACAGAACACTCGTACCCAGTCAACAGATCAGGGCTTGATCCATCACCGTTTTTTAGCTCACTGCACCATCCCAGCTCAGAACCTGGCTACATGCAAATTAGTCTGTCCCTGGCCCAGTGCATCATGGGAACAGGGAAGACCAAACTACCACCCAATTATTTTACTGGAAAGGAAACAAGCTTCCGGGGACCGGTTTCTGGCATTACAGCCATCTTCAGCCCGGCTTGCTTGAATCCTGATGGTGCAGTGAGCAAGGGACTCATGTCTGAGCATACCCTTCCACGCTTGTGGTGGACAAAACGATTCAGAAAAGGGGGTAGTGATGGACAGAGTATCTGAATTAAACAGAACACTCGTACCCAGTCAACAGATCAGGGCTTGATCCATCACCGTTTTTTAGCTCACTGCACCATCCCAGCTCAGAACCTGGCTACATGCATATTAGTCTGTCCCTGGCCCAGTGTATCATGGGAACAGGGCAGGCCAAACTACCAAGCCAATTCTTTTACTGGAAAGGAAACAAGCTTCCGGGGACCGGTTTCTGGCATTACAGCCATCTTCGGCCCGGCTTGCTTGAATCCTGATGGTGCAGTGAGCAAGGGACTCATGTCTGAGCATACCCTTCCACGCTTGTGGTGGACAAAACGATTCAGAAAAGGGGGTGGTGATGGACAGAGTATCTGAATTAAACAGAACACTCGTACCCAGTCAACAGATCAGGGCTTGATCCATCACCGTGTTTTAGCTCACTGCACCATCCCAGCTCAGAACCTGGCTACATGCAAATTAGTCTGTCCCTGGCCCAGTGCATCATGGGAACAGGGCAGACCAAACTACCAAGCCAATTCTTTTACTGGAAAGGAAACAAGCTTCCGGGGACCGGTTTCTGGCATTACAGCCGTCTTCGGCCCGGCTTGCTTGAATCCTGATGGTGCAGTGAGCAAGGGACTCATGTCTGAGCATACCCTTCCACGCTTGTGGTGGACAAAACGATTCAGAAAAGGGGGTGGTGATGGACAGAGTATCTGAATTAAACAGAACACTCGTACCCAGTCAACAGATCAGGGCTTGATCCATCACTGTTTTTTAGCTCACTGCACCATCCCAGCGCAGAACCTGGCTACATGCATATTAGTCTGTCCCTGGCTCAGTGCATCATGGGAACAGGGCAGACCAAACTACCAAGCCAATTCTTTTACTGGAAAGGAAACAAGCTTCCGGGGACCGGTTTCTGGCATTACAGCCGTCTTCGGCCCGGCTTGCTTGAATCCTGATGGTGCAGTGAGCAAGGGACTCATGTCTGAGCATACCCTTCCACGCTTGTGGTGGACAAAACGATTCAGAAAAGGGGGTGGTGATGGACAGAGTATCTGAATTAAACAGAACACTCGTACCCAGTCAACAGATCAGGGCTTGATCCATCACCGTTTTTTAGCTCACTGCACCATCCCAGCGCAGAACCTGGCTACATGCAAATTAGTCTGTCCCTGGCCCAGTGGATCATGGGAACCGGGCAGACCAAACTACCAAGCCAATTCTTTTACTGGAAAGGAAACAAGCTTCCGGGGACCGGTTTCTGACATTACAGCCGTCTTCGGCCCGGCTTGCTTGAATCCTTATGGTGCAGTGAGCAAGGGACTCATGTCTGAGCATACCCTTCCACGCTTGTGGTGGACAAAACGATTCAGAAAAGGGGGTGGTTATGGACAGAGTATCTGAATTAAACAGAACACTCGTACCCAGTCAACAGATCAGGGCTTGATCCATCACCGTTTTTTTGCTCACTGCACCATCCCAGGTCAGAACCTGGCTACATGCAAATTAGTCTGTCCCTGGCCCAGTGCATCATGGGAACAGGGAAGACCAAACTACCACCCAATTATTTTACTGGAAAGGAAACAAGCTTCCGGGGACCGGTTTCTGGCATTACAGCCATCTTCAGCCCGGCTTGCTTGAATTCTGATGGTGCAGTGAGCAAGGGACTCATGTCTGAGCATACCCTTTCCACGCTTGTGGTGGACAAAACGATTCAGAAAAGGGGGTGGTGATGGACAGAGTATCTGAATTAAACAGAACACTCATACCCAGTCAACAGATCAGGGCTTGATCCATCACTGTTTTTTAGCTCACTGCACCATCCCAGCTCAGAACCTGGCTACATGCAAATTAGTCTGTCCCTGGCCCAGTGCATCATGGGAACAGGGCAGACCAAACTACCAAGCCAATTCTTTTACTGGAAAAGAAACAAGCTTCCGGGGACCGGTTTCTGGCATTACAGCCGTCTTCGGCCCGGCTTGCTTGAATCCTGATGGTGCAGTGAGCAAGGGACTCATGTCTGAGCATACCCTTCCACGCTTGTGGTGGACAAAACGATTCAGAAAAGGGGGTGATGATGGGCAGAGTATCTGAATTAAACAGAACACGCGTACCCAGTCAACAGATCAGGGCTTTATCCATCACCGTTTTTTAGCTCACTGCACCATCCCAGCTCAGAACCTGGCTACATGCAAATTAGTCTGTCCATGGCCCAGTGCATCATGGGAACAGGGCAGACCAAACTACCAAGCCAATTCTTTTACTGGAAAGGAAACAAGCTTCCGGGGACCGGTTTCTGGCATTACAGCCGTCTTCGGCCCGGCTTGCTTGAATCCTGATGGTGCAGTGAGCAAGGGACTCATGTCTGAGCATACCCTTCCACGCTTGTGGTGGACAAAACGATTCAGAAAAGGGGGTGGTGATGGACAGAGTATCTGAATTAAACAGAACACTCGTACCCAGTCAACAGATCAGGGCTTGATCCATCGCCGTTTTTTAGCTCACTGCACCATCCCAGCGCAGAACCTGGCTACATGCAAATTAGTCTGTCCCTGGCCCAGTGCATCATGGGAACAGGGCAGACCAAACTACCAAGCCAATTCTTTTACTGGAAAGGAAACAAGCTTCCGGGGACCGGTTTCTGGCATTACAGCCGTCTTCGGCCCGGCTTGCTTGAATCCTGATGGTGCAGTGAGCAAGGGACTCATGTCTGAGCATACACTTCCACGCTTGTGGTGGACAAAACGATTCAGAAAAGGGGGTGGTGATGGACAGAGTATCTGAATTAAACAGAACACTCGTACCCAGTCAACAGATCAGGGCTTGGTCCATCACCGTTTTTTAGCTCACTGCACCATCCCAGCGCAGAACCTGGCTACATGCAAATTAGTCTGTCCCTGGCCCAGTGCATCATGGGAACAGGGCAGACCAAACTACCAAGCCAATTCTTTTACTGGAAAGGAAACAAGCTTCCGGGGACCGGTTTCTGACATTACAGCCGTCTTCGGCCCGGCTTGCTTAAATCCTGATGGTGCAGTGAGCAAGGGACTCATGTCTGAGCATACCCTTCCACGCTTGTGGTGGACAAAACGATTCAGAAAAGGGGGTGGTGATGGACAGAGTATCTGAATTAAACAGAACACTCGTACCCAGTCAACAGATCAGGGCTTGATCCATCACCGTTTTTTAGCTCACTGCACCATCCCAGCGCAGAACCTGGCTACATGCAAATTAGTCTGTCCCTGGCCCAGTGCATCATGGGAACAGGGCAGACCAAACTACCAAGCCAATTCTTTTACTGGAAAGGAAACAAGCTTCCGGGGACCGGTTTCTGACATTACAGCCGTCTTCGGCCCGGCTTGCTTGAATCCTGATGGTGCAGTGAGCAAGGGACTCATGTCTGAGCATACGCTTCCACGCTTGTGGTGGACAAAACGATTCAGAAAAGGGGGTGGTGATGGACAGAGTATCTGAATTAAACAGAACACTCGTACCCAGTCAACAGATCAGGGCTTGATCCATCACCGTTTTTTTAGCTCACTGCACCATCCCAGCTCAGAACCTGGCTACATGCAAATTAGTCTGTCCCTGGCCCAGTGCATCATGGGAACAGGGAAGACCAAACTACCACCCAATTATTTTACTGGAAAGGAAACAAGCTTCCGGGGACCGGTTTCTGGCATTACAGCCATCTTCAGCCCGGCTTGCTTGAATCCTGATGGTGCAGTGAGCAAGGGACTCATGTCTGAGCATACCCTTCCACGCTTGTGGTGGACTAAACGATTCAGAAAAGGGGGTGATGATGGACAGAGTATCTGAATTAAACAGAACACTCGTACCCAGTCAACAGATCAGGGCTTGATCCATCACCGTTTTTTAGCTCACTGCACCATCCCAGCTCAGAACCTGGCTACATGCAAATTAGTCTGTCCCTGGCCCAGTGCATCATGGGAACAGGGCAGACCAAACTACCAAGCCAATTCTTTTACTGGAAAGGAAACAAGCTTCCGGGGACCGGTTTCTGGCATTACAGCCGTCTTCGGGCCGGCTTGCTTGAATCCTGATGGTGCAGTGAGCAAGGGACTCATGTCTGAGCATACCCTTCCACGCTTGTGGTGGACAAAACGATTCAGAAAAGGGGGTGGTGATGGACAGAGTATCTGAATTAAACAGAACACTCATACCCAGTCAACAGATCAGGGCTTGATCCATCACCGTGTTTTAGCTCACTGCACCATCCCAGCTCAGAACCTGGCTACATGCCAATTAGTCTGTCCCTGGCCCAGTGCATCATGGGAACAGGGCAGACCAAACTACCAAGCCAATTCTTTTACTGGAAAGGAAACAAGCTTCCGGGGACCGGTTTCTGGCATTACAGCCGTCTTCGGGCCGGCTTGCTTGAATCCTGATGGTGCAGTGAGCAAGGGACTCATGTCTGAGCATACCCTTCCACGCTTGTGGTGGACAAAACGATTCAGAAAAGGGGGTGGTGATGGACAGAGTATCTGAATTAAACAGAACACTCGTACCCAGTCAACAGATCAGGGCTTGATCCATCACCGTTTTTTAGCTCACTGCACCATCCCAGCGCAGAACCTGGCTACATGCATATTAGTCTGTCCCTGGCCCAGTGCATCATGGGAACAGGGCAGACCAAACTACCAAGCCAATTCTTTTACTGGAAAGGAAACAAGCTTCCGGGGACCGGTTTCTGGCATTACAGCCGTCTTCGGCCCGGCTTGCTTGAATCCTGATGGTGCAGTGAGCAAGGGACTCATGTCTGAGCATACCCTTCCACGCTTGTGGTGGACAAAACGATTCAGAAAAGGGGGTGGTGATGGACAGAGTATCTGAATTAAACAGAACACTCGTACCCAGTCAACAGATCAGGGCTTGATCCATCACCGTTTTTTAGCTCACTGCACCATCCCAGCGCAGAACCTGGCTACATGCAAATTAGTCTGTCCCTGGCCCAGTGGATCATGGGAACCGGGCAGACCAAACTACCAAGCCAATTCTTTTACTGGAAAGGAAACAAGCTTCCGGGGACCGGTTTCTGACATTACAGCCGTCTTCGGCCCGGCTTGCTTGAATCCTGATGGTGCAGTGAGCAAGGGACTCATGTCTGAGCATACCCTTCCACGCTTGTGGTGGACAAAACGATTCAGAAAAGGGGGTGGTTATGGACAGAGTATCTGAATTAAACAGAACACTCGTACCCAGTCAACAGATCAGGGCTTGATCCATCACCGTTTTTTTGCTCACTGCACCATCCCAGGTCAGAACCTGGCTACATGCAAATTAGTCTGTCCCTGGCCCAGTGCATCATGGGAACAGGGAAGAACAAACTACCACCCAATTATTTTACTGGAAAGGAAACAAGCTTCCGGGGACCGGTTTCTGGCATTACAGCCGTCTTCGGCCCGGCTTGCTTGAATCCTGATGGTGCAGTGAGCAAGGGACTCATGTCTGAGCATACCCTTCAACGCTTGTGGTGGACAAAACGATTCAGAAAAGGGGGTGATGATGGGCAGAGTATCTGAATTAAACAGAACACGCGTACCCAGTCAACAGATCAGGGCTTTATCCATCACCGTTTTTTAGCTCACTGCACCATCCCAGCTCAGAACCTGGCTACATGCAAATTAGTCTGTCCATGGCCCAGTGCATCATGGGAACAGGGCAGACCAAACTACCAAGCCAATTCTTTTACTGGAAAGGAAACAAGCTTCCGGGGACCGGTTTCTGGCATTACAGCCGTCTTCGGCCCGGCTTGCTTGAATCCTGATGGTGCAGTGAGCAAGGGACTCATGTCTGAGCATACCCTTCCACGCTTGTGGTGGACAAAACGATTCAGAAAAGGGGGTGGTGATGGACAGAGTATCTGAATTAAACAGAACACTCGTACCCAGTCAACAGATCAGGGCTTGATCCATCACCGTTTTTTAGCTCACTGCACCATCCCAGCGCAGAACCTGGCTACATGCAAATTAGTCTGTCCCTGGCCCAGTGCATCATGGGAACAGGGCAGACCAAACTACCAAGCCAATTCTTTTACTGGAAAGGAAACAAGCTTCCGGGGACCGGTTTCTGGCATTACAGCCGTCTTCGGCCCGGCTTGCTTGAATCCTGATGGTGCAGTGAGCAAGGGACTCATGTCTGAGCATACACTTCCACGCTTGTGGTGGACAAAACGATTCAGAAAAGGGGGTGGTGATGGACAGAGTATCTGAATTAAACAGAACACTCGTACCCAGTCAACAGATCAGGGCTTGGTCCATCACCGTTTTTTAGCTCACCGCACCATCCCAGCGCAGAACCTGGCTACATGCAAATTAGTCTGTCCCTGGCCCAGTGCATCATGGGAACAGGGCAGACCAAACTACCAAGCCAATTCTTTTACTGGAAAGGAAACAAGCTTCCGGGGACCGGTTTCTGACATTACAGCCGTCTTCGGCCCGGCTTGCTTGAATCCTGATGGTGCAGTGAGCAAGGGACTCATGTCTGAGCATACCCTTCCACGCTTGTGGTGGACAAAACGATTCAGAAAAGGGGGTGGTGATGGACAGAGTATCTGAATTAAACAGAACACTCGTACCCAGTCAACAGATCAGGGCTTGATCCATCACCGTTTTTTAGCTCACTGCACCATCCCAGCGCAGAACCTGGCTACATGCAAATTAGTCTGTCCCTGGCCCAGTGCATCATGGGAACAGGGCAGACCAAACTACCAAGCCAATTCTTTTACTGGAAAGGAAACAAGCTTCCGGGGACCGGTTTCTGACATTACAGCCGTCTTCGGCCCGGCTTGCTTGAATCCTGATGGTGCAGTGAGCAAGGGACTCATGTCTGAGCATACGCTTCCACGCTTGTGGTGGACAAAATGATTCAGAAAAGGGGGTGGTGATGGACAGAGTATCTGAATTAAACAGAACACTCGTACCCAGTCAACAGATCAGGGCTTGATCCATCACCGTTTTTTTAGCTCACTGCACCATCCCAGCTCAGAACCTGGCTACATGCAAATTAGTCTGTCCCTGGCCCAGTGCATCATGGGAACAGGGAAGACCAAACTACCACCCAAATATTTTACTGGAAAGGAAACAAGCTTCCGGGGACCGGTTTCTGGCATTACAGCCATCTTCAGCCCGGCTTGCTTGAATCCTGATGGTGCAGTGAGCAAGGGACTCATGTCTGAGCATACCCTTCCACGCTTGTGGTGGACAAAACGATTCAGAAAAGGGGGTGATGATGGACAGAGTATCTGAATTAAACAGAACACTCGTACCCAGTCAACAGATCAGGGCTTGATCCATCACCGTTTTTTAGCTCACTGCACCATCCCAGCTCAGAACCTGGCTACATGCAAATTAGTCTGTCCCTGGCCCAGTGCATCATGGGAACAGGGCAGACCAAACTACCAAGCCAATTCTTTTACTGGAAAGGAAACAAGCTTCCAGGGACCGGTTTCTGGCATTACAGCCGTCTTCGGCCCGGCTTGCTTGAATCCTGATGGTGCAGTGAGCAAGGGACTCATGTCTGAGCATACCCTTCCACGCTTGTGGTGGACAAAACGATTCAGAAAAGGGGGTGGTGATGGACAGAGTATCTGAATTAAACAGAACACTCGTACCCAGTCAACAGATCAGGGCTTGATCCATCACCGTTTTTTAGCTCACTGCACCATCCCAGCTCAGAACCTGGCTACATGCAAATTAGTCTGTCCCTGGCCCAGTGCATCATGGGAACAAGGCAGACCAAACTACCAAGCCAATTCTTTTACTGGAAAGGAAACAAGCTTCCGGGGACCGGTTTCTGGCATTACAGCCGTCTTCGGCCCGGCTTGCTTGAATCCTGATGGTGCAGTGAGCAAGGGACTCATGTCTTAGCATACCCTTCCACGCTTGTGGTGGACAAAACGATTCAGAAAAGGGGGTGGTGATGGACAGAGTATCTGAATTAAACAGAACACTCGTACCCAGTCAACAGATCAGGGCTTGATCCATCACCGTTTTTTAGCTCACTGCACCATCCCAGCGCAGAACCTGGCTACATGCAAATTAGTCTGTCCCTGGCCCAGTGGATCATGGGAACAGGGCAGACCAAACTACCAAGCCAATTCTTTTACTGGAAAGGAAACAAGCTTCCGGGGACCGGTTTCTGACATTACAGCCGTCTTCGGCCCGGCTTGCTTGAATCCTGATGGTGCAGTGAGCAAGGGACTCATGTCTGAGCATACGCTTCCACGCTTGTGGTGGACAAAACGATTCAGAAAAGGGGGTGGTGATGGACAGAGTATCTGAATTAAACAGAACACTCGTACCCAGTCAACAGATCAGGGCTTGATCCATCACCGTTTTTTTAGATCACTGCACCATCCCAGCTCAGAACCTGGCTACATTCAAATTAGTCTGTCCCTGACCCAGTGCATCATGGGAACAGGGAAGACCAAACTACCACCCAATTATTTTACTGGAAAGGAAACAAGCTTCCGGGGACCGGTTTCTGGCATTACAGCCATCTTCAGCCCGGCTTGCTTGAATCCTGATGGTGCAGTGAGCAAGGGACTCATGTCTGAGCATACCCTTCCACGCTTGTGGTGGACAAAACGATTCAGAAAAGGGGGTGGTGATGGACAGAGTATCTGAATTAAACAGAACACTCGTACCCAGTCAACAGATCAGGGCTTGATCCATCACCGTTTTTTAGCTCACTGCACCATCCCAGCTCAGAACCTGGCTACATGCAAATTAGTCTGTCCCTGGCCCAGTGCATCATGGGAACAGGGCAGACCAAAATACCAAGCCAATTCTTTTACTGGAAAGGAAACAAGCTTCCGGGGACCGGTTTCTGGCATTACAGCCGTCTTCGGCCCGGCTTGCTTGAATCCTGATGGTGCAGTGAGCAAGGGACTCATGTCTGAGCATACCCTTCCACGCTTGTGGTGGACAAAACGATTCAGAAAAGGGGGTGGTGATGGACAGAGTATCTGAATTAAACAGAACACTCGTACCCAGTCAACAGATCAGGGCTGGATCCATCACCGTTTTTTAGCTCACTGCACCATCCCAGCTCAGAACCTGGCTACATGCAAATTAGTCTGTCAGTGGCCCAGTGCATCATGGGAACAGGGCAGACCAAACTACCAAGCCAATTCTTTTACTGGAAAGGAAACAAGCTTCCGGGGACCGGTTTCTGGCATTACAGCCGTCTTCGGCCCGGCTTGCTTGAATCCTGATGGTGCAGTGAGCAAGGGACTCATGTCTGAGCATACCCTTCCACGCTTGTGGTGGACAAAACGATTCAGAAAAGGGGGTGGTGATGGACAGAGTATCTGAATTAAACAGAACACTCGTACCCAGTCAACAGATCAGGGCTTGATCCATCACCGTTTTTTAGCTCACTGCACCATCCCAGCGCAGAACCTGGCTACATGCAAATTAGTCTGTCCCTGGCCCAGTGCATCATGGGAACAAGGCAGACCAAACTACCAAGCCAATTCTTTTACTGGAAAGGAAACAAGCTTCCGGGGACCGGTTTCTGGCATTACAGCCGTCTTCGGCCCGGCTTGCTTAAATCCTGATGGTGCAGTGAGCAAGGGACTCATGTCTGAGCATACCCTTCCACGCTTGTGGTGGACAAAACGATTCAGAAAAGGGGGTGGTGATGGACAGAGTATCTGAATTAAACAGAACACTCGTACCCAGTCAACAGATCAGGGCTTGATCCATCACCGTTTTTTAGCTCACTGCACCATCCCAGCGCAGAACCTGGCTACATGCAAATTAGTCTGTCCCTGGCCCAGTGCATCATGGGAACAGGGCAGACCAAACTACCAAGCCAATTCTTTTACTGGAAAGGAAACAAGCTTCCGGGGACCGGTTTCTGACATTACAGCCGTCTTCGGCCCGGCTTGCTTGAATCCTGATGGTGCAGTGAGCAAGGGACTCATGTCTGAGCATACGCTTCCACGCTTGTGGTGGACAAAACGATTCAGAAAAGGGGGTGGTGATGGACAGAGTATCTGAATTAAACAGAACACTCGTACCCAGTCAACAGATCAGGGCTTGATCCATCACCGTTTTTTAGCTCACTGCACCATCCCAGCGCAGAACCTGGCTACATGCAAATTAGTCTGTCCCTGGCCCAGTGCATCATGGGAACAAGGCAGACCAAACTACCAAGCCAATTCTTTTACTGGAAAGGAAACAAGCTTCCGGGGACCGGTTTCTGGCATTACAGCCGTCTTCGGCCCGGCTTGCTTAAATCCTGATGGTGCAGTGAGCAAGGGACTCATGTCTGAGCATACCCTTCCACGCTTGTGGTGGACAAAACGATTCAGAAAAGGGGGTGGTGATGGACAGAGTATCTGAATTAAACAGAACACTCGTACCCAGTCAACAGATCAGGGCTTGATCCATCACCGTTTTTTAGCTCACTGCACCATCCCAGCGCAGAACCTGGCTACATGCAAATTAGTCTGTCCCTGGCCCAGTGCATCATGGGAACAGGGCAGACCAAACTACCAAGCCAATTCTTTTACTGGAAAGGAAACAAGCTTCCGGGGACCGGTTTCTGACATTACAGCCGTCTTCGGCTCGGCTTGCTTGAATCCTGATGGTGCAGTGAGCAAGGGACTCATGTCTGAGCATACGCTTCCATGCTTGTGGTGGACAAAACGATTCAGAAAAGGGGGTGGTGATGGACAGAGTATCTGAATTAAACAGAACACTCGTACCCAGTCAACAGATCAGGGCTTGATCCATCACCGTTTTTTAGCTCACTGCACCATCCCAGCGCAAAACCTGGCTACATGCAAATTAGTCTGTCCCTGGCCCAGTGCATCATGGGAACAAGGCAGACCAAACTACCAAGCCAATTCTTTTACTGGAAAGGAAACAAGCTTCCGGGGACCGGTTTCTGGCATTACAGCCGTCTTCGGCCCGGCTTGCTTAAATCCTGATGGTGCAGTGAGCAAGGGACTCATGTCTGAGCATACACTTCCACGCTTGTGGTGGACAAAACGATTCAGAAAAGGGGGTGGTGATGGACAGAGTATCTGAATTAAAGAGAACACTCGTACCCAGTCAACAGATCAGGGCTTGATCCATCACCGTTTTTTAGCTCACTGCACCATCCCAGCGCAGAACCTGGCTACATGCAAATTAGTCTGTCCCTGGCCCAGTGCATCATGGGAACAGTGCAGACCAAACTACCAAGCCAATTCTTTTACTGGAAAGGAAACAAGCTTCCGGGGACCGGTTTCTGGCATTACAGCCGTCTTCGGCCCGGCTTGCTTGAATCCTGATGGTGCAGTGAGCAAGGGACTCATGTCTGAGCATACCCTTCCACGCTTGTGGTGGACAAAACGATTCAGAAAAGGGGGTGGTGATGGACAGAGTATCTGAATTAAACAGAACACTCGTACCCAGTCAACAGATCAGGGCTTGATCCATCACCGTTTTTTAGCTCACTGCACCATCCCAGCGCAGAACCTGGCTACATGCAAATTAGTCTGTCCCTGGCCCAGTGCATCATGGGAACAGGGCAGACCAAACTACCAAGCCAATTCTTTTACTGGAAAGGAAACAAGCTTCCGGGGACCGGTTTCTGGCATTACAGCCGTCTTCGGCCCGGCTTGCTTGAATCCTGATGGTGCAGTGAGAAAGGGACTCATGTCTGAGCATACACTTCCACGCTTGTGGTGGACAAAACGATTCAGAAAAGGGGGTGGTGATGGACAGAGTATCTGAATTAAACAGAACACTCGTACCCAGTCAACAGATCAGGGCTTGGTCCATCACCGTTTTTTAGCTCACCGCACCATCCCAGCGCAGAACCTGGCTACATGCAAATTAGTCTGTCCCTGGCCCAGTGCATCATGGGAACAGGGCAGACCAAACTACCAAGCCAATTCTTTTACTGGAAAGGAAACAAGCTTCCGGGGACCGGTTTCTGACATTACAGCCGTCTTCGGCCCGGCTTGCTTAAATCCTGATGGTGCAGTGAGCAAGGGACTCATGTCTGAGCATACCCTTCCACGCTTGTGGTGGACAAAACGATTCAGAAAAGGGGGTGGTGATGGACAGAGTATCTGAATTAAACAGAACACTCGTACCCAGTCAACAGATCAGGGCTTGATCCATCACCGTTTTTTAGCTCACTGCACCATCCCAGCGCAGAACCTGGCTACATGCAAATTAGTCTGTCCCTGGCCCAGTGCATCATGGGAACAGGGCAGACCAAACTACCAAGCCAATTCTTTTACTGGAAAGGAAACAAGCTTCCGGGGACCGGTTTCTGACATTACAGCCGTCTTCGGCCCGGCTTGCTTGAATCCTGATGGTGCAGTGAGCAAGGGACTCATGTCTGAGCATACGCTTCCACGCTTGTGGTGGACAAAATGATTCAGAAAAGGGGGTGGTGATGGACAGAGTATCTGAATTAAACAGAACACTCGTACCCAGTCAACAGATCAGGGCTTGATCCATCACCGTTTTTTTAGCTCACTGCACCATCCCAGCTCAGAACCTGGCTACATGCAAATTAGTCTGTCCCTGGCCCAGTGCATCATGGGAACAGGGAAGACCAAACTACCACCCAAATATTTTACTGGAAAGGAAACAAGCTTCCGGGGACCGGTTTCTGGCATTACAGCCATCTTCAGCCCGGCTTGCTTGAATCCTGATGGTGCAGTGAGCAAGGGACTCATGTCTGAGCATACCCTTCCACGCTTGTGGTGGACAAAACGATTCAGAAAAGGGGGTGATGATGGACAGAGTATCTGAATTAAACAGAACACTCGTACCCAGTCAACAGATCAGGGCTTGATCCATCACCGTTTTTTAGCTCACTGCACCATCCCAGCTCAGAACCTGGCTACATGCAAATTAGTCTGTCCCTGGCCCAGTGCATCATGGGAACAGGGCAGACCAAACTACCAAGCCAATTCTTTTACTGGAAAGGAAACAAGCTTCCAGGGACCGGTTTCTGGCATTACAGCCGTCTTCGGCCCGGCTTGCTTGAATCCTGATGGTGCAGTGAGCAAGGGACTCATGTCTGAGCATACCCTTCCACGCTTGTGGTGGACAAAACGATTCAGAAAAGGGGGTGGTGATGGACAGAGTATCTGAATTAAACAGAACACTCGTACCCAGTCAACAGATCAGGGCTTGATCCATCACCGTTTTTTAGCTCACTGCACCATCCCAGCTCAGAACCTGGCTACATGCAAATTAGTCTGTCCCTGGCCCAGTGCATCATGGGAACAAGGCAGACCAAACTACCAAGCCAATTCTTTTACTGGAAAGGAAACAAGCTTCCGGGGACCGGTTTCTGGCATTACAGCCGTCTTCGGCCCGGCTTGCTTGAATCCTGATGGTGCAGTGAGCAAGGGACTCATGTCTTAGCATACCCTTCCACGCTTGTGGTGGACAAAACGATTCAGAAAAGGGGGTGGTGATGGACAGAGTATCTGAATTAAACAGAACACTCGTACCCAGTCAACAGATCAGGGCTTGATCCATCACCGTTTTTTAGCTCACTGCACCATCCCAGCGCAGAACCTGGCTACATGCAAATTAGTCTGTCCCTGGCCCAGTGGATCATGGGAACAGGGCAGACCAAACTACCAAGCCAATTCTTTTACTGGAAAGGAAACAAGCTTCCGGGGACCGGTTTCTGACATTACAGCCGTCTTCGGCCCGGCTTGCTTGAATCCTGATGGTGCAGTGAGCAAGGGACTCATGTCTGAGCATACGCTTCCACGCTTGTGGTGGACAAAACGATTCAGAAAAGGGGGTGGTGATGGACAGAGTATCTGAATTAAACAGAACACTCGTACCCAGTCAACAGATCAGGGCTTGATCCATCACCGTTTTTTTAGATCACTGCACCATCCCAGCTCAGAACCTGGCTACATTCAAATTAGTCTGTCCCTGACCCAGTGCATCATGGGAACAGGGAAGACCAAACTACCACCCAATTATTTTACTGGAAAGGAAACAAGCTTCCGGGGACCGGTTTCTGGCATTACAGCCATCTTCAGCCCGGCTTGCTTGAATCCTGATGGTGCAGTGAGCAAGGGACTCATGTCTGAGCATACCCTTCCACGCTTGTGGTGGACAAAACGATTCAGAAAAGGGGGTGGTGATGGACAGAGTATCTGAATTAAACAGAACACTCGTACCCAGTCAACAGATCAGGGCTTGATCCATCACCGTTTTTTAGCTCACTGCACCATCCCAGCTCAGAACCTGGCTACATGCAAATTAGTCTGTCCCTGGCCCAGTGCATCATGGGAACAGGGCAGACCAAAATACCAAGCCAATTCTTTTACTGGAAAGGAAACAAGCTTCCGGGGACCGGTTTCTGGCATTACAGCCGTCTTCGGCCCGGCTTGCTTGAATCCTGATGGTGCAGTGAGCAAGGGACTCATGTCTGAGCATACCCTTCCACGCTTGTGGTGGACAAAACGATTCAGAAAAGGGGGTGGTGATGGACAGAGTATCTGAATTAAACAGAACACTCGTACCCAGTCAACAGATCAGGGCTGGATCCATCACCGTTTTTTAGCTCACTGCACCATCCCAGCTCAGAACCTGGCTACATGCAAATTAGTCTGTCAGTGGCCCAGTGCATCATGGGAACAGGGCAGACCAAACTACCAAGCCAATTCTTTTACTGGAAAGGAAACAAGCTTCCGGGGACCGGTTTCTGGCATTACAGCCGTCTTCGGCCCGGCTTGCTTGAATCCTGATGGTGCAGTGAGCAAGGGACTCATGTCTGAGCATACCCTTCCACGCTTGTGGTGGACAAAACGATTCAGAAAAGGGGGTGGTGATGGACAGAGTATCTGAATTAAACAGAACACTCGTACCCAGTCAACAGATCAGGGCTTGATCCATCACCGTTTTTTAGCTCACTGCACCATCCCAGCGCAGAACCTGGCTACATGCAAATTAGTCTGTCCCTGGCCCAGTGCATCATGGGAACAAGGCAGACCAAACTACCAAGCCAATTCTTTTACTGGAAAGGAAACAAGCTTCCGGGGACCGGTTTCTGGCATTACAGCCGTCTTCGGCCCGGCTTGCTTAAATCCTGATGGTGCAGTGAGCAAGGGACTCATGTCTGAGCATACCCTTCCACGCTTGTGGTGGACAAACCGATTCAGAAAAGGGGGTGGTGATGGACAGAGTATCTGAATTAAACAGAACACTCGTACCCAGTCAACAGATCAGGGCTTGATCCATCACCGTTTTTTAGCTCACTGCACCATCCCAGCGCAGAACCTGGCTACATGCAAATTAGTCTGTCCCTGGCCCAGTGCATCATGGGAACAGGGCAGACCAAACTACCAAGCCAATTCTTTTACTGGAAAGGAAACAAGCTTCCGGGGACCGGTTTCTGACATTACAGCCGTCTTCGGCCCGGCTTGCTTGAATCCTGATGGTGCAGTGAGCAAGGGACTCATGTCTGAGCATACGCTTCCACGCTTGTGGTGGACAAAACGATTCAGAAAAGGGGGTGGTGATGGACAGAGTATCTGAATTAAACAGAACACTCGTACCCAGTCAACAGATCAGGGCTTGATCCATCACCGTTTTTTAGCTCACTGCACCATCCCAGCGCAGAACCTGGCTACATGCAAATTAGTCTGTCCCTGGCCCAGTGCATCATGGGAACAAGGCAGACCAAACTACCAAGCCAATTCTTTTACTGGAAAGGAAACAAGCTTCCGGGGACCGGTTTCTGGCATTACAGCCGTCTTCGGCCCGGCTTGCTTAAATCCTGATGGTGCAGTGAGCAAGGGACTCATGTCTGAGCATACCCTTCCACGCTTGTGGTGGACAAAACGATTCAGAAAAGGGGGTGGTGATGGACAGAGTATCTGAATTAAACAGAACACTCGTACCCAGTCAACAGATCAGGGCTTGATCCATCACCGTTTTTTAGCTCACTGCACCATCCCAGCGCAGAACCTGGCTACATGCAAATTAGTCTGTCCCTGGCCCAGTGCATCATGGGAACAGGGCAGACCAAACTACCAAGCCAATTCTTTTACTGGAAAGGAAACAAGCTTCCGGGGACCGGTTTCTGACATTACAGCCGTCTTCGGCTCGGCTTGCTTGAATCCTGATGGTGCAGTGAGCAAGGGACTCATGTCTGAGCATACGCTTCCACGCTTGTGGTGGACAAAACGATTCAGAAAAGGGGGTGGTGATGGACAGAGTATCTGAATTAAACAGAACACTCGTACCCAGTCAACAGATCAGGGCTTGATCCATCACCGTTTTTTAGCTCACTGCACCATCCCAGCGCAAAACCTGGCTACATGCAAATTAGTCTGTCCCTGGCCCAGTGCATCATGGGAACAAGGCAGACCAAACTACCAAGCCAATTCTTTTACTGGAAAGGAAACAAGCTTCCGGGGACCGGTTTCTGGCATTACAGCCGTCTTCGGCCCGGCTTGCTTAAATCCTGATGGTGCAGTGAGCAAGGGACTCATGTCTGAGCATACACTTCCACGCTTGTGGTGGACAAAACGATTCAGAAAAGGGGGTGGTGATGGACAGAGTATCTGAATTAAAGAGAACACTCGTACCCAGTCAACAGATCAGGGCTTGATCCATCACCGTTTTTTAGCTCACTGCACCATCCCAGCGCAGAACCTGGCTACATGCAAATTAGTCTGTCCCTGGCCCAGTGCATCATGGGAACAGTGCAGACCAAACTACCAAGCCAATTCTTTTACTGGAAAGGAAACAAGCTTCCGGGGACCGGTTTCTGACATTACAGCCGTCTTCGGCCCGGCTTGCTTGAATCCTGATGGTGCAGTGAGCAAGGGACTCATGTCTGAGCATACGCTTCCACGCTTGTGGTGGACAAAACGATTCAGAAAAGGGGGTGGTGATGGACAGAGTATCTGAATTAAACAGAACACTCGTACCCAGTCAACAGATCAGGGCTTGATCCATCACCGTTTTTTTAGCTCACTGCACCATCCCAGCTCAGAACCTGGCTACATGCAAATTAGTCTGTCCCTGGCCCAGTGCATCATGGGAACAGGGAAGACCAAACTACCACCCAATTATTTTACTGGAAAGGAAACAAGCTTCCGGGGACCGGTTTCTGGCATTACAGCCATCTTCAGCCCGGCTTGCTTGAATCCTGATGGTGCAGTGAGCAAGGGACTCATGTCTGAGCATACCCTTCCACGCTTGTGGTGGACAAAACGATTCAGAAAAGGGGGTGGTGATGGACAGAGTATCTGAATTAAACAGAACACTCGTACCGAGTCAACAGATCAGGGCTTGATCCATCACCGTTTTTTAGCTCACTGCACCATCCCAGCTCAGAACCTGGCTACATGCAAATTAGTCTGTCCCTGGCCCAGTGCATCATGGGAACAGGGCAGACCAAACTACCAAGCCAATTCTTTTACTGGAAAGGAAACAAGCTTCCAGGGACCGGTTTCTGGCATTACCGCCGTCTTCGGCCCGGCTTGCTTGAATCCTGATGGTGCAGTGAGCAAGGGACTCATGTCTGAGCATACCCTTCCACGCTTGTGGTGGACAAAACGATTCAGAAAAGGGGGTGGTGATGGACAGAGTATCTGAATTAAACAGAACACTCGTACCCAGTCAACAGATCAGGGCTTGATCCATCACCGTTTTTTAGCTCACTGCACCATCCCAGCTCAGAACCTGGCTACATGCAAATTAGTCTGTCCCTGGCCCAGTGCATCATGGGAACAAGGCAGACCAAAATACCAAGCCAATTCTTTTACTGGAAAGGAAACAAGCTTCCGGGGACCGGTTTCTGGCATTACAGCCGTCTTCGGCCCAGCTTGCTTGAATCCTGATGGTGCAGTGAGCAAGGGACTCATGTCTTAGCATACCCTTCCACGCTTGTGGTGGACAAAACGATTCAGAAAAGGGGGTGGTGATGGACAGAGTATCTGAATTAAACAGAACACTCGTACCCAGTCAACAGATCAGGGCTTGACCCATCACCGTTTTTTAGCTCACTGCACCATCCCAGCGCAGAACCTGGCTACATGCAAATTAGTCTGTCCCTGGCCCAGTGGATCATGGGAACAGGTCAGACCAAACTACCAAGCCAATTCTTTTACTGGAAAGGAAACAAGCTTCCGGGGACCGGTTTCTGACATTACAGCCGTCTTCGGCCCGGCTTGCTTGAATCCTGATGGTGCAGTGAGCAAGGGACTCATGTCTGAGCATACGCTTCCACGCTTGTGGTGGACAAAACGATTCAGAAAAGGGGGTGGTGATGGACAGAGTATCTGAATTAAACAGAACACTCGTACCCAGTCAACAGATCAGGGCTTGATCCATCACCGTTTTTTTAGCTCACTGCACCATCCCAGCTCAGAACCTGGCTACATGCAAATTAGTCTGTCCCTGACCCAGTGCATCATGGGAACAGGGAAGACCAAACTACCACCCAATTATTTTACTGGAAAGGAAACAAGCTTCCGGGGACCGGTTTCTGGCATTACAGCCATCTTCAGCCCGGCTTGCTTGAATCCTGATGGTGCAGTGAGCAAGGGACTCATGTCTGAGCATACCCTTCCACGCTTGTGGTGGACAAAACGATTCAGAAAAGGGGGTGGTGATGGACAGAGTATCTGAATTAAACAGAACACTCGTACCCAGTCAACAGATCAGGGCTTGATCCATCACCGTTTTTTAGCTCACTGCACCATCCCAGCTCAGAACCTGGCTACATGCAAATTAGTCTGTCCCTGGCCCAGGGCATCATGGGAACAGGGCAGACCAAACTACCAAGCCAATTCTTTTACTGGAAAGGAAACAAGCTTCCGGGGACCGGTTTCTGGCATTACAGCCGTCTTCGGCCTGGCTTGCTTGAATCCTGATGGTGCAGTGAGCAAGGGACTCATGTCTGAGCATACCCTTCCACGCTTGTGGTGGACAAAACGATTCAGAAAAGGGGGTGGTGATGGACAGAGTATCTGAATTAAACAGAACACTCGTACCCAGTCAACAGATCAGGGCTGGATCCATCACCGTTTTTTAGCTCACTGCACCATCCCAGCTCAGAACCTGGCTACATGCAAATTAGTCTGTCAGTGGCCCAGTGCATCATGGGAACAGGGCAGACCAAACTACCAAGCCAATTCTTTTACTGGAAAGGAAACAAGCTTCCGGGGACCGGTTTCTGGCATTACAGCCGTCTTCGGCCCGGCTTGCTTGAATCCTGATGGTGCAGTGAGCAAGGGACTCATGTCTGAGCATACCCTTCCACGCTTGTGGTGGACAAAACGATTCAGAAAAGGGGGTGGTGATGGACAGAGTATCTGAATTAAACAGAACACTCGTACCCAGTCAACAGATCAGGGCTTGATCCATCACCGTTTTTTAGCTCACTGCACCATCCCAGCGCAGAACCTGGCTACATGCAAATTAGTCTGTCCCTGGCCCAGTGCATCATGGGAACAAGGCAGACCAAACTACCAAGCCAATTCTTTTACTGGAAAGGAAACAAGCTTCCGGGGACCGGTTTCTGGCATTACAGCCGTCTTCGGCCCGGCTTGCTTGAATCCTGATGGTGCAGTGAGCAAGGGACTCATGTCTTAGCATACCCTTCCACGCTTGTGGTGGACAAAACGATTCAGAAAAGGGGGTGGTGATGGACAGAGTATCTGAATTAATTAGAACACTCGTACCCAGTCAACAGATCAGGGCTTGATCCATCACCGTTTTTTAGCTCACTGCACCATCCCAGCGCAGAACCTGGCTACATGCAAATTAGTCTGTCCCTGGCCCAGTGGATCATGGGAACAGGGCAGACCAAACTACCAAGCCAATTCTTTTACTGGAAAGGAAACAAGCTTCCGGGGACCGGTTTCTGACATTACAGCCGTCTTCGGCCCGGCTTGCTTGAATCCTGATGGTGCAGTGAGCAAGGGACTCATGTCTGAGCATACCCTTCCACGCTTGTGGTGGACAAAACGATTCAGAAAAGGGGGTGGTGATGGACAGAGTATCTGAATTAAACAGAACACTCATACCCAGTCAACAGATCAGGGCTTGATCCATCACCGTTTTTTAGCTCACTGCACCATCCCAGCTCAGAACCTGGCTACATGCAAATTAGTCTGTCCCTGGCCCAGTGCATCATGGGAACAGGGAAGACCAAACTACCACCCAATTATTTTACTGGAAAGGAAACAAGCTTCCGGGGACCGGTTTCTGGCATTACAGCCATCTTCAGCCCGGCTTGCTTGAATCCTGATGGTGCAGTGAGCAAGGGACTCATGTCTGAGCATACCCTTCCACGCTTGTGGTGGACAAAACGATTCAGAAAAGGGGGTGGTGATGGACAGAGTATCTGAATTAAACAAAACACTCGTACCCAGTCAACAGATCAGGGCTTGATCCATCACCGTTTTTTAGCTCACTGCACCATCCCAGCTCAGAACCTGGCTACATGCAAATTAGTCTGTCCCTGGCCCAGTGCATCATGGGAACAGGGCAGACCAAACTACCAAGCCAATTCTTTTACTGGAAAGGAAACAAGCTTCCGGGGACCGGTTTCTGGCATTACAGCCGTCTTCGGCCCGGCTTGCTTGAATCCTGATGGTGCAGTGAGCAAGGGACTCATGTCTTAGCATACCCTTCCACGCTTGTGGTGGACAAAACGATTCAGAAAAGGGGGTGGTGATGGACAGAGTATCTGAATTAAACAGAACACTCGTACCCAGTCAACAGATCAGGGCTTGATCCATCACCGTTTTTTAGCTCACTGCACCATCCCAGCTCAGAACCTGGCTACATGCAAATTAGTCTGTCCCTGGCCGAGTGCATCATGGGAACAGGGAAGACCAAACTACCACCCAATTATTTTACTGGAAAGGAAACAAGCTTCCGGGGACCGGTTTCTGGCATTACAGCCATCTTCAGCCCGGCTTGCTTGAATTCTGATGGTGCAGTGAGCAAGGGACTCATGTCTGAGCATACCCTTCCACGCTTGTGGTGGACAAAACGATTCAGAAAAGGGGGTGGTGATGGACAGAGTATCTGAATTAAACAGAACACTCGTACCCAGTCAACAGATCAGGGCTTGATCCATCACCGTTTTTTAGCTCACTGCACCATCCCAGCTCAGAACCTGGCTACATGCAAATTAGTCTGTCCCTGGCCCAGTGCATCATGGGAACAGGGCAGACCAAACTACCAAGCCAATTCTTTTACTGGAAAAGAAACAAGCTTCTGGGGACCGGTTTCTGGCATTACAGCCGTCTTCGGCCTGGCTTGCTTGAATCCTGATGGTGCAGTGAGCAAGGGACTCATGTCTGAGCATACCCTTCCACGCTTGTGGTGGACAAAACGATTCGGAAAAGGGGGTGGTGATGGACAGAGTATCTGAATTAAACAGAACACTCGTACCCAGTCAACAGATCAGGGCTTTATCCATCACCGTTTTTTAGCTCACTGCACCATCCCAGCTCAGAACCTGGCTACATGCAAATTAGTCTGTTCCTGGCCCAGTGCATCATGGGAACAGGGCAGACCAAACTACCAAGCCAATTCTTTTACTGGAAAGGAATCAAGCTTCCGGGGACCGGTTTCTGGCATTACAGCCGTCTTCGGCCCGGCTTGCTTGAATCCTGATGGTGCAGTGAGCAAGGGACTCATGTCTGAGCATACCCTTCCACGCTTCTGGTGGACAAAACGATTCAGAAAAGGGGGTGGTGATGGACAGAGTATCTGAATTAAACAGAACACTCGTACCCAGTCAACAGATCAGGGCTTGATCCATCACCGTTTTTTAGCTCACTGCACCATCCCAGCTCAGAACCTGGCTACATGCAAATTAGTCTGTCCCTGGCCCAGTGCATCATGGGAACAGGGCAGACCAAACTACCAAGCCAATTCTTTTACTGGAAAGGAAACAAGCTTCCGGGGACCGGTTTCTGGCATTACAGCCGTCTTCGGCCCGGCTTGCTTGAATCCTGATGGTGCAGTGAGCAAGGGACTCATGTCTGAGCATACCCTTCCACGCTTGTGGTGGACAAAACGATTCAGAAAAGGGGGTGGTGATGGACAGAGTATCTGAATTAAACAGAACACTCGTACCCAGTCAACAGATCAGGGCTTGATCCATCACCGTTTTTTAGCTCACTGCACCATCCCAGCGCAGAACCTGGCTACATGCAAATTAGTCTGTCCCTGGCCCAGTGCATCATGGGAACAGGGCAGACCAAACTACCAAGCCAATTCTTTTACTGGAAAGGAAACAAGCTTCCGGGGACCGGTTTCTGGCATTACAGCCGTCTTCGGCCCTGCTTGCTTGAATCCTGATGGTGCAGTGAGCAAGGGACTCATGTCTTAGCATACCCTTCCACGCTTGTGGTGGACAAAACGATTCAGAAAAGGGGGTGGTGATCGACAGAGTATCTGAATTAAACAGAACACTCGTACCCAGTCAACAGATCAGGGCTTGATCCATCACCGTTTTTTAGCTCACTGCACCATCCCAGCTCAGAACCTGGCTACATGCAAATTAGTCTGTCCCTGGCCCAGTGCATCATGGGAACAGGGAAGACCAAACTACCACCCAATTATTTTACTGGAAAGGAAACAAGCTTCCGGGGACCGGTTTCTGGCATTACAGCCATCTTCAGCCCGGCTTGCTTGAATTCTGATGGTGCAGTGAGCAAGGGACTCATGTCTGAGCATACCCTTCCACGCTTGTGGTGGACAAAACGATTCAGAAAAGGGGGTGGTGATGGACAGAGTATCTGAATTAAACAGAACATTCGTACCCAGTCAACAGATCAGGGCTTGATCCATCACCGTTTTTTAGCTCACTGCACCATCCCAGCTCAGAACCTGGCTACATGCAAATTAGTCTGTCCCTGGCCCAGTGCATCATGGGAACAGGGCAGACCAAACTACCAAGCCAATTCTTTTACTGGAAAGGAAACAAGCTTCCGGGGACCGGTTTCTGGCATTACAGCCGTCTTCGGCCCGGCTTGCTTGAATCCTGATGGTGCAGTGAGCAAGGGACTCATGTCTGAGCATACCCTTCCACGCTTGTGGTGGACAAAACGATTCAGAAAAGGGGGTGGTGATGGACAGAGTATCTGAATTAAACAGAACACTCGTACCCAGTCAACAGATCAGGGCTTGATCCATCACCGTTTTTTAGCTCACTGCACCATCCCAGCGCAGAACCTGGCTACATGCAAATTAGTCTGTCCCTGGCCCAGTGCATCATGGGAACAGGGCAGACCAAACTACCAAGCCAATTCTTTTACTGGAAAGGAAACAAGCTTCCGGGGACCGGTTTCTGGCATTACAGCCGTCTTCGGCCCGGCTTGCTTGAATCCTGATGGTGCAGTGAGCAAGGGACTCATGTCTGAGCATACCCTTCCACGCTTGTGGTGGACAAAACGATTCAGAAAAGGGGGTGGTGATGGACAGAGTATCTGAATTAAACAGAACACTCATACCCAGTCAACAGATCAGGGCTTGGTCCATCACCGTTTTTTAGCTCACTGCACCATCCCAGCGCAGAACCTGGCTACATGCAAATTAGTCTGTCCCTGGCCCAGTGCATCATGGGAACAGGGCAGACCAAACTACCAAGCCAATTCTTTTACTGGAAAGGAAACAAGCTTCCGGGGACCGGTTTCTGACATTACAGCCGTCTTCGGCCCGCTTGCTTGAATCCTGATGGTGCAGTGAGCAAGGGACTCATGTCTGAGCATACCCTTCCACGCTTGTGGTGGACAAAACGATTCAGAAAAGGGGGATGGTGATGGACAGAGTATCTGAATTAAACAGAACACTCGTACCCAGTCAACAGATCAGGGCTTGATCCATCACCGTTTTTTAGCTCACTGCACCATCCCAGCTCAGAACCTGGCTACATGCAAATTAGTCTGTCCCTGGCCCAGTGCATCATGGGAACAGGGAAGACCAAACTACCACCCAATTATTTTACTGGAAAGGAAACAAGCTTCCGGGGACCTGTTTCTGGCATTACAGCCATCTTCAGCCCGGCTTGCTTGAATCCTGATGGTGCAGTGAGCAAGGGACTCATGTCTGAGCATACCCTTCCACGCTTGTGGTGGACAAAACGATTCAGAAAAGGGAGTGGTGATGGACAGAGTATCTGAATTAAACAGAACACTCGTACCCAGTCAACAGATCAGGGCTTGATCCATCACCGTTTTTTAGCTCACTGCACCATCCCAGCTCAGAACCTGGCTACATGCAAATTAGTCTGTCCCTGGCCCAGTGCATCACGGGAACAGGGCGGACCAAACTACCAAGCCAATTCTTTTACTGGAAAGGAAACAAGCTTCCGGGGACCGGTTTCTGGCATTACAGCCATCTTCGGCCCGGCTTGCTTGAATTCTGATGGTGCAGTGAGCAAGAGACTCATGTCTGAGCATACCCTTTCACGCTTGTGGTGGACAAAACGATTCAGAAAAGGGGGTGGTGATGGACAGAGTATCTGAATTAAACAGAACACTTGTACCCAGTCAACAGATCAGGGCTTGATCCATCACCATTTTTTAGCTCACTGCACCATCCCAGCTCAGAACCTGGAGAAATGGCGCCCCATTTTAGATCTCAGGGACCTCAACACCTATCTCATCTCCCTGTCCTTCGGGATGGTCTCTCTCCAAGACATATTGCGGCTCATCAGTCCGGGGGATTTCATGGCCACGCTTGATCTCGAGGAGGCGTACTTCCATGTCCCGATTCACCCAGGACACAGAAGGTTTCTATGATTCACAGTAGCCAAGAGCCACTTTCAATTCAGGGTTTTACCCTTTGGTCTTCGCTCAGCCCCGAGGATTTTCACAAAGGTGCTGGCGCCGGTAGCGGCATTCCTACGAAGAAACCATTTTCAAGTCTTCCCCTACCCGGACGATTGGTTGCTGAAGGCCCCGTCCAGGGATGCAGCGTGGGACTCTGTTCGGGCCTGTACAAACTTGTTTCAAAAACTGGAACTCACTTTAACCAAGGAAAAGTCATCCCTGGTCCCGTCCAGAAAAGCACGTTTCTTGGGAGCCATCCTGGATATAAAGCTCTCGAAAGCCTTTCCAACCCAGGAAAGGAGGGAGAAACTACAAGCCTTGGCTCTGGACTTACAAGAAAGAAGGTGTCTTTCAGTACACCGCTACAAATCTCTGCTGGGGGTAATTTCATCATGTATTCCCCTGATTCCTCACTGCAGACTGAGGATGCGTCCTCTACAGGAGCAACCTGACAACCAATGGAAACAGGTTCACGGATCGTTCGAGGATAAGGTGACCGTCACTCCAATGATGAGGGAAGCGGCCTTATGGTGGGCAGATCAAGACAACTTGTCCCAAGGTCTATCCTTCGTAAACGACCCGTCTCCTCAAGTAGTAACAACAGACGCGTCATTGGAGGGTTGGAGTGATGCAAGACCTACATGTCAGCGGTCATTGGTCTCCTCAGGAGCAACGGCTCCACATCAACCTTTTGGAGCTAAGAGCAATAAGACTGGCTCTGCAAGCTTTTCTTCCCCGCTTAGGAGGTTCGCAAGTTCTTATCAGGACAGACAACACCACGGCCATGCACTACGTGAACAAGGAAGGAGGAACCAGATCTCGTCCGTTGTCACAGGAAGCTCAACAGATCTGGGAATGGGCGATCCTTCAGGGAATATCGCTAAAGGCGGAACACTTGCCAGGAGTTCTAAACGAGAAGGCCAACAGACTGAGCAGGTCATCCTCAGTCAGCCATGAGTGGGAATTGAACCAGCGAGTTCTGGAAGAGGTCTTCAGCCAGTGGGATCTCTTGCCACACCGACCAACAAGAAATGCCGGTCTTACACAAGCAGATTTCACCACTAAGGGTCACTGGGGAATGCGCCTGGTCAAGGACATTTGTCTACGCCTTTCCCCCCATCCCTCTGATCCCGCGGCTCATCAGGAAGATCAAAGTGGAGCCGTGCAGGATGATCTTGATAGCCCCTGCTTGGCCGAGACAGTTCTGGTACATGGAACTCCATCTGTTGTCGCAAGTTCCTCCTCTTCCTTTGAGGATTATACCAGATCTCCTCACAATGTCCGAAGGACAAGTTTGGCACCCAGATCCACAGTCATTACACCTGACAGCATGGCTCCTGAGCAGCGAGAGTTTATGAATCTCCCCATCTTAAGCGAAATTAAAGAGGTCCTCTCCCATGCAAGGGCTCCTTCAACGAACAGGACTTACCGTCTTAAATGGAAAAGATTTTGTTTCTGGTGTAGGAGAGAAAAGATTGACCCCTTTGCTTCCAAGCCTCATCAGCTCCTACCTTATCTGCTGTCCCTGGCTAAGTCGGGACTAGACCTTTCGTCAATTAAGGTTCATTTGGCAGCCATTTCGAGATACAGAAGGTCTGGGTATGGACCTTCCTTGTGGTCTTCCAGGATTGTCAATCCACCAGTGAGGCCTCCGCCTCCTACTTGGCATCTAAATCTAGTCCTTTCTCAGCTCATGAAAGGCCCATTTGAACCAATTCATCATTCTGACATGAAGTTCCTTTCATGGAAATTAGCTCTCCTCCTCGCTCTCACATCGGCTAGCGATGTTGGAGAGTTGCAGGCCTTTACTATCCAGGAGCCTTTCCTACAATTTAAAAGGAACACTGTAATCTTGAGAACTAACCCTAGGTTTATGCCCAAGGTACCCTCGGACTTCCACTTGAACAAGCTGGTTATTCATAAAGCGTTCTTTCCTCAACCGGCTACACCAGCGGAAAAGACACTGCATTCTTTGGATGTACAACGGTGCTTGAAATTCTACTTGGAACGTACTAAGGGATTTCGGAAATCCTCTCAATTGTTTGTTGCCTTTGGGGGTCCAAGCAACGGCCTCCCGCTATCCAAACAGGGGATATCAAGATGGATCACAAATGCCATTCTGCAATGCCACACTGCAGCAGGAAAACCTCTGCCTGGCAGGATTCGTGCACATTCCACAAGATCTGTGGCATCTTCAACGGCCCTCTTTGCGGGGGTACAGATTAAAGACATTTGCAGAGCTGCTACCTGGAGCAGCGTTCACACCTTTACTAAGCATTACTGCTTGAAGTCCTTACAACAAGAGGATGCGGCAGTGGGCCAGGCTGTCCTGAGGAACCTCTTCCAATAATTGGTGAGTTTTCCTTTCTAACCCACCTTCCGTTGTTACACATTTTGTATCTTTATGTCATGTTGGCTATTGCAATGGATTTATGATACAAAATGTGTTTTTTTTATTGCTAACTGCTTACTACTCTGATACAAAAGCATGGGAATCTATGAAAGTTCCAATACTGGGGCAAGAAAACAAGTTACTTACCTGTAACTTTGGTTCCCCAGTATTGGTAACTTTCATAGATTCCCATGCGCCCACCCACCTCCCCGAGGAAAGCTCAGCCTACAACAGATATGGTGACTGATACACAACGGCTATGAAAATCTGAGGCTCTGAGGTTCCTGCAGGAGGGTTCTAAGGGGTGAGGCACTTCTGATTGGCTGATGCCTAAGTTTGGTCTCTTTTACAAAAAGAGGGTGATATGCTACAAAAGGGAATGAGGCCTAGGCCTTTTTCTTTCTCTTTTGTACCTACTGCTATGGTATTTTTGTTACCGAGACTCCCATTCCGACGATGGGGAATGATACAAAAGCATGGGAATCTATGAAAGTTACCAATACTGGGGAACCAAAGTTACAGGTAAGTAACTTGTTTTCTTCATTTCTAAGAAGGCCAGGTATACGTACAGAAACACAACTAAAATATTCTTTTATTCTGTCCTGATAGAAAAATATTTTAGTTTAGAGCTAAGGCTGCTACCACTGCACCAGCAGGCAGAGTACCTGTCCTGGATATTTTTAGGAGCTGCATGGTCATTGGTACCTACTTTCATGAAGCACTACTCCCTTGACAGCCAGATCTGTAGAGAGTGGCATTTTGCCTGCTCTGTCCTGCAGGACTTTTTGGTCTTAGCGAGGTCACAGATCCACCACTGTGGGGTACTGCAATGGTATGTAGGGACAAGGTGAAGAATCTGTGATGAGAAGTATCAATCAGAAGAATACGTTACTTACCTTTGGTGGTGATCTCTCTGGTGCATACTTTATCTAACTTCAGAGTCCAAACTGACTCACCTGTCTCCCTTCTCTGTTAACTGGACTCTTTTCCATCTGAATTGGTTCCAATCTAGAGATCTGCACACTGGTCATGCCAATTAGCCAATAGGATATGCGTCTAAGGGCGCGGACAGCCTAAAACACAACTGATATCAGCGTGCATGGGTGGCTCTTATATGTGGCCCTGCTCATCACTTCTGAATTGAAAAAAGATAGGCATGGAGCTGCACAACACCACAAAGTGGCATGCGGGAGGATTGCTCTGAAAGTTTCCGGTTCTTGAATGACACCTGCGGATCTGTTAATGGATGAGTAATCTGCAGTTAGATAAATCAGAAAGATTTTTACTGTACTGAAAGATTAGACTATTAGTGCGTTCTTTGGCTTTTTACCTGATATATGGACACACACACACACAAGAAATCCACACTATGTATTGTTAAAACGCTTTATTAATTATTAAAGCCAGGTTATAGTAGAGAATATATGACTGAGCTTATTGCAGGAATAAAATAATGGTGAAAATCAAAAGTGCAATACATATTAATCAGAGAAAAAATGGCAACATATCAGTTGGTGATCATTAATTCATAAATGCATCCAATCTGTATAATCTCTCCCTTTCTTTCCATCAGCTAATATCTATACTAACACCACTTACTTAATATATATATATATATATATATATATATATTCACTGAAAAAACCATAGGTTAGAGACCATATATAGTTAGCTGGACATTTTATTGATATAAAATCAATGAAATTCCATATATAGTTAGTTGCACTAACTATATATTTCGCGCACCCGCAATCCACTGCTGATGATGTCACATATTACATCATTCATGACATGGTCAGTGACATCACTGATGACATCACTGATGACACCTCAAATGACATCACTGATGACATCACTGATGACATCTCATTTGACATCACTGATCACATCACTGATGATATCATTCATGTGATAATACGATGCACCTCCTCACACTCTAATATAACCTTTGATACACCCAGTGTTAAATACAGACTACCATTCTTGAAACCATTGACACACCAATACCAGTTACTACATACGCACTCACTGATTCCTAGGTCTACACACACATTCACTCATTCACCCATAGAATCACTCATACATACAGTCACTCATCAATACAACACTGTCATATGCACTCATACACCTATACAGACACTCACACACTGCCACTCATCCATGGAGTTACTCACACACCTAATCAGTCATGCAAAGAATCACTCACACTTCCATTTCCTCAACTATACAGTTATACACACAACACCTTACTTATTCAAACATATACTAACACATACTTACTCTCTTATACAATCACTGATACAAGTGCACAATGATCCATACAGCCACTCGCACATTCACTGGATCTCATGTATAGTCATTTATATATGCCAACTCTCACATGCACTGTGTTTTACATATGTACTTACTTGGACATGTAGCACTGAGATATCTATTCACTCACCAATACACTCATGCACACAGTCAACCGCCCATACAGCTGTTTCCACATGCACTTTTGAAACCATACATCTAGTGAATCAACTGCTCACACATCTATGCACAGAGTCATACACCTCCCAGCCACCAACACACACACTCAGTCTCCCATACAAATACTTGGGCAACCAATCAATAACCCATATAGTTACTCATATAGCTACTTATCAACACATGCAACAGTTTACAGAACAACAGACATAATGATGCACAAATTAAGACAGTTTAGTCACTAACCCATGCACTCAGTGAGACACATTTAATCACTCACTCATACAGTCAGTCATGCACCTACTAAATCCTTCATCCAGACACTTATACATCCACTTCAATATGTAAGATATATTTTAGCTTTACAGAAACATACAGTCACTGGATGTTGTCATCAGTGATGTCATCGGTGATGTCATTTGAGATGTCATCAGTGATGTCATCAGTGATGTCACTGACCATGTCATGAATGATGTAATATGTGACATCATCAGCAGTGGATTGCGGGTGCGCGATATATAGTTAGTGCAACTAATTATATATGGAATTTCAATGGTTTTGTGTGAGTAAAATAAGGTTTTGTAAATGCGAATTCCTAACTATATATGGTCTATAACCTATGGTTTTTTCAGTGAATTTTCAAGGTTTTGTAAATGCTAATTCCTAACTATATATGGTCTATAACCTATGGTTTTTCAGTGAATTTTCAAGGTTTTGTAAATGCTAATTCCTAACTATATATGGTCTATAGCCTATGGTTTTTTCAGTGAATATATATATATACATACATATATAAACATATATCATCTGTATATCTATATAAATACAAACATAAATGCATGCATACATATACTTATATGCATACAGATGCATGTTATTTACATGAAAGTTGAAAAAACACTAATAAAAGCAAAGCTAAAAAGCCACCTCATTACAAACAGAATGGCTTTAACTTAAACGAGGGCGAGATCTATTGCATTTTCAATGCTTGTTTACTTTGGTTCCATCAAGAAGGCATTCAGATGTGTCACACATTTGCCATAAATTCTGAATGTTAGCACTCTAGTTGCACATTAGATCACTGTAGTAAAGCTACTGCTCACCAGGGACGTCTGCTGCTGGTATTCAAAGTGCATGTTTCAGTCTGCATGTCAGAATTTTTTTTATGAAATAGAAGAGGATTTGAGAAGTCACTCAAAATGATCCCTAATTTTTCTTTCTGAAGCACTAATCATACTTTCTATGGCAAAATTAACCCCCTCATGTTGTTCCTTTTTAAATTGAGTGTTTTCAGACTTACCACTTCATTCCAATCAAGATGGCTTCGGGTGTGCCATACTTTTGTCATAAGTAAGACTGTTAGCGCTCTAGTTGTTCTTTAGAACACTCTGGGACATTCTGTCATTGGGCTATACTTGGGGTACATCTGGGTGATATTTGGGCTACATTTAGGCTCTTTTGTCTCTGGTGGCCATCTTGGGAGACTGTATGTCAGAATTTTTTAATGAAATTGAAGAGGGTTTGAGAAGTCACTCAAAATGTGCCCTAATTTTTCTTTCTGCAGCACTAATCATAATTCATATGGCAAAATATACCCCCTCATTTTGTTCCTTTTTAAATTAAATGTTTTAAGAGTTACCACTTTATTCCAATCAAGATGGCTTCAGGTGTGCCATACCTTTGTAATAAGTAGGACTGTTAGCGCTCTAGTTGTTCTTTAGAACACTCTGGGACATTCTGTCATTGGGCTATACTTGGGCTACATCTGGGTGATATTTGGGCTACATTTGGGCTCTTTTGTCTCTGGTGGCCATTTTGGGAGACTGCATGTCAGAATTTTTTAATGAAATAGAAGAGGATTTGAAAAGTCACTCAAAATGTGCCCTAATTTTTCTTTCTGCAGCACTAATAATACCTTCTATTGCATAATATACCCCCCCATTTTGTTCCTTTTTAAATTAAATGTTTTAAGAGTTACCACTTTATTCCCATCACGATGGCTCCAGGTGTGCTATACCTTTGTAATAAGTAGGACTGTTAGCGCTCTAGTTGTTCTTTAGAACACTCTGGGACATTCTGTCATTGGGCTATACTTGGGCTACATCTGGGTGATATTTGGGCTACATTTGGGCTCTTTTGTCTCTGGTGGCCATTTTGGGAGACTGCATGTCAGAATGTTTTAATGAAATAGAAAAGGATTTGAGAAGTCACTCAAAATGTGCCCTAATTTTTCATTCTGCAGCACTAATCATACTTTCTATGGCAAAATATACCCCCTCATGTTGTTTCTTTTTAAATTAAATGTTTTAAGAGTTACCACTTTATTCCAATCAAGATGGCTTCAGGTGTGCCATACCTTTGTAATAAGTAGGACTGTTAGCACTCTAGTTGTTCTTTAGAACACTCTAGGAGGCTGCAGTAGAACACAAAGGAATCAACTGACAGTCTCTGTCCTTGTTGGATGTACATGTTTTACTGAGAATGTCAGACTTCATTTTCACATGACTGAGAAAGATAATGTGAATTTACAGAAAATATGCTTTCAGTTTAGCTTATAGATCCCCTTCCAAACCACTGTGGGAAAATCATGAGATATTAGTTTTCTTTCAAACAATATTCATGATATCACAGCAGAAGGTTTTTTCACATGGTAAAATCACCTTAGAACCCACCACAATTCCTAAAACGAGTATGGTACCATCAACAAATGATTTATAATGTAACTAAAGTCCTAAAACCCTCTATTAACTACAATGCTTTTTAATGAGGTGCTATCATGTATATTGGTCCCAAGATGGCTGCCAACACTTCTTGGATGAAGTGCTGACAGCCAATCAGATCAGATGTGTGGTTAGGCTCCGCCCAGATATATATCTTTTTTTGAACCTAAATTACTCAAAATCCACTGGAGCACATATATTGAGACCTAGCAAAGGCACATCGGGCTAACAGTCCCTACAATTTTGCCAAGTTTCGTGCAAATCCTTTCAGCCGTTCGAGCTAAAAGTGAGGCCAACCGCCCTATGGAAATTAGCATGGGAAAAACGTGTTTTGGGACCCCCTTTTTTCTCGCCCCCCCCTTGATGAAACCCCCCCAAATTGTCAGGGGCTGCTCAGAAACAAAATGTTCCATTTTCCTGAAAATTTCAGCCAATTCCATCCACAAACGCCAAAGTTATTAGACATAGAATTTTCAAAAATCCCATAGAGAAAAAATCCTAACTATATATACCTACTGGCGACTGCCAGTAGGTAATATATATATGTATATATATGTATATATATATATATATATATATGTATATATATGTATATTTATATATATATATATATATATATATGTATATATATATATATATATATATATATATATATATGTGAATATATATATATATATATATGTATATATATATATATATGTATATATATATATATATGTATATATATATATATATGTATATATATATATATGTATATATATATATATATATATATGTATATATATATATATATACATATGTATATGTATATATATATATGTATATGTATATATATATATATATATGTATATGTCCGGTCCTCTTTCTTTGCTGGCGTGGAGGCGGTGTCTGCGAGCGCAGAGCAAGCTGAGGAGGAATTCCTTTTTTCATATGTTGACGGAAGTTGATTTGCTTCCGTAACGGACCCCCTCGTCGACAGTTGACAGCTGCCTCAAATCACGTCTTTTGGCTCTCGCATGGGAATCACAGCAGCTGTCCCCAGATGTACTGAAATCCGGCCACTCCGGTTTTGGCGGTTTTGAGCAGCCCCGAGGATTCGCGTCGGAGGACGTGGGACGCGGAGCAGTTCCTGCCCTAAAGCAACGGTGAGTGCGTTTCAAATGCAATGCTGTCCGGTGACGAGGTAATTGAGCAGCCGTAGAGAGACGAGCCTTACGTGTGCTCGTTATTATTGACTATACATTAAGCAGAACCGTTAACAACATGGACAAAAATGAGATTGACAAACAGCGGGAAGAAGCTGCTTTGTCACTTTTTGATGCCACAGACACATCTTCCAGTCGAAACGCAGCACAGACACAAAGTGAAAATGGCAATTCGCAAGTAAAAGATCTCAAACAATTGTTTAAGGAGCTAGTGAAATTGCGCAAGGCTGAGTGTACAAAATGGTGGGAGCACAAATCCCTCAGCAAATACGAAGAAGTGGGTCGGGTACCACGAGGATTAAGGATTTTATTGGCCCCCAGTTTTGACAACCCGGACCCAGCCATGTTACAGGAATGGGGGGAGAGTAACTTGGCCGCATCCATGAATTTAGTTTGCATCTTAATAAAATATGCTGCCAGTGACCGGGCGAAATTGTTGGAACGGATCAAAGCACTAGAATTGGAAATCGAGGCTTGTCAGAATGCCACTGAAACCAAAAAACTCACGGATAATATGAACGAGCAACTGCAAAAGCATGAAGAAAAGATTAAAGCTCGTAAAGCATCAAAGTTTACCCGCGATGCAGATGACTATCGCCTCGGCAGGATCTTTACATTTTCTAGAAAGTATAACACAGCTAAAAGACAGGCATACACGAAAAAGAAAAATGCCTCTGCATCCAAATCCAACAATGACATGGCAACTACCAGCTCTGGCTCGACAGCATCAGGCACCACTGATGCAAATACAATGGCACAACAATCTGATTCATCAGTCACAAGTGCTTCGAGTATGGAATCTTTATCGTCTGCCTCCACTAGCAATGATTTAAACTCAATTGGACTGGAAACATTAAATCTCCAGCAGGAAATGGATTTTGTGGTGGAGGAGAGACTCCAAACCTTGAGATCGTGGCAACACAATCCACAAACAAACAAAGGAGGAATAAACGTAGGAAGGAGCGACGGCGCAGAAGGAAGCAACGCCGGGGAACAACCACAACAAAAGAAAAAGAAAAAAACATGGGGGAAACGACGATAAGTGACAATACAATCATCAACCTCTCTGATGTTGTTCTTAATAAAGCTGAAGAACAATTGCTCGCATTGGGATTGAACTATTCACCCATACAACATTTTAACTACACCATGACCAGGGTTGACCTCTTTTGCTTTATAAGGAAACTAAAATTAAAAAAACATTTTGCCTTGCAATCAGCCAAAGACCTCGAGGCTCAGAATGACGACATGAGAGTAAATGAATCTGTTGAACCATTGTCCTATTGGCATCTGATACACATGTCTTCCTTGATGCCAATGATCTACTCAACTCCAACAACAGTGTGGATTTAGATTCCATAGATTCCACCCAAAATCGACTAAGACAATTTCCCATTCCTCCTAAAGGAGCAGGTTTGAGCCCTTTTCACAGCAAATCGAAATTCGTACCTTTAATGCCCAAAGATGCGATTGACATTTTTCACGATTGTGTCACAAAAGACATCAAGACATTGTATACCCATACAAATAATAAACGTCGCAAAAAGGAGACATATACCAAAATTGCCTATGACAAACTGATGAAGAAACTGGACAACAATCCCGATATAGTGATCAAGAAATCAGATAAGGGGGGCAATCTGGTGATCTGGCCTAAAAAAGATTATATCATGGAAGCCAAGCGCCAACTTGAAGACCCTATCTGTTATGCGAAAAGTACACACATGGAATATGAAAAAGCAACATCCAAGCTACATAAATCTCTCAGCCAATGGAAGAGGGAAGGCTTAATATCTCCTGAAGAATTTAAATATATGTACGTTAATTTTCCCATCTTGCCTTCTCTCTATCTCATTCCGAAGGTACACAAGGCCATGCAACCAATACCGGGCAGGCCAATTGTATCCGCCATTGGCAGTGCAGGGGAAAAAGTTGGGGAATATGTAGACTTTTTCCTCCAGGACTTTGTCAAACAACTCCCCAGTTTCACTCGTGACACCAGTGATTTTTTGGCTAAAATATCTACAATTGTATGGGAGAATGACATGTGGCTTATATCGCTTGATGCTGAATCGCTGTACACCAGCATAGATCATGTAAAAGGCTTATTTGCTGTTCAGTATTACCTTGCAAGTAGACCCATCCAATTTTATGAGCACAATAAGGTAATTGTAGGCCTTATAGAATGGTGCCTTTATAATAACTTCTTTTCCTTTGGCAAAGAAATGTATAAACAATTGAGAGGCGTGGCGATGGGGGCCTGCTTCTCTCCCAGCTATGCGTGCTTGCACGTTGGCTGGTGGGAGGAGCAGGTCCTCAGGGTTCGCCATAAAACATGGATGGAGGGTCACGTCAAATGCTACTTGAGGTACATCGATGATGTCTTCATCATCTGGAAGGGCAGTAGAGAGGAAGCATTGTCATTTATCGATGACATTAATGACAACTCGCTTAACCTCAATTTCACTGCTCATATACACAAGAATCGCATCCAATTTTTGGATGTTGAGGTATATGTCTCCGATGGAATTCTTAACACTACCCTCCATAGAAAACAGACTGCAGGTAATGCTACTCTGCATGCAACCAGTATGCATCCTAGGCACACTATTTCTGGAATCCCCTACGGGGAAATTTTCAGGTTAAAGAGGATCTGCAGCTCCCCCTCTGATTTCAATACCTGCTTGGAAGAACTTTTAAGCAGATTAAGAGCTAGAGGATATTCCGAGCAGATATTGAACGCAGCATTAACAAAGTCCCTTTCTAGGTCTAGGGAGAGCCTCTTTTCTGCTTCCGCCCCTACAATTGAACCTTCCTTGGGGGTGGAACCTCAACCTGAGTGCCCACGCCTTATCACAACTTTCTGTAGGGAAGAGAGAAAAATCAGGTCAATTCTCAATAAACACTGGCCGATTATAATGAGTGACCATATCTTAAATACCAGGTTACCCTCTACCCCTACCATAACTTTTAGACGGGCCAAAACAACGGGCAACTATTTGGACAAAGCAGCCCCTGAACTGAAAACTAAAGTGCCATGGTTACGCCCTTCCAGAGGTTTCTTTAAATGCTCCAGTTGTAGGGCCTGTAAATTTGGAGTCACCACTACACACTACCATACCCCGTTTAGCACAGTTGCCAAGACCATCAATGGCAACTATAATTGCAAAACAGACTATGCTGTGTATGTCCTGGCGTGCACCTGTGGGCTTAGATATGTTGGCAGTACTAAGCTCCAGGTGCACGCCAGAATACCACAGCATCTACGGGCTATCCTGCACAGTGACCCTACTTACCCGGTCGCCCGGCATTTCAAGCGGGTACATAACAAAGATTTAAACTGCCTTAGCTACTTTGTAATTGGGGCTGTACCCAGCTTGAGAAGAGGGGGTGACCGTGAGGCAGAACTAAGAAAACTGGAGTCTAGGTTCATATTGGAACTCGACAGTCGTTGGCCCAACGGGCTCAACAACATTGAGGAAATGCATCACTTCTTGTGAATTACCAGATAAACTTTGATTGCATTCAGTTTTTCTTCTCCGTATTATACACGTACTTCTAGTTAGGTTCCCTATTAGAAGTACCCTGTGGTCCTCACATCTCCTGTCCCATGATCTGCTTTTACAACTAGTGAAGTTTTATATTTATACTCACTCATGGTGACACACCTCACGCACTTTATTCTGTAAATGTGATACCCTGCAATTTTAATGTATTTGTACAATCCTATTCCTTGATTGTAATGTTAGAGTTCTATGATAATTATTTCAAAGGTTTATCGTCTAGTGTACAGGTTTCTCAATATACAGGAATTTTTTGTACATTTGTAAATACATTGAATTGAGGTTTAACATGTAACAAGTGTGTGTACATATGGAGATGCTCAGGCAGTTCAATTTGTATATATGGGCTTTTGGGATGGGTGTGTATATAGTGACTAGTTGGGTGATATATTATTTTTTGGGGGGGCCTCTTTGGTCTCTCATCTTTAGTCTTGTCATTTGTATGTGCTTTTTATTTCAACTAGGCTTATTTTTCTGTCATGTTTGGTTAGATGTGTAAGTTGGCGCAAAGAGTGTATATATATGAAATATGGTCTTATTTATACATATTGTAATTTTTAGCTTCTTGAGTGATAACTTTTTCTCCCTACCTGGAACCCTTTGAAAGAACTCGCAATAGAATAGGATTATTCTAATGAATTTAATCATACTAACTTTTATACAGTGTATACATTTGCATATTACTGTTCCAATGGGAGTTTGCCATGTTCCCGTAACTTTTGCACTTTATTATATCTTTATCACTTATGCACTTTTTTATACATGCACTTTAATATGTTCGCTGCTATATACAACAATTTGCATATTTGCACAAAATTGGTATACATGTCATTTGTATTTAACAATGAAAAAAGGTGTCTCGATATATTTATATCTGAAAAATTCTTTTAAATAATGAATTAATTCCTGGATTTAACCTGTCATAACTTTTTGTGTATACTAGCAATCTAGAGCAATATTGTATCAGCGTCAGTGTTTCTTCACTGTTTATTCAATATCACGTGATTATGGTGGACGCCTCCAGGGGGCGGTGTCAATATCACTGCATACACCTATAAAAAAAGCATAACGATTTGAAACATGTAGCGTGACCAAGGGCTTTCCGCCCGAAACGCGTCGCTGGTTCTGTTCTTGTTCAAATAAATTCCATCTCGCTGACTTCGTTGGTCCGGTCCTCTTTCTTTGCTGGCGTGGAGGCGGTGTCTGCGAGCGCAGAGCAAGCTGAGGAGGAATTCCTTTTTTCATATATATATATATATATATGTATATATATATATATATATATATATACGTACATATATATATATATATATATATATATATATATATATATATATATATATATATATACGTACATATATATATATATAAATATATATATATATATATTTTTTATATAATATATATTTGCCCCAGTATTGGAACTTTCATAGATTCCCATGCTTTGTATCATTCCCCGTGGTCAGCCTGGGAACCTCGGTAAATAGAAAATACCATAGCAGTATGTACAAAAGAGAAAGAAAGGCCTAGGCCTCATATCATTTTGTAGCATATCTACCTCTTTTTGTAAAAGAGACCAACATTTTGCAACAACCAATCAGATTAGCCTCACCCCATAGAACCCACATGAGAAAGCCTCAGAGTCTCAGATTTTCTACCCCACGTTGTGCTAAGGGAGTCTCCACTGAGCTCTGCTCAAATTTCTCTTCAACTTTTGGATTTCAACTGTGTTCTCTTCAGGATGCTGTTTTCCCCATTTTTCATCATCAGACATGGAGAAAAAAGGCCTTTTTAGAGCTTGTGCTACCTGTTGTTAAATGAGGCGTTAGGTGAATGACCTTCATAAGATGGCATATATTGCCTGTATCCGGACCACAAGATCTAGGTAAGATAAACATAAGGGTCCATGAGGGCCGTATTTTACCGGGTTCCAGAAGCTAAAATCGAGAACAGATCCAGTTTCTAGTTTGACAGTGATGAGGCCTCATCGGCTGCGTCTTCGTGGAGATCTGAGAAGGAATACGATCTCACCTGGTTTCTTGTGAGCAGCGCACCCAAAACGCCTTCAAAAGACCTCCCATGGGTCTGACAGGCACAGTCCAACTAAATCTCCTCACTGAGGTGTAAAGGAGAGGATGGGGCTTACAAAGGAAATTCCTCAAAAAGCCTCTAAAAAGACCTCCCGGGGTCTGACAGGCGCAGTCCACCTGAATCGCCTCACCGAGGTGTAAAGGAGAGGAAGGGACTTATAACAGGAGAAACTGGTGTGAGGAAGTCTAGCTCGTCGACGACGATGGCAGTGAATGACCCTCATAAGATGGCATATATTGCCTGTATCCGGACCACAAGTTCTAGGTAAGATAAACATAAGGGTCCATAAGGGCCGACTTTAACCGGGTTCCAGAAGCTAAAATCGAGAACAGATCCAGTTTCTAGTATGACAGTGATGAGGCCTCATCGGCTGCGTGTTCGTGGAGATCTGAGAAGAAATACGATCTCATCTGGTTTCTTGTGAGCAGCGCACCCAAAATGCCTTCAAAAGACCTCCCATGGGTCTGACAGGCGCAGTCCAACTAAATCTCCTCACTGAGGTGTAAAGGAGAGGATGGGACTTACAAAGGAAATTCCTCAAAAAGCCTCTATAAAGACCTCCCGGGGGTCTGACAGGCACAGTCCACCTGAATCTCGTCACCGAGGTGTAAAGGAGAGGAAGGGACTTATAACAGTGTGAGGAAGTCCAGCTCGTCGAGGACGATGGCAGTGTCGACGACGACACCGTCGACGACAATGGCAGTGTCGACAGCGACACCGTCGACGATGGCAGAGTTGACGACGACACAGTCGACGACGATTGCAATGTAGACGACACCGTCTACGACTATGGCAGTGTAGACGACACCTTCTACGACGATGGCAGTGTAGACGACACCGTCTACAACGATGGCAGTGTAGATGACACCGTCGACGACGATGGCAGTGTAGACGACATCGTCGACGACAATGGCAGTGTAGACGACACCGTCGACGATATCAGTGTAGACGACGATAGCGTAGACGACGATGTCTACATCATCTACGACAACCGTCAACGACAGTGTCGACAGATATATAAAAAAAAAAATAATAATGATAATAGTTCTGTCAGGGAGAACAGCCTGTGATAGAAGGGCATGATGTAGTTACAGTGCCAGATGATGATTATGATTAATCTGATGAGGACCAGAATGTGGAACATATCCAAAATCCTGACGCAGAATAGGACGATTATGTTATCCCAGATCCGGCTTCACCGTCCCCGGGCCTTGTGCATTCACCTCCAGCTGACATAGGGGGTTTCCATAATCTTATGGAAAGAGCATCTAAAAGATTTGGCCTTTCTGTTCCTGTGGTACAATCAGACTGTTTCCTCTATGATTTTAAAGAACCTTTCAAGAATCTATATAGTAGAGCAAGCATGTTTGGAATGAAGGCAAGAAGGTGATGCAGTCTCCAGCTACTGTAGCTCCGGTTCTACCGCGTCTGGAGAAAAAAGTTAAGGCACCGGAGGACAGTCCAGCCTGTCTTATTGGTCAACCTAGACCGGACTCTCTTATTTCTCAGGCGACCCAAAGAAAATCAAGAAACCCGACGGAATTCAAGGGCAATTCATTATTGCCAACAAGCGGCAGGAAAGCCGCTGGAGAGACATGTATGAGCTCACTCCATTATTATTATTATTATTATTATTATTATTATTATTATTATTATTATTATAATAGAGTTTTATAAAGCGCATGGTTACGCGCCCCAGCGTGTCCCCGCGCTGAGAACGAAGTATGGAGGATTCAGATCAAGATGTTACAGCAGTGCTAGGCGGAAGAGGTAGGTTTTTAGGGCTCTTCGGAACTTGGCCTCAGAAGGTTCGAGGCGAAGTTCTGTTGGAAGCAGGTTCCAGTTCTTGGCTGCGAGGAGCCTGAAAGATCTGCCCCCCATGCGAGCTTTACGAATTTCGGGGACAACTGCCAGACCGGTGCCAGAGGATCTAAGCATTCGCTCTGGTCTGTAGGGGGTAATGAGGCTATTTAAGGGGGCGGGTGCCCTGCCTCCAAAGATGCGATGACACATGCATAGTGCTTTGAAGGTAATCCTTTCTCTGATCGGAAGCCAGTGAAGGGACTTCAGAGCAGCTTTAGAGGGCGTTCTCCTAGGAAGCCTCAGCACCAGCCGGGCTGTGGCATTTTGAAGTACCTGGAGCCGGTTGAGGCTTCTAGCTGTTATACCCAGGTATAGAAGGTTAGTGTAATCGAGCCTGGATGTTACCAAGACATGCACAAGGGTCTGCCTGGCACCTACAGGAAGTAGGTCCAGGACCTTACATAAGCTTTTGAGTATACCGAAGCACATTCCGACCACCCGATTAACCTGGGGAGCAAATGACAAATCGGAGTCAAATAATACCCCGAGATTTTTGGCCTGTTGACAAGGCACTGGAGTAGAGCCCAGGCAGTCTGGCCACCATGCCGAGGACCACACAGTCGGACCACCTCCCACCACGAGCACTTCAGATTTGGACCCATTCAGCTTCAGGCAGTTGTTAGACATCCAGGAAGCAAGCTCCTGCATGCAAGCACTGAAGCTGGATGCCGCAACTTCAGGTGCCCGTGACAGTGAGATGACCAGCTGTGTGTCATCGGCATATGACACTAGTTGGATACCATGACTTTCCACAATGGTGGCTACAGGGGAAGCGTATAGGTTGAACAAGGTAGGGCTCAGGGCAGAGCCCTGAGGGACCCCTTGATCGAGGTTGAACACGCGGGAGTAGTGTTCTCCCTGTCTAACCTGAAAGCCCCTATCAGAGAGGAAAGATTGGATCTATCTCAGCGATGCCCCATTTACTCCGCCTTTGTTAAGACACTGTAGCAAGGTGAAGTGTGCTACAGTGTCAAAGGCGGCACTCAGGTCAAGTAAGATGAGAGCCATAGTATGCCCCTCATCTACCCCTTGCCTGATGGTCTCAGTGGCCATGAGCAGCGCGGACTCCGTGGAGCCACAAGATCAGTTTCATCTTCGGCAGCTCTCTTTGCTGGAGTCCCTATAAAAGACATTTGTAGGGCGGCTACATGGAGCAGTGCCCATACATTCACAAAGCATTACTGCCTGGACTCTTTCATAAGGAGCGAAGCGGCAGCAGGACAAGCAGTCCTGAGGAATCTTTTCCAATGAGAGGTGAGCTTTCCCTTCTATCCCTCATTCCTATGATTGCACATTTTGTAGCACATAATGTTTCTGATGTATTGTTATAAGGTATATGATTGTCATATGATGCCGGTTATGTAGAGATATTGTAATTCTCATGTAGCAAAATGTGCACTGGTGACTTACTGCTAGCTACTCTGATACAAAGCATGGGAATCTATGAAAGTTCCAATACTGAGGCAAGAAAACAAGTTACTTACCTGTAACTTTGGTTCCCCAGTATTGGTAACTTTCATAGCTTCCCATGCGCCCACCCTCCTCCCCTGGGAAAGCTCAGCCTTCAGCAAAAGTGATTACTGATACACAACGGCTGCGAAAATCTGAGGCTCTGAGGCTCTCTCATGTGGGTTCTATGGGGTGAGGCTAATCTGATTGGTTGTTGCAAAATGTTGGTCTCTTTTACAAAAAGAGGTAGATATGCTACAAAAGTAGATGAGGCCTAGGTCTTTCTTTCTCTTTTGTACATACAGCTATGGTATTTTCTATTTACCGAGGCTCCCAGGCTGATGACGGGGAATGATACAAAGCATGGGAATCTATGAAAGTTACCAATACTAGGGAACCAAAGTTACAGGTAACTAACATGTATGTATATATATATATATATAGGCTCGTGAAAAAGCAGGTTTCACCTGCGAAACGCGTCGAGAAGCCATTGAAAATAAAACACGCTTTGCATCTCCAAAGTGTCCCGAATCTCTTTTCTTGACTGGAGAAGTTTTTTGGTTGTATATATATATATATATATATATATATATATATATATATATATATAATATATTGCCAAGATTGCCTCTTTCCACACATACCTTTTAACTCCTAGCTTTTCTATGTTTCTCACAATAACATATGAACTATTGATGCACTGTCAAACTATTTCAAAGCATCACAGTATATCTATACTAATATAATAAAGAGAGAGCCCAAACCTTTGAGGCGGGTAATCTCAGGAACCACAACACCAATCACAACACCCAATACAACGTTGGAAAGGGCAGTTGCAGCAAAAGGACATAGGCTATGCAGACGCCCACCATATATATTTAAAAGGTAAAAGAACCTTGCCAGCAAAGTAGTCCCTTGTGGGCGTGTCTGCATTGTGCTGTGGGCGTATCCTGGTGGCGTGACAAACGCTGGGGGCGTGTGGTACGTTCCGCCTTCATGCCATGTCTCATATCGTACACTAACCCATCTTAACCCTATAAATGTACTCTGTACCCCAAAACCCAAACCTATCCCTAAACCCTAAAAATACCCCTGTACCTCAAAACCCAAACCTAGCCCTGAACCCTATAAATACCCCTGTACCTCAAAACCCAAACCTAGCCCTGAACCCTAAAAATACCACTGTACCCCAAAACCCAAACCTACCCCTGAACCCTAAAATACCCCTGTACCCCAAAACCCAAACCTAGCCCTGAACCCTTAAAATACCCCTGTACCCCAAAACCCAAACCTACCCCTGAACCCTAAAAATACCCCTGTACCCCAAAACCCAAACCTAGCCCTGAACCCTAAAAATAACCCTGTACCCCAAAACCCAAACCTACCCCTGAACCCTAAAATACCCCTGTACCCCAAAACCCAAACCTAGCCCTGAACCCTTAAAATACCCCTGTACCCCAAAACCCAAACCTAGCCCTGAACCCTTAAAATACCCCTGTACCCCAAAACCCAAACCTACCCCTGAACCCTAAAAATACCCCTATACTCCAAAACCAGACTTGAACCCTAAAAATACCCCTGTACCTCAAAACCCATACCTATCCCTAAACCCTAAAACTACCCCTGTAAACCATAACCCAAAACTATATCTGAACCCTTAAAATACCCAAACACCCCAAATAATATACCTCAGTACCCCAAAACATATACCCATATACCCATACTTACCTTATCCAAACATTAAAAAAACATGCTTTTACCATTCATGCATTTACAACGAATTTCGTTGTAAATGTATGCGTGGTAAAAGCATATAAAATGTAATGCCATGCGTTATAATGGCATTGCAGAGTCATGGTACTTTTGTAATGAAAGTATGCTGAGTGATGGTATGCGGAAAGAAAGTTGCGGAATAATGGGTGTTTACCCTCCCCCGGTAAGTACATTGGTGGCACGGCGGCCCACATCTCCAGCAACATACTCCTATTTTCTCACGACCCATTTGAAAAATGCACAGGTCTCTCTCATTGAGGGCCAGCGCCGACATACACTTTTAGACACACCTCCCGCCACAAGTTCTAGAATTGCGAACTTTAGAGCTGGGGAGCTACGTTCGAATCTCGGCATCAGCTCAACATCCTGTGATTCCAGGCAAATCGCTTTGTCTCCCCGTGCCTACCACAAATGAATGTGTTCTTCTGTAATGTAAATTGTGCTCATGCCATGTTGTCGAGTTCGCGCTATATAATATTGCAAGGAAAAATAAAGTAGGGAAACTCGAGTTCACACACTACTGAACGTGCACTCTTAAGTGCATCAGCAGTGCACTGTGAATCTGAGCGTTTCACAGGCCTGTCACAGATAAGAAATGCTATCAAAACGAAATCCTACAAATCAATATACTACTGGCCGGCAGCAATTCATACCCGGACAACGTCGGGACGGACTGCTAGTAATAGATACAACAACTAAATAATGAGCAAAATCATGCATGACTGAACGAGTGCTATGAGGGGCTCAAAAACCAGAATAATGCAAGTCACATGACACCCTCTGATTGACAGGTAAACAATTCTAGTGAATATGTGCATATTCGATCGAAAAAAAAAAACCCTATCTGTTAACGCATACTAAATGTGAGTTGGTAAAATAACTAAGCCAGGCACTTGCCCTGAGCCTAATTCGACTATGCAACATGGTGCAAAATCAAAAATGCAAATGGATGAGTTAATGTGATTCTGAAATGGATGGTATATTGAAAGGTGAGACTTCTAGACCTGCAGTGTCAAAAACACAATCCAAGACTGGAAGCAATGACATATGACAGGTCATGCTGGCATGTAATAAAGTTGAAAAACCAGGAGAGGCTTGGTGCCTTGAGGTAATCCCTGGAGATGCCAGTAACGACTGAAAAATTAAGATGTTGATGGTACAGGTGAATAAGGCACCAAATCTGGCACTGAAGCTGGAACCAACAGTGCATTGCCTACAATGGGAGTCATGTGTGAGACACAGCTTGATACATCCAAGAATTGTGACATTGGTGGTCTCAAATAAGTCCATTGTGGTACATACCCAGGGAAACTCAAGACTAGCAAGATGGTCTACTGCACAGAATTGCATCATGCTTGATGTAGCATTAATGGGTGAACCAGATCCCCGTGATCCACATGAAACAAGTGCTCCAAGGGAACATCCAAACAAAGGGATAGCAATTCCAGAACTGAAAGATAAGCTCCACATAAGATATTTGAAGCCTACAAAAGCTCAGTTACTCAGTTGTGAAACAACAGTTGTGTTAGAAGCATGGAACACAGCACTATATGAATCAACAAATAAGTGTGCAAAAGACAATATATCTCAGCTGCAGAACATGCTTTTTGGGAGTCAAATGTTTTCGATGCTGAGGCTTAAGATACCTCTTTTTAATCAAAACAGAGAGTAAGTAATTTAAGTTGTCAAAGCGCATTTGTGTTAGACTGACCTTCGACCATACAGCAACACCAAACGTCCTCCTTCCAGAAGGGTACAGTGCAACTCCACAACAATTTACCATTCTCTGAACTGTTATGAGATAAAAGTGTTCTTGGTTCAACTCACAGCACAACGGGTTTGTTTTACAAAACATAGCTACCATTGTTCGAAAGAGAAAGAAGCAGTCGTGGCCAGTAGATGACAAGCAAGACCAGGCTAAGAAGTGCTACTAGATCCATGAATAGTGATCTCATTGCATAGAAGTGACTTTAGTAAAGTATTAGTGCAAGAAGGCATATTCATTAGAATGAAATTTCCAATGGGACAGACAATGGAACTTAAAAGGATAAAAACAAGTATTTAAAAGGAATGTGGTATGCATGCATTTATACCATCCCAGACAGCCATATAAATAAAGATAGTGACTGGTAAAGTAATATTTCTATGAAATCGCCACATTAACTGAGGATCATCTGAAGGGGAAATTGAGATGCTCTCAATCTAATGAACCAAGAGAATATGGAAGTATGGCTCTTTCATAGAAATGTTTCACTGTCTTACATGTGACATAATAATGCAAAAGTAGAGTACTTTTGTTAACCAAAGAGCAGGGCACTTTAAGAGCCATAAGTATCTGTAATGCCCAACTTAGTTGTGTCAAAGCACACTTCTGAATTTGTCCTTGTCATGAAGATTACAAATGATCCTGAAGAAAGTTTAAAGTGGAATAGAAGAAAAATAGTCTGAAACACATTATCAATTATTTCAAATGTAGTCTGCATTATTTCTCTGCCAACCTCCCTCAATTATTCAGCACATGCAAAATGCTTTATTGTCTTTGAGAATTGCATAGATTGGTGTTGCAATTAACTGCTTTTCTTTCAGGGATTTGGACTCAAAGGAAAAACATTCAAGTTCATAACATCACTTATCTTCAACATGTGTTTCTTCACAGCACTAAGACTCGTGTGACAGACACCCCAGACACATCTTGCCTACACTATATGTGGTTCCTTTTACCGAAGAATAAGTAGAATACATAGGATCTCATCTGTTTGCCCAGTGGTTAGACAAGCTGCGAGCATTCTTCCTTCACCTTTTGTGGGTTCCTGTTTGGCAAAAGACCAGTAACTTTAGACAGAACCTTTGCATACATACATTATCACCTAGCAGCCAGCCATAAAGCTATCCCATTCCAATAAAACAGTGTCAGGTTAAAGATACAATTTAGATTTGTTTCACAGACATAATTTTTTGTAGCCACACATGAAGAAATTTACAGCAGGAATTCACAAAAAAAGTATATACTTGTATTGATTGACTTTTTTGGCAAAAGGGCAACATGGTTAAGGTAAACAACACCAAAGAGCTTATCGAATATTTTAAGGGAGGTAGGCTCTGGTCTTACAACATTGGAATGTTTCATTTGTTGCCAAATGTTACAATATTTTTACATATTTTTTAGCATGTTTTTAATATTTTTTATTAGAGGTAGGTGAAGTCAATTAAAAGTTAAAAATACACATAAAAGATGCAGAATAATTCATAAAACAGTAACAATAGTATTTCACAATATTAGTTTGTTAAAAATGCATTTCTGTTAATCTAAATTACATGTTTGCTTCAACCAGAGCAAGTGGTGTTATAACATCTTTTTCATTAAAGTAAGCTAAACAATGATTACTCTCCATCCACTGGTATTTATGTTAAAGCCTATGTACTGTTTATTATTCTGATTCAAGCATGTGAGTCTATAAAAAGATCCAATATTGGAGAAGAAAAATGTTACTTACCAGCAATGTTTCCTCTAATTTTTTTCTTCTGTGTGCGGCAGTGGAGGGTCTCTGTGCGCTGCAACCATGGCTATGTGCGCCAGGAACTAAACTGCGCGTGTCTGCGGCGCCAAATGTCACTCAAAGCGTTTACTTTAAAAAGTGAAAAGATGGTGCATTCTCACACTTACAGCGCCACAATAAGAGTCTTAAGGGCCTAGGCAAATTTATTGTATTGCCTGTATTTTCATTGTCGTGTCTGTGACTGCTGTTGTCTGTCTTCCCCGCTGCCTGTACGTGGTCCGTGCCTCTTTTTCTTCCCTCTGTTCCCCTCGCTGTCCCTGTGCTCTCTCTGCCCGGTCTTTCCTTCTGTACCCCTTGCTGCCCGTGTCTCTGCCCAGTTTTCCCTTCTGTTCCCCTCGCTGCCCCGTGCCTCTCTGCCCATTCTGCCTTCTGTTCTTAGCTGCCCCTATATTTCTGTATTCTGTATTTTACCTCTGTGCCATTAGTTTTTTGTGCCCGTCTGCCCTCTGTGCCACTCGTTTTTGTGCCCCTTTTGCCTTCTGTTCCACTTGTTTTTCCCTCGTTTTTGTGCCCTTCTGCCCTCTGTTCCTCTCGTATTTTGTGCCTTTCTGCCCTCTGTTCCACTTCCTTTTCCCCTCGTTTTTTGTGCCTTTCTGCCCTCTGTCCCACTCGTTTTTTGTGCGTTTCTGCCCTCTGTCCTACTCGTTTTTTGTGCCTTTATGCCCTCTGTCCCACTCTTTTTTTGTGCCTTTATGCCCTCTGGCTCTGTCCCACTAGTTTTTTATGCCTTTCTGCCCTCTGTCCCACTAGTTTTTTGCGCCTTTCTGTCCTGTGTTCCACTCGTTTTTTGTGCCTTTATGCCCTCTGTCCCACTCGTTTTTTCTGCGTTTATGGCCTCTGTCCCACTCGTTTTTGTGCCTTTATGCCCTCTGTCCCACTCGTTTTTTGTGCCTTTATGCCCTCTGTCTCTGACCCACTCGTTTTTTGTGCCTTTCTGCCCTCTGTCCCACTCGTTTTTTCTGCCTTTCTGCCCTCTGTCCCACTCGTTTTTTCTGCCTTTCTGCCCTATTGCCTTCTGTTCCGCTCGTTTCCCCAGCAGCTGTGGCCTTTCGTTTAAGTATTGCTGTTAATCAGAGCCCCTTCACGGGCTCCGATTAACAGCAATACTTAAACAAAAGGCCACGGTCTGCCCCGCACTTTACTAACAAAAGCGTAGAGACAGTTTCCAAACACAGCGTGTGCTAAAGTACGTGCTGTGTTTGGAAACTGAGTACGCTTTTGTTAGTAAAGCGCGGGGCAGACTGTGTCGTTTTGTTTAAGTATTGCTGTTAATCAGAGCCCGTGAAGGGGCTCTGATTAAAAGCAATACTTAAACAAAAGGCCACAGTCTGCCCGCGCTCCCTCATAGCCGCAAGCGCCACAATCCCCATCAGCCCCCCCACCTCCTTACCTGCACGCCTCACGCCCGCTCTGCCGCCACCGCATGAATCGCACCGCTCACTTCTTTAAAGCGGCCGGCGGCGCGACTGTCTCTAGCGACGTCCTGTGTGCACGCTCCACGCAAGGTGGTGCGCGCTGATGTTTAGGGAGGTGTGCGCGCGCCCTAGAGGGAACGGTGTTTACCAGTAATGGCAGTTCTTCAGTGTTGGTATCTTTCATAGATTCACAGGGAACCCACTTGCTACCCCATAAGACACTCACATAATTCTGTATTCCTTCACATAAGTGCCATGAAATCTGAAGAATGATGGCCTTTGCGGGACATGGTCTTCAGTCTGATTATCTATGTTGGTTATTTTTCATTAATGTGAACAGAATATTACAGCCTCTGTGCTATGTCTAACATGTGACTGCTATTGTAATGTTATTGTGGGACTCCCAGCTCTATGACGGGAAAGTTTCAAGCATGTGACTTTATGAAAGGTACCAATACCGAAGAACTACTATTGCAGGTAAGTAACTTTTCTCTTACTGTCTTCGTGTGTGATTGCATTACTAGACACATACACATACACCTGTGTGAGTGTTATCACAGATGCTGCTTTTTTCCTGTTTCGCTGGTGAACATTATTCTGAATGACATAGTGATGAATACAGGACTTCCAGTGTTTCTTCTCTCTCCTCCCTACCCCATTTCCCTTAGCAAGATCTATCATGTTCAAGTTTGTTATTTTCTCAGCCTACTGAGCCTTCTTGGTAGAGATTGGTTGATTTGCATTTCAACCCGTCCCTAAAACCTCCGTAGTGAGATTTGTGGATTGTATTCCTTGAAATCAGATTCTTCTTTTACCCCTCTTTCTGATTCTCCCTTTGCAATCTATACCGCGGATGATATTATAACATGCAAAGATGTCATGATCATAAAGGCCTTGAAGCTAAATATTCCTGTAGAGGGGTCACATGCACCAGTCTCCATAAACATGGAAACTCTTCAGCCACGTTTGTCTCCTAGACCTCAACTGCCTTTGGTTTCTAGTCTAGCAGAACTTGCTGATGACAAGATTCTAACGTCTGCCACAATATAAGTTGCCACTCCAAGGACCGTGCAGAAATCTCTTGAACAGGATTCCGTCTTTCTTTGACATTGCCATTAATATTCTCATTTTCTTTTGCAGTGTTTCACATGTATTGTTATTCCTTAATGAGGGTTGCAGGAGGAAATGATTGCCGCCATTGAGGCTTTGGAATGTCCAACTATGTTTAGCACTTTCTCGCCATTCGTTACACTGTATATTTCACTTGTTGAAGAACCTATAAGAACTGTTGTGGGGGCGGCAATAACCCAACCATGACCAAGGCAACTTGATTGCCGAACCATTTTGGGTTTTGCCTGTGCGTCCGAACTGGAACTGTTCTGGCACATCCTGTGCATGAATAAACCTTTGGCATACATTGTGGAGTGGGCATCTTCTCTGCGGCACATGCTTGTGTTTAAAAGAAACGTACCAGCAAGGTAAAGACTATCGGTGGACTTCCAGCTTGAACTGTGAAACATTAACACAATGCAGTATGGGGCTTGTAGTAGCTAAAATCCAGTCACGTGTTTCATCCTTGAAAAAGCGCGCCTCAGGACACCTGCAAGTTATTCATTTCTTTCTGTGAGTAAGGCAGTTAGCCGAAGGGTTAGAAGATGGGATAGAAGATGTGACAAGGCGCTGCTGTACTTGAGAAATAAACGGCATTTGCAGCAATGGGCCTCACTATTTTGTGCTACAGTGATGTATTGATGGGCTGCCCTGTGCCCATTCCTTGAGAGACCGCTCTGTAGGATCTTGGGCTCCAGTAACGTGGGAACTTTTGGTGCATAGTAATGGAGGAGCCTGATCCACTCGCGCACCTAACCTATTTATGAGAAGCCAATGGTGCAAAAAGGACAGCGCGAGGAAGAGATTCAGACAGGATTATTTCCTGCCATGATCGTGCTGCGAGTGGTGTTGATTTTCAAGTCTGTATTTTTATCAGCATTCAAACACTGTTTCTGCTCACCTGACTGACTCCACTATATTTCTCATATCAAGATTAGTGCTTGTTTTTAAAAGAAAAGTACCACCAAGGTAAAGACTATCGGAGGACTTCCAGCTTGAACAATGCACTATGGGGCATGTAGTAGCTAAAATCCAGTCATGTGTTTCATCTTTGAAAAAGCACGCCTCAGCACACCTGCAAGTTATTCATTTCCTTCTGTGAGCAAGGCAGTTAGCCGAAACGTTAGAAGATGGGATAGAAGATGTAACAAGGCGCTGCTGTACTTGAGTAATAAACGGCATTTGCAGCAATGGGCCTCCCTACTTTGTGCTACAGTGATGTATTGATGGGCTGCCCCATGCCCATTCCTTGTGAGGCCGCTCTGTAGGATCTTGGGCTCCAGTAACTTGGGAACATAGGATTCAGGTATGTTATAGTTTGCAATTAGCATTTAAAAATCTTAGAAATTCACTGAAAAAACCATAGGTTTCAGGGGTGTTATAGTTAGCTTTACATTTCACTCGTATAAAACCATTGAAATTCCTCCATTATAGTTAGTTGTACTAACTGTAACTCGCGCGCCCACAATCCACTGCTGATGATGTCACATATTACATCATTCATGACATGGTCAGAGACATCACTGATGACATCACTGAGGACATTTCAAATGACATCACTGATGACATCATCCACATGAAAATCAGATACCACTCATCATACACTAGTATACCCTTTCATCACTCACTGTAAAATACAGAGTACCATATTTGAATCCATTGACACACCAATACAAGTTTCTAAAAACCCACTCAGTGATTCCTAGATCTACACACACATCTAATCACTTACCTATAGATTCACTCATACAGGCTGTCAATGATCAATAGAACACTATCAAATATACTTATATTCCTATATCGAAATTACACAACAGCACACATCCTACTCACTTATGCAGTCATCCTACTCACTTATGCAAACAATGGATCATACTTACATTTACTGAGCTACACACTTATACAAACACCACTTCATTTATTCATATAGATAGTAATTCATACTTTGTGTGTTATAAAATCACTATTACAAGTATACAGATATCCATACAGTCACTCATACAATCACTGAGTCTTATGTATACTTATTTATATATAACAGTCACATACACTGCCTTTTATTTTTCTAGTTTGTTGGACATGTACCATTGAGAGACCTATTTGCTCATCACCATACCCATAAAGTTATTCACCCACCCAAACAACTGTTATTACATGTAGTCTTAAACTCAAATACCTACTGAATCAACTATTCACACATCTTTGGGTAGTCACACCCCCTCACCGAGCCACACACACATTCACTCTCCCATACAAATACTCAGTTAACTAATCAATACCTAATATAGACTTTCACATAGCTAGTAACCAACTGGTGCAGCAGTTTACACAACAACTGACAAAGTGATACAGATATTCATACAGTTTAGTCACTATCCAATATATTTAGTGAGACACTATAAATTAGTCAAGTAAACAGTCAATCACACTGCTTCTAAATCCTCCATCCAGATATTTATATTTATATATCCACTCATTCTTCAATGCAGATCACTATATATATATATTACATATATAAATAACGAACCAAACCACATTCACTGGATGATGTCATCAGTAATGTCATTAGTGATGTCATCACTATAGTTAGCTGGACATTTCACTCATACAAAACCATTGAAATTCCTCCGTTATAGTTAGTTGTACTAACTATAACTCGCGCGCCTGCAATCTACTGCTGATGATGTCACATATTACATCACTCATGACATGGTCATGACATCACTGATGACATCTCAAATGACATCACTGATGACATCACTGATGCCAACATCCAGTGAATGTGTGTTTCTCTAAAGTTAGAATATGTTTTATATATGTATATCTTTTTTTGTAAAATTGATTGTATAATGCACTGATTAAGTGTATCTTAGTGAATACATAGGTTAGTGAGTGATGTTTAAATATGTAAATATCTGTATCAGTCTCTAACTTTGTGTATGAGTGACTGCATAGGTTCGTGAGTAGCTACATGAATGTCTATATGGGTTATTATTTGGTTTTTAGAGTATGCGTATGAGTGTCTGAGTGTCTGTATGGTTCAGTGGGTGGTATTACTTAGTGCATAGAGGCATAAATGAGTGAGTCACTGTTTTGTTTGTTTTGAAGACAGAATGTGTGCAGGACTGTATGGGTGGATGAGTGTGTGTATGGGTGTGTTAGTGAGTGAATGACTGTCTCAATAGTGTCTTTATAAGTAACTACATATATTTTAAACTAGTATATATGAGTATTGGTGTATATAAGTGAGTATATGTGAGAGTGAGAGATTTGAAGCCTTCCTGTATGAAAAAGTATGTGTTTCTATAATCATTGTTTAAAAGAGTCGGTATGTTAAATTTCTATAGAAGTACGTGTGGTAGTGTGTGTGTGTAACTCTATATGCAAGTAAATGCATGTTTTATTCTTTATTAGCATGGGTGAGTATGTGTGAGAGTAACTGGGTGAGTGGCGGTGTGTAACAGAATGTATAGGTGTATGAGTACATGTGATGAGTGAGTACATGTATAAGTGACTGTATAAGACTGTTGGTGAATGAGTGAATGTGTGTGTAGATGTTACAATTACTGAATAGGTCTGTTGTAAATGATATTCGTATGTCCATTGTTATGAAAATTGTAGTTTCTATTTTTTAATGTGTGTTTCAAATGTTATATTATGGTGATTGGAGGTCTGCCACTCTATCACAAGGATGATGTCATCAGCTTTATTATAATGGGATTATCATTCTTGAAATTAGTTAGGGCTTCCATTTCAGATTTTGATGTATTGTATTTCACCCATCTTTTTTTCTTTTCCATTTCTGAAATTGATGATAGGATGTTTTTTTCAAAGATTATCACTTCCTTAGGAATTTTATTAGCTGGCGGGCAAAAAGAAGATTTCTTTCTTAAGCCTGTTATCTCCATCGTTTCAGTGTATGGATTCTCGGTGAAGAAAGTTTTGAGCCGTATTTTCAGTCAGAATTCAATGGCTTCTGTTTTTAGCCTAACTAAATCTGTGTTTTTTGAGGGGACCAACGATAAACTCTTTTCAAGTATGCTTTTTTCTTCTTTCGTTAGGGTTTTGTTAGACAGATTATATATCAGTGATACTATTGATTTTTGTAATTCTGTCGGAGGGTGACATCTCCCATGGTTGATCGTTGAATCGTGTACGTCCCCGTGTCTTTTGTTGGCCCCTCCCCAATAAAGTACTTTTTGTTGATGAAATTCCCTCCTCTATTGGTATTCCTCCGTCCTTCATTGGTTTCCCCTCTGCTGCCACTTAAGGAAGATGAAGTTTCAATGGCGAGTTTTACTATCAAGTGAAAGTAGTAGCCATGGGCTGTCCTTTTGCCCCTGAGCTAGCCGTGTTATTCATGGCAAAATATGAAGAGAAGTTTGTCTATAACAATAATCCCTTTCCGAAATTCATCGGGAATTGGACCCGTTATATAGACAACATTTTTATGGTATGGACCAATAATGAGGAAAGTCTCTGTGAACTCTATGAATGGTTGAACAACCAAACAGAAAACGTCAAGTTCAGTATGAATCACTCAAAGAAAAAATGTCTTTCTTGGATGTGGAAGTTTATCCCGCAGAAGGGGGTTTAGTCACAACCCTGTTAAAAAAAAAAACAGACCGTAACAAAGCCTTACATTTCTCGAGCAACCATCCCAGGAACCTGAAAGAAAATTTGCCATATGGGCAATTCCTCAGAGTAAGAAGGAACTGCTTCTACAAAGATGAATATATACTCCATGCCACAAAGGTGTCAGACAACTTGAAAGAACGTGGGTACCCAAAAAAACTATTAAGAAGGGCAATGAAAAGGGCATGGTGGACCCCCGGAGAAGTCCTTCTGGAAAAGATAACAAGACCACCAGTAGATAGAATTGTGTGTGTCAACATTCTGCCCGAATTCCAACCTTCTTAAGAAGTTTATAAACCAAAATTGGCACTTGGTGAAAAATTTGAATCAAACACTACACAACATTCCTATGTGTGCTTTCAAAAAAGATAGCAGCAAGATAGTCCGTGCAGCACTGCCTCAAACCAAACAAATTTCAGTGAGGGACTACGCAGGTCTCCCTCCAGTGCAAGGACACCACAAATGTGGTACTTGCATTTGCTGTGCACCCACAGAAAAAGGAGTTTAGTTTATACATAACTCAATACATTAAAAACACGAGGCATTTACTAATTGCAAATCAAGAAATGTAGTCTATGGAATAAGATGCCAGTGCAATATGCTGTACATAGGAAAAACCAATCAAGAAGTGAGATTCAGAATTTCACAGCATAAATCAAGAATTAAAAAAAACATTCAAACTGCGCTGCCGGTCAATCATTGGAGGCTAAAAACCCACAAAGAACGGGGCCTGAGATGGACTATCATATCTAAAGTCGAACAGAACCCCAGGGGCGGAGATATAGAGACAAAAATCTCCATGAGAGAAGCCATGCTATTAGTCAAATTTAATACAGCAGTTGATGGGTTAAATGAACTGTCAGAAATCTATAAATTAAGCTGAATACTTGATTAAGACAACCTAAGGAAATCCAGTACAGGAGGACACAGTTCTTTCATCGCCATCTCTAGTAATTGATGCACCTACTGAGATTTATCAGAAGGATCACAAGCGTGGGATTAAGCTCTACACGGCAGCCATGCCATTTTGAGTGTAATTGCACTCTATGAAAGCGAGCAGTAATTAGCAACTCGTCGGTGATGCCTATTCGGGTGTAACTGTACTCCATGAAAGCGAGCGTGAACCTGTATACATATAGACAGCATTGTGTTTAGATCGCACAGTTCCGGGTCTGGAATATTTTGAAGTTCAATAGACCAAGGATACCCCATTTCATTCACATGCAAATGGAAAATTGAGATATTAATAAAGTTAAAAGCAGGGAACTACAACTCCCAGTGATGCTTTACGCACAGAGATTGATCTGGGCATCTGTAAGAATAAAAGCTGAAAATAAAATACTGAACACATCCAGGTGTGATCGACCGTGATATTCACATAAAAGATTAAGGCTTGATAAGTGTGCCATACAAAGAATGTAGTTTCAAATCCCTTTATACATAATACCACAACTCCCAGAAACGTGCACACCGTACGGCGAGGTAAACCCACCTGAATGCTGGTTCTTCGAATAAACATGCACAGACTCCGCGGCCGTAGAAACCACATCGGCACTCGGAGACATTGAGGACTTACCCCACAAGGAAGGAGGTAGGCTCTGAAAACAAACAACTCCGTATAGACTCTGGCTGGGGTAATCAACCCGTGAGGCTCTGTTTTTACACGCTCGCATTTATCATTGCAGGCTTGCCCCCAAGATCTTTTTCAAATTAAACAAACGAGGACGAGTGGAGGCGACATGATCCCACCACCCAAGTGGGTACAATAATGGCTATATACCTGCGTGCACATGTTTAAGCTACTAGAGAAATGAATTTCCTAAGAAATGGTTGTCATTGTGTTTCAGGTATTCTTGGCTGAGACTAAGAGAGTATAGGGAAAATTAGAAAGCTAAAAGTCTGTTTTTTTCGATTTGTGTCTTCCCTTGATATAGGCGATAGCTCTGAGCCTGTTAGATTGGACAATCTAGACAAGGTTAAGTTAAGCAAAATCCATCAAAGAGTCACTGAGTGCAATGGGAAGTGGCTCTGGGCATCTATGGTGACTGAAAGAGTTTTTTTGTTTGTTTGTTTCCAGCTTTTAGGTCCTGATGAGAACTCCACGAATGGAAGGGGTTTGAAACGCGTAGACCTGCTTATTTTCGGCCATAAGAATTGTGTACAAAGTTGAATTTGTATGACACAGTACATTTCTGTGATAACTCTTTTTCAATGGCATTTATTTGTACAACTCTAAAAGAGAAACCAATCTGTATTGGGTGAATGCTGGTGATGTGGTGAGTGAGTGAGAACAGAATATGAGTGTGTATGGAATGGAATGATGTGGGAGAAATGTCTGAGGAGTCTGAGAATATATTTTAACTAGAAGGTGTTGTTGAGGTGCAATGTGAAAAGATTTGACGAATTGCAGAATGTATATTTTGTAGATGTAAAAAAGAAATTGAAGTAAAGAAAAGGATTCATTTCTGACTGAAAAAGTGGTCTGTGGCACATGTTGTTAGATTTTCAATATGGCACGTCGAAAATGAATGAGCATGAATAAGGTATCAATACTGGCAATTGTATAGTTTTTTGTTGTCTTTATTTATGTAAGGCAAAGAAAATTGTACTCTATGTCCTCAGACTTTGTTAAAATAAGTGACAAAAATTCTTTGTCTATATCTGTGCTGACTACTGCCTTCGATCTACAGTGCGGACAGCAGGGTTCACAACTTGAATTCTACTTTGTATCTACACTATGGACAGCATTGAAGTTAGCCTTGATTTATGTAAGGCAGAGACTATTGTACTCTACGTCCTCAGACTTTGTTATAATAAGTGACAAAAATACTGCATCAATAATATCTGTGCTGAGTACTGCCTTTGATCTACAGTGCGGTCAGTAAAGTTTACAACTTGATACAAGTTGCGCATCAGCAATACAGACAACATTGAATTCAGTCTCAATTTATTTAAGGGAGAGAAAATTATACTCAGTCCTCAGATCTTAAAGTATGTGACAAAAATCATTCCTCTATGTTTGTGTTGACTACTGCCATATATCTACACTGCGGACAGCATGGTTCACATCTTGAATTCAGCTTTGGATCCACACTAGGGACAGCATTGAAGTTAGCCTTGATTTATGTAAGGCAGAAACAATTTTGTTCAAGGATGCGACAAAAAACATTCCTCAATGTCTGTACTGACTACTGCCTTTAAATGTACACTGCGATCAACTGAGCTTACTACTTGATACCAGTTGCGCATCAGCACTACAGACAACATTGAATTCAGTCTTGATTTATTTAAGGCAGAGACAATTGTACAGTGTCCTCAGATTCTGTTAAAGTATGTGACAAAAAAGCATTCCTCGATGTCTGTTTCAACTACTGCCTTCGATCTACACTGTGGACAGCATGGTTCACAGCTTGAATTCAGCTTTGCATCTACACTACGGACAGGAAATTCAACCTAGATGTATTTAAGGCAGAGACAATTGTACTGTGTGTATTTAGATTTTGTTAAAATAAGTAACAAAAATCATTTGTTGATATCTGTGCTGACTAATCCTTTCCATCTACAGTGTGGACAGCAGGGTTCACAACTTGAATTCAGCTTTGGATGTACACTACGGACAGCATGAAATTCAGCCTTGTTTTATTTAAGGCAGAGATAATTTTACTCTATGTCCTCAGATTTTGTAAAAGGATACAACAAAAAGAATTTCTTGATGTCTGTGCTGACTACTGCCTTCGATAAACAGTGAGAACAGCAGGGTTCACAACTTGAATTCAGCTTTGGATCTACACCATGGACAGCATTGAATTTAGCCTTAATTTATTTAAGGCAGAGACAATTGTACTCTATGTCCTCAGATTTTGTTAAACGATGCAACAAAAAACATTCCTCAATGTCTGTGCTGACTACTGCCTTCGATCTACTTTGTGAGGGCTCACGATTCAGGTGGAATGGCGATTGCACATGACGCATTCCAGTAGGCAAGAGACATTGTACCAGTGCGACCTGCCCAAACCACAAATTATCGTAGGGTGCACACATGCGGAGTTCTTCAGGTACCACTTACTAACTGCACCACAAGTCATCTCCTGTGGCCTTATTAAGGCAGAATTCACTAGGCAAAAAACATTGCTCCCAGTGCGGCCCTCCTGGACCACGCATAATCGCAGGCTACGTACAAGCTCAGCGCCAAAGATGCTACTAACTCAGTGCACCATGAATCATCGCAAAAAAGAGTGAACAGTTTTATGTCACAGTCAGGCATACTATCACTTTTAAATAGAATTCATGCAGAATTCAATCGACAAAAGACATTTCTCCAATTATTGTGCCTCCCCCGACCACGCATCGTCGCAGGGTACGTACACGCTAAGCGCCAAAGATATTACTAACTCAATGCACAATGCAGTTCACTAAATACTTTGTGCCTATTTAAATGGGAGACGGGATTGTCGACATTACAAAACTTAGAGGCATATTTACAAAGACGGCGTTAAAATTATCGCCGCTTTAACGGCAGCAAACTACAACTAAAATGGCGTTAATGGGCTTCAAAATCCTTTGTTATCTTACCGGAAGATTTTTTCAGCATTGCTGTTTGCTATGCAAGGGTGAGAGCCGAGGATCTCGCCCTGCCATAGCAACCTTAGGGGGCATATTATCAAGGAACGGTGTTAAAATTATCCCTGCGGTGATAATGGGCTTGATAATATGCCATAGAAAATTCTAATAGAAGCCCATGTTAACACCCGAACATGGGCTTTTATTGGAATTCTCAAGGGCATATTATCAAGCCCATTATCGCTGCGGTGATAATTTTAGCACCGTTCCTTGATAATATGCCCCTTGGTTTGCATTTTGAAAGAGAGAACACGAAAACCTACTCTCTCTTTTAAAATACAAAGCAGAATGCTTTTCCCCAAGGGGAGCTGCCTATTAGCAGGTCCCTATGTACAAAAGTAATGGCGGCATCAGAAGGATGCGGGGAGATGGCTAGGACCCATCTGGACCCCCATCAAATGTAATATTTTAGACCCCGAGATTTGGCACTCCCAAGTAGCTAATTTTTAAACACTCACAAGACCCTGCGCTTCTTTTTTATTTTTATGACCGCGGATCCATGCACCCAGCGCACATTTCTCTGTTTTTTCTTAAAAAAAAACAAAAGGCACAAAATGGCTGCCAACACTTCCTGGTTTCGAATTTTGACAACCAATTGACAGCCAATCAGCATTCAGCGCGTGATCGGGATGGTGCACTTATAATATACGCAAGGTGCGCGGATCCACTGAGGCCATAGATATACATGAACTTTTAATTTTAATTTTCTCAGGAACTACTGAATGGATTTACACCATTTAAGCAAAAGGCACGATGCTGAACCAAGAACTACCACTTTACCACATTTGGTGTTATTCCGTTTGGCCGTTCGGGCTGTAGCCACGATGAACGGCTCCTATGGAAAATTGCATGTGGAAAACACGTTTTGGGACCCCCATTTTTTCTCGGCCCCCGATTCAAATGCAATTTTTTTTACCCCGGGATTTCTCGTTCCCATGTAGCTATTTTTTTAACAACCACAGGAGACCGCGCTTTGTTTATCATTTTTTTAAGGCGGATCCATGAACCCAGCGCACATTTCTCTGTTTTTAAAAAAAAAACAAAAAAATGTTTTGGGGTCCTTGGAGGACCCCCCAAGCAGGTCGAGAGGGTCAAAATATTTCTTACCTACCCCCTTTATATGCTTTGAACACTTGTTCCACTAATTTCTAGATCCTCGCTTCTACCGAAGCACAAAATGGCTGCCAACACTTCCTGGTTTCGAATGTTGACAAACACAGGAACTACTGAACGGATTTACACCATATAAGCAAAAGGCACGAGTCTGAACCAAGGACTAAAACTTTGCCAAATTTGGTGTAATTCCGTTCAGCCGTTCGGGCTGTAGCCACGATGAACGGTACCTATGGAAAATTGCATGGGGAAAACATGTTTTAGGACCCCCCATTTTTTCTCAGCCCCCGCTTCACGAATCACCCCACGACTTTCAGAATAGGAGCAGACCGGAGTGCCCCACCAGTTTTGAAAATTTGGCGAAGATTCGTAAACCGACGCTAAAGTTAATCCGAATAGAATGTTGCGGATTTCCTATGGAAAATAGGTTCTAACTATAACTACCTACTAGCGACCGCCAATAGGTTATATATATATATATATATATATATATATATATATATATATATATATATATATATATATATATATACATATATATATATACACCACTCACTTCAGCTGCTGTGTTGAAAGTTTCAGGGTGCTTCGTTAAGTGGGGGACGAGAAAAAGTGGAGGGTCCTAAATCGCTTTTTCTCTGTGTTAATTTCTATAGGAAAATTTAGACACAGTTACAGCCCGAACTGCTAAACGGAATTACACCAAATTTGGCAAATGGTAGCTCTTGGACCAGAAAGCACTCTTTTTGTTAAACGGTGTAAATCCGATCTGTAGTTTCTGAGAAATTTAAAGATTTCTCACATATACAACTGTGGCCGTGGTGAATCTGCAAACACTCCTGATCTCTCACCTGAGATCTGATTGGAATATATATATATATATATTCACTTAAAAAAACAAAGGTTACAGCCACTCATGCACCCTCTCATTTACCATTTACAGCTAGACACACCTGTACACTCACCCATACAGTCACTCATTCAGCGTCTTACTCACCATTACACTCACACACGCGCTCACTTAACTATACAGATACTCACACAGCCATTGACTTACTCATATACCCACTCTACACACCCATTCGCTCACCCATGCAAAAACACACACACACTCACTCATGAATACAGTCTCTCACACACCCACTCACTAATCCATACAATCACTCCCATAGCCACTTATATTACTATATATGCTTCACCCCTTATCTGCCAGGCCTCCCCTGTGCCAAACCTTTTTTGGCTATTTGGGGTAGTTTTCACTTAGGCCCTGTTGGACCTGGGGTTACCAGTCCACATAGGATAGCATGACACCGAGTGTTATACTTGCATCACACCTCGTTCAGTAACTCAGTGCCCATCCACTAAAAAGAAGGACTCTACACCATGTTAGAAAAGTAGAAAATCTTTATATTCTCTTTTGGTTGCAAAAATCAATATCACGTTTATATTTGCGTCAGTACAGTTGTATTACTTGCTTTTGGTTCTCTGATCACCCTTACTTGGTCAACACATTTTTGTTTAGCAGTTTAGCAGATTAATGGTGTAGTTAAACTCAATTTACTATTCCCCCTCTCTTTATCTGTAAGAGGATTGGACCCTAGGCAACTCTGTTGTACTCTGTCACCCTGTCTAGGTCTCTAACTTAACATGTATGAGTTCTACACACTCTATTATGGGTCAATACAAATTACCAGGCAAGAATGTAATTAAATTGCTTTAGAAAACATTTCACAAATTATCAGGCAAGAATGTCATTAAATTGCTCTAGAAAACATTTCATCCAGGACTTTAATTCCAGCAGACAGTTATTCTTAGTCTCTCAAACCAGCCCTGATGTATTCAGCAGTTCCCACTCGTTAGACGTTCTCCTGCTGTTTGACTTTCCTCCTCTAAAGAACTGTGGGGAGAAGGAGTATGGTTACAAATGCCTTCCCCCTGTCTTTGTTCCCCTCCTCAGTGTCTCTCAGCAGAACCTTAACAACTCCGTGGGCAGCAGAGAGGCCCTCTCAGCACCTGGGGCTCCCACCCACACTTTCTCAGTCTTAACAGGTTCTGCCGGATATCTTCCTGCTCACTCACTCCACTCGTGCCTCTGTGGCGTTAATCTGTCCCCAACCCTCACGCTGCAGGAATCCAGCAGCTGACCGGGCCGGGCTTACACAGCGGTTCTCACAGTACTCCTCTCGGCCTGGTGTCCCGCCCTCCTCTCGCTCGTCAGCGAGGGTGGGTGCAACACGGTCCGGCCTCCTCTGCTTCCTGCCCCCTTCTTCCGGCGCACGCTGGGCGGCAGTGTTCACAATCTCCCGCAATGCAATCCCCGGGGAACTGCCGCTCCGCTCACCAGAACCGGGCCCCCTCGCCTTTCCCTAGATCTCCTCAGCGGGGCCCGAGGATGCTGTCAAACCACACCGGAGACACAGCTTGACAGCGGGAACTTCAGCGGACCAGCCGCCCTTAGGTAGGATTACGTTTACTCCGCGTTTGGACACGAAGAGTTCTGGGGGTAGTGGCGGTGTCTACCTAACTTCCCTTTTTCCTTATTCTGGACAATGACAGCAAGTCAATTTAGATTATGGCTTCAGGGGGGGAAACCGGTCAGTCTTAAGACCCTATAACTCCGAGCAGTAGTCAAATGACGGTGAGCTCGGGCGGGATTGTAAAAACTTGGTCCCCCAACAGTCCGGCTGCTTTCCACCCTCCTTTTCTCTCCGATCAGAGATCCCTCACCGGCTAGGTGCGTGACAGAGTTTCTCTCAGCAGTTCAATGGAGAACAATATTCCCAACAGGTTGGAGGGGTTCAGGGCTCGGTCAGCTAGTAGGGGGCAGCGTCAGATGAAAAGGTCAGAGAGTCCAGTACTAGACAACTTCCCTTCGCAGTGCACCTCCCTCCCCACAGGCAGCCTCAACTCCTGACCTCTCGCTCTGGTCACTCTACAAAATGGCCGCCCTGACACTGGCCTTTTATAGACTGCCTTTGCCTACCAGAACCAGCTGGAAGGTTCTAGAACCTTGCCCATACACTCCTATGGCGCCAGTTTCTGAGGTAAAAATATGTGACAGTTATAAGCCACCATTTTGTGTGGACAGCTAGGCCTAAAAAAAAATTAGAGGGCAAGGTAGCACCTAACCCCAAAGACCACACCAAAAATTCCAGTGGACATAAAAATAGAAAACTTAGGAGGCAAAAAGGGAACAAAATAAATAAATAATAGGAGGGACCACCCAAAGGGCTGACAGGTCTAACACGCGCCCCCCCCAACTGAAAGTGGGGAGAGCTACCCAACCCTTTGGGAGTTCTTATCACTAAGGCGGAAATACCTAGAGAGACCGTCTGCATTGGCGTGGTCCACTCCAGGCCGATGTTCCACCCAGAAGTCCATTCCCTGTAGGGAGATAGACCATCACAACAGCTTGGGATTTTCTCCTTTCATTTGCATTAGCCAACGAAGGGGTCGGTGGTCGGTCTGCACCAGGAAGTGCGAGCCAAACAGTTATGGCCGCAGCTTCTTCAGAGCCCATACCACAGCAAAAGCTTCCTGCTCAATTGCGCTCCACCTCTGCTCCCGGGGAAGAAGTCTCCTGGACAGGAAGACAACAGGTTGATCCAGACCCTCTTCATTGAGTTGCGATAACACCGCCCCAATGCCATGTTCTGACGCATCTGTTTGGACAATGAATTCCTTGGAAAAATCAGGGGCCCTGAGGACTGGAGCAGCACACATTGCTTGTTTTAAGGTGTCAAAGGCTTGCTGACAAGCCTCTGTCCAGACTACTCATCGGGGTTGCTTCTTGTTAGTGAGTTCAGTAAAGGGTGCCACAATGGTGCATACCCTTTCGCAAAGCGACGGTAGTAACCAGTGAAGCCCAGGAAAGCTCGGACCTCGGTTTGGGTCTTGGGGGGCTCCCAGGCCATGATAGCCTCAATCTTCGCCTGGAGGGGCTGCACCGTTCCCCTGCCCACCAAGTGGCCTAAGTACACCACCGACCCCTGCCCGATCTGACATTTGCTGGCCTTGATTGTCAAGCCAGCCTGTTTCAGGGCCTAGAGAACAGCTTGTAAATGACACAAGTGGTCCTCCCAGCTGCTGCTGAAGACGGCAATGTCATCCAGATAAGCAGCGGAGAAGGCCTCCATCCCAGAGAGGACCTCGTTCACCAGCCGCTGAAATGTGGCAGGGGCGTTCTTGAGCCCAAAGGGCATCACATAGAACTGGTAATGGCCCTCAGGCGTGGAGAAGGCTGACCTCTCCCTTGCTCCATCTGTTAGGGAGATCTGCCAGTACCCTGAGGTGAGGTCAAAGGTACTCAAATATTGGGCAGCTCCCAGCCGGTCAATGAGTTCATCCGCCCTCGGGATCGGATGTGCATCAGTTTTTGTTACTGAATTCAGTCCCCGGTAATCCACACAAAACCTTAGTTCTGGAGTGGTGCCCGGTGGGGCAGCTTTTGGTACCAGAACCACCGGACTGGACCAGGGGCTACTTGAAGGTTCAATCACTCCTAGCTCCAGCATCTTAGTGACTTCACTGTGGATGCTGGCCTTCACCTTATCTAACAGCCAGTAGGTCTTAGACTTCACAGGTGGGCTGTCTCCTGTGTCCACATCATGGGTACACAGGTGGGTCCTTCCCGGGATAAGGGAGAACAGTGAGGAATATTGCTCCAGGACCTGGCGGCAGTCCCTCCGCTGTTCAGGAGTCAGGGATGGTGAGAGACTCACTCCCTCCACCGACCCATCCTTTTCCTGAGACGAAAAAAGATCAAGGAGAGGTTCGCTTTCCTCTTCCTCTGCTCCATCAGTCACCATCATCGAGATGACCTTGGGCCTCTCATGGTGGGGTTTGAGACGATTGGCATGGAGCACCCAATGGGGCTGCCGGGGGGTCTTAAGATCCACTAGATAAGTGGCCTTACCCTTTTTCTCAATCACCTCAAAGGGGCCTGTCCAGCGATCCTGGAGGGCACTGAGCTCTCCATGTTCCATCACCCACACTTTTTGGCCAGGCTCCAATTCTACAGGGTGAGCATTGTGGTCATACCACTCCTTCATCACTGCTTGGATGGCTTCCAAGTTGTCAGAAGCTTGCTTCCACAACTTAGCCATTTGGCTCCGGAAGGCCAGCATATAGCTCACCACATCCTGGGGAAGCTTCCTGGGAGTCTTTTCCCATCCGTCCTTCACCAGGCTGAGAGGTCCACGCACAGGGTGCTCATACAGAAGTTCGAAGGGGCTAAAGCCCACTCCTTTCTGTGGCACTTCCCTGTAGGAAAACAACAGACAGGGTAGGAGGACGTCCCATTTCCTCCGCAGGCTCTCAGGCAGACTTCTGATCATGCCTATCAAGGTTTTGTTGAACATTTCCACTAGACCATTGGTCTGTGGGTGGTAAGGAGTGGTGAACCGGTAGGTAACCCCACACTCCTTCCACATAGCCCGCATGTAAGCTGACATGAAGTTGGTCCCCCTGTCGGACACAACTTCCTTGGGGAAACCCACTCGGGTAAAGATCCCCATCAGGGCCCTAGCCACTGCAGGTGCAGTAATGGTCCTCAGAGGAATTGCCTCTGGGTACCGTGTGGCGTGATCCACCAGAACCATGATAAACCTGTGACCAGCTAAAGTTGGTGGATCCAATGGCCCCACAATGTCGATGCCCACCCTTTCAAAGGGGGTGCTAACGACAAGAAATGGTTCCAGGGGAGCTTTCAGCTTTACCCCTGTTTTCCCACTGGCTTGGCAAGACACACATGTCCGGCAGGAAGTGTTGGATGCCACCTTCATCTGAGGCCAATAAAAGTGGGGAACAAGCCGGGCAAAGGTCTTGTCCTGACCCAAGTGTCCTGCCAAGGGTATCTCATGAGCCAGTTCTAAAAAAAAGGCTTGGTAACGTTGAGGGACAACCAAGGCCCGTGACGAACCGGGCACTGGTGCCTTGGGTTCACTGTAGAGGAGTCCATTCTCCCAGTAAGTATGGTAGTTCCCAGCAACGTTACCTGCTGCCTGGGCTTCGGCCTGTTGCCTCAGTCCCTCAAGGGTAGGGCACTCCATCTGGCCCTTACAAAACTCCTCCCTGGTAGGCCCCCCTCCACATGCCATTTGGCAGGGATTGGTAGGTTCTCCAGTGAAACAACATCCCCCTCCGTGGACTCCAGGTCCATCACCTCAGGTGGCCTATCCATCTCACGAGGCTTGGATGTCGAGGCAGGCTTCTCCTGTCCCCGGTTCTTTCCCTTTCTGGCAGCTGGCTGTGCCTTTGTTCCAGGCTCCAGCCCTGGCGAACTCCCCCTCCGGGTAGTCGCGACCTTGTGCTGGCACAGGCCCAGTCAGGTATACCCAGCATCTCAGAATGAGTCCGGTATTCCACCTCCTTCCAAGCATTGTGCTCCATATCATTCCCCAACAGACAATCAACTGGCACGGCAGGGCTTACGGCAACTCGAAGTAGACCTGCAACCCCTTCCCACTCAAATGGAACCTCGGCCACCGGGTAGTGACCCATTCAGCCGTCAGCCATCGCGGCGGGGTGGAGTACATGTGGAATCACCTGCTCTGGAGACACCAGATGACTCCTTACCATAGTCATACTGGCTCCTGTGTCTCTCAGAGCTTCCCCTTTTTGGCCATTGATGGTGACCCACTGCCCATACTTAGTAGTATTTGAGGGCACCTGGATCTTAGGAACCATCTCCCGATCTCCCAGGGACACTAAAGTGACTCCCGCCCACTCCCCCCCTTTTCTAAGAGCAACTCCTCCCCGAGCACTACACTAGCTACTCCCGGGGCTTTTCCTTCAGTGGGAGGGGGTGGTTTCTTTGTGCACTTGACATCACCTTTATAGTGCCCAACCCCACCACACTCATAGCAGCGGACAACCCTTGGCTGCTGACTATGGTCAGGATGAGGGCTTCTTGGCGGATTAGCCTTGGGAATGAATACTGTTCCCTTTCCCTGGAAACTGTTTTGGGGGCCTCTTGCGAACTCCCTCTTTTTATCTCCCCCCTCTTTCTTCTGGGGAGCGCCCTGTCCGGTCCTTTGGGAATCCCCTCCAGTCCCCTTTGAGGACACCCGGGTACTAGCCCAGATGTCCGCCTCCTCAGCAAGCTTCCGGGGGCTGGTCAGCTTGCTGTCCACCAGGTGTTGTCGCAGCTCGGGAAAATATTTCTCGAGTAAGTGCTCCTTGAGGCTAAGTTCATACAACCCCTCGTAGTCCCCCACTTCGCTGCCTTGCACCCAACCCTCAAGGGCCTTCTTTGCATAGTCTAGGAAATCCACCCAATTCTGTGTGGCTAGTTTGTGACTGCTCCTAAACTTCTGGCGGTACTTTTCGGGAGTCAGCCCAAACTTTTTTATCAGTGCCACTTTCATGGTGGGGTAGTGGGTCTGCTCCCCCTGCTCTAGGGCCAAAAGTGTATCCCTTCCTGCAGGAGGCATGTACTTGTACAAGCCACCCCCCCAGTGTTTTTCCAATATCCCATGGGCTCTTAGGGAGACCTCATAGGCAGCCAACCATTTCGCAATGTCATCCCCTGCGCTGTAGCTGGCGACTACGTCCTTTGGCAAATAGGGTCTAGGTTCCCTGGTAGTGTCTTTGGATTCGCTGCCACCAACAGGAGTACTGGGAGTCCGTATTTGTAGGGCCTTGAGATCTAGCTCTCTGAGACTTAATTCATGAGCCAACCTCTTTTCCTCCCTCTCCTTCTCTAACCCAGCCAACTCCTATTTTAACTGCCTTTCTTCTCTCCGGTCCGGTAGTTCAGCTTCAGTCAAACTCCTCACAGAGACTCTGCTGCCCTCCCTTGAGAGTGTTCTAGGACCTGTAAGTAGGTTCCCTCCCTCAGGTTGGTACAGACCATCCACCCCGATGACAGTGTCCCGGTCCACCTCTTCCTCCTCCGTCTTCCCCTCTGGGTGAGCTTCCACCCATGCCCTCAAGCTAGTGTGAAGTTCACACTTTTTCGCACCACGCTTGAAAAACACCCCCTTTTTCTGGCAAAAATCTCTGAGTTGGGCCGCAGTATAGGTCTTCAACTCCTCCAAATCAAATTCCATTTTGCCACCAGGGTCTCGGACAGCCACTTAGAAGAAGACAAGGAAGGGCGTAAAGTAAGGGTTACCTCTACCCACCACCAGGAAAGAATTTTTGGAAAAGCAAAACTTTTAATCAGGGAGTCCGCTAGGAGAAACCTCTGTAGCAGGGTTTCCGTTCTCCCACAGAACTGTGCATAGAGATCTAGAACCTTAGTGAGTTAGGATGATCCAAAAACTCATCTCAGTGTCAGAAATCTCGTTACCTAGCTAGCTACAGTGTCTCATGGATCATTATGGAATGATACATGTATTAGACAAACCAGAACATGATCTTTAGAATACCTCAGGAGTCGTGGAACACATGAACACTCTTTCGTTATATAATCATTTCAAACCAAAACCGAGAGTCAAAGAACACAAATGCAAGTTTGAAATATTTATTATTCAATGCAAAGTTCTCAAACGCAGTATCTTGTATAATACCAAAATGCAGATTATAAAAATCAGAGTCAGCAGCATAGTCACTAATCCATAGTAAGCAAAAGGTGCTAGCATGTTATGATGCAATTTCTATAGAAATCTATATCACCTATATTTCGCGCACCCTATCTAGTATATTATATTATATCTAAGAAGGTCTCATTCGGGCTTTAGCAGGGCGACCCCATACCTCTCAATGTCAGTAGGAGCAGTTCACATCAACCGCTACCAGCTCTCTTCATGCGCAGCACCAAGTGTCTGCGTTCATTCCGTGTAACTCTATCTTAAACCCGCGTAGAGCCCAAAATGTTGGCATCAACATTATTTGTGTTATGTCTAATGTCTAATGTGGTGCGAGGATCAGACTTCCCAGCAACCTTGTGTTAGGTTAATCTTAGAGTGTGCAGCTCTCAGTGTGCAGACAGTTGTACCAAGTGTACAAGGCAAAGCTGATAGCATAGGAATAACATATTATTCTCAAATAAAACACCTCACCACTTCTAGGCTGAAAGCTACAACAACAAGTACGTGTCGTGTGCAAAACTGAAGCCTGAAGGCAAAACGGCTGTTTAAACATGTAATACACTCATGCTAACTTAACGCAATATATGTAATGAAGTATCCATATGACACCTCCAGGTGTAGGTCTGTGGAGCACACTAGGCTACTGCCAAGTGGATGCAAGAATAAGCTCTAATCCCACCGCTGAACACCAATTATGTTGGACCTGGGGTTACCAGTCCACATAGGATAGCATGACACCGAGTAGGTAAGACTAAACTCAGAGGCACATTGTGTTATACTTGCATTACACCTCGTTCAGTAACTCAGCGCCCATCCACTAAAAAGGACTCTACACCATGTTAGAAAAGTAGAAAATCTTTATATTCTCTTTTGGTTGCAAAAATCAATATCACGTTTATATTTGTGTCAGTACAGTTGTATTACTTGCTTTTGGTTCTCTGATCACCCTTACTTGGTCAACACATTTTGTTTAGCAGATTAATGGTGTAGTTAAACTCACTTTACTATTCCCCCTCTCTTTATCCGTAATCTATTATGGGTCAATACAAATTATCAGGCAAGAATGTAATTAAATTGCTCTAGAAAACATTTCACAAATTATCAGGCAAGAATGTCATTAAATTGCTCTAGAAAACATTTCATCCAGGACTTTTATTCCAGCAGAAGGTTATTCTTAGTCTCTCAACCCAGCCCTCATGTATTCCGCAGTTCCCACTCATTAGCCGTTCTCCTGCCGTTTGACTTTCCTCCTCTAAAGAACTGTGGGGAGAAGGAGTATGGTTACAAATTCCTTCCCCCTGTCTTTGTTCCACTCCTCTGTGTCTCTCAGCAGAACCTTAACAACTCTGTGGACGGCAGAGAGGCCCTCTCAGTACCTGGGGCTCACACCCACACTTTCTCAGTCTTACCAGGTTCTGCCGGATATCTTCCTGCTCACTCGCTCCACTCGCGCCTCTGTGGCATTAGTCTGTCCCCAGCCCTCACTCTGCAGGAATCCAGCAACTGACCGGGCCGGGCTTACACAGCGGTTCTCACAGTACTCCTCTCGGCCTGGTGTCCCGCCCTCCTCTTGCTCGTCAGAGAGGGTGGGTGCAACATGGGCCGGCCTACTCTGCTTCCCACCCACTTCTCCCGGCGCACGCTGGGCGGCAGTGTTCATAATCTCCCGCGATGCAATCCCCGGGGAACTGCCGCTCCGCTCACCAGAACCGGGCCCCCTCGCCTTTCCCTAGATCTCCTCAGCGGGGCCCGAGGACGCTGTCAAACCACACCAGAGACACAGCTCGGCAGCGGGGACTTCAGCGGACCAGCCGCCCTTAGAAAGGATTACGTTTACTCCGCGTTTGGACACGAAGAGTTCTGGGGCAGTGGCGGTGTCTACCTAACTTCCCCTTTTCCTTATTTTGTACAATGACAGCAAGTCAATTTATATTATGGCTGCAGGGGGGGCGGAACCTGTCAGTCTTAAGACCCTATAACTCCGAGCAGTAGTCAAATGACGGTGAGCTCGGGCGGGATTGTAAAAACTTGGTCCCCCAACAGTACGGCTGCTTTCCACCCTCCTTTTCTCTCCGATCAGAGATCCCTCACCGGCTAGGTGCGTGACAGGGTTTCTCTCAGCAGTTCAATGGAGAACAATATTCCCAACAGGTTGGAGGGGTTCAGGGCTCGGTCAGCTAGTAGGGGGCAGCGTCAGATGAAAAGGTCAGAGAGTCCAGTACTAGACAACTCCCCCTTCGCAGTGCACCTCCCTCCCCACAGGCAGCCTCAACTCCTGACCTCTCTCTCTGGTCACTCTACAAAATGGCCGCCCTGACACTGGCCTTTTATAGACGGGCCTTTGCCTACCAGAACCAGCTGGAAGGTTCTAGAACCTCTCCCATACACTCCTATGGCGCCAGTTTCTGAGGTAAAAATATGTGACAGTTATAAGCCACCATTTTGTGTGGACAGCTAGGCCTAAAAATTTTTTTTAGGACAAGGTAGCACCTAACCCCAAAGACCACACCAAAAATTCCAGTGGACATAAAAATAGAAAACTTAGGAGGCAAAAAGGGAACAAAATAAATAAATAATAGGAGGGACCACCCAAAGGGCTGACAGGCCCCCACAACGTTTCATCTAAATAAGGTATCCACGCTAAATTTGTGTCCTTTTTTCCAACATCTTGAGGATTCCCAAGGTACCCAGAGTTTATGTATTCCCCTGAATACATAGCCTATTTTTCCTATTTTTTGTGCTTTTAACTTCCTTCCAGTTAGTGGTAGAAATGGGTGTGCAACCAATAATGGAACCTGGACAGCTATACATTTCTGAAACGTAGATAATATTCTGAATTCAGCAAGGGGTATTTTGTATAGGTCCTTAAATGTTTTACTATTGAAAGTAACAGTTGAAATAAATATTCAAATTGAGTTGAAAACCATCAACCATTGGTGCCTACATTTTCACCTGTAACTTCTTCTAACTATGGCATTTTTTTAAAGCAATATACAGTTACCTCTCCTTGACCATTTCTGATTGTGGGGATTTCTAGGGCTTGCAGGTTCACCAAGAACCTGAGGTTCCCAGGGCCAATAACTGAGCTGCACCTTGCAATGGTTTTTCATTCTGTACCAGGTTTCCAGCAATTCATTTGGTAAAATATAAAGAGTGAACAATAGATATCAAGGAAACCTATGTATTTCTGAAATGGGAACACAATATGGAGTGGTTATTTGCACATCTCTGAATATTTGGGTACCCATACTTGCATGTGCATTAGTGGTCCTTTTTCAAAATGAGTTATTTTTCACACACCTTGTCCTACATTGCGAAGGCAGATAGGCATACAAAAACAAATTGTAATATAATGTGTTCTACTATTCTGTGTTTCCCTAAGTCTCTCGATAAAAATGGTACCTCACTTGTGTGGGTAGGCTTAGCTCCTGCGACAGGAAATGGCTCAAAACACAACATGGACACATCACATTTTTCCACTGAAAACTGACCCTTTTATTACAATATGTCTAGATGCTAGATGTGGATTTTGGGCCGTAGCTCAGCCGGCACCTTGGGAAACCTATCAAACTTGTATGTTATTTTAAGCTAGAAACCTGGGGGAATCCAGAATTGGGTGACTTGTGTGGCTCTTAAAAGGTTCTGTTAAGCATTATCCTTTGCAAACCTTAAAATGTGTCTATTAAAACACATTTTCCTCACACTTCTGTGACGGAGAGCTCTGGAACCTATGGGGAGCCACAAACTTCCACTCACCCAGCATTTCCCAAAGTCTCTTAATAAAAATGGTACTTCACTTGTGCGGGTAGGCCTCGTGCCCATGACAGAGCACAGCCGAAAACGTAACGTGTACACATCACATTTTACCACTGAAATGTAATCCTTTGTTTGCAATGTGCCTAACTGTGGATTTTGGCCCTAGCTCAGCTGGTATCTAGGGAAACCTAGTGAGCCTGTACATTTTTTTAAACTAAGCACCCAGGTAAATCAAGGATGGGGTGACCTGTGTGGCTCTTAACAGGTCTGTTATCCAGAACCTCTTGTAAACCTCAAAATTTGTTTAAAAAACATTTTTCTCACATTTCTGTGATGGAAAGTTCTAAAATCTGCGAGGAGTCACAAACTTCCACCCACTCAGCATTCCCATAAGTCTTCTGATAACAATGGTACCTCACTTGTGTGGATAGGCCTGGTGCCCGCAACAGGAAATGGCCCAAAACATACTGTGGAGACATCGAAATTATCGATCACAAAACAACCTAATTTTGCAAGCAAAAGCCTGCGTAATTGGCCCTAGGCTCGACAGCCATCAAGGGAAACCTACCAAGATTAGACATTTCTGAAAACTAGACACCTGGGAGAGTCCAGGGAGGTGTGGCTTGTGTGGATCCCTTGAATTTTTCTTACCAAGAATCCCATGCAAACCTCAGATTTTGCTTTAAAAAAATCACATATTCCTCATATTTCTGTGAGGGAAAGTTGTGGGATCACCAAGCCAACACAAATTTCCTACCACTCCGCATTCCTCCAGGTCTCCCAATAAAAATGGTACCTCACTGGTGTGGGTCCAGTGCTTCGGACTGCAGGTTCGACTAAAGGTCCTAAAGGAATTAATATGGGAAACACACTTTTTTTGACTCCTCTTTGTCTCGGCTCCTACTTCACAGATTGCCCCAAAGTCAAAAAACACTTCTCCTATAGAAACATGGTCCTAACTATAACTGCCTACTGATAACCGCAAGTAGGTAATTAGTAGGTTTTTACATAAATGTTCCTTTCAAAGAAAATGTTAAATGAACAGTTTTAGTAATATATATTGTTAAAAAATATGAATTAGAACTGTTAATTATATTATTTTTTAAAGTACTATTCAATCTATATTTTACAAATATTTGTGTATAGATTCAGCATATTTTTCTACATTTTAAACATTTTTACATTATTTTTCATCATATATATCTTATACTTTTAATATGTTTTTAAGTACTCATTGACTTTTTATTGCAATATAGTCTTTTTTCTTTTCATGTAATGCCATTTTTATTTACCCATACCTGTATTATTTTACTCTATCGACATAATGTTAGTTGATTGTTGATTGTGGTTCTTTTCAGTTGTGGTTCCCTGATGCTGGTGGAAAAAGGTATGTAGGTATGGTTGGTTAGTGTAGAACAGTGTACTGGTTTTAGTGGTTGTGTAGTTTTGTTTTAGGCTGTCTTTCATTGTTACATAGTAGAGTGAAGTAGGCTTAAGTGTAGTATGTTTAGTGTAATTAATTTTGCCAGTTATTTTTAATATATGAGTACTGTCTGAAAATAAATGTTATATTTTTTGTAATGTATTTAGGGTGCATGTTATATGAGAGTGGATATTATGGGCCCGATTCACAAAGGTAAACTTAGATGATTGGTCTAAACTTAGACTGAACGTCTAAGTTTACAACTTTTCGAATTCAAAAAGGGCATTTACACAAATTATCTTTATGTCTGCACTCGGGGGGAGATCCGGCCCGAGGGCGGATGCAAAGATAGTTACCATAAAGGACTGTTGTGAATTCCCAAAGTCGTAAACGAAGTCATATGGTCTACGTTTAGACCACACGTCTACGTTTACCACTGTGAATCCGGCCCATAGTGTTTTTACAGTGATTTTGGTGAAAGTGGCAGGCGTTTCTTTTTTTTGTATGTGGTTTTTAAAAGGAAATTATCTTGATTATATTTTAACAAAGATTCTTTTTTAATTTCACATTATTTTCAAGTTTCAAGGCATATTTTTTAAATTCATTTTTCGTGTTTCAATGATTTCTTTGGACTGTTAAATAATTGTGAAGATATATTTTTTGGTTATTTCATGTTAACATTTACTTTTGGTTAATGTTTATCTATTTTAAGGATTTGTTTTTTCACAAAACAGTTGTTAATTTGGATTCTTTTAATTTTGTGGTTTTATGATATGTAATTATTTATTCGTTTTATATTTAAAAAAAAATGTAAGCAGTCTAATTAGATGTTGTGTAAATTATATTCCTAATTTGGACTGTTTAATAAATATAATTTAAGTAACATTTCAAAAAATAAATAGGTTAGTGTGTTTGTTGGTTACTGTAGGATCTTAGTGTAAGTTGGATTTTTAGGTGGTTTATAGTATTGTTTTTGCTGCGCGTTCTATGTAGTGGTGTCCTTTGTTATTTTAAATAGTTTTACCACTATCAGTACTCAAAGAATTGTTATTCTTACCTTTTGATTATTAGGTGACAGGTGTGCTACCAATATCTTTATCTGAACCTTTGCAAACATTTAGTGTACGTGATATCTGCATGTGTTTGTCTTAAGTTGTATATTGAATTGTTTCCTATGATTTGCATAATATACTCCGATTACGTCTTGCTACACAATTATATTGTCTATAATTCATTGTTGCTAATAGTTGTATTCGGTTGACACGAACTTTTATCATTGGGTGTTGAGTGAGCTTCAAGGATTTGAAACAATTAAGCGTATGTCCAGTGTTTGATAGGATATATGAGAACCAAGGGATTTAGAGCCCAAGATCACAAGACAAGCAATCTTAGATGATTTCCCCGTTAAAATCCGCTTACGGATTGCCACTGATAGAGCATTATAATTATAATAGGGCAAGGTTGCTTGAATGCTCTACACAATCAAGCTCCAGCTCCTTGAGAAAAGCAAAAGCGGGAGAGCAGGCAGGCAGATCCAAAAGGTGTCTGCATACTCGGTTCTCTACCAATTGCAGTGCTCTTACATCCTTGTAACTCCACACCCCAGAGACATATCTTTTAAAACAGGTAGACCGTTCCTAATAGGGGGCCATTCGGTTTACTATTGATAGAGGAGGCCAGGAAAAAGAAACCCAACAGAATTGGAAAACCTCAGTGTCCGCTTAGACAGGCATGGTCCCCAACTACCTTTAGAATTGAATGTAATGTCTAAGTAGGGGCATTCATGCGTAATGTGTCTTCCCTGTAGGGCCATACAGTGACACTTGAGGTTCTTGGAATCACAGGCCATAACAAAGGTCTTGGATAGATTGGTTTTGAGATTTAATTTAGACATATAATCAGCAAAGGCATCCAACTAAATGTTTTGCCCATTAGGGTTTCTTGCCATTAAAACAGCATTGTTTTAACCCTTCAGATATCTCTGCCCAGCTGAATCAAAGTGGCTTCTACCCCTTTAATGTATAATAAGACAAGTATGGGGTTAGCATGCAACCCTGTGCATTCATCATTGAGGCCATATCTAACAAAGGCTTCCAAAATCTGAATGAAGAGCACTTAAAAAAGTAACAATTCCTTGATCATCCCCTATTCCCTCTAAGATTTCTCAAATCCTGGATTTAAACACACAATCAAAGGCGCAGGAGAGGTTCATGAAGGCCAGGTAGATGGAGCCAATGGTGTATGTACCGATCGGTAGATGGAGATTAAGACACTGCTCCTCGTGTCACAGCTCTCACAGAATCTATACTGCACCCCTGAGAGGATTTGATTTTCGTTCATCCATGAAATCAAGCGACCACCATCCCCATGACCTTCACAACCTAGTCGAGTAATGAAATTGGAGTAAAAATGGTGCAGTGCCAGGACTGCGAGAACACACAAGCACACGTGGCATTAATGTTGTTGGTAAGTAAAGGAGCCCACAGATCTGGGTTAGCAATGTAAAGGGCCATGAGGATGCCATCTAGCCCAGTGCTTTGTTGGAAGTGCTAGCAGAAATGGCCTCAAGTACCTCCAGTAAAGGAAAGCTATGTATCTGTGATAGAGGGGGGTATGGAGGTCGGTTGATATAGTGAAAATTATAGTAGGCTAAATGATCTACCCACTGGCCTGGACTAATATCTGTACGCAGACAACGCTTGTTACCATTCTGCAAATTATTGTTGTTGGCAATCCGCCAGCCCATTTCAGAGTTTCTACTTTTACATGCAGAATCCAGGTAATGCCAAGCATCGGCCTGAACTTCCAACTTCCTCTCACACTGGGCTCGCTAATAAATCCTGCGACAATCTGCAACCAGGCGCATGTTTTCGGTAGTAAAAATAAGAGCCTCCCTGAGTCATTTATTGGCTAACCTGCAGAATCCCTCAAACCGAGAGGGGTGTGTAGCAGGCTTGGTCCTAAATGTCTTAGTAAATCCTTCCTAACCTCAGAACTCAATCTGACATAATCCTGTATGCCTTTCCGGCACTTCAGAACACACAAAAGACAGCTGAGAATCCAAACCAAATGTTCTGAGCACAGTTTCTTCCTAATCTGGGTCATGTTAACTGAGCGCCAAACTGCTCTTCTCCCCTGATCATATGATGGATGTGTAGGTCTCAGACAAACCCTAGGTTTATCTTGGCTGTTCCCTAGCCCCTCTAGGGAGATGACCAAAGCATTATGGTCAGTAAAAACAGAATATTCCACAGACCCATCAGTAAACATGTTAATAAGTGATCTCGAAATAAAGATGCAATTAATAGTAGTGACGTGCTCCCGCCCATGTAAGTAACAGCTGTGGAGTGGGAGAAACCCACCACCATCACCATAGCATTACAAAGGTCAAGAGCAAGGTCAAGAGCCACCAGATGAGAATAAAACTCATGTCTCCCTCGATCTTGACCTTGGGTTACCCCTTCGACCCAAAGGGGCTGGAACAGATGAAACTGATTATCCAAGGGGGAATTCTCCAATTTGGTATTGAAATCTCCAGCTAAAATTAAGTTGCGCCCCAAGCCCGCCTCTACTTGGTTGCTAATAAGTTCAGTAATGAAAACAAACAATATAGCGTAGTTAGGGTTGCTTGTATGATTGAAATCATCATTATGAAAGTCAATAATAAAAACACTAACATTGTTTTTGATAGAGTCTAGACGCTTTACTAATGGGCTGAGACAGTTCTCAACATTCTGTTTAAACTGCTCGCACAAGTCATTAATTAAGGTGTTTCTAAAAATGTCCATATAGTCCTAGGAGCTAGTCAGAGATGGAGCAGGAGGTGGCACAGTCAGGTTCCTCGTTCCAGAGCAGATAATATCCTAGGTTTTGTCGACTATCCCCTGTCTGAGGCGTTTCGCAGCGGAAACCGGTGTTGGGGCTGACAAGGCAGGATCAATAGCATGTTTGGGTACCAATTAGATTTAAAATAAGCATTGTCTGCTGCATGGCTTGCTTCAGCGCTGCTGGGGTCCTGCCCAGTGGGATGTCAGAAAGGCCCCTATTGTCCATAGTGAGCCAGCTAGATTTCGTTATCGATAACCGCCACAGCCCACACAGAAAAGCTATACAATGTAGTGTTATTTCGAGACAGAAGTAATGAAAAGGACAGTAAGCCAATATATCCAAAGGTAAAAATCCCAAGCACATCAGGTAAGGGACACATTTGTCACAGTCACAAAATCACAGACCAAACAAGGAACAGTCACTGAAGATGGGGTCCACAATGCGGAACAGCCACGAGGGTAGCCCGGCCTGGCCTCTTCTGGGCTTGGACGGGCGCAGACAGGCCCACTTTTGGCCCGATCTCCATTCAGGTGTGCGCGCATCCTGCATAGTGGGAGACTGGCGAGCACTAAGTAGCGCGGTGAGGATGCGGCCCCTTCTCCTCCAGCAGAGAGGTCTCCTGGGACTTGCAGTCTCATGATGGCAGCAGTTTTGGCGTCTCACGCAGTGGGAGACTGAGGAGTGCTAAGAAGCGCGGTGAGGATGCGGTCCCTCCTTCATCAGAGAGGTCTCCTGGGACTTACAATCCAGTGGCGACAGCAGTTTTTGCGTCCCGCACAGCCAGGGGCTGACAAGTGCTAAGTAGTTCGGTGAGAATGCAACCCCTCCTCCTTCAGCAGACAGGCCTTCTGGGACTTGCAGTCCTGTGATAGCATCACTTTTGGCATCCCTCCTACATGGTGAATGGGCGTGTGCCCTGCCCCATGTGCCCAACTGCATGTAAAACTGTTATTCTAAGTTTTGTTTTGCCTTTTGCATCACACTATTCTAGCGTGTGCATAGAGGCCTAGACTTGTCTTTGACAATGCATGCTCCAAAACCTATCCTTTGACCCATTTGTGTTTCATCAAGCGTGACCTAATTCTAGGCATCACGTAAGGTTGAAGACGTTTCTAGATAGGGTTTCCTCTTTTGTTTGTCTCTGATTAGGGCTTCAGGAAAGTGTTGGTAGCTATATGCAAAGAGCTCACACTTCATTGAGCCCATATTTTAGATACTCCTGTTTGAAGCTAGCCCAATTGCTACCTGCTGCGAGAGACATCACATTACACAAATGCTGTGCCTTGGGAGCAGCTCAAAAATTTCATTTGGCAGAGAACCAACTCAAACTGGATCTGAAACCTTCGACAGTGGATTCACATCCCCTCTCGGAATGATGTGTTTAAAAGTAGGGTCAAAATCACCCCTTTTGGTTCCAGTTCCAGATACTTCACGACCAAGGAAGGGAGTGTCCAACAGAACAAAGAGCTGCTGTGTATCCCACAGCTGGGGTCTGCATAACAGCCAGTCTTCCGGAGCAGAGGGGACAGTGCATGAGATCTGCACATTCAGACCATCGGTCTAGATCCACTCTCTCCCCGCAGCTCTGCTGTGCCATCTCTTGCCTCCAGACCCCGACCTCCTCCTTGGAAGATTCGAGGCTGCTGCCCGCTCCTGCTACCCGCTCCAAATGGGACCAGACTGCCTGCAACCACCGTACCCTTTCTCAGCCGTTTTTTTCTTAATGTTTTCCCTGTTGTGCCACTGTTATTGTGCCCATCTATGTCTTGTTTAATTTTAACCACTGTTTTTATTTTCTCGTGCCTGCCTGTTCCTTTCGCCTTTTTGCTGCTGCTGTCCCTGCGGCCCCTCCCCTCTGGAATTCCCCTGCTCCCACCTCCCAGCCTCTCCTCCCTCCCACCTCCCCTACTTAATGGCAGCCGCTGCGTGGTCGTGCAGCGGACCTGAACAGCGGGCGCGCCGCCAGCGCACCAAAGGCACGCCACCAGCGCGCCAAAGGAAAGCCTGCCTGCCCCCGACCGTGGCCAGCGCCAGGAACGCTGGACCTCCCTCTACCCATCGTTACGACACCACCATCCTCCTCTCACTCAACCATGGAAGACTTAGAGCATGCCAACAGGCCTTGCCGAACATAACCCACGGCCAGTTTTCCAGCTTCCACTGCCGCCAGACCCTCACCGCCACCCCGTCCTCCAACACCGCAGACACCAGCACCGGCGACACCCTAAAATGGATCCTCCTCAACGTACGCTCCGTACACAAAGACCTGTAGTTTTACGGACGGTAGACTGGCCGGATGACTGTTGAGGGCATTTCATATCGAATGTGGAACTGGGGAGCTGAAAGGCGTTGAGGTTTTTGTCCCGCGAGCCAGCTGAGGGTGTGTGAAACACCCATGTGTGTGTTTAGATACACACCTCCGGAGTGTATATGTTGTTGACCCAGAATCGATAATTTGAAGTACTAAGGAGAGCCCAAACTGCATGCCCCTGAAGAGGAGGTTGGCTGTACCCCCAGGGTTGTGTTCCCTGTTTGGTGTTTTGGGGGAGACTACGTGAGCCTTTAAAGTACCCTTGTCCTGATGAAGCCACAAGAAACTGTTGGCAGAAACGCGACCGCGACTGCGTCGACATCTGATTAAGGAGTCCTACCACATTGTATATTTTGTGATTAATATTAAGCGCTCTGTATAATCATTACTTTGGTTTTGATTAGAAGGAATAATAACTTGTGCGCTATAAGGACGTCCTTGGTTGTGATACTCCACTCAAAATGAAGAGTGGGTATTTACAGGAAATTGATTGTGTTCTTCTTTTTTCTTTTTGTTTAGGGTACACACTGTTGTATATATAATGTATATATTGCATTGATAGGTTCCATTACCTTGTTATATATTGTATATATTTTGACCTCCTTGTCTTTTGACTCATAATATTGTCCGTCTTAAATCACATCATTAAATGACAACAGAAATCACTGTAAAAAACAGGATAATACATTGTTTCTTGTTTTGAAGTAATGTATACTTTATTGATTCCTTAGTACCACTTTTTCTATTTTTTCATCTTTATGATGTTCCTTGCCCAGGTATGGGAGGGTAATTTGGGCAGAACCCCTGTTTATTACGTAGTAACCGTACACAAACACGCCATGGAAATCTGGAACCTACTCGACTCTCTCTCGCCGGAAATCGCCTTCTTCACCGAGTCCTGAACCAACGCAACCTTCGCCCCGCCGTCAGCAGAACCATCCCAGACAGATACAAGATACAGAGGAAAGACAGCCCCAGCCACCCAGGAGGGGGGCCTCACCATCGCCCACAACAGCACCCTCCGCCTCACCAACTCCAGTGAAACCTTCCCCTCTACAGAACACATGCATTTCCCTTATCCAAACCACCCCCAAAGCCACACTCCTAGGAACCCTTGTCTACAGACACCCCGGCCCCCAAACACCCTTCGCCACCACCATCACCGACTTCATCGGACCCCACGTCATCGCCTCATCAAACAACATACTCATTGGAGACCTGAACTTCCACCCTGACAACTCCAGCAACCCCAACTCCACTCTCCTTCGTGACAACCTCGCCAACATCGGACTTAAACAACTCGACAACACACCGAAACACAGAGCAAGACACACTCTTGACCCCATCTTCGTGGCAGGAAACAGCGTCCAATTAAGCCACACAACGCAGCCGCCATGGACCAACCACCACTGCGTACACTTCGCCATCAACAAGCCAAAGGCACCCAAACCAGCCCCACGTGCACCACAAAGGAACTGGAGCAAGGTTACCGACGAGCAACTTAACTCCACCCTCACCCGAGAAACCCACACCTGGGCACCCGACGCAAACAACGCAGTCAGAGCACTCCACACCTGGATCTCCAACTGCGCAGACGAGCTCACCCGCTACTCAACCCCGACAGACAACGTCCCAGGAAAGCTGCCTGGTTCACCACTGCTCTCCAAGAAGCCAGACTCACCTGCAGAAGTCTGGAGAAGAACTAGAGAAACACCAAGACAACCGATAACCACATCACCTACAAGGAAGCCATGACAGACTACCACAACTAGATCAGAGCCACCAAGAGGAACTTCATCTACAACAAAATGCTGGCCAACTCCACCAACTCCAAGAACCTTTTCTGTGTCATTCAAGAATTCACCAACCCATGCAGTGAAGCCACAGCCATCACCCCATCCCAAGACCTCGGCGACAAGCTTGAAACCTATTTCAACTTCAAGATCAAAAACCTCTACGACAACTTCATCGACCATCCACCAGGTGCCACAGACGGCCCCCCACCCCAGAAACACCAGCCAGCCCACCATCTCCAACTGGACACTGATCACGGCCGAAGACAGCGCCTCGACAATGAAAAGCATCCACTCGGGGGCCCCCACCGACCCCTAACACCCTCACATCTACCAAAGATCCGCGGCCGCCATCGCACCCGAACTACAATGCACCATTAACACCACCTTCAAAATAGGCACCTTCCCAGACAACTGGAAGTGTGCAGAAGTCAGACCCCTGCTCAAGAAGCCCACAGCTGACCATACCGACCTCAAGAACTATCACCCCATCTCGCTCCTCCGCTTCACAGCCAAAGTTGCAGAAAAAAAACAGTCAACAGGAAACTGACAGGATTTATTGAAGAGAACGCCGTCCTTGAACCGTCCCAAACTGGATTCGGAAGCAACCACAGCACAGAGACCATCCTACTCGCTGCCACAGATGACATCTGCGCCCTCCTGGACCAAGGCCACTCCACAGCACTCATCCTACTCGAACTATCAGCGGCCTTCGACACCGTCTCCCACTGCACACTAGTCACCAGACTACATGACGCAGGCATACAAGAAACAGTCCTGGACTGGATCTGATCCTTCCTCACCGGAAGAAGCCCTTCCTCTCTGACCCCACAAAAATCACCTGCGAAGTCCCACAGGGTTCATCACTGAGCCCCACCCTCTTCAACATCTAAATGGCCCCCTTCGCAACCATCGCCCGACAACACGGCCTCAACATTGTATCCTACGCCGACGACACCCAGCTCATCCTCTTCCTCACCAAAGACCCCACCACTGCCAAACTCATCTTCCAGAAAGGTATGCAAGACGTCCCAGTCTGGATGACCAACAGCTGCCTGAAGCTCAACGCTGAGGAGACAGAAGTCCTCGTCCTCTGTACCACCCCTTCTGCATGGGACAGCACCTGGTGGCCGACGACCCTCGGAAACCCACCTTCCCCCTCAGACCACGCCATGAGCCGCAGCATCGTACTCTACTCATCACTCACCATGAACCGACAGATCAACGCCATCACCTCCAGTTGCTTCAACACACACCGCATCCTCCGCAAGACCTTCAAGCGGATCCCCCATGAGTCAAGGAAGACAGTTACCCATGCACTCATCATGTACTCATGGAAACACACTCTACGCCGGCATCAACAAGTCCCTACTCCGCAAACTCCAGACAATACAGAACACCGCTGCCAGACTCGTCTTCAACATCCCCCCAACACAAACACATCAACCAACACCTTCGAAGTATCTACTGGCTCCCTGTTGAGAAAAGAGTCACTTTCAAAATCCCCACTCATGCCTACAAATGCCTACAAAACAACAGACCCAAATACCTCAATGACAGAATCAACTTCCACGTACCCAAAAACACCCTCCAATCTTGCAACCTCGCACTGGCCGAAACCCGGTGCATCCACAGAGCCAGGGCAGGCGAAAAATACTTCTCTCACATGGCAGCTAAGACCTGGAACATGGTACCGGCAGACATCAGACGTGCCCCCTCCCTGAACACCTTCAGGAAGGCCCTTAAGACCTGGCTCTTTGACTAAACAGATCTGCCGATGCCCCCATCAGCGCCTTGAGACCCTCACGAGTGAGTAGCGCGCTTACAATTCCCTGATAGATTGATTTGAGCTGATAGACTCTGCAGAGCCTAGAAGGCTGCCTACCTGTTGAAAGAGGGAGGGAGTGTTCCTAGCCTTACAGGACGATGTCCAGGAGAAGAAGCCCAGCGTGTACCCCTTTTGGAAAATAGGCAGGGAAAGTAAGAGACTACCAGGCACCATGAGTGGAGGGGGGGTCGCACTAAAAGGTTCTCATTGTGAACTATATCAAGTCTTCTACTGAAAGCATGTAAGCAAGTATCTAGCGAGTTATCTGGCCCACACCGGGTGAAAGATTGGTGCTGTCGCTACTAACATCAGAGCACAGCAACACTGAGATGAGCGCCCTGATTGGCCAGGGGTTATGTGCGAGTTTAAAATCTACCAGAATCTGCCACACCTGGTCTATGGAGGCTGCAACTTCCAAAGACAGGAAGCTGTTGAAGGGAAGGTGCGTTCCCAGAGGGCCTACTGCCTTAATCACGACAGCTGCTGCAGATGTGGGACTGCTACACACACCCTTGCTGCACTCTCTAGGACTCCTCCCTCCAAAAGCAGGTAACCAAGAGGCAATGACTGGAGTGTGAAGGAGAGACTAAGAAATGGCCTGAAGACTGAAGTATGAACTAAGACTTTCTACACAAGAATATTGCACAAAGCAAACTGAATGGTTGGGTGAATAAAGTCTTTGGGAGTGACTGAGCGTCTACACTGAGCCTATAAAGTGCCATATCACTCGTAAGTCAATGGGTACCACGAGCACTGGGAAATTCTTTTAGCGGGGTGTTTGTTTTGAGTTTTCAGCTTCAATTCTAGAACCATTACTCCCGCATTATGACCCCTACATCTCATGGATAGTTCCTAAAAGTGTCCAAATGTGTCTGTGCAAAGAGGCACTATCCAGAGACGTTTTAAGACATGGGCAAAGTGGGCTCTGACCCAAGGCCCCCGCATTTCAAGCGGCCCCACCGTTAGTCTTTTGTGACAGTCCTAGACTGTACAGTTTTTTAATAACCCGTCTAACTTTTTTTTAGCCAATGCAGGCTGCCTGACGATTCTGGCCCCTACCTAGGAGACAGTGAGAGTTACAAAAATACTTATTACATTCTGGTTGGATTCAGCAAGTGTTTAACATTTAAAAGTGTATAGGCCCAGTTCAACTATACCAGCCTTTGCCTTCATGCAGTAGGTGCGACGCCTGCTGTGCAGTAGAGATTGGCACTGTGAATGCATTGTTCTTTTCGGTGCTGCTGCCTGACTTGTGCGATCACAGTCTAGTACCACTGAACTCTGTACGCTAGTGCCTTGCAGTTGCAGCAGAGGCAGGACGGTAAACAAAAGAACGCATCAGCACTCTATGCCTGATTGGTGTTGATAGACAAACTACACAACACATTGTGGCTTATTCGGACCACTAGCCTTTCTTCTCCTCTGCATCAATAGGACACAGGGTAGGCCACAGGTGTAGGCTGCATGTCAATGTGCAGTGCAGAGCAGCACTGTTTGCTCCATTCTTGACTGCACCCTCCAGTACAATCCCAGCATAGTGCCAACCTAGGCAGAATCCCCGTTCCTCGCACAGCAGGGATTTGGAGTGCATTAAGCAGAAAGGTACCCTCCGAATGCACAGGCCCCAAATATGAGACACCAGCCAGCTACACTATATGCAGTGGGTTGATCTCGCGACTAGCCTTGCTGCTTCACAGTGTTGGCCCCAGACTTAGGCTGGCCAATGAAGAGGACTGTCAAGGATCCCACAGTATTGTCAAGGTTGTGACTGAGCTGAAACCGTGTAATAATATGAGAGCTATTCCGAGCAGGGGGCCTCAAGTTATGCTTGGCCTGGGACACCCAAAATCCTTAGGATGTTCCTGCCGCTCGATTTTTACTATGAAATTACTCGGCACTTCTGCTTGAAATTGTTTAGACTGTAATGGTTTGCTTCTTGGTTCAGTAGTCCATGCTCACTCACAATTCCTGATTGTGCTTTGAGAAATCGCTCAAGAAATGGCCGAGGCGTAACGTGATAGTGAAATTTCTGGAAAGAAACTGAAATAAAGCATGGACCTTGAAGTGTAATCCTGAGCCGCCATCTGGTGGAACAAATTATAGTACACTCCAGCTCTTTTCACAGAACATAACAAATTCGGACAGAAGTTCTTCGGCTATAAGGCACCAATACACTTATCAATGTGGGAGAATGCGGCGAGCAGTTCAAGTAATTTGTTAAGCTTCCTTGTAAAAGTAATGGCCTATAGATGAAGTGCCGGAGTAGCCCCTACCCTCTGCTGAGTTATTCTGTTCAAGACAACAGGCAGGTAGGTGTGCTGCTTCACCTAAATGAGAACAAAAGTTTTTTCTCTTGCCACGGGGATCCTGTATTGCCACCAGCTCCTGGCAGCATGTACCTACCCTGCCTGTATCAGTCTTCTCTTCTGCAGCACCGGCAGATATCCGTGACCTTCATGGCAATTGCTCACACCTGAGGGTGCTTTTCAAGTACTTTTATTTTAGTCACGATTACCACCTTTCTGACTGCATTTTATTTTCGTTCGACTAATCGAGTAATATTTGTTGTCACCGACAATAGTGATTACTATAAACGTAATGCATTGCTAACTTGTCAGATCAGTAATTAAAACAACTGTAATGTACCCCCAATCTCAACAAAAATGCACTTTTCTCAAAAGAGTAGTAGGTTACTACTTTCTCACTGACATAATGTATATCCCTCCCGTTGCCTGTATTTAAAACACGCATTTGCAATATAATCGGTCTCGCCTTTGGGATCTTATACCTATTTAGCCATGCAGTACACTAGCCTGGGTGCTGAAACATCTGCAGTTCTTGAACATGGAGGGAAAGTAACAGGGCCGGACTGGGAACTTAAAACAGCCCTGGCAAAAAATCATTAATTCAGCCCCCATTTTGCACCGAGTGAGTGACCCCAACACTTTGCTCAGTATGATTTTTCCAGGATAATTTTGGAAAAATCAAACTGAAAGGTTTCAATTATATACGCTAGTTTTGCTGGTTGTTCAGAAGGGGATTTAATTAACTATTCAAGTACGTAAGAGTTTAGCACAGTAGCGCTATTCTACAGTTTGTAATCATGCATGCACCTGTACAAGAATATTTAGGCTTTTAAAGGGGCTTGAGAATCTTAGAGAGGCCGCCGGGATCCGATCGCGTAACGTGCATCACAACTCTTGGGTGCGCACCCGGCCTCCAGGTGTCAAAACCGGCCTCCTGGGGCTCCAGCCTCCCGGGGGATTGCCCGCTAGCCCAGCTGGCCAGTCCGGCCCTGGAAAGTAAGCACCAAACTGCGCGACACGCCAGGTATGGGAACACACTGAAAGAAATATTGCCTTTCAGCTGGAAATGGTATAGTCCAAAGCTCTGTTTTCAATATAAAATCTGGGCCTTCGGGGGTTATATCACTGAAAATACAAGAGTTTGAAAACGGGTGCTTGTGGAAGACAATTTTTATGGACTGGAATCGAGAGTATGCTAAAGTGATTCTGGTATTTTACTGACCTCTGCTGGCCTTTTTCTATGAAGAAAGTTAAATAGAGGCAGTTGCCAGAAAAATTTAAAAAAAGAAAGTCACTCAGCAGGAAGCAATTCTGGTATTTTACTAACCTCTGCAGAGCGTTTTTTAGCAAGACTGTTAAATAGAGGCAGGTGAACAGAAAAAAAGTCCCTAAGCGGAAGCAGACAAGTCCTGGGGCTGATCTCCAGAGCCCACAAAGTACATAAATACACATATAAGTATTTACTAAAGTATATAAGTTAATACTGAAGTATATACTAAAGTATATACAAGAGGTCTCTAATGCTCGATCTAAACATTTTGGGCCATATGTATGAAGATTCCGATTTGCGATACGGAATCTGCGATTTTTACCGAATCGCAGGTTCAGAATCGCAAATCGGAATGTATCAACATAATCGCAAATATTTAGCAATTCGGAGAAAATCGCTAAATAATTGCGCGAAAGACAATTGCGATTCCTTAAATGTGAAAAATCGCATTTTTGCGATTCCTTGACGGGAAAAAATCGCAAAATTGCGATTTTTCGGAAATCAGCCAATCGCAATCTTGATGCAGTTTGAAGACATCACCATCCAGGAAGTGACTTACTACCCATGCTGCAACAGTATTGTTTGTCAGAGAGTGGGAGAATGAGGATTGCTACTGAGGAGCCATGGCTGAGAGTGGGAACAAGGAACTGCCTGCAACCCAGCAGGAACAGCAGGAAGGAGAAACTTCCAGAAAGAGAAAGATGAAGTTCTCAGAAGCTGAACTTGAAGCACTCATTACTGAGATGGTGCCAAACCATAATTTGTTGTTTGGTAAGAGCTCACTCAAGGTGCCTGAGGCAAGGAAAAGACGCATCAGGGCAGGCATACAGGCGAAAGTCAATGCCCTGGGAATCACCCACAGGAGTGTGGAGGTACTGTGCAAGCGCTGGTACGTCCTGCGCCAGCGCTCCAAAGAAAAATTGGCATCCAGGCTGGAGCAGTCACAGCTCCACGGAGGAGGGACCTCCAATGTACCTGATTCTACACCACTTGAGGAACTTGTAGAGGGAACACTGGCTCCAGAGAGTGTGGTGGGCGTGTCTGTGCTAGACAGCTCTGACCAACCAGCTACCAGACCAGGTAAGATGCATGCCATCACACCCCAACCCCCCCCCCCCCCCCTGCAGCAACCTAGGGGATTAGGGGAACCACATGTCACGCTACAGCAAGTACACAGGCAGTCACAGCAATGCATTGTGGGAGATGTAGTCACATGAAAATTAAATGTTGTGAGAAGCAGCCACGCTAGGCAATTTTACCATGTGCAGTTCAGGAAAGGGGAATAACAAAAGTAAAGTAAAGCTAAACTGTGAAATTTTTTATTTTCACATTGGAAATTAGTAAATTAAATTAATGTGTGCTGTTCTATCCACAGCACCTTTAACTGATAAGCCCACAGCCAGTTGAAGAGAGACAGAACCTCCAGACTCTGGAGACGCAGGGCAGGAGCAGGAAACATATGGGGCGGACAGTCCTGTTATTCCACCAAAGAGACCCAGGAGGAGGATTGTGAGGCCATTGGCAGTCATGGAGGACGATGATGAGGACAACAATAACAATGTGCAGTCTGATGCCATAAGTTTGCAGCAGGAGTCAAGGCCACAACACAGCCAAGGTCCACAGGGCACAGGCAGGCGTAGACCCCGCATGGCCAGCAGCTCTGTTGATCAGCAGGAAGAGTCGGTTTTCTCATAGCTGGAATTGAATATGCTCCAGGTGCAGCGCCTACAAGCCGAACACATAAAGGCGTTACAGCGTGAAATGAAGGCAGGGCTCAGGGGCATACGGGAAGAAGTGAGGGGTGCTGTGCAAGTTCTTCGTGGGGAGTTGCGTGCCGAGCGCACGCTAGGCGCAGAGAGCTGGTCCGCATGGACCGGTACACGCGCGCAATCAACCGCCTGGCCTCATCAACCAATATTCTGTCCAGGTGCACCATTGCAACACAGCGTGAGTTCTCACACGGCATACAGGACATCGGCACTGTCATTGTGCAGTCCACATCTGCTGTGGATGAACTGCGTGCCCTACGTACCACAGGCCCTGGTGTACTGACTCCAAGTGAGGAGGACTCCCAGTCAGTGCGTAGCTCCACCACCCCGCCACCCACCGTAGAGAGGCGCCGCAGTGGCAGGAGCAACAGGCCTGCTACACACCATTAGAATGTGCAGCCAAATGGCAATGATTAGCAGGGGCCACATATGGACAACTACAGTGTTGACTTTGGAGACACTCCACTTACTTATTTATTTATTTGATTTATTATAAAGTTTTATATAGCGCGAACAAGACCCGTGGGTATCAGAGCGCTTCACATAACAGTATGATATAAATGTTAACAAGATGATAACCATTGAATACATATAGATATGAGGTAGATTATTATATAGCTTTGAAGAGTGCTTAGGTAACTAGCTTCCATTAGAGGCATTCATTTACACTACGCAGTAACTACAGAGCCTGCAATACTAACATTTAAGAAACTAGCTTCATTCGAATTATTCTTTCCAGTACGCAGCAGGCAATGCTAACATTTAAGAAACTAATTTCCATTCGAATAATTCTTTTCCAGTAAGCAGCAGCTATAAAGCATGCAACATTAACAGCTGTCGATTTCGACAAATAATGAGGTAGGATGTTATATGGTTTCGGAATGTGAGATAACTATATACATTCACTTTGCCATGAGGTAGCAGTTGGTATACAGTTTAATCACCAGGAAAGTCTGTCCGTTTGATCCATAGCTTATCTTTCATCTAGTTCACGTCGATCCTTCTCTTTCTGATGACGTGAGTGATTTGTTTGAGGACAGAATCAGATCCCAAAGTGATCCATTAACTCCTCTATGCGAGGTATTTACTCATTAGGAAGCTCTTCGCTTCTCGCTTGAAAGTTAAGGTATTAGGGTTCTTCCTGATGCTTGGAGGGAGTGAGTTCCAGATTCTCGGGGCAGCTCCTGAGAACGCTCTGTCATAAGTTTTTTTCTATCTAAAGATGGCTGGACGCAGCAACAACTCTTTGGCACTCCTAGCTGGTCTGTTGCCTCCTGACGGTTGTATGTCTAAACCACTACTGCCTAAACCACGATTGGCTTAACCACGTAAGCCTAACCACGATCTATTTTTAACCACTACCTTTTTAAACACGACTTCCTAAACCACGAAATTAAACATCTCGTGTTTGCCATTAGATGGCACTATTGTATTTGCAATACTTCTTGCATAAACCTTTTTTTTTAAAAACTGTTCTAAATGTTATATTTTTAAAAAAATTTAACAACGCATACCATTATTTATTTATTTTTAATGTATCCTTTTTTGGGGGGGAGACCCCCCCAGGCCCCCAATCTTACCTTAATTATGAGGAGTGACGTTATACAGGACACGTTATACTTCGTTGTTCAGCCTTTCGTTGTTCCGTCCGACGTTGTTCTTTATTCTTCGTTATTCTCCCCTCGTTGTTCAGGTGAGTCGTGGTTAAATCATCGTGGTTTAGGATGTTTCCCCTCCTGACAGCTCAATTTTCTTGGATAGGTATCCATGAGTATTGTGGTGAAGCGCCCTATGGGTGATACATGCTATCTTTAGTTGAATTCTCGCCTCATAGGGTAGCCAGTTCAATGCTTTCAGGTGCGGGGATATGCGGTCAAATTTTCTTGATCCAGAGATGAGTCTCGCTGCAGCGTTGAGGCAAGCTTTTAGTGGTGCTGTGGAAGTTTTTGGTAGACCCGCTAAGGTAGTGCAACCATATTCAATCCTAGAGATGACTAAGGATTGGATTGCCAGTTTCAAATCTGCTTCAGAGATAAATGGCTTCAGTTTTCTTAGGTAGTTCAGGTGGAAGCGGGCGCTTTTAGCCATTGAATTAATGTGAGCTTTCATGTTGAGATTCTCGTCTAGAGTAATTCCTAGCGACTTAGCTGAGCCTACTAGCATCTGAGTGCAGTTAAGCGCAGTCATCAACTTGGTCCATTCCTTTATTTCTGTGACGCACCTTGGTGGAGAAATTAGTAAGAACTCTGGGGCATATTATCAAGGGGGTTTATCTCCGCTTTTTTGGCTTTAAAAGCCAAGAAAGCGGAGATAAAATTATCTCCCTATTACCAAGCTGTCGCTAACACCAGTTAGCGACAGCTAGTAGGAGATAGCGACCATCTTGGGCCCCACTTTGCATGTCAGTGATATTTATCACTAATGAGATGCAAAGTGGGCGTGCCAAGATGTTAGACACTGAATACAGTCGCTAACATCGCTATCTCCTATTACCAACTTTTGGAGATATTCGCGCTGAGCGGGAATATCTCTAAAAGCTAACACCTGCCCTGAGCAGTTCTTAGCCATGTTATCCAATGGGAGGTGGATAACATGGCTAAGAGCATTTGCTCGATAATGCATGAATATCGCTGACTTTTCAGCGATATTCATGCATTTCGGCCGTTTTTTATCGCATTTGCGATAAACCTTGTTAATAGCAAGGTTTATCTGCGATAAAAATCGCCGATGTGCGGTGATAATTTTTGTCTCTAAACAAGTTAGAGATAAAAATTATCGCAAGTTGTTGGTAATATGCCCCTCTGTTTTTTGAGCATTTAGCTTCAGATGGTTGGTAGTTAACCATTGCAATGCCATTTTTAGAGTTTCATTCATTAGCTCAATGTCTTCAAGAGAGGTAATCTTTATGTAAATTTGCGTGTCATCCGCATACATATGGTAGGATATCTGTGAGTTTCTGAGAATTGTTGTGAAAGGTTCGACATACAAGTTAAACAAATCAGGAGATAGTGTCGATCCTTGTGGGACTCCGATTGCGTTGGGGCAAGGTGGAGAAATTGATTGGTTGACCAGGAATCGTTGGGTTCTGTTCCGTAGGAAGGAGTCGAACCATTTCAGCACATTTCCAGATACTCCCATCCTGTCCTGTAGCCTGGCCAGTAATGCTTCATGGTTTACTGTGTCAAATGCCGATGACAGGTCCAGGAGAATTAGTAAGCATGCTTGATTTCGATCGAGAGCCTGAAGCGCGTCATCAACAATGTGGAGGATCGCTGTTTCCGTGCTATGTCCTGGTCTGAATCCTGATTGGCATTCATCTAGTAAGGAGAACTTAATGATGTGTTGGCTCAGTTGGCCCTGCACGCATTTCTCAATAAGCTTGGCCAATACAGGGATGTTAGTTACTGGTCGAAAGTTATTCGGGTCTGTAGCATCTGCCGTTGGTTTTTTGAGCAAGGGAACCACTTGACCTGTTTTTAAGCAGTCCGGGAGGATCCCTTGTGACAATGATGCGTTTATTATTTTGGTCCAGATTGGCACCACAATATGGCTGATTCCCCTTAAGCATTTCGCAGGTAGAGGATCTTGGTAGTGGTTGTTGGGTTTGATTTTCGATAGCGTTTTGGCGATCGTGTCCTGATCATATAGTTCGAATGTGTCCCACTTTGCCTTGTTTTTTAACTTGCTACATCCTGATGTCGGGTTATGATCGCTCATAGTCCGTGGTTGGATGGTGAGGTTACTCGCAGCGCTTAAGAGCTCTGTTTCCAGCGTATTGGCCTTCTTCGTAAAAAATGTAGAAAATTCCTCGCTGCTTAGAGATATTTTTGAGTTTTCATGTGCTGTTTTGGCTAGTTTGTTTGATTGTTGCTTCAGGATTTCAAAGAGTTTCCGAGGTCTGTTTTTGGAATTATCCAATTCTGATCTTATAAATTCCTTTTTGGAGTTGATGATCTTTTTGTTATATTGGTTTCTAATTTTTCTGAGGGCTTTCAGCTCAGGGGATGATGGGTGTTGTCTCCATTTTCTTTCGGCCATTCTCAGTTTGCGTCTGTCTTCGTTCAGTGATCCATCAAACCATGGATTTTTCATCTTCTCCGTGGTTCTTTTTATTTTTAAAGGCAAGGTGTTGTTGACGATATTCCCGACCGAGGTTAGGTAGTGATCTGTCAGATCATTTACATTCTGCAGGTAGCAAGGAGGCTTTAAGTCTCTCTCACAGCTTTCTACTAGTAGCTCAATATTAGCCTCCCTTGTGTCTCGGATCCATGTTTTGCTGTTGGCAGGTTGAACGGTCTTGCCCTTTCTCAATATGGGTATCAAGAAAGTTATTGTATAGTGGTCCGACCAGTCACATGGGGCTATTGAGAGGATTGATGAATTTTTGTTGCCCGAGATAATCCAGTCCAGAGTTGCCCCTTTAGAATGTGTGGGTTGTGTGCATGCTTGGTTGAGGTTTAGCTCGGCAAGGAAGTCCTTGAGTGTGTTAACTAGTTTGTCGTTGCAGTCATCCCAATGTAAGTTGAAGTCACCTAGAAAAATGTTGTTGGCATCCGTGTTAGAGTTGGTCGTAATGATCTCCATTAACTGCTCTATGAACTTAGCGTTCTCTCCTGGTGGGTGGTAAAACGCATGTAAATTGCATCTTTGGTTGGTTGCCGATCTAATATTGAGACCTAAGTATTCGCAGGATTCTAGAGGATCGGCTTGAATTTGGTTGACCTCGATATCGGATCGGTGAATGCAGGCAATTCCTCCCCCAGACTTTATAGGTCTATCTAGTCTCACAATGTTATATTGAGGTGGTACTAAGAGATCCATGGTTGGAGATGATGCTTCCGAAAGCCACGTTTCTGTCAGGATTGCCAGATCGATTTCATTGTTAATTATGAGGTCTGCTATGTCCGACGCATGTTTGGTAGCCGATCGACAGTTGAGTAGGAGGCAAGTCAATTGTTTTCTATTGTTATTACTATTCAGATTCTCATATTCGGAATTGAGCTGGACTTGTTTTAAATTGTTGAGGTTGGGTTTCCTATCCTTCTTTCTTGCTGTTCTATAAGAGTCGATAGGAACTGTTTTGATGTTCTCCTCTTTTTCACGGTCTGGTGATTCATAGGTTCTGAGTAAGGCAAGGGCTTCCTCCTTCGGCAGGGCCTTCGTCCTATTCGGTCGGTTTATCCTATTCGCTAATGACATGTCCATCTCGTTATTCTTTCTATGCAAGGAATGTACGAGATTTTGAATATTCGTGATCTTGGAGTTGGTGCTTGCCGTCATTTCCAGTATTTCTTCAGTTGCTTGTAGGGTATTCATTGTGACTTGTGTTATGTTGCAGACTAGTTTCTGAAGATCTTTAATAACCTTCAGATTCCTGGGTGAATTCTTAGGGATGGTTAACCTGTGTGTCCGAGGATTGTATGTTGCTCTTCTCTGTTTTTGATCTTTTTTTGGTGTACCAGTCAAATTCTTTGTATCCTTAGTTTGGTAGTCAGTTCCGTTCCTTCTTGAGATGTTATGAGAATTACCTGAATTTTTTGAAGCTAGGAGCGTTTTTGTGTGTGAGGTTGTACAAGGCTTTAGTAACGTATTCGGAGCGAGCAGAGGATGGTTAATAACTCCTAATTTATCTGATTCTTGATTCACCTTGAGTGATTCACTCGGCGCCCCTGTATGTTCTACGTGGGAAGGCTCTTCGTTTGTAAGCGGTGTCAACTCTTCCTTTTGGAGCAGGTCTTGTTCTTTATTCACATGGAAGATGTCTCCTATCTTAGCCGTTTCTTGATTCACCTTGAGTGATTTACTCGGCGCCCCTGTACGTTCTGCTTGGGAAGGCCCGGCGTTTGTGATCGGTGTCGACGCTTCCTTTTGGAGCTGGTCTTGTTCTTTATTCTCATGGTTCGTAGACCTCTCTGTCCTTTCTGTCTCATTTTCCGATATAGTCGCTTCTGTTTCAGTTATCTCTCCAGTTCGATTGGCGTCTCTGCCAGTAATATTCTCAGGAGTGAGTTCTGGTGAGGTCAGGTGTAGTTGGTTTCTTAATCCCTCTAGTGATTCTTTTAAGGTAGGGAATACCTTAAAAAAAGAACTATACTTAGTTGCACTGTGAATAAAACATGTGCATTACATTGGGAGTGTATGTACTTGCCTGTAAGGATGTGTGGCATTGTTGCTGTAGCTATTAAAACACAGTTGCAAAGATTGAAGTTGTGATTGTGTGATTATTGCTCACCTAGAAGTAGTTGCGCGTAATCTCATCACGCCTCTGGCGCCCAGCTGCAGCACCAGCTACGCCAGCTGCCATGTGTCCAGGTCCAGGCCCCTCCACGTCAGAGGATTCAGATTCCCTCAACTCCACTGGTGTGCCTTTCCTGGTAGCGATATTGTGCAGCACTGTCACCGGTGGTTGGAAATGTACACGATTAGTCACTGGAATGCACATGCTAGTCAGTTGCAATGTGCCCTATGAATGTGAGCATTTACCTAGTAGGTATCCCTCGCCAAAATCACCTCTTGAGAGTCTACGGTATAGCCCACTGTGACGGAAGATAAACACGTCATGTGTGCTTCCCGGATACTTTGCCACTATGTCAGTAATGATGTTTTTGGCATCACACACCACCTGTATATTTAGTGAGTGGTAGCATTTCCGGTTTCTGTATACGTACTCATTGTTTGAGGGGGGGGATATTGCAACATGTGTCCCATGTATGCATCCTATGATGTGGGGGAATTGGACGATGTTGTAAAAGTCCTGCTTGGTCTGTGCTAGTTCCTGTGTGGTGCTGGGGAAGTGTATGTGGTGTTGCATCCTCTGTGTCATGGCATCGAGGAACGCATGGAAAAAGCGCGACAGGGCACTTTGTGACACCCCTCCTGCTGTGGCTATCACCCCCTGAAAACTACCTGAGGCCAGCAGGTGTAGTGAACACAGGACTTGGATGTGTGTGGGTATGGCTTGTGTCCTGCATGTGGGGTGTTCTAGATAGGGTCTGAGTTCTTCAATTAAATCTAGTATGCTGTCTTCCTCCAGTCTGTAGTGGGTATAGATGTCCTCCTCAGTGCGCTGGTAGATGGTGGTGCGCGCCCGGAATATCCTCTCCTGCCGTCTCCTCCTCTGCGCCTGAGCTCTCAATCTTCGCCTCCTCGCTATCACGTAGAGCCCAGACATTGTGGAAAAGAGTGTGTTGCATTGTGGGCTCCCTTAAATGCTTTGCACCTGGTTACCACCTGCTCTCACTTGGTGGTAATTGCGATTTCTAAAAAAGCGAATTTCGTCTATTAGCAATTTGCGTTTTTTTGATATATACCATTGCGAATTTTTATTTGCGAATTCCACATTTGCGAAAATCGCAATATGGGATAATCACAGATTTAGGAATCGCTATGGATTTCGAAAATTTCTGGCTCTCGCAAATTTTGGGAATCGCTATATTGGCGATTCCTTGAATTGCAAGCAATTTTGGCTTTATTCATTGGAAATTGCTAATTTTCAGTCGCAAACGCAATTTTTACCGATTCTCAGCATTTGCGGCTGAAAATTAGCTTCATACATATGGCCCATAATCGCGGTGCACAACCAAAAGACTGATATACTAAGATGCTGATAGAAGGAAACTTATAGCAATAACAAGAATCCGCTGTCAGAAAAAAGACAGGGCAGCATCATTTTTATTGATGATATATATTAGTGTCACCCACCAAAGGAGGCAAACCTAGATAGATCACATTTCTAAAAGTAAACTCGTCAACACAGTAAAGATTGGAGAATGAAAAAAGGGAATGTGCAATGAAGGTCAGCTATTGGAAAAAAGACCACTACTCGCTAAGGACATCAACGTATATGCTCAAATTTACTAAGATTTTTCTTAGCGCAAAGCTTCAAATTTGGCTGTGCATTGTTACATGAAAGGAAAAACACAATGCAACACCTTCTACACAAAAGGGCACATATATGAGGCCCGTAATGCTTCGTTGGCGCCAATTGCAAAATCAAATTTATGAGGTCACGCAAAGCCACTTTGATTGTCCCCATAGATATGGAGTAAGGCAATGCTGAACAAATCGCTATGTTGCTTCACTCTGTGCTAGGGTTTCCCCAGGTTTATAAACCAATGTAAACTTGGGGATGTGCCAAAACCTTACGCCCCCCTAGGGGAAGTGCAACGAAAAGGAACAGCTTTAGTTCTCCTAGTTTTTTCTTCTTTCCAAGTGTGCTGCATCTGCAGCACACATAGAAAGAGGAAAGCACCTCTCAGGATTGTTTGTGTGCAGAAAGTTGCCCCTTCCTGCACAAAAACAATCCTACCGAACCACAGGCAACAGTGCAAGGGTACTTGCGTTGGCGTTAGGCAGCAGAAACAGTGACAACACAAGGGGAAAGGACAGGAATGCACCGTATTGGATAAATACGGTGCATTCCTGTCCTTTCACTGGGACGTAGGTGACTTGCTGCACTGCCCTATGCCAAAACCCCATAATTGAGGCCCAACGATTGGCATACTGCTGATGTCACCTCCAGATCTGGTGCACAAACAAGCTGCCTTATGCCACGCACAGTCAAACACCAGAGTGTAGAGGAGAGTGTATGCTGTATAGCATGGGATTTGTACTGGAGACATTCCCCTCCAGTACAGATTTCTAAGCAGACAAATGCACACCCTACCAATGCCTACTGTGCACTGCAACACATTTGCAAAGTGTTGTTTCCTGGATACGTTAACACCTTACCCCTTGTTAATGCCTACATCCTGTAGGTATTCTTTTTTCACACAAACCCCAGTTCTGATACTTTTGTTCCTCTACTTGTTGGGAAGCTTTTCCACACCCATGCTGCCAAGGGAGTGTTTGCAATCATGTTCGGACTGGGATCTTAAACCAGCCCAGGCAAACATTATAAATTCAGCCCCCATGTGTGGAGGGGCGAATGCACCCTAGACCCAGAACAACTCTTTCAAGTTTCTGCCAAGAATGTGTATCGTGCACCACAACTCCTAGAGGCTGAAAGCGTCAAAACCAGCCTCTCGGGACTGCCGTCTCCTGGAGGATTGCCCGCTTGCAGCCAGTAACACCCCCATACTGCAAAGGGGTGCAGCGATTTTTGCTCTGAGAAAAATGTACATTTCGGCTTTAAAGTAATTCGCAGCAGTTGCTTTGTGTCTCTTTTCATCACACTTTGAGCCAATGCGAAGACTTGGCAAATATGATTCATAGTATCCAGGCTGTGAAAGGCAACTCACTTCTTTAAATAATCAGAGCTTATGTTGTATAATGTTTTATTGGTTTACACATATACATTAAACTTCATAAGTGCACATCAAAGACAGTGGGAATTACATATTATAGTAGGATATGACATAGTAATTGAGAATCCGTGTCCTACATCAGCTGAAGCATGTTCACCAATTTAACCGTCTGATAATATACAAAATATATGTACCAAGGTATAACTTTCTGAAGCTGCCAAGAAAGGATTTGACCCTTACCCTCTTACCGAGGGTTCTTAGGCAAACAATCTTCCCTGTGACAGTAACTGTGATATGGAGTTATATTACCAGGTGAAAGCCAATCACATTCACCAGCTGTCATTCACAACAGATGAATCGCATTAACTGGAAATGCATGTGCCTTGCCAGGTATTGATGAAACATACTGATCCCTACCTTGAGTAAGTTCAACCTCCGACATTTGGAGCCTGATTTACAAAGATTTTGCTGCAATTTACTTTTGTAGTGCTCCTGGTTACTCCTGATTTCCAGGAGTAAGCCAATAATCAACCTAGAGTACTCCTCATTTACCCTTAGTTTTAAGAAGTAAACCAGGAGCACTACAAGAGTGAGTCACACCCACTCAACAAGATTTTTGTGAATCTGGTACAATGTCGGCACCCAATGACAGTCTTTGTGAACCATCCACGTGGAGCAGTAGTGGTTGGAACAATGAATATGTCAATGATCTGTATCATCAGCATTCATCTAAGTGATATGTCAGAGAAGTGTTCCATACACTCTGTTCCACAATGGGGCCATTTCTCATCAGGAGGAACGTCATATGGAGCAGTCAGCATATGGGAACCTAAGGCACTTGCAGTACGTTGTTGGGCAAGGAAGATAGTGCTGACAGAAAATTGGAACCTTTAATCTGAAAGGTCTCGAAAGATACCTCAGATACTAAGACTGCAAGGTGAGGATGTCCATGACCTACAGATAATTGCCTACACATATTTTAGGGTGCGGGGAAGGTTAAGATAGAACTTTGCGTGAAAAGCAGGAATCATGCAACAATGGGACTGCAAGCTGCTGAGGTCTTTGACCTCCAGAGGTCTACATGCTCCACCTGTCCATGATCTTCTGACAATAGACCTCACATACATCAGAGTATGGGATGGATTGATGTAGAATGTTGTGTCAATGGCCGGAGTCTTACAGTACTATGAATGGAATATGTGGCTGTCCATGACCTACAAAGAAAGGTCCACACATGTCTAGGGGTGTGGAAGGATTGAGCTATGGCCTTCTGTCAATGGGGGGAATCTTGTGACATTAGGACTGCACACTGCAGCTGTGCATGACCTACAGGCAATGGCCTACACACATCTCGGAGTGCAGAAGGGTTGACATAAGACATTCTGCTTGAGATGGGAATCTTGAAAATCTCGGACTGCGAGATGTGGATGAGAATAACCTATGGACAATTGTCTACTCTACACATTGCTCAAGGACGCAAAAATGAATGAGATAGTCCAAAATTGGCCAAGAGGACTTCAGTGAGTGCAGGTTTCAAGAGTCGCATTCTTAAATCTGAAAATCATTGCTCAATTCTCTACCTGGCAATATTGCAAAGTGGGAGAACATCACCAGAACAAGAAAGTCCTGAGTCAAGGAATCACTGGGGTACATACGGAGCGATACATGGGACAGCGTTGGCTACTATTTACAGCTACACAGGTCAGCCAGGATGTGCTGGTGAGTGTAAATAGGACAATAGAGGGTGGGAAAATATGCCAGAAATATAACAGTTAAATTGTGATGGGAGTTGAAAGTGAGAGCATGTTGAAAGTATGAGGGAGTCAGAATGACTGTAAAACTAATACTGCAAACCAAATCGTCTATATTCTAATACAAAATAAAGGGTCAGAACACCATCTAGAGATCGTGTGATGAGGCAAGTATATCTGAATTGTTTGTTTTCTGTTGAATTTTTGAATCTAAAAGGACACTTCGTGATACAGATCCTTTACGGAAAAATATACTTCGTTTCTACACACAACCATAGCTCATTTACTGTCCCTGACTACAGTAAGAGATACTGTGGCTCATCTATCTGCAGTGAAAACTTTGCTCTATTTCCCTATCTGTGCAACAGTTTTGATTGCTTTTATCCACTCGATGCGCTCCCCCGGCGTGGCTGCTTGTAGGAAATAATGGACTTCGCTTGCCGTGATGATTTCAAAAAGGTTGCCTTCCACTTCACATTTTTTAGCTGAAAAAGAGCAGAAATCAGAAATATTAAAGTGTTGAATGTGGGGAGTTGCTCTTTTTGTTAAACGGTATGCTAATTACGTTCTTCCTAACCACCAAGGGCCAGATGCAGCTCTGCGTCGCATCAATGGGAAAGAGAAAAAGTTCACCAAATCCACTTACACATGGTGCATTTTTCTTCTCAGAGAACTGGCACACTTTTGGGTGCCATGCACCAACACACACATCTTTGGGCCGTAGTGCTAGGTTCTGTGCGTTTGCTATGGCATATGAGCCAGATTTGTGAAAAAATCCTGCACCACAGTGCAGAAACGAAAGTTTGCAGCACTGCATTACGAAAAAGGGAGAGGGAGAGACCACAACAGTGCAAAATCTACTAAGATATGGCTCTGTTTTTTCTTCTCTGCCTGCTCTGGCACACTTTAGGCTGTCATACACCAATGCACACACCTTTGCTCAATAGTGCAAGTGGTATGTGTTCGGTAAGGGTTCATTTTATACTGGAAGGAGAAAGCACTGTTAGGGAGCTGGGAAAGGTGAGAGAGTCAGGGACAAGGATGGTGGCTCTGGGGTTAGGAAAGCAGAGGAGGATTAGAAGTCAGGAAAGGTAAAAGGACAGGATAAAGTCAAGACAATGAAAAGGTGGGTCAGGACTAGTGAACAACTAGAATCTATTGGCACATCTGGAAAGGAAGTCAGGAGAGTCAAGCAGAGGAGAGGCCCGGGCGTCTTGGGAATGGATGACGCTTATTAGAAGAGAGTATGCCCATGAGAAGAGGTTAAGGAAGATTAATTGAAAAAGGGAAGAAAGAATAGGTAGTCTGAGTGGAAACCTAAGGCAAGTAGGAAACTAGGGACTCAGGTTGTAGAAGATAAGCTAGGATGAGACGGGGATGTCAGAGGGAAGTTGAGAGAGAGGCTTGGGATCTTGAAATGTGGAACAGCTTCTATGGAGAAGCCAGATACACAAAGAGATGATGTGAAGTCACAGGTAGGGGAACTGCAAGGCTTGGTAAGGAGAGCTAGGACAAGGGGATTGCCTGGCTAGAGGAAGCTGGAGCTGATCGTTGTAAATGAAGGTTGGGTCACAGGGAAATCAACTGGTTGAGGCAGGAGTCAGAAAGAGAGGGATTGTTTGTTGTTCATGATTTGAGAGCCTGGGAAAGTTGGAAAGGGCTGATGAGCCATGCAGAGTACCTGACAGGAGGGAGACTGGGAGAGAACAGCAACATGGAAAACGCAAGACTGGGGGACTTGGATGAAGGAAAGAACAAGAAATGGGAGCAAGCTTGATCTGAGGAGTCATTGAGAGATAGTAGGTGGAAGAGAGGAAGAAGAAAGGGGACATAATAGGGGTGCTGGCTAGATCCAGAAGAAAGGAGTAAGCAATGGAAATTAGGAGAAGAAAGATAGAGAACAGCAAAAAGCTGGACAGAGAAGGGAATTAAAGATTTGATAGAGGTCAGAGAGGAACACAAAGACAAGATAGCCCACAGATAGATTGAGTTTGGGGAGAGGTGGGTGATGATAGAGAAGAAAAGGGAGTGGGCATAAAAGAGGTGAAAGAGCAAAGTTCATATTTGGGGACCCCATTGGGCAAATGCAGGAGCAAGGAGAATATGGAGAAGTGGGCACAGAAAAGGGGACAGAGAGAGATTAAAAGAGATGGGCACTAGTGGAGGAACAACAAAGAGTGGATGGGGACTGACTGATCCATTGAAACGGGCACCAAGAATAGGAAAATATGGAAAAAGAGGAAGTACAAACATAGAAAGACATAAACAGAGAGTGGTATACAGATATCAGTATATTGCCCCAAAAATGGAGACCGAGAGAGAACATGGGTGCATGGAGACATAGAAAAAAAGAAAATAGAATCCATACTGACTCGAACAAACTAAACATGGAATATGCAGTGACTGAACATAGTGACAGAAAAGCAGAGAAGAAAAACAATTAAGGGGCATATCAGCAACAGACGGCGATAAACATTGCAAAGCGCGCTTGTATATTTATCGCCGCCTATTGCTGGAATTTATCGCCCTGTTAGCACGTTATTAACAATGCGTTTCTCCAGGGCGATAAATCATCCAGCAAAAGCGGCGTTATGCGGGAATATCGCTGGAAATCCAGTGATATTCACGCAGCGAAAGGGGAAATCCTGATAATAGGGAGATGTGGATTCAGCCACTGAATCCACCTCCCATGTCAAAGATAGGGTAGTCATAAAAAAACAGACGTACAATGCCGACGAGAAATCGGTTAGCGCTATTTTTAATATCGCTATGGGTGTCCTGGACCATATTGTAAATACGGAGAAGGACAGTTAGTGATCATTTCCCATTAGTATTTGCAGGGAACACCCACTTTGCATCTCGTTAGAGATGCAAAGAGAGGGGTGAACAAAACGGGAGCTGAATCAAGGAAACACGCGATAGAGTGTCCTTGTAAATAATGCAATATAATTATTACTGCTTTTCACCCGAAAACGGACGCTAAATGATGATAATTATATCGGCAACCCTTGATAATATGCCCCTAAGAGATTTACATAGAGGGGCATATGGAGAATGGAGAGACACAGACATATGGGGAGAGGCTTTGGAGCAACAGGAAGGGGTTGCAGTTTAGTGAGAGAGCCAGTGAAAGATCTGAGGTAGCCAGTCAGGGGAAGTTGGAGACCAAAACTACAGTCGAAGATGTGGGATGAGAGAGGCTGTAGAGTCAGCCAAAGTGTGAGCAACCACGGTGAAGATGAAGCCTTAACAGATGCTAGTTGAAGATACTAGAAACAGGGAAAATAGACTGTAGAGTCAGAGGAAGTTGATCAGATAGGAGATTCAGGAACAAAGAAGATACTGCTGTCCAGGAAGAGAGCCTGTGGTGCTGGTAAGGCTCAGGCTGTGATGTAGTAGACGTGAAGAGGGAGATGTAGGGTTTAAGAGGGAGCAGAGTCAGACTGGCATCTAGGTAGGTCAGTTTACAATGGCCACATTGCTGGCAGTGTTTATCGAGCTTGATAACCCCGTGAAACAGAAACGCAGAAACCAACACAGGCATTATAACCAAAAGCACATACTAGCACTCAGTGGGCAAGGCTGGTTCATGCACACACCAACCCAATAGGTGGGGGTTGCAAACTGCTGTGTTGTCCCTCAGTCCTTATTAAACTGCTCTCCGCCAGACAAAAAGCATGCCCCTTTCAGTTGTTTCACTGCAATGGGCCCAAGATACAGGCCTGGCAGTACTTGACTGTAAGCCTCTGAAGAATGTATCCAATGTTGGTAGGAGGCTATTCAAACCCCCAAAGAGTCTTGGCTGCTTTGTTGCCCAAGGTTTTCAGCACTGAAATGGAATAATGGTGTATCTGGTATTGACCAACAAGCTTTAAAACATTTTATTTACCACCAATGACCGTCAAATTAACCCATGACACTAACCAAACAATGGTTCATGAAAGGCTGACATCCACAAATGTAAACCATTTTTTAGGCACTGGCCTATTTTTAGTCCCAATCTGACCCTGATGTTGTCCTTGGACTGCACTGCCTTGGAATGCCCTGTGCCTTCCCACACTTCCTCTCCAGTTCCTGGGGCAGAAAGCAGTCTCCAATGTCCTGGCTGTGGACTTTGGAGGATTCCATACTGCAAGGTCTTTGTGCCTTCAAAATATGGCATCTCCCCCGTAATTTCGGAAAAATTACCCCTTTGTGAATTGAAATACCCCTCCTTCATTAAGGGGAATGACATAACTTTCCCACCACTTGAGGAGAAAATCATTTCATGTCTGTCAGTAGTTCTTTTCTTGCCCCCTCAGAGTTTATTTACTCAGTGCTCATGTCACTTGGGATGAATTGATGTTCAGGTATGTGTGGGCTCTAGCCTGTTTAAAGTCGTGGGTTTTGTAGCTGGTAGTTGCTTTAAATGCTCAGAATGAGGTACAATACTCTCTGGATGGAAAAGGTCTTCTGTCTCTGTTATATTTTTGGATGTCTTTCAGGAGGTTTTCCTGTCCTTGGTTTGACCAGTAATCATGTTGGTCCAAGAGATTGTGTTAAAATGCACCAATCACGCTGCACCGCTGCCGCTTTTGTTACCAGAGGGCCGTATTGAAGCACTGCTGCCAAACCTGCCCCTATGGGTCCAAAACCAGCCCCATCCTTTCTGGCCCACCGGGAAAATGCCCAGTGCCCTCTACGGCCAGTCCGGACCTGGGTGCCTGTGATGCTGTGTAATACACAACAGCTAGGTCTTTTTCACAGCATGACTGTCCCAGTCCCTTGATACTTGGCACTCTCTTTCACTCTTCTGTTGTGTGCATTGTTGGCATTGAATGACACATATTTTTCACTTATATCTCATAGATGAGTAATCTTTATTCTCTTGAAACCTTTCTATGCCCTCGATCCTACTTGTTTCTAGATCACACTTTGGTGCTTTCTTTGATGTTGTATAAAAAACCTTTTTTTTTCTTGCTGTCTCCTTTCTTCTATTGAGGTGTAATACTTAGTCCAGCTCATCAGCCTTAGCCCTCTTGAGAATTTCCTTTTATTAAAGTGACTTTTAGAGGTACCTTTTTTTGCGTAGCTGTTGTCAGCAGCCCTCAATGAACTTCAGTCAGATGACATCATCATAAATGTATTGAAGGGGCAATTTTGTACCTGATTTTCGAGCCCTGCAACAAAATGTGCTAACGAATCAGTCAGCTCATCGGATGAGAAGTTGTAAATTTTGCATTCATGATCTACATTTTGTTTAAGGTGGATATGTGCACACTTCCATCTTTGAGTTTGTTTTATTTCTTCATCTTCTTTCGGGAGGAAAGGCGCCAGTTATCATGTCCCATTAGATCAATCAGAAGTCACATTGAGCAAGTTATCCAGTGACTTTACTCAACTGTTCCTTTCAGGGTCCAACCTCTGCATATCGATTTCTATGGAACTTTGAGAGATGAAGTCAAATTTCACAAGATTCTCTGTTCAGGGATGGTGATGTGTTGCTGGGGCACCCTATGATGTTGTTGTGTTGATTGTCACAGGCAATTGCAAGAGGTGACCTTTAATCTTTAGGTGGTTCACTTTGATTCCTTCTTTGTGAATTATATATACATTGAGCTTCATGCTATTCTAACAACTATGAACACTAGGTCAATGTTGCTTAATTTAGCACCTTGACAGGACGAAAGTCTTAGTTAGGCCTGACAAAATTCTAACTTGTGATCAGTAGATCACTGCATCTCTCAGTGGAGAGGATTTAATTCATTTGGTCTTATGTAAAAATCAACCAAGTGATGGAATACATGCTTGATTTATTTCTTATCCGCTTGGACCATGCTCAAGTATATAGTTTTTTGCCCTGTGTGCCACTCTAGACAGAGTCCAGGCAAATGGAAAACAGTCTTGGCTCCACTGTCTAAGGTTTCAGAACCAGTTTGGGTTTATTCTCTTTCAAATGTCATTTTCTGGCTGTTTCTCAGACACAACCTCTGAGCAAGATGATAGCTCTCACAGACACAGCAGGGAGCAATGAGGCTGGATCCAAGAATAAGTATCAAAAACAAAGGTTCAAGGAAGAGTAGGATCTCTGCACTTGGCTATCATCAGCCTTCCCGAAGCAGTATTTTTAAAAATGTGGATTTGCCATAGAAAAGTCTTCACCTTAAACAACAGAAACTGTAGTCCTACTCCAGCCATTTAGCATTTACCAGATGGCAAGTCAGGAAGAACTAGTCAGCATCGCTTTGCTAACATGATCCTCATTAAATTCATTAAGGTACTTGTTAGACCCAGTGGTTTCCGGCTGGCTGGAATACATCAAAGCCAGTAAGAATCCACTGTCCTAGATACATGTTCTAGGCACATGTCCGATAACCTGTGCTCACCCTTGGGTAGCTTGGCACCGAGCAGTCAGGTTTATCCTCAGGGCCCAAGGTTAAATTATTGGCACAACACTTCCCTCACAACACACTGTGTACACCACAAAAAGACTCCACACCGTATGTATAAAACACTGATCTTTGTATTACAAACACATTCAAATCAGAATGAGATACGCATTGTATATAAACTTTACAGTTATATGCAATTGTCGAAATTTCCCTTTAGCAGCAGAATGGCATGAACGTATATGCCCTAATCAGAGGTATTCATCCAACACAACATTCTCAATAGCACATACCCCAACAGTTGAAATGGTCAAGCAATTTAGGGCCTTTGAGTACATCTTTTGACCCAGCCCCTCAGTCACTCAACAATCCCAGCCAATGATACACATTGTCTCTGCTGGGGCTACATTGACTAGATTGTCGAACCACCTAAAATGGAAAGAAATAGTTACTTAGTTTCGTCTATCCGGATAAGACCTCCTGGTGCCCAGTGGCACCTGCATGAGTGCAGGATCCCTTTCTCCCCCATAGACAAAGGTTGTGACCCAGGAAGCTGGCACGCTTCCAAGTCTTTGAGAAATGGTTCCCCCCAAGTGGAGGAGTGAGCTGCTGTAACTCCAGACATCCAGATGTAGGTGCCCACAAGGCACAACTAAACACCTCAGGCCCGTCACGATGTGCTCCACAACAAAGGACCTTGTGGCATGGGTCTAGGGAGAGGGAACCAGTGATCTCAGTTGGAGGCTGCGATGTCAGGGACTATTGTCTGCCTGATCTAGAGGTCTAAGCCTGTCTAGGATCCCAGCTCAGGTCCTGCAACACCCCTTGGATACCACATGCTCCAGAGTGCAAGCTAGCACAGGTCGACTGGTTGCAAGCCCAGGTCCCACAGACTCTGTAAGCTTCCCCTGCACTCCTTGAACTCCTCACGTCCCAGCACCTCAGGTGGGCTGCTGATCTTTACAAGCACACTCCTCTACACAGTGTGATGATGGTGTACATCAGGACAGTCCTTATCCCAATCAATGATCAATTCCACCCGTTTCCGTCACACCCTGCGTGGTCTTTATGATCTCCTGGAAATGGGGAGATCCTCTGTGTCCCTGGGATCGCATGGACAGGAGGGACCTGGGTCACGAAAGTTAGCACTTACCTGCAGGCCAGCAACAATCAGGTGAAATCCACCAAGTGATAGTTCCCTTCCTGGAGCACAACAAGCTCCAGGCCACCCACAAGTCTGCGGATTATCCAGTTGCAGTCCCTCCTACCCTAATGATTCCTCCTGTCGATGTCACAGCGTTGAATCAGCATATTATGGCTCCAAATACAAAAGCGTCTCTATCATCTGAGGCTGGAGCCCCAGCAGTTATACCCACAATGACCTTTGAAGATGCGATCAGTTCAAAAGGCTAAATTTGAAATGCACAGGCCCTCTCTAAATGTCGTCCTGTCTGCCATACTTCCTGTGAGGTTTGATCACTATATTTAATGGGGTCAAGACCCTGCCCCTTGGAATGCAGGTCCTAATTCCACCCCCACATAATCGTCCCAGAAAGACCCCTCAGAGTCAGAGGTCCGCAGTTTCCCTTGAACCCCTAGTTTATGGCCTTCTATCAGGAATGCACAGATGTAGCTGTCCACTCAGCACCCAGATGGGAATTGGGGACAGGCTGAGAGGCACACAGAACCCCGAGCATCAAAATGCTTACTTTCCCAAAGTGGCTTTGCCCCACCCATAATGTCAGATACCCGAAAGGATTTGCCATTACAAACTCATTGATATCAACCACTCTATTGCTACTATTTTGCACGTAGAAAATAATGCTAATTAGTCTTTCCCTACATTCCCACATGCTAATCCAATGTGAGAAGCAGGCCCCGTTGTACCGAACACACCAACTGGTGCCATTCAAGACCCTTGCATGTACCGCACACACACACATGCCCTACTACTTCCAAACACCGCACCACGTCCCCAGGGAGACATGCAGTAACCTGAGCTCACAGGCCTCATCAGGGCACACCTGTGGCACAATCAATGGGCTATCTCAATGGATGGCACAATTAGTGCTGCAGGCCCATGGAGGACCATTCGAGGTATATGCCCTGGGTTTATGTCTTACCCCTAGACAAAGCACTCACATATACATCGAATCAGCCAATCATTTATACATCAATCACCTGTATGTATATGAAAGCACAGCGTTTTGGCACTGCAAACCAGTGTCAAATACACTCAAAGTTCCAAGCCAGCAAAACAAGGTATAAACATGAGGTCAACAGTCAAAAACATCAGAGAAGACCACGCTAAAAGATGCCAGGTCTAACAGTAACCCTCTCTCCAGCCTTGCTGATGTCAGTGTCTTGGTCTCTACCATCCAGCCATAGAAATGCAGGTGATACACACCCACTTTCTATGGGAAGCTTTATTCTTCCTCCAGCTTGTGCTATTCTAAGCCAGGGGCATCCAAAATGGATTCCACCTGCCTAGTAAACAGACTCTCACAAGACACATATAGTTATAATACAATACAGGTGCTACACGTTCACTGCACAAATGCTCAGTGGACATCACACTGGATGTCAGTGCAAGGTTCTGGATTTCACATAACAGCATTTTACGCCACCATAGGGCATGGGCACTAGTCCAAGGCTCACAATAAGGACATGCTTGATGTGCGCGTCCAGGTCCAGATCAGGTTCTAGACATTGTGTTACCAAGGGCATGCCTAGGTTTCTGTGTACATGCATGATGATGGGGACAGAATAGAAATAAGGATTTCACTTTCACAAGAGGTCTGGCACTCAGGGAAGGAGTACATGCCCATTTACCATGCAGGAGACATACCCATTCAAACAACATGGATCATAGCACATAAATTCGCAGAGGTATGCACAAGTCAGACACACCCAAATACGCACTAATATACAGACTTACACCTCTACTCACTAACAGTTACATACACAAGCACACACCTCCTTCACCCCTCTACACTAGGAGCTTTTAGCAGGAAGGATATCATCATGCTTTGAGCCATCAGGCAGCGTCTAACGCCAGTGATGGTTTTGAGTACAGAATAGAAGCCTACTGGAGTAATATATCTCTTACTTTGAAAGGGTAACTGCAGGTCAGGTGGGAACACTGTGTCAACTTGAAGAAGCTGTCACTTCTGAGGTAGTGTCGGGTTGCTCATTTTTACTGGTTGAGAGCTTTATTTTAACCGCCTAAGAGTTTGCCAATGAGTTGTATGCTCCAGTATTGTGTTGTTCCATACTGGAATGAAAGTAGCACTAACTAAGGTAGATCTCTGCAACTCGTGGACTATCCCATCAGCTTCCACAAAGTCCACAGTACCCATGCATTGGCATCAATTCTCTGGTATCCTGAACCCCGGCCACCAGTATTTTTCTGGCATTCTGCCTCCAGTGTATCACTAGAAATACACCTTACTATTCGTTAACTGGTCAAAATCAGTCCATAACATTTTAGAAAAGGGAAGCATGTAAAATCATTCTTTTTTACCCTCTGAAATATCTTCCACTGCAGTAACAACACAGCCTCTCAGGTGAATTGCGCCTAGTGGATCTTCTCCCTGTGAAAAAGATGCATTTCATTGGAGAAAACAATTCTTACGAGTACGCTCTTTCAATCTTGGAAGAAAACATTATACACAGACTAAGATTTACGTATTTGTTATGTAACAGGCAGATATAAATAAAATCAATTTACACATGGCCTGTAAACTATATGAATTATTGCTAAAAGGTGCAATATACAACTTTTTGTCTATTTAGCTAACTCCAATTAGTCTGAAGCTCAAATGTATGCACATTCTAGATACATTATTATTACAGCACATATATAATCAAAGCATCATTCTGATAAATAGGAAAAGGTAGCCCTCTGGTGTCCTGTTTTCAAATAGACTAAAACAGTATACCCTTTGAACTGTACTTTTAAGATGAATGATACCAGGCCCTATGATTTTGTTTGGGGACTTTTTTTTATAGTTGGTCCACCCTAAGTGCAGGGCACCAGAATGGTATAAATGAATTTAAAATTACAAACAATTGTACGCAAATGACATACAATTCCGCATCTATTTAATGGCATATATATGTAGGTGCTCAGTCAGTGTGCACTAAAACAGTGTCTGGGAAATATGAGACGGAAAATTGTTCTGATTTTACCCGATGGAGCAGTGATGGTGTAGGGAGAATAATGCATTGTTATTTGTAGCAAAGTAATAGAAACTCGAGTAACTTAATTTTAAGATACTTTAGTACTATTCCTTTCATCTTAAGTCACAAATAGAAAACTGGGGAAACAATAATTTCTTATAGCTCTAGTTGGGCCATGATGATGACCCTTATGGCGCAGGGCAGCAAGTCACCTTCATCACAGGGAAAGGGCAGAATATGCCCTATTTATCTAATACAATGCATTCCTGTCCTTTTCCCTTGCGCTGATGCCATTGTGCAAGGGTGCCTGTGTTGTAGGCAGGATTGTTGTTGTGTAGGAAGGGGTACCTTTTTGCACAAAAACAATAATGAGAGGTGTTTTCCTTTTTCTATGTGTGCTGCAGAAAGCAGCACATACAGAAAGAGGAAAAAACAAAGGCGAAATAAAGATATTTCTTCTCATTATGCCTCACCTGGGGAGGCGTATCTTTTTGGCGCATCACCAGGTTTACCATGTTTTGTAAATCTGGAAAGTGTCAAAAACACTGGGAGTTGCGTGGGAACACCAACACATTGCCCGTGCCGAACCAGTGCGCGTGGTGTTCCTGCCTTATCCCTAATGCCCCCCCCCAGGCGCACCACTATTCTAAGTGAGTTGTACGAGTCATACTACACTCCAGAATTCTCCTCAGTGACCGGCTAAAATCAGGTGTTGGACACTCACCCACGAAAAACTTTGTGTCAGCACTCATGAATGTAATCCAAATTAGCAGATTGGTTTAAAATGTTTCTCTATTGCTCTTAATAGCACAACCTGATCTCTGTAGTATGATCAATGAATATCATGCAGACGAATGGTGGCCAACTATAAAAGGAATAGCTAGATCAGTGCATTTGCCTAGGGAAGCAGTTGTTATCCATAGAGTGCTACAACACCCCTGTCATTGTTGTCTTCAGCCCTTGCCAGCACTGCAAAAATGCATTCAGACACAGGCATCGCAGACTGGCACACCCACTACCCTCCAGCCACCTACACACAGTAGTGAGCCTGCATTGGGCTTTCAGATAGTTGTTTTCTTTGTTCAAGGAGGCCTTTTAGAGTCTACAGACTGTAGACTACAGACTATAGAGCAGTCGTAAGCACTCTGGGTTGGAACATATTGAACAAGCACAAATTTACCACTGTGCACTGAGGTTGTGTCTCACTGCACGGTTTTAGGATTTTATGCTCAGATTTTCAATTTACAGCATGTTCCATGTCATGTTAATGTCACTATTCACAGTGAGGTGTGTAACGCAAAAGTTATATGCAGGACTAAATAAATGCATTGCTGAATGTATAAATAAGGACATATTTACAAACAGATTTATAAGGAATGTGATACCCTAAAAGCATTCAAATTATTTAATTATATATATTTTTTAATGTAATTATTTTTATACTTTAATTCTCAAAAACTACTAGAGCTATATGTCCTTTATGTGAGTAAGGGCTTGATGTACAAAGGTATTTTGCAGTGGCAAAAACATGTGATTCACATGTACACAGGTTTCCTGTCGTCAAATTAAGTTTTTACTATTTATAAAAGCCAGTGGTGTAGCTAGAGGGGCCAGTCCTCCCTGGACTACACTATTTTTGTGGGCACCAGAAGTTTTGTCTGTCGACTACCACCGCCCCAGGCCCTAGAACAAGTCGTCCGCCCGACCAAACAAGTCGGCCATCACCTCCCCGCTCTTACCTGTACCCGGGCAGAAAAGTTAGGGGCCGTCAGTATGGCTAGCTGCGCCACAGATAAAAGCTTTTTTATGTTAAAGAAAAATCTTTACAATTCATAAAAGAGTTTTTGCAGTCCTGTCTGAATCACAAATAGGAGGGCAGTCGCGGTCGGCATGACTCGCGGGTGGGAGGGCGGGGGGGGGGGGGGGGTTGTTGGGTCGTGCGGTGAGGGGAGGGGTTAATTTAATAAAATAAAAAAAATAAAAAACCTTCACTTCGCCTCCGGTCCCGCATCGCCTCTCCTGGTCTCTCTCTGCTCACAGGAAGCAGAAGCAGTCAGCCTCCCTCTCCTCCCCTAAGCCAATCACAACACTGCAGTGGCAGTATTGTGATTGGCTAGGATGCCGTTCGTACATGCGTCTATGGCGAGGCCGTTTCCTCCATCCAGGCTGCATGCCGCCTACATGGAGAAAACGGGAGAGTGCTCATGACTGGTTTGATCAGTCCTGGTGTCGACTAAACAGTCAGCGCCCATAGCATTGGGCTAGCCACTCCTCCCCGACTCGCCCAACCCAACCAAACCCTTCTTCTGCTTTCTCCCAGTGCGAGCAGCAGAAACATAAAATGGTGTTTATACCATTTTATGTTTCTACTTCTTGCAATTCCAGGAAAGCAGTGGGGTGATGCTCCTCCACCCACGTGGAGGAGCCGCCCTTGTAGGAGGAGGAGTTGAGAAGTATCGGCCTCTCCTGTTTGGGGTTCATGTGGATTGTATCAATGATCGGATACCACACCTCAAAGAGGGCAGTTTCTGATTTGTAAAAAGGAAGCAGTCCCAGAGGACATTTTCAACTTTGGGAATCTTGACTGTGGACTTGGTAGGGAGCAGGAAGTGGTCCAAAGAACCATTGCCTGATTTACCCAATGTCTCCCCAAATAGAAAACGTTTACTGTAAGAAGCAGCTTCGGCCCCTTTGATGAACATGGGCTGCCTTTCAAAATGAAAGTCCCATTTGGGGATCCCAATTCCGGAACTGAGGTCTGCCGTCCCTTGCAGGCATCCATCTTGGCATTTACAGCCAATTTCAGCGGTTACAAACTGCGACCAATCTAATTAATATTCGTTTGGATAGACAGCAACTCCACCACTGCCAATACTTTGAAATCGGCTGTCAAGATGTGAGCCCAGAATGTTTTATCAGACATAAAAATAGAGTTTCCTAAACACATACTGCTAAGCGTTTTGTGTTGACTGGAGTGTGCACATTAAATATATTTATGTAAAATGCAGTATATTGTGTTGAAGATTTGTTCATGACTTGAAGCCAGGTAAAAGCTCAATGGCGCCTCCAAACCCTGAGGCATTTACACATTACTTCAATAGTAATCTTAGCAATAATGCCCCTTAAATTAATGGATCCTTTGCCCCTTTCACCTGCCTGAGGGAATCCAGAGGTTTCTATCATGGAGGGCTTTCCAGAGAGGGAAACAAGGAAGGCTACTGCCAGCTGTTTTCAGATATATCACCACCCGCTAATATGAGTCACCCCCCAGGGGTGCACATTATAACATAGAGAACCACTGTCAAGGGGGGAGAGGGAACTCTTACACCATGGGCCGTATTACGATAAGAGCCTCGGGTACGTAAAGCACGTTTGTGCCCGCTTTGCAGTTTCCAAGGCACTTAGGTATTATAGAAGGGAGTGCAGACGCTTGTGCGTCCCCTTCTATATTAGCGCTGGTGCACCTCAAGCTCCAGCACTACCTAAGAAGGTTGTTCTCTCATTTGCATGGGGGAGTGCCCTATGAAAATGAGGGAATACCTTTGACTCTGCGCCCGCGCCATATTACAAAAGCAGGCACAGAGACAAAGCAGCTCTCAGGAGCCGCACTGACAGTGCGCCTTTTAAAAGGTGGGGCACTGTCAGTGTGCCCCTTGATATCAGCCCTCTGCAGGGGGTAAAGGTGTTCCCATGGACCCCCCAGGCATCCCCTTGTAGGCAGGGTGCAGTCATTGTCTGCACCCACCTGCAAAGGAATCTCTATTATCCTGTAAAAGTGCAGGCAGGTGCCGCCAGCGCTGTGAAAACAGGGAGCAGCATCTCCGTGTGTTCACATGTATGCGCTGCCCCCAGGGCAGCGCAAGTTCATGGCCGCCCCCGGGGCAGTGTATAAATTATAATTCGGCTCATTGTGATTGTTTGTACCTGGTGCACCTTTTAAAAGCCCAGCTTAATAGACACCTAGCTTCCGCCAACCTCTAAATCATGCATGTGGGAAAGATGATGCAGGAATTGTGGCCATCATCTCATCCTGCCAAACTTTAAACGAGGGTCTGAATGATTTATCATAAACAAGCACATAGCTAAATGCTATGGCGCTAATGATATATTTAGCACTTTAAATATTTAGATGAATAAAATGCAGTCCATTATACTAAAGATGTTTGCAAGAGGCTCTCACCCCAGCAGGATCATAGTAATGCAGATATGCAGGGTCCTCTCTCAGAATAAATTTCCGCACTTTCCAGTTTTTTCTCCGATGTCCCTTAAAATAGATTACAAAAGGCGTTATTATTAACACGTTTATTGACCTTAGGAATAACTTCACATACAATGAAGAAAATGTGTAATTTCCTAAGAGAGAAAAAATATTTTTACTGTTAAATATAAATTACAATCAATCCTGCTAATGGCAAGGGTCTTCCCACTGTAGTGATCAAGCAGGGATGATCCACATGGAAAAGGAAAACCCATTGAACATAGACTAACACTTCGAAAGAGTGACAACAGGAAGCACAAAGGGAAGTATTGTAGCATCTGTGAAGGGTACAAAGAAGATGTAGAAATGGGCATTTCTCTTCCAGGGGATACTCATCAACAGTCATAAGCACTGAATAGTCCCGCCCACGTGCGGGACCCCGGATCAATAGCCAATAATATGCATATATCTACATATATATATATATACATATATATATATATATATAAATACATATAAATACGCATAAAATAACCATATATATATAGATAATATGCATATAAACATACATATGCAGCCCAATATAACCATACTTGGCTAAAAAAACTGCCCCAATTGCCTGTAAAATCTTTACATTTGTTAAATAAAGACATATAAATTACATTATATGAAAATGCAAAGAAGAAAGCACTGCCTTTGTTTTCTTTGAAACACACAACCTTTATTTTCAAAGGTAAAAACAGGCAGGATCATAGAGGCAGCTTTAGCCTAGATAGGCTGTATTGTAACAACAGAAAATCTGGTGCCATGCCTTTAAGACCTCTGTGAGCCTCCAGGCTCCCATCATGCACCACAGGTGACAGTTAGGTCAGTTCTTTTTTCCGGCTCCTTCTGTGAGGATCCTGGAGCATTGAGCTCGCCAGTTGGTGATATTTTTTCACTTTCTTCTGGTAGTTCTTCAATTTTTTCGTCTTTACTCGACGTCTTTAGTCATTATCTGACTAATTCAACAATTTTTTGTGGTTTTTTCGGCTTTTTTTCCAGTCACAATGCCGGCCTTATTTATTAAGTGCCCGGCCTGTGGTAAAAAAATGTCCAAGACAGACCCACATTCGGTCTGTGTGATTTGTCTTCCATCTACACACAAGCCAGAACTCTGCTACCATTGCAGCAAGTTGTCAAACAGAACTTTGAGAGAGAGAGAGAAGAGCAGGCTTCAGTCTCTGCATGACAGAGGAGAACCCGTGAGTGGAAGAGAAGATTTTCACTCCAGAAAACCTTCTTCTCAGCAAAAAGAGCGTAAGGACAGAGGGGAGAAGAGAAAACATCGTTCTCCTTCAACTTCGAGGGACAGATCTTCTTCTAAAGTTCCTGTATGTTCAAAATCGTCGAAATCAGCGTCACGGCATCCGTCAACGTCGAAGTCGCCGTCGAAGAAGAATTCGCCGTCGATGCAAGGTGAGAGGCTACATGAGCATAGGCGATCCAAGTCTGGCTCCCCTACGACTATGAGAGGACGGGACTCGACGCCGTCTCATCGACGTCGACGGTCACCACCGAGAGGCTCGAAAGATCAGTCAAGGTCGCCGTCGAGTGGTGCTATGACGTCAACGCCGAACCAGGCAGTAGAGGTTTAGACGTCGAAGAGCCCAAGTCATATGGCGTCGAGGCACACGACGCCGAGAAAATCATCGCCGTCGAGGCGCATGGCGTCAACGCCGAAGAGACACTCGTCATCGAGGAGGTCGCCGCCGAGAAGATCGTCGTCGAGAAAAACGCCGTCGAGGAGATCGCCGTTGGAAATATCGACGTTGAGGAGACTGTCGTCGACGTCTCCTCTAGCTAAGAGGCCTAGAACGGTATCCAAAGACCAATCTAAGGTTTCTGTGGTGTCTTCTGGGAGTTCTTCTTCCTCCCCTGGGCTGAAGATTGTAGAAATCTCTCCAGAGCCCTCAAGAGCGCCTTCACCTACAGGGGCTAATATCTCTCCACAATGGCTGGGAGAACTCAGAGATGAACTGAAAGATAAGAAGAATCAACCTTCCAAGATTCAAGTCCAGGTCTCCTATGTCAAAAAGACATGTTTCAAGATCAAGGTCACCTCTTGTATGAGTGGTCCATTCTCTGAGAAGGCGTGAGTGTACCCCTCCGAGAAAGTCTCCATCAGTGAGGAGGCGGACTTCTCCCTCTCCGAGGTCTTCACATCACCGTTCATCCAAGAGACGCGATGCGAGATCTTCAACAAGGTCTACAGATTCGAAGAGGCATTACTCACCGACGCTGTCATCAACTCCTCCAAGTAGGATATCACCGATTGATGACATAATCACCTTTAATGAAGTTCTCTGTCGTGGAGCAGCAAAACTTAATATCGAGATGCCTGTCTCTACTGCGAAGACAACGGTCATCTTTGAAACATTGCATCAAAAATTATCATCAAGACCTTTACTTCCTCTGGTCCCAGGTCTTTTGGAGCCTGCTGAGCATAAGTTCTTGACTCCTGCATCTTTGGGAGCGGTTCCTTCACGGATCGCAGAGAAGTATAAGGCTCCGGACAATGACCCATTATTTCTGAGATCTGAGCCACAACCTGATTCGGTCATCGTCTCAGCGGCACGTAAAAATCAGGCAGGAGCGACGTCATCCTGTGTTCCTTCTGACAAACACAGCAAAATTATGGATTCGGTAGGGAAGAGAATGTGTGCCATTTCTGCTTCCTACATGAAGGTCGCCAGCGCCTCCGCTTTACTGGGTCGCTATGACCGCGCATTATGGGATTCCTTGTTTCGGTTTGCAGAAAAAATTCCCAAAGAAGACAAGCATGATTTTCTGGAAATCCTTCATGAAGGTGGGCTAGTGGCTAACCAGGTGATTAACGCAGCTGCGGATGCTTCCGATCTGTCTACGCATGGCTATGCTCATGGACTTTGTGCAAGGCGCTCAGCTTTGCTAAGGCTTACGGGGCTTAAACCTGAAGCTCAACACCGAATTCTAAATCTGTGGTTTAATGGTAAATCGCTCTTTGGGTCTCATGCTGACGATGAGATGTCACAAATGAAGACAGAGCTTGATACTGTGAGAGCTGTTAAGAAAGAATACCGTCCTTATGATCGGAGACAGATCCAGCAGAGGGTTCAAACCCCTCAATGGTTGTCACAGCAAAATCAGGGAAGATTTCAGTTCTGCCAGCGTCGTCCTGGTAGAGGAAGAGGCGGCATTTCCATACAGTCTGCTCCTGAAGACAAGCAGCAGCAACAAAAACAGTGAGTGTGTGCTTCCCCTGAGCCCCTTGACCACTCCGGTGGGGGGAAGTGTGCGTTTTTGCCTGGAGGAGTGGAAAAACATCACAAACGACAAATGGGTGCTGAATATTGTGCAAAATGGATATGCAATCAGATTCAAGTCTCCTCCTCCTTCCATTCTTCCTCAAAAGACTGTATTCCATCGACTTCATCTTTTGAAGCAGGAGGTGTCTGTATTAATCTTAAAGAAAGCCATCAAGGAGGTCCCGAGGGCACAGCGTCGGCAAGGCATTTACTCCCGATACTTTCTAGTTCAAAAGAAAGGTCCAAACAAGGAGTTCAGGCCCATACTAGATCTCAGGCGCCTCAATCAGTTCATTCGGCGAGAAAAGTTCAGAATGCTGGCGTTACATCAAATAATTCCACTTCTGCATCAAAGGGACTGGTTGTGCTCCATAGATCTTCAAGATGCGTATTTTCACATCCCCATCGCCCCAAAGCATCGAAAATTTCTAAGGTTCTGCATACAAACCAGTCATTACCAGTTCGCAGTCTTGCCCTTCGGGCTAAAGTCAGCGCCTCGCACCTTTTCAAAGTGCATGGCAGTCGTAGCGGCTTTCCTAAGGAAGAGACATATTTTCGTCTATCCCTATCTAGGCGATTGGCTGCTAAAGAGTGCCTCCCCGATTCTGCTTCAGCAACATCTCACGTTCTGTACACATCAGCTGCGGAGGCTAGGCCTACACGTAAACTTCAAAAAGTCTATCCTCACTCCCACGCAGCGGATACACTATCTGGGTGCACTTCTGGATTCAAAGGACGCAAAAGCGTATCCTTCGGAGGAGAGACTATCCTCCATTCTCCTCAAGTGTCAAACATTGTTAAAGACTCCTCGACCAATGGCCAGACAGATCTTGGTAGGGTCCATGGCGTCTTGCATTTTCCTCGTTCCAAACGCCAGGCTGCACATGAGACCTCTGCAGCAGTCGCTGGAGGATCAGTGGTCCCAGTTTTCAAACCGTTGGGAAGACAAACTGTCACTACCTCTGTCGGTGCGGATCTCCATTCGATGGTGGATGTAGCAGAATCATCTGGTAGTGGGAGTGCCCTTTCAAGAGGACATGCCCAGATGATCGCTGGTGACAGATGCGTCCCTGCAGGAATGGGGCGCCCATCTGGAGTCCCTTCAAGTTCAAGGAGTGTTTTCAGAGAAAGAAAGGCTGTATCACATCAACATGTTGGAGCTCAGAGCTGTCCATCTAGCTCTCAAGGCTTTCTTTCCTGTGCTCAAGACATCCTCCCTGCTTGTTCAGATGGACAATACAACAATGATGTACTATTTGAACAAGCAGGGCGGAACGAGATCCAGACCTCTGTCGCTGGAAGCGCAAGCAATCTGGAAGTGGCTTCTGGCTCGGGGTATGAAAATTTCAGCTGTCCATCTGCTCGGTGTCCTCAACCTCCAAGCAGACGACCTAAGCAGACACTTCGCAGAAGCACACGACTGGGTCTTAAAAGACGAAGTAATAAGAGATGTCTTCCAGACCTGGGGGTCACCAGAAATCGATCTCTTTGCGGACGCCGACAACGCAAAATGCCGCGTCTTCGCGTCGAGGTACCCTCAACGAGGGTCCAAGGGGAATGGATGGACTGGTCAGAGACATTACTCTACGCTTTTCCACCGATTCCACTCATTCCCTTGGTGATCAAGAAGTTGTACAAGCCTCGCCAATGGTGGTACCCGGATCTCCTGCATCTACAATAATAATAATAATAATAATAAAACCATTTTTAAAGCGCCTGGCTACACAAAACAGTGTGTCCCGCGCTAAATACTGCTAAATTGCCCGAGGAGCGAGCGAGAGAGAGCCAAATAGGTGCAGAGGGATGACAATGGAAATTATACCGGGGGAAAAAGGAAAGTTTTAAGTTTTCCCCGGAACCTAGTTTCCGAGGGTTCCATCCTAAGATCGAGCGGGAGTTCGTTCCAGCATTTGGAGGCCAGGTATCTGAACGAACACCCACCCATCCTGGCTCTGGTGACTTTGGGGAGTTTAAACATCATTGTTCCGGATGATCTCAGGTTCCTGATGGGGCGGTGTATGGTGAAAAGATTTTTCAGGTAGTACCACACAGGAGGCTTCCTTGCTGTCCGGATCTGCTGACGCGAGAGAACAGCAGGGTGTTCCACCCCAACCTGCCATCCCTGAAGCTAGCAGTATGGGTCCTGAGTTCGTCCAGTATGGACATCTAGGCCTCTTGCAGGACTGTATACACATTTTAAGAGAGGCAAGGAGAGCTTCTACAAGGAAGACGTATGCTTTCAAGTGGAAGCGGTTTTTCATATGGTGTGCTGCTGAGGGTCATGACCCGATTCGAGGCCAGGAACAGGTACTGTTACCATACTTACTTTCTTTGGCCAAAGCAGGTTTACAGTATTCCTCTATTAAGGTCCACCTGGCAGCAATAACAGCATATCGAAAGTCCCCTACCCAGGTTTCTTTCTTTCAAAATGACAGTGGTGAAGGATTTTCTGGAGGGTCTCAGGAAAGTGTATCCTCCCGTGAGGGCTCCCTCACCTCCTTGGGAGCTTAATGTGGTTTTGTCTAAATTGATGAGTCCCCCATTCAAACCTATACATAAGGCCTCCCTTCAACATCTGTCGTGGAAGGTGTCCTTCCTTGTAGCTATCACTTCTGCGCGCAGGGTGAGCGAGATTCAAGCTTTTTGTGCTACAGAACCCTATCTCGTTTTCCATGCGAATAGAGTGGTGCTTCGGACTCATCCAAGATTCCTTCCTAAGGTAGTCTCGGATTTTCATATTAACCAATCAGTGACACTACCTACGTTTTTTGCTAATCCGAGCTCTTCGACTGAAAAAGCTCTGCACTCTTTGGATTTGAAAAGAGTTTTGAAGTTTTACCTTGATAAAACTAAGAGTGTTAGAAAGACTGATCATCTGTTTGTGAACTACGGTCCTCTGAATACTGGCTTGCCTGCTTCTAAGAGGTCCATTTCTAGATGGATTGTGTCATGCATTTTGTTATGTTATCAGTTGGCACGGAAACAGCTCCCGGGTAGACCGAGAGCGCACTCCACTAGAGGAAAGGCTGGTACTATAGCAATGCTTAAAAATGTTCCTGTACATGAAATTTGTAAGGCAGCTACGTGGTGGAAGGTTCACACCTTTGCTCGCCATTACTGCCTTGATTCTGATACTCAGGCGATGCCCAAGTTGGTCAGGCATCCCTGAGGAATTTGTTTGGGTTATACCTATATTAGTGTACTGTTTAGAGGGTCTGGTATTCGTCCGCAGGGTATGGGATGGGCTTGCTACTCTATTCAGTGCTTATGACTATTGATGAGTATCCCCTGCAAGAGAAGGATTAGTTACTTACCTGTAGTCCTAGTTCTCTTCCAGGGGTATACTCATCAAAGTCATAAGCACACCCACCCTCCTCCCCGGGCGAATACCAGAACATGCTATTTTACATGTTACCCATGCTGTTATCACACTGTTATACGCCGTCCAAAAGAGCTGACCTAACTGTCACCTGTGGTGCATGATGGGAGCCTGGAGGCTCACAGAGGTCTTAAAGGCACGGCGCCAGATTTTCTGTTGTTGCAATGCAGCCTATCTAGGCTAAAGCTGCCTCTATGATCCTGCCTGTTTTTACCTTTGAAAATAAAGGTTGTGTGTTTCAAAGAAAACAAAGGCTGTGCTTTCTTCTTTGCATTTTCATATAATGTAATTTATATGTCTTTATTTAACAAATGTAAAGATTTTACAGGCAATTGGGGCAGTTTTTTTAGCCTAGTATGGTTATATTGGGCTGCATATGTATATGTATATGCATATTATCTATATATATATGGTTATTTTATGCGTATTTATATGTATTTATATATATATATATATATGTAGATGTATGCATATTATTGGCTATTGCTCCGGGGTCCCGCACGTGGGCGGGACTATTCAGTGCTTATGACTTTGATGAGTATACCCCTGGAAGAGAACTCGGATTACAGGTAAGTAACTAATCCTTTTGGACAGAGTGCAGTAACCAGACAGTAAAGACTAAAGAAGGAACGGGCAGGCCCAAACATTTGCTCGAGTGCCTGTTTCATGGGTAGAATGTGGACATGTTGAATGTGGTAGATAGCCAGCCTAGCTGCTGCTTGGCACACTTTCTCTGTCTGCAATTTGCAAAAAGTACAGCCATCTAAGCAAAAGCATTATCATTTTCAAAAACACATATGGAACACTTAAGTTATTCAAACAAAACAGTCTATAGGTGTGCCGGCGAGTCTAACCTCACCTTTATTTATAAATTTGAATGGCAAATTCATGTTTTTTACCACACCTTGCACCACTTTTACAATCTTGACTTGGGGTGGCAAACAACCTTGGATCAGTTGGGAGACAATTACCCTACTGTATGAGCGGGGTGGGGGGTTGGCATCCCTAATTTTCACCTGTACTACCTAGTGGCCCAATGCTGTTTTGCACATCACTGGAGCACGGATACCATATGCTAAGCTGGAGGCAGACCTTGCCCACCAGACTCCACTGCCTGCAGGCAGGGTCTGCCATGAGATCCCTGTGACTTTCAAACGGTGTCTATGACTAGCTGGACCTGGAAGCGGTTGGTCCACATGACTGGCACCCACTTACTGCACTCATCCGCCCTCTCCCTCCCTGGCCGTAAACCCTGGGCTGCCCATCATCCAGGAAGCGCAAGTGCGCCGAACCTTTACTAAATATTCTCTGACCACCATAGGTTACCTCTTCCTGGGGCGACACGTGTTCTCAAGAACGGAAGATACTCATTTTCTGAAGGCCCGCTCAATGGACCAGTTCGTATTATTGCAGCAGCTGCAGGAAGTGCTTAGGGCTCAGGTCCCCTGCTATCCCAAGGAACCTGATGATTTCCCCCTTGACACTACTTATCAAAGACACAGGTGGGGATCATCTGGTAACCAAACTCTACAAGGCAAGTCTGACCCTGCTTCCGACTAGGAATATGAGGGTTTGCGCAACCTGGGAGCGCGATCTTGGACGCCCGCTGTCTGACTCCCAGTGGTACTACTGTTGTGGGCAGACATGGATGATCTTTCTCAATCACTGTCATAAACAACTTAATTTCAAATTCCTTTGGCTGGTATATGCTACGCCGACTAAATAACATAAGATTGATTCCACATATGCCCCAAATGCCACGCATCACTAGCGGACTTCGCTTACATGACGTGAACCTGCGATAGGATAGAACAGTACTGGCGGGCCATAGTTGCAGAGCTGTCAAACTTGACTTACACCATTATCACACCCTCACCAGAGCAAATGTTCTTGGGATATGTACATGACATTCCTATATCCTCTTGTCGTTTTGTTGCTGTCTTCCTTATGCTGGCTAAACGGGAGATTGGGGCAGCAGATATCCTCCTGCACAAAAAGTGTGGCACAATAGCTCAATCCATTGTAACACTAACTGCGAGCTATATGCTAACCTGCAACCAATAGCATCTAGACCTCGTGACGTATGGCAGCCATTTCAAGATTGTCTCCTTATGATGGACGACAGCCCCAGCTCCCTATCTCAGCATAACCACTCACTTTCGACACCTACAGATTATACACCGAAGGCTGTGCCGAATGGTGGTAATGTCTAAAACAAATTCTTTGGTTGATCTGCTGCGGTGCTAAACCCAGATAAGAGCACTGCTCTGCCTCCACCTGATGCCGGGCGTGTGTCTGTGGGGACAGGGGGGGAGGTGATATGTACTGCTTATTCATGTACTTGTTAAATTGTAATCAATGAACGGTGCCTTTTTTGTTATAGTGAAAATGAAAAAAATAAGTTAAAGAAAATTATGGCATCTGAAAGTAGGCTCCCTTTCTAGGCACCTAGGACTTAATGCTCTACTTTTTTAATACACATGTTAAATGTTAAAATGTTTTTAAACAGAAATACATTTGGAAAAGATGACTGTGAGAAAGAGGATTATTAGTTGTGGTGGAAGGCAGCCCATCACAAGTAACAATGGCATGATTCTTGTTAGGTCCAGTAAATGTTTCAGTAATTTAAACCTGAGATCAACTCTTTAATAGCTATGACACAGATCAGATAGGCTTAATTTAGGAGAATGTTTGAAGCATTTAGAAGCCTGAAAACAGGTAAAAAGTCGAAAATACAACACAAACAAATCCCACGCCAACTTAATAACATTGGGGCATTTTAGCAAGGGCAGTATTGCCACTTTAGCGGCACTTTTTGACACTAAAGCTGTGATATTTTTATCTCCCTATCAGCAAGCTGTCGCTAACAACTGTTAGCAACAGCTTTATGGTGAAAGCGACCGATTTGGGTGTCGCTTTGCATGTCACCGATAATTATCGCTAATGACATGCAAAGGAGGTGTTCCCAACTTGAAAGCGACTGAAAGCATTCGCAAACACACCTTCCGCCTATTACCAAGGCCCGCGAAGCGATAGAAAAATGCACGCTAACCGCGTTCATCGCTGGATTTTAACACCTGCTAAAATCCTGACTTAAACACACAAGATGATGGACGGAATGTTGCACAATGGCAAAACAATCACCCCCAGTCACAGATCTGGGTTTAATCCATCGTTATTTTGCTCACCAAGCCACCGCAGTTCAGACATGGCCATGTGCAAATCAGTCTTGACCCTGTGCCTCATGGGAACAGTCCAGACCGAACTGCCAAGCCATGTCTGTCCTGGACCGGAATCAAGCATCCTAGGACCGGTTTCTGGCTATCAGCCGTCTTCAGCCAGGATAGCTTGACTCCAGTGGCGTAGTGAGCACGGGACCCACATCTGGGCATACCCTTCCCACATAGGGTGAACAGCAAAACAGACAAGATGATGGACGGAATGTTGCACAATGGCAAAACAATCAACCCCAGTCAAAGATCTGGGTTTAATCCATAGTTTTCTATGGGAGGTGGATTCTATGGCTGAATCCTCACCTGCCTATTAGTGACCTTTTCCTTAGTGATGGGAATTCATCGCTGGAATTCCCGCGTTATTGCTGGAGAATCGCCGCTATTGCTTGTTTATTATCGCGTTGGAGATAAATATTAATAATAACGCGTTATCTCTGCGATGTAAACCAGCGATGGCCGGCGATAAAAAATACAGCGCTAAGAGCGCTTTGCGATAATCATTGCAAGTCCTTGCTAATATGGCCCATCGTGTTAGAAATTGGGTATCTGGTTGGCTAAGGTATGCAACTAAGCCAAGCAGAACCCATCACTCTAGTAAGGATAAGGGAGTTACACACCCAAGATACCCACTGCACATCCCCTTGGTAGTTTGGCAGAGCAGTCAGACTTATCCCAGAGGCAATGTGCATAGCATTTGCACAACACACACACATACACATCATTACACACTAAATACACCACAAAAGAGACTCCACACCAGGTTAAATAAAAATGTCTCTTATTTTGTAAATAAAACACATAGACCCAAATCACATAAACCATAAATCACTTTGCCAACTAGGCAATTGTCATACCGGTACAGGTGGTGCAATTGTAAATACTTATATGTTTGTACACATTATAACAGCATGTACATAATCTGCAGGTCCTGTATGATACTTGTTATCCTGTCACAAGGCATAAAATGACATCATTCATAATATCACAGCATGAAATGCGGGTTTAGGTCATACATCATTCATGGCTGCAGGGTATGTCATGCCAGACCTGGACATGTGAGGCAAACAACATGTGTCCCAAAATCAGGCCATAAAATGCAGATCAGGTTAGAGAAAAGAAAACATGTGACTCACAAATATGCACCCTAAGCAAGAAGCCACAGTGCTTCTGTGCTTCTCTTACAGGTTATACAGTCATTCTGGGCCAATTGTAGGGCACAGGAGCTTCTGCGCACCCACTACAGTTAATTTGGTAACTCCCGTGGTCACCAGAAACCTCAATCATCTGCCGAGGACGCTCCCCGCGATCAACAGCAAAGAATGCCTCTAAAGGTAAAATCAATGGGGAGACCTCACTGGGTCCCCCGTGTGTAGAGTGAAGCAGTCCATGATCGCACTGGGATGCTACTTCACCCAGAATGCCCCAAAGGCATAATCAATGGGAGATCTCACTGGGTCCCCTGGATCCCCACAGGGAGAGGCAGCCGCCCAAACATGAGGCGCAGTTGCAGAAAAAGAATGCAATGTGGAGGTGGTGACTTGCATAATCCTCCTCGGGCCAGAATGACAATGTGGCGCGTAACTCACTAATCAGCCCTAAGCCGTACCAGGTGCCATGGAGGGCTGCTGCGCTGTAGAAGCTTTCCTTTCTGCTGGCTGGACACGGAGTGAAGTCTCTGGCGGCTTTGCTTTCTTCACCCCAGCCTTCTGCGATGGCTGGGCCCTGCCCACCGTAATGCTGCCACAGCTAGGCAAAAAAGGGGGAGCCAAGCCCAGGGTTTCCTTTTTCGTCATTGCCGGGAGCACGGCCACACGCACCTGCTGCCAGGGAAAAGGAGAGCACTTCCTCAACAACAAGCTTTCCCCTCCCGCTACTCAACACACAAAGGCCAGTACAGTACTCACACGCTCTGTGGTAATCAAGCACCGAGACCCATAAACCGTACTCTCCACACATTGGGCTGAAAAATAAAGTGCTCCTCACGTGCTTTACTTCAAAAGAAAAGGTGAAGAACAGTCCAGCCCTTCTCCAGCTCCATACGGAAGCAGCATCAGCTGGCTGACCAACCCCACACACATAAGGGGCAGTGCTCCTCATGCAGTTGTCCCAGCTTCTCCTTCCAAGCACGTTCCTTCTAGATGTAGCAAGGATCTTTTGAAGTCTTTTATCTCCCTAAGACTTCCAACAGGAGTTAAGCACACACAAGCCCTTGGAGATCATCTCAAGCAGGATACCACACAAGGGCAAACAGAGTCAGTCCTTTTCCTCTGCCACGGATAGAAGCAGTAACTGCAGGCCAACCCACTTCTCACACAGAAAAGGCACTGCCTCTCACCTCACAGAGCTCTTCTTCTTTGCAGGGTCCTTCTGTTTCTAGAAGTAATCCAAAGTTATGGGGTTTTAGTTCCATTGCTTATACCCCATTTCCTCATTGAAGTCTTTGTTTCAGAGTCTCTGAGCTCAGGACAAACCAGTTCTGTCCTATCTGGTCCAACTTGACCCCAGAGGATGGAGACAGCATAGTGTAAAGGAGACACAGCCTATTCTGCTTCTAGTGAAAACTCCTCCCACCACTCAAAAATGCAGACCAGATCTATTCAGCCTAGCGATGAGTCACCCAGGAAAGGCAGGACACACTTTAAACCCCCTTGTGACTGTCTAGAGTGAATGCACAGCCTCTGCACCTGTCACTTCAAAACCCGACTGTGAATACACAAACAGGCAGAGGCACACAGCATGATAAAACAAGAACATGCCCGCATCGTAAAAGTGGCATTTTCAAACACACAATTTAAAAACTACCTTCACTAAAAGGTGTCTTATTAAATTCTGAGTTCAAGGAGTCTAAACTCCATTTCAAATCTTGTGCCAATGGAAAGTTACACTTGATAGATGTTACAAGGCAGCTCTCATGTTAGCCTATGGGACAGACAGCCTTTCACTAGTGAACAATTAAATGCATGTTATTTCACTATCAGGCCATGAAGCACACATGTGTACATATCCTGCCATTTACATACACTGCACCCTGCCAAAGGGGAACCTTGGGCCTACCTGAGGGGTGTCTTACATGTAAGAAAATAGATTGGTAGGTGGGTGCACCTGCCAGGTCAACATAGCAGTTTAAAACCGCAAACGCACACACTGTAGTGGCAGGTCTCAGACACATTTACAGGTCTACTCATGTGGGTGGCACAACCAGTGCTGCAAGTACACTAGTAGCATTTGATTTACAGGCCCTGGCACACTCGGTGCCCTTTACAAGGGACTTAACAGTAAATCAAATATACCAATCATGGATAATCAATCATAATCACAATGTACACAGACAGCTTATGCACTTTAGCAGTGATCAGCAGTGGTAAATTTCCCAGAGTCCTATAGCCAACAAAAACAGGGTCAGAAAAATAGGAGGCAAAAGGCAAAAGGTTTGGGGATAAACCTGGAAAAAGGGCCAGGTCTAACACATAGAGAATATTTTAATTAACAAAATGTCATCAAAAACCAAAAAGCCAATAAAGGGAAATAGAGTTTTGAAATTTTAAAGTAAAAAAAAAAATAGTGCTGCAAAGTGCCAACCATGGTCAATAGGTTGCCCTAGATCGGGGAAAATTCAATGGTAAGGCTGACAGTGTTTGATTGCCAGTCAGACACAGGGACCAGGTTCATCTAGGTGTAAAGTTTACCTTCTGACTTAGAAACTTTTATGTAGACAAAATTGTTGTCAAGTTGTTTTTGGTGGGGTGAGCTACAAGCTAGATCCAAAGTGGAGCTCAAAGACAGCAGGTCCTGAAGTGTGGGGTTCCGGTGAGGTCATCAATGAATGCAGGAAATCTCAATGAGGGTGAAGTCCAATCTCATACGTGATGCACCCTCAGCAGATCAGCTAGCAGGTAAGTCACAGTCCTACATTGGTTCTCTTGAAGAAACATTGCCAAAAGGTTTCTAAGTCCCCACTTTTAGTATTAGTCAGGAGGAGTACTCTATGAAACCAACGATGGGTTCAGGGCCTCAGGAACAGCACATGGGGGGTCAGGATTCATTCATGGGAAACCCACCAGCAGAGCCCAGGCCAGTTGAAACAGGTCAGCTAGGCCCTTCTTTGAAAGTGGGCTGCTTGTAGCTTTTGTGTCCCTGTAGCTTAATAGGAGTCAGCCAATTATCCACTTCTTTTGGGTAGAAGTGGGAGAAGTCCTAGTCCTTACGGTTCGCCTCACTGGTCTTAACAGCTGGTGCAGTCCTTCTTCTGTCTTCCACAGGTCCAGCAGGGTTTTGCATACGGTGCCTAGGGATGCCACATTCATGCCTGGCACTAGCATGTGCATTAGGGTGACTCCTCCCTAACTTAAAGGGATAAAATTGCCAGGGGTAACCCTACCCACTTCTGCAGCCATTTTCTGTGTGCCCTACCAGAAACAATTTCATAGTGCTCTTCTCTACCTAACTACAACATGGCAGAGCATGTCTTTCCTTGTACAGAGCTCCTGTGCCCACCCTAGAGGCGCAGATTGGGAAATGAGCAAACCCTTCTCTGTGGTCACTCAAAATGGGTTTTGGGCATAGCCCCTCTCCCACTGAGATTGGTTCTGTGGCTGGCTAGAAGGACAAAAGAGGAGGCAGACCCAAGTTTTTGCAATATTTGCCTGTGACAGGGTAGGTCTATTTGAAGATAATTAAGTTCCTGGGCAATATACAGATGGTGATTCTGTCAGAGGAATAGAACACTTCCCCACACCAAAGGCTTTTATCCCAGCTCTGGGAGGAAGTTCACACCTCATCAATGAGCCAGTCAGCTTCTAGTTAACAGTTGGTTGCCCATTACAAGGGCTTCTAGAGGCTTTAGGCAGACAAGAGGTGACTTTTTACATGTACCTCTTGTAAAATATTTACTACGACTCTGACTTTACCATTGAACTGGATTTGTAATAAATATTTTTTAAAGTCGTAGAATTCACTTTTTATCTGGTTCCTAGGTAGAGATATATTATTTATTGCAATAATAACTCTCAATGCTTTGAAACCAAATGAAATCAAAACAGAATTTATAAAGCACAGCTAATCACCCATGAGGGTATCCAGGTGCAGAAGACCTTGCTGCTTTGGGTGTGTTCAGTTGAACAGCCAGGTCTTGAGTCTTTTCTGGAATTTAAGAAAGGAGGATCATTCCCGGATTATGCTGTGAGGTAGGAGAAAGAGCGTCCTCCACTGATGCTTCAGATCCATTCGGGGAGGCCGAGGATTGTCTGCAGTCTCTTCAGGAGAGTTGGAGAGGGAGAGAAATATAGGTGGATGCAGGAGATGTGTACAAGGAAGAGGGATGAGGAGCGCAGAAATCCAGAGGGTTGGTGGAAACTCAGGTGGTGGTTGATGAAAGCCGGTCCTAGGTTGTGTAGAGCTTTGTAGGTGTGAATGAGCATCTTGAATTGGCATCTCTTCTGAATGGTCAGCCATTAGAGTTTCTTCAGGTGAGGGATGATGTAGGTCCATTCGGGGAGGCCGAAGATGAGCCTTGCAGCTGAGTTCTGTATAGTCTGCAGTCTGTTCAGGAGGTGAGTGGTGATTCCGACATACTTTGCATTGCAGTAGTTCAGCTGGCTGGTGAGCAGGGCTTGAATAACGGTTCCTCTGGTGTTGATGAGTAGTCGGTTGAAGATTTTTTGAAGCATGCGAAGAGTGAGGAAGCAGGCAGATGGGACTGCATTTCATGGTGAGCTTGTGGTCCAGGATAATGTTGAGGTTGTGGGCCTGGTCTGTTGGAGTGCATGAGGGTCCAAGTTAGGAGGGCCACCAGGAGTAGCTCCACAGGAAGGTGTTGTTCCCGAACGCTAGCACTTCAGTTTTGTCTGTGTTATTGTATGGTATTGTATGTTTAAAATGGTAAATAAAGTTAAAAAAAACAAACAATTATGAGTTACCTTTTATTTAAAAAAGAGAAAGTATTTATTGTCACACTACTAAATACTACGCACAAACTAATAAATATATACAGGATGGCAGGTGGAAATGCTTATGGTGACACCCTGTAAAGGCTCTCACACTCAATAGAGGGGCACACACTAGAGAAAGGTCCCACTGGGCAGGTAACGCCTTAATTATGCATCCAAATTAGGGGAGCATCGAGTAATAATGTTGCTGTGGCACCCTTCAGTCAGTAATATTTCAATTCCCTTCATTGCCATAGGTCTTAACATTTTCATAGTGTTTTAACTTGCACAGAGGGAGAGAAATATAGGTCCTCCATGTCTCGCACTGATAAGGACTATGTCAGGAGTTCCCAAAGTTAAAAGTGGGTCATTTCTCTTGTGCACTTAGGCATTGTGAAGATCCCAATAGTCATCAAGTATCTCTATAATCCTGGATGGCATAGTCACCGGTCTACTATTTAAGTCATATATTGCCAGACCTTGTCTGGAGGCAACCTCATTATTGGAGAGCCAATAGAATAATTTGCCTACCTTTTTGTCAGATTTGTAAGCACACCACTGAGAGAGCATCCAAGCCAATTTGACGGCATCAAGGGCCAACATTCTGAGATGTTTCCTGGTGCAGTCAAGTGTTTGGATAACTGCTTTATTTAGGTTAGCACTGAGGTCATGTTTCAGGTTACACATTTCTGTTTCAAATGTAGGGAGTTTGTGATCCCTACTGCTAGCTCTCAGTTGTAGGTATACTATAGCCCTTCTTTTGAACACTGATTTCTCACAGAATAGAGACAGAGGAGACAGATTCCTAGTTGAGTTGCAAATCGAGGTCTATTTCTTTGCTGTAATTTGTTCATCAGCCACCAGACATTTAGACACCACATGCCGGAGGGTCCTGTGAAAGAACAACCCGAGCAGGTCAACTAGAGAGTGATCTGAGAACTCCCCAGACAGGTTTTGTGATCCCTTATCCCACACCACATCAGCCAAGAGAAGAAAATATTCAGGTAGGAGAAGGATTTGGAGGCATTGAAGTAAACTATATATGAGCTCTTCCTAGGAATCCAGAAGTGCCAGACATCACAGAATTTCAACAAAGTAACCCAGTGAGCAGGAGGTTGGTTTGTTGGCATCCAGTGATTTTGAGCCTTCCAAATACAGACCAGTTAATTATGACATAAACACCCCTCCAACACCGCGCCATAACCGTCCATTGCTGTGGCGTATCTGGTAGTTGTTTAGTGAGTTCTGGGATCTGTGATTTTTTGGGGATGTATGCCATGACAACGGGGGCTTTACCCAGCGCTGCCATTACGACGCATTCATTACAACGCAAGTCATTACAACGACTTGCGCTGTAGGTGCTGGATTGTGGAATAGTTTAATTTTCTATTCAAACTCCAGCCCACGTAACAGTAAGGAAGTTGTTGGAATAGAAAATAAAACTATTCCTTTACCAAGAGCGCCCTCCAGCGCAAGCCGTTGTAACGACTTGCGTTGTGATGGCAGCGCCGTAATGGCAGCAAGGGGTAAAGCCTGCGTTGTCATGGCTGTCTCCCATAATGGAAGGTCCGGTGCTACCTGTATCTTCTTATCAAGCTGCAAATTGTGCCCAACAGATGGGTTTCTTGCCATTGCAGTGATGTGGGAGAATGACACATGGCAAACTAACTGTAGGATCCCCTACCGCTTGATTCAGTCATTAACATTCCATGAGCTGTTGCCATATGTGTGATTTAGAAAAACAATGGTGGATGGGCTTATTCTGCAGTACCAAATTCCTAAGGGAAAAAAGCAAATAACAAACAACAAAGCTCATCCTCTCATCTGTCCTTCCACCCTATAAGTCCACCCCAGAAACATCTGCCACCCAACAGAGTCACCATTGTAACATACTGAACTGTGATGGTGATGTTGTTAGCCACCAAGGTTCAAAACCCACCCAATCTAAGTCAAGCATGAACAAGAGTCACCTAGCCCTAAAAATGGTCCAGTTCCTGGTTAGGCAACCTACCAACCCTCTAGTAGGTGTCAATCCAGCCCCCAAACCCTGAACACACAGAGGTATAGACTAATCCCCATCTAACACCATGCTAGATGGGCCAAGCACACTCATGAATAAAGAAAGAGCACTAGAGAAGTGCATAAAAAGGGGGCAGCTATGGTAAAGGATCAGACCAGCATATCAAGCATCTACATCGGACATTCAATCCACTTATGGCAAGGGTCTCTGAGCTGGTGTAGCATCCCAAGGAAGTGCTTTGGGGGGAATTAGTCCAAGCAGTTTCATGAAAACTGTGTGGTCTGTGTGTTCCTGTGGCTACCTCCTGCTGCTAAATGTTTCCCTCCCCTTGAGGCTGTTCGACTGCAGCACCTGTTCCCAATGCCAGTCTGATCACCACGGCAAGTGAGGCTTTTCCTTTCTTCCACTCCCTCCTGTCAGAACAAAGAAGTGGGCTCATCATGGAAAACTGTCAGTTTGGCCAGGAGCAGCGGCATACAGTTCACCTGCATAGCTTTGAGTTTCTGATTCACTTCAGCAAAGGACTTCTGCTGCTGTTGAACCTCATAATATAGTCTGGAAAAAATCATAATTTTAGAAGATACAAAGACTCTTCCACTGTGCCAGCCAGTGAATGTTGTCATGATCCATATAATTAAGCAGCCTAACAAGAATGGGCCTCTTAACCACAAAGCAGGATATGGGATTCCAACAACATCCAGGATGTCAGCCAGGGGAAGAGAGGAATTGTTCTGGTCTTGTTGCCTCTGCACCCTCTGTCATTTCCACAACCCAGAAGTTCCACATCCTCAACTCTTTCTTCCAGGATTTCTTTGTAGTTTCCAGGAAAGGAACTCTGGATTGTGTGATTCACATCCACTTCTGAGATCTGACCCTTGCCCTTTGTGAAGAGGTTCACTATGTTTCTGAGGCCATATTGCAGAAGGATGACAATCACTTCTCTGATATTTCTCCTCCAGCACATTTCAGGTATCCTATCTTGCCTGAAGTATGATTGTGGTGGATTGCATTCCAGTTTATGTGTTTTTTGTCTCTTGATGTGGGTTCTGACAGTCACTGAAGTTAATGTGTCAACCTTTCCCTGCTGGAACTGCACAGAAGGCTTATCTTTTGTAATGGTGCAGGACTGCATTCACAAGGCACCACAACGGGCCACCAAGTGCTGCTGCTCAATCTATTAACATTGATCTGTGAGTTCAATGTCTATATCCAGTTGACTTGAGGCACAGTGCAAGAGGGGGTAGGGCTGGCATGTTATTGAAGGTATATCAGGTTGCTGGTGCCACAGTCTGTATGCCCATTGGGTGATGGATGCCCCAGTTGCAGCACAAAAGTGTTTCAGTATCAGCCCCTTACTCACCTGGGGCCATATGGGTGAGCATGCGTCAAGGACCGTGTTATGAAGTTTCCCAATGACCCAAAATGTACACATGAAGTTATACCAGTCTGATTGTGAGTACCCAGTCTCCTGGGATCAGCCCAGCTCACCTAAAAGCATCAAGTCCCTTGTCTCAGGGAAATGTTGCATAAACAGAGTCTCTTTCTAAGCTCTACAAGGTTTGGTTTCACACAAGTGACATGAGTAAACTTAGTTCAGTGCACCAAGGCTTTAATGTGAAAGACAGGTTTTTGTAGCCCTGCAGAACCACACCCAATACATAGTTGAAGTGGCATCAATGCTTTTGGGTACTAACAGTCCCTAAAAATGAATCCATGGACTCTGTGGTGATTGGAAAAAAATCAATTTCTTTATTCTTAGTGCCACACACACAAACTGCACTAAGAATAAGATACTTTAACTAAAAAGCATTTATTTCAACAGCCTTGTCTGGTGGCTTTGCACATCTAAAACAACCGCACAGAATATAATTAAAACAACAGAAATGTATGTTGCGAGCAAAGAGAATAAAATGAATATTCTATCATGGTTAAAATATCATCTAAAAACCTAACACCCTAAAACCTATTTCTATGCACTACACCAGGAGAGCATGAAGCAGTATAACTTGTGTCTAGAATTTCTTAGGAAGAATCAGTGCACTGCATGCATGCTTACAGGCAAGCACTGTAATTATCAGTAGTCGGAAAGTCTGTGTTGTCTGCAAAAGGCAAACATGCATCACACCAGCTCCTCTCTTCCCAGGCTCAAGCTCTGCATCACCTTTCAATCAAAAATGTGATTCGGCAGCATCTCTGGCAGTCAAGATCATCTCTGGCAGTATCTTGCATGATAATCTGGGGCGAAGGTCCTCTCCTAACAAGTGGTCAAGTGGCAGCTCTTATATACTATATCTTAAATAAGACGGACTTTCCAGTATCACCATAGGAATGTATGGCATAACCAATGGGCATCAAGATGCTAGTCTTAGATGCATTCTTTTAAATTAATATGGTACAAATATGACAATTGAGACTACACTGTTTTGGCTATTTTTGTGTGACCTTGAAATAGAGATAACAATGCACCTGTTCTAGATTGATGTCAGATTAGATGTCTTAACTATGTGTCCGTTTCTGAGTTACTTGACATTTTTACAGGTCCTTAAAAATATAAATACAGATGGCATCTGCATCAGAGGCAGACAGCTTGATGATTCTCCAAAAATACAGAAAATTGAGTCTCGGCCTTCTTAAGATGAAATCGAGCCTTATGGTCTTTAAGTGATTAGTTCATTCCTTCTTTATTCTTTATTTAAATGTATATGGCCATAACAGACAGAAGCAATATAAAGCAATTACATGGTTACAAAACCTCAACATAATTTATAGGATAAAGGATCCAATAACCATAAAGCATAATAGCTAATGCTCAACAAAGTAAAACTGCAGCACATAAGTCATTTAAAACAATTCCGAAATCCACATATAAAGTGCATCTATGAAATAGGAACTAATCAAGTAAAATAAATATTTCAAATCAGAATGCAAAACATTTTAAAACATGCAGTACCATTTGTCCATAGTTTTCATAGCTAAAAACCGATTCTTTAAGGAAAAAGCACACCCTGACACAGATAATTGGAGTAGTTTGTGATTGCAGTTTGTGCAAGGCTTGTTCACAGCTTCGGTACCCCAAGGATTTTAAAAGCGCTTTCAACAAGAGTCTCAGGGCATAACTAAATTAATTACAAAAAAGGATGTAATGCATTAGTGATTGTGAGGAAACTCCATCACAGGGCAAGACTTGGAAGGGCCTCCCAAGGCGTTAGTTGACATTCTAAAACTCATAAGCCGCCATTTTCTGAAACAGAAGAGAAGGGACCTTTCCCATTGTGTTAGTTCAAGAGAAAGATAAAGAATAGGCTCTGAGCTGGCAAGATAAGGTAGTAAGTGGAGACAGAGCTCTTGGCCAGCTCCTTCTGCATTTTTACTTCAGCACAACGTTCCAAGAAGAGACTTATTTTCCTATATTTGTCTCCTTTCTGAGCTGCGGTGGACATTTTTGGATGACTGCTGAGTCTGGTATTTTCACCTACCCTGCATGCTGCTCGAGCTCCAGCCCGGCCCGGAGGTCGAGCAGCGTGCAGGTTAGGTGAAAATACCGCACTCTGCAATCATCAAAACATTTTCACTGTAGCTCAGACACAGTCCTCTGCTTTCGACTCAAGGTGCAATTCCTCCTTGATTGTAGGGTTGGATTGGGATCCCCAATTGGGATATACAATCGAACAACCTGCCTGACATGTTAATATATTTGCTTGGTTCACCTCCTTATTTAATCACTTTACAGCAATCATTTGCTACCATAAAACTACATACCCAACCCTGACTAAGCAATGGGATACCTATCGCTTTTGTTTTCTGGTCCTGAGGATCCACCACGGATCCCTCCTGGATTAAAAGATTGCCATTCTTCATAGTTAGAAGCACAATCTACACACATTTTTTATCTATATCTAAGGGACCACTCATTAAACGCATCTTACAGTACCCCTTAGGTAGTTTTAATTCACCATTTCCACTTACCCCACACACTCGTACTAACCATTGTGGCTATATTCAGAAGATCTCTGCCAAACAGACCTCTTGTGGGGCCCGTGGGGTATCGCAGCACCGACCCCATGAGGTGCAAAGCCTGATGATGAAGCATGACACACTCACAGGTGCGTGAGGGCACCACTTCCTAAGAAGGAAGTTCCCCCCTTGCCATTATCCACCCTGATGCACATTTTCCTAAGGAACAACTATCCCACCATGGTCTTTGGAGCAAGGGTACTGGACATTTTAATAATAAAGCCAGAGGAAGTCAGTACCTTAATAAACAAGGTCAAATCAGGGTTCATCAGATGACCTGGCTCCTCCCTATATTATTTCCATCCTGGCCCCTGCTCTCCTGTACTGCTTTACTGATTCGCTAAATCTTTCATCGAGCCTGGAATCAATTCAAGCAAAATAGAAATCAGCGAAGATCAAACCAACTCCTAAAAAGCCCATTGCGAATCCTAATTAACTAGGGCACTTTAGACCCATCTCCTTACTTCCTTTTTTGGGAAATGTATTGAGACATAGCACAGAGACAGCCCTAGTGAAAGTATTAGATAACACAAGACTTTCCCAGGACAATGGTGTCTCAGCAATGCTGGGTTTATTGAATTGATCAGCTGAGTTTGACACCATCTCCCACACAGTCTTAATTAAGAGACTAGAAGAGATTGGTGTCAGCAGGTTAGCTCTAGGCTGCATAAGGAATTTTCCGAGTGACAGACACATATGGTGAAGTTAGGCTCCTTTGGCTCCAGAACCATATCCTTGCACAGGGGAGTGCCACAGGGATCTGCATTAAGCCCACTCTTTTTAATATATACGTGGTTCCTGTGTCACAATTGATAAAATCATATGGTTTTGATGTCATCTCGTATGCAGATGACACTCAGCTTGTCATCACAATGAGACCAGAACCAGAAGATGCCAAAACTAGATTCCGTGACGGCATGAACCATATTTTCAAATGGATGCAGCAAAACTGTCTGCAACTCAATGCAAGCAAAACTGAGATTATATTGTTTGGGAAAGCCCTCGCGATTTTGTCGGATGACTGTTGGCCTGCAAATCTAGTTATAATTCCTACTCCAAAGGCAGCAGTGAGGAACCTAGGAATCATAGTTCAGGAGAAATTGTCCATGAAGGAACATGTAAACCATTTTATGGGTACATGTTTTGTCATCATGCTTGCTTTAAGAAAAGTATTTAAATGGATATCAAGGCAAACAAGAAAATCCCTAGTCCAGACTCTGATAATTAGTCGTCTGGACTAAGGAAATGCATTACAAGCCTCAATGAATGAGTGACTGTTTTCTAAATTGCAGGTAATCCAAAATACTGCAGCACGCTTAGTATGCCATCTTTCTCCCCTATCGTCTTTAGTACCCATCTTAAGAAGCCTACATTGACTGCCAATAAAAAAGTGTGTACAATTTGAACACCTCTGTTTGTACCACGAATTCCTATATGTTAATGATCCTCAGTATGTACAGAATGAACTTAACTGGTTCATCCCCATTAGGAGTCTCAAGTCCAGAGGGAAACAGCTGTTACATCCAGAAATGGGAGCAGATAATTTTCATATTTGCCCCCCCCCGCTACTGGAATCAGCTTCCATCACATCTCTGTGCTAACACTGATTACAGACCTTTCAAAAAAGATTTTAAAATATGGTTGTTTCAATCAGTTTTAGTTTATTCTCTATATCCTTACCTTAGCTCCTGTCTAAAGATTCACTATAGAGCCTTGAGACCCTTTCAGGGAGATATGTAGTGCTCAATAATTGTCAAATAATAACAATAATAGCTCCCTGTCCCATCTTTCTCTTGTGATTGACTTTAAATCAGTAGGACAGGATTAGCAGCCACACCAGGACAAGACAAGGAATTTCCTGGACACTGATCTGGTTGAGCTGAGTTCAACTGTTTTTTCTTGCTGTGAGAAGGCCTCAGTGTCCTGTCACTTCAGCTATTCACCGTAAGTTGGTGCCATGTCCCTGCGCAGTCGGTGAAGTGTAGGCTCCACCTTTGGACAATCACCTCACCGCAGCTAACTCCGATCTATGCTTGCTGCTTCCATCTTGCCTCCGGGAGCCAACCCGGCCATACCTGGTGCCTCCTGCCGTGTCCTATCTCTCTACCAGGTCTGGTTAGCAGGACTAGAGTGTCACAAACCCAGGAATGATCCACTGAAGCCTCAGGCGGACCATGCACCAGTTTCCAAGCATCTGGCTTGGCACCACAATCTTCAATAACGAAGGTCGCACGCACATCGTATACTTTCTCCGGGCTACACGCAGACAGATGTCGAAATCCCCAGGCCTGTTGCCAGTGAAGTTCGAAGGATGAAACCTGTGTGCATATATTGTTTCATGTACCTCGGTGAGGAAGGATGATGTAGGATTTGATGTGTTGATCCAGAGCCTCGGCTGATTGTGGTTAGGACACACTATCCTGAAAGAACTACTTGATGCTTTTAGGACCATGTGGTCGAGTATCCAATATGGCTACAAACAAAACTAGGAAAAACTAAAAGAGCCCGGCAAGTATGAAGATTTTCCATTCCTAGAAGGGGAATCTGTGCAATGGACAAAGAGGTGAAATTGTAACATCATTTGTAAATGTAAATGTATTTGAGCTTATATAGCGCACAGCTACCCGCAGTGGGTGTCCCGGCGCTTGCTTAGGGAACCCGTCCTGGTATTCCCCTGTGAGATAGCCCTGGCAGGGTATCCACAAGGTGAAAGCCAGGCATCCCACCGCGAGGGGCCGTTGTGGAGATTAAGCAAGCTATTGCCCAGAGTCGCAGAGTGTGAACCCATGAGTCGAGAAGGCACCGGAGCGAGAATTATCGAGTCCGTGGAATTTTTAGCCCAAGACCCGCGGAGGCGGGGAATTGAACCCTGGTCCAGGGCCGATCTCAGCTTCCGGGTCTGCCGCCTCTAGCCCCTGAGCCAGACTTCTCCACGAGCTAACCCCTGAGCCACACTTCTCCATTTGTTCAGGTCCAAAGACCACTAAATGCACTAACTACATAAATAAGTATGTCTGGTTTCATAAATGTGGTGCCACATTTAGGTCGGTATCAGCAATCATTAAAAAAAACTGCTTGAACTCCTACATGTACTGAAAACTACCCACTGTGGTTTGAAAACAGCTTAAGTGTAAATCCTCACGCTTTAATACATCAAGTTCAGTCGAACTGTGTTCATACTTGACTTTTAGTGGGTCCATTCTCATGCTTTTGATAACACTTTGGTTAAAGAGCCCCAATCACAATACAAAAAAAAATCTTGTTCAGAAAGGTCAAAGGAAGTGGTATAAATGTGATATTTTTATTTACCACTGAATTTGCTTTTTTTGCTTCCCACTTCCCCTTCTCTTTTTTGAAATTCGCATTGTCAAACAGTTTATTTCAACTAATTTTTTTTTATTTCACTACTTTTATCTGACAAGGGCTACGTTTGACCAAAATGTTTTATAAACGTTTGTTGGAACTAACATGGTAGTAAGCAGTTTTATGCATACTGCTTTACAACATGGTGCAGCAGAGTCGTTCTTCCATCTGAGGATGCAAACAGGGTCTTGTGTACTCAGCAAGTGAACACGCATGTGCATATTATGTCAGGAATTGTACAGTATGTAAGTGGAGGGTCAGTGAAAATATAGCAGTAAAACAATTTGTAGAGAGACCTATGAATGGTGTTATTGTTTGAAATCTTTTGTTTGCTGTGAAGAGGGGATTTTTGGCAGAAAAAAATGCCAAATTTTCTTTTTCTTGCTAACTATGCACTGCTTTACTGTCCAGGTTCGTCAAAGCTGCATAAAGACAGACAGACAGTGTGGTAAATGTAAATGTCTTTGTACTTGTATAGCGCACAGCTACCCGCAGTCAGTCTCCCGGCGCTGGTACGAATAGCGCAAGGGAACCCTTCCTGGTTTTCCGTGTGAAGTGTCCACTCCTGGGCACCCTCGTGGTGAAACCAGGCATCCCCGGCACTGTGGGGGCCGTTGTGGAGACTAAGCAAGCTATTGCCCAGAGGTGCAGCGTGGGACCCATGATTAGAATAGGCACTGAGGCGAGAATATCCGGTCAGAGGAATTTATGAGCCCAAGTCCCGCCGAGGTAGGAATCGAACCCTGGTCCCTGGCCGGAGCTCTGCATCTAGGTCTGCCTGCTCTAACCATTGAGCCACACTTCTCCATGACATTGCAAGCGACAGAGGCCATATTCCACAAAATGTTTCAGGACAGCAAAAGGCATTTGTGACCTATTTTTATGCAATGTGCAACCTTTGTAATACAGAATGGGTTACAAACAGGGGCGTAACACGGACCGGTGCACATCCTGTGGCACCGGGGCCCCCAACTCTTAAGAGCAACCCTAGCAATGCAAGGGGGCCTACTGAGCCCAAGGCATATCTGTAAGATATGGGGACTCTGGGGCCCCTCGTCACATTCTGCATCGAGGGCTCATCATTTTGCGAACAACCTCCAGAGGACCAACACAAACAGGCACCTCTTGGAAAATCAGAACTCCCAGCAAGGAAGTTCAGGGGAGCTGGTGGTGAAGTTGTTTTGTCCAAGAGACTTGTATGTATGTATGTATGGACTTCAGAACAGGATACAAGCTCTACTTTAAGCCCTTGGAGATCTTCTTCAAGCAGGATACATATCACACAGGAAAGTCTTTGTCCTCTCTTTGGCAGAAACAGCCTCTGCAGGCCAACCCCAGACAGCACAAAGGGGCAGCACTTCTCCTTCAGCTTTCCCAGCTCTTCTCCTTGGCAGAGTTCAGAAGTAATCAAGTCAACTCGTCAATTTCCATCTTTATTTGATCATACATAATCATAAAAGACACATATATATACAAATACAATCTATACTACTATTATAAAGATAGAAGTCTGTCCTTTGAGCCAGGTAAACTCGAAAAGTACACCACCAATCTAAACACCCAAGACATCTTTGAAAACCTCAGGGCAAGCAGAAGGACATAGGCGATATAAAAATAAAAAATATACGTTAGTTAAAACATTTACGAATAAAAATAAAGTAGTCCCTAGATAACATCGGGAGAGCGGGGAGGAGCGGCGTTCAGGAGCAACAGGAAGAGCGGAGGACATGAGCGCGGGAGGAGCTGCGGAGGACAAGCGGAAAGGAGCGGCGAGAAGCAGAGGAGCAGTGGCAGCGCAGGGAGGAGCGGCGGATGAGGTAGCGGACAAGCAGCCGCGGGTGCGCAGCGAGGGAAGGGCGGGGGCCATGAGCAGTGAGTGATAAAGTGTGCGCAGCGAGGGACGGGCGGGGGCCATGAACAGAGAGTGATAAAAAAGCATTTTACACAAAGTCGGGACGTCGGGGGAAACAAAGCATGGGCAGAAGCGGCCGCTCTGCTGCCCCTCTCCTGCTGCGATGCTGCCCCTAGCCCCTTTCTGCCCCGGGCAAGGCTGGGGCGGGCTGCTAGTCTAATATAAAAGGCATACAATCTCATAGAATACAATGTTTTATATAAAGTATATCACCTATAAAATACCAGGGGTAATTAAAACAATACTAATTAAAACTGGGGTTGTATTTCAAAAGAAGAATTCAGGATCACTGGATGTACAGGATTAAATTACATAGGGTAGGTTTTAGTCTCCAATATTTAAGATAACTGGCTGGGGGAAACATAGGGACACCTAAATATAGGAAAAGGGTTACATACTGCCTTGCAAATGTTTCCTTCTGAGATCCCAAGTCCAACTCAGAAACTTAGCCATAGCAATAACTATCGCTACAGTAGTTCCGGTTTTTAGAATACGCAAAGCAGTATTGCTTGATCTTGTCCCAATGTTTATACAAATCGGCTTGAGACATTTCTGTCATGGACATTTGTATGCAGGGCGCCCAAACAATACATGCGATAGGGTCTCGTCCACTGTTACTCAAGTATTACATTTATATCCCGGGCGTCCCCCCACTTTTTAGTGAAAGTTTTTATGGGTAGTGTTCCTACTCTAAATTGATTAAACAATTTTCTATCACCAGGACGTGTGGTAATATCCCAATAGGCCTCCAACTTATACTCATATTTCAAATCTAAAAACAGGCATGTAAGGGAACCACTAGTAACAGAGGACAAAGACTTTACATTAACCCTTATCCTATATAGAACTTTGAGGTCTTTTTTTGATGGGAAGGAATTCCCTACTGGGTCCTCCAACAGGTGGATGAGTCCTATGCCTAGTAACAATGCCTTGATTTTCCCTCGCCAGGGGATTTTGTTAGCCTTATCAGCATCTATAGTAAACCTGACTGCTTTTGCATAGGGAGCTAACTCTGGGGTAGTCCAGAGTCTTCGCCAGTAGGCAAGTGATCTAAAACCCGCAGCCTCCTCAAAAGGGATACATCCTAGATCTAATAGTAGGGGTTTAAGAAGGGAAGATTGAGGAAGGCGGTCAATGCCCTCAAAAACATATTCTGGGCTAAGACTAGTGGTGCTAAATTTTCAAACCCCCACAGTTCCACCCCATATATTATTGAAGCTCTCACCTTCCCTTGGTACATGGCTAGGGCAGGGCCAACTGGTTTGGTTTGAGACAACCGGAATTCCTTTAACAGTGCCCCTGCTAATTGATTATGCCTTAAGACTAATAGTTCTAATTTTGGCTTCCAATTCCGACGTTTGCCTAGAGTAACGCCTAGATATGCAAAGGAGTCAGTTTGTTCCAGGGGCACATTAATCATTTCCACTCTAGCTTTCACTACTTTTCATTTATGCAAGACCATGAACTTCGTCTTATCGATGTTGACTACTAAATCATGGTCATTGCAAAACAAGGTGAATCGATCAAGGGCACGTTGCAGACCAGTTTGCGTCTTAGACAAAATTGAAGTATCGTCTGCAAACACTAAAAGCGGAACCCTAGATCCTGCATTAGTAGTTGTGTCCGTAGGAAAATCAGTGTAATATGAGATAACATTATCTATGAACAATGAGAAAAGGGTAGGGGCCAGGACACACCCCTGCCTTACTCCCTTGCTCACAGGGAAGCCATCTGTTAACTCATCCTGCTGACCCCAACGTACTTGGGCATATGTTGATTCATGGTGTTTTACAATAAAAGATAAGATCTCGGCAGGCATCCCTGCCTCCCTGAGGGTATCCCACATCTTGGGTCGGGGGACTAAGTCAAATGCAGATTTGAGGTCTACAAAAGCTGCATAGAGTGTCCCCCCTTCTAAGACCACTGTATTCTAGTATATCAACATAAATCTAAAAACTTGATCGGCAGTGCTAACATGGGAACGAAAACCTGCTTGGTAAGTGGTTAGTATTTCATTCTCATCTATCCACCTATTTACCCTACTTAGCACTAATCTCGACACTATTTTTTGGAGAGTGTCTATAATGCTTATGGGCCTGTAATTGGAGGGACAAGCGCAATCCCCCTTTTTATATATGGGGATTATTACAGCCCACGCCAGGAGTCCGGAATAGGGGAACCTCTGGCCAAACCATAAGCAAGGATATGAATGTACTTTACCCAGTTTTCCCGGTCTGTTTTTTATTTTTCCGCCGGAATACAATCCAGACCAGGTGCCCTCCCTGCAGCCACTCCATTAATGGCTCTCTTGATTTCCACTGATGTAAAAGATAGGACAGAGTCCGTCTCTACACAGGGCAGGTACCCAATAACTACTTCGGATGATGAAAATTGGATCTGATAATATGCGACCCAAGCTTCTGGGGGTACATTATTAACTGGAGTCACGCCAGCACTGCTATTACCCCATTTTATTATGTGCCAGAACTGACACCAGTTTTTCCCATTGATTGGATCTAGGAGGTCCCTCCATCTATTTTCATCGAAGGCTTTCTTTGCCCTATGTTGGGTGTCCTTGTTGTCTGCCCTGAGTTTTCTTATTTCCTGTGCAGAGCCCACCCTTATGGCTTGGGACAATTGTCTAAAAGCTCCCCTACATGCCCCGTCATACCATTTTGCAGCATAGACCTTTTTGTAGTTTTTATAAAATAGCTTTTCAGATTAGTAAACGGACTCATGGGCCTCTATAGAAGTAATCTAAAGTTCTGAGGTCTGGGCCACACTTTTATATTCCAATACTCTTTGTTCTCTTGTGGCAGAGAGGCTCTGTGCTCAGTCAAAACCAGTTCTGTCCTCTGTGGTCCAGTTTCCAGACAGGAGGTGGAGACAGCATTGTATAAGGCAGACCACGCCCATTCAGGTAAAAATAAATCTCCTCTCCCCTACTCTAAATGCAGCCCAGGTCTATCAGCCCAGCCCTGACGCATACAGGAAAGGCAGGACACACCTCAACCTACCTCATCCCCCAGTGGCTGTCTACAGTGAACGCACATCCACAGCCCCTGTCACTCTAATGCCTGACAGTCAATTCACAAACCAGCAGAGGCACATAGGGTGGCTAAGCAAGAAAATACTCATCTTCTAAAAGTGTTATTTTCAAACACACTAAATAAAAATCTACTAAAAGATGCAATTTTATATTCTGAGTTAATGCATACAAAACTCCACCTTTCTATCTTGTCACAATGGACAGTTATACTTATAAGATGTTATAAATAAACTCCTATTCTATCCTATGGGAGAGATAGCTTTTCAATACTGAAAAACGAAATACACTGTATTTCACTATCAGGACATGTCTCACACACACCAGGACAGGACATTTCTCACAAACACCAGGACATGTCCTACCTTTCCCATACACTGCACCCTGCCCACAGGGGTACCTTGGGCCTACCTTAGGGCTGATTCACATGTAATAAAAGAGAAGGTTAGGGCCTGGCAAGTGGGTGCACTTGCCAGGTCGACATGGCAGAACAAATGCACGTGGACACTGTGGTGGCATGTCTGAGAACATTTTGCAAGGCTGCTTGTGAGGGTGGCACAATCAGTGCTGCAGGCCAACTAGCAGCGTTGGACTTACAGGCCCTGGGCACACATAGTGCACTGAACTAGGGACTTAGAAGTAAATCAAATAAGCCAATTATGGTAACACCAATCCATAAAAACAATTTACACAGAGAGCATATGCACTTTAGCACTGATTAGCAGTGGTAAAGTGGCCAGAGTCCTAAAACCAACAAAAACAGGAGGTCCAAAAGCAAAAAGCGGGAATGAACTGGCTGAAAAAGCCCGGTCCAACAGGGCCGTTTTTTGCTTTGTCACATTCATGGATTGATTAGGACTTTTAGAACAAGTTGGTTGGATATGTGCTTATTTAACTCTAAACAATGGTTCTACAGAAAATACACTTTGCAGACGAGAGTTACAGTGTCATATCTACACCAGGAGAGAGCCTGTGTCCCGCCGGGTCGTAGGGAGCAATAGCCTCTGCTCCTCAGAGATCTTTGTGCTTTCAGTGGCTCCACCGGCATCACTGAACTTTGCTGACTGGTTGAAATGCTTTTGCACCCACTTAGCAACGGTTTTTACATAAAAACAATGTTACTGTAGGGAGTTCCTACAGGGAGTTTGATTCCTGCGCAAGGAAGTTATTGTTTTAATTTAGGTGCCCGGGACAATAGTCCTTGCATAGCTATCCAAGGTGCAAGGTAACAGTAACAGTCTGTGGTGGACAGTTTGTCAAAACTGATATTCCCCACAGCGTAGCCAGTTGAAACAAGCATTTGCAATGCAATAGGTCTCGCATTAGGAAAGTTTGAGCTATTGGTATTGTAAATGACAGTTTTGTTATTTATGTGTTGGTTTTGAAAATAGCAAAATCAATAGCTTTGTCATTTACAATGCCAATAGTTTTAACTTTCGCAAATGTGACACCTATAGCATTTGTAATGCAATATGTGTTGTATTTACGTGAATTAGATGTATTGATATTAAAAATAAATATGGATTTTAATTTTGTTAATAATTAATACTTGAATAAAAGTTCTTCTAATTGTGTGGAGTGTGTGTTGCATTCAGTAGAGTGTAATCATGTGGTGTGTAATTATCTGGCACTGAGTGGTATTTGGAGTGTATGTTGCATTGAGTGCAGTGTAATTATGTAGCTTATAATTATGTGGCACTGAGTGGTATTATGGGGAGGGTATGTTGTATTCAGTAGAGTTTAATTGTGTGGCTTGTAATTATGTGTCACTGAGTGGTAATATTTAGAGTGTGTGTTGCATTGAGTGCAGTGTAATTATGTAGCATATAATTATGTGGCACTGTGTGGTATTATGTGGAGTGTATTTATGTTGCATTGAGTAGAGTGTAATTACGTTGAGTGTAATTATGTGGCACTGAGTGGTATTCTGAGGAGTGTATGTTGTATTCAATAGAGTGTAATTGTGTGGTGTGTAATTATGTGGCACTGAGTGGAAATAATTAAAGTGTATGTTGCATTGAGTGCAGTGTAATTACATAGCATATAATTATGTTGCACTGAGTGGTATTTGGAGTGTATGTGGCCTTGAGTGCAGCGTAATCATGTGGCGTGTAGTTATGTGGCACTGAGTGGTATTTGGAGTGTATGTTGCATTGAGTCCAGTGAAATTATGTGGCGTGTAATTATGTGGCACTGAGTGGGATTTGGAGTGTTTGTTGCATTGAGTGCTGTGTAATTATGTGGCATGTAATTATGTGGCGCCGAGTGGTATTTGGAGTGTATGTTGCATTGAGTGCAGTTTAATTATGTGGAGTGTAATGCTTTGGGGATAAAAATCAAAGCACAGCAGGATACTGTGGAAAGCCACACATTATTTTACAGGCTATACTTCAGAACAGGCTGAATATGTTCAGATACTCTGGAGTGTTAACTCGCTTACATAGTGCAATGTCGGTCTAGTTTGAATACTGCAGCACACAGGATTTTTGGAAAAGACTGGCTGTATTCAAAACAAATAGGAAATAATGGAGTACTGAATACTGTGAAAGTTATAGCATAGATACCCCACATCATAATCCATTAGGAGTGCAGCCAATACACATAAGACGATATGATGCAATCGCATGCTCAACATTTGAATAACTTCAGCAAGTAACAGAATGATGATGAACAGTACTGTCAAAAATTCATTGACACCTGCGGTTACAGTTAATAACTGGAATGGAACCCATTCTGAAACATACAATATCAATGTGTTGTGGTTCAAATAAATATTCCCTGCATATATTCATATACTAGTCTCCCCTAGGAGTCAGTGATAATGCACTCGGTTTTTTAGCACCGTCCAACAGTGAGAAGAATATACGGAAAGAAAAAGCCAGTTTAAGCATAAAGCACTGTCTCTAAAGCGGATTCGGAGACAGGAAACGGTGGTCAGAGGGCTGAATATTATGAACCTAGAAAGGGTCTCTGGGTGCCGCCGCGCTGCCCGCAGCGACCCGGAAGCTCTTGGCCGGCCGGCCAATCCGCTCGTGGCCGACCAGAAGTCCCGCCTCCCGAAGTCCGTGAGAAGGCATGCCGGCGCATGGAGCGCCCTGCCGGTCCGGGGTAGCCCGGGTCCCCAGGAGAGGGCCGGGGAGAAGGAAGAGTGTGGCGCCTGTTGCGGGGCTCCTCTGACCTGAGGGAGCCCCGATTCAGAAGAGGAGACGCGCCGTGAGGAGCGGAGCGCGAGAGGAGCCCCGCCGGAAGAGCGCAGTCAGTGAGTGGGGCCCAGGGCTGATGTGAAGTCCGTGCGTGCCTGTGTGTATGCCTGTGGGGGAGGGGAGGGCAGGGGAGGGGGGGGGAGTGTGTTCGCGCATGTGTGCGTGTGTGCGCGAGGGAATGTGTGTGCGCATGCGTGACTGTGTGTGATTGAGAGAGAATGCGAGGCAGGGGATAGTGTGCCGTGTGCCTGTATGTGTGCCGTGTGCCTGCGTGTGCATGCGTGCGCCTGTGTGTGTGTGTGCGTGCGTGCATGCAGAGGGGTGGGGGCTGCCTGTGTCTGTGTGTGAGCAAGGGCTTTGCTCCGCGCAAGCGCTGCTCAGACGCGCGCTCCCGAGGTGAAATCTGACATTGTCAAAGCGCGCGTCTGATAGCTGTCCACATTCCTAAATATGGGCCACAATAGGTCTGAAGCAGACACCTTCAATGCTCACGCATTGAGGGTAGGTCTGCTCGACCTAAAAACGTGTGTCACCTCTAGCTAAGTTGGGTGAACCACCAGTTCCGTCGGGATGGGGCATTGCTGATTTACAGCAAAGCTCCCCTACACCAAAAAATACTCCTGAAGTGTTCATCTTTTAATTTAACCTTTTGTGCACAAATGTTAAATGCCCCCTTAGTTTTCTTCTCTTCCTGTGTGCCCTAGTGCACAGAAAAGCTCCACGAAACTTAAACTTGAAGTGAAAACACTGCATATATTTTTCACCATTGAAGTAAAGTCCAAAAATGCAAATAAAGCATATCACACTCTGCAGATCGTGTTTGGTCTTTGCTGACTTCAAGCAACCCTGCTGCATACAGAAGATTGGCGCTCTACACGAGCCACAGAAGAAAGCCACAGTACACATTTAGTCTTTTTAATCTGAGTCTTTCTTTGAGCACTTTCGGTCTATTTCGGCCTACTTCTTCATCCTTTGGTAAATTCAATTGTCACTCTCATTTTGCTGCCATTAATTCAATCATGCGTCTGCAATAACGTTTCTCATTGGTTGGGGGGGCCACCTCCTGTCCATTCACACTGTTTATCAACCAATGTGACCAGCATCAAACACATGGACTAGAAATCAACTTATGTATCTTTAAAATGATATTCTGCCACTGCTATGTCTTGACTTTCCAGTGTCTCATCTTTCCTGATCAGACTAGGATCGTCTTTTTTTCATAAATTACTAAAGCAGCTGTTTACCCTCACCCTGGCCTTTTCTCAGTTATGGTGGTGATGAAGTTGCATTGACATATTCTTTATTCCTTCGTAGATATTTCACATTTAATTTGCATTTAACTTTGTATTTATGAGTGCTTAGTTGATAGTTTATTTAGATGTTTCAATTTTGTGCTGCACCTCTGTGCCCTTTGAGATCGGCCTGTGCCCAAAAAGATGTACAAATAAACGTAATAAACTATTAGATGAAATGGTCTTCAAATGACTGGCTTTTGTCATTTAAGTGAAATAGACCCCAGCTGATAATCAGCGATACCGTCTAATTTCCTCCATAAGTGACGTGCTGTCTCTTATTTATCCTATTGAGCTTCTGGCCTTCTCTGTTTCTATTTACAACTGGTGAAAACTACAATGAAAAGTCAACACACAGTTGTACCTCATTAACTGTGTTATCCAACAAGGACATCCTCCCCCTTATATCTTGCTTAGTAAAAACGGAAAGCTTTTATGTCAAATATCCGAATCAACAACAACAAACTGAATTTCTAATCGTGACGTTAAAGTAGGCAATCAGGTTGTATCCACCATGCATCAATCAGATAAAATGAAGCTGAGTTTTAAAAAATTGTTCTAAAAAAAACATCCGATTCCAAGAATACTGACTACAACAATGCTGTGAAGTATATATGCATAAGTGTAGATTTACTATTATTAACTCCAAATCTATATCACTGGAAGATATAAAAATATTCAAAGTACTCCTCAAGGTATATAATTAGAATAGTAAATATATACTTACCTATATATTACCTTCGTAATAGTGTGGTAGTTGATATTCTGGAGTCAATATTTTTTCAAGATACGCACGTAGATGTGGAGTTAAGAGTATATGCACATATAACGAAATATGTGTCATCGCAATGATGTCATTTAGGGCCCGATTACGAGTCTGATGGTCCGTGGGCTGCCAGTCTCGTGGTTCCGAGGCGGTGAGGGATAAAGCCGCTGCGGCACTGGTGGTCGGACTGCCCAATTACGACTTGGGCAACCAGACCTTCCTGGCACCGCTGGCAGGGAACCGCCGATTCCCTGCATTGGAGCAGTGGTCAAAGGCTGCAATGTGCTTGGCGGGACCGCTGTGATCCCGCCAACCATATTACGAGTTTCCTCTCCACCAGGGTTTACACAGAGGTTATTCCTTCATGTGAGCCTTGAGGGAACAGAAACAAACAAGGCACCCCTTTGCCTCAATCGCATGTGGATGCACACAGGGGGGCATAACATGTGCCCCCCGTGTGCATGCACATAGGTTCCTGTATGGCGTGGACTTTGAGTCCATGAGGTGCAGAAACCTTGTAGTGCAGGCCCATTGCGGTGCCTTTTTCATAGGCACTGCTGCCTTTAAAAGAGGCACCGCCATGGGACCGCCACGTTGGTTGCCTGCCAGACTACTCAAAAGTCGTAAACTGGCGGGCAGGTGGTGGTGACCTTTGGAAGAGAGGTTTCGTAGAGGTTTGCAAATACACGCCACAGACCTGCCAAGAAGTCTTAATCAGGCCTTAGTGTCATGTAAAGAGTGATGTACTATGTGTGGCCATAAGCAGTGCAATACAGGGGTGCAACTTATAGTTAGTACCTTGAACTATAACTGGAAAATGTAAGTGGTATTTTGTTTTTAAACGTTTTTTCTTATCTCATTTCAACACCTAACTATAACGCCACTTTAACTTTTGTTTTTTTCGTGAACTTCTGTGTTTTTTAATCATATTCTAATTTGAGCACACACCCAGCCCCCTGATCAAACTACACTGATCCCCCTAGGAGTGACCAATTTCAGCTGCGCAAGACCAAAGGCCATACGCTTTGGCGGGTGACCAAAAGGCCTGACCTGTGTTCAGACCAGACCCTGTGGCCAACCTCACCTGTGCACAGCCATTGTGTTGCATGTATGCCCTGCATCCAATCCACCATGGGCACCAAACCCCTCAGGGTGCCCATCCCCGGTGCACACAGTTTTCATCCTTCAGCCTGAACAATGGCAGTTGGCTGCAGGGTTTTGTTATGACCAGACTAGTTGCCTGTTTAGTATTAGAAAATAGTCCCATATGAAAGCTTGTATTATTTCTCTAATACCTCTACTTCCTCTCCCCCCCCCCCTTTTTGTTATCCCTTATGAAACTTGCTACCTCCATTTGTTGGAACTATTCATTAGAGAGTGTTTTGCTTGTACATATCTTTTTAATGTGTGTTTTATATGTCTCCCATGACCAGTCTTTCCCCTTTTAGTGAATATGAATTTATATATTTTTTGCCCTTTTGCCCACAGAAACGCTACGCTCTACAGTTTGTTGCCCAGCAAAGTTGAAATGGAACTGTAACAAAATTCTACTGTGCGCCCTGATGAAGGAATACCTAACATTGGCACTTTTTCCGAAACGCGCGTCGGCGCTTTCCTCTGTTTGTTGGTTCTAAATGTGTTCACAGTTTTCTTTTCTGATGTATATGGTGATTGATGAATGTGTGTCTGCCTGAGAGTATGTATGGTTTGTGCAGATGATGTTTATTTGTTCTTTGTGCTGGGCTAATACTACCAAAGAAAATCTATATAAAATGTATTTTTATGTATATGAAAAAAAATCTCTTTGAACAAATGAATGCTTTTTTAATAATAAATATATGAAAATAAAATGATTTGATACCGGATAGCGTCTGTGTGGGCAATTGTAATTATTTGAACGTTCCAGTCCTTTTGAGGTTTGGGAACTTCCCGTTCATGTTCTGATTACTGTTGAACTCCCTGGTGGGTTGTTCCCCTTTATTCTTTTATTAGATTCAGGGTTCCCTTTTTGTTTTTGATCCTGTGGCCAACCTCACCTGTGCACAGCCATTGTGTTGCATGTATGCCCTGCATCCAATCCACCATGGGCACCAAACCCCTCAGGGTGCCCATCCCCGGTGCACAGTTTTCATCCTTCAGCCTGAACAATGGCAGTTGGCTGCAGGGTTTTGTTATGACCAGACCCTTGCCATTTCTTTTTGGTACATAGGCATTGCATTACCACAGGGATTCCTACGCTGGGTACAACAGTACTGAGGGCTGATACCGTAGTACTTACAGCCCAAAATCTTTATATTTGCAGTTTAACGTATATGAGGGTCAATTTGGGATTCCTGGTCCTGAAGGTCAGGGTATATCCACCCTTACCCTTTATGTGGCCTTTCACTTTTTTCAGGACTTGGGAACCAAGTCCCTGAGTCCTGCAATTACATTTAGAACATTTTCTTCAATGTTGCGGCCAGACAGATCAGATCATTAATTACCGCATTTCGAGCACTGGTACAACAGTACCAAAATGATCGACAGGAGAAAAAGCTTGGTTGGCCAATCAGAATGGTCGAGCCTAGGCAGTGCTTGCGCTGTCTCTTCATGACATGTTGTGTATACTTTGTGGGCTTACAACCCACCCATTGCTTTTCATTTGTTGCTTAGTGTCCTTCAAAAATCTTTGCTTCCAAGTGGTTAATCTTTCCTATTTGTCCCTCTTTTTTATCAGTTGCTCACTTCCGCGGAGCCCACCCCTATTATTTGTAGCCTTACACTTGTACATTTTATAGCAAATGTAAAAGGGACTACTTTTTCCTTTGTCTAAGAGCACCTTACACAAATGTTCAATGTTTTCAGTTGCTCCGAGATCTGATGTCAGGCAGCAGCTTATTTCCTGTTTTTGTTTAGAGTTATTGGGAGGGTGATCAATTTTTAACTTCTCAAAATGAACATTTTTTGTGATGGAAGGGTTTACAAGGTTTTTGTATTTACGCAAGCGTTGTGTACCAAATAACATTTACTATTGCGTGCAAGCTGCCTCGCTGTAGCGACAAGGGTATTAAAAGACACAGAAATGAACTAGTGCTTGCAACCAAGCCCATTGCAATGAAAATGTGGTGGCCATTTTAGAAACAAACTACCACCACTATGTCACATCAAGTGTAATGTTTTAGGGGCACTATGTTGAAAGGCAGAGTCCATATAAGTTTCATGTATCTAGTCTTTATTGAATTAGTCATACACCACCAACGATGCAACAGTTTCCAATGGTCAGGTATTATTTTCCTGGTACGCCCTGCCAATGTGCAGAGAGAATTGTGACCACAACTATTTACATTGATATACACTTAAACGCCGCCAATGCACAGAGAAAATCACTACTCTTACGATTTTCAATGAATATTGCCTCAATGTTAGATGGTGGCCACACATCATGCACGATGACATCATTTAAGTCATGCGCCAAGGCTAGGCCATCTTGCCTTCATGCATCTTGTCTTGTCGCACACACATCAGGAAATCAGCTGCTCACTGCTGAGCTCATGTTGTCGCTGAGCATGCCGGATCTCACCAATGAGCTGAGTTGCGCATACGCGGGCGCGAGGGTATCAGCTGTTGGGATGCTTGTGAGTCCGTGAACGTGTCTCTATGGCACAAGGAGCATAGTCACTGAATTTTAAGGTAATAAAAATACCTTACTTCTCCGATCGGCTCTTCCTTTTTGTGTATAAATACTCCATTCAACGCCTCTTTCCTGTGCTCACCCGCACGTGCAGAACTTAGTTCAAAACATAGCAGTCCATATGCAAATAAAAGCATGGATCCTTAGGGTAATTGGTGGTGTGTACGTGTTCCTAATCAAGTTTGTCACTTGTCATCATTGTTAAAAGGCAGAGTCCATATACATTTCATAAAGTCTTTATTGAATTAGTCATACATCACCAACGATGCAGCCTGCCAGTTCAGCTCCCAGTCTCCAACTGACATTAAATGGAACTCTAATTTCATGTGAACATTCCAGGCATTAACTACTTACATACATTTGAAAGAACTACACCTAGTATGAACTATACCACACTACTAAACATGCAGGTATTGTCAAAGTTTGGTGGTACACAGTAATCTTTCACAAGACATCTGTATAACGCAGTGTAGTGATCTACGGCTACGTCACGGCTGGTATTTCTTGCTAATATCTGGACTTTGGAGTACTGTTGTGTGCTGCTGGGTATTCTTCATTGTACCACTAAACCTATACTATTAGTACTGTCAGGATTTGGCAGCCTTTTCTGCCTTTTAAGTTTTCTTTCAAGCAGGATTACTTGGTTTTGGAGGGAATTTTAAACGAGGTCCCTAACCGAACTCCTCACTATTAATTCAATTCAGCTCTAGCTTACAATCCTTTTTGTGTTAGTGTTTCTCCGTAAGCGACCAATAGTAGTTTATCCCTTTGTTTGATCACTAATGTGTTTAGCGTTTTACCTCCGAGATAGTATCAAAAGTTGTAGACCCTATTAAATGATCTGTAATATCTAATCTTGTGCAGTGCAATTTGATTGTCACTTTGTGCTGCAAATGGTTATTTGGTTGTTCAATGGCAGGTTTTGTATCAAGGCCCGGAGAGCAAAGCATCGGCGGTGCATGTGTCACGGATCAGTACCGCAAGCTGCTATTAAAGAGCCCTGCTGAACCAGGCACCAGCACTGCATGTATCTTGGTGCAGTACCGCAAGCTGCTACAAGAGGTCTCTAATGAGCCAGGTACCGCCACTGCATGGGTGCACTAATGCTGACTGATACCAGATGCCCCTACTGAGCCAGGCCACATCAAATTTTGTATCACAGAACAGAACCTCAGGTTGTAGTTACCAGGGGCCCTCAGAAGTGACAATGGAACAAGGCTCTAACGCTAGTTAAAGCTATATAAGATGTTCACTGGGCACTATACTTGAAAGGCCCGGCTTTCAATCCATAGCATACCTTATCAGCAAAGTAGAACCTTTTTAGGTCAAGCCTAGGCAGCACTCGTGCTACCTCTTCGAGATGTTGTATATATGACCCAAAAAGATGAAAAGCTGATGTGGCATTATCTGCATTGGAACTCATGACCTAGACAAAGGTCATGGAAGATATCAGGAGAAAGGGCTCAGCACACTGGCTGTCAGCACACATCTCAGTCACATTTCTCTCAAATAACTGCACTTCCGTACATTTTGTAAACATCCATTTTGCTTTCATTTATATCTGCAAAAGAGCAAATTTTTAGAGCTCTTGCAGAACTCCCACCCAAATTTGCACAAAAAAACCATACTTTAAGAGTGGAATTTAGCAAAGCAGTATAGCTCTTCAATCTTTGGCAGCACAGCACAGAGGATAAGGTGCTGCATGGCTACACACTTATAAGGTCCAAAAGGCGAGACCTATTGGCTATGCCAATGCTTGTTTGGTACTCTAAGAGTCCCGCAGGACTCCACGGAACAATCATTCAGATATGCCTAACTTTTACTGAGCATTAACCCCTTCATGTCCTGTCCAGCTCTTTTTAAACACTAATTTCTTAAAAACAGGTGAAAACACATCAAATGCCCAAAGCATGCTTTGTGAGTTCTGTGAACTAACCATAACTTGCATCACATGTGACATGTTAAGTAACATCATTGATGACATAATGGCAATATGACATCAGCAACAGTTGGTCAAGTGAAGCTGTAGTGCGCCAACTTCTTTTTATTTCTTTTTTTGCATTATTTGCAAATCCTATGCTGGATTGGAAGATCCTGAAACACTATTGAAGTCCAAGTTCTTAGGATGCACGAATGGTCTAGGGTTTGCGAATCCGGCACAGGTTTTACAAATCTTGCAATACATTTTTGTTTTCTGGTAAATTTAATAGTATGATCTCTTAATAGTCCTTTTGTTCATATGGGTAGAGGTGAGCCCACCCTGCCCTGTTACTCCCTTTCTATGTTTATTTGTCCCAACATGGTGCTTAGTGCTCCATGCGATGTAATGGCAGCTGCAACCAAAATCTGTCTGTGACATCCAGCCAATCAGCAAAAAATACAGTTGAGGGACAGAATGAAGAACAGTGCCTTACATTCACCCCAGTACAAAGATCTGGGCCTAAATCCATTGCTTTTTTGCACTCCGCACCACCCTAGGTCAGACAATGGCTATATGCAAATCAGCCTTGACCCTGTGCCTCATGGGAACAGTCCAGCCCGAACTACCAAGCCATGTCTTTCCTAGACCGGAATCAAGCATCCAAGGACCGGTTTATGGCTATCAGCCGTCTTCAGCCTAGATAGCTTGACTCCAGTGATGTGGAGAGCCTGGGACTCACGTCTGAGCATACCCAGCCCACTCGGGGTGAAAATTGCAAAAAACACAGTTGATGGACAGAATGCAGAACAATGTCTTACATTCACCCCAGTACAAAGATCTGGGCCTAAATCCATCGTTTTTTTGAACTCCACCCCACACTAGGTCAGACAATGGCTATATGCAAATCAGCCTTGACCCTGTGCCTCATGGGAACAGTCCAGCCCGAACTACCAAGCCATGTCTTTCCTAGACCGGAATCAAGCACCCAAGGACCGGTTTCTGGCTATCAGCCTTCTTCAGCCTGGAAAGCTGGACTCCAGTGATGTGGAGAGCCTGGGACTCACGTCTGAGCATACCCAGCCCACTCGGGGTGAAAATTGCAAAAAACACAGTTGATGGACAGAATGCCGAACAATGTCTTACATTCACCCCAGTACAAAGATCTGGGCCTAAATCCATCTTTTTTTTGCACTCCACACCACCCCTGGTCAGACAATGGCTATATGCAAATCAGCCTTGACCCTATGCCTCATGGAAACAGTCCAGCCAATCAGAGCACCATGAATTCATGAATCAAAAACCGTATTCGTGAATCCGCAAAAAAGACACAAGGAAAATCTTTGTTACCCAATTGTGTAGGTCTATCTTCCTTAACTGATTCGTAAATACTATCCCCCAGATGCATCAAGCATCCATTTTGCGGTTCCTTATTAGCGAAAAATAAGGAATCGCTAATAAGGAATAGCAAAATTCTATGCAAGAAGAACTCGCTCAAAAAATAGCGATTTCTTAAAATTCCTTAATTGCGACTCGCAAATTGTGAGTCGCAATTAAGGAATACCTCACCATTCATTCCTATGGGCCAAGAGGCCCATAGGAATGAATAGGAAGACATTCTCAATTTGTGAATCACAATTAGCGAATCACAAATTGAGAATGCGATTTCAAGGGTGCAGGGGTGTCCAAAGGACACCCTGTTGCACCCCTGAAATTGATCTGTGCACAAAAATGCACAAAAGTGCATTTTTCAAAACTTTTGCAAATTACCATGAAGTTGAACTTCATGGTAATTTGCTACTCCTATTAGCGAAATCGCTAATTTTTTAACTTTGATGCACTGCATTTAAGGAATCTCAATTTGAGATTCCTTAAATGCAAGTAATCGCAATTTAGCGAATTCTTAATTTGTGATTTTTGCATTTGGGATGATGCATCCCAAATGCAAAAATACCTGTCGCAAAGGTGCAGATTCTAAGAAACTGCCCCTTTGCGAGCGGATTTTACCTTTATGAATCTATGCCTATGTGAATTAGCCAACCTGCTAAGGATCCTCAAATTAACTATATAGATATTGCTAAAATTGAATATCTTCATGCTCAGAAAGAACACATTTTAAATGGTAATTTCCCCAAAATGATCGAACCAACTTATACCAAACCAATTAAAGGCATTTCCTTGACTAAAGTTAAGTTCTACTTAAATGTCGAGTTTGTTGCTATTCCTTTTAGATGATTTTCAAATTAAGGAGCAAAGAATCCGATTGTAGTTAAAATGGTAAATGTCTTTTTTGGTACCCCACCTCTCCACCTGGCTTTTTTTAAGCCCCTGCTTTATGGTTCTAAACAAAACTTACTAGAAACCAAAGTAGATGAAATTGTTTTTAATGGAAGTGTTTTGCAGAATCCTTGAATGGGGCCAGCGTTATCAAGAAAATAAAAATCTTTTAATGTACACTCTGACCTAACCATAACTACAGAGGAACTGTCAATGCCTACGTAACAAATATATATATATATGTATTTATGAGACAATATGTTTGTTCCCAATATTTGAAAAACACTCCTACTGCCAAATCATAAGGCCTCAAATGGAGCACTCTATAGGTATCACAGAACTCTGAGATGGCTATCTTTTGAATGTAACTGATGAGGGTATCTTATTCTGTGAGGTTATGTATGGACCTTGTAAATGGAAGGCTGTTAGACTAATCTTCTTGAATTCATACTTCATGAGACAAACAGCACCAGATTGTTATTGAACAAGACCACAGCAACGCCAATTCACATTACAGATATGACTTTATGAGCAGGCAGAAGCCTACACATTTCTCACCTTTCCTTGCCTATTATATTTTTCTTTGTTTTCCACAACTGTAGGATATTGTCGTAGTTATGTTCCACAGATGTAAGACTTCAAGGAAGAGGCAAGTTTTCAGACCTGGTATTTTAGATCTCATGTAAGATAACAAATTTGTTTATGCTGCACTACCCTGTACTTAATTAAGCCTCACTCTGTTTCTGAATCCAGGTTTTTTTTATAATACATAGGATTCCGTAATCCCTGTATAAACACCAGTCATTAATTTCTTCATAATCAGCGACTTGTGGCATACCCAGTTGCCTATTATGAAGAAAAGACAACAGAACTCAACGGTAATAAGTTATTCTAGTCGAGTTCTGATGTCTCAGTGGCTGCTGCCTGTTCAAACAGCGGAGGTGAAAGGCATGTCAGGTCACGAAGCAGCTGTTTAAAGCAAGGAAAATTAAGCATTGCTTTTTTTTCTTCTGCTCTCTTTTTTCTAGCAGTGACTAGCAGAAAGAATATGTTTATTTTGGCATTCCTTAGATAATTCTAGAAAAGTTAGAATATTTTCGAAGTTTTTTATACATTCCATACTACTCCAGCTTTTCTTCAAAATGACTTGTATTGAACAGCTTCTAATATCTTTTTTTCAACAAATATCTAACACATTTTTCATGTGTTTAATTTTGCAGTAGATAATCTATTTTTTATTAATCATGCTTGCAAACATGTTATGCACCAAGTTTTTAAGTGGTTTGTGGGAATGATGATGGTGTGACTAAGTATTATATGGGATAAAGTACCCCCTGCTGTGCATGATAAGGATATTGCAAGTCACCTTGGAGTTCTACAACCTTATAAGGGAACTCAGCCTTCTGCCTAGTCCTTTTATATTGATATGGAACTCCTCTGTGACTTGCAATATCCTTATATTGTACAGGGTGTATTGTATTCCTTATATATCTATTTTCTTTCTTGTGATCTACTTATTGAATATGACTAAATTAAGGACACACAAAAGAGTATTTTGATTTATATAAACTCTTTGGTTTCGACCCACAGTACCAGTTATTTCGACTTCATAGATTACTATATTACAGTTTGCTTCACTTTATGCTTTGCTGTTTGCACATTCTTCATGCTATTTTTTTTCTAATCACTCAATTGGGATATATTTGATTATTTTTATTTTTGACAATTCACTAATAATAGTTTTTTGCCAACCACATTTATTATCACATTTCAGCTTTATCACGTCAAGTTGCCACATCACAATATATAGTTTAATCTTTAACAAGACGAACCAAGGACAGCCAGTAGTTTTACTAGTATAAGTTGTACCCAAACCTTGAAATGTGAAAGGGCATCTGACGTTTCACTAAAGAACTGTCTTCTAAACACATTTCAGCACATTCCTTTGTGTTTTTTCCACCCACGACTATTCGGTCGCATAGTGTACAGATTGAATAAACAGTGGCGGTTTCTTAAGGAGGGCAGGGGAGCGCCTCCCCTAGCCCTCTTTGAACCATGCTAAACGTGAAAAATAAAATGTCATGAATGCCCCGAGCCAAGTAAAAAGGATGTGTGCCCTCTGCTACCAATTGGCAGCAGAGGACTGGAGCAGTGGCTGAAAGACGCAGCAAAGTGCAGGGGTGGCTCCTCCATTTGAGTGGAGGAACGTTGCCCCACAAGCTTCAGAGCTGAAAAATAAAACAGTAATAAAGTAAATTTATTACTGTTTTATTTTTTAGTAACCCGTCCTGAACAAAGTGTCAGGGTGGGGCAGGGCCAGCACTGCCAAATGGCACTAGCAGGGAGATATGCTCTTTAAAATACGCAGGTCCCCTTGGCCAGACGTCTTGGGCCATCCAGCCAGACATGCACATTTTAAACTTCTCTAAACTAGCTTTCTTTGACAGCTAGGTTAGAGGAAGTGCAGGGCTCTTAGGAGTGCTGGAAGAGCCTCATTTCTCCAATCCAGGCGCTGCTTTCATGCTGTGATAGCAGCACCAGGATTGGGTAGTGTCGTTTCCTGCATCTGGAGCTTCCTGAAGATACCTAAGGGAGGACGATGTTGTGCTGCGAAGAAAGGTAGGTAAGTTAATTTTTTTAATTTTTATTTGTGCACCCCCCCTTTCCCTCCCCCCCCCACCCTCAGTACATGCCAGCTGCCAGTGCCAGAGTGTGCATGTCAATTTTGCTGGCTGTCTTGAGCCGGCAAACGGTAATGCGCACTTTGAAGCTCTCCATCCAGCTGTCTTAGACAGTGGGGTGGAGACCAAGCACAAGCCTAAAGGGCCTGAAAAAGCATCTAGCTACCCTTCTCCAGCGCATTTGGCACTGCTCTCATGCTGGTTAACAGCATGAGAGCGGTATCTGGATTGCTTAGGGAAGTTAGGTCATCAACTTGTGCTTGGAGGGAGCCAGAGACTGCGGAGGGCACCGCCCAGGTAACATTTATCTCATTTATAATTTTACTGTAATGCATGCCAGTGATTTATTTCTTATTTATTGTGCATATTTTGTTTTTATCTATGTATTTTGGGAAGCAATGAGGCCCTTTGGTCGCCACACCACTTTCAAAGAATACCAGCTGCCCCTGGATGAGTTGTATCATTCCACTTCTATAAGGTGGCTTTTTGAATCTTGACTCAGCAGTGCATATGTTTCCTTGTTCTCTCTCACCCACTTGTTTCTCTCCCTACACTCCCAAAGTTTTCACTACTCTCCCTCCCCAGCACCTTTGAACTCCCTTGTCTCACTTATTTTTTTTTAGGTCGAACCTGGAAACAGCACGCAGGCGATGCTCTGAGATTCTTGTTGTAGTGAAGAACTGAATAGAAGCCCAGATCACTCTCTGCCCATAATTGTCATTGGCCTGCGTCATTGTTCTTCCTAAATGGTGGCTTCAGTTGTTCGGCTCCAGGGCCGAACAATCAGTCATGCGTACTCCCTGTTTCTCTATGTAGGCTGCATGATGCAGCCTACATGGAGAAAATGGCCTGGCTGAGGCGCTCTCCACTGTGCCTCACCAATCACAAGGCTGCCATTGCAGCGTTGTGATTGGCTTAGGGACAGGGAAGGAGGCTGCCTGTGGCTGCTTCCTGTTGGGACCCCGCCACTGCCAGGAGCTGTGGCCACGCTGGACTCAGGAGGACGCTGTAAGGTAAGTCTTAATTAAAAAAAAAATTATAATTCCCCCCCTCCCGTGACCCCTACCCGTGAATCCCCTACCCTCAACTGCCATGTTCCCCGGCCACGACTGATTCAGTGCAAAATAATCAGATCCTGTCGGGCTAGACCAATGCTTGTTACTTTCATGTGAGTCTGTCTCTAGATCTGATCTAGCAGCAGACACTAGACGGGTAATCGTTGAGCACTCCCGGCATCTCCCTAGCCACATGAGTGATCCCCATCATAAAATGAGTAACCTGCGCGCCTCCCGATTCTGCTTTAAAAACCTCAGTGGGTTCACCGCTCCTTGTAAAGTCCAGACGACCTATAAGATGCATAGTGGCACGTAGGGCCTCAGCCTTTCATTCGAGGTAGGTAAAAGGATTTTGGAGCTAACACGGCCCGATGTAAGGGGGGGGGGGGGGCATTCTTATAACTTCATCCTCCTCTTGTGAACAGCTTGCAGAGGGTCACAGCCCACAGAATAATGGTTACGGTGTCCCGGCCTGACCCCCGCCTCACTGTAATCCAAGCGCATCTCTCGGACCCCAAGCACCCCGCTCCCCTTCCCGTGTCACCCCCAGTAAGGGAATTTTCCCAATATGTGGCAAAGGTCCCATCAGTAAAGACTTCTGGCGATGGAACATTCCACCTATAAGACTCCTGATCCAAAGTCCAATGTGCCCCTTCTGTGATCTTTATAATACTGTCCTAAAGTCCCATTCGACCCCCCCACCCCCCCAAAGTTATAATAGAATTCTCCACACTATAGACCCCTGCTGTGAATGGCGGATGAACCTCAATGATACCCTACAGGAAGAACATGACCCCACAGCCCGATGTGCCCCCTGTATTGTGTTCTGGGTTCTTCCTCAGACGGGTGCTGCCAGCCTTCAAGTGGGAATGGAAGTGGGAGAGGGGCTCGTCTGCTCTGGCACATTTAGCCTACGACCCCCCACGATCTCCTGGAGTTCACGGACACATTGAAATATTTATATTTGGTTCTCTTTACGGCCTCTGTGCAGGAAAGCTGCGTGGACTCTTTCCATGAGCCAGGAATAACTACCGAGCACAAGGTGACAGGGATTTGCTCAGCGTATTTGTCACAGTACAATGCGAATTTTATATGTGTGTGTGTGTGTGTAAAAGCCTCGGTTGTGTTTGAATATGTGTGTATATATGCACACTCATGCACGTATACGGACGAGTCTTTCTTTGTCTCCCTTTTCAGTTGTTCTTTTTCTCTTCTCCCTCCCTTTGGACCAGTCCTTTTATCAACAAGGACCACAGCAGCTAACTTTCCTGATAAGGAAAGGTAAATTTCACTATGTTTTCATTTTCCTCATTTTTCTATTGTTAATTGGCTAAGTGGGCCTTGGTGTTTGGGTGCAGGAGTCAGTGAAGTGTGATTTTTTTGTGGTTTATTTCTAAGTGTGCTTTTGCAAACTTACTTGTAATTTTTTTAGCCTATTGTTTGGTATCTTAATCTCGCGAGTGGCTTTTCTGGTGCGTGTAATACTACAAATATATTCATAATTGGGGAACTTAGTGGCACATTGTGTATAGGTCGACATACTGCAGGTGTGATGGAAGCTCATGGACACCCTGGAGGTGCCACTATTTCGCTATTTCGGGGATAGGGGGTATTTTGTTGTTCGTAGGTTACACAAACATGGAGCTCGCTGTGATCTGGGAGCTGCACTAAGTTCTTGTTGTGTCTCTTGCGGTTACAAGTTTGTAAAAACATGTACTAAAGATTATGGAGATCTGAAAGTTCCATAATTTCAATGAGGGGTGCTGTGGGCAGATGAGGAGGTGCCACCACTTTAGACTATTGAGGGGGGGGGGAGTATATCTGTGTTCCTCATTACACTAACATGCCTTGAAACTCACGGCAACCTTGAAGTTTCACAATTTCCTGAGGGGTTCTTTGTTGCTACCAGGATACACAAACATCAGAAGAAGTTGATGGCCCTGAGGTGTTCCATCTCCTGAGTGATATGGGAACCTTTCTATCACACACTACACAAACACACCATGAAGAGCATGGAGACCTTGACAAGCCTCATTTTCCTGGGTGATATGGAAGACTCTTGCTCCCACATTACACAAGCATGGCATAAGGTTGATGGAAACCAGGAGATGGGCCCATTCCCCGAGTGGTATGGGGGACCGCTCCACACTCACACAGATCTTGGAATGGCTCATTGATACTCTTTATTGATGTTACAACTACAAATCTTGCTTTCCAAAATTGACTTGAAAATGCACCATTTGCCCACTTTTTTTTCAAAAATTTCCTGCGGTGACTATATCGGCGAACCCCCCTTCTGATGCTTGGGCTCTCTCACTACGCCTGCTCGTAACAGGGCACTGTTCATAAACATTTACGCCCACCACCTTCTAATGTCACCAGCCACCAGCGACGGTATACACCCGTTACAACGCATCTTTTACTCCGCACTACCATTACGACGCGACTTTTACTCCGCATACCATTACAACGCATTGCGCTGGGGGGCGCTCTAGGATAGGGAATAAGTATAATTTACTATCCAACACCTTCCCTAGGGTCCACGGGGACTGGAGTTAGAATAGTAAATTATACTTACCACTATCCAGCACCCCAAAGCGCTATGCGTTGTAATGGTATGCGTTGTAAAAGTCGCGTTGTAACGGTATGCGGAGTAAAAGTATGCGGAGTAACATGGTACATCCCCAGCGACGGCTCGTGGAGGGAGTTACAGTGGGGCAGGAGGGCGGGGAGGGGGAGGGGCAGGGCGGAGGTTGCTAAAAACCGGCATATGGATAATTGCAGGTAAGTAAACAATTTAATTAATAAAACGAATTTCGTAGTGCGCCTTGCATCGCAAAATGCAATGCAGTGCGAGCTACGAAATTCGTTTTATTAATTACATTGTTTACTTACCTGCAATTATCCATATGCCGGCTTTTAGCAACCTCCGCCCTGCCCCTCCCCCTCCCCGCCCTCCTGCCCCACCGTAACTCCCTCCACGAGCCGTCGCTGCCAGCCACCACTGCTGGGTATGGCTTTACATCTTATACTAAAGTTTTGGCTTAGTGGGGGGGTGTGGGGGTATGCAGTTTGCAGGGTAAGTATGTCCGTTTTAATGACTTGTAAAACCGGAGAGCTGTACTGAATTATTATATACTCCCTGCTTGATATGGGTGCTCCTTGCTCATCAAATTTATATGTGTTGTAAGTACCGGGCAGTAGCATGTAGTATTAGATGCCTTAACAGGCACTAATTACATATTTGGGTTGTGTTCTGTATGTTCAGAGTTCTGTCTTAATGTGCAGTGATAGTTATGACGTCAGAACGGTATGCTTATAATGAGCTCATTCGCAACTTTTAAGGTTTACTAAGGTAGTTAACTGATCCTTTGAAATACCTAGAGTAATGATTCCAATATATGTACGAACAGATGTATGTAGGTGTTGAAGAGAAATGAATATTGCTCTAATAAAACTGCCGTTTTACCTGTGATAGACCGTTAAATTAACATTTTTAGTATGGTTAAAGAGACACATACGTCATTCGGAATATTTTGCCAGCCTTCTTCTATAAAGAAAACAACTTTTCATAGACAAAAATGCTGACACTTAAATGACTCACTTGCTTCAGTAGACATCCCTGTTTGACAACTATTCCTCTGAATTCTTCCTTTAGGATCACATCATCATCACTGGAGTTTCCTTCACAGAAGAATCCGCTATCCGGCTGAAAACCACAAACAAAGACACATTTAAGAAAAGTCATGGCTGGCCTTCCTTTCCATTTCCACTGCTGAGTGGTTGGGGGAAAGAAATCAATGGAGGATCAGGAAGAGCCTGACCGGTTGCCTGGAATTCCACATAGTGGAAATAGGTAGGACTCACCAGGGTGCTAGAGGGACGTCGGGGCATATTACCAAGCAATAGCGATAATTATCGCTATTGCTTGGTTAGAGATAAAAATTTACCGCTGAGCTGCGGCGATTTTTACCGCAAATAAACCTTGGTATTACCAAGGTTTATCGCAAATGCGATAAAAATCGCCGCAATGCATGAATATCGCTGAAAAGTCAGCGATATTCATGCATTATCGAGCTAATGCTCTTAGCCATGTTATCCACCTTCCATTAGATTACATGGCTAAGAACTGCTTAGGGCAGGTGTTAGCTTTTGGAGATATTCGCGCTTAGGGCGAATATCTCCAAAAGTTGGTAATAGGAGATAGCGATGTTAGCGACTGTTTTCAGTCGCTAACATCTTGGCACGCCAACTTTGCATGTCATTAGTGATAAATATCACTGGCATGCAAAGTGGGGCCCAAGATGGTCGCTATCTCCTACTAGCTGTCGCTAACTGGTGTTAGCGACAGCTAGGTAATAGGGAGATAATTTTATCTCCGCTTTCTTGGCTGTTAAAGCCAAAAAAGCTGAGATAAACCCCCTTGATAATATGCCCCGTCGAGTCCTGGTGAATTGTGAGGGTCCAGCTTTGTTTTGTAAAACCAGTGTCAGGCATGGGCATTCAGTGAGGGTGGATAAGGAGGCAGAGTCAAACCCTTGTGCGGAGGGCTTCTGAGGGCCGGGATGATGACCTAATAGAATTAAGGGCTGACCATGAGGAAATCAAAATGAATCAAAGAGAAGCGCAGGGCTTGACACTAACTTTGAGGTAGGATGAGTTCTGGGAAAGGATACTTCTGGGCTAGAGGTCCATTGGGATCCTCAGCGGGAGGGGAACCATCGTCAGTGTAAATCCGAGTTTGTGGGACAGAAGGTGGAAGGCAACCAGGAAATAGCTGAGCGTCGGCAACAGTGTGCATCACGATGGCAGGCGCATACGTGTTGTAAGGGTGCCGGTGTGGAACAAGATCAAGTTAAACGGCCAGAACGGAAAAAGGGAAAAGAAGGGCAAGGGCTACCGGGAAGGACTGGGTTTGTGAATAAAGTTGATTGAAATAGCACACACGTAAGAAAGCTTATGGAAAAAAGACATAGTGGTTGAAGTTGGAAAGGGATTTAGGCAATTAATTATTACGCTGTGTTAAAACTTGACTTTGCAAATGATGTTCACAGTTAGGCATGGAAAATTGCACGTGACATACAAAGGATTTTCACAGCTGTAGAATGAAGGACTGAGATTCTGAATAAAGTGAATTAAAATACCACACATGTAAGAACGTTTTTGGGAGAAAAACAACATAGTGATCGAAGCTGGAAAGGGATTAATGCAGCTGATCATTATGCTGTGTTAAAACTTGACATTACAAATAATGTTAACAGTTAGGTATGGAAAAATACATTTGACTTGGAAAAATACATTTGGCATACAAAGGATTCACACAGTCGTGGAACAAACGAAAATGAGTTTGCATGCACTGTGTTGTAGCCAGACATTTCCAAAATAGAGTTCACAGTTAGATTTAGATTACATGTCATACAAATTACACAATTGTAGAGTCCTGGAGAAGTAGTTGGTGCAAATGATTCATATGCTGTTTGGAAATCTGATTTCTGAAAGACGAAAGGGTTGGAATGAAGAGGGGTACCTGGGGAGTAATTCACATGCTCTATTCAGTTGCTTACAGGGGAGGTGAGTAGAGGGCTAACAGGGGTCATTAAAGATAAACAGTGTTGTACCACTCTTCTAGGGTGTACAGCCCTTGATTCACAGAATTACATTGTGTGATCCATCTACATTCACATTTGTTAAGGAGCTGTTGCAGATTGTTGCCTTGTATGGGTAGTGTGGGTTGGTCAATAAATTGCACCCACAAGGCATTTCAGCAATGCCTATTCTCCAACAAAAGAGGAAGCAATATGGCTAACCATCTAGTACACGTTATCACATGGCCCAAAAACCCAATATCACAGAATCTATTACATCAACATGTTGTAGGACACTATAAATGTGAGACATGTGTGGCAAGCCCCCTTGCGATCAGTACCAAAGAATTTAATGCAAATAGCCGCTCATACGAACTGAAGAACTTCACAAACTTCCATTCTATCAATGTCATCTATGCAATACAATGCTCTTGTAACCTTGTATACATTGGGCAAACCACGCAAATGGTAAAACAACGCATCATCCAACAAAGGAGCCACATCCGCTGCAAAGTTGAAAATGCTCCCCTTGCCACACACTATTTGGAAAAGCATCACAGTGAGTCTGACATGGTCTGGGAAGATATTGACCTGCGCACACTACCCATACGAGGCAGCAATCTGCAACAACTCCTTAACAAATGTGGATGTACACGGATCACATGGTGTAATTCTGTGAATGAAGGGCTGAACACCCTAGATGAGAGGCACAACACTGTTTATCTTTTATGACCCCTGTTATCCTTCTACTCAAATCCCCTGTACACAACTGAATACATCATGAACCTGTCGCACCGTACACCAGACTCCTTCATGTTAGGTCTCTGTGAATTACTCCCCAGGTACTCCTCTTCATCATAACCATTTCGTCTTTCAGAAATCAGATTGCCAAACAGCACGTGAATCATTTGCACCAACTACATCTCCATAGCTCTACAATCGTGTAATTTGTATGACATATGTCATCTAAATTGAACTGTGAACTCTATTTTGAAAATGTCTCGCTACAACACGGTGCATACAAACAAACTTTCCTAGTTTCTCGAGTATGTGAATACATCTTATGCCAAATGTATTTTTCCATGTCAAATGCTATTTTCCTTACCCAACGGTGAACATCATTCGTAATGTCAAGTTTTAACACAGTGTAATGATTAATTGCCCTAATCCCTTTCCAACTTCAACCACTGTCTTTTTTCCAAAAACTTTCTTACATGGGTGCTATTTTAATCAACTTTGTTCATAATCCCAAACCTTCCCGAGATCCCTTGTCCTTCTTTTCCCTTCTTTCCGTTCTGAACCTTTAACTTGATCTTGTTCCAACCCTGCACCCTTCCACATATGCGGCTACTGTCGTGACGGACACTGTTGCCAACGCTCAGCTATTTACTGGCTTCCCTCCACCTTCTGTTCCACAACTCGGATTTATGCCAACGATGGTTCCCCTCCCGCTGAGGATCCTGGTGGACCTCTAGCCCAGAAGTATCATTTCCCAGGACTCATCCTACCTCAAGGTTATATCAAGCCTTGTGCTTCTCTTCGATTCATTTTGACTGACTCATGGTCAGCCCGTAACTCTATTATGTCATCCTCCCAGGCCCCAGATGGCCTCCACACGACGCTGGGCCTCTGCCCCATCATCCACCCTCCCCGGATGCCCATGCCCCGACACCGACGATACAAAACAAATCTGGACTCCCACAATTCACCAGGACTCTACGTCCCTCCAGTACCCTGGCGTGTCCTGCCTATTACCACCATGTGGAATTCCAGACAACTGGTCAGGCTCTGCTCGATTCTCCATTGATTTACTTTCGCTCTTCATTGGCCCATCTTCTTCTCCCACCGACCACAGCTTTTTTTCCCCTCTTCTACAGATTAGCTCACCAGTGCACCCCGGCCGGTAGTGCGTCTTGGTCCTTGACATTGCTATCTCATCCCTGGGATTAATTGTTTCCTATCCTGGATCTACATCCAATTCAGGTGCCCACCTTCTCCCACTACCACTCTTCTATTCGCTATTTGCCTGACCCTTACCTCACTCTTGCCTTTTTCACTTCCCTTTTCTGTACAGCACGAAAAAACTGTAACCCAGTCCTGAAGATTACCTTAACTCAATACAGGTCGAAACACTGTTGACCTCTCAGCGCAACTCTTGCCGCAAATCTACGGTTCACTGAATTGTCAATCCTTTGTAATTTAATTTCATTAAAAAACCACTCATGAACCTGAAAGTACCTTGTACATATTGTTATTATTCTCTGCCCTGTGCCATTCCTCGCTGTGTCACTTGCACTGTTCACCTAATTTTTCACAAGCACTTATGTGCACACGTTTTTCGGGTTATGCTCACATTGGTTGTAAACAATGCTAATACTTTTCTCTTATTCATACCTGTTCTAAACACAGATTGCTCCCTGCGTCTCTCTTACACCCTTTGAGTCTTCTTGTTCTTCCTTTATGCAACTAAAATGTGCATGTTTTATTAACGGTCTTCCACATATTACCTGTTGAGTAGTTGTTTTTGCTTCAACCATGGTAGGAACAGCATCAGGCTCAATAGTATGGACCAATGCAGCAACCACCGCTCTCTCCACAGCTAGGACTAAGGATCAGAGCAATAACCATACCAGTAACCACAGTCAACGCGACAGCAGCAACAGCACTGGAATCAGTAAGTGCAGCAAGCACCACAGCTTTAACCAGTGGTATGCTTGACTTATTCTCAGCCACTCATGGCTGCTCTGGGCTACATTCCAGCCCATCTGTTCACTCTGCCACTACGAACATGGACCCACCCTATTCAAATCAGTATTTGTTCTTCTCTAGTAGGAATAGCTAGCCATGACCTGCTAAATTGTATCCCCTCTGACCTGAAACATAAGCAACCCAAGGTGGGTTTAAGAGTGTTGGGTGTCATTATAAATTTGGAGCTTGAGTTCTATGGCTCATGGAATATGGAACCCATGTTTGGATACATCTTTAACACTTAGGTCACCTCACTGTGAAAAACAAACACATATAGGCAAAATACACTAATACTGAATTTGTGTTGTGTCTCTGCCCAACCTGCCTTTTTCTGTGCCTCCTATGTCTGTACCCTGTTTTCTTTACTTCCCAAGTTTGTGGTGCAAAGCAGCAGGTTACAAATATACATGGTGCAAATAGGCTGTGGATTTGGGCATGCCTATGCTTGTATAAATCAACACATCAAATGTAGTCCTATTTCCTTTGCCAATACTTTTCACATTTTGGCCTAGTGGTGTGCAAGCACCACTAGAGGAAATACTGCTGTGTATTTTCAAGACTACTAGGCAGTACGCACCTCTTTAAACTATATTAAACCAATATCTTATCGTACTCAATTAGGGTGTTAAAATGAAATAGTAGGGGGAGGACACAACTTATGAATAATCAGGCATATTAGGGGTCTACAAATGTATTGTTTTTACTCTAGTGACGCTTGTCCCACTTTAAGAAGTCGAGGAATTTCGCATGTTAAGGCCTATTTGTACATTTAAAGTTTTTCTGCACATTGCAAGACACATTTTCTGCATTGTGAGGTAATTTACACTCCAATCAATCCCAACCAGTATAATATACATGTGGTCAGACTTTTCTCTCAGCTTTACTTTTTTTACACAGTGTTTCTATGCACAATGGCACAATGTTTTTTTCTTCAAGTTGATCCTTTGTGGCATATCGACAAAGTCAAGATTTTCAGGCAGATATGGGAAAGCGTAAATACCATGAGCCATATCACATATTAGATACATTAATCTGAATACTCACGAAGTAATAGTAGGAGTCTGATGCGTCGAGGAAGGTGGTCTCAGAGAGACCCTCTGCAGCGTTCTTAGACGTGTCTCCTGCAGGCCGGAGGTGACTTTCATTCAGCATCGCAGAGGCCAACATCTGGCCTTCTTGACGATTTCTGACAGTATTGTTTGTCATTAGCCAGTCAATCACACAGGTACCTCATGGAAAGAATAAACAACAATAGAGAAAAATGCAAATTAGAATCATGACACAGAAAGATTCACGCAGATACACAGACTATCTGCAACGAAAAGACGTCCGAGGGACCATACAACAGCATGAACGTCATGCATACTGGGCTTGTATGAAACTACTGAGGTGAGATTTTAGCTTGTGGAAGCATAACCTGGGAACACCTGACCTGAGTTCTGTATTTACCGAACTGAGTATGACAAGGAGATATAAATTAGATAGAACGAACACACAGTGAGAAAGCCAAACATAAGAAGCTAGGGTGTGGACTATGGAAGATCCTAGCATCAGGGCACGTACATTTTAGCAAGACTCGTCCAGATACTAGCAACCACCGGGAGCTTGTGATATATCTATATATATATACATATTTATTATTCATTCATTACTAAGTTTTATGTAGATCTACCATGTTTTCAAGATGGCACGGTATTTACAAAGCATGATGTGTATTAAGGTTTATGATTTAAAATGCCAGGCTCAAGTTTTGAGTTATAAAGATTGCTGTGCTGATATTTTAGCTGAGGGTTACTATGATGGAGATGTGAAAAACATTACTTCTTCATCTGCTTCCTCACCCTAGTGCCTACCTAATATCACCTCGCTACATAGGTACTCCATTTCCCAAAATTCTTCAGAGTTTTACTTCTCCCTTCATTGAGGTGTTCTTTTTGCAAAGTTACATAAAAGATGGAATCGACCTCTCTACTTGAACTACAGTAAATCAAGAAGACAGACAATTATGTTCTACTGAATGTCTCTTAAAACCAGGCCCAAGGCAGTAGTACTCTCCTCATGACATAGACTGGAGGGTATACAGTCAAAATAGCGAGTTCAAAAAATAGAATTGCAGTAATATCTAATTAAAAATTTAGAATGGACAAAATATTGAATGCACAGAATATAGACAATAAAAATATCGAATTTAATGGACAAAATATCGAATGGAAAGAATATAGACATCAAAAATATCGAATTAGAGGTAATTAAGTTAATATCGATTTACATAAATATAGAAAGTCAAAATATCGAAGTATTTAATATAGGCATTAAATATATCGATTTTTTAATAATATCGAATTTTTGAAAGTTATTTTTATGTTATTATATGTGTGAAAAGTGTATATTTGTTTTATAATTTATTTTAAGTAATGAAATGTATGCTATTTAATTTAGGCGTAATTTAATTCTGTAGCGGGTTGTGGGTTTATAGGGGAATAGGGTGGGAAGTAATTTAATTATAATTAATTGAATGTTTTAATTTATCTATTGGTATTTATCTTGATTTATGTGTTAATTAATTTTTAATTGGTAATTAATTAAATTATAATTGGTCATTAATTTTACTTAATTTATTCATTGATAATTATGTTAATTTGAATATTTTATTTTCTATAGCGGGTTGTGGGTTTATAGGGGAATAGGGTGGGAAGTAATTGCATTATAATTGATTAAATGTTTTAATTTATTTATTGGTATTTCTCTTGAATTAATTGTTAATTAATTTTTAATTGGTAATTAATTCAATTATAATTGGTCATTCATTTTTATTAATTGCCTAATTGATAACTATGTTAATTTTATTAATTTATTTTCTGTAGCGGGTTGTGGGTTTATAGGGTAATAGGGTGGGAAGTAATTTAATTGAAATTAATTACATTTTTAAATGTATTTATTGTTATTTATTTTTAATTAATTGTTAATTATTTTTCAAATGCTAATTAATTAATTGTTAATTGGTAATTAATTTGTATTAATAGGTAATGATTTTTAATAAATAATTTGTATTTGTTTTTTAATTGATTAATTATTATATTATATTAAATTGGTAATTGTTTTTAACTAATTTGTAAGTGGTATTAATATTTAATTTATTTTACTTAATATATGACGTTTTTACTTTCCCTACTGTTGCACTCTCTGGAGTGGGAATAGTAATTTCTACCCCTACGCTATCCAACGCTTTCCCTACTGTTGCACTCACTGGAGTGGGAATAGTAATTTTTACCCCTACGCTATCCAACGCTTTCCCTACTGTTGCAATCTCTGGAGTGGGAATAGTAATTTTTACCCATATGCTATCCAGCCCATTCCCTACTGTTGCAGTCTCTAGAGTGGGAATAGTAATTTTTACCCCTACGCTATCCAACGCTTTACCTACTGTTGCACTCACTGGAGTGGGAATAGTCATTTTTACCCCTACACTATCCAACGCTTTCCCTACTGTTGCACTCTCTGGAGTGGGAAAAGTAATTTTTACCCCTACGCTATCCAACGCTTTCCCTACTGTTGCAATCTCTGGACTTGGAATAGTAAATTTTACCCCTAAGCTATCCAACGCTTTCCCTACTGTTGCACTCTATGGAGTGGGAATAGTAACTTTTACCCTCCCGCTATCCAATGCTTTCCCTACTGTTGCACTCACTGGAGTGAGAATAGTAATTTTTACCCCTACGCTATCCAACGCTGTCTCTACTGTTGCACTCACTGGAGTGGTAATAGTAAATTTTACCCTTTCCGCTATTCTACGGTAAAAATATTGTATATTTTTTATTAATATTACGTTCATATATAAATATGTATTAAGAAACCAAATTGTATTGTTGTTTTTTTTTACTTACATTAATTATTTATTAATTTTAGGTCATTTAAGTATTTTAAGTATGTTTAAGTTAATTATATTTATTATTTCATTAATTTTTTGTTACTTTTAAGCATCATTGATCACAACCGATAAATAATGTATCATAGTGTACTGTACTCGTAATCAAGCTTTAGTATTAGCAAGTCAAACCCCTTGAATTACCATCATATCAGGATCTATCCTGCTGAGAAACCTTCCCATAGTGACCTAAAAACCTTAATCACAACCTAAAGGAATGTTAAGTCGCTATAGCTAAACCAAGGTCAAACTCCTCCTGTAATAATTCCAAAATGAATTCAGCACCATGATTAACTGTAAATAATACCCTTGGTAAACACAACTTAAAGAAAGAAGGTTAATGAGGCTCAGATGCTTTTTTGGACTCTCATCCCGATGCTTGAATTGACAGTGAGATATCCAATCTGACTTAGTCAGACAAAACATCGAATTCAACCTTCAGGGACAATGACGTAGAGGGTAAGATATCATTAGAAACAACCATTCACTTTCTATCACTAAATTCCACAACAGATGAAACTAAGGTCTTCTTGACAATGAGGGAGGAACCATTGTTATATTAGGCTCTCCCTTTATAGGTTGGGTGAAACCCTCAGATTCCGAGAATGGGATGGAATGTGTGTTAAGACTCACTTGGCCAAACGTCCATTACCGCATCTGTCTCCAGTTATTCTTCTTCCATAATTGTCAAGAAGTGAGCAATAAAAGTGTACCAATTACTTGAAAAATGACTGACCCTGGTGTACCAAATTTCTGGAATATCTCCTGAAATACTAGATGAGCTAAGGAATATTCTAATAAAGATTTCCAAACATTCATTATCACATCCTGCCGATATGAACATCCGTAAGAGATTGCATATATATATATATATTTCTGCCTATGAGAGAACCTGAAGCCCTGTGACTTAACTGTCATGTTGCCTGACTGAACCACCAGATGAGAACTGTGTACCTAACTGGGTAAAGACTTGAATTTCTTTCCAACTTCCCTCATTTTCCTCCAGCTGGGGAAATGTTTGCACTGTTTCACTGACCATCAACCCCTGACTGAGCGATCACCCTGATCTCGGAACCATTATTTTGCTGAGGCACAGTTCTATTCGGCTACCAGAGACAACCTGAGTCAATGTTTGTTTGCTCTGTTTGAAGAAAGAAATACCATACCCATGTCTGTGCAGAGCCAAGCCTCTATATACTTCAGACTCAGTGAGAATTGAACACTTACTGACTATGTATCCATAACTCTGGAGAAGATGAACTGTCCTTTGAACTGTCTTGAAAGCATGGCTCCTGGATGTGGATATACCAACAGGTCATCTAGATCTGACTGAATCTGCACACCTGCATGTGATAACGTCACTAAAGGAGGCTGTACCTTTGTGAATACTTTCGGAGAAGCCCTCACAAGCCCATACTCTCCCCACTTTGTTGAAACCAGGAACAGGTAGAGTTACTAAGACTTTCTTTAGAATTAATTACTGCATATTCTACTTCAGAGCCACTAAATGCCTTTTGTCATGTGGCTTAGAAGTTTATATCGCTCCTGAATCTGGAGGAATTGAGCCACACTCTATTGTACGATAACTCAGCATTCCTTCCAGATCCCATGTGCCTATTATTGAATTGCTTGAAATCTCCTGAAAAAAATAAGTCTGCCACCTACTGAACCTAATTCCAAATGAATCCCGGCATAATCAGCAGCACCATTGATTATCTCTATTGAGATAATCAATCTCTATTGAGATAATCAACACTAGCATAAAGTGTTGAGGAGCCATATTTTTGGGGACACAGCCCTGTCTATAAATGTTAGTAGTTGGGCTTTGTGTTTAAACCCATGGATGGTTGCAGAGGAACGCTCCACTGAATGGATGCCTCCTTGAAATGAAGTAACACAAAGCACCTCAAAGCACTGCTTTGTGTTATTTTAAGGCAACTTTCCAGGGCTCTGGAAAGCCTATCTCAAATCAAAACTTTGCAGGCAGTTGCATCACTTTTGATGATATTGCACTAGCATAAAGTGTTGATCAATCTGGCACTCCATGCTTGCAGAAGGCGACCTTTTGCCAAGCGAAGAACTTCCTGTCCATTTGTGTACATTGGGACCCACTGCGTTCCACCAAGATGTACAAGAAAATCCTATTACCAACACTCCAACCAATCTGGCGCATATCTCAAAGTCTCCAGTCGGATCACTGAAATAATATTGATGACACAAATATAGAACTACCATAATATCGAGGAAAAAATATAGAATGCAAAAATATCGAATTCCTATCTCCAAACAGGTAAGTACAAAAATATTGAATCAAAAAACTCGTTGTCAAAAATATAGTTAGTCAAAATATCGAATTTATTTAAATGCTTAAAAGTAATTAAAAATTAATGAAATAATAAATATAATAAACTTAAACATATTTAAAATACTTAAATAATTATTCTGAATACATATATATATGAACGTAATATTAATAAAAAATATACAATATTTTTACCGTAGGATAGCGAAAAGGGTGAAAATAAATATTACCACTCCAGTGAGTGCAACAGTAGAGAAAGCGTTGGATAGCATAGGGGTAAAAATTACTATTCCCACTCCAGAGAGTGCAACAGTAGGGAAAGCGTTGGATAGTGGGAGGGTAAAAATTACTATTCCTACTCCAGTGAGTGCAACAGTAGGAAAAGCGTTGGATAGCGTAGGGGTAAAAATTACTATTCCCACTCCAGAGAGTGCAACAGTAGGGAAAGCGTTGGATAGCATAGGGGTAAAAATTACTATTCCCACTCCAGAGAGTGCAACAGTAGGGAAAGCGTTGGATAGTGGGAGGGTAAAAATTACTATTCCTACTCCAGTGAGTGCAACAGTAGGAAAAGCGGTGGATAGCGTAGGGGTAAAAATTACTATTCCCACTCCAGAGAGTGCAACAGTAGGGAAAGCGTTGGATAGCGTAGGGGTAAAAATTACTATTCCCACTCCAGAGAGTGCAACAGTAGGGAAAGCGTTGGATAGCGTAGGGGTAAAAATTACTATTCCCACTCCAGTGAGTGCAACAGTAGGGAAAGCGTTGGATAGCGTAGGGGTCAGAATTACTATTCCCACTCCAGTGAGTGCAACAGTAGGGAAAGTAAATACTTCATATATTAATTAAAATAAATTAAATATTAATACCAATTACAAATTAATTAAAAACAATTACCAATTTAATATATAATAATTAATCAATTAAAAAACAAACACAAATTATTTAATAAAAATCATTACCTATTAATACAAATTAATTACCACTTAACAATTAATTAATTAGCAATTAAAAATTAATAACAATGAATTGAATATAAATACCAATAAATAAATTAAAACATTTAATCAATTATAATTAAATTACTTAAGATAAATTATAAAATAAATATACACTTTTCACACATATACTAACATTAAAAACACTTTAAAAAATCGATATTATTAAAAAATCGATATATTTAATACCTGTATTATATATTTAATTATAAATCGATATTAACTTACTTACCTCAAATTCGATATTTTTGTTGTCTATATTCTGTCCATTCGATATTTTGTCCATTAAATTTGATATTTTGTTGTCTATATTCTGTCCATTCGATATTTTGTCCATTCTATATTTTTAATTCCATATTACTGCAATTCTATATATTTAACTCGATATTTTGACTGTATATCGTATTGAATAACACCCAACTCGGAATTCCGGCCCCTGCGCAAGCCAGAATTTGTGTGTGTGAGCTAAAAAACACCCTCCCACTCATAATCGGGCCTAAGAGTTAGAAATAATTCTCCAGGTTTAGATTTTCCACTAGTCTTTTTGCAGTCATGGACATCTAAATCGTTAGAAGAAGCCCTTGAAAAGATATTTTCTTACGTTTTTACTGGAAGCAATAACATCAAATGGTATATTGGGGGGAGTTAGGATCCCTGATTTGTCGTCCTCCAGATTTGAACATTTTCAAGATCAATGGTCCTGAGATTGGATATGGGAACAGCAAGAAGTGATACTTTTGGTTGTTTGTCCAAATCTAAACCAGATTAGTGCAGCCTGTTACATACCTTGGATATATTGAAAGCACTTAAGATTCATTTGAAGAATATAAAAGTAGAATAAAAGCATGACTCCTTAAGAGACTGTGGCATAGTATAACATAGCTAGGTCCTATGACAAAGCATGGTGTTTTTGTTCTATAATTTCAGGGTTAAGTGAAATTTTCCGTTAAAAAATGAAAATAAATATAATCAATTCAAAGGAAAAAAAGCCATAAAAGGAGTTTTATCCAAATCACATTATCCATTAATGTCTGCGGAAATGTATATTTTTTTGGCAACCTGTCATGTTTTGTTATTAGATCACCAAGTGCAGTGTTAGCTTTCATCAGTACTGACAATACAGTTGAGCAGAGTGTTCCAGCCATTTCTCGTGTCATTGAGCTTTAGCTGACCTGCCACTGTTCTATATTATTTCCCTGCATTCAATGGAGCAGAACGGCAGATTGCACAGTTTGCAATTGAAGAAGGGCATTGAAGGGCCTTTTCTTTACCTGTAAAGCAGTGATTGAACACTTTCTTATCCTTTTCCAACGTTAACTCCTTTATTCCTTTGTCGGGGTCTTTCATTGTGAGGTACAGGGCACTGTATAAAGATAAATACAACCATTAGGAAACCGTTCCATTGGCTAACTTTCATCATCTTCATAGACTGTGTCCAGTGAGCTGACCTACCATGTTGTAGTCAGGGCCAGTCAGGGAAACCTAACGCAGCCATGGAAAACATGTTCAACCCCAGCCCCATCTCGCTCTTTCCATACATCATCAAATTTCTCTCTCACCCTTTTCTATCTCTTTACCTCTCTTCCTACCTCTCTTTCTCTCTCCCTTGAAGCCCTTGTGCCTGCTGCAATTAACCTTGGAGTCCTGGGAAGAAGGCCGGAATGGAAGTTGCCACATTTTGTCAGATTGTCTCCCATACTAAAGGTAACCAGCGAGTCTGCAACTGAGATTTTAGGGGTTGCGGTGGTGGTGGGGGTGGGTTGAGGGGGTTCTTCCCCAAAATAAAAATACTAAAATCTATATATGGTGGATTTTACAACTCATCTCTCATTATAGAATCTTGGCCAATCAGTGGATGGATAGATGGAAATCAGAGACAAGGCTGCATGGCATACTGAATGAATAGTTTGGTGGTGAGGAGTGGCTGGATGAATTCATCAAAGACTTGTTGAGTATAAATAAAGATGTTAGCGAGGTGGAGCAAATGGTGTGCTTTGTGTGTTTGTGGCAAATGATCTCAATGCACTAACTTAGGGTTGGTGCTCAGGTAACTTCCAGAATAAACATCAACCTCCACAAACATTACCAGCACCAATCCTTATGAAAAATGCATAGCCTAGATCTATTTATCATAGTGCACTAATTTTGTGCCTCAAAGAATTAAACACAAAGCATTAGGCTTTGATCTAAAACGGGTGACAGAAACCATGTAGCTGCTGATTTACGCAGCATGAAACCAAGAAAACCTTGCATCAATCCTGGCTTCCGCCTGACTACATTTTTTTTTTATATAAATCTTTTTATTTAACAGTCTCGACATAAAGGTACAAATCACAGAATCATTTTGGTTTACAGTAGCATCAGGTAATACACAGTATTGCAACACAGTTCATTGAAATTCACGGGGAGGGGAAGTCATCTTCAGCAGCATCACGTCGGGGTACACAAATATCCCCCCGATAGGCGTCCCAGGGGGCCCACACTTTAGACCATTTGCGGGGACAGCCCCAAGCCACATAGACTGTCTTCTCCCTCAACATACACCAGTCTAGATCCCGTTCCCAAGCTACAACTGTGGACGGATGTGGGGCTCCCCAGAGCTTTGGAATATTTCTCTTGGCAATCACGCATCCAAGTGTGACCCATTTCGTTGTGTTGACATTGAGGTCGGTAGGTTCCCAGATATTTAGGAGACATCTAGGTGCTTCCGGTTGAAGGACTACCCCCACCACTTCACTCATGATCGTATGAATGTATTGAGCGAAAATTCTTGGATTTGGTCACAATGCCATAAGATGTGTATGAATGTGCCTAATTGTGTGCATCCTCTCCTACAAGAACCGTCTGTCAGCCCACCCATGTGCATCAGTTGCGGACCGGTTATATAAGTTCTGTGAAGGATCTTTAGTTGCACCAGCTGAAGTCTCGCTGGGATAGCAACTATCTTTGGAGAGGAGACCGCTTCCTGCCAGGTTTCATCATCTAATTCTATTCCGTCCTCCGTCCAGTTGTCTCGTAGCCTGAGGAGAGGGTTGTCAATGTTATTGATAAACTTCCAATATGTTAGGGAAATGGCCCTATCCGGTAGATTGCCATCCAGTAGCCTGTCCTCCAGTGGGGAAATGTCTGGTACGTCAGAGTCCTCGGGGATAGCTGCTTGCAGCGAGTGTCTGATTTGTAAGTAGCGATAGTATTCGGAATCTGCAAGGGCATATTGAGATTGCAGAGTGTGCCAAAGGGCTCTACCCCCCCTGCACACCAAAGGTCTTTGATACGGGAAATCCCTATCAGGTCCCATTTGTCAAATCCTTTTGAATTTCCCATGTATCCTAGTTTTTGTGAGTCCCACAAAGGTGTGGCCATCGTCAATTTGCTTTGTCAACCAATTGATTTAGTGGCCGAGTGCCAGATTTTGACCATATGGGCTGTGGGTCCGGTGAGTGGATATTTATTTGGCGATGAATATAGTGCTCTTGAAAAGGACCCGTTGGGCAATAGTCATCGGTCCATTAGGAATCCCAGATTGTCCGGGTGCCCATACGTACAGTGGTTGATTGCTGTAAGATTTGCAGACCAGTAGTATTTTTTGATGTCAGGCAGCCCAATTCCTCCATCATACCAACCAAGTGTTAGTTTTTTCATTACTATGCGCGGCCTCCCTCCCCATAGCAGGTCTCTAAGGAGCCCTTCAACGTCTTTAAAATATGGATTTGTAACAATATCAGCTGAGTTCTGAAGTGCATATAGAAAGCGAGGCAAAGACATAATTTTAAATAAGGCAGCCTTGCCCAACAACAAGAGCGGAAGGGACTTCCAATGCATTATATCACTCTTAAGTCGTTGCAGTAGAGGGAGTAGATTACGGGCGTAGCGACTCGAAGGGTCTTAAGATACAAAAATACCCAGGTACTTGAAGCCTTCTGAGACCAATGGAATTGGGCAATTTCGGGACAAAGGGGGAGGAGTACCCCAAAGGACATAGAGGAGCGATTTCTGCTAATTGATTCGAAACCCAGAGTACCTCCCAAAAGTAACCGGTATATCAAAAGCTACTATTAGGGATCTCATGGGGGACGTAAGATAAAGGAGAACATCATCAGCATATAAGGAGATCAGATCTTGGCACCCCTCTGACCAGCACATCCCCCGAATCATTACATCTTTACAGGTCCATGCTGCAAGCGGTTCTAGGGCTAAAGTGAACAGCAAAGGAGAAAGGGGGCACCCCTGACGGGTACCTCTACTAAGTTCAAAGGGTTCAGATTTCCTGTTATTTACCACTACCTGGGCCATTGGCGCACTATATAACAACCGTATGCAGCGGCAGAAATTTGGCCCAAAGCCCAGCTTGGCGAGCACTGCAAATAGATAGGGCCATTCCAGTGTGTTGAAAGCCATGGTGGCATCGAGAGAGACCACTACGGCGTCTTCTTGTAACGTTGGTACCCTGCCCAGGACTCCGTGTAGTCGGCGCAAATTAAGGGCCGTGTTTCTTTTAGGCATATACCCTGATTGGTCTGGATGAACTAGGTCACCTATCCCCTTGATCAGTCTGTTGTCCAGCACCTTAGCCAGAATTTTGGGTTCCACATTCAGAAGCGATATAGGCTGATAGGAGGTACACTCTGTTCTAGGCTTCCCTCCTTTATGGATTGTGACTATATTTGCAATTCGTTGGTCTCGCGGTAGAGTCCCCTCCCTTAGGCTATACTCAAACATAGACTTCAGGTAATAGGCTAATTTGTCTGGTTGGAGCTTGTAGAGCTCTATCGGAATACCATTTGGGCCCAAAGCTTTCTCAGAGTGCAGCGCTCTTATTGCCGGGGCTATTTCGTCAGTGGTGAGTACACTATCCATAAACGAGAAGTCTGAGTCCAACAGTCTAGGAAGAGGTATATCTTTAATAAGATCAGCAAAGTCTGCTGCAGGGTATGGCGCTACCGAACTATATACTGTTTGAAAATGAGCTGCAAAGTGGTCAGCTATGTCTTGAGGGTCCGTCACTGTGGAACCATCAGTGTTACTGAGTTTTGGTACCAGTCTGCAGGCCTGATCGCGCTTGTCTAACCATGCGAGCAGTTTGCCAGCCTTGTGGCACCAGTCATATATTCGCCCCAGCCTTTCCTGCCCCATTAGTTTGGCACGGTCGGTGACCAATGCCTGGTATTCCTCCTGCCGCAGGCGTAGGGAATGGAAGATTTCGGGCTTGGGATCTGAGGAGACCTCCTGTTCCAGACGGTATAGGTCCTTCTCCATGTCCTGACCACATTCTTTGGTTCTTGGCAATTACTTTTCTGACAGTGCCTCCTTTTCCTCATCACAAAATGAGGCACCTTGAAATACATAAATCTGGGGTGTGTGCTGAACAAAAATAAACTTCTATAATGTTACTCCTTTTATAGTAAAATACTAGATTATATATAGGGACATAAGACATCTGACTTTTTGCTTGGTTTACTAATAGCATCGCTGTTAGGGCAGTGATAGTGGGGGCATGAATGTTTCTAAGTTTATGATGAGAATCAATCACTTCTACCAGTTGCTGGTGAGAAAGAGATTTTAAATTAACAAGAATGTAGTTGGTTGTAATAAAATTTGCAAAATTAACGTGCAAGCTTTAATGAAAATAATGTGTTTAGAATGCATACAACTGTAAGCTATTCTATTTACTCACACAAGACCTCAAATGACTATGCTGCTTGAAAAAAAACTTGAATAAAAAATGCTAAATACGCATGTAAAAAGTTTGTTTCTTGTCCTCCCTATGAGCATTTTTTTTTAATAATAATTAATAGGTTACTTATATATTTTCAAGTATTTCTGCTGAATGTTTCTACTCACACAAAGACCACTGTATAAACATGACTAACATTTGTCATTTAATGGGGTAGTGAAGAGTTCAGATATTGAAATGTTGAGTTTAAAACATAAGCTTGACTTTATATCCAACTTGGTTTTCACCATCAATGATGATTCTGCTAAATGTTTTATTTTTATTAGTACAGATGTTTCGACTTCTACATAGACTGTTGTTTGGAAACTTGATATTAGAAGGTTAAAGTTTACATATGGGAAAGTAAGCCTGAAAGAGGCAAATTCCATGTGAGCACATAGTTGTTATAATTTAGTTGAAAGAGTAACATTGATGTCTGTGGACTACTGTATTTGTGTGAGAAGATGAGGAGCGATCCTGTTCCCAGGAGAGCATCAGACAGTGATTGGCTGTCGGGCAACCAGAAGAGCATGTTAATATGGAAAAAGTTGATGCTTATATAAAAATTATACATTCATGTATGAGAAGAAATCGCGTCTTTATTAACGAATTTGCAGGTTGTGAGCTCCACATCAACCCGACTCGCAAATATATAGTCAGGCAGGATCTGAGACCTAGGCACGTAGTCACTCATTGATAGGTCACAGGTGGGATGGCATGAAGCTGGCAGATAAATGCACGAACAGGAAACTATAGATCAATCCCACATATAGGCGCTGCAACATGGTCAAGGGAATTGGCCCAAATAAAGCACACATGCACTCTCTCAAAATACCATAAAGTCAGGTTCCACATGAGTTGGAAACATATAGCCAATCAGAACGCAGCACATGCCGTGATCACTCGCTCCCCATGCCGGACATTTGGACACGTTACCCACTGACCACATTGTGTCCACACAAGCTCTAGGTCCACTTGTATTTTCCATTAAACAATTAATGTATGACTCTTAAATAAGCCTGGTCGGTGAACTCCACTCAACATGCGGAGTTTGTGCAATTTTCCGCACTCCACGTAGCTCACTAAGTTCTGAAAAACTACGCTTCGCATAGCGGAGTAGAGTATTTTTCCTCACTCATGCTTGCCAACATCAAGTTGGCAAGTGTGAATGAGGAAAACCCACCTCCCGGTAGGATTTTTTCTCGTTTGCGATCGTCAAGGTCATGTTGATGAGCGCAAGAGTGGAAAATCAACCTCTCGGTGAGATTTCTCAAAACCGGCGGGCGGATTTCTCATTGAGAGTGGTCGCATATGCTTGTGACCGCTCGCATTAAGAAATTGTCCGTTCACATTGTGAAAGCTTCCACTCGAGTAAAAAAACCTGCTCAAGCAGCAGAAAGGAAGCAGCACCCGCTTGCACTGTGCAGGGTGCCGTTCGTGATGCTTACACAGAGCGGGCAAACACACAGTGCTGAAAATCATCATGAACAGCATTTATCTAATGCACTCCACCACTTGCCGAGCTCCTCATTGCACAGTGGATCTTTTTTGCACTTAGTCCATGGACTACGGCCAGGCTTACTTCGAAGGCAGCAGCTTACATTCCTTGCTGCACATGGACCTCCGGAAATGCTTTATTGTCCACGATGAACTGTATAAAAAGAGGCTGAAGACTGATTGTAAATGGAGACAGTCCTCAGACCCTGCACTTGCAACTGTTCTCCCAGCCTCTCTGTTTAATTTAACAAACTGTTCCTGTTTTGCCAAATGCCTCTGGTCTCTTGTTTTTTCAAGGTATTTCATGTTAAAGCAACATTTTGGTGAGGCACCATCAGAGCTGATTGGTACCTCAAACCTGACAGCAGCCAAAGGAAGGAGACCCCACCGGGACGGATTGACATTGGTGCATCATGGAAGGTGAGCAGACACCGCAATTGATTGAAGGTTCTGCTAAATCTGCAGCCAGAGGTCCGTCCTGAAGCAGCCAACACAGAGGGTAAGAGACTACTTCAGAACCTAATCTAAAGCATCTGGCATATGGTAAACTAAGGAGAAGTGTAAAAAGAGAACATGAGTGCCCTGTCACTGACAGATTCTGGCTTATTACCTATTTTATATGTCCTAACTGAATAGTCGCAAGGCAGCCTCAGAGGCAATCCTGTGGAAGTCACTTTTTCATATAGCATGCTAGGAAAGGTGAATATTCATCGTAAAGCCCTTTGACACTATTTTTGTGATATTGCTATCCTGATTGGCTGAAGTTGGAACCTCAATCTTATATTCTTTCATCTAAAAGGGTTTCTCAGTGCCACAGGTTTCTTAACACTGTTGGAATCTGAAAGGAGTGAGAGGTGATGATCGTTTGAACCGCTGGGCATGACACAGATGGTACACTTGGCTCCTGGGTGTGATACAGGGTGCCCTTCGGACATTTAGGGAAAAAGATTTAGACCTGGCAAACTAGGTTTAACTTGAGTCTGGGCAAGAGGGGCCTGTGGTTTTTGAGGTATTCCTTTTTCCGTATTTATTACCATTACCTTTGTCCCGGATCCAATATTGGCAGACCATCACGCTTACTCAGCACAGTGTACTGTGCAGAGCCTCCCCTGGTCACAGGATGGGATGCCCTAGGACTGGGCTATGACATTTTTGACAAAGCAATCATTTATTTCAGTCAGCTTTTTGTTGAGTTGGTGTAATGTACATATGATGTTATGGTGATACTATTTATTGCAAACTGTATATAGTACACAAGTTAATATCAAGCAGATACTGTCCTAATGTTTCATGTTTTTCTTGCCTATTTTTTCATACTTGACACGAGGGTGCTGTTATTCATTGGAAACTGTATTTTGTGAAAAGTTGACGTTGAGCATATACTGTGTGTATTGCATCCTTTGCACCTATGTCACAAACCCTTCAGATGCATTGTCATCTGTGTTTATTCATATTGATTTGCTTGATGCTTCTGTAGATAGCACTTAGCTCATCATATATAAAACTGTCAGAGTGCACCACATACGTTTGTCCCCAAGATCAGATCAAAGCAAAGACTCCCCAAAAAGGGTTAAGTGGTACTTTTTCCCCCCAAACTACCATAATTATCATGGATTCCCCATTAAAACACATGGAAACCAGGAACCCCACACTGGCAAAGGAACTTAATGAGTGTTGACACAAATGGCAAGCACACGTTTCCCTGACCTATGGAGCGAACTTCGACAGGAGAGAGCCATTACTAGAGTTATGAGCCATCGTCGCAGAGGCCCAGATCGATAACCCTACATTACCGATAGAAAGTAAGGTGTCAGCACCTACCCCCACCCCCTACCCCGCCTCCCCATGTGCAGGAATGGAGGTGCTCATGCCATCTCCACCTGCATTAGGAAAATTCCAATCCACCAATAATGGAAGCCGGTAGGCCTCCCACCAAAAGACGGATAATTAGGCCCATGCATGAGAAACCAACAGGCTTGCAAGCCCAGACGATTCCAGCGCAATCAAGTCCCTCACAAAAGTCCCCAAAAGCTCGAATCCCAGTCTTCCACATCCAACACATACAAACTCAGCAGCATAGAGAACACGCACTCCCACTGGTTTGAGCGAACATATACAATTGACAGGGAGATGTGTGGTAGTTCTAGATAGTAACACAGCAAGTAAGGATGAGGAAAGGAGCCGCTGTTCCCCGTCAACTGATGACGAGGTTGAGGTGACAGGATTTTCCCAGTTAACGAAGGGGGAAAATCAGTAACTGATGCTCAAAGAAGAAAAGGCCCACAAACACACACCAGTCAACCAGAATGCCAGAAGACCCTATAGTCACAGTACATGTGAACAATACACCATACAGCTTCCCGAGAGGCATGGGGTGACAAGGCCATGCTTTAAGGAAGGGATAGTCCCCTTATCGAAAGACACTATGGTTAAGCAAGGGTTTTTGGGTACAGGGACAATAAACCCCTCAAACTGGATATATAGGAGGTAGTTGCCTGAGAGGACATCTAATATAGTTTCCCTTGTCCCCAACTAATCAATCTATTAGGGCAAGACTTGATGACCAATTTAAAAATGACCATCCAGGTCTCTGACAATTAGACTATGGCCTGCCCCTCCCCTGGAGCCCCTTCCTTGGGACCTGTGTCATTAAAACACCACCACATCACAGGTAGACAAGCAGAGACATCACCTGTCAACCTGACTACCTTCACTGAGGCAGTCTTGGAGAACATAAAAAAACTCTTTGAACTTTGCAAATCTGTTGAGCAGTGGGTACATCATGCAAACCATCTTCTACTTAAAGCTACAAAAAGGGAAAAAGCCTTCATAGCCCAAAAGATATTGGAGGAGGAAGAAAGTCGTGCTTGTGCTACACACTTACCCGCTGGGCACCCTGAGACAAATCAGAAATCAGGGGTAAGGCACAAGGGGACAATGGCCATAACAGCTAGAACCCATGCGCCTTTAAAAATGCTGTGCTCAACCTATTCCACCAGCAAAGTGCCTCGTCCACGAGAAGGTGGAGAAGACGAGGATGCCTGATGAGATGTGGTGCACTCACAATGCCTAAGAACCACTTTCAGCTGTAGATTACTGTACCTCAACGAGAGGCTGTAGTAAAGTGTGCTGTCCCAATTTAGCACACATGTCTAGAGGGCTATGTGCACTCCCAAAACACCACATGAGTTCTGAACATATAGCCAATCAGAACACAGCACATGCAGTGATCAGATGCTCCCCATGCCGGTCATCTGGATAAGTTACCCACTAGCCACTTGTTGAAGCCCACCTGTACTTTTTTTTTCGTTTTATGTAGCGTAAACTAGAGTTGAAGATATCAGGTATCAGAGCGCTTTACATGAGCACCAGTTGTGTTACAGAAGGACACATTAATTTTTGTTGGGCAAGAATCATAGGATGTTGAGCGTCGTTGCCAAGACTCAAACCTGGATCCTCAGCTTCGAAGTCGACCACTCTAACCGTAAAGCTACATCCTCTCCCCAACTTTTCATTAAACAACATTAGACAATTAATTTATGACTCCAAAGGCAGCAGCTTATATTCTTTAACATAGATGGACCTCAAGAAATACTTTATTGTCCACGATGAACTGTATAAAAAGAGGCAGCAGCCTGATTTTAAATTGAGACATTCCTCAGACCTTGCACCTGGAACTGTTCTCCTTGTCGCTCTGTTGAATTAAGCCAACGGCTCCTGTTTTGCCAAATGCCTCCTCTCTCTTGTTTGTTCAAGGTATTTCATGTTCAAGCAACAGGAACATGCTGCAAAGGTTTCATGAAATGTGATGTCTATATAGTGCCTGTAATTAGAGCAGTATATCATTACCACGGCCCTCGCTTGCTATAGAGACCACCACTCTTTTCCATTTACCCAGACCCCGACTTTTACGTCCCATTGCTTTGAGACTCTAATGAGGTTCTCAAACCTCTCTTTATGGGAAGTTCTGCATTTGATATTTAGATCTTTTGAGCGGATTTAAATGCTAAAACATAATGCTTTTCTCGCTCTCTTGGACTAGAACTCTTTATGGGTTTTGACTAACTCAATATTTACCAATTCTTAGAATAGGGATTCTTCTCTTTATGGGACGTGCTTGAATGCATTTATTACATGATTTGATTAACCAATATTGATTTTATATTACTGTCATTTATATATTCACCTGTGAATGTAATATGAATTTAACTTGTGATTTGCAATATAGAGAATCTACTAAAAGATGTGATCAATAAAACCCTTTAAAATACTACCAACTTTATGTGGTGACTAAGTATTAGAAAAGTTATTGTGATTATTATTTGATGTATTGCTTAATCCTCTACTTCTCTAAAACAACAGCAAAGATCCTTCCCATAAAAAGTGAGTGAGAGGGTTTAGCCCTGATGCAGGTAAACTATTACTTTAAATCCCTGTTTCAGCTCTAATAATTTTGGTAGCAGGAGAAGGGTTTACGTTATGAGAAGAAGAGCTATTAATAATTACCCTGAGTTAGAGTAATACCCGAGTTCCATAGCCCAAAGCCCAGAATCTGAAGACTGGCAAGGGACAGTTTTGAAGTTGTCTGCTGTAAAGGAGGTGTGAGCATTAATAGGGTTATGTATTGCAGTTGTAATTGTTGTTGTTAACATTGTCTAATGCTACAGTTGGATAAATTATTGACTTTTATGTACTTATTGCGAAGAAGTTGAACAACTTATTGGGCTCGACGTAGCCCAAGATCCCGGGATATTAAGATAAGTGTACAAAACATTTTATAGGATTTTTTTCTTGTCTGCTAGAGATTTGTGATGTAGGTCATGAGGTATCATTGATTACACAATTGAGTTAGGGATTTTACCGAACTGTTGTGAAAGTACTAATAGTGATTGATGTTGGCAGAGCCAAATTGAGCACAAGGTGAAGCTACATTGATTAAGGGGATTTTCCCCTGGTTGAGATTTTATTTATGGGTGTGTGAAAACTATTTTTGTGTGAAAAGTTAGAGGGTGAAAAACCTTTAAATTCGCATTGTTTAATGACCTTCTGTTTTCTCTGGGGAAGCAGTGAGGTCATACATCATAGTGTGCTGTGCTTTGATTCATTGGTTGGTGTACTGTGTGCTGTTATTGGTTGATGATGATACAAGGTGCTGCCCTGCTATAGGCTAATTTGTTCTGTAAGTGCTGCATTGAGATTGGTTAATGAGTCTTCAAGTATTAAAACTTTTATGAGATTGCAGAAAGGAATTCTGACATTTACAGAATAAAAACCAAACATTGTGAAGTTGAATTTCACAGTTTACTAATTGTTGAACAATCCATAAATCATAACATTATTTACGGGGTTTTAAGAGTCTTGTGATAGGTGATGTAACAATTACGGTACGGTAAGGTGAAGAGGCGCCTCCCTAGAGTACACCAGCACATTATATGACAACTAATGTGGGGTTACATACATGTCTGTGGCTTTGTTAGTAGCCCAAGATCACTGAAAAGGAAGATCATTTGAGCTTTCCAAGATTTGGTACATTAGAGTGTAATGGAAAGGATTGGAGATAAGTTATAAAATGAAGCCAGTCTCTAGACCCACACAATCCGAAGCATCAAACATTTGGGGGAAGATAGCACATGCTGGAAAGGATTGGAGATAAGTTATAAAATGACTTGGGTCACTCCACTTTCACCACTCTAAGATGGACGCCTCCTCGCCCTCACCATTAGCTCCTAAACTTGATCAATAAGGGTCTTAATTGTGACAATATGGATTATGCCGGCTCTATTAAGCCACTATCTGCCTCCCATAATTAACGCAAACTGCCCGCCCCGTATATTTAATGTATATTCCCCGTATACTGGAATCTTGTTCAGTACTGGATATTACGACCTCTTCAAGATGGCCGCCAAAGCCAAAGGACCCCTTGGCTATAGTCCTCTCACTATTTCCAGTCCTTCCTTCATTACTATCAGGAAGTCCGGCAAGTGGCCAGGAAGCGATCCCCGCCAGAACCCAGGATACCGGCTATCAAGCAAGACCCGAATTGTAAGTACTGCACGAGCTCCCCCGCTCCCCCCACCCCATAGCGTGAGAGGTTTGTCCCTAATCCCCGTTTCACCTTTCCTTCCCTAGACAAACCCTATTATGGATGTATAAACCGCCGGGAACGCGAGCACTGCTACATTATTAAAAGTAAGTCTGGCGATGGTTCACGGCATTCCCGACCTTGCTCACATCCCCCTGGCTAACTTAAGTATTTTCTCCCCACAGTCCCCACCGGCGAAGGCGCTGTGAATAATTTCTCACACGCAAGTACATTGTGCTAGATAACTTTTAGCTCCTATAGCTAAACAACCATGGTTGAAAGCCCGAGTACCCCCAGGAATGCTATTATGCACAGCTAAGGTAAAATTTGAGAATATCATTCCAGCTATCGGTTTTTACATCACGATCTAGGTTCTTTCACTGCGCCGTTCCTCATGTAAATATGGACAATCACTTCGAATCGCTACCAGTTCACTAAGCATGCACTAAGCCAACGCGCTGAATGGCACATGTCTCCACCTTTGCATGTGTCTACAGTTTGTAGCTCATCGATCTGAAGGAAATACACTGCGCTAGCAATGAACCCTCTCACTGCGACGTTATTCTGAATCTACTACAAATCGCTATTAGTTTATTATGCCATACCTTAAGCATGTTCATACCCATATGCGCCGAATTTCACATGTCTCTCCCTTGCATGTGTCTAAGCATTATCCGCCGTATTCCACTTACTCCTGTCAATGTCCGGTCCTTGAAACTGGAACACTCCATCACTGAATGGTCACAAGCATGTGCCAATTAGTCACACTCACTGTATATAGTACTTATCACCTCACTACAGCACTGAGTATCTTGCTGTCAGATTTTGTAAAATGTACTCATACCTAGTCAAGTTCTAATAATTATTTCTTTGTTCATGTTTTTTCCCTATTTCTTCCATGTTTTCTCTAAATGTTAATTTAATATTATGTAAATTGCCATAGGGGTAATGAGATTGCTTAAAACTTTTCAAGACAAACTTGACACACCAGTTTTTGTCCTGATGATGATGCATGCATTTAGAAATTGCATCGAAACGTCGTCGACCATAATGCACCATATGTTTGTCTTAATTCACGTATTGTGTTAAACAATGGTTTGCTATGATCTAATTCCAGTCTGTAAAATGGATTACTAGTACAGACCGCTTTTGTGCGCTTTTACATAATTGTTTTGTCATATGTTTTGTCTTGTCCTTTGTGGGTCACAGGTTGTGCCCACTTTTGTATAAATGTTATACCTACACACTTAATCTGAAAAATTGAAAAATAAAAAACTCTGTCCGGCTGGACAGTAGTCATATATACTATCTAGTATATGTCTATCATTCGGTTGATCTCTAATTACTAGGGTCCCCTGTTCCGTAAAATATTCCCTAGAGTACACCAGCACATTATATGACAACTAATGTGGGGTTACATACATGTCTGTGGCTTTGTTAGTAGCCCAAGATCACTGAAAAGGAAGATCATTTGAGCTTTCCAAGATTTGGTACATTAGAGTGTAATGGAAAGGATTGGAGATAAGTTATAAAATGAAGCCAGTCTCTAGACCCACACAATCCGAAGCATCAAACATTTGGGGGAAGATAGCACATGCTAAAGAGAAAGAGAAATACCAGAATAAAACTAAAAGAGCAGTCCATAATTATGCAGATGCTCAATGGGATGAGCACTGATATTGATGGAGAAAGGCTATTGTCAAAGGGACTAGGCTGTATCCAGCCACTACTACTGACAAGCCAAAAAAGAATAAGACACAGGGAAAAGATGATGAGGGATCTACAAAGAAATCAGAGTTTGAGAGTGAATCAAAAGATGCCATTTTGTATACATTGTTAGCCGCACATCCACCACCCTTTGTGGCACCTGTAACAAATGCTGAGGATGCTTCAATATCTAAGGTGACAGTGGCTACAGCCCCTGTTGACCCACAAAATATTCAAATTGAAAGACAATGAAGACTGGGTGGCTTACATTCATAATTGTGACATTGTATGCTGTCAGAAAACTTGGACTGTTGACTCCAATGCCTTAAATAGGTTTAAATGTTATTGCTCTCAGGCAACACCATCATCTCCTGCAAGTGGAAAGGGGGGCTTGGTTATTATTGTGTCATGTGCTATTAAAAACCTGAAGGTTATAGTTGTAGCATCCAGGACCTCATCACATTTTACAATTACAATCAACAAATTTGCTAAATGCTATTTTAATAAATTTCTATGTTAACTTCATTTTTTCACAGCCTATAGAGATCATCCAAGCACTGGGTAGGATACTCTTGGACTTTGTGTTTAGAAAGGGAAATAACTTTCAGTTATATGGGCAAGTGATATTAATATCACTAAATGCACTCATAGTGGGCATCGCATTTGCAGGTTTACCAATGTCCAAGGGGCTGCTATTAGCCATTTTATACACTGAACTTATAGAGAAGCCATGAGTCAAATAATTTTAAAATACAACTTGATCTTCTCATTGGATATCTTTGCTCAGGGCAATTAAAATCCTCCCATATTATAGGTAGGTCTAAGGGGAGCACAACAGAATTTGTGCTTTTGACAACTGATCCATCATGAAATCTTGTGCCTTATGAGGTGTGCCCTCTCCCCTACAGTGATCATAACCCCGTCTTCTTATGCCTTACAATAGATTAATCTACACTCAGAGATATCAGACACTAATAAGTTGCCTGACAGCTACTCTATAAATAAAGGAGTTTGAATGAACTGGAGCAAAGTCAAACCAAATAAGTTTTTCAGCAACCTGATCACTGTAGCCATTAATGACATTACCTGCAGCCTCTCACTGGATAAGACTCCAGATAATATTCTGGAGAGTTTCAATAAAATTAGTACTATTTTGGCAAATAAATCACCAAAAGAGTGTCCTGCTAAATTATAGTTTAGCCCCGAATGTACAGCTGCATTTAAGGCACCGAAAAGGCTACTAGTAAGACTCCATGTAAATAGATGATATTAGAGGAGCTAGAAATAATTACAAGCAAGCTATCAAGAATAGGAGTCAAGAAATTAGAATTAATGCTTGGGAGGATTTAGAAAAAGCTGCTCGCCTGAAAGACAATAAATGTTTAGGGGAAACAGTGACCCGCCTTTCTTCGTGGACAACACAGTCAACGACATTGAGTGTCATGTTCCTGAACATGACTGAATTGACCACTTTACTCTCATTTTTTAGTTGGATTGTGAGAGGGATGATCATGGAATGGGCCCTAGATCAGATTCCCTAGTATTAATCAAGGATCAGTTAGTAAGCCTCAGAGCCCTAGTACCTTTTACCAAAGCCATCTAGAACACATCCAGTGGCAAGCCCCAGGTCCTAATGGGGTCCCAATAGATCTATTTAAACATAATGTAGACTTTTTGGGCTCCTCTTTTAACTAATATTTTAAGGGCAGCAGTTAGGGATAATCTATCTCATTCTTTGAGAGAGGCTACCATAGTACCAATTTATTAAAGGGGTGACCGGAATTCACAGGCATGCTATGGTCCAATTTCATTAATAGACTCCACAGCAAAGGTCATCCTCTGTAAATTGATATATTGGGTAGAATCCACCTCTTTTTTCTTGCCATTTCAATATGGTTTCAGACCTAGTTTGGTGACCGTAGGGCAGGCTCTTAATGTAACCCTCATTTTGGAGAAGTATTTCGAGGCCAGGAGAGATGCCCTTCACATGGCATTTATGGACCTCTCCTGTGCCTTCGACTTAGTAGGTAGGAGGGGTGCACAGACAAAATATCGACTCCAAAATATCGACTGGACATAATATCGAGTTTTAAATATAGACTGGACAAAATATCGACTGGACATAATATCGACTACAAAAATATCGTTTTTCAGGTAAGTGAAGTAATATCAACTGTATAAAATATAGATAGCAAAAATATCGAACTTTTAATAATATATAATATTTTATAGTGTATTTTTATGTAATAATATGTGTGAAAAGTGTGTATTAATGTTATAAAATATTTTATTAAATGAATTTTGTTTTTATAATAATTGCGTAATGTAATTCTGTAGCGGGTTGTGGGTTTACAGGGGAATAGGGTGGGAAGTAATTTAATAATAATTAATTAATTAATATATGTTTGTAAATATTTATAATTAATAATTAATTGATAATTTATTAATAATAATTAGTTAATTAATTAATATAATTTTGTACATATTTTGTATTAGTAATTAATTGGTAATTAATTAATTGTAATTAGTTAATTACATTAATTAGAGTACATTTTAATATATATAAATTTGTGTTATTGTTAAGTAATTAATTGGGAAAAAATAATATTAATTATTAAAATAATTACAGCTAATGTGCTAATATATTTACTTTATTGTTATTGTTAATTAATAATTATTTGGTAATTAAATAATATTGATAAATTTTGGGTAAAGGAGTATTTTTAGGGTTCAGGGTCAGTTTTTAGTTTTTGGCTAAAGGGGCATTTTTAGGGTTTTGGGTCAGTTTTCAGTTTTAGGGTAAAGGGGTATTTTTAGGGTTCAGGGTCAGTTTTTAGTTTTTGGGTAAAGGGGCATTTTTAGGGTTCAGGGTCAGTTTTCAGTTTTTGGGTAAAGGGGTATTTTTAGGGTTCAGGGTCAGTTTTCAGTTTTTGGGTAAAGGGGCATTTTTAGGGTTCAGGGTCAGTTTTCAGTTTCTGGGTAAAGGGGCATTTTTAGGGTTCAGGGTCAGTTTTCAGTTTTAGGGTAAAGGGGTATTTTTAGGGTTCAGGGTCAGTTTTGGGTTTTTGGGTAAAGGTGTATTTTTAGGGTTCAGGGTCAGTTTTGGGTTTTTGTGTAAAGGGGTATATTTTAGGGTTCAGGGTCAACAAATAAGATTGTAAAAAATTATTTTTATTATTTTCATTTATTATTTAATTATTATAATTTAATTTAAGTATTTTAAGTATATTTTAGTAATTAAAATTTAATATTAATTTAATTTAACACTGTTTTTAATAAAGTCGATATTTTTTACATCTATATTATTGTAAACGATATTTTGTACTCAATATTTTTGTACTTACCTGTTTGTAGATACAAACTCGATATTTTGACTGTCGATATTTTGTCCACGATATTTTGGCAAGTCGATATTTTGTCCCTCGATATTATTTCAGTGATCCGATAGGAGGATATTGTGGGAACTAATGGCTCAGGCGGGCATTGCCCATTCTTTGCTGGATCATGATAGACGTCGGCATTGGAAACACAAGAAGATGATGGTCGGAGTGCTGAAACATTTCAGACCCTCACCCCAGTCACACATCTGGGTTGAATCCATCATCGTTCTTTAGCTCACTTCACCACCCATTTGGACTCAGCCATATGAAAATCAGCCTTGACCCTGTGCCTCATGCAAACAGTCCAGCCCGAACTGCCAGGCCAGGTCCTCCCTGGACCGGAAACAAGCATCCTAGGACAGGTTAGCTTGAATCCAATGGCAAGGTAAGCAAGGGGTCTGCATTGGGACACATACACAAAAGTGCATTATGCACAATCTGCAGATTGCACAAAACCAATAAGGGTCACTAGAGGAGTTAGGCAGGGATGTATTTTAAGCCCTTTCCTGTTTTTATGTTATATTCACTTCCTAGATGCCTCTTTAGGGTTATGTTGTAAAGATGTGCCCTGATTTGGCACCCATGCAGTCCCTGTACATTTATACACGGAGGACACAGTTTCGTAGCATTAACAGCAAACAGCCTTCAGAATCTTTTAAACGGTTTTAAGGATTTTATTACTAAATTAAATATCAAGGTGAATCGCCATAAATTATTTATGATGAATTGCGTACCCAAATGCACTAAGTCCAAATGTCGCGGGGACATCTAAAGACAAAATTACCCTGTGTTAACAATCTAGGAATTTTGCTTGATGCTAATGGGTCTTGGGAGTGGTTAAACAATCAGAGAACGTAAATGATGGGGGCAGTCTGTGAAATGATATTCTGATTTGCCAAAAGATTAGGCTGTAAACCAATCATGGAGATGACCCAGCTGTGTAGATTCAAGTGCTGCTCCACAAAGTTGCAAGCAGCAGAAAATAAATGTTTCTGTAAGCTCCTAGTGATACCCCAAAATACCCTAAGTTGTATTTCACACGTAGGACTGGGAATGGGATTCTTTAACGATTTTGTTGGGTTAGATCCTCTACTACTATGGTTGAAGATATGGAGCACTCCCAAAGCTGCTTATCGAGGGCAGTTCTGGAGGATTATTCAAACCTTTGTAATATGGCCACCATTCTGTGGTTGGTTTATGTTAAAAATAGTTTATATAATCTAGGCTTGAGTACCCTTTTTGACTCTCCTGAAACAATTAACCCTCAAACAAAAGATAGGGTCCAAAATCTCTTTGCTTTATAAAGGGAGGGGGCAGAAAGGTCTCTTAGCATGGGTACAATTATCAACTGTATGCACATTTTTAATGCTCCAGGCATGAAATCTTACTTAACCTGGTTTATCAATCCTCAGCACAAATTCTATTTGACAAGGTTAAGATTAAATATGGTTCGTCATCTAGTTGTCTTTCATTAGGCCGGCTCTTGGGTTGCCTTTCTTTCTAGTTGCCCATGTGATGCTATCTTTTTCCAATCAACTGTGCACTTTATTCTATTTTGCAATTTGTACCATCCGTTAAGAGTTCTGTTGTATTTTTTTGCACAAGCACTTCACATCCTATCCAGATGGTTTGGGGTTATTGCAATTTTCAGCTACACCAGAAATTAGTTTTCCTGTACTTAGCTATATTATTACTGCTATAAAGCAAAAAAAATATTATGCATCATAAATTATAAAATTGTAGGGGCAGATTTACAAACCCCTTGCGCCGCCGGTGCGTCACTTTTTGTGTTGTGCTGGTGGGGCATTTTACTGCTCCATATTTACAAGGACAGGAAAAGCCACCCTGCGTGACTTTTCCTGTTTTTGTAAATATGGCCCCTTTGCACGCAGCACTTTGCTTGAAAGGGGTGTTCCATGGGTGTTGCTGTGGGTTTACCACGCAACACCCATGGTAATAGACACATTTCTAGATTTACGAGGATTCGTAAATCTGGAAATGTGTCTCAATGCTACGCCTCCTCAGGGGAGGCGTAGGGAGAAGCAACATGGAGAAAAGTATTCATTTCTCCTCGTTTTCTTTTCCTCTTTCTATGCGTACTTCATTCCGCAGCACACATAGAAAGAGGAAATCAACTCTAATGATTGTTTATGGGCAGGAAGGGGTCCCTTCCTGCACATAAACAATCATTGAAGCAATGGTGTTTTTTAACTTCTATGTGTGCTAATGCCGAACACATAGAAGTTGAAAAACAATCTCCCCAGGACGCAGGCATCCTTGCACCATGGTGCAAGGGTCCCTGCGCCAGCGCAAGGCAGCATCTTGTGCGCCAGCACAGGGGGAAGCACAGAGATGCAACAAATTGTGGTAAATATGTTGCATCCCTGTGCTTTGAAAGTGACTCCGTATAGCGCAGCCAAATGGCTTGCGTTCTGCACTGAGTCACTTTCTTGTAACTCTGCCCGTAGTGTTTAAATACATCTTTTGTGATTGTGTATTTTTACTTAGCTATATTATTGCTGCCATAAAGCTGAGGATAAATGACATGTTTTTAGCTATTTTGCTGTGTTTTTAAGATTTAAATGATTGCATGTTTTTATTTCTGCTATGACTGAAGATTTTATTTATTTCTGTGCTGTTATGGCCATTAATATGGTCAAGTAAACACAAAGAATAAGATCTGTTGAAAAGGTTTAGAAGAAAGAAGATAAATTCCAAAAGAAATGTATTTATCCAAAAAGGGAAAATATGCTTTTACCAAAAGAGATCCCAAAGTAGAAGTAGACATGTAGGAATTAGTAATTTGAAATTATGGGTACATGATACATTTTACAGGGAGAAGAAACAGTAATTACTGGAGTTTATTTTGTTTTTGGACATAATGCTTATTTTCAATTGCCAGCTGATTGAGAGGGTATTTCCTATTTAGCTTTGCTGTTTCCTAAGATTTATCATGTATATAGTATAGATGCTTTAACAATGACACCATCACATAGGAACACACATAGTATAGGTGATTGAACACAACTAGTTGAAGACATTTTTGATGCAACAATACCAAAAGTAGGATTTATTTCAGATGATGAGAGCATACGAAAGCTTCCAACAGTGGTTGACAAATTGGCAGCCAGCACTTCTGGAGCTTTATTAATTGTAAACACAGAATGAGTGCCTTTTAGATCCACGGTTTTACAAAATTGCCTAGCATTAGACATTTTACTCGCATTGAAAAGTGCTGTGTGCAAGATGCTGAAAGTTAAGAATTGCTGCTTATACATACCTGATGAAAAATTAAGAAAATCTTAGAATTCAGAAAGAACATTTCTGACCTTTCATAGAACCATTAGAGACACCTAGCGCCAGATGTATCAAAGGGTTTTACTCATTCTGTGTCTGAGGGGAAATATGTTCATACATATGGCCCCTGTTTTTTCAGGAAATGTAGGCAAAGGAGTTTCTGTTATTGGAAATTGGTTTATAATAGCTGGAAGAGGGATTAAACTTTCTTGCAATTTACAATCTTTGCTGATTTTTTATTAAGAGACGGAAAGTAACAGAATGAGACAGACAAATGGAATATGATTTATCATTAAATTATCATATTTGTGTTGAATACAGAAAAGCAAAACAAGGAGTCAGTTTGAAAATAAAAGGAAAAGACTCAACTGAGAGTGAGAGTGAACTCTAAAGATTCACTTGTGATGAAAATGTGATGGTTAAAATAACTATCAGATGGGGTGTTGAGATGAAGATTTTAAACTAACAGTACAGACTATAATAAAATGTGCAAAATTTACATGCAAGCTTTGATGAAAATATTATGTTTAGACTGCATAAAACTGCAAGCTATCCTATTTACTCGTACATGGCCTCAAAAGACTGAAGCACTGCTGCTTGAAAAACAAACTTGAATAGAAAATGCTAAATCTATACTAATATAATAAAGAGAGAGCCCAAACCTTTGAGGCGGGTAATCTCAGGAACCACAGCACCAATCACAACACCCAATACAGCGTTGGAAAGGGCAGTTGCAGCAGAAGAACATAGGCTATGCAGACGCCCACCGTATACATTTAAAAGGCAAATGAGCTTTGCCAGGAAAGTTGTCCCTTGTGGGCGTGTCTGCGTTGTGCTGTGGGCGTGTGCTGGGGACGTGACAAACGCTGGGGGTGTGTGGTACGTTCCGGCCTTCATGTCTCATATCGTGTGCTAATCCCACCCTGCTCCCTTTAAATACCCCTGCACCCCATAATCATAACCCACCCTTACTCCTTAAAATACCCCAACACCCTTAAACACTAACCCATCTTAACCCTATAAATATACCCTGTACCTCAAAACCCAAACCTATCCCTAAACCCTAAAAATACCCCTGTACCCCAAAACCCAAACCCAGCCCTGAACCCTATAAATACCCCTGTACCTCAAAACCCAAACCTACCCCTGAACTCTAAAAATAGCCTTGTACCCCAAAACCCAAACCTAACCCTGAACCCTAAAAATACCACTGTACCACAAAACCCAAACCTACCCCTGAACCCTAAAATACCCCTGTACCCCAAAACCCAAACCTAGCCCTGAACCCTTAAAATACCCCTGTACCCCAAAACTCAAACCTAGCCCTGAACCCTAAAAAATACCCCTGTACCCCAAAACCCAAACCTAGCCATGAACCCTAAAAAATAACCCTGTACCCCAAAACCCAAACCCACCCCTGAACCCTAAAATACCCCTGTACCCCAAAACCCAAACCTAGCCCTGAACCCTAAAAATACCCCTGTACCCCAAAACCCAAACCTGGCCCTGAACCCTTAAAATACCCCTGTACCACAAAACCCAAACCTACCCCTGAATCCTAAAAATACCCCTGTACCCCAAAACCCATACCTATCCCTAAACCCTAAAACTACCCCTGTACCCCATAACCCAAAACTATATCTGAACCCTTAAAATATCCAAACACCCCAAAACATATACCTCAGTATCCCAAAACATATACCCCTATACCCATACTTACCGTATCCAAATATTTAAAAAAAACCTGCTTTTACCATTCATGCATTTACAACGAATTTCGTTGTAAATGTATGTGTGGTGAAAGCATATAAAATGTAATGCCCTGCGTTATAATGGCATTGCGGAGTCATGGTACTTTCGTAATGAAAGTATGCGGAGTGATGGTATGTGGGAAGAAAGTTGCGGAATACTGGGTGTTTACCCTCCCCCGGTAAGTACATTGGTGGCACGGCGGCCCACATCTCCAGCAACATACTCATATTTTTCACCACTCATTTGAAAAATGCACAGGTCTCTCTCATTGATGGCCAGCACCGACATACACTTTTAGACACACCTCCCGCCACAAGTTCTAGAATTGCGAACTTTAGAGCTGGGGAGCTACGTTCGAATCTCGGCATCAGCTCAACATCCTGTGATTCCAGGCAAATCGCTTTGTCTCCCTGTGCCTACCACAAATGAATGTGTTCTTCTGTAATGTAAATTGTGCTCATGCCATGTTGTCGAGTTCGCGCTATATAATATTGCAGTGAAAAATAAAGTAGGGAAACTTGAGTTCACACACTACTGAACGCGCACTCTTAAGTGCATCAGCAGTGCACTGTGAATCGGAGCGTTTCACAGGCCTGTCACAGATAAGAAATGCTATCAAAACGAAATCCTACAAAACAATATACTTCTGGCCGGCAGCAATTCATACCCGGACAACGTCGGGACGGGCTGCTAGTACACATATAAAGCATTTGATTCTTGATCTCTCTAAGAACATGTTTTTATAATAATTAATAGATTACTTATATAGCTTTGAGTATTTCCACAGAATGTTTCTACTTACACAAAGACCACTGTTTATACATGACTAACATTTGTCACGTAATGAGGTAATGAAGAGTTCATATATTGAAATGGAGAATTTTTAGGCATAAGCTTAACTTTCTAACCTACTTGTTGTTCCCCATCAATGATGATTCTGCAAACTGTTTTCTCTTTATTAGTATAGATGTTTCTACTTCTACGTATATAGAAACTTGATATTCGAAAGTGTAGGTTGTAGTATATGTGTGGGCACATAGTTGTTAGAATATAGTTGTAAAAGTAACATTGCTGTCTGTGGAATATTGTATTTATGTCATAAGATGAGGAGTGATCCTGTACCCATTAGTGCCCTGGACGCTGAGTGGCTGATGGGCAACAAGAAGCGCAACATGTTGCAAAGGCTTTGTGAAATCTGATGTCTATTATAGTGCATGTTCCTAGAGTAGCTTACAATTACCACATACCCCTCGTTCTATAGAGACCACCACCACTCTTTTCCATTTACCCAGACCCAGACTTTTATATCCCATTGCCTTGAGACTCTACTGAGTTTCACAAATCTCTCTTCATGGGATTTTTTGCTTTGATATTTTGATCTTTTTGAGCTCATTTAAATACTAAAATGTCATGCTTTTCTCGCTCTTTCAGACTAAAACTCTTCATGGGTTCTGATTATTTCCATTTTTAACCAAATCTTAGAATAGGGATTCTTTACTTTATGCAACATGCTTTAATGCATTTATTACATGACTTGATTAACCAATATTCATTTAACCCCTTGCATGCTGATGATGGCCCCCACCCGTCATGCACTACGGCGCTCGTGTGCTGATGACGGCTGGGGGCTGTCATGAACCCGCCCACTTGCAATTTTGCCGCACAGGCGCAGAATCGCGGCCGCATGCAAGGGGTTAATATGTCTGTCATTTATAAATTGATTTTTTAAATTAATCAGGATTCAACTTGTGATTTGCAATAAAGATGATCTACTAAAAGATTTGATTAATATAACCTTCTAAACAACTACCAACTCTCTTTACTGACTAAGATATAGAATAGTTATTGTGATTATTATTTGATGTATTACTTAATCCTTTTTTCCCCTAAAACATCAACAAAGATCATCATATCAGCAGTGAGAGACAGGGGTTAGCTAACTCTAACACAGGTCAAATGAAATGCTAAAATGTAATAACCTAAACTGCAATGAGCTGCATTGGTCACATTAGAAAAGAATACACTGTTTTGAATTTTGAAGAATCTTTATCATATTTGTTAAATATCTAAACTGATCTTGAAACATCTTTAGTATTCTACAACTGAATATGTTCTAATTACACGTTGAAGAAACATTGAAAATAGACATGGAATAAATTAGTTACTGCATTGTAAAAGAATGCAGATAAATGTAGAATAGAGAGACTTATATTCACGCATAATATACGTTCTTAGACTTATAAACACATCTTGATTTGCTATTTTAATGTGTTTTGGAGTGCTAGATCAAAGAACTCACATGTCAAGAAACTTTTATTCTTACTCATTGAAATATTAATGCATGTGAAGACCTAATGAAATTCAATGTGTCTAATTATTCTTATGTGTGATATAGAAGGGTTTATTCTGAATGTTATCATTGTAAATGTGGAAATTGTGCACTGAGAAAAGAAAAAGTGGTGTTGCATAGTTAAAGCAAATGATAATTGTACCAAACTTTCTGTATTAGATCTTCATAGATGTACTAATGTAGCCCACTTGAAACAAAGTTAATATTTGATACATTGAAATAATGTCACACCTTGATACTTTGAAAATGCAGTAAAATGTCATAGCTACATGTGAAATTTACAATACGACTAATGATGTATTTTGTGTGCCTCTGCGTTGAGAGAATACTAGTGCATTGCTTTTTATTCATTAAATGTGTATTTTCATTACCCTATATTCTACCTATCTTTTAAAGCGAATATATATGAAGCCTGCATTTTCTGTGAGAAAGTTTCATAAACTTGCAATGTGAAGCAAAACGGTGTCCTACTAGAAGAGTTCTCACTCGCTTACAAGGACTAACCGTTACAAAGTCGATACTTTGGAAACATTTGCTATGGGAACTGTTCATTTGAATCCGCTCATGTGCCTACTCCAATGGACCATTGTTTGTGGAAGTTTACGTATACCGGATGATTCAACAACTTAAGTGACAAGCAGTACCTCTTTTCTACAAAGTATGTCTTTTTTATGTCTCATGACAACCTCCTATGCGAATTGACCAATGGACTGAGTGGTCTGACACAATGAGGTGATAGAGGAGGTGTCACCACCAGGACTGGAGGATTATATTATACATTGATTTGAAAAATAGATGCAGACTTTTTTCTTGATCCAAGCCACACCTGATCTCAGAGACTGCTTTTAAGAACTTTGGGCATTCTACGTTTTTCCACTTTCGGCTGACACATACGTTGTGTGGCCCATTCCTAAATGTTTTTCTATGGGACACTGCTTTTAAGCTGTACTTGGCTTGGGATGAACTTACCCGAGTTACTTGTCACCTTATGGCACGCCTAAGCTATTCAGAATTGCCCTGTGCTCTTTAATTCTTTAATGCTAATTAATTTCTATTTCTATTTAGGGGGTTTTATAGAGCGCTTGGTGACGCACAGCGGCGTGTCCCCGCGCTAAGGAGCTAATACCTGCTGGAACTTACAAGTGCGGAAAGAACTACTGTGTAAATAAAGCAGTCTTCAGCTTGGCTCTAAAGATTGGTTCTGAAGGTTCTAATGGCAGGGCCATAGGTAGTTTGTTCCATCTTGATGCTGCGAGGATCCTAAAAGATCTTCCACCCATCCGGGCTCTGGACACCTTAGGAATTACCAGGAGTCCTGAGCCGGAAGATCTCAAGGATCGAGACGGCTCATAGGGTGTCAGGAATCCTTTCAAAGGGAGTGGAGATCTCCCGTTGATGATCCGGTGGCACGTGCACAGGGCTTTGAATACCACCCTGCTTCGGATCGGGAGCCAGTGCAGAGACCGGAGGGCCGCTGTGGATCCTGCTCTTCTGGGTAGTCTAAGCACTAGTCTGGCAGCGGCATTCTGGAGAACCTGTAGACGGCTCAGATTCTTCTCCAGAGTTCCTAAGTAGAGAAGATTGCCGTAATCCATCTTTGACGTGACTAGTGCATCTACCAGGGTTTGGCGGGCTCTGATAGGTAAGAATTTTAATACCTTCCTGAGACTTTTGAGGGTCCCGAAGCATGATCCAACCACCTGATTGATCTGGGGGCCAAAGGTAAGGTCAGAGTCAAACCAGATACCCAAGTTCTTTGCTTTCTGGCAAGGGGTGGGTGCTGGACCTAAACACGGCGGCCACCACGCCGACGTCCACGCTGATCGGTCTCCCCCCACCACTAGCACCTCGGTCTTGCCTCCGTTGAGCTTGAGGCAGTTGGCGGACATCCAGGCCGCTAGGTCTTGCATGCAAGTTCTGAAGATGTCCGCCGAGGGGCCGGGCGCACGTGACAGGGAGATGACCAACTGCGTGTCGTCGGCATATGACACCATTCGAAGGCCGTAACTCTCTACTAAGGTAGCGATCGGGGCAACTTAAAGATTAAAAAGGGTTGGGCTCAGGGATGAGCCCTGCGGCACCCCTTGATCCAAAGAGATGTGCTCAGAGTACTGGTCACCTTGCCTTACTTGGAAGCCTCGGCCCGCAAGAAATGAATAAATGCATTTCAGTGCTGCCCCTCTTACCCCACCTTTGCTCAGCCTGCACCTGCCTTTTTGATTACTTGATAACATTTAGCTACAACTAAACTAAACTGAAGACTCTGTCTTATCATGATTGATTCCTTAACTTGAGTGTGCATTTCCAATTGATTTATTAATGACAGGGAGAAATTGATATATAGAAATCTCCAAATACCAGACACTAATGTTATTGTTTTGCATTTCACTAATGGAATTATTCGTTTGTAGGATTCTGGCCGGACTGAATTTCTTCAGGAGATTTGGACTAGCAGTGATCTTTTACTTGTATAGCCTGGTCCTGGGAGTTATATATATGAATTTGATTACTAGCTTGTAAATGGTTATCCAATTCCTGGTCCTCACTGGATAGCCTGATAATGGATCCTCTATGTCCAAACCCTCATCCGCACAAAACAAGGTCCATTGGAGGACCAAGTGAGTATCAGAAGAGATAGGCCTAAGAACAATACTGTTCTTGCTAAGTCAAGCAATAGCAGACCACAGCCCTCTACCACTAAAGTCCAGAAGGTCATCACTGCTGTGGCAACCGTGGAGGAGACAAAACTGCCCAAATCCAAAAACAAATGTTTATGAAGCAAGTGTGGTCTGACTGGGCATGCTTTAAAACCTTTCATTGTATTATTTTTAGAGTATGGAAGCGCTGGAGGCAGCCAACATGGCCAGCCTCACCCTCAGCAACAAAAGCAGGCTCCCAGTAACTAAAGCATCCCCCAACCAGCAGTGAATCTGGGCTGCAACCTGCCAGCCCCCTCGGTAAGTGCCTAGGTGCCTGACAGCGCCAGCCTGGACCTGGCAGAGTAAAGTGACGGAGGCCCTGAGTTTTGTAAACCAGCCTCCAATGCCTTTAGAACACCGGGGAAATACTCATTTAAATAAAAGGATAATCGATTCTATTACAGGACCGGAGGCTTCAGATTATGCTTCTCTTATCTTTACTGCAAAACACAGCAGCCAATGAAAACATACAATTAGTTTAAAACAACTACATTGCCCATGATGCACACTTATAAGCCACGCCTCCATAGTACATAAGAGCCTCCTGCGTGGTACCATATTGCTCTTTCTTTGCTGCTCACAGCAAGAGTTAAGTGCACCATTTCATGTTTCCTCACTCTTCTATTTGCATGTGGGTTTTGATGTGTATTTTGGTGTTTTTCCCTTATTATTGTTAGTATTATGGTGGTTTATTGTTTCAAACTCTTTGCAGGGTTTTGGATAATCTGGAGCGTTCGCTCCGATATTCGCACTTTACCCGGTCTCTGATGGCCCGTTAGCGCTGTTTCTTCATACCGCGCTTTAGCGCCTGACTCTCGTGCCCATTCTCATAGTGCAGCGACGCTCTTGTCGCGTGTATACTGCGGTCCTTGACCGGGCAGTGCGGCAGCCGCTTATCACAGAGCCTCTACCCAGGCTTGAGTTTCCCCGTTCTTGTGCTTCAGGGCACAGGCAAATGGGCTTCCCTGATCGCCCTCCGACGCCGTACGCGCCGGATGGCTCTCGGTTGATTCGCGCGCCCCAACACGTGCATTTGGGCTGTGTTTGGGCTTCATTTGGGCGCGATTTGGGCAGCGCGCCTCAGCGCGATTCCCTAGCATTACTGACACTTTTTAAAGTTTGGTCTTGCCACCCTGTCGTGAATCGCCTTGCTGGTAGTAAAATCGAGGCCATAGGAGTGAGCACACGCTCCATGTATGCAATTTAACTGGCCTAGGTCACTGACCTGCAATTACAGCTTTGCTGGGGGGGTTTTGAGACTCTACTGAGCGTTTTTGATCTGGTGTGCAGGTGGGCTGACCCCCCCCCCATTACTCCTTCTGGTGGGTTGTGATTATAGTTACTGATATACAGCGAAGGCATATTTTTCACATCACCTTTCGTCATGGAAGACTGGGTTAAATACCCCAATGAGAATGAGGAGGAGCTTGATGAAGGACAGCAAGTGACTGTCATGGAGGATAACCTGGTAGAAGCCTTGGACGCCTAGGTCCAGCTGCGACCTCCCCAGGTTGCTCCCGGAGTCGACATCTGCGAATAGAGCAATTGAGAATATGGTTCCACAGACTGTCCACCAGGCTTTGGCTGTGGCCCTGCGACCTATTAAAAAGCAGCTGGAAAGTTTCGCCAAGCGTCAGGGCGATGGCAAGGAGTTCCAGCAGAGGAAGTCTGAAGCTTCGGCTTCTCGTGAGGGCACTGATTCAGGGCGGCACTGGCCACACGCACAAGCCCTGCCGGTGCTACCCAGTAGTGGGACAGGTGACCACTCCTATTCTGGGGGCGAGGAAAAGTCTAAACAGAAGGTGCACATAGATACTGATACCACCACGACAGGCACGGATACAGATACCGATACCTCAGAGGAGCCACCTCCTCCCAAGAAGGCGAAGCCTTCACAACACTCGACTTCGGAACTTCTGAACACTCCTTTTACATTCGACCCTACAGATATAATGCACCCCCGGTCCTCGGACTGGACCCCTCCTCCGAAGGTCTCTGATTACTTACATGGGAATCTCAGAAAGAGCTTTCCTAGAAAAGTGCGCAATCGACTTCGGTAGGAATGCCCACGCCTGGAAGTCCCTGAAAAGGTGGCAGAGACGCCAGAGATAGATGCGAGTCTGCTTACATTCCTAAAGAAATTCTCCCAGGATCCCAAATGGGGCATTGACCGCGCTTGGTGCGGTTGTCAAGATAAGTTACTGGAAGTTGTGGGCCCCTTGGCTAAAATTCTGGAGATGGCCCTCGTGGCCAAGGAGGGCGTTGCCCCAGTGGATCCTGACATCCTCGCGGGATGGACCCAGCGGGCCATATGCCTCTTAGGCAACGCTAATTGTGCGATCTCAGCCGAAAGACGCAGATCGGTGCTCCTCAGGATGGATAGCAACCTCACTGAACTGGCGGAGGCTGAACCCGGTCCCTTGGCTAGTGGCATCTCTTCGGAGAGCGCTTTGTCAAGGACGTGTCGAAATATGTCAGCAGTTTTACATCCCTAGATAAGGCACAGACTAGAATTAAAAGAGTTTTTCAGCAAGGTGTTTTTAATCGGACCGGACGAGGCAGGGGCCGCTCGTCAGGCTGCGGTTTCCAGCAAGGCTCCCAAAGAGGCGACTTCAGTCGTGGCAGAGGGGAGTGGGACTCCACTTGTGGAGGTACTTTCTACCCGTCACGCCGCAGATTCAACAGGGGACGATTCCAGAACGGCGGCAACAGGGCGAACTTTAAAGCCCAGCAATCTTCAGGTGAGTGTCCCGGAGCATTCCCATTTTCCATTGGGGGGGTCGCACCAGTCACTGCCTTCCGCATTAGCAGAGGCTGACCCAGGACGCATGGGTATTGCAGACCGTCATGGGTTCTCATTTGTAGTTTTATTCCCCTCCATTCCAGAACGCTCCCCCCGCGAATCTCCATTTTCCCCTACAAGAGCGCAGTTGTATAGACAAGGAAATTGTGGAGTTGCTGCAGAAACACGCAATAGCGCAGTGCAACGAGGGGCCTCACGGTTTTTGCAGCAACATATTCTTAGTACAGAAGAAGGGAGGTGAAAACAGACTAGTCCTAAATCTGAAAGATTTCAATCAGTTTCTCACTTACAATAATTTCAAGATGGAAGGGATCCATCTTTTAACAGACTTGTTACAGGAAGGAGATTGGCTGGTCAGGTTAGATCTCAAGGACGCCTATCTCACCATTCCCATCTTCCCGCCACATCGCCGCTTCCTACAGCTCCAGTGGAACGGTCTAAGGTAAGAATAATTGGCCCTTTCTTTTGGGCTTTCATCAGCTCCGTGGTGTTTCACCAAAGTGATGAAGCCAGTTGTTGCACATCTGCGAGAGCGAGGGGTGAGATTAATAATCTATCTGGACGATCTCTTAATCATGGCCCAGAGTCAGGTCACTCTTCTTCAACACCTGCACCTCACGACTGCTCTTCTACAGAACTTGGGGTTTGTGATCAACCTTGCAAAGTCGATGATGGTCCCGACGCAGTTAATAGACTTTCTCGGTTTCACGATAGACTCAAAGGCGGCACAGCTGTCCCTTCCCAAGGCGAAGTTGAGGGATCACAAGAAGGAGATTCTAGCATTGCTGAGCAGACAGATTGTCTCGCTCAGGGCCATTTCCGGAGTAGTGGGAATTCTGGCCTCCTCGATTCAGGCCATTTTTCCGGGTCCTCTGCACTATCTGGCCTTGCAACGCCTCAAGATCCAACATATTCAGAAATACTTGTCCTACGCGGACACCATCCCCTTGTCCCAAGAGGTCAGGACCGAACTTCAGTGGTGGCTGGGACACGTGGATGTCTGGAATGGCAGAGAAATCATCGGTTCCCAGCCAGAAGTGGTCATCGAATCCGACGCCAGCCGTTGGGGCTGGGGAGCGCGCTGCGGAGACATCTCCACAGGCGGAAGGTGGTCCCCACAAGAACTCTCTTTGCATATAAATTGTCTAGAACTTCTTGCAGGGTCCTTTGCAATTCGAACATTATCCTCGAAGCAGACCTCTTGCTGCATCCTCCTCCGCATGGACAATGTCTCCGCGGTGAGGTATATCAACAAGTTGGGAGGCACAAGGTCGTCTCTTCTTGTTGAGATAGCCGACGATTTTTGGCACTATTGTCTCAAGCATCAGAATTCAGTGATTGCGGAGTACATCCCGGGCCAATCCAATCAGGTAGCGGATTGGAACACCAGGCACCTCAGGGATTACAGCGCATGGAAGTTGCTTCCCAGAGTCTTTCAATGGCTATAGACCATTTGGGGTCCGTTTCAGACAGATCTATTCTCCTCCAGACTGATGTGTCATTCCTCAGTTCTTCAGCTGGAGACCGGACCCGATGGCACGGGCGACCGATGCCTTTCTGCAGGATTGGTCAGGCGCGTTCAATATGCGTTTCCTCCATTCTTACTGATCCCCAGGGTGATGACACAGGTGATCAGACAACGGGCAGAGATAGTCCTTGTAACTCCGTGGTGGACATCTCAACCTTGGATTCCGAGGTTTCTACAGTGGAGCTGCAACCTCCCCAGGTTGCTCCCGGAGTCGACATCGTTGCTCCTGTGCCCTCTGCAGGAACGTCATCCCATGATTCTGGAGGGGCGCCTCACGCTGATGGCATGGAGGCTTTCCGTCAACAATGGCACATGCCAGGAGTTTCGGACACAGCTTCTGAATTTATCAAACAAGCATGGGCACCTTCCACAAGGAAACGTTATTCCTCAGCCTGGAAAAACTGGGTGGATTGGTGCTTGGAATGACACTTGGATCTGTGGGGGGGGGATTACTCCAAGTGTTAAACTGTCTTTCAGATAAAGCTTCGGAGGGCTGAGCTTATCGCTCGGTCAACAATTTTAGATCGGCAATTTCAGCAGGGCATGAGCTGGTGGATGGCAAGCCTGTGGGCATGCATCTAGTTGTATGCAAACTTATTAAAGGAATTGGAGTCGCTAACCCTCCTAAACCCAAATATACGGCTCTGTGGGATGTTTCCTTAGTTATCTCCTTGTTCAATCGTTGGCCTAATAACGCTCTGCTTTTAGAAAACATCTAACGGCCAAGTTGGCTATGTTGCTGTGCCTGTCAGCGTGTAGACGATCGTCGAATGTGAGAGCGCTCGACATTACAGGTAGAGTATTTACCCCAGAAGGGGTTTCTTTCACTATTTCTGGGCGTACGAAAACACTGTCTCGTCACATTGACTACAATGTTTTTCCGCAAAATGAGAAAATATGTGTAGTGCAATGTTTTAAGGTATATGAAGAATGTACAAGTTCATTGAGGCCGCAAGGTTGTTCTCAGCTGCTGATTGCTTTGCAAAAACCGTATAAGCCAGTGGCGGCTGCCACTATTGCTAGATGGCTCAGATTTATCATGCAGGAAGCTGGTATTGACCTCCAAAGATTTGGGGTGTATTCCGTACGAGGCGCTATGGCCTCTAAATCATATATGTTGGGTTCCAGCATTCAAGACATTATGCGTTGTGCTGATTGGTCTTCAGAATCTACTTTCAAAACGTTTTATTATAAACTGGTGGGTGATATTAATTCTGTGGTATTTGGAAAGCGTTAAACTAGCATAATCTGAAGCCTCCGGTCCTGTAATAGAATCAAAAATTTGCTAGCATTCGCGCCAAGAATTTTCAATTCTATTAAGGACACGGAGGCGAGGATTATCCCACCCGGCTTTATTAATGATATTAAAAGCTTACCCGCCCATGTTTATGTTATGCATTACTTGGTTACACAGTGGTAACGGTTGTTCATATCCTTTGTTTTAGGATCAGACAAGAAGTCTGACTAGACGTCGGAGGATGTCAGGAGTTTGTCCTTGAAGACTTCATGGTTATTCTTCCACGTTGGAGGAGATTACGGATTTATCCATTGTTGATGTTTGGACTTGCGTTCTCTGCAAAGAAAGAGGAAGATGGTACCACGCAGGAGGCTCTTATGGACTATGGAAGCATGGCTTTTTAAGTGTGTGCATCATGGGCAATGTAGTTGTTCTAAACTAATTGTATGTTTTCATTGGCTGCTGTGTTTTGCAGTAAAGATAAGAGAAGCACAATCCTCGCCTCCGTGTCCTTAATAGACTTGAAAATTCTTGGCACGAATGCTAGCAACTTTTTCATCCAGGTTGAAGCTGCAATGTTGTTCATTTCACGCAGAACCCTGCTTTCAAGTTCAATGGTCTGAAAGAAAAAAAAAGCTGAATTTCTCTGTTCACCTTATGTACTTAAGTCTCAAATTGCACATAGAGAAAAGAATAGAAATGTTTTTTTGTTTTTAAGGGTGAAGAAGATATGAATGTCTTTTTTCGTCATTTCGTACAATAAAGCTTCTTGCTTATTGCTCAGCACGGTTAAAGAAATATTATGAAATGCAAGTAGTTCATGCCTCATTAGGAGTTTCAGTTCCCCAGTAAATTCAAAGAAAAAAGAGCAGAATGGCATACTGGCAGTTTAACGAGTGGGCACCCATTAAGAGCAAGCAGTATTTTAGAATCTCTACATTCTTTCAGGCAGATATAGATGAAGGCTAACAAGCATTTGCAATGCAATAGGCCTTGCATTTGCAAATGTTAGAGCTATTGGCATTGTAAATGTCTTTTATCTATGTGTTTTGGTCTGGAGTGGAGTGGTTGTATGTGGCTCGGAGTGGGATTATGTGGGTTGAATTGGAAATCTATGTCAGGATCTGAGGCGAGGATTATACTTTGCTTCTTCTGTTTTATTATTAAAATCTATGACACAGCAGCCATCAACAATATAACAAAAAACTACTTTTCCCATGAACAATAGGGAAACAATAAAGTTCATGAGTCCTTTCTCCTTGTCTTGCAGTCAGGCCCAAACCTCTTTATTCGCCTATTTTCCCTCTTTCTGCACTGCTCAGCAGCCAGTTAATAGGTGTTTATATTTTTCCTCATTTTTCTGGACCATTTGTGCATTTCTAGACTTTTGTGCTGGGTTTGGGCAAATTCGATGCGAAGTGCTCAGGCTGCCTGTTCATGTTGTGATCCCACAGAGGGGCCCGCCTTAACTGCGTATTCTGTGCTTTATTCTGCTTGCATTGTTCTGATGTAAGGAAACTGACAAGGGGTTGTGTATTTTCTTTCCGCAGATTCCCTTAGCGGGTCACAGGAACGCTACTGCACACCTTACATAACTCTGGCCATCAACGCACTGCAATGCGGTCCCGACACCCCTAGAGGGCGCTCGACAAACCAGACACCTTAGCTTTGTGGCACGTGTCTGTTACACCTCAGGAGTGCAGCGCTTGCCATTGGAGCTCTCGCAGTGGCCGTGCCTTGTCCTCTTGCCAGAGGGTAACCCTCAGCCTATGGCTGGGTCTGGCTTTTCAGTTTTCACTGATGACTCCCTTTTGGCTCTGTATTGTGGATCTTCGATGCTCTTTGGGGGTGGAACAATGGAGCCATTCTAAGACCTCGTGAGGACATGTTCCCTGTCAGTTATACCCACCAGATCTGAAGGGCGTTGTGTCCTTGGGGCTTGCGCCCTCCTGATTGTGTGCTGTCAGCCAACCACATAGTCTGGGCTTCCTCCAAGCTTACAATTTGATTCATGCTTGCGTGTGCATAGTAAGGGATCTCCGGCCCTCTCTCATTTAGCCTTTGGCTGATATCCCCCCTTGACTGTTCATTCAATATACTAGTGCGCAGAGCTCTTTCTTTCTGACCTCCCTGCGGTGCAATCCCAGGCAGAGATGTAAGAGGAGGTTGACTCTTAATCGTGCCAAATGGGATGAGGACTTCTACGCAGCTGTGGATTCCTCTACTTACAGGGGAGTAAATGATCTAATGGGTCCTATGGAGCAGCTCCTCCCTGCCCAGATAATGAGGGAATGTGCAAAGATTGTGCAGAGTAGCTCAGCTTCGCCAGTGAAACCTCCACTCCCCCAAGAATCAGTGTAAAGAAGGGGTTGACGTGTTGGCTTTGGATCAATTAAAGCATGCATTCCTAGCCAGCACCTCACCCCAAGGCGCACCCACTGATTCTGGAGAGACCCAGTCTGAGCCTCCCAATCCAATTTCCCTGAGCCCCAGGATGGGGATGGGGACCCTACTGATATAGACGATGACGCAGGGCCTTCCAGGCCCTGGCACCCAACTTCTGACCCTCCTCCACAGGGTACTTAAGTTATGTTAGACCCTAACGATATTATCCACCCCAGGTTTGCAGAGTGGGTCCCGGTGGAGAAAGTAGGATATTACATGGCCTAGTGGCTCCACAAACCATTAGAGAGTGTAGTGCCTCCGTCCATCCCTAGAGGGGAAGGTAGCTCTCACACCAGACATCGATACCAAGATGGCAACAATTTTGACCAAATTCACCATATACCCCAAGAAGAGCATCGACAGGTCCTGGCGCTTGTGCCCGGACAAATTGTTAGACACCATAAGGCCCTTGCCCAAGATCCTGGACATGGCTGATGTCAGGGACTGTCTGGGACTATGTGGGGAACACAGTCAGGGACTTGGGCAAGGACTGGGCACTGGGTAGTAAACTTACACAAGAAAAGGAGTACAGCACTGCCCAGGTTCCTACAAGGAGTCAGAGGAGAAAGAGGGATCCAAAGGGGAAGCCTGTACAAGTGAACAAGATGGGTAAGACTTAGAAAGGAAGGGAACTCACAAAGCAATTTAGCATTCAGAATAACTACACCCAGGACAGACGTGCAAGACATATATATGAAACAATATTAACAATAAAGGGGGGTGTTGGGTAAAGCACTCAAGAGCTCCACACGGGAAGACTGAAGCTCAGTAAGTTTCTTACCCACAATTGCTGTTACAGATACTGACTGCAAAGACCCACATATAGGATATGGATGCAAAGGCAGTGTCTGTGGAGCTTATACCTATGGTGATGTTATAAATGTAACTCAAAGACAATACTCACATTAAACAAGAAACACCACCTAGGTAGTCAGCTGTGCCCATGGATCCTGGCGATCAAACAGGAACTCGCAAGGCAGTAACAGCAAAGAGGTAGTACTAAACACAAGCACAATAGACAAGGAGCTAGCAAGGAGCAGTGCTTAACAGGAAATGAAGGAAATGACAGGGCACACTTGGCAGAAAGCAGGTAACACACATACAAGGCAACAGAAGCAAGACATCAGAATAGAAAGACAGCAAACTAGAACTGGAAGCAAGGAAATGGGAAGAAGGGCAGGGACTGGAAAAGGATATACAGAAGGGGAGGCTACAAAGGTATACTAGAATAGTGCAGGTTAAGGAATCAAGAAAACCAAGTACACAAAAGGCAGTGCTGGGGCAGGAACACGAAGTGAGCTAAGGCTCAGGAGTCAAGGAAGCACTGCAGACCGTGCCGGTTCAGGAACAGGGAATTACCAAAGCTCCAGGAGTCAAGGTAGCACTGCAGGCAGTGCTGGTTCAGGAACAGGGAATTACTAAAGCTTGAGCAGTCAAGATAGCACTACAGGCGGTGCTGGGTCAGGAACAGGGAAATTACTTTAGCTCTGGATACAAGGTAGCAGTACAGCCAGTGCTAGTTCAAGAAACAGGACATAGCTACAGCTCAGGAAACAAGGAGTCAAGAGGAACAAGAACTAGCTGACCCCCATGCCACGGAACTGTTCGAAGCTCTAACCAGTCTTAACCTTGTTCAACAAATCTCCGCTCCCACTCATATCAAAGGTCACACTCTCGACCATATCTGGACCCACGAGTTAGCATTATCCTGTCCAGTCATCTCCCCTTGCATCTGGTCTGATCACCATCTAATTGACACCATCATCACTGTTAGTGGCAGGGTCAAGGCCCCCATCTTGGCAGGTGGGTCATCTCGTAAGTGGAGTTCTTACGACTCCCAAGGCTTTCTCGATGCCCTGGCCAAGACTCGTCCTACCCTTGACACCGTTGCTAGCATCGAGGTAATGGAAAGTGACATCTGTAACTGGCTTGAGACGGCCAGCGATCAGTTTGCCCCTCTCACTATATTTCCTCGCACTAGACACAGTAATTCACATAGATGGTTCTCTATCGCCCTCAAAGAACAGAAATTGAAGGTGCATCAGTTAGAACGGATCTGGAGACGCAATTACTCAGATTCTGATAGATTGCTTTATAGTCTTTGTGGCAGCCCACAAAGACTATAAAGGCGCAATCTCCTTGGCTAAATCTACACACATCTCTGACAGAATTTTCTCTGCCCACAACAAACCTAAAGAAATCTTCAAAATCATGAACTAGCTCACCATGGATGATAGAACCTTTCTCACCCAGGTCCCAACCCAAGAGACTTGTGACGCTTTGAACTCTTTTTTCATCAAAAAAATAGTCAATATCAAGAACTCTATCCCTCCCCTAATCTCCACCGGGCTTTCAGACACTTCCCCCATCAATCAGTCTCTCACTCAGTTCCCTATCCTCAACCCCAACTCCCTGGCCGAACTCGCGGTCCGTGTTAAATCATGGTCCCCTAACGATTGTTGCCCTCCCTCTGTCTTTCGAGACGTCTGTCTCACTCTACAGGACTGCATACTGCCCTTGTTAAATGCTTCCCTCAATACTGGCACGGTCCCTAGCTGCTTCAAGAAGGCCATTCTAGTGCCCCTGTTGAAGAAACCAGGCGCGGATCCTGTCGATACCTCCAATTATCGCCCCATTTCCCTCCTGCCCTATCTGTCTAAGCTCCTTGAGGCTTATGTCACCCGATGCCTCTCAAATTTCATTGAGAGCTCCTGCTATCTTGAACCTAACCAAGCCGGCTTCAGGCCAGCTCATTCCAGCGTGGCCGTCATCTTGGCAGTACTGGACGCCCTGAGGGGGAATGCCGACAAAGGATCACCTCAAGCCCTTGTGCTACTGGATTTGTCGGCTGCTTTCGACACGGTGGACCATAACATCCTTCTCCACCATGTCGGACAGGCCGGCATCCAGGGCCCCGTCCTCAATTGGATCGAGTCTTTTCTCGTTGGCAGAACACAAGCTGTTCGACTGGGCCCTTTCACGGCAGCCAGGGTACCTACAACCTGCCTAGTCCCTCAGGGCTCCTCTCTTTCCCCCCTTTTATTCAACTTATACCTCCGGCCACTGATTCATTCGCTCAAGAGGTGGGACATCACAGTGTTCAATTACGCTGATGACTTGCAGATCATCTTCCCTCTCGACTCCCCCGATGCCGCTAATAATTTTCAAGCAGTGATGACCCACATACAGTTGTGGATGAACCACAACCAATTAAAATTAAATCCACGGAAAATGTAGCTTATCCTTCCTGGTAATAGTCCAGCATACTGGGGTTCCCAGTTCTGGCCCAAGGAGCTAGGCCCCTCTCCTGCCCCGGCAAGCTCGGTGAACAGCTTAGGAGTGGTCATTGATGTGGAGCTCTCTCTCAAGGCCCAAGTAGGGGCTGTGATTTCCTCCAGTATGTTCCAACTGCGTAAAATCCGCAAAATAGCACATCTACTACCACACACGGCATTGGTCAGGGTCGTAATCTCCTTGGTATTATCTCGCCTTGACTTTTCGAACTCCCTATACCATGGACTCCCACAGTCACTGCTCTGCCGTCTCCAAATCGTACAAAATCAGGCTGCCAGACTTATTTATAAAACCCCAAAGTGGCAATCAGCCAAACCACTATTGCGCAAACTGCACTGACTGCCAGTTGAGCAAAGGGTGGCCTTTATGAAATGAAATGAAATGAAATGAATGAGATTTATATAGCGCACGACTTACCCTGGGGCATCTCAGCGCTTGCTTAGGGAACCCGTCCTGGTATTCCCCTGTGAGATAACCCTGGCAGGGTATCCACAAGGTGAAAGCCAGGCATCCCACCGCGAGGGGCCGTTGTGGAGATTAAGCAAGCTATTGCCCAGAGTCGCAGAGTGTGAACCCGTGAGTTGAGAAGGCACCGGAGCGAGAATTAACGAGTCCGTGGAATTTTGAGCCCAAGACCCGCCGAGGCGGGGAATTGAACCCTGGTCCCGGGCCGAACTCAAGCTCCAGGTCTGCCGCCTCTAACCCCTGAGCCACACTTCTCCACACTTTAAGATTGGCTGCCTGACTTTCAAGGCTCTCCACTGCACTTGTCCTGATTTCCTCAAAACACTGATCACGCAGCACCGCCCGTTGCGCAACCTCCGTTCGGCTCATCTTCACCTGCTGGTCACCCCCACAGTAAAACTCAAAAAGTTTGGAGGCCGCAGGTTTGCCCACCTGGCCTCCAAACTAAGGATTTTTTCCCCCTGTCTGTCAAGTCCAGCTCCTCCCTGCTGAACTTTAGGAAACTTTTGAAAACCCGGCTTTTCACCCAAACCGGTTAGTCCACCCCCAGCAATCTCTGCACTCTTTCTTTCAGCGCCAGAAAACTTATGGTGTCAGTGCGCTTTATAAATCTCGGTTAAGATAAGATAAGATAAGGAACAAAGAATAACTATAGCTCAGGAACTCAGGAAACAAGAGCACTGCAGGCAGTGCTAATTCACGTACAAGGAATATCTATAGCTCAGGAACTCAGGAAACATGGTAGCACTGCAGGCAGTTCTAATTCAGATACAAGGAATAGCTAATTCAGGGACAAGAAAAATTTGCTGCAGCCCAGGAACAAGGATTACAAAGGCTCAGGAGTCAAGGTAGCACTGCAGGTAGTGCTAATTCAGGAACAAGGCAAACTGCTGCAGCTCAGGTACAAGGGATACTAAGGCTGAGGGGTCAAGGTAGCACTGCAGGCAGTGGTAATTCAGGAACTAAGAATACAGCAGCTGGTCAGGAACAAGTTATAACCAAAGCTCAGGAAACACTGGAAACAAGGATAGAAAAAGCTAAGGGAGCACTGGAAACAAGGATTGATCTCACCGGTAAACAGCTACAATGATCAACCTTGGCCTGAAGGGAGCTGGGGCTTAAAAGAGCTCACAGTAAACATATGCATCAGGTGTGAGCAGGCTAGCAGCAGCCAGCCACAGGTGAGCTGAATTCCTCCACCCATCCTTGGCCTGCAGGGGTGGAGACAAAGCAGTGAGCAGGGAATTCTGGGTATTGGAGTTTCAGGCATGAGTAGGCTGGCTTCAAATATAGGCAGGCTGGCTTTCACAAAACCTGGCATGGATTGCGAATGGATGTCAATTCCCAATAAGTGTCCAAATGGCTGGAAGTCAGAATATGCATGGAGGGGAGGGTCTGGAAGCCTATTAGAAGACTGGAAAGTCCCACTATGCGGCCCCCTGGTGGTGGGTAGGAGAGCACAGGGAGCGAATTGTGACAGCTGAAGAGGCCAAGGCTTCCGTTCCCTCATCGCTCCAGATGTCTTGTCCAATTGGGCCCAGCAAGCGATTGTACGGAGTGATTCTATGGTGCAGCGTCGCTCCCTTTTGATTAAGGTGGATCCCAAGTTAGGGAATTTGGTCTCCTCAGAAGTGGGAGCAGTTTCCCGGGGGGGTTGTTCGGGGATCCGCTTAAAAAAGAATTAGGGAAATTTGTTACAGCATTTACATCACTGGATAAGGTGCAGTCAAACATCAAGCGTGTCTTTTATCCCTGTGTCTTTTCTGGGGCCGATCGAGAGAGGGGCCGCTCGACCGTCCGTCTTCCCTACAATCAACCCTCCAGGGGAAAAGGCTCTGGCTGTGGCTAGTATCAGAGCAACCCACAGTTCTTCAATTTCTATCCCACGGGAAGACATTCCCAAGGCCGCCGAGGATCCAAGGGGTATTCATATGGCAGTGCCGGATCCTGTAAGTTTTGCTCCTTTTGTTCTTGTCAAGGTGGGGGGCCAGTTGGCTCTTTTCCTTCCAACGTAGAGTGCCATTACTTCAGATGCTTGGGTCTTACAGACAGTTCAAGGGTTCCACATTGAGGTCTATGGTTCCCCCTACAAGCTATCCTTCCCCCCCATGTTATTTTCAGCCGGCAACACTCATACACGGAGAGACCCAGGCTCACCTTCAAAAAGGAGTGATCTGTCACTCTGTGGTGCACCCCAGGGGTTTTATCAGAAATCTCTTTTTGTTCAGCAAGTCCTATGGGGGGGTGGCATACGGTTATTAACCTCCACGAATTCAACAAGTGGATAGTGTACTGCCTCTTCAAGATGGAATGCATCCATCTTCTCAGAGATGTTTTTCTCTCATCCGACTTGATGGCTCGTCTACACCTGCAGGATGCGTACATGACGGTTCCAGTGTTTGCCCCTCATCACAGGATCCGACAGTTCATGTGGTGCTCACAGATGTATGAGTTTGTCACACTTCCCTTCGGCCTGTCATCGGCACCCTGGTGCTTCATGAAGGTTCCAAGGCTGGCTAAGAATTCCTCAGGGCGCTGGAGTTTGGGCTCATTGTTTACTTGGACGACATCCTCTTCTTGGCCCAATGCCCCAGGAGGCTGGCTTCTCAGCTTCAGTCAGCGGTCTCCCTGTTGCAGAACCTTGGGTTTGGGATAAATGAGAAAAAGTCTCTTCTTGTCCCTTATCAGTCGGTAATCTTCTTGGGGTTTGTCTTCAAATCCATTTTGGGGTCCCTAAGTCTTCCATCTCGGAAGATGGCCAAGATAAGACACAAACTGCACCAAACACTGTCCAGGTCCCACACTTCCCTCTAACAGATTGCACGGCAGGTGGGACTTGTCTCATCTTCCATGCAATCGCTTTTTCCGGGCACTACCTGGCCCTGCAGTGCATGAAGACACATCACCTGAGGAAGGGCCTCACCTATTCCCAGTTGGTTCCATTGTCCGGAGAGGCCAAGGAGTAGATAGAATGGTGGTTGACCCACATGGAGGCATGGAACGTCTGAGCAATCTTCGGTTCCGACCCGACTTGGTAATAGAGTCCGAAGCCAGCAGGTTGGGCAGGGCGCAAGGTGTGGGCGGTGGCAGTTGGTCTCCATCTGAAAAGAGCCTGCATATAAACTGCTTGAGGTCCTAGCGGGGTCATTCTCTATTCGGTGTTGGATGAAAGACAGAATTCAGTCTTCGGTACTCTTAAAGATTGGCAATGTGTCCATGGTGCGCTATATCATACCTAGGGGGTACCAGGTCACGCGCATTGGTGGAGATGTTGAAAGAGGTTTTCACTTTCTGCCTGGAGAATCAGGTTTCCGTCACAGTGGAATACTTTCCAGGTTCGAGCGAACTAGGTCGCGGACTGGCACTCCAGACACCTCCAGGATTCCAGTGTATGGAAGTTAGATCCTCAGGTCTTTTGCACAATTACAGGTAAATGGGGCCATTTTTGATAGACCTGTCAGCATTCCGCCTCAAATCGTTGATTGCCTTGGTTCTTTAGTTGGAGACTGACCCCCTAGTGGAGGCGACAGATGTTTTTCTGCAGGACTGGAGTCCGGAGAAGGGTTATACGTCCCCCCACCCTACCTGATGATCACCAGGGGTTAAGTTTAGATTTGATGCCAGCAGGCGGAAGTGGTCATGGTTACCCACATTTGGAGGTATCAAGTGTGGTTTCTAGTTCTTCTGGAACTTTTCTGGGATTCTCCAATCCAACTCTCCCAATTTTCCTCACATTCTCATGAGTCCGGATCAGGAACCACACCAGTTTGGTGGAGAGGGCTCTTTAATGCTGATGGCGAGGTGACTTACCAGCAATGCTGGGCTCTCCCAGGCCTTTCGCAGCAGTCTGAGCTCCTCCTCTTCAAAGCCTGGGTCAACAGCACTATCATAGGTTAACGTTCTGCCTGGATGAGGAGGGCAAGTTAGTGTTTGCGACAGGACGTTTATCCAATGAACGCAGATGCAGTACAAATTCTGAATTTCCTCTCAAGCCTTGTGGAGGAGGGCTTGGTGTATCGATCAATTAAGGCTATTTGCTCAGCAATCTCAGCGGGGCATGCTGTCGTGGGCGGGTCTACAGTGGGTGAGCATCTCTTTGTCCATAGTCTACTTTGGGGGATTTCCCTCTCCCTTCCTCCTGAACAGTGGTATGCAGCACATTGAGATGTAAATCTAGTCTTGAACCTTTTCTTGTCTCGCCAGTCGAACCGATTTTTGTCTCGGAAAGAACTCTCGGCCAAGTTGGCCATGTCGCTTTGCCTTATATCTTGTAGAAGAGTGTCAGATGTTCAGGCGTTGGACATAACGACCTGAGTCTTTTCCCCGGATGGGTCATTTTTGCAGTCAGAATGTGTATCACGTCTAATACTCGTACATTTTCATACCCAGCTTTTGCAGAGTCTCCCAAGGTCTGTGTGGTAAGGTGCCTCAAAACCTAGTCCTCATTGCTCTGATAAACCCTTTCAAATCAGTTTCTTCCCTCCCCATAGCCAGTTGAGTGATGCAAAAAGGTGGTATAGATATCAAACAATTTGGGGCACATTCGCCCGAGGTGCAATGGCTTCCAAAGCCTTCTATTGGGTGTATGCCTTGAAGATCTCATGTGTGCAGCAGACTGGCCTCTGGACTCAACTTTCAAGAGATTCTACTTTAAGCCAGTGTGGATATGGCTCAATTGGTGTTAAGTAAGCTTTGAACCAGCATAATCCTTGCCTTTGGTCCTGACATAGAATGAAAATTCGCCTAGCTTTAGTGAAGGTAAGTTTCAATTCAATTAAGGACACAGAGGAAAGGATTATCCCAACCGGGGCTCTAGGAGAGACAATCCCTCCCCATTCTGGAGTAAGAAATGTGATTTTGCATTACAACTATGTATTACGTCACTGCTTTGTTCATGCTATGTAGTCAGATTTTCAAGTCAAGTTAGTAGAGTCTTTAAAACGGAATTGTTGATGGGTCCTTGATTGATGTTACTTGATGGCAAAGGAGGTGGATCGATTCCTGACATTTAAGATCTTGGCATAGACTGATGGATCGAAGCAAGATGTGTGAGATATCCGGTTAGCGTGATTCGCATGAAGACAGAGGAAAAATAGGCAGCAAAAGAGGACTATACTGGGGCTGGCTGTGGTCAGAAAGGAGTTATGAACTTTGTGTTTCCCTACTGTTCATGGGATAAGTCGTTTTTTGGTTATATTGATGAATGCTGTGTCATGGATCAGATCAATAAAAGCAAATCAGGAAAACATAATCATTTCCTTTGTGTCCTTAATAGAAATGAAACTTACCTTCATTTAAGCTAGTCAAATTTGCATTTTAGTTGTGGAATTGTGTGGTGTGTAGTGTGTATGAGTGGAAATTATGTGGTATGGTGTGCAGTGGAATTATGTAGATAGTAATTTTGTGGTATTGAGTTTATTGGAATTACATGGAGTCAGATTGTGTGTCATGGAGTGTAATTATGTGGAGTGGTATGTAGTGTCGTTGTATTATGTGGTGTGCTGTTTAATAATGTGGCATGATGTGGGAATATGTGGTGTGGATTGAATATATGTGGTGTGTTTTGTAATTGTAATGGTGGCCATGTCTGCTGATATTCAGTAGAGCACATCGGTCACATTAGTTTAACAAATTATTAGCTAAAAAATGATAATAGCAGTACATCCAGGCCATTGCTACTGCTGGCATTTTGCATTATTGGCAGGGGTAGTGGGTGGTGCAGCTGCAGCCTGCAGTTGTGTCCTTAGCATATGTTGGGCCCTGGCACCTACTTTTTTTGTTTTACATTGTCACCAGTGACAGGTCATCATTGATTATTCCAGGCTTGTGAAGCGTGCTTCAGATCAGACGGAACCAGTGACCGCATCTTGACGGGGACCATTATTTCTGAACTTTTTACCAGCTCAGGAAGGAGTTGGAATCAGTTCAGTGGAGGGAGACGAGCTACTGCCTGCATCTTTTCCAAAGATCTGACCTTTTGTCTACGTTAATACTGCACTATCTGGTTGGAGTGTATGTACTTTCTGTAACTGAGGCTAATGAGCACACAGGGCTTTGCAGCAATTAACTGGGAACATCTCCAGATTAATTCTTATCTTCTGCTTTTAGCAAGATAACATAAAAACTTGAATACAAAGCATGTGCTTTAGAATAACTGTGTGCATTCTAGTACGCGCCTCGAATGCTCTGGAGTGAACAGTACACATATTGTTAACCGAAAGGCAAAGTTTCAGATGTGTGAAACAAATTCTGATTAGCATTTTATCTGCCCATCTGTGAAAAACAGGACTATTTGTTAAATGTCACAAAATGTCATCATAATCCCAAAGCAGGGAGTGGAAGTAGAGATGTCATTCACTTATCAAAAGTAAATGTTATGCTTACGCTGTATATTTATTAAATGGAAATAAATGGCTGCATTTGAGCTGTCTGCTCTAGATGTCTGGTTAGCGGGGACGAGTTCAACAAGTGACACATGCCCTTCATTATGTGTACATTCAGGTACAGGAAGATTGCTCATGGTGTGAACAACTGGGCCCCTCATCCCCCTTTTTGCAGTTTTATACACTGCAAGCTTGACCCAAAGGTATTGAAGTGGTTTACTTGAGCACACGTTATATTACACAAGGTCAGAATCCTTTTTTAGGCATGTGGAGATTAACCGCCAGATTCATGAAAAACGGCATTTGCGAATCTGTAATAGCGAAAAAATGCGATTCGCTATTCAGATATCGCAAATCCGAATTCATGAAGATTAGCGATTAAAAAAAGCGATTCGCACGCGATCGCAAATTCCGTTAGCGATTACCGATAATCGCAGAAAAATCGCTATTTTCGGCTACCCGCGCCGGGATTGCGAACTCGCAAATAGCGATATCGCTATTTGCGAGATCGCTATTTGCGAGATCGCAAACTTGCGAGATCGGGAAAACGGGAAGTCGCATTTCGAGCCCAGTAATGACATCACAACCAGGAAGCAGCCAGTTCCCACCCCCATTTACCACAGTGAGGCAGACCTCGAGGGAGCAAGTGGGAGAGCTGCTGCAATACAGGAGCTTACTACACATCTACTACTTTGCTACAATGTCAGAGGAACCTGTTCCTGGCCCCAGCAACTCCTCTGGGCGCAAAAGGAAGCTCAAATTTTCCGAGCAGGAGCTCGAACACTTGATTGAGGGGGTGGTGGCCAACCATGATAAACTCTTCGGAAAAGACTCCAGGAGGGTCCCTGAGCAAGAGAAACGGAGGATATGGCAGGGGATTGCCTCCACTGTCAACTCCGTGGGAGTGGCCGACAGTTCCCTAGAGGAGCTGAAGAAACGGTGGTACGACCTCCGAGGCCGTGCCAAGGAGAAGGTGGCGGAGCGCCTTGGAGAGTCGTCGGGCACTGGAGGTGGCGGACCTACAGTCCCTCCCAACACAGCCATGGAGGACCAGGTGGAGGACACCCTAGAGAGGGTGGCCTGTATAGGCTTCACACGTCTCGACTCATCCCGCACCACCCAAGACACCCAAGGTAAGTGGCATTGCGACTGCGACCCTGCCCCCTATGAATGTCCATGACCAAATAGGCTCCCCTAATGTCCCATAGGCATGCCATAGTTGCACATCAAGGAATGTCCTGATGCATTGTGGGAGATGTAGGGTGGCCACAATGTAGTAGTACCACAATGCAGCCAGACAGGTCCCAAAGCACACAAAGCCACAGCGATTCAGGGATTGTCACCCAGCATGCATGTAGCAACTGCACGTCTGCCAGATACATGCAACTAATGATCCTCCACTTACCCTCACAGGTGGCGGCGAAAGCAGCGATAGTGAAAGGCTGCAAATTGATGAGGAGGTCCAGGAGGAGGAGGCGCCACCACCAACCCAGGCACCAGCCCCTGCCGCTGCTACAACACCAGCAGCCAGATCCACCTGCAGTGTTCCCCCTGCGACTGGTGCAGCACCTACAGCCGCTGCCAGGCCAGCTACTATTGTGCCCCCTGCAACTGCCGCACCACCTAGAGCCGCAGCCAGGCCAGCTACTATTGTGCCCCCTGCATCTGGCGCACACCAGCAACGCCAGCTGTCACACCCCCAGCAGCTGTCGCTACAACATCTGGGCCCGCGCCAGTTGCGACACAGCGGCCAGCCACAGACTCAGGTCAGCAGGGCAGGCGTGGCAGGTCTCGCCAGCACACCACTCCAGCAAGCAGGAGGGCCAATGGACAGGGACTGGCGCGTTTGAGCGTTGAAAGACGCATGTTGAGGATACACCAGCGCCAGGCACGACAGCAAGGTGCCATTCAGCTGCAGCTCCATAAGATAGGGCGCAATGTGGCCAGAGTCGCTGACCGCATGGACCGCATGACGGCGGCCATGGCAGGTGTGGGGGAGCACATAGACAACATGACTGCAGCCATGGCAGGTGTGGGTGAGGGAATGGCCCGCATGACTGCAGCCATAGAGGCCAACACCGCTGCGATGTCCACACAGCGCAGTGCAGCACGCCGCCGCCACCGTCAACTGATGAGCCGGCTGGCCTCCTACAGCAGGTCGAATTATGTTGCTGCCAATGCAACTTCTCTGTTGGCGCAGCGGTCCCTAACACAGCAGCACCAACTTGTGCAGTGCAGTGAGGACATGACCAGGGTCCTGGAGCACCTCACCACGGCCGTTACGGCACTACACCCTCCAGCAATACCATCCACTGTGGGGGGTGATGATGCTAGTGAGGGGGCATCCAGCGTCAGCAGCCACTCAGCCTCACAAATCCCACCACACAGCCGCAGCACCAGGCCCACGCCAGGTCCAGAAGCCCCGGAGGAGGATGCCCCTCAGAGGCGCTTGGGCGCAACGCGCAGTAGGCGCACTTGAGAACATTTGACTTTCATTGGCACAGGCTGACTTTAAGCCTGCCATGTCCTATGCCACAGCAGTATGCTGTAATACTGTTAGTGGGAGATAGTTGTACTGAAACCTTTTTTTTGTGAATTGAACAAATACATTTATTTTGCTACACACATTAGCGTTGTGTCATCATTACATTTTGCATGCATTGTTGATTTGTGGGGTGATGGAAGAGGGTGTACTAGAAACTGTTCACTGTGATGTGGTTGCGACGTCCGTGGCCTTCAGCTGGGTTCTCCCCACGTGCATGGCGTGCATGTGCAGGTGGCCAGTTGTCCCCTTCAGATTTACTGCCAGAGATGTCGACAGGTATCCGGCGCTTGGTTGCAATGTTATGTAGTATTGCGCAGACAGCCACAATGCGGCAGCACACTGCAGGACTGTAATACATGGCCCCACCTGTCTTGTGCAGTATGCGGAACCTGCTCTTGAGCAGGCCAAATGTCCTTACTATGCAATTCCTTGTCCGTATGTGTGCAATATTGTAGCGCCGTTGCTGGGGTGTAGCAGGGTTGAGGTATGGGGTCAGGAGGTATTCACGGAGGGCGTAGCCACTGTCACCTGAATGAGAGGAGCAGATGGTGATTGCCTGTGCTGCGCTGTTACATCTTAGCAATGTGACATTTTCGACAAAGTGTACTTACCAAGTAGGTGTCCTTCCCCAAACTCTCCCCTGACCAGTCGTGTGTGGAGGCCGCTATGCCGGAATATGAAGGAGTCATGGGTACTCCCTGGGTACTGTGCGACAATGTCAGTGATGTATGTCTTAGCATTGCAGACCATCTGGATGTTGAGGGAGTGGTAGGACTTTCTATTGCGGAACATATACTCCATGGCAGCTGGTGGGCAGATGGCGACGTGGGTACAGTCTATGCATCCGAGCACATGTGGAAAATGGGCTACATTGTAGAATTGTAGCTTGGTCATGTCCAATTCCTGTTGGCTGGCGGGGAATTTGATGTGACGGTGTAGCTGGGTGAGCATGGCGTCAACAAAAGTGTGGAGGCAGCGTGACATGGTGGGCTGGGATATCCCCCCAGCAGCCGCTACTATCCCCTGGAAACTCCCGGAGGCCAGGAGGTGCAGGCTACACAATACCTGCACATGTGTAGGCACCGCATTGGTACGGCTTGTTGGGTGCTGCATCAGGGGGTCAAGGTCCTGTATTAGCTGCATTATCATTTCCCCATTCAGCCTGTATTTAGCATATATCTGCTCTCTGGTTTGGCCCAGCAAGGTGACCCGCTGGCGGAATATCCTGTCCTGGATCCTGCGTCTCCTCCGTGCTAATCGCTGTAGCCTTCGACGCCTCACCACCATGTACATTCCTGGCATTGTGGGACTCCTAATGCTGCTGCTGATGATTGTCCTTATGTGTGATTGGTCAGGCCAGAACCTATTGGTGATTGGACAACGGTTTTTTAAAAGTAATTTTTGCATGGCTTTTATGGTTACCACCTGCTTTGAGTTGTCCTTATTTGAGCGGCGCAAAATGCGATTTTTGGGTTTTTCGCTATTAGCGATTTTTCTTGAATACCGATTGCCATTCTATAGCGAATTCGCTATTTCTTTCGCAGAATCCGTGGTTTCTCGCATTTTCCGATTCGCTAATGATCACCTGCCGGGATTCTGCGAATATAATAGCGAATTCGCTATTCTGTGTTTGCGAATTCGCTTTTTTGATGTTGAATGCCGATTACGGAAATTGAGCCCGCAATTGCATTTTCGCAGCCATTGCGGGCGCAATGTTACTTTATGAATCAGGCTGTAAGTGATTTGCCCCGAATCACAGCATGTTGATCCAACACGGAGACTCGAACCTAGTTCAAAAGTCTGTAGCTGTGATTATGCACTAGCTCCAAAGCTGCATTGACGAAAATGCGTGCCTGAGGATCTCCTCGTGTTCGCATGAGAGATCCGCCCAACCCTCCTGTCTCCCTTTCTCTCTTGAGTATCCTTTTGGCTGCAGAGTAACAGAAAGGTATCATAATGCTGCAGTGCTGACCAGCTCCTATTCATGCCCAAATCTAAGCAGCAACACTACCCTCACTTCCATGGTGGAGCTAGCATAAGGTCCAATAAGGAAAGATGCCCAACCATCCAAAGGAAAAGAATAAAAACAGGGGCAGCCTACAAAATGAGGACTCACTGCAATAAAAAGACACAGCCTATTATTTGGTGATCAAACTATCACTGTCTTTATGTGACCTGGATGTACTGACATTATGGACTAGTGACATCCATTAAAAGATCACAGCACGGAAAAAACAGGCATTAGGCTAAAATCATGAACGATTTGTGTAAGTAGCTGGTACATGTCACCTTATCGAATAGCATGGAGAAATTCAGCAAATATGATGCAATCCGACTGTCAGAGACTGTCTGGTACTGTATGGGACACAGTCAGGGACTGGTGACTCAGTAGAAAATATAAGCAGAAAGATGAGCACAGTGCTGCCCAAGATCACACAAGAAGTTGGAGAGAAAATGGATCCAAAGGGAAAGTCTGCACAAAGGTAGCTAGAACTCAGAAAGGATACGCATTCAAGAGGTGATTTAGCATTCAGAATAACTACACCCAGGATGAATGTGCAAGACAAATATATAAAACATTAACAATAATGGGAATGTGGGGTGAAGCACTCAGGAGCTCCCCATGGTAAGACTGAAGCTCAGTAAGTTCCTCACCCACAATTACACATACGTGACTACAAATACCCACATATAGGATCTGCATGCAAAGGCAGGGTCTGTAGAGCTGATACCTATAGTGATGCTATAAACGTAACTCAAAGACAAATACTCACAGTGAACAAGAAACACCACCTAGGGTGTCAGCTGTGCCCATGGATCCTCTCGATCAAACAGGAAAATGCAAGGCAGTAATAGCAAGGGGGTGGAACTAAACACAAGCAAGATGGACAAGGAGATAGCAAGGAGGAGTGCTCAACAGGAAAGGAAAGACATCGCAGGGCACACTTGTCAGAAAGCAAGGAACAAACATACAAGGTAAAATAGGCAAGACAGTAGAAATAGAAAGACAGGGAACTAGGAACTGAAACCAAGGAAATGGGGAGAAAGGTAGGGACTGGAATAGGATACATAGAAGGGGAGGTTACACAGGTATACTAGAATAGTGCTGGATCAGAAGTCAAGAAAGCAAAGTAGCACTGAAGGCTGTGCTGGTGCATGAACAAGAATTGAGCAAAGCTCAATAGCCAAGGTAGCACTGCAGGCAGTGCTAGTTCAGGAACAGGGAATTCGTAAAGCTCAGGAGTCAAGGTAGCACTGATTCGGTGCTAGTTCAGGAACAAGGAATAACTAAAGTTCAGGAGTCAAGGTAGAACTGCGGGCAGTGCTAGTTCAGGAACAAGGAAAAATGCTGCAGCTCAGGAACAAGGAATAACTATAGCTCAGAAACTCTGTAAAAAACGACAACAAAAGCTCAGGAAACCACGGTGGGTCTCAACGGTACACAGCTACAATGACCAACACTGGACTGAAAGGAGCTGGGGCTTAAAAGAGCTCACTGTAAGGAGATGCATCAGGTGTGAGCAGCTAGCAGCAGCCAGCCACAAATGAGCTGAATTTGTCCACCCATCCTTGACCTGCAGGGGTAGAGACAAAGCAGTGAGCAGGGAATTCTAGGTAATAGAGTTTCGGGCATGATCAGGCTGGCTTCCACACAACCGGCATGGATTGGAAATGGATAACAATTTCCAACTAGAGTCTAAATGGCTGAAAGTCAGTATGTGCATGAAGGGGAGAGTCCAGAGGCTTATTATAACAGTGGAAAGTCCCACAATTCAGCCCCCTGTTGGTGGGCATGAGAGGGAAGAGTGACACCAACGTGTCTGTGTTGTGTTATGCCATGCTGATTTAAAGTTTTCTTTGTGCTTTGCCTAGGAGAATATTGGAAGTATTAATGTCGTACTGTGGTTTTGTGGTGCACTGAGGTTCCCTTGGGCACAGCAGTGCAGTGCTGAGATGGAGCCCCATGCTCGTTCTTAAGACGTTCCATCGAGAACCCATTTCGCAACGATAAATTAAATTAAAAATAGACTCCGACAAAGAGCTAAAAGCTCCAAAATGGAAAAATAGAAGTAGTACGGCACTGCTCCCTGGATGTTAACAACTAACTTAGGGGAGGGACAAAGAAGAAAGAATACCCACCAGAAAGTAAGCCTTTCTAAATGACAAAGCAAGTTTACAATAAAAAGCCAGTAAGAGGGATAGAAGCCCATACACTGTTTACAGCATGTGGAGAGACAGCGCACAAGCGCTGCTTAGGCTCATCATAAAAAGTAGGGAGTTTTAGAAGTCCAGGTAAAAAATAACAGGAGCCTGCACTATGTGTTTCCTACAGAAAGCAGGAAGGAGAGCCAAAAGTTTCCTCAAGGTTCTTCAGGAGAAAACAACAGGCAGATGACAGTTAGTTTAAATTGTAGTTGAAAGTTAACTGTGAACCAAAAATACTCCTTAGATTGTGGGCAGAATCAATAGGAGTCGGAGAGGCCCCCCCCAAGTTGGCCCACGGCCATGAGTCATTCCATGAAGAAGAGTTGCCATGTTGCATGTTTCAAAATTTAAAGATTTACATTTTTGGAGGTAAATAAAGAGGACAGGAAGAGCTAAACATTTTTTTTTAATTTTAGCGCTTGAGTTGCACTTGTTAAATAAATAGGCTTGGGCCTAGATAGATAGCCTTAAACACAATAGTATTCAATGAATAACATTGCAAAGGCACATCGATTGCTCTGTGTTTGTGTCTTTGTGTGCATGCGTACCAGAGCACAAATGCGCACATGCGGAGGTTTGTGATTCACATGAACCTCATGTTAACCTAATTAATTTGAAATGACTGCTAACATATTTTAAGTCATTGTAAAAGACATACAGACCCCAAGTTGATTGATTCTGGCAGCCGGATGGACTTCCTTGTAGACTTGCGAGAAAACTTTTGACCACCTTGTATGCATTTTATTGCTTTTTTAGAATCTCGGACCCATGCATCTCTCTCCTCCAAATGGGATGCTTGGAAATAGTGATCCTGTTGCTTTGCAGTGCTGAGTTTGAACACAAACTACAGATAAAAAAAAAAGATACAGCCATGTGACATTTAACTACAACATTTCAAAATTTGTATCTGGCTGAAAAGAAAGTATAATAAAGCTATTTAGCGCTGGGACACACATTGGAATAGCTGTGTGCTGTATAAATCTCAATAACATACATAGCATAACATAACATAATATTGTTGCATAAACTTGGGTTGGAAAATGAATAATGTTTCATAACAGTGTTCTTGGTTTTAGTAAAATAATAACAAACATATATGACATTTTTTTAATGAAACATTCGCCAGTGTACTGATTAGGCTTTGCAGAACTGGAGAAATAAAATAGAAATGAAACAAATGTATGCATAATAACAAAGAAAGTGAGTTCAAAAGGATTAAAGGAGTGCATAAGATCTCGCACCATAGATAGCATCTTCTACTGAACCTAAAAAGATAGTATGTCAGTCCGCCACCTATATGATAAGTGGTTGCGCTCAAATTTGGACATTTGTTTAATACTAAGATCCTGGTCAATAACAATATAGACAGAGCATGTCCGGAGCTGGATCAAAGTGTTAAAAGCTGAAACTAGCACTCCTGTTGCTCTATAGCTAGAGTAGCTTTATATAAAATGACATTGACATCACATTCAAAGCATACACTCTTTCATATCAATCTCACCACGCCCAAATCATAATTTAAAGGAGAGAAACCTAACTAGCCATGTTTTTGTGGCAAGTTTCAAATGTATGTTATTCATGCTACAGAACTCCGAAGAGACCCACATAAAAGGGGAACATTCAAATAGTCTTATATATAAAAATTTACCATGTAAAAATTCTCTAAAAACTTCAAATTCATGGAATTCTTTACATACCATACAATTTCCAAACAAAAATCCCAGATACACGTTAAAATCAATAACTATTTTAAAAACACTTTAAAAAGGTAAAAATTCAATATTAAAAAATTCATTAGGGGGAGGTCACAAACTGGCAGATGCATCAAAGTTATGTTTTGCGAGTTCTTAATAGCGAATTTTAAGGAATCGCTATTAAAGACTCGCAAAACGGGATGCATGTAGGAATCGCAATGTTATTAGCGATTCCTACATATTCCCTATTTGCGATTCGGTAATAGCTAATCGCTAATAAGGAATGGCTTTCCCATTCATTCCTATGGGCTAATGTTCCGCTATTTCAAGGGTGCCAGGGTGTCCATAGGACACCCTGTTGCACCCCTGAAATGGACCTGTGCACAAATGTTACACACACACATGCCCTAAGGGAGGAGCATGTGTGTGCGCAACATGTAACTTTGAAAAATGCACAAAAGTGCATTTTTCAAAGTTTTAGCAAATTACCATGAAGTTCAACTTCATGGTAATTTGCTCCCCCTATTAGCGAAATCGCTATTTTTTTGGGTTTCATGCATTGCATTTAAGGAATCTCATTTTGGGATTCCTTAAATGTAAGAGCAATTTAAGGAATCGCTATTTAGAGATTCCTTAAATTGCGATTCCTGCATTTGGGATGATGCATCCTAAATGCAAAAATACCGGGAGCAAACGGCCAGATTCTGAGAATCTGCCCGTTTGCTCCCGGTATTTCTTTGATGCATCTGCCTGTGACGCCAAAACTTTCGAGGAGGTTCGTGCTCACAACTTCAGAAACATTAGTCTCTGCCATTTTCGATAGTAGGGTAAAAGAGCTGGGCAAATAAATAGGATGTGATTCAAGTCTTGAGTCCCATTCTGACAAAAATTACATTCTGCAGAGGTGCCATACCATTTAGCTGTAAGACAATTCAAAAGAAGCATATCTAACCACAACAGCATTCAAAGTCGCTTGCTCTGTGGGACAAATTCCATTTTATGTAAGGTTTTACTTTATTCATTAAAAGTGAATCTTTTATTTTTTTGGTATACCCTCTTTCTAAGACACACCTCACTATCCAGGCGAATGCTTCAGGCCAACGAGGTCTGTTTTAAGCTAGCCTTTAGATATGACACAGGGAGTGAAAGGACCAATTAAAATTCTAGCCCAAGCTGAGCGGTGGCACATATGACCTTTCTGTACATTGTTGTCTTTTCCTTTTTGGCTATGGTGATTTCTTTTCTTATAATATACCTTAGTGTGTCCTCTTCACTCCTTGCCAGGCAAAGGCACTTTTTATTCCCCTTTCCAACCTGAATGCTGCCACTGAAATCGAGGTATTGCAAGAGTGAGATTTCTTAACACTTGCCCTTATGTTTCATTATAAAACCCCATTTACCAATAACTATCAGCTCAATTGCTTAAAGCAAGCAAGGATTTAGGCCCGATAAGCCTCTCGAAGATAAGAAAAGTTTATTTTGCCTGTCTCGCTGCAAAGAGCTTCCAAGCTCTTTGCTTGAGACTGTGCTTACACATATTATACACCACATGAGCCTCATCACTCGAATTACTGCACATTATTTTCCCCCAAAAAGTGTAGGTCTTCATTACTTCTAATTTTTGGGCACTAAGATGACAATAAAAAGTGGCATATTTAGGTTTTTTCTTGTCATGAAAGCACAGTATTTTGCTTTTAGAAATATTTACCTTCAAATAATGTGCATCGGTAAATTGTTGCAATATCTCCCATTGACTATTAAGCCCTTTGAGGATGAGATTCAAAATGACTATGTCGTGCGCATATAATAAACATGCTACTGATCTTCCCCCAATAGTCAGGGCTATACCCCTACTCTGTGTAAGAAGAGCAGGTAAATCTTTGAAGAGCAGCCAGGCTAACAGGCACCCTTGTTTTAGGCCATTTTTAGGTCTCGCCTACGCAGCGCGCATGCCCTGCATATGAGAAGACCTAATGCCATCGGCAGAGCTTTTTCAGCAAAGAAGTGCACGTGTTACATTGCTTGCAATGCAACGCTTGCATATCTTGGCGATTTCCTTTCGAGAGTGGGCAGCGCCATATGGTGGCGCCATATGGTCGCATGCTCCCTAAAGGAAATCGCCCATGCCCCCTCCCCCTGCTGCCACTTTCACTGCTGCGCGGCTTTACTGCCTCACAGCCAATGCTTGGTCCCAATGGGCTTCGTATTACCCAGCGCTGTTGAAGCACGTCTCACACCCCCTCCACCTGCGATTCTTGCAGAATGAAAATGCCGGAAACGTTACCTTGGTTCAGGGCAGGAGGCGGCTGGTGTTACCCAGTGGTCGCAGGCACAGAGCAGCGCGTCCGATGCTCCATGGGCAGGCGGCGGCCTAGCACCCGACATCCATGCGCACGCTCTCCACCGGGCTCTCTTTGGGCTGCTTTTTTCTTCTTATTGCTTGAATCCCGCCCCAGCCCTTCCTTCCCCTCCTCTCTCCAGAGCTGTGTACGGGGAGCTACTACATCCCATCTCACGGGCAGCTAACGGTCTCCGGGAGAGGCACTGGCGGCGGTCCAGGGTGCGCTACGCCAGGACGCATCCCTCCGCTCCACGGCTGCCAGGGTGGGAGGAGCACTGGGGCACGGTCAAGACAACAGAGCCTGGCAGCAGCTACGGTGCTGCGGCCCCTCCGCCGGCTCAAAGCCTTTGACTCCCTTTTCCAACAGCTCACGTGCAGACAAAAACAGACTTTTAATGAAAGGAGGCTGGCAGTGGGGGATGGGAGGTGGGGAGACCAAAGCAAGGAAGACAGAAGCAGCCTCTGGTGCTGCGTCACGTGGGAGCAGGCAGGCACCCCTGGAACACGCAGGATTGGTGCAGGCCTGCCTGCACAGAAAGAGGGATGGGAACATTTCCCACAATGTTGGCACCACTTTCTGCAGAACATAGGGACGTGGAGGGGTAAACAAGAGGTCTAGAAGATACATTTTGTAAAAACACATCTCTTACCATTTTAATTTTCTGGAAGGACCGCAGCAGGAAGGCGAAATTATGGCATCCTCTGCTGAGATGCCAAAAACCCCACCCAGGAGGAAATCTGCCCCCAGACTGACGCACCCCAGTCACCCATGAGTCAACAGAAGTAAGGCTCAGCTAAGGCAGTTGTGTTTCCTTCATGGCTGAATCGATGTTCACACTTCATAAACGAGGATGACAGTGTGGGTGCAAGGAAGAAGGCTTTTTCTATAATTTGCAGCAAAATATAGGACTCCTAAAGTGAAGGGTACCGATGACGCACCAAGTGTCTACGTTCAATAGGTTCCTCATTAAGATGCTCTTCAGCGAGTGCCCCGGCCGCCTCCGTTCATGCACATGTCCGATCTTTACTAGAGACAGATAGTCAGGGCCACTGGAATTATGTGATTGTGTGGCTGCAGCGTTTTTTGCATAATTATAGATTAGCCACGTAATCCAACCGCTGCACAATCTGCAGGTTTTAACAACAAAAACATTTATATTGCTCAAAAGGTTTAAAAGTTACTAAAAACGTAGCCAAACATGTTGCTGTGGAAGTGGAAGGCTCTTCTTTGCAAAGGTTGACTGATCACTTTTTATTATTGTTATATTTGGGCATTAAACTGGTACTAACGAGGTACAAAGTGAGACAAGATAGTGCTAACAATTGTAACAAGCATTGGCATAGACAATAGGTCTTGGCTTTGGGACCTTGTAAGTAAAAAAAAAACTGAAGTATAAGACTTTACGGTTACATTTACTTCGTATTTAGGATGCAGTAAATGTAAACGTGAAGTCTACACTTCCATTTTTTTTTACTTACAAGGTCCCAAAGGCGAGACCCATTGGCTATGCCATTGCTTGTTAACCTGAGGCACCTCCCCGTTTCCCATGAGGCTGCACAACATTCTAATTTACATAAATCTCAGAGGGCAATGTTGCCGCTTTTGAGTGAGTTGTAATTGAACTGTGAAACTTTCCTCTGCAGACTTTATATACTGTAACCCTTTTAAGAGTCTTTTAAAATCTGCATATGGCGATAGTTTCTCTCTCTCATGTACTAGAGGTTTTACTCCTGAATGGTTTCTTCTCCGCCCCATTTCTCGTATGCCTTAAACTAATGAGTAAGGAAAATAACGATCTTGAGTGACGCCAGGATCCTCACTCACAATGTGAGAGCGGAATTTTTGAACGGGTACAGATCGTCCCGTGGGTGACCCGCCTACTTAGCAGGATGCCCTGGTGCAGGAATCTGCCCGGCCCCATGCTTGTTCAATAAAACATAATCAAGCTTAAAATATTGTAAAACTTGTACATCATGAAAAAAATAATATTGTTCAAAGCTAAGTATTATTTTATTTTGAGACAGTATTTCTGCGTTGAATGTAATCTTTTTACGTCATTTACGCTTCCTAGTTCTTTACTTCCGGTATGTTATTTTATTACTTCTTTATTTCCGGTATGTTATGTAATAGACAAATGGCAATTTTTTTTAGGCCTAGCTTGATAGAGCAACAGCACGTTACACCTATGGTTAACTTTTTTTTAATACAAAGTATACTTATAGCAGAAGCTGTCTTCGCCCAGAGGAATATTTTTGCCTCCTCTCATGCCAACCCCTATGGGGTGCTTGCATTGTAACGCTTTAGGGGCAATTTAACACCTTAAAAGTACTCTAAACTATCACACCTTAAAATCATCATATCATTGATTCTTTGTATAATGAAAGTAACCAATTTCATTATGTCTTAAGACGGTGGCAGTTTAAAAACAAGCACTTGCACTGCAATAGGTCTCGCATTTACGTGAGTTTAAGCTATTGACATTGCAAATTGCAATGCCTTTTATGTATGTTTTAAAGACAAAAACATAAAAAAGGGATTGTCATTTACAATGCCAATAGCTAAAACTCCCGAAATGCGAGACCTATTGCATTGCAAATGCTTGTTTGTTATTTCCTTTGAGAGACCTTGATTCCCACCTAATAAAACTCTACATTAGGTAGAAGAGTGGAGGGCAATAACTAACTGCAGAAGGGTGCCCGGCATACCTAATCCTGACAGCTTTTTCCACAGCATTGATCAGTCCACTTTATCATATGCCATGGTCAAACCTATAAAGGCGGCATAGTTTACTCCCCCTCTAACAGTTGCATATTTCTTGTTAATTAATTGTCGGGCAGCTATATTGTCAATGGTTCTGGGATTTCACCTGAATTGCAATTGCTCAAGAGGTATGATTGTATTATCTTCAGCCATTGCGCTTGACTGTGAGAACAGGCATTTCATTAAAACTTTACCCACAGCATTTAGAAGAGCGATCTGACGGTAATTTCCATGCTGTTTCGGTCTCCCTTTTTAAATAGCGGGACAATGATATCCGGTCCAGAAAGGGGGACTTTCCTATTCTCATAGCAGCTTTTAAAGACAGGAAACAATAATTTACTCCAAAGGGTTACTTCCTGTTTCACTATCGAAATTGTGACTTCATCTCGACCCTTGTGGCAGAAAAGCGCATTCCTCGAATAGCCAGCTCAATTTCCTTTATCGATGGTAAGTTATAGGCAGATATTCCAACACAGAGAATTTATCGGGCTCTCAATTTGCTGCATATAGAGTGGAAATAAAAACGGTAATTCAACTATCTTCCTCATTTTGTGAGGGGATGAATCTAACCCTTGTCCTGCAACCTTCTGTCACTAAAGCCCAAAAGGTTCTGGTCTGCCCCTTAACTCCTTCGATGCTGATGACGGAACCGCTCCGTCATCAGCCGCGGTAGAGCTGTTCTGATGACGGAGCGGTTCCGTCATGGCCTGCTCGCCGTGCCTGCGCGGCGCGAATTCCGCGCCTGCGCTGGGCGTTCCATTGAGCGGGCGGGGCCATGACGGAACCGCTCTGTCATGAGCACAGCTCAACCGAGGCTGGTGACGGAGCGGTTCCGTCACCAGTGTGGGCGCGCCGCTCGGCCGCCCCACCCCCTTAGCTCTGCGGCGGAATAGCCGCCGCAGCAAATGTGTTAACAACGGCCTCCCTTAGGTCAACCCATAGCCAGTCACTTGCCTCTTTTTTTTAGGTGAGCCTTTAAACAGCTCCTTCACCTCTTCAATAGAGACAAGCAGGTATTCCTCTCAATTGAATATAATATAAATGGTTTCCTGACCAAAATATCTATTTCTCTATTTAATAGGGTCGAAAGAGGAATAGGGTTGGTATTATCCTTAGACAATCTTCGAGTGGAATTTGTTACAATCTGCTTAATAAACATATTAAAACCGTACATCACTCACCCAAGAGTCTAAATTGTTTTTGTTTTTCCAGTATAGATTTTTATTCGTTTTTCAAAGTTACAACAATAACATTGAACCGGATTATCTCGTCACAGCTTGTTTATAAGCATTTTTTTCTCCATTTTAACCCCCTCTTCCCTCCCTCAGGCTTACATATACATTGCAGGTTTAATACATAATATAATCGTATTCATATATCCCCGCTTTGGAGATTGATGAATACTGGCAAAGCTTAGCTGTGTGTAACGCATATCATGGCCCCCCTCCCCCTATTGACTACCGCACATTTTGTCTGAAGGGTCTAAATTGTTGAAACCATTTTCAAATTTACCCTTTAGGATAAAAAAGATTCTGGACTCACTGGATTCTCCCTGTTTTTTATCCAATGTAGAGGAGGCCCCATTCAAAATTCCAAGTGCATTTAACAAACTTAAGAGTCGCAGCTTCTCTTTAGTATTCTTTATTCCTGCTACATTCCAGGAGATGGCTTTTAGCTCATTGCTAATTGCGGGGCATCAGTGAAAAACTAGACATACAGGCACTATTTAGAACAACCAGTTCCATTTTTGAATTTCATCTTTTGCACATCATGAATGGTACAGAGCAGGAATATCGTCGTAAAAATATCGACTAACCTAAATATCGCTGCAAAAATATCTACAGGAAGAAATATCGATGACAAAAATATCGTCATCAGGTAAGTAATATCGTTAACATTAATATAGTTGTAATAAATATCGTTTACAAAAACATAGTTTACAATAATATCGTTTTTTAAATAATTATAAGTAATGTAGTGTTTTTAATGAATATTTGTAGTCAAAGTAGTATTTTTAGTAGTATATTATTATTTAATATTGTATTTTCAGTTGAATTTAGTATTAATAGTTCCGTAGCGGGTTGTGGGTTTATAGGGGAGTAGGGTGGGAAGTAATTTAAATATAATGAAATAATACATTAATTAATGTTTTAAATGAATATAAATAGTGTAATAAATAATAGTTAATTAATTTCAATTAGTTAATTGAATAATAATTATGTAATTTATTATGTTAATTTTTTAATTAATTTTAGGTGTGTGTACAGGATTTTTTTAGTGAAAATGTTTTTGGGTAAAGGGGTATTTTTAGGGTTCAGGGTCAGTTTTCAGTTTTTGGGTAAAGTGGTATTTTTAGGGTTCAGGGTCAGTTTTCAGTTTTTGGGTAAAGGGGTATTTTTAGGGTTCAGGGTCAGTTTTCAGTTCTTGGGTAAAGGGGTATTTTTAGGGTTCAGGGTCACTTTTCAGTTTTTGGGTAAAGGGGTATTTTTAGGGTTCAGGGTCAGTTTTCAGTTCTTGGGTAAAGGGGTATTTTTAGGGTTCAGGGTCAGTTTTCAGTTTTTGGGTAAAGGGGTATTTTTAGGGTTCAGGGTCAGTTTTGGGTTTTTGGGTAAAGGGGTATTTTAATTATATGTATGTATTATTGTTGTTATATAAAGTAATGTGTAAAATCAATTTATATGTCCACATTTATTAAGTTTATAATTAAAAAGTGTAGTAAATTTTTTGGAAATAGTTAAAAAATAAAAGTAATGTAATGTATTTTGTTAATAGTACTTATATTTATTTATTATTTAATGTAATTTAAATTATTTTAAAAAGTCGATATTTTTTACATCTATATTAATTACAACGATATTTTGGAGTCGATATTTATGTGCTTACCTGTTTAAGTATAGGGTGTCGATATTTTTGTAAACGATATTTTTACAACGATATTTATGTCAGCTATATTTTTGTAATCGATATTTTAACACCCTACCGTCACTGCTTTAAATTATATTCAGTGTCTTGATGTCTGCTCACTGCTTTAAATTATATTCAGTGTCTTGATGTCTGCGAGACATGCAAGTAGAGATAAACAATTCAAAATCAAATCAGAATCAAAAAGAGGAAAACAATCTAAGATAAAAACATCAGCATCACAAAGACGTAAAACACTTGTAACGGCATTGGCCCTGGCCAGTATGGATTATGGCAATGCTCTGTATGCGGGGATTCAAGTCCAACATTTAACAAAACTCCAGCGTCTGCAGAATGCAGCAGCAAGGTTAGTGCTGGATATTCCCAGATCTGAGCCCGTCGCACACAGACTGAAAACCCTCCACTGGTTATCGATGGAAAAAAGGATCATGTTCAAATCATTATGTTTGGACTATAAGGCCCTTCATGGTACATGACCGCAGTTTTTGAGAACACACCTGAAATGGTATGTGCCGGCAAGAAGCTTGAGATCAGCTCACACAAAACTTTTAAAAGTTCCTAAGTTCAAGCAGGTTAGGTGGGGAGGGAAAAGCTTTCTGCTGCTGACAGCCAACACCTGGAACCTTCTCTCTATCACGATAAAAAGCATTCCTTTGCTTTTGGCTTTTAGAAAAGCCATAAAAACATGGCTCTTCACCGGGTAAGTCAGCATACCACCATATCAGTAATCCTCTGCTCATCGGACTCTCGTGCCAAGACACCTCCGGGTATTCGCGCGCTTTATAAATCTATAAATCAAAACAGAAGCAAACAGCTGATTTCCTAGTTGAAGAATATCGAGAGACCCTTTGCCTTACAGAGGTCCACAAATGGAGAAGCTGCTGGATTAAGAGGGGAAAGACATGAAATTGGCTGACAGGCAGAAGGCACAACTGCAAACTCAAAGCGTTCCTCTTGATATAAGGACTTATAGTTTAAGACTGTAGGCCCATCGCCAGAGTTTCTAACTCGTATTTTTGAATCGAGCCCTCTTGTATTCACCCCATCTCTAAAACAACATTTTTTATGACCCTGTTTTGAAATTAGCACGTTAGGTCTTTTCTTCCTTCGCCATTTCTTTGTCTTGCTTTTAGATTCAGGTTGGGAGGAACATAGAACATCTGTGCTGGATTCCTGCGTAGATTTAGATTTAAAAAGGGGAAACTCTTCATGTTCCATATCCGAGGCCTTCACGGAGATTCCAGCTACATCAGGATCGACTGAACAAGAGTCAAACATATACCTTATAGAGTGAGTGGGGCTTTCTACTGTGGGGACTTCTTTAGAAATATTTTCACATACTTTAAATTGTGGCTTTTCAGCTTGTGAGCTTTACTTTTTTTTTAAATCACAGCTTGGATCACCCTTTATATTTACTTCTGAAACCACACCAGTAGATACCATTTGACCAGTTGCACATATTGTCTTATACTACCTTTCCCATATCCTCTTTTTCAACAATGAATGCCTTCAATATCACAGTAACAGTATCATGAACAGCACTTACACCCTTACACTTTTTTCTAATAAAGCTAAAATTGAAGATAAAATTCTCTCTAAACAAAGCAATAAAGCAGAGTCCTTTGTCTCCAGGCTAAGAGAATGGCATGAATTTTTGCCGATTATTTCCAAATCTGGCATAGCCAATGTTTGAGACATTAGTAAGGAGTGTTCCGAAGGCATACTGTTGAAAAGTTGCACGCCTGTGGTCAGTGTCATTGAGGGCGTGACCAGAATATGCGGTTTATATTGATTGTTCTTATCTTGTGGCCTGCATTTCCTACATAGTTCTAAATCTATATCCGAAAGGGTAAAATTCTCCTTCAATATACAAGATGTTTCTCCTTGAGGCACATCCTCTAGAGGCATTACTGTTGACTTTTACACAACGGGAGACATTACGGTTGGCTTATCCACAACAGGGCTCAATGTACATGCCTTCTGAGGGGGATTGTCCCCACTCTGCCCCAAAGTGGGCTTCATACTGTCAATCAGCTCCTCTTGGGTCATTTTCTATTTACCCAAAGGGAGAAAATCGGGTTCTTGACTTTTTAGCAAATTGATAAGGGGGCTTAATTACACAACGGATTAGACTTTGTTTTGATACAGGCCAGCCCCATAATCAAATCTGTTTCGCTGTCGTTATTATGCTTGTTATCCACCGGTACCAATGATGTTAGCACACGCCTTGGAGAGGGAAAATCAGGTGGCCACAGTAATCTCTCCCAATATTATATAGCAGGCACTGATAGGGTCGGGAGAGGAGGATGTAATAGCTAGGGGTGTTCAGGGCAGCAAGCCGCAATGAAACCTAGCTTGGCCGCTTCGGCTGTCCCTACTAAACTGCCTGGGAGGCTCCTCCTACTGGAGGCCACACATCTACCTCAGTAAAGTTACTCCACCTTCTGTCACCTGCTCCAACCACACCTTTACGCCACTTTACCCTGGATGGTGTTAGACAACTCAAGTCCAAAGGCCCCAGAAGTAAATGTACAATAGTTCAGAGGCAATAGTAGTTAAGGTCCAACACTGTCATGCAGCAAAGGTGGGGGCGTAAGGGGGCTAGGCAGCGCCCAAAGAACCTCAATAAAAGGCACACTGACATCTCTTAACTTGCACTTTTACTTGTGCTAAGGTTGTATTTGTTTTACCAGGGAGGTGATACAACAAGGCACAATATACCAGAGACCACCTCCCACCATGGGCTCACTATGCCTTAAGACACATTGTTGGTGTTTTTTCTGCAGCTTTCCTCCCACCACCTACCAGTGCTGACCACTGCCTTTCGCCCAGCCCAGCCCTGGCACCAATCCTAGAGGGCAGGCAGCCTCGCAACCTTACCTTATGCTACGCCTCGCCTTCCCTTCTGGGGCAGGTGCCTCACGCTTCAGCCCCACTTTAATGCGAGTGGCTCACGTTCTTGGGAGTTCTCGAGCCTGTCTTCGCCTTGCATCCCTTATGCGCTTTGGCTCTCGACTCCTGCCACGCTACACTTGACACACGGCTCAGTCCTCACACAGCATCCGCCTCCGATCCGAATGACACCACTGTTGCGTGTTTATCTAGGTTCCTGATCGATACTGCGACCTTATGCCCCTATTCGGCTATAAATCCATTTATTCCCTATATTGGCATAACCGTTCAAGTGCGATATTCAGAAAGTCATCTCTGGCCTCACACGAACAGAGCCACATTCCAGAATAGTTCTCTGCCACTTCCTTTGCAACCAATTAGTGCAATGACAGAGCAGAAGTCACTATCTGATATTCCTAGATTAACACTCCGAGTTCTTCAACAAGATAAAAACTCAGCAAACCTGGAAATCCCCGCTTGCTGTGTTTTGATTAGTAATGGAACTCTAATGAGCAACTGATAGCTATCACTTCCTAGTGACATCTTTAATTGACGTCTTATGTCCAGCAAACTTGCGTCAAACCAGGCACCTGTCAGGTATAAATATTACCAACGTTGCCTTAAGCAATAGCCTGTTGCTGCAGCCTGCTACCCTGTTGCTAGCTGTTGTATGCTGTACGCAGACTGCTGCTGCAGCCTGCTGCCCCGCTGCTGTTGGTGAAGCTACTGATACCATTATAGCTGCTAAAGCGCGAACGATGGTGTGGTGAGCTTAGGAGCTGAACAGCCGTCCCTCTGCGAAGAGCCCTGCAGATGCCAAGCTGCCCGCGGACGCTGTCCCCCCTCCTCCTCTCGACGCGCTGAACAGAGAAATCCAGCTCCAGCGCTTCTAGTCTGCCCTCGCGGGTGACTGGGATACCGAGTTCCCCCTGAAGGAAATACCAGACTTCCATCATTCTATTCAGAGGTATGGTGTTGACTAAACCCTTAGATGAGAATTCTTGAAGCAAACCTTGGCAAAACCAACTTAACTTAAAGCTACTTACTTACTCCCCTTCCACGTGTTAGGCTTAGGTCAGGCACACTGGGGTAGGCGTAGTTAGAAGCACCAGTTGAGTATTTTAGCCTAATGTATATATGACTGTATATATGTTTTATTACTTTTAAACCATTGTATGGCTAAGAAACCATATCAATGCTTTTACAGTATTATTTCGCAATACTTATCTTACTGTACGTACTTTTTATAATAACAAGTCTTGCAATTGTGGCAATACATTTCTCTTGTACGAGAAGAAAGACTGTTCAATAAATGTTAACCCTTTATTGACAAACGCCCGTCTCTCTATTCTCTACATCTGGTGAAAGTAAACTGCACTAACCTGACTGAGTGAAATACCTGTCTATTGTTTCACACGACCCTAGAGATTGACTCTTGATCTGAGGAGCAAAGTTGTCATGTTGCACGGTTGTTGGAAAGCTGAATCCCTTCTTGTCTGTGCCAGGGAAGCTGATCACTTCCTATGCAGAGAAGAAAGTTTCCAGTGACCTCTGAGCTAGTTGGTAACACACCCAATTAAGTTTAGCATAGTCAGTAGAGGCCTGGAAGATCCGCACTTCTACGTCGATACTACTGTTTATGTTATTCCAATGCGCAGGGCCTAGTGGGAAACTAGGAACTACACTACACCACAGGTTATAAGACTTTTTGAGTTTTTCCAGCAAGGCGTTGGGCTCAATTCTCGTCAAACCATCTGCCAGCATGAGACCAAGCAAGCAATGCTAAACCTTCGGCAATGCCAACTTAATTGTGCGATTTTGCAGCTGCTGCATTATCCACATGTTTATAGATTTGCCACATTTTCCACATAATGCAATTTGCATTTGGTTTGGTTAATTTCGTTTCTCAGTATGTGCTTCATTTTTCCAGTAGCTGCTTCGCAGCATCGAGGACACGAGGCTCCATTATCAGTCTGTCTTGACAGCGCTGCTGTCTGCAAAATGTACTGTTGCCAAGTCTCTAAAACATCCACAGAATGGCCTTTGTTTCCACCTAGAGAAGTATTACTCTCAGGCGTCATGCTATTGCTGCATCATTCCATCTGCCATGGCATGCTTCTATTGGAATGCATGAGGGACTATTACATTTCGGAAAAGTACACTCAATCGTTTCTCTGTCACACTCAAATCTATATACATATTCTATAAAGCACCCCTGTTTTGCTTCAGCTTCACCAACATTGGCACAACCTAATAGGCGGACTGTAATGTGATAGACAGCATTTCTGAATCCGTGAGACTGCACATGTTGGCAGATTAAAGCTGGTCCTATTGCCTTTGTCCACAATTGTTAATCTAATCTTGTTTTGCTGTTCAGTCGTCCACTCTTGGCCTCAGCGTGTGTTCGTGCCAGGTTTTTAGGAGGCCTGAACTTCTTCCTAGCATCTATTCCACCAACATCCCTGCACATGACTCTATCATTTCGATAAGCATGCGGACACACAATTTATGGCAGTTACTTGCTGACCGTTTTTTGGTAAAACAAGAACACATTCCCTCGTGCCTAGATTCTTTAGCTATTCCTGATAGTTTCGTCAGCTCCTCTTTCAGGATATATGAGCTGCCTCACTAAAATACCTACCCACAGTATCTTAGACTAAATATCTAACATATCAGACCTGGGTTGCTTGTAAGATTTCTCTGTACTGTGTATTAATTAGATTGTGCTCTATGGTTAAAAAAGCCCTTGATTTTAATGATTTTTTTTTACTGAGTATTCCTCCAAACTTGTCTGTAGGAGACAACATTGATACAGCTGTTCCTGCAGGATATAACATTCTATACATTGACCACTCTACAAGCACAGTTGGTGGTGTATCTGTGATTAGTAGGAAAGAACTTACAATGATTCTCTTCTTAATAGGCTCTCTCTCTCTCTTTCTCTCTCTCTAACAGAATATTTGGCACTAAGCCTCACCCTCTCACCCATGGTCACAGGTAAAGCTTTTTTAATTTACTAGCATCTAGAACCTATAGGTTCTTGTACTGATCATATCCTTGAATGCTTAATATCTTTGCTAATCCAGTCAGATAATATCCTAAACTGGGAGCATTTATGTTGGTATTGGAGTTTGTAGCGCACACAGATACTCCGAGGAGTGTCCCGGCGCAGACCTTAAAGATTTAGGGGAAACTGATTAAATGAAAGGGAACGTTTTCAGATTTTTATTTTAAAAGAGTGGGAACCTGGATGCTACAGAGAGCAAAAGGAAGCAAATTCCAAGCCAGAGCAGCCCTAAAAGTAAGGGAACTGCCGCCCATCTTTTGCAGGCGAAGGTGAGGTGCATGGGCTAGGAGTTGAGAGGCAGAGCGCAGTTGTCTAGCTGGAGTGTAGAACATAAAACGTTTCAGCAAATAGATTGGGCCAGAAGCATGCAAGGCATGATGCGCCATGACCCAGGCTTTAAACTTAACTCGGTCGCTACCGGCAACCAGTGGAGTATACGCAGATGGCCTCTTACACATCTTCTGATTGGGATATTAAAAAGAAGTCTGGCCGCCGCATTCTGGACTACCTGTAGTTTGTTAAGCAAGTAGCCCAGTAGGCCAACTTACAAGGTGTGGCCTTAAAGCTGGGCTAATATTCCTGAAGCCAAGGGAGCTCAGGTACTAGTAGAATCTTGTGCCGCCACATCTAGGATTTAATTGGGCACAACCCCTATACATTGTGGGGATCCAGACCTGCCAACTTGATAAAACAAGCATCTGCAATGCAATAGGCCTTACATTTACATGAATTTGAGCTATTGGCATTGTAAATGACTATGCCTTTTATTTATGAATAAAAGGCATTGCAAGACCTATTACATTCCAAATGCTTGTTTAAAAGTGTGTGTGTGGTGGGGGTTGCAAACAGAAGGTGGCAGAAGAAACACAGACGCGGAGCAAAACTGAGGGTGTAGGTGTGTGGAACCAAATATGATGGCGTGGTGGGGGAAGGAGCACGGAGGGCATAGGGGAGAAAACAATAGACAGATCAATGTGGTGGGCAGGGGGTGAAAAGCAAATGAACGAGTGTAACGTTAAGCTGGGGGTGAAACAACACCCTTTATATGTAATCTGAGTCAAGGAGCAAAGCGCAGCAAGCTGCCGCTTTGGAACTGGAGAACTGCTCAGTAATGCGCTCCAATACCTTTGGGTTGGGTTCGCGGTTGGGGTTGCGGGAGCGTGTGTTCAAAGAGACATTTGCACCCAAAGAGTTTCTTTCTTTTTTGGATCCATTTCGCATATGAACAAATTGAGAAAAGAGGGTAAGAGCCCCTTTGTTGAAGTCATGGTTTTTAGAAAGTGAGCAGAGGAGTAAACCTAAAACATAATCATGTTTAACATAGATGTTCGTTCAGAAAATAGACCCACCAGATATAGCCAAATTTACATCACGCACATTTGACCTTCCTTAAGGCATCACTGAGTTGCCCCCTTCTGTCTCAAATGGTCGCTGAAGAGCTGCCCGTTTGCCAGGAATTAAAAAGCCGATGGACCACCTGCGCATGAGAGACCCTCCTGCAGTAAGATAAACTCATTAAAGAAAATAGTGCTTATAGACTAAAGAAGACGTAACTTTAACAACTGAAGCCCAGTCCTCATGGGAGGTTGCAAATGAAAACAAGGCGGTACACAGGAGGGACTAATAATCCCAATAATGAATCAGAAGCCAGTATTTACAAAGGAAAATTACACAAGCCAATGACAAATATGGGTGGGGTTTCAAGTAAATACTACGATACAGCATGTCTCGCAGCGCAGAGCATGCACTGCCCAGGATCGAGCTAAAAAAACAGTGTGAATAGGGAGGGCGGGGCCTTGGAGGGGGTGGAACCTGGTTCAGAGAACTACCTATGAGTTTTTTTGACCCCATCCTGCCTCCAAGACTCCTCGTCCAAAAAAACAAAAAAACAGAAAACTTGCTGGGGTTGATGCCGATGTCCTAGGATTTTTTCAAACCCATTAATGGATGTTGTCATTTCAAAGCCTCAGAAAACGAGATGGAAATCCACTATTTACAGTGATTTTCATAACATTTTTACTGCCACCTTGTGCTATCAGCTCCTCACTGGGTGACTGTATGATTGGATCCTATATCCTGTGTCACACAGTTGCACCGTGTGAGTTGGCAGGTCTTGGGGTCATATGCAACCAGAATTTTCTGACCCCATATAATACTGCTTATGAGCTAGCGTGGTCAGACCACGAAGCAGTGTTTTTTTCCCTTAAATACAGTTTTAGCCCTGTTATGGGGAATAGTGCACAACTAGCTAAATTTGGTAAATGTTGATCAAACTTTTTCCAAGAAAGGATGCATCTGTTACTTGATTCCTCTATTCCCACCTTTTCTTTGATGTTAAATTAGCATCAAGAACCTTTAAGAGATGGATCACAGCGGGTCTAGATGCATCCATCCCCTTTTGAAAAATAGGATATCACATATACATCACTCTTCCATGCCCTGATATAAGATTGATCTATTGAATGTGAAAAGAATTGTAAAAGGTTGCAGCTTATTTAGAGAGCATCTTAATAATTTCAGGCTAAAACAGATCTGGTTACGGAAGTGTGTAAATACAAAAAACATTTTTGAATGTTTCACACCAACGGCTGCCTAAATTGTGAATTTTATTTTTAGGTAAATTTAAGGTTTGCAGTGGATTCTGAGTAAGAAAATGTTGGGAGATCTACAAAAGCTGCACCTCCCTGGATTCCCCCCCAGGTATCTAGTTTTCAGAAATGCCTGGGTTTGGTAGGTTTCTGTAGATGGCAGCTGAGACCAGGACCAAAAATGCAGGTGACCCCTTGCAAAACTAGGCCACTTTGTGACAGATAATTTCAATGCCTCCACAATATGTTTTTGGGCACTTCCCTGTTGTGGGCACTAGGCCCACCCACAAAATTGAGGTAGCATTTTTATCGCAAGATGTGGGAGAACGCTGTGTGGTAGGAATTTTGTGCCAGCCTGGTGATAACACGAATTTCCATACAGAAATGTGTGGAAAATGCGATTTTGCTAGACAAATTTGAGGTTTGTAGGGGACTCTAGGCGAGAAAACGCCGGGGGATCCTATGCAAGCCAAACCTTCCTGGACTCTGTTGCGGGCACTTGGCTTACCCACACAAGTGAGAGAGCATTTTTAACACAAGACCTGGTGGAATGCTGGTGGTAGTAAATTTGGGCCGGCCTGGTGATCCAATAATTTTACCATACAGAAATGTGAAGAAAATTAGATTTTTTATCAGGTTCCCTTAGCTGGCTTGTAACCCCGGGTCCAAAAACGCAGGTGTCCCCCTTGCAAACCTAGTACCATTTTTATCAGATGACTTGAGGGAATGCTAGGTGTAAGGAAGTTTGTAGCTCCCCTCAGATTCCCGAACTTTCCATCACAGAAATGTGAGGAAAATGTGTTATTAGCCCCATTTTCAAGTTTGCACGAGATCCTAGGTAACAGAACCTGGTGAGAGCCACACGAGTCACTCCATCCTTGATTCCCCCATGTGACTAGTTTTTAAAAATGTACAGGTTTTCTAGGTTTTCTGAGGTGGCGGCTGAGCTATGGCCCAAAATCCATAGCTAGGCACATTGCAAAATAAGGGTCAGATTTCAGTGGAAAAACTTGATTTGTCCACATTGCGTTTTGGGCCAGTTTGTGTCCAGGGCGCTAGGACTACCCACACGAGTGAGGTAGCATTTTAACCTGGAGACTCAAGGGAACACAGAATAGTAGAACAAGTGTTATTACCAATTGTGTTTCTCCGCATTTGCACCTTCCAAATGTTTGACAGTATGTAAGAAAGAAGTCGTTTTGAGAAATGCCCTCTAATTCACATGCTGATTTGACTACCCACAAATTCAGAGATGTGTAAATAAGCACTGCTTCTAAATTTCATATCTTGTGGCAATTTCGGAAATACATGGTTTTCCTTGATATCTATTTTTCACTATTTACATTTTACCAAATGAATTGCTGTATACTCGGTACACAATGAAAAAACATTGCACGGTTCAGCTCCGTGATTGGCTCTGGGAACTTCAGGTTCTTGGTGAACTTACAAGCCCTATTTATCCCCACAAATAATAGAGTCCAGCAGATATAACAGCATATTGCTTTAGAAAATCTGCCAAGGTTGGAAGACATTGCAGATGAAAACATAGACACAAATAGCTTTTTTTTCCAACTCAATTTTAATAATTGTTTTATTTCAACTATTACTTTTTATAGAAAAACCATGACAGATCTACACAAATGACCCTTTGCTGAATTCACAGAAATGTGTAGCTTTCATGGATCCACCACAGGTTTCATACCGGTTTCCACCCATAACTGGAAGGAGGTTGAAAGCCCAAAAAATAGGAAAAATTATCTATCTTCCAGTAAATTGCCAAAGCTGTGTTGAAAAATGTGTTTTTCTGATTCAATTCGCCTGTTCCTGAAAGCTGGGGAGATGGTGATTGTTGCACCACAAACCGTTCATTGATGCCATTTGCAGGACACAAAATCAGACACTTTCTTCTGCAGCCCTTTTTTCCCCTTTAGCCCCTAAAAAACAGAATTTAGATGTGTTTTGGTTCATTTCTCACTCCTCTCAAGGTAAATACACAAACCCTGGAAAACAGGGTGGACATTTGGCGGAATACCTCATGTGGACAAAAGGAATAGAGGCCTAAGCGCGACCTACCCACAAATAGCCAAAAACTAGCACAGGGAGGGAAAAGCCCTAGCAGTGAAGGGGTTAAACTATTGGTGGAGCCGCTGGTAACCTTGGTCTCTCCTTTAGCTTCTACTATGTAGACCACACCAGTTATTGCTGAGACTCAGCAAACCATCATTTAATTTCATTAGTCACTGGTAAATTGCCTGACTGCCATTTATGGTGGTATGGCACCCAATTTACCGAAGGGGAATGGGTACAAGCCTGATGTGCTGATCATAGAAGGAAATGGTCAGTGCCACGGCAATACATTTTGACCTACTCAGACGTGTCCTGTGCCAATATTTGTGCAGTAATTGAAACATCTTGTAGGCACCTAATACGGCAACCTCTCCTTTGAAGTAATCATTCAGAAGGTTTGTCCTTAAAAAAACAAGACTTTTACTCCCACTTTAATAAGGGAGAAGCATTCACCCTGTGCTATTTGACTTTTCGTTTACAGTGATTTGACATTTGCACAAAGTAATCAGGTCTTAGAATCCCTTCATTGGCTCCTAGTCACATAAGGGGTCCATTTTGAAGTCCCGAGTCTTAACTAATACAAATAAGGGATGGTTTCCCTTTAAGCTTCTAGTGGCAAACACTTCTGCCAGGCTTCTGCACTGCTTCTCACAGACCCTACTTCAGATTCTGCCCTTTAAGCTATGGCGATGTCGAGTAGAGCCTTCCCTGTATTGTTGTCTGGGCTCTTGAATTACTTAACATTGACTCTTCATCCCATGGATAATCAGGAACTCAAGACCCTTCCACTCTATTAACTTTTTTACCCCTGTCTTGTTGGTTGTTATTGTTATTGTTATATTAGATTCATATCGCGCCAAATCACCTACAGGTCTCTAGGCACTCGGAAATCAATGGAATTTACACAATAACTTCATGCAACACAAAGAGGCAGTGCAGCAGCCAACTTACATTGCACCCAGAACCTTTCCAAACAGCAATGTTTTTAAGGACTTTCTGAACCGCAGGAGATTCACTTCTCTGCGTAGCCCCTCAGGCAGCTTATTCCATAGCTGAGGGACCAACACTGAGAATGCTCTCCCTCCCTTGGTTACCAGTTTGTACCGAGGGCAGACCAGCAGCTGAGAATCAGAAGATCTGAGTGTTCTTTTTGGGCTATACACTTTCAGACGGTCTCTGATGTAAGCAGGTGCATGGCCATAAATTGCCTTATGGGCCGTGCATAGACTCTTAAACTCTACCCTCTCTTTTATGGGGAGCCAATGCAGGCTCTGTAGTAGGGGAGAGGCCTTGGTCCTTCTGGGGAGTCTAAAAATATGTCGCGCTGCGTCGTTCATCACGACCTGTAGTCTATTAGTCAGAGTTTTGGGAAGACCTAGATAAAGGGCATTCCCATAATCTATTCTTGAGATAATTGTTGCCGCTACAATTGAGCGCAGCATGGACTGAGAAAGAACGGGAGCTAGCTTGCGTAACTGCCTGATGATATTCGTGCAGCTCCCAACAACAGAGGAGATTTGGCTGCCCATTGACAAGTCACAGTCCAGCTTAATCCCCAAGCTCTTAACATTTGCGCTCGGCTTCGGAGTTGGCCCTAACTCCTGTGGCCAATAGAGATCGCTCCAAGGTGAGGTGGTAGATGGAATTACCAATACCTCGGTCTTGTCCGGGTTGATCTTCAGCAGATTTTCAGTCATCCACCCAAACATATACCTCAAGATATTCTGTGCTTGGGACTGCGCAGCTCCTGTGTTATCGATACTCAGCACAAGCTGAGTATTGTGGTTCTGAAATTCTGGACCCTGCTATAATATGGTACCGAGGCCCGACACTCGCGTCAGAAAATATCATCGTACCATGACGAATTTGGTATCGGCAGGCCGGTAATGAGTAGGACATTATCCCTATGCATTTGCGTCATGATTGAGCGATGCTAACCCCCTTAAATCATGGATTCTGTTCTGAGCCCTCGGACTCCATTTTGCTAACAGGCATCCATCTTGTGGCTTGCCCTCATATAGTCAATTGATTGAGGTCGAGCTTGATCTAAAAGGACACGTCCACCTTAGCTGACTTCCCCGTGACCTGGCCGAACAGACTCCATTGCCTCCAGCCAAACCTGCTTGGGCAGCTCCTCGCCCAGTGGCCGAGTAAGATAGCATCAATGCACAACATGCCATAAACCATTCACTACATACAGACCATGTTTTCTACAAACATACACCTGTCCATGTTTCTTGTTTATGGCCAGTTTTACGATGAGGAGGAGCCCGATTTTATTGGGGTTTCATCGATATCTGATGGGAGTTCTGGGCCTGGCTGGGTAATCCATCACAAACTGGACATCTAAAATATGGGTTGGCCGACATGACTGTGCTTTTTGCTCTATTATGGAAATATGTATATGACCGTATTGTAAACTGAAGAATTCTTGCCTGCAGCTGTTATTTCTGTATATAAGGAGAAGGCTGGTTCTGTAAAAACGAACAGTCTCCTGAGAACTTACGACCCGTGCTGTTGTAATTCTAGGACACTTGTTATTTGGTTGCAGCCAATAAAACTCGATCTCTGACTTCACCTAGAAGACTCTTGGTTTCTGTGGTCCGGAACAGGGAGAACTCAGAGGTCCTCGGGTGTTATCCCCTGGCACCACCGGGTTCCTAAAAACCCGGCACCTCAGCTGGCGCCCAACTCGGGGCGGTATCAAGCGGTATTGGTCCAAGCCAGATGTTCATGAGGAGCTTCGTGTGAAAATTCCAGAGGACGGCCAGCCACTTCAGCAACCCCTGTATGTCGACGTGGTTCCGAAGGTCTTTGCTGCGAGGTTCCCCGCGTCCCGACGGCTACGAAGGACTGCTGCCCTGACTATCGCCCTGTTTTGGACCCAGTGATCCTTGGTAGAGCGAAACGATAGACGAGTCTTCTGGTGACGTCATCGATCTTCAATACTTCAGTTAAGTATAAGTGGAGCGTCTCCCAGTCCTTAGTTTTGTTCTTAGTTTTTGGTATCCTTGAGGTACACCTTGTTTGGAACTTGCAAGCGCCAAAACCGAGGGATTCGTGTATTCACGAAAAATATCGTAATCGATAATCCCTTGAAGTTTAAAGCTAGACTAGTGAGCAAAGATGCCTGGTCTTAGCAGACTTGGAAACTTGTTTTGTCTTGGTTGTAGTAAGGACTCCCGATTAGAGGATTCGTGTCCGGTTCCTCCGATTGGAACTCCAACATATGGACTGTATATAAAGCACGGAGTAGGCCCTATCACATATAATGAGGTATGGATAAAGTACACCAGAAAAGATGGTGTTTTAAAATGGCCCCAATATGGTAGCTTTGACGCAGAAATTTTAGATAACCTCGAGGTCAAACTGTTTAAGAAGAAAGCCCGGCCGGCGATGTTTGACTCTTTTCGCTTATGGCGCAAAGAAGCCAAACAGAAAGAAATGAAACTAGCTAAGAAGAATAAAAGAGGTATGTCAATGGTGCAAGCTGCCATTGCGTACAGGGATAACGAGGAAGAGCAGGAAAGTGAACAAATGCTCAGAAGCAAGAAATTAGCAGTAGATAAATGCTACCCGATGTTGCCGCATGAAGGACAAGGTTCGAAGGGAACATCCGAAAAAGATCCATTAATGTCCCATTTATTGAATTCACCACCCCCATACACATCGAGTATTACTGGACCCCCGAAGCGTTTTGTTATACCGCGCCCCGGCGCACGAAATGCAGCTCTTGCACAAGCACCAGCTCCTCTTCAGCTGGTTCCTACTTCTCCGGAGCAGCCTTCTCAAGGGCTGCCGCCTTTGCTACATACTACCTCTACTGTTCCTACGACTTTGCCTACTGCTCCAACTGCTTATCCTGATACAACTTCTACCACTGCCTCGACTTCCTCTGCTATTGCCTCGACTTCCTCTTTTCATCAGCCTGTCTTCTCTGGCACATCTGCCTCTCCGCAAGCTTCTCCTTCTGTTCGACAGAGAGTGGCAAATTCTGTCACTGGTCTGTTCTCACCTTTCTTTGGGTTGCCTAAAACGACCCCTAAAACAGGACGTAGACAGTTGCGTAGTCAACTGCCTGATTATGAGGAAAGAGAAGTGCTGAATGAGTTAGCACGCAAATGGGTTACTGACACTGTTAGATTAGATGTTCAGTCTGTTATGGAAGTCTTCCGACAATGGGATGCACCCACTCAGAGATATGTATTCGAAGAGATGTGTGTCTATCTTTGCGAAGACTTGGAGACAAATGATCCCAAACGAAAAATGAAGGAATTATTCCGCACGCGTTTCAAGTTCTATGAAGGCATGATTGTAGGTGCCGACGTTGAAAAAGCAATAGATTTGTTGTTATCTTATAGGAGCAAGGGAAACGTCTCTAGATCACTATATGAGGATGACTTGTCAGGTAGGAAAAAGGCGCGACAGTACCCCATGAGAGAGGTTCCTCCAGTTTGGAGGGAAGGTGATGCGAATGCAAATCCACCCTTTCTACCACATTTCCAGCGTGTGTGGGTACATGTCCCCTGGAAAAGATCTGAAGTTTTAGCACTCAAGCAGACATTACTTGATCCTCGTAAAAATCCTGCAGGGTATTATAAGGAGTTATCTCAGACTGCCAGCTCATGTATAATGAATTTAGCGGATGTAGACATGTTGTTTGGGAATGTTGTTCCACAGCCCTTGTGGAGTAAGATTCGTCATACAGATCATGATCAAGAATTGGGTGACACATGGGCTAATATTACTGCTGCAGATGCTAGACAAGTTGGTGGTTTCAAACCTGAGCCTTTAGTAGTTGAACTCCCTGGTAGAATTGTCACGTACATAAAGACATTAATGCCTGAATTGCGTGTAAATTGGGATAAGTTGTCTGCGTGCAAGCAGAAGAAAGATGAGAATGTGTCTGACTTTTTCACGAGGTTTGAAGAGACTTTCGTCGATCACAGTGGTCAGGATATGGCTACCGAGGGTGGCCAAAGATTGTTTGTCGACAAATTCGTACATAATCTGCTTCCCGAACTATGTAATAAATTGAAAGATTCAGAGAGTGCTTGGGCTGTTTCCACGTCAGCACAGATTCTAGCCACAGCCCAGTACTACAAAAATAGGCGCAAGGATGAGCTAGATAAAGCAGACAAAAAGACTAAAGATTTAAAAACTAAAGTTCTTCTCCAGCAAGCCTATCCACCTCGCACTCCTAGTCATCCAAATTATCAGCAACCACAGCAGTATTCAAGGAACGCGCAAGGAAACGAGTTTTCTCATCAGCGTTTACCGTATGGTCCGAATCAATGTGCCTATTGCAAGGAAGAAGGCCATTTCAAAAACAATTGTCCAGCTCTGGCGCGACGTCTTAATGGTGTTTCCAGTGCAAGAGGTAGAGGTGTTCAACAGGCTCCTAGGGGTAGGGGCCGTGGAAATTTCCCCCAGAATACTACTTCTTTTCCGCCTCAGAATTCTATGAACAGTTTTGATCAACAGAATAACGCGTCTCCTAGATCAGCTCAGTACTATGCTGATGACTATTACGCAGAACACGAGAATGAGGGTAATAATTGCTAGGACAGCCATGGACAAAGAGAGGGAGTTGTTTCAGTTCCAGTAGATCAGAATGGACCTTATGTTGAGGTGATTACATCAGGAGTGTCAGAACCTTTTCTGCTGGATACTGGTGCTACAAAAAGTTCGATTATGCACTCAAAACTTCTTGGCGCACCTTTGTCTGGCGAAATGAATGTTTCAGTAGGTTTTTCTGGCGCCCCGGTTAGAAACCCGATCTCTAGTCCTATGCCCCTTTCTGTTGGCCCATGTGAATTAGAAGCACCCCTCATTCTTACAACAGGTTGTGGCGAAAATTTGTTAGGTTTGGATTTGTTAAAAAGATTATACGCAACTTTGTACTGTTCTCCTTCGGGAGTACAACTTACCCTTGGTAAGAAAGTGGTTTCCCCGATGTATCTGTCAAAGGAAAATATCCCAACAGAATTGTCATCTCTTCCAGATGTACTTTGGGCTACTGGTTCTAACGACGTGGGTCTTTTGGAGATAGCGCCATATGTCATTACATTGCGAGCCAATGTTAGGTTGCCACGTATTCCCCAATACAAGATCTCGAGCGAATGTGAAAAGGCGTTGTTAACGATCATTTACGATCTGATCGAGAAAGATGTCATTGAAGAGACAACAGGGAACATTTGTAACAGTCCTGTTTTGCCAGTCTTAAAGCGTACCGATCCTTCACAGCCCCCTGTGTACAGATTTGTGATTGATCTCAGAGAAGTGAATAAGATTGTTGTACCACAGTTTCCAGTTGTCCCTGACATTACTGCCCTATTGACTATGGTTCCAGCTTCAGCCACTTGGTTCTCGGTGATTGACCTGAAGAACGCCTTCTTCAGCATCCCGGTTGCTGAGGAGAGCAGAGATATTTTTGGCTTCAATTTAGGAGGACGAAGCTTCCGCTTCAAACGCGCTCCTCAGGGCTATTGTGAAAGTCCATCGATATTCAGTTAAGCTCTGAAAACACAACTTGACACGATTGTTCTACCTGATGGTGTGACTCTGATTCAGTATGTAGATGATCTACTGATCGCTGCAGATACTGAAGAGATTTGCAAGCAAGCCACATTGTTGTTGTTGCGTCATTTATATGACATGAAGCACAAAGTCTCTCTTTCAAAACTTCAATTTTGTCGACAAGAAGTGACCTACTTAGGTCACATCTTATCGAAGGAGGGAAGGAGACTGACCCCAGAAAGAATACAGGTAATTGCAAGATTGAGTGTCCCAAGGACACAAAGAGAAGTGCGTGCTTTCTTGGGCATTACATCGTACTGTAGACAATGGATACCGAATTTCTCTCTAATGGCTAAACCTTTGCTGGCACTAATCTGTAAAGACACACCCGGTCCTATGCCTTGGTCTGAAGATTGTCAGACAAGCTTCCACGAGTTGCGTGATGCATTGTGTTCGGCTCCTGTGTTGGGCAACCCCGACTACAGTAAGCCTTTTACATTATATGTCCATGAGAAGGAAGGTTGCGCATTATCAGTCCTGACACAATACTTTGGGGACAAACAGCGCCCATGCGCATATTTCTCAGCGACTCTAGATCCTGTAGCTAAGGCATTAACAAGTTGCTTGAGGGCCACTGCTGCAGCAGCTGTCTGTATTCGACAGTCTGCTGGGTTAGTCATGAATAATACTCTGATCGTTATGGTCCCACATGCAGTAGACATTCTACTAAACAGAACGAAGACACAGCACTTAACTAGTGCTTGACTGTCCAGTTATGAGCTGACACTATTAGCGAGTCACATACACATAAAGAGGTGTGATACACTCAACCCTGCTACGTTATTGCCTATTCCGGCAGAGACAGATGAGGTTGAAAGACATGATTGCTGCTTTAGGACAGAAGAAGAGACAAAAGGGAGAGTAGACTTACAGGACACCCCCCCCCCCTTCCTGAATGCAAAGATAATTTATGGGTTGATGGTTCATGCTTCAAGTTGCCAAATGGTGATACGACTGCAGCATATGCTGTAACAACATTGCACACGATTGTAGAGGCCGCGCGCATCCCCCACAATTCCGCGCAAGTAGCCGAGTTAGTTGCACTTACGAGAGCGTGTGTGTTGGCAAAAGGAAAGCGAGTGAATATGTATACTGATAGCCAATACGCCTTTGGCGTGGGCCATAGTTTTGGAAGATTGTGGCGTGAACGTGGGTTCCTGACGTCACATGGTGCAAGAATCCAACATGGTCAGCTAGTTAACGAGCTTCTCGAGTCACTGACCTTGCCACTACAAGTCGCGATCGTAAAATGCAGTGCACACAGAAAGATTCAAGATGACGTTGGTCGTGGGAATGCATTTGCAGATGAAGTTGCGAAAGAGACTGCAAGGAACACCATGAGTCGAACGTATGTTGTAGGTCCTGCAAGATGGATTGCCGATGTGGGTATGTGTGAGGACACTATTGAAAGTGTGAAATCTATCCAATCTGATGCCACGGAAAAAGAGGTGAATGAATGGAGAGAAAGCAAGGGTAGATTGGATGCGAATGGCTGTTGGGTCGAATTGTCAGAGTATCAACGATGGCTGTTACCCGATGCATATGTGCTTGCAGTGGTGACAATGGCCCATGGAATGGCCCACATTAGTTCGAAAGGAATCTGCAAATTGTTGGCCCCAGTACGGCAGAATAATGGTATCCCAAAATGCTCAGAGAATTTGGTCAGGAACTGTATGGTGTGTTTGAAGTACAATCCCGGTAGGGGAACCCCAACTCCAGCTGGTCATTTTGCGCCTCCAACGTACCCGTTCGAGGTTTTGCAGCTCGATTTCATCCACATGGAGAGGTGCAACAATCTGAAATACGTGCTTGTCGTTGTCTGCTTCTTCTCCAGGTGGGTGGAAGTGTACCCCCTTAACACCTTGGCTGCTAAGGCTTTTCCCGTCCTGCGCTGAAAATCCTAAAATCCTATTCTTCATGACAAGGTCAACTCGTCATAAGCACAGCTCCAGTATACTGCATGATGAGTTGACCTTGTCATGAGCATGGAAGAGGTTAAGGACAACACTGCCCTGTCCACTGCCAAAGCCATGGTCAAGGAATTCTTCCCTAGGTATAGTATGCCTAGAATTGTCTGGAGTGATAATGGAAGTGAATTCGTGGGACGAGTGACGAAGAGAGTGTGCGAATGTCTAGGGATACACCAGAAGTTTCACGCTGCAAATCACCCCCAATCAGCGGGTTTAGTAGAATGTTACAACGGCACCCTAAAACTCAAACTAGCCAAGATCCAAGCAAGCACAGGTCTCAAATGGCCTGACGCCCTGCCTTTAGCACTCCTGTCCACCAGAATGACTGTCCATTCCAGACTAGGACTTAGCCCTCATGAGATTGTGTTTGGCCGCCCAGCCAATATCTGGGGTGTGCCAAGGCCCAAGAGACTAAGCGAAATAGAGCACCCTGTACTGCTTGACTATTTGCACGAATTGACAACTAAATTGCATGTTTTACACCAACAGGTCCACAGCTCCTCTCCACCGGTGTCTGACGATCCAGGCCATGCCATTGAACCTGGCTCCTGGGTTCTAGTTCGGAACTTCAGGCGAACCAAGAACGAGGAGCCTCGCTGGACCGGACCTTTCCAGGTCTTGCTATCTACCCGCTCTGCAGTACGTGTCCAAGGGAAGAAGAACTGGATCCACGGGATCCATTGTAAACGGATCCCTCTGCCCCTTCCATATGACCGATGGGTCCAGGAGGGAATTGCTGACTCTGAGACCGAGTCCGTACCACGCTTTGCACTCTTCAGCGATGCACGATTGAAAGGAACTGGTACCGAAAAGGAGAGCGATCGTATTCTGCAAGGATTCGTGCCACCGTCAATGCAGATGGACACTACAAAACCCGAAACATTGTTTGAAGACCACATCGCACCGGGGAAACAACGGTATAATCTAAGGTCAAGAAACACGAACTAATAAAAAGCAAGCCTATAAGGTTTCCACCCCAAGAACTATTTTTGATTTTACAGCTCTCTCGCCCAGGGAACTTGCTCATTTTTGATTTTCGAACCGCCATCCGGTTCTGCTGCTAGGGTCGCGGTTGATAGTCTGGGGAGTGCAGCTGGAGACGCCTAGGTCAACGGTTCTGGTCGGTCTGAGGGAATTGCCCCGGACTGAACAGAAAGCACTCCTTGGCAGAATCAATCTCCCACCGCGGGCAGCAACTAGAGGATGGAGTTTCCAAGGGTAGAGAGACCTGCTAGATCCACGAACTTTAAAAGGAAAATATGCACTGTGATGGCCAGAAAAAGATTCTTGATAATATGTATTTTAATGTTGTGTAGCATAATGATGTTCTTGGTTGGCTATACTTTATTCACATTTCAAGTTACCTTCGTAAATAACACTCAGCCCACACCTCCTCCTACCATTCCTCCACACTCCTTTCACCCCCTACTTGAACACGAGTCTGCCAGAAGACTAGAATTTGTAAATAACTCATTCATCCAGCTCCTACACCAGCACCAGTCTATAATGAACACATCGAACTGTTGGATATGTGGACTTATGCCGCACACAACAGACAAGGGTATCCCTTACTTCGTCCTGCCATTCAGTTACTATGGTTCTCTGTGGGCTTTCCAGACGATGTTCCTGTTCGCCATAGAACCATATCCACCACGTCCCACAGGGAGCAATTCCAGCAACAAGGCACTAGTGGCAGGAATAAGGAATATGAGCAGGGATATCGACACATACTGAACGATTCCCAAAGATGAGTTCACCCCGTACAGTAGATGGAACATCACTCAGTATGGGATTGCCCTGAGTAAGAGCCAGAAAACCAAGAAATCCTCCCCGGTTTGGATAGTTCCCCACAGAGGTCGCCTATGTCTGCAAGGTATTGGCAGGGATCCCAAAGCACAGTTGGGGAAGAGCGTATGCACGGAAACGTATGTGTTTGCCTCCCAAACTTCCCCTCCATTCTTAGCGGCTAAGGGTACATACTTCGTCTGCCATGACAAAGCATACACATGGTTGCCCCCTGACTTCTCGGGCACATGCTTTATCTCGTTTCTGCTGCCACCCACCTACACGGCCGGGGCAGATTACCATCAGACAAGGACAGTTAGGGGTGTCGTGAGTCAAGACGACACTGCGGGTCAAGAGTTTGGAGACTTCGCAAAGGGTTTTCTGCCGTTTTGGGGGCCTATGGTGAACAGCAGGAACATCCGCCAGTTAACGAGGGTAGTCGAATCTGCCGTGACCGAAACGGCCGGTGCCCTTAGTAATTTGACAGCTGAGCTTCAGTCGGACAGACTTATGACTCTTCAGAACAGGGTCGCCCTAGATGTCATACTTGCAGACCGTGGTGGTGTATGTAGGGTGATCCAATCCAGTTGCTGCATTTTCATCCCTGATAATGCTCCGACAGTGTACCAGGCCATCTCCAAACTGCACAAAATATCTGATTCCCTTCACGTGGAGAAAGGGGATTGGTCCCTGCTAGGGTGGTTCTGGGAACTGATCTCTGCCTGGGGATGGAAAACTCTGATCTTCATTGGGATGATCTTAGCCATTCTGTTTATGTTCTGCCTGTTTGTGCAGTGCGCTCCTGCAATATGTGGCCTCTGCACTACTTCATGTGTAAGGAAGCCTGTGTCAAGGGACGAATTGAGCAACAGAATGATGCTACAGCAGCATCTCCGTGAATTTATTAATACAGATTTGGACTCAGATTAGCATGAGTTATTGCCTAATATGAGGGCAAAAGGAGGGTCTGTGGTTCTGAAATTCTGGACCCTGCTATAATATGGTACCGAGGCCCGACACTCGCGTCAGAAAATATCATCGTACCATGACGAATTTGGTATCGGCAGGCCGGTAATGATTAGGACATTATCCCTATGCATTTGCGTCGTGATTGAGCGATGCTAACCCCCTTAAATCATGGATTCCGTTCTGAACCCTCGGACTCCATTTTGCGAACAGGCATCCGTCTTGTGGCTTGCCCTCATGCTTGGGCAGCTCCTCGCCCAGTGGCCGAGTAAGATAGCATCAATGCACAACATGCCATAAACCATTCACTACATACAGACCATGTCTTCTACAAACATACACCTGTCCATGTTTCTTGTTTATGGCCAGTTTTACAATGAGGAGGTGCCCGATTTTATTGGGGTTTCATCGATATCTGATGGGAGTTCTGGGCCTGGCTGGGTAATCCATCACAAACTGGACATCTAAAATATGGGTTGGCCGACATGACTGTGCTTTTTGCTCTATTATGGAAATATGTATATGACCGTATTGTAAACTGAAGAATTCTTGCCTGCAGCTGTTATTTCTGTATATAAGGAGAAGGCTGGTTCTGTAAAAACGAACAGTCTCCTGAGAACTTACGACCCGTGCAGTTGTAATTCTAGGATGCTTGTTACTTGGTTGCAGCCAATAAAACTCGATCTCTGACTTCACCTAGAAGACTCTTGGTTTCTGTGGTCCGGAACAGGGAGAACTCAGAGGTCATCGGGTGTTATCCCCTGGCACCACCGGGTTCCTAAAAACCCGGCACCTCAGTATCATCAGCGTAGTTAAAAACTCTGCAGCCCGTGTTGACCAGGGATGCAATCAGAGGTTGTAGGTAGAGATTGAACAGTAGTGGGGACAATGCGGAGCCCTGTGGCACCCCACACTCTAAAGTCCCCACATCTGATATCAAATCCCCCAGTTGTATCCTCTGTGTCCTTCCCAAAAGAAAGGATTGCAGCCAAATAAAAGCCAAGCCTTTGACCCCAAATTCGTCCAGTCTTTCCAGGAGCAGGGCATGGCTGACAGTATCGAACGCCGCTGACAGATCTAAAAGAATCAGGGCGCTTGATTTCTTAGTGTCAGCCATGCCTCTTAATTCACCCAGCACCGAGAGCATCACCAACTCGGTGCTGTGATGTGCTCGAAACCCTGCCTGTCGCTCATGGAGTAGACAATGAGACTCCAAGTGAAGGGATAGGGACTTCAGGACATGCTGTTCTAGAATCTTAGAAAGAAAGGGCAGCTGGGAGATTGGTCTATAGTTCTTCAAGACCGCAGGGTCCGCACCGGGTTTCTTCAACAGGGGCCTAACTCACGCTTCCTTAAATTCAACAGGTAGGTACCCCGTTTCAAGTGATCTGTTAAGGAGAGAGATAATACGCTCCTCCAAAATGGGGCGTGCCACGCGAAATACACTAGGGGGGCACGGGTCCGGAGGGGAGCCAGATTTAGTTCTACCCATCAATTGCTCCAAACTCAGCGCATCTATCTCTGGGAACTCCACAATGGTACAATCAGTGGGATTATAGGGGTCAGGGTGTAGGGCAAGTCCATTCATCGTATTACTTTTTATTTCCGAGATGATGTTCTCCACTTTCTCTAGGAAGTATCCCTGAAAGGTGTTACAATTTATGGTAATTTCTGAGCTTTCCGGTTTCTTGCTCAGCTCAGATAAGGTTTTAAAGGTCTCTTTCTGGATATTCCCAGCCTTATTTAAGCGAGACTCATAATGCTCCGCCTTTGCTTGCAGTATATGTTTTTTATACATATGAAGGGAAACTTTATACTGATCCCTAGCTATGTCGTGTTTAGTTTTCCTCCAGGATCTCTCCGAAGCCCGGAGCTTCCTTTTATGTTCCCTCAGGAGCGGGGTGAACCATGGAGCTCCTTTGCCTGGTCCTTTAATGAGCTGTGTCCTTTCAGGTGCTATCTGATCGATGGCTTGACACAAGCTCCACGTTAAATCTGTGTATTCCAGGTCCAAGTTGCTTCCAGCACCAAAAGGTCGGGCCACTTTCGGAAATGTCTCAGTCAGGGTTTTTAAATCAACCTCATTCTATTTACGGGTTTTCCTAACTCCCCGAGACAAGTGGCTTAAATGGCCATCAATATGGACTTCACAGTTCACTAAATAATGGTCAGACCATATACATGGTAGAACGTCTCTGAGGATCACGTTTGGATCCGAGGTCCATACAAGATCAAGGGTATGACCCTTGATGTGTGTGGGTACTTCCACGAGTTGTTTGAAGCTCAAAAAGGACATTATGGTATCCAATTGGCGTGTAGCCAAATCCTTATGAGGATTTTCCCAATGTAGATTAAGTCTCCAACTACCACGATTTTTTTATATCTCGTGCAGAGGTCAGACATAATGGGAGCAAATAGATCATTGAATAGTGGGGTAGAATTAGGTGGACGATAGACCGACAAGACTACCAGGCAAGAATTATTCAAGGTAATCTTTACCCCTAGCAGGTCAGCTAGGTCCACTGTTTCTGACAATATTCTTCCTACTGACAGATTCTTTTTAATTAGGATCGCTACCCCCGTGCACTTCCTGCACTGTTGTGCCATATCGCATCATAGTTATTTGGGAGAGCCGCAATTATGTCTGGCATGGAGTTATCACCCATCCAGGTCTCTGTGAGAGTCAGAACATCAATGTCATTATCCTGAAGCAGAGTATAAATCTCCATATGATGTTTATGGAGCGATCTAGTATTTAGACTGGCTAGCTTTAAAAGAGAGGGCTGGGCTCTAGGCTTGCTATTGTAGGGTCGTTTGATGGCATACTTATTCAGCTTTGCCAGAACTGCGGGGTCTGATAGCAGCTCACCGTTATCTAGTTGGAACAGCTCCTCCGACTAGTAAACTAGCCGATGGCCAGAAGTCCAAGCCCCGGGGCCCGTCCGTGCCCGGACGGGCGCAGACAGGCTGGACTTTGGCAAGACTTCGGCGATGCTCAGGCGAGCCCGCAGCGCGTGACCGCTGCGCGTCAGCATGACCGGTTTAAGTACCGGTCTAGCGTCCTTGTGATGACTAGACCGTGCAAAGCTTCTGGGCCTTCACCCCCCACCCAAGATGTCCGCCGCAGTGCTGCTCGAGGGAGAAAAGGACCCGCACCAAACGCGGTGTATTTCAAGTTTTATAGTGCAAGTGAGTGGCCGATTTAAAAACACGGTAGAAGGTAGAAATTAGCACCAAGCAAAATGACAAAACGGGAATTTAAAAAGATGCTTGCAATAGCTCCTGCAATATCGCCCCTATGAGCGCGCTACGCTCTGCGCTGCTCCTTATAGTTGCAGAGTAGTTTCCAGTGGCAGGCCGCCTAGTTTACCCGGTTTAAGTACCGGTCTAGCGTCCTTGTGACGACTAGACCGTGCAAAGCTTTTGGGCCTTCACCCCCAACCCAAGATGTCCGCCGCAGTGTTGCTCGAGGGAGAAAATGACCCGCACCAAACGCAGTGTATTTCAAGTTTTATAGTGCAAGTGAGTGGCCGATTTAAAAACAGGGTAGAAGGTAGAAATTAGCACCAAGCAAAATGACAAAACGGGAATTCAAAAAGATGCTTGCAATAGCTCCTGCAATATCGCCCCTATGAGCGTGCTACGCTCTGCGCTGCTCCTTATAGTTGCAGAGTAGTTTCCATTGGCAGGCCGCCTAGTTTACCGGGTTTAAGTACCGGTCTAGCGTCCTTGTGACGACTAGACCGTGCAAAGCTTCTGGGCCTTCACCCCCCACCCAAGATGTCCGCCGCAGTGCTGCTCGAGGGAGAAAAGGACCCGCACCAAACGCGGTGTATTTTAAGTTTTATAGTGCAAGTGAGTGGCCGATTTAAAAATAGGGTAGAAGGTAGAAATTAGCACAAAGCAAAATGACAAAACGGGAATTTAAAAAGATGCTTGCAATAGCTCCTGCAATATCGCCCCTATGAGCGCGCTACGCTCTGCGCTGCTCCTTATAGTTGCAGAGTAGTGTTGGTGGCTTTGTTGTTCTTTTTTGTGTTTCAATTTGCCAAGTGCCTTGGGCTGTTTCCTAGCACAAACTATCCCTTTTGTTGCTGTGTGCCCAAGAGGAATGACCCGAGACTTATTAGTTTACGTGCTGTCCCTAGTTAGACAATGTCAACGTGCTCTACATTGGTCATCCCAGACACTTAATCAATAGCCTATAATCAATCCTGAAGCAGGAGGCAGACATGCTTAACATCCTAAACACATTACTTCTGCTCTTAAGGGAATACACTGGCTAACTATCTCAAAAACTATCTCTTTCTAATCCCTCAGAATCCCTCAGTGGGTGATCCATAGTACAGAAAAGCCCTCTGCATCACTCAGTGGGTGATCGATGCATAGTACCGGACCAAACTCTGTACTATCCAAACCCAGGCCCTTATAGTCAAAGAAAGAACCTCGTGTCCAAAATGTTCGAAATAGCGATTTCCATAATATCGAAGTTAGTAATATCGACAGTCATAATATAGTTGTTAAAAATATCAATTTTTTTAACAGTGTTTTAAGTGTTAGTATATGTGTTAGAAGTATGTATTATTTTTGTAATGTATGTTTGAATTTTTTAAAGTAAAGAATTTTATGTTATTTAATTTTTGCGTAATTAAATTCCATAGCGGGTTCTGGGTTTTTAGGGTAATAGGGTGGGAAGTAATGTAATTATAGTAAATACTTTTTTTTTTAGGAATTATTAATTATTTGTAATTTAATTTTGTGTTTTCATTCAGTAGCGGGTTCTGGGTTTATGGGGGATTAGGGTGGAAAGTAATTTAATTGTTATTAAGTAATTATGTATTTTTATTTATTGGTATTGATAATTAATTTATTGTAAATTAATTATTAATTGGTAAATAATATTGTTTATTAATTGGTAATCATTTTTATTAATTGGTAATTAATGATTATTAATTGATTATTTGATAATTATTTTAATTATATTTTTTTACTATCTGTAGCCGGTTGTGGGTTTATAGGGGAATAGGATAAGAAGTAATTTAATTTTAATTAATTAATTATTGAAAATATTTGTGTGTATTGATAATTATTATTATTATTATTATTAATGAGTTTTATATCGCGCCTGGTTACCCTTGGGCATCCCCGCGCTCTTCCAGATAGACGCACCATAGCAAGAGACAAAAGAGTTAGGCAGGGAACAAATGGGTCTTTAAAAGTTTGCGAAATCGTAAGGTACTCGACTCAAAGCGCAGGTATAACGGAAGGGAGTTCCACAATGTTGCCACATTTATGGAAAATCTTCTGCCGCCAGTCCTGGCCTTCCTTACTCTCGCAACTTGCAACAGATGTAGGTGATCTGAGCGCAAGGCACGGGGGGCCTTGTAGGATTGGACCATCTCCCGTAGGATAGGTGGCCCTTTCCCCTGCAAGATTTTGTGGGCCATACAGAGTGCTTTAAAATTCACCCTCTCTCTAACGGGGAGCCAATGAAGCGCCTTGAGCGCAGGGCAAGCTGATTGGCGTCTGGGAAGGTCCGTTAAGAGCCTAGCAGCGGCATTTTGTACTTGCTGCAGTTTATTTAGGGTTGTTTCTGGAACCCCCAGAAACAGCGCTTTGCTGAAATCCAGCCGGGAGATAATGAGTCCCTGGATTAGTAGCCTCCTAGAGGCCATCGGGAGTAGAGGTAAGATCTTCCGGGCAGACCGGAGCAGACCGAAACACACGCCTGCGGTCTTTTTAGTGTGTGTCTTAAAAGAAAGGTCCTGCTCCAGCCACACCCCCAAGCTCTTAATCTCCTGTTTGGGGGTGGGTGCCGCTCCCAGACAGCTGGGCCAGCTGCTCGGGGATAGGGAGGGAGGGGAGTTCCCCAGCATCATCAGTTCAGTTTTTGAACCGTTAAGTTTAAGTGCTGAGCTGCACATCCAGGTAAAGATCTTGGATAAACATGTGTGCAGCCGGTTGGGTTGGTATGCCGACTGGGGGAGCCCTACCACCAACTGGGTATCATCAGCATAGCTGATGATCTTGATACCCAGTGGTAGCACCACACTCTCCAGTGGGGCCATGTAAATGTTAAACAGTGTGGGGCTCAACGATGAGCCCTGTGGCACACCGCACTGGAGAGGAACAGATGTTGACTTCTCATGGCCTTCCCAAACCTCAAACGTCCGGTCTTTCAAAAAGAACGCGAACCATTTCAGGGCCATCCCGGAGACCCCCACCCCTGACAGCCGTTGGAGTAACACCTGGTGGTCTACGGTGTCAAATGCCGCACTGAGGTCCAGGAGGATCACTGCCACCGATCCCCCTGAATCCAAAATGCTCCTGGCATTCTCCACGACTGCCAGCAGGGCCGTATCCGTCCCCTGACCGGGTCGGAAACCTGTTTGGGAATCACCCAAAAGGGAATTAGATTCCAAAAAACCCGAAAGGCACCTATTCACAAGTTTCTCTGCAACCTTGCTAAGGCCAGGGAGCAGAGAAATGGGCCTAAAATTAGCAAGGTCGGCGGGGTCCAGGCTAGGCTTCTTCAAAAGGGCCATGACAACCGCTCCCTTCCAACTAGGGGGCACCACACCTTGGGAAAAAGAAAGGTTTATAAGGTCCGTCACTTGGCCGCCGATGGCGACCTGCTTCAGATATTTCATATGTACAGGGTCTTTCGGAGACCCACTCTTCACGGTCGCCAGGACGCCGAGAGCTTCCTCCACAGTGACTTGACCGAAGGAGTCCAACTTCACTGACCGCACCCCGGGCTGAGACCCTGGGTTGCCACCAGAGGGTGTCTCCTGAGCTAGCCGAGAAAGAGATGCCAAGATGTTTTCTACTTTGGTTTTGAAGAAGGAGGCAAGTTTTGAACATTTCTCACGTGGGTTATCGTGAATGACCGGAGGTTCAGGAGTATTCAGGAGTTCTTTGATGACCCTGAAAGATTCTTTCGAGGAGTTGGAAGAGAGACCTATTCTCTCCTTGAAAAACTCAGCTTTCGCTACCCTGATGGCGGATTTATAGGTACCAAGAACCGCACGATATTCTGTCCGGCTCTTTTCGCTCCAGTCCTTCCTAATTAGTTTACTGTTATTACTTATTAATTTTTTATATTTGAAATTAATTGGTTGTTAATTAATTAATAATATGTAATTAATTTTTAATACATAATATTTATTGGTATTTATAATCAATTAATTATTACATATTTTTTAATTGGTAATTAATTTTAATTACTTTTTTATTGGTATTGATAATGAATTTATTTTTATTTAAATATTACATTATAATTTTCCCTACAGTTGCACTCTCTGGAGTGGGAATCGTAATTTTTACCCCTACGCTATCCAACGCTTTCCCTACTGTTGCACTTTCTGAAGTGGGAATAGTAATTTTTATTTTACCTTCCCGCTATCCAACGCTTTCCCTACTGTTGCACTCACTGGAGTGGGAATAGTAATTTTTACCCTCCCGCTTTCCAATGCTTTCCCTACTGTTGCACTCTCTGGAGTGGGAATAGTAATTTTTACCCCTACGCTATCCAACGTTTTCCCTACTGTTGCACTCACTTGAGTGGGAAAAGTAATTTTTACCCCTACGCTATCCAACGCTTTCCCTACTGTTGCACTTACTGGAGTGGGAATAGTAATTTTTACCCTTCCGCTATCCAACGCTTTCCCTACTGTTGCACTCTCTGGAGTGGGAATATTAAATTTTACCCTCCTGCTATCCTATGCTAAAAATATTTAATATTTTATATTAATGTTACGTTAATATATATATATATGTATTAAAATATAAAAACGTATAAATATATTTTTAACTATTTATTAATTTTAAGGTTATTTTAGTATTTTTAAGTATGTTTTAGTTAATTATATTTATTATTTCATTAATTTTAAATTACTTTTAAGACATTTTAAAAATTCGATATTTTGACTAAATAAGGGCCTCATTAGGAAGGCGGACGGACCTGCGTCCGTCCGCCACCCCAGAGTAGGAGGGACCGTCCGCAGGGGCAGCGGCGGTCCCTCCGTGCAGATTAGGATGTGACCACCACCCTGGCGGTCACATCCTGTATATTTAACATTGCGGCGGGTGCTGCTTGAAGCAGCACACGCCGCAATGTTTAATAAAGCATGTTTTCCTTTGCGTGCCCCCAAGGAAAAGTCTGTATGCCTTTCCACAGCGGAAATGCCGCCGTGGAAAGGCGTAGGACGGACGCCATCCTAATAATTCTGGCGGTGTCTGATAGACACCGCCAGCCATGTTAGAGCTTTTCCGCCGCGGTCGGAAGGCGACCGCGGCGGAAAAGTGGCGGACGGAGAAAAGATCACCCATCCATCCTAATCTGACGGGGGGTCTTTTTTCTGTCCGCAGCGGTTAATCCGCATCCTCCGGGCCGGCGGTGGCTTCCGCCGGCCCAGAGGATGCGGATTAACCGCAACCCTAATGAGGCCCTATAGTTTTTTACAACGATATTTCGGATTCGATATTTTTGTACTTACCTGTTTGTAGATAGGAATTCAATATTTTGGTATTCTATATTTTTGCCTCGATATTTTGGCAGGTCGATATTTTGCTCCTGGATATTCTGTTAGTGATCCAAATTAAACAGCTACTTTGTTGCCAATCCAGGAAATGCTATGGGACAACGTTAGGATTAGAAAAGCCTTAATAAAATGTTCCAATAAGAAAGTCACGCACATTGTTTTTTTAGTCATTTTACATTGCGATGCTATTGTGCTTTGTCACTTTACCCTTCCTCAAGTTACGTTCCCAAGTGGCAACTGTAATATGCAAAGCTACCGCATGTATCATGAGCCTGTTGAGGGAGCAGGCTGTGCAGCTTATTGATTTTTCATAGTGAGGGAATAATTTTACTCCATATTGAATTATTATGTAAATATACATGCTTTAAAAGAGTATATAATAGTTGCAAGTACTTACCATCCTTTTACTAAAATCCTGGCAGGGACTAGTGAGGGCACTTCCTTTTAATGGAATCATTCCTTTTGGGCTGTTGTCACTTTTCTTGTTGTAGAACTCCAGCCCATCTTCAAGCAAAACAACCCACATTGGTTTCCATTTGTTAAAAATGCTACCCTGCAAGACAAGCAATGGAAAACAATCTGCATGAGTGATGCACACCATATATTCACCCCACTAATATCCAGTGGTGGGAATTGACAACATGGCCCACCCCAGCACGATGTTTTAGTTAACATAACGGTGGTAATTCTTGACAACTTGTGGGCATCCATGATATACTGCTCGTTGCCCGCCCTGGTAATGTGGTGACCCTAACAAAATGGCGGTAATGCCCAGCACATTGTGGACATCCGCGTGCCCTGGTCTAAAGAGGAGTGGCATGTCCATTTTTTCCTAAGGCAAAGGAGGTTTGTTCCTGATGAGAACAGTTCAAACAACAAGTATTTGTTCATCTAATGACAGTGGGATAGTTTGACCTCAGTTAGTAATTTTGTCTCTGTTGTCTCACTTAGTGATGTACATTTCTGCATACCTGAAAACCTTGTTCGCATTTCTGTTGATGAAGTTTGATTTAACATTTGATTCTATAGGTCTGCTAATGAGTAGCACCTGGTCATTAGTCCCTTGAGGCAAAGCTGCTTTCTTTCGCCAAGTGATGTACATGGGTGACGCAGGCTGAGATGTTGCTGTGGTCTACCAGTTCACCATCAGTCAGAACCTGATTTGGTTGTGATCTCAGAATGCAATGCTCTTACATCTATTAAAACTGAGTGATTGAAACATCGATTTTAATTGAGGCAAGTCAAAGTCGAGAGTGGAGGTCCTATTTGACTCTACTGTCACTATGGGGTTTCCACAGAGCTTAAAGGCCCTACTCATTAGTTTGGGTGGAATGTATGATATTACAATGCATACATTTACAACGCATGTCTTTACAATGCAGTTTTTCCATCACAACATCCTTTACAACGCACTCCATTACATCGCATGACACTGCATTGCATTTTTCGAAACAACCTTTAGAACGCATTCCATTATATCGCATTATACCTTTACAACGCATACCTTTACAATGCACACCATCACAATGCATTTAAGGTAAGTATTGGATAGTATAGGGGTAAAAATTACTATTCTAACTCCAGGGGGTGCAACAGTAGGGTGAGTGTTGAATAGTGTAGGGGTGAAAATTACTATTCTAACTCCCGGGGGTGCAACAGTAGGGTATGTTTTGGATAGTGTAGGGGTACTATGCATTGTAATGGTTTGCGTTGTAATGCCTGCGTTTTAGTGACATGCATTGTAAAGGATGTTGCGATGTAATGACTGCGTTGTAAGTGTAGTGCGATGTAATGGTTGCGTTGTAAAGGATGTTTCCCGTTTGGGTGTATGCTAGACCAGTGATACTCAAAAGTACGGACCGGGGGCCGCATGCAGCCCTCCTGACATTACATGTGGCCCCCTGGTCAACAGTAGAACTAGGCTGCTGTTTTATTGACTCAGCACAATTATCTGAAGTTAGAGAAAGGAAGTTTGGTGTCCCTGCATTGCTTAACTTTAGGAACAGCATCATTTTGCTGCATATATTGCATCAAAAGTGCAAAAATATCTTAAGGTCCATTCAAAAATCAAAAAGTGTCTTTCATTAACATGCAGACGAACCATTTCACCATACTACATTGGATTATGTCAGTGCATTGAGAAGTATTTTCTTTTTGAGTTATAGTTTTCAAAATTCTGAAACATTAATTCCCCCTCCACTCTGAAAACAATGCCAGTAGTAAACTAAGTGGCAAGTCAGATGTTATATGCAGTCTTTGGATGGCCTGGTGCGTATTATACATGAATAACATTATAGTTTATAAAATCAAACACAGAAGGTTTTGTACAGCGCAGATCCTGAAGTCATGGTTTTCTTACATGCAGTAATGAAGAAACCGCAGCGACAGCATCAATGCAGCCTCGGTCACATCAAAAACAAAACTCAATCTCCCCCACCCCTCCCCCTCCTTTTCTGGACTAACTGACCAGGAGCCCGCTGGCCGTATTTATTCACCCACGAAGCTCTGGAGCTGTAGATTGTAAGGGAAAGCTTGGTCTTTGGAGGTCTTGCAGACCCTCATTGCAGAAATGGGTACCAGATTGGGTGCACAATCGATGCCAGGCGCGTCTCTTTAAAATGCAGAATGTCTATGTTGGCCAATTAATGTGACCCCTTTTGTTTAGGTAGAATTCAAAAGATTTGAAGTACCCTGTGCGTCCCTGTCCTAGCACCCATATTACATTTATGTGGCATTGTGTACACATGTCGAGTTTGGAGAGTGCGCTCGGTGTAAGCATCTTTCTATACACAAGTGTACACCCGTCTGTCTCTCTATCTGCACTTCTGTCGAAGTCTGTAAATCTGTACTGCTTGTGAATGCATTTTAATTCTATTGCCACAGTTCTACCCCACTCACTGCTGGTGTTTACAGGTGTTTACAGAGGTCCTATGGGGCGTGTGTATATTTCAGGATTAGGCAGGGGGTGAAAATTGGATTAGGGTCCTGGGTGATTCACCGTCCAACGAAAGGCTGGGGCAGTGTTTGTCCTGGGCAACTTCTCAAATTAACCGGGGATTACTATTAGCTCTGCGTGTAATATGTTTGGTTTATTCCATCAGTAAGGCCGCTAAAGCTCTGCTTGTCAGGCACATGGACACTTATCTCTGCTTAAAGGATAACAAGGGTTTATGGTACATCATCCCCTCTGATATCACTTTACTTTTCAACCCTAAAAGTGGAAACTACCAACTTTTTCAGCACTTAGGAGCGAGGATGTTTAAGAATAGATGATATACTGAAAAACACACACAAAATCGAAAAACAAAAGACACAACTGCGTATTTTGAGTCTAAAGTTATATTTAATGTAAACAATGTCGTATTTGAACACGTATTGGCATAGCCAATAGGTCTCGCTTTTGGGACCTTCTAAGTATTTAGTTAGGCAGCACAATATCTTTGGTGCAACAACATCAACCGTTACATGGCTGAACACTTATAAGGTCCCAAAGGCGAGACCTATTGGCTATGCCAATGCTTGTTTATTGTTGTGGACTGATCAAGCCCAAACTTCCTTCTACCTTTAATATACCACCAAAGAGGGGATTGGTAGTATGGTTGGGTGACCAGTTTCCTAAATGTTCCTGGAATAGACTTTTATGTTTTTCATCACTTATGAATGACTCACTCCTAATTTGCAAAACTTTCATAGATGTATATACTTTTCTTGCTTGATGCTGTCTCCTATAGTTCTTTACACCATTTCAAATATCCCTGTGTCTATTCCCTCTCAATTTTTAAAGAAAATTAACAAGGTCCTCTCTTCCTTCCTATGGAACAACAAGAAGCCTCGGATGTCCCTCTCTAAATTAATTCATCCTACATCTGAGGGTGGAGTAAACTTCCCAGATTTTCCAGCATATCAGAAGGCATTTCTGCTGCGCCAAGCTTCCTGTTGGTTACAGGACCCTACCTCTCCTTGTTCTTTGTGGGCTAAGATTGAGCGCCTTTTTCTTTCTCCCTTCTCATTCGCGGAGTATCTATCTTTCTCCCGTAAACCTTCTTCGATTCCCACTCCTATCCACAGATTCACCACCAAGCTCCTTCTCTCCTCCAAGCCCTACCCTCCCAATTCCATTGCTGACCTCCATTCTTCCACAATTTGGCATAACAAATACCTTCTAATTCATGATAAACCATTTTACTAGAAGTCCTGGAGACAAAAAGGTTTAGTTTGGGTCTCGCAATTATTCTCACAATCCACCTTTCTGCCTTTCCCGACACTCCGTTCTTCCTTTGACCTGCCTGCATCATTTGCTCCCAAGTACCTTTAACTCAAAACAGCGGTGATGACTTCATATACCTGGCTACTATACGCACAGTTACCTCCCTCCTCCCCTACAAGTGTTACACAACTCCATTCTCTCCTTCGTACTGCTCCCAAGGCTTCAATTCTCTACAAACACCTTCATGCCCACGACTCCATTAGACCCAAGTCCAGGGTGGAGACGCAGTGGGAACAGGACTTTGACACTACTTGGTCAACTCCCGTGTGGGACAAAATATGGACCAAGATTCACAAGATTTGCAAATCGTCCAGAACAGCAACCTTGACGCAATCTCTATTTTTCATTTACAACAGGTTGCTACACACGCCCTTCACCCTCAACAATAGGTTTGGCGCTATCCCGGACACGGGTTGGTCTTGTTCTTCCCCGCATGCCACCCTATTTCATATGCTGTTCAGTTGTAAGCCTATACACAACTTCTGGGCACAGGTGTGGGCTCAAATAATATAATTTTTTTACAGTCACATACCCCTCTCTTATGCTCACATCTTTCTGGGAAGCCTTTCACCCTGCTGGGATGAGTTTGATTTTGATGTTCGTATTGTTGATTTACTGATAGCTGTAGCGTTTCAGCAGATTACTATTAATTGGAAGGCTTCCTCTGACATTTCCTTCAAAGCATGGTGGTATAATGTTTGCCATAATCATAGGTTAGACACTACCTTTGTCTTCCCTATTAACATGGCTGCTAAGCGTGCTGAATTATGGCTTCTCATCACGCTGTACCTAGACAAGTGTGCTCAACGTTCTTTTTGTCCAAAACCTGCCCAACAAGAGGTCCTCAAACCACCCTGAATACCCTTTGCATTCTATTTTACCTTTGCTCTTACCTGTTATTTGAATAATTCTACGTGATCATATGTATAATCATCATATTGTTTATGCTTCATTGTATTGCCCCTGCATTGTCCTATGCCATTTACTTTATTGTAATATTTTTCCTGAGTGCTTTTATTTTCGATTTCTTTTTCCCTCCTTTACCTCCTCTTCACTATTCCTATATTGATGATACCTTGTATTTCTACCAATAATATTTTTCTTGAACTTAAAAAATACTTTTCTTGCTAGATGAAAGTGTGGCTTGACTTTCTCATTCTGATGAAAATTAAACAGCCTAATAGAACTGAATGTTTCACCCTTATTTTATCCAGGCTCTGCAAACAAAAAAGCACTTGACCCACAATTTGGAATATGACCACCACTTACAACATCTTGTGGTATATTAAGCTATATGCAGCAAATTAAATGTAAGCATTTAATTGCAGAAGCAAGGGAATTAATCCCATTGAATCATATAAAGAATTATACAAAGAGATAAATTTAGGATTTTTAAGAACCTTTTGCTGTGCAGCAGGCAATTGGTCTGACTTTGCAAGGGGGGCAGAGATTCTCCTGCATGCGTGTGAAAAGTGATTGTGCCCATCCAAACGTGCCCCAACTGATCGCTTCTTTGGCTTTGGGCCTGTGTCTGTAACATGGTGCTGAGGCAAGATATTCCTAGGTTCCCCAGCAAATGAGGGATTGGCTCTTTGAGGCTGTGACAGCACAAAAACAATTGCTATGTGTGAGGATTCAGTGTATTTCTAAGACCTACAATAATTCCTCATGTATTTCAATGCAAGCAATCTGCAGAAGCTGCAATAACACACCAAATGACTAACAGAATGAAGTGAGAAAGAAACATTCCTGGGACCGAACCAATATTTTGAAGAATTGGTGACAACAAGTGAAGCAAAAAGCTGTACTGTCAAGCCAGACCTTTTAACACAAGCAACGTTTATCACACCCGGGGGCAAATTATCATTGAGCACTGAGGGCCCTATGTGTGACATCATAGCTTTTTAATAATTTATTCAAATCTCCAAATTCAAGACAGACCTACTGACTTTCCCCAATGCTTGTTTTAGGTGAGCTAGGATGAAAGGGCTGGCATTATCAGGACAGCCTCATCAGTCCTTGGGATTGGCAGACTTGCATGCAAGGTGCTAGCAGAAATGCAGGCGCCCCTTCCTGCACAAAAACAATCCTGCCTATAATGCAAACACCCTTGTAACATGGTGCAAGGGGGCTTACATTGGAGCAAGGCAGCACATTGTGTGCCAGCGCAAGAAGATGTTCCACCATATAATGTTAAACATGGCAGATTCCTCCCCTTGTGTTGTCCTGCGTTGTGTTGTGTTGCGTGGAAGTATGATAAACCTGGCCCTCATTTTATAATCTAACTTTCAACGCCTCTCAAATAAAAACAGCCCACACTTTCCCACCTTCTCTCAGTAAGTCATAACTTCAATACTGAGGTACCAGCATTTCTAGACATTGCATAAAAATCTACAGGGTGCCGAAAAATGACACATTTGTTTTGGTCCAATCACATTCCTAGTTATTTGCAGTAAATGCCAGTATATGCCTTTAATTAGCTATAAATACTGCAGCATTCTTAGTCATTCATTTTTGCTCAGAGCGCGTGCTTAGGGTTTCCTTCAACTGTACAGCCGTGCAGGGAGGTGCTGCTGTGTAAGCAGTGAGTGTGCTGGCCCTGACCTTTCTCAAGCGTGGTCTCTGCGTGGGTGCACAGGAAAGGTGGCAACAGCCTTCGGTGACAGCTTCTTAAAACAGTCGGTCAAAGCCGATTCCTGGTTCTGTGATCAAGAATCTCCATCTCGTCACACTGTTTTATGAACACTCATGTCTATATAATCAGAAAGTATCGGAAAGAGGTCCCTATACTGCTTAAAAAACAAGTGGTCTATGTTCCCTTCATGGCCTAAATGACGCAACGCTGACATGCCTACAAATGTGGTGTAGCCAATTATTACAAAATGTAACATAGTTCAAACATTCAATAAATATATGAATAGTCGTGTAAAACAACTCATAATTTAAAATAATGGGCCATATTATCAAGAACAGTGATTACATTACAACCACTTTAGCGGCAGGAAATTGCTGCTAAAGCGGCGATAAGGGGCTTAATAATATGCCCTTGAGAATTCCCATAGAAGGCCAGGTTCTGGTGTGAAGGACATCTAACCTGGACTTCAAGGGGAATTCTCAAGGGCCTATTATCAAGCCCTTATCGCCGCTTTAGCTGCAACTTCCTGCCGCTAAAGTGGCGATAATGTTATCGCCGTTCATGATAATATGGCCCAATGTATATTTTATATACGGATTTAGACAACTTGAGACCCACTTGGCAGCTGCAAGAAAAATGGCGTCTTTGGTTTCATGATAATCTTAGAACCATTTTATACGCTGCAGAATTTCTCATCAAAAGGCCTGCGGAAATTCGACCACATCATCCCAACCTGGGTGGAACTTCATTGGCTCCCCCTCCAGCCATATATAATCGTCAAGACCAGATAAAAGAAATGGCACTAGATCTACTTGGCTGAGAAAATATCCACCTCTAGCAGACTATGCAACACACACAGCATGGACATAACCAGACTGGAGAAGAACTGCAAAAAAAAAACATATATCCATTTCTATCTATGTGCACAGGTTCTCGAATAACATTCTTTTGAGCATTTAAACTGCTCTAACCCTCCTCCGGTTCAGGACGGAACTAAAGATACACCTGCATCTCAACACCATAGGCCTTTTCATTCCTTTCTGCATATTGTGTGAAACTCTCCAGTCGCACTCCTAGGCCCATATCCTTTATAGGGTGCAGTGCCTTGTCTGCACACCGTCGTACCTTTAACTGGGTGTGCTAGGTGCAAACCAGGTCAGTGCACCCTCTCACAGTAAGTGTGGTGCCCCCAGCTCAGCTGCAAACTCACACATGTGGACCAGCTATTTGAAACTGAAGGTTCTTCCTTCATCCTGCTCGCAGCTGCCTGGGCTGAATTTGAAAGGAGGGTATAGGGAGGTGCCGAGAATGACTGCACCTGCTTGCAGGCGGTGTTTTGGGAGGGGGTGAGTTCCCACAAGGACCCCCTTTACACCCTTCCATTCATAAACACATTTCTCTTTGCATTGCAGAAGATAGACACAGCCATTCAAAATTCACTAAATCCTACTGATGTCTGATCACCCCCTCCACAAAACTCTTTATATTTCACATTTGACTCATCACTTAGAATGATTCCCCCGCATTAATAAAGTAGCTAACAATGCCACTTGTTACCAACATACGCAAAAGATAATCCAGTATCTCATCTAGCTGATCTAGCCATGGTAAAACTGCCATTCACACACTGGTTATCTCAGGAATAGATTTTGGAAGCACAGTAGGCATATCTCCACCAGCCACGTTACTGCTCAAAGCTGTTCTACACTCAGCAGCCAGGCTCGCCCATGCAGCAAGCCAATATGACCACAAAACTCCAGCCCTGCTGGAATTACAACAGCTTCAATTCACTACCAGAGTGACATTCAAATGATCCTGCTTAACCCACCAGCCCTCCACAACAACAGTTCCCCATACCCAGCCACCTAATAAACATCTCCGACAGTGAAAGAGACTTCGGAAGTAGACACTCGCTATTCATGGAAGTATCCAACTTCAAATCTTCAATCGCACAGACACATCATTTGCCAGGGAAGAAGTTTCCTCTTGGAACTCTCTGCTACCTAACTGAGAAAACAAATTCAACTCTATACATGTAAAAAACATCTAAAGGAACACCACTTTAGGCAGTACCTAAACATGGCTAAATTTGACTAGAACTACTCTACAGGACACATTTTTAACTCATAAGATGTTGTTGTTACAACACCCAATCTCTTTTTTCCTCTTGCCTTCTTATTTAAGAATGGATGATCGTTTCTCTTGTATGTGAAGTGCCTTGTGCTTGTTCTGTAGTAGGTACACTATGCAAATAACCTAAACAAAAAATACAATGTCAATATTGCACAATTATACATCAGCTTCAGCATTCCCACCCTACAGGCACTGTTAACTTTGTGTTTGGCGGGGCACTTGATAAAATGGTTATATTTAGCAATAAGGGAATCAGCACCATACTCTTTGCCTAGACTATTAGAGAGATGGGAGAGCACGTTAATATAGACAATTGACTAAGAAGGAATGGGAGAAAGCCCTAAGTGGCCCAACATAGGTATCTCGGAACACTGCTTTTAAGCTCATACAATTTAACATTCTCCACAGAACCTATCTTACTCCACACAGGCTGAATGTAATCTATGGGAGGGAGAATCAGGCCTGTCCCAGGTGCTCACATTTGGATGCAGATTTTGATCATATGATATGGTCTTGTGACAGACTAGTGGATTTCTGGAACAAGATTGTGGATATGCTTAATAAGGTCTTGGCAAGAACCCTAGCGTGTTCTCCAGAGCTATGCCTGCTGGGATTGTTTCCGAGACCCAAACCACACAAAATAGGAAATAGGTTCATTGACCTGGCTCTTATCCTGGCCAAGAGAAGGATAGCATTGGGTTGGAAATCAATGTACGCCCCGCTGGTGGTGGCTTGGGATGAGGACGTTACACGCTGGGTTAGGGCTGCAGAACAAGCTCTACTCCGAGAGGAAAGAATTACTAAACGGTGTAAACCGTTGGCTGAACCCTGGGCTGATGCAGTGAAGATATGGGATGCACGACAACCACCAAATCGGACCCCGATTTCAAACCCGACCGACTCTGAGGGATAGTGATAGACACCAGCTCAGACACCGTGGTTCCTCTTCTTTCACCCATCCATTTTGGGGCCTCTTTTCCCTCCCCTCCCCCTCTCACCTTCTCCACTGTCACACACTGTAGGTAATCTTTCAAACAGACAGTTTCTCGTAATAGGCGCAGACCTTTGGTGGGTTAGATTTTGTTGTAGTTGAATGTTTGTATCATTTGGTTTTACCTTTATAGGTGGCATTTCTTTTATCAGCTTAGCACTAACTGAGAATACAAGCCAGAAGAAGTGTTGTAGATCACAAAGACATGTAGGCGTTCAAATAGCCACAGGAGTAGATGTTCAACCACTCCCTACTGAACTGGAATTAATAACAAGAACTTACTATAAATAGGACCTGTATCCACGGTAACTAATTGTTTTGAGTGCAATTGAACGTCTAGGTGATATTGTGGCTCAGTCTAATCTTTGTTGCTTTGCAGGAACTCACTTGTACTATTATGTTAGATGTAACCGATAACCACTGCAATACATATGATCCTGTTTTCTCTTACAAATTATGATGATTGTCAAGTATGTATACATATATATATATAGATGCCAATAAAAAAATATTTTTTTAAAAAAAATACATCAGGTTCAGTATTCATTTCTTGAAATCAGTGAAATACTCACTCACTCCTTCACATCCTGACTCTCTCTCATAATGACATTTCACAATACATGGAGTGGGTGGGCTTTAGGATCAAGTTAATACCTTAACTTGAAATTGCCTTTTTGGTTTTTAGAGGTCACTTAGACACTTGCCTGACTTACATTTACAGAATCCAGGTTTTAAGGGCAGCTATTAAGGCTTATCATGTACCATCTTACTTTTTACCAAACAATATCTGGATGATCTAGCCTTTTTATAAGGTATCATTGGTCGTTTTCATATCCTTTGACCTATCACAGGGTCATTACAAAATAAATGCCATTATTTCCTCCAAATTATTCTTTACAAAATGGCCGCCCTTAAAAACGTTTTTTTTCTATAAATGTAAAACATGCAAGTTCAAGCAAAAATCCACCCGAGTATGGATAAGAACAGACACTTGACTGAGGTCTCTAACTTTAAAACTAAGGGGCCGATCAGGATCGCGGACGGACTTGCGTCCGTCCGCGACCCCAGAGCAGGAGGGAACCTCCGCATGGCATGCGGAGTTCCCTCCTGTGCAATTAGGATGTGACCGCCACCCTGGCGGTCACATCCTCTATTTTTAACATTGCGGCGGGTGCAGCTTCAAGCTGCACCCGCGGCAATGTTAAAAATGCACGCATTGCTTTTGCATGCAGAAAGAGGCAGGCACCGTGCGGTGCCTGCCGCTTTCTGCATGCAAATGCAGGGGGGTACCATAGGTACCCCCCATGTGCACCCCCCACCCCCCCTTCACCTAGGGGGCCCGCAACGGGCCCCCGCAGTGAAGTTCCGTATGCTTTTCCACGGCGGGAAACGCGCCGCGGAAAAGCATAATTCACTGCCCATCCTAATATGGTGGACGGTGTCTGAGAGACACCGTCATCATATTAGAGCTTTTCCGCCGCGGTTGTAAGCCAACCGCGGCGGAAAAGCTGCGGACGGAAACCAGGACCCACCAGCCATCCTAATGTGGCGGTGGGTCCTTGGTCAGTCCGCTGCGGTTTTTCCGCATCCTCGGGGCCGGCGGTGGCTTCCGCCGGCCCCGAGGATGCGGAAAAACCGCAATCCTGATCGGCCCCTAAGTATTCAGCATATTTGTTGACATGCCCCTGTAGGGACATAGAATAGGAGCAAGAATTACCCAGCAGCAAGCCATTTTTGTCGACATCATGATGGTGATACTAGATGATTGTCACAAATGCGGTTTTGCTAAACGCGGGGGTTAGAGACCGGGAGAGCATCCTCAGCAGACTCGAATCCAAGTATATATTTGAACTTGACACAAGTAAGCAAACGGTTTAAATATTGATGAAGAGTTATTTGTACACATTTGAATGTGGAGTCTTTTTGGACCTGTGAGCAATTGTGAAGTTTCAATATTTTTTAATGTTTTTATATTTTTAGATGGTGGTAACAGGCAACCAGTTAGAAGAAACGGGGAGTAGACATAAGAACAGGAAGAATGAATTAAACAATGCAAAGTAAATAGCTTTATTGAAAATTGTAGATGAATTATATAGTTTGGAGTATTTTGAAAGTCCTTTTACAAAATCGTGTGCTATATTAAGCTATGTGAAACAAATAAAATGTAAGCATTTAATTGTAGAAACAAGGGAATTAAACCCAGAGAATTATATATAAACTTATATAGAGAGATAAATGTAAGCTTTTTAAGAACCTTTCGCTGTGCAGCTGACAATTGCCCTGATTTTCCAAGGGGGGCAGAGATCCCCATGCAGGTGGCTGAAAATTGATTGTGCTCACCTGCTGGAAGTTATTTCGGTTGTGCCAAAGATCAGTGTGCCTCCTGATTGCATCTTTGCCTTTTGGCCTGTGTCTGTAATATGGTTGTGAGGCTGATGGAGCAAGGATTCGCACGTAACGCGACTTGCTCTCTTTCATGAACCTCGCCTTAAATCATAACTGTACTAACTCCGATTGTTTGTCATTTATTTGTGTTTCCCCAACACACGGGTGTCCCTAGGAGGCTTGCCTATGTGTTTTTCATCGTAATCAAGCTTGCACATTAATAAAATGGCCGCTTTGCAGAAATTCAGTCTGCGCATGCGTCGGTCATACCCATGTGACGTGACGCACTCGCAATCTGGAGGGAAAAGTTCGCTCATGCGCAGTGGTGTTAAAATGGCCGCTTGTCACTAATCATGCGTCATGCTATCTTAAGCTGCTTTTGTCTATGCATCTTTTCTGCACTAACTCTTAATGCTATAAGTATTATAAAATGAGGGATTAAGAGTAGTTGGTCATGGTGTACAGTGTATTCATTTTATTCTGTGTTATTAATTTGTTTTCGCTTACTTTTCATGTACCGCGTAAATGAGGGCCTTGAAGTGGGGATGGGATCCATTTTGAAGCTGACGTATCCCTCATCACGTGATCAAAGATCTGGGACGTGCAGCAATGGAACCTGGCCATTTTCCATTAAAAAGGGGACTGTCCTTTCCAGGAGCACCTTTGCCCTTGAAGACCTGCTATTTTTACTCTGAAATGCGCAACAATGTTGCAAACCTTTGTTTCACTATTGTACTTTCCCACATGTATGCCTGGGAACCCAGATGCTAGGGGGAGGGTAATGTCACGTGAAATTCGTAATAGAAATATAGGTGGTGACAAATGTCTTAAACCACCTCCCTTGACCAATCAGAAGATGGGACTTTGTCATTTTGCAACATTTATGGGTGGTCTTGGGGACTTAAAACTGTATATATAGCCTAGCTTAGCCTAGAGAAATTGTCCGACTTGTCCGAGTAGCAGACCTGTCACTGACCCTACGAACTCTATAGGTGCCTGATACAGAGTGCTGCGGAGCATTCTGCCTGAAACTTTCCACAAACTCCAAGGGGTGGAAATTAGTCCTAAGTGCTAAGCGAAGCACTTTGCTGGGAGATTCGAAAACCCAATCGGGGTTATTGGCGGATTCCGACCAGAAGAGGGGGTAACGCTGGCGTTACATCCGAAGCTGTGAGGGGTTGGTCGTGCCTTGGTGAACCCAGTCCTGACCCAGACCTGAGGGGTATCCTGTCCTAACTGTCCATGAGCTGTACCTGCTCACCTTCTGGTATTTCCTGAATCCTTGAGGGTCCTTGTCCCGTTCTTTCCCAACTGACCCGTGGCCAGGGTTAGTCCTCATTCTCACCTAGGTAAATATTGGCATAGGTGTCTGTCTATACTATACCCTCAACTTTTCCTCCTCTGATTAAAGCAATCTTGCCTGTGATATTCTCCATTTCTCCTTTGAATGTAATTTCATGCAATTGATTATTAGTAAATGTTCCACTTTTACCCTTCCTATAGGACATTGTTAAACCCGACTGTTTATCTAGCTTGTTCCACTTATTCCCTTTCCCTTAGTATGGTTGCCGTGAAGTTAGAAAGATAGCATAAGGTTTAGGAAATAGTATAAAATTATTAGGTCACACATTAGGTTTTCCTCACGTCCTTGCCCTAGATTAAACTGTATTAAATAAATGTTCCTTATGATTCATGCCCTATAGTGTTCCCTTTTACTCTATGATACTCACTCTCATCCATAGTTACATTCTGGTCCTGATACTAATCATTGATGTATTACTTTGCATTTGCCTACTTGTAATGGCATTTTCGTTCTAAAACTTATACTATATAAAACCCTTAAAACCATCAAGGTGTCTGTGGTCATTATACATTAAAGAAATATTAAAGGTATTAAATGTGTAAATTAGAATTTTCTCCCTTGTAGGAAAACCCTTATCACCTGTCCACTGCTAGCTCCTGATCCGTCAGGAGTAATGTGCCTGTGGTAAGTCAGGTACATGAATAGTGAGTGGTGTAAGAGTCGCCCACACGATTACTGATAGTAGCGTGATAGAGGTTTCACCCGGTTCATTGCAAAACACTGTCATCATATGCACGCCAGGGCCCAGTGCGTGGACAATTTGGTAATCTAAGTGACCCGGGTGACCCGCGCGCTCTATCAGTAATTTCTGGTAAGCAGAGGAATGGTTAGGACTAGTAAGATAGGTAGATAAGATAGTTAGAAAAGAAACCGTGAAAAATAAATGTGCTGCTAAAATTGTTTTTTTTTTTAATATTGATTGTGTTACTTAATATTTTATTGCAAAAGAAATCGATTTCAAAATTGTTTTAAATGATTTATATATGTATTGCTGCTAATTATTATATGTCTTATTAACCAATTGTGTGTGATTGTTGAGTGTTGTCTGAAATCCCCGGGGAATTGTATAACGGATGGTGAGTAGAATCCATTGCGTTCTGAGGTCATTTGTAGGGAGGAAAGGTTAGTGCATGGTTCAAGTGGAACTGGAAGCGCTAATTAGGTCTTTTTTTTTTGGAAAACTTTATGAATGACAGTGACGGGACTGCTGATAGAAACCTTGGTCTGATATCACCTAGTAAGGGTCACACTAAGGGAGTAATAGAGTCATCAGAGCTTGTATGATAGCAAAGGGAAACGCTGACGAACCCCAGGCTTAGTATATATCCCGGAAAGAAGTGGATGAGACTGGGTAATAGCAGGTTTTCTAATGCTTGCGTGAGGGTAGGCAAGAGAAGTCTATCCGAAGTGTATGAAAAGTAGACAGAAGTGGTTTACTTGCAGTAAAAGAAGAACTTTCTATCTCTTTAGAACACTCCTACACAATGGCGAATGTTACACGTTGTTGACTAAAATTAACAATAGCACCTTAGAGAAAATACAAAGTTTCCGTTACCTTGTGAAGGAGGGAGTCAGTCGAAGGGCTGCTCTGACGTCACTCCGTGCCGCGCTGGTATTGGTTAAACCAGCGGGTGTGTAGTGAAGCCGAAATTGTAAGGGAGGGGTGAGTGCCTGAGCGTGAGAACGCGTCTCGCGAAAGGCCGCACACCCATTGGTCAAGAACTTTTTGCAACCTCTGCACTGATTGGTTGTTGAGAAATTTGGAGTCGCGCTAGCATTGGAAGCACAAACGAAGTAAAAATTTTCCGCACCGAGCTTATAGATTGTTACGAGCGGTGTATGTGGTACCCTGATTTTCTGCCTGATCCACGAAACCTAGGGTGTCATAAAGAGTTGATGAACAGAGGCAGACCTCACAACATGTACGGAGGAAAGAGAAAAATGTCATTTGCCAGCAAAATAAAGAATTTCTTCAAAACTGACAAACCCGTACGAACTAGGGAGGGTGTGATCATTCCTCCGCCAGATACTCCAGCCTCTTTCATGATGTTAGAAAAAGGGTATCATACCTGTGTATGGTTAGAGAACTGGGTAAAGTACACTGCGGAGGATGGAGTTTTAGCCTTTCCCATTGATGGTACTTTTAACGGGAGAGTCCTATTTAACCTGAGGACCCGAATGAATGAATTACCTCCCAGACCTAGATTAACTCAGTACGAAGCTTTAGAGGAATGGGAAATTGAGGCTCTAGAGCGAGACAGACCCCGAATGGACAAGGGAGTGACCCGATGGTATCCAAAAATGGTAAAGGAAACCAAGGAGCAGAAATTGAAACAGTGGAGACAAAATATGATGGTAGAAGGGTTATTCCCCATGTTCAGAGCTAATGAAATGATGGGAGGGAAGAAATGTACTGAGAAAACCAGACACCTGATGCCCCTGGGTGAATCGGAAGATGAATTTTTAGAGGACTTATTTATGAAAGGTCCCCCGCCTTATAATGAAGACACCAGATCTCAAAGCTTAACTACTCCATTGAGACCTTCAGGAAGAAGAAGCACTAGTGAAGCCGATTCCACAGGGATAGAACAGAAAAGAGCGGGAGGAGAGGAATTTGGTAGACCAGACCCCGTGGTCCCAAATTACAACCCCTTTGGTGAGGAAAGATCAGTTTTATCCACTCCATCTGCTCCGAATTTATATCCTTCTCTAGTACCCCAAATGATACAGGATTCCCCCATGAATCGAGTATTACACGAGCAGGAAAGGGATGCCCTGAGAGGACAGCGGAATGATCTCATACATGCCATAGCTCAGATTAATCCAAATCCTGAAGCCCTGACGATTCCAGTAACCATTGGTCCAGTTTTTCCCCTATATGGGGACAGAATGAATACTCCAAAAACTCCAGTCATAACCCCGATGATGCCCCCGCCCAGAAGGGAACCACTCATTATTGATGACCAAGCAAGTGAATGTGAGTCCATGGCTTCCTTGATGGATCTGCCTAATAGGGAACAGGGACCTAGTATGTCTCGAATGGGAACTCAGACTGGGAACAAAGACGTACTAATAGAGTCTTTATCAGGAACTCAAAGTGCGACAGTGGTAACTCCCGAGGAAATAGAAAGATGGACCCGAGAATTAGAAAAGGGAACCCCTCATCCGAAACCACTAGATATTTATAAGCTAAGAATAGAGCTAGAGGAACTGAGCGCAGGGAATGTGGGTTTAGAACGATTGAATGTCCGGGAGGAAGATGAGTTGTTGTTCATGTGCAAACACCTTACTCGGAACGCAAAAATATACTATGACAAATTAATGGACACGGCAGTATGTATGGGAATAGATATCAGCAGATCCAAAGTACTACAGAAATCCTATAGGGTAGAATTTTCAGACAAAGATCTAGAAAACCTGAATACCGCAGGGAAGAAGACGCAGATTAAAGAACTGATAAACTTAGCACAGAAATGGGGAGATCTAGACAAGTGGAAAGCCAGATGGGCAAAGAAAAAGGAGGATAGCAAGGAGAGACCACGGACTGCTGAGTACGTCTTACAAGAAGCTGACAAACCAGAAAAATTATGTCCCATGAGAGAAGTCCCAGGGGGAAAATATGTCCATGTCCCTTGGTCCAGACAAGATATAGTATCTTTTACCAATGACTTTCCAAAATTACGGGAGAAACCAGTTGATTGGTACCGACAGGTCGAACGCTTCATAAAAGTTCAGAAATGTCTTCTGAAAGACCTGGATGGTTTTTTCGACATTGTGGTCCCTGTAGATTTGTGGACCGACTGCAAAATTGAAATTGATTGGCCTAGCGAAGAATATGCGAGAGACGAGCAAACAGGAGCTCCCGCACCTGAAGTAATGAGGAAGTATGAGCAAGTCATACAGTACCTCAAGAAGAAGGTGCCCGCAAAAGAAACTGATTGGACCCGCATAGATAGAACTACCCAAGAGCGTGATGAATCAGTCCACTCCTTTTATGAAAGGTTACTACAGGTGTTCAAAACTTACAGTGGAATCGATAATGTGGACATGAAGGATATGACCCATTTCAGTTATCGATTCGTGTTAGGATTAAGACCTGAAATATCCCAGTGGATTAGGGATAACAAAATCAGTTGGCAAGGGAAACCCATTGATGATGTTCTCAAATATGCCAAATACTGCGAAGATGAGATCGAGAACAAAAAGAAAGCCCTAAAGGAGAAAGTAATGTGGGCTCAGGTGAAATTAGCTGAACAACAAGAAAAACAGTTAAGTAAAATGACTAACAGTAATAATGCTCCAAATCCGAATGCTGGGGGTGGAGGCAGGCCCCGGGTAAAAATGAGTAGGGAAGAGGCTATGGAAAAATTCCCCTGTCACGGATGTGGTCAAATGGGGCATTGGAGAGATAAATGTCCGCACTCGCAGGCTGGTAATGCCCCCGTAAATGGTTTAAATCCACAGGTGCAGAAAGAGGGGATCCGAAAGACCCAACAGCAGGTAAATCAACCCCCGGTGCCACGCGCTCCTAGACAGAATTATAGGAATCAGGGTCAACAGAATGAAAGGGTCGAAGTGTGGGAAGGAGAGAATGAAAGAAATGCACCCATTCCACAGTACCTGTTGAATGATACTTTTCTCTGCGATGATCAATACTGACGGGGCCTGAGAGGGGAGGACAAGGAGTGCGTGCTTGGCGCCTCCTTACCGGTAGACCAGACTGGACCATACATTGAAGGAAAGGTTGAAGGGACAGATGTCACCTTTCTGTTGGACACTGGTGCTACCCGTTCCACTGTGAGAACAGCGGACGTTCCTAACCTACCCCTCTCGGGAGAAGCTATCCAAGTAGTGGGAGTTTCTAATCAAATAATCAGTACTCCGGTAACAGAACCTATGGAAATTTCCATAGGAAATTTCAAGGAAATGCACAGATTTGTGGTCTGTGATTCCAGTCCAGTAAACCTATTAGGACGAGATTTGCTATGCAAAATGCGTTGCACCATCTTTTGCTCACCAAATGGTGTTGAAATCCAGACCCCAGATGAAGATGGCCTATATAAATTGATGTTACTAAGGCCCGACACAGAAATTAAGCCCATGTCCATTGAAAGTCTACCTGAAGAACTGCAATCAAGCGTAATACCTGAAGTTTGGGATTTTACTGGAAAAGATGTAGGCTTAATGGCAAATGTAGACCCAGTTAAAATAACTATAAAAGCAAATGCTGTATACCCAAATACCAAACAGTATAAAATGAGTGCAGAAGTGAAAGAAGGAGTTGCAAAGGAATTAAACAGATTGCTCAAAGCCAACATCATTCAGGAAGTGATGAGCAGTCCCTGTAATTCACCCATACTTGGAATTAGGAAGCCTAGCGGAAAATATAGGGTAGTGCAGGACCTGCGCAAGGTAAACCAAATTGTAGTACCTTGCTGTCCCATAGTGCCTAACCCCGCAGTAATACTGTACCAAATTCCTTGGGATGCGGAATGGTTCACTGTCATAGACTTGTGCCATGCGTTCTTTTCCATCCCATTGCATCCAGAAAGCAAATTCCTTTTCAGTTTTGAATTCAACAGCCAGGTCTATGTCTGGAATCGTGTCCCCCAGGGGTACACCGAAAGTCCATCGATTTTCAACCAGATTCTAAAGAAATGTCTTGAATCCTTAGTACTGCCTAAAGAGTCTGTCCTGGTACAGTACATAGATGACCTGCTGGTAGCATCTAGAAGTCAAGACGACTGTGTCACTGATACCATTGCCTTGCTGAATCACCTAGGAAAAGGAGGACATAAGGTCTCACCAGACAAATTACAGTTCTGCAAAACCTCAGTAAAATATCTGGGGCACCAGATAGAGAAAGGGATCCGGAAAGTCACTACAGAAAGAATTAAAATAATTCGAGAAATGTCACTACCAGTAACCCAGAAAGAAGTAAGAATGTTCCTAGGAGTTGTTGGATACTGCAGACAGTGGATCGTGGGTTTCGCGGCTATAGCTAAACCCTTGATTAACATGACAAAGAAAGGAGCGGAAGACCCAGTTTGTTGGAATGATGAATGCATGACTGCTTGGGTAACATTGAGAAATTGTCTGTGCACAGCTCCAGCCTTAGGAATGCCTGACTATTCCAAGAACTTTGAATTGTTCTGTGACACGAGAGACAATTGTGCGCTCTCGGTCTTAACCCAGGAACATGGTCTGATTAGACGTCCCGTGGCCTACTTTTCAGCCGCCCTAGATCCAGTGGCTGCTGGATTGCCTGGGAGCCTGAAAGCAGTAGCTGCTACCTGTACAAGCCTAGAGCAGAGTGAGAACATTGTGATGGGACATCCTGTCACTGTATTTGTTCCACATTCAGTTGTGATCTTGCTCACCCGAACCAAGACACAGTATCTCACCCCTAGTCGGCTGACTAAGTATGAGAGGATTCTCATTGGTGCAGAAAATGTCATAATCTCCCGATGTAATACTCTAAACCCCGCCACTCTATTGCCCCTTCCCATTGATGTAGAGGCAGGAGATGAAATTGACCATAGCTGCATAGACTTGACTGAATTTAGCACAAAACCCCGTCCTGATATCAGAGAAGTGGCCTTGGTTGATGAAGACCTCAAAATGTTTGTGGATGGTTCATGCTTGAGACATGAGAATGGAGGTTTGAGTGCTGCCTATGCTGTAGTCACTTTGGAAAAGACCCTGGAAGCTTCCTATCTTTGCGAAGTTAAATCTGCTCAAGTAGCGGAGCTCATTGCTCTAACAAGAGCTTGTAAAATAGGGAAAAACAAAAGAGTAACTGTTTATACTGACAGTCAGTACTGTTATGGGGTTGTTCATGACTTCGGCCAGCTCTGGTTGCAAAGAGAATTCATGACTTCCTCAGGTTCTCCTATCCGTAATGGAAAACCAGTACAAAACTTACTAGAAGCCATCCAATTGCCCAAAGAATTGGCTGTGGTCAAGTGTGCGGCTCACCGATCTGGAAATGACGAGGTGACAGCCGGAAACAGATATGCTGACCAAATTGCCCAGTACTGCGCCCGACACAAAATGTCCCTCCTAATTAAATTATGGGGAGGTGAAAGCAGCTGCCAACTGATGTTGTTTGAAAGATTGGGAACATGGGATGAATTGAGAGAACTACAACAGACCACAGACAGGAAAGAAAAGGACATGTGGAGGCAGGATGAATGTCGACCAAGGGAAGGAGATGGTGTTGTGGTTCACGTGACTGGTAAGCCTGTACTACCTGAACGACTGGTTACCGCAATGGCACGGATAATACATGAACCAACACATATTGGGAGGGATGCCATGTGCCGAATGTTTGAAAAGGTGTTCTACAGTCCAAAATTCAGGAGCACAGCAGACAAACTTTGTCAGAGGTGTTTAGTGTGTCAACAATTCAATGCAGGAAAGAAGACAGTAGTGGAGCAAAGTACCATTGGGAGAGCAGAAGGTCCCTTCATTAGGATGCAGGCAGACTTCATAACAATGCCCCTGTGCAAAGGATATAGATATGTCCTGGTCATAGTTTGCTTGTTTTCCCGGTGGGTGGAGGCTTACCCAGCAAAGAAGAATGATGCCCTGACTGTAGCTAAATTATTACTTAGGGAACTGATACCACGCTTTGGAATTCCTGAGACAATTGAAACAGACCAAGGTGGACATTTTTCAAACGAGGTCCTAAAGGAACTCTGCAGAGCATTCAAAATGGAGCAAAGACTGCACTGTGCCTATCATCCAGAGGCTTCTGGAATAGTCGAGCAGATAAACGGCACTCTCAAGTCCAGGCTGGCAAAACTGTGTGATTCCACAAAAATGAATTGGATAGAAGCTTTGCCCATGGTGCTGATGAGCTTGAGAAGTATTCCAAACAGAAAGACAGGCCTGAGCCCCCATGAAGTGCTGATGGGAAGAATGATGCGACAGGCATGGGTACCTGGACACAAACTGCTAAGTATTTCTGATGATATGGTGCTAGAATACTGCAGGCAGTTGGGTGACCAAGTGCGTTCTATCTCTCACCAGATTGGAGAGACTGCTGTCGAATGGCCTACAACTCCAGCACACAATCTGAAACCAGGTGATTGGGTGGTGTTAAAGAAACACACCCGGACGAGTTGCCTTGGACCGAAGTGGGGCAGGCCTCGACAAGTGATCCTTGTCACCACAACTGCTGTGAAGTGTGCTGGTGTACCAAAGTGGATCCATGCAAGTCACACGAAGAAGGTGACTGGAGAAAACGCGACTGAAGCCGGAGGTAGACCAGCTGAGGAGACTCCAGAAGAGGGTCCGGATCCCGCTGACATCGAACTACCAGGCACAAGTCAAGAAATTGAATGGTTTCCTGCTGATGACCAGGTTCTTGATCCAATAAGAACCAGAAAATACTCTTACCTAGGTAGTGAGTGGGACAGTGCAGGTGAGTCAGAACAAGAAGGAGAAGGTCAGATCATCAAAGCCATCATAAAATCTGATCAGGGAATAGGCCAAGTAGGGACAGATCAAGTCATCGACACTCCTTCTGAGACAGAGGAGACTGGAAAGGGACAGATAGTAGTCAAAGCAGAAGTTCATGCGGAAGAAAATCAAGAGATCAAAGAGCATGAACAAGGCCAGTTAGTAATAGATGAACGTGTTCGGGAAGAAGAGTCCAGTGAATCACTCACAAACGAAGATCAAATACAGTCTAAACCTGAACTAGGTCAGCGTAAGGACCAGGCAGAAGAAATAGATGAAAGACCTGGAACTAGTCAGACAGGAAGGGAAAAAGACACTGCTGAAGCAATAGTGCGACAAAGAAGAAAAAGCAAAAGAGTTCACGAGGAAGAGCAAGTTTCCTCGACTACAAACAGGATCGAAAAAAAGGATGAACCCCGATATGTAAAAAGACTAAGAATAAGAATAAAAACAGTCGAAGAAAAACTAAAGGACCGAAAAAGGGCTGAAAGTGAAAGAAAAGAAGCCCGAGGAAAATCCATCTGAAAGGGCGGCAGAGTAAAGAAACAAAACAGACTGTATCGTAGCCCTGAGTGGACCTATTTGGTGTTGGAAGAAATTGATGAGCCCGAAGCTTGTGGCAAAAGCGACGAAGGGTCCATTGCTGATCGGAGTTCTGACGAAGACCCTCCTTGAGGTGAAGCAAAGTAAAACCTCAGCTGAGAAGAAACGAAGAGGGGTTGAGAAAGCCACCTGAAAGATAAAATGTCTGATTCAAATGTCACTGGAAGGTCCAGATTTAGCTGTTGCAGAACTTGCTGTAAAATATGCATCTGTAGTGTAGTGGTGCTAGTAATGATATGGATAGGGTTAACAGTGTTTATACCTTTTATGATAAGCAAAGACCCTAACATATATCCTACAGACTTGACGACACAAGACGCAGAAGTTGTACATACTGAAGAAACACCACGAAGAGTAGAAAGACGTGACAATGCAATGAGTCTGAGACATACACGACCTGACTTAGAAGCATCAGATGAGGGAGAACTACATTATCACCAAATGAAGAACAGGACACACTTAAATGTTTTCGCAAACCTTTTAGTGCACTATGTAGAAGCTATGGAAATAGAAGATTGCTATGTCTGCATGATGCTACCTACTTCAGTAGCTGAAGGCGTGACATACCACCATTTACCCCTGACCTATGGAATTTCCTGTAGTATTTTAGCTAGTTTATTTTATAGAAGCACTTTACAGTATTATTACTCAAACACTGACGTTATCTTTTCAGAACTTCCTATTAGAGGGAATCTGAAACTTGTACATACCCTTGGTGGAGTGACTCGCTACATGGGGGAATATTTCCTGACTATAGGTGACATAGATCTGAATGAAGCTCGTAGAGACAACTTGACGTGTTCCTTACATGCACAAGAGAAAATGTTCTTGAAAATGGCAGAGAAGAGAAGGGAAAAGTTTCAGAAAAAGGCAAATGACGAACAGAACAGAACCCCTAGATGGGCAGAAAACATGGATAACACCTCACAAAGCGAAGTTACTCCTGCTCTGTTGCTGGATTTTGAACGGAAAGGGAAACTCTGTCTTCATAGAGAAAAGACTAGTTATTATAACAATGTATTCATTGGTTCCAGCGAGTGTGAACATAATTACAAGGTAATTGGTGGTTGGGGTTTCAAAAATGGGTCAGAACCTGTGTTTCCAGGAATTTATTATATATGTGGAAACAAGGCTTATTTCAAATTGCCGGATCACTGGTATGGAAGCTGCTACTTTGGCATTGTCTTTCCGAAAATATACCATGTGAACAATGCAGCTGGAAGCAATGAGATTACTAATGGCTTAGTGCGTAGAAAACGTGAAAGTGTAGGAGAAATTATAGGTGATATTTTTAGTGCACTGATACCTGGAATGGGGGTAGCTCTGAATACTCATAGAATCTGCAAATTATCTACAGTAGTGGATCGGTTATCAACTGACACTGCTGCTGGATTTCTGATGATCAATACCGAAATGGTTGCGATCAGATCAATGGTTTTACAGAATCGCCTTGCTCTTGATACCTTATTGGCAAAAGAGGGCGGAGTCTGCAGGATGCTGAGGGCACAACATTGTTGCACTTACATTCCTGATAAAAGTGTAGAAATTAAGAAGTATATAAGAAACATTACTAATTTGGAAAAAGAACTCAAACCATTGGAGGTTGACAGTGCCTGGAAGAGACTGACTGATGGTCTCTCCTCTGTAGGTAGTTGGTTCTCTAACTTAGGTAAAAGTCTTTTATGGAAAATACTGATGCCAATAGTTGGAATAGGTGTGATTGTTCTGATCATATTCATCTGTTGCAAATGCCAGAAGTGCAGAAAATATATAGTGAATAAAAGAGGAAAGCGAAAGACTGAAGAATTAGAATTAGAAGAATTAAGAAACCAGATATATAAGAAAATAAAGAACAATCATACACACAGAGAGGCGGAGAGAAAGCTCAACAATAAGTTCATTGAGATTGAGATGGATGAATTGGATGAATGAAGTTGGCATCTGTTTTCATGTGTAGTGATGATAGTAAATATCATCAAAGAGGGGATTGATGGAGCAAGGATTCGCACGTAACGCGACTTGCTCTCTTTCATGAACCTCGCCTTAAATCATAACTGTACTAACTAACGATTGTTTGTCATTTATTTGTGTTTCCCCAACACACGGGTGTCCCTAGGAGGCTTGCCTATGTGTTTTTCATCGTAATCAAGCTTGCACATTAATAAAATGGCCGCTTTGCAGAAATTCAGTCTGCGCATGCGTCGGTCATACCCATGTGACGTGACGCACTCGCAATCTGGAGGGAAAAGTTCGCTCATGCGCAGTGGTGTTAAAATGGCCGCTTGTCACTAATCATGCGTCATGCTATCTTAAGCTGCTTTTGTCTATGCATCTTTTCTGCACTAACTCTTAATGCTATAAGTATTATAAAATGAGGGATTAAGAGTAGTTGGTCATGGTGTACAGTGTATTCATTTTATTCTGTGTTATTAATTTGTTTTCGCTTACTTTTCATGTACCGCGTAAATGAGGGCCTTGAAGTGGGGATGGGATCCATTTTGAAGCTGACGTATCCCTCATCACGTGATCAAAGATCTGGGACGTGCAGCAATGGAACCTGGCCAGTTGGCCATTAAAAAGGGGACTGTCCTTTCCAGGAGCACCTTTGCCCTTGAAGACCTGCTATTTTTACTCTGAAATGCGCAACAATGTTGCAAACCTTTGTTTCACTATTGTACTTTCCCACACGTATGCCTGGGAACCCAGATGCTAGGGGGAGGGTAATGTCACGTGAAATTCGTAATAGAAATATAGGTGGTGACAAATGTCTTAAACCACCTCCCTTGACCAATCAGAAGATGGGACTTTGTCATTTTGCAACATTTATGGGTGGTCTTGGGGACTTAAAACTGTATATATAGCCTAGCTTAGCCTAGAGAAATTGTCCGACTTGTCCGAGTAGCAGACCTGTCACTGACCCTACGAACTCTATAGGTGCCTGATACAGAGTGCTGCGGAGCATTCTGCCTGAAACTTTCCACAAACTCCAAGGGGTGGAAATTAGTCCTAAGTGCTAAGCGAAGCACTTTGCTGGGAGATTCGAAAACCCAATCGGGGTTATTGGCGGATTCCGACCAGAAGAGGGGGTAACGCTGGCGTTACATCCGAGGCTGTGAGGGGTTGGTCGTGCCTTGGTGAACCCAGTCCTGACCCAGACCTGAGGGGTATCCTGTCCTAACTGTCCATGAGCTGTACCTGCTCACCTTCTGGTATTTCCTGAATCCTTGAGGGTCCTTGTCCCGTTCTTTCCCAACTGACCCGTGGCCAGGGTTAGTCCTCATTCTCACCTAGGTAAATATTGGCATAGGTGTCTGTCTATACTATACCCTCAACTTTTCCTCCTCTGATTAAAGCAATCTTGCCTGTGATATTCTCCATTTCTCCTTTGAATGTAATTTCATGCAATTGATTATTAGTAAATGTTCCACTTTTACCCTTCCTATAGGACATTGTTAAACCCGACTGTTTATCTAGCTTGTTCCACTTATTCCCTTTCCCTTAGTATGGTTGCCGTGAAGTTAGAAAGATAGCATAAGGTTTAGGAAATAGTATAAAATTATTAGGTCACACATTAGGTTTTCCTCACGTCCTTGCCCTAGATTAAACTGTATTAAATAAATGTTCCTTATGATTCATGCCCTATAGTGTTCCCTTTTACTCTATGATACTCACTCTCATCCATAGTTACATTCTGGTCCTGATACTAATCATTGATGTATTACTTTGCATTTGCCTACTTGTAATGGCATTTTCGTTCTAAAACTTATACTATATAAAACCCTTAAAACCATCAAGGTGTCTGTGGTCATTATACATTAAAGAAATATTAAAGGTATTAAATGTGTAAATTAGAATTTTCTCCCTTGTAGGAAAACCCTTATCACCTGTCCACTGCTAGCTCCTGATCCGTCAGGAGTAATGTGCCTGTGGTAAGTCAGGTACATGAATAGTGAGTGGTGTAAGAGTCGCCCACACGATTACTGATAGTAGCGTGATAGAGGTTTCACCCGGTTCATTGCAAAACACTGTCATCATATGCACGCCAGGGCCCAGTGCGTGGACAATTTGGTAATCTAAGTGACCCGGGTGACCCGCGCGCTCTATCAAGGCAACATATTCCTTCAGTTGAATAGGGGCTGGGTCCGATTCCAAATGAGAGATTAGCTCTTTGATACTGTGCCAGCACAAAAACAATTGCTGTTTGTGAGGATTCAGTGTATTTCTAAGACATACCATATTTCGTCAATGTTTTGCAATGCATGCCAACCGTAGAGACAACAATAGCACACCAAAAACCTAACAGAATAAAGTGAGAAAGAAATACTCCTGGGACCAAACAAATATATAATAGAACTGGTGACAACAAGTGACGCAAACAGCTGCACTGTGACACCTTTCAATGGCCTACCCATGTAACTCCGCACCATCACCTCACTTCAGGAATTCCGAATAGGCCTCAAGACCTGTCTGCTCAAATAAGCCTCTGGGACCTGCAAGCGCCTGGATACCCTATTGGGTAATTAGCCGCACTTTATAAATCCTGATTGATTGATTGATTGATTGAAACAACAGCTGAATTCACATCTGTAAAACTTCCAGTTGCAATTCATCGGGAAAAGTACATTAAGAATGAACACTTCCCACTCTGCAAACGAAAGAACACAGGGCAAAATTGATCAAGGTTCTGTGTCAACCTTGTGGGGCGCAAGGTGAAACAGGGCAGTGCCAAACGTAGAACAAGATTTATGAAGACACACAAGACCACTTTACGTGGCCTTGCATGGCTTGGGAAATCTGGAGTAACTTAAGACAGAGCAAGTCACTGCCTTGCGTTACTCTATCTTGGAAGGCGTTCCATAGCTGGGGCATGGGTGTTCCCATGCATCTAACTTTGGTCTTTAGCACATTCCCAGATTTACCAAGACAGGTAAAGCTGGGAATGCATAAAAATGCAACACCTTCTCAGGGAAAGTGCAACAAGGAGAAATATATGTATTTCTTCTCATTGTTATCTCTTCCTTAATATGCTGCATTCTGCAGCACACTTAGAAAGAGGAAAGTGCCTCTGAGAATTGTTTTGTGCAGAAAGGTTCGCCTTCCTGCACAAAAACAATTCTGCCTATAATGCAAACATCCTTGCAGCATGTGCCTACATTGGCGCAAGGCACCATATTGTGTGCCAGCGCAAGGAGTGGTCAAGAATGCACCATATACGGTTAAATATGGCGATTCCTGCCCTTTTACGCAGCAAGGTGTCGAGCTGTGTTGTGTTATGTGAAAGTATGATAAATCTGGCCCTCATTTTATAATCTAACTTTCAACGCCTCTCAAATAAAAACTTCACACACTTTTCCACCTTCTCTCAGTAAGCCTTAACTTCAATACTGAGGTACCAGCATTTCTAGACATTGCATAAAAATCTACAGGGTGTCTGTTAGAACTGGGGGTCTCTAGTTGGCAGAGGTAGGTACCACTGTCCAAATAGGGACCCTTGCTTCTAGTCAGGGCAAGGAGATAACCCTCTTAGATAACCCCTGCTCGCCCTCAAGGTAGCTTGGCCTGAGCAGTCTAGGCTAACCAGAGGCAATGCGTAAAGTATTTGTACCAACACTCACAGTAACACAGTGAAAACACCACAAACTGATTCCACAACAGTTTAGGAAAATAAAGATATTTACTCTAAACTACACAAGACCAAAACGGCAAAAATCCAACATACACAATGCGAGGTTATGGTTTCAAATGAGTTCTTCAGGTTGTAATCAAAGTTCTTTAAGTTGCGATCAAATAATCCACAGATGCGTGAAAAGTTCACAGTTGCGTCACGTTGACTTACAGTACCTTTTAGATACAACAAAGTTCCACAGGCAGGAAGCTGGTGCGGTGGAAACAAGCGATGCGTTACTCCTGAGACCCTGGGGAGGCGATGCGACAGCCCCGCTGCAGCAGCGGGCGTGTGGCGACGAATACGGTCTGTATGGGGAGGAAGGCAGCTTGCGTAGATTCCGGTGCGTAGGTTCCGTAGGAAGTCTGTTCTCGCAAAGGCACGATGCGATGATCTCGTAGGGGCTGCGACGATCTCCGGGGCGACGATGCGCGGTCCAGCGGTGATCCTCTCTCTCGCAGCTCCTCGATGAGATGTTTCTGCGACGATGTTCGCAGCGACGTGATGCGGTCCGCAAGCAAGCGGTGCGGCGATCTCACCCAGGCGACAGGTTCTGCGACGACACTCGCAGCGATGTTCGATTCTCCCGCACCGGTCTGGTGCGTCCCGCAAACGAAGGGTGCGACGGCTCCGGCAGCAATGTCAGGCGCTGTGCCGATCTCGACCTTCGTAGCGGCGGGAAACTTCTCGCACTGTCGGGGATGCGCTCCGCAAGCGAGCGATGCGACACTTTTCAGCTTCACAAGTTTCTCAGCTTAGTCTCAAGCTTCCCAGCTCAGGTTCAACTTCTAGAGGCCCCACAACTGGATCAAGCACTCTACGAAGGACAGAACTCTCTCAGCAGAGTTCAGGGAGACTGGGGGTGAAGTCCTTTTGTTCCTGGGACTTCGGAAACAGGGAGCCAGCTCTTCTCAGGCCCTTGGAGATTCCTTACAAGACAGGGGACACAGCTCACAGCAAAGTCCTTCCCCTCTCCTTGGCAGCAAAGCAACAGCAGGTCAGTCCAGCAGAGCAACAGCAGGACAGTCTTCCTTCTTCAGAGTCAGCTTTCTCCTTGGCAGAGGTTCCTTCTTGATTTCCAGGATAATCTAATTTTCTGTTGTCAGGGGTCCTGTACTTATACCCCTAAAGACTTTGTTCTTTCAGTGCATGTGGGCCCTGAGCCCGGTCTGAACCAGTTCTGGGTGGATCCTGAGCACTTTGTTTTACTGGCTGCATCTTTCCTTTCAGAGTGAGGGGCAGGGTCCTCAGCCGCCGAGCAGGAGGTGGAGCCAGCATTGTGGCAGGCAGGCACAGCCCTATTCAGCCCAGGTGCTAACTCCGCCCACCACTCAGGTAGCAATTGCTTCATTCAGCCTAGTGCTGACTCATCCAGCCTCTGGGGGAATTCCCCAGCCCCTGTCACTCACAAACCAGACAGTCAATACACAAACAGGCCCAGGCACACAGAAGGGTCAGACAAGAGAACAGCAACTTTCTAAAAGTGCTGTTCTAAAACACAGGATCTAAAAACCACCTTTCCTAAAAGATGTGTTATTAAATTCTGAGTTCAGGGATACTAGATACTTATGTCCTATCTTGTTCCTATGGGAAGAAATGCCGTTAACCACTGTAGCAAGCATCCCCCATGTTAACCTATGGAGCAAGATAGCCTTACAATAGTGAAAAACGAAAATGGCTGTAATTCACTACCAGAGCATGTCACCTGCACTAGTACATGCTCTACCTTTCACATACACGGCACCCTGCCCAGGGGGTTACCTTGGGCCTTCCATAGGGGTGACTGATGTGCACGAAAAGGGAAGGGTTAGGCCTGGTCAGCGGGGACGCGGACCAGAAGGACATGGCAGTTCTAAACTGCCCGTAGGCGCTGCAGTGGCAGGCCCGAGACACCATTTTAGAGCTACTCCTGTGGGTGGCACAATCAGTGCTGCAGGCCCACTAGTAGCATTCATCATCACCGGCCCTGGCACACCCCGTGCACTTTACTAGGGACTTCATGGTGATACAAATATGCCAAACATGGATATCCAATCATGATAACAATTTACGTAGGGAGCACTTACACTCTGGCACTGATCAGCAGTGGCAGAGTGTCCAAAGCATCTAAACCAGCAAAACGAATCCAGCACAGCATCGAAAAATACAGGAGGCAGAGGCAAAAAGATAGGGGTAATCACTCCAAAGATGTCAGGTCTAACAGTGTCGAAAAATGGCACATTTGTTTTGATCCAATCACATTCCTAGTTATTTGCAGCAAAAAGCCAGTTTATGCCACTCCTTATCTATAAATACTGCAGCATTCTTAGTCATTCATTTTTGCTCAGAGCGCATGCTCTGTGTTTCCATCAACTGTACAGCCATGCAGGGAAGTGCTGCTGTGTAAGCAGTGAGTGTGTTGTCCCTGACCTTTCTCAAGCGTGGTCTCTGCGTGGGTGCACAGGAAAGGTGGCAACAGCCTTCGGTGACAGTGCCCGGGCTTCTTAAAACAGTCGGTCAAAGCCTCTTCCTGGTTCAGTGACCAAGATTCTCCATTTCGTCACACTGTTTTATGAACACTCATGTCTATTTAATCAGAAAGTATCGAAAAGAGGTCCCTATACTGCTTAAAAAATAAGTGGTTTATGTTCCCTTCATGGCCTAAATGACGCAACGCTGAGATGCCTACAAATGTGGCATGACCAATTATTGCAAAAGTTAACATAGTTTAAATATTCAATACATATATGAATAGACGTGTAAAACAACTCATAATGTAAAATATAATGTATATTTGATATATGGATTTAGACAACTTGGGGCCCACTTGGCAGCTGCTAGATAAATTGCATCTTTGGTGTCATGATAATCTTAGACCCATCTTACAAGCTGCATCATTTTTCATCAAAGGCCTGAGGAAATTCGACCCCATCAACCCAACCTTGGTGGAACTTCTTTGGCTGCCCCTCCAGCCATATATAATCGTCAAGACCAGGTAAAAGAAATTGCACTCGGCCTACTTGGCTGAGAAAATATCCACATCTGGTGGACTATGCAACACACAGAGCATGGTCATAACCAGACTAAAGAAGAACTGCAAAAAATAAAAATAAAACATCCATTTCCATCTATGAGCACAGGTTTTCGAATAACATTCTTGTCAACATTTAAACTGCTCTAACCCTCCTTCGGTTCCGGGAGGAACTAAAGATGCAGCTGCGTTTAAACACCATAGACCTTCTCATTCCATCCTGCATAAAGTGAGAAACTCTCCAGGCCCACTTCTGGGCCCATATCATTTATAGGGCGGACTGCACACTGACGCACCTGTAACTGGGTGCGCTAGGTGTAAACCAGGTCAGTGCACCCTATCACAATAAGTGTGGTACCCCCAGCTCAGGTGCAGACTCAAACATGTGGACCAGCTATTTGAAACTGAAGGTTCTTCTTTCACCCTGCAGGCAGCAACCTGGCCTGCATTTGAATGTTTTCATTTCTCCTCGTTTTTTCCTCTTTCAATGCCTGCTGCATTCTACAACACCCATTGAAAGAGGAAAATACCTGCAGTGATTGCTTTTGTGCAGGAAAGGGCCCCTTCCTGCACAAAAGCAATCTCCCATCGGGCATGCATCCTTGCACCATGGTGCAAGGGTGCCTGCGCCGGCGCATAGCAGCTGTTTCTGCGCCAGCGCTGGGGAGATAACAGGAATGTGACATATCATTGTAGATATGTCGCATTCCTGTGCTCTGAAAGTGCCCCAGCGTGGCGCACCCAAAGGGCTTGCGGTGCAGCGCTGCGGCACTTTCTTGTAGATCTGCTCCTTTATATTTCACATTTGACTCATTACTTACAATGATTCCTCCTTATTAATAAAGTAGCTAACAATGCCAATTGTTACCAACATACACAAAGGATAATCTAGCATCTCATCTAGCTGATCTAGCCATGGTAAAACTGCCATTCACACACTGGTTATCTCAGGAATAGATTTTGGAAGCACTGTAGGCATATCTCCACCAGCCACGTAACTGCTCAAAGCTGTTCTTCACTCAGCAGCCAGGCTCGCCCATGCAGCAAGCCAATATGACCACAAAACTCCAGCCCTGCTGGAATTACAACAGCTTCAATTCACTACCAGAGGGACTTTCAAATGATCCCGCTTACCCCACCAGCCCTCCACAACAACAGTCCCCCATACCCAGCCACCTAATGAACATCTCCGACAGTGAAAGTGACACATCATTTGTTAGGGAAGAGGTTTCCTCTTGGAGCTTGCTGCTACCTAACTGAGGAAACAAATTCAACTCTGCACCTGTGGAAAAGGCCTAAAAGAACAAAGGCAGTACCTAACCATGGCTAAATGTTGATGAAACATGCGCATAGCTCTGTGCTGCCCAAGAAGTCAATCATGAAAGGGTTTCTGGCGCTCAGCTCCAAGAGAGCACATTTTGGGCATTGCCTCAGGTGTTCGCTTATGTTGATTTAGAGTTCCCTGCTCTGGAAAACTTCATTTTTGTATACTGCCATCTACGCTTTCTAATCCCTCATTCTTTTCCATTTTAATTTTAGAGTGTATTTGTTATTTTCGAGCAATCCTTTACGAAGCGCTGCACAGTAAGAACCACACACGCATACATTTAGAAGTCACCACCATGTACGCACGTTTTGCTTTCGTGACATTCATTCTGACCAAATCAATCTCAGCAAACTTCCCTCACATTTATGTGATTGTTTTTAAAAAAAAATATTTGCCAAGATCTGCTTCATTCTTAATTATCATCAGAACACTTGCAGGTGATGACTGTAATTGAATGAGAAAGGGGAAACATTGAGTTGTAGATACAGGATTCACTTAATAGAATGACTGCAATGATTGAGCTAAAAAAAGTAAACTAAAGGTTTTGTTTAAAACACTAAAATCAATATATTTAGAAAAAAAACAGTAATATTTGTCAAGAGTCAAAGTAAATTAATGTGCGGGAATGAATGCAGCCGACAAGCAACTTAGGTCACACACTTCCATGAAAAGCCAATTACATTAGATTTAAAATGCGAAATATTTGTCAGAGAAATTGGGCAGAATTAGGCGAAGGCACTCAAACTGTGAGAATGTTGCTTCATGTATCTATTTTAATTTCATATACAGAATCACTTCCTGTGAAAACAAGCTTACGTGGTTTAAGGAAAAACAAGCTTATAGCATTATTTTAAAAAAAGTAATTTAAAAAAATAGGTTATCCCCAAAGAAAAAATTTGATAGAGGAATAGGAACACAAGAAAAACATTCTCCTGTTGGTCGCACAGGTTTGTGCCATGAAACAATACTCAAGGAACAACCAAGGGCATTGACTCTACTCAGTAAGGCTGAGTCAATATAGAACAAACCAAAACAAGTACCAGTACTGAACACTATTTGCCACTTACTATTACTGGTACCAATGCAAGTCTGTCACAGGTTCCATGAAAAATAAATTTCAGAAAAACTTTTTTATTTTGAATCTTTAACTTATTTTTTAATAAATAAATACACATACAAATGAATGATCAATGAAACCAATACAACATATACAAAAAAACATTCCTTCACAGTTGCACAACTTATCTAAAGACACCACAACCACTCAATTTTCTCTTTCATCCATTCAACATTCATTGCTGACACATTACCAACTCTACACACTCACTGAGTTCACCAGAGGGTTAAGCCAAATTCATTCACAGTGTTTTAGAAAGGCGAAACCCAAAGAGGAACACTACGCACGCGCCAAACAACAACTAATTTCACCACCAATTTGAGTAAAGCAATGCACCAAACAATCACCAGAGTTCATAAAGAATAAAGTGCATTACAAACAACAACCTAATTCTAGATATGTTTGTTTGACTAGACAATGCGCTAGGTCGACTCGTTTCGGACCCTTTTGAATAGCAGGGTTCTCCTCAGGACCATCACAATCTTACTCATAAGTGAGAGACTGTTCTACTTTTAGTCAATCCTCAGTGTGTATTGTGGTGTAATCCATAATCCTTGCAGCTTCAGCAAAAATCTTGAAGTAAATCCAATGCTGCACGGTGCAAACCTGAGCAGAACCAATGCATCGCTGCTGCAGCATGGATCGGTACCGCCACAAAGACCTGCATCACATCGCATCCCATGGCCCCATCAGAAATGCCGCCCAGCGACGCATCCTCAGCACTAGGCTTTGCATAGCAGCCTTGCATCTCCTTGGAACCAATACATTGCCTGATTGTGCGACGCTTCCTCAATGCCAGACTTTACACCGCAAGCACTTGTCAATGGGAACCTCGAAGAAGACACAAGAACTTGCACCACAGCATAGCCGCATCTCGGAACTGATGTATTGCTTTAACTTCACGACTCATCTTTGACTCAGCTTTTCAAAACGCTCCAAAAACCAGAATTTATGGTACGTTTTTCAGCGTAGTCGTCCCGTGATTCATCAAGGTCGACCTGAACGTGTGACTTTGGCCTGGTCTTGTGCAACCACATATATACAGATGGTGCTTTGTACTTTTCCACACTATTTTCACCGAAATTGAACCTGACTGCTCTGCGCCAAGGAACCAGAGAGTTGAGCACAGGTTAACTTAGGGTTGGCTTGTTCTTTACCCTGACACGGATGTGGTTGCTGCTTGACCAGAGCTCACCTCCCAGTCAACCAGCAACCCAATTTCTTACAAGGTTATATTGCCAAGTGCATATTACGACATTTGGCCCCATAGTATTTTGTACACAAGATGTAAATATCACCCAGCAAAGCATACATAGTTCAGCAGACACCAAGCAAAACAACACACAAAATAACATTTTGTGACGAAGCCTTATAATCCAAGAAAAAGAAAAAGAAAACTGAAAGATAACGTCATAAAACTGTTTTATTAATACTTGTGTGGCTCAATCTTCCATAAAGAGGATTATGGACACACCTTTTAATTCGCATCTCTGTCGTTTAGGCCTGAACAAATATGAAGGGTAACACTATTATTGAAGCCAGGTTCGTGTAGGTGCAGACAACCATGTGCCATCTTTCACTCACCCCCTCTTGTACATTGTATTTAAATGTTGTGTTTCATTATGTTCTGAGCTTCATTTATTACACGTACCCCTTTACTCTCTTCATTTCCTGTGCTGCACCTCTTAGCAACAGTAACAGTGTATATATATATATATATATATATATGATCAAGGGAGCTTGACTCCCGAAACGCGTTGATGGATGTAAATTGAAAATAAACAAGCCTGAATTAATGATACCCGTGTACGAGTGCCGGATGATTTCCTTAGAAATTAATGGATATCCTATTTTGAATATATATATACACATGTCGAAGGAAATTCATTAAAGACACTTTGGCCTAGATACAGATTATCACGGTGGCGCCTGGTGACTCTGCAATTCGTCATTGTGCAAGATAGGCTTATTTGTTAGAACAGAAACCACAACTGCTGATAGGGCAGAACGTTATCACACATTTGACTGGCGACAGCATTTCCTGAAGCTTCTGAATTTATTTCTGTCTCCCCTCTCATCAAACAGGCTTTCAAGATGCGGGGCTAGCGGTATGATCAGCAGTAACATTCCTGACAGGATACAAGCTGCCTTCTTCTACAGGCAGCTCGTCTTTGATACGCACAGCCTTTTGGAAAACTTCCAGGTATATCTAAGATAGTATGACTATGTTCCCGAAATGTAACATAACTTTGCAGTGTCCCTTAAAAATATTTCTGTGCAAGTGACATCTAAATACACTTTAGAGTGCTTTAGAGTGCGTTAGAGGACATTCACGAATACATGCAGTTGCATGGGGTACAATGTACCAAAAACAAACCTTAGCTTCCTTGACTGAAAGAGACATCCTCCCAAGGACAACAAGCATTTGCAATGCAATAGGTCTCGCATTTGCGCAAGTTTGAGCTATTGACATTGCAAATAACAACACCTTTTATTTTTGTTTTTAAAACATAAATAAAAGGCATTGTCATTTACAATGCAAATGGCTAAAACTCGCATAAATGCGAGACCTATTGCATTGCAAATGCTTGTACGCTTGAGAGCGCTTTGTTACCAGGCCGGTGCCCACCCGGCATTTGCCCCGAGTGCACTTTATCTAATTATTTACGGGACCCGTTTTTAGGTCCTTTGCGAGTGCCCACCTCGCATATATAATTATATTTTAATTCGAGGGTGCCTACCGCTCTTGCCCCCGAAAGAAATCACCGCCACAGCCCTGCTCCGTGAAAACAGGAAGTCAGGCACTTTTGGCCGAGACGGGGGCGGGGCCTGCAATCCGGCAGGAAATCCCGCCCGCCGCCGCCGAGGAAGAAGTGAAGCCGGCCGACTGATGGCCTCTCCGCAGCCCGGGGCTCCCATGAGTTGAGGAGAGTCCCGGGGCTGCCAACAGCAAAACAGCCAGAGTGTTGCGGGGCTTCCAGGTGCTGGAGGGAGCCCCGGAAGTGAAGTCCTGCCCCCTGGTGCCGCGACGAGACGAGACTGCGGCAGGAAACTGTCGCTAAAGCAGCGATAATGGGCTTGATAATATGCCCTTGTGAATTCCCATAGAAGCCCAGGTTAACGTCAGAACCTGGGCTTCTATGGGAGTAAGCAGATCATTTATTGAACCATATTATTCCCAAGGGCCGCAGGAATAATGGAACTCCTTGCACCAGGTAGAGAAATGTATGGAAATCTGTACTTGATATTGACAGAAGTTTATTCATGCTTAAGAAGAGTCCTTCTGGCTGCCGAGGGAGCAGGGCTCTGGTGAAGCAGCTCTCACCTTCTGTATGAAGGGCAGCCTATTAGGCCAAATGACAACTTCTCTTTTGTGCCCAGTGAGCTTTAACACATTGTGCTGTTTATTCACTAAACGTTTGAATGTATCGGAATGTGATGTGAAGCAGCGCAAAGTACCACAAACCATTGCGTCGATTTGCTTTCTATAATAGAAGCCTGCATGTGCAGCACAACAGTGTACAGAACCACACAAGCACTCACGCAACACTTAATCAGCAACTCCCCTTATTATGGGCTGGAGCCATTTTAAAGACAGAATAAATTGGCACTGCAGAGGGCAGAGCGTGATTGTTATGCTGATCTTTTTCATGGAAACTGATGTGCAGCTCATAGCTCCAGTCTCAATTGTGCGTTACCAAAAGCAGCCATTATCGAGGTATGAAATGTGGTATTCAGCCGCTTTCACCCTGACCTTCAAAGGAAGCATTCAAGATCTAGTGAGTCATTAGCTTTGCTAGCATAGCGTCTGGTGTGATAATGAATCACCCACCAGCAACCAGTTTCTATTCCATTCTGTTACCATATTGGGTTTTAGCAGCAAGATTAACAGTCTAAAGATGTTTTAAGGGAAAATAGTACAATTTATAACAATCGCAATAGTGTTTTTATGAATTTTCTTCTCAATTCGTAATCATTGTTTCTATTTTTTAATGTGGAACAAATGCAACTACATATTTTTATTTTTTCGAAAACACCACACAAATGTATACTGTTTTATATATCTACTGTGGCGTTTTGATTTGATGTATTTATTTTGTTAGAAATGGCGGTTCTGGTTGGTTGGTTGCACCTAATCCTGGCAGAACCTACCACTCTAGTCAGGGTAAGTAAGTTACACATCAAAGATCAACATGGTCAGCGACTGGCTGCCGCCCCCTCCCATATGGCCACACCAACCCCCGGACACTTGAACATGAAACATGGTTATCTTTGGAAGGCGGGGGGTCGCAAGACCCCCGGCCGTATTTATTAAGGTATAAAATTAATAAATTTTTTAATTGCATGGTAAACAATGTATACAAAAATCAACAGGACATTAGATACAATATTGTCAACAAGTTTGAAAGACTAACCTTAACAGAAACTCTAATACAGATTGTTTCCTAACCGATTCTAACATCCTCATCTAGATTTTTGTATACTACATTTCTGGCCATATGGCAAGGTCGCTAACCGATGTCAGGTCCTACTAGCTGCGCCTCACCTAGAGATGTGCGCATGCGCAGCCGGGCCTGATAATTACCCGGTCCACGCCATCCTACTAGCTGCGCCTCACCTAGAGATGTGCGCATGCGCAGCCGGGCCTGATAATTACCCGGTCCACGCCGTCCTACTAGCTGCGCCTCACCTGAGATGTGCGCATGCGCAGCCGGGGTGGCTACCAGCCTAAGGAAAGCGTGACTACTCCAACCCGCGCTCCTTTGAAGCACCAGTTACCTTGCCCCTGAAGTTCTAGGAGGGGCCAATGTCCTCGTCCCCCTGGGCGGGAACCTCCATAGGATGAGGCCCGCCCCCTCGGACCTTAAAATAGCTGCTCACCGGTCATGACCTTACCGCATGCCCCATACCTAATAAATACGACGACCTATGGAAAAAGATTCTAAAGGACAACTACACTGGCTAAATTATGCACGCATCAATGTATCGCTACAAAGGGAGAAAAGGCCTAAACACAATTGCAACATCAAAACACGTTTGCATCAATGTATCGCTACAAAGGGAGAAAAGGCCTAAACATAATTACAACATCAAAAACACGTTTCAGCCCAATTCACTAAAAGGGGAAAATTCCTAAAGAAAGCATCATCAGCGTAATATACAAACCAGATAAAATTCACTTACGCATGGAAAATTATGGTCACAATATCCTAGCAAATTACCTAAACCGAACTAGTAAAGCATCAACCATTTGGTTCCAGGGATGGTGGGTGGGCAAACAAAGAGCCCCGAGCGCGGGGCACAACGCGATGTGGGGGGGCGTCCAGGGAACAAGAGGGTCTCCCGGGCGCTCCCCGCCTCTTTATCCAGCGGGGCCGGATGGGGAGTGCTATGCCCCCAACCCAGCCCCTCCTGCGGCCCGCCCCCCTGACCCGGATGTCCTATAATGCCATCTGGATCAGGGAGGGCGCCAACCAATCGGTGGCGGGGCGCGCCCAGGAGGGCACGCCCCACCACCGACAAGCACGGAGGAGGAGGCGGTCGCCGCGCCACCATGCGGGCGGGGGGGCCAAGAGCCCCCCCTTTTCACTCTGCTCACCCCCTTGGTAGCTTGGCACAGAGCAGTCAGGCTTATCCCAGAGGCAATGTATAAAGGATTTGCACACATACACGCATGCACGCACACACACACACAGAAACACAGCAAAAATACTACATAAAGACTCCACACACATATTGATCTGAATAAAACAAGACTAAAACGAAAAAAAATCCAACATACACAAATAAATATATCACTGTAGCAAGATCAAAGACTCCAAAAAAGACAGTCTGACCTCGATGAAGAGAGGGCCAGTTACGGAATCAGGCATACCCCAGTAGAGTACATTGGAGGTGTTGTGAAAAAAAAAGACAATGCAAAACATAGAGGAGGTGAGGCGTTGCAGAGGCCGGTGCAGTGTTGGTTCCTTACTGTTGCAGGGGAGGTGAGGAATTGGTTCCTTACTGCTGGGCAGGGGAGGTGATGCATTGTTTCCTTACTGCTGCAGGGGAGCTGATGCTGCAGTGGCAGATGTAGTATATAGGTTCCTTACTGTGGAGTGGTGTCAATGAATTGAAGATCAGGTCATAAGGCTTTGGCTCCGCAATACCGATGCAGAAGTATTGGCATTGGCTGGACCAGGGCTGCGGTGTAAATTGGGGCGGTGAATCGTGCTCTTCACGAGCGGTGCCCTCGGCTTCGGTGCAGGCAGCAGCGTCATTGGTGGCATCAGGGTTGCTTTTCTTGGGTTGCAGCACAAACCACTTGACTCCAGGAACTGGGGTTGGCACCACTTGCCAAGGCAGGACCCTCATCATAAGATCGCAAGTGCTGTTAGCATGAACAGGTGAAGTATTTGATAGCCCTGAGACTTCTTAACAGGAGGCAAGCTAAACTCAAGCCCTTGGAGGACCTTGGAAGTAGGGTTTAGAAAGCAAAGTCCAGTGTTTCACTCCCAGGACAGAAGCAGCAAAGCAGCAGGACAACACAACAAAGCAAACAGCAAAGTGGCAGTCCCTCCTGACAGCTATCCAGCTCTTCTTTCTGGCAGAATGTTCTCAAACTAGAACTGTTCTGAGCATATGGTGTCACAGGTCCAGTACTTATACCCATTTTAGCCTTTGAAGTAGGCAAACTTCAAAGAAGAGTCTTGTAGTGTACAAGACACTTATTTTCCCTGCCCTGGCTTGAGACATACTACAGGGGGTGGAGACTTCTTTGTGTGGGGACAGGCACAACTCTATCCAGGGGTCAGTGTCAACACCTCCTATCACTTTAGGTAAATGTAAATTGATACTTGTATAGCGCACTACTCACCCGCAAGGGTCTTAAGGCGCTTGTACGAATACCGCTGTGGAACCCATCCTGGCTTTCCCTGTGAGGCATCCACTCCTGGGCACCCCCAAGGTGGAGGCCAGGCATCCTTAGCGTTGTGGGGTCCGTTGCAGAGATTAAGCAAGCTATTGCCCAGAGTTGCAGAGTGGGACGCCATGATTGGAATAGGCACCGAGGCGAGAATGATCAGGTCTGTGGAATTTTTGAGCCCAAGACCCGCCGAGGCGGGGAATTGAACCCTGGTCCCGGGCTAGACCTCTGCATCAGGGTCTGCCGCTCTAATCATTGAGCCACACTTCTCCATGAGAGAAGTGTGGAAGACCCATCAGCCTGGTGATGGGCCTTCAGGATATGCAGGGCACACCTCCTTTGTGTGACTGTCTAGAGTGAATGCCAAAACAGCCCATCTGTCATCCTGACTCAGACGTGTATTCAAAGACAGGCAGAGGCACAGAATGGTATGAAAACACCAACTTTCTAAAAGTGGCAGTTTCAGAGCTGCAATTTAAAAATCAACTTCACTAAAAGATGTGTTTTCAAATTGTGAGCCCAGATACACCAAACTCCAATTTTCTGTTTTTCGATCAGCTCCCAAATGGCAGATACACTTGTCAGATGTTACAAGGCAGCTCCAATGCTAATCTATTGGAGAGACAGGCTTTGCTGTAGTGAAAAACGAAATTAGCAGTATTTCACTACGGGGACATGTAAAACACAACAGTACATGTCCTACCTTTTAGATACACAGCACCTGCCCATGGGGCTGCCTTGTGCCTATCTTAGGGGTGCCTTACATTTAACAAAAGGGAGGATTGGGCCTGGCAAGTACATACACTTGCCAGGTTGACATGGCAGTCTAAAACTGCACACACACACACACACACTGCAGTGGCAGATCTGAGACAAGTTTACAAGGCTACTCATGTAGGTGGCACAATCAGTGCTGCAGGCCCACTAGTAAAATCATACATATATGGATAGTACATAATGTATTCTTGATAATGCGATACTTGACCCATCCCATTTTGTTTGTATTTGATGCAGTAGGCATGCATGTCTATAAATTAACCGATATCCTTGGACCTGAAAAAGGGTATAAAAAGTGACATCCCACAACCTTTGACCCCTGAGGACTGTTGGAATTGTACGGAGGTCTCACCATTTTCATCGACATATCAGACTCCATGGACATAAAAAACGACTTCGAGAGTACTTCCAGTTCAAGTGGGGGAGAGGTAGTATTTAACCTAGCACAACTGAGAACATCATGCCTGGCAACTGTGTGTTTGTTGTGTCTCTGAAACCTTTGTAACAATTCGCTCCTGCCCTTCCTTTTATATAGACCTTAATTATTTTGGATTATTCCTTTGGTTTCCATCTGAACGATATCCTGTCAGGACATGCAGAGTCTGTGCCCATTCCATCCTCCCATTGGTGCGAGGGGTGTCCTCTTTATGCGTAAAATACTATGCTTCAAGGGGCCATCAGTGGTGCAGATACTAGGAGAATTGCAGACATGCCCGGTGATGTGAGTGTACTCCACTATAAGATGGCTGCTGCAGTCTACCTGGAGTTATGGAGTGTGTTCCTGGGCATGGTGACATATGAGCCTGCTTGCCGGTACAACAGAGTGAGGAGAACGTCTACTATTCGGATACTACAGAGTGAGTGTGTTTCTGGAATCCTTCTTCTTTGGCATGTCTTGTGTTGTGTCTCCTGGAGTCCTGCTGCTACTATCTCCTCTGCGTCTACTGCAGGAGTGTTTACTCATGCTGTGTTTGATGCATGACCCTTAGCCTAAAGTAGTGAGCACTAACAACTAATATGGTAGGAACCAATTATTTAGCATTACAAAATGATGTTCACACTTACTATTATATTTTGCCTTGCCATTAGAAGTGAACAGCTATGAGCAAGGGTAGTAGTCCTAAAATGTCTGTTGGCGAAAGTCCAGGGGTTTTCTCTTCCCATACCCGTCTCTCCTACTTCCCTCAGAATCCTATATCTAGTTCTTTTTCTATTGAATACTTCTAGTCAGATTCAAAGGGAGACAAGGTAGTGACATCCACACCACAGAATCCTGACAATAACAACACATGTTTGATCCATTGTCACACCTTTCGCCCTTCACAGCCTCTCATAAGGTGTTGATGTTAAGGGTAAAGAGTAGAAATTACAGAAAATGTAGGGGGCCTTCACAGCCCTGTTTACTTTTAGTTCCTGGCATGGCCCTTCTTGACTTCTGAGACCATGGTATCAATCGTAGTGGCAGTCCTACCAGAGGCAAGCCAGGAATTGCGGCTGCTGTACTTGCTTCTGGACAGGTTACAGAAGCAAATAGATGCTTACCGCAGGGAGCTTGCCTAGGCTGACATAATTGAAAAAGTAGATTGCCACTGATCATATTTGCTTCTAGACAAAGCAACCCTGAAAAGTCAGGGTATGTGTTTGCATGAGACTGCCCAACTAAACTATAAAAGATAACAGCACATTAGCCCCACTACTAAAAATATTTTTGTAACCCTGAGGGGGTCTAATGGTTTTCACCACTGACAATATATTTAGAGACTTCAAAAGGGCCAAATGGTTTCAAAGCTTAGCCTCAATGTTGGATGCCACCGCCTAACCCTTTATGATGACTCTTGAAATATCACAGCTTTCACAAAACAAAAAAGACTTTGGACCTTCAAATCACTTCATTCTGTAATATGCTCCACTATGCAAGACATCTATGACATTCTACCATGGATGCTTAGGGAACTCCTGGAAGTATTAATTGAAAATGAGGATATATTGACACATACAACATCCAAAATGGAACACATTTGACACTTATAAGCCGTGCTCCTGAGATTACAAAAGTGTGGTCTCACTGTACTTAGAAAAGAAGTGTAAACTCCTCAATTCTTAGATACATTTATGTTAGAAATTGGGTCTCTAGTTGACAGAGGTAGTCACCCTGTCCATGTTGGGACCACAATCCTATTCAGGGTAAGTCATATACACACTAAAAAATTACCTGTGCTCACCCTTTGGTAGCTTGGCACAGAGCAATAAGGCTAATATAAAGAGGCGAATAGGTGTGAAAATAGCGCCTAGAAGCAAATAGTGTTTAAGGGGCTAAAATGGTGGCATTGGACTGGGACAAAGTCAAAGACAAAGTCAAGAGTTCAGGCTGCCCACGATGAAGTGCAGGCCGGCTACAGGACCCATGCAGGGCCCACTGAGGAAATTACGTTAATCCTTGTTGCAGCATGAAAAAGCAGGGTGCAGATGAACAATGCCTGGATGATCCCCACGCAATTGTGAGGTTATGGTGTCAGAGGTCCAGCACTTATACCCAGTTGGGCCTTTGAAGTTGGGAGACTTCAAAGAGATGCTTTGAAATGCACAAGAGCCTGCCTTTCTTTTGCCCTGGCTCCAGACTCACAACAGAGAAGTATGCAACCCTTGTGTAGGGACAGACCACCGTCCTTTCAAGTGTAAAGTGTCAGCTCCTCCCTCCCATCCTACTCTGGAAGACCCATCAACATGCAGATGGCTACTCAGTCTCACCTCCCCTCCTTTGTGTGTGGCTGTCTAGGGGGAATTCAGTAAGCCAGCTGTCATCCACCCCAGAGGTGTATTCCAGAGACAAGCAGAAGCCACCAAATGGTTTAAGTATGAAAATGCCAACTTTCTAAAATTCTCATTTTCAAAACTGCAATTTAAAAACCAACTTCACTATAAGTTGCGTTTTAAAATTTTGAGTCCAGAGACACCAAATTTGGTTTCCTATATTTTCCCAATTGGAAACTACACTTAATAAATGTAATATGACAGTTCCAATGTTATCCTATGGGTAGTTTTAAACGAATATAAGTATATTTCACTACCAGGACATGTAACCCTTAAAAGTATATATCCTACTTTTTAAATACACTGCACCCTATCCGTGGGCTGTTCAGGATGTGCCTTAGGGAGTGACCTGTATGTAATAAAAAGGAAGGCTTAGCACCTTCGAATCTCCTGACGAGCTCAGCTCGTCATGAGCCACAGTGCTTGTGTGCTCATGATGAGCTGAGCCCGTCATGACCTTTAGAACGCTCGCACGCTGGGCTAATTCCCCTGCTGTGCGAACGTTCTAAAGAAACGGGTGTGGTCATGGGAATTTGCCCAGCTGCGAAGGGGTGAAGCCTGACAAGTAGGATAACTTGTCAGGTCGAAATGGCAGAGGAAAATTACACACACAGGCTCTGCAGTGGCAGGCCTGAGACCTGTTTAAGGTGTTACTTAAGTCGGTGCCACAAGCAGTGCTGCAGGCCCCCTAGTATCATTTGATTTCTAGGATCTGGGCACATGTAGTGAACTTTACCTGGGACTTATAATTACATCAAATATGTCAATTGGGAATAAGCCAATGCTATCACATTTTAGGTAAAATGAAAAAGCCCTTTAGCAATGGTTAGCAGTGGAAAAGTACACAGATTGCTAAAACCAGCAAAACCAAATTCAGAAAGGCGATGAGGAGGAAGACAAAACGTTTGCTATAACCCTGCAGAAAGGGCCATTTCCAACAATTTCTTTGGGACCAATTCTGCCAATGAGGGCTAAAGGCAGCCACAAACAAAAAGGCCAAGATATCAAACATGAGCTTTTCCACACAATGTTTCAGCAAAGTGACATTTTCCTGTAATGGTAAACTTTTGCAAACATTTTGTGTCACACTTCCACCATCGATGACCTCTGACTGGAGTTACTGTGGATGAAAGCAAACACTGACAAGGGACTCCACAGACGAAGTAGCATTTCAAGTTATCTATAACATGCTCCTAAATGTGAGCATCACATCTGACATATCAAGAGGTTATTAGTAGCAGTATTAAAGAGTATGGGTACTTTCACATATGAAACCACCCAGTGACAGTACTAACTGACCACAAGTCCTTGTTTTCTGTCTTCCAATATTCTGGTCCTCATTCAGCATCCATAAATGATAAGTAGATATTGCCGTCAGAGGAATAGTAGTTAATTTTTGAAGATCAACTACGATGCTTAATCCAGCAGACTAACTTTCTCAACAAGTCTTTGCAGCCACTGAACAACACCAAGTGGAATCCGTTAGTAAGGAACACTATACGCATTAGATGGGGAGCCACTGGGGATGTTCCTAAAGCCCCATCTTTGTCATAAAAAGAAGTAGTCCCTTCTAACTGCAACCAGAGACTTAAATGGAATAGGATTGTAACCCAAAAAGACACACTAAATCGTATTAAAGAAACGGTAGACCGAGGAAATATAGACCTTGACATCCTCAATGCTTCCCCAGACATTAAACAGAGCTCCCAGGCAAGTAATCTTTACAGGGAAATGGTGGAGAAGTTGGGGTTGTTTTTCGTCACAAATTTCTCAAAAAGTAAAAATAGTAAAAGCCTAAAGCAGGGGACCCTATGGTATACCCCCTTGTGCAGGACAAAGAGACGGGCAATATCCCTAGCACTACGGGCAAAAAACATGGAAGCAGTAAGAGAGGCTAGGAAGGAATACAACAATATCTTAAGGGTGGCAAAACGGGATTGGGAGGAAGATCATTGGCAAAATTTAAAACTTGCAGCCCAAGCAAAAGACTCTTATAAGTTTTGGGAATTAATTAACATCTCTAGTAGGAAAGGATCGGATCCCATTGTTAACCACATCACTGCTCAACAATGGCATGCCCACTTCTCAAACTTATATTGTGATGATGAGGTTCTGGAGTTGGACCCTGAGCCTACAGCTGTGCCCTACCAGGAATCTAGCTTGGGAAGCCTCCCTGACCCGGACCCCATCAGCCCTAAAGAGGTCGAGCGAGCCATTAAAACCATGGCCCCAGGCAAGGATGCCGGTCTGGATGGCCTGCCTGGTGACCTACTCTTACACGACCCAGAGACTTGGGCTGCATATATAAGTCTCCTGTTGAACCTAATTTCCCAGGGCCAGGATGTCCTGGAGTCATGGCAGACGGCTGAGGTGGTGACAATATACAAGAAGGGGGATAGAGAGGACCCTGCCAACTACAGGCCGATTAGTTTAATCGACGTGGTGCAGAAGGTAGTTGGCAGGGTCATTGTCTCCAGAATGGGAGTATGGTTGGAAGAGGGTAGTGTTTTGTCACACTTTCAGGCAGGGTTTAGGTGGGGGGTGGGTACGATGGACCAGGTTTTCAGATTCTTTGCGGTTTTCTGGAAATCTGTGTCCATCGAGAGGGGTTCCCTTTACCTGGCCTTTATCGACCTGAAAACCGCATTTGACCTGGTGCCCCACAACAAACTGTGGCAAGTGCTGCATGACATGGGTTTTCCGATCTACCTCCTTGAATTAATAAAGAGACTTCACAAGGGCAATTATGCCAGGATTAGATGGGGGAGCCAGGGAGACTTGACAGAGAGGGTGACTGTGAATAGAGGGGTGCGCCAGGGCTGTGTGATGGCGCCGACCCTGTTCTCCCTGTTTGTGAATGGGGTGGTGGACCATCTGAGGGAGGACCCGCCCGACGCCCCAGTCCTGGCGGGAGAAAAAACACCAAATCTTCTCTTCGCAGATGATACCCTCCTGATCTCAAAGACACCAATGGGCCTCCAGAAACTCCTGGACAAATTCAGCTTGTTTTGTGCAGAGCGTGGCTTAACCATCAACACCTCCAAAACAAAGCTGATGGCACTATCTTTATCCAAAAAAGTAAAAAGGTTAAACATCTCACTTAATGGGGCGCCTGGAGGTTGTGTAGGCTTTCGACTATTTGGGAATAAGAATTAACAATAAAATGGCCTGGAATTCCCATGCGAAAATGCTCCTGAACCTCAAGAGAGTGGCAGGAGCTATTGCACGAGACCAGCGAGGCTCGACCAGCAGACCTATAGCCCCGGCCCTGGCAGTCTACGAAGGGAAGGCATTGGCTTCAGCAGTCTATGGAGGTATACAACGTTTAGCACGCATTTTTTACCACGCACTACCATTACAACGCAGGCATTACCACGCATACCATTACAACGCATTGCGCTGGGGGGCGCTCTAGGATAGGGAATAAGTTTAATTTTATATCCAACACCTTCCCTAGTGTCCACGGGGACTGGAGTTGGAATATAAAATTATACTTACCACTATCCAGCACCTCAAAGCGCTATGCGTTGTAACGGTATTCGTTGTAAATACAGCGTTGTAAAGGTATGCGTGGTAATAGTATGCGTGCTAACATCATACATCCTCTATGGATCCGAACTTTGGGGGTTCGAGAACACCCTGGAATTGGTCAAGGCAGAGAACAAGTTTTTTCGAGATTTGGCCTCGCTCCCAGTCTCAACACCTCTAAAACCACTTTTCCTTGATTTGGGCAGACGCTCAATCAAGGATATAGTCCGTCTGCGTCCATTGCTGTTTTGGGTGCGCCTGCGAAGATCCACAGATCTAGCCAATTATGCTGCAGCATTTGACAAACTCATCAGCTTGGGCGGCTGTGCCAAGATCCGATGGCTGAGCAAGCTGAAAGAGATGGTCACGTGGATAGGATTGGGTGAGCTTTGGCTGACCCAGTCCCCATCACTAAAAAATGTTGTTAAGAAACTGTATTGGGACTGGGTTCTGAAAGAGGAGCTAGAGGGACATAGGTGGGGACCTCTGACCGACCAATTTCTGAACAATAAGTCTGTCAGGAAGCTCGAACCATTTCTGGATTTCATCCAATAACCTGGTGACAGAACACTTTTCTTAAAATTCAGGTATGGAAGCTTACCATTAAATACATTCACTGAAAAGTGGAGACCTTCCCTGCCTGACCATACCTCATGCCCATGTTGCCCATGCCCCAAAGAGCCTGTGGCACATTTTGTATTCGCTTGTAGAGCATACAGGGGTGCAAGAAGACGGTGGCTTAGGCCAATTTGTAGGGAACTGGGCTTCAGACAGCACCTTAACGCCCGGTGCATTCTTACAACAGATGTAACATCACTGGCTCTGGTGTGTGGGGTTGCAAAATATCTGGGAAGAACCTGGAAGATAAGATCAAATCAGTTAAAGATGATCTCAAATGACGTTGCTAAATGATATTTCAGGTTAACTGTGTCTGACTATGCTGCTATTCTATTTTAATGTCTATTGGTTCACCCAATTTTAACTGTATATATGTTTTTTAATGCACTTAAAACCTGTATATTGTTTTGTATGAATTTTAAGGGTTGTCGGTACTTGAAATTGGTTTTACTTTATGATAAATGTTTTTATCGAATAATGTACTACAATAACAACAGCATTTGCTATTAAAAATGACTCTACCCAAGACTGTATGGCTGGCACATGTGATATGGGGAATATCCTCAAACACAAACCTACAAATGATCTGCCATGCCCATTTAAAGCAAATGGAAAATAAACCTGCCCCATACACCAATAGACATTAGCTAGCAGGAGGCAAAAGCATTTAGGAATTACTGGCTATCTCCGAAAAATCCCTGGTGCCGAAAGGAGCAAACAAACTAATACAGTGACACTCACAAGTCACCCTGTACAAGTGTCCTACGATGGTAAACAGGACATAGTGAAATCTAAATGACAGATCAGAGAAAGAGTCTGTATTTCTAGAGAGCATCTGAGAGTAGAAGATGAAGTCACCACATGCCTTATGTTCCAGGCCCCTGAGCCTCCTAAAAAGTCACAGCACATCTTTATTAAGGAGTGGAGCACCAATGCATGAGAGTTTCTATATGTACATATATGTAGCGGAAGGGCTATAACCTATTATTATGAGTGAGGAGATGGTTTGTCAGGACCACAGCCATTGAAGCCATGCTACCAAAGTCTGAAAATATTTTTGTTAAGCATGGCAGGCTAAAAAAGATAAAAAGAAATGATGACCCATAGTTCCAGGATTGTAAAATACAAAATTTCCTACTGACGGTGGGCATTTGACTCTGCTACATCGGTGGAAAAATTTAATAATTCATGCTTGTCATGAGGTCTACTGCCATAGCCACTAACGTTGACACCTGACCCAGGTTTATTGGCGGTCAGTTTGTAAGGCTAGGGCGTGTCTGTATTTCATAGCACTGTGGTTTATGATAGTTCAGTTTCTATTCGCACCTCAAGCAGCTTGCATCTGGTTGAGACGTAAATGTGATAGAGGTAGAATGAGGGTCATTGGCAACGTGTTTGTGTGATAGCAGGTGTGCCTGCGCACGCGCTAACTTTGCTCAGCTAGTACATACATGATATTTATTTTCAGAACCCAAAATGTGTATATCTTTTTAAGAAGTGGAGAGTAGACTGGACCCTGCACTATGGGGCAAATAAAAATCCGATATAAACATTAAGTAATTCCACAATGATGAAGAACACGATGAGCCTCTGTAACATGCTATTCTCTGGACTGTCTTCCATGTATTCCAGTGTGCATTTTAGATTGTACTATGCCTAGTGAATGGAGCCAGGCTTTTACCTGTAGTGTAAATCAAACAATGTTTACATACACTGAGAATGCAGGTCTTCATTATGTACCTATTTGGTTGCAGTTCTGAATTAGATCTCGTTTCTCACTAATGTTTAAAACAGTGGTGCAAGCCACTATGATTCAGTGCAACAGAATGTGTGCCTTGTAAGGAGTTCTATGGAAATCCAGATTCGGGAGAAAACAAGAGTTTAAACCAGAATCAGCACTGCAAGAGGAACACACAATATCCCAGTCACGTGTTTCAGCAGAATCTTCACCAAACAGAACACACAGCAAATTGGTGGGAGGGGGAAACAGAATTCCGTGGTTCTGCACTGCAGAACAGGGGGGGGGGGGGAGTTCAAGGTATGAGTGTGCATTGTACGTCCGTTGTGCTTACCAGGTGTAGTGTTACAGCACCCCAAAAACCAACCCGTGAGGCCGTATAATGTGTTTCTGCAAAAGCACGGTTTTGGAAGTGCATTGCAATGTTTCCGTAGCCATGGTAACAAGGAGTGGATGCTGTGAATGTTCCAGGCCTCCTGAAATGTCATTAAAAATTCAAAAATTCAGAAAAGTGGACAGCACCACGCATGTAAGCGCACAAACCTACGTTATTCTAGGTATAAGGGTGCAAGGCTAAAATTAATTGAGTCTGCTCTAAAAAATGCCAATAGCTGTACAACAATCCAGACAGCCATCTACAAGACAGATACAGACATACCTAGTATTTGGTAACATTTCAGAAATGGTGTTTGCGGAAAGGTCTACATCCTTCGTCTTGTTGCTCTTTAATATTCTTGGATTTTATATTGCAAGATTTTATATCGGTGTGGAACTAGCTGTAGCATGCTGAAGGTAGGATGAGCCACATAAAGGCCTAGATTAAGCAGTGTCTGGTATTTATTATCAAGTGCAAAATGTGCCCTTTTCTGAGAGTAAAAACTGCTTTGCATCAAATGGGTGTTATTGGGGAAACCAGCTCAAACACACATATAGGTTTTTGATGAAAAGCCTAAGCTATTAAAATAGCAAGACCCGGCTTCGCTTCAAAACTAAAGACTATTTGAAGGACGCATAAACAGGAGAAAATGTGTTCATTTTTCAAACAATGCCAAGTTACATGTTTGCTGCAATGCACAGCACACATCCAATGCATTGGATCCTACGGAGTTTGTCTAGACAAGGGAATTTGTTCTGGAAGGGTTCAGTACAAATCCAGTGCAACTCTATGTACACTTAGAATGTGTCCCACACCATAACCTTTTATAGCTGTAGAGCAGGTGGTAAACAGCAACAGGCCAGATTTGGCTCTGCACTGTGTTTACTCCCTTGTGGGACACAGCACGGCAAACTTGGTTGCTTCGCTGCCTGAAACATTTGTTAATCTGTCCCTTTGTGTTTTAGTCAGCTAGTCTGGGTCCCAAACTCCTTAAGGATTTTTTATGACTTATTCCATTAAATGCTGTATTTCCTCATGTGACTTACCCTACTTCTGAAATTGCAGGCAATTTGTCTTTCAATCCTGATAGAAAATTGGATTACATTTTTTTGATATCTAATGCAATATTCTTAATGTCAGTGGCATCTATGGACATGATAGATGCCATAGAATTCTAGGCATAAATATAGAAATATAGTAAAGACATTTATGAGAAATCTGTCAACGGTCTGGTGGTATTGCCAGAGACCTTGGTACCTAAACCATTGTGTCCTCCTAGTTGCCAAAGGTGTGGTTACCAAATCACCAGTTCAGGAAGTCGTTTTGGCAGGATGTAGAGGGGGATCTGGAGTTTAGAGGACTGGATGTCCACAGGTACTATTGGATTACATCATGAACCAGATTATTTCTAGTCATGCTACACTTTATTTGTGATTTTTGGTTTCCATCAAAAAAGGTCATAAATCAGCTAGCGACAGCAGCATTGAGAATGGGCATATTATTACAGTGGTTGGTATAGGATTAACACCCCCATCATCATTAATGAACTAATTCTGGACGTCTGGTCTAATTCTGGACTTCTGGTCTAATTCTGGTGCAGTAGTGCAGCATCCAGAATCATTAATATTGTTTGTGCCAGGAATGGCAGGATGAGTAATTTACGTGGGATATTAATTCCTTATGGAATGGAGATTAACATCAGAAATCAGTGTTTGCATGCCAGTTTTCACATGTTGTTTCCCAACTCCAGATACATTTCTCCAGGTTTGAGATTGAGATTTTAGCCTCTGAAAATGTATGAATGTAAGTTGCGGTATTATAACCTTACTGCATTACTCATAGTACATACTATTGTAGAAACTCAGTTTTCAGCCAATTTCGTATTGAGATGTGATTTGCAATGTGGGTTAAAGTCTTCTTTACACTTATTAAGTGACATCTTGGATCTTGATATCACAACCCTTAATTTGTTTAATTTAGGCATGTGATCAGTATGAAAACAGGGGAAATGTGTTTACTACTTACAGTAATCTGTCAAATCAAAAGGAGTGGAAGAGTTGTGCTGAGGCAGCGGGTGGGGAGGGCAACACCAAAATTGTTGGGAGATGCTCAACAGTGCTGTTCGGCCAAAGGCATGTCTCCCGTTGGCGTACTTAGCCACTGATCGTTACATCATTGGGTCTTTTAACAAAAAGTTATAAAAGGGCAGAGAACCAACATAGAGAGCTACTCCTGCAAAATAAAGAAAATCCTCAAGATCAGGAAACACTGACATGTGTAACAACCTTTAATGCATCATCTAAGCTCTTAAAAAACCTAGGGGCATATTCACAAGGAGCTATCGCCGAATTGACGGCACTTTATCGCAGCCAAAGTCATGATAAATTTACCCCACCATTCACAAGCTGATGCTAACAGCCCACAGCACCAGTTTTCCCGCGATTGCAGCCAAAAATAAATCACCATAGAGGACCTCCGCAACTATCGCTAATGAGATGCAGAGTAGGCATTCCCGTGCAAAAAGCCACAACAACACGACACCTCAACATTCACAACGACCAGCCAGATCGGCGATAAGAACACAAAACACGCGTAAGGTGCCTTAGCAGAAGGAAATTAACACCTGCTCTGACCTGGTGTAAAGTCCAACCACAGCCTGCACCACAAAAGGGAGCACAGCCCACAGCCACACCTGAAGACAAACAGATGCCATGGAGCAACTGAACATGCAGCACAGACACCCAAGAGGGCCACAATACCCACCAACACCACCCTCAGGACCACCCCTCTCTGGCACCCCCGACCAAAGACATGCCACATCAGCTACACCGAAACATGACTTAAATAGTCCGCCTGATATCGCACAATTACAACTGGTGACATGCATGTATCATCACAGAAATGAGCATCACACATTCACTTTCAAAGCAAACAATGAAACTTTATTGAAATTAACACAGAAATGAAATGAAGACATATGGCAGCTCCTCTCTGTACAATCTGTAGGCCACAGCCTGCAAGACAAAATCATGATGAGGTGTGTCCTGCGCACATCAAAGAACAGAGAGAGAGAGCGAAGGAGAGAGAGAGAAGAAGAGAGGGGGAGAGAGAGAGAGAGAAGAAGAGGAGAGGGGTGAGAGAGAGAGACAGAAGACGAGAGGGGTTGAGAGAGAGAGAGAAGAGAGGGGGTAGAGAGAGAGAGAGTAGAAGAGGGGTAGAGAGAGAGAGAGAGAGAGTGAGAGAAGAAGAGAGGGGTAGACAGAGAGAGAGAAGAAGAGAGGAGGAGAGGGAGAGAAGAAGAAGAGAGGGGGAGAGAGAGAGTGAAGAGAGGGGGAGAGAGGGAGAGAGAGAAGAAGAGGGGGAGAGAGAGAGAGCTGACCCTGCGCACCCAGGCCACACTGCTCACCTGCTGCCACCGGTGTGTCTCCAACTACTTGCCGGTATGTATAGCAGTACACCAGGTCACACTTCAGAGTCAGAGCCGTCATCTGAAACAGAGTCCAGAGAAATGACTGGCACAGTACACAGACTTGCACAAGACAACATCGCCCGCCAGCCCATGCATAATCAGGCAGAGGCATCCTAGCCCCTCCCGCCACCCATCGCACAATGACCGCCCATGCACACCCAGGCAGAAGCATCCCAGCCCCTCCCGCCGCCCATCAGAGCATGCCCGCCCATTCATACCAGGGTCTCACTGCTCACGTTCCGCCACCGGCGTGTAGACTGCAGGTCCCAACCCGTGCCTCTGCAAGCCACAAGCTGGGGGCTTGTGCAGACCACCAGGTCTCACGTCTGGAGGTGGGACTTGATTACACCATGGCATAGGACAAACCAGGGCACCCAGCAACATATGCCTGCACTGCCGCTCAGCCCAATTGGTGCCACTAACTCTGTGATCCCGCAAGCGAGGCCACATGGCAGTAGGCCTGCTCAGCCCGCTGGCTCGGCCTACACTGCCGTCCAGCAAGGCACATAAATCCTGAGCAGTCCGGACCACCGGGATGGGGATTCATCGCAGGCAGCGCACCCCCTCAGCTGCTCAAGGTGCCAATGACTCAGTGCACCCAAAGTCACTGTCCCGTGGCGGGGTGCCTGTGCTGGCCGCAATGCAGCGTGTGCCACAGACCCTGTCCAACCCCAGTCAGCGTCCCGCTGTCTGGTGCCTGTGCTGGCCGCAATGCAGCATGTGCCACAAACCCTGTCCAACTCCAGTCAGCGTCCCGTGGCGGGCTGCCTTTGCTGGCCGCAATGCAGCGTGTGCCACAAACCCTGTTCAACCCCAGTCAGCGCCATGTGGCGGGGTGGTAGGCCCGTGGCCGCCGCAATGCAGCATGTGCCACAAACCCAATTAAACCCCAGTCAGCGCTACGTGGTGGTAGGCCCGTGCCTCCTCAATGCCTCGGGCGTGTCATCTAGTCACCACCGGCAGAGGGGTATGTGACATCATCGGCCCCTTTTATTTGCTGAGTCACATGTCCCGTGACGCCTGTGCCGAGTGGGTGTGTTGTGCATGCAAACCTGCCCTAAGGGAGTGGCTGTGACATGCTGACAACTAGACCAGTGACCTGCACACCACCAGCGAGTACGCCTGCGATGGGTAGCAATGAGGCCCCCCCCCCAGCTCATTACTGGAGTGGTCTGGCCTGCCGTGAGCTGGAACAGCGCAGGACCGGCAAAAATGACTCATGGGCACTGGGCGTGGTTCAGTTCATGTCCAGACAAATAAGTGGCTGATGCGTGTGTCCCTGTTGTGGTGTCCACGGGACCGTTGACACAAATTGCTATGTAGCACCCTCTGACTGGCATCCCACAGGATGAGCATCATTGACGCAAGGGAAATCACTGTCACTGGAGACCATGGAGCAGGCCTACACACCCAAGGATGGTGTCAAGTTTGGTTGCCATGTTGCCGAAGCCCAACCGCACCTGCTCTGTGGTATCCCTCTGGCACTCCAGCACATGGCGTTGGAAGGCTATGTGATGTGACTGGGGGTATTGGGGGAGTGCCAGGCCGTGGGTACCGCCTGCTGGGTGCTTTGGGTAGTGGGTGGGGTCTCCTTGATGTAGCTGGGCTGCCCTGCACCTGGAAGTGAGTGGTGGATGAGGTCAATGATGTCTTGGATGGTTTGGGTGTTGATGCTGGTGTTGTCCTCCTCTTCATCAGTGAAGTGTGGCTGGGACTGCTCTGCAGGAGGTGTTGATGGTGCCCCTGCGATGTGAAGGGGAGATGGTGTATTACAATGTGTCCACATGTATGTAGCTGCATGGTACATGTAGACATTCAGACAGCATGGCATTGTACATTGTGACTGTCTGTAGATCTGGGCGAGGAACCAGAGTCATTGTGGGTGTGCACTGTGCTCTGCTGATTTGTGAATGTGTGCCATTGTGCCCATCTCCACCCGTTCCCCCAGTACCTGGTGGTCACTCACCCTGTTGCAGTTGTGTTGTGTCCTGTCGAGCCGTATCCGATCCCCCGACTCCGGCCACAGTCTCCACAATGATGACTGTTGACACCAGCTCCTCCATGTCATCCAGCTCGAGCTGTGGTGCTAGGCCCCCACCTCCAGTCTGCGTTGCTGCCTTCTGGTTTGCGGAGAGTTTCTCCTTGGTCTGCCGCTTGATGTCATTCCATCGTTTCTTGACCTCGCCCATTGTCCTCTTGTGCTCACTGACCGCATTCACCTTGTCCACAATGTCCCGCCAGATTCCATTTTTGGTGCCCAATGACACGTTGGAGGTGACGAACAGTTGTTGATGATGTTCCATCACCTCCGTGACTATGATCCTGTTTGCCTGCGGACTGAACTTTGTCTTCCTCTTCTTCTTATCCTTGCCCTTATCTGTCCCCGAGGTCCTGGGCTGGTCATCCGGGGTGCTTGTGGGGTTGCGCCGGTCTACTGCGCCTGCTCCGACGGCCTCCATGCTGCTTGGGTGTTGGTCAGTTTGTGTTTTGGTGTTTTTTCTACTTTTATAGTGCTGTCTGCCAGGTGCGTGTTGCAGGCCTGGCGCCGCTTATCGCTGGTTTCCTCATCGAATTTTGGCCCATGGCAGGTTTTTTGGTGTTGTGCTTTGTGTTTTTGTCTCCATCAAGGTGGTTGTATCGGCAGACTATCGCATGCTACCGCCGTGTTGTGAATTGGACGTTGACACTGGGTCATTTTCCCGCAATAGGCTGCGATGTTGAAAGTTGCGTTACGCTACTTTTGCGGTAGTTATCACACGTTCATGTGAATATACCCCTTAGTATTTAAGAACTGGAGAATAGTAAACTCTGGCAGTTTGAATTGGCTTATATCACACTTTGCCTGCCCTTGCAGCTTCAGATATATAGACATGACATGTAGAAAAGTCAAGATACGCATTTGTGAGCACAGAAGAAGCATAACGTGCAACAGAGCGACAACAAAAATAAGCAACCATTTCATCACCCCAAAACACTCAACTGAAGATTTGAGGTGGGTGATTTTGGAAACCCTAGATTAAGTAGACATAAATGGTGAAAGAAACTTACTACAAAAAGTTCAGGATCGGGGCCACTGTCTAGGCACAGTCTACAAAGGACTCAATGACAATATTCCTTGGGCAGCATTAGGTAAACAACGTTTACCACAAAACTTTTTCCCCCCAGGGAATCATAACGCGGTCGTTACACGACTGCGTTATGATTCCGCATACCATTACTCCGCAAGTAGGAATAACGACTTGCGGAAGGGGGGAGGTGTTGGATTTAAAATCCAACACCTTCCCTTGTGTCCGCACAGACTGGAGTTGGAATAGTAAAATATACTATTCCAACATCCAGCGCCCTCCCAAGTCGGAACAACGACTTGCGGAGTAATGGTATGCGGAATCACAACGCGGTCGTTGTAACAACCGCATTGATTCATCTGCAAGGAAAAAGACTACGGGATAAAGACGCTCGCCCCGATTCACAGAATGAGCTTAAGACTCAATCCTAAACTTACTACTATTTTGGTATTCACAGAATGCACTTACTACTTTTGGCATTCACAGAATGTACTTACTACTTTTGGTATTCACAGAAGTTAGGATTTTGTCTTAAGTTTGTCTTAAGACAAACTTAAGTTAAACTTAAGACAGACTTAAGACAGACTTAAGACAAAATCCTAACTTCTGTGAATACCGAAAGTAGTAAGTTCATTCTGTGAATGCCAAAAGTAGTAAGTGCATTCTGTGAATACCAAAATAGTAGTAAGTTTAGGATTGAGTCTTAAGTTCATTCTGTGAATCGGGCCCATAGATTCACAGTAGTACTTTGAAACGGGTGCCGATCTAGAATGCATATGTCCCTGGGAATTTATAAGTGATTAGACAATAATAGACTCGAAAAATGTATCTATCTCCTAAGAACACACAGTTTTACAAAATTAAGACCACACCGCATATATTATGATTAATTATACCTACATTCAACCACCATCTATTTTGTGATTACTCTTTAAGATCAAAAAGTTCCATTACACCTTTCGAACCAAATGATTACATGGAAGTTCAATCTTAATGACTTTAAAATAGTACATGAGTTAGTCGCTAATACTGATACCACCAGGGGTACAAGTGAACATCAACTTCAGTTATTAGATCAGATAACATCATTCTAAGTCCCTCAGGGGCATGACAAAACTGCTCTAAGTCTCCCAGGGTCATGAATAAAAAACACTCTTATCATTCTGCTTTTTTATTTTTGTTTTTGATCTCAATAAATGATACCTGCATTCAACCACCATTGAATTAATGATTATTCTATAAGATAAAAAGGTTCTATTGCACCTGTAGAATCGAATGTTTAGACAAAAGTATAATCATATTGACTTTTGAATAGTAAATGATGTAGTTGCTATTGTAGATATACCAGGGACACCAGCAAACACCAACCTCTGTTTTAAGATCAGATAACGTCCCATTCTAAGTCCCACAGGGTCATGATTATAAAAACACTCCTGTCTTCCTGTTTTACTGATTGGGAACACCTGGCAACGAACACTGAGATAAAAGATGGCAGTTTCCCATTTGCTTTAAGATGCAGGCTGGAGAGGACGTGTCGTGTATTGCACACTGAAGGACTGAGGTAAAGGAGAAACTACAACTGTTGGGTGACTCTCTATACATCTCAACAATAGGCGGAGTAAGTTTAAACCTCTTTCACTCCTTTATCTATTTATAACTCTCCAATCTCCAATTGTTATAGCTTCTCCTCTCAAATGAAAGGAATATTAATACCGCACCTCTGCTCAGACCTATTAAGAGCTTCTAAAACAGAAACTAAGGTACACCGCAAAAACCTGACAAGGCAGTTTTCCACCAGTTTCTAAAGAGGCACTAATTGGACATTTTTAACTATTTAACTCCCTTATAAACAACGCACGTAACATTGTGGTCACAGATTCAAAGCAATGTCTATGTTTACATCTACCTACACTCAAACTCCTGATCATTTTCAAATACAGGGAGATTTACACAGCATAAGTTGTCCAAAATGTGCATAGAGGAGTCATTGATAATTGCCCCCACCTCAATCATGGTTTATCCCAGTATGGACTACATGAGCAATTATTACATTTGCTCACATAGACGAACAACTCCAAAAGGGTTTAACATTTTCACATTTAATGGATCAAAAATACACATTGATAGAAATCATTGGGTGCATACATTATTAGAAACATGGGACAACATCAGTACTAGATTCTAATAAATAAGACATTATTCTCCATGTCATTTTTGCCTCCTTCTAGGACTGGACAAAGAGTACCATATGACCAAAAAAAGAAGAAAACTTCAAATGTTGGAGGGAAAGTGTCCCATTTGATTTGATTTAATTTGACTTCATGAAGGAATCCTATAAAGCAACCTTTCGGGCCTGACGAAAGCCAGCGACCTATAGGGCGCCAAGTTGGCTGAAACATGTTGACCTGGTTCTTCCAGTGATATATGTAAGAGACACCTAATACCTCTCTTTTCACATCCCTCATTTTTCAATCATACCACTACTTTTGATCTTCTTAATAAAATATGTCCTTTCTAAAGGTAGGGGGTATTTTTTAACTTTTTTCCTCACATGGTGAGTCCCATATGGTCTCAGATTCAAGAGACAATCCTTCCTGGTGGAGGAAAAGTCCCAATGATGTACAAATCAGTGGCTTATGGATGCCAATGGGAGACATACCTTTGGAAGAACAGCACTGTTGAGGGTCTCACAGCATTTTTGATGTTGCCTTCCCCACCCCCTGTCTCAGCACAACATTTCCACTCCTTTTGCTTTTACATGTTCATTTAAGGGAAGTTGAGTGGAACTTTAACTTCTGCCTCCCTCTTTTGATTTTTGAGATATGACAGTAGCAGACAGTTGCAGGAGATAAGGATTAAGAGTGCATGTTACATGAAGGGCGGATCCGTGTGGTGACTGATGGGTATCTCTTTGACCGGCCCCCCTCCTTTTGAGGTTAGGTAACCCATCTAGGAGATTAGGATAGGCGTAGTGTTCACATTTGGTGTTTCTTTCACTCCAGGCACTCTCTGTAGACCCTTTGATACCTTTTGTGTTTATTAGTCATGTTACACTCCTACACATCCTGAGATAAAAGATAAAACACCAGATGGAGTTACAAGAAACCCTCTGAACAAATAAAGATGAAGCCACAAGGATGAAGTGGATCTTCCACAATTTTATGCTGATCTCTCTCCTCTATAAACCCCCATCTTTATCTTTTTTCTCCTTTCTTCTCTTTAAGAGAAACTCAACATACACTGATGAGGAAGACAAGTCCATCTTGATAGGCCCATCGTTAATTTCAGATTTAAATATCACACAAGTGCTATTGCAAACACAGGACTGGAATCCCTGACAGAACTTAAAAGGAACAGGTCAAAACTACACTCAATGGGGTCATGATGACTGAGTATTTGAGGGCCAATGTGGGACCAAAAGGATTATGGGTGCAAAATACCCCACATATCTACCTTACTGATAAGGTTTTTAGAAAAGAGTGGGGCTCCACATCCTGGCAGTACACCTGGATACTAAAAACAGCCACAAGACCATCCAAGGCATTAACTGTCAAGAATCAAATCTGCAAACAAAAACTAAACAGCATGGTGCATATCACAGTCTACAAGAAGAAACTTGAAGAGATCAATAAAGATATGTCAGAAATAAAGGATTTCCTAACACAAAGTAAATACAAATACTAGGAAAGGATTTAAAAACTTTCTTCCAAGAGAAAGTCTACCCTAACTCAAAGAATGAATTTAAACCACCAGAGGAAGGAGAATCAGACACCACTATGACTCCTTAGGGGAAGCTCCACAAACTCTAGGAATTGGGGCACCAGTGAGGATAATAGGGGGAGACAAAGTTTCAGAGTCAGGAACCGGTGAATGGTTCAACAACATTGGCAAACACATTTTCTCTTAAATTCAAGAGACAAGAGACAATCCCTCCGGTTGGAGGAAAAAACCCAATGATGTAACAATCAGTGGCTAAGTACGCCAATGGGAGAAATGCCTTTGGCGGAGCAGCACTGTTGAGGGTCTCACAACAATTTTGGTGTTGCCCTCCCCACCCCCTGTCTCAGCACAACTCGTACATTCCTTTTGATTGTACGTGTTCATTTAAGGGGAGTTGAGTGGAACTGTAACTTCTCCCTCTCTCTTTTGATTTTTGAGATATTTACAGGAATCCCCAATAACCCAGATTACAATCCTTACATTCCTTTTCCCACTCAGAGGTAAGACTGAGGAGGTCCTGGGTGCTGCTGCAGCTTATAGGCACCATGACGAAAAGGAGCAGCCTGGAGAAGCTACTCAGACAAGTGGGCTAATGTCCTCATGGGATGAAGAGTATCTGTCTATCACTCTGATGGTAAGACACATCTTGAAATTTAGAAACATGATGGGAAAGGGAAGATTTGGGCCATGATCATGATGGCACGACTAAATACAAGAGTAGACTGCACCCTCACTAACTTGCTTTTGCTGATGGTTTACAAATAACCGGGTGCACAAACTACAGTAGATTCCTTTTGAAACCTTTTAAAGGGGAATTATGTGCCAATGGCTCACTTTGTTCCTCATTCCAAAGTGCACACACATTAGAAGTTTTCTGTTTTCACTTGCAAGTTGAATTCACACTGTAATCCTAATTTGGGTACTAGCAGGAGTTTGTGCCCATAACAAGACTGCTGGCATCATTGTGGCTGTAGCCACTGTGTAATGGAGATTATTGTATCTGATCAAGGCATTTGGCCAAGGACAGTCAGTGGCTGAGGTTGAGATTCTCCTCCCATTTCACACCGAAGATTTTCAAAATTATATGGTGGCTTTCTACTCTAAAAAATGTGAAAAGGTTTGATTTCTTAATGTGATTCATTGATTGGTGATACGCATGCATGACAGCTGTGAGAGTTCAGTGCTCATCGTTTACTGTCAGTGTGGCCTAAATGTCAAGAGTTCTCTTTCTGGCAAAACAAGCTGTTCCTTTTCTTATTTTGAGTTTTATGACATTGAGTGCAAGTTAATTTGGAAATAGTAATACCTATTGTGTTTACATTTCTTAGAAAAGACACAAAATGCAATATTATAAAGCATGTTTTTATTCAAAATGAAATTAAGTGCTAAGTACTTAGGAGTATTATTAGGATCTAGATACCTTTAAATAAAAGTTTAAGTAGCTGCTGAACTCTGTCATTCAGATGTCATGGTTTTGTGTTGTGATTGAACCATAATTGTTGCAAACGTGAAAGTTTTTATGCTTTTTGACCATTTCAGCTAGGATAAACAACCTGCATCACAGTTACGCTTTAATATATTTTATGAAGGCAGTAGTTTTTTTGTCAGGATTTGTATCTAGAAGCATCCATTCTTAAAAGTCCATGGAGTACTACATGTGAGCTCAGATTGTATTCAAATGTAACCCATATTGAGGTGAGTTGTTTTTACGTCTGGTGCTTTTGTGCCCTGAACTTGGACTAACACTCAACTAATTTTCATGTCTGTTTGTTTACCATGTTTACAATATTAATTCATCAGATTGACTTGCACCAACTGTCTGGTAACCTGTTGTCAACATGTGTTGTATTATGTTCATGGTTAACAGAGGCTGTTGGAATGTATTAGTTAGAATCACAAATGTTGAATCTGTAGATTCTCTTTTGATTTTATTCTGAAGATACATTGCCCTAGAATTCCAATCATAAGACTCACTTTATGTACGCACTAAGTGTAACATTGTGTCACATATTTCTCTCACACTTACTTTCAAAATGCTTTTTAATTCTTGTAGTAGCAGTACACTAAAAATTAGTTAGACAATAGTCCACAAAACAAAATAAACTAACAGTTAATAATTCTTTAGAACAATTAAATATACAATACAACTTTACCTAAAATATACTTTAACAGCCCCTAAAAAGTGAGCGATGGCTGCTGTTTTATCTAAAAAAACTCATATCAAATATAAGCTCTCATGCAGATTGTCTTGAAAAAATGAATATTTGATAAATATAGGTGTTAAAAATCTTTTATGCAGTTCTAAAAATAATGGACAATCGATTATTAAATATATTATAGTGTATTTTGTATTAAATAGCCAGGTGCATAAACGTCCATTGCATCAACATTAACACTAAACTCCTGAACAGCATATAGCGGATTACATCTAAACAATATTTCATTACCTAGATATGTAACTTTGGGACTACTAATTCAAAAATGTAAGGAAAAACTTTTTCTTTTTCTCAAGGTTTTCTATTGTTAAGGCTATGGAAAATGTTGATGCTAAATATGGTAAATCTTTTTCTAAAGACATTTTTAGTGCTGATTTCTTAACCTTATCTTTGCCAAGAATGGTTCCCATGATGTTATGTTACCTGAGGGAATATGATTTTTCATGTTTTATGTCATTGGAATAGCTTAGCACAATTTTTCTGGCTAGTTTGGGCTTCTTTCCTGCAAAGATATGGAAATGTATTGTCTTCCTCAAGGACGGAGAGCTCATTCATAAAACTTTGCATACGAATGCCCATCTGTTCAATCAATGCTATGAGGTTGAAGTCACATTGTATTCTCTGAAGCATGGATCCTTCTTGTAGATGTGACATTTCTTTTATACAGAACATTCTATATGTTCCCAAATGACATCTGGATCAAGACGCAACATACATTAAGGAGCCATATAATGCCATTGGCACGATTTTACTCAAATATGCTGTGAGAAGCTGGGCCAAAGAATATCAAATAATATTATTATTGGTTGAATTTTACTAAGGCTTGGACTGCCAATAAGGTCTGGATCTTCACCAAGTCTACATGTTTTTTCTAACTTAGGTTCCCTGTAAATTATAAATCTAAATATCAATATGAATTAACCTCGTGCACTATTTTATCATCAAAGTAGGATTTAGATGTATATTTTTTCTTACCGAATACTAATATTTTGTTTTGTTTTTCAATGTTAATGTTTACAAAATGTGAATTACAATATTTTACTAAGACATTTAACTTTCATTGTAGACTTACAGCCGTTTAGTCCAATAATATTACGTCATCGCTTTATAAAAGGCACGGAATGTACACACAGTCTATTTTTGGGAATTTGCTACATCACTCCCTCTCAAAGGGGTGGCACTAATAAACATCCCATTCAAAGCCCAGACTCACTTTTTATTCTTTTCAAAAGTTGTCCAGAATAGTCAAGTTTACCTGTACCCAGTTTGATGTATACTAGACCTGAATAAGTGATAGCAAGCCCTCTTTGCTTGATTTGTAAAAGATTACTATCCTTAATCCATTCGTCCAGGTGTTCCTGAAGCACCTTTGATAAACGTTTGAGGTTACATCATGATTTTTGATTGTATTTCTTCTATTTCTTTACTCTAGAGTAACATACTTCTTACGTGAGTGATTACTAAAGATTCAAAAAATGTAATTAAAATGTAAATGTAAAAGTTCGTGGTGTATCATTTATTTTGTTTGTATCCACTTTGCCAAAAAAGAAAAATTCGTAATCCAGCCAGGCAGAAACAATCACCCAAGAATTTTTCTAATGTCAAGTTTAGTGAGAATATGTTGATCGGGCCAGAAAGCTAGATGAGGCTGCCAAAACAGTATCTCCAAAGTTAGGAAATCTATCTATCTGCCGGCAAGTTGGTTCAGTTTAAAAAAAAAATTAACACAAGCTTTAAAGAGTCCAGTCGGTGCATTGAAGGTTATAGTTGAAATTATGTGAGATTTAGAGTTTAGCTCTATAAATATACGAATATGAGCATTTTGTTGTAAACAACACCATCATCTGCATTTTGAAGGACAAAGTTTGAAATATGCATTATTTCTCACACCTATTACATTTTAAATCCCTGGTTTTGGAATTTAAAAGTTGCTACAAAGATGGCACTGCCCACTGATGCAGTCATAATCAGGGACTATGTACAAATCAGCAGCCTAAGAGAAACCATGTTCAAGGTTTGTATTGTAGCTAAAAGCTCTGGTGCAAGAATTTTTTGGGTCTGGATCAAAATGTCGATTTTGTCCTTTTGACACTCCCCTTTTTCTAGTAAAAGGGCCATTTTGGAAGCCCTGGGTTGCAATCTTGAAACCTATTGTGGTTACTCCCTAACAAGGTTCGTTGCTATAGCTTTTAGAGTAGCGCCAGCCAGATCGCTTCAAATGAAAAACTCATACATGTTCTCAAACGTAAACAAGCACCTAAATGAGAAACAAAAGACCAATTTGATTGCCAAGATCGCTGTTATTAATTTAGTCCACTTACATTGCAGGATCGTTTTCTCTGTACTTGTTTGTTCAGTGTGCCTCACAGCGCTGAACCACCTCTCCTGCTAAGTGGCAGCTGATATTATTGTGCCATCGCTTTGTGTTACCTTGACGGACTTTAATTTGAGTGCCTTCTACACACTTTGCTTTACTTTGGTTGCTTGCTCAGTCCGTCCCACGCTGCCGGCCATTTTGCTGTTGATGTTGTTGTTGTCTCGCCCTGCCTGAGTCTCCGCCCCGCTCCCGCCTTCACAGCTGACCCTCCCTCGCCCCTCCCCTTCCACTATCCACATATGACAGATGCATTTACGCGCAGCTCCCACGCGCTGCGGCCGCGCCGAAGGTGCGCCAAAGGTAAGCCCGTCTACGCCCGTCCGCGCCTGGACCGCGCCCAGTGCCATACCCCCTGGTTCCCGCAATGCCCAGCCCACTCGCCTCACTTACGATGCCACCACCCTCCTAGCCCTTAACCCCAGCCGTTCCCCCATCTGCGTCCAAGCCGCTCCTGGACACACCCATGGACCCTTCTCTTGCTACTCCTGCAAGTTCGACGGCACCAAAACCAACTCCTCTTCCACCAACACCAAACCGAAACCTGACACCAACCACCTAAAATGCATCCTGCTCAACACCCGCTCGGTCCACAGACACGCCATCGACCTCTGGAATTTACTAGACACCATCTCACCGGACGTCGCCTTCCTAACAGAAACATGGATGAACGCCTCATCAGCCCCAGACATCACCATTGCCATCCCGGAAGGATACAAGATCATCCGTAAGGACCGCATCAAGCAAACAGGAGGAGGCATCGCTATCGTCCATAAGATCTCCATCCGCATCTCAACCAGCTCAGACTTCAACCTTGCCAGCGCCGAACACCTCCACTTCCAGATCCACACCGACCCCAAGACCACACTCAGGGGCACCCTCCTCTACCGGCCTCCAGGACCCCGTGCACAATTCAGTGACGACATCACTGAATTTATCACCCCACACGCCCTCCCCTCCGAGGATTACATTCTTTTGGGAGACCTCAATTTTCACCTTGAAAAGAACAACGACCGCAACGCCACCACCCTTCTGGACAATCTCGCCAACCTCGGACTCAAACAACTTGTCACTACCCCCACCCACACTGCAGGTCACACACTCGACCCCATCTTCACCTCCAGCAAACATGTCTCATTCAGTCACACCACAGCTCTTCATTGGACGGACCACAGCTGCGTTCACTTTATCTACAATAAGACCACAATCCACAACCATCCTCAACCCACCCTGCGAAGAAACTGGAACAAAATCACCATCAACCAGATCTCCTCATCGCTTCTTCTAAACCCCCCCGCCCACTCCTCAAACCCCGACCAAGCAGCCATTAACCTCACCCAATGGCTTTCCAACAGCGCCGACATCCTAGCACCGTTGAAAAAACATCAAATCAAACTAGTCAGCAAAAACGCCTCCTGGTTCAACGATGATCTTAAGAAATCGAAGAAACTCTGTCGCTCCCTCGAGAAGGCCTGGAAAAAAGACCCAAACACCAGCACCAAAGACGCCTTCAAAAACGCCACCCGCATACACCACCAACTAATCCGGTCTGCCAAGAAAGCCGCATTCAAAGACCGACTAGATAACAACGCCCACAACAGCAAGGAATTATTCAACATCGTCAAAGAATTTACCAACCCATCAGCCAACTCCAACGACATCACCCCCTCCGAAGCCCTCTGAGACTCCCTAGCTTCCTTCTTCCACAACAAAATCGCTGACATCCACAACAGCTTCGACAACCAACCCGGAGACCAACCCACCCAACCTGCTGCAGGACCTTCACCCCCCTTGAACATCCTTAACGACTGGAACCCAATCTCCACTGAGGACACCATCCGCCTGATGAACTCCATCCACTCAGGATCCCCAGCTGACCCATGCCCTCACCACATCTTCAACAAAGCAAACTCCATCATAGCACCACACCTCCGCGATGTCATCAACTGCTCCCTCAACTCCGCCACCTTCCCGGAAAGCTGAAAACACGCTGAACTCAGCGCCCTTCTGAAAAAACCCACAGCTGACCCCACCGAACTCAAAAACTACCGCCCCATCTCGCTTCTTCCATTGCCGGCCAAAGTCATCGAGAAAGCTGTCAACAACCAGCTCGCCACCTTCCTCGAAACCAACAATCCCTCGACTCCTCACAGTCCGGCTTCCGAGCCAAACACAGCACTGAGACCGCACTTATCGCAGCAACAGACGACATTCGAACCCTACTGGACAATGGAGACACAGTCGCCCTCATCCTCCTCGACCTCTCCGCTGCCTTCGACACAGTCTGTCATAGCATCCTTTTACAGCGCCTAAGACATGTCGGAATCCAAGGAAAAGCATTGGAATGGATCACCTCGTTCCTCACCGGAAGAACCCAGAGAGTCCGCCTCCCACCATTCAAGTCAGAGGCCTCTGAAGTCATCTGCGGCGTGCCTCAAGGATCGTCACTCAGCCCCACCCTCTTCAACGTTTACATGAGCCCCCTTGCGGCCATCGCTCGCCAACACAATCTCAACATCATCTCCTACGCTGACGACACTCAACTGATCCTCTCACTCACCAAAGACCCTAACACCGCCAAAACCAACTTACACGAAGGAATGAAAGAAGTAGCCGAGTGGATGAAGCACAGCCGTCTGAAACTGAACTCAGACAAAAACAGAAGTCCTCATCCTAGGCACCTCCCCCTCCGCCTGGGATGACTCTTGGTGGCCTGAGGCCCTTGGAAAAGCACCCACCCCGACGGACTCCTCACTCTCGATGACCAGACAAGTCAACGCCGTTTCATCATCCTGCTTCAACATTCTTCGCATGCTCAAAAAAACATTTCGCTGGATCCCAACGAAACTAGAAAAACGGTCACCCACGCACTGGTCACGAGCCGCCTGGACTACGGAAACACCCTATACGCAGGTACCACCGTTAAACTCCAGAAAAAACTCCAACGCATCCAGAACTCAGCCAGGCTCATACTAGACATCCCGCGCAAAGAACACATCTCTGATCACCTGAAAAACCTCCACTGGCTCCCCGTCAATAAGAGGATTACTTTCCGCCTCCTGACCCACGCTCACAAAGCACTTTACGACCTTGGACCCGAATGCCTCAACACACGACTCTCCTTCTACACGCCCCCCCGCCAGCTGCGATCTTCCAACCAAGCCCTTGCTATCATACCTCGCATCAACAAAACCACCATGGGGGGTAGATCCTTCTCCTACCTGGCAGCTAAGACCTGGAACTCACTTCCCACTCACCTTCGTCTCACTCAGAACCACCTAGCATTCAGAAAGCAACTTAAAACTTGGATATTCGACAAGTAGTTCCCCACCCTTCTTCAAGCGCCTGAGACCCTCTGGGCATATAGCGCGCTATATAAATAATTTGACTTGACTTGACTTGACTATTCTGAGATGTACAACTTTGAATTGGTTACATATTATGCTGTCACTAACAATTGTATACAGACACAAATGCTAATTAACAGGTGTGAAATTTGCACCGGTGATGTGTTCACCACTTATAGTTAGTTGTGCGTTTTTCCGGCGAAGGACAGAAAAAAATGACACCAGCATGACGTCATTTACATCCGAGTAAAGCTACTCGGGTGAGGGTCTTCCATGGAAGGAATGACTTCGATAATACCTTCAAACCTGCCAGTTTGCAAGTTTTTACGAAGCCCTGTAATAGCATGCTTTATTGCATTGGTGAAAGGGACTAACCATAGCCAGAATATTGTGGCAATTCTGAACAGCTTCCTTCCTTAAATGCCTACTATTTTTCGAGGTGAGTAAATGGAGTAATATAAATGGGATATTAGCCACTTGTTATTTACCGTGCATGGTGGCTGTTTCCAGGTGGCATGTTAAATCTGTCTATGGCTGCAATATTCTGTTATTTCCAGGTATATAGCCACTTACAAATAGCAGGTGTAAACATGTCTGGAAAATTACCCGGGATTTGTGAAAAACATGTGGAAAATGGTGCGGTAACTACACTTTCAATGTATATTAAAATTGTCATATGTTAAAACTAATTGCCAGGTACAGGTGTTCCAACACCCAATGCTATAATTAATATCAAGCTGGCATTACCACACCTTGTAAAAGGTAAAATAGTGATCGCTCCCTTAAAAATGTCAGGAGTGTGTTACATGCCATTTTATAATAAAAACGTATTATTATGTTGACAAATGAATGTTTCAGTGTATTAACACATGACCGAGACACAATGGTCTGAATTGAGATGGTGGAGAGTGGGGGTTGAAAATACAAGGATAAAAAAATAAACCACGTGTAGCTTTATCATTTCATAATTTATTTACACGTATGTATAATCCCATATCTGTCCCTTGATTCCATAGAGTCCATTGCTTTGTCTCTCCTTTGTAGGGCAGATGCTTCTACATTCCCTGATTGGCTAATTCATGCAGTGATGTTGATATTTTCATAATGTTTCTTTTTGTTTTTCATTTTTTTAAAGATATGCTTAAGATCATATTTCAGTTTACCATGGTTTATATAATACTAGTCCTATAAAAATTACAAAAAATAGGTATGTACTCATAATAACTATTAGTCAACAAGTATTTTATTATATAAGTCCACATAAAATCGATAAACAATGAATCACATATATATGTTCGTAAAATATAGACTTCTTTTCATGTCCTTATTTCTTCCTGTCTATGCTACTTTAAGTGTCAACCCCTATATCGCCTTCTTTTATGACACCCAGCTCTATGTATGATAATCATTACCATGCAAATTTCCACCCATGCCAGATAGTGTGACTCCTACTTTATAAATACACAGTTCTGTTCTACCAGCAGACCCAGCCACAGTGTCAAGTGTCACCATGACAGTATGGAGCACATTTCCAACCCACATACACAGCACTATGTACTTCCTCAATAGAACACCGTCCACACATGAGCATCCCAACCACACATATGATTTCCCGGCGACTCCCGAAAGAGAAGGATCAATGGTATAGAATTTGTACTATTGGTTGCAGATTGTGGCCACCAGCCCATATTTTTTGAGCCTTGTAGTTATTCTTCTTAATCAGATTTTGACCCAGAACAAGAGAGTTAAAGGCACAATATGCAGAAAAGAGGAAGAGAAAAATAGGAAAATAGTGACCAAGAGAGAAAGCATGGATAATCAAGATCCGGCAAGAGTAAAGCAAAGAGACACGAAGTGTGGCTGGTGGAGAAGGACCAATGAAGTGGAATCAAGACTAGGCAGCCTTGACATGCACAAACCAAAACTGACAAGAAAAGAAAGGCCTCTAGCAATGTTCCGGCTAAAATACTCCTGTCACGCCTGTCCCAGCTGTAAAAGTATCAGTATTTACAATCTTTTCACTCACCGATTAAATTGAACATAAATAATAGCTGAAATCATCCATTCAATGCCAACATTGCTAAACAAGCGCCAGTACTGTCACTACCACTGGTCTGGTTCCAATGAACCATGTAAGTAATGCCTCTGATTACCACCACTAAAGCATCACTGGGACTAAAGACTAAAGCAGCAATGCAAAGGCCCATTGTTGTGCATTTATCGGTTTGCCTGCTCTAAATACTCCTCATGCTTGCAGCTAAGGGAAATACAGAAAGGAATTTGCCCAAGATCACACAGTTAGGGAGAAAGGGGAAATTCTGGTTAAAGGTAGAAACCCTGTTTCAACAGTTGGTACCTTGATTAGTGGACTAAGCCGTCTTTGGTTAGTGTGAGTTTCCTCGTGTGGTCTATCTAAACAAGAACATATAACTACGTCCAGAATATTTTTCTTACGTTCTACTGAATTTAAAAAAAAACATATTCAGGCTATTTCTTAACAGAGCACAGATGTTTCCTGCTTCCTAGAAAAAAAAAATCGTTGTGATTAGCATAACGGTGTCTTCGCCAGCATTGTCTGCTTTGTTATTTAGTTTACCTTCTCTGCTATCAGGGGGTTTTACACTTACTGCCTTGTACTGCGCTACACTAAAGCAAAAGTGAGCTATCTATATGTGGAAACAACTGTTGTCTGAAAACTCCTTAAAAAAATAGTGGCTATAATCATGCGCTGATATTGCCGGTATTGTAACTGTGTCGTACTCCTGTCTTACATGTGATTTACACCTAAATAGCCTGTTTTCCAATATATTTTCTGACAGTAGTTTCCAGTAGTAAGACAGCATAGTCACATAAGACGTGGTTACACATGTCTCGCTACTGTAAATTCATAAGGAAGGCACAGCGAAGCCTGGTTAAGACACATTCTCATAGAAAAAGCTTTGTGAATGTGCCCCCCCAGTGTTTATGAGACATAGCACTGTCTTCTCATCTAGCATCATGAATTTTGGAAGTGATAAAGAAATTAACAAAACATGAAAATTGCCTAAAATGATGCAAACAATAGAGTGGAATAAGTGGGTCCTAATCTAGGAAAGACATAAAAAAATTAAAAAATGAAGTCTCAAAATTCCCATTGGCATTTCCACTGAACCTTGAATAAAACCCAAAGTGACAGGAATTGGCACATTATGGAAGCTTATGGTAAATGCTGTTACATAGTAATTCCTAAAACAAAAGGAACTAGATTGTATATGTTTAACATCTCATTAGAATGCAGACACCCACCTCTCTTTGGGACATAGTGAACCCTAACTCAAAAGGAACTAGGTCATATGTGTTTAATTTGATCGCTGACAAAGACACCAGATAGGAGACTGAGCCTCCTGGGTGAGGCGGGTTCGAATAGCAGTTATTAGTTTTGCCCCTTTGTGATTGTCCAGAGTGCCGTCTGGAGCACAGACAACTTTATGATGGATAAAACAGATAACAGCAATCCAAATTAGCATTTGACATAAAGCACCAGACAAGACCAGATGATGTAGAACAGAGAGGAAAGGCCGAGCAAGCTGCAGAACACAATGTGACTTTAAAAGATGCAGACATGCAAACTCTGCTTGCCGATGTCCGCAACAGTCTAAGAACAATTGATTCTAAGATAGACACTATTACTAACTGACTAACCAACATGAGTGACTTGCTTGATAAGTATGACGACAGACTGGAGCACCTCGAGCAGTGAGTGTAAGATGTGGAGCATGAGGTCATGGCGTATAATGAACAAGTACTGAGCATGGGGAAGGTATTGGCAGTAGTCAAGGCCAAAAGCAAGGACCTAGAGACTCACTTCAGGAGGAACAACATTAGAATCCTTAGCCTCATGGAGGCAGTACTTAATTTGTGCCGGTGCTTTCTGGTGCTTTCTTATCAGTGCCGGGTCTACCCGTCTGCTGCACGCAGTATTATTCACATGATAAATTGATGACCTCACTGACTTGGCTGAGTGTTGTTCTCAACAGCTCTCGACTCTGCTCCCTGAGTCTTGGTGAGGAAGAGTGTTGCAGCTAGTGGCTGTGAGAGCCTGAGCCATTCAGCCAAGTAGATTTCAATATGATGGCATTGGCAGCACTTTGTTCAGTGTCGCCGATGGGCAGGACACTGAGATTGGGCTGGATTTGATTGTTTGGTAGGGGCTGTGTGGCAGCGTACAAAGATTTTATTCAGATTTCCACGCCTCGGCACACCCGAACCGAATCATCATTATTCAAGGCAGCGGCAGTACGGCGACATTGAGGGCAGGTAGGCGGCAGAAGCACCAGGCCCAGTTTATATCAGTCAGTTAATAAAGGCACTAAGGCAGTGTGTCCCGGCCCGCCCACCAAGTAATCGTAAGTAGGTACTACTAAATAGTAGTATTATAGTAAATAGCTCTGCAGTAGCCATAAACACGTCGTTACTGTCCACCCCCAGCCTGTGGCATAACTTGGGCCACCAAACAAGCCTCTTGGTGTGGCATTGCACCAGCAGAGTCCATGTTTAAAAATGTAGATGTTCTTGCAACGGTCAAGTGCACAAACATTATTTGCTGGTGCTAGTTCATATACTGGACTTGGATGATCAGTAATCACTGAAACGCTGTCCTAATCTGGTCCCTCAGTGCTGCTCCCAAGAACAGACCAACGGAGCCGATCAAAAATGGGTTATCTATCCCCCTACGCGCAAAATGGCAAAGTGGACCAATTCTTGTGGGTGCAACAGCAGTACCTATATTTGTGTTGGGATGGCCGAGTCGGAAATGCCAATTCGATGCGGACATAAATATCCCATTGCCATAATGCCATTGCAACACCGGAAGTGACTCGCAGGCAGCTTGCACAGTCACCTTTCTGCCTTCCTCACTTATTTTGAGAATTCCACCTCATTGGTCTTAGTCCTCCATCTCAGTGGACTCTCTCACTGGACTCACTCACTGGACTCACTTTGTTTCACACTCTGAGAATCCCATCCTATCAACTAGCATTATAAGAGTAATCTGCTTATAGTTTCCCCTCACCTGGAATGATAAAACTGTAGCTAAAACCACTTAAATGGACTGATGGAGTAGAATATAGTCTGGAGTAATTTCCATTTGTTAAAGTGCATTAAAGCATTCCAGTCTTCATACCAAAACACGTAACCAAGGTCAGACTAGTGGTGGTACTAGGCGACATCTTTATTTCCTCCTTGTACTGATTCTGTTGGATCTGTCTGGAACATTCAACACTTTGGACCATTCTGTCTTCTTGTGCCTTAATCTACCAGTAGTATGGGCATGGAGGGGGGGTGGGGGGGGATGGGCCAGTTCCAAATGGTTTTGACCTTCCCATTCCATGAATAGCAATGGAAGAATTCGAGGTTGAGTTTATCTACTATTGTCCTTGTAGACCACTGCATACCCTAGAGATTCACATCCCTGCCTCATTATAATATCTACTTAAACCAATGATGGATTTGGTAATATTTTGTGATCTCTGTTGTCATGTCTTCATAGTCGAAGATTAGATGTAAGTGTGAGTCATTGATGTGCAGGACAGTTTTCGTGTAGTATTGGAGAACCTCACACTAAGTCATACAACTAGAAAACATCATCCCAAGCTAAATGAGCAACAAGGGTTTCTTAGTACTGCAGATGATTACTGAGGCTGCGTTTGGTGCACACATCTTTTACCAAATTACCACCTTTTTATGGAAACAAGATCCTGGTCGTAGTGTAATGTGTGTGTCACACATTTGTTGTGTTAATGATGTCTTCAGTTTTTTGTGCTACAGTGTGTTGCTTTATTGCAGTGTTATCTGTGTTATAGGGGGGCATTATGGAGACCTCTGCAGCCTCTGCAGTGCATGGGGCCCCACCATGACCTAAACAAATGTATGTGAATTGCATTGCATTGCAAAATACCAGATGGGGCTCAAAAGGTACTGCGCAGTTTGCCTTTCATGTAGTTTTGCCACATGATTTAGGATTAGCTATCATGGGGAAGGAACGCTGGCTGGGATCCCTGACGAATCCCAAAAAAATATTTTGTCAGTCAAGCAGTGTTTGTTTGCTCAGTGAAGAGTACATTTCTAGGGGATACATCAAAGGTCTGTTGTGATGAGTGATCTGACTGCAAGGAAACCTTTTCCCACTGCGGCTTCCGGGTGCTGCGCACGACAAACGGCCGAAGCAGCCCCGCCCACTGCGTCGAACGCCCACGGTAAACGGGTTGAGGAACATTCGAGTAGCTTTGTACATTACCAACAAGTTATCCTAAATCTAGCAAACTTAAACCGTGTATTGCTGTAATGTTCCAGTTAATAGATTTCAAATTACTTTCAAATTCATAAATTGAATGGGAACAGAATTCCGTTTTTAAAAAGCACTCATGTATACGTGACCGTTTCACACACCGTGTGTTTATATTGCTGATCACGTGTTGAAGTCTACGTTCATGACCACTGCTTGCACATTTTATAACTTGAACTATACTCACTGCTCGTTATACTGTTGCTCAGTTGTTGGGAGCTTGTTTTGAGCTGGTATAAATGGCAGGTGTGCTAACATTTCAGGCAAAGAGAAAGCTCTATGCAGATTGCATTGTGACAATCCTGTCATCTGCATGAGTAAGCAGTAGCTGAACACTTACTAAAGTTGGACTAAAGGGTAAGAGCACAAGCACTGACAGGTCTTACCTCTGCGAGCAGTCATTTAGCATCTTTTGAACCTGAAAATGCCCAATTGTGGCTCAAAGAGGTAATGTGGGGCTGGACTCTGAGCTTAGCCAGTGAGAGCAGGAATTCTACTTGGCAAGAGCATCAGACTAGAAAGGAGTGATATAAGAGAATCAGCATCTGATTTGTTTTGTAAACACATTTTATTCAATAGCATCCAAGCATTTAGGAGCAATACAATAGGATTCTAGAGCTTATAACGTACAAGAGCATCAGCATCTGATGAACTTAATAACGGATGGGAGTTAAACTGCAGCCCAATATTCCAGTGAACAAGCCTGGCCTCGGTCAGTGCACAGAATAATGTGCTGTTCCTCTCCCCGGGCAGCCGTGACCTCACACCTGCTATGGAGGCAACACATTAGTGAAACAAATGAACTAGATGATTAAAGTAACTGTTCCACTTTTCACAATGCAATGGCAACATGGCCTGTTGTTACTGCACCTGCCTGGAGAGGGATGTCTGGGGCATCCATGGCACCTCCTTTTCTCTCCTTTCAAGGGGTAACCACAGTCAGTGCGCCACCTCATTTGAGGTGCACAATGTGGCCCATGCCTGCTCCTTTGCCCTGCGCTTATATCTCCATTGTGTCGCATTGAGAGGGTGCTCAGAGAAAATAAGTTTCCCTCATTTGCATATTGCCGCCTGGAGACATTCTTTGGGTTTCTGTAGAAAATCAGGGTCCTGTGGGGCTTTAGCAGGTGAGTGTATTTTGGCTTCAACCCACAACCACTGCCCTGCCACAGCCGAATAATTTGTTCTCTGCATTTACCTATGCATGCCTGCGACCTATACTATAGACTGATCGATTGAGGTGCCTGCTTGCACTGCTTGGGAGTTGGGCCTTTAACTCGGGTAGGGGGCTTTTAACAGCAAGTATAGACATTGGCAGCAGGATACAATCTTTGGTGCAGGAAGCAGCTTAGTTCCCTCACAGGCAGAGGCTGGATGAGTAAATACGGAACAGTCAGGCCTGGAAGGAAGTGCTCTTCTCTTGGCAGCAGGGCTCACAGTGGGGAATTTCATTTGGCAGGTAATTAAGTCCTTCTGCTCTCATTGCAGTGCAGTGCAGTGCATCCTTTGGCCAGTGACACTGAATACCGCCATATAGCTGTCAAGGTTTCAAATTGCTATGAATGCCATTTTCATAATTTCAGTCAATTCAGTGCAACTATGAGTGACATTTCAACAACTATGAATGACCCTCAAAAGTGCCCGATCATAGTTCAGAGCGGAGAGGAGTGCTTCTCCGTGTCAGAGGAGCTCAGGTGTCCAGCGCGCGCACCGCACTAGCCTGCGGCCGCCATGTTCTCCAACTGTGACTCACTGACCGGGCACTTTTGAGGGTCTGTTGTTTTTGCTTCGTTTCCCCTACCTGTCTCGGCGTGACGAACTGAAGCCGCTGGATTCGAATAGCGGTGCAAGGTCGGGGGCTGCCGGGTTGACTCCCCTCGCCAGACCGGGTCCGTCCGGGGGTGTTGGGGGTGTTGCTGCCCTGCCTTCCGGTCTCACAGTGTCCGGTGATTGAAGCCGCTGGAACTGGAAAGCGGAGTCGGAATAGCAGCGTGAAGAATAGGACTGTCGGCTTGTTTCTTCCTCGCCTTGCCAGCCGGCTTCACCTCGGATGTGTCTCGCCCTGCCCTCCGGCAGTTCTCCGCCCCCCCAGAGTCCGTGGAGCAGAGCAGCCGTGGAGCTTCGCCGGGGTCGCTCGGCGCGAGGTCTGCTTAGAGGCAGACTTGACTGCGTGGGCTCCGGAGGCGCAGTGGTTCAGCTGCTACAGAAGCAGTCTGAGCCCATTAGTAAGATCCAGGCGTGAGCTGGTGCCGGAGGCTCAGCAACTTGTGACAGTAAGGTGCCGCGGGTGGGGTTGTTTTTGCATTCGGAGGGATCGGGGAAATCGAGTCTTGACAGAAGCAAGGACACCTCATTAGGGGAGGCAAGTAACCTCAACTCTCTAATTAAAAATCTAAAAGAGATTAAAAGGGTCAGCCAGTCGTTACTACAGCTACCAGAATCCCCTGGTCCAGAGACAGTGTCAGTGACACATACAGTGCCACATACAGCAGCAGCAATTGAGTCCTCTGTCCCCGCTCCTGCCCCGCCTCCCGTCCCTGCTGTAAGCAACCCTTCAAGCGAGCCTGTCCCTTTTAGTCTCCCAGCTTTACCAAAAGAGAAAGGGAAAAGGAAAATTAGTCAGAAACCCAAACCGACAGCTACAAGAACGAAAGCCAAAGGGAGGGGAAATAAAAAAATCAGTAAAAACAGCCAAGAAGGGGCTAAGACTCTAGTCTCAACCAACAGTGCTGTGAAAATCACCCCCTCTTTACGCTCTTTTTTTAAAGTCCTGCCTCAAGTTTTGGATCTAAGCCCAGTTAATAATCAGGAAGAGAGCCCTGACACCCCTCTGAGTATTGATATCCCTTCAGTGAATCCACCCCCACAAACAGAAATGGCAGACCCAACACTGTCTGCTCCACCACAGTTGGTGGGGGTAAACATCCTACACGATGATGAAGGAGAGGCCCAGAACATGACACCAACAGGTCCCTCAAAGGCTTTAGGGGAGAGAGATGAGGAAGAGGAGGCCAGTAACACAACTTACACTGCTACCGAGTCGGCATTGGCAGCTTTGGCGGCTTCAATTGCCTCAATGAGAGAAGAAATTCGTAGTGATTTTTTGGTTTCTAAATCAAACCAAAACGACATTCGCTCATCAGGTGAAGCTTTGGAAAGGAAAGTAGATGGCTTGGGTGAAAGAACGGAGGCATTAGAGAACACAGTGGGAGCGGTAAAAGCCAATCTTGAAGCAGCTGTGCTAAAAATTCACAACCTACGCAAGGAGGGAGATGCGATGAAAGAAAGAATGGAATCTTTAGAGAATTTCTCACGTAGAAACAACCTGCGTCTTCTCAAAATACCGGAGGGGAAAGAAGGCGGGGAAATTAAGAGTTTCGTTGTAAATCTTCTGAAGGAAGATTTGGATCTCGAGGAAACAGTTGAAGTGTTGGAGAAAGACATCCAGAGGATCCATCGTGACCCGTTTCGTCTTAACGCAGGCAGGTCTAAACCTCGGAAAATCCTTGTCAACTTCCTGACTTATGCCTTAAAGGAGAAAATACTTCACACTGCGCTCAAACTTAAAACTACAAAATGCTCTGAATTCCCTTTTGAGATCCGCTCTGATCTATCCAAGACTACACGTGATAGGCAGTGGGAGTTGGGACAGAAGATGGACAGTTTTAGAACGGCTGGTGCAACAGTCCAGATGAGATTCCCGGCCTACTTGCGCATCATGTATAATAACAAGATGTATAATGTCAGAACACCATTCGAGGCGGATGAGCTCCTGGAGTCCATTCAGAATCACTCTCAGGGCAAATGTTGAACGACCAGGACCCCCCCCTCATCTCAGTTTACTTGCCCTTACTCAATAGGCTGAATAACGAAATATTTAAGTAGGCATCTTATGAGCTTTTGGGAACCCTCTTAAAAAAAAAAAAAAAGAAGGGGAGAGGGAGGGGGAAGAATGAAGAACAGAGAAAAAAAAATATATATATATAAATAAAAAGAGGGAGGAGGAGAAAAAAAACTGCACTATCTTATAAATAAACTTCTTGTGTAGATAAACAAATAAATAAAACCCACACTATCTGGAGAATGTAAATAACAAATCAATAGGGGGAAGGTGATGGTGATGGCGATGGTGAATGCACAAGATAGAACAATGTTCTTTTTCCCAGATAACTTTAAGGAGTGCAACTCCGTGTTGAGAGCAGAGCTCAGATCAGCGCGAACCGGCCCATCAACTGGCCGGAGTAAGTACGGATGGGTTCTCCAAAGGGGTGGGGGTGGGGGGCACAAAAGCATAAAAACTCAAAATTATCCTCAGAAGCTTGGCCCTTTAAAACAGATTTTTCTTTTTAATAGTCCGACTGCCTTAGATAAAATAACTAAAAGCAACAAAGCAATAAATACTAAACTGTGTGGAATGGAAGTGAATAATGGGAAGGAAAAATGACATCGATACATTTTTTATCTTGGAACGTGACTGGTCTGCGCGTACAGGGGAGAAGAGAACGTATCTTACAATATTTGCGCGATTCCCCGGCGCAGATCATCATTATCCAAGAATCACATCTTTTAAAAAACGAGGCAGATGCAATTTAAAAAAACCAAAAATGGATTGACGTATTCTTAAGCACCGACCACAATGCAAATATAAGAGGAATTCTCTTAATTTGCAAAAAATCAGCTAATGTGCGGATTCTTGAATTCAGAGAGGACAAATGTGGAAGATGGCTCATAGTTAACCTCTCTATACATGGGCAGAAGTACAATTTAGTTGGATATTACGGTCCTAATACTGATGACCCATCTTTTTTGGAAACAATAAGGAACGATCTAACAACCACCTCTGGCCCCATAATTTGGACAGGGGACTTCAACGTTATTTTGAACCCGAAATTAGATAAAACCACTAATAGTAGTAGGTATAGCTGTCAACCCCCTTCAAAATCTAGACAGACTCTAAAAGGGATTATGGAGGACCTGGGCCTGGCAGATCTATGGAGAGAAAGAGCCGGCACTAAACCAGGGGTATCTTATAGGAATCTAAAATACAAACATACATCACGAATAGATTTTGCCCTGTTTAGCTACTGTCTCCAAAACTCCATAGCCAGTATTAAGTATATACCCTCTCACCTATCCGATCATTCAGCTCTGTCTTTCATCTTAATACTTCAAACTCAAAAAAAACATCCCTCCTGGTCATTCGATCGAACCATTTTATTGGTCCCGGAGGAAGTGACATACCTCAACTCCGAAGCTAGGATGTTTTTAGATAGTAATTTGCACTCAACCTCCCTCGCTTTAGTTTGGGAAACTCTTAAGGCATACCTGAGAGGTTGCATTACCAACAGAGCTTCCTTTATGAGGAAAAACTATCTATCAAAAATCCAAAATCTAGAACAGGAGCTGGAGACAATTGAACAAAGGCTCGGGGGCACAACTGGCTCACTACAAGATCAAAAAAATATGTCAGACCTCAGAAGTCAGATAGAAGATATCCTACAAGAAAGGGTCTCAAAGAAATGGGAGGCGAGTAAATTGTCCAGCTTTGAATTCGGAGAAACCGCAGGTAAGACTTTAGCCTGGAGGGTTAAAGCAGATCAAGCAAAAAACCACATAAGAGGGATTATGGCTGCGGGGGAAAATCAGCTCAGGTCATCAGATGTAGGAATTAGTACTGCCTTTACGCAGTTTTTTGCGGAAATATACAGGGATGACATTATAGATGACCAACAGGCAAGGAAGTCATGGCTGGATAAGATATCTCTTCCACACTTATTGCAAGCGCAAAGCGAGGCAGTGGAATTGGACATCTCAGAGACAGAGGTTAAAAAGGCCATATCCGCACTAAAACATGGCAAAGCTACAGGTCCTGACGGACTCCCCGGAGAATTGTATAGAGCCTTGGCCGACACAATTGTCCCTACCCTGACGGCCCTTTTCAACGGTATCCTGAAGGACGGTAATGACCCACCTCAATCATGGAGCGAGGCAACTATAGTCTTGATCTTAAAACCTGGAAAAGATCCAACAATATGTGGGTCTTACCGCCCTATATCATTGTTGAATAATGATTACAAGATATATGCCTCCATTTTAGCAGCTAGATTGGGATCAGTAATGGGGGAAATAATCCATCAAGATCAGAAGGGATTTATTATAGGGCGTCAGCTCTCTGACCTAACATATGATCTAGTGGGGGCAATCGACATCGCCTCAGCTTTTTCTATCCCACTGGCAACCCTCACCCTAGACGCGGCTAAAGCTTTCGACAGGGTAAACTGGCCCTATTTAAACGACGTTTTAAAGAAGGTCAACTTAGGGGAGAAATTCTGTCGAACAATAAAGCTTATATATAAATCGCCAACAGCACGGCTTCTAATAAATGGCAAACTGTCTGAATCGCTCAGGATCTTTAGAGGCACAAGACAGGGCTGCCCGCTTTCCCCCCTCCTCTTCAACCTATACATAGAACCGTTTGCGGTAGTTCTCAGACGAGAAGATTCTATTCCATCTTTTAGGTTCGGGGAATGGGAAAAGCGGGTAGCCTTGTACGCAGATGACATCTTGGTCTTCACCTCAGACCCGGAGACCGCACTCCCAGTAGTCATGGAGAGAGCTGAAGACTTTGGCCGAATCTCGGGCTATGAGATAAACGCCTCCAAAACAGACATTATGGCATGGAACATACCTGACCTACGGTTAAACACATCAAACTCAATGAGATATTTGGGAATCCGGATAGTGCAAGATATCGCCCAAATTGCCCAAGTTAACCTTGAGAGGATTCTTAAGGAAACTAAAAAATCTTTAAAATCTTGGTCTAATCTCCCACTAACTATCCTAGGCAGAGTAAGTCTGTTAAAGATGTCAATCCTTCCCAAGTTTACCTTCTTATTTAACACGATCCCCCTCGCCTTTGATAAAACAGTGCTAGAGAAATGCCAGAGAGAACTTAACTCCTTCGTGTGGGGATATAAGTCAGCAAGAATATCCTGGAAAAAGCTGAGGAGGAGGAGGGAAAAGGGGGGCCTATCCCTACCCGATCTACAATACTATGCGTGGGCATTCCAACTATCCCATTCGAGAATGCTCTTAAAAGTGCCATCTAATACATCAATAGGTCTCATGTTCATGGCAATGCTGATTGGTGCTGGCTTACCAACTAATGGCTTCATGTTCAAGTTTGGAGAACAGAAATATTTCAAGAAAGTTAAATTAAAAACTCTCATGTCCCAAGCGAAGCTATGGTCACATATAAGGAGGAACCTGGGTTTGTCATACTACTCTAACCTTGCGCCCATCTGGGAATCCCCAGGGCTCCCTTCCTGCTGGGATGACAGGCTTACTTTTCCGTTGAGAGCAGGAGGGATACTAACATGGGGAGAAGTGTTGACAGGTGACTCTCTGAGGCCCTGGGAGGATTTGCGGGAGCAGCGGGGGATAGAGCTCTCGAGGTTTAAGTTTCTACAATTAGATAGTTGAGTTAAGGCAACAAACAGGTCCGGGGTATCATTAGGGAAGCATAGCATCACTGAAGAGAAATTGGTAGCGCAACCTGCAGGGGGTAAAGAGGTCTCGCAGTGGTACTGGTGCCTGCTAGAAGAGACAGACGGAGATTTCACCCTCCCGGAACAACTATGGGGCTCAGATCTGGGGGCCCAGAGCATCGAAACCTGGAAGAATTCATGTACCCTACTATATAAATGCGTTAAACCCGCATGGCTAAGACGTAATCATTTTTTTACAATTCACCGTGCATATTTTACACCGCTAAAACTATCTAAATTTATCCCAGGGAAGAAATGTAATAAATGTGGCCATATCGCAGCCTCAGATATCCATATGTTCAAGGAATGCCCCAACATATCACAGTTTTGGAATGAAGTTAAAGTAACTCTGGACTCTATTCTTAATACTTCGATCTCCATCACACTCTCCTTGATTATATTTGGATGGGACAATAATATAAAGGGCCACGCAAGGACATTTCTGTTCTTTGCCATACTGCTTGCAAGAAGAGAGATATGCAAGGTTTGGATTGAAAATTCAGCACCAACCCACGCAAACTGGCTGTCGTCTCTCTACGCAACCTCTAAAACAGATTTGAGGAGATCAGGTGGCGAGCGTAGCCGTATCTTTTGGGACGTTTTGGTTCGTTGGAGACAATAACCGGGGTTTTTTTTTTTGTTTTTTTTTTTTCCCCCGGTCCTATGATTATGCCTTGAAACTCCAAGAACTAGGCCCCCCCAGTCGGCTCAGAATGGTTAGTTCAATTGAATAAAACTTCAAGTTTGGAGTCTTTTCCCACGATACTCTTCGGGCCATCTCTTGCCGAGTTCCACCAAATAGAGTACAAGATGCAGAGGAAACTCTGCACCTGGATTAAGTGGTTGGCAGTTGGAGGCTAAATAAGAGTGGGTCAGGCAAATGAGGATAACAAAAAAAAAAAAAACAACTATGAATGACACTTTCTGGTGAGCAAAATCAAGCAATGAAGCAGGAAATTAGAAACATATCAATATCAGACATTGTAAACATTTGTGCATCGAGATTGTCTGAATCATACGTTTTGAGCTGAATCATTTCTCTTCATTAAAGCATCCACTACATTATGCTCCCAAACAGGGTGTTACACGTCCGTGACTGCTCAATACTTTTGAGCTGTGCTTTTAATTTTCAGGACCAGGGTATGGTAAAAATGTACTCTATTTTGCACCTGAGAAAAAATATTTTTCTAGTGTGGCTTGCAACAAAACCGGAGTCTAAAATATCTATAATACTTTATGCCTCTGATTCTTACTCCCAAAAGTCATTACATTGAAGTTTCTTTTTCAAATGTGTATGTTTGAAATGTTAAATGTTCAAACCAGAACATTGATGTAAAGTCATCCCTCGTAAAAACACACCTGGTAGTAGCTGGGTAAGTCAGAGTTTTCCCCATTTCGAGGAAGGCCATCTCACCTCGCCACCCCATTCCTGAGATTGCCTTAAGGTAAAGGCCAAACCCTGGAGGTACCGAACATACCGATTGCAAAGGCAGGAGTTGGGTCCCCTCTATACAACCTGTCTTCCTCACAGGCATCACTTTGCTTCAGAGTCCTAGGTCGAGCCATCTTGATTCTGAATGGTAGAGCTATGCCTACATATCATTAACAACTAGCGATGTCTGGTAGCTACTTAACTGTCCGAAGCATCAGCCGCTAAGCAGGAATTCTACCACAGTACTGGATAGAGCAGGGAGTTGAGGCAGTAGGGGGTGGTGAGTTTAGGATTGTGGAAAGATTTGGTTCATACAGTTCACCAACCACACTCATCAAGCAGTGGTCTTCAAAATGCTCCACTGCAACATACCTAACCACACCCTCAACACCTCCGACCGAATGGGCAAGGCCCCTTTGCTATGTTTGTCCTTACTGTGATGTTTGAATTTTTCACAATCTTATAACTTCTTCAGTGATGTAACATTGAGGGCAGCACCAACAAAATTGTTCCAGCATCACTCGCCTAGGCGCCTTTGTTTGACACTTTGTGTGATATTTCAATGCTTTCTGGCCTGGGCTGGGTGCCTTTGTGTGATTTTTTAATGCTTTCAGGCCTGGGTGCAGTGTGAGATCCCCATGCAGGGCTGGCCTTTAGGGTAGTGGGACTGGTCTGGCTGCACTGGGCGTTGATCTGTGGAGGGACGATGACCTCAAGGTGGGGTGGGGGGGGGGCACTGTGTTTTTGTAATAACTTATGATTGGATAGATGAGGGGCACTTTTGCCCGGGTGTAGTGAGAGAATCCAAGGGGGTGGTCATGGAAGGTAGGGGGCACCAAAAATGATTGTCACACCAAGCGCCACTAGCACGAAAGTGTTCCCATGCTTTCTGGCCTGGCTGATTTGTGTGACATTTCCATGCTTTCTAGCCTGGGTGCTTATGTCAGGTCATCATTTAATATTTACTATGCTTTGAAAGTTAATACAGCTAAATATGTAAAGGAAAATGTGTTGTGCACCATTTTGGTCGTTCTTTTTACAAAATGCTCTTCAGGAGAGAATCCCCCCTCTCCCTCAAACACCTCTATCAGTCGTTTAGCTGGCTTGGTATGCTGAATATAGGGGCGGGTCTAACAAAGCTTGCCAGGGCTGCTTTGGGTTCCCAGTCCGGCCCTGAGTGTTGATTAATTATTAATTTTTGTAACTGACAGTGTGTAACTAACTGTTCACACTGCCACCGACGTCACCCTGCTTTGTAGTAATATGGGAAGCAGAAGCTTAAAAGTGAGTCAAACTATAAAAACGTTGTGTGTCTTCGAGTGAGCGCTGCAGGGCAGGCAGCGGTTTGAATTGGAAAAGGTCTGAGTTTGGGTAGGCAAAGTAGGATCCATTTTGGTTGTACTTTTAGTCAGTCATGGATGGTAATGGGAATAGATGTGCAGATGCAAAAATGTATTTGGTGAAAACTGCAAATAAATATTAATTGTGCCTGTTACTTAGATGAATTGACATCACACTTTGCAAATATCTAGTGTTTTTTCTTTCACTTTGTTTCCCTAGAATGTCTCACACTGGACAGAAGAAGAGTTTAAGCTACTTCACAAACTGTAAGCCCAAACCATGTACTTCCAGTGGATGAACGGAACAAGGAAGATGATGAAGTGCGATAGAAGGCACAAGATGAGAGTAACACCACTGCTATCAGCAGTGTTATCACCCCTACAGAAGAAAACACATGAAATAGTCCTCTTAGAGATAAGCAGTGTTAGACCTGGCATTTCTTGGCGTCATTACCCCTGACTTTTTGCCTCTACCTCCTCTATCTTTGATGCTGTGATGGATTTCGTTTTACTGGCTTAGATGCTTTGGGCACTTTGCCACTGCTGATCAGTGTCAAAGTGCAAGTGCTCCCTGTGTAAAGTTTAATGGTAATTGGTTGTCCATAATTGGTATGTTTGCCTTACTAGTAAAGCCCCTAGTAAAGGGCACTATGTGTGACAGGGCTGGTAATGCAAATGCTACTAGTGGGCCTGCAGCGCTAATTGTGCCACCCACACAAGTAGTCCTAAAGAGAGAACTCAGGCCTGCCACTGCAGTGCCTACGCGCAGTTTGTTAAACTGCCATGTTGTCCTGACAAGTGCACCCACTAGCCAGGCCTTATCCTTCCCTTTTTATGTACATCAGACACCCCTATGGTAGATCCAGGTACCCCCCTGGGCAGGGTGCAGTGTATGTGAAAGGTAGGACATGTACTAAGGTGTGTACCATGTGCTGACAGTGAAATGCTCTCCATTTCGTTTTTCACTGTTGCAAGGCCATCTTTCCCATAGGACACCAGGGAGGAGGCTGTGTAATATGTTTTCAGCCTATCTTCCCATAGTCTTACGATGGAGAGGTAACGTTTAGTGTGCCTAAACTCACAATTTAATAACACATCTTTTTGTGAAGGTGGTTTTTGAATTGTGTGTTTCGAAACGATTCTTTTATAAGTGGCTGGGTTTTTGTGTTTTAACAATTCTGTGTGTCTCTGCCTGGTTGTGGATTGACTGTCTGGATTTGAATGTGATAGGTTCTGGGGCATGTCTTGACCCAGAGGGGTAGGTGAGCAGCAACAGGCTGACCTGCCTCTGGAGTGTAGGGGGGAAGAGTAGCCCCTGGAGGTAAAGAGGCCTTGGCTGCTGCCTGAAAACAATGGCTCAATCTCCTGCTGAGTGATTAAAGATCCTGACCTCCACTATCAAAGGAAGAAGGTGCCACTGGCAGGGAGACACCCAGAACTGGGTTGGACAGGGGTCAGTGCCCCCCTGAACACAAAGACTTTAAAGACATTGAGGGGTATAACTATGAGAGCTGAAACCCCTGAACGTTGTAATGGAACTGTTCAAGACTGTGAAAGATTGAAACTAATTCGTGGTCAAGAGGAAGCTCTGCCAAGGAAGAACAGCTGAGGAGACTGAAGGAAAGGACTGACCCTTGCTGTTTGTTCTGGGGCTGACCTGCAGTTTGTTGATTTAACCAAGTAGAGGCTGAAGGGACTTTGCTGTGTGCTGTGTCTCCCTGATTGAAAGGACTTTGCCGTGTGCTTTGTCCTGAAATAACTTATCCCCAAGGTCCCGAGGAGAGCTGGCTCCCTGTTGTGGAAACTCAGGAGCACAAAAGTTTCTAGGTGTGTCTCAGCAACGCTGTGTGCGTGTGCTTTTTGCAGCCTGGGACCCTCATAAGGATTGCCCTGTGATCGTGGGCACCTGGAGTCCAAGTGAGTCTCAGTGATGCTGTGTGCATGTGCTTTTGTAGCCTGAGACCTTTGTGAGGATTGTCCTGTGACCGTGCACACCTGGAGTCCAAGTGAGTCTCAGCAATGTTGTGTGCGTGTGCTTAGTGCAGCCTGAGACCTTTGTGAGGATTGCCCCATGATTGTGTGCATTCGGAACTCAAGTGAGTCTCAGTGACGTTGTGTGCATGTGCCTGTTGCAGCCTGCAATCTTTGTCAGTGCCATCGGCCCGGACCGGCATCCCCAGAGGTGCTGTGCCACCGGCCGGAGCCTGCCTTTGCCAAGGAGGAACTTCGAACCATCCCTGTCAAGGGGTGGGGGGGGGCGAGTTCCACCGCCCAAAATCAACGAAGTCGCATTGGAGGCCCAGTCGGGAGGAGAGAAAAGGAGAGTGAGGTCGCACCCTCCAGGTAACACTCAGTAAGCATGCATGTATCGCTGCCTGGGGCGGGGTGCGGGCTCCAGCCTTACGCTCTCGGCCTTTCCCATTCTTTCAGCGCTAGCCTCCATTCAAGCTCGTATTGCGGCCCGTACTTGCAGAGGAGTGGCAGTACCGGGGCCGAAGTGTGGAGCTGCACTTTGTTTTACACCATACCCGTGTGGGGGGCATATGTTGGCAGAAGCTGACAGCTAGTCAGTAAGCGTGTGCTAGAGACCGTCAAAAGCACCGTGATTGGTGCCCGAGGACATTACGCATTGCATTATTTTTGCATTACGAACTGCCTGATTGTTGCATTACGCATTACATTTTTTGTGCATTACGAACTGCCTGATTGTTGCATTACGCATTGCAATATTTTTGCATTACGAACTGCCTGATTGTTGCATTACACATTGCCTTATTTTTGCGTAACAAACTGCCTGATTGTTGCATTATTTTTGCATTACGAACTGCCTGATTATTGCATTACGCATTGCATTATTTTTGCATAATGAACTCCCTTGTTGTTGATTTGCGCATTACAATATTTTGGCATTACGAACTGCCTGATTGTTGCATAACAAACTGATTTATTTTGACATTACAACGTGCCCGATTCTTGCATTAACAACTGCATAGCATTGCATTAGGACTGCATTGGATCATAGAGAATTGCTCAATAATACTGCAAGAACCTACAAGGGCTTGCTGGCCTAATAACCGTCAAGGTGAAATATTACAAATACACATATGTTGGCTTTTATAGGGTGGTCTCATCGTATATCTTTTTATATAAACATATACTTGTTTTTATGAAACTCTTGTGAAGTCCATTTGGGTTGCTGAGAGCGTGGTTGCAAATACTATGCACATTTGCCTTGAAGATAAGCCTTGCTGATCGTGCCAAGCTACCGAGGGGGTGAGCAGGGTCTATCTGAGAAAGTGTCCTTCCTTTCCCTGACTTAGAAGAAAGGGTCCTAATTTTGCCCAAGGTACCTACCTCGGCCAAATAGAGACCCCCAGTTCTAGCAAGCAGCAGCATGCTGTGGAGATTGCTACAGAGACAGCAGAAACACCAAGCACTAGCAAACAGTTTGACATATTATCACTGAAACCACATTCAGACAAGGTTTTTAGGAAAGGCATACTTCCTAAAGGTTGGAAACATGACCCATAAATATATTTCAAACGCAAGCCTCCTTGGTTAATTGTTAAGGACCCTAACCTTGGCTGTTCTGTGTGGCGCCAAGTCCATGATCTTCGTACTGAGAAATCCACGGGAATTAAATTGTCCAAAGATTGGACCAAGCCTACTGTGAAGGCATATGGCACCAATATATAGAACATCAGCAGAAATCATTGAGGAAAAGGATTGGAGAATATGCACAAAGCAAGGAACATGTTGCAACTTTAAAAATCTTAGAAAACGCTAAAAGAGATCCTTTATTGCAAGTACTTGCAAAAGTGCAATCTGTACAAATGTCAACCAGCCAGATTATTCCGTGTAGCTTATAAGGAAGCAAAGCGGAATAGGCCACCATATGGTTTTGAAACAGAGATAGACTGCCACGAGTTGAATGGACTTGATATGGGGCGAATTTTTAACTCCAATGTAGCTTGCTCAACATACAAAGCCACATATCCTCAGAAATGAAGATGAGGATATTTGCCAAAATTATTGAACTTTCCCCAAAATTAAGTCTTTTACTTAATGAAGCCACTGCGTTAATTCTGAGAAGTTCTTTAATTGTGTGCATGCGAATGCAGCTACCTGGCATGGACTCTCCAGCTAATATTTTTGTTGACCTCATTGAGCTGAGTGATTTTTCATTTGATGGCATAGTAAACACTTTACTATCTGCACTAAAAAAAGATCCATTAAACATAAGTGAGGACTTTCTCTCCAAATGCCCGGTTTTAGTTGCCTGTGATGGAGCTTCAGTGATGTTTGGCCGCCACAGTGGTGTTGCAAGCAAAAATCTCTCCCAATATTGTAGCCAGGCACTGCTCAGCACATCATCTGGAACTTGCTAGTCATGATGTAATGAAAGATATTGGCGCTACAAATCCGTTCAGAAACGTACTTGATAAGAGTATTCTATATTTGCCACTTCTGTTAAAAACCGTTTGGAATTAATGGATTGTGCAGAAGCTCTTGACAATCAGCTTTGCAGAATAGGTAGAGTGTTAAAATACTTGTTGGGTTGCTTCAAGCTTCATAAAAGTGGAGGCTATTTGGAATGATATCCTGCTCGCTACAAGCACTTTACTAGTGCAGCTAATGCTGGTTCGGGAAACAGCATTTACAACACTGTCATTACATTGTTGTACCATTACAACGCGGTCGTTACAACAACTGCGTTGTTAGTACGTGATGCATTTACATAGGGGGTGGGTAGGAGCTCAAGAACCTTCCGCAGGCCCTTCAGGACACCAAAGCATACCCCCACCACTCTGTTAATCTGAGGCCTGAATGTCAGGTCAGTATCAAGCCAGATACCAAGATTTTTATCTTCCTGACAAGGTACCGGTGCAGACCCCAGACAGGGTGGCCACCATGCTGAGTTCTACACAGATGGGCCCCCCCACCACGAGCACCTCTGTCTTCCTGCAGTTCAGACTTAGGCAGTTGGAGGACATCCAGGCTGCAAGCTCCTGCATGCAAGCTCTGAAACTGTACGCAGCAAGACCCGGCTCGCGCAATAGGGAAATGACCAGCTGCGTGTCATCAGCATAGGACACTATTCGCAGCCCATGGCTCTCCACAATGGTAGCCACCGGGGAAACATACAGGTTGAATAGGGTTGGGCTCAGGGACGAACCCTGTGGAACGCCCTGACCCAAATTGACCAATCTAGAATAGCAGTCCCCCTGCCTAACCTGAAAACCCCTTTCTACCAGGAAGGACTGGATCCATTTCAGTGCCGCGCCTGATATCCCGCCTTCATTCAGACACTGTAGCAAGGTGGTATGTGCTACAGTGTCGAAGGCTGCACTAAGGTCCAGCAGAATCAGGGCCATGGTTTGGCCCTCATCCACCCATGTCTAATGGTCTCAACTGCCATGAGTAGGGCCGACTCGGTGGAGTGTTGAGGCCAGAATCCGAACTGAGTGGCATGGAGGAGGGCCGCCTCCTCCACAAATTACATCAGCTGGATATTCCCGACCTTCTCCGCTACTTTGGCCATATAGGGTAGGAATGATATAGGGCGGAGGTTCTCCAGTTTCTCGAAGCTTATGTTCGGCTTTTTTTGTAGGGGGGAGTACTACCGCCTGTTTCCACCCTATGGGTACCGTGTGGGTCCTAAAAGATACATCCAACAGATGCCTAATATAGGGCTCCAGGATCACTAGGCTTTCAACGAGCCGTTTAGGTGATACAGGATCCCTTGGGGAGCCAGACTTTACCGATCTGCAGATCTGTATGAGCGCCTGCGGAGGGGGGGTAGTAAGATTAACTAAACTATTCCGTCCCCTCACTTCCCCCGTAGCTTCAACAAACTCAGACCCTGTTGTGGTTTGGGCAGGGAAGGATAGATAGATATTTGTGACTTTTTCCGCAAAGTAGTCCGCAATACGGTTGCACGAATCCAACAAGCAATCCCCCTGTACCATGGAGGATTTAGCTACCGAGATGGATTTATAAATTTTGAACAGTTCCTTCGCAGAATTCTCAGCCTCCTTAATCCTCTCTGCATAGTAGGCTGCTTTCGATTTCCTAATCAACACATAGTAAGCCCGCCTCTTCACTAAATGCTCCTGTCTGGTTTGGCTCAAAAAGGCCACCCTCCACTGCCTCTCTGTGCGCTTACATTCCGACTTTGCCAGCCGCAGCTCATCGCTGTACCACGGAGCCGTTCTCTGTGTGCGGCGGCCCAACTTGACCAAACAGAGTGGGGCAATGCAGTCCAGCGCCTCTATGATACGCTTGTTGAGGTTACTACTGGCTGTTTCCACATCTAGCCCACCCGGGCTCCCTCCTTTAATGAGTGCCTCGTCAAAACTCGTCTGAGAGAATTTTACCCACTTCCGGCTGGGATAGTTAAGGGGTGCCTGCTCCCATATCCTAGCACCCGGCATCAGCACCACGAAGGGCACATGAAGATGGTCTGTCCAGGGCACCGGATATTGGGTTTGGTCTCTACCTTCCCCCAGTTAGCGAATATCGGGTCCAGTAAGTGGCCCTGCTGGTGAGTGGGGGCCTTCACTCTCTGTTCCAACTGGAGTGCCTGCAATTCTTGACAAAGCCCTACAGCCCCTCTATCCAGGGGATCATCCAAATGCATGTTCAGATCCCCTAGCACCAGGAACTTATCTCTTTGAAGAGCGGCTTCGGTAATTCCCTCTACCAGGCTGTCTACGAACCTGGAATGGGGACCCGGAGGCCTATAAATCAGGAAACCCTTCACAGTGGTACCACCATTTACTCTAATGGTAAAGGCCCCTGCCTCACTGTCCGTAATGGTCATATGCTCCATTTGACAGGTAAGCGGTTGCTTAAATGCAATGGCAATGCCCCCGCCCCTGCCAATGGGCCTATCAAGCCTGGCCATCAGATACTCCTCTAGTAAGGCCTCAATGACTTCTGGGTCCGAGTCCGCGTCTAGCCATGTTTCTGTAAGAAACAGGAGATCCAGTTGTTTTTCCGTGAGCAGGTCACAGATGTCTAGCCTGTGTTTACGCACCCACAGTTAAGACTGGGGTGCTCCTGCTTGTCCTCTCCTCCTGTGCTACAAACATACTAACAATGTTTACAACTCACACTCTCCTCCACTCTCATGCGATGTAAGCACGGGTTAGGATTCAAATGGCGGAGGCTTAGGAGTTAATCCCTGCTCCACACCGTGCGGACTCCCATCGGTCAAGGGGTTGGGACCCTGGCCCGTGTCCGGCCGCGGACGGGTGCAGACAGGCTCGCCTTTGGTGAGCCTTCGGCGCACCGCCTGCGCACCCGCTGCGCTCGTCCGCTGCGCTGCCGAGCAGGCATCCGCCTTTTAACACCCCCAGCTCCTCGCAACACTAGAGCGCTGCCCGTCCTACCCCACGCACCAGAAGTGGCTGGCTCGGACCTACCACGCCTTCTGCTCGAACGGTGCTAGTCACCGGCGTCGGAACGGGGCGGGTAGGAAGGAGACGAGACCAGCCCCCCTGTGCCAAGCTGCTGCCTTCAGGTAGGAGACCTCGGCAGAACAGCGGTGCCACCCACAGATGTTTTAAAATGCCTCCAGGGTGACTGCCAGAAGACCTCTGCAGTCAGGATGAACACAAGTGATTAAAATAAACAAAGTCACGGAGGGAGCCTAATCGCTTTCCTTCCTCTGTTCCCCTTGTAGTTAAAAACCAGATTAAAAACAGATCACAGGTCGCGCTGTCGCCGTAAGCAGCTGGGACACTGCCACTGTCCACTCACCACCACGGGGGCCCGGGATCCAATGCCTTTTAACACCCCCAGCACCTCGCAACACTAGATCGCTGCCCGTCCTCCCCCGCGCACCGGAAGTGGCTGGCTCGGACCTACCACGCCCTCTGCTTGAACGATGCTAGTCACCGGCTTCAGAACGGGGCGGGTAGGAAGGAGACGAGACCAGCCCCCCTGTGCCAAGCTGCTGCCTTCAGGTAGGAGACCTCGGCAGAACAGCGGTGCCACCCGCAGAATTTTTTAAATGCCTCCGGGGTGACTGCCAGAAGACCTCTGCAGTCGGGATGAACACAAGTGATTAAAATAAAAAAAGTCATGGAGGGAGCCTAATCGCTTTCCTTCCTCTGTTCCCCTTGTAGTTAAAAACCAGATTAAAAACAGATCACAGGTCGCGCTGGCGCCGTAAGCAGCTGGGACACTGCCACTGTCCACTCACCACATACAAGATACAAGATACAAATCTTTAATTAAAAAGTCATATTTTGAATATATTCCTTTTTTCTAATCTCTGTCTTGTCTATGTGATACAGAATTACATTTGTAAACGTCAGTTAAGTTCCATGTTTCTTACTTTTCTGAATGTCTGATAAATGCATATATAGCTCCAGGGGAGTGAGTTATGGTAACAAGCCCAATTGGTAATTATCTTTTTTTAATTGTTTCTCTAAAAGTAATTGCTTCAGAGGAATACGTCATATTGATGAACCAACCCCAAACCCCTTCGGCCACTGAAAGTGATAGTGACTCATTCAAGTGTATTGCATGATTTTATTCAGTTTATCTGTTTAGAGTGTCTTCACAACATTTTGGTTTATTTTGTCACATAAGCTATGTAAAACTTGTTTCTTTGAACTCATAGACTCTGTTAAAAATAGCATACACCAGTATTGTGCTTTCCCTATGAGGCACAGGGTCAAGACTGATTTGCATATATCTGTGTCTGAACTGGGGTGGCAAAGTGAGCTAAAGAATGATGATGGATTCAACCCAGATCTGTTAATGGGGGTGAGTGTTTGAAAAGTTTCAGCACTCCATCCACCATCTCTTTGTGTTTGCTTTGTTCGCCCTAAGTTGGCAGGGTATTCCCAGGCATGGGTCCCTTGCTCACTTTGCTACTTGATTCAAGCTAGCCAGGCTGATGAGGGCTGTTAGCCCGAAACCAGTCCCAGGATGCTTGTTTCCAGTCGAGGGAAGACATGGCTTGGCAGTGCGGGCTGGATTGTTCCCATTAGACACAGGGTCAAGACTGATTTGCATATAGATGTGTCTGAACAGGGGTGACAAAGTGAGCTAAAGAATGATGATGGATTCAACCCAGATCTGTGACAAGGGGTGAGTGTTTGAAAAGTTTCAACACTCCATCCATCATCTCTTTTTGTTTGCCTGGTTTAGAGCCATCTCTACTGCAAATATCACTCAAGTTCATTAGGACATGGGGTATTTATTGTGTTCTGCAATCACCATTTTCTTTCCCTCCCACAATATTCTTCCGACAAATTTCAGCAGGTCACACCTGCCAACATTTACTGGGAGGAAATGCCCACAAAGAGGCAATTCATGAGTAAATTCATGGTGAATATGGCCTCCACATTCTATGTTTTTCTCCTAGGGACAAAAACACACCAGAGTTATAATTTTTCACTGGGTTTGTAAAGTTCCACCCCATATTCTAATATACTCTGACCCCCTCAGTTAATTCTCCGAAGTAGTTTTTGTCCTTACCTAGACTAAGACCCCTTCTGTGGCTTTTTGGGAAATGAATGCAGTAGGGTACAAGCAAAGGTGGATTACCCGGATGAAGGATGCTTGTCCACTTAAAAAAGAAATTATGGAGAAACAAATTCCACTGGGAGTGGACACTTTCCAGCAATGGGATGCAGGTATCAAAAAGGTGCTGAACAAGACTAACTAATCAGTGCACTTGCTAAATTGCCAATAAGGAGACTTTGAAATTTGTCCAGAATTTTACATTCAGAAAATAGAAGCAGGTGGTATTCAGGAAGGGATTTATGAGGTCGGAGTGAATTGGGGGCACTCCCAAGTCAACACAGTTTACAGGCTTTCAAAATCTCAGAGCAAGCAACCCCACTTCTAGTTGCTGCAGATCAATGCAGGTATAAAAGCTTCAATGTCAAGCTAAATCCTGTTCCGAAAATTGGGGTTTTTGGTTCGAAATTAAAAAATGGTATAGATATTTTTGCCTTAGCCACAATACAGGAAACCTCAAAACTAAACAGATTAGAGTTTTTCTTTACTGGAACCAATGTCATAGATGCTGTAGAAAAGTCAGTTCCACACATTTACTACCCTTGGGTTTTAAGTTTTTTGCCTACCTGTTTTTGGACTTTTACTGTGAGTGAGTCTCATAGCATGACTCATAGTAAATTCTATGGAAATGAACTGAGAGTGCTAACCTCCAGTGTTCGCCTTTTAAGATACGGCTGCTGCTGCAGCTAGGGAAAGAGGCTCCGAGCTGGTTACACTTGAGCACATACATGTGCACGTGGAACCTGTCAAGGATAAGTGCTGACCTGGGGTAGGCTTTACTGTGTCCGTAGTGTTTATTGAAAGCATGTGGTGCTTAACTGAATTACGTATTATAGGCAAAATTTGTGCAAAAGTGAATTTTTGTCCCTCTTAAGCTTACAGATTCCAATCAAGGACAGATCTTAGGGTAAACATGCATCAGAAGTGTAGATCCACGGTTCTTTTTCCACATAACTACATTCCTTATGGCACTTCGAGAATTATAATTGTACCTGGCTAAGCCATACTCAGATTCCAAGTACCTGTTCCCCTTAATGGGTCAGGTTATTTACTCTACTGGCCAGCTGACTAATCAAATGCCTCCTCACACAATAGAGCCATTAATAGTTCTTGGCCCAGTTCCTGGGAAAGGTAGGGGTGGGGAGGAAATCTGCACCTGATAATTAGCATTTCACAATGCACCTGATCTGGATATGGCTACAGAAACAAAGGAACCCAACACAAAAGGGACTATTCTTTGACGTTTTGGTGGGATGAAGTCAGGCAGCTGTGGCAGTTGGGGGCAGGGCTGATGTTCCTAGGGAATATCTTCCCAGAGACCACTTGGAGTTGCCATCTTATAAAGTCCCAGAAATCTGTGATGGAGGGTTGGGGTAGAGGTGGAGTGAAAGTGTGGATCTCCTAGATTTTGCAGAGGTGCCTACCTCCCAGAACTTTCCACCCCCACTTAAAAATTCCTGCACAAGGGAGAGACACTTGAGAAGTCACTAGATCTGGCAGCTACAACGGTGAAAGAATGCCCAGCTAGAAGGAGAAGCCACCTGATGCCACTGCAAGGATTAACTGAAGGACTTTAACAACAACGGACACCCAGAACTATGATGGGTCTCTTCAGGATCAGTGGTGAGAGAGCGCAAACTGACCTAAATGTATAAGTACGTCACACTTACATATAGTAAGCACAAGTCATGAAGAGAAATGCCATGAGTGCTGATATTGTATGCGCATATATTCTGAAATGTGTAGTTAATCTAGAGATTTATGTAGAAATAGAACTAATGCAGAATTGTGTGGAAATGTATAACCTTATTAGACGTGGTTAATCCTGAATCTATGTCGTGTAGCTGCTAAAATGAAAAGATGTCATGTTATAAGCACAAGACGGAGTAGGCCTCAGAGCCAAAGCTGAAAGGGTTGGGAAAGGTACTCGTGTGCACGACATAGATTGCACTAATGCTATTTAGTAATCATGTTTAATGGGACATATTTTATAGATGTGTTTACCTAATCATAGAGTAAGATATTAACATGCTATTAATTAATGAAAGAGTCAAAGTATATAACCAGTATATGAAATGTTGTAGGCCTGAAATGTTAAAGACTTTTTGATTTACACGTATTGGTCTGTGCTGGGAATAATGTTGCAAACTTTCGTTAGAAGTTTATGAGAATTGGGATCCTGGCTGCAGATGTCTGTCTGCAAGGGAAAGGGGGGATCCAATTATAAATGAAATGAATAGAGGTTTGTTCAGGAGCCGGCACAGACATGGAGGAGTGCTTAGGAATGTTTTAAGGGGTATCAGCGGGCTGGAGAAGAGTCTGAGAAGCAAGGTCAACTCTAACGCACGAGGCCTAACAGAAGCCAGCATGGAAAAAGCCAGAAGCAACACCACGTGAGGGGCGTCTCACGAGGGGCGTCTCTAATGTTGTTGTGAGTTTTGTATTAGGGACAGCACCCCTGGGTGGAGTTAGAGCAGATGCCTGAGGACCCTTTAGAGAGCGGATGGGTAGGCAGAGAGGGGTCATGACTGGAGGACTATAGGTTTTCACCAAGAGACTAAGAGTGGGTGATCTTCCTAGGAAGTCACTCACAGCTGACACCTTTTGATAGGCTGAGACTTTGTTAAGTAGGGATACCATCCAGAGCAGGGTAGGGACAGCCTAACCTGTATTTTATCTCCAACCCTAAATGACGGAGAGATCTCAATACGTGTCTATGCTTATAGCCTTGTTATTTTTAGAACTTGTACTGGTAGTCTTCTTTGCTCGTCTGAGGGTTTTCAGAGAGCACATGTATGTAGTTCTGGTGAATCTCATTTTGAGATGTCTGTACTTACAGCTGATCCTAACTTTATAATAAACCTTTGAAAGCTAGAAGTTGTTTGTGGTCCTTCCGAGTGGAGTCCATTCTTAATTGAACTAACCTGGTAAGAGATGCACTTTTCCCTCAATGACAGGCAATAACGATTCAGTCGACCAGAACGGGGTTTAGATCAAGGGTGATAAGATAGTGATCAACAACCTCGCCCTCGCAGTTGGTAGCTATAGAGAATGGTTGTCTTCTTGAGGAAGGTGACCTAGGCCAGGTTAGATTACCCCAAGGCCCCTAGAGATCGATGATCGGAAGAACCGCCCGCCGAAGAAGGTCCGGATGACGTGAGACAGAAAAGCAGCAGTATCGGTCGAGAGTGAGTATAAAGGGTCATGCGTGTTAAGATTGCGGTGTTTTGTATTGTATCTGTGTTGTAATGTCTGGCGGAGTTGAATGCCTGTAGAGTGACTGTGGAACAGGTTGTGAGCGCGCGCAACCGGTGGAAATCTTAAGTTCAAGGAGAGCTTAAGTGGTTCGGGTGTATCGGACATCCAGAGTAATTGTCAACCAGTGTGAAGGGGGTCATGAGGTACCATTGATCGCCCGCAGGACCGAGATAGGGGGAACGTAAGAGTGAGTGCGTGAGTAACGGACGCTGGTCGGAAGTTACTGTGTGTGCAAGAAACCTATCAGAGAGACGATAGACATTTCGTCAGTTGTGTTGACAATTACAGATAGACTGTGGACGTACAGTCGAGAGAAGTGACCGCTTGGTCGGAAGTAGTCATTTTTTCAGTGTATGAATGGGACGCATGCATGACCGGGAGACGAGCTGAGAAAGGAGGGGTGCTGCTGCGAAGCGGAGACAAGTGACGTCAGAGAGTGCCGCGCTGGGATTGGCCAGCCGGAGCGAGACCGCGCTGCGATAGGCCAGCTAGCAAAGCCGCGCTAGGATTGGTGGATTGTCATCAGGAAGTAAACAGAGTATTGAGGCTGGAAATTGTGCGCATAATCATGAAGTGTTTTAAATGGTTAAGAGCGGCTTTTAAGAAAGAGAGGCGGGGATCTTACGAAGGGGAAGAAGCCCCGCCGGAGGGTACACCGGCTCGTTATATGGCGGCAAATGTTGGGCTGCACACAATTTTGTGGATTTCAGAGTGGAGTAAGATTACAGAGGGAAATGAGGAACTGACGTTTCCGAAGTACGGGACATTCAGATTAGAGGTGCTACGCCGATTAAAAGCAGTTATGACCTCAATGAGACCCATGCCTAGACCGACCCAGTTTGAAGCTCTCAATGCTTGGATTAGGGCAGCGCACGAGAAGAACCTGAATAGACGACAAGAGAGGGTGAAACGATCGGTAAGAGCAGTGCAGGATGCCAAATGGGATGCGGATGCTAAAAGATGGAGAGTGCATAACATGGAAGTAAATAAATTGTACCCAGTGTTAGAAGCGCCCAGAAACAAAAGCCCCCTAGAAGAGGATGATGAGAGCGAAACAGAGGACAGCCTGATAAACAGGTTACTGACAGATAGGCCACCTCCGTATAACAGAGAGACGGGAGATGTCGAGCATAGAGAAAAGGGGGGGGGCAATGTAGGAGAGAATGGACTGCTTCCCAGTTCCGATTGGGATCCCGCTGCAAAGAAAGAACTGTCCCAGCCTAGTTCGGTGCAGCAGGTAGTCGGGAGGTTTGTGGTACAAAGAGTGCCGGAAACGGAGTGTGCCACATCCTATGCACTGCCAGATGCCCTGCAAGTACCTGTTACTATAGGTCCTATAGTATCGATTTATGACCCAGAAAGAGCTAGAGGGGAGGAACAGGTACGGAGGGACAGAGAGAGAGCAGAGATGGCAAGGAGGAATGATACGATCAATTCACCAAGTCAGTTGCCGATACCAAAAGAGTGGAGCACCCCGGTACACACAGCAGAGGATCCAGTAGGGGATCCGGGGGGCCATAGATGGCCAGTGGATATGAGGGGATCAGGATGGAAATCCTTTCAGGAGTTAAACGAGTACATGAAGAAGTGGGATGAGGCAGTAGAGGCTCACAAGAGCATCATAGCTGCGGAAGCTGGAAGGGAAAGTCAGGATAGCAGGACCCGGACTCACTGCGGGGCTGATGAAAGCGGCCCGGAGTGGGACGGGAGGGAGAAAGACAGTAGGGGAGTCACCCATTGGGCCCGGAGTGGAGGTAGATCAGACCTGGAAAACGGGGGCCCCGAGAGTGGGGGGGTGTCTCGCCCAACACGCAGTGAAGGAGAAAGGAGAACGCAGGAGTACAGAAACAGCTTTAAGTGTACCCATTGTGTGCCCGGCAACAGAGAACAGAATGGGAGTTGTGAGAGGCCGCGCCATAGTCCCCGTGATGACGGACAAGAGCCCTGTCCAGGGGATATGGGGAACCAAGAAGGATCATACCAGATACTGAGTGATACTAGACAGAGAGAGAATGGCGACCGGAGGGAGAATAGCAGAGAGTCCTACTGTGAAAAGAGAGAAGAAAGAGAGAATGGACAAAATAAGATTGGGGGTAACAGGTCCGTGTTCCATCACCTTCCAAGATCGGATGGCCAAGCCTGGGACCTGGAAAGATGGGAGCAAGGGAGAGCACTCCTTAACTCTCCCGAGCCCAAACGTAGGGCTCGGAGTTGGGATGGTAGAGAGACCGGTGAGCCCCCTTCGAAAGACATATTGCGAGCTGAGATAAAAGCCAAAAGACTCGATGTCGCCAGCTTAAAGTCAGATCTGGATGACATGGTAGATGGTACCCTGCCTTTAGAAAGAATGGAAATGTATGAGCAGGATGAAATACTGTTCATGGCAAAGGACATCACTCGAAAGGCGAGAACAATCCATGAGAAATTAGTTGAACTAGCAGGCAAATATATGGTGGACCTGTCAAGGACCAAGGCATTACAGGGTAACCATAGGCTACATTATTCAGATCGAGACCTAGATGAGAGGAGAACAATCGGACTGAAAACTCACATAAGGGAATTGATCACTGGAATAAGGACGTGGAGGGCACTAGACAAATGGGAGGAAAGGTGGTCCAAGAAAGGGACCGTCAGGAGAAGCATGCTTGGTATGACACCAGGAGGACCGCAGAGAATAGAGGCATATCCTTTGCGTGAGGTAGCAAATGGGAACTATGTCCATGTGCCATGGAGTAGGGGAGATTTAGCCGCTTTTACCACTTCGTTCCCCAAATTGCGGGAGAACCCTGTCGAGTGGTACAAGCAAGTGGAGAGATTCGTAAAAATCTCAAAGGTCCTATGGATAGATTTGAACACGCTGTTCGACATTGTAGTACCAGGAGATTTGTGGACAGCATGCAAGGTTAGCGCTGAGTGGCCCACAACAGAGCCAGAGAGAGATGCTAAGACTAATGGGCCGTCCGAGACCGTAATGGCAAAATATGAGAGAGTGATGACTTGGCTGAAAGAAAAAGTGCCAATGCAGGACATAGATTGGGTCAAAATAGATCGAACAAGACAGGAACCCAAAGAGACAGTTCACGAATATTATGAGAGATTGCTGAAGGCGTTTAAACAGTATAGCGGTCTGGATGTAATGGATCCGAAGGACATAGGGCAATTTGTGTCTAAGTTTGTTCTGGGCCTGAGACCGGATATCAGTTTAATGATTCAGCAACACTTGATTTGTTGGCAAAATAAACCATTAGATGAAATCCTGAGGTATGCCAGGTATTGCTGTGACGAGATAGACTCCAAGGCAAAGAAGCTAAAAGAGAAACTGATGGTGGTGCAGATGCAGGCAGCTGGCAAGGGGGGACAGCAGCAACAGCAGCAAGGAACAGGTACTGGGGGCAAGAAACAGTATAGCCAGAACAAGGGCAATGAGGAGAACTCCACCTTTAAACCCAGAATAGACATAGCTGCCTTGAAGAAAACGACTCGGTGCCACCAGTGTAACGAGGTGGGGCATTGGAAACGCGAGTGTCCCTACAATGTTGAAATAGGGGAACAGGAGGTAGAGGAGGAAGAGGTCCAGAGTACGCCTGCGAGAGGGGTAACGCAATACCAGGGAAAGGTGCTCAAAGGGGGGACCCCTCCTCCACGAGCCCAGTTCCCTCAGCCACCGAGAGTAGGGACTATGGGTAAGACATATAGACAGATGCCTCTGTTTGTAGGTGGAGAGGAATGCTATTACGTAGACCCACTAACTGGACAGAGAGTGGAAAGGGAGGACTGTACCCTCGGGGCAGCCTTGGAGGTGGATCAAAGGGGACCCTATGTTGAGGCCGAAGTAGCAGGGTGCCCCACGACATTCCTAGTGGACACAGGAGCCACTCGATCCACGATCAGATCAGCCGCAGTTCCAGGCCTGCCCATGTCTGGAGAGACAATACAAGTGGTAGGGGTCGCAAACAGGAGAATAACCAGCCCCTTGACAGAACCAGTGCAGGTGAAAATAGGGAAATACAGCAATGAGCACCAGTTTGTGGTTTGCGATTCTAGTCCTGTATGTCTGCTAGGAAGAGACCTTTTGTGCAAGTTAAATTGTACAATATACTGCACACCACAAGGAGAGGAGGTATTGACTAATGACGATGATGCTGACTTCAAAGTCGCAAATTCAAGAATATGTGTGGAGCTGTATCCCACTCTGACAGTAGAGGAGCTCCCCTGGGATCTGAGAGAGACAGTGGCACCAGAAGTGTGGGACTTCACTGGGGAAGAGATTGGATTGGTCAAAGGGGTGGACCCAGTGAAAATTGTAGTGAAACCACATGCTGAGTTCCCGAGAACACCCCAATATAAATTGACTCCAGAAACGATTGCAGGTATAAAGCCCGTGATCGAGTCCATGATTAAGCAGGGAATACTGAAAGAAATCGTGGGTAGTCCATGTAACTCCCCGATTATGGGCTTGCAAAAACCCAATGGGAAATTCCGGATAGTGCAGGACCTCCGAAAGATTAATAACATTGTTGTCTCATGTTGTCCAGTGGTACCGAATCCATCAGTGATACTGTTTCAGATTCCATTTCAAGCCGAATGGTTCACTGTAATAGATCTTTGTCAGGCTTTCTTCTCGATCCCTCTGGACGAGGAGAGCCATTTTCTTTTCGCATTTAAGCTGGAAGGTCGCGTCCTAACATGGTGTCGTATTCCTCAGGGGTATACAGAGAGCCCATCGATCTTCAACCAGCTTCTGAAGAAAAATCTTGAAAGTCTAGTGCTGCCCCAGAAGTCAGTTCTGGTCCAGTGCATAGACGACCTCCTTGTGGCGTCAGAAACAGAAGAAGCTTGCAGGGAGGACTCCATTGCTTTGTTAAATCACCTAACTGCAAATGGGCACAAGGTGTCCCCGGGAAAATTACAGTACTGCCTGACAGAAGTGCAGTACTTGGGACACAGAATTGAGAAAGGCAAACGAAAAGTATCACCAGACAGGATAGAGGCGATCATGAAAATGAATGCGCCTAAGACACAGAGAGAAGTCAGGATGTTCCTAGGGAGGGTGGGTTATTGCCGACAGTGGATCGCGAACTTTTCACTGAAAGCAAAACCCTTGCAAAAACTGACGCACAAGGAGGTGAGCGATCCGGTACCATGGGACAAAGACTGTTTGATGGCGTTCCTACAGCTGAGAGAGGACCTGAGTCGTGCTCCTGCTCTGGGAATGCCTGATTACAATAAATCATTCTTGCTTTACTGTTGTGAGAGAGAGGGTTGTGCGCTGTCTGTGTTAGTCCAAATCCATGGGAATGCCCGTAGACCAGTTGCTTACTTCTCGGCTACTTTAGACCCAGTAGCCGCAGCGTTGCCCGGATGTCTCAAATCCGTTGCTGCAACAGGTGTCAGTATTGAGAGATGTGAGAATATTGTGATGGGGCACCCGTTAGAGGTGTACGTGCCCCATTCTGTTGAACTGTTGATGACCAGGACCAAAACACAGCATCTGACCAATAGCAGGCTCACGCGCTATGAGCAAGTCATTCTTGCTGCAGAAAACGTGACCCTCAGGAGATGCTCTGTTTTGAACCCTGCCACTTTGATGCCACTCCCAAATGATATAGATGATGAGGATTGTACAGACCATGACTGCCTCGATGTGACTGAACTATGCACCAAACCTAGACCCGACATCGTGGATGAGCCACTGACTGACCCCGATGAAGTTTTCTTTGTCGATGGCTCATGTGTAAGAGACGAAGTTGGGCAGTTGAGAGCAGCTTACGCTGTTTGTACAATTACTGGAGTTGTGGAAGCTGGATGCCTGGAAGGAGTACACTCCGCTCAGGTAGCCGAGATTATTGCCCTGACGCGTGCCTGCCTGGCAAGCAATCAAATTCGAGTCACCATATACACCGACAGCCAATATGGTTACGGGGTAGTTCACGATTACGGGCAGTTGTGGTCTCAAAGAGGGTTCATGACCTCTTCAGGCTCTCCCATTCGCAATGGAGAGTTTGTGCGCTTGTTGTTAGAAGCGTTGCAATGTCCAGCAGGTATCGCAGTTGTGAAGTGCACCGCACATACCCGAAACATGGACTTCGTGTCACAAGGCAATAGATATGCCGACGAAGTCGCGCGGTATTGTGCGGAACAAGGGTATTCTTTCACAGAGGTGGAAGTGGGCGGAATAAATGTAAGAACTGAATTAGCCATGATATTGGAAACTGTTGATTCTTGGGATGAGCTGAAGTGCATGCAGGAAAACGCACCCGATTTTGAAAAGGAAACCTGGGAAAAGGCAGGATGTGTGGTGGGTGAGGCTCACTTCTGGGTTTCAGCAGACGGAAGAGCAGTGTTACCCAATGAGATGGTGAGCCCAATGGCGAGACAAATCCATGGTCCAGTACACCTAGGGAGAGACGCTATGCTGAGAGTCTTTAGGCAAACTTGGTATAACCCCAAGTTCAGAGTAGCAGCCGAAGCAGTGTGCCAGCGTTGTGTGACCTGTCAGCAGTTGAATGTAGGGAAAAGAACACCAGTTGCACTGAGCCACATAGGGAGGTCTGGGGGTCCGTTCAACCGTATGCAGTTGGATTTCATCGAACTGCCAAGGTGCAACCGACTCCGTTATGTCCTGGTGGTTGTTTGCGTATTCTCCAGATGGGTTGAGGCATACCCTACACTTAGGTGTGACACCCTCACGGTGGCTAAGTTACTGCTTAGGGAGCTCATTCCGCGCTTCGGGGTACCGGCCTCTTTGGAATCAGATAGGGGAACGCATTTCAACAGCGAGCTTGTGAAGATGATTTGTGCTGCTCTGAACATAGATCAGAAATTGCATTGTAGTTACCGACCAGAAGCCTCAGGAATTGTGGAGCAGATAAATAGCACCATTAAGGCCAGAATTGCAAAAGTGTGTTCATCAACGTCTCTGAGTTGGCCTGATGCTCTGCCTTTGGTCCTTATGAGCCTCCGTAGTACCCCAGACAGAAGAACGGGACTGTCACCTCACGAGGTGTTAATGGGGAGAGCAATGAGGTTGCCATCTGTACCAACTACTGCACTGTTAAACATCACAGATGATATGATCCTGGACTATTGTAAGGGGCTGTCTGACGCCATTCATTCTGTGTCCCTTCAGGTGCAGGCTGCCGAAGTTCCGTCGTGCCCGGACCTGTGCCATGACCTGTGCCCTGGAGACTGGGTGCTTGTGCGAAAGCACGTGAGGAGAAGCTGCCTGGATGTTCGTTGGCGTGGGCCCTTCCAGATCATCCTGATCACGAACACGGCAGTCAAGGTGGGAGGCCTGCCCAATTGGATCCACGCGTCACATACGCGGAGGGTTCCAGCACCTCTGGAAGAAACAGCTCCTCTCTCGGATAGAAGTCCAGCTGCGGACCGAGAAGCCATAGAGGGGGCCAGCCAAGCTGTAGAGGTGCCAGAAGAAGCAGGGAACGAGTCTGACCAGCCGGAGGACGGTCAGTACAACAGCAAAACAGACGACGCTACTGAAGGAGGAAGTAGCTGGGAATACGAATCCGACACTGACCAGGCTGAAAGAGAGCGAGAGCAAGCCAGAAGGACAAGGAGTAGAAGGGTTAGACGTGGGGAAGCCAGCTGGCCTCAAAGAAGGAGTTCAAGCCTGAGGTCGACTCCAGAGAGAACCCTTCCTCCGATATCCGAAGATTCAGACCTGGAAGAAGGTGCTCAGGGCGCTGAAGCACCGGACTTAAGAAGGTCAAGAAGAGTGCGTGTGCCTAGCAGAAGATACGCCACCCCTGAGTGGACATACTTGGCGACCAATGTCTTGGGAACGAGCGACAGGGAGGATCAGAGCGGTGCTGGTGTCCAGCTCTGAACCCATCATCACAGTAGAAGTACAGCTGTTAGTGCCCGGAGTTGAAGCAGAAGGGTCGCTAACATTCACACTCCCCAACCCTCCCCGCCTCAGCAAGTTAAAGCACATGTTTTTCACAGAATTGCAATTCCCCGATTTTGGTACAAAGATAACAAGCCATGAAGAGCACGTTCTTCGTTTGGAAATATTGAACTATGCTGTCCAAGCCGCAGGCTCGAAACTGATCGTGGATGCTTAAGAGACTTTGTAAATAAGCCAGAAAAAGAAGATTACCTAGCGCCCAGGAAGCAGAGAATCTTAGGGACCTTCCTTTGAGTTGACGGAGAAGGGCTAGGGTTGTCTGTGTTAGAGCTTTGAAAAGACTTTTGCAAGGAAGGTTGTCAGCCTCCAGTGTGTTGTTCGAAGGACTGTAAAGGAGCGAGAAGAAAAGAACTTTGTGTTGAAACAAGAGAGAGTCATACAGTCTGACGAAATGGAGACCGGCACCTCGAACCGTAGAGCCAAATGTATAATAGGCACACTAATAGTAGGAGTGATATTTTTAATAGTTTTAGTAGTCACAGTTTCCTATGTAAAGGGACATGAGGATGAGGCAAAGGTAACGGATGAGAAATCTGTAGTGACACCTAAACCCACTGTTGCTGGTAAGGAAGGGGAAAACATTCAGGAGAAAGCGTTGTTAGCAGCAGAAGCCCATAGGTTACACGTGGATGAGTCCCAAGGCGACTTTAGGTCAAACGCTTATGCTAAACTTCTGTATGAATACGTGGATGCCATGGAGGTTAAGGACTGTTACGTCTGCATGCAGTTGCCGGCGTCTGTAGATGAAGGCATTAGATATCATCACCTCCCGCTGACATATGGCATTACATGTAGCTTATTGCTTAGTATATTTTATGGGAGAGATAGTTTTGAATACTATTTCTCCAATTATGATTCAGTGTTGCCAGAAGTCCCAAATTATAAACAAATGAATAAATGGGACTACTGGAAGAGTGAAGATAGATTAGCCAAGTTCTTCATTCCTTGGATTACCTTAGATACTTCACATTAAGCATGAGCGAATTTTGCGGATCTCGCGTTCGCGAATTTTGCGGATTTGCGGATTCGCAATCCGCAAAATCCGCGAATTCCCGCGAATTTGCGGATTTTTTTTTTTTTGTGTTCGCCCGTGTTTCTGCCAGTTCGCGAGGGTTTTTACAATTTCGCAATTTGCGAACTTACCTGTCGGGTCGCAAGTTTTGCGAACTTGTTGTTTCTACGTGTCCAGCCTGTTTGGGACACTCTTCTTCATCACTGCCACTCTCTGTCACCACTGCCACTCTCTGACTACTCATGCCACCCTCTGGCCCACCCATGCCACCCTCTGTTTCATCACCACACCCTCTGGTTGTCCAGTGTACATTATTTTCGGCAAAGCAAAGCACACCTTCCCTGCCTCAAGTGACCTGAATTAATTTGGGGCTGATTAATGTGTCACAGAATATTTTTTTAGCTGGCACCTGCTTCCTTAGTGCGCCCTGATTAGTGATCTTTTGCACTTGCTAAGTGCTTTCATTGTTGCAAAATTAGTTACAACACCTGCCCTGCCCCAACTGACAATAATGAATTAGGGGCTGATTAATGGATTTTAACTTCCAGCCTGGCTCCTGCTTGTCTCCCTTAGCTGTAATTCAGGACCTTTGTGGCATATGTGTAACTATTCTGAGGTTCAGAGCAGGGTCACATAATAGTTTCAACTGGCAACTGAACTCTGGAGGGGCCCCTCAGGAAGCACTACAGGAAATGGCTACTAATGATGTGCCTGAACTTTTGAACCTGGTAAGTAGTTACTTTCAGTTTTGCTAAGATCGTATTTCTGCAATTTTGCACTTATTCGCGGGGCGCGAACTCACGCGAACAGTGCGAGCAGTGCGAGCAAAATCCGCTGCTCGCGGATTTGCGGATTTTGCGGGAAATTCGCAAATCTCGCGGATTGCGGATTTCCCGAAAATCCGCAAAATCCGCGAGCGGAACGGATTTTCCGCCCATGCCTACTTCACATGCCCGCAGAAATAATCTGACATGCAAGGTGTCAGAAGTCGAGAAGAAGTTTATAGGGCAGGTGGATGATCGCTATAGGAGACAAAAGATTTTGAAAAAATCAGGACAATGGAAAACAGATTGGACCGAGGAAGAGAAGGCACACAAAAGAAAGGGTAGTAGCGGTCCAATAGCTTTAGATAAAACGCAGAGAGGAAAGCTATGTCTTCACCGAGCTAAAACGTATTATGAAAATGTATACGTGGGAGAAGTCAGCTGTGAACATGCTTTCAATCTAGAGTACTATACCAAAGATTTCCTGAAGGGAATGCAAGTGATTCCAAATGTATATTTTGTATGTGGAAGAAATGCCTACGTGAGACTACCTGATAACTGGTATGGATCATGTTACCTGGCAATTGTCTTCCCCAAGATATATCATGCCCAAGACTTAGAGATCATCGAGGGCAAGGCTTCAGCTAGAGGAAGAAGAGATATAGGAGATGCAGAAATGGTTGGAGATGTATTTGGAGCTGTATTCCCTATTTTAGGACTAATCCTTAATGATGTTAAAATCAGACGACTGGCAACAGTCGTAGACAGGTTGTCTGCCAGCACTGCTCAGTCCTTAATGCTGGTGGAAGGAGAGATGCAATCGATAAGGGCCATGGTTCTTCAAAACCGTCTTGCATTAGACGTCCTGCTAGCAAAAGAGGGCGGAGTCTGTAAGGCTTTGAAGGTCCAGGAATGTTGTACTTACATTCCAGACAATTCAAAGCCCCTTGAGAAAGTTATTAGGAACATAACTGATATTCACAAAGAGATCGAAGACCTGAGTAGAGAAAATGTCTGGGAAAAGGTGGGCCATGGAATGAGTGAAGCTGGAGGTTGGTTCACCACGTTAGGCAAAAGCTTTGTGTGGTATGTGCTAAAACCTATCATCATAATATTGATCTGTGGGATCATATTGTGGGGATTGGTGAGGGCATTCAAATGGTACAGAGCAAGGAGGTTGGAGAGGGCCCAGAGAGAACAGCTACAGAGACTAGCTGCCATCCAAGACAATCAGTACAGGAGTCTGAGGGCTCTAGAAACGCAGAAACGAGGTACACTAGCAATCACGTCAGTTTGAATGTTAGTGATGACCCCGAGAGGTCATCAAAGGGGGGAACTGAGAGAGCGCAAACTGACCTAAATGTATAAGTACGTCACACTTACATATAGTAAGCACAAGTCATGAAGAGAAGTGCCATGAGTGCTGATATTGTGTGCGCATATATTCTGAAATGTGTAGGTAATCTAGAGATTTATGTAGAAATAGAACTAATGCAGAATTGTGTGGAAATGTATAACCTTATTAGACGTGGTTAATCCTGAATCTATGTCGTGTAGCTGCTAAAATGAAAAGATGTCATGTTATAAGCACAAGACGGAGTAGGCCTCAGAGCCAAAGCTGAAAGGGTTGGGAAAGGTACTCGTGTGCACGACATAGATTGCACTAATGCTATTTAGTAATCATGTTTAATGGGACATATTTTATAGATGTGTTTACCTAATCATAGAGTAAGATATTAACATGCTATTAATTAATGAAAGAGTCAAAGTATATAACCAGTATATGAAATGTTGTAGGCCTGAAATGTTAAAGACTTTTTGATTTACACGTATTGGTCTGTGCTGGGAATAATGTTGCAAACTTTCGTTAGAAGTTTATGAGAATTGGGATCCTGGCTGCAGATGTCTGTCTGCAAGGGAAAGGGGGGATCCAATTATAAATGAAATGAATAGAGGTTTGTTCAGGAGCCGGCACAGACATGGAGGAGTGCTTAGGAATGTTTTAAGGGGTATCAGCGGGCCGGAGAAGAGTCTGAGAAGCAAGGTCAACTCTAACGCACGAGGCCTAACAGAAGCCAGCATGGAAAAAGCCAGAAGCAACACCACGTGAGGGGCGTCTCACGAGGGGCGTCTCTAATGTTGTTGTGAGTTTTGTATTAGGGACAGCACCCCTGGGTGGAGTTAGAGCAGATGCCTGAGGACCCTTTAGAGAGCGGATGGGTAGGCAGAGAGGGGTCATGACTGGAGGACTATAGGTTTTCACCAAGAGACTAAGAGTGGGTGATCTTCCTAGGAAGTCACTCACAGCTGACACCTTTTGATAGGCTGAGACTTTGTTAAGTAGGGATACCATCCAGAGCAGGGTAGGGACAGCCTAACCTGTATTTTATCTCCAACCCTAAATGACGGAGAGATCTCAATACGTGTCTATGCTTATAGCCTTGTTATTTTTAGAACTTGTACTGGTAGTCTTCTTTGCTCGTCTGAGGGTTTTCAGAGAGCACATGTATGTAGTTGGGCCCGTATATCTGGTGAATCTCATTTTGAGATGTCTGTACTTACAGCTGATCCTAACTTTATAATAAACCTTTGAAAGCTAGAAGTTGTTTGTGGTCCTTCCGAGTGGAGTCCATTCTTAATTGAACTAACCTGGTAAGAGATGCACTTTTCCCTCAATGACAGGCAATAACGATTCAGTCGACCAGAACGGGGTTTAGATCAAGGGTGATAAGATAGTGATCAACAACCTCGCCCTCGCAGTGGCATGGCCCCCTTATGCCTCCTAGGAAACAGTTTGGGACTGGACCTGCTGAGGGACCCCGGAAGGTTTCCCTGGAACTTCTGCAGACTGGCTCTTGCCTCTGCTGACACATAGGTGCCCTGCACATTGCCATGTGACTGTGGGCCTGGGAGTGCAGCAGAGAGAGTGTTATTCTACCTGGTGATGGAGGGGCTTAGAACATGCCTCCCCCCAAGCAGGACAGAGCATAAGGAGCCCAGGCAGAGGACTTGTCTTGGAAGGGAGCAGTAAATCAAGCTCCCCAACAAGCAGTCAGCTTTATTAGCCAGGAGGTGTGAAGAAAATGTCCTGGTGAACCCCATCTCCCCAGCACAGAAGGCAAAGAGAGAAGCTCCTGGGTCCCCCCATCCCTGGGAGCATTGTTAGGTGCCGGACCCTGTTTCCCATGAACGTAAATGGGGGAGAGAGAGGCACTCAGCACAAAAGCCCATTGCTCACACTGACCGCATGCACAGAGGAAAGAGGCGAACACCTCAGCTTTTGTGCACAATAGCTATGCCGGCTGTGGGAGTTGGACTGCATGGGTGTGGGGCTTCATGCAGCTCCATCATTGAGCACTCAGTAGGCAATCCACTAAGGTGGCAGGGGCACCCTGCACTTTAAAAACTGAAGAGTTTCTGGCGAGGGACACTTTTGAAAGAGAAAAAAGAGCCCTTAAGAAAATGAACGGATTGAAAAAGGAGTGCCAAGCAATCCTCTGGAGTGCCTTCCATTCTCATTTGTTCTAGTGTGTTGTGCCAGTGAGGGCAGGGGCACCACTAACGATGTCAGAAAATGTTTGGGGAGCTGTCAGAGGAGCAGTAGCCCTTCTCAAAAATGTTGCTCTACGTCTAAGGGGGTTATTTTAATGCCCCCGGGAGATGTTTCATCATGCTTCAAGCACTCCTGTAGCCTGTATTTGTGTACATGAGCCATGGAGCGCAGGGACCCCTTTTTTGTGGTCTAAAGCTATGTTAGCAGCAAGCTAAAAGTAGAAGATAGATTCCCCCACCGAGTTATGTTGTTTTATTTACAATTACAAAATGCCAATGCAATCGCATGTGCTTTATTCAAGTCATTAAGAGATTGTTTTTACAAGCAATAAGTTAACAGTCAATCATTACATGTTTTAATGACATAGCTATTGACGTAATTTGAGGTGTTTTATTGCCAACGCTAAGGGTAACGCTGAATTCGGACAAGACTTAATGAATATCATTGCAAGAATGTACCACTCTTTATGGTTTGCAAGGCTATAGTACTTGTTTGTAACAACATCTTTCTATTTTTCTCTTACAAAGCCTGTCTTTTAGATAATGACACCCTCTGTATTGTGTCTTATATAGGTGGGGGTATTCTTCTTAAAGAGTTCAGGATCCACTAGGGTGTAAACTGTTATGAGGATGTCACCAAAGACATTTCCATCTACCTGAATGTACATATTTGTAAATTAACGCCTACTATTTAGTGGTGTGCCAGTAATAAAGTACTTTTATATTTTAGAAGACAAAGCACAGGTGGAACAATAATGTATTGAGAGTTTTTATTGCATACTAGCAAGCTGAGGTTACTAGCCCACGCCTCATACTCTGACTAGGCCTTGAGCTGCACTGCTTCGCTATCCTGAGAGAGTATCCAGGAAAGGGAAGGTTGCTGATTTATTACTTGTAAAGGACTCACCTCCTTCGCAACTAATAGTCGATTTTCCTATAGATGCCCACCCAACCTTTAGGTTAATTGTGATATTTCTCAAGGGCCTCTACTGTTGCATGCATCTCTTCAAATTTCAATTATATCACACAGCAGGACTTATGGCTCACAGAAAAGTAGCTCTTAGAAAATTAACTTCAGCCCACTTTACATTCCACTACTGCCAGTTAAACTGGAATGCTCCACAGGCCAGCAGTTCCCGTTGAATACAGAAAAACCTTCACAAAACAGGATTACCCAGTCAGGAACCAATTCCTTCATGAAGGAATACAATATGAAGGGTGAAACAACTCTTTCACTAAGTCTTTGTTGATGAATTATGGTTTTTCAAAGCCACAGACAGAGAAATATTTGTTTTTGATGCACTTACAAATTTGTATATGAGGAAAAATACACATGCACATGCAGACGATTTTAAAGCAACGTTTTGCAACACCTTTGGTAGGGGCAATTCATTCATCCTTTGCCATCCTCTACCAGTCTCAGAATTTACCCTCCCACTTTTTTACCGTGAAATATAAGTCTAATTCTGGGAATTTTACTTTTGTCAGCCAACCTCACAAAATCCCTTGTGAATGCAAAATCCAACAAGGAGGATTTTCTAATTGTGAGGTAGAGTTCTCTTTAAAAAATTGGACCCTTCCCTTACTCCGCCCTCAGAAAGGAAACTACTTCTTTACAGTAACAAAGGAATTGTTCATGAAATTAACAAACAGAAATCCCACTTAGCACTGAAGTTAATTAATTAATTGTACTAATGAGTTTATGCACAGTATGTATTAATCAACCTAGAACATTTTAACATTATGTGCTCTATGTTGCATCTGCAAGTTCGTTGAAAAATAATAAACTAACCTTGTCTAATGTTTTTGTCAACATTAATTGCGGCTGTTTATTTAATGGCATGTGCCTATTTTAAATGTGCTTTTGTTTATGTCGTGTTTTATATGTGGCAAAGGCTTGCGGAGAATACTGTTGGCCTAAAAGAAGATGGTAAATAAAATGCTGCTTAAATGTGCTTAAAGCTAGATAACATAAACTAATGGGTTAACATTAGTAAAGGGGGTGGGTGACAGAATGGGTCTCAATTTTCTAAATAATTGCTGTCTTGTGTTTGTTTAAATACTAGTTTCTCAAGTGGGCCTCAGAAAATGGTTGCCTGGCAGAGCTGAAAAGATGACTTGACCAGAGTGAAGCCTTCACTCATGAGCAGAGAAAAAAATGCAATTTTGCTAAAACAATGGATTAATAAGCAGAACTGTTGATGTTCGAGTCGTACGTGTTCTAGGAGAGAGCACCAAGGACAAAAAGCCTGGATAGCCTGCCAAGAGTAGGAAGTGAACTTTGCATTTGGTCGAATGTTGCATTTTTGAGGAAGCTAGAAGGATGGTAAATCTAAGAACAATAAGGGCTTATGATGTGAACTGGACTTGGTCAGAAATGAATGACCTAACAGTGGACTGACGTTAAACAGCCAATTGGAAGCATGGATTTTGTTGAAGGAATGCAGAGTTTAGATAGAGAAAAGGTATAAAACCTGACCTCATGAGAGGAGGTCTGCTGGCTCGTTCCTGATTCCTGAAGGGCGTGAAGTGCTGTCGGACTTTTGGCGCACGTAAGGATAAACTGATCTAATGACTTTTCCTTTAGGGTTTAAATGAGTTTAGTCAGTTAGGGAAATAGAATGGAAAGGGAAGACCACTCGTTCCCCCCGAACGTATGGATGGGTGCCCCGATCCCCCCGGGAAACCATTTTGGGCGGGGGCGTGGTTCGGCTGCTATGCCCAAAGCGGCGTAGCCGGAGCACGCCCTTCCCGCCCAGAAGGGGTTGTCCTAGACACCCACCCGGAAGACCGCGTCCCGTGGGCGTACCTGAGGAGGGTCCCCGCCCTTCCGCAGACGGATAAAAGAGCGGGAATCCAAAGAAGAGTCCTCTTGTTCCAGTGCTCTGAAGGCTGCACCATCCGTTGCTCGTGAGCCCTCGACGGAACAAGCAGCAATTTTGAGAACTTGTAATCTTGTTTTTTCTCTTTCAGTTATCGAGAGTTCGAAGGATCTGGGACCTCGTTGATCGACTGGAGCGAAGTAAACGAAGCTATGACCGGCAAAAAAGCGGGAAAGAGCTCCGAGCGGGAGAAGGTACTGCGCACCTTGTCAAACCGAATGGCAATCATGGACCGAAAAATCGGTAAAGTTGATTCGATCGGTCGAGGTTTGGCTGAAATTAAAAAGCAGTTGGCAGCCCAGAACAACCCCTCAGGCCGCCCTAAGAAGGTAATAGGCCCGGCCTTGCCGGGAGTCGTCCCTGAGGGTAGGGGGAAGCGTATTAAGAGGAGGGCGGTTTCCGGGGAGGATCCGGTTCCTGAGGTACCCCCATCCGCCCCCACCGCGCCGGCGGACAGCCCGGTACCAAGTCCAGATATGGGTTTACCAATCCCGGTTGTAATTACCCCTGTTAGTGATGATCAGATGCCCCCAGAATTGGCTCTTCAGTTAGCGGCAATATTGCCCTGGCTCAAAAAGAAAGCAGGGGGGGCAGTGGCAGCGGGGATCCGGCTGAGGAGGCAAGATTGATAATCGAGCAGTTGCGGCAATCGAGAGAAGCCGGGACGGCGAATGTTCCTTCTATTTCCCCACAGGTAACGCCAGGAGCAACCACGGTTGGCCGGGAAAAGACATCAGACACGGCGGTTGAACCTGGTAAGAATCCATTGCCAATGGTGGGGGAAAGTGCAGTGCCTTCGCGGCGTGAGAGGGTGGCCCAGCACATCCCAGCGGCCACTAAGGAAATGATATGGGGGGACAAGTATGTGAACATGTTTTCTTTATTGACCGACCATTGCGAGATGGAATACGCAAAGACCCAGAAATATCTATGGCACCCCAGCGTGTGGCGGGCCAAGATGGCAGAATTTAGGGTCGACGAGACCGTAGCGAACTGGGTGAAGGCTTTCTCGATATTTACTGCAGTAATGGGGGAGCGTAAGCCTGAAGTGTTGACTGAGCTATCCTGTTACCAGAATAGGATCATGGATTTTTATACCATGTACGGGGGGAATGAGTGGAAAGGATATGACATGCAATTCCGAAAGTCTAAAGAGTTTGATGGAACTTTAACATGGGACTGCCTCGACACGGTATCATGGCACAAGCAGCTCTTGCCTGGATCGGCAGGTACGTCCTCGCCGGGCGGGAGCGGGCTTGGGACAGTTCAGCAAAAGCCAGCGCAGCCCTTTCGAGCAAGCCCGGTGGGGAGTCACAGCCCAAGACTGGTGGGAACGGGGGCAAGCGCGGGGTCTGTTGGGGCTTCAACAGAGGAAACTGTAGCAGACCCCAGGGAACATGTAGGTTCCGGCATGCTTGTGCGGGCTGTGGGAACTCCTCACACCCGGAGAATAGCTGTAGATCCAAGAACAGTGGTACGGGAGGAAAGGGGGGGTCCAAGCAAGAGTGAGGTGATGCTGGGTAAACAATCCCCTTCACCCGTCGACATCATGGCTTTGACTCCCTGGTTGAACAAATACCCTGATTATATATCCGCCGGGGTGTTGAGGAATGGTTTCCTATATGGCTTTAACATCCCGGCGGGGAATTTTCAGGGGACCCCCTTTTGTAAAAATCAGCTATCCGTCCAACACAACCCTGCAGTGGTAACCAGAAAAATTACCAAAGAAGTCGGCCTGGGGCGGGTAGCGGGACCCTTCCCATGCCCGCCGGTGGCGGATTTCGTGTGTTCACCTCTGGGAGTGGTCCCGAAGAAGGACCCAGGGGAGTATAGACTCATTCACAACCTGTCGGCCCAGAAGGGCGCTTCGGTGAATGAAGCCATTGATCCGGATATCTGTTCAGTCCGATACGCATCGTTTGACAATGCTGTGACCATGCTGAATCGCTTGGGCCCTGGGGCTCTGATGGCGAAATCGGACATCAAATCGGCATTCAGGTTGCTCCCGGTACACCCACGGGACCAGCGATTGCTAGGATTTACGATCCAAGGGAAATATTACATGGATAAATGCATGCCCATGGGTTGCTCAATTTCTTGTGCTTATTTTGAGATGTTCAGCTGTTTTTTAGAATGGGCTTTCACTAGGGCTACAGGACATAGAGAAGTGATGCATTATTTAGATGACTTCCTAATTTTGGGGCCGGCAGGCAATGCGAACTGTGCACAGGCACTGCAGGATTTCTGCATTCTAATGCAGAAGTTTGGCGTCCCATTGGCACCAGGTAAGACGGTGGGGCCATCTACCTCACTCGAGTTTCTGGGAATTGAGCTCGACTCGGTGGAAGGATGCTTCCGTTTGCCAATGGAGAAGGTGGCCAAGTTCAGGGCATCCTTAACGCAGTGCCTGAGAAAAGAGAAAGTGACCCTGCACCAGTTACAACAAACAGTGGGTCAGCTTAACTTTGCCTTGAGAGTAATACCGATGGCTCGCCCATTCTCCCGCTCCATTGCACAAGCTATGGTCGGCCTCAAGGAGGGACACCACCGCACGAGACTGTCGGCAGAGGTTCGCCAGGATATGCGCATTTGGTTGGCATTTCTGGCGGACTTCAATGGTCGAGTAGTGTGGAACAAACCCCCAGCTTCGTCGGACGAACTGGGTTTGTGGACTGACTCAGCCGGGAGCGTGGGATTTGGCGCCATCTTTGGTAACCGATGGTCGGCACAAGTATGGCCGACGTGGTGGCACACCAGTGGCCTAACAGGTAACATTGGGTTCTTGGAGCTGTTCCCCATTTGGGTGGCTCTGTTGGCATGGCCAGACGATTTCAGGGACCGATCAGTAGTGTTTTGGTCGGACAATATGTCTGTGGTTGAGTGCATCAATCAGCAAGCGGCCCACTGCAAGTGGATCTTGAGACTGTTTAAAGAGATTGTGTTACATTGCATGAGATTGAATGTACAGTTCAGGGCGAAACATGTGCCGGGTGTACTGAATAATGCAGCTGATGCACTCTCTCGTTCACACATGCAGGTTTTCAGGGGCTATCTACCCACAGCGGACCTGGTGGCGGCACCATTCCCCGAAGCACTATGGCGGATCGGTGCCCCGGATTACAAGACCTCGTGGCAGCCAGCTCAGCACCCAGGACGAGGAAGGCTTATGAGGGAGCGTTTCGTTCTTACTGCGCCTTTTTAGGCCCGGCAGGGAGACATAGCTGGGGGCAGGAGGACTCCTTCCTGGGGTTCCTAGTAGCACTGCACAGAGAAGGCCGATCAGCCGCAACTGCCAACAGGCATAGGGCGGCCATATCATTCATGGCACAGCTCCACGGTATAAGGGATCCGACGGGTTCCTTTTTAGTCAGAAAGGCGCTTCGCGGCTGGCAACGCCTGCAGGGTCGCAAACGAGATACGAGGCACCCGATTGGTTTAGAGAGATTGTCTCGGCTTTTAGCAAAGCTGGATGAGACATGCTCCTCCCCTTCTGAAGCAGTTCTGTTCCGAGCAGCTTTCGCCTTGGCATTTCATGGGGTGCTGCGGGTAAGCGAACTCGTGGCGAGGAACAAGAAAGATAGGGAGGGAGGCCTTTGTAGGGATCACGTGCAAATACGGGGTGATTCGATGCTAATCTCGATAGCTAGGTCCAAGACAGACCAAGATGCTGTGGGGGATAGTGTGGTTGTGCAGCGCGCTCAAGGATGCCCCACTTGTCCGATAAAGTGTTTAGAGGAATACTTGGCACAGAGGCCTGCGACATGGGGAGGGAGCCTGCTTAGGCACATGGATGGCACCCCTCTGACGAAATTTCAGTTTCAGAGGGTGCTAGCACTGACAATCGCCGAGGCGGGCATGGACCCGTGCGATTTTGGGACCCACTCCTTCAGAATAGGGGCCGCTACTGAGGCTACGGCTCGGGGTCTGGGTGCAGAAGAGGTAAAACAGCTAGGCCGTTGGTCCTCGAACTGTTTCAAAAGGTATGTGCGGCTGCACATGTTGTGAAAGACTGATGAAATGCACTCACGCTTGTTGTCTTTTGCTTGAATTACAGTTTCGCGAGCCTGTGACGCGGGGCGGAATCTGGGATCAACCCATCACCGGAGGACCAGCGGTCGAGGATCACCGACTGGAGAGCAAGTGGCATGGGTTGTGGGCCACTCATACGTGAGGCGCGCCGGAGAAGTATTCATGGCAGGTGACGCGACTCACGCATCTGGGGAATACGGGTTCAGAGTGACCTTCCATGGGAAGGGAGGCCTCTGTTTTGACCAATTTCAACCGTTTATGGAGGGTCTTTTAGGGCGGAAAAGGTCACCGCCATCTATAATCATAGTACACTTGGGGGCAATGACTTGGTAGGACTGGGAAGACGAGTGTTAGTGGAACACATTTTGTCAGCAGTCAGCTGGTTGGCTAAGAGGCTCCCGGGGTGTACAATTGCCTGGTCCCACATGATTCCCAGGAAAGTTTGGCGGGGGGGTTTCTCTGTGTCAGCGTTGAACCACTCGGTTAAGAGGGTGAACAATAAAATTGGGAAACTGTTTCGCTCCGCGCATCTGCATAGCATTCCCCATGGGTGTATTCGGGGTGATCACTATTATCTGATTGATGGGGTTCACCTGTCCAGGGCGGGGAATGAGTTACTAATAGGAGACTTCGTAGCATGGCTAAGGGGTTTGAGGAAGCATGACCTTTAGGAGGTGTGGGGTGGCCGGATAGTCGGTCAACTATCCGGCCTGTGGCGGTAAGGTCATGATCGGTGAGCAGTAATTTCAAGGTCCCTAGGGGGGGCGCCACCCAGAATGGATGGGAGCGCCCGGGGGGAGGCGGCCATTGGCCCCTCCCACGGGTAGGCGGCACCCACTACGGATGGGTCGCCTAGGGGGAGACGGCCATAGGCCCCTCTCAGGGGGGAGACGGCTAGATGCCCCTCCTACGAATTTCCCGGGGGCCGGATATCCGCAACGGCGGAAGATAGTGTGGGGAAGGGGGGGAGTCCACGCTGTCCTTCTTACAGATACCTCACACGGGGACTCGGACGACCTTTAAGATGGTGTCGAGTGAGAGGGGGCCCCCACGACAAGGGAAGTTACAGTTGGCAACGAGGGTAAAGTCCTCTGCGCATGCGTTACTCACACTTTTAATTTAATGTTTTAAATTTTGTTTCATATTTTAATAAATACGGCCGGGGGGGTAACTCCCCCCCACCTTCCAAAAGCTCAAACCAGTGTCTGTCTCCTCCCCTTGGGGAATTGGTGTTGTGAGGGGGTGGCGGGCATCCGGCCATATATAGGGAATGAGTTTTAACCGCTTGAATTCTTTGCAAGCTGATCATGTTTGAAATGTCGGTCTAATGTGCTTTGATTAAAATTAATGATGCTTTCAAAATGCAAATAAAAAGATTTCTAATTAAAAAATGCTTATTACTGGATAATAAAGTTTAATAAATAAGATTTTGAAATGACAAGCTGGTCTTGTTTATTCTTAGTCTAGTTACCATCAGTTTGATCCAATCACCTGAGTGACTTAATTAAATGTTTCCTTAATTTTCTATAGATATTATGATGATAAGCTGCAGTTGTATATAAAATGTAAATAGTTTGTGAATAGATCTGATTAATTAGGTCACATGATTCAGTTGCCCAATAATTTGTCTTGATTACTTATGGGCCTAGTGAGAGTTTATGATTAATGGTGAGTATCATGGTGTTGGGGAGTGTTGAAGAGACAGAATTTCTATAGGGGCGCTGGATCATTACAAATACAGAAATGGGGAAAGCCTTTGGTGCTACCAAAGTCTAATTCTGAATTTAAAGTTGTTAGTGTCGTATGTGCGGGGGATTACAGTTGCACTGTAGAAATCTAGGTCACAGAGGAATATTTCTAAATTAGGTATGCTAACATTCATACATTAAAACAAATCCATTCATGTAAATGAACATCTATACTTGTTATCTATTACAATTAAATGTCCCAGTGTCTATATATTGTTCGGGCAGAAGTTTGGCAAAAGAAACAACACAAGACATGAAAGAAAGAACTGAGCATACTGTGCCTGAGGCAAGTTTGGCAACCTCACATCACAGCAGAAGTCAAAATCCAGGAATCCAAACAAACACAAAGTACAGCAGAGCAAAGGAATTTCCTATCTTAGGACCACAGTGCTACTGTGCATTGTTATATCAAAGACAGTGCAAGCAAGTCCAAATATTGCCCTGTCTGGATGAGCAGGCCGGTTCTGGATTTTTCATGGGAGGAGATGAATTGTGTGTCTTCATCATATAATTAGTGTTTGCGTCTTTGCTGCTTAAATTTTAGCTTCATCATATATCACCAACAATAAATTTCCACCCTGTGTCTCTATGAATCAAAGCTTTTCTTCGGAAATGGTTTCCAACTGTGCACCAACAAACCATGTATAATAATATTTGTTGCCCTCTTATCATCAAAAATGATGAGAGAATTTCTTTAGTCCATGCAAACAGTCTCTGTGCGGATGCTGGGCGATATCTGAGGATATTAGTATCTTCAACAATGTGTAAGCGACACATAGAATGAGGGTCGCATCCAGTAGAAGATGAACTAACAAAGTTCTCTCTCATTGTTTTTGATGCTAATAAAACGATATATTACATTAAAGAAGTGTGCCCTGACCAATGGTTGTAACCTCGATGGCTCTATAAGACACATACATATGCTGACCAAGTGAAGGGTGCATTACAACCCTCCCTTAAGACCCTAGGGGCTGGAGAATCACTGGATTAAACCAATTAACCATATCCTAACACATTTTTGACCTGCAAATGTACTACACTATACGTAGCTTTGTGATGGAATAGAAATATACACAATTAGGATTAATACCATTATGTGGGTGGCAACGCCAGCCCTGGGAATAATGGGACTAATAAGAGAAGACAGTCAGATAAAATAGCTACATAAAAATGGGATAGATGTCTCAGAAATCAATACTTTTCTATGTGCTGACACGATCTACCAGGCTATGCCCTATGACCGAAATCTTATACGAGAGAGCTGTGGCCCACCTACTGGCAGTCCTTTCTCTCCCTTCCACCAACATGGTTGGCATATTTCCTGCACAAAAAACATAAACCTATGGTTCATCCCTCTCTGTCTCTCTCTCTTTCACCAATGTGGCTAAAGGCTTTGCTGAACCAAAAATAAAATGGTGGTTCTTAGTACAAACACACACACACATGCACCCGCACACACACTAACATACACAAAAATAGACATAGATACCTCACACATTATGGACCATAAATACAGAAGCAGGCGTTGACAAAGTCAATAGGGTAAATGCCTAACGTTTTCAATTTTTCTGAAATTACATCTTTCGATCGGGAAGATCATGCAACATCCCATTTGTCCATAGTTTGCAAGCGGTTTTATTTGATGCTACCATTCCATGCAAAGCCAGGTCATGCTAATTTAATGGACCTGGCTCCGTGTAGAATTAAGGGCGTGTTTGTGCTGTTTCTGCCTATTATGCCACCTTTCAATACATTCTTAAGGGTTCAAAAATACTTCTTGCCACCAAAATTGATCTGCGCTGCCGTTTGAGCAGCTTTGAACTGGTAACAAAGTTTAGCATCACATGAGTAAATCTGGGCAACTCTGTATTATTGAACATGTTGTATCATAGCAACTGGCCACCATCCACACTGGATTCTAGATTGCGGATTCCAGTAGAGAGAGCAGGCAGTTGCTGAAGTGAGAGGACGTGAATGGGTATGTTGTTCTGTCCTCAATAAAGCTGTCAGCCTATACCTCCTGCGCCCTGGCGTCTAAACAAAACACAGTAATAGGTCACGTTTGCACCAGACGTAAAAAAAATCAAAAAAACAGAACACAGGAATCTTATGTAACGCATGTGTCTCATTATAGTCTAGACATATTCTAAGCCACAGACAAGTCACATCAGCCGCGGCCGGTAGTGGGAGTACCTGCCGGGCGGTGACGTGGCGAGGGGGAGGGGCCGGGTGGGGGGTAGAAATGTATGGATTGCGGACCTTATCAGGTAAGTAAACATATAAATAAATAAAACGAATTTCGTTGCGCGCACTGCATCGCATTTGGTGATGCAGTGCACGCAACGAAATTTGTTTTATTTATTTATATGTTTACTTACCTGTTCCGTAATCCATACATTACTACCCCCCACCCTGTCCCTCCCCCTCCCCACATCACCGCCCGGCAGGTACTCCCACTACCGGCCGCAGCTGAGTCACATGAAATAAGATCGGCGCCCTTAAATACTTTAGCGACTAAAAATGTATCCTGGGTAGTGTCACTTTAGAACAGTGATGCCCCGAAGTTGCAAGGGCAAGATCAAATGAAGTTGTATAGAACCACACAGTGTTCTCTGTGGTAGATCCCAGCAGCGAGTATATAACCTCCCTCTTATGTAAGCTGTGCTATTGTAGTCTTGCCTTGGTTTTGATTTTGAAACCATAAGGCTGTCGCGTGTCAGGGTCAAACTGATAGTTTCACAACGCTGGGGCATGTTTTTTAAAGCTGCGCCGCGGTGCTGTTCAAACACGGAGCTAATCCACTTTGTGATCACGTTTGATGTCACATTTGTTGTCTGCAGAACGAGGAACTGACGAATTAAGGATTGCTGCCCCCAAACAGCACAGTTATTTGTCAGTGGAAGGAAAAGAACTACGGGGCATATTATCAAGGGGGTTTATCTCCGCTTTTTTGGCTTTAAAAGCCAAGAAAACGGAGATAAAATTATCTCCCTATTACCTAGCTGTCGCTAACACCAGTTAGCGACAGCTAGTAGGAGATAGCGACCATCTTGGCCCCCACTTTGCATGTCAGTGATATTTATCACTAATGACATGCAAAGTGGGCGTGCCAAGATGTTACCGACTGGAAACAGTCGCTAACATCGCTATCTCCTATTACCAACTTTTGGAGATATTCGCGCTAAGCGCGAATATCTCCAAAGGCTAACACCTGCCCTGAGCAGTTCTTAGCCATGTTATCCAATGGGAGGTGGATAACATGGCTAAGAGCATTCGCTCGGTAATGCATGAATATCGCTGACTTTTCAGCGATATTCATGCATTGCGGCAGTTTTTTATCGCATTTGCGATAAACCTTGGTAAAACCAAGGTTTATCTGCGATAAAAATCGCCGCAGCTCAGCGGTAAATTTTTGTCTCTAACCAAGCAATAGCGATAATTATCGCTATTGCTTGGTAATATGCCCCTAAATTTTATTTTGGCCAACTTTTGCTGTGTACATTTTCCTTCACTTTAGGCCCATATTTAACTTTGAAAAAGTAGAGCAACATTTGTATCCGCCTCCTTCTTGTGTGAGCAGTAAAACAGTAGAGACATATATATCAGCAGTCGTGATTATGCGCTGGTAGGAAGCAGCTTCTTTTGTTAAGAGATTACAAATACTTCCTTCAATTGACCAATCTGATGTGGAAGTAGGAATCGTGCATCACTTCGAAGGGCTGTTCGGAGATTGCATGAAATGGCAGATGGATGCCAAGAGTCTAGAAACATGAAGCCTGCAAGTGGGTCGAATTTATAATCAGTAATTAAAGGGTTAAGTACATATTTTATAATGCTGCTGTAAATGATTCATTAGGTACAATCTCTTACTGTTAAGGCTTTTGTTTCTACAATGCGTTTTGGCGTTTGTTCTTGTGTTGCCAGGGCACGTAGATTCGTACTGGCAGGAACCAATATAACCGCAGTGAAATCCGCTACAGTTACTTTTCCTCACACATCACTCACCGCTGTGTCAATGAATTATTTCATAATCTAAAGGGAAACTTCACTATGACCCTGCTGAGATATTTCTTCACATATTAGCCTGGGTTAGTTCCTTTTTAGGCCTGGGTTTTGACTGCACAGATGCCACACAGATATTTTGCTAACAATAAACATAGAGTGGGCGTTGGGTCTGCTCATTACACTCACTGGTTTTCTCTGACCTACTTCTTTCAATCAGTGGCTTGAGACTTTGTCAATCACGTCTTGGCTCAATCCAGTGGAGAATCCATCTCTCACCAAATGCTAATGGGTCTTTGCATGTACCCTTGCGCACCCGTTCGAGTGCTTGCAGTGACCTGTGTGAGGGACTACTTTAAAATGATAGAACTCTGAGGCTTCTGCTGGCTCCCTCCAGCTGCCGCGCTCTACTGTCATAACGCTGCATGTATTGGTATAAAAATTCCAGACCTATTTCCTTTGCTAATGCTTGAATTTCTACCTATCAATGCAGTTTTTTAGGTCTCGACCTAAAGCATTGCTTTAGCAATGCTTGTTTGTCGAGATTCTAGTAAGCGGTCCGAAAAGTATACCAAAACGGTGGATTAGACACAGGTCATGTGATCTATGCGTGTGCACAAACCAGCCACGTGACACACCACCATTTGTCTGTGCCTCGCATCAGACTTCAAAGGCTGCCGCTCCCCCCGCCCGCCGCATCAGACTTCAAAGGAATGCGCTTCTCTCCCTATACTGTGTCTTTCCCTGCTCTCGCGTTGGTCTGGCCGTGTCTCGCGTCTCCAGCCCCCTCCTCCCACACCGTGTCTAGGTCCTCCCCAGCCGCCCCTGTGCCGCAGCCACATACCTGGCCCGCGGAGGTCAATAAACTGTGTAATTGCTGACTTCAAAGTAATGCACTCCCCCGCCACAGCAATGACGAGAACTTGTTATTTTATTTACCCATCCCCATGTTTTTCTTCCTTTCCATTATGTCTTTTCCCGCTTCATTGCACGTAGCTTCCTCTTTTTTCAATTATCACCTTACATTTTCTTCATTTTATGTACCCATTTCTTCTCCTGTTTCTAACATTCCTCATCCTCTCCCCCAGTCTCTTCCTATCTCTCTTTCTCTTGTTTCTTCAGTGTACACCCCTGCTTTCACTTTTTCCGTCTTGTTGTACAATTACAGAGAATTTTTTGTTTGTTTGTTATTTTTGCACGGGTACTTGCAGTGCATTGACGCAGGCACATTGGTTAGGAGGCATTTTAAATCTATCAAGTTGAGACCCGCATTTCATTTATTTACAATGATCTCTTTTACAACTTTTTTTGCTTCAGGGTACTCCGGCTCTACGTGGGGCCTGGCACCATCCTGTGAGCGCGTGACCCAGCACCATCAGTCGGGAAGCAACGGGCACGCCCGACGGCCCAGCCTGCTCACCCCTTTGTTCAGGATCCTGCTAAGCCGCCGCTTCCGCCCCAAACACACTGGCCCAACTGGAGGAATCTTGCCGGAGGCTTACAGAGGTGTCCAAGCCCCCAAAGCAATGGTAATTAATTAAACTTTGGGTGCAGTTGGAGATTACCAGCGCTCTAGAAGTATTCCACTTACTTCTAGAGCGCTGGTAATCTCCAACTGCACCCAAAGTTTAATTCATTTGTATTGGAGGGCTGCTCAGAGGGCACCACATAATCAGTAACAAAATGAGTGACAACAGTGATAGGGATAAAGTAGCCGCAGAACTGTTTGAAAACCTGTGCAAGGGTAGTTCAGTCACTCAAGCAATTAGAAGTGTGACACAACCAAAAGATATAGGACTACGGGCCAAGTTCATCAAATTAGAAAGATTGAAAAAATCAGAAATGTCTAAATGGTGGGACGGGGCGACCCTCAAGCAATATGCAAAGTTAAATAGAATACCAAGGGGTCTCCGTTCTCAGATTATGCCAACCTTTGATGATCTTGATGACGATCTGTTAGGAGCATGGGAGAAAGAGCTTGTTTCAAGTTCAATGAGACTAATGGATATATTAATTGAGAATTCTGTTAGGAAAGTGGTAAAGCTTCAGGCTGAAATTGCTCAATTAGAGGCAGAAATAATTGATCTCAATCTTCCTGACCCAACCGCCAAAAATTATGAGATTCTTAAAGATGTCTTAAAGATGTCTAAAATAACCATCAGAATGATATCAAGCAGAGGAAAGCGCGTAAGCTTAAACGAGATGAGGTAGATTATAGTAGTGGGAGAATTTTCACATTCTCCAAGAGATATGATCATTTAATGCAGAGTGATAGGAATAAGCAACAGCAACAAGCTGCATCTCTAAGCTCAAGCAGTACCTCTTTGAGCAGTATCCCTACTAGTGGAAGTGAATATGAGGGAGCCTCGGGATCAGCGGCAGGGCAAGCTCACCCTTTAGGGAACTCGTCCTTCTCTTTAGAAGTAAACAGAATGAAGAGAGCGAATCGAGAACAGATGAGGCGCCCAGGTCCCCAAAAACCAGAAGAGGAGGGAAAGCAGGCAGACGCAGGAGGGCGGGCAGGAATGAAGCTGAGGTCTTGGGACAAGAAAGCACAATAGTGGAAACAAATAATGAGATAGAAGTGGTGAATCTATCTAAGACTCCTTTAACTAAACATATGACTGATTTGCTTACTAAGGGTTTAAGCTTTTGCCCTGTTGAGAGAGGTGATGTCTGTAATGTAAAAATAGATTTATTCAAATACATTAGGAGACTAAAACTGAAAAAGCACTTTGCTATGAATCCAAAGACCAATAAAAATGTGACTACGCAAGTATCTGGCGGCGTGTCTGAATTTTGTACAATTGGGAATATTCAAGACACAGTGTCTCTTTTAACAATCACAGAAAAAGAGGAAGATCCTATAACAATGGCTAAGGTTCTTGAGGACCTAGAGATCGGGCCGGACTTATCCATATCAAGTGGCCTTAAGAGCAAATCTAAATGGTCACCTAACCTGACAAGTGGTAACAATATTGAGGTATTTCATAAGCTGGTGACCTTAGATTTAGATAAACAAACGAAAAGATCTCTCCCAGGAGGTCATTTGAAAGATAATTTGACAAGATTAGAAAGAGACGCCCTGAATACTCTAATGAATGATACGGAATTAATTATCAGAAAAGCTGATAAGGGAGGAAATATAGTGGTTATGAACAAGGTAGATTATGAGTGTGAAATCTTTTCACAGTTAAGTGACAACATATGTTATGAGAAGGTAGTTCATAACCCTATATTTTCCCTTACTAGCAAGATAAATAATCATCTGAAACAGTGGCGTGATATGGGTCTATTAGATGAGGATGAATATCTTTTTCTGCAGGTGAATCGTCCTCGATACCCATGTTTGTATATTTTGCCAAAAATTCACAAAGGCCTACGCTTTGCACCAGGGAGGCCAATAGTATCAGGCATAGGAGGGCCAACGGAACGACTCTCACAGTTTGTGGATGTCTGCCTTCAACCGATCATGATGAACTTGCCCTCCTTCATTAAGGATACACAGCATATTTTGAATATCCTGGGAGACATCAAATGGGAACCAGGGATGACATTGGTAACTCTAGACGTGATCTCGTTATATACGAGTATTAGAAATGAGTTAGGACTCAAGGCTCTAGACCATTTTTTCTCTAAAAACCAGCCACTCATTGGCACCATACACAGATGATTTTGGCTATGACAGAATTAATATTGGATAATAATTACTTTCTGTTCAAAAATGAGTGGTACAAGCAGAAACAAGGGGTGGCTATGGGCTCCAAATTTTCTCCAGCCTATGCCAATATATTCATGGGTTGGTTAGAAGAAAAGGTTGTTTGGGGCCCTGGAGCAAGTAAATGGATTGAATCTATCCTGTTTTGAGGTAGGTTCATTGACGATTGTATAATGGTATGGACTGGATCAAAGCAGTCTTTGACTGAATTTTATGAATATTTGAACAATAATGACATGAACATTAGATTCACCACTAATGATAGTACTACTAGTATTGCTTTTTTAGATCTGGAACTGTATGTTAAGAATGAATGCATAGAGAGTAGACTGTATCGCAAGCCAACCTCATGCAATGCAATTCTGCATGCGAAGAGTGCTCACCCGCCTCACCAAATAAGAGGAATTCCATTTGGTGAAATGTTAAGAGCTAGGCGAAACTGTAACGAAAATAAAAATTTTGTTGAATGTATAAGTGATATGGAAAAAAGATTTTTGACAAGAGGTTATGGTAAGAGAAATATTATGGCAGCCACACGGAGAGTGAAGAACGTTGAAAGAAGTGAGACATTGAAACCCAAATTGAGAGTGAACAAGGAAGACCAACCAGTAAGATTAATTACCAGCTACACTCCACTGAGTAAGGTGTTATTGGAGAGCATGATAAGACATTGGAATGTCCTGAGAATGGATAGGATGCTCTGTGATTTTGTGGGAGGGAGACCTCAGATCACCTACAGAAAAGGGAAGACCTTAGGGACAGTATTAAGCCCCAGTTACCCGATAGAAAAACAGCAAGTTACTTGGTTGGATGAGCATTCGAAGGGTTTCTATAAATGTAGACATTGTGGGATGTGCAGGCATGCCAAAGATAAGACAAAGGCTTTTCAAGTGCCGAATAGTAAGGACTATGAAATAAGAACCAACATAACCTGTAGCACGAAATTTGTGATTTATGTCAGAGAGTGCAAATGTTCAAAAATGTATGTGGGCAGCACAATTCGCATGCTAAAATATAGAGTGAGTGAACACTTGAGAGCGGTGAAAAATAACGACATGAGGTATCCAATAGCAGAACATGTACATACATGTAAAAAGCAGGATCAGAGTAAAAACTTTAAGTTTTATGGAATTGATCATGTGAATGTGGACCCTAGAGGAGGTAACAGAGAACTGAAATTGAGGAGGCAAGAGGCAAGATGGATTATGAAATTGCGGGCCGTGGAGGACGGCTTGAATTTTGATCGGGAGTTGGAATTCTTTTTAGGGGATTAGCAGACTTTAGGAACTTATATGGTTAATATGATATCAATCGGAATTATGTCATCATATTTTGGTAACTATGAAAAATGATAGCTGATAATAATACCATTGCTATGTGGCTAATATTGGATTCTTGATATAGAATGTATTTGAAGACACAGAAAACTAATATTTTAATGTGGAAGATATTTGAGATCCAAATTAGAGTGGGACTGTATGAACAGTAGTAGTAATTGAAGAGAGACAGATGCAGTAGAGTAATTATTACCACACAAACATTATAAATGTTTGTGCTGAATATGAGAATATGGGGCAGATAAATTCGTAAACTGACTCATGAATTGCAATTTTATAAATACTAAAGAGCATAAATGGAGTTCTAGATTTGATAACAGGACAGAGAAGAGACGCTGAGTAAAGTTTATCCCCATTCTAAAATGGCGCTCAGGTTTTTTACGGAGGTAGTCCTTTCTTGACATCTAGGGACACCACACAACGGGCATGAGACAAGCTGGTGGCGTTACCTGTACACGGGACGCCAGTTTGACGAATGAGGTAAGGGCGCTAACGGTTACAATATTTGGTAACCGAACAGAAAAGAAACGCCGAGGTTAGTTTAACCCCACTCTAAGATGGCGCTTAGATTTTTACGGGGTAGTCCCTTTTTGATGTCTAGGGACGCCACATAACGGGCGCGAGACGAGGTGATGGCGCTGCCTGTACACGGGACGCCAGTTCGAGAAGAGAGGTAAGGGCGCCAATGATATAAGATTTGGAACATGATAGAAAGCGGTCATGATTTTGAAATATTAATGACGCGCTTTTGATTAACAGAGAATGGGTGCAGACTTATGAAGGGCAGCGGAGTGGAAATGTGTTCAAATCAGCACTAAGCAGAGAACGACAGGTATGAGTTTTAATGAACTGACGTAAATAGGTTTACAGCTAATGTAATCAGGCTATAAGAGTTGGTTATCTGATGATGGCTCTTTACATTTAGGAAGAGTGGATTGCGGTAATTGTGATAGAAGGAGACATATACAAGTGAAATCAATTTGGAGACTTTAGATAGAAGTGCAGGTGAGACTTTAAATTATGTAAACTTTTAGTAATGTCAGGATTCAGAGGTAAATAAGCCATTAGGGATGTTAAGAGTTGCTTTTACACATGGATACGTATTTTCTTTTAGGACTTGCAAGTATAAGGATATTATTCCCTCCGCCAAGCTAAATTGCAACAGATAATACATAAAAGCACCCGCGTGAAAAACTGGAGGTATGCAATATGATATATCTACATGAACAATGCATTGAATAGGATTGTAATATATTTAAGTCTGTCCTCTTGCCAAAACTTGAGAGTAAGGATCTGTCTCCCCTTTTAGGCAGGTTCAATTTGAAGATAAGGTAAAACATTGGTACATAAATCTGGTAGTTAATGGATTATAAGGAATTGTGGGAGCAAATTCACACGATGTCTTTGTCACTTGCAATGTGCATGAACAGTGTTCACCAAAGGGGTGAAGGCAGGTGTTTTTTTTATACACTGGAATCTGTTCTTGTGTTGATCAATTGGTTGTTATTGTTTGAATTTGCATGTACTCACTCCTGTTGTAAATATGGACACAGGTTTTCTAATGGGCCATGTGGGGCTCTATCCTTTTTTTCAAATCTATGGAAATGTACATACTGGTAAAAGCATATTATTTTGTTTTATTGCCAGCCCTGACGAAGCCGAGAGGTATTTAATAACCTCGGCGAAACGCGTTGGTTGGGATTGGATCTGAACAAAAAAAGAAATAAAAGAAGAAAATCTTCATGGAAACTTTTTGGATGTCTTTTTGTATGGACTAAGCTAAATTTGGGCTATTACAAGTGGAGTGCTTCAATCTATGTTAAATTCAATGGTAATTAATGTTCGTTAGGAAGTCAGCTCCCCAAGCTGTAATTTACCTGAACTGCTGAGAACATGGGTTGCAATTAGTGCCTCCAATTATGCGATTCTGCAGTCACAGCATTATACGCATAGTTATGGATTTGCAGCACTTGCCGCATAATCCATTGCTCAAACAGAACCAAAATTATTAAAAACGCAGTTCCTGTGATGCCGCGCATTGAGAGGCCCCTTCCCTGCAGTTGCCTCTGCTCAGGCAGTGTTAATATTGTAAAAAAAAAATATATATATCATAAAATAATAAAGTATTGCCGCCACACAACATGCCACATTGCGGTGCATAATTTGCTTTTTGACAGCCCTTTAATTAGACAGTACACCACCCTTATCAAATGCTGGCCCTGCTGTAGGCTGGGGGTGGGCCCAGGCCTCACCTGCTCTTCCTTTGGCAGCAGGGGGGGTCGCTTCACTACAGCGAGCAGTGCATCAGTGCTTCATCGCGCCCCCCACCTCCCCCATGCCAACATATGTGCCATGGCCAGAATCTGGGATAGATAGGTCCCTTTGCACTTTCAGCGCATAAGGTAAACGCTTGTCTTTCAGAATGTGTTGTAATAAGGGACACGTGCACGCTTGTTTACATTAGCATGCTCGCCGTCGCCTTGCCGGCTCATCCTGGCGCTTTCACTTTCGTGGCTGTTCAGATTTCTCCCAGTTTCGTGTAATTAGTGTCCCATGCTGGTGCAGTATCGGTGTTGCCTTGATTGCCACTCATTACAATTTATAAGAAACCTTAACATGGTCATGGAATACAGAACCAGGTTGCGCATTTGAGGCCTACAATGGAGCCCACCGTCCTTCGCTTGACTATTTGCAGACAAATCAGGTAAGTACATGGTTGGGACTAAAAAGCACAGCAAGGAGAGCAATAAAGAGGAATTCATTGTGCTTTCTCCTGGGAGGGTGGGTGTGGGAGGTTTGCCTAGTCACTCAGTAATTGCATGGGTTGCTTGATGTGTTTTTTCCATTTAATGATGCTCTCTGCTTATTAAAGGGACTCAGTTGCAGAAGTAAACTGCAATTTATGGCGCACAAAAACAAATGACTTACTTCTGGTGGAATTCGGCAGAGCTTTTAAAGAATTGCTTATGTGGGCCCCGCCGGCCTGGGGAGGCTTCAATGAGCCCTCTGCAGTGGGGAGGCTTGGGGGTCCTCGTGTTTTCTAATACTGACCCTTTACGTAGCGCTCACCACAGCTGAAAGGTCTCTAGGCACGCATTTTTGCGCTGTATGCTGGGTTTGACTTTGTCTCTTCATTTCCTGTAACGTGTGGACAGGCACACTCGCATCACCATTATGTCTCTTACTATTACAAGAGCACTACATGTTCCACCTTCCCTTCTTTAGCATACTACCTGACTATTGTCTTCCTTTCCATTACGTCTTTTCCCGCTTCATTGCATGTAGCTTTCTATTTTTTCAATTATCACTTTACATTTTCTTAATTTTATGTACCCATTTCTTCTCCTGTTTCTAACATTCCTCATCCTCCCCTCCTTAAGACCTTACACTGGCTCCCCATCCCTGAACGAGCCCAGTTCAAACTAGGATGCATTATCTTCAATGCCCGGTCCGGCTCAGCCCCCGCTTTTATCACTTCTGAAATTCATTCTTATGTTCCTCCCAGGGAGCTGCGTTCTTCCACCCAACAATTGCTCGTAGTCCCTCGTTTCAAACGTAAAAAGTGGGGAGTATCCAAATTTTCCACACTCACCCCTGCCTTCTGGAACTCCCTCCCGGCTCATTTGAGATCCTGTCCCCAGTATTCACTCTTCCGCAAGACACTGAAAACTTTCCTTTTGACACAAGCCTTTTCCCCGTAAACCTGTACTGTACAGCGCCATGACACCGCTAGGTGTACGTGCGCTTAAGAAGTATTTTGAAACTCAAACTCAAACTCAATCCTCTCACCCTGTCTCTTCCTATCTCTCTTCCTCTTGATTCGCGCTGTCCTTTTATCTTCTTTCTTTCTCTCTGTCATAAGTAGCACTTTTCCTTTTCCAAAGCCCTGTTTTCGCCTCCCACTGGTATCTACCTCCACCGTATCTACCTCCACCGATCCTTTCCTTCTTATATTTTGTATGCAAAACAAAAACACTTTCTCCACAAACAGCACTTTTATCCAGTCTCGCATCTGGCTGTCTTTACATGCTTACACCCCTCTCCATTAGACCACTCACACTGCCCCCCTTTCACACAGACCACACACACTGGCTCCCTCGCACACAGACCACACCACACACTGCTGCACGCCACACACTGCTGCACGCCTCACACAGCTGCATGCCACACACAGCTGCACGCCACACACTGCTGCAGGTCTCACATTGCTGCACGCTGCACGCCACACACTGCTGCACGCCTCACACTGCTGCATGCCTCACAATGCTACACGCCACACACTGCTGCACGCCACACTGCTGCACGCCACACACTGCTGCACGCCTCACATTGCTGCATGCCTCACACAGATGCACGCCACACACTGCTGCACGCCACACACTGCTGCACGCCACACACTGCTGCACGCCTCACACTGCTGCACGCCTCACACTGCTGCACGCCACACACTGCTGCACGCCACACACTGCTGCATGCCACACACTGCTGCACGCCACGCACTGCTGCATGCCACACACTGCTGCATGCCACACACTTCTGCACGCCACACACTGCTGCACGCCTCACACTGCTGCATGCCACACACTGCTGCACGCCACACACTGCTGCACGCCACACAGTGCTGCACGCCACACACTGCTGCACGCCACACACTGCTGGACGCTGCACACCACACACTGCTGCACGCATCACACTGCTGCAAGCTGAACGCCACACACTGCTGCACGCCTCACACTGCTGCAAGCCACACACTGCTGCACGCCTCACACTGCTGCACGCTGCACGCCATACACTGATGCATGCCTCACACTGCTGCACACTTCACGCCTCACACTGCTGCATACCTCACCCTGCTGCACACCACACACTGCTGCACGCCACACACTGCTGCATGCCTCACACTGCTGCATGCTGCATGCCGCTGCATGCTGCATGCCACACACTGCAGCACGTCTCACACTGCTGCACGCCACATACTGCTGCATGCCTCAAACTGCTGCACGCCTCATAACGCTGCTCGCTGCACATTGCTGCATTACTCATACTGCTGCATGCTGCACACTGCTGCACACCTCACACTGCTGCCCGCCTTGCACTGCTGCACACCTCACACAGCTGCACACTGCTGCATTACTCACACTGATGCATGCTGCCCACTGCTGCACGCCACACACTGCTGCACGCCTCACACTACTGCACGCCTCACATTGCTGCACCCCTCACAACACCACCACATCACTCAGGGACACCACCATATCACTCTAGGGCACCACCACATCACTATAGGACATCACCACATCACTCTGGGACACCATCACATCACTCTGGGACACCACCACATCAATCTGGAACACCACCACATCACTCAGGGACACCACCACATCACTCAGAGACACCAAATCACTCAGGGGCACCACCACATCACTCGGGGGCATCACTCAGGGGCAACAGCACATCACTCAGGGACACCATCACATCACTCACAGACACCACCACATCACTCACAGACACCACCACATCACTCAGGAACACCACCACATCACTCAAGGACACCACCACATCAATCAGGGACACCACCACAACACTCTGGGATGTGATACCACCACATCATTCTGGGACACCGCCACATCACTCTAATACACCACCACATCACTCAGCCCAACCACATCATCAGGACTCGCATTAGGAAAGTGTAAGCTATTGGCTTTGTGAATAACAATGTTATTAATTTATATATTTTCAAAGTCAACACATATTAAAAAAATTGGTATTTACAGTACCAATAGCTCACACGTTCCTAATGTGAGACCTATTGCATTTCAAATGCTTGTATTTATTTACAGCCTTAGAACCCTATGAGTCCTCCCTTCTGTCTGCAGTTCCTATTATGGCCTAACAGTATGTCTTACTTGCATTGGGGAGTGATTCGGCTCCTACTTGTTGCATTGGAGAGAGGTTTGATACAGCACTATCACAAATTGTAGTGCTTCTTCGAATATGTTTTCACAAGAATCGACACAATTGATAATGTTACTTTTAAGTGTGTAGTTTTGTGTATTGTATGCAGTATTCTGCCAAAGCTAGTCACTGCAGATGTGGGAATACTTGTATTAATCCTCGCCAACTATTTTTCCTAGAGACCTATACACCTCTCACAGTTTTCATATTTTGATGTCAATTACTGAACACAAACATACACAGTAATACCTATTCTGAAAGCATAAAGCCTCAGATTGGAATCAATGGCACTTTGGAAATCTTCACAGAATTAAGATGTCAAAGAATTACAAGCTAACAGTAATCGGGTACATTACAAGTCATTTTATCTAATGGCCGGCCATCAATGTAATTCACCAAGGACCAGTCATTTGCACTTAATTTGCTCCCCACTCATATCCAGCCTCAGTTTGACTATGTGATACAGTTAGGCATGGGCGGAAAATCCGTTCCGCTCGCGGATTTTGCGGATTTTCGGGAAATCCGCAATCCGCGAGATTTGCGAATCTCCCGCAAAATCCGCAAATCCGCGAGCAGCGGATTTTGCTCGCACTGCTCGCACTGTTCGCGTGAGTTCGCGTGAGTTCGCGCCCCGCGAATAAGTGCAAAATTGCAGAAATACGATTTTAGCAAAACTGAAAGTAACTACTTACCAGGTTCAAAAGTTCAGGCTCATCATTAGTAGCCATTTCCTGTAGTGCTTCCTGAGGGGCCCCTCCAGAGTTCAGTTGCCAGTTGAAACTATTATGTGACCCTGCTCTGAACCTCAGAATAGTTACACATATGCCACAAAGGTCCTGAATTACAGCTAAGGGAGACAAGCAGGAGCCAGGCTGGAAGTTAAAATCCATTAATCAGCCCCTAATTCATTATTGTCAGTTGGGGCAGGGCAGGTGTTGTAACTAATTTTGCAACAATGAAAGCACTTAGCAAGTGCAAAAGATCACTAATCAGGGCGCACTAAGGAAGCAGGTGCCAGCTAAAAAAATATTCTGTGACACATTAATCAGCCCCAAATTAATTCAGGTCACTTGAGGCAGGGAAGGTGTGATTTGCTTTGCCGAAAATAATGTACACTGGACAACCAGAGGGTGTGGTGATGAAACAGAGGGTGGCATGGGTGGGCCAGAGGGTGGCATGAGTAGTCAGAGAGTGGCAGTGGTGACAGAGAGTGGCAGTGATGAAGAAGAGTGTCCCAAACAGGCTGGACACGTAGAAACAACAAGTTCGCGAAACTTGCGACCCGACAGGTAAGTTCGCAATTTGCGAAAGTGTACAAAACCCTCGCGAACTGGCAGAAACACGGGCGAACACAAAAAAAAAAAAAATCCGCAAATTCGCGGGAATTCGCGGATTTTGCGGATTGCGAATCCGCAAATCCGCAAAATTCGCGAACGCGAGATCCGCAAAATTCGCTCATGCTTAGATACAGTACATAGTCAAAGAGACACAGTTGTATTCTGCTTCTTGAGTGAAAGTATGTTGGTCTTGCAAGGGACAAAACTTCACTGAGCTTATATATGTTTCATTATTGGTCACCACTTTATGAAAGAGTCTTACTTCAACACCACAAAAACAGACCTCCTAAATCAGATGTGTGATATACTATACAGAAATACTCAAATCTGGTTCAAATAATTATTGACCGCTATCCCATTCAAGCTATCAATGGTATTACAGGATATCTTTTTGAGGGCATCTTGAACATAAATAATAAACTAAATAAGGCAATGCCTTTGTAGGATACTTTAATTCATTCATTGATTTCTACAGAATTACAACTTGCACTGTGATGAGTAGGTCTAATTTACACATGCAACACCAACAGTATCTTGAGGAAACACCACTGATTTCTAATAGATTTGAGTTGAAAATCATCAGCCTCGTTCCTTGGATGGTCTGGCATGGCTGTTCTTCATTAAACGATTCCCCAGGTAAAAGGCATCTAAGGAGGATTCTTATCTGGGGATACTATGGTTTAAGAAGACCTAAAAGGGCCAGTCTGTATTTCCCTCATCACATTGTAGCCTAGATATACAATTGATGGAAGAAGTGATCAGCAGGACTCGCCTGCCGCTGCCATAGGAGAGTTCTTCTCCAGGGGAGAATCGAACTGCAAGCTAATGTATGAGTTGGTCATTTTTTACATCTTTCTATGCATGTGCAGATGCCAAGTAAGAGACGACGAGTGTTGCAAAATAAAGAATACCAGCTTCCTTTGAATTACCCCCTCCAAATTGGATCCATTATATCGCATGACAATAATATTGCATCTACTACTTGACCTAAGGACTGTATCGTAAGTATAACAGAAGATACAATAGTTAATTGGGTTGGGTGGATGATGCAGACGTAAAAATAATAATATTATGCTTAGCATGACGATGTAGTGGTAGGAAATGTACTGGATGCAATATAATCGTGAGTTGAAATATTTGACCTTGACTAAATGTGTCATAAACCCTCCCTTTCAGAGTAATTCCGTTGAGCTAGACACAGATATAAATCTCTGAAGTCATGCCCAGTACCCAGTTCTCACCCAAATATTCTCCTCTTGGCTGGCGGCACCACTCCGGCCAATTGCTTAGCGGCTTACTCAATCTTCAGACGCTGTGCTGCATCTGTCTGCATCATGTTGTCTCTCCCAGCTCTGGCTACTTCATTACAATAAAATATGGCACTTCACATGCATCAGAGAAGGAGCAGGGATGATGTACCTGGGTAGACAATGAGCAGGATTGGCTCCCTACTGTAGGACCTGTTGCAGAGGGCAGAATGGAACCTGAGGTCCGGGGAAATCTGGGGTTGTGGATCCATCAAAATGGTTGTAGTTCTTAGCATATTGTGATCATCCATTGTCTGCTCCTCCCTCCCACTTGGCCATTTATGGCGGGGACCGCGCAGTGCTGAGCTGTGACCCTTGACCCTGACTCAGGGCCAGTCGCTCCACGCACTGCACGGCCCCCCCGTGAGTGTATCCAGGTCCCCACCGCCACTACCGCAAGCTCCTGCTGCTAAATATCGCCGGTTTTTGCTGTTATTTGTGCTTGTATTTCTGCCCGTGACTTGCCTATATCTGTCCATTGTCACTGTGTGATTGTATTTCTGCCCGTGACTCTGCCGTATTCTGCCACCTGTTGCTGTGTTTTTTTCTCGCCCCCTCGCCTCCGTTTCTCCCGCTCCCCGCCACTGCTCCCCTGCGGCCCGCCCCTTTTCCTTTCTGTACCCGCTCCCGCCTTCCCATTCGCCGCCCCGCTCCCGCCTCCCAGCTGCTCCTCCCTCCCACTTCGCCATTTATGGTGGAGACCACGCGTACGCGCAGCGATCACGAGCAATGGGCGCGCCGATTGCGTGCCGAAGGCACGCCAAAGGCAAGCCCGTCTACGCCCGTCCACGCCTGGACTGCGCCCAGTGCCAGAACCCCTGGACCCCGCCGGAACCAGCCCAGCCCGACGGAGTTACGACGCCACCAACCTCCTCGCACTCAACAACGGCTGACAGCCAGCCTGCTACCGAGCCACCCCGAAACGCACCCATGGAGCTTTCACTTGCCGCGCCTGCATGTTCACCTGCCTCCGGACCAGCACTGCACCCGCCAGGCCAGGCACCAGCAACAACCACCTCAAGTGCATCCTGCTCAACACCCGCTCCGTCCACAAACATGCCATGGAACTCTGGGACCTCCTTGACTCCACAACGCCGGACCTCGCCTTCCTCACGGAAATCTGGATGAACGCCTCCTCAGCCCCCGACATCGCAATAGCCATCCCGGACGGCTACAAGATCATCTCGAAGGACCGCGTCAACCAAGCCGGAGGTGGCATCGCCATCGTCCACAGAAACACCATCCACATTACGACCGACAACAACGACGCCATCACCACCGCTGAGCACCTCCGCTTTAAGATACACACCGATCCCAAGACCACCCTCAGAGGTACCCTCATCTACAGACCCCCGGGACCATGCACCCACTTCAGCGAAGCCATTGCAGACTTCATCAGCCCGCACACTCTCGCCTCCTCCGACTTCATCCTCCTAGGGGACCTCAACTTCCACATGGAGAACAACAAGGACAACAACACCACCTCCCTGCTAGACAACCTCGCCAACCTTGGACTCAAGCAACTGGTCAACACCCCCACCCACCGAGCCGGCCACACGCTCGACCCAGTCTTATCCTCCAGCAACCACGTCTCCTTCAACCACGCCACTGAACTCCACTGGATCGATCACAGCTGCGTCCATTTCAACTTCAGGAAAACAACTACCCTCCACCGACCGCAACAAACCCCCCAAAGATGCTGGAGCAAGATCACCACCGACCAGCTCACCAACTCCCTGAGCCAAAACCCACCCACCAACTCCACGGACCCCAACGAAGCAGCCCGCAACCCCACACAGTGGATCACGGACTGCGCCAATGCCCTCGCACCACTGAAGAACCCCCCAAGCAACCCTGACAGCAAAAAAGCCTCTTGGTTCACCAACGATCTCAAAGACTCCAAAAAATCCTGCCGTGCACTTGAGAAAGCATGGCGCCACGACCAATCAGCAGAAAACATAACATCCCTCAAGAACGCCATCCGCGAACACCACCAGCTAATCTGCTCCACCAAAAGGTCATCCTTCAAAGAACGGCTGGACAACAACGCCCACAACAGCAAGGAACTCTTCATCATCGTTAAAGAGCTCTCCAACCCCAACGCCAGCAACAACAACATCACGCCATCACAAGAACTCTGCAACTCCATTGCCACGTTCTTCCACCGCAAGATCGCCGATATACACGACAGCTTCGGGCCTCTGACCACAGACCCTACCACCGAACCAGCGCCCCCCACCCCCACCTTCCGCACCTGGACCCCCGTCAGTACGGAAGACACCATCCACACGATGAACACCATCCACTCCGGCTCCCCAACCGACCCCTGTCCACACCACATCTTCCATAAAGCGGACTCCATCATCGCACCCCAACTCCGGGACATCATCAACAACTCCTTCGCATCCGTCACCTTTCCGGAGAGCTGGAAGCACGCGGAGATCAACGCCCTCCTGAAGAAACTCACCGCAGACCCCACCGACCTCAAGAACTTCCGCCCCATCTCGCTCCTCCCCTTCCCCGCAAAGTCATCGAGAAAGTTGTCAAAAAGCAGCTGACCGCCTTCCTCGAGTCGAACGGCTCCCTCAACCCATCACAGTCCAGATTCCGAGCGAACCACAGCACCGAGACCGCCTTCATCGCAGCCACCGACGACATCAGGACCCTGCTGGACAATGGGGAAACCGCCGCCCTCATCCTCCTTGACCTATTGGGTGCCTTCGACACGGTCTACCACCATACCCTGACAACCCGCCTCCACCACGCTGGAATCCAAGGAAAGGCCCTGGAATGGATCACCTCCTTCCTCTCCGACAGAACCCAAACAGCCCGTCTCCCGCCCTTCTGCGCAGCAGCCACCAAGATCATCTGCAGAGTACCCCAAGGCTCCTCGCTCAGCCCCACCCTCTTCAATGTCTACATGATCCCCCTCGCAGCCATCGCAAGCAAGCACAACCTCAACATCATCTTCTACGCTGACGATACCCAAATGATTCTCTCCCTCACCAACGACCCCGCCATCGCCAAGGCCAGCTTCCAGGAAGGAATGAAAAACGTCGCAGAATGGATGAAGCTCAGCCGGCTGAAACTGAACTCAGACAAGACGGAAGTCCTCATCCTCGGGCCATCCATCTCCGCTTGTGACGACTCCTGGTGGCCCCCGGCTTTGGGCACCCCCCCAAGCCCACGGACCACGCACGCAACCTGGGTTTCATCCTCGACTCCTCCCTCACGATGACCAGGCAAGTCAACGCCGTCACCTCTTCATGCTTCAACACCCTCCCCATGCTCCGAAAGATCTTCTGCTGGATCCCCACTGGAACCAGGAAGACGGTCACCCAGGCCCTCATCACCAGCCGGCTGGACTACGGGAATGCCTTGTACGCAGGGACCACCGCCAAACTTCAGAAAAGACTCCAGCGCACAGAAAACGCATCCGAACGACTCGTCCTGGACATCCCCCGACACAGTCACATCTCCGCCCACCTGAGAGACCTGCACTGGCTCCCCGTCAGCAAGAGAATCACGTTCAGACTCCTCACCCATGCACACAAAGCCCTCCACAGCATGGGTCCTGAATACCTCAACAACCACCTCTCATTCGACACACCTACCCGCCAGCTCCGCTCCGCCAGCGGCGCCCTCGCCGCCAATCCACGTATCCGCAGAACCACCACCGGAGGAAGATCCTTCACCTACCTAGCGGCCAAGACGTGGAACACCCTCCCCACCCACCTACGACTGACCCAGGACCACCTTGCCTTCAGGAAGCGCCTCAAGACCTGGCTCTTCGAACAGTAGCAGACCCCCCCTCCAAGCGCCTTGAGACCCTCACGGGTGAGTAGTACGCTCTATAAATTTCGTGATTGATTGATTGATGGTATCCACCTCTTGAAAAATGTATGCATTTGCCTATTTATTGATCATTTTATAGGGTATTTTGCGCAGTACAGTCATATTCCATTTAGGGGTCTCTATGCGCAAAAGACAGATAATTAAGCAACATCATAAGGTATAAAGTACTAACACAATAACTGGGCAAAAAACAGGTATTCATGCGTTTGCAAAATTTTTGATAGGATGCTTCAATGCTAATATGGACTGATTTCAAGTGGGCGGCTTTCACATGGTTGCTTTCTCTTTACATTTCTGTAGATGACATTTGGAAACTTCCAGCAGTACCTGGCTAATAGACTTACAGGCGCCCGTGGTTAAAAATATGATGCTTCATGAATGCAGCTTTGGATGAGGTTTTATGTTCATGATCGTCGACGGCATTTCAACCTCATGTAATGTCAGAGTCATCACCAGTACTAGAGAAGGGCTTGTTAGATGCAAGAGCGATTGGTTGAGGAGAAAGCAATGAATTCAATTAATTGGCAAAATAGAGAAAGAATCATTTGCCAAAAAAATACTCTGAGTAATTAAGCAGGGTCCTGGCACAATTTAAGGATCACCGGGCTGCAGAAATTTAGCAGTCAAGCTTGAATGGAAAGTTTTTTTGCCACATATTTTATTGAAATTTTCGGTATATCTCCGATGAGCCCATTAGGAAGTGTTTCGCGCAATGTGAGCAAATAGCAAAGAAAAGCAGTACGTGGTATCTCTGCAACAGAAAGTTGCATAAGTAAGCATAATTTATACAGAGCAAAGAAGTCGATCTACAATTAAGTGCATTATAAGGCAGCATCAGTTCATGAGAACAAAGTACATGAACTAAATCTAGAAAATTACCAGGAGTAGATGTGGGATGAAAGAAGTTTAGCAATGCTCTATTACTTACCAGTAATCTTCATTACTCTGGGTCCCGTTGTCCTCGTCCCATTCATTACAAAGTGGAGATGACCATCTCCCGACAGAAGAAAACAAGAGGAATGCTGGGACACTAATACTGCCCCTCCTCCCGGGAGTACATAAGCAGTACTTACCCAGCAGCCCTCCTGTACTACCAAGCCCAGACAGGAAGGCCGGCGGCCCGGGAGGGAGGGAGGGGCGCATAAATGGGACGAGGACAATGGGACCCGGAGTAATGAAGATTACCGGTAAGTAATAGAACATTACCCCCAGGTCCCTTATGTCCTTGTCCCATTCATTACAAAGTGGAGAATACCAAAGCAAAAAAACGGCCTTCCGCACCCACAAGCAAACCCAGGAAACCACAACAAAGCAGTAACCCAAGGGAGCACACAGGAGGAGGGAAAGGGAGACCGCAGGAACAACCGACCCGCAACCCATAACTGGACAGCAGAGACCAAACAAGGACCGGGGACCACAGAAGAACGGAACCCCAACAAGGAGGCCGCCAACCAGAGCAACCGGAGACAAGGCAAGCAGAACCAAAGGACACGGCAAAGCAACCCACCGGACAAAGCCGCCAAGCCCCGAACCACCGGGAAGGCACATAGGACCCGGCAGCCACACAGACAGAGCAAACCGAGACAGCCCCGAAGAAGGCCAGAGAAAGAAAAGGCCAACAGAGCGCAGGCACAAGCACCAAGACCAACTAAGGAAGGAGGAAAGCACAGGCCAGAACCGGCCCACACCACCAAACTGAAGGACCCAGCCCCAGAGAAACCAGAGGAGAAACCCCCCCCAAAAAAAACCCAGAGGAGGACCAGTAAGCAGCAAGAGCCCAGGAGCCAGACAGGAGTGCGACCCCAACCAAACAGAACCGACAGGGAAGGGGAAAAGACCAAAAACCCCAGGAGGCCAAAAATCCCAACAGGGATGGAGGCCACCAACCCAACCAGGAAGGACACCAAACCCAGAACAACAGGGAAAAGGAGGTCAATGCAAAGACCACAGGCCAGAGAAGCCCCCAGAAAGAACCAGCCCAAAGCCAACCAACAAGGAGAGGCCGATAAGACCGTAAAGCAACAACAAGCCAGCCCAACAAGGGCAGGGACAAAGCCACTGGCCACAACCCCCAGAAACCCCAACCCAAAAAGGGAGGGATACGAAGGCAGGACGGAAGCCCAGAGCAACCGGGAACACCCAGCAGCCTCTAAACCATCGACAGAGGGCAGAAAAAAACAGGAGCCAAAACGGCAGAGGACCGAACAGTCACTAAACACCCAGGCCAAGCAAGCAGCAAGGCCAGGAGCAGCAGAAAAGGAAAATGCCCCAGGGCGCACAGCATCCAGACCAAAAGCCAACAAAGCCTTACCCCAGCAACGCCGTAGAGGAGCCAAGAAAACAGCACCCACTAGGGCAACAGATGCCAAAGGAACCAGGAAGCCCGGCCCAGAGCCAAGCAACCCGACCACGCAGGAGGACCCGCCGGCCCAACCAAACCCCGGAAGCAGCCCACGCAGCGCCCAGGCCAAAGGAAAGGGCAGGGAGGAACAGGGAACCCCCGGCACAAATCCGGACCACCCAAATGGCCGGAAAGACACAGAGGAAACCGCCAAAGCAGAAGTCAGAGGAAGAAGAGAAGGCAGAGGGCAAGCAACAGGAAATCCCAGACAACCCGCATCCAGGAGGGAGGACTCCACAGAGGCAAGAGCACCACAGAACCACAACCCAACCAGAAGCGAGCCAGGACACCAGAACCAGGAAAGAACCAGGAAACGCCCAGCCGAACACTCCCCAGAGCATGCCGAAAAGTGACAACACAGCCAGAAAACCCAGGAGGCACAGTCCGGGGTCAACCCAAACCAGCAAGAAGCCGGCAGACCCGGAGCCACAGTACCCCAAAACAGGTGAAACAAGCCCGGGAAGAGAACTGCCAGCAGGAGGAAGCCCCGAAGGACCCACCAGGACGCGGCCCCAACCGCAGAGCACCCCTCCAGGACGTAAAAGAGAGCTCAGGCAAGGAAGCAAAGCCCAAAAAGGAGCCCAACATACAGGAGCGGAAAGCCCCAGCCAGGCACCCACCAAAGGAACCAGACGAGACCAGAACAACCCCTGGAGCAAACACACCTGAGTGCAGAGGGACCAAGAAGCCAACAGCACCCTGCAGCTCCAGGAGGCCAGGCAGGGACCAAACCCGGCCCAACCACGCACAAAAACAGAGAGCAGATGAAAGCAGGCTCAGAAAGGGGGACACGGCCACAGGCCACCAACCAGGAGAACAACAGAAGAGGAGAAACAGGCCGTACGCCAGGACAAGGAAGCAACAAAAGACAGCCAGGCCCAGACAGCAAAGGCAAGAACCCCAGAGACCAACCACACCAGCAAGAAAAACCTGCAGAAGACACACCCAGGAGGTCCCCAGCCAGGAACAACCAGGCAGGAACCACAACAGAACCAGGAGAGGAGGCCAGGAACACCAGAAGCAAGCCAAAGGCAAGCACAGGGAGAGCCAGGGCAGAAGCAACCATACCCCAGAAGCAACCCAAGCCCCCAGAAGACCCCGGGACAAACACCCAAAGCCCCAGCCCGGAGCGAAGGAGGAACACGGGAAGAAGCAAGAGGAACCAGACGCAGTCCAACAAAGCCAGGAACCAGGAGCCCCAACATGGAGGAGACCAAAAGGCTCAGATATGCAGAAGAGCAAGCACCCCAGAGCCAGGAGCCTGAGACAACACGGCTAACCCGTCAGCGGCCCGACCAACCAAGCAGAAGCCCGGAAGGCACGCAGCACACCCAAGGCAAGGCCAGGAGACCCGCACCCACGACACCCCGAGAAGCAGGGATGCAGAGGGGCAGCAAAGAAAGCAGAGAAACCCGAGTCAAGCCAACGGGAACCCAGGGGAGCCAACAGGACCCCCCCAGAGGCCCAAGCAGCAGGAACACTGACTCACCACCAGCAGGGGGAAGGCAGCCGCGGAGGAGCCAGAAGCAGGGGGGAACAGAGTCGCACCCCCAACAGGGCGGCCTCCGAAGAAGCGAGAACAACGCCGACACAAGAGCAACAGATGGCAAGGCGCAAGCAAGCAGGCAGGGAGACCCGAACAACACAGGGAACCCAAGGAGCAAGCACAGGCAGAACCAGCGTAAAAGGAGCCAGCCCCCAGAGATGCGACAGGAACCCACGCCAATCCGAGGCAGGAAGAAGCGCCCCAAAGGGAGAAGCCCCCCCGGAACGCCCAACCCCATAGAACAAACAAGAGCAGAGGTGAGCAGGAGGCAAGGCCGCAGGCCAGAGACAAAAAACCCCAACCACTTAGTCCCAGGGAGAGGAGCCCAGGAAACAGCGCAGACAACCAGCACCGAACCCGTAACCACAGCGCCCGACTGAAAGGGAAACCCAGGACAGCAGCGCCAAACCGCAACACCCGTGAACATGTACAAGAAGCAACCGTAGGCAGGGCCAGCGCCGAGACACGGTCATCACGGCACAACACGAACATACGCACAATGGACACACAAAGACACAGCCACCACAAAAAAATGCCAAGAAGGAGTTGCACCCAAACAGACCCCGGGCAGACAATCAAGCACCGAAGGCGGGGGCATGGGCGACCAGGGCAACGCGCCCCTGGGATGGAATTAGTATAAGAGACATGCCCATAATCACAGGCCGTTGAGGCCACCCAGGGACTAGAACCTCGGTATCTGGACCCAAAGTCGGCAGTCCTGGCTATAAAGTCATGATCTCCACACTGTGAACCCTGAGAACAGCGCACACAGGGAGGCAGCAGCATGGGCCGATGCGCCACAACATCCCCACGGATTATAAGCAAATGCTCCCATGGAACAATCGAACGAAAATCTTCACCTTGTTGCTATTATCCTTTTTGCTGGTGTGAACCATGGAATGCGCCACTTTCCCAGTGCAGGCCCTTCAGAAGCGGGGATGCAGCACAGGAAGGACGCCAGCACGGCAGAGTGCATGCCTCCCAAGTACGAGACCCCGGGACCAAGCCCCGGAACCCCCAGGAGACCCCTGTGAAAATTTGGGGCAAACACTTTTAAAGACAAACAACGAACACCCCTTCGTTGCATAAATCTGTGGCTTTGATCCTCCAGGTGAATAACAATACAGCAGCTGTGCAGCAAGGGCTGGACAGAACGCCAGCACGCCTGAAAAATAGACACAGAGAAATAAACACGTAACCCAGCGCCCAGTACACAGCAGCATGAAGGGAATAACACAGTTGAGGCACAAACACATAGTGAGCAGAGCACGAGCTATCCGACCCACACTGCAACACAGGATAACCTGCAAAAGCATGCCTCCACGCGCTGGGATTGCAGACACCAGCAAGCATCAAGAAAGTCACAAAACCCGGCAAGCGGGAATCACCCGGAGTGGGTGCCGACCCCAGGAACAAGGCCCCCACTCCAACAGCAGGAAATCCAGGACACCGGCAGGAGCCCATCCAGCGAGGCATGCCTCCCCAGCCAAGCTCGGGAAGACGAGCCCGCGACCCGGAAGCAACTTCGGGAACATCAGCCCCAGCCGCAAAGGACCTGGAGGTGCACGCAGAGCACAGCAGAACACCGGCTCGAAGAGAGACTGTCTCCCAGCAAGCCCGGCAGGCCAGGAGACAGTCCAGGGAACCCCACCCCCGCACAGCCAGGCAGCCGGGCAGGGGGCGAAGAAAGAGCACTGCCACTCCAGCCCAGCAGGAGCAGCACCAGCACACCAACCATTCTGTCGACAGACAGAAAAAAAGAACAGGAGGGCTGCTGGGTAAGTACTGCTTATGTACTCCCGGGGGGAGGGGCCGTATTAGTGTTCCAGCATTCCTCTTGTTTTTTTCTTTCGGGAGAGGGTCATCTCCACTTTGTAATGAATGGGGCGAGAACATAAGGGACCTTGGGGTAATAACCTAAGCGAAAAACATGAGCAGGACGCGGCCACTGGGCTCCTATACAGTCAGTGGTATTGTCTGTGCGCTGAGGTGGCATGTAGGGGCACCCGAGTCCTGGAGTATACTTGTTGTGGCATCAGCCCAGGAGCATGGTATCGAGGTGGGAGAGCCAGTAAAGCCAAGGGCCCCGTGGGGGGGGGGGGGCGGGGAGGGGGGTCCAGTACTTCATCCCTCGTCCTAAGAATCCTCTTTTAAGAGGGACACAGCCTTCCCTCTTCAGCAATAATCTGGCAATCTTAAAGTTAATAAGTAAGGCTCCATGTTTTTTGTTTTTTACTGATTTTTAAAGATGAATACCGACAGAAAACATTTATTTTATTGTCTGTATTTATTTTAAAATGTGGATAAAAACGGAAATTTGGTTGCTTTTTGAATAATTCTAAATACTGTTCGCCATGACTGCCAGGCCAATAGCTGTGAGAATTGATAGGTGAAGGTGTGAAGATGACCAATAATGCAGGGGGTTAAAAAGTAAGGAATTTTAAATTAGAGGCTTTAACACCAGTAGATATGCACAAGGTTGATACTTGAATGTGCTTATTTTCATATAAGTGCATTGATTTATTTTCTGCTGGTGTTCATATCACTGAAATCTGGCAGGCATTCAAGCATGAGTACATATTGATTGGTTAAATAAACGTGGAAATGTACTAATTTCAGCTTAATTTTTCCACTAAACCCAAAATAAATATGGATGAATACAGATATAATTAGCAAAAAATAAATATGGATAAATACAGACGGAAATGTCAAAAAAAGAAATACCATAAAACCGGGAACCCTAGTTATAAGGCACCATGCATGTCCTGTTCAGGGCTGTGTCGACCTCTCTGCGCATCCACCCGTAAAAAAGTTCCTTTGCATTCAGATCACTTGGACTACTCCTGGCTCAATTCCTGCAAGTGGGGACCCGTGGGGCAGTTCAAAAACATAAAAATATAAATATATATAAATATATATATCACGATGCGAGGAGTAATCACAGAAAAGATCTCCACCAGCCCACTGATCGAGTTATAAGGTATTTGTTTGAGTAGCAGAAAAACACGTCTTTCGACCACGTCCGTACTTATAGTTGCAGAGAAACATGGACGCATTACCACCCCTGCCATGCAGGTGTAATACGGCATTCCTTAATTCATTACCATTTTTGAGTTAACGGAGGGGTCATGACTCACAAGATGCGAAGCCTTAAATGGGTTATGATGCCCCTCAACACATATAATAATGTGGTTTCTACCCTCTGAATCTGCATGTATGGTTAATGCCATCACAATTTTTTATGTGCATTTGTGTTCAAAGGAAACGTGTGTGTGTGTAAATAAAAAGATATGTATACACACAGCAGATTGTGAAATCTCTGCCAGTCATTGCATCTTTAAAACACACATATTTCTCCAGGCAACAGTGAACTATATTGTTGCCTAAAATGCCAGGAACACTATAATTATGGTTACCACGTGGATTTGCGTCACAAAGACATTACCGCTGATTTACCGTATGGCTATGAATGAGCCTTAACCAGTTCTGCTTTTGCTCTGTGTGGTTTAGCCACACAGGTGCGTAGAGACTTTCTCCCCAAAACTAGGAACCACTACAGGACATCTGAAAGTAAATACGTGACAGGCAGCGCGCGTATTCTCTGTCTCGGTAATGCTATAATTACAACCCACCTCTACATTAAAGTAGGTCGGTCTAGCTTTAAAAAAAAAATGCTAGTGGAGATGGTCAACTACAATGTGCAGCTTTTTCCGGAAACCAGGAGTAGTCATGAGATGTCTGCAATGTTTTGAGAGTGTGCTTCAGTGTGTATTCAATACTGCAGGTCTCTCCTGTTGCACTCTGCCTGTCAGCTGCCACAATGGAGAAAGCGTGTTGACGCCGGCCTACCTTTTTGACGAGGTACCCCTCCCGTATTTTCTGCGGTTCTCTCTCCATGCTGTGCAGAGGGGCGGCTGTGCTCGGCCTGCGGACGCTGCAGTGATGCGAAGGGCACCGTGTGGTGTTTTGCTATGTCGCCGCGCGCAGTGCCACCGCCTGCCAATCACGTGTAAGCTGCAGGACTTCCTCATACGTGGGAGGAAGACCGCAAAAGGGAACTCCACGGGCTCGAGGCCGGGCCTGACACAGTCCGGATGAAGAGCACCTCGAGCGTGGTTTGAGGGAGTTACTTTCTGTAAGATGTTTGTTTGCAGTAGAGCTTAGTTTAACCTTAGAAACATACAGTCTAGTCGAGGGTGGAGATTTTCTTGAATGTTCGCATACCACGCCATTGAATTAAGTAAAGCCGTTTCAAATCTTTCCATTAGGTCGTCATCCGGCATTCTGCAGGCTTTGCTTCCTTGTAGTTTTTAAACTACTTTGCCGAGGTTATGTACTATCTTTGCGACTCCAGCATTAGGGGGGGAAATAGAAAACGCTACTGTATATATTAGGAGGAACATACCTAGAGCTCAACTTAAAGGGAAGCGCTGACATCTGTTGCTACTGTAACCACACTCACTTCTACTTAATTTGCAGGGCTTGGGAAGGTGAGAGACTTAAAGCAGCTACCAGATTTCGAACTTTTGACTTCGTTATTGCACAGAATTCTGCAGTGGATGCATAACTCTCTATGTAGCATAACCAGTTCTGAGACAACGTCAGAGTCAGCGAACTCGACCCGCCAGAAGAGTTCCATTCACACTTTCTGCCTCCTTTCAGCCATCTTGTCTGTTTATCCTCTGACCTTTCCATCTATCCATTCATCATCCTTTTACTTTTTCTTCCGCCCACACATCCAACTAGACTTTAATCAATCCCTCCATCCCTTTACTGTTTCAAGGGTACATTCATTATTGCACCTATCAGTACATTCCTTTATCCATCTCTGTACCCCACAAATCCTGTCTCTTCCCTCCTCATCATTTCCCACACCTGTTCATTCTTCCATTTACTCAGATTCACCTGTCAATCCTATCACTCTTTAGTCCATGATTTCGCCTTTCCTTTATTCGTCTTTTCAGCCTTTTATTTTGTACAGCCTTTCACCCTGCAATCAATTCATTCACCCTTGATTCCTTTCACCCATTCATCCGAACAGTCCCCTTTCCTTCGTTCTTCCCTTTCATGTTTTCTTCCTTTCATTTACCCTTCTTCCCTTTCTTTATTTCACATTTGTATCTATTCATCTTTCTTCTTTACTTTTACATTTTCCTCTTTCAGTGGTTCCCTATTTTTATAATTTTTTGCTTCTTCACTGTGCCTATCAACCTAAGGACACAGCCCTCTGACATAAAATGTCTTAAGGGTGCTACATTAACTGTTATCCGACAAACATATAGACAAATGAGGCCCATAAATAACGACTATTTTAGAGGCAGTGAGTTTGCAAGCCCAGGGGGCCAAGTGACACCCGCTTAAGCTACTAAAGGGGGGGTTCGCCACGCCACTGCTAGCTGCAGACCCTCATGAAAGCACTGCAGGACGTTGCTTTACTTGTGTCCAAAATGTCTTTTATCCAGGATCTTAGAGTACTGAAAATGTGTTGTCAGCTCCTATTTTCTATGCTAACGGGTCGATTGTCACAAACTGCCCAGGAGGACAGAGGTCATTTGCACCTGCTTCCTGCACCACCCCAGGGTGCTTTGGTGTTACAGAAGGGGCTCCTGATTCTTATACAGCTTCTTCTATAATGGATGAGAACGGTGCACCAATGGGGATGGTACACTCTCAAAGGGCTTTACTTCATTTGCATAAAGGTGTGGCTCCATGCAAATAACAGAACACCTTGACTCTTGGGCCCATGATGCACTGCAAATAATCCGTTGGCAGGTGGAATGATTGCACACCAATTATGAAGTGATACACAGTCGGTACATCCCATTGACAACCCTTAGTTGGGGCATGGAGGTCACTGGGACCCCCAGTGATACAAACTGCAGGTGAGACCCAGTCCTCTTTTTAAAGAGAAGCTGGGTTTACTGGTAGTTTTACACTGAGTTGCAGATGCGTGGCGGTCATAGTTCACACATGCGCTGGGGAGAGCACATTTTCTTCTGTAATCATGTGGGTTGTCCCTGTCTTGCACCAGGAAGATGACAGATATGGGTGGGGACTGTCTGAACCCAAAGCTGACTATTTTCAGCTTGATTGAGCTTTTAATTAACAAGCCACATGTATGTAAATGTGAATTTTAAGTCCACTGATGCAATAATGTGTTCTAATCATAGCACTGTTATTTCTTTAATTTTTAAGTCACAGAGGAATTGCTCTCAGATTTGTGATCATATGACAAAATGCATGCAAAACTGCTTCTCTCATGTCGCGTGACTGGTGCGGCGCCTACTTTATCACCTCTCTGAATACTTTGCAGTTTTCTATCCCGGTGCCGCCTCTTCCATCAAACCCAGTAACACGTGTCACGGTGCTCCTGATTTTAGCCATGTGGGTCGTGTTAGAGTGTATCCAGGCCCTTGGGCAGATGTGTAGGTGTTGGGGTCCTCTAGGATGCTTAAGTGGAGAACTAGGTCTTCAGCTTCTTGTGGACCTCAACTAATGAGGAGGTAGCTCTAATGTGTTTAGGCATGCGGATGTGGCTGGAGCCAATAAAGGATGTGGGTGGAGTCACTGGAGGTTGGGGAAGTGGGTGTGGCCTACTAAAAAAATGTGAGCACCTGCACTTCATATTTTACAAATTAAGCACTGCTTAAAATATGCAGCTATTTTGTAGGAAGCAAGATCCTTCTGGCCGTCTCCTGTGCTACCACCACGGGGCTGTGCAAGGAATATCGCCGCCCTAGGTGAAGTGGCACACCTTCCCACCACCTCCACCATCCAGGGAGGTTAGAGAGGTAACATGTGCTACTTGCAGAGGTAATAATCTGTAAAGCCTTACCATGGAACAGGACCATTGGGATTATTAGGCACAGAAGGACCAAATTATGCGGCATGCAACAGAAAATAATGCTGCGTCATGCAGCACATTCTGTGTGTGTATTGCTGCCATATGTTGACATTTGGACACATGTTAACACAGTATTGGCACAGGTTTCACCTCAGTAGCACCAGCTTAACACTCAAATACACAATAAGCAACAGAAAGGAGACATGTCAGCTCCCATAACTATACCGAAACTCTGCAGCTGCAAAATCACGTATTCCCAGTGGTCTTGCCCAAGACTTCATTTTGGTTTTTTGTTGTGTCCTCCCCAGCTCCGGAGCACCCAAATGACCACGCCACACACAGAGCTCTGTAACACACGTATTTATTCTTTGGCATACAACCGTTAGCTGAACGCACTATGTTATCAACTTTATTGACCACACCCAGACACACCCAAATACCCTCCCAACTGATTACGCAACTTTGTAAGGAGTCCGCCGATTACCACATACTGAAAATGATTACACACCCCTACATCTCCCCTTTGTCAAATAAAAAGTATGAACAAAATATCACATGTTTTAGAATGGGAAGTTGCCCAATAGGCACAAAGGGCTAGACATTAGGCAGACAAGATCAATTCCTTCTAGCACAGCGCGCTGAACCACTTTCTCCAGGGTGCCCATAAATCATTCAACACCTCTATTTGCCTGTGGACAGGTTTTCAGGTTCAGGTTTTAAAGTCTTTATTTCGATTTAAAAAATCATAAAAGACACATGATATTTGTGCTTTTCTGATGCTTGACGTTAAAGCCACTAAGAAAGTTCTTAAACTCTCTGGTATTGAAGGGCTAACCGTTGTCTGGTTTAAGAATGGAGGTAAAACTACACGCTGCAAAAATATCATCCATCCTCTTAATGACTTTGTAATTGGGTGGTCGATGATAAACCTTCCACTAAGGTAAAACGTGAGTACCCATCAAAAACGACCAAGAGAGGATGGCAATCTAAGGATCCACATTTTCTCCCACTCTTGTTCAGGAAGGTGAGACATATTTACTGGATCCTGCGTTGTTTTGGGAGATAAGCATTTACACAGGTGACATGCTTTCAGTTCCTTCTCGACTCGCTCATCAAGGTGAGGAAACCATACTCACTCTCTGAGGGCTCCCGTGGTGGCAACAGTGTCACAATGTCCATCATGCTCCAGTTCAATGACTTGTTGCCTCAAGCTCTCAGGTATGACTCTTCTCGAACCACTTAGCACCATACCTTATGTGACGGAAAGTTCTTCCAGCACATTTTAGAATTTTTGAAATTAGCATCATCCATGAGAGGTCAAGTATGTTTTCAACATTATTGCGTTACAATGATATCCTTGAATGTGAGCATGTCTCTGTGTTGGTAGCAGCATTCATCTCCTCAATGGATAGAGCTGAAGGGGTGCTGGACTTTTTCTATGAAATTGATATACTATTCAGCCGCTTTAGACATTCCACTGTGAAGCTGTAACAGCATTTGTGAGAACTAATCTGTGGGTTTTGATCCTTCCCTGGCTTACTCACAATAGTCTAATCATATTCTTGCAATTGCAATCCTCATCTCTCGATGCAAAGGGTAATCTTGGCTTTTGGCTTTTCGAAAATGGTGGACAATGCCTGGTGGTCAGTGACAAGGGTGAAATGCTTTCTGTACAGAAACACATGAAAATGTTCAGAAGCCCACACTACATCCTGGCTCTTTTTTTTCTGGCTTGGAATAGGCACATTCACTCTGAGATAAACGTCTGCTAGCATAGGCAACAATGTGTCTCTGAGCATTTGGATGTCCATTGTGCTGAGCAAATATCTTGCCCAAACCGACCAGGCTTGCGTTTACTATGATCGGAGTATGTAACTTTGAATCAAAATAAGCCATTTCAGTTGTATTTTCAATTACGTTTGATTTTCTTGAAACTTCAGTCACATTCAGAAGACCACTGAAAAGGAATATTCTTCTTTGTCAACACTCTTAATGGGGCACTCACCGTGGCAAAGTCACAAATGTATCTAGAGCAGTAGCTGCCCATACAGCATGGGTACATCTTGTGGAGGACAATTAGATGGCAATGTTTGTACATTTTCAGGGTCAGGAGTCATTCTCCTTTCAGAGAAAATATGTTAGGTTTTATGGAACTCACACTTTTCTGGATTTAAAATGAGACCTGTATAAGCAAGTGAATGGCATACTTGTGTAAGAGCTTTGTCATGCTCCTTTCTTGTGGCCCCAACTGTATCATCACTGTAGTTAAATGCATGTTTTAGGTTGAATTACTCTGCAAATAACACCCTGAAAAATTTCTGCAGCTGACAACATACCAAAGTAGAGTCTATTGTATCTGACCAAGCCAGCATGAGTTTAACATTTTATAATGTACCCACAGTTCTCTTCCAGATCGAGTTGAAGGTATCCTTTGTTCAAATCAAGACTTTAGTGCCATTCAGCTGTGTAGTCACGTCCGCTATGTGGGGACCTGGATGTCTTCCTCTCTTGATTGCTTTATTGGCCTGGAGCATATCAACACAAATGTGCACTGCAACTCCACCATCCTTTTTTGGCACTAACATGATGGGTGAAACCCATGGCGTTGGACCAGTAGTGCGCTCAATGATGTCATACTTTAATAATGTTTCTAGTTCAACAGCCTCCTGTAAGTAAAAAGTAATCCTATGGTGTCGCTGAGCAACAGGACGAATGTCCTCATTAATGTAAAGTTGCACCTTCATTGTCTCAAGTTTCCCTAGTCCATAAAACAATGACGGAGATTGATATTAGTCCCAAGTTAGCAGCAGTGCTGAAACTGAGCAGACAAGCACTCGACAAAGTTTCTTGGAGGACATTAATTGGTGACAACAAATGACCCTTGACTTTGTAATGGTGTAGAAGCATCCCATTTGTACACCTTTATTTTAAATGGCGTTAGATGTGGTACTGGAACAGTTCATTGTATTTTTCTACTGGCATGATATTAATCGGTGCACCACTATCTATAAAAACAGTTACAGGGCAGACATTCACCTTAACACGATCTTGGGACAATTTACAAATGAGTTTGGTTGCTTTACGTGGCGATATCTCCTTGACTTGTGTTTTTCTTTGCAAGCAGCCAATCCTACATGTGCACATTGTTCTATGGCCGACATTGCCATTGCACATCCATCTTCTTCATTGTCGCTTGATGATGATATTAAAAAACCTTAGGCAGATACATTTGATGACGATCAACTTTATTTAGTCTTCACGTGCCTCAATTGATGTTGCTGTTTGGCCTTGCAGGCCTGTCCAGAATGCTTCTGGTACTTTCTGGCGCCCATTTTCTCTTAGTTTCTCTTTCAGTTTGCACAAACCATTACAAAAGTATTTTCTTTTCCACAGCCCTTACATATCTGTCAAATGGCTGGACATTCACCTTCGTTTAGAAACGAGAACCCACATCAGAACCACAATTCCTTTTTCTTCGAAGACCAAAGTCTTATGGTCCTCCACTTTGTGTTTCCCCTTACTTTTCATAATCAACGCTGGTACATCCTGGGCAGCTTCCTTGTCAGTAGCCTGTTGATCTGCATGTTCCTCAGCTCCCACAGCCATGAGTACAATTCCTGGACTGAGTGTCTCTCTCAGCATGAGTCATCTGAATGAATCAGAGACACAACCATCAATCGCTCTGAGACACATGGCTTCTTTGTCATTAAATTCACTGAATTTGCAGTGCTACATGACGTATCAACAATTTCGAAAAACTCATTCAACGTTTCGCCAGCTTAATGTCTTCCCTGGTTGAAAATGTACCTTTCATAGTCGACATTCAGCATCAGATTGAACTTGACTTCCAACGTTTCTTTGATTTGAAGGTACGATGTTTCATCAGCTTGTGATATTTTCTTTATCACTTTTTTCGCTCCATCACCTGCAAGGGCCTGTATATTTGATGATCTTTTTGTCATCTACGTCTTACAGATCATCTAACGTTTCAATCAATGCAGTTCATCTGACACCAATACTCTTCTTCTTGGCAGTGTCGAATGGTAGAGGTAGTTTCAGGAACACAGCAGCATCATGACTTGGGACTTACTGGAGTTGAGAGTATATGCTATCCCAACAAGCGTATGCAATGTAATAGGTCTCGCATTTATGAGAGTTTGAGCTATTGGCCTGTGTTGTTTTTAAAACAGATAAATAAAAGCCATTGTCATTTACAATGTCAATAGCTTAAACTATCACAAATGTGAGATCTATTGCATTGCCAAAGCGTTTGGCGCCGGTGCTATGAATATTTTTAAAAAGCGTTAGGAGAGAGCATGTCCTGCCTGCAAGGCAGGGCAAAGCTATTTGATAAAATAGTGTTCAGAGGCTGTAATAAAGCATAACGAGTAAGAACACACATAACATGGGTTGTCCCTATGGGAGGTTACAAAATGACAAAAGGCGGTACTAAGGAGGGACTACTAAGCCTACTGACCAATGAACAGCCACAGTTTACAGTGGACAATGACACAAACAAATGAAAAATATGAGTGGAGAGTGGGCAAATCTTCCAGTCCCAACCTGAGTACAGCATGCCTCAAATAGCAGCATATGCGGCGCAGGCTCGACCTAAAAAGTATAGTTGCTCATCTAATCAGAATAATTGATTTGCCTGTAGACACTGCAAAGGATTAAATATTAAAGGGATATCACATAACCTTAGAGATTCCAGGCTTCAGAGTTCAAATAAGGAGCCCAATAATGCCATATGCATAGGGGCGGTTCCTCCATTAGGGTGGTGGAGCATTGCCCCACTGCTTTCTCGCAGTGCGGGAAGCAGAAATATAAAATGGTAAAACTACCATTTTATGTTTCTCCTCGCACTGCGAGAAAGCAGAAGGGTTTGGTTGGGGCCGGGCGGGCGGGTCTGCTCGAGGCCAGGGGTGGAGTGGCTTGCCCAATGTGGCGGGCCCTGACTGTTTGGTCGGCCCTCTGGGCCCGACCGAACCAGTCATGAACACTCTCCCTTTTCTCCATGTAGGCTGCATGCAGCCTTCATGGAGAAAATGGCCTCCCATTAGACTCCTGGCTGGTTGGCGTCCCCACCAATTTCGACACTGCCAGCGTTGTGATTGCCTTAGGTGAGGGAGGCTGCCTGTTTCCTGTTCCTGTTCTGCAGGACCGGGACAGGAGCTGAGACGGCACGCGACCATCTCATCTGTCAGGGTGTTTGTGAGGCAGGTGGTTCTTCAATCTCTTTTCAAAGGACAGAACAGATAGTCTAATCGGATATCTTTAGGTATGCTGGTCAATTTTTGTCAGGCAAATCCTAATTAGTGCACGATGAGGTCAAGACTAGTGCATTGTTTCTAAGCACAGTGTGTGACAAAAAACCTCTCTGCGTTGTCCAGAATTTCTGAGCCACTAGACTGGTTTGAGATCAGAGGGAGGGTATCATGGCAGTTTCCTTAATTGTCACTAACCAATTGCCCGTGTATTTTAAATTAGAGGCATATAATAAAGCATTCAGCCCTGGGTCACTTCAATTAGATGTGCTGGAGCAATTATGTAAATCTCTAGGAAACCCACCTTCCCAACACTCTGATAATGGTCATCTGTCCTTGTCCTGCTTTAAGCCCTCCCTCTTGAAACCACATCTGAACTCATGCTCATTTGGTGGGTGTCACCATCTGTTCTGTGATCTCCACCCTCCTAAAAGGCAGCATATCTCCAGTGACTTCCATTAGGCCACCCTCTTCGCAAACCTGCATCACCCTACCAAAATATATATTTACTCCATTCAATTAATGATGTCACCCTCAACCATCTAGCCTCACTCTCAACTGACATCCAACTTTTTGACATTTATGTCAACCAAATTTGAGCCACTGCGCCCCTACAGTGGTCCTCTTTCATTAGTCGAAACCAGAAAGGCGTCAATAAATCTTTTCAGCTCATATTTTGCTGTACCGAAGTGCAAAGCACACAAGTTAAGCCATGGCTCTGTTGAGCGATCCTGCCCAAACCATGGCCCTTATTTATGAGGCCTTGCGTCAGTTTTGCGCCGCCGGTGCGTCACTTTTTGTGACGCACCAGCGGCGTAAAATATGCGCCTTGCTGCGCCATATTTAAAAAGTGACGCATCTAGGTAGATGCGTCACTTTTTAAACCCCTGCGTCAGGTATAATGTATGCAGAGGGGGCGTTCCCCCGCAAAAAGCCTCGTAATAGTGACGCAGTGAAATCTATGAGATTTCACTGCGTCACTTTTAGGATGCTGTTGCGTCAAAATCTTGCGCCTGCCTCACAGCAGGCGTAAGACTGACGCAAGCCCTTTCACATGGGGCTTTCCCCATGTGAAAGGACCCATTGCTGGAGTTGCGTCACTTTTGTGACACACTCCAGCAATGCGTCACTTTTGCGCTTACAGATACGTCAGAAATACTGACGTATCTGTAAGTCCTTGCGACATGATGCGTCCTACATTAAATATGACGCATCATTGGTGTCGCAAGGAGTGCGCAGTGAAAAGTGACGCATCGCTGTTTTCATGCAGCGATGCGTCACTTTTCATAAATGAGGCCCCATGTACCTTCTCTTGCATGCGCACTCCCAAATGACATCACCCCATGTTGTGAAGTCAGCGGAAAGCAGCACGTCTGGCTGATCCTCTGCTACTCTTGACTTAACTTTTCCTGTGGTGACTGAAAATGGGAGTTAAAAAAGGATAGGTTTGTGGCAGCATAGGTGAAATATGTATTATACGACAATAAATATCAAGCTTTGTGAATGTGAAGCAAGGTTTCCTTCCCGTTGACACGAAAACATGCCAAGAACTTTCAGGTGGTGGTGCAGAGAGAGGGGCACCATTATGACACAAACATGACTGGCAAGAACAAAATGCCATAGATTGTGCTGCGCAGTTCCTGATTCAACATGTCCGGTGCACTGCAACTTTACTACACACATAGTTCATGGGCTCATTTAGATACAACACTGGGATACGCGGTCTATTTGCTTTTGAAACGGTCACTGAATAGGAGAGGCTCGAGGCTGTCTTGGCAAACAACTTCCTACAAAATAAAATGTGTCATTGAACCGAGTTGTACGTATAAATGCTGAAACGCAAATTAATTCTCATACATCCTCCAAGGCCATTGAAGGCAAATGCATTCAATTTGGCATTTTCACTGTTTTTTGTTTTTACACTTCTTACGTTGAAATGGGTTCTTATCTATGTGACGCTTGTGATTCTGGGTCAGCCAGTTACTGTATGCACCAATGTACCAGCCGGCCCTCCTCGTTTGGGCCTGGGAAGTTTGTGCAAATAAACCTGATGACCCACAAGATTGCCGATGCATCCCAATGTCCAAAGTGACAGAAGGAGGCACTTCAATAGCAAGACAGGACTGAATGCTGTAGGAAAGCATGTAATGCCTTCAGTAGGAGAAACGCATTCAAGAAAATAGTGCTTACAGACTAAATAAGACGTACAGTGTAACACCCGAAGTAAAAGGGCCAGTCCTCATGGGAGGTTACAAAAGAAGATAAGGCCAACCAAGGAGGGACTAACAAGCCTACTAACGAAACAGAAGCCAGCATTTACAAAGGACAATGACACAAGCCAATGAAGAATATATACTCCAATACAGCATGACTCTCAGAGCAGTGCATGCTCTGCCCATGCACGACCTAAAAACAGAGAGGACCTCTCGAGGGGAACTGAGGTTTATGGATAGCACTGCATCCTGATTGGCTAAAACATGTACTGGTTATTCCAGGAGTTGTAATCGTGTTCGATTTGTTCCAGGAAGTGTTTTGTGAACATTGTTTTTTTCTATGAAAGCTTTTGTATGATGTTGGAGTTGGATTAAAAAGAATTTAATGTATAGTCCTCGCCTCCGTGTACTTAACAGAATTCACACTTTCCGTCACAATGGCTAGTAAATTTTACATTCATGCTCGAATTTTCTTTAAAGTGCTTCATCTTGTTCTCAGCGCCCTGTAGGTCATGGTTCTGAAGCTATTACATTATAATTCAAAAACTTACATGTCTTATAGATCTCTACATTTAGCCACCCATAACTTGTTAATCGTTCCCAGATTTAAAAGATCATGTACGAGAGGTCAAGCTTTCTCTGTCATGGCTACAAAGTTATGAAATTGCTATTTCACTGCACCTTCGATTTAAGTGCAGTTTAAGATTTCTCTGTTTAGCCAACATTTTGGCTAACTTCCATGCAGCACTTTCTAACATGTGATTGGCTTCAATGCCGAAAAGCACTCTGTGGTGTGGCACTTAAAAAAACTATAACATAACTACGAACATAGGGGCCAATTACGATGGCGGTAAATCCACGACCGCCGGGCCGGCGGTGAGGACTGCCGGCCAGGCGGTCACGGATTTACTGCTATCACCCTTAAAATTCCCACTGCCAAATTAGGATGGCGGTGGGAAGGGGAAAGGTACCTTGGTGGACGGAAAGACTGTCTGCCGTGGTCTCGCAAGGTGGGCCTTTTCCGCCCGCCTTGTGGGACCAGGTACAATGGGGCAATGGAGGCGGTGCGGTGCAGGCACCGCCGTGGGTATTAGGATGCCTGTCTTTTGCGGTGGCGTTTCCTCTGCAAAAAGACAGGCGGAAAATGCCTTCGGGGGCCTGTTGCGGGCCCCCAGGGGGGTGGGGTGCTGCACGCTACATTTGCATGTATTTTTACATTGTGGTGGGTGCTGCCACCCGCAACAATGTAAACATACAGGATGCGCCCGCCAGAGTGGCGGGCGCATCCTAAATCATTTTGCGGGACCGCCGCACCTATGGCAGGCGGTCCCTTTTGCACAACGATCGTAATCGGCCCCATAGACACTGTGAACGTCGTTCTCCAATTCTATAAAAGCTTTAAAACATTTTTTTCGGCCCTCATCTCCATTACTAAAACTCCTTCTCAAAATTCCCTCCCTTTCAAACCATGACATCCTGATTTGCTCTTTCCAAAAACTACTCCTACTACTGTTATGTATTTTTTGTTCTAAGTGGGAGATGCTAGTCACTCTAACAATGCAGGTGTTACTTTCTTATTACAAGTGCATTCTGTCATCAGCACCTACATCACTAATCACTTATAATAGTTTATGACAAGCAACAAGTGAAGCTCACACAGGGCCGCATATGCAGCAGGAAAGATGCCAGTGTCTAATTTAAAAAAAAATCTATGTGCCATGTCCCTTGTCAGGAGGCCACTGCAGCTTGCACCACAAACTGCCCCTCCCAGCGCTGTCAATGGCAGTTCCAACACAATTACTAATCATCACACTCCTACAGGTGTGACAATTCAGCCTTTTCCGGGCCCCCAAAGCTATAAGAATGTCTTGGGTGGCACTCAAAAGTCTTTTTTAATGTATATTGAATGAATAAACAACTGTTGTTGTGCTCATCTTTATATTAGTCAGACAGCGCCACCATGTGACAGACTGCTACAATCCCTGGTGTTGACAAAGATGTGCAGTCAAAATATCGAAAATAAAATATTGACCCTCACATATATTTAGTTGGTAATATCGAAGGGACAGAATATTGATTAATAGAATATAGACCCTAAGGTAAGTAATATCAATTTTTTTATATCGATGTAAGTAATATTGAAGTTAGTAATATCGATATGAAATATATTGATGTTACTAATATCGATATTTATATTATTGTTGTGTATTTTATTATGTATATAATATGTATGTGTTACATATTTTTTGTATTGGTTTTAAAATATATGTATACAATTTTTATATGTTAATAATGTTTTTTTAGGTACATTTTGTGTTTTAGTACTGTAGCGGGTTGTGGGTTTATAGGGGAATAGGGTGGGAAGTAATTTAATTATAGTAAATTAATTAATATTTCTTAGGAATTATTAATAATTTTAAATAATTTTGCGTTTAAGCTCTGTAGCGGGTTGTGGGTTTATAGAAGAATGGGGTGGGAAGTAATATAATTATAGTAAATTAATTAATAATTTTTAGGAATTATTATATATTTGCGTTTTAGTTCTGTAGCGGGTTGTGGGGGTATAGGGGAATAGGGGAATAGGGTGGGAAGTAATTTAATTTTAATTCAGTAATAATTTATTTTCATTTATTGGTACTGAAAATTATTTTATTGTTAATAGAATATTCATTGGTTAATAATTTTTAATAATTGATCATACATTTTTATGAATTGATTAATTGATAATTATCTTAAGTGTATTAATTTATTTTTGGAGTTTGTTGTGAGTTTATAGGGAAATAGTGATGGAAGTAATTGAAATCTAATTAAGTAATTATTAAATGTATTGTTGGGTATGGAAAATTAATTTATTGTACAATAATTATTAATTGGTATTTATTTGTAATAAATAATATTTTTGGGTTATGAAAATTAGTTTATTGTTGCCTAATTATGAATTGGTAATTAAATAATATTACATATTATGTATTTATATTTTTAATTAATTTATTTAAAAAAAAATTGGTAATTGATATGTAATAATTATTATTTTTTGGTATAGGAAATTATTTAATTGTCCAATATTTATTAATTGGTAATTACTTCAAATAATTACAATGTTTTCTGTATTGAAAATTATTTTATTGTTCAATATTTATTATTTGGTAATTATTTTTTTATATTTATTATTTATTTGTATTTATTATTAATGTATTGTTAATTATTCATTGTTAATTATTTTTCAATAATTATTTATTGGTATTGGTAAATATCTTAAAGTTATTTAATAATTAAATAATTAATGATTAAAAAATTATTTTAATTATAATTAACTACGCTACCCAACACTTTCCCTACTGTTGCACTCTCTGGAGTGGGAATGTTAATATTTACCCCTACGCTATCCAAGACTTTTCCTACTGTTCCATTCCCTGGAGTGGGAATAGTCATATTTTACCCCTACGCTATCCAACACTTTCTCTACTGTTTTACTCTCTGGAGTTGGAATAGTAAGTTTTTACCCCTACGCTATCCCACACTTCCCCTACAGTTGCACTCTCTGGAGTGGGAATAGTTGTTTTTACGTCTACGCTATCCAAAACTTTCCCTACTGTTGCACTCTTTGGAGTTGGAATAGTAATTTTTAGTCCTACCCTATCCAACACTTTCCCTACTTTTGCACTCTCTGGAGTGGGAATAGTAATTTATACCCCTACGCTATCCAACACTTTCCCTACTGTTGCACTCCCTAGAGTGGGACTAGTAATTTTAACCCCTACGCTATACAACATTTTCCTAACTGTTGTTTTTTTGGGAGTTGGAATAGAAGTTTTATTCCCTCCGCTATTTAATATTGTTTGGAATATTTTAGCTAATGTAGTATATAAATAATGTGAAAAATATTAAAAGTAATTTTAATTTCTTTAATTTGTTACACATATTAGATTTTTATTTATGTTATTGTTATATGTGTATAGATGTATTTGTAATTTATAGTATTTTTTTATAATTCATAAGTTATTACAGTAAATATTGAATCTGATTATTAATTAAGTATATATATTATATATTAGATGTTTAATGTTTTAATACATTATATATATTATTTATTCATTTTAAAAATTATAAAATATTTCTAACTATGTTTATTTTAATTATAAGTATTATTTACTTTATTTGCACATTTTGTTTCTAACAAAAAAACAATATTTTTAATAACAATATTTTTGACATTGATATTTTTGTACTTACCATGTTGTAGAAAGGATGCCGATATTCTTGACATTGAATATTATCCATGAATAGAATACATTTGTCTCGTAATATTCATGTGCCTCTATCACAAAAACTGCTCTACCACCTCTTGATGTTAGGCCATGTTTTTTATACGTTTTAGAATTATGGTTCTCCTTAATTTTGGAGGAATGCTTATAGCAATCTCATTGGTTTCATTAAAACCTGTTAAGTTAAAAGCTGGTATGGCGTAGTTGCCTGTAGCTTCACTGGTTTCGATGTTGTTGGCTTCGTCGGCCATTGTTTAATGAAAGCTGCAGAGCAAGTTTCAAGGGAAAAAAGATAAGGTGCACAATATTTTGGAACACTGTATCCTTCAACGATGAACAAACCAAAAAGCTAATACATAGGATTTTCGTCCTACTCAGCTATGGCAGATATTACCTCTACCCACTCCAGACGTCTAATGGAGTATTATCAGTAGGAGTCTCTGAGAAAAGCACAACTGAGTTACTTCAGTATCTAACGTTAAATTAGTGCCTTACCAAACCGTTAGGCGCCATGTAGTGTTGTTCCTATATCCCTGATAGGCTTTGCGCATTGTAATAATATACACTACAGTTTTGACATAGCACTAAGGTCAGTATATCACAATCAAGTACATTAAACGTAATTGCTTGTGTGTGCCAGCTAACTCAGAGGTCACTAGAAACTTTCTCGAATGAACAAGAAGGGATACGTTTCTGACAACCTCATAAACATGAAGACTTTGGGCCCCATTAGGACAGTGGGCGGAAAATCACCCCGACCGCCATGGAGGCGGACCGCGGATAAACCGGCGGTCAAATTAGGATCAACCGCCAAAAAAGACCAACCGCGGCTGTAGCGGGCTAACAAAAACCGACTGCTGCGGTGGGAAACGCAGCGGAAAAGCTACAACCCGCCGCAAGCAAAGCGGAGACACAGCACAGGAAATTAGGATTTCCCCGTTGGTCCCGCAGTACGAACCGCTGTTTCCGATCGCCGCAGTCGCACACTGCAGTGAATGGGAGAACCAGCGGAAGAGCTGCAGCATAGCCACCGCAGCGGACGGTACATGAAAAACATGGCGGACGAAGCCAAAACACTGCAATGATGCCTAACTGAGCACAAATCAAAGTAGCCATGCCCCACAAATACGCAAAACACATACCAATGAAAAAACAAATGCAAAAAGATAAAATACAATTCCCAGGACAACACCCACAATACACCTGACAGCAAAAGCCCATTTGGACACACCCACACAGCTGAGTATAAAAACAGCCCCTTTACTGACCACAATCCTTTGCAACACTCCAGAAGAGAAGGGCAAACACCACATCTGACAGGAGAGGTGAAACAACACAACACACACACTACCAACACCACCACCACCACCACCACTACCACCATCACACCAGCACCATCAATACCCCAGCACACAACACACCTGACACCTCAACACCACACCCACCACACACACCCCTGCACCCACAAACACTGCAAACACCAACCACCATGGCAGCACAGAAAATGTCAGAATTCACAGAGGGTGAGTTGACAGTCATGGTCAATGAGATAGTGAGAGTGGAACCACAACTGTTAGGTAGCCTGGTCCAACAGACACCGTTAGCCACAAGGACACAAATGTGGGAAAGGATAGTCCAAAGGGTCAATGCAGTAGGGACCACCCCGCGATTCAAGGAGATCATGAAGCGGTGGCATGATCTCAAGAGGGTTGTCAAGGAGAAGAGGAGCAAGAACTGGGAGCTGGCAAACTGGACTGGCAGTGGCCCTCCCATCCCACAGAAAACATTCACACCATGGGAGGAGAATGTGCTTGCCATACTGCATCCTGGGAGTCTCACAGGAGTAGCCGGGGGAACGGAGGCTGGTAAGTACAAACAAATGGCAACCAACACACTGATAAGTACTTCCTTGCACAACCCAAACACCATTGCACTGTTCACCCCCACCTAACAGGTAGGTAGCCACCTTCACTGGGAGGCTTGTTTGGGGTGGGAGGCCTGCACTATCACTCCCACCATGCCCCCTGTCCCACACCTGAGCAGCATGGAGGCCTCCCCCACCCAGGAGCATGTGTCAGCCATTGCACTGTTCACCCTCACCTAACAGGTAGGCAGCCATCTTGTATTGGAGGACTGTTTGGGGGTGGGAGGCCTTTACCATGACTCCCACCATACCCCCTGTTCCACACTCCAGCAGCATTGAGGCCTCCCCCACCCAGGAGCATGTGTCAGCCATTGCACTGTTCACCCTCACCTAACAGGTAGGCAGCCATCTTCACTGGGAGGACTGTTTGGGGGTGGGAGGCTTGTATCACGACTCCCACCATGCCCCCGTCCCACACACCAGCAGCATGGAGGCCTCCCCCACCCTGGAGCATGGGTCAGCCATTGCACTGTTCACCCTCACCTCACAGGCAGGCAGCCATCCATCTTCACTGGGAGGACTGTTTGGGGGTGGGAGGCCTGTATCACGACTCCCACCATGCCCCCTGTCCCACACTCCAGCAGCATGGAAGCCTCCCCCACCCAGGAGCATGTGTCAGCCATTGCACTGTTCACCCTCACCTAACAGGTAGGTAGCCATCTTCACTGGGAGGCCTGTTTGGGGGAGGGATGCTTGCACTATGACTCCCACCATGCCCTCTGTCCCACTCCTGAGCAGGATGGAGGCCTCCCCCACCCAGGAGCATGTGTCAGCCATTGCATTGTTCACCCTCACCTAACAGATAGGTAGCCATCTTGTATTGGAGGATTGTTTGGGGGTGAGAGGCCTGCATTACGACTCCCACCATGCCTCCTGTTCCACACTCCAGCAGCATGGATGCCTCCCCCACCCAGGAGCATGTGTCAGCCATTGCACTGTTTACCCTCACCTAACAGGTAGGCAGCCATCTTCACTGGGAGGACTGTTTGGGGGAGGGAGGCCTGCACTATCACTCCCACCATGCCCCCTGTCTCACACCTAAGCAAGATGGAGGCCTCTCCCATACAGGAGCATGTGTCAGCCATTGCATTGTTAACCCTCACCTAACAGGTAGATAGCCATTTTGTATTGGAGTGTTGTTTGGGGGTGGGAGGCCTGCACTACAACTCCCACCATGCCCCCTGTTCCACACTCCAGCAGCATGATGCCTCCCCCACCCACCCAGGAGCATGTGTCAGCCATTGCACTGTTCACCCTCACCTAACAGGTATGCAGCCATCTTCACTGGGAGGACTGTTTAGGGGAGGGAGGCCTGCACTACCACTCCCACCATGCCCCCTGTTCCACACCTGAGCAGGATAGAGGCCTCCCCCACCCAGGAGCATGTGTCAGCCATTGCATTGTTCACCCTCACCTAACAGATAGGTAGCCATCTTGTATTGGAGGATTGTTTGGGGGTGGGAGGCGTGCACTACAACTCCCACCATGCCCCCTGTTCCACACTCCAGCAACATGGATGCCTCCCCACCAGTGGCGGCTGGTGAAGTTTGAGAGTGGTGGGGCTGGGGTTGCGAAGGTATGAGTTAACATAACATTAAGGTAGCACAGGATTTTTTTGCGAGGTCGGTCGCGATTCCCTGCGCAAATCTTGTTTTAAAACTTAAATTTATTTTCAAGAACAATTTTTTAAAATAAAAAGAGCAAAACACCATAGCTATTTTTAACTTCAATGGTTCCCAGTTTAATGGAAGTCCTTATTTTGGCATATTTTTTAATTACTGCAATATATAAAGGAAATTAGCAATGAATTGAGCACAACAATGTTGTGATGAGCAGAAGCAGAAAAAGTTCAGTTGAAATGAAATTCTTTTGAGAGACAATTTTCAATTAGGTGGCTGTTCAAACAGCCAGGCACCAGCATCCTGCTGACTAGTTATGGCAACTGCAAAAAAAACCAATCATGCATGCGCTGCACTTCAGGCGGCATAGGTAAAAGCTTCAACAGAGATAGGCAAATTAATGATACTATTAATCAAAGGTATTTCGTGGTGAAAACAAATTGCACGTTATTTGCTCCAATATGAGAAGGGAACTCTGCAAAGCTAATTCATTCAGTGTTTTGTTTAGTTCAGATCTAGTTGTATGACCCCTAAATCAGTTGTGAAGGAATATCTGGATGTGGTAAAAATGAACAGTAAATGTGTTTTTAATGTCAGTTCTGACATTCTAGCTCTGTATTTTTTTGCAGCTTTTATAAAGGCCAAACTCCCCCAAAGATACTGGTGCACTTTACATGAGCACCAGTTGCATTAGACAAGGAAATATTCATGTTCTGACAGGGAGAGTATTTACCCAGAACCACAGGATGTTGAGCTGACACCAGGACTCGATCCTAGCTCACCACTGAAAAATCGGCCGCTCTGACATTCACATCATCTACCATAAAGAAAATATGCCAGTCATAACATGTCACAAGCACACCTCACGGGATCATTTTGTTTACAAGCTAGGACCACCATCTACTTGAAATAGCACCCCATATTAAACTCTAAAGAATTTTAAATACGTTCCTCCCTCCCTGTATTTACAAATTGCATTTATAAAATAAAAATTCCTCTCTCCTGATCCTAAAAATAAACCTTAAGAAAGTAAGAAAACGATGTGTCCATTCCAACATGCAAAAAACAATTCATTTATATCTTTTATTGGGATTATAATACAGCAGTGATGATTGATAAAATTGCTTACTTTACTTTCTTCAAATAGGCCGGGCCCGAGCAAGTCACTTTCTCATTTCCCCAGCAGCAAAGTTTTTCTTTTTCATAAGGTTGCCGGTCTGAAGCATTGTCAGGACCGACTGACTCGGGTGAATCTTCAATTGAAGCAAGGCAAGTTCTTTAACTGCACTGGACATCTGCAGTGTCTAAAACCCACGAGTCTGCATGTGGTGGAAAAGGCGTCCAAAAATGTCTGCAGCGCGGGAAGCAGACAACTCGAGTCTGCGAAGTGTGTATTCAAAATTAATGAAGACACACTGCGCAGACTCGATTACTTGGCTTCCCGGCTGCCTGTATCCTTAACTCCACCCTTTCCTAGTACATCACGGGGTGGGGGCCACCCCACCTTGTGACGTGCTGGGAAAGGGTGTGGTGACATGCTCTCATCACCCTGATTGACGGGAAGCCCCAGAGATACAGGGCTTCAGTGAAAGACGCCCGGGTCTGATTTCATTCCCAGGGCATCAGGGGGAGGAGACTGGTCGACAAGGCCTTGTATTTGCAGAGCTGATGACCTCACAGGCCTCAGGCTGTGAGAGCTTCAGCCCGGCAAATACTCTACACGTTCGGCAAGCCTAGGGGCAGCATTTGAGGAATGCTTGCTTCCGTCACGGATTGAAGCAAGCACAGAGACTGACAAGGTGCATCAGAGAAGAAAGCACAAAATGTGTGCTCATTTTATAAAAAAAATAATAATAATTTTTGCGAACAAATTGCTTTTCGTTTTATTTACTCTGACTGCTCTTGTCAATGAAAGTAAGGGGGGCGGAGCCCCGACGCCCAACTGCAGAAACCGCCACTGCTCCCCACCCAGGAGCATGTGTCAGCCATTGCACTGTTCACCCTCACCTAACAGGTAGGCAGCCATCTTCACTGGAGGACTGTTTAGGGGAGGGAGGCCTGCACTATCATTCCCACCATGCCCCCTGTTCCAAACCTTAGCAGGATGGAGGCCTCCCCCACCCAGGAGCATGTGTCATCCATTCCATTGTTCACCCTCATCTAACACGTAGATAGCCATCTTGTATTGGAGGATTGTTTGTGGGTGAGAGGCCAGCACTACGACTCTCACCATGCCCCCCTGTTCCACACTCCAGCAGCATGGATGCCTCACCCACCCAGGAGCATGTGTCAGCCATTGAAATGTTCACCCTCACCTAACAGGTAGGCAGCCATCTTCACTGGGGAGACTGTTTGGGGAAGGGAGGCCTGCACTATCATTCCCACCATGCCCCCTGTCCCACACCTGAGCAAGATAGAGGCCTCTCCCACCCAGGAGCATGTGTCAGCCATTGCATTGTTCACCCTCACCTAACAGGTCGGTAGCCATCTTCCCTGAACTGGCTGTTTGGTTGTGGGAGGGCTGTACCACGGCTCCCACCATGCACCTTGTCCCACACCCCAGCAGCATGGAGGCCTCCCCCATCCAGGAGCATGTGTCAGCCATTGCACTGTTCACCCTCACCTAACAGGTAGGTAGCCATCGTCAAAGGTCTGGTCGTTTGTGGTTGTGAGACCTGCAACACTACACACAGCACCAATTGCATGCAATGCATCGCTACAGGACAAGTATGATTATTTGATGTTTCCCTGCACCATGTAATAACAGCCAGTATTGCATTTAACAATAATAGTAAAGTTGTCTCAATTGTGTAGTGTACAGACAGCAGATGACAGGCAGCTAACAGAATACTTGCACATTGCACAACACTGACCATTCCCCATCTAATCCACGGGTGATGAAGATCTTGCTACTGAGGACAACAACGACCAGCAGAGCCAGTCTCCACCCCCGTACTTGGACTCTCGGATGTTGACTCCCAGGACAGTTTGGACAATGAGCTCCGGGCTGGCCCATCTGGTGTGCCAAGGCCCAACTGGTCCCAGGACCCCACCCTCCCCACCACCACGTCTGTTGCACCATCAACTGCACAGCAGACCCCTGCAGTCACGGCTTGTGCCTCCACCGCTTCCACCTCGGCCACCACCCCCACCACCACCACCATCCCTGTCCCAGGGGACGACCAGGACACACCACTAACTGAGGAGGGCATGGAGAGTGTGCGAGGACCTACCGTGGCGAGGCAACAGGTCCATGACAGCAGGGCAGGTGGGAAGGCCAGGGTCTCCCCCAGACCTCAGGAGGTTGGCACACGATCCCTGGACCACTTCCTCAAAGTCATCGGTGCATATGAACAGATCCAGGGACAAAGTGGCTGGTGGGACGAACTATTACGTGAGCTCATCCTGCTGATGAGGTCCGTCGACACACGCATTGGTCAAATGGTGGACCTCAAGGCCCAGCAAGTGACGTTGATAATGGACAGACCTGCGTCACAACCAACACCTCCGCCCCCTTCTGTTGTGCTGCAGGATTACAGTGCACCATCCTCCCCTGCGTTAACAGAGAGGGATGAATCCTCCGACGCTGCCGGCCATTCAGCAGGCCCCCCACCAAAAAATCAAGGGGCAGTCCAAAGAAGAGCCTGGGAGTCTCTGGAGGTAAAGCGCCAGCCACACGCCTGTCACAGAGCCAGCCCTGGTGGCAACCCTCTTCCCCACTGCATTGACTGTTTGGACTGTCCTTCCCCACACAGCCGTGGCAATGGCACTTGTCTGTTGGACTGGGTCACCACATCCATGTGGTGTCTACTCCTGTATCTCATCTACCATGACTGTCAACTCACTGCCCCTTCACCACTATCATGTAAATATTCCCGCACCCCTCACATGTCCACTTTGCAAATAAAATACCAGGCGCACCAGATTTTGTGCTGTATTGTTTTTAGTGCAATATGTACAGTTTAGAAAATGTCCATGATGTGTCCAAATGATGTACAGAATGTAGGGCTGGATTATTTTGAAGCACCTAGGGAGACACAACAGAACAACAGTCAGACATAACACTACAGAAAACATACGCATGAGTCTACAGGCATACAAGACAATGTACAGCAGGTGTCAACCAATAGAGTCCTGCATATGTCCACATATGCAATTTCAAAGCCACCTTTCCTACAAACAGGTGACTCAACATGTGCCTGTCTGTACCATCCACTCATAGCCCTTCACAACAAAAACAACAACCACAACAGACAATGTACAAGTCGTACATCTTCACGCACCTTCAAGTGAAGTAGCGGTTGATGAGCTGTTGACGTATGTCAACTTCTTCCTCCTCTCCACTGTCCTCAACACTGGACTCAGGTCCTTGGGCAGGCGGGGCCCTTGGTTCCTCTCCGTCATCCAGTCCTGTCAGTCAGAATATCTTTATTCGACTTATTCAAAGTCATACAAAGAAGCAAAAGCAATAAAACATGACATAAAAAGAATAATTAGATTTCCTAACATCTAAAAAGCATCATGCTCGATGTACATTATAAATACTATTTACACAATTTAAAAAGATACATTTATATATAAGACGATACACATAATCTCGTTACGATAAATAATCTTTTAGGGCGGAGATTGGCCAACAGCTTTCGCCCTTGCAGCGGCGACTAAAATATTTGCAAGACTAAACGCTGTGCGTGGGTTTGTCATAAGCTGTAAATGGAGCAGCGCGGGGCGCACCTGTGTGAACCCTGCTTCTTTAAGTATGGGGAGCAAATATTTTTTCCTCTGCTCATGATATAAACTACAAAACATGACAAAATGCATTGTGTCCTGCACAGAGAAATTGTCGCAACTGCAGGGGGCGGCTAATTCTGGCTTCTGCCATCCCTTAAAAGAGCCTAGGTGAAAATGAATAAGATTAAACCTAAGTTTTGTTAATAAAAACCTATGGTAAGGGATTGTTACAAAGCGGAGATAAGGAGCCAAATAAGGATCGCTAACCAGTAGATAGTGAGCCCTAACTGCAGGTTTCTGCAGCTCAACTACCTCGCGGCATGCTTCCTTCCTTTCTTTGAAGGCCTTTTTTGTATAAGCTATGTCCAGAGCCCTAATTTTCTCTGGGCAGCGGAAAAGTTCTGGGCGACCCAATTCTATAAAAGATTTACTTAGATAGGCCAGCCATGGGATTTTACTATAGTTATCCAATGATAGGACATCCCTCAAAATTTTGTGATTCAGTGGAAGTTCGGCGTTTAACCACATTTTCAACCACAAGATCAAGGGTGCTACGCTTAATGAATCCGACAGATATGGCAAGCCCACCTCCTTGTGGATGGAATAGGTTGGGGTTGATTGGGGGACAGAAAGGAGAGATCTTATGAATCTGTTTTCTGCTCTCTGAATGGGGTCAAGGTTTACATAACCCCACAGAGGAGATCCATATGAGGCGATGGCAACAGGTTTGCTCTTATATATCTTCAACATCGCTTCCATGGGCCTGGCACCCAGCTTGCCAGCAAAACCCAAGAGTGCAGAAGCAGATCTAGTAACTGCCAGCCTCTTTGCGCTTATCTGTGGACCCCAGGTGCCTTTTTGATCAAACAGCACTCCCAGATAAGGAAATGTGGTTACCTCGGACACAGGGATCCCACTACAAAAGAATGATTTATGTCTTCACTTCAAACGCTCACGGCCCAGAACCATTGTATGGGATTTGGACGCGTTGACCTTTAGGTCCAGGTTTTCCATAAAGGAACCAAAGGAATTAAGAAGAACCTGCAGGCCAACACCCGTGCGGGCGATCAACACGGCGTCATCCGCGTACAGGAGTGCCGGAATATGGGTATCCCCTGCACGTGGGACGTCCGTGCCCAAGCCCCGCAGGTGCGCCCCCAGGCCGTTAATGTAGATGGTAAAAAGCGTGGGGGCCAAAATGCAACCTTGCCGTACCCCTTTCAGGGATTTAAATAAAGGGGTACGCCTGCCATTGTTGGACACTCGAACGGCTGCAAAAAGCTCCTGGTGCAGTGAGGCCATAAACATAACCAGGGCTTCATCGATTCCCAAATCCAGCAGAATCGGCCATAGTTTGGACCTATTAACGAGGTCGAAGGCCGACGAAAGGTCCATAAATGCCAAAAACACTGAACCCTCCTTAGCCAATGTGTATTTAGAGATGAGTAGATATAAATTAATGCATTGCTCGATTGTACCTTTACTCTCTCTAAAGCCATATTGCAGTTCGCACAGCCCACCACACCCCTCAACATTCTCCCTCAACCTAGATAAAAGGACTCTCCCCAGAATCTTTACGGTTGAGTCCAAAAGGGATATAGGCCTGTAGAATGCTGGGTCGTCCCGCTGACCTTTATTTTTGTAAATGGGGACGATGGTGGATATAGCCCATGATGCAGGCGCTGAATTGCCATTAACTGCATTAAACACGTTGGACAACACCCTCGACCACATTTTAGGAGAAAACATAAAAAAGTCGGCCGGAACTCCGTCCTGGCCAGGTGCCTTGTGTTTGGTGGTTTCCGCGAGTGCCTTTTCTACTTCTTGGGGATTAAAGACAATAGGATGTACAGTCCCACTAGGCAATAAACCCCTGTTAATGTCCTCATCGACTACATCACCCCCATATACATTTTTAAAAAAAGACAACCATTTTTCCTCAGTAATCACACAGTCCATTGGTAAATTGCTATCCTCTGAGAAAAGGGGCTGCTTGATAATATCCCAGAATCTCCTGCTGTCCTTCAACACCGCAGCTGAGAGAAGGTCATCCCATGTTTCACGTTTAATGGATTCTTTGCGGCTCTTTACAGCAGTCTTATAAATTTTCCTTAACCTCGCAATTTCCTCTTTTACTCTCGGAACAATTTTTAGAGCCACCAGCAAATCTCTGTGAGCCTTTGAACATGCAGAATCAAACCATCGCTTGTGACCCTGAGTTCCCAGAAGAGGTTTAGCTAAAAGTTCGTTGGAGACCTGTACACATAATTCCTCATAAGCTGATACCATGAGGCTCCCTTGGGTGTCAGGGTTCTGACAAAGCTCAACCTGGGTTTTAATCTTAGGGAAGCATTTTTTGTAGAAGTTTTCCGGGATCACATTCGCCCATTTTACTCTTCTATCTTGGTCTGTGGTCCTCAAGGAATGGGCTGATTTTACAATTGATGGTGCTGCTCCCATCTGACTACCCCACGCCACTTCAAGTAGTACTGGATTGTGGTCACTGAAGTGGGTTGCTACCGTACTATATGCGGTGGTCAGAGTTAAGATGCCAAGAGAAACAAAGATATAATCTATCACAGACCCATGCTGGCCGCCGGTGAAAGTTGGCATTCTCAGACCGAAATTGGGTTCATAAAGATTGTAATTAGCAAGTAGATCTTCAAGCTCCTGACCCTCTGCCGAATGTTCGAAGTGAGGCACTACTGAAGCAGCATCATCATCTTCACATGCTCCTCTTCCCTTACAGGCTAAATTACATAAATGTATATTAAAATCACCTAGTAAAATTGACTCAGATGCAAATGAGATATTCTGTAAGACTGAATTTAAAATACTATCTAAACTGGCAATATTACGACCGTCATAGACGCTGTTGCCAGAGTTATAGAAATTAACATATAAGGTCCTACTAGTTTTATTGATGACCCTTTCGACAATCAATATATTATCAGATTCGGACCTGATCTGCCTATAACTTCCTTTTAAGTCCAAGGCGAATAAGAGCGCCAGACCGCCTTTGGCCCTACCCATTCTACTAGGGACAGCAGGTCTTATGAAGCTAGTATACCCGTCCCACCAGATATTATTAGATGTGTCCCAAGTTTCTTGCAGCGCAATGATGTGGTGCTTTGAGATGAAGCTCCACCATACAGGGTCCTGGCGTTTGGTGTTTAAGCCTGCCACATTCCAGCTTATAATCTTACATGACTCCATAATAGTCATAAACTTGCTACCACTCACTGAGTCTCCTTCCGCTGTTACTTGTGCTATTGGAGCCTCGGTTATGTTCGCGTGACAGCAACGCTGTGTCATCTCTCTAGTCATACCCATGTTAAGGCCAGCCTCAATCCCAAATGAGATTGTTTGCTGACCTGGGATAGTAGATGGTTGGGGCTCAGTGGCTACGTTAAGCATATGAAAACTAGGGGGATCATCGGTACTAAAGCCATCGCTACACGAATTTAAATTGATCAAACCCACATTATTTTGGTCAGTTCCTGGTTCAAGTCAATCGCAGGTATTGAGGTCGGATAAGGGGCCAAACCTGTTACCTGTAGTAAAGCCCCAAGCAGATGGGGTAGCTAACTGAGCCTGACCGGCGTGAGCTAAATTCCACAGGGCATGTGGGGTGATTGGGTGGACCAAAGACGGGTCCATTCTCTGCCACCGTGTTGGCCTGATGCCCCGTACACTGTGATCATACCCTGGTACGCCATTCCCCCACCCGTTTGTTCCTAACACCTGCGGGTGAACCGGCTGAATATTTCGCTCATACGAGTAAATGGGTCTTCCTGACACTTGCTGTACTACAGGCAGGAACCGGTCATTTGCGTATCGCGAGCCCGTGGCCCCTCCCCAGCTACTATTATTCCTATACTTATTATGCCTATTGGTATTAGGTAAGGTAGCGGATTGAGACTCGTTATTGAAAAATCTGAGAGTTAATGGAACTATAGAGCCATTACGCTTCTGAGGTGGGAAGACATTGTTCAGGATTTCAGGAAGGACCTCAGCATTAGTAAAATTTAAAATAACACAATCGCCTTGGAACTTTTTCGGCTTGCTGCCAATCCAGGGTACCCTCCTAGTCGAAACTATGTCTCCTGCCAATTTATCAAACCCTTCTTGAGCCATGTACATATTATTTGAAAGCCAGTGTAAGGCTTTATCTTTGAGATCCTGATTAGACTCTGTTTTGTCTTTTGGCAGAACTGGAACATTAGCCAGCACCAAGACTACCGGTGAGGCTTCCACGATAAATTGAACTGGGCTGACCTCTTGGTGACTTACCACTGTTGCATCAGTGGGGATGGTATGAGGGTCCCCAGTTGCGACGTTCTGATCCTGGACAGTTAATGTTAATGGTGAGGGTGGGGATAACAACCCTTGTTGGGTGGACTGTGCGTTACTATCGGTAGAAGGGGCCTCCTCATCCGTGGATATTAAATCTGCGACGAGGGAAGATAAATTTTCTAGCTCCTTGGACAAGTTACTATGAACCCCTCCCAACTTCCTAACTTCAGCAGTTAGTTTCTCCACTTTCCCGATCAGAGGTTTAATAATGGTCTTAATTTTAATATCTATCATGTCTTGGATCCTGTTGAAGAGGTCATCGTCAATAATGCGCTTAGACTCAAGGTCAACCTCGAAATCTGCATGTTTGCCCAACCGTCTAGAAGGAGGGGTGGCAGGCTTCTTCCTTCCCAGTTGTTTCCCCCCTCGTTTTGCAGCTGGTTTCCTACATGCTCTAACAGCACGAATAGGTGGAGACTGGGGCTGAGGGTCCTCGTCTATAGCTTCTATCTGGATGCTTGTCTCGGTAAAGGCATCGTCAGCTAAATCGATGAGGTCTACTCTATCCATAACAGGATCAGAGTCTTCGGTGGCCTCCATGTGGTTGGCTAAAGAATTAGAGTCAGAGTCTGCAAGATTAGGCTGTGCGTTTCCTGTCAGGGAATCGGACATAGCTGTACTTACAGTACTTGTAGATGGACTTTCTGCAAGCAACACAGGTGATTGGCTTAGGCCCAAGGATAGCCTTCGCTTGCTGTTAATACTGCTTACCACTTGGACAAGATATGAATCAAGAGTATTCACAGTCTCGATAGGGGGGGGAACCAGTTTTTTCCCCATACTTTGGACTCTTGTTCTACAAAATCACGCACTCACAGCTAGTCTTTGGCCGGGTATATAGCTGGTCGTAACAAGAAATACTATAGGATTAGGCCGGCTCAAAGGTAATAGTTGATAACTGTCTTAATGACTGATGTTAACTCCCAAATGAGAAACTGGAAACAGTACCTCAAATCCACACATTTGTTTTCAGAGGGATAGCCTTGCCTGGCCTGGCCTTTCCGTGCCTCGGAGGGCCTCAGAGGGCCCGCCCTTTGCCCGGGCTTCGCCCCGGGCGTCCCGCTCGCGTCCCGCGACGCGGGGGTGCTCCTCCTTTTCTGCCCCTCTGATGGCGCTCACTGGGCGCTGCCGCGTCACTCAGACGCGCCGCCGCGGTGCCTGCCGGGATTTGGAGTCTCCCGGAGCGGCGGCGCGGAGTCTGGTGTCCCTTGACTCTTGGCGGTGGCGGCGGCGTGGGCAATAGCTTCAGCCTTCCTCTGGCGTGTGGCAGGTAAGTGAAACTGACTCTCGGCGGTGGCGGCGGATTAAGAGTGGTCTCCCCTGTCAAGGCAGCGGAATCTTGACTTGAGTTGGCCAAAAATCCGCTCAATGACACATCGAGTTCTGCCATGGGCCTCACTGTACCTGACGTCAGCCGGAGTCCTAGGATTCCTTAGTGGGCTCAGCAGCCATGGACATTGGTAGACATTGGCATGGGTTGCTGGCGGTGGGCATGCTGCGCCACACAAATGGCGGTTGCTACCACCTGTCCACGGCGGTGTGACACAAGCACCACCCCCTACATAAATGCGGTAGACATTGGCATAGAGCAGAGGTCTTCAAACTTTTGGTTGCCGGGACCCCCCCAGTCACAATTTTCAGGCGTAAGGACCCCCTCCTGACAAACAATTCTAAACCTATAGGCAGAGCTACTGGAATTATGAGGCAGGTGAGGACCAAATTATGTGGCAGACTCGACTAAATTGTATGGTAAGAAAAAATAAATAATACTTTGTAATGCCGCATATTTTGGGACAGTATTGCTTTATTATTTTGACATTTTTACGCACAGTAACACTGACGAAAAAAGATTTCATCTCATCAGTATGAGTTTATAATGAAAATACAGCAATAAACAACAGAAAGACGTCTAGTTAAGCAGGGGTCCCTTAAAACCCTGGCAGCCTTGTGCAAAGTTAAGCAGTTTACCCATGCCACTTTCCTCTCACTCACTCCCTCCCTTCCATCCCTCTCTCCTCTTCCAACCCTGGATCCCTCTCTTACTTTGCAAGCCATTTTCTTTCACCCCTTTTTACAACTTCTGAACTCTCCCCATTCAACCTCTCACTTCATGTTTAATCACCTCTTGCCATTCTGTCTTTTCACTGCCCTCCTCTCTTGAATGTATCTAATGGCCTCTCTGGACACATCACCTCTCTCTCCCCTCAGCACCTGTCATTCACCTCAAGTCTCTTCCTTCAATTTTCTGTCTATTTGTATCTTACACCTCTCCAGTCCACCATTATTCTTTCACATCTCCCCTTTGTTCTTCCACACCTTCTTGAACCAATGTCCCTCTCCCCTATTACCTCAGCACAAACCTCAGTACTCCCTCTCTTCCCTCATCGCTGTTGTCCCTCACCCACATCGTACCAAATTCTCTTTTTATGTCACAGATCATCAATCAGCTATCTTCTCTCACCGTTTAACAGCATCCCTCCTCTGTGCCCTCCCCTTACGCTCACACTCACTTCTCCTCTTGCGTTTCGGCACTTCTTCAGCACTTCACATTTCTCCTCATCCCTGACCTCTTCAATCTAATTCTCTTGCTCCCATGCTGTCCTCTCTCATGCCATCTACTCTCACCCTTTCATCTCTCCTCACTGGGCATACCCGTATGGTACTCTCGGCCTGTGCCAATCTTCTTATTGTTCCCTACTGAAAAAAACCATGAATTGTCGGCCTCACTGTTTTGGTGCGGGCCGCACAGTTGTGGAACTTTCACCCACCTTTGCTTCACTTCACCATTGATCTATTATCCTTTAGGAAGCTATACAAACCTGGCCCTATCCCCTATGGGTTACCCCCTTTGGCTGGTTCTCCTTCCCTCTCTGTGTGTTTCCCTTTTGCCATTTCAGTCAGCAGATGGTTATTAGCTCCAGGACACCTTTTTGGAAATAATAATAATAGACAGAAGTGTGACCTGGAAGGTGGGACCCACTTTCAATCACTCCACGACCCCCCTGGGGATTGGGCCCCACAGTTTGAAGACCCCTGGCATAGAGGCATGGGTTGCTGGTGGTAGGCATGCTGCGCCACACAAATGGCGGTTGCTACCGCCTGGCCCCTGCGGTGCGACACAGCCATGGAGCATTGCCTACAGCCAGTAGGAGTGATGTTTGCGGTGGCATGATGCAGGTTTGAAAATCGCGGAAGGCGTGCTCCGCCACCACAGAGCCGGTCATTGGATGCTTTTGAATGAGGCTGTCCTGCTCAACCAATTACTGCAGCTTTGCAGCTCACAAACAAGCCCAGGGGCTATACATCTGTAGGAGTGAGCCCCACATTTCCACTGCTCACAGAGCCTGCTGGCTGGGACCCTCTCCTGCTGCTGCCTGACATGCCTGCTGCCTGGGACCCTCTCCTGCTGCTGCCTGAGACCCTCTCCTGCTGCTGCCTGAAGTGCCTGCTGCCTGGGACTCCTCACCACTCACTTCAGCCGCAGGTGTTACATGTCCACACGTATGGCAAGAACTGAGAAGGTCCGTGCCAGTCCATTCACAAGTGAGGAGCTGGAGGTGTTAGTGGACGAGGTGCTGGCACAATACCCGAGCCTATATGGAGGCCCCAATGTAGTGGTAAGTTAACATGGAGGGTGCTGTTGGGCAGGGGGGGGTGTCAGACAGGCATGGGACTGGTGATGTGTGCGACCCACTGAGGGGGTTCTGTATTGTCATCCTGCATGTGTGTGTGATTAGCATGTAGCCTCTACGCCCTCATGTATGCATGCTATGATATCAATGTGGGTCATGCAGAGTGCCCTTGTGAAGTGTCCCCCAGTTTGGGAATTAGGGGGATTACAATTGGTCCTGAGTCTGTGTATTGCTGCAGTTGTGATAGATGTTGGTACATGACACTGTGTAACTGGTCATTTACCCTACTTTTCTCCCATACCTGCAGCTCAAGGTACACCAGCGTAAGGCCGTGTGGAGGGCTATTGCTGCAAAGGTATGAGCCCTGGGGGTATCCAACAGACAACCTACCCACTGCCACAAGAGGTGGGACGACATCAGCCGGCTGGCATAGAACGTGGCCGAGATGACCTTGGGGCTGCAACTGCGTACTGGGCATCTGGCACGGCGCAACTTAACACCACTGATGGTCTATATATTGGCAGTGACTAATCCGGAGTTGGATGCACGTCTGAAGGAGCATGGCCAGCAAGGTCGGGGTGAGTGTTTGGGGTGGGTGACTTTGCCTGGGAGCGGATGCATGTGTAAAGAGGCTGTGGCAGCGGTGAGCCATGTGATGTTTGTGGGGTGTTGCTGTGATGTGTCATGTGAGTGGCTACAGGGATGTGTGCTAGTGTCAGGCATTTTGCCAAACAGCCCTTACAAGGCTGATCATTCCTGCTGTGCTTTATCATAGCCAGGTGTGTTTTGATCCACATGGTCATTTTGCATTGGGAGTGTGTGGGAAATCTATTAGGGGGTGAACAGAAGGGTCCACTATCTGAGTGTGAGTTCATGTATTCCTACTTTGCATGCACCATGATTGTTGAGGGTGACACGTCTGACAACAAGGTGCCCCAGAGTACCACTTTGTGCTTGGTATGGCCTACTTGGCATTGTGGACTTTCATTTCCTAATAGGTGTGTGTGATCTCCACTCAGGTTCCCTGAAGGCCTGTCAGTGGCAATGAGTGTTGGGATATGATAGGTGTGGGCATGGCAAGTTGTGTGTGGTAATCTTCATCCACGGGCAAGGTGTAGTGCTGTGTGGCCTCAACATGGCTCTGTCATGGCAGCTATTCAGTGTTGCAGGCACTGTTGTGGTGTATGTAGTGTGTTGCTGCAATGTTTATGCAGGGTATGGTGGTCAGCATGTTGATTTGGGCATCCCCTGTATGCATTGTTTGTTTTGCTTTGTCTTGATGATAACATTTATACAACCCTGCATCTCTCTCTCATGCAAAATCGCCAGTGGGCACGGAGGAACGGGAGCCGGAAACCAGTGGTGGCGAGAGTAGCTCTACAGCTGCACCGGAGGCCATTGACACAGAGCTCACCAGCGCATCTGAAGAGGACAGGAGTATGCAGACGGAATCCGTGGCTGAGACACAGAGTACTACATCATCTGATGCGAGTGGTGATGCATCCATGTCGTCAGGCACAGGGGATGGGGAGTCTGCTACATCATCTACCACTCAATGGCCAGTGCCCAGCCTTCCATCCACTTCCTCTGGTGCTGCCAGTGTCCGTGCCAGTAAGAGGAGACGAGTTACATTCACACCTGGCACCGCTGACCCTGCACCAGTCCCCCTGCTGCACTCAGTGCTGAGTTTGTAGAGCTCCTGTGCCAGCTTTGAGTGGGCCTGACCACCCTGCTCAATGCCTTCAGTGACCATGACAAGAAATTAGGGCAGGTGGTTGCCTACATGGAGGGCATACACTCTGACGTGGGTGGGCTCCACCGTACAGTCCAAGCTTTGTCATCCACAGTAACGTCTTCCCTTCAACAAGCACATGCTCCCATTCCTGCTCAGGTACCTTTGTCCACCCCCCAGTCAGTGGCCACATCAAAGGACAGTGACCACGGTTCACATGCGTCACAGACACGATACAGCACAAGGAGCACAAAGCAGACACAACCCAAGTGGTCCCGCCCACAGACATCATCCCCACTGAAGAGCAGAGTCAGCCCAGAATGCAAAGATAAGAGCCTGTCAGGGAAGAGCAAGGCCGAAAAAGCAATGAGGCTGACATCAGCCTCACAAACCTCTGAGGCATCACCAACAAAGGACTCTTCCGTCCCTAAAACTTCATGCAGAGCTAGGCATGCAGTGTCTGTGCCCACTGAGGATGTGTTGTATAGCAGGGGTACACCTAGGAAGGGCACAGGCCCGCATCCACCAACCACATCAACTCCAATTCCAAGCCCAGTGAAGCAGGTGCAGGAGAGCACTGTAGGGGCCACCCCAGGCAAAGTTGCAAAGGAGGGCACTGTAGGTTGGACACCTGGCAAACAGGCAAAGGAGGGCACTGCAGGGGCCACCCCTGGCAAAAAGGCAAAGGAGGGCACTGTAGGGGCCACCCCTGGCAAACAGGCAAAGGAGGGCACTGTAGGGGCCGCCCCTGGCAATCAGGCAAAGGAGGGCACTGTAGGGGCCACCCCTGGCAAAGAGGCAAAGGAGGGCAAAGTAGGTGGGACACCTGGCAAGCAGGGGAAGGTGGTCCAGAGGCGTAGCCAGACAAAGTGTTCTGCAGGATCCAGCACATCACCAGAGGGAGTGCCAGTGTCTGAACCTGATGCGGGACAGTTGGTGTGTGTACCTATTGTGTCATCACCAGTTCCCATTAACCCCCTAGACAGGGAATCCATTTCGTATTCCCAAAAAGTAGAAGGGCACCCCTCCAACCTCGCCCAACCACACTGTGTCAGAGGTCTGCATGACTCCACCTCCACGTGCCACTATAGCACCTGGTCCAAACAGCCCTCCAGCTTGCCAAATGACTGATAGCCCTACATCACCGGCTTCTTTGTCTCCCCAGTCAAGTGTTCATGCTGACCCCGACACACAGCCAGCTCCAAGTCCACCTGACAGCCAAATGTGAGTGGCAGTCCCCTTCATACACCTGTATCTCATACAGGTGTGCTAGTCCTGACCATTGTTTGCCACCTGGGTGCGTTGCTGGCAATGGAAGATTACAGTCAAACACACTCACTGTGCAGCTTCTCATGTCCTGCTACTGGCCTTGTCGTTCACTGCTGCTCTCCCCTTGCCTGTGCAGCTTCTCATGTCCTGACTCTGCACTTCTCCCTGGCCACTGGCCTTGTTCACTGCTGCTCTCCCCTTGCCTGTGCAGCTTCTCATGTCCTGACTCTGCACTTCTCCCTGGCCCTGGCCTTGTCGTTCACTGCTGCTCTCCCCTTGCCTGTGCAGCTTCTCATGTCCTGACTCTTCACTTCTCCCTGGCAACTGGCCTTGTCGTTCACTGCTGCTCTCCCCTTGCCTGTGCAGCTTCTCATGTCCTGACTCTGCACTTCTCCCTGGCCACTGGCCTTGTCGTTCACTGCTTCTCTCCCCTTGCCTGTGCATCTTCTCATGTCCTGACTCTGCACTTTGACATGCCCACTGGCCCTGTTGCTCTGCTGTGTTTTTAGTCTCACCTGTGCAGCCTCTCATGTACTTGCTGTGCCACCTACCCTGGACACTGGCCCTGTTCCTCTGCTATGTTGGAGTCTCCCCTGTGCCATGGACACTGGCCCTGTTGTTCTGCTGTGTTGTACTCTCAACTGTGCCATACCCACTGGCCTTGTTGCTCTGCTGTGTTTTTAGTCTCACCTGTGCAGCCTCCCATGTACTTGCTGAGCCACCTGCCCTGGACACTGACCCTGTTCCTTTGCTGTGTTGGAGTCTCCCCTGTGCCATGGACACTGGCCCTGTTGCTCTGCGGTGTTGTACTGTCAACTGTGCCATGGACACTGGCCCTGTTGCTCTGTTGTGTTGGAGTCTCCCCTGGTAACCCCTTGCATGCTGACGATGGCCCCCATCCATCATGCACTACGGTGCTCGTGTGCTGATGACAGCTGGGGGCCGTCATGAACCCGCCCACTCGCGATTTTGCCACACAGGCACGGAATTGTGGCAGCATGCAGGGGGTAAAGATAGGAGAGGTACCCCTTAAAAAGCGTCAAGGGAAATAGGGTAAATTACCAAGTAGAAAGGAATGTCTCCCTAGATCTTCAATTATGTGAATACAATACCTCAATAATGAACAATAGTAGAATTATATATAAAACAAGAAATTTATTAAAAATTCATCAAACAATTAAAAACATGGGTTTATCATAAACATTAGCATCCATCGGTGAACACCATAACTACACTTCCCTTATTATCGAGGAACTTGAGTTTATCAAGCTACGATTTCAGGGAAAGATAATCTCCCTTCAGTGACAGAATTATAAGATCGTCTTGAAAAAGATGGTGTAACAAGCAATAACCATCGAAACGCGTCGACACAAACAACTGTACAATCTAATGAAGCACACTTTCTCCAAACATAAATTATTTGAATGTGTACGACATTGTGTTGCCAAATAGACCATCAGATGTACAAATAGTAATTGATAATTTTCAGATCATACAACCTTCTCTGTCGTTAGAATTATTTTGGTCATAATTGTGATTTTTATATAATTGTTTCATTTTGGGGATACTGTGTATTTGTATTGTCTTTGATTGAGAATTTAAAATGTGTGTGATAAACCCATGTTTTTAATTATTTGATGAATTTTTAATAAATTTCTTGTTTTTATATATAATTCAACTGGTACAGTCACTATTGTTCATTATTGAGGTATTGTATTCACATAATTGATGGTCTAGGGAGACATTCCTTTCTACTTGGAGTCTCCCCTGTGCCATGGACACTGGCCCTGTTGCTCGGCTGTGATGGAGTCTCCCCTGCGCCATGGCCACTGGCCCTGTTACTCTGCTGTGTTGTACTCTCAACTGTGCCATGGACACTGGCCCTTGTGCTCTGCTGTGTTGGATTCTTCCATGTACCATGGACACTGGCCCTGTTGCTCTGCTGTGTTGTACTCTCAACTGTGCCATGGACACTGGCCCTGTTGATCTGCTGTGTGGTACTCTCAACTGTGCCATGGCCACTGGCCCTGTTGCTCTGCTGTGTTGTACTCTCAACTGTGCCATGGACACTGGCCCTGCTGCTCTGCTGTGTTGGAGTCTCCCCTGTGCCATGGACACTGGCCCTGTTGCTGTGTTGTACTCTCAACTGTGCCATGGACACTGGCCCTGTTCCTCTGCTGTGTTTGAGTCTCCCCTGTGCCATTGACACTGGCCTTCCTGTTTGTAGTTTGCGTGTGCAGGATATCTTGCATTTGATCAGCATTTTGTGCATTGCTCTTGTGTACAGTTGTTCTACTGTCACATCTGTGCAATATGTGAATAAAGACAGTTACTCCTGTTGTGTGTTTTGTCAGTGTCCTTGCTGATTAAAGTTCTTTTGTGTGTGCATTTGGTTGCCTGTGCCCCATGCTCTATGTGTCACTTCTGTAAAACAGTGAAGGTTTTGGATCCTACATCTGGCCAGCCCAGATCTCAAAAATTGGAAAAACAGAACAGGTTGGCTGGTCAGGATCATTAACAAAAGACTCTGGGCACACGCAGCCAATATATACTACGTGACCAATGGAAATATATTCCATGAAAATTTATTTTCATTTAAACTTAGATTTCATAAGTTTCAAAAAACAACAGACATAAACGGAACACTGGCAGTACAGTTAGTTCAACAACATGCAATCATGTATACAATATCTACAAATATACAATTTTACAAATGTACAAACACTTAACCTCTTCGCCGCTAATGACAAGGGTAACTCGTCATGGAGTTTCCATTGATTTCAATGGAAATTACATTGTGGCACCAGAAGCACCATAGCATCCAAGTGGTTAAGGTGAAGAATCGGACAAAAAAACATATTATCACACCAAAAGCAGTAAAACGCATACTATTCCAAGTTAATTGTAAAGTACAAATGCTATTAGAAACAGTGCATTGTTCGTGCATGGGAAGAAAAGACAAAAGGAAACCAGTCCTTAGAACTAAAAACCACTGGACAGGCGGAACTGAGATGGAAAACGGGTGCCTGCCTGTCTTACAAGACCTGTGGTCGGATGTTTTGTAGGATTACACTGCTAGGGCCCAATGAAGTGGTATGATTTTCACCCTAGCTGCACCCTTTGGTCTTGCCACAGGTTGGGGATGTCAACGCGTTTCGAACCTTGGATGTTAAAGGTTCTCCTCAGGACAGGGACTGGGAACGGTTTAATCTGTAAGGGAATTAAGGAATGGTGTCAGATATTTACAACATACCATTGCATGGACCTGCTCTGACTCAAAGCAATGGGAGGACAATTATTACCTGCACAGCGGGCACGGAGGTTGCCGTAGTATAGGTGTACCGCAGTTGGAAAATGAAAGTCTAAAAGAAAAGTAAGACAGTGCACAGAACGGTAAATCGCCGTAGTGTCAAACAGACAGCGTGCAGCATGTAGTGACATAGGGCCTGTGTAAGTGCAAATCATACCTGTACTCCACAAGGTAAGAAACTGAAGGCGCGATGCCCGCGACGTGGTGCACACAAAGGTGGGAGGGCAGCTCACATGTTTTGGCGCTGGTGTAGTAGGCTGTAGTGGGTAATGACGAAAGGACACCCGTAAACAATTTGAACAGCCAAGTCATACATTGGACAAACAGTCCCTTGACACAGGGCTCACAAAAAGCTCCTACCTGTGTTTGAAAAAGAATACCAGGGGCGACTGGTCATTGTAACCAATACAAGCCAGCGAGCGGGGACAATTCAACCGGGACCCGCTGAAATTAACAAACAAAAAAGGTGCATATTAGCTGAGGCGTCTGGCTACAAACCCGCGCTACAGAAGAGGCGGTTTGTATCAACACCGCCGGGGCACTTACTCGTATAGGCGAAGTTAATTTGCCGCTCCAAAGAAATTCAGTCAGTTAGGCAACCGCGGACGCCGCCGCGGTATATTTAAAAGAACCGGGTCGGAGTTGCGAAGGGCATAGTGATCAAGGTAGGACAACATTCACGTCTAGAGGATGCTGGTAGATGTAGTCATAATATGACTAATATCGTAAAGCAACTGGATGGGTGTGAGATAGGATTTATAAAGCGCAACGTCAAGGGCGGGATGGCCAGTAGCGGATAACAACGTTATTAGGTAAGCGGTGTACATAGTTACCAGGGTGAGAATAACCATCAGGGACAGGCAGCATGGGAATCATCAATGTGGGCGTAGCTGACAGGAACCCCACGTTATAAAAACTCAGTGAAAACCACTCACAAGTATCCTTTTCTTTAAAATAGGACCTATTACACAGGTGTCAGGCTGGCACGTAGCTGGATGAATCGTGCTTTACAAATCAGTGTGGCACGGATGTAACAATTCGAAACTCCACACTCATTTTCATTGTCGACTAGTCTGACATACACCAATAACATTAATTCTCTCATATTCAGCACATATGACATGGTGTTCAAAGCAACAATTCAGAGTTGAGGGAGTTAGTATAGCTCAACATATTTGCACTAAACAGTCTTATCAACAATGGTTGACTTTACAACGCACAAAGAGGGTCAAGATCTAACATTGCACAGGCATGGGTGTGACAATAACCCACAGATTTACAGACATGATTATAGCAATTGTCCACTGCATGTCAACCATATGAAAATACAACACAAATACATGGTCTCGTGATTGGTGTTATGACCGTGTATGGCACAAGATGTAAGGTGAAGGTACCAGACAGTGATTGGAAATAGTAGATAGAAGTGAAACAAGGGAAGGGCGCAGCACAATAGGGACGCAGCTCAACCAAACTGGGCAGAATAGACTTCATAGTACGAAAAAGGTTCATAGACTGGCAATTTCGGACATTTCATTGAGACCAGAATTGGATGTATCGAATTTCAATCAATCAATCAAGAATTTATATAGCGCACTACTTACCCAGAGGGTCTCAAGGCGCTTCAGTATAAGGTACGCCTCTTTTTGGGAAAGGCGAAGGTCGGGGTCTCCACTGCCCCCTCTGATAACTGCCAAGACAGTCCATCTTATGTCATGGGAGGAGTGTTTTTGTTGCAAAAAATGGGAAACCAGAGGTGCAGTGAGATTCTTATTGTTTATTCTTGAGCGATGTTGGATGATTCTTTGACGGACCTCCTGCGTGGTCTTACCGATATACAGCTTCTTGCATGGACATTGGATGGCATATACAGTGTATTTGGTCTTGCAATTAGTATGTTCATCATGGCGCCAGAATTTGTTACCATCCGTGAAGAGCGAGCCCTCTATTGTGAGGTCACAGACGGAACATGTCCCACACTTGCGGTGGCCCTTGACTGGATTGGCTCCAAAGATAGTACTTTGGGAGTCCCTTTTGGCAGGGGGCCGAGTGGATGTGATCATCTGGCCAATATTCCTGTTTTGTTTAAGGGCAAAGAGTGGAGCTCCTATGTCTGGAAGTATTTCTTCGACCAAATGCCAACTTTTTTTGATGATTTTTTGAAGTTGGTTAGTATGGGGGCCAAAGGTTGACACCATTCTCTCAGTTGCTGGTCTTACTCTCTTCTCAAGAAGATGTTCCCTGGGTGTCCATCTGGCTCTCTTCATGGAATGCTTTAGTAGCTTGTGGGGATATCCCCTTTCTTGTAGCTTTGTGGTCAATCTCAATCTGTGCAATTCAAACTGCTGTATATAGGAGCAATTCCGCCTAACCCGGAGAAATTGTCCATAAGGGAGATTGTCCCTTAGACTCCTCGGGTGATAGCTCTTGTAATGAAGTGCGTTATTTTTATGTTTTCTTTTGATACAATGAACATGAAAGTCCATCATGTCTGGCTGATATCTCTACATCCAAGAATGGTAAGGATCTGTCGTTATAGCTCAGACTGAACTTTATGTCCGGGCTCCTGTCGTTCAACCACACATAAAATTCTTCAAGTAACGTCGGAGTTCCATTCCAGACGCACCACACGTCGTCTATATATCGGAGCCATTGCTCAATATGGTCTCTGTAGGGGTTATTGTTGAATACATACTTCTCCTCATATTGACCCATATACAAAATGGCCATTTCTGGGGCGAATGGGCAGCCCATCGCAGAGCCTTTGACTTGCAGGAACATCTCGTCCTCAAATGTGAAAAATTTCTTCTTAAGGGCCAAGGTCGCAAATGAGATTATTAGGTCGGTGGGGACCCTGTGTGGACGTGGTCGGCTTTCCAAATATAGTTCCATGACATCAAGGCCATCTTGCTGAGGAATCTGTGTGTATAAAGATGACACATCCATTGTGACCAACAATTGACGCGTGGGATCAAACGCCATGCCTTCGACTTTATTTATAAAGTCCATAGTATCCCTCAAATAAGATGGAACCTGGACCACAAGAGGTTTCAAAAATATGTCCACAAATTGGGAAATAGGTTCAAAGACAGAGTCGCATCCGGACACTATCGGCCGTCCTGGGGGTGTTTGAGAGTCTTTATGTACTTTAGGGAGAAAGTACAAATGCGGGGTCCGTGGATGTTGCTTCACGAGATATTCCGATTCCTTGGGTCCTAGTATCCCCGCTTCTTTGGCGGCATTGACAAGTCTTTTGACTTCATCTTGGATTTTAAGTGTAGGATCATGCGTGATCCGGCGATACCACTCTTGGTTGTAAACATGATTCCTTCCTTCAGTTCGGTACAAGTCCTTGGACCACAAAACCACCGCTCCCCCTTTATCTGCTTGCCTGATGATTGCCTCTTGTTGAGTCTTCAGTTCTTGTATAGCTTCTCTGTGTTTTTTAGTAATGTTATAGGGCACAAAAGGACGCTTCTTCTCAAGGATATTCAAAGATGACATGACGGAACGTTCAAAGGCAATGATGTTTTTTGAAGTGTTGTGGTTGGGGGGACAGAAGGTGGATTTGTTCCTCAGGCCTGAGGCTTGATCAACTTGGAAACTTGGAACGTGGAAACTTAATCAATTGAGTCCTTGAAAAATCACCTCAGGCGGACCTTTCGGAAGAATTCCATAACCTCCAATTTGATTTTAGTAAAATCCATGGCGACTCCAGGTACAAACGAAAGGCCCATTTCCAGAAATTCTTATTCAGCTTTAGACAAGACTTTCCCTGAGATGTTTATAATGGCAGATGGTTTCACGAGTTGTAATGTTTTTTGCATGTCGTCATCTCCCACTGGGGTTTGAACCTCGTCCGCTTCTGCTGTAGGCTGGCCTAAAAAAGGCCTCTTGGGAGTGTTTCTGTTCTGTTGGTTCCTATTGGAAGTGCCTTCCCCTGCATCAGAGTCCTCCATCGACTCATAAGAGGATGTCTCTGAGAATGTGGTGAATCTTCTCTTGGATCTCCCTTGGTTGGTCAAACACAGGTAGCAGCTTGTTGTGAGCCCTGTGTCAAGGGACTGTTTGTCTAATGTATGACTTGGCTGTTCAAATTGTTTACGGGTGTCCTTTCGTCATTACCCACTACAGCCTACTACACCAGCACCAAAACATGTGAGCTGCCCTCCCACCTTTGTGTGCACCGCGTCGCAGGCATCGCGCCTTCAGTTTCTTACCTTGTGGAGTACAGGTATGATTTGCACTTACACAGGCCCTATGTTACTACATGCTGCACGCTGTCTGTTTGACACTACGGCGATTGACCGTTCTGTGCACTGTCTTACTTTTCTTTTAGACTTTCATTTTCCAACTGCGGTACACCTAGACTACGGCAACCTCCGTGCCCGCTGTGCAGGTAATAATTTCCTCCCATTGCTTTGAGTCAGAGCAGGTCCATGCAATGGTATGTTGTAAATATCTGACACCATTCCTTAATTCCCTTATAGATTAAACCGTTCCCAGTCCCTGTCCTGAGGAGAACCTTTAACATCCAAGGTTCGAAACGCGTTGACATCCCCAACCTGTGGCAAGACCAAAGGGTGCAGCTAGGGTGTAAATCATACCACTCCATTGGGCCCTAGCAGTGTAATCCTACAAAACATCCGACCACAGGTCTTGTAAGACAGGCAGGCACCCGTTTTCCATCTCAGTTCCACCTGTCCCGTGGTTTTTAGTTCTAAGGACTGGTTTCCTTTTGTCTTTTCTTCCCATGCACGAACAATGCACTGTTTCTAATAGCATTTGTACTTTGCAATTAACTTGGAATAGTATGCATTTTACTGCTTTTGGTGTGATAATATGTTTTTTTGTCCGATTCTTCACCTTAAGTGTTTGTACATTTGTAAAATTGTATATTTGTAGATATTGTATACACGATTGCATGTTGTTGAACTAACTGTACTGACAGTCTTCCGTTTATGTCTGTTGTTTTTTTAAACTTATGAAATCTAAGTTTAAATGAAAATAAATTTTCTTGGAATATATTTCCATTAGTCACGTAGTATATATTGGCTGCGTGTGCCCAGAGTCCTATGTGTCACTTCAACATTGCCAAGCTCTTTGGCCGCATCACATATTTAAACAGGGGTGACAAGGTCTTCAGTCCATTCAAACACTGATACTTGTGTTTTCTGTGTTGGCTCTTTTACCTGTCATGCAGTTCTATTTGTAGTGGTTTCCTATTGTTGGCTACATTGTTGCCATGTCAGGTTGGGGTACACTGCCATGTGATGCTGTGCACAGGTTTGCATGCAGGCTGGGCACCGCCGTGATGTATGTGTGTTATTCCTGTATATGTGCCAAGCTGTGTATTTGTATGGTCATCCTGTGTTGGCCCTGTGTCCTGGTCCCCTGGCCTACATGAGATGTTATGTTATGTTATGTTATGTTATATTTATTCTTATATAGCGCACGGCTACTCAAAAAGAGTGTCCCGGCGCTTTTTTGGTAATGAGACCTACAGCAGAATAACACAACACAGTGAAAAACAGCATAATAGAGGGCAGAACAGAAAAATAAAAGCCTAAAGGGCAAACAGCCAGGTTTTAAGGCCCTTCCTGAAAGCAAGTAAATTAGTGGCTCCGCGGAGTGTCAGTGGCAGAGTATTCCACAACTGTGGCGCCAGCAATCCAAAGGTATTATATTTACAACAAGGGGTGGTGAGGGACAGAGTCTCTGAATTAAACAGAATACTCTCACCCAGTCAAGAGATCAGGGCTAGATCCAACACCGTTTTTTAGCTCACTGCACCATCCCAGTTTCAGAACCTGGCTGTATGCAAATTAGTCTGTTCCTGTCCCAGTGCATGATGGGAACAGGGCAAACCAAACTACAAAAGCCAATTCTTACACTGGGAAGGAAACAAGCTACCGGGGACCGGTTTCTGGCATTTCAGCCTCTTCGGCCCGGCTTGCTTGAATCCTGATGGTGCAATGAGCAAGGGACTCACATCTGAGTATACCCTTCCACGCTTAGGGTGGACAAAAATATTTACAGCAATCCAAAGGAGCGGCCTCCAATGCGGGCTCTTTTTACTTGCGGCACAACCGCCAGAAACAGAGATTCTGATCTGAGAGAACGGGCCGGGTGGTAGAAGGCGAGTCTCCTTTGGAGATACTTAGCTCCCACAGCATGAAGAGCTTTGTAGGCCAAAGTTAACGCCTTGAAGGCAATCCGTTTTCGGATAGGCAGCTAATGTAGGGACTGCAATAGGCAGTGTGTTGGTGTGTCCATGCAGTTCGGTGTGACTCCTCCTTGTTGTTTTGGTCACTTATGAGTGTGCAAAGTGTGTGACTTGCACATCAGTGTTGTGTTTGTTTGATCATCAATGTGTGTTGTGTGTTTGTGTGGACTGTGTGGCCCTGCTGCTCCTCACTGGCATTGTGCGTGACTTTCTCTTGCACTGCAGAGACATGGTGCCTTTTCTCCTCTTGTATGGCATAGTGTGTGGTGTAATGCCATCCCCTATGTGTCCACTTGTGCCTAGCCTTTGTGGGTCTGCATTCCCTCTATTTGTGTATGGTACACACCTCACATGTCTACTACTGACATGTAAGTCAGTTGATTTTGATGTCAGCTGTCCCCTTTGTTTACATGTGTATGTGCCTCCTCATCCCTTCATTTGTGAGACTGTGCCTTGTGGTGCAGTCTTTGGGCCAAGAGTGCAGTTCCACTCTAGACATGGCCACATTGGTTTATGTGTGATGTTCTTGTGTTATTCATCAGTGTGGATTGCCCTTGTGCACTTGAGCTGTGTGTGCTGCCCAGTGCTCTGGTGTAGCTGGTTGTGCTCTTGTATCCCAGAGTGGTGCATCCTGTTGTTGTTGTGTTGCATGTCTGTGTGTTGGCTGTGGTGTAGCTTCACTTCCTGGGTGTGATGTTGCTTTTGTGCTGTATTGATTTGTGGTGTGTGTGTTGAGGTTGTGTCCATCATGTCTGTGAGTAGCTGTTGTGCTTGTCGTGCACACACTGCTTGTTGTACATACAGTGCTGTGGGTATGTGGGCTTGGCATTGCCTGATGTGCTTCCCCTGATGTCCTGTGGTGTTTGTTGATTTGTGCTTTCATGTGCATGTGTGGTTTGTTTGATGTGGCAGTGTAGTTCTGTGCAGGTGCAATTTTGTGTGATGTGTGTTATGTTGTGTGTGTGTGTTTAGTTCGTGAGTGATGATGTTGTGCACTAATGTTGTGTTTGTACTCATATTGCCTTTCCACAGTTTGCCTGGCAGGTTATGTCTGCTTCTGTTGGGGGGGGGGGGGGAGGGGGGTTCCTGTGGTGTTTGTGTGTAGTTTTGGTCAGGCATCTGTTCAGGCTACCCTGTGTGTGTTTTCTGTTTGTGGATACACCCAGGGTGTGTGTATGTGCTGGGAAGTATTGTCAGCCTTTAGTGTGTGTGGCACTGGTGTTGTGTGTTCCTTGTCAGCCACTCATGCAGTGGCTGTATCCCTGGTTGTCTGTTGTGTGGTGCCGGGTGTGTATTGTGCTTGCTTGTTGCTGTGCTTATTGGTGTGCATTGGGGTGCACAGGATGGCCTGTGACTTGCTGGTGGGTGTTGATGTGTGGTTGGGGGTGGTGTGTCCCTGTGGTCTCTGTGCCCTGCCCATGTCTTGTAGTGGCCCTGCCTTCTGCATTGTGCGCATGTGTTGACCGCTGCGGTGACGTGACCGGGAGCGGGACGTTGCTGCTAGTTCGCGGTCGATTTGTGTCCCGGATGCAGAGAGGGTACTTGTTGGCAGGTGGGTGATGTAGGGGTGTCCCTGTGGATGTGTTGTGACCCCCAGCAGGGTGTCTGTGGTGGACTTGGACCCTGTGTCCACCCGTTTGTTGTGTGTTGTATTTGTGTATTTGCGTACCTGCGGCGTCATCCGCAGTGGCCCAGTTGATGGTGGTGCAGTAGCAGGTACATGACCGGATGCCTATGTAGGGCTGGGTCCATAGCGTTCATGACCGGGTGGTGACGACAGGCTCTGTGCTAAGGCGCTCCGCTATCGAGTTTCCGCCGTCTCTGGTTGGGCGGTGTCTCTGCTGCGGTGCGTCTGCCTGTTTAGGCCATCCTGATTTGTGGAGCGGGGAGGACGTCATTCCGCACGGCGGTCAGTCTCCATTGGCTACCACCACCGCGGTGGCGGGCGCACTTTGATGGCGGTGCGCGTCGCTCTGCAGTGGACAGGAAATTACCTATGTTTTGCTATACTAATATGGCGGACGTGAGTTCTGCTGCTCGCGGGCAGAAAAAGGCGTTTTTTCGCCGCGCCAGAACCGCGCCCGACATCGTAATGGACCCATTTGTTTCCATTAGAGTCGGAATAATCTTAGAGTCGGGGAAACAATAGATAACCGTTTCACTCAGTCAATCGTGCATGCTTCGTTTCTACAGAGTGTTGCACAGAAATAGGGAGAAAGGCGTTTCATTAACAAGGGTTTATTGAACAGTCTTTTTTCTCATGCAAGAGATATGAACTGCTACAATCGTAAGACAGAATGCGAAGTATAAAATGTACAGCGTTAGCAGTAAGATGAAATTAAACTGTAATAGCATGTCTTGTAGCTATGACATATATTCATTAAAAAAATACATAAATAGCACAGGCTAAAATACTCATCAGGTGCTTCTAAAATAATCCTATCTCAGTGTATCTAACCTAAGTCTAGTACGAGGTAAGAAGTGGGTGCTGTTTTAGTGTGGTTTAGTTATGCCAAGAGTTGCCAAAAGTTTCTCTAGGTTCTAATTAGCTCCATACCTTAGAATGAGAGAGGTTGGTATCTCTTTCCCGAGACTCGATCTCTAACACCCCACAAGGGGAGTCAGAAACACTGGAGCTGGATTCTCGGCAAGAAGGATGACAGCATCTGGTCAGTGTGTCAGTCGGGACTTGACTTCCTTCGGGACTTGCTGTGTAGAGCCGCGTTGTGACAGTAGGTAGCCGAACGCACCGTACCTTGCCATAGCAAGTGAAGGTATATTTATACCTTGAAGGTGTGTAGGAATGCCAATATTGACGTAAAAGTCTGGCAAAAGAACATCATGAATGAACCCCTAAGGAATAGATGATCATGCATAATAAATGATTTCTTGGAGAAATTAATATCCAAGCAAGTGGAAGTCATAAAGGCTTAAGAGTCTGGTTTTCCAAGAACTCGTTGTGACGTAGATGAACGGATGTAAGTAGCCATGCCTGTATTTGGTTAGCATGGACAATGCCTAAGTAAGGGTTGGATTTCTATGCCTAAATAAGGGCAATGTGAATTGTACTTATATAAGGGCATGAATCAGGAAATTCATACGGAATCTAAATCGACACACAACCCTATGTCTGCCACCTACTTTAAAAACTATATTGGTGATTTGATAGAAGACTTCAATATGGTTATCACTGTTTCTCCTCAGAGGGGTATTTATCATTTGCTCCTTATGCTGACAATTGTATTGCATCTCTTGAAAAAGGTAAACCAGCATCCCTTCCAATGCAACAGATTATTTCAGACCTATCTCTGCCTCTCCATTTAATGAAAAGATTGAAAAGGCAGAAGCTTATGACCATAAAACGGTGCTCAGAACAGGGTGATAAATGTAAGAAAGAGGTTGCTGGAACTGATAGATAAGGGTCTGATGAGCTGAATCTTTTTGATCTATCTGCCTCATTTCACACCATGGACCACAACAGTCTACTGAATTGTCTAGACCTGGTGATAGGAATCAAGGACCTTAACATTGATTTGGTCATTTCTGTCATGGCCCAGCAAATATACTTAGGTAATTTTTCTATGCCATTCCTGGTGACTGGTGGTGTACCACAAGCATCTGTCCCCTGTCTTACTGTTATCTGTTTTCTGTGGCCCATGTCAATTAGAATTGTGGAAGGCACTGTCATCTTTCTGCTGTTTCAGTTAAAGTCATAGATTGTCTTGGGAGAGTTCAAAGGTGGATGTGAGACAACTTGCTCTTCCTAAACCGCCATAAGACTCTGCCCTTTACTTGGCCTGATTGTAAGGGTGCGGGCCGTTCCCGATGTGAACTTTGTTATAAACCTGGTTGTGATATTCATTAGAAACCGCTTCCTAGAGTCCCAAGTCATGGCAGTAGTGAGGACATTCAATCTTTACTCTCTGTCCAAGATATTGTAGTGATTTCTCTTTTAGGCCAACTTTGGTTCTCCCTGAGTCTTGCAAATTAGCTGTTTTAGCCTACCACTGCTTTGAGCAGATACTCATAAAACATTAGTTATTGTACATGATGCTTTTTTAAAATACGTTGTACATATTATTTGTTACTCAGTGACTCTTCTTGGGATTCAGTCTAAACATTTTGCACAAGATCGAACAACGTAGTGTCTTGTTTCCACGTGCCCAGTCAGCATTATAACACGGTAGTACAGCTGCAGTTTTCTAACACAGTAGTTCTTATTATATAAATCATGTCTCACCCATTTCGGGGGACACCGGAGAATTCCGACAGAGAGATCAGTCTTGGAACGGAAGCAACAGCCTTACCTAAACTGAGTTTACACCTATTTTGCGGACCACCTAACTACACACACCAGGTATGGGGCCTGTTTCTAATCATATAGATCACTAATACATCCCTGTGCTCACATAGCAAGGATAGGCCTAGACAGATATATTAGTTGCCATGGTTGGGTTGATCATTGTAAACAGTCTGCCAGTAATGCTGATTATGTTGCTCAGTTGTATTTGTTTACTTATCACAGCACCCCTGCTTCAAAATAGGCTAGGATAGTTTCAATAGATATATATTGTAAACATCCTTCATGTCTTTATTTTGTTTACTATGAACATGCATGAGTGAGAAACGAAAGGTGATGATCTGTTTCCACGGTTCCATTGGAGACTAGAGGTTCATTTTCTTGGTTTGCCAAAATCACCCGTTACTCTGGAAAGGTTAGGAGTTCAGGTGAGGCACTGTGCACTAGTTGGATTTGGGCCTACAGGTACTTACATGGTAGAGAGACTCAGTCCTGTTATCCCAAGTCACAGTTCTGCTTACCATCAGAATCCCTGCAACAATATCTGCCCTTTTGAAACTTGAACTAATACAAATACTAGTTTCTCCTAATATATTATATTGGGTACAGTACTGTGTGCTGACTAACAAACACTGATCACATCCACTTCAGTTATGTGACCATTATAGAAATGGATCTTGGTTACCCAACTATTTGGCAGATTTGATCAATGTTTAAAATTCCACAAGGTCTCTTCCTTCAGCAATGATCCAAACCTACAATATTGGTATGCCTGTGAAATGTTGGGGATGCAGTGCATGCAACGAAATTCGTTTTTATTTTATATGGTAACTTTCCTGTGAAGCTCCCTAATCCATAGATTACTACCCCTGCCCTGCCCCTCCCCCTCCCCTCGTCACCGCCCTGCAGGTACACCCACTACCGACCACAGCTGCAAGCCTGTTCTGTTTCACCTTATCCACTTACACTTATTTTCATGATCAAAGATCTGCACATTTTCAGGACGCAACTCTGAATCCCAATTTATGGCAACCAGGCCCATGTGTTAAAAAGTAGACCAGGACAACTTCATGAGTGTGAATATTTGTCCTGAATGATATGGTATCTATCTCATTGTGAGTACTGTTCCATTCTGTGCTCCCACACAGATGGCACTTGACTCAGTTTTCCTGGTTCAAGTAGGGGATGTCTATGTAATGACAACATATTGTCCATATATCTATCTATACTGCTGTTATTGTTCTGGTCAGAAACATTTAATTGTGTTACAAAATCAGAATATGTATCTCTGACATCATGTACATGTAATGAATGTGCTAACTAATTCTTTCTATTTGCACCCTAGACAACATGACAGCTGATGAGAGCTGCACTGGGAATGTTACCGTCATGTCAGTAACGTAGCAAAGGCATACAAAAAGATGCAGAAGCTGTTTGAGCATGCTAGACTGTCGGGGAACTGGAATATTGCTCAACCAACCACATCTGCAGTGCCAACACCGCCCATTGGTCAGGACAGACAAGGCCCAAGCCAGTCCAGAGCCGCCTCAAGCCAGCCAAAGTCAGCCCAAAGTGTTCCTATAACAGCTCCCCCAGCAGCCACACATCTGCCCACACATTCCAGGAGGCAACCTCATTGGGAATCAGTGATCCTCTACACCATCATTCGAGAACTTAGTAAACTGAACTGGAAACAGCTGGGAAAATTGAGATACGTAACAATGAGCCTTTCAGTCAAAGAGACGTTTGCTAGTAGACAGAGAGCTTGAATGGTTTGTGCAATTAAAAGGCACCCATCTACGTTGCCGTGTCATGTAGTTTTACCGAGAGAATCGGTATTTCGAGCAGGAACTTTCACTCGAGTCTTTCCTCAAGGCCACTTTATATAAGGGCTCTGATTAAATTCCTTGCAGTTGAGGAGCCTTCCTCAACTATATAATTAGTTCATCAGATTACTCACCAAATGATTCATATGGGTCAGTAGGAGTCTTTTTTGAGAATCGTGTTATCATAGAGAAAATCTAGTTCCCAATATTTTAGAAAGGTTTGGCCATTTTTTTGCCATATCCCCCCATGTCCAGTCCTCTGCTTTTTAACTTATCCAGCACCTGTAGTTTTCTCCAGTGAAGTCTTTTATGAACATGGTAATACCTTCAATACCACAGGAGGAAGGGCCAAGTGCCTAAGCCTAAGCACCACCTCTTACCTGGACAGACAATATGGCCATTTATTTCAAATTATCCTTTTTTGAGAATCCTATCTCTCAGTCAAATAACTTTCCTACGGCCAAAATTAGATCATGGCACAAAATCAAGAATGAGGATTTTGTGGAGACGCTAGACAAATATCCACCCTTACTAGTGCCAGGCAACAACAAGATGGCCAATAACTTTGATGACTGGATTAAATCAGCTATGGATCAGCTGCCCCAGGAAGGACAAAGAAGCTATGTAGAAGCTTCAGCCCCCTGGTACAACTTGGATCTTAAATTCATAAAATCTAAATGTAGACGATTAGAACGGGCAGAGAGGGCAGACTACAGTGAGCAAGGTATATTTACCTACAACTTAGACTAATTAGTGCCAAAATAAGTTACTTTACAAATAAAACCGAAGCTGCTGAAAACTCATTAGGAGAGCTTTTCAAGACTGTCACCGCCTTGTCCAAATTGCAACAGGTGAATGAATTGGCACCAGAGCAGACCCTCTGTGACAAAGTGGTCAATTTCTTTCAGACTAAAGTCCAAACAGTCTTTGACAAACTTGCTGGTAGGGTCCCTGCACCTACTAGGCCCCTCTAACTACCATCAGAGGTCTCTACTCCAGTTACCAGGGCTCATCTGTTGACCAGCTTCTCCCTTTTAACAGCAGAAAAATTAAATGATTTACTAATATCTACAAAATCAATTTCCCCGACTGACCTCTGCCCCCCTGCTATAAGACATCTGGCCTTGGATAAGATCAGTACTACCTAACCCCACTTCTGAACAGTGTCATCTGGTCAGGAACCTCCCCCGCCTCTTAGAAGAAAGCCTGCATCAGTCCCATTCTCCCTCTCTCGACCCTTTTGAGGGAAAAACTACTGACCTATATCCTGGCTACCTCTGGCAGCCTAAATCCTAGAAAAATCAATCAACCAAGACCTAATTGGCTATCTAGACCCCAACTACCTTCTTGATCCTACCTAACATGGTTTCAGACCCCAGCACTCCACCGAGTCAGCTCTAATTATGGACACAGACGAGGCGCTATGCCTGGTACAGAAAGCTTTCTATGGGGTGGTTCGGGGGACCTACAGAAACTTATTCAGTGGTACTTACCACGTAAGAATCTTAGATCTACTAACAAAGGTCTAGTTCAGGTCCCCAAAATCAAGAAGGCAAGATGGGGAGGCAGAAGCCTTTCCTATCAAGCTTCAAAGCTCTGGAATGAACTGCCAGACAACATTAGGTCTCATCCCACCAGACCCCGGTTTAGGAAAATGCTCTAGACCTGACTTTTCCCTTCATTGGAATGAGGCCGCCTCACCCGCCCTCTCTCACTCCCTTGCTATGCAGAGTGCCGACACATTGGTATTCATGCGCTCAAGAAGCTTTTTACTTACTTACTTAAGCCCCAACATCATGTTCTAATATCAGGCTAGATTACCCTCTTTTTCTTGTCACTACTGTTCATAGAATATCCATCTGATGTAACATTGCATCATTCTATCATCCCAGTAAGCTGAAATAAGACTCTAACTTAGGAGCTTTGTGTACCATAGGGCATTTAAGAAACCTCTTGAGGTACTTTCTACATGTTGTAAGTCTCACCTATATTCTCTGTAGTCATGATATACAGGACAGGGCATTCACTAGCTTTTTGTTCCCCCGAACCGAAGCGATCTTTATTGCCCATAGGACCCCAGGGAAAGAAAAGCAACTCAATAAAATGATCTTACTGTCACAAAGGACAGGAGTAAAAAACAGGTACCTGAATTACAGGACCTGTGTCCTGAGACAGAAAGGTGATGTTGGGGTGAGCACGAATTAGACACATGGATGCATGTTATAGCCCTCAGCTACTCTTTTCGCATGCCACTGATAAAATTGGTTATAACATGAACTCTGGGTGAGTCTTTCTAAGCATGGGTTATAAGGTATTGGATGCATTTCTGTCAAAGCCCAGCTCACCTGAGTTTCTGTTCAGTTCTGATGGAGGTTGAAGACAGTCCGACCCCACCCTGAATCGCCGATAAAGTTCTTTCAGGTAATAAAAGGTTTTGCACTTACTTGTAGCTGAAAAGGGATACTGATCAGTCTAACCTTGACCTCTTTCTCTTTTGCAGGTCGATTGCAGTGGACAGAAGAGGGGCTGAGGCAAGACGTAGCCGTGAACCAGAAGAAGGATGAGCCAGAAGCCGCGCCCGTTGAAGTCAATTAAGGTCTGGAGAGAGCAGGAGTGCCAGCGCCGAAGGATCTGTTCTCAGGTAAGTGGAAGGTAGTCGAGCACAAGCACTGAGTGAGGCTCAGGGGCTGCCTTTTATAGACAGGGCTGGGTGTGGTTCGAAGAGCTGGGTTTGGTTCGAAGAACTGGGTTTGGTTCGAAGAACTGGGTGTGGTTCTCACAAGCAGGTGGGCAGAGCTTCAGGTATTATGCTAATGAGTTGAAGTAACACATGGCCTAGGGAGGCGTGTTCTAAATAAGCCTTGGTAAAAGCAAGGTCCAATGTTTTCTAAATAAGCCTTGGTAAAAGCAAGGTCCAATGTGCAAACAAGACAGCAATGTCCAAACTTGTGAATACATTGAGCAACATGCACAGAAGTCTTAGGGAGGGGCTGAGATAACAAGAAAGGCTTTCAGTAGTATGTTTAAAGAGAGCTATTACAGAGACCACTAGTGCAATGAGAGGGGACATGCTCTTTGCTGTGCACAAACCCTAACAATTTCCTAAAAGCCACATTCACAGGTAATACTTCATTTTGTTTCCTATCCTATATTACTTTATGCACCTAGATGAAGGTTTCCATTTTTGTTGTTTAGGTTCCAACAATAGGGATTTTAACGTTGTCCTTAGTAATAGAATACTTATTACATTGTGGCTTCTCTGGATGTTTTTTGTATGCTGCTTTGCGGATCATTCCCTTTGACCCACAAAATCTACGTGTTATAATGTGTGGTCCTTAAGAAGGTGGATTGGCATGTTAATTCACCCAGCGAAACGTGCCTTGACTGGTTCAGTGAGAACTCCTGGCCCACAACACAACAATGGCAGAATTTGTGAGACCGTTTCCCGTTGTAACTCGCAGTGTATGTGAGGATCAGCTGGGATAGGTATAAATGGCATATGTGACAGGATGAGTGCCTCTGTGTGAATGAATGATGTAGTGGCATTGTGACTTGGTGGAGGAAAAAGGCACACATGCCAAATGAAAGTAAATGTGTAAAGGTTGCTGTAGAAAAAGTATAAAAAATTGTGTATCTCTCTATTTAAGAATGTGTTTTGATATTGAAAAAAAGAAATAAGGTGTAAATAACAATACCATATATTGTGGATCTGCTAATGATTATGTAGAGAAGTATGCACCAATTTGTGTAAATATTGGTTACAAAATAACAAAAACTAAAGAAATATGTTAAGGTAGCAAGAATAATTTCTTGCAAATTAAATTGTTTCCGGTCAGCCCACAGAGCACTTTGAGCTATTATTGATGAGATAGAGGTCGAGTGCGATTTTGTGTTTTTGTTTGGTCCACGGAGTCCAGGCTTGGGTTTTGGCTGGCAGATGGGCCATGTTCTGTGGTAGGCGGATCCTATGAAGACCCAGCAACGCTGTCACCCCTTGTCGTTCGTGGGAGATATCTTGTTCCAAATTGTCCTTACATGAATCCAGAAATCTCCGATAAAGTTCTTTCAGGTAAAAAAAGGTTTTGCACTTACTTGTAGCTGAAAAGGGATACTGATCAGTCTAACCTTGACCTCTTTCTCTTTTGCAGGTCGATTGCAGTGGACAGAAGAGGGGCTGAGGCAAGAAGTAGTAGGAAACCAGAAGAAGGAAGAGCCAGAAGCTGCACCCGTTGAAGTCAATGAAGGTCTGGAGAGAGCAGGAGTGCCAGCGCCGAGGGATCTGTTCTCAGGTAAGTGGGAGGTAGACGAGCACAAGCACTGGGTGAGGCTCAGGGGCGGCCTTTTATAGACAGGGCTGGGTGTGGTTCGAAGAGCTGGGTGTGGTTCAAAGAACTGGGTGTGGTTCTCACAAGCAGGTGTGCAGAGCTTCAGTTATTATGGTAATGAGTTGAAGTAACACATGGCCTAGGGAGGAGTGTTCTAAATAAGCCTTGGTAAAAGCAAGGTCCAATGTTTTTTAAATAAGCCTTGGTAAAAGCAAGGTCCAATGTGCAAACAAGACAGCAATGCCCAAAACTTGTGAATACATTGAGCAACATACACAGAAGTCTTAGGGAGGGGCTGAGATAACAAGAAAGGCTTTCAGTAGTATGTTTAAAGAGAGCTATTACAGAGACCACTAGTGCAATGAGAGGGGACATGCTCTTTGCTGAGCACAAACCTAACAGTCGCCCCCCTCAAAGGCCCTCCTACTGGACGGGGTTTCCCTGGATTTTTTAGATAAAACTGTCTAATCAACCATGGGGCATGTACATAGGACGCTGTTTCCCATGAATTCTCAGTTTCATCATATCCTTTCCATTCTACTAAATAAAACAGACGTCCATGAATCCTTTTTGCGTCTTTTATGCTTTTCACTTCATATTCTAGATTTCCCTTAATTGTTATGGGTGGAGGTGGTGGTTCGGGTCAGGTATTTGGGATGTACGGCTTAAGCAAGGACACATGGAATGTAGCATGACCTGGGTATTCTTTTGGTAAGTCCAATTGTACTGTTACAGGGTTTACTATGCAAGTTATACTAAAGGGTCCAATGAAACGTGGTTGCAGCTTTCGGGATCCCTCTATATTTAGATTCTTTGTGGAGAGCCATACTTTGTCACCGATTTTATACATTGGGGCCTCAGATCTGTGTTTGTCTGCTTGTCTTTTCATGCTTTCTTTGTACTTTAATAAATGTTTCCTGGCCTTGTCTTGTATGTCACCTAATCATGTTAGTTTATCTGTTACTGTAGGCAACAGGGAATCTTCTAAAAAAATGGGTATAGCTCTCAGATGATGAAATGAAATGAAATGAAACGTACACTTGTAAAGCGCGATTGCTGCCCTGGGGCGTCCAAGCGCTGACGGATCGTTGTGGTCACCTAGCAAAGTATGAAGCTGGGCGAGGAGTTAATGGTGAGCATTAAAAAGAAAAGTCTTCAATTGCTTCCGAAAAGAGGACAAGTTGGGGTTAGACCTGAGGAGAAGGGGAAGCATGTTCCACAGCTTGGCGGTATTGTAAGAGAACATCCTGCCGCCAGCTCTTGCTCTTTTTATTCTAGGGACTGTGGCCAGGAAAGCCTGGCTAGAGCGAAGATTTTTGCTGGGGTGGTACTGTGTTATCAGTTCGCGGCTAATTGCCGGTCCTGTGTGCCAAAAGGCCCGATAGGATATGCACATCGCCTTAAAGGCAATTCTATGCCATACGGGCAGCCAGTGCAGGCTGCTCAGCCCAGGTTTAGCTGACAGTCTACGGGGCACCTGGAGCAGTGTGCGAGCCGCGCAGCTTTGGACTATCTGCAACTTACGTAGTGTGTAGTCAGGGGCACCGAGATACAGGACATTGCTAAAGTCCAGTCGGGACTGGATCAAGCCCTGGACGGCCACTTGCTTGGCTTCCATATACCCCTGCATGAAATAGAATGGTGAGCAAAGTAGAGCTGCATGCTCAGGATTATTATAAACAAACTCCGCTACAGGGAGAGCTTCCAACCATTCACTAGAATAATCAGCCAATAAACAACGTAGCGTTTGAAGTAAGGTTTGGTTCAGTCATTCAGTTTGTCCATCCGTTTCTGGATGGAAAGCAGTGGATAATGCTACATCTATTTTCAGTTTTTCGCATAATTTTTTCCAAAATCTAGAGTTGAACTGGCTACCTCAGTCTGACACCACTTTACTTGGCAAACTGTGTAAATGCACAATTTCTCTTATAAAAATATCGGCAAATTCTGCCGCAGTTGGCAATTTCCGTAATGGTACAAAATGTGCAATTTTAGACAAAAAATCCACTATCACTAATACTGTTGTGAAGGATTTTACTGATGGTAAACCTACAATACAGTCTACACTCACAGTGTGCCAAGGTTGTTTGGGTGATGGCATTAGTATTAAGACACCGTCAGGGGCCTTATGAAAAGATTTATGTCTTGCACAAACTGGACAGGTAGTGACAAATTGCTTAATGTCCTTACTCATATTATCCCACCAAAAGTGTTTTGCACATTTTCCAGGGTTTTTACCCAGCCAGGATGACCTGCCAACGGTGAGGCGTGATGCCAAATTATCACCTGTGTTTGTAATTCTGTGGTGGGCACTAACAGCATGTTGTCGTGATACAATAAACCTTGTTGTATTGAGTTATGGGAATCCTTTAACCAATCTTGAGGTGCCATTTGCATGTGTGCATTATATAGATCTGTAATGAAATCCTTCTGTTGTACTGGTGCCAAAAGTTTTTGGGGAGGATTAATGGGTTCTCCAATTCTGTCTTGTTTCATGTCTGAGGTATGTCCGTATCTAGATAACACATCAGATTGAATTTGTTGTGCACCTGGTCTATAGGTTATAAGGAAGTCAAATGTACTAAAAAGAAATTACCAGCGCATCTGACATGGAGTTAATGCTTTTAGTGATCCAGAGAACTGTAGGTTCTTATGGTCAGAAAAGATGGTAACAGGGTACTTGGCTCCCATTAAATGGTGCCTCCATTCAGAAAAGGCTACTTTGACAGCTAATAGTTCTCTTTTAGCCACAGTGTAATTTTGTTCAGCTGGTAATAACTTTTTGGAATAGAAGGCTATAGGATGTAATTGGCCATCTATTGCACCTCGTTGAGAGAGCACTCCTCCTAAAGCTACTTGTGAAGCATCCGCTTCGACAAAAAATGGCAAGTCAGGATCAGGTTGTTTCAGAATTGGGGCTGAAGTGAAATTTTGTTTCAGGAGTTGAAAGGCATGAGCCGCCTCATCAGACCAAAGAAATCTTTGGCCTTTCCGCAACAAGGTGGTTATTCGGGCCACAATGTCTTCAAAATGAGAAATAAACCTCCTATAAAAATTGGCGAAACCCAGAAATTTCTGAACATCCTTCACAGATGATGGTTCTGGCCAATCAGTAATAGCACTAATTTTCTTTTCATCCATAATTATTCCTTGAGGTGACAGGCAGTATCCTAAAAAGTCCACTTTGCTGACATTAAAAGTAAATTTTTCTAATTTAGCAAAGAGATGATTTTCTTTTAACTTTGATAATACTGCACAAACATGTTGGGTATGTTCTTCCGGATTCTTAGAGTAAATGAGGGTGTCGTCTATGTATACTATGACACAAACATCCAGGAATTCGTGTAGGACCTCATTTATAAAGAATTGAAAGGCCGCGGGGCATTACACAACCCAAAGGGCATTACTGTGTACTCAAATAGACCAAACTTTGTTTTGAAAGCTGTCTTCCACTCATCCCTCTCTTTTATTCGGACCAGGTGGTAAGCTCCCCGCAGATCTAGTTTAGTGTATACAGTAGAATGTTTTAATTGATCCAACAACACAGGTATTAGAGGAAGGGGATATTTATTTTTTATTGTAGCCTTATTTAGTCCTCTCTAGTCGATACACGTGCGCAGAGATTTATGCGGCTTCGGGATTAAAAAAAAGTGGAGATGACACTGGAGATGTGGAATGTCGGATGAACCCAGACTGTAGTAGGTCTTCTATGTAGGTTCTTAAATATTTGGCCTCTTCGTCAGTCAAAGCATATACTCTGTTATTAGGTAAAGGGGCCCCTGGGATGAGATCTATACGGCAGTCATATGACCAATGTGGGGGTAACACACTAGCCTTCACTGGATCAAAAACGTCTTTAAAGTCAGAATATTCAGGAGGGAGACTTGGTTTGTCTTGTGTAACACTAGCACAGTGTATTACTGAGCTCTGTTCTGTACCTGTTTCTTGATAGCAATTGGTTCTACAGAATAAGGAATCCAAACTAACTGTTCTGTTCACCCAATCAATTTTTGGGTTAGGAGTTGTTAACCAGGGTACCCCGAGAATCAAGCCAAAATTAGGGGTATCTATCAGATCAAAGCTAATAATCTCTTTGTGCCCGTTTTGACAGACCATGACAAGGGGACTTGTTTGTTTTGTGATCAATCCAGAGGTCAATTCTGACCCATCCACTGCACATACTGCTTCTTTTGCAAGGCTTTAAGCAAATAGGAAGACCTAATGTGTTAGCTAACTTATTATCCACAAAATTTCCTGTTGCTCCTGAGTCCAGTAGGACAGGGAGAGAATGTCTAACTTGGGTAGTAACAATTAAAAAGATCTGAATTATGAAATGTCTAGGTATGTGCGGTACCATGAAGGCTGCAGAATTAGAGGTTTGATTAATATATTTTCTCGAACAAGTAACCTCCCCCCTTGTCGAGCTTAATCGTTTTCCAACTCAGTTGAGGAGATAGGGGAAACAGTACCCTTTCGTGAAGTTTTAGATTTTACTGGACATTCTCTGGCAAAATGTCCTGCCTTGCCACAATATAAACATAATTGAAGTTTTCTCCTTCTTTCTTTTTCCTCTGACGTGAGTGGACCTCTGAGTGTTCCTATTTGCATAGGCTCAGGTTCAGGGACTTTATTATCTGTGTCTTTCTTCTCATGTCTAATAAAAGTTAACCGTGATTCCAGTTTGGATTTATCTCCCTTTCTTTCTCCTAGTCTGTGTTCCAATTTCACGACTAAATCTACTGAGTCAGAATAGTCTTCTGGCAAATCAACGATGTGAGCCAGCGCGTCTTTTAACTCGTCTCTCAAACCTTTATAAAAAAGGGAGACATGCTTTTCTTCTGTCTCGGTGAGTAAATGATTAAAACTAGTGAGATAGGTCAATAAATCCTTGTTACCTTGTTTAAGATTTAAAAGCTCTTTATCGCTTGCCTGCATAAAAGTGTGTTTTGCAAAAAGGCTGGTCATAGCACGTTTAAATTGATTCCAATTATGGAGGATGGGATGATCTCTATCCACGAAAGGAATTGACCAATTGGCTGCTGTACCGCCCAAATAAGAAAAGACGAATGCCACTTCGTAGCATCAGTAAAGAACTGTTGTGGTTTACAAACGAAGTGTAATTGACATTGATTGATAAAAACATGGAATTTGTTACTATCTCCATGAAAACGTTCAGGTGCTGCTAAAGGCACAGCATTAGGAACATTAACAGTAACCTCAACTGGGGGGGGGGGGAGTTGCATGTTTTGCTCGCGCCCCTGACTCTGAGGAGGTTTTAAACAAAGGCGTAAAAGCTGTGTTCCACTGAGATTCCCTAGGTTTATACCTGCTTAAATCCTTTTTTAAAAAGGTGTTTTCCAACTTTAATTTCTCTATTTCCTCTTGAATATGTTGCAAGATGCCAGACACTGATTCGTTATGGGCCAAGTCCTCGTTTAGGGCCTGCGCAATATCCATGGCGACAATGCCCTCTGTTTCTTCCCCGGCATTCATCGTCCAACAGAACTGAATATTTTAAAGGCTTGTGCTTCTGTCAAAGCCCAGCTCACCTGAGTTTCTGTTCAGTTCTGATGAAGGTTGAAGACAGTCCGACCCCTCCCTGAAACTGCTTGTTTCAGCACACTAGTTTTAAAACAGTGCACTAAGAACCAGAAGTTCAAGGGAAGGGGGGAAGTGGATAAAATAAAAAAAGAGAGACAACACCGTTCTTGCGTTTCCACTGTAGAAGAGCTGCTAAAATCTGCGGCCCTCTCTGACTTCTGAAGAAACTGGTGCCTAATGAAACATAAACAAAGAACAGATAAGTGCAACCTATCCCTAAATGTGTTCCTGACTAAACCTTAATCTTATTAGAAATTCTCTTCTAAAAGTACCTCTTGGATCCTGGTTCAAGCTTCCAGGTTTGGAATGTGTTACTGTTCTGGGATGTGCTTTCTATTACTGCAAAACTTCTGTAAAATCAAACTAATATCGTTATCAGAATTACCAACGTCTAACATTCACCTTAATATAACTAAAGCCTAACAGCCTGATTCATGTAGCTAAATTGCACTCGCAAAGGGCCAGATTCTCAGAATCTGGCCCTTTGCAAGCGCAATTTTTGCATTTGGTATTCATGATACCAAATGCAAAAATCGCTATTTAAGAATTCGCATATTTGCGTGGAATGGCATTTAAGGAATCTCTAATAGAGATTCCTTAAATGCTATTCATGACACACAACAAAATAGCGATTTTGGACTTTTGGGGCCGCTATTTACCGACAGGTCAGACCTGTCGGTAAATAGCAAAAACTCCGAAAAATGCTTTTAAAAGCATTTTTCAAAGTTGCATGTAGCACACACACATGTCCTTTGGACATGTGTGTGCGCAACACCTGTCCAAAAGTGCATTTTAGGGGTGCTACAGGGCGTCCTTTGGACACCCCTGTCACCCTTAAAATCGCTATCTCAGTTGCGAGTAGCAAATTGCTACTCGCAAATCCCCATTCATTCCAATGGGCCTCTTGGCCCATAGGAATGAATGGGGAGTATTTGCGAGTAGCAAATTGCTACTCGCAAATAAAGAACATGTAGGAATCGCTATTTAAGTAGCAATTCCTACATGAATGCCGTTTTGCGTGTCCTCAATAGCGAATCGCTATGATTCGCTATTAGGGACACGCAAAACGGCCCGTACATGAATCAGGCTTAATATTCTTAATAGCAAACTCACTTTTCACACATTTCCAGACTTTTTATAAAACAAATACTGTACTTTTACATCAAAATACAGCAGGTAATTTGTGCAAGTCCTTGATTTACTGTTTGCCTTGCTGTCAATGGTTTCCTCTGTTTGATTCTTAAAAAAGTTCCATGTAAAACAATGTTCATTTCACAAAGTTCCACAAAGTATTCTTGTAACAAAGGGTTTGAACCGCAAAGTTCGTGGGAGATATCTTGTTCCAAATTGTCTTTACATGAATCCAGAAATCGCCGATAAAGTTCTTTCAGGTAATAAAAGGTTTTGCACTTACTTGTAGCTGAAAAGGGATACTGATCAGTTTAACCTTGACCTCTGTCTCTTTTGCAGGTCGATTGCAGTGGACAGAAGAGGGGCTGAGGCAAGACGTAGCCGGAAACCAGAAGAAGGAAGAGCCAGTAGCCGCGCCCGTTGAAGTCAATGAAGGTCTGGAGAGAGCAGGAGTGCCAGCGCCGAAGGATCTGTTCTCAGGTAAGTGGAAGGTAGACGAGCACAAGCACTGGGTGAGGCTCAGGGGCTGCCTTTTATAGACAGTGCTGGGTGTGGTTCGAAGAGCTGGATGTGGTTCGAAGAACTGGGAATGGTTCTCACAAGCAGGTGAGCAGAGCTTCAGTTATTATGCTAATGAGTTGAAGTAACACATGGCCTAGGAAGCCGTGTTCTAAATAAGCCTTGGTAAAAGCAAGGTCCAATGTTTTCTAAATAAGCCTTGGTAAAAGCAAGGTCCAATGTGCAAACAAGACAGCAATGTCCAAACTTGTGAATACATTGAGCAACATACACAGAAGTCTTAGGGAGGGGCTGAGATAACAAGAAAGGCTTTCAGTAGTATGTTTAAAGAGAGCTATTACAGAGAATATTGGTGCAATGAGAGGGGACATGCTCTTTGCTGTGCACAAACCCTATCAATTTCCTATTAGCCACATTCACAGGTAATACTTCGTTTTGTTTCCTATCCTATATTACTTTATGCACCTAGATGGAGGTTTTCATTTTTGTTGTTTAGGTTCCAACAATAGGGATTTTAACTTTGTCCGTAGTAATGGAATACTTATTACATTGTGGCTTCTCCGGATGTTTTTTGTATGCTGCTTTGCGGATCATTCCCTTTGACCCACGGAATCTATGTGTTATAATGTGTGGTCCTTAAGAAGGTGGATTGACATGTTAATTCACCCAGCGAAACGTGCCAGAACTCCTGGCCCACAACACAACACAACACAACACAACAATGGCAGAATTTGTGAGACCGTTTCCCGTTGTAACTCGCAGTGTATGTGAGGATCAGCTGGGATGGGTATAAATGGCATATGTGACAGGATGAGTGCCTCTGTGTGAATGAATGATGTAGTGGCATTGTGACATGGTGGAGGAAAAAGGCACACATGCCAAATGAAAGTAAATGTGTAAAGGTTGCTGTAGAAAAAGTATAAAAAATTGTGTATCTATCTATTTAAGAATGTGTTTTGATACTGAAGAAAAGAAATAAGGTGTAAATAACTGTTAGAACTGGCTATTTCTGGTAGGCTAAGGTTGACGCCAAAGCCAGGCAGAAACCACCATTCTAGTCAGGGCAAGGGAGTCACATGCCAAGATAACCCCTGCTCACCCCCTTGGTAGCTTGGCACAAGCAGTAAGGCTAAACTCGGGGGCACTGTGTAAAGCATTTGCGCCAGCACACAACAGCAACAACATACTAGGCACACCGCAAAAGGGACTCCACACAGGGTTATATTAAAATAACTTTTGTATTGTAAACACACATCAGATAAAACATCACACATGTACATTGTGCCAACGGGCACGGGCAACATTCATAAGGGATTATTTACAAGACAGGGCCACATGGGCCACTGTCAGAATCAACACTTTTAGAAATAGAAATACTTGTCAGAAATTAGAATAAAAGGATATAAAATCACTGTAGCACAAAGTAACAGTTATAAATCACAACCAGTATCTACTGGTAACAGGTAAGTACCACCTTCGCAACCCTAACCACCTTAGGAGAATGTCATGCAGGGGACCAGGACCTCACTAGGACCACCTGTACTGGAAAGAACAACCACCTAAGAATAAAATACTATTAGGGGTATAAACAAGAACACATTACCCATGATGCATGAAACACATTCAGAGGAGTAGTAAAGGAAAACCACCTAAGTATCACACAGCATTTAGGGGTCTAGGAAAGAACACCTTACCCATGATGCATAAATATACATTCAGAGGAGTAGTAAAGGGAAACACATGATGCATAAACCTACACATTCAGCGGTGTTAAGAACAAAGCACATGATGCAATAAAATACATTCAGAGGTGCAGCGCAAGAAGACATGTGATGCCTAAAACATTCAGAGGTGCAACGCAGGGAAAAGGAAGACACATGATGCCTAAAACATTCAGAGGTGCCAGAACAATACAATAGCGCAAAAATCACATGATGCCTAAAAACATTCAGAGGTGCAGGAATAACACATGATGCAAGAAAACACATTCAGAGGTGCAATAACCATACAATTGGGCATAAGCCACCACCTGTCCCAGTCCCTAGGCCAACTGGCCTTGTTGGGGCTAAAACCCCCTGTGTCCAAATGTCAGGGCGCGCTGCAATGCAGCGCCAGTCCAAGCACAAGCCTAAACGTAGCAGATGCCCACTACTTGCTGGGCACCTGAGGACATCCCAAAACCTAAACGGTGCAGCTGCCCACTAATTGCTGGGCAGCTGGGAATCAACAAAACTGCGCTAGGGCCCTCACTGACCCTGGGGCGCAAACTGCGCCACTGCTGGAGCCACACAGGCTCTGAACTGCGCACTTGGAGCCACGCAGGCTCTTAAACAAATATGGCCACCTGGAGCCCTCGAGACTCTGAACTGATCCCTCGCAGGCAGGAGGGGGCGGGCACCGGCAATGTGCCCCGACGCCCCCTCTATCTAATATGGCCCTCGAGCCTCGCTGGGCTCATAAATCATGTATGCCCCTAGAGCCTCCGTGGCTCTAGACACAAAAAATTGCCCTCGGAGCCTCGCTGGGCTCGTAAATCAGATATGCCCCCTCTGAGCCTCGTGGGCTCGGTCTCACTGAAAATGCGGGCCGGAGCCTCTCTGGGCTCTACACACGTTGGGGCGACCCACTGCCAACCGGGGCCGCCCTTGAAGCACTTGTGGCTTCCCACTATCCATGAGCGCGAGCTCGCGCTACTGGGGGGTGCGGACACCGACAATGTGTCCCGGCGCCCCTCCCTTGCCTCTACCCCACTCACCGGTTTACTGGCGAGCGGCGGCTCTCCTCACTCGGGGCTCCCTCAGCACACGGGAGCCTCGCGCCGGACTTCTCTCTCTCTCCGGGGCTCCATTAGCACACGGGAGCCCCAGCAGCAGGCCACGCTTCTTCTCCTCTTCCTGGGGCTCCCTTCTCCTCACGGGAGCCCCGTGAGCACCAGCAGCCTTCCCAATCGTCTTCTCTCATCGGGGTCAGCGCTCAGCCAATCAATGCGCGGCTCTCGAGCCAAGCTTCTGGTGACGCCACACGCCTGCCCGGTTCTGGGCCAATAGGAGCGGGGCCCCTTCGTGCAGTCTCCTGCGATCCACCAATAGCAGCGCGGCCTTTCCAGGCGAGCCCCCAGAGAGAGACAATCACAGCATGGCCGCTCCAACGATGAGCGCGGCCCGGGCCGATGGCGGTGATTCAAAGGAGGCAATAACGAGGAGTGGGCACCCTCTTAATCCAAAATAAAAGTAGAAACGGGGTGAGCACCCGTTAGGCAATAAAATAAATGGGGTGGCACCCATAAATAAAAATATAGCGATATCGGGCATAAAGCAGGGTGGCACCTGCAATTCCTCACACAAAATGCGGGACGGAGAAACGCTCCTATCAAGCAAAAAGCACTCCCAAGCGCTAAGAAAGACAAATCAAGCGCTCCCGAGCGCTATAGCAAAGAAAAAGCACTCCCAGGAGCTTAGGGGAGCAGAAAGTCCAGCAACAAAGTCCTTTCAGGGGTCCAGGAGCTGGGTAGGGCAAAGCAAAGTCCCCCTATCAGCCCAGGCAAGGCAGAGGGGTCCCCCAGAAGTCCAGGACATCAGCAGTCTATCAGGTGTCCAGGGGCTGGGCAGGGCCCAGGGATTCCCCTGTGCCCAAGCAGCAGCACGCCCCTGGCAAGATTCAAGTCCAAAAACAAGAGCATTTTGGAAGGGGACACAGCCCCTTCTTATACAGGGAAAAGTCTTTGAAGTCTTTGTGCAGGCAGTGTGAGAACCAGCTAGAACTGGTTATAGAGAAGTCCCTTCAGTATCAGGGACAGAGGTGACAGTCGCCCAGTGGGGGGGTAGAGCCAGCATTGTGGTCAGGCAGGCACAGTCCTTCACTATCAGGTGCCATCTCCTCCCACTTCCCTGGCAGCAGATGCTGCCTTTCATCCACGGGCTGACTCAGACAACCTCCTGGGGCTCTGCAGCCCCTGCCACCCTCAAACCAGACAGTCAATCCACAGCAGGCCCAGGCACTCTGGGCCAGGCTCACCAGCCAATCACACGCAGACACAAATTACACAAATAGGCCAACTTCTAAAAGTGGCACTTCTAGACTAGCCACACTCATGCCGTATATGCCATTACGCAGCATTCAATCTCACGAGTTCGCACATATCAAACTCGCCCCTGCATTCCCCACACATCAGGAACTACCATGGGCATACATATTCCCCATTCATTCCTATGGGAGGGCAGGTCACTCACCACGCATACACAGAGAGCTCAAGCACTTTACACTGTACCACAGTGAAAAAGTGCGCAGAGGCCTAAAATCACCAACACCAGGTCAGCACTGCCTGAGCTTGCTCTTGATCTTTTGATAATGGTGTATATCTGTATGAACAATAAGGAAGATTCTGACTGAATGGAATCTGATAACCATTCTTCACAAATTCCAGGATCCACTGGTCTGTAACGCACAATGTCCATTGATGAAAAAATGCTTTAACCTTGCCCCAACTTCCAGATAGTAATTCTGGGATTGTTCGCAGACATTGGACAAAAGAGGTCAGGCTTTGTTTGCAAACATGGCCCCATGACCATGTGCCCCAGCCAGAAAGGGACGTTTCTCCTGAGGGTGCTGAGTTGTGTGTTTGGAAATGAAGAACTTCTAACTAGAGGACAATTTAAATGACCAGAATTCTTTGATCCTCTGCAACCTTTTGCACCATATCATCAAGTTTTGCCATGAAAACTTTAAGGCAAGTGAAAGGCAGCTTATGAATCATAACCCTTTGACTGGATTCTAGTTTTCAGGTTTTCATAAAAAAAAACCTGCCCATGTGATCGTGGCACCTGTGAAGCTGAAATTGCCCACCAACTGTCAAAAGAAATATCTGAAAGAACCTCAGACCGCAACTCCGTATTAACCAGGAGAGGTGTTGGGTCTCCATTTTGTTGCATGCAGTCAAATAACCATTGAAAATGTTTGAATAACACCTGAGACACATAAGCTGCAAATGTATATGCTCAGAATACAAAATTAGCAGCTGAATAAGAGCACTTGAGAATGTTCTCCAGTTTTTTATCTATGGATCTGACAGCATAGCGTCTTCTGATGCAAGGTTGTAAGTAGATGCCAATGATGCCAGGATAGAGCTAACCTTAAGTGTCTGTGGGAAAGCTTTAACAAAAAACGCAATCATATAACATTTATTCAGAAAATGAGGAATCGAGGTTTAATTGATATCCTTCCATTCTTTGATGACCTCTGGAAGTGCCAGGCCATCAACATCAGTATTGAAATATTAGAAAAAAATCCTTCACTGTTAGGAGTCTTCTCCTGAAAGCCTGTGGATTCGCGTAATTGAACTAACATCTCTCGCAACTATGCGCCTTGGATATGTTCCCCCTTTTGATCCTCATCTGTGTAAACATCCCTGCCCTTGAGGCATTTTGCTCTGGAATTTATTCAAAGCAATATCAACAGCATCTTGTTTAAGGGACTGCAAGTCCTAGAAATGTGGAGGACCTCTTCCTCCCAAGCCTCCTGTAAATTATGCTGCTTTGAGATTGCTTCAGCGGGCTCTATAGTAGTGGATTAAGGAACTGACGCGCTATTGCAGCGCCTTTCCTGTTAAATAGTAGTCAGGCAACTGGGTCTCATGGGATGTTATACTCAACATGGAATACAAATTAGGTGGTGTTTTTCTGAAATCAATGTATGCTCGAGCAATTTTCCAGAATGAGTTACCAGCGGCGCGGCTCCCAGTGACCTGCTCCTGTATGCTTAGCACACCCCACCTCAGTCCAGCATATGATTGGGGGGTGCTAAAGACGCGGTGGACCAAGAACTTCACTGCACCCAGTTACAGCAAAACCGTAAGCAATACATAAATGTAAAGACACCAATGTTTAAAATAAAAAACAATAGTGATGCGTGGCTTACTTACTTCATTCTGTCAAGGACAGAGAAAAATACAGGAAGTCAGAGTGGAGGAGGGACGTCTTATGGGGAAGTCATAGACATAGAAAAGTTCTATGTCAACAGGAACATATGGTCCCTAGGCGTAGTTAAAACACTCTGTTTGAGGCAGCAATGCCTCAATCTGTAAGAACTGTGACAAAGAGAAAGGAGATGAGGGGGTGATGGTTATTGGATGTCATTATTTAATGAGTTACATAACATTTGAGGCTCCACAGAGAGGAGGGGCTAAAACTCTCTATCTGAGGTGGCCATGCCTCAATCTGTAAGAAGTGTGCCAAGGAGGGCAGAGATAAGGAGGGTAGTGGTTTATTGAATATCATTATTTAATGAATTAGGTAACGTTTGAGGCTCCACAGTGTTAACAGAGGTCTATCCTGTCTGATGACCAACACAAGGTCAGGGAGTCACAACTTGGAGCTTAATTTCGGTGTTTGTAGCTGAGTCACCGAGCAACAGTCCCCTCTCTCCCCCTCCATAGTCTGTCACTAGTTCCTTGAACTTCTGGGAGGCATGGAAATAAAGGGGGTGTGAAACAGTTACATCCCGCTGCATTCTCTCATAGAACAAATTGTCATGATGAGTGTGTTATGACACATAAGCATGCATATGTTGTGATGCATGCACATGTATGCATCATGAAGAAAGCGTACCGAAGCATCATGATATGGCAACATTTTTGTTTGTTTTTTAGTTATCATTCCAGCATGGATGGGTACATTAAAAAAATTAAGAATGAAATGTGCGCTAAACAGCACTGAAATAAAGGATCGGCCAGGCAAAAAGTTGCAACTGCTCAAATTCTTTTTTTTTTTTAGGCGTGATAGGGAAGGATGGGAAATGTATGATAGAGCAGGTGAGGGAAGTGAATTCTGCAGTGTAGCAAGAGAAAGGGGGCACAACGGTCAACTATTCCTTTTTCGGCAAAAGAAGTCAAGTACATCAGAAGGCACTGGGAAGCAACGTACAAGCTATATGTGGAGGCCTCAAAAATCTGAGGGTGGAATAAGCACATGGGGAGAGAGGGGAAGAAAACACATGCACTCCCATGTTGTTATAAAAGTGAAAGAAAAAAGGTTGTTTCCAGAATGCAAGCAAGGTTAACAGTAGAAGGATGCAAGTAAATCAATCGGAACAAAGAGAACCCGAAATGCTCCTGTGAGGGACAAACACAAGAATAGGGAGGAAAGCCATTGAATCAGGACAAGGCAAGACAGAAATATTGGAAACAATCAAGTCTGGTAACAGATAGCTAAAGTTGTTTGTAGCAGAGATCCAAAATTAGATTTTTGTCCACTCTAGTGGCTTGTGGGTGCTCTACAAAACAGGACAGACTAGTAAATGTATGGTCATTAAAGTAGTTTCCCTTACCGAAAAGCCATTAGGTTTTTAAAAGAGCCCTTACCCATCATCCTAGTTGGTGGCATGCTTCATCATTGGATCCCACCTAGGAGGCCTAGTGCCTCCTAGGTATTCTTCAACGCCTAATTACAGCAGAGCAGGTTTTTCTGAAGTGAGGGGGTGAATAAAGTGAGTGTGAGTCTCAAAAACTACCTCAAGGATACTAAGATAGATGGTGTAAACCAGATTATTTAGCATGCAGTTCCTGGGGTAGGGTTAATAAAGTTGTGAAATGATCTCAAACGTCCCGAAAAGGTGAGATGGTCTACATGTGTCAGCCAACTTGTTCCAATTTAATTGCCTTTCTTCAGGACCAGTGTAGCTCAGGTTAATTTGTAGCCAGAACTTGTGTGGTCTACGCACATGCGCTAAGGTGTGCATAGGTGTAAGGGTGGTTGCATAACTTACAATTTCCACAGTCAATGTAAAAGAATTTTAAAGAGGAAAGGAGACACATAACAATGAAAAGCCTCAATGGGCACTTGGTTGCGGTGAAAAAGGTCAATGCATGCAACCCCATGTCCAGTGCCATTCATCTACATGCAGTCGTGTGTGTTGGGATCACATTGCCTGGCGTGCAGAACATACAGTTCAATATAGAGGTCGTCTACTATGGATTTTATAACGTCCTTATTGGTCTTATGTTTCCCTAAAATTTAGGGTAAGCATGGGCACATTGGTCATATGTTCATATGGAAGTTGTTACCCGATAAGTGGGTATGGGTTTTTTTCTGTACAGACAAGATTGTGCAGTCATTTGAGTCTATCAGGCAGAAAACCAAAGGTCGATGTATGATCAAAATCCCAAAGGGTCCCAGGAAACATCCATCAACCATATATGTGAGTCATTTTGGGTTACACCTATTTAAGTCATGGTCATTTTTCCTAACATGGATCCCTGCGGGAGGGGGTGCCTGTTGCCACACTTGCGCCAATGTAAGCCGCCTGCCAAGTTACCTGTGGTTCGTCTGATGTACTTTACTAAATACTTGTTTTGCTGCTAGACTACTGTGTACTGTATATTGAAATAGGCGTGTGTGTTAGTAAACTACTTTGCACTGTTATGATGCTGCCGGTTACACAGTACAGTTAGTGATAAATTATCATTATTACGCCCATGATCCAGTACTGTATTGTAAATTTTATATTTTGGTATTTTACAATAAGTTCTATTATTGAATGTTTTAGGATAGTATTAGATTAGAAACTCGTATAAATTAGTAAGAATTCATATATTACAACTCGATTATTTAAGGTTTACCCCTTTTCGACTTTGTAAATTTTAAGATCCACTGCTACTGCTATGTACATTCGTGCTTTTAAAATAAAAATGATTAATTGAAATTATATTGAAATTTTATGGAATTAATTGTGTTTTAAAAATGTATTTTTATGTGGAATTCTGCGGAATTTTAAATCATAATAAATAAAAATTGAAAAAAATTGTCTCTTCCAGGATCTCTGCTGATCAAATCTTAGGGAGATAAACAAACCCCACCGTTGCTTTCTCTCTCTCTCTTGATAGATATACTCTACAAAATATATCCAAAAGAACAAATGAATTAAAGTAATTAAAATGCATACTTAGCATTCATGCTGAATGTTAAAAAAACATACTAGCAAGGAAAACAAAGAAAATGCATAAGATCAGCTGGATCCTAATAAATACTCACAAGATGATAAGACAGTAAACTGCACTCTTTGGTGGGTTATAAACCCAGAACCTGAGTTAAAGCAGTTGCAGTTTTGCAGTGAGAGAGAATTACATAGTCATGCTGTTACATTTTTGCTGTGTACTGAATTGGAACTCTCTGTCACCCTCTTGTGGCCAACACTCACTCTTTTCATCAATGCAGTAAACATAGCAGTGCAACTGATGCTTGCAAGGAACATATGAGGGGATGTGATGTATGTATATACAAGTGGAGGCAAATATGAAAAGCAAATTGGCCTACACATGCATTACTCACAGACTACATTTGTTTTCTAACATATCCTCTAATGCCTATTAAACATAAGCCTATTCTATTTGGAGAGAAAGCACTTCATTCTGAATGGAATTGTTCTCCTGTGTTACAATTACCTACAAAATTGTGCAATACTCATCACCTATCGATATCCTGGTATCGGTGTAATGGTCCTACATCTCCTTGTATTGATACAGTTAGCCACACACCACAGAGAAATACATATTTTTCCCCAGTAGCTAATTTTCCTGAAATTATTGTGATATGCAGTGTCAGTATAACCAATGTGGAATGTAAAATATGTCTTTGAGGCCAGGTCAGGATAACTTTATCCCCTGAGCCAAGAGTAGTGCAAACTAAGGGGCTTATTATGAGTATGGCAGCCCTTTCGACCGCGGCGGCAGTCTACCCACCTCCACCCCGGTGGTCCAACCACTGTGTTACGATTGTGGCGATGGGACCGGCACAACACCGCCGCCACTGCCAGGATTCAGGATCCCATGACAGTGCAGAAGACAGGCCGGATTCGTGGCAGTGCCAATGGCGGCACTTCAGAGCAAACTATGACCTGCCTTTCCATCAAGCATTTCATGGCGGTGACCCTGCCATGAAATGCTTGGTGGAAAGGTAGGGAGAGGGGCACCCCAACAGAGCCTCCGGGCAACTCTCACAATGAGGGAGGGTGCAGGGGGCACATCATGTGCCCCTCACAAGTGTATGCTCCTGCATGCACTGTGTGGCCTGCACAACATGCTGCATGCAACACAGTGTACTCGATGTGGCAGCGGTCCCTCGGCAGCGGCATGTCTGCTGACTGCATTCCTCAGCCAAAGCATGAAGCCGCAGTGGGACCACTGCAGCACTGCCTACCCACCCTGGATTCAAGTTGAAATCTGGCAGGAGGGTTTACCACAGGCTTGGTGATCTTTCTGGGCCGCCGCTGTGGCGGTCCCAGTGGAAGACTACTAAACTAGTAATAAGGCACTAAGGGCCAGATGTAGGTAATCTTCATTTACCTACTCTTAAATACCAAATCATACCGATTCGGTATTGAAGAGTAGGTAAATGGGATGTAGGTAATTTCACTTTTGAAATGACCGAATCGGGATGATTCGGTAATTACCGAATCGGTAATTACCGATTCGGTAATTGCCATTGATTCCTATGGGCCTTGAGGCCCATAGAAATCAATGCCAATTACCGAATCGGTAAATACCGATTCGGTAAAATCACCGAATTTGCAAGGGGGACAGGGTGTCACTTTGATACCCTGTTGCACCCCTCAATTGTGCATGGGTGCACATGTTGCTGACATACATGCCCTTAGGGCATGTATGTCTGCAACATGGCACGTTTTTTAAAGCAAAAAAATGCCTATTGAAGGCTTTTCATTATTTACCACCAACTTCTAGTTGGTGGTAAATAACGAATTCTTAAACCCTTGTAGCACTGATTACAGTGCTACCTACATCATAAATTACAGAATCGGTAATTTTACCAATTCGATATTTTACCGAATCGGAAAAATTTCAAATTCTGTAAAATTACCGATTCTGTAATTTAACATGCCCCTACATCTCAATATCCAAGTACCGGTCGGAAACGGCCGAAAATCGGTATTTTTGGCCGTTTCCAACCGGTATTTGGATACCTACATCTGGCCCAAAGTGCCTAATAGAGACCATTACTGTTGATCAAAAGGCTTCACCAGGATATGTCTGGCAACGCACAAACACATTTTTTCCAGAATGTACTACCAGCATGGTATAATCGCCATATTTGTGAATTTGTAGAGCCCGCGATTGCCCATGGGCGTCTTGGCACTGGGTAGATTCAGAGAGACTTGAGATCCAACAGGACTAAATCTAACTGGCAGTGAAAAGCCATGTTTTCACTTCTTTTCTGAAGGAGAGCAATGATGGACTATTTTTGATGGAAATTGGGAGAAGGTTCTAGGCCTTAGCTGTATGCAACAGGAAGCTTCTCCCTCCCCACCTGGCCAATCTGTGTTTAGGGACCTGAAGCAGTTTGGCTTGGCTCGATCTAAGAGTCCTGGAAGGCTCATACAGTTTGAGATGGGTTTTCAAAAACTGAGAGCCAGATCCGTGAAGCGCCCTATAGGCCAGGCAGACAAATTTGAACTTCACTCTTTTGGCGATCGGAAGCCAGTGGAGGGACTTTAGTCTGTGGACGATTGGCTCATACTTGGGGACGTCCAGCACCAGCCTCGCTGCTGCATTTTGCAAGCGTTGAAGTTCTGCTAGGATTTGGACCTGAGCTCCGGCATACAAGGCGTTACCATAATCTAGCCTTGACAAGGCCAGGGCTGTTACCACCGTTTTCCGGGCATCAAACGGGATATATGGCAGGAGCTTCCTTATCATTTTCAATATGTACCAAACTGATGATGCCAGTTTGCTAAACTATTATACACAATCCATCCAAATATTGTAGCAATATAAGTAGTCTCATTACCAAAAATGTTATGAAAATGTCTAAAAACATATGGGGCTCATTTACAAAGGTAAACTTACATGTGAGTATATCTAGTATTAAATCTTTTTATTGTGCAGCACTGAAAAACATAGCATCTCACACCGCCAATGCATCTGTCGTAGTACGCGGCGCCCATGTATAGTTCAATAGCGTGAATATGGCCAGTAAGTGCTCCTACTGCAAGTGTTAACACAGCAAGCCGCCTACAACCCATCTGGGCCGGCCGCGTCATGAAGGCTGAGATGCATATGCAGGCGATGTTGACAATAAAGTACAAATATGCAAGAGTAACAGTAGAAGGAAAAAACGAACCCCAACCCTCCTCCCACCTCCCACAACCACCCATCTCCTTGTCCACGGCGCAAAGACTAATACTACAGGGGATCACTGCCCTAGTGGGCGCCATCGGGTGCGTGACTCCTCGGTGTCTTGCGCTTGTGTGGCTGCGTCTTGGGCTCCGGGCGTGGAGTGTCCGCCAGGCCCAGCAGTCGCAAATAGCGGGGACAACTCAGCTCCCGGAACTCCCCTGTCAGCAGGGCCAGGAACGGCCTCCAAAGTGCTGCAAACTCCTCCCTCTTCCCTGCCCTGGCCAGGGACAATTTCTCCATTCCCAGGATTGCCCACAGCCTATGTAGCCAACCTATTTGCAGTGGCGGTTGGACGACTCTCCAGTGTGCCACAACATTTTGCACAGCAGCCCCTAGCGTGATCGCAATAAGCCTCCCTCTCCAGGATTTAAGGGGGTACATCAGAGTGTTAGGGAGGCCCAGTAGGACATAGGCCGGAAACCGTGGCAGCTGGGTATCTAGGTGGGAGTCTATCAGATCCAAGATTGAGTTCCAGTATGGCTGAAGGTGGTCATAGCTCCAAAGCAAATGTTCCAGGGTTCCCAGTCCCCCACACCCCCTCCAGCAGCGGTCAGTGACCCGAGGGTCCCATTGATGCAGCCGTTCAGGCGTGTGGTACCAGTAAGTGGCAATTTTGGTCATAGTTTCGATGAGGCCTGTGTGATGGGCAGAGTGCCTAGCTCTGTAATAGACTCCCTCCCATTCCATGCGCGTGAGTTGTCTCCCCAGGTCTCTCTCCCACCTGGCCCTCCCTGCATTGTATGTGTATATGTTGGTGAGGAGTAAGTGTTGGTACAGATCTATATTAGCTTGTTGTTGGATGTACGTGTCAACAACCACTTCTCGTATGGGGTAAGGTGTCGCTGCGCGCCGGGCCGGACCGACAGGTGTAGAACCCAGTGACGGACCTGTAGGTAGGGCAGACGATCCGTTTCAGGTATGCCATAATCTTCCTTCACCTTTTGGAATGGGAGAATGCCGTCCGCCATGTCGTGTAAGCCCGGGGTCAAGGCCAGGCGAGAAATCAGGGTTATCAAAGATCGGCGTCATGGGGGAGGGAAAGGAGGTGAGGTCTCGCTTGACTGCCACTCTGTCCCAGACATCTAGAACAGTGCTGGTGATCCGTGAGGCGTAGAGGTTAGGAGACCTGTGGCAACGCGGCAAAAACGGGATGCCCTGGAGTGTACGCCCAGCAACCGCCTGGTCTTGAAAGAGCCAGTGTTTGGCGGATTCCAGTTGGTGCCACTGCACCAGAGTGCATAGCTGAGTTGCCTGGAAGTAAAGAGTGAGGTCGGGCACGCCCACGCCACCAAGGTCAGGGGGGAGTGTGGCGATTGTGTGCTTAAACCCCAGACAGCGGCCGTTCCAGATAAAACTTGTTAGATCTGTTTGGGTCTTCTGAAGCCATCCCGCTGGCGGGCACAGAGGAAGGGTCTGGAATACGTAAAGAATCTGCGGTAGCAGGGTCATCTTTATGGCAGCAATCCGACCCAGCCAGGACAGGGTCATGTGTTTCCACCGTTTGAGGGTACCCCGAAGTCGGGAGCTGAGCTTGGCATAATTAGCGTCTGCGGAGACCTGCTCTGTCGGGGCCAATAAGACCCCCAGATAAGGGATGGTTGACTCCGACCATTGAAGGTCGAATTCAGCCTTGGCATCCTCCAGCACCGGTGACAGTGACAGATTCAAGGCTTCCGACTTCGCCACATTATTCTTAAAGCCTGAAGCCTGTGCGAAGGTGTGAAGCTCGATTAAAAGCGCCTGGAGGGATTGCATTGGGTTGGTCAGGGAGAGTAAGACATCGTCAGCATATAATCTGATCGTGTGCGTGTCTCCGCCAAACGGTATGCCTGTAATGAGGTTGTGATCTCTCACCCGGCACGCCAACGGCTCCATGTAGAGCGCGAAAAGAAGGGGAGAAATAGGGCACCCCTGTCTGGTCCCCCTGCCAATCGCAAACCTCGGGATGTGTGACCGTTGACCCGGACTGCGGCGTTGGGTTGGCGATAACAATTGAATATACGGTTACGGAGAGTTTCTCCGATTCCGAACCGCTGCAGCACTAACTCCAGATAGGGCCAGTGCACCCTATCGAAGGCCTTCTCTGCATCAATCGTGAGGAGCATGCAGTCCGGTCTCGTCCGAGATCCAGCCTCGATGAGGTGGAGAACACGCTTAGTGTTGTCGCTTGTCTGCCGCTGTGGAATGAAGCCCGCTTGGTCAGGCTCCACCAGCTGTTGCATATAGGGCGCAAGCCGACTGGCCAGGATGCCGGTGTAGAGCTTTAGGTCGATGTTCAGCAGGGAAATCGGTCGGTAGGAGCCGCACCGCGTGGAGTCCTTCCCCTCTTTGGGGATGACCGAGATGGCAGCCTCCAGTAGGTCCGGTGGGATGGCGCCAGGCGTATCGAAGGTGTTCAAAAGGTCCTTTAGCAGCGGGGCCACTTGTGGGCAGAAGGTCTTATAGAAGACCGCTGTGTAGCCATCTGGGCCCGGGGATTTCCCCAGTTTCAAGCGAGAAATCGCTGAGATGACCTCTTCCAGGCCTTTGGGCCGGTCGAGGAATGCCGTCTGCGCTTCATTGAGCGACGGGAGAGTCGCACCTTGTAGGTAGCTGTGGCCATCCCGCAGGTCGAGGCTGTCTGCTATGTAGAGGTCAGTGTAATATTCGCCGAAGGCCGCGGCGATGGCGTCTTCAGTGATGGGGCCGCCGGAGTCGGGCTGGAGGATCTGGATCTGCTGCCTCTGGCGCTGCACCCGTAGTCTGCTCGCCAACAGCTTCCCGTAGCGGTCGCCCCCAGTATAGTACACGTGCCGGAGACGTATGGCGGCATATTCCGCTACGTCCTGGTCCAAAGCCGCCAGCATCTTCCGTTCCGTGCAAAGTTTCCGCCACGCCCGTGCAGCCCCCGTGCGCTGGTGCATCTGTTCCAATTCCGCCACTCGCTGAGTGAGGTCGGCCCTTTTCTGCGAGCGTTCCCTATTGTTAGCTGTGGCTATAGAAATGAATTCGCCACGGAGAACCGCCTTAAGGGCCGCCCATTGCGTCGCTTTAGAGGTATCTCCATTGGCATTATGGGAGAGGAACTGAGCGAGCGCTGTTTTAATCCGCTCCAGCGTAGTCGGGAGCTGCAAAAGGTTATCGCGCAACCACCAGTGTCGCTGCTGGCCGGGCGCCGCCGAGACCCGGAAGGATGCCACCACTGGTGAGTGGCCAGACAATGAGGCTGGGAGAATTTCCACATCGTCTGTTTGATGCGCCAGCTGGGAGGAACACAGAAAGTGGTGGAGTCGTGCATAGGTTTTGTGGGCCGCGGAGTAATAAGTGTATGCTGTTGCCCGCGGGTGTGCGTGTCTCCACAGATCAACGAGATCCAAGTCTGTGATATGAGCGCGACCCGCCTCGGAGAGAGCTCCTACCTGGCCTGACCGTTGACCGGAGCGGTCCGCTGTATTGTGAAACACCAGATTCAGGTCACCCCGAGTAGTATATGTGGATGCGTGTGAGCAGTGGCGGCCTCTAGGGCAGTGTGTAGGAATTTCTCCTGGTTTTCGTTGGGTGCATAGATAGTGCCCATCAAAAGTGTCTGCCCCGCTACTTGGAAACGATGTACCAGCAACCTACCCCTGATCTCCGCCTCCTTTTGTAGGACCCTGCCCCCAAATGACTTGGCCACCAATATCGCCACACCGGCCGCCTTCTTGTTAGCGGACGAGAAGAACTGCCAGGGAAAGGATCGGGATTTGAGCCTGTGGTGATCTTTGGGCAGTAGGTGGGTTTCCTGCAAGAGGCAGATGTCCGCCTTTGAGTTCTCCAGGAGAGACAAGACCGCCCGCGTTTAATAGGGTTGTTAAGCCCTCTCACGTTGAGTGAGAGAATTGTTAAGTGGCGTGTCAACTCAAGCCTCTACGTGCGGCACCAGGTCCGCGCCAGCTGTTCCCCCAGGTGCACGCAATGGCCTAGATAGCCCGAGGGAGACACAAAATATTGTGGACAAGGAGATCCAGTCCTCCCTACCCCCCCACCCCAACATCCCCAAACTCCTGCAAACCCACTCCCCCCATCCCCCGCTTCACCCCCACTCCAACCTCGAGTGTCCTGTATACGAACATAGTCCCAGGACCAGCTGGATCTGTGGTAAAGTAGAACGTCAATGGGGAAGCAATGGCAACGGCAACCTGTCGGCTCCCCGCCCCGGCCCTCTCGCCGCTCGGCGGCTGTGTATATCAGCGGCTCAGCCCGGCAGGTTCCCGGACTTGCTAGCAGTGTCTTTTGTCACTTCTCTGATAGCATCAGCTTGCTCTTGCGCCACTGTTTCGGGGTTGGGCTTGTTGATCTTCTTCTTGGGGCGCTTATGTTGCACTGTTTGCCAGCTGTTCCTAGCGCCCGGTAACGGCGCCGTTTGGGATGGGGATGGGGAAGTGCCAGACTCGTCTCCCGAGCCTCCTTCGTCATGCGGGATGCCTAGTAGGTCGCAGGTGTCGTACAGGGACCATAGCTGGTGGAGGTTCCCATTTCATTGGAAGACGATGCGGGATGGATGCCCCCAGGAATACGGCACACCCTTTTCCCGTAGAAAAGCAGTGACTTTCTTGAACGCCCGGCGCTTCTGTAGGGTAATTGCGGACAGATCCTGAAAGAGTTCCACTGCGTGGCCCTTATAAGTGAGAGGGTGCCGCTGCCGGGCCATCTTTAGGATGCGCTCCTTGAGGGGAAAGTCCGGGAGGAAAGCTAAGATATCCGGGGGAGGGTTGCTGTGTGGCGCGGAAGGCCAACTCTGTGCGCTCTGTCGATCCGAATCTCGTAATCGTCAGGCTCCCCCAGAATGTCTCGAAACAGGTCCTGCAGGTAGGTTGCAATTCCCCCCCTTCGGCCTTGGATGGAACACCCCGGGCGCGGATGTTATTGCGCCAGGAGCGATTCTCCAAGTCCTCCGTGTGGGCCTGCAGATCCATCTGTTGCTCCTGAAGCCGAAGTATTTCTTGTTGAAGTGTGTGTACTTCACCGCTCCTAGCCATATCCGCTGTCTCCACCTCCGCCACCTGCTCTCCAAGCTCATCCACATCTCGCCGTAGTTCCTTGTACCCCCCCGGCCATCTCCTGTTTGAGAGTTTGTATGTCCTCTTTAATGGAGGTGAACAGCGCCTCCATAAAGGACTTCGTGGCCGGTGCTTCGCCGTCTGCCCGGTCTCCGTCTTTGGGCTGTGTCGCAGGCGTCGGCTTGTCGGGGCTCTTCTCACTTTTGGCTGCCCCCTTCACCAACATGTCCGTTATGGTGCACCCCGCTTTACGATTTGTGGAGGACATGGCCGGGCCGTGACGGCAGGCCTGTGGTTGCCCACCCCTGGACGCTTTCCTCCTAAAGGCTGTCGGTGGGCCCAGCGGTCGTTACCGTCTTGCTGTGGACGCGTCATGTCGGTGAGGCGTGGTGCAGGCGGTTCCCGGCTGCTGTGGTGCCCCCCGTCCTAATGGTCCTAATGGTGCCTGGGGTTGCAGTTCGGGCCGTCGAGTTGGGGCTCCGGGTAAAGATACTCCCGGTGTAGACGCAGAGGGCGAGTGCAGGGCTCCTGCGAGAAGCTGCCTCAAGGGTCGCCGGTTATGAGCAGCGCAGACCAGGAAGGTCAGCCGCAATTTCACGGCGGGCCTGTGCGTGGGGCCGCAGCACTGGGGCCCCAGCTGCCCGAAGCGATCGCAGTAGCGGTGGGTGACACTGGGCCGGGTCCTGGCTATGCAGTGTGGGGCCCTCCAGTCAGTGTTTAGACCACAAGGCAGGTAGCCCTCGCTTCTCCGTCGGGCCGGACCCCTCAGATCTGCTGTGGGTCGTCCATGCCATGCTCCGGGGGCTCGAGTGTGCCCCCCGAGTCCCCCTCTCTCCTCCCGCCAGTGCGCTCCTCACCTCGGGACCCGGTATTGTCAGGCCTCCGCGTGGGTGCCCTCAGCTCCCTCCAGCCACCCGGGATGGTGCCGCTGCTGGCGCTCTGCCGCACGGCCCATTTCGGCCGCAATCCAGATCTCCTTCACCTCCTCCAGGCTCCGGTGCCACCGCCATGGTGTCGGTGAGGCCCTGGGGTGCACGGCGACAGCCCGTGCTCGGGTCGGGCGCTCCCCCCGGGACCCGCTGGCGCTCCGCTCGGGTAGGCCCCAAGCCGGGCCCTCGATTACTGCAGCTCCGGCGGGGACCCCTGTGCCACCCCATTCAAGCCGTCACTGGCGCAGTCGGCAGCCGCTGCGACCCCCAGGCCATAGTCTATGGGGTGCAGGGCCTCGCCGCCAATCCCAAAGAGAGTGGAACGCCCTCGGACCCTCTCAGGCCCCAACCGCCAGTCGGAGTGGTGCTGGCGAGCCCGCCACAGCAGCCGCCATTTTCTCCGTCTCCGGCCCGGGCCCTCGTCAGACCTTACGCTCGGACCAGCAGGTCCCACAGCCACCTCGATGATGCAGACCACAGCCGCAGACAAGTGGGGGCCAGCGCCGCGGCGTCAGGGCTGTGGGGACCGAGTCAAATGCTTTTAACGAGCGCCGGGGCAGGGAGCCACAGAGACCCACGTCTGCTCAGGTCAACATCTTGGCCACGCCCCCCCCCATGTGAGTAAATCTAAATGGGTAAGTTTAGACTTGCACTTTTTATTAACTGTAATGCTTTTGACTATCTACCATTAATGTATGTAAAGTTACTAAAAAGTGTAGATTTACATGTCTCCACCCCTTAACTTCAGGGTTGGAGCCTAATCTAGGAGTATACAGTTAATAAAGCCAAAAAGGAGCAGTAGTAAGTCCAGCACCACACATGGCCAACCATCTATACTGCAACACCCTCCCACAGAAAATATTAGAGACAGAGATTTATAATAGAACTCTGTAAAAATAACCTTAAATTAAAATAGTTTACTCAGTCTCTAAAATACAAACAAAATGAAATTTAATGTTAAAAATCATATATATATATATATGTAGCCGGGGCAGGGGGGCTAGGAATACTCACAGTGGAAACAACAGGCTCAACAGACACTTGACCAGTATACCGTTTTAAACTGGGTTTTATTTTTAAAGTTCTCTTGGTGCGAAACGTAAGTCTCTCCCTCGCAAACTCAATTTTATCCGTGGTGGTGGTCTTCGGGACACGCAGTTTTACAGCTTGGAGTTTCCAGGGCACGCAAGTTGGTTCAGCGTCGGGACCACTCCAGGTAGACTACGGGCTGTTAGTTGGGTCTCGTCTCCCGGTCCGGTAACATGGAAGAGAATGGACAGAGGGAGGCCGTTAGTCGCTATATCTGATAAGTGTTTGCACCCAAAGGATTCCCGTGAGTATGAGGGACACCGGTGTATTTACAAACACTCTTGTGCGAACACGTGATAACACTTAGGGTAGGAGTGCGGTAAGGAAGAAGGTATGGTAACAGTAGTGGGGAGATGGAAGAGAAGGTAGGAAGGATACACAAGGAGCAGAACGTACAAGGGCTTTTTACACTATTCACTCGGGGTACTCTTTCTCCCCACCCAGGCTGCCCAACGCCGCCGTACCTGGTTAAGCCATACTCCTCCCCCGGGAGTATGGCACGGCGACTCGCAGGAACGTTGGCCTCCTGGCTTTCCGTCTGCTTCTCGTCCTCGGCTTTCTCCCAGCTTTCTGTCTGCTTCTCGTCCTCGGTTTTCTCCCACGTCTTCTTCCTCCCGTCGGTGTACTTCGCGTCCTCCGTCCGTTGGCTCTCCGATGACGTCACACGCTGCGTACAGGGCTTCCCCTGTTTTCAACCATTCCGGACTGTCGACGTCAGCAGAAGGCGGTCCTTCTTGGTAGTCGTCGCCTTCCCACTTAAAGGGACTTGAGTACGCTTCTTCGGGCTGCTCTACCTCCCAATCGTTCTTCAGAGTCGCAGTCTGTAGATTAGAAGAGTCACAGTCATAGACACAGTCAGGGTTCCACCATTCCTCACGATCACGCAGCCTGACCCTGTTACACTGCTCCCCCCTAGGATTCTCCCGATCGGGGAGAATAGGAGTCCTCGATAGGAAGTCTGCATTACCATTCTGGACCCCCTTCCGGTGTACTATATGGAATGAGAACGGCTGAAGGAACAGAAACCACCTCAACACCCTGGAGTTTAGCGACATGTTTCTCTGCATCCACTGTAGCGGAGCATGGTCTGAAAAGAGAGTGAAAGGCTTCCCTTCAAGATAATACCTCAACTTGTCCACAGACCACCGGATCGCCAAACATTCCTTTTCCACCGTTGGATACTTGCATTCCCTCGGGTGTAATTTTCGACTGATGAAGAGAATGGGGTGTTCAATCCCATCGTCGTCTGATTGCGACAACACCGCACCTATACCTACATCAGAGGCATCGGTAGCCAACGAGAAAGGTTTTTCAAAATCCGGTGGAATCAGGACTGGACTTGAGGTAATGGCCGTTTTTAAGTTTTCAAAAGCTTCTTTCGCCTCTTTGGAAGGGCAGTTCCCTAGGTTGTTTTTGGAGGAATGTTTCAGAAGGTCCGTCAAAGGAGCTGCAGTCTCTGCAAAATTCATTATGAACCTCCTATAGTAGCCTATCAATCCCAGGAAAGCACGAAGTTCTTTTTTTGTAGAAGGGAAAGGGGTACCTGTGATGGCTTTTATCTTCTCCTCTTGGGGAGCGATGACCCCCTCTCCTAGCATGAACCCCAAATACTTCACTCTGGGAAAGGCTGCACGAGATTTTTTTGAATTTACGTGCAGTCCTGCATTTTGTAGATCTTGAAGAATTTTGGTAAAATGTTCTAGATGCTCTTTCCATGTCTTGCTGAAAATGACAATGTCATCTAGATATACAGAGCTATACTTGGTATGTGGGGCTAATACTGTGTTCATGAGTCTCTGGAAAGTGGCCGGAGCTCCATGGAGCCCGAATGGTAACACAGTAAATTCGAATAGCCCATCATCTGTGGCAAAAGCTGTTTTGTGCCTGTCTTTTTCTCGTAACGGTACCTGCCAATACCCTTTGGTCAGGTCTAGCATTGTTATATACCTGGACTCTCCGATTCTCTCAATCAATTCATCAACTCTGGGTATTGGGAAGGCATCAAAAGAAGAAATAGCATTTAATGCGCGAAAATCCATGCAAAACCGGGTCGACCCATCTGGTTTTGGAACCATTACTGTGGGCGAAGCCCAGTTGCTACGGGACGGTCTGATGACCCCTAGTCGAAGCATGTCTGATACTTCTTTTTTTACATCGGCTCTCCTGGCAGCCGGTATACGGTAGGCCCTCTGCTTCACTACCTTGCCTGGTTCAGTGTCGATACAGTGCTCAGCTAGATGGGTGCGTCCCGGGACATCCGAAAACATAGGTGCGAACTTTTGTAGGGTATGCAAAAGTTCATTTTTTTCGGGTTCTGTAAGATCAGGGTTTATAGGCAGTTTGTCCAGTGTAGAACTTGTGTCTTTGGATGGTAAGGCTAGATTTGCCGATTTGGGTGGTGGTCCTATCCATTTTTTCAAAAGGTTTATATGGAAGGTTTGTTGTCTTCCCTGGGTGATTTGTAACCTATAGGTTGTTTTACCAATAGTTTCCACTACCTCATAAGGTCCCTTCCACTCGCTCCTGAACTTCTGGCTGGATGACGGTAGGAGCACTAGTGCCCAGTCACCTTTGTTCAGCACCCTCCATTTTTTTCCTTTATCGTATTGGTGTCTCTGATTCACTTGGGCTCTTTCAAGATTGGAATACGCTAGGTCCCTGAGTTTACCTAGCCGAGATTTCAACTGGTTGGTATATTCCAGTAGTGACCTCTGTTCTGTCTCTTCTTCCTTTTCCCAGGCCTCTTTAGTAATCTCTAACAGAGATCTCGGTTGTCGTCCATATAACAACTCGAACGGGGAGTACCCTAAGCTACTCTGTACTTGGGCCCGTAACACATAGAGGGCCAGGGGTAACAATTTATCCCAGTCTTTGTTTTCGGCAGTTAACATTTTTTTCAGCGTGGACTTGAGAGTTCGATTGTATCTCTCAACCAATCCATCCGTCTGTGGGTGGTATGCTGAGGTGCGTATGTGTCTCAGTTCTAGAGTCCTGCATACTTCCGCCATCATTTTTGAAACAAAGGGCGTCCCCTGATCCGTGAGGATCTCCCTAGGAAACCCCACCCTCGAGAACAATTCGATAAGTTTGTCGGCTACATTTCGTGTTGTTGGAGCACTGAGAGCAAAGGCCTCAGGAAACCTGGTGTTGTAGTCCACCACAACGAGTGCATAAGTATGTCCTCTAGATGTGCGGGGAAGAGGACCAATAAGATCCATCCCTACTCTTTCGAAGGGATTACCAATGATAGGTAAAGGTTGAAGGGGCACTGCTGATGGTCTGACCATATTTTTCTTTTGACAGACCTCACACTGTCGACAATATTCCTCTGATGTTTTATATATTCCTGGCCAAAAGAACAGTTTAGTTATGTTCTGTAGTGTCTTTTCAGATCCACTATGACCTGCCGTGAGATGAGTATGGGCATAGAACAGTATCTGCTCTCTAAAGTCTTTTGGAACGACTAACTGTGGTGGGTCGCCAGCTTTTCCTTCCCTATACAACAGATCATTTATGATTCTAAACTTAGGGTACACTGTGGTTGGCGTGGTTTCGTTTACATGGGCCGCCTCCCATGCGTTCAATAGTGTCGGGTCATTACTCTGGGCAAACTTGAAACTCCTGTCTAACACCCAGGGTTCTGTAGTAAGTAATGCCTCTTTTGGACGTTCTAATTGTTTTCGGAACAGCCTCAAGAAGTCAGGATTATCCACCCCCAAAATCAGATCCTCGGGTAAAGATTCTACTACCCCCACCCTCACTACACAGGGTTCCCCACCCAAGGGCTTGATAGCAAGTTGGGCAACTGGGTAAGGTTTCACATCCCCATGTACACATCGTATGTGTACGATTGAATCAGGGCCCATCTGGGATGGAAGAACGTGTTGTTCTTTTATGACCGACTGTTTACAACCAGAGTCCAAAAAAGCTTTTATACATTTACTGTTCACAAGTACCCTGGCGTAAAAGGACGGGCCCATCTCCGCTGTGTACATCACGGCCTTTGGGATGTAGCCAACCTCCATCGGTTCATCAGGTGGACGTTTCCGGGGGCACATTCTTGATATGTGGCCCCACTCTCCACAGTCAAAGCACTGCGGACCTCTTTGTGATGGAGGTTCGAATCTTAATGGCCGTGTTTTCACCTGCTCCGCGGCTGGTTTAAGTTTCTTTTCTTGTTTCAACAACCCTGTGGGACCTCTATTGCCTTTGTCCGAGTCCCAAGGGAAGGTACGAGGCATGGCTCTATTAAAGTTCGAAGCCATTTCAATTGCTTGTTCGGCAGTGAGACCGGAATGCTGTCTTAGCCAACGCTGAGTATTGTAAGGCAGGGCCTCCATAAATTGTTCCAGATATATACTGTTCATTACTTCTTCTTTGGTTCTACTCTCTGGTTTTAACCACTTATCGGCGGCCATCTTTAGCCGCAAGTACAACGTTTTAGGGTGTTCCCCCGCTATACCCTTTTCTTTCCTGAATCGTAGTCTATAAGCCTCTGTATCTAGTCCGAGATGGTCCAATATTACTGCTTTAATAGTAGCATAAGGCGTTACTCCTGCATGGTTAGCTACTTGGTACGCTGCTTGGGCCTCCCCGGAAAGTAATGGAGCCCAAAAAAATGGCCACTTGTCCTCGGGCCAACCGCAAGCTCTGGCCGCTCGTTCAAAGTTGAGAAGGAATGCATCGGGATCTTCCCCCGGTACGTATTTCTGGAGTTGCATTCCAGATGGGTGAGGTCCGAAAGCTCTTCTCTCGCTTCCGGAGGATACCCCTGGGTTCTGTACTACTTTGTTTAGTCCTTCGAGCTGAGCCGTGATGGTGTTTTTAAACATGTCCCTGTCAGCGTCTGCAGCCGACATTTGTTGGCTGATAGCCCACTCTAATTTCTGTTGGCCTTCAATAAGTTGTTGTACCACTTGTTCCATGACTGCTGTTGGTATGGAGGGATTTAATCCCACTTCTGACACCACTGTAGCCGGGGCAGGGGGGCTAGGAATACTCACAGTGGTAACAACAGGCTCAACAGACACTTGACCAGTATACCGTTTTAAACTGGGTTTTATTTTTAAAGTTCTCTTGGTGCGAAACGTAAGTCTCTCCCTCGCAAACTCAATTTTATCCGTGGTGGTGGTCTTCGGGACACGCAGTTTTACAGCTTGGAGTTTCCAGGGCACGCAAGTTGGTTCAGCGTCGGGACCACTCCAGGTAGACTACGGGCTGTTAGTTGGGCCTCGTCTCCCGGTCCGGTAACATGGAAGAGAATGGACAGAGGGAGGCCGTTAGTCGCTATATCTGATAAGTGTTTGCACCCAAAGGATTCCCGTGAGTGTGAGGGACACCGGTGTATTTACAAACACTCTTGTGCGAACACGTGATAACACTTAGGGTAGGAGTGCGGTAAGGAAGAAGGTATGGTAACAGTAGTGGGGAGATGGAAGAGAAGGTAGGAAGGATACACAAGGAGCAGAACGTACAAGGGCTTTTTACACTATTCACTCGGGGTACTCTTTCTCCCCACCCAGGCTGCCCAACGCCGCCGTACCTGGTTAAGCCATACTCCTCCCCCGGGAGTATGGCACGGCGACTCGCAGGAACGTTGGCCTCCTGGCTTTCCGTCTGCTTCTCGTCCTCGGCTTTCTCCCAGCTTTCCGTCTGCTTCTCGTCCTCGGTTTTCTCCCACGTCTTCTTCCTCCCGTCGGTGTACTTCGCGTCCTCCGTCCGTTGGCTCTCCGATGACGTCACACGCTGCGTACAGGGCTTCCCCTGTTTTCAACCATTCCGGACTGTCGACGTCAGCAGAAGGCGGTCCTTCTTGGTAGTCGTCACCTTCCCACTTAAAGGGACTTGAGTACGCTTCTTCGGGCTGCTCTACCTCCCAATCGTTCTTCAGAGTTGCAGTCTGTAGATTAGAAGAGTCACAGTCATAGACACAGTCAGGGTTCCACCATTCCTCACGATCACGCAGCCCGACCCTGTTACAATATATATATTACGAATATATATTTGTAATTATAAACTATTTTAATAACTTTTCCTAAAATGTAAATATATATATAACTAACTTTAAAAAAAATTTATTTTAATTAATTCAATACATACCATTTTGTATTTTTGATACATAATAAATAAATGTATTTAAATATATTTAAATAAATTTAATAATTTTGCTGGAAATAAGTTAATAGCTTAAAGTTACTACTGGCAACTTTTCACGTGTAAGCAGAAATCTCCACCAACAGGGTGGAGAGCTCCATATGGTTAAGTATAGGTAAAAGTTTATTAAACATAATAAAAAATAGAAAAAATATTTTAATCCAAAATAATAATGTTATCTAATTTTGCATATTTAATTTTAAAACAATATAAAATGTTACAGTATTAATGACTTAATTTAAATTTTACATTCAATTATTTTCACTGTATTAAAATAAAATTATTTAGTAAAAGTGTATATTATGAAAGAAATAACAAATAAAGTAAAAAATATACTTAGGAATTTTTTATTAAACTATGTCAACTTTTAATATGAATAATTTTTATTACATATTTATTTTTTAATACAATAATTTTTTTAATAAAAATTTTATTAAAATTAAATAGCATGCATATGTACTTTACTATATATTATTTTAATTAAATGACATGTATTTATATTTTTAATTAGTTCAAATAATTACATTTTATTTAATATTATATTCTGTGGGGTTTTATTTTAAGTCCCTTCTGTTATTTTTCAAATGGGGGTTTTGCGATACCAGTGGTTAACCATGTGGGGTGCTGAACTTACTACATCTATAAGCAGGATTACATTTATGACTAATTTGTTTTTTTTAATTCTGTAGTAACTTTAGAAGTGCAGTTTGTGAACAGGAACGGACTTACCCTTTTGTGGGTGGATGTACATCCTTCCAAAACTCCTCGGTAATTCTTCCTTAACCCCTCCTTACTCCTCCATTAACCTCCCCCTCCCCTTTACTGATGAGTATTTCCAATTTTCAAGACCTCCCTCTATTCCTACCACATTTACTACTAAAACATATAATTATGTGTGTGGAGACTTCGCAGTCTGGGTGGGTAGCTCTGCACAGAAAAAGATAGGAAAGACGGAGGCGGACCAGCCACATGTAGGCTTTTGAATGTCATGTTGTAATATGTTAGTACTTCTATTTTTTTTTAGAGTTTTATATAGCGCGAACTAGACCCAAGACATTGGGTATCGGAGCGCTTTACTTACCAACAGTTTTGTTACAGAAGGACACATTCTATTGCAGTACTACTAAAATTTACTACAGAATGCAGTTTATGGATATTTCCCTTAATATCCAAATGACAGATTACACCCCCTTTAAGCAGCATTGTGTACGTTTAAGATTTGCCTTGTCTATGCAAAAGAAAACTAACAATGTGCAAATCAGTCTCCTCATCTCCCAAAATGAAGCATTCTAGCCAAAACTGAGAGGGGCCAGATTACTAAAGATTTTGCTGTGACTTACTCTTATAGTACCCCTAGCTTACTGATGTATTCAATGAGTAAGCCAGTAGTAATCCAGAAACACTCACAGTTTACGGCTGGTGTTCATGTGTTAGAAAGTAGTACTACAAAAGTCTCACCTATTTATAACAGTTTTTTTAGTTGGACCCTCAGGATGCAATCTCTATTCATGGAATAATAAACTGACACCCATCCCGGCAAGAAATAAAAAAATGCTCCAGCATAGCTTCTCTCTTGCTTGCTGACTCCTCCCACTTAGAAAAGGAGAAAGCAAACACCCTCTCGTCCTGTTTTTGCTTTCTATGAAAATTGATGGAGTTTGCCTCTACTGGCTTTTTTGTTATTTTTTAAAAATGTTTTTAGGATGTTTTTTAACTGACCTTATACTTTGATATATTGAATCTTATCCGTGCTGAACTAGTTTGCAGTTGCGATCATGTCGGTGTGATTTTTAAGAGTCTACACAAGTGGTTCTGTTGCTGTCATTTATGCATTTGCAAGACTTCCAATGAATGCAATGCTTCTTTCCCTAGCAACAGGTTAAAACAGATAAAGTTTGAATTGTGCTGGGAAACCAGGGCTCGAAGCTCACCGTTGTCTGTGCTTTTTTTCCAGTATGGGTAACCTAGGAAGGCTTATCAATATTCCACTTCATCTTCGCACCATGTGATGGGAAGGAAGTGCCTATGGAGAGCCAAGAAGCATGTGAATATAATTATCCAATAATAACCAAATACATTTTGGGTGGACCCTGAGGTAACTAGTAATGTCACCCTATTCCATGGGAGACAAAGCAGAAAGGGAGAATCACTGTCTCAATTGCAGTGACCACTAAGTAATGACCTTGCAGGTGGTACACCTATCTTCCTGTCAAGAGCAACATCACATCCTTTACCAATCCACTTTCTGCTAGATCTTCAGCCTTCCTATATTCAAGCCATATTACCAATTCTGACTGCAATTGCTGGAAAAATCAGAATTAAATATTTAAGCTGTGGAAAAGCATAACCCTAGATGCTTTCCCGTGACCATTTCACACTTCAACCAAACGCCTACTGCCTAAGCAAACACTATAAGGAAATTGTACTCCTGAGAGGAGCAATCTGAACAGTCCATCCCAAGTGCACTCATCCATCAGAAATGTCTTGAGTAGAGAAGAAGGGCAGTCGCGGCCGGCATGACTTGCGGGTGGGAGGGCGAGTGGGTGGTTTGTGCGAGGGGTTGCGTGGGAGGGCTTTATTTTAAATAAAATAAAAAAAGAAACTTACCTTCCCGGGTACCGCGCAGTCGCAGCTCCTAGTCGGATCCCGTTTTCCTGCTCTCCTGCTGAACAGGAAGCAGGCAGCCTCCCTCCCCTAGGCCAATCACAAAGCTGCAATGGCAGCGTTGGGATTGGTGGGGACGCCGACCCCACAGGCCTCTATGGGGAGGCCATTTTCTCCATGTAGGCTGCATGCAGCCTACATTGAGAAAAGGGAGAGTACGCATGACTGCTTTGGTCGGCCCTAGAGGGCCGACCAGTCAGGGCCTGCAATATTGGACAAGCCACTCCTCTCCGAACTGCCAACCAGCGCGCACCCAACCTAACACTTCTGCTTTCTTGCAGTGTGAGAAGCAGAAACATAAAATGGTAGTTTTACCATTTTATGTTTCTGCTTCTCGCACTGCGAGGAAGCAGTGGGGCGACGCTCGTCCGCCCTAATGGAGGAGCCTCCCATGAAGAAGGATCTCCATCAATCCCTCTTTGTCCACAAGGAGGTGCCTCAAATCGAAATGAAATGTGCCAATGTATTCTTATTCACCATTTCTCACCAAACCCCAGGGAGACAGGGACACTGGAAGTTTCACCCGCAGGGCTAAAAATGAAATAAAGGACAAGGCTGCCAGTGGCCCACCATATCCATAAGACTGGCAGAATACATGGCTGCTTTATGACTTAAGTTGTGAATCTATCCTGACTTCTGTAGGTCGGTTACCTGGAAGTCACAAAGAGAAGTATTTGGTAGCTATGAAGTTCTAGAACCCCTGTCCAAGAGAAAAGAAAGAATTTACGATGTTACACAAGAGATTTCCAATGAAAGTCAACAGAAGAGCTCTCAGGACCTCTGCTCTGTTGCCTAGAAATGTTATGGCCGGAACACTGTAGAGCTGGATATTTGCCCCAGACAGTTGTGAGCAAGACTGAGTACCATTCAGAACTTTGTCGTTTGGTGACATTATGCAATGAAAAATAAACTGCCTCATTATGATATCGAGTGGAAAGCCATCCGACAGCTCGGTTTCTGTCTGCCGTTGTACGATACTGGTGGTCAGAGGGAGACCTGCGGGGGGAATACCGCTCCGTTTCCGACAGGCTCATGGAGCCCGTCTGGAAATGTAATCCACAAATGGCAGCGGAGGCAGCCTCGGCTCCGCCATCGAGGTTATAAATTCGCTTTCCGTCTGCCTTCTGATGGCGGTCCTCCCACCATGAAAAGGTATGCAGAAAGTGACTTTAGGGACCCCTAGCAAGGCCCCTTCCCCCTTAGCCTTCTGCTATGAAGCCTGGGGGCATGGTGACTGCCACACGGTGCAGGGATGTTTAAACCCTGTATTTTTCCATTGCGGCTTGTGCTGCAAGTGGCAGCACAAGCCACAATGGAAAAAATACTAAATCCGACCGCCAACACGGTGTCAGATCGTAATCTGGGAAGCAGGACATCCGACTCCTTGCCGGGCGGTCCAGCTTCAGCTACCATGAGGGTTGAAAGCACGTCTGACCAACATCAAAATCGCCCCCCATAGTCTGAATATTTGTAAAGAATCAAGAGAGTGGTCAAAAACACCTCACAGAACACGGCTAAAGACTGTACAATTTTGTTGAATCCCCTTTGTAGAGTCTAGCTTTAAGACTTTTTCAGCAGCCACAAAATAATAGCTCAAGCAATCAGTCAAGGGCCCTGCATTCTGATTTGGCCTCTGGTAATGCATGCTCACCACTTGGAGCATTTCATTTTCGGCCTGTTTAGTCTTCAAAGTTATCTACAACACCAGCCGGTAGACTAATTGTGTTCAGATAATTCTCTTTTGCCACCAACAACAACAAACGTATTATATTGAATCCAGTTGTGGCAGATCCTGGTTTGGACTGCATCGGTAGCTTTTCATACATGAAGCTATTGAACCACTCCAAACTTCTTCAATGTGCTTCCTGTGAGCGAATGTGGATAATGGAAAGTTCTTCGACTTTCACCTGCGACCAATTTCCAAGTGCAATTTCCTGAATGGTAAATCTCCACCACCCACCAGACTGATCCAGTCGCAGCATGTTCTAGCAAATGATCTCCCTCAGTCATTCCTTAAAGACCTGTGCATGATAAATGTTGCCTATAATAAACTTATGCTATTATAAAATGCAAGCCTTAGCTGTTTTATATAGTTTGATTCTTACTGTTTTCAGGTTATGGTTTCTTCAACTTTTTACCATTTAGAATTGTGCTTAGGTGTCTTTGATCCCCGAGGACCAGTACCTCCCGAAGAAGAATGCCTTGATCTTAGCAAAACTCCAAATGGAAGACTGGTGAAACTCTTGAGAGCCTTTGATTCATCTTTAATTTGTGAGTGGGTCCAATATTAGTAGAGCACATTAGGCCTTTATTTTTCTTCCATTTGTCCTCTACTAATATCTTCCACAAAGATATTGCTTCTTTGGCACCTGTTGTGATCCCATGTTCACTCGTAGGTGAAGGCCACCAATTATGATGTGGGCCATCCTTCTTTCCCAAACTGCTGCCTTTTCACGACGCATCCAAAACAGACAGGTCTCTATTGCCTCTAGAAATATGTGGTGTCAAAGTCCTACCTGCTTTATGATCTGATTTGCTCTTTCAAATTATGCAATTTCTAAATTCCAAATCATTCTTCTCTTCTAGACACCCACACACTTACATTTATTCAGAACCCTTCACAATATTTGGGTTATGAAAAGAGTAGGAAGGAAAGAGACTTCGGCTTTTTAGCACAAATACAGGTTAATGTCTTAATGTCTAATTTCATACCTAAAAATATACAAGACAGCCTCCGCATTACGCTTAAAATGATATAGACATATTTAGATTATCACTCAAGATGTATCAAACACTTACCAATTTCAATGGCACATCTCTGGCTTCCAAAGCGCCAGGTTATGCTAAAACGTATACGTGTGTTTGCATTATGTCAGGGCCTGCCGGTAAAGTGCCCATTTCCTCTGGACATCTCACCTAGATTTGATTATTCTCCTATCAGTTAATTTGTTTATTTATTTTGAAGCTGAAGAATCACACTATACACAGATATATGTAGCAAAAAAATAATTTTACCAAATCCCAAAAACAGGAAATTCAGTCACAATATATTTTACAATGGTCAACAAAAACAGGGAGTCATTTCTAAACCTGTGCCTTCTTGTTTCCTTACTGGATGAACCTTAGCTGGACTGCAGGTTCTAGCTAACTAGTAACATCTAATATTTGTACATTTACTTTTAACCAGAGCTAAGAAAACAAATGAACTCAGCACTTTCATTTCAAACAAACATGTAAATACAATGTACTTATATAAATATAAATTAATTTCTCACCATCATAAATCCTTCTATAAGTCATAAACAACCTTAATTAAACATTATATTCAACAAATGAGCAAAGTTCTGAAAGCCTATCTAACTTAGGCTGTTTTATAATGGACAGGGTTCTCCCAGTAAAATACAGCTATTTAACTTCTACTTAACAGCTACTTAACTTCCGGAGGAATGAGGTGCATAGAAAAAACCTTATCATACTTCTATCTAAGCTATTATATGTATCACAACAGAATAGATAACATTAGAGTGCTGGTTGTCTTTGGAGTTTTGATTTGTCTATCTACTATTCCTAGAACACTAGTTGCACAGGGATGTTCAATAAAGTCGTCCATGCTGGCTCTAAACCTGCCTCACAAGTGATGGATATCTGGTGTGCAGACTCAAGTCACTTCCAAAATAGGAATAGGACGTAATTGCCTCTGTTTTTATACATTTTCTATCAATCCTTTAATAAATCAATAGCAAACACAAACAGTTAAACGCACCATCATCCACTAAACAGAGTCCCTACTTAGTACAGAGATATATTGTTTCATCATTTATATTGTGCTTAAAATTGGTGTAAAGCTTGTTTTCAAGTGCATACAATTTTCACAACGCAGGGAGGTTTAGATAGAAGAATGACCTGAGGTCCAAGCCCACTAATACACCTACTGGCTGATGAAACCTCCATATGCCATGACTGTCTTGTAAAATATATTTTATTCCTGCAAGTTAAATAACTGCTTAGAATAAAGGATACACAGTCTGAGACCCTCAAGTTATTTCTGATTCTGCGTTGTGGCTCTTCTTGGTCTAATCTGAGTTCATTGTTTATCGATATGTTATTGTGTTTTAGCTATGTTACCTAATTGCAACGCCTCCTTCAAAGACTAATGGCGATTGGGTTATGTTATGGGAAGCATGGGACTGTCAAAAACATGGATGATTTCATTCTAACCTATCGCCAGCCATGCCTTCCCTTTATCTCAGCGCCCTTAGGGACTTCTTCAGTTATGTTATTTAACAAAATGTTTTTCTCTGGAAGAATGCTGTCCATTACTCGTAACACAGCTGAGCCCAATAGCCTGTTGGTAAGGCCAGTGCTGGTTCACGGGTGAGGTCCTTGAAAGATAGTCCAACGTCATCCACTGCCGCTACCCTCAATGAAACATCTCTTTGTTGATCCACATTAGGCTGCGCGTCTCGTTGGGTTTGCACTCATACTCGATGCAGCTGAAGCTGTTGCCCCACTGGCAGTGATCCCGCTTGTAGTAGTTATAGTACTTCACCTGCCATACCGTCTCAAAGCTGCCGATGTCATTGAACTGCAGGGATAAGAGAGGAGAATGATGTTACCACTCAACAAACATCTATACAAATCACCAATTCATCTAACCTCATAAAAAAATGGCATTTTCTGTGTTCTTTCGTTTTAAACAGAGTTGTCATCATGTACATTCACAACATACCCAAATATCGATATCATGTATACTATGCATAAAACAAAGGAATACTTCCTGCATTTCTACAAATTATTGTTGGTGATGACATTGCATTTGCTAAACACATGACTTGCATCTTTACTAGATATGCACACTGGAATTTCAGTGTGCCATCACTCACATTGCTTCTGCTACATGATTTGGAATTTATGATCATTCCGAAACATAGCTAACTCCCAACTCATTGGACTAAATATACACTGAAATATTCCTATGCATCTATAACACAAATGTACATATGCTGCTTCTCAGAATCGACCATCACATTACTAAATAAAAGGAAAAACATTTCCGTCCAGTGGCATTTTATGACACGAAAGCACTGAAAATGTCCAATGAAGCTTATTTATTTATTTATTTATAAAGTTTTATCTAAAACTGTAAAAACCAAAACCAATTCATCTAACCTCATAATAACTATAACACTACTACTAAAACGATCACTACAGTCATTACTATTATGACTATTACTGCAACTACTACTACTTCTACTGCAACTACAACTGTAATGATGATAATAATGTCTCGTTTTGGTATAATGTTCTCTCTAGGATGTTTGGAACAAAGCAATTACTACTCAACAAACATGAAAATTCTAAGGAAGGATTTAAGAGTGAACTGGAATTGTACACTCAGACATTCAGAACTTTCCACAGAAATAAAATTAGACCATTGAGCTGTCAAGGAAGTATACAGCCTACTAAAATCATTAGTGAAGGCAAAACAATTGACAAATCCGAGTTCTCCATGTGCTAATGCGAGCAAATTAACAAAAGCAGTAATACTTCCCATGTGAAGATGATAAACAAAGATAGAGATGTAATAAGGATTGCTGTGCATTGAACACATGCTGAAAGCATGAGGCAAACTATTTATATAGAATTTTACATGATTTAACAGTCATACAACTATGAATTTTGGGCTTTACTTATCTGCATCCAGGATTATTTGATAACCTGCAAATAATTGTGTTTTTTCGCATTTGATATAGTGAAATAAAGCGGCAAAAACCCATTTTTTCCCACGTCTAGCTCCTTCAGACCCACAACTGAAATGTGTCTATTTACTGCAAAAAGGATCATTTGACTTATTGCGCTAAATGCATTACACGTGTCATTGTATTTTGTGATGTCAACTTCACAACTAGATTTGGCATACCAAAGTATTCTGTAAAAAGTATTAATCCCAAATGGCTCCCCAAAGGTGTAACAGTTCTGTGAAGCAACCAATTGGGGCCTGTGAAGAAAAAAATCGAAGGACAAAGAATGAAAAGCAAAAATAAAACTCTTGGGGACAGAGCTGATTTATGAGTTTATTGATAGGGGTGATTGCACACTTATACATATCTACAGCACACCTAAGAAAATCTTTCGGCCCCTATGATGTCCAATTCAAATGTATCCGATGCATAATTTGTAAAAGAATAAATTCAAGGGTCCATAGTTCTCTTCAGAAGTCTGTGGATGGTGCTCTTGAATATCAAAATGCCCAATACCAAAACTCTCTGATCTTGATTCCACTTTATGCCTCTTTAGTCCACCACCTGTCACTCTGCGTCCTGTTATCTCTTTCTTGCAGATTACTGCTTTCTCCTCCACAGTGTTTTCCATCTATCTCGCCCTCCTTGTGTTTTTCGCTCTCTTGCGGGCTCTTGTGGGTCAAAGTCTGATAAGGAAAGGAAAAATAAGTGCCAGTCCCAAAATTGTGTGCTGGTGAGCCCCAACTGCAACCACCTGCGCAAATTAGGCACTGAGTAGAAGAGAACTTTTTGTTAAGCCAGGTTTGGAATAAGGAAGCTCGGAAAACAGAATCTTTTATTTAGTTAGGAGTCCGAGTAGTGTACCTTCTGCAATTATGCAAGTATTGTTTTGAAAATACGGGCATGCTGGGTCAGAAAAAGCCACAGGTTACAATCCCACAGTTTTCTTCACCTACATGCGTCTGACAGATCTGGCGTTTAGGAAGCACCTGGCATATTAGTGCATATAGAGTAGGTTGGCACGGTCTAAAATCGCGATTGTTCCTCCGAAAAACCAATACTTCGCTTGACTGAATGATCTGACTGTACAGAATATACTATATAATGTAACTAGTTCCCTTTGTTGCCTTAAAAATTAAATAATAAGTTAAAGGACCTTTAAAAAAAGAAAGCAAAAACATGTTATATGAAAAGTAAATAATTTAGTCGGAAATCTAATACTCCTATTTAACACATATATATGTATGTTGTTCAAGCTCAACTTGTATTTAAAACGTAAAGTAACGTTTGCTAGTTTTCTATACATTTTGCTGATATTTTAGGGTATCAATTTATTTTAAGTATTTACTTTACTTTTGGGAACTATCAAATGACATTTTATACTTAAACATTAATTAATATATTCACCAATTAAAGGAATCAAGGAATTTGATTTTAGAATAAGTATATGAATGTATAATTATAAAAAACAATTAATCAAATATTCAGGTTTTTTTTATGGCCGATTCACTTTTTTAAGCATGGCAAACCCATCTCTCTCTTACTTCTTTCCCTCCAAAGTCTGTACCATGTTTTGTTTTTTTGGAATACATGAAAAGCAATTACAACAAAGATTTTAGCTCATGATTTTTATTTGTTGTGGTGCAAATTGGGCCCAATTGACATAAAAAAGTGTAAACGGAAGGTGAGTGTTATACGACTCCGCCATAACTCTTACACTTTTCCGAATTCACAAAACAGGTGCAACAGAACTCCTGGAATACCATGCTAAGCGCAGATGTCGAAGGAAGGGCAAGAACTATATGTCAGGAGGTCCTGGATTGCTGATCTTCCCTCATATAAGTAGGGATGCTGTTGGGATAATGTCCATAGACCACAGTACACTTATGTCTTTAGTTCATGTATGGAAATATTCCAAGGGAAACAGGACATTGGTTCTCCTTTTAGTAAACTGTTCATGCCGTAGGTGTGTATAATCCCTCTCGGTAGGCCGGATTATTTTTACATGTCCCTCGATGGAGAAACGGGTGTGCACTCTGGATATCAATGGCACCATCCAGAGTGATCACCCGTTTCATTATCCCACGACATCCCTACTTACAAGAGGGAGAATCAACAATCCAGGAACTCCTGATGTATAGTTCGTACTCTGTGCACAAGAGAGGAAGCACAGACCACTTCTAGTCCCCAGGTCAACTCTTTCCTGATGAGACCGTCACATTCTAAGTAGGGTTGAAACGTCATTGACACTATTATAGGATATTCTAACAACGAGAACACCAGAGAACAATTTGGCTGATCTTGCATGGATTAAGAAATGAGAATTCAGACATCCTTTAATATACCAATAACTAACCAGTTCTCAAATTTTAAGTCACTTTACTGTCACATATTTCTTTATGTCTGGTTTTGGTTACTTTTAATTGGGGTTTCTGCATCTCTAATTCTATTCTTCAAAACACTACTCACTAATGTTTTCTGTGTCGTACAAACATACAGGTACAGAGTCAAAAATATTTTTTTATTGCAAACACTTCTTTTCCTAGATAAATGATCTGAATAAGTGAATAAATATGTGAGCCAGTTCGGCTGAACTGAGGTCATGGAAAGATAATAATTGGGCTACCTTACAGTTTTTCTTATTTTGAGAATAATTGTTTTTCTCTTCATGATACAATGCAGCAGACATGTCGATTTGACTTTTGTCTATCTTTCCTTTGATTAAATCAACCAAGATTAACCCTTTCCCTGCTGCAGTCGGCCAATGGCCGACAGCAGCATTACCTCCCCAGTGCTGCCGTCGGCCATTGGCCGACGGCATTCCACCCACGCACGAAAACGCCCACACCGCGGCGGAATTACCGCTGCGGTTAACGGGTTAATAATCTGTGTCGAAATAAAATTGTTTCTAAATAAGTTTCTTGTGAACATTTGTTGTAAACTATTTCCTAAACCAGTCACCAATTTTTTGCTCAAGAAAATGAGTGATAAAGGGTGAGACGGGGTCAGACTTCAGTTTGTGAATATCAATAAACATACATATTTATGAGTGTTCAGATACTTAAAAGGGTAACCATGCCTTGTTCGTCCGCTTCCCACCCCTGTTGTGGGATTCACTACTGTGGATTTTACTGCACCAATGGCAGAGAAATCTAAAGTAGTAAAACCATTTATATCTGCCAGGAATATTTCTAGAATTCTTGCAGGAGTAAATCCATGACAACTTCCCAGGGTGGGAAGGAGTCAGACTGAAATTTGGGAATGTCTACAAACATAGAGGTCTGTGGTGTTCCCACAGTTCCTAAGCAAATTATGCTTTAGAACACCACCTTTCCACCCTTTGGGTGGAATTACAAATGCAAATTTCTCCACACTCATGGGAGAGAATTCCAAGCTCATAAATACATTTACGCCCGCCAGGAATACCTTTGCAGACCCTTCGCTAAAGAAAAATGGTAAATTCAGCTTAAAACTTATGTTTATGGATAAATTTACATTTGTGATTGGGGCCATTTGTGGTATATACAAAGAATTATAACTCTTTATGGGCTCAATGACAAAATGATAATCCCTTACACTCGACATTACTTTTTTAGAATCACCAACCTCTATCCATGGAAGCAAAATCCTGCATATTCATTCAAATGTTAAAAATATATAAGAGATAAAAAGTTCTAACGTTTGTTTTGGTCAGGGAAGGTGTTAGCGATACAGCATTGTGTAGGGAATAGGTGCAAATAAGAGCTTGGCTTGTTAAGGTATTATTAAAAAATATAAAATTCTGCTTGTAGAGGGTTTAACCTCTTCAAAATATTTTCAGTGTCACTGAAAATAAATATAAACAAATGCTCATTCACTGTACAACGTACACACTTTTGAGAGGGGTTTAAAATGTGAGTAATGAAAGAAATTAAATGGATTAACGAATGAGCTTGTTTTGTAAAGGGCTCAGCTACTCCTAGGAGCATCCCGTGCTACAAGTAACAGCAGAAAAATCTTAATTCTGTCAATTAGGATAAGGAAAACAGCCACATGTTTAGAAACTTACAAAAGTGCAGCTCGTTATTAGAACTTCGAAGATGGCCAAAAAGGAAAAGGAACAACCTCCTCTCCTTGAGCACCTGAACCCCAGTATCACCGCCAGAAGAGATTGTGATGAATGTAGTGTTCTGGGAGGGTGTAATAGATGATCCTCTCCCAGAGGTACTTGTGACCATAAGAATATAAATCTGTGTGCTAAAAAGAGGACTTTAAAATAATCTTTTTCTTGATAGTAAATGAATGGAGGTCGCTAAGATGATGCAACATTGAGGCCCGATTGGGAATCTCCTGGATCAGGCATTAAGCCATGTTCTAGACAATCTGCAGACTCTTGCTCAATTGTTTCAGCAGACCCAGATATAAAACATTTGCATAGTCTGGTCAGAACTACATTTCAAGTTAGTTTGCCACATCCAGTCCAAAACCTTAGATAGAGAGCCTCTAAAGGATTCCAGCACTGCAATCGAACCATTTCTAATCAACAGGACCAGTTGGGTAACACTCACATATGCCAACAATAGAGCGCAGCTTTTCTCTCTTGGTCGAGTGCCCATTTGATGGCTTTAGGTACTTCTAGTAAAGCCATCTCCATGCTGTGTCATTGAGGAATCCCAATTGGCTGGGATGTGCAGACTATACTTTTTCTATATAGCTCGGTAGCTGACTATTCATCAGCTTCTCAAGCATCTTGGCCACCACAGGCAGTAGTGAAGTAGGTCTGAAGTTGGATAGTAAGACCGGATCCGCTGAATGTTTTTAAGCAAGGGGAAGGCTTTTACCTTTTTCCAAGCACCAAGCACCATAGTGGAGAGCAAAGAAGCATTGAATAACATTTAAAACTGGGTTGATTATTCTAACCCCAGTGGCAAGGACTGAGGGTGGACATGAATCATTCAGCGACTCAGATTTAAAAGTTAAAATGGCCTTTTCAGATTCTTCTGTAGAGATCAAGTCGAACTGGGTGTGCGCAGAGTTAGCAGGTTTGATTATGGGCACCAGTGCCATTTTTCATATGACTTCAGATTGACCTCCCTTAAATTGACCTGAATCTTTTGATTTTATCTGTGCAAAACATCTGATAAATTCATACAAAGTCCAAAAGAGGGTGTGATACTCCGACTACAGGAGTTTGGTTGTAGTTCCTTTGTGATTTTATAAATTTCTAGCAGTTTGTTCTTAGCCAGGTTAATTTTTTGTTCACAAGAGGAGCTTACACAGCTTTACATTGGGTGTATTATATTTGTTAAAGGCAGCTTGATAAGCCGCTTGTCTTCAGGCATATAATGCTTACGTCAATGGCTTTCAAGTTTTTTGCTAGCCCTTTTTTCTGTGTCTGAGATTGTGAGAAACAGGGAGCCAGAGGCCAGAATTTGCAGTTATAGAAAGGTGTAAATGATTTAGCTAAAGAAAAAAATCCAACAAAGAAAAGTTATTACTTGATCATTTGATAGGAGCATTGATCGAACCTGAAACATCATCACAAACATGTTGGAAAGTTACTTCCATACCCTTGCATGTACGTTTGGAGTTAATTTACAATTCTTATGCAGTTCTCAAAGTATTCCAGTAGTACTTTTAGAAGGTTCTGACTGCTTCAAATTTCCAGTAGTACTAAAAAGTATATATATATGTAAGTGTAACAGATGTACATTTATACATAAAAATAAAACACACGGGCATTTTCATGTGCTAACTTTATTTTTTGTTTCTCCACAGGGAGGAAATGAAACTTCTTCCCATTCACCATCACAAACTATAGAGGTGTTCCAGTCCCTATGCCTAGATTTACTAGCAAGTAATATAAAACCCTATTGACTTATTTTTGTCTGTGGGTAAATCCGTTTATCAGCGAAATTCACACTTTGAAAATAACAAACCTGAGATTACAATTGCTATGGAATGTATTTGGGAAATAAGTTCATCATAATACCTTAGTGAATTGAGCACAGAGAAAGAACAGTTGAGGCATTTGTTTGAATCATAATTGGGCCTGTAATCATCAGTGTTTCAGACCAGCCAAACTCGATTCCCTAAATCCACTCAGAGTTGGGGGAAGTGCTGGGTTTCCGACGACAGAGGGTCAGCTGACTCCTCCGTCAGAAACCTCTGCACTGACAGCCTATCTGCCAAATGTCCACATTATATTGAAAATAATCCTGCACTATTTAGGGTAGGTCGACCATCATTTAATTTGTCTGCCTCTAATCGCTATGCAAAGCATGGCAGTCCCGGTCAGAAATATTGCTCAGGGACCTTCTGAGCAGAACACTTGTCTTTTTTGTTTTTCAAGAATAACCCCTTAATTTGGGAGTTTATTTTTGAAAAACCAATAACTTGGCTGAGTAGGTGTATCAAATATGTAGCCCGCTAATCAAAGTGTCACTGCCTTCGAGGAGCCTTAATAGCTTTAGCTTTATTTCACCAGGAGGATGTAGACGATGGCTTATGCCAACGTGGCAGCCTGGTCATACTTTAAAAGACCCATTTTGTTTATTTACGGTATTTCAAAGCCTTGCATTTCAAACAGGTAAGAAACAAAATAATCACTGGCGAGGCTGACATTTCAAAAATAACAAAAATGTATCAAGTTAAAACAAAAAAACGTAATGCTGCTTTAACTTAGATATATTAGAAATAAACTCCCCTTACAATAGTCAAAGCAGGAAAAGATACTCAGAAAGATGTGGTACAGGCTTCAGGCTAGATGGAAAATAGTCAAATAGATTTCAAACGATGGATGATAGACTCTGGCTCAGCAGCTTGGAGACTGAGACCCTAGATCTGGAGTTAATCTTTAGCCCTTCAACTTTAACAAAGTTGTTGAAGTTTTTAGGAAACATCTAAAGAACCGCATGCATGGCAAAAGACTCTCCTCTGTAACTATATCTGTAAACACAATATATACTCATGTCACTCAGTTAGGACTTGACTTTACTAACACTTACCAGCATGGGGGTCTCTGCTGCAGCATCTGTTCATGGGGGTGTTAAGACTAGTAGGGCAAACCCAGCACACCTCTAAAATACGGATCCCCATAATCTATATGGCACCTATCACAGGGCAGCTACAGAAGTGGAGATCCTGGCAGTCTGGCGATTCAGGTATCCCTGTTCTTCTCTGCCTAGAATGTCTTATTATTATTATTATTATCATTATTATTATTATTATTATTATTATTATTATTATTTCTTAAGCTTGTTTTTTTTTTATAATGTTTGTGAAATGCGAGGCGACTGACTGCAGCTTACATTACTGAAAGTTATCTTCTTACTATGTTTTGTAAGGATATACTTACTTTATCATTCATCATGAGTGCTGATACTGATATGCTCATGGTCAAATTAAAATCATAAGACTAGGTTAATGCACACGCAACGAGTCAAACTTCCTCTCACGTTTAGATTCTTATAGTTGAGAGACAAAACAAGGGGAACTTCTACTGACCTGCAAAAACAAGACAAAGGGCCTTGTGAAGTCATTACGTCTTTCTAGAAACACAATAGAACAGAAAATACTGAAGTGCAATGATCTAACTCCCTAACAACCAGACTGAAGCTCGGAGGGGAGATAAGCAAGTGAAGTCCCTGCTTGGAACTCTAGGAGAAAACCTCACAGTGAGAAATTGGGTTACTGGTTAAGGGGGATGAAACCTTACACAAGCAGCAACCATAATCCTCGTCAGAGTAAGGCAAAAGCAAACCCCAAATTAACCTGTGCTCAACCATCTGGTAGCTTACCACAGAGCAGTGAGGCTTAACTTAGAAGCAAAGTGTACAGTATTTATGCAGCACTTAAAACAGTATCAAAGTGAAAACCTCACACAAGAAATATCCCACACCAATTTTGAAAAATATAGCTCAAAGAGCAGGCCTGGTGTTGCTGACAGTTGTCGGTGTAACACGAAGATCCTGATGTCATTGGGAGCAGGCGGACCAAAGCTTCATGGTGGTGCTCTCTGTGACACGTTGATGCTGTATTATAGCCTTTCAACAAGTTTTTATACCCTTTCGGCTACTATCAAGACATATACAGCTGGAGGAAGCCTTTCTAAACAAGCAACCTATGATTTCTTAGTCAGTTTGCTCCAATCCCTACCATCACACTTTAGTCACTGACATTCCTAAGAGTTTATAGAGGGTTTAAGAACCCCAGAGCCCATTGGGAGAGGAAATGGAGAGAATTAAAGCTGCCCAAAGTAAGGTGAAGCAGCTAACCAAACTGCACAGGCATACGTGGTTCTCCTCGCACCATCTACATAACTCATAAACACTGAGGGGTGGACCTAGATTAAGAACCTGATTTAATCTGTAATATATTTTGGAGACTGTTATGGTTGAAATTGTGGTCAAGGTACACATTCCAGTAGTAACTGCTAGTGTGCTGAAAACCCCAGCATCATTTGACTAAGACCGGTCTGAAAACACCTTTTTTTTAGAGACTTATAAGTGGAAGATGCCATTGAATAAAAAGCATTCCCCTTGATAGTAGTGAAAATGCTTGCTTGGCAATGGGAAGTAAAATCAGAGGCATGTAATGATACCAACAATGGAGTTAATGCTGAAAATTGCTAAACAGGACTCTGGCCTGCCTGTGTCCTGAAAGCAACCAAGCTTGCTGGGTCTTATTACATAGCTTTTCTCTTTAAGAGCAGTAGTCTCCGTTTTGTTGTACTGAGTATAAAATGGCCACCACACTGGATGATGATGTTGGTTGTCTACTCGAAGCACAGTTTAGGATTGTGGAAAGGTTCGTCAGAGTTCCATTGAACCTTCTTGGTCAGAGCACTCATCCTAGTGGAGGAATGTACGATACACAATTGGCATCTTCCTTGCCAGTGAAATCAAAGCAGCCACAAAAGCGTGCCCAGTTTCATTGGAGGTATGTGTGTGGGGGCAGGGGTGTATCTGACATTGTCTTTTCTTGACTTTTTAATGAATGCCTCTCAATTTTTGTATGTTGTGTGTTTCGCTGCAATAATCTTCTTTAAGTTTTATATCCATGTATTCAACATGCAGTCTTCTTCTTGTATCTATACCTCTAATTGCTATACCTTAGAACTCCGCGTGACCCAGTTGTTTATGTCTATTCTAATGAACTCTTCTTGTTGCTTATTTTTGATGGCCCACACCGGTGAGCCTCTCTTGTGCTTCTGACATTGTTTATGCTCATGATTCACTCAGTACCAACGACTGAAGGGTTAAACATGCAACCCGTGTGAGTAAACTGGATGAGAAGGATAACTAGGTGTACTGTAGAAGCAGGATTATTAGTGGCAGTAATGTTACTTAGGTACTTAGGCCTTCTGAGACACATGTACGCATGATTAGAAGTTTAGGTGCTCAGATTGAGTCTTGGTCTTTCTTGATCAGTCTCCCATTTGGAAAAGTCCACTGGTAAAAGAAAGAACTCTTTAATTTGTAAGCAGGAATTCCCTGAGAATCAAGTGAAGACATCACATGGCGTACTTCCAGTCTTAATGCTCACTAGGTATTCATTTTCTTTTTTTTTTTCTCGTCACATCTCTAAAGGGTCTGGTTCCTCTATTCCTTCACATCCCATCATGTGATGTGGAGCAAATGACTGCCCCTGATAAGGGCGGAAGAATGAATTTACCACCCAAGAATGCAAAGATCTTGAGGTAAGCTGCAGTTGATGTAATGACAGAAGGCCATTAGGTCAGGAAAACTACCCATGCCAAATTTCTTAACTGGTGTCAATCATCATTAAATATGGTAGAAATGACCAGTCTATAAATTTACTACGAGGGCTAGGGCAAAAGTGAACCAGGTAGTGAGACATATGCAAGGGGAAAGAAGAGAAGTTAACAGCTGGTAACGCCGCATCAAAATAGGTAAAATAAAAACAACAAAAAACATCCTGCTTTTTTTAAAACATCTCAAGTAATAGCAAGAAATATTCATTAAAATAGTTAACTATACAAAAAAACAGACATTCTAGGAGGACAAAATCGTGAGAGTATGTACATCAGTTGGAGAGTCATGATTCAAGCCGCTACAAGACTTTGAGGAGAACCTCTTATAGACAAATCTCAGGCTATTGGCAACTCCTGATCCAACTGTTTTGCCCCATCATACTACTATCAGAGAGCCAGAATCACAGGCCAAGCACAACCTTATTGTTGTAAAGCCTGCTCCAACAAGATACCATAGAGTGACATGTCAATCTTGCTTCAATTGATTCCTACCACATCAACCACCTAAAAAGTCCAGGCATCGACCTACCCTCAAAGAAAAGCATCACTTTGCCAGTTGCCTACTGACAAGCTTCTTCAAACTGATCATCAATATACTCACTCCAGACCATGAGTCCACATCTACAGACAATCCTTCATCATCAATCAGGCCTTCCACACAAAGGGGACACTGTCCCTCAATACACGTAAGTCACAGACACATGAAATCGGTCCATATACATACTAACCACACAAGAAAACTAGAACCATGAAGGAAAGCCACTTTTGGTATCTGTGAGAAGTGGTTCAGAGCCAGTCAGTTCTATGGCCATCTTGGGTAAACTGATGCCTCCTGGCTTACACAAAAACAGAAAAGGAACGCAACAAAAACCGAAAAGGAAAGCAAACAGAGTGGAAGCGACGCAGCACTACTCTAATCCTCGTCAAAGTTTACCTGCAAGGCTATGCCAGACACCTGAAACTCATCAGTTGAGTGTGTGGCAATAACATCTACAATACACTCACACAGTTTCCTATTGAGAGCTATAGTATACCATTTTCCAAGGCACAATCCTGAGTTTTTGGAAAAAAATCCTTGACCTGGATTTACATTATCAGATTACAGCTCAGAAACCGTTCCTAATGTATGTCTCATCCTCTGGATGGGCGAGCTGCAGGGGAACATCATTTTTCCAAAAAGCAGCCGGTAGATACAAGGAGAAGAAAATGCCATCAAAGGTCACACCACAATTTATAAATCAGGGAATGAGCCATTAATCTGAAGAGGCTGAGAATAATGCACAAATGTATGTGTGTAGAAGTGCACTCATGTGGGTGATATCTAGGCTGTTTTGATAGAATTCAATAGAATCCAAGAAAGAGGACAGTTGAATCAATAACACTGATGTTTTTGCCCATCCCTGGCATATTTGCTTTTTTATTTTTCAATTTGAGGAGTGATTGTTTGCACTGAACAAGGAGGAGCTGAATTTCCTATCTGAGGAGACGAATTGCTAGGGAGGATGAGCTGGAAAGTTAAATATATGTCTGACAAAACCAGCTTGTTTCCATTTCCCCTCTCCTTCCACCTTCTTCCATTCCACCCATTAAAATCCCCCCTGATATTATAGTGATAGAGAAAGTTATTGTGATCAATCAAAAATCACGACATCAGATAAGATATTAACTTCTGCCTCTGAGGAGTTATTACTCCACATGCGATTGACAGGCGAATGAATACATGAACACTTTTTCTTAGTAAATACAAATACTTTGCAAATAAATGGCTTCTGTTTCCACTGAATACCAGTGAATGTTATTTTTGCCAAAATGCAAAAACCACAACAGAGCAAACTCGCTAGTGCGACTGCAGGAGTATGGTCGATGCTTATGAAAAGGGCTAGTTAGTAAAAAGTGAACAACGTCTATATCACTAGGAATTGCTGGCCAGACAAGCTGAAATCCTAAACCGAGATGCAGATTAGTAAGGCTACACTTCACCTTTGCAGACATCCTCGTTTCCTGTTCATCACTGATCGTGACTCGCTATGACTTTTCCGAGTGAAATAATGTTTCATCTTCTCGAGTGTTTTGGGGCTTACCGAACAGATTGTGTCAGCAAAGAGGTCATCAGTGGAACATCAGAATACAAATAATTTTTCCAGGAGTCACGTTTTACGCTGATAGGTCGATTCCTCCACATTTGTGTGCAAAGAGAATGTGAGAAGCGAATACTGGCATACTGCTGCGTAACTTTGTGACAGAACACTTACAAAAGTGCATTTTTCTGCACAACACCGATTATTTTTCGAATTCTTTAATAGCATAGGCTTTCTTTTAAAATCCCCCGCTGTGCTTACTGAGAGTCTCTAACAACAAATAACAAAGACTTAGACTCAACAGGATGAACCATAGAATTTTAAGAAATAGAGCATTTAAAACTAAAGCAGGACAATCGATACCATGAAGTTTTGCAAAACATTGTAATCCAGTAAAGAAACGAGCTGTAAAGATTTTAGGTTGGGGAAAAGGGAGGTAGACAGGTTAGTAGTCATCTTCTGTGATACTAGACCCGGGGACCTCAGTTTCATCTCCCCAGTCTGGCAACAGCAATACTGCCACATTTATTGGCAGCACAGAAGCAGGAGGGCAGAAAGTGCCTTGTTGCCTTGTAATATTCAGACTACCAGTTCTCTGTCCTAGGTCAGTGAGCAAGGGCTGCCATGTAAATATCTCGAGTTCTGAATGAGGGGTCATGGAGTACATGATACAAAGTTAGTTGTTCATTACAGTCAGGGATGGACTGGCAGTAGCGGGCACCGGGCGTTTCCCCAGTGGGCCGCCAGGGAAGGGGGCCAGTTTTGGACCCCTTAGAGCTGTTTTTGTTACCAGGGGACGGTTTTATTGGCCCCATGTAGCAAAAGCAGCTGCAGTGTTTTCTTCGTGCATCCCTCCCCCCGTGGCCTTGCAATCCAGTCCTTGAATTTGGTCAGCTCTTCTGCAGTGACATGCCAGCCTTCTCTTAGCTAGCAGCAATGCAAATGCCACATATCGCCAATATGTGGCGGACAATTAGTTGACGTGATACAGGAAGGCCATCAGTGATGTCAACTGCTGGGTCTCGTTCACCATAAAAGCCAGTGCAGCTTGTATTTTAACCCGTTTAGAGCGTCGAACGTTCAGCGCCCATTGCTGAACGTTCAAATAACGGGTGGGGCCGCGTCGGCCAACGGACGTGCGCAGCACTACCAAGGTAGTGCACGCGACGACCGTTGGCCGATGGCAGCGCTTAAGGGGTTAAGCCAATAGGATTGTATTGCCCCACAGGACCATGTTAACTGCAAGAAATCTGCACCAGTCTCCCACATCTAATGCACTTATCATCTGGTCCTAGTCCGAAATTATTTAGGATGGCAGGTGTTTGACAAGCTTTCTGAAGGAATTTATAATGGATAATTGGGAGTCTGCTACTAGAAGATTTCTGGGACGTCTGGGCACAACAATTCCAGTGCTCATCATGGATAGTAGTACCTAGTTCTGTCTTTCATTTCTGTAACGTTTTTCCCCAAGGGCCTGGTGTTCCGCCTGTGTAGATCAATAAAGAAGGGAGACCATATGTTTGGTACTTGTGGACTTTAACATAGTATGCAGTGTAAGAAAAATAGGGAGGTTCTGCAGGAAAACCCAGAACAGTAGCCTTGGAACTACATTTCAATCAAATGTACGTAATGTATCTAAAGATGTTCCAGGTATGTCACCCAGATAATCTGTGTGACAAAGGAACCATTCAGAAAAAGATCTCCTCAACAAGTGAGCTTTCTAGTTATAAGGTGATCCCCCCCAAAAATTAATGTGTTACTGGCAATAGCGGGTGATACTCAAATGGGAGGAGTCAGGAATATAACCTTCTTGCCCACTTTATGGCAGAGCCACTGACAAGCTTCATTGGTACAGGCAACCGTGGATTTACCCACAGTCGTTTTTGCTGAGGGGATCCATACAAAGGAGGAGGGGGTATAGGTGCCATCTAGTCCTGCTCAACAGCTAAAAGGGGGAAGAAAGGAGTTAGATTGGTCTGAGCGGCTGAAACGGCCTCTCAGGAAGTAACTGGGAGGCTGGGCATGTTCTCCACTGGGCTGTACAACACAGCCCAGTGGAGCACATGCCATGTGCGCCTGACTGTTTGGACGGCCTCAGAGGGCTGACTAAGCCGTCATGCACACTTAGGTAAGGCGTGTAAACAACTCCTGCTCCCTCTGACGTGGGGGAGCCCAGACCGCCCAACCTGGCTGGAGTCATAGTCCCCCTAAGAAAAATAAAATATTAACTTCTTGTTATTATAATTGTATTTTTATTTTGCACTGCTCAACAAGCAGTGGGGTAATGTTCCTCGGCCTTAGCGGAGGAGCCGCCACTGTGCAAGAGATAGTGGGAGTGAGATCAAGTGGGTGATCTGATCTGTGATGGTATTTAACGCCGCCCCATAATTAGCGGGTAGTACTTCTTCTTTGTCTCAGTGTATCATCACTCCCAGATATTTTAGATCATCAGTGCATCACTTTGGAGGGAAGTCTGGGGTGAATAGAGTTGTAGTGGAGGTTAGGGGAAATAGTTGGGACTTTCCCAGTTGAAATTAATGCCTGATTGTCTGTTATATATGATAAATTCCAGCAGGATTCCATGTAAGCGCTATTGCGGCTCCCTGAGATAAAATGTAATATCATCAGCATATTGAGATATTAATAGGTGCTGACTAGGGTACCTCTTATTTTGTAGAACAATGGTCCTTAGGAAACAAGTACAGAAACAAATACGATATAGACCTTGATGGGTGCTATAAACTTTCGATGTCCAGCCGGACAAGGATTTTAATGTGCAATGTAATCAAGATATCTTAAAAATGGAAGTGAGAACGATACAGCAGGACGCAATCCTGCACCCGATATGTAAGACAAGGAACAAGCAAATATTAAACACAAAACATAAAAGATATCAGGCAAAAACTGGAGCGTTGGGAGCTTGGACTAATCATACAATAAAGCAAGCTAACCACCATAGTGACCCCATTAATCATACACAATGGAAAACAGTGGCACTATTTAGTTTGTCGACGACGTTTCTCTCCCAAGCTCATTGAATATAGGGATCATCATCAGGACTACCTAATTGAAATGCCTAGTAATAACCACAGTGCCTGTTAGGATAAGAAACAGGGAGAAAAACACAGGGGAACCTGTCAAGAAAAGTTTAGGAAAAATACTTTCAACATTGTCAGCAAGGCCATGCAATATTTAACTGAGACATCTGCTTGACTGCGTTTTTGAAATTATGACCATTTCCTTTAAGTGACGAAGTGTATGGAAGCAGTAGGAGAAATACAATACGGGACCAGGATGGTCGTGCTGTTGTGCATATCGGGTATGTGACATTTATGTGAGCACACGTGGCGGCGTTCAGATAATTAATCAGATTCCGATGATCGTGGTATAATGGAACCATGTGCCTATTCATATGTGGGTGTGACATAAGTTCGAGATGGAACCGTGATGGCGGGCAGGGTGATATTGAGGTGGGTACCTTAGTACACTTCGCTCAAAGAAGGCAGACTATGGTGAAGCGTCTCTACTTGGTTTAGATAGAGTGCGGTGAAATTGAGCGAGTGCGGGATGCGCGAACAGTAACCTATGCGCTGCCTTAGGTTCGAAGCTAGGGGTTCAACAGCTAGAGCAAATAGCAAGGAAAAGAGTGGTTAGCCCTGTTCTGTATCTCGAAAAGGATCTGACAGTGCTTCATTAATGTGCATTATGGCCAGGGGGCTTGTGTGCATCAATTGAACCCAAGTCAAAAACAGTCTAGGAAAGCCCCTTCGGACAAGTATTGCCTGAAAATAGTCCCATTCCAGTGAATTCAATGCTTTGATGGCATCTAAAAAGACTGAAGCAAACAGTAAAGTACAAAGTTCCCCAGGGAAGGAGTGGCAAAAAAAGGAAGGGGGGGGGGGGGGGGGAGAAGGTAGGTATCAAAAGGTAGGTGACTGGAAGGGGTCCCTTGTCGGAACTTAGAGAGCCTCACACACCCAGAGTATTAGGTGTGAAACACACCCTAACTGGAGGGTGTCCAGTGTCATCATCGGCTCACTGCCCCTCGACAGACCGGCGCTGCAATATCTGTCGGAGCACCAGGAGGCACTCTTTTGGCGGGGTTCTTTTGTTCCTAGCCGACGGTGGGTGTATGTGAGGATGAAAGAAGTGTAGTCTGTGCAAGTGTGGGTGAAAAGTTAAAAAGGGTAATCAGTCCACACTGACTTTTATTAACGTGGCTGATTCCCTGGTTAAAAGGGGTGAGAGGGGAGCTAGAGACCGTATAAATATACAGCAGGCTAACTCAACCCCCTGAAGTGGTCAACATGTTTCTCGCCAACCGGCGATTCGTCAGGACCTCAACAAAGTACTACACAATAACACATGCTCATTCACTTTGAAGAAGGCAAATACAACCTCTCTGGGTCGACGAACAAGAGAGCCAGGGGGTCCTGCTCTATTTAGGCGACCCTAAAGGAATGGATCAGAGCCTCGCAGCATACTCCCGTGAGGCCAGCGCTGTAAGGTCAGTTGAGCCTTGGATCGGGCGCTGGGTCGGCGGCAAACCTACCCCTCACGCTCACGGCACCTGGTTGGGGTGCGGAGCAACTGGTCTAAAAAGACTGCCAATGCATTCAAAGTTAGAGCTATAGATTTTAGAACTGCAAAGAGCGTTCTCAAGTTATGGGAGGTGGACTGACTGGGAATGAGACCTGACTAACCAGGTCGCACCAGGTGTGTCATAAGGATTGAGAGTATATTGGCAAGTATTTTCACAAGTATGTTTACATCACAATTAATTAAAGAGTGAGGCCTCTACGGATCACAGCAATATGGTGTTTTTCCCGGTTTGAGCAGGGCGATAACCTGGGGCTCTGTCAAGGTCTTAGGAAGTTGCTGTGCCTGTCATGCCTCTTCAAATTCCACTAGAAGTATTGGAGCTAATATCCCAGCATATGTCTATTAAATACTGCCAGGAGGCTGTCTTGCCCAACGTTTTTCCTGATAAGAACTGCTTGATTGCTTCTAGGATTTCATCTTTGGTAAACACTTGATCGAGGAAGGTGCAAAGGGAATTCCCTAACTAGCCCAGAGTCACATTTTTCAGGTGTGTATTCACCGCAATGGGTTCTTTTAGTTGAGTGGTATAGAGGCAGCTGCAGAACTGCAGGCGTGTCTACGTTTACAGATCTTTGTGCGTACATGAGAGAGGCATGTCGTTGGGAGCTCACAGTCTTTTTATTATAGTAGCAAATGTCTTCCCAGGTCACTCCCCTTCTCCATAGGCTGTTGTGACTGTTCATTTTCGGTGAAATCTAGTTTCCCTGAGTGCGACTTCACTGTATTCTTTCAGGGAGGTTGTAATTTGGTGCACCAGTTTGGGGTCCTGCCCAAAAACGTGTTGTTTTGCTTGCTGCTTCAACCTAGTCAAGTGATCTCGGAGGGTGTGCAGCGTTCCTTCACACTTGGCCATGCATATCCCCCTAATAGTGACTTTAAAGGCTTGTTAAACAGTACAGACAGAGAGAACGGACCCTATATTCCATTTGAAAAATTCAGAAATTTCTAGATTTCGTTTCTCAGCAAACAGACTATCTAGTACTGCCGACAGTGCAAGATGCTAGTTTGGATCTAATGAGATCTGCATAGGTGTTGTTATGGTGAGCAAGACTGGGGAGTGAACTGAGAATGTACATGCCACGAGTTATCCCCTGTACCCCTGTACACATGTTCTGAGTGATCAGCCAGTAACCTAGCCAAGACCAGCTTCCATCAACTCCAGAGCAATAGGTGCCTTCCCTGTCTTGGAGATGGTGGACTCTCCAGATGTCCAGTAAATGCTTTTGAGTGATGTCTGGCAGTTGATGAGAAGAGTTATCTTGATAACTAAGAGTAATGTGAGACCTGTCCATGTGCTTATCAACAGTGCAATCAAAATCACTGCCGCAGAGCAAAATGGATGGCCCAGTGGATGCAATTTTGCCCAACAACTGATCAAAGAAGCCAAGAATGTTTGTATTAGAGCCATAGCAATTGACAGTAGTGATCCTGTGTGACATTAGACTTCCCCATACACATAGACTGCCCTGTTATCCACTATGGACCCCTGATGTGTAAATTGAACACCTCGTCATATCAGAAGTGCTACGTGCCTTACATATATAGAGTAAGAAGAGAAAAGTCTGTACACTGCCCAGTTTGCAATCAACTGTTAGGGGTGGACCCCTGGCTAAGTGTGTCTCCTGTAGGAGGGCTATACTGACCCAATGCCTCTCTAAATAAGACACAATATGTCTATGTTTACGAGGGTCATTCAAGCCGCGCACCATCCAGGTGTGACATTTTGTATGATGCATGATAAGTAGCATAAGTGTAATCTTTCTCACCAGCCAGATCTATGGTGCAAAGGTGGGGGGGATGCCAAGGAATCCGATCACTGTTGCAATAGCATTTCCAAACAATAAAAATGCCCTCCTCCTCCTAAACTTGCAGTCAGTCCTGCTAGAAATTAAATCTCATCTCCCCATAATGTAACAACAACATCATAGGTGTGGAGAAGCACTGCAGAACCCATTTAGAAGGAGCCTTTCAAACCGGTCTCAGGCCTGCCATTGCAGGGCCTGTGTGTGCAGTTTACTGTCATTTTGACTTGGCATTTAAAACTACTTGCCAGGTCTTAAACTCCCCTTTTATTACATATATGTCACCCTTAATGTAGGCCCTAGGTAGCCTTAAGGGCAGGGTGCTATGTAAGTAAAAGGTAGGACATGTACTTTAATGTATTGCATGTCTTAGAAGTGACTAACAGCTACGGTAATGTTTCTCTACTGTGAGGCCATCCTCTCTCATAGGTTAGCATTGGGAAGTCCCTTATACCTTGTTAAGTGGTAATTCTGATCAGAGAGGAGTATCTTTTTAATGTTTTATATCTTTGGATTGGCAATGATAAATCCTTCTTACTGGTGAAGTTAGCTGTAACATTACTGTTTTCGAAATGACGCTTTTAGAAAGTGGATAATTTTCTGCACTTACTGCTCTGTGGGCCTGACTGCCTGTCTCCAATACACGTCTGGGCTGGGTGAAAGCTACACTTTATGCATTACCTCTAGACAACCACAAACACAGGAAGGATAGGTGTGTCTGAGAAATCTACATACATCTGCATTGTGACGTCCTTGCCTTGGGAGAATGGAAGGGCTTGGCTAACGCTTTACTTGAATAGGTAGTGTCCTGTACATACACAAAGAGAAGAGAGGGGGACCTGTGCACTTCAGATGAATGCTTTGGAGTCACCCCTCACATCAAACACACGTTTGGCTATAAGTACTGGGTCTCTGGCCCCCTAGAATCAGAAACTACTGGACTTGTAACTTAATCTGTGCCGGAAGGGCTGCTGTGCTGCAAAAAGGAATCAACTGGACTGCTGATCTGGAAGGCCTGCTTATCTGTTTGCTGCCCTGCTACTGCTGCTCTCTGACTTTGCTGAAGCACAGCTGTCTCTGCCTTTCTCCAAGTGATCGCCAAGGGCTTGCTGGCTTGTTGCCTGTTTAAGAATTTCAGGGTCATAAAAGACTTTGTTTCCCCCTCTACGCTGCTGCTTGTGAGTCTTGCAGTCAATATCCACACAGGGCAGTGCTCTACGGCCTGTAGAGGGCCCCACCAAGGTCAGCACTTCACTTCTGAAGACAGGCATCTTCTTTAAGTATAGATGATGAAGTGTATGCACCCAAGAGCCCCAGACAGCCAAAATTAAGGGCTGTGCTACACGCATGGGATGGAGGCTGGTCTGGTAACTGCATGTGGTGATATTTGAAGCCAACAAAAGACCCTTATTATTTATGACCATGTTGGAACTATCTGCAGCATTTGAAGGCATGGATCACACCCTCCTTGTTGACCACAAGACTTTGGTTGCCCATGTATCTGTGGTCACTCAGGAGTGCCCTAGGGCTCATCTTGTTAATAGGGAGTAGCGGGTGAGGCTCGGAGTTTACAATTGAACCCTGTTCTGGTTCTTTTGGAGAACTACTGGTTCCCTACTCTCCACTCTGGATTATGGTCTTCCTGATATTACCGATATTAGTTAAGATGGTCATTTCCTATTATAAACAGATTATAATCAGAATACACAGAGATATATAATTCTTTAGAAAATATATATTTATGTAGATAGATAGATAGATAGATAGATAGATAGATAGATAGATAGATAGATAGATAGATAGATAGATAGATAGATAGATAGATAGATAGATAGATAGATAGATAGATAGATAGATAGATAGATAGATAGATAGATAGATAGATAGATAGATAGATAGATATGGGAGGAGTCGTCATCAAACATCTTTATCTACTGGCTTGCATTTTCTTTTTCCTATCACAGCATAAGACAGTAGGCATTTTACTGGTATATAAATATAGTGCCACTGAAAAAGGAGTTTTCCCAACAATGCGGTTGAAGGCACTTGAGGTAACTAGTGACACTATACACTAGGTTGTCTTGACGAGTGTTTCATAGTATTAAAGACATTTATTGAAAGCCGCAATACTGATTCATCAGCATGTACTAGCATTGGCCTAGTTAACGTAAGGATACGTACATTTTTATGTTAAAGTCAACACTTCCTCAAGAGGGTGGCATTTAGTAATAGCACGAGTCATTTCAGCGTTGTGACCAACTTGTTAAGCAGTTGCTTCTGACTTGAAAAGGAAATCTAATAAAGTTTTGAACTTCTGTAGTCTTGCTAAAGACTTCACAATGATTCAGATTCGAGAAGTGCATCTAGGAAATACTTGAGGTTCTGTAGCTAAACGAATAGCCAGGCCGATTGGTTTTGCGAATGCTTTTTTCATATGATGGTATATCAATCGTGCAAGAGCCTCCCACCTCAATACACAATAAGATTCATACTACACCACTTTAAAGTTGTTAGTCAAAGCATCCTATTCACCTAGAAGCTTGCCTTTTCAGAATAGTAGTTAGCCAATGAATACACTTTCTCATCGTCTACGACGTTGATGATGGTTCCCTGGTTGACAATTAGCCCATTCGCCACCCTACTGTCGTGTCCAGGACAAGGGCACTAGGACCCTGGGACAACGCAGGGGCGAGGGGACACCGGACACTACATCCGGTCAAGGGGTGGGGAGAGGGAACATTCTGCTGCTGGACCTCGAGGCAGGAGGTCATGATCTATGCATGCTGTAAGCAGACAAATAAAAGAATACCTGTAGAATCCACATCGTGTCCTGTGTGAGTTCCTTGGTCGTAGGACATGACAACTGGCGACGAAGGTTCGACGGACTGGACGCCGTGCCCTTTCGGAAGATCATCGCATTTGATACCAGGAGCCCACTCTGGATCGCAGTGTGCAAGAAAGAACAAAAGGAAAGTGCCCCAGACGAAGAGTAACGACGCGGGAGACCACCCCGATCACAGAAAAAGAAGACTACGAGCTCTGGTAAGCGTCGTGCAATGAGCGCAAAATAAAAAAGAAATTGAAAGAAACTGGAGCGAGCTCTCGCGAGAGTCTCGGCGGCCATCTTAGGATCAGGCGCGAAAACCAATCACAGGGCAGGAAACGCGAGCGGCCATTTTTAAGTCAGGCAGCGCCCGGATTGGACAAAAAGTCTCGCGAGAATCTCGGCAGCCATTTTGAGTTCAGGCAAATTGAACCAATAGGAGCGGAGAACAGCGCGGTGGCCATTTTGAGGTCAAGCGAAGTCGGAAACACAACAAAAGGAGCATTATAAAGAAGAAATTGATCGAAAAAGGAGCAATAAAGGAGAATAAAAGAGAAATAAAGGCAAAAGAGGCAAAACTGAAGAAGATTAAGAATCAAAGAAAGAGCAACAAAGAAAATATAAAGAGAAAAAGTAATAACAGACAAAGAAAATACAAATAGAGGAAAAGAAATATAAGGAGCAAACAAACAAAATAACAAAGTGCAGAAAAGAAATAATTGTGAACAAATGCAAACAACGGAAATAAGGGACTAAAAGAGCGCACGCAAAGAAAACACAAAAGGACAAATAACAGAAGGAATAACAAAAAGAGGGTTAGGAAGAACGCGAGAAAGCAAAAATGACAGATCCCAAGCCAGAAAGACAAAGTGCACAATACAGAAAACCACCACCATTCAACTTGTCGGAGCCACAAGTAGGAATCAGGTGGGAGAATTGGATCAGACGTCTGGAGAGATACATGGAAGCGACTGATGTGACAGAGGCAAAGAAACTGGGTCTATTACTAAATTTTGCAGGCGATGACATTGAGGACCTTCTAGTGATGCTACCAACAGAGGAAACAACTACTTATAAGAAACTAAAGAAATGTTTAACAACGGAATTTGACCAGCAAAGAAAAATTGATTTTGAACGATACACTTTCGCAACTGCGTCTCAACAAACGAAACACCAGATGACTTTGCGACCAAACTGAGGAAACTTGTAACACATTGTGAATTTGACAAATTTGACAACAAACAAGCAATAAGTTTGCGAATCATAGAAGGCTGCCGTGACACGGGGTTCCGTGCAAAAATACTAAAAGAGCCGACGTCATTAGAAAACATCCTGGCCCTAGCAACAGCGGAGGCTAGAGCGACAGCACACGCAAAGGAAATGGAGCGAGGAAAGTTCACAGAAGAAATAGCATATAAGGACAAAAAGATCAAAGAGGACATTCACGTGCTGCAGGGTGATGTCCCAGCGCCGTGCCTGTTGAGCAACATCACAACGCAAATGATGGGTCTCATGGCAACTAAAAGACTGGAAGAAGATGATGCTGAGGGGGCTAACAAACAAAGGAAAACGTTTCACATGGACCGAAGAGCACCACAAAGAATTGAAAGAGAACAGATTTGCTATGACGGCCGAGGACGACCCAGCACTGGCCGGAGGCTGCACAGAGAGCCAAATTCAGATGGCAACGAAATGGAACTGGTAGCAAAGGTGACACAACACCAACAAGGAAAAGATCACCGAAGACAGGTGGTGGCACAAGAAAGCAGAAATGGAACGGCAATGAGGGAATCAAGAAGAATGAGACTATTACACACAAAAGGGTAGAAGGAGTGGAACAAGAAGACACTACTGCAAGAGATCAAACAGCAAACGCAACAACAAAGGCCCATGAAAAGAAAGGAAGACATGCGACAAAACGAAAAAGAAAGAAAGGAGGCATCGCGATGGTCAAAGAAGGACAAGCGAGGAAATGTGGCAACGAGATCCCCGGAGGCAAGTTAAAGATGTCAAAAGCAAAAGAACGGATGGCAAAGGCGGCAGTTTGGCCAGTGTCACGTCACAGGGCACCTTTCGCATGTCAGCAAGGCAGAAGCAAGAGAAGCGGAAAGGTCAAAGCAAGAACTGTAGAAAGACACACAAAAGGAAGAAGCTCAAGCGGATATCAGAAAACAGCGATCAGGAAGGAAACACATGGAACCAAAGAGACTAATTGAGGAGGTGTAAATGAAGGGTCCTATGGGCCATCGCACATCATCAACTCTCTCTCTCTCTCTCTCTCTCTCTCTCTCTCTCTCTCTCTCCCTCCCTGTCTCTCTCTCTCTCTCGGTCGCGTGAGCAGAGGGCTCCCGAGACCCCCGCCGCCCTCATCTATCTATCCTTTCGATATCCTGATTATTTTGATGGGCTTTTGAAGTTCTACTTCTGCTGATCCTGCTGCACCTTTCAGGGCTAAGATCGGACTTTGGGAACCATTTCTACGTCGTCATACATTTCCTGGCCTAGCCCCGGACGTGACCGGGGTCTCTGCTATCGACAGAGTATTGTTTATATATTCTTACTGCTAGGCCCGGGGGTGGGGCGGGGTGGGACTGTCTCTCCCTTCTTCCTCAGGGGTTCTTTGTGTAGAGTTTGATGAAGGGGCGACAGGCACACTGCAGTTTGGGGTGGCTTCTTAGTCAGCAGGGGTGCAGGGTGGGGGGTGTTGTAACGGGTTCTTGGTTGGGGGTGGGGGGGGGTTCTTTCTGTTTTCTGTTTTTGTGTATGTTTTCTCACGTGGTACCATTTCATTTACCTTTATCCTTCTGTTCTGGGGTTTCGAGAGAGGGTGGTTCGGGGGCTCTACTGGGATGGGGGGGTGATTTGAAATTGCTGTCTTGGAACGTTAATGGTCTGGGTGACAGGATTAAGCGGGGTATTGTGCTTCAATTTGTTAGACGTCATTCCCCTGATATAGTTCTGCTGCAGGAGACCCACTAGTGGCGCATGCTGGCTTCACATCCGGCTCCCGGGGGGTTGGCATAATGGTTAAATCCTCCCTGCCCCTTGAAATTGATGAGATCGCCCTTGACGATCGGGGCCGATATGCTGCTGTCTCAGGGCGGTGGGAGGGGAAACTGATTATAATTGTCGCTGTTTATGTTCCCCCGGGACTCCAGGCCACCACTTATGCTGATCTAGGTAAGACTCTCCTAGGGCTCCCGGATGGTATCCTTATAGTGGGTGGAGATTTCAATTCAGTGGTATCGGGTGAGTGTGACCGGCTGCCTCCCAGGGTTTTGCCGTCGTCCCAGTTGTGGCTGACTGAGTTGCTGGAGACTTTTACGTTAGTGGATGTCTGGCGGATGTTGCACCCCACGTAAACTCAATACACTTTCCACTCTGGCGCACACGGCAGCCTCTCGAGGATTGATTACTTTCTGATGTTAACTGCCAATACCTCCATGGTGCGTGGGGTTCGTCATCTTCCTAGGGGTATCTCTGACCATTCCCCCCTGATGCTTGAGGTCTCGGTGGGAGGCTTTTGTGGGGATAGGGTCCCCCCCTTCACCCTTGGCACTTTAGGAATCCTCAGCTCCGTTCGGAACTTGTCAAGGCTATTGATTGTTATTTTGATGAGAATGAGGGATCCGTCTCTTCCCCTACTACCTTGTGGGAGGCCTTCAAGATCGTCATACGGGGTTCTGCGCTGTCCTTTATTGCCGCTGACAAGAAGACCAGGAGGGAAAGTGTGTTAACTCTTGAGGCCGAAATTACCTCGCTTGAAAGTGAATTGGGTGGTGATGATACCCCTGCAATTTTGCACTCCTTAGCGCTGAAACAGGCCGATTATAGGGCCCTGGTGACCGATGCTGCTACGGTAATGCGCACGAATCAACTGGGCAGGCTTTATGATGTGGGTGATAAGGCTAGTAAACTGTTGGCATGGTTGGATAAATCTGAGAGAATGAATCGTGTGGTGCCCGTGATAACCTGTGAGACTGGGGAATGCGTGTCTGATCCGGGGGAGATTGTCGAATGCTTTGTGGACCATTTCCAACAGTATACCGGTCGATGAGTGATAGAGACGAAGCTGACTCCCGCTTGCTTTTGGTTGATATTGCGCTGCCCTGTGTGTCGGAGGAGGATAGGTGCGCTCTGGACGCGCCCATTACGGTAGATGAGGTTGCCACTGCCATAGGATCCTTGCGTTCGGGTAAGGCTATGGGGCCTAATGGTCTACCCATCGAGCTTTATAAGCTCCGGCCTGACAAGATGGCGGCCCATCTGCATAGTATGTTCGTTGATGCATTTGAGGCTGGCCTCCTTCCCCTTGACCAGCGCTTGGCCACTATAGTTGTCATTTACAAGGACAGCAAGCCTTGTGATCCATGCACTTCTTATCGCCCTATTTCGTTGCTCAACACCGAGCCTAAGATCCTGGCTAAAGTCCTTGCTAATCGCTTACTAACAGTTATTTGCGACTTGATCCATCCGGATCAGTCCGGTTTCATTCCTCATTGGAATACGGCGCTCAATCTCCGTAGACTTCACGGCGTTCTCGCGAGAGCTGGGACCCTTACTGAACCCGCCGTCTTGGCCTCCTTTGATGCCACGATGGCTTTTGACACCATTGAGTGGCCGTATTTGTGGGCGGCCCTCTCGAAGTTTGGTTTTGGCCCTAACTTTATCGCGTGGGTACAGCTTCTGTATGAACAACCGTTGGCACAGGTCGTTGTTAACGGCAGAGTCTCTGGATCGTTCACATTGGGGCGCGGCACCCGACAGGGATGCCCGCTCTCTCCTCTCCTCTTTGCTTTGGCATTGGAACCACTGGCGGCGTGGCTTCGATGGGAGCCTTTGATTAAGGGGATCAGGTGGGCACCGGACCTTGAGGATCGCGTCTCTCTCTACGCAGACGATATTCTTCTTTATTTTACTTCACCTCAGAAGTCCCTTAACGTGCTCTTTGATGTCCTTACCTCCTTTGGGAAGAACTCGGGGCTCGTTATTAATTGGACTAAATCATGTGTGTACGTTATAGCGGGGGAGCTGCCTCCGCTACCCCGTAGATTTCCGATCCAAGTGGCAGAGACTGGGTTTAAGTATTTGGGAATTTTCATCTCCCTGGATCCCTCTGTGCGATATGACCGTAATCTCTATGTTCCTCTCCGGCGCCTTAAACAGGACGTTCAACGGTGGCGTGGCTTGCCTTTGTCCCGATTGGGACGTGCGGCCCTTTTCAAAATGATGTCCCTTCCTAGATTTCTGTACGCCTTGCAGAATTTTTTTGACCCTGTTCCCTCCCGTTACTTTCGCGAGGTTGAGGGTCTTCAGAGACAGTTAATTTGGGACGGGCGGGCTTGCATCTCCTTATCTAGACTCACGCTTCCATGGTACGATGGTGGCATAGCCCTCCCGGACATCAAGCGCTACTATTGGGCCTCACAGTTGAGTGCGATTAATCACGTGACGTATTCCCCGGGCCCTGTTCCCGCCTTCGCTATGGACAAATTACTGTTGCCGGGCGGCAACTTAAACAGGGCCTTGTACTCGAAGGCGCCATTCCGACTTCTGACTGGACCCACGAAATGTGCTGTGCGTGCGTGGAGAGATGCGACTGTGGCCACGGGTTGGAGCGATAGGATGACACGGCTGACTCCGTTGTATGACTCAGAGCGGTTGGGCGGCTTGTGGCGAACGAAAGGGTTTGACAGATGGGAAATGATCGGTATTAGCAAGGTGGAGGATCTTTGGTCCAAAGGCACAGTTAAGTCCTATGAGGCCCTTAAGGTGGAGTATCAGCTAGACGACAGGGAGTATTTTCGGTACCTCCAGGTGCGCCGTGTCCTGCTCTCCGTTTTCCCTCCTGGGACGGAGATCCCCCAGTCGTCCCCGCTTGAGGTTCGGATTCTGGACGGCCATGTGCCAGACAGTACGATTTCCTTGATTTACAAGAAGCTTATTAACACCAGGGCTGATCTTCTGGTGCGGCTTCGGGCCTCTTGGACTGCGGACGGCCTCGAACTGGACAACGAGGATTGGCAGATAGCGATTTCCTCCCCTAGAGAAGTGGCTATTCCGGCTCGCCTTCGATTTGTGCAATTGAAGATCCTCCACCGAGTCTACATGACTGGTACGCGTCTGGTTCGTATGGGGTTTTTGACTGATGGGCTGTGTAAGCGTGGCTGTGGCATGGATGGCACCTTTCTCCACATCATATGGGAATGTCCGGTGATCTCTGCTTTCTGGTCCAGAGTGCATGATATAATGGGGCGGGTCACCGGGGTCTCTCTTCTGCCTGAGGCGCAGCGTTGCTTGCTTAATGTATGGGAGCCTACGGATTGTACGGCCGTTTAGACCTTTTGGGTCACTCTGGGCAACATGGTTGCCAAGAGGGACATAGCGCAACTCTGGGGCTCCCATAGACCGCCTGGGATAATTGCTTGGAAGGAAAACATGGACTGGTGCATGTTTCGGGAGAAGAGGGTCTATGAGGCTCGGGGCCGTCCCAGGAAGTGGGGCAGGATTTGGTCACAGTGGAATGAATACCGTGGAGATATCTGCACCCCTCCACTTGATTACACTGCTGATATTCCTTCGTCCTCGTAATTGACGTTCCTATAGACTGGCCTGTGCAATTTCCCAGTGATCCTTATCGCCATCCCCCCGCCCCTTGATAGTAGTCTTCATTCTTAGCAATTGACTTCCCCCTCCTCCCCACCTCATACCCCAGGTATTGCTCCTACCATGTGAGTGTTTGTGTTGTTTGTTCTAATTTCATCAAAATCATAAAACAAAACCTAAGTAATCCTTTCCTCACGATGCTTGATGCCAGTGCGCCGAAGTGTTGCGATTTATGGCTTTACTGATACGAAGTGTTGTCTGGTATCCTGTTTATTGTCATAGCGGCTGGCCCGATTGGGTTGTAGGCAGACGCTGTGTACTGTGCAATCGAAAATAAAGGGTTTTTTTTAAAAAAAAAATGTTTTTTTGCAACAAGGGGGGAGATGTCGTGTCCAGGACAAGGGCACTAGGACCCTGGGACAGCGCAGGGGCGAGGGGACACCGGACACCACATCCGGTCAAGGGGTGGGGAGAGGGAACATTCTGCTGCTGGACCTCGGGGCAGGAGGTCATGATCCATGCATGCTGTAAGCAGACAAATAAAAGAATACCTGTAGAATCCACATCGTGTCCTGTGTGAGTTCCTTGGTCGTAGGACACGACACCTACTTCCCCTTAGATTGTCTCCTTCGTCCACCGCGGCTTCTTAGCTGTATTTAAACTGAATTTCAGAAAATGAACTACAATCAGCGTTTTAAGTGCGAGCAGATTTCTAGGACTTGTTTTCCAACATGAAACTGCTAGCTCAGCCCTTCGCAGATTGTGTCGGAAACAAAAAAAGGAAAACATGTCTCCAAATCTGTTAAAGTGAAACTATCTCTGCTGGCTTAACCTGGTGCTCGCAGTAATATTAACTTTCCAAAAATAAAGTACTCCAACTATGTGGGCCACCCTACAAGGCAGTGCTTTTAATTATTCACACTCAGAACAATCTGTTACTACTAGAGTTGTAATTTGGGCCCTAGCCACAGGGTGTGTGGGGGGGAGGGGGTTGCCTTAAGACACCCCATACAAATGTCTGCCCCCCTATATGCAACTGCCAGCATGTAAGAGATTGCTTTGAAAGCTTGCTCTGCAATGCTTATGGCACTGGAGAGGTCCAAACAGGAGCAGCAGTCTTAATAAAGGAAGTCACGAAACACGGCCTCACCTTTTTACACAGATGCCTTTCGATTTTCGCGAGGATTTAGGAGTGAGAAGTTGCTTGCAGGGAAAGGAACTGCTACAGCCAGGGTCATAGGTTTTTGGATATGGAAAGCAGCAACCTTGTAATATTTTGCAGACTTCTCCAGGGCCCTATCTGCCACATCTCCAAGCCAAAACAGTTACAACAGTTCTCTTCAATCTGCCGAACTTGACAATTCAACATGGCAGAAACACTGGCCATGAATAAACTTGAAGGTTTAGGTTCCGATGCTGTTTGTAGATTGACACAGCAAGTTAAATCATAGGCATTCTCTGTGTTCTAAGTAGCATTAGTTTATTGTATAAACAGTCACACTCAGCCCAGAAAGCTTGTTGCTCGTATATGGGGGCTGAGCAGGGTAGGTCTGGTATGTGGGGCATTCTTCCAGTAGCAGGATTGGTCTGAGAAGTGAGTCAGTTGGTTATTTTCACCGGTCTGTGGCCTGTTTTATGGTATGGAGGGCTTTAATGTTACAGTTGATTTCCATGAAATACCACAGCTATTGCCTTCAGCATGCACAAACACATGCAGTCTCCCATGCAGCATGTCTCTGGAAGCTCACAACTGCTTTGATTTGCAAAACTGGAGTTTTCTAGCTATCTGATTTGCTAATAGGGCCACGTTTATTTTGGTGCTCAAGCATATTTTCTCTCACAGTCACACCCTGGGGCTGAGAAGGCAGACAGAGGTTCTGCCTTCTGGCATCCCATGACTGTGACCTCAAATCTGGTGAAAGAGGAAAGCAGGTCTTAGGAAGCGCGTGGATGAGCGAAGAAGTACATTTTTTGGGCGGTCTTTTGAGATAATCGGTGGTTGTGACTTGTAGTGCTGCAGTTCATATGTTTGTAACCAACTAGCCTTTCAAATCCCTCGTTGTTTCCTCCTGAAAGGATGAAACTATCTGACATGACTTCTTCTCTTTGAAAATGAATCCCCACCTCAGTCTAAGAACAAAGGGCCCGATGTAGGTGGCCCATTACCGGTCGGTAAACCCGAAATTCAGTAAATTTCAGACTTACTGACCGGTATTGAGCCATTTCAGATGTAGGGGATGAATAGGTAAATGGCATGTAGGAAGCACTTTTAAGAGTGCTTATGTGCTTTAAGGATTCGTTATTTACCACCAACTATTAGTTGATGGTAAATACCGAACACCTTTGAAAATGCAAATCTGTGCATTTTCAACAGTGCCATGTGGCAGACATACATGCCTTTAGGGCATGTATGTGTGCCACATGTGCACACAAGCACTATTCATGGGTGCAACAGGATGTCAATGTGACACCCTGCCACCCTTGAATGTTTCCCTATTTTACCGAAACGGTATTTACCGATTCGGTAATTCACATTCATTCCTATGGGTATTTACCGAATCGGTATTTACCGATTCGGTAAATACCGAATCGTACCGATTTGGTAAGACTTACTGCATTTTTTTCTACATAGCATTTACCGATTCTAAAACAACGAATCGGTAAAATTTGGTATTTTAGCATCAGTAAATTTGGATTACCTACATCTGGCCCAAAATGTTTGTCAAAAGTGCTCGTTCAAACAGCCTATCGTAGCAGACAAATACATGCAGAACTACAGGGCTTATGGGATTACGTCATAGTTTTTGTGAACTCTATGAAAATACAACTTTCGATATTCTTCTGAGGGCACCACTAAGAATTTGTGGATAGAGACATGCAAGGCCAGTGCTTGAATTGAAGGGCATCATCATCATCAATCAGGCCTTCCACACAAAGGGGAGACTGTCCCTCAATACACGTAAGTCACAGACACATGAAATCGGTCCATATACATAATACCCACACAAGAAAACTAGAACCATGAAGGAAAGCCACTTTTGGTATCAGTGAGAAGTGCTTCAGAGCCAGTTCTATGGCCATCTTGGGTAAACTGATGCCTCCTGGCTTATACAAAAACAGAAAAGGAACGTAACAAAAAAATGAAAAGGAACGCAAACAGAGTGGAAGCGACGCAGCACTACTCTAATCCTCGTCAAAATGTGCCTGCAAGGCTATGCCAGACACATGAAACTCATCAGTTGAGTGCGTGGCAATAACCTCTACAATAAATTCACACACTTTCCTATTGAGAGCTATAGTATACCATTTCCCAAGGCACAATCCGGAGTTTTGAAAAAAAGAATCCTTGACCTGGATTTACATTTTCAGATTACAGCTCAGAAAACGTTCCTAATGTATGTCTCATCCTCTGGATGGGCGAGCTGCAGGGGAACATCATTTTTCCAAAAAGCAGCCGTGACATACAAGGGGAAGAAAATGCCATCAAAGGTCACACCATAATTTATGAATCAGGGTATGAGCAATTAATCTGAAGAGGCTGAGAATAATGCATATATGTATGTGTGTAGAAGTGCACTCATGTGGGAGATATCTAGGCTGTTTTGATAGAATTCAATAGAATCCAAGAAAGAGGACAGTTGAACGAATAACACTGATGTTTTTGCCCATCTCTGGCATAATTGCTCTTCTATTTTTCAATTTGAGGAGTGATTGTTTGCACTGAACAAGGAGGAGCTGAATTTCCTATCTGAGGATACGAATTGGCTAGGGAGGATGAGCCGGATAAGCTAAGTTAAATATATGTCTGACAAAACCAGCTTGTTTCCATTTCCCCTCTTCTTCCACCTTCTTCCAATTCCACCCATTAAAATCCCCCCTGATATTATAGTGATAGAGAAAGTTATTGTGATCAATCAAAAATCACGACATCAGATAAGATATTAACTTCTGCCTCTGAGGAGTTATTACTCCACATGCGTTTGACAGGTGAATACATTAACACTTTTTCTTAGTAAATACAAAAACTTTGCAAATAAATGGCTTCTGTTTCCACTGAATACCAGTGAATGTCAGTTTTGCCTAAATGCAATAACCACAATAGAACAAACTCGCTAGTTGGACTGCAGGAGTATGGTCGATGCCTACGAAAAGGGCTAGTTAGTAAAAAGTGATGAACGTCTATATCACTAGGAATCGCTGGCCAGACAAGCTGAGATCCTAAACCGAGATGCACATTAGTAAGGCTACACTTCACCTTTGCAGACATCCTCGTTTCCTGTTCATCACTGATCGTGACTCGCTGACTTTTCCACGTGAAATAATGTTTCATCTTCTCGTGTGTTTTGGGGCTTACCGAACAGATTGTGTCAGCAAAGAGGTCATCAGTGGAACATCAGAATACAAATAATTTTTCCAGGAGTTACGTTTTACGCTGATAGGTCGATTCCTCCACATTTGTGTGCAAAGAGAATGTGAGAAGCGAATACTGGCATACTGCTGCGTAACTTTGTGACAGAACACTTACAAAAGTGCATTTTTCTGCACAACACCGATTATTTTTCGAATTCTTTCATAGCATAGGCTTTCTTTTAAAATCCCCCGCTGTGCTTACTGAGAGTCTCTAACAACAAATAACAAAGACTTAGACTCAACAGTATGAACCATAGAATTTTAAGAAATAGAGCATTTAAAACTACAGCAGGGCAATCGATACCATGAAGTTTTGCAAAACATTGTAATCCAGTAAAGAAACGAGCTGCAAAGATTTTAGGTTAGGGAAAAGGGAGGTAGACAGGTTAGTAGTCATCTTCTGTGATACTAGACCCGGGAAAATCAGTTTCAGCTCCCCAGTCTGGCAACAGCAATACTGCCACATTTATTGGCAGCACAGAAGCAGGAGGGCAGAAAGTGCCTTGTTGCCTTGTAATATTCAGACTACCAGTTCTCTGTCCTAGGTCAGTGAGCAAGGGCTGCCATGTAAATATCTCGAGTTCTGAATGAGGGGTCATGGAGTACATGATACAAAGTTAGTTGTTCATTACAGTCAGGGATGGACTGGCAGTAGCGGGCAACGGGCGTTTCCCCAGTGGGCCTCCATGATTGCGCATAGGTTACTGTTTGCACATCCTGCACTCGCTCAATTTCACCGCGCTCTATCTAAATCAAGTAGAGACGCTTCACCATAGTCTGCCTTCTTTGAGCGAAGTGTACTTAGGTACCCACCTCAATATCACCCTGCCCGCCATCACGGTTCCGTCTCGAACGTATGTCACACCCACATATGAATAGGCACATGGTTCCATTATATCATGATCATCAGAATCTGATTAATTATCTGAACGCCGCCACGTGTGCTCACATAAATGTCACATACCCCATATGCACAACAGCACGACCATCCTGGTCCCGTATTGTATTTCTCTGCCTCTATGCTCCTTCCTACTGCTTCCATACACTTCGTCACTTAAAGGAAATGGTCATAATTTCAAAAACGCAGTCACGCAGATGTCTCAGTTAAATATTGCATGGCCTTGCTGACAATGTTGAAAGCATTTTTCCTAAACGTTTCTTGACAGGTTCCCCTATGTTTTTCTCCCTGTTTCTTATCCTAACAGGCACTGTGGTTATTACCAGGCATTTCAATTGTATAGTCCTGATGATGATCCCTATATTCAATGAACTTGGGATCGAAACGTCATCGACAAAATAAATAGTGCCACTGTTTTCCATTGTGTATGATTAATGTGGTCACTATAGTGGTTAGCTTGCTTTATTGTATGATTAGTTCAAGCTCCCAACGCTCCAGTTTTTGCCTGATATATTGTATGTTTTGTGTTTAATGTTTGCTCATTCATTGTCTTACATATCGGTGCAGGATTGCGTCCCGCTGTATCATTCTCACTTCCATTTTTAAGATATCTTGATTATATTGCACATTAAAATCCTTGTCCAGCTGGACATCGAAAGTTTATAGCACCCATCAAGGTCTATATCGTATTTGTTTCTGTACTTGTTTCCTAAGGACCATTGTTCTACAAAATAATTAACACCCGGGGTCCTTAGTTAATCTTCGGGTTCCCTTGTTTGTATAAAATAGACTAGGGTACCTCAGCACAAACTCTCAGTAATGCTGCCTTAGGTTCGAAGCTAGGGGTTCAACAGCTAGAGCAAATAGCAAGGACAAGAGTGGTTAGCCCTGTTCTGTATCTCAAAAAGGATCTGACAGTGCTTCATTAATGTGCATTATGGCCAGGGGGTTTGTGTACATCAATTGAACTCAAGTCAAAAACAGTCTAGGAAAGCCCCTTCGGACAAGTATTGCCTGAAAATAGTCACATTCCAGTGAATTCAATGCTTTGCCAATGCATTCAAAGTTAGAGCTATAGATTTTAGAACTGCAAAGAGCGTTCTCAAGTTATGGGAGGTGGACTGACTGGGAATGAGACCTGACTAACCAGGTCGCACCAGGTGTGTCATAAGGATTGAGAGTATATTGGCAAGTATTTTCACAAGTATGTTTACATCACAGTTAATTAAAGAGTGAGGCCTCTACGGATCACAGCAATCTGGTGTTTTCCCGGTTTGAGCAGGGCGATAACCTGGGGCTCTGTCAAGGTCTTAGGAAGTTGCTGTGCCTGTCATGCCTCTTCAAATTCCACTAGAAGTATTGGAGCTAATATCCAGCATATGTCTATTAAATACTGCCAGGAGGCTGTCTTGCCCGACGTTTTTCCTGATAAGAACTGCTTGATTGCTTCTAGGATTTCATCTTTGGTAAACACTTGATCGAGGAAGGTGCAAAGGGAATTCCCTAACTAGCCCAGAGTCACATTTTCCAGGAGTGTATTCACCACAATGGGTTCTTTTAGTTGAGTGGTATAGAGGCAGCTGCAGAACTGCAGGCGTGTCTACGTTTACAGATCTTTGTGCGTCCATGAGACAGGCATGTCGTTGGGAGCCCACAGCCTTTTTATTATAGTAGCAAATGTCTTCCCAGGTCACTCCCCTTCCCCATAGGCTGTTGTGACTGTTCATTTTCGGTGAAATCTAGTTTCCCTGAGTGCAACTTCACTGTATTCTTTCAGGGAGGTTGTAATCTGGTGCACCAGTGTGGGGTCCTGCCTGTTGTTTTTGTTGCCGCTTCAACCTAGTCAAGTGATCTCGGAGCGTGTGCAGCGTTCCTTCACACTTGGCAATGCATATCCCCTAATAGTGACTTTAAAGGCTTGTTAAACAGTACAGGCAGAGAGAACGGACCCTATATTCCATTTGAAAAATTCAGAAATTTCTAGATTTCGTTTCTCAGCAAACAGACTATCTAGTACTGCGGACAGTGCAAGATGCTAGTTTGGATCTAATGAGATTTGCATAGGGATTGTTATGGTGAGCAAGACTGGGGAGTGAACTGAGAATGTACATGCCACGAGTTATCCTCTGTACCCCTGTACACATGTTCTGAGTGATCAGCCAGTAACCTAGCCAAGATCAGCTTCTATCAACTCCAGAGCAATAGGTGCCTTCCCTGTCTTGGAGATGGTGGACTCTCCAGATGTCCAGTAAATCATGCTTTCGAGTGCTGTCTTGCAGTTGATGAGAAGAGTTATCTTGATAACTAAGAGGAATGTGAGACCTGTCCATGTGCTCATCAACAGTGCAATCGAAATCACAGCCGCAGAGCAAAATGGATGGCCCAGTGGATGCAATTTTGCCCAACAACTGATCAAAGAAGGCAAGATTGTTGGTATTAGAGCCACAGAAATTGACAGTAGCGATCCTGTGTGACATTAGACTTCCCCATACACATAGACTGCCCTGTTTATCCACTATGGACATGTGAGGCTCGGAGTTTACAATTGAACCCTGTTCTGGTTCTTTTGGAGAACTACTGGTTCCCTACTCTCCACTCTGGATTATGGTCTTCCTGATATCACCGATATTAGTTAAGAGGGTCATTTCTTATTATAAACAGATTATAATCAGAATACACAGAGATATATAATTATTTAGAAAATATATATTTATGTAGATAGATAGATAGATAGATAGATAGATAGATAGATAGATAGATAGATAGATAGATAGATAGATAGATAGATAGATAGATAGATAGATAGATAGATAGATAGATAGATAGATAGATAGATAGATAGATAGATAGATAGATATGGAAGGAGTCGTCATCAAACATCTTTATCTACTGGCTTGCATTTTCTTTTTCCTATCACAGCATAAGACAGTAGGCATTTTACTGGTATATAAATATAGTGCCACTCAAAAAGGAGTTTTCCCAACAATGCGGTTGAAGGCACTTGAGGTAACTAGTGACACTATACACTAGGTTGTCTTGACGAGTGTTCCATAGTATTAAAGACATTTATTGAAAGCTGCAATACTGATTCATCAGCATGTACTAGCATTGGCCTAGTTAACGTAAGGATACGTACATTTTTATGTTAAAGTCAACACTTCCTCAAGAGGGTGGCATTAGTAATAGCACGAGTCATTTCAGCGTTGTGACCAACTTGTTAAGCAGTTGCTTCTGACTTGAAAAGGAAATCTAATAAAGTTTTGAACTTCTGTAGTCTTGCTAAAGACTTCACAATTCTTCAGATTCGAGAAGTGTTTCTAGGAATTACTTGAGGTACTGTAGCTACACGAAAAGCCAGGCCGATTGGCTTTGCCAATGCTTTTTTTCATATGATGTTGGTATATCAATCGTGCAAGAGCCTCCCACCTCAATACACAATATGATTCATACTACACCACTGTAAAGTTGTTAGTCAAAGCATCCTATTCACCTAGATGCTTGCCTTTTTAGAATATTAGTTAGCCAATACACTTTCACGTCGCCTACGACGTTGATGATGGTTCCCTGGTTGACAATTAGCCCATTCGCCACCCTACTTCCCCTTAGATTGTCTCCTTCGTCCACCGCGGCTTCTTAGCTGTATTTAAGCTGAATTTCAGAAGATGAATTACAATCAGCGTTTTAAGTGCGAGCAGATTTCTAGGACTTGTTTTCCAACATGAAACTGCTAGCTCAGCCCTTCGCAGATTGTGTCGGAAACAAAAAAGGAAAACATGTCTCCAAATCTGTTAAAGTGAAACTATCTCTGCTGGCTTAACCTGGTGCTCGCAGTAATATTAACTTTCCGAAAATAAAGTACTCTGACTATGTGGGCCACCCTACAAGGCAGTGCTTTTAATTATTCACACTCAGAACAATCTGTTACTACTAGAGTTGTAATTTGGGCCCTAGCCACAGGGTGTGTGGGGGGGGAGGGGGTTGCCTTAAGACACCCCATAACAATATCTGCCCCCTCCCTAAATGCAACTTCCAGCATGTAAGAGATTGCTTTGAAAGCTTGCTCTGGGCAGCAGTCTTAATAAAGGAAGTCACGAAGCACGGCCTCACCTTTTTACACAGATGCCTTTCGATTTTCGCGAGGATTTAGGAGAGAGAAGTTGCTTGCAGGGAAAGGAACTGCTACAGCCAGGGTCATAGGTTGTTGGATATGGAAAGCAGCAACCTTGTAATGATTTTGCAGACTTCTCCAGGGCCCTATCTGCCACATCTCCAAGCCAAAACAGTCACAACATTTCTCTTCAATCTGCAGAACTTGACAATTCCACATGGCAGAAACACTGGCCATAAATAAACTTGAAGGCTAGGTTCCGATGCTGTTTGTAGATAGACACAGCAAGTTAAATCATAGGTATTCTCTGTGTTCTAAGTAGCATTAGGTTATTGGAGAAACAGTCACACTCAGCCCAGAAACCTTGTTGCTTGTATATGGGGCTGAGCAGGGTAGGTCTGGTATGTGGGGCATTCTTATAAAAACTTATAAAAACTTATAAACGCTCCTTCTCAGGAATGGCACCCAGGATCTGGAACTCACTCCCTCCTGAAACCAGGCTTATCTCCTCCATCACACTCTTTAAAAAAGAAGTAAAAGCTATCCTCATGGCTAAATACACTTGAACTATTAACGTGGATTTTTAAAGTCTCTGCACCGATCTGTATTATCTGTTCGATCCCTGCGATTATCTGTATTATTTGTATTATTGACTTACCTGACTGTCTATGCTCACACTTACTTGTACTACTTGCATTGTTGATGTATCTGTTTTACTGTGCCTATTACCTACAATTACGCTATACCTAATGGCCTGTTATTCACTCTCCTGATTGTATCCCCTGCTCTGTAAAGCGCTCTGATATCTGCAAAGATCTTGTTCGCGCTATATAAAACTTTCAAAATAAAATAAAAATAAATAAAATAAATTCTTCCAGTAGCAGGACTGGTCTGAGAAGTGAGTGAGTTGGTTATTTTCAGCTGTTTGTGGCCTGTTTTATGGTATGGAGGGCTTTAATGTTACAGTTGATTTCCATGAAATACCACAGCTATTGCCTTCAGCATGCACAAACACATGCAGTCTCCCATGCAGCATGTCTCTGGAAGCTCACAACTGCTTTGATTTGCAAAACTGGAGTTTTCTAGCTATCTGATTTGCTAATAGTGCCACGTTTATTTTGGTGCTCAAGCATATTTTCTCTCACAGTCACACCCTGGGGCTGAGAAGGGAGACAGAGGTTCTGCCTTCTGTCATCCCATGACTGTGACCTCAAATCTGGTGACAGAGGAAAGCAGATCTTAGGAAGCGCGTGGATGAGCGAAGAAGTACATTTTGTGGGCGGTCTTTGAGATAATTGGTGGTTGTGACTTGTAGTGCTGCAGTTCATATGTTTGTAACTAACTAGCCTTTCAAGTCCCTCGTTGTTTCCTCCTGAAAGGATGAAACTATCTGACATGACTTCTTCTCTTGTAAGAATGAACCCCCACCTCAGTCTAAGAACAAAGGGCCCGATGTAGGTTGCCCATACCGGTCGGTAAACCCGAAATTCGGTACATTTCAGGCTTACCGAGCGGTATTGAGCCATTTCAGATGTAGGGGATGATTCGGTAAATACTGAATCGGTATTTACCGAATCATTATGTATCGATTCGGTATTTACCGAATAGGTAAATGGCATGTAGGAAGTACTTTTAAGAATGTTTATGTGCTTTAAGGATTCGTTATTTACCACCAACTATTAGTTGGTGGTAAATACCGAATACCTTTGAAAATGCAAATCTGTGCATTTTCAACAGTGCCATGTGGCAGACATACATGCCCTTAGGGCATGTATGCGTGCCACATGTGCACACAAGCACCACTAAGAGTTTGTGGATAGAGACATGCAAGGCCAGTGCTTGAATTGGAGGGCAAGGGAAGTAAAGTAGGGAAACAGCAATGTCAGCTGCAGGAAATACAGATTATGGCCTGGTACTAGGTATAACTAACAGCAGTGTCATAGTAAGTATATCGTGTTGTAGTAATATAGTGCTTCATACCCTTAACTAGGTGCTTAACGACTTGCATTTTTGTGCCTGCATATGTTCTCAATGATATGTATGCTGGTGAGTGGGTGTGTGTATGTTTTCCTCTGTGTGTTGGGTGTCTTTCCACTCCCAACCTAAGACAGGGATGTGTTACTAGTTTTGTTGAGTATATAATTTTTGAGGTAAAATTGCTTTCTTTTTGCTCTCTCCACTTTGAAAACATCCTTCAGTTCAATATGATTTAATGGAGAAAATACACTTCCATAACTTCTTTGGTACATTTCCCTCTGACCCACTCCAACATGTTGGTGTGTATGGTTGTTTGTTCACTTTCAAAGCTATCACTGCCCAGTTCACTGGTATCTATGCCTGTGTATTCGATGAAGGAGTAATTAAATCACAAGAAACTTCTGTCTGTTGCTGATGCCCAGAATTCCCCAGTGCCCAGTCTGCCTCTGAAGCCATGCAAGGTGAAGGGGAAGCTTTAATATAGCACAGTACGCAGGAACATCCTAAATTGACTGTCTTCCTCAGCCGCCTCATTCCCTTTCCTGAATGCATATAGAAATCTGCCTTGCAATGTGATTCGTATGCAAGAGAACAAAAGACGATCTGATAGCAAAGCATATGAGATAAATATTAGCAGCTCTAAAGTTGAGCAGTTTGCCTGGAATTCATTCTAGGGCACCATGACCAACCTGATGTGTTTGAATCATGATTTCAGTGACTGTGCTATGGCTCAGTCGTTGTATATCTCTAACAAAATGGACCAACACCACATCACAGCTAATTGTGGGTGACGTACGCATTTTGTTTGATAAATGGAGGGGTGGTAGTAGTACCAGTACAGTACCAGTACAATGTGGAATTCAGCAGATTACGAAACAAGTGCAGACTGCAATGTTTTGGTACTTATGTTTAAACCTTGTTGGACATCAGTAAGGTGCTTTACACTGTACAATTGTGCAGTGTATATTGCACAAAACTGGCAGTAGGCAGAGTTGAGAGTGACTTGCTAAGAAAGTATTTTGGAGCTACAACTCATTTTAAAACAGTAAGCACTGCAAGCTTCTCATCCAGCTCATCAACCTCAAGACAGACAGAACTCATAAGAAGCATTTGTGCCTGCTGGATAACCAGTTAGTCTTGGAGGGTTTACACCTAATCCCGTCAACCAGCTTTTACATACCCAATCGAACATGCAGCACACAAATACTTCAACATATAGCACAACACAAAGCACATCGCATATATATGTAGCACAAAGACAGACCACAGACACACAAATAAGTCATCATGATTACAGCACATAGAAGCAATGCACACTATGCATACAGCACACAGGTCACTACACAAAAACCAATACACACACACATCAAACACAGCAATATGTTCAGGTGCAAAAAGTGCTGCTATGTATAATCAGTGATTAAAGCTTCACCAACATGCTTACATTTTCCGTGAATCTCTACTGTCAGAAAGAAATTTAATAGTAGCTAGGTGTGTACCAATCTAGACCTCCAGCCCCAACAGGTCATCAAGAATATTGCTTTCATGCATATCTTACACAACATACAGTAGCTAAGCCTTTTTTAATACTATTAAGTCTAGTCAGTTCTCATTCATAATACACGCAATGGTTGAATCAGCAGTGGTGTAAAGAAATTGCTTTCCCTGCTCAACAAAAACGTACCATCGAAGCACTGTATTCTTTAATGAGTGCCATTTCAGATGAACTAGTTATCTAGCAAATGTAATTTAATATTGGTCTAGGGCTGTAAAATGCACTATTTGACCCACTTGAAGAAGGCAGGCGCACTTGCTTTATTACTATTTTGAGCATGCCTCTACCTCCTGTAATGTTGATGCTGTGCTGGATATCGTTTTTGCTGGCTTCGATGCTGTGGGTACTTTGCCACTGCTGATCAGTGTCAGAGTACAAGTGCTCCCTGTGTAAATTGTTTTTACAATTGGTTCTTCCTGATTGGCGTATTTTATTTACTGGTAAGTCCCTAGTAAAGTGCACTGAGTGTTACAGGGCCTGTAAATCAAATGCTACTAGTGGGCCTGCAGTACTGATTGTGACCCTGCAGAGGTATTTCAGACCTGCCACTGCACGGTCTGTGTGCAGTTTTTAAGTGCCATGTCAACCCTTTTCTTACATGTAAGACACCCCGATGGTAGGCCCAAGGTACCCCCATGAGCAGGGTATAGTGTGTGTGAAAGGTAGGACATGTACTGGTGTGTGTGTGTGACAGGTCCTGATAGTGAAATACTGACAATTTAGCATTTCACTATTGAAAGGCTATCTGCCCCATAGGATAGAAAGGAGATACTTTGTAACATCTTACAAGTATAACTTCTCATTGGGACTAGATAGAGAAATATATATTAGGTTCTCTGAACTCAAAATTTAATAACACATCTTTTAGTAAAGTTGGTTTGTAAATTGTGTGTTTGAAAATGCCACTTAAAAAAAATAGGCATTTTCTTGTTTAACCATTCTGTGCGCCTCTGCCTGTTTGTGGATTGACTGTCTGGTTTTGGAGTGACGGGGGCTGGGGATATGCATTCACTGTAGACAGCCACTGGGGGGTTGAGGTGTGCCTGGCCCTTCCTGGATGACTCAGAGCTGAGCTGAATGGGGCTTGGCTACATTTAGAGTGGTGGGAGATTTCCTTGCACTTGAAAAAGGGCCTGTCTCCATTGCACAATGCTGTCTCCACCCCCTGTGGTCATACTGCACCAGTAATGTAATGTAATGTAAATAAAATGTGTAGAGTGCAACTAATGCCCGAGGGTGTCTTGGTGCTGGCGAAAACTGAAACATGTGTGGCAGAGGGAAACTTGTGTAAATATCCAGGTCTTTAGGCATTTCTGAAACTAAGCAAAGAGGGAACTGTTTTTAGAGTAAATGAAATTGATTCCAGAGCATTGCGGTTGCCCTGAAAAAACTCCTACCTCTCCATGTCGCCTTCTTAGATGGGGGGACCATCATATTCTTGGCCAAACCTGACCTTAAAGTTCTTGTTGGCATATACCATTTGAATTTGTTCTTAAACTGGTCTTGCCCCAGTCTGTACAAAGATTTAAAAGCCAGGCAGAGGGCTTTAAATTTACATATTTGCCTGACTGGCAATCAATGCAGTTTTCTGATGGCTTCTCTTGCTGATTTGTTTTTTAGAATTTAAAAAATGAGGCGGGCTGCCGCATTTTTTTAAATCTGAAGTCTGTTAACAAGACCTGATGCAAGAGTGAGATAAATACTGTTGCAATAGTCAATCCGTGTAAGGACCATTGCCAAGTGCACATATTTTTTGATTTTATTAATCAGGCTAATGGAGCAGAAGGATGCAGATGTAATTTTGCTAATTAGTTCCTTGAATGTAAGTTCCCTATCTATTATAATACCTAGGTTCTTTACCTTGGTTGAAGGTGTGGGCAGTGGGTCCAGGTAGGGATCCAGCATCCAGAGGGAGGGTTTATTGCCAAAGATGATAACCTTGGTCTTTGAAGCACTCAGCTTCAAGCAATTTCCGTCCATCCATTCGCTCACCTTCCTCATATATTCGTAGAAAGCCCCTCCAGGGCTATTTTCCGTGTTTGTCAGAGACACCACAATTTGGGTGTCATCTACATATGAAGCTAAGGTAAAACCAGTGTTTTTGATAATTGACGCAAGTGAATTAAAAAGTGTGGTGCTCAGTGCCGAGCCCTTTGGGACTCCACATGGTAAGGAAAACTGCCTGGGGACAAACGTCCCCATTGCCACATTTTGCTGTCGATTAGTTAGGAATGATTTTTAGGATGTCTATTGCCGTTACTTTTAGCCCTAAATCATAGAGCCGATCAACGAAGATCTTGTGGCCGACCTTATCAAATGCCGCCGAGAGGTCAAGCAGCACCAACGCCGCTGTCCCTCCTCTGTTGAGAACTTTACGTATTTCATCCGTTGCTATAAATAAAGCCGATTCAGTGCTATAATTTTTTCTGAATCCATGTTTTGATTCGTCTAGCAGCGAGTTCACTGCTATGTATTCTGAGATTTGTTTGTTAATAATTTTCTCTGCCAGTTTAGCAGCAAAAGGAAGTCTTGCGATAGGGCAGTAGTTACACAGCTCAGCACTGTGCAAATTGTCTTTTTTCCGAAGTGGGAGAGTTGCGGTACGTTTCCACTGGACGGGGAAATTCCTGCTGGTGAACAAATTGTTAAGAATTTGCCCCAGGTTTTATGCCACTTGGGCAGGTATCAGGTGCATTATATTTGGCGGGCAGTGATCATATGGAGAATACGGAGAACCTGATTTAATTGACAGAATTAGGTTACTAAGTTGATCTTCCAAGGGTGGAGAAGCTGTTTCTATTTTCACGATCAGGAGGTGGGTGCTCAACCCGAGGATAAACTGCTTTGTTAGCCGCAAATTTGTTATAGATATTAACCACCTTCTCTTGAAAGAAACTAGCTAATGTGTCACAAAAATCTCGATTTATACCAGTGTGACTGGTATTAGTAGGGGTTACCAGCTTCTTAAAAACAGAGAAAGGAGTTTTATTAGCGTCACAGGCATTTTTTATATGCTCTGAAAATATGTGGTCTTTGCTTCTAAGATACCCTCTTTATGCTTTGATAGTTTTGCTTTATATATGATCTTCTCCTCTACCCCTTAGTTTTTTCTCCATCTCTGTTCCTGTCTACAGCATTCCTGCCTTGATAGTCTAAGATTCTCATTGTACCAGGGTTGGGATATTTTTTTACCTGCATTTTTGTAGGTAGTTGGTACTATCCTGTCCAATGCGGTGTTTAGCCAATGAGAAAAAATCTCCACATTTTGCTCCACATTGTCCTCCAATTGACAGGGGGTGGAAGTAACAGCCTCTCCTAGTTCGACTGAGAGTATTTTATGCCAGGCTCTACCCTTTATATGTTGAGTAAGTGGTCTATGCATGAAGGTTTTTTTTGGTCTTCATTAGCCAGTTAACCACCCAGTGATCCGACCAGGTCACTGGAAAGGATGGCAACAGCTTGATGTTCTTGTAGTTAGAAAAAATACCATCCAACATATGACCAGCCCTGTATGTTGGACCCTTGAAGATTAGGGGAAGTCCAAAGGCGTCCATGGCATCAATACATTTTTGGGAGTCCGGGTCAGTTATTTTCTCAAGAGGAAAATTAAAATCGCCCAGCACCCTGAAGTTCTCATTGATTATTAATGTTTCTATCACAGTGCTTAGTTTGTCAATAAAATTGCTCCTAACACCTGGTGGACGGTATACTAGCATCCCTTTGCTGTGTGCTGTGTAGGGTTGGCCTGCAGTTGCTGTTTCTGCCAAGGAAAGGGCAAAGACTGGAACTTTGGTGTGATCCTGCTTGAAGAAGAATCTTCAAGGGCCTGAGTATGCTGGCCTCCTGTTCTGAGGTCTCAGGGACACAAATACTTCACCCGCGGCTCCCCTAAACTCTATTGCTGAGAGTTAAAACCTGCCAGGAGGTGCCTATTCCAGTTTTGGACCTATGTAGGTTGTTCATGCTGTTGGGAGCTGAAAGAAACCAAAGAGAAGTAGAAAACCGGTCCCCGATGCCGTCAGCGATGCCGCTGTGACACCATAACCTGCACCAAGGCCCGAGGCACTGCTCGTGAAGTGAATGACATACCTTCCGGCCTGCACTGCACCTCCAACGCCCTTCGATGCCTGCCATCGCCTGCATTTATTGGCATTTCCCACTGCTAGCGCTTAAACTGACTCCGTCATCGCCAGCACCTGTATCCTGTTATCGTGGCACGATACCCGTAGAGTTATTCCAGGAACTTGCATTGTTAAAGGAAACGACACCTCACCACCGACGCAACCGCCTTCCCCTGTCCTGGACTCGAGACGCCGCCTCCTTGCGGACACAATGCCTCACCTCCCCTTGGCAGCCAGGGAGCCAGCCTCGACCTCGGTACTGATGCCTCACCTCCACAAATCTGTACACCATCACGGACTTCATTTCCAAAGTACTGTTTGTTTGGAGGCTCCATGTTATTCCATGCCCGACGCCTTGCTCCTGCTGTCGGTGCCATACTTTGGATTTATTGCTGGGACAATGTCGAAATAGCCCCAGGTGAAGCTATTTGATCTCTACAAGCTTTATTTTTGCAATACCTGTTCTAAAGTCATATCTTATGTTGGATTTTTGTTGTTTTGATCTTGTTAAGTTTAGATAAAGATACTTTATTTTTCTAAACTAGTAGGGGGTCCATTTGTGGTGTTATCACTGTATTTACTGTGAGTTTTTGAGTACAAATACTTTACACATTACCTTTAGGATAAGCCCGTCTGCTCGTGCCAACCAACCCAGGGGTGGAGCAGGGGTTATCGAAAGTGTGTATCCCCCTTATCCTGACTAGAAGCCAAGAGTCCCTATTTTGACAAAGGTACCTACCTACCTCTGCCAACTAGAGACCCCCATTTCTAACAGACACCTATACTTTTTTTTTTCTTTTCTTTTCTTTTTTTTAAAATTAAGCACTGCTCCTCTGCATTGAGAAACAAACCTCAAACTGTTTCTTGAATTATCAAATGATCATTGAAAGTGCTCCCACATGGCTATCTAGTACACTTAGCCTGATGTGGGGATAATCATAATGCTACATGCATCACTTTAAGTTATGTATTAATGAGATGCTTTTTCTACTTTTCAATTTAAGTCTCGCCTACGCAGCACGCATGCGCTGCTTAGGAAAGAGACCTGTAGCCATGGATTGCCTTTTTCAGGCTAACAAGTGCACACGTTCCATTGCCTTCAATGGCAACCTGAGAACGTGTGCGATTTCCTGGCGGGAGCGAACGCTGCCATATGGTAGCAATTATCGCTCCCGCAAGGGAATCGCAAAGGCCCCCTCTCCCCCCTGCTGCCGTGCAAGGCGAGCGTGCTTGTTGCTCTTACTTTGGCCTGTCCATCCTTAGACCTCTCTTCTGATGGTCAAGAGGTCGCCAAATGGTCTCTGATGCTTCTCTGTTCCAGGCACAGTGAGGCTGCAGCAGCGTAAAATACCATTTCCAGCTGTGAAGGACCCGATAGGGTTATTATCGCAAGCTACGCCCTCCACGTACGTTACCTTTTCTTATAGTTGGAGAGCTCATGTTTAAATAGAGAAAGAGATGAATATAGACATAAAGAGAGAGAGTGCACAAGAGCATTGGCGTGTGTGTGTCTGTGCCCTGGTGACACAAACTGGGAAAGTCGGAGGATTCAAATTAAAGGTTGCTAATAAAGGGTTAACAGAGCGCCCATTTCACAGTTTTGCCATATCCAAGCACTATAATTACCGAGTGATAGCATGACTCAGTTTAGTTTTACTTCAATGGGAGGGCTGGCTGAGATGACCTTGCCGTGATTTTTAATTGCTACCTTCAGATCATCATAGCTGATGTCAGAAGCGAGCGGTTAAGGCCGCCAGGCTCGGCCTTGCTGAGGATGCCAGTGGCTTTTAGTTTTTAATTGTATTCTCAACTCATTAGGCTTATTTATTTTCTTTCGGCTCGGAATCCCAATGAAGAACTGCACAATTAAAAGCCATTAACATGCTGTACAGATGTGAAGGTGGGGGTTGGAACGAGCAGGACTGAAAGAATAGGAAACTTTTGGGCATATTTTAAACGTAAACTGGAGCAAACTGTCTGAGATGTTATGCGTGCCCCTCCCCCAGCGTTGCCGGTTTTAAAATGTCTCTGAGCATCAAGCAGCAGCTGTCGTGACAGGCACGGATATCCTGCCCGAGCCGCAAACAATCAAATAATTTGAATGGAAAAGCAATCGGATTTCGTGTTCTATAACATGGTAAGAAGCCTAGAGAGTCTCTCGCACTAATTCACTGCTGAGAACCTGTAATCTGTGGGCCCATTGTCTGCGCCCCCTGCTGGAGGGGGGGGGAGTTCACAGGTCACCTTATTTCAGGTGTTCAGAGTTTTTGAAATCAGCCGACCTGTCCGGAGCCCTCGACGCAATTTATGGCCTTACAGACAGTCGCTGCCTAGAAGACAACCCCACCCCCCTATTATTACCATTCGCTACTGATACCTCAGCCCTCAACCCTGACAATGGCAGCGCAATTATTTTATACTAAAGTTTCCAGCTGAGACTTCCAGTTGCATGACGACCCATCATCTGCAGGCCAGAGGTCTGAAAATATTGCTCCCTATGCGATTGCTTTACGTGGGGCGCGCTCTACGACCAGGCAGTAATTAAATCTAACTTTGAAAACTGTACATGTTGAGCCATTTATTCGTGTCATTAACTCCATAGGCACAAACGCTAATTGATTTCTCTAGAATGAGTGTGAAAACTTTTAACTAGTACATGTGAGCAGCGCGGTCCCTGTTTACATCTAGCATGTTTAACCTCACCTTGCTTTCCTTAAGAGTATTGGCTTTTTTTTTCCAGAATTCGTTTTTTTTTGTTTTTAAAGCAACGTATGACTTTTTATATAGGGTGAACTCGACCTGAAGGTATCAGAGCACTTTACATGAGCACCAGTTGCATTATAGACGTACACATTCACTTTTAGGCACGGTGAGATTGAGTAATTTGCCCAGAATCACAGGGTGATTTAGCCTGCCGCCAGACTCTAACCTGGTGGTTCCCCAGCTTCAAAGTCAGTCGCTCTAGCTCTTAAGCCACATACTAGTGTATTCTGTTCCCTGTAGGTGTCTGTGTTCAGGTCATGGGTGAATTTGATTATGACGGGCCCGATTGAGAGCCCTGGAGTGGGTGCTGAAGGCAGAGCCCTGTGTCACAGTGCCTACCTGTGGCTCATAAAAGTAGTCATGCTCCATGCACATCCAATCCGTGGCCCAGAGAGAACGAAGGGCATATTTGGCCCAATTGTTAATTAAGATTCTTTGGGAAAGAGTGCCAAGGAGGTTATAGGTGAGGGGTGTATTGTGGATGAAGGGGGGGTCATGAGACAGTCCAAATACTGCTACACCTACCACAGACTGTAGTCATCTTTAATTCACAGTCTTATATTTTCAGGATTGAGATATATTCTGTTCTGTTTATGCCAGGGCTTTAAGTGGGAAGAAAAAACGGTGAGGTCTCTAAAAGGGGCGTGGCTTAAAAACACTTAAGCTAAAAATCTGTGTTTAGCATAGTGTGCCCTTCGACTTGTATTTTGCGGTTTATGTCATTGCATCCAGATATATGATACAACAAGTAACACCATACCTACAACAAGTCAGGACTACTGGCTTTGCCAATGGTTGTTAGTTGCAGAAGATAACAAGTATTGGCATAGCCAATAGGTCTTGCTTTTGCGATCCTATAAGGTTTTACACATGCAACTGTTGATGTTGTTGCACCAAGGCTACTTGTGCTGCATAACTAAATACTTATAAGGTCCCAAAAGCGAGACCTATTGGCTATGCCAATGCTTGTTGAAAATGGTCTCCTTCCTAAAATGCTATTTGACATCTTGTTTTTTTCAATGTATACTTCCAATACACTTTATCATTCCTGATCCACATTTTATTTAACCAAATCACTTGTGCATCTGCACCCCAGGCCTTATGACTCTTCTGTCCCCTTGCTGCTAGTGGACCTGGGATGGGATAAGTACTTTAAAAGCAAGCAATGCCATCATGTGAGACACTAAGGCATGTACAGTGACACAGTGGGGCCTACAATGAAACTAGGAAACTGACACAGAGGCACCAAGAATGACTCAGTGGCATTTTCAAAGGACCTCCAACATTATCACTAGCACACTGCTACAGGAGAATCAACAATGACCTGGGATCATTGATGTGGTCACAGTGACAAATAGGCACTTACATTTGTATGCTAACAGGGGGAACACTGGATAAGGGGCACTCTTAAATGGGCATTGTCAGTAAGATAATTTGACAGACAAAGCAACACTGACAATAGTGCACTGGCACCGGGGTTACAGAAACAGGAGAGTCAATAGTAACATGGGAACCGTGACATTGGGGCGTGGACATGGGACCCAAACACTAATGCTGAGACATCGACACAGGAGAGCTATGCTGCGATACTGACACAGGAAAGCCAGGGCACAAGGATTTTGACACTAAACAGTCTGACATAATATTAGACTGTGACATGATATACTGACACAGGGACACTGATTGCGGGACACATCACTAGTATACCTGTGGATACTGACAGAGGTTACTGAGGAAAGGACACTGACATGGGGACACTGCCACTGAGACACAGACACTAGAACACTAAGACAGTGACACCATCAATAGCATTGGGATGTTGACAATGTGGCAGTGGAAGTTGTTAGTTGCATGAGTCACAAACACTGACACTGGGACACATCAAGACATTAACGCCCAGCGATGCTGACAGAAAGGCCGTTCCCCTTGGAAACAGATAATGGAACACCAACACAGGGCTATTGAATAAAGACACTGGCACAAACATTAATGCTGGTCCAATGCCACGGGGCAGTGACATTGGAAGATTGTCATAGTGGCTTTAGGATATTAACACTTAGATTCTTATGCTTGGACACAACACCAGGTGATATAACAGTAAGACAAGGGCACTTACTAGGGGGATGCAACATTCAGGCACTGACCTGTGGTTGCTGAGATGGGTCACTGACACTGGGATACGGACACAAGGACACTGACATGAGGGGCACAGACATAGGGTCACAGACACTGAAATTTGTACTGTGACACAGGCATGGACAATGGGCAGTGCAACATTGCCAAGAGAATAATACCCAGAAACACTTTTTAGGTACAGAGACAGACACTAAGGCAAGAGGACACTGACACAGAGACACTGAATCTAACATGGTACATTAAATTGGGATACAGACATGGGCATATAGACAATGGCACAGAAAAACTGACGAAGGTGCATTGACACTGGGACATTGGTGCCAGGGCACTGCCACTGGGACATGGGTAGATGGTGAAATAGAGACACTAACATTAATACGTGAATACTGATGATGGAAACGAAATAAAGGGACACATATGAAGTAACAGTGACAGGTGGTCACTAACCCAATAACACTGATACCTCCACAAACACTAATGCAAAGACACTGACACAAAGGGCGCTACCATTCGGATACTGAGTCATGAATGTGACATGCAATAAGGGCACGAACAACAAGCATGGATGTACTGACACTTGCTCATTGGCATTAGAACACTGAACAAAATTTGCGGTTCTCGCCCCTGTGTTTTGGAACTCCCTCCCTGTGGAACTCCGCATGACACCTTCCTACACAGAGTTTCGGAAAAGCCTTAAAACTCTACTCTTCCCTCGAGCCTTCGCTGCCTAACTTCCCCTGCTCCTGCCGCCTCCTCGCAACCTAAAAGCGCCATGAAACCGCGTGGTATAAGTGCGCTATACAAATGTTTTTAAATTCAAAAATAAATTCAAATTCAACACTAACACAGGTAAACTGCTGCATTGACTGAGATCATGACACACCAACACAAGCACATTGCAACTGACAATGGAACACGTGCACAGCAATAGGGCAGTCCATCACTGCTACTGAGACACAGCCACAGATATTTTGTGGCACTGACACTGAAATTGTGACACTTGGAAAATGATGCAGACACTGATGGCGATATCAACACTGCGAAACTGACAGTGTGACACAAAGGTAGTCAAAGGGGAAAATGTGGACATGGGGGCACCAATACTGGTATAGGGATATTGCCATTTGGACATTGATATGGGGATAATGAAAGCCAGACTTACACTAAATACAGAATATTGACACTGTGGCACTCACAGTTGGGCGACAGGGCTACACGGGCACAGAGGCACTGACATAGGCCCTAAAACTCACAAAAGATCACTGACACAGAGGCACTAATGCATGGACACAAGCATAAGGAGATATACAGGAAACCACACACACTCGGACTATAGACATAAGAATAAACAAGTCTATGGTCTTATCTAAACAACATTCTTTAGCAGCACCAAGAAGGCATAATGTTTGCAAGCGCTAATCATCAGCAATACTTTCTAACCTTCTTTTATGAGACAATATGGCAGCCTGTCAGCAATGATCCCTTGGCTGTGCCTAAAATAACCGCAATCTCTGCCTGTTAGAGTTTGACTTGACAGAATACAACTTTGGTTTCTAGAAATAGTGAAGACACGTGCTTTCTACTGTCATGGCATAGTGGGGCTTTAATGACGCCAGACCTGCTGCCTGTGGAGGTTACTGAATAATAAGCCTGTCTAGTTGTGATTCTACCACATGCCTCTTTCATCCACCACACTACCTTTTCAGCATCTTTTTCTTACTCTTGAAAGATCTTTTTCATCCCTGCATTCTGACTTTGTTCTTTTCTGCCCACCTTCCTTTTGGTCGGGGTCAAAATCTGAGTATGAAAAATATATCTGGATCCCCGAAGATAAGTTCCAGTGCCCGATATCTGAAACCAACTACACAAATTAAGTACTGGGTACAAGGCTCTGAAAAGATGACTGGGCAGCTGCGTGGATGTTCCTGCTGAGAAGGGGGCCTATCACCACACCGTCCCTCAGCTGTCCTGTTCACCCCCAACATTGTATAACTCTTCTGATGACTGTTACGTTAATGTCTCTCCTGCTGAAGATGATTTAGAACTGCCTTAAAAACACATACTATCTTTGTCAATAGTTGTTTAGAAAATGTACCTAGAAGCGCTGGATTTGTGTTACTTTTCTTTAAAAGTCTCTAGGGAGAGGGCACACAGGCCCATACATAATTGCATTTATGCTGTATTTAGTTTTTTGCAATTTTACTGGATATAAGGGCGTGGAAAATATGCTTTAACGCATATTTCATGAGTGTTTCTTGCTCACTTTTCTTTTAAAGGTACCTTTCCTATTTATTATCACCAATAGTGGTAAATGTAGAATAATGGTAACCCTATAGAAAAATTGCAGAATATGCTTCTTTCTTTAAAATCTCACCATATTAAAAAATACTTTGGGGGAACCAAACCAATCCTCCTGTAGTTTTTCGTCGGGGCCATCCCCTCTTAACATATATCCCTGGCTACAGGCCTGGGCCCCCTGCAGTACTGTCCACCAAAATGAAGTCTTTGGGAGTTACTTTGAATCAGGACACATCTCTGAAGGTGCTGATTAATGCAGTATCTAACTCAAGTTTCCATCTTCTCAGAAAGATCCTCCCTTTTCTCTGAAACGAATTCCATGCCACCATACTTGCCACATTTTTAAGGCTGTATTACTACAATTAATCTGTGTTTATATTTGACTAGCAGCCCGCCCCGACGTTGTCCGGGTATGAATTGCTGCCGGCCAGTAGTATATTGTTTTGTAGGATTTCGTTTTGATAGCATTTCTTATCTGTGACAGGCCTGTGAAACGCTCCGATTCACAGTGCACTGCTGATGCACTTAAGAGTGCGCGTTCAGTAGTGTGTGAACTCGAGTTTCCGTACTTTTTTTTTTCTTGCAATATTATATAGCGCGAACTCGACATCATGGCATGAGCACCATTTACATTACTGAAGAACACATTCATTTGTGGTAGGCACATGGAGACAAAGCGATTTGCCTGGAATCACAGGATGTTGAGCTGATGCCGAGATTCGAACGTAGCTGCCCAGCTCTAAAGTTCGCAATTCTAGAACTTGTGGCGGGAGGTGTGTCTAAAAGTGTATGTCGGTGCTGGCAATCAATGAGAGAGACCTGTGCATCTTTCAAATGGGTGGTGAAAAAATATGAGTATGTTGCTGGAGATGTGGGCCGCCGTGCCACCAATGTACTTATCGGGGGAGGGAAAACACCCATTATTCCGCAACTTTTTTTCCGCATACCATCAGTCAGCATACTTTCATTATGAAAGTACCATCACTCCGCAATGCCATTATAACGCATGGCATTACATTTTATATGTTTTTACCATGCATACATTTACAACGAAATTCGTTGTAAATGCATGAGTGGTAAAAACATGTTTTTTTTAATGTTTGGATAAGTTAAGTATGGGTATGGGGTATATGTTTTGGGGTACTGAGGTAGATGTTTTGGGGTGTTTGGATATTTTAAGGGTTCAGATATAGTTTTGGGTTATGGGGTACAGGGGTAGTTTTAGGGTTTAGGGATAGGTATGGGTTTTGGGGTACAGGGGTATTTTTAAGGGTTCAGGGCTAGGTTTGGGTTTTGGGGTACAGGGGTAATTTTATGGTTCAGGGGTAGGTTTGGGTTTTGGGGTACAGGGGTATTTTTAGGGTTCAGGGCTAGGTTTGGGTTTTGGGATATTTTAGGGTTCAGGGGTAGGTTTGGGTTTTGGGGTACAGGGATATTTTTAGGGTTCAGGGCTAGGTTTGGGTTTTGGGGTACAGGGGTAGGTTTGGGTTTTGGGGTACAGGGGTATTTTAAGGGTTCAGGGCTAGGTTTGGGTTTTGGGTACAGGGGTATTTTTAGGGTTCAGGGGTAGGTTTGGGTTTTGAGGTACAGGGATATTTATAGGGTTCAAGGCTAGGTTTGGGGTTACAGGGGTATTTTTAGGGTTTAGGGATAGGTTTGGGTTTAGGGGTACAGGGTATATTTACAGGGTTAAGATGGGTTAGTGTTTAAGGGTGTTGGAGTATTTTAAGGAGTGAGGGTGGGTCATGATTATGGGGTGCAGGGGTATTTAAAGGGAGCATGGTGGGATTAGCACCCAATATGAGACATGGCATGAAGGGCGGAACGTACCACACGCCCCCAGTGTTTGTCACGCCCCCAGCACACGCTCACAGCACAACGCAGACACGCCCATAAGGGACTACTTTGCTGGCACGGTTCTTTTACCTTTTAAATGTATATGGTGGGCGTCTGCATAGCCTATGTCCTTCTGCTGCAACTGCCTTTTCCAACGCTGTATTGGGTGTTGTGATTGGTGCTGTGGTTCCTGAGATTACCCGCCTCAAATGTTTGGGCTCTCTCTTTATTATATTAGTATGGATTGCCACTCTGGCATGGGTAAAATACTTGCAGTTCAAGCAGTGCAGAATCTCACATATGACAATGACTCTGAAACATTAAGATGCTGTTGAACAAAGTGTACCATGCAAAGTCTGTGTGGGGCATAAGTCAATCTACAATCTCAAGACTTCTAAATTCACTAGCCACTTTCACTAGTACTGTCCTGCCAGATAACTGTGACCCAAGAATATTTTGGTTCTCTGCATCTCACATGAGGCAAAAGTCCTCCATAGGTCGCTCAGTGAAATGCTTGGGTCTCAAACTTTGGATCAAGCTGCCTTTGCAGCCCGGTCTTCAAAGGGTGCTAAATACTTTCCTCTTCTGCTAATGCAATTTTGCCAGTTTTCACCCTTTCTTACAAAACTTGAATTTGGTTAATTGGGTCTTAACACCATGAAGCTAAGCTCCATGTTGGTAATCGCTGCAAATAGTAATACTTCATTAAATCAAGCATTCACCTCCTGAACATCATCAGCCTCAGCCAGCATGCATGGTAACAACTGACATATTCTTACACCATCATGAAATATCTCTGTACCAAGTTAGATCCCCAGATCTAACTGCATCCCACTACCATAACATGCCGCAATGCTAGCACGCAAGACTCCTAGATATCATTGTATCGTCCTGAAACTGGTGGGAAAATTCGATGTAACAAGGTAGCAATCCACAATGTAACAATAAAACTGAATTATCAGTGTGAACTATTTTAGTATTGCCAAGAACGTGCTTCACATTAGGCCCACTGGTCTGTGATCTCACTAACCGTGGTACTGAATGCACTGAACAGCTGTTAAATATCAAGTTGCGGGCACAGCAAAATAAAAAACCGAATTAGAGTAAAATAAAAAAAAATTCAAAGGTATGTGTCATGATGAACAGGAGAGAGGAATGTATCCTTCTTCATTCTCTGTTACTTATTTAAGAGAATATGTAATCGCCCACTTTCATTTGCAGACGTCATACAGCCAATGATTCTTGCCAGCCTTCAAATAGTTGGAAGGTATGAGTTAATGTACAGCTTAGTATAATGGGGCTAAAAGGTCGCAGTAACAACTTTTGGCAACCTCTACTCATGATTCTTCGCTTCTGGGAAGAGAAATGATAAATTAAAGTAATAGTGGTATTGTGGCCATGCTCAAAATTTCAATCAAAGAAATAAGTGATGTTGGGCTTGGCCCTCTCTGCAGGGTCATCCCCAAAGCTTTTTCCATTGCCTGCCACTTTTTGAAGATTTCGTTTTGTTGGCCTTAGGACGCTGTGCACTTTACCACTGCTAACCAGAACTAAAGTGCTTGTGCTCTCTCTCTAAAACATGGCAACATTGGTACTTGTGATCTCCGACTAAAACATGGTACAATTGGCATACACCTGATTGGCATATTTAGTTTACTTGTAAGTCCTTAGTAAGAGGAACTACATGAGCCAAGGGCCTGTAAATTAAATACTACTAGTGGGCCTGACGCACTGGTTGTGGCTCTACTTAAGTACTACTTTAAACCTTTCTCAGGCTTGCTATTGCAGAGCCTTTGTGTGCAGGTTAAACTGCCATTTCTAGCAAAGTAAGAATTTTGCCAGGCACAAAACATCCTTTTTTATTACATATACGTCATCCATAAGTTAGGCTCTGCATGGTAACAACTGACATATTCTTACACCATCATGAAATATCTCTGTACCAAGTTAGATCCCCAGATCTAACAGCATCCCACTACCATAACATGCCGCAATGCTAGCACGCAGGACTCCTACATATCATTGCATCGTCCTGAAACTGGGGGAAAATTCGATGTAACAAGGTAGCAATCCACAATGTAACAATAAAACTGAATTATCAGTGTGAACTATTTTAGTATCGCCAAGAACGTGCTTCACATTAGGCCCACTGATCTGTGATCTCACTATCAGTGGTACTGAATGCACTGAAGAGCTGTTAAATATCAAGTTGGGGGCACAGCTAAATTAAAAACCGAATTAGAGTAAAATAAAAAAATTCAAAGGTATGTGTCATGATGAACAGGAGAGAGGAATGTATCCTTCTTCATTCTCTGTTACTTATTTAATAGAATATGTAATCGTCCACTTTCATTTGCAGACGTCATACAGCCAATGATACTTGCCAGCCTTCAAATAGTTGGAAGGTATGAGTTAATGTACAGCTTAGTATAACAGGGCTAAAAGTTTGCAGTAACAACTTTTGGCAACCTCTACTCATGATTCTTCGCTTCTGGGAAGAGGAATGATACATTAAAGTAATAGTGGTATTGTGGCCATGCTCAAAATTTCAATCAAAGAAATAAGTGATGTTGGGTTTGGTCCTCTCTGCAGGGTCATCCCCAAAGCTTTTGCCATTGCCTGCCACTTTTTGAAGATTTAGCTTTTTTGGCCTTAGGACGCCGTGCACTTTACCACTGCTAACCAGAACTAAAGTGCTTGTGCTCTCTCTCTAAAACATGGCAACATTGGTACTTGTGATCTCCGACGGTAAAATTGGCATACACCTGATTGGCATATTTAATTTACTTGTAAGTCCTTAGTAAGTGGCACTACATGAGCCAAGGGCCTGTAAATTAAATACTACTAGTGGGCCTGAAGCACTGGTTGTGGCTCTACTTAAGTACTACTTTAAACATTTCTCAGGCTTGCCATTGCAGAGCCTTTGTGTGCAGGTTAAACCTGCATTTCTAGCAAAGTAAGCATTTTGCCATGCACAAAACTTGCTTTTTTAATTACATATACGTCATCCATAAGTTAGGCCCTGGACAGCCCAGAGGGCAGGTTGCCATTTATTTAAAAAGAAGGACATGTACTTTTTAGTTTTACATGTCCTGGTAGTCAATAACTCTTAAATTTGTTTTTACTACTACAAGGCCTATCGCTCCCATTGGAGTTACCTTATTGCAATTGATAAGTGTAATTATCAAATGGGAAGAGATAACCAGTTCAGGTTTGCTGTCTCTGGAATCACAATCCTAACTTATGGTGAAGTCGAATTTTAAAATACAATTCTGAAAATGCCACTTTTAGAAAGTTCAGAATAACAATGGGAGAGATAGGGAAATTCAGGAACACTCTCTTGATCCCCGATTATATACCAATAAACAAAAAAAGAGAGGTTAAAGTATCCAAAAAGCCACCTAGATGGAGCTAAACAACTAGTGGAATTCACACCCTATTTGGGTGGAGAAGAAAGCCCTCACACACCAACCTGGTCAGTGTCATGCTTCACCATCGGGCCCCACCGAAGAGACCTAGTGCCTCTTCGGTGTGCTGCGACGCCAGGAGACTGCGGAGCTGGTTGTGTGAAATGGGCGTGTTGTGAGGTTAACTTAAAATTAAAAGTGTCTACTAAAGGGTATCTACAAAACAGTTTAATAATGATCCCTAGGACACGAATAAAAGGTTTTATGTGTCTGAATTTAGTGCCAAAGGTAATGGATGGTTAATTCAGAATTAAATCAGTCAACATGTTTCAGCCTTAGGGGTGGTTTCAATTTACCTAGGCATTCGTCAGGACAGAGATAAACCCCGGCGGTATGGACTCTCTAATCGTCCACCCTAACCGGGGGGCGTGAAAGTGAAAAATTAACAAAAAAAGGTGATAAAGTGCATAAAAAATGGAAGAGCGGGATGCTCATTCCAAAAAAATACTCCTAGTTATGGAGTATATCAGCACCTGCGGAACAAGAAAACAAACAAACACATAAGACATACAAACAATTAGTTTTAGAAAGTTGGCATTTTCTTGCCTTGGCTATTTGGTGCCTGCAGCCTTTCTCTAGGTCACATAGCTGGGTGTGGGTGACAGTTGGACTTTGTGTGTTCCTCCTCGGCAGGCACACACAATGAGGGGCTTTGGTGTGACTGGGTGAGCTATCACTGAAAGGATGATAGGGAGGAGCTGTGCACAGACCTGTGTAGGCTTGAATAGGCTGTGCCCTGCCTCCACACAAAGGGCTGCATACCCTTGTTTATTCATCTGGAGCCAGGGTCAGGAAGGCAGAGCATCTGTACACTCTAAAGGCATGCCTCTGGAAGCTTCTCCCCACTTCAATGGCATAACTGTGTATAAAAGAAAGACCTCAGACACCAACTCTTCAGTACACTTCAGGACCTGTGGATACTCTGCCAGGAAGAAAGACTGCTGGGTTGCTACAAGGACTGACATTCTCCTGGACTTCTGCTCTAAGGAACTGCTGCCTTGCTGGGCTGACCTGCTGACGCCTTGCCTGTGGACGAAGAACTGGACCTGCAACTTCATCTTGAACCTAGGAACCCAGAGTGATGCCTAGGGCTAGTCTGCTGGTCTCCTGATCAGAGCTTCAGGGACATAAAAGGCTTCCTAACAAGCTCCTTGTAATCAAGAGCTCCCCGTGCCTGATAATTCCAAGATGGCCACCATCTTAGACCTCGAAGGGGAGAACTGCAGTGCTCCACTGCTTGGAGTACACGTCACAGAACCGCCAATACACACATCTATGAAACAGGGTGATGGCCCCATATACGGCCTGGATACTTCATCTTGGGCAGCTTCAAAGAAGGAAACCAATTCAGAGAGGCCAGCAGGAGTAAGGCGAGGAGGTGTTAGGGACCATGGAGAAGACGAGGCAGGAGATGCAACGGACAGGCATAAGGAGGTTGAAGAAAGCAAACACAAGGTAGCCTGGCCGATGAAGAGTGTTACCCAGAAACCGGTCCCAGGATGCTTGTTTCCGGTTCAGGGAAGACCTGGCTTGGCAGTTTGGGCTGGACTGTTCCCATGAGGCACAGGGTCAAGAGAGATTTGCATATAGCTGGGTCTGAACTGAGGTGGCGAAGTGAGCTAAAGAATGATGATGCATTTAACCCAGATCTGGGACTGGGGGTGAGTGTCTGAAAAGTTTCAGCGCTCCGTCCATCATCTCCTTGTGTTTGTTTGTTCGCCCTAAGGAGGTTGAAGGGTAGAGAGACCAAGCGAGGAGATTGCAGGAGGGAGGAAGAGCACTGTAACAGCACCGAGTCGAGGTCCAGCAGTCCCTGTGAAGAGGTGGTCGCTGTGGGTCCAGTTGCCGCGATCCTGTAGGACTGCAACTTCAGGCAAGTGCCAGTTGTGAGATTGTTCTCTATAAAATGGTGGTGGCTGCGGTCTAGTCACCGTACTAGGGTCACTTGGGAAGGGAAGAGCACCTATGAGAAGGGAGGCACCCCAGAATGCAAGTGTATGATGACGGCACAGTAGACAGGGAACCTGGAAGGGCATTTTGGCTTTATTATTTACTTTCCGCTAATGTTTGATTTACATCCAAGCGCTACACCTCATTCCTGGATCAAAGAGAGGGTCAGAGATGGAGGAACCAAAAGGGAGACAGGAAGCACGCAAGAGTGTTGTAGTCCGGCCGGAGCTTGGAAAGAAAGATTGGAGTACGATGATTCCTGTAGGCTGTAGCGATCACACCTGGAACACTTAAACACTAAAGCAACAAATAAAGTTGTTAACATAAACCCACTCACGATTGGGCGTCTCTCCTGTAGGAAAGGAGGGGTGCCCACAGTGGTGTCAGAAGTGGGTTGAATGTGTCTGAGACAATGATTCAAGCAGAAACAATGGAGACCATGGTCACCCAGTTGGCTGAAGACCATCACTTACAACTAGTACTGGAACAGCAGACTCAAAATGGGAATAAGAGAGGGAGGCTTTCCAGACAGCCTTAACCCCTTCCATGCGGCTGCGATTCCCCTGGTGTGCTGTAAACAGCACGAACAGGGGCGGGCCGTGACGAACCCCAGACGTCATCAGCACACGAGCACTGTAGTGCATGACGGCTGGGGTTCGTCATCAGCATGGAAGGGGTTAAAGGAACAAGCAGCTTTTTTAACCACTCACCAGCAGGTACAGAGCACAGGCATACTGCGCTCACAGGATGCAATCTAAAGTGCCCGAGTACATCCCAACGTGCCGGGGACAGTACTACAGAAATTTCAGGAGGTGATGCCCCGGATAATCTTTAAAAGTAGGGTTTTTTCGACATGTTAAAAGTTTCTTTTGGTATGCCGTGCTTCAGTGTTTTAGGCAGCAGCCAGTCAGGCTTTGATGGTAGGGTTTGAACTATGTTTTGCATTCACACATATGGGTGGGGTCAATGTACACTTCAGCCCATGTGTGACATTTAACCTTTATCCCGGTGGTCCATTGACAGGGTCATGGCACTTTAGGTTAACCAATTTGTGCACCATGTTTAGGGATCAGAGCACATTCACTGGGAAGCTGGTGAGGGGGGTCTCATCCTGCTTCAAGTCAAGGAGGCACTATGCCCAGTGAAAATATGCCAAAAATCTGCAGAGATCATGCACACAGACACAGATCCTGCAATAGGGAGAACAGCAAAGGTGATGCAAGCTTCTAGTGGCTGCCCCTACAAGCCGGCATTATTTTCAGTACATGCTGCTTCACCCACAAACGTTTGTTTGCAAATACGCGAGCACAGCAGATGAGGAAACAGTTCATCTTCGGTGGTCAACACAATACAGAAACTGAAAAGAGCACCACAAGGCTTGAGAAAGAGAAAACCTGGAAGCAAATCTTCTCAGTCTATGCTCTGTGGCTAGGTAACAATATGAAACCTTAATTTAGAAATGACAAATTTCTCTCGCAGTTGAAAAGGAGATAAAAACCCAGCACTTTAAGGGGCATCGCTATCATAACTCCTAAACATGCTCACCTACTGGATCCGCAGTGTTCCACTTCTGAGATAACAGTCTCCCCCTGCATTTTTCTTGTGACCGGATCTCCGGAAGAGTATTGTACACTCTCTCATCTCCTATTCCACGCCACTTTCACAGTGCCTCCCCCACCCCGCACCTGTTTCTACGTTGGCACCACATTAATATCTTACAATGTGACCAATAGGATATTAAACATCCCTTTCTTAAATGGCGAACTTTAAAGAAAGAAAGGAGCCAAGTAAGAAATCATTACATATCATATCACCAATTCACATTGATTCTAAAGTGCTCTCCTGGACATAAGGTAAGGTTGCAATAAATAAATGGAACATAATGCAAATTATTTACACTGCTAAATTTACAGTCTCAATTCACTAAAACGTAAAAATAGATTTGGGAGATTTTCTCCCACTTATATGTACTTTTACATATTTTAATTCACAGAACGTTTTATGTGTTCGCCTGGCACGCTTCAACATGCAGGCTGTGTGCACAGTGCATTTCTTCATTGTGGAAAACCAGTGCTGCTGTGCAACTGCATATTAATCTCTCATTATTCTGTTTTTTCTCCATAAGGAATGGGATGCATGATGTTACAACGCGATCATTTTGATCGCGGTACATTACAACGCCGTTATTACAACGCAAGTCATTACAACGATTTCGGCTGTAGGGCGCTGGATTTAGGAACATTGGGGCATATTATCAAGCCTGTGCGCTAAAATTATCGCCTCTTTATCGGCCGAAAACGGCCGATAAAGCGGCGATAATGGGCTTGATAATATGCTCTATCGAATTCCAATCGAAGCACATGTTAGATGTGAAGACATCTAACATGGGCTTCGATTGGAATTCCACAGAGCATATTATCAAGCCCATTATCGCCGCTTTATCGGCCGTTTTCGGCCGATAAAGCGGCGATAATTTTAGCGCACAGGCTTGATAATATGCCCCATTATGATTTACTATTCCAACTCCAGCCTACGTACAGTAGTGAAGGTGTTGGAATAGTAAACCACACTATTGATTAGTCTAGAGCGCCCTCCAGTGCAAGTCGTGGTAACGACTTGCGCAGTGATATAAATGTATAGCAGTGTTTTGACCGTGTTGATAAGGTTGTTTACCGCCCACGGATGTATGATGTTACAACGCGTTCATTTTGATCCCACTCCATACCCACTGCATGGGGTTTACTCGCACATGAAAGTGCTCTGATGCCAGGCACTATTTCGTGGTAGTAAATGAATTTACAACAATGAGGTCATCTATTGTAAGTTTCTAAGAGTCAAATATCAAGGAATTTTTAATCACAGGGTATTTTTACGACTGTAAATGACTCTGGGAAGTGAGTGTTGGATGACAATGTTTGAATATTTCACAGCTTCTTAGGGATGTAAAAGGTGAAAATTAAGAATATCTGTTAGCCATCCGTACTAGTAGAAGACCTCTCTAGCGATGTTGCACTCCTGAATGATTAAATGTCCGCAAGATTGGGTCATGACAAGGTTTCCGAGGATAGTAAGTGTTTGGCCAGCAGTTTCTTTCCACATATAACCATGAAAAAGCTACGTCTCCACGTGTTGTACGAGGCCAGGAGGGCCTAACATTCATTTATGCAGCCCCTCCACATAAACACTATCATGCAGCTCTTCGGTGCTTGGAGGCCAGGGCGGCAGAGGCTTCTAGTAAGTGATTTTTGAAAGAAGCATGCCAGCAGTTCCCTTCTAGGACAAAAATTGAGAGCATCGCAGGTATAGACACTGGTTCAAAATTATGCAGATAGTCTTAGAAGCCCACACAAAGCCAATTTATAAAAGGACTGGCAGCCTTCTTGGGATCTTTTTCCTAAGCCCGAGAAAGGCTTTTCCGCTCTAAAAAGTGTCTATTTAATGTAGTTCTAAGTACAGGAATATGCGCATGTAATATACAAAACATACAGGAAGACAGAAAGAGCAAAGGTTCTACCCACTCTGTATGGCCATTCGGTAAGCCTTTAGTCACTTTTCAGTGAAACTCTGGGATCATTTCTAGGGCCTTATATGGCATTTCCAGCTTGCATGTCAGTAGTACATGGAATTCGCTTGCTCAGACTTCTCTGTATCCCAATGAACTCAGACAGAGGACTGGTGCACAAGTATGACTCACACTTACTAGAAACCCAATCACAAAAAAACACACTTGCGGATGTACGCTGCCATTCCTGCCTCAGGTAGGAACATTTTCGTTACTTATCCTTTCAGTAAATATGAAATTGTCCACACCCCTAGAACAAAATGTCTAGATAGAAATGCAGATGGGCAGAGTGCGTTCATTTCTTACTCTGTATCCAACGCACGTGAGGCTGACTGATTAAAAAAATTAATAAAACGAAGGCACATCTTATTGCATATTTTCAAATTAAAGACCAGTTATGCGGCACAATCAGGGGCATTATCTAGTTTCTTTGATGAGAATTACAACTTTAAGGAAATGCATTTGTTTCTTAAGAAGAAAAAGGATAAATATTGAGAAGATCCTAATCAAAGCACCAATTAAAGATTTTTGCTGACCAGGAGAAACAGTAAGACCACATTATTAACATTGTATTTTTAACCCCACAGAGTTAACTACTTTGTGCAAAGCGAATACCGTGTTACACTGAGCAGAAATGATACCTACATGTCTACACTTTTAATAAACGATGAACGCTTTTTTTTGCGCGTCGCAACTATGTTTTAAAACTAAAAGGTGTCCTGAGATCTGGTTTACTCTGTGTTGACTCGAGAAGGTTTTTGGAAGCGCTTCTTTTCAGCAAGAATGAGCCTTATAAAAAATAAATTCTAAGTATATAATTAATTTTGTAAGTACCTAGTTAGAAGTCACTTAATGATTTAAAAACATTAGACTTGCAAAATAATTGGCATAATTTTTAAATGTGAGTCTCCCATGCTATCCACACAATACAGTGGTGTTAGCATTAACCTGCATGAATATTGCAAATTCAATATTCTTCTGACAATGAAGAAATACATGTTTCTTCTTTGTTTTAAACTACATTTAAATATGTAGGATTTCTGTTTATTTCCTCAAACAAAAACTCTTCCTCCAGTCCATCAATGAGGACGTGAACACCACAAGGGCAAAATGAACAACTCAAAAAGAGATCACTTAACTCTTGTCAAGCTCTCGTGCATTTCATGGACAGCATTTTAATGTATTCTGATCAATTTAAGCTTGAGAATAGAAACCTTTATATGTTGAAATATAAAAAACTGCTTTTCTATGTTGGTAGCTGTTAGACCTGGCATCATTGGAGTGAGTCTCCCTTCCATTTTTGATGGATTTCCTCCTCTGTTTTGATATGTTTTTCCTGGATTTATGCTTTGGGCACTGTGCCCCTGCTAATCAGTGCCACAGTGCGAGTGCTCCCTATGTTAAATTAATATACTAATTGGTTATTCCATGATTGGGTTATTTGATTTATCTGTCAGTCCCTAGTACAGTGCACCATGTGTGCCCAGGGCTTGTAAATCAAATGCTGCTGGTGGGCTTGCAGCACTGCTTGTGCCACCCACAGAAGCAGCTTGTAAAGTGTGTCTCAGGCCTGCCATTGCAAGGCCTGTGTGCAGTCTAGCACTGCCATGTCGACTTGGCCAAGTGCACCCACTTGCCAGTCCCTAAACCTTCCCTTTGCTTCATATTAGACACCCCTATAGTAGGCCCAAGGGCAGGGTGCATTGTAAGTATAAGGTAGGGCATGCTATGATGTGTGTAGCAGGTTCTAATAGTGAATTATAACCATTTTCGTTTTTCACTATTGAAGGCTACCTGTTCTCATAGGCCAGAAGGGGCAGTTAAGATTATTACATTCTTATAATCCTAACTGACTCAGGGAACATGGTAGAAATTCGAATTTAATATGCCTGAGCTCAGAATAATAAAATACATACTTTAGTAAAGTTTATTTTAATATTTTGTGTTTGCAAATACCACTTTTAGAAAGCAGGTATTTGCTTGCCTAACCACTTGAGCCTGCCTCTGCTGGGTTGTGTAATCCTTGTCTGGGTTTGTGAGTGACAGGGCTGGGGAATTCCAGGAGACAGGCTGGGGCAGCCCGGTGGTGAACAGAGGGATCTGCATCTAGATGGGAGAGGGGAGTTGCATGTGGGACCTGAATAGGGCTGTGCCTTCCCTCTGCAATGCTGGCTCCACCCCCTGTGGCTTGTCTGATGTCTCTGCCCTGCACTGTGAAAGGAGATGAGGAAGCATGTCAACAGAGTGCTCCAGAGCTGTATCTTCCCTCCCCTGTGCTGGCTCCACCTCCTGTGGGGCGGCTGATGTCTCTGCCCTGCACAGTGAAAGGAAGAAGAGAGTCATGTAAACAAAGTGCTCAGGAACTGGTTTGAACTAGGCAGAGGCTGTAGGAAGGTGGATATCTGACTATGGTTACCCCCAAACTTTTTGCCTGGTGTTTAGCTGGTTTTTGACTTAGTTGGCCTGGGATCCTGCTATTCAGGGCCCCAGGCCGATTGCTCTCTCCTTAAAATGGACTCCATGTACCTTAGGTGCATAACACAATTGGAATTGGTTCACCTTATAGGCCCCTGTAACAGTGTACCATAGGTACCCAGGGCATAGGTGTAGCCAAGGCCTACCAGGGGATGCAGCATGTATTATGCCACCCCTGGCCTGGCCTCCATATTTGACACAACTGGCTGATCACTCAGCTGGGGTAAGTTGGTGTAATCACCTCTTACTTAGGTGTAGTATGTCTGTGCCTAACCCTAAACTGGACACATATGTTCCTATCAGCCACTCCTATGGAAGGCCTCATCAATCCTGGAGGCAGAGTGCTTGGAAATATGTGAGATGGTGCTCTAGCATGAGCTGAGCCTGTCTGCAACTGTCGGGAACCACTCCCTAAGCTGTTCCGGGATATTGCCATACCATATACTCTTAAGTGCATTATAATCCTCGCGGTTATTTGCTATCTTTGGTTTGGCTTTATCAAAACATGTCGAGTAAGGTGTCATACGAATTGGAATACTATCCCCTCGCCAATTCTGGCGACGGGGATAGCATTCCACCCTTCTAGAGGGACACGACATGTGTGTAGCCTTAACCCCGGTTAAAGTTAAACAGAGCCTCAGCATCACAAAATGGATGCTGCCACCACAGACACGAGTCTGGCCTCCTGCTGCTGACCGAAACTCGGCAGATGGTGGCCTGGACAAAGGGTTTCCTGCCTTGGGAGGTGCGAGCACCACCCCAGACAGGATTTTGTGTATTGGGTAGGACAGGGCTGAATAGAATCAGACATGCCCGGGGCACACAAGGTGTCCCCGTGCATAGGCCAGTCCAACCGGTTCTGGGGCTTTCCAGCCCCAGTCCTGGCGAGGAGCTGGACAAAGGAAAGGGGGTGTAGCCGCCCCCCTTCCTGGTTCCTCCCAGAGGAGGGACCTAGTAGGTGATCCACCCCTCAGATTGGGAATAAGAGCGGGAGCAGTGCCATTGCACAGCAGATCATCCTGAATCAACTTTACACGAAGAAGAAGACTGGACTTCGACATTCTGCTGCACAGAAGACTGAAGAGAATCTCCCTTGTGGCCTAGGAGTGGCCACCCTGTGAACACAGGTACCAACCAGCAACTCAACGTCTGCTTTGCCGCCGCCTCCCGCCGGAGACCGAGCCCAAAGCCCGACAAGAACCAGACTCCCAGACCTCTCAGAGCCCGATCCACAGTCCCTGCAAAGAAGGGACCCGTGGAGGCACCGAGTGACGTGGGACCGGACCTCTTGGAAGACACTCGAAAAGCTGACTGCGCAGCTTCTGAGGCATCCTCGATGTTGTGCTTTGGGGACTGAGAACCCCCACCACCGAGCAGCCCTTGCACTGAAGAGCAGCCCTCCAGCATCTCCACGATCTGCGTGGGGCCCTTTTGCATTGTGCCACTCGACGCGCCATCCCGGCCACTAGCCACGTGGTCAGCGGCCATCTTGGCGACGAAACCGAAGATTTACACAGCAGGTCTGGTTGCTCCAGACCTACCCAAGCTCCTGTGAAAAGGAGCACCCGCTCTGACCTTGCTGGTCCGAGTGTTAAGCATCTTTCAACTTCTGCCTGGCTTACCTTTGCCAAGGCCTGTTTGCTCCGATCGAGGTGCCGACACCGCCAACAGGGAGAAGCCTGCGTGGGACAGCTCGTGACCGACTCCTGGACGTCCTCGACCCCGGGTATCCACGTGGCTGCAGAAAGAAGCTACCCGACAACGCCTGTTTGCACCCGACATCGCCTGGTTCCAATCTGGTTCCACGGTAGTCACTGGCTAGTGACTTTGAACACTGTCCCCTCTGCTTTCAGGTCTTCACATCTTCAGATCCACCCTTGGATCCACCGGAACTCTTCTCATCGAGCCGCCTGCAGCATCTTCAGCTCCAAGCACCATCGACCAGCGTGACGAAACCCGACACTACTTCGACCCTGTGCACCCGCTTCCTGTGGGTGAGGTAACTCAGCTCCGCCAGTGCTCCTGCATTGGTACACATCTCAAGGGCCTGTGTCTTAAGTTTTAACTCCGTAGGTCACTCGGAAGGTTCCTAACTTTCTAATTTTGTACTTTTTACGCACCATAGACTTTACATTGGAAAGTGCGTGCACTTTGAACACTGCACCCGAGTCCCGTGGGCCTCTCCCGACTTAGTCACTGCTAGTCTCGAATAGCTCCAGCGATTCCCAAGGCCCTAGGCCTTTTCACTTTCCTCTTGGTATCTCTTATACCACTTTCTTAGTATATGGTTTAGGTGGCCCCTAGGGCTCATCCATATTGTGCAACTTTTGTGTATTTTAAACTGTCTTGTGATTTAACGCTTGTGCTTCTGTGCTCATAAAGAGTCCAGGGGATTTTATAGTTAATAAATCAATATATATTTTCAATATATATCTGTGTGGTGTCCCTTTCATTTGGTATTCAAGGGGGTTGTGTATGGTATAACAGCTGGCTTCACATGCCTTTCAGAGTTTAGCCTAAGACTGCTTTGTCCACGTTACCACTAGGATAACTGGTCTACAAGGTTGAATTACAACCATCATCATAAGGGTTGCTTGGCATGGTACAAAGTGATCACTAAGAATTAGTGAGCATTATATACCCGGCCAACTTCTCACATTGGTGAGCAGCGGATTGGGATCTGAGCTTGCTGTTGTTTTACCATTACAATCTTTGAGATTATCATTTGAAAGATCATACAGGTACCTGCTAGGTACATATAAAACAAGACTAGTATACTTAAGTTCTACTGAACTTAGTTGTTGTAGAGCAAAGGGAGTAGCACACCCTAGCTACAACTACTAGATAGGTTTAGTAGGTAAACACCAGTGTAGGTAGATTGCAACACATCCACCCACACTAGAGCAATGTCTGGAGCAGAGGGGTCCAGTGGACTTACTCCTGTTGAGAGTGACCCTCCAAGGGCACCATCCAAATTTGCTATTTTTTCCTTTAAGGAATTAAGACAGCTTTGTGTCTTAAGGGGTCTGAAGACAGGGCCTTCCCCTACTACAGACCACCTAAGAGAGCTCTTAGACCAGTCTGAGACTCTAAAGCCCTCTAAAGCAAACCCCACAGGGGATGCTGAAGGAGGCCATCCTTCAGAGGATGACACTGTAGACCCCCCTGCCCCTATCATCCTGGTAGATGAGGAAGCCTCCACCACTGGAGCTCCTCAGGTAGATGAAGAGGAAGAGGAAGAGGAGGAGGTGGAAAGCAGTGAGTCAGATGATGACAGAAATAGTCAGGTGCTGGTCAGTAGACTGAACCAGGCTAACTTAAGCTTACTTGGGAATGAATCAGGTAACAACCCATTCAGACCCCCAGGTGGACTTAACCAGAAGCCTAGGAGGAGAAGGACTCACTCAGGTGACTCTGACAACTCCCATGCTTCTAGAGGTTCTCATGGTCACTCCAGAAAGGAGATGACTAGCCCTCAGAGAAGGGAACATGAGGCCAAGATGAGAGAGGCTGAGCTTAGGATCCAGAGGCAAGAGTTAGAGGTTGCCCTGGCCAAGGAGAAACTTGCTAGAGCAAGACAGCCTAGAGAGAGTGGATTAGGATCCACTGGTGGCAGCAATATCCAGAAGGATAAAGACAGGTCATTTGATACAAGAAACCTGAGTAAGATTGTGCCCCCCTACAAAGCTGGGGATGATATCCATAAATGGATGACTGCCCTTGAGAGAGCCTGCATGGTACAGCAGATCCCTCAGGAGCAGTGGGCAGCAATCTTGTGGCTCTCCTTTGAAGGTAGAGGCAGAGACAGACTCCTCACAGTTAGTGATGTGGATTCTAGAAACTACATGGTCCTCAAGAGTGCTCTGATTGATGGGTTAGGCTTAACCACTGAACAGTACAGGTTAATGTTCAGAGATACCCAGAAGACACAGACTCAGGACTGGTCTGAATTTGTTGAGTGTGCCACTAAGGCTCTGGAGGGCTGGTTGCTGGGAAGTGCGGTTACTGACTATACAGGATTGTATAATTTAATTATGAGAGAGCAAATCTTAAGTAATTGTCAAAATCAGCTTCTACATCAGCACCTGGTTGACTCTGATCTGACCTCCCCACAAGAATTGGGTAGGAGGGCAGACAAATGGGTCAGAACCAGGATCAGGCCTAAGAACCAAGGTGGTGACCAAAAGAAAGAGACTACCAAGCCTCAAGAGAAGGGTGGGGATAAAAGTAAGGAAAAGACTTCCCCAGGGCCCCAAAACTCCAAGAATGGGGGTGGGTCCCAAGACACTTCTACAACCCAGAAAAAGCCTTATTGTCATACCTGTAAACAGGTGGGGCATTACAAAACAGATAGCTGTTGTCCCAAGAATGGCAATAAGGAGAATATACCTCCAGGTAAGGCTCCAACACCTCCTGTCACTGTTAGCAGTGGTCCCCCAGGTGGTGGGAGCACCCCCAAGAATTTGGGTGGGTTTACTTTTGGAGGACAGGTGGACTCTGGCCTATCCAGGTCCCCTAACTCAGATACTCTTGTCTATGAGACTGGCATGGGGTTTGCCAATTTCACTGCTTGCCCAAACACTTTGAGCAAGTATAGACAGGAGCCCCTCATCAATGGTTTGAAAGTTGAGGCCTTCAGAGACACAGGGGCTAGCATCACCATGGTGGCTGAATGTCTAGTCCCCTCAAGGCAACTTTTACCTGATGCCAGATATCAGGTGACAAACATTGATGGCATAGAAACCAATCATCCCATGGCAGTAGTCAATCTTAGCTGGGGAGGTGTCACTGGCCCAAAGAGAGTGGCAGTGTCAGCAAACTTGCCTGTAGATTGCCTACTGGGTAATGATTTGGAAATCTCAGCCTGGGCTGAGGTTGAACAGCAAACCCATTCTAGAATGGTAAATCTCCATGGAAAGGTTAGTGGGGCTGTAATGGCTACAGCCCCAATTCAAGATGTCCTTCCTGAAAAGGTTGGGAGGGCTGAGCCAACCTCAGCCCCATCTTTAGATAACTTCCCTCCTGGAAAGAGTAGCAGGGCTGTACTAGTAACAGCCCATACCCAAACTGAGTCTCCTCCTGAAAAGGTTGGTGGGGCTGTGATGGCCACAGCCCAAACTCAAACTGATACATGGGTAGTGAAGCCTGAAATGATGGATCACTCCACCCAAACAGAGAGCATTGAGGAGGAAGAGAAATCTCCCTCCCACCAGACTTTTGGAAAGGATCAGCCTCCTCAGGGAACTGATCTTACCCCTGATGAAGGAACTGTCCCAGAGGTTGTTAGGCCTGGCCTAACAGAGCCTCTGATGGCAGTGGACCCTTCTCAGGTGGGACCCAGTCTGGAGCAGGTAACCTGCCCCTCTCTACCTTGCCTTACTCAGTCCAGGGCTGCAGAGGACAAGAAGGACAGTGAGACCCAAAGGGCCCCCTGTCAAATAAAACACCCCCATCAACAGATTAGGGGCACCGAAACTAGTAGCCCTAGTGAGGTGCAAGCTTTAAAAACTCCTGAGGGATCCCCCTTAAAAGTAGTTAGGGACCTCCCCCAGATGGATATTGTTGGGCACAGCCAAACCTGGGACCCTAAGGGCCCAAACCTGAACTGTCCCTCCAGTAAGCCAAACAGAGGGACTCAGCCTCCAGCTTTAGGTAGCCAGAGGTTGACCCTGAGAGCACAGTGCAACTCAGTCAAAGAAAGAAAGGCACACATAGTGGAGAGTGATTGGAGGAAGCTGAGTCCTACAGAGGAATCTCACTTCAGTACTCCATCCCAACACCAGCCTTTAACTTTGCAAAGACACACCACAGGTAGAGATTCCCTATGGTGGAGACCCTCAGATGCCCTTAGGGTGAGGGATTGCTTAGTGGACCATGAGACAGGGGGTTACCAAGCCAGAGCTGGTACTTCCTTATATGGCCACTTAGGCAATATAGGCTTACCTGGTCAAGGATAGCCTTATCTCCTTTCGTTTGGGGGGGGGGGGGGGGGGTTATGTAGGAAGGTGGATATCTGACTATGGTTAGCCCCAAACTTTTTGCCTGGTGTTTAGCTGGTTTTTGACTTAGTTGGCCTGGGATCCTGCTATTCAGGGCCCCAGGCCGATTGCTCTCTCCTTAAAATGGACTCCATGTACCTTAGGTGCATAACACAATTGGAATTGGTTCACCTTATAGGCCCCTGTAACAGTGTACCATAGGTACCCAGGGCATAGGTGTAGCCAAGGCCTACCAGGGGATGCAGCATGTATTATGCCACCCCTGGCCTGGCCTCCATATTTGACACAACTGGCTGATCACTCAGCTGGGGTAAGTTGGTGTAATCACCTCTTACTTAGGTGCAGTATGTCTGTGCCTAACCCTAAACTGGACACATATGTTCCTATCAGCCACTCCTATGGAAGGCCTCATCAATCCTGGAGGCAGAGTGCTTGGAAATATGTGAGATGGTGCTCTAGCATGAGCTGAGCCTGTCTGCAGCTGTCGGGAACCACTCCCTAAGCTGTTCCGGGATATTGCCATACCATATACTCTTAAGTGCATTATAATCCTCGCGGTTATTTGCTATCTTTGGTTTGGCTTTATCAAAACATGTCGAGTAAGGTGTCATACGAATTGGAATACTATCCCCTCGCCAATTCTGGCGACGGGGATAGCATTCCACCCTTCTAGAGGGACACGACATGTGTGTAGCCTTAACCCCCGTTAAAGTTAAACAGAGCCTCAGCATCACAAAATGGATGCTGCCACCACAGACACGAGTCTGGCCTCCTGCTGCTGACCGAAACTCGGCAGATGGTGGCCTGGACAAAGGGTTTCCTGCCTTGGGAGGTGCGAGCACCACCCCAGACAGGATTTTGTGTATTGGGTAGGACAGGGCTGAATAGAATCAGACATGCCCGGGGCACACAAGGTGTCACCGTGCATAGGCCAGTCCAAACCGGTTCTGGGGCTTTCCAGCCCCAGTCCTGGCGAGGAGCTGGACAAAGGAAAGGGGGTGTAGCCGCCCCCCTTCCTGGTTCCTCCCAGAGGAGGGGCCTAGTAGGTGATCCACCCCTCAGATTGGGAATAAGAGCGGGAGCAGTGCCATTGCACAGCAGATCATCCTGAATCAACTTTACACGAAGAAGAAGACTGGACTTCGACATTCTGCTGCACAGAAGACTGAAGAGAATCTCCCTTGTGGCCTAGGAGTGGCCACCCTGTGAACACAGGTACCAACCAGCAACTCGACGTCTGCTTTGCCGCTGCCTCCCGCCGGAGACCGAGCCCAGAGCCCGACAAGAACCAGACTCCCAGACCTCTCAGAGCCCGATCCACAGTCCCTGCAAAGAAGGGACCCGTGGAGGCACCGAGTGACGTGGGACCGGACCTCTTGGAAGACACTTGAAAAGCTGACTGTGCAGCTTCTGAGGCATCCTCGACGTTGTGCTTTGGGGACTGAGAATCCCCACCACCGAGCAGCCCTTGCACCGAAGAGCAGCCCTCCAGCATCCCCACGATCTGCGTGGGGCCCTTTTGCATTGTGCCACTCGACGCGCCATCCCGGCCACTAGCCACGTGGTCAGCAGCCATCTTGGCGACGAAACCGAAGATTTACACAGCAGGTCTGGTTGCTCCAGACCTACCCAAGCTCCTGTGAAAAGGAGCACCCGCTCTGACCTTGCTGGTCCGAGTGTTAAGCATCTTTCAACTTCTGCTTGGCTTGCCTTTGCCAAGGCCTGTTTGCTCCGATCGAGGTGCCGACACCGCCAACAGCGAGAAGCCTGCGTGGGACAGCTCGTGACCGACTACTGGACGTCCTCGACCCCGGGTATCCACGTGGCTGCAGAAAGAAGCTACCTGACAACGCCTGTTTGCACCCGACATCGCCTGGTTCCAATCTGGTTCCACGGTAGTCACTGGCTAGTGACTTTGAACACTGTCCCCTCTGCTTTCAGGTCTTCACATCTTCAGATCCACCCTTGGATCCACCAGAACTCTTCTCATCGAGCCGCCTGCAGCATCTTCAGCTCCAAGCACCATCGACCAGCGTGACGAAACCCGACACTACTTCGACCCTGTGCACCCGCTTCCTGTGGGTGAGGTAACTCAGCTCCGCCAGTGCTCCTGCATTGGTACACATCTCAAGGGCCTGTGTCTTAAGTTTTAACTCCGTAGGTCACTCGGAAGGTTCCTAACTTTCTAATTTTGTACTTTTTACGCACCATAGACTTTACATTGGAAAGTGCGTGCACTTTGAACACTGCACCCGAGTCCCGTGGGCCTCTCCCGACTTAGTCACTGCTAGTCTCGAATAGCTCCAGCGATTCCCAAGGCCCTAGGCCTCTTCACTTTCCTCTTGGTATCTCTTATACCACTTTCTTAGTATATGGTTTAGGTGGCCCCTAGGGCTCATCCATATTGTGCAACTTTTGTGTATTTTAAACTGTCTTGTGATTTAACGCTTGTGCTTCTGTGCTCATAAAGAGTCCAGGGGATTTTATAGTTAATAAATCAATATATATTTTCAATATATATCTGTGTGGTGTCCCTTTCATTTGGTATTCAAGGGGGTTGTGTATGGTATAACAGCTGGCTTCACATGCCTTTCAGAGTTTAGCCTAAGACTGCTTTGTCCACGTTACCACTAGGATAACTGGTCTACACGGTTGAATTACAACCATCATCATAAGGGTTGCTTGGCATGGTACAAAGTGATCACTAAGAATTAGTGAGCATTATATACCCGGCCAACTTCTCACAGAGGCCTCTCTGCCTTCAGAGAACAAAGGATGTGGGGGTATAAATATTGGGACCCTGACCCTAAGAAATTCACTTCTGGACCAAGAAACCTTTCTGCCAAGGAGAAGAACCAAGGAAGCTGCAGGAGTTTGGACTGCCCCTCTGCCAGTGTGCTGTTTGCTGGTTTGGCCTGCAGTGGTTGCTTCATTGCCAAGGGAAAGGAGAAGGAACTTTGTAAAGGACTTTCATCTACAAAATATTCTCCAAGGGCTTGAACTGTGCTTGCCTCCTACTGAAGTCTCAGGGACAAAAGACTTCATCTCCAGCTCCCTCCTGAATTTCCTTGCTGGGAATTCAGACTCCAGACACTTGCGAGCCGCTGGGAGCGGGAAGCGCGACGCATCGAGAGGAAGCGTGTTGCCGCTGCAGCTGAAATCGTCGCAACGCCGGAGAAGCGAGCCATCGCTGCATCTCCCTGGAAGCGTGTGTTCATCAAAGCTGCCTGCTGTCGCATCACTGGAAAAGCGTGACGCCATGGTGAGAGTCGCCATCGCCTCACCGGAGAAGCGTTTTGCAGGGCCTGTCACAGCTCCAAAGTACAGAGCCGTCGTAAGGCTGCCAGGGCGTCATCGCATCGTCATTGCATCGCCGCATCAAGGGCGCCCTCTTCTCGCATCACAACTGGATCACCGCATGGCATCAAGGTGCCATCTTGCGCATCGCAACGGGCCCGCAAGCCGAGAATCTACGCATCACCACCGCACCTATAAGGCTCACGACGAGTCCCCTACTCTGCGCAAGCATTGAGGAGGGATGCAACCGTTCCCCCAGGTCACGGAACCGACGCATCTCCCCTTTTGCGAGCCTTTTGTTCACTTTGCGTTACGCATCCAGGTACTTTGTTGAGAACTTTGTAGCATTTACCAACTTGAACTAAGAGACTTTAATCATCTTTTAAGTAATCTTAAGTGTAGTATTGTGGATTTTTGTCTTTTGTGGTCTTGTGTTTAAGTCTATATAAAGAATACCTATTTTTATAAAACCTGTGTTGTGTCCATCTGTAGTGTTTTCACTGTATTACTGTGTATATTCACAAATGCTTAACACACTGCCTCTGAGATAAGCCTGTCTGCTCGTGCCAAGCTACCGAGGGGGTGAGCAGGGGTTATTAAGGAGTGAAATCCCCTTATCCAGACTTAGAAGTAAGGGTCCCTATTTGGACAAAGGTGATGACCATTGCCAACTAGAGACCCGCAGATCTAACACTAGCTGATGAAGTTTGTGGTTTGTGCACCATGTCCATAACTATTCAGAAACAGATTAGGAATTGCATAATTCAATTACCTTAACTACACCCAAAATATACTTTTCTGCCATACACTCTTTATACACAACTGCAAGTCCATTTCCATTCATAATATGGGTACATTTTGGATTCTTAAAGGTTGGCAGTTTGGGAGATAAGTAGACCAATATTCCCAGACAATTAATAGTTCCAGTGTTGCGCATAGTCCTAACATAAGTGTGTGAACGAATATATGTTGTTGTAACGGATGCGATACATTGCATGCCATTACAACGTGGTTGTTACAACGACCGTGTTGTTACATTGCATACGATTACATCGCAAGAAGTTACAACTTGCTGTAGGGGGTGCTGGACTTAAGAATAGAATAATTTACTATTCCTACTCCAGTTCGTGCAATAGCAGGGAAGGTGTTGGATTGTAAATCCAACACTTCTGCCCTCTGCAGCAATTCGTTGTAACGACTTGCGATGTAGTCGTATGCAATGCAACAACGTGGTCGTTGTAACGGCATGCAATGTATCACATGCGAACTAAACAATGTCTCCCATGTGAACAATCAGCTTAGTGAAAAATCTCGTGAAAATCTTATCAAAATGTATCAATACCACTAGTAGAACTCAAAGTTGCATTTCAAAATGTCAGAGCAATATCAATTAGTCAGTATCTTATAACGCTTAGGAACAAGAACACAGAATTGTACTCTTATTCAGAAATCTCAACACTAGTACAGTTTTGTGTTCAAGAGATTTCTGTTTAAGGATGGTGTTGAGTCCTATGCATGGCAATGCACTTGCACACCTGCCATGAGTGTCATAGTACTGATGTTTAGATCCCTAATGCTGATTTTTGTTGTAAAAGGCGAACATAGATCATGCATGCGTGCCATGACATGGGTCTGTCTCACAGATTGAGGTCTTGTTGGATCAGGAGTGAAGTGCTGCCTAGCGCTGAAGTGGAATATCTTCTCTGGGTGTATTTGGGCCTAGGAAGGGTACAGTGTGGGGATAATGTGAAACTGGGCACTGCGTGCATGATGAAAGCATGTGATAAAAGTATATGTGCCTATGAGCGGTACAGTACCTTAAGGATGTAGAGCTCTGCAGTGCGTGCAGGATAAATGCATGCACCAGTGAGTGGTACAATTCATGAAGCTTACAGAGCATGAATGTTGAATGCATAGGCTGGATGTATGTGTGCCAATCAGTGGTACAGTACATAAAGAATTAAGTGCTGACCAGTGTGTGCATATTAATTGCCGATGCTGGGTAGGCTGATGAGTGGTGCAGTACATGAAGGATACAGCACTGTGTAGAGTGTTTATGCTGTATACATGCACTGTTGTAGACAGAGGGGTTCGACCCATGTGGTCAGTGGGACCTGGGTAATAAATTGAAGTATATGAAAGGGTCCCAGACCAGAAAACACAATAGATAATTAATCTTCACACAGTTACACAAGATCAAAATCAAAGATACTTATGGTTGACAGTGTTTTTATTTTCACTGAACCCAGAAAAACCGTATAATGTTTTTACATTCACTAGTATTATGTACAAATTTCAAGTGCGCCCGCACAGGGGAGGGGGAGGAGTGCAGAGGGGGGGGGGGGGGGGGGGGGGGTTGTGTTTCAATTAGTTAACATCACTAATCAAACAAGTCCATAAGCACAAATCCACAAGTGAAACCATCATTATCATTGATCCATGAGTGAGAGATCAAGAAAAACACATGTTAAATAAACCATTATACATGAAACAGAGACTCCTGTAATGATTCTTAATATCAATCTTGGGGTAAGGAGTTCGTATAGGTAGAAGATGGTCTACGTTTCGACCCAGAGGTGTAGGACATTGGATCCTTACTGGAGGGTCTTCATCAGGACGTGAGGGGGTGAAGGAAAAGGTGGGGCCGGGTCCTGGCAGCGCAGGTAGACAAGGCCACAGGCCTGCTGGGCGTGTTGCGTCTCCAGGCAGGGCCAGTCCGGGTAAATATTAGAGGTGTCTTATAGTAAATAGGTCAACCGTTCTGGATGGCACGGCGGGTAGGGTCCCTCAAACGCGCTTTTGGAAAAACCCCCAGGCGCTCGTCCAAAGGGGATTGTAAAATACTATCAGAAAGGAGCCGGCTCAGCGTGTCTCCTTGGAAGTGGCAGGGGCCTCCGTGGCCTGAGCGTCCCAGAAAGTGGATCAGGCAGCCATCCGTGATGGGTCAGAGCGGAGCCAGCGTTAGCGCGTGTCTGCCTGGAACCAGGAACCAGGCAGTGTCTGCCTGGAACCAGGCAGACACGCGCTAACGCTGGCTCCGCTCTGACCCATCACGGATGGCTGCCTGATCCACTTTCTGGGACGCTCAGGCCACGGAGGCCCCTGCCACTTCCAAGGAGACACGCTGAGCCGGCTCCTTTCTGATAGTATTTTACAATCCCCTTTGGACGAGCGCCTGGGGGTTTTTCCAAAAGCGCGTTTGAGGGACCCTACCCGCCGTGCCATCCAGAACGGTTGACCTATTTACTATAAGACACCTCTAATATTTACCCGGACTGGCCCTGCCTGGAGACGCAACACGCCCAGCAGGCCTGTGGCCTTGTCTACCTGCGCTGCCAGGACCCGGCCCCACCTTTTCCTTCACCCCCTCACGTCCTGATGAAGACCCTCCAGTAAGGATCCAATGTCCTACACCTCTGGGTCGAAACGTAGACCATCTTCTACCTATACGAACTCCTTACCCCAAGATTGATATTAAGAATCATTACAGGAGTCTCTGTTTCATGTATAATGGTTTATTTAACATGTGTTTTTCTTGATCTCTCACTCATGGATCAATGATAATGATGGTTTCACTTGTGGATTTGTGCTTATGGACTTGTTTGATTAGTGATGTTAACTAATTGAAACACAAACCCCCCCCCCCCTCCCTCTGCACTCCTCCCCCTCCCCTGTGCGGGCGCACTTGAAATTTGTACATAATACTAGTGAATGTAAAAACATTATACGGTTTTTCTGGGTTCAGTGAAAATAAAAACACTGTCAACCATAAGTATCTTTGATTTTGATCTTGTGTAACTGTGTGAAGATTAATTATCTATTGTGTTTTCTGGTCTGGGACCCTTTCATATACTTCAATGTATACATGCACTGAGCATTTGTGTGCCTGTGGATGGTACAATACATAGAGGACCCTGGGTTCCATTTTGGGAGACCCAAGCTAGCATGGTGAAACATGGAGAGGAGGTAGAAGAATCATACCAGACAGATTTGTGTATTGCTTCACTCCTGTAAGCTGGGTGGGATGCACACTGGAGGGGAGAGACGGTCTTCCCTTGTACACCTCAATGGGTATTCTTTGATATAGTAAGAGGTCACAAGGAAGGTGCCGGGGGAGATTGGGCTAAGAAGAGCAAGCATCATAAAGAGTAGAGCTGGGGGTCCTGGGCTAACCTTTTGATACACATATCAATGTGACTGACATCTAGGTGTGAACTCTAGTCACTCTCATGCTCTGTGTTGTGGGACTATCAGATTTGGATACACTCCTGCTGTGACAGACGGATATTCAAGAGGAAGAGGGAGAAAAGGAGTGGACACTTCAAAAGAAGCAGAACCCCAACATAAAACTTAAAAGATTCAGACCCTCAATCACATTTGGTGTCTGTAAATGGACTATAAGTGGAGCTTGAGACTCAGAAAAGTTTCACCTGCCAAGCAGCCAGATGGTCTGTGTGAGGAGGTAAAGCCCTGCAACAAATACGGGGGGACAAGGCCTGCTAATCTACCTGTTGGGTGAGGGGACATCACCCAAAGAATCTAAGATCACCTGCCCTGGAACCTGGAGAACAAGAACCAACTTGCTTGTCAAGACCAGTGTGCCCTGTGAGCAATAGGAGATCGCTGGAGGGAGCAAATTCCAATAGGGAGTTCTCTCTAGTGGACTCCCAGTGTGAGGTGTGAGGAAATTGCTGCTGCACCGATAAATCGTTAACCATTTGCAGGACAGTAAACGACCTCCATATGCCAGGAGAGGGCCTCCATAGTTGAGCTGCATGTTGTGCTGTGCCTATTGAGCTGGGACCTGTGCATAGTGATCAACCATCACTATGCACAGGTGTGGCTTCTGATGGGAACTATTTTCTCCATGTGCTCTTGAGCCTTGACTAGGCCTGCAGTTACTAATAATTCTCACTGGTGTTATTTTGCGTAGTTCTGGTTTTGTGATCCAATCTGTCTGACTCACTTATATTATTTCTGACCCCCAGGTATTAATTGTTGTTGTACCTGTGCATAGTGCCAAGTCAGCAACTTCGTATGCCAGGAGGTGCTGCTGTGAAGAAGACAGTCATGAGCTAAGGGCTTAAACCTTGTGCAGTAGCAATTGGTGACCCCGTATGCCAGGAGGGGCTGTCATGAAGGATTACACTGTGCCAATCGGGCAGGAGCCCGTGTATTGTGACATACAGGGACTCCATATGCCAGAAGGGGTCATCGGGAACATCAAGAACTGCTACCTGATCTGTCACATCCTGCCGGATAAGTGAGGATGCTGTGGGAGCACCTGTGCACCATCACCCAGGCGAGGAACCCAAAACTAGATTGTCACAACCAACCCCCCACTGGGAGAGAAAACTGACACTTTCTCCACAGGAGAAGTCGCAGATAGCCTCCTGTTGCTTCTGGAGTGTAACAGCGAGTGAGAGGCTCCATGTTCACTGTCCTGTACCTACACCTCCTCCCATCCGAAGGAGCCTTGGATTGCGCACACCACGCAACCCTGAAAGTCAAGTGCAGAAGGGATACTTGATGAGTTTTTCAGAGTCCATAGTAAGTCGAACCCCTAGACATCAGGAGTAACAGACCTCAACCTCTATGGTTGGGCCCAGTAACCGCTGATTGCCGTAATAGTGTGAGAAAAAAAATTATCTTGCAAAGATGTATATTCCTTGTTGAAATTGTGATAGAATTGAAAATGCCCTGTGTAGTTCTACTTATCACATTTGCACTTATCCCTACTCATGTTGAGTTAGGTATGGATGGATTCCTTAATACCACATTTCCTTTAGAGATCAGAGCATGATCATAACAACATGGATGGATTCCTTAACACCAGAATTCCTTAATTGATCAGAGCGTGAAACCTTTTCATGCAAGTTTAATTATAGAAAGGCACAATGTAAGGCATTTACAGTTTGATGTGGAAACCAACACTAGGGAAGGACATTGTAAAAGGTAATTACAAAAGAAATATTTTTTGAGGATTTAAAGCCTCAGTGCTTCCTGCAGCACACTGATGTTGAGTGTTGGATCAGTGGGGACCCTATGGACTGAAGTTGTCAAACTGTCTGTGTGGAGACATTGGATGGTCCACTAACGCATGAAGGACATTTTTCATTATTAAATGTTTTGTACATATATATTAACAATAATGTGCCACAAACAAATGCATTTCCTGTACATTATTTACATTTAAACTTATTCTAGTTAATGTAGGCCTTTGTTTTAAAAAGGGCACACTAGTTGATTACATTGCTTGTAAAACATAGACATTTCTTTTTTATCAACAAGCTGAAACAACATTTAAATGTCTAATGCCTATTTTTCATGTTTCTCATACAGAGAAGAAGGTTTTGTTTTTTTGAGTTTGAGGTGGAATTTCTTAATTGAATAGGTGCTTTTAGCTGCACCTGCGAGCAACCCATACCTCTCATCTCCTAAGTTTGTAGGTCAAAGTCGGAGCTTGTTTGTGAGAAAGTTTTGTACATTTTAATGAAACTGGAACTATATATTTTCTGTCTTTAGTTGATTGTTTCACTTCTCTGAAAGTTTACGTGTTAGTGAAAGTGTTACAATCCCATCGTTTTAAGAATGTGTTTGCAGTATACGGAGATCCCCTTTTAGCTTTCTTAAGAGCAGAGATTCATTTTTATGGTCTGTATGACAGTGCAGCTCTCCAGACATTTATGGGAGCATCACTAGTAAGGGCCTTAGGCTCTGCTCTCATGTTGGGAGCCAAGAGTACCAGCCGCGGTCGGTAGTGGGAGTACCTGCCGGGCGGTGTCGTGGGGAGAGGGAGGGGCAGGGTGGGGGGTAGTAATTTATGGATTACGGATCTTAACAGGTAAGTAAACATATAAATAAAAAATTGAATTTCGTTGCGTGCACTGCAACACCAAATGCGATGCAGTGCGCGCAACGAAATTCGTTTGACTTATTTCTATGTTTACTTACCTGTTAAGGTCCGTAATCCATACATTACTACCCCCCACCCTGCCCCTCCACACGTCACCGCCCGGCAGGTACTCCCACTACCGGCCTCGGCTGTCATTGCCCTCCACACAGCTGTGATCATTTTGTTTATTTATCCAGCTGCCGGAGATTGAACTTTCAGGGGCACACTCAGGCCTTCTAATACTATCAAAATGGTCTTAGATTACTAGCCAAATTATGGTGTTTTCTCCGGAAGCAGCACAAATGGGAGAAAGGAAATCATTAACCTCAACGGATGTTTAGTCTGGCTTGACAGTGTAACTGTCGACCTTTTAACCACACCAATATTATTCTAGTGTTCTTTGCTTCCACCCATATGCGTATCAATCCCCATGTTGTTTACTTGTAATGCTTCACTTTACCATACAATATTTCTTTATAGGCATGCCTACTGGTGTTGCCAATACTTGTTAGCTTCCTTTACACATTTCAAGCTTTCTTTAGAGCAGCTATTTTCCCTTTCCCAAAGGAGCTTAACTGGCTTACGGGCAGATGCCTTCCCTGCTCGCTCGCTAGATGAAGAGTTATTTGATTTATATATCCTGACTTTCAGAGGCATTTCATGTTGACACCTTCTGCCTGAGGTCTCCCAAACTTTGCAACGTTTCCCTAGCGTATCTGGACAGGGTTTTCCCTTCAAGGGAAATTAGTCCGCTTTTATAAATTTTGAAGACAACTTCATAACAGTTTGTCCTTACATTTATGGTTTTGAATTGCTTTGAATCATACTGATTCAGGCATTCATGAGTTAACTATTGATTTACAACTAATTTGGTGATTTGAATTAGTAACTTTGCTATGCTTTTTATATACATTTTTGCTAACTCAATACTCAGACATCTTTGTGGGGCCAAATGTGCTTCAAACTATTTAACTGTATTGACTGTTGTGACAGCCTGAGTCAGGAACTAAAGGTCTGTTGAAGTGCAGCCTGAACTTGAATTTGCATTAGGAATTTACGTGGTGCAAACTGCTGCAACACCCAACAGACAGAAGGTTTGAGGTTGTTCAAGGAATACTAGCTCCGAAAACTCACAGAAATTATCAAGCCAGTTTATGCACCCACTTCAACAGAAGAATCCAACGCCCAACAACCGGCAATGATATGAGCACCATCATACAGTAAACACTTTTTTCTGTGCCAACTTTCTAAAAACCTGATGAGAAAAAGTTATAAATCCTAGCATCTAAGTTATAGCACTGTGGTGGTGTGCTCTCTTCTATACTTCATCCAGATTTTGAGTTGCTCGCTCGTTGGAGCTGAACGAGCGAGCAACGGTGGGCTGAAGGAGATTCATGTGAAGATTTCGAAAGTAATGAGGACAGATCCTACAGAGGTCAGAGTGCTTCAAAGAATTCTGTCATCATCATAAAAGGAAGGAAAAAGCAGTGACAATTGGAGTAAAATGGCGTTACAAGGAAACAGCCCATCAGTAGCTGAAACAAATTTATCAAGACCACCAAGTCTGAGTCCTGAGGAGAACCCCCAAGCAGGACAGGGTTCAAAACGTGTTGGCTTGTGCTCATGGGATAACTAGCTGGGTGTGCCACGAGGGAATGCATACACCTTTTTTCCACCTATGGACAACACCATTTGACATAAGTATTCCCTGAGCGGTACACGCAGGCAGGACAGAAGGTAGGAGCCTTTACAATTATCTTTGAGGGTCCGCCAGGTTTATTTGAAAATCAGGGACTGGTTACCTACACATGTACTGTTTATGTAATGTTTTATGTAATGTGCTTGTGAATTTTGTTTTGCATTTTGTAGTGTTACATTACTGGTGATTGTTTTGAATGTTTAAGATTTTCGTGAAAAATGTGTGTGGCCCGACAAGATGACATGAGAATAATGGTCTAACCTTGTTTGAAGAAAGTATTAAAAGAAGTCAAATAAAACACACGGGCTTTAGAACAAAGCACCCATGTTATTCCCAGGAAGACAATCCACAGGCATGGCTAGATTCACAGCTACCCTTAAAGAAACTGAAATCCCCCCACAACCCCCACCCCAATTCAAAAGAAACCAGGCAGGATAGTGGCTTTTGTGGCTGCAGGCTGTCACGACCTGATAGACTACATTATGAACCACCTGCTCTGAGGATACGCGATGACACCTAACAACAGTCATGCTGGCTCCTGTGTCTCTCTGAGTCTCTACACTCTGCCAATTGATGGTGACCCACTACCCATACTTTCTTTGTATTTTAGGCATGTCAGCCTTTGGCACCATCCTCTATCACCCAGGGACATTAAGGTAACCTCTGCACTATCCACCAATAATTGGAGAAACCTTCTCCCTGAGCAATACACTTTCCATCTCCAAGATCTGCCCACCAGTGGGGGCTGCTGCTTTTTTGGGCAGATGGGACAGTCCTTAAAGTGTAGCACTTGTGGCACCTAGGTGTAAAAAGAATTGAGAGCTCCTTCCAATAAAACCACCTTTCTTTTAGTCACAATGGGTCTGGGAATCCATCCCCTAAAAGCTCTTTTGGTGACCTTGAAAGAATTTTCTGGCCCACCCTTCTTGGATTCCCCATGAACCTTCTTGTCGGCCCTGGTGTTGACCCAGAGGTCCGCTTCCATTGCAAGCTGACTGTACACAATGAATCTGTAATCAATTAGGTTTTGACTCAGATCTGCAAAACAATGGTTGAACATGTGCTCTCTGAGAATAAAATTGCACAGCTCATCACATTACTGCCTTTCATCCAATCATCAAGTGCCTTCTTGGAGTAATCCATGAAATACACCCAGAACTGGCTTGACAGATTCTGGCTGTCCCTGAACTTTAATCTGTATGTTTCACGGGCACTACCATATTTCCTGACAAGGGCTTCCTTCATGAGTAGGAACTTCATTCTTTCACCCTTCCAGGGACCAGCAGTGAAGCCCTCCACTCAGTGGGAAAATGCCTCCAGAGATGGCTCCCAAATCCACTTCATGGTCCCTATGCATCTCCAGAACTACCTAATAGGCCTCAAATCACATGTCTATATCATATCCTCACCTCAAAGTTAGGCACCGGATCCTTAGTCATGTGTAGCCATTATCAGTTTGGCAAGCTGCAGTCTGAATTCCCTTTCAGCCTTACTGTCCTTCAACTTCTTAGGGAACAGGCTGTGGGTGGACACAGGGATAATGGATGTTGCTTGAGTAGAGTTTCACTCCCAGACCCCTGAAGCAAAACCCAATTTCTCACAATCTCCACGCTTGAAAGCAAGTATGAATGGTGCACATGTGTGAGGCAGGAATTGAATTTGGAATAAATGGCCAATCCAGGAGAATTTAAAAGGTCAATGTCAGATTATTATTAGGGATTTTTGGTTTTACAAAAAACACTGAGTAACACTGCACAAAACAAGAATTGGATCCCACCACTGAACACCAATAGTGTTAAACTGAGCAGAGTGGAAGGCCCCCTCAAGCAATAAACACAAACCTTGTCAGGGTGAACCACAAAAAGTCACTAAATTAGCCTGTGCTAACTCTCTGGTAGCTTAGCACTAAAGCAGTCAGGCTTAACTTAGAGATAATGTATAAAGAATGTATGCAGCCGACAAACAGTGATAAAGTAAAAACATAACACATAAAAAAATCCATAATCAATCTAGAAAACTAGAGTCAATTGTAATAAATGAAATGACACCAAAACATCAAAAATCCAATCAGTAGAACCGGAGATATTCATTTTAAAAAATGTTAGATCATAAAAAGCCCCAATAAGCACAAAGGGCCACTCGCGGTTATCTGGATGCACTAGGCTGGGGGAAAGTCACAAGTTTAAGTTGAGCAATGCAGTGCGGGTCAGATACAGGGACAAGGCTCGTCCCACTGAAGAACTAGTTTCTGAAATACAGCACCGAGGGATCTCTTTACATTGGTGGGGGTCACAAGGAGAAGGCTGTTGGTGCGAGGAGCAGATCAAGGAAGATGGTCATTGATGTAGCATGAAGAGCCAGTTGTTGCTAGAGCTGCGCTTTGGTTGATCATTGTAGAGGGCTGCTGTCAACACGAAATGCAGGTTTCATGTTAACAGTTGTCGTACACAGTGGCTGTCAGAGCGAAGAGCAAGTCCCACTGGAGCATCGCATTGGCGGTCATCATGGACTATCAATTCTCGTCACAAAGAGGTAACTTAGCAGTCACAAAGAACCCAAAGCTGCTGTACTTTCGCCTTATCTTCAGGAGCAGTCCTCACTGGTGTCAGTCAAGGGTTCAAAATCTATTGGGTATCATGCCTCACTCCAGCAGAGGCCAGTAGCAGGTTCGGGCAGATCCAGGCAGCTCCAGTTGGCGTTGGGCAGTTGCAGGGAGGCTTCTGGAAGACTGTTGTTTCCTTATAACTAACTGACCCTAGGGGTACCTCTGGGTAGACTGGGTTCAAGGTAAGCAGGTCCAAACTTCCTTCTTCAGTCTGCAGGGCAGTTCTTCTACCTCAGATAGCAGGACCTTTCTTCTGAATCATTCATAGGTCCAGGAGTGTTTTGATGAGAGATTCTGAAGGTCCCTTTTTTTATATCTTGTGCTAGTCTTTCTGTGGGGGAATTACCTGATGTACCCCCAAAATTGGTTCTAGGAAGTTCTTCCCTTTTCACTTGTCCTATCTCCAAACTATCTATGGTGACTAAGGTACGGGCAGGCCTGGTGGCAGGTTTCTTTGTGTTTGATTCAGGCACAGTCCTTTGTAGGGTAACCAGGGCCGCGCCACCCCAGTCATCTTATCAGGTAAACCCACTTTCCTCACACCTCAGCTTACTTTGTCTCTCTGTCTGGAAACAATACACAACCCACAAAAGCCCCGGACACTAACAGAGAAGCACAGTTGGTTCGGGCAACAAATGCCAACTTTCTAAACTTTCTAAACTTTCAAAACTGAAACTCTGATTTTACAGTCAAAGACAATTTTAAAAAACAATTAATTTAAGTATACACATAATTTCTCTATCTGTTCCCAATTTGAAGTTAGCCCTTATTAAGTGGAATGAGGTAACCCAGGGTTAATCTATGGTAGACATAGCCTTCCAACACTAAACTTAAGTACACTTTTAAATACTATGCACATTGTCCTTTGAGACTTTGGGGCCTGCCTTACTTATAAGTAAGGCTCACTGTTTTCCATTTTTACTGATTTGTATTGCAAAATACAGACAGGATACAATTTTTTTTTGTCTGTATTTGTTTTTAAATGTGGTTAATATCGGAAATTAGGTTATTTTGCGGTTTAAATGTTGTCAGTCATGACTGCAAGGCCAATAGCTGTGAGGCTTGACGAGTATGGGGGTTAAACAAGGAATGAGATGTTAATAATGATTAAAAACCAATAGCTATGCACAAGGTTCTTACTAGAATGTCTTTATATAAGTGCTGTGATATAGCATCTGTGGGTGTTTATGTCACTAAGTAAGAGTGTACATTTATCAGGAATATAAATATGGAAATATATTAGTTCCAGCTTCATTTTTTCACGAAATAAATACAGAAAAATATGGATAAAATTAGGAAAATATGCACATGGATAAATACAGAGGGAAATGTCAAAAACATAAATACCATAGAACCAAGAGCTATACTTACTTTTAAGTATTGAAAAGGAAAGAAGGTAAAGACCTAGCAAAAGGTTTATTTTGTCAGATTGAAATGGCAGTTTATAACTGCCCAACAGGATGCAGTCGCAGGCATGAGAGATGTTTTAAAGTGTCACATTTAGTGGGTGGCACAATGAGTGCTACTACACACTAGTAGCATTTACTCTAAAGGCCTGGGTAAAGGTAGTACCATTTACTAGGGACTTACAAGTAAATTAAATGTGCCACTTAGGTGTAAGCCAATTTTACCAAGTTTAAAGGAGAGGGCACAAACAATTTAGCACTGGTTAGCAGGAGTTAAGTGAACAGAGTCCTAAAGTGCCAACAAAAACAACTCCGGCACAGTAAGTGAGGTGAAGTTGAAATGTTTAGGGGATGCTGCACCAAGATCTCAAGGCCAAACAGGCATCACACATGGAATCTGGCTTGGACTGTAGCTGTGTTCCTCCAAGCGAAACGCAGAGAGAGAGCAAACCAGCCACTGACTACAGTTAGAAGCAGCATATAATCCTCAGAAGCTATGATGTAATATGGCCACAATCTCTGGTTTGTGTAAAAGTGTTAGGAGTGTCAAGAAATATACACAACTCTCTGGCTTTCATGTGAAACCTAGAAACAGCTATAAAAGCCTAACATTCATTCAAGGACCTCAGCATATACTCACTTCTAGAAGAACTGATCACACTCCATAGGAACCATTGGCACACATCATGAGTCAACATTGTGCTCAGCACATACAACACCATCCTGAAAATTCCACAAAGAAAACAAGAGATTTTAAACTCAAACCCCATGACTTGATAGATCAAAGGCCATATCAATCTCACTCAACTGACTTCACTCATTGTCTAAGCCAAATAAACTTCTACAAATTACCTACTAAGTAGGTCTCAAACAGAAGCTAAGCACTCTTCAGATCAGCTAGATACTCTGTCAAATTTGTTTCAGGTCTGCCAAGCTCACACTTACTTGACAAGACCAATGCCATCAATCACTTGTTCGTGACAAAATAAACAAGACCAAAACACACATCAAATACACCACCCAACATTCACCCTCCGTCCAATCTCTCCTCCATTCACCCTGAAATGGATGATCTTCAGTCTTCTCGCACAAACTGACCTCATCGACTCCCTTAAAGTCATTTCCTATGTAGATTACATTTTTCCCTCATTTATTGTGAAAACCTTCTAATGAGCTGCTTTCACATACCTCTGCGGTTTCATCAGTGTCTCCCTCATTCAAGGCACCTTTGCAGACAACCTCAAAATAAGACAGTTCATCCCTTTTGCTAAATAAATCCACACTAGACACAGATGAACTCACCAACTAGTGCCCTATCTCAGGCTGTCCATTCATAGAAAAGCAACCTCTGTGCCAATATCTAAACCAAATCAGCAGGACTATCAGTCTGACTTCAGACCATGCAGAAGAACCTAGATTGATACTCGTGACATAGTTGACAATGTTTTTCTAATCACTTACAAGAATGACTGCCTTCTTCCTGGTCTTATTAGTCCTGTCTTCAGCCTTCAACAGTTATTCACTAAGCACTGATCCATACACTGAAAACATAGATGGGCCTTTTACAACGTAGTCCTCCGGTGACTCACCTCCTACTTAACCAATTACCACCAATTCATCCAGAAGAGAGTTAAAGGTTTCAGCAACTTGTTTCCTGTGGAGTACACCAAGGTTCCGTTCTGTCCGTCATCCTCTACAACCTTTAAGTGAAGCTCTTCTGAACTCTACTCAGTTACAGTCACATCAAGATTCATCAATACACTAGAGCATACCTCCTCAAGAAAGTCCATTCTGCTCACAACATTCAACAACTCCAAACCTGCCTCAATGTTTTTCAGAACTTGATATACAGCACCTACCTAAAACTCAAACCGTCCAAGACAGAATCCTTGTCATCGTAAACAGCTTATAACGATTACAAACGCAAGCCTGGCTCATTGAATTGAAGTGTGACATCTTCATGCCTCAACTCGCAGCCGTTTTCTGGTGATTACAGTTTCCCAAGTGGAAGAGGAGAAACCCTTTACTGGAGCCAGTGAGGATCCTGACCGGGCGTATGCCATTGGGGAGTGATTGACTCTGTGCCTTACTGTCCTGAGGGTGCGGGACTGCGAGTCCCAGCAGGCTCAGCGCAAAAACCACCAGGCGCACCTGCGACTCTTCCCGCCCCCCTTCCTCCCCTGTATAAAGGAGTCCCAACAGCCGCGCACGAGGGACGCGCGCGGGACGGAGCACGGGGCGAAGCCCAGGCAAAGGGCGGGCCGCTTGAGCCCGCTCGAGAACGGTTGTGACCGGGCCACCCCCCTCGGTCCGTTCTTTCTTCCTTTCAGACTTTTTTCTGGTATATATCGAAATTAACAGTGCCTGATGATGTCCACGAGGGAAACGAGGAGCAAAAGCACGCTGGTAGCAACCGGTTCTGCCAAAGGTCCATTGGATAATTATTTTGTCAAAGCAGGGTCATTATTGATTGATGAAATTACGATCCTGGAGAGGCGCATTTCCCAAGAAATAGACTGGGTGAGAAGATCTTCCATGGGCCCCCTGGCACAGGCTAAGAGCCCAGATAACAGACCCAAGCACACCGAGCACACTGAGTCCAATAAAGGAGTAACTACTGAAAGAGAGTCCTCTGTGAATCCGGATTTGACCAACTCCAGCTCTCACATTAGTGCGAAGGACCTCAGTGATTTTGTCGATCTGAGCTTGTTAAATTTACCACCAGTCCAACCCCACCCCAGCCCGCTCCTTAATCCTGAACATGCTCCCGTTGTGGACATCACTAATAACAGAGATCCTCTGCAGGGGGTAAGGGAAGGAGTAATCCCCAAAGGGAAAAGAGGGGCACAAAACAAAGGGGGAAGGAAGGCAAAAACTCCGAAGCTCAATCCTACTCTGGACATCAACAGTCCCGGATTGAGCACAATGGGGAATGTGCCTACTGACAGAGCAGAAGCCATACCTATTGAGATCCCGGTTGCAGAACCTACTAACACAAACCTCCTTGAGACCTTTAGCGTAGATATTACTCTTGCCGATATAGGATCCCTTGTGAGGTCTTTATTAAGTCCCCTAGAAGCGCAGCTAATTAAAATGGAAGCCAGGCTAGTGAACATAGAGAAATCGATAGTGCAAATAGCAGACAATTTCAAAGTAGATAGCATAGTAGATAACAAGGGTGGTAGAGGGGAGGCAGAAACAAAGAACAAGAGGGGTGTCCCAGCTACCACTAAGGCAGGCAATAGTGCAGTACTCCTAGTCCAACTGGCCAAATCTACTCCCTCCCATAGTACTACCATGCAGCCAAAAATAATCGCTGCTATCCCCAACCAGCCTACAGTCCAACCTGTGCAAGCATCCCCTTCCCAAACCACGTCCAAACAGTCTAAGGATAACACTCCTGTTCTTAGTCAACCTCACAAAGCAGCAGTACCAACTGAGGAGGCATTAGGCAATGCTAACAAGGCAAGAGTAGTGAACTTGCCGCCGGAGGCGAGTCCGTACACAGTAATCTTAGCGGGGGTACCCGAGTTAAAAACCACTTTTAAAGAATCTACCGCCTCCTTAAAGAACAAGGTGGTAAGTTGGTTATCAATGTACAGACCTCTCCCGCAAGGTACAACGAGTGAGGTGCTTATGGTAAGAAGGGTCCCATGGGTGGGTAGTACAAGAAAATCCATCAAAGGAGACTGCGTCCTGATTAGTTTCAGAGATTCCATGACTGTCTCCCACATCTGTGGATGGTGCCCCGATGAGCAGGGGAGTAATATCCAGTCCCTACCCCTCTCTTTCTTTTACCCCCAGCTGACATATGCATGTAAGGAGGAGGGATGGGGCAGACCCCCGGAGAGGGTGGGTGGGTGGGACGCCAGAGGGAGAGGAGATTTTCACCATCCCAGAAGTCAACAACAAGCGTACTTTACACCATATACTGAGGAGGAGGGTTGGGAAATGTGCTACGGGAGAGGAGGCGTCTGGAGGGGTAGAGAGAGAGGAGATTATCGCCATCCTAGAGTTCACCACCCTACATATTTTCCTACATTCAATAGGTATAGTCATTTAGACATGGTAGATTGACAGTTTATGCGCAACGCCAGTGAGCATTACTGCTATCCCAGGCAGGGTGTGGAGGCAGATATCATATCCCCTAGATTCACCACAGATCTAATGGTAGAGACTGGGCATTTCGATGTCCCATCGCACAGCAAGGAGGACAACCGAACTACTGCTGACCCCCCCTTACAACCAGTGAAACAGGGGAATTATTAGGAGAATTGACCCCAAAAATTAGGCCCCTGGGTACTGCTATTGATAACATCCCCACCTCATCCCCAGCTTCGCACCTAAGCCCACCATCTTTGAAGATGGTATCATGGAATGTGGCTGGCCTGGGCGACAAGCTTGACCAACAGGAATGGACCGCTTTTATTGACACCAAAGATATATGCCTGTTTCAAGAAACCTGGGCGAGGGACGAGTACTCTCGCCAAGGCTTTGTGGCATTCTCCATTCCTGCGAAATGGGGGGGCAGGGGCCGTCCTTCTGGAGGCCTTTCAACCTGGGTGGCTACCCACCTGGGCTGCCAGGCCGTACGTCTCCCCCTGGCCTCAGAGGACATACTAGTGGTGTTGCTGGAATGGACAAACTCCTGTAGACTTGCCGTGATAAATGTATACTCAAGGCCGGTAAACATATCTCGGGAATCACCTACTATAGAGGAATTGTCAGCTTTCCTCAGTGAAATTCCTGAGGAGATTCCATTTGTTGTGGATGGGGACCTGAACTCACATTTCGAGCCCCTTGCAGGCCTCTTGGATGGGTCCTCCCAGCAAGATGACGCAAGGTAGTCAGTTCCCTCCACGGTGGCTCCCCTCCCAGAGCTTGGACCCCACTTGCTCTACAGATTACTGCCCTAACCCTCAAATATGGGGTCAGAGCTTGCAATGGGCGCACCAAATATGATATTCCGAGCAAATACACCTTTAACAGAGTAGGCAGAGAGTCACGTCTGGACTACGATTTAGAAAAGGGGGTGGTGATGAACAGAGTGTCTGAGTTAAACAGACCACTCTTACCCAGTCCAAAGATCAGGGCTTGATCCATCACCGTTATTTATCTCACTGCCCCATCCCAGCTCAGAACCTGGCTATATGCAAATCAGTCTGTCCCTGGCCCAGTGCATCATGGGAACAGGGCAGACTAAACTACCAAGCCAATTCTTCACCAGAAAGGAGACAAGCTACCGGGGACCGGTTTCTGGCATTTCAGCCTTCTTCGGCCCGGCTTGCTTGAATCCTGATGGAGCAGTGAGAAAGGGACTCATGTCTGAGTGTACCCTGCCACACCTATAGTGGCAAAAAACGATTTAGAAAAGGGGGTGGTGATGAACAGAGTGTCTGAGTTAAACAGACCACTCTTACCCAGTCCAAAGATCAGGGCTTGATCCATCACCGTTATTTATCTCACTGCCCCATCCCAGCTCAGAACCTGGCTATATGCAAATCAGTCTGTCCCTGGCCCAGTGCATCATGGGAACAGGGCAGACTAAACTACCAAGCCAATTCTTCACCAGAAAGGAGACAAGCTACCGGGGACCGGTTTCTGGCATTTCAGCCTTCTTCGGCCCGGCTTGCTTGAATCCTGATGGAGCAGTGAGAAAGGGACTCATGTCTGAGTATACCCTGCCACACCTATAGTGGCCAAAAACGATTTAGAAAAGGGGGTGGTGATGAACAGAGTGTCTGAGTTAAACAGACCACTCTTACCCAGTCCAAAGATCAGGGCTTGATCCATCACCGTTATTTATCTCACTGCCCCATCCCAGCTCAGAACCTGGCTATATGCAAATCAGTCTGTCCCTGGCCCAGTGCATCATGGGAACAGGGCAGACTAAACTACCAAGCCAATTCTTCACCAGAAAGGAGGCAAGCTACCGGGGACCGGTTGCTGGCATTTCAGCCTTCTTCGGCCCGGCTTGCTTGAATCCTGATGGAGCAGTGAGAAAGGGACTCATGTCTGAGTATACCCTGCCACACCTATAGTGGCCAAAAACGATTTAGAAAAGGGGGTGGTGATGAACAGAGTGTCTGAGTTAAACAGACCACTCTTACCCAGTCCAAAGATCAGGGCTTGATCCATCACCGTTATTTATCTCACTGCCCCATCCCAGCTCAGAACCTGGCTATATGCAAATCAGTCTGTCCCTGGCCCAGTGCATCATGGGAACAGGGCAGACTAAACTACCAAGCCAATTCTTCACCAGAAAGGAGACAAGCTACCGGGGACAATTGCACGTCTGGACTACGTCCTAGTGCAATTGTCCATGTGGTCGCATATCATAGACTTCAGGGTGATAGAAAGATCTGACAGCGACCACAATGCCCTAGAACTGGACTATGCTCTCCCTGGCCAGGAGGGCAGGGCCTATGCTACGGCGGTGGCAAATCCAGGGCTTCTCCTTGAAAACAACAGAAGGAGAATAAGGTGGGAAAAATTAGTTACTAGCAGAGAGAACCTTCCTAGACTCTATGCTAGACTTATTCCAATACTGGAAAAAGTGGGTAACCTAAGTGAGGAATCCAGCACCCAGGAAACCCACAACTCACTGTATTTGGCACACGAAGAGCTGACCAGGACCTTGGCCGCAGACCTCTTTTCTGAGGGACAAATTAGAGGTCGTGGGTCATACCGCACTACATGGTATACTGCTGCATGCCACAAGGCAAAGGGAGATCTCCTGACCTGTATCAAGGAGAGAAAAAGTAGACTGGAGATACAGGCCAGAAGACGGGATTGCAAGAAACTGGTCACCCAGGCCAAGATTGAGTGGGACCAGGTTAAATGGGAGGAACTCTCTAGTTCGCTAGCTACCAGGGACTATCGCAAGTTTTGGCGAATTGTTAATACGGGATCCGAGCATCTAGCATCGGCAATAGAACCGAACATTGCGCCAAGGGTATGGCAAGAGCATTTCCAGTCCCTCTACACTGTGGAAGTTGGGGTTTCATGCCACCTATCCCCAACCATATCTAGCCACCCCGAGGGGGACCCCTTTACAGATAAAGAGGTGCGAGCTGCTATTGCGGGATTGTCATCAGGCAAGGCTCCTGGGCTGGATGGTCTACCAGGCGACCTGTTCAAATAAGAGCCCGATGTATGGGCCCCCTACCTACTGACAATTTTCAATGCTGTCTTGAGGGGCATGGAGGTCCCCAGTACTTGGCTGGGTGCAGAGGTTGTTCCCATATTCAAAAAGGGTTCGCCTCTGCTCCCAGCCAACTATAGGCCCATCAGCCTAATAGATGTGTCCCAGAAGCTTTTTGGTAGGCTTATACTAGATCGCCTCCAGAATCTACTGGAGGACTGCACTAATCGAGGGGGGCAGCTTGTACACGGTCTTCGTGGACTTGCGAGCCGCTTTAGATTTGGTGCCAAGATCGAAACTATGGAGTGTGCTCGCCGATTTGGGGGTCCCGGTAGACATTCTTGCCATCCTAATGAGATTACATCAGAATAATTTGGACGTGTCAGGTGCGGCAGAAATGGTAACCTAACGGAAAGATTCCCCGTTTTCAGAGGGGTGAGACAGGGCTGTGTGCTTGCACCGACCCTGTTCTGCCTCTTTGTGAACGGGGTTATCGCCCACCTGACCAGGATTGGTGACATTGAGGCTCCCAAATTGAATGGCAGCAGGGTGCCCGCTATCATGTTTACGGACGACACCCTGCTGCTATTAAAATCCCCCAAGGGAATACAACGGGTACTCGATGGGTTTCTGAAATTTTGTACGGAGATGCGCCTTGAGATCAACGCTTCTAAAACAAAATATATGATCCTAAACCCCACCCCTTCAACACGCCCAAATCCCTTGCTTGGTTCAGTGCGATTAGAGCGGGTCGCCACATTTGAGTACCTAGGAGTAACCTTAAATGAGAATTTGACATGGGGGACACGCCAGATTAAGGCAAACATGAAACTGGTGCAGTTAGTGGGTGGCATCACCAGGATGGTGAACAAATCAACATATCGTCCACTTGGCCCTGTTATCCAAATTTACAAGTCTCCTGTACGGGGGCAGTCACATATGGGGCTGAACTGTGGGGACACACTTCTGCCCAAAACCTGATGATTACGGAAAATAAATTCATCAGGCAGCTGGTAGCTCTTCCACCAAGCTCGACGTTACTCCCCCTGAGATTAGACCTGGGAATTAGACCAATTACAGAAGAACTGGGACTCAAACCATTAACTTTCTGGCGAAGATTATGGAGTAGCCAAGAACTCATCAACTACCAGTCCGAGCTTCAGGAGTTTTTAACCCTATCAAATGCCACCCACATCCCATGGCTAAGTTACATAAAAAGGTCATGTTAGAGTCTGGGTCTCTCAGAACTTTGGACTGATCCAGCAAATGCAAGTACCAGGATCCCACGCAAAGTACTGTCAAAAGCTTATTACGACCAAAAGCTTACCATTGCTTTGGATAACACGCACGAGGGATCCTTGACAAACTTATTTGTTCAAAGCAAAGACTCCTACGTCCTGGACTGTGTTCTGGATGGCATGACCCCTGTCCTAAACAGGAAGTTATTTCTGCAGTGGAGATATGGCACATTACCCCTCAGGTCATTCACTAGTTCTTGGTCTTTGCCTCCGACCACAGAGCATTGCTCGGCATGTGGGCATATCCAAGAAAATGACTTACATGTGGTCTTCTTTTGCAAAGCTTACCAAAGAATTAGGAAATATTGGCTTGTCCCCCTCCTAAAAAATTTGGGCTTCAGGCGGTGCACCCCGGCGTACAGAATCTTAAAGACTGATGTGTCTCCCCCAACTGTGTTTGCAGTGGCAAAGTTTTTAACAGCAATGTGGTTTATTCGCACCCGCCTAGTGAAGGCGGAAATTTGTCTTCTTCTTCTCATTCTATTTCTAATTTTCAGTCTATTATGATTTTCATCAGGGACTGGATGAACCACAACCATCTGAAGTTGAATCCCGATAAAACAGAATTGGTCCTTACGGGTGGTTCCTCCAGTCCCTGGAACTCTTCTTTTTGGCCTTCTTCTTTAGGATCCCCTCCTACACCTTCTCCCTCAGTTAAGACCCTGGGCAGTAAACTTAATAATCATCTCAATCTTCACTCACAAATCAGTTCTGTTGTTTCTTCCTGTTTTCTTGTTCTTCGAACTATTCGCTCTGTTTCACGTTTCTTTTCTCCCCTTGCACTTAAACTAATCATGTCCGCTCTGGTTATTTCCCGGCTGGACTATGCCAACGCCCTCTACAACGGCATCCCAGCGTATAGTCTGCGGAAGCTCCAGCTGGTTCAAAACCAGGCGGCCAGATTGGTGTATGGCCCCCCCCGTTCCCATCATTCTACTCCCCTACTGAAGGCATTACATTGGCTACCTGTTAGGGAGCGATCCCTTTTTAAAACTGGTTGCATGGTTTTTCAGGCGCGCCAGGGCACTGCCCCTGCCTTCATTTCTTCCTTACTAAAAGAGTATACCCCTGTCCGTGAGCTTCGCTCATCTACCCAATCACTTCTCCAGGTTCCCCAGTACGGATGTAAGAAATGGGGCGGAGCCAATTTTTCATGCTTAGCACCATCCTTTTGGAATTCCCTCCCCGATCACTTACGTCTGGCCAGACACTACTGCCTCTTCCGAAAAGATCTTAAGACCTTTCTGTTCACCCAGGCTTTTCTTAATGTAAACTGATCTTATTTTTTTTGCTCCCCTTCACTAGTTTTTCGTTCCTACTGCTAAATTAGTCTCCACAGCGCCAAGAAACCGCACGGTGAATGTTGCGCTATATAAATATTTTAAATTCAAATTCAAATTCATTGACCTGTATAAATTATAATGTTTTTTACTGTCTGTATATCTTTTATGATCGAATTGATCGAAATAAAGATTGAATTGGATTGGATATACAGCACCTACCTAAAACTCAAACCGTCCAAGACAGAATCCTTGTCATCGTAAACAGCTTACAACGATTACAAATTCAAGTATGGCTCAGTGAATTGAAGTGGTGGCATCTTCATGCCTCAACTGACTTTCAGCACTAAATATACTGGATTGCCCCTCAACTTCAATCTTTCCTTCAAATCCCACATCTCCAAGATAACCACCTCTGCCTGCCACCCAGTTTTCCCACCTGAAGAAAGTAAAACCGGTGCACACCAAAATTGATTGAGCCAAAGCCCAGGCTATCTCTCACTTGTATGGTGGCAGCACCTTACTCTGCGGTCTCCCTGGCCGCAGTGAAAGGCATCCCACATAATACTACACCCTGGCTTATCAATGTTGTGCTTGAAACCTGCATTATCTTCAATAGCAGCTGTATCACAAATAAGGACACCAGAAATGGAACATCCATATTCCCGGCCCAGAAATTAACCTTCTCAGGCAGTAGTACACCAGCAGACAAGACAAGGTCATACTAGAAACTAAAAAATACAAAAAAATAAAACAAGCATTCTTTATTTGCTACCCATGGTCTGGGACAAGATAGCCATCAATATCAAAACAGCCCCAACTCTCCTTCAATCAAAAGGACCTGAAAACATAACTCTTCGAACACCATAAACTTCTCGAAACAATAGGACTCGTCAGACGTGTCTTGTGATTTGGAACAATTACAAATCACACCATTGGGTCCCAGCCCTGCACAGAGCTCTGATGTGCTGCCCCACCACTCCGGCTGGAAGGCGCCCAGAGTGTCTAATTTAAGCATTCTTTGCAAATAAACTCGAGAAAAGTATGCACCAATGAATCTCTAAAGCTATAAATGGTACCTAAATATAGCATTAATTCGGGGATATTTTGTAGGTTTTGGTCCTAATGGTATGGGGAAGGTTTTTACTTGTTTTCTTCGGGGAGGTGTGGGAATGATATCCTCTTGGCAGGAGGGGCCTGCCTAATGGCTAGTTTCCTGGAATGTACAACTTGACACTGATGACAGTAGTGAATGGCCAGGTTTGAATCTAGGCTCCAGTTGACAGCTATGGGAAGAGGGGCCGCACTGGAGCTAACTAGATTACCACTGAAGAAGGGAAACTCCCCCTGATTGGCTGTTTCTCAGGTGCATCGTCCTCTGGAAGGATGCCGGGCTGCATGGCCGTCGGTTTCTAGTTATAGTAACTGAATGATAGCAGTATGGTAACTATACAAACGTTGTATTACCAATAGTCAGTACTATATTCTCCTCAGTGTTTTTCTGTCCGAAAGATGATGGAACGTGTAGTGATACAATGCTACTATGGCTGTAGTCGTTACATGAACACACACATAATTCTTTCCACTGTACACAGCCGTAAACACCTCACACAAATTAAAAACTATCAGATCCTGTTTTTCCTTGGTGGGCGTGTAAAGGAGGCCCGTGCAGCTGCCGGTGCATAGTTACACTTCCTTTTAGTTTAGGAAACCCCCTCCTGCCCACCGGCTGCGGCAGCTCGAGGCCTTCATATATCCATGAGGTTATCAGCCGCCTAAATGAAATCTGAGGGATCCTCATTTGCAGGGGGGTGGAGAATGTGGGGGGGGGGGTCATTAGGGGGGATTACTCCATTGCTCAGTGCAATTTTATATGTCATTGCACTTTGACATCACTTAATTTGGATGCTAAAAGGATTAGATCCGCACGTCCTTACGGTACACACATTGTTTCAGTCTTGTAATACGGAGAATTGTTTGTTTTCAACTCTAGGCCCGAATCAGTACCTGAATGATGACTTGCAGTGGTTGCCTCTCCCCGCTTTTGGTGTGGATCACTCCTTCAGTGTCGTAGAACGCAGTATAACTGGCCATTTGCGGGTCTCTCGATTTCTCTTCGAGGGGGAGAACCACTCCTCCTATATTCATGGTGCTGAAACAGACATTGCGAGAGAAAAAAAAATCACACACTCTCAAACACAGGCGTGGCTGCAGTCATGTAGTGCTTCGTGACTGGCAAATAAAGATACACAGCACAATGGCAGAACATGTGACACCCTTCAGCCTCTGCCTTCATGCATACCCCAAATGAATATGTTATGACACTGCCTGTGATATGTTTTACGTCGTTTGCATTGTAGCGGCTGACGGGTCTGAATGTAACGGTGGCAGTGTTTGTGTCTCCCATGGTGCAGTACTGTCGATTAAGCAGAGATTTAATCGTCTTAACCAGCTTCGGTATTAGCGTTTGAGCTTCACGTTTCCTTCTGTTCATTGCTTTTTGCTGCCAAAATTCATGTGCACCACCCCCTCCCTTTGCGGCTACATTTTGTTTGATGAAGTGTGCGTAATCACTCATGGGGAAGGGGGGTGCAGTGGGCCGCCCTCGACACAACCACTAATCCACGTACATCCGGTAGAACATCTTTATCTGATACGCCCGTTTTCGTATCTAACACGTAAATACGGTACAGTATGTGTATCTGCGACCCTGCCCCTTCATATTTAATACGTAAATACGGTACAGCATTTATATCGGATACCCTGGCCCACGATCTGTAACATGTAAATATCATACGTACAATATCCATTCGTGATACCCCCTTCATATATAACATGTCAATGGAATATACTCAGTTGAATATACTGCATCTAACGTATCTAACACCTACATCAAATACAGCACAGTGTCCATCTATGATTCCCCCGCCCCTTCATATCCAACACGGAAGTACGGTACAGATATATCTGACACCTATTCCCCTCCATATCTAACTATATGGTCCAGCATCAATGTATTATACCATCTCTCTTCATGTCTAACACGAAATACGGTGCAGTATCCATGTCTGCTGCGCTTCGAGGCAAAATCTATGCAAATCAATGCACATGGGAGCGGTGGGCTGCGCCTTCTTAAACCCTTCTGCGGATCAATCGTTTCTATAATGCACTTAAAGGAGGAAATCCGGCCATTAATTAATCGAAACAACCCCATGACCCAGAGGCGACAGCTGTACATCTTACACAGACACCATGTTTGTACCAAAATATTAAGCAAGCTGTCCAACGAATACAAAAAGACGACCTTTTACACCCATTAGCCACTAATGCATTCTTCACGTCTAAAAATACCTGCAAAGGAAAGGGCTTGAAAGGAAAATAACGTTTCTGGGCAGCTGCCTGGAAACGAACAGGAAAGGTTTATGCTTTTCTTACGTGGCCTGCAACGCTCCCGGCTTCACCACCACCTCGATTTTATATTTGGCCCCGGTCAGCAGTTTGATGGTCCGGTTCTGCCCGAATCTCTGCCCGTCCACCTTAAAATAAACCGGCCCATCGTTCGGCTGGATTTTTAAGGAGACGGCGATTTTCACCAGGTTGGGGATCTCTCCCATGGCTTTCAGAGACGCCTGGGCGCGGAAGAGATGCGCGAGGCAGGAGGAGGGATGAGGGAGCTGTCAGAGGCAGCAGCCGGGCTCAGAGACGCAGCTGAGGATTTTTTCTAACCATCGAGAGCACAGCCTGCGCGCTCCCTCCCTGGTCCCCGGGGGGCACCTGCGCTCAAAACGCGCATTCGCAAATCCGGAGCCGGCGTTAACAACAATCAACGTTTAGCGCTGGCGTTCAGGACTCTGATAAGCCCGGACTGATAGAGAGGGTGTACTGCACTCCACTGGTGCAGAGGGAGGGGGGATGAATGTCTACCTCTTGGCTGGTTCAGCAGTGACCGGGAGAGCCTGGGTCAGACTAGAAGGCGGAGTGGGAAGGAGAAACATTGGCAAAACCTTCGAGCTGCGTTGTTTATTTTTATTTTTAGCAGACGGCTGCGGAAGTTGGCACGATAAAGAGATTTTGAAGGAATTGTCTTAGCTTTTGATAAGTCTGTGTTTTAATGGTTTCCCAAGCATTCCTGGGTCACTTTTTTTTCTGTAAGTAAACTCTAAAAGTAGATTTTTCTGTCTGTCATTCCTTGACCACAACACACCCGTTCAAAGCTGTGGGGCACGGAAGAAATGTGTGGTACTCTCTAGAGGTGGGCGAGCCAACAAATTAAGAGGGAGAACCAAGCACGAGCCGAGCCATAGAAATGTTTGGTATGTAAGTGATGCAACAAATGGGAGATGGGAGGCTAGTAGATTGGCCCACTTCGAATATGGGGAAGGTGCCGGTAAGCTCCTTGCCTGGAAGTCGAAGACTGATAGGGTCCCAAATAATATTAGTGCCATCAGCAAAGATGGTGTACTACACTCCACAGATGAGGGAATTAGTGTCGCTTTTAGAAGTTTCTTTAGTGAGATATATCAAGAAGATAATAATGTACAACCCACTCAAGCAAGGGACTGGTTATCCAGGATCACTTTACCGGTTCTGGACCCTGACCAAATGGAAATCTTAGACGGCCTTATTACATCGGAGGAAGTTAGTTTTGCCATCTCGAAAAGCAAAAATGGCAAAGCAGCAGCACCAGATGGGTTACCCTCGGAAATATACAAAGTAATATGTCCATCTATTCTTCCCTACTTAACACATTTGTTTAATAGTATTTTACTAGAAGGTGCCTTACCTCCTGCTTCCTGGGATAGGGCCTCTATAACCCAGATTTTAAAGCCTGGCAAACCTGCAACCAACTGTGGGTCATATAGACCAATCTCAATTCTCAGCACGGACTATAAAATCTTTGCAGCCGTACTTGCGAATAGATTGGGTGGTGTAGCAAATAACATCTTGCATATGGATCAGAAAGGTTTTGTAAAAGAGAGGCAACTGTATGAACTGACTTATGACCTCATTGGTGCAATAGATATGGCTACTTCAGCATCACTTCATTTAGCAGTTTTTACTCTTGATGCCACCAAAGCCTTTGACAGGGTAAACTGGGTTTATTTAGAAGAAGTGTTAAAAAAGATCAATCTGGGAGACAATTTTAGACGAGCAGTTAAACTATTATATAAAAACCCTTCTGCTTCATTACTGGTTAACGGGGAGCTTACGGAGCCTTTCGACATTACACGAGGAACCCGTCAAGGGTGTCCCCTCTCACCACTTTTGTTTGATTTATATATCGAGCCTTTTGCTCAACTAATTTGGGATAATATTAATATAAAACCTTTTATTTTTGAAGGATGGGAGCGGAAAGTCGCACTATATGCGGACGATGTCCTTATCTTTTCATCTGAGTTAAGTTCAGCATTCCCTACGGTTATATCTATTGCAGAAGAGTTTGGGGCAATATCCGGTTATGAAGTGAATGCATCCAAAACCGACATTATGGTTTGGAATCAACCTGCACCGGTTGTAGGGGTACAGCCAAGTTCCACCCTTAGGTATCTCGGGTTAAATATCTATACGGATATTAATAAGATCGCTCCTTTAAACTTTGCCCGTGTGGCTAAGGAAGCTCGAAGATCGCTGAGATCATGGTCAGCTCTTCCTATTTCCCTGATAGGTAGATCTAATCTGGTTAAAATGACCATTTTACCCAAGATTATGTTTTTGTTCAATACTATCCCTCTTTTTTTTGATCCATCTTTGACTGCCAAACTCCAAACGGAATTAAATAGATTTATTTGGAATAGCCGTACGCCCAGGTTATCTTGGAAGAAGATTAGATGGCGTCGAGAAAAAGGGGGTCTCGCAGCACCAGACCTCCAGATATATGGTTGGGCTTTCCAACTTTCCCATATTAGGATGCTTTTAAAGACCCCTAATAACGTGGGGAGCGGAAAATTATTCGTAGCACTTCTTAAGGGGGAAAAAATTGGGCCAACGAACTTTTTGTTAAAATTTGGGGACCCTAAGTACTTTAAGAAGGTCAAGTTAAAGGTGCTGAGGGACCTTGCCAGAACATGGACAAATCTAAGACGTACACTCAAACTGGACTACCATCTAAGTCGGGCACCGTTATGGGACTCGCCAGGTGCTCCATCTTGGCTTTTGGATAGCTTAGTGTAAACAAGTATATCCCTTGGCTCAGTTCAATAACTATTGAAGCCCAAATACTCGTCTTGGACACAAGCAACTAGAGGTTAAATCATAAACATGGCAACATTCTTTGTATGAAAATATATAAAATATTTTATTAAAACAATTAACAATACCGGACCATATGGACACATCACTTGATAAAAATAGAGTTAAACGACTCTATGCAGAAATTATAAAAACATCATCACATAAATGTATTTGGATAGCTTAGCCCTCCCAGTTAGAGAGGCTGGGATCTCATCTTGGGGGGACCTGTTTGATGATGGAGTATTACTTTCATGGGAGACTTTGAGCTCAATAATAGGAATCCGCTTTTCACGTTTTAAATACCTTCAAATCCAGAGTTGGTCCCAAGCTTATAGTCTAGGTAGGGGTAGGCTCAAATTAGGTGCTGATAACAATCTAGTAACCTATCTGATGGACAAACCTCCCTTTAAAAAAGAGATAACATTCTGGTATAACCTTATACTAGACGAGATTGATGGCGAATTCCTGCTCCCCCACTCCCTCTGGGAAACATATATACCTAACGCCGATGTAGAGGGCTTGTGGCTTAAATCATTTAAGACTCTGGGGGAGATTGTGAAACCATCTTGGCTCCGCCGTGACCACTTGTTTACACTACATAGAGCGTACTACTCTCCACTACGATTAACAAAGTTCCCCAATAATGCTCAGGTCTCATGCCCTAGATGTGGTCTCGTAGCAGCATCAGATACACATATGTTCTTTGAGTGTCCTTATATAACATCTTTTTGGATTGAAATTTGTGCTTCCCTCTCACTAGCAATTGGTGTACAAGTTAGTCCTTGCCCCACGTTAGTTTTCTTTGGTATTATACCCGAGCTTGAAGGTATAAGTAAAAAACTGGTCTTTTATAGCTGTTTATTAGCTAGAAGAGAAATTTGTAAACGGTGGAAAGACAAGAAACCTCCTCGCTATACAGATTGGCGAGCAGCTATGTTACAGATGTCCAAACTAGATTTGGCTAGAGTAGGCAACCAACACAAGAGGAGATTTTGGCTACTTTTGAATTGGTAATCACAGGCCAGAACATCATGGTTTTTTTTTTTGTTTTAGTTTTTTTCCCCCCCAAGTCCTATGACTGTGCTGCTTGGAAGGATCATTTTTCTTGATCCCCTTTTGCTATACATACCCTATACATGTGACTCTGGCTATGAAATGGGTTGTATATAGCAGTTCGCCAACCCTGTTGGTACCATCAGATGAGGATAAAGTTGGGATGTGTGGCACTGAGGGATACTTTGCTTGGTACCATCTAAATCCCCCTCAGTATACCTGGGCCAGTGCCTCAGTGATCTTCTATATCTCTTCGTCACTATATGGTTACCAAGGGCGAATATGAGGACACAAAAAAAAAGAAAAAAAAAAAAGGAAGTGATGCAACAAATATTATGTACAAATATGATAAAGAATCGTGAAAATTCAAAAACGTTTTTTTTTAGATGTGGAAGCGTTTCACCTTAGTATTTCAGATTATATGACTGCACTAAAAACAATGTATTGAAAGTATACGTTTCAAATATTAATTTAGGGAAATTAATGCCGATTCCACAATGACAACAATGCCTTTAGTACCAGTTTTCATTTGGGTCCTATACATATGTGGCCTTTATTCTTTTTGGAAATTGAGCAACATTATAACCTATTAAATGATACACCAAAAGTTTTTATAGAATGCATATCCCGAACGGACACATTTTAAGGTGTTCTCATATCTGATAATGAAGAAAAAGGAGGCATGGTGACATTTCATATTTGCCTAGGATCACACACTTAAGTTAAGCGTGGAAAATGGGATTGACCCAAGCGTTTCTAGTATCACATTGTGCAACCTAGCATTACCGAACATTTCGACTATAACCACTCATTTGAGAAGTGAGGTAATATCATATTACATAAGGGAACTTACCTCCAGCAAAAGGACAGAAGTAATATAACACAAAAGATGTGGTGCAGCAATTGCAGTGAAAGACAGTAAACGCAGCTTGGAGTCCGACAGGCCAAATTTTCAATATAGGCAAACCGACCCCCCTATGGAGAGGAGGGCATGAAACAGCCCGCAAAGGGTTGAAGCACCAAAGAAGGTGAAAAAAGGCAGCCAATGGCAGTGGCTGGTGGAATTCTGAAGAGCATAATGGGGTTCAGCGAGGCAAATATTAAGCTCCCACAGTAGGTTCAACACTAAAAGTGTTGGAGTCCAAGCACAGTGAGAGCTGGCTGAAGGATAGTCACAAGGGTAGCAAGTTAAGCCTATACACTACAACTGTTCCCTCTTCCTTCCCCCAGAAGCATGGGCATCCAGTAAAATCACTAATTACAACGTCAGCAGTGGTCTCAGACTTTTTTGATACGTTCATATTGTCAATAAAAGTATTTCGATGTACGATTATGCTTAATGTTGACCCACCTGAGAGTGGAAAACATAAAAATTGCATTGATAATGAACGGTGTCTTCTTACCTCCAGCAAGCGTCTCTGCCAAATTAGGTATAACTGCAGGAAAACGTCTGAGTGGCTCGAGTGCCTGGGCGATAGGGTATTATTGTACCTTGTACTGTTTTATTGATGTTCATAGAGAACACACTTACCAAGACAACAACAGAATTCTGAAAAGAGTAGTACTAAGAAGATACAAGATCATGCACAAAACCCTACAAGGCAGAGGAATGGGTAAACACATCTCAATGGGACCTGGATGGCTACAAGAGACATGATGATGTGTGGCATCTTCTTTGATGGGATTTGCCTTTAGTCTTTTGTGAATTATAGGAGCAAAAGGGAGCCCCGCTGAAGTTCAGAGGAATGTTGTTTGTAGTTTTTGTACTTCTTCACTCCTAGTCAGGTGATGTTGTGTTGGCCTTCCTTCCAAGGCTGTTAGTTTTTGGCAACATGTACCAATTACCACTATGTATGTGATTCAGAATGTCATAAAGGTGATACAGGATTGTCAAGGAAACCAATGAAGACGTGTCAGACCGTGGAAAGAGGAGGTTGAATTTCTTGAGCTCTTTGATGAGGCATGCATCTCTGTGGTGGATTCCCTTCAATGGAAAAAGGGTGAAATCAGCAAATATCGCAACTACTGTGTTAGACCTGGCTTTTACAGTGGGTTTATCCCCAGATATTTTGCTTCGTGGCCATCTGTTTCTGACCTGTTTTTGTTGGTTTTATGATTCTGGGCACTTTATCACTGCTGATCAGTGCTAAAGTGCATGTGTTCTCCCTGTAAATTGTATGCATAGATTGTTTTTTCATAATTGGCCGATTTAATTTACTTATCAGTCTCTAGTACAGTGCACTGTGTGTGCCCATTGCCTGTATATAAAATGCTGCTAGTGGGCCCCCACACACGAGCAGCTCTTTAAAGGGTTCTCAGACCTGCCACTGCAGTGTTTGCACGCACTGATTGTGTCACCCACATAAGCAGCGTGTAAATGGAACTCAGGCGTGCCATTGCAGTGCCGGTGTGTAGTCTAGTACTACCATGTCGACCTGGCAAGTGCACCCACTTGCCAGACCCTAACCTTACCTTTTCTTTCATGTTAGTCACCCCTAAGGTAGGCCCAAGGTGCCCCTGTGGGCTGGGTGCAGTGTATGTGAAAGGTGGAACATGCCCTGATGTGGGTGGCAGGTCCTGATAGTGGAATACTGGCAATTTTATTTTTCACTATTGCAAGGCTACCTTTTTCCATAGGATAGAATGGGGTGTTTACTTATAACATCTTATAACCATAACTACCCCTGGGAACAAGGTAGGAAAATAAAGTTTGATATGCCTGAACTCAGAATGTTAAGATGCATCTTTTAGTGAGGGTAGGGTGATTTTTAAATTCTGGGTTTGAAAATACTTTTAGAAAGTAGGCATTTTCTTGCCTAACCATCCAGTATGCCTCTGCTAGATTATGTATTGACTGTCTGGCTTTGGAGTGACAGGGGCTGGGGATATGCATTCTGTTCAGACAGCCACTTGAGGGGTTGAGGTGTGTCCTGCCTTTCTAGGGCTGGGCTGAACAGACCTGGGCTGCATTCAGAGTAGGTGAAGGAGATTTTGTTCACACCTGAATGGGCCTGCCTGGTCTACCAAGGACAATACTGTCTCCACCTCCTGCCAGGAAGCTGCGCCGGAGAGGACAGAACTGGTTTTGGCTGGGCAAAGAGCTTCTCTGCCACAGAGAGCATCGAGATTTGCTGTATAAAAAGAGGGGCCCAGACCCCAGACTTTTAGATCACTTCTGGGAATCAAGAGGGACCTTTGCAAGGAGAAGAGCTGAAGAAGCTGAGAAGGAATACTGACCCTTTGCTGGTTGATGTCTGGGGTTGGCCTGCAGTGGCTACTTGCTGCCAAGGAAAGGAGAAGGACTCTATTTATTTATTTGATGAGTTTTACATAGAGCTGGCTAGACCCGTAGATAACAGAGCGCTTTTACATGGGGTTAGCATTTTTACACAGATTACAGCTTTTACATGAAAGAACGTTGCACAGAGAAGAACACATAATTACATAATTACTTCTGTTGTTAGCTTATTACAAACAGAGACAGGTACTATGGTACCACTGGAGTGGAGGGGGAAAATGACGGAGGAAGGGATGAGCGATCAGGACTGGAAGGAGCGGCCAAGGAGAGTAGTATAAAGAGGGAACGCAAAAATAGAGGAAGCGAGTCAACAAACCAGTGGGGTCCAGTAGATCAACAAAATCCAAGGCCAGGCCTCCTACCCCGCTTCAGGTAGCGTTAGAAAGGGAACGGACAGGAGAAGGGGGCAAATGGAAGCATCACTGTAATATAGCAAGGAAAAGGGGGTGAAGAGGTCCAAGAGGTGATCCATAAGGGCGAATCTGGAGGGTACAAGGCGTGGAACGGCGGCCAGATTCAACCTGAGAGTCTGTTTAGACGACAAGATGGCGGATCCGGTCAAGCACCCCAGAATTACTGACAAAATGGCAGGAGGACAAGGAGGAAAACAGTCAGTTCGAAAAACCAACAAGGAAACCAACCCCTGGAGCAAGGTTGGCAAGGGAAGAGCAGTCACCGGATCTTGGGTGGAAAGGCTGCAGGATGTTTGCTCTGTCTTCTAGGGCTTGAATTGAGCTTGCCTCCTGTTCTGAAGTCTCACGGACACAAAGACGTCACCCCAGTCCCCCTTGAACTCCTTTGCTGGGAGTTCTGACCTGCTGAAAGGTGCCTGCCAGTGTTCTGGGCATCTAGAGGTTGTTATGAGACTAAAAACTGCAAGAACTGTGAAAATTGACGCATCGCAGCGGTACAAGAAGAATTTCTCCGACACAACGTCGCTGCCGAAGAATCGATGCAACGCCTGTTCGCAGTTGAAGTGTGTGCCGCATGACGAATCGCGTGCACCGATCTAAGATGTCCGAGATCACTGTACCGATCCTTAGGCAGGCCCAGTTGGAGAAAAACTCAAGCATCGTACCGGATCATCACGCATCGCATTGAAGCATCAAGTCTGTCGCATCATTGGGGGATGCAGTAAGAAACCGGTGCATCACCTCCCCACGCAGTAACAAAAAAGACGCATCAGCTCCTCGATGCATCACCTCCCATGGGCAGCAGTAAGGAACTGAAGTACTGGGCATTCAGATTTTGCCATTCAGAACTTGTCTGTGATCAATTCCTAATTTTATTGTTACTTTGGAGTGGCCTCCTGAACAAGTTATCGCTATACTAAAGCAATACTTAATCTAGGTACTGTAAACAGGAATATTGAAAGATATTTATTGGGAGTACAGCCCCTGTACTGTTTTCACACGCTACGGGGCAGATGATTTGTTAATGAATTAGTGATAACACTTTAAGTAAGACTAGGTAAAGCCAATAGGTCTGGCTTTAATGTACTACTGCATGAAAATAGAGACATACACAAATGCTGTTGTATGAGTTAGTATATTAAAGAACACCTGTTTTTGGAGAATACATAAAATGCCACCCACAACCACCGTGACTGCCTGTGGATGCCCCTGCTGCCCCTTGGTGCTTATAAAATCGAAAAACTCTTCCCTAGCCTCTAGATGCTGAGATTTAAACCCATTCTCAAAATACCCTTGTTGGGGACCAATAATTTTAGCAATTGTCCCTAGCTATGGGTACAAGGAGACTCCTCACTTCAATGACTAGAAAATGTGACCACATGTGGCCTCCAGGGTCCAGCTATTAGTCCAACAGGACCCAGAAATAAAGTGCCACATATTCCCCAAAGTGGATATCTTGTTGCTTGGTTGATGAGTTTTTCGGATAGTCATTTCTAAAGCTATAGGTTTTAGGATTGCCTCATTTTATACTAGACCATCCATGGATCTCATAGGCAGTTACATCAAAGTACAGCCTGGGCATCAGCTTCCCTGCCTGTATTCCATCAATGAAAACCCCAGTGCTTCCTAAGGAACCCAGACGCCCCAAAGCATCTCCCCTAGAATAACATTTGCCAGAGGGCTCAGCGTTAAAGTGCCTTCAGCACATTGCGTGAGGGAAGTATAATAATGTTGATACTTTGGTTCAGAAGATACCAAGGAAGTCTATTTTTCTTTTTGTATCTTGTTTTTAAGTGTGTTAGAATTCAAGGTGGAATCCAGAAAAATAAAATACCACCCATGTTCAACCATATCAAGATTTGGAACTGAGTCCTGGATGACAGAACCAGTGAGCAGTGGGTCCCTTAGTGTTGCATCAGTGCTACCCAAGTTCGACGGAGTACTAATTACCACATTTGTTTTCAGAGGAACTGGCAGTCTGGTTGGAGTCAGGGCTTTTGCTATATGGCCAAGGGAAGATCGCTTAGCATTCTCAATTCCCTGGGAGAGTCTACGTTCCAAAGTAGCGATTTCATGTGTCAATAGTGAATTAGCTCTGATGATAAAATTATCCATAGTGCCAACTGTGTGGGCAACAGAGTTTGCAGCTTTACTCCTGATTTCTCTGCTCACCATGTTTAACCAAGAGTTTTCAGTACCAGTACAAGTAAAGGAAGCCTCAAGTCTTACCCCTGTAGCTGGATTAATAGATGACCCGGTGCAAGAAGTCAAGGGGGGTGGTCCGGTCCAGTCTCAACGGGGCTCGAACGGGCTAAAATGGGCCCGCCCTTGGCCCGGTCTTCATCCCACACGCGTCCCGCTAGCGCGTTGCCGGGCTTGCCATAAGTAGATTATAGGAGGGGCACAAGAAGAGGCCCCAGCTGCGGCCAATAATGTCAGCGAAAGGCCCGCTGGACCTCGCAGTCCCGACCCATCTGCTAAGTTGAGAGCGCTTTGCCCCTCGGGCGCTCTAAAATCCTTTCGCCTGTTCCGCTGGTGCGAGGATATGGAAAGAAGTCAAGTTGCACTGAGTCCCAGCCTACGAGCGGCTCCCGCGAAGCGGGGGCCGCGAGGCGTTATGTGCAGTTGAGGGAGGGGGCAGGAAGAGGCCCCAGCTGCGGCCAATAATGTCAGCGAAAGGCCCGCTGGACCCCGCTGGACCACGCAGACCTCGAGGTGCTTTGCGCTGTGTTGTTGCGGCCATTTTGTTTGTTATTGTGCCTGCCAGCCCGCCCCCAACCCCGATCACACCTCCCTGCGGCCCCTCCCTCGCTCCGCCCCCTCCTGTCTCCATTTATGACTGATGACCCAACGCGCAGCGTCCACACGCTACGGCCGCGCCGAAGGTGCACCAAAGGTAAGCCCGTCTACGCCCGTCCGCGCCTGGACTGCGCCCAGCGCCAGACCCCCTGGCCCTCGTACCACCCACCCCACCCGCATTACATACGATACCTCCACTCTCTTAGCCCTAAACCCCGGCCGACTCCCCAACTGCGCCCAAGCCGCTCCTGGACACACCCATGGACCCTTCACATGCAACTCCTGCAAGTTCGACGGCACCAAGAAAGACCAACTCCCCATCCACTAACTCCAAACAAAGATCCGACACCAACCACCTAAAATGCATCCTGCTCAACACTCGCTCGGTCCACAGACACGCCATTGACCTTTGGAATCTACTCGACAACATCTCTCCGGACGTCGCCTTCCTAACAGAAACATGGATGAACGCCTCCTCAGCCCCAGACATCACCATTGCCATCCCGGAAGGATACAAGATCATCCGCAAAGACCGCACCTACCAAACAGGAGGAGGCATCGCCATCGTCCATAAGAATTCCATCCGCATCTCAACCAGCTCAGACGCCAACCTCGCTAGCGCCGAACACCTTCACTTCCAGATCCACACCAACCCCAAGACCACACTCAGAGGCACCCTCCTCTACAGGCCACCAGGACCCCGAGCACAATTTACTGAAGTCATCACTGACTTTATCACCCCACATGCCCTCCCCTCCGAGGAATACATTCTATTGCGACACCTCAATTTCCACCTGGAAAAGAGCAACGACAGCAACGCCACCACCCTTCTGGACAATCTCGCCAACCTCGGACTCAAACAACTTGTTAACACCCCCACTCACTACGCAGGTCACACACTCGACCCTATCTTCACCTCCAGCAAACATATCTCCTTCAGCCACACCACAGTTCTCCACTGGACGGACCACAGCTGCGTTCACTTTGTCTACAAAAAGACCACAACCCACAACCATCCTCAACCTACTCTGCGAAGAAACTGGAACAAAATCACCATCGACCAGATCTCCTCATCGCTTCTTCAAAACCCCCCTGCCCACTCTTCGAACCCCAACCAAGCAGCCATTAACCTCACTCAATGGCTAACCAACAGCGCCGACAACCTAGCACCTCTGAAAAAACGTGAAATCAAACAAGGCAGCAAAAACGCCCCCTGGTTCAACGATAACCTTAAGAAATCCAAGAAACTCTGTCGCTCCCTTGAGAAGGCCTGGAAAAAAAACCCAAACACCAGCACCAGAGACGCCTTCAAAAACGCCACCCGCATACACCACCAACTGATCCGGACTGCCAAGAAAGCCGCTTTCAAAGACCGACTAGACAACAACGCCCACAACAGCAAGGAATTATTCAACATCCTCAAAGAGTTTACTAACCCCACTGCCAACTCCAACGACATCACTCCCTCTCAAACCCTCTGCGACTCCCTAGCCTCATTCTTCCACGACAAAATCGCTGACATCCACAACAGCTTCGACAACCAACACAGAGACCAACCCACCCAACCTTCTGCCGCACCTTCACCCCCCTTGAACATCCTTAATGACTGGAACCCAATCTCCACTGAGGACACCATCCGCCTGATGAACTCCATCCACTCAGGATCCCCCACAGACCCTTGCCCTCACCACATCTTCAACAAAGCAGACTCCATCATAGCACCACACCTCCGAGACGTCATCAACTGCTCCCTCAACTCCGCCACCTTCCCGGAAAGCTGCAAACACGCCGAACTCAGCGCCCTTCTGAAAAAACCCACAGCTGACCCCACCGAACTCAAAAACTACCCCCCGATCTCGCTTCTTCCATTCCCGGCCAAAGTCATAGAGAAAGCTGTCAACAACCAGCTCGCCGCCTTCCTCGAAACCAACAAATCCCTCGACTCCTCACAATCCGGCTTCCGAGCCAAACACAGCACTGAGACCGCACTCATCGCAGCAACAGACGACATTCGAACTCTACTAGACAATGGAGACACAGTCGCCCTCATCCTCCTCGACCTCTCCGCAGCCTTCGACACAGTCTGTCATAGCACCCTGTTACAACGCCTCAGAAACGTCGGGATCCAAGGAAAAGCACTGGAATGGATCACCTCGTTCCTTGCCGGAAGAACTCAGAGAGTCCGCCTCCCACCATTCAAGTCAGAGGCCACTGAAGTCATTTGTGGCGTACCACAAGGATCTTCACTCAGCCCCACCCTCTTCAACGTATACATGAGCCCCCTCGCGGCCATCGCACGCCAACACAACCTCAACATCATCTCCTACGCTGATGACACTCAACTGATCCTCTCACTCACCAAAGACCCTAACACCGCCAAAACCAACCTACATGAAGGAATGAAAGAAGTAGCCGAGTGGATGAAGCACAGCCGTCTGAAACTGAACTCAGACAAAACAGAAGTCCTTATCTTAGGTACCTCCCCCTCCGCCTGGGACGACTCTTGGTGGCCAGAGGTCCTTGGAAAAGCACCCATCCCGACGGACCACGCACGGAACCTGGGCGTCATCCTGGACTCCTCACTCTCGATGACCAGACAAGTCAACTCCGTATCATCATCCTGTTTCAACATTCTTCGCATGCTCAAAAAACATTTCGCTGGATCCCCACCGAAACTAGGAAAACGGTCACCCACGCACTGGTTACAAGCCGCCTGGACTACGGAAACACCCTATACGCCGGAACCACCGCAAAACTCCAGAAAAAACTCCAACGCATCCAGAACGCATCAGCCAGACTCATACTAGACATCCCACATAAAGACCACATCTCTGATCACCTGAAAAACCTCCACTGGCTTCCCGTCAATAAGAGGATAACATTCCGCCTCCTAACCCACGCACACAAAGCACTTTACGAACTTGGACCCGAATGCCTCAACACACGACTTTCCTTCTACACCCCCTCCCGCCAGCTACTCTCTTCCAACCAAGCCCTTGCTGCTGTACCTCGCATCAACAAAACCACCATGGGAGGAAGATCCTTCTCCTACCTAGCGGCTAAAACCTGGAACTCACTTCCCACTCACCTTCGCCTCACTCAGAACCACCTAGCATTCAGAAAGCAACTTAAAACATGGATATTCGACAAGTAATCCCCCACCCTTCTTGCGCTATATAAATTATTTGACTTGACTTGACTTGACCCGTCTGCTAAGTTGAGAGCGCTTTGCCCCTCGGGCGCTCTAAAATCCTTTCGCCTGTTCCGCTGGTGCGAGGATATGGAAAGAAGTCAAGTTGCACTAAGTCCCAGCCTACGAGCGGCTCCCGCGAAGCGGGGGCCGCGAGGCGTTATGTGCAGTTGAGGGAGGGCACAGGAAGAGGCCCCAGCTGCGGCCAATAATGTCAGCCGCTGGACCTCGCAGTTCCAACCCGTCTGCTAAGTTGAGAGCGCTTTGCCCCTCAGGTGCTCTAAAATCCTTTCGCCTGTTCCGCTGGTGCGAGGATATGGAAAGAAGTCAAGTGGCACTGAGTCCCAGCCTACGAGCTGCTCCCGCGAAGCGGGGGCCGCGAGGCGTTATGTGCAGTTGAGGGAGGGCGCAGGTGCAGCCACTAATGTCAGCGAAAAGCCCGCTGGACCTCGCAGTCCCGACCCGTCTGCTAAGTTGAGAGCACTTTGCCCCTTGGGCGTTCTAAAATCCTTTCACCTCTTCCGCTGGTGCAAGGATATGGAAAGAAGTCAAGTTGCACTGAGTCCCAGCCTACGAGCGGCACCCCTATCACATAAGGCGTTGAGTGAACCAGTGAGGCAAGAGAACCAGTCTCCCTTTCAGGTGGTTGCTTTCCCTACAAGATTCTAAAAACAGATTGGCCAAACGGTTTATTTTAAAACTCAGTTCCTAAAGAATTTGCCTGTAGAGGCTATCCAGGAAGTCCTGCATAGGCACTCATAAAATAAACAAACTTGTCATGGGCTTTCTACTATGGCTGATTTTCCCAAGTGATGTTATAGAGGGTCACCCCTTCCAAAGAAAAAATTAAAAAAATGTGGCAACATTCTGCACTGTACTAAACACGTTTCATATAAATTTGCTAAAACGCTCTAGGTTTTACAGGAATTTACGAATGGGCGGTCGTGAAATATTTGTGGAACGCAAGGCAATGCTTATCCTCCCCAGGGATAGTCACATGAAATCCCCCAATATGCCCTTTTTTTTCAAATTTCGCTCATCTTTGTTTCCATCTTTTGTTCATTCTTTCCTCTTTTACTTCTTTCCTACCTTTATCTTTCCATCTACATTTCTTTCATTCTCTTTCCATCCCTTTAATTCCTTCTTTTCTTGCTTGCTCCGCTTTTGTTCTCTTTGTATCCTTCTTTTATTTTTCTTTATTTGTTTCCATCTCTCCTTCCATATTTCTTTCATTCGTATTATGATGGATTCCATCTCTCTTGTTCTCTTTCTTTCCTCCTTTTTTTGCTGTATCATTCAATCTTTCCTTTCCTCACTCCCCTCTTGATCCTTTTTACTTTCTTTTGTGATTCTTTTTCTTTTCTATTGTCATCTTTCTCATTCACACATATTATGTTTTGTTTTTTTGACATCCCTTCGTCTCTCCCTCACATCAATCAGACAACAGGTGTCTTTGATCAAAGTTACAGAAGCCATTAACAACAATTTAAAGGTTGTATGTTATATAGATCTTCTCAGTGACACCCACCCCGCTCCAGCTGCTAAAGTAGGGTTTTCATGATGCCTCTGATATAATTTACATACACACTGCGAAGTAATTTTCTTTTTTGGTGAGTTAGCACGGACTGGGCTAACACATTTTTAGCTGTTACCTATAGTGTTATCTGTTACTTAAGGTGTTACAGTTTCTCTGTGTTTATAAACCCAGACCAACTCTATCAAACTAAGGGAGAACTATTGCAGATACAAATCTGCATAACTCCTCCTGGACGCCTACTCTTACTCCCATCTTGACGGTGCTTTGCTGTTGCCTAAAAAACACCAACAACAAGAACAGTGCAAGTTGAGTTCCCTCTTCTATGACTTTCAAGTTTGTGACGTTCTTTTTGTGAGCAAATGTCACCCAATAAGAATGTTGCATTTTGAGATGCAGCCTTGTAACATCTTTGGCATTGATAGAACACTTCATCATAAGAAATATGTTTCTTTAAAAATGTGTCAGTGCTTGCTGAATCTACTGCCTAAAGAGGACTTTGAACCCAATCATTTATGTGATATGAGTTTCACACCCAGTCTGAATCATGAGGACCTCTGGATTGTCATAGTGTTTGCCATCCTCCAAAAATGATAGAGAATGTTGACTACCTCGATTCCTACAGAATTCAAACCCTACCCACTAGGTGCCCATTAAAAAAATATGAGCGGTACTGCTAATCAGCACCCGCCACATTACATCATGTGGTGAGGTCCTGCTTCTGTCTGTGTTCTGACCTAATGTCTCGTCAGAAGTTCAAAGACTCCTTCTCACATCCCCTTATGCAATCCATGGTTTAAATGCCTTGGTTGCAGCTGCAGCTGCTGAGATAGAGACCAGTAACACAACAAGTCTGTTTTTACTGTTACAGCAGCGTACACAGGGTATTTTATTTTTTTTGCAGAGTTTTATATAGCGCGAACTTGACCTGAACCGGGTATCAGAGCGCTTTATATAGCACCAGTTACGTTACATGAGGACACACATTCATTTTTGATAGGCACGGGGAGATTAAGTGATTTGCCCAGGATCACAGGATGTTTGGCGTGTGACATAAAACATATAAACAAAAATGCTGTACTTCCTATAGTGAAGTAGTGTAGTTCCTATAGTCCCAATAGGCTCTGCGCATTGGAATAATATATCCTATAGATTAGACGTAGGACTGAGGTCGAATAGGTCTCTATCGAATATACTAAACTTAATAGTGAGTGCCAGCTAGCTCAGAGGTCACTAGAAACTTTTTCGAATACACAAGAAGGGATTAGTTTCTGACAACTACATAAACATGACAACTCCAAGAATAAGAAATATCTCTCTAGAGTCGCTGAAACAATAGATAAGTATTTCACTCAGTCAATTGTGCATGCTTCATTTCAACAGAGTTGCAGAGAAAATAGAGAGACGGGCGTTTTCAATAAAAAGGTTTATTGAACAGTCTTCTTTCTTATGCAAGAGAATTGAACTTCTACAATCGTTAAGCTGATTGCAAAGTATAATGCGTACAGCGAGAATAGTATTATAAAATAATGCTGTAAAAGCATTGTATGGTTTCTCAGCCCTATAAAAATATATACATAAATAACATTGACTAAAATACTCAACTGGTGCTTCTAAATATGCCTACCCCAATGTACCTAACCTAAGAAGAAGAAGGATTGTGTAGCATAGGTTTAGTTATTTTTGCCAAGAATCTACCAAAGGTTTCTCTAGGTTCTAATCAGCTCCATACCTTGGTTTAGAATGAAGGAGGTCTGGTATCTCTGTCTCAGGACTCGATTTCCCAACACCCTGCAAGGGGAGCTTGGAAACATTGTAGCTGGGTTCTCAGCAGGAGAAGGGCAGCCTCTTGATTAGTGCGTCAGCTGGAGGGTCGGCTTCCTTAGGCACTTGCTGTAGTGAGCTGCGTCGGGCAAGTAGATAGTCGAACTGCTCTGAACCACCGTAGTTTGCCATAGCAAGTGAAGGTATATTTATACCTTGAAGGTGTTTAGGAATGCCATAGATTGACGTAAAGACGGGCATAATAACGCCAGGAAAGAACCCTAGGGAATAGTTGTTCTTTGTAAAGTACATGAGTTTTTGGACAAATCAATATTCAAGCAAGAGGAAGTTCCCTAACTGCTTAAGCCGATTTTCCAAGAAATAGTTGTGAAGTTTGGTACGGGTGGAAGTAGCCATGCCTGTATTTGGTCTGCATGGGCTATGTCTAAATAAGGGATGGATTTCTATGCCCATATAAGGGCAATGTGAATTGTACCTATATAAGGGCATGAATCGGGAGAATTCACTCGGAGCCTAAAATGCCACACAACAGTGTGTTGCCCAAACATTTTATTGGTGCCTCTTTGTGAACTTTCTGTTATTGCATCCAGATGTATCGCACAATAATGCACATGTTCATAAGCCAAACCAGAACTATCAACTTTGCAACTTATCATAAGCAGTATCATATAAACGAGTAAAAATAATTATTTTCTTAGTAATAATCAGAAATGGAAATATTTCAGTTATGGGAAGATGACATTAAATTAAACAGTACTAAGGTCTGGGGAAGAGTTAGTAATCTTCAGAGGGTCTCAGTCACTAATGTTGTTCCCCTGCAGACACCTTTCCTTTGCAAACTCTCATGCAGTTAGATTTTTTTTACCCACATCTTTCTGAAATCCCCCATTTGCATATCTCACACCTAAAGTCTTTTCTCTTCAGTGCCTTCGTTTTCACTCTCTCCTGTATGTACTTCCTTGCATCTCCTTCAGTTCACCATCCCTCACACATACACAACACACCCACTCACCTGTAAGTACTGTGTTTTCTTTTACTGTAACCCTTTCAATATTTTGACAGCTTTGTACATCCTTCACACACTTTCTCACAGAATTATACATGTGACTATTGCTCTGTAAGTCTTATGAAGAGTCCAGCGATTTAATTAGCTTGTTTTCCGGACACAATTGTGCCCCACAGTTAGACACTTTGATAAGCTTGCACTACCTTCAGCCTCAGCTCCAGAGCTTTCAGTCATGGCCTGTTTTAAAAGCCCACCCACAACTTGAACGCACACAGACACCTAGAGATGACTCAGTTCTCTTCACACTAGGTAATCTTCACACTATTACAAGAGTAATAAGAGAAATATGCAGCATCACAAAAATTTAGAAACCAACAACCGTCACAATGCAAACACACTCAGGGAACCCACAGTGAAGTAAAACATGTCAAATGTACATAGGAACTACACTGCTGACATAGATTACCTTAAATGTTTTTACAGTCCTTGTTCAAAAATTGATCAGTGTTTTTTCATGTAAATATAGAGACATTAATAAAGGGTCAGATAGGTACCTTGTTCAAGATCAGGTTTTAATACTGTTGGGTCCGGAGGGGCCTGCCCCACTTAAAGCCTTGTGAACATGCCTTCTGAAGGCACAGGAACATACAATTCCACCAAAAGTAACCCACAAACCAGTGAAGGGTATTTACTAGTTCTCGCACTTAACCCTGGGCGGTTAGATATGGGAAGATCCTATATGAAGTAATTAATTGCTTGCCACTAAGGAGTGGGGAAGGAAGCACTTCCTTTCATTTATATTATCCTCACACACCCTAGTGGTGTCATGCTTCATCATTGGGTCACCCTGACCCCTATAAGTCAGGGTGGTGCCGACCGTATTTCAGGGAGCTCTTGATGAAAAAATAGCCAGGGGGAGTTAAAGATTAAAAATCTGCAAGCAGATTCCAATATACCTTTATTCACGGATCTGCCAGGGATATTAAAATGTTAAACAATGGGGGGGGGGGGGTCAATGGGATTTCAATGGTCCTATGACCCTAGTGCAAATATGTTTCAGTCCATGATTGGCCCTCAAGGGTCCTGGACTTTCATCAGGGCAAACAAGAGGTATCCTCCCTGGTAGGAGTGAAAGGGGAATTCCATATTATACATCAATGGCTCGAGGGCAGAAAGCTGCTCCTTTGAGCGACCCAACCTATTTGTCGTATCAAATTTTCTTTACTCCATCTGTAAGTAAGAAGAAACAAAAAGAAAGAAAAAAGATCATAGTATAACATTGTAGTGTATACTTAACTCTTCCTATGTGTGATGTGCTTGTGATGACACCCATGCTTTCAAGACAATAGAGTGTGCTACTGCCATCACTCAACATACCAAATTAGTATCTATTTCCAGTAGTTTTTCACAGTACCGCACGCTACTAAGTGGTATATATAGTGGTGTGGCGAATAAGATCGCAAACTGTCGGTACTCAAACTTCTATGTAGGTAAAACTACTAATATAGATATAATATGTGCATGCCATACAAGACAACATTTAAAAGGCAGAAAGAGGGAGGTTGTTTAAAACAAAATTAGGGTGTGCATGCGTACAACCCACAAAGAATGAGAAGGGTGACAAAAAAGGACAAAACAGTGTTTCAGTTGGGGTGCTGTAGCCTGTAGCCAAAATCAATAATGGCTATGTCATGTGTTGGAGCGTCAAAAGTGTGGTCATTTTTTTCTATACCCTTGATGGAGCAAGGACTCGTAGAAAAGAGACTTGCTCGAAGACAATCCGCTCCTTTCACTCACTAACAAGTATTAAAAACTGTTTTGTATAAAACTAATGTGCACCACATCAACATGCGGGTTAGTGAAGCTTGCATATGTGTTTACTAATGTTAATAACTCAAAACAAATGACTAAAATGGCTTTAAATGGGAAAACTTGATTGCGCATGCGTCAACTGTATCTACGCAGTATGACAAGCTGTAGCTTGGAGGGAAATTCTTGTGCATGAGCAGAAGGTACTAATATGGGGTCTAGAAGACTCGCGTGCTTTTCAACTGCTTGCTTGAAAATTAAATCGAGTGATTTTACTAATGCTAACGCGGGGAAAGAATGAATAAAGAAATTGGGATAGAGTAGAGATGGGTGGTATACAGTGAAACCATTTATTTTTTAAAGTAACATCTGTCTTTCTGACTTTATCACTAGAGGCCATTTGGGCCTCTCATGTATGACTGGAGTGAGCTGAGCCATGTGATATTCACCCCAGGGCACTGAAAGTCATAGGGTCGGGAAGAGGACAAGGACGCAGAGTGCCTGAGCCTGAGAACCAGCTGTGAAAAAACTTAAATGAATGAGCTTACATGCTAGACTTTTAACAATTGTTGCATATGAAACGGCACTATGGCCCAAACACTTCAGCGGTATGAGGTAGCAGGTAATGGGAGAAGGGTAGAAGAAGGGCCTGAAGGGAGTCCGGATATGCTTCCTAGCCTCTACCTTCCCCCCGAAGCAATACATTATACTATTATCTTAGCAAATGTACCCCCACTCCCTGAAGGTACTCGTGAACACTGGTTAGCCCTTAAAAATAAAGCTCTTTACTTTCTGAGGAAAAAGTCTGGCATCAGTAAGGCATTGTTTAATGTATGTAAAATGGTGAGGCGTATTATTTGGATTGGTCATTCACACAAGTCCTTGGCGGGTGACTGCGTGATACTGAGTTTCAGGTCACCTTCACATTCTCGAGTTGGCTGCCCACTATCCCCCCGCTGCTGATGACATAAAAATCTTACCCTTAGGGTTTTTTTTATAAGTCTGGCAGGACCCCTGATTTAAGGAGACCTGGGTTCCCCATAGGGCTTTTAGCATGGCTGATTATCCCACTCAGACCAGCAATCGTTTTGAGTTATTATCCACCTTAGAGGACAACGACTGACTGATAGGAGGTGTTATTCCTCCGCGGGTCGAAGAATACGGGGTTATGATGATGACAGGTGGGTATCCACCTGGCATTTAAAACGAGTTGGGTTGAAGGTGTAAATCCACACAGGCTATTCTTACTGGTAGTGCAGGTAAAACATGTCGGAGCCCGGACCAGCGGGTGATTTCTGCTGTCCATGAGGATCGCCTGGTGGCAAGCCCCTTTTCAACGAGACCCTCCACAACTTTATCCTCGTGGAATATTGCTGGGTTGGAATCCATCAGATTGGGCACGTTTTATAGAGAATACGGATATATGGGCCTTCCAAGAAACTTGGGCTGTGGAAGGAATCTTTCATGCAGGATATTTAATTTTTTTAAACCTGCAGTTAAGGGACCAAGTAGTTTTAGTAGTTCCCCACGTGTGAAGATGCAATAGTTCAGGAGATGGTAACTATTTCCAATGACCATAGAAGGGTTCGGTGGCCTAAGATAGCCACTAATGAAAGGATCCGGGCTGACATTAGGGATATGGTCTCAAGTTCCCTGTGTAAATTTAACGGCTGCGAGTCACAAGAGGTCCTCAATGCTAAGTTATTGAGCATCCATAGTGACCTTTTTTTGGGTCTTAAAAAGTATTTTATAAAAAAACTCCCACACAATAAAGATAACTTGCTGAGGCCTAGTTCATGGTATAATAATAGCTGTAGGCAGGCCCAACAAGCCCTGGTGATAGCTATTGAAACTAGATCACATGATAATATTAAGAGATGCAGGGTTACCTATAAAGCAGTGGAGATAGAAGCTAAGAAATTGTGGGACGAAGACCGCTGGAAGGAGTTGCTACAGGCCTGTGATGGTCGTAATATGACCCACTTTTGGCACTTATTAAAGTGGGGGAACTGCCAGTCCCTACTGACTCCTAGTAACCATGTTGAGCTGCAGCAGTGGGTAACCTATTTTGAAAATCAATTTAAGATTCTTGATGGTAATGCCAAGGTTTTTTTGCCCCCCCAGTCATGATGTACCGCTGGTATTCACACACAAAGAGGTGGAGTTTGTGATGAAATTGATTCTGAGTGGCAGAGCTCCTGGGCCTGACTGCATTCCGGCAGATTTATTCAAGCATGAGCAAGATTTATGGGTCCGATATATAACTGTATTAGCAAATGCCTTAGCTAGTGGTGCATCGGTTCCCGATTCTTGGTTCGGAGCAGAGATTTTACCGATCTTTAAGAAAGGTGATCGCTCTGCTCCGGCCAATTATCGACTGATTAGTTGAATCGATGCGGTACAAAAAAGAATAGCACGACTAGTACTTGGGAGAATACAGTGTTGGATGACCGAAGTTGACATCCTAACTCCCCTACAGGCGGGCTTTCAGTCACATATATGGACCTTGGATCAGGCCTTCAGATTTGTGCTACTGTATTGGAAGGAGGTGTTTTTAGGTGGGGGCATGCTTTTTGCGGCCTTTGTGAATCTTAGATCCACTTTTGATCTTGTGCCAAGGGCAAAACTTTGGAAAGTGCTTTTGGAGCAGTGGATGCCTAAGGAACTGGTTGCAATCTTGGTCAAACTCCACGAACACACCTATGCCCAGGTCCGTTGGGGTAAACCAGGGGAGGTTACTGACAGGTTTGAGGTGTGAAAAGGATTCAGACAGGGGTGCGTGCTGGCTCCCACCCTGTTTTCTTTATTTATAAACAGGGTGGTCCAGTACTTTCTAAATTACCCGACTGACACGCCAATACTAGCTGGCATGAAAGTCCCACTGCTCATGTTCGCGGACAACACCTTGCTTTTATCCAAGACGAGACAGGGATTACAACTGGCACTGTCTTGTTTTGAGGTGTTTTGCCGCGAACATGAGCTGGAGGTCAACGTGGGGAAAACCAAGTTCATGGTGCTCCATGGGTTGAAGCCTGTTAGTGCACAGGTTTATAAGGGAGGCGACCCCTTGGAGCAGACATCTGATTTTACTTACCTGGGGGTTATTTATAGTGATAAAATGAGCTGGAAGCCCCAAATTGACATGCTAGCTTTTAAACACACCCAACTAGCTGGTGCATTGATCAAAGAACATAGGTTGTCCCTAACTAAGCCAATTGCCCCCATTGTTAAAATCTATGTTGATAAAGTTTTGCCCGCAATTTTGTATGGTGCAGAACTATGGGATTTTAACAACCTGTCCCCACTTATTGTCGCCCAGAATAAATTTTTGAGGTCATCTGTAGGCTTACCCCAATCCTCACCTCATATTCCTTTACTGTTAGACCTTGGTCGCCAGCCAGTTGAGGATGTGCTACACTACAGACCCCTGGCATTTTTACGACGTCTCTGGACCACACCAGAGCTCTCTTTATACGCTAAAGCCATGGTGGAAGTTAAAGGGTTGGGTGATTCACACAATATCTCCTGGCTGGCTGAAATCAAGTCACTGTTCACAGATATGGGGATGGGGGAACTATGGGCCAATCCGGACACAGCTGAGTTCCCATCAAAAAAAGTTTATAGTGCTGTGTACTGGGAAATGATTGAAGCCAAGAGATTCTCCTCCCATGTCAGTAGTTCCTTGACAACAGTCTTCCTTGATACTAAGGATGAACCCTTCCTGGAAGATTATTGGGATACCATTACAAAGCCTCTCGATCGCAAATTGTATCACCAGCTCAGAGTAGGTACACTACCTCTACGATGGTTATCCAGTAGATGGAACCCTGCTGGTAGTGATAAATGTGTATTTTGTCCATATCACATTGAAACCATTGATCATTTTTTATTTGCCTGCCCTGCGTACCATGAACCTAGGTGCGTATGGTTAAAACCTGTTTGTTCGCTTATGGGAACAAGATCAGTACTGGTTGCAAGCAGAATACTGAAAAATGATACCTCAAATCCAGTTGTAATTGGTGTAGAAAAATGTTTGAGTTGGGCGTGGGTCCTTCAGATTAAAAAGGGTGGGGTATAGCCGGCAGGAATGATCGAAGTCATGGTTATCTGAAGTAGTATCTACAGTCGGGAATTATCACAGGATTGATGAGCTCATATTAGAGATTTTTATACAAGAGATATTTTTTATATTAGATATGTCGAAGACTATTGCCTATTTCTATATTTAATTCTATTTTAGGGAAATTTTTATAATGTATATATTTATGTATTCATGTACTATTGGATTTTAGAAACAAGCTTTTCTTTTATCTTGTATACAATGAATTTTTTCTTGTATGGATTCTGTATTATTTGTTATAGCTTGTCTTTTATGATGAAGAATCGCAATAAAGACTTAATGACTGACTGACTGAAATGTGAATGCGGGTGGGAAAATAAAGCTTGAATAAAAACTTAGGGGATGGGTTTATGAACAATGGCCTGACGGAATAAAGTGACATATAAGCATGGTGTGATGATCTTTCCCCCGTGCCTGACTAATCAAATTTAGTATTTTTACGATATTGAAACAATGGGTGGTACACTCAGAACAAAAGGTATAATTGAGATAGGTTTTAGTTTAATAATTGTTGTCGATGCTAAGATGCTGTGAGCAGTGGGTGCTGTCAGAAGTAGCAAGAGATGCTGATGAAGAATCGAATGCGGAGCCTGCTAACCTAAAGAATTAGGATTAAGAAGATGGCGGAAGAATCTCAAGAAGGAAGAGAGTGTCAGAGAGGGCTGCTACGCAGTCGGCAGTATTCTAGAGAGGTCATCTATCCTGTCCTAATTCCTGTCCTGAAGCATTTGTCGCCTGATCTATCCTGGGGAACCCTTACCAGCCCTTTGGCCAAGGGGTTGGTCTTCACACCATCCTTGGTAACTATAATTTCATGCTACTTACAGATTTTCTTTTCTCTCTGTCCTCTCCCTTTCTGAGCATTGACCATTGAGCGAATCCAAAGTATGTGTTTAATTGATCTTTCTCTCCTATGAATGACAGTGACTGCACTGTGTATTTGAGATGGTTCACATACATTTAGAAATTTAGATAAAGATTTAAAATGTTCCTGAGTCTGTTGTTATATACATTAAGTAAAGAATACGTTAACTTATGTCATTTCACCATCAACTAGTTGAACTAATGGTCCATCGACCAGAGTTAAGAACTTTTTGATCAGTGAAAGATTAGTCAGGAGTAGTGAAGAACGAATCTTGAAAGCACGGGCTTCCTACTTCTCGGAGGAGATCAGAAACAGTCAGTTACCCACCAAGAAGGTCTTCTCCATCATTACTAACCTGAAAAGCGGGGGGCACCTAGGGCACCTACGGTCAAGTCCAGCGAGCAGTGCTCATAAACAAGGTGGAAAACATCTATAAAACCTTCCCTTCGAAGGTTCTGGGTAGTGATTCTGAGGACCCATCCCCCTCTGCCCATATATTAGCCACATTCCCACCCATTACTGAAGAAGTACTTACTACACTCTGCAGGAAGGTTAAATCCGGTGAGGTAATATGAATTTTTTATGGTCAATTGTGTCCCCTAACGTAGACCCCAACGGCTCCATGTACGTGCTTCAAGTACATGTATGTTCCCTCCACTTCCAGCTATGAAGACGCAAATACATTTGCGTCCAACGTTAACATGTCCTCTTTCAGATCCATCATGAATGGGTCGAATATTCAGTTCCTAAGTATGCCTTGCCACCGTCTTTACATGGTGCACTTTCACGTTTTCCTGGCTCTGGTGAGTTAGGCCCTGATTCCTGCCATCGAGCCCTTTCTGCCTTCTGTCTCTGAAAGCTGCAGCCTGCTGCTTCCATGACCCTTGCCTTACTCCCTGTGCGGCGAGCGGTGCCTGGCTCGACCTGCTTGCCTGCCAAGACTGTGTTTTGCCTTCAAGTTATCTGCTCCGCTCCTCGAAAATACATTCCTGTCTAGTGATTTAGGAAAACATCTGCCCAGCTGCAGAGCAAAGGGCCCGGCCTTTCTGTCTCCGTGCAAGTAATTCATTGCTCCTGTTACCATGGTAGGCCCATGGCCCCTCGCATCTCACATAGACACGTAGACACATATGCACGCACTAGCAGTCAGTATAGAATAGCCTCTACCCGAGAGACCTTTCCTTCTAGATAATACAGTTCCTCAAACACAAGATATTAGATATGATTTGGGATTAGGTTGTTCTGACACCCCAGACTTCTGTCTTCTCATGTAGGGCTAAATGTCAAGTCCCCTTCACCCTCCAGTTCCACGTCAATCACACGTCATGCTGCTGCGTGCGCTTCTCTGCCATGTATTTCTGCTGACACTGCAGGATTCCTCTATGGATCCACCTACCTGTGATACGTTTCATATGACGTTGTCTAGCACACACCTCCGTGTACGCCCTCATGCACGCCTTCTGTTACGCACATGTGTTCTTATCTCTTTTCTCTCAGCTGTTACGCCTTCTGAATTCATCACCACTATATGCATTGACTATATATATGATATTCTGTTAATAAAGCGTTGTACATGTCCATGTCCATTCCCTTCCTGAACCCTTGTGGTGATGGAACATGATACCTGGTTCGAACCAATTCCATTTTATGGAATAAAACCCTTATAAACTCAGATGCCACGGACTCTGCCTCTCTTTTATTTTGACTGAGTTATTCTTATTGAACTTTACCGCATAGAAATTAAGTATAGGTAATTTAAATTTACCACATAATTGGCGCCCGAATAGGGACCCCTCCCCCACCTTACGCGCCGGCGGTGCGTTGCAGGCCTGGTCCCCTGCCACAGCCGTGACGGACAACCACGCGTACCCGCAGGATTTCCTGTATCTCCCTCAGGCCAACGGAGGTGACTGAGGCTGCGATCGACACCCAGACGAGGCGGTGAGGAGTGCGGAGGATCCCGACCAGAGCCCAGCTGAGAGAGCAAGGTCCGAGGTGTTCAGAGGCCCACCAGTTCCGAAGTACCTACGTCACGAGTCGAGTCCAGTCCGGTCCAGTCCAGTGTCGATTTTCCGAGGCCTTCCGTTCCGTGCTTCCCGGTGAGTACCGTTGCTGGGGACGCATCTAGACGGGTGCATTAATTTGTGTCCGGTCAAGACGGGTTTGGGTACACAGATCAGGTCTGCACTGTTTAGCAGTGTATCTGTACTGTTTAGCAGTATATCCAGTATTCCGCTATCAAGTTATTGTTCGTTTTCCGAAATGTTTTTATGTGTTTTAATGTCGTGGTATGAGTGATTGTTTGATTTTCATTACTGTGTTTATTGTATTAGTGGTGTCCAAATACGAGTAAGTATCAAGTACCAAGTATCACGGCTAAAAAATGCCGCTATTTTCCAAACTGAAACAGATAGGAACTAGAAAAGGGATACTCGAGGAAGCTGTTCCCATCCCACCCAGGGACACTCCAGGGTATTTTATGTACCACAAACACGGCTTAGATGCTGTATTATTTCTCGACTTGTGGGTGGACTACACCAAAGATCTAGCAGAGAATCAGAGATGGCCCGTTACAGGGACATGGGATGCCGAGTGCATCTTGAGAGTAGAAGAAGCATTATGGAAAAAGAAAGCCAGACAGTCACAAAAAGATGCCATTGAATTATGGCGTAAAGAATCACACAGACGGACAGAGAAAGCACTCAGAAAAGCAGAGAGAAGTAAAGAGAATTCCGAAAAAGCCAAAGAAAAAGAACTACTAGAAGAAGGAGAACGAGTTAGGATAGAACAACACGATAGACGTAGTAATGCTATTATGACAGGATTGTATCCAGTCCTGGCCGAGGGCCTGCCCAAGGCGACCCCGGAAGCACCGAAAGATCAGCCCCCTCCATTGGTTCCGACTAAATTACGTCACAAGACCGCAGCAGAGATTTTCCTTTCTTCTTATTTAGACGATGTAGCACCCGCATACACCAATGTTCCACCTGCACCTATACCACCCACTAATAACCGCCTTCCCCAACGACAGGCCACTCCTCCACCACTTCCTGCACCCCCCATTAACCCTATTAATCTGCTTAATCCTTTTGGGCCTGACACGGCCCTACCGACAGATCATGCTCAAGCCTCCGCTTCAGGAGGTGCATCAGGAGGTTATCATACCCCGCCACCAGTACATCGATTAAATACTAGAGAACTAGCAATGCAACGTACTCCGAAACCGATTACCAGTGAAAAGGCGAAAGAACTTATCACATACTGTAGATATGACCCCATACCAGGCAAAGATGGTTGCATGTTATTAGCCTCAATACGTATAAGATGTGCTGCAGACTTTTTAGTTCTGTTTCCAGGAATGATAGATAATCTAGACAGGATATATCATTTTGTTCAGACGGGGGAGGGTCAGGAATGTATTCAGGAGGTCATGGCGCATCAGAAAGTAGACATTCAGAGCCTACTATTAAGATTCCTCATAAACTGTTTCATAAGAGAACGAGACCGGCCTGGTGTAAATGAAGAAGAGATGAAGGTACTAACTGCATGGAGTCAGAAATATTTCAAACGGAAAACATGATAAACAAAGTTGTATAGAGAGCATGTACAGAAAAATTCGTAAAGAAATAGTAGTATTCCATGCAAAAGAGAAAGCTGAAAGGGAAGCAGAATCAGACACGAATAAATCCTCAGGGGAGGAAGAGCCAGAAGATAGAGGAACGATAGCATATGTAGGAAAGGGTAGGTCCTTTAATAAACCGATACGTCCAGAAAGCAAGAGACTTTTTCACTCCGCTATGTCAAACCTGAAGACTCCTGAACATCTATTTCAGGCTACCGATAAAATACTTCAAGAACGAATGGGGTACCATGTACTCGATTCCATGGATGAACAAGAATTAGCCTGGTCAGCAGTACAATGGGCTGACAATTCCGATAAATATAGTGATGACGCATTAGCGCAGACTTTTTTGAATCTTTCCCCAGACGAACAGCGACTAGCTGGTATGTACATGATACAGCACCTCCTTATATTGTATAAAAGCCAACATTCTGATCCAGGTCCCTTACCTGATGTACTAGTAGAACTACTCATGAATAAATGGAGGGGCCTGGGTACCGATTTAATTAAGGTAATTCTAGAACATCGACACAGATATAGTGCTTTCCTGAATCCACAGTTTGTTTCAGCTCCACCCCCAGAAAGAAAAATGTTTTACATAGACAGACAAAATCCTTTGCGAGAAGTGCACCCAGTCAGGAATGCTGATAATACCTTTAGACGTGTGTTTGTGTACACGCCCATAACTAAAATGGAATTATTGGAAATGAAGAAACTAGTGCCCAGTCACGATAAAGACCCTGCAGGTTTCCACCGTGAAATAAAAGACATGTTACTCATGGGTGATTATACCTATCCCGACATCATGAAAATATTGAAAGTATTATTGCCTGCCGGTATTTACGAGAAACTCAAAGAAAAAGAATGGGAGGTGGGAGAGCAAAAGATTGATTGGGCTGCATTAGAGAACGAAGAAAATACTAGAACCCCAGGCCTAGGGCTTGGGGATAAAACTAAAGCATTACCAGGATTGTTAGTACAAGTATTGCCACGTTTATTAGCAACGAAAAAGGAGGACTGGGATGCAATCTCAGCCTGCAAACAGAAACCCGATGAAGACACTAGTGATTTTTATTCCCGATTTGAGAAATGTTTTATTATTAATAGTGGCCTGAAAGCAAGTAGCGAGTCATATCCACACCTTTTTGTATCCAAGTTAGTCGAAAATTCCCTGCCCCAAGTTAAGAATCGTGTACTGAAAGTCGAGAGCACCTGGCAAGCAAACGCGCCTTCCCAAATGTTACAAATGTTACAGTACCACCAGAACAGAATTAGAGAAGAACATGATCACGAACAAAGACGTATGAAAGATACGAAAATGAAAATGTTAGTAGCCCAGTCAGTTCCAGCTGACGGTCAGAAGAAGGGCATGACACAGTCCAATAATTCAGCAGCTCCTGTTAAAGGGACATGCAACTATTGTAAACAGCCAGGTCACTATATAAACGATTGTGCAGTTTTGAAACACAATATAGCTACAGGTAAAACTAAAGAAAGACCGCGTCAACCTAGACAGGACCAGGTCCAACAACAAGTACCACAGAATATCCAGCCTATGCAGGCTCCACAACAGACAGTACAGACCGTGGCGGTACCACAGCCACAACCGATTGCCGCAACACAACATGCAACGCAACAGATGTACCAGTATGCACAAACTGATTATCCCGATTATCAGCGATACACATGAAACAGCCTAGAGAGGGAAGTTGGCTTGCCTCTTATTGAGGTTCCTGTAGATCAAGAGGGTCCTTACGTACATAGCCAAGTGTTAGGAAAAGATAGAAAGTTTTTGATTGACACAGGGGCAAGCAGAACAACAATAAGTCACGACGAGGTTCCAGGGGCACCCCTCTCAGGCTCACAGAATGTTTCCCTTGGATTTTCAGGCAAACCTATTGTAAATGAAGTATCGAAACCAGTACCTCTTTTAGTTGGTCCGTTGTCTCGCACTACAGATTTGTTATTAACGAAATCATGTCCAGAAAACTTGTTAGGTATCAAGACACTGAAAGCTCTAGGAGCTGTGATTTGCTGTTCTCCGGAAGGAGTAAGATTGTTCTTACATGACTTTAAGGGTCACTATGTGTTGAGAGATATTGATCCCAGATTACAGAATGTTCCTGCACATTTATGGGCACAAGGCCCCACTGATGTAGGTTGTATGCACATTACACCATATCGAGTCACACTCAGGCCAGGAGTGGTATTGCCACGAATCAGACAATACAAGTTACCCCCAGATGCTGTAGTGGCTTTACTGAAAATCATTGACGAGCTCATTGCACAAGGAGTGGTTGTAGAAACCGACTCAAATTTATGTAATTCCCCTATCATTCTGATTCTTAAACGCACTGATCCAAATGCACCCCCAGTTTATCGATTAGTGATCGATTTACGAGAACTGAATAAATGCATCATACCACAGTACCCTGTGGTCCCAGATATTTCGTCTCTATTGACTGCCATTGATTCCGAAGCAACGTTCTTTACTGTAATTGATCTGAAGAACGCCTTCTTTAGTGTCCCAATTGATCCGGAAAGCCAATATCTCTTCGGATTCTGTTTAAATGGCCGAAGCTTCAAATTTGCACGCGCACCTCAAGGATTCACAGAAAGCCCCAGCATCTATAGCCAAGCACTGAAAAGACAACTAGACAATATACACATGCCTGACAACACTGCCCTGCTACAGTACGTCGATGATCTACTGATCACCGCCCGCAGCGAACCTGAATGTGAGCAAGCATCACTGACGGTTTTGCATTTCTTGGCTGACAAGGGACACAAGGTGTCCCCTTCGAAGCTGCAATTCTGTGTTCAGCAAGTGGTTTACCTTGGGCACTTGCTGTCCAAAGGGGGGAGACAGCTAACACCTGACCGTATCCAGTTAATTGTAAACATGTCACAACCCAAGACACAAAAGGAGTTACGGGCTTTCATAGGCCTCACTTCTTACTGTAGACAATGGATCCCTCAGTACGCATTTCTAGCGAAACCACTCATACAGTTGACAACCCAGGAGGCAGCGACATTGACTGTCCCCCCTTGGACTCAGGAACGTACACAAGCTTTTGACGAATTAAAGAAAGCCTTATGTCAAGCACCTGTTTTAGCAACACCATGTTACAGCAAGCCTTTTACACTTTTTGTCACAGAACGAGAAGGTACTGCATTGTCAGTACTCACCCAAGATCAAGCAGGGTCACACAAACCGTGTGCTTATTTTTCTAGTACATTAGATCCAGTAGCCCAGGCGCTGCCTGCGTGCTTGAAATCTGTAGCAGCAACAGCTCTAGCAATCAGACAAAGTGATTCCATAGTGTTAGGACACCAATTGACAGTACAAGTTCCACACTCCGTGGAAGTTCTTTTAAACCGAACACAGACTCAACACTTGACTATAGCACGACTGACAGGCTATGAATTGACATTGTTTCAGCCACACATAGAAATCAGACGTTGCAATACATTGAACCCTGCTACACTTCTGCCATTGAGTGAGACAGATCCATTGGCACATGATTGTATTGAAGTCATTACCATCACGACGAAACCCAGACAAGACTTGACAGATACCGCATTACCAGATCCAGACCTGACACTTTATGTGGATGGTTCATGTATGAGAACAAGTACAGGAGAATTAGTGGCCGCCTACGCAGTCACGACAGAAACTGAAGTCATAGAAACGAATTGTATTGACACCCTGTCAGCTCAAGCAGCAGAGCTCATCGCTCTGACACAAGCCTGTATTCGAGCAAAGAACAAGAGAGTTAACATATACACAGATTCACGTTATGCTTTCGGAGTTGTACACGACTTCGGAGTACTCTGGCGAGAGAGAGGTTTCTTGACTTCTCACGGGGCCAAAATTCAGCACGGTCCCCTCATTCAAGCTCTGTTAGACGCAATACATTTGCCTACAGCAATATCCATCATGAAGTGCAAGGCACATACGAAAGTCACAGATATCATTTCCCAGGGTAACGACCTGGCAGACCGAACAGCCAAGCATACAGCTCAGACTCAGACTCACACAACTGATCTGACAAAGACAATAGTCCAGACACCGACACATTGCATGACAGTTAAGGATCCCGCCCTAGATGTAATTGACATACAGACACATGCTACACCAGACGAAATCAAGAAATGGGTTGAACTAGGAGGGATCCAGACAGAACAGGGATGGATGACAAAGGGGAAAGCCACATGGTTTCTACCCGACTCTATGGTTCAAGTTATCATTAACACAGTACATAGTCCTGCACATTTAGGAGAAAAAGCCATGTTAGACAGTATTCAAAACCTCTGGTTCAATAAACATTTACGAGCAGCAGCCAAACAGAAAGTGCGTACTTGCATGATCTGTTGTCAGTTCAACCCAGGTAAAAGCTTTCCCGTGGAGCAAGGTGGATTTCATCCTCCCGATCATCCTTTTGAAGTCCTCCAGATGGATTATATCCAGATGGAACGTTTTCGAGGATTCAAATATGTCCTCGTAGTTGTATGTGCACTCTCCCGTTGGACAGAAGCATATCCAGTCCCAGATTACACTGCTCCGACCACTGCCAAGCAGCTGGTTCGTGAATTCTTCCCCAGGTATGGTTTGCCCCGCATCGTATACTCAGATAACGGTCAGCCATTCTCGTCCGAGCTTATGAAGCAGGTATCACTCCTGCTAGGCTATCAATGGAAATTCCACTGTGTCCGACATCCCGAGGCAGCAGGTCTCGTGGAACGTCATAATCAGACTCTGAAAATTCGTCTTGCCAAGATCTGTAGAGAGAAAGGCGTCGACTGGATAGTAGCTTTACCAGTTGCACTCTTTTATATGAGAATGGTTGCACACTCTAGAACAGGGCTATCCCCGTACGAGGTGGTCTTTGGTAGGCCACCGAATATGTGGGGGACGCCTCTGCCGAGAAAAATTACTGATGTTGACTGTAACATGCTGACAGATTACCTTGCTTCCTTGATGTCTGCACTACAATCATGTCGTTCACAGGTTGCTGCAGCCTTTCCCGACAACACCGAGGTGAAGCCACATGAGGTTGTTCCGGGGGACCTGGTGTTCGTGAGGAACTTCGACAGGAGAAGTCCGCTGGAGCCCCGTTGGCAGGCGCCGAAGCTAGTACTATTGACTACAAGGACTGCGATTAAAGTCGAGGGCCGTAAGGGCTGGCTTCACTCGAGTCATGTTAAAAAATGCCATGGACTGCCACCAGACTTAGACTCCCAGCCCTGCCCTCCTCCACAGACTGACTCAAAACTCCCCCTGGTCGAGAAAACTTCTTCTCAGGAATATAAATTAAAGTTGAGGTCTAGCAAGTCAGACAGTTTAATTGTTTAAGTCCTCCCCTAGGTGAATCGGTTAGACAAGTTTCTGACATGTATCCCCTAGACCCCAATAGAGAGAGAGATAGACAGAAACAGCTCAAGAAACGTGAATATTGTAAATCACTTCGTAGTCACTGTATTGTGACACTATTGATTATGTTTTTTCTGAGTCTTATGATTATTGCTGCAAGTTTCCTGTTACATATATATTATCCTATTTTCACGCGTGCACATTCTTCCTTAAATGTCACTGCCGAGCACACTTTCAGTGAACTGCCCCCGCATGAGTTATCTTACTGACTTGCGCTGCGCAACAATACATTCATTAGTATGTTACATCATTCCCATCAGACCAGCAATGCTACTAATTGTTGGATATGTGGCTCCCTCCCTATCAGAAATACAAGGGAGTTCTGCCCCTCTTTCCGTACCCGTTCACACACAATGGTTCCTGTGGTGCATGGTTTAGTTTAATGAACTCTTTAGATTCCAATTCTGTAGTTTACCAGGGTAATTGGGTATGGGGAAATCTGAACACAGTTCTGCATAAAGTATGTTTCCCTTACAAGGAGGGTCTTCCCAAAAGGACAGGGACTGATCTAGAAAACGAAGTATATGGATTAGGTAACTTTACTCTTAACCTCATGATTCTGAATGTTGAATCCGAAGCCGAACCAGTCTTGCCCGCTATGTCCGTATTACCAGTCAAAGGTGAATTATGTGTCAGAAAGAATGGTTCCGTACACTTGGGTCATAGTAGATGTACTACTGTGATCGAATTCAGTGATAAGGGCAAGTCTACATTTGAAGCTTCCCGTCATTCCTATTTCATTTGTGGTCATACCGCATATATACGCTTACCTCTAGATTGGGATGGCACCTGTTATATTGCATTCCTTCTGCCACCTGTTTTCCTAGCCCCTCCTGATTATCATAGGGACTCCCATCTAGTACACGTCAGACCCAAGAGAGATCTCCCGATTGTCGACTACACTGAAACGGCATGGGAGCAATATACAGACTTCAATAAAGGTTTCTTTCCCTACTTAGGTGCTGTCTTTAATAGTAAACTGATACGTAAATTAACCAGAACCCTCGAAGCAGTAGTGAATGAAACTACTTCCGCCCTAGGCAACTTAACGGAGGAGCAGTCTGCTATGCGGATTGTTGTTCTTCAAAATCGTCTTGTTCTTGACATCATCCTGGCCGATAGGGGCGGAGCTTGTAGAGTCATCGGATCGAGCTGCTGTGTTTTCATTCCAGAAAACGCGCCATCAGTATATCAAGCCATAACCCGTCTCCACAAAATTGCAAGTCAGATACACCAGAATCCAGGCACCTGGACTTGGTCCGGTTGGTTCTGGAGTGTACTATCAGCCTGGGGATGGAAAGTCCTATCCTTCCTAGGAATTGCCCTTCTCATAGTGTTCAGTTGTTGTCTATGTCTGCAATGTGGGCCAGCGATTTGCGGCTTGTGCGCCACATCATGTATTCCTCATTCAAGTCCACGTTCAAAATACCGTAAGAAGAAAGAAGAGCAAATGATGTTACATGAACAGATTGATAGATTAATGAGGATTGATATATCATGAAGGGTCCGTAGGAGACAAGGAGGGAATGAGGTAATATGAATTTTTTATGGTCAATTGTGTCCCCTAACGTAGACCCCAACGGCTCCATGTACGTGCTTCAAGTACATGTATGTTCCCTCCACTTCCAGCTATGAAGACGCAAATACATTTGCGTCCAACGTTAACATGTCCTCTTTCAGATCCATCATGAATGGGTCGAATATTCAGTTCCTAAGTATGCCTTGCCACCGTCTTTACATGGTGCACTTTCACGTTTTCCTGGCTCTGGTGAGTTAGGCCCTGATTCCTGCCATCGAGCCCTTTCTGCCTTCTGTCTCTGAAAGCTGCAGCCTGCTGCTTCCATGACCCTTGCCTTACTCCCTGTGCGGCGAGCGGTGCCTGGCTCGACCTGCTTGCCTGCCAAGACTGTGTTTTGCCTTCAAGTTATCTGCTCCGCTCCTCGAAAATACATTCCTGTCTAGTGATTTAGGAAAACATCTCCCCAGCTGCAGAGCAAAGGGCCCGGCCTTTCCTTCTCCGTGCAAGTAATTCATTGCTCCTGTTACCATGGTAGGCCCATGGCCCCTCGCATCTCACATAGACACGTAGACACATATGCACGCACTAGCAGTCAGTATAGAATAGCCTCTGCCCGAGAGACCTTTCCTTCTAGATAATACAGTTCCTCAAACACAAGATATTAGATATGATTTGGGATTAGGTTGTTCTGACACCCCAGACTTCTGTCTTCTCATGTAGGGCTAAATGTCAAGTCCCCTTCACCCTCCAGTTCCACGTCAATCACACGTCATGCTGCTGTGCGCGCATCTCTGCCATGTATTTCTGCTGACACTGCAGGATTCCTCTATGGATCCACCTACCTGTGATACGTTTCATATGACGTTGTCTAGCACACACCTCCGTGTACGCCCTCATGCACGCCTTCTGTTACGCACATGTGTTCTTATCTCTTTTCTCTCAGCTGTTACGCCTTCTGCATTCATCACCACTATATGCATTGACTATATATATGATATTCTGTTAATAAAGCGTTGTACATGTCCATGTCCATTCCCTTCCTGAACCCTTGTGGTGATGGAACATGATACCTGGTTCGAACCAATTCCATTTTATGGAATAAAACCCTTATAAACTCAGATGCCACGGACTCTGCCTCTCTTTTATTTTGACTGAGTTATTCTTATTGAACTTTACCGCATAGAAATTAAGTATAGGTAATTTAAATTTACCACACCGGTTCCCCTAGTGACCCAATGAAGGTGGAACACCTGAAGAGATTATCATCGGTTTTACTTATACTGCTGGGCCAGGTCATTAACCTGCCTCTGGCCAGGGCCATTGTCCCTAGGTCTTGGAAACAGGCCGTTGTCATACCGCTCCTAAAGAGGCCCACATTAGACCCGACTAAGGGGCCGATTATGATGGCGGTGAATCCGCATCCTCCGGGCCGGTGGAAGCCACCGCTGGCCCGGGGGATGCGGATTCACCGCTGCGGTGACAGAAAACACCCACCGCCAGATTAGGATGGCGGTGGAATGACGTTGGGAACAGCGGCAGACGGCAGGTCCATCCGCCTCTGATCCGCGGGATGATGAACGCTATTTGGTGGCGGTGTCTGCAAGACACCGTCAGCCAAATGCCCTATGGTACTCCCCAGCCATATGGTACCCCCCAGCATTTGCATGTACAGAGCGGCAGGCACCGCACGGTGCCTGCAGTTTTGTGCAGGCAAACGGAAAGCATGCATATTTGACCTTGCGGCTGGTGCTGCTTAAAGCAGCACCCGCCGCAATGTTAAATATGCAGGATGTGACCGCCAGGGTGGCGGTCACATCCTAATTCGCATGGAGGGACCGCCGCTGCCCCTGCGGACGGTCCCTCCACCTCAGGGGTGGCGAAAGGAAACTGGTCCGTCCGCCATCCTAATAGGCCCCTAAATTGGAGAACTTCTGCCCTATCTCCTTGTTGCCTTGGATTTCTAAAATTACCGAAGCACATGTCCATTCGATCCTATCTAACTACCTGGAGGAAAATCACCTCCTGGGCTTCTCTCAGTGTGGCTTCCTTCGCAGTCTTAGCACTGAATCAGCCCTCCTAGCCGTATCTGAACATCTGAGAGCAGCTTTGGATGAGGTGCGGTCTTCGGCACTGATCCTTTTTGGACCTCAGGGCCGCTTTCGATAGGGTCTCGCATCAGATCCTGACACAAAGGCTGCAGGAGGCCGGCATTGCGGGCGCCGTCCCGACCTGGCTTACCTCTTTCCTCTCAGATAGGTTTTTCCAAGTTTCGGCTCCCCCTTTTTCATCTAGGATGTATCCCATCAAACAGGGGGTACCACAGGGCTCTGGGCTAAGCCCTACACTTTTTAACTTGTATGTTCAGCCGCTGGCCTTACTAGCCAAAAGGCTAGACACTCAGCTTGTAGTCGCTCTCTCCAATGACTGCCAAAATGATGCAGCCAAGTTTCAGAGTGGTTTGGCGGATGTAGCAGAGTGGCTGACTGCCAATTGGCTACAGCTCAACACCAGCAGGACCAAGGTCCTGCTGGTTGGGAAGGATCATGAGCTGTGGAGGGGGCATTGGTGGCCCTCCTTCCTGGGGCCCACCTCTATCCCAAAAAAGGTGGTGAAAAATCTGGGGGTTTGGGTTGACTCAGCGCTGAGCTTTCAAACTCAAACTAAGCGGGTGTCGCGACATTTCTTGGCATTCTGCGTATTCTTAGACCCATGTTAGGTTTCTTTGATCCTTCCATCCGGCAGACAATTGTGCAAGCATCTGTTTTATGTAGACTGGACTAAGCCAGTGTGCTCTCTCGTGGGGTCAATAAGACATAGATCTCAAGACTTCAGAGGGTCCAGAATGTCGCCACCAGAATGCTTCTTGCCAAGCCCAGCCGCTGCTCCACCTCTAGTACCATTCGGTGGGTACACTGGCTGCCAGTGGAGAGGCGGGTGTAGTTTAAATCTCTCTGCTTTTCGTTTAAGATCTTGAATTCTCCCACCTCTGGTATAATATCTGGTCTGCTTTCGTTCTACACTCCCTTGCGTCATCTGCGCTCTGCCGGCAAACATTTGGTCTCTATTCCACGTGTGAAGAGGGCCCGTGATGGCGGTCGCTCGTTCCGGTTTCTGGCTGCCAAGCTCTGGAATGATCTTCCGTCTCACATCTGGAGCATGGATAATTATTTGACTTTCCGAAAAGCGATAAAGACCCATTTGTTCCCACACTAAGTCCTCCTCTTTTACCTACCTATCTTCCCTCGCCCTTCCTGTCTTTCCTCAGGAGGGATACCAGCGGTTTAGGTGCTATTTTGCTCAGCGCCGGGACGCCCCATTGCTGGGGCAGCTGCGTGCTCTACAAGCTATCTTAACATAACAAACTGAAGAAATTTATAAAACTTTGACTCCAGAGATTTACTCAACTAAGTGTGTGTGTGGTTATGGGCCCAGTTGAGTATACGGTTATCTGTTGTTGGTGCGCCGCTGGATCACCCTCTTTTATGTATTCACTCTAACAGTACTGATGCCTCTACGATTAGTATAAAACTCTCTTCAATATCCATCTGACATGGAACCAATGGTCCTCTGATGAATCTTTCTCCTCTGATAGGAGGGGTGGAAATTAGGGTATCCAGACACTTAGTTATCTGCTCAATGAGAACCATTAATTGACATACAACTTTCAAACTAAATCCCCACAACACTTTAAATCATTAATGTAGTATAAAGGGAAGAAATCAACAGGACTCAATAATAGGCTAAGATAAATTTAGATTAATTAGGGAATTGAAATCCATTGCACAAAGCAATTTCGTAAGAATATTGGTCAAAGATATCACAATTTGCATTAAAACACCCAACATTTAGGCAAGGATAGCTATGAAATATACAGAGTTACAAAGACCTACTACTCCTAAGGCAGAAGATTAGTTTGTCGGTATAACAGCTCAAATCCTACTAAGCAAAAGGGAAAGTTAAGAATTAAAGTCCTCTAAAGTCAAGTCATTAGCATAAAGCTAAAACAAAAAGTGAAACCTGACTCTGCAAGGAAAGTCTCAAGCCATCAGCAACTGATTGTCTTATCGACAAATAGTCCCAAACCAAAGAGGATGATTTGTGAAACTCAAAAATCAATCAGCATAGCATTCTGCTCGTGATGAGCAAGACAAGGTATATCGTCCTCTCACAAAGAAAAAAGAAAAATGTGGTGTTGCCTTTCTCTTGAATTTCTTTGTTTAGAATGTCTATACTAAAAGTCCAGTGGCATGGCATTACACAACCATCGAAAGATCATCATGAGTTAAATCACCTAGCTGTTGTAACATCAGATTAATTCCCCATGCTAGTCATGAGAAACAAGAACTTCATGAATCCGCATAAGCTAGCAATTGGGAAAAAGAAACATAGGTATAGATGCATAAAAGGAAAAACCGGCCGCAAAGGGGCAGATTCTCAGAATCTGCCCCTTTGCGACCAGTATTTTTGCATTTGGGATGCATCATCCCAAATGAAAAATCGCAATTTAAGAAATCGCAAAATTGCGATTACTTAAATTGCAATTGCATTTAAGGAATCTCAAATTGAGATTTCATTGCTAAAACTTTGAAAGATGCACTAAAGTGCATTTTTCAAAGTTCCATTTTACACACACACATGCCCTTGAGGCATGTGTGTGTGCAAGATGTTCTCATATGCAGATTTCAGGGGTGCAACAGGGTGTCCTTTTGAAACCCTGGCACCCTTGAAATTGCATTCTCAATTTGCGATTCTCTAATTGAGAATCACAAATTGAGAATGTCTTCCCATTCATTCCTATGGGCCTCTAGGCCAATAGGAATGAATGGGGAGGTATACCCTTAATTGTGTCTCGCAATTTGCGAGTCGCAATTAAGGAATGTTTAGAAATCGCTATTTTTTTTGCGATTTCTACATGCATAGCCTTTTGCTATTCCTTATTAGAAAATCCTTATTTTTCGCTAATAAGGAATCGCAAATGGCATTGTTGATGCATCTATACCTTAGTCGCGACTGATAAGACAGTAGACGCTCCATAACCTTTCCTTCCCATGGGATATTTCACTGAACAATTAGTAAGAGTTCAAGAATGTCCATGTGTGGCATAAAACGTGCAACAGTTTACTAACGCAGAAAGAACCATTGTATTAGATCAGGGAAAAGGTCTGCACTAGAAAAAGCAATTTCATTAAGGCCTTTAAGTTGACTTCACGCATTTTCATGGAATAAGCTTTGAACCATCACTAAATGAAATAAACTCATAGAAAATCATAAAGAAAATATTAAATGTTCACATATCATTATTACATGGAATTAGCTAACGTTAGGAATGCCCTACTATTGCAAATGTTCATTATTTTATATAAATGCAAGTTTTTCTAAATTAATCCTACAAAAATCGTTTTAACATATTCATAAACTATAACATCTCTAATATCAGTCTACCAAATGTAATGCTTATATCTTATTGCTATAAGACAAAGCACCTGGTTTTCTAGCGGGTATATTCACTATGAAAAGCATTCAATAACACTAGGCCACTTCACTTATAACATCAGATCTTGCCCATTTTATGTGTTAGTGTTAATGTGCATATGTGTCTCTATATTACGTTTAAAACACGCTTTTACGGTGCTTCTTCTATACTTGTCTCTCTCATGTGTGTTTCAGTGTCTAACATGTGCATCATGTCATTTCAAATTCGTGTTTTTATTTCTGCATCATGTCGTGCATTATGATTTTTAAATTTCGTGCCACGTCACATCTTTTAAAAAAAGAAGAAAAAATATTCTCATTTCTTTTCAAACACTGTGAAATATTTTAGCATTTGGCACATTAATGGCACATTAATGGCAGAAGGAGCAAGCACCTTCCTCCCAGAGCTATTATTCCTAATCACGGATTTGCAATTCCCACACAATAATGAGATCGGCTTCCTTTGCTCTCAAGCCTGGTGCTTTGTTCCACGCCACACCGACGAGACAGATGATTTTTTCCGAGTCTTTTTGTTTGCACCCCCCAGACACGGGTTAAAAATAGAAAGAGGAGGAGATAAAGAGAAGTCTTGGAGGCTGGAGGTGCACACAGAGCGGCTTCAGTCTTTTTTACAGCGGAAAAGAAAAGCAAGATAAGGTTGTGTCTGTTAGACGGGTGACTTTGGTAAATAATTCAAAAGACGCCAAAATGCCGGAAAACTGAATCATTGCATGAAAAATGATGTTGATACTGTACACGCATTACCCGCCCGTGCCCTCCCCCACACAGCCTCACAGTTCTGCACAGCCTGGGCGATGCAACCACGAGGCAGATGTGAGCTGCTTCCTGGGGAATTTGCAGCTCTTCTCTGATTGCAGGATTGTTGTTATTCAAGGGCACATGATCTGGTATCAGCAGGACAGGAAGACTTTAATGATAGTAATTGTGGGAATGTTGGCTATGCCGCAGTTTAATCTGGTAATCGCTTTAGGAACAATTGTGGCATTCTCATTTTCATCGGTTTTGTGCTATAGATTTCTGAATGAGCAGTTTAATCGGCTGTTGGTGTCTCTGTTTGTTGTTCCCTTTTTCCAGCTATATCTTAAAGCAAGTAAACATGCACGTCCAGACAGGATAGAGGTAATTGGATGATAATTCACTAACAGGAAGTGTAGATTAACCTCTCCGATTGCTGGGATGGTATATTCCCTCCTATGGTAAGAACATGTACCCCTGCCCTGTGTGCCCCAGCTGTTGTGATATCTGGATCCTTAGTATTGAGTCGTCATTGGTCATGGGCGAACACGCATCATATGTGTACAGGTATGACCTAGGCCTGTCTCACGGACTGAGATCTTGCTAAAGACTGAGAGGGGTGCCCAAAGCGTTACCCTTGAGTGATGGAAGTGAGAAGGCTACTGCCTTCACCAGGTGTTAAGCAGCACAAGTGAGGCAGTGGTAGCATACCGTGTTTCAAGTAATAGTAATCTGTAGAGTGAACAGGCCTTCTTACCTGTGTCACTTGAGGGGTGCCTCTTGGCCATTCATATAAAGTTCAGCTGCTACATGCTTAACTTGATCTTGGCCTGTATTGGATTGCATGTTGAGCCGGGCAGCGCACATGATTGAGTGTTGGGATGTACGTGTGCCTGTGAAGTGGTCAGTGCATGAGTCAGTGTGCATGATTGCGTGTGCAGGCTGGATGTATGTGTGCCTGTGAAGTGTTACAGTATATAGGAGTCAGAGCATGTGTGTGTGTGTGAGTGGTGTTGTGTGGGTACTTGTCAAGGATACAATACATGGACATCTCTTGACATTTGGGGAGACCCAAGTCTTGATGATGGATCATGTTGAGGTGCCCCCCCTGATAGATTAGTGAATTGCTGCTTTTCTGAGACGTGGGGGGACACACACTGGAGGAAGGAGGAACCAGCTCTTCAATACACTTCAAAAAGGGCTCTTTGATTCTAAAGAAAGTTCATTGTCAAAGGGGCTGGGCACAATTCAGGAAGAAGATGTGTGGCTGATAAGTAAATCTTAAAGAGTAGAGCTGGGGGGCGTTTCTAACCCTTTGATAGACATATCACTGAAATGATATCCAGGTTTAATTATTTATTTATGTAAAAAGTAAATCTTAAAGAGTAGGGCTGGGGGCCGTTTTTAACCCTTTGATAGACATATCACTGAAATGATATCCAGGTTTAATTATTTATTTATTTAAAAAGTTTTGTATAGCGCAAACAAGACCCCGAAGTGTATCAGAGCGCTTCACAGTAAAGGAGGGAGGAACAAAGTAAGTGGACATTGAAGAGAGGGTAACATAATGAGGCACTAAGATTGTACAAGGATGCGAGCAAACATTACTTAACAAGGAAAGGCAGGGAATCATAGGCATTACAATTATTAGGCAAAACGACAACAACAGCAAAAAATGACATTTTGTAAACAGACAGGCCATGACAAAGGCAGGAACTTGTTCATTAGGATTGTCTTTACTTCATGTTTGAAAGCAGCCGTGTAGGGGATTCTGCGAATTTCCGGTGGGAGAGAGTTCCAGATCTTAGGTGCCGTGCCAGAGAAGTAATCCTCTATTCGCTCTCCTGGCCTGTGTTTGGGAATGCTCCTGCTGTGATAGACTGCTCTCTGCAGGAAGAGCAGGACAGAGGATTAGGAAGTGTAGGTTTTAGATCTGTTTTATTATTTTCATATGAAAAACAGGTGATACAATAAGTAACCACCTACATCCACTGGCCAGTGGTGAAACATCAATTGCCAGGAAGTGCTTGCATCACAAGGAGAAGGAGCAAAAAAGGAAAGGAATGAAGAGAGGTAGGGGATAAGGGTTCAGTGCGAAGAGACAATGTTGTTCCGGGCCTGATCTGGCAACCTCATATACAAAGGTGGTCTCAAATGGGTCAGTGTGATTGAGGTTCGTCTGCTGGGGTTAAACAGAGGATCCGCAGGTAGCGTGGGCAGGACAGTTCCCGGAATTCTGCAGAAAGCTATTTAAGACAAGGTTGCCACATCTTATCAAATAGGGGAAGGCGGTGCATGGCTACTGCAGTTAGCTTTTCCATCCCCAATATATCCCGTAATTTGGGTGACTAGTATAAATGTGTAGGTATGTTCTCAGAGCCCCATGTATTAAGAAGGATCTTCTTGGCCACGCCCAATGCTAAGGCAATAGCTCGACCTCTACTGGACCGCAGCGGGTAAGTGAATTGGGGAGACACAGGTGGAGCTAATGGGGAAACCTAGGAATGTCAGTATCAAACAATGGCATTCACTGCATCCAGGACCATTTCCCAAAAAGTCTCCAGTTTGGGTCACTGCCATAGTAGGTGGGGTGCGATACCAATAATGCTCAATCTTTAAAAACATTTCTTTACTAGTGGTGTTAACAGCTGAGGTTCATGCATGATGTAGGATGGGGGCCCCCACATTCCCCCTCTTATCTGGCCCGTGCGGTCGTTTTTTAAGGAGTCTGGAGTATGATGCCAAAGGCATAAATATCGGATAAAAGTTTTTTGTTAGTGGCGTGGGTAAGGAGCCACCACTCAAAGGACATGACCAACCTACTGGCATTTGGTATGAGCCAGGGCTGTTACCCAATGTGCAACTGTCAAGTACTGCCATAGTGCCGTGTCGAGAAGGTTATATGCCATCTGTACTGTTGGGAAGTCCATAAGCCCCTCAGCATCAATTAGGTCCCCAATTTGCTTGCAGTTGGCTGATTCCTTAACTGCAGGTGGGAAGTCTAAGTTGCCCATTAATGGCGTCTGTGGGGACAAGTTTGTAGACATACCGTGTCTCAATTGTAATCTGTCCCAAATCGCAACCACGGCCCTCATCACTGGTGATATATAGACACCGACAGGCCTATGGGGCTTTGGAAAACATGGTATCTTCCAAATATGGATGCCCGCCTGGTCTACAAAGCACCAATGTTTCTCAGTGTCAAATCGGGGCCATTCCACGATATAGCGCTGTTGTGCGGCTTCATAGTAGCAGCTCAGATTCGAAATCCCTTGTCCCCATGCCGACAATGGGAGATAGGCAGTGGCTCTGGCCATTCTGGCAAGTTTGACCTCCAAGATAAGTAATTGTAGCTTGTCCAGCATCCGTTAGGGTGTGGATCAGAAGGGTTTGTATCATGTAGAGGATTTTGGGTGGGAGCATCATTTTGACTGTTGCTTTTTGCCCAAGCCAAGAGATGCCATGACTCTTCCACTTGGTAAGGTCAGACCGTGTGACCACCAAGAGTATTCCATAGTTTTGGGCAGCAGTGGCCACAGGCATAGAGTGGATCTGTCTCCCCAAGTTGGGTAGTCCATGGTCTGCCCTCTGGAAGGGTAACTGCGGACCCTCGCCAAGTCGAGGACAGTCAGATTGAGGATTGAAGATTTTTGTAAGTTGGTCTCGAACAAGGAGGCTCCACTAAATGCAGTCAATTCAGTCATCACAGCTTCTAAGGTGTTGTCAGGGTGGGTGAGGGTCAGGAGAGAATCATCAGCGTATAACATAATCTTATGTTCCCTCCCACCCATTTGAATGCCCGCTATTCGGGGATTGCCCTGGATCCGCTCCGCGAAGGCTTCCATATAAACTATGAAAAGCAGAGGTGACAGGGGGCAGCCCTGTCTGTAAAGGGCACTGACAGAAATCCATTCATGCACACCCTGGCTCCAAGGGCAGAGTAACATGAATTAACCTATCGGCAAAACCATGGTCCAATGTCCATTCTCTCCAGGACGAGGAGTTAATAGGGCCAATGCAGGCGATTGAAGGCCTTTTCAGTGTCAATCGATAACAAGAGGGCTGGCACTCGGGAGCGCTGTACTTCGTCTAGTAAGTGGCATAACCATTTCATATTGTCACTACACCCTCGCTCTAGGATAAACCTGGGCTGGTCAGGATTAATCAAACCCTGAATGTAGGGGGCAGTCTATGGGCTAAAACACTTGTAAAGACCTTTGCGTCCACATACAAAAGAGAGATTTGTTGGTAAGATACACCGCATCTGCCGTCTTTCCCCATCTTGGGGAATCCCATGATAGTGGTCAAGCACATTGAGTCCGAGAGTTCATCAGTTGCTGTTGGACTTGGCCCTTTTGCAGGGTTATCCCCAAACCCATTGCTTCTTCCTCCTATTTCTTCTTGAACTGTTTTTGTTGGCTTTAGGACTCTGGGCACTTTTCCACTGTTAATCAGTACTAAGTGCATATGCTGTCTGTGTAAATTGTGAACAGATTGAATGTCTGGTTTTGGAGTGAAAGAGGCTGGGGATGTGCATTCACTGTAGGCAGCCACTGCGGTGGGCAGGGAGGTGGGCCTGGCCCTTCCTGGATGACTAAGAGCTGAGCTGAATGGGGTTTGGCTGCATTTAGAGTAGTGTGAGGAACCTGTCTACCTTGCACAATGCTGTCTCCACCTCTTGTGGTCATACTGCACCCGTGAGAACATAACTGGTTTGTACTGGGCTCAGAGACCCTTGCACAAAGGGAACAAAGACATTTTGGGGTATAAGTATTGCACCTGAAACCCCAGAACTTTAGATCACTTCTGGACTCAAAAAGAACCTTTGTCAAGGTGTGAGGAGGAGTACTGCCCAATTGCTGGGTGCTGGGTGGGGTTTGCCTGCAGTTGCTGTTTCTGCCAAGGAAAGGACAAAGACTGTATCTTTGCTTTGAACATTCTTGAAGAAGATCTTCAAGGGTCTGTGTGTGCTGGCCTCCTGTTCTGAAGTCTCAGGGACACAACAACTTCACCCCCAGCTCCCCTGAACTCTGCTACTGAGATTTCTTCTGACCTGCCAGGAGGGGTCTGTTCCAGTTATGGGCCTTTGGAGGATGTGCTTGCTGCTGGGAGCTGGAAGAAACCCAAAGAACTGAAGAAATGTATCCATCGCTCTTCTTGCAGCTATTTTTCAGACTCAGTATCACTGTGGAAGAAGAAATCTCCATGAATAGCCGCCCTGCTGCTGAACAGACGCAGCCCCTGTCGCTGCTTGAAGAACCAACAGATCGAGGGATCATGGCTGAAGAAACTGACGCAGCACCTCACCGCTGCTGCATTGATTACTGACGCATCCCGGATTTCCACACATCACACCTGGGCAGCAAGTTTTCCCGATGCATCACCCACGGACCAGAGTCATCTTGGAGTCAATACATCACTTCCCCCTACAGACCGGATTCGACGTATCACTTCTCCTGAGTGTAGCAGACATGTTGCATCACCTCCCTATGGTCTCAGGCACTGACACATCTCTTTGTTTCTCAATGCTTCCCATCTTAGTGGCTGTTTGGCCTTGTGAATTTCGTGGCATCTACAGGTACATTGTGGGAAATCATGCATCCATAGTTTTCTATGGAACAAATTGTTTAAGATCAGGCGCGCCGCGCGGGCAGTGCGCTCTGCAATTACAAACAATTTGAAATCGGGCCAACTGCCCATGCAGCACGCGACAGGCTCTGGGGGCACAAATTAATTGAGATGGGGCCTCCTGCCAATGGGGCACATGGTGGGCACAAAAAGTATTAGAATTGAGCCTGCTGTCCACAAGTAAAGCAAAAATGAATGGAAATCAGGCCCACTGGGCAGGCGTCTTGCCCTTGCCCTGGGGAGCACAAAGTGAATGAAAGTCATGGGTGTCACCTGCAGGGAATGTGGTGGTCCCTGGGGGCTATAAATGCATTGGAAACTGAGCCCAAGCCTTGCGGGACAACCATGTGTACACAAATTAATTGAAATCCTGCTGCGCTCAGGTGCCAACACTCCTCTCACTACCCAGGCACCTTACATATCCAAAGTCCCAGTGCCCCCTACACCCACCAGCACCCAAAAGTAAGTTGGGCCCATGACTGGCCCAGTCACTCTCCCCACCCAAACACCAATACCACTCTATCCCTTCGATCTCACCACCACCACCCAACAGTATATTTATTTAGTCCACCATCAAGGGGCACGTGGTAGGACCCCAGTCATTCATACTCCCAGACTAGAACCAGTACCTCCTCTGACCCTTGCAGTACGTGGTGGAAATCATAGTTTGCTGCTGTCCAGTACCACTACAAGCACTTTAAAGCATATGCTGGGTTTGTTGAGTCTGAGATGCATTTCAGCATGTCCCCCCCTGATTCCATTGAACATCTGCAGAGGATTCTGAACAGTGACAACAAGAACTGCATTAAAGTTCAATTGGACATTGTGACAAACAAATGTCAAAACATTTTAAGTCTGATGAACCTATCCAGAGCCAGACACCGGTGACAATGAAAGTATATGATTATCTGGAGGACCTACATATAAACTTCACAAACAATTCAATATTTACTCTGGAGTCCCTGCAATCATTCCTTGAGACTACCACATGTAATTGACTTTAGTTCAGACAAAAAAGCAGATAACAGCCCAGCTCAATGAAGCATTTCAAAATGACCTTGGAAGGATGGACAAATACATGGATAAGGTATCAGAGAGAGTTCTTAAACACAATATAGGGTCATCCAGCAGTAGGCACTTTTTGGCAAAAAATGTTTGCAGCATTGATAAAGCACAAGAGCTCCAAAAACACTTAGCACCCATATGCCAAAGGTTGGAACAAGGGCAGAATTGGTACTGCCAAAATATAAATCATCCTTTATTCTGTGTACCTGATGGGGGTACATAGAGACACAGCCTGAGACCTGAGAATGCGGTAGTAGCAATGTTCCAGATCTAGATACCTGGGCACGGGTACACACATACCAGATAAAATATGCAGATGGCAGGCAGTACTATAATCCTAACGGTAGGTGGACTTTTCCTGGGGACCGACCTCTGTGTGTGATAAGGGCAACAGATGAAGCAGGCGTTATGAAGGCAGTCAAATTGTCCCAGGTAGCCTAGAATAGAGGGGAGCTGAGAGAGTGAGGTAGAAAGAGTGTCTGGTCTTAAGGGGTTGGGAGTAATTATAATATATTCTGTGATGGGTCGATGTCTAGAAATTGTGAATTGTGGTCTTATGTTCCCTCCCACCCATTTGAATGCCCGCTGTTCGGGGATTGCCCTGGATCCGCTCCGCGAAGGCTTCCATATAAACTATGAAAAGCAGAGGTGACAGGGGGCAGCCCTGTCTGTAAAGGGCACTGACAGAAATCCATTCATGCACACCCTGGCTCCAAGGGCAGAGTAACATGAATTAACCTATCGGCAAAACCATGGTCCAATGTCCATTCTCTCCAGGACGAGGAGTTAATAGGGCCAATGCAGGCGATTGAAGGCCTTTTCAGTGTCAATCGATAACAAGAGGGCTGGCACTCGGGAGCGCTGTACTTCGTCTAGTAAGTGGCATAACCATTTCATATTGTCACTACACCCTCGCTCTAGGATAAACCTGGGCTGGTCAGGATTAATCAAACCCTGAATGTAGGGGGCAGTCTATGGGCTAAAACACTTGTAAAGACCTTTGCGTCCACATACAAAAGAGAGATTTGTTGGTAAGATACACCGCATCTGCCGTCTTTCCCCATCTTGGGGAATCCCATGATAGTGGTCAAGCACATTGAGTCCGAGAGTTCATCAGTTGCTGTTGGACTTGGCCCTTTTGCAGGGTTATCCCCAAACCCATTGCTTCTTCCTCCTATTTCTTCTTGAACTGTTTTTGTTGGCTTTAGGACTCTGGGCACTTTTCCACTGTTAATCAGTACTAAGTGCATATGCTGTCTGTGTAAATTGTGAACAGATTGAATGTCTGGTTTTGGAGTGAAAGAGGCTGGGGATGTGCATTCACTGTAGGCAGCCACTGCGGTGGGCAGGGAGGTGGGCCTGGCCCTTCCTGGATGACTAAGAGCTGAGCTGAATGGGGTTTGGCTGCATTTAGAGTAGTGTGAGGAACCTGTCTACCTTGCACAATGCTGTCTCCACCTCTTGTGGTCATACTGCACCCGTGAGAACATAACTGGTTTGTACTGGGCTCAGAGACCCTTGCACAAAGGGAACAAAGACATTTTGGGGTATAAGTATTGCACCTGAAACCCCAGAACTTTAGATCACTTCTGGACTCAAAAAGAACCTTTGTCAAGGTGTGAGGAGGAGTACTGCCCAATTGCTGGGTGCTGGGTGGGGTTTGCCTGCAGTTGCTGTTTCTGCCAAGGAAAGGACAAAGACTGTATCTTTGCTTTGAACATTCTTGAAGAAGATCTTCAAGGGTCTGTGTGTGCTGGCCTCCTGTTCTGAAGTCTCAGGGACACAACAACTTCACCCCCAGCTCCCCTGAACTCTGCTACTGAGATTTCTTCTGACCTGCCAGGAGGGGTCTGTTCCAGTTATGGGCCTTTGGAGGATGTGCTTGCTGCTGGGAGCTGGAAGAAACCCAAAGAACTGAAGAAATGTATCCATCGCTCTTCTTGCAGCTATTTTTCAGACTCAGTATCACTGTGGAAGAAGAAATCTCCATGAATAGCCGCCCTGCTGCTGAACAGACGCAGCCCCTGTCGCTGCTTGAAGAACCAACAGATCGAGGGATCATGGCTGAAGAAACTGACGCAGCACCTCACCGCTGCTGCATTGATTACTGACGCATCCCGGATTTCCACACATCACACCTGGGCAGCAAGTTTTCCCGATGCATCACCCACGGACCAGAGTCATCTTGGAGTCAATACATCACTTCCCCCTACAGACCGGATTCGACGTATCACTTCTCCTGAGTGTAGCAGACATGTTGCATCACCTCCCTATGGTCTCAGGCACTGACACATCTCTTTGTTTCTCAATGCTTCCCATCTTAGTGGCTGTTTGGCCTTGTGAATTTCGTGGCATCTACAGGTACATTGTGGGAAATCATGCATCCATAGTTTTCTATGGAACAAATTGTTTAAGATCAGGCGCGCCGCGCGGGCAGTGCGCTCTGCAATTACAAACAATTTGAAATCGGGCCAACTGCCCATGCAGCACGCGACAGGCTCTGGGGGCACAAATTAATTGAGATGGGGCCTCCTGCCAATGGGGCACATGGTGGGCACAAAAAGTATTAGAATTGAGCCTGCTGTCCACAAGTAAAGCAAAAATGAATGGAAATCAGGCCCACTGGGCAGGCGTCTTGCCCTTGCCCTGGGGAGCACAAAGTGAATGAAAGTCATGGGTGTCACCTGCAGGGAATGTGGTGGTCCCTGGGGGCTATAAATGCATTGGAAACTGAGCCCAAGCCTTGCGGGACAACCATGTGTACACAAATTAATTGAAATCCTGCTGCGCTCAGGTGCCAACACTCCTCTCACTACCCAGGCACCTTACATATCCAAAGTCCCAGTGCCCCCTACACCCACCAGCACCCAAAAGTAAGTTGGGCCCATGACTGGCCCAGTCACTCTCCCCACCCAAACACCAATACCACTCTATCCCTTCGATCTCACCACCACCACCCAACAGTATATTTATTTAGTCCACCATCAAGGGGCACGTGGTAGGACCCCAGTCATTCATACTCCCAGACTAGAACCAGTACCTCCTCTGACCCTTGCAGTACGTGGTGGAAATCATAGTTTGCTGCTGTCCAGTACCACTACAAGCACTTTAAAGCATATGCTGGGTTTGTTGAGTCTGAGATGCATTTCAGCATGTCCCCCCCTGATTCCATTGAACATCTGCAGAGGATTCTGAACAGTGACAACAAGAACTGCATTAAAGTTCAATTGGACATTGTGACAAACAAATGTCAAAACATTTTAAGTCTGATGAACCTATCCAGAGCCAGACACCGGTGACAATGAAAGTATATGATTATCTGGAGGACCTACATATAAACTTCACAAACAATTCAATATTTACTCTGGAGTCCCTGCAATCATTCCTTGAGACTACCACATGTAATTGACTTTAGTTCAGACAAAAAAGCAGATAACAGCCCAGCTCAATGAAGCATTTCAAAATGACCTTGGAAGGATGGACAAATACATGGATAAGGTATCAGAGAGAGTTCTTAAACACAATATAGGGTCATCCAGCAGTAGGCACTTTTTGGCAAAAAATGTTTGCAGCATTGATAAAGCACAAGAGCTCCAAAAACACTTAGCACCCATATGCCAAAGGTTGGAACAAGGGCAGAATTGGTACTGCCAAAATATAAATCATCCTTTATTCTGTGTACCTGATGGGGGTACATAGAGACACAGCCTGAGACCTGAGAATGCGGTAGTAGCAATGTTCCAGATCTAGATACCTGGGCACGGGTACACACATACCAGATAAAATATGCAGATGGCAGGCAGTACTATAATCCTAACGGTAGGTGGACTTTTCCTGGGGACCGACCTCTGTGTGTGATAAGGGCAACAGATGAAGCAGGCGTTATGAAGGCAGTCAAATTGTCCCAGGTAGCCTAGAATAGAGGGGAGCTGAGAGAGTGAGGTAGAAAGAGTGTCTGGTCTTAAGGGGTTGGGAGTAATTATAATATATTCTGTGATGGGTCGATGTCTAGAAATTGTGAATTGTGGTCTTATGTTCCCTCCCACCCATTTGAATGCCCGCTGTTCGGGGATTGCCCTGGATCCGCTCCGCGAAGGCTTCCATATAAACTATGAAAAGCAGAGGTGACAGGGGGCAGCCCTGTCTGTAAAGGGCACTGACAGAAATCCATTCATGCACACCCTGGCTCCAAGGGCAGAGTAACATGAATTAACCTATCGGCAAAACCATGGTCCAATGTCCATTCTCTCCAGGACGAGGAGTTAATAGGGCCAATGCAGGCGATTGAAGGCCTTTTCAGTGTCAATCGATAACAAGAGGGCTGGCACTCGGGAGCGCTGTACTTCGTCTAGTAAGTGGCATAACCATTTCATATTGTCACTACACCCTCGCTCTAGGATAAACCTGGGCTGGTCTTCACATGAAAACCATTTTTGAGTCTCATCTAAAGAGAGATTTTAGCTGTTGTTGAATACCTATTAAGAGCAATACCAATAACTGCAGCGGATTTTGGGTCAGCCCACTGATTACTATTGGTTGGTTTTCCTTTCACTCTCATTTGCCTGCTTCTTATTCAATGGCTTTCCTTTCTCTTCTTCTGTTTGTACCTACACTGAAACATAGCTTCGTTACCATTCTTTTGATAGCATGACCTGTACACTTTCACTACTCACATTCAGGGAATTACTTATTTTCTGTTACTTTTTGCACTCTATCGGAGTGAATGTGTTTTCTTCTTTTGTCCCTCATGTGTTGCTCACCCCTTAAATCCCGGCTCACTTGCTTTTTGTGTTGCTCACACACTTCCCATTAAGCTCATTCATTGCTTCCTCCACGACCCCAGACGTGCTATTTTGAAAATTTATTTTCAACCCCTTCTACACTCAGACTCCTCCATTTTCGTACCTAATGCCCTACTCAGCATTTTTTATCTTTCATTTTAACTTGCTGAAACCTCATACACCCAGCTCTTTTTCTGATCCTAGCTAGCTCTCGTTGCTTGGTGGTGTTTATATTTCCTGCTCTACTGTTGGACCCCTGCCCCTTCCTGAGACATTTGTTAGCAAGGCCTGGTACCTACATTTTGAGTTGGGTTATCACTCCATGATTTGCGTCTGCCATTTTGGAACAGTAAATAAAAATAAAGTGGCAGCTGCATCAAACCATTTGGAAGTGCAGGTATAGTGTCACGGTCTACATAACCATAACACCATAACGCACATGCTTGTGTACATGTGATCATACTTTTATTTTGTGTTTGCCAGTGCTATTCAGGTATTTTTTAATTTTTTTACGATGCAGAAAAGCATCGATATTAAGCATTAGCAACACTAAAAGGCTTTGACAATGCTTGCCCATTTGAGGATATTCATTCCACTACACTAAACTAAGATTTTTTGGGCACTTTCCTTCAGTACCCTAATTATGACAGTATGTACCTGTTACAGATGCACATTTAATAGTTCAAAGAGTTTCGTACAAGGCACACTCAAACTTTGTACATACTCATAAAGCCCTATGTAGGTGTTTACCAGATTGGCAGTGCCACCTCCCATGAACTTGCATAGGTACTCATTATGCTAGACCCAATCTATTCTCAGAACTGTGAAAGTTTTGACTATTGGAGTTTCCTCAGTAGTAAGTGGCAACTGCACTTATACAATTGAAAAGGGGGGGGCCCTCGGCCCCCTCGCCCGCATGGCGGTGCGGCGACCGCCCCTCTCCCCCTGCCTCCCGGTGGTGGGGCATGACCTCCCGGCGATCAGTGATGACGCCGGGGTGAGCGCCTCACCACCGATTGGTGGCACCTGACCCCCGACTCAGAAGGCATAGGTTAGGCTTCCGGGTCGGGGGGGGCTGGCGGTGGAGGGGCGGGGTGAGGGGGCGGATCTCCCCCTCCCTGCGTCCCTGCAATAAAGGAGGAGGGAGCGCCCAGGGAGCCCCCTTGTTCTCCTGGACGCTCCCCCACACTGGCCTTGCCCCACACTCGGGGCTCCTTAATTTTCCCCACCCACCATCCCTGGAACTATGCGGTGATGTATACATTGTTGTATCTCTGAGTAATATCTTGTACTTTTGCTTGTGATGGTTTCTTTAGGCCTTTTTTCCCGGTTACAAGTAAGTGGTTTGAAGTGTAATTTCTGTACTGCATGTTTGTGTAGGCCTTTTTTCCCGTTTTACAATGTGTGATGGTTGTGAGGGCATGTTGATTTAGTCTAGAGTAGTTGTCCTTTAGTTCTTTTTCTCCACAGGTCGTTGTATTTATTAGGATTTGGTCATGCGGTAAGGTCATGACCGGTGAGGAGCTATTTTAAGGTCTGAGGGGGTGGCATCATCCTCTGAGGTGCCTGCCCAGGGGGAGGGGTCATTGGCCCCTCCTAGAACTTCAGGGGCAGGGATAACTGGTGCTTCAAAGGGGCGCGGGGAGGGGAGTCACGCTTTCCTAGGCTGATAGCCACCCCGCACGTACTCATGACATTAGCGAATGGTGCGAGTGTAAGGGCCCTCCTTTATTGGGTAAATGGAGTTCACGGCGTGGACCGAGTAATAAATGGGCTCGGCTGCGCATGCGCACCTGCTGTAAGGGGGTAGCTAGTAGGACCTGACAAAGGTTAGCGACCTTGCCATATGGCCAGAAATGTTAGTATGCAAAATTCAGGTGAGGATGTTAGATTCGGTTAGGAAACAAGCTGTATTAGAATTTTGTTAAGGTTAGACAATCATACCTGTTGACAATATGGTATCTAATGTCCTGCTGTATTTTGCATAAATGTTCATCTTTTATTTTAATAATTTTATTGTTTTGTATCTTAATAAATACGGCCGGGGGTCCCTAGATCCCCCGCCTTCCAAAGACAATTATGTTTCATGTCTATGTGTTCAGGGTTGGTGTGGTTATACAGGGAGGGGGCGGTAGCTAGTCACTGACCATGTCAGTAAATTCTCATTCACGGGCAAGATATTATTGTATCAGCACATTGAGAGTAAGGGGACTATTATTCAGAAATCTAGGCCTTATACGCAGACACAAGCATTAGGTCTGCAGGTCAAACCCTGTACTATGATATCGTATTTGTACTAAGTTATATATTTGTTTTTTGAGATAATCCAAAAGTGGATGTCAGTTTTAGGTCTCGGCCTGATCCAGCGCATCGGCCGAGAGATATAGTAAGCCAGATCCAGCGCATGCGCTGGTCTCGGCCGAGAGATATAGTAAGTCGCTTTTGGAAGTGCTTCCAAAGCGGCGAGGAGCTTACCTTCACGCGCACAAGCACGCGCGGGACGTGCACAACACTTTTTTTGGTCACGCGCGCTCGTGCGCACAACTCACGTTTTTTTCAAAGCGGCCAATGCTTGTTTTTTTATTGCAGCGCAGCGTTACTTTTACGTCCGCGTGACCAATGCTTGCTCTCCTAATACAGAATTCCCTGGAACTGTGAGCCAGGATGTATCACTTTACTGCACTTTCATGTAAAATATGTGTGAATCACCTCGCTGCAGTGACGCCGCACGGCCAATGCTTATTTTTACTCAGCTCTAAGCATGGGCGGAAAATCCGTTTCGCTCGCGGATTTTGCGGATTTTCGGTAAATTCGCAATCCGCGAGATTTGCGAATCTCCCGCAAAATCCACAAATCCGCGAGCAGCGGATTTTGCTCGCACTGCTCTCACTGTTCGCGTGAGTTCGCGGCTTCCCAGTACAACTTCGCGCCCCGCGAATAAGTGCAAAATTGCAGAAATACGATCTTAGCAAAACTGAAACTACTTACCAGGTTCAAAAGTTCAGGCTCATCATTAGTAGCCATTTCCTGTAGTGCTTCCTGAGGGGCCCCTCCAGAGTTCAGTTGCCAGTTGCAACTATTATGTGACCCTGCTCTGAACCTCAGAATAGTTACACATATGCCACAAAGGTCCTGAATTACAGCTAAGGGAGACAAGCAGGAGCCAGGCTGACAGTTCAAATCCATTAATCAGCCCCTAATTCATTATTGTCAGTTGGGGCAGGGCAGGTGTTGTAACTAATTTTGCAACAATGAAAGCACTTAGCAAGTGCAAAAGATCACTAATCAGGAAGCACTAAGGAAGCAGGTGGCAGCTAAAAAAATATTCTGTGACACATTATTCAGCCCCAAATTAATTCAGGTCACTTGAGGCAGGGAAGGTGTGCTTGCGTTGCCACAATAATGTACACTGACTGGACAACCAGAGGGTGCTGTGATGAAACAGAGGGTGGCATGGGTGGGCCAGAGGGTGGCATGAGTAGTCAGAGAGTGGCAGTGGTGACAGAGAGTGTCAGTGATGAAGAAGAGTGTCCCAAACAGGCTGGACACGTAGAAACAACAAGTTCGCGAAACTTGCGACCCGACAGGTAAGTTCGCAATTTGCGAAAGTATACAAAACCCTCGCGAACTGGCAGAAACCCGCGCAAACACAAAAAAAAATCCGCAAATTCACGAGAATTCGCGGATTTTGCGGATTGCGAGTTCGCAAATCCGCAAAATTCACGAACACGAGATTCGCAAAATTCGCCCATGCTTACTCAGCTCACAGTGACATCACCTCCCACCTCCTGCCCGTCTCTGCATTTCCTGTTTGTGTCAGCGCCCGTTGAAATTCAGGTCATCTCCGTGTGGTTCAGTACCACCACCACCTTTTGCCTGTCGTTCTATTAGGTATTTAGATATCTGTGTGATTGCCAATTTTTTTTAATTTACTTCAGCTTTTTTGCTTGTGGCACTCGTGTTTTCAGTCGCTACTAAAGAACATTACCTGCATTTCTTCTTTCCCCTCCCACTTCTCTGGATTGCTGTCTGCTGCACTTCTCAGCTGCTCGTGCTGTGATTTAGGATTTTCTCTATTTGACACGTTTTGCTTTTTTACTTGCAGAAGCAGCACAAGAATCTTGACATGCTGATACATAGGGAAGCCTAGCTCACATAGAGGGAAACATCTCTCCTCACCCAGTGATCCTCGTAGGCTTGCTGCCTCTCCATCAGAGTTATTCTTGTACGCTAACTTGATTGTTCTGTTGTGTCTCCATCAACATGTAAACATCCTTCAGTCTAATTTTTCATTCCTTTACCAACGTGGGCCCGAGATCCATTTGTTCCCTTTCCCCATAAGCTGCCCGCACATTACCTTCTCCTTTTTGAATCCCTGAGATTCCCTTCGCTTTGCCCCTACCCCTTCTGTATACTTTACCTCGATTGGTTAACACTAAAGGCAATCCTGGTTCACTGCGGCCAAGTATTCCCACAATAATACAAACACACGGCTGGTGTAAGTTTCTTAATAAATATATATGTGTACTAATTGGAGTAGGCCAATTGCGGGGGTTATGATGTGCAGTCTTTAAGTTAGAACAAACTTTTAGATAATCGTACTGCAAAGAGTGTGTTCACTTGCATTTGCATGGGTCTTAAACTTATTTTTGATGTGATATGGGTTTCATGGATGATTTTGAGTTTACAGCTGTTAGGTGCACTGTTAATGTTTGCTGCATCGTCACAGAAGCATAGTATCATCATATGTCACTATAATGCAAGAGATATATATGCTGTTGAAATGATTCTACCCACTCCCTTAATAACGTGAGAGAGACAGCCAGGACCAAACAAGGTGAACATTCGTACCTTACATAGTATAGGCAGTGCTCCTTTTCGGCCCCAAATATTAGCAGGAATACTCCAACAAATTGATAATCTCTCAGCATCAGGCGTTCAACATCAACACTCTTGATGACTGTATTTGTGTCTAGTCATCCCACTTGTGACCACGCTCTATTCAGCAGCCTCCTTGGTACCTTTATTGATAATTATGCATTAAGGGCAATAAGAAACTTAAAAGAAGTTTTTTTAAAGGCAAATAACACACAATTTAAAAGGTATACATGTTGTCTAAATATCTATCTATCTATCTATCTATCTATCTATCTATCTATAGCCCTCACTTTATCTATCTATCGCTCTCACTCTATCTATCGCCCTCTCTATCTATCTATCCCCCTCACTCTATCGCCCTCACTCTATCGCCCTCACTCTATCTAGCTATCGCCCTCACTCTATCTATCTATCGCCCTCACTCTATCTATCTATCTATCTATCTATCTATCTATCTATCTATCTATCTATCTATCTATCTATCTATCTATCTATCTATCTATCTATCTATCTATCTATCTATCGCCCTCATTCTATCTATCTATCGCCCTCACTCACTCTATCTATCTATCTATCTATCTATCTATCTATCTATCTATCTATCTATCTATCTATCTATCTATCTATCTAACTATCGCCCTCACTCTATCTATCTATCGCCCTCACTCTATCTATCGCTCTCTCTATCTATCTATAGCCCTCACTCTATCTATCTATCACCCTCACTCTATCGCCCTCACTCTATCTATCTATATCCCTCACTCTATCTATCTATCGCCCTCACTCTATCTATCTATCTATCTATCTATCGCCCTCATTCTATCTATCGCCCTCACTCTATCTATCTATCTATCTATCTATCTATCTATCTATCTATCTATCTATCTATCTATCTATCTATCTATCTATCTATCTATCTCTATCTATCTATCGCCCTCACTCTATCTATCTGCCTATCTATTGATCCAGCGCTCCTAATGAAAAACTGTCTCACCAACGCAACTTATCTCCACAATACTCACTATTAACAATGAATCACTTACCAAGGCCCATAAACTAACGAGACAATTTTTGAGCAACTGAATCATGTGACCTAATTAATCAAATCTATTCACAAACTATTTACATAATTATATACAACTGCAGTTTATCATTTCTTACCATGGATTTAAACATATGCCATTTATTAAGTCACTAAGGCGAATGGATTAACTGATGGTAACTTGACCATGAATAAACAAGACCAGCTTATCGTTTCAAATCTAATTTTTATTAACTTTATTATTCAAAGAAAGAGCATTTTAATTATGAATCTTTATTTATTAGCCGAATGAAAGCAACATTTTATTAAGGAATAGATTTATTAAACTGACACTTCAAAGGCAAATCAATCAGCATGAATTAAAGCAAAATAAAGTTTCCATTCCCTAAATTCTAACACCCTGTCTAAAACTCGCTTCACCTAGAAAGAATAATCTTTAAAGTCTACTGTCCTTACGTGAGCCAAAGAGTCCAACAGCACGTCACGCCCTTCAGGAATCGGGAAACAAGAAGATCCCCTCTTGCCCATGGGGCCAAGTTTTATACCTTTCTAACTAGCTAATCTTCTCAAAATTGTACATTTTTCTTTGTCATTCAGAGTTCCCATTGGCTGTCTTATGTCAGACCATATTGTGTCATCACCATTTTCAAACCAAGAACGGGCTCTTCTTTAGCCCTATTGTCCTTTGCTTTCGTGTAATTTCACTTCCTCGAAAATGTAACGTTTCACTCGAGCTACAGTTCATGACTTCCTTGCCTTGGAAATCTTGCCGCTTCCTGTCCTTGAAACTTTCTCTCCAAGAGCACGTTTAGCACAACTTATTAAACTGTATTTTTCTGACAAAATTGTCGACGTGGTAAAAGTTTCCACTTCTGTGCAAGGCTCCTTTCTGGACAGGATTCGAAACGCCATCTTTTTGCAGGCCTAAGTCCTCTCTCGGAAACTATTATTTAAACAAACACAAAACATTAATTAATTAGAGAATTGAGACCCATTCTGTTACCCACCCCTTTGCTAATTATTAACCCATTAATTTATGTTACCTAGCTAAGCACACAGAGCAGCATTTATATCTACCTTCTTCTTTTAGAGCAGCAGGATTATTCACAAGCTTTTGCCACAGAAAGACATAACATAACATAAGCACACAAATAAGCACATGCCATTATTGACAAAGACAATAGACAAGGTCAGTATATTATTTATCACACACTTGCAATTGCAACATAGAGCATATAAATTAGTCCCACATGTTTTTCTGAATGTATGCATTTTTAAAACTAACTTGGTTAATGATTTCAACACATGCTTATTAATACAGTTACATTGGTTATGAAAGTTTAACTTTACCAGTTTGAACAATATTTTATTCATAACCTCGCTCCCTCACTATCTATCTACCACCCTCACTCTATCTGTCTATGGATCGCACTCACTCTATCTATCGCCATCACTCTATCTATCTGTCTATCGATCGCCCTCACTCTGTCTGTCTATCTATCTATCACCATCACTCTATCTATCTATCTATCTATCTATCTATCTATCTATCTATCTATCTATCTATCTATCTATCTATCTATCTATCTATCTATCGCCCTCACTCTATCTATCTATCTATCTATCTATCTATCTATCTGTCTATCTATCTATCTATCTATCTATCTATCTATCTATCTATCACCCTCTCTCTATCTATCGCCCTCACTCTATCCATCTATCGCACTCACTCTATCTGTCTATGGATCGCACTCACTCTATCTATAGCCATCACTCTATCTATCTGTCTATCGATTGCCCTCACTCTATCTGTCTATCTATCTATCGCCATCACTCTATCTATCTATCTATTTATCTATCTATCTATCTATCTATCTATCTATCTATCTATCTATCTATCTATCTATCTATCTATCTATCTATCTATCTATCTATCTATCTATCTATCTGTCTATCTATCTATCGCCCTCTCTCTATCTATCGCCCTCACTCTATCCATCTATCGCACTCATTCTATCTATCTATCGCATCACCACAGCATCACTCAGCACCCCCATAGCATCACGCAGGGGCACCACAACATCACTATGCGCTACCAAAGCATCACTGAACGCCACAGCATCACTCATTTTCCCTTTCTTGCAGAGGTGGTAAATCAATCTTTTATAAACTTGTATAACCACAAACATAACTAATTTGATTCCCTCTCAAGTAAGCTTTTCCATATTATAAAAGTATAGCAGATATGTGTTCCTATTTATTCTTTTCACACTAGTGTAGTTTATTTTATTAATCACTTAAGAAAGCTGCATCTGTCAATTTAGACTGGGCTGTTTCAGTGGTGCCTGGCTGCGACCTCAAACATGTTGTTTGACCGTGTCAATTTACAGTAAGACTTCATAGCTTTAGTGTCTCCTTCGTGAAATCCCAACACATTACGGTTATCTAGACATGTCATACCCTAAACAAAATATAAAATCCTTTGAGGGTATAAAAAATCCCATATATTTTGGGTAGAATATTATAGTAGAGCATCTCGAATTGTTGTTAGTATTAGGCATCTTTTACTTTGAGACAAGAGCCTTTAAAAAATCAAAAATTTGAAAATCACTAAATATACACCCCCCTTTTTTTTATTTTTTAAATTGAAGAATCCTCTAACAGCTTTTCTTCGACCTTACGTCTTACATCAATGTGTTTTTCCAGCTAACACAATTTCTTCAACCTTGTGTCACCTAACACAATTTCTTCGACCTCGTGTCACCTACAACTTTTCAACCTTATGTGAAAACAAAATCAATCATTATCGCTTGTGTCATCTATATCTTCTTGGCTACTACTATTCACTTCCACTACTGGTGGGATTATAATATAAGACAAAAAGAAAATTCCTTTCTGTGTATTGCAACTTTAGAGCATAAATGTAATTTGTAAACAATGACACCTTTCTTGAAGCAATTGTATCCCCAACTAATCATATACTTGTACATAAGTCAAATCATAACATAAAATATATCAAAGCCATATTTATAAAAAAAGTTTCATCAGTGGACTTAATATAAACATTTTTTTATACAAAAACACTTCATACATATATATTCATAAGTCACAGTAAATGATACTTGGTACATAAATATACAATAATCAATTAAAAACAGCTTTGTCGACGCGTTTCGGTGCTTCGATGTTTAGGACACCTTCCTCAGGACTTATATTAAAAACATCTTCTTTCTAAAGAAATATATATAACATTTATTAGTATACAATGTATGGGGATTTTTAAATTTTTTCTCTTCAAAGCTCATACGGTGTCAAAAACACAATTAATCAATGTATCTTACATTTATAGCAATTTTTATTTTGCGGTACCAGTGTTGATCCGGGAGTTGAGGTAACAATAGATGATCCCCTGCAACTCTGCTTTATCATCACGGATCTGTTTATACAATAACATTGTTTTTTAGAATCTTATTAAGCCATTTTAATAGTATAGAAAGTTAGCAGCAGGGCAACAAACGTTATCGCTTACTTGCTAATTTCACTAAGACCATGCAAGTCAATGAATAAACTCCACGGAACCTTGTGTTTATGGTTCCTGCTGGTCGATAAGGCAGTCCCACTTCTTTGTTTCTAAGGGGTTTGTTGAGATCGTCTTTCCTCTTTTTAATTTGAGGTGATCCTTACCATCTGTATAAGCAGTAGGAAAAGTTTTATTCAGTGGGGGCGTTATATACATATTGCTAACAAATATACATCTGGCTAGCAAACCTTTCATATAAGTATTATATTTGGCACTAATGCTCCTATTCCTTAAATTTACAAAAGGGGCACATTCTATCTCTCCATTGTGTTTTAACTTGATGTTATATCTAGATGCATCCTATGTCTGCACTGTGTTCTGCGTTATTCAATAAAAGCAGTCAAATGCACGCACTTTGAATTACTGTTAACTCATTACATCCCCTTATGAGTTATAGGCGAGCTTGCAAGCTCCTCATTTAAACAGAACGCCAGTCCATTTAACTCACTCGATCCCCTTTTAAATTATAAACGTGCTAGCGAAAGGTGCTCGTTTAAGCGGAACTCCGGTCAGCCCACTATCGTCGTCACAGCACAGACTGCTCTTACCTTGATAGACGAGAAACACACCGCCTGCCCGGTCTCTCTGGTATCCAGTGTTAGAATGAACACTGCACCAGGTTATCTCTATTTATGTACGCGGTGATTGTAATTAATTAATTGATTGTCGGCGCCCGTGTTCAATTAGGACGTTCTTGCCCGCAATAAAGTGTACGCCATATTTGTAGTTTTTTTAGTCAATCGACGATGTACTCGTACACAGTAGAAAACGGACTAGTACGAACCAATTCACTGCTTAAATTATCGTGTTTACCCTCCGCATTCAAAATATATACATATTTCTTATTTATGGGGTCGTAATTGAAGTGACAATACCTATTTGGTTTTATTTGTAACATTCTCAAATGGTGGTCGTTATTATCTAGACGGACTATCCTGTGATGAATTTCTATTTTAGGCGAATAGTTTTTTTATTAAAAAACTTCATTAGTTCGACTTTCTTGTATTCAGCAATATTATTATGCCTATTTCGAGTATATTGATGCAATCAAGTACTGAATACATCTTTTCGTAACTCTCGAGGCATGTCCTCCATTTTGGTAGTTTGCTGATGGTTGGTAGACACTACCGTTATTCCTTACACTTTTGCTGTTTACACAGAGCAATAAACAGAGGACGTTCCTGTGATGGGTATCTGTACTTTTCAAACAATCACCCAATTTGTATATATTAAATGGTATATTTGATATATTAAAAACCGGGGGGCTTGTTGAAAACGGACCATATTTTGTACATGTTTCTAAATAAACGATTAATTTTTTATGTTTAATCAATACATATACCCACGTCAACCGGAGCGTCCTTTACATAGATTTAGGCAAATCAGCCAATGCACTAAGACAATGTCCCAAATCCCACATTATGAACATACTTAGGTTTATATGCAAATACAATTTCTATGGAATGATTTGTGTACATAAAAAAACAAATTTCAGCTCTTTTTAGAAAAAACAATGTACATAGAGTTATTCATTCTCTCCACAAAATTGTTTACCATCAGGCACTAGCATATCTGGGCATCCTTTCCCTAAGCTCACATATGGATATCTACTTTTAATTTCACGGTACAGATATTAGACCTGATGATTAGGTTCTGTATCTAAAGTGTCTGTCTCTTTATAACTGGGTTTACCTAACTAGTCTTTCCGACTCTTCTCTGCTGTTCAGGCCATGGGTGTATGTTCTAAATTTGGACATAAAAAACTGTTCCCTTTGTTTACGTTTCATGTCCATATTCCCTCCTCTCATTGTTGTCTTTATTTTTCCACTATGAACCGATCTGTGTTCTGACAAACGCAGTCGCACCTCACGTCCAGTTTCACCAATGTAACCCTTTTGACATGGACAAATTATTAGGTATACGACACTGGATGTTCTACAATTTACATGTTCGTTCATCCAGTGTGATATGCCGTTCAGTTCAATTCTATCAGATTTTACAATGGATTTACAGTGGGAACAGGTTCCACATGGCAGATTTCCTCGGATGGGCTTTCCCTGATTAATGCTCAATTGTCTACCTTTTCTAGGCTCTCTATATGTGTGGATCAAGCAGTTACGGATGGTCCTGTTCCTTCTGTAATATAAGTCCACTCAGGTGACATATATTTGTGAATAGGTTTTAACACCCTCTTTGCTCTACTGCTAATCACTTCTATTTTCTTTCCTGCTTAATTTTTCTAATCTGAATCATTTTTCTGACTTGAAATTTCATTAACCTGTTCTTTTGATTTGTTCACTAATTTGAATTTCAGACTCTCATTCTCATTTGGTCAATTATCTCCTTTTCTTGAGAGTTTCTTCTTTGGCTCAGTTAGATTGCATTCAACTCTCCAAGCTCTTTTTCTCGATCTTTTCACTTTGGATTCATCATCACTTTCGTCTGTTTCGCTTTCTGTGATATTAGCTCTAGATTCAGGTACTTCTTTACTCGGCAGCTTCACTCTGTTAGGAACATCATCCTTATAGCTGGTACTTTGTAATTCGTCTTCTTCTTCTTCTTCTTCAATTATTTCCAATCCACCAGTTTCAGAGTTTTCGTTCCTTCTTCCAGAGCTTCCAATCCGCTTTTCAATACTCTCCTAATCTTGATTCACTTCTTGTCCAGACTCTTTGTCTGCTTCTTTTTCTAGCAGATCTTCATCATTTTCAGAGTCTAGTATCACAATCTCTAGATCTTTTTCATTCAATGCCTCATTCGCATTTGAATCTTCCAGATGTCGACTTTCTTGTTGATCTTCAGGATCTGGATTTCTTTCAGGTTCTTCTTCAGAATCTGAATCAGTTGTTGTGTCACCTTCGTCAGGATTTTCAGGTGGTGCCACTCGAATGGTATGACTAGCATGAATCCATCTCTTCAGACCTCTACACTTTACTGCATTTGTTGTGACAAGTATCACCTGTCTTGCCTTCTGCCACCTGGGTACTAGACAGTTCCTTCTTCGATGAACCTTTGTCCTCACCCAGTCTCCTGGCAACAGACCATGAGCTTGTTCTTTTGTAAGTACTTCAGTTCCCACCTGATGGAACACAGAAGTCACCACGTCAGATAGGTTCTTGCAATAGTCCATAATTGCACTATCATTTATACTCAGTAGTTTATCAACTGGAACAAATGCTTGTCTCATGACTCTGCCCATGAGTATCTCATGTGGGCGTAAACCTGTTTTTCTATCTGGAGTACTTCTCAAAGACATCAAAACAAGTGGAAGTGCATCAGTCCACTTCATTCCTGTAGCCAAACACATTTTTGCCAGCCTGTTCTTTATTGTACCATTGACTTGCTCAACAACACCTGATGCTTCTGGTCTGTAAGCACAGTGTAGCTTTTGTTTTATACAAAGTGCTTCACAAATCATTTGTAACAGTCTGTTTTCAAAATGTGTGCCACGATCAATCTTGACCGTCACCGGAAATCCATACCTAGGTATGATTTCTCTTAAAAGCAATTTTGCCACAGTAACTGAATCATTGTGACGAGTTGGGAATGCTTCCACCCATCTCAAAAACAGACATATTATCACCAAAACATATCTTAATCTGTTATGGGGTGGCATATCAATGAAATACATCTGTAACCTGGTAAAAGGACCACCCTCCCGTCCTATGGTTCCCAAGCTTACAACTGTTTTTCTGTTCGGATTGATCTGTTGACAGATCAAGCATCTCTGACAAAAAGATTCTGCAATTATCCTAAATTTTGGATTGTACCATGTCTGCCTAAACAACCTAATCATTGAATCTCTTCCTAAATGTCCTGGACCATGATACATTCATGCCATGTCAGCAATCATGCAGTTTGGCATTACCAGCCTGTCATCTTTGTAAACCCAAATCTCATCTTCTTCTCGCTGTCTACAACCTGCTTTTAACCATGTGTCTTTTTCCTCATCATCTGCCCCATCTTGTAAATCGTTTACTCCTTGCCATGTCTCTACTACAGATATTAGCATAAGTGAGTTCAAAACATGTTCATTGTCTTTTTCCCGATTAATGGACATATTATTCTTTGCACAGAATTTGGCAATTTCATCAGCATATGCATTTCCTTTTGTCATGTAATCGTCTCTCTTTTTGTGAGCTGTACATTTTACTACAGCAATTTTCTCTGGTAGCTGAATACCATTGATCAGCCTTTTGATCAATTTCGCATTCCTGATAGGTGTTCCCGCAGAAGTTAAATAACCTCCTTGAGACCAGAGCTGGCCATAGTCATGGACTACGCCATACCCATACTGACTATCAGTCACTATGGTAATTTTTAACCCTTTTGCTCTTTCACATGCACGAATCAAAGCAATCAATTCTGTTATTTGAGCTGAACTAATTCCTTTGAGACAAGAAGCTTCAAATACGTCTGCAACTGTACAGACAGAGTATGCTGCACTCAGAATACCTTCATCTGTTCTTAAACATGAACCATCAACAAAATAAACAAAATCTGATTCAGTTAACGGAACATCTTTAATATCCTGCCTAGGCTTGGTGCAATATTCTAAAACGTCCAAGCATTCATGATCAATGTCATTTTCGTTTCTGATTTCTGTCACAGCACCATCAGGTAATAATGTGGAAGGATTTAAATTCACACATCTTGCAATTGAAACATTATCTGATCCCAGAATAACTTTTTCATATTTTGTCAATCTTTTGCTTGTCAAATGCTGTGTTTTGCTTCTGGTGAGGAGAATCTCAACTGAATGGGGCACATATACTTTTACAGGAAACCCCATTATTATCCCTTCACTTTGTTCCAAACTCACACTTGTTGCAGCTACTGCTTTTAAGCAACCTGGTAATGTTTTTGCAACAGGATCAAGAACAGCTGAGAAATATGCTATTGGCTTTCTCAGATTCCCATGTCTTTGAATCAAACTGATAATGCACATCCTTCCCTTTCACTGCAATACAGCTCAAATTCTTTTTCATAGTCTGGCATTCCTAATGCTGGAGCTTCACACAAACTTCTTATCAATTGCTCAAAAGCCTCTAACTCAGTTTCTGTTAGGGTAATCGGGTCTTTTATGTCTGCTTTTGTCAGTCTCTGCAATGGTTTTGCAATTACTGAAAATCCACTAATCCATTGACGACAATAACCTACCATTCCTAGAAACATTCTGACCTGTTTCTGTGTTTTTGGAGGTTGCATTGCTTGGATCATTTTTATTCTTTCAATTGTCACTTGTCTGATTCCTTTTGCGATTCTGTGACCAAGATATTTTACTTCTTGTTTACAAAACTGTAATTTTGCAGGAGACACTTTATGTCCCTCATCTGCCAAATGATTCAAAAGAGTAATGGTATTTGTCACACAGTTGTCTCGTGTTTTTGCAGCCACTAGGAGATCATCAATATACTGCACTAATGTTGATTTTCGAGGTAAATCTAGATTTTCTAAGGATTTCTTTAGCAACTGATTAAAAATAGATGGACTCTCTGTATACCCTTGAAGGATACGACACCATGCTAAGATAAGCTCTTGGAATCTGAACGCAAAAATTTGTTGGCTTTCTGGATGCAATGGAACAGTAAAGAATGCATTACAAAGGTCTATAACTGTATACCATTCTGCATCATGCGGAATCTGATATAGAATTACCGCTGGGTTTGGTACAACTGGGCAACATGGAACAACTATTTGATTAACCTTTCTCAGGTCTTGAACAATCCTGAAAGTTCCGTTTGGCTTTTTGATTCCCATAATCGGTGAATTACATGGACTGCTCTCAATTTCTTTTAAAACACCTTGTTTTATAAATTTTTCAATTACAGTAATGACACCTTCAATAACTTCTGCTTTCATTTTATACTGAGGAATGTTTGGATAATCTGCTCCTTGTTTTACTGTTATTTTTACTGGGTCTACATGTTTCATCAAACCCATTTTGTCTCCAGATAAATCCCAAATTTTAGCATTGACTGTTTCTTTTAATTCTTCAGGTAAATCATTTTTGTCAAAAGCAGGAAATAATTTACTTTCTTCTGCTTCAACCATTAACATTGTTAATTTATAAAGACCATCTTCTTCTTGAGTTTGGAGCTCAATACCATCCGGTGAGCAATATATTTTACAGTTCATCTTGCAAAGGATGTCCCTTTGTAACAAGTTTACAGGACTGCTATTACAGACTACAAACCTATGTTTGTCTTTAAATTTACCAATTTCAATTTCAACTGTTTCTGTTAAATCTGTTTTAATCTGTTGATTAGCTACGCCAACTACTTGGATTGTATCCCCAGAGAGAGAGGTAGGTTTTTATATTTCCACTGATCTAACAGTAGAACGGGTAGCACCTGTGTCCACAAGAAAAGTGATTTCCACATCATTCACTTTACCATTTACAAACGGACCAGACTGATCTACCTCAAGAGTGGCTCCACGCACACACTCTTCCTCCTCTCTCAGGCACAGTCATAAGTAATCCTCAGAATCACTCCCTTCATTTTCTTTCAACCAATATTGTTGAGAAACATTCGACACATTCACTCTTGGCGATCTGTTTACCTGTTCACCTCCGCAGAATCCTGTTTCTGTATTGTATCTCTGCACATTTACACAATTTGGAAGCGGCGGTTGTGGAATCTGACTTTGCTGATTCACTACCTGTCGCTGTAGCTGTTGCTACTGATTTATCTCATTTAACTGTCGCTTTAGCTGTTGCTGCTGATTTATCTCATTCCGCATCTGTGGATTTAATGATGCATTTTTAAAATTTCTGGGCGGATTCTTACATTTGCGCTTACAGTGTCCAATTTTGCCGCAATTAAAACATGGGAGTTTCTGCTTTAATTCTTCAATATTACCCATCAATTTTGCCTTATTATAATTACCTTTAAATTTCCCTTGATTCTGGTGAACATTTTTGTTTGCCAAATTTGCAATTTGTTGTTCATCCACTTTTACCTGTGCCCACATAGCTTTTTCTTTTAGCTTCTTTTGTTTAGCATCTATCTCATCACTGCAGTATGTTGCTTTTCTCAAAATGTCATCAACTGTGAGTGATTGACAACCAACAATTCCTGATCTAATCATCTCACCAATTTCAGGTCTTAAGCCATAAACAAATCTGTATATGAAATGGCTCATATCCTTTTCACTCAATTTCTCATAATCACTGTATTGTTTAAATACCAGCAGTAATCTTTCATAGAATGAATGTACTGATTCTTTTGGCTCCTGATTTGTTCTGTCTATTTTAACCCAATCTACTACTTTTGGGAGAATCTTGTTTTTCAGCCACACAATCACCTTATCATACAGATGTATAACATCAGGTGAAGGTGCACCTGTTACTTTATCTCGAGCAGGTTCTTCTTTGGGTCAATCTATAGAAATTTTACATTCTGTTCAAAGATCCGAAGGAACAACAAAGTCAAAGAATCCATCAAGATCAATCCACAGAACTTTTGAAACCTTAACAAATCTGTCTACCGGCGATACCATTCCACAGGTTTTTCTCTCAATCGAGGAAAATCATTTGTAAACAGTAAAATGTCCTGTCTTGTCCATGGAACATGTACATACCCTCCGCCAGCTATTTCTCTCATACGAAACTCAGTTGCTATTTCCCCTCTTTCTCTTCTGTCTTCCTCTCTTTCCTTTGTCCATTTCACTCTCCATTTACTTAATTCACCTAATCTTTTTAGAAACACTATTAATTCTTTTATATGAATTATTCTTCCTGTGGTGTTCATATTTTCGATATCTTTTTCAGAGAAATCCACTCTGTAAGGTTTCTGCAAATGTTTCTGTCTACTCAAATCCATTTCTAATTCAGCAGCCATTTCCTTTAATTGATCATACTTGGTTTTCGTTTTCCATTGTATACTTTTACAAATAAACAATAATTCATCATCCTGATATAGCTTTAAACTGTCAGGTCCAATTGTGCCAATAATCAATTCCTCCAAATCCGCCTTAAATGTTGCGACATCAAGTAATTTAAATTCTGGGGTCTGTGGAGTCTGTGTTAAATCTATTTTATTTATTCTCTTTTCTGGAGTTCCAGAATCAGATCCTGCAACAGATGGAGTTTGATAATTTGACAAACTTTGATTAAAAGTTAAATCGGGCATCATTTTCTCTCAGTGAATTTCTGATAAATCTGAATAAAAATTTTCAGCCACTTTCTGAATTTCTGCGTTCAATAGAACAGTCAGAGCTGAATGTCTAATTTCCTTTTGATCAAAGACTGGAAGAACAGGTCCAATTGTTACTGGTACTGTTACTGCTTCCATGCTTTTAGTTAACTGTTTTTATTAATTCATTTTTGATCGGAAATATTCTGTGACATTTGGTATATCCCCACATCTTTCTGTTCCCATTACATTTCTTGGGATTACATTTCTCTGAACTGGAGTTTTAGCATAATTTCTATTTTCTCCAGATGTACTAGAATTAGTTCTTGTTTCTACTCTCTCAGGAAATTTTGCATTATTCTGATTTAATCTAGGTGGAGTCTCATCATTAATTTCCCTAGGAGGAGCACTTGGAGAAGTTCCTGGAAGAATTCTCGGGGAAGACCATGAACAAACTGGTTGATAAGGTGGCGGTTTCGATTTTGTGATATAAATCTCTTCTAAAACTGAATCTATAATTCACTATCTTCACCAATATTATTTTTCTTTTCAGTACTCTTATGACCTGTTACCTCACTAAATCTTGCTGGGTACAAACCATCACACATATCTGCATGTCTCCAACGACACATTCTGTCTTCATGAGTTTCTCTGTTAATGTCTAATCTAGTGCCTCTTGTTACACCTCTGTTTTCTCGTTCTAATTCAAACATCTCATCCTCCCATTCAGCTAAAGCCTCAAATTGTGTACGTCTAGGTTTTGGTACAAGAGTCATCATTTTTTCTCTCAAGTTTTTCAACACCTTAATGTTAAATGACCCATCTTCCGGCCATGCCAATACACCATCATTTTTGGTATATTCCATCCAATTCTCCATCCAAAGGCAAGTATGATAACCATATTCACCTATCATATAAGCTGTAGGTGTTTTATACTCATGAAATAATCTTTCACCTCGCGTTTCAATTTTCTTGTCATTTTTAAATATATTTTTCAATTTCTGAAACCATGAAAGCTTCTTTTCCTCTTTCATGTAATAATAATCCATGTTTTTAAACAATTCCGCTTACTTTGAAAAAGATCGTAAATATTTCCTTGTTGTTCCGCTATTCTAGCCAATCCGTGCGCGAAACTCACCAACAGGCCAATCAGGTTAAGTTTACGTCACTATTCTGCTCAGCCAATATAATTACTGAATTTCAGGATGAACTAATCAGCTGCAAGCCTGCCTAATCACATGAGCCAATCAGTGAGCGAATACTGTGATGTATGGTAGCCAATCACAGCGCGACCCTGTGACGTATGCTGCCGCTGCAGCTTCACTGTCCTCGCTCTGCTCTGACACTGACACCTCCTTTACAAAATATTTTCACAGCGCCATATTTTACAAAACTTTCAATGGAATTCAGTTAGTAACTCCACAAAAACAAACCATTTGCCTGTTTCACTAAAATAAAGCGATAGTTTTCTCAATCATTCAAGTATTCTTTTGCGAGAAATAGACAACACTATTTTTACAGAATTTCTAAATTCGTTGATAAAGCAAGTAGCCTTGCCCTACCCTTCTAACACACACAATAATATGGAAAGAATCCCTAATCATTCATACATGAAATTTCGGTAGGACTTTAACCCGCCAATAAAATCCTCATTCGCCAGTAAGAATAGACGAAGCGAGGGGAGGAGCCAAGATGGCGGACAGGACAGACGCTTGAGCTCCCGGCTCCGTAAACCGTCTGGCCTCTTTTGGTAATCCTGACCACTCATCCTGACCTGCGCCGTTCTACCGCCGTGGAACACCGGCGCTGAAGCGACTGGCGTTCTCCTGATACCTTTACCGGCGGATTTGGTGGCAGACTCGGTGTATTCCTCCTACCTCCGGCGCTTCCCCTGGACCCGGCGCTGATGGCCGCCGCTGGACGCTGAGGGACGTGGACGGGGAGACGGGCTGGGGCACCGCCGACGATCACGGGAGAGTAGAGCGCTGCCCGTGCGACTGGAGACGGACCCTTCATCCGGGTCGGACTCTCTTTCGCGCTGATGGCGCTGTGGATGACGCTGGAACCCCCCACGGGCAGCTCTCCTCTGCCACCACTCTGATGAGAAACGGGCAGACTCCATTTTGGTGCGTCTCCCTGCAGTGGACGGCCGGTGTACACAGGAATCGTGGAGGGCTCCTATCCTGTGCTGCTCCCGAGTTGTACACGGAGTTCCCCCGGCGGCTGCACCCTTGCTTCAAGGGCTACCGTGATCGCCCCCGTTTCGCCACTTTTGCTTGCTGCAGAGAGAACATGGCGCCTGCTCTTCCTGCCAAGACGCTGGCTGATCCCGGGTTTACAGTGCCTGTGAGCCCATATGCCCCTGAGATGCTGACCGTGCCGGGGGAGCAGCGGGATAGTGCGGACCCGACCTGCGGCGACATCCTGGCCGCCCTCGTGGAATTGAAGGCGGCAATGCGGAGCTCTGCCCGGGCACTGATCCGGAGAATTGATGAGGCAATGTCTGACGCGGGCGATCCCGGCTGGAGGATCCCCCGCCGCCCCTGTTCTATCCTGGAGGGGATACATTGTTGCCGAACGAAGAGACGGTGGTGAGGCGTTCTCCTGGTTACAATGTAACGCGTTTCCCCGTCATCGAGGACACAGTTGCAGAGGCACCCTCTACTTCGGACGCTCTGCCTTTGCCCACGAGCTATCCATCGGGGCCCGGCTGCTCGCTTTCCTTGTCAAATGTCCCCCTCGCTGCATCTATCACTGGACTCCCTGTGACATGTTATTGCTGTGTTGGGGACCCTGAGGCACGGGGAGTCTTTATTGTTCCCTTTCCTCGTGAGCGGCCATCTTGCTTCTTTGTCCTGGATGAGGGTGGCTCGCAGCAATGGACAGGCCTGAAGAATTTCTGCCGGTCCGGACAGGGTTGATGGACTGCCTGTTGTCGCTTTGGATGGATTGGCTGGCGGGGACTTGGACTGAAACACATTCTATAACACTGGCTGAGTAATTTTAAGTGTCCTGTTTTTCTGCTGCACGTCACTGTTGATTTCTCCTGATATTTACTTCTTCTGCTGGGGGGTGGGCTTGTGTTGGACTGAGGTACTGGTTATTACTGGTTCTGGTCTACCGGGTTTACAGTTTTTTGACATTGTGTTGTGTATGGCGCAGGATACACTGACGGCGAGGGAGGCCGGGAGCTCGGTTGCTGGGTGGGCTCCTCCCCGCTTTTCCTTTTCCTGGGAGTAGTAGGGTAGTGTATTCTTCTCTCTCTCCCTGGGTTCAACCGTGAATTTATGGCCTTTTTCTTTCTTTCTTTACTTGCTTCTACATTTCGGGTTCTCTTTTGGGGCGACAGACACACTGCTAGGGGGGGGGATAGGCCATAGCCTCGGCATGCGTGTAGGGTGGGGGGTCTTCTTCGGTTCGTTTTTTATTTCTATGGGCCTTCTTTTTCTCTTTTTCTGTTCTTCTTTCTTACGTGCTTTTTCCCGGGTCAGTGGGTGGGACTGGTGGTAGGAGGGTAACGGCTAGGGGGCACACTTAGTTACGTTTCATTATCCTGGTATTCTGGCTTTGTGCCGCCATTTTAGATATGTTATTGTTAGTGGAATCTCCTGATGAGCGTTGCCCATTTATTACTTAGATATATGTGCTGTACACTGATCCGTTCTAGCTTCTGTATCTCCTTATATAAATTTTTTTTTAAATTAACCTTATTATCTCCTGACACTTGGTGCACGTGGAATTACTGTAACACATGTTGTATGCTTTTACGTGCTGACGTGCTACCGTGTGGACGTATAATTTGCTACCAAGCTTCAGAAGTGTCGTGGCCGGCCGGATGGTTGTAGGCCCGTATTTGTCTTATGAACAGTGCTAAATAAAGGTTTTCAAAAATTAAAAAAAAAAAAAAGAATAGACGAAGCTTCCTTACCCTTCACTCAAGCTTGGATACATTCTACTACTCTTTTCACAGTGAGTTTTAAAACAGGACAGGTGTCCCTATACTCAAAAGCTACAATTTCATAGACAATCCTCACTATACATTCTACCTAACACACCTAAAATCCCTAAACTTGTGCTGTACGTCCACAACACTTGTGATATATGACGATACGACTATTTTGAAACAGAACAAATGCACTGTGTAACTTCACTTATCACATTACTCTGCAATGGCCAGTATAACTAGGAATTTTCACACTGCTGGAAAAAACCTTTCGACTACATATAACAACTGAACAAACTTAACATGTCTTAGACATGTATCCTATGTAATTATCATGTAACATGTCAGTTACCATAGTAACCGTAACTCTGCTACCAAGTAATTGATCCAGTGCTCCTTTATGAAAAACTGTCTCACCAATGCAACTTATCTCCACAATACTCACTATTAACTATGAATCACTTACCAAGGCCCATAAACTAACGAGACAATTTTGAGCGACTGAATCATGTGACCTAATTAATCAGATCTATTCACAAACTATTTACATAATTATATACAACTGCAGTTTATCATTTCTTACCATGGATTTAAACATATGTCATTTAATTAAGTAACTAAGGCGAATGGATTAACTGATGGTAACTTGACCATAAATAAACAAGACCAGCTTGTCGTTTCAAATCTAATTTTTATTAACTTTATTATTCAAAGAAAGAGCATTTTAATTATGAATCTTTATTTATTAGAAAAATGAAAGCAACATTTTATTAAGTAATAGATTTATTAGACTGACACTTCAAAGGCAAATCAATCAGCATGAATTAAAGCAAAATAAAGTTTCCATTCCCTAAATTCTAACACCCTGTCTAAAACTTGCTTCACCTAGAAAGAATAATCTTTAACGTCTGCTGTCCTTACGTGCGCCAAAGAGTCCAACAGCACGTCACGCCCTTCAGGAATCGGGAAACAAGAAGATCCCCTCTTGCCCATGGGGCCAAGTTTTATACCTTTCTAACTAGCTAATCTTCTCAAAATTATAAATTTTTCTTTGTCATCCACAGTTCCCATTGGCTGTCTTATGTCAGACCATATTGTGTCATCACCATTTTCAAACCAAGAACGGGCTCTTCTTTAGCCCTATTGTCCTTTGCTTTCGTGTCATTTCGCTTCCTCGAAAATGTAACGTTTCACTCGAGCTCCAGTTCATGACTTCCTTGCCTTGGCAATCTTGCCGCTTCCTGTCCTTGAAACTTTCTCTCCAAGAGCACGTTTAGCACAACTTATTAAACTGTATTTTTCTGACAAAATTGTCGACGTGGTAAAAGTTTCCACTTCTGTGCAAGGCTCCTTTCTGGACAGGATTCGAAACGCCATCTTTTTGCTGGCCTAAGGCCTCTCTCGTAAACTATTATTTAAACAAACACAAAACATTAATTAATTAGAGAATTGAGACCCATTCTGTTACCCACCCCTTTGCTAATTATTAACCCATTAATTTATGTTACCTAGCTAAGCACACAGAGCAGCATTTATATCTACCTTCTTCTTTTAGACCAGCAGGATTCTTCACAAGCTTTTGCCACAGAAAGACATAACATAACATAAGCACACAAATAAGCACATGCCATTATTGACAAAGACAATAGACAAGGTCAGTTTATTATTTTTCACACACTTGCAATTGCAACATAGAGCATATAAATTAGTCCCACATGTTTTTCTGAATGTATGCATTTTTAAAACTAAGTTGGTTAATGATTTCAACACATGCTTATTAATAGTTACATTGGTTATGAAAGTTTAACTTTACCAGTTTGAACAATATTTTATTCATCACCTCGCTCCCTTACTATCTATCTACCGCCCTCACTCTATCTGTCTATGGATCGCACTCACTCTATCTATCGCCATCACTATCGATCGCCCTCACTCTATCTGTCTATCTATCTATCGCCATCACTCTATCTATCTATCTATCTATCTATCTATCTATCTATCTATCTATCTATCTATCTATCTATCTATCTATCTATCTATCTATCTATCTATCTATCGCCCTCTATCTATCTATCTATCTATCTATCTATCTATCTATCTATCTATCTATCTATCTATCTATCTATCTATCTATCTATCTATCGCTATCTATCTATCTATCTATCTATCTATCTATCTATCTATCTATCTATCTATCTATCTATCTATCTATTTATCTATATATCGCCCTCTCTCTATCTATTGCCCTCACTCTATCCATCTATCGCAGTCACTCTATCTATCTATCGCATCACCACAGCATCAATCAGCACCACCATAGCATCACGCAGGGGCACCACAACATCACTATGCGCTACCAAAGCATCACTGAACGCCACAGCATCACTCATTTTCCCTTTCTTGCAGAGGTGGTAAATCAATCTTTTATAAACTTGTATAACCACAAACATAACTAATTTGATTCCCTCTCAAGTAAGCTTTTCCATATTATAAAAGTATAGCAGATATGTGTTCCTATTTATTCTTTTAACACTAGTGTAGTTTATTTTATTAATCACTTAAGAAAGCTGCATCTGTCAATTTAGACTGGGCTGTTTCAGTGGTGCTTGGCTGCGACCTCAAACATGTTGTTTGACCGTGTCAATTTACAGTAAGACTTCATAGCTTTAGTGTCTCCTTCGTGAAATCCCAACAAATTACAGTTATCTAGACATGTCATACCCTAAACAAAATATAAAATCCTTTGAGGGTGTAAAAAATCCCATATATTTTGGGTAGAATATTCCCTAAATCATTACATCGTAAAAATGGCTAAATAATGTCCCATGGCACATCCATTGGTACATTCATTTCTCAGTTCCCACTACACACTTCCAACTGTAGAAAACCAGGCCACTGCTTAGATTTTATGCAGTTGTAAGAGCTTCCTTTGCTCCTAAAAACCTACAGATCCTGAAAACCAGGACTTGCTATTTGGAGGTGCAAATGCCACTTTATACACACCTGTGTTTCACTTAACAATTCTACACATTTCAATAACTGGAATTATCAATACATTGTTAAAACCAGAGCACAATTCGGAATGTGCCAATCACTACCAAGAATTCTGCAACTCATTTTGCTGAACAGCTGTCTAAAAAACAAATATCTTGCGACCCTCTATCTAACAAAAGTGGTTAGATTGCAAACCACGAAGTAGCTAATTGCAACTATCATTATCGCTGGATCACCTGTTGACCTTTGCCCACTAAATACATTCTTCGACATTCTGCTGGCATTTTAGCAAGAGCAATCATTAAGGAATCATCATTGTCCAGAAAATTACCTGGTGAATTAAAAACATCCCCGTTAAACATGTTCTAATGAAGCAAGGACTGGACCATGGGGACCTAACAAATGATAGACCTATATCAAACGGACCATTTATGGATAAAATACATGAAAATGCAGCATTCATTCAGATGTCACATTTCGCTGAGAAAAGTAACCTACTCTAACAAACAGGCATTTTAATCTTGAGGAGGCACCTTAAGAGCACAGTAGATTCGGATGCTGAACTTACAGTAGCACCAGCAGCTTTTAAGTATTTGGGTATATACCTAACTTTTTCAGCTTTTCAGTGTTCAAAACTTAACATAATCCTCTTCTGGATTCCCTCAGAGAGATTTGAATCACTGCTTCCCCGTCTTTCGTGAGATGAGCTGATATCTTTAAAGTGGTCTCCCAAGTGGTCTCCCTCCTGAAACTGCTTTATGTCCCCTGGAAGTGTCTACATCACATCACGCTCTCCTTCTTTCAGAACTTCTTTCAAAAGTTCACAACTCTTCTCAAGAGCTTTTTATTGTTGGAGCGAGGCCCAGCAGTATTGCTGAAAAATGTTAAAAGTGGATGTTTGATGGGGACTTGGCATAACGCACATATAATATCAAGACCCGGAGGCCAATAACATGCAATTTCCTTTATTACCACTACACACAGCAGCTCTTTAACCCCTCCGCTGCGGCTGCTATTATGCTGCAGCGCTAAGGGGTCGGGGGGGCCATGCAGCGCGCCCATGCTGGTGACGGAAATGCTCCGTCACCAGCCGCGGTTGCGCTGTGCTCATGACGGAGCGGTTCCATCACGGCCCCGTCCGCTTAATGGAACGCTCAGCACAGGCGTGGAATCCGCGCCGCGCAGGTGTGCTGAGCGGGCCGTGACGGAACCGCTCCGTCATCAGCACAGCACGACCGCGGCTGATGACGGAGCGGTTCCGTCACCAGCAGGGGAGGGGTTAAAAAAACTTAGACCATAATACTCTATAACATTCTAGAGCTCAATAAAAGCATTGTTGAACCATATCTCACATTTCTTTTATTGCTACAGCTCACAGCATTTAAGTCTTTTGATCAAATTCTCATTTTGATTTTATGATGAATGTTTGAATGTGCAGGCTGTTTGTGATGAGTTCTTATGGTTGGTAGCGGTGAGTACTGAGTGAAGGGGAGTATCGAGTTCAAGTGTTCAGCAAAAAATATCTTAAAAAAGGTTCTTCTTATGCCTGATAGTGTATAGGTCACATGAATGTTGTGTGATTATAGTTACTGCAAGTTATAGAAAGGTCTTTCTGTTGACCGAGGTACACAATAGAAAGGCCTTCCCTTTAATATGCGTGGGAGGCATTTGTCAGTTGAGAAACGGATTTCCTTTTCTTACAGTTGCGGTCAATAAGTCAGGAGTGAAATTGTTCAGGCAACAGAGCACATTTTGATCGTCAGCCTCATTGAGCTCGCAATCGGTCATTTTCTTCATGGCAGTGTTGCAGGGATTTTGCTTAGAGTTGAAAAAGGCACTCCTGATGCGACATTGCCATTAACGCATGGTACTCCATATGGGCACACATTGGCTTCTGGAGCTAAGCAAGCATTGGTTCCGATCATTTAGACCAGTCTGGGTTGACCGCATCAGGCCAGTGCTCTGCTGCCTATTCTGTGGATATAAATGCGTGTTGGTCATATACCTGACTCTTCCATCGGTTGCGCCACCGACATGGACGTACTACTGGACCCTTTAAAGGCCCATGTGTTACAGTGTCCTCAGCATATTTCCATGTTGATGACAGCATTCTTAGAGCCTCCAGGGAATGCTTCAGCTCCTGTCTGATCGGAAAACGGCTCTACAACAGGTTCACAGATATTGAGTGTTCCCTCGGCGGCTGCTGTGAGAACTGAAGATGATCACCTTTGCTCCTTTGACCTGATACAAGAGGTATTACAGGGACTTTCATCTGGGGATGCGAGCAACAGTGATTTTTTGTTTCTCCCACACAGGACATATAAACATTTGGCTCTCCATGTGATGGGAACGACTCAGCCCTTTTTTCCAAAATAAGCTAAATTGGGATGCGAAAACATAGTTTTGTTTTACTTTTTCTGCTCTCGCTAGGCAACATGGCTTTCGATGTGCGTAGCTGGTCTAACAGTATATTGAATATTTAGCGGACTTGTAGAGCTTTTTAATTTTCATAACATAATTTTGTTTTTAGATTTTTTATACACTGATTTTATGACAGTGTTTTTATGCTTTTTAAACAGGCATATTTTTGCATTTGTTGACCTTATCGACCTTCAGGTGAGGAGTGGGTGTTAGGTTCCCCAATCTAGGCCTAGGTAGCTAAACAACCTTTTACCTACATTTGTTCTACCTTGCTCTGCATAACAGTTCTAGCACCGACCTTTTAACCAGTTATGTGCTGAATAAATGTCAATCAGTTTCCTTGAAACTAGCCTCATTTATTATGCATGTAGACTCTTAGAAAAGTCCCTGAACATGACATACATAAAAGGATTAACATACTCTGTATAAAAGTCATGGTCATCTTCATGCTAGGGTGAAAGATCTACTTGCCATAATTGCTGGTAATGATTTAGGCTCATTTCCATAATCATACTCACAAGGAACCCCGAGGCTATCTTAATGGTATAAAAAAAACATCTGAACACTAGATAGGCAGAGGAGAAGCTTCCACACTGACACTAGATGCTGAAGTCCCTGCACACAGATGCTCCAGCACACAGTGGTCTGACATCCCTTGCAGGGGTGTCCAACTTGAGACCAAGACTGAGTCCTTCATTCATTCCCATTAGGTAATGGGGTTGGCTCTTTCCTAACCGATTCTTGGCTTTACACCCACATACATGCTAGGTACACTTAGGTAGGGTTTACATTGTGGGAGTACCCTTGATTACCATCACGTGTCTATAAGCCTGCATATATCCACTATTTTAGCACCAGGTTAGAATTATACCTCTTATTTACTCTGTTGATGCTTGTAAACTTATACATCAGTTTCTGTCTAATGCTTGTCGCAGCAAACATGTTTGTACTAGAATGACGCTGGTAAATAAATGCTTATTGAAACCGTCCCCATCATTTATTCTGTGTATCTCTCTGAGACTAAGTGACCACAATTGACTGAGCGAAAATGTACTGTTCTGTTTCAACAGTCTCTGAAGGATCAGGGGTTGTCATGTTCAAAACTTGCCAGAAACTATTCACTCCTTGGTAAGGTTAGGAGGTTTATGGTGGCAATATGAGCTAGCTGGTCAAAAGGCTGTGGCCCGAATCAGTCTAGACATCAATCCCTTAGTTTAAGTTGTCTAAACATGTAGATCCTATGTATTCTTAGGAACTACACAACATGGTGCCCACATTGGTTTGATTCTTATTTAACGGTCAAATCTGAGTAGTTCAGTCGTGCTTTCTCACAGATCCCTACTCATATTGAACCAGAGACATCTGGAGTGGGAAGGGAAAATCCGCCACAGATGAGTAGGTATATGCTATGTTTTGGCTGTACATTTGTTCAAGCTTGAAGGATTATAATTCCCAACACTGTGCAAAACCGTATCTCTTTTTCTTAATACTTCCTCCCATAATGTCTAACAATGGGGACGCTGGTATGAGTGGTGCTTGTGCAGAGTGGTGATAGTGCAGAGGAATAGATTATGGCCTCCCAGCAATGGATGGAAATGTTACCTCCGTGACTAAGGCACATGAGGCATTCAGGACAGAGGTATTCTATTCATGGATCAAATGTCCACCTGCAGAAGCACGGACAAAGTTGTTTCACACTTACATTGAAGATGAGACTCCTGAAGAATACTCTCCATAGACACTGATTTTATGACAATGTTTTTATGCTTTTTAAACAGGCATATTTTAGCATTAGTTGACATTATCGACCTTCGGATGAGTAGTGGGTGTTATGTACCCCAATGTAACCCAATCTAGGCCTAGGTAGCTACACAACCTTTTACCTTCATTTGTCCTACCTTTCTCTGCATAACAGTTCTAGCACTGAACTTTTATCCAGCTATGTGCTGAATAAATGTCGATCAGTTTCCTTGAAACTAGCCTAATTTATTATGCATGAGGAATCTTAGAAAAGTCCCTGAGCATGACATACATAACAGGATTAACCTATTCTGTATAAAAGTCATTGTCATCTTCAACTTAGGATGAAATAACTACATTACATATTTGCAGGTATTGATTTAGGCTCATTTACTTAATCGTACTCACAACATTTCGATTGTGTAAGGAACCCTGAGGCTATCTATATGGTATAAAGGACCATATCAACACTAGGTGGGAGAAGGAGAAGCTTCCACACTGACACTAGATGCTGAGGTCCCTGCATTCAGAAGCTCCAGCATGCAGTGGTCTGACATCCCTTGCGGGGTGTCCAACTCAAGACCAAGACAGGGATTCTTGGCTTTATACCCACATACATGCTTGGTACACTTAAGTAGGGTTTGCATCGTAGGAGTACGCTTGATTACCGTCATATATCTATATGCCTGCATATATTCACAGTTTTAGCACCGTGGTAAAACTCTACCTCTTATTTACTCTATTGGTTCTTTTAATCTGATACATCTGTTTCTATCTAATGGTTGTCACAGCAAACATGTTTTACACTAGAATGACGCTGCTTCAATAAATTCTTAAAGAAAATGTCCTTATCGTTTATTCTGTGTATCTCTCTGAGACTGAGTGAGCACGACTGACTGAGTGAAAAGTATTGTAGTGTTTCGCGACTCCTGAAGGATCAAGGGTTGTCATGTTTGATAGCTGCCAGAAACTTTTCATTTCTTAGTGCGATTATGGGCCTTATAGTGGCACTGTGACCTAGCTGGTCTAAGGGCTAACATATCCTTTGGGGTTTTCCGGAATCAGTCTAGACACCAAACCCTTAGTTTATGTTGTCTAAAAGCGCAGATGCTATTTATTCTTCGGAACTACACAACAGAACTATGCCTGGGATCACTGGACTTGTTGGTGCCCAAATCCAGACTAACTCATAGTGCTTTACTTGTCCTCCTAACCTTCAAGAGAGACAGTTAATTTAGCACCCCACGTGTCCACAATATAAAGAAAGAGACACGAAGAAAGCTTACAATATTTATTGAAACTAACGTGCTCTATCATGAAAACACTGTGCTGCAATTAGGAGACATATGCAAGTCACTAATGTGATTAGCACAATTAATAAACTATACACAATGAAAAGCCCTGTCATATCAAATGACAAATCAGCCTAAGCCTACCCTTACTTTAAAAGCACAGTATTATACTAATGATCCCTGGGTTTAGTGCCAGACCCCATAACCGAGAGTCATAATCAGTTGGTCTCCATCTCAGGTGCGCAGCTCTTTTGTCTCAGGACCTTTTCTCTGCAAGCCCGGCAAGTCTTGGCCTATATGATATTAATTGCTCTATTAATAAAAAAACAGCAGATGGATCTCTCTATTATGTCTAGGTGCTAGTGTCTGACCACAGAGAAAAACACGGCATCATGTTATTTGGCCTTGCACAATGTACAGACAGAATTCCAGCAGAAAAGCAAAACAACAAAAAGTGCAGCATAACATGTGCAAAGCAAAAGCGGCCTATTATGTGTGTAGTTAGGCTAACACAAGAGAAAAGGATAGTGTGCCCTATAGGGGACTCTCAACAGCAGCAAGTTGTTGAAGCAAGTGGGTATGCGCTTAGCTCCAAGCTCGTGACACACAGTGCTTTCTTGGAATTGCCATAGACGTAGGATTGCATCAATCAGTGGCCATTTCTGCAAATTGGGGACCCTTCTTGGGAAGAAAATGTGTTCTGACAGATTGGACTATTTCTTTCAGAATGCAAGCTCTCATTTTACAATTGTCCGGTTATCCCTACAGAGGTCGCAGTAAGAAAGATTTGATCAAAATATGTACAATTTCCTCTACTAAAGACACCTGAAATATACTTAAGAATAACTTTTAGGTGGGGTTTTACAATAGAAGCTGAAGTAGATTTCAGGAGGAAAATTTGGTGGTGAAATTTAATAAAGCAATATAAAGGGTCTCTTAGTAGATTAGTAATAAAATCGAGAACAAAGTCAGAGATGAAACTGCTCAGTAAAAATGTAAAGATTTTACATCTGAATAGTAATAATTTGGTCTGCTTCTGTGGCAGACACACATACAAAAAAAATGAGATAAGGTTACTACAAAAAGAAACTATGTGGAATATGGTGTAAAACAGGCTAAAAAGAGGTAATAAGGTCTTGTGAATGCACAGACAGTGATAATGCAGAGGGCACACAAGATGGGCAAAAGAAAGGCACTGGAGAAAATATGCAAATAAGAGAAAAGGTTTTCAAACATAAAGCAGTTGTTTGTGATGAATCATATTGTAATGCGGAGATAGAGATCAGTTGTTCATCTGATCTTGATTTTGACAATAAGAAATTTACATCACAGAAAAATAAATTGCTAACAGTGGTTAAAGGGAAGAAACAGGAAGTCTTAACAGATGCCTTGGGTCACAAAATGTTTGACCCTTTGCTTTTAAATCACCCACTCTCTCCAGAATGGATTCCTACTTTGCATGTAGCAGAGTATGTGGTACATTGAATAAGGAAAGAGGCATCAAAAGACGCGAGGGTAAGTTTGCGATCTTGAATGCCCAGTCCATCCTTATCTAATATGGCTGATTACACTAGAATTAGAAGCACATATTTTGGCTTTCATTGGCAAAGGTGGTAGAGACTAACGTAAAGGTTTTGATAAAGATTAGCTAACCTCCCTGGGCAGATGCCTAGATGTTATAGGACCGTCATTCCACAACTCAGCAGAGGCACGCAGGATGGCAAAGCAAGAAAATACCCACTTTGTAAAAGAGGTATTTTCAAACACAGAATGTAAAAATCACCTTTACTAAAAGATGCATCTTTAGTCTCTGAGTTCAGGCATACTAAAATATTTTCCATATGGTCCTGATTGGAAGTCATATTTATAAGATGTTATAAATTAACTCCCATGCTTTCCTAAGGGCCACATGGCCTTTCAATATTGAAAAACGAAATTGGCAGTATTTCCCTATCTGGACATGTCACACACATCAGGGCATATCTTACCTTTCACTTACACTACACCATGCCCACAGGGGTACCTCGGGCCTATCTTAGGGGTGAATCACATGTAATAAAATGGAAGGTTAGGGCCTGGCAAGTGGGTGCACTTGCCAAGTCGACATGGCAGTACTAGACTGCACACAGACACTGCAGTGGCAGGTCTGAGTTACCTTTGAAGGGCTTCTTGTGTGGGTGGCACAACCAGTGCTGCAAGACTACTAGCAGCATTTGATTTACAGGACCTGGGCACACACAGTGCACTGTACTAGGGACTGACTAGTAAATCAAATAACCAATCATGGAATCACTAATCCATAACAACAATTTACAATAGGAGCACTTGCACTTTAACACTGAACAGCAGTGAGAAAGTGCACAGAGACACTAAACCAGCAAAAACAGAGTCAAAACCGGGAGGTCAGAAAGCAAGAAGACAGGGGAAACATGCCAAAAGATGCCAAGTCTAACAGTGTGTCTTTTGGACAGGATGTTATGGTAAGAACATTATTGAAGAGTACCAGAGTCTCAAACGCACCAGGTCCACAATACAACTCTGTTTGGGATGTAAGTTGAGTGTTGACTTTGGAATACTAATAAGAATATATCTTTTAAGAGACTTAACTTTTGAGTTTACAATGTTGTTATGCCTACTTTCTATTCGTAGAGTGTCTGATGTGCAAACCATGGATGTGATCTATAAAGAATAGACTACAGAAGGAACGAAGACAGATTCACCAACCATTTTCTACTGAAATTTTAATGATAATGCAAAGTTCTGTGTGTTACGATGCGTTAAATTGTATGAGAATAGGACTTGTTCACTAAGTACAAATGGGGTGATGCTGCTACTTGTTTAATTTAAACATCAGCACAAAGCTGTTTCACCTTCTACTTTAGCAGGATGGGTGAAAAAAATACTGATGAAGTCAGGTGTGGATATAAGTATGTTTTGTATACATTTGGTGTATGCAGGAGCTGTATCAAAGGCTTTTATGATGGGTGGTAGTTTGCAAGACATCTTCATCATGTCTGCTGATTGTTCTAGTAATTCAATGTTTAGATGTTTCTATTTTAAATGATTCAATATTTAGATGTTTCTATGTTAAGCCTGTTGAGAGTGTGGCAAGCTGTTTGGTAGTTAAACTTAAAATTTTCATGCTATTGGCTTCCGGGTCTTGACATAAAATGTAGACTTTTTACAGCCTTTTAGGCAGAAAATCTGGATTTTGTTGAAGACATGGAGACTAATACTATCCCACTTCTTTAAAGCATCCCTTTAACACGTTGTTTTTATTTCATTTAGCTCAACTCAAACTTGCTTTGGTGGAGTTCGAAATCATGGGAGATGGGAGGAATGTTTATGGAACAAGAAGAAATAAGAATTTCCAATAGGAGTTTTGAACGTTTTTTCTGGTATTTTATCTATTTGTTTGTAGAAGGATGTGATCTGGTTACACAATGCTTTAATTGAGCTCTGTAATGTTAGAGAGTTCTGTGATCTACATTATTTAAAGGAGCAGCTGTGTGTGGAGTCAATAAAGGAAACTGCAAAATACTAGCCTCTGCATCTTTAATAAAATCCAGATTTTCTACCCACCAGACTTACTATGCTTCTCACCTTTTAAGGGTTAATGACTGTCTTTTTGGTTGTAACTAATAGTCTGGTTACTTGACCAAGAAGTGGACACCGGGCGGGTGCTCATCTCAGCACTACCTTTACAACTCTCCACTGGCTTCCTTCCAGCTACTAAACTGTTTTTCAGACTATAGCAAACTTTCATTCACACAATGAGATGAGACACCAAGCTGATTGGGGAAACTCTATTTTGGTTTCCACCTGCCAGGTATATTTCAAACGGGATCATATTTGTGTTTCCCAACTCAAGAATACAATCTCTCAATCTCACCTACAACCCTTCTCTGATTTGAAAAATAATTTTTCACAGCAAAGGTCACAGTTCTTCCACTACATCCAGCTGTGTCATACCATCTTTTCATATCTGAAGGACAAGAGGATATTGCTGAATTTAATTAATTGGAGTCCAAACTAATGATGGATGCCAATTAAGGTCTTAGAGCTGTGGCAAGGTCACTTGCAGTTGGAATAACTTATCTGGTGTCAGATTATGTGGGGCAGTGGTGGAGCCTTTTAAGGTCACTTATACCACTAGTACTCAAGTGCAGAATATCCACCATTGCCTGAAATGTGTCCAGCTCTGTTCAATGTCATGGATGTTAAATTGCCTCATGAGTGTTATTTATACCTTCTGTTATGTTTAAAGCAAATGTCAATAAAATTCTATAAATGAAAAAGAGCCAGATTGGCTCCAATGAAGTTGCTGCACACCATCTACTTGATACTTCAGCAACCTCACCACGTATTCAATAAAGCAGACGCAACCATTGAACACCAACTACAGAAGGTCAGCAACATCACCTTCGAAACAGCGACATTCCTGGAAAGCTATAAACACGCCAAAATCAACGCCCTCCTCAAGAAGCCCAAGGCGTACCCCAAGGACCTCAAGAACTTCCAGACCATCTCCCTGCTCCCGTTCCCGGCGAAGGTCATCGAGAAAATCGTCAACATGCAACTGGCCCGCCACCTGGAACACAACAACATCTTGGACCCGTCCCAGTCCGGGTTCAGACAAAACCACAGCCCCGAGACAGCCCTCAGGCGCCAACTAGACATTGGCGAAACATCAGCCCTCATCCTCCTGGACCTGTCAGCCGCCTTCGACATGGTCTACCATCGCACTCTAAAGACACGCCTCCTAGAAGCCGGAATCCAAGAGAAGGCCCTAGACTGGACCACGTCCTTCCTCTCCGGCAGAACCCAGAGCGTCCGACTCCCGCCCTTCCGATCCGAAGCCAACGACATCATCTGTGGCGTCCCTAAGGGCTCATCCCTCAGCCAGACTCTGTTCAACATCTACATGACCCCCCTCGCACAAGTGGCCCGCCAACACGACCTCAACATCATCTCCTACGCTGACGACACCCAGCTCATCCTCTCCCTCACCAAGGACCCTCACACCGCTAAAACCAACCTCCATGAGGGAATGAAGGCCGTCGCCGACTGGATGAGCAACAGCCGTCTGAAGCTAAACTCGGACAAGACGGAGGTACTCATCCTCTGACCCACCCCCTCAGCCTGGGACGACTCCTGGTGGCCGACCACACTGGGAACAGCACCAACACCCACCGACCATGCACGCAACCTATGATTCATCCTCGACTACTCCCTCTCCATGTCTAAACAGGTCAACGCCGTCTCCTCCTCCTGCTACAACACCCACCGCATGCTCCACAGGATCTACAAGTGGATCCCGACCGCAACAAGAAGAACGGTGACACAGGCCCTCGTGAGTAGCAGACTGGACTACGGCAACGCACTCTACGCAGGAATCCCAGCCAAACCTCTATGACGACTACAATGCATCCAAAACGCCTCCGACAGACTGATCGTCAACGTCCCCCGATGCAGCCACATCACCCACCACCTGAGAGTCCTACACTGGCTCCCCGTCGACAAGAGGATCACCTTCAAGCTCCTCAGCCATGCACACAAAGCACTCCACAACACCGGACCAGCCTACATGAGCAGCAGACTCAGCTTCTACACCCCCACCCGCCAGCTGCGCTCCGCCAGCCTCGCCCTCGCCGCTGTCCCACGCATCCAACGAACAACCTCCGGTGGCAGGTCCTTCTCCTACCTCACTGCCAAGACCTGGAACACCCTCCCTACCCACCTACGGCAGACCCAAGACCTACTCGCCTTCAGAAGACTCCTCAAGACCTGGCTCTTCAGTACAGTAGCGGCACCCCCTCCCCTCAGCGCCTTGAGACCCTCACGGGCAAGTAGCGCTCTTTACAAGTACTCTGATTGATTGATTGACATTGTGGATCATCAGCGTCTACTTGTGAGGCTAAATAACACAGAAAAACAAAGCCCAGCTCTAAAATGGATTCAGCCTACTTCACATGTAGAACATAAATCATAACTCTGCCTCCATTCATGTCAGCACTATAATCGTAAAGGTCGTGTGTTCCCCAAGGCTCAACATCCTCTCCTCTTCTCATCAATCTATACTTGTCCTCACTTCCTGTGCTCACCATACCTGTTACAACTACCCTAATGACACCTAGATTTTTCTTAAATTAGAAAAACCATCAGCTTTAGAGATATCTGGAATTAACAAATGCCAGTAACAAATGGCAATAACACGATCTTACAAAATCATCTGAAATAAACCTCTCAAAGAATTAGATCAGTACTCGTTTATTATGGCAGTCCTATGACCCAACAGTGGTGTGGCCACCCTCACTACACTGACAGAAGTAAAGAACGTGGGTGTGATTACTGACTCCAAACTCTCATTCCAAAATAAGATCATCATTGTGATAAAAAGCACCTTGAACAGTATTAGAACATTATGAAAGGGTTTTCCGTATGTAGGATATTTTCATAGGGTTCCATACTCAACAGCCCTAGTGCCTTTATGGCTAGGGTGAGAGAACAAACTCTAGAGGGGACTTACAAAATGTCTACGCATCAAACATCAACAAATCTAGATTACTGCAACCAAGAAGTTCTTAGCTGAAGCAAGGTGACTATTTACCCCTGCCGTCAAGGCCCTTCACTGGCTACCTGTTGCTAGAAAAGTCTACTTCACAGTTTCTGCATTATCCACCGAGTAGGCCATATCCCTGGACAAATCATTCCACAACACAAATTCAAGCTCTACACCCAAAGGAGGAAGAATAGATCAAGAATGACCCTACTCTTTTTCCTGCCTACTTTCAGAAGAACCTGTACGGATGGAAGCTCCCTTTTGTTACAAGCTTGCAAACTATAGAACATGTTAACCAAGGAAATAAGGATAACTAGCAACCATATAGAATTAAGAAAAGCAATAAATATTTGACTTTTCCCCAAAATATGAGTGTTTTTCCTGAAAACTCTATAAATCTCAGGTCAGGACAGGTCATAATTCTATCTTATGGTGTTAAGTCCCAGCCACTTATGGGTAGAACCCAAATTACCCCCACGAGCAGACTAGCAGTTTCACAAATTAAGCAAGGCATTGCCACTCCTTTTCTCATAGATAAAATTACTACTGGATGGTTTTAATTGCCGCAGTGAGTTAATCCTCATGGCGCTGTTGGATGGATACAAAATGTATAGAGGACTCTTGTTTCTTTCTCAAAACCATGCACAACCTAATATAATGTTCTAACTTGGTAACCAAGAAGATACTATCAATGGCAACCACAAGTTATAACACTATCTATTCAAAGATTGTACCAGCATGCATAACATCTATTATTACATTCTCCACAACACACATGTTTATAGATTGATAAGTCCTATGCACCACTTCTGCTCTGCCTGGAAATCTCATGCACTGCACTCAACTTTTTCCATATAGATCAAACTACAATGAATAAACGTTCTGCCATGCACATGAAGAGCACCCAGAAACCTGCTAAAAATCAGAGCATTCAATTACCTCATCAGGGTTATGATGCGCAGTACAAATTATACATGAGACCATTGAACAGTGTCTGAATCTACACTCACTCATAAGTAAATATACGCTGTCTAACTCGTGTTATCTGCACTAAGAGTTTATGGACCTGAGTCTGGCCTTTGATTGTGTTAACTGAGGGCTCCTCTGGTGGAACATTTTTAAAGATTGGGGTGGAGCATCCACTAGTTCAGCTTTTAGCCAAACTACATGAAGATGTGACAGGCTGTATCAGGTATGAGACTAAGGGGGAATGTACCCCTCCAATCAGAATTAAACGTGGTGTAAGACAGGGCTGTGTACTCACCCCCTTCTGTATTGTAAGTATATGAATGATCTGCATGTGTCCCTGTCTGGCGTGGAGGAAGATGTTCCGAGGGTAGACTCCAGAAGTATTCTCGCCCTACTATCCGTAGATGACTGTGTTTTTATTCTTAAAAACTGCAGTGGGTTTGCAAAGGCTGTTAAACAAGTTTGTTTTATTCATGAGTGACTTTGGTCTTTCGACCAACATTGCTAAGTCCCACTTCATGACATGTGGGCGCTCTCAAGCCAAACAGATATCCTATTCTATAAATGGAATTAGAATCTTATCTGTCCCCTCCTTTGTGAACCTAGGGTGCCCTTTGATCCTAAATCTACTTGGTCACACCTTACAAGGGTTAGAAAATTACAGTTTGATAAAACGATTGAAGCAATTTTCAGGTTCTCTAAAACGTTAAGCTCAAAGCCCATAGGCATGCTGATTAACATCTACAAGTCCCAGTGTAGCTCAGTTTGTACCTATGGTGCAGGTATTTGGGCATATGTAAACACTTCGCACCTACAGATCAGTGAGAATGTGTTTCCAAGAAGACTGCTCTTAGTCCCTACTTATGTCCCTGCCTATGCATAAACACACAAAGGGGGCATCAGTTCCTCTAAGAGAGTGTACCATAATCTAGTTCTCTCTATTGTATAAAGGAAAGGAAAGAATGTTCTGAATAATTTTGTTGTTTGCTCTGTAAGAAAACCATGAAGAAGGGTGGAAGATGTAGGGTGGATTGATTCTCCTCGGTGACCTAGTGCCCTCAGAAGACCGTACGAGCGCCCTGAGTCATCATTGGGCGTTGCTCCTCGTGTGGGTGGCGCTGCAGTCCCTCACGAGCCCCACAAGGGGACTCTTTAGCGGAGTTCTTTTGATGGAGATGTCGCAGTTGTGCATGCGGGTCTGAGGGCCTGGTGTAAGAGATATATATGAAGTGAGTGCAAATTTAAAATGACTAGACAGTACCCGTCAATTAATTTATTCAAGGGTCTGGCTAGTCAATTAAAAGAGGTGACCCCTGGAATGTCCCTATATAAACCAAATAATAGGGGGGCGTCTGTGATACTAGACGTTTATCTCAGGGAAAAAGTGTAGGTGTGAAAATAAGAAAAGTAGAATACATATAAATCTAATTATTGGGTCAACATGTTTCGCGCATCGAGTGGTCCCTAATGGATCTAATTGCGCTTCTTTAGGACCAAATCATATTACTCAAACCAAAAAGTTGGGTTTGAAGGCGCAGGTTCCAGGCCTAATGCCCGTGAGCCTGCAGTACCTTTGTCATCAAGGTGTAAAAGCGTCTTGGCGCTATCCGGTACGTTCAAAGTCTGTACCTAAGCCCAACCCCAGCAGTCCTAGGTATGATCCCCCTCGGCAGCCACTTGCCCAAATAGCGAGAGAGTGTATTGTCTCCCTCCGTAGGCGCCATTCACTCCTACCCCTGGCAAGGTGCTGCGCGGTGTGTGCCTATGCATGGCATGCAGAATTGGGTCTTCCAAACCTTGAAGACTATGTTAAACTTGCTCCATTGCTGTTGTGGCATTCTATCTGGGCCAAACAAGAAACTCAGTTGAACTGGGACATAATCACCAATTGTATGTGTCTGGACCCCATTCATTGTGTTCCATGGCTCTGATGGAGCAAGGTTTCACACGTAAAGTGACTTGCTCGTACTCAACCCTCTCGATAATAATATTAATGTACTAACTAACATGCTTTGTCTTATTAATATTTCACTACACGACATATTAGGCATCTAGGGAAAGCTTGCCAATGTGCTTTTACTAACTATAATCCGCTTGCACTAAAATGGCTGCTGCTACACGGGATTTTCTACTGCGCATGCGTCTGTCATGTCCATGTGACATGCTTGGTGGGAAATCTTTTTTGTCTGCGCAATAGAACTAAGATGGCTGTTATGTGTCCTAATGTGCTAGAAGCTTGCATCGCTGCTTTGCTAAGCTGTTTGTTTTCGCTTAATATTTAATGCAATAGTATAAAATAAAATAATGGGAATAGAGTAGAAAGAAGTGGTATACAGTGCATTAATTTATTTTGTTTTTCTAAAACTGTTTCTTTTGTTTTTTTACATGTTACCAAAATTACAGGCCTAAATGCTTTGCTGAACTCCATCTTTGTAGAAACTGCGCTGTGCGAAAAATGTCCAGAAGCTGTAGCCTTGAATCATGGCCAAGACGGACATAGAAGGCGGAGAAGAGTGAACTCCTTGCCTTGCCAGAGGAAGCTGAATTGTTTAAATTGTTTTAAAAGGATCATTGATACATTTCACTACCGGGAGGAATAAAGAACATGGGTAGATAAAGTTATGGGAGGGAAGGACTTGAATACATTATTGACAAGTTGCTTCTAGAAAAGTATGGTGTGATGGCTACTCCTCGTTTTTTGTCCAATAAAATTGTGGGATTCACACATTTGCAACATTTGGGGTTGGTACACTGACCTGAAAAATGGTATAGCTAGGGTAGGCTTAGTTAGTTAGATTGTCTGACTTGTCCGAATAGCTGACCTGTCACTGACCCAAAGCACTCAATAGGTGATCGGGAGCAGAGTTGCTGGCGGAGCACTCTGTCAGAAGATTCGATAACCCAATCGGGGTTCTGGGGAGGAGATCACTGACCCAATTGGGGTTTGACTGTTAGCTGCGGAGAGGGCTTACAACGCTGGCGTTTTGAACTTTAACTGTGGTGCTGGTCTTAGCCTGTGGTGGTCCTATCCTGATCCAATTTGGTCCGTAAACTGTCCTGATTCTGGCTTGCAGCTGTTCTTTCCTGCTAGCACCTATACTTTGGGATCCTTATTTTTTGACTCAGCCTATGACCAGGGTTGGTCATCACACCATTCAAGGTAACTATAAAGTGTGGGTTTGTCATTGTACTGTTTTCCCTTTTTCTTATCCACCCTCTGTTTAAATGCTTAATGACATCTTCTCTCCAAATAATTTGAAATGCTTATGTTTTAAAATTACGCATTAGTCTAAACAGAATAAGAAATTAATTTGAGGTTCATGTTTTATGAGTTTTTCAAAGATTTACTTAGAAAAAGATTTAAAACCTTTCCCGAGTTTGCGGTTTTTTAAGAAATTCTAAATGTTATTATTGCTACCTATTTTCTTTCTAACTCCCTTGATCCTTTAGGACTTTAGGTATCAGTGACTTGGATTGGTAAGATAAATGGTACAAAAATCCAAATGGTAAAAACCCCAATTGATTGAGTGTAGGTTTACCTGTTTAATGTATACATAGATATATGGTCCCAGGTGAGTATGTTGAGCAGGTGAGCCCGCGCTCTATCAGCTCCAATCCATCAAAGAGCAATTTACCCAGTTGCAACCTGCAGGACATTGCTACCATCCCCAAGAAATTCTTAAAAACTAGGGTGCATATTATCAAGGGGGTTTATCTCCGCTTTTTTTTGCTTTGAAAGCCAAGAAAGCGGAGATAAAATTATCTCCCTATTACCTAGCTGCCGCTAACACCAGTTAGCGACAGCTAGTAGGAGCTAGCGACCATCTTGGGCCCCGCTTTGCATGTCAGTGATATTTATCACTAATGACATGCAAAGTGGGCGTGCCAAGATGTTAGCGACTGGAAACAGTCGCTAACATCGCTATCTCCTATTACCAACTTTTGGAGATATTCGCGCTAAGCGCGAATATCTCCAAAAGCTAACACCTGCTCTGAGCAGTTCTTAGCCATGTTATCCAATGGCAGGTGGATAACATGGCTAAGAGCATTAGCTCGGTAATGCATGAATATCGCTGACTTTTCAGCGATATTCATGCATTGCGGCCGATTTTTATCGCATTTGCGATAAACCTTGGTAATACCAAGGTTTATTTGCGATAAAAATCGCCGCAGCTTAGCGATAAATTTTTGTCTCTAACCAAGCAATAGCGATAATTATCGCTATTGCTTGGTGATATGCCCCTGAATACCTTTCCATACTTGCGCACCAAAGAGATGCCCAAGAACTCAGAAAAAAGAGTGTGTCATCTTATCACTATTTAGAAACTACTATTAATAAGGAGCCCTTATTGCATGCACCATCAAGAGCATTTTTATCTGATTAGGTTTAGATTTGGCATAGCTCACCTTTTAGTCTTTTAGCCTAGCCACACCTATAGCGACTCAGATTAGGACCTAGGCCTCTGTGACTCACAATCTAAACAATAAATGTTACACTTCCTTCTGTTTTTTCCACTGTTTGATCTACCTAGAAAGATGTTTCTCTTAACATTGCTCAGGTCCTTAAACATCAGGAAGTGGAGATCAGCTTTATTTTACCTTCATTATTACCGTCTGAATGCATCTGTTTGATGGTACATAAGCTCTTATTGGCTGCTATTAGACTGAGGAATATGGTGGGGAAATTATATTTTTATACAGTTGATGTTTGTGTGACTGTGCTCTTCTTTTTAAATGATGCCTTTTAATATTTTAAGCATTGTCCCATATGTTTTTATGGTTTTATGTACAGTGACGCATCTTTTTAGATATTGATGGCATGTCTGTGCTTTGCTCATTTGCGGCTTTATATATAAACCGAATAAAGATTTTTTTAAATGATACATACAGTGTAGCAGCTTGTGTGTTGAGTAGCTGTTCACTCAACAATCGAGAAATAATTTGAGGCCTAGCAAGGGTTGTGGAAAGAGATCTATAAATACCGATATAATCAGCCCCACAAAGACAGAATTTACTGAAATTGAAATGAATGAATGCACGAAATGAAGAACATGCATAACACGAGTTTCTTCCTAAGAGCACGCGCACATTCTGTTCACAACTCAGAGACATATATAAAAAGTCTTCTAATCAGCCATTCTGGGTTCTGTAAATAGCTTTGAATAACAAGCTTATGCTTGACTTAGAAAAATAATGCTTGCAGTCACATTGGTGATAATGTGTAAATTCACCTGCTAAAAATAATTGTCTGTTATCACTGACAGCGTTTTAAACCAAAATACAAGCAAGTCCTAGTCGCTAAAACAAAGGTTCTAAATTGGTATATTTTAATTTCATGTAAATTAGCCCATTACATGTGATTCATTCAGTAAACACAATTAATATGGGCTTCTCACACAGCTCATTTACATAATACTTGCTAATTGGATTTTTTAGCTTTGACATTATTTAATTCATTACATTTGTAATCCGTACATTTCGTTACTGCATATCAACGTGTCAGAAATTTGTGGTAAATCTGGGTTTAGGTGACCATAGCAGCTTGCTAACCACACTCTGATTTGGCATCAACACAAGATTTAATAAAACTCTAATCAATCCCTGGAGTTATGGCACAAGCAGTGGACCAGTGGCGTCACTAGGGTTGGTGCCACCCGGTGCTGGTAACTCATGGTGATTCAAAAAAGGGGGTGGTGATGAACAGAATGTCTGAATTAAGCAGACCACTCTCACCCAGTCCAAAGATCAGGGCTTGATCCATCACCGTTTTTTAGCTCACTGCACCATCCCAGCTCAGAACCTGGCTACATGCAAATTAGTCTGTTCCTGTCCCAGTGCATGATGGGAACAGGGCAAACCAAACTACCAAGCAAATTCTTATACTGGGAAGGAAACAAGCTTCCGGGGACCGGTTTCTGGCATTTCAGCCGTCGTCGGCCCGGCTTGCTTGAATCCTGATGGTGCAATGAGAAAGGGGCTCACATCTGAGTATACCCTTCCACGCTTATGGTGGACAAAATGATTCAAAAAAGGGGGTGGTGATGAACAGAATGTCTGAATTAAGCAGACCACTCTCACCCAGTCCAAAGATCAGGGCTTGATCCATCACCGTTTTTTAGCTCACTGCACCATCCCTGCTCAGAACCTGGCTACATGCAAATTAGTCTGTTCCTGTCCCAGTGCATGATGGGAACAGGGCAAACCAAACTACCAAGCCAATTCTTATACTGGGAAGGAAACAAGCTTCCGAGGACCGGTTTCTGGCATTTCAGCCGTCGTCGGCCCGGCTTGCTTGAATCCTGATGGTGCAATGAGCAAGGGTCTCACATCTGAGTATACCCTTCCACGCTTATGGTGGACAAAATGATTCAAAAAAGGGGGTGGTGATGAACAGAATGTCTGAATTAAGCAGACCACTCTCACCCAGTCCAAAGATCAGGGCTTGATCCATCACCGTTTTTTAGCTCACTGCACCATCCCAGCTCAGAACCTGGCTACATGCAAATTAGTCTGTTCCTGTCCCAGTGCATGATGGGAACAGGGCAAACCAAACTACCAAGCCAATTCTTATACTGGGAAGGAAACAAGCTTCCGGGAACCGGTTTCTGGCATTTCAGCCGTCGTCGGCCCGGCTTGCTTGAATCCTGATGGTGCAATGAGCAAGGGACTCACATCTGAGTATACCCTTCCACGCTTATGGTGGACAAAATGATTCAAAAAAGGGGGTGGTGATGAACAGAATGTCTGAATTAAGCAGACCACTCTCACCCAGTCCAAAGATCAGGGCTTGATCCATCACCGTTTTTTAGCTCACTGCACCATCCCAGCTCAGAACCTGGCTACATGCAAATTAGTCTGTTCCTGTCCCAGTGCATGATGGGAACAGGGCAAACCAAACTACCAAGCAAATTCTTATACTGGGAAGGAAACAAGCTTCCGGGGACCGGTTTCTGGCATTTCAGCCGTCGTCGGCCCGGCTTGCTTGAATCCTGATGGTGCAATGAGAAAGGGACTCACATCTGAGTATACCCTTCCACGCTTATGGTGGACAAAATGATTCAAAAAAGGGGGTGGTGATGAACAGAATGTCTGAATTAAGCAGACCACTCTCACCCAGTCCAAAGATCAGGGCTTGATCCATCACCGTTTTTTAGCTCACTGCACCATCCCAGCTCAGAACCTGGCTACATGCAAATTAGTCTGTTCCTGTCCCAGTGCATGATGGGAACAGGGCAAACCAAACTACCAAGCCAATTCTTATACTGGGAAGGAAACAAGCTTCCGGGGACCGGTTTCTGGCATTTCAGCCGTCGTCGGCCCGGCTTGCTTGAATCCTGATGGTGCAATGAGCAAGGGACTCACATCTGAGTATACCCTTCCACGCTTATGGTGGACAAAATGATTCAAAAAAGGGGGTGGTGATGAACAGAATGTCTGAATTAAGCAGACCACTCTCACCCAGTCCAAAGATCAGGGCTTGATCCATCACCGTTTTTTAGCTCACTGCACCATCCCAGCTCAGAACCTGGCTACATGCAAATTAGTCTGTTCCTGTCCCAGTGCATGATGGGAACAGGGCAAACCAAACTACCAAGCCAATTCTTATACTGGGAAGGAAACAAGCTTCCGGGGACCGGTTTCTGGCATTTCAGCCGTCGTCGGCCCGGCTTGCTTGAATCCTGATGGTGCAATGAGCAAGGGACTCACATCTGAGTATACCCTTCCACGCTTATGGTGGACAAAATGATTAAAAAAAGGGGGTGGTGATGAACAGAATGTCTGAATTAAGCAGACCACTCTCACCCAGTCCAAAGATCAGGGCTTGATCCATCACCGTTTTTTAGCTCACTGCACCATCCCAGCTCAGAACCTGGCTACATGCAAATTAGTCTGTTCCTGTCCCAGTGCATGATGGGAACAGGGCAAACCAAACTACCAAGCCAATTCTTATACTGGGAAGGAAACAAGCTTCCGGGGACCGGTTTCTGGCATTTCAGCCGTCGTCGGCCCGGCTTGCTTGAATCCTGATGGTGCAGTGAGCAAGGGACTCAAATCTGCGTATACCCTTCCACGCTTATGGTGGACAAAACGATTCAGAAAAGGGAGTGGTGATGGACAGAGTATCTGAATTAAACAGAACACTTGTACCCAGTCAACAGATCAGGGCTTGATCCATCACAGTTTTTTAGCTCACTGAACCATCCCAGCTCAGAACCTGGCTACATGCAAATTAGTCTGTCCCTGGCCCAGTGCATCATGGGAACAGGGCAGATCAAACTACCAAGCCAATTCTTTCACTGGAAAGGAAACAAGCTTCCGGGGACCGGTTTCTGGCATTATAGCCGTCTTCGGCCCGGCTTGCTTGAATCCTGATGGTGCAGTGAGCAAGGGACTCACATCTGAGTATACCCTTCCACGCTTATGTTGGACAAAACGATTCAGAAAAGGTGGTGGTGATGAACAGAGTATCTGAATTAAACAGAACACTCGTACCCAGTCAACAGATCAGGGCTTGATCCATCACCGTTTTTTAGCTCACTGAACCATCCCAGCTCAGAACCTGGCTACATGCAAATTAGTCAGTCCCTGGCCCAGTGCATCATGGGAACAGGGCAGATCAAACTACCAAGCCAATTCTTTCACTGGAAAGGAAACAAGCTTCCGGGGACCGGTTTCTGGCATTATAGCCGTCTTCGGCCCGGCTTGCTTGAATCCTGATGGTGCAGTGAGCAAGGGACTCACATCTGAGTATACCCTTCCACGCTTATGGTGGACAAAACGATTCAGAAAAGGTGGTGGTGATGAACAGAGTATCTGAATTAAACAGAACACTCGTACCCAGTCAACAGATCAGGGCTTGATCCATCACCGTTTTTTAGCTCACTGAACCATCCCAGCTCAGAACCTGGCTACATGCAAATTAGTCAGTCCCTGGCCCAGTGCATCATGGGAACAGGGCAGCCCAAACTACCAAGCTAATTCTTTCACTGGAAAGGAAACAAGCTTCCGGGGACCGGTTTCTGGCATTACAGCCGTCTTCGGCCCGGCTTGCTTTAATCCTGATGGTGCAGTGAGCAAGGGACTCACATCTGAGTATACCCTTCCACGCTTATGGTGGACAAAACGATTCAGAAAAGGGGGTGGTGATGGACAGAGTATCTGAATTAAACAGAACACTCGTACCCAGTCAACAGATCAGGGCTTGATCCATCACCGTTTTTTAGCTCACTGAACCATCCCAGCTCAGAACCTGGCTACATGCAAATTAGTCTGTCCCTGGCCCAGTGCATCATGGGAACAGGGCAGACCAAACTACCAAGCCAATTCTTTCACTGGAAAGGAAACAAGCTTCCGGGGACCGGTTTCTGGCATTACAGCCGTCTTCGGCCCGGCTTGCTTGAATCCTGATGGTGCAGTGAGCAAGGGACTCACATCTGAGTATACCCTTCCACGCTTATGGTGGACAAAATGATTCAGAAAAGGGGGTGGTGATGGACAGAGTATCTGAATTAAACAGAACACTCGTACCCAGTCAACAGATCAGGGCTTGATCCATCACCGTTTTTTAGCTCACTGAACCATCCCAGCTCAGAGCCTGGCTACATGCAAATTAGTCTGTCCCTGGCCCAGTGCATCATAGGAACAGGGCAGACCAAACTACCAAGCCAATTCTTTCACTGGAAAGGAAACAAGCTTCCGGGGACCGGTTTCTGGCATTACAGCCGTCTTCGGCCCGGCTTGCTTGAATCTTGATGGTGCAGTGAGCAAGGGACTCACATCTGAGTATACCCTTCCACGCTTATGGTGGACAAAATGATTCAGAAAAGGGGGTGGTGATGGACAGAGTATCTGAATTAAACAGAACACTCGTACCTAGTCAACAGATCAGGGCTTGATCCATCACCGTTTTTTAGCTCACTGAACCATCCCAGCTCAGAGCCTGGCTACATGCAAATTAGTCTGTCCCTGGCCCAGTGCATCATGGGAACAGGGCAGACCAAACTACCAAGCCAATTCTTTCACTGGAAAGGAAACAAGCTTCCGGGGACCGGTTTCTGGCATTACAGCCGTCTTCGGCCCGGCTTGCTTGAATCCTGATGGTGCAGTGAGCAAGGGACTCACATCTGAGTATACCCTTCCACGCTTATGGTGGACAAAACGATTCAGAAAAGGGGGTGGTGATGGACAGAGTATCTGAATTAAACAGAACACTCGTACCCAGTCAACAGATCAGGGCTTGATCCATCACCATTTTTTAGCTCACTGAACCATCCCAGCTCAGAACCTGGCTACATGCAAATTAGTCTGTCCCTGGCCCAGTGCATCATGGGAACAGGGCAGACCAAACTACCAAGCCAATTCTTTCACTGGAAAGGAAACAAGCTTCCGGGGCCGTTTTCTGGCATTACAGCCGTCTTCGGCCCGGCTTGCTTGAATCCTGATGGTGCAGTGAGCAAGGGACTCACATCTGAGTATACCCTTCCACGCTTATGGTGGACAAAACAATTCAGAAAAGGGGGGGGGGTGATGGACAGAGTATCTGAATTAAACAGAACACTCGTACCCAGTCAACAGATCAGGGCTTGATCCATCACCGTTTTTTAGCTCACTGAACCATCCCAGCTCAGAACCGGGCTACATGCAAATTAGTCTGTCCCTGGCCCAGTGCATCATGGGAACAGGGCAGACCAAACTACCAAGCCAATTCTTTCACTGGAAAGGAAACAAGCTTCCGGGGACCGGTTTCTGGCATTACAGCCATCTCCGGCCCGGCTTGCTTGAATCCTGATGGTGCAGTGAGCAAGGGACTCACATCTGAGTATACCCTTCCACACTTATGGTGGACAAAACGATTCAGAAAAGGGGGTGGTGATGGACAGAGTATCTGAATTAAACAGAACACTCGTACCCAGTCAACAGATCAGGGCTTGATCCATCACCGTTTTTTAGCTCACTGAACCATCCCAGCTCAGAACCTGGCTACATGCAAATTAGTTTGTCCCTGGCCAAGTGCATCATGGGAACAGGGCAGACCAAACTACCAAGCCAATTCTTTCACTGGAAAGGAAACAAGCTTCCGGGGACCGGTTTCTGGCATTACAGCCGTCTTCGGCCCGGCTTGCTTGAATCCTGATGGTGCAGTGAGCAAGGGACTCACATCTGAGTATACCCTTCCACGCTTATGGTGGACAAAACGATTCAGAAAAGGGGGTGGTGATGGACAGAGTATCTGAATTAAACAGAACACTCGTACCCAGTCAACAGATCAGGGCTTGATCCATCACCGTTTTTTAGCTCACTGAACCATCCCAGCTCAGAACCTGGCTACATGCAAAGTAGTCTGTCCCTGGCCCAGTGCATCATGGGAACAGCGCAGACTCCGTGCTATGGGCCGCACAAAATCCAGATTGCGCTGGGTGTAACAGACCTGCAGCCTCAACATAGTTGGTAAGCTGAGATGTCACGGCCTTCTCACAACCTTTTGCCAGACTTGGCAAGAGCGAGATAGGCAGATAGTTGGCAGGAGACATTGGATCAAGGGACGGTTTCTTAAGGAGGGGCAAGATTAGTGCTTGCTTCCAAGGTAGCGGAACCCTGGCCTCGCGAAGTGACTGATTCATCACTAGATTGACCTTGCCATTAATTGTGTCAGCCACCTCCGCTAGGAGCCTAGCAGCACAAGGGTCTTTTGGCGAGCCAGATTTGAGTGCTTTCAAAATTCTAAGTGATGTAGTTATATCCACTGGGCAGAATGCCGAAAAAGTGGCACTAAGCTCCTTCTCCTGTAACCCCAAAGGAGCAGCCAAAACTGTCTTGGGCCCATTTAAAAAGGATTGCTGGATGCGGACTATTTTCTCCTGAAAGAAGTTGACCAAGGTATTACACCAGGTGACTGAAGATGTTATCACCGCCACCTGTGCCCTAGGCGCCACAAAGCTCTACACGATGGCAAATATTTCCTTGGAATTACTATTGGCCCGCTCAATACGAGCCGAGAAATAATGACCCTTGGCTCGGCCAATAGAAGAGTAATAAAGCTTCTGTTTAGCTCTAAGTGCCTGTTTAGCAATGGGGCAGTAGCCGCTGGAACGCCAAGCTCTTTCAAGGATCTTACAGGCATGTTTCAGTGATCTCAGCTCCGAAGTAAACCAAGGCTTAGATGGGGACTCTCTCCTGAGCTTACTATGCACCGGGATAGAGATGGCACTAACCGAGTCGAAAATCCAATCGGCAAAACTGGCCACATTCTCTTCCAGGCTGCCCCGAAGGAGAGGCCGCCCAGCAGCAAGACATTCGCTGAGTTGCCCCGGATCCAATTTCCTAGCAGTAGGGGTACGGTGGTGACTGGCTGCCCGTAACGGGCCTTGCACCTTCCACGAGAAGAATATGGGGAAATGGTCTGACCAAACCACCTGGTGGGGCTTCCTCGTAGATATAGGGAAATTAGCACAGATGCGATCAAGAATATGCCCCCCTTGGTGAGTCGGATATTCCACCCATTGGGAGAGCTGAGCCATCTGAAGAGTCTTGAGGAACGCGGCCGATTCCGCTGAGTCAGTAACATCTAGATGCAAATTAAAATCTTCCAAGAGCAAGTAATTTGTGAAGCGAAGTGATCTATCTGCCAAAGCGTCCCCAAAAGAATCTAGAAACCCCTTAGCTGGCCCCGGAAGTCGATATTATAGGGAGCCCCTAAAGTGAAATGCAGAGATAATTGTTGGCAAAAATCAAGCGCCTCACAACCCCCCACAGGGAGGAGGTTTCACTCTGCAGAGACCAACAGTCCCTGTAAAGGATGGCCAAAACCCGCCTCTACCAACTGGGCGATCCAGGCGGTGAATTTTGTAGCCCATCGGGGAAGCCAGCGAGACAAACGGGTTCGAGAATGTATCAAGCCAGGTCTCCGTAATGAATAGGAAATCTACCTGGTTGTCGGTAATCAAGTCAGTTATATCATTAACATGCTTCTTCATTGATCTAACATTCATGAGACAGGCATTAATGATTCCATGTGGACACGGGGCGGTAGACTCAGCATCCGTAGGGAGAGTTGGGGTGTGAAGATAACCACAGTCACTGCACCTGATGCTGCTTATAGCCCCTAACTGAATAGTTGTCCGAGATGGACAAATAGGAGTGCTGTATGACTTAAGTGCAGTGCTCGAGTACTGAATAAGCCTTCTATTGCTTTTATAGTAGGAAAGACCGGCAGAATGGCTCGCCCTGAGCCCTGCCTTAGCGCGTTATCCCAAGGCACATTTATATAGGGTATGGCCAATGCTGGTATGCTGCGTGAGAGCGACTGGACCGCTGACCGCAAAACATGCGTGTCACGTCCAAAATGATCCTCTTACAAGCAGCGACCGCTCGCAATGGGCTCAGTTAAATACCAGGTTAGCCCAATGCCAGTATGCTGCGTGAGAGCGACTGGACCACTGACCGCAAAAGACGCAATTTCAGAGTAATGCCGATTTGATAAAAATTTCAAGCCCCCCCTAGTTCCCATTAAGTACATAGAAGCGCCAAAGCATTCAACATTCAGAGTATGTTTAAAAATGATCCTCTCACAAGCCTCACAAGTTCTGCTGATTTTACAGGAATATTTTGCTCAATAGTGAAGGATGGGGGCAGGCCTGAGGTAACATGTATGCAAACACGTCCTGTGGCGCGTTTTAGATTGGAGAATTAATTCCTCTTCAATCCTGAGGTCCCCTGTGAGCCAACTAGCCCACCAGGTACCTCCAGTATGCGCAAGGCAGCTGTGTTGCAGAGAGGTGTTCAGAGGGCATGCCCCCTTTTTCCAACACTCTGCAACACAGCTCCATGGCGCGTACTGGAGATACCGGTTGGACTAGTTGCCCCATAGGGGACCTCTGGATTGAAGAGGAATTAATTCCCCAACTTAAAAGGCACCACAGGGCATGTTTGCACTCACATCACCTCTAGCCCCGCCCCCTACCTTTACCACTGTGCAAACGCGCCCTGTAGCGTGTTCTAAGTTGGGGGATTAAGTCCCCTTGCATACTGGAGGTCCCTGCGGGCCAACTAGCCCACAAGGAACCTCCAGTATGCACCAGGGAACTGCGTTGCAGAGAGGTGTAACAATGGGCATGACCTCATTACACCTCTCTGCAACGCAGCCCCTGGCGCGTTTGCAGAGGGGGAACTAATCCCCCTTGCATACTGGAGGTCCCTGGGGGCCAACTAGCCCACCAGGAACCTCCAGTATGCGCCAGGGGGATGCCTTGCAGAGAGGTGTAATAAGGCCACGCCCCTTGTTATACCTCTCTGCAACGCAGCCCCCTGGTGCGTTTGCAGAAGGGGAACTAATTCCCCTTGCATACTGGAGGTCCATGGGGGCCACCTAGCCCACCAGGAACCTCCAGTATGCGCTCGGGAATGTACAGAGTATAGTGCAGAGTACAGTACAGAATATGGTACTTCGTTCCCCGCGATAAAAAAAAAACATATATTTTTGGGGGCCTTGGGGGTCCTTGTGGGACCCCCTGAGCAGGCCTAGGGGATCAGGGTGTTTCTTGCACGTTTGTTTCACTGCTTTCTTGTGCCTCGGTTCTACCGAGGCACAAGATGGCTGCCAACACTTCCTGGTTTGGAGTGTGGACAGACAGTTGACAGCCAATGATCATGCAGCTCGTGAAGGTACAGAGTACAGTACAGAGTACGGTACTTCGTACCCTGCGATTAAAAAAAATATATATATTTTTGGGGGGCCTTGGAGGTCCTTGTGGGACCCCCTGAGCAGGCCTAGGGGGTCAGGGTGCTTCTACCCCGCCCCCTTTGCGTGTTTTGCACATTTGTTTCACTGTTTTCTTGTGCCTCGGTTCTACCGAGGCACAAGAGGGGTGCCAACACTTCCAGGTTTGGAGTATTGACAGACAGTTGACAGCCAATGACCATGCAGCTCGTGCTCGGGAAGGTACAGAGTACAGTACAGAGTACAGTACTTCGTCTCTAGATATCACTATGATTTTACTTTTGATTTTCTCAGGAACTACTGAACGAATTTACACCATTTAACATAAAGCACAATCTAAGAACCTAACTCTACCTTTTTGCCAAATTTGGTGTAATTCCGTTCAGCCGTTCGGGCTGTAGCCCTGGCTAAAAGTCCTATGGAAAATTGCATGGGGAAAACAGATTTTGGGACCCCCCTTTTTTCTTGGCCCCCACTTGACGAATCACCCTCAAACTTTCAGGGAGGGAGCAGAGCGGAGCAGGCCATTTTCTTGGAGAATTTCACGAAGATTCGTCCAAGAGTGCCAAAGTTATTTCAAATAGAATGTTGTGGATTTCCTATGGAAACTAGGTCCTAACTATAACTACCTACTGGCGACCACCAGTAGGTAACATATATATATATATAATATATATATATATATATATATATATATATATATATATATATATATATATATATATATATATATATATATATATATATATGCAAAAAAGCAGAGAACTCTGGCTAGTTCTCATGTTAGGTGGAACGCAGCTCCTGCATAGAGCACTCTCAACACCAGCGACCCTCTAGATCTGCTCACCTCAAATTTTTGCTTTTCTATCAAAATCTTTAAGCATAGGAATAGCACAGTGCAATCCATGCCGAGATAGAAAGGGACAACATATTTTGCCATTTCTACAGCAAAGTCTTTAAGCATAGGACTAGTACAGTTCTGTCCATGCCAAACTGCAAAATGACAAAAGCAATCCACCACTCCAGGCATATATATTTAAGTATATTCTAAGAAAGTACGATTCATTTCAAGGATCAGGTGCTCAAGTTATTATTTAGGGTAATTAGTTAAACACAGTGGAGAGAAGAATCACTGTCTTTCTGAACTGCTTAAGCATATTATTCACTATTTAAGAGAAACATATATAATATAATTAGTTTACATCTTTAAAACACATGACTTGGAAAGAATATTCACAACATGGATGTATTAAGTTTAGCATCTTTTAGGGAGTACGCATAGCCTAGCATAGTTAAAAGGAGGGTGATAGACTTCACTGTCTATACATGACACAGATTCTACAAGGAAGAACATAAAACAAGATCTTCTTATGCATTATGATTACATCAAACAGTACCTTTCTAAAGTTAATATGGAATTATTTAATTTACCTATAATGGTAAAATTATTTGTATTTGGATGAGTTATGATCTATGCTGTATACTGTTTTTTATGTAGAGGGAACCATTGAGGTTTGTTTCAGTGGAAAGAAGGTTCTTGTCAAGGTCTCACCTGTTTTTTCTACAGGAACGTCAGGGAACTGAAGAAAAGCCCCCAACCTCCCCCAACCACCTATTGCGCCTGAATTTAGACAGACAACAAAAGGTAACCTGGGGAAGAAGGGAAGCAAAACAAGGTAAGGAAGGGAAGACACTCCTCCATGACCACCCAGGAACTTCAGAAGTATGTCACCACCCGGGAACTGCTGGAGTACGTCAGTATTAAGCAAACAAAACTGAAAATAAGTGGAACACAAGTTAGAGAGAAAACATCACAAAGTGTGAATATGAAGATTCTTGGTAGTATAATTATGTACCTACATTCCCTTCTTCTAAATATGAAATATATAGGAGGGTCCCTTTTTGCATCAGGAATGTATAGGTGGTTTAGGAATATAGTCAGGTCAGGGTAATAATGTAATCAAAAAAAGGTAAACATTATTTGTAATAAGTTATCCCAAGAATCTTGTAAATCTTGCTTTCTCTGTGGTCACCCACCTGCATCTATCATGTGACCTTTCTTGTATTACTGATGACCGCTCAACAGTATTACTCCTAAATATGCTCGATAGAATTCAAAGCAACTCTTTCTATAAATAACTCGTATAACCTAAGCACCAAGAATAGTAACTAAAGAGGACAGCGCAACGCGCTGAATACCGTAGCCACGGCCAAAGTAAAGTTTGTTCTTTTTCTTTTCTTCTTCTTAGCAGGAATCCAGAAGTTAGAAGCACCGAGGCTGGAAGAAACCAAGAGCAAACGCCCCGACGAGGGAACAGGAGCGCCGAGCGATGCGGAAGTGAGGGGAGCACGGCGCACCGGAAGTGACGCGATGCGATGGGAACAGGTACTGGGTAACTTGAACACGAAGCGCATTACCCTGGTAAAGGCAGGGCTTTCGCCAGCTCTGCCTATCCCTGCGCATGCGTTCCTATCGGAGGCCATCTTGGGAGTTCACAGGAATCTGTGAGCCTCCGTGTCTGCACCCATAACCTCCGTGCTGGCAATCATGACAGTTCTTTACTGAAAACAGGTTCAAGGTGATTCAAAACATGTCATGACTGACTGCTAAAATAAAATGAGTAGCTGATCCTAGGAGTGCCAGGTACTTTCTTGGCATCAATGGCTGCCAGGATTCCCGCTCCTGCATGTTGGAAGCACCGGTTCCACAGGCTGGGTGGACTGCTTTACTGGGCTTGGCACCCACACACACACACCACTGCACATTTATTTTGCATGTTGTCATAAATAATAGAAAAGCTGCTTTAAACTAATAGCTTGGCTAGGTAAACATTTATAAGGGGTATTAGTATGGAGTTGGGAAACATAATGGGCTGATTTACATGAAATTAATATTCTCTTTTGTTTGGTTTGCTTTTTGGGCCTAAGAAATCATGGCTGCCTGTGAATCCATCAAGGCTATGACTTGCATTAAAGAGAAGAGAGCATGCGCAGACTGTGTCAGCTTGTCTCACAAAATGAAGGAGTCAAGGCCACTGTGAACTGTACATTCTTGTGATTGTGCCAATGTACCAGTTAGCTAAAGTATCCTTCTAGCCTTTGCTGTGACAGGAAGGAAGAGGAAAAGATAGAAACATTTTACTGGTGAAGGAGGGGTGCTTTCAAGGAGCAGCTCCTATCAGAGTGGCAGAGATGCAGAAGAGCAGCAACAGATAGAAAGTTTTTTAGATTTAGATGCTAAACTTTAAGTTTATACTTAGACTAATTAATTAGGTCTGAAAAGATTTATTTGTCTTATGCATTTATTTCTCTTTATGGGAGATTTTTGCAAACTACTTAATTATTGATTAGCCTTGCAAGACTACTTTTTCTTAGAAACTCTTTAAGAGTTTTGACTGACACTTTGCGCCACATTTTCTTTTCTACATGTGATGCTTATATGCAGACTGTAATGTGTTCTGTATTAATGCTATTTTTCCTGTTTTCCAAATTCTGTAACCTGCTTGATATTTTACTAATAAATAAATGGTCAGACAAAAATTAACGTTTGACTAGAAAATAAAACCCTTTAAAATACTCAACAACTATCTTCATTGGCTTAAATAATAATTGCATTTTTGACTGTTCATGATTATTTAAAGTCTCAGTCTCCTGAAGGTAATACATGATGTGAAGGGCCCAACACCTATTCAGCTGTAAAACAGAGGTAGCATGAGGGTTTTACGTTGAGAAATTACCAGATGAAATTACCACTCCATCATGTTCTTCTGTTAAGGGTGAATGTGTTTGTGATTTACTTGAGTGGAAAGAAGGTTTAATGAAGTGGGATGAGGTTGCTTCCTAAAAATGATCATCCAAAACTGTCCATCTTCTATCTGATTCCCAAGGTGCATAAAATGTTTTGAATATTCCAGAAGACTGATAATTGAAGCTATTGGTGGTCTTTTTGAGAACACTTCAAAATATATAGACAGACTATTTAGGCCATAGGTGATCAGTTTACCTTCTTATAACAGAGATTCCTCAGATTTTTTAAAGAGGATCTTTGACATTAAGTGGGAGAATGCCATGGTCATGATGAGCTTGGATGTGTCTTTCTTATATCCAGTATCCAGCATGAGGATAGTATGAGGGCAGGAGCACATTTCTTCAGAACAATACCTATTAGATTTTACAATAATGGTGTTTGTTTGAAAAAGATGAGATGGAGCCTCACCAAGAATATTTGTATTTTTTAATGGGGAACTGTCTGAGCATCAGAGTGGGGCTGCTACGGGCACTTGCTTTACCCCAGCTATGCAAATGTTTATATGGCCTCGTGGGTGGAGCAGGTGGTCAGTAGCCTGAAGATGGAGAAATGGTCTGTGAATACCATGTTATGGGTGTGTTGGATTGATGACTTATTTGGTGGGGCACATTAACTAAAACTTGCACATTATACTGCTCATAAAGTTTAATATTACATCACTTATAAAATCTGTAATCAAAGCATTTAGAATAACATTTATGAGATCGCAAATCACATAATTTGTAAGAACACAGAGGATGGTAGAGGGGTGAAATATACTTAATGTAGTGTGACTACAGAGTTCAATTTGTGTATGGAAGTGCGTAAATTATAATAATCTGAAGGAACTGATTAAATAAAAAATTTAAGGTATAACTTTAGAATGTCTAATTTTCATGTAGTTAAAGTTTGGTTTGTATAGAAAGAATAAATAACATTTTCCTAACTATAAATACAATTGAAACTTTGTTTTTTTAATTGAATTTTATGTTTTTTTGTTTTTAATAAAAATGCGTTTCAAAATATCGAGCCCAGTGTCATCGAGTGGAGTGTTATTAATTGGAGTATCATACAGTGGAGTCAAGGATAGTGTTGTACAGTGTAGAGTGGAGTGGCATAGCGTTTAGTGAAATAAAGTGTCATAGAGTGGAGTGGTTTGTTGTACTGTATAGTGGTGTGGAGTGACGTAGAAAGATGTTGAGTTGTGTGTTGTATAGTGTAAGGCCATACTGTGGAGTAGAGGGTTGTCCAGTGTAGTGTAGGGGCATAGAGTGCAGTACAGTGTGGCATTATAGTGGCACAGAATGTAGTAGAGTCTTGTATAGTGAAGTTGCATAGCGTGGAGTAGAGTGAGGTAGACTGGAGTGGTGTGAATTGGAGTGTTGTACAGTGGCACAGAGTGTTGTGCAGTGGATTTGAGTGGAGTAGAGTGGACTGGTGTAGCATAGAGTGGAGTAGCGTATTGTAGAGTAGAACAGAGTAGAGTGGGCCGGCATAGTATACAGTGAAGTAAAGTGTTGGCATGGTGTGTCATGCAGTGAAGTGGACTGGTGTTGTAGAGTGTCAGAAAGTTTTGTAAAGTGGAATGTCAGAGTGGATTACAGTGTTGTACAGTAAAGTGGCTGAGAGTAGAAAGCGGTATAGTATGGTAGAGTGGAGTGGCATTAAGCATGGGCGGAAAATCAGTTTCGCTCGCGGATTTTGCGGATTTTCGGTAAATTCGCAATCCGCGAGATTCGCGAATCTCCCGCAAAATCCGCAAATCCGCGAGCAGCGGATTTTATGGCTTGCTCGCATTGTTCGCGTGAGTTCGCGGCTTCCCAGTACAACTTCGCGCCCCGCGAATAAGCGCAAAATTGCAGAAATACGATCTTAGCAAAACTGAAACTACTTACCAGGTTCAAAAGTTCAGGCTCATCATTAGTAGCCATTTCCTGTAGTGCTTCCTGAGGGGCCCCTCCAGAGTTCAGTTGCCAGTTGCAACTACTATGTGACCCTGCTCTGAACCTCAGAATAGTTACACATGTGCCACAAAGGTCCTGAATTACAGCTAAGGGAGACAAGCAGGAGCCAGGCTGGAAGTTCAAATCCATTAATCAGCCCCTAATTCATTATTGTCAGTTGGGGCAGGGCAGGTGTTGTAACTAATTTTGCAACAATGAAAGCACTTAGCAAGTGCAAAAGATCACTAATCAGGAAGCACTAAGGAAGCAGGTGCCAGCTAAAAAAATATTCTGTGACACATTAATCAGCCCCAAATCAATTCAGGTCACTTGAGGCAGGGAAGGTGTGCTTGCTTTGCCACAATAATGTACACTGACTGGACAACCAGAGGGTGCTGTGATGAAACAGAGGGTGGCATGGGTGGGCCAGAGGGTGGCATGAGTAGTCAGAGAGTGGCAGTGGTGACAGAGAGTGGCAGTGATGAAGAAGAGTGTCCCAAACAGGCTGGACACATAGAAACAACAAGTTCGCGAAACTTGCGACCCGACAGGTAAGTTCGCGTTTGCGAAATTGTACAAAACCCTCGCGAACTGGCAGAAACCCGCACGAACACACAAAAAAAAAAATTCGCAAATTTGCGAGAATTCGCGGATTTTGCGAATTGCGAGTTCGCAAATCCGCAAAATTCGCGAACGCGAGATTCGCAAAATTCGCCCATGCTTAAGTGGCATAGTCTGTCGTAGAGTGCATTGGTATACAGTGGAGTGGAGTAGAGTGAAGTAGGGTTTCAGAGTGGACTATAGTAAAGGGGTGTGGAGCAATATAGAGGGAGTTGCATACAGTGTCCTAGAGTGGAGTGTTGTACAGTGGCATAAAGCAAAGTAGAGTGCTGTAGATTCTCACTGACAGAAGTACATTATTGAACAGGGGAGTGCTATAGAGTGAAGTATAGTATGATGGGGTGTAGACTGTTGTTGAGTGTAATACAATGTTGTTGAGTGAAGTATAGTTGAATGGCATGGATTGCAGTTGGGTAGAGTAGAGTGTCATACACTGGAATAGATTGAAGTGTTGCAGCGTGAAGTGACATAGAATGGAATAGTATACAGTGAAGTGGCGAACACTGGAGTGTCGTGGAGTGGCACAGAGTGGATTAGCGTTGAATGGAGGGGCGTAGAGGGCATTTATGTACAGTGGAATAGCGTAGAATGGCACAAAGTCGAGTGTTGTACAGTGGAGTGGCGCAGAGTTGAACGGGGTACTGTGGAGTGGCGTACAGTGAAGTGCCATAGAGTGGAATAGCGTACAATCGAGCGCTGTAGAGAGGAGGCACAGGGTAAAGTGGCACACAGTGGAATAGTGTAGAGTGGAGTGGGCTACAGTGTAGTTGTGCAGAGTGGAACAGCATGTAGTGAAGTGTCATTGAGTGGAGTACGGTAGAGTGAAGTAGCATAGAGTGGGATAGCGTATATTAGAGTGGCATAAAGTGGAGATGCATACAGTGGAATAGTGGATATTGGAGTGCTGTTGAGTGGTGTACACTGAAGTGGCATAGACTGGAGTGGAGTACAGAGCAGAGGTGGAAAGTGAAATAGGGTAGACTGGAGTGGCGGGAGTGGAATACCATAGAGTGGCGAACAGTGTATCTGTGTATAGTACAATAGCGCATAGTGGAGTGTTTGGAATGCAGTACAGTGGAGTGGTGTAGAGTGGGCTATAGTGGAGTAATATAGACAGGCGGGGCGTACAATGGAGTGGTGTAGAGTGAAATAGCATACAGTGGGGTGGTAATGAATGGAATAGCATATAGTGGAGGGTCATAGAGTGGATCGGCATACAGTGGAATAGCGTACATTAGAATGGCATAGACTGGAGTGGCGAAGAGTGGCACAGAAATTAATAGTATAGAGTGTAGAGGTGTACAGTAGATTTGGGTACAGTGGAATTGTTTAGCGTGGATTGGAATATAGTTTAGGGAAGTTGACAGAAAAAGCTTACAGTGGAGTGACAGAGTGAAATAGTATAGCATGGAGTAGCGTACAGTGTAATGGTGTACATTAAAGTTGTATAGAGTGGAGCGGCATGTAGTGGAATGGGGCAGAGTGGAGTAGCATAAAGTGGATTAGCATAGAGTGAAGTGGCGTACAATGGAGTAACATAGTGTGGAGTGGGATAAGGTGAAATAGCGTACAGTGTAGTAGCATACAGTGAAATAGTGCAGAGTGGAGTAGCACAGAATGGAGTGGCATAGAGTGGAGAGGGGAAGACTGAAGTGGTATATAGTGGAGTATAGTAAAATGGACAAAGGGAGGGGCCACTGCAGAATGAAGGATTAATAAAGGAATTTACAATTTTAAGAATTTCTTTAGGATTTCTAGAAGTTGTGGAAATGAGCAGGGCATAAAAAAACTGTTCAGGCAAATCAAACTTGTTTCCTGTAATTTCCAAGGCAAAAGGAGGAGGGGTATGATTAGAGAGAGATGAATTATTTTACCAAACTGATTCTGCTTGCTTAGAGTGACGTTCTGAGTATCTGAACTCTGGAGTGAACCAGGGGGCAGGGTGTAGGCTTTGGGTGGCTATGTAGTGGTTTACAGGGGATGAGTGAATGAAGAGAGCTAGTGATCCAGGAATTTGCCTGCTTTAGAGCATCCAGTATAGGGAGGCAAAAGGACACTTGTTTGTGGTGGAGCAAAGTCCCAAGATCTTACTGAGTTAAGACCAAGGTCTTTTTAAGACGGGAATGGGTGTAACAGACAGGGAGGGCAGATAGAAGGAGATCTATTTGAAATATATTACTTGCTGGTCAAATTAAGGGAGAGAAGTAAAGAAAATGAAGAGAATGTGTATTGACATTTGTTACTCATTCAACGTATTTATTACTGCATCGCTATAAAAAGCACATAGACGCTGACAATGGTGTGGCCTATACGATTGACAACTTCAAAAACTAATAAATAAATATTAGTCAAGAAGCCCATACCTTTAAATTCTTTTAAGGACTGAAGTTCCCAAACAGATATGTTTTATTAGGGTACTATGGAGGCTTAAGGCTCTGATGCCTCATCTAGAATGTTATAACAATAAGTAGCTGATATAGTGGCCTTCTAGTACCGCATAGTGTCAACAAATCTAAGTTACCATTTCCTACTATTGATGGGCATAATTCTTGTAAACAACCTGGGGCAATATCTGCAAATATAGTCAAGGGGCAGACCGCTCATGTGTCTTTTCCCCTATATGGGAACATGTGGCAACCTATGATCCTGTTTTAACTGAGGTTCCCTATTTAGAAGGTAACTCAGTGGAGGGTACCCATTCTCTTTTAATAAATATACATTTTGCCCATTCTTGTTCTCTTTGACCTCAAAACGGCATGGTGGGCTGTGTGGATTGGCCCTGGCCCCAAGATACTAAAGGAAGCTTATTTGGTTGTGTTCTTTATGGAGCCATACTAGGTAGAAGCTATTTTATTGATTACAAATAAAATGCTAAAAAACTCTCCCCTATTATGATGAAGCCCCTGGGTTATTACTACATACCACCTCTTCTGGAGGCAACTGCAATCCTCTAATGTGGGCGCTTGACATGGTTATCTGAACGAGTGTCCTCCCGTTAAGTCTGATTTACTTCCTTATATTGATGAATGTCTTAGCCACATATTGGGACTATTGCTGGGCTGGAAACCACATTGACCCAAATTAAATAGGTTACATTTGTTAAAAGGTTTTTCAATTGTTCTTATACAAAAGACCTAAGCAATAGATACCTTATTTTTAGATTGATATCAGCCCTTCTATATCCTGGCAACTCAGTCGGGATCAGGAATAGCAATGGGGCTTTTTAATAAGGTTCTCACTATTGTTGAATGATGATGTTGTTGATTGTAAGGTGGGCTCTTGCAACTTTCAGGTTATGTTATTGAAGTTCAAATTCTGAATGTTGACTCCTCATCCTTTATGTCCCTGCTATAACAGTTTAAATTTGTATCACCTGTATGGATGGATGGAGGGTCTTGGGGCCCAGGTTTTCATCTTAAACCAAGTAGGGGCCATCTGAATGATGCTGGGTGGTCCCAACAACTTCAATGATGTGGGGAAAAACAGAAGTGTGAAGAGTGATAAACTATAAATGTAGGCGATATATGTTTGTTACTTGTAAACTGTAACTTTCAACAAATCATCTTCACTTTGGCCTCAGAAAGGTTATTGCGCAAACTGACAGATCACAAACTTGGTGTCAAGTTTTAAATATCATGCAACAGACAAATTCAAGTATTATATATCATGCTCCAGGCAAAATCAAACAATTATGGGGTATTTATTTAGAACCATAACTACAAGAAACATGTTTATGACTTGTTAGAGATTACACCAAAGTTCAGTAGAAAATTGGATCCTTGTGCTAGGGGAGAGATAGAAATCACTGTCTTGATGTGAGCTGCAACCATATTGCAGCAAATGCCAACAAAATTGCCTCCTTATGGTAAATTGCTTTCTGTGAAGAAATACAATAAAGAACTAGGTAATTTGACACACACAAGGCTTTCCTCTGATAAAACTATGCATGGGGAGTGTTCCACAGCATCAAAGGAGTACATTTAAGAAGTAATGAACTTACATTTTCAAAACTAAGTTAATTCAAAAGAAAAAAATATTATAAAAAATGATAAAGAAAAGAAGGAATTCAAAGGCAGGAATGTCAAATGGAATGGTATTCTTTTGAGCGTGGAAGACCAGGAAATAGGACCAGTAATCGGGTATGGTCGGGTAAATGTTGATTCTTCCCAGTGAAAATGTAGACATTCAGATGTAGAAAATGATGTACATGAAGAGTTTCCACCTCAACAGAGCTGGAAGATATAGCCAAGAGAAATGGATTCTTTTTTTGCATTGTCTCACCATAACCTTGAAGATTGAGGTTAAAAGCTCAAATAAACCACTAAAATATAGTTGGAGTGATCATGTCATTTTTAAGGAGGCCTGGCACTGCGTCCCAGGCCTCCGGAAATGATTTTTTAAGTACCAACCTATGTATAACATTGTGTAGCTTGTTTTGATGTGCTCCGCAACAGTTCCAACATTTTGGACAGGTTCTTTTTACACCATGCACGAGTTTCAGTTTCTCAAAGGTCCACCATAACTCCTTTTGAATTCACACACAAAAATATCTAGTTTGAAATGGTTCCTGTGGCTATGATACAGCATGAACTGCCCAAGTCTGCAGGGAATTCTTCAATCCACGGATAAAGAACACAGGTTTGAAAAGGTCAGAATGGCAGAATTTCCAGTCACAAGCAGTCTACTGCTTTTCTCTAAGGCAGACATAACTTCATGGGTTACCAAGAAATTCTGTACTCTCCAGCTTCAGATGTGTTCTACAGAAAAAAACAAGCTACACTAGGCCCCTCTCAAGAATGTGAGAATGATTTTCTAAATGTATTTTAATTGTATAATCAATATAATTTTATCACGGGACTTAATATATGTTAACATATTGTGCACTGAAAGTATATCAGTTATGATGTCATGAAAATAAATGAGCAATGTCTTAAGCAGGCCTCTGTTTCTTAGCTTCATTTCTTGTGCAAGCTAACAGAGTTTGCATGTGCTGAAAGGTCACATAAAATGTGCAGCTCATGTTATAATAAACCAAGCCATACATGACTGATGAGCCCTAATAAGGGCGAAACTGGTCTTAGGTGGCTTGTGTCCCAGTTCAGGGAGGGCCTGGTAGAATGGGCGAGACTGTTTCTACTGGAACAGGGTCAAGACTGATAAGCAAATTCCTGGGCTGGAACTGAGATGGTATTGTGTGAAAAATAAGGATGGATTGGGATGTGGCCCAAGTAATTCTCAGTGGCTGAGATTAATCCAAGCATTTCACATCCATCACATTTTTGTATACTTTACTGAAAATTTTATAATAGCCAACAAACAATCATTTAATTCTCCTATTCACAGCAGCTGGAAATATACTTGCAGATTGAAATTCTGCAAGTTCCACACCAGAGAATTAGAGAGCTACAACACAGTGTCATCTGCGTGCCTCGTGATAACCTTATAGAAGGATTTCCTTCTGTACAGTGTAACAATTGATAATATTAATAGAAAACGCCCATTTGCTTCTTAGACCCTAAAGCATGGAAAGCGTATAAGAAGTCCTAGCAATTAGGAGGGGTTAAGCAGACTGACCGGTTGCAGGTGAAAGAAGCTGAACATCCTTGCTATATTTTGACAGTCTGGAATACATGATATAGGTATAACTCTACGGCTTGGCAAATATTTAGATAGATTAATACATCAAGTGGTCAGCTAACTAAACATAGTAAAGGAAGAAATAAAAGGAACAGGTTAGGGATGTGCAATAAACAATTTTTGGCATATACTGTTAGACCAGTCAGCCTTAGGGTAGTCTTCTCTCAAGCTTTTTGCTTTTGCTTTCTTTCCTCCAATTTTGCTGAAATTATTTTTGTTGTCATTAGTATTGTGTATTTTACCTCACTTACCATTGCAAAGGTACTTGTGATCACTGACTAAAACATGGTAACATTGGCATACAGTTGATTGGCCTATTTAATTTACTTGCAAGACCCTAGTAAAATGGTATACCATATGCTATCGGTTGGTAAATTAAATGCTACTAGCGGGCCTGCAGCACTTATTATCCCACTCACTGAAGTAGCCCATTACAAGTCCCAGGCCTGCCACTGCAGCCTGTATGCAGTTATAAACTGCCCATTCAACATGGACAAATAAACCACTTAGCAGGCCTAAAACCCTTTTTTAATACATATATGCCCCCTCCTCCAAGGTAGGCCCTATAGCCAAGAGGGCAGGGTGCATTGTATTAAAAAAGTTGGTTATGTAATGTTTTTCTTTGTTTAGTCCTCATACAGCAATGTTTTGGAATTGGAGGTGTCGGGGGCCCATTTCCCTTCTAGTCGAACCTTGCGGGATTTCTCTTGGGTAAACGTGACTTATGCGTGGAGAGATTTCCTTCAAGGTCTTGGGCCCCTTTCTGTCCGTTTCAAGTGCAACTCGTTTCTTGGTTGAGCTAGTCATTTTGACTACTCTTTTCAAGTATCCACTTGAAGGCTTTATTGCATTGCTTAATCATTGTACCACGCAATGCCATTCACCATTTTAACTTGTATGAATGTGGTTTTCCCAGATATTCCAACATTTATTTCTCTTTCCCCTGTGCCCACTTCTGTCCAGTTTATGTATTCTTTGTACTGAAGCTAGCCATTCCTTATGTGTTGGAGGTATACTTTTCACCCACTTAATGCATATTCTCTCCTTGCTAATAATATCAGAAAGAGGATTTTCTCCTGATCTTTACTCAACTTAAGTGTTACTTCGTTGTTTTGACTTATCCCAAAAATAACCAAGTCTATACTCCCCTCCACCTGTCATCCCAGCACTGTGGACAAGGTCTTCCGCACCTCTTTCCAGAATTCCTCGAGTTGGGGACACTGCCGAAACATGTGTAGATCATCTGCACCCATCTCTCCGCATTTGAGACAACTTATCTCCCCTTGGCCTTTGAAAATTGATAGCCTCTTTTGCGTCCAGTATGCTCTGTGGATAGTGAATAAGTGGTTCTTTCCTAAGGGTGCAGTTTCACAATTTTCCAACAAGTAGCCCTGGATACTTGCCATTTTTGTTCAATATCCAGCTTCGGCAGTACTCTTCCCCAGATCTCCCCTGGAATTTTGTCATCTTCCTCCCCTTCCTGTATCAGTGGCCAATACCAGTATGCAATTTTTTTTTAATGATTTTGTTTCCCTGGTAAACACTTCTTCCTCTTTCCCATTTCTGTCCTGGCTATCCTTCAAGTTCTTGACCCAGCTGGTTATTTGGTAGTACTTAAATCCTTTTAGCTCGCCCCACCTTGCAATGCTGTTTTCCCTCAGGGGATTTGCTAGCTTGTCCTCAAGACATTCAGGGGTTTCAGGGGAATCCCAAATGGGTGTACTGTATGCCTGCTATAGTATGGGATTTTAAGAATTCTTTTTATTTGGTACCAGAGTGTAGCTGCCGCCTTCAGAGTCTTTAGTTTTATTTTCTTGAAGTACTTTGGGTGACCAAATTTGTATAGGTAATAGGTACCTTCCTTATGCACTGACGCCTTCATGTGTGGGATATAACTCGAAATCCCCTAGAAATTTCCTAGTGTATTTAAATTGGAAGGCTCTACAATATTGTAGGATTTTTTTTTTTATTTGTTTTTATTGCAGAGTTAGAAACCATTGCATATAATAGATCAACCAGCACACTCATGGTGTCCCCACGCATAGATAAAATAAACAGTAAATCATACACAGCCATTTAGCCCGCATCCCGGAGGCCGGGCGGCGCATTAATCCATACTTCCAGAAAGAACATCATAGTGAGCATCCCGTAGGGATAACTGGTCAATAACATCTTTATGTATCTGCGTTTTACCCCCCTAAACTCCTAACCCTCCCCCCACACCAGCCAGCATTCTCTAACATTCCAGGTAGGCGACTGATACTCGTAATCCAGGACCCAAAGCCATCTAATGGTGGACGCCTTTTGCGTTGGTCTAATGTATCCCTATACCACCCTCGCTGCCTGTCTAAGCCCTCTCGTCGCGCTAGGGACATGTCCAACCCCGGATGTAACTGCTGTGCCTCTTGACCTGTGCCTCGGTGCCTAACACTACCCCCAAACAACCCCCTCTCCTCCCCCCCCCCCGCAACCGCTGATGATGTGGGCCTTCTTCCTAACACTGCAATGGGGCTCGCTACAAATCGAATGATGCCGTTACACTCTCAAGCCTCATGGAGCCCGGATACACAAATAGCCTATTCTTCGTCCTCCACCATGGAATCACGCAATGCCTGGACTATCATCTCCCACGCCCTTGCCATGTCTAAACTCTTTTCATTATCAATCTTGACCGCCTGTCTCATTCGGAGCACACTCTCACATTCAGACCATCTCAGCAGTTTATTCACCCATCTCCTCACTGACGGCCCCTCCTTGGACTTCCAGTGCCAAGTAATTTCTCTCTTCGCCAGTATGAGCCCCAGATCAATGAATTTACTCGTCACCTTAGTGTTCTTCGTGTGTGGGAACCAAAGCAACAGACACGCCGCCATGTCAAAATCCACCTCCCGATCAGTCACGCATTCAGGAGTTCCCCAACTTCCAGCCAATATGTCTCCAGGTTTGGACAGCCCCACAACAAGTGATCTATGTCAACCTCTAATGCCAGGCACCTCGGGCACCGCGCCTCCTGCACCCGGAAGTACCGTTTGATCTTCTCCGGGGTCAGGTAGGCCCTATGCAGGACGTAAAAGTGTACCTGTTGAAAGCGTGCATTCCTTGTCCCTTTCCATGTTCGCTTCAGGATATGTCCCCACACCGTGTCTGGGATGGGCCTACCTATACTAACCTCCCATTTCGATTTCAGGCCTAGGAATGGATCCAACCCCTCATGCAACATCCTATTATGGAGGCAGGTCACCGCTTTAAATGTACCTGCGGCCATCACAACATACTGGCAGGCCATGGTCGTTTCCGGCTCAAGGAGCCCTCCTTTCCAGTGTTTCTGCACTGCCGCCACCACAGCCGCATGCAAGAGGAAGCTCTCTTCCGGCAGCCCAAACTGTTCCTGCAGCGTCTGGAAGGGGACCAACGTTCCATCTACATACAGATCTCCCACCATCTGTAATCCCAGTTCCTCCCATTCCAACAGCGGAGACCAATCACCGCCATGCGGCAGTGCGGTCAACATTCCCAATGGTATCTCCGGAGCATAAGGACGGGACGTCTTTGCTCTCTTCAAACTCCTGTGCCAACACAACCTGAGCGTCTTTTCCTCCATGGTGAGGCCTCTCAACTCTAGTTTCTGCTGCATGATTATGTAAGCCAGGACGTGACGTTGTATACCATTCCCTCGCTCGTGTTCCGGCCCTCTAAACACCCTAGCCACGTGCTGCGTAAGAATCTGAAGCTGCGCAGCCAAATAGTACAATTCAAAATTGGGGACTGCCATCCCCCCTTCAAGCTTGGGTCTAAGCAAGGTGTTCAAAGCTACTCTACGTCATCCGTGCCCCCAGAGGAAGTCCGTTATCATCATCCGTAGGTCCTTAAAGATCCTCTGAGGAATCCAAATGGGCAGCGTGCGGAAATAATAAAGTAACCTTGGGAGCGCCACCATTTTCAATAGAGCTACTCTGCCCAGTACTAACAAAGGGAGGGAGGCCCAAAAGGATATACAGCCTCTCAGTGCTCGTATACAACGCACAATATTACCCTCCAACAGATTCTCGACCTCACGGTAGATGCGGACTCCTAAGTAAGTGAAGCAAGATGGTTCCCAGATCACACCTAAATCACGAGGGGGGCATTGTATGTCCGCCCTAAGCGGAAAGATACAAGTTTTCGTCCAATTCAGCATAAGTCCCGACAACTGTCCAAACTTGGATAACATATCCATCGCTCCCTCCAGAGCCTGCTCCGCATCCACCAGGTACAGTAACAAGTCGTCCGCATTTAGAGATATATAATGCGATTGCTCGCCTTGTTCAATCCCCCGATACATGACTCCTGACCTGGCTCGCTCTGCCAGTGGCTCCATTGCTAGTGCAAACAGCAACGGGGATAGCGAACACCCCTGTCTCGTCCCTCTGCAGACCGGATAATCCGAAGATACAAGAGTGCCCAGGCGCACCCTCGCTGTTGCTGAGGAATATAACACTTTCGTCCATCTACTAAACCCCTCACCAATACCAAACTTTGTCAGTACTCCTTCCAAGTAGACCCATTCCAGGCTATCAAAGGCTTTTTCAATATCCACGGACAACACTGCCGGGTCACCTTCTGTGTCCGCAGCGCCATCCAATATCCCAATTAGGCGACGTATATTTAACGTCGTGTTCCTTGTAGGGATGAACCCTGCTGGGTCCCTGTGCACCAACCTAGTCATGTGTGGAGCCAACCTGGTGGCCAGAATACGGCTCACTATCTTATAGTCTACTGTCAACATGGACAAAGGCCTATAGGACTTTACATCCGATGCCTCTCTACCGGGTTTCAGCAATGGTACTACCAGCGCCTCCCTCATCGATCTGGGCAGGTACCCCAGTCTTCTAGCCTCCTCGTACACCACCAGTAATCTGGGTGCCAGACTATCCACGTATTTCTGATAAAATTCGATCGGCAGGCCATCCACCCCAGGCGTTTTATTCCTCGTCATGTGTTTAATGGCAGCCCTGATCTCGGTGAGCGTGATAGGCCCTCCTAATTCCTTCGCATCATCATCCTCCAGCACTGGAAGTTGCATCGTTTCCAAGTAATCACTGATCTCCGAGGCCTCCACCCCCAGTTGGCATTCATATAACTTTGCATAATATGTCCGAAAACACTCCATCACCGCTGTCTGCGAGTAAACCATCTCCCCTGATTCAGTTTTTATGCTTAAGATTGGGCAGCCTCTGAGTTCCGGATTAGCGATCCTGGCAAGGAGCGTGCCCACTTTATCCCTCTCGGCATGCGCTTTAATGGCATATTGCCTATAGTCATAACTTCTCAGCCGTTCCGTTTCAGTCGCCACTACCTCTTTGGCTTCAAATAACCGGGCTTGTAAGTCCGGTCTGTCCGGTCTACGCTGTTCTAGATCCCTCAACTTCTCTTCCGCTTTTGCAAGCGCATTCAAAACTGACGTTCGTGCATTCGAGAACCTACCCATACACACTCCTCTCACCACCACTTTCATCGCGTCCCATTCAGTAGACCTAGTGTGAGCTGTACCCTCGTTTTCCTCAAAGTATTGGTCTATGCCTCGTTGGACCGCGTCACTAAACACCAAATCTCCCAAGGTGTCGGGCCGAAGCCGCCATGTTGGGACTGCGGATCTCGCACGTTGCCACTGTATGGATACCAACAAGGGATTGTGATCCGAGATGGTCCTGGTCAGGTATTCTGTATGGGTGACCAGAGCAGCCAGGGAACCACTGCACAGGACCGAGTCGATCCTAACATGTAAAGCATGGAGGGCTGAGAAAAAGGAATAATCCCTACTATCCTGAGGTTGCTCCCGCCATACATCCAGCAATCCCCACCTCTCTTGCCAATCCTTCCTATGTGCAGCTAGTCTACGTACCGGGGAATCAGCCAGTGGTGGGTGCGACCTATCCAGTGCCACATTCGTGATCGAATTAAAGTCCCCTCCTAGAATCATAGGGCCTGCCAAGAAGGAGGCCAGTGAGCACGACAGGCCATCAAAGAAGTGAACCTGGTCAACATTTGGGGCATATACACAGCACAATACCACATCCCGGCCATATAACCTCCCCTCCACCGCCACATATCTGCCCTCAGGATCCACCAGCTGGTTCACCACCTGGAACGGTATGCCCGCTCAAACCCATATCAGCAACCCTCTAGCGAATGCTGAATAAGTGGTGCCAAAAACCTGACCTCGCCACCTCTTCTATAGCGCAGTGCATTCTTGTTTAGTTAAGTGAGTTTCCTGTAACATTGCAATCTGGACCCCCCGCCTCACCAGATAAGCATGCACTTTGTGGCGTTTGATCATTGTTCGTAGTCCTCGGACATTCCATGTTAGGCATTTCAAATTAGGTAACGTCCCCATGGTAATCCTTACCGATCCAATTCAGGTGCAACCAGTCACTGCCCACATTGCTGCAGTTGCTCCCCCCCAAAATAATCGTAGAAAAAACTCCCCAAACCCCACTCCCCAGGACAGAGCCTAATAACCCAGTTTCAGCCGTGTTCCAAACCTTGAACTCAACACACATCAGTCTAATCTGTGGTCGCCACCACAGAAGGCCTTAAGGGCCCCAAGGGGGTGAGTTATCGCCGACCCAGGGCAGGCGGAGCCCTCGCCCCGCGTCTTTCATCCCACACTGCTTTTGCATCACCCTACCTGCCAGCCCTTCCAGTACTAGTATTTCTCCGTAGGAAGCACAGTGCCATAAGTCCCAAACATGAGTCATTCATTAAAGATTCCATCGGATGTCTGTGGGGTGACCGCAGGGCCCTTCGATCTCTCCGCCTCCGATAGTTCTTCTCCAGTCCTGCCTCCGTCCTCACCAGGGTCCGATTCAACCAGTTCCCTCTCCTGTTGCGACCTCGTGAGGCTCGCCGTTGCAGCCAGCGCCCCTCTCTTATCCGCAGCCATTTGACCTCCCCGTTCCGCTCTCTTGAGCTTGTTGCGCGAACGGATTCGTTGAGATTTCCGGATCTGGAGCGGTTTAGGCCTCTCCCGCTGGCTTTTACCAGTTCGGTCTGTGCCGGCACGATACAACTCTAGCCACGACCACGCTTCATCAGGAGTCTGGAAAAATTGAGTGCTCCCATCCAGGATTACTCGCAGCTTAGCCGGGAAGAGCAATGAGTATTGAATGCCCTCCTCCCTCAGCTCCTTTTTTACCGCCAGGAAGGACGCCCTGCTCTTTTGGACTTCTTGCGTATAGTCCGGGAATATCGTAACTCGGCTATTTTCCACCTCAAATGGGCCCAATGTTCGAGCCCTCTGGATTAGCAGGTCCCGATCTTTATAGTGTAGGAGCTTCACCACCATCGGCCTAGGAGGGCGGCCGAGCGCCGGTGGGCGAGCTGGCACCCTATGTGCCCGTTCCAGTGAGAAGAAGGATGAGAGGCCCTCCGGCGCCACCACCGTCCTAAACCAGTTCTCCATATAGGCCACTGCGTCCTCCCCTTTGATTTTCTCCGGCAGGCCTACAACCCTTACGTTGTTCCGTCGATTATGACTTTCCGCATCCTCTGCTCGTCTCTCTAGTGTGTCCAGGCGGCTGAGGATGTCCGTTATTTTATGTTCCGCGGTCACCACCGCCGGTTTCAGGTCTTGAAGCAGTTGCTCGTGGTCCTTAACTTTGTCCGATAGCTTGGCATGATCCGCCCTCAGGAGGCCCAGCCCTGTGGCGACCTGCGCAATGTCCTGTTGCAAAGCCTCCTTAGTCGAAGTTATTGCCTCCAGAATATTATCTAGTCGCTGATTCAGCCGCTGCTCCTGCTCCATCATCAACGGGAAAGCTCGGGCCTCACCTTCCCGGGACAGCGCAGTTGAGTCCTCCCGGCCCTGCTCCGCAATGGCCGCCCCGCCTGCAGCCGCCATTTTAGGTGCTGCAGGTTTCGTCATATGGCCGCCCCCGGCCTTCCTCCTGATCTCGTTATCCTCTGCTCGGGAGTTGTGCGCACCAACAACTATCGTAGGGCAGGCACCCTTTCCTTACCGGCAACTCCAATGACCAGAAATACCGGGGCCGTCCGCTTCACAGTCGCCAGGGCCGGGATAGGGGGGGAGGGGGGAGGTATAAGCGGGTGTCGTGCAAGCCGTGCCCCAGTCCAACACTGGCCTCCGCACCCCCAAAACCACCTTCCAGGCCAGTTCAGGTGCGCCCTAGCTGCACCAGTCTCGCTGGAGGCGGTCCACACTGCAGTCCGAATCTAGCCCGCTCGCCCCTTGCGCAGAGACCGCCGTCCTTTTACGTCGCCATTTTCCTCCCGCTCCGCACAACACCTCCGGCTTCGTCTTTCGGGTTTCTGAGGTATATTCAGTCTCCCGAGAGCTCTCAGCTGCTCTCCGGTGATTCCCCAACACTTCACAGAAGGATTTCGCCGATCAGGGATCCCCCAGGGTGTAGTTTTCAGGAGAAATAGCGGGACCTTGCGCGGAGCTGCAAGCTCACGCCGCCATCCCGATCGGCGTCCAAGCCACGCCCCCCTACAATATTGTAGGATGTCGGGACTAGCAATCCCTTCATGCGTCTTGTTCCTCCTGATCTTTTTCCAGGCAATCCTTGCTCCTTTTGCAGCCCAGATAAAGCTACTTAGTTCACCTTGTAATTTTTTTTATCAGCTCTGGCTTGAATTCCAAGGGGATGGTGCTGAATATGTATGGAAATTTGGGGAGTATAGCCATTTTAACTATATTTGATCTTCCCATAAACGTAAGCGGCACCCCCCCCCCCATACTTTTAGCAATTTCCTTACTTCTGTATGAATTCTCTCAAAGTTCAGGTTAGGTATTTCCTTTATGTCCCTTGTGAACTCTATGCCCAGGTATTTTATTTTATTTTTTACTCTGGGATCTTTAGAGTCATTGTTCCATTCTAAAATGTCTGTCTTTGTTTGGTTTGCAAGATACCCTGATGCCTTCCCATATATTTCCATGATTTTTTCTATTTTTAGAAGGGATACCACTAGATTACTAGTGAACACCATCAGGTCATCCGTAAACAGTGCAACTTTCTTCTCCCAACCCCGATGTTTGAATAGCATTATTCCCTTTTCTTTCCTTAATAGTTCCACTAGTGGCATCATTTATAAATCAAACAATAGGGGAGATAGCGGGCATCCCTGTCTTGTACCCCTTTGTATCATATTCTTATCCGTTAATGACTCGTTCACTAGAACCTTGGCTGACGGGCTTGTGTATATCTGTTTGACTGCACTCTGAAATGTTTCTCCAAGAATAAATTTTGCAAGTGTTGCAGTTAGGAAGAGCCAGCTCACCCTGTTGAAAGCTTTAGCAGCATCCAGAATTAAAACTGATAAAGGAATGGCGTGGTAGATTGCTATATCAATTGCGCTTATGAGTTCATGTGTGAGTTCTTGTATGTACCTCCCACTAATGAAGCCTTTTTGGTTTGTGTTAACCACTGACCCCACTACCTTTCCTAGTCTTCTTGCTAAAATCTGCATATAAACCTTGTAATCTGTGTTTAAAAGTGAAATCGGTCTACACGATTCACATTTTGCGAGGTCCTTCCCTGGCTTGAGTAGGATGCTGATAATTGATTCATTCCGTGAGGCTGGGAGGGTCCCTTTTTCTGTAAATACTACATTTAAGAGATCTGTCAGAGGAGTGGCCAATACCGCTCATAGATGAATATATAGCTCATTTGGTAGTGCATCGAGGCCTGCTGCCTTGATTTTTTTGAGTCTCTTTAATGCCTCAAGTACTTCCTCTCTGGTGATACCTTAGTTAAGCTCTGCAATTTGTTCTTGTGAAAGTGTTGGTAGTGATATTTCTTCTAAGAATGATTTGATCTGTCCTTCTGTGGCAACTGCTTCTTCCGAGTACAGTTTTTGAAACATTTTTAGAACTCCTCCCTGAATTCGCCCTCTTCTGTTGTGTATTGCTGGTCTTCTTTCGGGATTTTTATTAACCTGTTTCGAGTTGCCTCTGTTTTTATTTTCCATGTCAATAATTTCCCACATCCTTCCCCATACTCGTAGTGTGATATCTTGCTAGCCTCCCATTGTCTTTTACTATTAATTCGAGAGTATCTGCCAGTTCGTTTTTTTTCAGCATTCTCTTCTCTTCAATATTGGCCTTCCGTTGCGCGGTATTATTACTTTTGTCTAATTCCATCTCCAATGAAGCTATGTCTTTTTCTAGCTCCCTAATTTTTTATTTTTTTATTTGTTCTTGAGTGCCACCAGACTAGCAATTTTCCCCCTGATTGCAGCCTTATATGCCTCCCAAGCAATCTGTTTTGTGGTCACTTCTTTGTTCACATGGAAGAATTCCTCGGTTTCCTTTGCTAATTCTTCTATGCAGTTCCTATCTTGAAAGATAACTCTATCTATTGTCCATCTAGGTCTGGACGTGAGGGACTTTAGCTTGAGGCATAAGAGTACCTTGGAGTGATCCGATAATGCGCTGGAATATGTTCTACCCTTTCCATGCAGTTTAGTATACCCCTGTCTATCAGGAAATAATCTATTCTTGAAGCATGCCTCAATCTCTTGTTATGCAACGTGAATTTATGTGTCGTATCGCCTTTTTCTCTCCATATATCCATGATTCCTAGATCTTTTCTACAAAGGCTCACCCACTCTCTCATTTTTGGTAAGTTTGGCCTATTTTGGGTTGGAGACCTGTCTTTCTTAGGGTCAAGTGTGATGTTAACCCCTTCGACGCTCATGACGGAGCGGTTCCATCATGAGCGCCGGTTGATGGTTGGGTCAGAGTAAAATTAATTTGGTAGTGGTCCGACCAGCTGATTGGAAAAGCTGGTCATGGGGTAATCATATTGAAGTTAGAGAATATGGGATATAGAAGATGTCCTCCGTTATGTGTCGGGCCAGCGTTGAGTAGTTCTAGATTGAGAGAGGCCATATCAGCAATAAATCTGACGCCATTTTTGCAGGTGAGATCCTCCATATGTAGGTTTATGTCACCTAGCACGGTAAAGTTGTCTATGTTTATGACGAATGGGGCAATAGCTTCAGTGAAAGTTGGAATCCAATTTGCAGGGGAGATTGGGGACCGATATACCGATATATCGTTTCCTTATCCGAAGGCCATTCACGTTCCATGTCATTATGTTTACAGCCATTTTCTCCACCCCTTTGTATGCACCCTTCTTTGAAACATCTTTTTGCTTCCAGTGTGTGTTACCTGGGCCCCTTCTCCCTCATATTGTTTTTTTAGGACATTTCTTCTTTTTTTCCCGATTTTGCTCCCCACCTTGTGTATATTTATAATTTTTTTACTAACATTTCTGCGTGCTTATCTTCCCCTCTTCCCCCCTCCCAGGAGAAGCCTCCCTTGGCTTTCTTTTGGGCATTCTTTGCCCATTTTCTCAGCTCCTAACTCTTTTGTTGTGTTCTGTTCCTGATTCACTTCATTCATCTTCTTTATTTTGTTTGGTCCTTTGATTGAGCCTTAATACGATCTACAAAGCACTCCACCTCTTTGGGATCCCTGATATTGTACATCTTGTTTTCCCACATTATTCTCAACGAGGCTGGGAACCGCATTTGTACCGTTGCTCCTAGTAATTTCAATTCTAACATGTGCTGGCCAAGTTGCTACTGCCTATCTTGCGTCATTTTAGAGATATCAGATCTAATTCTACACGTCCAATTGCTTCTGGAGAAGTACCCTACTTTTAAACCCTCACTTAGAATCCTCTCTTTAAGCATGTAGGTTTTAAAGTTCACGAGAATTTTCCTCTGATTCTTTCTGACTTTGTTTCTCCCAAAAGGGTCCCAGTGGATTCTTTGAATATCATCTGTTAGGTCCATCGACTTTGTCCAGGGAATAAGCTCTTCTAGTAGTTTATTCGTGAAACTTTTAATATCTTCCCCTTCCAAACCTTCTGGGACATTTAGAAGTCTTAGATTGTTTCGCCTGGCCTGATTTTCCATGGACTCCATCCTGTCCCTTATCTCACCATCTGTGATTTTGAGCTGGTCAATCTCTTTCCTATTTTCTTCTTCCTTCTCGTTAAGCACCGCTACTTCCAGCTCCACGGGGGTAACCCTCTCCATAAGCATGTTTATTTTTTTAACCAACACTTCGCATGAGTCCTGGATTTTTGTTTAATTTTCTCCTATGTTACAAAATTAGCCCTCATCTCCCTCATCATGGTGCCCAACATTTTTTCCATGCTATCTTGGGGAAGAAGACTCTCGCCGGGAAGTTGGCGCTATTGGGGTCCGCTTCTGCACTTACGTTCTGTTGGTCTAATGCCATTAAAGGACTCACTAAACCTGTCCCTGTCAGTTGCCATTTCTTGTATTGCCTCCTCTCTACAAGCTTCTGTTTGATCCTTATTTTTTTCCCTCATGTTGTGTTTATCCTCCTTCTCCTTTTCATTCACGTTAAAGAAAGACCTTAAGGACGGTGTTAGCTTTTCTTTTGTGGACTCTAGAGCTTTTAATTTGGCCTTACTTGATCTGGATAGTGGGGGCTGCGATTTTACTACTGCAGTGTATCTTTCTTTTTTCTTTGTGCTTTTGGGGATCACTGAAGGGTCATATATCTGACGTGGAGGACGAGGGTTTATCCTTTGTATACAGCTTTTTAGTGTTACGTTGAAAGTCTACCTCCCTCTCTTCCGATAGAATGTTTTTGCTCCTCAGGCAGTATCCTGCTTCCCCCCTGGATCTCCTGTCCTGAGCAGTCACCAATGCTTCTTCTTCGGAGTAAATAGGGTCTGTCTCTATTCTACATTCCACACTCTCCTTAGCACTCTCTTCAGTGCTTGCCACCTTCTCCCCAACTCCCTCCAGTTCTTCACTTTGACCTCTTTGCTTCCCAGAACGCTTGTATTTGTGCTCACTTTTCATTATTTCACCCGCTTTGGCACCCCACTTATCCCTCACAGCAGCCCCTACCCCTGGCCTCTCCCCCTCTCACTTACCTGGGACTTACTTGCCACCTGCGCTGCTAGACCATCTTCCTCAGTGCTGGGCAGGTCTCCACGATCCACAGCCCCTGATGAAATTCGTAGTCCTGATGCCTTCCCCCTGTAAGGCACTCTTGCTGCTGCTCTCCTGGTATTACGACACGCCGTGGCTGACTCCGCCCACACTCCCGGTGAGGTAGTGAAGCACCGGAGAGATGCCTCCTTCTCTTCCACTACGCCGGGTCTCGTCACTTTCACCTTCCTGCCGGTGTCAGTTCCTGCATTCCTTGTTTCCGTGTTGGTACGCTGTAATTGGCTCATCGCCTCAGGGCATCCCAGCCTGTCATAGTGTGCCGAATCCGCGTCGTTTCAGCTCAGCTTCCAGCCCCACTCGCCAGGTATCTTCCCTTTTACTTTCTGTTCTTTATTTTATTTTGCTTGAAATTACGCGCCAAATACTCAGAACTTTCCTTTCTGGAGTGTTTCTGTTGTGCTCTCCGGCTCAGACATTTTACACGCTTTCCATCAATGAGTTAGGAGCTCACGACTGAGCTCACGACTGAGCTCCCTAGTCGGCCGCCATCTTCTCTTCCTACCTGGATATGTACTTTTACGTTTTACATGTCCTGGTAGTGAAAAATTCACAAATTCATTTTTCATTACTGTAAGGCAAACATCTCACATTGGATAACATTAGGTTACCTTATTACATTTAATGAGTGATAACTTTAGATTGGGAGCAGGAAATAATATTATGTTTGCTGACTAAGTCATTGTAATTTAAAATCTGATTTAATGGTAAAGCCAGATTTTAAGTCACAAGTTCTTTTTGTAACCATTTGGTGCAAGCAGCCTTCCTGGGTCACATGACTAGGTGTAGTTGGCCTTATGTATTCCTCCCAGATAGCCACACAATAGCGGGATTGGGTGTTGACAGGATGGGGCATCCTAACAGGATGAGGGGTGGAGCTGTGCACAGCCCTTCTTGCACTTCAAAGTCACTGCCTCAGATCACACACAAAGAAATTTGCTACTGTGACTGCAGATAGACTGTGAAGAGGGCAGGGAGGGAGGACATTTTAGACACACCTGTAGAAGGAAGCTCTAGAAGCTTCTTCCACTTCAAAGCTGGCACCAGGTATATAATTAGGTTCCTCATGCCGAATTTTCAGTTCAGTTCTGGACTTATAAAGGACTCTCAAAACACTGTCCTGCTGCCTGAGGCCTGCTGTGCACTTTAGAGGACTGCACTGCTGTACCGAGAGGATTGTCCTGATGTTTGAGACCTGCTTCTCTGCTTGAATCTAAGACTTCCAGAATTAATCCAAAGGCTATTTGGCTAAGCATCCTGATAAGAGCCTTAGGGACAGAAAAGGCTCCAACTATCTTGAATTTACTCCTGGACCCAGCCTGAGTGAGTACTGACCCTCCAAGTGGTACCCCTCCATTTTGGTACCCTTTGCAATGTTGGTGTTAAAGGTGCCCTGGTAGAGTACATCCAAAACTTGGGACATAATTTTTTTTTGCTAAAATGTGTTCTGAGAACTGAGAGGAGGCTGGGACCTACCTGCTTGCCAATCGCCGGTCATCTTGACTTCCTGGTTGCTCGCTATGCTCTTCTCACCCGCAGCAACTCCTATTCAATGTCTCCTCGCAGAAGGGGTACCCGGCCTCATAGAGCTCTTCAGACACCACCTGTCTTGCCCTGCTGAACTTTACCTTCTCAGACATTTTTCTTTAAAAATTATTCTAAGTCCAAAGGTAAACAAAGCCTGGGCTCGAGTTAGTGTAACTTTTGTTTTTGCTCTGGTTTAATGCAACTATATGTACGTGGCTGGTGCATTGATCTTGCAGGTGCTATTTTCCACTTGAAAGTTAAAAAATTCATAACTCCTGGATTTCTTTTTTCGGATTGTTGTCGTTTTGATGTCAAATAATTTATTACAACTTTTTCTATATATTTTTTAATTGGTGTGGGATTTTTCTTGTTTTGTTTTCACTCTATTACTGTTTAAGTACTGAGTAAATAATCTAAACATTGCCTCTAAGTTAAGCCTGACTCCTTTTCTGCCAAGATACCAGCGGGTTAATAACAGGTTAACACTGACAAAAATTGAGGCTGTTTCGGAAGGGCTCACAGCATCCTCAACCAAAAACCCAATTTCTCACATCTCGCTATCACCCTTATTCTCTTTTTGATTGCTGAGATGTTTATGATGATAATTGTTGCTCACCTGATTTACACACAAATAGCAAATCATATATTTTAATACATTATTAACTACTGGTACTTAGGACTGTACTAATTCTGAGTTGTAGGATAGGGCCCTACTATATCGCCTGCAGATGAACAAATAACTTGCCTTAGGGAATTTAATGCTCTTTTTGGTGGATTCCTCACCTTAGAAAACTTCCAAGGTATGAGGCTCGATCTGGAAACTTTTTCCAGTAATGAACATGCATTTCCAGCAGACCACACCGCCCCCCCACAACCTCACCTCTACGGACCACATACTACTCGAAAATCCGAAATTCCACCTCGACAACCACCGAAATTCCAACACTACCGCCCTCTTGTGGAACCTCACCAACCTAGGACTGAAGCAACTGGTCCACACCCCCAGTCACACAGCAGGACACACATTCGACCCCATCTTCACTAGAGGAAACCACATTTGCTTCAGCCACACCATGGAACAGCCCGGGACAGACCACCACTGCATCCCTTTCTCCTTCTCCAAACACACTGCACACAAGCGCACACTCTGCCCCCTACGCAGGATCTGGAACAAAGTCTCCAAACACCTCGCCGTCGCCTTCAACTGCACTCCTCCCTCAACTATGACAGACAAAAAACACAGCCGCAGTCGCCAACTGAGCCAACATTCTTGCCACCCTCCAGAACACCACGAGACAACACAACAAGAAAGCCAACTGGTTTACCATGGACCTCCGAGAATCCAAGTGCTTGTGCCGACGACTGGAGAAGACATGGCGAAACAGTAAAACCCCAGAAGCCCACTCCGCCTACAAGGCAGCCACCAGGGCACACCACCAACTCATCAAATCTACTAAGAGAAACTTCATCCAAGACCGAATGCTCTCCAATGCCCACAATTTCAAAGAACTCCTCGTCATCATACAAGAATTCACCAGACCCAACAGCGAAACAACCTACGTCCCTTCCTCCAAAGCCCTCAACAACAAACTCAGCTCCTTCTTTCACCTCAAGCTCAAGAGGCTCTACGACAACTTCGATGACCAAGACAACGGCACCGCCTCAACTCCCACCCCCATCGTAGCCATCCAACAGACCCTCCTCACTTGGACCCCTCTCACCACAGAAGAAACCGTAAAGACAATGAATAGCATTCACTCCAGTGTACCTACTGACCCCTGCTTGCCGCGCATCTTCCACAGGGCCACCACGGCCATCGCACCCAAACTATGCCAAACTATCAATTGCTCCCTCGAGACTGCCAAGTTCCCGGACGACTGGAAATACGCAAAAGTCAGCCACCTCCTAAAGAAGCCCTCCGCAGACCAGACAGCTATGAAGAACTTCAGTCCCATCTCACTGCTCCCTTTTGCCGCCAAAGTCATCGAAAAGGCCGTCAACACCCAACTAGCACACTTCATAAAAACCAACAGCATCCTAGACACCTCTCAATCCGGATTCCACGCACAGAGACTGCCCTCATAGCCGCCAACGACGACATTTGCGCCCTCCTCGACCAAAGCCACACAGCAGCCCTCATCCTCATGGACCATTCAGCAGCTTTCGACACAGTCTCCCAATAGCCTCAAAGCTTCACGATGCTGGCATCCAAGGAACAGCCTTAGACTGGATTTGATCTTTTCTCTCAGGCGCAGAACACAGAGAATAGGACTCCCGCCCTTCCTCTCAGAACCAACAGAGATCAGATGCGGAGTACCCCAAGAATCTTCCCTCAGCCCCACACTCGTCAACGTCTACATGGCCCCCTACCCATCCATCCTCAGAAACCACGGACTCAACATCATCTCCTAAGCTGACCACACCCAGCTCATCCTCTCCCTCACCAAGGAACCAGGCATCACCAGGCGCAATTTCCAAGAAGAGATGGAAGACATCACAACCTGGATGAGCAACAGCTGCCTGAAGCTCAACTCTGAGAAAACAGCAGTCCTCATCTTCGGCTCCATGCCCTCCACATAGGACACCACCTGGTGGCACCCACCCTAAAAAAAACCACCCACACCAACAGACTACGCACGCAACCTCAGTATCATACTCAGCTCTTCATTCACCATGAACCGCCAGATCAATGCAGTGTCCTCCACATGCTTCAACACCCTTCACGTACTTCACAAGACCTTCAGGTGGATCCCCCTGACTCCAGAAAGAGCGTCACCCACGCACTCATCACCAGTACACTGGACTACAGAAAAGCTCTCTATGCCAGAATCAACAAAAAACTCCTCAGCAAACTCCAGACCGTCCAGAACCCCGCAGCCAGACTTATCCTCAACATCCCACGACATGACCACACCACCCAACACCTCTGCAACCTCCATTGGCTCCCCGTTGCGAGAAGAATAATCTTCAAACTGCTCACACATGCCTACAAAAGCCCTCCACAACACCGAACCCCAAAACCTCAAAGAACGAGTCTCCTTCCGCGCCCCCAAGAGAAACCTCCGCTCTGCCGACCTCGCCCTAGGCACGGACCGCTCGCATCCACAGGGCCAGAGCAGGTGGCAGATCCTTCTTCTACCTCGCATCCAAGACCTGGAACAAACTACCCCTTTGCATCCGACGAAGCCCAACACTGCACCAGTTAAGAAAGGACCTCAAGACCTGGTTATTTCGAATGACCAACAGAGCTGCTCACACACCCCGCGCCTTGAGACCCTTATGGGTGAGTAGTGCACTCCACAAACCCGATTGATTGATCGAATCTGCGTACTGCTAGGTTGAACAGTGCAGTTCTACACTGCCTCAAAAGTGGTAGAGTGAAGTTGCATATAAGCCCCACTTCTGCGCGCTGACACACGTTTCTTAATTATTTCTGTCCAGGCCCTGAGAAATGGAGCCATGAATAACTGTTGGTATCAGTGTGCAGATGTATAACTTCGGACTTATTTTGATGTTAAAAAAAGGCTACTCAAGAGAACATGGAGGTGAGTAGGCAATGAGTAATCTGCAGAGTATCCACCAGAAAAATAATTTCTGAAGCAAAGTAACTTGTTCTTCTGCTAGATACTTCCAACCGCAGACTCCTCACCTTAGAACAGATACCAAAGAAGTACATCCCCAAAGTGGAAGGTCTGTGTCATGAGCTTGGACCGAAACAGCAAAATGCACTTCCTGCTGGACTTGGCAGTCAAGGCTTGTGGTTTGTGAATGTGTGTACAAAGACCCATAACAGCCTGGCAGATGTCAAGAATAGCCACATGCCAAATCAGTGGTTGCAGCTTTGCCCCTGTTGTAATGGCTCCCAGTTCTTCTGAAGGCTGCTTTGTGGCCAGAGCGCACCAAATCTTGATGCAGAGGCCTATCCACCTCAATAGGGTCGACTTCTGAACAGACTTCCCTTTATTTGTGCAAGGGAAGACCACAAAGAGCTGATCGTCCACACAGTATTACTTCATACAATCAATAGAAAATCTTTAATCCATTTTTGGGTCAAACCAAAAGAGCCTCTCTTTTGAGGGCTGAGGGGGAGAAAAGAACGCACACATGGTGATAGCTTTCCCAACAAGAAAGGGGGTCACAACTTTTGGCATGAATGCCACTGAGTCCTCAACAAAAACTCTCTGGCGGAAAAAATGGAGTATGGAAGTTGAACTTAAGTGTCTGCAGTTCACTTACAAAATGAGTTAATGTAATTGCAATAAGGATGACAGTCTTTAAAGTCAGAAAAAACAATGATCAACTATGCATCAGCTTGAGTGGTGTGCAATTGAGAAATGCTAAGACACAGAACATTGCACAATGGCCTCACAAACGTTTTGAGAAGAAATGTGTGCTAAACATTTTAGAAACCTCATCACAACTGGTGATTTAAACAAGGCGTGTTGGCCGACAAATGTAGAAAGGCTGAAGAGGTTAACACATAAGCCCACTGCAAGGCCTTGGGGAGCCAAAGACAAAACCAACAAAAGAACATCCAACAGCTTGGCTTATAAAGGGTAAATCTTGGGGAGATCCCATTAAGTCACAAATCTCTCCCAGTACCTGGATTAAATGGACTTTGTGGCAAGGCATCAGACAGCGAGAATGACATCCATCACCTCAGGTGGCTGATCAAATGCAGTTACTTGCTGCCACTCAATCTCCACACATGGAGCTGTGGATTGCACAGGTTCGGGTACATGACCTTGCCCTGCTGCTGAGACAGAAGATCCTCCCGAAGTAGAAGCCTGATCAGAGGACAAATGCTCATGCCCAATAGTGCCAGGTAACAAACTTTAATGGCCTAATCATATACAAATAGGATGACTTGGGACCTATTGCTCTTGATCTTTTTTTAAACTAGCGGTAGGAGAGGCAGGGAGGGATGGGATACAGACAACCTGTGTCCAATAACAGCCAGAAGAAATTTCCTAGTGACTTTTCTCACATAATATTCAATCAACAAAATCTTTGACAATGCACATTCTTGACAATGGCAAGGAAGTCTCGCCAGGGTAATCCCCACTGCTGGAAAATGCTCTGCACTACCTTAGGATATAGACACCATATGCCATCTGTCAGAGGTCACCTGCTTAGATAGTTTGATAATTTCTTTACGTTATAATCATCAGATTTATTTATTTAATTGGTACAGCTTATCTTATTGCTTTTTTCAGAAACCCCTGACGAAGAGCCTCTTGCTCGAAGCGAATTGGGTGATTTAAACAGGGCTACGTGGGTGTTTATGAAACTACACATGCTGTTGCTCAAAGGCCTGTAATGGTATGCAGCCGCATATGAAAATGAATAATAAACACTCTAATGAGATTTCGCTGTCTCCGTGATATTTTCAAGCAAGTGAAGGTGTAAATAATGTTGGTGGATATGGTTAAAGTGTTGATGAAAGATGGTAATAAGTATGGTACTCGAAAGGGAAAAGTTTCTCAATTTAGCAGTGCGGAAGTCTGGATTGCAATGACACTCCACTGTGATCTTCACATAGATAGTTTGTTCAGGCATTCAAGGATCCCTCCAAAGGGTTCGCGACCAGGGTAATGTGCGGCAGCTGCAACCAACTCCAGAGGTGCAGAGCCTCCTGGCACAGGACCTAGGACCCCACTCCACCCTATTTGTTGCAATACCAAATACCACACTGTAGTGGAGTAGCAAGTAAGAACCTGCATCAGCCTTCCCCTGATGGACAGCAGAAAAGTCTTCAGTACCAGACGAATGGCTTGAAACTCTGACCGATTGATATGGAGCATGGCTTCAGTTGGAGAGCAGAGTTCCTCGATCTCCACTTCCCCCAGATGGCCTCCCCAAACAAGTAGTGAGCAGTCAATTGCTGTCAGCTCTGGCCACAGTAGGAAAAAGAAGCCTGCTGCTGGGCCAGATTAGTTTGTGCAGCCAAAACTGCAAATTGTGAGCTGTCTCTTCTGAAAATTGGATGGCATCCAATATATTTCTTCAGTGCTTGACTCACTGGAACTTCAAATTCAATTTCAAACCCTGCACGTGCCACCTGGTGTAGTTGCCCAGGAAGACGCAGGAGGCTAAGAGGCAAGAAAGCCTCAAAACTACTTTCACTTAGATCCAGGAATGAGGCTGAAACTTCTGGGTCATAGCTCAGATACCCTGGACTCATTACAACGCAGGGAAGTCCCTGAATTGTACTGTAGCCACGATAGCTTGAAAGAATAGCAGCCTCTACAAGGAGTCAGGTGCAATTTCGGTTGATTGACTGTAAACCCCAAAAATGCTACTAGGTTTGTCGGTGCTGAAGTTGGTCTAAGAATGACTGTTGCAAGCCTGCCTTCAACAAACAGCCAGTAGTCGAGGTAGGGGATAACTAGTATCCCCAACCTCCGAAGGTGTACCTCGACCACTGAAGTGAACACCTGAGGGGTGCTGATGAGGCCGAAGGGAATCGCTGCAAACTGAGAAGGCTCCTGGCTGAATTTGAACTGCCGGTAACACCTGTGAGACTGAAGGATAGACATATCACAGTAGGCTCCCTGCCATCAAGTCTCCTAAGTTCAGAGCAGCCAAGATCAGGGCGGGCGGGAGCTTTTTAAACCTCTCCTCTTTTAAAGTTAGTTGGATGCGATGAACTGCCATTAGTTTTACAAACACCTTAGTCCTTTTGGAATAAATTGGGGTTCAAATTTCTCAATGAAATCTGAACCACCAGGCTCTCCGAGGTAGGATTTTTAGTGGGAAAAAGTTTTGAACAAGTGCCCATCAAAGTATCTGTGAGGGCCTCATTAAAGGGAAGCAAGAGCTCAGCACATGCAGTACATAAGTTTGGTCTTGACTGAAGGCAACTGCAATTCCAGGACCTCATCTGCACATCAGACTTCTACTGCAAATGTGCTCTCTTCCACTGGTGATCCAAGTTGCAAGTCCAACCCTGTATTAGGGGAGATATCAAGCCCACTGGCCCCATGTAAGACTGAGAAATAATTATCACAATTGGGTGGGATGATAACCATTCTCCTCCTCACCATTATCATCTTCCTTTGGTGGTATATCTTGCACTGGTGGTGTACACTGTTTAGAGTTAGAGACACAAAGATAATGAAGCATCTGCTGGTGCATTCCCCTGGTATAGTCATTGGTATGGACTCAGGTTGTATAACTGGCTGCACTTAAATAATTTTGTAACACAACATTGGCCGAGATAGGGCTGAATTCGGTTAGGGGTCAGACAGTAGGATTAGCACCAGATCTACCAGTGTCAACAAGGAACAACCCACCATAGGTCCTGGTGCTAAACAGATGTATGTATCAGATTCAGTAGGGACCCAGAACGGTCCTAAGTGGTCTGACAGCAAGCAGGAACCTGAATGGTGACCCCCTGAAGCCCAAAGGCGCACCAGAGGGAGCCAGACGGCATCACCGATTTTCTGAGAAACTCTGGGTGCACCAGGATCATTTGAAGAATTTACTCTGTGACAGGGGACACTGAGGGAGACTGACTGACATTGTGATGTCTTTGCACCTTCTCCCTAGATACGATTTGCGGGTTGTGGGTTGGGGTCTAGGCTGTTAGACCTGTCAGCCCTTTGGGTAGTCCCTCCTTATTCTTTTCCTTTTTTGCCTTCCATTTTCTTTTTGTCCACTACATTTTTGGTGTTGTCCTTGGGTCTCTGGGCGCTCCATGATTACTAATTAACCATGAAGCGCAGGTGCTCCTCTAAAATGGAGGAAGAGTAGGTGTTACATCACAAATGGTGACCTGCTAACTGTCAAGATTTTCCTCACAGCTTGGGGCCATAGGGATGTCAGGAGGGGTTCCAGAACCTTCTGGTCCACTCTGGGCCCAGGCTATATAAGATAGAATGTTGGGCGGCCATTTTGTGAGGTGAGGAGTTGTGAAGGGAGAGAGATCAACTGGGAGTACAGGCTGTGGAGTGAGGAGGCTGGCACTTTGTGGAAGGGTTGACTGCCTTCAGGGGCAGCTATTCTCTTATGTGATGCTACCCCTAGTCCATTGACTTGACCCCGTGTGGACATTTACAATTGAAACAACGTTACCCGTAGAGGAAGACCAGCTAGTGGACTAAGAAAACTTGACCGGTCTGGTGAGGGTGAGGTCTGAGTCTTGGTATAATAGCCCCCTTTTGTTGTTTGTAACATTACCACCCCGCGCCTGGCTTGAACCGTCTCCTAGCTGCCTGCTGTGTCACGCTGGAGCCTGTTAATTCGTGCCCAGACTGACCTGAACTTCCCGGGCTCTTGTGGCATCACCGCTGTTGCCCAGGCAGATCTTCTGTGGAGGTGGCGTGGTTCCGGTGAATTGGGGCCGGCAGCACCCTTGGCGATTAGGTCCGCATGGTCTGACAGGAGGGAATAGGAAAGAGTCCGGGGCCTTGTGGAACGCCAATTTTCCCACTGAGGAGGACCAGGGGAAGGCTCGGCGCTAACGGGGTGTGCGCGGCATTGAGCAGACAGTCATCAGGCAGTGGACGCCGTAACAGAGTCCCGCCCTGACGTCAACTGGAGGAGGAAGCGGGGCAGGCCTGGAGGAGGCGCGCCCGCCTTGAGGGAGGAGTTGCAGAGGAGGCGCGCTAGCTTCCCGGCGGGGATTCCACCTCTGCGAGGGTGAAACGGGAGTGGCACGAAGAGAAGGAGGAATTGCTGTGGAGGCGCGCCCTGCCCTCAGTGGGGGTCCTCTTACCGGGGGCTTGCCTCTAGCATTGGGAGAGGAGAACGAGAACGAGTGAGGAATCCCTAACTCCTCCCATCGCCATTCATTGAACAGTATCCACGAACTTCCCAAACAGAAGTAAGCAGGGAATTAAGTCAAGGGAGAAAGGTGGGGAAAAGCACGACTCCAGAGTTAATTGCTGAACCACAGGAGGAACGTACTTTTCCTATGTGATCTGAAGGTCCAGGAATCAGGGCATACTCTAGTAATCTACAGGTGGCAGGTTACTTTCTAAGACTCAAGTACTCTTTCCATGTAAAGACATTAATAATATTGCTCTGCTGAAGCTAATGTATGCTATAACTGTATAGAACGAAGGTCTTGTGTTATTAACTTTATGCCGTAACAGCTTGATGTATCTTCCTGCCTTAACCAATTTCTAGGCACTGCTCAGTTGGACAAACAATTCAGCTACATGTGCGAAACAAATTATTGAGATGTCCTGTTAATTTGCCTCTAGGCCTTCTTAATAGCCCCTAAAGCTGAGATGAGGGTTTAACTTGCTGTTAGTGAGGTAAATGAGAAAGTTCACTAGCATGATATGAATTGTTGCAATAACTTGTGTTTCAGGAGACAGGAATTTTAATGTGATGAGACAATATTGCTGATGTAATTGAAAACCAAATTTAAAGGAAAGATAAAGCTTTTCTACTTTTTCTAAAGATGGTGTGGTGTCATTGTAATTTTTAAGTGGAGGTAGGCTGTGTTACTGTATTGAGTGTGACGCAAGCACGACAAATTGCCTTGGAGTTAGGCCTTACCACTTTGTGCCAGGCTACCCTAGGTGGACCGGTAACCCCGGGTCCAACATAGGCCCACTTTGCTTTTTTGTATTCTACTGTGCTGAGGACCTCGCACTAGCGCAGCAACATTTGAGTAGCATACAGACATAAGGTGCAGCAGCCTTCCAAGTCCCTCAAGCCAAGCACTGGAGTTGCTCAGTGAGAGAAGAGGGCAGATGCCTTAGTCCAGGATACCACTGGAGGGAAGAGCGGCAGAAAAAGGAAAGGTAACAAATCTAAAACCACCAGACTCTGCTGTGGAAAAGTGAAGTACATAAACCCCCGCTATCAAGGGGAAAGGTACAGCCACTCCTGTACAGAATCAGGGGTAGGTCAAAGAACTATACCAAGACAAAAAAATATCTTCTGTCAGCCTTAGAAGAGTCATCAATTTAAGAATGGCCTAAGGCTACAGGTGCATATGGTCGGCCTAGCCTATAGGGCAATCAGGCAGTGCTGATCTCACAGGTCAGTTTGTGGTTCTGGCTGCTTGTGGGCCTATTTTATGGTCTACTGTTACTCCCCCTGATATTAAAAAAAAAATAGCCTATAGCAAGCTCAAATCTATAGTTTTACATTCCTTACAAAACAGTTATACAGAATGTCTTTACAAGTTCAAAGCTGTCCCAATTTGTAAACACAGACTGCTTTTTTAGGTAGAGCCTAGAGCAGAGCATGCGCTGCTTGCTCGACCTTTAGTAAAGGGGTAAAAAAAAATGCTGACAGAAAGAGAGGTGGAGGGTGCACAGCAATGGTAGGGTAAGGGTTCAAAACAGGTTAGTGGGGTAGGGTGCACTCCTTGGATGCGTTTCCGTCCAAACGCTTATCGTTATCAAGAAAAGTTGTGTTCGCATGGATCATGCGGGTACATCCCAGGGAGGCACTCCGGGGTGGTTCATAAACAATGATTCCACTATTTCAAAATTGATTGTTTATTTCCATTTGAATTACTGTTTTATGTCTTCTCATGATATTGTATTCATATCAATAAAGTTTCATGTACAATCCAAAAGAGTCAATGATTTTTACAAATAGCTCCGATGCATTTCGGGCTAGACGCCCTTTCTCAAGGAGCGCTGAAAGAAGAAGAGAAAGTATGTTTGAGGAAGTGTGTATAATAAACACAAGCAGAGGTTTAGTAATAGGATGTGGGCTGGGGATAATGTTAACAGTAAAGTGAACCGGATGTGTTCATGTCACGGGTAGGTGGGAGTGATTCACGTGCACAAACGAGGAGTGTAAAAAGGTGGTTGTGACTACAGTAAAGAGATGATGGGCATAAGTGGATTAAGTGCTTAAATGTGACGGCGGGGTTCTAAACGGTGAATGATTCAAAATGGTGAATGATTTGAAACGGTGAATAATCCAAGACGTGTGGCTACGATAGCATGCAGAGTTTTAAAAAAAATCGAGGTCAATAAAGATTAGTATTCCCTTGGTCAAGAGCGGTCAGTACTTACTTCATGCTGGGGACGGCGTACGTCTCGGGTGTGATAGTTCGAAGGGCGAGTGATGAATGAGCTGAAGCGGAGTTTGTATGTGGGTGGAAGGCGGCAGTAAACATAAAGGAGGGGTTAGTGAGCAACGGTGGCGGCCATCTTAGAAAGGGAAAAGTGAAGGTAATCGGTATGAGAAACGTCACGGTAAAAGGTGAAAGAGTCAGGAACAAATGCGAGATCTCAATCAAAGTACAGACATGAATATATATTTACAAGTAACAGCTATATTCAACTCGGTCATTGAGTCCATTAGGTTTGAGAGTCTGAAGACGATAAATCCATTCAAGTTCTCTTTTGAGGAGGAATTTACGAATGTCTATCCCCTCTTTTCTGGGAATGGTTTCTAGCACAATGAACTGTAACTGAGCAATGGTATGGCGGAATTCATTGAAGTGTACAGCTACATTAGATTTTTCATTTTTTGTGCGGATGTTAGATTTGTGTTCGTTCATACGTGTTTTCACTTTTCTCTCAGTTTTGCCTACATATAGTTGGCCACACGGGCATTTTATGGCATAAATTAAGTTCGTTGAGTCACAGGTTGCATTGACTTGAAGTTTAATGGAGTGGTCTTTCATAGGATGTGGTATACTGTTCCCTTTAATGATACAATTACAGTTGTTGCAATTCTTGCATGGCAGTGTTCCTTTGTATTCAATGTGGGGGTTGGATGTTTTTGAGAGAATTTCTTTCAAGTTGCTGCTGCGAGTGTAGGCAAAAAGGGGTGGATTCTGAAAGCAGTCCTTGAAACCGGGTTCCATCTGAAGAATTGGCCAGTGTTTGAGGGATAATTTTTTTGAAGCTAACACTAGTGGTAGAGTATTTGGATACTAGTACCATACGTAAATTGGTGCTTTTGGGTTTCTTGGAAAGGCTTTCCTGTCTGCTAATAGCTGTGACTCGTGTGTAAGCTTCGTTGAGAATGGTTTGGGGGTAACCTCTCTCAGCAAATCGATTTTGCATTTCTTTGAGTCTGATGTCATATGTATTTTTGTCAGAGACAATAGGTTTTACCCGTAGCATTTGGGAGAAAGGTAAATGTTTTTTTAGGGATCCTTGGTGGAAACTCGTGTAATGTAGCGAGTTGTTACGATCAGTGGCTTTACGGTGTAAGTCTGTAGTTATCCCTTTGTTGGAAATCTTAATGTTGACGTCCAAAAATGAAATTTCAGTGTCGCTCATCTGCCATGTTAATTTGATTCGTTCATCTTTGGTATTTAGTTCATTGAGAGCGATGCTGAGAGACTCCTTAGTGTCTGTCCACATAAAAAACAGGTCATCGATGTATCGAACATACATCTTGATTTTGTCATTGAAGTTGGTGTTACCATAAATGTATAGCTGTTCAAAGTTTTGCATATACATATTCGCGTACGTGGGAGCCACACAGTTTCCCATTGCCATTCCCGATAATTGCAGGTACCATTTGTTATCATGTTGGAAGTAACTGTGGTATAAAGTGTATACCGTAAGTTCCATTAGGAAAGTTTGCATGGATAAGTCGATGTTGCTGTGTAGTAGGGCCTGTTCGATAGCTTCAATTCCCCCTTAGTGGGGTATGGAAGTATATAAAGCACTAACATCAGCGGTGCAGAGTATGAGAGATTCATGGATATTTATGTTGATTTGTTCCAGTTTCATGAGGAATTCGGTAGTGTCCCTGATGTAACTCGTCATGTTGGTGACTAGAGGTTGCAAGTATCTGTCAATAAATTTACCGACTGGCTCGTGTATAGATCCTTTTGTAGAGACTATTGGTCGAAACGGAGGGTCTAATAGATTTTTGTGTATCTTAGGTGACATGTGTATGACAGGGCTTTTCGGATGGTTGCAGAGCAAGTAGTTTTTGGTGCGTTCTTCAATAGTTCCAGCTTCAAGGGCTTTGGTGACCAAGTTTAAAAGGATGGTTTGAAATTCCCGAGTCGGGTTATGATCCAATTGTAGGTAGGTGTTTTCATCCTGAATGTGTTCTTGTAGACGTTTGCTGTACATGCTGGTGTTTAAGATCACGAGGGCACCTCCCTTGTCTGCTTTCACGCATTTTATTTGTGTGTTGTTAGCTAAGTTTTTCAAGGTGTCTTTATCCTTTTGCGTGAGGTTAGTTTTTTTAAAATTTATTTTGGTAGATCCTGACGAACCAAGTTTTCAAAGAGGTCGATGCACTTGTGGCTGTTGGGGGCTTGGTATGTGCTAGATGATCGTAAGCCTCTTAGTTGATCTGGTTTGGGGTTGGTCGACTTAATCTTACTTATAGTAGAAGAACTCTCAAGTATTCTCAAAGATCTAGAGAAAGAAATTTCCGAAACAGACTCTGAATTGAAAAACGTATTAACTTCGGAAGAGCTCAATACCACCTTGGAAGATATTAAACATATCCTCGACAAACATACCAAAGAGATCAACGACCACAAAGTAAGAAAATTCAGAAGAGATACTTTAGACTATAAGTTAGACGAAGTATACACTTGGGCCGAGGTATACGCCCAACGACGCCGAAATCGACCCCCTAATACCCAAACTGATACATCATCCTCCAGCAGCGATTCTACATACCGCCCAATACAAAAGACCACTCCACGTACTGGCGCAAAAGATAGTTCATCTAACAATCAAGCCAGCACATCAACCACCGACGCACAATCTCTACCCCAGGTTCATTTTTTAGCATCAGGCCCAGAAGTCACCGAAGACTCAGGAGGAGTAAAAAGAAAGGAGATAGAAAAGAGTCCACCCTTAACCAGGAGCACAGTCACCAAAAAGGATCCCAAACCGAAAAAACTCACCTAGTCATCAACATTTCTGATACCAATCTCACCAAACATCAAATAAACCTTTCAGAAAAAGGTACATCTTTCCTTCCAGTAACCCACACCAACCTACTTGAAGTGTCCACTTTCAAACTAACCGTTCAGAACCCCGTTCACCGTTTAGAACCCCGCCATCACATTTAAGCACTTAATCCACTTATGCCCATCATCTCTTTACCGTAGTCACAACCACCTTTTTACACTCCTCGTTTGTGCACGTGAATCACTCCCACCTACCCGTGACATGAACACACCCGGTTCACTTTACCGTTAACATTATCCCCAGCCCACATCCTATTACTAAACCTCTGCTTGTGTTTATTATACACACTTCCTCAAACATACTTTCTCTTCTTCTTTCAGCGCTCCTTGAGAAAGGGCGTCTAGCCCGAAATGCATCGGAGCTATTTGTAAAAACCATTGACTCTTTTGGATTGTACATGAAACTTTATTGATATGAATACAATATCATGAGAAGACATAAAACAGTAATTCAAATGGAAATAAACAATCAATGTTGAAATAGTGGAATCATTGTTTATGAACCACCCCGGAGTGCCTCCCTGGGATGTACCCGCATGATCCATGCGAACACAACTTTTCTTGGTAAAAAAAATGCTGCCATGGCCGGCCTAGAGCTTGAGTGCATGTGCGCAGGTGGGAGCTTTGCGTGCCTCTCTCCGTGCTTCAATTCCCTCCCCCACCACAGATCTCCACTTTCGCGCGCGCGCACTCCCATTCACAGCTGCACGTCTTGTTTTTACCTACTTTTGCACATGCACTGAGAGTGCCTCAGTGCATGTGTCTGCAGTCTCCTTCAGGCCTGCACTCCTCCTGGTCTCCAACTCTGCTTTGTCTTGATTCACGCCGATCCTTCTTCTGCTTCACGCCGATCCTTCTCCTGCTGTCTATTGCATTATGACCCACACTCAAAAGCGGCCCCCTTCGCCCCCCCCCTTTCTTCTTCAAAATCGGCCTGTCCCCTGACCTTGATTACGATCTGCTTTCCATTTCATCCGTCTCTACCCGCTCTCTTACTGCTTCCTCCATCCAGCCCTCCCACACTCCTCACTACTCAGTAAGGCTCTTTTAATCCTTGTTTTCATGGTTGCTGTTTTTTCCACTAGTCTGAGTCCCCTTGACCACTGTCCTGGTTTTGCCCATCCGTGCAGTTAGCTGGCCATGGCTGTGCACATTTTTGGTTTTTTTATAAGAATGCGAAACTCGCAAGTTGGAGCTGACTTTGTAGTTTCAAGATGTGCGGGGAGGATGGGGGAATTCAACCCTAATCTAGCCAATCATATTGTCATAAAATTTGAAAAAGTGACTGACACGACGGACTTGCGAGTTTAAATGGCATAGCTACACAAAAGAGTTAACCCATTAAAAAGCTCGCTCAATCCACACCTTTTTTTAAAAAAAGCAAATGTCTCAAAACCAAAAAGGATTTACACCAAGCAAAAAAAAAGGCATGCTCTGAGTAAAGTTCTACTTTGAAGTGAATTTTGGTGTAAAACCGTTTAGATGTCAGGTGAGAGCAACATTGTTCACTCTCCTATAATTTTTGGCCCCACGGACAGATCTTCAAAGATACTTAGCTGAATTAACAAATGTCAGGCAAATCCAGCAATTGGGTCAAAAGGTCTAGGCGAATTAAAGTATGCCTTTTCAATGAAAGTGAGACTCAAACATAACTACACAGTGGCTATCACCACCTTTAAATGCAATATACATGTATAGACAACATATAAATTGAGAGAGAGAGAGACACACACGTTTTACAAAGAGAAGCACGTTATGTTATTTTCTATATTGCTGTATTGCCACAGTTAAGGGCTCAAAGGAACAAACTGTACAATCTAGTTAGTATACAGTTAATACAGTTGCACACAGGGTAATCCTCACCAACTTTGTTACAGAGTTATGAAAGAAATGTGATCGGTTCGGAACTCAAAAGAACCAATTCTGAGGAGGGGAGAGCACACATTAAGTTGGTGTCATCAGGCTGGAGCAGCAAAAATACAGCAATTAGTAGGATGATTGGTGGGTTCAATAAAAGCACTGCTGATGCTGACAAAAAGGGGATGCATTAGGGGTAAAACAAAACACGTGATATGCTCGAGTCTAGAGTATTGCTTTTACATTTTAGAAATAAAACCAAATGTTTAAAAGCTACAACCTTCTCATTAAAATAAACATTTCGATTTTTATATATTTTTGTTTTTTAATTAAATAAAATTTCAGTTTGTGCATATGTATGATGTATCATGCAGATTTGTTTCTGTAGATGTATGTACTTTTTGACGTTCACATTGTAATAACTGTTTTGGCTTAGGTCCCCAGCTTCCAATAGTGATTCAGTGGGAGTCATACCAATCAAAGTTTTATGAACCGCTGCAGTTGGCAAACAGATCCACACAAGGACCCCAGAGGTGCTAAAATATAAATAATATCATGTCTTCGTTCCTGTCATTTCAGTAGGTAGTGCCTTCAATTCCATCCCAAAACATCCTGTGAGCTCTTCATCGCTCTCTTCATTAGCTGATGAGTGCAGTAAGGGAGGTGGGGCAGAGACCATGAGTGTGTATAAGGATAATATAAAAGAGGCTGGAATGATGGCGGCTATAGAGGTGGAGCCAAGGTGGCCTGACCAAGATGCTCATTTAATTGCACTGACAGATCTGCTGATTTCCAGGCTGGACTGGCCATTGTAAGTCTTGCAATGGAAATCTTCCAGCCAAAGTCACATAGTGAATCCGATGCATTATAGGTGAGTACAAAAAGCACAAACATGACTGCTTTTGTTTGTGGAGAGGTGGAGATATCTTGCCATCACAAAAAGAGGTGTGGACTAACGCCAATAACTCTGGAAAGCTGGGAGCGAGGACCCCAACCGTCCGACCCCCCCCCCCCGGAGTTTATTTTTTCTTCTTTTTCTCCTTTCTTTCCCCCTTTGTTTTTTTTTTTTCTTCTCTTCCTCGCATGTATATTTGTGCTCCATGTAAATATATCTTTTTTTTCAATAAAAAATTACAGAAAGAAAAAAAAAAAAGGTGTTGGAGAGCCCGGAATGTTAGGCGGTCTACCTTGATATCGGGACTGACAAATTGTAGCTGAAGAGATATGTGCAGTGGGGAATAGAGATGTCCAATGTATACACAGAAGAGAGGACACCAGGACATACCATATTATAATTGTACATATAAATACTGCATTCCGAACTATTTTATATTTTACACTGTGGTCGGTTATCCCACAAATCTAACATGGCCATTGCCTTTCTTAAATTGACCTGAAAACCCCCGCTTTACACAGCTGAACGAGTTTGCTTTCTACGTTTAATATAAATACAGTGAATTGTGTGTAGTTTTCTAATTTTTGACATTTATCTAAAAGGAAGGAATTGCTCTTCATAGATTGTACTTTTTATGCAGAAAAGTTTTCCACAGAGTTGACTGCCTCAAGTCACGGCCTCTTCTCACTCAAAAATTGTAATAAATAGTATATTACACTTGGTGCACACATACACACTTCTATAGCGAGCAGCCTCAGCCCGGTACAACCCTAGCTTAAAGAGATTACCTAACATTTAAACCACAAAACAATAGACGCCACAGAACTCTGCACAATGGTTTTCCGAAAAGCTCCCTGAGGAAACAAAGTGCAAAGTTTTCCACACATTTATGGTGTCAATATCACCTGCTAATCCGGTTTGCCTGTAAGCTAATGAAAACAAATTGTTTTAGGACAAGGTTTCCATCCTAGTTGCCTGCCGTGATTTCGATGAAAAAAGAAATAAGCTTAAAACGTATTATCAGGAAACAATCAAACTCAATCTTGCACTTACTTGACGCCCAAACTATTAGTGTATTAGCCTTATTAGGAACTGAAATACAGATAATGTGGCCGTAAGCAGCTGCACCCCCTCAGGTTTACATTTTCATTTGTGAATAATTATATCGAAATTAGTGAATATTACTGGGAACTACCCCCACACCTAGGTCAAAAGTACAATTATTAGTAGCACACCATTGCAAGGAAGCATGTGATCACAAGTGCACTACTAATGTCTAGACAATCATCCTAAAACTTCATTTTAACAATGCATTACCATTTCTTCCAGGACATTTTGTCTTTCCTGCAAAATATAACCATGAACGGTTACAGTCCTTTATTCTATGATGTGTTATATAATTATGCGTCTCAATGCCTTTTTGGTGAAACCTCCCCCCCTTCGTTGAAGACTAGTTTCAATTTGAAGCATTGATTATTTGCAAGATTACCTCAGACTAATAATCTGACTTGTTAGTTACCCTGGTTATGACTGAAGGATGCCAGGTCTAAACAACGTTACATTTAGTTAGTACTCGCAGAAGTGGAACTTTCGGTCTGAGAACATCTGCCCTCTAATGTTTGCACAAACTCATCCATGGTCACCTCTGTGAGCTCAGGCTTCAACAAGTGAACCGCCTGGCAGGAAGGGGCTATCGAAGCAATGTGCATTTATAACTAGCATTGACATAGTCAATAGGTCTCGCCTTTGGGACCTTGTAAGTGTTTAGCCATGGGACGGTTGATGTTGTTGCACCAAAAAATTGTGCTGCATACCTAAACACTTATAAGGTCCCAAAAGCGAGACCTATTGGCTATGCCAATGCTTGTTTAGCTTTCTATAGGCTCCCAGGACCTATATTCTGTCCCAGTCTGACCCTGCAGATGCACAATGTGCTTGTTCTTCACAATGTAGCTGAGATCATACTTCCTAAAATAAAAAAATGGCTAGTTCATAAACCTCATGTCAATAATTAAGGACTATTATCAATGCAGACATGATGAAATGTGCAAATGGTATATGTAAGTTTGCATGTTATATCAAATTATTTGGTTGGATGCTAGGGAACAAGGATAGATGTAATGTTAGAGGATATTTACTAAGCACATGTAGAACAAGAATTCTATTGGTGCTAAATCATGTAGTAAAGTATGGAGAGCGTGTCCTCTGCAAAGAGCAGTCTTTTATTTTTCTAATAAAGATTTGAGAATTGATGAATTTAAAATGAAGAATTAGCGAATTCTGAAGCTAAGATGCCAGAACAGAGCAGGCTCTTCTACAAATGGAGGCTGTCAAGAACTGCAGTACTCTCAAGAGATGTGAAATGAGTGCAGAGGTTGAAGAGGGGAGTACCTGGAAAGATCTGTCTAAATACATGAAGGTGCTACCCCAGAGATTTTTGTGTATAGTGTGCATAAACTTAAAATGGGCAGAGGGTTGAAAAGGTCTTATATCGCTGATGAGCAGGTATAGGTTTGACTGCGTAAAAACTGGGTGCTGCAAGTATAGCGGCTTCATTCAGAACTAATTGTAGTTCATCTAGAAGAGTTTAGTTTATATCCAAGTAAAAGGCATTGCAATAATCCAGTCTCGAAACAATCAGGAGCATGATGATTGCTCTTTTGCCATCTTGGTAAAGTAAAGGGAGAACTGGTTTAGAGTTTCAATATGTAAAAGGACCATGCAGAAATAACTGCAGAGGCTTGGGCAGTCATTAGGTGAAGCGTAAGGGCAGCGCACATGAGCTGCTCGCTCTGCGAGGCATGCTGTACTGGAGCATGCTATTGAAGCCCCGCCCGCTCTCCGCCAATGTTTGGCATTGGCTTATGCCATTGCCCTTAGTAAATTCTGGCTTCTGATCCGTACATAGGCTTGTTAATCCCTCCTTAGTATCGCCTTGTCTTCACTTCTAACCTCCCACGAGGACTGCCCTTTTACTTCGGTGGTTACATGGTACGCTTTACAAGTTGGTGAGCACTATTTTCTTTAATGCTCTTCCCCTATTCTAGCCATTGCATTGGAGCACCCGCCCGCTTTGTTTTAAATTGTAATAAATGTTATATTCAAATTGCAGCACGGTCCGCTCTATAGAGGCTGCGCTTATTTAATTAAAGGAGCGGTCCGCATTCACTTTAGCGGCTGCGCCTATTTAATTTTCAGCGCGGACCACTTTCAGTTTAGCAGCTGCGCTACAGCTACAAAGTTTTTTAATGCACTTTTTGTTTTAATTATGAACTTAAGGTGAAAGCACCATACGCAAGTTCACTATAATGGTTGCAATGCCCCTTTGTTTAGCCGCTGCTCACGGTAACCTGAATATGCAAGTAGTGTCTAAAAAAAAAGGGCGTGGTCACCATTGTAGTGGTCTCGCATTTGCTTAAACGCTCGCAAATGCCAGACCTATTGCATCAGAAATGCTTGTTTTTAACATGAAGTCAACTCTGATCCCAAAACTTTTAATACTGCTGTTTCAGTGCCAACAAAACATCAATGAGATTTTTTTCAGATAAAACATGTACTTACTGACCAATCAGAACAATTCTGATGGTCACTTTTGCTTTCAACTTCGTTTTAAGTTATGACATACCTTTATAAGCAAAAGCTGCGACTGATGTTCAAGTGGAAATTCCAAACTCAAAGCACAATCAGTTATAATAAAGTAGAAACGCTAATCCACTAAACACAAATGCATAACGCACATTCGCACACTGATGACCTTGTGTCTTTTATCAGTCTGGTACAAATGCAAGCGAAATAAAAGGACAACCTGTGTAAGCATTCATTAGATTGGCTGATTTAAGTGGGGAGGCCTCGTCGGTCATTTCAAAATATCTGAGAAGTTCGCTCTTTAATTGGACTCTTGGCTAATCAGACGCTCTTTCGTGAAAATAGATTTTCAAATGCGATATTTTCCATAAAGGTCACTGCGCTATATCTTCGATTTTGAAAACACGTCTAATTTTAGGGTGCAAATGAATTTTATGATATATACGCATTACCATTGGGGGTAGTGCTATATTTAGGGAGGAAAAAGAAAAAAAACATGTTCAGAGTTTGATTTTATCTTCGTTGCTCTGCACTCTATTGCGCTCTTTCTGCACACTAATGCACTTTATAAAAAAATTAACGTATTTTATTGAGAACACATTCGCTAATTTAAAATATGTTTCAGTAATATGATTGCCTTTTTTTAAAGAAAAAAGGGGAAGAGAAAAAAGGGGGAAGAAAGAAAAAGGCAGAAAAAAGAGTGAGGAAGGAAAATAAGGAGAGGAGGAAGAGAAAGAAGGGGAAGAGAAAGGCAACGAAAAGCAGTAGGGGAAAGAATGGAGAAGAAGCAAAGGAGGGAAGGGAAAGAAAAAAGAAAAAAAGGGAAACATGATTTTACTTTCTATGTACTCAAAAGTGTTTTCTTCTGGGTTTTTTTTAGGATAATGTATTTCGGAGTAGCACGGGTACATTTTAATTGCAAATTGCAAGTGTTATATGGATGATGAACCGTGGTTTTTCAAAGATTGGATCGTGTTTTGTTTTTGGAACAGAACAGATGTTCTAAACAAGGCTCGACCGATTATATCCCACTTTGCACTTTTGAACATCTATTGCACTTTGAACTGTCCAAAGCCAATAATAGGAATTCTTTGTATATATCATGGTTAATTGATTTGGATCGGATTGGCACGAATTGGAATAAGTTTCTTTTCTCTATTTTACTTCATTTTAAGCAACTACTCAATGTATTTATTTCTTCTGCTCAACAATAACAAAAATAGAAAAAAATATATATATGCCTTACCGCACCCATATTGCATCACTGAAAAGGCTGCATTAGTCTGATAGAAGTTTAATATTCTATGTTTACATAAAATATCTTTATACTTTTGATCGTACGCTGTAACAACAAAATATACCAGCTCACAAAAAACCTCTGTAAACTTTAGCTATCTGACCATAGCTTATGAAGTATATGACCCAGGGAAAACTCTGGGTTGTAAAATTAAAGAATATAGTTTCATTTTGGGGCCCGTAGCACTAAAATACAACTTCTCTTTAATTGCCCATCATGTCTATCTTCTCCCCAAACTAAATGATGATGATATAAGGACCATGCACGCTTGTTCATTTTATAATATTTGATTTTGGAGTACGAATTCATTTATTCAAAAGGTAGAAACGCAATAAGTGGGGCTACGAGTTCTTTAGTTGCATAGAAACACGATGGAGACTGTGAAAAAATGTACGTTTTAGTCATAACGTATTGGCATACTGATAAAGCGGGTACACAAATGAACAAGTTATTGAGAGCGAAAGCATAGTATATATGCTATGGGTTACAAAGAATCAGAAATTTGCAGTCACTGTTCCCGAACTCTAGGCAACTGGTACTAGCTATATACGAGTTTGAATTAGAAATATATATATATATATATATATAGCAGAATCGCAAAAGACGACATTCTTATCTGCATAAGGTTCACAATTCTTTTACTTTCTTTCTTTCTTACACTGCGTTGTCGAGTTTGGGTGATATAAATATACCCTAAAACAGTAACAATTAGAAATGTAAACTATTTTCAAGATATTTAAAAATGTCATTAAGTGAAACTAAACATTTCATGCATTGTGTTGGTTTAATCCCTTTGTTTGTCTTGCAAAAGTTTATGTAACATTAAATCTGACTTCAAAAATCAAGTGCAGCTTTATTTCACAAAGCTGTCAGGAACCATGTTTGTAGAAGAGTTGCTTTATGTTGTTCCCATAACCTTTTCTCATTGTACAGAAGTGATGGGAATTTAAATTATGAGGTAACAGTCTTGGTTTTTGTGGTAGTAAGTGGTTCAAGTGTCAGCGATCAGCACCCTTGTTAAATGGAGAGGATAACATTACTAGCAGCCTTTGTTTGCTAAATCCATAGCTCTTTCTTGAAATCCATGAGGAGGCTGAGTGTTCCAGAATTCTCAGGAATCATTCTAACACTTTGTGCATTGATAGTGGTTGGTACAAATTCAGTGAAAGGACATGGCTATATGACTTCAATGAATTTGCACAAATTGCTATCAACAGACTTCTACTCAGACACAGCCAAGGTCAAGTGTTGTTAAGGGCTACAAGTTATATGGCAAGACACAGTAAAAGTACCCCCCACAATAGTAGGTGAAAAGAGTGATGCGTCACAAAAGATCCACTGTGAAAATAAGACACAGGATGAAGAGGGGAAAAGGAATGGCCTTCTTAAAGGGAGAAACAAGCAACAAAAATATATCGTCCACTACCAGTGCAGTATCAGCTTCTCATTTACAACAATCTTTGCTGTAAAAATGTGCATCGGTTGATGTATCACTGTTATTTTCCACAGGTGCTAGACCTATGAGAATCCTGTTAGTAATAGTTATCTAATTTGAAGGATTGTGTCTGTAAGCCCCTTGCTTCACCTGTAAAAGGAAATGATAATTTCGAAAAAAAATAAACCAGACTTCATAGCACCAAATAAAATGGTACAGTCTGTAAGCTGTGCCATAACGGACATAATCTTTGACAGTCCTCTGAGGTATAACTTAAAACATTATTGCTCAAGAGCAAACATGAAACTGAGAGAACATTAAAAGTATGCATCAATGCAAAATTAAATAATCGTCCATTAAAGGGGCATCCCTGCCATAAAGCTCCATAAATGTTCGATTTAAATAAATCATCATGTAAAATGCCCGATAAATATAGAAAAACGTGTGCAATGAAACTTTTTCCACGAAGATGAAAATAGAGGATTTCCTGAAAAAGATTAAACGTTATATTTTTATAAGCAATTCAAGTTCTGGTTTCTTTCTAAAAGTTCTCTTACTAGTCGCTCTAAAGAAAACAGATGCTCGTCTGCATCTTCGGGCACAAGATTCCGGATGGAATTTGCAAGTTCAAAAAGGTACTCTGTGTTTCTTCCACTAGGACCAACTGCATTAAAAATCTGTTCCGCAATGTCTTCAAGAGGCGCTGGACCAAGATAGTTAGGATTATCACATGTTCCAATATATAGTAAGACATTAAAAGGTTTTATTGAAGGATCTTTTGGGTAGAAGACAACAGTTGTAGTCCTGTAGCCCCCTTTCTCTCTAAAGTCAAGGTAAGCTTTAACTTCTTCTTCTTTTCCTGCTGGCAGCCTGTATGCAATACCCCATACACAACCCTGTTAAACAAACATATAATATATCAAGTTAATGCACAGACAACCATATGCATAGGAAACAAATTCACTTTATTCTTGGCATTAACATATAAGCAAACAGGAATGCTTTTATGTGAAGTAAGCATAACATTTCTACTTCCCAAAGCAACAAATGAAAAAAGAGGAGGGAGCACTCCTAACTGTGATCTGTCAATAAATATTGAGTGAGGACCAATGTTCCCTCTAATTTTTGTAATCTGTGTGCAGCTGTGTAAGGTCTCTGTGAGCTAACGCTATGTGCGCCACGAACCAAACCGCACATGTGGGTGCAGCGACACTATAAACCTATGCTTAAAAAGTGAAACGACTGTGCATTTCCACACATACAACATCACACGATGGGTCTTAAGGCAGGTTTACAATCTAGATATACACACACCATGACATGAATTGGTTACACAGGCAAGTACACTTTGGCTTCAGAAAAGCACAGGACTCCAACGGTGGTACCATTATAAGATTTTACTATGGATTCTCGACTAGAGCTCTGTTCAAAGGGTACGGAAATGTTGGGAGCCTATACAAGATCACATGCCTGAGAATACATCCAGGGGGCAGATGTTATGACCCCCTGTGTGCATTCATCCTTAGTTCCTGCAGGGCATGGACTTGGCAGTCCATGCCCTGTAGGAATGTGTTTTGGCGTTCGCATTGTGGTGCCTTTTTTTTTATAGGCACTGCCGTGGGACAGCCTGCCAGTGACGAAAAAAATCTAAATCTGGCAGGCGATGCTCACAAAGGTTTGATGGTGCAGGAGCAGGGTGGTCCCTCAATGCCAAACTCATAATGAGGTCCTAAGTCAGCATGGTAATCATAGCATTTGTAGCAAAACTAGCAAACCTGCCTGTAGCAACAACTAACGGCAGTTCTTGAATAGTTGACAGAGCAGCATGAACACCGAATCTATTGCAGCAGCAGTGGGATCTACACTTGCACAGGAGAGGGCAAAAAGACATCAGGCATCTGGCAACCGAGGTTCTGCATGGATAGGATGATTGGAAGCTGGTCAATGCATCAGGTGCTGAGGAATATTACCTAAGGATGTTTTGTTTATATTTTCATCATACAATCTACTGAAATTTCTTATAAGTATCAGTCATACCAATGATCAGACTTGCATACCTTTGGATTTAAACAGTGGCATATAGGTCAGTTCACCAAATTTTGAACAGATGTTAATATAGTGCGAAGGTAGCTGGAGAGCAAATTCTCTGTACACTCAAAGCCAAAACGTTTCGATGTCAAATATGTTTGAGTAACTCTAAATCCAGCAAAACCGTGGGTTTGTTGTATTTGTCACTCATTGTGTTTTTCACCCACGATGCACGTGGAGGATCGCCAGTACCTTCAATACCCATTGTTAATACAGATCGGCTGTGGAGCAGATTGTGTGAGTACTCATGTTAAATACAGCGCCCGTCATGTGCTGCAATTAACACAAATACTTTCTCAGAGGCACAAAATCTGTCCTGCACAGAGCCATCCTTAGATCTGAAGGTGCCTTGTGTGACAATGTTTGTTAGTGCCCCCCCAATGACCACCTCTGCCAGATATTTCCTCACTACCACCCATTAACAGCGCCCCTCAAGTTTCCATTACAACTCTCTCTGACATGCATTTAATTTGTTTTACAGCACACCCCATAGTAGAGTAGGGTGTCAGAGCACTTTACATTTCACACATTAAACAGAGACAATCAATCATAGGTATGTAAATCAGTGTATAAGAAATGTTACTTAAGAGAGGCCAGCAAAGTGTAGGTGTGACATCATCCATACGGGTAGGCATATAGTTTAAGAGTGTTTGGTCTGGAGACGCACAAAGTTGGAATTTAAAATGTAACACCATGGGCGGGGTTTCTCTTTAATAAGAATTGCTTCGTACCCAAATTAACCCTTTTTGCAACATTAGGATATTGAATGGGTGGTCAAAAAATCATAACTCTCTAATCTATACCTTGCAGTATGCATGAAGTTCTTTGATGACCATTAATAGCCTACTGTTCTGTATAAGGATTTTAACTTATAAACTGCACGTAACAAAATGACCTCTGACAAAAGTAGTAACTTGCTAACCTATTTTCATTCCATGCACTTTGTGATCTGCATGGTGCACATTCTTTGCAGCAGGCTACCTTAAAACTTCCACTAGAGAAAACTCTGAGAGGTATCTTGACACCGGTCACACCGCCCTAGAGCTGATCCTGGCCCCACAGCCGAGCCCTATTAACCAAAGAAATGCAGCACGTCTACCAGGGACATCTTGAGGATTTTAGGGGCCCTGGGCCAAACCTAGTTTGGGGGACCCTGTTCTGAACAGGTTTGAATATGATTTTATTTCAGGTCTTTCATGCACTCTTAGGCCAGGTTACTGACAGTAAACAGGTGCAATTGTCCAAATTCTAAATGTATTTACATCTAATGTTCAGGGATAGTGATATGTGTTATCAATATAGTACCACATCAGCAGTTCACTAATGTTACTGCAAATAATATCTGTGACACACTCCCATTTCTCATATGTTTGGTCCTATTGCGATCTAAAAGAAACTTTATATGAATGTTGCATGAAAAATAAACATTTCTCTGCAGAATGTCTATAATACACCTCACCCGCTTTAAAAATAAATTAAGGGATAATGATATTCAAAACAATCTGTTTAGCAATTATTCAAGGAAGGTCATCACAGCAAAACTATCAGGAGGCTCCCCTGAAAGGCTCCACTTTAGCCATGCCCTAAAACGTGACTGAAGTCTACAAGCACGGCATGTGCTTTCAGGTGATTCGGAAAGCCCACGTCGTGCAAGTATACCTGCTGCATTTCTTTTGTTAAAATAGCGTGGCACACAATCTGCCCTGCTCTATTAAGAAATGAAAGGCAGAAAGTCTACAAGCACAACGTGTGATTCCAGAATCAACTAAAAGCACACGTCATGCTTGTAGACTTGCTGCCTTTCATTTAATAGGGCGCGGCTGCAGGGCAGATTGTGTGCCTTTGGGAAAGTATTCATGTTAATTGCAGTGCATGACGGGTGCTGCGATTAACAAGAATACTTTCACAAAGGCACACAATCTGCCCCATTGCCGAGCCCTTTTAAACAAAAGAAATGAATCTGGAGCCACTTGCTGACAAACCTTGGGTGGTCTCTACTTCTGCCTACTGCAGAAGGAAGTGACAGTTTTGCATGCTTCACATATTACACTGCGTCCTCTGAGAGACCTAGGTGCTCCAGGGAACAGTGGTGAGGACAACTACATGCAATGCAACAGAAAATATCTTTCTCTCCAAAAATAAAGAGAATCGTCTTCCTAAACCTGGATCACTGACACAGACAGTCCGCTGTCAATCAATGCCACACCCAGGCTTATTTTCCCTGTCTCATTAGACACACAGAACTAGAAGATCGATCTACGGACAAGCCTCATGAAAGTATAGGGTGGGTATTTTTGTGTGTGCACATGGTTAACATTCATTACTTTCTAAAAACTCAAGTTGTGCTTGGTAAAGATTGGGTGTTTTCTTTGGCTCTGTGCACTCATTACAGGCTGGTAAGCTCAAGATCGGTTAAAGGGAAATTGTAATTTGACAGCACATAAAAATCATCAATTATAATTTTCTATCTCCCTTACCAAAAAGAAGTGTGTAATATTTACAAAGGTAAAATGAGACTAACAAACAATTATGGAAACACTGAAACAGAATGTTTAGAATCCCATAATACCAAAGACAAAAAAGAGTTGCAGGGACGGGATGATAAACTACTGTACTATATACATACATGAAAAAAACTCTGGTGAAAAATAGCAATGGAAAAAGAGATGAACCAAGAAACGTATTTTTATTTCTCCTCCCAGAATGTAGATATGCCCTGAAGTTGTGTTTTTCTGTTGGATTGTTGCTCTGTAAGGGACAAATACCTATATTGGAAATAATACACGTTTGTAAACAGGAGGCCTGTGGTAATACCACAGAGTTTCACAAAGATAACACTTGACACAATCCACTGTTAAATGCAACAACTCTGGTAAACGAGTTACCTAAATCAAATTTGGACACAAGTTGTCAACTCAACGGGGATTCATAGGGATAAACGACGCCCTGCTTCTTTCAAATACCCCTATGAGTTTACAGCATTTGCATGACCATTTTGCAGAATTCAGCAAACGTAGAGGTCTTGAAAGTAATGTAGGGAAATCCAAACTTATGGTACTAAATCCTCACCGCTCATTTAGAAACAACTTGATTGTTGATGTATCCCCCATTGAGCAAGTAAAGAGTTTTGATTATTTGTGAATAAGGCTCGCAGAAAAATGTACCTGGGATCTTCACCTACATAATAATTAACTGCCTCTTGGCACATTGGTCAGCTGTGATTGCCAGAAAGCATTGATTATCATGCAATAGAGCGGTTTCCCCTGAACTTGAGGTGCACGGAGCGGTGGCTTTAGGTGATGCACTCTGTGGGGCGGGAATATGGGATATGGCAGATGCCATTAAACTGTACTTTGGAAAACAGGTGTAGTAGGTCTATAATGAATGCTCCATTTAGTTTTCCCCTAATACCGTTAAGGTGGGACCTAAACCCGTCTTTCCTCCGGGAGACCAGGGGAGATATAACATCCTACTTTGTTGACTAAGCCCACTCCACAAATTCTAGGCTGACGAAATGTGAAGCCTTTAAAGCGGTGATTAGTGGGAGGTGTACGACAAGATCTATAGGGGTACGCGCAGGGCACTGCTTACAGATGTGGAAAGGTCAGACAGAACCGTAAGAGACATAGAGAGATGACGCGCTGGATGCCTGGAGCTCCGGCGGGAGCTCCTGGATGCGAAAGAGGAGGTGGCAGTCTAGGAGGAACACCTTCGATGCTTTGACTATAAGACATACATGGATCGTACTCATGCGTAAAGGGATAAGGTGGGCAGATTGTTGGCATGGCTGGCCAACCCAGTCACTAGAGGGAATAATTTATAGCGATTGCCAACCAGGTAGGACACCCCCTGTATAGGCAGGCTGAAATAAACAATAGAATCCTCATCTACTGCAAACAATTGTATAAGACCTCGGGGACCCAAAGGGAAGGGGAGACACAGGAATTTCTGGCCAGGCTTCCCTTCCACGTGTTATTAGAGGAGGAGGAGGATCAGTTGGGAGCTGACGTCTCAGAACATGAGATAAGAATAGCTATTAAAGAGTTGGAGGAGGAAGTCCTACCGAAGACTACGCAGGTGGCAGTGGTGATTCCACTGCTTTAACCAGATAAGTCCCCTCTCAAATGCATGATCTACAGGCCGCTGTCTATGCTCAACCTATACTTCAAACTCTTGAGTAAATTACTTGCAACAAGGCTTCTCCCTAACATGACCTCTATGGTTCACCCAGACTAGGCAGGATTCAGACCAGGTAGAAATATGGCCCTAAATATACGACGGCTTTGCTCCATCTTAGAGGGGGTAGAAGTGAGGAGCAGGAGGGCAATCTTCACCATAGACATAGAGAAAGCCTTCAACAGCCTGGAGTGGGACTTCCTATATGAGGTACTAGCAAAGATGGGAGTAGGTGAAGGATTTCTGCGATGGGTGAAGCTGGTATACTCAAGCCCACTGGCCAGGGTGTGCACGGGCCACAAGACCTCAGAAAAATATTGGGTGGGGAGGGGCACACGTCAGGGGCGTCCTCTCTCTACCCTGCTGTTGGCTCTAGCTGTGGAACCCCTGGCCTGCTTGGCACAGATAGGCAGCAGATACAATGGATTGCAGCTGGGAGTGCAGGTACACTACATAGCCTTAAATGCTGACAACCTGCTCCTGTTCCTGAAGAACCCTGGAGAGGAGTTGTGAGGGGCTAGAGACGTGATGGAGGAGTTCAGGGCACTCTCAGGACTAAAAGTCAATTGGCAGAAGTCTTGACTCTTCCCGATAGTAGAGGGTCTTATGCCGCCTGAGGGCCTTGGGAGACCTGCAGTGGGAGCACCGATGCTTCAAGTATTTGGGGGTAAGGGCCTTTCATTCGCTGCAGGATGCACAGGGAGGTAATATAGGGGAAGCGCTAAGATCACGAAAAGACAACAGGATCTTCTGGGGGAGACTTCCTATCTCGGTAGCGGGACATATTGCTCTGTTGAAAACGGTGGCCCTCCCCAGACTGTTGTATTTCTTTGCTACATTGCCGATATGGATTCCAGGAACTAGACTCATGCATGTCGACATTCATATGGGGGGCAGGCATGAGGGCGGCGGCCCTGGCAACATTAAAGTGACCCTCAGCAAAGGGGGGACTAGTGGTCCCAAATTTCGAGACTTACTGTCTGGCAGGGCAGCTACAGAGACTCACGCAATGGATTGCAGGGAGAATGACACCAGATAGGGAGGGTAGGTCCTTTTACCCCCGAAAGGGATATATTAATCCACACACTCTTCAAAACTGCAAAACCACAACACATACATACAACGGAGCATAAGGTGATGCAACGATGCTGGAATAGATGCCTCCAGAAGACACGGACTGAATAGCCATACTCAGTGGAGTTGCCAATGGCAATGCTTTGGGCGTTACCACATGGAGGGCAATGGAGAGGGCTGGTAAAATGGGAACAGGCAGGGGCCACGAAAGTGGGGGACCTACACAGAGAGGGGGAATTGTTATCCTTTGAAGAGTTTAGCACGGATTGGGACATCCCTCTGGGTCAGTTCCTGCTCCAAAGGGCAATTTTGGGAGCCATGAGACGGCACTGGAGAACAGGTATGCTTGAGCCGGCACAATACACCACTTGCGAGTACACAGGAATAGCTGGGGGCACCATAAAGACAGAAACCTGCCTGTATGGGGCGATAGGTAATGACTGCTAAAACACTAGACATGTTTAGAAACACCTGGACAGAAGACCTGGGGTGGCCCCTAGAGGACAAGGACTTGGAGAACATTCTGCAGAGGACGCCCCAGGTTTCCAGAAACGCCCAGTTTCGCCTGATTCGTTTCTATCTACACTTCACCTGGCATATATTAACCCAAATATAATCAACCGCTTTTTCCATAGGGACGATGCGGAGTGCCCAAGATGTAGGGAGGTGGGAGCGAACTTCATTCATATGATGCGGAGCTGCCAGGCCCTGGACAACTACTGGCAGGCGGTGACGAGTAAGAAGGCCCGAATCATTGGTCGAGTGGTGACGTGCACACCAGCACACTGTATCTTTGGCCTGTTCCCCCATACAGCAAAGATAAAGGTAGCAGACAATTTCCAGGACTTGGCCTTTATATTATCCAAGCGCAAAATCCCTAGCAGGTGGAAGGCGCCAAACGGCCCCAGCATAACTAGATGGCAGCAGGAACTGGAGAGATGGGTGGGTTGCGAGGCTAGGATCCTGCTCAAGAATTCAAGAAGGTGCCTGGGTAAGCTTGAGAGAGCTAGGGCATGGGAGGCACTAGTAACAGTGGTGGGGCGGGCTGACCAGGGTCCTGGATCCAATACTCCAGCACGGCCTTCTCGACGTGGGAGCCATATGGGAAGAGACCAAGAAGGAGCACTTGAGATAGAGGCCAAGGTAGCGAATCCTTGAAAATAACAGGAAACACTGATTGACCATTGTTAGAACCGGGATCCCTGGTTGGCTGAGGTAGGTACCTTAGGCCAAATAGGGACCCATGATTCCACGTCAGTGAAAGGAAGGACACCTTCTTAGATGGCCCCCGCTCATCTCCTTGGTAGCTTGGGACGAGCAGCCAAGCTTATCTTCAAGGCAAATATGTAAAGTATTTGCAACCATGCTAACAGCAATCCAATGATGACAGCACAAATAGACCCTACACAAGTTTTATAAAAAAAAGAGTATAAATTTATATTAAACGATCTATGATAAGACACCACAATATAAATCAACATATGCATATTTGCAATATTCCTCCTGGTCCGTTGTTAGGCTAGCCAGCCTTGGCAGTTCTGGTGATATTAATGATCACTTCTACACGTTGCACTGCAGTTCTAATACAATGCTATGCAGTTCGTAATGCTAGAATCTGGCCCTTTGCAATGTAACAATAATGCAATTCGTAATTCTAGAATCAGACACTTTCCAATGTAAAAGAAATGCAACTCGTAATGCTAGAATCAGGCACTTTGCAATGTAAAAATAATGCAATGCGTAATACGCTAACCAGGAAGTTTGTTATGCAGAAACACTCCGCACACCGGCCCAGGTACTGCCACACCTCCTTTAAGTACGGGCCGCAATACGAGCCGAAGCAGAGGCGCACACTGCAGGAATGAGAGACGCCAAGAGTGTTCCCCTCCTAGCCTGCACCCCGCCCTAGGCGTCCACACGTTACCTGCAGGGCGCGACCTCGCTCTCCTTTCCTCTTTCTGCGACTTGAGCCTCTGATGCAATCTTTGTGATTTCCGGGCAGTGGGACTCAGGCCCTCCCTCGACCCGGTTGGCTCGTGATCCCGCTTTGACAACGGTGGGCTTAGGCCGGCGGCTCAGCTCCTCTGAGGCGTCCTGGACGCTGATGCTACGAAGATCTCAGGCTGCCACTGGGCACACGCACACAGCATCGCTGAGACTCTCTTGAGCTTCGGGTGCACGATCACAGGGCACTTCTCACGAAGGTCTCAGGCTGCACGAAGCACAAGCACACAGCGTCACTGAGACTCACTTGAACTCCAGTGCACGAATACAGGGCAATCCTCACGAAGGTCTCAGGCTGCACAAAGCACACGCACACAGCATCGCTTAGATTCACTTGGATTCCGGGTGAATGATAACAAGGCAATCCTCATGAAGGTCTCAGGCTTCACAAAGGACACGCACACAGCGCCGCTGAAACTCACTTGGATTCCAGGTGCACAACAATGCAATCCTCACAAAGGTCTCAGGCTTCACAAAGCACACGCACACAGCGTCGCTGAGACTCGCTTGGACTCCAGGTGCACACGATCACAGGGCACTTCTTACGAGGGTCTCAGGCTGAAAAAAGCACAAGCACACAGCGTCGCTGAGACTCTCCTAGAAACTTTTGTGTTCCTGAGTTTCCGCAACAGGACACAGCAAAGCAGAGTCCTTTCAAGCAGGGGGACACAGCAAAGTCCCTTCAGCCTTTTCTTGGTTAAAACAGCAAACTGCAGGCCAGCCCCAGAACAAACAGCAAGGGTCAGTCCTGACCCTTTTCCTTCAGTTGTTTCTTTCTTGACAAAGGTTCCTCTTGACCACGAAGTAGCTCCAGTCTTTTTCAAACTTGATCAAGCCATCTCTCCAAAGTTCAGGGGCTTCAGCTCTCATAGTTATACCCCTAAATGTCTTTGAAGTCATTGTGTTCCGGGGCACTGGCCCCTGCCTGTTCAAACCAGTTCTGGATGCCTCCCTGCCAGTGACACCTTCTTCCTTTGATTAGTGGGGGTCTGGATTCTCAATCACTCACCAGGAGATGGGATCATTGTTTTATGGCAGCAACCCAGGCCTCTTCACCTCTAGCGCTACTCCTCCCCCCTACACTCCAGATGTCAAGACATTCCCCAGATCCTATCGCTTTCAATTTCAGACAGTCAATCCACAACCAGGCAGAGACACACAGAAATGTTAGAGCACAAAGATCCAGCCACTTCTAAAAGAGTAGCTTTAAATACACAATGCAAAAACCACCTTAATAAAAGATGTATTATTACATTGTGAGTTCAGGCACACTAAACATCACCTCTCCATCCTAAGCCTTTGGGAAGATAGGCTGGAAAACATATTACACAGCCTCCCCATTCTATCTTATGGGCAAGGAGGCCTTTCCACAGTGAAAAACGAAATGGAGATTATTTCACTGTCAGGACATGGTACACACCTTAGTACATGTCCTACTTTTCGCATGCACTGCACCCTGCCCAGGGGGTACCCTGGACCTACCATAGGGGAGTCTAGTGTACATAGAAAGGGAAGGGTAAGGTCTTGCAAGTGGGTGCACTTGTCAGAACATGGCAGTTAAACAAGTAGTGGCAGGCCTGAGTTCCCTTTTTAAGGCTACTTGTGTGGGTGGCACAATTAGTGCTGCAGGCCCACTATTAGCATTTGCATTACCAGCCCTGGCAGACATATTTAACTTTACTAGGGACTTTACTGGTAAGGCAAACATACCAATCATGGACAACCAATTACCATTACACTATATACAGGAAGCACTGGCACTTTGACACTGATTAGCAGTGGCAAAGTGTCCAAAGCATCTAAGTTGGCAACACCATGTCAGAAAAAACAGGTCTAGGGGGAAAGCAAAAAGTTTAAGGAACTTTAGCCAAAAAGTCCCACAACCTTAGATTGGGAGAAACCTCAGAGGAAGGAATAACCACATAATGAACAGCATGAGATGTGATTGCTTAGCTCACCTAGGATAATCTGACAACATGCAGTGAGGGAGCGGGTGGGGGGAGTTAAGAGAAGTTGGGGGGAGTACTAATAAGATGGATTATATGAGCTATATCTAAGCGGTGGATAGTAACAAGCAATATGTACAATTTGAGAAATGTTTCCAATTTCATGTTTGAATGTAATATACATAGAGAAATGTATTGATAAACGCTATAGATGCACATTAAAAGTAAATACAATGTGTGTAAAAAAGAAAAAGGTGGGACCTAACCCTGAAAATAATTGATCAAGTCGCTCGTCTTAAATTGCTGACATACTGGGTCAGAATTTTAACGCCTACATAGGTGACCCCATTCAAAGCAGCTCTGCAGGGGTTCATTTTTAGATAAGAAATGTATCACACCTTGGCGGTGCAACGTAATATCTTTATGTAGTAATCTAAACTTACGAAGTTTGTGGAATGAGCCTATCACGATGAATGAGAACTCAGTTAAACTAATTATGGGACTCTACCGGGAACATGTCCTCCAAAGAATATCGCGTGAAACAAGGCCTGAAGGATTTGTGGAAAAAGTTTTAACGCATAAACCCTCTGCACAATTCAATTCATAACTCAATAGGATTGTCCCAGCTGAGGCTAAGTGCCCGTACATTCATTTTCGAATTGTTAAATTGCCACTGAGGTCTTTTACTACAAAGCTGGAACATTAAGGGCCAAAACTCGAGAGCTGTCCATCTTGTTTTAATTCAGGCGAAACTGAAGTACACTTTCTTTTGTTCTGCCAAAAATATAAAGCCCCTAGAGCTAGAAGGATACTGGCTCTATGTTATAACTTGGGAATTAAACAATGTATGATAGCCTTACGTATAAGAAAAACTGATACGACTGAAGCTATTGTATTTGCTTTATCAAGGTATCTTAAGTGGGCCGGCACTCTTGGCATAGCTCCGCTTCAGACCGGAACCTGAGGTGATATTCAAATGCTAAATTTCATGAGGTTTAATTTACATCCGATTATCAGCAATTCTTGACAACACTGATATGAATGACGTTGGGTGTTTAAGGTAGCTAGTCTAGCACTATGCAATTTTACCCTGCCCTGGTATGACTCTGCTTTTAACCCTTTTAATTGCTATCTTTTTTATTTTTATTGTGATTTTATATTCTGTGATTGTATTTTGTGGTTGTAGAATGTCGTTTAAAATAACTAGGATTGTTCATTTTGTGTAATGATGCATGTATGTTTATGCTACTGAATCGTGCTTTTATGATCTTAAAGGCCGAAATACAGAGCGCTTCTATAGGAATGCAATTGTGTACGAGTTATTTGTGTTTTAGAGGATATCAGAAAAAGCTAAGTAAAATTATATTTCGTTGTAATGTTTATAAACAAGTGATTAATAACAATATATTTACAGAACTAAAAATACACCCTAAACAAACGGAATGGGACACAAAGAATTAAATATAAGTGTGTTCTATATTTCTAGTCAAGAGTTTGGAATGTGCACTTGTTGAATACATACCCCTACCCTTAACCGTTCAACAGCTGCATTGTTTGAACAGGACAATTCATTCAATCAGAAACAATTAAGCTGTATGTGCAACAAAAGAGAACTGACTGGGAAAAAACTGACCTATTATGTCCCTTAACAGGCGTCACTGTGCTCAATAAGGGTTCAAAAAGAACTCAAATGCATCACAGCAAAGCCCACAGTCACCAGAAAGGCATAGAATGAAACCAATGAGGTTTTTCACTTCGTTTTGCTTTTGTAGTCAAACTAAAAGAAAGTACTGGCAAAGCCATAAGGTCTGGCATTGGCCGCATGCCTTTTGCTTTTGTCAAGGCCTACATTGTTTTGATTTTTGCTAAGCTTTATTGCTGGAAAAGCGGACAGGCGTCACTGATATAAAAAAAAACATTGGCTAAAAGCAAAAATACTCTGTTGGGCTAAAAACACGTGGCCACAGAAGTCCCTGGTACTTAAGGGTACTTTTTTGTGTGTAGCGTGCTTCTTGTGAAAGGGCAGAATGCTGTCACTCATAGTGAAGTTAGCCAATGGTTGTAGTGTACCAGTCTACTGCTTCTTGTTGTATGCTATAATGGGTATCAGAAAAATGTAAATGAAGAGGGCCGATTGGGTACGAATTTTATGCATATAATTTTAGTAAACCAAAAAGTTCTGACTAATACTAAACCTAAAAACAACAGTGTTATGCCACCTAAGAATCCAACATTTCCATAAATAATGCACAGATAAATAGAACTGTGCAATTATCTGAAAATATTTTCCAGATTTTTCCGCTTGAAAGAATTCTCCGTCAACAAGCCAGAGCAGGGGCAAGTCAAAACAGGAAGTGTGAGTCTGTGACAGTGATAGGAAACAAAAGCCCAAAGGGACGCTCAAAAAAACGGTACTACCCTAAACTTCACATATACTGTCAAAGTTTCGGAAACAGAGCTACAACTGCCATGCAGGACAAACAAATAAGCATATTATCTATCGTAACTGATAAGAGGACCATCAAGTCACTGAAAGAGAACTGCATCATCACATTGAGACAGGCAGACTAAGAAATGTAGTAGTGATCGTTAATACCAGTGAATAGATCATGAAAGCACAATTCCAGCTTTCAGAAGTAAAATACTACACCAAACTGTGGGAAGATCCAACCAAAAATACAAAAGAGAACTTAACACAGTGATAAAGACACAACATAAAGACATTATAGAACACATTGAGCGAGCCTGATACCAGAGACCCCAGTGCGTATTAAGTTCTACATAATGTTAGAATACAAAGAATATACAATCAGAACAACTCAGAATGCTGTCATGAAAGCCTTCCAGTTATACATATTACACAACTCATCTGAATGCCGTCAGCATTTTCCCATGGATGCAGAATCACTCTACACCAATAATGAACATATGGATGCGACAAAGGCTTTGGAGCTTAAACTGTAATAGGTTCACACAAATTCTCTTGACATACAACTATATGATGTTCGGATGTAGCATATATCCCCTAACGATTGGTACCACCACTTAGGCAGAGAAGCCTCAGCAGTTCACAAACATGTTCTTGACCCGAATTTAGAGTGATTTCTTTGCCAACTGTGACTAAAAACCAGTACGATGCCTATATTACTTTGATGACGTTCTCATGGAAGGACGCCTGTGGAACAGGACCTCATACAATTCCAATCATGAATATTAAACTTCTCTCTTTTCGAGAAAGACACAACTGGATATGCTAAGCCACTTCAGAGCAGATTGAAAATGGAGGTTTTTGCAATCTAATTTTATAAGCCAAGGATATAACCATAGAATTGTGAACAACCAAATTCACATTACATCCACGATCTCTCAGAGCACCCTCTAGGAATAAAATGAAAATTGGCCCAAAGAATTCCCAAATATTGTTACATAAAGCCAAAAGATAGAAATTGTGCAAAAGATTACCAAGGTGTTACAGCCCATTCTGTAGCAAGGTGAACATATGCAAGTCTTTCCAGGAATGCCCCTTCCCACCTTTCAACAGCCAACAATCTCAAAAGATTTACAGTAAGAGGACATGCATGTTAATGTCATAGAATAGACTTGAGAAATTAAAAAACATGCATCACCTGAATTCACATTCACAGCCTTGATCCCATCAAGTGGAGTAAAGTCTAAAAAGCAAACCAGATATTCACCTAGGCATCTATTGATTTGGTATAGTTAACTAAGTATATAAATTATCCAGGAAGGGACTCCTATTTGAGAAAGCAGCCAAGCACTACTTAATCAGAATAATCTCCAACAGAGGGCCCCAGAAGACCAGATAAAGGCAGTGCAGCGGATCAGCCTTTTTCAATATCGAACCGAAGTTTTCAAGACATTAAAACTGCAGTACTCTAAGGTAATTGAAGACAGAATGGGAAATGAAGACATAAATATTAGTTCATGCATTTGTCCCATACACTGAGGTGGTTTAAAATTGCACTGTAACTTCCTGAATCACTATCCAAACTAGGAAACTCCCAAGCCTTCCCCTCCACCCTCAAAGATTGGTAGTTTATAACAATTTCGCCTGACACCGCTCTTCCTTCTCCCTGAGGAACTGGCCTAACATGTGAATTCGTTGACTTGAACACTCAGGTTTATGTGGTCACTGATCTGACTTGTGACTGACTATCAAAGGCCATCCAACAGCAACAGCTTAAAATGCTTGTGTACTCCAGCTCTATGTCAACCAGCAATCCAGAGGCATTTATCAAACATCTGAAAAATCCAGTACAGCCCCTCACCCAGTAGGCCAACACATATTTGCTTGATCCCACTTCAGGCCTATTAAACTTCAATAATCAAACTTGGGACAGGTTACTGTACCTAACACCCCTGAGCTTTTTGGGTCATCAACCTGATGTTTTGCTGAATCCTGATGGTGCAATGAGCTAGGGACTCACATCTGAGTATACCCTTCCACGCTTATGGTGGACAAAAATGATTCAGAAAAGGGGGGTGGTGATGAACAGAGTGTCTGAATTAAGCAGACCACTCTTACCCAGTCCAAAGATCAGGGCTTGATCCATCACCGTTTTTTAGCTCACTGCACCATCCCAGCTCAGAACTTGGCTATATGCAAATTAGTCTGACCCTGGCCCAGTGCATCATGGGAACAGGGCAGACCAAACTACCAAGCCAATTCTTATACTGGGAAGGAAACAAGCTATCGGGGACCGGTTTCTGGCATTTCAGCCGTCTTCGGCCCGGCTTGCTTGAATCCTGATGGTGCAATGAGCTAGGGACTCACATCTGAGTATACCCTTCCAAGCTTATGGTGGACAAAAATGATTCAGAAAAGGGGGGTGGTGATGAACAGAGTGTCTGAATTAAGCAGACCACTCTTACCCAGTCCAAAGATCACGGCTTGATCCATCACCGTTTTTTAGCTCACTGCACCATCCCAGCTCAGAACTTGGCTATATGCAAATTAGTCTGACCCTGGCCCAGTGCATTATGGGAACAGGGCAGACCAAACTACCAAGCCAATTCTTATACTGGGAAGGAAACAAGCTACCGGGGACCGGTTTCTGGCATATCAGCCGTCTTCGGCCCGGCTTGCTTGAATCCTGATGGTGCAATGAGCTAGGGACTCACATCTGAGTATACCCTTCCACGCTTATGGTGGACAAAAATGATTCAGAAAAGGGGGGGGGGGGTGGTGATGAACAGAGTGTCTGAATTAAGCAGACCACTCTTACCCAGTCCAAAGATCAGGGCTTGATCCATCACCGTCTTTTAGCTCACTGCACCATCCCAGCTCAGAACTTGGCTATATGCAAATTAGTCTGACCCTGGCCCAGTGCATCATGGGAACAGGGCAGACCAAACTACCAAGCCAATTCTTATACTGGGAAGGAAACAAGCTACCGGGGACCGGTTTCTGGCATTTCAGCCGTCTTCGGTCCGGCTTGCTTGAATCCTGATGGTGCAATGAGCTAGGGACTCAAATCTGAGTATACCCTTCCACGCTTATGGTGGACAAAAATGATTCAGAAAAGTGGGGGGGAGGGGGGGGGGGGAAATGCCAGAAACCGGTCCCCGGTAGCTTGTCTCCTTTCTGGTGAAGAATTGGCTTGGTAGTTTAGTCTGCCCTGTTCTCATGATGCACTGGGCCAGGGACAGACTGATTTGCATATAGCCAGGTTCTGAGCTGGGATGGTGCAGTGAGATAAATAACGGTGATGGATCAAGCCCTGATCTTTGGGCTGGGTAAGAGTAGTCTGCTTCATTCAGACACTCTGTTCATCACCACCCCCTTTTCTGAATCGTTTTTGGCCACTATAGGTGTGGCAGGGTATACTCAGACATGAGTCCCTTTCTCACTGCACCATCAGGATTCAAGCAAGCCGGGCCGAAGATGGCTGAAATGCCAGAAGCCGGTCCCCGGTAGCTTGTCTCCTTTCTGGTGAAGAATTGGCTTGGTAGTTTAGTCTGCCCTGTTCCCATGATGCACTGGGCCAGGGACAGACTGATTTGCATATAGCCAGGTTCTGAGCTGGGATGGTGCAGTGAGATAAATAACGGTGATGGATCAAGCCCTGATCTTTGGACTGGGTAAGAGTAGTCTGCTTCATTCAGACACTCTGTTCATCACCACCCCCTTTTCTGAATCGTACCAGTGTGAAACTAGCATAACCAGTAAGTTCAGGACTGAGCAGTTAAGAGGCAAATACTATTTCACAGAGCACAGCAGTTCACCACTGCAATAGACACCACCAGCAGAGCTTCAGCATTTCACAGCAGTTGATAACTAGCCACACCAGAAGGGGCACACACTGGATAGAGAGTGATGTTTCTTTGGAGAGCTGTAATGTGGTGTATACCTATAAAATGAAGGAGTTAGGATTTAATTAGTCTTGTGGTAAAGTGTATGAAGCCAAAATGGTCCGGCAATTTTAAACTGGAGACAGCAATGTGATTTGTCTGTGGTACTGCAAGCATGTGTACTGGAGCAGGAGTAAAATGTAGGATGTGAGGAGAGTGGAAGCTTATGGGAGCATTTTAGAGAAAAGTGTTTTGGACAACTTTTTCTAGGGGCAGTAGATTAGTGAAATTCCATTCCAGTCGTTTTGCAGCAGTTTCAAGATCTTTCGAAGGATTCTAGTTGCTCAAAAAAGTGTCATTTCTGATATTTAATCCTGCATGCACTTAATTTTTTTGTTTTGTTCACTATGTCACTCTAAGTTTCACACATTTTGTCCATGAATTTCTCTCATAAGTAATGTGAAACTATGGAATGTCACACACAACAAATTTTAAAACTTGGCAGCTATGATGGGTGCAATTTCTGATATTTAAATGTTTCCCTTGTCTTCGTTAATTGATATTACTCATAGTTGTTGAATGTCACTCATAATCACGTTGAAATTATGAAAATGTCATGCATAAGCAACCTGAAATCTTGGCAGCTATGTTTGCAGAGCCCACAACAAAGTGGAGTATGGTTCCAAGAAGTCCGATGTAGATGGGGAATCTATGGAGACAGGCACGTGCCCTGCTTTGTGTCAAGTCGTCTTCTCCTGCCCCAAGTGCCTCAAATGCAAGTATGTGGTATCCTGGTTTCTGATTTTGGCCACAGTCTCACACTAATCTAACATGTGCTCAGTTGGTTAGGCTTGTCCTTTGATGTAAGGGAGGTCCTGGACCTGCAGAGGCATACAAGGAATGCTCTCATTCGTTGGCCATTGAACTACTGTCAGACTGCTGATTTGCTCGGCGAACACGCCCGGAGCCTGGAGATCCGAAGGGTTCTAACTAATACTGCCTGATGGGGCAGCTCTTCTAAAAGAAACTCCCTTATATTTGGAAGCAGGTTTAGCTCTCCAGACACGAGATTAATTGGTCTACCTCTCCAGGAGCAATAATTATAGGAACCCCTTCCAGGTTGGAATTATCACCGGAATTAAGAGACTACTTGAAACTGACCTCAGTCCTGAAGAAGTCGCAGGGTAATCCCCTGTAACAGTGGCAAAACACGTGTTGGCTAAGAAGGCTTAAAGATCTTTAATTAAAGACATCTGAAAATATAAAGCCAAGCATCATTATGATATTTAATGTAACTTTATTTCTTTACTTTAGAACGTGTTGAGAGGATTTGTATATATAGCATAAGTGGTCTGCTTGTCACAAATGTGGTGATCTGGTACTTTTTTCCTACCTTATGCACCGTGCCAGATTACCTGCCTTAACTGATTTGTACTTGTGATAGACCTTAGAGCGCCATCTTTGCCTATTGCTAACCACCGACTGTATAACTAAAGTGAAGTAAGGTTCCAAGAAGATTGATGAAGGAGGGGAATCTATGGAGACAGGCATGTGCCCTGCATGGTGTACAGTCGTCTTCTCCTGCTCCAAATGCCTCAAATGCAAGGATGGTGTATCCTGGTTTCTGATTTTGGCCACACCCTCACACTAATCTAACATGTGCTCAAGGGTTAGGCTTGTCCTTTGACGTAAGGGACCTGCAAAAGGCATACAAGGAATGCTCTCATTGGATGGCCAGTGAACTACTGTCTCTGTCATGGGTTTAGTATGTAGTGCGGTGGTGGCAGCGAACAGCATTTTGTTAATCTGCATCTGTGACCAAACATTGTTATCTGAGTCACTGGAGTGGAGGAGTATTTGTATAATGTTTCGCTGCTGTTCCTCTGCTACACGCAAACTCTGTGTACAGTGTCCAGCATGCCATGCAAGTCTGTGTGTGATGTGCATGGTGTATACCTCGTGTGTTTGAGTGAATTGGAGTAAAGGACGTTTCTGGGTTCCTCTGAAATCCCCTACCATGCTCATCTGCACAGAGGGGAAGGGTACTGCTAACATTCCTGAAGCTGGTGGGTTAAGACCTCGACACTGAAATGAAGAAAGGGGAGACAGGCTTCCCTTTAGAAATGAGATTAGATCCTTTAGCTGCAAGGAGTTGATGACCAGTCTTTTTTACCACAGTTATTTGGTAGGAGATGGGTGTAGGGTGGGACTGCAGTCTCTATTGTTCATAGTGTGAAGATTCTGATCGGTGAGGCCAGCCTTTTGTCCCTCTTCCAGATCAGTTATTGATGGCCAGGTGCAGAATGCACACACCTTTGTGTCTCTGTTGTGGGTGCTCCAAAATAGAGATGACCCTGCAGCAATCTATGCATTAGCTGATTCTGGAAGACAGTCTAGGATGGACACATGAAATGTGAATTGACCCAAAACAGTTCTGAAAGTGAACACGACAATGCACATCTTCTCTATGCTTCATCTATATAAAAGTTGCTGCTCCAGTTCCTAGTTCTCCTTGTCCAAGGAAGGGGAGTGCCAAGAGAACTGTTGTGGAACCATAGCGGTGGCCTGCATGGCAGCAAGCTTCCCAGACATGAGAGGACATTACCTGGAATCTGACCTGGAAGGAACAGCTGTCTACTTATCCCAAAGAGCCTCACAGGTGACCTGCCTAAGAAGAAGAGGGAAGGAGTGAGCCAACCCTGCAGGAGGTGCACACTACCAGGATGAGGAAGATGCAGCTGACTTCAGTGTTGTGGTTCCTTCCACATAGAAGCAGCTCATAGCCAGTGTGCTCCTCTACTGGAACAACACCACTGTTGTCCGTAGTGGCCTGCCCCATTGCAATGTCATGAAGTGTGACTGCACCACTGTGATACTGACACAGCAGGACCGTATCACTGTTGAAGTATACACAAGTGGACTGTGCTGCTGTGATCCTGAGCTTTGTCCCCAAAAGCGGAGAACGCAGCTCTGTAACTGCAGAGACTGGTGTCAAAGCCACCATCCCACCTGAGAACTTCTGACCTCAGCTCTGTGACCTCTGTCCTCAAACTCATCCTGTGCCTGAAAGAGAGCATATATTCATCAAGGGGCAGCTGCAACACCAAAGACAGCCCCCGAATAGTGCCCCTCACAGCTACTCTTAACAAAACCAGGCCAGGAGTGCTATCACATTTGCAGCCAGAGCAGTTCTTCCGGAATACAGAGGAGAGACCAAGAATGTGCTGCATGCCCCAGTGTGAACAGAGGCGAATTCAACTAATCATATTGGCAAGACTGACATGGGAACTAGAAACTATAAAAATGAGTGCAAAAACGTTAAAAGACAGAGCGGTAGCCCTGCATCTATGTCTGAAATCTCCCACTCTATCCTTACACAGAAGTAAGGGAAAGGTAGAAGAGACCTTCAAACCTGAGTACTGTGGCCCCACACCAGTGGATCGGTAATTGTATACTATAGTGTGTACTCATTTTTGAGTGTTTTAAATTGCTTTCTTTTCTAATAAGCTAAGCACTGGGTTGGACAATAATTTAATTGCTGGGTGATTACTGAGTTCTGAGCTTGACACACCCCCATACCACCTGTTCGAAGCCTGTGATAGCTTGCCATCATTACCACTGAGAGTCAAGTGCAGAATGAGTTCTAGTTGGCCCAGTGTGCAGAGCCAAAGTAGGACAGACCCTCGGACATTGAAGGCAAATTACCCTATTTCCCATGGCTGTGGTCCAGTAGCCCCTACTTGCTCCGTGCTTCCCGAAGAGGGTCTGGGCAGTAAAATATGAGCATACAAGTTTCAAACATTACGTTGGTTTCAGATGTGTCAATAACATGGTATACAGCTCAGAACTATATAAATGGTTTAGACTAGACTGTCTTGAGCAAAAGCCTGTCTCTCTCCGTTTGCCACTGGAGTTACAGACTGATTCCACGATCAGCATTATGCACTGGATACATAACTTTTCAAAAATAAATTGCTCTACAGTATCTGCTTAGGTCGTAGTCACTGACAGTGTTTTCTGATACAGAACATCTATACCTCCACGTTTATAGCAAAGGAGGCCAATGTGCCATTTTCAGTATTGATTATATTACAGATAAATATCAATTTGCCAACTGAGAACTTCGGTGTACCAGCTTCCACTAGGGAATGCGAGCCTTCAGCAATAGTATCATAACTGGAGAATTGGTGAAAAGATAGGATTTTTTTATGGTTAATGTAATGAGCAAGGAATGTTTAGTAACCAGGTAATGAGGTCTTGTGCACTCTATGGGCATTTCCTAGTGATCCATCAGGTGTACAGTGATAATAGCCTCTGGAGCAAGAAATGGATTCTGAGAGCTACATCAAGACTGCATGTGTAATGTGGAATCAGATATCAACATTGATGTGTAAGCAAACAGCAAAATGGCCCTGCTGTCCTCTGGGTAGTATTTCAAGGTGTGCGGGTCAGCAGGTCACAGCTAAACTGCAAATTGTGGGAGGGAGGGTGGGTGGGGAGATGGGAGAAGTGAAGGGGAATAGTGGTTTAAAGTGCTGTTGTCAGGTAAGTTTGAGTAGGCAACCAATCAGAGGCGTTTTAGCGCATTCAAACTGAAATCTCCTACGGTACCAACTGTAAAAAGGTGGAATGAGTATTGAAGGCCAATTGCCCTACCATGCAAAGGCTGCATCATGTCACAGCTGAAGAACTGGGCCCTGTTAAAACTCATTTTACCACCATCAAGAGGCAAAAAGATTCTCAATGTATTAGATACTGTTGCAAGTTCGCATGGCTGTGGCATATCAAGTTTTACCATTACTGTAGGCAAAATATCCAGCCCACACCAATGAAGTAGGAATTTGGCATACATAGAAATGTTCATTATTGTGCAATTTTAAGCAAAGCTTGAAGTTTGTACAGCATTATGGGTAAGAATACTTTGTGGGATCCACACGAGGCATTACGACCCTGGATTCCCCTGGGTATCTAGTTTTCAGAAATGTCTCGGTTTTGCAGGTTTCTCTGGGTGGTCGTCGATACCAGGCCAAAACAACTGCTTCTACCCCCATTGCCAAATCGTCATTTTTGTGACAGGAAATGTTGATGTCTCCACATTGCATTTGGGGCTTTTCCTGCTGCGGGCACTGGACCTACCCACAAAAGTGAGGTACCATTTTTATCAGAAGACTTAGAGGAATGCTGGCTGGAAGGAAGTTAGTGGCTCCCCGCAGATTAGAGAACTTTTCATCACAGAATGTGAGGAACATGTTTGTTGTAATCTCTTTACTTTCTTGGTACGTCCCCTCCACCCCTGCACCCGATTCCCCAGTGGACTCTCCCTTGAGAGCTTACCTTAGAATGCTGGGAGTTCATAGGGCTGTTCAGAGAGTGGATGGCTAATAAAGAGTACCTGGAAACTTTACCTCGTTCCAGCCTTCTTTACTTTACAATACTGGCAATGAATTACTGCATAGGGGGGCAGTTTTAGACATTTCCCCTTTGTGTACTCTCTCCATGTGAAGGTGTTGGGGTGGAAGAAGCAGTTTATGACTGCAGACTTCGACTTATTCCTCACATCAGTATTGATTTGCTGGTCATCTGTAAGCTAAATACTGTGCTGTCGTATTGGGCTCCAACTATTCTACGAACATGTGCCTGCATCCTGACTGTTCTATCCGGTCGTATGGCAGATTATGTACTGAACTGTCTAAAATTAATGCGGCACAATGGAAGAAATTGTGCAGAGAGAGCACAGAGAAAAAAAAGAAGATCCTTAACAGTAATTAACAGAATGTCCATCGGCAGAGGCACACAGTTGGGTATGTGTCTTCCTCTCGAAAGCCTTAGGAAGGTTGTGCCCGATTCAATGCATATAAGTACGTCAAAAGCTCCAACGCTCGGACTGTTGTAAGGAGATCTAGTGTATCCTGTTGGTGCAAGAAAAAAAAATCCTTCGAAGATACAGCGTTGCGCATGTGTGAGGTGAAGCCGCTTCTTTCAGGAAGTTGTGGTCTTATCGAGGGGGGCTTCTTCCTCAGCGCAGGCGAGCTTCAGGACTCCACCTATGCAATCAGCGTCTCAGGAGAAGGAAGATGCTTTTCGAAAGACTCTTCGACATGGAGGGGAGCGTTTTCCTCAGAGCAGGCGCATTTCAGGAGTCGTGACCGTAATTAGTGTCTCTGGTGAAGGCAGCCGCTTTTCACTAGACTTTTACAGCGTCATTGCAATACGACACTGACTGCATCTTGTGTGCCTGTCATGGGGAGAGAAGCACGTTTCACTCTCCCAATCAAATAGGGTGAGACTTTTCTTTTCTTGCGATGAGGCGAGAGTATCTGAGGCTGTTACTTAATTAATGTTCTGCCTTGCCCTTCATTATTATGTACATGATGCCATCCAACAAAGAGGAGACTTTCCAATCAGTTGCGGTGAAGTGAGCACTTGAGGAAATTTCTTTTGTTGAGCTCCGCTTTGTTCTCTGCTTTTGTTAAGCGACTTGAGCGCACAGGATCTGACACTGTAAAGTCTTGAAATATATACTCTGTATTAAGCAAGCGATTGTTCTTCCTACTTATCTACTGTTGGTGTAATGAGGTAAAGTTTCCCCTCTATTATCTTGTATTCCAGCCCAAGGGTACAAGCAGCATTCATTCATTACAGTCAAAGAAGTGTGTTTCTTCTACTGCTTGCAGCGAAGTGTGGGCACACGAAGAGGGTATCACTTAATTGCGCCCACTTCGTCCTCATTTATTTTATGTAGAAGATCTCCGGTTTCTCTGGAGCCTGTTGATAACTATTTGCGTACATCTCGACTGTCTAAAGATTCTGCATACCTGCATAGTACTGTTACCTGGGTGTTGTATTTTGCATGTCCTGTATGCATACATAGCGTGGTTTTGGGTGTTTTTTTCATTTGTGACAATTCCATTCCTCTCTTGCTCCTTGCACTCAGCCTTCCCCCTTTTTGGTACACCATGATGGCCACAGCAAGCATGAGTCAGCCACCATTGTTTCTTAATGAGAATGGAGAACCTGAACTACATTGGAAAGACTGGGTCAAACTTTTTGAATCTTACCTTATTGCTATTGGCGATGAACGATCCTCTCCGTTGCGCAAACCACACATTTTACTACATAATTTAGGGGTATATGGTCGGCAAATCTACGAAACCCTGCCTGAACCAGAAAATAATGGAGAAGGAGAAGAGGGGGTAATGGACATTTTTGCGAGCACTATGGTTAAATTAGAAATTCATTTTGGAGACAAGATAAACGTGGTGTTGGAGCGTCATAGGTCTTCTGCAGGACTCAATGGAGTCTGTCAGCAACTACATTTCAGCCTTTAAGACATTTTTAAGTTCAAATCAGGCATCTTGCACTATATTTCATTGAGAAATTCCACTTCCGGTGACGCGGAGCGGGAGCCAGGAGCTCGGAGACGGCGAGAGAAGGCGAGAGCTGCGGCATTGTAGAGCGGCTGAGAGCTGAGAGCTGCCTGCCTGCCCGCCCACCCTGATTTTGACTCGGCTTGGCTTGGATCGCTTGGTTTGCCCGGTGTCCGAGCGGGCCCAGGAGCTCGGCGACGGTGAGAGTGGCGGATTTGTAGAGCGGCTGAGAGCGGCTCAGAGTTGCCTGCTGCCTGCCCACCTTGATTTTCGACTCGGCTTGGCTCGCTTTGCCGCAAGTGGAGAGGGCGGTTTCCGAGCGGGACCAAGTGCTCGATGACGGTGAGAGCAGTCGCCGAACAGCTGAGAGCGGCTTGCTCGGAGGCTTGGAGTCCAGTCACAGCCGCAACCCATCGCCGCATTGTTCCACCGGGGGGCTCTTTCTGGCGAGAGCTGCAAGAGAAACAAAGGTGAGCTGCCTCTCTGAGCTGCCTTGCATTGCCTCGCATTGCCTAGCAAGCAATAATCCTTCTGCTGCCGCCCTTCTCCCTCTCCCTGTCCGCGGAGTAATGTGAATGAGAAGCGGAGGGGAGAGTGGGTGAACAACGAGCAGCGAGGTGTGGATTCAAACAAAATCCATAGTAGCCTTGCCTCCGCGCTTCAGAACAATTTTCAAATTAATGTTCATAAATCATCCACAGCAGCCAAGGCTTGGGATTGAGGTAAAAGGGGATTAAAAGGGCCGCAATGACAGTGTCTACTGAGCTACCAGTGCTACAGTGTAGCAAATATTCCATGGTCATCATAAATTCTTTGCAATCATTTAACATAGCCTGTGCTCCCTAGGCTGAGCCTATGAATAGGGGAGGCTTACAGTAAAATGGCCGCTGGAACAGAACTAGGAAGGCCGTACTTAAACAGGAAGCCACAGGAATCCACAGGACACAAGGCACTTGTCGCAGGGTTCCGGCTCCCTGTCCCAATTGCCCCCTTCGTAACAGTCCCCATAGCCCTCAATCTCCTAGGGCGGCTAATCAAACTACTAAAGCAGCCTGCTTGCCGCCTGGGGGCACGAGACAGGCGTACATAGGCGTCCACGGGGCAATTAGGTCAGCTCTAATCGCCGGGGGAGAGGAGGGGAGGCTTGTGAAAATAGGGCCTGTGGTTGGTTCTGGTCCTCTTTGTGATAACAGAGAGGAAGAAATGAGAGCAGGAAGAGTCAGGAAGACTCCAACCCAGAAGGCCAAGAGTGAAAAACCAAGTAAAAGAAAGAATCAATCATCGAAAGCAGAAGGCAGTGATTGCAAGCAAAAAAGTCCATTGATATCGCCACTAATAACAATGTTTAGGAATATGGAGGAAGGTACAAAAAGGAAGTCTGTCGTGAGTGACAGACACTCGCTACTCAAAGACCCCTGAGCAGCTATCTACTCTACAACAGCAGAGATCCCAGGACTCATGACTCCTCTTGCCCCTCAGCTTTTAATGAAAAGACATTACACAAAACTTTACAAAATTTATCCGGCTCAATTAATCCATGGTGCATGCAAAAACAGACTCAGAGCATGGACAAGTCTGGTCTAAACAGGGCAGCCACTGAGGAGACAAAGAATGAAGCCAGTCTAGGCACGATATTTAAAGAGGAAATATTCTTGAGTAACGAATCGCTCCTAGACGGCTGGACAAAAAGTTTAGACATCACAAAAAATAGTGATGAAAAAAAACAATACCATATGACTCAATCTGTAGGATCGCTACGTTACGATCAAGAGGAGCTTAGACACATGGGAAAACCTAATTCCCCAACAGCAATCCTTAAAACATCCTAAGGAAACCTTACGTCCTCTACTCCTAAGCCAGTAAGCAACAATGTAAGAACTACAAGGCTACAGACAGTCGTACAGGTCCATCAGGTGGACCAAGAAGACCCAGAAGGCCTTAATGACCCTTGGCAGATCGACACAATGTCTGCATCAACTAAAGACATAATGCAAACTTCTGTTTTTGAAACAAGCGACCCAATGAGGGGAAAGCATTTTGGATACACATGGACTAAAAACTACTCAAACAAATACCAATAATATCCCCTCTAGGGTGACCAATGACATTAGTAATCTGTTTAATCAAGACCAAATATACGAACGAGAATTAAAATCGCCACCTCGACAAGGAGAGTTATTTAAAGACCAAAGTAGTTTCTCGGAAATTTTTTAAATCTCTATTAAACACACTACAGACAACAATAAAGACATTTAACATGCGAACGGACAAAATGGACATTCAAATATATCTAAAGAATATCATCGCACTACAAATTGCAGGGATCAACACCAAACTGGACAATATGAATAATCTGATTACAAGAGCTCAAGAAAAATACTCAGTTCAGTGTGCCTGCAGCCCAATAATTGACAAATTAAGTCTACTTCCAACACTTTTGGAACAGATAATATTACTTAATAAATCAACACTGGAAGTGAAAAAAGATGATCCAACTGAATTTAGCTAGAAAAAATACAAGTCCATTTAAGTCCGGTACCTTGTATAGCTAACGAAGATTACCAGCCAACCGAAAGTAACGAAGCAACTATTCAGGATAACAAATAAAATAATAATAAAGAACTAGGGCAGTCACGGAAGCAAAAAAAAGTGACAGGAAAGCTAGGAATAAAACGTCTGTTTTAACGACGCAGCTTACTACGAAAGTATACCCAATCTTCTGCCCAAACAAGACGAGTAATGTAGCAACAGATCAGGAAAGTGCTACAGAAGAACACCTGTTAAGTAGCAAAAAGCCAGAAAAGGCAGATACCGAAATATCAGCAGAAGCCAGTCAGAAACCAGGAGGAGGACAAGATATAAAATCGGGACCATGTATAAATCTTGGGGACTCACAGAAGACGAGGAAGAAAAAAATAAGAGCAAACATATATGGACCCAAGAATAAAACTGATAACAAGCAAACGTCCAAGATAAAGGAATCCATAGAATTACAGGTCAAAAGTAGGCAAGGTGATGACCCTAATAAGGAAGAGGTGACAAGCCATAAACAGCTAGGACTATCGACAACGAACCCAACAGCTTACAACGCCTATGTTCAAAATGCGAGATTAAGAGGTGAAAAATCAAAGAGGGGAAAAAAATACTGTCCCACTGAATCTCGGGAGGACGAATGGCGAGAGACAAACATGGATCAAAGAAAACAAGACAACTTAAATCCAGAGATCCAAAAAACTAGAGACAGCATGTCGGAAGGACTGACAATGGACAACCTAGAGGCCCACGCGCTTGGTTTGGGGGAAGATAATCCAATGCTGAAAATTCAAATGACACCCCATTGGAATTTAACAGGTGAGTTTATCCGTGGGAATTCAGATCAGGAAGTAGTAACTAATTATACTTCAGGAAGTTATCAAGAGAACACTGTCTTGGTTGACAACCAGGTCTTAAACACTGCGCTGGGAAACAAGCTCCAATATGTAAACCTAAAAGTCGAAATGAAAGGTGACAAAAAACAAATTACAGTTGAAAATAAGAATGTAGATCCTTTTTTACAGACTGGTCATCTTAATTTCACACCGAAACAGCAACTATTGTTAACTCCAGAATATGACTCAAAAGTGCCACAAGACATAATGAACAGAGGGAACATTTTGAAACTAACAGCTAATATTCCAGCCTTAAAACACCAGACCTCGTCTAACTTATTGGCAGTAGAATTTATAGCAAAGGGAAGTAAAAAAAAACAAGGAACAAACATTGACAACATGGCAGACCGAAAACCTTGTCGAGCATATTATGAATGTCAAGTCACAATTTGAAGCTTGGGGAATAGATCCGTCAAGACCAAGGATACCACGTTATCCTGGCCCGTTAACCATTAACTTCAATTACAACAAGAGCTATGGCCAAAACCAAAGAGAAAAAAAAACGACTAAACACACGGTACTCAAAGGAGCAAAAGGTAGCAACCTTTCGACCACACAGACATACAGAATGATCATGAAACTAGAAAGGATGTGGTTCAAGACAATTGTCGATGGCTGCCAGGAGCGATAGATTTAATTTCAGGCCATTGACCGTTGGAAAAGACATTAGCCATACAAGACCCAAGAAGTATACAACTGCTATCATGGAACATAGCAAGGGCAAAAAAATGGCTAGAAAATGGGTGCCAACCAACTAATTGGGACAAATATGATATAGTAGCACTGCAGGAGACTTGGGCACTTGAAGATCTCCCTCTGGCTAATTACATATAATATACAGTCCCAGCAATTAAAACCAAAATCTGCGGACGGCCAAAAGGCGGATTGGCAGTCTATATTTCTACTGAACTAAAAATCAGCACTGAACAGATGGATTCAGTAGGTCCTAACATCCAAATGATCAAACTAACATCTGGGCCAGTGGATAGAACAAAAACCGTCCTGCTGATCCAATACATATGCACATCCCTTAGCAAAGAAAAAATGAGCCCACAACGCTCAATTGATCACAATTATATCGGATATAAGGAGTACTTATCCCCTATGGGATCTGATACTTATACAACAATTGAAGGAAACATACACACAATGGACTTAAAACGTCTAAAATGGTCAAACGATACACTTGATACATTACAGTCCAAGATAAAAAACGAAGATAACGGTTAGTAAAGTGGAGGTCCAGAATAAAATTGAGGAGTGGGTCAAATTTACGGCGGATCTTACAACACTAATGCCGACCGGACAGCACCAGACAAAACTCCAAGGCCAAAAAAAGCATTGAATAATAACACAACGGCAGGCTGTGGGCTCTGAAATGCAATCTCAAACAAGCATTTGCAGTGCAATAGGTCCCGCAGCATTCAAGTTTGAGTTATTGGCATTGTATATGACAATGTGTTGCATGAATTTTGTTTACAAACTCTGTATTGGCGCATGAAGATGATTGGCAAGTGCCTATTTTGTTGTTTGTAAATAAATATGTAAACATTGTATATTTGTTTGGTTAAAGTTTAATGTTATGATGGTCATGTAAGGGCCTGGATAGGATTGTTATAGTGTTATAGTGAACAAGAGCAATTATAGCACGTTATTGGCGAGAGAGAGAATGTATGCTGTCTCATAATGAGATCACCAGACTGGAAGAGAGTACGCATTTTTTATAAATACGTGTTTGTGCCTGAAAGGTAGTAAGAAATGTGCAGTGGCCTCAGTGCCCAATGGGGTGTCGAACATAGCTCTCTTCTCGTTTACCAGCAGGGGTGTACTAAACTCATTCACCTTTCTTGAATTGGGCCTATGCACTATCACACGCCATTGCATGTATCACTAGCAAAATGCACTACCAGTTCGAAATCCTATAGCTGAGCAAACCTGTGAGCCGCGTCTTGAATTAAGAGGAACTTTGAAACTGCAGTGACATCCAGAGTTTGCTCTTCAATGCCGCCTAGCTCCAGACATTTCCTTTAAGTCCCTGGCGTTTCACAACCGGACAGCCTCAGGAAAGGCCAGACAAAAGCCCAGAGATAGGCAGCGCCACTAGGATGTGTGTGCTAATTACGTGCCAAGTGCAGGTCGGCAGCGCCAAATGAACATATTCCTCAGCAGATGGCAGGCTCCATCATGCTCTTTTAAGTGATCAACATTTAATGTGTTTTGAAGGAAATGTGTATACAATTAGAAGGGACGCATTAGTTCTTTAGAAAGGGCGTTCCAGGTTAGTTATTCAGTAGTTCGTGTGTGCTACATGCAGCGCCATATTCTGATAAACAACAAAATAAATAATGTAATCTTCCTGACAGCCCCCAGCGCCTAGAGACCCTAACAGTGATGGTTCGCGCTAGCCCCAGGCATGAAGGAGCTGACCGGGAGCCCACCCTGCATCAAACTGACTGCCCCCGGGTCATGAGGTGAACCAGAGCGGGTGAACGGAAGTGGTCGGATGGTTAAAATAGCTGTTGTGGAGATATCCCAAGAAGCCCGAGGGGAGACGGACCTTCACCCGGCGCCAGTGAAGGATTAAAGCCAACGTCCAACAGCGTAGCAACCACGGCTACTCACCTCACTGTGTGAAGAAGGTTCGCCAGAGCGAGACTTAAAAAGTGAAGAGTTACATACAGAGGTACATACAGATCAGAAGTGGACTGAGACCCTGTCTATCTACACAGCGTTTGTTGTGTAAACACTTGATAATGCTGAAAACCCGATAGATATTTAAATTTGTTGGGAAATTGGGTGAGTACATTTTAATTATAAAAATGGTATTCATGTATTCTGGGGTTCATTGCTGTCTTATTAATTAGTATAATGTTAAACTTCATCAGGTGTTAGTTACATTTTATGTTTTTGCTCTCTAATGTTGGCAAAGAGAATTGAGTTAGTGGAGGTTACCATAGTCAGCTATTCCCTGTCTTCTGAAACACAGTCAAACCCTAAGGGACACCAGGTGTTGGTCTTACTTAAAGCACAGGGGCTGGTCCTTGTGCAAAATGCCCCGTTTTCTCACCATGTGAAAGCTCTGTGATTTTAGCAATTGACTTATCACAGCATTGAGGGCTAACTGTACGTGAATAAATTTGCCGGGTGACTCCACCGATAGAACTAAACAAAATGCCCTGTGTTGTTTCAAATGATCGATTTCAGGTTTGTTAATTCTATTGGATCAGCTGAGTTGCAACACACTACAACTCTCAGAAATCAGTAGGGGTACTCATTTATAGCCTTTGAGAGAGGTCTGCGTCCTCTGATAATCTTACCAATAAAGCCTTTGTATACCTGAAAACAAACATTGAACCGTATACCAGAGAGGAGTTCTGTATTTCCATTTCTGCCAGCTTCCACTGCCGCCCGTGGCCCTGCTGCTGAGCCCACGGTTGCTTCAGTCTGTTGGCAGGAGTATAAGGCGCATGCGCAGCACTCCTGTCTGGCAATATGACGTCAGAGTGTAACACTACGGCTGAGCGAGGGGTGCTTGCTTCTCTCATGCAATGAAATCTATGAAACAACTTTGTAACAAAAAAAAGTAATGAACTGGAGATGCCGGGGATTGAACCTGGGACCTCATACATGCAAAGAATGCGCTCTACCACTGAGCTACATCCCCTAGCTGAAAAGCTATTGCCCACGCCTTCCCTCATTTCTTTCTGCAGAAAGCCCTGTGGTGACAGAATGTGCGTTGTCTGGCAATTTTCCTTCCTCTTAGGTGTTTTTAATCTACTAGGACAGATCCGAGTGTGTCTGTTTTTTTGCCCTTTCCCTCATCATTCTCCTCACAGGGCAGTAGCGGAAGTGCTGTCTACACGGTATATCTGTACAATCCCTAACCCCCATTTCTCACCTCCACTGTAATATACGGTGCCAAGACTGAAACAAGCAATAACGTTTATTTACCTGTTACCTGCAGCAGGTTTATGTCACTTTTTTGATGCAAACCAAGTGCAACCATATGCCCCATACTGTCAGGATTTGAACTTAAATAACTGATTAGGGGTGTCATACTTATATAATTGTAGTACTAACCAAATGACCCCTTTTAGCAATGTTAGAATATTTACAGATTGAGGAAGAAACAATAGGATTCTAAACCTCTGATTGGAATTTGCATGTAGTGCTTTGATGCCATATCATTGCTCTGTGCGCTACATTCAAAGGATTATAAATTATGAACTCCGAGTAACAAAAAGAGAATACAAGTCTGAGCTCTGCATGTTATGAGTGGTGCTTTGCAGTGGGAACATTGACCCTCTGTACTACTTTATCATGAGACAAAACTGTGAGTAGATACATCACAGACTCTCCATCAAGTGCATTAACCACCAGAGTTATCATGCTGTTGTTAGTATTCCATGAAAAATGCAGCGGGCACATAGACCTCTATAGGCTGCCCTTATCTGGCCTCAACATGTCATGCACAGGGCGCCCCCTTGGGCTTGGCGCCCGGTGCAGTGACACCAGTCGCACCGCCCTAAAGCCGACAGTGTTTGAATCCTTTAACAGTGGTCTGTAAGGCATCTTACCCGTGCCGGGTGGAGAGCTTCTTAATCTCTAGAGACAGAGATCACATGCGCAGCTCACACATGGAGCACAATCACGCAGCGCATACACAGGTGTAAAATGAAGCACAAACCACGTGTACAACAGTCTCACTGCAAGCACGTCTGGCACTGTATCATTGTGTACTTAAGGACTCGCTTACCCCACAATCCGAGCCCAGTAACCCCACATGTCATGGTACAGGGGTGAAAGGTGTTTAGGGCCACATTGTTTGTTACCACCACAACGTTTTGTGATTCGACTCTTGTGTGTCTTGTAACTTCGCTTTTCATCACACTTTGTGCTAACGGTGTTTAACAGTGCAAATAAAAGTTAACTCTCTCCCTACATGCGTCAAGTCAAAGGACATTTTGTGTTACTTTGATTGAGGTAAACACCCGCTGCAGACATCCGTGGTCCTCTCACACCAGATTTTGAGATCGAACCCCAGCAAAGCTGGCTCAGCCATTCTTCCTTCTGGGGGAAGTAAATGTAGTACCAGTAAATAAGATAGTAGCAGCATCGGATAGATGCTCCACTCAAATGAAATCCTGCCTGCACCACATAGCATTGACGTGCAGCTATGCATTACCGTGTTCACATGGTAGAAGAAAGGTGAAACAACTGCACGCTGCAATAAAACTCCTCTCGGGCGTTTGAGGTCCAGGAGCAAGGCTGAACGTGGTGAGGTCATCCCGACAGCGCCTCCCTCCTCCCCCTTTCTAATAGTGGGGAGGGGGAGGAGCGAGACGCCTGGTCAGCCTTAGTCACTGGCCCTTTGACGTTCACACAGGAACATGCTTCCAACCCGCAGAAGCACAACGCAGAGCAGGTAAATCTGTCTTCCCAGATGCCGAATCAGTGTTTACCAGAACATACGATTTACTGGGGCCTCTGAAAGTCACCCTTGAGCGAGCCTTGGTGTGCAGGACCCGGTGCAGCCTGCCACCGGAGCTCCCCGAGGGAAAAACACCCAGCTTCCGAGCCCTGCAGAGACTGACACCAGCCACCCGTCCCTCTATTAAAAAAAAAGAATAATAATTCATAGAATAAGATCACAAGGTCATTGCGTTAGACGGGAGGGGGCTTGTCCCAGCAATGAAGCAATATTTGTTTACACACACCCTCCGCGTGTGCAGGGCTGGGCATCACACCAAGTTTTTGTATCTGTCTGCAAACCCCACCTGCACAACCATTTCGCAGCGCACTTATGGGAGGAGGGGCTGACAGCAAATAGTACAGTCATGAGTCGTGGCTACTGTGGTCAACAAACAAGCGGAAAGCACATGCACCTTTCCTGTACAGGTCATTCAAGCTTGTGGGTGGCGCATGGTTTCAGTTGATTACACACGCGCTGGGACAAATATTATGAAGAAAATAAACCGATGTTTGTAAATATGCCAAATAAAACTAGAACGCTCAAAATAAACGTTTCCATCTAAACAGCATTAAAAATAACGGGTACCCAGGCTGCGTTTTTAAAATAATGATGTCCCTGCGACATCATTCTAGTTGCTCTAGAATAAGCAAATTGTTTCGGGAACTGGAAAGGACTCTCCTCCAAAAATACCATTTAGCCAAAATTAGCCAAAAGTGGCATGTGCAAATCGATTGCGACGATAACGAGACACGCTCTGTGGTGGTGGGGGTGGGGGGAGGAGCGTTGAAGCGCCGCGAACGATGCGCAGCCTCACCGGAAGTCAGGCAAAGTCGCCTGTGACGGGGCGGGGCCGTGTCCGGACCGGAAGAGGAGGCAGGGGGAGTGAAAGCGTCTCGCGGCCCGGGGCTCCTGTGAGCGGTGGAGAGCCCCGGGGCCGCCAGAAGGAGGTTGCGCAAGTGTTGCACATGCCCAGTGCCTGCCGCGTGCTGAGAGCAGAGTCCCCCAAAATTGGCCCGGTAAGTTGAAAAGGGCTGGGGGGGTCTCGGTGCACTTGTGTGTGTATGCATGTGTGCGACGGCGGGGGGCGTTCGGTGCACTCGTGTGTGTGTGCGCGCGTGTGTGTGTGTATGTGTGCGGGGAGGTGTGTCTCTGTATGTATGTGCGTGCGTGCATGGGCGCTCGTGTGTGTGTACACGCATGCGTGTGTGGTCTTTGGAGCTTCCCAGGAGACAGCAGCTGGCCGCAGCGCGCGTGCGCGTGGCCCACTCAGATCACCTCCTTGAAGAGGAAATGTGCGTGGCCAGGATTATCTCCTGGAATGCAGACACGCCGACAAAAGGTCTCTGGCGAGAACGCGCTTCGGCACGCTTAGCCGAGATCTAAAAAGCTATTAGGAACTTAAAAAGAACAGTTCCAGACCAAATAGCCTGGGACAGGGTACGGCAGCTAAGGAAAAACTACAAAAAGGCGCTATGGGAGGAGAAACGAACGAGCAATGATAAATTCTGGGCTGAACTGCTTTGTTGTGCCAAGAAAACGTATTCAAACAAGTTTTGGGAAATCATAAACAAATTACACAGGCCAGCGATAGCCCTATCATCAAATATTCAAGATCACGAGTGGGCAGCTTTTCTAACCTCAAAATTCATAGAACCAGCTATGACAGAAGGAAACACGCAGGCACAGACTGAGGGAAAAGACACATCCAAAGGGTTCATCGAACCAAACAGCTCAGGAGAAGCCATTACACCACACAAGCGAGAAAATAAAGATTTATTTATTTAGGAAGCTTATAAAGCGCACAGCTACCCCCGACGGGGGTGTCCCGGCGCTGAGAATACAGGTTAATCACGGGAGGGGGGGCTACCAGGTTCATGTGTCTCCTGACCTGAAGCTACGGGGGGCCACAGGCTCGTTTAATCAGGGTTTGGTGAACAGCCAGGTTTTTAATTTACGTCGGAAGACTTGCTCTGACTCAATGAACCTAAGGTCCAGAGGAAGGCTGTTCCAATACTTAGCCGCAGTCACTCCAAATGTTCTGCCGCCACTCCTGGCGAGCCTAAATCTGGGTACCACCAATAGACGGAGACTGTTAGATCTCAGATGTCTTGCTGATACAGATAATTTGAGTCTTTTACTAAGGTAAGCCGGGCCAGTTCCATGTATAGCCCGAAAGGCAAGGATCAAGATTTTGAATTCAATGCGACGGGGAGCCAATGTAGGTCGTTCCGGTATGCTGTGACCGAATTGCGGGTAGGGATGTTTCAAATAAGTCTGGCTGCCGCATTTTGAACAATTTGCAATTGGTCAATGAGATAGAGGGAGGCACCGGCGTACAAGCTATTGGCGTAGTCCAAATGTGCCGTAATAAGAGCATGGACAATCGTTTTGCGGGACGTCTGGGGGAGATAAGGAAAGATCTTCCTAATCATGTGCAGCTTTCCAAAGCAGGTCGCGGTAACTCTGTTGACCTGAGCTTTGCAGGACATGGCGTTGTCGAAAAGGAAGCCGAGATTGCGGGCCGACTGTACAGGACTGGGAGGGGGGTTCAAGACAGTAGGCCACCACAAGGTGGCGGGGGGAGCAATTTCTGGCTAAAAAAGAGAACCTCTGTTTTGTCCGTATTCAGGGCTAGATGATTAGAAGCCATCCATGCACAGATGTTGCCAAGGCAGTTGCGAAAGTTGGAAAAATGGGAGTCAGAGTGGTCTTTAAAGGAAAAGACAAGCTGAGTATCATCAGCGTAAGAGACCACCCTGACCCCCCAGGACTCAACTACCCCGGCAAGCGGGCCTAGGTACACGTTAAACAAAAGAGGGCTCAAGGCCGAGCCCTGGGGCACACCGCACAAAAGGGGTATATCCTCTGATTCAAACGGACGAAGAAGTACCCTTTGGGATCTGCCTGAAAGGAAAGATTTAATCCATGCCAGGGCCGTGCCACCAATCCCCAGCTGCTGAAGGCGAGTCACCAGTATGTGGTGTGCCACTGTATCGAATGCAGCGGACAGGTCGAGGAGGACCAACATGGCCTCCTCGCCCCTGTCCACCGATTCCCGGATTGTCTCAGATCCCTCCAACAGCGCAGTCTCAGTGCTGTATCCGGTTCTAAATCCGGACTGGGAATCGTGTAGCAACTGGTTAGATTCTAGGTACCGGGCCAGTTGTTTCTGGACCACTTTCTCTAGGATCTTGGCCGGTTTAGGCAGCAGAGAAATAGGGCGATAGTTGCTGAGTTGGGAGGGATCCGCATCTGGTTTCTTTAAAATAGGGAGCAGCCTAGCTTGTTTCCAAACTGAAGGGAACTGACCAAGGGCCAAAGAAGAGTTCCAAATGGCGAGGAGAGGATTGATTAAAACCGGGGCAAGATAACCCATCACTTTGGCGGGGACAGGGTCTAGCGGAGATCCTGACATAACCTGGTTTAGTTGTTTCATGGCTGTATCTGGCATGAGCTCATCAAAAAAATTAAATGAGCATTGCTGGGGGTGTGACTCTGCTAACCAGGGACTGGAGGGTGCGGAATCAAAGGAGGAAGATAATTTAATAATTTTTTCCTGAAAGAAATCAGAAAGTCCATTACAAAGGGCTTGAGTGGGGGAGCTCTGGGACTTCAAGGCAGGAGGATTTACAAAATCCTTCACAATTGTGAAGAGAGTTTTAGAAGAATTCTCTGCCTGTTTAATGAGTTGTGAGAAGTAAGCTCTCATCGTGGAGCGTTTAAGTTTTTGAAATTTATTTAAGGCCATCTTATAGGCTACTTTGGTGGTGGGGTCATAGGACTGGCGCCATTTACGTTCCAGCTGTTTGCACCTACTCTTTTCCTCTCGCAGCATGGTGGAAAACCAAGGAGCAGATGGACGAGATCTCGAGGAGGTAACAGGAGCAAGTGGAGAAATGGTATCTAGTGCAGAGGTGAGGGCAGAGTTATATCTCACCACTTCCTCATTAAGATCTTCCGTTGAATTAAACTGATAGAGGAAACGAGGGTCAATGGTATCGCAGGTGACTTTGGACCATTTACGACCATTTTCTCTGTTGATAGAGGAGGGAAGGGGCAGGGAAGGGATAGTGATTTCAATAGGGAGAAGAAAGTGGTCAGACCATGTGAGGGGTAAAGAAGGAAGGGAGGTAATGCCGGGGTGGTTGGTGAAAATAAGATCGAGGTTGTGTCCCGCTTTGTGGGTGGGGCCCTTAATTAGTTGGGACAGAGTTAATCCTTGTAAGGTTTCGAGAAGAAGGGATGCTAGTGCACAGGAGGGGTTGTCGACATGTAGATTAAAATCTCCGAGCACCGTAAAATAAGAGTGTTTGAGAGAGAGATCGGCAATAGCGTGCAGTAGGGTGTTAAGAGATGAAGTGGTGGCTGTGGGGGGTTGTAGACCAGGATGCCGGCAAGAATAATAATGGCAGAATTCGTAATTGTGAAATACATGGCTTCAATGAGCCCTAGGTTAGGTATTTTTTTGATACTCAGGTTGAGATGAGATTTCAAGATAACAGCAAGGCCTCCTCCAGATTTAGAATTGGCTCGATTAATACCCAACAATCTATAGCCAGGGGGGGTGGCCAAGTGTATGTCAGGTTTGGAAGAGTCTTTAAGCCAAGTTTCCGTAAGGAATAATATATATCCCACTTTTGAGTATCTAATGATAGCCAGATATCAGGGGCGTGCGCAGGCAATGATCGACAATTAATTAAGGCGGCCATTAATTTGGAGGGGAACTGGGTTTTAATGGCTTTCTGAATGGGAGAGTTCCGATTTCGCTTTCGGATATGGCGAGTTTGCACAGAGAGCAAATATAAGTAGATTTCTCAAGGCCTAGGGGGTTGCAACAGGCAGCGGGGGTACAGACGCCTTGTCTTAATAGATTAAGCTGACTGCTGGTCCAGGTGATTATAGGGGCCGAGAGGCAGGGGGAACGGCGCTAGGCGCGGGCCCGGCGCGGACGGGCGCAGACGGGCTTGCATTAGGCGCGCCATCGGCGCGCCCGCCCGCTGCGCGGGCGGGATGTCCCCTTACTTTTATCCATTTCCGGAGGAGGGTGGGAGGCGTCCAGGAGCTGGAGCGCTACCCTGCCTCCCCCCAAGATGGGGGGGGGAGACAAAGCTAATAGAGGATAAAAGGGAAGCTGCAGGGGAAAAATGGCAACAATTTCCCGAAAACAGCGACAAGCCATTCATCCGTGACAAATGAAGGAGTGAAACGCATAATTAAGAAAGGTAAAAGCGACAGCGCTCCTGGCCAAAACTGAATCCCGCAAGCTATCTTTAAGCATGATACATTGTTCTGGGGCAATCATCTTTCTGATCTATACAAAGATATAGAGCTCTTAAATTATGTTCCATCGAATTAGCAAGGCTCGATATTGACACCTATTTTCAAAGGAGGAGAAAGAACTTATCCATCTAATTATAGGTTAATAGCTCTCTTGGACATCGAAGCCAAATATTATGCCATCCTAGTTCTAGAAGATCTGAAGGATTGGTCGGATAACCTCAACCTTATCCCGGTCAACCAGACAGGCTTCAGGCAAGGGATAGGGACGATTACGAACATCTTAGCTCTATCTCTAATACTTAACAAGTGCAAGCAGGGGAAACAACATCTTTACCTCTGGTTTATAGACCTAAAAGTAGCTTTTGATAGTGTTGATCGTAACCTTCTATGGAAAAAATTGCGAACATGGGACATTCCTGAAAGGCTACTAAAGGGTAAACTGTTATTCTACTCCAACACATGGTTAAGAATTAAGATAGTTGATGGGTCCAGACAATTAAGGAAGCTAACAACAACAAGAGGCCTCAAGCAAGGGTGTGTTCTGGCCCCTCATCTTTTTAATCTGTTCATGTCCGACCTGTCACATAGGCTAGATTGCACAAACTCTCACCTGCCTAAACTTGGTAAACTGGTAATCACTCACCTCTCATATGCCGATGACGTGGTACTAATGAGTCAAACTAAGGTCAGTCTCCAAAGAGTTTTAAATGATATGTCAGATTATATTACAGCAAACAAACTTAAAATAAATACATCAAAGACAAAAAACATGGTGATAGGCAGTGAGCGGAGACGAAGGCAGACTATCTGGCTCAATAGTAACCACTAGAGGAAGTTAAAAAACACAAGTACCTGGGATTCTATATTGATAACTCAAAAAACCATACAGAACATAAAAAGTACATGACGCAGAGAACTAGTGCCCTCACATTTGCCTTTAGTAAACTGGCAAAAAAGTTGAAGGGTCCATCGTATAAACCACTGCTCGCAGTAATGGCGGCAAAAATCCTTCCCACAATAACATACCCCAGCGCTGCTTTTCATGGAGAAGAAGGAGAGGTTTTAAATCAACTAATAGCATCTATTTATAAAACAGTTTTTCAGATACAAAGGTCGGCTTCCCCGGCTCAGGTCGCCTCGAATTCGGTTTAATAAACGAAGACATAGGAAGAATGTATTCTACAATAAAAACTTGGTATCGGCTGAAATAAAATGCAGCCACCTAACAAATTAATGAAGCTCTATGGACCGAAGTAGATGAGGACAGAAACTCTCCTTTTAATCAATACTTAAGCAAATCGCTTTCAATAATCTGTACTAACGATTTATGGAATAACAATCTGCCGTATCAGTCTTTTAAACAAGTAATAAATAAAGCAGCTAAAACCCATTTAGCACAAACTGATAAAAAAATCTTTAGGTTACGGTCGCACACTTGGATGGTGATAAACAATTATAAGTCTCTTGCACCGGCTTCATACTTGAATCTGACATTTTCAATTGACGTAAAAAAACAACTAATGGCATTACGTTTTGGAAAATTACCAACCTTGGCGGATCAGCCAATCTGGATCTATACAGGTCCTAATTCATGCTGGCTGTGTGATTGCCACAAAGAAGACTTCATCCACGTTATCTGCACACGTAACAAACTCTACAAAGAGCGAGCCATTCTCCTTAAACAAAGCTTAACGTGAGAGGCATTAGGTCATGTAGAGCAGCAATAACCGCGTGTCTAAACCCATCGGACCCACACCTGAATGGTAGACTGATCAAATTCCTCAAAGTCTTTTCAAAGCTTTGCTAAAAGGGTCTGAACTGGGGCAACGAAAAATGGACTAACTTTTGGCTACTGAATTTTAATAAATTAATGTCACGTGTGGTAAGCAACACAGGCAATGAAAAAATGGACAAACTTATGGCTATTGAATTTAAACAATGTAATCTCATGTGTGGTGAGCTGTGATGAAATGACATAGTGTGTAATTCTATTTTTAATCCCTTTTTTGTACAAACATAAAGCTTTTATATTATTAAGGTTTTCATTAACTAAACAATAAACATTTACTTTACTTTACTTTACATTGCGGCCTTAAGAGGCCTGAGTCAATTATGTGACCTTAGGAATCCAACTGATTCTCTTATAAGAGACCAGCTGGTACGCTGTACCAATAACTTGCGCATTCAAGAAGAATTACTGTCCAAAAACCCTTCACTCAGGGAGGCAGTTACCATTGACCAATCTGTAGAACACACGGCAAAGTGCATCAAGGAAATGAAATCCCCTACTGAGTTGGTTGCCAACATTAAGGAGTATGTAGAAGAAACCGAGGTCTGTGAAGTCAAAGGGAAGGAAGGTATATGGAACCAAATAAACCTTAATAAGAGGAAACTAAGATGGTATAGATGTGGCAGCAGCAAACATTTAGCTAATAATGTGCAGTGGCCAGCTAGAAATGTAACATGCAAAAATTGCAATCGTAGGGGGCATTTTGCAAGAGTGTGTAGAGAAAGTGACCCCAACAACAGAGAGGGTGGGGGAAAAAGAGGAAGTTCTATAAAAGAAGTTGGTTATGTCTCCCCTAGTGAAATAAAATTTGTCTTTCATGTAAAAGACACAGTGGGGAGTATAAATGTCAATTATCCTAAATGTGATGTGATTCTTAATAAGAAGGTTGTCACAATGTGATTCTTGCTCTCCATTCACTTTGTTGAACCATACAGATTTTGTAAACATGATTGTTGAGGGTGATTTATTCCTAGATAAATTTGATATTTCTTCCACAGGTTATACCAAACAACCCATAGCACTCATGGGTATGAAAAAGATGCAGATTGAATTCAAAGAACGGAATACGGAAGGCAAGGTTTACATTGTTCTAACATGATCTAATTCATTAGGATGGTAACATCGGAAAGAGTTGGGAATAATCCTTGATCCAAATAACCACAAACAAATACCTGTCCTGGATGAAACAGAAACTCAAGCAAGTATATGTGAGGAGTTTCCAAGGTTATTTTCTGAAAATCTTGGTCTTCTCCATGACTTCCAACATAAAATTAAACTTAAATCAAATGCTAGGCCAACTGTACACAAGCTTTGCCGAGTACCTCATTTAATGAAGGAACCTTTAGAAAAGGAGTTGGAGAGATTGTGCAAAATGGGTGTTATCCATCCCATTGACACGTCTGAATGGTTGGCCCCTATTGTGATTGCTTCTAAGTCCAGTGGGGACGGGATCCGTTTATGTGTGGACCTGAACAGCTTAAATGAAAACATCTGGGTTTAGAGGCACCCGCTCCCCAACATAAATGAAATGCTCAGCACCATGGGACCAGCCAAGTTCTTTATCGTTATTGACCTCTCCATGGCCTACCATCAAGTAGATCTTCACCCTGACTCCAGACTGCTCACAGCCTTCATCACCACACAATGAGCGTACATGTTCCAAAGAATGCCGTTTGGTTTGGCTTTGGCGGTCTTCCAACACCATATGTTTCCAAGACAACCTCCTTGCGTATGGACGGGCTGCTGAGGCTGATGACCAGACCCTCGGGGATGTGTTCAAAAGGCTGATGGATGCAGGTTTAACAGTACAGAAATCTAAGTGCCAGATCAAAGTGGCTTCAGTGGAGTACCTAGGGCACTCCATTTCAGACAAGGTTTCAGACCAAAAAACAACTTGAAGAAAGTCGTGAGAGAGGCCCATATCCCAAAAGCAAGGAGGACTTGGAATCACTCTTAGTGCTTCTAGAGTATATGGCTAAATGCATTAAACAATTCTAAAAAAATTTGAACATTTACGCAAACTCTCAAAGAAAAACAAGGAGTTTGAAAGGCAATAGAAACACTAGAGCACTGTAGACGCTTTGAAAGAGGAAATCATCAATTTCCTGGCCTTGGGTACGTTTGACCCAAGGAAAAAAAACATTCTAACCACAGATACCTCTAACAAAGGTTTGGGGGCGACACTCTCTCAAGCAGAAGGAAATGAGAAAAAAATCATTGCTTTTGCCCCCTATGCCTAACCAAAGCGGAAAGCATATACGCTGTAGTGGAGAAAGAGGCCCTAGCATGTTACTGGGGGGTGAAACATTTTAAGTTCTTCCTGTGCTGGGTTTATTTCACTATCCGTACAGACCACAAGCCACTTACCTTCATGTTCACAGTTAAAGGTATGGAACATGGCACACCTCGCATTTCTAAGTGGATTTTAGGACTTGAAAATTTCTGCTTTAGAGTGAAGTATGTTCCAGGGGTGAACAACAAAATTGCAGCCTACTTGTCCCATTCACCATTACAATATGAACTGTGTGCATGAACAGAAGAAGAGTGGAGCGAAAGCATGGAGGAAGATAAAGGGCTGTGTAAATTAAAAGAAATGATGGTTGACGGGTGGGTCAGCAACTACAGTGAGGTTGATGAGGGAATTTGAGACTTTTGGGAGGTCAGATTTGAATTGAGAACCATTGGAGGGAAAGTTTTTTGCAACAACAAAATTTGAATTTGAATTTTAAATTATTTATAAAGCGCACGTACACCAGAACGGTTTCATGGCGCTACAGTATGCAGAGTCTCTGAGGACACGAGTCAGGAAGAGGGGACTGAGGAGGATTTATGAGGGGAAAGCTTTTGAGAATAGGAAGGTTTTTAAGGTCTTTCGGAAGGGCTGGTATTTAGTAGAGGATCTAAGTTGAATCGGAAGGGAATTCCAAAAAATGGGGGCAAGAGTGGAGAATTTAGACCCTCCCCATTTTTTTCGACGAAAACGAGGAACAGTGAGTAAGTGGTGAGAAGAAGAGCGAAGTTCCCTGGGGGGGGCATAAGGTTTGATCTCAGAGGAGATAAAAGCAGGGGACCGGCCTAGCTGGGCCTGGAAGGCGAGACAGCCCACTTTGAAAAGGGAGCGTTCGCGCAAAGGGAGCCAGTGCAAGGATTTTAAGAGGGGAGTGGCGTGGTGGGATTTCGTGAGGTTGTAGACCAAGCGGGCCGCTTGGTTCTGGACCAACTGAAGTCGACGTACATTGTAGGCTGGCATGCCGTGGTAGAGGGCATTGGCATAATCCAAGCGGGAGATGACCATGGCAAGTACGATGAGTTTCAGGGCTGTGAAGGAAAAGAAGCGGGAAACCTTGCGGATAGTGCGGAGGGATAGAAAAGAGAAGGAGACCACCGAGCTCACCTGGGAGTGCAGAGTGAGTTGGTCATTGATTTGTATGCCCAGGGTTTTGACGGAGGAGGAAGGAGGTGGGGGGGGGACCAAGGGAAGAAGGCCAGAAGAGAGGGGACCAGGGACTGGAGCAACCACCTGTCAGAACAAGCTCTGTCTTATCTGGATTAAGTTTCAGGTGGTTGTGATTCATCCAGTCCCGGATAAAGAGCATGATGGATTGGAAGTTAGATTTGGAATCAGGGGAGTGAGAGAGAGAAAATATGAGCTGGAGGTCGTCCGCATAGTTATATACGGAGACCTCCATTTGTTGGAGAGTGAAGATGAGGGGGGCTATATACAGATTAAACAGTAGAGGGGAAAGGGAGGAGCCCTGGGGGACCCCACATACCACCTTCCGCGGTTCAGCCCAGAAGTCGCCTAGGCGAACTGCCTGGGTGCGTTCACTTAGAAAGGAGGACAGCCAGACCAGGGCGGTGCCTCCGATCCCTGCCGCTCCGACACGGGAGAGTAAGATGGAATGGTCCACCGTGTCGAAGGCGGCAGATAGATCGAGTAGCACCAAGGCCTGGGGGATGTTAGTGTCCATTCCCTCTCTAAGGTTGTCCAGTACTGAAAGCACAACCTACTCGGTGGAATGAGCCGGGCGAAAACCGGCTTGGCGGGGGGCCAGGACTCGGTTTGCTTCCACGTAGGTAGATAGTACTTTGGTGACATGCCGCTCTAAGACTTTCCCTAGGAAAGGGAGAAGGGAGATGGGGCGGTAGTTAGCGGGGACAGAGAGGTCTGTGCCAGGTTTTTTTAGGATGGGGAGGATTATGGCAGATTTGAGAGCAGGGGTGACCACGCCCTGGGACAGGGAGCAGTTAAGAAAGGTGAGGGGGGTAGCGGACATTTAGTGAAGACGTGGGCAAGAATGTGAGCAGGACAAGGGTCAAGTGGGGAGCCAGATTTAACTAGAGGGAGGAGGGAGAGAAAAGATTCTGCTGTTAAGGGAGGGAGTGAGTCGAGTCGAGCATCTATAGGGGGGCAGGGAGGGATGCGGAAGGAGGGAGAGGGGGGAGGAATATTGGCTCTGATTGTCGCAATTTTATCTAAAAAGTAGGAATTCAGGGAATCACAAAGAGGTTGGGAGGGGGAGGGTTTGAGGGTGGTTCTGTCGGAGTATGCGAGTTTGTTGATGATGGCAAAAATTTCTCTGGATTTGTTCTCCGCGACTAGAATTTTGGAGGAGAAGTACTCTTTTTTGGTGGACAAAATAGATTTCTTATATTGCTGCAAGAGGGAGGTGTACTGTGTTTTGAGAATGGGACAGTACTGTCGTCTCCAAGCTCGTTCAGCATGACGGACCGCAAGTTTTTGTGCCTTCAGTTCGTTATTGAACCACTGGTTGGAGTCATTTGTCCGTTTAGAGGAGATTCGCCTCAGGGGGGCGATGGAGTCGCAGGCTGAGAGTAGCCAAGAGTTGATGGAATTGGCTTGATCTGCTGAGGACAGGCCGGACAGGTCGGGGCTGGAGGAGGAGAGAGAGGAGGCTAATGCAGCCAAATCTACCAGACCCCAAGAGCGGGCCCAGATGTTTTTAGGGTGCAAGGGCTTGATAGGCGGTCCGAGTTGAGAGGAGAAGGAGATCAATGAGTGATCAGACCAGGGACATGGAGAAATGGACAGGGACGCAATGGGGCAGTTCAGAGACCAGATCTGGTCGAGAGTGTGCCCTTGAATGTGGGTGGGGGAGTGGACATGCAAGATGAAGTTGAGAGATCGTAAGGTTTCGGAGAATTCCTTGGAAGAGGAGCATTCGGCTGGGTCGGAAGGCCAAAAGTTGAAGTCGCCTAGTACCAAGACGGATGAATTGTTGACTGCTAGGGAGGCCACCAGTTCTTGAAATCCGTCCAGGAAGGTATGAGAGGGTTGGGGAGGACGGTACATAAGTAGGCAAGTGAGGGGAGTATTGTAAAATAGAGAACAAGCGACTAAAAAGTCGGACGTGCCTATCGGGGGAAAGCTGAGAGGTTGGAATGGTAAGTCCTTTCTGGCGATCAGGGCGACGCCCTCACCGGATTTACCCGTTGGGCGGGCAGCCCGGAGTGCGTAGTAGGTAGCAGGGAGAGAGGCTAGGAGACTGGGGAGGGAGCTGTCGCGAAACCAGGTCTCCGTGAGGAATAGAAGATCTGGTTTATGGATGTCAAGCAAAACAGATAGTTTGTGGCAGTGCTTAACCGCAGAACACGTATTAAGATAGTATATGGAAAGAGGGACCTGACTGGGTCCAGCCGGAGGGTTAGGACGGAGTGGAAGGGGCAGGGGAGGGGGATGGGTCGGAGTGAGAGGAACGGGAGGAGTTGCAGCGGCTGTGAGGCCCAGATTATTGATATGGGTGGTCAGAGAAGCTTCAATGGGCCAACGGGCCTGAAGAGCGAGTAGTTGCGCCGAAGAATATTGTAATGGGCCGGGAAAGTGAGGGGGCCTAGGCCCTAGGCGCGTTTGGTCGCGGACGGGCGCAGACGGGCTTGCCTTAGGCGCTCAATCGTCGCGCCCGCTGCGCTCGTCCGCTGCACGTCCGGTGATGGCACATGATTTATAGGAGCCGGGGGAAGATAAAGTAGGCGTGGGCTCCGTGAGGGGGCGTGGCCTCGGCGCTCGCCAAAGTGGCGTGATGGAGTGGCAAAGATCGGTGACCTCCCGCCGCAGCGATGAATCGGCTGCGCGGGGAACCGGAATCAGCAGGTGAGTAAGTGATTTTAAAAGCAGGTACACAGAGTAAATACACACAATTTTAGCTAGTAATCAGGATTAAAATTTCTTAGGATCCGCTCCCGGCTTCCGCCTCAGGAGGACTCGCAAGACTGGGCAGGACGCTAGTAAGCAGCGTCTATATATGCGCGCTGAAAGTGGGCGTGGCCTCCGTGAGGGGGCGTGGCCTCGGCGTTCGCCAAAGTGGCGTGATGGAGTGGCAAAGATCGGTGACCTCCCGCCGCAGCGATGAATCGGCTGCGCGGGGAACCGGAATCAGCAGGTGAGTAAGTGATTTTAAAAGCAGGTACACAGAGTAAATACACACAATTTTAGCTAGTAATCAGGATTAAAATTGCTTAGGATCCGCTCCCGGCTTCCGCCTCAGGAGGACTCGCAAGACTGGGCAGGACGCTAGTAAGCAGCTTCTATATATGCGCGCTGAAAGTGGGCGTGGCCTCCGAGAGGGGGCATGGCCTCGGCGCTCGCCAAAGTGGCGTGATGGAGTGGCAAAGATCGGTGACCTCCCGCCGCAGCGATGAATCGGCTGCGCGGGGAACCGGAATCAGCAGGTGAGTACGTGATTTTAAAAGCAGGTACACACAAAATTGTACCTCCTGAAGGGTTGAGAAAGAGAATCATGGAACTAGCCCATGAAGGACACCTGGGGCGGAGCAAGACAAAGAATGGGGTTAGAGTCAATTTCTGGCTTCCCAAGATGGACTCCCTGGTTGAACAATTAGTAAAAGACTGTCAGCGCTGTGCTAACAGTGACAAGTCAAGGACTACTCACAAAGTCCCGCTGTCCGCAGTGGAGGTACCCCTCAAACCATGGAGTAAACTGGCCATGCACATAATTGGGCCGATGCACAATTTAGGGATGCAAAGAAGATTCATGTTGGTACTCATTGACTACACCTCACACTGGGTCTCACACAAGTTTGTCCATGGGGTCAACATGAATACTGTCTTAGATTTCCTCAAGGGAAGGTATTCCTTCTACCCTCGTTACTGACAACGGGGTACAGTTTACATCCCAACTTATGAAGGACTTTCTAGAAAATCTTAATGTCAAACACGAAAGAACAGCTCTGTTTTGCCCCAAGGCAAACGACCTGGTTGTAAGAGCAAATAGGATTATTAAAGAACACATACAACTAGCTGTGGTCAATGGTCATGAAGTTGAATCATCCCTACAGGATTGCTTATGGGCCTACCACACGTCACCCAACACCATCACAGGGTGTCCCCATTTATTGCCCTCAGAGGAAGGGAACCCTGTACAAAGTTTAACCCCACCTGGTTAAGGGATGGCAAAGCAGTTGAGTCCAATCTTAAGGAAGCTGGAAATAAACAGGAGTTACACCAAAGTAAATACAAGGAGTGGTACGATGGTAAGAATGGGGTGAAAGATCCCAAGTGGAAGGTAGGAGATTGGGTACAAGTCAAAAGGAGTTTTAAAGACCATCAAAGCAAAAGCAATTATTAAGCCCCTTGTCGTGTAGCCAAATCCTACAACAATGTGGTGCTACTGGAGAATCGACAAACATGGAGTTGTGACAGAATCGTCAAATGTAGTTATGTTTAACATATGTTATGTTGGGGAGGTGTGTTATAATGTCTTTCCTGTCTTGGAACGTCCTCTCCTCCTCCCTTGCACCCGGTTCCCCACTGGACTCTCCCTTGAGAGCTCACCTTGGAATGGGCAGTTCACAGGGCTGTTCGGAGAGTAGATGGCTAATAAAGAGTACCTGAAAACTTTACCTTGTTCCAGCATTCTTTACTATACAATACTTTTTTTGGGCAAAGTTTGAGGTTTGCAAGGGATTTTGGGTAAAACAACCTGGTGACAGCCACGCAAGTAGTCAAATCCTGAATTCACCTGGGTGTCACGTTTTTAAAAATGTACAGGCTTGCTAGGTTTCCCTTGGTGCCAGCTGAGCTAGGGCCCAAAGAACAAGTTACTTACCTTTGGTAATGCCTTATCAAGGAAGAGGCTCTATCTAGCTGCGGATTCCTTACCTTAGAATGATCCCCAAGCATCAGACTGGATCCAGACATTTTGCGTGAGCGTAGGTGGCGTTTTTCAGCTCCGCGTGGAATAGTCTGCACTGGAAAGGACATCCGCGGTGTATATAGGCGCCACCCAAGGGTGCAGATGACAGTTACTTTTCACGACTTTCCAAGCCAGAAGCGTGGAGCTATTAAGTACATTGACCACTGGTGTGGAAAACTAGGGCCCTGAAAGGGGGAAGCCCTGTCTCTTGAAATCCATTCGCAAAGCGGGGAGGATGGATGGGTGGGTCAGTAAAGATTCTGCGGCTAGATGAAGTCTCTGCTAGAAAAGTAATTACCAAAGGTAAGTAACTTGTTCATGTGATAGAGGCTTCAAGCCGCAGATTCCTTACCTTAGAATAGGTACCAAAGTAATAACTTACAGGAGAAGGGCCTAAGGACCAGTTTCACATGAGAAAGTACTACAGGACCAAATAGGCAAAGTTCCCATCCCGACAGACCTGACTGTCCAAACAGTACTGTTTGGTAAACGTGTGCAGCAGGGAAGCCCACGTTGCTGCCTGGCAGATGACCAGGACCTGGCAAGCTAACGCAGTTGTGGCAGCTTTAGCTGTGGTGGAACAAGCACATAAACCCTTGGGGTTGCTTCTTATCCAATGCATACCAGATTTTGATCTTGAGAACTATGCATCATGAGATGGTTCTGTGGTTCTGAAAATTCTGGACCCTGCTATAATATGGTGCCGAGGCCCAACACTCGTGTCACAAAATATCATCGTACCATGACGAACTTGGTGTCGGCAGACCGGTAATGATTAGGACATTATCCCTCTGCATTTGCGTCGTGATTGAGTGATGCTATCACCCTTAAATCATGGTTTCCGTCTCGAACCCTCGGGTTCCATTTTGTGAACGGCATCCATCTTGTGGCTTGCCCTTATACAGTCAATTGATTGAGGCCGAGTTTGATCTGAAAGGACACGTCCACCTTAGCTGACTTCCCCATGACCTGGCCGAGCTGACTCCACTGCCTCCAGCCAAACCTGTTCGGGCGGTTCCTCGCCCAGTGGCCGAGTAAGATAGCATCAAGGCACAACATGCCATAAACCAATCACTTCATACGAACCATGTTATCCACACACAAACACCTGTCCCTGTTTCTTGTTTATGGCCGGTTTTACGATGAGGAGGTGCCCGATTTTATTGGGGTTTCATCGATATCTGATGGGAGTTCTGGGCCTGGCTGGGTAATCCATCACAAACTGGACGTACGAAAATGTGGGTTCGCCATTGTGACTTCGCTTTTCATTATTGTGGAAATATGTATATGACCGTATTGTAAACTAAAGAATTCTTGCCTGCAGCTGTTATTTTTGTATAAAAGGAGAAGGCTGGTTCTGTAAAAACGAACAGTCTCCTGAGAATCTACAAACCATGCTGTTGTACTTCTAGGACGCTTGTTACTTGGTTGCAGCCAATAAAACTCGATCTTCGACTTCACCTAGAAGACTCTGTGTTTCTGTGGTCCAGAACAGGAAGAACTCAAGAGGTCTTTGGGTGTTTTCCCCTGGCACCACCGGGTTCCTAAAAACCCGGCACCTCAGTTGGCGCCCCACGTGGGGCGGTATCAAGCGGCGACGGTCCAAGCCAGATGTTCGTGAGGAGCTTCGTGTGAAAATTCCAGAGGACGGCCAGCCACTTCAGCGACCCCTGTATGTCGACGTGGTTCCGAAGGTCTTTGCTGCGAGGTTCCCCACGTCCCGACGGCTACGAAGGACTGCTGCCCTGACTATCGCCCTGTTTTGGACCCAGTGATCCTTGGTAGAGCGAAACAATAGACGAGTCTTCTAGTGACGTCATCGATCATCAATACTTCAGTTAAGTATAAGTGGAGCGTCTCCCAGTCCTTAGTTTGATTCTTAGTTTTGGTATCCTTGAGATACACCTTGTTTGGAACTTGCAAGCGCCAAAACCAAGGGATTCGTGTATTCACGAAAATATCGTATTCGATAAATCCTTTGAAGTTTGAAGCTAGATTAGTGAGCGAAGATGCCTGGTCTTAGCAGACTTGGAAACTTGTTTTGTCTTGGTTGTAGTAAGGACTCCCGATTAGAGGATTCGTGTCCGGTTCCTCCGATTGGAACTCCAACATATGAACTTTATGTGAAGCACGGAGTAGGCCCTATCACATATAATGAAGTGTGGATAAAATACACCAGAAAAGATGGTGTTTTAAAATGGCCCCAATATGGTAGCTTTGATACAGAAATCCTAGATTATCTAGAGGTTAAACTTTTTAAGAAGAAAGCCCGGCCGGCGATGTTTGACTCTTTTCGCTTGTGGCGCAAAGAAGCCAAACAGAAAGAAATGAAATTAGCAAAGAAAAATAAAAGAGGTATGTCAATGGTGCAAGCTGCCGTTGCATACAGGGATAATGAGGAAGAGCAAGAAAGTGAACAAATGCTCAGAAGCAAGAAGTTAGCAGTAGATAAATGCTACCCAATGTTGCCACATGAAGGACAAGGTTCAAAAGGGACATCAGAGAAGGATCCATTAATGTCCCATTTACTGAGTTCACCACCCCCATATGCACCAAGTGCTACTGCACCCCCGAAGCGCTTTGTTATACCGCGCCCCGGTGCACGGACTCCAGTTCTTACACAAGCACCAGCTCCTCTTCAGCTGGTTCCTACTTCTCTGGCGCCGCCCTCTCAAGGGCCGCCGCCTTTGCTACATACTCCATCTGCTTTTCCAACGACTTTGCCTACTGCTCCAACTGTTTATCCTGATACTACTTCTGCCACTGCCTCGACTTCTGCTTTCCATCAGCCTGGCTCTTCTGACGTTTCTGCCTTTCCACCTGCTTCTCCCTCTGTTCGACAGAGAGTGGCATGTACTGTCACTGGTCTGTTCTCACCTTTCTTTGGGTCGCCTAAGACGACCCCTAACACAGGACGTAGACAGTTGCGTAGTCAACTGCTTGATTATCAGAAAAGAGTAGTGCTGAATGAGTTAGCACGTAAATGGGTTACTGATACTGTAAAGTATGATGTTCAGTCTGTTATGGAAGTCTTCCGTCAGTGGGACGCACCCACTCAGAGATATGTATTCGAAGAGATGTGTGTATACCTCTGCGAAGATTTGCAAGACAATGATACAAAACGCAAAATGCAGGAATTATTCCGTATGCGATTCAAGTTCTATGAAGGCATGATTGTAGGTGCCGATGTTGAACGAGCAATAGATTTGTTGTTATCTTATAGGAGTAAGGGAAACGTCTCTAGATCACTGTATGAGGATGACATGTCAGGTAGGAAAAAGGCGCGACAGTACCCCATGAGAGAGGTTCCTCCAGTTTGGAGGGAAGGTGACACAAATGCGAATCCAGCAATTCTGCCACATTTCCAGCGTGTATGGGTACATGTCCCCTGGAAAAGATCTGAAGTTTTAGCACTCAAGCAGACATTGCCTGATCCCCGTAAAAATCCTGCAGGGTATTATAAGGAGTTATCACAGACTGCCACCTCATGTATAATGAATTTAGCAGATGTAGACATGTTGTTCGGGAATGTTGTTCCACAGCCTTTATGGAGTAAGATTCATCATGCAGATCATGATCCAGAATTAGGTGAGACATGGGCTAATATTACTGCTGCTGATGCTATACAAGTTGGTGGCTCTAAGCCCGAGCCTTTGGTAGCAGAACTTCCTGGTAGAATTATCATATATATGAAAACTTTAATGCCTGAATTACGTGTGAATTGGGACAAGTTGTCTGCGTGCAAGCAGAAGAAAGATGAGAATGTGTCTGACTTTTTCACGAGGTTTGAAGAGACTTTCGTCGACCACAGTGGTCAGGATATGGCTACGAGGGTGGCCAAAGATTGTTTGTAGACAAGTTCGTGCATAATCTGCTTCCTGAACTATGTAATAAATTGAAAGATTCAGAGAGTGCTTGGGCTGTTTCCACGTCAGCGCAGATTTTAGCCACAGCCCAGTACTACGAAAATAGGCGCAAAGACGAGTTAGAGAAGGCAGACAAAAAGACTAAAGATTTGAAAACTAAAGTCCTTCTCCAGCAAGCCTATCCGCCTCGCACTGCTAGTCAGCCTGATTATCAGCAACCACAGCAGTATTCGAGAAACTCACAAAGAAATGAGTCTTCTCAACAGCGTTTACCGGATGGTCCAAATCAGTGTGCGTATTGCAAGGAAGAGGTCATTTCAAGAATAGTTGTCCAGCTTTATTGCGACGTTTAAATGGTGTTTCTGGTGCAAGAGGTAAAGGTGTTCAACAGGCTCCTAGGGGTAGGGGCCGTGGAAATTTCCCCCAGAATACTACTTCTTTTCCGCCTCAGAATTCCATGAACAGCTTTGACCAACAGAATAATGCGTCTTCTAGGTCAGCTCAGTACTATGCTGATGACTACTATGCAGAAAACGAGAATGAGGGTAATGATTGCTAGGACAGCCATGGACAAAGAGAGGGAGTTGTTTCAGTTCCAGTAGATCAGAATGGACCTTATGTTGAGGTGATTACATCAGGAGTGTCAGAACCTTTTCTGCGGGATACTGGTGCTACAAAAAGTTCTATTATGCACTCAAAACTTCCTGGGGCACCTTTGTCTGGCGAAATGAATGTTTCAGTAGGTTTTTCTGGCGCCCCTGTTAGAAACCCGATTTCTAGTCCTATGCCCCTTTCTATTGGACCATGTGAATTAGAGGCACCCCTCATTCTTACAACAGGTTGTGGTGAAAACTTGTTAGGTTTGGATTTGTTAAAGAGATTATATGCGACTTTGTACTGTTCTCCTTCGGGAGTACAACTTACCATAGGTAAGAAAGTGATTTCCCCAATGTATTTGTCAAAGGAGAATATTCCTACAGAATTGTCATCACTTCCGGACATACTTTGGGCTACTGGTTCTAATGATGTGGGTCTTTTGGAGATAGCGCCATATGTCATAACATTGCGAGCCAATGTTAGGTTGCCACGTATTCCCCAATCCAAGATCTCTAGCGAATGTGAAAAGGCGTTGTTAGCGATCATTTACGATCTGATTGAGAAAGATGTCATTGAAGAGACAACAGGCAACATTTGTAACAGTCCTGTTTTGCCAGTCTTAAAGCGTACTGATCCGTCTCAGCCCCCTGTGTACAGATTTGTGATTGATCTTAGAGAAGTGAATAAGATTGTTGTACCACAATTTCCAGTTGTTCCCGATATTACTGTCTTATTGACTATGGTTCCAGCTTCAGCCACTTGGTTCTCGGTGATTGACTTGAAGAACGCTTTCTTCAGCATCCCTATTGCTGAGGAGAGCAGAGATATTTTTGGCTTCAATTTAGGAGGTCGAAGCTTCTGCTTCAAACGCTCTCCTCAGGGCTACTGTGAAAGTCCATCTATATTCAGTCAGGCTCTGAAATCACAACTTGACACGATTGTTCTACGTGATGGTGCGACTCTCATTCAGTACGTATACGATTTGCTGGTCGCTGCAGATACTGAAGAGATTTGCAAGGAAGCCACATTGTCTTTGTTGCGTCATTTATGTGACATGAAGCACAAAGTCTCTCTTTCGAAATTGCAATTTTGTCGACAAGAAGTGACCTACTTAGGTCACATCTTATCGAAGGAGGGAAGGAAACTGACCCCAGAGAGAATACAGGCAATTGCAAGATTGAGTGTCCCAAGGACACAGAGAGAAGTGCGTGCTTTCTTGGGCATTACATCATATTGCAGACAATGGATACCAAATTTCTCACTGTTGGCTAAACCTTTGGTGGCATTAACCTGTAAAGATACACCCAATCCTGTGCCTTGGTCTGAAGATTGTCAGAAAAGTTTTCACGAGTTGCGTGACGCATTGTGTTCGGCTCCTGTGTTGGGCAACCCCGACTACAGTAAGCCTTTCACACTATATGTCCATGAGAAGGAAGGTTGCGCATTATCAGTCCTGACACAATCCTTTGGGGACAAACAGCGCCCTTGCGCGTACTTTTCAGCGACTCTAGACCCTGTAGCTAAGGTATTACCAAGTTGCTTGAGGGCCACTGCTGCAGCAGCTGTCTGTATTCGACAGTCTGCTGGGTTAGTAATGAATAATACACTGATCGTTATGGTCCCACATGCAGTAGACATTTTGCTAAACAGAACGAGGACACAGCACTTAACTAGTGCTCGACTGTCAACTTATGAGCTGACACTGTTAGCGAGTCACATACACATAAAGAGGTGCGATACACTCAACCCAGCCACGTTATTGCCCATTCCAGCAGAGACAGATGAGGTCGAAATACATGATTGCTGTTTTAGGACAGAAGAAGAGACAAAAGGGAGAGTAGACTTACAGGACACTCCCCTTCCTGAATGTAATGATACTTTATGGGTTGATGGTTCATGCTTCAAGTTGCCAAATGGTGGTACGACTGCAGCATATGCTGTGACAACATTGCACACGATTGTAGAAACTGCACGTATCCCGCACAATTCTGCGCAAGCAGCAGAGTTAATTGCACTTACAAGAGCGTGTGTGTTGGCAAAAGGAAAACGAGTGAATGTGTATACAGACAGCCAGTACGCCTTTGGCGTGGCTCACAGTTTTGGACGATTGTGGCGTGAACGTGGGTTCCTGACGTCGCATGGTGCAAAGATACAGCATGGTCAGCTAGTTAACGAGCTTCTCGAGTCACTGACCTTGCCACTACAAGTTGCGATTGTGAAATGCAGTGCACACAGAAAGATTCAAGATGATGTTGGTCGTGGGAATGCATTTGCAGATGAAGTTGCGAAAGAGACTGCAAGGAACGCGATAAGTCGAATGTATGTTGTAGGTCCTGCGAGATGGATAGCTGATGTGGGTATGTGTGAGGACACTATTGAAAGTGTGAAGTCTATACAGTCCGAGGCCACTGAGAAAGAGGTGAGACAAAGCAAGGGTAGATTGGATACGAATGGTTGTTGGGTCGAATTGTCAGAGCATCAGAGATGGCTGTTACCCGATGCATATGTGCTCGCAGTGGTGACAATGGCTCATGGAATGGCTCACATTAGTGTGAAAGGAATCTGTAAGTTGTTGGCCCCAGTATGGCAGAATAGTGGCATACCAAAATGTGCAGAGAACTTGGTCAAGAACTGTATGGTGTGTTTGAAATACAATCCCGGTAGGGGAACTCCAACTCCAGCTGGTCATTTTGCGCCTCCAACGTATCCGTTCGAGGTTTTGCAGCTCGATTTCATCCACATGGAGAGGTGCAACAATCTGAAGTACGTGCTTGTTGTTGTTTGCGCCTTCTCCAGGTGGGTGGAAGCGTATCCCATTAAGGACAATACTGCCTTGTCCACAGCCAAAGCCCTGGTCAAAGAATTTTTCCCTAGGTTTGGTATGCCTAGAATGGTCTGTAGTGACAACGGAAGTGAATTCGTGGGACGAGTGATGAAGAGAGTGTGTGAAAGTCTAGGCATACACCAGAAGTTCCACGCTGCAAATCACCCCCAATCAGCTGGATTAGTAGAGTGCTACAACGGCACCCTAAAGCTAAAATTGGCCAAGATCCAAGCCAGCACAGGTCTTAAATGGCCTGACGCCCTGCCTCTAGCACTCCTATCCACCAGAATGACTGTCCGTTCTAGACTGGGACTTAGCCCCCACGAGATAGTGTTCGGTCGCCCAGCTAATATATGGGGAGTGCCAAGGCCCCAAAAACTCAGCGAGATAGAGCACCCTGTACTGCTTGACTATTTGCACAAATTGACGACTAAATTGCGTGTTTTACACCAACAGGTTCACAGTTCCTCTCCGCCAGCGTCTGATGATACAGGCCACACAATTGAACCTGGATCCTGGTGCGGAACTTTCAGCGAACAAAGAACGAACAGCCCAGGTGGACCGGCCCATACCTTGTCCTTCTTTCCACGAGATCAGCCGTTCGGGTGGAAGGGAAGAAGAACTGGATCCACGGGATCCATTGCAAACGGATCCCTCTGCCTCTGCCCTATGACCGGTGGGTCCAGGAGGGTGTCGCCGACTCAGAGACTGAATCCGTGCCTCATTTCTTACCCTTCAGTGATGCACGTTTGAAAGGAACTGGTACGGAAAAGGAGAGTGATCATATTCTGCAAGGATTTGTGCCACCGTCAATGCAGTTGGACACTACAGAACCTGAAATCTTGTTTGAAGACCACACCATACCTGGGAAACAACGGTATAATCTGAGGCCAAGAAAAACGAACTTATAAAAGTAAACTAATAAGATTTTTCTTTCCCCCAGAACTATTTGTGATTGTGCAGCTCTCTCACCCAGGGAACTTGCTCATTTTTGATTTTCGAACCGCCATCCGGTTCTGCTGCTAGGGTCGCGGTTGCCAGTCTTTGGAAGTGCAGCTGGAGACGGTTAGGTTGACAGTTCTGGTTGGTCTAAGGGAATTACCCTGGACTGAACAGAAGCACCCCTTAGCAGAATCAATCTCCCACCGCGGGAAGCAACATAGAGGATGGAGTTTCCAAGGGTAGAGAGACCTGCTAGATCTACGAACTTTGAAAGAAGAGTATGCACTGTGATGGCAAGAAAACAATTTTTAATAATATGTATTTTAATGTTGTGTAGCATAATGACGTTTTTGATTGGCTATACTCTATTCACATTTCGAGTTACCTTTGTACACAACACTCAGCCCACACCTCCTCCTACTGTTTCCCCGCATTCTTTTCACCCTCTACCTGAACACGAGTCTGCCAGAAGATTGGAATTTGTAAATAATTCATTCGTCAAACTCCTACACCAGCACCAATCTGTAATGAACACCACGAATTGTTGGGTATGTGGACTCATGCCACAAACAACAGATAAGGGTATCCCGTATTTCGTTCTGCCATTTAGTTACTATGGTTCTCTGTGGGCTTTCCAGACCATGTTCTTGTTTGCCATAGAACCGTATCCCCCTCGTTCCACAGGGAGCAATTCCAGCAACAAGGCACTAGTGGCTAGGAGCTACGCGGGCATCCAAGATGGTCGCGTGAGCAGAGGGCTCCTGAGACCCGCGCCGCCCTTCTTGATCTATCCTGCAGATATCCTGGTCACTTCGACGGGCTTTTGAAGTGCTACCCTCACTGATACCGTCGATCCTTTTTTGGTCGGAATCGGACCTCGGGGACCATTTCTACATCATCTCCAACTTTCTGGCCTAACCCCCGACGCGACCGGGGTCTCCACTGCCTAGTATGGCCGAGCTGTAATGCAACAACAACGGCTGCCTGGCATCTGCCCCACCGGTGGTGTGCCACTTTCACTTTCGGTTTCCAGCCCTCTCGTCTCTGACTCCTGGGGACCTGCCATTTTATCCTGGTCTGCTGCTCTCGCTGCGGACGCTTTCTTTCTTGGTGCTGGCAAGGTGGCCCGTGGCATTCACTCGTGAACCTGGACTTTTGGGGTTCGAGACTCATCACCATCCCGCTGCACCCGGGTGTCCCCGGCTGGCGCTGAATACAACATGGCGACGAAACCAGAGGCGGAGAAACGCAAGAAGACCACTACTCGCGGGGGTCGATCCAGTCCAACATGATCGAGCGCTATACCCAACCGAGAGGTTCCCCCGGCGCTGCCAGTCGTGGCTTGGAGGACCCGAAGACTGACATGTCGTCTTCCTCAGAAGTGTCCCTTCAGGACCTGTTGGCCGCCATTTCAGGCCTCAAGGCCGATATGAGTCAGCAATACGAGGCCATCGGGTCCAAGATAGACACGGTGGCCGTGGATGTTACTCTTATTCGAGCCGATTTGGCCAAGACGAACGAGAGGGTCAAGGCATTGGACTTAAAGGCATCGAGTTTGGTGACGGACATGGCGGAGGCGCAATCCGAGATAGGGAATTTGCGTTCCTCACACGACCTTTTGCTCAAACGCATGGAAGACTACGATAATAGGGCCAGGCGGAACAACATACGCTTGGTCGGAGTGCCGGAAGACAATGGTGCCGCCTCGAACGATTTACTGGTCGAGGAACTCATTGTCGCTTAACTCGCTCCCGCAGGTCTCAGCAAGTTTTTTGCGGTTGAGCGTGCCTATCGCTTCCCAGGTGGTCGGGTGAAGTCAGGGGGCCCTCCGAGGCCTATCATTGCTAGACTGTTTCACTTTCGGGACAGAGACGCTATCCTGCAGGCCGCTCGTAAACACGGCCCGTTGAAGTACGATAATAACTCTGTCTCGATCTATCCTGATTTCACTCCCCAAGTGCAACAACAACGTTCTGGTTTCCTTGGAGTGAAGCGTCGTCTGAGGGATCTGGGCCTGAAGTACACAATGCTGTTTCCGGCTCGCTTGCGGATTGAGTACAGAGAACGGGCCTATTTCTTCGAACAGCCTGATCGTGCTAGTGACTGGTTGGATTCGTTGCCGAAGGATGATACCGAGAGTGGAGGACCTGGCGGCGCAGACGGTGGTGCGACGGCCCAGGTTTAACGTGGGCCCCCAGTGGTCCGATTTGAGACTATGAACTTCACAGAGTAACTTATACTGTATGCTTTATGATTGTGCCCGGGGTGGTGCGGGTACGGGTGGTTTCTCCCTTCCTCCTCGGGGGGTTCTTTGTGTAGATCAGATGGGGCGACAGGCACACTGCAGTTTGGGGTGGCTTTCTAGTCAGCAGGGGTGCAGGGTGGGGGGCGTTGTAACGGGTTCTTGGTTGGGGGGTGGTTTCCGGGGACTTGGTTGTGTTCTATGTTTTCTGTTGTTTCTCTTTCTTCATGGTATGTTACCGATTGCAAGTATTCTGGATCTGTGGTTATGGGAGGAGGTTGGGTTGGGTCGTTTTACCTGGGATGGGGGGGGGGTGAGATGCAGGTTCTTTCTTGGAACGTCAATGGTTTGGGTGACAGGATTAAACGCGGCATTGTGTTACAATTCATACGGCGCCATGCCCCTGATGTCGTGTTCCTTCAGGAAACCCACTTGATCGGCAATGCCTGTAAAGCTCTTGACCGTCGGGGCTACCGATTGGCCGCCCACTCTGGTTTCACCTCCGGGTCCCGGGGAGTGGGTATAATGGTTAAATCCTCCCTGGCCCTTGAGATTGATGATGTTGTCCTAGATGATCGGGGACGATATGCTGCTGTCTCCGGGAGATGGGAGGGAAAGCCTATTGTGTTAGTGGTTGTGTATATTCCCCTGGGGCTGCAGGCTACCACATACGCCGATCTTGGTAAGACTCTTCTTGGTCTCCCTGATGGTCTGCTGATCATGGGCGGAGACTTTAACTCCGTGATGTCTGGCGAGTGTGATCGACTGCCTCCTAGAGTTCTGCCTCAGTCCCAGATGTGGCTCAATGATATGACTGAAACTTTTGGTCTGGTGGATGTTTGGCGTTCGCTGCACCCTGCCCAGACGCAGTACACCTTCCACTCTGGTGCGCATGGCAGCCTCTCTCGGATAGACTACTTCTTTATGCTGGCTTCCACCCTATCTTTGGTACGGGAGGTTCGTCATCTCCCCCGGGGTATCTCGGACCATTCCCCCTTGCTGATTAAGATATCTGTGGGTGGTCTTTTTGGTAACAGAGTTCCCCCTGTTCCCCCCTGGCACTTTCGGAACCCCCGGCTCCGCTCTGAATTGGTGAAGGCTATTGACTGTTACTTTGATGAAAATATGGGTTCGGTGTCTTCCCCTACGGTTCTCTGGGAGGCCTTTAAAACGGTCATTCGGGGATCCGCACTGTCTCTTATTGCTGCTGAACGGAAGGCTAAGAGGGAGGCCGTTCTGGCCCTCGAGACTGAAATTACAGCGCTTGAAAGTGAGCTGGGTGGGGATGACACGCCTGCGCTATTACACACTTTGGAGCTGAAACAGGCGGACTACAAGGCTTGTGTTACCGATGCTGCTAAGTTGATGCGAGCGAATCAATTGGGCCGGCTGTATGATGTGGGTGACAAGGCTAGCAAACTCCTGGCGTGGCTGGATAAGGCTGAAAGAGCGAATCGTGTTGAGCCCGTAATTGTCCGTGAGTCTGGTGAAAGTGTGTCTGACCCCGGTGAGATTGTTGACTGTTTTGTTGATCATTTCCGGAAGGTTTATACCCCGGTGAGTGATCGTGATGAGGCTGATTCCCGTTTGCTGTTGCGTGATATAGCTCTTCCTTGTGTCTCGGAGGAGGAGGGCCTGGCTCTGGAGGCTCCCTTTACAGTGGATGAGATTGCCCTTGCTATCCGATCTCTGCGATCGGGCAAAGCGATGGGGCCCAATGGTTTACCCATTGAGCTCTACAAACTTCGTCCGGACAAGATGGCTACCCATCTGCGCAACATGTTTCTAGACGCGTTCGAGGCAGGCGTCCTTCCGCTTGAACAGCGCCTGGCTACCATAGTGGTCATTTATAAGGATGGCAAGCCTCGTGATCGCTGTACCTCCTACCGCCCCATCTCCCTGCTAAATGCGGAACCTAAAATCCTAGCCAAGGTTCTGGCCAATCGGCTATTGACGGTGATTTGTGACCTGATCCATCCGGATCAATCCGGCTTCATACCGCATAGGAACACGGCCCTTAATCTGCGTAGACTTCATAGTGTTCTCGCGAGAGCTGCAACTCTCACGGAGCCCGCGGTGGTGGCCTCCCTAGACGCTACGATGGCTTTTGACACCATTAAATGGCCTTATCTTTGGGCGGCCCTCTCCAAGTTTGGCTTTGGCCCTAATTTTATTGCGTGGGTCAGGCTTCTTTATGAACAACCATTGGCTCAGGTCGTGGTAAATGGCAGAAGTTCTGTCCCCTTCCTGTTGGGCCGCGGCACCCGTCAGGGATGTCCGCTTTCCCCGCTTCTATTTGCGTTGGCACTTGAACCCCTTGCGGCGTAGCTCCGGTGGGAACCCTCGAATAAAGGGATCCGATGGGCGCCAGATCTAGAGGATCGCGTCTCACTGTATGCCGATGACATCCTTCTTTCCTTCACTTCCCCTCAAAAGTCCTTGAACGTGCTCTTCGACGTTCTTACATCCTTCGGTAAGAACTCCGGATTGGTCATCAACTGGACCAAATCCTGTGTTTATGTCATAGCCGGGGTTCTGCCGCCATTGCCTCGTAGGTTTCCAATTTTGGTGGCGGATGACGGTTTTAAGTACTTGGGGATTTATATCTCTACGGTTTCTGCGGTGCGTTATGAACGGAATCTGTATGCTCCGCTCCGACGTCTTAAACAAGATGTGAGGCGTTGGCGTGAATTGCCCTTGTCTCCTTTGGGCCGGGCGGCGCTTTTCAAAATGATGTCGCTCCCCCGATTTCTCTATGCGTTGCAGAATTTTTTCGACCCGGTCCCTGCTTGCTATTTTCGCGAGATCGAGAGTTTACAGCGGCAATTGATATGGGATGGTCGTGCCCGTATTGCGCTGTCTAAGCTCACCCTTCCCTGGTACGACGGCGGTATTGCTCTGTCAGATATCAGACGTTATTACTGGGCCTCGCACCTGAGCGCCATTAATCACGTAACGTATTCATCAGAACCCGCTCCTGCCTTTGCCCTGGACACATTTTTACTGCCAGGTGGCAACTTTAATAGGGCTTTGTACTCGAAGTCGCCATTCCGTCTCCTTACGGGTCCTACGAAGTGTGCAGTGCGGGCCTGGAGGGATGCAACTGTGGCTACGGGCTGGAGTGGCAAACTGACGCGTATGACCCCATTATATGACTCTGATCGATTGGGCAACCTCTGGCAGACGAAAGGGTTTGACAGGTGGGACATGATTGGGATCAGTAAGGTGGAGGATCTTTGGGCCAGGGGCACTGTGAAGTCCTTTGAAGCCCTGAAACTGGAATACCAGCTTGATGATAGGGAGCACTTTCGGTATATGCAGATTCGGCACGCCTTGTCCTCCACCTTTCCCCCCGGGACTGATATTCCACAATCCTCCCCCCTGGAAGATCGTATCCTAGACGGTCACGTCCCTGATAGTACGATTTCCTTAATATATAAGAAGCTCATTAACAACAGGGCTGACCAGCTGGGGAAACTTCGTGATTCCTGGACAGCTGACGGGCTTGAGCTAGACGATGAGGACTGGCAGTTGGCTGTTTCCTCCCCTAAGGAGGTGGCTATTCCGGCTCGGCTTCGTTTTGTCCAACTAAAGATCCTCCACCGTGTGTATGTAACTGGTATGCGACTGGTGCGAATGGGGCTTGTGACGGATGGACGGTGTAGGCGTGGGTGTGGTATGGATGGTACTTTTCTCCATGTTCTGTGGGAATGCCCGATTGTCTCGGCCTTCTGGTCCAGGGTGCACGATGTGATGGGACGTGTCACTGGAGTCCCCCTCCTTCCTGAGGCACGGCGTTGCTTGCTCAATGTATGGGAGCCTACGGATTGTACGGCTGCTCAGACAATCTGGATCACTTTGGGCAACATGGTTGCTAAGAGGGACATAGCTCAGCTCTGGGGCTCCGCCAGACCACCACGTCTTAGTGCCTGGAAGGACAACATGGACTGGTGCATGTTTCGAGAAAAGACGGTGTATGAGGCACGGGGTCGTCCCAGGAAATGGTCCAGGGTTTGGGCACAGTGGAACTCATACCGTGGCGATATTTGTTCCCCTCCGCTTAATTACGAGGTTCCTGTCCCCTCCTCCCCATGATTGGCGTTCCGTTTCCTGTTTTCCATATCATCTGTGTTCTCTCTTCCTTCATGACCGCCCCCCCTTGCCAGATTCGTTCCTTTCTATATTTACTTCTTTTCTCCTCCCCCCCCCTCTTATGACCCTTGCCAGTATGATACCATGTGTTTGTGTGTTGTTGTTTTTCCTCGACAAAATCATAAAATGAAACCTTTAATATCCTCTCAGTACGGTTTTATGCTCCACACTAGAATGTGCGTTCAGTGATCGTCTTAACAGTGTACTGTCCTGCTTTATCCTTTCAATATGTGTCATAGCGGCCGGCCCTGAGTGGTTGTAGGCAGACGCTGTGTAATGTGCATTTCATAAATAAAGGTTTAAAAAAAAAAACAATGCACTAGTGGCAGGAATAAGAAATATGAGCAGGGATATTGACACATATCGAACGATTCCCAAAGATGAGTTTACAGCGTACAGTAGATGGAACATAACTAAATATGGGATTTCCTTGAGTGAGAGCCAGAAAACAAAGAAATCCTCCCCGGTTTGGATAGTACCCCACCAAGGTCACCTATGTCTGCAAGGTATTGGCAGGGATCCTAGAGCCCGGTTGGGGAAGAGCGTTTGCACGGAAAATTATGTGTTTGCATCTCGAACTTCCCCTCCGTTCTTAGCAGCTAAGGGTACATATTTAGTCTGCCATGATCAAGCATATACATGGTTACCCCCTGACTTCTCGGGCACATGTTTTATCTCGTTTCTGCTGCCACCCACTTACACGGCCGAGGCAGATTACCATCGGACAAGGACAGTTAGAGGTGTCGTGAGTAAAGACGACACTGCGGAACAGGAGTTTGGAGACTTCGCAAAGGGTTTTCTGCCGTTTTGGGGGCCTATGGTGAACAGCAGGAACATTCGCCAATTGACTACGGTAGTTGAATCCGCCGTGACCGAGACGGCCGGTGCCCTTAGTAACTTGACTGCTGAGCTCCAGTCGGACCGACTTATGACTCTTCAGAACAGGGTTGCCCTAGATGTCATACTTGCAGACCGTGGTGGGGTATGCAGAGTGATCCAATCCAGTTGCTGCATTTTCATCCCTGATAATGCTCTGACAGTGTACCAGGCCTTCTCCAAACTGCACAATATCTCTGATTCCATTCACGTGGATAAAGGGGACTGGTCCTTGCTGGGGTGGTTCTGGGAACTGATATCTGCCTGGGGATGGAAAATTCTGATATTCATTGGGATGATCTTAGCCATTCTGTTCCTGTTCTGCCTGTGTGTGCAGTGCGCTCCAGCAATATGCGGCCTCTGTGCTACATCATGTGTAAGGAAGCCTGTGTCAAGGGACGAACTGAACAACAGGATGATGCTACAGCAGCATCTCCATGACTTCATGAATACAGATTTGGACTCAGATTAGCATGAGTTATTGCCTATCTAAGGGCAAAAGGAGGGTCTGTGGTTCTGAAAATTCTGGACCCTGCTATAATATGGTGCCGAGGCCCAACACTCGTGTCATCGTACCATGACGAACTTGGTGTCGGCAGACCGGTAATGATTAGGACATTATCCCTCTGCATTTGCGTCGTGATTGAGTGATGCTATCACCCTTAAATCATGGTTTCCGTCTCGAACCCTCGGGTTCCATTTTGTGAACGGCATCCATCTTGTGGCTTGCCCTTATATAGTCAATTGATTGAGGCCGAGTTTGATCTGAAAGGAAACGTCCACCTTAGCTGACTTCCCCATGACCTGGCCGAGCTGACTCCACTGCCTCCAGCCAAACCTGTTCGGGCGGTTCCTCGCCCAGTGGCCGAGTAAGATAGCATCAAGGCACAACATGCCATAAACCAATCACTTCATACAAACCATGTTATCCACACACATACACCTGTCCCCGTTTCTTGTTTATGGCCGGTTTTACGATGAGGAGGTGCCCGATTTTATTGGGGTTTCATCAATATCTGATGGGAGTTCTGGGCCTGGCTGGGTAATCCATCACAAACTGGACGTACGAAGATGTGGGTTTGCCATCGTGACTTCGCTTTTTCATTATTGTGGAAATATGTATATGACCGTATTGTAAACTAAAGAATTCTTGCCTGCAGCTGTTATTTTTGTATAAAAGGAGAAGGTTGGTTCTGTAAAAACGAACAGTCTCCTGAGAATCTACAAACCATGCTGTTGTACTTCTAGGACGCTTGTTACTTGGTTGGAGCAATAAAACTCAATCTTCGACTTCACCTAGAAGACTCTGTGTTTCTGTGGTCCAGAACAGGAAGAACTCAAGAGGTCTTTGGGTGTTTTTCCCTGGCACCACCGGGTTCCTAAAAACCCGGCACCTCAGTCCTCTTCAGTAACGCACACCATTGTTTTGCTTCAAAATACTCCACAAAGAGTTGGTCGTCCACCCGGAACTCTTGCATACAGTTAAGGTAGAAAAACAACGCTCTTTTTGGGTCTGTACAGGGACGTTGCTCCTTTTCCTAGGAGGGATGAGGGAGACCATAAAAAGTTGGCCTATGTGACCTGCCAAGCAGATGCTATTGCCACCAGGAAGGCTGTCTTGATTATAAGGTGTCTGAGAGGACAGTTATGTAAGAGCTCAAATGGAGTGGACATCAGCAATATCAGGGCCAGATTAAAGTTTTAAATCTTTCAAAAACCTATGTACAATAGGGGAGTGGAAAAGGGAAGGTTGTTCAGGCACTGTAGAAATGCAGACATCGCAGAAAGATATGCCTTAACAGTGCCCATAGCAGAATCCTGGGGGGAAGAAAGGGGATTAATTTGTCTTTCTGTACACCATGCCACAAAATTTGCCCAACGGCAGGGGTAAACTGTTTTGGTGGAAGGACGCCTGGCTGCCAAGATATGGTTGCACACTTTGGGAGGAAGGTCGAAAGCTGCAAATGGTTGTCGCTCAATCTCCACGAAAGAAGGCGGAAGGGTTGACAGGTTCGGGTGGAGAACCCTCCCTTGCTGCTGCGATAAAAGATCCTCCCGAAGGGACAGCCTGATCAGAAGACCAATGGCCATGTTCAACAGCTTAGGATACCAGACTCTCCTTGCCCAATCTGGAGCCACAAGGATGACTTGGGCACGGTAGTTCAAGATTTTCTTGAGAACTCTGGGCAGAAATAGTATAGGCAGAAAGGCCTGAGCTCCACTTGAGATGAAAAGCGTCTACGAGAAGGAACAGCCTTTGAAACTCCAGCATGCAGAATTGCTGACACTGCGCGTTCTCATCGATGGCGAACAGATCTAACCAAAGCTCTCCCCACTGCTAAAAGAGACCTTGCACCAACTCCAGATGGTTATGTTATTCGTAAACCGCAAGGCACCTTCATCTGAGTTTGTTCACTCTGGCTTTCAGACAACCTGCCAGGTGTCGAACCACCAGATATATTCCCTGCTGTCCCAACCATGTCCTGAGACGCAGCTTTTAATGCCAACCGGATCGCCCAGAGCTCCAGCAGGTTGATGGGAAGCCTGGAATCTACTGGAGACCAGAGGTCTCTGATCTCCACCTTTCACAGATAGAAGCCCCAGCCCAGAAGAGATGCATCTGTCAGTACCGTTAGCTATGGGTGGGGACGGGAGATAGGTCTGCCGCTGACCCAATTGTCGGTTCGCCAACCACCACTGAAGGTCTTTTGCAGTTCCCTCCGAGATCTGGACCAGGTCAGAGACATTCACCTGATGCTGTGCCCACTGTAACTTCATGTTCCACTGTTATGTTAGGTTATGTTATAAGAGACTTATAACGCGCACAACTACTCTGGAGTATCCTGGCGCGATACAGACTCAGACGTGTGAAAGGGAAGCTTAAGTGAAAACTTGTTTAAAAAGATGGGTTTAAAGAAGTTTCCTAAAAACACTGAGATCTTGCGTGTGGCGTAGGACAGCTGGGAGACTGTTCCAAAGCACTGCTACCTTGACCGAGAGTGACTGACCCCCAAGCCTGGAGCGTTGAAAGCGGGGAGTAACCATCAGACGGTGTGAGGCAGAACACAAAGAGCGATGGGGAGTATAGAAAGACACTCGTTTCCTAACGTAGGAGGGTCTTGAGTCATGCAAGGCTCTGTGTGCTAAGGTAAGTGTCTTGAACTGCACCCTCTGGGCCACAGGTAGCCAGTGGAGGTCACAAAGGTGTGTCCTAATGCGGTTTCTCTTAGAAATGTTAAATAAGAGTCTGGCCCCCGTATTTTGAATTGGTTGGAGTTAATTTATTAGGTAGCCAGGGATGCTCAGAAAAAGCGCAGGACAAGTGCCCGGGCCACCATTTCCTTAGCCGGCTGAGGGAGGAGAGGAAAAAACGCCTGAGTGACTTAAGTGTGCCGAAGCAGACACCTGTGAGTCGCAAGATGTGATCAGAGAATCGGAGATCTTCCCGGAACCAGACTGTTGGACCTAGAGTTGTCAGGTCACCTAGGGTAGCCTGGCCTAGGGTAAGACAGTCACTAAATAAAGGCACATGTGTAAAGGTTGCACACCACCCAGCAGTAATTCAATGCAATTCCACTCAAATATGACACTACACCAGTCTTTGTGGAAAAATACGAGCTGTTTTATAAAAATATTTTGTTAGCTTCTCTCTCCTCTCAGTAATTTCACAATTAAATACACTGTACAATTTTAACAGTTCTTTCCACATATATCCAGTAACATTAGGGGAACCCAGTTCAGTAGGGTTTAATCTTTTTACAGTGAAGTATTCTAGGAAGTATTTTCTTCAAAAGACAGCTATAGCACCTTCTTCAGTGATAGATTGTCCACCCAAGCTGAGATTTTCTGGTTACATCAAGAGAACAATTACACTTTTACACTTTACCCACTTCAGCCTACTACCTTGGGGAAATCCAGGTCATCGGACCCTGTGAGACTTCTCTCCCACCCACTGTGTGGCACCGTTCTCACAATAGGTAAAGAACCTCAGGATTTCAGTTTCCAATAACAACCACATTGACAGCTCTGTTATCACTTCTTCACAGGTAAACATAGGATGAGGTCACAGATTCTTCTTCCCCTCCTCCTCTGTAAGAAAATCCCACATTACACTTCAACTCTCAACTTTGGCATCCACAGTAATTCAGTTCACTTCCCCAGCACTGAGGTGACTCCCTGTTATACTTAATCCTCCGAGCCTTTAACCCAGCAGGCCTTCTAAACAGTCTTCCTTCACCCTCACAGGGCTAGTCACGAATAAATTAGTGTGAGGGAGCTCCAACAGTTAAACTCGATATAAGGGACGTGAAAGAACTCCTTCCCAGCTTCCTAGCTGTTCCCCCGGTCACTCGTTACTCTTCCCCCTATTTCTGCACCTTACTTGGGATTAAACAGTGAAGGTCGCTGAATCAGAACTCCAGCTCTCCCTTCCCTCAGCTGCTCCTCACTCGTTAAACGGCCCTTCGCTCAAGAGCCAACCAATAGATGGGACCGGACTGGGACGGCCGGTGTTCTAGTCACCTGCGCGAACCTCGCTGCTCACTTCTTGTTCGAGCTGCGGCACAGGCGCGGGTGAGCAGTGTCCCCGCTAGGCGCCGCCTCACTCGCTTGGACGTCCGATTACCGCTACAGAGCCTGCGCGGAAAATCAGTGCTTCGCCGGCTCCCTCTCCTCCAACAGCCGCACCACTGGGCCTGCGCAGAGATTAGCGCTTCGCCGGCTCCCTCACCTCATACAGCCGCACCACTGGGCCTGCGCAGAGTTCAGCGATTACTTCACCCAAACGCCCAGCCCAGCAACACCTTCGCCCACGCTCGCCTCCGCTTCAGAGGCTCTTCAGCAGCGCAGGGCGCCGAATCTCGCTCTGGTCTTCTCCCTTGAATTACCGGTGAGGTGATCCCACGGAAGAAAATGGGGGGCGTTTCCCAGCCAGCAGCCTGGGGTAGTGGGTGTCAGAGGGGCTCAGGGGGCCTACAGCCACGGCCGTACGGATTCCTTCAGGAAGTAATGTCTGTTGAGAGGGTTTGGTCAGAGGCAAGAGGGGGAACGTCTATCCCTCAGACAAACTAACTACTTCTAGTACGTCGTCCTCCCCACACCACTGCCTCTCTCCTCCAGCTCACTGAACTGCACAAAATGTCTTCCTGACCCCTGCCCTTTTATAGACTGGCCACCCTGGGTCCAGTAGGGTCCAGAAGGTTCTGGAAGGCCTTAATGTTAACCTATGGGGCATTCTAGGGAATGGCAGTTGTGACAGTTAATAGCCACCATTTTGTTTATCTGGGTGAATTCCAGTCAGAAAAGGCACCTAGGCCTGAGGTGAAAAACTATGAGGGCAAAAGAGCATCTATCCCCCAGGCCAACACCATAAAAATCTAGTGGACACAAAAAGATAAAAAAGGGTATGATCGGCAAAAAGGGGACAAAATAAATAATGAATAGGAGGGGCTACGCAAAAGGCCAGACAGGTCTAACACAGACCCCTACATTTTTAACCGGGCCTCCCTCAGACAGTGGCCGGGGAAAATCAGCGGGCCACAGAGTCTCCACAAAGTCAGGTGGAAATTGGCCGTATAGGAGGACTTCTGATTTCCCCTCAATGCATTTTAGCTTGGACTGTGGAAGCCATGTAAACACGGCTGAGAGACAGTTCTGTGCAATGTCTGTGCCTAGGACGGGGCTGTTCCAGGTAAACAAAAGCTGGGTGTCGTCAGCATAGGCCATAATTTTGGCCCCCAGCTCTTCAGCCAGTGTGATCAGAGGAGTCAAAAAGATGTTAAAAAGCAAAGGGCTGAGGGTCGAGCCCTGGGGGACTCCCGTTGTGACCTCCTTGGCCGAGGATGAGAAAGGAGGTATCCAGACCTGCTGGGTACTTGTGTCCAGAAAGGACTCCAGCCAGGAATGCACCGCACCCGAGATGCCAATGGCAGAAAGGCGAGAAAGGAGAAGTTGGTGAGGAACGGTGTCGAAGGCGGCAGAGAGGTCCAACAAAATCAGAGCCGCTCTGCCGCCTCCATCCAAGCACTCCCGGATAGCCTCAGCCATTTCCACCAGAGCTGCCTCAGTGCTATAGGATGTTCTAAATCCTGACTGGGCTGGATGTAGCGCCCACGAGGATTCCACAAAGGCATCTAATTGGCAAAAGACAACCTTCTCACAGACCTTCGACAATGCAGGTAGCAGAGAAATAGGGCGATAGTTAACAGGGACAGCGGGGTCGGCCGTCGGCTTCTTAAGTAATGGTAGAAGCTTGGCTTGTTTCCACTGTCCTGGTACAGTCGCGGCCTGGAGTGACCAGTTGTCAATGGTCGTAACCTCTGTGCAGACAACCTCAGCCACTCCTGCTAGAACTCTGGCCGGACACGGGTCGGAGGGCGATCCGGACTTAAGGGATTTCAAAACAGATAGCACGACAGACTCCACAGCCGGAGTGAACTGTGAAAAAATGTGGTGAGGGGGTAAAACAAGAAGGAACTGGGAGGTGGTTCCGCAAAGGCACCAGTAGATCCAGACCTTCTTGGATTATTTGTATTTTATTAATAAAGAATTCAGATAGCACCTCACACCATCCAGCAGAGGCTGAAATGGCCTTAGCTTCCGCGCAGGGTGACATGAAGCTTTTACCAATAGAGAAGATTTCTTTTCCATTGTTATTGGCCTTCAATATTCTGTCAGTATAGTAAGCACTCTTCGCTTCCCTGACCGCAGCCTAGTAAAGTCTCTGTACAGCGCGCAGCTCGGATTTAGCAGCAGTACAGTAGGCTATCCTTCACTTATGTTCCAGCTTCTTACAGCCCAGTTTCATCTCCTTTAAAGCAAGGGAGTACCAGGGCTGAGAGGGAGCTAGCCGGTGAGCCTTGGAGGGAAGGGGTTTGCCAGAGGATTCAACCCCACGGCCGACCCATGTGTTAAACTGGTCAACCGCATCCTCCAAACTGGAAGCAGGGTTGACCTGAGAGTGCTTTAGGGCCACCATTAGTCCCACGGTATCAACCTTACGGGCGAGGGGGCCGGAAGGAGCAAAATGCCTACCGGAAGGTCTCCCGGTGTTCCAGGAGAAGAAAATCAATGAATGATCAGACCAAGAAACAGGCAGTGGATCATCCACCTGTAGTTCAAAGTTTGAACAAACTAGGTCGATCAAGTGGCCTCTCGAATGGGTGGGTTTAGCGACCCACTGGGTCAGCTGTGTCAGGGTCAGAAGGGCTGTGGTACGCCACCGCAGTCCCACCTCCTCTCCCCGTCGTGCGATTCACGCGGGCTAAGCGATACCCCCTGGGGACAGCAAGTTCATCCACCGGCTCACAAGACTCACCGAGCCATGTTTCGGTGATGAACAGAGCGTCGAGCTTATAATCAACAATTAGGTAAAAGATGTTATCTGCATGTTTCACCATTGACCGGGCGTTGATAAGGGCTAACAGCACACCCTGCTCCTGCTCCTGCCCAACTAAGCGACCTTTGCTACCAGAGTCAGTAGCTAGGTGAAAGCTGCAGTGATGGCACCCTCCAGTCAGATCTAGAATGGCATCACAGCATTTCTGACCTGTGCTGGACATCGGGTCCAAAGATAGCAGCTCAGCCCGCATATAGACCAGTCGACCCGTCATGGCTAAGAGAGCAGACCCGGCAGCATGACCGGCCCTGGGCCCGATCGGCACGCAGATGGGCTTGCCTTTGGCGCGCCCGCTGCGCGCACGGTATCCCATCTGGTTTTAAAGGGTAGAGGCGGCAACTAGAACGCCAACCTTGGCCCCGGCAAAACCGGAAGTTGACTCCCTCCACATCAATCGGGACCAGTGAGCCCACGGTGGAACGAGGAGTGCAACCGGCAATTATACAGAAACAAATGTGAGTAAAACCACACGTCTGGCAATCAGTTTAAAATTAAAATTCTAGCGTTCAATTTATAGCAGCAACTCTAATAACGATTTAACAGCAGTGAGTAGCTCAGAAAATCAGGATTCTAAAAACGGTATGGAGTGGAAGAGAAATTACAAGCCATCACTGCCACACGCGCGTCCGCTGCACACACGGTATCCCATCTGGTTTTAAAGGGTAGAGGCGGCAACTAGAACGCCAACCTCGGCCCCGGCAAAACCGGAAGTGGACTCCCTCAACATCAATCGGGACCAGTGAGCCCGCGGTGGAACGAGGAGTGCAACCGGCAATTATACAGAGAGTCTGCAGAGACTTCCTACGCCAACAGGCATGTGTTACAAGAAGGATGCAGGAGGCCATGAGGTCCAAACGCCTCAGAGTCAATCTCACTGAAATCTAGCACAGAGGCTGAAACATCTGAAACATAGCCAGAATATCCTGGACTCGGCGCTCAGGAGAATAGGCCTAAATCCGCATGGTGTCCAGAACGGCCCCAATGTAAGGGAGTGAATGGTCTCAGGTCTCACTTTGGCACGTTTATAGTGAACCCCAACGAATGTAGGAGTTCTGCCGTAGTCTGGATGTGGGAGACGACAGCCTGGGGTGAGCTCCCCTTCAATAGCCAATCATCAAGGTTGGGAAGACTGTAACCCCTGACGTCCGCAGATGTACTGCAACCACTGCCATCACTTTTGTGAACACCTGAGGGATGCTGGTGAAGGCACAGGGAAGCACAAGCCTAAAGTGCCCGTGATCCACTATGAACCGCAGTTAGCGCCTGTAGGCCAGCAGGATGGGGGATGTGTAAATTTGCGTCCTTCCATTTCAGTGCCACCCCCAGCCTCCAGAGCACACAGGACCTGAGCTAGGTTGAGCATTTTGAACCTCTCCTTTTTCAGGAAGAAGGCACAAGACTAGGATATGATGAAGGCCGCAATCCTTTTTGGACGCCGATAAGTAGTAGGAATCATGATCTACTTTTTTTTAATAAACTTTTTATTGGTTTGACAATTAGGGCATAATACATTCCTATAGCACATATACATGGATGTGTTTATAGCTACAAAGTTTGGCGACATTCCATACTTCAACAATACTTGTTGGCACCCCAGTAGTACAAGTGATCTGTGTTCGAGTTCGTACCACGTTTCCCTTCCGTTAGTCGGACACATCATCCCTCTCGAAAATAGGAGGGTCACATATATATCCTCTTAACTCGTTCCATGCTCCCCACATTTCATCCCATTTGCGTGAACATCCGCGGTGGATAAAGACCGCCTTCTCTGCTACCATGGCTTCATCCACGACCCTGCACCATTCCCGGAGTGTAGGTGTTTTCCCCGACCCCCACAACCTAGCAATATTACGTTTGGCAAAAATCAGTCCCAGCATCACCCAGTCCTGCGCTTGGTGGGCAAGATCATTAGGTTCCCATATATTTAACAAACATCACTTGGGGTCTGGTAGTAAAGATATTCCCACTGCTTGCGAGATATTACGCATCACCTTAGCCCAGTAAGCTGCAATTTGTGAACAGTGCCAAATGGTGTGATAGAACGTGCTCTCCTCCCCACAGTTTCTCAAACAGAACTGATGTTGAACCAACCCTATTTTGAGGAGAGTGAGTCTTGTGTAGTAGGAACGATGTAGCACTTTGAGTTGCACTAACCTTAGTCGTGAAGGTATGGCTGCTTCTCGCGGGGATGACAATGCCACTTGCCATTCCGCATCGTTGAAGTCTCCTAGCTGCTGGGACCATTTTTGCCTGAGCGTTACCATTGGCTCTGGCAAGTTATTAATTAATTTCCGATAGGTGAAGGAGGTAGCCCTTTTGTGCATGTATTCAGTCAGAAGCCTATCTTCCAGAGGAGTAGTCTCCGGTAGGGTAGTGCCAGGTGGTATGATTGCCTGTCCTGCATGTCGAATTTGCAGGAACCTGAACATCCCAGTTGGTTCTAGTTCGTATTGAGTCCTTAGGTATTTAAATGTAACCACTTCCCCCTTTTTTCCAAAGATCGCCTACTGTGGAAATGCCTATGGTGTCCCAGTTTTTGAACCCTTTACTGTTCCTAAGCCGCCCAAGCTGCTATGAATCCCAAAGCGGCGTCATCTGCGTGATTACTCGTGTGCATTTTAATCTACTTTGTGCCCTATACCATAGGTTAACCGTGTGCGCTGTCGGGCCAAGCAGGGAGGGGGGACTTCGTTTATGATATAATGCGGATAGTAATCCATCCTCCCCAAAACCCTTGTCTGTCTGCTAGGAACGCTGAGTCTGTCTGGGGGGCATGAATACATTGATTAATTATCTTGAGATGACCTGCCCAATAATACAGCTGTATATTTGGTAGGGCAATCCCCCCCATCATACCAGCTTGAGCAATGCGTGCCGGCTTATTCCCCCACAGCAGACTGGAGACCTCAGCTGCTATTGCTTTAAAGTAGGTTGGAGGAACGGCAAACGGGGTGTTTTTCAAGATGTATAAAAACCGGGGGAGTGCCATCATTTTAAAAAGCGCCGCCTTTCCCAGCAATGTCAGCGGTAGGTTACGCCAGCACGCCGTGTCACGCCTGAACCATTCCAGCGGGGGCTTTAGGTTTTTCCGGTAAAATTCGTCAAATTCGGGCGTCACATAAATGCCCAAATATTTAAAAGCTTCGACAGTGATTTGTAGTGGGCAATTCTCAGGTAGTGATGGTGGAGGACCATGTGTGGGTCAATGGTTAGAGCGGCAGACCCTGATGCAGAGTTTTGGCCCGGGACCAAGGTTCGATTCCCGCCTCGGCGGGTCTTGGGCTCAATTTGCTCGGACCTGACAATTCTCGCCTTGGTGCCTATTCCAATCATGGGCCCCACGCTGCAACTCTGGGCAATAGCTTGCTTAACCTCAAACACCGGCCCCAACAGCGCTAGGATGCCTGGCTTCACCCTGGGGGTGCCAAGGAGTAGACACGTCACAGGGAAAGCCTTTCAAAATGGTCTGGCAGTGTGTCCACTATGTCTTGCTGGGCATTCACCAAGGAACCAGACAGAGTGTGTAATTGGGCCGGCGATTTGCATTCCTGGCCCCAAAACTTTGGAATTCCTTTCCCCTCTCTCTCAAAACCTCTAATTCTCTCATTCTTTTCCGTAAAACCCTAAAAACATGGCTTTTCCCTCAATCCAGCTAAGTCCCCCTGGTCTTTCTGTTTCCAACCAGAGCCAGGAAACCCATGGTGTCAGCGCGCTTTACAAATTCCCCTTACAATACAATACAATACAATACAATACAATTGCACAATCGTTCTGTCTGCCCGCTCCTTTTTATCTCGCCAGGCTAACAGTTTACCTGCCTTGTCACCTAATTCCTATATCGTGTGTCGGGTTGTCTGAAGGCACTCTTTGACCATCTCCTTCTGATAATCGAGGAACTCGCATTGTTTAAGACGCACAGACTGCAAAGTTCGGGGTGACAGATTTTCGGCATGTTGATCATTGGCTCTAATGAGTTCGGATTCTATATTATCAAGTTCCACCTATTTTTCCCGTTTATGTCCAGTGACCAACGCTATAGCCTGCCCACGTACAACCGTCTTATAGGCCTCCCATAGGATGCTAGGTGACTGAACTGAGGAGACATTTTCCTGGAAATACTGTTGTGTCGCCCTATTGATGTCCTTTGACACATTGGGAATGAGTAGATATCTTGGGTATATGGGATGGATGCGCCATCTTGTTGTATGTTGGTTTGTGTATGTCAGTACTATCGGTGAGTGATCAGATATGCCTCTGGGTCGGATCTCAACATTTAACACTCTCGCCAAACCGACCGGTGAGGTTAAAAAATAATCAAGAGAGGCTATTGTGTACTCCTGACAGAAAAGTGTATTGTTGTACGGTGGGGTGCCCGTACCTCCATGTATCTGTAAGGCCAAGTGCGTCAACCAATCCGCGCATATGGGAAGTGCCTGTCGTGTTTACTTTTTCTCCCCCAATTATCATCTCCCCCGCTGGGAGAGTAAGCAAAAAGGCTGTGAATGCAGGGTGGGCTACTGCGTGAAGGGCTGGTGGAATATATACTGAAACTATATTAAGGGGTCTCCCCTCCCATTGGCAAGTGACAGTTGCGAAGCGGCCCTGGTCATCAGTCCGGGTTTGCTGGATTACCAACTGAAACTGTTTTTTTAATCAGAATACCTACACCTCGTGAACCGGAAGAGAAATCGGAATGTGCTACCATTTTATACCCCTAACGGTCTAATGCCTTACATGCTGAACCCACCAAGTGTGTCTCTTGTAATAGGGCCACTGCAGGCATGCATCGCTTTAAGTATTGCATAACTAAACCTCTTTTTATCTTATCTCCTAATCCATTTACGTTCCACGTGAGTATTGTCAAGGGGGTCACTGGGGCCATTGAGGTGGTGGCCAGACTAGGGTCCTGTAGGTCTTGCATGGTCTCGTTTGCCACAAGTAGCATTTAGTGTCACTAAAACCATAATGCGGTATGCCCCCAGAACATTAGCAGCCATTTGACCCAATGTAGGTGCCCTTCCGAACCTCAGAACAAACACAAAAACAAACCTTATCAACAGTTCTCCCCATCCCACCCCCCTCCCTGCCTGACTGATTCAAAACTACCCGCCACCCCAACCATGCAGAGTGCTTAATACCCTTCCCAGTCTCCAGTTGAGGGGTTAGAGCGAGCATCTGCTGCCCCCTACAAGCCTTTAAGATCAACCCGTCCCACAGTCCCCTCCTCACCCTCTCTCATCCAATCGAGCAATCTCAGATTAGTGAAGGATTTTTGGGGTAGTACATAGCGAGGCCAATAACAATATTAAAACAGTGCTACCACCGTCTCTGCCGGACATAATACAGCCACGCCGTCCTTTAGCAAGCAGCAAACCTCCAGAAAATGTTGTTACTCCTGTCCTTCACCCACATTGTGATCTTTGTTTCTAGAGTCATTCCCTCTGGATCGTCCAGGCCGAGTGGCCTTCCGCCAGCCCTCCAGCCATTCCTGTACTTCTTTAGGCGTCACAAAAAAACACGTTTTACCTTCAGCCTCCACCCTCAGCTTGGCCGGAAACAGCATGGAGTACTTGATTCCTCTGTCATGAATAGTCTTTTTAACATCAAGAAAGCCTCTGCGTTGTTTTGTATCCGCCGCCGTGTAGTCTGGAAAAATCGTGATGGTCGCGTTGTCTATTCTCAATGGTGGAGCAGTGCGTGCCGCTTGTAGTATTGCATCCCTGTCCCGAAAATTAAATATGCGGGCAAGGATTAGTCGAGGAGGAGCCCCCAGCTTGGGCCTGCCTCCAGGGACTCAGTGTTCCCGTTCGAAGGAGAAGTAGTTGGACAAACCTCGTGGCTGTAGGTGGTTCGTGACCAGGTCTTCTACAAATAAGTCAAGGGCAGCACCACCTGACCGTTCTGGCATGCCACTAAGGCAGATGTTGTTCCGTCGCGATCTACCTTCCTGATCCTCCAGTTTTACAGCCAGTAGTTTGTTATCTGTCATGAGTTGATGCACTTGTTTCTTGATGGTGGAGGCGTCAGACGTAAGCGCCGCCGTAGTGGTTTCGACTTCCGACATTTTTGTAGACATTTTATTGAAGTCCGCCCTGATGAGAGCGAGATCCACTGCAAGAGTCCCAATGCGAGAATCCACCTCATTTAATGTTGTCATGATGTCTTGCAAGGTCACTTCTGGCGTCTCGCCCACACTTTTGTCGATTGCATTTTCCACTGCATCCGTGTGTGCTTTAGCGTAGGCATATTTCTCCAGCTTTGACTGGTTGAGGCCTTTTCGTTTCTCCCACTCATTGTGTTAGTTTAAAAGTGTGTGCGCCAAGTTTGGGGGGCCGGAGCGTTAATCACCGCCGCCTGCCCGAGGGCTATTCTGACCCACATGGCCTGTCGGTTTTCACGCCCCAGGTCCCTCTCTCAGCACCTTAGGCAACCTCGAGTAGTGTAGCCTGTACGTACTTTTGTGAGCCTAATCCAGCGTTGCCCCAGCCGTTTGGCATAAAATGGCACCCGTCACTAAGTCTTCCTCTGCAGGTGGGGGCGCCGGGCCTTGGTGTGGCCATGAGCCAGTGGGCAGCCGGCGCCCGTGTGATGCCAGGTATGGAGATAGGCCAGGAAAAATGGTAGCCAGCAGGTCCGCCACCCCGTTCCCACTCCCGGCCACAACTACGGCGGCTGCAGCCTGTAGAGCTGGTTTCCCCCCGGCACCAACAACAGCAGTCCCGGATCTCGTGCGGGATAAGCGGCCAGGAGAGTGACGCCGCTTCACCGTCCCCGGGTGTCTTCGGCCGCCGCAGCTCCGTGCGGCGGGCAGGAGTAGCGTTGTTGCACTCACCGGTGTGCGATGGGGCCCGCCCAGGAGTTCCTAACGCGCTGTACCGCCACAGGGTGAGTGGCCTCTAGCAGCGGCACCCGCCGCCTCCGCCCCGCCGTTACTCGGCCAGGGAGCCGAACAGGCTTCGATGGATTGTCTTGTAACTCGAGGCCCCGGCTTGCCTCGCCGCACCAGGCAACAATATGTTGCACACCGATAGCACCTTCAAAAAGAGTCCTCCGCAATCCAGGACCAGATCGCCCGGTGCTCAGCGTGTTCCGTCACCTTCAGCTCGTGGACACGGGTGGGAAGGCTGCCGGATTAATGTACGGATCGACGGGGTTAGTTCAGGGATCACAGAGCCTCCCTAGGCTGCGGCCATTTTCATTGGCTGCTAGCCACGCCCCCCCAATCATGATCTACTTCTGATGTAGACACCTTCCTGATGGCTCCTTTGTCCAAAAGAGCCAAAACTTCCTGATGGAGCAAGGAGAGATAGTTCTCTGTATGAGATAAAAGGCATTAAATATATGTGATAATTATTGGATGTGTTAGGTTAGGTTATTATCGCTTGTATAGCGCGCAGATGCCGCAGCCAAGAGGCGTCCCGGCGCTTTCCGGAGATGGTAAACACAACACAGCAAGAGTAGACCAAGTAAGAAAGCTAAACTGAAGAAAATAGGAAGGTTTTCAGACCTAGGTTTTCATACCTAAAACTTTGTTAAATTTCGGCAGGCCGAAATTTAACAGTACAAATATGTACGCTATTTACTGTACCATGCACATTTTCGTGTTAAACACCAAAATCTGCATGTTATTCCCCACAAACTCATAATAGGTGCTATTTACCACACCTGATAAATAACATACCCCATGGTGGTGCCCTAAATAGCACATATTCCTGTAGCCAAAGCCTATGTGTGAAAGCAGCCAGGTGAGCATAAGCATAAATAAATGGGTAGATGAATGGATACCTGATTGCAAGGATGAGTGATAAAGTGTACCGATACTGCAAGGACGAGTGATAAAGTGTACTGATGATGCATTGAGTGCATGGAAGGAGAGATGCGTATGTGCATAAATTGAAGCATCCTTCTATTAACCACTGGCACATTCTGCTTTCATCTACTGGAACATCCAAATTAAACAAGTTACTTACCTGTACACTGTGGTTCTCCAGTATTGATATCTTTCATAGATTCACATGCTTGTATCTTTCCCTTCGTCATGGTGGGAGTTTTGCGGTAGTCAGAAAAGTAGTACTATAAGAGTACATTATAAACCACCAAAGGGAAAGGAAAACTTTAAAATGTGTCAGCATCTTTATGTAGGTCCAAACTTTGACCAATCAGAGAAGAGCCCTAGACCTCAACTCCCCAGCAGAGTCATCCAACCTCCGATTTCGCACAAGTCGGCTGAGGTTAAGAGTGCCATGAGGTAAAATGTAGCAAGTCTAGACGGGGAGGAGGGAGGGCCATATACGAATCTATGAAAGATATCAATACTGGAGAACCACAGTGTATAGGTAAGTAACTTGTTTTTTCTCCAGTATTAAATCTTTCATAGATTCAGATGCTTGTATCAGAGTAGATAGCAGTACCATTCTTTAAATCATTGCGACTAGGCGAAGATCTTCGTGCGCACTTAGAATGAACTAACTATTTCAAAACGTACGTAACCATATAGATTTATATGCATCACTAAAAACCAAGTTAATGACTATAAACATAAATATGAGAAACCAAATAGACAAAGTACAATAGAGGACCAAATATATATATATATATATATATATATATATATATATATATATATATATATATATATATTTTTTTTTTTTACACTGACGAAGCTAACTGGCGAAACGCGTCTTTCAGGGGTGAAGGGGGGTTTGGAAATGAATAAATCTTAAAACAACACTTTAACATCGGAGTGCTTGCCGTTTTTTGACCTGGATTGGTTGGATCATGTGGAGATATATATATATATATCGTCACAAAGAGAGTCATTTTAATTTTGTCACTCTCATCACGGCGTTTATAACTCACTGGAGTAAATACTAATTGAACTACCAATACCACAAGGCTCAGGGTAAGTCTACGCCCACCGGGTCATGTGGCTGAAGTTCTTAAGGAGTGCCTTCTCGTAATGCCCAGCTGAACATTTGGCCTCTGATGAAATGCGAGGCAGCATGAAACGCGTCAGGCCTTTGAAACTTTGGTAATGATTTCACCATTCTGCATTTCTGTTCCTGCAATTAAAAACGTAAACTCACCTACAGAGTGTGGCTTTCCTAAATGGGATGACTCTCTTTGTGACGATGCATGAAGGCCGTTTCCCGGTCGTAGGAGAGCCCCGCCCTTGAAATGTGTAACGGTGCCGCAGTCAACCTACGTGCGACACCAATGGCTGTAAGGTCGTTTTGCAGGACATGAAAGGGAAATGCGGCATGAGTGCCACCTTTCCAGACCCACTGTGGATTTTAATTTTGTCACTCTCATCACGGCGTTTATAACTCACTGGAGTAAATACTAATTGAACTACCAATACCACAAGGCTCAGGGTAAGTCTACGCCCACCGGGTCATGTGGCTGAAGTTCTTATGGAGTGCCTTCTCGTAACGCCCAGCTGAACATTTGGCCTCTGAAGAAATGCGAGGCAGCATAAAACGCGTCAGGCCTTTGAAACTTTGGTAATGATTTCACCATTCTGCATTTCTGTTCCTGCAATTAAAAACGTAAACTCACCTACAGAGTGTGGCTTTCCTAAATGGGATGACTCTCTTTGTGACGATGTATGACGGCCGTTTCCCGGTCGTAGGAGAGCCCCGCCCTTGAAATGTGGACCGGTGCCGCAGTCAACCTACGTGCGACACCAATGGCTGTAAGGTCGTTTTGCAGGACATGAAAGGGAAATGCGGCATGAGTGCGACCTTTCCAGACCCACTGTGGATTTTAATTTTGTCACTCTCATCACGGCGTTTATAACTCACTGGAGTAAATACTAATTGAACTACCAATACCACAAGGCTCAGGGTAAGTCCACGCCCACCGGGTCATGTGGCTGAAGTTCTTATGGAGTGCCTTCTCGTAACGCCCAGCTGAACATTTGGCCTCTGATGAAATGCGAGGCAGCATGAAACGCGTCAGGCCTTTGAAACTTTGGTAATGATTTCACCATTCTGCATTTCTGTTCCTGCAATTAAAAACGTAAACTCACCTAAAGAGTGTGGCTTTCCTAAATGGGATGACTCTCTTTGTGACGATGTATGACGGCCGTTTCCCGGTCGTAGGAGAGCCCCGCCCTTGAAATGTGGACCGGTGCCGCAGTCAACCTACGTGCGACACCAATGGCTGTAAGGTCGTTTTGCAGGACATGAAAGGGAAATGCGGCATGAGTGCGACCTTTCCAGACCCACTGTGGATTTTAATTTAGTCACTCTCATCACGGCGTTTATAACTCACTTGAGTAAATACTAATTGAACTACCAATACCACAAGGCTCAGGGTAAGTCTACGCCCACCGGGTCATGTGGCTGAAGTTCCTAAGGAGTGCCTTCTCGTAACGCCCAGCTGAACATTTGGCCTCTGATGAAATGCGAGGCAGCATGAAACGCGTCAGGCCTTTGAAACTTTGGTAATGATTTCACCATTCTGCATTTCTGTTCCTGCAATTAAAAACGTAAACTCACCTACAGAGTGTGGCTTTCCTAAATGGGATGACTCTCTTTGTGACGATATATATATATATATATATATATATATATATATATATATATATATATATATATATATATATATATATATATATATATATATATATATATATATATATATATATATAGATATTGTACCTCACCTTTACGGACAAAGGCTTTCCAGCTTTCTTATGGCAGAAAACAATTGCAGAAGAGATCCAACTTGTAATGCTGCTCCTTGGGCCTGCCATTTCCTCTGAGAAGTAAAAGATACAAAGAGTTGATCTGATTTCCTGAAAGTCTTTGTTCTATAGATATAGAATTTGATGCATCTCTTTACGTCTAAAGAATGCAACGCTCTTTCAGCATGTTTGAAGGATTTTTAAAGTACGTTGTGAGCACTACCGGCTCATTCAAGTGAAAAGAAGTTGGAACCTTTGGTATAAAGTGAGGGTTTGTTCTTAACATTACTTTGTCTTGCTTGAACTGAAGAAACGATTCAGCCACAGTGAAAGCCTGAATCTCACTAATTCTTCTAGCCAATAGAAGAGCCGTCTTCCATGACACGTACTTTAAGTCAGCTTTGCGGATCGGCTCAAAGGGCGATTTCAGCAATTGGGGCAGGACTGTGTTTAACTACCAAGGAACTGTTGGGGGCTTCAAGGGTGGGAACACTCTGAAGAGGCCCTTCATCAACTCTTTAACAATTCTCGTCGACCACAGCTAGAGTTTCCCCGGTTTTCTGCGAAACCTGGAAAATGAAGCCAGGTGTACTTTGATTGATGAATGAGCCAACTTTGACTTTGCTAATTGAAGTAGGTACGGCAATACTTGCTCCAGAATGGACTTGCAATCCAGAGCCATGCCTAGATCTGTGAATTCATAGCTGTGTAGTTCCAAGCTGATAAACTCAGATTTTATCTGGCTGTTATACATGGACAGTAGGTTTGGCAATGGTTGAAAGAGAATGTGTAGTGATATCGAGCATTGGAGAAGCTCTGGGAACCAGAACTGCCTCGGCGATGCCGGAGCTATGAGAATAAGATGACGTGGTTCATTTTTCATTTTGCTCAGCAACCTTGGGATGAGGAGAAACAACAGGAAAGTAGAGGCGAGCATCCCCGTCCACTGCATCTGCAGAGTGTTTCCCCAGGAGTTTGCCTGAGGAAACCTGCTGGTGAACTTTTCGCGCTTCCTGTTGCTTGCTGTCGCGAAGAGATCCAACTTTGGAGTAGCCTACAGTTTGAACACTTGCCGCAGCTGTTTCCAATATAACTCCCATTTGATAAACCAGGAATTGGTTCTGCTTGAAGAATCTGCAAACTCGTTATCCACGCCTTGAACAATCTCTATCTGCAACAATATGTTGTGCTGAAATAGCCATTTCTAAATTTCCTGTGCCTGGTCTGATAAACGTGAGAGGCCTGGAGCCCCCTTGTTTGGCCAGATAGAACATCGTTGTGGTGTTGTCTGTTCTTACCAGAACATAGGATCCTAGAATTCTTGGAAGGAATGCCTGCAGTCCCAGGAAAACTGCCCTCAATTCCAAGAAATTGATGTGCAGTTGCGTTTCTTGCACTGACCATTTCCATGGATTTTCAACTCCTAAAGATATGCCCACCAACCGTCCATTGAGGCATCCGTAGTCCTAATCTAACTGGCCTGTATTGCCTGAAACGAGAGGCCTTTCTCCCACCATGACAGAGCCTGTTTTATTGCCTGAGAGATAAGGTGGTGTCTTCGAAGGAGCCCTGTGCCTGAACCTACTGCATGTCTAACTGCTCCTGGAGAGGTCTCATGTGCAGCCGACAGTTCGGAATCAACGGAATGCATGATGACAGCATCCCCAGTAAAGAACACTCTTATAGAAGTCGGCTCTCTTGCGTGCAGAAGGGTTGCTAAGTTTATTATATTGTGTTTTTGTTCTGAAGCGGGAAACGCCTTCATTAGCCTGGTGTCCAGAATCGCTCCGAGGAAAATAAGTTTCTGACTTGGAACTGGGCATGACTTCTCTACGTTGAGCTGCAAGTCTAGAGACTTGAACAACGGTTGACAAGCCTGTGTAGATTTTCTTGCAGAGTGGAACAAAAGCCCTTTCACCAACCAATCGTCCAGGTAGGGATAAACCTTGTGGCCCTGCCATTGCAGAAATGCTGCTACTGGAACCATGTAAACTCTCAGGGCTGAGTGAAGGCTGAAGGGCAGAACCTGAACTGGTAGTGATCCCCAGCCACCTCAAACCTCAGGAATTGGCAATGTTTTGTATGAATGGGAATGTGGAAGTATGCGCCCAAGAGATCGAGGGAAGCTGAGAAATCACCCTTGTTCACCAATTAGAGAATCTCTTGCAGGGATAAAATTGTGAATGATTGTTTCTTGATGTATGTGTTCAGCTAACTGAGGTCCATGACCTGTCTCCATTTCCCACATTTTTTCTTTACGAGAAAAAAATTTCAATAGAAGCCCTTTCCTCGCTGAAGAAAGGAACTCTTTCTATTGCCCCATTTTTCAGCAAGGTTGATATTTCTTGCTTTAACAAAAGAAGATGATGTATTCTTCTTGAGGGTGGAATTTGAGGAGGCTTCTGGGCAAATTCTAGGGTGCAGCCTCGATGGATGATGTCCAGAACCCATTTGACTTTGTAATGGTCCGCCATTGGCCCAGAAAAGGAGAAAGATGATGACTGCAGGGGCTGAAGTCGAGATGAGGTGGCTGGCAGAAGAAAAACATATTTTCAAAAAACAGGGGTCCTTAGTAAGGAAGGAGAAAGTTCAGACAATTAATATAGACTACATAGGACTATATTTTTAAGAATGCCCAGCCGGACACTTTAATTTCCTAATAACAATGATACAAAAAGGGAATAAAACACGAAGTGTGATGAACGTGGGACACCAGCCGATGTCCGGCTAACCCACTGGGGGAACAAAAACAGGGGAAGGAAATATTCAGGCAAAATCAGGTCATCTAACAATTCAAAATCATAAGAAGATAATCCACAGTATACACATATGCATGTTCAATTTGTGTGTTAACTATGCATTTAGTGCATTTGTTGTCGCCGATGGTTCGAACCTCACAAATTATCGGTTCATCCTCAGGACAGAAATGATTGCCTAAAGAATTAACAATTTAGCTTGAAACCACGGTCGGGATAAGCTGAAAATCACTTAGCCAACAGTGGGCAATATTTCGAGTGAATTTCAAAAGGTGGGGCCAGCGTGAATTGAGAGGAATCCGAGGTAACGGTGAGGCACTACTCCCCGTGAAGGTTGCCTCACGTCGTGCAAGGACCCCCATTGTGGACCTGCATTTCCTCGATTCCCGATCCTTGGACCAGGGCACCGTTCCCTCGGATTCCTCTCAATTCACGCTGGCCCCACCTTTTGAAATTCACTTGAAATATTGCCCACTGTTGGCTAAGTGATTTTTAGCTTATCCCGACCGTGGTTTCAAGCTAAATTGTTAATTCTTTAGGCAATCATTTCTGTCCTGAGGATGAACCGATAATTTGTGAGGTTCGAAACGTCGTCGACAACAAATGCACTAAATGCATAGTTAACACACAAATTGAACATGCATATGTGTATACTGTGGATTATCTTCTTATGATTTTGAATTGTTAGATGACCCGATTTTGCCTGAATATTTCCTTCCCCTGTTTTTGTTCCCCCAGTGTGTTAACCGGACATCAGCTGGTGTCCCACGTTCATCACACTTCGTGTTTTATTCCCTTTTTTGTATCATTGTTATTAAGAAATTAAAGTGTCCGGCTGGGCATTCTTAAAAATATAGTCCTATTTAGTCTATATTCATTGTCTGAACTTTCTCCTTCCTTACTAAGGATCCCTGTTTTTTGAAAATAAGTATCTACCCAAGGTCCTTAGCTTATTGCGCCCTGGGTTCCCTTGTATTGTTCCAAAGGGAAAGGCAGAAGAAAAACATCACTGCCGTCTAGAGGAATCTTGCGATTTTCCTCACGTTGAAGGCTTGCGTCTTGCTCATTGCTGACTGTATGACACATTGGAAGCACGAAAGTGCTGTTGTTGTGGTCCTCATATTGAGGTCTATAACTTTGATGGGAATATGGTTGAAAATTGTATGACTGATAGGATGATCTCTGTTGGAACTGTTCTCTTCCTTTACTTCCACAAAAGGACTGAAAGCGCCTCTGTTGCAGCGTGCCTAATGAGCGCGCTGTCTCAGTATCCTTTTTGATAACTTGTAGCTCCATGTCCACGAGTTTCTCAAATAGGTTCTCCCCGAAGGGCATGTGTAAAACCTTTGATTGGACTTCAGGGTGGAAGGACGTTGCCCTAAGCCAGCCCGGTCTACGGAGGACAGCGGCACCTGCCATTTGTCTGAAAGCAATTGAAGATAAATCAATTGCTGAGCCAATTACTTCCAAAGAAGCTCTAGCGTCTTCTTGTTGGAGGTCTTTCGCTTCCTTCTTTTCCTCTTCGGGATGATGTTCAAGAAGAGGTGCGAGATCTGACAATAATTGACGGTCGTATCGTCCTAAAATCGCTAAGGCGTTAGAGGCCTTGATGAAAGTGGCGGCCATAGTAGCAAAGCGTCTGCCAATGCTGCCAAGCCACTTGCCTTCTCTGTATGGAGGCACTGACTAGGAGATTGTGGATTCCTGGAGCGCCTCTGTGCAGCTTGCATTATAACCGATTCCGGCCGAGGATGTCCAATCAAACACGCTGGAGCAGAATCAGGTGCTTTGTACTTCTTTTCCATTCTAGGCAACACAGCTGGAACTGATGCCAGATTCCTCGATCTTCAAACCTTCGTTCCATATTGTCAGAGGATCGAGGACTGCAGTCCTGTAACAGACTTTTCCTCTTCCCTACAGGACTGGACTGGCCCCTTTAATTCCTGCTTCGCCTACGAGGCGGCCTGCCCCGCCTCTATGACGGGGAATCCTGTGTTCCAATCAGGAGCGGCTTCGGGAAACAAAGGCGGACACGGAAGACGCCGTCTCGCTGGTGTTCGGGGAGATTGCCGCCACGAACGGAGGAAGGAGAGGAGCAGAGGAGAACCCGGAGGACGAGGCTTCCGCGAATGGTATCCAAGAGGATCCGGGAATTGCAGCGGCTCAGCCTAAAGAAGGTCCGGAGGTCCGGAGGAGCCAGGACGACACGGCGGAGCAGGAGGTCACCCCGGAGCGAGGACAGCAGCGAGGAGAGGATGACCCGGGAAAGCCAGGAGGCCAACGATATCGCCCAGCCACGCACAGGAGGACGCTTGGCTACCTCAGGTGCGTAACCGTTTGCGTACCTTGTTCAGCTTCAAGCGGGGAGGGACCGGGTAGGTGGGAGTCGACAGACAGTGTGAGGCATCTGGTTGCACTGCACTCTCGGGTGTCTCGAACATTGGTGGTGCTGTCTGTGCAAGTCACAAAACGTACTCCCTCACTCCCCCTTCCCATATCAAGTGCTTCTAAGTGCTGTGTAGTAACAGCCACGTTTGTTTTCTTTTGTGCTTTACGGTGGGAGAGCTGGAAGACGGAATCCAGGGAGAGAGTCACGGCGGAGACCGAAGCCCCCAGGACAGCCCCCAGGATAGAGACTGTGTGCACCTTTTCTTTTGGACTGTTGTGCTGTTAATAAACAACCCTTGCCCATATCCTAGTCTTGGCTCTGTCCATCCTTGTACCAAAAGGTTACACATATATAATCCACAATAGGTATGAATCAAACAGATTTCTTAGCCGGGTCCTTAAAATCATAAAAGAAGCATTCTGTTTGCACCACAAGCAAAAGCCGATCGAATCTTCTAGAGGCCCTTTCCAGTAATTCGTGGAAGCGACCAATATCCCTTGGGGGAGAAGCTGAAGGCGAAGAAAGAGCGTCAAAATCATCCCATTCCTGGCCAAAGCAGTCTGGGTCCTGACTGATCTCACCCTCCCTCAGGCTGATTGTCAGCTTCACTATCGATGTAATCGTCTTGAATAGTAATGCACTGAGTAGCCTGGCTCTCTTCCTGCACAACAAGCGGAGGAGTAACCATTGGCGGTGGTGGAGTAACCTGAATGCCGAGCCCTCAGGTGTCAGCGGAACTGGAGCGTTAGAGTCCGGAAATCATTTACAATAATCATTGAGCAGGTGCCGAAGGTCGGTGACCAGGGGGGTTGGCACCAACATGGAATCCCTTCATACCTCCAGACGATCCTCATAAGCTTCATACGGACAGTCGTCTTGGAAAGAGCCGTATAGTTGGGCCCTTGGACGGCCTGTGAAGGAGTAATCCCCTTCCTTATACTCTGACGTGTCCTGCATACGCATCTCCTCTTCTTCATCTGTTTCCTGGCATTTAACCCTGAGCTGTGAAGGGCTATAAGCTGGACCGAATTAATTTTCATCTCCTGATTCTTCCCTATCAGAAGGAGAAGGAGGCAAATGTGATATCTTTGGATATAGATGTAAAACCTCAAGACTTTTGGATAAAGTGGAAGCTTTTTACCTCCTGTTTTTGATCCAGCAACAACACCGTCGACGACGGAAGACGCCTGAAAGTGATCGTCATCGATATCGGCAGTCTAGGGGGGGAATTAAACACAGTCATCGACGGAGTGCCCGTTGATGGGGACGTGGACGATGACGTCGCTTGTGCGCTCATCGACGGCGCTTGTGCGCTCGTCGACGGGGCTCTAGGCGTAATTCTCGATGTAGTGGTCGTGGTCGGTGCTGGCGACTATGCCATTGATGAGGAAATCCTAGTCACCATATTCGTCGACGAGGCAGTTACTACAGCCGTCGTCGATGCAGTCGTCGCCATAGACATCAATGGGGACTTGGCTGAAATTCTCGACAACGGGTCCTTTGAATGAGTTTTTTTCTATGACAAACCTTGTTTTAGAGGTGTGACAGGCAGAGAAGTAGCAGAAGGCTTCATCGGGCCAGAGTAGTTTTGCTAAAGAGCAACTTTATCTGCAATCTCTTAGGGTCAGCCTTGTATGAGGTAGAGCCCTCTTTTTTACGTTTCCTCTCAGCTGAGGATGGCCCAGGACTCCCGTCCACATCAGATCCAGAATCAGATTTAGATTTTTTCTTTTGGAGCCATAATAACAATCTGGCTTCTCTATCCTTTAGAGTTTTGGCTGAAAATGTTCTGCAGTATTAACAGTCCTTGGCTGTATGTTTAGGATAAAGGCAATAAAGACGGTCCTTGTGGGGGTCTTCAGAGAAAAATCTTACCTTCCAACAAGACCTGCAAGGTCTAAAAAGCCTTTTCTTACCTCCCGCTGACATTTTAGAAGCAAAGAAGGTAGAAAAACAGTACCTTAAGGTGAATTCTAGCAGGGTCAAAGGTTCACTCACTGACAAACTGAGCAGAGCTCAGGGAGATTCCCATACACACGACATGCGGTTAGAAATCTGTTGACTGATGGCTCTGCTGGGGAGTTAAGTTCTAAGGCTCGTCTCTGATTGTTCAAAGTTTGGACCTACATAAAGATGCTGACGAATGTTAAAGTTTTCCTTACCCTTTGGTGGTTTATAATGTTCTCTTATAGTATTACTTTTCTAACTACCGCAAGACTCCCATCATGACGACGGGGAAGATACCAGCATGTGAATCTATGAAAGATACAATACTGGAGAACTGCACACACAAAATCTCACCAAATGTAATAAAATATTCAATATAAGCCAGATCTTTTTCAATGTTTGTTTTGGAGTGTGAAACCATTGTAATAATAACCTTCAAAGTAAGAGAATTCTAATATATGCTGTTTTTTTATAAACTAGAGTCCTCCACTAAAATGCACAGGAATATGTAACAATTATTTAGAAAATACGAATGTGGTATCAATTAACAATGTCATGTATATGTAGATTTTAAACACACAGAGACTGTACATAAAAAGAGCAAAAATGTAAACTTCACCTTCGGGTCTTCAACAAGTGTTACAACTCTTCCAGGCTAAGGAAAAATAGAACAATACATTATTACTTGCATACAAATGCACAATCACCAACTCGTTTAACGGTGAACTGAAGTATCTAAAACGTGCCAAGTACGCTTTCAAATGAAATACAACATCCCCTTGATTTTCTGACCAACTCTTAAATGGAATAGGCCATTTTGAAAGAATCAATCTTTAGTTTCATTGGTGCCTGCTAAAAGTATATTGCTTATTGCTCACCAAATTTATGCTGACTCGAACATCTAGAATTCTTATAGTCTCCACAAATTACCATTCAGGCTATCCGAGATCCAATGCCTTAACTACAGGCTTCCAACCAGAGTGAAGTAGATGAGAACCAAAAATGTATATGTCAGGTGCTTGAAGTTCACTATATCTTATAAGTTTGAAACAATGGTGTGTATTTCCCAAATGGCGATGGTTGCAGAACTTGGTCACTGCATCTTATTACTAAAGTTAGTACCTTCATCCAGACCAGTCTTCATAGAACAGAGAGACCTAAAGTAGCAGTTGCGGGTAAACCAGCAAAGGCCTGCAGTTTGAATACACACCAGAGGCTGAACTAAGGTGACTTAGAGCTGGATGTCTACTTTCTGCGGACTTTAATCAAGCCAGACCCCAAGCTTTGTACAGCTGCTTTACTCTAAAGCTCAGGTGTTTGGAGCCAACACGATGGGAATGGTGAGTGACAGACTGAAAGCGTCTCAGGCTTCCATACAGATTTCTGTTACCAATGCTCTTTGAAGGGTAACCAAGAGAGTGTGGGCAATCAATCACAATAAAAACTGCATTTCTATACAGCACAAGAATCTGGGATTCCATCCACAGTAATGATAGTAGTTGAGTTTTGAGCACCCATTGGTAGAGATTGAGTACTGTAAATTCAAATGCTACCTTCTGTTTGAAACGCAAGCAAATAGAGTGTCTTGTTCCTATAATGAAAATAACGTCAAGCCCACCATTTCTTTCGCTACTCTTCCTTTGGGTATGTAACACCCGTAAATATTGAGTAATGGGCATGGGCATGCAGATATCCTGTGCAAAATCAGATCTCTGCAAAGCCTTGCAGTGAAGGTAAGTGGTGGGTTATTCTGTTAACCACACCTACTGCAAACCCCCCCACCAAATGTATTGTATTATCTAACAAAGATTTTGTAGCGAGTCTGGAGTTTTTAAACAATTCTTGCACTTTTCCTGATCAAGGATGTATATCAAGAGCAGAGACACTGATATAAACACGATTTGGTGTCAAATTTTACTGAAGAGACAGCTGTGGTCTACCACAATTGTTAGATAGTATTACTCTATTTGCAATTTATCTACATTTGAGATTCTTTATTTAATACTTTTATTTTGCCATGGTCCTATCAAGATAAGCATATATTTTAGCCCCTTATTCTTTATTTTGATAAACTATTTTTTCCAATCTAATGTATGTGTCCAGATATCCCATCTTTCATTTTTTAAAGTTTGAACTGTACTCTCCTCCCTTAGGTTCGCCATTTTTCTGGGGGTAATGCTTGATGTCAATCACTAGCTATCAGCTTAAGGGTGTTGATTGATGACTCGACTGTGGCGTTAGACTCGCTCCTTCAGATTTACGTCCCTCCATGATTCAAAGTGTACAAAGAAGGGTGGAAAACCTTGTGCATACCCTGCCAAAATCTTTGCAACACCCTCAAATAGCATTTTCGGAAACAAATAATGAAAGCATAAACATTTGAAAACACAATCTTTTTACACAGTTTACACTAGAACGGTATATATGGCAATTAGAGATGTTTTCAAACTACGAAACACTTAAAGGTGGAAGACAAACACAGAGCACATTAAAATAACTCACCAAGAACACGTTTTTAAACCTCAAAGAGGAAAGGAAAAGAGAACAAAATGCACACTCTTGATCAGTACTGGGAGAGAAACAGTGAGCCGGAAGGAAACACTACCCACAAAACAAATAACATTTTTTTAAAAAGTATCCGGAACAAAACTTGGCTCCAGAAACAGTGACACCTGGACCCTACTAAGAAAATAATTATGCCTAACAGGTTTAAATGACACCTGTTGAAGTGTAATTCAAGCCGGCAATTCAGATCATGTGTGGGGTAAAACCACTGAAAGGGTAAATCATAGTACACTCATAAACAAGTGAGCACAGTGATGTATTCCCCAGGTTTTTATCTGCATATTAAGTTTTAGTTAAGCAGGCAGTGAAAGGTAGGTTTATTACACCTGGCTAACAAAGATGTTTTAAAACATGAGAGAGATGGGCCATTGCCCCAGGCCCCACCTTCCAAAGAGCCTTTGATAAAGTGAACTTTTACTCTATAATACTTCTCTCTCATCTTAAAATGTAACATATAATTCAATATTATTTAGCATGATATGGACTGAATTCTGAAAATGGGTAATAAAATTCAAGATTGTTCCTACAATGGCCTCTAAAAAATGTCTTGCCCGGGCCCCCAAAATCCTTAAAATGACACTGCTGGTGAAAAAAGACTTTCAGAATGATTAAACATGTTTTTAATTTAGAAAAAAGCTAAGTGACAACAACGACCAAACGATTAACTATTTCGATTATGTATCATTTAAATGTAGTATGTGCGCACATGTAATACCTGAACTTAGTAGGAACACAGTTCCAAGTGTATTAAAACAGCACACACCACCTACCCCCTATAAAACAAGACTATCCTCTCAAAGGTTATCAATATGCTAAAGGCCTTCAAAGGGGGCGTGCGTTTGCCAATCCAAGTGAAAACAGATTGTCTCCAGCCAGAACGATCTGCACAGGCTAATGCAGCCACTGCGAGGGATTTGAAGTTTACGATTAAAAAAGACCACCCTACTCTAAATGCAGCAACACTCAAAAATACCCGAGAAGATGAAATCTGTGTACCTCCAAGAGTTTAAAAATAAAAAGGCAAAAGTCCTTTTATATGAGGAACAGGGAATTAGCGAAAGGCAAAAGAAAACTATGGATACAAATATCTTCATTTTCGAGAGGGGCCCTCCTTGTGTGGCACAGTTCCTTCTACGAGCAAGTACTTTCTTAAAACCCTAGTATGTGCAATGATAACCAATATGACAGATATCATATATGTAATCAGGATGATTAAAAATTGACTGACCAGTTTCTTCCTTGGGGCTCGGCTAGCACACAAGTAATCCGCTAGCACCCAAGCAGCACATTACAAATCCCTTTAATTAAACTTTAATATGTTACTGCTGTAAAACATACTTATTCAGTTTATCTTGCTATTGCCTGTGACCAAGAAGAACTTTGTCTCCAGGACGCGCTGGAAGTTTTGCGTGTTGCCATTAAAGTATCCTTATCACCTTGAGGGACCGCAGTGTTTCAAACTGGTCAGTCAACTTTTTATGTAATCTGATTACATATATAATATCTCTTTCTGTCATATTGGTTATGATTGAAGTAGGTTGAAAGCACAAAAGAAATGGGCTACCTTTTTGAAAAAAGGTCATAACAGTGGTAAAGAAATTAGGTATTTGGATTCACCTCCGTATGCCCCTGAAAGCAGGGAAGATGGCGACTTTAGCACAGCAAGCCGCTGGTAATGCCATTTTGAGGGGTAAAAATGACACTTGTATCCTGAATTTTTTTCCCACTCAAACTTACATATATTTGGCAATTTTCTGGTTCTCTCCAGGGGAATCCCAAAAACCCTGGCTATCCTTACAATTCTTAAGATGTTGAAAAAAAAAGACACAAATTTGTAGAGGAGACCTTATCTGGACAAAAAGTCAAAGCACGAACTTCCCCAAATAACCAAAAAAGAGTTCAGCAGTGCGAAGGAGGGGGTGGGGGCGGTCAGTGGTGGAGGGCCAGCGGTAAAGGGTATAAACATGGTGTTTTTCATCTGAGGCAACAAGCACATCATATCCCAGATGTGATGGTTACCATTTGGGAATTGGAAGTGAGCGTGAGTTAATATTTTTGTTTTCTTGCAACCATAAGTTCAATTACAATAGTGTTGGCATGTATGCATACACTCCTGCTTTTTAACTGTTTTATCTAATCTGATGCCTTATGCATGGTCACTAAAACTAATAGCAGCGGAAAGCACTTAGAAATGCCAAAATAGAAAACAAAACCCCAGACCTTTTCCAAGTCTTCTCTTTGATTTTCTAACGCTTGGCTTTTAGAATCCATTACTTTGCTTATTTCTCCAGGAGTACTGTATTCCCGTTTCTATGAGAAGGGCAGAGAAACTTAAGGGACTGTCTGTGCATTTTGCATGTGCAATAAAAGGTTGAAGCAAATATATACCTCTACATGTAAGAAACTCGAACGGCTGTGGAGACAAGCTTACCTGCCTGCGGCAAAAATTGATCTGCGAGCCGCACAAAAGGATTATTATGCGGCGATTAGAGCAGCTACTATGCTGGGAGAATTGAAAAGGCTAACAATAATAGCAAGGACATTTTTTCCATTGTTCAGAGCTTCCTTTCGCCATGTGCTGCCCAACCGGTGCTGCCCTCATCTGCTTACTGGTGTGAAGAGCTCTCCTCTTTTTTGTAGATAAAATTGCTAAAATCCAAGAGGACTTGCTTGCTGCCCGTGACAGTTTCAAGTCCTCACCAGCACTACCTTATCTCTCCATGCCCAAGCCAGTTGAGCAGTTTGCTGCTTTCTCCCCTTCCACTGAGCCAGTCATCCGGACAGTACTTGAGGCATTGAAATCAGGGTCCCCCACGGATCCCTGCCCTGCCAGGGTACTTGGCGGGGTGGCTGATACAGTATGTAGCGAGGTTACCCGGATTGTTAACCTCTCTTTCTCTTCAGCTACTGTCCCGCTGTGCTGGAAGCAAGCCAAACTTCTCCCGCTTTTAAAAAAGGCTGGGTTGGATCCTGATGTTCCATCCAGCTACCGGCCTATTTCACTGTTGCCGTCTTTGGCTAAAGTCTGCGAGAAAATTGCTTTCCGCCAGTTGGATCAGTTTATTGAGTCCTTCCCAGGCTCTGCACCCGGCCCAATCAGGGTTCCAAGCCGCCTATAGCACGAAACGGCTTTGGTTGAGGTGTCTGAGGCAAACTGGGAGTGCCTAGATGGAGGTGGCAGAGCGGTTCTGATTTTACTAGACCTCTGCCGCCTTCGATACGGTTCCCCGCGACCTGCTCCTTACCAGATTGGCGGCCGTTGGCATTTCTGGATTAGCACTTGACTGGCTATCGTCATTTCTGGATAATAGGACGCAACAGGTCTGGATGCCCCCTCCCGCTTCTCTGCCTAAGAAACTCACTACTGGTGTCCCACAGGGGTCCACTCTTAGCCCCCTGCTTTTTAATGTGTACCGGACTCCTTTGATTTACCTGGCCGAACAGTTGGGGGCTAAAATAATGGCCTACGCCGACGACACCCAACTTTTGTTTACCTGGTCCAAGGATAACTTGGATACATCGGCGGTTCAGCTCTGCCTCTCCTCTGTCTTTCGCTGGTTATCACTTGCCCAGCTTAAGTGCAATGAAGACAAGTCCAAAGTTCTTTTTTATGTCTCCTTTCCGGACAACTTTAGAGACCTCCTATGGCCGCCTGACCTGCCTTGTCCCAATTCTATGGGTGACCCGGCTAAGAACTTAGGGGTCTGGTTCGGGAGTGATCTGAAGTTTGAGGACCATATCAAAAAACTTACCTGCGTGTGTTTTGGCACTCTCAAAGCCCTACGTAGGTTCTTTCCACTTCTTCCGAGAGAGGCCAAAGAGACAGTGTCACGTGCTCTAATTCTTTCCAGGCTTGATTATGCGAATGCCTGGTTTAGCGGTTTACCTGCTTATCTGATCCAACGGCTTCAGGAAATTCAAAATGCGGCTGCGCGCCTCCTGTTCAAACTGCCCAGGTGGTCCAGCGTTCGCCTTCATTTACGCAGCCTTCATTGGCTTCCAGTAGCTCACCGGATTGTGTTTAAAACAATGGTTCTCTCCTTCCGAGCTATCCATCAGCTCGGACCTGTGTACCTGAGGAAACGGTTTGCTCTCTACGTTCCGAATCGTTCCCTTCGATCGGCCAATCAATGCAAAATGATTATGCCTAGATTTAAGTACGCCAGATTAGGAGGCCAGTCCATTTCTGTCGGGCCGCTAGGGCCTGGAATGCTCTCCCTCTGTGTCTCAGAGCAGCCCAGTCCATTGCCGCCTTTAAGAAAGGTCTGAAAACCCATCTGTTTAACAAAATTCTATAACTATCTTCTCTATCTTGACAATCTTGCCCTGTTCGCCACTTCTCTTGCCGCGCCAGAATACTTGTTAGTAATAGAGCGCGTTATAAAAGTCTTTATAACATAACATACAACATACATTAACCCTTTCGATGCTGATGACGAGCTCAGCTCGTCATCACCCACGGGTGTCGTGTGCTGATGACGAGCTGAGCTCGTCATGGTGCCACTAAAATGGCATTTTCCAGCACAGGGGGGGGGGGGAAACGCCCAGCAGCCATGTGGTTAAAGTACTCCACAGCAGTTATATATGTAAAAAGTACTGGTAATGCATCTTTTTCACCAATGTAATGAATAAAGTAGAGCTGTTTTCATCAATCATCATTCAGGAGCAGGAAAGAGTTCCCTGACAGATAACACAGGAGTGGAGAGGATGTGGCACAGTGGCCAGAGCTGCTGACTCGTGAGCTGGGGATCACAGTTCGAGTTTCGGCAGCGCCGTGCAACCTCCTGTGATTCTATGCAAATCACTTAATCTCCCCGGGTGATAAATTGTTATATAAATATGCTGCAATAGTAAAATGCAAAACGTTATGAAAATATAGTTACACCAAAGTGTATATTAACAGTTTTTCAGCAGCAGAAAAGTAATAAGAGAACCAGATGAGAAACAAGCATTGGTAAATGCAGGAAAATGTGCTACAGCCAATAGAAATGGAGGAAAGTTAAGTGGCACACACAGGAACCATGAGAAGCAAGGAAAGAGAGGAGTCCCTTTTAGGTTCATATTAAAAACAATAGATTTCTCAGACGAAACCTAAAAAGTAAGTTCCAGTTGTAGTTGAGATTCTGTGCATAGGTGTAAGAAGGAGGTAGACAATTGTCAAAATAATGACAAAACAAAAGTAAAGGAAAATGCAGTGCTGACAGATGAGTGGGTGAATTGTGAATTTGGGGGTGATGAAGGGAAGGAGATGCAAGTAAGTGTCTTCTAGAGACAGTAAAAAGATGGTGGTGAAGAGGATAGCGATGAGATGCAAGATACGGCGATGGACGAGATGTGGAAAGAAAAAGGGCATATACGTCTAATAGAGAGTAAACATACAAAGAGTAAATGAGAAACTCTGAAGGACACTACCCCTTACAAAGGCCTCAGTAATGTTTAATTTTCAGTCTTACAATTTCCGAATTGAAACATTTTTCATTATTAATTATTTACCACAAAATCGTTGTTGTTACGCTTTTGTCAGTTAATAATCATTGCTAAGCTAATATCAGTCCTAGCTGGTTTTAGGTGCATGCCAGTTGTTTTGTTTAATATCTGAATGCAACAACAGGAAGCTCAGAGAAGAACCAAAATACTGGTCAGGTGGCATACTTTAGGGATCACAAAAATGTAATTTAAATGTCTACGCTACACCCTTAATTACATGTGCCAGGTCTTTTTAAGAGATGGACGATTTTTTTCATCCTGCCTGAAGTCCAGCCGGAGTACACGGTCATGAATGAACCAAGAAATGTGCACATTATAAATGAAAAATGTGCTTATTATGCAACACTCTCAATTAATCCATACATAAGTGAGTATTTTATATACCGTGTGTCCTAAACTGATTTCCTGTATGGTATTAAAGCACTGACACTTTCTATGAGCTACAGAGTAGTAAAGGGATTTGATTAGAACAAGATCAGACAATGGGGTCGATTAAGATGTCGGTCGGAAAGCCTCCAACCACTAGTCGGAAGCTTTTCAACCATGATCGGAGGATTTCCATCCTACACAGTCGGTTTGTGGTCCGACCGTTGAATTACAATGTCAGTGGTCAGAAAGTGAACCGGTCGGTCACTGCGAAATGTTCCGAGCGGCTCTCGGAGTCTTCTTGCAGGTTGGAAGCGCACCATAATCCCCTATGGACAGCATTTCTGCTGTCAGGATTACGATGTTTGTTTCCTAAAGCCTTTCTGTGCCTGCCTCTCTGACACGGAGAGGCTGTCAAAAAGAGTCTTGCCTCCGTGCCCTGCGGTTCTTGGCCGAACGGGTACCGAGGGCGGCCCCCCTGTAAATCCATACACTGTGTGTCCAGCACCATGGGGTGCGTGCCACAGGGTGCAGTGTTTTATATACACACATACCCATGTCTCTATGGGAGCCTATATTATGTCTGGTTTACGGCCGTAACACAGGCTCCCATAGACAAATATGCGTATCCGACCGAACACTGTTCGGTCGCATCGTACTCAGGTAGTCGGAAACACCGACCAGAGGTTGGTCGGTGCCAGACTGTGACGGTGTCGGTCCAATGCAACTTTGACCGACATCGTAATAAGCCCCAGTATATTCAGGTGGGGAATCCAAGGTTTTGACCCAGATTACAAATTGGGCAAGTCAATGTCTGGAGAAACATTTCATTCACTTTACTTGTGTTTGCCACCTAAGGGACTATTGGGCACATGCATCAATATTGCATTTTGCGATTCCTTAATTGCGAAAAATAAGGAATCGCAATTAAGGAATTGCAAACTGCAATGCATCAAGAAATCGCTATAAAAAAATAGCGATTTCTTAAAATTCCTTAACTGCGATTCTCTAATTGAGAATCGCAATTAAGGAATACCTCCCCATTTATTCCTATGGGCCTAGAGGCCCATAGGAATGAATGGAAAGACATTCTTAATTTGCAAATCACTATTAGAAATTCGCAAATTAAGAATGCAATTTCAAGGGTGCAGGGGTGTCCAAAGGACACCCTGTTGCACCCCTGAAATTTGCTCAGAAGTACCTTTTGCACCCTCACATGCCCCTAGGGCATGTGTGTGTGTAAAATGGAACTTTGAAAAATGCACTTTAGTGCATTTTTCAAAATTTTCGTAAATTACCATGACGGTCAACTTCATGGTAATTTGCTCACCTTATTTGCGAATTCGCAAATTTTTAGAGTTTGATGCATTGCATTTAAGGAATCTCAATTTGAGATTCCTTAAATGCAATCGCAATTTAAGAAATCGCAATTTTGCGATTTCTTAAATTGCGAAAATTAAAAAAATGTTAATGCATTACAAAAATGGGAATTGCATTCGCAAACGGACAAATTTTGCGATTCGCACCATTTGCGAATGCAATTTCCTTTGATGCATGTGCCCGTATGCTTTATTTTCAGTTATTTATTTATCTTAATTTTTAATGCTCAATAAAAACAAGTATCACATATTCAATCTGACACACTATGTCTAAAATGTCAAAATGTCTTTCTTGTAAAAAAAAATATAAAGTTAAGCATGAAGGAAGGTAGGGGGACTATTTTTAGTTCTGGAGTTAGCCAATGTCTTTACAATCTACTAAATTACATGTATAATATCCTTAGTTATAGGGCATTTTATTCAGCCTTTCCCTCTTGATCCACTGTTCTAATATGTCATTCACATGTTTCTTATGGTCAATACAGCATGCAACCCAAATTTTTATTTTTGCTTTAAGCTATTTTTTAATTTAAAAAAAAAATGTATATTATATTTTTATTGAGAGTTCATAGACAATGAATAAACATTACCTAGCATTTTTCCTTTTTCTCTTTTTTAGCAGCAAAGTTGATAAAGTGCAAAGTACAATATATATATATAAAACTAGTGAGCAAACTGACAATAACTACATTTAAATATAGAGTCATATTCAAATTCCGACAGTTTAAAAATAATCATAAAGTGCAATGTGCATAGTGCAATATATTGACAATTAAACAGACTAGGAAAAAAGGTTAAAATCAATGTCCAGCATAAAAAGTCTAACATTCGAATACACTCCAGTACTTATCATATTTCCTAAGGGCCCCTGATCTCAATGCATACTTTCTTTCCCTTCCCTGAATCCTGGATACTTTTACCTTCCATGCGTGTAGGGTTGGTACTTTCTCTGAATTCCAACACTGGGAAATAAGCGATTCTGCTACCAATGATGCTATGAACAAGGACTCGTCATAGGGAGTGGGGCTCGGGGAGCAAACAAGGACTGCAGTTAATTCATCAAATGTGATATTGACTTTGATCATATTACTGAGGTATTTTCGTACCTCCTTCCAAAACTCCTGTATTTTGGTACACTCCCAGACTATGTGTTTCCAGGTACCCTTTTCTTCACAATGGAAACACTTATCCTTGACTTGGAGATATATACTATGAAGAAACGAGGGCGTTCTATAAATTAACCATTTGCTATAGAATTGCATTTGTTTAAAGTTGGCGCCTCGGAAGATGGATATGTTTAATTATTAACTTTATCCCACGTTGATTTATTAATTTCAATGTCTTCCCTCTTTTTCCACCTGTCTCTGACCTTATTATACAATACAATTGAGTTATTATCCTTGAATTTTTTTCATCCAGACGCTAATTTTCCTTTTCGTTGCACTATTCAATGCTTCCGTTATATCACTTTTGTGAAATAGGTTACATACATTTAGCTCCCTGAACTCAGTCTGAAGAGTGATAAAGGACCAATTCAATATTGTATTCGAGTAGTGGATCCGACCAGTGATTTCCTCCCAAGATTTCCATCTATTCCCTAAAAGAAAATCCTCAATTTTCTCAAAGCCTTTCTCCTTCCAAAGTCTCACAATGGCAACCCCTCTCCCCTATATTCAAATTACTTAAACTAGTCGAACTGCTTATTCTAACAATATCATAGTATTTCAGGAGCTGGGTTTTCTGCTTAGATAGCCACTGTAAAGACTTGTAGCGTACCTTCGTTGGGTATTTCGTGATTCTTACTGGATCATTATTTTGGATTCCAACAACATCTTCCTCATAAAAAAATTGTCTACTTCATCTAAAAAAAAAACTAAAAAAAACTAAAACTGTGATGTGCAAAAGTAGCGTAATAATATTCTCTAATGTTTGGGAGGGACAACCCTCCTTGTGCGGACGGGAGGTACAAAGTGCTAAGTGCTAATCTCGGAATTTCATTTGCCCATTAAAAAGAGAACATGGCATCCACTTTAAAAAAAAAAATGTTTATGTTTTACATTGATGAGGGCTTGACAGCTTTCCCCACAATGAAGTTTTGCAAAAACCATGACAACATATAACAAGCATTGCCAAAGCCAAAAGGCTGGCAGTCAACACAGATCAATTGGCTATGCAAATGCTTGTGTTAAATATCCCTCTGAGCTGACTCTTAACTGCAGCACGATTTTCTTCTATTTCTCGGGCTAATTTGAATTACACCAGGATGGAATTAGTGTCTGGTAAGTACGGTAGATGGAAACAATTGTGTAAACAATTTGGTTTATATCAGCAATGTGCATGTGAATACTCTGCAAGTGAATACTCAGCAAATGAATACATGCAGTTGAAAGTAAAAAACACATAGCTGTAAGCACGATACAAAGTACCTTAGACAGCCGATGAAAGCAAAATAGCGAAAACCATCCACAGTGTTCGACGGTCGATCCACAAACAGCTGCCAAACCAAACACTTGTATGTAATTTATGTATGCCAAATGAAACTGCGAATCGTTCTGTTAGTTATATGTATATCTTTATTTTGTCAAGAAAAAAACAATTAAAAAAATATATTTCGAAAATATAAGAAGCATATGAAACACGAGGAGAACAAACAACATGAACAAACATGCCAAGGCTTTATTTTAGTTTCTCCTGCCTAAAGGTACCTCCACGGCAATGCAAATAACTCCCTCTTTTCTCCTTCCAAATTCTGGCATGCATGCATATAGCAGAACTCGGAAATACATACGTGCCAACACCTTAACCTAGCTCTCAGGTCGGTCTGCAGCATATTCGTACTTTTCAGTCCTGTGATGCTTGCGTAGCACAGTCGCAAGGTAATAATTTGCAAAGCCGTACATTACCATTACGAATTACAATGAAAGGCAAACATCTGGAACACCAAGAAATTCCGAAACCAAGACAATGTACGTTAATAGATTATTACTCAGCCATGCCAACCTGACCTGTGCAAGGCATATGCATTAGCAAACGATGTCAAATCTACTCCAGAGCAGATTTTTTTTCCCGCAATAAACTTTGGGTCACAGCTACCATTACATTCAAGGTAAATGTCAGTAACATTCAGATTATTCCACAAGAATGTAAACATCGCAATGCACTGTGCAGGTATGTTTATTCCTAAGGAGCATTAAATGCTGGATTTGTCAAATACGTTTCCTTGGTTCATGATCATATTTTTTATGCAAACTTCCTTAAGTTAAAAAGAAAGCGTTTATATAATAAAAACATATTTGCTGTTTCTCTAGTCGTCATTAAATTCTAAGAGCAGATAAATCCAAACTAATATGACAATTAACAAACACAAATCATACTTTGTCATCATTTATTTAACAAAAAAAGCCATTCAATAGCCTCGTTTGAAAAAGTACTTGCTTCCCATGAAACCGTGTTAGCAGCAATGACCTGGAGTGAATATTTCTTAGAAGAGTTTATCAGTCTCTCATATCTGGTAGGAACCCTGGCCCACACATTCTGGGATAGACTCGATGACGTTTGAGTGCATTCATTTATGCATAGCTCCCACTCAAGTAGTCATAGATTTGTTGCATGTGTTAAATAACTGATGTTACAGGACACACTTTTGGATAAACTTTAGCTGTTCAGCAAATTATTCACATTTTTCTTTTTTCTTGAATTCGCTGATATATAGAGAAATTCCTGCTGGATTTGATGACTCTGGGGCATTCGGATACAACGGTCTAAATGATCACACCTGCACCAACATTATAGCTAGTGTGAGATTCTAGCTGTGATACAGTGTTTGGTTTTCATCAAAAATGCTGATGTGCATTGCAGCCAAACAACTCGCTTTGTCAAGAAGACATTGTTGGAAGGCGTGGCTTGGCAGCCAAGATGGTGGACAGTTAGAATTGCATCTCCGACAAAACTCACATCACTGGTCGGCATCCTGCAATCACCCTTCAAAAAGCACGTGAGTCTGACAACACTGCAGTGCCCCAAAAAACACGATGGCTCTTGTTAGGAGAGGCAGTGAAGCCCATCCTGAATCGAGGCAGTGAAGCCCATCCTGAATCCAGGTCGACTGGCTGTGAAGCAACCCAAGATGGCAGGAAGCGAGAGGAGACTGCATCCAGCGCCACGAGCCAGAGCCTTTCAGAAGTAGAATACCTGGTTTTGCCTTCAGCAGGGTTCACAGAGAAAAGAGGGTTAGATGATGGACTGACCCGGAGGAGTCCCCCTTCGAGGAGCCAGAATGCAGGTTGGTGGCGGCCCAGGGAATGGGGCTGCCAGGCAGGTGATCCCTGTGCCCTCCCTTGTACCAGAGAGATAGAGCCTTTTGCAGCAGACCCCATGGTCTCTCTACACCGCAGTCCCCTGTGCACAGCCCACCTGATTGAGGGGTGGAAATAAAGCTGAATTAGGCTTCCTGGCGTGTCTGCAGCCCAGTGTGTGGAGGATAACACAAAGGAGGAGGTGTAGGACTGCAAAGATGGGAGAGAGGTAGGTGGATGGTCCAACCCAACTGGAGGCAGCTGCAACCCCTTGGGGACCAAGTTTGAGCAGTGCAGGAGCCATGAGACGGCCACACAGCCAGCTGACATATCCATCCGTTAGCAGGAGAGGTAAAGAAGGCGTGCCAAGTATGAGGGCCCAGACAAGGGGTGGCGAGTGAAGCCCCAGGGTGATGTGCAAAGCCTAGGGAATCCCCCAGGACCAGCCTGCAGAGGGACAAAGAAGGAGTTAGAGGTTAGTCAGGCTTAATCAGGCGAGCACTCAAGATTCATCCCAGTAAGACTTAGGGGGCACGCCTGAGTAATGAAGAAACAGTAATCTCCCCACCCTCGAAATGGAACAGTGGCAGGTTGCTTGGTGGAGGGGGCACCTGTGGGCACAGGAACCCTTAACTAGGGAGAGGTTGAAGAACTTTGCAACTGAAGTTTCCATCTTGCCACTTTCTGCTACAAAATAAAATGATGACTTGGAACAGGGGCACAAGAAAACGTGGAGACTCCAGTGGGCACCCGACCTGGAGAACTGGATGTGGTAGAGTTTACGTTGGGATTGTAAGGTGGACCTTTTGAACAAATCCAGCATTGCCAGTATGGTAAAGGACTACACCACACACCACTGCCAGGTGAAAATAGACAAAAATGCCAATGATGTAGGCAAGGGAGAAAAGGAATACACCTGGAAGTGTTACAGAGGCTGAAACCTAAATACCCACATTGAAGACCATATGCAAACCTTCTCTACCTCTCTTGAACACTTTATAGAAACATCAAAGCATTTGGAAGAGAGATTTGAGGTGGTGGATGGGAGTGATGCAAGAAATAACTTCCACGTATTTGGTATCCCAGAGGGAGCAGAGGGTGTTTCAGTTGAAAATGTCTTGACAACATGGTTACAATCTTGGATCCCACCTGAGAAACTTTCTGCTTCGTTACTGAGTGCACACATAGGGACTTGGCATCCCCTCTCTCGCGGCTCCCCCGAGACGCATCATCGCTCGCCTCTAAACTACCTAGATAGAAACTCAATCCTGAGTGTAGCCTGCATCAAGGACACAGTTATGTACAGCAACAGGAAAATTTCAATATTTCTGAACTACACCAGACTGGTGCAACAAGAGAGGTGGTCCTTTCTAACAATGAAACAAAAACTCAGAACCAACAGGCCCCTGGGCAAAATTCAGGGAAAGATCATCTTGAGTCTCCAAGAAGGCCTGGGACTGGTTAGAGCAGAGGAAGTCCCCGAGGCAGCTGGGGACAGGAGGAGTCCACACACACAGAGCAGTTGTGAGGAGATGGGTGATCCAGCAGGCCATGCCCCTGTTAGGGACCTGGCCAGGGTCCGGCAATGCCCCTACTTCAACATCCCGGTCCTCGAACTCTGGCGGTGACACCTACATAGCATTAAGACCACAACAGCCCATGCACCACAACCTTTGCAACTCTTCTACATATAGCAAGAAACACTCAAATGTATATCTCATTTATGTCATGTAGTCAAATTAAGATTGATTGGTCCTTAAACAGTTCTTGACGTCGTGGAATCATTAATTTACAAGTGGTCTATCCAATAATATGCAATTCCAGACTGGAGTAAAAATGTATATAACTTTATTGTTCCACTTCACTTTTCCTCTTTTCAATATCAATGTATCATCCCAGACAATGCATTCTGCTCATCCAAGACCTTTATCAGGGATCAATTCAGCATAGTATCACTCATTCCCATTTGTTTACACTATCCGAACTGGCAGCTGTAGACAAATATTACACTGCATCTACAGATAATATGTAAATGTGGGATAATGCCACCATGAAGATTCGTGTTGAAGGAAGCAATGACCAATGAATCTTAAAGTAATGAAATGACAGATAAGGAGAAACAAATTTGAGTGCTTCTCTCTATTTTCACATGTATACCTTTTGAAGGGATTGTTTGGCAGTTGAAGCTAGGGGATCTAGCATTAGAATAGATTTATTGTTAGGAATCTAACCAGTGGCTACCTCCAACGCACATAAAAAATCTAAAACTAGTATTCTGGGACCCTAGAATTCTCGGAGCTTTGTCAGGAAGAACCTTCCAGAACCAGATGTGAGGGTAGACAAGGGTGTTCCCCAACTTCAAAAGCTGGCACCAGGTTTAAATATTAGACCTCCTGAGTCACTCATCAGTACACTCCTGGACCTGCAGACACTGCAGAGGAAGAACTGCCTTGTATTTCAGAGGACTGCCCTACTGCTTGAGGCTTGCCCTGTTCCCCAGAGGTCTGGCCGGCTGCTTGCCAAGGAACACTAGAACCACCCCCTTCATCCCAGGCAACCTGAGTGACGGCAAGGGTTAGTTGGCTGACCTCCTACTCTGAGCTACAAGGAAACAACCATCTCTAGAGGCCTCTCTGCAACTGCCAGCGGACCTACTGTGACTAGACATGCCTGGACCAGCACTGGACCTCCCTGAGCCCTGCTGGCCTCTGCTATAGTGGATTCCTGATCCGTAACAGGTGGCTCCATAAGTCCAGGATCCTTGGATGGCATTGGAGTGCACTCCTCTGTAAAGAAAAGGAGAAATACTGGAGTTTTGGAATCTTCGCAGTCACGAACAGGCACATTTGCGCTTAGACTCTGCTGCCCGCAATGACTGCCAAGGTGAAGCTTTGTTGAACATGATTCTTCACACTACAGCAAGCACCAAGGATGACCGGTAAAGAAAGATCTGCACTTTGCGCCACAGCAACAAAAGCGCAGAGAGACTGCCAACGTGAAGTTCCAGCAACGATGCAACGCCAGACATGCTCTTCTCGCAGGTGACAACCATCTGCGAGGCCCCTTCAACGCAAACTGGACTCTTCACACCAGACTTTGAGAAGGTAGTTTTTTCAACTGGACAGACCTGGTCCCTGTATTGTGTTCGGTCAGAACTTGTGACTTTCCCCAGTCTAGCACGACCAGGTGAATGTGAGCGGCACTTTGTGCTTTTAGGTGATATATTTACCCAACAGTTTGAAACTGCTTATCTTCGGTTCTACTGAATTTTTGTCATTTTGTTCTCATTTTAGTTATTAAATTTGACTCTATTTTTTAAAATTTGTTTGGGGTCTTTATTGTTTTGTGTTTTCACTTCATTACTCTTTGTGCCCTGCTTAAATGCTTAAGACACTGTCTCTAAGTTAAGCCTGGCTGCTTTTGTGGAAAGCTACCAGAGGGTAAAGCACAATGTAAATGAGAGACCTATGTGGGTCACCCTGATCAGGAGTGTGGTTGTTGCCCGAGAGGGGAAACCAACCCCCTGAACATGTGGCCCATTTTATTACTTGCAACATTTGCAACTCTTATTGTGCATAATGAGGTCTCTTGGTATGAGGACCATGGGCAAGTTAGGGCCCAGCTGGACTAAGACAACTTGATAGGAAATTGAAGCAACATGGATGATGGGGATTACCACGGTGAAACTGGTCAGACTCATCTCAACGCACACCCTTGTTAAAGGGGAATTTGTTTGTTTGCAGATGCTTCTAGGAAAGAATGGAGAGAGAGGGCTAGGGGAAATGTTGATGTGTTATGTCTTTCACTGATGGCTTCCTTAGTGACTTCGCAACGTGGGTCATAAGTTATGCAAGACAGAAGTGTAATATCATAGTTAGTATCAGACATGCAGGAGAGAGGAAGGGGAGCGAGTAGTCATGCATGAGGCCATCCCTATAAAGAGGCAGCAGAATACAGTGCATGGACCACAGAGTCCCCTTATCCTAGCTAGCATTGATTAACATGTCTCCTCAAATGATGTTGGGCACAGAAAAAATCCTGGGCAGTAGTATGTACTTGACTGGATTAGAAACGGTCTAAATACCAAGATCAAGTGAGAGGCAGTATTGTAGTAAGTAAAAAGATAAGCCCAGAGGTCCTTCTCCAGGCAACATGCATCTTGGACCTCAGTTTCGGGTTCCTCAAGTGCCACTGTTACACAAGAGTATACCAATCTGTGTTCACCTGTGGTTCCATTTAGGTGGCTATTCTATTAATAGTAAATCTACCCGTTATGAGTCATTGCAACACAAACAGACCCACAGGGCAGGTTCATTAGGGTCCCCAGCATCTAGGAGGGTGAGGGTGGACATTGCTAAGGGTCTATGTCTCTCTCCGGGACTATCAGATGACATACTAACCCAATTTACTGAGTGTGTGGGAGGAAGCTCCTTCACATGGCTGGACTTGGAACCAAAACCTGCCCTGGCAAAGTGCTCGCCACCCCCTGGATGTTTGGGGTGCGGCTGAGCTGTTTCCCACGGCCGGTTTAGGGCGATTTAGTTACAGCGGCCGATATTGCAGCTATTCTGCAAAAACAGCCCTGTAACAAAACTGGACCCCAGGGGCCCAAAACCGGCCCCCAACCCTGGCGGCCCACCTGGAAAATGCCAGGTGCCTGCTACGGCCAGTCCGGCCCTGTTCCTTCAGGCTTAACCATGATAGGTGTACAATTTAATTTCGTTATGAACCCAAAGTTTAACGTGCTCATCCAGCAAAATAAAACCCTCTCAAAGTTGGTGACTGCATTGGGTCAGTATGACACATAGTGCAGATGGAAAGGGAAGATGAAACAATTCATCTTGTACTCTACACAGCATCGATCAGAAGCCCGCATTGATTATATTTTTGCTCCAGCTACTGACTCCAGGAAGAGTACCAGGTCTGTATCCTTTCCTGGGAACTGACAGATAACTACCCTATAGTTAATGATTCGTATTACATATGACCAAGGATCTAGTGGTCTCTTTTGCCTGAATGCCTGGTCTCTACACAACTACCACTTTACGGACTCAGAGAGGCCATAATAGAGTCCTTCGCCCCTAACTCAACCTCGGTTCCCACAGATTTGACGTTGTGGGAAGCATTCAAGGTTATGATATGTGTTAGGACTATGTCCTGCTTATGTGAAATGGAGAAAGAAAGGAGCCAGGCAGTGGCCTATGAGATAGAGGATTTAGAGTAATAACACGCTCATACACCTTTAGAGAGGTACCTTAGGTTACTTAAACACACCAGACTTACCCTAAAGCAAACCAACTGAATTAATCCTGAACAGTGTGGGTACTCTTCCAGCTCAGGGTTTATGAATAGGGTGACAAGGTGGGAAATTATTATATTGCCTGGGAATCGGGAGGTAGGGGGTTGATCCTAACCATATTGGCTCTCTAGGGGCAGATGATCACGAATAGTGCAGGGATAGCGGAGACATTCACTAGATACTACAACAATGTATATGTTTGCAGCACTCCTCAGCAGATGGAGCTGAACCACGTAACTTGGATGAGCACTTCCGCCCGCTCTCTTGGATGCTGAATGAATGAAGTTAGATGTACCCATGACCCAAGAGGAGATACAGCAAGTGATATGCCTTTGAACAAAACCCCAGGCCTTAATGGGTTCCCTCTAGAATTCCTTAATACATTTTCGTCACTACTTGACGCCACACTTGCTCTCCATATTGGAGGATCCCCCACCCCTCGCATCTCTCTCCCATGAGTTAAGAGGTGCTACTATTTCAGTCATCCTGAAGAAGGGAAAGTCTGTGGAGTAGGCATGGGCGGAAAATCCGTTCCGCTCGCGGATTTTCGGGAAATCCGCAATCCGCGAGATTCGCGAATCTCCCGCAAAATCCGCAAATCCGCGAGCAGCGGATTTTGCTCGCACTGCTCGCACTGTTCGCGTGAGTTCGCGCCCCGCGAATAAGTGCAAAATTGCAGAAATACGATCTTAGCAAAACTGAAAGTAACTACTTACCTGGTTCAAAAGTTCAGGCTCATCATTAGTAGCCATTTCCTGTAGTGCTTCCTGAGGGGCCCCTCCAGAGTTCAGTTGCCAGTTGAAACTATTATGTGACCCTGCTCTGAACCTCAGAATAGTTACACATATGCCACAAAGGTCCTGAATTACAGCTAAGGGAGACAAGCAGGAGCCAGGCTGGAAGTTAAAATCCATTAATCAGCCCCTAATTCATTATTGTCAGTTGGGGCAGGGCAGGTGTTGTGACTAATTTTGCAACAATGAAAGCACTTAGCAAGTGCAAAAGATCACTAATCAGGGCGCACTAAGGAAGCAGGTGCCAGCTAAAAAAATATTCTGTGACACATTAATCAGCCCCAAATTAATTCAGGTCACTTGAGGCAGGGAAGGTGTGCTTTGCTTTGCCGAAAATAATGTACACTGGACAACCAGAGGGTGTGGTGATGAAACAGAGGGTGGCATGGGTGGGCCAGAGGGTGGCATGAGTAGTCAGAGAGTGGCAGTGGTGACAGAGAGTGGCAGTGATGAAGAAGAGTGTCCCAAACAGGCTGGACACGTAGAAACAACAAGTTCGCAAAACTTGCGACCCGACAGGTAAGTTCGCAAATTGCGAAATTGTAAAAACCCTCGCGAACTGGCAGAAACACGGGCGAACACAAAAAAAAAAATCCGCAAATTCGCGGGAATTCGCGGATTTTGCGGATTGCGAATCCGCAAATCCGCGAACGCGAGATCCGCAAAATTCGCTCATGCTTACTGTGGAGGAATGTAGTTCTTACCTCGGCTCAATACTGCATATAAATACCGAGGTGAAGGTGCTCCCCAGGGCCCTAGTGAACAGACTGGCCAAAGTGATCTGGACTTTCGCCCACAGAGACCAGAACATATTTATGTCGGGCGGTGCCACATGTTATGAGCCCAATTGAAGAAGGCCTTTGATTCAGTTGACTGGCCATTGCTGCACCTGGTGTTGCAGAAACTAGCTCTTACTTTAGAAAGTATGTGGAGACGCTCTACACTGCGCTGTGGGCTCTAGTCAGGATGAATGGAGTGCAGTCCCTGCCTTTTTTTAGCAGAACTTGGCACGCATCAGGGATGCCCACTCTTCCCCCTCCTGATCGCAATAGTAATTGGTCCCCTGGGAGCCTGAATCTGCAGTGGCCCACAGCTTAATGGCTTCTGCTGAGGGGATGTGAGGAAGGGTTGTATGCAGAGAAACTTCTGCTGTACTATCCCTGTCTGGAACTGCAGAGATGCTACAAATCTATGGTGATGCATTCACGCTATGACTTAACTGGGACAAAATGGTGTACATCCTGGTACATGGAGACCTGCTGGATGCCTTCGGGAGCCATCCAATTTAAGTAGAAGACCGTCACTTCAAATATTTAGGTACTTGGGTCATAAGTGACCCAAGACAGGGGTAGAGACCAGAATATTGTTCTGCTGCTCGGACACACCAGGCTGGAGGGATGGGCCTCTTGCCGCAGGACATAATGGGGCATTGTGCCCTTTCAGGTCGAGGCAGCATGCATGCGCTGCTCTGAGAGGCATGATGTAATCCCTCTGAGTGAATAGGCCACACCCACGCTTCCCATTTCTTGCTTCCAGTGTCTTTTCTTGATTGGGCTCTTTGAACTGGTGAAACGCTGCTCTTTGTCCCACCTTTGGGTGTGTTTTGTCTTTAGTGGCGACTACCCCTGTTACAAGTGCCCTTACATACAGGGGCGTAACAAATGCCCCTGCAGCCCCCACGATGCGGGTGGGGGGGCACTCTTCAGTAAATTAAGGGGGCCCCCTCAGCTCTTCTGAGAGCTCTGAGAGAGGCTTGCGCTAAAGCAAGACTCTCTCCCTACAAAGCAGGTGCAGGCTGTCTACAGCCTGCTCTGAACCCCTCCCGCTGACTGAAGAAAAACAATGTAACAAGTTAACATTGTTTCTCTTCAGTCAGAGAGCAGGAGGCAGCACAGAGCACTGCTCGGGACCCTGACAAGAGTGGGAGTGGGGGCCCTCAGCCTCAGCATTCTCCAGGGCAAAGCTCATATATGAGACAATGCCAAGGATGGGGTGGGGGCCCCAGAGAGAGCATTGTCCAGGGCAAAGCTCATATATGAGAAGGGATCAGGCAGCAAAATGGTGTTCCCAGGTAAGCACTCTTGTTAGAGCGCACCATGGGGGCGTCCGCAGGGGGGGCAAAGGGGGGTCGAGAAGGGTGCAAGGTAGAGAGGAGAAGGGTGCAAGGTAGAGAGGAGAAGGGTGCAAGGCGGAGGGGAGAATGGTACAAGGCAGAGGGGAGAATGGTGCAAGGGGGAGGGGAGAAGGGTGCAAAGTAGAGAGGAGAAGGGTGCAAGGCGGAGGGGAGAAGGGTGCAAGGCGGAGGGGAGAAGGGTGCAAGGCGGAGGGGAGAAGGGTGCAAGGCGGAGGGGAGAAGGGTGCAAGGCGGAGGGGAGAAATGTGCAAGGTGGAGGGGAGAAGGGTGCAAGGCGGAGGGTAGAAGGGTGCAAGGCGGAGGGGAGAAGGGTGCAAAGCGGAGGGGAGAAGGGTGCAAGGCGGAGGGGAGAAGGGTGCAAGGCAGAGAGGAGGAGGGTGCAATGCGGAGAGGAGGAGGGTGCAATGCGGAGAGGAGAAGGGTGCAAGGCGGAGAGGAGAAGGGTGCAAGGCGGAGAGGAGAAGGGTGCAAGGTAGAGAGGAGAAGGGTGCAAGGTAGAGAGGAGAAGGGTGCAAGGTGGAGAGGAGAAGGGTGCAAGGTAGAGAGGAGAAGAGTGCAAGGAGGAGGGGAGATGAGTGCAAGATAGAGGGGAGAAGGGTGCAAGGGGGCGGGGAGAAGGGTGCAAGGCGGAGAGGAGAAGGGCGCAAGGTGGAGGGGAGAAGGGTGCAAGGCGGAGAGGAGAAGGGTGCAAGGCAGAGGGGAGAAGGGTGCAAGGCAGAGGGGAGAAGGGTGCAAGGCAGAGGGGAGAAGGGTGGTAGGCAGAGGGGAGGATGGTGATGAAGTTAAAAATGTGCCCCCCCCCCCGAAAACATATCTGCAGACGCCCATGACAAATCACACTACTTTGTGAGAGTGGAGTGAGAGAGAGAGTGGAGTTAGAGTGGAGTGAGAGAGAGAGTGGGGAGAGAGAGAGTGGGGTGAGAGAGAGAGTGGAGAGAGATAGTGGAGAGAGAAAGAGAGGAGAGAGAGAGAGAGGAGAGAGAGTGGAGAGAGATAGTGGAGAGAGAGAGAGGAGAGAGAGAGGGTGGAGGGAAAGAGTGGATGGAGAGACAGTGGGGAGAGAGAGTGGAGGGAGACAGTGGAGAGAGAGAGTGGAGGGAGACAGTGGAGAGAGAGTGGAGAGAGAGTAGAGAGAGAGAGAGGAAAGAGAGGGGATAGAGAGAGGAGGGAGAGTGGAGCGAGAGTAGAGAGAGTGGAGAGACCGTGGAGAGAGACAGTGGAGAGAGGCAGTGGAGAGAGACAGAGTGGAGAGAGAGTGGAGATAGACAGTGGAGAGAGAGTGGAGAGAGAGACTGGCGAGAGAGAGTGGAGAGAGTGGAGAGAGACAGTGGAGAGAGAGACTGGAGAGAGAGTGGAGAGAGAGTGGATAGAGAGGGTGGTGAGAGTGGAGAGAATGAGTGGGGAGATTGGAGAGAAAGAGTGGAAAGAGAGTGAGAATGGAGAGATAGTGAGAGTGGAGAGAGTGGAGAGAGAGTGGAGAGAGAGTGGAGAGAGAGAGAGAGAAGAGAGAGAGAGAGTGGAGAGAGTAGAGAGATAAGGGAGAGAGAGAGTAGAGAGATAAGGGAGAGAAAGAGTGGAGGGAGACAGTGGAGAGAGAGAGAGAGAGAGAGAGAGAGAGAGAGAGAGAGAGAGAGAGAGAGAGAGAGAGAGAGAGAGAGAGAGAGAGAGAGAGAGAGAGAGAGAGAGAGAGAGAGAGAGAGAGAGAAAGTGGAGAGAGGAAGTGGAGAGAGAGAGGCAGTGGAGATAAAGTGGTCAGAGTTGAGAGAGAGAATGGAGAGATAGACTGGAGAGAGAGACTGACTGACTCCGAGACTGAATACTGACTGACTGAGACTCTGAATGGCTGAGAAACTGACTGAGAGAGAGAGAGAGAGACTGACTGACTGACTGAGAGAGACGCTGACAGACTTACTGAGAGAGACTGAATGAGAGAGAGAGAGACTGACTCACTGAGAGAGAGAGAGAGAGACTGACTCACTGAGAGAGACTGACCCACAGAGAGAGAGAGAGAGAGAGAGAGACTGACTCACTGAGAGAGACTGACCCACAGAGAGAGAGAGAGAGAGAGAGAGAGAGATAGAGAGAGAGAGATAGAGAGAGAGATAGAGAGAGAGAGAGAGAGAGAGAGAGAGAGAGAGAGAGAGAGAGAGAGAGAGAGAGAGAGAGAGAGAGAGAGAGGGGAGAGAGGGAGAGAGAGAGAGAGAGAGACTGTGATGGAATTGGGGTCACAGTGTGTTTGAAGCTATGCAATGCCTTTTAAGATTGCTGTTGTCTACTAATAAAAATTTATGATCAAAATGTGCTCTTAGTAGTTACATCTGCTTTGAAATGCTGCATTGTCGCATTGTCTAATGTTTTAAAACGGAAACGGGGAGGAGCAGTGGAGGCACTTTTGTCAAAACTGAACGATGAGTGGGCTGGATGTTGTATATCATGACAGGAGTCTGCATCAGGAAACCCACCTAAACTTGGGCAAACTTCCCCGGCCTACTGATGGCAGGGACCCTGTAATGAATAGACCACCACCTATGATAGCCTGCGGGCAGACTAAGCCCAACCTTTGACTCCACCATCCAGTGTTACTTATAACGGCTGGATTGGTGACAGTGGCGCACCAATAGCCCCGCATCCCCTGCTGGCCTGAGAGCTCTAGACAGGCACGGAGGATGGGAGGGGGGCCCCCTCCATGTAGTTTGGAGGGGGCCCCCTCAAGTTTCGTTACGCCACTGCTTACATATGGATTTATTCATCATTTACCCGGCGCACTATTTTTTTTACTTTGAAAGGTACCGCGCCGTTTCTTGGTTGCCCGCAGATGCTCCCTTTCCCTTTACGCAGATTTATAATCTGCTCCCATCACCGAGCTGTCATGGCATGCCCAGGCAGTGGGCACTAGGACCCTGGGGTCAAGGGTGTGGGGAAGGGGACACTGGACACCACATCTGGTCAAGGGGCAGGGCGAGGCATTAGATGACCAAGGGGACAAGAGGCAGGACGCCAAAACAAGATGTAAGCAGAACGAATAATAAAGGTACCTGAAAGAAGCAATTGTGTCGTGCAGATTCTTGGGGGGCCATCACAACACTACAACTGGCGACGAGGGCGAAAAAACGCACGTGTGTGGTGCCTGCTTCAAAATGTTAAACCAGGAGCCCACCCTGGATCGAGTCTGGTACCAAGCGACGATCGCAGCGAAGCCAGGAGCCCACCCTGGTTCGCACCACAGTGAAGAACAACGACACAGAGACCCCAACCACTGCAAAAGAACCATCCTAAATGCCCGGTAAGGCCCGAGCATGAGCGCGAGGCTTGAAGAAATTTGGTGCGAGCTCTCGCAAGAGTCTCGGCGGCCATTTTGAAGACAGGCAAAAGAACCAATCAGCGTGCGAGAATACCGAGTGGCCATCTTTAAACCAGGCAACGCTCGGATTGGTTTCGAAGTCTCGCGAGAGTCTCGGCGGCCATTTTGAAGTCAGTCGAAAGGACCAATAGGAAAGCAGAGAGGGTCGGCGGCCATTTTGGGACCAGGCAAAGTTAAAAAAAGAGAGAAAAAAGTGCCAGGAAGAGCACCAGGAGGGTGAAAAACAAGCCCAAACGAAAATAAAAAGACAAAAGAAGCAAGGAAAGTGAGCAGGAAAAGAAAACATCAACAAGAAGACAGTACAAAAAGAGCACAAAGATGACAAAAAGAGACAATCAAAAGAAAAAAAAAAAAAGAAAGGGGGCATAAACAGCGACAGAAAGAAGAAAGCACAAGGGCCACCCAGAACACACAAGAAAGAAATGGCAGAGCCAAGGAGCGAAAGGCAGAACGCCCAATATCGCAGATCCCTCCCATTCAACCTCTCAGAGCCACAGGTTGCAATAAGATGGGAGCGATGGGTCAAGAGATTTGAAAGGTACATGGAAGCCACTGATGTAATAGAGGCCAAGCAACTAGGTCTGTTCCTCAACCTAGTGGGCGATGAAGTAGATGAGCTACTAGTGACCCTACCAGAAAATGACATATCAACCTAAAAGACCTAACAAAGTGCCTGACAAACAAATTTGATCCACAAGAAACATTGATTTAGAGCGCTACACTTTCACCATAGCATTCCAACACGCGGACGAATCGCTAGATGATTTTGCGACGCGACTACGGAAACTAGTAACTCACTGCGAGTTCGACAAATACGACAACGAACAAGCAATTCGCCTGCGCATCATTGAAGATGCCGTGACACAGAGTTCCGCACAAGGATTCTGAAGGAACCGACATCACTGGAGAATATCCTGCCACTAGCGAGGGCGGAGGCAAGAGCGGCAATACAAGCAAAGCAAATGGAGCGGGGGAAAAGAACGACGAATCGAACAGGCACACCGCATGACAGAACAGCCGCACCAGCAACTGGAAGAAGGGGCACAATGAACAAGCACGACGTGTATTTAACATGGACCCCCTGAAAATATGGATACGACAGTTCCTAAGTCAGGGAAAACAAGGTTTTTGACAAAAAACAACCTAGGCAACTGATGTCTTTAGAACGTGCAGCAATATAGAAGGACAATTGGCTACAGCTTACTACAAAAATATGTATTTTATTATTGATTTTAAAAACATTTTCTTGAAATTCAATGACACAATTATAATTAAAAAACGACAAAATTACAGAATTGGAATCATACATAATACATTGACAATAAAAATTATACAATCGAAGCATTTTATATAAACAAAGGTTTAAAAAGAATTAACAAATCAGTGGCACAATAAGTCTCTATGCGCGTTTCGGCGACCAGCGCCTTCTTCTGGAGTAGCCACGAAAAGTCTAAAAAATACATACAGAGAAAAATCCATAGTTATACATTGATTATGATCAAAGCACAATGAACAAGCGACAAGAAAGCAGCCGGAATCAACATGCTACAGGTGTGGACTTGAATTCCCACACAGAGGCGCGTGCCCAGCGTTTGGCCAAACATGCAGGAAGTGCAACAGGAGCAACCACTTTGCCAGTGTATGCCAAGGGCTGCAGTTTAGAAGTGAAAGAGGAAGACTGGGAAGACCGAGGATGACAACAAGCAGACATGTCAGACATGTCGAGACGGCAAACAGAAGTTCCTCGGTAGAGTCGGGAGACGAAAGGGAAGAAGAGAAAGTAGAACGACTTTCTGCCATGTCCACAGATGAAGGCAAGACTGAAGAACGCATCTGCCTCGTGGACAATAGCACCATAAAGAAGACGGAGTCTGTGACCATAGACGTGGGACCACACAGAGCACAGTTTGTGCTAGACAGTGGCGCAACATGTAACATCATGTGTGCGTCGGAATACGAAAAAATGAAAGGGAAGTCAGCGCTGAACCCGTCGAAAGTTGAGGTGTTCACATGGGGGTCATAGAAGCCAGTGACCAACCTGGGAAAATTCACAGAGAACCTAACATACAAAAGTCAAACGATAAAAGAAGAGATTCACGTACTGAGAGGTGACATTCCAGCACCATGCCTGTTATGCAAAGTCATAGCCCAAGTGATGGGCCTGCTCGAGATGACATATAGCATGTCAGAAAAAAAGAGCATCTTGAAGGAGTATCCCAAGCTACTGCAGGGACTGGGTAAGCTAAAGGGGCTCCAAATAATGCTGCACATCGATAACACAATAAAACCAGTAGCTCAACACCACCGGCGAGTGCCAATACACCTGCATCCGCAAGTAGAAGAAGAGAATGAAGCGCTGCTCAAACAGGACATCATAGAACCAGCCGAAGGACAGACTCCCTGGGTGTCGCCAATAGTGGCCGTACCAAAGAAAACAATGTCCAACATTCGCATCTGTGTTGACATGAGAGTATCAAACACAGCAATTGAACGAGAAAGACACCCTGGACCTCAACTTGATGATATGATCAGCTGCCTAACAGGAACAAGACGCTTCTCCAAACTAGACATGTGCAAAAGATATCACCAGTTAGAGCTCGACCCTCAGTCCAGGTATATCAGGACGTTCTCCACGCACCAGGGTCTGTTCCGATATAAGAGTCTGAGCTTTGGAATCTCATCTGCTGCCGAAATATTTCAAGAAACAATAAGGCAAGTAATATGGCCAGTATAGAATAGCCTGAATTACAGTGATGACATTCTGGTGTTTGGCAAGTCGGATGAGGAACATGACAAGGCACTGCGAGAGGTGTGCTCCCAACTAGAACAGGCAGGGCTCACGCTAAATGAAGACAAGTGTGACCTGGGGCGAGATGAACTGGTATTCTTTGGACACATTTTTTCCAAAAAAGGAAAGCGGCCAGATCGCAGTAAAGTAGACACACTAAAAAAGGCAAAACAGCCAAGCGACGTTGCAGAAGGGAGTAATTCCTTGGCCTTGCCAGTTACTGCTCAAGGTACATACAAGACTTTGCCACAGTGAACGCACCGTTGCGAGAACTGACAAAACAAGGACAGAATTTTGCATGGACAAAGGAATAAAGCAAAGCTTTTGAAGAGATCAGAGAAGCTGTGACCGCAGTAGATCACCTGGCCTACTTATTTGCTACTATGCACCGAACTGACGGTAGATGCCAGCCCAGTGGGGCTGGGGCGATACTGGCGCAAAACAAACCAGGAAAGGACTCACCAAGATGTGTATTGGCCTATAGAAGTAAAAGCCTATCGGACGTTGAGCGAGCATACTCTCAACCGGAGAAAGAGTTTGGCAGTTGTGTGGGCCTGTGAACACTATCACATGTTCATCTATGGGAAACCATTCACGATAATAACAGATCACCAAGCACTAATAACAATCTATGTAAATCCCAATGCAAAAATACCACCCCGGATAGAGAGGTGGGGAATAAGACTAATGTACTACAATGTCAAGATAATACATAAGCCTGGAAAGGAACATAACCCGGCTGACTACATGTCAAGACATCCTCTGCCACATGCAATTGAGGCAATGACAATGGCGGAGGAATACCTAAACTTCATACTGAAGCACAACACGCCAGCATCAATAATGATGGCAGAGCTGGAGCACGAGACAAAGTGAGATCCCACCATGCAAGCGATACAGAAAGTGACAAGACAGCAAAGGTGGATGAAGGAGTAATAAAAGAGGAACTGTTGGCATTCAAGAAGATCCACGAAGAGCTCTCAGAGACCGAAAATGGCATCATGATGAGAGGAACAAGAATAGTGATGCCCCGAGCGCTGAGGAGACAGACGATAGAACTGGCGCACGAGTCACACCGAGGGATGGTCGCAACCAAGAAAATGCTACGAGAAAAAGTGTGGTTCCCGGGACTAGACTGTATGGTCGAGGCGACTGTCATGCACTGCCACGTCTGCCAAGTGACGGGGCTGCCACCCAAGCCGGAGCCACTACAGATGTCTGAACTACCGTAAGCAGTGTGGACCGAATTGGCAGCAGATTTCTATGGACTCCTGGAGACGGGAAACTACCGGTTGGTAATAATAGATGAGTTCTCCCGATTTCCAATTGTAAGACAAGTAGACTCAACGTCAGCAAGTGCAACATTGACAGTCATGGATGATATTTTTGCAGCGTCGGGCTCGCCTGAAACGCTAAAGACTGACAATGGCCCACCATTCTCCGGAGAAGAGTTCCGGAAATTTATGGAGTACCTAGGTATCCGCCATCGCAAAATAACGCCTTTGTGTCCACAAGCAAATGGGATGGCGGAAAGGTTCTTGGGGACAATAAAGAAGGCGGTACAGAGAGCAAAGATAACGCAGATATCGATAGGACTAGCACTGTGCCAGATACTGAGAGACTACAGGAACACCCCTCACAGCTCCACAGACCGGTGCTCGGACGCTCGAGCAGGACACGGCTAATGCAGATGGAAACGATGATAAGTGTGGGGCGAAGCAATATAGCAGCCAAAGAAGAAGAGTCAAAAGCAAAAACGAAGGCAAACGAGGGTCAAAGGATGCACGCCAGCAAAGCATAACTGAAAGAAGGAGACACAGTGGTAGTGCGGCAAAGACAGCAGAGGGAATGGGACAGCGCGTTCTCAAAGGACCCACTGACAGTGACGGAGGTGAAGGGACCTATGAAGAAACAGCTCGTATTTCAAAGGACTGAAAACAAAAGAAGAAAAAGAACCAACAACACCAGAGCCGGATGCAATCAAGGAGGAAGAAAATGCACAGATGGACAACAAAGAAACAAGGCCGAGAAGAACATGCAAGAAACCACAGAGACTGATTAAAGAGATGTAGTAGGACGAGGGCCCGTGAGGAGAGCTAGATCGCTAGTCTCTCTCTCTCTCTCTTTCTCTCTCGCTCTCTCTCTCTCTCTCTCTGGGATCAAGGGTGTGGGGAAGGGGACACCGCACACCACATCCGGTCAAGTGACAGGGCGAGGCATTAGATGACCAAGGGGACAAGAGGCAGGACGCCAGAACAAGCACACGTGTTTTCTTTAACAAAAATATTTTGTTTTTATATATAGAATAGGAGACGCACGAACATCCACGCTGATCTATCTCCACCATGCATCTGCCAGAGGTCTCACGCGTTTCTCCTCTCAGCATGCTGTTGCAGTCTTATTTCCTCCAGAACGCTCACTCTGCTCCTCTTTACTCGCTGCACTGGCCAGTCGTTCTTCCTACTGGTTAATTTTACGCTTCCTCCCTCTGCCTTTCTGCTTATTTAACTCTATTCACTTTCAGTTATGCAAAATACCTTTCTGTCTAATTTCATAAGTGCCTAGCTCCCCACTTCCGTGGTCATTTTACGTTTCACGTTTGGTTCACACCCTATGCTAGACTCATTTCGGCGTTATAAAAAGAACCGGTAAAACAGGCTATTTACGACAATCTGGGAAGACAATACAAAATATCACAGAACTAAATTACAGAAAAACGAACAAACTGTTCTGCACATTAGCGAGAACTTAGTGTAGTGGTCCAATGAGGGAAGCGATGGGTGGGTTTGAGAATTTGCTCACATTGAAAGTAGAACCAATGGGGGCGCAGTAGGCTGTCAGACAATCCCAGCCTGCGCAGTTCCCAGGGGAAAAGAAAAAAACAACAGAAGTTCAACATTCCTTCGTTTATTGCATTTAACATAAGGCTTAACGCTAAGAGGGTAAAGTTTTGTATGGTACGCATGCAAACAGAAACCGGATTCAGTGTGACTTAGCAATCATTGCAATTTTAAATGCCGAATTTCCTGTTATATCACAGCTATACCACCGTGTCAGTTCAATATTCTTTCCCTTTAAGATCACATGTAAATTCACAATGAATGTGACGACCACCTGGGACAGAAAAAAGGGTATGATCGTAACAACGAAAACAATTAGGCTTGATGCGCTCTGTGTAACGTATTTACACTTCAGTAAATACGCAGTTTATGAAGAACGCTAAGTGTAATAAAGCACATGTAGATCGATAGTTATGGAATGTACTGTATATTGGGACTTTATTTTTTTAAACTTTTGAATCTTCTACATAGTGTGTGCATTCTGGTGCACAGACAAGCGCCTGGAATCAGTGGGACACAATCCAAGGCACGCTGGTAGTGTTAGAACGTTGCACGTTAAACCGGCAGTACTGGTTCTTTATGTGTGCGATGGCTCAGGCACAAGTATCACTGTCAGTAGATGAGTAACAGCCCAGTGAAACAAGCATTTGCAATGCAATAGGTCTCACATTTACGAAAGTTTAGGCTACTGACATTGTAAATGACAATGCCTTTTATTTATTTGTTTTAAAAACAACATATTAATAAATTGTACAATGCCAATAGCTCAAACTCTCACAAAAGCTTATTTACGTTGATATCACTGCAAAGGTTCATATACACTGCAAAACTTTCCATTCCCCCTGCTGCCTCAAATAGTTTCTTTCAAAACCTACAATCTCTACTGCACAACTTTTTATGGGAAGGGGGTCCACTGTGTGCCTGCCTAGTGAAGTGCATGCAGTAGTACTAAATAGGGGTCTAGGGGCAGCTAACATTCAGGCATATTACTGAGCTTCACACTTGGTCTCAGTTAGCCATTCGCTCTTTGGGGATAGAGAGGACCCAGTGATCAAATTGGAATTGGAAATTATGGAACCACATGGTACACACTCCACAATGAGACACCTTTCTCATGTGGTTACATTTGCAGCTCTTGCACGATGCACTAAGGAGTCCTGGGTAAAAAGAACCCTCACATGTGAGACCCCCTATGGTGCAGGGCTTTGATGTCTCAGGTTTCACACCAGGAGGACATCTGGGCATGGAACCATATTTGGGATTTTGATGTAAGGAGATGTATGGACATTGACCCATGTTAAGTCATAGGAGCGAATTCAGGCTTTTCAATGCCAAATTATTTTGTTATTTGGAAGTCCACTACACTCTAGAACTGTACAAATAGAAGTTTGCGCACATGCCTGAATCGAATCCCCTTTAAGCTAAGCTGATTATGAAGCACTTGGGCAGGAAAGGGCTCTCCAGACTATATACAACATTAATAGTGAATGAACGTGCCTGACTTTTTTGTAAAGCTGCAAGCCAGGTTAGAGGGAGACATAGGGGATGTGGAGGAACAGGAGTGGAAGATAGTGCAGATGGCCTTAGCACAGTAACTAAATCTGCCAGGCTGAGACTTGTACAATTTATATTCCTTCACAGATTCAATCACCACCCAGCTATACTATAGCAAATGCATAGCCCAGATTGCTTCCAGTGCAGTCACACTACAGTTTCCTTTATTTAGTTCATATGAGAATGCCCGGTAATCATGCAATATTGGGAGGTGATCAATAGGTCTACCGTGGAGGCACTAGTTCTGCTTCTCACTCCAGACCCCAGGAAGGCCTTGTAAGGGTCATGGATGGATAGTAGGAATCCATGGAGGCCTGACGACTGGTGAGAGTGGGACTTCTGGAAGCCAAATGGGACACAGTGTGAAGTTTGCTGAAGAAGCAGGTCTGAGGGTTGTGACAAAAAACATTTCTAAATCTGGGGGCCATGGCTAAATTTCTATGGAGAGGTGGGGACGCAGGGGAAGCCACTTAGTCTTAACATCTTTGCACAAATAAGGTGGGCTTCCCACGAAACAACTGAATTGGAAATTATCCTGATTTGAATTGCAGTGCAATGTTGCTTATGGACAGCTACATTTTGAAAGTGAGTTCTGTATATTGTGTTCTTATCTTATGAATAAAATGGTAATTAAAAGATTTATAAAAAAAAGACAATGTTCCAGAATTCGTATTGTACATTTGGGTGCTGTTTTAGAAACCTAAGCCATACGGCCATGTTCATTTTGAAGAGAAGAGGTTTTTCTCTTGGGTACCCTTTGACAAAAGCCATACTTCATCAGTCTTTTCCTAATGATGGGCTCATGAGGTCTAATGTTTATCCTGAAGACTGAGGTTTGTTGATCCCTGTATGCCACTTTGGGGTTGTGTGTGATCAGACTAATCTTGGGGTTAATTTTCTGGGAATCTCCAGAAATGTGTAATTCCTATAGCCCGACCCCCAGGACATATTGTTTGGGGTCAAGGGCAACAAGTTTTCATGTGTATTTTGTCCTTGTGTCAAGTAGGCCCAACCCCCTGCCGCACAAACCCTTTGGCTTCCAGTTTGCAGTACCACATTATGGATCAGGGAAGGGAACTGCCTGCTGTTAAGGTAATATTTTCGTCCATATGTTAATGCTGTTCAAACTTGTATTAATGGTTCATTAATTGAAAGACTTTATTATTAGAGTGAGAGCTCGAAGTACATGTTGTAAGCTCTGACTGCACTGCTGACAGTGGTTCCAGTAAAAAATGTGTACACACGTTTTCAAAGTTTAGCAATATGAGGCTATGTATAGTGCTCCAAGAATGCTCTCAGATATGATGCAAATATTTGCAGAAGCTTGAAAGCAGAATTGATGATTCTTTGCTTTCAAAATAAATTGTTAAATACAAAAACGAAAGCAGGAACAAAAACATTTAGCTAAGCTACTGTACAATTTCAGGTACAATTTCTTTGCAGCATCATTTAGTAACGTCATGATCGTATTTCCCAAAAATATTAATAATGGAAAATCAGTGTAACCAGTTTCTATAAGATTATGGTAAACAAAAATAAACAAGCATTGGCAAAGCCAGTAGGTCTGAAATTGGTGGTCAGCTTTTCAGTTTTGTCAATGTGTGAATTGTCTTGGCATGGTTTTTGTAAAACCTCATTGGTGGGGGAGCTAGTGGGACCTAACCATCATAACAAACATTGGCAAAAGCAAAAATAGTTTTGGTCTCAAAAAGCACACCTTGCCACAGTAGTTAATGGCTCTGAACAAAACTACTCTGTGTGCCGATATGGTCCTTTTGAAAGAGTACAATGCTGTCACTCACAGTGCAGCCAGCCGATACAGAGAGAGAGAGAGACGGAATTTCAATAAATGCAAAAGGTCATGGTCCACGCCAGACCAAATTAGGGGCACAATTATTAAAGAAAGTCTCAAAAGTGCACCCATGGTATATGTCCTTGCATTAAGTGCAGCTATATGGCTTTCATGAATTCCCAAGAATTTACAGACTTAGGACAAGAAATAGTACTCCTAAAAAATATTTGTGAACCGCATTTTAGCATGAGCAAATATGCATGTGTAGATTTGTTCATTCAAAAATCTGAGTGTTTGCAAGTTCACTTTACCTCCAACCACTTTTTTTCCCCAACTCTGGAAGAAGTTTTACGTCTGCCATTGTTAGAGGAGTAAATTTCCAACATTTCTCAGTATGGTAAAAGATTAGAGAAGAGTTGCTGGACACTCTTAAAACATGCAATTTAGCAGGTTTGCACTGACCCAAAAAGGGCACTCTAACCCTGTAACTATTGCTTACCACTACCTACAGCCCCAGTAAGTAGATCTGCAGGAAACGTGGCAACATAAGGGGATTGAAAGTATCCAAACACTAATATAGCATGAGCCCCGGCATAATCATAGAGGCTATATCAGAGCTCTTAAATAATGAGATTACTACCATAATTTGTTGCAGCACTACATGGTACCAAAAGTACAAGTGGATTTTGTTACAGGAAAAGTTGATTAATGAAGCAACCTGCCCCATAAACAAGTAGATATTTTATTAAATTCCACACCCCTGCACTCACTTGTAGGTAGGCTGGTACCGGTATTGAACTTTTTCAATTTGTAAATAATTTTTCTTACTGTAGAATGATGGACTTCAGATTGTCCAAGACTGAAGAACAGCAGCCACTTTCTAACATGTTCAGCAATATATTTTGACCAGAGCATGATGTGTTACACAAACACTTGAAACCAAACTGATAAAGTTCCTCATTTGATATACAGATGCTAACTCTACCTGATTATTAAGTGATCAAGCTCACTGACGTAGCAGCACAACTCTAATTTCTTTAGCCAATGTGGAAGCAGTAAAGGTATACACACTAATCATCTAGAGGGTATGTCGGTTGTTGACCGCTTGGAGAGCGACCATAACCCCCTATGTATGTTTCTATCCTACTGGATGCTGAACAAACCTGAAAGTGGATCCAACGAATTGCCCCCCCCAAGCATAGTTCCCACAAACGACATGCCCTATTTGAAGTGGGCACAAATGGTAGATAACCAGGTGAATATATATTTAATTCCAGCAAGCTAGTGCATGTAACTAATGAGATGGGGATTATCCCTAGTGGCGGCCCAGATCTAGAGTCCTTTACCAGGGCTCACAAATCGTTTTTTCAGCACCTAAAAAGCCTTTTTGTTAGACCATACAAGATAAGCAAGCTACCGCCCAATAATTCGCCACGCTGGTATAACAAAGAATGTAGGCAAGCATGTTTTGCTTTGAGGCAGGCTATAAAGCTAGGGCCTCATAGTGCTGTACGTTGTGCAAGGACAGCCTACAAAAATGTAATGTATGAATCAAACCGTGCCTGGGATGAACAGCGGTGGCAAAAGGAAGCTAGTGCCCTTAAAAATTCTAAGTGTTTTGGGGATATAATCAAGTGGGGATGTGGTGGGCAACCAGAAAACCACAAAACTGGGTTGCTCAGGATGACTGGGTGGCTTATTTTAAACCCCAATACGCAAAAAGTCAGGAACCAAGTATAAGGGACAAACCTACCTATATACCCTTTTTGGAAAAGGCATTAAACATTGGGGATGTAAATCTTGCACTGGAATCTGTGGTTGCTGGCAGTGCACCGGGTTTAGACGGTGTCCCAGCAGACAATTTTTTGCATGATAAAAATTCTTGGGGTAGGTACATACTGCAGTGGCTAAAGGAGCGTCTATCCCAGACTCATAGAACGGCGCGGAAATAATACCAGTTTACAAAAAGGGGGATAAGTCACTCCCTGGTAATTACCGCCCGATCAGCTTGATAGACTCAATGCAAACGATTCAGGGTAGAATGATCCTAAACAAAATACAGGATTGGGAGCGAGAGCAGAACATTCTATTGCATCTCCAGGCAGGATTCAGGGCTTGCACAAGCACTATTGTTCAAGTATTACATTTTGCAATGCTTCATTGGAAGATAGTGCAACTAGATAAGGGTAGTTTATATACTGCCTTTATTGATCTTAGGGCAGCCTTTGACCTTGTTCCACGCTCCACATTGTGGTTGGTCTTACATGACTTGGGCATGCCCTGTGCCCTTCTAACATTAATCATGAGACTTCATGAGCACAATTATGCACAGATTAGGTGGGGTTCTCCTGGAAACGTTACCAGCCAGTTTTCAGTAGAGAGAGGGGTACGCCAGGGCTGCATCCTAGCTCCCACCTTGTTTTCTCTGTATATTAAGGACGTAGCCAAACTAATGATCACAGCCAATATTGACGCCCCAATTTTAGCTGGGGCAAAAGAACCCATTTTAATGTTTGCAGATGACTGCCTAATTATTTCAAAGGCCCTAAGTGGGCTGCAGAAAGCATTACCACACGAGGCCCGAAGTAAACATGCTAAAATCTACATTCATGACTTTTAACCAGCACAAAACTTTTAAGGGAAAGCTTTTAATGAATAATTCACCACTTGAACAAATGAGGGCATTTAGCTATCTGGGTGTAATATTCAACATGACTTGCATTGGAACCAGCAGACTGAGCTGGCAACGCATCGCCAATTGGCTGGAGCACTGTGTTCTGAGCATGCAAAATCATTTACCAAGCCAATTGCTCCAGTCCTCCGAGTTTATGACGTAAAGGTGGTTAGTTCAGCCCTCTACGGCGTTGAGATTTGGGGATTTGAGAATTTAACAAAAATGACTGTATCTGAGAACAAGTTCCTAAGCAACCTTATTAATTTACCCCAGAGTACTCCCATGTGTCCCGTCTTCTATGATTTAGGAATGAGGCCAATTAAATGTATTGCTAATTTGCGTCCGGTATTATACTGGAGGCGCCTGTGGAAAACTCCTGAATTAAGAACATATGCCACAGGTCTTATGGACATTATTTAGTGTGATTCCTTTCGTAAAATCAAATGGTTATCTGGTATTAGGGGTATACAAGCGCTATGGGAGGATCCTCTTAATGCTAGTTTCCCATCTAAGAAGGTTCTCAAGGACAAATATTGGGAGATGGTAGCATCTAAGACTTTCAGGACAAGTGCCCCACTTTCACTCACAGGGATTTTTTTAGATTTTAAAGATGTGATTGGCCTAGAAGCATATTGGGACGACATAACCAAGCCACTTGATAGAAAGCTCTATTTTCAGCTTAGAATTGGAAGTTTGCCAACAAGAACATTTACATTGAGGTGGTCCCAAGGCGGAACGGCCACTTGTCCCTGTTGTCCAGCATCCATGGAATCAGTTACTCATATGTTATTTGGGTGTCCAGCATACTCTGCCCCACGCAGGGTATGGCTATGACCCATGTGTAAGCTACTAGGCACCAGGAGTGGAGTGGTAGCAGTTAGAATTATTTTCACGAGTACCATTCCTTTTGTTTACATATCAGTGGCAAAGTTTCTAGGGTGGTCTTGGACTCTAAGGAGCAAAATGATCAGTGGTTGATTTGGAAAGATTCGGCTTTTATACTCTGTTTTTTAATTATATTTATCATAAAATTATTGCATCTGCAATTTTAAACTATGTAGTTTTTATTGAATAATGTTATAGATTTTTTTTTAATGTGAGATTACAATTTTTTATGACAAAATTCATGTATTGTGCTTTTATGACAATTGTCCAATAAAGCTTGCTTGAATTGTTATACACACTGCTTCTGAATGTTGACTTATTTATTGCTTTAATAAATGGCGATAAAATGAAATTTGTGTGTGTGTTTTATTTGTCATATGAGGTTAGATTTTTTACAGTTAGAATTTAGCTAAGGCAAGGTCAACTATACATTAATATTTAAAACCTCAAACTTCAAAGGGTGCACTTTCTTTTTTTCACAACACTGCAGCCAAAAAATATTTTGTCAACATATTTATTGACAACAATATCCAGTATGACTATGCTTTAAAAAACATACTATCGTTTATAAACCTTATCGAGTGTAAACACTTTAATCCACCGACAGAGCTGTTGGTCACACTCGATATAGAATCGTTGTACACGAACATCCCGCAAGACAAGGGCATTGAGAAAATGTTATAGTCCTTACAGAACAAGACTTCACAAAACTGCTCTTAATACAACCTCAGGGTCCCCTCTGGACCCTTTGCCCCACAAAATAGCAAAGGAGTTCAGGGATGACCTTTTCCCAGTATTGCAACAGCTTTGCAATCAATCCCTCATTTCTGGCACAGTACCAAAAGACTGGAAACTGGCGGTTGTTACCCCCCTACTAAAGAAACCTAATCTAGACCCGAACTGCAAAAAAAATACCGTCCTATATCGCTCCTGCCATACCCTGTAAAGATCATAGAGCGGTGGGTCAGCAGATCCCTTGCCCTCTTCCTAGAGACCAACAACATCCTGGAAGAGGAGCAATTCGGTTTCAGACCAGCTCACGGAACCGAGTCAGCCCTGCTGACAGTTCTGGATGACCTGCGTATGAGGGCGGACAGGGGGGAATCAGCAATCCTAATTCTGCTGGACCTGTCCGCCGCATTCGATACGGTGAGCCACGACATCCTGCTGACAAGATTAAAGAACATTGGAATCGGCGGAGTGGCGCTCGATTGGTTTCACTCTGACCTAAAAGACAGATGGCAGGCAGTAGCCATCCCCCCATATCAGTCGGAATTTGTTAAAGCCCCACATGGTGTCCCACAAGGGTCCGCAATCAGTCCGATACTTTTTAATATATATATGCAACCTCTGTTGGGCATTATCAAGGCCCACGGTATTAGCGTGATCAACTATGCGGACAACACGCAGCTGATGATGTCCCTTGATGGTGCCCAGGCCAACTCACTCGAGACTTTCCATACCTGCATGGCAGAAATGACACTCTGGCTAAACCTGAATTCACTACAATTCAATAGTGATAAAACGGAAATAATGCACTGCGCAGTTGGCAGAATCACCAGAAGTCTACCCATCGATTTCTGGCCCTTGGACTCGGGGGAATCATTAACCCCAGTGAAATCTGTGAAGAATCTCGGAGTCAGCTTTAACGACTGTCTGAGTCTAGAGACCAATGTAAATAAGCAGGTGAGTAGCTGCTTTGCTTTAATGAGAGGACTGCGAAAGCTGCTACCCCTCTTACCAGCGCAGGTCAGAACCACCATAGTTAGGAGCACCATTCTTAGCCGCCTGGACTACTGTAAAGCTCTGCTTCTGGAATCCCCGGCCTATTTGATCTCCAGACTGCAAAGCATCCAGGCGGCAGCAGCGAAGCTGGCACTCTCCTGAGAGCGAAGATCCTCTACCACCCTCACTCTGGCCGACCTTCACTGGTTACCTGTACATCAAAGGATCTGCTTTAAATCCCTCTGCATTGTCTTTAGGGCAGTACACGGAATGGGCCCCCGACCACTTCAAAAGAAATTCAAATGGTATACACCCACACGGTCCCTCCGATCCTCATCCTCCAATCTCATAAGCATACCCAGGATCAAGAAAGCCACTTATGGTGGCAGAGCCTTCAGCATAGCCGCAGCCCATCTGTAGAATAAATTGCCTATTGACATCAGGAAAACAGACAAATTGATGGCCTTCCGAAAAAAAGGTGAAAACATGGCTCTTCCCCAAAGCTTAATCTCACCAGAACTTTAATACTATCCTCCCCTCCTCTGATGCACAGTATTTACTCAGCAATATGTACACAGCGCCAGGATGCCCGTAGGGTTGCAGAAGCGCTTTACAAATGCTATAAATAAATAAATAAACTAACCTTTTGAATGACAGGCCACGTCCCCATAAGGTCCCCACTGTCTTTATTGTCAAACTATTGGAAATCGCACTGTAGTGTAGTTCCTATTTTCCCAATAGGCCCTGCGCATTGGAATAACATAAACAGTAGTATCGACGTAGAAGTGCGGATCTTCCAGGCCTCCACTGACTATGCTAAACTTAATTGGGGTTGTTACCAACTAGCTCAGATGTCACTGGAAACTTTCTTGACTGAATAGGAAGTGATCAGCTTCCCTGGCACAGCCAAGAAGGGATTATGTTTTCCAACAACCGTGCAACATGACAACTTTGCTCCTCAGATAAGAGTCAATCTCTAGGGTCGTGTGAAACAATAGACAGTTATTTTACTCAGTCAGTGGTTGTGCAGTTTACTTTCACAATATGTAGAGAATAGAGAGACAGGCGTTTTCAATAAAGGGTAACATTTATTGAACAGTCTTTCTTCTCGTACAAGAGAAATGAATTGCCACAATTGCAAGACTTGTTATTATAAAAAGTACGTACAGTAAGATGAGTATTACGAAATAATACTGTAAAAGCATTGATATGGTTTCTTTGCCATACAATGGTTTAAAATGAATAAAACATATATACATTCATATATACATTAGGCTAAAATACTCAACTGGTGCTTCTAACTACGCCTACCCCAGTGTACCTGACCTAAGCCTAATACTTGGGAGGGGAGTAAGTAAGTAGCTTTAAGTTGGTTTTGCCAAGGTTTGCTTCAAGAATTCTCTCTAAGGGTTTAGTCAACACCATACCTCTGGAATAGAATGATGGAGGTCTGGTATCTCCTTCAGGGGGTCGATATCCCAGTCACCCGCAAGGGTAGACTTGAAACGCCGGAGCTGGATTTCTCTGCAGGAGAGAAGACAGCGTCTCTCTCAGCGCGTCGAGGAGGAGGAGGAGGGGCAGCGTCCGCGGGCAGCTTGCATCTGCTGGGCTCTTGCAGAGGGACGGCTGTTCAGCTCCTAAGTTCACCACACCATCGTTCGCTAGTTAGCAGCAATAGCAGTAGCGATAGCAGCTATGGTATCATCAGCATAACAGCTTCTTCAGCAGCAGCGAGACAGCTAGCAGCATCAGCTTCAGCGAAACAGCAACGAGAAAGCGTTTGCTTAAGGCAACGTTGGTAATATTTATACCTGAAAGGTGCCTTGTTTGACGTAAGTTTTTGGACATAAGACGTCAATAAAGATGTCACTAGGAAGTGATCGTCTATCAGTGCTCATTAGAGTTCTATTACTAATCAAAACATAGCAAGCTGGGATTTCCAGGTTGCTGAGTTTTTATCTTGTTGAAGAACTCGGAGTGTTAATCTAGGAATCTTAGATAGTAACTTCTGCTATGTCATTGCACTAATTGGTTGCAAAGGAAGTGGCAGAGAAAACGATTCTGAAATGTGGCTCTGTTCGTGTGAGGCCAGAGACGAGTTTCTGAATATTGCACTTGAACGGTTATGCCAATATAGGGAATAAATGGATTTATAGCCGAATAGGGGCATAAGGTCACAGTATCGATCAGGGTCCTAGATTAGAACGCTACACCCACTCCACGAATTCATGTCCATCAAATTACTAAAACTAGAGCAATAAGATGCATATGTAACATTGCCCACCCCAAAATACATATATGCATTTGAAATAGGCGTATTTGTAATACGTGAAAATTTAGGTACTGTACGTTTTTGAAGCATAGAAATCATTCAAAAATTATAGCATATGTAATTAATGAACGATTATGCAAAAAGAATTACACATGAAATATCTCTGAATACAGAAAAAGGGCGAGATAATTTCATCACATGTAAATGCATTAAAATGTGCTAGAGGCTGGTGTAAAGTTATCATGTCTCTAGATGTATTTAGAAATAGAATTGTAAGCTTCTGTTCTCTATGAATAGTTTTACCTTAAGCAAAGAATTTTTCGTGCCAAAAAAAAAGGTGAATATTAAAAAGTGTTCAATTCAAAAGAATTCTTCCTTGAACGGGGAAAATAGAGTTCCAACGCTTTTAGCAGTTTTTGTTGTTCAAAACTGAAGGCCGAATTCAGAGTTCATGGGAACGCTGTGTGTCGGAATGCTTCTCTAAAGTTATTGTTTCTGTTCGGGTGAGAACATCATATCAGACAGGCTCTCAAAGAATTGGTCTACAAAATCAGGTGACAGTTCGACCAAATTCGATAGTGCTGTAACTTGGCAGGTGTGAGAATGATTGCTGTCATCAAAGGCTGGATCAGCAATGCTTACAGAAGGTCGTACCTGGGTGATGTTGCTTTTGTCACTTGCTCCACTGTTACCACCTAGTCGTAGCACAGGAGTCTCAACGAATGCCGTCATCGGGATTGGTAGCCGCTGGGGACAACACAATGCGTGAGCCGTTATCGGACTTAGCAAAGTATCGATATCCATTGGTACTGCTGATGGAAGTGAAAGACAGGCGTCCAACACGCACTCATCTCCGCATAGCATACATCGTAGTATAGGTAAGATGCAATTTTGCCATATCGGTCTGAATGAAAGGAACTAGGTCATGTTTAGATCTCTCAGCCTGGCCAATCCAAGGACTCTAGTTATTCTGTCCCGGTAGCGCACTGCTAGGATTGTCTCTTCCATTCCCATAGGAGTCATGTCTGAGCTGTGGCTTGCCATAACGAAGCAGGAGAGTCAAAAATAAAATTCCTGCTACAAATCCCAAAAATAGGGGTATGCCGCCAAAAACAGAGTGGACAAAATTTGGAACGATTCCCAGAATTGCTTGAAATGGTGTAAGCAGTCCCGTAAAAATCGTCTTAAATATGCCTGGGATGCCTGTGGCACTAGACATGTTAAGGAGTTGGCTCAACATTTCTATGAAATGCACGGGCAATTTGTTGATAAAAGGTCATGAACCTCCGTAGCTGTCCTTGCAACTAGGAGATCATACGTCTCTTTTGATGACGTTATGGGCACTTGTCTGTAAAAGCACAGATTTAATTTTGCTTAAAGTATCAATTCGTATAGAAGAGAAATGCAGACGAGGCCATATGGGAGTCTCTATGTCTCCAGGCCCGCTCAGGAACAATGCTTGCATACAGCATTTGACCATGGAAGTTACGCTTACGAGATAACTTTTCCCTGGAACAAGGCCACAACATCTGTGATCCGTTCTTAGAATGTAACTCCCATTCGCGAGTTGCATAAAGAAGGGCTCTATCTGCATTGCAGGTGTGACAAGCTGGTGGCATGAAAGGTTGTTAGAATTACCTTCACAGGCTCCGTGTAAATTAATACCCTGGCACAAAAGTATACCGCTTAGTGAACGTTTACAGTTTTCACCACTAAGAAATACATTTTTGTCGCTGTCACTATAGCATGAATGTGTGTATGGTAATTTCCATGCTGACTTAACATATCCTTTACCCAATCGTTCATACTGGCCAGTAGGTATGTATTCAAGGCACTTTTTAAATCGGAAAGTTGTTATCGGAATAGTGATAATTCCGTGTATTATCCATTCAATGACAGGACTTTCTGACATTGTCAATGGTAATCTCTCAAGTTTTTCGATGCTCAGGATTGTATAGTCTGCTCCTTTCTGTGCCAAGCTCATTTGTTTATCAGTAAGGTTAAAGATGGAAAACAATGACGTTGTGTTGATTAAACGCCATGGCACATAGCCTGAACGAAGATTTTGCAGCGTCCAGCCTAATTGTACAATAGAACGTAATTGTGACTGGCCATGCTGTAACATTAGCAAGTCTCTGTCTATTATATCAAAGGCAGAGGATACAATATTGTCCAACGAATATATTCTGGAGGACAGAGTCATTAACCCATTGTCCACTACAGAAAGTGATTTTTCCAAATTAATACGATCAATTTCTCGTATTTTTTCTGCTGTTTCAATTTGTGTGACTTTCCAAGCCTCGTTGTACGCAGCATAGATACTGGTCGCTATGAAACGCTTTTGACGCTGTTTGCGTGGTCCAAGAATGAAATCGCGCAAATCAGCACCATCTTTAAGTAAAGATAAGTGTTGCTTAATTTCAGCCAGAGTGGATGATCCTAGCCATTCGAGGCAGAGTTTTCCTACACTGTATGTTGTTACTATCCCTGGATGTTGTCTCTGGGAGTATCTAGGGTCTTGTCTGGTCATTTTTAACCCCTGTGTTTTGTTCAGGAATCTATCTTGACAGTTGTTTGTGTCTGTAGGCCAGATTAACCACTTTTTGCAATCAGGATGTGTTCTGTTAAAATTTAAAATTTTAGTTACGTCTATCTCAAGATCTGTTGTTGCATTTTCAGGTATTGGCTTTGGAATAGACGGTTTGTTTAGGTCTTTGATCTTAGCTAGGCCAAGACAGGATGTTTGGTGAATTGTGTCATTTAAAAACATCATTTGTTCTGGTATCATGCAGGTTCTGAATAGTGCTTCTAGGCCTTGTACCTGCCACTCTTTTGTACCCCAAATGGTTTTTGTTTCAATGTTATTTTTCCAATAATCAAAACCAAATGTCATCATTTTTTTCATAAAATGCTTCTGAATATATTAATTTAGTGTTTGTCAGCATTGTTTTCATTCCTGTTTTATCTAACATTTTGTAATAAAACGTTTCTGCATCACTGGTGTTAAACCCTGAGAAGTACTTGAATTTCTCAAAGAATGTTTTAGAACTGCTTTGAGGTGATGTAGCACAATGTTCCCATTGATTATACTTAAAAACATTTCTAGGCTGTGCAGATTTATGCAAATAATGATCGCCATAATGTGTATAACAGAACAACAGTTCATAACTAGACGAACCTTGTAAATAATCATGTTCTGTGAATCTAGCTGACATTACTAAATCAGACATCATGTCATTAATACTGTTAAAGTCCCAATCATCAGAGAATGTACTAGGTTTTACAAAGTCACTTAAGGAAACCTTCAGTTGATGAGGATACTTCAGGATCTCGACCGGACCATAGATCTCATAGTCAGTTTTCTCCCATACTACCCCACCCGGTATTGGAATGGCTGAGACATTTACTGTTGACAGTTCTCTTTTCTTCACGTGGGATGATCTGTGTGGTTTGAGGACTAGGTTGATGTTCTGACTTGCTGTGTCCATTGTACTATATTTTCCCTCAATGAATTTTCCCAAACAAAGTACCATGATGAGCCAAAGCAGGAGGAAAAATACACCTAGACCTAACCAGAACTCTAACCAAGGGGAAATAAGGTAGATTTCCTTCAGTTGATGAAAGAGTTCCGTTGCTTTTTCTTTAAAAGTCTTTTTTATTTCTGGCATCACTTCGGGGTTGCTTTGATCCTCGGAAAAGTTGTCGAAGTCGATGAAATAACGAGAGGCAGTTCTGTCAATTGTTGGGATTGTTCTTTCAATCTGTCTTTCGGTAGCACTTTCTGATGCCACATTATTGTAGACTGGTGTTTCTTGACGAACTGTTTCAACCTGTGTCTCAAGAGGCACAAGTTCCATGGCATTATTGCATAGTCCTTCTCTGTGCACTGCAGGCTGATCGAATGTGATTAGTCTTTCAGTTTGAACCTCTTGGATTGTTGCAAGTTTGGGTATTCTGTTGTTTCTCGGGAGTCCACTGGGCCTACTGTTGATTATAGGCCACATGCTTGTGGTTTTACCAGGTCGATTGATACAACTCTGTTCTCCTTTTTACCAGCAAGGGGCGGTAGTACTACTGATCTTGTTCCGGTGACTGCCAAGACAGGTACTGCTTCTCTGTAAGAAGGCCCAAATTCCTTCTTCATTGCTATTTTTTCTCTGACTAGATCCCCAATCTTTGGAATCCAGACAGGCCTTGCTGGGGCTGTTGCTTGTGGTGCCTCGTCAGTGGTATCTGGCCGTTGCTTTAACTTTATGTTGCTTAAGGATTTTCTTGTTTCATTCAAGTCCTGTAAAACAAAATCAAGAAGGCTCTTCAGAGGGCCACGGAGCATTACTTTGTTGAGAATGTGTCAACTGTGGCGTCCGCCGGGGTCCTCTGGGAGGCCTACAAAACAGTGCTAAGGGGGCAGGCTATAAGCTCCATCGCGGCTCATAAAAAGGAACAGGCAGCTGAACAGTCTACACTTGAGCTCCAACTGCGCACAGCCACAACCTTACACGAAGCTGACCCTACAGAGGACACGGCGCATAGCCTTGCACTCCAGCAGCGACTGTACACAGACCATACACGCCTCACAGTACAGGGACACATTACTGATACACAGAATCGGGTGTACGACGTAGGCGATAAGGCGGGAAAGATGTTGGCCTGGCTTGATAAGAGAGGGGGTAGCTCCAGAGGGATTCAGCAGGTGAAGGATGGGAATGGTACGATGCAGACTAACCCTGAACAGGTAGTGGAGGCACTGGCGGCCCACTTCGAAAAGGTGTATACTCCTGAAAGGGAGGTGACCGCGATCATGGCCCAGAGTGCACTGAGCTGAATAGATGTCCCGATACTGCAACCGGAGGCGATGGCCGACCTGGATGCGGCATTAACCGGCGACGAAATACCGCTTGCCATAGGGGCGCTCAAGCCTGGAAAGGCCCTTGGTCCGAACGGCATTCCGGTGGAATGGTATCAAGCACGATCTGAGGCCCTTAGTCCTTACCTACTCAACATGTATGAGGAATGCCGTGAGAGGGGGCTGCTCCCACTGGACCAGAGAACGGCCACGATCGTGGCAATACCAAAGCCCGGTAAACCTCAGGAGGAATGCTCCTCTTACCGCCCCATCTCCCTACTGAATGCAGAAAGCTAAATCCTGGCTAAACTCCTGGCCAACCGGCTGTTGGCTTGTCTGCCTGATCTTATCCACCCAGATCAATCGGGGTTTATGCCTCATAGGAACACTGCACTAAATCTTCGTAGGGTTCATGGGGTGCTGGCGAGGGCAGACCAGATTAGTGACAGTGCAGTTATATTGGCCCTGGACGCAAAGATGGCTTTCGACCTGGTGGAATGGGTCTACCTTTTTGAGGTGTTGTCCCACATGGGCTTTGGCCCGAACTTTATATCCTGGATTAAGCTACTCTACGCGGCGCCTGTGGCACACGTGGTAGCAAATGGCCACATTTCGCGCACATTTTTGCTTGGGAGGGGCACCCGGCAGGGCTGCCCTCTGTCTCCATTGCTCTTTGCGCTAACCCTGGAACCGCTGGCTAATTGCATAAGACAAACTCCCTTGCTCAAGGGGATACAATGGAGGGAGGGATGGGAAGACCGCCTGTCCCTATATGCAGACGACATGCTGGTGTATTTAACGGATCCCGAGCATGGAGTGCCAGCTCTTTTGAACTTGTGCGACGAGCATGGCAAGGTTTCTGGTTACACCATAAATTGGAGCAAATCAGAGATGTACGTACTGAAAGGTCAGGTTCCGACGCTCGGACCTGACTGCCCTCTGAGACTGGCCGGTTCCTCCTTTAAATATTTAGGGATCTATGTTACGAGGGACCCACTTGAGTATAAGAGACTAAATTTAGTGCCACCGCTGGAGCGTCTCAAGCAGGACGCTACCTTCTAGGCGGGGCTGCCACTGACTATGTTGGGGAAAGCAGCACTGTACAAAATGAAATCGCTGCCCCGTTTTCTGTATATCCTAGATAATACGCCCTTTCCGGTGGCTGCAGGATACTTCAAAAAGGTAGCAGCGGTTGTTTTGGGGCTATTGTGGGGCAATCGCCCGGCACGCATAGCTCAGGCTAAACTCTGTAGAGGCTGGTATGATGGGGGTATTGCACTGCCGAATCTGCACTTGTACTACTGGGCAGCGCAACTTAAGCCCATTAACCAATGGCTACACGCCCCGCAGTCTGACCCGGCATTTCAAGCAGACAGGGCACAGCTGGGCATTAACAACATACTCGCCCCACTCTATGACCGGATAAAACTGAGACTACTCTCAGGGCCCACTAAACTCACTGTGGAAACCTGGCACGCGGCGACTGCTGCGTTAGGCTGGAAGGGGAAAATCACCAAACTCACCCCGCTCTGGGATGCACGCGCCTTGGGCAACTTGAGAAATAGCAAGGGTTTCTCCCGCTGGGATTCCATCGGCATATCCACGGTGGGCGACATGTGGGAACGGGGCGAAGTTATTTCGTTCACCCGCCTGAGGGAAATATATGACTTGGGGCCACACGAATCATACCGATACGTACAAATTCGTCATGCCCTGCTCACGGCCATCCCCTCTGGGTCGACTCTTCCCGAGTCCTCCCCGCTGGAGGATCGCCTCCTGGCGGACTTTATGGTGGAAAGAGCAACTTCACTGACGTATCGTAAGCTCCTGAACAACTCGCCAGATCCGCTGGCTCCCCTGAAGGAAAGGTGGGAACAGGAGGTGGGCGCCTAAGATGAACACGAGTGGAATGAGGCTCTGGCGTCACCGAAAGAGGTGGGCATCTCGGCTAGGATGAGACTTGTCCAGCTCAAGGTTCTCCATAGGGTGTACTACACAAGAACACTGCTACACCGCATCCACAGAACACCACACCCTTTTTGTCTGCGTGGCTGTGGGGAAGAAGGCACCTTTTTCCATACGTTTTGGGACTGCCCACGCATACAAAATTACTGGCGACAGGTACTGCGTACTGTATCTCAGGCCCTAGAGATCTCGATCCTCCCAGAACCAAGGCGATGTCTCCTAAACGTGTGGGAACCAACAGATTTGCCCAGACATAGTCGACTTTGGGTAACGTTGGGAATGATTGTAGCGAAGCGGGATATCGCTCAGCGTTGGGGGGCGGCAGAACTTCCAACGAAGTCACAGTGGTGCATGAATATGGACAAAACAATGATAACTGAAAGGGCGGTGTACTTAAGCCGTGCGTGTCCAGGCAAGTGGAATAAGGTGTGGACCCCATGGAATGTGTATCGTGGTGAAATCTGCGACCCGCTGCCTGAGGATGATCCGTTGGAATCAGATGATGAGGGAGGGATGGAGTGAAGGGTGGAGGTTGAGATTGGGACACCATTTGGGTAGAGGTATGGGGGGGGGGGAGGAAAGTCCTTCCCCGTTCCGGATGGGATCCCTGGATGATTAATGGCAACTTATACTGTCCTAAGGATCCTTCATACAGCTAACCTGCAATATTATTTCTCAATGATCGCAATGTGATTTCCGGTTTGTTCTTTTGGTTATTTTCAAAAAACAAAAAATGAAAACCTCATTTAAATGTGATTTTGACTAATGACCTTCAATTTGTCTAGTGATGTGCCCATTCACTACAGTGGCTTATTTAACGTATGGACTTCATTTCCGCATGGCTGTCACTGCTATTTCTTCTATTTTAGCGGCCGGCCCCTCGGGGTTGTAGGCGACTTGCTGAGTATTTGTAAGAAGGTACAATAAAGGTTTTCAAAAAAAAAAAAAAAGTCCTGTAAAACAGCCAAATGATCTTTTATATCAAAGTCTGTTGTTTTTTCTTGTACCACTGATATATGACAATCGAGGTCCTGAACTCTCATTCTAATTCCGAACAATAGTTCTATGGGCTGAAACCTTTTAGAGAATTTCTTGGCAAGTTATTAAGACTGGTCTGGACACTTATTAGATGTTTGACCCACCCAGCGCCTGAACCTAATACCTTCGCTGTTATAGATCGCTTTATGTCTCGGTTTTTTCTTTCTACCACACTATTCCCTTCGGGGTGTGAGGGACAAGAATACCGCAACCCAATTCTCATGCTGGCCATGGCCTCCTTATAAGCTCGAGAGCTGAAAGCAGGACCCTGGTCAGAATGGAACGTGGCAATTGCGTATGTGCCGATAAAGACTCGCGGATCTTTTATAACCGTTCTGGCGTCAGCCGAGCGCTGGAGGCCACATTTTTAAAGTGTGTTTAGCCTTAATGATTAATAGGACGCAGGATGGGGTGTAGACAACGTTACGCTGTTTCTGATTGGTAGCCGGTAGCATAGTTCACTACTGCGATCCCCGTTGCAGTTTTCACAGTTGTTTGCATATATTTGGTGTTGCACACTCATTCCTGGCCACCAGTATACCGATTGTAATTCAGTCAGGGATTCCTTGATCATTCTGTGCTTAGGACCCAAACCCATGTGTGCGTCTGCTATTAAAAATATTCTCCTGTTCGTGTTTGGAATTACCCTATCCTCCACTCCAGGGATTCGAGCAAAAGGAACTGAGTTTGCATCGATTACGCATGCATAATTGAGTGGATAGTTCACGGGTAGCGCTGCACAGTCGCCTTTTACGGTCGTTTTTACTGCCAGCATGGTTTCCCCGTCTATGTATTTTTCTGCACGCTTTTTTGTGGCTACGGAAGCCGGTTTAGTTGCTTCCGCTATGGCTGTGTTAGCCAATGAATTCCCTGCAACGTGAACGCCATCACGTTGAAGACTCTGTGCGTGTATCACGTGAGTCTTTTGTAGTTCTTTCTGTAAAAGAACTACCTGTTTCCAGAGCAATTTATACTTTATTGTGGCACCTGTGTCATCTTTGTAATCGTTTTCAATCCACCTCTGCAACTTATTATTGTAAGAGTTGACGCAAAAATGAGAATCGCACACGATTAGTGTCGGGAATTCACGTTCTGCATCTTTAAAGATCTGATTTCAGCTCTCTGAGCCAAACAGTTTCTTACTGATTCAGTTTTTGTTATTTTCGGTCTGAATTTACCGCACAGCCAACGACCTTTAACAATCGCACACGCTGCATCGTAGGATTTGCTCTCTACATTGAAATGCTGTACAAATCTATCTGTATAGATTATACAGGCGTACTGTGGGAGAGGCAGAAGTTCGATTGGCAGAGGATATTCTTCTTCATATTCTAAATCATTCAGTTCTTCGAATTGCGGGGCGAAATAGTATTTCACATCTTCCGCTCCAAGAGAATCTATACACTGTATCCATTTCGGATCCAGTGACACTGTAGGCAGGTTTACTGGGCTGAATAGCGCCTCGAAGGCGGATTCCGCTGTGAGGATATTAATCCTTTTACCATGTGCTAGTTCTCGTTCATTTGCTAATGCAATTTGCACTGCTTTCACAGTTCTTTCTGTGGGACTGAATGTTTTTTCTACTTGTGTGTACAAGTGAGATTTAATTGAAATTGGTACCTTTTCTCCCTCATTAGAGGTCAGGTACGTGAATCCGCATCTTCCTGGGATGACTCTGATTACACGATCGCGTGTGTTGTCACGTGTATCTAATTTTGTTTTTGCTAACATGTCTGTTTGCAGTGATCTCAAAATTTCTCTGTGTTTTTGAGTCCAATTGATTTCTTTAAAATCAGGTTTAATTAGTTCATAGAGAGGTTTAACCCTCTCTGCGTAATTTAGAATGTATGTTCTTCCGAAATTCAGAAAACCTAGTATGGATTGTAAATTCTTCAGCGTTTTTGGAGCTTGGAGTACAGCGCACTTCTCTAGGAAGTTGTCCGCTAGGCTTTTTCCTTCACTTGATAATTCGTATCCTAAGAATAGTACTGTCAGATGGGCAATTTGAGACTTTTTAAAGTTGAATTTGTAACCCTCTGCTGCGAACCCAAGTATAATGGTGTTCACTCTTTTCAAGTGAGTATCCAAGTCGTCATCTGTGAGATAGATATCATCTACGTAAGATAATGCCTCATCATCATATATTTGTAGTAACTCTGTTACCCTAGCTGAGAATAGTCAAGGGCTGTTCTTGAACCCCTGTGGGAGCCTACAGAAATTTTTCTGAGACCCATTACGGAGAAAGCGGGCAAATACCTGCTTTCTGGTGCAATGTTTTGACAAAAGAAACCATTAGATATGTCTAATGTCGTTTTATATTTTTTCCTAACTATGTTGTTCATTAGTGCAGCACTATGCGAGTTTTGTACTGCAAAAGTTTTGCAACATGCATTAAGGTGTCTGTAGTCCAAAACTAGACGATATGAATTGTCTGGCTTGAAACAGGAAACAAAGGATTGTTCATTTGAGAGGTGCATGTTTCAATCACCCCCTGGTATTCAAGTTGATCTAAGATCTCCCTGACTTGTTTTTTAGCTTCTTGCTTAATGGGATACTGCCTTTGGGCAATTGGTTCACTTTTTAATTGGATTTTGTGAGGAGGCGAGTCCTCATCCCATCCTACATGATTTTTATATAATGCCGGTGCCTGGGCAACTGCCCATTTCCTTGCATAAGTGTATTTTTTGTGAATCGGAATGTGATTCGAGAAGGCAGGCATAATCATTTCTTCGCCACGAGGGCACTCCCTGACAAACTCTGGGGGCCAATCTTTTTCAGCTAACAGAATATCATAGCCTTTTGAGAGTTTATCCCAAAATAGACCCCTTATTTTCCTAGTCTTATCACCCTCTATACGCAATGTTATTTCGTATATCTTATGGGGCTCGCTAAGTCTGGTGTCGGCAGTTTCAACCTGAATGTATTCATTCGTGTCCACTGTCTCCAGATGACTCATCAAGATCTTGCGGGCTATAGTGATTTCTGCGGCACTGTCTAGCATTGTCTGTGCCCACTCCCCGTTTTTCAACTGTGTCCTCAGTATTCTCGGCATGGTTGATTACTCTAATACTGGCTACCTTCTTCTTTGGAAATTGAGATTTTTTACTCTGAGCAGGTTCCTTGTCTTTGGACTTGGTGTGCTCTCCTGGGTCTGACCGTCCTCTTCTTTCCGATTTCTGCGAAAAAGATCGAGAGGGACGTGTATCAATACTTTGATATCTATCAGGCTTCTTCAAATTATCCCTATTTCTAAGGTTATATCTTTTCTCAGAGGGCTCCCTCTGGGGAGACTGGTGTTCTCGAGTCGGAGTTCTTTCCCTCCGTCGAGGAGACCTTCCTCTGGTCTGGAAAACTTTTTCCTTGTGAGTGGATTGTTTATTTCCATCCCAGCTCTTTTTAGGAGTGTTTGAATTATTTTTAATAAATAATTTTTCAGGATTTTCGAGCAGTTGGGGCTTTACTGGTTTCCCACCCAAGCTGTCTCTACCTAATTCTTCATAGCATTTCTCTATGATTCTGGCAAGCTCAACTGGCTGATCTGTTATATCTGTTTCCTTCAACTTCTGGCGGATCGCCACAGATGCTGCTTCTCCCTTTATATTGGCTAATAATATAGCCGAGACCTGCTTGAAGTCTTTCAGTAATTTCATACCAAGAGTTAAAGCAGGTTCTGGACCGTATTCATTTTGAATCTATCTTAGTACATCTGGTATTACCGCCATAGACGGAACACCATGTGTTTTTGTGTAAATGGAAGCAAAGACTGTACCCCAAGTGTCACAGTCCTCCACGTGTGGTGCGATTCCCATAGGAAGGCAGAATGTCAAGATTCTGTGTTTCTCGATAGGGGTAGTATCCGGAAATACTGCCTCTATTTGAGTGATTTTCTGTGCTAACCAGAAAGGAATTTGTTCCCGTTTTATGGGTGTTTTACCAAGACATGACTGTATATTCTGTGGTGTAATTTCATTAGTGTTCCCCTGATGAGGGATCAGCTGTGGTACATTAACAGCTGGTTGGACTGTTGCAGTCCGCATTACATATTGGACTAATTGCCTATGTATTTTAATTAATGTTTTTAGCTGTACTAACAGCTCTTCTCTAGACATTTTTGCAATGTCCGGATGTGGTGTGTAGCTGGCTAAAACCGGCCACGTTGCTCCTGGTCTACCTAGTGGACCGAGCCTGGTAATATGATCATTATGTTTTAGGGCGCCATTAAACCAGAGCAGGTGCTCTTGGAATTTTAGTGGGATTTCAGTCTCCTCGAAAGGAGCGTACTCTTCCGGTGGTTTCTCTATTTTGTAATAGTGAAACTCTTTTGTTCTAGCGTTTGCCGCTGGAAAGTTTATCCATGAATAGAATACCTCTGTCTGCCGATATTCGTGTGCCTCTATCACGAAAATCACTGTACCACCTTGTGGTGTCAGTCCGTTTTCTATAAATTTTAAAGTTATAGATTTTCTTAAATGAGCCGGGATGATTATTGCACCCGGTTCAGTAGTCCCGTCGGGACCCTGCTGAGTCGCATCTGCTGCGGCCTCAGTTCCGTTGTTTTCTACTGACATTTTATAAATGCAGGTTTTGCAGAGTAGGTCTCCAAGGAGACAAAGATTAGGTGCACAATATTTTGGAACACTGTATCCTTCAACGTTGAATAAACCAGAGCTTTACATAGCAATCTCTTCCTACTGAGTTCGGGCGGATTTTAACCTTTCACCCACTCCAGACGTCTATTGGAGTATTTACGGGAGAAAGGGGTCTGTGTGAAATATGCACGACTGAGTTACTCTAACGTCTTGCGTTAGTTTATCGCCTTACCAAACGTTTGGGCGCCATGTAGTGTAGTTCCTATTTTCCCAATAGGCCCTGCGCATTGGAATAACATAAACAGTAGTATCGACGTAGAAGTGCGGATCTTCCAGGTCTCCACTGACTATGCTAAACTTAATTGGGGTTGTTACCAACTAGCTCAGAGGTCACTGGAAACTTTCTTGACTGAATAGGAAGTGATCAGCTTCCCTGGCACAGCCAAGAAAGGATTCAGTTTCCCAACAACCATGCAACATGACAACTTTGCTCCTCAGATAAGAGTCAATCTCTAGGGTCGTGTGAAACAATAGACAGTTATTTTACTCAGTCAGTGGTTGTGCAGTTTACTTTCACAATATGTAGAGAATAGAGAGACGGGCGTTTTCAATAAAGGGTAACATTTATTGAACAGTCTTTCTTCTCGTACAGGAGAAATGAATTGCCACAATTGCAAGACTTGTTATTATAAAAAGTACGTACAGTAAGATGAGTATCGCGAAATAATACTGTAAAAGCATTGATATGGTTTCTTAGCCATACAATGGTTTAAAATTAATAAAACATATATACATTCATATATACATTAGGCTAAAATACTCACTGGTGCTTCTAACTATGCCTACCCCAGTGTACCTGACCTAAGCCTAATACTTGGGAGGGGAGTAAGTAAGTAGCTTTAAGTTAAGTTGGTTTTGCCAAGGTTTGCTTCAAGAATTCTCTCTAAGGGTTTAGTCAACACCATACCTCTGGAATAGAATGATGGAGGTCTGGTATCTCCTTCAGGGGGGTCGATATCCCAGTCACCCGCAAGGGTAGACTTGAAACGCCGGAGCTGGATTTCTCTGCAGGAGAGAAGACAGCGTCTCTCTCAGCGCGTCGAGGAGGGGGAGGAGGGGCAGCGTCCGCGGGCAGCTTGCATCTGCTGGGCTCTTGCAGGGGGACGGCTGTTCAGCTCCTAAGTTCACCACACCATCGTTCGCTAGTTAGCAGCGATAGCAGTAGCAATAGCAGCAAAGGTATCATCAGCATAACAGCTTCTTCAGCAGCAGCGAGACAGCTAGCAGCATCAGCTTCAGCGAAACAGCAACGAGTCAGCGTTTGCTTAAGGCAACGTTGGTAATATTTATACCTGAAAGGTGCCTTGTTTGACGTAAGTTTTTGGACATAAGACGTCAATAAAGATGTCACTAGGAAGTGATCTTCTATCAGTGCTCATTAGAGTTCTATTACTAATCAAAACATAGCAAGCGGGGATTTCCAGGTTGCTGAGTTTTTATCTTGTTGAAGAACTCGGAGTGTTAATCTAGGAATCTTGGATAGTAACTTCTGCTATGTCATTGCACTAATTGGTTGCAAAGGAAGTGGCATAGAAAACGATTCTGAAATGTGGCTCTGTTCGTGTGAGGCCAGAGACGAGTTTCTGAATATTGCACTTGAACGGTTATGCCAATTTAGGGAATAAATGGATTTATAGCCGAATAGGGGCATAAGGTCACAGTATCGATCAGGGTCCTAGATTAGAACGCTACAGCACTGGGGCATAACTACTTCATGTTCCACGATAAATTCTACAAACAGCGCAAAGGTACATCTATGGGGGCAGTTTTTGCCCCCGATTTTGCCATACTGTACGTCGATAACATAGAGACTACTTTCATTCTCAACCAGGCCAACCCCTATCGGAATATAATTCGCAGTTGGCACAGATATATAGACGATGTCTTTATGATTTGGCATGGATCTTCCACTGATCTTGATCTATTCGTCAACTGGCTGATTAACTGTCAACCACACTTAAAATTCACCTATAACTTCAGCAATACCAAATTTGACTATCTGGACGTCTCCGTAATACCCAACAAAGGTGTTCTCTACACTACGCTGTTTAAAAAACCCACTAACCGAAACACGCTACTCCACTACAAAAGCGCTCATCCCCGAGCGCTCAGGGATAGCCCACCTTTCGGACAATTTCTCAGAATGTGGAGAAATTGCCAAAGGAAAGAGGAATATTTCAAAGAAGCTGACCTCCTTGTTGAGAAACTCACTAACAGAGGCTACCCTAGGAACCTGATAAAAAGAGCTAAAAAGAGAGCATGGTACTCTCATAGGGAATTCCTTTTGGAATCAAGGCCTAAAAAAACTATGACTCGCATCCCGTGCGTGGCCACATTCTGCCCAGCAAGCAACAAGATAACCAAAATAATCAAAAAGCATTGGCCGCTGATCACATCAGTCAATATAGCCAAAGAGGCTCCTTTATTTTCCCTCAAGCGAGGCAGGAACATTAGGGACCATCTGGTGCATTCTTACACACCTGAAAAGAAAGATAACACCATCAATGCATGCTTTGGCCTGCCACCGGTCGGTGGCAATTTCAAATGTGGTAATTGCATTGCATTCCCTCTGACCACCAAGACTTTTGAATATGGCGCTAATGTGCATGCCCTCACGTTTTTCTCCAATTGCAACTCTACAAATGTAATTTATTGTATAAAATGCCCTTGTGACCGCATCTACGTCAGACAGACATCGCAGAACATTAAGACAAGAATTGGCCAATCAGCTGGATCAGATGCCATGTTACCACTACCCCATTGGGAGAACATTTCATGGAAAAAGGCCATTCGGACCAGGACTTGCAATGGCAAGTCATAGACATCCTACGCCCAACCACCAGGGGTGGAGATGCTCAAAACTTTCTGAACAAACTGGAGTGTAAATGGATGTTCCGCTGCCGGTCAATTGAGAACGGACTTAACAAATCTGGAAGAATGGAATACCATTCTGTGACAAGAACAGTGAGGTCTCAGACCTTTCACAGAAAAACACTTTGCAATGCCTCTTTCCAACTAAATTCCAACACTTATTGATTTAATTCCCTCCTTAATTACTTTCAGCCAAGGCTGCTAGAAGACAGGCTAGGCCTCCCTGACCACTGGTTCTCAAACAATATATTGCACCCCAGGTCTTACTACGGGGTTAACCTTGTTGTTAAAAACTATTAAAAAACATACTAGACAGAGAAAAGCACAGCCAAAGATGGCAAGGTTTTTTCAGGCTGGTTTCCAGGCTTCTATGCTTGCCTGGATGCTCGCTGCTCGAGACTATGTGAAAAACCTAGATGGAAAAGAATGAAGTGGAAGACGCAAGACTGATCTTGAAGCAGAAATGAGAAGAGTGACTTAAGAGTAGTGCAAGAAGAACTGTGTTGTAGCACTTCAAGAGACCTCCCTCACAACAGCTGGATGTTACAAGTAAAGTGCTTTGGATGACAATTGTTGTTAGGGAGCCAAGAAAAACTTGAATATTTTTCAGATGACACTTGGCAAACGGACGTTTGCTGTAAAGGTTTGCAATTGTCTACAGATTTCTGCAAAACAAATTGGTTGTCTAATCCAATGAAGTGTGATGAGTTCCTCCCCACCCCCTCTTTGCCCCCACTCAGAGGTTGCAAAAGGAGAATAGCTCATAGGCCGACAACAGCATCTAAATACTAGAAGAGGATCTCACACAAATCAAGACAATGAGATAGCCAGAATAAAATATTAGGTTAAAAAGAATTATCAGGGAAATAATGAGAATTCGATCCAATTCAAGGAACACAATGATTTACAAATTTTAAATATCGGAGAAGCACTTCCATGAGTCACAAAACACATTTATTAAAACAGATTCAAAATTAGTGTAAATGCAACTCAAGAAAGATTCACCACTTGAAATATTAGCAAATTGTGGTTGGCTAATTTATATTGCTAAAGGGTTAATACGTATAACACCATACTACCAATGTGAATTATTCTACCGTCTGTGTTCTAAGCAGTAGTCCCCATCCTATCAACTTTAACTAAAGTTTGTTCTAGTGAATACCTTTATTACAGAGGTGCAGATCTCGAACATTACATACACCACAAACCAAAAGTTCAGCACAAGCAAAGATTGACACCCCACCTCCCCCCTCCCCCACCACAACACACACATCCCAAAATGCACCAAGTGGAATTATACACATAAGCTAATATAAATTAGCTAGACAGAGAACACACACACACACACAAAAACAAGGTCAGGTACTCTGCACTCAATTCCATGATTATAATTATTATATCAGAGATACACAAGCGGTTGCTAAAATTACACAAACAAAAGGGACAAAAAGAAAGATCATAATTAGTCTAAAGTGAAAGGAGAACCTGTAAATGTAATTGTCACACCCTATATTCATGGGCATAAGAAATAGCTGTGATTCCTATCCTATTCACCACATGAGCTATCTGGCCTGACCAGGGTTCCATGCCGGAGGGACATCCCATTCATCAGTGTATCTGTCCACTTAAGTGCAAGACAAATGCAGTGGTTCGTTCACCGCTCATGCATTTGCACCCAGGGGAGCAACAACTTAAGAAGATCTAACACTATCCTCTTCCACAGTATGCTATGGCAGCTCAAACCTGACCACATTTAGGTCTGCTAACAGTTTGCAATTTCTCATAAACCTAAAAAACGTTAATAGACCAGTAGGTCTAGTGACTTGAAAAATCTACTCCACCTAACTGTAATATGCTTGAGCCATTAACTTGTCTCAAATTTTGTGCTGCTAGACAAATATTTTATTTCAAGGGGTCACCTTTTTTTATCAATTATTACACACGAGAACACCTTCAAATATGTGAATTCAACATGCCTGCTGTACAAAAAACTATTTTTGATTTAATAGACGAAATGCTGGCTCCATGTACAGTAAAATCTCGCTCACATTTAGGGCGCACATGAACTCAGACTGGTCTCTTACTTTACTGATAGCACGCACTGTCATCAGGGCGAGAGTAGGAATGTTTCTCAGTTCATATTTAAAAACTCTAACTTTCATTAAATATATTACTAAAGCAAGATGTGGTAGCACACTGTCATTTATAGATAGCAGTTTGCCATTTAAATGGCCACAAACGTTCCCAGTCACATGCAGCTTTACTGATAAGACTATATTGTGTACAAACCATTAAGTGTGGAAATGAGGTTTTAGCAAATATTCACATCACCAAGTAAAGTGTTCGGATTTGTTTTGATAATATTAAAATCAGTTTTCCATCTCATTTCAGAATTACAAAAAAAGTGTTTCCATAACTACTGAAATATATTTTGAAATAGTTGTACAGCAGATTTACCAGCTATTTAAATGTGGTGTGCCCAGCACAATTGTTTGACAATTCACTTTACAAAATCCTCAAACTTTGCACTCAGAGAACGGAAAATAAAGACCAGTCACCACAATAAAATAAGCAGCATTTGTTGATGGACATAAACTGACATTTGAGCCCTGTGTTTGGACACATAGCAAATGTGACAAGACATCATTTAACCTCATGGGTGCTGGTGACGAGCTCAGCTCGTCACCGTCATGAGGCGCAGCGGAGCTGCACTCATGACGAGCTGAGCTTGTCACGGCCGTTGGAACGTTCGCACGCGGGGCTAATTTCCCCGCTGTGCTGAACGTTCTAAAAAACGGGTGTGGCAGTGATGAGCTCAGCTCGTCATGAGTGCAGCTCCGCTGCGCCTCATGACGAGCTCAGCTCGTCACCAGCACGGCGGCGCTGCGCGTGGACTCCTCCCCCCTGCACAGCGGGGGGAAAACACCTCGCAGCGAAGGGGTTAAAGGCATCTTTATTGGTCATTCACTTTCTGAATGAGCAGAACGCCTGCTCTTTGGCAGCTCAGGCTCCAGATGGGACAGTAGGCCATAAAAATAGCTTGCCTTGATACAATCTGACTCGCCATAGCGAGTGGGCAACTTTATTTCTCAAGGCCGGACCTAGAGAAGCTGATGCACAGTGAGTGAAAAGTAATCCAGATGATGCTGATGCAGACGTATAAGCATGGTAGTAGTGCCCACGTTATTGTTTGGTGCTTTAACACTACCATAAACAACATATCTCACCAGCTGAGGTTATAAATCTGCGAGAAGTAGGTGTAACAAAGTGAATTATTGATTGGGTGGCTGGTAGTCCACTACAAGTAATAAAGACACTAACTTATTAGGTCCAGTTAAAGGTTTCAGTAATATTAACCTAAGCTCAACCCTCAGTAGCTACCATCATAATTAAAAAGTCAAAATGTAAAAACAAAGAAAATCCAACCAAACATCAAAAATCCAGTAAGGGGACCTGGAGAAATTAAGTTTCTTAAAATGTAAGGAAAAATAGTGCCATAAAGCACAAATGTAGGCCAGGACCTAGGCACTATTTGAAGCCAGCCGTGATGGAGAGTGGGCTGAATACACCCATCAGGTTTGACTGGTTGGAAGTTTAACCTTCGAAAGAAGTATTTTTCCTGGAAGTCAAAATCTTTCAGCAGAGCAGGGTAGTAGGCAGTATCCACAGAGAACTGCAAGAAGTCATATAGACCTTGGATGAGGTACTGCTGAAGCCATTGTCTTTGGCAGGAAAAGTTCTGAGCAGAAGAAATTCAAATTTCACACCCAACTAAGGCCTCTCGCTAGTTGTATACATTTGGTGCCTTTGCTTAAACTCCAAGGAGGGAAAACCCTTCTCCCCTTGCGCAGAGACTGTGTGCTCACCCAGTGACCTGGCCAGGATAACCTCCTCTGTGGTCACTTACAGTCAATTGTGGGGGCAGCTGCTGCTTTCCCCACTGGGTTTGGTGCCTACCTGACTAGGAGGAAAACATCTGGGCCTTCCCAGGTGTCACCTAAATTTGTTTGTGACACAGGAGGCCCCACTGAAGTAAATTAAGCTTCTGAGTACACCCCAACTGGTCTTGCTGCCAGGGAGAAGAAAAAAAACACCTTCATCTACCCAAGCCATTGTCTCTGCTCTGGGAGCAGTTTTCATACTTGTTGGAGCTAATCATTACTTGGCTACGGCTGGAGAGCTAATGAAAATTAGCTTCAGGCAGAGTGACTTTCCAAAAGTTCTGTTCCGTTAATATTTATTAAAAGTTAGACTTCACCATTGAGTTGGGTTTTTAATAGATTTTTAAAAGATTGGTTTCATCATATTTCTAGCTGGTCCCAATCCAAAGAGAGCAGAATAAATATTTAATTCCACTTCCCATTCATTGTTCTCTACGGGTAGCCAGCAGCTTCTTAGAGTGAAAATAGCTTTTGGGTGCTCGCCACTGCTAATGTTAAATTACTAAATGTCCTACATGTAAATATCGAGCACCCTGACATGTGAGCTGAACATAAAAGAAGGAAGGTTTGCTGCGGTCATAAAGAGTCATTTTGACACGTCCAACTGCAGGTTTTAAACTGTAGCAGACCAGCTATAACGGGAGGCCTAAAACCACGTTGTCCATTGTCACCCTAATGGATGGTACAATAAGTGCACCAGTCTACAGGTGACATTTAACCTTTCATGCCATGGGTGTATTACCACAGCACATACCACGGCCTTACTGAAACGTTAAATAAGCCATTCATGGATTAGCCAATTTCCACATGTTTAGGGGTCAGATCACACACACTGGGCACTTAACAGCAGTGTCCCAGCATACAGAGCCTAAAAAGCAGCCATAATATTCAGCCAAAAATGGGGTTGACCACACCAGGATAAAAGGGTCATTTTTCTTGCAGTAGGAAATCTGGCCACACTTTGGAAACAACAGGTCCTCTTTAACCATATTTAGTGCGAGGTTGCAAAGCACCGGGACCATGACAGTGGATGTCACGTCCTGCAGTAGCAAGTGCAGCAAGTCCTGCATCTCTGTTCAGAGACAGTGAAGCATTGAGAGCGCGATCCATGCCATCTGCGTCAAAGCCCATTGGCACAATCATGGTCCAATACAAACAAGGACACAACTAAATTGTTTTCACAAAACAGGAGGACCTGCTCATACAATGACTGCCAAAAAGCTATGAGGTTTAGAACATATACTCACTTTTCCCCCTTATTCCCTCACACAGCATACATCTATTTACGTACATTATATGAAAAACCTTCTTAAAGTTAAGACTTATTTAGGACATAAAGTATATTTGTAAAGCACATATTGACCCTTTGTGGCATCTTGGCACTGATTATCAAATGGTTATTGTGACCCACCTTAACCCATATTTTCTACCTCAGAAGGATAACAGGCAGATTTGGCCTGTTGTAATGTGAACCCAGGACTAGGAGGTCAAACACAGGTTCCTGAATTATATACATTAGTGCACTGAGCTCTGAGACCCGTACCTGATATGACTATAAAAATATTTTTAGGCACTTTACACAACGCAGTACACAAGATAATAAAATGCAACTACATAATATAGTTATGCAAACCACAATACCATTTAAATATGTAATTGTTTGACTGCACAAGCTCCTACAAATAGTTATGCCATGCTCATATGTGCTTTTACAATTACACAAGTTTAAAGGGGTTACACTCATTCAAGTTTTCTTTTCACTCTACTGGTAGAACCACTCAGAGGTCGAAATTCATGCAGAATTCCTTTTTTTGCACACCTTCAAAATCCACAATGGCATAGTGATCTTCAGTGTTCTCACTGAAAAAAATGACTGTTTAAAATGCAAGACAATAAACCTTTTTTGCTGTTTATTTCAAACATATTAAAACGAAGATGACATTACACAAATAAATTAATGCAATAGAAGTATACACATTCATATTACTAGGAGCCACTTAAAGATTCTGATCGCTCAAACTGCAAGACACCATTTTGTTTTATGTACAGACATTAGTCCAAGGAATTGGCCTAGAGGAGGAGCTCATTCCCTTTAAAAGCGGGAGTTGGTGTAATAAAGTGGCACTTTGAACAGATGACCTTTTAACATATACTGCAGACTTGGAAAGATCATTAAGTAAATAATCAGATAACCAGGGAATTTGAGAATATCTTGGGCTATCAGGTACACAGAGAAAAACCCAAAATAGTGATGTGGAATTTATGGCACAATGATCCTTGAATAAAACAATAAATCAGATACTTCGGTATCAATATCACATGTCAGGATGTATGCTGGTTATTCTTGTTATCCCGTTTGTCACAGCCCACCACTACCCAGTTAGGCAGCTACAATTCTGCAACAAATGGAGAAAATGTGCAACATATTTTGGACATGCAGTGAATATATTGGGATAGTTCCTTTGTAATCTCAAAGGGGTCAAATAGGAGTGATGTTAAAAAATTAAATGAGTCGATCTAAACCTAGCTTTACTAGACTTGTCTATCAGACCTTCACTGGGAAATGGGGGCACCCAGTGACACTTTTGACTGCTGTCACATGTGGGTGCAATCTGGAGTCAGTTGCATTTTAAGAAAAAGTGAAACGCTTATTATTGAGGAAGCCAGCATGGTATCTCATTTACTGTTGACTTTCATACTTTTAGGGGTACAAAAACATATTGGAACAAAACTATACTACAGTCTTCAGTGGAAATCACATGATTGTTTTAGAAGACCAGTTATTATTAACTCGGGATGATACAACCCAGATTTCAGATGTTAAGTAATTTAGAAGCAAAAATATCATTAGATTGCAGTTGGTACTTTCAACATGTGGACATACTTAGCTTACCATGAGCTACTTAAACTAATCCAAAGATGTTGAATATGGAAACATAATGAAGGCCTCGAAAAATCTACTAGCGCACTTGCTATGGCAGTCGCATTTTATCGGGTCGGGCTACTTTTAAGACTTACTGATCTGTTCTGGGGAGTGAACTTGTGCTGGAAAAGAACAGGTGTTCTGTTCATTTAGAAAGTGAATGAGCAATAAAGATGCCATGAAATCTTGTTTTTACCTCGACACATTTGCTGCCTGTTCAAGATCAGAGGTCTAATGCCAGTTTGTCTTTTTACTAATTGCTGCTTATCTGATCCTGACAAATAGTGTTTATTTTTCTTTCTCTAACCACAGTTAGAGGATTTTGTAAAGTGAGCTGTCCCATCGTGATATAAAAGGCTGTGGGATGTCAGGTTTTTTCTAACACACAACATATAAATAGCTTGCAAATAAATGGCACACATATTTCAAAATATATCAGGAATTACGAAATCACATTTAAATGCAATTCAGAAGAGTGATGCAAACAAAGATTTAAATAATGGCAAAACAAATCAGAACACTTTACTCAGGGATGTGCAAATGACAAATCTTTGCAGAAACTCGATTTACAAAATGATTGTCAGTACACTATATAGTTTTACCACTAAAACCGCATGTCACTTGGACATGTTGTGACAATTTCAATGGAAAATGTGCTGATTACAAATGACAGTATGGTACCACTTCATGCTTTAGTTATATATTTGTAAAGAGTGATAGTCTTTACACATGATTTGAGAAACATTCTTGCCCCCGCCATAACGAGAAAGCTGTTAATGAAGTAAGAAACACACCAAAAAGTTGCCTCGCCACCTACATTTAAATCCGCACTTCTACATTTAAATCCGCACTTGTGGAAAGTTGCACACGCTAACTGTCGTAATCAACTGGGTATTTTTATTTATACCAAAACATTTTTTCAATTAGTCAGAGTTTGTCAAAAAAACATGAATAAAAGACACACAAAAACAATTCTCAACAATACATATTTACACCAAAATTGATGGACTATTAACCATACAAATGTATTACACACTAAGCAAAAACAATCAAACATGAATCAAGAAATAAATCAAGAACAAACAGAACAGTTTAAACATGTGCAACATAAGACAATGGATTTTCTACAAATATGAAAAATGAATAAAGCGAAAAAAGATTTGAGAAAAGGAAAGGAAATTAGCAAAGAAGCAAATACAATTTGTGACTCTTTTTTACAACCGGCGAATGCGGGTATAAAGGAGTGGATCGCAATTAATCCTAACTGGCCAGTTAGGATTAATTGCGAACAATCAAGATGAATTTCAAATCTATTTTGACAAAATACTTCTGATATTTACTTTTGAAGTTTGTACAACCTTCAATAAACACATTTTTGAGTGAGCAATCCTTCATACGTCTACTTTCTGTAGACCAGTAAGATGCTCAAAGACTACTATTTACACTTCGAAACCAATCTATTGATCGATTAAAAGTACACAAATCGATTTAAAAATAGAAGGACTAAAAAACAACTTAAATGCATGTACCAATTATTGTGTAATGCTACAGATGTATAGTTAAAAAGGACTGGCTAATGGCCTTCTGGAACCCAGCTCAAAAAAGTATGTATGTGACTGTGCATGTGACCGAAAAAAGTTGGGGACTTTTGGGTTGCAAAACTTGACAAAACTGAGGAGCTTTTGCATGCTCCTAAATGTGAATCAGATTGTTCAAGGACTTCTATGTAGTGAGTGGTTTCCACTGCGCTTAGCATATTTTGTACAATCTACAAACGTCCGCATAACAGGAGTGTAGGCAGGGCCAGACAGTGGAGGGCAAGAATTTCACAAAGTCCCACCTAGCGAACGATTCACACCTTCCTGGCCACTGCTCAATATAGGATCTTTTCTTCTCCCAGGGGCCCCATATCTTTTCTCCATTTATGAATGAATGAGTACGCTCTTATATAGCGCTTGGCTACCCTGAGGCAACCCAGTGCTGTAAGACCAGAGGGCTGAATATAGACACTCAATGGAATAGAAGTGTCTTCAATCGCTTCCTGAAGGCAAGGTGGTTGCTTTCAAGCCTGATCTTGTCTGTGAGATTGTTCCAGCACTTGGCTGCTAGGAAGGGAAGCCGGCAGCCACCCATTCGGGCTCGCTTCACCCTTGGTACTACCAGCAGATTACGCTGATTGGATCTTAAAGATCTGCAAGATTGGTTTTGACGAAACAAGGGATGAAGGATAATAGGACCGCCATTCCAGATAGACTTATGTGCCATGCACATGATTTTAAACGTGATTCTTTCATGAATCGGCAACCAGTGGAGAAGCCTCAATGCGGCCTTCGCAGAGCTGCGTCTGGGTAGATTCATAAGCAGCCGAGCTGCACAGTTCTGCACTGATTGCAAGGTTTGGATGGAACCTGCTGGGGCCCCAAAGTAGACTGCATTTGCATAGTCCAGCCAGGAAAGAATCAGCGACTGGACTAGCATGCGTCTAGCCTCAAACGGAAGAAGGGTCAAAACCTTCCTGAGAACCCTAATCAAACCATAACAGGTCACAGCCACCTTCTTTGCCTGGACTTGAAATCCCAGGGATGAGTCAAGCCAAACCCCTAGGCTCTTTATTTGGGTCTTAGGAGGCGGTGGAGGACCAAGACATTTTGGCCACCAAGGGTCAAGGTTGACAGTGGCTTTGTAGCCCAAAAGCATAATATCAGTTTTCGACCCGTTTAGTTTTAGAAAGGAGGAGGTTTTCCACTCCATCACTTTGGTAAGGCAAAGGGTCAAGTTGTTAGTCCCTTGATCTATGGCCTCGTCCCTTGCCTGGGAGACGACCAACTGTGTATCATCAGCGTAGGTGATAAGCTGAATTCCCCAGGGAAGCACCACTTCAGCCAGTGGTCTCATGTAGATGTTAAACATGGTAGGACTGAGTGAGGATCCCTGGGGAACGCCGTGATACAGTTGAAGTTGGACCGATGACACCTCCTCTTCAAAGAAGGAGAAAAATCTCTCCGACAGGAAGGAATGGAGCCATTTAAGGGCCATTCCGGAGACCCTGGCGAGGCGGAGTCGATGAAGCAAGAAGGGGTGATTGACCGCGTCGAAGGCTGCGCTGAGGTCCAACAGGACCACCGCAACGCAGCCTCCGGCATCCACGATACTCCTGGTCGCCTCTACCACTGCCACCAATGCGGTCTCCGTTCCTTATTTGGCTCGGAATCCCGTCTGGGAGGGGTGGAGGGCTGCTGTAGTCTCAATGAAGGAGGAAAGAACATGATTCACATGTTTTTCGGCTATTTTACTGAGTCCAGGTAGCAAGGAAATAGGCCTGTAGTTGGCTAAATCTTCAGGGTCAAGGTTAGATTTTTTTTAGAAGGGCCTTGACCTTCGCCAGCTTCCAGGTAGGGGGCACTACTCATGTCTCCAAGGAAGTATTGATGACATGCATTATGGCAGGACATCCCCGATACCTGTTTAAAAGGCGATGGCGGCGCGACATCCAGAGGGGAACCTGATTTAAGGTTACCAAGGAGTCGTTCCACCGTGGCCAAATCCAGCAAAGGGAAGGCATCAAGACGTCTGCAGGAGTCCGGACTGACCCCCTCCGACGTCTGCTCGATCTCCTTGATGCTGGCATACTGATCTATTGGCACGAAACCGCAATAGATATTAGTAACCTTAGCAGCAAAGAAAGAGGCCAGGTCCTCACATCGTTTTAGGGGGTCGGTTGAGGCCCTAATGGCCAGGGGAGGGGTGACCAACTCTTGAAATATTTTAAATATTTCCCTTGGCCTATTGACCGCTTCCAAGATTTTGGCCTGGAAGTACGCTGATTGCGCAGTTTTCAGCTGATTTTTGTAAGATCTAAGCACTACTCTGTATTCCTCTTTAGCAGGAGTGGAAAAATCTTTCCTCCATCTCCTTTCCGCCCATTTACATCGTTGTTTAAGTTCTTTAAGTTCCCCCGAAAACCAGGGTTATTTATTTGGGCCAGTCCGATGACTGACCTCTTTTTTGGGGAGGATGGAGTCCAAAGTGGAGTCTAGCCACTTATTGAAAGCGTCGTTAGCGCGGATGGGGTCATCAAGAGGAGCGGAGGAGTGAGCAGGTGAGCACAGATCCAAGCCCTGACCCCGAGGACCCCTTGAGCAACCCCTTGGGTACCAGCTTCGGTGGAAGGGGGGCCACAGTCAGCCGTTAGTCAGCTCAGGAGTGGCTGCCACAACACCCAAACGCCGAGCACTCGCAATATCGCCATTGCGGTGGGGAAGGGGAAATTCTGTCCAGCCTCCTAGCTCTGCAACCCCGCAGGATTGTAGGTTGTTGGTGGCAGGATTGCAGCAGGAGAGTTGTACGGCAGGGGAGAGGCAATTGGCCCAGCCTCCTAGCTTTGCTTTCCTGCTGGTTTGCTGCCTATTTTGTTCTGTTCACTGTAAGGCAGGAGATGGAATTACAATATTGCAAGGTAACCGGAGTTAAACAACTGGGGCACATGATTCCATTTTACAGAGGATGACTATGTGCAAGAAGACCCTCTCAGTGTCGCGGAGGCGGCCAGCATTAGGATGGTGAGGTTTGTACCTCTTGAAGGGGAGCCTGCTCTCTGCACATAAAATTCTGCGCTGCTCTCCCATAATACTCATCAATTTGCTTGCTTTGGGTTTGATTTTAACTTCTCTCTGCTGCCTGCTGCTGTGCTTCATCTGAAGGGGAGCTCTAATCCACAGAAAGTGGGCCAGTAAGGTCGAGCAGTGCATCTTGCAGTGGTATAGCTGATGCAGGCTTGGTCTGAGCTTATTTGTGCTGCCTGAGCGTTCTCCGAGTCCTTGACCAGGAAACGTACAATTTCTTTTGGCCTGTATACCCACTGTGTTATGTGGTGTCCCCAAAAAATTATTGCATTCTTGATGAGGAAGAGCTATATTTAAGTATGTTGTTTGTAGACCCAGATCAGTGCTTTTCTTGGGCACAGGTAAGATGGAGATCTTTCCAGTTTTTAAAAAAAGGGGTTAAAAAAGCCAGGAATGTAAATGGACAAGTATCACAATAGGTGTGGGGTTGGAAATGGAGTTGTAATTACTAGTACATCGACCGCATTGCATCATATCAAGTTCAAGTCAAGTGGCATGCCAAGTAGGGTTCTGATGGAGGGCATGGGGGAGTCTTCAACAAGAAGCCCTTTATCAGGCCAATCCCCTGTACAGATTTTAAAAAACTTGCAGGAGACGTCATTTTGGGCATGCGCTGTCAGTTTATAAGGCCAAAAACTCCCCCTCCTTGTGCTATGCATGTGAAGAGTTGGTATGAGCTACTGGCACTCTATTGAGGGGATTGAAAGTGGAATCTTCTATCAGATGTGTAATTTGAATACACTTGAAGCCCCACATGTTAGTATCTTCTTATTTCTTTTCCCTGGCTGCTGTGTTGAGGTGGGGAAACACACTCCTATCTGGACAGGACGGAACACTGAGGGCAGCCCTAAAATTTGAGATTTTTACCCTTCGGAAGGAATCGCGCTCATTTTTAGGACTTTTGAGCGGGCTAATAAACTTTTTGTGCTTGACTTTAATATAGATTCCTTTCTACCAAAGTCTGTTCTGAAGAGCTCAATGAAGGGGTCTGCATTTAAAATAAGTTTGGCCAGAGATATTGTACGAAGCCAGTCAAACCCTTGTAAATTGGTGGTTCTGGGGAGCAATATGGGGAACAAAACTCAGCATTATTGAAAATGGAATCCGTCCCGTAGCATCAGATCGCTGATCCTATTGCTGAGACTGGATCTGTTCCCTTTATGTGTGATTACTGGCTTCTGACATAAACTCCGGAAAAAGAATAGAAGATGCGAGTTGTGCCAGCTACATATTCTAGATCTGAACCACATATTATTTGTGTGACCTATGTTACAAAATGTTTGCTGTCATTTTGTAAGGCCTTTCTTTATTTATTACAATATCCATTCCACATTGGAGGCACATAAATGTGTATTGTTTCTGATAAATAAAATTATATATAGTAAGACGTTTCAATTTTTTAGAACTTTTTGATTATTTATTAGGGCCTTGATGTATGACTGGTGGATGTCCAAAATTCATGCAGTGCAAATTTCTTAAGGTTGCTGTTAGAAATGGTGTCTCTAGTTGGTAGAGGTATGCACCCTGGCTAAGTGGGGATCACTACTCTAGTTAGGGTAAATGTAGTACGCACTAACGGCCACATGCATCAAGGTATTTAGGAATCGCAAACGGTGCGATTCGGTAAAATCAGCCGTTTGCGATTCCTAAATATCTTTTTAGTATGCATCAAAGATTTTTTAAAAAATCGATATATTTAGCGAATTCCAAAAATGCGATTGCTTTTAGGAATCGCAAATTTGCGATTCCTTAAAAGCAATGCATGATTGTTTTTAAAATTGCGAATTCGCAATTGGGGGGGCAAATTACCACGAGGGTGAACCTCGTGGTAATTTGCGAAAAAGATATAATATGCTAAAATTAGCATTTTAAACACTGTCATGTTACAGACACACATGTCCTTAGGACATGTGTGTGTGAAACATCCACTTTAAAATACATTTCAGGGGTGCAGGGGGGGGTCCTTTGGACCCCCCCTGCACCCATGGAATGCATTAACATTTTGCAAATTCTAATTTGCGAATTCGCAATTCCCATTAATTCCTATAGGCCTTTTGGCCCATAAGAATCAATGGGAAATGCGAAATCGCAAATTAGAATTCGCTTAATATTTGCGATTCGGTAAAAATTGCGATTTTTAACGAATCGCAAATATTATGGGAAAATATACATGCATCCCATTTTGCGAATTCCAAATTGCGATTCCCTATTTTTCACAATTTGGAATTCGCAAACGGCCGGGATGATGCATGTGGCCGTAAGCCTTTACTTGTGCTCTCTGCTAGCTTGGCACAGAACAGTCAGGCTAAACTAAAGAAGCAATGTGTAAAGTACTTGTGCACACACACAGTAACAATACCACAAATGTACTCCATACCAGTTTAACAAAATAGCCAATATTTAACGTAGTAAAACAAGACCAAAACGGCAAAAATCCAACACACAGAAGTCAAGATATGAATTTTGCAAGTTTAAATCAAAATGCAATGCTTCGAACTCAATAGCTCCAACTAGGGTTGATACAAATCCAAAAATTCAATCCGATAGCGATGGAGCCGGGACTGGATACAAGAGCCAAATAGACCCGCTGACAGTACCTTGGATGCGTTGGAAATCATAAATGATGCGGTGCGCTGAGGAGGTGATGGGTCGCAGGTCATGAGTTGGTTCCTGAAAGTGGTGCAAAGTAATTGAGGCATTGCCATGTAGCGGCGATGCGGTGTGCAACGGAGGTGATGTTTTGGCTACATGTGCAAGACCTCAGTTCTTGAAGGTTGTGCGACATTGATGATGGGTCAATGTCAAGTGCACGGTGTGTCAGTACCACTGCGTCGATGTTGAACCACTGGGGTGGAGGTGATGCATCAGACAGAAGCCACGCAGGGCCGGGAATGCATTGGAGTAGGGACGGTGCACCATTGACATCAGTGATGTGGTGTCTGAGGACACACCAGGCAGCGATTCTTCGGGGGTGCTGCAGCAAAGTCGAGACTGCGCTGTAAGTCGAGGTCCTTGCATTGCGCACTCTGCGAGAGATGACCACAGCTTTGGTGCAGGCAGGGTCGATCATTCGATTCGATTTGCAGCACAAACTAATGTAGCAGTATTTTACTACCAGTATATGTAAAACTCAAAAAGCACGTCCTATCTTTTAAATACACTGCACACTGCGCATAGGGCTACCAAGGGCCTACCTTAGGGATTCCTTACATGTAATAAAAGGGAAGGTGTGAGCCTGGCAAGTAGGTGAACTTGTCAGGTCGACATGGCAGTTTAAAACGGCAAATACAGGCTCTACAATGGCACAGAGCACATGCACTTTAGCACTGGTCAGCAGTGAAAAAGAGCCGGAGTCCTAAAACTAGCAAAAACAAAGTTTAGCCCACAGTCAAAAACAGGAGGTCAGAAGCAAAAAGTTAGGGGAAACTTTGCATGTTTCACTATGTACATTGCACTTCTTAAAGGCCTGAAAATTATCTATTGATCAAGTTTTATATTGTACTTTTGCTTTCTTTATTTCTTATGTGCAATACACCCCTCAGGAGGTTGGAAACAAGTGATTTGTTTAAACCTAGATGGCATAGTATACAGTTTAAAGTATTTTTCGAGTCTCGTATAGTGTTAAATGGTGTTTATACATTTTTGATTTGGTTATATATGTTCAAAGGCTGCACTTACAGAACTGCAGTCACATAACATATTCTTTATGGTGCTATTCATGTTGTCACTGTATAAAGGATAGCAATCGATACTTCTACATAATGTATGCATTAAATTGGAGGTTTTATACTTTTCTAATGTTGATTTTAATATGTGTTATGTATCATTATTATATTATTATGTCTCGTTATGTGGACTTCCGTAGGAGTTCCATATGGATCATAACTGAATCGTCATTGTTTTGTTCGTTCCTGATCACATATCAATTAAAAATTTAAGATTACAAATTATGGCGAACAAAGCGGTACAAAAGGGGGTGGTGATGGACGGAGCATCCAAACCAATCAAACACTCACACCTAGTCAACAGATCTGGGTTTAATCCATCACCGTTCTTTAGCCCACTCTGCCACCCCAGTTCAGACATGGCCATATGCAAATCAGTCTGACCCTGTGCCTCATGGGAACAGTCCAGCCCGTACTCTCAAATGTTGTACATCCTTTGTTTGGTTTCTTTAGCTTGACTTGTGCATAAAGATGGATTCAACTGTTCCTTTCAAAGATTTTACCTTGTTTTGCTTTTCCTATAAAATGATCCATAAAATGTTCAGCCCTTTCAAGACTTAATCTGTATCTCAGATTCAGATTCTAAAGCTAGCCCCTTACAGAGTAATTCTCTGCCAATCAGTATTAGGGCCATTATTTTGCATCTTCACTTCAGCAAATGGTAAAAAAAACATATTTACTCAACAACCATGTTGCCTAGTGCTCTTCTAAGATGCTGCTAGCTATACTGACAAACTGACTTCAGCGTCAAGTGAGCTGATGGGTGGCAATTCCCTCTTAATACCATAACACAACAACAGTTCTGAATACTTTTTTCACTTGTGCATCGATTGTTGTAACTGTCAACCAAGTTTGCCTTTGAAAATCAGTAAACAGACTTCAACAGATCTAAAAGGCGACAGCTTGGTTGCTATTGCATTTTCACCACTAAATTAGTTGGTTATCAAGAGAATTGTTTTCAAACCTCCAAGTCTTCTTCATAAAATATTCTAGTGCACAAATGTATTCTTTTTTGGGCTAATTTCTCTCAGCAGTATTTTCCTATCTGCCCACTTCGAGCTGCTTCAAATATAGTATTTGAGTGGGGCGTGGCCAACTACCGGAGAAGATGGCTGCACACTAACGCTGCTACGGCTCCCGATCCCCCATAAATCAGACACCTATCCATGGACCTGATGGCCAGTAACCACCCCGGATAGGGGCTGTAGCAGTGAGAGATTGAGGCTGCCACAAAAGAATCGCCCACGGAGACACGAAGGGCCTGCTGAGGCTTGCGGCTTGAGCAAGGAAGGAAGCCTCGGTGTCACATCGGCGTCCAGCCCAGAGGAGCGGCTCCCCCCCCCCGACCTGAGATCGGATGCGAGCAGCGAGCAGTGGCTGAAGCGGGCTCTCTCTCCCACGCTGTTCAGCGGCCGAATGAAGACCTGTTTTCCGGAACATACAACATAGCAGAGTGACGCTCTTGGTCAGGATCGGTCTGCCAGTGACTCCGCTGCCACTTAGGGCGGAGAAGAGAGGAGAGTGCAGAGGAAAGACCAGAGACCAATGCAAGGTGAGGCCTGGCGGGCCTGGGAGGAAACCGAGCACAAAGAAGGAGTATAGAGTAGGAATAGAGTCTAGGGAATTATAAGTGGACATATTGGTTCCGAATCTTGGAGGACCAAAAATCACACAAGGAAGATCTCAAAATTGAGGAAATAACGTTGGCCATACACAGTATACAATCAGGAAAGGCAATGGGGCCGAATAGACTCCCAATAAAGCTCCTAAAAATGACTGCAACCAAAGTGGCACCCCACCTGCTCAATATGTATCTCGAGAGCAAACGCGTGGGTGAATTGACAAGAGATCAACGAGTGGCCTCCATTGTAGTGATCCATGAGAAAGGAAAACTGCGAAAGTTCATAGTTCCAATCACCCTATATCTTTGCTTAATGTAGAGGTTAAAATGCTGGCTAAACTATTAGCGATGCAGCTATTCCCAATCGTGACCAAATTAGTACACCCGGACCCGTCCAAAATTATACCGGGTCACAATACAGCTTTCAACCTACAGCGACTAAACGGGGTGCTCGGAAGGAAAGACACTATTCAGGAGGATCCTGCAATACTGTCATTAGACGCCCGCATGGCCTTCGAAACTATTGAATGGCCATACATGTTCACTTTCCTGCAACGTATGGGTTTAGGGAATAACTTTATCGTGTGGATCTAATGGTTATATGCAGAGCCACTTGTGCAAGTAGTGGTGAACTGACATACATCAAAGACGTTCACCCCAAACCGAGGGACACAACAGGGTTACCCATTGTCACAAATTATATTCGCACTGATCCTTGAACGCTTGGTGAGTTGGATACGAGGGGATCATTTGATCCGGGGGGTTAAAATGGACAGCCAGGTGGGAAGACAAAATCTCTATGCAGATGACATTCTGCCATATGTAGCCTCGCCTAGGTCCTCCATTAACACAGTTCTCCAAATCTGTTCCAATTTCGGTAAATATTCAGGATATACCAACAACTGGGATAAATGGGTGGTCTATGTCCTTCATGGCCCAGCTCCAGTACTGCCAGCTGAATGTGAAGCAACAATAGTAATGGAGGGATTCCGGTAGTTAGGGATATTTGCAAAGGCTAGCCCTGAACTCTTCTATGAGCATAATCTCCAGGGTCCGCTAACCCTGTTACAAGGAGACGTGTGACACTGGAGATCACTGCTGCTGTCCCTAGTGGGTCGTGCTGGGCTATTTGAAGTGAAGGCATTGCCTCTTTTCTTGTATGCCTTGCAAAACACGCCATACAGAGTCCCCGAAGCATATTTCAAATCGATAAAGGGGGGAGCCAGAACCCTACTCTGGGACAGGAAGCCACCCCGTCTTGCAATCCACAAACTTGTTAGGGGATGGTATGATGGCAGGAATACTTTGCCTAATATCCAAGCATATTACTGGGCAGCACAACTGTTGATTATTAATAAGTGGATACACTATACACAGGATAAACTGGCCTGCCGCATGGATAAGTGGTTGATGGGTATTGGAGGGTACAGGGAAGCCCTGCATACGAATCCGAACAGGCAGCAGCTCACCGGCCCAAACGGTCGCCCTATGACACAGAGTCACAAAGAAACTGCGCTGGAATAACTAAGTGACACTAAATACGCCACTTTGGCAGGCAAAGTAATTAGGAAAACTAGGCCGCTTCCGATGGTATAAATTGCATACCATCGGCATATCAAAAGTGGGGGACCTTTGAATAAGGGGGGAAAAATCTCATTTGCCGACCTACAGAAAGAATATGAGCCGTCGGAGGGTGAAGCTTTCAGATATTTACAAATACAACATGCTCTGATGGAAGTGCTTCGAGCCGATGAGGAAATACTGGAGGCCTCGCCACTAGAGGATAGACTACTGACAGCGTATATGGAGCATAGGGAGTTTTCACCTACCTACCAGAAGATAATTATTAACTCACCTGACCCACTGCAGCGTCGTGAGAGCTGGCAGGCAGTTTTGGGGAATCTGGAGGAACAGGACTGGCGCAACAAGCTATCCTCCCCAAGTGAAGTAGCCATATCATCGTGGCTGACACTAGTTCAACAAAAAATGCTTCATAGATCATACAATTCATGTACTTTTCTGGTTAAGATGGAAAGGAGAGTAGATGCAGAACGCAAAAGGTTGGTGGGGGGGGGGTTGGAACTTTTTAGCATACACTTTGGGATGCCCAGCGGTCAGGATGTACTGGGACACAATAATTGCATGCATGAGAAATGTCAGTGGCTGAACCCTACAACTATCCCCCAAATTATGCATACTTAATATATGGGAGGCACCCGACATGACCGTACGGAGCAACTCTGGATCACTGAGGGATTTATAATTGCAAACCAGAACCAGGTGGGGTGTGGTAGAGTCACCAACCCTAGAGGAGTAGGAACAGGACATAGACTGGTGAATTATAGCAGAAAAATCAGTTTATAAAATCAGGGGCTGCCCCCAGCAGTGCGACCGGGTATGAGGTAAATTGAATGCTTACAGGGGCAATATTTGTGTCTCCCCCTCCTTCCCAGGAAATAGCTCCTGGGGGGTAGGAAATATCTCAAATGTAAACAACGAAGAAATGTGAGAAGTGGTGGTGATTTGAAAATTATGGGTGGGTAAGCGATTCGCAATCCATTTATCTGATTTGAACTGTGATGATCTTTGTTGCCTGCTGTATAAATGTAAAACTTCAATAAAAAAAATCGAAAAAATATATAGTATTTGAAAAGTCCAAATTCAAATTGAAATGCTGGTTTGGAAGATTGCTTTCAGATGAGAGTTCTCACTAGCTAGGTTATTCTGGTCCATAATTGGTGAGGGTTGCGGTCTAAGATCTAGACCTTCACCAATCTCTATAGATGAGCAGATTTGGGTCAAATACATCGAGCAATTATATAGTAGTAATGGTTTGCCCCGTGAAAATGATACACTATATGAGGTTAATCATCCTTATGACCCACCGTCCGAAAAGGACATTGAACTAGCCATTAAGAGCTTGCGTTCTTCGGGCGCGATGGGTCCGGATGAGCTCCCCATCTCGGTGATAAAAGTGCATTGGAGTAAAATTCTCTTTCCTGTTTTTAAATTCTGTTTTGCTAGTAGAACTGTTTTACTAGTAGAACTGTTTTACCATCCTGGAAAGGGAGCATCTTAGTCCCCCTCTTCAAGAAAGGAGCTAGAGACTTGCCTCAAAACTACTGGCAAATCGCTCTTTTAGATGCTATAGGCAAGGTTTTTGCAAAATGCCTTCTTAACTCGATTAATGACTGGGTGCTTAAGGCTGAAATCTTACCCCATGAACAGACTGGGATTAGGCAAAAGCATGGCACTCTAGATAATCTGACTGCATTGCAGGTCATAACAGAGAAATATGTCAAGGTTCGTGGAGGGGGAGTTTACGGTGCCTTTATCGACTTCTCCACAGCCTTTGATAAAGTGGACAGATCCTTGCTGTGGAGAAAGTTATTTGCTTTAGGAATGCCACCTATTCTCATTAATTTTGTTCGAGCCTTGAACTCAGACACCTGGTGCCGAGTATTGATGGGCGGGGAAGGAGGGTTATCTAGAGTAATTTCCACAACAAACGGTTTAAAACAGGGTTGCCTATTGGCTCCTCTGTTATTTTCCTTGTATATAGCTGATATCCCCCAGGTTTTATCTACAAGCAAAGGTATAGTTCCAATCTTGGGGGGTGCCCCAATTGCATGCCTAATGTATGCAGACGATATTCTGAATCTGAATCTCACACCCAAAGGTCTGAATAGTCGCCTGCATGCCTTATATGAATATGCGGAAGAACATCATTTAAAGATAAATATTGCAAAAAGTAAAGTTATGTGCTTGACGGGGAGGAAACAGTCAAAATATGCGAACTTTCACTGGTCTGTAGGGGGACAAAGACTAGATGTAGTACAATCTTACATTTTCCTTGTAAAAATAGTTACTAGTAATTTAAGTGAAAAAGCATATTTAGCTAATAATACACGGAAAGCTATTGCCCAAGGGAAGAGTTTGATCACATTCTATATGGCTACTGGTAGAAGGCATTTTGCGAAATTGCTGGAGGTATAGCGAGCAAAAATTCCAGCATCATTACTTTATGGCATGGAAATAGTTGACATGAAAAGTTGGAGCTTCATGAATGCAACGGAAGGCAAAATTCTACGTAGTCTTGCGTCTGTTAATACATCAAGCTCAACAGCCACCCTTAGACAGGAATTCGGCCTACAGAGTAGCTGGGTTCAAGGCTTATCAGGAATTGTGCGTTGGGTTTATAATGTGGCAAAGGGAGATCCGGGCACTTTAAGGTACCTTATAAAAACGGAGTTATTGGGACATTTTAATGAACACTCACTCATTGTAAAGAATTTTAGAATTGCTGCCGATCTTTTGCAATTGGATGAATCAGTTCTATTCACTTTATCAGCATATCAGCTGAAATCTACTCTGAAGTTGGCCTCCTGGGAATTAGGTTTTAGATTGGATAGGGAGGCTTGTATGGCGAAGAAAGGTATCACCCCAGCCATAGACTCTTGTATAATGAGGAAAGCCCAACCATATGTTGTTTGGAATCTCCCTCACGGAGTCCGGCGTTTTCTGTTTTTATTGAGGCAGGATTTACTTCCTTTAAACTCTCTAATGTCCAGATGGTATGGCACCTCATCATTATGTGACTTCTGTAATAGCAATATTCAGGATATGCATCATGTTATCTTTGTGTGTCCGGCCCTAATGGTGCATAGGCGTAAGTGGTTAAAACCTATTTGTCTTCAATTGAGTATTCTTTCAGCTACTACCTTCCTTGCTGCTATTCACAACCCTCCAAATGAAATGTTCTGTTTTAAATTGTATAATTTTTTTTAATGTTTCTTAGCGATATATTAGAAGGTTACAAATGTTTATTTATGTCTAAACCGTCTATTTTTCGTTGCATCGTGCTCAGGATTATATGTCATTGTATTAAATTTGTTAATTCTTTTATGTGGGTCTCATATGAGTTCCAAAATCATAAATAAATAAACTTGAAACTTGAGAGTTCTCACTAAAGGAATTCCTCGCTAGTGTGACTAAGGATGGAATCCAACCACCCAAACTTTAGGAAATCTCTAAAAACCTATCTGTATAAATCACTGTAATCTCTTGTCCGCTTGGAACTCTATTAATACTGATCCTTAGAATTTTTCACAGTGCTCAAAGAACCTGTATAGGGTAACATTTTGTGCTCTATAAACAAACCCCAAACCAAGAAACATTCTGACACGCACAGACATAAACAGAGGCACATATACAGTCCCACAAAATACAGATACGCCCAGAAAGCACACAAGCAGGCATGTACAGAGGGACAGAACGATGAACGTATGGGTGCAGGTTTTATATTTGCTTAATATTGAACTCCTATTGATCTCAAAATGAAATTGTAGGTAGATAAATTACTGGTGTCAATGCTTAATCAATTGTTGGTGTTTCCTGACAGAAAGCACTTCTACTTGGTAATGGAATATTAATTGAGTCTCAATCCTGATTTTATTATTATCCACTTTAGAGTGGTCCATATTTGGTATTAATGCAAGCCTACTGATGCAATTGCACATTTTCTACCATCATACACAGGAATTGCCTAGCTTCCTCGCCTTTGCCTAATATTAATAATAAAAGTGGATGTGTTATGCTTGGCTCTATGTACACTAACACTAGTGAATCCAGTCGTGGGCTTTCCATTAGAAATCGGTTATGAAATCCTGTGGGTAACTGAAGCAAATGAGGTCTCTGTCTCCCAGAATGCACTGGTTTATTAATCAAAGTCTAGGACCAAGAAAACTGTGCCCAGCGTTCATGAAGCAAACTATTGGAAGCACGATTTTTGTATTCCAAAGTTCAAATGAATTCCATCTTGTTATTGTACAAGCTCACAAAATACAGAAAAATGCTACTCAGTCATTTGATTTATGTAATGTGCGGAAGACACATTGGTTACTAGACCTTAATTTCATGTTTCTCTTTTCAAAGAAGTATAATATTTTTGTCATTTGCCACCACTGCACTAATTTCTTTTTATGACATTAATGTTTATAGCTATCTGCACCCTTTTGTTTTCAGTTGTTTCCAAGCAGTTAATTAATGTAACATGAAAGTTCTGACCACAAAGTCAGGTTCCTGTTACCCAGTGACCCAGCTATTATCTACAGGTTATCGTAGGAAATGCTGTCTCAAAGTGCTCCCTGAACAAACATACTTTGTTTTTATCAGAGGCCACCAATGAAAATGACAACATATTAGCATACACAAAACGTCAGCTCAATGCTGGAGGTATTTCTCTGCCTTAACTATTCCCAAATAAATTCTACAGACCTACGCCCTTTTTCTTGGCTATTATATGCAATAATGTATCATGCATGGTGCAAACAGCATTCCATAATACCTAAATATATTGAGATTGAAATATGTTATAATGCTATCCATTTAAATCAACCATCTTATAAGGTTTTATAAGAGGAGTTTCAGCATACTTCAAAGACGAAGCAAAGTATTTAAGGCTCCTCAAGCAGAAGACTATGGTGCTTTACAACACACTTGGGAATTCTCTCCGGGTAAAGCTTTGTCCCACCGAGACTAAATTCTCTTTAAAGGCACAACATCTACTCCATAAGTGGATGGTTATTGTACACAAACGTTATTGTTCAAGTGTAACAAAATCTGTCTTTCTGCATGGTCTCTCCAGAAGTTTTGCTTTTATGGAACTGGATTTAATGGCATAGTATGAATCCGGGCAACGGAGGCTGGTAAACACATGGCGGGTCATGTGCTGTAACTCGTGGTAAAAATAAACAAGCATTTGCAATGAAGTAGGTCTCGCTTTAGTGAAACTTTGAGCTATTGGCGTTGCAAATGCTAATTTTTGTTTATTTTTTTCGTTATGTTTAAAAATATCCCAGCAGTAGCAAAAGTAGTAATAAAAGAAATGTCATGAAGTAAATAAAGGGTGCAGTGCCAGAGGATGTTACTAGATGTCCCTGTGGAGTTGTAAAGGCACCTCTATTAGCCACATAAGGTACTGCACCCTTAATGGAAATGATAAGGATAAATATCGCTGCTGAGTATATGTTTTCAGGATGTTACTAGATGTCCCTGTGGAGTTGTAAAGGCACCTCTATTAGCCACATAAGGTACTGCACCCTTAATGGAAATGATAAGGATAAATATCGCTGCTGAGTATATGTTTTCATTTGTTTTTACTGAACTCCACAGGGACACCTAGTAACAGCCTATGGCACTGCACCCTTTCCTTGAGACGTAATATGGAATAGAATTACGTGCCGCAAATGCTGTAAGGGAAAATACATTGAAATTAATTGCCTGCGGCTGCTATGTTCAAAGTGAAGAAATTTAAAGTGAGCATTAAGAAGTGGGAGCATTTTTTGTGTGTTTGTAGTCTTTGCATTGTGGCGTGCTTTCATTTTATAGATTTAAAGCTAAAGAGTGCCAAGCCATTAATGACTAAAAAGTAAATAAATAAAAAATAACATCGGGCGGCCAGCAATTTTTTTTCTATTTATTTACTTTTGTAGTAATCGCATCATGCAGGCTTCAGCTTCACGCGTTTAAAGCTCAGCAGGCCATAGTTGCTAAAAAGTAAAAAATGGAAAAGAAATGCAGCGTCCGCCCGCCTTTTTTTCAATTTATTTACTTTTGTAGCAATCGCAGCATGCCGCGCTTTAGCTAGAAATGTGCGAACCTAAAGTGCGGCGTGCAGCGAATGCTACTAAAGTAAATAAACATTAAAAAAAGCTTTACTTTGCAAATTTTACAGTAAAGCAGACAATAAAAAAATGACCTCCACTGCAGCATCATGCGTTGCAGAAGAGGGATAACATGTCATGCCTCGTACAGCAACTACAAACCAGGATGGGTTTACAAACCAAAAACCACCCAGTAATTATGTCATTATGTGAAAACACAAAATATGATATTGTCGCAATTTGAAATTGTCAACATATGATAACTGTTTAAATTCTTTTTGTTTTTTCTTCCCATCTCTGGCACTATCATTCTTTCTTTTATCAACTACTACAGACCCAAAGCATCAGTGAGGTGGAGATGCGTCCCTGTGCCCTTATAAAATTGCCAGAAAGTGTTTAGGCAATGGAACATGTCGGCCGTTCAAGCTAAATATGGTCTAAACATGCGGTCTCTTTTAATCGAGTGTGGACACTATTGAAATAAAGTATGTGTGGAATAGTTGTTCTCAACTCACTTTTAATCAGGAGATTTATTCACCTTTGTTTACACTACCGGGCTTAAGATATATGATAGATGATATCAGCATCTACACGTTATTATTTTTTCACCACTTCAAACAAGCCTAAAGATTAGGTTGCACGTTTTTCTTTTCTGTCAAGAAAGTTGATAATGATAACAGAATGAGCAAACTGGTGCGTACTAACCAGTAGCTCCATGGATGGTGCTTACGTGAGGAGACTTTCTGACTTCACTCACATTTTTTCTTTGGTGGGTGTGATATTAGTTGGGGATGGTTGATAATTTTTAAATGAGGAACACTTAGAGGCAGGCACGACTAGACGATTCAGCATAGCCATACCTAGGAGTACATAATACCCGTTTTATAGAAGCTATAAAGATTACATTGTGTTCCGTGTAACCAGGCATTTTTGTATGAATTCTGTAAATGAGGCATACCAGGGCCCTGGACAGGAGCCTTGTTCCGGACAGCTTCAGTGGCCTCTGTTGGTTGCTGTCTTTTAGGCGCAGCTTGTCGTAAGCTGCGGATATATGCCAGAACTAGGGAGGCTGGAGGCACTTCATAACCTTCTTGGCCATGGTGGTACTGTTCATAAGCTGGGGTGCAGATGTGGGTGAGTCACAGATGGGGTATTCAGTTGAGGAGGGTTCTCCTTGGTTAATTCTCCTTGGTTAAAATCGAGACTGGGGGTGAGCTTGCCAGTAAAGCAGGGCTGTCAAAGGCAAACAAACAATGAAAAAGGCCAAAGGCTGTTGAGCGGTTCTCCCTCAATACATGCAGTGGAGTAAACATTAGAATTTAAGTCTGAACATACCCCACCAATGCAGGCGACGTGTCCAAATCCCTTCCTCTTAGACAGTGAGAATTGCCAAGGGGTTAGCTAAGTTACTCTTTGACAGTTAGCGGGGGTGGGAGAAAATGCCCCTTTGTGCAATGTCATTACCATTTTGTCTTAGTGGTGCTGCAGTTTTTGGGGGACTTTTTGCACAGGGTACTGCTGTAGAGTCCACAGTGTATGTGCTCCGACTCCTAAAGCATTGTAAAATTGGGTAATACCCAACTGGCTTATTTAACTTTTCAGTTAAGCCACAGTATATGGTATACCAAAATACATCAATGACATACAAAATTAAATGTCACCTGCGTACTGCAGCACCTATTGTACCAGTCACTAGGCCACCTGCGTACTGCAGCACCGATTGTACCAGTCACTAGGCCGGCAGGGAAAACCTGCCTTCAGGCCTACATGTGTAGTCTGACTCCAGCAGCTTTTAAACCTAGAGGCAGATCAATCAAAATAAAACTTTTGACAGGAAGGAATCCCTAGGTTTACTTCATTTTCTCACAAAATGTAACTAATTTTAACCCCTTCGGCACTGGTGACGGAACCGCTCCGTCACCAGCCTCGGTCGCGCTGTGCTGATGACGGAGCGGTTCCGTCTCGGCCCGCTTGGCGCGCCTGCGCGGCGCTGGTTTCGCTCCTGCGCAGAGCGTTCCATTGAGCGGGCGTGGCCGTGACAGAACCGCTCCGTCACAAGCACAACGCGCCCGAGGCTCGTGACAGAGCGGTTCCGTCACAAGTACGGGAGCGCTGCGCAGCTCCCCCTCCCCACTAGCGCTGTGGCGGAATAGCCGCCGCAGCAAAGAAGTTAATACAAAAGTAAGATTAAAATTTGGATCAATAATTCTGACCACCACACATTCACAGGTTTGACACAACCAGATGCTGGGGTTCTAAAATAAACCCTTACCCAATGAGCAATTCTTCACAGTCACTGTTTTAAAATCAGATTTAAAACATTTACGGTAGGGGTTACATCCTTTATAGGTCTCGCCTATGCAGCGCGCATGCGCTACACAGGCAAAAAGACCTTTAGCAATCGCTTTGGCTTTCCAGCCAAAAACGTGCACCTTTAACCGTGCCTTTAATGGCAACGCGTGCGCGTTTGGCGATTCACTTGCGGGATCGCGGGCGCCATATGGTAGCAATTATCGCTACTGGCGCTGCTCCCTCCCGCAAGTGAAATTGGCGCGGACCACCCCCTCCCCTCCCCCTGCTGCCGGGCACTTGTTTTTTAACGACCATGACGCGGCCTCTGGCTGGCCGCGCCGCCATGCACAGATTTGAAATGTACTTTTTTTCCCACCACTTTGTGCTTGCCAACCCAGCGCTTTGTCTCCCAGTGTTGGTGCTAATACCTGGGCCCGGGGCGTTGGTTCAGTCACAAGGATCATGGTTCGTGCCCCGGGTGTTAAATCTGTGGATCCCCACACCGTTTGATGTTTCCACACCTTCGGACCCTCCCCTTCACTGCTAGCGGTAGGTATGTGGGAAACAGTTTTATTAATCAAGGAGTCTGAATGGACTTGTTTAAATTGTGTTTATACTATGGGTTTTCCATAAGATCTGTTGGTAGTTATATGTTTATTCCTTACGCTGAGATTCATTCACCCCAGCTTTTCTTCTACCCAGCATCATATCTTTACGGTCTACCCCAAATCCTTTAATTCCGGACAACGTAGTTTCGGATATGCCTGTGTTTTTGAGCTTAAGCTGCTTGTCCTATTCCTCCCACCCCACCCGCTTGCACCCCCCACGCATTGTTTGGCTTTACTAGTTGCTCCCACCTTTTCATTGGCAATTTGCTGATTTTTCACTGCGGGTTCTCACACACCTTCTTTGTATGTGGAGTATTTCTTGTTTGCTTTTGCGCCGCTCAGTTCTGGTGTTCACTGTTTGCTATGGAATGACAGATGCAAACCTACTTATTGTGTCCCTTACAAAATAGTTCAGATTTGTACCCCAGTCTTGTCCACCTCTGATGCTTACTCTTGTTGTGGTCACTGCACCTAGGGTAGATGAGCTACGCACCTTTTCAGAGCATCGAAAGAGTTGGATAGCCAGATGGTAGCATTCTAGTTCCAGTGTGGCAGATCTGCTCCAAAGCTACCTTTGCCAACGGAGGTTGAACATGTTCACTTCTGTCCAACCCCACAACCACTGTTTCTTGTCATAATGCTGATGTCAATGCCACCTCCACAGCACTTGTGCCATCACATGTTCCCCCTCAGTCACACCTACGCGAGGTATGCCATCGTATTTGGTGAATTTCAGTGATGAGAGAACATCAGTGTAGTATTTAGGGGAAAAAATAATGTACTAAGAGCCTGACAGGAAACCCGTTCATTTAGAATTTTCAGAATAGCCTTTTCAAAATAGCAATCCTGAAAACGGAGAAATAATGTTGCTATCACTTTTATTTTTTATCTAAACTGTACTTTATTTGGCCTATTTTCTAACACTTAATAGAGTTTTTACAAAACTGTGCTTAACTACTCTCACAAAAATATTTGTTTGGTTTTCAGTTTCACACCACTTTTAATCTTTCCAAAACGTCAGTCCACATCTCTGGGGGCATACTAACAATTTCATAGCTAAAGTTAGTGAAGTGAGTGGCTAAATATCAAAAGCCGTCCCTAACTTTGTTAGAGCAGAAATATGAGTCTGTGTTTGGACATGTGCAAAGTTAATACAGTAAAACATCCAAAAGGAAATGCCCATGATCTGCCAAACTCTGCTATTAACCAGTCTTGTCTTTCCTCAATTCTCTGTATCAGAGTGCACATGCAAGTAAGTGGAGAGTAAATGAAAGATGCTATATTGCTTAACTGCTACTGCTATAGTTTGAGCTGTAGTTTTAGACCATGTTCAAATTAAGAACCTTGACAAACAATAGCCATGTATTTAAAACCCTATTTTAAGAACAGGTTTTTCAATACTCTTTTACAATAGAGCCTTTTCATCTCAGCTTGTCAACGAAACCACACAATTGTGTGTTAAGGCAGGGTTTCGCCCAAGAATCAGTTTTTTTAGTATGCATTGACCTTATCATTTGATTGCTCTTGTAACATTTTGGAGGCACAAGTGTATTTTCTGTTGGTGAGTTCGAGGTAGGGAGATTTCTAGTATGAATTAGTTCAAGCCCCTAGTATCTTTTGATTCTTACCTGAAGTTCCAATAAAGGCCTTTTTTGGAGACATACCTGAACAGAGTTTTCCTTTCACTGACTAGCGATCAGTGTTAGCATGCATCACTGTGCCACGTGGCAGTTCCTAGGTTGTTCAGCCAGTCTACATTCTGGTTGTGACTAGACTTCACAGCTGCGTTCATCAGCCTGTCAGTCTTGGCTGCTCCTCAGTCCTGGAGTATAAGTGGTCTGCATCAGAGAGGTGACTACGCTGACCACATATTGTGGGCAGTTTTTTAGGTCTTGCTGAGTCAGCGCATGCGCTGCTCTGAGAGATATTTTGTAGTGTGCGTTTAAAAGTGCTACCCCAGGCTTCTGGTGGCCCAGTGCTTGGGTGCACGCGCAGAACCGCCAGCTTGGTCCCTGTTACTCTCTCCCTATTAGTTTGCTTCCCTTCCCTTCCCTCCACCCGCCGTGTTACTCCCCTTCCCCCCACGCATTCCCTGCCCTCTGTTGCTTCCGCCGCTCTCCTATTGCTCCCGTGGAGTTTGTAATCCTGCCCCCTGCATTGCCCCCTCGCCCTCCACTGTGCTTGCGTCTTTTTTTTTCTTTTTGCGTGCTTGCCTGGAATGGTGGAACAGATGTATTTTCTTTTAATTGAATTGGTCCTTTCCAACCCGTGGCGGCAGCGCAGTTTGTCTCATCGCCCATCATGCATTTGAGTAGGGCCAGACTAAAGGTGCAAGCAGCAGCATCTCCCTGTCCCAGCCGGGGCACATGCCGCACAGTAGGAGCAGTAATGCACCAAGCCATCGCGGCTGCCAAAGCAGCTGCATTATTTCATAAGCCAGCACCCCTCACTGCGCCTGCCCCTGCCTCTCACACAAACCACGGATCGTAGCAAATAGACAGACAGGGCAGCTCTCTGTTTTCTCCCTGCATGGCATCACGTGCCCAGTGATGGCTTGATGCGTCACCTTCCTGGATTTTTCGGTTGAAGGTGGTTCCGGAGCACCCCGGGAGAACATGCCTACCCACTCTGCCTCCCTACAGCAAATAACTTGGTTGCACATAACTTGCTGTGACTTTCTCATGGTATAGTTACACTGAAGGCAATATCCCATGGAAACGATATAGGTATAACGATATAAGTATAGAGCCTAATGCTCCATGGAAGGAGTGATGTTAATCTAAAAATCTCCAAACTAAATACAATTCACCAGATAAAAATAAAAACTACAGGATAAACCGAAGTCTCCATTACGGCTAAATGTTGTAAATTAGTGCTGAAATCCTGAGGTACCCAGGTAGGTTGATGTGATACCAAACTCTCCTACAAGAGGTGTAACATTTTTGATTATTGATCTCTCATATAAGCAAAACCGATACTGTTTTGAACTAAAAAATTAGGGAGTGTCTAAACTCTTCGCATCGAACCTCTGTCAATTTGTGAGTTGTTCGATGACCTTAAATAAGCTCACCATGCTTGGTGTGTCTGCAGTGATTCTCTGGACTAGGTACCCCAGAACTTTGTGATGAGAAGACCGGTTTGGTTCATTGTTGCCAAAAATGAATTGGCATATCCAATGGGTATCGCCTTTGGGACTTTATAAGTGTTTAGCCATGCAACGGTTGGTGTTGTTGCACCAAGGATATTGTGCTGCATAACTAAATACTTATAAGGTCCCAAAAGCGAGCCCTATTGGGTATGCCAATGCTTGTTTTAAGTTGACCGGAGAGGACTTCGAAACTGTGATCTGTATTTTCACCAAGAATCTAAACCAAACTAGTTTTGCCATATTCCATGTAGGTTCTGCCACGCTGAGTAAGTGCTCCTATTGTTAAAGAAATGTTGACTAGTTGCTACCACTGTTTGAAACTATGGAAGGTTCATACTAGAATTGCAAACCTACCTTTGAATCACAGCTCAAGTTCAGAAGTCCTAATTGATTACAATTTATAAAGCTGATTGCAGAGTACATACATGCCAACACTTTAGAAGAGGTAAGTGAGAGAGAATGGATTCCCCCCATTGACTTCTATTGAAATGGAGTCAATTTCAGGCAGGAGTCAGCCAAAATTAAGCCAAATCTGGCTCTAAACTTTGGGAGACCCTCCTGAATCGATCTGTTGGCATGTATGAGCGTGTTAAGTAAGCAAATAACTCAACTAGTGGATATGCGCCTGCTCCACATTCCATTTAAACTGTTTTATATCAAGGTTATCGTCCACACTAAAGTAATATTCAGAAACAGTATTTTACGGTGCAACCTCAACATTTAATTGATCATCTATGTAGCATAATAACAGAACATACTCGCACTATCAGTACCAGTACCATAGTGCATTTGTATTACTTGTGTGTTTTGTGTAGCGCTGTCTACAAGCTTTTGTAATAACCAGTGCTTAACGAAAAACAAAATAACATATTGATAGGCAATAGAAGGAAAGCGCATGCTTGAATGTACATAAATCCAGCTTAGGAAACGTTTCTGACCCAAATCAACAAAAATGGAACACGTGCATTAGCCTAGAATATGGATAATGCGTTTAGGAGGGAAATGTGTGCAGGAATCAGTTATAAATTCGGTTTACAATATGAAATATGACAGTACACCAATGCACTAAGTTCAGTGAATCACATGGAGGAATGATACTCTATAAATGTCAGAGAAAATCTACTTCTATAAAGTACTGTATGGTTAGTGGTGTCTCTATAAACTTTATTAAAAACTTTTTGGGCACATTTCATACATCATGAATAATACATCTATTTTATCAGTAAACTGAATGCAAGACATTAAGGATACAAAGATGTAAAAGTTCAAAAATTCATCACTTGAGGTAACCAAGTAAATTTAATTACCCTCGGTAGTGACTCACTGATAGAGGTGGGTTGGTAAGGAGGACGCCAAAATCAAATAAGGTTACTTTGGTACCTTACTGGGAAAAGATTGTGAATTCTGAGGCTGTGTAACCTTAATATCAATCAGCATAAGCGTTTTTGTCTACCTTATAGGGGTGCTGTACTTAATTAACTTCATTTGCTCTTCATTGAGTACCAACCCACCTAGGAGGTGGAAGGCACATCTCTGTGACAAAATGACCCCCTTTAGAAAAACACATACCTGAAGCTCATCAACACTGGTCATATACATTTCTTCAGATGTCAATGAAACGAGCTCGGGAATATTATTTTTGCTAGCACAGCATGGACATTCAGAAAGAGAACTGATGGCAATAGTGTTCCCTCTCAATACAAAGTTGCGTTCTGGAAACGCAGCCCCATTAAAAAACAAACAAAAAAAACAAACATACAGTGGCACGTTTTCTCCAAGTAATATCTGTCTTAAAGAATCAGCAGAACTCTGTAGGACCAAGGGTCCACAGGGGAGTGAAATTGTAATCTTTAAATTAGTTAACCCGAAAGTCTGTAATATCCTGGCAGGAGATTCTGTTTAAGAAAATTGGATTTTCACTAACCAAGTTTCAAAGCATGAAACGTAAACGCAAGGAGTTAGTTTTGAAGTGTTTACAAAAGATAAGCAGTAAATAGATATCAAAGATTTGAGAACATCAGACCAGCTTCACATTCGTTGTTTTGAATGCAAGCCTGTTGTGGCTGTTCATCTAGAAATTATTAAGTGAATACAATTTATGGGTTCTAGCTTGCTCTCAGAAATAATCTGTAGATTTCTCCTACAAACACCTGAGCTCACTAGATCTTATCAGAGTTCTTGTGGTGGTGGCTAGAAAATCACTATGAGGCAAAAGGCCAAATTCATTCCAGTTCCCAGTGTCTATTTGTGCAGGGAATTTTTCAATTAACTCAACCTTGTACCGAAAAAATAAAGCAACAACATTTTTGCCGAGGATGGGGAGGGATTGTTGCCTTGCCTACATGCAAAACCATGTCCTTCCTGGGGTGTAGCTTAATCAGTGAGATCCAGGGGTGTGAACCTCCAATTTCCCAGCTAATAAACAGCAATGAGTAACATAATGAATGGTTGAAATGACCAAGGTTCGGGATGGGCTACCCATGAGAAGCAGAGCCATTACTGATTTGCATTAGGTGGGCCTCTGGGGCTGATTCATAGTTTGGCGGACAGAGTAGTACTCTGTTACAATGGCAATGGAGGACCCGGTCTATCAAACTCAAGGCCCACCTGCCCGACTTTAAGCCAGGCAGAGTTGAAGGTTTAAGCAGAAAGGGCAAATTTACTCTGTCATTGTAAAACTTCCTCTGATGGCCCGACATAGTAGGAGTAGTCAGAGCTAAGCCGACTGTTCGTCTAATTTGAGTGGATGATCAGATTGCTTTTCTTTGTAACTGTTCAATGCCGCAAGAGAGATAGTGAAACAAAAAAAAAGACATAATGACCCCCACACCATAGCAGAAAACTCACATAGTGTGGGCGTCATCCGCGTTTTTAGCTTCCATAAACAAACTCCTGCTTTAGGAGTTTGTGTTTGAAAAACAAAAAAACTTTGGAAAAGTTTGACAGCTGTCCGATGGAACTTTATATATATATATTATATGTTCCTGGACTAAAAAGTCAATATGTTAAAACTTTGTAGTGAATTCAGAATGACAAGAGAAAACTAAAGATGCAGTAGATCAAACTCAGCTGCCCCACCTAATACATCAAACACCCCACAACCCCCAAAAGCTACACCCCTGCCTGCTCCCTGTTACCTTATCATTTCCCAAAAAACAACAACAACAAAACACTGTTATTCTGGCCCTACTTCTCTGTCTTTCCCTTGCTCTCGTCAGGATGTTTATGCACACTCTAAGGGAATTGTTCTCCTCTCTCCATCGGGGCCAGCCACCTCTCACACAAGGACGTGTGCTCCACTAAAACACAGACCTGTCTGCCCTCCTTCAGGTCACCGTGGATCACCTGCTGGGACTTGCACCCCTCCGTACCCACGGTGGAGTGCGCTCTAATGCCTATCGCCCCTCAGCGCTCTGGTGCTGAAACTTTACTTACCAGGGTGGTATTTTGTTGTGTTGGCAGAGCTCCGCCCCTGTTTACTCTCACCGTAGTGCTCCGCCCCCCTTCTCCCCATAGTTCTGAGCCCCAGGTTGCTATGCCCCTTTCCCTCACCTTGCCGGGCACCCCGCGATGGTCTGTGCTTCCCTGCCAGAATCTGCGGCTGTAGCATGAAATGTAGCCCACCAGCTTCTCCTCGTACGGGAAATCCACTTTCCAGATGAGAGACCCGTAGCCGAAAACCCACATTATCCAGCTGAGGTGGTGACAGCTGCTGTTCGTGCGCCGCCTCCACCTGCCACCGGCACCGGCAGCGACCCTCTAAGCCCCGCCCCCACCAACGTCACAGCGCAAGTACATCCCAGCAATAGACGAGGGACTAAAGGGCAACCGGGATCTGTAGTTCTTTCAATTAAAGAGGATGGCAACCGTCAGGCGTAAACCATACAACAGTGTTGAGTGCTCCTAATCTTTGAGTACGTATCTCTATGTGAAAATACGCATGTGATAAGAATTTTAAATCGTGAAAATAGTTAAGTTTAATGTGGAATGTTTCGTATTCCAGGTCTAATTGGATTTTTTTTCTGCATCCATTATACAAGTTTTTTTTTCATGTCGCGATAATTGTTAATAATGGTACACGGGCTGAATATTTTGCTTGTTTTATGTTGGCCACATATCCAATATGCTTTGCAAGAAAGGATCGGTGCTATTTTAAATAAAGCCTAGAAAAAAAAGTAACGTATACAAAAGAAAATATAAATGCAAGTTCCACTAATGAGGAAATGGTCTTTATTTGTGTTTTTTAAACAGTGATATTTTACCCTAATTTCTATATGAAGCCTTCAAGTTGAAAGCTTCCACTCCAATGAAAATGACATTTGTACATGAAATACAAATAAAAAATTATATCACACGACAATGACTTCACCATAAAATGGCCTATATCCATTACTTGAACACAACTCATGCATTCTATTGCGAATCAAAGACAACTTAGAGCATGGGTACTCACAAACTTTCTCTCGGGGGCCAAATTTACAGCGTGGTTTCTGGCTGAGGGTCGCACCGGTGGGGGTGGGGTCAGAAGGGAGGGGGCGGGGCTAAAGTAAAAAAAAAATTGATCATAAGGTTGAACATAGGTCCCTGCAGCAGACGCCTTCGTCCACGGAGCCACCAGACCCGGCATACACACATCTCTCTCCCTCTCTCTCCCTCCCTCTGTCGCCCTCCCTCTGTCACCCTCTTCCCTCTGTCTCCCTCTTCCCTCTGTCTACCTCTCTCTCTTTCTCTCTGTCTCTGTCTCTCCGTCCCTCTGTCTCTGTCTCCGTCCCTCTGTCTCTCTCCCTCCTCTGTCGCCCTCCTCCCTCTGCGGCCCTCTCTGTCTCCGCCCCCTCTGTCTCTCTCCCTCTGTCGCCATCCTTCTGTCTCCCTCCCTCTGTCGCCCTCCTTCTGTATCCCTCCCGCTCTGCCTCCCTCCCCCTCTATCTCCCTCCCTCTCTGTCTCCCTCTCTCTGTCTCCCTCTTTCTCTCTCTCTCTCTGTCTCCCTCCCTCTGTCTCCCTCCCTGTCTCTCTCCCCCCCTCTGTCTCCCTCCCCCTCTGTCGCCCTCCTTCTGTCTCCCTCCCTCTCTGTCTCCCTCCCGCTCTGCCTCCCACCCTCACTGTCTCCCTCCCGCTCTGCCTCCCTCCCTCTCTGTCTCTCTCCCTCTGTCTCCCTCTCTCTGTCTCCCTCTCTCTCTCTGTCTCCCTCCCTCTGTCTCCCTCCCTCTGTCTCCCTCCCTCTGTCTCTCTCCCTCCCTCGGTCTCCCTCCCTCCCTCTGTCTCCCTCTCTCTTTCTCCCTCTGTCTCCCTCCCTCTGTCTCCCCCTGACTACCTCTCTCGTCTCCCTCTCTTTGTCACCCTCTGTCTCCCTCCCTCTGTCTCCCTCCCCCCTCTCTTTCCCTTCCTCCCTCCCTCCCTCTCTCTCCCTTCCTCCCTCCCTCTCCTTCTCCCTCGGTCTCCCACTCCCTCCCTCACCCTCTGTCTCCCTCCCTCTCCCTCCCCTGTCTCCCTCCCTCTGTCTCCCCCTGACTACGCCTCTCTCCCTCTCTGTCTCCCTCCCTCTGTCAACCTCTGTCTCCCTCCCTCTCCCTTCCTCCCTCCCTCCCTCCCTCTTCTTCCCTCCCTCCCTCCCTCTCCTTCCCTCCCTCTCCCTCCCTCTACCTCGGTCTCCCTCTCCCCCCCTCTGTCATCCTCTGTCTCCCTCCCTCTCCCTCCCACTGTCTCCCTCCCTCTGTCTCCCTCCCTGTCTCCCTTCCTCTTTCTCCCTCTGGTTCCCCCTGACTGCCTCTCTCGGTCTCCCTCTCTTTGTCACCCTCTGTCTCCCTCTCTTTGTCACCCTCTGTCTCCCTCTCTCTGTCATCCTCTGTCTCCCTCCCCCTCTCTCTCCCTTCCTCCCTCCCTCCCTCTCCTTCTCCCTCGGTCTCCCACTCCCTCCCTCACCCTCTGTCTCCCTCCCTCTCCGTCCCCCTGGCTCCCTCCCTCTGTCTCCCCCTGACTGCGCCTCTCTCCCTCTTTGTCTCCCTCCCTCTGTCAACCCCTGTCTCCCTCCCTCTCCCTCCCTCCCTCCCGCCCTCTCCTTCCCTCCCTCTCCCTCTTTCTCCCTCTACCTCGGTCTCCCTCTCCCTCCCTCTGTCATCCTCTGTCTCCCTCCCTCTCCCTCCCACTGTCTCCCTTCCTCTGTCTCCCCCTTACTGCACCTCTCTCCCTCTCTGTCTCCCTCCCTCTGTCAACCTCTGTCTTCCTCTCCCTCCCTCTCCTGTTGGACCCGGGGTTACCGGTCCACCTAGGGTAGCCTGGCACAAAGTAAGGCAAATTGTCGCACTTGCGTCACACTCAATACAGTAACACAGCGTACCTCCACTCAAAAACGACACCACACCTTCTTTAGAAAAAGTAGTGAAGCTTTATATTTTCTTTTCTTTACTCTAGTTTCCTCTTGCACTACAGTTTCATCACTTACAGTAAATTCTTCACCGTTAAATTTTCTACTTCTCTTTAAACATATGACATGACAATTCCCTGATTTGTTAACCACTCTACCTGGTCCTCACATTAATAAATAAAATGGCTTTAGTGATACATTACCATTAAAGACCCAAATTCATTATAACCTAAGGTGACATAGATTCAGCAGAAAAATCCACAGTAATGACGGTTTCATACAATTTCTAGCAGCAGTATTTCTAGATGGAGAAAAAAGGTAGGCCAATTCAGTACATCATAGGAGCATTAAGTTCATATTTCTTCCACTTTCAGCTGGCAGAAAATTACAGGAATCCTACAAGCTTTGAGCAGTCTTCCGATAACTTGTACCTCAATAAAATCAGCTTTATTCTTAACCCAACATTATGACTGCTATGTCTGTCAGTCAGTCCCTCTCCCAACTGTTGTCTGAGAGAACTACTGTTCCCAGCGTTGGTTTAATTCATGTAGTAACCGTTTTTTTATCAGGCAAGACTTTTATTCTGAGCCTTCTGTTCGTGAGGCGGTTCTGCTGATTCCAGTTACCAGGACCCGCTATCCACTCCCTCAGTCTGGGCCAGGGACACCGTCAATAGTTGGTCCCCGACGGTCTTTCCACCCTCCAGCCCAAATTCCCAGCTTACTTTTCAATCTGCAATTCTTTCAGGCGTTCCGTCCCGGAATCGGATTCTCTCGGAGGAGCTCCCGACTTCCAGCCGATCTCCGCTTCAGAGCCGGCAGGTCCCTCTCCCAGGTTAGATTCTGCCTGGGAACCTTTCAGTGGCTCAAGCAAACACTGCTACGCTCTAACAGGTTCCTGTCCCTCGCTGGCGTGTTTACTCACGAGGAACCTTGCATGAGCCTAGCCTCCTTCACTCCTTCCCTCTGTTTCAGGCGCCTCACAGACAGCACGCAGGGCGGAGCTTCCTCTACTCTTGTCAAGAAGGTACCTGAATTCCTCTGATTCCGTGGGAGCAGCTGACGTGAAGGACGAATATCTTCTGAAGAGTATTTCCCAACTCCCCCACACCCCTAAACCCAGAGAACTCTAAGTCCAGGAATGAAAGGGAAAGGGGAAGTGGACAGACAAAAGAGAGACTTCCACACCGGTGACTTCTAGACTCTTCTACTCTGGTCAAGTTGCACCTAGAACAGTAAGCACAACATTACTACAGTTCTACACATGCTTGGCTTCTCTTACTACTCTTGTTCAAATCCCAGACTCAGCCTACCTTATTTGTGTGTGGAATTAGCTGCTCTCTTATATTATTTTCTTGTGTTGGATAATTGTCTCTTTTCAGGAATGAAGCTACACAAGTGGATTTCCAGGGCTAAGACCTCCAGACTGGAAGGTTACAGGTGGTATACAACTGTATCTATTTTATGCATAGAATGAGATACCCCTATATACTTGGCATCCGTTGACTGGAGTCTGGTTGAAGTTATGAAAGGATAACCCTGCTGACAATGTCCTCAGCATAAGATTCTTCTCATATGCCCAATATGGAAAACCAATTATTCAAACTGTTCTCCTTTGACAGAGTTCAAATTAAGTTCAGCTTTGCAAAGACAGTTGACAGTTCAATGTGTAAGAAGACTGGAATGCAGAGTCTCTGACATTACTTCTCAGGCAATAAGCACAGGAAACGAAGTCTCTTACTGCAGAAGCAGAGTCTATGATAACGAGGACTGAAACTACCTCCGTGTGCTGACTGAAAGAGAGGATACTTTCAAGCGCCGTCTTCTGAATTTCCTCAGCAAGCCGCCGAGAAAATAGGATGACGAAACTAGGACTGCTACGAAGGATTTCAGGTTCTGTAGGACTGAAGAATAGGAGCGGGAAACAGATTCTAAGCTCCTAATACTTGCGGAGGAAAAATTATCAACAAATTGCGGAATTACCAGACGCGTGCGGGAAAGCACGTCTAACCGGCAAAAAATCACAGTTGAAGTGCGCAGAAGATTGCGCGAGCGGTCACGAAATGGCCGCCCGCAAAACCACTAGAGCGCTGACCTAAAGAAGTAGTGGAACAACAAGGAACCACTAAGGGAATGACCTTGCCCCAGATCGCACCTCTCTTCGTAACCAACTCCAGATAGGAAACGTGGTATTTACAGTATGATGCAGAGTAAATCTGGGACCAGAAGGAACAGCCTTGTTGTGGACTAATCGGGATCTGACAGTACCCCCCACCAAAGCCCCCTCCCTAAGCTTCTGCGGGTGAGTCTTATGAAATTCTGCCACCAATCTAGGAGCAGGAACATTTGAACTAGGTTCCCATGATCGATCCTCTGGACCGAACCCCTTCCAGTCCACCAAATAGAACAAACGGTTCTTTCTCCATTTTGAATCCAGAATTCTTTCCACCTCAAATTCATCAGCCAAATGAACTTGAATCGCTGTGGGAGGAAGGTCACGCCTAAGATTTGGTGGGTTCTGCTTGATCAGGAAAACGTGAAATGTTGGATGAATCTTCATAGACTTTGGAAGAGCTAATCTAACACTGACTGGGTTGACCATGCGTACCACTGGGAAAGGGCCTACAAATCGGGACTGAAATTTACGATTCCCTACTAATCTCATGTGACGAGTGGAAACCCAGACCAGATCCCCGGACTTATAGATTGGACTTTCCCTTCGCTTCTTATCAGCCTGTTTCTTGTATCCGAATTTTGCTTTAGAGAGATTCAGAGAGGCAGATTGAAAAGTTTTCTGCAATTTCCGAATCACCTCCTCGGCTGCTGGAACATCTACTTCCACCCAACCAGCAAGCATATTTGGATGTCTTCCCGAATTTAGAAAAAAAGGAGAGAAACCTGTAGCTGTATGAACTGAATTGTTGTAAGCAAACTCCGCCGTACTCAAAAGGGAAGGCCATTCCCCTTCCTGATCCATCAAATACAGGCGGAGATACTGCTCCAAATCTTGATTTACTCTTACCGTCTGCCCATCCGTTTCTGGGTGGAAACTGGTGGACAGACGAGAGTCAATTCCTAGCCCCTTCAAAAATGATCTCCAAAATCGAGAAACAAATTGTGACCCCCTATCAGAAATCACTACTTTTGGAATTCCATGCAGCCTGACTATGTGTTGAATGAATCGCAATGCCAATTGGGGAGCAGTGGGTAAGGCCTTTAATGGAACAAAGTGACTCATCTTAGTGAATTGGTCCACCACCACCCATATCACAGAATAGCCTTGGCTGGAGGGTAATTCTACTATGAAATCCGTCAAAATGGTGTGCCATATGGAAGGAGCAGTGGGTAGAGGCATGAGCAAACCCTGAGGAGACTGTCTGGAACTTTTCCCCTTAACACACTGCTCACAAGAGGCCACATGCTGTCTCACCTGAGTTTCCATCCCCGGCCAGAAATAGGTCCTCTTCACCAATTCCAAGGTCTTAAAAACTCCCTTGTGCCCGGCAAAAGGGTGGTCATGAAATTGCTGAATTACTTCTTTCTGTAATTCCTCACTGGGAACGAACATTTTTCCTTCAACATATGGTTTTCCATCACAAATCATTCGATCAGGACCTTCAGAGACCCAATTGGTGGATTCTTCTCCTCGAAATCTTTCTTCAATCTTTTTCCCTAATTCGTCTTCCAGAACTAAGGCCACAATCTTCTCTTGCGGAATGATAAAACCTTCTGTCTTTTCTTCAATGTCTTCTTCTGTGCTAAGACGAGAGAGGGCATCAGCCTTTCCATTTGCAGAACCAGGTTTATATGTTAAAACGAAATCATAATCCACAAAGAAAAGAGACCATCGCAACTGACGAGGGGTGAGAGTTCGAGCAGATTTCAAGAATTGCAGGTTACGATGGTCTGTGAAAACTGTCAGCACATGCTGGGCTCCCAACAAATAATGTCTCCAGACTTTAAAGGCATCTTTCACTGCCAGCAGTTCCTTGTCGGCTATTGAGTAGTTGATTTCTGCTGGGGTCAATTTCCGCGAGTGATAAGCTACCGGATGTAACTGACCAGTCTGCTTGTATCTTTGGGACAAAATTCCACCAATGGCTCGATTCGATGCATCTGCCTCAATAAAAAATGGTTCTTTAAGATCTGGATGTTGTAGTACTGGAGCTGAGACAAAAGCTTCCTTCAAGGATTGGAAAGCCTCTTCCGAATCTTTTCCCCAAACAAACCGTTCATTCTTCTTTAACAGTTTTGTGATTGGGCTCACCTTCTCTGAAAAGTTCTGGATGAATCGCCGATAATAATTTGCAAATCCCAAAAAACTTTGGATTTCCTTCACCGAGCGAGGGGCTGGCCAGGATCTGATTGCTTGTAACTTGGTGTCATCCATGAAAACTCCCTCTGGCGAAAGAATGAACCCCAAGAATTCCACCCGAGAAGAATGGAAAACACATTTCTCCAACTTTACAAACAAGTGATGTTCCAACAATCGTTCCAAAATGGCACGGACGTGAACCACATCCTCTTCTAAACTGTTGGAAAAAATGAGGATGTTGTCGATATACACGACTGCAAAACGGTCCAAAAACTCCCGAAGGACATCATTCACGAAGTGTTGAAAGGCGGCTGGGTCGTTGCACAAACCAAAAGGCATTACTTGGTACTCGAACAACCCCAGTCGAGTCCGGAACGCCGTCTTCCATTCCTCGCCCTCTGCCATGCGCACCAAATGATAAGCACCTCTCAAGTCCAATTTTGTGTAGACACACGCATCCTTTACTTGATCTAAAAGCTCAGAAATGAGAGGTAGCGGATAACGGTTCTTTTTGGTGACCTGATTTAAGGCTCGATAATCTATACAAGTTCTCAGGGAACCATCCTTCTTCGGAATGAAGAAGAGAGGGGAAGAAACAGGCGATTGTGATGGTCGAATGAATCCGCATGCCAAGCTCTCCTCGATGTATTCCTTAAGGTGCCGATTTTCTGGTTCTGATAGAGCATAAATGCGACTACAAGGCAACGCCGCTCCTGGCTCAAGCTCTATTCTGCAGTCATATTCCCTATGAGGCGGCAACTTCCGGGCTTCTTTCTTGTTGAATACTTCAAGAAGATCTCGATATTCCTCTGGAACCTCAGGAACTTCCACTGCACAAATCATCTGGGTATGGTCCGCCAAACCGAACGACATAGTGGACTGTACCTTTTCACTCTGTTCATGGAAACAATGTTCCAAGCAAAAGGTTGAGTTAATTTCCACTGTGCGATTGGCCCAGTTGATATGGGGGTTATGTTCCGTGAGCCACGGTAATCCAAGAATCATCTGGAATTGGGGAGCATCAATCAAATTGAATCTAAGGTAACTTCGATGCTCTCCGGGTCCCAAAACAGTGATCACCTCTGTGTCAAAAACAATTGGTCCAGAAGATAAACTGGTGCCATCCACTGCACGAACTGGTTCGGGCCGAAGCTTCGTTTCAAATTGGATACCTAAGGATTTGGCAAACCGAATATCACAAAAGTTTCCCGTTGCGCCTGAGTCCAACATAATGGAAACTTCCTCATTCTGTATCTTTCCAAATTGAATCTTACATAATAAAATTAGATGAGGGGCGGCGGGCTAAAGAGTGTTTGCCAAATGTTGAGCCTTGGGAGTTGACTCATGAGACGCTCCCACCAGAGCAACTCCTTCTACTGGTGGGGCCTGTCTTTTACCCACTGATTCGTTTTTGACTTCTTAGTGCAATCTTTTACAAAATGGCCAGACTTTCCACAATACATACAAAGATTTCCTAATCGTCGCTTGTCTCTTTCTTCCAACGAGAGAGGCCCTCTAACAGTGCCAATCTGCATAGGCTCTTCTCCAGAATTTCCTTCAACAGTCTTGACTGCTTCTGATCTGACTCGATCAAAACGAGGAGGCAGCTGTTTGACATCGTTTCGCTTTTCACAGCGCCGTTCAGATTGTCGCTGATCGATTTGAAGCACCAGATCTATTAACTCGGAAACATCTGTTGGTCTCTTTGGAATTTGAGCTAATCCATCTTTAAGCTCATCCTTTAGCCCTCTATAGAATATTGCAGTTCTCTTTTCGGAAGGCCAGTTCCTTTCCACAATCAATTTATTGAACTGTGCCAGATAAGCCACCAATTCCTTGTTGCCCTGCTTCAAATCTAGTAATTCGTTGTCAGTGGTCTGAGAGATAGTTCTGCGATCAAATATTCGTAAAAACTCAATTTTAAAGTCTTCGAATTTATACAGAACTGGATCACTAGAGGACACTAACGGCATGGACCAAGCCGCTGCATCACCACTCAGATAAGAGAGCATGAACGCCACCTTGGACTGATCTTCCTTAAACAGGATGGGCTTACAGAGAAAATGCAGAGAGCATTACGTCAAAAGTATTCGGGCCTTATGGGGATCCCCTTGAAACCTCTCTGGTGGGGCCAACGGAATGGTTGGGGACATTGCATGCATCACAGTTGAAGTGCGCAGAAGATTGCGCGAGCGGTCACGAAATGGCCGCCCGCAAAACCACTGGAGCGCTGACCTAAAGAAGTAGTGGAACAACCAGGAACCACCAAGGGAATGACCTTGCCCCAGATCGCACCTCTCTTTGTAACCAACTCCAGATAGGAAATGTGGTATTTACAGTATGATGCAGAGTAAATCTGGGACCAGAAGGAACAGCCTTGTTGTGGACTAATCAGGATCTGACAACTCTCCTCCCCCCGGCAACCCTCGGAGACATCTTCCGCTTTAGCACACGCCGGCTTCTGCAATTCCCGCAGCCAGGAAGCTAGCGTTGGGCTTTCTTATTGCCGGAGACCACCACCCACGTTCCTCGGCGGGGCACACCAGGTTAAACACGGTAAGTCAGGTTCAGCGCTAGGAGCACCGGTATCCCCTGGGCCGGCGGCCGCTAGATCGCTTTACTCCACATCACGGTAGCTCAGTGTGGTTGCCTCAATGCCCTTAAGCTCCAGTTGGGAAAGAGCTCAATATGGAGACAGGAATTTTAACCCCTTCACTGCGGCGGCTATACCGCCGCAGCGCTAAAGGGGTGGGGCGGCCGCATGCTGGTGACAGAGCCGCTCCGTCACCAGCCGTGGTTGAGCTATGCTGGTGACGGAGCGGTTCCATCATGACCCGCCCCGCTCATTAGAACGCCCGTGCAGGCGCGAAATCAGCGCCGCGCAGGCGCGGTGGCTGGGCCATGACGGAACCGCTCAGTCATCAGCACAGCTCAACTGTAGCTGATGACGGAGCGGTTCCGTCATCAGCAGGGGAGGGGTTAATGGAGAATCACAATAGTCTCGCCCCCCCCCTATTTCAGGAGATAGGTTCACGCTCTTCCCGACTCCTAGTCCAGATAACCCCCACTCATCTGCGTTACCTCAGGGTTCCTCTCTGATGAGCGCTTGAAGAGGTGGATGGGGGGGGGGCAAGGAGCCACAAGAGGACAATGGTCACAGGGTTTGGTCAGCAGGCGTAGGGTCGCAACAGCGGAGGAGGGTAGCAGGCCCAAGGGACAATCAACCCTACTCAGTGCATCAACCTCCCCACGTAGTTGCCTCAACTCCTGACCAGGTTCTCCTCTCACGCCACACCTGCACAAAATGGCCGCCCCACATTCCACCTTATATAGCCGACGCCCAGAGTGTCCAGAGGGGTCAGGAAAGTTCTGGAACCCCTCATGCCACTCAATGGCTTTGGGCTGTGAGGTGAAACTTGGTAGTTGGTAGGCCACAATTTGTAGATATCCTACTACTCTTCCTCCATTTTAGAGAAGCACCTGCACTTCATTGCTAATTAGTAGCAATGAAGCACCCAGAGACCTAGGGTCAACACCAAAAAAAAAATGTAGTGGACATAAAAAAATATAAGGCGAAAAAGGGGATAAAAATTAGGAGGGCCCACCCAAAGGGCTGACAGGTCTAACATGCGTCCCCCCCAGCTGAAAGTAGGGAGAACTACCCAATCCCTCTCCCAACTGTTGTCTGAGAGAACTACTGTTCCCAGTGTTGGTTTAATTCATGTAACCATTTTTCTATCAGGCAAGACTTTTATTCTGAGCCTTCTGTTCGTGAGGCGGTTCCGCTGATTCCAGTTACCAGGACCCGCTATCCAGTCCCTCAGTCTGGGCCAGGGACACCGTCAATAGTTGGTCCCCGACAGTCCTTCCACTCTCCAGCCCAAGTTCCCAGCTTACTTTTCAATCTGCAGTCCTTTCAGGCGTTCCGACCCGGAATCGGATTCTCTCAGCGGAGCCCCCGACTTCCAGCCGATCTCTGCTTCAGAGCTGGCAGGTCCCTCTCCCAGGTTAGATTCTGCCTGGGGACCTTTCAGTGGCTCAAGCAAACACCGCTCGGCTCTAACAGGTTCCTGTCCCTCGCTGACATGTTTACTCATGAGGAACCTTGCCTGAGCCCAGACTCCTTCCCTCTGTTTCAGGCGCCTCACAGACAGCACGCAGGGCGGAGCTTCCTCTACTCTCCTCCCCCCGGCAACCCTCGGAGACAGCTTCTGCTTTACCACACGCCGGCTTCTGCAATTCCCGCAGCCAGGAAGCTAGCGTTGGGCTTTCTTATTGCCGGAGACCACCACCCACGTTCCTCGGCGGTGCACACCAGGTTAAACACAGTAAGCCAGGTTCAGCGCTAGGAGCACCGGTATCCCCTGGGCCCGCGGCCGCTAGATCGCTTTACTCCACATCAGGGTAGCTCAGTGTGGTTGCCTCAATGCCCCTAAGCTCCGGTTGGGAAAGAGCCCAATATGGAGACAGGAATTTTAATGGAGAGTCACAATAGTCTCGCCCCCCCCCCCCTATTTCAGGAGATAGGTTCACGCTCTTCCCGACTCCTAGTCCAGATAACCCCCACTCATCTGCGTTACCTCAGGATTCCTCTCTGATGAGCGCTTGAAGAGGGGGATTGGTGGGGGCAAAGGAGCCACAAGAGGACAATGGTCACAGTGTTTGGTCAGCAGGCGGAGGGTCGCGTCAGCGGAGGAGGGTAGCAGGCCCAAGGGACAATCAACCCTACTCAGTGCATCAACCTCCCCACGTAGTTGCCTCAACTCCTGACCAGGTTCTCCTCTCACTCCACACCTGCACAAAATGGCCACGCCACATTTCACCTTACATAGCCGACGCCCAGAGTGTCCAGAAGGGTCCAGAAAGTTCTGGAACCCCTCATGCCACTCAATGGCTTTAGGCTGTGAGGTGAAACTTGGCAGTTGGTAGGCCACCATTTTGTAGATATCCTACTACTCTTCCTCCATTTTAGAGGAGCACCTGCACTTCATTGCTAATTAGTAGCAATGAAGGGCCCAGAGACCTAGGGTCAACACCCAAAAAAAAAATGATTCTTGGCTGCGTCTATTTACATCCAACAAAAACGAGGCGCGAGTCCACCTTGAGCACGTTACTACCAATAATGAACAACCTCAAAGTTCTCTATCCAACTGACCTATGGCTGATAATGGGCGACTTTAATGCAAATTTAATGGAAATTGACTCTACTCAATCCTCCCAAATAACATATTTTAATACAATGTGGGCAATCCCGGAGATAAGATCCCAGTATCAGCGAAAGGATATGAATGGCAAAAACTGGCAAAAAAACTGAACCATCTTGGCCTGCGCATCCTCAATGGAAAGATGGCTACAGATCAACCGGCCGCCTATTCACAAATATCCTCCTCTCGAATGGCCACTCTAGATTACATATGGATATTGCTAATGGCTTTCCATCTGGTGTTCCAATTTCTGGTAACACCGTCTTCAGACAGCGATCACGCCATTTTAACATGCAGCATCGCCCTCGGGCCACTACATCGTCCGAACATAAATCCAATAGGGACCGCTTCAGGCCTGCAGAGTGTGAGGAAACTCCGATGGTCAGAAAGCAACCAGGAAGTAATCAAAATGGAGGTGGATAAGCTTATGACCAGAGGCCTCCCAGCTGCTTGCATCCAGGTGACAGCTCCCACTTGGGAAACAATATTGACCAACTTTAGAGACCTCTGCGCCTCAAAACCGCCAAACAACCTTTCCAGGGACATTCCGACTCTGACAACCTTGTCAGTGCAACAACAACACACAAGAACTGCCGAGAGTAAATTAAACAAGCTACAAAGAACAACTGTCCATAACGAAAACGACCATAAACTTTTGAAGGAGGACATCACGGCAGCGCGGAAAGCCTATAGGAAGGAACGTTTTACCCTAAAGAAATTGGAAGAAGACCAGCACTAGGTAACAGCCTTTGAGATTCTAAAATCTAAAGATCAAAGTAAATTCTAGAACTGGATTATTAAGGTCAGCAAAACCACCAAACCACCTACCGCAACTAACATCTCCCCCGCGGACTGGGAAATCTATGTTAAAATGCTCTACACAGCCCCACACGGCCAAATCATTAACAGCCCGGCCCTTCTCGATCAACCAGTTAATCAGGACGAAACCACCACCCTTGTCAATACACTAACGGACAACATAACCGGAATAATAAAGAAAATGAGCTCGGGTGGCGCCCCTGGACCCAACGGAATTCCGACCCAAGTATTTAAAGCTTCTGCTGGAAAATGGGCCCAGATATTGACACCCCTCTTCGAGGTTGGAATACTGGGTGGCCCCATCCCGGCGTCTTAGCAAGGATCGCTTCTTGTCCCCTTTCATAAGAAAGGACCGCGCTCTAACCCCGATAACTATCGGATGATAGCTCTCCTAGACGTGGACAAGAAAGGCACATGCCAGCATTCTCTTAAATGCACTCACTACGTGGGTGGAAACCAACAACCTAGTTCCCTTCACTCAAACCGGTTTCCAAAGAGGCTGCCACATTGAAGACAACCTGATATGTATTGCTCATCTGATGGAATCCACCCTAGCCGTAAAAGGTAAAACCTTACATCTTGGTTTCATTGACTTTCGAAAAGCCTTTGACAGCGTAAGTCGGCTAAAATTATGGGAAAAACTAGCAAGATGGGGTATTCCACAGTCGTTACTGAAAGCATTAATCGCTTTACATACTGGCACCTGGGTCAAAGTGCGAGTTACATCGAGTTGGTCGACCTCCAATAAAATATATACCACCAGAGGTTTAAAGCAAGGGTGTACCCTTGCACCAATGCTTTTCAACCTGTACCTCGCGGACCTCCCCGAATGGTTGTCACGCTCTCGTGCTTTCCCTCCACGAATAGAGTCAAGAAAGATCCAAACTCTTCAATATGCAGATGACACCATCCTGCTAGATCAAACCCAGGTTGGCCTCCAGAGACTGTTCGACTTCCTCGCTCAGTACTGCAATATGAACACGCTTGAGATAAACGTGACGAAAACCAAAGCAATGATAATATCATCTGGAAAATCCCAAAAGTCCACGTGGTTCATTGAAGGGAAAAGACTGGAAACTGTCACTGCCTATAAGTACCTGGGGGTGTGGATCGACCACAAAGGGAGACCTTAGTAATCAGGATTAGGGAGGAGGAATGAAGGTCCTATTAATTCCCCAAGATTTATGCAATTAATCAAATGGTGGATAGGACACTTGTAACCACGTTACACGGAGGTATGTTAGATAACCCTCATAAACGCTGTGTATTGATCATGCGGTTTATATCTTTTCTCCGCCCCACACTAGCGTTGTGGCATTTATCATCGGGTTAACCAACGTGCTTCATGCCAGCCTCAACCAGAGGCGTTCTCTAGTGTTACGTGGGAGACCCTCTGTGCATACAACCAAAATGCAGGTCGTTGCCCGTAGTCTGGAAGGGGCCTTTATAAGAACGAAAAGTGCTCTGCACTCTCAAAATCTAGTACCATTAATAAAACTAATTACCGCAAAACTACTCCCCACTATCTCCTTTGGTGCAATAATATTCAAGGACAAAATGAATAATTGGTTGGACAGAGCACAATCATCTTGTTACCGTAGGGTTTTTCAGGTGCCAAACTCAACTGCCCACGCCCAAATCCGTAAAGAATTTTCATTGTTTTCCCAGAGGTAGATAATGAGTGCACGCTACATTAACCATTGTTTAAAAACAAAGCATGCTAGCCCTCACTGCCTAAAGAGCTGTCTATGGTTAGTCTTCAGCAACCACAAAACACTGTGGAATAAATATTTGACGTCATGTCTAGAATCCCTCAAAGCAAAGGACATATGGTCATCCCCGTTGCCCATTGCGGCGAAAACAAAACTTCTAACCAAACAAGCAAAAACTCTATCAAGGGACCTCGATGAGCAACGGGTCGCCCAGCTCTTTCATTTCCCTGGGTCTCTAAATTATACACCCAGAAAATTCTTCCGTCATATCTGGCAGCTTCTACGAAAGTACACATAAAACTTAAATTGATGCGATTTCGTTTCGGTTTTAATTCCGCTGATGGCATACAAGTTTGGCCAGGGGTACAGGAAAGAGGCATCGTCTCAATGCCGCTTTTGCAAGCAGGAAGAGGAAAACCTTATCCACACACTGTGCATTTGCCAAAAACTTCGAGCCCAAAGAAACTTCTGGTTGCTTCCCATTTGACTTCTTAACATCAGGACCTGCCAGGAAGCACTAGAGGCTTGTATGAGGGGAGACTCTCCGCAGTTGGCGGCTCGTTTTGTTAAGTTTATTTTAGAAATGAATTCCCCTAATTTGTTTTCTGACCCAGCTTGAGTTTTTTTCCCGGTGACATTATTGCACGTCTTTTTAATTACTTTATCATTTTTCTGTTTTAATTGTCCTGTGCATCTTTTCACTCTTCCTAGTGTATGTACATTGCAATGATGAATCAGCACCCCCCCAGATGCATGGCCGCCAGCCTTGGAAGGTGTGGCAGGGAATTCTATTACAGTAAAGTCTTCCCAGATGGTGTTTTCCAGGGCCCAGGTTTCTTGTAGGGCAAAGATTTTGTGGGTCTTCAGCAAGCCTGAAGTTAATCGCTCTGTTTTCTCCTGTGTAAGGCCCCGAATGTTCCAAGAGCATATGTTTAAATGATGGACCGTCTCATGGTTAGGTTTATGGCCATACACAGGTATCGGTGCACTACCCTAGCACCTGAGAGAGCCAAGACCAGTCTTCTGATTTGTGAGGTTTTAATATGCATTTTCGTGGGCCACCAGCTGTGGAGGCGATTACTTGCAGTGGGTTCTCAGTCCATGAAACTGTTTTCGGCTCTTGCCGGAAGCCGCGCAGCATCGAGGATGACTGGGATGAATGCTTTGCTTGTTTTTGATCCGGTCTGGTATTGGTAGACATAACTATGTCAGAGAGATTTTTTAAAAAGGATGGGTAGTTGGTGTTAATATAAGGGCTAGCGTGGATGCGCCATTCATTCTGTTGTTTTTTGTTCTTCATTAGCGTGGCCCCACGTTCTGGATTAAAGAAAGTTACCAGTGTGGTCTAATTTCTTTGTCCTAAGACGAAGGACACTGTCTCAATATCCGTTGAGTTCACGCTTTCTAAACCCGGCAAATGTAGGCATAGCCTGAGGATATTGCCTCTATTTAAGATATCCCATTGTCCCTGGGATTCGTACTCCGGATAGAGCAATATTTGTCTATGCTGTTGTTGTCCAAGGCAAGGGTCTTGAGGCAGTGAAGCCGGGTTGATGCTAGGACAGTCGGAGTCAATACCCGGGGGCTCTGTGTTAGCTTGTGCGCTTTATTTGATCATTAGAGGGCAGGGCATTCTTGGTGGCTCGCCACACATTGGGGGTTCATGAGGGCAGGGTATTTTACTGTCAGAACTATCTGCATTTGCATTAACCTAGGGCTGATTTTTTTCCTCTCCCAGACAAGTCGATGGGGAGGCGCCCGCCACTATTCCTTCTTTTGGACTTAAGTCCTTGATAGCGGGTTTGTGTACTGCGACAATTGTAAGCAAGGAACTATTGTCAAATAGTTTTGTAAGGCCATCGTTTTGCTTTCGGCAATTACCGGGAGACTTGTGATCTACTAGTGGCTGTGCACAATTCGATGGGGTTTCCAAGTTTTCGTTTTTTTATTTTTGAGAGACTGCCGATTTTTCTGCCTTATTGATCAGGTCAATTGGAGACTTGCCCACTTTTGTTCCAAGCCATTGTGTTAGTGCGTTTCCCTTTTTTTTTGCTTTGTTTAGTTTCTTCAGTTTCTTCTTATTTTTTCTGGATAGGTAGGTGCTTGCTTTTTGGTCGTTGTCAGCCTTGGTAGTAGGCGTATGGTGACTTGGTGGGGTAAGGGGATGTGCTTCAGTATTGGATTGCGTGGTTATTTTTGTGGCATTCGGTGTTTGTGAACATAGGTTGCCAACAAAAACCGGAGGCACGAAGGAGAGCTGTTCAGAAGGAGTGTTAAGTATCAATTTAAGCGTAGAGTGTTCCAGTTTTAAACTGGTGTAGTTGTTAATAAGGCGGGATGGGCTGTTAAAGCGTGGTTCTGATCGCCTTTGAGTTTCTAAGGTTCGGAGGTGAGTGGGGGGGACTCTGGGGTCTAGCTTGGGTCTTCAGCTCAGGTCTTCTATTAGCGTAGGCATTATTTCTGGTAGAGTTTCAAGTTTATTTAATAACGGCTCGCAGATGCAGGTACTTTGGCCGTGATTTGGGTGTACAGTTGCATTTGCAGTTGGTTCCATGCTCGGGTTCGCTTCGGGCGCATGATTTTGGGTCATGCTTGTTTGAGCTCTTCGTATAAGCGAATTGAATTGATCCAGTTTTAAATCGATTCCCATTATGGAGTTGGCCACCAATTGTAGGATGGATATCTGCGTGTCAAGTTTGTCGGCGTGCATGTGAGCCGCACAGGTCATAGAGCTCAGAGCTCTATTGGTGACTGACAGAAGTGCCTCAATTTTTAGCACTCCGGGGTTGGGTTGGGGTTGGATGGCTCCGAGCCCAAGGTCTTTAGGGAGTAGGTTGTTTGCAATGGCGGAATTGTGAGCCAAGGGTGAATTGGTGGGTGTGTTGATTTGTTCATTTAGAAAGTTTTTTTTTGACTTAAGGTAAGACTGTAATCTTTAGTGCCGGCGTTATAACTACTGCCGGTTGCTGGTAGCCCTTTTAATGGGCTTACATTGATTGCCGCCGCAAGCGGATCACTGTTTCTGGTGCAGGTGAAGTCTGGTACCCCACTGAGGAACGGAGTGGATGTCTGTGACGGAAGGTCGAAACTGTGTATTTGAGAGGAGTCATTCAGTGGGCTCTTCGACAAATTTATCGCGTCTTCACGTACTAGGCCGGGTTTCAATGGCGAGGGCCTTACTGCTTTAGTTTGGGGGTGGAATGTTGAGACCCAGATTATAGAGTCATCTTTGCCACATGTCGAGTTCTCGACATTATAATTGCAGTTTCCGTTCTCCCGCTTGAGAGTTGGGGACTTGTTCTTAGGTGCAAGGATGGAGGTTGAGCTCTCCGTAGGCGGCAAAGCGAATGGAATTAGCGCTACCAAAGGGCATTGAGTTCCAAGCGATTTATTTGTGCTTAACCCAGTTGGTTGGAGCTCTGGTGGTGGCAATAGAGGTGACACATCATGGGTGGGGTGCCTTGATGATGATTTTTCCAGTGCACTGGCAGAAGCTGAGGTCTTGCGTTGAATGATTATTTCAGGGTAGAGAGACCTCGAGTCAGAGTGAACTGGCGATGCTAGTGATTGTTGGGGAGACTTTCCATGAATACCATGTTGAAAATATGGGGCAGTTTGGTTTAATTTGCTGATCCGGAGAAAGTGCTCTCTGATGTCAGCAGTACTGTTATTTTTAGTGAGTACTGCAAGCGAGCTGGTTGCGGATGGTTAAGTACAATTTTATCACCCTTTAAGCGACTTGAGGGAGTTTCTGGAAGTCTATAGTTATATGGATCAATAGGAAATCAGTTGAGCCTCATTCAAACCCTTAGGGAAGTTCAGTAAGTTACAAGTGACCAGTTCCAGTTCTTCTGAGACAGTAATCTGTCTCAGCCTGTAGCTGCAACGCCAAAGTCACAGCAGCAGAATGCAAACTCTTCAGCTAAAAAGTTTCCACTGCGCTAGCATACCAGCCAGCTGCAGATTGCAGTATGTTACAGTTCGCGTTGTCCTCGGATGTCTAAGTCATCTGTTTCTATGCTGCAAAATGGGCGAGCCAAATTCAGTTCCAAAATCTGAGCAATTATACTCCACAAGTTCTGGTGTGACCCCGCTCGGCATCACCAGGCATGTCAGACCACTCTGCCCCATTAGTCGTTTCAATGGGATGCGGATGATGTAGTAAGTAACACCATACAATCTGGAAGAATTAAGTAAACCAAGTTACGTAGTTCCCTTAAAACCATTGTAAGTTTAGTCATTTGAACAATGAGATATTCAGTGAGTAAGAAAAACATGCTCTGGCATTGTCAACAGTTCTTTCTCATGTATAGATTTAACAGAATTTGTTGCAAATACAGTTAAACTGTGCTAGGGATGTCAAAGGAAACAACTGAAGATTAGAATGCAAGTTCCCACAGACTTCAGACTAGGCAGTTCAGGAATTCACGCTTTGAAAAAGGAAGCAAGATTTGAGGCCTACATGAATTACACTTCATTCACAGCCGATTATGCTAAAATATGTATCTTGCGTTGAATAGCATATATTAACCTCAAAAATGGGAGCATGGCCAAGCAACATGGCCGACAGGATGTGAGCCTCTTGAGCTCCCAGTCCGTTTGCCCGCAAATCCTGTAAAATCCTGCATACACCTTCTTGAATCAACTGGAAACGAGTGTCGCCGAAACGTTCTGGTTTCCTGCAGTCGTGGAGCCGTCATGGGACACACGATGAGCAGCTAGAGGCCATAGCTGATGAAGCGAACTGGGCCGCATCGAGGAGTAGCCACTTTGGCCTGTGAATGAGTGCAGCCTGGAGTGGATGCTAGCCATCGATTCACCCTCCCTGCTGAGCGAGTAAAGCTGTCAAGGGAGCACAGAGCAGTTGAGCCCTTTCGCCACCCCCCCCTTACATCCGGAACGGAATCTGCAACCTGCCATGGTGGCAAGACTTTGACCGCTTAGCATTAGACGGGGGCTTGGAGTTGGAGATACGCGGCTTCCTCAACAAAGAAAGTAGGAGGGCAGTGAAGAGGTCTCCCTGGGCCTTGTCTGACGTGCGAACAGAGCTGTGCTGATTAATCCTGATGCCTGCATCAGGTCCCGGAAGACCCCCAGTGATCGGGAGACAGAGGCAGTGCAGTTGGGGCCTAGGAACTGTGCATGCCAGGCAACATACAGGCAGGGGCCAATGATACGCCCCTGAAGGAAGCAAGGCTGGCCGCACAACCCGAGTAGTGTTGCGAGGAGGTTGAGTCATGATTGGGGCATTATGGTGCGGCCGAAGCAGGGGCCTCATCCCTCATTGGAACAACTGGGGAGCATTGCGCGGGAGAGCCGACAGGGGTTCCATACATCAGGATGCAGAGCTGGCTTGAGTCGGGGCAGGCTCTGAAGCAGAGGGTATGGCAGGGGAAGAGCCCTCATTGGTGTAAGGAGGAGCCCCCCTGCTTTATCATGGGCAATTGAGAACGGATGACACGCTGCTAGTGGAGCTCAACCTGGGTCTCGAGATACAATCAATTATTATCCGAACACAGAGTGGGGAATAGTCCGAACCACCCGACAACAAGCAAACACAGGTACTGGGTCACCTGAGCAGCGATAAGAATGGTCAAAGATAAGGCAATAAAAGCAGTGGAGCCCAACACAATTACCCAGTACCCACCCCAAGGCACCCCCCTCAGCTCTCTGACAAGGCAAACCACAGGAGCAGGGCCGGAAGCAGAAGATGAAAATCCAGAGCCCACCAGAGCAGAACTCATAGCCGCTATACAGGGATCCAGGAAGGCACTGGAGGATCTCATAGAGAATGTCTCTATAAATGTCAACTTGCAGCTGGTGGACCTGCGGACCGTGAATGATAAGGTAATGACAGCCGAGGCAGATATAGTGTAGCTGCGAGGAGACATAATAATGCTCAAACAGCAAGTTGCACAGATGACAATGGCCACAAAGGCACTGGAGCAGCGTGCATAGGGTGCAGAAGAGAGAGCCAAGCGCAGTAACATCCATGTTCTGGGATTACCTGAAAAAGCAGAACAAGGATCGGCCGAGCAATTTCTAGAACATTGGATCCAAATGCAACTTCGTCCTAAAGGCCTATCTGCATTGTTCATGATAAAGAGGGCTGGTAGGGCCCTGGTGCCACCTTCACCCCGGGGCACGTGGCCCCGTGCAGTGATAGCTAAAGTGCTCAACTACGGAGACAGAGACTGCATACCGTGTGTAGCAAGAGAACACCAGAACCTTCACTACAAGAATAATAAAGTCTCTGTCTATCCAGACTACACAAGGCAGGTGCAGGAACTCCAGAAATCCAATTTAGGGGTCAAGCGCAAGTTCCGGGCGTTTTAGCTACAGTACATACTCCTGTACCCAGACAAACTGAAGATGCTAACGGGGGCAGAGCACACTTCTTTGATTCCCTGTAGGAAGTCTGGGATTGGCTGGAAATCTGAGTAGACGGGCTCCCGCCACGGGAGCAGTGGGGTCAGAAGTGAGGATGGGGAACACCATCCGGCAGAGGCCTTCAACAAAATACTGATCGGATGACAATTCAGGACTCAGCTGAACAAACGGAGCATAGGATCACAGTGGGGAAGGATGGTTCGCTGCAGCTGGATGCAACTGCGGTTGCCAAAACTCCTGCTGAACTGGAGCCGGTGGCTTAGGTCTTGGGCCCGATGATAGACACTGTACTGGAAACCTTGATTGATGAGGCTTGTGAACGGGGGGGGGGAGACTAAATGATGGATGCTAGCTGTGAAGGAATGGTGTATGGCCCGTGCCCCGAACCGCTGTATGGTAATGTTGTGAAGTGGATCTAGTGGGATAATGAGGCAATGCTAGAGTCATTTGAGCGAATGATGAAGTGTGAGACAGGTTGTCAACAGGAGTGATTGAATATGTGTGGGAACTTCGGGAGAAATACAGAGGATGTCTGTGAGAGGGGCGCATTTATGTGCGATCCCTCAGATTTGAAGAGCAGTTGCTGGTCTGTAATGGGCGGGTGGACTGGGGACGCACTATTACGTGTTTACCCCTTTTAGGCTAATTGGGATGCTGTGCACATCCTGGCCCAAGCATGAGGTGGGCAGTATTGACTGTGATGTTTGGCGAGTATTGTCCGTGGGTGGGGGGAGGGAATTTTTGGGTCCTTGTTCATGGACCGTTACAGGTTATATAAAATTGGGGTGGTTGTGACACTTGAGCAGTAAATACAGAGGCTCAGATGGGGAGAAAAATCAGAAGAGATATCATGGCATGGGAGGTAAAGTTTCGTAGTTGGGATGTCAGGGGGCTAGGCACCTGCACTAAACAACAGAGTCCTCTCTTTCCTAAAAAGACATAATATAGCATTTGCATGTCTGCAGGAAACTCACTTGGATGACACAGGGGCTGCAAGGGGAGCGAAAGTGGCGGGCAAGGTATTCCATTCCTCCTATTCTGCATACGCTAGGGGAACGCTGACTTGGGTGGCCCCGGGTACTCCATTCAGATTCCAGTACATGGAAGCTGATGTGGGGTGTTGCTATGTGCTACTGAGAGGTAAATTGGAGGGCAAAGACATAGCCATTCTGAATACCTATGCCCCACACATGGAAGTGCCAGCCTTTTACCCAGAGCTGCAGGATCTAATGACGGCAGAACTGGAAGTACCACCCATATGGCTGGATGATTTTATTTGTATCATAGACCCTGACGTGGCCCAACACACGTCCAGAGCGGGCACTAAGCCGCGTATGACTAAATATTACAGAGTGTGATGAGGGATCTGGGGCTACGGAATGTCTGGCGGATGCAACATCAGACACAGAGGCTATACACATTTTATATACCCACACACAACACACACAGTAGGCTAGACAGAATCTTCATTACTGAATCGCCTACCTTTCTGGCTGCCGAGAAAACCCACTTGGCTAGATTCTTGTCAGACCATGCTTCGTTGTGCTGTGTAGTACAGTGGAATGCCAAGGAGCAGCATCCCCATTACTGGTGAATGCCGTCTGATCTCCTAGAGGATTAGGAGGGCTGAGCAGCTCTTTCCCGGTAACTTACAGAGTACATATCCCTTAACTGGAACACTACGGGCAACAGAGGTACAGAACAGGAAGCTATGAAGGCGATAATCCACAGGGGGAATGGGACTATCATGTGGAGTGCGAAGACAATTGCAGCATGAGGTGCGAGACGCACTAGCTGAACTTCAGACAGACACCCATGGGCAACCTGATGCCCAGGGACGAGAGCGCACACTGTGTGAGCAGATTAGTGACACTTGGGACTGGCTGGGCAAATATACTCTTACCCGATACCAACAGTGGCTACACACAGAAGGTGACAAGTCTGGTTACCTGTTGGTCTGGATTTTACATAGGGAGCAAGCACCCCCATTGATTACGTGTATACGTAGTACAGCGGGAAACATGGTGTACTCCAGAGCGGGAATACTGGAGCAATTTCAGCAGCATCAGCAGAAAGTGTATACGGCCGATCCAGCACTTCGGGTAGAATACTATGTCCCATTCCTGGAGGGGCTCCAACTGAGAAGACTCCCTTTGGAGGCTAGGAAGGAACTAGAGGCACAGCTAACAGCGCAGAGGTACTAGAGGAGGTAGCTGAAATACCTAAAGCCAAAGCCCCGGTCAGGGGAATGGATTCCCACTTGAGTATTATCAGAGTTACGTGGAAAAACCGGTGCAGCCCCTCCTGCAGACATTTAGTGAGGCATTTGAGAGGGGAGTGTTGCACCCTTCTATGTGCGAGGGGGGGAAATTGTATGCTCCTAAAACCGGAGGGAGACGATCGAGACCTTGTAGCGTGTCGCCCACTCACAATGATAAATTCCGATGTAAAAATATTTTGCAAGGTATTGGCTAAGCGCCCTGGCCCACACATGAACTACCTCGTCCACGATGATCAGTGTGGGTTTACACCAGGTTGCAGCATGTGCATGAATATTCAACACTTAACGCATATTATGCAAGAGACACAAGTTGATGCTGTGGAAATGTTTGCAATTTTTTCTTTACCCATCGATTTAATAAGCCTTCACGTAGGGGATATCCCTGTTTTTCCTGTTTATTATCTTTCAGTATATGTTCTAAGACAGACATAAACTAAGGTAGCAAGACCATTTACACTGCCTAGGAACCCTGTTAAGCACTGCTCTCATCGTCCATCAACAAGCTTACAGTAAGTAGATGGAAGTAAAGGACCGTTAGTCCTTATGACAGGGTTCCCAACGCCCCCCCCTTCACCCACTGCGAAGTTATAAACTGCTAACCATGTCACCCAATATTACATTTTTATACCTCAAGACTGATATTCTCATTCTCTTGTCCCTACTAAGGTCTTACACTGCTCAGTTGGCATTGGAATGAACTAATACACATTCCGGTTCGTACATCAAGCTTACATTGTCCGGGAAGGCGCCCCTTGGACCCCGGTTCCTTTTACGTTATTTCTACAAGCGACGGATCACAAACTTAAAGGTAAATGAGTATTGAGCTTTGTAAAACTATGGTATTCTATGCTAGTAGCCTCTTCACCCAGAGGCGTAGTTGGTTCCTAATTTTTCCAGCCCCCCCTCTTGTAACACATTACCGAGTCCGCAGCAGTAGCCATCCATAATAACAAACAAGCATCCAATATGCAATTAGACAACTCTCTAAACGGTTTTTCTCGGTTTGTACTTTCCCCGCTCCTCCCTGTTTTTTCCTATCTCGGTCCTTTCCTAGGCCACTTGTACAAACATAGGCTTAATACACACCGTATGCCTTTTTGTACATACACACCAACCGATTGATGAAAACGTCTGTTTCAAATGTAAATAGCCTATGGAATCACATTTTATAACTGTAAATAGTGTATATACATTTGTACATATCTCTGCGTCCAAATGTAATTCCCTGCTCATAGACTCTGTGGGCTGACACCCTAAGGCCAATGTATGTACAAGCTCCATGTCTATCGTTGTAGTGTTTTTTTAATTGTTTCCTAATTGTTTGTTGTTGTATATGTTGTTAGATTAGGTGTTGATCCTTGTATATAAAAAATTGATTGGATGTATATGTTTTTACCGACAGCCCTGAAGAAGTCCCAGCTTGGGACGAAACGCGTCGGCTGTACGTTTTACTGCAAACTGCAAATAAAGATTAAGAGAAGACTATCAACATCTCTCTGAGAAATATTTCTTCATTGTGTTCAAATACTATTTGCACCTATTGTCTTGTTTTCTGTGGTGCACCTGTGCGGTTGTTTTTGCTGTGGAAATGGCTTTAGCCTCCATTGATCTCGAAAAAGCTTTCGATACAGTGGATTGGGGTTACCTTCAGGAGGTGCTGAGAGTGTCAGGGTTTGGACCACGATTCTGTATATGGGTCCAAATCCTCTATAAGGACCTGAGTGTTAAGGTTCAGTTGGGCCAAAGTAAATCTGGAAAATGGACACTGGGGCGTGGCACTCGACAGGGATGCCCCCTTTCGCTGCTACTATTTGCCGTGGCCATTGAGCCCATGGCGTTGTGGGCCAGGCGGGATCATATGCAATGGGGAATATGAGCAGGGAATGGTACTCATCTGGTATCGCTATATGCGGAGGATGCACTGTTCTATGTGCCGTCTCACCGAGTAGCGATCCCCAAACTCCTCCGGCTCTTAGATGAGTTTGCAGACTATTCAGGTTTACGCCTTAATAGGCATAAGTCATTAATCTTCACATTGGCAGGGCTGGCAGCGCGAAATCCTGAAGACCTGCCGAAGCTCGGTTTGCGGTGGGAAAACGGTCACTTCCGTTATCTAGGCATACAGGTATTACACTTAAATATGAACAGGGTGCTTGAATCCCAAAGCATTCTGTGGCCTTTTGGAACACTCTGCCACTATCCCTCATGGATTGGATTGCTGTGTCCAAAATGGTAGTATTGCCTCGGTGTCTCTATACGCTGCAAAAGTCATTGTGCAATATACCCATGGCAGTCTTCAGACAAAAACATGAGATTACACAATAATGTGATTGCCATACTGGGCAGGAAAGCACAGTAGGGTGGCACTGCAGGTTCTGTCAAGGCGATGTGGGGAGGGGGACCTGGAAGCACCCACCCTAGACCTATACTATTTTACGGCACAGCTGCCACATGCGGCTCGGTGGCTGGATGAGGGGGATAACTGGGAGAAGCTGGTGAATACAGCCAGATTGTCTACCAGTAATCCTGATGGAGGGAGCAGGTCCTCCCCCAGACTTGCCATATGTTGTTAGACAGACAGCATATCCTATATAAAACTTTGCAAATAAATACATAAATAAATACCTTTGGCAAAAGTTCGTAGAGCGGGTACTCAAGCATGCACCATTTCACTGGGAATTAAGCATTTGGATTGTAGCCCAAGTATGGAAAATGGTTGAAAGTGTGTCATTTCAGGCTTGGAGAGAGGGTGGCTGCTGGGTATTAGCGAACCTGTACTCTAACGACACCTTTATAACATTTGAAAGGGCATGTGAGGCTTTTGGTTTGGGACAAGGACAGTATCTTCTCTGTTACAGAACTGGTAAGAACAACATGGCCTACGTATCCAAACGCTCCGCAAATAACTGAAGCACTGGATGTACTGCTCACATGTAGGCGTGGACATCGATTGATGTCATTATTATACAAGGCCATGAGGGCGGATTCAAGGGCTCCATGGTGGAGAAGACTTGGAAAGGGGCATGCACCTTAACACACATGGTATCCTGTAACGGTATCCTGTAACGCTTGTCTAAAACTAATCCATTTTAACTTCCTGCAGCAGGTGTATTTGACCCCTGTGAGATTACATCGTATTGACCCTAATCGCTCAAATGAGTGACCTGGATGTAACAGGGAAAAGCAGATTTTCTGCATTTAGCATGGGGATGTGCGGAGGTGAATCAATACTGGTCATGTGAGATTGAGAAGGGAGCTAGAATACGAGTGAGGCTAGCCCCATTCACTGTCTGTTGGGCCAAGCTCTAAGGCTCAAGAAGCATAAAATGGCATAAAAATTGTTTCAGTTGACCATGGTATTGACAAGACAGAGGGTAGCCATAGTCTGGATGAGTAATCGCACCCCAACAGCAGATATTTGGTTGAGAGTTGTACGTGAGTGGTCTGGCAGAAGAGATCCATATGAAAATAAGCAGAAAAGATGAAAAGCTGGAAGAGGACTTTAACAGCAGGAGAGGATTATGTAGGGAGCTACTCAACCCAGAGCTGAATGCAACCAAGCAAAGTATATCAAATGCTAGTAACGGCGAGATACATAGTGAGGGCAGCGTCAAATTATAACACTGCTGAGTGTGTGCCTCCTTTGTATCCAATTTAGGCATGGGCGGAAAATCCGTTCCGCTCGCGGATTTTGCGGATTTTCGGGAAATCCGCAATCCGCGAGATTTGCGAATCTCCCGCAAAATCCGCAAATCCGCGAGCAGCGGATTTTGCTCGCACTGCTCGCACTGTTCGCGTGAGTTCGCGTGAGTTCGCGCCCCGCGAATAAGTGCAAAATTGCAGAAATACGATCTTAGCAAAACTGAAAGTAACTACTTACCAGGTTCAAAAGTTCAGGCTCATCATTAGTAGCCATTTCCTGTAGTGCTTCCTGAGGGGCCCCTCCAGAGTTCAGTTGCCAGTTGAAACTATTATGTGACCCTGCTCTGAACCTCAGAATAGTTACACATATGCCACAAAGGTCCTGAATTACAGCTAAGGGAGACAAGCAGGAGCCAGGCTGGAAGTTAAAATCCATTAATCAGCCCCTAATTCATTATTGTCAGTTGGGGCAGGGCAGGTGTTGTAACTAATTTTGCAACAATGAAAGCACTTAGCAAGTGCAAAAGATCACTAATCAGGGCGCACTAAGGAAGCAGGTGCCAGCTAAAAAAATATTCTGTGACACATTAATCAGCCCCAAATTAATTCAGGTCACTTGAGGCAGGGAAGGTGTGCTTTGCTTTGCCGAAAATAATGTACACTGGCCAACCAGAGGGTGTGGTGATGAAACAGAGGGTGGCATGGGTGGGCCAGAGGGTGGCATGAGTAGTCAGAGAGTGGCAGTGGTGACAGAGAGTGGCAGTGATGAAGAAGAGTGTCCCAAACAGGCTGGACACGTAGAAACAACAAGTTCGCGAAACTTGCGACCCGACAGGTAAGTTCGCAATTTGCGAAAGTGTACAAAACCCTCGCGAACTGGCAGAAACACGGGCGAACACAAAAAAAAAATCCGCAAATTCGCGGGAATTCGCGGATTTTGCGGATTGCGAATCCGCAAATCCGCAAAATTCGCGAACGCGAGATCCGCAAAATTCGCCCATGCTTAATCCAATTGTACTGTGAGTGTATGGTCATGTATGTTGACATTTACAGAGATTCATAATTCATGTCTCACTGGTATATTCAGCCTGATGGAACTAATGCTGATTCAATGCTGTTTTCAGGAATGCTCACCCACTCAGTTGTTGTTATAAAATGGAAAATATATATATTAACCTCACAAATGAATGCGTTATTATACACTTCAATCAAATCATAATTATTTCATGTAAGTATAGGATACTCATAAAATTTTTTAAAATGTCAATGTTACAAATACATATAAGAAAGTTACATATAAATCTTCTTTGCACACATGTTAAGGAACACATAATTGTAAGTAATTTTTAGGGAAGATTCATGAAAACAACTTTAAGTAATCCTCGTGATGCACCTACTTTTCTTTTGTCGTTTTCAGTGTACATGTTACACTAAAATAATGATCTACTTCAACACATGAAACGTTAATTTTTACAGGTAGGATTTCCTTGTTATTATTATCACATTATCAAACCTTTAATAAGATTTAATGTCATTAAATGTGTTCAAATTCCACATCTATTAGAGTAAACATAAAACATAACATGAACTTAGTCTCGCATTCTGCATGCATTTACGGTGCAGTATTTAAATCATAGCTGTATGTTGTAGTTTTCCGGAAACGTGAAATCTAATGGACGTTTTGTCATCATTTATATAAAGAGTTGTCACAATCATTTTCTTTTTCATTTGCTGTACATTTGTTTAGAGATATCTCTGCTCTATCACTTTTTACCCTGTGTCTGCATTAACTTGAAGTGGCAGTTTGCCCGTGTCTTTATTGCCTGTGTCAACCTCTCTTAAACCCAGTGTCTGTAAATACGTTTCTGTGACTTAGTGTCCCATTGTCAGTCAACCCATGTCTTTCTGCCTCCTTGCCTCTGATCCAGCGCTCATATAGAAAAACTGTCTCACATGCACTACCTATTTCCTCAATACTCACCATTAATCATGAAACACTTAAACAGGCCCATAACACCAATGAGACAATTTTGAGCAACTGAATCATGTGATCTGATTAATAAATTCACTCACCTAATATTTACACTATTATATACAACTGCAGTTTATCATCTTTTACCATGGTTTCAAACATTATTATTTAATAAACAAATCACATAAGGCGATTGGATCAACTGATAGTAACTAGACCATGAATAAACAAGACCAGCTTGTCATTACAAATCTAATTTTTATTTGACTTTATTCTTCAAAGAAAGAGCATTTATGTTTAGAATCTTTATTTTTTTGCAAATAAGAAAGCAGCATTTTATTAGGAAACGAATTAATAAACTGACATTTATTAAAGCAAGATCAGAAACATGAAATATTAGCAAATAATTGTTTCCATTCCCTAAATCTATTTCCCTGTATATCTTTGCTTCACCTGAAAAGGAAAATATCAATTAAAATCAGCTGTCCTTGCGTGCGCCAAAAGTCCAACAGCAGGTCAACCAGAATTCGGGAAGCAAGCTTTTTGCCCTGCTCATGATGTCAGGTTTTATACCTTTTCTCTATCTAAAACTTTCTACATTCTGTATACTTTCAACAAAATCGAGATCTCTCATTGGCTAAGCCATGTCAGACCATGGTTAGGTCATTCTTATATTTTGTTCCAGTCCGGGCTTCACATTAGCCCTATTGTCTCTTTCTTCGACGACATTTGGCTACCTTAAAAATGATACTTTCTCGTTCAAGTACTGTTCTTTTCGCTTCCTAACCTTGGCAGACATTCACAGATCCTGTCCTTGGGCCTTGTTTCTGTGAGCACATTTTATTCAAGCAAAGTCTTTTTTATTCAGCAAATATTTCCATTACACAATGCAAGGCTCCACGCTGGACAAGATTTCTTTCACGTCTGCATCTCTGTCAGCCATATTTTTCCGAGCCACTTTTCAGGCCTCACTTTGGAAACTATTATTAAACAAACACAAGACATCAATTAATTAAAGAATTGAGACCCAATCTGTTACTCGCCCCCTTTTAATATTTAACCGGGTTAATTATATTACCTAGCAGAAGCAACACAAATGCAGCTTTTCATAATTACTTTTTTCTCTGGGAACTGCACGAACTCCAAAAGCTTTTAACACAGAAGACAGAACATAAGCACAAACAATAAGCATGTGCTATTAATTAAACAGCCGCATTTAATACTGACAAAGACAATAGACAAAGGTTAGTTTATTATTTTCTTCTTTGCATTTGCAACATATAGCACAATAGTTAATCCCACGTGTAATGTATGCAATTTTAAACTAAGTTGATTAATACTTTTCACCACATGCTTATTAATCAAGTTATATATTATGGGAGATTAACTTCACAGGTTAGAACAAAATTTTGCTCTTCACCCTGCTCCATCAACTCTCAGTTGGCTGTGCCCAGTACCGCTGCCTATGAGCCTTTCACAACCTTCAAAAGCTCCCATTCAAACTTCAATTATGTCAACCTCACACAGTGCATTAATACCTGCCAGACATTCCACCCCATGCAACAGAGGGAAGCAATGGTGCACTGAGGAGCTAGCATAGTTTCTCGTTGACCAAATGGTTCTAATTTGTGATAATTATGTTTCCTTAGGCTTTATTGCTTCATTTTGCCTGCGAAAACCTGCCACTCATACTCAATTAAATGTCACTCATAATCGCACTGAAATTATGAAAATGTCACAAATGGCAACCTGAAACCATCGCAGCTACAGGGCTAATGATCACTGGCTCAAGTAAACTAAGACAGAAAAGCCATGTTAAAAATAAATACATGCTATTTTATATACCGTTCTATTTCAATACCATATCCAAGCGTGGTATGGTTTACTTATATTGTATTTATGTTCAATTTATGTTTCATGTACTTTTGTTCTTTTCACTGTTCCTTTAACTTAGTTCAGAACTTTGATCCGTTCATGGCTCTGATTCCTGGAATCCGAGCGCGGGATGCCTAGCTTGTGTCAGGTGGTCTCCTCTCGTCAGCCTGCTTGCTGTGTTGCCTTGTGGTCCTGCATCAGGCTTATTTTTTACAAATAAACAACTTTGTTCCTATTAATGGTCTCTGTTAGACCTGACATCATTGGCTTGAGTCTCTCCTCCATTTTTTCTGTTGCCTCTACTGTTTTACGATGTTTTGCTGGTATATGCTTTGGGCGCCGTGTCACTGCTGATCAGTGCCATAGCGCAAGTGCTCCCGATGTTAAATTGATGTATCTATTGTATCCATGTTTGGCCTATTTTGGTTTACTGTCAGTCCCTAGTCCAGTGCACCAGGCGTGCCGGGGCTTGTAAATACAAATGCCGCTCGTGGGCTTGCAGCACGTGCTGTGCCACCCACAGGAGCGGCCTCGTAAAAGAATGTCTACGGGTCGGTCATTGCGAGACCCACGTGCAGTCTTGTACTGTCACGCAGGCTGCGCAGGTATACCTACTTGCCAGCCCCTCCAACCTTCCCTTGGCTTCATGTTAGTCACCCCTATGGTAGGCCCACGGGCAGGGTGCATTGTACGTCTAAGGTAGGACACGCCTGACCAAGTTGGCATGTCCTGATAGTGAAGTACCGCCATCTTCATGCTTCACTATTGCGAGGTAGCCTGCTCTCCGTTGGATAGAATGGGCCGCCGGGATTGTTAACGCTATGATCCTAGCCGCTCGGGGAGCATGGTGCAATGTCGAGTTTGGTATCCCTGAACTCTGGGTTTAATTACGCATCCAATGGTGTGGATGGTTTTTGGACCCTGGGTTCGAAAATAGTACTTTTAGAAAGTGTCTATTTTCTTGTCTAATCATATCTGGTTTCTGCTGGTCTTGCGTGTGTGTGACAGGAGCTGGGTGGCTCCCCAGGTCTGGATGAGTCAGTGTGGGATGAGTGGGACATTTACGTTGAGAGTAGGGGGAGAGTAGTTGTTGATAGCCTGCCTTGCCTGATACAATGCTGGCTCCACCTCCTGCCAAGCGACTGATGGCTCTGTGCCTGCCATGGACGATCCTAGCCCCACCTCCTGCCAGGAGGGCGATAGCTCTGCTCCTGCCAGTATCGATGCTGGCTCCACCTCCTGCTGGGCGTCTGAGGACCCAGCCCTGCTCAGTGAATACGCCAGGTGCTACTGCCTAGCTCCACCCACCACAGACCCAGGATGTTGGGACATCCCCGGCATAGACAAAGGGATCAAAGACGAAAAGGGGTATAAGAGAAGGACCCCTGAACCAAGAATTTAGATCACTTCTGACAAGGAACCCTGTAACCAAGGACAAGAGGCCTGCTGATCTAAGGACTGCCTACCCCTTCTGCCAGTGTGCTGTTGTTGGGGGAATCCTGCGGTGCTTCTTTATTTTTGCCAAGGAACCAGGAGAGAGGAACTGTGTGTGTACTCTCACGCTTGCTAAGAAAATCTCCAAGGACTGGAAGAGTGCCAGTCTCCTGCTGAAGTCACAGGGCTAAAGGACTTCATCTGCTAAGGTGCTATCTGCTGGAAGTGCGAATCCAGCGCCTCTGAAAGAACCAGCAATCACGACGACCGGACGCCGGGCCCGACCGACGCCAGCAGCAACGCCAGTGAGTGGGAGTACGGCTCTAGCTCCAGAGGACCTCGTGTCTGCACCGCTGCTGATCGCATCAACCGTGTGCCCACCGACGCCGTGAGCGCTGCTCACTCTGTGCAACCGCATCATCGACGCCGCCTGCTGAGGCCTGCTTGACACCGAAGGCGCGACGCCGCATCGTTCGACGCCGCTGATCATCGTGTGCTTCATTTTCCAAGGTACTGTGTTGTTGGGGGTCCGTGTGACTCCGGGCTCGACGTAGCGCTCCTCGCGGTCGACGCCGAACCCTTGGATTAACTTTGCCTCCACGTCGTGTAGCCCCCGTGTGGGTTACCCTGTTGCTAAGAACTGTGTTTCCAAGAAGAAGATTTGCTTGATACTAAAGACTTTTTGTGCTAAAGAAGAAACTACCTTTGAACTATCCTTTTTCCTTCCCAACGTATTTATTCCGATTGTGTACAGTTTTTCGTTATTTGGTCTTGTGCTAAGCCTTATATAAAAATACTTATTTTTATAATACTACTGTGTCGTGTCCATTTGTAGTGTATTCACTGTATTACTGTATGTGGTCATAATTGCTTAACACACAGCCTCTGAGATAAGCCTGTTCTGCTCTGCCAAGCTACCAAGGGGGTGAGCAGGGGTTATCGAAGGGTGTGATCCCCTTGCCCTGACTAGAAAAGGAGTGTCCCTATTTGTCAGAAGTGCATACCTCTGCCAACTAGAGACAGCCGGTTCTAACATTGGTGGCAGCGGTGGGATTTTGGACCTTGCACTTATGACCCATGTACAGTGATTAGTGTGCGCTACGTAGTGAAAGCAGACCATAACGCAGTCACAATCTAATTCGGAGGGATCCTATTTTTGTTCTCCGCTTTCCTGAAACTTGATTTTTTGAACACTGCCAGTTTTAACCATGAGTGACAACGGAGTCACTGCCCCTGCTATCGTTGTTGTGGAGGAGTTCGAGAGGAACAAGCTTAAGAAATACAAGAAAGATGAGCTGAAACACTTTTGCGACCAGTTTAAAGTTCCTACCACAGGCCTCTCGAGAAAAGATGATTTTTATAAAGCATTACAGGCCTGGTGGGAGTCCAGAAATCCCTCTGATGTGGTGGTGGTACCCACAGAGGAAGGGGATGAGGAGGTGCCAGTGAATGGACCTGTGCCCTCTCCCGGAAGCAGTGTTTCCTCCAAAGGTCTTTCCCCTGAAGAAAGAGAAGAAAGGGCGAAAGAGCGAGCTTACAACATGGAGATGGCAAGGCTAAAGATAAATGGGCAGTTGGAGTTAGAAAATGCAAGAGGTAGAAGGGAAGCTGATTTAGAGATCAAAAAGTTGGAGTTTGAACGAGAGAAGTTAGCTTTGGAGCGTGAAGCCAGGTTGAGGTAACTGGATATCCAAGCTAAAAAGTTAGAGTTGAACCCCTCTGGTGGCAGCATTCCATCCGAGCCTGCAGAAAGTAAGTTTTACTTCCCGAAAGATGTGATCAAAGATTACAATAGGAATGAAGATATCGGTCAATGGTTTAAAGCATATGAGTTAGCAGTGGAGAGGTGTGGCTCACTGGTTAGAGGCGGCAGACCCGAGTGCAGAGAACGGCCCGGGACCAGGGTTCGATTCCCGACGCGGCAGGGTCGTGGACCAGGATCAGCGGACTGATAATTCTCGCATCGGTGCCCACTCCGACCAGGGAGCACACTCGGCAACTCTGGGCATTAGCTTGCCTCATCTCCACAACGGCCCCACACAAACGCCGGGGATGCCTGGTTTCACCTTGGAGACCCCCAGGAGGGACTATCTCACAGGGAAAGCCAGGACGGGTTCCCCAGCGGTCTATAGCGCTACGAGGCCTTCGGGTAGCAGTGCGCTTTACAAGACACAACAATTTACAATTTTACAACAATTGTTGGCCCACCAGGTCCCTGAGAAGAATTGGGGAGCGGGGTTGTGGGGTCGCTTTGTGAATGAGGGGAGAGATACCCTGTTAGACATGCCTGTTGCGGATAGGATGTCGTATGCTCATATGAAAGATGCTTTAATGTTGCGATATGGCTTAACCCCCGAGAAGTACAGACAAGCTTTTAGAGAATGTAAGAAGTTGCCTGGTACGACGTGGGTCGAATATGTGTCTTATTTTTGCAGAGCCATGGATGGTTGGGTAAAGGGCAGCAAAGTGGAAAGTTATGAAGCTCTTTATGATTTGTTTGCTTGGGAGCACTTGTCTAATAACTGTTTTCCTGAGCTGCGCCAGCACCTGATTGATAGCAAGATATCTAACCCTAGAAAACTTGCTGAGGAGGCGGACCGCTGGGTCAGTACCAGGGTCCACAAGGGTCCAGTGGGAGACTCAGCCAAAGGTGGGCAGGGTCCCCAGCAGAAGAGTGGGGGGGACAAGGGTAAACAGAAGGAGTCTCAGAAAGGGCCCCAAAGTAATCCCCAAGGGAACCAAGGGAAAGGTTCCCAGCCTCCCCCTGAGAAGAAGCCAGGGGCCCCGACGGGTAAACCTGTTCATAGGGGCCCCCTAACCTGCTACGGTTGTGGGCAGGTGGGACACCGGTTTTATGACCCCCAGTGTCCCAAAAAGGATTCGAATGCACCGCCGCGTGCACCCCCTCGTCAGTTGGCGAGTGTAGCCTTGGGAGGGGAGGAGATGGTTGTCCATGGTGGGAGGGGTCCCGCAGAAATGTCCCTGGTCTCGCTAGGAGACATGCAAATGGTCCCTCCACCCCCTCTGCCTAGTAACACTAGTAAATATAGGCAGTGGGTGACCATTAATGGCCATAGAGTGGAAGCTCTCAGAGACACCGGAGCGAGTGTGACAGCTGTCAAGTGTCACTTAGTGTCCAGAGAGCAGGTGGTTCCCCACGCATTCTACCCCGTGATAGCTGCCGACAACTCCCAGAAAGAGTGTGAGGTGGCTCAAGTTTCCTTTGAATGGGGGGGAGTTTCAGGTACTCTTCAGGTTGCTGTGAGGCCCGCCATGCCTGTTGATTGTCTCCTGGGCAATGATTTAGAAGACTCCCCTTGGGCTAAGGTGGAGAGAGAGGCGCACTTGAAAATGTTGGGTGTGCCAGAGTGGGTGTGTGCAACCACTCGATCCATGACAGCGAGTAAGGGTGTTGATGGGGTCCCGGAGCCTGAAAGTACGGCCCAGGAAGCCTCAGCTGTGAAGAGAAGAGGCCGGAGGCGCAGGAAACCGGCCCCCGTAGTTCCCGTGGTCCAGGAGGAGGTAGACCCTGAGGGGGATGCCCTGGAGCCCACAGGGAAACAAATTGCCGAACTGGGAGACCTGCCCGAGCTGACCCATTGGCAGCAGGATGGTGGTCCCTCCAGGGAGGAATTCTGTGCGGAACAGAAAGTGTGCCCTTCTCTTGTGGGCATGAGGCACCAGGCCTCAGCCCAATCCTCAGGTGATCAGTCAGGATCACATTTTGTGTACTGGGAGAACGACCTCCTGTATAGCGAGCCTAAGGCTGCTGAGCCTGGGTCAGCCCGTGTGCTGGTGGTACCCCAGCCCTTCAGAGCCTTCCTACTGGGTTTGGCTCATGACGTACCTTTAGCTGGACATCTGGGGCAGGACAAGACCTATGACAGGCTTGTCACCCATTTTTATTGGCCTCAGATGCGTAGGGATGTAGACATCCATTGCAAGACTTGTCGCACTTGCCAGGCAAGTGGGAAAAGCGGAAGGAAGCAGAAGGCTCCTCTCCAACCTTTTCCAGTGGTCAGCACCCCCTTTGACCGGGTGGGGATTGACATTGTTGGGCCCCTGGACCCCAAGACAGCCCTGGGCAACAGGTTCATCCTGGTCTTGGTGGACCATGCCACAAGGTACCCGGAAGCCATCCCTCTCAGAACAGTGACGGCCCCCGTGGTGAGACGGGCACTGATGGGTGTTTTCTCCCGGATGGGGTTCCCCAGAGAGGTGGTGTCCGACCGGGGCACCAACTTCATTTCGAACTACATGAAGTCTCTGTGGAAGGAGTGTGGGGTAACCTACAAGTTCACCACTCCTTACCACCCGCAAGGAAACGGGCTGGTTGAGAGATTCAACCGGACCCTAAAAGGCATGATTATGGGTCTTGAAGAACCAATGAGGCGGAAATGGGACGTCCTCTTGCCATGCCTGTTGTTTGCTTACCGTGAGGTGCCGCAGAAGGCTCTAGGGTTCAGCCCCTTTGAGCTCTTATACGGTCACCCGGTAAGAGGACCTTTGAGTCTGGTCAAGGAAGGCTGGGAGCAATCTCCCAGGAAACCTCCCCAGGATGTATACAGCTACATGCTGGCCTTTCGGAACCAGACTCGGCGCTTCAGAGAACTTGCTCAGGCAAATCTGGAGGCCAGCCAGGAGGAGATGAAGCGTTGGTACGACCGGAATGCCACTCTGGTAGAGCTTCAGCCTGGTCAGGAAGTGTGGGTCATGTCCCCTGTGGAACCTTGTGCGCTCAAGGACAGGTGGACTGGACCGTTTAAGGTTGTGGAGAAGAAGAGCGATGTCACCTACCTGGTGGACTTGAAATCTCCCAGGAACCCCTTGCGGGTCCTGCATATCAACCGTTTGAAGCCCCACTTAGAAAGGTCCGAAGTGGGCATGCTCCTAGCTACAGATGATGGAATGGAGGAGGAGAGTGAGCCTCTTCCTGACCTCCTGTGTGCTAAAGAGCAAGACGGGTCAGTGGATGGTGTAGTCCTCTCTGACACACTGACTCTTGAACAGAAACAGGATTGTCGCCACCTGTTGGGACAATTCCCGGATCTGTTTTCCTTGGTTCCGGGTGTCACTCATTGGTGTGTCCATGACGTTGACACCGGAGACAGCCCTCCTGTGAAGCACAAGGCTTACAGGGTGACTGACAAGGTCAGAGTGTACATTAAGGAGGAGGTCTCCAAAATGTTCGCGTTAGGGGTGATTGAGTCCTCTAGCAGTCCTTGGGCCAGCCCAGTGGTCTTGGTCCCGAAGGCTGCAGTGCCTGGTGCTTCACCAGAACTCCGGTTCTGCGTGGATTACCGAGGACTCAATTCGGTCACGAAGACTGACGCGCACCCCATCCCCAGAGCTGATGAGCTCATCGATCGGTTGGGGGCTGCCCGGTACCTTAGTACGTTCGATTTAACGTCTGGGTACTGGCAGATCGCCTTGACTGATGGGGCAAAGGAGAGGTCAGCATTCTCCACACCAGATGGGCTATACCAGTTCCGGGTGATGCCCTTTGGGATGAAGAATGCCCCTGCCACCTTCCAGAGGTTGGTCAACCAGGTCTTGGCTGGACTGGAGGATTTCAGTGCCGCCTACCTGGACGACATCGCAGTGTTCAGCGCCAGCTGGGAGGAACACTTGCGCCACCTCCAGGAAGTGTTGTTGGCCCTGCGCGGAGCAGGCCTCACAATCAAAGCCAGTAAGTGCCAGATTGGGCAGGGTTCTGTGGTGTACTTGGGGCACCAAGTAGGGAGCGGTAAGGTGGCCCCCCTGCAACCCAAGATTGATACCCTCCTGGCTTGGGCACCGCCCAAAACCCAAACTCAGGTGAGAGCCTTCCTAGGACTCACGGGTTATTACAGGAGGTTTGTCAAGGATTATGGTAACATTGTGCACCCCTTGACTTCGCTGACTTCCAGGAAGCAGCCGCGAAATGTGATCTGGACTGATGCCTGTCAAACGGCCTTTGACACCCTGAAAACTGCAATGTGTACAGCACCCATTCTCCAGGCACCCGACTTTTCGAAAGAATTCATTGTTCAGACGGACGCTTCAGAGCATGGCGTGGGGGCTGTTCTAGCTCAGGTGAATGAAGAGGGCCGAGACTTACCTGTAGCCTTCATCAGTCGGAGGTTACTTCCCAGGGAAACGAGGTGGAGTGCGATAGAGAGAGAAGCATTTGCTGTGGTCTGGGCGCTGAAGAAGCTAAGACCCTACCTGTTTGGGACTCACTTCCGGGTTCAGACAGACCACAGGCCCCTCAGATGGTTGATGCAGATGAGGGGTGAGAATCCAAAACTGTTGAGGTGGTCCATTTCCCTACAGGGGATGGACTTTACGGTGGAACACCGCCCTGGTACAGATCACGCCAATGCTGATGGTCTGTCCAGATTTTTCCGCCTTAGTGCTGAGGACTCCCTAGGTCAAGGGTAATTCTCCCCACATTTCAGCTGGAGGGGACACGTGTTAGACCTGACATCATTGGCTTGAGTCTCTCCTCCATTTTTTCTGTTGCCTCTACTGTTTTACGATGTTTTGCTGGTATATGCTTTGGGCGCCGTGTCACTGCTGATCAGTGCCATAGCGCAAGTGCTCCCGATGTTAAATTGATGTATCTATTGTATCCATGTTTGGCCTATTTTGGTTTACTGTCAGTCCCTAGTCCAGTGCACCAGGCGTGCCGGGGCTTGTAAATACAAATGCCGCTCGTGGGCTTGCAGCACGTGCTGTGCCACCCACAGGAGCGGCCTCGTAAAAGAATGTCTACGGGTCGGTCATTGCGAGACCCACGTGCAGTCTTGTACTGTCACGCAGGCTGCGCAGGTATACCTACTTGCCAGCCCCTCCAACCTTCCCTTGGCTTCATGTTAGTCACCCCTATGGTAGGCCCACGGGCAGGGTGCATTGTACGTCTAAGGTAGGACACGCCTGACCAAGTTGGCATGTCCTGATAGTGAAGTACCGCCATCTTCGTGCTTCACTATTGCGAGGTAGCCTGCTCTCCGTTGGATAGAATGGGCCGCCGGGATTGTTAACGCTATGATCCTAGCCGGCTCGGGGAGCATGGTGCAATGTCGAGTTTGGTATCCCTGAACTCGGGGTTTAATTACGCATCCGTTGGTGTGGATGGTTTTTGGACCCTGGGTTCGAAAATAGTACTTTTAGAAAGTGTCTATTTTCTTGTCTAATCATATCTGGTTTCTGCTGGTCTTGCGTGTGTGTGACAGGAGCTGGGTGGCTCCCCAGGTCTGGATGAGTCAGTGTGGGATGAGTGGGACATTTACGTTGAGAGTAGGGAGAGAGTAGTTGTTGATAGCCTGCCTTGCCTGATACAATGCTGGCTCCACCTCCTGCCAAGCGACTGATGGCTCTGTGCCTGCCATGGACGATCCTAGCCCCACCTCCTGCCAGGAGGGCGATAGCTCTGCTCCTGCCAGTATCGATGCTGGCTCCACCTCCTGCTGGGCGTCTGAGGACCCAGCCCTGTTCAGTGAATACGCCAGGTGCTACTGCCTAGCTCCACCCACCACAGACCCAGGATGTTGGGACATCCCCGGCATAGACAAAGGGATCAAAGACGAAAAGGGGTATAAGAGAAGGACCCCTGAACCAAGAATTTAGATCACTTCTGACAAGGAACCCTGTAACCAAGGACAAGAGGCCTGCTGATCTAAGGACTGCCTACCCCTTCTGCCAGTGTGCTGTTGTTGGGGGAATCCTGCGGTGCTTCTTTATTTTTGCCAAGGAACCAGGAGAGAGGAACTGTGTGTGTACTCTCACGCTTGCTAAGAAAATCTCCAAGGACTGGAAGAGTGCCAGTCTCCTGCTGAAGTCACAGGGCTAAAGGACTTCATCTGCTAAGGTGCTATCTGCTGGAAGTGCGAATCCAGCGCCTCTGAAAGAACCAGCAATCACGACGACCGGACGCCGGGCCCGACCGACGCCAGCAGCAACGCCAGTGAGTGGGAGTACGGCTCTAGCTCCAGAGGACCTCGTGTCTGCACCGCTGCTGATCGCATCAACGGTGTGCCCACCGACGCCGTGAGCGCTGCTCACTCTGTGCAACCGCATCATCGACGACGCCTGCTGAGGCCTGCTTGACACCGAAGGCGCGACGCCGCATCGTTCGACGCCGCTGATCATCGTGTGCTTCATTTTCCAAGGTACTGTGTTGTTGGGGGTCCGTGTGACTCCGGGCTCGACGTAGCGCTCCTCGCGGTCGACGCCGAACCCTTGGATTAACTTTGCCTCCACGTCGTGTAGCCCCTGTGTGGGTTACCCTGTTGCTAAGAACTGTGTTTCCAAGAAGAAGATTTGCTTGATACTAAAGACTTTTTGTGCTAAAGAAGAAACTACCTTTGAACTATCCTTTTTCCTTCCCAACGTATTTATTCCGATTGTGTACAGTTTTTCGTTATTTGGTCTTGTGCTAAGCCTTATATAAAAATACTTATTTTTATAATACTACTGTGTCGTGTCCATTTGTAGTGTATTCACTGTATTACTGTATGTGGTCATAATTGCTTAACACACAGCCTCTGAGATAAGCCTGTTCTGCTCTGCCAAGCTACCAAGGGGGTGAGCAGAGGTTATCGAAGGGTGTGATCCCCTTGCCCTGACTAGAAAAGGAGTGTCCCTATTTGTCAGAAGTGCATACCTCTGCCAACTAGAGACAGCCGGTTCTAACAGTCTCTGTCTGTCATTTCAGCTTAACCCCTACACCACATTTGGTACCAGGAGTGAGGTAAGCTGTTTTTGACTGAGATCGTCTTCGCTTGCTCTGATGGCGCCTGCCAGTATGAACCCACCAGCTGTTCGTTCTGCCTTGGATTGCCTTTTTGTCTTAGGTGGACCCATTTTTAGTTATTTATTGCTTAAGCTGCGGCCTACAGGATCACTGCCTACCTGCCTCAACTGCCATCAGTGCTCGGGAACCTGTCCTCGAGCTCCATTCTTTGCCAAGCCGGACATTGTCTCGTCTCGAGCTGCCATTCATTCCAGATGTCGTGCTCCATCTTGTGTCGTCACACTGCTGTGGGAGACTTTGTATGCCGCTTCTGACAGAGTTCCTCTTCTCATTGGCTTTGCTCGACTCGTCCGCAGTGCATGCTTTCGTTGCATGTTCGGGCGCTGTTAGACCTGGCATATTGGTGTGGGTCTCCCTTCCATTTTTGCTGTTGCCTCATATGTTTTTGCTGGTGTTAAATGCTTTGGGCACTGTGCCACTGCTGTCCAGTGCCACAGTGCAAGTACTCCCTATTGTAAATTGATGGATGGATTAGTGATTCCATGATTGGCTGGTTTGGTTTACGTGTCAGACCCTAGTACAGTGCACTGAGTGTGCCCAGGGCTTGTAAACCAAATGCTGCTGGTGGGCTTGCAGCACTGGTTGTGCCCACACAGAAGCAGCCTGTAAATGTGTGTCTCAGGTCTGCCATTGCAGAGCCTGTGTGCAGTCTGGTACTGCCATGATGACTGGGCAAGTGCACCCACTTGCCAGTCCCTAAACCTTCCCTTTTCTTCATGTCAGACACCCCTATGGTAAGCCCCAGGGCAGGGTGCATTGTAAGTATAAGGTAGGAAAAGGCCTGATGTGTGTGGCATATCCTAATAGTGAATTACAGCCATTTTCGTTTTTCACTATTGCAAGGCTACCTATTCCCCGTAGGCCAGAATGGGCAGTTTGATTATTACATTTTATAATCCTGATTCAAGGAACAAGGTAGAAATCTGAGTTTCGTATGCCTGAACTCAGAATCAATCAATCAATCAGGACATTTGTAGAGCGCACTATTTACCCGTGAGGGTCTCAAGACGCTGGGGGGCGGGGGGGATGCTGCTACTGCTTGAATAGACAGGTCTTGAGGAGTCTTCTGAAGGTTAGCAGGTCCTGGATCTGCCGTAGGAGGATGGGGAGGTTGTTCCAGGTCTTGGCGGCGCGGTGGGAGAACGATCTACGGCCGGAGGTTGCTCTTCAGATGCTGGGACAGTGGCGAGGGAGAGGTCGGCAAAGCGGAGCTGGCGGTTGAGGGTGTAGAAGCTTAGTCGTCTGTTGAGGTCTGCTGGTCCGGTGTTGTTGAGTGCCTTGTGTGCGTGGGTGAGGAGCTTGAAGGTGATCCTCTTGTTGACGGGAGCCAGTGCAGGTCTCTCAGGTGGGTTGTAATGTGGCTGTGGCGAGGAATGTTGAGGATCAAGCGAGCAGAGGCGTTTTGAATGCGCTAGAGTCGTTTCAGGAATTTGACCGAGGCTCCTGCGTAGAGGGCGTTACCGTAGTCCACCCTGCTGCCGACGAGGGCCTGGGTGACCATTCTTCAAGTTTCTGTGGGGATCCACCTGTAGATCCTGCGGAGCATGCGGAGGGTGTTGAAGCATGAGGACGAGACAGCATTGATCTGTCATGGCAAGAGTAGAGTTGAGGATGAACCCTAGGTTGCGTGCATGGTCGGTAGGTGTGGGAGCTATTCTCAGTGCGATCGGCCACCAGGAGTCGTCCCAGGCCGAGGGGGTGAAGCCGAGGATGAGGACTTCCATCTTGTCTGAGTTTAGCTTTATTCGACTGTTCTTCATCCACTCGGCCACGGCTTTCAATCCTTCTTAGAGGTTGGTTTTGGCGGTGAGAGGGTCCTTGGTGAGGGAGAGGATCAGCTGTGTGTTGTTGGCGTAGGAGATGATGTTGAGGTGGTTGACTCAGGCGGCATGGGCGAGCGGTGCCATGTAGATGTTGAACAGTGTTGGGCTGAGGGATGAGCCCTGGGGTACACCGCAGATGATCTCTGTGGCTTCGGATCAGAAAGAGGGAGGAGGACGTTCTGGGTTCTGCCGGAGAGGAAGGAGGCGGTCCAGTCCAGAGCCTTGTCCTGGATCCCAGCGTCGTGGAGGCGTGTGCGTAGGGTGCAGGGTAGACTGTGTCAAAGGCGGCTGACAGGTCCAGGAGGATGAGGGCCGCAATTTCTCCGTTGTCCAGCAGGGCCCTGATGTAAGCGTGGGCGGAAAATCCGTTCCGCTCGCGGATTTTGCGGATTTTCGGGAAATCCGCAATCCGCGAGATTTGCGGATTTCCCGCAAAATCCGCAAATTCGCACGTAGCGGATTTTTTTGGCGGCGCGCGGCGTTGGTGATACAATTTTTGCGGCGCGCGGCGTTTATCATCGTTTGCCGAGTTGTTTTTTTCGATAGTTTGCGAGTGCTGCGCCATTTTGGATCTTGCTGTGTGATCCCGCGGGAATTGGCGAGCGCGATTACGTCATCGCGGCTTGCCAGCGATAGTTTGTCAACGCGAGTACGGCGAGATCACGTCTCGCGGTACTTCGCAATTGCGAGATTTGAGATGCGGCGAGCGAAAATATAAATTTGCAATTCTGCACAAGAAATCCACCAGCAAGCAGCATAAACCTTCTAGAAATGATGATTTTTATGTGAATAACTCCTTAGTTTGACATTTGCCTGCACTTTTTTAGCGAGGAGTCCATTTTGGGGAGGGGGGCAGGGGGGTGGGAGGAAGGAAGTGCCCCATAGTCTTCAACTTCCTGTTCCTGTTCAGCAGGCTCCTCCCAGTGCTTTGTCCATCTCCTGGTCACTTTTCATTCGGATGTGGACCTGGAAGGATTACTTTTTGTGGATGCTGCTGGATCTTTGGATTTGAGGCCTTTTTGACTTTCTTTGGATCACTGTTGGATTAGAAATTTTACAAGTAAGTTTGTTTGGGGCATTACAGTTGCTGCAACTAAAATTTTGGGATTTTCGATTTTTGGGCTGTTTTGGGGCCTTTTCCCCAGGGGTACTCAGTGGTGGGTGGACTGTGGTTGTCTTGAACTTAAACATCATGGAGGCCATAGATGAATTGGGATTGTGCTGATTTTTCTGTGTTTTTCGATTTTTTTTTTTTGTAAAATTTTGTGTTTTTCGATTTTTGACCTGTTGTTGGGGCCTTGACCAGGGGTAGTGAGTGGTGCATGGGCCTAGTCTTTCTGTGGGCTGTCTTGAATTTAAACATCATGGAGGCCATGGATGGAATGGGATTGTGCTGATTTTGCAGTGTTTTTCGATTTTTGGGCCTGTACTTGTGGCCTTTTCACCAGGGGTATTTGAGTCTAGCATGGGCCTAGTCTTTCTGTGGGCTGTCTTGAATTTAAACATCATGGAGGCCATGGATGGAATAGGATTGTGCGGATTTTGCAGTGTTTTTCGATTTTTGGGCCTGTACTTGTGGCCTTTTCACCAGGGGTATTTGAGTCTAGCATGGGCCTAGTCTTTCTGTGGGTTGTCTTGAATTTAAACATCATGGAGGCCATGGATTGAATGGGATTGTGCTGATTTTGCAGTGTTTTTCGATTTTTGGGGGTGTTCATGGGGAGGGACATGCCATGTGGCTGGTGGCCATTTTGAGTGCAGCTACAGGCACTGGCCATGTGCTGGCAGGCAAGTGGCCATTTTGAATGCAGGCTTTGTTGTTAGGCCTCCAACCATTTTGCCTACTTTTCAACCTTTATTTATGCCCAGGGGTAGTGAGTCTTGCATGGGCCTAGTATTTCTGTGGGTTGTCTTGAATTTAAACATCATGGAGGCCATGGATTGAATGGGATTGTGCTGATTTTGCAGTGTTTTTCGATTTTTGGGCCTGTACTTGTGGCCTTTTCACCAGGGGTATTTCAGTCTAGCATGGGCCTAGTCTTTCTGTGGGCTGTCTTGAATTTAAACATCATGGAGGCCATGGATGGAATAGGATTGTGCTGATTTTGCAGTGTTTTTCGATTTTTGGGCCTGTACTTGTGGCCTTTTCACCAGGGGTATTTGAGTCTAGCATGGGCCTAGTCTTTCTGTGGGCTGTCTTGAATTTAAACATCATGGAGGCCATGGATGGAATAGGATTGTGCTGATTTTGCAGTGTTTTTCGATTTTTGGGCCTGTACTTGTGGCCTTTTCACCAGGGGTATTTGAGTCTAGCATGGGCCTAGTCTTTCTGTGGGCTGTCTTGAATTTAAACATCATGGAGGCCATGGATGGAATGGGATTGTGCTGATTTTGCAGTGTTTTTCGATTTTTGGGGGTGTTCATGGGGAGGGACATGCCATGTGGCTGGTGGCCATTTTGAGTGCAGCTACAGGCACTGGCCATGTGCTGGCAGGCAAGTGGCCATTTTGAATGCAGGCTTTGTTGTTAGGCCTCCAACCATTTTGCCTACTTTTCAACCTTTATTTATGCCCAGGGGTAGTGAGTCTTGCATGGGCCTAGTATTTCTGTGGGTTGTCTTGAATTTAAACATCATGGAGGCCATGGATTGAATGGGATTGTGCTGATTTTGCAGTGTTTTTCGATTTTTGGGCCTGTACTTGTGGCCTTTTCACCAGGGGTATTTCAGTCTAGCATGGGCCTAGTCTTTCTGTGGGCTGTCTTGAATTTAAACATCATGGAGGCCATGGATGGAATAGGATTGTGCTGATTTTGCAGTGTTTTTCGATTTTTGGGCCTGTACTTGTGGCCTTTTCACCAGGGGTATTTGAGTCTAGCATGGGCCTAGTCTTTCTGTGGGCTGTCTTGAATTTAAACATCATGGAGGCCATGGATGGAATAGGATTGTGCTGATTTTGCAGTGTTTTTCGATTTTTGGGCCTGTACTTGTGGCCTTTTCACCAGGGGTATTTGAGTCTAGCATGGGCCTAGTCTTTCTGTGGGCTGTCTTGAATTTAAACATCATGGAGGCCATGGATGGAATGGGATTGTGCTGATTTTGCAGTGTTTTTCGATTTTTGGGGGTGTTCATGGGGAGGGACATGCCATGTGGCTGGTGGCCATTTTGAGTGCAGCTACAGGCACTGGCCATGTGCTGGCAGGCAAGTGGCCATTTTGAATGCAGGCTTTGTTGTTAGGCCTCCAACCATTTTGCCTACTTTTCAACCTTTATTTATGCCCAGGGGTAGTGAGTCTTGCATGGGCCTAGTATTTCTGTGGGTTGTCTTGAATTTAAACATCATGGAGGCCATGGATTGAATGGGATTGTGCTGATTTTGCAGTGTTTTTCGATTTTTGGGCCTGTACTTGTGGCCTTTTCACCAGGGGTATTTCAGTCTAGCATGGGCCTAGTCTTTCTGTGGGCTGTCTTGAATTTAAACATCATGGAGGCCATGGATGGAATAGGATTGTGCTGATTTTGCAGTGTTTTTCGATTTTTGGACCTGTACTTGTGGCCTTTTCACCAGGGGTATTTGAGTCTAGCATGGGCCTAGTCTTTCTGTGGGCTGTCTTGAATTTAAACATCATGGAGGCCATGGATTGAATGGGATTGTGCTGATTTTGCAGTGTTTTTCGATTTTTGGGCCTGTACTTGTGGCCTTTTCACCAGGGGTATTTCAGTCTAGCATGGGCCTAGTCTTTCTGTGGGCTGTCTTGAATTTAAACATCATGGAGGCCATGGATGGAATAGGATTGTGCTGATTTTGCAGTGTTTTTCGATTTTTGGGCCTGTACTTGTGGCCTTTTCACCAGGGGTATTTGAGTCTAGCATGGGCCTAGTCTTTCTGTGGGCTGTCTTGAATTTAAACATCATGGAGGCCATGGATGGAATAGGATTGTGCTGATTTTGCAGTGTTTTTCGATTTTTGGGCCTGTACTTGTGGCCTTTTCACCAGGGGTATTTGAGTCTAGCATGGGCCTAGTCTTTCTGTGGGCTGTCTTGAATTTAAACATCATGGAGGCCATGGATGGAATGGGATTGTGCTGATTTTGCAGTGTTTTTCGATTTTTGGGGGTGTTCATGGGGAGGGACATGCCATGTGGCTGGTGGCCATTTTGAGTGCAGCTACAGGCACTGGCCATGTGCTGGCAGGCAAGTGGCCATTTTGAATGCAGGCTTTGTTGTTAGGCCTCCAACCATTTTGCCTACTTTTCAACCTTTATTTATGCCCAGGGGTAGTGAGTCTTGCATGGGCCTAGTCTTTCTGTGGGTTGTCTTGAATTTAAACATTATGGAGGGCATGGATGGATTGGGATTGTGCTGATTTTGCAGTGTTTTTCGATTTTTTTGTGCTCTATAACTGAACTGATGTTCCTCTGTCTTCCATTTTTTTAGGTGCACAAGACTCAAGAGAACCACCAGTGCCAGGAAGAAGTCCTGCAGCGGTGTGTGTGTGCAGCATAACGTCACGCGACGTCACGTCTGGCCTCAGACAACTCTACAATTCGTGCAACTGCGGCCTGCTGTCTGACCTGCTCTGAAGAAGATGGCCCCAAAGAAAGTTCTCCGTAGCTCCTCTAGCAAGAAAGTTGCTAGTAAGGAGCAGAAGAAGCAAGTTACCAAGGAGGCTGGTGTGCCACCCGCCACTTTTTTTGGGAGCAAAAAAAAAAGTACGCCTGCAGCAGCAGGATCTGCTGGGGACCAACCTGAGAGCAGCACCCCTGCTCCATTGGGTTCAGTGCCTCCACCACCACGCCAACTTAAGTCAAAGCCCTTGAGTGCTTCAGAGGCAGTCAGTGTACTTCTCCAATCACCATCGACCAGTGATGTTGGCTCATCGCAAGAAAGTAGCAGCAATGTCCCTGAATCAACACAGGTTGTTGTAACTCATCTGACAAGTGTTGAACAACCACAGCCGCAACAACAACACCATGTGCAAGTACACGCCCAAGTACATGTGGAAGGAGAGGCAGCAAAAGGAGATGCGCAAGCAAAGGTGCATGGACGTTCACAAGTGCCCACAATAGTTGTTCCTCCCGAAGTAGGGGCACATTTGGAAATCGACAATGAAGCTGAGGTATCATTGGAAGCCACTCCTCCTGATGATCATTCATTGTCTTCCACATCCCTAGCAAGGAAAAGATCAAGGGGGGTGTCTACATCTTCTTCAAGCCCACCTCGTTCTGGTGCAAGTGATCTGTCTTGGGAACCACAACTGCGGTCTGACAGTGAGGCAGAGGCACACCATGATCTGACACCGGTACCTCCTAAGCGTAAAAGGAAGGTCGTCCAAAAACTCAAACCTATGGAGTGTGATGAGGCTCAACAAGAAGTGACAGATACTGCTGGTGATGAAGCCTCTCACGATGACGACGAGCCAGTCATCACAAAGGTCACTGCAGCCCCACCGGGCATGCAGCAAAGAGACATTTTGACCCTATCCCGAGAAGCTGCTGAGCGTGATGATGATGTCGGCGAGGAGGCAATGGAAATGGAATCATTAGATTTGGAGTTAAGTAGTACACCAAAACCTACCGCTTCCATATTTCTTCGCAAGAAGGTACCCACCTCGTCCTCGACCTCAATTCGTGGTGGTGAAAGTGCAAAACGTACTGAAGTTCGGCAATCCACATCCTCCACTTCATCTGTCATTAGCAGCAGGACCACCACCACCAGTATCGCCGCCTCCTCCGGCCCCCGAAGACATTTCAAGTCTCCAGTTTGGGACTTCTTTAGTGTTTGCCCAAAAAAGGAAAACGTAGCCATTTGTAGCCTTTGTAAGCTTCGATTTAGTCGTGGTAAGCTTGGTTCTAACTATGGTACCGGAGGCCAGAGAGGTCATCTTGAGAGAAGGCACGCTGTCGAATGGTTTCCGCACCTAGAGGCGGTCAAGAAAGCCGGAATTGCACGTAATGAAAACGTTGATTTGTCATCTGCTGATGACGAGGAGGTAGAAGAAGACGATTCAAACACTTCACTTACACCCAGTTCCCATGTCAGCAGCACACCCCATGGGAGCCACACTAAGAGTGTGGGAGAGAGTGAGACATCAATGCGGAAAAGTTCATCAGCGAGCGTAACTGGGTCGAAGAGATCATCATCATCCCGTAAATCATTGGTCCAGGGCAACATTAAAAAGATGTTGTTTACAGAAGCGCAATATGAACGCAACCACCCAATGACCCGTCTGTATAACACTAAGCTGGCTAAAATGCTAGCTCTGGACCTTCTCCCTTTTTCTTTTGTAGAAGGGGTTGGTTTTCTAGAATTAGTGACAGCGCTCTGCCCTAAATGGAAGGTTCCTAGCCGGTTCTATTTTGCCCGAGTTGCGGTTCCAGCACTACATGAAGATGTTCTGAAGGTGATTGGGGCAGCTTTGCAGAAGAGTGCTGTTCACACTATACATCTGACAACAGACATGTGGACCAGTGGCGCAGGCGCTGATTACATGTGCATCACTGCACACTGGGTCTCTTTTTCAGGGGCTAAAGCAAAGCTAAACTCAGGTGTTGACACTAACATTGTTTTTAAAGGTGCTCGGAAACATGCAACACTAGCCATGTTTGGTTTGGAGAAACGTCACACAGCAGAAAACATTTTGGATGTCTTTAACACAAAGGTCCTTAACTGTCTGTCCCCACTAAAACGCAAGGTTGGTTATGTTTCCACGGACAATGGCTCCAATATAGTTAAGGCCATGAGGGACGGTTACTATTTCAGAGTGCCGTGTTTGGCGCACTGTATAAACCTGGTTGTCCAAAAATTCTTGGGTAATAAACGCAGTGCAGCGTACAGTGTATTGGAGAACTGCCGAAAAATTTGCAAGCATTTCAGGCATTCTTTTAAGGCCCGCAAGCAGCTGAGGAGCATGCTATATCAATGTCAAATGCCAGTGAAAGCACTCATCCAGGAGGTGGTAACACGTTGGAACTCAACCTTCTACATGCTTGAGCGTCTGTATGAGCAGTATACGCAACTCGATCAATATTTCTTGAAAGAGGGTATAGAGGAGCTGAGGATGGGTGGGCCGCAATGGAACATAGTTGAAAGCCTAACACGCATGCTTCGTCCTTTTGAGGTCTTCACACGTGCAGTCAGCAAGGAGGACTCTAATTTGGGAAAAGCTATCCCATTGTTGTACATGCTGGAGGACCAACTGAAGGAGGTGTGTTCTGTGTTTCGAAAAGATGACAAAAAGAAAGACTCTTTGCTTCTGGCTGAGAAATTATTAGAGCTCCTACAAGGTGATGAACGTCTTCAAAAGATCCACTCAGAACAGCATTACATTTGTGCTACTATTCTGGATCCACGCTACAAAAAGGCGCTGGCAGGCAGAGCATTCTTTCCTTTTGCTGATGAAGATGTTACAAAGTACAAACGTTGGCTAGCCTTGTCAGCCAAGAAGTTTGAAACAGAACGGCTGGAAATTGAAGGAAATGGCAGTACATCAGCAGGCCATCCCCAGTCAAAACAATCCACTTCTGCACCTGTGGCTGTGGCACAAGTGACCTCTCAGCCGTTAAAGACACCGGCAACCGGATCATCTGCACGAAAGACAACAGAAACATTGGAGGCTGAAGAGGATTGGCTAGCTCTGCGTGGGTTTGGTTCTCAAAAGGTCAGAGGCACAGCAAGAGCTACGCAAAGTGGAGGAACCTTGGAGGAGGACCTTGAGTCGATGGTGAAGGACTATCTGAATGACTCCACAGAGGTCTATGTTAATTCTGACCCATTGGCGTATTGGCATGGGAAAAAAGAATTGTGGCCACAGCTCACCAACCTGGCTTTAAACTACTTGTCTTGCCCACTCGCAAGTGTGTCTTCTGAACGGGTTTTCAGTGCGGCTGGTGGGATTGTAACTCCCAAACGGAGCCGCCTCTCGCCCAAAAATGTGGAGAGGTTAACAATGATCAAGATGAATCAGCACCTCATACCACCAGATATAAGAGTACGAGAGAGCGTGCCGGATGAAAAGGAGGTGGCCAGCACCATAGATGAGGGAATTTCTACTCTGTCAGGTGGCACTGTGACTGACCTCACCCTGGCTGAATTCGCAGAGTATGATGACGAAGCCTTATTCTTATTCCTGGACCGTGATACCGACTTCGAGCCCTGAAAATGAGACAACGAATCAATAACTTTCTTTTTCATCCTTATTCACTTTTATTCCTGTGTGTCTGTCTTTCTTTGTTGTGCACAGTTAATATAATTCAAACTTTAATCAGATAATCACAAAAACAAGCCCATCAGCAGAACTGTCTTCACTTGTTTGCTAATTTATTAGAAGGTGCCGCAGTCTGCATTCCTCAGGTTCACAAGTTCAGAAGAACATGCTCCTCTATCCTCCTCCTCCAGACTCCTATTTCCATCAAAGCAGAGGGCTGGTTTACGCCCAATGAAGAAAGACTCAGCACTTGTGGGGGTGTTGTTCTACCTCTTTGCAGGTGAGTTGACGGGTCTGGGGCCATTGCTGGGAAGCACTAAAAGTGGTTTGTGCCAAATCCGAGGCGGAAAATTTTTTGTGTTTTTGATGACTTGCTTGCCTTTGAGGTGCTCTTAGGGGGGGTTCCGTCTGTTTGTGGGTGAGTTTCGTGGTCTGGGAGCACTGCTGGGACACTCTAATCTTGATTGCATTTGCTTTTCAGGAAATCCGTCGTGCCAACCCCGACTTATGGCCTAGCTACGCAGCGCGTTTGGACCGAAGGCCCAGAAATATTGCAAGTATGAGATTTTGCTTTTGGCCTGTTTGGGGGTGTTATGCTTCTTGGCGGGTGGGTTGCCGGGTCTTGGGGCATTCCTGGGAAGGTCTAATACCGGGTAGAAGTGGTTGGGACAAAATCCAGGCCGATTTTTTTTTGGGCTATTTCTGACATTTTGCTCTATGTAGCGTTTTCGGGGGCCTGTTTGGGGGGCTTCCTGGTGTTTGCGGGTGAGTTTCGTGGTCTGGGAGCACTGCTGGGACACTCTAATCTTGATTGCATTTGCTTTTCAGGAAATCCGTCGTGCCAACCCCGACTTATGGCCTAGCTACGCAGCGCGTTTGGACCGAAGGCCCAGAAATATTGCAAGTATGAGATTTTGCTTTTGGCCTGTTTGGGGGTGTTATGCTTCTTGGCGGGTGGGTTGCCGGGTCTTGGGGCATTCCTGGGAAGGTCTAATACCGGGTAGAAGTGGTTGGGACAAAATCCAGGCCGATTTTTTTTTGGGCTATTTCTGACATTTTGCTCTATGTAGCGTTTTCGGGGGCCTGTTTGGGGGGCTTCCTGGTGTTTGCGGGTGAGTTTCGTGGTCTGGGAGCACTGCTGGGACACTCTAATCTTGATTGCATTTGCTTTTCAGGAAATCCGTCGTGCCAACCCCGACTTATGGCCTAGCTACGCAGCGCGTTTGGACCGAAGGCCCAGAAATATTGCAAGTATGAGATTTTGCTTTTGGCCTGTTTGGGGGTGTTATGCTTCTTGGCGGGTGGGTTGCCGGGTCTTGGGGCATTCCTGGGAAGGTCTAATACCGGGTAGAAGTGGTTGGGACAAAATCCAGGCCGATTTTTTTTTGGGCTATTTCTGACATTTTGCTCTATGTAGCGTTTTCGGGGGCCTGTTTGGGGGGCTTCCTGGTGTTTGCGGGTGAGTTTCGTGGTCTGGGAGCACTGCTGGGACACTCTAATCTTGATTGCATTTGCTTTTCAGGAAATCCGTCGTGCCAACCCCGACTTATGGCCTAGCTACGCAGCGCGTTTGGACCGAAGGCCCAGAAATATTGCAAGTATGAGATTTTGCTTTTGGCCTGTTTGGGGGTGTTATGCTTCTTGGCGGGTGGGTTGCCGGGTCTTGGGGCATTCCTGGGAAGGTCTAATACCGGGTAGAAGTGGTTGGGACAAAATCCAGGCCGATTTTTTTTTGGGCTATTTCTGACATTTTGCTCTATGTAGCGTTTTCGGGGGCCTGTTTGGGGGGCTTCCTGGTGTTTGCGGGTGAGTTTCGTGGTCTGGGAGCACTGCTGGGACACTCTAATCTTGATTGCATTTGCTTTTCAGGAAATCCGTCGTGCCAACCCCGACTTATGGCCTAGCTACGCAGCGCGTTTGGACCGAAGGCCCAGAAATATTGCAAGTATGAGATTTTGCTTTTGGCCTGTTTGGGGGTGTTATGCTTCTTGGCGGGTGGGTTGCCGGGTCTTGGGGCATTCCTGGGAAGGTCTAATACCGGGTAGAAGTGGTTGGGACAAAATCCAGGCCGATTTTTTTTTGGGCTATTTCTGACATTTTGCTCTATGTAGCGTTTTCGGGGGCCTGTTTGGGGGGCTTCCTGGTGTTTGCGGGTGAGTTTCGTGGTCTGGGAGCACTGCTGGGACACTCTAATCTTGATTGCATTTGCTTTTCAGGAAATCCGTCGTGCCAACCCCGACTTATGGCCTAGCTACGCAGCGCGTTTGGACCGAAGGCCCAGAAATATTGCAAGTATGAGATTTTGCTTTTGGCCTGTTTGGGGGTGTTATGCTTCTTGGCGGGTGGGTTGCCGGGTCTTGGGGCATTCCTGGGAAGGTCTAATACCGGGTAGAAGTGGTTGGGACAAAATCCAGGCCGATTTTTTTTTGGGCTATTTCTGACATTTTGCTCTATGTAGCGTTTTCGGGGGCCTGTTTGGGGGGCTTCCTGGTGTTTGTGGGTGAGTTTCGTGGTGTGGGAGCACTGCTGGCTATATATACTTTACTTTGCAAGAGGTTTGAAGCAAATCCATGGTGGCTGAGGGGACTTAGGGCCTAGCTGCAGAGCGCGCGCGGAGTGATTTGGGAAATTTGTGAAAAAGTGACTAAGTCCCCATTTTTGTACTTTTGCTCTTTGGCTGTTTGGGGGTCTTCTACTCGTTTTCTCCTGGGTTGACGGCTCTGGGGCCATTGCTGGGAAGCTCTAATACCGGATAAAAGTGTTTTGGACCAAATCCCAGGCGGAATTTTTTTTGTGTTTTTGATGACTTGCTTGCCTTTGAGGTGCTCTTAGGGGGGGTTCCGTCTGTTTGCGGGTGAGTTTCGTGGTCTGGGAGCACTGCTGGGACACTCTAATCTTGATTGCATTTGCTTTTCAGGAAATCCGTCGTGCCAACCCCGACTTATGGCCTAGCTACGCAGCGCGTTTGGACCGAAGGCCCAGAAATATTGCAAGTATGAGATTTTGCTTTTGGCCTGTTTGGGGGTGTTACGCTTCTTGGCGGGTGGGTTGCCGGGTCTTGGGGCATTCCTGGGAAGGTCTAATACCGGGTAGAAGTGGTTGGGACAAAATCCGCGCGGAAAAGCCTTTAGTTTTGGCACTTTTTGTAACTTAGGGTTCGTTAGGGTTAGTCCTAGCAGCAGGATTGCATGTGTTTCGGGGTGTTCTAGATTTTTCAAACTGAGTTCTGGGGTCTTAGAGCACTCGTGAGAATGTGTAATTTTGGTTGCAAGTCATTTGAAGAAAATCCATGGTGGGAAAGGGGGGATTTGGCATAGTTAAAGAAAGCCTTTGCCACTATTCTTAACTTAGGGTTCGTTAGGGTTAGCAGTATTTCTATTGCATGTGTTTGAGTGGGGGGGATTTCGAGTCTTGGAGCGATGCTGGCTATGGCTACTTTTGCTTGGTTGCTTGCAAGTGGTTTGAATGCAATCCACGGTGGGTAATGGGTAATTAGGGTACTTCGGCCTACTTTTACTTTCAAAGTAAGTTTTGTCACCAGTTTTCTGCTAGGCCTCGTTTTTTGAGATTTGATTGGGGGTCTTCTACATTTTTGCGACTGGCTTTAGTAAGGGTCTGGGTGGGAGCACTGCTAGGAAGATCTAATTTTGTTCTAAAACACAGTTTACAGTACACCTAGCTTGAGGGGCAAGATCCGATACATTAATTTGCCCATACTTATTTATCCTTCAAAAGGTGACTCAGAGTACGCACTTTCAAAAACATTGTACTGTCTACTAGGAAAAACAAATTGTGACTTTTTGCACTCCACAGCCTACATACCTTATATTTATTTATCAGTGGTGTTGTAATATTATATCACTTCCTGTTTTTCGTTGAATAATTACAGGCCGGGTTTCAGTCTCTGCAATGGGGAAAAAAGGATGGAGTCAGGCTTCACAGTAGCGAGCCACAATTCAGCATCAGGCAGGCAGTGGACAGGGTGTCTTCTGGTGACCAACATCGATGGACGAAGCGTCGGCTGCAATGGAGGAGTGCCGCTAATAGGAGGATTTTTTTTCTGCGGGCAACTTACTTACCACTTCCAACAGGACCACTACAACCACATAGATACAGTATCCCTTGCCTTTTTCTCTGACTGTGACTGCATTTCTTGGCTCTCTCTCTGCTTCTACATTGATCCCTTAACACATCACTTAGTCCACTCCACTATCACATCTGCACCACACATAGTCATTTGTAAGTGCTCCTACGTAATTCGCAAGTCGCAGCACGCCCCAGGCCGTAGAGGACTGGGATGGCCCCAATGATGAAGCATGTCACCAAGGGGCAACCCTGGTGAGTGAGGGGACACCTAGAAAAAAAGCAATTTCTCCTTTTCTATCTACTATACCTTCTGTCAGGTTACGCAGCCCCTAAGCGCCTACCGTACTATGAAACTACATTTCCCATGAGTAGGCGGGAGACTTGCAGACTATTTAGTGAGACTATATGAGAGTACCCTTGTATGTTAGGACAGCACTTCACTGATGCCTGTCTTGTCTTCTGTTACAGGTATCCTTTCCCTGCTGACCCTACCTTTACCCATCCCACATTTTTTATTTTAGTTTGTTATTTTTCTCCCCCGCCTAATGCCTCGAACACCCTGTGTTTACACTTCTGGGTGTTGGTGACATTTGGAAGTGGAACCATATTTGCATCGACTGGATCACGGGGAGTAAACCTGACACCTTCCAGACCAACCCCATTGAGTGTTGTTGTGAATGGATTTATAGTGACCAGCAAGGCTCTCAGGTATCTGGCTACAGAGACCTTATGTTGAATATAGTTATCAATATTTCCACCCACGCCCTGTACTGTCGCATTCTTTCTTCCACAGTTGTCGAAAGTACTAATTACTTTTAACTGACATGCATGCAGTTACAGTAGTGTATGCACTTTCAAAGATTGATGGATAGGTTTGTACCCAAAGATTTGTTTATGTTCACAATTGTTCGTCCATGCTGTGCTACTTTTTCTTGTCTCCCAAAACCTTTCCCAAAAACCCCCGTACCCATCCATTTTTCAAACCCTAACCCTCTTCCCCCGGGCTGTGTGGTTTTGATTGATGTGTGACTAAATTACAGCAATAAATCCACACACTTGCTGGGGAGGATAAGGTGATAGCAACAGGCTGGTGAAGAAATCCGAGGATATATTCTTACTCTGCTTGACAAAGACCCATGGCTAATGTCAAAGAACTTCAACCGAATTAGTTATACTTTAACATTTGTTAGGCTACAACGTGGCACTGTTCTAGTGTACTTCTGTCACCTGCTATATTCTGTATTGTACCTTTGTATTGCTCAGGAGGACAAACCAGATTTCATTTTCTTTTTTTCATAGGCAAGCAACTGCCACTGTGTCACACCACTAGTACCACCGCTATGAGGAAATTTTATCCGCCCAGGATTGCCAACCTTATTTGCTGTTTCCCGTGGAGCCAGCCCTGGGCCTAGCCCTACTTGCAAACAGAAATTACAGGTAAGATAGGCGTTTGGTTGGAGGTAGTATAATGGAGTATTAGGAGAGACGAGAGATTTGATTGACGGTAGTACTACTAAAGTCCTAGGACTATTCAGGAAAACAAACTTACTGTTATGTTAAACCCCCACCCACCAGACTCAAAAGCAGTAAAAAACAGGTATGGTCAGATAAAGTTTCAAAAAGTATATTTTTATAGCCCTAACAAAAGAATCTCCCGCAAGACCCTCCCTAACCCCAACGATTGTCCTTCAAAAGTCCCCAAAAATCACAACTCCCAATTCCCACCCCCCAAAAGTCTCTAAAAAAGGGGCAAGGGACACTATGGCAGGGTGCTGTTGGAATTAGCAGCCAGGGCATCATGCTCCTTGCGGAGGGTGGCAAGTTCGAAGCGGAGGCCCTCCACCACGTTCTTATAATTATGGACCTCCTGCTCCAGGTAGGACAGTCTGAGGGATAAGCGGCGCCGGTGTGCCTTGCAAATCCTGTGAGGGGCAGCTGCTTTCTTTGCTGCTGGGCGGTGGCGTTTGGCTTTGGTAGCCCGGCTCCGTACCGCTGGAGCACTGCGCTGGCTGGCAGCCCGCACGGAGGAGGAGGCAGCTGTCCCAGTGGACGTTGTTGTTGTTCCAGACTGCGTCTCCTCCTCCTCCAGGGCCACCAGCCGCCGATATTCAGCAACAGTGGCATCCAGCCTCCGTTGCCGGGCCATTCGAGCTTGCTCCTTCCTCCTTGATGGTGTCTTGGATTTGGAAGGAGCAACTACATGAAAAAAGAAAGACATAGTCTGTAACCAATGCTCCTTAAGATTAACACAAAATGATTGAGCAGAAAGTTGTCACAGTACAAGTAGCAAATTGAAAGCACAGTGCATAACTATTGAGGACAGTATCTATGTAACCTCCGACTTCTTCATCCTTGCTCTAACATTAGTGGGAGTTTAAGGAACAAATTCTACGAGCACTATGGACTTCTATTACAGTCGACTATGACAGTACACCACTCTTATTCTTCTTCTTCTCTCTTGTTTAGGAAAATTGGTACGTTATCTTATGCAAGCCGGCATAATGCCAGCGCAGTGAACTTGCACCCGAGAAAAACAGACGCACACCATGGTGAGTGAGACAGACTTGCGTTACTGTACCGGTCCAGTACATGCAGGTGGTGAAGCTCTTACTTTTCTATTACGGGTGGCACTGAGAATACTCTGTTAAAAGGGCTACTGCTTAATTAATTTAGCTTTCACCCTACAGTGCAAATGAGTATTAGAAAAGGAAAATGAAGAAGCTAAATTATCTGATTATCTATCACTTCACATGGGATGTATTTGATGACATATGGGATGACTTTAGGTGCTTTGCTTATTATTGAGTGAACAGTGATACCCCCACACATGAATGACGTACTACTACTAAACTAAAGTTATTAAGGGAGGTAGGGAGTGCCCACCGTAATAACTGGATATATGCTGTGCTTGCAGTTGCAATACAAACTACTGCTACTATTCATGGTAGTCTTTGGACAACGTTACAACTTCTTTTCCTTGCCTTTCCTACACTGGAACGGACGTGCGGGTGCGGTGTTACATGCTCTTCAAAGTAACACTTAGTTCATCCAGTGACCGTCTACTCTCTCTAGATTCACATATGCTATCTAAGAGTCAGATAGTACCATGAATGATCCAGGCATCCATCCATTCAAAGTATATTGCAGACATACAGTTTCTGTCTCACCCACCCAGGCTGTTCTCCTTCCACCCATCCTTGCTTCATCATTCACCCAGCCATGCACCATACCATTTTCTTACCTTCCCAGCCACCTCGGGGACCAAGCAAACACATATCATTCTTCTTTGCCAGTCATCATTACATTTCTCGTGCTTCCACACTTACTTACACCCTTCTTTCGCTTTTCGTTCATCCCATCCATCAAGTTCACCTCAGATCTGATTGGGATTCTTCTCGCCAAAAACTTCACAGCTAAGTCGAAGTACATTTAGAGGAGGCTACTACCTGCTTTTTTTATAATACACCCGTGCAGAAAGCACACTCTGCAGTCTTCAATCTCAATGACTAAGGAATGTATAGCTTACCTCTGCCCGCCACCACCGTGTGAACCCTCACAGGCATGTCCTTTTCCGGCACTTGCACCGCCTCCTCCCCAGAGTTGTCCTCCTCGTCCAATGCCACCACCTCCGCGCTGGCCCCGTCTCCAGATGTTCCACCTACAAAGTACATTTAATAATGTTAGAATACACCACTCACTACTATATAATATTTGGTCTAGGAGGAAGAAAGAAATGTGAAAAAAAGTGTACAATTTAATAATTTTTGACTGTGTACTCTAGAGTAAAAATGTCCCTTTTTCCAGGGAAGGCTGTTGTCTTGCTGCACTTTTTGGCACAACTGATGAATGTTTGCTTTTTACTTTTTAACACGCACCACTTTTTCTCCTAACAGACAGAACCTTGACTTCTAAGAACACGAGCAGGATCAAGTTCAAACCAGGTGAGAGCTCGGCTCGACCACAAGAAATGTGTCCAATTAATCGTCAGCACTAAGCACTTTTCCATTTTCAGTTACACGTTCACTTTTATGACAAACTTGAATTTAATAAATGTGTTTACTTTTAATAAAGCTTTTAAACTTAAATAGACTCTGTGGTTTTTGGTCCTCCAGACTAGAGTGGATGAGCTAAAGGTTTTCGAATTTTTGCAAGCATGAGTCCGTGCCTCTGCCATCGGTGACTTTGGGAGCGAAATGACTCTGCCACACTATCTAGTCAGTAAGGAGATTGGGGGTTCAACTACAAAGTCTGTTATCACTGAGGTATGTGGAAAGTCTAACAGTTACAGCACCTATTATAATTGATAAGCTAAGCGATGCATTATTTAGTGTCCATAGTTCTGTTTGTGCAGATTTGTCCCTGCAACAGTAGTAGAATGGATTGTCCTATCCAAACCAAAAGTAAAGTAGTATCTTATTATTTCTTGGTGGTGGTCATTCACCTTTTTATTGTTGGCAATGGTCAAAGCATAAACATTTAGAATACTTGAAAAGACATTATGGACAATCCCAGAGGACTACACTCAGTGCATAGAGCTATTGCTGACTAGAATGGGAGTCCAATGGAAATGCCAAATGTGCAATCTTAGTTAGCTACACAGACAGACTAATAAGAATAATCTAGTAATACCACACGGAGTCATAGGGATAAGAATTTAGATCCTGTCTACAAGAAGATCAAAGACGATTTAGAAAAAATCGAATGAGGAACGCTAGGAAAAAATAAGTACTCTATATTAAAATTAAAACTTACTGGGGCCAGCAAAGGAGCCCTCGACTGCCCGGTCCTGGCCTGCATCGACAACAGCACCCTCCTCCTCCTCCTCCTGTGTCCTCCTCTTGCCCCTGGGGGAAGCTGATGTACAACATGAAAGAAAGAAAAACAGAAAACATGGATGATATTTATTTCTCAACCAAATCAAACATTTAAAAAAGAACTAACAAAGTAACAAAATATTTTTGCGAAATAGCAAATAGGGAACGACTCCACGGGATATATTATTGACCAATCTCATGTGGTCGACTACGTCATTACTTTAGTATTGCTTGATTTGCGGACCGTCGAATTGGAAACTACCCTATGTAACTCACTAAACAAAGTACTAAAAAGGTTTGCCTAGGATTGGCAGGCAGCAGTCCGCAGCACGCAAAGTGACAGCCAAAGTCCATCGTGATTGAAGATCAGCGACAACACTAAAGTTTCCTACTACATTCACCAGTCATTAAAATACTCAAACTATTAATCCACCACCACTATTTCTTCTTATCGCCATGTGTACAAAGGAAGGACTGGACTTGAGTCTGTAGGGGCTGATTTATAAGGCCCTTGCGGCTCTTTTGCTCCATTGTTGCGTGACTTTTGTGACGCAGCGACAGCACAAAAGAGGCGCAATGGTGCGGCGTATATTAACAACGTGACGCATCTGGGAGATGCATCACGTTGTAAAGCCCTGCGCCAATAGGGGTGTTCCGGCGCAAGGGAGGGCGTTCCTGCGCAGGAACGCATCCTAAAAGTGGCTGAGGGAAATCTACAAGATTTCAATCAGTCACTTTGAGGACAATGATGCGTGACTCAAACCCTGCGCCTGCTTGAAGCAGACGTACGGCTTGACGCAGCATTGGGGAGATAGGGCACCCCAGAGAATTGATGGAGCTGCACCATCGTTGCGACGCAACTCCAGCAATGCGCCACCTTTACGGCACAGATGCGTAACGCTTTGGTGACGTTTTGGGCCCATGGCGCGCCGCATTGTAATACGGCGCACCATGGGTGATGGTGGCGTGACGCACAATTACTGGCGCATCCCTGCAACTTTGCAGGGATGCGCCGGTAATTAAAAATCTGAACCTTAGTGTGTAGCATTGCGCAGTTCTTTCAACTACACTCATACATAATTTCACAGGCCAATGAAATGAACACAAAATCTAAAACAAATAAGCATAGTAGCAACACTACTGAGAAGGAGAGCAGTGTACCTGAAATGCACAGAAGATTTTGAAATAAAATGTACCTACAATGTAATGAGCAGCATTATTGCTCTTGGTAAAAAACAAAAATTTGCAATATAATAACACAGCAGGAGAAAACATAGTAGTAAAGACATAGCTACTACTACTCACCAAGCCCGGGGATCTCAAGGCCAAGGAGGTCGAGCAGATCTCGCTCACGGGTCAGGACATCCGTCCAGCGGTGGGTGGCCTGGTTGTAGGTGCGCCAGACCCGAGAGTGGTGGTAAATGGCCTGGCACACCTTCTCCCACCGCTTCCGGCGCTCCCGGGCCCCGTACCCGGCACTGATCTTGCCGCCTCCCATGATGGTCCTGGGGAGGCGGCGCTGAACATAAAAAATGAGTTGGGCCACCTCCTCCGGGGTAAAGATCTCCCGTGGCATCACTAGCTCCCCCCTCAAACGCCCGCACGGGAGCCGGACACGGGGTGCGGGACCCTTCCCCTTCTCGGGATGCTTCCCGGCTCCCTTCACCATGGTCTGGGCGGAAAGGAATAAAGAAAATAGAATAGGGAAGAGAAGAAAAGAAAAGAGTTTACAAAAGTAGTTTAAAATTAACCAAAAGTAGCAGTAAACACAAAAATATAGGGCTAGAAAAATAGAGGGATAGATAATAAGTAAAATAGATAAAAAAAAACTTCAAACAAGCAAAGGATGGCAGAGATTGACAGAGGATACAAAGACCATGCCCAGAACCATAGCAATGAATGAGAAACAAGATGGCCGCGCCCGTTCACGACCGCGCGGGTAAGTTCGCGCGAGATTTTCCTTGCGAACACGCGCGAGACTGTACTGGCAAACCGCGGACTTTGCGAGATTACACTTCGCGCCCGGAAACGGAAATACGTCAGGCAAACAAGATGGCTGCGCCCTTGAACGACCGCGAGGGTAACTTCGCGTCTTGCGCTACGAGCGGCTCGCAAAAACGCACAAAACCTTGCCAACTAACACGCCGCAAAAAAAACAAATTGCATATTCGCACGAATTTGCGGCTTCCGAATCCGATCTTGCGCGTGTTCGCACCCCGCGAACCCCGCGAAATTGCAGAAAAACGAGTTTTTCAAAAGTGAAAGCACTCGGCAGGGGCAAGAGTTCAAACTCATCATTAGTAACAATTCCCGGTAGTGCTTCCTGACTGGGGCCCCTCCAGAATTCAGTTGCTAGTTGCAACAATTGTATGACCCTGCTCTGACCCTCACAGCAGGCTCATACAATAGCTACAAGTAGGCCACAAAGAAGGTCCTGGGGAAAAAAAATGCACTGCAACAGAAAGCAAAATTACAGATAAGGAAGCAGGTGCCAGACTGGAATTTTAAAACAGTGACACATTAATAAACTAACCCCAAATTAATTCATCTGAGTTGAAGCAGGGATGGTGTGCTTGCTTTTCCCCCCCATAATCTACAGTAATGATGAACCAGAGGGTGGCATTGATGTAACAGAGGGTTGCAGTGGTGAAACAGAGGGTGCTGGGAACCTGTGATGATGAACCAGACGTAGAAACAACATAATTCGCGACCGTTGCGCGACGAAATGTAAGTTCGCAATTGCGAACTGGTACGAAACCCTCGCGAACTGGCAGAAATCCTTGCGAACACAAAAAAAAAAAAATCCGCAAATTCGCAAGAATTCGCGGATTTTGCGGATTGCGAGTTCAAAAATCCGCAAATTCGCGAACGCGAGATCCGCAAAATTCGCTCATGCTTACCCTGATGTCATCGGTGGCGGCGATGAGGGCAGTTTCGGTGCTATGGTTGATGTGGAACCCGGAATGTGATGGGTCCAGGATGCTGTTCTCCTCGAGGTAGCGGGTCAGTTGTCTGTTGACGGTCTTCTCGATGACCTTCGCCGGAAACGGGAGCAGGGAGATGGGCCAGAAGTTCTGGTGGTCCTTGGGTCAGCCTTGGGTTTCTTGAGTAAGGCGTTGATCGCTGCATGTTTCCTGCTCTCCGGGAAGGTCGCTGTCGTGAAGGAGATGTTGAAGGCTTTCCGGAGATGGGGTGCGATGGTGGTGCTGGCTTTGTTGAAGATGTGGTGAGGGCATGGGTCTGACGGAGACCGGAGTGGATGGTGTTTATGATTTTGATGGTGTTGTCGTCGTTTATGTTGGTCCAGGTGAGCAGTGGGTTGGTGCGGATGGCGGCCGTGGGGACAGAGGTCTAGGTGGTTGTCGGGGCGGTCGTGACGTTGAAGGTGTTGTGGATGTCAGCGATCTTGCGATGCGATGGGAGAAGGTGGCTAGGGAGTCGCACAGGTCTTGCGAAGGTGGGATGTCGTTGATGTTGGAGCTGGGGTTGGAGAGTTCCTTCACAATGTTGAAGAGCTCTTTGCTGTTGTGTGCGTTGTTGTCTAGGCGGTCTTTGAAGGAGGCCGTTTTGTGTCTGCGGGTGGCGTTCTTGTGGGCTGCGTAGCTATCCGGTGTCTGTTCACTGTGCCATTTCTTCTCCAGCTTTCGGTACGTTTGCTTGGAGGCCTGGAGGTCTTCAGTGAACCAGCTGGCTTTCTTGTTGGTGTTTCTGTTGGGGGGTTTCTTGAGCGGGGCAAGGATGTTGGCGCAGTCGTCGATCCATTGTCTGAGGTTGCGGGCAGTGGTGTCTGGGTCCGTGGAGTCAGCGGGTGGGCTCCAGGAGAGGGCGGTGGTTAGCTGGTCTTCGGTGACTTTGCTCCAGCAGTAGCGGGGGATTTGTTGGGTGCGGTGGTGCGTGGTAAGTTTCCGGAAGGTGAAGTGGATGCATCAATGGTCGGTCCAGTGGGGTGGGTGAAGGAGATGTGGAAGCTTGCGGAGAAGATGGGGTCAAGCGTGTGGCCGGCGGAGTGGGTGGGCGTTGTGATGAGTTGTCTGAGTGTGAGGTTGGCGAGGTTGTCAATCAGGGTGGTGGTGTTGCGGTCATTGTTGTTCTCAAGGTGGAAGTTCAGGTGCCGAGAAGGATGTATTCTGTGGAGGCGAGGGCGTGTGTACTGACAAAGGTGGCGATGGAGTCGCTGAACTATGGTCAGAGTCCAGGGAGTCTGTAGACAAGGGTTCCTCTGAGGGTGGTGTTGGGATCATGTGGATCAGGAAGTGTAGGAGTTTGGCGGTGCTGGGGTGTCGTCTGTGTTGGTAGAGACTCTGAGAGTGTTCCTGTGGATGATATCGATTCCTCCTACTCCGCTGGTGCGGTCCCTGCGGGCGATCTTGTAGCCGTCCAGGATGGCTATGGTGATGTCAGGTGCCGAGTAGGGGTTCAGCCAGGTCTCCGTCAGGAAGGCGACGTCTGGGGAGGTTGAGTCGAGTAGGTCCCGGAGTTCAATGGCGTGTTTGCGGGCGGAGCAGGTGTAGAGAAGGATGCATCTGAGGGGGTTGGGTTCTTTCCGGGTGGGAAGATTTGCAGGTCGGATGCTGGTGAAGCTGCAGTTCTGGCAGCTGAAGGGTCCTTGTTTGTGTTTCGGGGCGGCCAGGAAGCCGGTGTATGATCGTCCGATGTTGAGTGCATGGAAGGTGCTGGCATCGTAGCAGCGTTGGGTGTCGTGGTGTTCGCGGAGGCCAGGGGTTCTGGTGCTGGGCGCGGTCCAGAATGATAAAAAACATCTTTTAGTGAAGTTGGTTTTAACATTCTGTGTTTGGAAATACCACTTTTAGAAAGTAGGTATTTTCTTGTCTAACCATCCAAGCCTGCCTCTGCTAGGTTGTGTATTCCTAGTCTGGTGTTTGAGTGACAGGGGCTGGGAAATTCCAGGAGACAGGACGATTCAGCACAGTGCTGATTAGAGAGATCTGCATCTACGTGGGTGGGAGGAGTTGCACCTGAGACCTGAATAGGGATGTGCCTTCCCTCCACAATGCTGGCTCCAACTCCTGTGGTGCGTCTGATGTTTCTGCCCTGCACTGTGAAAGAAAAGAAGGAGTCATGTAAACAGAGTGCTCCAGGACTGACCAAAAGTGGTTTGGACTAGGCAAAGGCCTCTCTGCCTTCAGAGAACAAAGAGACACTGTGCATAAAAGAGGGGACCCAGACCCCAGAGAATTAGATCACTTTTAGACAACAAGAAGATACCTTTGTTGAGGAGCGGAACCAGAGAGACTGAGGAGAGGCTATCCCTAAGCTGAAGTGCTGATTGGGGGATTGGCCTGTAGTGGTTGCCTGACTTCCAAAGAAAGGAGAGAGGAACTTTGTGTGTACTTTCATCAACTTGTAAGGATCTCCAAGGGCTTGAGAAAAGAGCTTGCCTCCTGCTGAAGTCTCAGGGACAACAGACTTCACTCACCAGCTCCACAAGAGTTCTTTGGAAGTGCCTGCAGTTGTGTTGGGCTTTCTGAGGAACTGCGTGTCGCAAGGAGCTGGACTCAAGAGCAAGAAGCGTGACGCTGAACTGCCGCTGTCACTTCACAACACGAGAAGCGACTCGCATCGCCGGAGAAGAAGATTGACGTTGCAGCCCCATCACCGGGAAGCGTGTCGCAGGGCCAGTCGCGGCCCCAAAGAACAGTTGAGTCATCACTGGGCCCCCGAAGCGCTTCACATCGCCGGAGAAGAGGATCGACGTTGCAGCAGATGTCGCTGCATCACCGGGAAGCGTGTCGCAGGGACTGTCACGGGTTGCATTGTTGTTGAAGCACCGCGCATCGCTGGAGAAAAGGATTAACGTCGCAGCAGATGCCGCCGCATCACTGGGAAGCGTGGCGCTGGGCCTGTCGCGGTCCGCATCGTATCACACCAAGAAGAAGACGCCATCTATGTTTCTTTGCACCAAAAATTCATTGCATCACAGTGTTGCATGCCGCATCGCCACGGAAGCGCAGTAAACCGTCGCATCACCTCCCCTTGCAGAGAAGAACCGACGCATCACTGTTCCCTATGCAGCAGTAGGGAACCGACGCATCACCGTTCTTGCGTGTAAGGAACCAACGCATCTCCTTCCCTGCAACACTTTTGCTGTATTGCGTTACACATTTTAAGGTACATTGACTCAAAGTGTTGCATTTTACATCCAAGAGAGAAATAAGTTAATTCCACCTTTTTAAGTACAGTATTGTGGATTTTTGTTGTTTGTGGTCTTGTGTTAAATCTATATATAAGATACTTGTTTTTAATATACAACTTGTGTGGTGTCCATCTGTAGTGTTGTCACTTGATTACTGTTTGTGTTCAAAAATGCTTTACAAACTGCCTCTGAGATAAGCCTGTCTGTTCATGCCAAGCTACCTAGGGGTTGAGCAAGGGTTATTTTAAGAGTGAACCCCCTTACCCTGACTAGACGCAAGGGTCCCTATTTGTCACAGGTACCTACCTATGCCAACTAGAGACCCCCAAATCTAACACTGGTGGTCAGCGGTGAAGATTCTGGACTTGCATTCGTGACTTATATACAGCGATTGGTGAACACTACTAGTGAGTGCAGACCAAAACGTGACCACATACTTTTTGGTAGTTTAACCACCATGAGTAAAGCAGCATCCATAGCATCTGCTGATTGGGATTGGGAAGACGAGAGACTAGAATGCTATAACTTAAGGCAGCTTAAGCATTTCTGCAGGAGATTCAAAGTTTTAATGACCGGTCCCCACAAGAAGGAGGAGCTCCAAAAGGTGCTGAAGGACTGGGTCGAAGCAAGGAATACCCCTGAGGAAGGGGCTGCAAATGAAGATGGGCAGCTGGAAGGGCCATTGGGTCCAGAGGGGAGGACAGTGCCCTCCCCAGCAGGTAGCAGTGTCTCTGCCAAAAGCCTGTCCCCAGATGAGTTGGCTGACAGGAAAGAAAACAGAATGCTGGAATTGGAGCGGACTCAAGTTAAGTTGGCAGTTAGAGTTTGAGATACAAACCAGAAAATTGCCCTTAGAGGAAAAGAGGATGCAGTTTAAACATGAGAAAAGTTTGAGGGAGATGGAATTGAAAGCCAGAAGCTTAGAAATTACTCCCTCTGGTGGCAGCACACTGTCAATGCCTATAGAAACTAGGGTGTATATTCCTAAGAATGTGGTGAAAGAATTTTATAAGAATGATGATATTGGGCAGTGGTTCAGAGCCTATGAGGTAGCCATGTTTTCCCACCGGGTCCCTGAGAATAATTGGGGAGCGAGGTTATGGGGGCGGTTCCTTAGTGAGGGGCGGGATACACTATAAGACGTGCCTTCTGAAGTCCATAATTCTTATAGCCACATGAAAAATGCATTGATGCCCAGGTATGGTTTGACCCCTGAACTGTATAAGCAGAAGTTCAGGAGTTGCAAGAAGATAGAGGGCAGTCCCTGGGTGGAATATGTCACTTTCTTTTTCAGAGCATTGGATGGTTGGGTGATGGGCAGCAAAGTTAATGATTTTCAGGAGCTCTTTGATTTGATTGCATGGGAGCACTTGTCCAGAAATTATTTTCCATAGCTGCGCCAGCACCTGATTGATAGCAGGCTGACTAACCCTAGGAAACTTGCTGAAGAGGCGGACCGCTGGGTGAGCACCCGGGTCCACAGGGTCATGTGGGAGACTCAGCCAAAGGTGGGCAGGGTCCCCAGCAGAAGAGTGGGGGGGACAAGGGTAAACAGAGGGAGTTCCAGAAAGGGCCACAAAGTAATTCCCAAGGGAACCATGGGAAAGGTTCCCAGCCACCCCCTGAGAGAAAGCAAGGGGCCCGACAGGTAACCCTGTTCATCAGGGGCGTCACTAGGGGGGTGTCACTAGGGGGGTGTGGACCGCACCGGGTGACAACATCACATGGGGTGACACCACCTTGACATTTCCTTGAGGCCAGCTTTGTCTGTAACGTGGACGTGTGTGCGCTGCAAAAGCTCACACACACACACACATCTGGCAGTCAGACCTGTTGCAGCGATACAGTGACTGGTTGACAGATACTAACAGGGCTTTTCCTCAAAAATGCTTTTCATGGAAAAATAGACTTCCATTTGACCTCCTTTGGCAAATAAGAACAGACCAGGTATGTGGAAATTCATGTAGTTAGCATTTGCGTAATTACATGCAGTTTCAGGAAACTTGCATATAATTACATGAAATGCAAAAGCATATTTGGTGCTATATTTTATATGGATGTGAGGACACATGTTGCACTTTAAAAAGCGCAGAAAACACAAGTGCTGCAAACCGCAGCAGTCTGCGTTCCGGGTGTTTGTGTTCTTGTACACGTGCGCTAAGGTTTTGGTACCAACGGCAAGTAATTACATGACTGTTTTAATTTCATACACTCTGGTATTTCACATAGCAAGCATAACACTAACTTACCAAAATTATGCGAGTTCACATTGGTACAAAGGGACTTCTGCACGCGCCTGGATGTTATTCAGAATACCTGAAAGGGCCAGCTTAGGACTCCAATTTATCACGATTGGAGGGGTCCCAGGGGCGGAAGCCGAACAGTTCTTCAGAACTCCCTGCAAAGACTATGCTATTCACGAGCCCCCACCCCTCCTGTGAACTTTATACTAGGTCCACCCTGTAATTAAGTGTCTCTCATACACTATCAAAAGCAGCATGCACGCCTTTCACGCAAGTGCTACAAAAGTATGAGGCAGTCAGACACGCTACATAAAACAAGTCTGAATTATAATGCTATCTGACAAATATACAGAAACTCTCTTCAGGTGCTTCCTCCTACTAAATATTTACTTTGTCTCCATGTGCCAATGTCCATCGTGGGGTAAGTCATGAGGGGGTGACACCATGAGTTACGCACTGGGTGACACCAACCCTAGTGACGCCGCTGCTGTACATAAGAAACCCCTGAAGTGTTACAAGTGTGGGGACCTGGGTCATAAGGCGAATGATGCACAGTGCCCCCAGTTTGGAAAAACAGCACCCCCTGGTGCTCTACCCTGGCACATGGTGAGTGTAGCCTTGGGGGAGGAGATTGGTGTCCAAGGTGGGTGGTGTCTTGCAGAGATGCCCCTTGTCTCTTTAGGAGACTTGGAGGTGGTCTCTGGGACCGAACTGCCCAACAACACTAAGAAATATGGGCAGTGGGTGACCATCAATGGTCAGTGGAGGCTCTCAGAGACACAGGAACCAGTGTGACAGCTGTCAAGTGTCACCTGTTGTCTCAAGAGCAGATTGTCCCTCATGCATTTTGCCGAGGTGTTGCCGCCGACAACACAGAGAGCCATTGTCCAATGACTTGGGTTCCCTTTGAGTAGGGGGGTCTCTGGTAGTCTTCAGGTAGCTGTGAGGCCTGCCATGCCTGTTGACTGTTTGTTGGGGAACGATTTGGAGAGCTCACCTTGGGGAAATGTGGAGCGAAGTACTCACTTGGAGATGTTGGGTCTGCCTGACTAGGCGTGTGTGACCACGCGGTCGATGGCAGCCCGTAAGGGTGCTCAAGAGGACCTGGAGCCTGAGAGGGAGGCCCGGTGACCTGCCTTAGTAGAAGGGGGGTGCGGGGAACCGGCTCCCGAAGTTCCCAGGGTTGAGGAGGAGGTAGACCCTGAGGGGGATGCCCTGGAGCCTAGAGGGGAACAGGTAGCTGAACTGGGGGACCTGCCTGAGCTGACGACTGGCAGCAGGAAGGAAGACCCTCCCGGGAAGAATTCTGCAAGGAGCAGAGAGCATGCCCTTCTCTTGAGGGTTTGCGGCAACAGGCTGCAAGCCAGGCAGCAGGTGATCAGTCTGGATCACATTGGATATACTGGGAGAATGGTCTCCTGTATAGGGAGCCTAAGGTTGGTGAGCCTGAGTCAGCCCGTGTGCTGGTGGTACCCCAGTGTTTCAGAGCCTTCCTACTGGGGCTGACTCATGATGTGCCAGTGGCAGGACATTTGGGGCAGGACAAGACCTTTGAGAGTCTTGTCACCCACTTTCATTGGCCCCAAATGCGCAAGAGTTCAGACACTCATTGCAGGACATGTCAAAATTGCCAGGCAAGTGGAAAGAGTGGGAAGAAGCACAAGGTTGCTCTCCAGCCATTTCCTGTGGTCAGCACCCCCTTTGAGCGGGTGGGAATTGTCATTGTGGGGCCACTGGACCCCAAGACAGCCATGGACAACAGGTTCATCCTGGTCTTGGTGGACCATGCCACCCGGTACTCGGAAGCCATACCTCTGAGGACAGTGACTGCCCCCGTGGTGGGACGGGCACTGATGGGAATTTTCTCCTGAGTGGTATTCCCTCGAGAGGTAGTGTCTGACCGAGGTACACACTTCATTTCCAAGTATATGAAGTCCCTGTGGCAGGAGTGTGGGGTAACCTGCAAGTTTACCACTCCTTACCACCCCCAAGGAAAAGGGTTGGTTGAGAGATTCAACTGAACCCTGAAAGGCATGATTATGGGTCTTGAGGAACCTATGAGGCGTAAGTGGGACATCCTCTTACCATGCCTGTTGTTTGCATACTGTGAGGTGCCACAGAAATCTCTAGGGTTCAGTCCCTTTGAGATTCTCTATGGTCACCCAGTGAGAGGACCTCTGAGTCTAGTCAAGGAAGGCTGTGAGCTATCTCCCAGGAAACCTCCCCAGGATATATACAGCTACATGCTGGCCTTCATGAACCAGACTAGGTATTTCAGACAACTCGCTGAGGCGAATCATGAAGTCAGCCAGGAGGAGATGATGTGGTGGTACGAAAAGAATGCCACTCTGGTAGAGCTTCAGCCGGGTCAGAAAATGTGGGTCATGGCCCTAGTGGAGCCCTGCGCGCTCCAGGATAAGTGGACCGGACCATTTGAGGTGGTGGAGCGTAAATGTCCTGGTACCTACTTGGTGGACTTGCGGTCCCCCAGGAACCTCTTGAGGGTCCTGCATGTCAACCGCCTGAAGCCCCACTTGGAGAGGTCCGAAGTGGGCATGCTCCTAGCGACAGATGCTGGAATGGAGGAGGAGACCGAGCCTCTTCCTGACCTACTGTCTGCAACAGAGCGAGATGGATCAGTGGATGGTGTGAACCTCTCTTCCACCCTGACCCCTGAGCAACAGAATGACTGCCGCCAGTTGCTGGGACAGTTTTCTGATCTGTTTTCCCTGGTTCCCGGTGTCACTGATTGCTGCATTCATGATGTAGACACTGGGGATAAGTCTGCCTGTGAAGCACAAAACTTACAGGGTGGCTGACAGGGTGAGAGCTTGCATCAAAGAGGAGGTCTCAAAAATGCTTGCGTTATGGGTGATTGAGTCCTCGAACAGTCCTTGGGCGAGCCCAGCGGTCTTGTTCCCAAAGGCTGCCGCACCGGGTGCCACACCAGAGCTCTGGTTTTGTGTGGACTACCGAGGACTCAATTCAGTCACGAGTACTGATGCGCACACCATCCCCAGAGCTGATGAGCTCATTGATCGGCTAGGGGCTGCACGATACCTCAGCACGTTTGACCTAACGTCTGGGTACTGGCAGATAGCCTTGACTGATGGGGCCAAAGAGAGGTCAGCATTCTCCACACCAGATGGGCACTACTACTTCCGGGTTATGCCCTTTGGGATAAAGAATGCCCCTGCCACCTTTCAGAGGTTGGTCAACCAGGTGTTGGCTGGACTGGAAGAGTTCAGTGCTGCCTACCTGGATTACATCGCAGTGTTCAGCACCAGTTGGGAAGAAAATGTGCGCTACCTCTGGGAAGTTTTGTTGGCATTGCGATAGGCAGGTCTCACGATCAAGGGGAATAAATGCCGGATCAGGTGTGGTTCCGTGGTGTACTTGGGACACCAGGTTGGGAGCGGCCAGGTGGTGCTCCTACAGCCCAAGATTGAAACCATCCTGGATTGGGAGCCCCCCAAAACCCAGACAGAGGTGAGGGCCTTTTTAGGAATCACTGGGTATTACAGGAGGTTTGTCAAGGGGTATGGCAACGTTGTTGCACCCTTGACAGAGCTGACTTCCAGGAAGCAGCCCAAGAAAGTGATTTGGACTGACACCTGTCAGAAAGCTTTTGAGACCCTGAAAGCTGCCATGTGCATGACACCTGTGCTCCTGGCACCCACCTTCTCCAGAGAGTTTATCGATCAGACAGACGCTTCAGAGCATGGTGTGGGGGCTGTTTTGTCACAGATGAATGAGGAGGGCCTAGATCAACCCGTAGCCTTCATCAGTAGGTTACTTCCACTGGAACAGAGGTGGAGTGCTATTGAACATGAGGCATTTGCTGTGGTCTGGGCACCGAAGAAGCTGAGAACATACTAGTTTGGGACTCACTTAAGGGTTCAGACAGACCACATGCCCCTCAGATGGCTGATGCAGATAAGGGGTGAGAATCCAAAGCTGTTGAGGTGGCCCATTTCCCTACAGGGGATGGAATTCACGGTGGAACGCCTCCCTGGTACAGAACACGCCAATGCTGATGGTCTGTCCAGATTTTTCCACCTTAGTGATGAGAACTCCCAGGAGGTAGGGTAGTTCTCCCCACATTTCAGATGGAGGGGACACGTGTTAGACCTGGCTCCTTGGCGTGGGTCTCCCTTCCATTTTTGCTGTTGCCTCGTGTGTGTTTGCTGGTGTTAGATGCTTTGGGCACTGTGTCACTGCTGTCCAGTGCCACAGTGCAAGTACTCCCTATTGTAAATTGATGGATGGATTAGTGATTCCATGATTGGCTGGTTTGGTTTACATGTCAGACCCTAGTACAGTGCTGAGTGTGCCCAGGGCTTGTAGACAAAATGCTGCTGGTGGGCTTGCAACACTGGTTGTGCCCCCCCCCCACAGAAGCAGCCTGTAAACGTGTCTCAGGTCTGCCATTGCAGAGCCTGTGTACAATCTGGTACTGCCATGCTGACTGGCCCCTTGCCAGTCCCTAAACCTTCCCTTTTCTTTATGTCAGATGCCCCTATGGTAGGCCCAAGGGCAGGGTGCATTGTACGTATAAGGTAGGACAAGCCCTGATATGTGTGGCACGTCCTAATAGTGATTTGCCGCGATTTTCGTTTTTCACTATTGCAAGGCTACCTATTCCCCATAGGCTAGAATGGGCAGTTTGATTATTACATCTTATAATCCTAACTGACCCAGGGGACTGTTGTGGTGAGCCTCAGCTAGGTCTACCAGTGCTAAGGGTTCGCCCTTCTCTGTACAAAGTACTTAGACCAATAGGAAGATGTTGGCACAGAAACTGTAACACAAAACAATGCGCTTTATTAACCTATAGTGTATGAAGTAGCACCCCGAACAGTAGGAACATGGACCTTTTATACCCACACAGGGGCTCAAAAGAAGGCCGTGTAAGTACAGAAAGAAGGTTTTATGCACATATAAGGTCATACAGAAAATGCACAATCAACAAGGGGGAAGAGCTAGCAGTTGCTAATTCTAGTAAACACATCCTGACAGATACAGACTAAATGACAGCTGCATGGACAGCTGCAAGCTCAACTGAGCATGTGCAGAGTAGGAAAGGCTAAATATACCCTGTCACTAGGCAGAGTACAAGAGTAGATAACAGAAAGGTAGGACAGAGCACATGGTGAGCACGTGGTAGCACATGGTAGACAAAATGGCTGCCGAATCCAAGATGGCTTCAGCTAGATGCTAACCCCGATCGCTGCCAAATTACAACAGAACTAGGTAGAAACTCCTCCCTCTCCATGAGCAGACAAGTCAACGCCGTCTCCTCGTCGTGCTTCAACATCCTGCGCATGTTACGGAAGATCTTCCGGTGGATCCCCACTGAGACCAGGAAGACGGTCACCCAGGCCCTCGTCACCAGCCGACTGGACTACGGCAATGCCCTCTACGCCGGAACCACCGCTAAGCTCCAGAAGAGACTCCAGCGGATCCAGAACACCTCAGCCAGACTCATCCTCGACATCCCACGACACAGCCACATCTCCGGACATCTGAGAGACCTGCACTGGCTCCCCGTCAACAAAAGAATCACCTTCCGTCTCCTCACCCACGCACACAAAGCCCTACACGATCAAGGCCCGAGCTACCTCAACAACCGCATCAACTTCTACGCTCCCAAACGCCATCTCCGATCAGCCAGTCACGCCCTCGCCGCCGTCCCCAGCATCCGAAGAACGACACCAGGAGGAAGGTCCTTCTCCTACCTGGCCGCCAAGACCTGGATCTCCCTCCCGACCGACCTGCGCCTGACCCAAGACCACCTCTCCTTCAAGAAGAAGCTCAAGACCTGGCTGTTCGAGCAGTAGCAGCACCCCCTCCCAAGCGCCTTGAGACCCTCCGGGTAAGTAGTGCGCTCTATAAATGTCTTTGATTGATTGATTGATTGATTGATTGAAACTCGAGTTTAGTATGCCTGAACACAGAATGATAAAATCCATCTTTTAGTGAAGTTGGTTTTAACATTCTGTGTTTGAAAATACCCCTTTTAGAAAGTAGGTATTTTCTTGTCTAACCCCCCTACAGCAGCGATCTGGCAGGCGGAATTGATCAGGTGGGGCACCCCCGAATCATTGTCCTGCCACAGGAAGAGTATCGAGGCCACCGCAAAACTCCCATCTCCATGGATTGGGATGAAATGCTAGAGACACTTAAGACCCTTGACTCCCTCACCACACCGGTGATGCCGCCTGAGCCCATGGCACCTGCACCCCCCGACCCCCTTCCCCTGCGGCTGATCCGCTTGACAATGAGTAGCAATTTATTATAACCTATTGCTGACGCCCAGAAATGTATACTATTGCCTCTCCCACCTGCTGGAGTTTGATCCCCTCTTTGCACCCCCTTTTACAACTGTGACGGTATGCACGACCCCTTTTTCCTTTATTTATACTTAAATCTTATTGTATTTTGTGGACTAATGGACCAGGGAGGGACGGGAGGGTTTTTAGCGGGTGGGTTTTCTTTTTCTGCTTGAATTTACTTTTGAATTTTGTTATTGCAAGTTGTTTTGTGGTTCATTTATAAAGAAAACATGTATTTTGCTTTTTGCTCCGATGGTACTGTGCGAACGGAGGCAGACATACACTACTGTAATGGTGTAACGAGATGCTATTACGATATGTACTCAATAATTTACTGACTGTATATGCATACTGGTAAATAGAACCCTAATAAAAATTGTGTTAAAAAAAAAGTCCAGAACCTAGGTGTTATTATCGATGATCAGTTATCAATGTAACATCAAGTTGTGAAGGTGGCCTCAATTTGTTTCACTATTCTCAAATGGCTAAAGCAGATTCTCTGGGTGATGCCCCTCTCCACTCAGAGAACTGTAGTCCAGGCCATTATTACATCCAGGCAGGACTACGGTATTGTCTTATATCTGGGTTCTAATTAGGATGTGATACAAAGATTGCAGGTAGTGCAAAATGCAGCGGCCAGCCTGCCCTGCCCGGTTACTAAGACTGCCTCTATTTCAGGCTTTCTTCGTAACCTTCACTGGCGAAAGGTGGAGTCTTGTATTAAATTAAAAGCCTTGAGCTATATGTTTAAAATCAAAACTGGTTCAGCCCCTCAATACCTGCAATCTTTAGTTCTACCCTATTTACCTTCACACACTCTTCGCTCCACTACTCAGTTTAAATGTAATGATCCCAGAATCAGATCAAATCATACCGAATCTACCTCAAGGTGTTTTCCGCACATGATCTTTCACTACTCAACTCTACTCTCAACTCCATTTACAACTGGATGTTAGGTCACCAACACATTCAAAATCCCGCCAAAACTGAATTCTTTCTCCTTTCTACCTCTCTCACCTCCTCCCGTTCAATCGTGGATGGATCAGCTGAACTTACTAAACAGCAAACCCATCATTGTTAACAGCGCTAAATCCCTAGGTGTCATTCTTGACAAAAGACTCAACCTAATCTCCCACATCAACTCTATTGCCAAGAACGCACAATACCAGTTGCGCCTCCCTTGGGGGATCCGTCGGTACTTCCAGGAGAAAGTCTTAAAAACCTTGGTACAATCGCTGGTTCTCTCAAGACGAATTATTGCAATTCTCTCCTGATGGGCCTACCGAAATCCCACCTCTCCCCTCCCAAATCCATCATTTATTCAGCAGCTCGCTTCATTTTAGGATGTAAACGAAGTGACCACGTCATCCCTATCCTGTCCGCTCTTCGATGGCTTCCGATTGAGGCAAGACCCATTTACAAAACTGCCTGCATCACGCATAAAGCCTAACACACGTCCTCCCTTCGTTACCTGGCAAACAAATTGAAATTGTCGGAAGGCTCTCGACCCTCTCGCAATGCGGAAAAGCTTCTGCTTGAGCCCCCTCCCCCCCAATCTTCAAAAGGGAAAGATCGATGGCACAATCCTTCTCAGGCAATGCGGTGAGAATCTGGAACTCCCTTCCCCCCATTGCTCCGTGCTACCTCCTCTACCCGGATCTTCAAAGCTGATCTCAAATCTCTCCTCTTCCAAAGACACTTTGAGAACTAATACTTTCATTCTCAGGCCCCTCTTGGAAGTTCTCTCCTCATTGTAAAATGTTGTATTTTTCCTGTATAATCCTATCCTGCGTGCTTTATCGGAATTTGTGTCTATGTAACCTCTGACCCTCCTCGCAGGCAGGTCACTCCCCACGCCACCACACGGCCGCCAGCTGCTTCGTGCCTATTCTCTGCCACCCGCCTTTTTTCCTGCCATTCCCGCACCTCCCAGCGCTGCGTCCCTGTGGCTCCGCCCCCTGCTTCCCATTGGCCACCCAGCTGCTCCTCCCTCCCTCTCCCATGGAGGCTGCGCCGCTGGCACGCCAAAGGCAAGCCAGTCTGCGCCTGGACCGCGCCCTGCGCCACTACCCCTGGACCCCGCGAACGCCACAACACCAGACTCCGCTACGACGCCAGCACCCTCTATGCACTCAACACCAGCCGAAACTACACCTGCTTCCAAGCCGCCATGAAACGGACTCACGGACCTTTCTCCTGCCACACCTGCAGCTTCACCTGCGACAGAACCACCAAACCTCCTAGGACTGGACCCAACCACCTCCGCTGCATACTCCTCAACACCCGCTCCGCACGCAAACACGCAGTCGAGCTCTGGGATTACTCGGCGCCCGACATCGCCATAGCCATCCCAGACGGCTACACGATCACCCGTAGGTATCGCGCCAACGGAATCGGAGGAGGATTAGCAATCGTCCACAAGTCCACCCTCAAGGTCGCCACCCACGCAGACGACATCCTGAACATCGTCAAACACCTGCACTTCCGGATTCACACCGACCCTAACACCACCCTCAGAGGAACACTCACCTACAGACCCCCCGGACCCCAGGCTCAGTTCAGCGACTCCTTCGCCGACCTTGCCAGCACCCACGCACTCACCTCCACGGACTACATCCTCCTTGGGGACCTGAATTTCCACCTCGAGAACAACAACGACGCCAACTCCGCCACCCTGATCGACAACCTCAGCCTCAAACAACTCGTCTCTGCACCCACCCATGCCACCGGCCACAAGCTGGACCCCGTCTTCTCCACAGTCACCCACGTCGCCTCCAACCACACCACCGAACTCCACTGGACCGACCACCGCTGCATCCATTTCACCTTAAAGAAACCAACCACACACCACTGCGCCCAACAGCTACCTCGCCGCTGCTGGAGCAAAGTCACCGAGGATCAGCTGATCACCACCCTCGCCCAAAACCCACCCACCGACCCCACCAACCCAGACACCGCAGCCTCAGTCAGTAGATCGATGACTGCGCCAACACCCTTGCCCCACTCAAGAAACCCTCCAACAACCATGCCAGCAAGAGAGCCACCTGATTCACCAACGAGCTGCAGACCTCCAAACGCACATACTGGAAACTGGAGAAGATATGGCTCCACAAGTGCACTCCGGACAACCACGCAGCCCACAAAGACGCCACCCGCATTCTTTCAAAGACCGCCTGGATAACAACGCACACGACAGCAAAGAGCTCTACAGCATCGTAAAGGAACTCTACAACCTCAGCGCCAACACCAACAACATACCGCCCTCACAAGAACTGTGCAACTCACTAGCCATCTTCTTCCACCGCAAGATCGCTGACATCCATGACACCTTCAACACCATGACTGCCCAGAGTACGCCAGACCCCACCTACCCTGTGAACACCACCAGCGCCAACCGCCCGACCTTCTGGTCCAACGACAACGAGATATGCAAGGTCAGGAACTCCATCCACACAGGATCTCCGTCAGACCCGTGCCCACACCACGTATTCAACCAAGCAGACGCAGCCTTTGCACGCCAACTACGGAAGGTCATCAACATCTCCTTCGAAACAGTGACATTCCCAGAAAGCTGGAAACATGACGAAATCAACACCCTCCTCAAGAAGCCCAAGGCGGACCCCAAGAACTTCCGGCCCATCTCCCTGCTCCCGTTCCCGGCAAAGGTCATCGAGAAAATCGTCAACATGCAACTGGCCCGCCACCTGGAAGACAACATCTTGGACCCTTCCCAGTCCGGGTTCAGATGAAACCACAGCACCAACACAGCCGTCATCGACGCCACAGACAACGTGAGGCGCCAACTAGACAACGGCGAAACATCAGCCCTCATCCTCCTGGACCTGTCAGCCACCTTCGACACGGTCTGCCATCGCACTCTAAAGACCCGCCTCCTAGAAGCAGGAATCCAAGAGAAGGCCCTTGACTGGACCATGTCTTTCCTCTCCGGCAGAACTCAGAGCGTCCGTCTCTCGCCCTTCTGAACCCAAGCCACCGACATCATCTGCGGCGTCCCCCAGGGCTCATCCCTCAGCCCGACGCTGTTCAATATCTACATGGCCCCCCTCGCACAAGTGGCCCGCCAACATGACCTTAACATCATCTCCTAAGCCGATGACACCCAGCTCATCCTCTCCCTCGCCAAGAACCCGCACACCGCCAAAACCAACCTCCATGAGGGAATGAAGGCCCTCGCCGACTGGATGAGCAACAGCCGTCTGAAGCTTAACTCGGACAAGACTGGAGGTACTCATCCTCGGACCCACCCCTTCAGCCTGGGACGACTCCTGGTGGCCGACCACACTGGGAACAGCACCAACACCCACCGACCATGCACGTAACCTATGATTCATCCTCAACTCCTCCCTCTCCATGTCTAAACAGGTCAACGTCGTCTCCTCCTGCTACAACACCCTCCGCATGCTCCGCAGGATCTACAAGTGGATCCCGACCGAAACAAGAACGGTGACACAGGCCCTCGTCAGCAGCAGACTGGACTAGGGCAACGCACTCTACGCAGGAATCCCAGCCAAACACCTACGACGACTACAACGCATCCAAAACGCCTCCGCCCGACTGATCGTCAACGTCCCCCGCCGCAGCCACATCACCCCCCTCCTGAGAGTCCTCACTGGCTCCCCATCGACAAGAGGATCACCTTCAAGCTCCTCACCCATGCACACAAAGCGCTCCCCAATGCCGAACCAGCCATCCTGAACTGCAGACTCCGCTTCTACACCCCCACCCGCCAGCCTTGCCCTCGCCACTGTCCCCCGCATCCAACGTACAACCTCCGGTGGCAGATCCTTCTCCTACCTCGCCACCAAGACCTGGAACACCCTCCCTACCCGCCTACGGCAAACCCAAGACCTACTTGCCTTCAGAAGACTCCTCAAGACCTGGCTCTTCGACCAGTAGCTGCACCCCCTCCCCTCAGCGCCTTGAGACCCTCACGGGTAAGTAGCGCGCTTTACAAGTACTCTGATTGTTTGATTGTAACCTTCATTTTTAGTCTCCCGTTTTTCTATGTATTGTTTTTTGTGTTCCACTGTTCTTTTGTAATGTAACTGGCTCTATTGTACAGCACAACTAGTTTTTTTGCAATGTTTTATTGTGTTCCACACTTCTTTTGTAATGTTCAGTAAATCTTTATTTCGACGATTAAAAACCATCATAAAAATACATTACACAATAAAAATTCCATTAAATTACATTTCTGAACTTTTAACAAATTAAAAACTGTAGGGAGGAGAAAATACAATTCATAGGGGAGATAATCATTATCTACAATGGTTGGTTAATTTCTTGTGTTTCTCAGTCTTACAGCTACTTTTTAAAAACTTGAAAAAAGAGCATAAGGTGTGCATATCACTAGTTTTCTGTAAGAAAAACAGTGCAGCTCTTGCATGGCGAAGTTTCAGTTTCCTAAGGATGTCAACCAAAAATAAACGCCTAGGATTTCGATAAAATGAACATAAAAGTACAAAATGAAGGGTGTCCTGCGGAGACCTATTGTCCAGCCGCAGGCACCCTTCTGCTCAATCGTTACAGTAAAACTAGAGGGATAAGCTAAAATATTAGGTAACAGATTAAGCCTAAAACGGCACATTAAAAATCTATCATGCTGGCTATACATCAGAAACAGATAGGGTTCCATTCCCACCCCATTTCTCACTAAACCATGAGCTGCTATTGATCTGTTTACGGGTCCAAGACCACGCCTAACAGTTTCACATTTTTCTAGAAGCAACTTTTTGACCCTTAATTTACAACTGCTAGAAATCAAGGAAGGGTCACTAAAGAGGTGATCCTGGTCTATATTCTCTAAGGAGCATTTGACATATTTTAACCAGGGAATTTGTAACCCCTTATCCCTTTGGAGACAGTCTGTGACAATTTCCCTGCTCAGTGATGCCTCTGGATAGGTCCAAATTCTAATTAATGCTGTAATTGGCCTCAGCTTGACATAATCTGAAATATATGGCATCCCAAGTTCTGCATGAGCAATTTCGGCAGAAATTGAGTGTGGGATTTTCAGGATTCTGCGGAGAAATTGGTCTTCCTCTACTTGTAGTTGTTTGCAGTCCCTGAAGCCCCACACCTCCGCACCATACAAGGCCTTTGCCATACTAATTGAACCATATAGAGTCATTATTTGTTCGGGGCACCATCGTCCCAGCCTACGAGCAAAGCTTAATATTGCACCATTCGAAGAGACCAGCTTGGTAAAATGTTCCTGGACCAGTTGGCTAAATTTCACCATCAAATAGAAGGCCCAGATAGGGAAAAGGGTTTACTTTATCCAAGGTGTGTGTCCCGATTTTAAAAACAAACTTATTTGCAGGTTTTTTGCCAGCCACCATAACAAAGGATTTATTCAGATTTACAGATAGATCTAAGTCTGCCATGAACTTGACAAATCCGTCCACCCCTCGGTGTTCGAGCAAGCAGGACCGCGTCGTCCGCGTACAGTAGTACTGGGATTTGACGCAGTCCTACTTTGGGGCAGTCCACAGCTAGGGAGATGAGGGCACTCTCTAAGGCGTTGATATAGAGTGAAAAAAGGAAAGGAGCGAGAATGCACCCTTGCCTTACTCCTCCTGAGCATAAAAATAGGTCAGTACGCCCCCCCTCTGGGCTAAAATGGACCCTGGCAGTGGAGTTCCAGCGCAACTCTTTTAAGAGGTTTATCAGCCCCACATCTATGAATATCTTGTGCATCATGGCCCACAGTTTGTTCCTATTCACATTGTCAAAGGCCGCAGCCAGGTCCATGAATTCCATGTAAACCATGCCCTTGCTGGCTTTTGTTTATTTGGCAGTTAGCAAGTACAGATTCAGACACAGGTCACTGGTTGATTTGCCGGCTCTGAACCCGTGCTGTATGTCAACTATAGTTCGGTGCTGCTCTGTCCACTCCATAAGCCGATTCAGAATCACTCGGCCTAGGCTTTTGGACGAGACATCAATAAGCGAAATCGGCCTGTAACATTTTGGATAATCCCTATCCCCTTTCTTAAAAATGGGTATGATCAATGCAGTTGACCAAGAGCGTGGTAGACCTGATTTAATAGCCGCGTTTAAGACCCTGGTTAGAATTGGGGCCCAGAGGTCTATATTACTTCTATATAGATCTTGTGGGGTACCATCTGGCCCTGGGGCTTTGTTCGGGGTCAAACCTTGGATCGCCTTTGTTATCTCCTCTACTGCGAGGTCTATTGCAGCACTCCGGGTAACCTCCCAACCCCCTTCTTGGATCGCTAACTTTGAGTTATTGTAAAGACCCTCAAAGTGAGCAACCCATTGCTCTGGCAGGATATTGGTGCTAATCACCGGGGCAGAGTTATCTTGAAAGCAGGGTCTATTTACAATTTACATCTTTTGTAATGTAACTGGCTCTATTGTACAGCGCTCTGACACCTTCGGGTAATGTCTGCGCTTTATAAAAATGCACAAATAAATAAAAAACAAATAAATGCGCTGTTGATCCTTTGCCTAACTAGAACCCTCCCTGTGGAACTCTCTTTCCATTTCTCTATGTATATAAACGGCTTATGAGAATTTTCATAAATGTCTGAAAACTTGGTTGTTCAACTTGTAGCTCCTTTTCTTCTCCCCTCCTTTCCTCTCGGGCTGACACCGGGAAACCCCTTGGGGTAGCTGCGAGTCTTATAAACTTAAATAACATATACCACACCAGGCCTTAGCAGATTATTAAAAAAATGCATATACGTGTCAGGTAATTTTCCCTAGGAAAGGTTGCAACCCTAGTGCCCCGTGACATGCTAACTTTAGTGGACACAACAGCAACAAGAACTCCTTCCTACTCTCTCACAGCCTTTGGACCGTCAGATTCCCCAGCTAACCAAACCCCGAGTACGTTTTCGCCAAAACAACTAGGCACTTGACATCAAACAGATCCATTTCTGAGTGGCACCGCAATCGTTTGCTTGCAATGGCCGAATCGTTAGCGAACTACCACCAGAAATAGGATATGACGTACCTAAGATCACGTGAGGTACGTCGCTGGCATGGGTCTTTCTCTAATATTACCTACCCCCCTCACCCGACCCGTCCAGTAGTTTTACAGAAGAACTTACATTTCGTAGAGGGATTAACTAGTACGCTCTTTCTTCTACCATTAAGAGAAGCAGCACAATCGTGTAATGAACTTGACCGACTTTGAAAAGAAAGGAAGCAAAATAAGACTACAGAACAATATGTAAATGAAGATCATGTAGATAAATCATGGGTCATAATAATATTTACGAAAAATACGGGGTACATTTTTGGTGAAAATCCTACTCAATCCTGGTAAGTAACATTAATACAGTTTCTAATACTACGCGCATCATCGATTAAGTCTGTCCTTCTCCGGCTTTGGAGTAACATTTTGAAAATACAAGATGGCCGCCTAGTTTGAGTATTTACTGGCCAATCGTAAAGATGGACTCGCTATGCCAAGTAATCTAGAAAAGTCACATTACCAACTATATTCTGATAACTAACCTCCAAATAAAAATATCCAGAATAATTTTAAAATTCATTGCATATGATCGCAATTCACAAACCCTAGTGCTATTTAACCTGATTGCTAGATTTACGTGTTTGTCATTTTACTCCAGTTGGTGCTGCAGTATCCCCAACACCATATTTTTGTTGCAAATAGCATTTAGTTTTGTCATGCCCATGTCTTTCTAATCAGCATTAAATTGCATTGTTGTCCTTCTTCCCTTTCAGTGCAGAAGACGTCTTGTTGTAGCCCTCCAGCACCTGCAAAGCTCTCGGGCAAGTACAAAGGGCAGGAGAGGGTGGGGTTTTCTTACTAGTTGTCTTTGTTTTATGCAATTTTATATAGCGCGGCTTTGCCCTAATGTGTCAAAGCGCTTCACAATAGGAACAGTAGTGAAACATGAGCAACAATTCCAAGTCAGCATGTTACAAGAGCAAACGTGGAGAAGTGTGGCTCAATGGTTAGAGCGGCAGACCTTGATGCAGAGCGCTGGCCAGGGACCAGGGTTCAATTCCCGCCTCGGCGGGATCGGGCTTAAATTCCTCTGACCGGATATTCTCGCCTCAGTGCCGAATCTAAGCATGGGCCCCACGCTGCAACTCTGGGCAATAGCTTGCTTAGTCTCCACAACAGCCCCCGATACGCAAGGGATGCCTGGTCTCACCATGGGATGCCCAGGAGTGGTCACCTCACAAGGAAAAGCCAGGAGGGGTTCCCTTGTGGTAGGAGTACAAGCGCCGGGATGCTTACGGGTTACTGTTCGCGCTATAGAAATACAACACATTTACATTTACGTTACATAAGGCAATAGTGACAACCCATGTCAAAAAGGAAGATCATCCTGGAGTCATTCTGGACTCATCTGATGATTACAGTCAGGCTATCCCTGCAATTATCAGGGGAAGTCATCCCAAGCCATCCAGAAGTATGCCTGTAGGACGAAAAATGTAAATGTGATGACGAACCTAGACTCATCACAAAAACTACAGTAGGATGGTGTTCTGATGACTACTACTGGCAGGGAGTCATTACCTTTTACAACTCCACGAATACTAATTGACAACTTCAGGATGAGTGAGAATTACTCCAGGATGGGTTCTAGCTAATTTAAGGATGACTGTCAAATATTCCAGGATGATCCTATAACCGCTCCAGGGTGGAAGTGGATTACTCTGGAATGATCCCATGACAATTTCTGGATGAGTGTGGATTATTCCTGGATGATCCTAAGACAGCTTCAGGATGGCTATTAATTACATCAGAATGGCCCCATTATATTTTCAGAAAGAGTGTTGATTACTCTAGGATGACGGGGTGAAAGGGAGGCATGTTTTTGTCCTTTATATTTGGATTTAAACGGGGACTCCCAAGACAAGTTCATTTTCACGGTCTGATGCGTCATTTTTAGTTGTGGATTTTTGATAACTGACACTAGCCATCCCTGCTAAAAGGGCCAGGTTTTCAAGTTTCTGCAAACTTATCCGCGATCTTGCATCACCAGGCTGATAAGTTGTGCTTTCAGCATGAGCTTTGTTACCAACTCTTATATAATCCAGTCCACTCTGCTTAGCTTTTTTGTCCTTCCATCTTTTCTCTGCAATTTCTTCCTCTTGTAGTTCGCGTAACCCCCTCTTAAGTCTACCAGCGCTTCCCTGATTTCCACAGTCCATTAACATCTGCTTTTCCTCCAGTGCCCTTTGAAGTAACACCTGTTTAGACCCTCTGTTGTGGCAGAATAGCTTGCAATTAGCTCTTGAAAAATATCCTGAATCATTAGACACCATTTCTTCACTAAAAAAAAAAGCAAGAGAAAAAAAAATGTTTACATATAAACTTCAAAACAGATAAAAACACATTGACCACTTGCAATATATATTCATGCTCTAGGCATAATATATAAATAAAGAGGTATTGATAATAAAGGACATATGTACAATCTATCCATAACCTAGTAAGTAAGTTTTCCTTAATAGACAGTACACATTGTAAGCCTTAACTTGAACCTCCTGAAAAAAGTTGCCTAAATAAAATAGTTTATCCAAAAATGGCTGCCTTATAGTAGTTCCACAAGTTAAACGTTTCAGTCCTTTTCATAAGTGTTACATTTGTCTCTGGAGAGCAATCCAAGGCATATGTGGGGACATGCAGGTTTATCTTTACTGTCCATTATTGGATTAATTAATCACAAATGTAGGTTTTTACTGAAACAGGTTGGTAATTCGTACCGTTATCCTGCAGTTGCAAACTTATTATAAAGGTTTACTTATTGTGCTTACCAGATGATTGGAACAGAATCATAGCTTTAAAATCTCTCTCTTCGGTGATAGGCCGACCAGCTTCATCTAGATTTTCGACCAGCCATTTACAAAGAACTTCCCCGGGATTGTCCAAAAGCAGGAAGTCACCATCTTTTCGAACACACACAGAATGATCGCAAGTGAAAAACAGGACGTTGAATGAAACCATGATTATGTCCTGCTAGATATAAAAATCAGGAATTAAGTTTGTGTGTGGTTTAAGTTTCAGAGGTAAAATACAAAGCATATCAGACTGATTAACAGATTTAATTGGAGAAAAGCACCCCAAAAAGTACACTGACCTGGTGTAATTTCTATCTAATATGCCTAGATTTTGGACTACAAAGAAGTGTTTGGGCATGCACTGAAGGCCATTGAGGAAATTACCTAATAATCAACTTTATTTTTGGAGAGCCAGAGCGTATGCTTAGGTCTTGCTGCTCAGGGCAAATAGTAATAGCAAAGTAGAGGCATTATGAGAGAAATAGAATAACTATCAATAAGTGAACTTTCACACTGGGGTTTGTGACGGGAAATCAAGTTACCTATCCCCACAGATGCATAGGGAGCCAGATGCCTGCTACCCTCTGCCCACCGGCACTCCCAACATGAAAGGACAAACGTTAAAAATGCAATAGGTTTCCCCTTTTATTAAGCTAAAGGAATTAGCTTTGCTATTAGTATTGTACGTTATTTGTGCAATATGTAATGGCTTAATAAATTAAACAAAAAGGCATTACAATGGCAAATACATAAAGCAAAAGCATTGGCATATAAGTGTTTTGCCAGAGGTGTTTGGAAGTTTGGTAAGAGATGCAATTTAACATAAAGGGATCCCATACCGCATTGACACATGCAGTACCCGCAGTTCAAACGAGAAGAGGGCATGGGGAAACCTCTTATAAGATCTCAATCAATGGGGAAGGCACGCGTTACTGCAACTTGTGCGTGCTTTCACCATATAAATATTTAACACATGATCCGAGGCAGTTGAATGCTAGAAGCAAGAGAGAAAGAGAGCGAGTTGGAGATGTAACAAGACCGGCTTCATTTTTACAGAGATCTTAGCGGTCATGGTAAGTTAGCGCAAACAGTGAATACGTAATTGGCCCTGTCTCAATAATATATACAAACTAGTTAAAAACATTGCATGCACATGGAACGAAATCAGAATGATAGGCAGTTTTGCGAAAGTAGATATTGCAAGATGTCGGACTACTTTTCCTAAATAGGGGGTAAACCTCAATCGCCACAGGCAACCAGCCCTTTCAATTACACAAATAGCAAACAAAATAAGGAACCAGCATTACAACGGCTAAGTTATTTGAAGCATTTATCCTTATGCTTTGAAACGCATCCATAAAAACTGCCAGTGCCAGTGTTTTAGAAGATATGCTGCTCTGCACACTACACAACTTGGGTAACGTGACCAGGATTCAACAATAGAGCACACATTCATTTAGTAATGAAAGCTCACTACAAGTTGCAAGGACACAAGTAATGCTCAACAATATACAGTATTCACACAAATAAATGCGTTTAGCCTTCTTTGATGGAACCGTTTTCGATCTACTGAAAAGTTGTCAATTTGGTCGAGAATCTAGAATACACGCAGGTGCACTTGGTTCCAACATGGGACCTACAATACACGGGCAGTAATTTATTTTTCCTTACGGCGAAGAACTTGCTGTAAAACACATTTTATAGGCTTCTTGCAATTTTCCACAACTTACACAGGAACGCACTACGTCACACATACACAAAAATACACATGCTCAAACACAAAAGGTGCAAATTAAACAAGCAGGCAGGCTGATACAGAAACATCAAACACAGATAATGCACACACATGGCAACGCAGGCATTCATTATAACACGGACGAAGCACACACGCAAGGAGCTGCGTCTGAATTTGGCCCCTTAATGAAAACTCGTGCTTTCCGATTAATGAGGAAGCTGGTCTGGGACGGAAATTGAGCAGCTGGGACCGAGAGCGGAGGATCGACGCTGCTCTTTTTTAATAAAGGCAGCGCTATGCATAGGGAGCTCTGACCCAGGATGGCGCGTGCAGATATAGCGTGGAGCTTGCCCCGATGGACTAACATCAAACCCCTGGTAGCAGCTGCAGCACTTCCCTGAGTATGCGCTGGAATCGATGAAGGAAGTGGAGTTGGAAAATCCATCTGTCCCTTTTATGGCCATTGCACTCACGGCGGTCTTCGAGCTTGCCGCAGAACAATGACGTCACTTTTGGCGCTCCCGGATGTGTGTATGCTTTTGCAAGAGGAATCCTCCGCCTTCAGGTATATGCGAAGAGAGCTGCTCTCTATTGAGGACCTGCGGTTCGAGTCCCAGCCAGCCGGCAGACTGTTGGTTTACAGTAGGTGATTTTGGCATTGTGTTCGAGGCAGCTGTGCTTTTTAAAAATGCATTTTAGTATTGTGATGGAGTGAATTCGGCAGTCACCATGACGACAAAGCTTGTTTTCCTTTGCAAGATCTATTCCTCGGGCCTTGAGCAGGTCTGTCCGCAGTTGTTTAATTAGTCTAACAATCGGATTCCACTAAACTACGAGGCAGATTTACAAGAACCGTGCGCCACTTTTGCGTCACTTTTCCCATGTTAAAAGTGGCGCAAAAGTGTCGCAAGGGGCTTGTAAATCTGCCCCTATGTGTTTATGGAAATACTCTATGAAGGAAGTGCAGCCTGGGGGTACAGAAAGTATCATTTGCAATCGCAGCAGTGCTTCCCGGCATTCTGCATTCATAAACAGTTTGGGGGTTTGTAGGGCTTTTGGATTTTAGGGCGTACTTGGTCATTTTAAGGTTGAGGGTGGGTTTGGGTTTTGGGGGGCCAGGTGTAATTTAAGGGTTTAGAAGAGCATGTTTGGGTTTGGGGTGCAAGGGTTAATTTTAGGGTTTAGGGTGTGTTTGGGTTTTAGGGTACAAGGGTTAATATTAGGGTTTAGGGTGTGTTTGGTGTGCAAGGGTTAATTTTGGGTTCAGGGTGTGTTTGGGTTTTGGGGTGCCAAGGTTAATTTTAGGGTTTAGGGTGTGTTTGGGGTGCAAGGGTTAATTTGGGTTTTGAGGGTGTGTTTGGGTTTTGGGGTGCCAGGGTTAATTTTAAGGTTTAGGGTGTGTTTTGGTTTTGGGGTGAAAGGGTTAATTTGGGGGTTCATGGTGTGTTTGGCTTTTGGGGTGCCAGGGTTAATTTTAGGGTTTAGGGTGTGTTTGGTGTTTTGTTGGGTGCAAGGGTTAATTTTGGGGTTCAGGGTGTGTTTGGGTTTTGGGGCTCCCAGCTGCAGGAGGTCAGACGTTTGTCTGCAATTCATTGTGCAATTATCCAACAGTTTGCATTTTTCTGGAAAACTGAAACCTAAGTGGTGGACGTGCTCTTTAAATTGACAAGCAATTCCTGTTAAAATCACCAGACGAAAAAACATCTTGTTGAAAACACAATAGTACATTTGAAGTATTCAGATGCTTATTTTCAAATCACCCCAAAGTAATCAGGAACAATGTCATCTTGTGAAGTTATCGGAGAGTCATTTACAAGTCATCCTCAGATCATCAGGAATAATGACACCTGAAGTCAGCAGATACTAATTTTCAAGTCATCCTTAACCGCATGCGCGCTAGCAGTTTTCCCGCTGAGCGCTGTGATTTTAAAAATCCCGCGTTACGTGACAAGGTCAACTCGTCACACGCACAGCGCAGGTAACGCCCATGACGAGTTGACCTTGTCACACGCATCGAAGGGGTTAAATCATCACGAATAATGACACCTACTAAAGTCATCAGATACTCATTTTCAAGTCATCCTCAAATCATCAGGCTGAGCTTCTGCAGCTTGCTGATGACTTCAAGAGCTTGATGATGTCTGATGACATGTAAATGACTTCTAAGGTAGTTGGATGATCATCCAATGACTCTGGGATAGCTTCTAAAGTAATCCTGTTTGACCTGGGAAATTGTGAGTGTATCAATAGCAAACAAAATACAAGAGGTAGCAAACGATACGTTACTAGAGGAAAAAAGTGACGTGTGTATGTTACAAAAGTGTACAAAGTACAACCAGAGGTATAATACTGCATTAAATGGCTGCTACTCAAAGCATGAACAAACGTTAAGTTACATGAAGCAATGGTGGTAATTGTGCATGTATCAAAAGCAAACAAAATACAAGAGGTAGCAAACGATACATTTCAAGAGGGAAAGTGACGTGTGCATGTTATACAGGAGTACACAATACAAGTAGAAGTATAATACTGCAATAAATGGCAGACTCTCAAACCACAAGAACACATTCCGGAGGCACTTCTATAGTCATGTAGAACAGAATTTCCTATAAAGGAGGGACTTCCTTCAGATAATAGAGAGGGCATGAATTACATTTGGAACTGTCTTTGAAGGAGGAGAGCTTTGAGGTCAGTTTTGAAGGCCTGGGAAGAAGTGGTGGTCCGGAGCTGAGGCGGAAGTGAGTTCTAGATTCTCACCACGTTGCCTGAAAAGGATTGGGCCATCAACCTTTCCTTCTTGAAAGTGAGAGGTTCAAGCAATAGTTTTTCCGCATTAAGAGATGGTCTAGAGCCTCCAGAGAGTTTCAGTTTATTCGCCAGGTAGCGAGAAGAGGAGGAGTACAAGGCTTTGTGGGTGATACAGGCAGTCTTGTAGATAGATAGATCTTGTCTCGATGGGAAGCCAACGGAGGGTGGATAAGATGGGTATGATGTGGTCGCTTCTTTTAGCCCCATATATGAAATGAGCTGCTGAATGGAGAACAGATTTAAGGGTGGGACAGGTGGGATTTGGGGAGGCCAGTAAGAATAGAGTTGCAGTAGTCCAGTCTGGAGAGAACCAGCGGTTGGACCAGGGTTTTAAGGTCATGCTCCGGGAAGAAGCGCCAAATCCCCCAAAGAAGGCACAGTTGGTATTGAGCAGACTTTGCAATGGAATTAATGTGGGAGAGTAGATTGAGTTTTGTGTCGAGTATGACACCACGGGATTTTGCGCTGTCGACAATGATGGGTTTATTGTTAACTAGATTCATCTGATACATCCATGATTGAACCGTGGGAGGAGAAAGTGAGGAGGAGACGAGGAGGAATTCAGTTTTAGAGGGATTCAGAATCAGTTGATGAGTTAACATCCAGTTTTGAATGGAGTTGAGAGTAGAGCTTAGGATGGAGAGATTGCGAGTGGAGGCAACCTTGAGGTAGTTTTGAGTGTCGTCCGCATAGAGATGATAGTGGATCCCGGATTTACTTAGGAGATTTCCCAATGGTTCCAAATAGAGATTGAACAATGTGGTTGCAAATATAGAGCCGTGAGGAACACCTTGACCTACCGCCAAAGGAGATGAAAGACTATTCACTATTTTGATCATTTGAGATCTATCAGAGAGGAAAGCAGCAAACCATTTAAGCACATTGCCCTCCATGCCCATTCTCTGTTAAAGAGTGTTAAGGAGAGTGTTGTGATTGACAATGTCAAAGGCTGCAGAAAGGTGAAGGAGAATAAGAAGACAAGACTCCCCAGAATCCAGTATCCGCAGTGCGTCATTAATCACTTGCAGCAAGGCTGTTTCAGTGCTGCAGTTTTGAATGAAGCCGGACTGGAAATTTTCAAGAAGATCATTGCCCTTGATATGACGAGAGAGTTGTTTCGATACACATCTTTCTGTGATTTTCGCTAGAAAAGGTAGGTTGGTGATGGGGCGGATGTTGTTGAGGTTGTTCGCATCAGCAGTGGGTGTTTTTAAACAGAGGGGTGACATGCCCAGTTTAGAATGGGTCTATTTTTGGATAAGTCGAGGAGGGTTCTGAAGTGCGTCACTTTTCCAAGGAAGATGTGCTTGTGATACTTGGATCTTGCTGAACGAAGCGTGGCCAAATTATTGGTGGGGGGGGCTTGTCTCCATTGTTTCTCCAGGAATCTTAGGTACTTCCTTTCTTCATAGAGGGGTTTGTTGAGCCAAGGTGCTGAGGGAGTGGGCCTTTTCTTTTTGCTTTGGAGAGGCGCAACATTATTGATTTCGACTGCAAGGACTGTGAGGCATTGGGAGGTGAGTTTGTTAACATCTAGGTTCGGATCTACCCTTGGAAGTGATAGCAAAGCTGATTCACAGAAGGTACTGAGGTCAATATTTTTAGTATGTGGGGTAAGAGGGGAGCAAATGTGCACCGGGTTATGTGCCTGTTTAAGAAAGGGAGAGAAAACTAACAAACTAATGACTAGAGACACTTTTTGATTGTGCTAATCTATTATGATATTTTATTTTTATGACATCTTTTTTTATGGAAATTATTTTTCTTAGTTCATTATAATTGTAATTTACTACATATAAAAATTACAATACATGTACACACAGTGAGATAATAAACAGTTGAATCAATTATTATAAAAAAATACAGAAGTGCATTCCTTTTTCAACGCGTTTCGGCGTAAGCCTTCTTCAGGAAGTCTGTATTCATGCACCAATGTCTTAAACTTCTAGCGGATGAAGCATGATCGGATTCTGAACTCTGATGTATAATCTGTGGATCGGTCCACCAACTGGCTTATGGATGCCGGGTATGTATTCTGGTGATGGTCTTTGGATTCGCAGTTGTTAAAATCTCCTAGGTTCGCAGATAACGTTAATAAATGTCGTGGTATTCACTCCACTCGAAAATACTGTATAGGAGTGTATGGTCTCACCAATCAGAGGGCGCCAGTTTTACAGGGAAAAGATGTAGACCATCATGATTGGACTGGCGGAACCGGCTGATGGTCGCACGGGCTGCGGACGGAATTTTAGGAGTATCGATGGAGTCCCCACTGGAATCATGATGGTCTACATCTTTTCCCTGTAAAACTGGCGCCCTCTGATTGGTGAGACCATTGGTGCATGAATACAGACTTCCTGAAGAAGGCTTACGCCGAAACGCGTTGAAAAAGGAATGCACTTCTGTATTTTTTTATAATAATTGATTCAACTGTTTATTATCTCACTGTGTGTACATGTATTGTCATTTTTATATGTAGTAAATTACAATTATAATGAACTAAGAAAAATAATTTCCATAAAAAAAGATGTCATAAAAATAAAATATCATAATAGATTAGCACAATCAAAAAGTGTCTCTAGTCATTAGTTTGTTCGTTTTCTCTCCCTTTCTTAAACAGGCACATAACCCGGTGCACATTTGCTCCCCTCTTACCCCACATGCTGTTTCCTTGCCAGGGTTCATCCTATTAGGCAGGGGCCCCATTCTTCCTAAGTCAATATTTTTAGTGTCATGGAACCAGGAGGTAGCCCTCTTAGCTTGGCCGAGAGTTATACAGTGTTATAGAGTGTGATAGGTAAAGAGAGAATGGGATGAGGAACTGGTCAGACCAGTCAACATAAATAGGGGTAGCGATAGTAAGCATGCCTGTTTTTGAAATAACAAGGCCCAGGATTTATCCCTTAGAGTGTGTTGTTTCTGTGCAGTGTTGGATAAGATCGTTTCCAGAGAGGAAGGTGGCCAGCCTACCAGCAGAGGGATCCTCCAGCGAGCCCCAGTGGAGATTGAAGTCACCCACGAAGATCTGATTGTCATTTTGCGAGTATTGGTCGCTAATGAAGTCAGTGAGTTCCTCCATAAACGAGGGGCAGCTACAAGGTGGGCGGTAAATGGCATGGAATCTGAGGGATGAGTGGTGGTGCAATTGAAGTTAAAGGGATAGGCATTCAAAAGTGCGGAAAGAGCTGTTAGGAAAAGCCTTGAGTTGAAGGGAGTTTCTAAAGATGACTGCAACACCTCCCCCAATTTTGTCATTTCAAAATATAGAATAGCCTGTGGGTACTAGGAGATCAAACATAGAGTGAGAGGTATAGTTGAACCAGGTCTCTGTGAGCATGTCAATATTGTGAAGTATGATGGCAGGGGTGGGGAATTCATATCTCCCGACGCCCGAGACATCTAGATTTTCTACAAGGGCAAGAGGTTTTAATTTCTGTTTTGTCTGAAGGACAAGTAGAAAGTCCTAAAGTAATTTGATACACAGCTGTTGAACTCTGTTGTTCACACCCAGTTAATATGTCGCTCAGAGCAGTTTATTAGCACTGAAAGGACGAATGCAAAAGCTGGGGGTTGTACTTTCACTTTCCCCTGAGCAGAAGAACATGATGGAGCGAAGGTCAAAGTTGCAGCTACCTCTGACCCCATCATGTACATCCACAGCAGTATCAGGCTCACGTGTGGCTTGTGGGCCCCCTCCTGGTCCTTTCATTTACTTTGTGCCTGAGACAAATATCGAGCTTCTGCAGCTCCAGAACACCCGCAGCACTGGCATGTAAGAGACTGCCTTTTCTGCCTCTTGGCCCCCGCTCTGACTTGAACTTGTGATCCCTGCCTTTCATTCTGTGCTTCACCCTTTGGCCTCTTAAGGCCCCAAGATTCCCCACATCCTCACCTCCAGGAACTACTGTAAATCACCTTGTTTTCCCTTCTCATGAAGCTCGTGCCCCCCCTCCCCTTTGTATTTCCTATACACCTTATGTTTTACCCGGTGCCTATACCTGCTAACCCCCCTCCGCCGCCATCTCTGACAGCCCTGACCCCCTTCTCTTGGCCTCTCATATCTTACACGTACATTACATCTCCTTACTTTCCCCATGGGGCTTTCAAGCAGGCCTCAGGCCCACACCTATTTCTGTATGTGCACTTCGTCTCACTTTTTGCCTTCTCCAGGGTGCACCGTAAACACACAGTTGTAGCAGCTACTGCAGCTGTGAGGTACTTGATAGGCGTCTTTCATCTGCAGGTTCACAGACAAAGGCTAATTAATGTGAAAGGGTGGGTGAGTGGGTTAAAGGGTGGATGGATAGATGCAAGGATTGATGTAAGAATGGGTGAGTGAAGGATAGAAGGATTAACACAAGGGTAAATGAATGGATGGGGTGAACGAGGATGGCTGAATGAAATGGTGGATTGACGGCTCAAAGAGAAGATGGATGGGTGGGTGGGTGGATGGAGGATAGGTGGATAGGTGGGTGGATGGAGGATAGGTGGATTGGTGTGTGGATGGATGGATAAGTGGGTGGATTGAGGATAAGTGGATAGGTGGGCGGGTGGACGATAGGTGGATAGGTGAGTGGATGGATGGATAAGTGGGTGGCTCGGTGGAAAGGTTGCTGGATGGATAAGCGGATGGATGGATAGATTGATGCGTGGATAGTGGAGTGAAAAGGCTGATGAGTGAAAGGGTAGATGGAGGGGGTTGAAAGGGTGGATGGATGAGCAAAAGGACAGATTGATGGTGGGATGGCTGAAAGGGAGGCTGGATATATGAGTTGAAAGGAGGATGGATGGGGTGAAAGGATGGATGGATGGATGAGTGAAAGAATGGAAGGAAGATGAGTGCAACTGTGGATGGATATCTGAGTTAAAAAGAGGATGATGGGGTTAAAGCGTGGATGTATGAGTGAAAGGATGGATGGAGGGAGGGATGAATGAATGGAAGGAGGAATGGATGAGTTTGATGGATAGATTTGGAGATGGAAGGATAGGGTTGGAGAAGGGTGTCACGAACACCCCCATTGTAGCAGCTACAGTGGGGGTGCAGCGCTTAATGTGCCTCTTCGGTCTCCAACTAGTGGAGAAGTGTGGCTCAATGGTTAGAGGAGGCATACCCGGAAGCTGAGGTCAGACCCGGGACCAGGGTTCAATTCCCGACGCGGCAGGGTCTGAGCCCAAGTGTCCACGGACTCGATAATTCTCACTTCGGTGCCTACTTGAATCACGGGGTCACACTCTGCAACTCTGGGCAATAGCTTGCTTAATCTCCACTACGGCCCCCCGCGGCGGGATGCCTGGCTTTCACCTTGGGGATGCCCAGTACGGGTTATCTCACAGGGAAAAGCCAGGACGGGTTCCCAATGCAAGCGCCGGGACACCCCGTTGGGGTAGCCGTGGGCTATATAAGATACACAAAAAAAAAAAACAAAAAAAAACTCAGTAGACAAAGGCTGATAAGTAATGTGAAAGAGCAGGTGATTGAGTGAAAGGATTGAGGGATGTGTGGGTGAAAGGGTGGTTGGATGGATGAATAAATGAATGGAGTGAAAGGATAGGTTCAAGGATTGATGAGTGATAGGTATGGTGGATGGACGACTGATGTGATGAAGGAAAGAGTGGATGCATGGGTTATAGGGAGGATGGATTAGTGAGAGAAAAGATGGATGAGTGGAAGGATGGATGGGTGGGCGGAAGGATGGATAAATGGATGCATGAATAAAACGGAGGGTGGATTGAAGGATTGAAAGGGTGGTGGATGGGTGAGAAAAAGGATGGGTGGGTGGCTGCAATAGATGGATGTATAGGTTTGGAGATGGTTGGGTAGGTTTAGATATGGGTGGGCGGATGGTTGGATGGAAAAACAATGGTGAAAGGCTATTGGATGAAAGAATGAATGGATGACAATGTAAAGGTAAAATGGTAGATATCAGTGGGCGAATGAAAAGATGAATGGGTAGATGCTTGGATGGGAAAGACAAGAGTTTTTCTAGAGAGGGTTGCAATGGCTTTCTTCACTTGCTTGGTAGCATGAGAACTTTGGTTCAAAGTGGGGTGTATTTTAATTTTCTGCTCACGCACTTGGCCTGCACTATGCTCCTTACTCTATCTCGGCTTATCAGGTGAGCGTGGTGCTGTTTGCCAGCACGTTCTTCCTAGACAGCCAACTGTTTTTGTTCTCAAAAAGCCCACATTGCCACAGTAGTTCCTGGAACTGAACAAAACAACTTTTTGTGCAGATATGCTTCTTGTAAAAGAGCAGAATGCTGTTACACACAGTGAAGTCAGCCGATAGATAGAGATAGCATTTTAATTAAAACAAAAGTTCTTGGTTAAAGCTCAATTGTTAAAGAAAGCCACAAAAGTGAACAATGATGGATGTCCTTGCATTAATGCAGATTTACATCTTTCATGAATTCACATGAATTTCCTTAAGTAGGCCAGGAAATCATACTCTAGGAAATATTTGTGAATTGCACTTTCACATGAGCTATGAATGTGTAGTTTTGCCACTGCGAAAATCTGTTGAATGTTTACAAGTTCACTTTTCTTCGAACCACATTTTTCCCAGCCCTCAAAGAAATGTTACTACTGTCAGGAGTACATTTCCAACCCTTCTCAGTATTGGAAAGGATTAAAGAGAGCTGATGAAAGCCCTCAAAATAAGCGTGTTAGAAGGTTTGCATAGACTCGAAAGAGCATTCTAACCCTGTAAATATTGCTTACTGCTACCTCCAAACCCAGCATGTAGACTTGCAGAAAGGATGCAAAATAAGGGATTTGCTAGTATTCAAATCCGTCTATACTATGAGCCTGACATAACCAGAGTGGCAATTGCCAAAGCTCTTTTATGACGAGACTGCTGCCATTATTTGACGGTGCACTATATGGCACTAAAGGGACAAGTGGGTTTTGTTAAAGGACAAGCAGATTTAAGAAGCTACTTGTCCCATGGATAACTAGATATTTTATTAAATTCCACACCCCTGTGATGGTGTCGGAAATTTCAAGTTTTTGTTTTATTGCAGATCTGCAGTTGTGGAGCAGATAGCGCAGCTCTGTCGAGACTGTTTTGGTGACGGGGGCACTTGGGCTATGAGGGGTGATAGGGATGTTGTGCTTATACGAGGATGTCAAAACTGGTGCAACTCCTGGATAGGAGTTGTCCCCATGTGCGCAGCGTAAAAAAAAACGAGGGTTTGATTGAATCTTGATTAAAGGGGATAAAAAGAGTCGCAATGAATTGTAGATCAATTTAATGAACAGTCTTATATTTATGACTCCAATTAATGAGACCTCATTGCATCATCATGATGTATATGTGAAAATCTTCAAGGTGTTCAAAATCATATTCATTTCAGTCTTATAAATCATCCCAATGCATTTCGGGCATGGCATCTGCCCTTCGTCAGGGGAGCATTCTGAAAATGGAGGTAACATGTAAAACGGGTCTTAGTAGAGAGAATCGCACATAGTCTCAAATAAAGCTTGAAGAGTTTGGGGTTGATGGTGGGCTTGCAAGAAACTCAATTGTTGAAGTGTAAGCCAGTGGTGAACAACAATAAAGGGTGCTAGTGGTGAGCTGCAATGAAGGGTGCCATACGATATACAACGATGACCGCGGATGTGACAAAATATGAGGTGTTGTGAACGGGTGTCAAGTGTTAAAAGATTTGAAAACATAATGCCCAACGTGAAATTCAGTGTTAGTGAACAATAGTGTGCCGATAGTACCCGGCTTGAAATTCAGAATCAGTGAACTGTAGTGTACCGTTGGTGATTTAAACAAAAGAAAGGTGACATGCATGCGAACAGTAGTTTGGTGGAGTGGTAAGACAAAGTTGGTGAAGGTGAAAACATGCGGGACAAGGTACGCGGTACATGAACAAGAAGTAAAAAGTCTCACATGTAAGCGAAAAGTGAACGCTGTTTACGCTGCAGAAAAACGATAAAATCACGATGGAAACCCGTTAATAAGTAAAAATAAACAATACGTTCAAGATTCTAGTAGCGAGTCCTCACAAGGAGGTACTTACTGAATGGAGGTTGCAAAGTTAACCAATGCTCAACAGGGAAACCGGGCCAGACCAACGTGAACAGCGTGTAAGGAACTGAGCCGATAGACAGAGGAAGCTTTATCAAACGCAGACGCCGGAGTGGGTGTAGACATAAAGAGCGGACAAGTGATACGCGAGGGTGCTGAGGGAGAGGTTCTGACAGAGGAGATGGTCGGAATAGTGTAGATTGTACGCGGTGGTTGAGAGCAATGACTTTACCCTTGTTTCTTTCCTTTATAATAGTCATTTGTTTTACTTCTTCTGTCTACATAGATACATATTTCTTCTCTATCCTTTTCCGAGCTTGCTTTCAAGTAGCCAGCGTGCAGGGTTTGATTACCTACCACTTGTATTAAATACTTTACCAGCAGTCAGGTGACTGACTGCTTCTCGTGCAGTTCCTGGGACAAGCACTCAACTTTGTAAAACGTGGTTTTATGCTCGCTCTTCCTATCAATTGTGCTTTACATTCACAGGTACCAAGTAATTGCCCTGCTTTTTTTGTTGTTGCAGTTTTTTAACACCTTGGCTACTAATGGTTTTCCCCTCCTCTGCTGATCCTCATCGAACCCCATTGTTCATGACGAGCTCAGCTCGTCATAAGCACAGCTCCACTGTGGCTCATGACGAGCTGAGCTCGTCAGGAGCATGGAAGGGGATATAGAGCGAATTCAACCTGAAGGTATCAGTGCACTTTACACGAGCACCAGCTGCGTTACAGATTACATTACGTAATTTGAAAGGGGGAGAGAGAAGCAACACTCCTCAGAAGTTTGCAACACGTCTAATGAGAGAATCACAAAACTTCAGTAGAAAATCGGTACCCTGAGATTTTCAGTACCTACACTTTTATAATTAAATTTTAACAACCTCCTGCCACGAGGATGGCTAAGGACCCACCATTTTAGCAGCTAAAGCGGAGGCTGCCACTGTACCTGGTAAGCTGTGTCTATGTAAATCATACATTTTTATTATTTAGGGCTTCTTCTGTTTGCGTGTGCATATCCAAACTCCAATAACATTTCAAGGAAAATCTCAATAAGTGGAAGGGATGAGGGCTGACAAATAATTCGATTTACTTGAACAGAGAAAGAAAAACTGAATAGAGAAGCCAATAGAGCATGGGTCCTCACAAACATTTCCCAGGGGGGCCACAAAGTACTTATTTTGGGTATCTAGAGGGCCGCACTAATGCCAGCAATGCGAAGGCTGGGAAGATGAAAGGTGGACATAGGGGGACGCTAAGCAGATTCATGGTGTGGATAACAAACCAAGCATTCATGTGACTTCTGTCTGCCACTGATGCTCTATTCTCACGCACTAAGAATTCAATCCAAGGATTAACTTCTAGTGTAAAACGTGAGAGGTAAAGAGATACTCATCTGGTGGCAGAATTGCAAAATGTGAATCCAGAAAACCTAACATCTATCCTGGCTTCCCCACTTGATGAAATTGTGTGATCCTAGGCAAGTGGTTAATTTCACTTTGCCTCCTATTTCTTTATTACCACATATGAGAGCCCCTTAAAGTATATGAGTTCAGGATGTGTGCTGTACAAAACCTTCTCTTGTGTTTTATTTAATAAACTATGATGTGGCACCAGTTCTATAACAACCAAGGCTACACACAAGGTGCAGCTGACAAATGGCTTGCCTCTTGATTCACTAATGGTATTGTTTTCAGAATTGGGGCGGCATAAATATTTCCAAGATCAGGTTTGAAAACTATCACTGCTAATAAATGCCTCTCAATGCAGTAATGGAATCTGATCTACTAAGGTAAAACGATCATGCATATTAATAACTTACACTTTTTTGAAGTTTGCAGAGAGTTTATCATGTTTTGTGAGTAGTAATACATGACAGTGCTGAGGCGGATTGGGGGCCTGGGTTAAGAGCACGGAGGAACACACCATGGTAGCGGTGGGTTGAGGGGGAACCAGGGTTCCTGGCATTGGGCATGGTCAAGGCACGAATAGGTGTAGACGGGCTTGCCTTTGGTCAACGGTGGGCCAGCTGTTCGTCCGTGCTACAGCCGCCATTAAATAGGAGTGCTAAGTACTGTGGTCGGCAGACCAGTGAAAAGACTTCCAGTGTAGATGGATAATGGGAAATCCAGTTATGTAACTTCCTGTGCCGATGGATGATGGGAAATCCAGTGATGTCGCTTTCTGTGCAGCTGGAAGATGGGAAATGAAATCCTCTAGCTTGGCCTCTTCTCTGAAATACGGTTTTGGCTGCAAACCAGTGATGTCACTTCTTGTGCAGTTGGATGATAGGAAATCCAGTGATGTCACTCCCTGTGCAGATGGAAGATGGAATAATAGGTATTTTCTGCCAGCAGTGATTGGTTCATTGCACAGAACTGAAGCAGTGTTGAGTGCATAATGAGTGTTTTAGACAATGTTACAGTAAGGTGCCTGTGTAGCCGAGGCACTCTTTGCTGTGCTTAAGTCAAGGATCAGTAGAACCACAGTTTCTGGGACATTGTTGAAATCCTATCAGGTTACGGCTAGTCCCCTTGGGTGGTAGTGAAGCTTGAAACAAGTTCAAATTTGGCCCCTTGGGTAGTGCTTTGACCTGGGATTAGACAGTACACTATGCACCCAGGAAGATTATATTTTGTATACTTTGATCAGTGCCGATCCCATAACCATATAACTTTATTTCGATCACAGTGGATCATAAAAGTATAAACAAACAATACAACCACAGTACACATATACATAAAAATACAATCATAGATATCAATAGATAAAACATGTCTGTTAAAAAACACAGTATAAAAAGACACAAATTCATGACACAAACCACTATCTAAAAATGTAAAGGGACTAAAATCACAAATAAAATCCACAGCATAAAAATATCCCATCAAAGTACCTCACAAACGTCAAGTAATTCTTATGAAGGATCAGTAGCAGACTGTAGGAGTTTGGCATGCTTAATCCAAAATGCCTATAAAAACATAGCCACACAAAAAACTACAATCTAACTGGTGTCGCTTTGCAGTATTCTGAACGTTTCCTGGAGCTCCCTACAACCCAGGTTCTTACACAGTGGAACGATTAATTTTGCACGTATATGTTTATAAAAAAACAGAACATGGATAAGCGATTCAGAACGCCCTTCACAACCTACATCGAATCACCATATAGACCTTTTTCCTGTTGCTATCTACAGGTAAAGGATTTTAAAGGTAGAGTGCTATACCTTAGTTGAACATAAAGTTTCCTTACCAGTGGTGGGATAATTTCATCAGTTGTACTTTCGTGGACTGCCTTGGTTTCTGGTCAATGAAAGACACAGATAGAGAGCCCTTGCATTGTCTAACATTATCAATTGCCACAGTTTCTCAAAATAGTCCCTTTATACTGGCTTTGCCAATCAAGTACATACACTCTGGTGAGGTCCAATATTCATCCAATTTCAATCTTTGAAGTAGGGCTTTAATCGCAAGAGCCATGGTATTTTCTGTGCCTACTGTGGGATGCAAAGATCTTTAATACCATTACAATAGGACTCGAGGGTTAAGTGTTGTCCATAGCCTATGCCAATAGGTCAGCATTCTCCATTCAATCTTGTGCGCAATAAATAAGGCCAGTGTTGTCTACAAGCTGTATATGCAGTGCTACAAGCGTGTGTAAAAATTAGAAAATTAACAGTTATCTAGTAATACGTAAAGGCATATGTCTGATGACCCTGAACCATAGCTCTTCCAGGAGCACTAATCCTGCAGGTGCATCAGGCATTCTTTACAGCCATGTCGAGCCACTAGTGCTAGGAAGCACCCTTTGGAGTCCTGATCTGTGTCATGTGACTCCAATGAAAGAGCCAAGCAGCAGTGTCTCTTGGTCAGTGGGGTCACTTCCTCTTTCTTCACAAAAAGAATGATGGCCACCGTGTCACCAATGTCCTGTCGGTTTCGAAGCATTTCAGTGACTCCTAGTACAGTAGTTTCAGTAGAAAATCCTGCTCTGAAACCCGATTGTGTTTTCCCCGGCTACAGGCTCCAGGAAGTGACTCAAAGAAGATAAAAATGCTGAGCGAGAGCCTGGGGGGCGGTAGAGCAGAACACCTCTAAAGGAGCTGGAATAAGGAGTGACGAATGTAAAGTTCATAGCTTCACAAGTATTGGTGGTTATAGGCTCCATTCGCAAAGTGAAGGTGTTGCGGTATATTATCGCTATGCCACCGCCTTTTTTTAGCGGTCTGTCAAGTCTGATATTGGTAAAGCCCTCCGGCGTGGCCGAGGTGAAATCGGGGTCAGAAGCCTGGTCACCCCAGGTTTCAGAGAGGAATAAAATATCCAAGTTCCAACTTTCAATACAGTTGGCAATTTCGTACCTGTGCTTGGGGAGGGATCTAACATTTAAAAGTGCAACTTTGACGATTTTAGTAGACTTATTGCGAGATGAGTTGGCGGAGCCTGGTGCGTGAGGGTTATCCATGATTTGGAAGGGGCAGTACGGGCAGGAGTGAGGAGAGTAATTTAAAAGACACAGGTCTGTAGGGGTACAAGTGGTATTGGTAATGTTGAGCGATTTGAGAAAGGCAGCGTCATAATGGATTTCTAAGGGATAAGGGCAAGAAGTGTGCGTGCCAGGGGGACTGGCCCTAGGCCCGGATCCGGCACAGACGGGCTCGCCTTTGGCAAGCCTTCGGCGCGCCCGCTGCGCCTCCGGGAAGGGGGTGTCATTTTATGCTGGGGAGGGTGGGAGGGCCGAGCAAGTAGTCTGCTCGCCCTCTGACTCACCCTAGATGGCGGCGAAAATGACTGTATCCGATGCAGCGCCTAGTCGGCTGCTGTTGGCCCCAAGTTGCCCTGCAGGCGTGCGCAAGAGTGTTGAGGTGGGTAAGTAAGTGCCCAGGGAGTGAATTTAAAATACAAAATACGAAATACAATTTTTAAAATATTCGCTAAACACAGTGTTCCCGGCTTCCGCCTCAGGAACCTAGTTCTCGATATGGGTTCTGGGGCCTCGGTCGGATTCTCAGGTACCTTTTCCTTATTTTTTTCACATAAATTCAGAGCATACTTTCCCTGAATTCAGATATGGATCCTTACAAGGATGGTGTCTGTATCCAAGGTAAATCATAAATCCCAGCACTTGTGTAGCTCCTGCATACAGATGCACCCGTAAGCCTTCTATTAGAGGGAGACCAAACCTATGGTGACATCCATAAAGAGAATGTCCAGATTCCTTTCACTTGCAGTTCACACAATAGGAGTGCAAACTGTAACTGTTAGAAATTGGATTTTAGGTTGATGGTTTGTGAACCCTTCTCAAGAAATAACCACACGGTGGACGTTAAAAAGTCACTAAATTAACCTGTGTTTAACCCTCTGGTAGCTTGGCACAAAAGCAGTCAGGCTTAACTTAGAGGTAATGTGTAAAGTATTTATAGATCACTCAGCGAGTAATATAGTTAAAACACAGCACAAGAAAAATCCAATTGGTAGAACCGGAGTTATGAAGTTTTACGGTTTTTAGTAAAAACTAGTGCCTTAAAGTTCAATGCACCAACTGTGGACATCTAGTTCCACGGGCCTGGGGCAAAGTTGTCAGGTATGGCTGACCGCAATGGAGCTTGGGTTGGGCTCTGACTCGGCTTACCTGTGGCCTAAGGAGACATTTTAATTAAAATTTCTGAGAAGTTAAAAGTTCAGCTGGGCAAGCCAGCTAGTGGTCTCTTCAGAGGTGTCGTTGTCCGGGAGCCACTGGATGAAATGGTGGTGAGGATTTCTACATTCAGACTTTGTCACTTTTTTCAAAGTCAAAAATATCCAGCGGATGGAAGCTTCAGGCAGTAGCCAACTAGGGCTCCATGAGGCCGGATACCCCTTCTGCGAGGAGCTGCTGAACAGGATTTGCTGCTGGCTAGATGATCATAGTGGGAGCAGGAAGGTCCCTTTCTCTTCTTGGTTGTTAAGGCACTATTTGGCTGAAAATGGTCTGAGTCCCAAGTTTTGATTTTTGGCTGGGCTCAACACTTCGAAATGCCCAGTACTGGATGGGCACCACTTAGAGGTTAGGGCTCACTTTAAGCAGAGTCCAGGTGAAGGGTTCAAGTTGTTGGAGCTTTTCATGTCCCTGTAGCTTAGAACAGGAAGTCAAATATCCCTGGAAATCATTGGTAGTCCTGGGTTCTAGCAACAAGGCTGTACTCTAAGGGTTCAAGGAAGTCTTTAACCAGCCGGTAGTCCTCTGGGAGCAGCATGCCAGTCCTCTGAAGTACAAAGCAGGCCTTAAGCAGCATGGCAATGCTCTGAGGTGCAGCACAGGCCTTCTGAGTGTCCTCTGCAGGCTTAGGAGTGGATTTCAGAGAACTGTTTGCAGTGGTCCTCGTGGCAGCTTTGAAGTGGAAGGAACTTCTGGTTTTCCCACACAGATGGTTCTCGAATTTCCTTCCTCCCAGCCCAAGCTCAAAGGGGTCTGGAGTGACAAAAGGCTAGTGTGAAGTTCCTTGTGAGTGGGCTGAGGCAACTCCTTTGAAATGTAAGTTGGGCTGGGAACAGCTTCGCCTCACACATCCTGGTAGGATTGCCCATCATGCCAACACCTGGTACCCTTTTGTTTCACTGTCCGAGAGGAATACACAAAAGCCACCTGCTATGCTAATCGCAGTCCAGTGACCCCGGACACAGCCTGAAGGCACCAAATGGTTTGGACACAAAATACAAACTTTCTTGAAGTGCATTTTGAGAACTGTGATTTAAAATCTGGCTTTACTTTTAAAGAATATTTTAAATTACAATTCCTCAGAGACCAACCACAACATTTCTACATGTTCCCAAACAAACTTATTAATTGTAACAAGGTAGCTCAGTGTTCTAATATGGGAGAGGTAGGCCTCACAGCAGAAAAAAATGAATTTCGTTTTTCACCACCAGGAGAACTTAAAAGTACATGTAAATACAACGCACACTGCAATATTGGCTGTTTGTAGCCTATCCTAGGGGTGACTTATATGTATTGTAAAGCGAGGTTTAGGCTTGGAAAAGGGTTAATTTTCTAGGTCAAATTGGTTGTTTTAAACTACACACTGGCTGCAATGGCTGGCCTGAGACACGCTTTAAAGGGCTACTTAATTGGGTGACACAATAAGTGCTGCAGGTCCACTAGTAGCATTTTAATCACAGGAACATGTTATCTTTAGAAGGAAGGGACTTATAAGTAAATTAAATATGCCAATTGGGTGTAGGCCATTTGTGCCATGTTTTAAGAAGTGAGCACAAACACTTTCGCAATGGTTAGCATTAGTATTGTATTGTATTGTAATTGCTATTATATAGCGCTTACTACCCCTGACGAGGTGTTGTGGCGCTTTTTCGAAGAGTAGCACGCTACTCCCAGACCCATAGAGGATTAGTATTGAATTAGTATAGTGAAACATGCAAGTTCATTTTAAGTGGTGGATAGGTTAGTAATTTATTTGGATTTGGAATGATAGCAGAAGGAAAGAGGAGGACAAAGGTTTGTATTTATATAGCGCTTGTTGACGCACACTATTCAGAAAGCCTATAAAGGATTCGTAGTGAATTAATATGGTGAAATATGAAGTAATTTCAGTGGTGGATATTAGTCAGTTACTTGGAGTGAGAAGACAGATTTGCATTCAAATAGCACTTGTTACCCCTGATGGTTGTTGAAGCGCTTTTCTGGCGAGTAGCACGCCACTCCGGAACCCATAAAGGATTAGTGTTGAAAATTAGTATAGTATAAATATGAAGTAATTTGAGTAGTGGATATGTTATTCAGTTATTTGGGTAGTATATTAGTATAGTTGAATATGGAATTTGAGAAGTGAACATGTTAGTCTGTTAATTTTGATTGAAAAGGATAGTGGAGGGATAAAAGAGTGAAGGATTTTATTTTTAAGGTCTAAGCAGTAGGAGGAGGCTTTTGGATGAGTATAAAGGCGTTTTGGAGGGGAGGAGTGAGAGGGAAGAGTTTAGAAAGGTTTGTTTTAGGGGAACAGTATCGTAAAAAGATGATGCAAGGAGGGGTAGAGTAGGAGAGAGTCTGGAAAGGGTTATTTTGGCGATCATAGTAGTGGGATGGGGTTTGGGATAAATGAGAGAGTTGATGTAGAGGGTGTATTGATAGATGTAAAGGATGAGAGATAGGGTAGTGCATTGGTAGGAGTAGTAGAAAAGTTTGAGATGAGTCAGAAGGTTGGGCTAAAAGATATATTGAGCAAAGTATAGGCTGAGAAATAGGGTAGTGCATTGGAAATGCTAAATTAGAAGAAAGTGATAAATAAACAGATCCATAAGTACATTGAAAGTATATAGATAAATAAAGGAGGTAAGTATATGTAGATTAAAGATATTGATAGAGGCACAGGATGGGAATAGGGTAGTGCATGGGATATGCTTTGTCAGGAGAAAAGTAACAGCCACACAGATCCAAGTACATGGAAGGTACATAGATGCACAATGGAAGTATGTACATGTAGACCAACGATGATTTTTATTTATTTATTATTATTTTTGTCTTAACAGCATAATATTATTTTACATGTTCATACAAAGTAATACACAAAGATAGGTACATATCTATAGTGAAAACAAATGCTTAGTTACAGAGGGATATGCTGTAAATGTGTTTGCGTATGGTGCTTATGTGGGGAAGAGCCAAATCTTGAGTAGTTTTCTGAAGATAAGGTGGTTGTCAGTGGACCTTATGTTGGGGGGTAAAGAGTTCCATAGTTTGGCTGCTTGAACAGAGAAGGATGTGCCACCCATGGTTTTTTTCTTGTATGGTAGGATTTTGAGGCGAGATGCTCCTTTACAGCGGAGGTTCCTTTGTTAAATGTGTTTGGTGATTTTATTCCTGATGAAGAGTGGTCCTATTCCATGTATTGCTTTGTGGGTGATACAAAGCAGCTTGAACGTGGATCTTCTGGCAACCGGTAACCAATGCAGGGCTTTCAAGGCAGGGGAGATGTGGTCTCACGGTTTGATATGCAAGAGTAGTCTGGGAGCCGAGTTCTGAATCCATTATAGTCTTTTCATGGTTGTTAAAGGTGATCCGTGGTAGAGGCTATTGGCGTAATCGAGTTTGGACAGAACAAGGGAGACGGTAGGTTGGACCTTGTGTGGAAATCCCAATGAGGGAAAATTAGTCACAGCGTTTTTATAGTAGTAAAGCTTGATCTTGCTCGTTTATCCACTTGGGCTTTCATCGACAGCTTGGAGTCCATGGTCATTCCGAGGTTTCTTAATTCCTTCGATATTTTAGGCAGTGATCCCTGTTCATCAGGCCATGCGGCAAGCCGTTTGTAATGTTTCCAATCGCCACACGTGAGTATTTCAGTTTTTGAAGCATTCAATTTGAGATGGCTCCAAGTCATCCATCTTTATTTCAGAGTGTCATGGTCAACCCTGTCAAAGGCAGCTGAGAGGTCCAAGAGATGTAGCGCATCTACCCCAGTGCGGTCAACTGTATTCTTTAGGTCATCCCAGATGGCAAGGAGGGCAGATTCAGTGCCTCTGCCCAGACGGAATCCTGTTTGGAAGTCTGACAGTATGTCATTCTCTTCAATGAATTGTGACATCTGGGTGAACACTGCTCTTTCTATAAGTTTGCCCAGGAAAGGTCCATTTGTAATGGGTTTGTAGTTATCAGGTTTTAGCGTGTCCAAGTTTTTTTTTTTCCAGTAAAGGGCATATGTATGACTTTGTGAGTTCTTCTGGAAATATTCCAGTAGTTAAGGAATCGTTGATGATTCTTCTTACTGGAGTGGCAGCAGAGGTTGTTAAAAGAATTGTCTTGAAAGTTTGTGGCAGACAGGGGTCAGAAGGGCTGACGGCAGGCCTGCTTGCTTTGACCAGGTCCATAAAATCATTGTGTGAGATATGTTGAAAGGAACAGAGAGGTTTGATTAGAACATTCTTGGATTGTTGTTTTGTACAAGGGTTAGTGCTGGTGCTTTGTTTCTATTTTAAGTACGAGTCCAACGTGTCTGCTTTATTTGTGTAATGATTTGCCAGTTTGTCTGTGAAATCTTGAGTAACAGGATGCGTTCCTTCTAGGCAATTGGTTTGCGAAATTCTTTGCATTTTATAGAATTCTTTATTTGCACATTTAGCGTTTTGAATCGAAATTTGCCTAGCTTACGTAACGTTAAGTTTCAATTCTATTAAGGACACGGAGGCGAGGATTATGCTATATCTTCCTTCGCTTTATTAACATAAAGAAACCACAGCAGCTCAGGAAAAGATATAATAAGAACAAAAGATGCTTTAAACATAAAGCATTGACGTAATGTTCAACAAAAATCAACAACAACTCCCAAGAGTCTCTTTGCTTATAATAATAGTCCATAGTCCTTTGTCTCTGTCCATCATCACTATATAACCGGACTTCCCATCATCTTCCTCCTCTTTCTTCGCGCAGATCACGCTTAAGCCTCATTGGTCCTGTTTAGCACCGTCGTTGCCTGCCAAAAAAGGAACAGCATCAGCGAGGTGGCCCAGGAAATGCGACAACAAGGCGAGGAGCATTCAGTGAACAACACAGTACCGACAACGTAAAGGAAAACGCTTTACTTACTGCCATATGGGTGGGTAGAGACACCACTGTAGTCCGGGTGGGATAATCCTCGCCTCCGTGTCCTTAATAGAATTGAAACTTACCGTTACGTAAGCTAGGCAAATTTCGATTCTATGTCAGGACCGGAGGCTTCAGATTATGCTAGTTTAAAGCTTACTTACCACCAACTGAGCCAAATCCACCACCGGCTTAAAGTAAAACCTCTTGAAGGTGGAATCCGAGGACCAGTCCGCTGCTCGCATAAGGTCCTCCAGACGAGCACCCACCGAGAATGCCTTAGAGGCCATGGCCCCCCTGGCGGAGTGTGCTCCAAAGAGAGAAGTATTGATGCCCGCTTCTTGCATGACCCATCGCACCCACCGAGCAATAGTGGGGGAGGAGACAGCTTTGTGTGGCTTCCGCAGAGCAATCAACAACTGACGCTCGCCCGGAGGGCGCAGATCCAAAGTCAGGTCCTCATATGCTTTGAGGCATTGCACGACACACAACTTAGGAGTGTCAGTAAAGGCTGGATAAGAGATGGAACGCGACGACGTCTTAGTGCGTCGGCCCACCGTAAAAGTAACCCCATCCGGGGAAAAAATGCGTGCAGAAACATCCAGCGCGCGCACGTCCGAGACGCGCCTACAAGAGACCAGACATAACAACATGGCTAATTTCGCCGAGAGCTCCTTAAGAGACAGATAAGAATTCGCTGGCCACGACAGGAACAGATTCAGAACCAAATTGACGTCCCAAAGGACGGAGTACCTGGGTTCCGGCGGCAGTGCGAGGCGAACCGCTCGCAGAAGCCGGCACACAAAAGGGTGTTCCCCTACCGGATGGCCATCGATGTTATCATGGCCCGCAGATATCGCCGACCGGATAGCATTGATCGTCCTATACGCTAAACCCTTGTCGGCCAAATGAGCCAGGAAATTCAGCACGGGAACAAGGCCGGCGACCATGGGATCCAAATCCCTTCGTAAACACCAACGCATCCACTTAAGCCAAGCGGATCTGTAACGCTTCGTCGTACTATCGGCCCATGCTTTGGAGAGCAAGTGCGCAGCTGACCCCGAAAGGCCCGGGAGCGTCCAGCGTCTCCTGAGAGCCTCCACGCCACGAGGCGGAGAGTGTTCTGCATGACGAGAGGGTGAGGTTCCTGATCCGGGCTCGTCAGGAGCAGAGGAAACAGGGGGAGTAGGATTGGAAAATCCCAAGAAAGTTCCAGAAGAACCGGAAACCATACTTGAGACCTCCACAGCGGTGTGACCAACACCAGTTCCGCACCCTGGCGGCGTATTTGAGCCGCCGTTCGCATGATCATGGAGAACGGGGGAAACGCAAACGGCTGTTCCCGACTCCAATCCTGCAAGAACGCGTCCGTGGCCTCCGCCAGAGGGTCCGGCCTCCAGCTGTAGAACCGCGGCAGCTGGTGGTCGAGACGGGACGCGAAGAGGTCCACCGAGAAGGGGCCCCAAAGGGAGTGTAGCCACCGGAAGACTCCCGGATCCAGTTTCCACTGGCTGGCATCCCTGAGATGTCGAGAGTGCCAATCCGCTACCTGATTGCGCTGGCCTGGCAGATACTCCGCCATCACCGCAATGTGACGAGACAGGCAATAATCCCAGAAGTCCTTCGCTAAGTCCGCCAAGGCGCGGGACCGAGGACCTCCTAGGTGGTTCACATACCGGACCGCCGAAATATTGTCCATCCGCAGCAGGACACAGGCCTTGACCGAATCCTTGGTCCAACAGCGAACAGCGAAGGAGCCCGCTAGGAGCTCCAAACAATTGATATGCAATTGTTGTTCTTCTGACGACCAGGCGCCGCCGGTGGAAAAATCCCCGCACCGGGCGCCCCAGCCCGACCTGCTGGCGTCGGACTCTATGATCAAGTCCGGAGCCGACCCGAAGATCGCTCGCCCATTCCATGCCTCCATGTGAGACAGCCACCATGACATCTCCTCCTTCACTTCGTCCGTGAGGGGGACCCACTGATCGTAACACATCCCACGGCGCAAATGCTGCGCCTTCAGGCGCTGAAGAGCCCTGTAGTGCAGCGGGCCTGGGAAAATCGCCTGGATGGAGGACGATAGAAGACCCACCACCTTGGCGACATGGCGCAGTGACGTACGGTCCCTCGCGATCGTCTGCCGAAGCAGGTGACGTATCTTTGCGACCTTCCGACCCGGCAGGCTCAAGACCACCTGTACCGAGTCCACCACGAAACCTAAAAAGGTGATCTGCTGAGTGGGAACCAAAACCGACTTGGAGCCGTTGATGACAAACCCCAGTCTCTGAAGCAGGCCGACAGCTTGGCGCAGCTGTCCTGCCAGCACCTCTGGGCACTGCCCCATGAGGAGGATGTCGTCTAAGTATACCAGCATACGGACCCCCTGACTTCTGAGAAACTCCACTACCGGGTGGAGGACCTTCGTGAAGCACCACGGGGCCGAAGAAAGACCGAACGGCAGGGCGGGGAACACCTTGCCGTCCCACAGGAATTGTAGGAAACGACGATGAGGGGGGTGGATGGGAACGACCAAGTAGGCATCCTTGAGATCCAGTCGCACCATCCAATCCCGAGGGAGGAGCACGTCCCGAAGGAGGTGGATCCCCTCCATCTTGAAGTGACGGTAGACCAACCACCCATTGAACTCCTTGAGATTGATCACAGGCCTCTTGCCCCCATCTGTCTTGTCTACCAAGAAGACGTTGCTGAGGAACCCATGTGGGTGGCGCGTTGATAGACGGATGGCTCCCTTGCGCAGCAAGTCTGAGACCTCCTCGTCTATCAATCGCGCGTCGGAGTCTGAAAAAACCATCGGGCGCGGGGGCCTCGCCTGAGTTGGATGGTCGTAAAACTCTATATGGAAACCTCTCACAGTTTGCAAAACCCAAGCGTCGGCAGTGAGCAATTCCCACTCCCCGTAAAAGCTTGCCAGCCGCCCCCCAATCGGAACATGATCCAAGCAAAGTACACTTACCGGGGGCATTTCCTTGTCCGGAGTTCTTCTTGAACCCTCTGCCACCATAGCGCTGTCCCCTCGTGGGGTAGAAGTTGGTGTAGTTGGCCGAGGTCTGGTACTGACCTCTTCCGGAGCCTTGTCCACGGTTGTTGGTCTGCTGACCACGGCCGATCGCGCGGCCCCTGCCGCGACCGGCCCCTCCAGAAAAACGCTGGTGGAACACCCTCTTGATGCTGGACTGGGCCTTGTCCAGCGACGTGAACGTATTCACGAACTTTCCCAGCTCGCGGATGAAAGGCTCACCGAAAAGGCCACCCTGGGCCACGGCACCTGCCTCCGACGAGGCCAGGTCCCCCAGCTTCGGATCCAGCTTGATAAGGAGCGAACGCCGCCTCTCCGTGGATAGGGCACAGTTGGCGTTGCCCAAAAATACGATCACCCTCTGGGCCCAGTTGGAGAGCACCTCTGGTGAAATGGCGGTGCCATTCGCTCGGGCCTCCTCCGCCATATCAAGGATCTTCGTGGCGGGCCCGACCGCATCCAACAGCTTGTCCTGGCAGGCCCGCCAGGACCGGTCGATCCCCTTCCTGGGGTCCTTCATGAATTTCGCCAGGAAGGTGGCCATCTTGGGGTCCAATTCTGGTGTCATGGCCACTTTCCCTTCCAGAGTAGGCCGAGGGCATTCCCCGCGCAGGCAACCCCTCGCCTCCTTTTCCAGGGGCTTGCGCAGCCTGCCCGCGACAAACTTCGCCACCGTCTCCCCCGGGGCCCAGGCCGCGGATCGGGGGTGGACGATCTCGTCCGGGTCCAGCATGCCCGACTCGTCACGGGCATCTCCTTCGCTGAAGGTGTCGGGAGCCAAGAGCGGGTCGACTCCCCGTCGTCATCCGTGTCCGGGGAGTCGTAGATCGGGGAGGCGGGCGCCGTAGACACGTCGCCCGAAGTGCCAGGGTCCACCAAGGGCGCCGGAGGCACCGCCGTCGCCTTGGCCAGGAAGGCGTCACGAAGTCGCTCGAAAGCGCCCTTGTCCACGCCTTGGGCCTCCGATGAAGGTCCCTCACCACGGGGTCTCTTCGGAGCGGGTGGCAACCCGCCGGACGTCCCCGGGAGTTCGGGGGACGGAGGCACCTGCGCCGCTGCCAGCTTCGCACACTCCTCCACGATGCGGGCAGAAAGGCGGTCCTCCATGGGCCCTACCACCTCCGTCACGCAACGATAGATGGAGTTGTCCACCGCCTGATAAAACTCATCATCCTGCAGATAGGGGCAGGCCTCCTCATCGTACTCCCCTTCCATCTCGGAACCAAGGGGCAAATGCGGGGCACCCAAGAGGGCGGCAACCGAGAAAGTTCTCGAATGTGGGCAGGCCCAGCGGCTGCGATCACGTTTTTGGGCCAGCTGACGTGGCAGGTGGGCTGCACCAACCCCCAAGCGCGCAGACCCTCCTCGCCGGGACCGGGTCTACGTACCCCTCAAGCGCGCTAGGCCACACACGGAAAAGAGGTGCACAGATCTCGCCCGAGGGCGATTCACGCGGTCAGAACCGCTATACAGACCCCAGAGGGCGTCAAAATCGGTAAAGTACAGACCCGGATCACCAGGTGTCAGAGGGGTACGCGAGGGTCGGCCCCTGCGCAAGCAGACCCCACGGCGTGGCTCCTCGCACTGCGGAGGAGCGCCGGAGGGTCGGCGAGACGACAGGCCGCTCCCTTGCGGTCTATGTACACACCGCACACAAGTGGGAATAAAGTCGCGTAGGAACGATAGAACGTTCCCGCAACCGGGGACTCTGAAAGGGAATAACCCATGCAAGGAGTCCCCAAAGACCGCACACAAGACAATCAATCACAATAAAAAGAAGTCGAAACAGAAAAGCACTTATCTGGCTGCGGGAGCAGCGAAGAAAGAGGAGGAAGATGATGGGAAGTCCGGTTATATAGTGATGATGGACAGAGACAAAGGACTATGGACTATTATTATAAGCAAAGAGACTCTTGGGAGTTGTTGTTGATTTTTGTTGAACATTACGTCAATGCTTTATGTTTAAAGCATCTTTTGTTCTTATTATATCTTTTCCTGAGCTGCTGTGGTTTCTTTATGTTAATAAAGCGAAGGAAGATATAGCATAATCTGAAGCCTCCGGTCCTGACATAGAATTATGTCTGAATAGTACCTTTTCTTAGCTTTTTTGATAGCCAACTTGTATAATCTGTTAATTTTCTGTAGGTGAACTTTGTCTTGTTTGGCGTTTGTTTTGAGCCAGGCATGTTGAAGCTTTCTAATTTGTTGTTTTATGTGTTTTATTTCGATGTTTCTCCAAGGCGCTTTTTTTTTTGTTCTGTTGTGTGGTTTTGAGTGGTATCAGGATGTCAAAAGCTTCCTGTAGCCACTCATAGATTTTGAAAAGAATTTATGGTTTCCAGATTTGTACTGGATGTTAGTTGTGTTTCCAAGTGTTCCAATTGAGTTTGTTCCACGGCCGATAAGTGGATGGATGTAAGGTAGTTTTAGTTGAGTCGCTTAGCCTTGTTTTATGTTGGAAAGCAAGCAAGTGGTGGTCTGACCATGTGACTGGAGTTTTAGCTTGAAAGGTAACTAGTTCAGTATTAGCAAAATTGACATCTAGGATATGTCCAGCGGTGTGTGTTGGATTGTGGACAATCTGATGCAGGTTCAATGCGTCTAGGCTGGTGATTATTGTTTTTGAATGGGTCATATTGGGTTTATCAAACCAAATATTAAGGTCACCCAGAACGTATAGGTTGGAGTGTGTTGTTATCAGGTTTGAGACTGTGTCTAGAAGTGCTTCTGGGAATGTTGCCTTGCTAGATGGAGGTCTGTTAAGGAGCAGAAAGTTACAGGAGGAAGACGGTGTAGGATTGCATCTTGTTAGAAGAGCCTCACAATTCTTTATGGAGATGTTGTCAATTTTAGTGATATGTATTGTTCGCCTGAATACAACAGTTAGATCACCTCCTTTTTTGGCTATACGATTTTGGGTGATTATTTGATAGCCTAAAGGAATGGCTTCATGCAGGACTGGATGTAAGACAAAAAGAGTTTCCTTTCTGTGCAAACCAAAACTGTGAGACTCAAAGCCTTATCACACCATTTAGAATGAGACCTGAAATATATACCTCTAACACAAAACTATTAAAATATTTGTTCCGATTTTATTAAAAGCCGGCATTAAATGCCACAAGTGTCATAATCATTATGCATATACAATACAAAATTAAAAAAAAAATCCTTTACGTTTTACATAGAGTACACATTATACAAATCAATTAAAACAGTTGTCCTTTAGTCGACGCGTTTCGGTGTCTTGATCTTTTTGTAAACACCTTCTTCAGGACAGGTACACAAAATCTACAACATTTCAAATCTGCAAACAAATACATACAGTTAATATCACTTAAGAGGTTATATATCTCTCCTACTTTTAATCTAGGTTTTTGTTAGATTTGATAAGGTCAAAATGGTCTTACTTTAAAAACATATGTCTTTATGGTATTCCTAGTTTTCCTCAAATTCGAACCATCTCTTGCCTTTTGGTCCTTTTTTTTTTTTTTAATTTACGACTGGGCATGGACCTGTTTTGACAAAAGGGTAGTATAAATACCAATCTCTGTCATGATTTTTACTCAGCATAGGACCCCCTTAAACTGATCTTATGTTTGTCATGAAAGACCGGTTACTTACATGTTTCTGTCTCACACTGGATTTATTATCTGGGTTCTGGTCATCAATCTGAATATTTAGATGATCTTGGAGTTTTGAATTCTTCTTTTCTGTTATATTCCAGGCATTCACTGTCCCGGTTTTAGTCCCCGTGTGATGATGGACTTACTCCAGGTATGCTTACTCTATAAATAAAAGACGGTTATTATTTCCCGCTCTTTAATGTGGGTTGCACGTTATTATGGGCACGGTTTCGATCTATTTTATGCATTTATGTAAGTTATGTTGATCTGGAGACAGGTCTTCAATTATTCCAACTTCTCACTTTTGAAAACCGTTCTATGTATCTTAAGCAGAATATGATCTTACTCTGTTTAAAAATATACATATTTAACATTATTTGCAGTTTTAAATTATCCGGCTGCCATATGACGCGCTCTAATCCGCACTCATAAGCTCGGTACATATTGGGTAAAGCATAAGCCCCGTGGTGGTATTATCCTAATGGATGATCCCAGGGTTGTTACATATTTAATTCATATAAGACCCCACAAGCGATGTTGTTTAAAGAGACGTTCCTTAATTATTTTTACAGAAACTGGATCTACGTTGGATAGTCTATAGGTTAAAGCCTAGCTTGACGGCCGGTCCATTCCCACTAAAGTTCCAGCGTGTTCCTTACCTGGCGTCTGATGAAACACCGTCCCGTTCGGCCTCCTACCGTCGTCTCGATCGAGTGCGGATGGACTTTTACCACGCCTATATATACAAACCCCTTAATTGTTTAAATGGGGAGATTGCTTTCATTAGGCTTTAATTGATATACGTATTTCCGTTACGGGTGTGGCCTCATGGTTGGAGCAAATTACGTCTGGTCGCCATACTTGTATTTGTAGGCTTGTTAGCGTTCTAACTCCCATGGTTACCTGAGCGGTCACATGACCGAAGTAAACATTGGTAGTCTTCTGCGTGGATTGACGAGAATTCATCCGAACGCCATACTCATGTTTTTTTTAAACTTTTCAGCGTCGTGATTCCCATGGTTACCAGGGCGGTCGCCGAACGCCATACTCGTGTTGTTAAGCTTTTTAGCGTTGTGGTTCCCATGGTTACAAAAACGGTCACATGACCGAAGTAAACATTGGTTGCCATCTGCATGGAAAAACGTGTATCCCCGGCGGCCTATGCCTCCCCCTGTTTTTAATGAAATTCGTTAATTTTAAGGCGCCGTATTTGGTAATTTGTTTTAACCCAAGGCACAGTTCTGTCCTCGTGTTTATAACCGGCATCAAAGAGTGCGCTATTAGTTATCAAGTGTTAATCTTACTGTTTCCTGAGGTGCTCTAAGTCTTATTACTCCCCTATTACACCCAGGATTCTCTCCTTCCTTCGTTCTAGCACAGGGTATTATGCATATATAACAATCAAATGTCATTTAACACAACACACTTTACATATATGTCTTTTCACTCGCTTTGCAATTTTTTCTTTTCTGGTTTCTGCAGTTATATTTTCGTACTAAAACTGAATATACACTTTGTATAATGTCCGTTTGTCGAGGAGCATTCTTTATAAAGCAAAAAACAACAATTTCTAGCCCTATATATCTTGCATTTAAAGTTGTATTTTGCTATAAAGCAGCAGAATCGGTTTCAAGTAAAAAGCTTAGGCCTCTATATTCCTAAACCCTGCATATATTACATTTATAAAATCAGATGTACATAGGTCTCTGGTATTTTATATACATTCTATTGTACCACAATCAGTTGTTTACATTCTCATAGATATTGTTTCACTTTTCTGAGTCAACATTTTAGCAGAGTTATATTCATAGCCATGTCACTAGATTTTTCATATTTGTTATCAGCCACCTCTGTGTATTAAAGTAATTTACAGTTAAGAAATCCTTATGGTTAGAGACGCAATCATAGTTCGCAGTCTGATATATTGCTCAAAGGATTCAAATCGGATGGATAAGTCATGAAGATAGAGAGTCATTATCTAATCATCCTTTCCCATTCCTCCCTATTATTCAGGCCCTGATGATAGGTTTTAAATTTGGACATATAGAACTGCTCTCTCTGTTTGCGTCTCTTGTCCATATCCCCACCTCTAAATGAGGATTACATTTTTTCAACAATGAACCACTTTAGGTCCTCTGGGTCATGCTTTTTGTCCATCCAATGTTCCACAAGTGGCGCATTCTTTTTCTGATTTTTAAGGGCTGACCTATGTTCAGTTAATCTGAGGCGCATCTCACGTCCTGTCTCGCCTATGTATCCCTTGGAACAAGGACAGATAATCAAATACACAACATTTGTAGTCCTGCAGTTTACATGCTCATTTATGTAGTGTGTTATCCCATTTAGTTCTACCTTTTCAGATTTATGTATGCTCTTGCAATGAGTGCAGTTACCACAAGGAATATTCCCTTTTATCATATTTCCACCTATTATACTTTTTTGGAGGGAGATCTTGGGTTCCTTGTACGTATGCACTAAGTGGTTTCGGATAGTTTTATTCCGCCTGTACGCATATGTTGGTTTCTTTAGTGGTATTTTGTCAGATTTATTCAATAGTGACCAATTTTTATTAATCAAGTTCTTTAGTTTGAAGCTCAACCCGTTGTAGTCAGATACCATAACAATATTCTGAGATGTTTGGTTCTTTTTGTTTTTAGGTTCAAACAGGCTCTCCCTATTTAGGTATTTAGCCCTCTTGTATGCCTCCTTGATTGATCTCTTCGGGTAACCTCGTGCTATCAGTTTTTGTCTCAGTTCTTCAGCATGGATTTCAAAATTCGTCCTATCGCTACAATTTTGTCTTATTCGCAAAAATTGACTATACGGTACCCCATCTTTCTGACATCTAGGGTGATAACTTGTGTGGTGCAGAAGGGTGTTTCTGTCAGATGGTTTTACATATAGATCCACACAAAGTAATCCTTCCTTCGCTAATATTTTGATGTCTAGAAAGTCAACTGCCACTTCACTTCTATTAGATGTAAATTTTAAGTTGGGGTCACCACAGTTTAGCCACAGTAAGAAATTATTGAGATCGTCTTCATTTCCTTCCCAGATAAAAAACACGTCGTCTATGAATCTAGACCATTGTTTTATATTTTCATGGAAGGGACTTAGTTCGTTATATATATGTCTTTCCTCGAATTTACCTACGTAAAGGCAGGCCAGACTGGGAGCACACGTGGCTCCCATACTGGTACCTTTCGTCTGACAAAACCAATCCTGTTTAAAGAGGAACAGATTGTTTTTTAAGATAAGTTCAATACATTCAACAATGAATGTGTTTTGTGGTGAAAGATCTCCATTTTCATCACTGAGGATCTCTGTCATTATTGCCACCGTGTCTTGTTGGGGTATATTCGTGTACAGAGATTCAACGTCTAAGCACACTAACCATTGACAGTTATTATTGAATGGAACACCTTCAACTTTAGTTATCATGTCCGTCGTGTCTTTAACGTAAGACGGTAATTTTTCAACTAGGGGACGTATAAAATGGTCTACGTATTTACTCAAAGGTTCCGTGAGTGAATCAATTCCGGAAACTATAGGTCGCATTGGGGGGTCACTCATATTCTTGTGAACTTTTGGTAACCCATAGAGCACAGGGACTCTAGGATTTTCATTTGTCAGGAATCGATACTCATCCTCACAAATGATATTATCCTCTTTTGCATATGTTGTTAGATCTCTTGTTCTTTTTTTAAGTTTGTTCCACTCTTCTCTACTTGATTTCCTATAGTGTAAGTTGTTCTCTAGCATGGCACGCATTTTCCTATCATAGTCTGATTTATTTAGAATCACTATGCTGCCCCCCTTGTCCCCAGGCTTGACTGTTATTTCCTCACATTTGGATAATGCTGTCAGGGCTTCCCTTTCTTTTTTAGACAAATTACTTTCTGCCAGATCAGTTTAAGGGGGTCCTATGCTGAGTAAAAATCATGACAGAGATTGGTATTTATACTACCCTTTTGTCAAAACAGGTCCATGCCCTGTCGTAAATTAAAAAAAAAAAAAAAAGGACCAAAAGGCAAGAGATATGAATTTTTGAATTTAAAATTATTTATAAAGCGCACGTTCGCCAGCGGCTTCATGGCGCTACAACTTGCAGATAACAGGGCGGAAAAGGCAGAAGCTAAAATAAAGGAATTCGAACTGCAAGAGGGCGGCTAATTGAAGGCTTTGGTGAACAAGTGGGCTTTGAGCTGTTTCCTGAATTGCGGATAAAGAGTTAAGGCTCTGAGCTCGGGAGGCAGGGAGTTCCAAAAGAGTGGAGCAAGGGTCGCAAATTTCGATCCTCCCCATTTCTTCCTCCGGAATCGCGGGACTGTGAGAAGGGATTGGGTGGATGAACGTAGTTCTCTGGTAGGGACATAGGGGATAATCTCAGATGAGATAAAGGCCGGTGCCGTGCCCAGTCGAGCTTGGAAGGTGATAGAAGCCAGCTTGAACTGGACACGTTCACGGACTGGGAGCCAATGCAGAGAGTTGAGAAGGGATGGTTCGAATTTGAGGAAAACTAGGAATACCATAAAGACATATGTTTTTAAAGTAACCCCATTTTGACCTTATCAAATCTAACAAAAACCTAGATTAAAGGTAGGAGAGATATATAACCTCTTAAGTGATATTAACTGTATGTATTTGTTTGCAGATTTGAAATGTTGTAGATTTTGTGTACCTGTCCTGAAGAAAGTGTTTACAAAAAGATCAAGACACCGAAACGCGTTGACTAAAGGACAACTGTTTTAATTGATTTTTGTAATGTGTACTCTATGTAAAAAGTAAAGGAATTTTTTTTTAAATTTTGTATTGTATATGCATAATGATTATGACACTTGTGGCATTTAATGCCGGCTTTTAATAAAATCGGAACAAATATTTTAATAGTTTTGTGTTAAAAGGTATATATTTCAGGTCTCATTCTAAATGGTGTGATAAGGCTTTGAGTCTCACAGTTTTGGTTTGCACAGAAAGGAAATTCTTTTTGTCTTACGTCTTGTACTTCCCAGTCCTTTCTGGCACAAGGGAAACTCTCTCTTTTTTAAGATTCATGCAGGACTGGAGCCATATCCTCTCCCAACCATGATTCGGTTATGAATAGTATGTCTGGTTTTGCATCAGTGAGAAGGTCGTAGATGTGATGCTTGTTTTTAGAGAGGGATAGATCATTTATTAGTAGACAGTTTAGTGAGTGGCCTTTGGTGATAGTGGGACTTTGTTTTGTAGAAGAGTGATCAGTATTGTGTGGGTTTGTAGCAGGTGTGATTTTAGTGCTGGTATTAGCTGTATTAGGATAGCAATTGTGTAGCTGTTCTGTATCGTGTTCCTCATCCAGCATGTTAAGAAGGCATTTTGATGGGTCTGCTTGTGTATAAGTTGGAGATGGGGTTTTAGAGTGAGTTGGAGTGCTGTTTTGCTTTTGTGGTGTAACATTGTTGTGAAGTAGACATGGGGAAGTAAAGTTGTGAGGTGTGGCTTGTTGCTTATATTTTTTGGGTGTGTTTAAGGCGGAAGGTGTATGAGTCAGTGGAGGTGGTGCAGCATGTGGGTCATGTAGTAATGTTCTAAATTGTCCAATGGATGAGAGGCGGTCAGAAGAGAGGTGCTGTATTCCTGTATCTGTGTTAGGTGTGGTGGAAGAGTGAAAGCTTGGCATTGGAGTTTGTTCCTTTGTGTGGGTTGAAAGGTGTGTATATGTGTGTATTTTGTCATGGTAAGTATTATGAGGTGTTGCGCTTTGAAGATCTTGTGCTGGTGTGCCAACAAAAACGAATTTCAGCAAAAACAGGAGGGGAGTAGGCGAAAAGTTTGGTGGAAGACCACCCTAAGATTGACAGATCTAAATAACAGTCACCTTTCTGCAGTGGCAAGTAAAGGAAACAATCCAATGAATGGACTGCCTTTTCATTAGATACCGTTCCTGTTTTGGAGCCTGCGTCCTCAATCACATTTCCTATTGCATGTAGGTCCAGTCCTCCTCATCCAGGCAAGGAAGGCAGCAGGCAGGTCAGCCCAGTAGAAAAGCAGTTTTTCCAAAATAGCAGTCAAGCAGAGTGGCAGTCCTTTAGCAGCACAGCAGTCCTACCTGAATGAGAATCGACAGGTACAGCAGTGTAATGAGTTGGTAGGGTCAGAAGTTCAGTTTGCATACCCAGTGGTGCGTTTGAAGTGGGGGAGAATTCAAAGTGGTGCTTTGAAGCGCATAGAGGTCCTACCTTTCTGCCCTGGCTTCAGACTCACTATAGGGGGTTAAGCAGTCCTTTGTGTGGAGACAGGACACAGTCCTTTCAGGTGTAAGTTTGAGGCTGGGCCCTGCTTCTCCCACCCATTCCTGCTCAGAATGGCCCTTCGGGATGTGGATGGTCCATCAGTCATGAAAACCACGAAAATAATAACTGTGGGTCTACAAGAAGTCTATGAGTGTCTTAATGGTTCTATGTGTCCCCAAAGTATGTTACCAAGGCACACAACAGGATATTGCACGGTGTGAGAGAACATCCATCAGTTACTCGTCCTATACCGCCCTTTCATCATGTGGACCACTTCACAGAGGCCACCTCAATAGATATTGAAATGAGATGGCTAACCATATTTATATTAGGACTCGGGGAGTTAGTGGCTGGTATGTGTTGGTAACTGTAAGCAGTGCATGAAAAAAATATTGAATAAAAAAGAGAAAAGTGCTCTTTAAAATTGAGAGTGAACGCAAATGACACTTTATTCTGGAGCCGATCACTTCCAAAGGGATAAAAACAAGTGAGTGCAAATGGTCAGTAGGTTAAACAAATAGCTACTGACTAGATGTTATGGTCGACATGTTTCTGCGGGTATTACAGATCCATACATGTATCTACCGCTTCATCAGGACCTACTTATTATTTGCTACTGCTTTAAACCAAATATAGTGAACATAGAAAATGATACAAATATCACCTGCTCACTCCTGGCAGTCCTCCTGTGTAGATAGAAGAAATCCAGATGTAGGAGCCATCAGGACACAGACAAAACATAGACAGAAAATCAAGACAACAGTACTACAATTAGTATAAGTCATAAGATACTACAAATTTCTGCAAATAAACTTCTCGTCGTGTGGGTTCCACTAGACCTCTCTAGGAACCAGAGTTAACCTCAAGCTCACCTCAGATGCGAGAGGAACGTGCTGCACCTCACCTGGCAACAGCTCAGGGAAATGGGGCACCGCTCTATGATGTAGAGAGAAAAAAATATATGTAGAAAAGTGATGGTTGTCTTCATGACCACTCAACAGAGTTAGACTCAAGAAAAACTAGATTTAAAAAGAAACTCTTCCTTCCAATAGCCTCTAAATGGTGGGTCATAAATACGCCCTGTGTTGGAAAAACTGTGCATCTGTACTTGGATCATTACAAATGTGTTGTTATAAACAGTAGGTAACTCCATTGATAGGAAGTATAGAAAAAAATTGAAAACATTTTTTGCTCGACATGTAAGGTAATGAAAGCGAGCAATATCACTTTTTTCAACCTTCTTCAACTGGATAACGGCAAATGACCGCACTGCAATCCATCTTGTGCCCAAACAGTTTGTTCATATATTCTCACTAATTTGAGGCAGCCAAAATCGTGTTAGGCGTACTATAATTAAGAAAAGCTCTAGTTGTCGGGTTATGGTACCAGGGGAAGACCACCCTTATGTTTTCTAAATTACAAACGCGCTATAGTTGAAAATAGGTATGCTGTCATGTTAGGCGCACTACGATTATTACAAGCGCTAATAGAAGAAGACCGCCCCCGCATTGTCTGAATTTCAAACGCCCCTTATTTTGAAAACAAGTGTGCTGTATCCGTTTGGCTAAAATTTAAGATTGTGTACCATCCCCGGTCGGAATAGGTATACAGACCTGCCGGGCGCTCGTGAAATGACACTGGCACATAAACTGTGAGCCCACGTATAACTGCACTATAAGAGAGCCCTGCTCAAAGTTTAACGATTTAGCGCTCGTAAAGAATGGCTCATAAATTGTAAGCCCACGCATAACTCTGCCATCGGAGGATACCGCTCAAAGTTATCACGGTTTTGCAAGACAGCATGTACTAACCTGTCCGTCGGTACTCCTTGCAGCCATCTGGGCTGTATGGGGAGGTACCGGGTCAGTGTACATTGCCATCAGAGGTGTTTTAAAACCCTTCTTGAGTGGGTAGAACAATCAGTGCTGCAGACCCACTAGTAGCATTTAATTTACCGACCCTGGTCACATATAGTTCACTTTACTAGGAACTTATAAGTAAATTAACTATGCCAATTGTGGATAAGCTAATGTTACCATGTTTAGGGAGAAAGCGCATTCACTTTAGCACTGGGTAGCAGTGGTAAAGTGCCCAGAGTCCTAAGGCCAACAGCAACAGTTCAGCAAACAGTGAGGGGAACAGGCAAACTGTTTGGGGGAAGACCACCCTAAGGCTGACAGGTCTTAACACTAGTATTATGTAATTAGGATCTAGTTAAGATAAATTTACTAATCTGGGTTAGTTTTATTAGTTATCAACCCAAGATCCAACCTTCTTAATTTAACAAAGTCCTGGAAAATTATAGTCAGTTATGTATCTTATTCTATCAATTTGGATTTCTCAAGCCACCGAACACATCCTCCTCATCTCTGCTCTTTTTGACATATTAGTGTACCAGAAGTTAGATTCTTTCTTGAAACTTTAAACTCCGCTAAATGTGCTCTCTTCACTCTACATCACCTTAAAAACAATTAAACCTTTTAAACCAGCTGACGACTTTAAATCCTTTGTACAATTACTTGTCATTTCCAAAATAGACTATGGCAACACCACCCTTGATGGCACCCCCAAAATCCACCTTGCCCCGATTAAATCTGTTCTCAACCTGGCGGCCAGGCTTATCTCTGACTTTAAGCGACATGATCACATCTCCCCTGTCCTCAAAAACCTCAAATGACTTCAAATCGAAGGTAGATCCACCTACAAAATTGCCTGCATCACTCACAAAGCCCTTCACCAAAACACCCCTTCGTACCTTTCAGACAAACTCCAAAAAGCTGGGTGTACTAGATCTCTGAGGAGCACTAACACCCTTGTCCTAATCCCCCCTCAGCTCAAAAATAAAAAGACTCAATCTCGTTAATTCTCGGGTAATGCCCCCTCTATATGGAATTCTCTTCCCAAAGATCTTCGTTGCAACCCTTCTTTCCCACTCTTCAAAAAAAACCAAGATGCTTCTTCTCAACAAATATTGGGGTCTTTAAGTATATTGACTCCCTGTCCATTTACTGTTTGCATTACCTCTACTCACTCCTTCCTACTACCTTTCCTATATTCTCTCTCCTTCTTTCATCCTTAATCTTACTACTCTACCCCTCTCTTTCTACTTATTCAAATGTCCTCATTTTCTTTACATAATCTCTGAATTATTATTTATCCTTATCCACTCGTATGCCTCTAATGCCTTATTCTATGTTAACAAATTGCCCTATGTTGATCTGTTCTTGATGTGTAACGTATGCTGTAAAGCACTCTGATACTCTTGGGTCCAGCCAGCGCTATATAAAACCTTTTAAATAAATAAATAAATTGCTAGTTGGGACTCGCATAAATAGCTTCTGTGGTTTTGTATACTTCATTTACACCAGAAAAGGCCACTAGTAGTCTGTAGTGGTAAAAAATACTACAAATATATTTATGGACTCTGACGCACATGCATTTTCTCCCATCATCATTATTTTTTATGTTGATATTTTTCCCCTGCTCATCATATTTTACAATTTTTGGGTTAATATATGTAAAGTATTGCACTCTAGATAAATCCTTTAGTTCAAACGATTTTTATGTAGAGGTAATGTTCGCCCTCATGCTGGCTAATACTTATGATTTATGTTTGTCTCAATAGAAGCTATTGAACAGAATACATGTTTTTGGCTTAATTTGCTCAAAATGTCATACTTCCATTACGGTTTTCCAAAAATCCATTAAAGTGGTCTTTAAAGCCTAAAACAATATATTAAGTCATAAAGGCTGGTTCGACAATGATAGACTTCACCTTAAAAGAGTAGTTATGTTTAACCCTTCTGTGAACACTGGCCACCTCTCAAGACAAGTAATACCCATAAGAAATGTTTGATATCTATAGAAACTGCAGGTTCTAACTCAGCTTGCCACATTGTCGTACTCCTTCGTCTGGGCACAGAAGTACAAGGTTGGGCCTCCTATGCAACAGAGTCTTCTTCCACAAAGTTAGTTTCCAGCTGGTGCCCCTCATGCAGGTCTACTTTTAGATACTCTGAGCAGCCATCAGTGGCAAACCTGGGCTGCAGGGCATAACTAAGTATCTGCATGCCCCTGAAGAATGAGCCCTAGGTATTTCTCTCTGTGATTAACATTGTGCATGTTTCACTGATTCAACATATTTCAACAACATGTACTCAGTCCCAAGGGCAAATGGGTAAGAGTATAGTGAACTCTTAATATGCTTTGGGAAGACCACCTCGTTTTTTGATCTCCTACTAAAGTGTAGCAAGTATCTTTTCCCAGCATCAATTGGTTGCTCGGAAACAACCTTGGTTCTAGGCATCGGTCCAGCCTGTTTGAGGTGAAACTGTGGGAGGGTCTCTTCTGCGTGTACCTGCCACACCATCTCAGCGACAGAGCTTAATGCTTCAGTTCTATTACTACAGCTTTTCCACAGTCACCAATCAGCGCTCTGTAGACCTCAATTATTTTATACTCAGAGGGCTTCAGGCACATGTGCCAAGAAGTCAAGCTACAGGAGTTGTCTCAAGTAGGCATGGTTGGACTGGGATGGAAAATAGGTATGTGCATCCAAAATAAAAGTAAATAAATAAATAAATAAATCCTTAGAGGATTCCCTTGGATCTTCTTGGACTGGTTCTGCAGATGGGTGACCCTCATTAGGAGAGGGCCACTGACTCTGCTGCTGACACACAGGTGCCCTGCAGGAAAACTAAAGCAATGGGGCCCAGGAAGTGCGTCGGGGATTGTTTTTACTGGTAGACAGGATAGGATAACATTTATAAAGCACAATTATACCTGAGGGTGTCAAGGCGCTAAGCAGACGGAGGTGAGGAGAGAAGCCTAAGACATCCAGCTAGGATGAGAAAAGCCATGTTTTTAGCAGCTTTCTAAACACCGGTAGAGTTTCCGCATTGGAAATGGGGGAAGGCAGGGAGTTCCAGAGTTTGGCTGCCTCTACCGAGAAGGAGCACCTGCCCTCCCTTGCCCTTTGGTATCTTGGAGAGAGCATTTTTTTCCGGGAGAAGGATCTCAAAACTCTTCTGGAGGTATACCATTGGAACATGGTTTTCAACTGCAGCGAGCCTTTACTATGCACGGCTTTATATACTGCGCTCAGATCCTTGAAGGAGATATGTTGCTTAGTGGGAAGTCAGTGCGGGGCACGAATCCTCTCCCTGGCAGATTGTTGCTTTGGAATGTTCAGGATCAGCCTTGCTTCTGCGTTCTGAACAACCTGAAGCTCGTTCAGGAAGTTGCATTGATGTTGAGCTATAAAGCATTGCAGAAGTCAAGCCGGGAGGTTATAAGTGCAATGATGGTGGACCGATGCAATTCGGACGGGATAAAAGGTAACACCTTTCTAAGGATCTTTATGATATAGAAACAGGTGCTGACTGCGCAGTTGACCTAAACATCAATGGTTAGACCCTCGTCGAAAATGACCTCTAGATTTTTAGCTGTCTTAGCGGGGACAGGAAGGTGACCATAGTCTGCCGGCCACCAGGTATTTGACCATATGGAGTTCTGTGAGCCAAAAACCAGTATCTCTGTCTTATCAGCGTTAATCTTAAGGGAGTTACCCTTCATCCAGCGGATAATGCTTGCCATGCACTGGTTGAATTTCTCCGCAACCAGTTGTAAATGATTAGAGATGGAGACAATAATTTAAGTGTCGTCTGCATAAGAGATCACCTGGAAACCAAATGGTTTCACCAGCTCAGCCAGGGGGTCACATACATTTAAATAGGGTGGGGCTCAGTGAGGAGGCTTGACGGACCCCACATGGAAGGCTCAAAGCCCTAGCTCTAAAACCTCTGCAGCTAACGATATTCGGTCTCCCCGACATGAAAGAATGAAGGAGCTGCAGGGCTTCACCCATAACTCCCGCTTCCTGCAGACGCTGAACCATGCGCGTCGGGGAAAGGGTATCAAAATGTTGAGCATAATCAACACTGGTGATCCTCCATGATCCACCTGCATGCAGATATGGTCAGTAGCTGAAATAAGGGTAGACTCAGTGCTGTGACCGGCGTGGAACCGATTCTGAGAGTTTTCTAAGCACTCCTGGGACTCAACATGATTAGTCAGAACGGTGTTGATGAATTCCTATGCAATTTTGGCATAAGAGCTGCTGAGGAATCCCACAGCAAAGGCAAGTGCCAAGACCCCAGATCGAGAAATGATCCAACAGTGGAAGCCAAAAACTAAGCTTCAGGAACTAAAGTAAAATTAAGAGGCCAGGAGGCCTTAAGCGACTGCTCCTAGTGCCTAGAGGTGACTACCAGCCCTATATTGATGCCTTCCCTGTGAAAAATGGCACTGCTGTGTCAGGGAAAAGGAGGAAAGAAGCCTGGTCCCTGGGGGAGGGCTGGGTGGGAAAAACGGAGCATGTAGTGCTCTGCTCCAATTTCCAAAACTGCTCCCAGTGAAGGCCAATCTACCTGGCTTAGCACAACATTCATCATTCTTTTCTGTTGAGTTTGGGGTGTGCGTGGGGCCCCCTCCCCAGAGCCAGTTTTGCCCCCTGGTTTAATGGACAAGTTCTGCCGAAGGGTACCACATCTCTTTGGGACAGCAGCAGCAACACAAGAAAGAAACTCCACCATACTGCTCAGTGAGGCGGTGTGCCTCTCACTCTCCTGCCTGTGTTTGGGGGGTGCATGGAGCACAACACCAACATCACCCCGTCCCTACTGATCACAGCTTGGAGAACAAAAATGCACACTAGAAGAGTGTATCGTGTGGGGAGTCTGGCAGGTGCTGCTGGGTCTTAAGGTTCTCACTGTAACCTGCAACAAAATGCAGCATCTAGATACCGAGAGGGCACCGGGTTTTTAGAAAATAAAAATGAAAAATGCGTTCCAAGGACACATTTTTCAAACCAAACTAAAAGCCTTCTTTATATAGCTGTGAAGTTGCTTAAAACATATTTACTGCTTAAGGCCAAAGAACATCTAAGCCTTTGTGTTAGACCTGGCATCCTTGGTGTGGTTTCCCCATGATTTTTGCCTCCTAACCTCCTGTTTTGCTGACTTCATTTTTGCTGGCTTTATGATTCTAGGCACTTTTTCACTGCTAGCCAGTGCTAAAGTGCATTTGCTCTGTACTCAACACTTGGTAATATTGGCGTTCGAGGCATGTGGGCTGCTAAATTCATATCTTTGCATTAGATCGCCACCTAGTGTTGGGTCCGGATGATCGCACATTGTTGTCCTGGAAGAGTCTTCGAAGTATCCTGAGATGGGTGGCTCCTCCCCTGGACTACAGTGCGCATGGGCATCGGCTCCATCCCCAGATTGTTTTTTTCCGCCATTGGGTTCGGATGCGGTCTCGACGTCTCTCCGTCGGAACCGAATAAACATCATTTTTTACGGCCAAAAGGCTTTGGGTTCTTTACGTCGGTATTGTTTGCGTACGGTCTCGAGTTTCTTCCGTCTCTCGGAGCCGGAATCACCGGAGTTTCTTACAACTCTTCGGACATCGAGGCCTTCTCATCGCGACTCGACACCAAGTTCCCAACATGGAGCGGAGTCCGTTTAAACTCTGTCCGCTCTGTGGGTCCAAATACCCACATATAGATGTACACCCGGTCTGTAATAAGTGCCTTTCGCCAGACCATGACGAAGGAAGTTGCCGGGCCTGTGCGAAGTTCAGGTCGAAGAAAACTCTCACGATTCGGCGCGCGGTGCGCCTTGTGGCCAAACAGGCGGCCCCGGATCCAGATAACATCTTCGGCGACCAAGAAGAGGAGGACCAGAGCCATCATCTTCAAATCTCCCCGCCTGAGACGGAGGTCGAGGCCGATCCGGAATATGACGACGACGGAGTCGTGGGTCAGGGCCTTGAATACGTCGACGAGGTAGGGGACGACGTGATGGTTTATGGGGCCGAGGAAGATAGCTCAGGGGACGAGCTATGCCCCGAAGTTGAAGAACATCAGGAGGGGGTCGCGGGATCGCCTGTCGGCCTTACCCAAGACCCTGTAGCGCAAGCCACGGCCCCGCCTGTCGGCCCGGCCACGGACATACTTGCTGCGCCTAGGGTTTCGAAACCGAAACTGAAAGCAACGGTCTCGACTGCACCTAAAATGGCCGACCCGAAACCGAAACCGAAAGTTAAGGACTCGAACGTCCCTAAGATGGCGGTCGCAACGGCAAAAACAAATAAACCGGCGGCCTCATCGACTCCGTCGACCTCCGGTCCGCAGAAGTCGAAGAAACACAGCGATTCCACAGGGTCGAAATCGGCGCCGGAGGAGAGATCCTCTAAGAAGGGTGGCACGCACAAGACAAGCGCGCCGGCGCCGGCGAAGCCTGCTAAGGCAACCGACACAGCACCGGCTCCAACGGGGACATCTGCGCATCGCTCCAGGGACTCGGGGTCGGCGCCGTCCATCCCTCCAAAAGACCAACGGAACGTCGCATCCGAAGGCAAGGCCACCTCGTCGGTGCCAAAGACATCGGTCACCGACGCATCTCTCGTGGCTGCTTCACTACAAAGAATTAAGGACAAGGTTTTTTCCTCGTCGACGCCAACGCCATCGACGCAGAAGGCGGCAGATGTCCCGGTCAAGCCGGCAAGCAAGCTCCTCTTCCTTCTACCGCCAAAAGTGGTGCCAAAGGCCTTTTCCTCGAAATCGACGCCAAAGAAGTCGGATTCTTCTACGGCGGGGACATATTCGGGTCAAGTGCTCGACCCTGAAGAGGATTCGGAGTGTTTTATAGACGCGGACACGGGGAAGTTAACCCTTTATAAAAGGAAGATCACTTCGCAGCCGGTGGAATCCTACGTCATTCCCCTAAAGAAGAAGAAGTTTCCACAGGACGCCTCTGTCCTCATGGAACCTATTCTGCCTCCTCTGGGAAGGAGCCCAACACCGTCTCCAGACCACTCTGACAGTGGGGACTATGGTGAAGATGAACAATACACGTTCCCAGTAAATGAACCTGATGCACAGCCAGATTCTTATTATGGCATTGGGGACCAAGGCAACCAAGATGTGGGGCAAGACCCACAGTCCTTCAGTACACGTGCATCCCCTACGGAGGATTCTGCAGGTTTTCATGCACTAATTGAGAGGGCAGCTGCTAATCATGATGTGGACATGCATGCTGACCCAGTTGAGGAAGACTTTCTATTCGACACGTTTTCAGTTTCGGAAAGAAATGTAAAGACACTGCCTATGCTCAAAGGGGTCCTCAAGCACGCTGCGGACATCTTTAAAGAGCCTACCAGGGCGAGGGTGGTCAACCCACGTATTGAAAAAAAGTACAGACCAGCGCCTGCAGACCCTGCATACATTCGAGGACAGTTGCCGCTTGACTCCTTGGTGGTAGCAAACGCACGCAAGAGGGCCAACTCCCAAACAACGGGTGAAGCTCCTCCCCCGGATAAGGAGTCCAAAGTGCTAGAGGCAGGAGGCAAAAGAGTGGCTGCACAGGCTGCCAATTTCTGGCGTATTGCAAATACACAGGCACTACTGGCACGTTATGATCGATCACATTACGACACACTAGAGCAGATTGTAGAACACCTGCCTCCGCAGTTTCAAGAAGGCACCAAAATGATTATACAAGAGGGACAACTGATCTCCAACGCGGCCATAAAGTGCGCACTTGATGTCGCGGACACAGCCGCTAGGGCCGTTAACACCAGTGTCATGCTCAGAAGACAGGCTTGGCTCCGCATATCGGGGTTCAAACCTGACATTCAAACAACCATACTTAATCAACCAGTCAATCCGGATAGACTGTTTGGTCCAGATGTTGACACCACCCTGGAAAAGATTAAAAAGGACACTGAAACTGCTAAATCGATGGGGGCCCTACAATCTCAGCAGTTTCGGGGCAATAATTTTCGTCGCTCAGGTGCCCGTGGAGTCACCAGAGGACAGATGGGTCAACAGTCACAGTTCCCTAGAGGTGGAGCACAGTCCTCGTACCCCAAACAAAACAAGAGGGGCTACAGGGGAAACAGCAACAAAGGACGTGGCAAAGGAGGCAACAATTCACGCTCCTCTGCCCCAAGCAACCAGTGACTCTCTGTCACTGCCCCCCGACCATTTAACACCTGTCGGGGGGAGAATACAACAGTTCCTGCCCGTCTGGACCAACATCACCACAGACAGGTGGGTGCGACAGCTAATCCAGTACGGTTATTGTCTAGAGTTAAAGTCCACTCCACCCAACATTCCACCAAGGCAAAGGCCTATGTCCGCAGAGCACTTGCACTTATTGCAGCAGGAAGTGTTGGTGATGCTGCAAAAAGGGGCAATCGAGCTCGTGCCAGTGGGGGAGGAAGGCACAGGGGTTTATTCTCTGTACTTCCTCATTCCAAAAAAGGATGGATCTCTACGGCCAATTCTGGATCTCCGTCCCCTCAATCTGTACATACTGTCAGAGCATTTCCACATGCTCACACTGCAACAGATTCTTCCTATGTTAAACAAAGGAGACTTCTTAGCAACCTTGGATCTCAAGGATGCTTATTTCCACATCCCGTTACATCCGTCCCACAGAAAGTACCTCAGGTTCACTATCCAGGGCACGCATTATCAGTTCAAAGTCCTACCCTTCGGAGTCACAACTGCCCCAAGGGTCTTTACCAAGTGTCTGGCGACTGTAGCAGCGCACCTCAGGAGGCAGAACATCCATGTCTACCCCTACCTCGACGACTGGCTCGTTCAAGCCAGATCGGAACAGCAGTGCGCCGCGGACATGTCGACTACCATTCACCTCCTTCACGACCTGGGTTTCTCGTTGAATTACCCGAAGTCACACCTTCAGCCGGCACACGTCCGGCAGTTTCTGGGTGCGACAATCAACACCCTGACGGCCTCGGCACAACCAAACCAGGTCAGGATAGACGGCATGCAGTCCTTAATCCAGAAGTTCAGACCGGGACACTCGCTTCCAGCAAGAGTGTTCATGCAGTTGATAGGCATGATGGCCTCCTGCATCTTCATAGTCCCTCACGCACGGTTGCATATGCGCCCGCTCCAGGAGTGCTTAGCAAATCAGTGGACACAGGCTCAGGGACAATTAACAGACCTAGTGTTGGTTACCAGTCGGGCATACAACTCTCTGCATTGGTGGACTCCACACAACCTTTGCAAGGGCCGACTGTTCCAGGAGCCAGTGCCACAGGTTATCCTGACAACGGACGCATCTCTCCAGGGATGGGGAGCACACCTGCTCACTTACACAGTGCAGGGACTATGGACGACGCAGCAACAGAAGATGCACATCAACTATCTAGAACTGATGGCGATCTTCATGGCGCTCAAGTCCTTCATTGTACATCTGTGCAACAAAGTGGTGTTAGTCCGGACGGACAACATGACCGCGATGTACTACATCCAAAAACAGGGGGGCACCCACTCACCACAGCTGTCTCACCTGGCTCAGAGCATGTGGAAGTGGGCCATTCAGAGGAACATCTTCCTCATGGCAGAACACCTCCCGGGGAAGGACAATCAGATGGCGGATCTGCTCAGCAGATACAGTCATCAAATGCACGAGTGGGAGATACATCCATCGGTACTCCAGCCGTACTTCCAAAGGTGGGGGCGTCCAGACATAGACCTGTTCGCCACAAGGGAGAACGCAAAATGCCAAAGCTTCGCCGCCAGGTTCCCACACCCCCAATCGCAGGGCAATGCGATATGGATGAACTGGTCAGGCAAATTTGCTTACGCTTTTCCCCCGACACCCCTGATACCACTGGTGGCGAGGAAACTACGGCAACACTCCATGACACTCATCCTAGTTGCTCCAACGTGGGCGCGCCAAGCATGGTACACCACGTTCCTCGAGCTCTCAGTGGTCCCGCATCAAAGACTGCGCCTCACGCCCAGACTTCTGACGCAGAACCATGGAGAAATTCAGCATCCAGATCCGCAACAGCTCAACCTAGCGATCTGGCTCCTGAAGTCTTAGAGTTTGGATACCTGAACCTACCTCCTGAATGCATGAACATCATCAAGGAGGCGAGGAAGCCGTCAACCAGAGCATGCTATGCCGCAAAATGGAAGCGTTTTGTCATTTACTGTGCAAACAATGACATAAACCCGCTAGATGCGTCTATCCCTAACATCATTTGCTATCTGTTACACCTTTACAAGTGCAAACTAGCGTACACTTCTATTCGGATACATCTATCCGCCATCGCAGCTTACCTTCAGAATAGGCAGCATCTCTCAGTCTTCAGGGTGCCTGCCATTAAAGCGTTTCTTGAAGGCCTGAAACGAGTCATTCCCCCAAGAACACCGCCAGCTCCCGTGTGGAACCTCAATGTGGTCCTCACCAGGCTGATGGGACCACCGTTTGAGCCAATGCACTCGTGCGAACTGCAATTCCTAACGTGGAAAGTTGCTTTCCTAATTGCCATTACGTCACTAAGACGCGTAAGTGAGTTGCAAGCACTCACGATACAAGAGCCTTTCATCCAGATTCATCCAAATAGGGTGGTACTACGTACTAACCCCAAATTCCTTCCAAAGGTGGTGTCACACTTTCATCTCAACCAAACTATCGATTTGCCTGCATTCTTCCAAAACCCACAAACAGTGGCGGAGAGGATGCTCCATACCTTAGACGTACGGAGGGCATTGATGTACTACATAGACAGGACACAACACTTTAGGAAGACAAAACAACTCTTTGTTGCCTTCTCACCACAACACAAAGGCAACCCAATTTCCAAAGCAGGAATAGCCAGATGGATTGTTAAGTGCATCCAAATCTGTTATCATAAAGCCAAGCGCACTTTAACAATACCCCCAAAGGCACACTCCACACGCAAGTTGGGGGCATCCATGGCTTTCCTTGGAAACATTCCTCTAGAGGATATTTGCAGAGCAGCCACGTGGGTTACACCACATACCTTTACAAAACACTACTGTGTTGATGTACATTCCAAACAGCAAGCGGCTGTAGGGCAGGCTGTTCTCAAGACACTTTTTCAGGTTTCTGCAGCTGGCACGGGCAACCGCCGCTGATGGAGGGACTGCTATGTATTCTATGCAAAGATATGAATTTAGCAGCCCACATGCCTCGAACTGAATATGCTACTTACCAGTATGCATCTGTTCTTGGCATGTAGGGCTGCTAACATTCATATCGCCCACCCTCCTCCCCGGTGCCTGTCGCAGCTGCAGATATACTATTGTATTCAATCATTAGCATGGACATCCTTTACACTTGCCACTCCATCCTCTGCCACAATGGCGAAAAACAATCTGGGGATGGAGCCGATGCCCATGCGCACTGTAGTCCAGGGGAGGAGCCACCCATCTCAGGATACTTCGAAGACTCTTCCAGGACAACAATGTGCGATCATCCGGACCCAACACTAGGTGGCGATCTAATGCAAAGATATGAATGTTAGCAGCCCTACATGCCAAGAACAGATGCATACTGGTAAGTAGCATATTCATTATCCACAATCGGCATATTTAATTTACTTATAAGTCCCTAGTAAAATGCACTATATGTTCCCATGGCTTATAAATTAAATGCTATTAGTGAGCATGCAGCACTGATTGTGCCACCCATTTCAGTAGCCCTTTAAACATGACATGCGGTTTAAACTGCCATTTTGACCTCACAAGTTAACCTATATGCCAGGCCCAAACCTTCCCTTTTATTACATAGAAGGCACCCCTAAGGTAGGCCCTAGCCAGCCCTATGGGCAGAGTGCAGTGTACTTAAAAGGTAGGACGTGTACTTTTACGTTTTACATGTCCTATAGTGAAGAACTGCTAAATCTTTTGTTCACTAGTGAAAGGCCTATCTCGCGTATACATTCATTTTGCGTTTGCCTCAAAACATCTTTTAAGTGTAATTTCCAATTGGGCAAAGATGGAGATTTAGAGTTTGGTGTCTATGGACTCTCAATTTAAAATTACAACTTATGGTGATGTTGGATTTTAAATTGTAAGTCTGAAAATGCCGCTTTTTCTTACTTAAACCATTCTGTGCCTCTGTCTGTCTCTGTATACACGTCTGGGTAGGTTGACAGCTGGGCTTTGTGCATTCCCTCTAGACTCACACACAAAGAAAGCTGGGCTGTGACATTTGCAAACTAATGACCAATCACCAGGCTGATGGACCTTCCTGAGTAAGATTGGGAGGTAGAAGCTGACACTTGCACCTGAATAGGTCTGTGCCTGTGCCCACACAAATAGCTGCATAACCCCTCGTAGTGATTCTGAAGCCTTTTATGAACTCTGCCCCTCCTTTCTGAGTCAGAGGGTCCATAAGCATCATCCAAATCAGAGTATGCACTTTTGCATTAGCTACTTTTATTTGCCCCATAATGTGTGGGCTCCTGTCTTTCATGTCTGAGTGTGCAGCTTTCAAATGTGTTCCCTTTTGGTTATAAGGAAAATGTGTATTTATTTCAGATTCAATAAGCCATCTGTCCACCTTGCCCTGCATTTGACTTTGTTAGGAACACCCTCTGGTGTTACTGTGGCAATAAAGGAATGCTGAATGGCATAAAATGTCCTTCCTAAATGATGCCAAACAGTTAGTGCTAGGTTGCATCAGTACCTTCGTAGCGAATCTACTCCCCTTAATGCCCAGTTTTCATTCTTAAGTCTCTCATTAATAATCCCTATGTTCATTTCATTCGTTTGACAATTTTCACAATTTTTCCTTCTCTTTCAAGGATACAGACTATTCTTGTTTTTCTCATCCATTAATAGAGTTTCTGTCATTAAATGAAACTGTGCTTGTCTTTTCTTATTCAAATTTCCAGCTATCTGGTTATTTTCTAAAAATGAATAAAAATGGGATTAATTATAAAATTCCTAGTGACAGATTCAGATAATCTCTTGAATAGGCATATTGCCTACACTTAGCACTGAGTCTGGTATTTTCTCAATAGTACTCTAGGGGCCAGATGTATGAAAGTAAGTGCTTGTGATTACAGATAGCGTTTTTTTGCGATTTGCTACTTGCTAATTGCAAACAGCAATGCACAAATGCATTAATACATTTTGCGATTCCCAGTGGGTGGCAAATAGACTTATCTCATTAATATTAATTAGGTAGGTCCCGGTTTGTGACCCATTGCGAATCGCAAAAATCACAGCGATTGTGGCCTGCTGTGGTCAGCTTCATTTTTGGGGGGAAATGCAGTCCTTTTTCCTTAAAGGAAAATGGGATGCATTTCAAAAAGAAAAATGAAAGTTTTCTTTGATTTTTTAAGAGCTGGCAGTGGCCCATAGGACCACTGCTTACTCCTCTTCTTTTTTTTTTTTTTTTTTTATAACACCTTTATTGGTACATTCAGGCACATACACAGCTTGCTGTCTACAACCCCCCCGGGCCGGCAAAGCAATGGTTCATACAGTTCCAGCAATTATTCAAATATTAATACACAGCCATTTGCCGTCAACCCTGGGGTACGGCGGCGCACGGGTTCCTAAAAGAAGATCTTATTACTGCAGTGAACAGTTGGATTCATGTCGGAGCATTATGCAGAAGTCCACATCAATGATACAGTAGTTCCGTGTGAGCCTTATTCTCAGAAACAGGCAGTGAAGGTGCATTTTTACTTAAGGTCGTAGCAAACTGATAAAAAAGAAAAAAAATGTCAAAAGAAGGAAAATGGGAAAAAAAAACAAAAAAACAAAACCCTAAGGTAAACCCCCGCCCCCCCCTCTATATACTGCAACTACTGAAGCCCCCCCCCCCCCACCCCCAACTGGGCAACCGGTTCGCTGGCTTACATGCTGCAAATTGCCTCGCTACGTAACACTCCTGTTCTCGTGTCCCCCCCGTCCCGTGTGTGATCGCTCCAGAATGTCCTGAGTGCCCTCATACATCCCCCAATTAGGTGACCTAGGTATGCCACAGCTGTCATCATACGGCAGCGTGTCCAAGTATCAGTACTCCACCCGACCACAGCTAGTCCCCACAGGTCGCCATCTTACGCCTCTCACTATGTGTGCTGAGAAGATTCTTAACCAATGTGTAAGTTACTGTGCTTCCTCCACCTCTTCCTGCTGTGTATCCGTAGTGTCTTCTCTAGTGTTCCTAAAGGTGTTGTATAGACCACAGAAGTTTTTCGGGTGGCTGGTGGGGGGAAGAAGCTTGCTGTAGTGTTCCGATTGGGTGCAGCAGTATACCATGTCTCTGGCCCACCTTTTCTTGGTTGGTGTCTGACCCCTCATCCAGCACTGTGCTACTGTACGTCTTGCCAATAACAGGCCCATGTCTGTCAATCGTCTGAATGCCACTGGTAATGTCTTTGAATAACCCAGCAGCGCTAAGGCCGGGTCAACGGGAAGTTCGTAGTTTAGTATCTCACCCAGCTCCGCTATTACCGCCACCCAGAACTCATATATCCTGTGGCATTCCCACGCCAAATGGAGGAAATCGGCAACAGGTGCATGGCATCGCTCACACTTGGGGGATTGCCGAAGGCCATATCGGTGTAGCCGCTCTGGGGTGTAGTACACTCTCTGTAAGAATTTAAAATGTATTAACCCGTGACGTACATTCAAGGACAGCTTTCTAGTGTTAACACAGCAATATTTCCACATGGAGTCATCTATCGTGATCTGTAGATCGCTCTGCCAGGCAAGTCGGGCCTTAGAGGGTTCCTGCGCTCTATGTGGAGTAATGGCCTTGTATAGGTGCGCTGTCATATTACGTGAAGGTTTCATGTCTATAACATGGGAGAGTTCCGGGAGCTCTGGCGGCTCCTTTAAGTCTGGGCCCAATACTTCCTTTAAGGCACTTCGGACTCTGTGAAATTGAAACCGCTGTAACAGCGTTGGACCATCCGCTCCCTGGGCTATCTGGTCCCAAGTTTTAACTTTCCCTTCAGCGAACAACGCACCCGCAGTCCCAATTCCCGATTTGCTACTTGCAAACAGCAATGCACAAATGCATTAATACATTTTGCGATTCCCAGTGGGTGGCAAATCGACTTATCTCATTAATATTCATTAGGTAGGTCCCAGTTTGTGACCCATTGCGAATCGCAAAAATCACAGCGATTGTGGCCTGCTGTGGCCAGCTTCATTTTTGGGGGGAAATGCAGTCCTTTTTCCTTAAAGGAAAATGGGATGCATTTCAAAAAGAAAAATGAAAGTTTTCTTTTATTTTTTAAGAGCTTGCAGTGGCCCATAGGACCACTGCTTACTCCTTTTTTTTTTTTTTTTTTTTTATAACACCTTTATTGGTACATTCAGGCACATACACGGCTTGCTGTCTACAACCCCCCCCCCCCTCCCCGGGCCGGGAAAGCAATGGTTCATACAGTTCCAGCAATTATTCAAATATTAATACATAGCCATTTGCCGTCAACCCTGGGGTACGGCGGCGCACGGGTTCCTAAAAGAAGATCTTATTACTGCAGTGAACAGTTGGATCCATGTCGGAGCATTATGCAGAAGTCCACATCAATGATACAGTAGTTCCGTGTGAGCCTTATTCTCAGAAACAGGCAGTGAAGGTGCATTTTTACTTAAGGTCGTAGCAAACTGATAAAAAAGAAAAAAAATGTCAAAAGAAGGAAAATGGGGAAAAAAAAACAAACAAAAAAAACCCTAAGGTAAACTCCCCCCCTCCCTCTATATACTGCAACTACTGAAGCCCCCACCCCCACCCCCAACTGGGCAACCGGTTCGCTGGCTTACTTGCTGCAAATTGCCTCGCTACGTAACACTCCTGTTCTCGTGTCCCCCCCGTCCCGTGTGTGATCGCCCCAGAATGTCCTGAGTGCCCTCATACCTCCCCCAATTAGGTGACCTAGGTATGCCACAGCTGTCATCATACGGCAGCGTGTCCAAGTATCAGTACTCCACCCGACCACAGCTAGTCCCCACAGGTCGCCATCTTACGCCTCTCACTATGTGTGCTGAGAAGATTCTTAACCAATGTGTAAGTTACTGTGCTTCCTCCACCTCTTCCTGCTGTGTATCCGTAGTGTCTTCTCTAGTGTTCCTAAAGGTGTTGTATAGACCCCAGAAGTTTTTCGGGTGGCTGGTGGGGGGAAGATGCTTGCTGTAGTGTTCCGATTGGGTGCAGCAGTATACCATGTCTCTGGCCCACCTTTTCTTGGTTGGTGTCTGACCCCTCATCCAGCACTGTGCTACTGTACGTCTTGCCAATAACAGGCCCATGTCTGTCAATCGTCTGAATGCCACTGGTAATGTCTTTGAATAACCCAGCAGCGCTAAGGCCGGGTCAACGGGAAGTTCGTAGTTTAGTATCTCACCCAGCTCCGCTATTACCGCCACCCAGAACTCATATATCCTGTGGCATTCCCACGCCAAATGGAGGAAATCGGCAACAGGTGCATGGCATCGCTCACACTTGGGGGATTGCCAAAGGCCATATCGGTGTAGCCGCTCTGGGGTGTAGTACACTCTCTGTAAGAATTTAAAATGTATTAACCCGTGACGTTACATTCAAGGACAGCTTTCTAGTGTTAACACAGCAATATTTCCACATGGAGTCATCTATCGTGATCTGTAGATCGCTCTGCCAGGCAAGTCGGGCCTTAGAGGGTTCCTGCGCTCTATGTGGAGTAATGGCCTTGTATAGGTGCGCTGTCATATTACGTGAAGGTTTCATTTCTATAACATAGGAGAGTTCCGGGAGCTCTGGCGGCTCCTTTAAGTCTGGGCTCAATACTTCCTTTAAGGCACTTCGGACTCTGTGAAATTGAAACCGCTGTAACAGCGTTGGACCATCCACTCCCTGGGCTATCTGGTCCCAAGTTTTAACTTTCCCTTCAGCGAACAACGCACCCGCAGTCCCAATTCCCAGCTCATGCAAGGCCCGGATAACACCCCTCTGCTCGAGAGGCGGTAGCCACTGCATCCATTCTACTGCCATTAACTCGCAACTCGCCTCCCCTGCCCCTCAGTAATGAGTTCCAGGCATGCTTTGTAGCAGTGATCGAGTCCAGCACTCCAATTCTACGATCCACAAGAGTGCAGACCGTGGCAGGAAGCGGAAGAGGGTCTGCAAAGAGTTGTTCCATCCTCACATGCAGGATGTTTCTCTCCCCGTGAATCCACGTGTGCAAGTGGGCAGCCTGAGCCACCCTATAGTATCGCTCAAGGTCCGGAGCTCCAAGGCAACCTAACTCATACGGTAGCGTGAGCGTGCTCCATTTCACCCTAGGCTGCTTGCCACCCCAGGCCAAGCGGTCCATAAGTTTCGTCAAGTTCCCGAAGAAGGCCTTCGAGAGTATGATGGGCAAAGTATTGAACAGGAAGAGAAACCGCGGTAAAATCACCATCTTCATGATGGCTATTCGGCCCATCACCGACAGTGGGAGTCTGCACCACTTCTCCACATCGTCTTCGCATTTGCTGAATGCCACACCATAGTTCTCGCGGAACAATACCTCTGCCTCCGTGTGAATCATTATACCTAGGTAACGCACCGGGTCCGTCGACCAATGCAGAGGATATTCCATGTCGAAGTGGTTGGTCACTGGAGTCAGCGAAAACACTACTGATTTCTCCCAATTGATCTTAAGTCCGGAGAGAGTCCCAAATCGTACCACTTCCCGTAATACTGGGGTCAGGTTCGTCTCCGGATTACGCACATAGAGTAGCGTGTCATCAGCGTATGTCGAGATGACTATCTTGTATGTCGGGAAGCTGACTCCCCGGTGCCAGTGGTACTCCCGTAACGCGCATGCCAGTGGCTCAGCGACAAGCGCGTACAGCAACGGGGATAGTGGGCAGCCCTGTCTTGTGCCTCTACTGATGACAAATGGATCTGAAACACTGTCCCCAAGGCGCACCCTGGCCGATGGTCTCCAGTACAGAGCCCCAAACATTTGCAGGAATGGCTCTCCCAATCCCAGCCTGAGCAGGACCCTCAGCATGAACGGCCATTCTACGGAGTCGAAGGCCTTCTCCATATCTAAAAAGATGGCGACAGCCTTCGCGTCCTGCCTCACGTGTTGCAAGGTGCCCAACACTGTGCGTATGTTGTAGGTCAAGTTCCTTCCAGGCACAAAGCCAGACTGTTCCGGGGCCACCACCTCAGGTGCGATAAGAGATAGTCGAGTGGCTAAAACTTTGGCGTAGAGTTTAGCGTCCACGTTCAGTAGGGACAGTGGTCTATACGAGCTGCAGACATTAGGAGGCCTACCAGGCTTCAAGATGGTAACTAATAAGGCCTCTCTCATAGTCTGTGGCATGCTACCCTCCTCGCATATCTCATCGAATACCGAGGACAAGTGGGGAATAAGTTTGTCCTTGAATGGCTTATAGAACCCCACCGTAAATCCATCTATCCCAGGGGCGCTATGTACACGCATGCTAGCTAATGCGTCTGATATCTCGTCTGCCTGTATAGGGGACATTAGAAACTCCCTGTCCGACTGTGCTAGGAACGGCAATTGTATGTGCTCCAGGTAGTCATCCATGTCCGACTCTAGGTTTTCGGTTTTTGAAGTGTATAGATTGGAGTAGTAGTCTCGGAATTCCGTCATGATCTCCTCATCTGTCGTGACAATGTCCCCTCCCGACGTAGCAAGTTCAGTCAGTTTTGGGGCCCTCCTGTTGTTGCGCAATATTCTGGCTAATAGTGAGCTAGGACGCTCGCTCTCACCATAGGCTCTTGCCGTTGCATACTTCCCCATATAGCGTACTTCCCTATCCGCCTCCTCGTTAAAGTCCGAAATAAGGGAACTAATTCTGTCTGTTATAGAGGGGTCTGGGTTAGTCAGTTGTTGTTTCTCCAAATTGGCCAGTTGAGACTCCAGGTAGCGCAGTCGCTGTCGGATGGCCTTCAATACACTAGAATGTTTGGTCATAGCTATCCCTCGGATGAAGACCTTAAACGCCTCCCAAACCGTATGAAAGGTATCGACAGAGCCTATGTTCTTTTCAAAAAAAGATCTATTTCTTCTGCTAGTTCCCCCCTGAAGGCGTCATCTAGCAACGAGTACGGGGGAAAGCGCCATGTAAACAGAGGGATCCTACGTGTCGACGTCTCCGTAACCAGCAGTATTGGTGAATGATCAGATAAGGTGCGTGCGAGTACAGTGCATGACAATATTTGGCTAGTAATGGAATAGGAGGCCAACCAGTAGTCAATCCTGGTGTGAATGTTGTGGTATGACGAGTAGTGAGTGTACCCCCCCCCCCCCTGTTTGCGTTCCTACTCCCCCATACATCGACCAGGTCCAATGTCAGCAGCTCAGCCTGTAGCGTCATAGCAGCCGCAGAGGGCCTACGTTGAGGCCCAGAGGACCTATCTAACTCCGGGTCTAGTACCAAGTTGAAGTCCCCCCCCCCCCCCCCCCCCCCCCAGAGCATGTGCGCGGTAGAATATTCCCTACAGCATCGAGCTAGCTGTTCATAGAACTCAGGAGAGTCGTAATTCGGACCATACACGTTAACTACAATCAAGTCATGACCCTTCCCTGTGCATCTAGATATTAAAAATTGCCCCTCTGCATCAGCCTGAACTAGTCGTAAATCTAGGTTAGATCGTGGATTAACCCACGTCAGGACTCTCCTGGAGTGTGTGGTGAACCCTGCTATTGTGGTGTTTCCCGCTAGGCCCCTGTGTTGCAGCATTGTGCTCGCTAGTGGTAGATGAGTTTCTTGTATGAGAGCTAGGTCGATGTGGTGTCTCTGCAAGTAATGTAGCACTTTCCTCAACTTCCTGTGATCATTCAAGCCTCTGACATTCCAGGTCAAAGCCTTAAGGGTGCTTACAGGATTTTCTGAATTCGTTACCGGAACACTAGACATCTGAGACAATGGGAATCAATACAGTAGCAGGTAACTGCGGTAGAACAATTATTCATTTGGTTATCTTGATAAGCCAGCGAATATTCTGCGAACTTTGCCCTTCCCCCTCTAACCCCCTCCCTGCCCACCCACAGCAGACCCTCCCCAACCTGGTCCGACAGTTTCACGCTACCCACCCACCCTCCCAGGCCCAACATCCCAACAGAACATACCAAAATCACAACTGTGCTTAGCGCGCGGGGGCAGAGGCAGCCTAGGGACATAAACTCTGCCAAAACTTCTCAGAACTCTCGTGTAGCCTTCCACCCGCCCCCGCCGTGCACAAAGTATTTGATTAGAGCAACATTTCCATGATCTAAATCCTGTCATATGTAGTCCCCGGTACTCCACCCTGCGTATAGACTTCAGCTCGTTCAATGTCACCAGTTCAGGATAGATCAAAAGGAGTAACCAGAGAGATGAGGACATGCATTGTCCGAAGTACGCCCCCTCTTCCCGCTCCCCAAATCACTTATCTTTATAGTCCGCCTGTATCGCATTCCGAATCATCCTTACTACTTTCCCCTTCGAAGGGAGGGCTCTCAAAGGCCTCAACTTCCAGGTCCTGCACCAGAGTACAACCAGTCGCCGCCCTTTGGTCAAACTCAGTCCTGGTCGTCCATACGACTGCCTCCCCCCTCCGCCTCCGGAGTCTCTTCATTGTTTGAGTCCTGTTCCCTCGACCAACGCTTCATGGCTTGTTGCAATGCCTTGGGGTCCGTGAATATGTGTGATTGTCCACGTCGATTGACTCGTAGTTTCGCTGGGTATAACAGAGCGTAGTCTAGCCCCATCTCCTGGAGGCGTTTTTTGTGGGGGAGAAATTGCTTTCGCTCTTCCTGTACCTTCGCTGTGAAGTCTGGGTACAGAGATATGGCTGACCCCTCGTACTGTAGCTGTTGTTTGGCCCTAGCCAGCTTGAGTGCCACGTCTCTATTGCGGTAGTTAAGCAATTTCGCTATTATGGGGCGAGGAGGTGCCCCGGGCTTTGGGCGCGGAGCCAATGTCCTGTGTGCCCTCTCCACCGTGAACATGTTGGAAAACACTTCGTCCCCTAGTAGGGTTGTCAGTAGCTTTTCAACGAAGTGCTCCATCGGGCCTGTGTTCGTGCTCTCCAGAAGGCCCATAATGCGTAGGTTGCATCGCCTCGAACATGCTTCCAAATCCTCAGTTTTATCCTGTAGGGCTTGCATCATCCTCTCCATCCTTTTATTTGCCGTGTCCAGGTCTGTTTGCGCCTCCTCCACTTCGGTCATTCGTCTTTCAGCCATGTCATGGCGCTCAGCATGCTTATCCAGCCGTTCCGCCATTCAGTCCATCCTGTATGACATAGCGTCCATTTTAGTGCCCAGAGCGGAGATGCTAGTTTGCAGACTTTGCTCCATGGATAGCAACATGGTTTTAATGTCAGAGTTCGTGCCATTAGCTTCATCAGATCTCTACGCAGTCCCGTCGTCTGTCTGTGGGCTCTGTTGCAGTATGCATTTTTGTGCGAAGGGCAGCCTGCTTTGAGTCCTGTCTTCTTTGCCCATCTTGTGGCCGTAGGTCCGCACCCTTCCTGGGATGACGAGTGGGCTGTTCGGCGTAGTAGAGGGCACCCTGCCTCCAGGAGAGTCTCGCCGCACCCATCGTATGATGTGAAAGCTTTGTTTAGGGCTGCACCGTCACCCCGTGGAATATTTGTCGGGTTCCAGGGCCCAGGCGCTACGCCGGTGCTAATGCAGTGCAAGCGAGGGCTTGCGCGCGCTCAGCTTCGCAGGGGCACCCGCTCGTGCAAATCAGTTATTGGGGGGCTCTGCCGTAGAGGAGATGCAAGGAGCTCCCGCACCCCAGAGAGTCAAAACAAAAATACGATTGGAAGGGACTCCAACAATCACGAGGCCATCTTGTCCGCTGGTGAAGTTCAACAAAATGGCTTCACAGGCGCTGGGCGCACTGCTTTGGTCGCATTAATGGCGCAGTGCCTCAAGCTTACCTCGTGCTCTCCGTGGCGTGGGAGGGCCAGCTACCGCCGCAGCGATGAGACAGCGGTGCTATGTTGATACCTGGCCGCGGGCAATCTCAATCACTCTAGTCCACCTCCGCAATGTGTCTGGCAGTTGCAGCTTCCACCGACTCCGGGTGCGGGGTCGATGTCCAATAGGTGTCTCTGGGCTCAAATCACACTTCGTCGGTACATTATCAACCCCCCCGAGGGGGGTACTGCTCCGAGTAGTGGTGCCGCACAGCGCCCCTCCAGTATGTAGCTCTCCTCTCACGCACGGTCCGCCACGCAGCAAAGCTCCGGGCCACACCTCGTTCAGCAGCCGCACGTCGCGTTACGTCGCCCAGGCAGAGTGCACAGGAGTGCGCAGGCTAACGGCCTACCACCTCCGGCGCTCAGTCGGGTCGTTTCTCAGTCTGCGGTGCGTAGTCTCCCCACTTCAAAAGTCACTGCTGTGCACCTCGCCTTCAGCAATCTGGGGAAGCAGAAATTAGGAGACAATCGTCGCTCTCAACAGTGTTAAATCAGGATAATTGCAATGTGCTCGGCGGAACAACGGTTTCAGGCAGCCATTGCGCTTGCTGGCTAGCTCCGCCCCCCACCACTGCCTACTCCTTAAAAAAAAATTCAAAGGGGAAGAGGTCTCTTGGGAACCCCTTCCCATTTGCGAATGAGTTACCACCTACTTGAAGTAGATGGTAAAATGCAAATGTTTTGAGACTGCAATTCGGTCTCAAAACATTCACACATACCTCTGCGAATTGATATTGGGAAGGGTTACCTTAAACACGCCTCTTCCTAATACCGAATCACAAACCCAATTTGAGATTCGGAAAAGGTTACAGAATCGCAAATTGGCCTTTGTACATTGAAAAATGCCTCTTTTTCATTAGCAACCAGGCCGATTCTGCGAATTGGGCCGTTTGCAAAATTAATAAAGCTTTGTACATCAGACCCTAGGTCTCTTCAACAAGTAATGGCATTTAACAAACATTAGATATACCTTTTATTTATCATTTTAATTTTTCACCTGGTGTTGACCTTCACACCAATCTACTAGTGGTATTTCACACATTCCAGGTTAAATTGACATCCAGTACAATAGAAATATATTACTATTTGGTAAATATGGTATGCAAATTCAAGAGAAATCATGGCGTATATAGCTTAAATGAATGTCGTTTTACCGAATTTGATTTTAACCACTTATCAAAATATATAGTGCATATTTTATTTTTCATTTGTAAGTATGTAATTTTTTCAACATTTACAAAAAATTGTTTTCTATGTGATTATGGCAACTCTAAATAAGTTCGATAAAGAATTGGGACAAAACGCATTAGCTGTTCTTTTGAATAAAGAAGTTGTTGAATTCTTCCTTAGCATTATATATGAACTCATCCATCAATGACTTTGTGAGTGGCTTTTTGTAGGAAGGGGGAGGCTCTAGTTGGCGCAGTGCAACACTAGCGACAAGCAGGGACTCTCCCTCGTCAGGGCTGAGGGTTACCTTCCAGACAACCTCTGCTTACCCTCTAGGTAGTGTGGCTTAAGCAGTGGTAGGCTAATCTTTGGGGCACATAGGGTTAAACGCTTGCAATATTACACCGTCACAACCAACCCACCACACAATGAGACCAGACTGTATTCTGTAAAAATATATATCTTTATATAGATTTTAAGCAGGCTTGTGAATACAGTTAGTGAACTTTCAAATAGCGGTTCCAAGTTACTTAGTTCAGGTTGCCACAGTTCTTTCTAGCAATAAGAGTTCTTTAGGGCCTTCTGGCCAGTTCAACAAAGTTCTTGTAGAGCGGGCGGCTTCCAGGGGAGCTGTCCCACGTCGCGTTGCCTTCCCGGGGTCGCTGTTCGTTGCGGCTCTCAGCCGAGCAGGTCACGGGTCATCCGGGGCAGCGGTGTTCTGTGGCGGCAGGGTCCTTTCCTCGTCGTCCGCTCCGACCCTGGAGGCGGCGGCTGCGTAGTGGCGGCAAGTGGCAGTACGGTCCCCAAGTGCAGGACGTACCCAGCCAAGTGCCGGTGCAGCTGTGTGCTCACAGCTGAGCTGTCGGGCAAGATACCGACCCAGTGGACTCTCGCAGGGCAACTGTCCGTCTTTGCAAGTGGATTGGCTGCTCGTGGCGCAGTCAACTCGAGAGCTCGGACCGGACGGGTCCTCCTTCGCTTTGCTCTCGGGCTCCCGATGCAGTTGCGGTCACGGTGTTCGGACCAGCGGCGGCTGGACCTCACTTTGCTTTCGCTGTTGCTTGGGGCTCCGGTCACGGTGGTCAGGTGGATGTCGTTGCCTTGGAGGAGATTCCTCCGTCGGTACTGCAGCGATAGGCAGCACACGCAGTCGCTTTCTTCAGGATGTAGCGCCCACTGGTCCTGGGGCGCTGGTCAGGGGGCAAGTTCACAGCAAGCCCTTGGAGATCGTTTCAGCAGAGTTTGGCACAAAGTCTTGTCAAGTAAAAGTCTTCTCGCAGTCTTTCCTTTTCCTTTTTCCTTCCTGGGCCAGGTGTCGGCTGAGTCATCAGTCGCTCCCCAGGAGGGTGGAGTCAGCATTGTGGTGGCAGAGCACAGCAAGATCCAGAGTCAAGAGCCACTCCTACCTCCCACTAAGGTGTAATCTGCGCATTCACCACCTGTCATCCCCCAGCCATGTCACTCACACATCCCAGACAGTCGGATACACATACCAGCAGAGGCGGGCTGAAATGGTTAGGCAAGCAAATGCTAACTTTCTAAAAGTAGCTTTTGCAAACCCAGGATACGAAAATAAACTTGACTACAAGAAATATTTTATCATCCTGAGTTCAGGCATACTAAACACGACTCGCTACCATGCTCCTTGAGCCTGCTGGGATTATAGGGTGTAATAATTCCAGCAGCTCAGTCTGGCCTAATGGAGCAGGTAGCCTTCAATAGTGAAATACGGTTTTGGTTGTAAGTCACTACTAGGACATGCCGCACACATCAGGGCTTGTCCTACCTTACACCTACAACGCACCCTGCCCGCAGGCCTACCATAGGGGTGACTAATATGTAGTCAAGGGAAGGTTCGGGGGCTGGCAAGTGGGTGCACTTGCCCAGCTAGCGTGACAGGACGAGACCGCACGCGGGTTCTGCGGTCGCAGTTCCCAGACACATCTTTACGGCTGCTTCATTGGGTGGCGCAACCAGCGCTGCAGGCCCACCAGCAGTATTGGCATCTACAAGCCCCGGCACTCCTAGTGCACTTTACTAAGGACTAACAGTAAATCCAATGAACCAATCATGGATACCAATCGCATGTACAATTTACAGTAGGGAGCACTTACACTGCGGCACGGGTCAGCCGTGGCGCAGTGCCCTAAGTATCGGAAAACCAGCAAAACATCGGAGGCACATCAGCAAAAAGTGGAAGGGAAACTCACGCCAAGGTGCCAGGTCTAACATGTGTCCCCTCCAGCTGAAATGTGGGGGGAACTACCCTTCCCCAGGGAGTTCCACATCACTAAGGCGGAAAAATCTGGACAGACCGTCAGCGTTGGCGTGATCGGTGCCAGGGCGGTGTTCCACCGTAAAGTCCATACTCTGTAGAGAAATGGACCACCTCAACAGTTTCGGGTTCTCACCCCTCATTTGCATCAACCATCTGAGGGGCCTGTGGTCCGTCTGAACTCGGAAGTGAGACCCAAACAAGTAGGGTCTTAGCTTCTTCAGCGCCCAGACCACAGCAAATGCTTCATGCTCTATTGCACTCCACCTACTTTCCCTCCTCAGTCATTCTTTAAAGAACAGCCCCTACACCATGCTCTGAAGCGTCTGTTTGCACTATGAATTCCTTGGAGAAATCAGGAGCCAGGAGCACGGGCGCCGTGCACATGGCAGTCTTCAGGGTGTCAAAAGCCTTCTGACAGGTGTCAGTCCAAATCACATTCCTGGGCTGCTTCTTCGAAGTCAGCTCTGTCAAGGGGGTCACGATCGTGCCATAGCCCTTGACAAACCTCCTGTAATACCCAGTGAGCCCCAGGAAGGCTCTCACTGCAGTCTGGGTCTTGGGGGGTTCCCAAGCCAGGATGGTCTCGATTTTTGGTTGCAAGGGTGCTACCTTGCCACTCCCAACTTGGTGTCCCAAGTACACCACTGAACCCTGCCCAATCTGGCACTTGCTTGCCTTGATTGTGAGGCCTGCTCTGTGCAGGGCCATCAACACTTCCCAGAGGTGTCGCAGGTGTTCTGGCCAGGTGCCACTGAACACCGCGATGTCATCCAGGTAGGCGGCACTGAACTCGTCCAGCCCAGCCAACACCTGGTTGACCAATCTCTGAAAGGTGGCAGGGGCATTCTTCATCCCAAATGGCATAACCCGGAACTGGAAATGCCCATCTGGTGTCGAGAATGCCGACCTCTCCTTTGCCCCATCGGTCAAGGCGATCTGCCAGTACCCAGACGTCAAATCAAACGTACTGAGGAACCGAGCAGCCCCTAGCCGATCAATGAGCTCATCAGCTCTGGGGATGGGGTGCGCGTCAGTCTTCGTGACTGAATTGAGTCCTCTGTAGTCCACACAGAACCGGAGTTCGGGTGTGGCTCCTGGCGCAGCAGCCTTTGGGACCAAGACCACGGGGCTGGACCAAGGACTGCTGGAAGACTCAACCACCCCCAGGGCAAGCATCTTGGAGACCTCCTCCTTGATGCAGGCCCGGACCCTGTCAGTCACCCTGTAAGCCTTATGCTTCACAGGTAAGCTGTCTCCGGTGTCCACATCATGGACGCACCAATCTGTGACACTCGGAACCAGGGAGAACAGATCGGGAAACTGCCCCAGCAACTGGCGGCAGTCTTCCTGTTGTTCGGGGGTCAGGGTGGGTGAGAGGTTAACTCCATCCACTGACCCGTCTTTCTCACAGGCCACTAAGAGGTCAGGAAGAGGCTCCGACTCCTCCTCCATTCCGTCATCAGTTGCCAACAACATGCCCACTTCGGACCTTCGTAAGTGGGGCTTGAGGCGGTTGACATGTAGGACCCGCAAAGGGTTCCTGGGCGTCTTCATGTCCACCAAGTATGTCACGGGGCTCTTGCGCTCCACAACCTCGAATGGGCCTGTCCACTTATCTTGAAGGGCACAGGGCTCCACTGGGGCCAGGACATACACCTCTTGTCCAGGCTGAAGCTCGACCAGAGTGGCATTCTGGTCGTACCACCGCTTCATCTCCTCCTGGCTCGCTTCCAGATTTGCCTCGGCAAGTTGTCTGAAGCGCCTGGTTTGGTTTCTGAAAGCCAGCATGTAGCTATATACATTCTGGGGAGGTTTCCTGGGAGATTGCTCCCAGCCTTCCTTTACCAAACTCAGCGGTCCTCTCACGGGGTGACCGTACAGCAGCTCAAAGGGGCTGAACCCTAGGGACTTCTGTGGTACCTCGCGATATGCAAAGAGCAGGCATGGTAAGAGGACGTCCCACTTACGCCTCATTGGACCTTCTAGGCCCATGATCATGCCTTTCAGTGTTCGGTTGAATCTTTCAACCAACCCGTTACCTTGGGGATGGTAAGGTGTGGTGAACTTGTACGTTACGCCACACTCTTGCCAAAGGGACTTCATATACTTGGATATGAAGTTGGTCCCCCTGTCGCTCACCACCTCTAGAGGGAATCCTACTTGTGAGAAAATTCCCATCAGTGCACGTCCCACCACGGGGGCCGTCACTGTCCTCAGAGGGATGGCTTCAGGGTACCGGGTGGCATGATCCACCAAGACCAGGATGAACCTGTTGCCCATGGCTGTCTTGGGGTCCAGAGGCCCAACGATGTCAATACCCACTCGCTGGAATGGCGTACCAACCACAGGGAAGGGTTGGAGGGGAGCCTTGTTCTTCCCTCCGGTCTTCCCACTTGCCTGGCAAGTCGGACAAGTTCTACAATGAGCGTCTGAGCTCTTGTGCATTTGGGGCCAGTAAAAGTGGGTGACAAGCCTGTCATAGGTCTTGTCCATCCCCAAATGTCCTGCTAAAGGCACATCATGAGCCAGACCCAGTAGGAAGGCTCTGAACTTCTGGGGTACCACCAGCACACGGGCTGACCCAGGTTCAGCAGCCTTAGGCTCTGAATACAGGAGGTCGTTCTCCCAGTACACGTAATGTGTTTTGGCCTGAACACCATTGGCCTGGTCTGCAGCCTGCTGCCGCATACCCACGAGAGAAGGGCATTCTTTCTGCTCCTTGCAGAATTCCTCCCTGGAGGGTCCTCCTTCTTGCTGCCAATGGGTCAGCTCAGGCAGGTCCCCCAGTTCGGCAATCTGTTCCCCTGTAGGCTCCAGGGCATCCCCCTCAAGGTCTGCTTCCTCCTGGACCGTGGGAACTTCAGGGGCCGGTTTCCCGCGCCCCCTGCGCCTTCTCCCTAAGGCCGGTTCCTGGGCCTCTCCTTCAGGCCCCAGGACCTCTTGATCACCCCTACTGGCTGCCATCGACCGGGTGGTCACGCACGCCCAGTCAGGCAGACCCACCATCCGCAGGTGAGTCGTTTTCTCCACCTTTTCCCAAGGGGAGTGCTCCAAGTCATTCCCTAGCAAACAGTCAACAGGCATGGTTTTTCTTACACAGACCTGCAGAGTACCAGAGACCCCCCCCACTCGAAGGGAACTTGAGCCATCGGACACTGACTCTCAGAATTATCAGCGTTGATAACCCTACAGTAGGCATGGGGTACAACCTGCTCTTGAGACACCAGGTGCTGCCTCACTGCAGTCACACTGGCTCCTGTGTCTCGAAGAGCCTCAGCTTCCTTGCCATTGATGATCACCACCTGCCCATATTTCTTAGTGTTAGAGGGCAGGTAGTTCGTAGGGATCATCTCACTGTCTCCTAGCGAGACCAGGGTCATGTGAACGGGATCTCCACCCCCAGGGACCATCACTTCTTCTCCTAAGTGAACACTAGTCACTTGACGGGGCGGAGCACCAGTGGGTGCGGGTTTTCCAAACAGGCGACACTTGGGGTCACTGGATATGTGCCCAGGCTCGCCACATTTGTAACAATTGAAGGGCCCCTTTGGAACAGGCTTACCTGTCAGGGCCCCATTCTGCTTTGGGGGTGGGGGAGGCTGAGAACCTTGCTGCTGGTTCCCCTGGGAACTACTTTGGGGGCCTTTTTGGAACCCTTTCTGTTTTCCCCCCTTGTCCCCCCCACTCTTCTGCTGGGGACCCTGCCCACTCTTGGCGGAGTCTCCCACGGGACCCTTGTGGACCCTGGTGCTGAGACAGCGGTCCGCCTCCTCAGCAAGCTTCCTCGGGTTGGACAGCTTGCTATCGATCAGGTGTTGGCGTAACTCAGGAAAACAGTGATCAGACAAGTGCTCCCATGCAATTAAATCAAAGAGACCTTGAAAATCATTCACCTTGCTACCCTTCACCCAACCATCCAGTGCTCTGCAAAAATAAGTCACATACTCCACATACGTATTCCCAGGCAGCTTATTACATCCCCTAAACTTCTGTCTATACATTTCAGGGGTAAGCCCGTACCTGTTCATTAAAGCTTCTTTCATGTGGGAATAGGATCTCTGATTTTCAACGGGCAAATCTAGCAAGGTATCTCGCCCTTCGCTAAGGAACCTTCCCCACAACCCCGCTCCCCAATCCTTGTCAGGGACCCGGTGGGAGGACATGGCTACCTCGTATGCCCTAAACCACTGTCCTATGTCATCCCCCTTAAAGAACTCTTTAACTACGTCCTTAGGGATGTGCACTCTTGACTCTACCTGCACTGGCGATGTGCTGCCACCAGAGGGAGGATGATCCAAGCCTCTTTCCTTCAGGCTCATCTCCCTCATTTTCACTTCGTAATCCATTTGGTGCTTTCGCTCTTCCAGCGCCATTCTTTTGGTTTCAAGCTCCAGCTGGATTTTCAATTCTGCCAGCTTTCTCTCGTGATTCCTTGTTTCCTTCCTGTCTGCCAGCTCCTCTGGCGACAGGCCTTTACCAAAGCTGTGCACGCTGTCTTGCCTTTCGAGATCCACCAGATCCCCAAGTGCATTCTGCTCCTCCGTTGCATCTTGCTCCGCGAGGGCATCTTGATCCTCCGGGGCCTTTCTGGACTCTATCCAGGCTTTCAGGGCCTTGTAGAGCTCTGGCTTGTTCTTGCAACCAACGTGCGGAACCTTGAGTTTCTTGCAAAAAACTTCAGTTCAGCTCTGGTGTATTTATCCAGCTTCGCGGCGTCCCACTCCACCTCCAACACCTCAGAGGTCGTGGATTCCGCTCCATCCAGGCTCTTCGTGTCCGGCATGGCTCTTACACTCGGAATCTTCTTTCGGCAAAATTCAAAAGCAAAGTCTGTGGCTAAGTAACTGGACTGTAATCACTGTGCAATGGTCAGAAGTTAAGGTATAGATACTGCAAGTGTAAATTCGAAAATCCTCACTGCTGCGTCCAATGTAGGAAGGGGGAGGCTCTAGTTGGCGCAGTGCAACACTAGCGACAAGCAGGGACTCTCTCTTCCTCGTCAGGGCTGAGGGTTACCTTCCAGACAACCTCTGCTTACCCTCTAGGTAGTGTGGCTTAAGCAGTCGTAGGCTAATCTTTGGGGCACATAGGGTTAAACGCTTGCAATATTACACCGTCACAACCAACCCACCACACAATAAGACCAGACTGTATTCTGTAAAAATATATATCTTTATATAGATTTTAAGCAGGCTTGTGAATACAGTTAGTGAACTTTCAAATAGCGGTTCCAAGTTACTTAGTTCAGGTTGCCACAGTTCTTTCTAGCAATAAGAGTTCTTTAGGGCCTTCTGGCCAGTTCAACAAAGTTCTTGTAGAGCGGGCGGCTTCCAGGGGAGCTGTCCCACGTCGCGTTGCCTTCCCGGGGTCGCTGTTCGTTGCGGCTCTCAGCCGAGCAGGTCACGGGTCATCCGGGGCAGCGGTGTTCTGTGGCGGCAGGGTCCTTTCCTCGCCGTCCGCTCCGACCCTGGAGGCGGCGGCTGCGTAGTGGCGGCAAGTGGCAGTACGGTCCCCAAGTGCAGGACGTACCCAGCCAAGTGCCGGTGCAGCTGTGTGCTCACAGCTGAGCTGTCGGGCAAGATACCGACCCAGTGGACTCTCGCAGGGCAACTGTCCGTCTTTGCAAGTGGATTGGCTGCTCGTGGCGCAGTCAACTCGAGAGCTCGGACCGGACGGGTCCTCCTTCGCTTTGCTCTCGGGCTCCCGATGCAGTTGCGGTCACGGTGTTCGGACCAGCGGCGGCTGGACCTCACTTTGCTTTCGCTGTTGCTTGGGGCCCCGGTCACGGTGGTCAGGTGGATGTCGTTGCCTTGGAGGAGATTCCTCCGTCGGTACTGCAGCGATAGGCAGCACACGCAGTCGCTTTCTTCAGGATGTAGCGCCCACTGGTCCTGGGGCGCTGGTCAGGGGGCAAGTTCACAGCAAGCCCTTGGAGATCGTTTCAGCAGAGTTTGGCACAAAGTCTTGTCAAGTAAAAGTCTTCTCGCAGTCTTTCCTTTTTCCTCTCCTTCGGCAGCAAGGCACCAGACATAGGCAAGAGACAGCACTCTTCCTTGTCCTTCACGGTCCTTCTCGTCGGGCAGAGTTCCTTCTGTAGCCCAAACAGGATCTAATTTTCAAGGAGCAGGGCTCCTTCTTTTATACGGTGTTTCTTTTGTTCTCGCAGGCCAGGGGGGCCTTTGCATAGCCACTTTCAGTCCTTGAGTACCCTGGTGGGTGTACTCCAGCTTCTGCTTTCAGTGTGAGGGGCAGGCGCATCAGACGCCCCACAGGAGGTGGAGCCAGCATTGTGCGGACAGGGGCAGCCAGAGTACCTTGTTGATGGGGCTTCGCCCTTCCTGGGCCAGGTGTCGGCTGAGTCATCAGTCGCTCCCCAGGAGGGTGGAGCCAGCATTGTGGTGGCAGAGCACAGCAAGATCCAGAGTCAAGAGCCACTCCTACCTCCCACTAAGGTGTAATCTGCGCATTCACCACCTGTCATCCCCCAGCCCTGTCACTCACACATCCCAGACAGTCGGATACACATACCAGCAGAGGCGGGCTGAAATGGTTAGGCAAGCAAATGCTAACTTTCTAAAAGTAGCTTTTGCAAACCCAGGATACGAAAATAAACTTGACTACAAGAAATATTTTATCATCCTGAGTTCAGGCATACTAAACACGACTCGCTACCATGCTCCTTGAGCCTGCTGGGATTATAGGGTGTAATAATTCCAGCAGCTCAGTCTGGCCTAATGGAGCAGGTAGCCTTCAATCGTGAAATACGGTTTTGGTTGTAAGTCACTACTAGGACATGCCGCACACATCAGGGCTTGTCCTACCTTACACCTACAACGCACCCTGCCCGCAGGCCTACCATAGGGGTGACTAATATGTAGTCAAGGGAAGGTTCGGGGGCTGGCAAGTGGGTGCACTTGCCCAGCTAGCGTGACAGTACGAGACCGCACGCGGGTTCTGCGGTCGCAGTTCCCAGACACATCTTTACGGCTGCTTCGGTGGGTGGCGCAACCAGCGCTGCAGGCCCACCAGCAGTATTGGCATCTACAAGCCCCGGCACTCCTAGTGCACTTTACTAAGGACTAACAGTAAATCCAATGAACCAATCATGGATACCAATCGCATGTACAATTTACAGTAGGGAGCACTTGCACTGCGGCACGGGTCAGCCGTGGCGCAGTGCCCTGAGTATCGGAAAACCAGCAAAACATCGGAGGCACATCAGCAAAAAGTGGAAGGGAAACTCACGCCAAGGTGCCAGGTCTAACACTTTTTATATGTGGATCATTATAATGTACGTTGCAATATTAGGATTGAAACATATGCCAGAAAAGTCTGCCCTTTCTCTGAAAGTGGTTCTTTTGGGGGGCTTCCAAAGTAACACGGCGCTTGTCCGTTGTTGAGTACAGCACTTAATGGTCCTGCCAAAAGGAGCACCTCTTTTTGGTGTCGCTGAAACTAGCTACATCTTCCCACTATATTTATCTGGACTTTCTGGTTCCTCTAATCATCTGAGGGATTCCCAGGCTCGGGATTTGCATTCAGTAGAATCACCCACCAAGAAAGCCTGTTCATTTCTGCGGCGAACTTCCATGCCTTTGTTCTTCCATGATTCAGGTAGCTGAGCATTCTAGGCTTGAGGTGGGGTAATGGTAATTTCCAGCCCCAATCAGTGTGGTTTCAAGGCGTTCTAATTCATATAATAAACTTTTATTTCCTGAGCGTAACCTAATGTCTTATTTTATTTCCAGTTAGTTTTTTTTAAGTACTGAACTCATTTAAATCACTAGAAAATTCCCACAGAATTCGCTTTGGCAGCGCGCCTTGTACTTGTGTGTAATGGGTAATTGGTAAAGCTGCACTTAATTTTCAATACCCTGTAGACATACAGGTGGCTGGTATGGAACGGGGGGGGGAGGGTTTGGTAGGGAAAGAAAATATATAACATCTCTGCATGGCCGCCGTCTCTCCTCCGCTTCTCTTCCTGACTCTCGGAAGCACACAGGCTCCCCATAGCTAATCATGATGCTGCTGTCACCAACATGACAGCAGAGTCGTGATTGGTCTTAGCCAGTTCTTTAAATGGGCCGGTACTCGCCGGTACTGAGTACCGACACTTTTTATTTTTACCCAGCCGAGTACCGGCACTTCTCCACGGTCAAGGAGAGTACCGGTACTCGGGTTCTGACTGATAACGTGGGCACTGACTGGTGCCCGAGGGCCAGCTGAGTGACGGTTTTTGGAAGCACGTTGGCCATGAAGTCTGTATTATTGTGTTGTGACAACTGGCAGGCTGCCTGGTGGGTCCTGAGGGCCTGCTGCTGGGTCGTGTTGTTAGTGCCTCAGAAGAACGCTGGTACAAAGGGCCATTTTCACCAATTGGCCTCCCAGTGGGGTCTGATTGTCTTTCTCCTGTTTCCCCTGCAAAACCACCCCATCCCGCCCACCTGCTGGGACATTGAGTTTATGATGGGCGGGGATGTGGTGGTGGGTTCCCTGGCGCCCAGGTGAGGTGGCGCAGACGCAGCGGGGCTCCAGAGACCTGGCTCCGTGGCTCTGCAGCATTGGTGCCCGGCACACCAGGCCCTCGCCACACAGGCCGCAGACTCGGTCAGCCCTCGGGTTGGCATCACAAAGCAGCCTTCGGCTTTGGCGCATTCCCAGCAGCAGCTGCAGCGGTCCCTCACCCTGCCAGCCGGGCACGAGGGGGGCAAGGCAGGGCAGAGCGCCTCCTGGCACGCCAGGCATTCCTCTGGCATCAAGATCTGGTTCTGCCATCCATGGAAGGGCCACTGCCGGGGAAAACAGGCCGCCAAGCCAGCCAGGAGCCAAAGGGCGAGGCACAGCATGGCAGCCATTGAGCACCACCGCAAAGAATCCCGGGGGTCTCTGCTTGGCACGAAAATAACCAAACTGGCTCTGATCTGTCCGTCAGGTGTGAAGTTGCAATGGAGCTGTGATGGTGTAGTAGTCCTCGCCTCAGTGCACCAGGGCTGTGCAGGGGACCGGTGCCAACCAAAGGGCCTCTCTGCCGGGGCCTGCGCCAAAATGGGGTGAGAATGGGGTAACACCATTCAAAGTTGGGGACAAGGGCGGACAACAGGGCCAGGGGTCTTGGAGCTTGGCACTTGGACGTGGCACCAGGGTGAGAGTGCCCTGCAGCTGGGCACAAAGATGGGACAAGTCCCTTCAAGTGGGGCCGCAGAGGGTGCACCAGGGAGGAAGTCCCTGCAGCTGGCACACGGAGGGGGCCCTGCAACTTGAGTTATCGAGGGGCCACAGGGGGTCTTGGAGCGGGTCACACGGCAGAGAGCACCCCCACAGCAGCAGGAGCGGAGGTTCTGGATCAGGGGGAGCCAAGCCCTACCTCAAGTAAAGGGGAACTGGCGAGGTCTCCCGGGGAAAGGGGCTCACAGAAGAGGGGAGGAGGAGGAGGAGCTGCCAGCCCCCACCTCCTCCCCAACAAAGACAAACATGACTTTCAAATTAAACTCTTTTAGCTAACCTGAGGGGCGAGGAAGCCGCGAGCTGTGGCTTGTGAACCCCGGGCCGGGCGGTGTCTGATTCACCCTCTTCCGGTTATTGAAGATTTAAAAAAAACTCTGCTGGGAGGTGTGAACCACACTGGGCACCTTTCTCCTGTCCCTGGGGGGCCCCGGGTCCGGCCAGAGCGGCCTGTCCAGGGTGGACCTGGGAGGGGGGCGCAAGGGCATCCGCCTGGACATACAGGGGGCAGCGAGGAGGCAGTGCGCACATGGGTGGGGGCACGGGGGAACAGCACAGAGCGAGGGTGAGGGGTACAGGGTACTGGAGGATCAGTATGGGTTGAGGGTGGAGGGCCCAGAGTACTGGAGAAACAATCAAGTACAAGGAAGTGTGTACTGAACTGGAGGAACTGTAGAGGACGGGGAAGGGGTACTGGAGGGACAGTAGAGTGAGAGCAGGGTGCACAGAGAACTGGAGGGACAGTACAAGACGGGAGGTGGTCCTGGAGGAAAAGTGCAGGAACGGAGGAGTACTGGGAAAATAGTACAGGACGGGAGGGGATCTGGAGGAACAGTACGGGGTGGGCAGGAGTACTGTTGGAAAAGTACAAAGTGAGGATGGGGTACTGGGGGAACACCCCAGGGTACGGATGGGCTGCACTGGCTGCTGGAGGAGCAGTACAGGACTGTCCCTGACGCCCAGGTGAGGTGGGAGGTCAAATGACTTCCCCATAGGAGGCCAGTATTGTTCTTCTCCCTGACCTCTACCCTGCTGACTCTGCACACGCTCGGGACCCTGCAGTGTTCACTGTCTGCCACTGCAAGCTCTCCGGCCCTGTGGTTTTCTGCCGAGGGGAGAGGAGGGGAACATGGGGGTGAGTGGGGAAGGAGCAGATAGAATGTCGGTTTCATAAATACCGTTTTCCTTTCATTTATTTTGAATATGGGTGATGTGCGAGTGTCTTTACAATCTGTGTAAGAATTAGAATTATTCAGGGTCACCCGGAGAAGACTCTCTGCAGAACCGAGCTGGCTCTATCAGGGGCCACCCTGAAAGACTGGGGCTATGGGCCACAGCCCACTCTGCCCATGCCTTAACACGTCTCGGAGTAAATCGAAGACCGACCTTTTACCTGTGCGTTATCAATAATGATTTTTCTTACTTTTTTCATTTCAGCTCCCTCCTGAGCTCATGCCAAGCTTTTCAACTGCCCTGATGCCCCACTGCGAGGCTTGAAATGTAATACATATTTCTCCAGCAGGTGTGTATGGGTCTTTTATTAAACACTCAGAAAAGGACAGAGCTTCCTCGATAGAAACAATATGCATTACAAAAAAGCTCTGTTAGGTTTAGACTTTGGGAATCTTTGTGCCGAATGAATACAAGTCCTGCCACCGACCTGTTGTCTTCCCAAAAATTATAGTGCTGCACATGCTAACTCTGAACCCCGAAAGGAAGCCCATTGGTTTTAAGCAGTGGACCCACCTGATACTAATTTGAAAATCAGTATCTGGGGAAATTATTTCCTGATCTTAACTTCACTCAATTAATAATCGCAGCCCCATTGAAAGATTTCAAAACTGGTGTGCGTATCACTTAAAAATCATTATTTAGAAGAAAGTTCAGTATTGAATGTAATTTGGTTTTGATTTAGGTTTTCTTCTTTCTTTATTACCATGACAGTTGTCCATCTCTCTCCTCCAACCAGGATTTCAGCATGGATTTCACTGAGGCCTACTCAGATAGATGCTCAAGCGTTGGGCATGCAGCAAGAAGTGGCAACGTTAAATGTTTGCAGAGACTCATTAAAAGAGGCAGTAGTGTTGACATATCGGATAACCGAGGGTGGATGCCAATTCATGAAGCAGCTTTTCACAACTCCAGTAAATGTTTGAGGCTGCTGCTTCAAGCTGGTAAGTTTCAAATACCAGGTTATAGAGGTTAAGACACACACCGTGTATGATTAACCATATGCTTTGAGGTGCGTAACCCGTCACTCAGTTTGTATAGTTGTGACAAGCAAGAGCTGACCCCTGAATGCCAGTGCGTTGATCATCTCTGAATCAAGAAGGGCAGATGAAGATTCATCCACCCCTCCATAGTATTTGCAGGCCTGTGTTGTAAATAGGTGAAGATAGATGACAGGATACTTCTAGTTGATTACATGTAGATTTATTGTAGGACACAGCTGACACTGGTAGAACACTCTGGTACAGATTAGAACACAGACAGGTATTCTGGGAAGCTAAGGAGGTAAGAACACTAAGGAAGGGCTAAAGACTACTGTCAGCCATATTACAAGAAGAATCAATATACAACAGCCGGCCTGTTCATTCGTCCACCCCTCCCTCCTGTATGCAGACCTGCATGTTCATTTGTTCCCCCTTCCCTACTGTATACAGGCGTACATTTTCATTCACCTACCCCTCCCTACTATGGGGTTTAGATCTGCTTCCTCCTAAATCACCATCATCTCCAGGTTTCTCAGTGGAACCATTAAACATCTCCCAATGCAATCTGTGGCTAACTTTCAGGAAATCCTTGAAGCCAAAGTACAGTCTTTGACAAAGTACTAATATTTTACATTTCTAACAGTCATAACTGGCTGTGAAAACTTAAAACTGCATTAAAAATGCGTAAAATGCGGAACAAGTTTAGACGCGATGTCTATCATTTCTTTCAGTGTGAGTGTTTTTTCAAGGACAGGAACTTGCGGGGAAATTCCACTCTTTAGGGAGTCCATGAAGTAGTTTATTTTCAGCCGAGCACGGTTGGATCGGCCTACTCTTGGTGTCTAAAACCAAGAGGGGTAGTTCATTTTACTGAGTTATTTTCATTTAAACACAGTCGCACAGATGGGAGACTGCCCCTCTTTGTTTATAATAGCACTCACTGTGAATGCCCCGTGACAAAACAGCATTCCAGCTGCATTGTTCACATCCCCGTGAGGCGTTTTGCTGACCTGTCAGTGCAATTAGCAAGTGGCAAAAAAGCAGCATTGCAAAAAGGTATGGTGAGAGAGCATATTGCTATTTGGAGGGCTTACTTTATTGTGTGTGCATGGGGGCACCCTACGTGGTCAAATAACAGAAGCCCTGCAGCTGAACCATAAAAAAACCCATTATTTGTGAGTTACTGAACTGCAGAGTGACAAAAATGCGAGAGTTAGACTACTCCATTTGTACTGTTGCTGGACATTATCATTTCAAATCAAAGGTTATTAGGCTAATTTTAGCTACACAAAATGTATATCGTTTTTAAGACTTATTTCTATATCTCGCAATACTTATTGATACAAAAAAATAAGTTAACAAACGTTTTTTCAACTTTTTAAGCCGCTTCGAAGAGTTATATAAAGTCAAAGACATTTGAGGGTGAAACCGCGTTACATCTTTCTGCAAGACAAGGCAGCGTGGAGTGTACGAAAATTCTTTTGCAGGCAGGAGCTGATCCCAACGAATTTACAAACGAAGAAACCACCCCATTATTTATAGGTGAGAACCTGAATGATGGCACTGCATTTATGTTATGTTATGTTAATGAGAATTTGTGGAGCGCACGTTCACCAACAGGTTTCTTGGCGCTGAATAGAGGGGAGGAGTATATGTGTCTGAGTTAGAGTCAACATGATCACTAATTATCAATTGTTAAACATATGTGATACATTGATTATAGTGTGGCATTCTACTACATGTTGCTCTACGTTTCTTGATCTGCGAAAAGTCTTACATGTCATGTTGTATTGTCCCAATCCTATGCATTTCCCACTATGCAGGATCTTGATTTATCACAGAAAAAAACTTGTACCAAACCAGTAAAATTCAGCAGTTATAGTTCCTGAGCTGACTATAACTTACGCCCCCTCAATGCACTACTTACGATCTCACATATTACATCACTCATGACATGATCAGTGACTTCACTGATGACACCTCAAATGGCCCCCAAGGACCCTCAGCATCCAAAGGGACTTCATCACCCAAGGGGCCCCATCCCCATGACTGGCATTAAAAAAAATATATTTGGGGAGGGGGCCCCCCTCTCTGGGCCAATTTTGTCCCCGAGACCCTATGCCTCAGGTCCCAGCCATTATGCTCTTGGAGGGGGCAATGTTTTCATCTGTTTCCCTGCATGCATATTTGCATGCAAGGAAACAGATGAAAACTCTGCTTTCTGCAAGCCGAGCTGTTTAACAGCTCCGGCTTGCAGAAAGCGGAGTTATGTCTGCTCTTGCCTGTTGGGAGCTCTCACCAAGCAAAAGCAAACACAGCTTTCACCCAAAGGTGGGCATCTCGGGAGATAGCTGGAGCCGGCCCTGGGGGTGGTGGAACCAAGGGCCATCCATGTCTGAACTAGGGGGGCCGCATGGCCTCCCTCTATTGTTTATTTAAGCCCCAGGGAAGTGCTGGTCACTGGGGCGGGGGTCCGCGATGGACCCCTTAATTAATTTCTTTGAGCCCCTGGAAGGTGGCAGTCTCCGGGGTAGCAGGGGTCGTGTGGGCCCCCCCTTTTATTTTACAACAGGTCACATACATCTTGTTTTTTGTAGGAAGTGGTGGTCCCCAGGGCTGCAGGGGGGGAAGAATTGTGCTCCCTCACATTTATTTTACATTGTTTGCATTGGGGAGGTGGCGGTCAAAGGGGCATGGGTGGGCCCAGCATGCCCACCCGCATAGATATAGTGTCCTTGGGAGATGCCGATCCCAGGGCTTAAATAAGCCCTTGGAGGGGTGCCCCATGCATCCCACTTCTTTTTTTTTAATTTTATTATAAAAACTCACACTCCCCCGGGACACAGCCCACCTGGTGGCTCAATTCTGAAGAAACGTGGGTGAGAGTGTTTTAAAATATATATATTTTTTTCGATATTAGCAATGTCATCATAAATTTGCGGCAAAAAGTTTTCAAAAATAGCTTTTTTTGTCATGGCAGAGTCCCAAGGGGGCCCTATGACATAGGCCAGGCAGTGTGTTCCTACCCTGCCCTCTTTTCTTTTTTTTAACTTGTTGTTTGACATTTCCTGACTGAAGTGTTGGCAACCAATCAGAGCTCTGCATTTCCCTGCACAAACTCGTTATTTTTGCGAAGTCGTCGCAGCCACAGATCTCACTATCTTTATTTTCATAAGTTTCTTACCAACTACTGAACCTATTTTACACCAAATAGCAAAAAGCACAATCTGCTTAACCAAAACTACCTTTCTGCCAAATTTGGTTTAATTCTATCCAGTGGTTCGGGCTACAGGCATGTCTAAAGGTCCTATGAGAATTAAGATGGTAAAAAACACTTTTTTGGACACCCCTTATTCTCAGCTCCGGCTAGATGGATCACCCGGAAACACTTCATGCACAACAAGACCTAACTTGACACTTTTAAAAAAAAAAATTCTTGAAGATTCGTCTACTGGTGCCAAAGTTATAAGCCAGTCAAAAAATTATTTTCCTATGTGTTAGAACTGGCTATTTCTGGTAGGCTAAGGCTGGCGCCAAAGCCAGGCAGAAACCACCATTCTAGTCAGGGCAAGGAAGTCACACGCCAAGATAACCTCTGCTCACCCCCTTGGTAGCTTGGCTCAAGCAGTAAGGCTAAACTCGGAGGCAATGTGTAAAGCATTTGCGCCAGCGCACAACAGCAACAACATACTAGGCACACCACAAAAGAGACTCCACACAAGGTTATTATAAAAATAACTTTTGTATTGTAAAAACACATCAGATAAAATCACACATATACATGGTGCCAACTGACACGGGCAATATTCACAGGGATTATGCACACCAGACAGGGCCACATGGGCGCCTGTCAGAATCAGATATAGTACTTCTAGATAAAATGTAGAATATAAAGTCACTTCTAGAATAAAGAATAAATGTAACATAAAATAATGGCCTGTCCTTTCTCTTCTCTTCTCTTCTCTTCTCTCTCTTATTTCCTCTCTTTCTCTCTCCCCCCTTTTCTTCTCTTTTCTCTCTCTGACTTGACTTTGATTATTGTAAGTGTCATTGTGCCAACACTTTATCCATTTGTACCTTGGAAGATTTATTGCATTGTCTTTCTTTTCATCTCTATTCCTCAATAAAAAAGATTTGAATTAAAAAAAAAGATAACAACCAGTAACCACTGGTAACAGGAACCAGGACCTTACTAGGACCACCTGTACTAGAAAAAGAAGAACCAACTTAGTATCACACAGCATTTAGGGGTCTAAGAAAGAATACCTTACTCATGATGCAATAAACCTACATTCAGAGGAGTAGAAAAGGCAACCACCTTAGTATCACACAGCGTTTAGGGGTCTAAGAAAGAACACCTTACTCATGATGCACCAACCTACATTCAGAGGAGTAATAAGGGAAAGAAAAGACACATGATGCAATAACACATTCAGAGGTGCATAATAAATCAATAGCGCCAAAACTCACATTAGCAATAACTATTAAAAAGCATAGAAATCACATTGCGCCAACCCTACATAAGCCACTACCTGTGGCAGTCCCTAGGCCAACTGGCCTTGTGGGGCAAAGATGCCCTGAGTCCAAAGTCAGGGTGCGCTGCCATGCAGCGCCAGTTTCAAAAGTACAAAAAGCCTAAACGTGGCAGCTGCCCACAAAGTGCTGGGCAACTGGAGAATCAACAAAACTGCGCCGGGGCCCTCACTGGCCCTTAGGCGCAAACTGCGCCACACTGTTGGAGCCACACAGGCTCTGGGACAAGGCAGGCCCATCGTTGGAGCCACAGAGGCTCTAAAAACAATGTGCTCTCTGGTAGGAGGGGGCGGGCACCGACAATATGCCCCGACGCCCCCTCTATCTAATGTGGCCCTCTCTGGAGCCAAACAGGCTCTCAAACAAATTAGGGCCCCTTTGAGCCTTTCTGGGCTTATACATGTTGGGGCGACCCACTGCCAAGCGGGGCCGCCCAAAGCGTCCTCGCTCCGTTGGAGTCCCTCACGGGGGACTCTGGCACAAATACTGCCCCCGGGTTGTGGGAGCCTCCACAGGCTCTGCGCGACGTTGGGGCGGCCCACTGTCATCTGGGGCCGCCCTTGAAGCCCTCGTGGCTTCTCCACATTGAGCGCGAGCTCGCGCTACTGCGGGGGGGGGGGGGCGGACACCGACAATGTGTCCCGGCGCCCCTCCCCTGCTCTGCCCCACTCTGCCCGGCCGGCATGCAATACCCCCGAGCTCCCTCCTGGAGCAGAAGCAACACTGTCCCCTGCACGCCCGCACTCACCGGTACCTTGGGAGGCGGCGTCGGCTCTTCTCTGCGGGGCTCTCAGGCGGCGGCGGCTCTTCTTCGCTCGCGGTGGGGGCAGGCACCGACAATGTGCCTTGCGCCCCCGCCGCAAGTCTCCGCCTGCCGCTCCTCTCCTCACTCGGGGCTCCCTCTGCACACGGGAGCCCCAGAAGCCCCGCCGCAAGTCTCCGCCTGCCGCTCCTCTCCTCACTCCGGGCTTCCTCTGCACACGGGAGCCCCAGAAGCCGGTCACACTCCTCCTCTCTTCCCGGGCTGCGGGGGCGGGCACTTCAGGCTGGCCGCTTTCGGATTGGCCGGCCGGCCAGTCACTTCCGGGTCGCCGCGGGCAGCGCGGCGGCCCTCGCTAGGCAGGCAGGCGGGGGCTGAGTTTCCCGAGGAGTGGGCTCCCTCGAGGAAAATAAAGAAATAGCAAATAAGCGAGGTGGGCACTCGCTAGGTCAATAAAATAAATGGGGTGGCACCCATAAATACCAATATAACGATGTCGGGCAAAAAGCAGGGTGGCACCTGCAATTCCCCACGCAAAAAGCGGGGCAGAGACATGCTAATCTAAAGCAAAAAGCGCTCCCAAGCGCTAGAAAACAGGCAGAGTGCCCCCAGCAGGAAAATCCTCCAGTATCCAGGGGAAGGACATCCAGGAAAGTCCAGCAAAGTCCCCACCTGAGCCCAGGCAAGGCAGAGGGGTCCCCCAGAAGTCTTGCAGGCATCCAGGGGCTGGGCAGCGCCCGCCCCTGGTAGATTCAACCATTATAGAAATGGGGTGGCCCATAAGGTATGGACCTGGGTTAATGTAATTATAAACAAACAGTGATCCAAAACCTATAAATTATAGAATTAGATCAAATCAAGAGTAGTATAAATATTCAAAACAAGAGCAACAATAATTAGTCTGCTTTCCGTAACTCAAAGACTGTATCTTTGAAAATAACCTTACACCACGGTTTAAGAAAATATATTCCTGTTTAATTTTCTGTATTCATTTTTTATATTATTTTTGTCAATAAAAAACACATGGGTTGCCCCAAGACGGGAGCGTGCAAAGGGAAAAGGTGTGATCCGAAAATTGAGAGCAAGTGAAAAGAAGAAAAGAAATTACACAGAAGTGATTAAGAAATGCTTTTCATAATTTTTACAATCAATACTGAACACAAACTTCAAAATTCACCGTATTGAACACCTGGCCAACAACGTAGTTCATATGTTCGTGATCAACAACATTGTAGTACATAAACATAAATGTCCTCAGTCCTACACTGTCTACAATATTGGAAAGACAATGGTCCTAGGTATATATATTGAAAATGTCGACGTTTCGACTCAACTTATTCCCAACCGGAAATTTGGACCTGGGGATTGCGAGTCTTCATCAGGACAAATAGCAAGAAAACGAGGCAACCAGGGGATAATAAATAACCCCTTCGTGTTAGAGAAATCGATGTCTGGTGATCCAAAGTTACCACATCCCCACAGGATTCCTTTAATTCATATCTTGATCCATGTCAGGGCAGCGTTATTTCATATGTGACACAAAGGACGATGCCTTATTGCTGGAAAATCAATGCCCCCAAGTCGGTAGTTTGCGGACTTCTACTTCGGAATTCAATGCACACTGGTTTAAAATATACTGATTTCCAGGTAAGTAATGGCATTGGTACTCCAATTCAATTAGAGGGGAGCCGCTGTATTGGTAATCCGTTCTTCTATACGGAAATTCGTCTAACACCCGAGCCTCCCGGTGCTGCAGGGTGCCGTCGGTCACCGACGGCACCCTGCAGCACCGGGAGGCTCGGGTGTTAGACGAATTTCCGTATAGAAGAACGGATTCCTATAATCGAGTAGGAGCGCTCTCCACAGGAAAACGATTGGACATCCGGAAGCACTGTGAGGCTCGGATGTATACGCTGATATTACCAATACAGCGGCTCCCCTCTAATTGAATTGGAGTACCATTGCCATTACTTACCTGGAAATCAGTATATTTTAAACCAGTGTGCATTGAATTCCGAAGTAGAAGTCCGCAAACTACCGACTTGGGGGCATTGATTTTCCAGCAATAAGGCATCGTCCTTTGTGTCACATATGAAATAACGCTGCCCTGACATGGATCAAGATATGAATTAAAGGAATCCTGTGGGGATGTGGTAACTTTGGATCACCAGACATCGATTTCTCTAACACGAAGGGGTTATTTATTATCCCCTGGTTGCCTCGTTTTCTTGCTATTTGTCCTGATGAAGACTCGCAATCCCCAGGTCCAAATTTCCGGTTGGGAATAAGTCGAGTCGAAACGTCGACATTTTCAAAATATATATACCTAGGACCATTGTCTTTCCAATATTGTAGACAGTGTAGGACTGAGGACATTTATGTTTATGTACTACAATGTTGTTGATCACGAACATATGAACTACGTTGTTGGCCAGGTGTTCAATACGGTGAATTTTGAAGTTTGTGTTCAGTATTGATTGTAAAAATTATGAAAAGCATTTCTTAATCACTTCTGTGTAATTTCTTTTCTTCTTTTCACTTGCTCTCAATTTTCGGATCACACCTTTTCCCTTTGCACGCTCCCGTCTTGGGGCAACCTATGTGTTTTTTATTGACAAAAATAATATAAAAAATGAATACAGAAAATTAAACAGGAATATATTTTCTTAAACCGTGGTGTAAGGTTATTTTCAAAGATACAGTCTTTGAGTTACGGAAAGCAGACTAATTATTGTTGCTCTTGTTTTGAATATTTATACTACCCTGGTAGATTCAAGTCAGAAACAAGAACCTTTTGGAAGGGGACACAGCCCCTTCGTACACAGTGAAAAGTCTTTGAAGCCTTTGAAGTCTCAGTGTGAGAACCAGCTGGACTGGTTTAGAGGGAAGTCCCCTTCAGTATCAGGGCCAGAGGTGACAGTCGCCCAGCGGGAGGTGGAGCCAGCTTTGTAGTCAGGCAGGCACAGCCCTTCACTATCAGGTGCCATCTCCTCCCACTTCCCTGGCAGCAGATGCTGCCTTTCATCCATGGGCTGACTCAGACGACCTCCTGGGCTCTCCAGCCCCTGTCATCCTCAATCCAGACAGTCAATCCACAGGCAGGCCCAGGCACTCTGGGCCAGGCTCACCAGCCAATCACACGCTAGCACCAACTTACACAAATATGCCAACTTCCAAAAGTAGTACTTCTAGACTAGACACAGTCATGCCGCATACATCATTTTGCAGCATTCATTCTCACGAGTTCGTACATACCAAACTCGCCCCTGCACTCCCCACACATCAGGAACTACCATGGGCATACATATTCCCCATTCATTCCTATGGGAGGGCAGGTCACTCACCACTCATTCACAGAGAGCTCAAGCACTTTACACTGTACCACATTGAAAAAGTGCGCAGAGGCCTAAAATCACCAACACCAGGTTCCATAAACAGGCTACGAAAAAGCAAAAAGTCTAGGGGTGAACCTGCCCAACGGGCCGGGTCCAACACTATGGAAACATGGTCCTAACTATAATTACCTACTGGCGACTGCCAGTACGATATATATATCTTTTTTATCCATATGAGACGACAATTATGGATGGGTACCAGCAAATGATAATTATCTTGAACAATTTAATTTAGAGGCATGTATGGAATACCATTGTGGACTAGAATGTATATCTGGTGTACACATCTGGACTTTGGTGCTCTAGTCATAAAATATTGCCCTTTACAGGGAGTACAGTTGTTCACAATCTTGATTTGATAACAAATGTCTTTTTTATTATAATTGCCTATAAATTGTCTGGTTAAACATTGAAAACCTGACATATCATGAGCTAGTGGTTACAATCCAACTGCAGCTCCCATAAGCCATGGGTGTGGTCAAAGCAAACAAGCAAAAGCTTTTAGTTTCACACTAGAGGGAAAGATTCCAGAAGCAAGAACCTGGTTGAGATGTGCAGCCCACAAGAGCGCATGTTTGGTTTGGGCCATATACTCTACATAAGAAATTATCATAAATCTTAGAAATGTCAATTCAGTGTTTAGAAAGTCAGAGAATTTAATATTGATATGTGTGTATGAATTTGAGCTATAGTTCCCAGAAATCATGGAGACAGTTTAGTATTTTAGGCATAGAGATGAATGAAAGACTATTCACATGACCAAGATACCATTCAAATACGTTGTATTATGGATTACCTGTTTGTCCTATCACTTTTAAAGTAAAAAGAATTAACCACTTTTTGAAATGCCTCCTCCCTTTGGTGTAAAACTGACTTCGGATTGGTTCCCCTTTGAGAATGGCATTGCACCATTTTGCTGAGCATTGATGAGCAAAGGAAAAATTTAGTTGGAGAATAAATGAATATGTATGTTCAGTGAAAAAAACAAAGGTTAAAATGATGTTCTTTCTAGGTGTTGAGACTACTCAATGTTAAAAAAGCACTGAAGTATGCCATTTAAAGTGGTGTGAAATAACTACAACTTGCACCCCCATCATGCACTGTTTAGGACCTCACATATTACATAATTCATAACAAGTTAAACAATATCATTGATGACATCACTCATGTCATATTTAAATACCATTGTTGAAATTTCTAATCAATCAATCAGGGGATTTATAGAGCGCACTACTCACCCGTAAGGGTCTCAAGGCGCTGGGGGGGGGAGAGGTGGGGGGATGGATTTGTGAGCTCTGAGGTAATCCAAAGACCCAGGTCTTGAGGTCTTTTCTAAAGGCTTGGAGTGTGGGGCTTCGTCTAATGCTTAGGGGAAGTTTTTTCCTGGTTGTCACCCATTCTGCCTCTATGTATGCGGAGAATCTCTGCGAGGGCTAGGTTGGCAGATCGGATGTTTCTCCTGGGGACATGGAAGGAGATTCTTTTGTTGAGGTATTGGGGCCCGGTGTTGTGGAGGGCTTTGTAGGCATGCATGAGCAGCTTGAAGGTAACTCTTTTCGGCGGGGAGCCAGTGGAGGTCGCGGAGGTGCTGGGTGATGTGGTCATGTTGTCATGTTGTTGGATGCTGAGGACTAGTCTGGCTGCGGTGTTCTGGACGGTCTTGAGTTTGCGAAGGAGTGATTTGTTGATTCTGGCGTAGAGGGTGTTTCCGTAGTCCAGCCTGCTGGTGATGAGTGCGTGGGTGATGGTCTTCATGGAGTCACGGGGGATCCATTTGAAGGTCTTGCAGAGTATGCAGAGGGTGATGAAGAATGTGGAGGAAACGGGGTTGATCTGTTGGTTAATGGTGAGTGAGTGCGAGGGTGATGGTCTTCATGGAGTCACGGGGGATCCATTTGAAGGTCTTGTGGAGTATGTAGAGAGTGATGAAGAATGTGGAGGAAACTGGGTTGATCTGTTGGTTCATGGTGAGTGAGGAGTCGTATGATGTTTGGGTTGCGGGCTTGGCCCGTGGAGGTGAGAGGGTTTTTCCAAGGGTGGGGGGCCACCAGGTGTCGTCCTATGCGGTGGGGGTGGATCCAAGGATGAGGACTTCCATTTTCTCCGAGTTGAGTTTCAGGCACCTGCTGCTCATCAAGGATGTGACGTCCTTCATTCCTTCCTGGAATCTGTACCTGGTGATGTCTAGTTACTTGGTGAGGGAGAGGATGAGCTGGGTGTCGTAGTAAGATACTATGCTGAGCCCGTGTTTTCTGACGGTGGTTGCAAAGGGGGCCATGTAGATGTTGAAGAGCGTGGGTCTGAGGAAGGATCCTTGGGGTACTCCGCATCTGATCTCTGTGGTTTCAGAGAGGAAGGACGGGAGTCTTATTCTTTGTGTTCTTCCGGAGAGGAAAGAGTGGATCCAATATAAAGCAGTTCCCTGTATTCCGGCATTGTGGAGTCTGGCGGCTAGTGTGCGTTGGTTCGATGGTGTTGGAGGATGCTGAGAGGTCTAGTAGAATGAGGGCTGCCGTGTGGCTTTGATCGAGGAGGGTGCGGATGTCATCAGTTGTGGCTAGGAGGGCGGTCTCGGTGCTGTGGTAGCTTTGGAATCCCGATTGAGATGAGTCGAGGATGTTAGTTTGTATGAAGTGCGATTTCTGGGTGTTGATGATTTTCTCTATGACTTTGGCGGTGAAGGGGAGGAGAGACGTGGGCCTGTAGTACTTGAGATCCGTCAGGTCTGAGGAGGGCTTCTTAAGGAGGGGTTTGACTTAGGTGCATTTTCAATCGGCGGGTTAATATGCCTATTTTGAGGGCGCTGTTGATTGACCTTCATAGTTCTGGTGTGATGATGGAGGCAGCCCTGTGGAAGATGTGAGGCGGCAGGGGTCAGGTTTATGCTCTGGAGTGGATGCTCTTCAAAGTCTTTCCGGTATCTTATGTGGTGACAGGGGTTCAGGTGAGGAGGGTCTGCTGGGTGGCGTAGTTGGTGAATGGTGTTGGGTCAGTGCCTTGGTCTTGGTCGTCCAAGTTGTCGTAAAGTGTCCTGATCTTGTGGTGGAAGAAGGAGCTGAGTTTGTTGCAGAGATCCTGGGAGGGAGAGATGTTAGTGGTTTTGCTGTGGGGGTCTGGTGAATCCTTGTATGATGGTGAAGAGTTCCTTGGAGTTGTGGGATTTGGAGAGGATTCTGTCCTGAATTAAGTTTTTCTTCGTAGATCTGATGAGTTGGTAGTGAGCCGTGGTGGCGGCCCTGTAGGCGGTGCGTACTTCCGGGGTTCTGGTGTTTCTCCATGCTGTCGGTACGAGCGATTGGATTCTCGTAGATCCGCGGTGAACCAGGTGGCTTTTGTGCTGTGACATCTGTCGGAGTTATAGAGGGGGGCGAGCGTGTTGATGCAGTCGGCGATCCATTGGTGGAGGTCGTTGGCTGCAGTGTTGGCTTCTGTCGTGGTAGGGGGAGGAGTGCGGCTGAGGGCGGTGGCGAGGTGCTCTTTGGTGATCTTGCTCCAGTTTCTGCGTGGGAGGCGTGACGTAGGCTTGTGTGCGGTGGGTTTCGAGAATGAGAAGTGGACTCAGTGGTGGTCTGTCCAGAGAGGTTCCGTGGCGTGACTGAAGTGAATGTTGTTACCTTTAGTGAAAATTGGGTTGAGAGTGTGTCCTGCTGTGTCGGGGGTGGAGATGAGTTGCTTTTGTCCAATGTTGGCCAGGTTCTCTAGGAGGGCGGTGGAGTTGGGGTCGCTGAGGTTGTCTAGGTGAAAATCCAGGTCTCCGAGCAGTACATAGTACGTGGAGGCAAGGGCGTGGGGCGCGATGTAGTCTACGAAGGTGTTGGCGAACGGGGAGCCATGTCTGGGTGGTCTGTAGGCGAGAGTTCCACAGAGTGTTGTTCTTGGGTTGGGCTGGATCTGGAAATGGATGTGTTCCGTGGAGGGCGAGGCGTCGTTTGAAGTGGATGTTGTCAGTTGTAGGGAGCCTTTGTGGATGAAGGCGAGGCCTCCTGCGAGAGCGGTTGGGGTGGTTTTTCCTCAGGAAATTACACCCGTCAGGACGGCGGTTGCGATATTGGGAGCGTAGCTGGCGTTGGTTCAGGTTTCTGTGAGGAACGCGACGTTGGGCGAGAGGGTGTTGAGGAGGTCCCACACTTCCACTGTGTCTCTGTGCAGGGAGCGTACATTGAGGAGAATGCAGCGCAGGGTTTTGGGTGCGTTGGCATCTGGTGGCTTGGCGGTAGCTGTCTGGGTCAAGAGGTGAAGGTGCTGGTGGTCTGTAGGTGAGAGTTCCGTGGAGTGTTGTTCTGGGGTTGGGCTGGATCTGGAAATGGATGTGTACCATGGGGGGTGAGGCGTCGTTTGAGGTGTATGTAGTCAGTCGGAGGGAGCTTTTGTGGACAATGGTGAGGCCTTTTCCGGGACGGTTGGGGCGGTCTTTCCTCAGGATCTTCTACCCTTCGGGATGGCGGTTGCGATGTCTAGAGCGGAGCTGGCGTTGGTCCAGGTTTCTATGAGGAAGGCGACGTCGGGCGAGAGTGAGGCACAGGGTCAGACTGATTTGCATATGGCCATGTCTGAACTGGGGTGGTGGAGTGAGCTAAAGAATGATAATGGAATAAACCCAGATCAGTTGACTGGGGGCGAGTGCTTGCAATGTTCATTACTCCGTCCATCATCCCCTTTGGTTTTGCTTTTTTCGCCCTAAGTTGGCAGGGTATGGCCAGACGTGGGTCCCTTGCTCACTTTGCCACTGGATTCAAGCTAGCCTGGCTGATGACGGCTGATTATCCAGAAACTGGTCCCAGGATGCTTGTTTCCGGTCCAGGACAGACATGGCTTGGCATTTCGGGCTGGACTGTTCCCATGAGGCACAGGGTTAGACTGATTTGCATATGGGCATGTCTGAACAGGGGTGGCGGAATGAGCTAAAGAATGATGATGGATTAAACCCAGATCAGTTGACTGGTGGTGAGTGCTTGCACTGTTCAACACTCTGTCCATCATCCCCTTTGGTTTTGCTTTTTCCATCAAGATGACGGCATTCAGGTGTGCTACAATTGTGTTATGAATTCAGAATGTTAATGTTCTAGTTGGTCTGTGATGAAGCTGAAGTTTATGGCAAGGAAATTAACTGACAGTTTGCTGCTTGTTTTGAAAGTATGTGTTTCTCTCTGCATTACTGACATGGATGAGGAAGATTTTGGAGAACTGATAGAGAATGTGTTCTCATTTTGGCTTTCTAGAGCACTTAAAATATTTTCTATGAAAAATGAATCCCCTCATTGTGTTCATCACTGTGAGAAGCTGGAATAGAACATAGGGGAATCAAGTAGCAGGCTCCTGTTCCTGCTGGAGTAAATGTTTTTACCCAGAATATCAAACTTGATTCTCAAATGGGTGGGGAAGATAATGTGAACCTTTAGAAAATGTGCTCTCAACTTAACTCCTTAAGCACCTTCCATAACTTTTTTGAGAAAATCATTAGAGAAAGTCTGTCAAATATGATTTATCAAATCCCAAAGGGTCAGCATTTTTCAGAGGATAAAATCACTTGAGAACTCAATAAAATTCCTGAAATGCATATGACTAAAATATGTTCTCACCCTTTCATGTCCTCTTTTGACTCCCTCCCCACATGTCTTTGGGGGTCAGGGGTAAGGGTGTGCTCACCCTGCCTCTTATTTTTTATATTTCATTTGCAGGACTTAAGGACCAAAACCCTTAGTCCTGTAGTGGCTGCCACAACATGTTGATCATGTTGTGGCTAGTCAATCAGGATTGAATAGTCCACTCTAAATTGACCACTCAGAGCATATTTGGATACCAGCAGTCCACATATACCTAACGTTTAACCTCATTGCGCCCATTCCAGTCCTGTCTTTGAATGCTAATTTCTTGAAAACTGCTGAACAGATTTTTATACCAAATTACACAAAGCATACTTTCCAAATAATATTTGAACTTTTTGCCAAATTTAGTGCAATTTCGTTCAGCACCTTTTTTTTAGGTATTCGAGATTAGAGAGCAATGTTTCCAATGGAAATTATATGGGAAATCACACTTTTGGACAACACTGCCCCCCCCCCCCCCCCCCCCCCCTACACACACACTTCTTTAGCCCATGCTTGACTGCTCAGCACAAAACTTTACATTAAGAAGCCGAGGTGGGTGAACTTTTTTTTGGGAAGTTTCATATAGATTTGTCCAACGGCATCAACATAATTAGTGAAACAGAAAACAATTTTCCTAGGGGAGTGGTGCTGTATGGCCGAGGGGACACCTAAAGCGCTCTCCTCTTTGAGCGTGGTTACTGCCCTCTCTTACAGGCCTTTGTGGAACTGGTTGTAGTGGCAGCACAATCCCTAGTAAATGGACTTGCCTTTTTACCTATTTCCTTGGGTGGGTCATGCCAACCGGTGTTCCCCACGTAAAAAGTTTTGGCAGTGCTCCCCAACCAGCTCTTTCACTTACACGGCTGTGGGATTTGTTTGGCTAGTGTGTGTGTGGGGTACATAATGTGTGTTCTGGGTTGAGCATAAGGATTTTGTGCACTTCAATAAATGTGCATAATGGAATCTGAAAGATACTACATGTGTGAGGGAATCTGTGGTGCTGGAGAGCCTTGTGCAAAGCTGGGCAGGTCAAATGTGAACTTGGAGCCTGTCCTTCGTGCATTCCTCCCGCAGGACATAGCGAGGGAAGGGACCCTCTTTTACTTATGGTTAGCGAGGCTCACTGTGTGGGGGGAGAGGTCACAGACCCTCAAGCGTCGCATTTGCCTCAGCAGATAATGTTCAGGATTTTTCAGTGTTTCTCTTTGGAGGGAAGTGGCTGCTGACTTCAGAGTTTCTGGTGTGGCCTCGTGAAACTGAAGTGCCACAGTGGCTGCAGGGGCATAATATCGCCCCAAGTGTCCGATGTTCAAGACTTTTCACTGATCCTCTTTGGCAGGATGCGACTCATGGAGTTGGAGTGCCATGGTGACCATGCACTGGACCTATAGATGTGCTTCACATATGTATTAGGAAATGAAATTATTTTATCCTTAAATGTGAGCTTGTTAGTTTATGAAAGTATGCACATGTTAGTATCGAATAAAGACTTAACATTTTGTAAAGATTCCCCCCCCCCCCCCCCCCCCCCCAAAACAGTTATTATTTTATGAGATAAAATCAAGGTATGTATGAAATGCCACCTTTTCATTTTTAGCAAAAATGGTTGGTGCCCAAACAACAATTTATCATTTTCCAATAATACTATTTCCATTTGCCATACACAAAAAGATTCTGCCTTGTATGCCTTTGCATCACTAGCTCTTACAGTGGCTGCATACAAGAAGCCAAGAATTACTATCATTATGCAAGGACCAAGACAGTATCAGAGGTGGAAACCATCATGCCATGGTTGTCAATTACCACAAGTATGATAAGTTGCAAGGATTTGTCACCATCATGTCATGGATGTCCCCAATATGCCAAGAATGACCACCCTTACGGCAAGGACATCATTTTTCCAAAGGAGGTTACCATCATGCCATGGATGCTCCGACTCAGCCAATAGTTACCACCAATATACCAGGTCCAGCATTTTGCAAGTGGCTGTCAATCCCTCCACTCACCAAAGACCAATCACAGACTCAAACTACCTTCTTTCATCAGCTGTATGACTTCCTGCAGCTGTTTCCCAGACAATTACAAGTGCATTTGTACTGATTAAGTGAAAAGTGCAGTTCTAAAAGCCTGAGCAAGGGAGGAGCTGGAGTACTCCTGCTGGGGACAGGCTCCAAGAGCGAATCCTAGCATAATGTGGCACTGGAAGTGTCAAGTACCCTAATGAAAGCAAGGAAAATGAGCCCACGTGGGGTTGTAGAAGACATCCATAACTGTGCAGTGGGTCCTCTACCCCTCGGCTGCAGTGCCACTACACTTGCTGCACTAATGCTAATGTAATAAAAATGTTTTAAAACTAGGGCCCTTGGGCATAATTGCTTCGTTTGCAAAAACTAGTTCAACACAATCCTCATGACACTCGAGGGCTGAGGCTTTTACTGGAATACAGCAGGATTGTTCTGCAATGTTCACAAGCATATTACGTTTGTGATTGCTACCAGGCCGTGTAAACCATATTGTAAAATGAAGGCTTATAATCCTCCCTCCAAACCTTGCTTGATTTTTTAAGTTTGCAAACCCCTCGCTTTCCCTATTTCATACACCACAAACTGAGTTTTAAAAAGCCAGCGGCAATGATAAACTGTCAACAGTTCATGCAACTAAAAATGAAAAGTGTCTTTTAGTTCAAGAAAGTAAAGACATGTCTCTTGGAAAGCAAAACTATCCATTGGTTTAGGATTAAGTGGCGTCCGGCAATTAAGACAAGGCTATCTCACTACTTATTTACAGTTCTTCCCAGGCACAGTGATCCTTTCATCAAATCAATCACAACAAATCTTTGGTGTCCTTTTTTGTCCTACACGGCCAACACAGTCATGCTTGGCAAATCAGGGGCTGGCTTGGCGTCATAACAGGAGTGTAAACATGTTGGTTTATCACCAACACTAGTCTTACGACTGCCTTGCATCAGTGTACTGTAAATGCTCTAACTCAGATGGGGTTTGCCTTAAACAGTACTGACTTGGCAGTAAGGTCTCTTATGTGCCGTACCACTGCCAGCATTGCTGTTCCTGCTTTGGCCATGGCATGCGCTGTATTGACCATGCCCTCTTGCCTGCCCATTCCACCCAACTCGTTGAGTCTGGCCACAGTCTCCTCACTCCACACTGGCCATAGACCCTGTTAGACCTGTCAGCCTTGCTCTTCCCCCAGACGTTTTGCCTTCTTCCCCAATTTTTGCTGATTTTGGTTTTGCTGACCTTAGAACTATGCGTACTTTACAACTGCTAGCCAGTGCCACAGTGCACGTGCTTCCTCCTTAAAAGCATGGTAACGTTGGCTTATCCCCAATTGGAATATTTAATTTAGTTTCACAATCCTAGTGAAGTGGTACTACATATACCCAGGGCCTGTACATTAAATGATGCTTGTGGACCTGCAGCACTGAATTAGACACCCACCTAAGTAGTTGTGTAAACATGCCTCAGGTCTGCCATTGCAGTCTATGTGGGCAGTTTTAAACTTTCATTTTGACCTCGCAAATTTTTTTGCCAGGCCCAAACCTTCCATTTTAATACATATGGCTTCCCAAGGGTAGGCCCTGGACATCCCAGAGAAGAGGGCAGGGTCCAGTGTAGTGAAAAAGTTGGACATGTACTTTCAAGTTTTACATATCCTGGTACTGAAAAACTCTTTTAAAGTAGTTTTTCAATACTGCAAGACCTACCTCTCCCATAGGATAACACTGGAGTTACCTTATTACATTTTAGAAGTGTCATTTCCACATGGGAAGCAGTTCATGTTTAGTGTCTCTGGAATCCTAATTTACAATCTCAATGTATGATAAAGTCACATTTTAAATTACAATTTTGAAAATGCCACTTTTAGAAAGTTGGCATATTCCTGGCTTAGCCTTTAAGTGCTATACCCTGTACGTGGGTTACATGACTGGGTGTAGCTTACAGTTGAACTTTAGGAATTACTCCTAGACAGCTACACACAATAAGGAGCTTAGTTGTGCCTTGATGGGCCATTACTGGCAGGATGGGAGGCAGGAGCTGGGTACAGCCCCATTTACACGTGAATAGGATGTGTCCTGCCTCCACACAAAGGGCTGCATGCCCCCTGTAGTTAGTCTGGAGCCAGGACAGGGAAGGAAGGATGCCTGAGGACTTAAAAGGGAAACCTCCAGAAGCTTCTTCCCCACTAAGGCCCAGCTGGGTATAAATACTGGACCTCAGACACCAACTCTTCAGTTTACTTCTGAACCAGTGGATACTCTGCCATGAAAACGGACTGCTGTGCTGCTACAACGCTGCCTCTCTGCTGGACTGCTGCTCTAAAGGAACCGCTGCCCTTCTGTGCTGACCCTCTGCCTGCTGCCCTCTTGCCTGGATGGGAAAAGACTGGACTTGCAACTTCACCCTTGAACCCAGAACCCCAGATTAAATTCCAAGGGCTAGTCTGCTGCCCACATGAGCCTCAGGGCCATAAAAGGCTCCCTACCATCCTTCACCAGCCCCTGGGGCCAGCTGCAGCAAGTTCCTGACACCCAAGTGGTGCCCCTTAGGCTCTGGACCTAGGTGTGCCTTAAGGGAGCTGAATTCAAGATTTTGGACCCTTTCAGACTGTGAACAGGCCCGTTTGCAACAAGACCTCGCACTGCAATTCAACATGAAGCTCTGGCAGCCACCTCTTCATGTTCCAGCATAAACCGCTAGCAGGGGACTGCCAAAGCAAATCTCTAGCAGCACCTGCCTGCGATGCCAGCCGGGTCTTTGCGCTACGCTGACAGCCTCCCTCAGCAATTTCCCTGCTCCCCCTGGTCCTCTCCCACATAAACTCATGGCACGAATTTGAGAAGGTAAACTTCCGCAGGCCTAATCTAGTGACTGGTGCCGACCTGCACTCCACTGTGGTTGTCCTGAAAGTGTGTCGTTGACACAGGTCACCAAGACCAGATATGCCGAGTTGGCACTTTGTGCTTTTTGTGGCACTGTTTTCACTAAAATCTTTTAAAAATCATAACACATATTCCACTGATTGGATTTTTGTTGGTTTGGTCTTGTTTCATTCATTACATTTTGCTCTATTTTTCTAAACTGGTGTGTGATCCTTTTGTGGGGGGTTTCTCACTGTGTGACTGTTTGAAATGTTGTCTCCAAAATAAATGAGGAAAGAATCAGTTGACCTGAGTAACCAGGGCTGGCAACTTTGTAATTAAAAGCCCTCAATCACGTTCAGCAAGGTCGTGGGGCGGTATATCTTGGTTCTCCGCCAAGTTTAAAAACGTGTAAGCATCATCATCGGGCTTCTTTTTGTAGTATGCTTGCCTCCACCAGGAGGAAAACCACTGGTTATTTCAGTAGTGATCAAAGAATAAGTGAAAGTGCTCAAGTGGGGTGAATTTTAAAAGCTTGTATGTCCTTGACAGTTCATTTAATCAGTCAGGAATCAAGTCATAGTAAAAACAGTGTGGTGCGTGTGGACGAGTTACTTGTCCAAAGCAGTAGGTCGACATGTTTCAGCCCTCCATGTACACCTGATAGGTCGTTTGGGCTTTCTTCAGGACCTCATAAGAAAGTGAGGGTAGCTTGTGTAATTCACAGGTACCTATTAGAACAATTCTGGTTCCATTTTGTGTGGAGAGCAATTGGTTCTATAAAAGAAGCAGAAAGAAACATATATGTGCATATGTACACCCATTATTCCATTTGTAACGTCATGTTATGTGGCTACCAAATGATCCAATGACGGATCAAATGCCGATTTGGTTAAAAACTCTGGTAGGTGGTGTGAGAGATAAGTAACTGGAAAATGCCAATTCTTTATCCTTACCAGTTAACCTCTAGGGGTGTAAGGCTATCTCATATAATGCAACATCACACCCTGTGGCTATTATGTTAGTAATGAGGGTGTTTCTATACACATAGCAATGTAGCATAATTGTGTATTTATAGTAAATCTGGTGGTAAAGTCTTGGAAGCTCTACAGATTAGTGTTGTCATCATGTTCATTGCATAACAATCGCTTCTGTCTTAAAGGAATTCATTAAGCGGTGAAATGGTTACTGGTGAGTTGGTTGTTTTTTCACTAAAATGCGCTAAAGTTGGGGCGTCTTGTGAAGGGTGATAGAGGGCGTTCTTGTGTTGGTTGTGGCTTGGTGTTAATGCCGTAATGAGTTGCCATGGCTGCAGCAAGAGTGTGGCTTCGTACATGCCTGGGTACATCAACCTTGTAATAAGAATATCGGCCCCGGTCTTCTAAAACAGCCTAATACTGCCCTTGGTGTTTCAGAGAATGGGCAGGTGGTGGTGAAGGCTAGGAAGGTCTATGTGATTTAGTATATGCAGTGGTTAAGAATGTTCACCTTAGATACAATGTGAGCACGTGTTGCTAATAACGTATGTCCTGCCTTTAACAAAACATACCTCCTAGTCCGGTAATGCGGGCTGCAACAGGGGGCCGTCGGGCACATTGGCCTGCTAGGGAGCAGAGTTAGCGTAGGAAATTGGATTAGTTGGGGAGGGGGATTGCTACTTATCTCGGTGTGCGGCGGTCCATCTCCTCTCAGTCGCACCTTTTGCATCGCGTTGTGGCAACTTGTGCTCACTTTTCCCACGGCGCCCTGGATGATGTCGGTGCCGTGGGTGGTCAAAATATATAAAGGAGGCTTTCTTAGAGACTGAAAAGGGACTAAGTTGTGTTCCAGGATTGTAAAAGAATAACACACTGTGTCTTTTATGGTTTCATAATTACAGCAATGTGTTGCGGTTTTCATTGAAATGAGAGAAGATTGTGAGATTCTGTAGTTCTTAGAGGAGATTCATTAATCTTGTATTTTTAGTGAATGGTTCATATGTGCTCGGTTCAAGGTGTATCAAAGAAGCTTTTGCGGAGACTGAAGACAGACTATGTTAATTAAAGAAGAAATAGTGTGTCATGTCTAAGGGATTCATGAGAGAATTGTCTCGAGTTGTTCAGTAGTGAGCATGGTATAGTATTTTATTTTGCAGAAGGATTATTTCGATATTTTGATTATTTCTAATTACTAGGGCGGATTCATAAGTTCTGTACATTTAGAGGACAGTTCGTGGGTGCTATGGACGATTCGGGTTGGTGGCAGGAAAATCTTGGTAGTGGGAAACGGTTCGCGGTTCAGACTCAGCCAAGGAATGTTATTGTCCAGGCCGCTATTATTTGTTTTTAAGCGGTGGACCCATCTCTGCTCTTTTTCAAAGAGAATTTGTTTTGCATTGTGATTTTCGGTCTGCAAAGATTCTAGAACAATCCATTTCAGGTAATTCACAGTATGTCAGTGTTAAATGCAATGGGTACTCATCTTTGTTGTGAGTTTTTTACATTTGACTTTGTTTCTGTGCTGGCAAATTCGTTGTTTTATTTTGCGGCACGTCATTCCTATGTAACGGAGGGCACAAGGCTCATGTAGATCACATGGGTAGAGTTGCAGTTGGTGTGGCTTCTAATAGTCCACTTTAATTCTGGTACTAGTTGGATCGTTTTTGTTGCTGTTGTTAGCGGGCACACTGAGCATGATCCGCAAGGGGAATGACCAGTGACGGGTAGTTAATTCCAGAGTGTTGCTGCTGGTTGGGGAAGCGAACCCACGGACTGACGATAAAGACTGCCGTAACGGAGTAGGGTTGCCTGTGATAGGGCTCCTCGGGTTCACAAGGAACTCAGTTCAGTGTCCTCTGGTTCACAATGGAACTAAGTTCAGTGTCCCGGTGCACAGTCGCGCCGTGGAACCGGCGTTGCGGCAGTCTTTATCGTCAGTCCGTGGGTTCCACACCAATTCATCTTAACCAACCCAACTGGAATAATCAGCGAGAACGCGCTTCCCCTCAGCCCCATTGGGACCCTGAATATTTCCATTGTGAGGCACAATGCGCCCGTGTCAGCCCCCCTACTAATCGATCGCGTTGTAGTCTCACCCCTTCGTGGCTAAATTGATAACTGCAATCCACGAGGCACTGTACGAATTGACTGCTCAACCAGTTCTATCTCATCACCCCAAGGCTCCAGAATTGGTTGCTGGCTCAGCTTCAACTCCATTAGACCCCGCGCCTAAGCTTTTATTCAGGCAAGAAATGTATGTCCTGATGATGATCCATCATTATTAATTGGATCGAAACGCCGTCGACACAATATGTGGTTTAAACACTAGCGTAATATTATGTGCCAAAAAACCATGTGTTTCCCGCATATGTGAAGCAAATGCACTGTAAATTCCCTTTTGCTCCTTTTTAGGTTTCGCCTAGCGGAAGCTGCGCTCTGCGCAGCTTTTCCGCGCAGGCGAAATCCTGTTGAGAACCGTAGGGTGCTTTGGTTCGGCCCTCGTCGTTGATTGGCTGGCTCCGTAAACGGAGCCTTGCCATTGGACGAGGGGCCTGTCCGTCAATGCCGGACCAGACACGGGGGCGTTCCCGACATTCTTTGGCTTTTGCCGACGTCACGCGACGCCGGGAACGCCCCCGTGTCTGGTCCGGCATTGCCGGCACCCGCCTTCCTGCTCCGGCCGTCGTCAGCGTCTCTCCTCCCCCTTTCCCGCCCCCTCCCGCTTGCTTCCTGATGCCTGCCTTCCTGCTCCGGCCTCTCCTCCCCCTTTCCCGCCCACTCCCGTTTCCCAGTGCCCGTCTTCTGCTCCGGGGCTCGGGGAGGCTCTTTCAATCCTGAAAATATCTCTCCTCCCCCTTTCCCGCCCCCTCCCGCTTGCTTCCTGATGCCCGGCCTCTCCTCCCCCTTTCCCGCCCACTCCCGTTTCCCAGTGCCCGTCTTCTGCTCCGGGGCTCGGGGAGGCTCTTTCAATCCTGAAAATATCTCTCCTCCCCCTTTCCCGCCCCCTCCCGCTTGCTTCCTGATGCCCGGCCTCTCCTCCCCCTTTCCCGCCCACTCCCGTTTCCTGGTGCCCGTCTTCTGCTCCGGGGCTCGGGGAGGCTCTTTCAATCCTGAAAATAATCCCCGCCGCTCTCCTAGGACAGAAATAGTTAATCTCGGCGAGCAGCGCCGCGGAGGGGGAGTTGCCTGGCCTAGGCAGCAGCAAAAACACGAGCGCGCATTCCTGCTTCTCCTTCAGCTGCCAACATCTGATTAGAAGCGGCGGCAGCACAGTCCGCCCGGCTCTGAGTGGCTGCTCCGGGCTGTCGGGGAGGAGACTGCGGACAGGGAGCCGGGTAGGAGGTACGAGAGCGGCGCAGACTGCCGGACGGTGGCTGCAGGCCCTTGGCAGCGGGAGGAGCCGGCGGACACCCCAGCCCCGGGGGACGTGCGGAGAGCCTGAGGCGTCAAGGACCTGCCTGCTGCCGTAAGTAACCGAGGATGCTCGGTGGCTCGTGCGCTGCCGTGGGGTGTCAGATGGCAGGGTCTCCCGAGGGGGGCCGGGGCAGGCAGCATGTCACAGCGTGGGGCGGTCACTGCAGGCGCGTAGCTAGGGGGGGTACCCAAATAAATTATGAAGGCCGCCGCAACGGGCCAGTGCCGTCCGGGCCGCCGTTTGAAGAACAAGCGCTGCGCACGCAGCAGCACCGCACGTGACTTCCTTACTGCAGCGTCAGTGGGTGTTTGCATTGCCTTGCTCTCTCCGTGCCTGAAATTAGTTGTGTGAGGCCGGGCGCAATAAGCGCGCCTCTGCTCACACGCACGCAGGAAATATTTTCAAAAATGTGTCTCAGTGGCTGCTACTGGACTCACCCGACCCAACGAGTGCCAGTTATCAGTTTCCTAAAGATTAATGTGTGTTGGAGTGGAGCGCGGTGCTATTCGCACTGCCGGCTTGTATGGTGCGTGCTGCAAGCCTCTCCAAGGTGCTGCGGCGTCTGGACCGGAGTTGGATCTGTTGCTGTTCAGTCCGGGAGAGAAATTAAGAGGAGCTTGCAGCGCGCCTAATGAGTCCGGACCATAACTGCCGGAGTCGAGTTTGGGGCCTGCTGCCTCCTAAAAGCTTGTCTGCGGTACCGTGGCGTTCACTCTTGAGGCCTGAGTCTAGACACAGGTAACATACATCCTAATTATATTTAACGTTAAAGCATGAGCCATACGTGCCGAGTGCCTGTTAACTCTGCGTGAACATTTTGACATCAGCCCTTCTAAACAAGGCCTCGGGCTCTATACAACCTTTCTGAGTAGGGCTCGCACCTTGGTACGTCCACAGGGCGTGAGCCAAACCTCACTGGTGGTGCACTGTGTGCACGCCGGCATAGGCAGGGGAGGCAGCGTAATTTCAGCAATCAGGGGGTTTCCTGCAGCCCCCACCCCCAGAAAGTAATTTCTGTCTCCTGGGCGAGCCTTCCGTAATGAGTCCTAAGAAAACAGCTGCTCAACTCTTGTCAACTCGTGCTGCCATTAAGATTTTACTAAAATCCTGGAAACTCGGGCCCCCTGTGTGGTGCCTGGGAAGTGTGCAACAACCAGGCAAGTGCAGCCTATGAGTCATGGACACCCAGCAGAAGCACTATAACACGTGAGCATTCGTGCCAGCATTTCATACAAAAAATTTTAAGACCAGCATAATGCAATAATACTATTTGACCCTCTAAATGCCAAATGAGCTGTAAGCCTCGTCAGTATACAAAAGACAGGGATAAATGAACCATGATGGACTTGTATCATTAATGCTGATAGGGACAACAACATCCATGTTGAGGCTCTACTTCCACTTGCTGGAATAACACGTGGGCAAGTTGTTTGGTTTTGAAAGTAAACGCAAAGTACCAAACCAGAGACTGCGAGCTGCAGCCACTTACAGACGACAGGAGCACTGCCAGCAAGCACTTTTGCTCTCCTGTCCAAATTCACGGACCAAAGAAGCTCTCTGCCTCAGTCTTGCACTGCAGGGAAGACTTCTCGTAGGTCAGGTAAGTCCAGCGAGAGAGCATTTACTAATCTGTGCAATGGGGACATTGTCTGTGTGAGTGTGGGAGCGGGTTTAAGCTACTGTTAGAACTTCTAATTTTTCAAAAGTCTAATTTCTAATCTTTATGTATCTCCGTGCACTTCAGTGCTTGATTTTACTCATGCAAAAGTGTCACTTAAGTATCACACATTTGGCAGTTGAATCTCATAGGTACACTGGAACCACTGAAATGTCACACATAAGCAATCTGAAAACTACACAGTTGTGGGCGTTATGGAACAAGAGGCTCATTTGCAGGCAGTCTGGCCTCACCGTCCTGTTTGATACAGTTGGTTCTCAGAGTGCCCTTCCATTCCTGGTGCATTGTAGCAGTTATAAGATTTTCTTAGAGTTTCTCGTTGCTCAAATGGGTGTAATTTCTGATATTTATGCATTTCCCTCGTCTTCATTGCTTGACTTTGCTCGCGAGAAAGTGTCACTCATAGTAGTTGAATGTCACTCATAATTGCATTACAAATAAGAAAATGTCACACATAGGCAATCTGAAAACTTGCTTCTATGTGTAATTTGGAGTGGAATTGAGATGAGCATTTGTGAGAGCTGTGTGGGCTGTGAGAGCTGTGTGGGCTGTGTGGGCTGTGTGGGCTGTTAGAGCTGTGAGGGCTGTGAGGGCTGTGTGGGCTGTGAGGGATGTGAGAGCTGTGTGGGATGTGAGAGCTGTGTGGGATGTGAGAGCTGTGTGGGCTGTGAGAGCTGTGTGGGCTGTGAGAGCTGTGTGGGCTGTGAGAGCTGTGTGGGCTGTGAGAGCTGTGTGGGCTGTGAGAGCTGTGTGGGCTGTGAGAGCTGTGTGGGCTGTGAGAGCTGTGAGAGCTGTGTGGGCTGTGAGAGCTGTGTGGGCTGTGAGAGCTGTGTGGGCTGTGAGAGCTGTGAGAGCTGTGTGGGCTGTGAGAGCTGTGTGGGCTGTGAGAGCTGTGTGGGCTGTGAGAGCTGTGTGGGCTGTGAGAGCTGTGTGGGCTGTGAGGGCTGTGAGGGCTGTGAGAGCTGTGTGGGCTGAGAGAGCTGTGTGGGCTGTGAGAGCTGTTGGCAATGTAAATAACAATGCCATTTATTTATGAGTTAAAAAAAAAAAAAAAGAAATGTCATGAGCAATGCCAATAACTCTAACTTTTCCAAAGGCGAAACCATTGCATTGTAAATGCTTGTTCCTATATGCCTGAAATACCTTAATTATATGTATTGTCTAATGTGTGTGTAGCATTGTGGATGCAGGATTGTGTCCCACTGTTTCATTGTTGGTTCGTCTGATCTAACATATTCAAACATTGAATAAACTCTAAAGTCTGGCTGGACTTTTTTTCATTATAGTGCATATTGTGGCCTATAATTATTTAAATGGTCCTTTTCCTTGTCAAGGACCTTTGTACAGTAGGTACTGACACATGTTACCAAATCCGGTGTTGGTTCTTTTGGTAGGGTCTCAAGGAGACTCTCTCTTTGTTGGTTCCTTGCTCGTTTCTGGGATCTGTTGATTATTCTTTCTGGGTAATCCCGTTTCCTTAGTTTTTCACGGAGATCCTTCGTCTGGGTCTTATATACCTCTACGTCAGTACCGTTCCTTCTGAGGCGTAAGAATTGGCCTTATGGGAGGTTCTCCCCCAGCGGACGGGGGTGAGAACTGTGATAGGACAAGAAACAGTTCTTGGAAGTAGGTTTGAAAAAGGTTTTGGTTTTTATCTCATCCTCAATGTAGATGGTAATGTCAAGGAAGTCAAGTTCGGTTTTATTGGCGGTATAGGTGAACTTGAGGCATTCGTCTCTTGTGTTTATCCACCTGTGAAATTCTTGTAGGTCATCGTTATCACCTTCCTAGATGACGATGATATCGTCTATATAGCGTTTCCAAAAATGTATTCTGTGTAGCAAGGGGTTGTTCTCATTTTGTATGAAGGTGCGTTCAAAATGACTCGCGTACAAACCTGCCACGCTTGGGCCAAATGTGCTGCTCATTGAAGTGCCATTCAGAAAAGGGGGTGGTGATGGACAGAGTTTCTGAATTAAACAGAATACTCCTACCCAGTCAACAGATCAGGGCTTGATCCATCACCGTTTTTTAGCTCACTGCACCATCCCAGCTCAGAACCTGGCTACATGCAAATTAGCTTGTCCCTGTCCCAGTGCATCATGGGAACAGGGCAAACCAAACTACCAAGCCAATTCTTTCAATGGGAAGGAAACAAGCTTCCGGGGACCGGTTTCTGGCATTACAGCCGTCATCGGCCCGGCTTGCTTGAATCCTGATGGTGCAATGAGCAAGGGACTCACATCTGAGTATTCCCTTCCACGCTTATGGTGGACAAAACGATTCAGAAAAGGGGGTGGTGATGGATAGAGTTTCTGAATTAAGCAGAATACTCCTACCCAGTCAACAGATCAGGGCTTGATCCATCACCGTTTTTTAGCTCACTGCCAGGCCAGGGGCCAAGGACTCTGCCCGTTTTTTCACCTATTCATCTGCAGAGCTACTGGCTCTAAAACCTAACCCTATGACATGCCCCCCAGTGCCGCCCAACACGATGAAACGAACTTCTCGTCTTGGTATCAGTAATTCTGGTACCTTGGCAGCTGAGTCTATACCTAAGTACTCAGTGCATGCGACCACATCGGGCGCAACATGCAATTTCAGCTGCATTTATTTAAACACCCGCTCAATGACTAGATATCAGACAGACATATTTTTGCTATTAACAGACATGAAACCGGATATGCTGTTGTTAACAGAAACATGGCTTACCCCAGGTTCTCTACCGGACATTTTAGCTGCTTTACCAGCTGATTACTATATCATATCAGCAATCCGTCCCTTAGGGAAGGTTGGGGGAGGAGTGGCCATTATCATTAATAAAAAATATCAACTCAGGCAATTACCATCTCTACCTCTGCCCAATTCAAACAATATAGTGGCCAAACTAGATACCATCAATGGAACACTGGTAGTGGTTCTCCTGTACCGTCCGCCACAAACAATGACCACATTCTCTGCCATCCTAGCAGAGCAGCTGGCCCTCTTAGTTACGAACCATTCCAAATTACTCCTGATTGGAGATTTAAACTATTGGTTCGATAACCTATTATTAGATCCGCAAGCAGCAGAGATGAAAGATCTTCTAAATGATATTAACTTGACCCAACATATTAATACCTCGACCCATCAGAAGGGCCACAGCCTCGACCAAATTTGGACTTCAAACTTATCAATTCACTCCATCGATATAAAACCTTGCAGTTGGTCTGACCATTACACTATAGGGTTCTCATTTTTTATAGATAAAATCACTCAATTTAGGCTACAAGCCAGCAGGACCACTAGGAAATGGAATTCAGTGGACATGCCAGCATTTTTAAACTCACTAATTACTTCCCTCCCCTCACTGAGCACTGACGTAGAGGTAGCGGACTCTAGGCTAAGAGAATGGATAAACACAGCCACTAATGATCATGCTCCCCTGATCAGCTTTGGCAGTTCAAGAAACGCGGATGCCCATAGGTAGTTTACACCTGACCTAAAAAAACTAAAGCTGGAAGTCCGTCAGCAAGAAAGAGCATGGCGATTAAAATATTGCCCACAAGCTAGGGTAGCCTACTGTCTAGCTAGGAAAGGGTATCAAAAACTCCTTCTTAAACACAAGACTGAATATTTCTCGACTAAAATACTAACATCTACCAACAAGTCGAAGGAAATTTTCAGAATTGTGAACGACTTATGCAATGACGATAGAACCTCCCCTCCTGTAGTCCCTACACAAGCACTCTGCGACTCTTTAAATAATTTTTTCAGTGGAAAGATACTCACTATCAAACAAGATATATCCAAACTTCCTGTGTGCACCACCTTGGATGATTGTTTTTATAATCCATTAACACTTCACTCCTTCCCTCTCGTGGACCTAAAAACCTTTTCAGCTCTATTAAATAGAGTAAAGTCAGGATCCCCTGAGGACATGTGCCCTCCGCACATTATGAGGGAGATCGGACATGCTATTCAATGGCATGTTACCATTGCTTAACGAATCCCTCCTGTCTGGAATGGTCCCTCGCAGCTTTAAACAGGCCCTACTGATCCCTCTGACAAAAAAACCCGATAAAGACCCCCTTGACCTCACAAACTATCGGCCAATTTCTCTCCTGCCCTACCTCTCAAAGATCTTGGAGGCTCATGTCACCAATTGCCTATCGAAATTCATAGAGGATTCTGAATATTTGCAACCTAATCAGGCAGGCCTTCGACCATGCCACTCTACAGAGGCAGTGATACTGGCCGTCCAGAACACTCTGAGGTCCAATGCCGATAATAACCTCCATCAGGCTTTAGTGCTTCTTGACCTGTCTGCAGCGTTCGACACGGTTGACTACTCCATTCTGGTCAACCGTGTCGAACAGGCCGGCCTCAGAGATTCTGCCTTGGCCTGGCTGCATTCTTTTATATCGGAACGCACTCAGTCTGTTCGGCTAGGGTCATTCACAGCTTCTAAAATCAATTCCTTTTGCGGGGTCCCCCAGGGCTCCTCTTTGTCTCCTTTATTATTTAATTTGTACATGAGGCCTTTATTATTTTCACTGAGAAATTACAAAGTAACTACATACAACTATGCAGATGACTTACAGTTAGTCTTTACATTAAACTCGCCCGATGCTGTTGAGGATTTTCAGGCAACTATGACCCACATTCAGAGGTGGATGTCCTCAAACCATCTTAAACTGAACCCAGGAAAGACCGAGCTGATCTTGCCTGGGAAAAGCGAGATTAGTTGGGGCCCTCATTTCTGGCCTTTAGACATGGGCCTCCCTCCCAAAAAGTCGCACTCGGTAAAGAGTCTGGGAGTGACCATCAATGAGGATCTTTCCCTAAAATCACAGATCGGAACAGTGGTCTCCTCAGGTTTTTTCCAATTAAGAAAAAAAAAATTGCACACCTCCTTACTCATTCAGCTTTGATCCAAGTAGTCACTGCCCTAGTCCTCTCCCATATTGACTTTTCCAACAGCCTATATCTGGGCTTGCCTGCAGGTCAACTCAGAAGATTGCAATATCTTCTGAATCAAGCTGCCAGGCTGATCTGTAAGGTACCCAAATGGGAATCTATCAAAACAGGACTTGAGAAACTACACTGGCTACCTGTGGCCCAGAGAGCGGTTTTTAAAGCAGGGTGCATTGCTTTCAAGGCCTTACAAGGCAAGGGCCCACTGTTTATAAGGCAGCTGATAGGGAGATACACCCCCTCGCGTAGCTTGCGATTAGCCCATAAAGATTTACTGGAGGTACCCCAGTTTAGGAGAAAGCGACAGGGATGCAGTTGTTTCCACTTCCTGGCAGCCTCCTTGTGGAATTCTTTGCCTCTGACTCTTAGACAGAGTAGGGACCTCCTTACTTTCCGACGGGCCTACAAAACCCTGCTTTTCACACAGGCATACCTTGAGTAGTGATTGTTATTGGTATTTTCCTTGTTGTGTTATTAATCTCTTTCCCAGCGCCAAGAAGCCCATGGGCGTATGCGCGCTTTATAAATTTTAATTAACATAACATAACATAACCATCCCAGCTCAGAACCTGGCTACATGCAAATTAGCCTGTCCCTGTCCCAGTGCATCATGGGAACAGGGCAAACCAAACTACCAAGCCAATTCTTTCACTGGGAAGGAAACAAGCTTCCGGGGACCGGTTTCTGGCATTACAGCCGTCATCGGCCCGGCTTGCTTGAATCCTGATGGTGCAATGAGCAAGGGACTCACATCTGAGTATACCCTTCCACGCGTATGGTGGACAAAACGATTCAGAAAAGGGGGTGGTGATGGACAGAGTTTCTGAATTAAGCAGAATACTCCTACCCAGTCAACAGATCAGGGCTTGATCCATCACCGTTTTTTAGCTCACTGCACCATCCCAGCTCAGAACCTGGCTACATGCAAATTAGCCTGTCCCTGTCCCAGTGCATCATGGGAACAGGGCAAACCAAACTACCAAGCCAATTCTTTCACTGGGAAGGAAACAAGCTTCCGGGGACCGGTTTCTGGCATTACAGCCGTCATCGGCCCGGCTTGCTTGAATCCTGATGGTGCAATGAGCAAGGGGCTCACATCTGAGTATACCCTTCCACGCTTATGGTGGACAAAACGATTCAGAAAAGGGGGTGGTGATGGACAGAGTTTCTGAATTAGGCAGAATACTCCTACCCAGTCAACAGATCAGGGCTTGATCCATCACAGTTTTTTAGCTCACTGCACCATCCCAGCTCAGAACCTGGCTACATGCAAATTAGTCTGTCCCTGTCCCAGTGCATCATGGGAAAATCATTGAAGTGCTGTGGCATTGTAAGTACATGGTGTTGTTATACTCAAAGTAATTTTCGGTTAGTGCTAACCTACAGCATTCGAGGCTGAAGTGTCTTGGGGTCTTGAAATTCCATTGTTCACTGAAGAGTAATGATTCCAAGGTATTTAAGGTTTCCTGTTGTGGTAGGCTTCTGTATAAACTTTCAACATCAAGCCCCACTAGTAATATTGTTTCCTTTATGTAGCGTTGGTCCTTTATTTGATTGAGCAAATCTCTAGTATCTTTGAGGTATGTTGGTGTTTTCTGTACTAGTGGTCTCAGGTATTGGTCGGCAAACTGTGAGAGAGGTTCTAAAATGGATCCAATACCTGAGACAATGGGACAGCCTAGTGGTGGTTGGCGGACTTTGTGAGTCTTAGGGAGAGAGTAGAAATAGGGTACTGTAGGTGTTTTGGTCCTAAAGAAATCAGCTTCATTCCTACATATCCCGTCATTGAGTTCCGCCTCATCAACCATCAGTTCGATGGTCCTTTGTAGTCTTGCTGTAGGGTATATATTTATTGGTTTGTAGAATTTTTGGTCTGAAAGAAGTTTCAAGCATTGTTGGTCATAGCCTTCTTTGGTTAGTAGAACTATGCCTCCCCCTTTATCAGCTGGCTTGATTACCAGGTCATTGTGATTTTTAGGTTCAACTAGTGCTTGTTCCGATCTAGAGACATTAAAACAGGGTTTTTTGGCATGGTCTTTAAGATCTTCCACTTCTCTCATTACTGCTTGTTCGAAAGTTTGTATTTCTATGGGTACTTGGTGGTTGAGGGGACAGAAGGTTGATTTGTGTCTGAGTTTAGTGTCTCCGTCAGTGATGTGTTCTTCTTTGTTGTGGAAAAATGCCTTTAGCTTTAATTTTTAGCAGAATTCGGCCATTTCGCACTGCAGTTTAAATGTGTCAAGAGGTGGGGTTGGGACATAACCCAGGCCTTTATTCAGGATTCTTTCTTGTTCTTCGGTCAATGTGATATCCGTTGGGTTGACTATGAGTTTGTCGTGCTCGAGCTTGGTTTGGCTCGGTCATGCTCCTGGTGTGTACCTGTCGTTGTTGGTCTGTCTAGGTTACTCCTTTCCTTCTTGTTCTTTGGGTGGTCTGGCCTCTCCCTAAAAAAGGAGGTCCTTGCATGTAATTGGGTCCCATTTGTGGTCCTATTGGAGGTGGGCCCGGATAGTAAGGATTCCTCCATCCTTGGAAGTTGGGGTTGAATTGTTAGAATAGTGGTGGTGGTTGATTACCAAAGTTAGGTGTGTGCCATCTGTTAGGCCTGCATCATTGTTGTCGTCTATTTTGACCTCTGTATTGTTTTGTTGTAGTGTTTTCATTCTCATTCCAATCTGAACCTTCTGTGGATGTGCCTCCACTCGAGTCAATGTCTGATTGTTGGTCAGGTGCTTTATAGTCTTCTCTTATATAGGAATGCATTCTTTCCATCGAAAATCTCTTAAGAATATTGCCTAGTTCTTTTCATTTTGCTCTGTGTTATATATTCCTTTGTCTCTTTCATTTCTCTATTGATCTCCTCTAGTCTTTTCTTGTACACAGTGATGTATACCATATTCTTTAATTTCGCTTCACTCATTTGAATTTTGATTGTGAGTGCTTCCGTAAGTCTGGTAGCTGTTTTAATGATGAGTACTAAATAGTCTCTCATATACTTCCATGATATTCCTGACCAATCCTTGCGAAAGGCCAAATCCTGTAAGAAGATACGAGGCGCATTGTGGATCCAAAGTCCTCTCGGTGCCGCATTGGCCCGGATGTATTCTGTCATAATGATCCCATGAATGGCAGTCCTCACTTGTTCTTTTTTCATTTCCCAGAGTTCGTCCCAGTAGTTGGTTTGTGCCAATGTCTTTGTTAAGTCGCTTTCTTGCAACAGTGATGGTAAGGATAGAATTGCGTTTATCTCTTCCGCAGAGTAGCTTAGGCCTAGATTCTCAGACATTGTCTTCTGCCTAACTGATTTGGAGGCATGAATAGAAGGGTTTAATCCTATTAACTCAGATTTCGTAGACTTGTTCGACTCCCACAGCTGTGCGCTGCTTAAATATTGTAGATCAAATTGGGGGGCGGACGGGGGGGTGGTGAGAAGAAGAAGAAAGAGGCTGTGATTCATTTAGCTTCCTTGTCGTAGTATCTAAAATCAATGACGAATGAATCACTTGATCTGAGTAACCAGAGCTGGCAACTTTGTAATTAAAAACCCTCAATCACCGTTAGCAAGGTTGTGTGGGCGGTATATCTTGGTTCTCCGCCAAGTTTAAAAACGTATAAGCATCATCATCGGGCTTCTTTTTGTAGTATGCTTGCCTCCACCAGGAGGAAAACTACTGGTTATTTCAGTGTTGATCAAAGAATAGGTGAAAGTGCTCAAGTGGGGTGAATTTTAAAAGTTTGTATGTCCTTGACAGTTAATTTAATCAGTCAGGAATCAAATCATAGTAAAAACAGTGTGGTGCGTGTGTGGACGAGTTACTTGTCCAATGCAGTACTAGTGTCCAAAGCAGTAGGTTGACATGTTTCAGCCCTCCATGTACGCCTGATAGGTCGTTGGAGCTTTCTTCAGGACCTCATAAGAAAGTGAGGGTAGCTTGTTTAATTCACAGGTACCTATTAGAACAATTCTGGTTCCATTTTGTGTGGAGAGCAATTGGTTCTATAAAAGAAGCAGAAAGAAACGTATATGTGCATATGGCCGCTCGCATTGAGGTTTCTGCTTTCGAGAACTTAGACCGGCTCTGCAGGAGCAGCTTACTTGCTTCAAGCCCTGATCCAGACCAACTGTCATCACCGTGAGGAGACGCGTGTGTGCGAGGCCGCAGAGGAGGTGAGAGGTGCGGCCCCGGGACTGCGAGGACCAGCAAGCAACACCAACAGCTGGTCCTCTTCCCGAGGGAGCCACGCCCCCTCCCAGTGCCACGCCCCCAGCCAGCGCCCTTAACCTCTCGCGGCCCCCGCTCCGCGGGTGCCGCTCCCATTGAGGTTTCTGCTTTCGAGAACTTAGACCGGCGCTGCAGGAGCAGCTTACTTGCTTCAAGCCCTGATCTAGACCAACTGTCATCACCGTGAGGAGACGCGTGTGTGCGAGGCCGCAGAGGAGGTGAGAGGTGCGGCCCCGGGACTGCGAGGACCAGCAAGCAACACCAACAGCTGGTCCTCTTCCCGAGGGAGCCGCGCCCCCTCCCAGTGCCACGCCCCCAGCCAGCGCCCTGAACCTCTTGCGGCCCCCGCTCCGCGGGAGCCGCTCGCATTGAGGTTTCTGCTTTCGAGAACTTAGACCGGCGCTGCAGGAGCAGCTTACTTGCTTCAAGCCCTGATCCAGACCAACTGTCATCACCGCGAGGAGGCGCGTGTGTGCGAGGCCGCAGAGGAGGTGAGAGGTGCGGCCCCGGGACTGCGAGGACCAGCAAGCAACACCAACAGCTGGTCCTCTTCCCGAGGGAGCCGCGCCCCCTCCCAGTGCCACGCCCCCAGCCAGCGCCCTTAACCTCTCGCGGCCCGCGCTCCGCGGGTGCCGCTCGCATTGAGGTTTCTGCTTTCGAGAACTTAGACCGGCGCTGCAGGAGCAGCTTACTTGCTTCAAGCCCTGATCCAGACCAACTGTCATCACTGTGAGGAGACACGTGTGTGCGAGGCCGCAGAGGAGGTGAGAGGTGCGGCCCCGGGACTGCGAGGACCAGCAAGCAACACCAACAGCTGGTCCTCTTCCCGAGGGAGCCGCGCCCCCTCCCAGTGCCACGCCCCCTTTGACCTAACACCTATTAAAGAGAAGTCACACCACGCAACGCGGGACGCGCGCGGGTCGCAGCCCGGGCGAAGCCCGGGCCAAGGGCGGACCCGTTGTTGCCCGTTAGTGCCCGGTAGTGACCGGACCGGGCCACCCCCTTTACATCACTGAAACCCCAGCCAGCAGACCACAACCATGCCGCCGAAAACCAGGAGTACCTCGAAGACCAAATCCAAACACGCCCAGGAGGTAGCAAAAATAACCGGGCCCATTGACTTATTCATCTCACGGACTCATGAGGTAATCAATCAGAGCATTTCCCTTATCGAAAAGAGAGTGTCATTAGACCTCATGAATGCGAATGCGAAACGATCTTCCCTAGGCAACTTAGCAAATGCCACTTCGCCCATCCACCTTAACTCCCAAAACTGTTCCCTTCCCACGACTTTATCTGCTCCCGATATTAACACAGTCCCATCTACAGTAGATCTTTCCGTAACACAGTCTGAGTCTGACCTATCACTAACTTCAGACAACTTAGAGGCAACCCCCAATCTGGCGGCCTGTCAAACTCAGGAGGAAGTCCAGACTAATTCAAATCTGCACCTTCAAGGAGAAAGGGAAGGAGCCATCCCAAAACAAGATACCATAAAAACCATTGATAATGCAGCAGCTATAGCTCCCTGTTCAGCCCATGTTATAGCCCACCCAAACCCCACAACGCAACAAAACACACTACTCCCTCCTGTAGCTAATCCCCCCCATTCCACAATCTCTAGTGAGGCTACTGACAATCTCTGCAGAACATGTAAAGTTACCTCACAAGTGTTGACCACAACAAAAGACCTCCTGTTTCAGTACTTGAAACCTATTCAACTCAGCATCAGAAACATAGAAGCCCAGTTGACCATACTTTCTGCAACAATTCTTGACACCAATACGCGCATAGAAATAAATGGCCAGCGAAATCCCCCGCAGCCTCCTAAAACTCATTTTCAAACACAACCACCCAAAGCATCAAAACGATCAAATGCGACTACCTTACCCCCAACAAACCAAAAACAAAACACTACGAACCAAAATCCGCAAATTACTACGCCCCGACCACAGCGGAGCAAAACAACTGTCGTACCGAACCAACAAACACCTAATACAGGCCCAGCCACCCTAGATACTCCCGGACCCGCAATAAACAATCCCAGCAAAGTTCACCCTACAAAAAAGCCAGTACCTCCTCCATCAAAATCAACGGTCCTCCAGCCTTCACCTAAAAACATCGCTAGAAAAACACCAGTAACCAGACGCCCAGCCCACCTGCCTCCGGAAGCCACTCCCTATACAATAGTACTCACTGGTGTACCAGAGCTAACCGATGATACACCTGAAACTGCATGGTCCCTTAAAAACAAGGTCATGCAATGGCTAAGTATTAACAGGCCTTTAGAACCCCACCTCTCTGGAGGGATCTCCACAGTCCGCAGGGTAGTTTGGGTAGGCAAAACCACAAAAACGACCCGCGGAGACTGCATTATAGTAACTTGCAGAGACCCCTCCGCAGTGGATTATATTTGTGCCTGGCCCTCGCTGGAAAAAAAGGGGGGAATTGATGCTCGGCATCTTTCTTTCTTTTACCCTCCAGCGAGACAACATCGTTATACCCCACCCTGGAACTGGCACCAGACCCCTAAAGAACCATGGAATCAAGAACCATGGAACCAGACGGAGTATACATACGACCATGGTGGCAGAAACGCCCCGAGAGAACGGCCAAGGCAATACTGGCAAGATAGGCCCTTTCAATCTTATGAAGGCTGGCAGGGCTTTCCTACGCAAAACCGTTTCGACTGTCTAGAGATGGTCGATTGACCATTCAGGGCTGAATCTAGGAACATAAACACCATTACCACACTTCAACCAATTAATCTTACCCAGCAGCTAGTGTCCTTGGAGCCCATTCTTTACAACCATCAAAACCTATTCCAGGAATCGCCAACTGCTTCCCTCAATACTTCTAATAACGTTACTCATACAATCTTCTCAGGTGAAGATGGAATCACCCCCTCCTCGTACCATCAGCAAATCATAGTTCCTAAAGTTCCTGTTAAACCCCCACAGGTCCAATCACATCAACTGCCAGAAACCAAGACTGCGAATATCCTGTTAGTTTCCCCCCATGTCTCTGCGGACACCACAAACCTGTGTTTCTCCACCGCATATTGGAATATCGCAGGCTTGTCCTCAAAAATAACACTGGGGCTATGGCTCGACACAGCCAGGCAACATCAGATATTGTGCCTACAAGAAACTTGGTGCACAATCCCACTACATCTTGTGGGATATAAAACTTTCTTCACCCCTGCAGTACGTGGAAACACGGGCAGACCAAAGGGGGGGCTCACGACCTATGTCGCCAATACCCTTCCCCTCAGAGTGGAATTATTAAAAGAGTCACCGACATTCCAAATCATGCAAATCACGCAAATCACGCAGTTAACAGCATTCAAAGACAATAACTATATACTCATAAACTATTACAATAACTCTGGTACTTCGGACTGTTGGTCAAACCTAGAAGAGATAGCTACATTTCTAACCTCACTTCGAAATGACAACAATATATCTACAATTCACTTCATCTGGGATGGCGACTTCAACTTCCCTTTATGCCCAAACCACAAAAATGGAAACTGTGGCCTCCAAAACAAACTTGGGAATCCTGCTCCTCACTTCGCCCACTCGACATGTGGTAACAAACTTAATGAAATTCTATTTTCCCTAGATTTGGACTATGTGAATGAACTAGTTGATCCGCAGCAGGATTTCCTTCCCACCTTCCACGGACGAGGCTACTCCACAACCATAGATTATATAATAGCCTCGAACTCACTCAGAGGGCAACTACCGAACTATGAAATTGGGTCAAACCCAATAAGCGACCACTACCCGCTCAGTATGAAAATCAACATTAAACTAGCAAGAGTCCACCATGCAAAGTTAAGTTCCCTTAACCAACATTCAGTGTCCATGAATAAACTGAATGGGTACACAGTTAAATGGGCAAAGATCGACCCGGAAGAGGTGACACAGAGGATCCTCGAAAAAACAGAACAATGGTTATCCAAATGTATGTCTCTGGAGGCACCACCGCAAATAATTGTCAGTTGTTTCCAAAGCATCCAGGAAACAATAAGGGATGAGCTATTTGTTATCTTAAAAAACAAGACTAAGTCCCCCGCCACGAGATGGTTTGACACCGCTTGCCGGAAGGCACTTACATCACTTAAAGAAGCCCTGCGTAAATCTACGAGAGACCCCCAGGAAATCTCCTACTTGAGAAAAACCTATAACTCTGCAAGGCAAGACCGCAAAAAACAAATAAAACAAGATCTTTGGCTACGTTTACACGATAGTGCCCGAAAGAAAGACAGCACTGCATTCTGGCAAACTATAAGATCTCCTTTCTTGGCCAATAGCACAGACTGATCATCTTGACGTGGCAATAACCAAGGAAGATTGGGTTTCCCACTTTGCAAAAATCTTTGGAACACCCCCAGACTCCGTAGTAAACAATCCAATACATGAGGTCCAGCCGAAGAAAAACAACATCTACCCGATTAAGATATATTTTTCTCTTAACGAAATTACAAAAGCAATCAGGGCTTCTAAAACTGGTAAGGCCCCCGGCCCCGATGGGGTTCCAATGGACCTGTTCCTCTACGACGTAGACTTCTGGTCGCAGATAATCACCCGGGTCATGTCAGCAGTAGCCTCGACCGGCCTTTTCCACTCATGGTCAACTTCAATTCTACTACCCATTTTCAAAAAAGGTGACCGCAACGATCCCGCCTGCTACAGACCAATCTCCCTTCTGGACTCCATGGGTAAGATTGCAGGTCGAGTACTCCTGGACTGACTACAATCTTGGGCCCGGGAGAATAACATCATAACTGACCTGCAATACGGTTTCCAGAAGGGGCTCGGGACCGTGGAGCAGGCCCTCAATCTTGTTCTTTTGGCTGGTAAATATGTTCACGCCAAAGGAGGCAACATCTTCCTCGTCTATGTCGACTTAAGTGCGGCATTTGACTGCGTCCAGCATGCGAAACTCTGGCAAATACTCATCGACCTTGGTGTGGATCCCCCGATAATAACTTTTCTACGAGAACTTTACACAAATGCTGTAGGCCGAGTACGATTCGGTACCAGCGGCGAACTGTCACGACCATTCCAAATAACGAAGGGAGTGAGGCAGGGATGTGTACTGGCTCCCTTTCTGTTCAACCTATATACAAACGGGCTTGAACAGGCTATGCTGGAAGGGAGCCAGGACCTCCCCCAGATAAATCATCGCCCGATACCCACTCTCTTGTATGCTGACGATTCAGTTATTTTAGCACGTACCTTAAACCAACTCCAGCTACAAATTAACAAATATGCAGCATTCATGGACTCACTTGGTCTCAAAATTAACATCAAGAAAACCTTCACAATGCATATCGGTCCCAGGATTAAAAACTCCAAACCAACAATGGTTGATAACAACAAACTGGAAAAAACCCCGGTCTACCCATACCTCGGTATCCTAGTGGACGACGCTATGAATTGGCGAAAGGCAATTGAAGCCAGGAATCTCCATTTCCGTCGTGCAACCTCAGCACTAACCTCTTTCTCAAGGAAATTGGGGAAACCAGCTCCACCTGAACTCCTGGCCATATACTATGCAAAATGCCATAGTGTGGCCACCTATGGAGCTGGAATCTGGGGCCATGGACGTATCGACCAGCTACAGGTCACTGAAAATGCCTTTATAAAGTACATCTTAGCCCTCCCTCAAAGTTCCCCGATATTAGCCTCACACCGGGAACTTGGCATGGAATACATCATTGACACCATTCGATGCCAGCCTATCTTACTGTGGCATCGAATATGGTGCAATCCCGAATGTCATCTAACTCGCTCCCTTATCACTGACTGTTTAGCCCTGACAAACTGGCGAAAAATCCTGTGGCTAACCTACATATGTAACTTTTTTAAAGACCTAGATCGCGAGTCCTACTTTGATGAACCTCCCTCAGTGGAAGACATTTCCAGGAAACAGTTAAAGCTATTGTGTATGGCCCATCTGAGGGATCTTCGGAACCAGGCAGAGATTATTAAACCACAAAATGAAAAAATTTGTGCTCAACAGTCTAGAAAAAGCATACAGCCCTACCTGACGTACTATTTATCTAATCATGAAAAGTTCTTACTCACAAGACTACGCTTTAATATTTTCTTCCGTTTAGTTTCATTTCCGGAAACGCACAACTGGTCGCGTAACTTGATGAACTGCCCCTGTGACGGAATCTCCCCACAATCCACGATCCACGTTGTCCTTTTTTGCAAATATTATAAATTACCAAGGAAAACGTGGATTATCCCTATTCTCCGAACCAGTGGACACAGACAATCCTAGCCAGCATTTCACTACCTGCAATCTTTAAAATCGCTACATGAAGCTAAACTTATAGTGACTTTCCTTAAAGCGGTCTTAACAATACGTCGCAATGTTTCTAGTTAAACCAGAACTGTTCAGAACTTGTAAAAACTATTTTTCTATTTTTTTTTAAATGTCTTTTTCTACTGTAACTTAACTTTTTCTTACTTATGTGCTTAAAACTTTTAAACATGTACTTTTTATGATTATTCAAATTAATAATCGATTAAAAGTTGATGAAACTGAAACTGAGCATATGTACACACATTATTCCATCTGGAACATCATGTTATGTGGCTACCAAATGGCCCAATGATGGATCAAATGTCGATTTGGTTAAAAGCTCTGGTAGGTGTTGTGAGAGATATGTAACTGGAAAAGGGCAATTCTTTATCCTTACCAGTTAACCTCTAGGGGTGTAAGGTTATCTCATATAATGCAACATCACACCCTGTGGCTATTATGTTAGTAATGAATGTTATGTTATGTTATGTCAAAATTGGTTTTATATAGCGCTCAGCTACTCCGAAGAGTGTCCCGGCGCTTCAAAAACCAATCAGGCACAGATAACCAGGTAAAAAACTATTGGACAAACAGCCAGGACTTCAGCTCCTTCCTGAAAGCTAGAAAATGGGCATTCTTTCTCAAGGAAGCTGGCAAGGAGTTCCAGAGATGAGGTGCCAGATGCCGAAAGGAGCAGCCTCCTATGCGAGCTCGTCTGATGACTGGGACGGATGCCAAGGCCAGCGAGGCTGACCTCAGCACCCGAGGTGGCAGATAGAAAGCCAACCGTTTCCGGATGTATTTGGCCCCTGAATCGTGGAGCGCTTTGAAAGCAAGTGTAAGCGCCTTAAAAGCGATCCTTTTCCTGATCGGGAGCCAGTGAAGGGATTTCTGGAGCTCTGTGGCCCTGGCTCTCCGATGAAGGCCAAAAATGGTCGCGCAGCAGAATTTTGCACTATCTGCAAATGTGCGAGAAGATGTTCCGGCAGACCAAGGTAGAGCACGTTTGCATAGTCGAGACAGGAGCCTATTAGGGCCTGCACTGTAATTTTCCTGTGATCAAGCGAAAGCATCGGAAGGAATTTTCTGAGCATTTTAAGGAGGACAAAGCACTTCCCTACTAGATCGAGAATCTGGGGCCTCAGCGTAAGGCCACTGGTAATGTGTTTCTATACGCATAGCAATATAGCACAATTGTGTATTTAAAGTAAATCTGGTGGTAAAGTCTTGGATGCTCTACAGAGTAGTGTTGTCATCATGTTCATTGCATAACAATCGCTTCAGTCTTAAAGGAATTCCTTAAGCGGTGAAATGGTTAGTGGTGAGTTGGTTGTTTTTTCACTAAAATGCGATATAGTTGGGGCGTCATGTGAAGGGTGATGAAGGGCGTTCTTTTTTTTGTTGTTTCTTTTTATTGAAATATACAAACAAGCAAGGCATGAAACATGTTATACAAAGTGCCACTTGAATTAAGGGAGGAAAAATACACTGAACAGCATTCAATATAACGAAAGGGGATGGGGGGGGGACAAGGGTCAAATGTAATAACAATAGAATAAAATGGTCAAAATGCATGGGTCAGGTGGAAGGTGAAGCATCAATGTTATCGACTGTAGGCGGTATACATATATTCCCACGATAACTATTCCAAGGTCCCCACACTCTACACCACTTCCGGGGACGGCCCCTGGCTAGGCACACAGTCTTTTCCCTGAACATACACCAATCCATGTTTTCCTTCCATAAGTCCACAGTAGGAGGCCTCTGGGATCCCCACAACTGAGCAATATCTCGCTTAGCAATCATGGCCCCCAGGGATGCCCACTGAGTCTGAGCTACATTATAATCCGTGGGTTCCCAGACGTTCAACAAGCAGCGTTTCGCCTCTGGCAGGAGAGTAACACCAGTCACTTCCTTCACGACCTCATGGACCCCACTCCAAAAAGCAGCAATCTTGCGACATTCCCAAATAATATGAAGAAAGGTAGCAACCTGCCCACATCCTCGCTTACATAATTCCTCCTCAGAAAAGCCCATCTGGACCAAACGGGGGCCCGTGACGTAAATTCTGTGGAGGATCTTAAGTTGTACCAGTCGGAGTCGAGCTGGAATCGCGACCTCCTTGGGAGAGGAGATCGCAGATTGCCAGTCCTCGTCATCCAATTCCAGGCCGTCACGGGTCCACAAGTCCCGGAGATGTAGCAGGAGATAAGGCCTATTATTAATTAATTTCTTATAGATAAGGGAGATGGTGCTATCGGGGACATGGCCATCCAACAGCCTATCCTCAAGCGGGGACGACTCCGGAATCACCTCACCCAAAGGGAAGTCCGACGTTAAAGCATGGTGAACCTGGACGTAGCGAAAGTACTCTGTGTCACCCAATTCAAATTCCGTCTTTAGCATCTCAAATGATTTCACCTGGCCCTTCACCCAGAGGTCGTCCACCTTACTAATACCGATAAGGTCCCATCTATCGAACCGCTTGGTTTTCCATAACTTCCCAAGCCTGTCCGAACCGAAGAACGGGGTCGCTAAGGTTAAACGATCTTTCCACCCCTGGGAAGTATTAGCGTCCTGCCACGTACGCACCGCCATCTTTGTAGGCCCCGACAGAGTCTTGACCACCGATTTTGAGTAGAGCGCCCTATAATAATTACCCCCGGGCAGTAGCCATCTGTCCATAGCGAAAGCAGGATTTAATGCAGGACCATACATACCATGGTTGATGGCACCCAATTGAGCAGCCCAGTAATAGCGTTTAATGTCAGGGAGAGCGATTCCCCCGTCATACCAGGGGAGCGTCAGTTTGGCAAGAGCAATACGAGGTCTACCGTCCCATATCAACTTCCTCTGAAGGTCTTCGACAGCACGAAAGTAGCTAGCGAGGACAATATCAAGAGTGTTCTGGAGAGCGTACAAAAAACGAGGCAAAGACATCATTTTAAATAGGGCCACCCGGCCAAGCGGCGAAAGCGGAAGTTTACGCCAACCCGCGATGTCCTGTTTCAATCTAGCCAGAGGTGGGAGAAGGTTCTGTTCATAACGGACCATCGGATCCAACGAGATAAAGACACCGAGGTACTTAAATCCCGTCAGAGTCACCTGAATAGGGCAGGTACGTGGGAGAAGAGGGACATCACCAGAGAGAACGTATAAGTAGGATTTCGCCCAATTGATAATCAAACCAGAATTCCTACCAAAGGAGGCCAAGACATCGCACAGAACCATCAATGACTTCCGGGGTGAGGTTTAGATACAGTAATATATCATCCGCGTAGAGCGAGATGCGATCCTCGAATTCAGGAGACCATTGAATACCCTTCATCGAGGGTTCCCATCGGATCCATGCAGCAAGGGGTTCTAGGGCTAGGGCAAACAATAACGGAGACAAGGGACAGCCCTGACAAGTTCCTCTTCCAAGACTAAACTGAGTAGAAACACGACCATTCACTACAATTTGCGCAAGGGGGTCTTCGTAGAGAAGCCACACCCAGCCAATAAAACCAGGTCCAAACCCAAACTTAGCCAACACGCCCATAAGTATGGCCATTCCACGGTATCAAAAGCCATCGTGACATCTAATGACGCCAAGATGGCCGGCTCGGGCAACGCCGCAGCTCTTGCGATAACGCCGTGTAGACGCCTGAGATTCAGAGCAGTATTCCTATGCGGAATAAAACCGGATTGATCCGGGTGTACCAATTCACTGATAACGGTGATCAAGCGGTTAGCCAGCAATTTTGCAAGGATCTTAGGCTCAGCGTTCAAAAGAGAAATCGGCCTGTACGATGTACACCTGTGTCTCGGTTTCCCTTCCTTATGGATCACCACAATGGTCACGAGACGTTGATCGCTGGGTAGAGAACCGCACTCACGAGACTCCAAAAACATATCTCTAACATAGGGCGCTATATTGTCAGGCCGCAAATTGTAAAGTTCAATAGGCAGGCCGTTAGGACCCATAGCCTTTCCAGAACGCAAGGAGCGAATCGCAATCGCCACCTCGTCTGCAGTTATTGGAGCATCCATATGTTCCCTATCCAAATCAGAAAGATGCGGTAAAGCAATATCACGCAACAATAGATGTGAATCTTCCTCCGGCCTATCCGACACAGAGGCATATACTGACTGAAAGTGATCTGCGAAACACTGAACGATCTCTTCAGGGTCAGTAACAACCACTCGCCGTCTCGATCACGAGCACCACAAGACTAGCCCTATCCTTCTTATCCAGCCACGCTATCAATTTGCCAGCTTTATCTCATACGCCATAAAGCCGTCCCTGCTGTTCTCTACTCATTGCCTTAGCTGCGTCAGTAACCAGCGCCCTATACTCCAACTGCTTGAGCCGCAAAACATGCGACCTAGCACGCATAACTTCCCGCTCCAGGCCGAGCTCAAGATCTGCTATTTCCACCTCAATCTTAACCACCTCCTCGTCTCTCCATTTCTTAACACCTGCGACTAACGAAAGGGCCTGGCCCCTAAGAACAGTTTTGAAAGCCTCCCAGAGGGACACCGCCGACGAAACCGAACCCTCATTCTCAAGAAAATAATGGTCGAGAGATTTCACTAGATAAGCACGAGTTTTAATGTTCCAGAGGTACCATGGGTTGATCGGGGCTACCCGACCCTCCGTCCCAGGATCGGACCCCATACAGAGCCATAGTGGAGAGTGATCAGAGATCCCCCGAGCGAGATGCTTGACCTCAGTAAAAGAAAGCGCCTGTGCAGCCGGGACCAAAACATAATCAAATCTAGAAAGGCTACCATGTGCGCCCAAGTGAAAGGTATTCTGCCGCTGGACAGGATGCAACAACATCCAACAATCTTCCAAGCCCAGAGTATCAATGAAATCATGAAGCCAGTTCTGCGCCCCCTTAAGATCTCTAGGTGGGTGCCGATCCGCCATACCGGAAGCCACAGCGTTAAAATCACCACCCAATAGCAATGACCCCTCGGGGAGAGCGAGGACCACCCGTCCCAAGTCCGCAAAAGTAGTTGACTGTAGGCCAGGAGGGACATAGACGGAAACCAGGGAAAGAGTTCGACCCTCCCACCTACCCGTTAGAGCGACATAGCGCCCCCTGTCATCCAGGACCGTTGCATCGATCTCCAATGGGAGAGAAGTCTTAATCAGAATACCAACCCCCCTTGAGCCTGAGGAAAACCCGGCATGGGCGACCAGACAATACCCCTTCCTATTCATGGCATGACAAGTATTACCTATCAAGTGAGTCTCCTGAAGAAGGACCACATCTGGGGAGAGACGTTTCAACAATTGCAGCACTACTCCGCGTTTAATCCTATCCCCCAACCCATTCACATTCCAACTCATCAATTTCAGCCCCCTATCCCCCATCCGAAAGTGAAAGTTCTAACCCCAACGAGAATCCAGCACTTCGATCAGAAAGTCTGACAATACATTGCCTTGCAAGAAAACAAACACACACCCCATCAAGAGCCCCCCACTCCCCCCACCAACATCCCGTTACAAACCCCCCCACCCTGCACCCCTGCATAAGACTAAAAAGCCACCCCAACTTGCAGTGTGCCTGTCGCCCCCACATCAACTAAGCTACAAAAAAGTAAGTCAGAGGAGGAAAGAGACCCACCAATAGCCCCGTAACCCCCCCGGATGTCACAACTATTCATATTACAATAGTAGCGAACCACATTTCGAGGCCAACTGGGGGACCCCAGAAACCAGGCAAAGGTGTCTATTCCTGTTCCATCGGTCTGCCTTCTGCCCCTCCGGATTGTTCCTCTGGTGCAGGATGGTTCGGTAGAGTGTCAAGCCAGTCGGCCACTGCATCAGGCCGATCGAAAAAATAAGTGCGCTCAGCGTGTTCGATTCTCAACTTGGCCGGAAAGAGCATAGCGTACTTTAGGCCCATATCACGCAGTCTCCTCTTTACCCCCAGGAAACCAAGTCTCTGCCTCTGAACAGATTGGGTAAAGTCCGGGTAGAAGTTGATAGTAGTATTCTCGAACTTAGTAGGTCCACTCAACCGCGAAGCCTGCAGGATAGCGTCTCTGTTGCGAAAGTTGAAAATCCTTGCGATCATAGGCCGAGGTGGGGCACCCACCTTTGGCTTACCACCCAGCACTCTGAGCCCGCTCGACCATGAAAAATGTACTTAGTCCCTTGGGTGCAAGATGGTTAACGACCAAGTTTTCGACAAAAAGGTCAGCTGCAGAGTCTTCCGCCTGTTCCGGGACACCGATAATGCGAACGTTGTTCCGCCGAGCCCTCCCTTCAAAATCCTCCAGACGACGAACGAAGAGATCATTGAAGGCCCTCAGATTGCGGACCTCTGTCTGCAGGTCAGCAACATCGCTCGTCAAACTGGAGGTCTTAATGTCCAACGACTTGACTTTCTCGTTAGTTTTTGTCAGGTCCGTACGGATCAGATTAACGTCGATCGCCACAGTATCGAGTTTATGGGCGAGGGTCTCCATTTGTTTCCCAAGGGAGGACTTGATCCCATCTATGGCGGCGATAACGTCTTGTAGGGTCGGTTCGGTTGCCGAAGTCGGAACATCTCTAATGTCCTCCAGCGATCTGCCCGGTCCTCTAGGAGATCCCTTAGTTTGGGCATAACGGTCCCATACTATTAGTCTGGGTATAGCCACCCCGCCTGGTTGTCTTGAGCTTCTGCTTTTCACCCTCTGGTTTCCCCGCCATTGCGGAGTACAGACCGACGTGAGGGAGATAGACTAGGTAGGAAGATGGCGGTTCCAGGACCTCGGGCCGTGGCCCAGCGTCACTCATGAGGGCACACACCAGGTATCAAAGCAAGAGTCTCAAAGCGGTGAAGAGGTACACTCGGATGTAGCAGAGAATAGCCGACCTCGGCACTAAGGGGCCGCTTGCTGTCGAATCTCCCTCAGGGAAAGGCCAAATCGAAAGTGAAAGTCAACCAGACCGGTCGACCTCACCACCTCAGGCCGATGTTGTTCAACTGCAGCTCGGGCACTGTGCCAACTCAACAGCCGGGCATCACGGAGGCGTAGGCCGCAATCTTCAGAGCACCACAACTCCGGTCTCCGGGGTCCGATTCGGAATCTGAAAGCAGATCTCGCCTCACCCGTGGTTCATCTTCACAGATATGTCAATGAAGGACAGGATAAACGACAGGATAGATGTGGGAGGCTACGAGGGTCTCGGGAGCCCTGTGCTCACGCGGCCATCTTGGTCGCGCGCGAAGCTCCTCCTCGATGAAGGGCGTTCTTGTGTTGATCGTGGCTTGGTGTTAATGCCGTAATGAGTTGCCATGTCTGCAGCAAGAGTGTGGTTTCGTACATTCCTGGGTACATCAACCTCGTAATAAGGGTATCGGCCCCGGTCTTATAAAACAGCCTAATACTGCCCTTGGTTTTTTAGAGAACGGGCAGGCAGTGTTGAAGGTTAGGAAGCTCTATGTGATTTAGTATATGCAGTGGTTAGAAATTTCACCTTAGATACAATGTGAGTGCGTGTTGCTAATAACGCGTGTCCTGGCTTTAACAAAACATACCTGCTAGTCCGGCAATGCGGGCTTCAACAGGGGGCCGGCGGGCACATTGGACCTGCTGGGGCGCAGAGTTAGTGTAGGAAATTGGATTAGTTGGGGAGGGGGATTGGTACTTATCGCAGTATGCGGCGGTCCATCTCCTCTGTCGCACCTTTTGCATCGGGTTGTGGCGGCTTGTGCTCACTCTTCCCACGGCGCCCTGTATGATGTTGGTGCAGTGGGTCGTCTGAATATGTAAAGGAGGCTTTCTTAGAGACTGAAAAGGGACTACGTTGTGTTCCAGGATGGTGAAAGAATAACACACTGTGTTGTGTCTTTTATGGTTTAATAATTACAGCAGTGTGTAGCTGTTTTCAGTGAAATGAGAGAAGATTGTGAGATTCTGTAGTTCTTAGAGGGGATACATCAATCCTATATTTTTAGCGAATGGTTCATATGGGCTCTGTTCAAGGTGTATCAAAGAAGCTTTTGCAGGGACTGAAGACGGACTATGTTAATTAAAGAAGAAATAGTGTGTCATGTCTGAGGGGTTCATGAGAGAATTGTCTTGAGTTCTTCAGTAGTGAGCATGGTATATTAGTTTATTTTTCAGAAGGATTATTTTGGTATTTTGATTATTTCTAATTATTAGGGCGGATTCATAAGTCCTGTACATTTAGAGGACAGTTCGTGGGCGCTGTGGACGATTCGAGGTTCGTGGCAGGAGAATGACGATTCTCCAATTATTATGCAGAGAGAATCTTGATTTCATTAAAAACAAACTGAGGCTAAAATTATGTAAATACTTTTATTTGCTGCCCAAACATGCAGCACTTTAAAGAATGTAACTACATCATAATAAGTTAAACATTAACATCATGACAAGTAGACTGTGCAGGCTGTCATCTTCCTTGTGGGCTGCGATGACACAGCTGAACAACTTGAAAACTCCAGTAAATCCACTTAGTCTTTAATATTGTTATCTGAGAAGAAAAAGACACTGTATAGTGAAATGCGTAAGGTCTATTAAAAAGTAATGTACAGCAATGCAATGCAATAGTTATAAAATAGTAGCATAATAATAACACAATAAAGCATAAACATAACCGAACCCAAACCTCTCAGGGAGAGGAGGGTGGGATAATGTTAGCCTCCGTTTGTCTTTAATGAAATCAAGATTCTCTCTGCATAATAATTGGAGAATCGTCATTTCATTACAAGACCGGAGGCTACCTTTATGCATGTTTAAAGCCATGTAGAGCTACACTGCTAACATGTTCTATTGGTCTCAAGTAAAACTTAGAGAAGGAACTTGCATTAGACCAATCTGCTGCTTTAAGTATTTCGGGTAGAGATCCTCCGGCCCAAAATACTTTGCTCGCCGTTGCACCCCTAGAAGAGTGAGCTCCAAATCTAGAGAGATCCACTCCAGCCTTATGCATAATCAAACGTATCCATCTGTCCAGTGCCGCTGAGGATACAGGTATAAAGGGTCTCACATAAGATAAAAGAAGTTTATCACTACCAACAGCTCTAAATCTTGAAATCTTGTTCTCCTAGCATTTCATACAATTCACAACACATTGTTTTTCACATTAATGAAAGATAGGATATAAGATGGACTCAGACATTGTTTTTGTTCTTTTCCAGATGTCAAAGTGGACGCCTTCATATGAGTAGAATCTATTAGAAAGTTCTAGTGCTCTAATGTCAGATACCCTTCTAAAGGAGATCAAGCACAGGAGAGTAGCTAACTTCATTGAGATTCTTTTAAGGGAGAGTGACTCGTTGTCAGGCCAAGAAAGGAAGAGATTAAAAATAAGGTTAACATCCCAGGGATTAGTAACGTGCCTTGGGAGGTCTTCTTAGTCTAATACCTGGCAAGCTGGCAAGATTGGAGATCCCTCCAAAGGAAATGCCATCAAATGAGCAAGCCAGGCTGTATGAATTTCCAAAAAGGAGTTATCAGAATGATGGTGCAAGACTCGTGTCTGACTTTCCACAATAGTCTCAGAATCATTGAGAAGGGGGGAAAGGCATAAGCCTTGATCCCTTCCCAAGACTGGAGAAAGGCGTCTACTCCTGAGGCATAGGGGTCCAGCCTCCAACTGAAGTAACTCTCCACTTGGTGGGTCAACCTGCTGGCAAATAGGTCTAATTGTATTGGGCCCCAAAGATCTTGGATCTGAGAAAAAATATCTGGGTTCAGTTTCCAGTCGCTTGAGTCGTGGAGGAAACGTGAGTTCCAGTCTGCCCTCACATTCTGTGAACCCGGGATGAATTCTGCTCTGAGGGTAATCTTTTGGTCCCAACAAAAATACCATATTCGTTTGGCAAGATCTGAGAGATTGTTTGATCTCGCACCCCCAAGGCGATTTATGTAGGAGACAGCTGAGAAATTGTCCAAACGGATTAGGGTATTTGAGTTCTTTAAAAGTTCCTTGAAGCTCATAATTACATTGAGAGCTGCTAGCATCTCCAGCAAATTAATGTGGAGGGATTGTGCTTCCAAAGACCACCTCCCTCCGGTCTCTAAATCCTTTAGGCGAGCACCCCATCCTTGATTGTTCGCATCTGATTCTAAAGTGACATCTGGAACATTCCCGAAGATAGCTTTCCCGTTCCAGGCTTGGAGGTTTTTCAACCACCAATGAAGATCCTCTCGGGCATCTTGCGAGAGAGGTAGAGAGTCTTCGTACCAGAGGCCCTCTCTCAGGCCCAGTGCTTTCAATCTTTGCAGACCTCTGTAATGAAGAGGACCTGGTGAAATGTCTTGAATAGAGGACGAAAGAAGTCCCAAAACTCTGGCCAGATCTTTTAGTCGGATAGATTCTTTTGAAAGGATAAGTGAAACATGATGTTCGAGGCATTTGGACTGCTGAATTCATATCTGTGCATAGATCGCCGCCTAGTGTTGGGTCCGGATGATTGCACCTTGTTGTCCTAGAAGAGTCTTCGAAGTATCACGAGATAGGTGACTCCTCCCCTGGACTACAGTGCACATGGACATCTTCTTCATCCTCAGATTTTTTTTTTCCGTCATTGGGTTTGGATGTTATTGCTATACTCCAACTTCGGAATCAAAACGAAACTTTTCTAGAGGCCAAAAGGCCTTCGACTTTGACGGTATTGTTCTCGCTCGGAACTTCTTGACTCGATCAAGCTTTCCATCTCGACCCGGTCGTCGACGTGACCCGTTGGGCCTTCTCGACGCCACGTGGGCCTGCTGTCGATGGAAAGGAGCCCATTCCAAAGGTGCCCACAATGCCACTCCAAGTTCCCGCATACTGACAAACACACAGTATGCAACAAGTGCCTATCAACCAGACCACAAGGAAGAAACCTGCCCAGCCTGTGCCCAATTCCGTTCGAAGAAAACAATCCGGATTTGACGGGCCGCTAGGCAAGAGATGCAGCGACAGGCACCGGAACCAGACAACATCTTCGGGGATGAACAAGATCTTCCAGAAGCGCAAGATTCGGATCTAGAGATCGTCACCGTCGATGACCACTCGGACTCCGATGACGAAATCCCACCGGGGCAAACCGTGAGTACACTGCCCCCGACACCGATTACCCCGTTACCGAAGGCTCCGGTCGAGGCATTGCCTAAAGGCCTTAGCCAAGATCCAAAACATCATTCAGCAGCCCCGCCGTTCTGCTCGGCTTCGAAAACAAAGATTAAGCCTTCAGAGACCCCAGGTCCAAGTAACGTTATCCCAAAGAAGGTTCTAGAACCTACAAAGGTCGTCGACCCGAAGGGCGTCGAACCGACGAAGGCCGTACTGCGTAAGGGCGTTGACCCGAAGAAGGCCCTCGAGCCAAAGGGCGCCGAACCAAAGAAGGCAGTCGAGCCAAGAAGCGCTGAACCAAAGAAGGACGTGGAGCCAAAGAAGTCCACCGACCCGAAGGGTGCCGAACCGAAGAAGGCCATCGACTCAAAGAAGGCCGCTGTGCCAAAGGTCGTCGAACCGAAGAAGGTCGTCGACACAAAGGGCGTTGTACCGAAGCCTGTGGTCCAGCCAGAGAAGGTTATCGAACCAAAGAAAGTCATCGAACCAAAGATAAGTGCTCCTAAAAGACCAGTCGATCCGAAAAAAGTCATCGACTCGACAAAAGATAGTCAACTTAAAAAACCTGTCGAGCACAGAGAGCGTATCGAACCTAAAGATCCGGTTGATTCGCAATCACTCGTCGACCCGAACAAAGAGGCCGAGCCGAGAAAGAGCAATAAGGCGCCGAAAGTCATCAAACCAAAAAAGGTTATCGACCTGAAGGCAATAGTCGATCCAAAAAAGACTAAGCCAAAGAAGTCAAAGACACAGCCACGGACAGTGGAAGAAGTACTCTTCCATCCAGATCCATCAGAAGATCAGGCAAAAATATATATAAACCCTGAGACTGGTAAAGTCACAATCCTACACAGGAAGAAGAGGCCATTAGACACAGACTCTTATTCCCCCATTCCTCTAAAGAAGAAGGACTTTGGGACTTCTCCCTCCAGATCTTTCGTTCCTTTCTATCCCACTATGCCTACTACACCTTTTGCTCCTTACTCTCCTACGCACTCTATGGACAATGAGGATGACACAGGGGAAGATCCTCAACATGATTATAACTATCCAGAGGATCCTAACCCTCAAGATGAACCATGGGGTGAACCTACTGATCCATATGACACGCATCCCTTCCTCGACACCTCCTCATACCCAACAAAGCCGTCACCTACTGACTCCACCATTGTCTTCAACCAGCTAATAGATAGGGCAGCGCAGTATCACAACGTAGACATGCACAATGACCTTATAGACAAAGACTTTTTATTTGATACATTCCCTACTTCAGGAAAGAATGTCAGAACACTTTCTGTTGAAAGGGTTATTAAAACATGCACCAGATATATTTAAAGATACAGCCAGGGCTCGCGTATTCAATCCCAGGATTGAAAAGAAATATAGAGCGGCCCCTACAGACCCTACTTATATCAGATGTCAGTTACCATTAGACTCACTAGTAGTGGCTAATGCATGCAAAAGGGCCAACTCACTGACAACAGGAGAAGCTCCACCTCCTGATAAAGAGTCCAAAATGTTAGAGGCCTCGGGTAAAAGGGTAGCATCACAAGGTTCCAATTCATGGAGAATTGCAAATACACAATCTCTACTAGCTCGTTATGACAGAGCACACTATGACCAGCTTGAAAATGTAACACCTGCCTGAGCCTTTCAAAGCCCAAGCTAATGACCTCATACAGGAGGGGAAATTTATTACAAACGCCTCCATTAAATGTGCTCTTAACGCAGCTGACACTGCAGCCAGGTCCATTAACACTGGCGTCTTACTACGAAGACATGCATGGCTACGTATTTCTTGTTTTAAGAACGAGGTGCAATCCACCATTCTTAACCAACCAATCACTCAAGACTTCCTTTTTGGCCCTGCAGTCAACACCATTTTAGACAAAATGAAAAAGGATACAGAAACTGCAAAATCAGTGGGCGCATTGCAGTTTCAACAACACAGAGGTTCCTTTCGACTCTCCTCATACAGAGCTGCTACACGGGGCAATACTTCACAAACCTCGTCTACATACAAAAGCAACACCCAAGGTTCCTTTAACAAGAACTCCAACAGAGGAGGTTATAGGGGCAACAATAATAAGGGAAGAGGACGTGTAGGCAATAACACCAGAGCCTCCACTGCCGCAAAACAGTGACTTCATCACACTACCTCCAGACCATTTAACACCGGTCGGAGGCAGAATCCAACAATTCCTACCAGTCTGGAACGCAATTACCACAGACAGGTGGGTAGACAAATTATCCAGTATGGTTATTGCCTAGAACTCACTTCTACTCCACCCAACACACCACCCAGACACCGTCCTATGTCCCAAGAACACATCACCCTGCTACAACAAGAGGTGAAATACATGCTGGAAAAGGGGGCCATAGAGCCAGTCCCTTTCCAACACCAAGGGACCGGAGTATACTCACTATACTTCCTTATTCCCAATAAGGACGGTTCCCTCAGACCAATATTGGACCTCAGACCCCTAAATCAATACATACTGTCGGAGCACTTCCATATGATCACACTACAGCAAGTGCTCCCGTTGCTCCAGCAAGGAGACTTCCTAGCAACATTGGACCACAAGGATGCGTATTTTCACATACCCATACATCCAGCTCACAGAAAATATCTCAGGTTCACAATAGAAGGTCAACATTACCAATTCAAGGTTCTCCCCTTCGGGGTAACCATGGCTCCAAGAGTGTTTACAAAATGCTTAGCGACAGTAGCTGCACATCTCAGGAGGCAACACATCTATGTGTTTCCATACCTAGACGATTGGCTAATACAAGCAAAATCATACAAACAGTGTCTAAAAGACACGTCTCCGACACTTCAGGTGATACACAGCCTAGGTTTTTCAATAAACTACCTCACACAACAATATCTGGGAGCTACTATAGATACCTCAGTGGCAAAGGCATATCCAAACTCTGCGAGGATAACCAGCATGCAAATGCTCATTCGCAAATTTCTGCCACAACACTCTTTGCCAGCTCGAGTCTTCAGGCAGCGCATAGGCATGATAGCATATTGCATATTCATTGTCCCCCATGCCCGACTTCGAATGCGTCCACTGCAAGAGTGCCTTGCAAGACAGTGGAACCAAGCTCAAGGACTACTAAAAGACCTAGTGTTAGTAACCAGTCGCCCTTATAACTCTCTGCAGTGGAGGAACCCACAAAACCTTTCCAAGGACCGACTGTTCCAAGAGCCGGTTCCACAACTAGTACTAACAGCGGACGGATCACTGACCGGTTGGGGAGCCCACCTGCTTCAATACACGGTACAAGGGCTCTGGACAATCAAACAAAAGAGACTGCAAATCAATCAACTAGAGTTGCTAGCAATATTTCTAGCCCTAAAAGCATTCCAGAAATACTTGTAAAACAAGACTGTGTTGATCCGGACGGACAACATGACAGCCATCTACTATATCAAGAAACAGGAAGGACCACACTCTCCACAGCTGTCCCACTTGGCACAGAGCATATGGAAGTGAGCAATTCCCCAAAACATCTTTCTCCTGGCAGAACATCTCCCAGGAAAAGACAATCAAATAGCGGATCTGCTCAGCAGACACAGCCAACAACTGCACGAATGGGAGATTCACCCCCAAGTTCTTCAGCCATTCTTCAAAAAGTGGGGTCACCCAGAGATAGACCTGTTTGCCACAAAAGAAAACTCAAAATGCCAGTACTTTGCCGCCAGGTTCCCACATCCGTTGTCACAGGGCTATGCGATATGGATTAACTGGTCAGGCAGATTTGAGTACGCTTTTCCCCCAGCACCACTGATTCCGCTGGTGGCACGCAAACTACGGCAACAGTCACTCACAATGATCCTAGTTGCTCCCACATGGGCAAGACAGCCATGGTACACAACGTTCCTGGAGCTTTCAGTAGTTCCTCATCAAAGGCTACGCCTCGCACCCCATCTTCTAACTCAGAATCATGGAGAACTCAGACACCCTGATCCCAATCAGATGAACCTAGCGATCTGGCTCCTGAAGTCTTAGAATTTGGATACCTTAACTTGCCTCCAGACTGCATGAATATCATTAAGGAGTCAAGAAGACCAACTACTAGAGCATGCTATGCAACTAAATGGAAGAGATTTGTTATCTACTGCAACAAAAACCAAATCAACCCATTAGATGCTTCCATACAGAACATTATATGTTACCTACTGCATCTTCAAAGATGCAACCTAGCATACTCTTCTATAAGACTACACCTCGCTGCTATAGCAGCATATCTCCAAAACAGATAACACCTTTCACTGTTTTGGGTACCAGCAATCAAGGCTTTTAGGGAGGGTCTCAAAAGAGTGATTCCTCCAAAACACCCACCTTCACCAGTCTGGAACATAAATATAGTACTCACCAGACTCATGGGACCTCCTTTCGAACCTCTACACTCATGCGAATTGCAATTCTTAACATGGAAGGTGGCATTCTTGATTGCCATTACTTCACTCAGGCGAGTTAGCGAACTACAAGCACTAACAATTTAAGAACCCTTCATGCAGATACATGCTAACAGGGTAGTACTTTAAACAAACCCTAAGTTCATGCCAAAGGTCATATCCACTTTCCATATTAATCAATCAATAGAACTGCCAGTGTTCTTCCAAAATCCACAGTCGGTAGCTGAAAGAACCGTACACACACTAGATGTAAAGAGAGCTCTGCTTTATTATGTGGACAGAACTAAATCAATCAGAAAAACAAAACAATTATTTGTTGTTTTTTCACCACAACATAAAGGAAATCCTATAAAAAATCAGGAATAGCCAAATGGATAGTTAAATGCATTCAAATGCGTTATCAAAAAGCTAAACGCACGTTAACTGTCCCCCCCAAGAGCACACTCTACGCGCAAAATGGGGGCATCCATGGCTTTCCTAGGGAATATTCCTCTTGAAGACATATGTAGAGCAGCCACATGGTCTACTATACACACTTTCACTAAACACTACTGTGTAGATGTACAAGCAAAGCAGTAAGCTGCTGTAGGCCAGGTTGTCCTCAAAACTCTTTTTCAAACTGCTGCAGCTGGCACAGGTAACCACCGCTAGGGAAGATACTGCTATACAGTCTATGCACAGATATGAATTCAGCAGCCCACATGCCTCGAACGAAATATGCTACTTACCAGTATGCATCTGTTCTTGGCATGTAGAGCTGCTAAAATTCATATCGGCCGCCCTCCTCCCCGGTGCCTGTTGTAACTGCAGCATTATCTTTTGCATGGCCATCTCTTACTTTACTATCTCCATCTCTGCCACAATGGCAAAAAACAATCTGAGGATGTATAAGATGCCCATGCGCACTGTAGTCCAGGGGAGGAGTCACCTATCTCGTGATACTTCGAAGACTCTTCCAGTACAGCAAGGTGCAATCATCCGGACCCAACACTAGGCGGCGATCTATGCACAGATATGAATGTCAGCAGCCCTACATGCCAAGAACAGATGCATACTGGTAAGTAGCATATTCCTTTTTAGGTTTCGCCTATTACCATTCGCTTGCGAATGGAATAGGCGAAAATTCATGAGCTCGATCGAATAGTGAAACCACTGCCGTTTCCACTGCGGTTTCTTTACAGTGCATGTGAGGTCACGTGACCACAAAAGCGGGTCACGTGACCACACACGCACGAGCATCTCCCTAATCCGCCTGCCCCCACCAGGCTCTCCCGCCCCCATCCGGCTTCCCTCCGCGCATCTGCCTATCACACTTCTCCCCTCGCACGCATTCCCGCCCCCCCCACCAGGCTCTCCCGCCCCCATCCGGCCCATCTGCCTATCACACTTCTCCCCTCGCACGCATTCCCGCCCCCCCACCAGGCTCTCCCGCCCCCATCCGGCCATTTGCTTTTTCGAGCCGAGCATGGCGGAATAGTCTTGCTTTCATTTACCAAAAACATACATTGAACTGGTGAGACAGCGTGACTGTAACACGCTGTTAGCACCCGCTGTATAAGGCGAAGTCGCCCATCACTCTTTTTTAAAATATTGACATATGCGAGGCGGAGCTATTTATTGTATAGGAGGCTCGAACCTTCGTTTACATCACCAAAGTCGGCAGCGCTAGCCGTCAGACCATATCCTCTCCATGTCATCAAGGCTGTAATTATAAGATATGTAGCCTGTTATGGCATCCCTGTAAATATTTACACAACTTTATTAAAAAATGTGGACTTGTAGGCTTGTTGTCCTAAAATGGTACGTGAATTCCATGTAAAGCAGCAACTTTCGTCCTGTCATCCATCTCTCTTTTATGAAAAGATGTCATATTTACACCAAAGATGTCGTCCAACATGGACTTGCCGGATTGTTGTCCTAAAATGGTGCGTGAATTCCTGGTCAAACCGAGCATCTATTTACACGTTGGCATCGCTAGTCACCCATCACTCTTTATGCTAGCGCGATGTAATCGCTAGCGATGTACATGTGAATGCGATGTAGTAGCATGCGTCTGGATAGCATGCGTTGTGAAGCCGGTCGCGATGTAATAGTCGCGTTGCGCTGGCATCATGATGCGGTACATCCGTTGTAACGGTTGTTTCCCATGACTTCCAGCACATGCTCTGCTCACCCACAGACTGGGCTTTTGCCCATTTCTGGTGAGACAGCGTGACTGTAACACGCTGTTAGCACCCGCTGGCCAGTCCTGCCTTCTGCTGTCATGACAGTTACCGAGTCCATAAACATGCCCGATGTCCCCCACCTCCTGACCGACAAGCAGTCCTGCTTTCTTTCTAAAACCGCATAAAGGCAGTATGCTTTCCCCGCCTGGACCGAGCGTTAGGAATCCATGAAATATGCTGCTGCTTCGGGTGATTCACAAAAGATAACAATTTGTTTGTTTGTGTTGTCCTGCTTTTGTTTGATCTCAAAGATGCGGCTGGTGGGTTTGAAACGGGGTAAATTACCAGAGGCCATGTGAGGTTTGAGCTACCCCGCCCCCTCATCCACCCAACATGACTTTGCCGTGTTATGCAGCACAACACCTCTTTCTGTGCGCAAGGCTTCCGGTGATATGTTGATTTCTGGTGATAAGCAAATGCCCCACCCTCTTCAAAATAGTGTTTGGTTTAAGGCAATCCATATGCTGCCCAGTCCTGCCAGGTACCATGCACCATGGATTAGGGTAGCTAATTTTAGTGTTGGTTCCCGCATTACCTCACTAAAATGTAACTTCACGCTTTTTGAAGCTCCCCTCTGACAGAATCGCTCTGGCACTTCAGCTTGCTCTTAGCTGTACACCCAGAGTCTTCTCTGCTGTGTTCCCCAGGCAGTGTGAGCCACAGCCCATGGTGGGGGAGAGGTCACTGGTTGCCATACATACCAATCATTTTTGGCCGCTTTTGTAAAAAACAAAAAAACACCTTTGTGTTAGCATTATAGTTTATCTGTATTTTGAATCAAATGTGCTCAAACGCATTCCTTCGCCCCGTAGAACTGACTCCCAGTTTAAATGTATTAACTCATTCACACACATGCACTAATCACAGGAATTTAAATCTAATCAATGACACCTGATCCTCCTTTGGACATGCACCTTTGTTGTTTGCTACTTACATTGGAAAACACCTCTCTAGCTTTATGGGAACGGATAACATATTTTCCTTCTAGAATTTTCTGTTTTGTCAGCTATGCTAGTTTCAGTAGTGCAATAACTATATACTGGCATATAACATTTTTAAATGGAATTGCAATAAGTTCAAGTTGTTTTTCTTGTTTGACATTTTCGTCTGTGTTGCCACCATGCATCTGTGAGCCACTTTGTGCGCCAGCCGGCTCCTCTCCGCCCCCTTCCTTTCATGGCCTTTTGTTCTGCATCGGTGAGCCACATGTGCACCAGCCGGCTCCTCTACGCCCCCTTCCTTTCATGGGCCTCTGCATTTCGATCTTTATCTTTGATGAGTCTTCCTTCCTGTGCTCCGTCACCGCCACAAATGCCTGCAGTCTCTTCCACCACTCCACAGAGCCACATTAAACTATAAAACAGCCCGAAATACCCACAGTGAAAAAAACGCGTGCCACAATTAAATACACACAGTGAAAACAAGCACTGGCGTTGCCAATAGGTTTCGCATTTGGAAAGTTGGAGCTATTGGTTTTGTAAATGACATTTTATATTTATATATCGTTATTGGCATTGTCGATAACAATATATAAATATAAAATGTCATTTACAAAACCAATAGCTCCAACTTTCCAAATGCGAAACCTATTGGCAACGCCAGTGCTTGTTTATTTTGGTAACCTTCTTGTGGGGAAGGATTAGATTTGATTGAATAGTGTTTACATTGAAACCAAGGAATTCTAGTCCTTGTGAGGAGAATAGATTTCTCCATGTTTATAATGAAGCCCAGATCTTGAAGGAGATCCCTGGTCATTTTTAAATGCTCCATAATTTCTAACTTGTCTTGGCACATGATGAGGATATTGTCTAGATAAATTATTAAACAAATCCCCCTCTCTCTGAGATAGCTGACCACTGGGCGAAGGACCTTGGTGAAGCACCAAGGGGCTGATGATCGGCCGAATGGGAGGCACTGGAACTGATCAAGAGTTCCTTTCCAAGTAAAACGAAGATACTTGCGGCCCTCCTCGTCCATGGGTATGGTAAAATAGGCGTCTTTTAGGTCCAATTTTACCAGCCAATCATTTGATTGCAAGATGTCCCTCAAAAGATTAATACCCTCCATCTTGAAGTGTCTGTATGTTAGAAATTTGTTTAGATATTTGAGATTTATGACTGGACGCAAACCTTTGTCCTTCTTTTTGACAAGGAAAATAGTACTTAAGAAGCTCTTTGGGAGTTCTGAAAGAGAAACGTTTACAATGGCTCCTTTGTCTAACATTTGTGAAATTTCTGGATTTATTAAGTTTGAGTTCTCCTTGTCTAGAGAAATTTCGTTTGGAATCTTTTTTTGAAAAGGTTCTGTCCAAAAATCTATCTTGAAACCAGTTACAGTTTCCAAGATCCAAGGATCTTGTGTGATTTGAAGCCAATTGTTTGCGAAAAACTTGAGTCTTCCTGTCACTTTGCAACAAAAAAGGGGATTCAGACTTACCTTGGAAAGATTGGTTGGCGAACCTTGATCTTCCACCACGGCCTCTTGAACCCCTTCCTCTCTAGGGGTAGAAGTTTGAACAGGATTCTCTGTAAGTACGAGTGTCTCTTGAATCTTGTGGCTAAAATTGGGACTTGAGTAACCACGACTGACAAGTTGTCCCCTTCTGTCAGCCCTTCCAAAAAGTGGTCGCCCCCCGAAGACTCTCCGCATGTTAGATTGCGCTTTAGAAAATGCATTGAAGGTGGCCACATATTTTCCTAAGAATTTGACGAAGTTATCGCCGAATAACATACCCTTGGCATCACACATGTCTTCCTTAGCCGAAAGGTCCGCAAGTTTAGGGTTCATTCTGAGGAGGACTGCCTTCCTCCATACGGTAATTAGGTTGGCGTTAGCATTGCCAATAAAGCAGATTGCACATTGGGACCAACCTCTTAGGAGCTCGGTATTAATCGGAGTATTGTTTGACCTGGCTTCTTCCGCCATATCAAGAATTTTTGAAAGAGGACCTAGGACGTCAAGAAGCCTATCTTGACACTGCTTTAAGCATGTTTCAATCCCTTTCCTTGGGCTTCACCCCCCCCCCCCCCACCCCCCCCCCCCCGATTTAAAAAGAAAAGTTATCAATTCGGGGTCAAGGTTGGGGGTATTACAGATATTATCCTCAGAAGAGGGGCGAGGGCACTCATTACGCAGTAAATTGCGTGTATCTCTGTCCATGGGCTTCCTGACCCATTTAGATAAATATCTACCAACGTGGTCCATAGCCCACCATTCCGTACTGCGAGGATAACGAATAGCAGTGGGATTGAACATTTCCTCCCCGAGGGAATCTTTAATAGTAAAGGAGGATGTTGAAGGGTGTTCTAAGTACTCGTCAAGATCCTCAGGGGTATCTTGAGGGTCAAATATAAATTCATCTTCCTCAAAATCATTAAAAAAAGGTGAGGAGTCCTCATTAAAATTATTTGTATTGTAACAAATACCATTCTCTATAATGCCGCTATGGGCACCTCTTCTCCCAGTCCCAGGTAACTGGGATCTCTCTATTGTGCTGCTACGAACATCTCTTGTAGCGCGAGGGCTACCAATTTCAACAGCATGGGTAAATGCCTCATTCAGGTGTTTTTTCTTTTGAAGTACTTTACCCCTTACCTGAGTTCCACTGCCAGAGGGTGAGTCCCCATCAGAAAGAGAAAAATAAATCTCTTCGGGAGGGGAGATCCTCTTCCTTTTAAGTAGAGCAGCATTAACTGCTTCTCTGACGGAGGATTGGACCTCCTGGTCTATTAGTTTTTTAAATTATCCCCCAAAGGTTCTTTTGTAGCTTGGGGTGGGGTATTATTGTCAGGGTTCATACTGAAAAAATATTGCAAAAAGGGTCAAATAATAACTAGCCTTAATATAGCTTATTTAGGCAAGTGGGTAGTATCAAACGTATTTAGTTCCCCTGACAGGGCTTACTCACAGTTGCAGATTCTGCAATATAATCGACAAGGAATATTCTTTGAAGAGATACTGTAGTATGAAAAAAGGCCACCGGGTGGCGATCTTGCATTGAAAATATGTAAGAAATTAGGAAATATCACCAGGAAGACTCAGTCTTCGTCAGTTAAGCTTACGCTTGTGTAGAGAGGCAGAAACTGACTCTGAGCGTAAGGGAAGGACGCAACATCATGACGGCATGCACTTGAAGCGCGACTCGTGTCCTATTAAATGCTCGCATGAGCAATACAGTCAAGGGGCAGACCAGCGCTTACCTGGTGAATAATGGCATGAATAAAACCATGAGTTGTTCCCCGCCGAAAATTGAACAAGGGGAGTTAGCTAAAATAAAACATGATAGGCAGTAATCATCTATAATAATAAGACAAACATTAATTATCAAAAACAGTAAGATAAACAGTAATTATCTACAACATTAGTATAAAGGTAAACCAGCCCAACATCTTACATTGAAGGATATAAATAGTAAAAAGCGTGAATAGGTATCATAGCTCAAAAAATCATACATAACCAAGAGAAGTTAAACCATAGATGAAAAGAGCACGTAGCAGTGTCAATGTAGCGAACAAAAGAGAAGATGAGAGCCTGCACAGTCTACTTGTCATGTTGTTAATGTTCTACTTATTATGATGTAGTTACATTCTTTAAAGGGTTGCATGTTTGAGCAGCAAATACAAGTATGTGCATATTGGTAGCCTCCGGTCTTGTAATGAAATCTTGGTAGTGGGAAACGGTTAGTGGTTCAGACTCAGCCAAGGAATGTTATCGTTCAGGCCGCTCTTATTAGTTTTTAGATGGTGGACCCATCTCTGCTCCTTTTTAAAGAGAATTCGTTCTACATTGTTATTTTTGGTCTGCAAAGTTTCTAGAACAATCCATTTCAAGTCATTCACAGTATTTCCGTGTTCAATGTAATGGGTACTCATCTTTGTTGTGAGTTTTTTACATTTGGCGTTGCTTCTGTGCTGGCAAATTCGTTGTTTTATTTTGGGCCACGTCATTCCTATGTAGCGGAGGGTACAAGGGCATGTGATCATGTAGATCACATGGGTAGAGTTGCAGTTGGTGTGGCTTCTAATAGTCCACTTTAATTCTGGTACTAGTTGGATCGTTTTTGTTGCTGTTGTTAGCGGGCACACGGAGCATTATCTGCAAGGGAAATGACCAGTGATGGGTGGTAAATTCCAGAGTGTTGCTACTGGTTGGTTCCCAGTTATTACTGCCGGTCTCGTATGTACTAAAATGTCTTTTAGGTTTCTAGTTCTTTTGTAGGCGAATCCTGGTTTCGGCCAGTCTAATTCACCTGAATTTAGGATGCACCAGTTTTTTAAAATGATTTTCTTCAGGTCATTAGATGCTGTACAGTAGGTACTGAACCATGTTACCAAGTCCGGTGTTGGTTCTTTTGGTAGGGTCTTAAGGAGACTCTCTCTTTGTTGGTTCCTTGCTAGTTTCTGGCATCTATTGATAATTCTTTCTGGGTAATCCCGTTTCTTCAGTTTTTCACGGAGTGTTTTCACTGTATGACTGTTTGAAATGTTGCACAAATACTTTACACATTGCCTTTATAAGCCTGACTGCTCTGTAGCAAGCTACCAGAGGGTTCAGCACAGGTTAACCTGGGGTTTGCTTACGTCTTCACCATAACAAGGATTGGTGTTGCTGCTTGATTGGGGCGCACACCCTAGTCAATTCAATTCAAATTGAGCTTTATTCGATTTTAGACATTTAAAATCACAAAAGCATAAACAAACATAAACACATTTAAAAACATCTGTTATGTTCTTTATACAGTATCTAGTGCAAAGTGCGTATTGTGCATTCAATTAGTTTGCATGTAAACAGTGGCCGAGCAATAATCACAACCATTTAATTCATTTGAACATTCCCTAACTCTAAAAATATTTTTCAGAAAACCAGACATAGCAAAAATTGTTTAAAAGCCATCTAAAAATTGTAAATATGAAAAAGCTGGCTGCATTGTCTCAAACCTGCTCGTTTTAGTAATGGAATGATCCATCAAATTCTTTCCCTTGCGTAAAATTTGCAGAATATTATCACGTGAATGGTAGATTGAGGTGACATTTTATAGCAAGGGCAAGGGCTCAGTTCTCTGGACCAATCATTGACTTTTGGATAACTAACAAGTCGGTGAAAGCTAATAAACCTGAAATGAGTCAGGAGATATCTATTGTATCCCTTAATACAGCATACAAGATTGGGTTGAATGTTGAACGTAATCAGGGTCATTTGATGTTGAACTACCATCCGTTTATTTATTTCCAAGGCAGCTCTAAGAGACTCTAGGTGGGATCAACAGATTATTTTGAGCTCCTTTCTGAGGATGGTACACATTTTCTCTGGTGAAGAATAATAGGATGCCCTATGTCGCAAAGACATTTTTTAACATAGTTCAGCCTGATAATTTTACACGAGTGTTCCAGATTCATTGTGTCCCTGATTATTTCTCTCTTTAAGCTTGCACTACTAGTGGTCCATACATGGTGCCATAATAATCCAGGTTGCATTTTTATGATATCGGAGACATACGAGATACCCAGCTCACTATGACAGTTAAAAACCGGAAAACTAACCGGAACAGCTAAAATAAATCTTAAAAAAGAGTTTTCCACTTGTTGGATCAGAGAGACATCATGATAACCCCACACTCCCGACCCAAAAATCGCAATGCTAATACATTTAGCCAAGTAAATCCTAAGAAGTTTTGCGGGGGGCTTATTTCCCATTTTCTAAGAGAAATTAACAACAGCAGCGGTTGACTTCATGAATAGCAGACTCCTACTCCTCACCGCCGGACCCCCTGAGCCTGAATTTGCAAATAAAACACCCAAATATGTAAACATGTTTGTGGAGTCTACCCTATTGTCCCCCAGAGGAATGCTATTAGATTTGTTTCTCCCCTTCCCACATGTCATAACAAACACCCTAGTCAACCAACAACCCAATTTCTTACAGACCCCACTTGGCAGGTTCCACCTCTGGTACCAGACTTGTGTACTCTGTTATCTTTTCCTTGATGAGGGGTGAATTATTGAGGCATGGAGCGATACTGACTTTTACTTCCAGTTCAGTACAAGACGGCTGTCAGTCACGCCACTTGGTCCCGTCAGCCGCAGTCAGCGACGGCTATGCAAGACGAGCAGGCAAGCAAATGAACACAGCAGCTGCAGCACCCACCCTAGCCAGTCTGGTAAACAGTCCCTCGGCTGCAGGCCGCAGATCGGCAATTTAAAATGAACCGACCCGAATTTCCCAAGGCCTAGGAGTGCAGTGGCAACCGTCAACTATCAAGTGCATGGGAGCCTGACTGATGGTCTTTCTTACTTATTTGAGGCACAGGTTTGTCAGCAGTGAGTGTGAAGCACAGACCAGGCTGAGTCTCGCATCATTGTGGTGTTTGAAGATGCTAAACATGAATTGTGTACTGTCATTTTATGTCTAGATAGGGAAATATGGCGGTTTTGATGATTTGTTTTGTGAATGGGACGCTGACTCTGGCCCTACAATGAGAGGGTGGGGAGCATTATGGTAGGTAAGTGTATGTTCGAGGAATGTGGGCTGCTGAATTCATATCTGTGCATAGATCGCCGCCTAGTGTTGGGTCCGGATGATTGCACCTTGTTGTCCTGGAAGAGTCTTCGAAGTATCACGAGATAGGTGACTCCTCCCCTGGACTACCATGCGCATGGGCATCTTCTCTATCCTCAGATTGTTTTTTTCTGCCATTGGGTTCGGATGTTATTCCTATACTCCAACTTCGGAATCGAAACAAAACTTTTCTAAAGGCCTTCGACGGTATTGTTTTCGCTCGGTACTCATTGACTCGATCGAACTTTCCATCTCGAACCGGTCGTCGACGCGGGCCTTTGGGCCTTTTCGACGCCACATGGGCCTGCTGCCGATGGAAAGGAGCCCGTTCAAAAGGTGCCCACACTGCCACTCCAAGTCCCCGCATACTGACAAACACTCAGTATGCAACAAGTGCCTATCACCAGACCATAAGGAAGAAACCTGCCCAGCCTGTGCCCAATTCCGTTTGAAGAAAACCATAAGGATTCGACGGGCCGCTAGGCAAGAGATGCAGCGACAGGCACCGGAACCATGGTAGGTAAGTGTATTAATGTAGCACTTACTACGCCTGATGAGGTACTGAGCTACTTTGCCAGTACGGGTCATGCTATTCTGTGGAGTTTCAGTGTTAGTGATGGTCAGATATAAGGTTCCTAGTTCAGATGGTTATGCTGTTTATAAGGATAAGTCGTCAGCACTTTCTTGTGTCATTGTGGAGCAGAGTTCACTGTGCAATCAAGGGGTAAGGTGTATCGTTATTACCTGGCACCGAGTCCTGCACCACATTTACAGGACACTGTGCGTGTGTCTTTTATATTGTGTGCTTTGTACGATTTCACCTTCAGTTTAGTGCACACTTTAGGCTGACATATATTATTAAAGCGTTGTGTCTTTAAATAAATTCCCAACCCTGGATGGACATTCTCATCATTCCTACTATGGAAAAAGACACGGAGGCAGATGTGTGGTTCCAAGGAGGTTTATTCCATATCCACGACTTGTCTCTTCAAAAGCCCAGTACATAATATTACATTCCATTTCCTCCCAGCTGTAACTAACCTTCCATTCTTTTGAAAGATGCTCGCCTCCCTGTGCACAGAACTCTTCTCCAAGAACACGCGACAGACACAAGTGCACGTCTCGTGTCTATCACGTGCAACATAGTACCTTATACGCCCCCAACACATCTTCCCCCTTTATAATTTAAACAACAAAACATAAATAAAATACAACAATATACATATATAAAATATTAATTCATAACATAGTCTTTGTACCTTGCAGGTAAACGATGAGCTCTAACACCCCTTGTAGAAAAATTATCAGTAACACTGGGTGCATGACAATCGTCATATTGGGACTTGATATCCAAAAATACATTGCTGTCATGGTCACTCTCAGAAAATGTCTTCCCTTTGAATATGGAAACCCTACTCAAATTCCGTACACTACCTCCTTCTACTCTAACAGCATGTTTGAAAACTTCCACAACTCTTTTAGGTTGTGACCAAACAGGAAATCCTTTTAGAACTCCCTCACTTTTTTATGCAAACAACATCTCCAAATGAAATTTCTTGTTTACTTACAGATCCCTGTTTCATTTCCATTTTTTTCATGTCTTCTTTGTAAACGTTCACTCTACGACAAACTAAATCAGAATCAGAATCAGAGAAATGATTACTGTCATTAAGATTAATTTTTTAACCACCATGGAGTGAGTTTGGTGCTAGGTTTACGACCTCTCAAAAGCTCAAATGGACTAACTAGAGTAACAGAATTTGCTGAAGTTCTGTATGACAGTAACATGGATTGTAATGCAGTATGCCAATTTAAACCACCCCTCACAGAAAGTTGGTTAGCTTCTTTCACCACCCGGTTAAATCGCTCAACCTGGCCATTTGCTTCCGGGTGGAAAACAGCAATTTTTTTTATGTACAATCCCACATTTCTTAAAGAAAAAAATCAATTTCTTTGCTAATAAATTGTGGTCCATTATCGGTAACTATCTCTTCTGGAATCCCTTCTCTGCAAAATACTTAATCTAAAAACTCTATTACATTTTTGGATGTGACTTCTTTTCCCATCTTAACTTCAGGCCATTTTGAAAAATAGTCGATTAAGACAATCCCATATCTCTCTTGTTCAGGAAGAACACCAAATGGTCCAATAATATCAAGACCAAGTTTTCGCCATGGACTAGATGGATATTCCACTGGACAAGGTTCAGAGCGTAAGGCCACAGCGGATTTATTACTGTTGGCACACTTTGTACAGGATCGTACAAAATGTTCCACCCTTGCATGAATTCCTGGCCACCAAAAGGATACTCTTATTAGCCTTCTTGTGAATGAAATGCCTAAATGGCCTTCGTGTGCAATACTAATGATGATATTCCTCAATGAATGAGGGGGAACAAATTTATCTCCCCTCATGAGTAATCCATTTTCAATTGCTAACTCATCTTGAACTCTTAAATATATCATCCTCGTCGCCAGTGTGGAAAAAGACACGGAGGCAGATGCGTGGTTCCGAGGAGGTTTATTCCATATCCACGACTTGTCTCTTCAAAAGCCCAGTAAATAATAATATATTCCATTTCCTCCCAGCTGTAACTAACCTTCCATTCTTTTGAAAGATGCTCGCCTCCCCGTGCACTGAACTCTTCTCCAAGAACACGCGACAGACACGAGTGCACGTCTCGTGTCTATCGCGCGCAACATAGTACCTTATACACCCAACACCTACAATGCATTCATTGTTATGTTTTTCTGCGCTCACCCCTCCAGAACCTCTTTTGTGTTGTGTCTTGGCTGCTACTCGCAGTCCAAGAACTCAGTCCTGGTTAGTGATGACGACAGACCCTTTGATTGCAGGGATCTTGGATAAAGCTTGACAGACGTGAAGTTCAAGAGATGTTTAATGTGTATAGTTAAAACTTAGACTTTTAGCAGAGTTAAATGTGTATGAGTCACATAGCTTGACATATGGATTATTGAATTCCTTGCAACAAAGTCTGTCAGTGAACTTTCTTGAGCGTCTGTCTATTGCTGCTTAAAATAACGCATTTCCTAACGTTGCTTTTAGTGAGTATCAAATATTGTCCACTAAATGGAACATGATTTATGTCATTGTCTAGAAAAACCGCAAGTAATTGCATTAATGTTGCAATTCTTTGATGCTTAATTATTTCTGGATGTGAAAATGTCCATTTTCTCCTTATTCCTTGATCTGTTTGTTGTACGAAGTCTAAACTCATTTGTATTAACCCAAGGAGCCACGAGATGTCGCTATGACCAAAGGATAAAACGTGTTCCCAGAAGAACGGTGGGTTATGCAGCAGTAAGCTCGAAATAACCGTTAAAAAATAACAGGCAGGAAAATATAGGCGCGCCGTTAAACCAAACAAAGGCGTTTTAATACCGGTTATCGTATAGTTTAGGGATTTATCACAGGCCAATTAACAACTACAGGCTGCACACGACTGCCGTGAATGCTGACTGGTTCCTGTTTCAGTTTTCAGGGTTCCTGCTGTTGTATGGTCTGTCGTTTGCCATGCACGCTGATAGTGTTCTCCGTAGGTGTCTACTGTCTTCACTATTTCTTTAATTGGAATTCATTAAACGTACGAGACTGCATACCATTTGCATGTAGGCTGTTTCGAACCGAGGCATCCTTGTATGTTGCTGCCCTTCCTTCCACTTCAGCTCCAAATAGCCCCCTCGCTGGAACACTTCAGAAAGAGACTCGAGAATACCTCACTCGTCTCTTCCACGGAGACACAGCGCCCAGATACCCCTAGGGGTGACAGTTTTGCGCTGTACAAATACAAATGCTGTTTGTTTTTATTGATTGCTCTGTTTCTGAGCGCACCGGAGTTCAGTTCCACCGAAAATCGTCCCCATCCAGAGTCCTTGTATATAAGTATGAAAATAAGGAGAGACTTTAACTCCTACCAAGCTAGACGTGTTCATGAAGAGACCGCAGTTACAAGCGAAAGTCGTTTTTTATGTGTCGGGGAGCTAACCTTTAGGGTGTCACTTAATAGAAAGTACTGAGAACACAACCCAAGGAAGAAGAGATATTTGTGAACTACTGCCAAACCCTTAGTCACCTGGCAGCTGCAGAGCGGTGCTAGAAACAGCAGTTCTGCTTTACATGCCTCTCTAAGATGAATATGTGAGGCTCACTCCGACATAATACTTACCTTGCTTATTTACAGACTGCGAGAGCAGCTTTATTTCACCTCTGCATCCGGCTGGGGCATGCAAGTGTTTGTGATTGCAGTGGCTAGAAGCCCACAAGTTCCCCTAAATATAGGCCGGAAGGCACTCAACCACTTTTTAGGTGGCATGCTTCTTGGGCCCCCATCTGAGCACCTGTCACAAAGATCCTGGAGGGAGCTACTGCCTAATAAAACAAGCATTGGCACAGCCAATAGGTCTTGCCTTTGGGACCTTATTAGTGTTTAGCTAGACGCGCTGCGCTAGGCTCGGCCTGAAAAATACAAATACAATAGTGTATGGATAAATGAGACACATGTCCATTACAATTGAGTATTTAGTTAACAAAAGCTCTCGTCTGTCCACTTAAACATGCGCACAGCAGCATAAACCAGTGTTCACATCTATCCATCTTGCACTGGAATGCATTTAAAGCGTGAGTGGATGTGTAAAAACATCCGTTACAGGAGCATGCAGCAGCGCTGATGGAGGCGCGCAAGCTCGTTTTCTCTGACATGTACCAGAAGCCCAGGGAGGGGGGACACACCTAGATTGGTTTCAGACCCACGTCACACATTGCTCCATTAGGAATGCGTAGGTCGTATTCTGCATTCGAACAAGAGCCGGGCCCCGGAGTCGGGTTATAAGTACAGCGGCGACTCAGACAGCAGGCAGCTTTGCGGGGATGTTCATCAGCAATGCAGACCCTCCTCCGCGCTCATAACTTTTCTCAGTCAGAGCAGGCAGCGCGAGCTGAGGTGGGCGGCTTCCTGGCACGCAGGCAGCCCCTGCTATGGTAGTCCAGCGGATACAATTACAGCACTAACTTTAGAAAACACTGTTTAATTTTGGTACCAACCGTGTAAGGTCGTGCAAGGTGACCCTCGTCATTCTGAACTTGAGAGAGACGGCCTCCATTACTGGCTTTGTGTTTTATCTGCAAGCTGCCTGTCTGCTCGCTGGCTGTGTGTATTAAGTCTAAAGCGCCAGGAAAACCATGGTTTATTATGTTATGTTATTGTTATGTTATTTTGTTTTGTACAGCGCACAGCTACTCGGAAGTGTCCCGGCGCTTACATCAAAAAAAGGCAAACGATGCACAATTGACCAATTAAAACAGTAGGGTTTTTAAGGCTTTCCTAAACAGAAGAGGATCCTGGGTGGCCCTCAAAGCCAAGGGCAACGCATTCCAGGGCAAACAAGCTTTGCGCACGAAGGAGTTTCCCCCCAGTCGCTGACGCTTAAACTTCGGAGTCTGCATCAGAAGCTGAGAAGACGAACGCAACTGTCTCCCTGGTGTGTAAAAAGCAAGTCTCTTCTGCAAATAGATGGGGCCGAGACCGTAAAGGGCCCGTTGCACAATTGACAGCATTTTAAATTTCAGGCGAGCTTCGACAGGAAGCCAGTGTAATGACCGTAAATGTGCCCGCACACAGTGCCTGGACGACAACACCCCAAGAAGTCTGGCAGCCGATTTTGTACCTCTTGTAATTTCTTCACAAGGAGACCTGGGCTGCCAACTAGGAGGGTGTTGCCGTAATCCAATCGAGAAAGAATCAGTGCCCGAACAACCGTCTCTCTGGTCATACTCGGCAAGAAGGGGAGAAACTTTCTCAAACTTTTCAGCACCCCAAAGCAGGTGCCAGCCAGTTTTTTTACATGCGTCACAAAATTCAGATTCTCATCGAACCAAATGCCAAGGTTTTTGGCGGCACCGTTATTCTCAGTCGGGCGGGGAAAGCCCGAAGGCCAGAGTCTCACTCTGAAATTCGAAGCAAAAGAACAAAACAGCAGTACTTCTGACTTTCCCTCATTACATTATAGCTGCGCGTTGGCCAGCCAATGAAAGACCGACGACAGGCACTGATGGGGTTTCGTAACCGAGCCATCCTCCTTGCTCCAGGTAAACAGCAGCTGGGTATCGTCTGCGTAGGCCATCACCTTAGCCCCCAATGACTCCGCCAGAAAAAACAACGGAGTCACGTAGATGTTAAATAACAGAAGGCTAAGCGATGACCCCTGCAGAATCCCAGTGGATACCCTCATGGGCACAGAGGCACACGAAGGGAGCCATACCTGCTGCAACCTTCCTTCCAGAAAAGAGTTAATCCATTGCAAAGCCGCCCCAGAAATTCCTATGTCAGATAGGCGATCAAGGAGCATGGCGTGAGGCACCGTGTCGAACGCCGCCAAGAGATCAAGCATTACCAATGCTGCTCTCCCGCCGGCATCCAGACACTCCCGAATCGATTCCGTGACCTCTAGCAAAGCAGATTCCGTGCTATAAGAAAGACGGAAACCAGACTGCGCCGGATGAAGCAAACCAGCCCCCTCAACAAAGTTGGTAAGTTGGAATGTGACCGCTTTCTCACATGCTTTAGCCAGACTTGGCAGAAGCGAGATAGGACAATAGTTTTCTGGGAGCAATGGATCGAGTGACGGCTTTTTAAGTAACGGAAGGATCAAGGCATGTTTCCAAGCTTTTGGCACTCAAGCTTCCCGCAATGATTTGTTGACCAAGAAATTCACCTCTGAATTAATGGTGTCGGCCATATCAGATAATAATCTGGCCACACAGGGATCGTTGGGAGAGCCGGACTTAAGGGCTTTGAGAATCCTGAGAGAACTAGCGAGGTCAATGTGACTGAATTCTGAGAAGGCGGAGGTCGGTTCAGCCCTAGGCAAATGCACCGGCAACACAGGGCCGCTGTTCCTGGGAGAGGACAAAAAGGTCTCCTGGATACTGAATATTTTATCCCTGAAGAATGACGCCAGGGTGTTACACCAGGACACTGTGGCAGGAGCAGCCGCCACCTGGGCACTGGGGGACAGGAAGCTCTGCACAATTGCGAAGATTTCTTTGGAATTGTTGTTAGCCCGCTCAATACGAGCGGCATAGTACTGGCATTTGGCCTCTCCTATCGCCACATAATAAGGTTTTTGTTTGGATCTGAGGATGTTTTTATCAGAGTGATGGTAGCCATTAGAACGCCAAGCCCTCTCAGCAACCTTACAGGCGCGTTTCAAAGTCCTCAGTGCGGGAGTGAACCATGGCTTAGAAGGGGATTCTCGCCTCAGCCTTGACTGACACTGTGCCGACACATTGGCGACAGAGCCTGTAATCAAATCGGGAAATTGAGTTACATTCTCTTCCAAACCCCCCAAAAAGAGGGCTGGGAAGCGGCAAGCAAAGCGCTTAGCTGGCCTGGATCCATTTTCCTGGAGACGGGGGAGCGACGGCAGTTAGCCTGCCGAGAAGAGTTTTCCAAACCCCATGAAAAGAATATGGGAAAGTGGTCTGACCAGGCCAGCGGTCGCGGTTTCATCACTAATATGGGGAAGTTAGCACAAATGATGTCCAAAGTATGCCCACCCAAATGTGTGGAGAACAGAACCCTTTGAGAAAGGTTCGCTAGATGGGAGTCCAGCAGAACCATGGAGTCCCCCTCCTCAGTGTGGTCAAAGTGAATGTTAAAATCTCCAAGAAGCACAAACTTCGAAAACCGTAGAGCCCGCTCGGCCAGAGCATCTCCACAAGCAGCCAGAAAATTCCTTGCAGGCCCAGGGAGCCGATCAATCAAGGAGCCACCCAAAGTAAATTGGGCTGAAAGTTGGAGACTAAAGTTCAAGGCTTCACAATCACCCCAAAGGGAGGATATTTCACTCCGGAAGATCCAGTCTTCCCTATACCAAATGGCTAAGCCTCCGCCTCTGCCCACGCTGCGATCTACCCGGTATACTTTAAATCCCGTGGGGTAGCTAACGCCACTGTAAGGTTAGAGAAGGCATCAAGCTTGGTCTCCGTAACAAACAGTATGTCCAGATTGTTATCCGTAATCAGATCAGCTATATCAACGAAATGCTTCGTCACAGATCTCGCATTGATTAAGCAAGCACTAATAGCCCCCGAGCTCGATAAAGCATCAGACCGACCTGATGACCGCACATGATAGCACATGATACATATTTTCTTCAGATTTAATAAAACGCTCGAAGGTAAATAAGTCAGTAGCCTTCACGTTACAAGTTCCATAATTAGCGTCCGCAAATAATTAATTAATACGGATCGATAAACACGATTTTGACTGTTGCCAGGTAATAAATGAATATGAAACAAAAGTGGAGACACAAATGTTCGTGAATCCTCTGTAAATGGCAGTGTGATGAATGCCTAGTTGCGTATGCATTTATTCGTTGGTAAAAACTGCTCTATTAAAATGCTAATTTGTATTTACTGCTGTCCTGTGCTCCACTGCCCTGCCCTGTGTCATACTCACTTTCACCCCAGCCCCCCCACATAGATCAGAGAGCTGTTCTGCACAGCTCCTACTCAAGACTGTCTCCACTCTGCCTAATAAAATAACAAACATAGTCACAAGAAGGGCATCGTACACTTTATAAACTCTGCTATTCCTACTACAAAGATTACAAAATTAAAACATTGAAAGACGTGTAATGTGCAAAACCCGTCTCTGACTTGGTGTTGGTGCGTGAAGGCCAGCACCATAGTTCTAACATTCGAAAAACACATTTAGACAAAACACTTCAAGTAACATATAAAACGAGTGGTGCGCGCGGTGTAAGGAAGAAAAAAGAAATGCAAAAACGAAAGCACAGCACATTGCGTGTAACCTGACCCACTAGGAATGCTTCCACACTGCGCGCAGCTGCTCGATCCCGAGAGTAAAATGCAGTGGGAGTGACACATTGGAAAGGAGGTGGGACATGCAACAGCCTTTGGCCATTTGCGTGCTTTCATTTTTGAAAGGCACACTGTAGTAAGCTGGTCCACGTGTTCAGGTAATAAAGTAGGCGAGGTAGACGTAGCTAAGTTAAGTAGGAGTTTATTAAGTCCATAAGTAAGATAACAAGAAGTTGAAGTCAGGAACAAGCAGCCCCACCAGGAGCAGCCTACTAGCCGCTCAGCCCATCTCCCAACTGACAACACTCACACCAGGCACCCAAGCATTCCATCATGTCAATCACACTAACATTCTACCCAGAACACTCACACTGGCTGAGCAGCTAGTTACAGAGGTGCAAAGAAACATATGTACAAACATATATGTTTGTACATGATATTACATTATCCTCTTCCTCTCGAAGTGAAAAACAGAAGAGAAAATACAATGAAGAGAGAAAAGTATGCACAGTAAATATACAATCGAAGCAAGAAATCCGTAAACCCAGGGTTGAGGGTGAGACCACATCGCGAGAGGGAAAACAGACAAACAAGGAAGGAAGGAAGAGATAGAAAACACTAACACCATCCTCCTTCTTTAATGGTGACCAAAGAAAAGATATAGAGTGAAGGATTGAACTCACAAACAAGTGAGCATGACCTGACGTGAAGAGGAGGTCCTCACAAAAGGAGACTGTGGCAAAGGGAAAGAAAACCCTGCACGCCACCCCTCATGTGAGGGACTGTGTGAATATGGGGCTAACTCATAACCAAATAAGTGTAGGTGTTGCATCGGCCAAAAACCCAAGACACACAGCACTAGAAGGTGCAGCACAAGGTGGCACACGCACACATAATGTCAAGGTGAAGCACAGGGTGACTTACACACACACAATAACATAAGAGTACAAGGTGATGCGCGAGGTGGCTTACACACGCAAGACAAAGTGAGCCGCGGGACGACTACACACACAAGAGAACGTGATGCACAGGGCGACTTACACACGATAATGAAAAGTGAGGTGCAGGGCGGCTTACACACAGGACACAAGAGAAAGTGAGGCGCAGGGCGGCTTACACACTGGACACAACAAGGTGAAGCGTGGGGCGACTTACACACAAATGACGTACAGTGAACTGGTGGGACTAACACCTAACACACCTAAAAGATCAAAGTGTCCAACCCACGTAGAAAGGGGATTATCACCCCATAACCCAAGCATGAGGGTCAACAGCAAAGAAGCGTGGTGAAATGACCTTGAAATCAGGCTGACACCAATCCCAAACTTGACAAGGGAAAAACGCATAAATTAGTCAACCTTCGCGAGTTTTGGCGGCTTCCAACTATCGTAGAATGCCAACTAAGACAGAATGCTATTCCACGACCATTAATAAGTACTTGTCAATTCCACAAGCAACCTCAGAGGGTCTTTTATTCCCCGTATTGCCACGAGTCTCTTGTATAATTGCAGCTGGCTCGGCGTCAAGCACAAGTATTCATTACTGGTTGAGTAAAACTTCGTCCGCTGCTTGAAATCATTGAGCACGGCTACAATTTTCATGTTTTTAAAAAAAACATCTGCAGTCTCTTGGAAAGCAGGCTCAACTTAATGTGCCTGATTTGCATTATTGATACCCCGCTATTAGTACTCCTTCATGGAAAGAATCATTTTAATGTGTATGTTAACTGTAAAAACAGTGTGTGTCCTTGATGCGAATATGTTACCTTTTAGTTTTGAGCCTTGGTCAAGATGCACACAATAATTCTACACTGGGTAAACCATTTTTTGACTGCCTCTTTAATTCAACCAGCTCTCCTATACATGTAAATATGTTTGTGATTTGCCTTACGGTGAGTGAAACGTTATCTATCCTTTGACTTACATCTTGCGTAGAGTCACCCAATGTCGATACAGTCCTTTTGCTGCCTCTGAATCAAACCCGGTATAATTCTGTGTATTCTAAACATGCTCTAATATGTCTGAGAGCTGGCAGACAGTATACTATAGAATATACTGAAAGATTGTTGTGTGACCTCGAACATTGCTGTTTAAAGTTTTATCTGAGGCTCCATTTTGTTTGTCTCTGTAAACATTATAGATGTTGTGACTCCTGCGTTGTGACTACATACTAAAATTATTCAGCTGATAATTCTACCACTCAGATTGTGGTGGGACCACACAATACTTTTATGGTGTAGGTATTGCACCTATTGCTCATTTAAATATAACTGACCATTTCCTCAACTTATAATTAACTTGTTGGTAATTTTCAGTTTTTTACAGTGCCTGGTTGACTGACCTACCAGTAAGCGAATCACCCAAAAATTCACAATTATAAAGGAAATGAACACACATGATTAGGCGAAGGTCTTTATTATTATCCACCTTCTCTTTTTAGTCAAAATGTCCTCACATAAATAACTTCTACGTTCTTCACAGTAACCTTGATATACCAATCTTTCGGAAGTTACTGAATTTCTTAATTGGTGAAGGTGTTCTGTGCTCTCAATTCTTGTGGAGTAAATGGGACTAATTAAGAGAAAAAACAAATGTTGAATCTGCAGCAGGATCTAGTATCCAAAAAACGTTGTGCATCTGGGAGTAGAGCGCTTAAACGCGCTCCCCACAGTATCGTATTAACTATGGTGCTTGAGGGCAAAGCACGGCCCAGTTTTGCACGCAACTGGTTAAAGTTTGAGGAATGGACTATATAGAGAGAAACTACGGTGTGCATACCACCCCTTGTGATGTTTCAAATATAATTGCTCTAATGTTGGTTTTGCACCCGGATGGAAAATATCTAAGCGTAATAGAAGGTTTCATTAAACAATTTCACGTATGGCGATACAGCAAACTTTTATTAGCATCAACGGAATTCCTGAAGAAGTTTTCATGTTTGAGAGTCAACATATGAACTGGTTATGGTTAAGTATACAGAATACATGACATTTTGCGAAAATGCAATAAGTTTGATTTAGGTTTAGTATTTCACTTGCGAGAAAGTTCATTCTGGGTGTTGTAGTTTAGAGTTTGTTTTTCGGGGGTCAGGTGATTCCATTATTTGACACGTGGGTGGGCGGAGTACATTGGTTTAAATGCATGTTCAAATGGTGGGTTTGTTATACAGGAGATGATAGCTGTTTGATGCGCATGTCATACGCTACGAGAGATTTTGAAATGAGCAGGTATGTCTCTGGTTAGTTGTTGTGGTATTAGGGCATGTTTAAGTGTATCGGTTAGGATTTGGTTGTGAACTAGTGCGGTTAGCAGATGGACCAGAGAAGTGAATGTTCGAATACGTAGGATGTAAGAAAGGTGGAACTCACATGTGATTGGAGCTGAAGATGACATGATAATGTATTGATGTTAAGGGGAGCGAGTGTGTTTTAATTTAAACGCAATTGATCTTGATTATTGTTTTGAGCAATAAGCATTTGCAAAATGTATCATGGATTTATGTGAACATTATTGGTAATGTTACACAGAGGACAATTCAGTAATTGTGTACTTTCTTTAATTGTCAACTTTGTTACCCCTGACGAAGGGCTGGACTCAAGCCCGAAATGCATGGGGTGCTCAATAAAGAAATGCTGATTTGAACGATCCTGTGCATTTTGATCGTATTTTCGAAGAGGTCCGATGGGCACACTTTTTTTTTTTTTTGTAAATCTGTTTATTAGCATAGTGAGTCGAGCAACATTATAGAGTTAGCATGAATGTCAGCACTAGTATAAGGCGTGCTCACGTAAGTATAATATCAGCAATTACATCGTACATTTTGTATTTTATGGCATACTTAATAAGGCAACATTCCCCTGAACAAACCGGAACAAACCCCACCCTCCACCCACAGAAACCCCTCCCCCCCGACACTCGTAGTACATGCATGTGTAAGCCAGATCGTACTTGGCTGCACCCGTGAGTCCATTTCACCCAATAGTACTGATTAATACAGGTAGTCATGAGCAGCAGCATAAACAGAACGGGATATCCCGCATCATCATCTAGTGCACCACTGTCAGATGCGTCAGCTGGGTTTCTATATTCGTAGGACACAGTTCAGTGCTAAGGCATCGAATCAACAGAATCCCCATCTCCCTCCGCTTCGAACATCCCTAATATGGCAAACCAATCCAGTGAGATCGGCGTTTTTCTAAGGCCCCTGTGTTCTTCGCGCTGCAGCGCTTCACCTTCCGCCTTGCCCCACCTTGTCACTTCCGTTTTCCATAATTCGGGGTCAGGTGGTTTGGGTGATTTCCACCTCATCGTAATTGCCCGCTTCGCCAGGAGTATGGCCAAGTCAGCAAAGCGTGTTTCTACACTTCTAATGCGTGCTGCGGGGCCCAGCCCCAGTAGCGCGTATTCCAGTGTGGGTGTGTGTGACAGGGCGCCTGCATTGGTGAGGGATCCGGCGACCGTGGACCAGTAGTAGCCCAGCTTGGGGCAGTCCCACAGCATGTGTACCAGAGAGGCGTCATCCGCAGAGCATCGGGGGCACGTGTCAGCTGCAGTACGGAACATGGCGTGTATGCGGTGAGGTGTTAAATAAGCTCTATGTAGAAGCATAAGCTGAATGAATTTGAATTTGGGGTTTCTGGCCACTTTTTTGGGGAACTGGAGGATACGCTCCCATTCCTTGTCCCTCAGTGTTCGTCCCACATCACCCTCCCATTTCGCCCTGAGAAGCAACAGTGGGGTCGCCCTCCCTGTCCTGATGCTAGCGGTTAACCATTTTGTCAGGTGGCTTCCCGTCCCCATAAGATAAAGCATCGTTGGTAAGGGGTTTGTGGGAGGTTCTATTCCCTCGTGCGCCCACCTATTAGCCACGTAATGGCGAAGGCCGGCATACCTGAGGAACGATCCCCTGGGGACACCGTGTGCAGTCCTAAAGTCTTCGAAGGACAGTATTCGCCCCTCGGCAAAGAGGTCCCCTATGGTCGCCACTCCAGTGTCATGCCAAGGCGTGAGTATGCGTGCAGTAAGTGGGCCCGCCTCCAGAGGGATACCCAGTAGTGGGATTGTGGGGGCATAGGATGTCGCCGGGGTGGTGTATTTTAGGGCCTTCCGCCAGTATTGGATAGCAAGCCGGAGCAGTGGTGGGGTATTTCCTGGTAGATCCGAGCGGGGCAGTAGCAAGACATGGATCTTCCCCCTAGAGTGGTCCTCCTCCGTTATATCAATCTCGTGCAGGTTCCGACCCGCTAGCCAGTAGGCTAGCCATTGCAGCTGGCATGCAAAGTTGTAGGCCCGGAAGTCTGGTACCCCCATACCCCCGGCTCCAGTAGGGAGCTGCAGTTTGGCAAGGCCTATGCGTCTCCGTCCTGGGCCCCATATGAGTTCCGTGAGGAGAGTATCCAGCGGTTTAAAAGTCGAGGCGGGAATCAGGAATGGCAAGTTGGTAAAATAGTAAATGAGGCGGGGAAGCATCACCATCTTAGAGATGGCCACCCTTCCGGCTACCGATAAGGGCAGTGACAACCAGAATTGTATTTGGGATTTGAGCGCTCTCATAGCCCGGCCGAGATTGCCGTCGATCATCATATCTGCATCTCTGTAGATTTGAATCCCGAGATAGCGGAAGGTGGAGTCCGCCATTTGGAATGTGTGTGGCGCGAAGGGTAAGGGTGCGGGCTGGCCAGGGGCTGCAAACATGAACCCATAGGACTTGGACTCGCTTATGGAGAGGCCAGATAGTAATCTGAAGTCCTCGAATGTTTTAGACATAGAGGCAAGGTCTCCCCTCAAATCACGGAGATACAGGATAATATCATCCGCGTACGCGGAGACCACATGGGTGGTCGTGCCCCTCCGGATTCCATAGTGGGGAGCTGTCATTCTGAGTTTACAGAGCAGCGGTTCAAGGGCCAGGATGAACAGGAGCGGGGAGAGCGGGCAGCCCTGTCTGGTGCCCCTTGCTATGTCCACGGGGCCAGAAATGTGTCTGGACGTGCGCACTCGGGCCGTAGGGCGGGTATAGAGCAGTTTGACCCATGCAATATAATCGGGCGGAATCCCAAATTTCGCTAGCGCAGTAAACATGAAATCCCATCTAAGGGAATCAAAGGCCTGTTTCAGGTCCAAGGAGATGCAGCCTTCCGAACCCAATTCCGCCGGGTCCCGCAGCATCAGCTGAGCAAGCCTTCTGAGGTTCATGGCCGTGCTCCTTCCCGGCACAAACCCGCATTGGTCGGGGTGTATCAGGTGAGGGATATATTGCGCCAGGCGCATCGCTAATATCTTGCTCAAAATCTTGCAGCCGGTGTTGAGGAGGGATAAGGGCCTGTAATTAGCTAGGTGCATGCCATCCTTACCCGGCTTTAAAAGGGAGGTTATTAAAGCTTGGAGGGAGGAATGGGGTAGTGAGGCAGTGCGTAACGCTTCTAGATAAACAGTGTGAAGGCGCGGGGCCAGGAGGTCTATGTACGTAGCGTAGAACTCGGCCGGGAGGCCATCCGTTCCAGGGGTTTTGCTCTTCGGGAGAGCACGTATTGCCTGTCTAATTTCCGCAATAGTAATAGCACATGTCAGGTCCTTGGCCTGTCTGGCCGTGAGTTGGGGTAATTCAATGTCCCCCATGAAGTCCTCCAATGCAGCCTCGGAGAGGCATTGGTGAGGGCCATAAAGTGTGGCATAATAGTCCCGGAATGCGGCATTGATGCCCACTTGGGACGAAACCAGCAAACCGTTCTGGTCTAATATTTCCAAGATCGGATGATACCCGGGGGAGTCTCGTATAATACGGGCCAGTAGTGGGCCTGATCTATCCGCCTGTGTATGTTGCCTGACAGTGTATTCTCTGTAATCGAGGAGCCTCAAGTCTTCCAGCAGTTCGGCGTGTTTAATGTGTGCCTCTTGCAGAGGAGTAAAGTGTGTGTTCGTGCCTGCAGCCTCGCTCTCCAGCATTGCCAGTGTACCTTCCACCTCTTTCAGGGCACTTATCACCTCTCTCCTCCTGCCCACTCGGGAGGCCATCGCCTCCCCCCTGATGTACACCTTGAAAGTGTCCCACTCAATCTGTCTGGAGCTGGCAGTGTTTGCGTTGGTAGCAAAGTAGGTCTCAACAGCGTCCGCCATGGATGACCTGAAGATAGAGTCTTCGAGCAGTTCTGTGGGCAACCTCCATGTCGGGATAGGGGCCAGCGTCTGGCCCCATTGCCAGGTGAGCTCCACAGGGCTATGATCCGAGAGGGTCTTCCCCATATGTCGGGCTTGGACGACCGACCCCAGTAGGGAGCGGGAGCAGAATATATGGTCTATCCTGGTATGTAGCTGGTGAGGGGGGGAGACAAAGGTGTATTCCCTGTCCAGGGGGTGCGCACTGCGCCACGCATCTGCCAATTCCCAGCCCACTGCCCATTGTGCCAGTGCATCTGTCTGCCTCCTGCTTTCTGTGGCATGTAATGGGGGGTGAGACCTATCCAGAGTAACATCTAAGACAGCATTAAAGTCTCCTCCAATCACCCACTGGTGATCTGCCCAGTCCGCAAGGACCCTATTGACATGTACTAGAAAATCAGATTGGCCAGAGTTTGGCGAATACACACAGCCAAACGCAATCGTGTCCCCATCCAGCAGGCCCTTCACAAACACATATCTGCCCTCATTATCAATTCGCTGTTCAAGCGGTTTAAAAGGAACAGAGTTGTGGAGCCAAATAGCAGCCCCCCTAGAGAACGCTGAGTAGGAGGTGGCAAAGAGTTGACCCCTCCACTTCTTTCTGAGTTTCAAGCCTTCAGCGCAGTTCAAGTGTGTCTCTTGTAGGCAGGCTATCATGATTCCCCGGCGATTTAGCTGGGCCAATATCCTGTGTCTCTTGTGAATCGAGCCCATGCCCGCACATTCCAGGTGCACAAGTCGTAAACATTAAGCGGCCCCATAACGAAATCTGCAATGCGGCCAGTGCAGTAGTGTGGCTCACTGGTTAGAGGCGGCAGACCCGAGAGCAGAGGACGGCCCGGGACCAGGGTTCGATTCCCGACGCGGCAGGTTTCTGGACCAGGGTCAGCGGACTTGATAATTCTCTCGCCTCGGTGCCCACTCTGATCAGCGATCACACTCGGCAACTCTGGGCATAAGCTTGCCTCATCTGCACTAACGGCCCCACCAGACCGCCGGGGATGCCTGGTCTCACCCTGGAGATACCCATTAAGGGACCATCTCTCAGGGAAGCCAGGAAGGGTTTCGCAGCGGTCGAAGCGCGGAGATACTCCTCCGGGAGTCGATCCTAGCGCTATATAAACTTGCAATTAATTAATTAATTAATTAATTAATTAATTAATTAATGGTGGGACCGTGGGTGTCCATGCCAAGTACTTTGTGTCGTATGATAAGAGTGTCGTGTAAAAAGTTAGCCCCTCAACATCAAGGTCCCCGGGCCAACGGGCCCGCGATCCAAACCAGGGTGCCCAACATGGGCAGGAAGTGAACAGTTCCAAATGCATACGGTGGGGGAGAGTGGGCCTCTCGCGCCTAACGTGTACTGGCCTGCGGTGGTGTGGCAGCCCTCTGTGTAACCAAACCTGCTAGTTACCCCCCATCATGTAAGGAGACACACTGTTCATACATTACCACCCGGACTCCGTTTAGGGTGCAAGCTGCCGATGTCAGAAGTCCTCCGCTGTCTGTGCCGTGACCTTGGGAAATAATTGTAGGCTGTCTGCCGACCCGGACACCTCAGTATGCGTGTCGGAGATGCTGGCCCGATCCCTGTTGGTGTCCGCATCGTGAGCGGCGTGGGCCTCCTCCGTTAATTGCACCACCGACGATCTGCCTGTCAAGCGGTCCGCTGTAGACCGTCCCCTTGAGGAAGATTTTTGTGAAGGGGTCCGCCCCTTACCGGAAGCCTGGTGATTCCGGTCCGGTGGGTTCTGGTGCCTCACATTCCCAGAGGCCGAAAGTGGGTCTTGTGAGGTCGGCGGTGTCAGCGTAACCTCCATCCACTCCTCCGCCTCCTCTGGCGAGTCAAAGAAGTGGGACTTGTTCTCATAAAGAATCTTGAGGCGAGCGGGGAACAGGAGGGCGTATTTCAAGTCTCTTTCCCGCAGTTTGCGCTTTACCCCCATGAAGGTGGACCTAGCCCGCTGTACTGTGGGCGTGAAGTCAGGATATATGGAGATGTTCTTGTCTTCATAATGAATCGTCGCCTTCTCCCGGGCCACTCTCAGCACAGTGTCGCGGTCCTTGTAGTGAAGGAGTCGTGCGATCAAGGGACGTGGAGGTGCCCCAGGTTGTGGAGGTCTTGACGGCATTCTATGCGCACGCTCTATGCTATATAGCGCCGTGAGGTCTTCCGGGCCCACCATCTTCCTGATCCAGTCTTCCACGAATTGGGTGGGATTCCTCCCCTCGCTGCGCTCCGGAATGCCTAGGATGCGGACGTTGTTGCGGCGGGCCCTCCCTTCCGCGTCATCCACCTTGTCCCATAGCTGCTTGAGTCGTTTCTCCATACCTTCCAGCTTCGCAGAGTGTTCCGTCTGCTGCGGTATGAGGTCATTCAGCGCAAGTTTCTGTTCTGATACTTTCTCCGCAAGTTTGTTATGGTCGGCTCGGAGTAGTGAGAGGCCTGTCGCCATGCTGTCAATGCGTGATTCTAAGGCTTCCCGCGTGGCCCGTATCTCATTGAGTATGAGATCCAGCTTGGCGTCCTGCGAGCTTTTTCCAGTTGGAGGGATAATATCCGCGGTAGATGAAGCTAGGGGGTCTTCCGAGCCGGTGGACTGCATGTCCGCTGATGCGCCGTGGTCTTGGGTCCTGCCTCGGTGTTTCCCCATTGATCTGGTATGCAGGGTGGCGGCGCAGTGGGCGCACTCTCCGTTCCCGGTCTGCGCTGCCCGATGGCACTCCGGGCAATGAGCAGAGGTGACCGTGACACCACGAGGATATGAAGAAAGGGTCACACCCTAGAGCGATGTCAAGCCCACAGTACAGGATCCTCGTCGGTGTAGTAGCGCCCAGTGGGTGGTCCTCCTCCCATCCACGGTTCCGGTCACCACGGGGCGACGTGCAGGGGTGCTGGGCCACTATTGGGGAGACCGGTGGAGGTCAGTAGTAAGGAGAGCGTGGTATCGCAGTCCAGTCGGAGGAGTTGTGCAGCCAGGTGCCTTCAGTGGGAGCCTCAGGCAGTCGGGCTCCGTGGCAATGCTCAGGCGCCCCCCCCCCCCTTATTTTCTCACTGTGCAGGGGGCCGTGCCGGTGGTGCAAGGAGTTGTCAGGGCCGTGATAGATCCGCCGCTGCAACGCGGCTTGGGTGACGCAGGGCTCCGCGCTAAATGCTGGGAGGGCCCGGGGTGCAGGGTGGAGGCAATATGGCGGCTCTGATCCCGCAGCGGCGGGAGGCCGTAGCGAGTGGTCCCCGTGTGCACCTAGGCAATAGTGCACCAGGCCGCAGTGCCCTCCGTGGGCAATCCCAGGCCCCCACTCCTTACCGGTGTCATCGGCGCCCAGGCAGGCGCGGGTGTCTCTTCTGTGCACAGGCGGGCGCCGGGGCGGGTGCGGTGCCCCTGCGCTGCGATCTAGCAGACCGGCCAGGATCGGTCCCCCAGGCTCGTCGGTATGAAGGCAGTCACTGCGGTGGCAGGAGGGGCCGCGTCCGCCGCTGGTCCTGGTAGCGCGCCCTATCTCCGTGGACTTGCTCCTCTCCAGGGCACACCAGCAGCCCGTCAGAGCCGCGCTGCAGCCCGGCTCCCGGGCTAATCAAGCCCACGGCTCGCCACGAGGAAACAGGCCCCCGGGATCGCCGCAGGTCAGCAAAGTCTCGGCGGCGTCCAAGAGAGGTGGTGCGCTGTAAAGGTACTCCGCTCACTCCCAGAAGCAGTGGGCGTAAAGATGGGGTGGGTTACAGTGCAGGATGGCAGGATGGCAGGATAATCCGCTTGTGTTTAGGGCTCGGGACGGAGCTCCTCAGCTACACGTCCTCCATGGCCGTCCGATGGACACACTTAAATATGGTAAGCATTCAAAATACACAACGCCATTCATGTGGACAATTTAAAGGATAAAGAGGAAATCTTTTGGCAAAAAATTGTGGACTAAATTGGATTCATTAAGAGAAAAAACAAATGTTGAAACTGCAGCAGGATCTAGTATCCAATAAACGCTGTGCATCTGGGAGTGGAGCGCTTACACGCGCTCCCCACAGTATCGTATAATTAATTATGGTGCTTGAGGGCAAAGCACGGCCCAGTTTTGCATGCAACTGGTTAAAGTTTGAGGAATGGACTATATAGAGAGAAACTAAGGTGTGCATACCACCCCTTGTGATCTCTCAATTCTTGGAGCAGGTTCAAGTCACTCTGTTACAGGTGTATGTTTTTAAATACTGTTCATATTAGTCATATTCTTTTTTAATGTTTGTAGGGGGTCCCTAACCCGACTTTCTCTTTAGTTATTGTTAAATTTCTGTTTCGAGTCTAGTCCTTCTGTGAGAAACAGACTCTTGTTATATATCTAGAAAGTGGGCTTTAACATGCATTGACAAATGGCCTACTAACTGAGAAGGGTATTGCATTGTTCAAGATCAATATACGCAAAGACTGATCTTTTGAACTCTTGTATGAATAACTATGTATTTCAATATAAATTTCGTATAAATAGATACACCTGTAGCTTGAAATTTACTTTCATAAGGAATTAGGTATGTAACTTTGAATTGAGTTTTGTTATCATGCTTGGACATCTCAAGTGATTGATTTATTTAGAAGTTAAATTGTTTTTTAACATATCTCTTCTTGGCATTATTACCTATTTGACTTCCAATACCCAAGCCCAAAAGGGAATATTGGGAGTTGTGTTTTTAAATTGTGATCCAAGAGGCGCAAACTTTGGGGGCCCCATCTCTTCTCAATTGGAAATTACACTTTTGAACTGTAATAATGCAATCCCAATGTTATCCTATGGGAGAGATAGGCCTTGCAGTTGTGAACAACAAATGTGTATTTCACTACGAGGACAAGTAAAATCTAAAAGTACATGTCCTACGTTTTACATACACTGCACCATGCCTATGAGCTTTTCATGGCCTACCTTGTGGGTGACCTATACAGTGGCGGCTTCTGGAATTTGACAGTGGTGTGCCGTAAGATGAATTCGCAAATTTTGGCGCATGAGCGAGTAAAGCGAGAGAGACATGTTTTCAAGGGTACTCAGGTGAGGTTCTCCCCTTGAGAAAATATTTCAAAATTGGTGTATACAGATGCAATTTTCAGCACTATTTCTGTGATAAAGATATAACATAGGATAACAAATGTCCACAAATAGATACACTTGCAATTGTATTACTCTGTTTCTACAGGACAGAGCTAGGCGATCGACTGAAGTTTTTTAGCCAGGCTGAAGCCTGTTGCTTGGCTCTGGCTCAGCTGAAGTCCTCTTGAACCTTCAAGCCAAAAATGTTCATCTTCTGCTTACCACCAATGATGTAACATACTGTGCCAAGAATGAAAGACAATATGTGATGCATAACAGGAAAACGAGATAGCCATGTAGTGGCTGACTTGCAGGGCTGGCTTCAGAGCAGTGTGACCGCTGCCAAAACATCGGGCACCGAGCTTGTGAGAAGCAGTGTTTAGAAACATCTTATGGATCTAAAAGCTCCTGCTTCAGAGTTCCTTGTTTGTCCACCATTTTTTAGGCAACAACACAAATGTCACGATAACCTTGGTGATTAATGTACTAGTGCAGAGGGCTAATATGCCTGCTGCAAAGCATGTGTACTATGCAGAACACTGAATTGTATTTTATGTAGAAAGTCCAATGGGTTCTGCCTTTGTCAGGGATTCTTTTGTTATTTGCAGTTCACAAGTTACAATCCTAATATAGCTCAGCAAGCTATAAACTATCATCAAAGAGCTGCAAGATGATTGCAAGGTATAAGTTAGCAGTTGTGCTTTTCCAAAGACTTTTATTATCCTTATGTTGCTAAAAAGGGTTTGTTTTGACATAAATTAATTCATATTAGTAATGCCAACCTGAACCAGTGTCTTATGTTTGAAATCCTGTGTTCATGCTTCTCTGGATCAAGCGTTCATGGGTGTAATTCAGGCCCCTGTAGCCACCGCAGTGCAAATGGGCTACCAAACCTTCATGGGCCCCCACACCCTTTAATGGCCCCATTCAGCCCAAGGCCAATTGATATCTGCCAGATATGGGAGACTTAGGACCCCTATTCACAGTCTGAAGGGGCCCGTATTATTCTGTGTTATACCACTGCAAGCACTATATACTGCTTACCAGTATGGCATTGTACGACGTGACTCCTACACATTAAAGACTTCTTTGTCTTATGTAACATTTCCTATGGACTGATTTACACCTGTATGATTTATTGTCCCTGCATAATGTGTGTGAAACTAGGGACTTATTAGTAAATCAAACATACCAATTGTTGATAAAGCAATATTATTATGCTTTAAGTAGTAGGGGATACCTTGCAGTTTACTTTCCTGGCAGCAGCTCCTTAGCAGCAGCAGAGCAGAACTGACCTTTCTTCCCTTCGTTTCGTTTCCTTCAGCAACGTGTGGAAAGCAGTTTTAAAAGAATTTGTTACCGGAGGGGATTATTGCCAAACAAACTTGCAGGGCTGCGAGCAGGCGGAGGCGCAGGACTACCTGTCCCAGGAGCGTCCGCCCGCCCTCATTGAACCCACCTGGGCAGCTCTCCCTGCAGGCTCCTCCCCCACTGGACTGAAGAAAAGATATCTGAATCGGTCTACCGGCGGGATACCTTGCAGTTTACTTTCCTGGCAGCAGCTCCTTAGCAGCAGCAGAGCAGAACTGACCTTTCTTCCCTTCGTTTCGTTTCCTTCAGCAACGTGTGGAAAGCAGTTTTAAAAGAATTTGTTACCGGAGGGGATTATTGCCAAACAAACTTGCAGGGCTGCGAGCAGGCGGAGGCGCAGGACTACCTGTCCCAGGAGCGCCCGCCCGCCCTCATTGAACCCACCTGGGCAGCTCTCCCTGCAGGCTCCTCCCCCACTGGACTGAAGAAAAGATAGCTGAATCGGTCTACCGGCGGGATACCTTGCAGTTTACTTTCCTGGCAGCAGCTCCTTAGCAGCAGCAGAGCAGAACTGACCTTTCTTCCCTTCGTTTCGTTTCCTTCAGCAACGTGTGGAAAGCAGTTTTAAAAGAATTTGTTACCGGAGGGGATTATTGCCAAACAAACTTGCAGGGCTGCGAGCAGGCGGAGGCGCAGGACTACCTGTCCCAGGAGCGCCCGCCCGCCCTCATTGAACCCACCTGGGCAGCTCTCCCTGCAGGCTCCTCCCCCACTGGACTGAAGAAAAGATAGCTGAATCGGTCTACCGGCGGGATACCTTGCAGTTTACTTTCCTGGCAGCAGCTCCTTAGCAGCAGCAGAGCAGAACTGACCTTTCTTCCCTTCGTTTCGTTTCCTTCAGCAACGTGTGGAAAGCAGTTTTAAAAGAATTTGTTACCGGAGGGGATTATTGCCAAACAAACTTGCAGGGCTGCGAGCAGGCGGAGGCGCAGGACTACCTGTCCAAGGAGCGCCCGCCCGCCCTCATTGAACCCACCTGGGCAGCTCTCCCTGCAGGCTCCTCCCTCTTCTTTAGACCACACAAATCAAACGGATTAACCCCGCTGCGCGGGAGCAACCGGGAGAAGCCCGGGACAAGGGCAGGACCGTCTGTGGCTGGTAAGGGCCGGGTCGGGCCACCCCCCTTTCATTTGACTTCCGGTATACTACTACCTGTTTGTACTTATTTACCTATCGCATCAATTGGCCTCTATTGCTGACATATTGTCGGGTTATCTGTTAGCGTACTTCGGGTTGTGCATATTATTGTTTTGTACTCCGAGGGCTGTGACAGAATATTTTGGTGACTTGTTTTAATATGACACTTCGTTCAGGTAGGGAAAGGCAGGTCCAGGTTTATACCACCAATGGAACCTTTACAGGTACCATTGATCAGTTCTTTAAACGTACCACCTGTATATTGGAGAAAGAAATAGCTCTTGCTGAAAAGTGCTTATCACTTGATTTGGTCACGGGTAAGCGCTCTTCAATGGGTAAAATTAATGAGGTCGTCTCCCCAGTTCCATTAACCCAATTGCCCAATATATCAACTAATATAAGTACTGACTTAGTAGGAGAAACTGCACCTATTAGCCTAATTTCGGACTCTGAGGGGGTTGTTATACATACAGCTCAAGATAACTTACTAGATAATACTCCCACCTACCACGACTTATCCCATAATGATACTGGTCTTTCTGATTCTCCCAACCTCATACAAAGCACGGAGCGAGCAGACATATCTTCTAATCCCCAGAGCTCGCCCACACAAAATCCAGGTAAGAGGAAAAGGGTAGACTCGTCTGACAGGGAGGGGTGTAATATGGGGCAGAGACGTTATAACTGCTCCCCCCCACTGACAACAACACCTACAGTAGTCATTCCTCTTGAGGGAAACAATGTTACTGTAAATATTGTTGAAAGCATTCTCTTGGCTAAATTAGAACTACTGATTAAATCTTTACTCCTTCCGCTATTTGAGCGGACTAGGCTATTGAACACTAAGATGGACTCACTAGACTCTTTAATAAAAGATAACATAGTTGTAACGAAGAGAATCCACATACCTTCAGTTTCCAAGAGTACTGAACCAACACACACCCTGAAAAATCCGGCGAATATTAGGGACAGGGTAAATAGAGCCAACACAGGACCACCTGCCACAAAAGTTCCCCAGCAGAAACCTGCCCTTGTTAAAAATAAACAGGTGACTGAGAACACTCCACTGCAGAAGGTTGCTAATGTCCCTATTCCTCAGCCCTCACAAAGGAAAACATCTAAACCTACTGGCCATCTGGAACAAGGTATACGGTCTAGGACTAATCCTGCACCTAGGAAACAATGTGTGAATCTCCCACCTGAGTCACTTCCTTTTACCATCATATTAACTGGAGTGGCCCCATTAGGAGAGGGTAAGAGGGAAACACACAGAGATCTATATAACAAAGTAACATTCTGGTTAAATAAAAACCGTCCTCTTCCTCCAACGTCTAAAGCTGACATCCTTAACGTCAGGAGGGTGGACTGGGTGGGGTAGTAGTAAAAAAGATCTTGATGGGGATTGTGTGGTAATCGGCTTTAGGGACCCATGGGTGGCCGATTACATCAGCAGGGAACCTAGATATGGTAGACTGGGTGACGTTCAAACCTTGTCCCTGCACTATTTTTACCCTACATATAACTCTATTAGAGAACAATCATCTCAATTCCACTCTCAGAAGTATAGACCCAGAGATAGATGTTTTCCTGAAACACCAATATACCCAATGTTTCAGCCTCATCTTTTCAATCGGTTTGCCCCATTAATGGGTCTTGATGGAGTGGATTGACTTAACAATAGGCCTTTGGCCCCAAGATGCCCAGAGGTTTCAGAAAATAGTACAATAACAATACATACTGTAATTAATGTAGATCCTATACAGCCAAAGTGTGGTAATACCCCCCATGGAAAGAAAGGGATGGATGAACCTTTAAATCTCGTTCCAATATCCGAGGGAAGTGGGTTAACTGCCAACCCTGTTGATATACCACCAGAGTCACCAGCACATACCCTCAAGATTTTATCATGGAATATTGCAGGACTGAAGGGGAAATTGGTGGATGTTGATTGGGGTTTTTTTGTAGAACATTATGATATAATTGTACTTCAAGAAAGCTGGGCAGTTGATGCCATTCATCGGGTTGGGTATTTAACCTTCTACAAACCAGCTTGTAAAGGCCCAAAAGGTCGTCCATCTGGGGGCCTGGTTATTTGGATCAACCAATCTTTGGTTTACAGGATTTCTGATCTACCAATACTGAGTAATGATATCTTGGGTTTGAAACTGAGTTGTGCAACCAGCCATGATCTCTTTTTAATCAATATATATGCTAGGGGCCGACCAGGAGGGAAGTCATCAAAAACGGCTGATGATCTAGATCTTCTCTTGAATAGTATTGGTAGAGATAAATGTGTTTTTGTGGCTGGGGATTTTAATTGTACATTCAAACCTGTCCCCAATCTGGATAATGGGAGTTATGGTGAGGTAGACCAGTTATGGAATATTCCTAACCTGACCATCCCTCCTGTAAAGAAAGTTACAGAGGCCGTCATGCAGTGGCTTGGTCTTTGCCTAGAATGGAATTTGCGGGCGGCAAATGGGAGGACAAAATCTGATTTGGTGGGTAATGTTACTTTTGACAACTGCCACAGCTCGAGTCGTATCGATTATTTTTTAATCAAGATGGAGTTCTGGAGTTCATTAGTGGACATGGAAATAGTCTCCAGGCCTGAAAGTGATCACAACCCCCTAGTAATAAACTTATTAGCAAATGGGGACCCTTTGAGAAATAGTGCAACAAATTTAATCACTGCAGATGCCGTGCTCACGAATGACTGCAGAAGGGTACGGTGGGCTAGGTTTCTGGAAGACCCCTGCACTGTTGAAAATGTTTCGATAGAGGTAATGGCATCGACTAAGCTGATTTCGCCACTGCTAGATGACGTGGGGGTCACTAGAACAAATTGGTGTGATACATGAATCCCTTTTTAAAAAAATTAAAACTTTTTTTATTAAATCAGGTGGAGGGAGGAAAACTGGCTTGACTCACACAGGAGCCAAATGGTATGACAAATCCTGTCGTCTTGCCCACAGTTCATTGATAGCTGCTATTAAAACCAGACTACCAATAGATATCAGAAAAGAAAGGGAAAATTATAGGAAGGTGCTTAGGCAGGCAAAAGTAAATTGGGACGAACAACGTTGGCTAGACTTATATATGGCCAGTCTCTCCACTAACCAGCAAAAATTCTGGCATGTAGTGAAATGGGGAGGGTCAGGGGACTTGCAAACCCGAACCAACCATGTTCCGGTGGAGACTTGGGTTAAGCACTTTTCGGTGCAGTTTGGTAATACAGAATTGGGCTCTTGCAACCCCGGAGAGAATACCTAGATCTCGACTGTAGCCCCACCTCGTGATCAGTTAGTTTTCACGGAAATGGAGGCCACTAATGCCCTAAAATTAGTTCAGAACGGGAAAGCTCCTGGCATGGACTGTGTTCCAGCGGACCTATTTAAATATGATCAAGAAAAATGGGTCCCCTATATAACATTATTGGCCAATGCCATAGCGAGAGGTGCCAGTATTCCCAAATCTTGGAAAGGGGCGGAGATCCTACCTGTGTATAAAAAAGGCGATAAGACGAACGCGGGGAATTATCGCCCCATCAGTCTTATCGACGCCCTGCAGAAGGTGATTGCCAGAATGCTGTTGGGCAGAATCCAGTTTTGGATGACAGATGAAAATATCCTGTCTCCACTGCAGGCTGGCTTCAGGGCTAATATAAGCACAGTCGACCAAGTGCTCAGATTTGTCATGATCTATTGGAAGACTGTGTTTTTAAGAGGAGGCACAATATACGCAGCGTTCGTGGATCTTAAATCTGCGTTCGATCTAGTCCCGAGAGAAAAGATGTGGGCAGCACTAAGAAGGATGGGTATACCACCTGACCTTCACGAGTTTATAATCAGGCTGCATGAGGATAACTTCGCTAGAGTAAGGTGGGGTTGTCAGGGCCAGGTGACCGATTCTTTCCCTGTGACCCGTGGAGTGAGGCAGGGCTGTGTTCTGGCCCCAACCCTATTCCTACTCTTTATCAATCAGGTTGTCCAGTTCCTCTCATCAACCCCGACAGATGCGCCAACCTTGGGTGGGACTAAGTTTCCCCTTTTAATCTTTGCTGACAACACCTTAATCCTGGCAAAAACGCAGGCGGGCCTCCAGTTAGCAATAAATAAATTTGTGGACTTCTGTAGCCAAAATGACCTCGAAATTAACGTCTCTAAGACAAAGTTTATGGTCCTGACAAAGAATAGACCTCAGAGGGGTCATGTAACCATGAATGGGACTAGCTTAGAACAAGTAGAGGTTATGACATACCTAGGGGTTGTCATCGAGTGTATGCTACGATGGAAGGAACAAATAGAGGCACTCAGTCTAAAATGTGCTCGTTTATCAGGATGTCTTGTGAAGGAACAACGATGTTCCATGACTAAAAGGGTACTACCAGCGCTTAAAATCTATAGCGCCAAAATCAGCACAGCAATACTGTATGGGGCGGACCTATGGGGGAACGCAGATCTGGCCGCTCTGGACCAAATACAGAACAAATTTTTTCGCAGCCTAGTGAGTCTCCCACCATCAACACCATCACTCCCTCTCATGTTAGATATGGGCTTCCACTCCATTAAACATCTTGCCCAATATAGGATGGTTTTGTTATGGAGACGTATCTGGTCCACCCCGGAACTATCTATGTTTGCCAAAGAATTACTGGAAGTGAGATCGTTACAAGGGGCAGGGGATATATCCTGGTTTAGATCTATTAAGAATACCCTATTCAGAATGGGTCTTCAATCGTTATGGACTGAGCCGGGAGATCACACCTTTCCATCGAAAAAAGAGTTTAAACAATTATATTGGTGCATAGTCAAAGAGGAACAGGTAGAGCTTTCTCAAAAATCCAACCTAACTAGTATGTTTCTGACTTACAAAGTGGTTCCACACACAGAGATTTATTGGGACACCATCCTCAAATGCATTGACAGGAAACTGTACCATCAGTTTCGTGTAGGGACGCTGCCAATAAGAGAATTTACCAACAAGTGGCACAACCATCTGTCCTTGTCTTGCCCCTGGTGTCCTGAGCGGAAGGAATCTTTAGGGCATTTCCAGTTTGCCTGCCCAGCCTACTGTGATCCACGCCGTAAATGGCTAAAACCAATATGCAAAAGATTAAACACCCGAGTGAGCAACGAAGCATTGTTATCCCTAAGATACAATACAGCAGAATGGCTATCCATAGGGGTAGCAAAATATCTTGGGTGGGCCTGGATTATCAGAGCAAGGTGCTTACAAGGAGCCAATAGCTGAATGCCTAATGAGTTGTCCTAAATCTATGCTTACTGGATTGCAATTTTGAATTATCTTTTAACATTTTTTTTTTTATGTATTAACTTTGGTAAAATCGTCTTTCTATGCTATTTAATTGCTTTTTAAACATGATCTATGATAACTTAAATTGTTTGTATATGGTTGTATTTACTTACCTGCTGTGTGTTTTTTATATGCTTGTCTTTTATGAAGAAAAACTTCGAAATAAAGACGTTAAAAACTGAAACTGGATCTAAAAGCTCCTGCTTCAGAGTTCCTTGTTTGTCCACCATTTTTTAGGCAACAACACAAATGTCACGATAACCTTGGTGATTAATGTACTAGTGCAGAGGGCTAATATGCCTGCTGCAAAGCATGCGTACTATGCAGAACACTGAATTGTATTTTATGTAGAAAGTCCAATGGGTTCTGCCTTTGTCAGGGATTATTTTGTTATTTGCAGTTCACAAGTTACAATCCTAATATAGCTCAGCAAGCTATAAACTATCATCAAAGAGCTGCAAGATGATTGCAAGGTATAAGTTAGCAGTTGTGCTTTTCCAAAGACTTTTATTATCCTTATGTTGCTAAAAAAGGGTTTGTTTTGACATAAATTAATTCATATTAGTAATGCCAACCTCAACCAGTGTCTTATGTTTGAAATCCTGTGTTCATGCTTCTCTGGATCAAGCATTCATGGGTGTACTTCAGGCCCCTGTAGCCACCGCAGTGCAAATGGGCTACCAAACCTTCATGGGCCCCCACACCCTTTAATGGCCCCATTCAGCCCAAGGCCAATTGATATCTGCCAGATATGGGAGACTTAGGACCCCTATTCACAGTCTGAAGGGGCCCGTATTATTTTGTGTTATACCACTGCAAGCACTATATGCTGCTTACCAGTATGGCATTGTACGACGTGACTCCTACACATTAAAGACTTCTTTGTCTTATGTAACATTTCCTATGGACTGATTTACACCTGTATGATTTATTGTCCCTGCATAATGAGTGTGTGAAACTAGGGACTTATTAGTAAATCAAACATACCAATTGTTGATAAAGCAATATTATTATGTTTTAAGTAAAGCACACATGCACTTAGGCCCTGGTCAGCAGTGGTAAAGTGCCCAGATTCCTAAGGCCAGCAGAAATAAAGTCAGCAAAGACGATAAAAAACAAGATGCCAGATGGCAATAATTCATGGAGAACCACACCTAGGATGCCAGGTCTAACACACCTATTTCTGCAAAATGGGACACTTTGCTCATATTTGCCCGTTTGTTATGAGCGATAGAGAAGATAAGCATGGCGCCGCCCCTATTTATGGCATGTACTGTAACACTGTCACAACTGGAGATTGCTAGACTGACGTTGTGTTTTATATATCTATGGATAAAGACTCTCTTGGATTGCAGCTCTGTTTACGGACTCAATGTTATCTTGTACCCGCACAAGTCAGCTTGACAGTCGTAGAGCCGCCTCTACGAATTAAAGGACTTCTCGAAAAAGAAATGGACCAAGCTGCACTTGGATGCCTGGATTATGCTGGTTGCTGTACTTCACTGAGGTGTAGAATTCCATCAGAATTTGAAGGCTGAGCAGCAGCTGGCAGTGATAGACTAAGCCACCATCATTGAGAAGGTGGTCGGGCTGTACCCAGGTGATTTTCGACTCTTTGATATCATGCGTAAAGACAGGCCACAAGCTGCAGCATTATAGGTTCCTGCATGTTTTTAACAGTGTTACCGTTGTGTGTTATGTGTGCTGTGATACATTCCTATTACTAAAAGTTAGGAGGGAATGTTGTGTTATAAATGCAAGGCCTTTCTAACCCTTTAAGAGTTTCTGTATGTGCCTGAGATGGATGGTACAAGTGTGTAGTGATAGCAAAAGTAATTATCCTTACTGTATGTTTGTGTATGTCTGTACCCGTCTATGCGTTTGTGTGTACTGGCTCCCAGAAGTTATTGTAATTATCACGTAATTGTTATTATTAAAGTGTGACTTTCATTAATAAGTATCATTTACATGTTTAAAAGTTGGCGTGATTTTTAACGTGCTATGGAACAACATGACTTTGGTAACAAAGGCCACCTAGAAAAACAATACATGGTGAGACGATATCTCAGCAGATTAGCACTACTGCAGAAATCTGCAAATATAGGTCGATACTTGGTATGGCTTTACATTAGAAACCATTACATCACAGCATGTAAATTGGGGGTGTTTACGTCCGGAGTGCCTTTTCTTCACATCATTAATGTTAGAACTGGGGGTCTCTAGTTGGCAGAGGTAGGTACCACTGTCCAAATAGGGACCCTTGCTTCTAGTCAGGGCAAGGAGATAACCCTCTAAGATAACCCCTGCTCACCCTCTAGGTAGCTTGGCCTGAGCAGTCTAGGCTAACCAGAGGCAATGCGTAAAGTATTTGTACCAGCACTCACAGTAACACAGTGAAAACACCACAAACTGATTCCACAACAGTTTAGGAAAATAAAGATATTTATTCTAAACTACACAAGACCAAAACGTCAAAAATGCAACACACAGTTCAAGGATATGGTTTCAAAAGAGTTCTTCAGGTTGTAATCAAAGTTCTTTAAGTTGCGATCAAATAATCCACAGATGCGTGAAAAGTTCACAGTTGCGTCACGTTTACTCACAGTACCTTTCAGATGCAACAAAGTTCCACAAGCAGGAAGCTGGTGCGGTGGAAAACAAGCGATGCGTTACTCCTGAGACCCTGGGGAGGCGATGCGACAGCCCCGCTGCAGCAGCGGGCGTGTTGCGACCAATCCGGTCTGTATGGGGAGGAAGGCCGCTTGCGTGGATTCCGGTGCGTAGGTTCCGTAGGAAGTCTGTTCTCGCAAAGGCACGATGCGATGATCTCGTAGGGGCTGCGACGATCTCCGGGGCGACGATGCGCGGTCCAGCGGTGATCCTCTCTCTCGCAGCTCCTCGATGTGATGGTTCTGCGACGATGTTCGCAGCGACGTGATGCGGTCCGCATGCAAGCGGTGCGGTGATCTCACCCAGCGACGACAGGCTCTGCGACGACACTCGCAGCGATGTTCGAGTCTCCCGCACCGGTCTGGTGCGTCCCGCAAACGAAGGGTGCGATGGCTTCAGCAGCGGCGTCAGGTGCTGCGCCGTTCTCGACCTTCGTAGCGGCGGGAAACTTCTCGTACTGTCGGGGATGCGCTCCGCAAGCGAGCGATGCGACACTTTTCAGTTTCAAAAGTCTCTCAGCTTAGTTTCAAGCTTCCCAGCTCAGGTTCAACTTCTAGAGGCCCCACAACTGGATCAAGCACTCTAAGAAGGACAGAACTCTCTCAGCAGAGTTCAGGGAGACTGGGGGTGAAGTCCTTTTGTTCCTGGGACTTCAAAAACAGGGAGCCAGCTCTTCTCAGGCCCTTGGAGATTCCTTCAAGACAGGGGACACAGCTCACAGCAAAGTCCTTCCCCTCTCCTTGGCAGCAAAGCAGCAGCAGGTCAGTCCAGTAGAGCAACAGCAGGACAGTCTTCCTTCTTCAGAGTCAGCTTTCTCCTTGGCAGAGGTTCCTTCTTGATTTCCAGGATGATCTAATTTTCTGTTGTCAGGGGTCCTGTACTTATACCCCTAAAGTCTTTGTTCTCTCTGTGCATGTGGGCCCTGAGCCCGGTCTGAACCAGTTCTGGGTGGATCCTGAGCACTTTGTTTTGCTGGCTGCATCTTTCCTTTCAGAGTGAGGGGGCAGGGTCCTCAGCCGCCCGGCAGGAGGTGGAGCCAGCATTGTGGCAGGCAGGCACAGCCCTATTCAGCCCAGGTGCTAACTCCTCCCACCACTCAGGTAGCAATTGCATTCATTCAGCCTAGTGCTGACTCATCCAGCCTCTGGTGGAATTCCCTAGCCCCTGTCACTCGCAAACCAGACAGTCAATACACAAACAGGCCCAGGCACACAGAAGGGTCAGACAAGAGAACAGCAACTTTCTAAAAGTGCTGTTCTCCAACACAGGATTTAAAAACCACCTTTCCTAAAAGATGTATTATTAAATTCTGAGTTCAGGGATACTAGATACTTATGTCCTATCTTGTTCCTATGGGAAGAAATGCTGTTAACCACTGTAGCCAGCATCCCCATGTTAACCTATGGAGCAAGATAGCCTTACAATAGTGAAAGACGAAAATGGCTGTAATTCACTACCAGAGCATGTCACCTGCACTAGTACATGCTCTACCTTTCGCATACACGGCACCCTGCCCAGGGGGGTACCTTGGGCCTTCCATAGGGGTGACTGATGTGCACGAACAGGGAAGGGTTAGGCCTGGTCAGCGGGGACGCGGACCAGGAGGACATGGCAGTTCTAAACTGCCCGTAGGCGCTGCAGTGGCAGGCCCGAGACACCATTTTAGAGCTACTCCTGTGGGTGGCACAATCAGTGCTGCAGGCCCACTAGTAGCATTTGTCATCACCAGCCCTGGCACACCCCGTGCACTTTACTAGGGACTTCATGGTGATACAAATATGCCAGACATGTATATCCAATCATGATAACAATTTACATAGGGAGCACTTACACTCTGGCACTGATCTGCAGTGGCAGAGTGTCCAAAGCATCTAAACCAGCAAAAACGAATCCAGCACAGCATCAAAAATACAGGAGGCAGAGGCAAAAAGATGGGGGTAATCACGCCAAAGATGCCAGGTCTAACAATTAACCTCTTCCGAGCGTCAGACGGCCCCCGCCCGTCTGACGTCACGGTGGGCGTCCGTCCGATTTGCGCATGTGTGGAATTCGCCCGTACAGCAGGGAAATGTGTGCTGTATGGAAGCGGTTAATGGTTTATTTTAATTATATATTTGCATGTGCACACATATGCAAACACATTATTTGTATATTAATTTAATCATTTATGATTTTTAATAGTTACTCTAAGCAGTAATATATTACAATAATACATTTATATAATTATGTTTATACCAATAAAAACGTAATTCATACCCATTAGAACAATAAAATAAAAATGAACAATCAAGATAATATTTATAATTGTAATATTTTTAAATTATATATTTTTTAAATTAAGTTTTGGCAATTATATTGCTGACCCTTAGAAACCCATTATTTGAAAAATACCAATCTCTGAATCCCAGTAACACCTAACTGAAGTCTTAAAAAACTTAAACGCTTATACCCAAACTCTTCCCCAAAATCCTAAAGCTCCCCCTTAACCCAGAACCAATTCCCACCCCATAACCCCTAAAACACATTACCACCAAAACACTACCCTTCCCTGAACCGTAAAAATCTAATTTATTTATAATTAAAAATATACATCCCTGAACCCTAAAAAAACCCTTATACTCATACACTCCCAAAAACCCTAACCCGCCTCTTTAACTTAGACCTGTTCCCACCCCAGCACCCTAAAAACCCATACTTATATTTAATTCATGTTTAATCATCAATTATTTTTACAGTACATTTTATAATAATTGTGAGAAAAGAGCGCTTTTTGCAGTGTCCCCTACCTTTTGCCCCCATTTTGACTACTAGATGATGGTTTCGTGACTCTGATTGTGCCTTTTGCTCTGCTAATCAGACCCAAGGTCTGTGCTCTGTGTAAAAGTTACATGGAGATTAGATATAATTACAATTGGTACGACATCCTACCTGTGAGCCTGTATGGAAGGGCACGTAGTGAGTCCCTTGCTCACTTTGCCACTGGATTCAAGCAAGCCGGGCTGAAGACGGCTGGAATGCCAGAAACCGGTCCCCGGAAGCTTGTTTCCGGTCCAGGGAAGACATGGCTTGGCAGTTCGGGCTGGACTGTTCTCATGAGGCACAGGGTCAGACTGATTTGCATATAGCCATGTCTGAACTGGAGTGGCAGAGTGGGCTAAAGAACGGTGATGGATTAAACCCAGATCTTTTGACTGGGTGTGAGTGTTAGATTGACTCAGATGCTCCGTCCATCACCACCCCCTTTTGTACCACGACTTGTAACTATAAGCAGGGACATTATAAAAGACGTTTTATATGCCCTGGTGGGGGAAAATCTGTCAATTTAGTTTTTTTTTCCATTGTAGTACATTAGCTCCATAGAATAAAATGGGAATACTGTGATAAAGTATAACTATTGACAGGAGTGAGCTAAAATAAGAATTAAAAGACTTAAAAGAACAGTTATGATAAATCCCACAACTTGCCAAAGTTAGATTTAATATAACAATTACAGAAACTAAGTTATAAAACTTGCTCTTCTGATGTGCCAAAATTCAGCCTTCTAGTAACCTCTCCTGATTGGCCAGTCTTTGACAGGCTAAGCCACACTACTCTGATGAGATCTGAAGTAGCCTTCCTAGAGACACAGGACATCTGGCGGGAAGAGATCTGCAGCCACAAGGCAAAAGTCAGGATAGGGTAGAGTAGCCCAACAGGTTTTCAAAGAGGGAATAACTGGACAGGACACAGGTTCACCCTCACGTCCTGCACCCCCAGCCAGACAGGAGCCCCAGTAATTGATTTAACAAATGGGCTGGGTGGGGAGTGTTAGGGAAAGTTAGCCATGCCAGTGGGATGGCTTAGCCAGATCTTAACCTCCAGGAGAGAGTTTCTCCATTTTGGATTTTCAAGAATAGTGCTTTCTGGAAGATGAATATGCCACACTTTGGAGAAAGTTGTCATACTTGACGGTGGACCTCCACACCCTATTAGTCAGGGATGCCCCCCACCCTGCTTTTCGCTCTAGCAGCACGGCTAAAGGTGGGAGAGCTGCCTAGCAACTCAGATCTCTGCGTTGATACTACAAGAAGAGGGACTGACCTACTGTATTCTTGGACTGCACAAGAGAGTACTGCACCCGCAAGGACTGCATCTGCTGCACACATTGGTCTTCAGCCCAAAAAAGACTTTGACTTGCTTTAAAAGTTGAAGGAGTGGACTCCCTAAAAGCAACAGGTTAAACAAGCTCCACCTGCATCATCTCTAGAAAGACGAAACCAGTTGACAACCTTCAGTTGGACTTGAAAGGATTTAGCCAGGTTCATTGTGGGAATCGAAGTCTCAACATCGTAAGGAGCAACTCGGAGCTTCTGGAACCTTGGGTGGTGTGGACACTTTGAAACCCCAAAAGACCTTCTGAAAGAAGTTCCAGAAGTTTGGAGACCTTTGGGAACTTTTGGTAAACATCTCCGTAAGTGGACTGACCCTTCGTCGAGAGTCATGCTGCCAACATCAAATCATCACCCAGGCCTAGATTTCACGTTTCACTCCAGAGCTAAAGACATCCTATATTTTACTAAGGCCTTGCGCTATACTTCGCCTCCGTCGTCGACTCCAAACCCTGCCTGACAAGCTTCCTTGCTTGACGTCAAGAGAAAAATCTCCAGAAAAACGACTAAGTTAGAAGGTAAGAACTTGACCAGGCCGCTCAGTGAATCCGACCCGTGCTTCATCGCAGTCAGCCTCAAAACTTTACTTTATCCTGGTCAAGCGACCATATTTCCCATGTTGACATTTTTTATTTTTAGGTTTTGGATTTTTGATGTTTTGGTGTTATTTTAATCATAAAAAATATTTCACATTTTTATAAATTGGTTTTGGTTTTGTATTGTGTGTTGTATCTTACTTTTTTTTAATGTATTGGTGTTTATAAATGCTTTACACAGCTGTCTCCTAAGGTAAGCCTGTCTGCTTGCTGCCAGCTACCAGTGGTTGAGCAATTTATTGAGACGTTGACTGGACCTTATATTGTGGCCTTATTACTAGTGGTAAGTCCTACATACCCCTGCTAATGAACCACCTTCCAACATTTGGTGCCCTGTAAATGGATCCAATCTCTGTGTTTCAAACACCCCATACAACAATTAAGTGAAGAGCTTTAAAAATTGACTAAATTGACCTAGAGCAAATTACATTTTTGAAGTTTGGCCTCATTTCTTTATTATGTCAAAAAAGATTGTTCTAAATTGTTCTTGTGTCCAATATGTGCCAACGTTTTTTGTGACCTAGAACTAGAGACGATATGGAGCTTGATCTGGCTAGGCTGTCTACACTCACGGTAATTGAGCTTAGGGTGCAGGATAGGTTCAAAGGGCTACCAGCTGGTAATCAAATTACAAAATCAGAGATTAGTTGATCCCTTAAGGCCTGAGCAGAGTCAGCTCCAGAAAATGAAGGGGAGGGGGAGTATGACTCCTCCAATGACCTCCAGGAGGAGGATAATAACTTGTCCATTGCTTCAGACGTTCAACTCGTGAGGTGCGACCCCTCCACAGAGAACCCAGAGGTGTCACTCATAGAAAGGAATCTGGTTGCTCAACTAGATTACATAGCTGTAGAGAAGGAGAAAGTGGACCAGTTAAGAAGAAGTGGGCAAGACAAGAGAAAAGGATGGTTTGCAGTGAAACAGAGGTTGAGATGTCCTGGGGTGGTGGGTTTGACCCCAGGCTACCCAAGGGTGTTGTCCCAAAATACTATGAAGGTAATAACATAGCCATATGGCTGGCTGCATTTGAGAGGGGCCTTAGAATGAGGGGATTTAGCTCTCAACACTGGTGTTCACTCCCGTGGGAGTTGAATCCAGTAGTTGGGATGGATAGGCTCCTGACCCTAGAGGGGGAAGCAGCAGAATCTTACTTCCACATGAAGCAATGTCTAATCAGGAAATGTGGACTCACCCCAGAGCAGTACAGAGCAATACAGGCTGTAGTAAGGGACACCCAGAAAGTCCGCATCCAATGCTAGATGGACTTTGCGGATGTCACAGTATAGACACTAGAGGTCTGGATTGCGGGTAATCAGGAAAGCATCTATGAGAGACTCTCCAGTTTGTTCATGAAGCAGCACGTATTGGCTAGTTTGATATAAAGCTTTCTAGTCCCAGAAGCTAGCTCTGAAAGTTGATAAATGGATGTAGACAAGAGTAACCAAGCAGTACCAGGGTGGTGACTCCAAGAAGAGGTGGGGGTGAGGCCCACAAAACCCTAAGAAGGGAAGTGGAAAGCCCCACATCGAGACTCCATCAGTGACTCAAAACCCTAAATACGAGGAGAACAAATCCCACCCCACCTCTGCTAAGCAGTGGCAGGGGACCCAGGGCTGAAAAACTACTCAGACTACAGGATGTGCTTTGACTGTTGTCAGTCAGGTCACTTCAGGGGTGACCCCGCCTATTCCAAGAAGGTGGTTAGCACTGGCCTGTCCTGCGTAGCCAAAGAGGAGGGCTGCCCAGATGACGAGGCCTGAGGGCTATGCGTTGCATTGTGTTGGGAAACAAGTCCAGAAGGTAAGCGTGTGATCCCTGAGGGTGAGAGTAAGCTCTTCCACGCCATGCAGGTGAATAGGATCCCTGCCTTTGGCCTGAGAGATTCATGTACCAGTCACGCCCTATTGAGTGACCGGTTGGTGTCCCCAGACCTGTATGTGCCAGAAGAGACGAAAAGAATCAGGGTAGCCACAGGTGAGGTCACAACCAAAACCTGTAGCCTTAGTCCCCCTAGAGAGGGGGAGGGTACATTTGGCTGGTATAAGATGGTAGTCTGTGCTGACCTCCCCTTAGATTGTATCCTGGGCAATGATCTCCCAGTGCTAGGCTGATCCCAAGTGAGGCGACCCTCCTGGGTGCCCCCCAAACCAAAGATCCTCTGGACCCAGTCCCTACAGTTAGGAGACTGGGGTTCCTAAAGAGGAGAGGTTAGCCACTCTTAAAGAAGGTTCCAGTGAGCCAAGGGCCTTCTGTCCCAGTAAGAGAGGAACCCCAAATTGGCATTAATGATGTTTCACCTGGCCACAAGGAAGTCCTGAGCAGTCTGGCAGGTGTCAAACAGCAGGGTGCCGCCCCTTCACTGACAGACGGGAGAATGGAAGAAGGGCGTTTGCCACAGGATGTGGTAGCCCCCCACTCTGAACAGCAGAAGATGTTGCAGGAACCCGCAGTTGCCCCTAAAGCTGCTCACCCACCTGTAAGTGGAGAGCCTAGGGTGTGGTTCTGGATTCTTACAGCCGACAGTAGCTTCTTCTGGGTGGTAGAATTCATGGCAGCACTGTACTGGGCATGGGAGGCAGACCCCATGGTCAAAAGTGAGTTGGGCCGCCTGATCCTGTTGGTCATGGTGGGGTTGCTCAAGTGTTGGATAACCTCTGTGAGTAAGCTAGGTGTTGCCCTAGCAAAGTCCCCTTACCATGGGTTTGCATCCCTAGCGCCAAGAAACCGCTTGGTAGTCGAGCGCTTTATAAATATTTTAAAATTCAAATTTAGGGCTAGAGGAGGTGGACACCCTACTACCCAAACTAAAATGGAAGAAATCAAATGAAACCACTGTGATGAAGTTTCAGTTTAAAATGGGTCCTGTTAATGTGGAGAAGGGTCAGTTTCCATGAGGAAATGACCTTAGTAGAAGAATGTAAGGCAGAGTAGGCCCTGCAAATGTATAGCCTGGCTACTTAACTATATTTCTCGCCTGACAGACCAGGGAAACTCTCCCAGCGTTGGGCCGAGTCTCTTGGGCTGTTGGCTGGGGGTGTTGTGTGAGAAACCAGGGCTTTTGTGCAGTGTCCCCCAACTTTTTGACCCCATTTTGACTACTAGATGCTGGTTTTCTGATTTAGATTGTGCCTTGGGCTCTGCCAGCCATACCCAGGGCCTGTGCTCAATGTAAAAGGTACAATGGTAGTTAGGTAAAATTACAATTGGTTTGACAATCTACCTGTAAGCCCCTAATCTAGGGTAGGGCATGTAAGTTTAGAGGCCCAGTAGATTTTATTCACTTGTGTGCACTGCTGTGTATCCTGATGTTGTTTTAAAGAAAGCTTCTTAGCTGGCTGCTTTCAAATTAAAATTATATGCAAATTCGATTTCCGAATCAATGGTACTTCCAAAGTCTTAATGTAGCTTAGTTTTACATATACTTCACCCCTACAGTCTCCCCTAGGTGCCCTCAGGGATGGGGTGCCTTGTAACTGTAAGAAGGGACATTATAAAATACATTATATATGCCCTGGTGAGGGAAAATCTGCCAATTTCTTGTTCCCCCCACTGTAGCACATTAGCTCCATAGGCTAACATGGGAATACTTTAATAATGTTTAACTTTTGACAGAAGTGAGCTAAAATAATAATTTAAAGACTTAAAAGAATAAATATGATACATCCAACAACATGCCAAGGCTAGGTGTATTATAACATTTACAGAAAATAAGTTATAGAACTTGCTTTTGATGTGCCAAAATTTTGAAGCTGGTGGTGGGCCTCACTCAGCTGGCGGAACAACCCAACTTGTTGCATGACTGCCTGGCTAATGTCTATCAATGGATGTCCAACTCAGCTCTGAAGCTCAATGGAGGAAAAACTGAGCTGATGCTCTTGGGCAACTCCAGTCCCTCCATCATTGCCAGCTGTTGGCCCCGGTCTCTTGGCGACCCTCCATCTCCCAAGAAGGAGATCAAGTCCTTGGGAGTATGGCTGGAGGAAGATCTGTCCTTTAGGACCCACGCCAGAAAGACCGCGGGGGTTTGCTTCGGTCTACTGAAGTCAGCCCGAAAGGTACTCCCACTGCTTCCGGATCCAGCTAAGAAGCTTTTGATGCGTGGTTTAATCCTTTCAAGGCTTGACTTTGGTAATGCCCTGTTTCTTGGTGCCCCTGAAGCCACCTTTAAAACCCTCCAACAGGTGCAAAATGCAGCTGCCAGAGTTTTGATGGAGATCCCTAGAAGGCAGTCTGCTGCCCCGGCCCTGAAAGCTCTTCACTGGCTCCCTGTTAAGGAGCGGGTGAAATTCAAGGCGTTGTGTACGGCCCATAAAATTCTTCATGGCAAAGGCCCCCCCATCCTTTTTAATATGGCCCGTCCTTATAAACCTCCCCGCCTTTTGCGCTCAGACCAGCAACATCTTTTGCAATCTGCGAGAGTCAGGAGAGCTCGGACTGGGGGCAGGCGCTTCTCGGTACAGGTGGCATCTCTGTGGAATTCTCTGCCCCTTAAGATTCGCTCAGAGCACAAGATCCTAGTATTTAGGAAACTTCTTAAAACCTACTTGTTTCCACAGTAGTGAGTTTCGAGTTCCTCCTTCTTTGGTCTGTTGCGCCGGGATGCCCCCGGGTAAGCTGAGCGCATTACAAATTTCATATAATAATAATAAAATCCAGCCGTCTAGCAGCCTATCCTGATTGGCCAGTGTTTGACAGGCAGAGCCAAACTGCTCTGACGAAGTGTGAAGTGGCCTGCATAGAGACAAAAGGACTTCTGGTTGGAGGAGATCTGCAGAGCAAAAGTCAGGATGGGGGTGGAGTAGCCAAACTGGTCTTCAAAGACTGAATGACAGTTCAGACAGGACACATGCTCACCCCCAGCCAGACAGGAGCCCCAGTAATTGAATTAGCAGAGGGGCTGTAAGGGGAGAGTTAGGGAAATTGAGCCACACCAGTGGGATGGCGTAGCCAGATCTTAACCTCTAGGAGAGAGTTTCTCCATTTTGGATTTTAAAGAATAGTGCTTTCCATGACAAGAACATGCCACACTTTGGAGGAAGTTGTCATACCTGAGGGTGGCACCCTGCTCCCCATTGGTCAAGGGTGTCCCCCTTCTTGTCACCCCAGAAACACAGATAAATATGGGAGTGCTGCCCAGCAACTCAGATTCCTGCTTTGAAACTACAAGAAGGAGGACTTCCCTGCTGAACCCTTGGACGGCACATGAAAGGACCGCACCTGCTGCACACTTTGGTCTTTAGGCCAAAAAGGACTTTACCTTGCTTTGAAAGTTGAAGGAGTGGACTCCTTCAAAGCAGCAGATTAAATGAGCTCTGCTTGCATTATCTCCTGCAAGAAGAAACCAGCTTAAGACTTCCCCGGATTTCACTGAAGCCTCGCACTGAACCAAGCCGCCGTCATCGAATCGAAAACCAGCCTGACGAGGTGCCATGCTCAACTTAGAGAGAAAAAGCTCTAGAAAAATGACTAATTTCGAAGGTAAAAACTTGACCGTGCCCTTGTGCTTAGTGTAACCATCGCAGTTGGCCTCAAACTTTAACTTTGTCCCATGTTTAGGCTCAATAAAGTATTTAATTTTTTTTAATTCATATCTCCATTTCCCTACATTGGATTTTTGTAAATTGGTGCTGGAATTTTATTGTGTTGTGTCTTAATTATTTAATGTATTGGTGTTTTTAAATGCTTTACACACCTGTCTCCTAAGTTAAGCCTGCCTGCCCACATCCAGCTACCAAGGGTTGAGTAATGTGATAATTTATTGAGACCTTGACTGTGCCTTATATTGCGATTGTGACTTTATTACTAGTGGTAGATACCAGCTTACCCCTACTAATAAACCACCTTCCAACAGTGATACATCATAATAATAATTGAACAAATTCTTATTATATACCTATATTTTTAATTCATCCTATTTTCCAATAGCTAATAATGTTATTTTTTTTACTAACTGAAATTAAATGTATTTATTATTAGCTACATTTATGTTTATAGTTCTTTAACATGTGTGCTTTATTTTTGCAGGGGAGGCTCCTCCTTAATGGCAGAGGAGCGTCGCCCCAATGTCAGCAGATGATAAATAAGATGATGATAAAACATTGTTATTATTGTTTATTGAGCTCAGATAGAGATACTTATGTCCGACAGAAGGGACTGGGTCAAGGCAGGGAGGAGTACTGTGCACTTATCTGCACATGTGTATTTGGCCGGCCGTCTTACACATGCTCTCTTCTGTTTCTCAAACCCAGCTGTTCTGTACAGCTAGGTGGAAGAAACCCCACAGATTCCCAGGCACCGTTTCAGCAGCAAACGAGGCCTCCCAGACCAATCCTGGCACTGCTCTCATGCTAGAGAGCAGCATCTGGATGGGGTGCGGAACATGTGCCTTCAGGCCCATCCACTTCCGGGACAAGATGGACAGTAGGAACGAGTCGGGCTGGAGAATATTGTAGTTGCAGGTAATTGATTTTTATTTTATTTCCCAACCTCTCCTCTACCCCATAACACCTCCCCCCCCCCCCACATCTCCCCCACCGTCCGCTCTACTGGTTTTGAATGGCGGCACCACCATTGTATATTTGTGTGTGTGAAGAAATTCCATGGCATAAACCATATGTGCATAGTCGCAGTGTACAATATGCTATTTATTTCAAATGTTGAGAAAGGGAGACCATCATGGCTCACTGGCTCATCCTCACTCTCCGCAATGGTAATAATAGCATATAACACTCTGCACATATGAACATCACACACAAAGCATATACCACTCTGCACATATGATCACACACACACGCCCCCCAATGTACATGCACATAAATTACACAGTGATGATAGCCACTGTGTAGTTATGGTTCAGACGGTGATTCCATTGAAAACACATTTTCTTATTTGCCGGTAACTGTTGACCCCATTTATGGATTTCCATCAAATTTGGCAGTCTGCCACAGGATAAAAGTTATATTGTATGGCCTGCAAAATTACAGTGGCATTCTGCAGGAACATTGGCCCAAATCTTTGATTGCCATGGCTTTGGGCAACTTGATTTTCAGTCTTTCAGCACTTGGTAATGTAGCGGATGTGTGACTCTAGTATCCTGTTATTAAGATTTTCAAAATTGATTAATACAAAAGTGGAGAAAGGAATCCTGTTGAATGAGTTCTCAATTACATATGTCAGTGCCAAACTGTTTCAGTACTAAGGAAATAAAAAACTGAAAATGCATAATATGTTGTAAACAAGCGCGGCAAGGTTGCAAGCTGTAGCTGGACAGACCTCCACGAGGCTGGATACCTTCTTTGCAAAACAGATTTGCTGCTGCAGAAAAGCTCTGAGCCGGATCAACCTGAATCTTTTGCACAGAGTACAGCGCACCTTCATCCGTTTGAATTGGCAGGTATAGCCTGCTCCTCCAGAAGTCTTTGAAGGTAAAATTTCCAAGTCCCAAGTTTTTCAGGTTGTTAGAACACTTACATGTTGACTCAGCCAAGGGTCCTAAGGCCACAGGAACAGCACTTGGGAATCAAGACTTACTCCAGCAGAAGCCACCAGCAGGGTCCAGTGCAGGTTTAGTGGGAACTGATCAGTTGGGTGCTTCAGGATAAGGGCTTTTAGCAGCTTGTTGTGTCACTGTAGCACAACAGGAGGTCATCTAACTGGCCCTTGAAGTCCACTTCTTTGTCCTGGGTACAAGTGGGAGCAGGTCCAGCTTTGCAGATCTTCTCACAAGTTACAACAGTAGATGCAGTCTTCTGTCTTTCTGAAGAGGGTGCCCAAAGGTGCCACTTTTATGGTTGGCACAGCCTCTGGGAGGGGGGAGTAATTTCTGGCCCTTCCCTAACCATAGGGAAAAAGTTCCCTGGGATCATCTTTCCCACGTTGCCAGCAGGTAACCTACTACAAACAGTCAACAGTCCCACACTGCCCCTCTCTACCTAAAACCAGGATTGCAGAATCTTTCTACCCCACTGCAGAGCTCCTGTGCCCATCCTAGTGGTTCGGCCACGTAAATGAACAACCCCTCCCTTGTGGTCACTTCAAACCAATGTTGGGGCAGCTCCTCTCCCACTGGGATCTATGTCTGTCTGACTAGGTGGACAGAAAGAGTGCCTGCGTGGTATCCTCTAACATTGACATTTGCCTGTGACAGAGTGTGCCTTTTGAAGTTAATCCAGTTCCTCGGTGCACCCCAGAGGGTACTCCTGCCAGAGGGACAGAGCACCTCCCTATGCCCAAGTCCTTTGTCTTCACTCTGGGAGCAAGGTCACCCCTCAGTAAAGGAGCTTATATAAATGGGCTTCTTGAGGGTTTAGGCAGGGAAAGGAAACTTTCTAAAAGTAGTTTTCTAAGATAGTATCACAATTCAGACTTTACAAGTGAATTGAGCTTGTAATAAATATTATTAAAAAGTCCAATAATTCATTTTTTTGTGGTTACCTAGCTGGAAATAGCATCTATACTACTATAATAAAGGAAGAACTTTCAGCCTTTGAGGCGGGTAAACTCGGGAACCACAGCGCCAATCCACACACCCGATACACCGTTGGAATCGTCAGGGTGTGTAGATGGTTATAGGCTATATAAATTAAAAAAAACGTTATTTAAAACATTTACAGTAAAAAAAAAGTAGTCCCTCCGAAGTAGCGCCGGCTGCGTCGTGCTTGCTCACGTCAGGAGCGCGGGGAGGAGCGGCGTCCAGGAGCGCGACAAGGAGCGGCGGACATGGCGCGGGGGAGGAGTGGTGACGTGAGGAGCAGCGGACAGGCCAGCGGCGGTGCGAGCAGCAGACAGGCTGGAGGAGCGGCGGCTGAGGTAAGGGAGCGACGGACATGGCACGGGCGAGGAGCGGTGAAGTGAGGAGCAGCGGACAGGCCAGCGGCGGTGCGAGCAGCGGACAGGCGGGAGGAGCGGCGGCTGAGGTAAGGGGACCAATCTCGGGGCAGGCGAGGGACGGGCTAGACGGGGACCCGGGCTGTAGGAGAAAAGAGAATGATCCTGTGTTTTTATGATGAAACGGCAATCATTAACACACCTCTAGGCCAAAAAGATTAGCTATGATGTAAGCTTTCCGAACCAATGTACACTCTGTAGAACGGATTGGTCAGCTGTACACCTCTGCAAAGAAGAACATACATATTTAAAGCAGTATATCAGCAGTGGACAGGCGGGAGGAGCGGCGGCTGAGGTAAGGGGCCCCATGTCGGGGCAGGCGGGGGTCGGTGCAGGCGGGGGACGGGCCGGGCGGGGGCCCGGGCTGCTGTACAATGTCGGGGCGGGCGAGGGTCGGGGAAGCCTGTTGCTCCCGGACAAGGTCGGGACGGGCTGCTAGTTATTAAATATAATGATGTATCTCCACACTTTCCTCTGAAACAGCTAAATCACTGTAGTGGGTGGTACAATGTGTGCTGCAATCCGCTAGTAACATTTAAACATAGGTGCACTTTGTACCATATACTAGGGACCAATAGGTAAGTTAAATATGCCCATTAGAAGTATAGCAAAGTTCAACATGTTTTAGGAATAAGAGTACATGCACTGGAGCCTGGTTAGCAGTATCTCAGCACAAAGTAAAAAAACAAGCAGCATAAGCCCCAAACTATTGTGGGTGATCATGCAGAAAGAGGCTTTTTCCCACAGTGTCATCATGAGTACCAGAAAAACATGTGGGGATAAACCCTGTGTACTGGTAATAAGCAGGCAGGTACACATTGGGCTTTTCCTACAGGACACTGACGATCGCAATTATCGCGGTTCGCAAAAGAACACCTTATACTGCGGCAGATTGTGATCCTTAAAATGCTGCCATCAGCACTCAAGGTTGATGAACTGTCGGACGCATTTGTTGTATGCGGTTGAACTTTTATACTGAACAACAGCGCAGTTTTTTCCTAAACTGATGCTTAACTAAGCACTGGCATTGATCCATTTTACATTGCACTTCACAGTTTTTATTTTTACTGCAGTAGCTTACACTTTTGTAATTATCATATGACACTTCTCGAACTGCTGTGTAGTGTTAATTATTCACGCTGAAGTTGAGATTTATGTTTTTAAATGGTTTAGTACGGTATCAGTATGAATCATATACTCAATGTTAAAGAGACTCTGACCGAGAAGATAAACATTCATAATCCTCTTCTGTAAGCATGTATCTCTGTGGGCACTTGATGTTTGCAGCATTCACTTCCACCACATATTCTGAGCCCAGTATTGCGTATCCGAGCATTTTTTATTTCTGCAGCTGTACTGACAATTTAAACTTCGAATCATATAAGCAATTTTTTCATTTTTAACATTATCTGTGATTTTTGTGTTCACTTTTTAACTATTGTGCATTCATTGCTTCTAAGGTACTAAAACTATATGGTTTCGAAAGTTCTGTCCTTCCCACTCTTGTTTTGTGCTGAAAGTTAGTTTTTATTGATTTCGCCTGTGCAATGGAAAACAATAGATGAGTTCATGTTTCATATTATTGCTTTAGTTGCACTCAACATTTGGCTTCCGTAAAAATGGTGTAATTACTTTCCGCTGGCTACGATGGAGAAATGGTGTCCTTATCCAATCTAGTCTGTTCATCTTCTCTTTTTCTTACAAGTTACCATAGTCTCAATTGCACCCAATTTAGTTTTTATAAGCGCTGTTTTTTAAGAATGTGGTTAGTGAAACTTAAATCACGTCCTGTAATAGAGTGCTTCCCAAACTTTTTAGAATCATGACCCAATTTTTCTGACTACAAACTTTCACAAAACACCTAACATTAATGTGCATAAACCAATGGCAACATTTTTGCTTTTACATTTTTACCCAAGCTGGCTGACGTACGGGTCATCTGAGTGCATTGTCACCGACTTGCATTATGTCACAATCATGTCCATCTGACAGAACATAATCAGATTTTTGAGCCCCCAAGGACATTCTTCTGTTTCTGAATCAGACAAATACCGGTATAGTTATATGCTTCTGACCCCTGTTTGTGAAAAACTTTAAATCAAGCTCATTCAAGGGATGATGCATGGATATTCCTAACCTTGACAAATTTGCAGCATCTGCTTTTCTGTTTGTTTTGCCGATCGATTGCCTCAACCTAAGTTTAGGGCTGCTGCATTCAGTGCCTTGATCTTGTCAGCTGCATGCTCCTCTCTTCAGGGCCAGCGGGAGACTAGGCTATGTAGACTGTATAGTTTAATTACTTGACGGCCAGTCCTGCTGAAAAGAAATAGAAGATGGGAGCACACTGCTAGCCTCTCCGCTGTATCGCCCCTCTGCATTATGGTCAATGCAGTTTAAGTGTTTCAAAAAAAGAGTCCAAAGTTCAAAAGTGTTTCACCACAATCGGTGCAAGTAAGTACTTGAAGTGTAGTTATCTCTAGACACGAGACATGGCTCGTGTTTCGGGATTGTTTCCCTCATCAGTAGAGACAGTTTTGGGGTAGCAGAGCAGGCCGCCAAACATCCGTCAAAGGCCTCGTTACCCCTCTGGCGTGCAGGTGCGTCTCCAAAAGCTCGTAAGCTCGGATGGCTCACAGGAGCCACTGTAGTAGAAATAGAAGATGGGAGCACACTGCTAGCCTCTCCGCTGTATCGCCCCTCTGTATTATGGTCAATGCAGTGCAAGTGTTTCAAAAAACGAGTCCAAAGTTCAAAAGTGTTTCACCACAATCGGTGCTAGTAAGTACTTGAAGTGTAGTTATCTTTAGACACGAGACATGGCTCGTGTTTCGGGATTGTTTGCCTCATCAGTAGAGACAGTTCTGGGGTAGCAGAGCAGGCGGCCAAACATCCGTCAAAGACCTCGTTGCCCCTCCGGCGCGCAGGTGCGTCTCCAAAAGCTTGTCAGCTTGGATGGCTCACGGGAGCCACTGTAGTAGAAATAGAAGATGGGAGCACACTGCTAGCCTCTCTGCCGTATCGCCCCTCTGCATTATGGTCAATGCAGTGCAAGTGTTTCCAAAACAAGTCCAAAGTTCAAAAGTGTTTCACCACAATCGATGCAAGTAAGTACTTGAAGCGTAGTTATCTCTAGACACGAGACATGGCTCGCCTATTCCCTGCTGATGAAAGGTAACGACCTAGAAACACGTGTCGAGGGATGGCCAGCACAACGGTGGATATACTCAACATTTTCCTAGAAGCGCACACGCTGGAACAAACTGCATTAACCATAATGCTCAGGGGTAAACCTGCTGGTAGGAGGAGCAGTGTGTGACCATATGGATTCCAGTCCTGCTGAAAGGTCGGAAGGGCACCTAGCCATATTTAAAGCATGTGCTTGATTTGTAACTCACTCCTACCTAGTCCAAATGTAAAAACCTTTGTCTACAAAGTAAATGCAACATGACACCAGCGGAAAGCAATGGTGACGTACCAAGTGATGTGTGTGTTCTCAGCATTGTCCTATTTAAATCATGTGTTCATATTTATTTGGCCCACTGCGCAAGCAGGGCCAGTCTCCTGCAGCACAAAACTTGTAGGTGTCAGTTTACAGTATTAGCTATAAATCTGTTAAAGAGGATTGTCTACCAATAAAGGCAAGATCTGTTCAAACTGTGTATATACATATATATATATATATATATATATATATATATATATATATATATATATATATATATATATATATATATAGTTTTTTTTTTCCTTCGTTTTTTTCCACTGAAAAAACCATAGGTTTCAGGTACGTTATAGTTAGATATTAGCATTTAAAAAAACCTTAGAAATTCACGGAAAAAAACATAGGTTTCAGAGACGTTCTAGGTAGTTGGAGATTTCACTTGTACAAAACAATAGAAATGTGGCCGTTATAGTTAGTAGACCTAACTATAACTCGGGCCTCCGCAATGCATTGCTGATGACGTCACATATTACATCACTCAGGAGAGTGCCTGAGTAAATTCATAAGTGCTTGTGCCAGTACTGTGGACTGCCTTTGATCAAGGAGGCTTTCACTCCGAAACGCATAAGGTGCAAATATAAAATAGCAAGTAACAAAGCATTTCAGGAGGGGGCGTGGTTAGCAGCCTAACATGGCGGACGCGAACGAGTAGAGCTCCGTCCACGGGGCCTTAATCATCCTGACATTATCCTGCTGAGGTGCTCGATCCCGGCCCGGGCCACGCAGGGCTAGCAGGCGAAAGTGCCAGGGAGCCATCGGGACGAAGAAAAGCGGATTTCCAGCCGATGGTGGCGGAGAGCTGGGCTGTGCTGCATGGGACGGTCGGAGGCGCGAAAATCGCCTGAGGCCTTGGGACATCGCTGGGAGCAGGAGCTGAGGCGGGGTCCACGCCCGGAGGAGACGGAGGCTGCCTGGTGCCCCGACGCTTCGGAGGCCGGGTGTGTGTGACCAGCGAGACTGGGAGTGTGACCCTGGAACTGAAGGAGTGTGATGGGTGCCCGGAGGCGTCGGGAGACTGCGGGAGGACCTGCACGACCGGAAGCACAGCGGAGCTCGGCGCAGAGCGGGGGGCCCCCCCTCGAGGTCAGAGCGGTGAGGGCGACTTGCGGCAGATTGCTGAGCCCACGTTAGGGGCTGCTGGAGGTGCTGGAGTACGGTAGCCGTTCTGGGCCGGGCAGAGAGCGGCCCTTCAGGCAGTGGCGGGCTGCGAGGCACTGATCCAGAGCCGGCGGACAACAAGCACACGGAGGGTGCATACTCCGGCAGACGGCCTTACATAGCGGGGCCGCCCACGTACAGCGGCAGCCTCCCGCGCACCTCACCTGTTGCCTGAAGCCTGGGCCCCTCCTTGGTGCGAAATGGCGCCGTTCTCCCGGCCCGCCTGAGGCCGCTTCTGGGGCCCTGTTGCAGTTTGAGTGGAGGTTCTCATTCTGCTGGAGTTCTCCTGGCGTACGCTGCCTGCTGGCACGACCTGTCTACGAACTGCCTTGAAGGTGGGTTCCACATAGCGAGACTACATCTGCCCGGTGCACTCTGCATTGCCTGACCCTAAGATGGCGGCTCCTCAGACATCCTAATTCACGATCCCTGCTGCCAGCGCACGCCTAGGGGGCCATGGGGACCCGGGACATCGCGCATTAGCGGCCTGGAGCCTGCGGGGGTAATAGATACTACAGTGGGAGCCATGGGTGCAACGGACCAGCGGAGGCCAAGACCAAGGGGTGGAGGAGTGAGGTCGGAAAGTGGAACAAACCATTCTACTTCGGGTGCCATTTTGACCGCCCATAGAAAGGAAGGCCCCTGTCGCTAGGCTATGCTGGTCACCCCTGCTGTTTGCCGACACCACTAGCTGCTGAGGCTGCATCGGAGGTAACGGCGTGCGAGGAGGGGCATTCACTGCATCGCTGAAGTGGGGAGGCACCTGGGAGTGTACTGCTGACTGTCACTGCACAATCATTGGAGGCGCGAGCTGCCTGATCAGGGCTGGACTGACCCTGGGGTATTTGGACGGCGCCTCTGGGTGGTGGGGGCCCGCCTGGGCAGGCCAGGTGCCAGCCGGCCCACAACACTGACTCATTGCAACGCGGAGCGGGAAGGTTGACCGCTCCTCTCTGCCCTCGTTCGCCTCCTTCCCCCCCCCCACTCGTCATTGTTGCCAGACCTGAACCGGACGTGTTGATGCCCATGGCGCAGCAGCTCGCAATGGGTAGGCTGCGAGACAAGTCACAGACGAAACAGCAGGAATTAAGAGGTCCTGACCCTCAGCGGGAGCAGAGGCGGATGGACGCGGAACCCGCGGCCGCCTTGGCAGCCAAGATGGACACGGTTTTGGCGGCGGTGGAACGTATCGGGACTACCTTAACGCAGACCAAAACCTCTCTGGAAGCACGCCTGGATAAAGTCACCTCCGACTTAACGCTGTTGCATGCGGATCATCGCAAGCTGTCTGAGTCGGTACCTGAGCAGCGCCAAATGGTCCAGGAACTGCAGCCTGTGGCCAACAGTCACGCCTCGGCTTTGCAGGATCTAATCGACAGAGTCCATGTGCTGGAGGACCGCGCAGAAGACGCAGAAGGGCGCTCCCGGCGCAGCAATGTTCACGTGGTAGGCCTGCCAGAGGGGGTAGAAGGGGAGAACCCCGAACAGTACACGGAGGACTGGTTGCGAGCGCTCCTGCCGGCTGGAATACTGTCTGCACACTTTGTGGTGGAAAGGGCGCATAGAGTGCCGTCACAAGCCCAGAGGCCTGGAACTCGGCCCGGCCGTTTCTCTTTAAACTTCTCAACTACAGAGACCGGGATTCGGTGCTTCGCGAAATGCAGAAGATGGGAGACCTCAAAGTGGGCAACAGTCAGGTGCTGTTCTTCCCAGACTATACAGTGACAGTGCAGAGACAACTTGGCTCCTATCTGGCAGTGAAGAGACAGCTCCGAGAATTGGAACCGCCATACTCACTGCTGTTCCCCTCCCACTTAAGAGTGGTCACCACGGAGGGTATGCGCTTCTTTGAGGCCCGTCGGACGTTTGGGACTGGCTGGAGGAGACGGGAAGATGGTCTGGGCAAGCCCGGATAAAGGCGGATGGCAGGAACAGCGCTCCAGGAGACGAAGGAGGAAGAGAGGGTCCCGGCGAGGTGCGGGTCTGGGACAGACTGCCCACACCCCAGAGAAAATGCGACAGGAACGGCAGGAGGCCTTGGAGGCGGTCGCGACGTTGGGAGCGGTGAACGCAAGCAGGGAACTGAGCTACGGGCAGCAGAGCGCAGCGCACATCAGTGGATCCTCCTCACCGTCCACTGTGATGTCAGAGGACACTGCAATGCCTGTAGTCACACCTCAGACAGCTGACTTTATAGTGTGACCAGACGCGGACATGGGACAATCTCATAAGCTGCCTGTGTTAAACACAATGCCCATTGTATCCTTTAACTAATTGTTGCAACATGCTATTCTAGTTGGCTGCGTACGCAAGTGTCTGCGGGATCTACGCCGCATGTGATCAGCAGCTGCGTGTCATCTGCATATGACACCTTCCAAAGCCATATGATTTGATTATTTTAGCCAGAGGTGTTAAGTACAGATTAAAAAGCAGTGGGCTCAAAATCGAGCCTTGAGGCACGCCCACTGTGACCGGGCGGCTGCGGGCAACCAGAGAGTCGACTCGAACGGTGGTGAGGCGGCCAGTAAGATAATCCTCAATCTAACCCAGTGCCCCTCCTCAGACTCCAATCTCCCACAGCCGATGTTTCAAAATGCTGTGGGAGATGGTGTCAAATGCTGCGGAGAGGTCTAGGAGGATGAGTACAGCTGAGTCGCCCCAATCCACCGCGAGTCTGATTTTATCCGCAATCTCCACTACAGCTGTCTCTGTGCGCGGCACGAAAGCCAGACTGGGAGGGGTCAAGAGCTCCACTGGCTTCTATGTAAGCCGTCAGCCGGTTGTTCACAAGAAGTTCCAACACCTTACCAAAAAAAGGGAGCAATGATATTGGCCCATAATGGGAAGGCAGAGCAGGATCATCAGATGGCTTCTTCAGGATTGGCTTTACTTGGGCATACTTCCACTTAGAAGGGACCTCAGCTTGCTCCAGAGAGGTGTTAAAGATGGCCGTAAGGGACTCAGCTAGCAAGGGCATGATTCTCATGCAATGTCGTGGTGGGAAAGGGTCCATAGGGGAACCTGACTTTATTCTGCTGAGACCTTCAAGAGTCTCCTTGACCGTGATCGGCGTAAATTTCGTCAGGTGGAGATCTTGGCTACCGATCGTAGCGGATGGCGACGTCACTGGGCTACTATCTGGGATCGGTTGGTCAGGATCTGAAGTAGGAAAAGCAGAATATATTCACTTGATTTTATTCTCAAAAAATTCTGCCATTGACTCAACCCATTTTTGGGAGGGGCTGAACAAAGATTGTTCAGCAAGAGGGGACGTAAATTCCTTCTATATTTTATATAGTTCCCTACTTGAATTCGCTGAGGTTTTTATCCGCTGAGTTAGATACTCCTTCTTTGCCAATTTGATATTTTTCATGTAGCCTGAATGAAGTAACTTTTATATTTGGCTCTATTCTGCTCCATTTTAGTTTTCCGCCACTTAAGCTCTGCAGCTCTACTAGCCAATTTATCTATCTTGAGATTGGTGGTAAACCATGGAGAGGCCACCAATTTGGCTTTGACGGTAGTTTCCGGAATGACATGATCTAAAGCTTGTAAAATGGAGGACTCCAGATTATCTACCCTTTGCTCTAATGGAAGAGCCAGATTGTTTACATGTTTAAAATGAGCCAGAAATGCTTCTGGAGTAAGTTTCCGCCATTGGCGGATCCGCATTCTTGTGCCCCTCGCAGGAATGGCCGGGGTCTTGTTCGGGAGATTAAACTTTAAAAGATAATGATCCGTCCAGATCATTGGGAGGGGTCAGAAGTGCTTAGTTTAGGTGAACTAGTAAAGATTAAATCAAGGGTGTGGCCCGCACAATAAGTGGGGCCTCTGACTCGCTGAGACAGTCCCAAGCTTTCCATAGTCCTTATTAGATGTGGGAGTAATCCGATAACAACACCGACTGCGCGTTCCACGCACACACACATTGTGGTCACGACGCATTAAGCAGTAGTCAAGTTGACTAGTCTTGACGCACTCCCCGTTGGGAGTTGGCCCATAAAGTTACAATGTTAGTTTTGGTTCACATGTTTCAGAAGCGGAACGCAGAGATCCTCGCCTGAGAGCCCGCTCCTCGGCCCCGCATGATACACCCCCTGCCTCCCCTGGCGGTTGCACCACAACACAACCCATGGCGTGCACTAACATCATGACCTGGAACATCCGCGGCATGCACACCCCGTCGCGTCGGTACTCTGTCTTCATATATGCAGCGCCACCAGGTGTGGATCGCGCTACTACAAGAGACGCATATGTCCCGAGTGGAATTGGAGAGACTTTGCAGGCGCTGGAGGGGGCAGCTTCATGGTACTACCTATTCAGCGCACGTGCGAGGCACATTGATATGGGTGAGGGCAGGTGTTCCCTTTGCATGCACTGACACACAGGTAGACCCGGAGGGGAGGTACTCCTTTGCAAGAGGGAGGCTTAATGGGCAGGAGATATTATTGTCTTCTATTTACGCCCCCAATACGGAGCAACCTGCCTTCCTGGCGTCCTTAAATCACATCCTCCAAAGGTATGCAGGCCTCCCCTGGCTGCTAGTCGGCGACTTTAACATGGTGCTGGACACGCAGTTAGACCGATCTTTTCCGCCCTTACGCGTTGGGGCGGCTGCCTCGGCGGCTCAAGCTCTCAGAGACTGGTTAACGCACTGGGGTATCCACGACCTCTGGCGCACACAACACCCTACAGACAAAATGTACTCCTACTACTCGCCGGTGCACGGTCTTCATGTTCTCCTGGACAGAATAGTAGGCTCTCAGTCACTGCTCCCGCTCCTGACTAAGTCGGAATACCTAGGTAGGACGCACTCAGATCACAACCCCCTGTGGTTCCAGATTAGCTGGGCGGCGGATAGACCCCCGGTGCCCACTTGGCGGCTTCAGGCGGCTGCACTGGAGGATGCCGAGTTCCGGTCATCACTGGGTACTGCCATCCTATCCTACTTTGAGGAGAATGAGGACACAGCGAGCAACCCTCTGGTGGAATGGGACGCCCATAAGGCAACTATCCAGGGACATTGCATAGGGACCACGTGGAACATCCGCGTGCAGGTGTCTGCGTCCCTAGCCCGCATAGAATCCGAGCTTCTGCAGTATGAACGGGAGGGGAAAGGAGCTGGTAGGCATGCGCTTAAACTTGGGGAGCTACGAGGCGAGCATGCGGTCCTGCTTGAGGGATTGCGGTGCCACAACTATGCAGCGCACACGGCTAAGACGCACGCAAAGGCGGATGGAGCTGGCCGCTTACTGGCCTGGCTGATACGGACCACTGAGCGCAATGCCCGGATTGGTGCCATCCGCTTAGGGGACGGGACAGTGGTATATACGCAGTGCGAAATTCAACAGGCACTTACTGACCATTATCGGGACCTTTATAGGGCCCGAGGCACTGGTCCGGAATCTGCGGTGGCTGACTTCCTGGAGTCGGTGTCGCTGCCCACTGTCACAGAGGCACAGAAGGCAGAGCTGGATGCCCCGCTCACGTTAGAAGAGGTGGGAGATGCGATCCAGGCGCTGGCGACGGGGAAAACACCGGGGCCCGATGGCCTGCCAGCTGAATACTACAAAGCGAATAGGGACATATTAGCACCTCAGCTTCTTCAAATGTACAGGGCATTGATAGATGAGGGCCATCTTCCGCCCTCTCTGCGAGAAGCGTTCTTGGTGTCCCTACCTAAGCCTGACAGAGACCCAATGTCCCTGAGCTCATATTGCGATGCTCAACACAGACTATAAGATACTAGCCAAAATACTCGCTGAGCGTATGGCACCAATGGTCCCGCATTTAGTCCACCCGGACCAAAATGGTTTCGTACCGGCAAGGTCCACATCTCTGAACCTCAGGAGTTATTTCCGGGTAGCAACAGAGGCGGTGGCGGTCTGGCCCAGAGCGGGTGGGCCTGGTGCTGATTTAGAAAGGGCCTTTGATAGCCTCGAGTGGGGCTATCTACTGGCGGAATTGGAGGCGTGCGAGCTAGGAGGAAACTTCCTGCAGACGGTGGGACTTCTATATAGGAATCCTGTGGTCCGCGTCCGGCTGGGGCCGTACATCTCGGAGAAAGTGGCGTTGGGCAGGAGCACTCGGCAGGGGTGTCCCCTGTCACCGCTGCTCTTCGCGCTTACCATGGAACCCTTGGCGACAGCCATGCGACAGCTTCTGGATGACGGAATCCCTCTAGGCGGCGGGGTTCATCAAGTGTCTCTATATGCCGATGATTTATTGGTCTTTGTCAGGGATGTGCACCACATGCCAGAACAGCTAGCCCCGCTGTTGAGTCGATTTGCGGGCCTCTTGGGGCTCCGAGTCAAAGCGGGTAAGTCATGCCTCTATGCCTTTAACAGCGAGGTTACTGGCCCAGAGTACAGCCTTCAGGGCACGAGAGTTCAGTGGCGAGCGGACACGTTTAAGTATCTGGGGATCCAGATCTACCGGTGGCCGGCAGACCTGATGAACGGGAATCTAGGCAGGGCGGTGGCGGCGCTCAAGGCGCAGATAGGCTTCTGGTCTACGCTCCTCCTGACGCCCACAGGCAGAGTGGCCCTGGCCAAAATGGTAATGCTCCCCCGCCTCTTATACTATTTTGCGAATCTGCCTCTGTTCATACCTGCATCTTTCTTCTCCAAACTCAATGGGATCCTGCACGACTTTATCTGGGGCGCATCTCAGCACCGCCTGGCCTTGGGGAAACTGTTCCTTCCTATTGACAAAAGCTGCCTAGCCTCCCCCTGCTTTGAGCACTACTATCTGGCAGCGCAGCTCCAATGGATTACCCGCTGGTTAGAGGACAGAGGGAGAGAGGACACTGCCACGGGTGAGCCGCCCTACACCCTGGAAAGGATCACTGCACTGTTTCATCCGTTAACGGCCAGGGCCCGCCCCGCCCCGCTGCTGCTGGGGGTGGCATTCAAGTGCTTCCGTAGGGCACTGTACCTCCCAAGGAAGGTGCTCCCATACCTGCCTGCGGTGCCACTGGAGGGCTCGCCGGGGGGTGAGGGCATCCTCACGCGCCACATGCTAGAGCAGTGGCAGGAGGCGGATGTTCAGACGCTGGGCGACTTGTACCGAGACGGATTCTTGATCCCCTTCGAGTCTCTGGTTGCAAAGGTTGGACTCCCTCCCGGGGGATTCCTAATGCACCGGTCACTCACAGCCCGGATGGCAATTAGATGGGGTGACATTGAGGATTCGCTGGTGCAGCACTTGACGATGCAGTACCTACACGTCCTGGGCAGGGGCAGGCATCTCATTAAATGGTTTGCCGCGTCCTTACGGATACATACGGAGCTGGATCTGACCCCACTCCGCGGAAAGTGGGAGCGCAACATGGGACGCGCGCTGATGGACAAGGAATGGCAGATGATTCTCAAAAGCCCGGTGCGCATCCCCAGAAACATGCGCTTTCGACAGATCCAAGTATATATAGTCCACAGGGCCTATCACACCCCTGCCTTAATAAACAAATACTTCCACAGGGCGGATGCGTCTTGCCCCCGGTGTGGCGAGCTGGACGTGGATCTCCTCCACCTTCTGTGGCACTGCCCAGGACTTGGCGCCTATTGGAGGGACGTCGGCCCCCGGCTCGCGCAATGCACCAGCTGCACGATCCCTTGCAACTGACCTGAATATCTTTTGCACCACTTCAAGCGGTCACCTAAGGATAAAGCGTTGTCCCCCTTCCTAGACCTGGGGATGGTCACAGCGGTGCGGCTCCTCACCAAGAGATGGAAGGCAAGCGACTCGCCCAGTGTGCAGGCATGGACCTGGTCTCTCCTGTCGTTTCCCCAAGCGGAGTGGACCGCCATTAGGAGAAAGGAAACAATGGGACTCCGCAGGGAGCCAATGGCGGACAGCTGGTAGGGCATGCTAAATGCACTGCAGGCGACAGGGGCTGACACAGCTGAGGGGGACTCGGCGGACAGGATGGATAACAGAGGGGAGGGGTGCGCGGCGAACAACAACACTGACACGCAGGCTGGGGCCCTCCATGGGAGCGTGGCGAGGGTGCAATAGGAATAGAGACACATGCGTACGATAAGGGGGTAGGGTGAGTTTGTAAGACTGAATAAGGGGATGAACACACTTTTTCTTGCAGGAGGGAGGGGGAGGCGCGCCTCGGGGATGGGAATGAGGGGACCTTTTGTACTGAATTCCGACAACAATGCTGTATCTTGATGTTATTGTTCTCTTGCAAATGTTACGATCGCAACTGAGTTACACATGTAAGATTTGTCTCTCCATGCAGCAATAGGACGCAATGACTCTTATAAACTGTGGACATGTATAGGTCTCTGAGACTTAGTCACTTGTCATATGGGTGAAACTGTGCTAGAGCCTCAATAGCACTTCGCAGAATCGGCGTACTGATAATTGGACACTGCTGATGAAGTATTTTGATGTATATGGTACACGCTGTGAGACGTTGAAAATTGAAAATGCCAATTAAAAGAGTTGACAAAAAAAAGCGCATTTCAGTATTGGCTATAAAATGCATAGTGCTTTATCTGTCCCATGTACAGATTAAAGAGAGCCATTGGCCATCCCTGTTACTCCTCCTCTAATGCACCAATACTAGGATATAAGATATCCCTGATATTTCAAACACCAATCACATATATAAATATACAGAGAAAGGGGTTCACGAAAAAATGCTGGATCTGTAAAATACCCAGATTGAAAAGTGCTATATGCTTTTTTTGGTGTCACCTCACCTATTGCACTCATGTTCAATCACTGATGATTCCATTATTGCACACAATTATAGAAATATATCAAGTGCGATGTGTTTTTTCTGTAAAGTACAGAAAAGTACTATGTGCTTGTTTTATAATCACCCTTACTAGTGCACACATGTTCGATCACTAAAGGTTCCATTATTGCACATACATATAAAGTGCAACGCATTTTTTCTGTGAAGTATAGAAAATAGAAAGTGATGATGTCACTCCTACATCCACTCTTCTATTGCGCTCATAGTATTAAAGTGCAGTGTTGTTATCAAACATCTGGGAAAGTGTCTTGTGCTTGTTAGAAGAAGACAACTTGGTTACAGAATTCAAATTCATCCTCTTGTAAATATAATCATTGGGATCAAAACATAAACTCTCAAACAGATAAGGCATTCTACTTCATAGCTCTTTTGACATATATCACAGATGTTAAAAAAGCAATCAAAAAAGATGTTATAAAAATGTATACAGTTCGGCCTCTGCATTCAAGCCCCATGGCATCTCCATTCCCAATGTAATTATCCATTTCGATTCCGCTCGCCTCAGGGCTGCTTCTCTGTCTCCTCCCCTGATTTTAATCGGGATATGTTTGATACCGTAAAAGAAGAGGCTAGTTTGCAAGTTGCTGTCTTAATCTTTCCAAATATGTTTAGCCATCACATATGTAAAACCTTTGTTAATGATGGCTCTTATATGTTAGAGAATGTGTAACTTAAGTTTATTTACAGTACTGCTCATGCATTGTTTGCCACAGCCACATTCGAGATAAACTACATGGGTGGTCGCACAGGTTATCTTTTCATTAATGTTTTTTTGTACCTTGTATAGTTGGAACATCCACCCTGTTGCAGCCATAGCGGCATGCTTTACACTTGGGGCATTTAATAAAACCATTGTACATTAACCAATTACTTTTTTGGGAGCTTTTGTTGGTAAAATAGTTCTGGGTTAACAAATTTTCTAAAGAGGGTACCTTTCTATTTGTGATGTTGACATGTTCTGAAATATGATGTTTGAGTTCTTGATCTCTCGTTAAAATATTCCGATGATTGGTAGTCACTTGTTTCACAGATTTTATTAAAATCCGTGATTAATCTAGTAGTTTCTTTATTTGATTCAGTAGGTGTCACCATTTTTTTGGGCAGCAGTAGATTTTCCCTCATGTGTTTCGTGGTTCTTTAGCGTACATCTTCCAAGACAGTTATTGGATATCCTTGTCTTGTAAATATATCGTACATCCCGTCAATCTGTCTCTCGTATTCGTTCTCCTCGGAGAAGATCTGTGGCTAATATGGGGGATAAAATACCCTGAGGTTGGCCAGGTGATGCAAACTGTTTTATTTACGGAGGGGGGCATATGTACACCCTCCCTGAGCCTCCCTGAGACCCTTAGGACTTCATCCCCCAGGGCCGAGGTATAAAATGAATGGGGGGGGGGGGACGCATCTCAACCCCCCACCCCCCCCCCCCCACCCCCATTTCCGGAGCATTATTAGGCCCCGGGACCCCCATCCTCTAGGTTCAAATAGCATATTAAAAGGTGACTCTCCTTCCTGAGACTTAAGACACTATGGGTTCCCTCCCCCAGTGGCCAAACATAACTTAAAAGGAGGGGGTACATGCAGCCCACCTCTCAAAGCCTTTAAAGGCCCCGGGCCAGCTGAGTGACTGTGCTCTGGGAGCTCAGCCCTGGGACACAGTAGTTTTGCTACCTGTAACAGCACAGGCAGGGGAACATGTTTGCTCCCACCTAGCAGGAGCATTTTTAAATATCCTACCAGGTGTGCACAAACATGCCTTCCCTACTTGCAGGAATGGGGCAGGGAAGGCAAGTCTGCTCCCACCCTGTGGGAGATTTAAATATGCTCCCACCGGCTGGGAGCAGACTTCTGTTTCCCCACCCGCACTACTTGGGAAGGGAACAGATAATTTTGCCGACCGGAGGGATAAAGCATAAAAAGTTGCTCCCTCCAGGTAGTTTCAATGACTGCTTCCGCACGATATGGGAAGGCAGCTGGTACAGCTGAATACCTGGGGCTCTCTCCTTGTGGCCCCCAACGTGCTGCTATAATTAAGAGATGCCCTGGGGATAGGGCCTGGGTGCCACAATAGGCTTGGAGAGGGGGGACGTCACTTGTCCCCCTTTTAATCACATGCAACCCTATAGATGATGCCACTGGGGCCTATTAGGGCACAGGGAGTGGGGGGCCCTGCGGCCACCCCTCCCCATTTTGAATGTCATGTGACCTCAGAGGATGGGGTCCCTGGGGCCTAATAAGGCTCAGGGACTGGGCTACAAAAGCCTCTTCCTCCATTTTAATGGCAGGTGTCCCTGAGGATGGGTTCCTGGAACCGCTATTGGCTCGGGGAGGAAGCCATCCACCCCTCCCCTTAAAGGGTCCTGGAGTTGGGGTCCCTGGGGCCCCTTGTGGCTTGGGGAGGGAGGGCATGTGCCCCCCTCTCCTGTACAAATATATTTTGACCCCAGAGCATGTGGACTCTGGGACCTAAAGTAGCTCGGGAGGAGTGGTAACATGCCTCCTCCGCTATAAACAGAAAATGCCTCAGGGGAAGGGGTCTCCAGGACCTAAAGTGGCTTGGAGAGGGGGATGAGCTGATGGGTTGGACGCGGGTCTGACTGCAGGTCATACCTGCTTCGCATGACCAAAGGCCGTTTGCGGCGTGGAGTTGGCTGGTGGTGGGGCTTCAACACATGGCTGCCTGCCAGGAGGATCGTTGGCCAAAGACCAGCCCTGCGGCGAATCCCCGCCGCGCACAGCCATAGCCATGTGCAGCGGGGGTTGGATTTGCATATGGTAATAAAATATGTTTACGTAGAAGCACACGTTCTAGTTACCAGGGATAACAAGCTCAGCTCTCTGAGGTGAACTGTGAGCCCAGCTTGCATTCTTGACAGTGATTCTATTATATAAAACATGTGCATGTGCATATTTGATGGTTATTATAATGCCCCCTGAGTGCTTCCTGATTGTATGAAAATAGATGCTTAAGTATGAAAGTAAGATTAGGGACTGCTTTCAAAATTAAATCTACAGAAAACAAAATTTCAAATTGAAAAACATTTTGCTATACTATTACGCCACTTTAAATATAGTTTCATTAGCAGAATATGTTTTGTGCCAAAATGGTCTTTAATGGAGAATCAGTGTAAAATCATTATGGATAATGCAAATAAATTAGGGGCCTGATTCATAAAAACAATTCACAAAAGTGTACCCACAGGTAAAAGAGTCCTTGTCTTCCTGGAGTTTTATGACTTTCGGAAATTCACAAGTGTTTGACCTGTCAGCCTTCTCGGGCTCTGTCCGAACAACAGTTCGAAAGGAGAAGTACCCAAGCTGGCATGTTTTTGGCTGCGGAGGACAAAAAGAGCCAGTGGTAGCAGTTGATCTCAATTTTTGCCATCCCCAGACAGAAGTTTTTTCAGGGTGAGGTTTAGACTCCCATTATACCGCTCGACCAAGCCGTCTGTCTGGGGATTGTAAACGAATGTCTTGATATGTTTGATTCGTAGCTGGTAGCAGACCTGTCTCATTATTCTAGACACAAAAGGTGTGCCTTGATCGGTAATGATCTCTGGGAAAACCCATACGCGAAAACACCTCTACTATTCTTTGGGCAATGGCGGAGGAGGTGGCGGCCTAGAGGGGAAAAGCCTCCGGGTAACGGGTGGCATAATCTACCAGTACTAATGTGTACTGGTGTCCTCGAGCAGATTTGGGTAATGGGGCTAAAAGGTCCATCCCCAAACGATCGAAAGGCTTTCCTATAATAGGCAGGGGATTCAGAGGTACTGCGAGAGTGACATATGGATTGCGCCGTTGGCAAATTCGACATTCCTGGCAGTATCGCTGTATTTGTGCGTATACTCCTGGCCAAAAGAAGTGTTGAAGAATGGCCTGCCCCGTTTTTTCTGCGCCAGAATGCCCCGGTAATAAAAGCGCATGGGCAAAAAAGAGTATTTGGTCCCTGAAGTCTGTCGGGACCAGGAGTTGAGGGACCCCATCGGCTTTGGCTAATCTGCACAACAGTCCCTTTTTTCAATAGAAGTAGGATAAGTCCTGCTTAAGGGGTCCTGATCAGTGCGAGCCATTTGCCAAGCGTTAGTGAGGCTAGCATTGTTTAGCTGAGCTGTTCTGAAATGTGTGTCCCGGGCCGAGGGTTCTGATGTTAGGAGTGTATTGCGTGGTGTTTTTGTAATGGCGTCAGACATGAGGGTGATGAAGCCGGGATTATCAATCCGTATAATGACTGGCTCGGGGAGAGACGCTAAAACCCCTACCACCACATCTGTCTCCTTCCCTGAGGCACTGCAAAGAGTTATTTTAGCTAAGGGATATTCCTTGACGTCCCCAAGCACGCATCTAATGTGAACTGTTTTCCCAGTTAAAAGAGAAGAGGGGGTTACTAATTCCTGCCTCACCACCGAATGTTTACAGCCCGAGCCCAATAGTGCTTTTACAACCCTCCCATTGAAAACCACACTCACATAGAATACCGGACCCGTTTCTTGGGCGTATAGGAGCGAATGGGGGGGGCGTAGCTCACATCCATGGGTTCTTCTTCTTTTTCTTTCTTCTTGCGGCAGTACCGCACTATGTGCCCCCACTCCCCACAGTCATAACACTGGGGACCTGAAGTTGGTGGAATGTCAGGTCGAGGATATCTAGGTCGTGGTGATTCAGTTGAGCCTTTCACAGACTTCTTGTCTGGTTTCCCTGGCGTGTTTCTATTGGTCTTTTCAGGCTCTTTTATGGCGGGGTGACCTTGGGCACGGGCATATGAGGTAGCCATTTCGATTGCATGCTCGAGAGTCAACCCCGCATGTTGCTTCAGCCAGCATTGGGTCCCATATGGTAGTGCCTCTAAGAACTGTTCGAGGTATATTTTATTCATAACCTCTTCCAGGTTGGACTAGTGTGGTTTAAGCCACAAATCCGCTGCTCCTTTTAATTTATAAAACAGAGTTTTGGGGAGGTCTTCTGGGGATCCTCGTTCGTGGCGAAATTTTAGCCTATGGGTTTCTTCGTCTACCCCCAGACGGTCTAGAATGTACTGTTTAACCAAGGCATAGCTGGTGGTGCTGTCTTTGTTCACCATCTGATATACGGCTTGTGCCTCTCCCGTTAAAAGAGGTGCGATGTAGAAAGACCATCTATCTCCGGACCAAGCGCTGGCCCTAGCAGCCCTTTCAAAGTTAAAAATAAACGCCAAGGGGTCATCCCCTGGTGTGTATTTCTGTAGGGGAACGACAGTCTCCAGAAGTGTGGCGGGGCGACTCGTGGTGACGGTGGCCTCCTGGCGCGTCGGTCCTCCTGGTTTCGCGCTCTTCGGCGTCTCCACTCTCCATCTTCCTGTGGGCTTCGAGGATAACGCTGTTCGGCTCCGACTTCTCCGCTATTACTCCTCCTCCGGCTCTTCTTCTGGATCCAGCGTTATGACCGCCTCCTCAGTCCCTGATTGGCGGAACGCTGGTGACGTCATGGGATAGGTTTCCACCCCGGGAAGTCCCATGCAGCGTTAAAGGGGCCGTATGCATCCTGTGCACGGGGTGGAAAGGAAGAGTTGTTAAAGTCCTCGCCCTGCCCATGACAGACAGAGCCCCTGTGACACAAGTACTTTAAGTATTAGGCATTCTATAACTCTTCCCCTCTTTCCCCATTTTCCACAGGCAATTTCTAAAACTCAGGCTTGTACCATTTACTGTCCTGATGATGATCCTATTATTGCTTTGAAAGGATCGAACCGTCGTCGACCCATGTAAAAAGCATGTACATTAATCAACTGTGTTTAAAGAAGTGCACTGACTGTTTGTACTAAGCTTGCCACAATTTACATTCGACAAGCTACCCTTGTCTTGCCCAGGGCCGTTTCTACCATTAGGCAGGACTAGGCAGCCGCCTAGGGCGGCAACAGGGGGAGGGTGGCAAAAACATGAGTTTGTGCTGACCCAGGCTGGTTCGTTTGTAACCAGCCACGCATGTAGTCGTGCTTGTTAGAGAAAGCGCTTCTGAAAAAGATAATGTAGTTGACGAAAACTTTAAAAGGGGCGACACAGGATGCAGACACCAAAACTCTGCACGGTCGTTTGTGTGCCTTTTATTTAATAGAGTTGTGTTTTTTGTACAGTGTCTGTCAATAAGCTGTTTATGATATAAACAAACCAAGATGCCTTTCGAACCGTTGAAAATGAATATATCTAAAGGACAAAACGTATTTAGCTGTAGGCAAAACATTAAGTTTTCCCTTTTCATGAACAGCGCGGACATCGACGTGTCTGTTGATCTCTTAAGAGATTAGTTACATTCGAGACACAGGTAAGAACTAGGCCTTTAGGGTGCGCTCCCTTTTTGCTCGCATGTACAATTTATATCGAGCTTTCAGGTCGCTCTCATCATGCTTAAAAGCAACTTTGGGGGTATTGTGCTTTACGAGCATTTCGAGTGAGGGGCTAATGTTTGGCAGCCTCGGTAAACAAACTTTTGCTTCTATCACTACGCTTGAACACATAGCTGGTAGGCAGTTTTCCAACATAATATTTATCTCTCGGCACAGTCTAGCATTGTGAGCCTTTGTGCTTAATTCGTTTTTCCAGTGAGGAACCCATGCATGGGTGTTTTTAGGAAGCAAAGTTTCGCTTCCACTACTTTGCCTGTAAATATGATTTAGGTGCAGTTTTCCATATTATCTCGGCACAGGCACAGAGCAACTTTGGGGTTGGAGTGTTGAACCATTAAACATCCCCGTATTCTTTTGTGCATAACATTGAGTAGGTATCTTTATTACATTTTAACGGCTGCGACATATAGAGTGTCATTTCTAGATATCTTCATATGTGTAGACTACACAATAGGACACTTTATAGCAATTGATCCAGCTGTATTGCATTTGCATACGTATGGTGTCTCTGAAAATTTTAGGTATATATAATAATCTCATGACCTCCGTTTGCTTATGTTTGGCATTACAGGCTCGAAAAAGGAAGAAAGTTTCTATGAGAAATAGGTTATAAATTTTGCAGTGGGCCTCATCAAGGAATTACCCTATTTTTTAAACCAGCCAGCGGGATAACGTGTTTCATATTTGGGATTCCCAATAAGTATCAGAAAGGTAATAGTTGGTCAGAGCTCACTTTTGTTATTGCCTAATTTTTCTTTGTAAAGCTCTAGGCTAGATTCTGTTTCACTTTTGCTTTTAACTTTGTTGCAGACTCACATCCTTGAGCTTTAACGTTTGGAGACTTAGCAGCAGGGCACACAGTCATCATCTTATGATCATAGGACAGTACTTTCATTCAAGCAGACACATTGATCGTCCACAAGCACTAAGGTAATAGCCAGGTGCAGTCTTATTAGCTGGACTTTACTGGGGATATGGCATAACAATTCTTCATTCTAAATTATGGTTTTGTCGTTTTCATTAGGACTTGTTTTGCAACTACTCCAAATTCAGACATATATGAAACAGCACCAGGTGCCCCATTGTTTTACCAATATTGGTGGTCCTTGAATGATTATAGACAGATCCACTTTTTAGGTAGGTCTGTCTCTGCTTGCGACTCAACTCCAGCAATGCGCCGCTTTTACGGCACAGATGCGTGACGCATCTGTGCCGTTTTTGCCCCATGGTGCGCCGCATTGTAAATGCGGCGCATCAAGGGTGGCGGAGCTGCGGTGCACAATTACTGGCGCATCCCTGCCGATATGCAGGGATACACCAGTAATTGTAAATCTGCCCCTAAGTGATTTGCCCAGATTCACAGGATGATTGAGCCTCCCGCCAGACTCCAACCTGGTCCCCAGCTTAAAAGTCACAATAAATTTACCTAAAAACAAACACACATCTGTGCCCTGCACGAACACGCATCCTCGTCATAGGGACCTGTATTTGTAGTTCAATGATTGCCCATTCAATAAAAGAAAGTGCATTCCAGTTATGGTGGGTGAATTCGGTACACTATATCTGGGCTGCGTCACCTGCTTATCATCATGTATAGAACCGGAGTGATGTTCCTTGGTACTCACAAGCCTCACATGTTAATTAATTCTTCTAGCGTGGATGGGGGGGAGAGAGAGTGATGGTAGTAAAAGGGAGGGGGCGGCATTTTTCAATTCTCGCCTAGGGCGGCAAAATACCTAGAAACGGCCCTGGTCTTGCCTGAAATGTCTTTTTCGTTTTGTAAATGTCATCTGTTTTTGTAGGATGCAGGATTGTGTACCACTATGTTGTTGTGGTGTTCGCAGTATTTTCCTGAACTTATTGCTTAATTAAATTGATTGTCCGACTGGGCACTCCAAATATTGCACTGATTCCAGTCTATATTTATCTTTCTCAATTTCTCACTATATAAGGACAATTGACACCCAGAGTGGCAAGAACATCTTTGGGTGATTTTTACACTACTTATTGTACTTTGTGAAAAGGCAGAAAAGTCGTGACTGAAGTGTTTGGTGGTTTAAGATATTTCAGTTGTTTTTGTGAGGGTTTTTACAAAACACAACCTCAATTGATCATCGAGATCACCATGGTTTGTGTTTCTTCCCTATGTCCCTGCCTTTGAACTTTTAAGATTCATAATGCTTCAGCAGATCTTGAACATTTGTGAAGATGGTTAGAAATAAAGTATACCATTCTCCTTTGTATTCAGTCATTACTAAAGCCCACACCTTAACTACTGCCTTTATGTTGATCTGTGGGCGTGTGCTGAGATTTCTTTTCTTGTTTGCCTTCTAGCAGTGATTGGGTTTATGTAGGCTTCCTTTGCTGTCGGTCTACGCTGTTCTTTTCCCTTAAATGTGAATGGGGTTTCTTCAAGGTTACAGTGTTCGTTTTTGATACTTTTTTTGTTTTGGCAATTTTCTGTTTGTTCCTATATTGCGTCAGAAAGGTATTCCTATAGAGAGACAATCCAAAATATTCTGCCATCTTTCCTCAGAACTTAATGGCATGAAAACCTTTTGGACAAGCAGAATGTGAGTTCTTGAGATTCTGCGACAATTAATGTCTATCTTTAGGGATTTAACTCAGTTACATGGTTAGGAATAGTGTTATGTGTGTTAACATTGGTGTTCAGCTCTTCCACCTCTTTGTTGTTGTGTCAGCATACTTCACCATGAAGTAGAAGTTGAAAATAAGTGCATCAGTAACATTGTTATCACATCAGTGGCTTTATCACAATTTTAGCACAAAACTTTAAATCAGAGGCCAAAGTGTTTATCACCTACATGAATAAAAAGTTGGAAATTGCTTACTTTGCCACTCCTTTTTACATCCCTGACTGCTAAACTTCACATATGATCGACTACACTTCTTTCAATTCGATGCCTCTTAAATGTGATAATACAAACTGTCGTTTTTTTCAATTATGTTAATTTATACCGAGAGAAGCATCCCGAAAGTTCATGCAAACAATCTGTAACATCGCTGTTAGTTGGTTTGGCCCTGTAAAAATTATCGGAAGCGCCTCAGACGATTCACTTATGTTTCCTGGAGCAACACAGTGTTTGAAGCTTGCTTTCAGTATAGTATCCACATAATTGGTTCGTACCCAGTGCAATAAGCATTATGTAAATGAAACTGGCAATGATCTGTGCAGACGTTTCAGAAAGTATTGGTCTGATATAAATACCATTTAGGTAGGATACCTGTGGCTAAACACGTTAACACTTCCTACCACACGATTACAGAGCGTGTAATTTTCTCTAGAGCGTCTGTGAGAGACTGGCGATTTAAGTGGAAGAGAACCTTTTAAAATACAGATTTAAGACTGTACCCTGTGGTTTAAAATTAGAATGTAGTACATCTATATTTAACACCCTGAACTGCACTCATTTCTTGCTGATTCCTTGGATTGCAACGTTTTATTCAGCATTTTGTATTTTGAGACTCCCAGGCTATTTGCAGACTTTTAAGATCTAATTAGGTGCTGCTTCCTGCATAATCTGCAACTTGAAAAGTGCTTTTAATTGAAGCAATTATTGTTTGTATTTTGCATATTAAAAGTGGTCAGTGGCGCCTGAGAAAAGTTAGACAGCTGTTTTTTCTCGCTTTATGTACTATCACTTGGTAATTTATTAAACCAATGAATGTTCTCTTTAATCCGCTGGTTCTAAATCGATGTTTTTAAAGTACTTTGTTTTTATACCGATGGTTGCTGCTAGCACCTGGATTGAATCCTGCTCAGTGGCATATAACGCAGTTTTTTTTATTGTTTCTGGGCTGTATGATTGTGCCTTTGAATTTACCAAGTTTAGCCGAGAGCAGTTTCTACTTTGCAATTGCTTGTGGCCAGCAGCATATAACTATGTTATGTACATGCCCGCCTTTAGGCGAATAATGCCATGTTTTGTTTGGAGGAATATAATACAAATTCTCAGATTACGCCAGAGACGATCACCCTCCTCCGAGTTTGATTTTTGGATTGATGAGAAGGGCATGTGAAATGAAGCTTTCCTCTTTGGCTACAGCTATGTCTTGCAGTACAGTTATGCCTCATTAGAAAGAGGACATGTATCCATTTTTGTACTCGTGAATGGCGGTGTTTGAATCAATGTGTTAGGACGTCAGTAGCCAGGGCCGTTTCTACCATTAGGCAGGACTAGGCAGCCGCCTAGGGCGGCAACAGGGGGAGGGTGGCAAAAACATGAGTTTGTGCTGACCTAGGCTGGTTCGTTTTTAACCAGCCACGCATGTAGTCGTGCTTGTTAGAGAAAGCGCTTCTGAAAAAGATAATGTAGTTGACGAAAACTTTAAAAGGGGCGACACAGGATGCAGACACCAAAACTCTGCACGGTCGTTTGTGTGCCTTTTATTTAATAGAGTTGTGTTTTTTGTACAGTGTCTGTCAATAAGCTGTTTATGATATAAACAAACCAAGATGCCTTTCGAACCGTTGAAAATGAATATATCTAAAGGACAAAACGTATTTAGCTGTAGGCAAAACATTAAGTTTTCCCTTTTCATGAACAGCGCGGACATCGACGTGTCTGTTGATCTCTTAAGAGATTAGTTACATTCGAGACACAGGTAAGAACTAGGCCTTTAGGGTGCGCTCCCTTTTTGCTCGCATGTACAATTTATATCGAGCTTTCAGGTCGCTCTCATCATGCTTAAAAGCAACTTTGGGGGTATTGTGCTTTACGAGCATTTCGAGTGAGGGGCTAATGTTTGGCAGCCTCGGTAAACAAACTTTTGCTTCTATCACTACGCTTGAACACATAGCTGGTAGGCAGTTTTCCAATATAATATTTATCTCTCGGCACAGTCTAGCATTGTGAGCCTTTGTGCTTAATTCGTTTTTCCAGTGAGGAACCCATGCATGGGTGTTTTTAGGAAGCAAAGTTTCGCTTCCACTACTTTGCCTGTAAATATGATTTAGGTGCAGTTTTCCATATTATCTCGGCACAGGCACAGAGCAACTTTGGGGTTGGAGTGTTGAACCATTAAACATCCCCGTATTCTTTTGTGCATAACATTGAGTAGGTATCTTTATTACATTTTAACGGCTGCGACATATAGAGTGTCATTTCTAGATATCTTCATATGTGTAGACTACACAATAGGACACTTTATAGCAATTGATCCAGCTGTATTGCATTTGCATACGTATGGTAAACAAGGAGTGGTAACGGCTATTAGGAGCGCACAGCTACTTTTAAGGTCTATGTAACAGATCAGATTGTCAAATAGGTGCTCAGGAAGAGGTGGGGGGCTGGTTACCACAGTCCCCAAGGCAAACCTAGGTCCAGACAATAATTTTGGTCCTCCGAGCACTCAATATTATCAAAAAGAGAGTCTTAATGTAGTTAAGCAATCGTTTGATGGAGAATTGGATTTGATGTGGACACAGATTGAACATTAAAAGGATGAAAACTACATTAAGACTCTCTTTTTGATAATATTGAGTGCTCGGAGGACCAAAATTATTGCATACGTATGGTGTCTCTGAAAATTTTAGGTATATATAATAATCTCATGACCTCCGTTTGCTTATGTTTGGCATTACAGGCTCGAAAAAGGAAGAAAGTTTCTATGAGAAATAGGTTATAAATTTTGCAGTGGGCCTCATCAAGGAATTACCCTATTTTTTAAACCAGCCAGCGGGATAACGTGTTTCATATTTGGGATTCCCAATAAGTATCAGAAAGGTAATAGTTGGTCAGAGCTCACTTTTGTTATTGCCTAATTTTTCTTTGTAAAGCTCTAGGCTAGATTCTGTTTCACTTTTGCTTTTAACTTTGTTGCAGACTCACATCCTTGAGCTTTAACGTTTGGAGACTTAGCAGCAGGGCACACAGTCATCATCTTATGATCATAGGACAGTACTTTCATTCAAGCAGACACATTGATCGTCCACAAGCACTAAGGTAATAGCCAGGTGCAGTCTTATTAGCTGGACTTTACTGGGGATATGGCATAACAATTCTTCATTCTAAATTATGGTTTTGTCGTTTTCATTAGGACATGTTTTGCAACTACTCCAAATTCAGACATATATGAAACAGCACCAGGTGCCCCATTGTTTTACCAATATTGGTGGTCCTTGAATGATTATAGACAGATCCACTTTTTAGGTAGGTCTGTCTCTGCTTGCGACTCAACTCCAGCAATGCGCCGCTTTTACGGCACAGATGCGTGACGCATCTGTGCCGTTTTTGCCCCATGGTGCGCCGCATTGTAAATGCGGCGCATCAAGGGTGGCGGAGCTGCGGTGCACAATTACTGGCGCATCCCTGCCGATATGCAGGGATACACCAGTAATTGTAAATCTGCCCCTAAGTGATTTGCCCAGATTCACAGGATGATTGAGCCTCCCGCCAGACTCCAACCTGGTCCCCAGCTTAAAAGTCACAATAAATTTACCTAAAAACAAACACACATCTGTGCCCTGCACGAACACGCATCCTCGTCATAGGGACCTGTATTTGTAGTTCAATGATTGCCCATTCAATAAAAGAAAGTGCATTCCAGTTATGGTGGGTGAATTCGGTACACTATATCTGGGCTGCGTCACCTGCTTATCATCATGTATAGAACCGGAGTGATGCTCCTTGGTACTCACAAGCCTCACATGTTAATTAATTCTTCTAGCGTGGATGGGGGGGAGAGAGAGTGATGGTAGTAAAAGGGAGGGGGCGGCATTTTTCAATTCTCGCCTAGGGCGGCAAAATACCTAGAAACGGCCCTGTCAGTAGCATAAATCCAAGAAAGCCACTAACCTCAAAGATCGGCCAGCAGGGACGATGGTATGGAGAGTATCCCCTTCCTCTCCTGAGAACAACCCCACACAGAGGAATACAAAACACCACTGTGCAAGGGAGCACCCCGGGGAAAAAGGGAAAGGGAGAATATAATAAGCACTGCGGTTTATTTCTAGCGTCTGGACTGCGCATGGTAGAAAGAGCCGCCCAGCGCTTTGTCGCAATTCTTCTTGGACAACTGCAGTAGAAAACAAAATAACAAGAAATCACTCGTGGGGTTGGGGCATGGCAATACACTCAGTCATACAACACACTCCCTTACTAAACTACCCAGGAATCCCTCACTCAATTCAGTAAACCACAATGACACTGAAGGTCATAGAAGTCAGGACTAAGAACATTGCTTCCGATGCCCACAGCATAAAAAGCCTTGTGTTTCAGTAGTCTTGGGAAGATGGGAGGGTTGAGAAGCACTACGCCTTCCTGCAGCGATTCAGTGGAGAAAGACGAGCGCGTATTGCACTACACGGAACAGTACACTCAAAATAGTGGCACTCGCTGTTCAATTTCACTGTGAGTGCGGAATCACAAAGAAAAATAGGCGAACAGCCCTCTCAAGGTCCGGGAGACTGCTTGTCAGATTTAGTCCAGGAGCGCGGGAGGAACGTAATCCACACAACACACTCACTATAATTCCTAAATACCTGGGAAGTGGTGTTCACACCCTGTAGAAGTCGCGGTAACCCAAAATGTCTACCTGCGACGGGTCCAGGCTCAGCACAGACCGTGATATGGCAAAACACGAGCTCGGCAACGTAGAGGAAATCAGAGCTTGCCCTCCAGCGGGGAATAGCATCCGCTTGGCGCTGCGTCCTCTTGGATAATCCGGAAGTTTGTCAAGGCATGTGTTTAGGAACGGGAGGAGCTTTATAGACCTCCAAATGGCAGACGGCTCCTGCCATGATACGAGGGACACTGTCTCAGGGTGTTTTGGACTTTGTACTTCATTAGTGCCTGTGCTGTTTTCGGTGATGTTCTACTCTCTCAGTGATTAAACCTGCACTCATTACATGGCCATGAGGGGGCAGACCCCCCCCAGATCCCTTCTCTGACTCAGGATTGCGACAGAACCCCCTCTCGAGGACCGTTGTCTAGGCGGTCGTCCTGGTTTGCCTGCATGCTTGTTATGAAAATGTTCCAACAACTTAGGGCAGGGCAGGTTGTTCATTGGTTCCCAGGTCCTATCCTTCACGCCATACCCCTTCCAATCTACTAGATACTGCACTTGTCCCCTTACAAGCCTAGAATCCAACAGTTCCCGAACCTCATATTTCTCCTGTCCATCCACTTCTAATGGCAATGGCGTAGAAGGCGACCTCATACTAATTGGACAAGGCCGGAGCAGGGACACATGAAACACGGGGTGGATGTTCCAGGACTGGGGCAAAGACAGCCTCACGGCCACAGGATTAATGACTTGTTCGATGCCATAGGGCCCTACGTACTTAGGAGCCAGTTTAGCCACCTTTTTTAAATGTAGATTCTTCGTTGCCAGCCACACCTTATCTCCCACCTGGTAAGCAGGTTCAAGGGTCCTCTTTTTATCAGTGTGATGTGTGTGTGCAGTCTGCGCGGCCTCTAACTGACTTTTTGCTTCACTGAGCACAGCTCTGAGATGGGTGGGTGTCCTGTATGGTGGGATACCTAGAGACCACAGGCCTTTCAAAAGGGAGCATGTTCGGATGGAAACCATACAGGCAGAACAGGGGGGAACACCCCAGTGTGGAATGTTCAGCATTATTGTAGGCAAACTCTGCCGTCCAGATCAATGGGTACCAATCCATTGTGTTTTGGAGGGTAAAGCAACGCAGGTACTGTTCAAGCGTTTGGTTGAGTTGGGGGTGGTAGCTGGTGGACAACCGGGCCTCCACTCCAATGGTATCAAATAAGACATTAAGACTTTTCTTTTCCCCATTAACTAGCTGGTGTTACTCTGCTATTTGTCAGTTTTCCTTCTAGCGCCGGGACGCCCCTTTGCTGGGGCAGCTGTCGCGCTCTGTAAGGTACCTTAACATAACATACCATAACGCCCTCCACAATAGAGAGGTGATTTTGTCAAGTGATCTACTACCACTCGAATGGTGGTGTACCCTTCACAAGGTGGCATTTCGACAAGGAAATCCATCGACACGCTATGCCAAGCGAGTGGAGGTATGGTTATTGGGCGTAACAACCCAACAGGTTTGGAACGGGTGGCCTTGCTTTGAGCACAGACTAAACAGTTATTTAGTTAGTTCTTAGTATTGTTTTGTAGCGTGGGCCACCAAAAGGATCTCTCAATGCTGGCTATGGTTTTATGTTCCCTGAGATGTCTTCCTAGCATAGAGTCATGAGCCCAAGCTAACACTTGTAGTTGTTGGGCCGGTTGGGAATGTACAAAGCTTGGTAGTGGTACCATAGATCATCGTTCGTGGTCCTGTGTTCTGGGTCTTCTTTTATCCAGGCATGACCATCCATGTGGGCCAAGGACGCCTTCAGGTCACCTAGGAAGTCGTTTGATGTGATTAATGCTATGGTTTCTTGGGGGTTCGTGAGGCTCATCCTGTTCAGCGTCCAGGGGTTTGTCCAGTCCTGGCAATGCATCAGCCATACCGTTTTGGGGCCCAGGTCTGTATTTAATGACAAAATCAAAGTCCGAGAAAAATAGAGATCACCATAGCTGACGTGGCGTGAGGGCTCTTGCGGATTTCAGGAACAACAGGTTACGGTGATCTGTGAATATTTCAACTGTATGACAGGCTCCCAGGATATAGTGCCTCCATTCCTCACATGCTCTTTTGATCGCAAAAAGATCTTTGTCTGTGATGGAGTAGTTTACTCGCTAGGGGTGAGCTTCTTTGAGTAATACGCCACCGGGTGTAGTTGTCCTGTGTCGAGGTGTCTTTGTGATAATATTCCTCCTATGGCATATTGTGATGCATCAGTTTCTACTATGAACGGTATGCTTGGGTTTAGGGTGACACAAAATAGGTGCTTAGGTGAATCGGCCCTTCAACTCCATGAATGATCGATCCGCTTCATGGTCCCAGGTAAAAGGGGTGTTTTTTCTCAGTAGACGTGAAATAGGGTGTATTATCCTTGGAAAGTCCTTGATAAAACAAAACGCCTGTAGTAGTTCGCAAAACCAAGGAAGCTTTGTACCGCCTTGACATGTTGTAATGCTTTCCGCTGTGTGATAGCTTCAACCATTCCCATGTCCATCTGAAAACACTGTGCATTGATAACATACCCCAGAAAGGCGACCTCCTTCACGTGGGAAAGGCATTTCTCCAATTGGCATACAGCGAATGTTGTTGGAGTCTGTCCAATACAGTCTTCACATGGGTGACGTGTTCTTGTTTATTTTTTAATATATGAGAATGTTGTCGATGTAGACTATGCAGAAGGTGTCTAACAAACCCGAAGCACCTCATCCATAAAGTACTGAAACGCTGCAGGGGCGTTGTATAGCCCGAAGAGCATCACCTGGTATTCGTAGAATCCAAATTAGGTCTGGAAAGCGGTCTTCCACTCATCTCCGGATTTAACTCTGACCAGATGGTACACCCCTCGGAGATCCAGTTTTGTAAAAATGTGTGTTCCTTTCAGCTGATCCAACAGGACCGGGATCAAGGGCAGGGGGTATTCATTCTTTATGGTGACTTTGTTGATCGCTCTATAATCGATATATGCTCTCAATTCGTAGCAATCTTTCCTTGTTACGAAGAAGAGGAGACAAGGCTGGTGATGAGGAATGCCTGATAAAGCCAGAGCCTAAATTCTCCTCGAGGTAATTCTTTAGATAACGGGTTTCAGGCTCCGTTAAGGCATACACCCTGCTGCAAGGGATGTCAGCTCCAGGCAAGAGGTCGATACGACAGTCATACGTAGAGGTCGATATGACAGTCATACGTACAATGAGGTGGTAAGTGTGTCTTGTTTGTCGAAGTCAGGCTTGTAGTCCTTGTAGACTACGGGTAGTGCGGTGGAACAGCAATACCCCGATTCCTCACATCTCTCTGCTAGGAGACAGGCTTGTGTACCGGAGGAGACGTCCGGGTATGTGGGATGTTTGATGCAATACACCTTACAATATCCGGAGGTTAAGGAAACAGTGCGGTCCGCCCACCGGATCACAGGGTCATGAAGTGTCCGCCATGGCATGCCCAGAATGAGGCAGAAGTGTGGTGCGTCTATCAGGTCGAACTGGATAGTCTCGAAGTGGTTCTTTCCTACTTGCATCGTAAGTGGAAAGGTATGGTACCCTACCGGTCCTGACGTCAATGCCTTTCTGTCTACTGCTTTCACTAACTCAGGTGGATCCTTGCTTTTTCACTGTACCCCGATATTCCAGGCATATTGTTGATCAATGAAGTTCCCGGTGGCTCTGAAATCCAAAAGGGCTGACACGTCAATGGAGTTCTTTTCAGACATCCAGAGGGTAACACACACATTCATGTGAGCCACGGAAGGCGGAATGGTGTTAGCTAGAGCTGAAGAGACCAACTTAGTTTCTGAACCCAAGACAGAGATCTCTTCATGGCTTGGGCTAGTTAGTTTTCCGTTGTTTGTGGGGATGTATCAGCTTGCATTCTGAAGGTGGTCGGCCGTTCGGGTACCTTCGATCTTGCTCGAAACTCCCTGATGAAGTGCCCACTTTTCCCGCAATACAAACACAACTTTTGCTGCCATCTTTTTTCTCTTTCTTCGGTAGTGAGCGGACCCCGGAACCCCCCCCCGATCTGCATGGGTTCTGGTCCTTTTGGCTGCTTTGTGTGTTTTTCGGAAGCCGGTTTAGGTCGAGGGAGGAAAAAACGGGTATCACTCCTACCTCTGTGTCCCTTTCTTTCCTGTAGATGGTGATCCAGCTGAACAGTAAGATCTATTAATTCTTCACAGGTTTGGGGGAGCTGGACTACCTGCGATAGTACATCTTTTAGTTCTCCTCGCAGACCCTGATAGAACAGAGTAGTCCGTTTCTCTTGGGGCCAGTCTGTTTCCACCAGGAGGCGATTGAAAGTGGTGATGTAGGTCAACAAGTCCTGTGACCCCTGCCGGAGCGTTAAGAGTTCTCGGTCCAGTGACATCATATGTGACTTCCAATCAAACAGCTTTCTCATCTCCAAACAAACGTCCTGAAAACTGTGCAACACTGGATCGTTGCGTTCCATCAGTGGGATGGTCCAGCTAGCGGCATTTCCCCCCATGTGCGACATCATAAAGGAGGTTTTTGCAGCGTCATCCTGAAATAGCGTGGGTTTGCAGACGAAGTGAAGTCTACATTGATTAAGGAAGGTCTCAAATTTCTTGGGGTCCCCATAAAAACGTTCAGGTGGTGCCAGGGATATGCCATGGTTCTGTATGACTTGAAATGTGGGAGTAGACCCTTCAGGAGGTGAGGTTGCCGCTGGCATCGTAAAGAACCGAGGGCCTTGTGTGCCTCCCCCTGGGACTGGTGTGGTGGTAGAGACCAGAGGGGGAAGTGTCCATTCCTTGATGTACGACCCCTTCCCTGCACCTTTTCTACTAATACCTGCGACCTCCCTACGTAAGGTACCCATTTCTTTTTTCAACTCCTGATTCTCTAAACGTGAGGTATGTATCTCCTGCTGCAGAGCCGCGAGGCTCTCCAGCAATGAAGCCATTAGGGCCTGTGCTGTTTTCGGTGATGTTCTACTCTATCGGTGATTAAACCTGCACGCATTACATTGCAACCATAAAAAGAAGTTCTATTACCACGTCCAATGTACTCAAATTGTTTATCTTGCAACAGCCGAATGGGAACGGATTAGATTCGAGTCTGTGTCCCACATATGGCTGCAACAGGCACATTTTCTGGAAGGCATGTACTTGTAGCATTTCATGCTGCATGGACCACTCAGATGAGACGTCTCGCTTTATTTTTTATTCGGATAGCTATACTGATTTCTTTTTTATGCAGAGAGAAAACAGCAATAGGGTAGTTAATGTGTAATACAAATAGGCCCTTCTGTGCTTTATAAACAAATGTTGCTTCCTTTTCTAGCCTTTACAAAAAGGATATTCTTGTTTGTGTAATCTGTATGCCCGAAATAGGTAATGTAATCGGAGGAGTTAAACAATTAACCTTGCTCAGAAGCACTACAAATTTCTGTAGCAGTAACTCAGCCAAATAAACAGTATCCCCAAAAAGGCCAAGCTCACTTGGCACACCGTGGTACTGCGTTTGCATATTGTACAATGGAATGAAGAACCAATTACATTATGTCTTGATTGACACGGATCAATAAGGACTGAAGTAAAGTAACTTGCTCTTACACTGAGATTTATACACAATGCAAGGCACTCAGTATTGTAGTGTTAGTAGTATTAGCTCCGAAGATATGCACATTGGCTTAATTTTACCTTTTTGCTTAGATGTGTGAAATGATAAGGCTTTCGAAACTGCTCCTCTGGGAAATAGTGCCCTCGTTTAAAAAAAACGAATTGTAATTTCTCATCTATACACTTTAGTGCATTTCAGACCCTGCTCTAGTGATGATGGATTCAGGTTAAACAATAATATTGAGTTTGAAGTTGGAATCAGAGCTAACTAGACTTCTAAGTGTTCAAAATAAAAAGAGCGTTTAACTGCAATGTCTGGAGACAAACATTGGCATTGTCAAAGCAGGGAAATAGCACAGACTCTTTTAAGCTACTGGGTACTCATGCCTTTTTACGCCCATAAAATTACTTCTCAGTTTTAAGACACAGTATAATCACCTGAAGAGGTAGCACAATCCAGCTAGACATACCCTCACTCCAGATTCCTAGACAGATGATCAATGGTACTGATTGAACACTAATAGTGACTTTGTGTGTTAGAAAATTCTACTGCTTAACCCGAAACATGTTGCACATTTGGAAGATGGTCTCTGTCTCCCTCCCTAGACTCCGTGTGTAGTGATTGTGCCTTGTTATGTATGTGGTGAGGTGGACATAGAGGGCCTGATTTACGAGTTTGGCCAATGGGATACTCCATCGTAAACATGACGGATATCGTGTCCAGCGTATTATAAGTTCCCTAGGATATAATGGAATTGTAATTTGGCAGACGGGATATCCGTCGCAATTGGTCGCAGAGTAACCCTGTCAGCCAAAATTGTGATCAGGCCCAGAGTCCTCCACCTTTTCCTCCTCATTCTTGGTCCATCCCAAAGAACTTGCATCTGTACTTACCCCTTGGGTGCTCTGTTTTGTCATGGAGGTGAACTCCTGATCGTTTCATCAGTGATGCTGCTGCAACCCTGGATTCCTGCATACTCCAAGTTCAGATAAGGACATTTTTGCTCCTGCAAATGGAAATGATGAGAGAGAATCTTCCCATAATCTGATCTTTTTATGTGAGGTGGGAAAACCGATTGAATTTTCACGTAGACCTTTCTAAGGTTTGTACAGTATATATGAAAGATGTGTGTGGTGGGAGCTCTGCCTCTAATCAGAACATTTAATCTCATGAAATTCCCACCATGAATCTGAACGAAGAAGCTGGAAAATATGAATGAAGATGGCAGATCCTGTCTTTAATGACTCACTGGGCACACAGAGGAAATCATAAATGTATACGGTTCCTGTACTACACCGACTTCTTTGTCTCATTCCATCAAGTACTTTCTATCTCTATGTAGAATTTTCACCCCAGTGCCACTTGCATTGGGTCTGTTTTTTAGATTGTTTGTATCATAAACATAGCCTGCAGAATACATTTCAATGAGCACAAAAACATTTTAACCATAGTAAGGTTGTAAAGAATCCAGAGTAACATTCAAATTCACATTTCATAGCCAATATTCCTCATAATGCAAATGCACCATTATTGAGTTGGAAATAAACAAAATTAATATTAATGCTGATATATTTTCCTACACGTGTTGTAAAAAACTCGCATAATTAATTTTTGTTTTCATAGAGTATACATTAAATATTTCACTGAAGTCTATAATATATATATATATATATATATATATATATATATATATATATATATTTATATATATTTGTAAGCATTTTTCTAGTTAGGGATTGAAGAATGAGCGATTTGTTTGGTATCGTTGAGTCTGAATAAGTGGTGTGTGGTGGAGCTGTAAAATATGCATTGTCTGAGCACATCCAGGGAACACAGGGCAAGAAAGCATTACTGAATCACAACCCTGGTTGTTGAAGCCTTTTACTACAGTTGTTCTTTGACCAGCACTACAGTTGCACTGTAAACTGAACACAAAGTACACCTTTTCAACACTTGAACCTCAGGTCAGGAGGTAGGCTTCTCAAGCAGGTGATGTGGGGGTGAAGACTCACCAGTTGCCCAAGAGCATGCAATAATGATTATTCAAGTCAGTGCTTGTCTTTTATAAAAGATAAATATTTTATTAAACCAAAACAAAATATCTCGCAAAGGCATATGCGCCTAGGCAATGGATTTTGCAAAAGGTAATACAGTAAAAACAGATATAAACATACCGGGCTGAGAATAATCTCACAGGTGCAGGCTTAATGTAATTAATGCAAGCAAACTTCTCAGTCAGCAGCCTGTTCGCCAGTCCTTCCATGCCCCAGTCACTGGCAGCCCCACCATAGCTTTTTCTAAAATTAAAGAATCCTGAGCTTAGCGCTGCAACGTCCTCCTGTGAGGTCCTCACTATTGAATGCATGTGTGAAAGATAGCTCCACCATCCTTCGATGTTGTTTGAAAGCTCTAAGCTCCTTGATCCCTTCGGGTATTAGTGCGCTTTACAAATGCTATCCTATGCTATTCATTGTTCTTCAACGATCCTCCTCTTGGCCTGCAAATTCATCTCAGGATGTTAGGTGTCGGGTGCAGTCTTTAGATCCTGCAGACTAGGTCATGCGCTCTCACTATTGCCTCCTCCTTGGTTAGCACAGCATGCCAGTTATGGTTTAAGTGGGAATCAGGTTGCATCGAGACTCACTCCGGCATTATGTTATGTTCCTATGTCATTCCTTCTTCTCGCCGGACCACAGCACCATTGGTGGTGTAACAATGATTGTAGAGGCAGGGAAACTCACTTTAGCACCCAGGTGCGCTCTTGCATTGCTCCTACAATAATCTGCACTACAGGGCTGTCCCTTTTACTCAAGCACATCTGCTGGGATCCTCTGAGTAATCACCTCCTGCAGGGATATCATCTTGATTTCATCTCTGAGCAGGCCAGTCAGGCGCAGGCGCTAAGACAGTCACATACCTTCTCCAGCAGCTCCTTGCAGACTTTCCCAGTGAGATCCCATTCAGTGTTGGAGATTTGCTGTCAGTGACACACGCCTTCATCTCAAGAATTACTATACTACTCTGCAGAGTACTACTTCTTTGATCAGGAAGAAATCTGGAACCCAGGTGGATGTTTCAGTCCTGTTGCAAACAAAAGAATGTTGATTCTGCTATCAGGGTCCTGGAACTGTTCCCTCTCTTAGTGTAGCTCGCCTGTCCAATCATACAGTTTTTGTTTCAGGTGATGGTTTCCACTGTATTTAGTGATGGGGTTTGTTAAACTGGAGCCTCTAAAACATGAGCACAACCAAATTTTAAGGCTTTGCAACTGACAGCTATCAGATTTTGTGAGTATCACTACTAGGAGACACAAAGAGACAGGCCCTGCTTAGATGATTGCCTCGTCAAAACAAAGAGCGCGCACACTCCAAGCCAAATGCTGGTGCTCTGGAAGAGACAATCACCAGTCTTCTGCTGATTGTCCCTCTATCCTCCCACACCCTATTGACCGATGCGAAGTTCAAAGCTTAGGAATGCCAGCAATACACTTTGCCAGTCTGGAGAGGTTGTCCCTCAGCCCTCCATCTTGTGTTATGCTTTACCAGGGGCAATACACAATTTATCTCAGTTGTTACTTGGTACTGTTTGAAAGTAACATGCACGTCTTAGTTGATGGCATACTGCTTGTGCCTTAGCTGCCAGGGGTGGAGTAGAGATTCTCTCAGAGCCTTGGTTTGACCTAACCAGAGTAGATTTATTTAGTTGGTAGGGGTTCTGCCTCCCTAACAAATAACTCTGTTTTTGACAGCTACCACCACTCCTCCCTCATTATGTCCTAGAATAAAAACAGCTGCTCCAGGCCCTAGCAAGGCATGCTTGGTGCACCACTCCAGATCACAGAGCAGTGCTCGGAGTCTCAAATCCTTAGACACAGTCTAGGTCTTAGCATGCACATATGGTTGCCATCCATGATGGACACAAAAATCAGAATACCAGTGAAAAGTACAGTGTTACTCAAGCAAGTATCTGTAAAGCCTTGTAGGGGTCATTCAGGTAGCTCACCTGTTTTTAAGAGAGAGTTGTCTTCAGCAGTTTGGTACATGATTTCTAGGTAAATGCACGGTGGGCACTTATCATTTGGTGTTCTTTATATGATGTGTACACATCTGGAACATTTTGCAGCTGCTAATAATAGCATGTGAAATGTCAGTTGTCTAATTGTGAAAGTGTGCTGCTTCCTTTACAACACGTAAGTTTACTCACTGTAGGAGTAGCTTTACTTTGCCAATTCTTTTTCCCTACTGTGGCTCTTAATGACTCTCATGGACAAAGACTGTTTGGGCAGTGGAAGTGCTTACTTGGTGGATCTCTATACCCACGACTAACGAAGTGTTTATGCATAGATCATTCCCAGTGTCCAGAAGTTTGTACCGGTCTTTCCAAGGCCCTGTGTTGAATACTTTCCCTGATTTTCTAGAACTGAAGTTTGGTGAAGGTACTTTCAAAGATTAATCAATTCTTGAGGGTATGGCCCAAAGCGGACTAGGCTAGATGGACGGACCGTTAGAGCAGAAACTCAGGAGAAGCTAAAGCACAAAGTACTAAGCCAATCTTTTATGACTGACATTTGCTTTGTGGTTGGGCGATTTCACGGTGAAGCATATATTCTTTAAATTAGTATCCCTACAACCACACTCAGTGTGGCTTTCCTGTTGCTAACTAAAGATTCAAGAGAAGACACTGGTAACCGACCCTCCTGTCAACCCTTTTACAGATCTAGTAGAATTACTCCAAATTCTAGCCAGGCTGTGATTTTATTGATCAGAAAATGTTTGTTATAGTTCCTATTGTCAAACTATAAATACATTTACCGCAGTAGAAAACTCCTTTCAGTATCAGCAGTGTATATCCTTAGACCTGTCAGCCTTATGGTGGTCTCCACCCAAACTTTTTGCCTGCTTGCCTCCAATTTTGCTGAATTCTTTTTGTTGGCCTTAGGACTTTGAGCACTTGACCACTGCCAACCAGTGCTAAAGTGTATGTGCTCTCTCCCTTAAACATGGTTTGATTGGATTATTCACAATTGGCATATTTAATGTAGCTATAAGTTCCTAGTACAATGCACTGCATATGCCCAGGGCCTGTAAATAAGATGCTACTTGTGGGCCTGCAGCACTGAACGTGCCACTCACTTATGTAGCCCTTCAAACATGGTGCATACCTTCCACTGTAGAGCCTGTGTGGTCAGTTTACACTGCCATGTTCATTTGGCCTTTAGAACCCTTTGGCAAGCCTTAAACTCCCCTTATATTACATATAAGTCAACCCTAAGGTAGGCCCTAGTTGTCCCTCAGGGCAGGGTGCTGTGTAGTCGAAAGCTAGGACATGTACTTAAAGTGTTCCGTGTCCTGCTGGTGAAAATCACCCAAATTCATGTTTCACTGCTGTGAGGCCTACCCCTCTGATAGGTTAACATTGGGTATTCCTTATTATACTTTTATAAGCTGTAATTCCTGATTGAGAAGGAATAGATCATTCATGTTTCATATCACTGGAAGGGTAATTATAAATCCTCTTTTATGGTAAAGTCGAATTTATCATTATCCTTTTAAAAAAGCCACTCTTAGAAATATATCAGTTCAGTTCAGTTTCAAACTTTATTCGGCTAATTAAAACACAACCATAAAAGCACATAAACATGATTAAAACGTCACAATATAACTGAGTAAGATAAAGTGTATAATTCAGAATAGCACATAATTCTTGTTCATAATTTACTAATTCCTACGACCAGTACATTCTAATACTTAGTTCTCTTCCTCAAGTTGACGTGGGCTCTTGGAAGTAGGCATAAATTGCTGAACCTGATCGACAACATTGCGACCAATTAAATTGTGCATCTCCCTTGACGCCGACGCATCGCCACTGCTGCACAGACCATGGCCTGCACATTGTCTACAATTTCCGGTACATCTCTGGCTCCACACCAACCTTTAACCTTCAACCCAGTGGTCGCTCTTTGCTTCCTGCTTCTCTACTCTGTCAACGACGCATCTAAGGTACTTTGCAGCTGGCCAAGGTAATACTTGTATCCAACTGCGCTCCATCGCGATTGGCCTGAACTATTGGATTTGGTCCAGTCTAGTGCAACCAGATAGCCCTGGTTGGTGCTTTAAGCTTTTAAGAACTATATTTTCATTTAATATTTAAAAAATCATAACTTTTATTCATAAAAATATAAGCTATTTTTTGAAACTGGTGTGAACTCTTTTTGTAATATTTTCACTGTGTTACTGTTTGAAGTGTTGCACAAATACTTTTCACATTGACTCTTAAATTAAGCCTGCCTGCTCTGTGCCAAGCTGTCATAGGGTGTGCACAGGTTAATTTATAGTATTTATCTGACTTACCCTGACTGGGATTGTGGTTCCTGCTTAGACAGGGTGCATACCTCTCCCAACCAGAAACCCAATTTCAAACATATATGTACTGAACTCCCTGTGCGTTTTACTCTTGGTTATGTGAATTCATACTCTTTTGGGCTAGTTTTAGAATACAGTGGCAATGTAACCTCCCATTGGAGGTGATTCTGATCAGTCATACAATTACTTACTCTCCTCAAAATATTCCTACTGAAGGCGTCCACTCTTAACTTTAACTTTGAGCTATTGAATGTCCATCTATGTCTTTACCTACGCACTGCTCTGGCCTTCTCCTCCTCTCTTACTTAAACTCCCCACTGCCCTTGCTCTCTTAAAATTTTCATTTTGAGTTGATTCTCTCCTCTTCTCCTCAGCATATAGTTGACAGGATATTTTGCCATTGTTGGAGTTCTGCACTACAGATAATAAAATAATTGCATAATGAGACCAGCATTGGTAAAACAGTAGGTCTGGCTGTAGAAAGTGAGTTACATTTCTTCTTTTTCTTTTTTATTGCAAACTTATTCCACAAAAATACAAATCAACGAACACTAGATATTGGCAGCTGTATGCTTGAAATTAAAATGCAAGATTTAAAGTTAAATTAGACATGGTGTATAATTGTAATATACATGTGTGGGTGCTTCCTAACATGCAGAACAGTATAGAAACCCTTTTTAGTTTAATGCCAATCATAGGAACATATTACTCCTACTACCACAAAGAAAAGGTACTATTGACCTTTAATTATTGTTACCTACAGGCATAGTTTAAACACACATTGATGACTAAAAACTGTGCTAAAAGATAATGAATGTAAAGGAAAAAAATGGTCAAGAAAAGTATTGGCCCATCAACTCTGACACCCGAGTGCACTTCTTTTTAGCAGAATGCGCATATTCGATCCGGCAGAATTCATGTGTTTGTGTGTGTGTGTTATATATAGTTTAATGATTTCTTTTGATTACATGAAGCTCATGCTCTACCAGATATGCTACAGATCTTTGGTCTAGATCAATGCTAATCTATATTATTGTATATTTTAAAATTACGCTTAACCCCTTAACTGCTGCCGTCGGCCAACGGTCGTCACGAGCACTACCTCCCCAGTGCTGCGCACAACCGTTGGCCGACGGGCCAGCATTCGTTATCCGAACGTTCAGCACTGGGCGCTGAACGTTCGACGCTCTGATGAGTTTAAGTATTATTGGGTGTCATGCTGTTAAAGGTTCACCAGCCTGCCTCCATCCTTTCTCCTTTCCTTTGTTGTTGACTTTTGGAAAGTCTCTGTAGCTCATGTGTTTGTGTATTAGCACCCCTTACTTTAGGTTCTTCCACAGGGAAAATTAGATGTAAAGCAATTGCAATGATTTTCAACGGATTTGCACACGTTGTTGTCCTAATACAATTACTGTTAGGTAGCCATGTCGTTGTTAATATTGTATTTTCTTCTTTATCATTTTCGTTTAAGCGGTTGAAAATAAACATGCTGATATAGTGCAACTCCTGCTCAAACATGGAGCAAACATAAACGGATCACATTCTTGTTCTGGATGGAATGCTTTGCACCAGGCTTCCTATGAGGTATTTATTTATTTTTGTTTATATAATATTCTTTCTCTTTTTATACATGACAATGTATGCTTTGTATCTTTCGCTTTCATTATGTGTTTTCTTTAGGCTGCCTCTGTGAAGGCAGTTAAAATGCAGCTTAGCTCCCAATGATAATCTTCAACATTGTATGCTGACAGCAGCTGTTGGTGGGGGGCTAATGATGCTGAAGCCAGTGAGTAAAAACTCCTGGGCAGCAAAGTTCATATGGGCCAGGGAGCAAAAGAGCGCATCAGACTTGGCCAGTGATGTTTGAGAGAAGCCTGACGCCCTCAGTGTGAATAGTGAACAGTGATCATTCAATTTAGTCCACCATTGTGACCATTTGTGAACACGTTTTAAGAGAGAAACTACACTTTAGACATCAATGCCTTTTGTTAGTTCATTTATTCGCAAGGATGACATCTGAATTGAATGCTATCGAAAAGAATGTGTTTCAAAGCTCTGGACAAATAAACGGCTTACCTATAATGGTAGTTCATAAATGTCCTTGTCAAATACATGAACTCTGAATCTCCTCCTGAGAGACGACCCAAGCGCCAAGGACAACTTATTTCAAAGGCATACTCTCTCAAAAGCAAACAACATGCAGCCTACACATCTAAAGAGAATGTTCCCCGTTGTTTTCAAAAATCGAATTAAAAGCAATGATAAGCTATAAACTTACTGGGTTATGAACTCATTGTAATTCTCTGTTTATAAAGAATACCTACAAAATGTATTTCCAAAGACGTTGCATCGTAGAATATGTGACACTGTCAGTTTAATGCAACAGTATGCAACATATTCCATAATGCAGTGCACATTAGGATCAGTTATTGTTGACCGGCAAGAGAGCAAAAGGGTCTGACTCACTCTGCTTCCTTATATAGCTTCTGTTCTTAATATGGGAAGAGAGTGCATTATTCAAAAGTGTTATAAAGATCTCTGACAGAAATTGAATTACACGTTTGTAAAAAAAAAACACCCTCATGGGGTCTTCATTAGTAATCACAAACATTTATTGGGCAAACATACTTTATAAGATGGAATGGTGGAAGGAAAACCCAATAATTGCAACAAATACGTTCTAGAAAGATCCTTCATCCAAGGAAGACTTTGCATACTGATATGTTGCTCCACGTCAGTATGAGAGAACAGCATTGCCTCAAATGGCAGTCAAGATACACTAACGCGAACTTGGGCTGAGAAACATCCACTTTATGTCGAGCCAAATGAGCTGTACAGCCAACAAGAAAGGTTTTGATTTCGGCCCTATACCCACACGCTATAAATACATGCTTTTGGAGGCTGTGTGGTGTGCTTTTGGAGGCTGTGTTTATGTGAATCCCGGTGACCGCTAGGTGGCGATCGCGTGCGCGGCCCCAGAGCAGCAGAGCAGCAGAGCAAAGCTGCATCGGTGCCGAAAGGAGGTCGGAGGTCGAGGTCGGAGGTCGGTGGCGGCGGTAGTGAGTGAGGCGAGCCTTGAGGACCGGGGGGGAGTCCTGCTCACTCGCCCGCCCGTCGGCCGGCCGGTCACAGTGTCAGCTAAGGTGCCAGGTGCCAGGTGCAAGGTGCCAGCCAGACGCCGGTGAGTTAAGCACGAGAGCGCCATCCGCCCACACGAAGTTGAGCACACAGAGGTGTTGGCGGAGCCCCGAAACAGAGAAGAGTAGAGATGAGCAGCGAGTGAAGGGCTGTAACGGCCGTTAACCGAGGATTACTACGGTCATACCATAGAACTAACAGCAGAGATACTGCCCCGTGTTAGAACTGCAGGCAGTGGAGTGAGCTCAGAGTGCACGTCTCCCCCTGGGGAACCAGGCACGTCTCTCCAAGCTTTCCTTTCAGCTGCTGGCGGCGGAGAAAACATCCAAAACGAAAAGACAGGAGACTAAAGCCCCCTACTGGCAGATGGTGCCACGGCTAGTACCACGAGGGGTAATTTGGTATCTTATTTGGCATCCTTTGGCGTCTTTGGGGGCTCTCCAGCAGAGGGAGAGGGAGAGGAAGGCGAAATCCAGTATAGCTCTCGCAAAGACCCCATTGAGGCGTTACTGTTGGCAGGAGCGGCAGAGGCAGGAGCAGGCAGGAGCCATAGAAGCCACAAAAGCCTCCTTTTAGCAAACTGGATCTAACAGCTGCACATATCAGCTGCCCCTCACTTCACATCACAGGTGACCGGGTGATCAGGTGAGAGGGCAAGGGGGGCTGTGCAGCACGGCGCTAAGAAAGCCACTAAACCCGCTAAGAAAGCCACTGAACCCCTTAAGGATTTTAAGGACAGACAGCTGCAGTAGGAGCAGACAGTTGTCTAGAGAATAAAGGGCTCAGAATACATACAGAGCATACAGAGCATATACAAACATAAACATTCAAAACCCTTCTTTAAATAGGCTGAGCTGCAGTTCTGGAAGATTCGCTTCAGCGGTGTTGAGCCTTGTATTCACACTGACTTAAGAAAAAGCAAATAGCACTATAGTATTAACATCGCAACCCCACTGTCAGATCTAACTCTCGCCCCGTACCCTCCCCGACGGCAGCTGCCCTAACTCTGGGGTAGACGGGCTTGGGAGGGCAAGGGTGAGCTGAAGGGTAGGACCAATGGCAGAAGATTGAAGGCTGTACAAAGGCTGTACAAAGGCAGAAGAGCGATTATCTGAACTCCACCACTTTTTTCATCAATTTTGGCCACCATCAATCATTTTCTTAAATTTGGGAGTGCAGCCCTAAGTGATATATTGGCATCAAAGCAAGCAGGGATGCGTTCTGGGAAGATAAGATCATCAGGTACCCAGACTAAAAAGGCACGCAAAACCCAAGCGCTTAAGTTACAAAAAAACATTAAAGCACAGACAAAGGGATTAAACCAAACCCAAACTCTAATCTCACCAATTGCACGGATGTTTGAAAAGTCAACAAAAATACCACAGAAATTTGACTTCCTGACCGATCCTACCGGGGTTTTATTGTCAATGGTATCAGACACATCTAAACATCAATTACAAATCCCAATTGAACCATCAAGTCTCCTTGAAGAAAAAGGTATGGACATAGAAGATCTAGAGAATGGAAAAATTTTAAACGAAGAAATGAACTTAAAGTGCGCAGCAAGTGAAACATTGAACCTCGATAGAGACCCTATAGATCATACTACAAAGCACGAATTACAGCTAAATGACGCAGATCCGACTGGCATTATTAAAAGAGAGATCGGTGACCCAATACTAACTACTCCTATGCGTCAACAACCCAAAGACTTGAAAAGGTCAATACCATTAGAGATTAATGTGGACATTATAACTAAGAGGAAACTCCATGAAACAAGCAATAAGGTTACTGACAGCACGACAGCATTGGCAGCAGTTTCTCCACATTCAAACAAGCTCGAATGGGAACCCAGGAATATTGCACGGGAAACGTTACTACAATCACCAGCGGAGGTCGAAGTTGGTAAAACTAAAAAACGGAAATTGCTTGAATTAAGAAACAATGACTTGGAGATATCAAAAAGCCAAGTGGTAGAACCTACACCGATAAAAATTCTTGAAACCAATTGCTCAACTTACAGGGAAAGGGAGCAAATCTGTGCGACCCCGAAAAACGGGGATGTCACTTGTCCAATTAAAGATTATAACACCATAAAAGAGGCAAAGGAAAAAAGCGATTTTGGAGCTACATGGGACATATTTTACCAAACTTCTACTCTAATACTAGAAGCACTGACATATCAGTCAAACAAAATGGATACTCAAATTGATATACTCGGAGTAATGGCTAATACAGTTTCCGGAATAGACAGAAAGTTGTCGGCACTGAACTGCTTAATAACTAAAGCCCAAGAACACGCAGCAATTAACTAATTCGAGTGTCCCTGTGAACCAGTTATAAATAAACTTTCAACCATACCCGATGTAGTAAACTTAATATTGGAAGACGTAAAAGATCTAATTCTCACTAAAAACACGGGCAAAGAAGCCGGAGCAGGTCAAACCACACAGCCCGCTGAAGAGCATAACATCACTCAAACAAAAAAAAGAAGTATTGAAGAGATAAATAAACCAAAACATCAAGGAAAAACAATCGGGCAGAATGTGGAAACTGAATCACCACCCGCAGACACGCAAAAACTTTATGGACAAACAATTGCAGAAAAGGAAAAATTAAATTGCCAAGGATATAAACTCTCAAAGAGACAAAGGAAAAAAATCCGTAAGGCTAGAAATAAGTTAGGAACTCAAAACACAGTAAACGTATACCCTCCTTCAGAAGAATCTCAGGATTCCGATCCGGAAGACTTAATCGAAGAAGAACCAGCTCTGACAAAAAGTGAGATGGAGGAGATCCGGCTTAATACCGAGGGCAAGAGTGTAAAAGGTGAAAAATACTATGATATCTTTAATAATCAGAACAATAAGCAGACTGGAAACAAGCCAAATACCCACACAGAAATCAAACAGAATGATAATGTGCCCAAAAAAAACGGTGAAAATGTACCCATTGGAAATAGTTTGCAGGCACACGATAGCCAGAAAGCAGTCCAGGACCCTATAGTAATAAATACTCAAAAGGGAAAGGGATGTATAGCCTGGAATTATCCATGCAATATACAAAGCGACACTAGTGATACTCAAACAGTGCTACCTAAAGTAGAGCCTAACACTGCACTAAACGAAGGAAACAACCGCTCAGGCCTAAGGATACGGAGAACAATTTGTCAAGAAAAATTCAACCCACTGAATGATCTTACAAATTCCTACCAAAGGGAAGATCACCGACCTGGTATTGGAAATCAGCCTGAAGACATTGCAACTTGTGGAGAAACAACAAACAATAAGAGGTACATTGGAGATTATCACAGTAACAATGAGGAATTAACAGTTACAAGGACTGGAATAGAAAAACAAATTATCTGCAAAACTATGCAAAAAAAAAGCGAAAATAAGACGGCATCAATTAATTCAAAGAAATTGGCACAAATAATATTGACACCAGTATACAGCTCAAGAGGTTCTAGTGACATCCTTAATAGAGGGAACATTTTACATCTATTCAAATCGATTCCCGAGCTAGAAAAAATAACATCAAAAGACATTGAGTCGGTGGGATTTGCACATAATATGGACGGCTCTCAGCCGCATACAGTCCTAACGGTCAACACCCCTCATCTAGCGGAGCATATTATAAAACAGCAAGATATTTTCGATGGTTGGGGGATCAAAATTGCTCATCCACCTCCCAAACCTTACCCGAGTCCGTTCAAAAGAAATCTCTCAAAAAACGACTCTAAGGAAGTAACGGACATCCCAGTATATTCAATATTAAAAAACCCACAGGGTAGATCACATCAGATTAATAAGGAGAGCCCGGAAGAAATAAAACTGGTAGAACCTCGGCAAATAAATGAAAGTTGGATACGGAATGCTCTGCACGATCTCTGACCGGGTAATAACCATAACCATAACAAATTGAAGGAGCGAAGAGATCATCCGCAGCCGGTAATCATATGTTCATGGAACATCAATGGTCTGGGAAAAAAAATCCAAAACGCTGGAATAGAATCCCTGTCAAATATTTATCAAATCATATGTCTACAAGAGACATGGAATACGGAAGCTTTCTTCTTACAAGGTTATAAAGGGTTCTATGTACCAGCCATCAAATATACCAAGTTTGGACGCCCATGTGGGGGTCTGGCAATATTTATTGGTCTAGACCTGAAAATCAACCACGAACAACTGGACACCAACAACGCGAACATACAAGCTGTCAAGATAACTATGGGGCATGATGAGCAAAAAAACAGGATTAACTTACTAATACTTAATATATATATTCCACCAAACAAGACATCACGCAAGAACATAAGTTTTGATCTAGTATCATTCCTACTGGAACAACTAATGATTGATCCGACTGTAAGTATTCTAGCCACAGGGGATTTTAATATAAACTTGCTGATTAACATGACACGGAATGATTTGGTTCACTCCCAAAACTATGAATGGTCCATCCCGGAACAATCAATGGATCAAAGTCCAATTCGTAAGGTAAATTTAATTGGGAAAAACCTACTGATGGATCTGGAGGCAATAGGTTTACGTGCTCTAAACGGAAGGTTCCCAACGGATCAACCTCCCGGCTGGTCATTTCACAACCATGAATCTAAATCAAGAATTGATTTCACATTAATGTCATTAGACATGTTTGATAAAATTGGTTCCTACCGACTCAATAAGCGAATCGACAGTGACCACTGCCAGCAAATAGTGGAATTGTGTTTTGATTTCTCTAGACACCAAAGTTATTTAACCACACGAGGACAGATTAGGTCAATTAATCATAAGAAACTAATCTGGAAACCGGATAAAAAATATGTTGTGGAAAAAAGGGCCCAAAAATCAGTTTTAATAGATAAGACACTTTTATCTAAACAGTCACTTTACTTTTGTTTTGTCGATTTCAGATCGGCCTTTGATCTAGTAAATAGATCCCTCCTATGGAAAAAACTCGAGGGCTACGGAATCCCAGGCTCACTACTGACTCTTATTAAGCTATTATATTCTGAAAACTGGGTCAAGGTGAGGATAGGTGATGGCCGAGCTCTGACTAGCAAAATACTGGTGACTCGTGGCCTTAAGCAGGGATGCGTGCTTGCCCCTTTACTCTTCAACTTATTTGTGGCCGATCTTACTAAGTCATTAAATGAGGTAAACTCACATCCACCTAGGGTAGCTGGAAAACAAATGTCTAACTTGCTATACGCAGACGACGTGGTATTGCTGAGCCACACAAAAGTGGGACTGCAAAGACTGATCGATCGTACAATTAAATATGCAAAGGATAACCAAATGACAATAAACGAGACTAAAACAAAAATAATGGTTGTGACAGGAAGAAAAAGACAAAAGATGAAATGGTTGCTGGGACAAACACAACTAGAGCAAGTGGAGAGTTATCGATATCTCGGTGTCCTTTTCAATGAGACCGGAAGTTTTGTACCACAAAGGGAAGATATTGTAAGGAAGGCGAACAGCTTGATTTCGGCATTTAGAACCCTTCAAAAGAATCTATCTGCACTGTCATACGGGCCACTGTTAAAAATCATAGCTGCCAAGCTATTACCATCCTTAACATATGGTGCTGAAGTGCTAAATGGTAAGGATGCCGTACTTATCAATAATGCTGTGGCAAAAACCTTTAAAATATTATTCACCCTACCATGTAATGCCTCACAAGCGCAAATAAGGATGGAATTCGGTATGAACAATCAGCTATATGTCCGGCAAGGCCAAATATTAAAAGTTTGGAATAGAGTAAAGAATGATCAGGATAATCAATTGTCTATAGCTTTGTGGAGAGAGGTGAAAGATAACCAGAAACTGCAAGCGTGGAAATACCTAAACAACGCAAAAGAAGAATTCGGAATATCAGCAATCTGGGAAAACACAATAACGCAGGAAAGCTTTAAAAAAACAATCAATAAGCTGGTTACTCACCTATCGCTGCTAAAAGACAAAGCTCTATTAGTAAAACGTAAGCACTCATGGCCAATCATAAACGGCTACAAAAAAAAACAAGTCCAACCATACCTTCATACCGCATGGTCAGTCCAAAGTAAGCGAACATTTATAGGAGCACGCTTTGGTCTATGGCCAGGTTTGTGTCATCTTCCACCCTGGAAGTCAAACGAGGGGCATACGTTATGTAGACTGTGCAAGGGGGGAAAAGAAGACATTGTGCACTTGGTATGTCTGTGCCCTGCCATAGACTCAGAAAGGAGGTTAATCCTCAGGAGGTTGTTAAACGCACGAGAAATAAGAACCTGCAGACAAGCAATAATGGCGTGCTTAAACCCGAATGACCTACCAATGAATGTTGCTTTTGTAAAATTTTTAAATGTGATTGCCAAAAGTCTTAACGAAAATTTTATCTAGTTATATTTTTCTCTGTTTCTCTCTCTTTTTAATTACATTTACTATTTGCATGATGTTTTAATTGTGTATTGATGCTGATATTTTCTCTAAAGTCACATTTTTGTAAGATTTTAATTAATCAAACAAATAACCTTAAACTAAACTACATGCTACAATAGATAAATATTTTCCCTTAAAATACTTCCATTAGGAATTATTGAACCATCACTGACATTGTCATTACGTCCTCCATGCTGCCTAGCAAGCTTAGACCTAGAAAATGTCTTCCTTTGGTATTCCGGTGAAATGCTTAAGCATCAATGCTATGGTTTGCATTCCCCTTGTGCTGTTGGCATCATTTCTGATCAGTTTTTGAACCTGATGTCCTGCTGACCTTTTGATGAAGACGCTAGTCTTTTGGTGTTTTGTTGCTCACTGTGCCACTGGATTCAAGCTAGCCTGGCTGAAGAAGGGTGACATACCCTGAAACCAGTTCCAGGATGCTTGTTTCCAGTCCAGGGAGGACCTGGCCTGGCAGTTCGGTCTGGACTGTTCGCGTGGGGCACTGGGTCAAGACTGATTTGCATATGGCTGGGTTCAAACTGGGGTGGCGTAGTGGGCAAAAGAACGATGGATTTAACCCAGATCTTTGACTGGGGAGAATGTTTGCATTGTCAGCGTTCTGTCCATCATTTGTTTGCTATAACACTTTTCACCCTAAGTGGGATTGTTATGCCCAGATGTGGGTCCCTTGCTCACTGTGCCACTGGATTCAAGCTAGCCTGGCTGAAGAAGGGTGATGTACCCTGAAACCGGACCCAGGATGCTTGTTTCCGGTCCAGGGAGGACCTGGCCTGGCAGTTCGGTTTGGACTGTTCCTGTCCAGCATTGATGCTTTCTTTGGCATGATCAGACTGCCTGCAGATTTTGTTTTTGACAGGGAGACTGTCATTAGTGTCCACATCATGTGTACAGCAGTTCGTCTGACCAAGGGCCAAAGAAAAGAGCTCATGAAACTGATTTACGACTTGCCTGCAATCGTTCTGCTGTTGGTCAGTGAGGGTGTCTGAGAGGACCACTCCTCCAACCAGGCCATTGTTAAGGATGTGAGAGAGGAGGTTAGGGAGAGGTTCACTCTCTGGTTCCTGATCCTCATCAGTTACCATAAGCATGGCTAGTCAGCCCTGTTATTATAGGATTTCAGGTGATTTACATGTATGACCCTCTTAGGGTTCCTACATATGCCAAGGTGCACTAGATAGGTGCAGGACCAAGTCCATTTGTCCCAGAGGGCGCAAGGAGCCACAGACTCCAAAATCCAAACACCCTCTGCCCTGGTTAGAACTCAACCATGGCAGCCTTTTGGTCATATCAGAGCCTCTAGAGCCCTTGGCTGGCCTCAAGATTTTTGTTGCCTTTATTCATGTGCTCGGCCATCCTGGAAAGGAGGCTGTTGGACTTGGCCCTTTTTGCAGGGTTATACCCAGACGTTTTGCTTCCTACTTATATTTTTTCCTGACCTGTTTTTGTTGTCTATAGGACTCTGGGCCCTTTACCGCTGCTGATCAGTGTCAAAAGTGCAAGTGCTCTCTGTGTAAATTGTTATTACAATTGGTTGCTCCCTGATTGGCATATTTGATTTACTGGTATGTCCCTAGTAAAGTGCACTGAGTTTGCCAGGGCCTGTAAATCAAATGCTACTAGTATGCCTGCAGCACTGATTGTTCCACCCACATGAGTAGCCCTGAAAAGGTACCCCAGACCTGCCACTGCAGTGTCTGCGCGCAGTTTTAAACTGCCATGTCGACCTGGCAAGTGCACCCACTTGCCAGGCCCTAACCTTCCTTTTTTTCCATATAAGGCACCCATATAGTAGGCCCAAGGTACCACCCTAGGCAGGGTGCAGTGTATATGAAAGGGAGTACATGATCAGGTGTGTGTGTGCCATGTCCTGATAGTGAAATAATACCAATTTCGTTTTTCACTGTTGAAAGGCTATCTGTCCCATAGGATAGAATGGGAAATAATTTGTAACATCTTACAAGTATAACTTCCCATCAGGACAAGAAAGAGAAATAAAGTTTAGGCTCTTTGAACTCAGAGTTTAATAACACATCTTTTAGTAACAATGGTTTTTAGGTCTCGCGTCAGCGAAAGACCTTATGTCGCCGGCTTGCCGGGAATGTTGGACAGGGGATGGGCACGCGCTTTCCCTCGGCGGATTTCACCTTGTGGACGCGCACGTGCACATCTCCTGTTCAACATTCAGCAGCCTCTCTCATTCATGCGCGTGCACACACAGCCACACTCACGCATGCGCACACACATTCCCACGCGCACATACTCACCCCCCCCACACGCAGGGCTTTCATACACACACAAACGCGCACACACACCCCCTCCCAATCCCACTCACCGGGCACACGCAGGGCTTCCATCACTGTTTTTTCTTGCAGATGTATATATTGCGAACTCGACCCGAAGTATTGGAGTGCTTTACATTATCACTAGTTACATTACACAAGGACACATTAATTTCTGGTAGGTACGGGGAGATTAAGTGATTTGCCCAGAATCACAGGAAGCTGAGCGACGCCGATGATCGAACCTTAGCTCCAAAGTTGGCAGCTCGGACGTGACGTAAGGCCACATCCAGCCTGGCTTGGTGGCAGTCTGTAACCCGAGGGCTACATGGCCACTTGTTTACCTCACAGCATGTCGGGTGCGCTGTAACAAGCACTCAATGTATTCGGTTTACAAGGTGTTCCCTCAGTACTGCTCTCTTAGTATCTTAGTGGCAGTTTGTAATCCTAGGGCTACACGCTCACTTGTTTACCTCATAGATCAGGTGCGCTGTAATATGAGCTCAGTTTGTTCCTTTTACAAAGTTCCCTCAGTACTGCTTTCTTGTTATTATTCCAAAGTTCACTTGCCTCAGCTGAGTAAGCTCATCGCCTTCCGTAACTTATTTTCCCGCTGAGCGCCCAGGCGCCTACGCCGGCGGATAAGCAGTGACGTCCCTCGAAGTTCTCCCAGTGCCAGGCTATTGGATCCCCTAACCTTGCTCCTCCCTCCAGCAGCCCCTGTTGATTCCGGAAGTCCTGTTCACGCTCGGCGCAAGTTGCACAACATGTCTATTGTTACAAGGTGAGTTTGCTCTATGAAAGCTGCGTAAAGTTCAGAGCTGTCCATGACGGAACTGGGGAACCGGGTTAGAGTGTCTGCATTGGTTCAACATCTTGCGATTCAATGTAATCACTTAATCTCCGGTGCTGCAAAACATTAAAGAGTCATTATGTAATGTAACTTGTGCTCTTTTAAAGCGCTCCAGTGTCTTTGTTCAAGCTCGCGCTATATAAAATTACAAACAAAAAAATAAATTAATCTCGAGTCCGGGGAAAGAAAAACCTGGGAGGATGAAGGGATGGCTGACAGGTCTAATTGCAGTTAGAATGGCTGATATACCCAGCTTGGAATAGGCTAAGTGGACCTGCGAACGACATCTACTTGTGCCCTTTGGTACACCGAGTGGGTTACTTACAGTCTGGCTCTCTTGGGTAAAGTTTATGGACCTGGCTATATGTATTACTGCCAAGGGAATCTGTGATATGCAATAACTTCAGAAGTCTTGGTTTATAAACCAGCAGTATTCATCATATTTTGATTTTGTTTAGCCTATGCTTAACTTGATAAATGAACAGGCATTTGCAATGCAATAGGTCTCGCAGTTGTGAGAGTTTGAGCTATTGGCATTGTAAATGGCAATGCCTTTTATTTACGTGTTGGTTTTTAAAACATGAACAAAAGGCATTGTCAAATACAATGCCAATAGCTTAAACTCTCGCAAATGCGAGACCTATTGCATTGCAAATGCTTGTTTAATTATGTGTTTGAAAATGCCACTTTTAGAAAGTAACCATTTTCTTGTTTAACCCTTCTGTGTGCCTGTTTGTGGATTGACTGTCTGGTGACGGGCTGGGGATGTGCATTCACTGTAGACAGCCACTGGGGCTTGGCCGCATTTGGAGTAGTGGAAGGAGACTTCTTTGCACCTGAATAGGGCCTGTCTCCCTTGTACAATACTGTCGCCACCCACTGTGGTCGTACTACACCATTGAAGACAGAACTGGTTTGGAGTGGGCTCAGAGACCCTTGCACAGAAGAACAAAGACAAAGTGGGGTATAAGTGGTTGACCTTAAACCCCAGAACTTTAGATTACTTCTGGACTCAAGAGGAAACTTTGCCAAAGACAAGTACTGGCCTTTTGCCGTGTGCTGTGTGAGGTCGGCCTGCAGTTGTTGTTTTGGCCAAGGAGAGGACAAAGACTGGAACTTTGCTTTGGTTTTAAACAAAACTAATGGCAGCGAGGAAACTAATTACAGCCGCACTTACTCCTTAATCACTATATGGATCCGCATTTGAAATTAAAAATAAACCATGCCCACCTCTGTAAGTCCACTGCCACAAGACCTAAACAGTATTAGAGTGACTGGCAAAGAGAGGCACACATTAAACAGCATATAATATGCAAACAAAGTATGACAATATTTTTTGGGAGACTTGAATGTGTAGAAATCTCTTCTTTATTCTTGTATCTTGAAACACACAGCCAACATGTTTCACCCACAAAGGGGTTCCTCAGGGCTGTTAAAATAACAATAGAATATCTTGTACAAGTTCCATCACATATTCAGCCAATACACAACCCAAAACCACAATGAACTGAAGGGAACACCACACTCCTTTATGGTCAAATCATACTTATTGTGCCCTCAATCCCAAAATAGATCATGGCATGTCATACTTCATGACTTCCACATGGGTTGTATATTGACTGAATATGTGATGGAACTTGTATATGATATTCTATTGTTATTTTAACAGCCCTGAGGAAGCCCTTTGTGGGTGAAACGTTTTAGCTGTGTGTTTCAAGATACAGGAACTTTGCTTTGTACCTGCTTGAAGAAGATCTCCAAGGGCCTGTGTGTGCCGGCCTCCTGTTCTGAAGTCTCAGGACACAAATACTTCACCCCCAGCTCCCCTGAACCCTCTTGCTGAGAGTTCTAACATGCCAGGAGGTGCCTATTCCAGTTTTGGACCTCTGGATGTGTTCCTGCTGTTGGGAGCTGGCGGAAACCTACGAGAAGTAAGAAAACGTGTCTCAAACGCCGTTAGTGACATTGCTATGATGCCGCGAACTGCACTTAGGCTTCGGGCACCGCACGTGAAGTGAATGACGCACAAACCCGGCCTGCACCGCAGCTCCGTACTTGCCGATGCCTACAAATTATGGGCATCTGTCATTGCCAGCACCTGCATATTGTTATTGCGGTGACGCTAACCGCCGACGGTGACTCCATGAACTCCCAAACTTTGCATCGTCACCAAAACTAATGCCTCACCGCTGAAGCGACTGTCTTTCCCTGTCGTGGACTCGACGCGTCACCTCCTCTCGGACACAACGCCTCGCCAGAGCCGGCCTTGACCTCGGCACAGACGCCTCACCTCCACATCGCCGTGCATCGTCATAGACTTTGTGTCCAAGGTACTGTTTGTTTGGGAGTCCATGTGACTCCGTGCCCAACGCTGCGCTCCTTGCGGTCAGCGCCATAATTTGGATTTATTGCTTTAACAACGTCGCAATAGCCTCAGGTGGAGCTGTTTGTTTTCTGCAACCTTTATTTTTGCAATAACTGTTCTAAAGTCATATCTTGTTACCTGTATGATGGATTTTTGTTATTCTGGTCTTGTTGGGTTTAGATACAGATAATCTATTATTTTAAACTGGTGTGGTGTCCATTTGTGGTGTTATCACTGTATTGCTGTGTGTTTTGAGTACAAATACTTTACACTTTACCTTTGGGATAAGCCTGTCTGTTCGTGCCAAGCTATCAAGGGGTTATCTAAAGTGTATATACCCCTTACCCTTACTAGAAGCAAGGGTCCCTATTTGGACAAAGGGACTTACTTTTCTAACAGAGGCCAAACACATAATCCACAGTATCCTTCTTAGGTTCTTTGAGAGGTCTCTCATCCTTTCTTCACAAGACAAAGTGGTCCCCTTTCAGAGTGTCCAAACAAAAGTTCAAAGGGGGAAACCCTGCTCCCTTTTGTGGCACCTCTCTGTAAGCAAAAAGCAGGCATGGTTGTAAGGCGTTCCAACTCCTTCTGTGTTTTTCAGTAAATCCACCAATCATAGGCTCTTGTTAAACCTTTCAAGAAGCCCATTTATTTGCGGATGATATTGTGTAGTGAACCTATAGGTCACCCCACACTCAGTTCACATATGTTTCAGGTATGCAGACATAAGGTTTGTCCCCCTGTCTGATCTACCTCCTTTGGAAGCTCAACCCCTAGTAAAAATTCCAAGGAAGGCTGTGGCCACTGCATGGGTTGTGGTTGCCCTTGTGGAAATTGCCTCAAGATACCTACTGGCATGATCCACTACCACTAATATAAATCGTTTTCCTGGTGCTGTTTAGGGGTTCAAGGGGTCCAACAATGTCAGTCCCACCCCTCTTAAAGGGTACCCCAACCACTGGAAGTGGAATTAAGGGGGCCTTTAGTTGGCTACCTGCCTTGCCACTGGCTTGAGAGGTGGCACAGGATTTGCAAAACTCCTTCTCCTTCTGGGACATTCCTGGCCAGTGGAAGTGGTTGACGAACCTACTCCCAGTTTTAGTCTGGCCAAGATACCCAGCTAGAGGAATGTCATGGACCAATGTTAGGAGAAACTCTCTAAACTGCTGAGGCACTACCACTCTCAGAGTGGCATCAGATTTGGGGCATTTGGCCTCAGTGTATAGCAGTCCCTCCTCCCCATAGGTCCTGTGGGAACCATCAACACTTTTCTTTTCTTGATCAACAGCTTTCTGCCTCTGGCTTTCAAGAGTTGGGCACAGATCTTCCCCAGAGGGTCCACTGGGCCCAAAAGCTCTGCCATATAAGGCCCAAGCTCCTGTGGCTCAGTTCCCTTTGGGGCTTTCAAGTCTTCTCCCTGAGGAGATGGGAATTGGTCTGGTGTCTGAATAGAAGCTGGCTTCCCAGATGTCTTGTCCTTTCTCTTGAAGGTTGATTCTTAATTTCAGGCTCCAATACTTATTTTTCTCCTGGGTTCTTCACTGTGTTCTGGTTTTCACACACACCCATTCAGGTATTCCCAGCATTGCTGCATGGGTTTTCTTTTCTACCTCAGCCCATGCTGAGTACTCCAAATCATTCGTACAAAGCTCACTCTATTAAGAGAGAGCACCTGTGTGTACAACAAGAAGGACCCGTAGGTCTAATTCATTTAAACATCAAAAGTTAATGCAGATTAAACGACGAATAGTTCATTAAGGATTCACTGTTTATTCAACAGTTGTTGAAATTGCTGCTTCATAATCAACGTAAGATATCCAAAATTAAATTTCCATCATCAGATAAATCATTTTGAAGCAGGTTATCACAAATCCCGATGCATTTCGGGCCACGCCCTTCTTCAGGGGTTACTCTACAAAAACAATCCAAAAAACACAATTCAGTCATGTATCCGAATGTCATTGCAAGAAAAAAATAGCATAAAGGAGTGCTCACTTACAAGTAGTGCGATTGAAAGAAGGGTGCAGGAATAAAGGTAAACGCAAATTAGAGGGTGTACACGATGGTAAAACAATAATAATTATCAAACGTAAAGAAAGGTTAGAAAGTAGTCACCCTGTGGGGGAAAGAGAATCACCCTGTGTTAATACATGTGAAATAAAAGTGGTAGAAAAGAGTAAAGCGGAATTAGCAGTAGAAAGATAAGGTCCAAACTAACGGAACCCAAGTGAAGGAAGTTAGACGAGGAAAGGAGTAGTCCCAAGGCGGGTACTTACTTAAAAACGAGGTTGGAAAACTACGCGGAGTTCCGCGGAGTCAGTGTTAGTCAGCGGAGCAGCTGAACCGAAGTGAAATACAGACGTGTGAGAACAAAGAGATGAAAAGAGGACTGGTAATCGAACATGGAAAGAGACGTAACCACTCACTAGAAAGGTGAAAGGCAGAGGCCATGTTGGAAAGGAGGGTGTCGAACCGAAGAAGATATCTAATAATGGAAAACGTGACTTAAAAAAGAGTAATACAGAAAAATGAATCAATAAAGTATGACAATGCATTACAGGTAACATAGAAATTCCATGCGATCGTTAAGTCCATGGGGTACCATGGTGGACATAAGGCGGATCCAGAAGTTCTCTCTTTTGAGAAGGGTATTCTTATTGTTCCCAGTGACTTTGACTTGCTCAAGTATTTGAAATTTCAATTGAGCCACACTGTGTCTGTTTTCCAGAAAATGAGAGGCCACACTGGATTTCAAGTTTTGTGTGCGAATGTTGCTTTTGTGTTCAAGGATACGCACACGGATTGTTCTCTCAGTGTGTCCAATGTAGCATTTGCCACAGGGGCATTTCAACATATAAATGACATTGCTACTGTTGCACGTAGCATTCACTCTGAGTTTAATAACGTGTCCTTTCATGGGGTGAGTGGTTTTGTTCCCAGGGATACAGTTACTACAATTGTTACAGTTGTAACAAGGTTTGAGACCCGTGTAGACAATAGGAATAACGGTAGAAGAGGGTTGACTCAATATTTCTTTCACATTGCGACCTCTGGTGAAAGCGAACATTTTTCTGTATTACTCTTTTTTAAGTCACGTTTTCCATTATTAGATATCTTCTTCGGTTCGACACCCTCCTTTCCAACATGGCCTCTGCCTTTCACCTTTCTAGTGAGTGGTTACGTCTCTTTCCATGTTCGATTACCAGTCCTCTTTTCATCTCTTTGTTCTCACACGTCTGTATTTCACTTCGGTTCAGCTGCTCCGCTGACTAACACTGACTCCGCGGAACTCCGCGTAGTTTTCCAACCTCGTCTTTAAGTAAGTACCCGCCTTGGGACTACTCCTTTCCTCGTCTAACTTCCTTCACTTGGGTTCCGTTAGTTTGGACCTTATCTTTCTACTGCTAATTCCGCTTTACTCTTTTCTACCACTTTTATTTCACATGTATTAACACAGGGTGATTCTCTTTCCCACACGGGGTGACTACTTTTTAACCTTTCTTTACGTTTGATAATTATTATTGTTTTACCATCGTGTACACCCTCTAATTTGCGTTTACCTTTATTCCTGCACCCTTCTTTCAATCGCACTACTTGTAAGTGAGCACTCCTTTATGCTATTTTTTTCTTGCAATGACATTCGGATACATGACTAAATTGTGTTTTTTGGATTGTTTTTGTAGAGTAACCCCTGAAGAAGGGCGTGGCCCGAAATGCATCGGGATTTGTGATAACCTGCTTCAAAATGATTTATCTGATGATGGAAATTTAATTTTGGATATCTTACGTTGATTATGAAGCAGCAATTTTAACAACTGTTGAATAAACAGTGAATACTTAATGAACTATTTGTCGTTTAATCTGCATTAACTTTTGATGTTTGAATGAATTAGACCTACGGGTCCTTCTTGTTGTGCACAGAGGTGCTCTCTCTTAATAGAGTGAGCTTTGTACGAGTTCCTTGGATTTCACACTGCTTGGCCAGACAGTGTTTCCTCTCGTAGCACACTACACGTGTACAAAACGGATCACCTTTAAAAAACTAAGCTGTGCGAGCTCCTACTTCACTCTAGTTCTCCAAATCATTGCCAATCAGACACTGTACAGGAATAGCAGAATATACCACTACTCTTTTGAGGCCACTAACCTCTCCCCAATCTAAGAACACCAAGTCCATTGAATGCACCTTAGACTGATTGTCAGCTTTGAGGACTGTATTGCCTCGCCAAGCAGTTATTGATCTGAGGACACAAGTTGCTCATCCACTATGGTAATACTGGCATCAGTGACTCCCAGGGCATCTACCCTGATCCCATTGATATTTGATTCTTGTCTGGATCTCTCCAGGTTTCTGGGTTAGACGGTACCAAACCTCTTAGGGTACAGTGAAGTCATCATGGAGCTAAGAAACTTGTAATGATATGTATCCAGCCCATGCACTCTTTGTAGCTTCCATGTGCACTTATAATATCCAAGAATGGCTTAGATATTGCAGGGTCATATCTGCTCATGCAGATATGTCCATACATGGGATATAGTGCACCCAGCCTTAGCGCTTTAAGGTCTGCAGTAGGAGTGACTTAACCTTTATCTCATGCAGTGTCTGTCTGCCATGTTGACTTTTTCGAATTCTCTGTACCAAGACATGCAGCCTGCAGTGGCAGTGTGTATGGTCTTGGTGAGGGTTCCCCGGGCTGACATAATACATGCTGCAGCCCTACAGCACCCTCTTCAGTAACCATGCCCTAGTTACCAGGGGCACAAATTACTAGGGTCTTATAAGGGTGGTGAAGTTGTGCCTATTGTGGTACAGTTTTGGCAAAGAGTTCTGGCTCTGGGAACCTGGTTAGCAGGGACCCAGTGCACTTATTTCGAAATCATATCGAGCATTAAGCAAAAAGTGGGGACTAACTATGTCAAAAGAACCACTTTCACATGGCATGTGCATATAAAATAGGCATTTCCTAACTACTGTACCTCAAATTTATAATACATTTATGTTACATAAAATCACAGAATGCAAACGTTTACATTTAGGGAAAGTAGTCCTGCGATGATAAAGATCAATATGCTGATTGTTTAAAAAAAATGTTTGTAACACAATTATCTTTCTTTTAGGCTTCTACTGAGATAATGAAATTGCTGCTTGAGCAAGGGGTTGACAAAGAGAGCAAAGATGACTTTGGAATTACACCTCTGTTTATTGCAGCCCAGTATGGAAAATTAGAGAGTGTTAAATTGCTTTTATCTTGTGGTAAGTGTTTTATTACTTTTAGCCTTCTCACTTTTCTGAACTATTACAGGTGATGTAAACAAATGTAAATAAGGGTGTCTGATATATATCCTTAATTTTTTTTATTACTAACGCAATGTATAGTACAGCTTCTGATTTCTCAGCCCATTAGCCTTAAGATCTGTTATTACAATCGATTATTGGCATATTGAAGTATGGGAATGTTTTGCTTTGGACAGAATTCGTAGGGTCAAGTTTCTACGTTTCCAGGGTTGTTTTACACTTGATTTATTAGTTGGTGCATGCCGTTTTAATTGGTCTGCTTCTCTCTTCCTCAACTGAAACCAGATTTAATAATACTGATCTGTATTAAAGTCTCCCATTTCACATCTCCTTGACATCAGTCAATCTGCAGCATATTTTAATATTGTTTTCACAGAATTGTTTTGATTTGAGTTCTGATCAGCGTATTTGTAAATATTGTTATAACAAATTAGACGAGAACAAAATGCCTGCTAGAGCTGTGCATAATAATCTTGAGTTGGTAAATATTCCTTCTGAACTGATGGATTTAAATACCTATGAGTCTATTCTTATTCAATGTGTGCATCCATTTCAGGCTATTGTTCGTATGGAGCCTAAGACAGGGAAATTGCCTCCTTCAGATTTACAGAGAGGATTAAAGAGAAGAGTTGTATATTTGCCTCTAGATTAGATTTAAAGAAAAATATTGAAACAATTGGTGTAGAAAATGTAGAAGATGAACCTTCAGTTATTCTTGTTAGGGCATTCCTACTAAGAGAAAGAAAGTCCGGCAAGAATTAGTGGATGTTAGGAAAGTGAAAAAGGCAACGTTGTATCTGGTACAAAATAATCAATACTATAAAAATGTGAATGTGGGAGAAGAAGAAATAACTGTAGAAGAAGATAGTGACTCGTCATCTGGACAAAGTGAAAAAGTGGATGTGTCCAGAACTGAAGTAATCTACGAACATTATCGTGTTCATCCACTTCTGTAGTAGGGGATCTCTGTGTATAGTCATAATCTAGTGAATAGTCCCCCTCATGTGCGGGGACCCCGGAGCAATCAAAAATAATCTCTTAAATTCTCTTCTGTGCAGTCCTGCATAGACACTTAAGAGAGAATTAAAGTCAAATAATGCAGCCTATACCTGCAAGGCTACACTGTCCAGTACTTCAACTAGAAATGCAAAGGATATTCCACCAATATCAATTTCAGCACAGTCTGCCAAGTTTCACCATAGAGAAACTTCCCCCTTCACAAAATCGTTGAAATGATAGAGAGGAAGGATGGACAGACAAGCCCCCCATAGGCTGCCATTATGTGGCTTAATAAGGGATACCGTGCCTTTAAGGAAACATTCCAGAACTCTCGGTATCCCAGAATGCACAGCAACTCCCTCCACTTTCAGTTCTTTTTTCCGGCTCCTGCTAGCAGGACTCTGGAGCATTGAGCTCTCCCTTTTTTGTGTGTTTTGTCTAATTTTTTGCACTTTTCAAGTGTTTAGAGTGTTTCACTCGACGTGTTTTTGCCCTGAGTGTGCCAGGAAGAAGGCCAAATCTGATCCACACAGGGTGTGTATCCTATGTCTTCATTCTTCTCATGTACCTGGGAATTGTGAGATCGGCCAGCAGTTCTCCAACAGGACCTCGAAGGACAGGGCGAAGACTCGGCTACGAGGACTGGAGTAAAGAAGACAGCAAGATTGAGGTGGGTCTGAGCATGGAGAGACCTCTTCCTCTGCCCGCACTTCGGCCTCTGGGGGGCTCCCCAGGAAAGAGAAGGCCAGAAAACGTTCCAGGGCTCCGTCGACGTCGACAGCCTCAACGTCGAGAGGGATGACCACCATCTGCTCCCCGTCTCCCCAGGGCTCTCGGTCGAAGCGACGTCGCCGTTCGACGTGGAGGGGAGTGTCGTCGAGACCTCAGACGAGGTTGACGTTGATGACCGTTTCGTCCTCGAGACGCCATCGACGCCGTGAAGGGTCTGGAAGGCATCGGTGCTCGCCGTCGAGGCGACACCGCCGTTCGACGTCGACTCGACGTTCGTCGTCGAGACAAAGATCTTCGACGTCGAGAAGAGGAACATCATCGACGTCGAGAAGAAGATCATCGACGTCGAGAAGGCGTTCGACGCCGACACGCTCGACGTCGAAAAAGAGGTCAGCGTCGAGAAGGAGAAGATAGACGTCTAGGGGGCGTTCTCAGACCAGGACGGAGTCCCAGGTCTCTGTAGACAGCCTTTCCTTGGCTTCCACAGTCGCAGCGGTACCGTCGCTCATCCACAAGGAGGTCGGCCTCTAGATCACCCCCATCAAGGCCAGCGCAGAAAAGAAGAGAGTGGTAGAGTATCCGGACTCGGAGTACTCCCAGGCCTTTTCGCCATCACGGCCCAGGATGCCTACGCCTTCCCCGCTGTCCAAGGACCCTCCTCCGCGTAATCCTACGCCTCCACTGCCTCCTCCCCCTCTTCTTAAACCTCCTCCACCGACCACCTCCGCCGAGGTCTCTCTCTTTGCCTCATCTTCCTACACCACCTACGTGACTGCCACGTCTTAGGATCCCTCCTTTACGGCCAGTGGACAAACCAAGGCCAAGGAGGTCGAGATCTCGCTCCAGGCGGAGGGACTGATCCAGAAGTGACCGGCGTTCTTCCACACGGTCCAGATGGCGCCACAGGAGGGACAGGTCTAGGTTCCGCCATACGGTGTCGGACTCCCCTCGGACGAGGGTGTCTCCGGTAGACGACATCGTCTCCTTCCAAGAGGTGTTGTTACGCGAGGCGGCGAAACTGGGCATTACACTCACGGTGCCCACGCCATCGACTTCAGTCATCTTCAAGACCCTGCATAAGAAACAGCTGTCTCGCCCCTTGTTGCCCTTTGTGCCAGGGCTGGAGGAAACTGCCATGGAGCTCTTCCTCACCCCTGCCTCTACAAGATCGGCACCTTCCATGCTGCAAAAGAAATACAGGGCCCCGGACTCAGACCCGGCATTCCTTCGCTCGGACCCTGTACCGGACTCAGTGATAGTGACTGCGGCGAGAAAACAACACTCCACCGCCCCGCCGTCGACGGTGCCTCCTGACAAGGAGAGCCGTTTGATGGACTCAGCAGGCAGGAAAGTCTGCGGTACGGCCTCCACTTCTATGAAGGCCGCGAGTGCCTCGGCTCTGTTAGGTTGTTACGACCTGGCCTTATGGGAGTCCGTGTAGCAGTTCCTGGAACACCTTCCCTAGGACAGAAGGGAGGATTTCCTAGAGATCATTAATGAGGGGATGATGGTCTCCAACCAGGTGATAAGCTTGGCTGCGGATTCCTCGCTCTTGGCAGCCCACGGGTACTGCCATGGGGTCAACCTGCCACGCCTGGCTGCGTCTAACGTCACTGAAGCCCAAGGTGCAGCAGAGGGTCGCCAACCTCCCGTTTTCAGGAGCGACCCTGTTCGGCAAACATGCGGATTAGGAGATGGCCCACATGAAGGCGGAGGCTGAAACCCTGACGGCTGTCGGGTTGGAGAAGCCGAAGGAACAGACGAAGACCTTCCGCCCGTTCCAAAGGCGTTACGGTGCGCAAGAGGGCAAGACCGGCAGGCTGGACAGCAGCAACAGCAGCAGCAGCAGTACCAGCAGCGGCCGTTCCAAAAGCGCCAGAGGGAGTTAACAATCCTCCTCCGCAAACCAGGGCCCGGCCGGGTCTAAGCCCTGAGGTGCTACTTCCCCCTCGTCCATTACCCGCTCCGGTGGGGGAAGCATACAAAATTACTTGGCAGAGTGGAGAAAAATTACTCAGGACAAGTGGGTGCTGAATATTGTTTGCAATGGATACAGTCTTCGTTTTCTCAGCCCGCCTCCAGCGATTCCACCGGTTTGCTTGCAGTTCCAACTGCGCAAGCTCCAGGCAGAGGCCGATACCCTGTTAAGAAAAAGGGTGATAGAAGACGTCCCTGTCTCAAAGGGGAAGGGGTCTCTACTCACACTTATTTCTGGTACGCAAGAAAGACAAGAACGAGTTCAGGCCCGTTCTGGATTTGCGACAAGCAAACAAATGGATACGCAGGGAGAAGTTTTGCATGCTGTCTTTGCACCAGATTTACCCTCAGCTGCAAAGGGGAGATTGGCTTTGCACAATAGATCTGCAGGATGCGTACTTCCATGTGCCCATTGCACGGAAACACCGGAGGTTCCTGCGCTTCCAAGTCTGTGCCAATCACTATCAATACACCGTACTACCGTTTGGACTGAAGTCAGCGCCCAGGACTTTTTTAAAGGGCATGGCAGTGGTGGCGGCAATTCTGAGAAAGAACAAGGTGTTTGTTTACCCGTACCTGGACGACTGGTTGATCAAAGCTTCCAACCTCCAGGATGCGCAACTGCACTTCAATAGGACAGCTGTTCTGTTGAGCCAGCTGGGGTTGCACATAAAAATGTCCAAGTCTGTCCCGACTCCGATCCAGTGCCTACAGTACTTGGGAGCCTCCATCAATACGCTGTCAGCAAGGTGTGTCTCCTTCGGAGGAAAGACACTTATCGATCCTTCGGAAGGCTCAGGCTCTCATCACTTTTCAATCTATGACAGTGAGGACGGTGTCTTCTCTACTGGGCTCGATGGACTTTTGTATCTTCCTCACTCCACATGCACGCCTACACATGCGGCCGCTGCAGGAATGTATGGAGGATCAGTGGGACCAGAGGCGAGGGAACTGGGACGACAGGATATCACTGTCTCTGCACGCTCAGCGTCCCTGAGATGGTGGTGTTCAGCGGAGAACCTCCTCAAGAGGATTCCGTTCCACAAGGACATTCCCACTCAAACTATTGTGACGGATGCCTCTCTCCACGGCTGGGGAGCGCATTCCGGACAGTTACAGATCCAAGGAACATGGTCCCCGACGGAGTCCATGTACCACATCAATTTCCTGGAACCCAGAGCTGTTCACTTGGCACTGAAGGATTTTCATCCGTCCTTCCAGACCGACTCTGCTTGTACGGATGGACAATATGACCACAATGTATTACCTCAACAAGCAGGGGGGCTCGAGATGGTGCACACTGTCACAGGAAGCGCAGGCGACGATAACGGTTACCCATCTGCCAGGTGTGCAGAATGCTCAAGCGGACACACTCAGCAGACTGATCCAGGAAAACCACGAGTGGGTCATAAACGACGAAGTGCTCGGAGACGTCTTCTCCAGGTGGGGCACTCCAGACGTGGATCTGTTCGCCACCGCCGACACCAGCAAATGCTGAGACTTCGCATCCAGGTATTACCAGCAGGGTACTCTGGGGAATGCGTTATGGACCAACTGGTCGAACAGCTTTCTGTACGCTTTTCCGCCCATTCCCCTGATTCCGGCGGTGCTCATCAAGCTGTCCCAGTCTGGGGCGCGGATGATCCTCAACGCTCCGGAATGGCCCAGACAGTGGTGGTTCACGGACCAGCTTCACCGGTCTCTCCTTCCTCACATAAGGCTGCCGTGCCGGACCTTCTCACGAAGTCCGGGGGGCAGATGGTGCACCCCAACCTCTCGTCTTTGAGTTTGGCGGCATGGCTCCTGAGATGGCCATTTGAATCTTCCTGAAGATTGTATGGACATACTGAAGGAGGCCAAGCGGCCTTCCACTAGGACTTCCTATGCTTACAAGTGGAAGAGGTTCTGCATCTGGTGCACATCCAAGAACTATGATCCGACGACATGCAAGGAAGATGTCATCCTTCCATACCTCTTGCATTTGGCGCAGTCTGGCCTTAACTTCCATTCTATTAAGGTTCATCTCGCTGCGCTGACTGCTTACAGGAAATGCCCTTCACAGACATCCTTCTTCCAGATTCTTGTGATAAACGATTTCTTGGAAGGCTTGAAGAAAGTGTTTCCTCCTGTTCGGCTTCCTTCGCCTTCGTGGGAGCTGAATGTGGTGCTATCCAGGCTGATGAAGGAACCTTTTGAACCTATTCATAAGGCTTCGCTGCAGCACCTGTCCTGGAAGGCGGCGTTCCTCGTGGCCATTACATCGGCCCGCAGGGTGAGTGAAATTCAGGCATTGTGTTGCCAGGAACCTTATACTGTATTTCATGCTGCTACGGTTGTGATGCATACTCGTTCTAAGTTCCTTTCTAAGGTGATTTCTGATTTTCATATTAATCAGACTATAACTTTACCTACGTTTTTTCAGAATCCTTCCACTCCAGCGGAAAGGTCTTTTCATTCCCTGGATGTCAGAAGGGTGTTGAAATTCTATCTGGATAAAACCAAAGATATTTGTAGGGCAGACCAATTGTTTATTAACTATGGGTCGGTCAGGACTGGTCTTGCTACCTCTTAACAGTCCATCTCTAGGTGGATTGTGTCCTGTATACAGTTATGTTATCAAAAGGCTAATAAGACCTTAGGGGGTAAGCCTAAGGCTCATTCCCCCAGGGGCAAAGCGACTACAACAGCGTTGCTCCGTAATGTTCCCATTGCAGACATCTGCAGGGCTGCCACGTGGAAGTTGGTCCATACCTTTGCTAAGCATTACTTTCCGGACTCTGATGCCAGAGCAGATGCTCAGGTTGGGCAGGCTTCGTTAAGAAATCTGTTTTTACAGGAGTGGTGTTATCTTTTTCTCCACCGCTGGTTTGTTGTTGGGTTGGCCTTGCCATTCTATTCACTAGATTATGACTATACACAGAGATCCCCTACTACAGAAGGAGTAGTTTCTTACCTGTAACTCCAGTTCTTTAGTAGGGGTATCTCTGTTATAGTCATAAGCGCCCACCCTCCTCCCCGGTGGATAAAAGAATAAAATACTGAATGCTACAGGTCTAGCTTTATACAACTCCAAAAAGAACTGAAAGTGGAGGGAGTTGCTGTGCATTCTGGGATACCGAGAGTTCTGGAAAGTTTCCTTAAAGGCACGGTATCCCTTTTTAAGCCACATAATAGCAGCCTATGGGGGGCTTGTCTGTCCATCCCTTTCTCTCTATCAATTCAAAGATTTTGTGAAGGGGGAAGTGTCTCTATGGTGAAACTTTGGCAGACTGTGCTGAAATTGATATTGGTGGAATATCCTTTGCATTTCTAGTTGAAGTACTGGACAGTGTAACCTTGCAGGTATAGGCTGGATTATTTGTCTTTAATTCTCTCTTAAGTGTCTATGCAGGACTGCACAGAAGACAATTTAAGAGATTATTTTTGATCGCTCCGGGGTCCCCGCACATGAGAGCGACTATTCACTAGACTATGACTATAACAGAGATACCCCTACTACAGAACTGGAGTTACAGGTAAGAAACTACTCCTTCATTCCAAAGAAGTGATGGGGAATACTGTAGAATTATTCCAAATAAAAGAAGCACAGGGAAGTCCCATTAGTGTATGGGAAGAAAGCTTGGAAGCTCGTTGTTTCCAACAGGAAAAGGAGGACGATATGATGACCGGCCTGTGCAGATTCCTGCATCTTAATACCGGACATCAAGATTGTATGCAGAAGATCCAAGATCTCGACAATGTATTCCGTATTTGTTTCATCTTTTATTTGAGAGTGACTTGTCTGGACTTTCTCGCAGTGAACCATATATTGAAAACAGGTGTACATCTGCAAAATGTTTCGGCAAAGGAATTTATGGATAAAGTACAGCAGAAAGATAATGTTTTGGAATCTCAGCTAATTAATCTCATGGCATGTCCGTGTGGGACTAATGAGTACTGGTACCGTCGTCATGGAGAACTTAAATGTATGCTAAGGAACTTAGGAACTCCTACATGGTTCCTTACTCTAAGCTGTGCTGAATATGCTTGGGATGATTTACTTCAATTTGTTCGAGAGGCAAATCCAAATATAGTAAATCTTGTATACAAGACACCTGGAGAATTGTGCTCTTTGGATCCAGTTAATGTATGCAGGTATTTCAATCATAGATTTGAAGCTATGATGTCTTTTATCACCAATAAAAAAATCCTCCTCTTGGAGAGGTTCTGGATTTCTTTTGGAGAAAGGAGTATCATGCGAGAGGTGCTCCTCACATACATGTGCTAATATGGACTCCCAAATTTGGAACAGACTCCGATGATACTGTGTTGTCTTTTATTGAAGAATATGCTACATGTGATATACCCAAACGTACAGAAGAAAAGGACTTAAGACAGCAAGTCTTACGATTCTAAAGCCATCGTTGTGGGAAATACTGTCGTCGAAAGTACAAATCTAAGGACAAATTCTACACCAAAGTAGTTTCAGATTTCCACGTCCTGTAATATTGAAAGGAAGAGTGAACAGTTTTATGTCATCTTTGTGACATACTATCACAAGAAAGTCTCCCAAAAATACCTACAGCTTAAGAAGAAATGAAGAGTCAAAATACATAAATGACTACAACCCAGTCATTTTGTCCATGTGGAATGCTAACATGGATATTCAGTACGTTGCGATAATTCTATTGCTGTTGCTCGATATGTAACGTCCTACATAACAAAATCAGAAAAGACGGAATTGAAGGAAATGTGGGAAGAGATTTCCCACGAGAAGAGCTTAAGTAAGAAATTTTATAGTTACAGTTTGAAGATGTTATCTCATGGAGAAATTGGAGCGTATAAATGCTCGGATCACTTATCATCTGCAAGTCTAAACTCCAAATCTAGAAGAATCATTTGGGTGAGTCTAGGTCTTGCTGCAACACGAAATCGAGTACTTAAATATGTGCAAGAAATTGAATATTTAGCTGAAAAAGAGCCAGAAAGTACAGATATTGTGAAAACAAAGACGTTGGATACATATTATCCAAATAGAAGTCATCATCTGGAGAACAGTTGTCCCTATGAAGTGCTGCAAAACTATATTTTTAAACGGAATATCACAGAAAACATCAATAATAGTATATATGCCGTGATTGGTTCAGAAGGATGTTTGTTAAAAAAAAGAAAAGGACATTTGATTAATCACCGTAAACTGAGTTGCGAAACTCCTGACAAAAGGGAATTTTACTATTTAGCTCTTTTGCAACTTTTTAAGCCGTGGCGTTCAGAATTGGAATTACTTGAAGATTTTGAGAGCTATGAAGATTCGTTCAAAGCAAGTAAAGATACTATAGAATGTCCTGTTTTTGCTAATTATGTGAAAATGTTGAAGGACGAAATTGAACAAGAAGCTACAATTGAGCTGAGATTGCTAAAGACAGTTCTCAAGACAGTCAAACTTCTGCTCCATTGAGTCAGGATCCACTAGGAGAACCAATTGTTCAAAATGAAGCTATGGAAGAGGTGGAAACAGCAATGCATCAAGCTCAAGAAGATGTAACAAACTTAGGAAACTTGGAAGAACAACTAAATGTTGAGCAGGAACAAATATATGAGCAAGTGAGAGAACAGATTGACCATGGATTACTTCATGAAAAGAAACGGTGCTCTTGCTCATCATTTCAACATATCCAAATGTATGTGTGTGGACAAGCTGGAACAGGAAAACGTTTTTTAATTAAAGTAATTACAACTTGTCTACAACTGAGTCGCATTTGTCTTGTGTTGTCACTGCTCCAACTGGGTTGGCAGCACACAATATTAAAGGAATTACTTTACATTGTTTATTAATGCTACCAGTAGAGCATGAAAACAAATTTAAATACCACAAGCTATCTGGAGAAGCTTGTTGTGAAGTTTCAAGAGTGTTGAAGAAAATGAAATTTCTCATTATTGATGAGTCCTTTCTAAACCCAGGGCCTTCTTATTGGATGTTATGAAACAATACGCCTATTTAGATATATGGAGACTAAGATCAGTGTAACAGTTAGGTGTGTCATTTCGCAATCATAAATATCATCATCATTAATCAAGGATCGATTTTATCTTGATCAGTCAGACTCTGAAGAGCGCAGTAAAAAACATCTCCTACCTTCCCTCACACCTGTCAGACCATTCCGCTGTATGCTTTGAATTGGAAGGTATTGCCCAAGCTTCCCCCAGAATTTGGTCATTTGATCACTCGTTTCTGTTGGAAGATGAGGAGATCTCTTCCCTGGTGAGTGAGACTGAGTGGTTCATGAAAGTGAACTTTGGGTCGGCCTCATTAGGTTGTGTTTGGGACTCCTATAAGGCCTTCCTAAGGGGCCAAATAACCAGCAAAGCTACCTATATGAGGGAACTATATAGAGAGGAGGTATCTACTATTGAGGCTGAAATTGTAAAATTGCAAAGGGAAATAGACTTGCACTCTGATGCCTCGGCTCAATTTTTACAGGAGTTACAGAACAAGTTAATGCGAGTGAAGGGGCAGTTGGATTCAGTGTTGAATACACCTGTACTTCACAGGTGGGAAGCAAGTAAAATCGCTCATTTTGAGTATGGGGAAGGTGCAGGTAGACTTCTATCCTGGAAAGCCAAGACTGATCAGGTACAAAATAATATTGGCTCAATCACTCAGGATAGCGTGGTATATACATCGGATGAAGATATTCGGAGGACTTTTAAGCTGTTCTTCCAGGACATCTATAAGGAGGATAAATGCATTGACTTGGATAGTATTGAGGACTGGCTAAATGAGATATCACTGCCCTTGTTGACCTTGGAACAACGTGCCTGTCTGGATTGGGTGATCTCGCAGGATGAGGTCAATGCAGTCATTAAGAGTAGTAAGAAGGGGAAGGCGGCAGGCCCTGATTGTCTTCCCTCTGAAATTTACATGGTTTTGGGGGAAGAATTTTTTCCTATCTTACCTATCTTATTCAACCAGATTCTTCAGGAAGGGGTATCTCCCCCAGCCTCGTGGGATAATGCATCCATAACCTTGATTTTAAACCTGGTAAACCTGCATCTAATTGCGGGTCTTATAGGCCGATTTCTATCCTTAACGTTGACTATAAAATCTTTACCTCTATTATGGCCAGTAGACTGGGGATGGTTGCATGTGACATCTTGCACTAGGACCAGAGGGGCTTCGTTAAAGGTCGACAGCTTTTTGAACTGACTTATGACTTGATAGGGGCTATTGATATTGCATCCACTGAATCCCTCCCCTGGCTGTCCTGACGCTCGACGCTACTAAGTCCTTTGACAGGGTTCATTGGTCATACCTGTCGGGGGTCATAGGCAAGTTTAATATTGGAGAAAATATTTTGTCGAGCGGTGAGGTTGTTATACCAGAATCCCTCGGCTTGTCTTTTGGTGAATGGAGATTTGTCTGACCCGTTTAACCTCACAAGGGGAACGCGTCAGGGCTGCCCACTCTCCCCTCTCCTGTTCGACCTATATATTGAACCTTTTGCCCAACGGCTGAGGGATGATTTTAACATCGAGCCCTTCAGGTACAGGGAGTGGGAGAGGAAGGTGGCCCTTTATGCGGACAACATCTTGATCTTTTCTTCAGAATTGCATACAGCCCTTCCCTCGGTGATTACATTTACCCAGGATTTTGGTGCAATCTCTGGCTATGAAATGAATGCCTCTAAAACAGAGATCCTGGCTTGGAACATCGAGGACTCTTTGGTAGAGGTGCAGCCTAGTTTAAAAATGAGGTATCTTGGCATTAATATTGTCCAGGATGTCAGTAAAATAGCTGAAACCAATCTTTCCGTAGTAGTGAAGGACTGTCGAAAACTTATGAGTTCATAGTCTTCCATCTTGGGAACGGTAAATCTAATAAAAATGTCTATCTTACCCAGAATTACTTTTGTTTTTAATACTATTCCTCTTTATTTTGAACCTTCTTCTCTATTTAAGTTGCAGTATTTATTTGGGCTTACCATATACCTAGGATTGCCTGGTAAAAACGTAGGCGCCGAAGAGAAAAGGGAGTTCTAGCCGCTCCGGGTCTTCAGTTGTATGCATGGGCATTCCAACGTACCCGCTTTCGCATGCTACTGAAGATGCCTACTAACATAGGGGTTGGCTGTATGTTTAGGGCCATGCTTAGTGGGGCAAACCTATCACAGGAGGGTTTTTTGTTGAAATTTGGGGATCCCAAATTAAAAAAAAATAAAAATAAAGGTTTTACAGGGCATAGCTAGAACATGGGCCAAGTTGCGTAGCTCTGTAATGCTAGGGTATTTCTCTAGTATGGCACCTCTGTGGGATTCACCTGGGGGCCCGGGGTGGCTTAAGGACAGTCTGGTTTTGCCCTTGAGAGAGGCTGGTGTGGATGTTTGGGGAGATTTGTTTGTAGATGAGGTTCTTATTTCATGGGAATCTCTCAGGGAAAGGGTTGGTTCTAACCTCTCCAGGTTTAAATACCTACAGATGGCTAGCTGGGCTCAGTTACAGACAACCACCCAGAGTAGATTCCCAGTTGGGGAGGTAGCCATCTTGAGTTCCAGCTCAGTAACAAAATCACAGCAAGAAAGGAAATCTCTTTTTGGTACCATGCAATTCTAGAGGAGGTTGATGGCGAATTTCAGCTTGCAGATAAGCTTTGGGGAGTTCCTTCCTGGACCAGGATGTGAGAAGCCTGTGGCTTAACTTCTGTAAAATACTGTGGGACACTGTCAAACCAGCATGGCTCCGAAGGAATCACCTCTTCACCCTAGACAGGGCCTATTATTCACCACAGAGGCTTTAAAAATTCTCAAAAGACTCACCAGTATCATATATGCAGTGTGGGGCAATAGCTACATCGGATCTACATATGTTTTTTGATTGTCAATCCCTGTCTCCCTTTTGGGACTCTATAAGCAGACTATTGACAATTTCGCTTGGCCGCCCTATTACAATCAATCCCTCACTAGCAATGGAGGGTGTTATAGGCCCTGCTAAATATCTTCTTTTCTATACCATCCTCCTGGCCAGGAGAGAAGTCTGCAAAAAATGGAAGGACTCTACACCACCTTCTTTTCTTGACTGCAAAAGTCATCGAGAAGACCGTCAACAAGCAGCTGGCCGCCTTCCTCGAGACGAACGGATCCCTCGACGTCTCGCAGTCTGGCTTCCGGGCCAACCACAGCACCGAGACCGCCCTGATCGCAGCCACCGATGACATCCGAGCACTGCTTGACAACGGAGAAACAGCAGCCCTCATCCTCCTAGACCTCTCCGCGGCCTTCGACACTGTCTGCCACCGTACACTAGTGCAGCAACTCAGCAACGTCGGAATCCAGGAGAAGGCACTGGAGTGGATCATCTCCTTCCTCGCCGGAAGGACACAGAGAGTCCCCCTCCCCCTGTTCAGATCTGAAGCCACCGAAGTCATCTGCGGCGTTCCTCAAGGCTCCTCGCTCAGTCCAACCCTCTTCAACCTCTACATGAGCCCCCTCGCAGACATCGCACGCCACCACAACCTCAACATCATCTCCTACGCCGACGACACCCAGCTGATTCTCTCCCTCACCAACGACCCCGCCACCGCCAGAGTCAACCTTCACTAAGGGATGAAAGAGGTAGCCGAATGGATGAAGAACAGCCGCCTGAAACTGAACTCGGACAAGACGGAAGTCCTCATCCTGGGATCCTCACCCTCCGCCTGGGACGACTCCTGGTGGCCCCCCGCCCTAGGCAGCGCACCCAAACCAACAGACCACGCACGCAACCTGGGCTTCATCCTGGACTCCTCCCTCTCCATGACCAGACAAGTCAATGCCGTCTCCTCGTCGTGCTTCAACATCCTGCGCATGCTACGTAAGATCTTCCGGTGGATCCCCACCGAGACCAGGAAGACGGTCACCCAGGCCCTCGTCACCAGCCGTCTGGACTACGGCAACTCCCTTTATGCCGGAACCACCGCCAAACTCCAGAAGAGACTCCAGCGGATCCAGAACGCCTCAGCACGACTCATCCTGGACATCCCCCGTCGCAGCCACATCTCCGGACACATGAGAGACCTGCACTGGCTCCCGGTCAACAAGAGAATCACCTTCCGACTCCTCACCCACGCACCAAAGCCCTACACAACCAAGGCCCAGGATACCTCAACAGCCGCCTCAACTTCTACGCTCCCAAACGCCAGCTTCGATCGACCGGCCATGCCCTCGCCGCCGTCCCCCGCATCCGAAGAGCCACCACAGGGGGACGGTCCTTCTCCTACCTCGCCGCCAAGACATGGAACTCCCTCCCGACCCACCTCCGCCTGACCCAGGACCACCTCGCCTTCAGGAAGCAACTCAAGACCTGGCTGTTCGAGCAGTAGCGGACCCTCCACCGAAGCGCCTTGAGACCCTCTGGGTGAGTAGTGCGCTATATAAATGCTTTGATTGATTGATTGATTCATTGACTGGCAAGCATAAGTATTGCAAGTTTCTAGACTAGACCTAACGAGATCGGGTAACCAAAATAAAAGAGCCTTTTTTGAATCTTTTGAAGTGGGGGCAACAGTGAGGCGACGGATGTTTTTTTTTTTTCCCCTATCTGATGATTACACTGCCCTTCCTTTTTGCAGGCATATCCTGACACATCAGGTTGCGCCTTGTTGTGGTTGCTTGGATATATGCCCAGTAAGGCAGCTCCCTAAAGGTCTTCTAATAAAAATCCTGAGGTTCTGACATCACTGATAGGCGAAGGTTAACTTTTCTATACGCCTATTTATCCAGTGTACTGAGGCAGTGTGTCGCCCTCTCTAGGATATAATAGAGCAATCAGGGTGGAGAATGAGGAGGAAAAAACAAATAACATATTGTTTCCACAATAATGCAAGTGTCATTTGTTGTCAGTAGTCCGGAACACATACCAGTACCTCTTAATGAACTATTATCCCATTTGAAGCGATCATCTTTTTTACGCTCTCTATTTTAAACTATAATTTCTTTACATCCTTAATTTCAATTTGCACTGAATTTCTCTGCTCTTAACAATGTATATACCCACCAGCTTTCTTTAAATCAGCAAGTTCAGAATATGCCAATGTAAAGGAAAGAGTGTCCAGTTTTATTTAGAAAATGCAATTTTATACACAAGTTAGCACAATTGTTAACAAATCTTGTATTTGATTGGGCCGAGCAATTTACTTTCCAAAATGCCTGTCTGCAGAGACTGATGTAACTCGAGTCATTTCTAATTGTAAGACACTGTTTGTGATTTTGGCACACTAGGGTAAATGTTGTGTGTTTTTAGCATGCACGTTACTTTACTATTCCGAACCCCTTTCTTTGGCCTTTGTTTTTATGTTTTATTGGGTAAACCAATGTGTAACAGACAGCGCCCATGCGTTGCTCTGGGAGAGGGCCTCTTGGAATCACTCCAGCTTCCAAAAGACTTCTCTGTGTGCGTCGGCCTCCTCTCACACATTCCATTGGCCTTTGCGTGTGGCTTTCACTAATGAAAGCACTGCCTATGACCAAAGACGAGTGCATATCTCACCTTTCCTCAAAACTTTCACTCCCATGGCGTAGGGGTCTCGGGAGGGAGGAGTGGCGGGCATTGTGCCAGCAGCATTCCTCCCTGGATCAGGTTACTAAATAACCCAGCACGGTCACTTTGACTTTCCCGACCACGCTTATTTCCCTTAGCCGTTCTGCACAGTTTGGCTAAAAATGATTGGAATGTCTAGTAGCTGCCATTTGCTTCCAGGCGCTCCAATACAATAAAATCACTTTTGCACACTCAAATGTTCATTTTTTTTCTACCATCTTAAGTTGGTCAATAAAAAAATTAAAATGGTGCCTGCGTTATTCAGTAGGCTCCTGCATGCTTGGTGGATCGTGTGCACTCAACTTCACAACGCACATGCACACGTTTAAAATGGCGTGAACTGGATCAGCAGCTGCATCATCATTGTGATTTTTTTGTTTTCCTTTTTTTACATTTTTTAAGATGCTGCACAGCCTTTGCATAGTAAATAGACCTACAGTGAACTATAAGGCGCAACTCATTGGTTTGGCTGATTGTTGTTTTCTTCATGTTGTGTACTTCAATGCTCGGATAGATCTTTCGAAGGCGGCTTTTATTTTTAAGGTAATGTTGGGGTGTGGATCTTTTATGACCCTTATGTAGCAGCTCCCAGTGTGCCACACACGAGTCCCTGCATGCAAGGGACGAGAGCGATGGGGAAAGCATATGGGGTTGGTTTGTTTCACATTCAATTACTGACCGTTGGCCCGTAATCCAAGTAATATAATGGCACCTTGCATTTCCTTCCCAGCTCAGGTTTGTTAGTTAAAGGTAGTCAAAATTTTTTTGCTATGCACCCCTCACAATCCTTAACTAGGTAATGTAATGTAATGTATAGGCATTTATATAGCGCACTACTTACCCGTAGGGTCCCAAGGCGCTTCGACCGCTGCGAAACCCTTCCTGGCTTCCCTGAGAGATGGTCCCTTAATGGGTATCTCCAGGGTGAGACCAGGCATCCCCGGCGGTCTGGTGGGGCCGTTAGTGAAGATGAGGCAAGCTAATGCCCAGAGTTGCCGAGTGTGATCGCTGATCAGAGTGGGCACCGAGGCGAGAGAATTATCGAGTCCGCTGACCCTGGTCCAGAAACCTGCCGCGCCGGGAATCGAACCCTGGTCCCGGGCCGTTTCTGCTCTCGGGTCTGCCGCCTCTAACCAGTGAGCCACACTACTTCACTAGGTCCCACTGCACCTGCTGCACGAATTATAACTTTGTCGCTGGACAGTATCACAGTCTCTGTAATATTTACTCTAAGTGTTTCCTTCCAGGCTGAAACAAGCAGCTAAATTCTGCACTTATGGATTAAAAGTCTTTAGTGTGCATTGATACAAAATGCTTTTTTGTAACACGACTTTGAGAAGGAGGAAATGCACGTTAAACAAAAGAGGCTTGTTATGCGCCTGACTCCCCTCGCAATCCTACAGGTTCCATGTAAAAGCATTTGGGCTGTGGGACACGCTGCATATGTACACTCTACTCAATGCAACATAAATACACTCAACATAATACTACTCAGTACCACACAATTACACGTCACATAATTACTCTTTATTCATTGCAACATAAATACACTCCACATAAAACCACTGTGCCACATAATTACACGCCACATAATGACACTCTACTCAATGCAACATAAATACACTCCAAATAATACCACTCAGTACCACATAATTACACGTCACATAATTACATTTTATTCCATGCAACATGAATACACTCCACATTATAGCACTGTGCCATATATTTACACAAAACTTAAACAATGTGGACGGACCCACTATGTGTACATAGTTAGATCACTGTATGTAGTGTGACCATGGACCCATTAGGTGTTCTTAAAAGACCCCTCACACACCACCCTGGTTGGTGTCATGCTTCATCATTGGGGTCCCAACCGGGCGGCCGATTGCCTCCCGGTTGTGCTACGACACCTGATTACAGTGGACCAGGTGTTGTGCATAAATGTGATCTGAAGTGATTTTTTAGCAGTTAAAAATATATCTGAGAATCCTTGCGTCTAACTTTAATAATGGCGGCTCAGGATATGGTTAAAAAACAATATGTGTAGTGCAACTATTCAGGAGTTATTGCCGTAAGTTGACTATGTGTGGCGGTCTACATGTTTCAGTCTGTTAAACAAGTGGAAGGGCTTTCTTCAGGACCAGGTGAGTGAGTGGCAAAGGTGAAGGGTGCCACGTGAAACCTGATGTGATACCTACACACGCGCTAAGGTCTGTGGTGTAAGTGTCGGTATACTCAATGGCACTTGAAAAAATACCTGTAAGGCACGGAAGAAGACATGACAAGACATATAGTCTATCGCAACATAAAATGCAACCTTAGTGGCAATAAGGATGTGCTGTAGTCATTGTCTCTATGACTACTACAGTGATTGGCGTGTTGCCCATGCTTGTGGCGACATGCAATAGATTCTATGCATGCTGCATCAGTATTGAATAGAACATGGGTGATTGGATGGTGAGTGCACGTTTAAATGGAAGTGCTAAGCGCCACTCAATGGTTATGACTGAGGCACTTACTAACCCCCGCAGAGGATAGCGTAGACACCCTGTGCAGTCTATGGGCTGTACTAATTGAAGCCCGGTGTCGTATGTGTGGGCCACTTGTGCATTGACTAGTGGTCCTGGGCCCATTACGCGCAGTGAGCAGGAGTCTGTACATGCAGTGATGTGACTTAGTGCTCCTGCGATCGATATCAGAGGATTGTAAGGAACTATTAAAAACTGTAATAAACTAAATAAACATGCACAAGAGTTTCTTAAAATTACAATGTATGGGGATATTAGGCAGAATATCTGGGGGATGGTTGATCGTCCAAGAATCGGATCTGAAAGTCCAAACAATTGTTGTATTAAGCACAATAGTTAGTTGCGGGCTCTATGTGGTGGCACAATTGGAGCACGCAAAGCCTTACATGGTCTTAGAGACCCCTCCGCTGCAAACCTGACTCGGTCTCTCGTAGTCCCGGCTGGTGCTGGGTGTCAGTTCAGTTCAACAAGTTTTATTCGAATTCAGTAAAAAATTCATAAAAGCATACAAGATAAAAACACATTAAAAGCAAACAGCAAATATGTTCATTACGTGGTCACTATTTGTACAAGGTTAACAACAATTCATTATACTAATAAAATCGTTTTTACAATTCATCATAAACAAACCCTAGCCGCTTTGGTAAAAGCGTGATCATTTCAATTTCAATTAAATCAGCCGATTTAGAAGTAGTGTTGTATGACTTTTACGGTGACACATTTTGAAATAAGACAGATAAGCTTCAGAGAGTATAAAAGAGCAAGATACATAAGTGGTTACTTTGGTAAAGACCATCTCCAGACTTAGTGTGAATCGTAATCAGTTTCAATTATTTGCGAAAACCCTTCTGAAATCGGATTTAACAAGTCAGTGCACCAGGTCTATACCTTGGAATAAAGCAAATCGATTATGGGTGGGTATTATGTGCTTACTAGATCCAGGGCCTCTGCTACCCATGCCGAAATTATTTTGTGCATATGATCTTGCAGGGGGCAAGTATGTATTTCTAGGGTAAAAGTCACACAATTCCCATGTTCCAATTGGGCCATCGCCCATTTGTGGCTGCCAACATCGCAGATATTTGATAACTCGGGTGTCCCTAAAATTGACCAAAACCAGGTCTCCCGGTATGTCCTTGGGGATAGATCCCAACCACCCTACCCTTCTGACATTTAAAATCGTTCCATCTATATTGGGTGGTAGGGGTCTATTCTTGGTCAGCCAGAAAGACACCTTGTTTTCCAGATCCGCTGGTCTTTCAATTTTGCTATTGGTGAGTTCAGGCACGCCCGAGAGGATGTACACAAAAGGAGCCGCCTCCGGCGGTAGATCTATATGTGTAACCTTTCTTTGCATGTTGCCATAGTTGTGGGACTTCCCCTCTGTCGGCGTGAGTGGGTTGGTCGGCCCTTCTCTAATGGCTGGACTCTGGGCTATTAGGGCGTTTGGTATGACTAATGTTTTGGATGTTTTGGGGGCAAGTGCATAAATTTGTGCGGTATTACTTTGTGCAGAGGTGACTAGGGTCTCAACTTGCTTATTTCCTTCCATTCTTTTTGTGAGTGTTAGGTTTGCCCTGATGGTTTCCTCTATGGTTGTGAGCTTTTCCCCTATTACCTCAATTCTTTTTTCCAATGGGGATATTAAAGTCCTGACCATGAGTTCAATCTGGGCCAGTAAGTCGGATGGTGTAATGGATGCAGGAGAATCCAGAATTGGACATACCTCAGATGTTTTTAGGGTATTACTAATGGCCGTAAGGGGTCTTAGATACAATCTTTGTTTTTTAGCTAACTTTCCCCTCTGTTTAGGACCTTTGCGCTTTCTGTTAAGAAAGGGGGCCTGGATGTTTGCTGACTGTTGGATAGTATCTGTAGATGTTAATAGAAGGGGAGTACCAAGATGGCTTGCATTTAGTTGGGATGTAATGCTAGGCTAGGGACTAGTGTTTCTCATTGCACATGCAGGTGTATTTGTTTGCTCATTCCCATTTTCAACGTTGGTATACACAGTTTTACAAAGCAGATTTAATTCCTCCAGTAAAGTCAAGGTTTGGATTTGGTCTGGTAGCGCCATAGAAGAATGGGGGCTGGATGTGTGTTCTACGGGGAGACTTAGTTCTACCCTCTCTATTACGGACTCGATTGCCTATGTGGTCCTGATTAGATAGTTGTCCAATGTCCCCTTCCGTTGCCCCCCCCTGAAGGATATTATTTATGTGAAGCCCTTTGTCAGTCATGATATAATTAGCTTTCTGAATATATATATGATATGACAATGACAGGTGCCTGTGCAGGCAGTGCACGTACTCTAATAGCCAAACAACGGAGAGGTCAGAACGTAGCCCAGTAGAGGATACCGTAGAGTATATAATGTCAGTCACTTTGATTGGTTAGTACATATTACCTTCCTTTTCCAGTGAGCATGAGGCAAGGATCAAATGGGGTGGCCCGTCCTCCTCAGGCCTCTGAGGGCCACAGAGGGCCCGCCCTTTGCCCGGGCTTCGCCCTTTGCCGACCCGCACGCGATCCCGCGACGCGGGTACTGGAGTCCTTTAGAAGCGCCTCCTGGCGCCGGAAATCCGCGTGGCGGCGTGTTCCGCCGCTAGGGCGTCTGGGTACTGTAGTTCCTGGGTCGACCACGCCCCCTCGCACTGCGGCCGCTGGTCTGGGCTTGCGGCGGCGGAGGGGAGCGCTTGGGCGTTGGAGCTGTGCTGGTCTGGTCACTAAGGTATGCCCCCCAAAGGTTTTCGGTTCCCCCCGCTCCACTAGTACTGGAGTCCTTTAGAAGCGCCTCCTGGCGCCGGAAATCCGTGTGGCGGTGTGTTCCGCCACTAGGGCGTCTGGGTACTGTAGTTCCTGGGTCGACCATGCCCCCCTCGCACTGCGGCCGCTGGTCTGGGCTTGCGGCGGCAGAGGGGAGTGCTGGGGCATTGGAGCTGTGCTGGTCTGGTCACTGAGGTATGCCCCCCAAAGGTTTTCGGTTCACGAATGGAGCAGCTTATGTAGGAAGTAAACCGGACCCGTTACGTGCTGCGAGGCATGTCCTGGTTGGGCATGACTCGGCATGTGGTTAGGTAAGCAGCAATGATGAAGGACTTTTGCTCCGGCTCGGTCGGTCAAATCAGCGGCCTCTTGGAAAGTGGTCCATTCAATCCCAGCCCACACCTAGGTATTAGATTTAAGGAGTTAGTAGGATTTTTCATAAATCCAGGACAAGTCTGGGAAGACGGTTTATACCACAGGAGGGTATATTCAACAGATAGGTTATTAGATGCATCAGTTTAAGTGTCAATATTCCGGGATAGTAATCTCGCAGGTGTTGCCTGTTGGTTGAAAGATTGCATCCTTTGTATAGATCCAAATGCGTATGGTGCATTGTGTCTGGTAGTTGCAAGCTCTTGTGTTCATGTCCTTATATTACCGGAGGCGTACATGTTATCATTGCAAATGACAGGTGGTCAGGTTGGTGGGGATGTTTACAGTTGCATGTCGTTATGCTCTGCTGTGGCCTTTCCAAGGAATATTATCATTGAGGTCTGTCTTATGGCTGGATAGGCGATAGATCCATCTCTGTTCTTTCTGTAAAAGTTGGTGTTGGATGTTAGGCATGTTTGGATCCAGAGCCTCTATGATGACCCAGCGCGTGTCATTAGTGGTGCGTTATGCCTCGAGAAAATGATTGGACATTTTGGTGGTGTTTTTTCTGCTTCTTATGGTGCTCCGATGTTCGCCAATTCTGGTCTTGACATGGACAAAGAGCGATATGATTCACAACGCTGAGGGTCCTTGTCAGCTTAAGAATTGTAACTATTGGCAGTTCTCGCAGCAAGGGAGGCAATGCACTGGCGGTAAGAGACTCCTCATACACTGCGGGGTGAACAGACAAGAATATTCTGTATAGAATGCAGTGGTCGGGCCTTTCACACCTGGGTCTTTGCACGCTGGCATACCAGCAATGACCCTAAACACCTCGTTAACTAAAAAAAGTTTGTCTAGATATTTGCTGTGGTCATCTTCAAGCGGTACAAAAGGGGGTGGTGATGGACGGAGCATCCAAATCAATCAAACACTCGCACCCAGTCAAAAGATCTGGGTTTAATCCATCACCGTTCTTTAGCCCACTCTGCCACCCCAGTTCAGACATGGCTATATGCAAATCAGTCTGACCCTGTGCCTCATGGGAACAGTTCAGCTGGAACTGCCAAGCCATGTCTTCCCTGGACTGGAAACAAGCTTTCGAGGACTGGTTTCTGGCATTCCAGCCGTCTTCAGCCCGGCTTGCTTGAATCCAGTGGCAAAGTGAGCAAGGGACTCACGTCTGAGCAAATCCTGCCACACTTATTTTTTTTTTTTTTTTTTTAAATATATTTTTATTGCAGGAATCAGTAAATCGTTACATAATCGACCAGCAGTATAGCACAAGCAAAATCAATGAGATACAACCCTCCGTCCCTCCGCCGTAAGTTTCTTACACAGCCATTCGGCCCACAACCCTGGGGTCGGGCGGCGAAATTCAATGGGGGCTCAAAAGGATGTCGAAGCTGGTCCGGATGATCCACTGTCCGTCATCTGCTTTTCCAAACAAGCCTATAAACCCAGAAAGAAAAACCCCACCCTCAAAACGCTACAAACCAAAGAAAACCCTACCCAACCCCGCCATCAGCGCCCGGTAACAACCGCAACAGGATCTGCTAAGGGACCCATGGGGAAAGCAACATGTCTGAAAGTGCAATCGTTTATTGGGACATGGGGCGAGCCGCTTCCTCACCTTCAGAGTCGCTGGGGGCGCAATAATCCCTAAGGGCCTGCACTAACGTTTCCCACTCCAGCGCTGCCTCCTGCGCCTTCTCATTACGCTGCCTCCAAGCTAGCTGGTATCTTAGCGTGCTCTCCCCCGCCGCCCACTTCAAGAGTTCGCTGTGCCATCGGCTTCCTGTCGGACCAACTCGTGCCTTCCAGTTCCTGGTCACCTCTCGTTTAGCAAGGAGTAGCCCTAAATCGATGAATTTGCTGGATATTTTATTCTTGGGGGTATGAGGGAACCAGTGCAGGAGTCCCACCGCCGCGTCAAACGATAAGGACCTCCCCGTCACCTCCTCCAGGGTCTTCCCGACTTCCACCCAGTAGGATGACAATCCCGGGCAGGCCCACAGCATGTGGAGAAGGTCCGCCTCCTGGGCCGGGCACCTGGGGCAGTCCGCCGAATTCGTAGCAAAATATCGCCTGATTTTCACCGGGGTCAGATATGCTCTATGGAGCACGTAATAGTGGACCAGTTGAAAGCGGGCGTGGCGTGTGCCCTTCCAGGCTCGCCGCACCAGCTGGGACCAGGTCGTCTCCGGGATCTCCTTGCCAATGTCCTCCTCCCAGCGATTTCTCAATGTAGTGAGGGGAGCCAGCCCCTCGTTGATCAGTCTACCGTAAAGGCAAGTGACCGCCTTCACCGTGCCCGCAGACATCATCACGTATTGGCACACCGGAGATAAAGTGGGTTCCTCCTGCCCGCTTTTCCAGTGCGCCTGGATCGCTCGGACAAGGGCCGAGTGCAGCAGAAAGTCGCCGCGGGGGATCTCGAAGCGATCAATGAGCTCCTGAAAGGGCAAGAGCGTCCCGTCCTCATACAGGTCCCCTACTAGCTGTAAGCCGGCGTCCTCCCAGTTCGCCAATCGTGACCAATCGCCGCCATGGGGGAAGGCCGTCAGCATCCCCAAAGGTATTTCGGGCGCATACGGTGTTTTCAGATGGCCCCGGGCGTGTGCTCGGTTCCAACACAGGCGAACGGTCCGCTCCTCCAGCGACAAGTCCCGTAGGGCCAAACGTTGTCGCAGCGCTATGAAGGAGAGAACATGCATGGCCATACCCGTCCCCCTTCTGTCTTCTGGGCCCCGGAATTCCCGGGCGATCTCCTGGGTGAAGGTCTGGAGCTGTGCCGCTAAATAATACTTTTCAAAGTCCGGCACCGCAAGCCCACCCTCATCCTTCGGCCTCATCAGGGTCTTAAGGGCCACCCGTCGGCGGCCCGAGCCCCAGAGGAATCCGACTATTATTGATCGTAGCAGTCGAAACGTGGCCGGTGGGACCCAAATCGGTAGTGTCCGGAAATAATATAACAACCGGGGAAGCGCCACCAATTTAAGCAGAGCGATCCGCCCTGCCACTGAGAGCGGTAGCGTGGCCCAGAAGTCCATACAGCCTCGAAGTGCTCGGGTGCTGCGGGCAATGTTCCCATCGAGGAGGTCGGATGGTTCGTGATAGACGTACACCCCCAGGTACTTAAAGCAGTCGGGTTCCCATCTAATCTCCCTACTTAGAGTAGGGGCGGGGCTGCCCTTGCGAACCGGGAAAAGACAGGTCTTAGTCCAATTCACCCGGAGGCCCGAGACCTCCCCAAACTCCGTGAGCGCCGTCGCAGCTCCATGTAGGGCGGCGAGCGGGTTCTCTAGGAAGAGCAGCAGGTCGTCTGCATACAGCGAAATATAGTGCGGGCCCGAAGGAGTCCAAAGGCCCGTATAATGGGCTCCCGATCGGAGATGCAGCGCGAGTGGCTCCACCGCCAGCGCAAAGAGAAGTGGGGATAGCGAACATCCCTGCCTCGTGCCCCTTTCCACCGGATATTGTGAGGAAATCAGTGGTCCCGCCCGAACCCTGGCCGATGCAGAGGCATAGAGAACCGTGGTCCACCTGACGAAGCCCTCACCGAGGCCGAACCTCCGTAGCACAGTGCAAAGGTAGTCCCATTCCAGGCTATCAAAAGCCTTCTCTAGGTCTACCGATAAGACAACCGGGCACGGGGCATCCACAAGCGGCTCCCCTAGCAAGCGGAACAACCTGCGAATGTTCATGGTCGTGTTACGCCTAGGGATAAAACCAGCTTGGTCCTCATGCACCAGGGAGCTCATGTGTCCCAGCAGCCTCGAGGCCAGGATACTGCTCAGTATTTTATAGTCAACCGTTAGCATTGACAAGGGACGGTAAGACCCCGGGTCGGATGGGTCCCTTCCGGGTTTGAGGAGTGGAACCACCAACGCCTCGCACATCGAGCTCGGGAGTCGCCCGAGCCTCTTCGCCTCTCTGTAGACTACCAATAACCTAGGGGCTAGGAGGTCAGCATAAGCTGCATAAAACTCCACAGGAAGGCCGTCCAGGCCCGGGGTCTTATTCCTCGCCATCCTTTTAATGGCGCTACGGATCTCTCCTAGTTCTATGTCGGACCCCAGGGCTTTCGCCACGTCCTGCTCCACTGTTCGGAGCTCCAGTGGCCGTAAATAATTATCGAGCAGGTCAGGGTCTCTGGCTGAGCGACTGCAGTACAACCGTTCGTAATATTGCCGGTAGCAGCTCAGAATCTCAGGCTGAGTGTACACCTCGGTTCCGTCTGCCTTGCGCATAGATGTCGTCAATGAGGACTGACGCGTAGGGTTGGCCAGCCATGCCAGCAACGCGCTCGATCTATCCCCCTCTGCGATGGACCGAACCGTATAGGCCTTGTAGTCAAAACAGCGAAGCCGTTCGACTTCCACCGCCTCCTTCGCCTCCGCCGTGCGTACCTGTAATTCAGGGCGCCCGGGGTGCGAATTTCCAGCTCACGGAGTTTCCGGTCCGCTGCATCTAGGTCGGCGAGGATAACTCGCCTCATGCCTACCTTTTTAGAAATACAGTAACCCCTCACCACCACCTTAAAAGCGTCCCACTCTAACGCTCTCGTGCTCGCGGTGCCACAGTTGGACGCAAAGTACTCCGAGACCTTGTCACGCAGGTCCGCCCTGAAAACACTGTCCTCAAGGATCTCAGGCCGTAATTTCCAGGTGGGCACCGCAGGCGCCCCGGGGAACCAACGAAGGTCCAGCAGGAGGGGGTTATGGTCTGATATGGTTCTGGACAAATATTCAGATCGGACCGCTGCCGAAACCAGTTCGGGCGAGCCAAGAAATCCGTCCAGTCTAACATGCAACTCATGGAGGCTCGAAAAGTAGGAATAGTCCCTAGATGTGGGGTGGTGCGCTCTCCAGATATCCGTTAGACCCCAGTGGGTCTGCCAGTCCCTACGACCCTTAGCCATGCGACGGACCGGAGAATCGGGAAGGGGTGGATGCGAGCGGTCAGTGTCTACATCCACTACTGAGTTGAAATCTCCCCCGAGCAGAAGGGGCCCGGAGAAGAAGTGGGCCAACGAGCCCGATAACCTGGAAAGGAAGGCAGTTTGGTCTATATTAGGAGCGTACACACAGCAGACGTTTAAGTCCCTCCCTCCCAAAGTGCCCGAGATAGCCACATAACGCCCCTCTGGATCTATCACTGTTTTCGTGACCTGGAAGGGAACCCCAGCTCTAACCCAAATCAGCGCCCCTCTGGCATACGCGGAGTACGAAGTGCAAAAGACCTGCCCCCTCCACCTACGCTGTAGCGCCGCCCCTTCCGCCTTGTTCAGATGAGTCTCCTGCAGCAGCGCCATTTGCACCCCCCTACGCACTAAATAAGGGTGGACTTTGTGGCGCCTGGACATAGTATGAAGCCCCCGCACGTTCCAAGTAACACATTTCAGATTAGCAACATCAGCCATTGTCCCATATCGTTCTCGCAAAGTCTCCCCATCTGGGTCCCAACAAAGAAAGGATAGCAATCATCCCAGCACTGATGGCGGCCATTTTCCCCAACCAAAACTGAACAACCCAAGAATGAACCATACCCCCATCCACCCCCCCCAGAACAGGACCCAAATAGCACCATCTAGTTCCCATCCAAACCATACCCTCTGACAACCCACTAACCCCCACTAATCCTGCGGTCGCCACCGTAGGAAGGCCTTAAGGGCCAGGTGCGGGCCGGGCGGAGGCAGTGGGCCCTCGACGCTCAGGCTACCAGGACTAAAGCAGGCCCAAAGCAGTGCCAAAAACCCCTCGGGGCAAAAACAGTGCACCCCACCCTCCCTGCCCCGGGAGTCAGCGTCAATTGTCGGCATCCGCCACCCCCCTGCCGGGCCCCCTCCCAAAATGAAGTAGCTCACCCCATCACCCTTGTCCATCCAGAAGGTCTTCCACCGATTTCGGTGTAATTACCGGTGTATGGACGCTATCAGTCACCGATTCCTCGGAGTCCGTTGGTGCCCCCTCGTCACCAGGGTCTGCTTCCTCCTCAATGGCATCGTCCCGTGAGCCAGATAGCACAGATAACACCTCCAGCACTCCCCTCCGCTCCGTCGATGTCTCTGCAGTTGAGGGCCCCCCCGAGCGGCCACGGCGACTCCGAATCCTCCTGGATCGCCGTCTCTGCTCCGGCTCCGCCGTCTGCTGGGATGAGGAGCCAAAGCCATCTTTCCCTGCTCTATAAAGTTCGAGCCAGGCACAGACATCCTCCGGGGTATCAAAGAATTGAGTTTTGTCATCGACAATTATGCGGAGCCTTGCAGGATAGAGGAGCGAGTACTGGATGCCCTCGCTCCTGAGCTCGCGCTTGACCGCCAGGAAGGAAAACCGTCTGCGTTGAGTTTCGTAGGTGTAATCTGGGAAGATGTTCACCTGGCTGTTCACCACTTTGAATGGACCATTATGTCTGGCGGCATTGAGGATGAAGTCTCTGTCCCTAAAATGCAATAACCGCGCCACCACTGGTCTCGGGGCACGTCCCTGCTGCGGCGGCCTCGCCGGGACTCTATGGGCACGCTCCAGGGTGTAGAAGGAGGATAGACCCTCCGGGGCCACCGTGTCACGGAGCCAGGCCTCCAAGTATGCCACCATGTCGCCATCCTCAATCTTTTCCGGCAGGCCCACCACACGGATGTTGTTCTTCCTGTTGCGGCCTTCCGCATCCTCCGCTCTCTGCTCCAGGGCCGCAATCCGGGATAAAGCATCCTTCATAGTCGCAGCCAAGGTTCGCTGCGCCGGCTCCAAGGTTTTCACCGAGCTCTCCACTTCCTTGACCCGGTCCGAAAGTTTGCCGTGGTCCGCTCTAAGGAGACCTAGGCTCGTCGCTACCTGGGCAATGTCCTGCTGGAGGGCCGAGCGCGTGGTCGCTATCGCCTCCAAGACGCGGTCAAATTGCTGTTGCATCGATGCACCAACCAGAACTCTCCGGGTCCCCACGTTCCTCTTTGTCCTGGGTCTCCGAGTCTGAGGCGGCTGGGGTAGTCCCCTTAGCTCCTCTAGGTTTCCCCATGTCGCCGGGCGCACTCCGTGCTGGCCCAGGAACAGGCGTCTCCGAGTGCAGGCTCCGGTTATGACTCTCCCGGTTACTGTGCCTCAAGTCGAGTGCCGGAGATCTCCGTCTCCAGGGCCTGTTGGATCTTCTCCGCTTCGGCTCGCGCCACCACCCCGTCGTCCGAGGGCACCGAGGAGGAGGCGGAGACAATCGCCGCCAGGTCGGGCAGGCCCGCGCGACCGATAAGGTCCCGGGGTGAGGATCACCAACTCCACCGGACGATTTGCGGCGCCAGAGGGTTGCGCCTCCCATGGAAGTGGGTCAGCCAAGAAAAGGTAGTTAAATGCGGTGTCGTGAGTGGGGCCACCGCCGGGAACTCCAGACGTCCGCGTGCGGGATCCACTATTGCGTGGGCATCCGCCCAGTCACCCATCCGAGTGCAATCCTTGTTAAAAAATAAGTCCGATCTGACCGATAACCAGAACCCAGGTCACTGGGAGATGGCAGAGCCAGGGGTGTGCCGCCGCTGGTGATGCCCCTCCAGTCTAATAGATCCAGCCAGGGGGACAATGAAGTCCGGGCGCCATGTTGGGTCGCACTCCGCAACTCCGCAAACTTCGATTTTCCACTGGGTCACCCCTTGTTCAGACCGCGCCAAGGGCCCCGGCAGGTCTCCGTCGGGCCGTTCAGCAGAATGCGGGGTCTGGGGTGCCCCGCAGCCTCCGATTTACAGGATAATCACGGGCTCAGTCCCGGAGCCGAGCTCTCAGGCGACCATCGCCATCGGCGCCCAAGCCACGCCCCCAACCCTACCACACTTTTGGTGGCTAAAAGCGGTACAAAAGGGGGTGGTGATGTCGGAGCATCCGAATCAATCAAACACTCACACCCAGTCAAAAGATCTGGATTTAATCCATCACCGTTCTTTAGCCCACTCTGCCACCCCAGTTCAGACATGGCTATATGTTTGGGTTGAAGGGTTTTGTCCAGAGACTTAGGGTCGAGGGTGAAATCTGGTGCGGGAGTAAGGATGATGTTGTGATCATGATACTAAGAAAAGTAAATGGATTGTAGATTTGTTTGACCTTATCACAAAAAATGGGAGGCCATTTTCTCACAAAAATCTAGAGTGTAGTTACTACCTCTATTTTCAGGAGGTTTGGTAAGTTTGTTTATAACTTGAAAGAGTTCTTTAGTGGAATGCTTAGGTGTTTTAATTTGATGTATAAAATAGTCAGATTTTTCCTTCTTAGTGGTTGCTTTGTAGCTAGCCAGGGACTGTTTATAGATTGCCGCCAAGAGGGATGCGATACAAAAGGGGATGATGGACGGCGCGTTTGAGCAAATCAAATACTCACTCCCAGTCAACTGATCTGGGTTTAATCGATCACCATTCTTTAGCTCACTCAGCCACCCCAGTTCAGACATGGCCATATTCAAATCAGTCTGACCCTGTGCCTCATGGGAACAGTCCAGCCCGAACTGCCAAGCCCTGTCTTCCCTGGACTGGAAACAAGCATCCTGGGACCGGTTTCGGATTCATAATCTTCATCACTCAGGCTATCTTGAATCCGGTGGCCAAGTGAGCAAGGGACTCACGTCTGAGCATACCCTGCCAACTTAGGGCGAAGAAAGCGATACAAAAGGGGATGATGGACGAAGCATTGGAGCAAATCGAACACTCACTCCCAGTCAACTAATCTGGGTTTAATCCATCACCATTCTTTAGCTCACTCAGCCACCCCAGTTCAGACATGGCCATATGCAAATCAGTCTGACCCTGTGCCTCATGGGAACAGTCCAGCCCGAACTGCCAAGCCATATCTTCCCTGGAACGGAAACAAGCATCCAGGGACCGGTTTGGGATCAGCCAGGAGGGATGCAGGAAAGTTTGCCATCCATTGTGGGTTGGTTACAGCCGACTCTCTGGGCAGTACGATTTCCACGTCAGTAGCCCTTTGTCCCTACGCCTAGATGAGATTAACTGTCCATAGTACACTAATGGACATGCCCTTTGATGGCCGTTGCCTTTTTAACGACAAAGCGGACAACGCTCTAGAGCGTTTCAAGGACTCACAGGCTACGGCCAAGTCCTTGGGCCTCTCCAGTCACCCCTTCTTTTCCTGTCGCACTCACCATCAGAGGCGTGTCTAGAAGCGAACGCTGTACTACGCTGAGCACATTAACACAAGTGAATTATATTAAAGCATATTTGACTTACGGTGAGGTGCCTGGCATATACATAAGTATGGTGTCACCCCATCGCAACTTAGAAGCAGTTCGTATGCGGTAACGATGGGTTAAATCTTGTGTGCCACCTCCGCTTGCATCCCTGATATTGGTATAAATACATGTTCATTTTGTGACAGTTTTATGTGCATTTTTCAACAAATCCACAAGTAATTAATTCTGTCTTTTGAGGATGGGAAGTAGAGCTGTTTGTCATTACAAGAGGAAAAAAACGGCCTAGATCTTGTGGGTTTCCAGCATTTTTATTGTTTTGCAAAACAAATGATCCACTTTACTCTAATATTGGATACATTAGGAACACGTACTAATGTGCTGCACTATTACCATGATTTAAAACAAATGCAAATAAATTATACGTTGCAAAAAATAACGTAGGTCGACTACTAAGACCCAGTATCTCATGGCGACACGCACTGCATAATTAACCGTGCAATATATGTTGGCGTGGCAGGAATGCAAATGTCGATTCAATGTGAAGAGCTTTATTCTATTTCAGGGGCTAATGTCAATTGTCAAGCAAAGGACAAGGCCACGCCGTTATTCATCACAGCGCAGGAAGGCCACGCCAGTTGCGCAGAGCTGCTGCTTTCCCATGGGGCAGACCCAAACCTGTTTTGCAATGAAGAGAGCTGGCAGTTACCCATTCATGCAGCTGCACAAATGGGCCGTACAACGTAAGTCATCCCCAGTGCACTCCGTGTATCTAGAGCGGATCTTCCTAACTTGAAACACAAAACCCCTCACGCATATGTTGTCATTATGTGCTGAAATGATCACTCCAGGCCGTTCTTCTTTTCTTTTAAAAAATTACTCTGTACACCTTTATAACACGACTGATATGTTTTCCTGCTCTACCCGTTTAATTGTTGCTCTCTGTTTTTTCTGTGAAATGATTTCTCCGCATGAATTCCTTTGGCACAAAGCTGCAGGCTTGGTACATATGACTGTCTATCTGATAATATGAAATGGTGGAAACTAATTAAATGAACCAACGGTAATTTATTCAGTAATAAAATAGGAGTGTTCCTACGTTTATGTATTGACGGCACTGTCCATTTTCGTTGTTCATTATGTTGTATTTGGAGGGAATCATGGAAACAAACAATCACAGATGAGAGCAAGGCGTTAGCTGAAACTGGCAGACCTTGTTTTCCTCATGTCATGGTGATGCTATACATTCTAGAAACTGAGTTATACAAAACACCAAAGCACTCTCCAATACGTGTAATGTCCAGACAGTATGGACTTTCTTTGAACAAACAGAAGTGTTCTGTTTATTTTGGCACAGTTGTGATAATATAGTGGTACTGTCCAAAAAGTTGTAGCGCATAGTTAGTAACATAAAAAACAGCCTTCGTTCATGTTGTGATATCCAGAAGAAGCACAGCCAACACGCGTTTCGTCATTTAGTGACTTTTTCAAGGCTGTCGAATGGTAGTGAGGCTAATAAAGTCCTACTTCTTGTCCACAACACGTTGCATTGAATAGTCACATTGAAACAGATTCATAGTAGCTGGGAGTCGCGTAACTAGTTAGCATGGAGGAGACCATCATCTCCTTGTGTTTTCTTTGCTTGTCCTAAGTTGGCAGAGTATGCCAGATGTGGGTCCCTTTCTCACTTCGCCGCTGAATTAACGCTAGCCTGGCTGATAAGGGGTTTTACCCCAAAACTGGTCCTAGGGTGCTTTTTTCCTCTCCAGGGAAGACCTGGCTTGGCAGTTTGGGCTTGACTTTTCTCTTGAGGAACAGGGTCAAGACTAATTTGCATATGGTTCGGTCTGAACTGGGTTGGTGAAGTGAGCTAAAGAACGATGATGGATTCAACCCAGAGGAGAGATTGGGTTTGAATAGGGGACAGGAAGAAATGGCGCTCAGCGGGTACCAGGTGCATTGGCTAGTGTGAAGGTTGAGTTAGTACGGTGTAAACAGGTCAGGGGAACAAACCCAGATAGAAAAACAGCCTCTGCCAAGATAGGGAAACGGTCCCCAACCAAACAATAGTAAAGCAAGTCCTGTGCACACGTATATACGTCATACAGTTCTGAGGCTTCTAGTTATCAACTCCTTTTACCGTATGCAGGTACACCGTCCTGCTACTCCAACCTCGCTTCCAGATCCCATTTACACTTGTACTGGCACGCCGTCACATCTCCAATTTTGATTGCAACAGCCCTGAAGAGTCACAGCCTTCACATGGTGTGACGAAACTCGTGTCGGCTGATTGTTCTCGTATGTACTGATCGAGACTGAACCATAAAAAACATATACTCAACGACGCTGGATTCCGACCTCATGTTTTTGAACTTTCAACTAAATGCATTGGGTTCTCACTTGAGAGCTGTATGACGAATATACGTGTGCACAGGACTTGCTTTACACCAGATTTAATGATGACTGGAGGTGAGTGTCAGAAAAGTTTCACCACTCCATGACTATTATCTCTTTGTGTTTGATTTGTTCAGAATACATGGCCATCCCATTCTTGCACTCCCTGCAGAGTGCACAGGTCACGTATTCCAGTTGTAATTCTGATTCTGTACATATGTGTGTAATGGGGTCCCCATCATGGGGGTACAAAGTTTTCAAAACAATGACAAATCAAAAGTAAAAGAAAATGCAGTGCTTGCTTACTACTCACTGTTCGCAGTCGCTGTGCAACCTGGCTGAAAGTTAATAAAATCAAGGAGCTATGATGCGGTTAACGCTGGGCGTGTCATAATGTTTTTTATTTTTTTTAACTTTCAGACATGTTGTACAGCATGTACGCCACTATGCAACGGCTAAAAAAAAGTGACAAAGCCAATAGAGCTCGCATAGGTGAGACCTATTGAGTTTGCTAATAATTCTTTCTTTTTGAGAACTTTTTCCATTTAAAAAAATCATTATTTGGATATAAAGTCATATCTATATTTATGAACGGTATGGGTTCAATGGAGAAAAGTATTTAACATTGTTTAATGCAATCCACAAATTGAGCAGCTGCTTGTGGATTATGAAAAATCCAGAATTATGCAGAGATCTCTGTGGGGCACAATTCCGGTGACCCTAACTAAATTTCACCAGGTCACCCTGCTACAAAATTGTATGTGATATGTCTGTTTTTCGGGACCCTTTTACACATATCCTCTACAGTCTGTTATGTCATCTTGAAGGTGGGAGTTATTCATGTTGCATCCAGTGGTAGAAGTGGGCGAGATCGGCAGGGCAAGGCGTGCCCCTACTTCTTTCATTCCACCGAGTCCGTTCTCCTACTTTTTTAAGGTAAACACGCATCCCAGAGCGTCCCAGGGACAGAAATAGCAAAAGCCTATAGATAAGGCTTGCCGATCTTGGAAGGCAGGACTGGCAGAGAAGGAAAAGGACTCTGTTTCCTGCCGAGAAGGCGTGCAATGCCCATTGCCCCCGCCCACCCTGAGACAGCTTCCCGGGGCACACACACAGCCGCACCCGAGCACTTCACAGGTCTTTAAAAGACCATTCACTTGCTAACAAGGCTTTGTTGCTTTTCAGCCCTTCTTAGAGCCCTGCATCTCCACTCTGAATATTGCTAGAAGAGTCAACCTCCCACTGAAGTTTTTGGTAGCCCCCCCGCCCATGTGAGAGTAGATACACATGGTATGCGTCCAATGTTAACGCACTCAAAGTGCATGTGGGGAGACTCCATTTATGCAGACAAACTCCCTGAGAATAAAATGCCCTAAATTATCTTCGGCCAAACAAGTACTCCAGTGCCTGTGCAACATTAACAGTTTTTCAACACTGTTACAAGTGTGAACAATAAATATCCTTTTGTCCTCTGAATTTATGATTTGAACTGATGCATTCTGAAAAGAAACGGCTACAATTTGCCCCTACTCTTCGCTTTTACAGCATACACCTACATGGTTTCTCGGTTTGCGCCCGGATGAATTGCACATTTGTCAGACCCCCAGAATATAGCGGCATGGATTAGCAAATTTAGCGGCACAAATATGGAAATTTAGCGTCATTTTTGCAGCACTTTATTTTACTCATATTCATTCAGTCTCAGCCTTAAATCAATGGAAACTGTTTTAGCGGAGTATTCCGCTTTGTAATAGGCAACCTGGGATATGGAACAGAGGAAGCAGCCCATAGGTGAAGGCTGGTATCCCTTGGAAATGCAATCCTCCATTTGCTTATAGTGTAAACGGGGATTCAAGTTTGATATTTATTGGGGTTAGAGTTGTACTCTGTCAATTTCATTTGTCTATTTGTGACCCAGGAAGAAGTGATTGCAGTTGGCAAAGCCCATCACCCAAACTGCTGGCCACCATCTTTTTCCCCCATTGACTTTTCAAAGTAGAGCCCTGAGTGCTTCAGCACCCCACTTGGCATGAAGCAGCACTTTTAGAAATGTAGGCACTTGCTGGTTCGAGCTGCTTGTTCTTAGCCTCTTTTGGAAACAGTGATCCACGCCTCCTCCTTTGGCGATATCACTAGTTCATACCGCGTCTCGATGACCTGCCCTGGCACTGGGTTTAAGCGCAGGTTTCTCACCAGCACACTCAACAACACTGTCGCCACAACGTATGCAAATCTCAACTCAGGGCACTCCTGACTCCCCATCAAGCCGAGCAAGAAAGGTTTTTCCCGGCAGACTCATTGTCAAACCTATCAGGATCAAATCTGCAGGCTTAGGGCCAGGCTGTGCTGTCTTGAAGCACCAGACCAATAGCATAAAGCACCAGGGTCTCTTTGGGAATGACATGCTGGTCAACTCTGCCTTCCAGGTCCTGAAACCGTGCCGCAATGGGTGTCAGTCTAGCTGTCCATACTGTCTCTCAGAGGACTTGCCAGCAATACCTGAGCTGCTCAACTTTCTCTAGTGTGATGGGGCCCTTGCCTAGTACTTGGACCATCTCCTTGTAAAGCTTCTCCTGAGCTTCCTCCGATGTGGTGAGGAAATATAAAGCCCATGTACACAAGTTAGCTGAGATAACACATCCTGCCAGTGAGAAGATCATGCTGTTCTCCAGCACCTGCTTGTCGCTCAGGTTACCCTGCAGCAAGGCGTCCATGAAGATCTGTCGAGGGATGCTCTTACCGCGCCGTTCTCTTGCCAGCTTCTTCAGGACAGATTCCATCTCCATCAGGGCGTTTCCATACAGCTTTTTCCTTGTTGTGCTCTTGTCAAGTGACCCATCCAGGAAACGTTTCCCAATTTCTTTCCAGATAGCACAGTGGTTCTTGCTGAAGCGGATCAACTCCTGCTCACCCCCAAAACTATTCCCCATAGTGTGTTTAATTTGATCAAGTCTTGTTAATTCTCAATGTTTTAATGCTTCACAAAGACAAAAAGCCGAAGAAGGCTCTGGAAAATGTATTGTACAAACATGCACACTTCTGAAGAGGTGGTACCCCTCCAGAACTGAACACTCAAACAAAAATACAAGTATAGTCGGGGGCTGGCTCTACTTCATGTCCACAATACCTGTGGAGGCAGGACTGTTAGGCAATGTTCACCCTAGCTCATTTCCTAAGGGCTTCATCAACCTTGACATCATGAGACTGAGCCTCACTTTGTTTCAACTATCATTTATCTTTCCTTTACCTCTCTCTCTTTCACTATCTTGTTTTCTGAGACCCTGGCCTATTTCCGGGGGTCTTGAAAGGATGACTATTCATACTGCTGTTTATAACAAGCAATAATAGTCCTATGTTTATATGACAACGCTCTTTACAATATTTACCACCACTTTTACCATAAAATCAATCAAGCACAGCCCTCATAAATAGCATATTTTCACATTTCCATCACTCTGCGTATTAATTCGACTTTCTTTTAGTACAAATCTGTCCACCCCTCAGATACATTTAGTGACCTCTTCTCAGAAAGGGCCACAACCATGCAGTGTGGATTCTTTTGTCACCTATGATGGCAACAGGCAGCCATGTGCAAGTAGTGCTGTCTGCGCTTTCAAACGTGCAGAGAGTCATGTGGTCTTTCAGCACATGAGCAATACAAGCACAAACGCCGCAATCTTTGATTGGTGGGGCAGCTAAGGGCGCTTCTTTGAATACTTCCCCCTGCGTGGAGTTTGACTCCAACACCTGAGGGACACAACTAGCAGCCTGCACCACCAGTGCTGAGGTGTAGCCCTTGATTGTGAGGCCACTGGTGCTCTCTAGAGCTACTCTCTGTGGATTGAAGCAGCTAGTGAGAAGGAGATGCCCTACCCCTGGGCCTCGAAGCACAGGTTTTCACATTCTGGGCGTTATTTAGAGCGCAGTGGACTGGGTACTCCATCAATAATATGGTGGATGTATTGTAAAAGTGCAATATTCTCACTACTTACAGGTGACAGGACTGATGTAACATATTGGCTGAATACATTATCTGCTAAACTTTAAATAAGACCCTTAGTTTAATGGGAACTGAGATTCATCCTACGGTTACTTCAAAACTGGCCACATCACAATACAGAGGAGTATAAAAAAGCTAACATTGTGTTTAATTCAACTTTACTGATTGACGTTTCCACTTTCTTCAGGGCATCTTACTGGGGACACGGGCGTAGCTATCAAAACTGCAGCAGGTGCAGTGGAACCGGGTGTCCTAGTAGGATGGCCTGCGAAAATAGAATTTGCAGCATCCTATCTTAATACAGCACCCCTCAATTATTTCCGCATTGTAAATGGGCTAACCGACCTGTAGGTCAACTTAGTGTCAAATATAGTTCTTGTGTATTAGGACCAATGTGTGTTTCAAAAGTCACCACAGCATCAAAGATGAATGCACCACACGCTTTGACCATGTACATGAATTATATGTTGAAGATAATACCTGCTCACGCCACTTTCATACAGCATCTGATTTCGCAGGCACTTTTGTAAAAATCGCGGCATTTTTACAAAAGTGCTGATTTTTCGGCAAACCGCAAAATCGCAAAATCCTGAAGGGTCTGATTTGTGTGATGCATGAGACCATGGCTGCTACGCTCAAGGAGCACACGACAAAATGTAAATCTGTGCGTGGGTAAAGATGCCTTTTGCACTTGCAGGTGAGTTGTCCCCTTTGAACCGGAAACTAGGCTAATTTCCACATGGTTGGTCCCTGTCTGTATTGTAATGGAAGAGCTCAAAACGATGGAATGGAACGGGGACCAGAGTCATTTCCATTGCCTTTTTGAGGTTGTGCTCTGTGCATGACACCCTTACCTGATTTGAGTGAAACCAGTGACCATCACTATTCTCATTCATTCTGTGACTGCAGATCATGAAGATCCATTCATGAAGAAATACAGTTTGCCAGCTGCCTCACATGCTTATGCGTGCTCAACAATGTTTGAGCCTTTCGATCATTTTTGCAGGAGAATGGGTCGTTTGCAGTGTTTAGAATGGAAAACGAAAAGTGCAGATACTATCACACAGTACCTGGTTGATACCAAGAAGTGCAGCGACTCTCCATTTAAACGTATTGCTCGTGTTCAGAGAAGTACAGTACTTGTGAGTACCCGCCCACTTAAAGCACTGCTTGTATGAGAAACATAAAACAATAAACATACTACTTCCCGAGCAGACCACTTTAGCTTTAGGCTTTGTGATGATTTTTTTTTCTCAATTTCTCCAACTTTACTTTTTCCACTTTTAAACTAATTGTTACTTGAAAGCCCTATTCCCTTGAACTGGAACATTACTCTCTATTCCCAAGAATTGACCATGATTTTACACTGTTTCCTATGAATTCATTGTAAACTCTTTACACATTGGCATTTAAGCCCTGTTCCTATGAATTTTACCTAAACCCTTTTCTTAAGAGTTGCTATTTAAACCCTTTTAATGTTAGTTGCCACTTTACACCCAAATCTTGGGAATTGCCACTTTATACCCAAATCCTGGGAATTGCACCTGGACACACTTTTCCTGTGAATTGACATTAGACTACATCCACGAATTGCCACATTAGACCCTTTCCCTTTGAATTTCTTCTTTATTCCCTGTCTAATAAATTGCCAATCTAGACCAGAGGCCCTGGGATACTTTGTAGGCAGTTGCATTGGCGTGAGGCACATTCATTGAATGTATCACAACGAGCGGCTGAAAGGTAAGCTGAGTAAACTTAATATAGCTCACATGATGGAAAAAGGCGAGTTCCTGAAAAGTAGCTACCATTTGCAGAGCTAAAGAATCTGAAGAGCCCCCATACTTTTCTTCCCATTACCATTTGTGCCCCTACCAAACTGTATTGTGTTTCTCTGGACAAAGAACCCTCCAGTGGTGCCTGTTTACTTGTTGTTTTCATCTCGTAGTAACTTCTGGCTCAGTAGACCATGGGGCACTTTTGTCTAGTTTACTGGCCCGCATTTGTCTGGGGAGAAGGTCCTGACATGGTTTCCTTTCTGCCTGCCTGTTCAAACACACCTTGCCCAATTGGGATCTTCCACGTTCTATGCCACCTCCAGGTCTGGTGGAGTACCCCCGGGGCTCAGTCCTGGTCTCCATGGCTTTTGATATCTAAAGTGAGCTGCTTGAGGCTGTAAGAGTATGGATATTCCCATCCATTACATACTAAACTCCAGACCCATTCTTCCTCTGTGTGGGAGGGAATGCGGGGGCACGAGGGAGTGTTTACAATTATAATAAAAAATACAATAAAAAGTTATGCTTACATGCTGCCGGACGCCTCCAGCGTTGCGCCTCGGTGCTGGGACTCTGGGGCACAGGGATTGGCCTGCGCGGGCTGGAAAGACGCTCCACTCAGGTCAGGGAGTCTGTGGGGTTTCTCTAACCCAGCTGTTCAATACAGCGATTAGAGAAACCTAAGTGTGCATGTGTGTTGTGGTCAGCCTGAGATGGCCGGCCAAACACACATGAGTACTTAGGAAGTGCACCTAGCACTCCTCATCCCCCTCCTAGGCCCCGGCCCGCCCCTCACTGTACACGCTGGCTAAGCCAGCGGCTTCAAAATAAACAATATTGAAATATTTTGTTTTTTGGTTTTTTGCTGCTGGCTCGGAGACAGTGGGGCTACACTCCTCCCCCATTGCGGAGGGGCAGCCCCTTCATTTCCCCAGAGGTACAACTAGCTCACTACTTTTATGGCAACTTTTTAAAACCTTTTCACAACTCCCTTCAAAGCGACCCTTGACGCCACCAGGTAGGTCGCTCCCCCGCCGCACAGCACCGCCTGTGTGTCCCCTGCCTCAGGCAGCCGCTGCTGAGGAAGTTCAAGCCCTCCACTACCCGCAGGCTACCACCTGCGCCTCATCCCTGGTGGCCAGTGGTAGGCCTTAGGTTTGTTTGTCATTTGTCATTCCATTGTATTGCACTCTCTTGGTGTCCGTGACTGCTTTTGTCTGTCTCCCCTTCATTGCCCCCGTGATCACATAGAACAGTGAGTTATTAACTGTCATCTAAGAGCTGCAATCAAACTGCCAGGTATAAATTAGAGAGTTATATTTTCCCCCTAGTGTTTGATTATCCTAATGTTGCAAAGGGTGTTCACATGGATAAAATCAATTCTGATTATTAAAGAGAACCCCCAACCATGGTATTACGTTCTAAATTCAGAGTTTGTGTTTCTCCAGACCAATCACTATTAAACTATACTGCTTACTAGTATAGTGTCATGTGACTCCTACACCATGTAGTACTTTTCCTCATGTATTTCCTAGAGAGTTATTTACACATATACGATTGATTGTCTCTATGTAATGTGTGTGATGTAAAGTGCTCTGAAACCCTACACTGGTTTCAGTGGCGCTATAAATCAAATCAAATGCATCTGAGCGAGAAAGTGGTTATGGAGACTCGAGGGGCACTGTTGAAGGGTGGTAATGAGGGAATCCATTGAAGAGGGAGTCATTGGGGGCACCAACAAACATTGTGGCACATAGCTTCCACCAGCGCTAAATCCGGCCTTGCCCTTGAGACCAGTCTGCTGCAGCCATTGGTACCTCTATTGGCCTTGTTTTAGCAGTAGCAGGTGCAACTCACCAGTGGTCGGCGATGCAGGATTTGCACGCACACCAAACTTAGTTTACAAACATCATGGTCTTTCTGCTTCATGCACAAGCACTTTAAGCATGTGCTGCCTGCTTTGGGACCACTGAAATTATGTAGCAATGGAGGACAAAATTATTCTGCAGTGTTGACTAAAGTATGCAGCAAAAAAAGGCTGCAACGTAATAATGTATATTTTCTTTTACACATGCTAACAGCAGTGCAACACACAAATGCAGCAGTGAGAAGTGTGACCAGTCCACCTTTGCGAAGGGCTGTCCACTTCGCAGAAACACAAGTCACGTTTGTTTGTAACTTTTGATCCGATTGAGCTACAAACAATTTATTAGTTAAAATCATCAAATTATGCAGCTGGTGATGCATTATCTGGCAAATATTGCAGAGCCATAATTGTATAGAAAACATTTTCAAACTAGGATATTTTGCCATTCATGTTTGAACTGCACTTGTGGAAAAAGGGAGAAGTGCTGATGACAGAAATTCCATGGCTCGGAGACAAATGGCTTGCGATTCTACTTTAATCGTATTTGGAACATTCTGTGATTGAAAACAAATCCCACTTTGTGAAAGTATTTTAATGTCAGTAACTCATGTTAAACCTAAAATAAACGTGTACCCATTGGCTGAATTAAATAACGTAATAAGCTGCAGCTGGGTAGTGAAATGCCAAACAAACACAAAAAATTTGAATGATTTGCTCTTTCTGGCCACACCTCTGACTCAGCCCACTGAGCTAATCCTCGGGTTGGTCCCGCCCCCTGACCTCCACCCACAGTTCCCCGACATCTTTCCCCCACTTTGACCACTGGTCGCATCACACATGGGCGTCCGCAGAGGGGGCACGGTGGGGCGCTTGCCCCCCCATGGATACTGGCCCGATTCTAGAGGATGAGCTCACATACCTGGGCTGACTTTCCTGCTGGGGCAACACCTGAAAGGCTGCTACAGCCCGAGTGTGACTCAGCAGGTCACAGAGTCAGCCGTTCCCATTGTCATGGGCAGAATGACAATGGGCCGGCAGAGGAGGCACAGCATGGCACATCTCCCCCCATCCCAGGCCTCAGGAGATGACGATGAGTCCTTGGGGAGCTGCTGATGCCTTCGAGCAGCACACTTAGCAAGTCTTAGGCAGGGGACATGAGCTTTAGCCCCTCACAGCAGGCCACAACGATCGGATAAAAAGCTACGGGGCACGGGTGGGGGCGTTTGGGGATCGGGGCTAGTGCCAACATTCTTAGTTTAAAAACTGTGAAATGACAGACTGGATTGAAATTGAAAGTTTAAATGAAATTCCATCCGTTTGTGCAATGGGGGGAGTGCTGTATACAGCTAAGAGTGAAAAAACTCCGGAACAAAACACTGAGGACTGAAATAACTACATTTAAAGAACAATATGACAAAAAATGGAGAAAAAAATGAAAATTCGATTTTGACAATGTTGTAGGGAAAAATTTAATTTACCCTCCATGTTGAGACAAAGGGTGACGTAAGAGCAGAGGAGAGATAAAGAGAGAGACAGAGCCAAAAGGAAAAATAAGAGATGGAGTGGGGAGTAGAGACAAACGGAGAGGGGGAGAGGAAAGAGGGAAAAATGATTGACGAGAGAAGATAGGAAAAGAGGAGAGAAGGCAGGGAAATAATGATAGATAAGCACAATGAGAGAGTGGCAGAGGGGGAAATGGTAGAGGGAAACAGCCAAGTAAAAGTTGAAGTGAGAACAGACTAAGTGGAGAGAAGGTTAGAGCAAGAGATTGGTAAAGATAGGGTAGGAAACAAAAGTGGAGAAGGGCGATGGCAAGGGGAGTAAAAAGAATAGTGAATGACAACACAAAGGATGGATGCAGAAGAGGATTATTAGAAGTTCGCTAGTCAGTACAAATAAGGAATTGATGAATCAAGGCCTCACACACACTTCTTAGTTCTAACTTTTAGCAGCCTACAGCTTGATTTAGAGGTTAGTGATACTTTGAGTGCCAAATCAGGAGTAGAACCCAAGAAATATGACACTATCACTTCAAGAAAAGGATAGTTTGGTAAAAGAAATGCCACATGTGGAGTCTCCATAGGATCTAACAACTCCAGAAATCGGTGGATTTTCCTTAACCACTCAACAATAAACTTTCTTTTGATCTAATGCTGACTAAAGGTTGAACAATGTCTTTCAACTTTCCTAACCTTTAGAAGCATGCAGAACTGAAAGCACTCACAGGGACAGGAATCTATTTAATGTCTACAGAGTAGGGTCTTCTGCAAATGACAAGGTTTGATGAAGCAGGTAGTTGGCATAAGAAGACATAACTGAAGAACAGGCGAATTTTCAATACAAGAAAAAATAACTGACGTAAATCTCAAGGAAGCAATAGGAATTTAGAGAGTGGGGACTAAGGACATAGGAGGTAGAAATAGAACGAAGTATAGAGTGTATATGGGAGACAAGTGAGAAAGAGGGGTACATTATAGACTAAGAGAGAGGGAGGGAAATAGCGCAGGGGCAATTGAAATGGGACAATCAGGGTAACAACGGGAAGAGAGAGAGGAAAAGAGGGATGGATAACGAAAGAAATGGATAATGGGATAGAGTATGATAGGGAGACAGACGGAGGGAGAGGGAGACAGAGAGGGAGGGAGACAGAGGGAGGGAGTCAGAGGGACGGAGAGGGAGACCGAGGTAGAGAGAGGTAGGGAGACAGAGAGAGGAAGACCGAGAGAGAGAGAAGGAGACGGACAGGATGAGTGAGACAGAGGGAGAGAGATAGATAGAGGGAGAGAGAGAGAGAGGGAGACAGAGAGGGAGGGAGACAGAGAGAGGGAGGGAGACAGAGACAGACAGATGGAGGCAGGGACAGGGGAAGACAGGCAGAGGCAGACCGAGAGACAGAGAGGGAGACAGAGGGAGGGAAACAGGGACAGATAGAGACAGGGACAGACAGACAGACAGAGGCAGGGACAGACAGATAGAGGCAGAGACTAAGGCAGACAAGGAGACAGAGAGGGAGACAGAGAGAGAGAGAGAGGGAGGGAGACGGAGGGAGAGAGAGGGAGGCAGAGGGAGGGAGACTGAAAGAGAGAGAGAGAGGGAGGTAGAGGGAGAGAGGGAGAGGGAGGGAGACAGAGGGATGGAGACAGAGGGATGGAGACAGACAGAGGGCGACGGACAGAGGGAGACAGACAGAGAGGGGGAGGGAGACGGAGGGAGGGAGGGAGGCAGAGGGAGAGAGGGAGGAAGACAGAGGGAAGGAGACAGAGAGAGAGGGAGACCGAGAGAAAGGGAGACAGAGAGAGAGGGAGACAGAGAGAGAGACAGACAGACAGAGGGAGACAGACAGACAGGGAGACAGATAGACAGAGGGAGACAGATAGACAGAGGGAGACAGACAGAGGGCGACAGACAGAGGGCGGGAGACAGACAGAGGGCCGGGGAGACAGAGGGAGACAGAGGAAGGAAGACAGACAGAGGGAGGGAGACAGACAGAGGGAGGGAGACAGAGGGACAGAGAGGAAGGGAGAGGGAGGAAGACAGGGAGTGAGAGGGAGGGAGACAGAGAGAGGGAGGGAGAGAGATAGACAGACAGTGAGTGAGACAAAGGGAGACAGAGAGCGGGAGGAGGGCGACAGAGGTAGGGAGACGGACAGAGGGAGGGACACAGGGAGTGAGAGGGAGGCAGACATAGAGAGAGGGAGGGAGAGAGATAGACAGACAGAGTGAGTGAGACAGAGGGAGAGGGAGAGAAGGGAGGGAGAGAGGGATGGAGACAGAGAGAGAGGGAGTGAGACAGAGAGAAAGAAAGAAAGATGTGTATAAGCCAAGTCTGGTGGCTCAGTTGACGAAGGCTTCCGCTGCAGGGGCTTGTGTTCAACCTCATGGTCATAGGTTTTTTTTGTTGCTCTAGCACAACACCCCTCCCCCACTGAATCCGCCCCCACCGGTGCGGCCCTCGGCCACACACCACACTGTAAATTTGGCCCCCGAGAGAAAGTTTGTGAGTACCCATGCTCTAGAACCACATCAACCTGATTTGGAATGTTTTTTTGTTTTTTTTCCGGCCATTTTTAGTTTTTCCCTCTGTTTTATTGTAGTTGCCAGGTCGTCTGCTGTGGCGCCTCACAAGATTTCTCTTCCCCCTATGGGTTTCTTTGTTTATTTAAGCTCTTTGTCTTATTAGAATTTTTTTAAATGTATTTAATACTTGTGCTCAATCATGTCGGAGGATGGTGATGAAGTTAAAATGTTGCCCCCCCTCCCCGGAAACATTTCTGCAGATGCCCATGATCACATAATTTCTTTTACATGACATGGTTCTTTCTAACGATAGCAGGCAGTGAGGCATATTTTTGCTCAACCTTTTTTGTCCTTGATTGCACAAGTAGTAGTATTTCGTCCAGAGATCCGATGATATTGCTGTCAATAGAAAAGCGCCTCAGACGAGCAGACCTGGGCGTCAGCGATGAATGTCAGATGGACGCTGTATCACGAAGCATTGAATGTCATGGCTCCTGAACTGCTCTCTCGTGCCCGGAAGTTGCCCTTTAGCAGATGTAGGCTAGGGAGGCAGAAAGAAGAAGGTCAGGCCAACCTGCTGCTGACAAGGCATCTGCTGCTGGAGCTCTGGGCGAGTTGTGCTTTTCCTGTAATGAATGCGGACTTTAGCAAGGACAAAGTGTGAGTATTTATTTATTCATAAATCAAAGTAGGTAATGAACTTATTTATCAACGGAGTACAAGTATTGTGTTGGATTTGCATTAATAAACAGAGTTTTTGTCTGGTTGCACTCATTCCATCAAATTAGATTTCATAAGCCCATCCAGCGTTACCGCGTTCTGAATGCGCAGTGTTACGGTTCTTGTAATAATAGAAGCGTCACCAGCTGTTAAAGCAGCAGGAAGACCCATTAGTGGTTATAATGAGTCTGGGAACATTTCTTTCCGTTTGTTGTGAGTCTTAAAGTTTTGGATTGTTTAGAATTGTTTTGTAATATATAGCTTCAGTTCTTTCAAAGCAAGATTCATTCTTCACTCTTTAGAAAAGTAGCGTCAGGGAAGGTTTCTATTACACTTATTTTGGATATTTCTAGGATATTTCTCGATTGCCACCTATTCAGTCAGTGCCTTTCGTAAATAGCAGTATTTCAATGCATCCACTGAAAAGCACAGAGAAGATGTTGAAATCAGTACAGCAAATGAGGGGGACCCAGCAGCTATTATTGAGCTGGATCCTGGCGGGACCCGTGAAATATGCTGAATTTATCCCGGGACGTCGTCAGCGGGGCCGGACTGTACTTGCTTTGCTTTCCTAGAGCAGCACCCTGCGGGGTTGAAGGAAGCTGGGCCCAATACACATGCCTGACTTGAACGTGGCAACCCACACTTCTTTTGTGTATCCAGGCTGGGAGCTGGGTGGAGCTTGATGCTAATGTCACGAAGGTAAACAAAGACACTCACCTTGTCACTTTAGAAGTGTTTAAGAGACAGACTATGATTTGGAGTGAGGTGTTTGACTTTCACAACAATTTATGTAAGAGGTATACATGCACTGCAAGTATGTCTTATGTATCTATCTGAATGAGTAAGTTGCACTTCTAACCATTTACATACCGCATACTAATATATTTTCTTTTATGTCTTTTATAATGCAAATCATCCCAGTTTAGGGTGTCGGGGTACTTTGCATCACACATATATTAGGCCGATACCACAAATCATACAATTTCTAGATCAATATACAGGAAATATTACATAAGACAATGAGCGTCCACGTTATTGAGGCTATATATCATTCATACTGACACACATTACATGTTAAGATTGCTTGTCCTGGAGCAACACAAACTCAGGATATTAAATGTTTGGGTTCTACAGAACACTTTGGTTGGTGTTGTCTGTGCTAATAGGTCTTTATCACTATCCAAAGGAACCCACTTTAGAACCCATAGCTTGAGAACAAACCAATAAGGTTCTTGCAGTTGACATACCACTCCTTGAAGCCGGTTTATATCTCACTGTGCTGCATTGCAATGCTTGGTCACCCCGCTGCTCCTGCTGACTCTTTACATTATTGCCCACTCAGTTCCCAAGACGAGAGGGAGCAGTCTTCCAAGGACCTGCCAAGGTGGCAGCTATGCCTGAAATGTGTCTGGAGCACCCTTCCCTCTTGAGATTTGAAAACACTAATGAACATTGAAGCCATGCCTTGCAGGAGGCCTACGTCACGGTTAATTGGGGAGGAGGTTTCTTTGTAAGTTCAAGGAACTACATTTGGAGACCAGGGATGAAGCTGTAAGGGATTTTAGGCAAGGATTCACCATTTTGCATTTTTGGTGCATGGAGCTCTGAGTTTCTGATTTCAGCATTCTATTCCCAGAATGGTGGCACAACATCCCCTGGTCGCTGACCCTCAGTTAAGGTCCTGCTGTGAAAGCTTGCTTGTCTGTGAGGAACTTCTCTCCTCAGGCTGAAGCGTGCAAAGAGAAATCCTGGAATAACCAGTGGTACCAGCTATTTCTTGTGGATTTGGAAATAGAATTGTAGGAACCCCCGCAACTGAAGGAAATGGGTCTAAGGAAAAATATCTGAGGACATTTCTTGTAGTTAGTACTGCTAACAGAAATGATGGAACCCCCTTGTTTTTTGTGAAAAATATTCATTAGAGGCCTCCATGAGCTTTGTGACAAGACGTTCTAAGATACAGTGGGACTGTCCAGTCAGCCTATCCAACCATTTTTCTTTGTCGGGCACAGCTTAAGGTTTGTCCTGCTAAAGACATTTTTCTTCCACCAAAAACCAACTTGTATATGACTGTGTTCACTGGCAAGTTGATTTTAAGAGTTGATCTTAAGAGTTCCTGGTAAACCTCAAAGAGAACTGTATATGATTCACTTGACACCTTTAGTATGATACTGAAAACGACTCCCTTTTATTATGTCACCAGTCATTGTAAGTCTGGACATTGAATCATATTTTCTGTGACTTCTTTATTCAATGTGTAAGCCTTTTATAACGATTCCCAGTCTCTTTGGGCCATCTGTATCATTCGAAATTGCGATCGCAAACGCCAAAATTTGGAGAATTTTGGCGTTTGCGAAAGCAATTAGGCTTATTAGTATGTAATAGAAAAAACTGCCTCACAAAATAAAATAAGGAATTGCAAAATTTGCAATTCCTTATTTTGCAAATGCATTTAAGGAATCGCAAATTGCAATTCCTTAAATGGAATGTATGAGGCACCCAAGTTGTGCGAATATGGCTTAAGGAATTGCAAATTATCACCGATTACAGGTTGGTGGTAATTTGCGATTTCTTTCAAAAATGCTAATTTTTGCATTTTTCAAAGTGGCATGAGGCGCACACACATACCCTTAGGGCATGTATGAGCGCCACATGTGCACCCATGCTCATTTCAGGGGTGCAACAGGGTTTCCTTTTTGACACCCTGGCACACTTGAAATCGCATTCTCAATTTGCGATTCTCTAATTGGGAATCGCAAATTGAGAATGTCTTTCCATTCATTCCTATGGGCCTTTGGGGAGGTATTCCCTAATTGCGATTCGCAATTAAGGCATATGTAGGATTCGCAAAATTTATTGCAAATCCTACATAAATAGCGTTTTGCGATTCTCAAATAGCGATTCTCAAAATTTCGCTATTTGAGAATCACAAAACCTAACATTGATACATATGACCCTTTGTCTTTTTTCCTCCATATAGTAGGTCTGGCTACTAGGCAGAGGTTCTTGGTACTCCTCCCCAAGGGAGAGAAGATGTTAGCTGTCAAGAGCTCCTGTTGCTCCCCAGACCTGTTCTCTCTTATCCTTCTGTTTTTTTCTATCTTTATCTCTCCACCCTTTCCCTTTTTCTCACTTGCCTGAGAAGAGACGAGGGCAGCAGTCAGGATCTCTTGTGCCTCTTCAGATCTGCACTGCTGCTCTCTCTCTGGGCTCTCTGTATATAGCTATTTGACAGGGAAGTACCTTATTCCAACCCCCACCTTCTGTTCTATGATTGGATCTCTTGGAGGAACAACTGCTGTCTAATGTGTGTATGTGTGCTCATTCACATTGCTTGTCCCTGCTACCCATCATCTCTTGATTATGATAATCTGGAAAGAATCAGAGTATCTTTTCCTCGCTTTTGTAACCATGGAGAGTATCACCCTATCTTGTTGGTGTTGGGGATGGTCTCTGTTCAGCAGTGGCAGGACTGCAGGAATTAAAGAGGTAAGTGTTGATGGTAAGCTTCCTAACCTCCATTCATGTGTCAGCGCCCTGCCTGTGAAAGTCAAAATTGTCCACAGCATTCAGTTCTTAACTCATCCAGGATGTAAAAGGTTCCTCTGCCAGCTAGCGTACCCAGACTTGTTTAGGTCAGATATTCATTTAGATGACTTCCTGCCTCATCTGTTTCTCTTCTGGGGAGCCACAAAGTTCTTGTATCTTAAGTATAAATTACATGTATGTGATACGTGGTAAGTACTGTGCATAGTGGTAGTAGTTTAAGGTGAAGGTTTCAATAAGCTGTGAGCAAACCACTACAGGTGGTCACCCTCTAACTCTACGCTCTGAAAGGCCAAATGATCGGTTTTCAGGAGGGAGAGTAAAAAAAAGCTGTGTTGATTTGCAATAAACCAGACTTATGTATCACATTAAAAGAAAAAGTTTGGATAATTTGGAACTTATGAACAGAATGGGATGCAAACCACATTCTTCTGAGAGAAAACGGCTGAGAATCCAACTCTTTGCGCATCAGTGTGAAAAAAAATGACATAATAAAGTCAGGACAACGTACACCAGGTTTTGAGAAATGAGTCTTCTGTAGTGTCCTAATAGCCCCCTTCTTGTCTCCAAATTACTTGGTCGGGGCACTGACTTGTCAACAGCCATTAAAGAGAAGTTGGTAATAAGTCTTTGAAAATAGCTTACAGACCCCAGAAATGCCATGACTTTTTTATGTAATAGGAATTTTTAAATGTTGTAATGCCTCTATTTTGTCTTTGTGAGGATGGAGAACCCCATTTCCTGTGACATGACCCAAATACTTGATTTGGTGGGCTTCTAATGTACACTTGGCAGGGTTTGCTGTTAACCCTGCTTTCTTCAGTTCCTTCAATACGGCTTGTTTGACATGTTCTCCCCTAACACTGAAGTGAATTTGTCATCCACATACATTTAAATATAGGTATTATAATGACCTAATATTATCTTCATGAATCGCCGACTTAAGTTGCCAGAGGTCCATCAACACCTAATCGCAATTCTTTAAATTAATAGTCCTCAAGGAGAATAAAAGGCTGCTTTATATCTGTTTTTTTTGTGTGTAGTACAACCAGCAAGCGCCTTTTTTTCAGTGTGCTGATTGTTAGAAATGGGGGTGGGGGCGGGGGGTGCTCTAGTTGGCAATGGTTTGGAGCATTATCCAAGTAGGGACCCTTTTTCCTATTCAGGGTAAGGGGGATACACTTCTAAAATAACCCCTGCTCACCCCTTGGTAACTTAGCACAAACAGACTAGCTTATCTCGTAAGCATTGTGTAAAGCATTTGCACATAACCAACAGTAATACTGTGACAACACTGCACATGGACACCACACCAGTTTAGAAAAATAAGTAATCTGTATCTTAACCAAACAAGACCAAAACTACAAAAATCCACATTACAGTAATAAAAATATTACTTTCAAATGGTAGAAATAGTTCAGTTCAAAGCAAATTGCAGGTGCAACACTTTTCGCTCAAAGTACCTTGGATGCATTGCGCATAGACACAAAAAGGGTTGCAGGGAAGGTGATGCGTCAGTTCCTTACACACAGGGAAGGTGATGCGTTAGCTCCTTGCTGCAGGGGAGGTGATGCGTCAGTTCCTAATTGCTGCGCCGGGGAGGTGATGCGTCGGTTCCTTACCGGAAAAGAGGTGATGCGTCTGTTTCTTACTGCGTGGGGAGGTGATGGTTTGGTTTCTTACTACGTCCCCCAACGACGTGACAGACCTTGTGCCTCGATGTGCTGAGACGTTCCAGGACGATTCATGGATTCTTGCAGCCGCACAGCATGGCTTGCGTCTGATTCGGTGCGATGGTCTCGGACTTAGGAGACCGGTGCACTCGATGCAGCATGTGACGATTTCTCAATCCACGGGCCGGCGCTGCTTCAGTTTCTTCGGCGGTGCGTCGGAAACAGGTACGGATGTGTCACGCTTCTCGTCGTTGCGCTGCTTTCCCAGCTCCCAACAGCCAGAACAACCTCCAGAGACCCAGATCAGCGACAGGCACATCTTGGAAGGTCAGAATCCCCAGCAAGGAAGTTCAGGAGAGCTGGGGGTGAAGTCTTTGTGTCCCTGAGACTTAAGAACAGGAGTCAAGCTCTTCTTCAAGCCCTTGAAGTTCTTTCTCAAGCAGGGGACACAGCACACACCGAAGTCCTTTCCCTTTTCTTGGCAGAACCCGCCACTGCAGGCCAACCCCACACAGCAAACAGCACAGGGGCAGGGTTCCTCCTCCATTTCTCCAGCTCTTCTCCTTGGCAAAGGTTCCTCTTGTTTCCCAGAAGTGATCTAAAAGTCTGAGGTCTGGGCCCCTCTTTTTATAATACAAAATCCTTTGTTCTCTGTGGCAGAGAAGCTCTTTGCCTAGCCAAAACTAGTACTGTCTTCTCTGGTGCAGCTTCCTGGCAGGAGGTGGAGACGGCATAGTCCTTGGCAGACCAGGCCCATTCAGGTGTGAAAGAAATCTCCTTCCCTTACTCTGAATGCAGCCCAGGTCTATTCAGCCCAAGCCTGACTCTCCCTGGAAAGGCAGGACACACCTCAACCCCCCATGTGGCTGAACAGAATGCACATCCCCAGCCCCTGTCACTCCAAAGCCGGACAGCCAATACACAACCTAGCAGAGGCACACTCGATGGTTAGGCAAGAAAATACCTACTTTCTAAAAGTGGTATTTTTAAACCCAGAATGTAAAACTCACCCTCACTTAAAGATGCATCTTAACATTCTTACTTCAGGCATATCAAACTTTATTTCCCATTCTTGTTCCCATGGGCATTTATGCCTATAAGATGTTATAAGCAAACTCCACATCCTATCCTATGGGACAGATAGCCTTTCAAAAGTGAAAAACGAAAATAGCAGTATAACACTATCAGGACATGCCACACACATCAGGGCATGTTCTAGCTTTCACATACACTGCACCCTGCCCACAGGGGTACCTCACATGTAAGAAAAGGGAATGTTAGGGCCTGGCAAGTGGGTGCACTTGCTGCCAGGTCGATATGGCAGTATCAAACTGTGCTCAGACACCGCAGTGGCAGGTCTGAGTTACATATACAGGCTGCTTATGTGGATGGCACAATCAGTGCTACAGGCCCACTAGCAGTATTTGATTTACAGGCCCTGGGCACACACAGTGCACTGTATTAGGGACTGACTATGGATGGAATCACCAATCCATAACAACAGTTTACAGGGAGCACTTACACTTTGGCACTGAACAGCAGTGGCAAGTGCCCAAAGCATCTAGACCAGCAAAAACGTAGTCCAACACAGAGCAAAAACACAGAAGGCAAAGGCAAAAATACTGGGGAAATCCATGCCAATTATATCAGGTCTAACACTGATGTGTACTGCTTTTCCTGATTGTTCAATCAATTTGTCCTCTTGATGCATTAAGTATGCATCTAAGTCAGACTCCTTATTAAGTTGAGGAAACTAGATACACAATTGAATGAATGTTGTGGGCTTTAAGGCTAACATGACAGTTCCTCTAGGATGGCTTTATTATATCTAGTTTGACCATAGATTCTAGACTTTGCTGTTGTTCTTCTCTCCTAACTCCTGGGATCCTATATGGATGAATTATTATGTGGGTGTTCCATCTTTTGTTTTGATGTGAAGAGTGAAAATGTAGGTTTTTGTCTTGGTGTGGTGGAGAATATATCTCCGTCACCCTCTAATAAATGGTAGAAATCTATTTGTGCTGATGTGACAGCATAGCATTCTACAAGATCTTGCCAAATACTTGACATTCTTACAGTATCATCATAACTGGAAGAGTCTATATCTTGGGCGATGCTAACCATGCATGTTTTCGGTGAAGTTTCCCATTTATTTTAATAAACCTATTTGATTGATTTGTGTTTCTGGTTTCCTGTCAAATTGGGCTATATTTTATGTTACTTTCCTGCAGGTTTGATCACCATATAGGGACTATGGCATTGTGGCAAAAGAATGTGCTGTGGATTAGGAAGTAATGCCAACACCTTGTTCCCTGCGTGTAATGCTCTCTACCTTGCCCCTCGATTATAGGCTTCTTCTTGTTTTTTGTAGATTTTCCTTTCATTCTCTTGTTTAACATGTAAGCAGTCCTGAATACCTAGAACATAATCAACCAATGAGATGGTTTGATCTTCTTCACCTTCTTATTCTTACTGTGCTAATCTACTATATTTTTGGATTATATCCTAATAGGAGTTCAAATGGGATGAAGTAAATGTATGTTTGAGGTGTACTGTACAGAATGAGCAATGTTCAGGGCAAGACTGTTCCCAATCCTTACCATCATGTCAGCTTTTTTTTTCTTAGCATTCTCAGGATTTTTGTGATCTTATTGTATCCCTCATCTTATTTATCGGTATGAGGATGGTAGACTGATGTCTTGATATGTCTGATTTGCAAAATGTTGCATATCTGTTGCATAAATTGAGAGGTGAAATTGGTACACCGATTAGAAAGTATTTAAGTAGAATGTCACATTTTGGATAAAAGGGGAATAGAATTGTCACACAGATGGGCAGCTGTGGGTCCTCAGAATGGAAAAGCCTCAGGATATCTTGTACAATAGCCTATTATAATCAGAATAGGCCTGTGATCTTGTCAAGATATGTTCAAGGGGCAAACAAGCTCCGTTACAAATTCACTGAAAAGGCACCTGGTAAAAGGTATAAGGGAATGTTGGTATTGTATCGGTATTCATCAACTAACCTGTTCAACAGGTTGTTACAATAATTAGAAGCTTCCTTGTATATTCCAGGTCAGAAGAATTGTTGCAATATCAACTGTTGCCTTTTTCAGCATCTTGGTGTCTTCCAGTTAAAGGCTATCAACCTGGAAAAGTATTTATTTTAAAAGCGTTTAGGTATCAGGAGCTGCTGCTGGCAAGATGTCCTCCCTCACCCAACCATGCTCAGCAGGTGTTCCTCATGTAAAAGAGGTCTAGAAACCTAGGGACATCAGTGCCTAGAACTAGTGGCTGTCGTAGCTGTCTAAGTATACCAACAATGAAAATTAATTCTTGATTATCTAATATCACTTGTATCTTCGTAGTGTAAACTGCATCAATAATTATTGGTTCCTGTTTCTTTAGACTATACTTTCATTTTTGTTGTTTCAAGAAAATAAATTCCACTTATTGTACTACTGCTCCAAGTGTCTGTACCTTCCCAGTCAGAGGTTTCAACAGTAAAGCAGAGCTAGTATAATAAGCGTGCACATGCAGTTCCCATTCCTAAGCTTCTGCATGCTCCGAAATAGGGCTTACTAGGTGATGATTCCGTGCTCAGTCGTCGTCACTTCCACACTGTCTCTGTATAGCATGCTTTAAATTTTGTTTAGCTATTTGCGATAACTGGTAGCGCCGAGACACCCGTCTGGGTATTTGCGCGCTCTAAAAATCGCATAAAATAAAAATAAAAAATATATAAGTAGCTATGTAATTGGCTTCTAAACAACTTTGCTTATCCCTGCCATACCCTAAATTCCTGTGAATGCCCCAACTGTATTGTTGTTTGGCTGCCTATTACACATATGACTCACACATTTTCTCTGATGAGTATATTTCTATTGGAGCCAAGCTGCCAAGAACGAGCCAAGGATTCCGTCCAGTAACAACTTTACCCATGTGCATCAGATTGTTTGCACCCTGTGGGAGCTCAGTCATAGGTGACATCAAGACTAGCTTCTCTCTTCCACACCCAATAATCTCACTTTATACACATGGCATCATCTCTCTCTGATGAGCTGTCTTTTTTGGGTGTAATGGTACCAGGAAATGTAGATAAGCATTGGCAACGTGCTATTGAAAAATGCAGTCTTCAAGGAGGAGGAAGACTTTAGTGCAAGTGTCATTTACTCTCTAGATTGCCACCCTGCCAGGCCAGGTGGCATTGTAGATGACCTTGAGAAGTCTACTTATACAACCAGAATTCTCAGAAATGATAAACAGAGCATATGTCGGATCCTCCAAAATTTCGCGATTTGCAAAAAATCACAAAACCAACAGCTTTGTAAAAAAAAAAAGGCTGCGATTTTTACAAAACTGCCCGCTAAATTTGGAGAATGCAATCATTTTTTTTGTTTTTTTTGAGAAGGGATAATTCTGGCATCCGCCTTCTTGCTAACTAACCAGTACAAGAGCTTGCCTGCTTTATTTCTGAGTTTGTCAACTTTGTATTGAGATATTGTGCATGGCAGCTTTGCTGTGCCAAGTAGTTTTGTTTTCAGCGATCCTTTAAGTTGTGTGCAAGTATCACTTTTAGGCCGCTGTCAGCAGACTTTCAAGCTCAGTAATTTGCTCTTCTAGAAAATGTATGTCTTTCACCCTGTCTCTTCAAGTTTTTCTACACCACAGCTTTGGCCTTCCCCCTAGTGACAGCCTTGAAACCTTTCAAAGATTAGTGAGTGACGAGATCAAATTGCATTTAGTTAGAAGTATTCCTCTGTTGCACCCAGCAGAAAGCCCACCAGCAGGTCATCTTTCAATCACAATGCATTTAAGCACTATGTGCTCCTGCACCTGCATTCTGAGCTGTATCATGACAGGGAAATTGCCCACCTCTGCCGCGGGGATGAAATTGTAATCCTGATGGGAATACCAACCGTAGTTCATGGAGTAATGAGTATATTGTTTGTCATGTATAAGCCTTTTCCACAATGCATCGCTGAGACTGAGTCAGCCCAGCTGGCCAGGACTGTGGAACTTGAAGCCGGAGAGGAGCTGTCAACCTCTATGCATGTGTTCATGACCCCGATACAGTCTCCCCTCACGAGTGTCAAATGCATGGGGGATTCTAATAGTCGCTCAGTTACTTCATGGAGGGTACTGTTAGTCATGCTGGGGTTGCATCTGCATTTATAATGGACCAGGTCAGACCTTCGTGTGTGCCTGTTATCATAGCAAACCTACCATGGGCATCTGTGCTGATGCCCCTGGAGACCCAAGTGAAGCCTGAGTTAAACACCATGGTGTTTCCCTGCCTGCTGAGGAAACTGAACAGTGTACCCAACAGACAAGTCTCCTGTAGTAGGAGAACGCCATGGACATGCTTTTTTGTAAATTGCACCCCTGCACCTCTCAATTTTGTTATGAAACCTGTTGACATTCCACATTGAAATGGGAGTAGTAACAAAGGGATCTAATATGTGACATTGTAAAGTCAAAAGATAATTTCTGTATGTCCTCTGTATTTCCTTGCCTTTATTCCTGAACTTCAGGTAAACTATAACACCCTTTATCCCTCAACTCCTTCCTGCCCTATACTTTGTACCAAAAAGCATCTGTTGCCCTAGGAAACTAACTAGAACTTCCTAATCTGAATAAAGCAGTGGGGCTATCTGTGGCATGCCTAGTCCATTCTCAACCACCTGAGGAACCCATGCACTTATCAAGATTGATAATATTGCAGATCAAACACCACACAGCCCCGGGGGAACCCACAGCTCCAAGTTGACAGCTCTGAGCGTGCCAACAGTACTCCTCTCTTTTAACTTTTTCTCAGGGTGTGCTGCCATCTCCTCTCCTGACAGCGTCTGGAGTGTAGGTCAACCTAAAGGTCCAATGTCACAGTCTTCTCGGAATCAGATGAGCCACTGAAGGATTTGTTACTGGTGGTGGTATGCCCACTATCCACTGCACAGCCATGGGCCTCCCCTGCAGCTGTGCCTTGCACTATAGAGTTCTCAGAGTCAACAGCATGACCCCCCCCCCCCCCGCATCCCCTCCTTGGTCCAGCTAGGAATAATGGAATATTGGTCTCGTTTATTGAAGTGTGTGTGTTGGGTGTGGTTAAAGGATTTGCTCAGCGATCCAGGCCTACGCTTTCTACAATTGCTCAAAAAAAAGATCTTATTCTGATAAATCACTTTTAGGTTTTGCAGGGCACAAACATTCCCCCACCGCCAAAACAAAATGTTTTGCTGGGTACAGGAGCTTGTATTTCATGGTCATCGCTCTGAATTCCTGCTTTACATGCTAAAAGGATTTGTGCTGCATCCAATTGAATTTCAGCATAATGTGCAAAAATTGAAATGTTATTTAGGTCAAATCTGACAATCTGTTTTTCCTGTGCAAGCTAGATAAATGGGCTATTAATGGACAAAGGGGGGCACCGTGCAGAGGTTTTTGGGCAAAGGAGTGAGGTGCCCGCTCAATCATAAAACAAGAGGTGGTCTCATCTTTCGGGTGAGCCTTTCTAACCCTGAATCTAGGAAGGCCTCAGGATGCGTACCTTCTGTCCCCTAGGGTAAGCCCACAAACCTCAGGTTATTGTGTTGTGAGCAGCCTATGCATTCTCGGCCTGTGCAGTCAGGTTGCTAGTAGTTTGCTGAGCTGCTGCACTGTCTTAGCTGGATCACCTCAACTCCCACTGCTCCTATCTCTGTCTTTATCGACAGTCTAGAAGCTTGGATACTCTGGAGGATTTGATCTGTGGATGCATTCGGTTGGGACTGCGCTGTTGCAGGAGAACTCAGCGAGGACTCCTATAATGCTCCCCCAGGAATGTAAAGCGCTTTGGAGTAGTCCATTTTTCCTTGCTTGGCGATTGCCTTGTGTTATGACAGAAGAATGCGGGTAGTACGGTTCTAGGAGGTTTTAGCCAGGCCTGAGTGACCACTCGTGTGTTCCTTCGTGGCTTACTGTAAAAGACGCAGCAGGTGCAATTGATTGCAACTTGGTATTCTGCTTCACACTGACAACTTCCTCTTAGGTTTTAACATCCTATGGAGGAATACAGATTCTCCCTTGAGGTTAGGACTGGAGTTGTGCTTCCGTAGAGCTGCAGCCACTTTCAGCATGCCAATTTCAAAGTGGAATACTCTGTTAGAACAGTTTCCATTTATTTCAGGCTTAAAATGAATGATTATGGGTAAAATAAAGTGCCACAACAATGCCCCTAAATTTCCATATTTGTGCCAATAAATTTCCAGATTTGTGCTGCAAAATTTGCTAATCCATGACGCAATATCCTGGGGGTGTGATATATGTGAAGACTTCCTTAAAAGAATATTTTGCATTCTGTGATATTTGCCTTAATAGCTTCATTGGTTAAAACCATGCGTGACTGCTGGAGTGGTTTGTTCGAATTGCTCTCTGTTAAGACCAAGTGAGAAAAGTATATATTATACGTCCAGTATGTTCTTAATAACACCAGAAACCTAGATGCTTAGCTAAGAGTAATTTGTTTTAACATTGTGTTAATATCGACAGAATATTGGAGATGCTTGTGCCAGTCACCAACAGGATATGTGATACAGGCGAAGGCAAAGTGAGTCCAGTCTACTCAGCTGTGTATGGAGGAAAAGAAGAGTGCTTGGAAATGTTATTGAAAGAAGGGTACAGCCCAGATGCTCAATCCTGGCTAACGTTTGGATGCAGCTCACCCATGTGCATGGTTTTCCAAACCCAGTATGTATATATTTTCTGTTTCCCTGTGTATGTAGTGGAAAGTTGTAAAACTTTGATAGGAAATTTAAATGCATGCTAGTTGTTTAGTTACATTGTGATTTTGTAACTCAGACCAGTCTAAAGGTTGTTTGGAAAGGTAATCTGCTAGTATTGTTAAAATAAGTGAATGAAAGAATATTTACATTTAGAAATGCAATTTTGACCCTGCCCGAGTATCTGGTAGAGCATTAGTGCCTGGTCCTTCGGTTAGGGGAATTTGCAGAAGTGAGTGATTGTGACGTATGTGACCCTGGTCCTACAGTACAGTGGGATCCGGAGACCGTAAACTGGTTATCGGATTCAAGCAATGTTTGTGGCTAGTGGATCACCAAAAGATAATGATACTGGGGAGAACTGTTCCGTCACCAGCCGCAGAACATCCTCTCAGCTGTGGATAGGCACCCCAAGACTTCATCTTTAACCGCATGCGCGCTAGCGGGTTTTCCCGCTGTGCGCTGAAATTTGAAAATCGCGGGTTACGTGACAAAGCCAGCTCTTCATGCGCGCAGCGCAGGTAACGCCCATGACGAGCTGGCTTTGTCACCCGCATCGAAGGGGTTAAGAATAGTGTCCCACAGCACCTGAAGTAACACTGCAGGGCCGGCACGTTTCTCTCTGCCACCGAGGACCTTTTCAAGAAGAAGGTATGAACACTTTATAGAGGGGCGACCAACAGAGGAAAGTCGAAGAATTCATATTAACATTGAACGGCAATGGACAAACTACATTGAAATGAATTAGAAACACAGTCAAGCAATACAGAGTAAATCTTTTTACAAATAACATTTATGAGTTGATTACAGTTCAGGAAATATATTTGGATACAGTTATCAGAACACTGTTGATAAGACATCAAGTTTTTTGGTGGAGAGTTTGTTTGAACACGTTCTGTTTGGGAATCTCAAGAATATGTATAGTAGGTCCCAGTAGTACTGTTAACCCCTGGGCAGTGTCCTATGTTGCCCAGTACCAGTTGCCCGGCGACCGATCCTCACACTTTCTACTCTTTTAGTTGAAATAACACGTTGATTGGTCACTTTGCAATTCATATAATACTAGGATATTTGCATTTCATTGTGAACATGTGTATCATTTTGTACTTTGATGTCTCTGTTTTAATGACTGAGACGACTTTGTATTGTAATTGCATTTATGTAGTGTTTACTGACGAAGCTTAATCTGTTATTTACTATTGGGATTATTATTTCGTAGATATTTTCATGTGTAGTTGCATTTTCTATTGCGGGCACAGTTAAAAAACTTTCTTAGTGCCTCCCACCCCCAGATAGTTGTGAAAAATGTCTGAGATATTAGCCACTGGTGATCTTTCAAATCTGGCACCAAAACCAGAAGCCAAGCCGAAACGTGGAAAACTCAGTTGTCTCAAACAGCCCGTAATCAAATCAAACACTATTTTAACGGGTACAGGGTCCACTTAAAAAGACGTGCAAACTGGGACCCCAATTCCAGAAGCAACCCCTATGCACCAGTACCACCATTCCAGCCTGGACATTTTTAAGGTTTAAGCATACTCAATGAGTCTTTTAAATTTATTTGTCCTTTTCTTTTATAGCATTTTGTAATGATAGTACATTGTAATGATTTTAATTAATTGAACAGTAAGTACAATACATAGGTAGATCTACATTCCCGTCCATAATTTTTCATCCACAGTGCCATTCTAGACTGACTAGCCTTATGCAACTTAGACTTAGTACTGCTCCAGTAAGAACAGTTCAACCTGAACTGCCAGGTCATGGCATTTCAAGATGGGAACACAAACAACCCCTGAGCAGTTTTGGCCTACTTAGGCTTTGTCAGTGAAGGACAGCTTGATTTCTATGGCACATTGGCTAGGGAACCCAGATCTGGGTATACTTGCCACACTTAGGACATCTACTGCAGAAGACAACAAAGTGATGGGAGGAATGCTCGCATTAATCACAGCCACTGGTGAGCATTTAGGCTGCATTCCAGTCCAATCTTTTTCACCTGCTATGCTACTCTAAACGGAAATCAGTCTTGGTCGTTCTCCCGTCGGATCAATCCACTTTATTTGTTACAAATTATATTAAAAATGGCAGCACAATCTGCCTTAGAATAATGGTGCAAAATTCACAGCCTTTTCTCTGCCTTATATCAATCGACAGAACGATGAGATCAATACGTTTGCAATGCAAATGCAGGTTTTTATGTTCTGTTGGAAATCTTCAAATATCGGAGAATTCATTAAGAAAGGAAACCTATACATTAATTAAAGAGTGTGGCCTCACGTGTTCTCTATTTTAAAACAAGAACTGCAAATTATCTGGGCAGGAGGATCAAACTCAGTCTCAGACGCTTCTCACATTTGAAAATATGCACATGTAGTGGTGGGCAACGTAACCATCAGTGACCCTAAACGAATTCCTGAGATTATTCTCCTCCTGCCAAGAACTAGTAGTCTTGAACGAACTAGACTTCTCAAAAACTCAACCTCGTGAGCAGGTTGGAGTAGTTCAGTCAACTGCTAAACAGTGGCTTCTTCGTAAGTACCAATCTGTAAGTTTACTTTGAGAAAACTAGTGATGGCTAGTGGTACGCTTCCAAGGTTTCCTGAACTGGCCTCCACGCGGGCAGTTAGAAACTTACTGAAATGGCTGTTCTGTGTGCCCCACATCCTAGAACACACAACCAGGCTTCACCTTCTTTTAAGCCAGAGATCTCGGACTTCCACAGAAACAGTCCACGAGGTAGGCCATTGCTCCTTATGTACACCCAAGGAAGTAAACTGTACTTTAAATAGGGTTCTTCCCTAAAAGCTTGTTTTTAGGCTGCCATTTCCTCTTGCTTGACTATTCTTTTACCAACTCGTATACGCTAGTTAATTTCAAAGCAGAATGTGAGGTGGCACATATATTTCAACACACCTGCTCAAGTCATATTTGGAGCACGACAACTTTTGCGATTTGGGATGGCACGAAGAGATGCACTTTCATTTGTACAGTTTTCTACAAAATCAGCCCATGTTAACTACAGAAGCTATGTCATTGGAAAATAGTTTTTCTATTGTAACTGTTCATCTAATGGTTAAACCATTTAATTCACTTTAATTGAATGTTACATTTTATTTAAATGTTGATCATTCGTAAATACTTGCATGTTGCTCCCTGTGAAGCAGTAAGCCAACTGTCAGCATGATGAAACTTGATTGTACCTAATGCAGCCTAGAATCGGAATCCTTAAATATGGGCTTAGCTCCTTACAGGGACGCTGGTGGCCTGCAATATACCAGATACTATCTGTAGATCCGGGGAGAACACTATTAGCTTCATTCTCAGTGTGGCAGGATTACTGGGATCCAGCGCAAACACTGTTTGCACCAAGTCTCGATATTTAGAGTTGTGTGGTAACACCAAACTCTGCAGCAGTTGCAAACTTCCACCACTTATATCACTAGCGTAAGCAGTTAATTCATGTGAACCTCCATACATTGCGACCAAAGCAATTCTTTGGTTGTGGCTGGCATCAAGGTACTTAATGCAATCAATCACAATATCGTTTACATCACAATACAGAGAGGTCCAAAGAATGGAAATGCATAATGCCTCAGTCTACAGCGCATATATTAATTAATACACTGTAGTTTGTAATTACACAGAAGGTAGTGCAAGGCTCCTACATGTTGATGATTCTATAGTCTAGTGACATAACTGAACCCCTTGTACCAGGATGTTTACTTTAAATCTTTGATATTCTAGACTGCCACCGACTAGATAAATATGAAATGTCCTGGTCCCCTAAAATAAACACGTGGTGCTGACTTCCAACTTCCACTTCACTCCTGCTAACTAGCTGAGCAGTTCCACTTGACTTGCCCTGGACGATGTTGTTGGATTCTGCTGGAGTGAATCTTGACCTTCCAAGTGCTGTCATGGAGCCGTGGCTAGTGTCAAAGTGTACTCCTCCTAACGTTTCCTGAAAGCTGGGACTTAAAAACTTTTTTCCAACTTTTTGCTTAAAGAACCAACAGGGGACCAGGACAAACCCAACCAAGATGATCTGGAGAAGGTGCATCAATGCATTCTGTGGAGCAGCAAATCTGATTCAGCAGTACTTCTTGTGGAAGGTGCCTGAACTTGTCGAGCCATTTTCAGTTGCCGCCTACAGCCTTGCCCCACTGGAAGAATCTGACCTCCAAAATGTAACTTAGTAGAAATCATTACTGGGTGGAAGCACGAAGGGTGTCCAGCTGATGATGGACCATCTCTGAGCACGTAACTCAGATTTATCTCGCCCAGAGTTTTCCTGCCAAAAGTCCACAGCTTCACCGACACCTCATCCGGCGGTAGTCCGACGACATGGATCCCTCTTTGGCCACAGCCTGCTGCTGTGACACACTGAGGATTTTGGACTTCTATCCCAGAGACTAAATCAGAAGGTAAATCTGTTCATCAGGATGAGCCTGATCCATGCAACCTACCTTCGCTCCATTGCAATCAACTTTAACTTTTGACTTTGATCCGGTCTAGCGTGAGCAGATTACTCTGGTTAACGCTTAATGCTTTTTACTGCTATTTTGATCCTTAAACTTTAACATGTCATAATTCGGTAACTACTCATTGGATATTTGTTGTTATGGTGTCATTTTATTTCTTAAAATCTACTCTTTGTTTACTAAATTGGTTTGGGATTTTTCTTGTGTTATGTTCTCAGTTTACTACTATTTGAAAGATACATAAATATTTTACAGATTGCCTCTAAGCGTGACTGCTTTTGTGCCAAGCTGCCAGAGGGTTAAACCACGGTTTATTTAGTGACTTTTGTGGTTCACCCAACAAAGACTGTGATTATTATTTTAGGAGAGTTCTCACCCCCTCAACTAATACTCCAATTTTTTACAGTTTATTTCAATTTTTAATCGGAAAGAGGATATGTTTACTTTAATGATTTAAAAACTAAAAATAGTTTATTGTAGTCCCTTTCTTCTCCTGTGAGAAAACGTTAACAGAAGGTATCAGATTCTTTGCAGCTTCATAAAGACCATGTTGTCGTCACATACTCCTGAAATAACTGTGTTGATATTACATGTCACCAGTAGTGGTGTGGTCTTGGTCCACACATGTCGAATGCATCTGGAAAGTATAAAGTTGTTTTTCTATCCATTCGAATTGCAGTGTACATTAGCGGGCACACCTCTTCGCCCTTTTGCTCTCGTGAGCTAGTTACCAGAATTCCATCAAGCACTGTTAGTTACACAAACATCTGATTCAAATCCAAACAAAATGGGCCTACTCTATGGGAGAGACTGATGGAGGTTGCACATTTGTGTGGAGGAAGCGTATCTGCGTGTATGGCCATGAGGTAATACTTTGCCGTTAAGTTTGAATTACTCCAGGAAGAAGCTCGGCCAGGTTCTGAGGAGTGCGTGTGAGCACATACATCTGGATAATAGCCAGAGTGTGCTCTGCCCTGCCTTCCATAAATTATGGATACGGCTGCAGTGAAGCGAGGCCCAGGGTTTAGCGCGCTGTTTCATTGCTTACCTATTAGAGCGTGTCGTCTGAAATCCCCATGCATCATTTGCTTGTTCTGTGTTCTCCCAGCAAATAAATGGAGTTTAGGTTATAAAGTGAGCCGGCTTCTTGTATTCAGAATGAGTGCTATTGATGAAGCAGATAGCGCAGAGTGCATTCACAGCACGACGCCTCTGTGCAGCAGTATCTTTATGGCTCATCTTAAACAAGCATTGTTGTTTACTTCCGAACGCCACACCGCTTCATGCCATGGGGTTTAAAGGGAATAGTCAAGATGTCCAAATGTGAGAAAAACCTATGTGAAATGGATGACAGAAGAAAGCGGCTAATGCTTCACGCGTTTGCTGATCCTGGAGTGCATAGATAAATCGGTGCTTCTTTACCTTAGAAGAGGAATACATAAACTATGCACATGAAGCGGGTAATGTCCGATGGTTTGCTTTGTCCTTCGACAGCTATTTCTTAATCTGCTCTTCTGAAATGTTAACCAAGGGGCAAGCATGACCGGTGCACCAATGGCCTCTCCCTTTTGGACTGCTGGCAGGTTCCCCTTTGATGGCATGGGGTGGCTTGCTGCAGGCTTCAGGGAATTCCAGTCATGCCCCCGTGGTCACATTGTAGCTGCGACCTCTTGCAGTGCAGAGCTGTTTTTTGAATATTTTTACCACGGCTGAATTTTGTTTTTTTGTGCGCTCCTGTCCACTTTTAGCAGGCCTCTCAACTCACCCTTATTTTTAGGGTTTAGCCCCACCCCCCTGGACACCTTGCAACTTCAAACTGACGCTGTGCCTCCCATTTATGTAATTGTGTCACAAGTCATGAAAAACTACCCCCCCCCTCCCCCAAATATAGAATGTCCATTGATGTTATTGAGCTTAACCTTCAAAACAACTGAATTGCATCCTCCTTGGAAACTCAATAGGTCGAGAGGCATGCCATACTAGCTGCAGCTAGAGATCCAGGAATGAACAGCGTTTGGTGCTGAAATATCAGAGCAGTGTTTGGTGCTGAAATACATTGAAAATATATTATTACATTGTTTATGAATTTTGTTAATTTGATATTTGCTGTTCATTTTTTGTAATTCGTATATATATTTTATATTAATTATGTTTATTATTAGAGTTTAATATTTTTTAATTGATAGGGTTTTTAAAATATGTAATGTGTTTGAAGTGAAATAGTTTTCTTACTATTGCTTAGACTGGAGTGGGAATAGTAAATCTTACCCCTCTGAAGTCCAATGCTTTTAGCTACTGTTGCACAGACTGGAGTGGGAATATAATTTTACTCCTCTGGAGTTCAATGCTTTCCCTACTGTTGCACAGACTGGAGTGGGAGTAGTAAATCTTACCCCTCTGAAGTCCAATGTTTTCCCTAGTGTTGCACAGACTGGAGGGGGACAGTAAATGTGACCCCTTTGAACTCCAACACTTTCTTTACTGTATAACAAATTGAAGTGGGAATAGTAAATGTAACCCCTCCGAAATCTAATGCTTTCCCTGCTGGTGTACAGACTGGAGTGGGAATAGTAAATTGAACCACTCCGAAGTCCTATGCTTTCCCTTCTGCTACATCAGACTGGAGTAGGAATAGGAAATCTAACACCTCTGAAATACAACACTTTCCGTACTGTTTCATAGACAGGATTGGGAATAGTAAATCTTACCTCTCCAAAGTCCGACGCTTTCCTTACTGTTACATAGGCTGGAGTGGGAGTAATAAATTAACCCACTCCAAAGTCCAGTGCTTTCCCTTCTGCTACACAGACTGGAGTAGGAATAGTAAATTTAACCCCTCAGAACAGTGCTTAATTTGTAAAATATTAGGTGCAGGTGCTCCAATTTTCCCCCAGAGGCCACACCCACTTTCCTGGCTCCGCCCACTTCTGCCAGAGGCCCCACCTACTTCTTTTATTGGTTCCACCCACATCTACAAGCATCAGCACATCATAGTCACTCCTCACATCTTGAGTTCCGCAAAGAGCTGAAGATCTGGCTCTTCACATAAGCACCTCGGGGACCTCACACCTGCCTAAGTGCCTGGATACCCTCTCGGGTGATTAGTATTTCTACTAATCAATATAACTTAAAATAATGTAACATATGGGAAGCCTATGACAAAAACTTAAAAGTGAACTCAAATTGGAGAATGTGTGTAAATCTCAAAATGCAGCTTCAGAAAAGGTCATTAGAGGACTTGAGGCAGCTTTGGAAATTAAAGAGAATGTGCGTGTACTGTGCTGTTTAAAAGAAAGGAAGGGGTGAAGGAAGGAATACATTAAAGAAGGCAGCAGCAAATGCAGGCAGGAAGGGGAGTACTGGAGTGAGGATATATATGAGCAATGGATGAAAGAAGGAGGAAATAAGTAAAGAATGTGAAAGGAAGAGATGAAGGAATAGAGGGAGAAAAGAAGTGAATGATGTGTGATGAATGAAAGGAAAGAAGAAAGGAAAGGAGCAAGATGAGCATAAGGATTGGTTGATGATAAGAAAGGAAAAAATTAAAGAAGAGGTGAAGGAAGGAGGAGGAAAACAAAGTAAGGAAAGATTGGAGGAAGAAGGATTAAATGCACCCAGGGAGTAGGTATGGGGAATGAATGAGGGTGTAAGGGAGCAAGAATGGAATGAGGGTATAAGCAAGCAAGAATGGAATGAGGGTGTAAGGAAGCAAGATGCAAGAGGGGAAAGGAGGCATGGTTGGAGGTGTGGAGGAAGAGAAAAAGAGAAAAGATTAAGATGGGACAAAAGGAAAGAAAGGAGGTCAGGGGACTGAATATGAGTAAGAAAAGTACTGGATCAAGGAGGATCAGAGAGAATAATGACAGTGTAATATTGCATAGAAATTGGAAAAAAAAAAGATTGAAATACATTTGTGTCCTTAACATACCATGTATGTTTGTAAAGCACATATTCACCAAGGGGGGCCTTGACACTGAATTTAAAATGTTGTTAACCAGCTCAATGGCACACATTTTATCGACCTCAGAAATATTAAAGACTGAGTTGCCGCACCAAGATTTAAATTTATGACCCTGAGAACAAAAACAGATTCCTGGAGTGGATATGAAGACATGCGCAAGAAGGAAAAACATAAATGGGAGAGTGAGGAAGGAGCAGAGGTCTGAAGGCAAAGATAGTTATGGTAGACAAAGAATGTGAATAGAAGTGTGGAAAGCAGAGACAGGGAGTGCTAGAATGGAGTGAAACATGATGAGAATGAAAAAAGGAAAGAGCAGACAGCGGGGAATGTGTGAAAAGAAAGTGGAAGGGAAAGATAAGAAGGTGAAAAATGAAAAGCAGTTAATGAGGGGAGGTGGGGATTAAGGGGAAACGTGGCCGTAATTCAGAAAGAGAGAGAAAAACGGAGAGAGGGGAAGGAGTAAGGTGTGAAGGGGAGGAAGAAAAGCAGATACTGAGAAAGAGCAAGAAAAGAGTACACCACTGCTTTATTAAATCTAAAGTAATCAATTTTGTAAAGGTGAGGGGTGACAAGGCTGTATCTTTCTGGGTCTGTCTCATCAATGCACAGCTGTGCTGTCCAAGACACAAAACAGTGATTTAGGACATCATATCACTGAGTGGCAAGCTTGGGGCCTGCCATTTGTGCATGCACTGTGAAAGCCCATGCCATTGTTAATTCTAAGGCCTAGTTCTGGCACAGGCCTGTTTTTACACATGTGGCGTTTTACACAAAATTACATGAGCAAATGCTTGGAAGGGAATTTTAACTAACTGGTTAACAATTGGCGACATTTCAGATGATAGGCAAAGAGGTAAAATATATCTGAAAGGATGAAACACATTTACTTTTAAAATGTTTATGTTCACAAGGATTTTGGAAATTATTTTAAAAAATTGAAGATTGTAAGCATCTGAAATTGAAGACTGGAGTCTATAAACATGACCTATACTTTTTCCTGGAATGCAACAGGGATTAAAACTCAAAAAGACATTTATCATTCATTACTATTTTCAAATAATTTGATCACCCTCCTCCTCCTTTCTCCAGTCCCCTCACTCACTCGAAAACAGGCCATTGCAATAGGAGAGACAACGGATTTTCAATCATAAACATACGTTTGACCGAATTTACCTTTTTTATGCCCACCAGGAATTCACACAGGGATTAGTTTGCCTTTATCAATGTCCACATAGTTGTTCATCTGTGGGTATTGACAAACTTCACCCGGGAAAGAGTTGGAAATTTACTCCTGCACAGGGTAGTGTAAATCCCCGTCTAGGCTAGGAGGAGGAGAGGATCAGTCCAGATTTGGAGGGGCTCTTCACATGCACATGATAAAATATATTCCCCACAGAGAATTTTTTTTGAATTTGCACAAGTAGTCTATTTTACTCTATGCGGACTTATCTACTATAGTGAACTCTGCACAGAAGAAAATAGCATTACTCTGGAAGGTCACGTGGCCTACCCAGGATTACACTTGGTGTAATCTTGAAAATGTGTACGAAACCCAAAAAGTAGGAAACACAGGTTCAATTGAAAGTGGAGATCGCCATATGTAGTTTTCCAAATTTAGTACGTGAATCAGGCCACATGTGCATTATGGTTTTGTTAATAAAGTGCATAGGAAATTTAAGGTTTGCAATAATGAATCTATATCTTCACAATCTGTGTGACTGCCCTTCCTTGAAGAAGGCAAAACTATCTGATGGCACGCACATCTGTTTGTAGTCAGAGTCATTTTTTATTGTACGGTTATTTAAAACCTCTACAAACAAAGCAATTGTGAATATTCAACATACAAAGCTTAAAAAAAACAAGTAATAAGAGCAAACAGAGCTGAATTTAGGCTGCTAGGATTCAGCTGAGCCGTATTTTGAAAAGCAGATACAACAGCGAACAATGCCACGTAACGGAACAGAACAATGTGCAAAATACAACTTTGTACTAGAATGCACTTTTCTACCTAACGCTAATATGCTCGTATGATGCCTTCGCCAAATGTCTCGGGAGAAGTCCACAAACAAGCTGCTGATTTTTTCCCAAAAGCATTACATGTGCGCCATGTAAATTCTAACACAGCAGCAATGCTTGGGTTTATCTCCTCGGACCACCTTGTTTTCAATTTCTGATAGGCAGGGCAGCAAAACAAATCTACGAAGGATTTCCTTTTCATACCATGCTGCTAAATACTAGCAAACCAAAACTATGAGAATTAAGAAAAGCAGCCTCTGGCAATCTTCCTACACATTTAACAAGGCAATCAATCTGAAGCCAGGCCCTCAGTCAGCACGGGAGACATGAGATGAATAAAACGTGCCTCAATGCCAGATATTTTATTTCGGAGCTGCTTTTGTTGCTTTTATGAACCAAGTTAAATCGATGATTGAAAATTATACCTGTATTCACAGCGGCGCTCGTACATATTTATTTCTTCTGGACGTTGTGATACCGTGAAAAGTTTATTCGCATGTCCTGCACACTTCCAGCCAGTCTTGTCATTGCCCCAGCTCAGCGAAAAGCCGCCCGCCACAGGCCATTCTCCAAACCGTCCGAAACGAAACCAATTTAGAGTGAAAGCCTGCAGGCAGGCGCGACGTGACATCACGTGACGTCCGCTCCTTCAATATGCCTGGACTAGGGTGGGACTGCCGAGGACATACCAGGCAGCCACAGAAGGAGGCAGAAATTTAGTTTTAATAATTACCGGGCCAGGAGAAAAATCGCATAGACCCGGCCCGGTAAAATAAGTGCCTGTGCTGAGCACCGGAAAGCACCGGCACAAATTAAGCCCTGCCTCAGAAGTTCAACGCTTTCCTTAATGTTGCACTGTTTGGAGTGGTAATAATATATTTAACCTCTCCAAAGTCCTGCAATTTCTATACTGCTGCATAAACTGGAATGGGACTAGTATATCTATTATTATCAGACTCCAATACCTTTTTTAATATTAGTTACATTTTTGTTTCATATTTGTTTATAATTTATTTTTATAGTATTTGTTTATATATATTATTTGCTTTAAAATATTTATAGTAATTTTTGAAAATGATTTTTTGTTTTTTATTTTTTAGTAGCTAATTTAAAGAATAAAAACAAAAAAATATAATGTGAAATAAATATTTTTAATAATTGTTACATTGTATATGTGTATATATATATATATATACTTATAAAATACACACACGTGTTAGGTAAGTATATATCTTTATATATATTAGTGAAATTTATTTAATTTGCAATATATTGAGGTATCTATTAAAATATTTAAGATTTACCACTTCAAACGATATTTATTAAACAATATTTTTGTATTTGTTTAACAATATTAGCGTGAATCAATATTTTTTTTTCGACTTATTTTTGTACTTCCCACTATAAGGATAGGAAACTGATTTTTTTGTAAATAATATTTTTGACACACTATTTCTGCTACACGATATTGTTGATTCCAATATTATGCCAGTGATCCTTTGGGCGGCACCGCAAAAGTTTGAAGTGTTGAAAGTAGTCCAAGGAGGGTAACACCCTCCAATTGCAGTTCTCCAGTATCTGTACTCTGCCTCAACTGATCCAGGCCCTTTTAGTTTGCTACCACCCTTCCTGTGAGGCCATATAGTTTCTGATATGTTGCCCTCACTGCTGATTCAATGTTAGCTGAGCTGTCTGCCAAGTAAGCTGATAGTGTATTATTGGATTTCATTAGGGCCTACTCGTCTATAGGTACATCAGCCACCCTTGCAGCATCCAGTTTTATTTTCTTCTTCATTTCCTTCTGAAAAGTGAGATGTAGGACAAACAAATCATCTCCTCTCTTCCTTCATTTATATACCTTGTGCTTTACTTTTTCTCCGCCTCGATCAGGTAATCATGCTCCAAAATCAAAAATTGTCACCATCAGTTACATTCAGGGTTTCTCCACCAAAAGTCACTGTTCACAGAGGATCAAGTAAGACTCTGGAATAAAACACCCACCTTCGCTGCTCACAATCAGTGTGGCTGCCTCCTCATTCAAGGGATCAGGCACTGTATTTCCTCTACTTTGCCAATGATCTCAGAGGTTCCGGACGCTCATCTGCCATTCCAGGATCTGAGATGTATCTGTTTTTTCCCACCTGCTATTAACCGCAAAGGTGGACTATGGGGAGCACCACTACCGTCTTCTTAATTCTCTACTCTTAATGTACACACAGAACTTCAGCAGCATACAGTGTGGTCCTCACTGGGGGAAACGGCCTTTACAATACAGTCTGAGTCACGTGTGCCATTTCCCCGCAAGCATAACAACACTTGCCTGAACCACGCATCTGCCTTAACCATGCGGTTAAGGCAGATATCTGTCTAGTGTCTGGATGGGCGGGGAGGGGAAGAGGAAGCCTCGGAACAGGAAGCTGCAGACGCATAAAGGTAAGTGGGGCTGGGTTTGGGGAGGCAGTTTTAGGGGTGGGAGTTGGTTTAAGGGCTCAGAGAAGAAGAGGGTCGAGGAAGTTTTTGGAATGGGGGCAGGGTTTTAGGGTTTCAGGGAGGGTCAGGGTTCTTTTAAGGGATGGGGCCGGATTAGGGGGTTTTGTTTTTAGGGGTAGGGGTGGTTTTAGGCTTCAGAGCGTGGGGCTCGGAGCAGTCTTTTAAAAACGGGTCAGGGCTTTAGGGCTCAGGGTGGGGGGCAGGGGGTTGGGGTAGGTTTAAGGGCTGGGTTTGAGGGGAGATTATAGGGGTGAGAGTTGGTTTTAGAGCTCAGGGCAGTGGGGTCAGGGTAGTTTCTTTAATGGGGGAGCAGGGTTTTACGCCTCAGGGAGGGGGAATGGGTAGGGGTAGTTTTAAGGGCAGTGTAGGGTTAAGTTTTAGGGCTCCAGGCGTGGGGGCTGTGTTTTGGGTAGTTTTTCATAAGGGGCCGGGTTTTAGGCCTCAGGGAGGAGGGAGGGGAAGGGGTAGTGTTCAGGGTGGTTAGGTTTTAGGACTCAGGGCGAGGGGGACAGGTTAGAGGGATTAAAGTTTAGAGCAAGGAGGGGGGTCATGATAGTGGTGATCTTTCCCACACATATCCCTTTACCAATCATGCCTTTTCAATGAAATTGTGTGCTAAAGGCATGTCTGGTAAAGGAATGCATGCTTAAGAAGCATTCCTGGTTGGGACTGCGTTGTAGAGGCACATGTGGTTTAGCCATATGTGCCTCACATTTAACCCCTCACTGGACTTGGCTCTAGTATTTCAATCAACGATTTGTGGTGCGCTGCTTATCACTCCTAAGGGTATCCAGACACTAGGAGGAGCGTCTGCTGGGAGTTGTCTGTCGAACATCCAGGTTGTTAGGCACTATCTGAACTTCTGTTGGGTGGGTGAAGTCTGGAGGTGGAGTGGGAGGCCATTCCAGGTCTTGGCGAGCAGGTAGGAGAAGGTGTGTCCGCCGCTTCTGCTCTTGTGAAAGCGGGGCATGTGGGCGAGGGACGTAGAGCATAGTTGTCTGCCAGGCTGGTGGAAGCTCAGTCTGTGGTTTGAGGTAGGCTGGTCCTTTGTTGTGCAGGGTCTTGAAGGGGTGGGTCAGCAGTTTGAACTGGCACCTTTTTAGGATTGGGAGACAGTGGAGCACTCAAAGGTGGGGGGTGTTGTGGGCTGTTCTCTGGAGATCGAGTATGAGCCTGTCTGTAGCGTTTTGGATGGGTTGTAGTCTGCACAGTAGTTATGAAGTGATGCCCACATAGAGTGAGTTTCCATAGTCCAGGCGGCTGGTAATGAGTGCTTAGGGGACCGTGCATCTGGTGTTGATGCAGAACCATTTGAATATTTTTCTGAGCATGTGGAGGGTGAGGAAGCAGGCTGAGGAGATAGCGTTTATCTGCTTCTTCATGGTGAGCTTGTTGCGAAGTATGATGCTGAGGTTTCTGGCTTGGTCTATGGGAGTGGGCAAGGGGCCCAATCCTGCTGGCCAACAGGAGTTGTCCCATGGGGAGGTGTTTCTCCTGATGAAGAGTACCTTTGTTTTGTCATTGTTGAGTTTGAGGCATTTGTTTTGGATCTAGCTTGCTACTCTGGTGATGCATCTGTGGAAATTGGTTTTGCTGTTAGTTGGATTGAAGGATAGAGAGAGTATGAGCGGAGTGTCGTCAACATATGATATTAAGTTCATACCATAGGATTTAACCATCGGGGCCAAGGGGGGCCATGTATGTGTGGAACCGGGCTGGACTCAGTGAGTACCCTTGGGGAACACTGCTGATTATGTTCTTTGGGCCTGTGGTGTAAGGTGTGAAGCAGACTCTCTGGGTTCTTCCGATGAGGAAGGAAGCAATCAATTTAAGGGCATTTTTTGGATCCCCATCTGATGTAGTCTGTGTATCAGGGTGTAGTGTCACACTGTTTCGAAGCCTGCAGAGAGGTTGAGGAGGATCAGGGCTGCAGTCTCACCGTGGTCTAGGAGAGATCAGATTTGATCTGTGGCTGCAATTAAGGCGGTTTCTGTGCTGTATTTAGTGCAGAATCCCGATTGGGATGGATCAAAGAGGTTGATGATTTCTAGGTGGTTGCGAGTTGACTGTTTATAGTTTTCTCCAGGACAGGAGCAGGGCTGTTGGGCCAGTAGTTCTTGAGTTCTTCTTGGTCATCAGTAGATTGTTTGTGGCAGAGGTTTTACTTCTGTGTGTTTCCATCCTTCTGCAAGGAGGCACAGGCGATGGTTGAGTTGAGGATAGTGGGGAGTTTCTTTCTGATGGAGTTGCTCCCCAGGTTGAACATGTGGTGGGGTAGGGGTCTCTGGGTGCTCCTGAGTGGATGGAACTCACAATGCAAGTAGTGGTTTGTGTGGTTAGTATGTATAGTGTTTCAGGTGGAGTCGCTGCTTTTGAGAAGTCATCAAAGTTATTGCTGGTTGGTTGTGTGTTAAAGTGTTTGTAGATGGTGGCGTTTTTGGTGTAGAAGAACTCTCCAAGGGTGTCGCAAAGCTCCGTTAGGGGATTACGATGTTCTCAGTTACTGAGGGGTTGGTGAACACTTTGAAGATGCTAAAGAGTTCCTTGCTATGGTTGGAGCTAGCTTTGTTGTGGGTGGCTAGGGCTTCCTTTTTGGCGTTTTTCAAGCGTATGTGATATTTATTGAGAGCCAGTTTAAAGTTTGCTCAGTCGCTGCGTGTTTTAGTGGTGTGCCTGATTTTTTCTAGTTGTTTGCAAATGCATTTGGATGCTTTAGTTCGGGAGTGAACCAGGTGGTGTGTTTGGAGTGTCTGCCTTGTTTTATGGGTTTGAGGGGTGTGACTATGTCAGCGCATTCGGTGATCCACGTGTTGAAATTCTGGATGGCCACCTTGAGGTCGGTGGTGGTGTCCGGAGGGGAGGTGGTGAGGGTGTTGGTCCATAGGTATTCTGTTACCTTGCTTCAGCTCCTCTGGGCGGTGCTGGTCTGGTTGATGCTGGTGTTAGGGTTGGTGGAGATGGATAAGTGGCGATTGAATGGTCGGATCAGGTGATCTGAGCTGGAGCAATGTAATGGAAAATCTATGGACCAAAACCTTCCCTCTGGACACCACCGCCAATCTCAAGGTGGCCATCCAAAATATCAACGTCTGGATCACCGAATGCACCAATATAGTCGCACCCCTCAAACTCGCAAAACAAGGCAGACCCTCCGAACACACCAGCTGGTTCACTCCTGAACTGAAAGCCTCCAAATGCATTTGCAAACGACTAGAAAGAATCTGGTACACCACCAAAACACCCAGCGACCGAGCCAACTTCAAAGTGGCTTTCAATAAATATCACATACACTTGCAAATCACCAAAAAGAAAGCCCCAGCCATCTGCCTCGAAGCTAGCTCCAACCATAGCAAGGAACTCTTCAGCATCATCAAAGAATTCACCAACCTCTCAGCAACTGAGAACGGAGTAACCCCCTCACAGGAGTTTTGAGACACCCTCGCAACCACAATGTAACCGCCCTATTTTTTGTTTTTTAAAGGGGACTGATGGGGATGAACTGAATCATAAAGTTTTGCTACCAAATCAGACTGTTTTATAATAATCTTGAGAGCATATAGATTAGCCTTCAATGTCGAGTGGAAGCTATTTCTGGCTTTGCAACTGTATATGCTCTTTAGGTAGTCCTCTCAATCCCCTGAAAGGAACATCTGATAATTGGGCAATCGGACCTAATAGGGGCTAGAGGTAGACTTAGAACCTTGGTCCAACCCATAAAGCTTTGCCAGCTTTGATTGTGAACAGGAGAGCTCATAGTAAGTAAAGTCTATTGTTTAGTTAATTAAAACCATAACAATTTTACCACATAGATCAGTTACTAATAAAAGAAGAGATTTAAAATTGTTAAGCAAAATTATTGTAAAAATCCCATAGTGTAATACCTAATTTACACAAAGCATTTTTTGACTGCAAAGTTTCAACAAGTCATATACATCAAGATAGAATTAACACGCACTAGTTTAAAAACATCAATTGTCAGATAATAAACTAACTGATTGCACTTCTAACCAGACATGATTTTTCTAATTTGGTTAAATTCATAAGTCTCTGAGTCCGGAGTCTAACAGTTAACCCTTCAGTGTACTTATGGAGATTTTCATATCATTGCTACCGGGTGTTGAATCAGTGGGACATAAACTCTTTTTCTTTGGGAGGTGATCCAAGAATTCTGTTGGCAGTCGGAGTTTAGCGACCAAAGAGAAAACATATTGATGATCCTTAGATTTCACCGCCTGTTCATGTATTTGGAGAAATGTTATCAATTTGCAATTTATTTGGGGGTAGGATGGATCTAACCCTTTTGTTATGGCAGATCTGTAGGTCCGTATTCCTCTGTCCATAAAGGCTTTACGTAATGGGGTGTAGTTTCTAGCAAATGCATATCAAATGGGTGAGATCTTTTTTGGGCTGCTGCAGAAGCGCTGCGCTTTCCTGTCAGTGCTTTTCCAGCTTGGAGCATCTGACAGTGAGGGAAACATTCCAAACCGCGGTGCCATTCGTTTTTTTTTTAAGTAGACTGATAATGGATGGTCTAGGTAAGCCGCTGGTTGAAGAACTTTGTAGTTGTTGATCACTGTCCAAGTGTGGGATCTCAGGCTGAAGTTGCTTTTATCCAGTATTAATGAATGACATTTTGCAGCTTTATTTATGGCTTGCTTAAATGTTGAGAAGGGCCTGTTCTTATTCCTAAGATCAGCGGTGCAAGTCGATTTAAGTGCATTGTACAGAAATTGTTTGAACACAGATTTTAAAATCTTTTTTCAAGTTCAGACCATAGTGCCTCATTAAGGCCAGAGTTCTCCTTGTTTTGCTTTATACGATACCAGACCTTTATGGATGTGTACAATCTGCCTACTGTTTCATTCATTAGCCCATATTCCTGACACACTTGCGCCGGCCAAGCAGACCCGGGAAGTTGAAAAACCTTTTTGAAAATGCTTGTTTTTAGGTTATTAAGGAGGGCTGACTCTTTCCCACATGAAGTGGCACTGGCGTAAGTTAAGGTTGGCAACGTTTTGGCTGCTATAACCAATAACAATGGTCTGAATGATTGACCCTCCAATTTTCTTGCCAGAGACCTGTATGCAAATGTTAGTGCACCTGCACAGCAAGACATATACTTTTTCTGCTCCCGGTGTGTTAGTTTGTTGTCAATATAAAAGCCCAGTTACTTGAAACTAGATACTTTCTCCAGGAGTTTGTCTTCTAGCCAAATGTTGTTATGAAGGGCTGCCAGATTACTAATAAACATTGTTTATGTTTTTGATATATTGATTTCTAATTTATTTTCTGATCAGAATTCTGACATTTCAGCTAGTAATCTGCTCAGGCCTACCTTTGTTAAACTCTGTAAGATGACATTGTCTGCGTAAGCAAGGTGTGAAAGGGCTAGTGGACCCAAATGCGGTGGGTGGGAGTTAATCTTGTTGTGCTTGTCTGACAGGACTGACATAAATAGATTAAATAGATGTGGGGCTTGCACACATCCCTGTTTCAATCCCTTGTTTTTGTGCAGTTTTCTCGAAACTCTAAAACCGTCACCAAGTTTTACTCTCACCCATGTTTCAGAATAGAATAACATTAGCCCCCTTAAAATTCTGTCAGGTGTATTCCAGGCCCGGAGTTTAGTCCACAGAAGTTGTCGATCCACACTGTCAAATGCAGCTTTTAGATCAATGAAACAGACGTGCAGGCTCTGTTTGTTTTTCTTGCATTTCTCTGCTATAAGAGAGATTGATAAGATGTTAGCAATGGTTCCAATCCACTTTCTGAATACAGTTTGATTTGTTGGGATCAAGCTGAGTTTGTCTGACCTGTTGACCAGATCTTCCAGGATAAAGGAGGCAAGCTGCTTTGCTTCTACATCCAGCAGCAGTGCAAAAGCCTATAGTCTGATGGATTTGTTTTATCTCCTCCTTTGTATATAGGTGTAATAATTGATCCTTGCCAGCTGACTGGTATTTGGGTTTGGGTCTCAACTTCGGCATCAGCGTTGCCAGACGGTTATTCCAGAAATCTGTGTTGTGTTTAAAGATGGCTTGTGAAATGCCATTAGGACCTGGAGCCCCATCTCCTTTACTTTTGTTTATTATATTTGTTATTTCCTTCACTGAGTAGTGGGAACCATATGTTTTTAGGTATCCCTTGATGGTCAACTTCTTCGTTCCTGCTTATTTTATGTTATTGACGTTTGCCTGATTCTGATAGATGTCGATTACCTGAGGGATCAGGTGGCTGCTGAGTCAGTTGTGGAGTGAGAATATTCTCTTCAAATTTCTGTGTTATATAAATAGCCCAATCCTGTTCCTGCACATAAGATATTAAGGCGTTCCCTGGCCTGTTCAGATGGTTTATCGTTTTCCAAAATTTGTTTGAAATAGGGTGCCTTACACTAAATAGTGATTTGGGCCAAAACTCTCCTTGCTTGTTCTTTTATTTTTCCCATAGTTTCTTTTTGTTGAGTTTCCTCTGTAGCAGAAATGCTTCCCATGTAAGGCCGTTGTTGTTATCTGAATGCAGTTTCCTGGATGTTCTTTTTAAGTCACGTTTTAACTTCTGAGCTTCGCTTGTTAAAAAATTTAAAGGTTTATGTTTTATGGCTTTAATTTGTGGTTTTGTCATTACTGTTGTTAATTTACTCAAAAAATGTGACCATGCTTGTATCCTGTTGGAACACTGTAATACCGAAACCGTCAGTAGATCTTCAGTTGTTGTAAACCACTCCAATTTAGTTTCATTAGTCCACTTGAGACATTTTAAATTTATCGTGTTCAGTTTACCTTCTGGTACTGTAACAGTTTGAAATTTAGACAGATTAAGGTTGAAGGCAATGAGTTGGAACGAATGATCGCTCAGTGTGGGGTATTCTATGTAGAAGTGCGCAAAAGACGGCAATAAGGGGAGTGTGATGACCGTGAAATCGAGTACAGATTGAGACCCTGGACCATGGTAAGTATTTTTCGGCGGGTTATCTTCTACGGATCGAAAATTCATCACACGCTTGCCGTGGTATTCCACTGCTTTTACTAGATGTTGACCAATGTATTCTGGGCGAGTCATCCTAGTTTGGAATTGTTGCTTTACACTCCAGCAAATGTTGTCCATTGACAGTATTTCAAATTCGTCTGGGGTGTAAATTAAATTAGATTTAAATTTTCCTGTCAATACTATATTCCAGGCAGTTTCGGCACATCGCAGTTCTTAAATAGTTTTGATTAAGAGTGCTGTATTGTCTTTTTTTTTTTTTTTTTTTTGAGCCGACGGTTGAGTGCAATAATTGATCAATACTACTGCTCTCTTCATGTCCAGGCGCTTGTCGGTAAGTTTGAGTTGAATGCTGGGGTCTTGAGATTTTAACTGTTCTGATGTATTATTTAGTGCTGTGGATGTAAACTGCCTAACCACTTTTGCACGACCATATTGTTTACATTTTTCTGCCTCTGCTGTAAAGTGAACAAAATCGACTAGAGGAAGATCTTCCAAAGCTCATATCTCCTGTAGGGCTATTATGTCGAAAGTGGCCCACTCATCAAGAGGGAGGCCTTTTTCAAGCAGTTTTTTTGCTCCCGCTATATTTAATGATAACATGTGGATAGTACCTTCCTGAGAATTGCCCACTTTATCTTTCCTTTATCAATCGCTCTTCTTGAAGTTAAGAGTGCTTGGGAGCCAGTTCCATTGGTTTGGATTTGGATCAGTTTGTACTTGCAGGTCTTTACTAGATCTTATCAGTTCAGTGCTATGTCTTCCTTTGACGTTTTGTAAGATTGAATAAACCGGTTTTGTTTCCATTGTTTGATTTGGCTCTTGTTTGATTTGATACTTTTGGTTTTCATTCAGAGGGCAAGGATAGCAAGGTACAAATTGTGTAGATATTTTTATGCCCCAGGCTTCAAATTGGTCCGAGCTGTTTAAAATTAGCTGAGCTATCACTGCAGTGTGCCATGTGGTGAATGTTTGCTCTTTGGATTTTTTCTGTCCCACTGAAAGAAATTGTACTGCCAGGAGGTCGGCCGTTTGTATGTGTTTTAAATCCAGAATTTCACCGTAAGTTTTAGTATGTTGCTTCTATTCAAAATGTCATGCCTACCTGGCGATTCGTATTCAGGCCTCCATGTTATCTGTTGCAATACATGGTTGTGCCTTAGTGCCCTTGATGTTTTTGTATGATTGTAATCCTCCAAGTGTTTTTTTCAGATTTTGAATATGAAATCTAAGTTGTCCTTGCGGCGACCGGCTGACATTTCTTACTTTGTGTGGCAAAGTCTATTTGTTGGATGCTTCCGGCTGTCGCAGTCCATTGTGATCTTTGATTTCCTACTGCTCAATGTGGAGTATTGCATCAGTGCTGTCTAAGCATTGTTTTGCTTTCGAAATTGGGTTTGAGCTGTTGATGATTTTGAGACTTTCCGTTCTTAGTAGCAACTGATTTTGAGCGCTATCCAGTGTTTGTAAATTGAATAGTGTTGGGGTTTTCCTTTCTTGTTTTCCACTGTACCTGCTCCCGTTTTAGCTTCTTGTACAATTGGACTAGCTGGGCCAACCTTCTTATGTATTTTGGTTTCCTCACGAGTGTCCAAATCTTCTGTGGAAGTAAAGTCACTGGTATGTATTTTACCGGCCACTGACTTGTCTGTATTCTTGCCTGCAGACCCTCCGTTTTGGATGCGGATGTTAGGAAGAAGGTTAGCTGATATAGGTGGAGTGCAAAGCTCTTTTGAGATTTTTCCTTTGTGAGATGTAGTGAAAATGGGGTACACTCTGGTAGAATGATGTTTCGCCTGTTCCAGGTTTTTTTTCCTGGCTTTCCTTTCCCGCTTTTTTTGTCTTCTAGAGTGAATCTGTGTCTTGGGCTTTCCTGAGTTGACCTTCTGTGTCGCCATTATTTCTGTCTTTAGGGATTCTGCCATTTCTGTGGATGGTAACTGGGTACCATCTTTAAGTTCCAAAGCGGTGACTAAAACTACCAGTGATCGTTGCACCTTTGCAGTTGAGCCCCATTGTTCTTTATCTGTACTGTCAAAGTGAGACTTGGGGGTGATGTGGCATTTTCGGAAATTAGGAATCTGATCCATTAATGCTGGTAAGAAGATCAGCTTGTCAAGTATTGGATAACAAGCACAGGGAGATTCCTGCGGAGAGTATATGGATTGCACTCTTATTATAAGATTTGTTAATTTATCCAATTTCGTATTGATCCCTGAGATGCACGATGCAATGATGTTCATTAGATCTATTTGGGTGTCAAGTTTATCGGACTGCGTTATAGGAGTGTCTGTTGATGCTTGAAGTGCATGCAACAGTCGGGCGAAAAGTTCTAGTTGGTTATTTGGATTGCTAAGTATGTCTCCTGTCCCATATGTCAATTGTGATTAGTTATAACATTTTACTTAAGTTTGGGTGATACGTTTGTTTCGAAGTCTCTATTTTTGGGATTTTATGTAGCCTCCAGTAGTTGTCTGGTTAGTTTTTCCGAGTTATCTTTAGTCAGACTTATTTTGCTCACTTGTCTGTTATTTTGACTCATGTTAAGAGGTCGTGGGATACGGGGCTCGTGAGTACGGGAGTTGGCAGCTCAGCACAGCACAGCTTACGCAGTTCCGTGGCTCCGACTCAGTAGTTCCGGTTCAGCGATCAAGTTCTGATTCCAATCAACAATGCAATGCACATAGAGTTATGTAAGAAAACACCCAACATGGAAAATACCATCAAACCCCTTCATATCCTTAACTGCCCTTTCTAGGGAATGACTTAAAGTCTTAGAATTTGGCACGTGGTTGAACAATCCAAGGCCATGCATTTATCTACGTACATTTGTTTCTTGAATGTGAAGTGAAGGCACTCTGTATTATCTTTGTCTATCAATCCCTCTTCTCATTTTCGTTTACAGTTGGGCTATACCATGTTAAAGTAGGTGTACCTCACAATGCATTATTTTGGGTGAAGGCTAGGTAAAGGCTGTGGTTTTCCAGAAATGCCCGGTGACTGTAGGACAAGTTATGAGTCAAGAAGTATTTCCTTGTTCCTTCTTTGCTACAACACCCAAAGACGATGATATCAGCTTGCCAAAGGGGGCATAAAAGGGATCACAATCCACCCTAGCAATAACTCTGTTTGTATTTTTCTCTTGGCCACGAGCAAGTTAGAGGTTGCAGACATTTAGGAGATGGGAACCAGTAGTGACTCTGAAAGGAATGCAATATCCATTCCAGAATCGATGATTAAGTGGATTTGCTTCTTATGCTCGATAGTATTCGCTCAGCAAAGATGCTTTTTAATGGGGTGCCTAGCTTCTAACAAAATGGATTCTTGGTGTTTTGCACACTGCGCCTCCACATTTCTGCGTTTCCTAAGACACTTATCTTCTGGATTGCCTTGCATCCCACTAAATGATTGTAAGTTTTAAACTTGCATGGAGTCACTTTGGAGCAGGGCGAACTGTGAACAGGTGAGATTCCTATTTCTCAGTTCTAAAGGTAGGTGAAAGAATGCTCAAAATTAGCCACACCAAATCTCACTTGGGATTATACATAGGAAGGATGCACACCTTTGTGTACACAAGATGGTGCAGCGCTACTTGAACATGTGTGGTTATCCTGAGTAGTGCTGGTATTAGATAAGCTGATAGCTGTTAAGTGCCTCTACCCTGTCTGGGTTTGTGTAATGCAGAAGGTACAGAGAGATTCATAGCTGCATTAGCACCTTTTCCTTGACTGTTTTGTCAGACTTAAGGTAGGAAGTCACATGTCCCACTTGCTGCGTTCATTGCAGCTAAGACCTGGAACGAGCTATCGGCAGACATCAGACGCGCCCCCTCCCTGAACACCTTCAGGAAGACACTCAAGACCTGGCTCTTTGTCTAAACAGATCTGTGGACCCCCCCTCCTTCATCCCTCCCCCTCATGGGTGAGTAGCGCGCTTACAATTCCCTGATTGATTGATTGATTGATGACATTTATATAGATGCTTAAAATAAAACAGCAGTTATCTCAAGTCAATTGTTAAACCTTCATTGTTCGTGAATGCTTTCGAATGGCACAAAAATCCTTCACAAACTGAATGTGCAGAGGTTCCTTGAAGCTCCTCAATTTTTATTTGACTCCCAAAAAAGGTTTTTGTTTTCAGACGTTGCGACTGATTCTATCTCATGTATAGCAATCTTAATCTGACAAAGTGACCCAAGATCTCCTTTCTACCATGCATAGTCTCCTGTATTGTACAATACTGCACCGTCAATGGGATGTCGGTTTCACAGTTAGAGTCAAGGTAGGGTCCGGGACATAGAAGCATTGTAACGCTCAACTGAATGTCACTTACTAGTAAGCTACTTGTATTAAGAGAAACACCAGCAAGCATTCCTCCCATCACTTCTTGCGTGTTTGCTGTAATGCTTTACGTGGTTAAGGGTATACCCAGGTGTGGGTCCCTCGTTCGCTTTAACACAGGATCCAAGCTTTATCTCACTGAGAAGACCTAATAAGGCTAAAACTGATGTAGGGTTGTTTGCGTTCTCTTCTGGAGAGGGTTTCACCTACCTGTTGAATATGGTAGGTGCGGGACTGATTTGCTTGAGGCGGGGCTCTGTCTAGCGTGGCACGGTGGGCAGGAATGCAATCGGGTTGCCAGTGGTTTAGAATATTTGCTAGCATCCCTCCTATATAGTGGTGTGCAAAATTTGCTTAATTTTCTTTTATGTAAATATGCAAAATGTTGAGGAAATTACGCAATATTTCTGAAATGAAAATCTGTCATTTAGCTTAGCGTTGTATTTTAGTGTGACATGCGTCTTAATGTTAATTTCGTAATTAAAAAAATCGTGAACAGTACAAGTGGCAACAGCAGCAGGTGCTCATGTTCTGGCTGTTTTTTTTATTTCTGTACACTGACTGTTTAATTTTGCAGCATATTGCACATAAATACGCGATGAGGCTTGATGGCGTAATTTCTGGAATTTTGTGTCGAAGCATACATGCAATTCTCGAAATTACCCATGTGCAATGTAAGATCAGCGAGACTACTTCTCTCACCTTTTGTGTGTTTGATGCTTTGAAATACTCCATGAGTTTGAAGGAAATATGGTTAGACATATGAGTAATTACAAAGAATATCGCCCATCACCGATAGTGTCTTCCCAGCTCCCTCTACCCCCATCATATTTTGATGAGATTCTTTTCTTCTTAAAATATTAAAATTATATTTCTGAATGCTATTTCTCACCAGATAGACACATGCCATATACATATTTTTTCCTACTTAAGTACACATTCCTCCTTGTTGTTGCCCTTTTATTTGATAGTTTAACAACCCTTCTTTTTCCAGCAGACACACTTCATCTCCACTTTTTGAACTACCCGAGCTGTGCAATTTGACAATGTTAAGTACTTTCGAGCTCTAGCTGCATTATTTTCACACTTTTGATAAAGAAGGCTGCAGAACCAAGAAGAAGAATTACTATGTTTAGTAATTATATAATTTCTGTTGTCAGTTTCATGATCCTGAGCTCTACTCAAATGTTATGAACATTACGCCTGAGCCTGCATATACCCAGAGAGTTATTTGTGAAATGATTGCGTTATTTCTTCTTATAGGAACTTTGGAACAGTTCCCATACTTCTCAGATATGGGGCGAATCTGATGGGTATGCACTTGGGACAGTGCTTGAACCATGAGAAATTTTCACTTTTTCGACTTTTTTTGGAGCGTGGTTGTTCATTACCATCTAAAAAAGATGACCAAGATTTCAGGAATTATGCAGCCAAAGTACAGCAGCACTACAAAGAATGGCTCCCCTGCCTTCTACTGGCTGGATTTGATCCACTGCATCTCCTGCATACGTTTTGGTAATGTCTATATCTTTCCAAATGTTAACATTCTATGGTATAAACCCAAATGTATGTGAAATGAGAAAGTCAAATTTAAATTTGATCAGAGTGCCATGATGGAAATAGTTGTTTGCATTTTGAGTGCATGCATTTAATTGAAACTTTTTAAATGAAAGTGGAGCTATCCAGGTGCTGAGAGGATATTGCTTGTGTGAGCTCCAGAAATCTCTGTATTCGGTACTGTATGCAGAGAAGGCAGGACTTGGGATAAACGATAGGGAGAAGGTTCCTGCATTGGCCAACGTGAGACAACCTAGAGCCTGAAAATATCCCAAGAACTTAGAAGCCCTCAGCCATGTAGAAAAAACAAGAAAGTACTGATGGCCAAGCCCCGCAGTCATTCCCTCCCAAGATGTAACGGGAGGGTGTGTCTGGAGGCAGTAAAAAGAGGAGTGTGGGTACTTTGGGCCCCACCCAAATATAAAGGAGGAGTAGCATGGTCTGGTTGCGGAATACCAGAGGTCCCTGAGGTGTACCAGCACATATGAAGATTACACCTGAACCTATGCAGCTTTGCAACGGAAACCTCTAAAGGCAGCAGACCAGGGTGGTCTTAGGGTGGTGCTAACTAACTACTTGGTCTGATATGTCCAAATTTTGATGGTGATCATGATAACCGGCCTAATGGAATGAACACTGTCTGGTAAAACCGTGCAGTGAAGGAGCTGTGCAGCTGCTGAACTCATCTGGGTGTGGAACATTATTACAGTATGCCAGTAATGGAATACCAAGATAAGCAAAAGATCTTTCATTTGCTACAGCATAATGTGAGTCAGGTGCTTCTGAGGTTAGGAGGATACATGGGTATTCTTACTCTAACCATGATGAGCCAGGCGCTGTTTCAATATTTTTCTTGGCCCCAAGGCCTCTAGCTCATAGTTGGGGCAAAGATACACATTTGAAGATTATCTTTTCCCTACGCCCCATATCTGGGAAACATATTACTCCTGCCCTTGTCAGTAGTAAATCTCTAAAAAAAAAAAATTCAGGTCGGGCATGGCTTGCAGATGAGTTGGTGAATGCCCTTAGGTTGCTTGTGGGCATCCATAGGTATGCGTGGGCAGAGGGACTGGTTTGCTGGATGCCATTAGACCTTTTGTACTTCTGTTTATCGTTATGACAATATATTGCATTTACTAGACTTTTATCCAGTGAATGGTGCAATGTGAAGACATCGAAGTGGTTGTTTTAGAGCATTGTGTGTGCTGGTTGCAGGCTTCAAAGGTGAAGTGAACACAAATCGTGTGGTGTGGTTTTTGCCTTCCAGGGAAGGGAGCTTTTTTTCTTCAGTGGGTCAGCAATACATGACATCTGATAACTCACTGTATAGGTCATTGAAATCTCTGGCCTAGATCTCAATACGCCGATAAAAAATGGTAAATTCATTCAACTCCGCATGGAATTGCTCTTTCCTTAAGATTATTTCATGTTCCATCTCAATAGATCGTGAAAAGGTGGTAGTGCTGCATTGACTTTCAGTAATTCTGTCTGTCATCTGTCTTCAAATGTCATCTAATTCTTTCTCTACACGTCAGTGCCTCGTCATTAAAATTATTTCCACTGCTACTAAATCTACCAGAATCAATATCGCTTACCATCTGTCATTAAACAACAACTCATTTACCAAACATTGCATGACCCATATTCTCTTTCACCTTGTCTTTTCCAATCACAATAATTTATTCATAACCGAGTCCAACCTAAACTCTGACAATCCTCATGAAACCAAGGTTTCTCTCTTTGCATGAGAATGACCTCCTACATCATTGCTTAAACACACACATCAACGAGCCACTCTGGAACCCATGGCTTGACAGGGTTTCTTATCAGTTGATGATGCTAGTCTGGATGACTGGCCAGATCATTGCCAGATTCCTTTCTCCAAGCCCAAAGCCATTATTTGTAGACAACCTAAAAGACCAAAGCCGGGGCCAGGGATACCAGCAACATAAATGGCAATAATCTTGACTGCTTGCTTTGCAAGCCTCCCTTGTTTTCCTGAAGGCCATGATATAAACTACATTATCGATTCCTTTAATGGTGCTATGTCTGATATTATCAATGACTTCACCCCACCCGAGGAGACAGAAACTCAAAACAGAAAGAAAAACAATCTAGAGCAGTTCATAGAAAAAGTATATATTTGAAGCAAATGGTCATCCATAGCCAAATCCACTAACTCTGCAATACAGCGGGAGCAACCTGTGCTACGTCTCAGTGCACACTGAACCAGACGATCGGGAGTGTAATATGTGTATACCTTTACAATGTAAATGTCTGTGTCTGTTATTCTCCTAAACTGATTTTTATCACTGAGCAACAGTACCTCCTTGCTCATCTGTTATTGTTCTCTGTATATCTGCTTGCCATTCTCGTCTACGTTTCGTGTTTTCAATGTGTTCAGTGGTTCTGGTTAGAAATATAAGAATGTGAAGATGTACCAAGGGTTTTAATTTTGTATCGTATTTGTTAATAAACAAAATGTAGCTGAATTCATCAGTTTTTCACCCAGCATTCCTCTTAAGGAGTGGCGTATGCTGTGATGATCCACCCTGCTCTAGTAATTGATATAATGTCAAAAATGAGCCTTCCTGAACATCTCTCCCTTATTTCTACTTTGTAATTTTTGCAGTTGCACTGTACTCTCCTCTCTTGATTAATCAGGAGCCAGGTGCACCATTCCACCAGCATGGTGGGTGCGTATGATAAGGTTTCCTGTAGGTGTTCGAGTAATCGATTCTATGCATATATCATGGTGCCTACTGGATCTATAGCATTACAGCACTGTGGTCGGGCACTGAACAATGAGGTTTGAGCTTCAGTGGAGCCACTGTGTCCTACTTCAACAACGGGTGTGGTAGACATGCTGAGCCATGTACCCAATAGTGTGCGAAGTGACTCTGGGCCACCCTACAGTATATCTCCAAGTCTTCGGCTTTAGTCCAACATTTCATAAATACCATTTATGGGTGCCCGAGTGATCTAATTGACTTGTGGTTGTTTCCCTGCCATGCCATCTTTATCAATAGTTTCTGTAGGCTGTGAAAAAACACTCTAGGGAGCACTTTAGGTATGTTAAGAAATAGGAGCAGAAATCTGGGCAACACCATCATTTTCAATATGGCTATTCTGCTCGCTGAGGACAATGGAACTTTGATCTATCTATTTATATTGTCCTATATATGAGAGTCTTGTCAACTGGAACTCCGTAATTATTTAATATTACTATGTTAGGGTCTGTATGCATTTTGATTCCCAGGAATCTCACTGCCCAGTGTATTGGGAGTTCCATTCCACACAATTTAGTGACTTTCATATGTGGACATCAGTGACATATCCCAATCTTTGTGTAGGCCAGAGTAGCCTCCACACCGCACTATTTCCCTCAGTATGGCAGTCAGGTTAACTTCCAGGTCTTACTCATATAAAGATATGTCTGCATATGTGTATAGTATCATTTTTTAACCTGGAAATCTCAGGTCCCTATGTTTTGTTTGTTTTGTTTTTTTGTACTTGTATAGCGCACAGCTACCCGCAGTGGGTGCAAGATAATCATCAAGTGCGCATGCCAGTCATTCTCCCACCAGTGCTTATTACAACAATAACAAAGGATATCCCTTCAGGTACCCGTACTTATCACTATTTATCATCGACTCACTGTTATATAATAATCTAATCCGCTGTAGAAATATGTTACTTACACCAATTTTGGCTAACACTGCTAGGATTGATTTCCACTACACCGAATCAAAAGCTTTCTCAGTGCCCAAAAAACAGCCAAAGCCCATACCACTGGGTCCATCCGGGACATGGCTTCCAACAAGATTACTTTTGCGTTCGTATTTAACAATGATATTGGCCTACACAATAAATATTGGTCTGCAGATTTGCCTAGTTTAAGTATTGTAACTAATCAGTGTGGGTGGGAGACTGCACCTCTTTGCCATGTGCTCAAGGAGTGTTGTATGCACGGTTAGTTCTGGTAGGTATTCTATGTGCATACGTTCTTTTGAATGTTTCTAATTCTCTTTCCATTCATTTTAATCTATCCTGTATTGTTATGGATATAGACCTCTAAAGCATCCCAGAGTGTCTCAAAATAGTCCTCCTAGCCTATTAGTGGGCATTCAGGTAGAGTGAAAGGAGATGAATGGTGTAATTGTTCTAGAGTGGTAAAAGTTAAAAATGTTCGAGAGGAGGATGGATCGAAGAGTTGTGGTTAATTCTACTTGCCAAACATAAATAATTAGGAAACCTGCTAAGTTTCGTTACTAAAACATAGTAGACGTTGTTGTTGTTTATGTGGGTGGTGGTTGGCTTGATGTAGGATTGAGTTTGGTTGTTTTTATCTTAAAATTACTGGGGGGATTGTTGCGTGTTTCTTTGATAACAAGCTGTAGATATTTCTTTTAACGTTCTTCATTGTTTAATTTAGGTTGCTCTGTATGTTGTAACAGTATTGTTTTAAATCAAATATGATATACAATGATCATATGTCAATACCTTTAATTTGTAAAAAGGGAAGATGTTGTGGTGATTCAAAATAGCGCCCATGCTTTGTTGGTCGTGCTGTTTTTAGAAAGTTCTTAGAAGGGGTCCTAAGTGCTTATGGAATGTTGGGATTTAAACCAGGCAGACAAACCGTTGTCTCCTGGTGCTGTTCTGTGCATGACGTGAATAAAGTCCTCTTCCCTTTAACAGCATGTCATGTGATATACTGTGGTACTACACATTCCTAACATGATTCAGAATTGATCTGTTTCCTTTATCAGATTGGGAAGAGATTTAAGAAAAGGGTTAGAGACATCTTTGAAACAAGCCATCACACGTTGTTAGACACATTAGGACTTCGGGCTGGACTGTTCCCATGAGGCACTGGATACAAGCTAGCCTGGCTGATGACGGCTGATTAGCCAGAAACCGGTCCCAGGATGCTTGTTTCCGGTCCAGGGAAGACATAGCTTGGCAGTTCAGGCTGGACGGTTCCCATGAGGCACAGGGTCAGACTGATTTGCATATGGCCATGTCTGAACTGGAGTGGCGGAGTGAGCTAAAGAATGATTATGGATTAAACCCAGATCAGTTGACTGGGGGTGAGTGCTTGCAATGAGCAACACTCCGTCCATCATCCCCTTTAGTTTTGCTTTGTTCGCCCTAAGTTGGCAGGGTGTGCCGAGGCGTGGGTCCCTTGCTCACTTTGCCACTGAATTCAAGCTAGCCTGGCTGATTAGCCAGAAACCGGTCCCAGGGTGCTTGTTTCCGGTCCATGGAAGACATGGCTTGGCAGTTCGGGCTGGACGGTTCCCATGAGGCACAGGGTCAGACTGATTTGCATATGGCATGTCTGAACTGGGGTGGCGGAGTGAGCTAAAGAATGATTATGGATTAAACCCAGATCAGTTGACTGGTGGTGAGTGCTTGCAATGATCAACACTCTGTTCATCATCCCCTTTGGTTTTGCTATGTGTTTGGTAATGCCAATGCAAATTTGATTACTGAATGATGTAGGACTATCTTGATGACTATTATCCCAAGGCTGATTGGTAGTTCTGAAAAGTATAGAAGCTAACATGCTTTTATTTGATGAATGTCTGGGCAAGATTGTTGGTAGAGATGTGAAAACCTTTATACAATGAATAAGGCTGAAAATGCAATAAGAATGTTTTTTGTCAGGGGAAGGGTTGTGAAATTTGGACATTTTCACAGCCAGATGTTTCAAACGGTAATGTGCCGAATAGAGATTAATTCGTAGGGTTTTCAAGTCACTACAGGATTTTTTTTCTCAAAGAGTGGGATAAGTAGTAGAGGATGATCTGCTAGAGGACGTTGTCAGGTGCAGAATGGAGCACCTAGTGAGGACGAGGGAGTTATTATTCGTTCATCTCATGCAAATGTTGGTAGCAGAATAAAGGATTTTTTAAAGAATTAGTACCGGTGACAAATGATCCATGGGTGTTGCACACCCTTTGACCAAAATGGCTGCGCACCTGTGAGGCTCTTGCTGCTTGGCGGCATGATCCTTCAATTATCCAGACTTTTCACGCATCAACTTCGCTCCAACTGCCTACCGCCTGGTTCTCATCCCTATGCCTATCTCCGGTTGGAAAATCAGCGACCGCGGATACTTCTAGGCGATCCAGGAGTCAGGTAATGTTCTGAGCGGAAACTGACGTGGAGCTCTTCTGGACGTCTCTCCGGTTACTGCCGCTATGCGAGCCACGTGGGATCCTCGTGATGTGTAGGCCACGCTGGGACTCGCGCTGATGTCCGGTACCCCTGATGTGAAGCCAGAATATCGCACGCCCTGCCACTCTCATCATCCCTCGCCTAAGCGTGTGCGGTAAGAGGAAGTTAATGTTGTCAGTGATAAAGATAAAGACGTGCTGTTCTTGACTGTGCTGACGTGCTGATGCCCGTGCTCCATAGAGCCTTTCTTGCACAGTTAATGGGTCCTCTGGCATTTTGCTGTTTTGCACCCGTCACTAGCTCTCTTCGCTTGACTGCTGCCGCATAATCATTTTGGTGCCAGCCCATCTCCCCGCAAAAAGGGGGGAAGAAAAAAAACCAAACAAAATAAAAGAGACACTGCTTTTGTGTCCTGCTGTGTTGTGGTAAACACATGGCACGGCACAGCTCTGTATAGGGACCTGCCGCTCCTGTTTACCTCATACTACTTGAGAGAGACTGTACAGCCGCACACCCTCCAGCTTCTCTCCACTGCGCGGAGTTGGGTGCGGAAAGAGACAACACTTGCTGACACAACCAAGAGAGGCGCGCTTAGACTCATGACTCCCCGTCAATACACAGGCTGTCTTACATCCACGCGTACTATGAATAGGGAGTCACCAGCCTCCACGTTGCTCCATATGTATCCTTTGCCGGCAGTCACTCCTGCCTCGCTTTCAAGGACATCTACTGCATACCTGGTACAACGTAGTGAACACACGGTGCCTTGTGGTGCCTGCTGCTGCCATTTGCCCAATTCCACTAGGCGTCCACTTGAACTTGTGATGCCTGTGCGGCGGCAAAACGCTACAGACTCCTCCCAGGAGAGAAATACGCCACAACTCCAAGGCGATTGGTTCGTGGAGTGGTTGATAAGAGACAGATCAGTGACATATGCAATAACTATGTTCTCATTGGTGGGTGGCAGGCGTGATATCCCCCATGTTTAAACTTTGGACTATGCTAAGCACCCCTTCCTCCCTCTATCCCCTGACACTGGGAGGCTACCTTGTCAGCTCTGGGAGAAGGGAGAATCTTGTTGCCCGCTAGCGACCCCCACACAGGTGTTCCCCTTTACTGTTTTTTTTTTAGGGGTACTTAATCTGGACTGAGATGTCTAAGGTTACTTGGGAGGTGGGTGGGCAGAAAAATGCTGGTACCGTTGGAGTACTGTTGTGGGGGGAAAGGGAAGGAAATTATTAATTTAAATGTTCGCCAATTTTCCTTTCCAACAGGTAAACATGTAAGTACTCATAAAGAAATGCACTCACAGCTTTACGTCCCATACACATCAGGATAACCACATACCTCTCGGCTATCACTCTGCATACTGAGGGGTTAAAGATAAATCTTCTTACATGGAACATCAGGGGGTTGGGGATCCCCCTAATTGTAGACCAGTCCTTACATATCTCGACCGACATCAAGTCCACATTGCTATGCTACAAGAGACGCATTTTGACCCACATCACACTCCTTGTTTCGCCCATAAGTGGGCCACACACCGAGTCTTCTCATTGTATTCTACATATTCGAGGGGCACAGTGATTCTTATCACAAAGAACACTCCTTTTGTCCTGGGTGGCACGTATCAGGATTCCTTGAGTAGGAGCTTCATGATTTGGGGAATGCTAGGTACACAGTCGGTCACACTAGTATGCTTTTATAGGCCGAATGTGGATAACCTGGATTACTTCACCACGCTATAGGGACAAATCCTTATGGTGGGATCCACTCATATCATCTGGGGGGGGTGATTTCAATACTGCGCTTTGCCCCACTGTTGACAGATTCAACCCACTCCCTCAGCACTACACCAAAACACAGGACGCACTGACTAACATGTTCTCTGCCCACGGTCTTACAGACATGTGGCGACACGTTCATCCCAATGGCAGGGAAGGCACACACTACACAGCAGCGCACTCTACCTGGGCCCGATTAGATTTCTGGCTGGTCTCCCGAGGTGTTGTCTCGTGGATACATGCTGCTGAACACTCAGCCAGAACTTATTCAGATCATGCTCCGGTTCTTATGATGATTGCATCTCCTAACTCGATTGCTACTCCAAGGTGCTAGAGTTTAATGCCAGAGGCTCTACTAGAGTCTGTATTTGAGGCGGAACTTGTGCAGAAATTGCTGACTTTTTTTCAGAGAAATACAGGCTCCGTTACCCTCATGTACATAGTCTGGGAGACCATCAAAGTGACAATCAGGGGGTCTTGTATAGCTAAGAGCTACGGAGTTTTACAAGATATCCATCGTAGTTTGCAGAAAACTTGAGGACGAGCTGAAACAATTGGAAAGTAACCTATGGCGAGACACCTCCGGGACTCAACAGGCAACATGTAGAGATAAACTCTCTAAATACAAGGATACTGCTGAGTGCGAAGCTCCATTCCGGGGAAAATACTTTATAGCTCGTAAGTTCAGGGAGGGAGAGAGACTGGGTAGAGCTTTAGCGATGGAAATTCGGTTGCCCCACCTCTTCAACAATTAAATCCTAGAAATTGACGACACAGATGGTACACGTCATAGAGACAGTCTCGATATTCCTAACATTTTCACCAAGTTTTATCCTGACTTATACAGCACCCGTAAAGGCGAGCCCCCGGACCTCTCCGCATACCTGAAGGACATAACTCTGGGATGGCTGGGCGATGCCCAGAGAGAGTTCCTTGCTGCACCCTTTGAAAATGATGAGATACGAACTGCAACTATGCAGATGCAGTATGGGGAGGCCCCAGAGTCAGATGGCGATGCCCAGAGAGAGTTCCTTGCTGCACCCTTTGAAAATTATGAGATACGAACTGCAACTATGCAGATGCAGTATGGGGAGGCCCCAGAGTCAGATGGCCTGTCCATTGACTGCTATAAAACCTACATTGATCAACTGCTTCCAGTACTAAAACAAGTCTACAAAGAGGCCCAGGAGCTAGAGATTCTGCCCGTTCGATTAGGGAGGCTCTCATCACCTCTATTCTGAAACCTGGTAAACCTGCGAACATTTGTTATTCTACCGCCCTTTATCTCTCATCAACAATGATGCGAAAATCCTCGCTAAAATACTGGCAAACAGGCTAAGGATTTATTTCGGGCATGGCGACGTCATATAACCTTCGTACCCTTTTCTCCATCCTACAAAACGTAGATCCGCATTTGGCACTAGTGGCGGTCTTTTTAGACGCCACAAAGGCCTTTGATTCCATGGAATGGGACTACCTATTTGTTATACTGTCATGGATACGACTCTTTTACACAACTCCTGTAGCAAGTGTTTCAATTAATGGACACACTTCCTCCCCCTTCTCTATCACCCGGGGTACCCGGCAGGGAGGCCTGCTTTCCCCACACCTTTTCAGGCTAGCAATCGAGCCACTTGCGCCCAAAATCAGATAGTATCATCCAGACAAGGTGTTACACTGCTTCCCTCGCCCAATGCTCCTTTCTTTATATGCTGATTATGTCACCTAATACATTAGAGAACCACACCACAACCTCAATCCGATGCCTCGGGAGGTTGTGATATTCGGAGGACTTTCCGGAATTCACATTAATTGGGCGAAATCCCAGATTCTTCCACTCAATACTTGGTGACAGCCTTCACTCCTGAATTCCCCATAGAATGGTGCGCTACTGAAGTGAATACTTGGGGATACACATCACTGCCGACCGTGAACAGCGGATGCGGCTCAACTATGGCAGAGCATTTGAGAACATTACAAGCAGTATCACGAGATGGATTGCTCTCCCGCTTTCCATGGCAGGACGTACCTCTCTCATAAAAAGGGTTGTCCTCCCCAAACTACTATATCTTTTCTTAAACATCCCGTATGACCCGGCAGGCATTTGTTCTCTGCACTTCGGTCGGAACTGACCTGACTGACTTGGGGTGGCAAACAATCTCGTGTGAAGTGAGAAACACTTACCAGACTCTATTCCCAGGGAGGGTTGAATGTCCCTAATCTGGAATGATATTATCTTTGTGTACAGGCACATTATGTCCACTACTGGTTCCATCCCTCTAGATACACGCCTCACGTGGCAGCGGAACACTGGCTGGCGGACCCGTTCCTTTGGAAGGTGCCATTTTAACCACACCCTCCCCCTGGGCGGCTGACCCACCATCTGTCGACTGCACAGTAAAAGCATGGCAACACATTGCTAGACAACTACAAACCCCCATGCTGTACTCTCCTCTCCTTCCTCTTGTTTACCACTCTAAAAGGCCTGTCTTGCAGGAAGGTGCCTTTAAAAAAAAAAACTACAGCTAAGTATGACATCACTTGCTGGGGAGACCTTTATTTAAATGGGAAATTCCGTACGCTGCAACAGTTATTTTCAAAACAACCACCCTCCCCATTGATATCCTATATGTAAGGGTAAGACAGGGTATCAAAGAGTACACAACCTCATAACCACATGAACTCCAGGAAGTCGCCCTGCTGCACACTATGCTGCAGGCTGACGCTGCCTCACATTTAGTCTCTACTCTGTATCACAGTTTATACACAAATTTAACCTTAACCCCTATTGCTGCTAGAGACAGGTGGACTGTTGAGCTGGGACATAATACCATGGACCAGCAATGGACATATTGTTGTTTCTCAGACAGAACAAGTCTCATCTAGCAGCTGCCTGCGCAAAACGCACTACAAATTTCTGCACCGCACATACTATACCCGGTCAAAAGGTGCAGATATAAACTACGGGATAATGATAAATGTGACAGGTGTGGGGTGGAGGCGGCTGACTTCCTGCACCTTGCCTGGGATTGTAGCGCTGTGCTAGTCTACTGGCGCCAACTCATTACAGCATTGGAGCAGATGACTTCCCTGACACTCCAACCAACTCCCATGTTGGTCCTACTAGGATACACAGAAAACCTTGTCCCCACACATCGGAAATGTGTTTCATTTGGTCTCTTGCTGGCAAAAAGGAGAATAGCATGCAGATGGGGTCGAGGCAGGGCACATAAATTTAAATAGTGGATAAATGACATGTTGTTCTGGCAGGAACAAACATAAACACATGCAGAACTCCTCCCCATCACATCACGCCCTCGAGATATTTGGGACCCCTTAAAGGTGTATATCCTGGGACATCCTGTTGATACCACAATCACTACACACGTTATTGTCAATTGAACACAATACTTGGCTAATGTTCCGTTTCTGCTTGATATGTATAAATTCTTGGCAACAAAATTATGTATTCAGCCTACTGAGATACACTCCCGGATGACAAATGTGGACTTGTTGTATATGAGCAATGTTAAGATGTATCTATTGATGTTTCTGGTGTTCCAGATATTGTGATGCATTTACTTGTCACCTAAGTCTCATTACTAAGCATGTAACTACCTGTGTACTATATATGCTATGTTGGATAAACGTTTCAGAAAACTTAAATACAAAATAAAAAAGTAGAACTTGTAAAACAATTGCAGTACAGGACAGAGAACCTTTGGGATTAGTCTTAAGGGAAGGGTTAGTGGCGAGAGAAGAGAAAAAGATGTTTAAGAAAGACAGTTGCAAAAGTGAAAGAGGACGAGAAGAATTTTGTAAGTACAATTGTTTTCTGGTGGAGAACAAGAACAAAGGAAGGAGGGCAGTAATACATTTGAGCAGTCTAGCCAAGTATCTGATGGATTGCATTTCAGGATGGAGTGAATTCATTTGTTGAGGGATATTTTACTCCAGCAATACTTACTGTAAAGTTCCAGTAGTGGAGTTGAGTCTTTCGTACTTGTAGTTCAGGTGAAAAAGTTGCCTTTTTCAATATATCTGCATGCCCTTTGGCCTGTCATTGGCATCTTGGTGTTTTAAAAAAATAATGAGGCCACTGGTTGAATATTACAGAGAAATAGGTGTCAAATCAGTTGCCTACTTAGCAATATTCTGATCAAGCCTCAATGTTTGCAGAGGTTGAGAGAGCATCTTTGAATGGTGAGATACATTTTGCTAGATGTAGAAACGCAGAGTTCTAGACCAAAGTATTGGAAATATATACAAAGCATGCAATTCTAATGTTAACTGGGAGGAAGGTATAAATGATAAAAGGAGAAATATGTCCGTTATTAAGAAAGTATGTAGTGCACATAAGATCTTAGGTGCGTTGTCCTTTCCAATTCAGGTAATCTTTCCAGGGCCCCTACATGACAGATTGTTGCAGAGGAACAAGGCAAGATGTTTACATAATGGAGACAAGGTGGCGTTGACAGAGAGTCTGAAAGAGGAGCTGAATCTGCAGATGGAGTAAATGCTGTCATGGAATAAAACAATGATTTATGAAAGGCTGAGATTTTGTTTTAGAGAGTTGTCAAGGTTGGAGGGGCCTGCTTAAGTGAAGAGGATACCGGTGGAAGATGGGGATTAGAGTATTGGAGCCAGAACATAAACTGTTTGGACCGAATGGCTGGTTTGTGTGTGTTAAAATGTTTTCTGGGTTATTTGGAGAAGATAGTCATGTTGTGTTTGAACAATGTGTCAGTATTACCGGAATAAAAATCAACTCAAAGAAATTGGATCAAACAGTTGACATAGTTATCAAAAGAGGTTTGTCATTATTGTTGTGAGAAATTGGATTGTTGGTTGAGTGAGATATTAACCGTGCTCAAGCAACAGCCACAATCCCTGTCAGGGTGAAAAACAAACATCACTAAATTAATCGGTGCTTAAGCAGTCAGGCGTAACTTAGGGGCAATGTGTAAAGTATTTAGGCGTGCTGCAAATGGACGGAATGCTGAATGGATCCAGCATTCAACCCAGTCATGAGATCTGGGTTTAATCCATCATTTTTTTGCTCACTATGCCGCCCCAGTTTGGACCCAGCCATATGCAAATCAGTCGTGACCCTGCTCCTCATGGGAACAGTCCAGTCCGAACTGCCTAGCCAGTTCTTCCCTGGTCCAGAAAAGAGCATCTTGGGACAGTTTTTTGTTGTGTTTTTGATGCAAAACGTTTGTGATACATTGGTTATAGAGAAGTGGTAGCTTTCTCCTTAGGAAGGGCAGTCCATTTTAACCTTGAATTAATTGTCCTTTTACATATACATTCCATCGGGTAGGGATTAAGAGTTACTTTCTCTGCGTGGGTTAAATAGTCATGGTTTTAAGGGGGGCATTAGAAAGAGTACAGTGGGGAAGGAGGGGTTTGTTTTACAGTTCTTCTCCCTCCTCACTCACTTTCCTTTTTGTCCATGGCTGCAAAGCCCCTTAACAGGCTAGCTAGCTTAAATCCAGTGGCACAGCGAACAAGGGACCCACTTATGGGCAAATCCATCCCACTTAGGGCGGAAAGTGCTGCAGCAACAAATGATGGACGAATGCTGAATGAATCAAACATTCACCCCCAGTCAGGAGATCTGGGTTAAATCCATCTTTCTTGTGGTCACCATGCCACCCCAGTTTTTGGACCCAGCCATATGCAAATCAGTCTTGACCCTTCTCCTCATGGGAACAGTCCAGCCCGAACTGGCAAACCGGGTCCTCCTTGCATCGGAACTATTTATGCAGCATTGTGTTGGCATGAGTATTTTATATACTGGGTGCATGAATGCTATTGAGCATGAAAGGCAAAAGCCTGGTACAGACTCACGGATACCCACCTGGTGCATGCTGGGACCCGCAGTTCAGCAAGCTGCGGTACCAAATCCACTTGGAAACAATTAAGGACACACCCACCTAAGAAGAAGGCGGAGTAACACCGAAACTCGTCAGGACTATTTAAAGTGTGTCCCTTGCTGCTTTGCTTGAGACTAATTAAGTCGGCTCCTTGCTGTAAGACGAAGTTGGGCTCTGTTGTATTTTGTGAGGAATTTAACGGCAGGATCTCCATTCCTGCTTTCTAGAGCCCGCCCTGCAGGGTCATAGCCCCCGGTAAATGGAACTCTTTTTGGTAATTTTGATGGAGGGGGAGGACCTGCTTGCAACAATGCCAGCCGCACTTGGATTTCCTTGGCTATGTGGTATTCGTTTGGAGAAAGGGAGAGGAGAAGGGCGTTTTCCTTTCTCCTGCAACTTCGCTGCTGGAGCGCTTAATTTTGGGAACACTGCAGCGAACACTTAAGCACTTGGTAACATAATTGAAAAGCACTTGCTAAAAGGAACAGTGCAGTACCATCGTGTTGGCATGAGTATTTTATAAACTGGGTGCATGAAGACTATTGAGCATGAAAGGCAAAAGCCTGGTACAGACTCACGGATACCCACCTGGTGCATGCTGGGACCTGCAGTTCAGCAAGCTGCGGGACCAAGTCCGCTTGGAAACAATTAAGGACACACCCACCTAAGAAGAAGGCGTAGTAATGCCGAAACGCGTCAGGACTATTTAAAGTGTGTCCCTTGCTGCTTTGCTCGAGACTAATAAAGTCGGCTCCTTGCTGTAGGACGAAGTAGGGCTCTGTTGTATTTTGTGAGGAACTTAACGGCAGGATCTCCATTCCTGCTTTCTAGAGCCCGCCCTGCAGGGTCATAGCCCCCGGTAAATTGAACTCTTTTTGGTAAAAAAAAAAAAATATATATATATATATATATATGTATATGTATATGTTTGCACAGTCCTGTTCCAACCAGGAGCCCCCAGGAGATCAGGTACAGACCACAGCGAGTTCTGTTGCATTTACGTGCAGTTTATTGCCATAAAATCATGAATATTTCAAAACGGCGAGTGCCCGGCATGACGCATTTCGACAGTACACAACTGTCTTGATCATATGTACATATATATTTTTTTATACGTCAATTCCCAGGTTCATCTGGGAAGCTTCCCTCAGTTTTTGTGTTATGTCAGAAAATAAATGTGCAGAATTTTCATACTTCTCCGGGATCCAGGTTCTGGCTCACTATATCTCCCTTGTGCAAGGGTTTTTAAGTGTGGGTGGAAAGTTCTAAATGCCATGCTCCTCTGGCCAATCTTAAGATGCCACTTCATCCCACTACCCCTGTCCCGACTCTCCTAACAACAATCCGTTATGGCACCATCAGGGTTTCTATGTGAAGAGTTCCTCTGAGACCCTCAGCTCCACCATTAGCTGGCATCACTGCCAGATACCTTCCCACCAACACTTCAAAGGGGAGCCTCTTGTGTGTTGGCTCCAAATGCCTGGGCTTCCTCTTTTGTTCTATTGTCCAGAAAATCAGGATGGCACTAATCCCAGCGTTTTCAGACCTGATTGTTATGCTATTTTTCTTATTTCCATAGATACACCTTACGGTTGTGCCCAGGGCTCTGCCCAGGGAAAGAAAGGTTGTGCCATGTTGGACTTTGGCAGGACCTTGCATTGTGGGATTGTTTAGAGCCAAAACCTCTGGACATGATGTTGAAGTTCCCAGGAGGAATTCTATCACTTTGACATCAGTTCCTGCTAAACTTTAATGCATTGGTATAACTCTCATTAGGCATTCCATTCATGATAAAAAGTGCATCACTTTGTTAAAAAATATTTCAGTCTCAAAGAATTTGCTAAAGATGTGTTCATAAATTGTTCTGCCATACAAAAACTAAAACTGTACAGTCACTGCTTTGACAAATCCCAATTATTATTTCCCTACACCTGGGTTAATAATCTATTTTGTCTGTGCTCATTTATAAGAAGGTCTCAATGTACTAAGCCTTTTTGCAGTTGCAAAGCCTGCGGACTGCAAAAAGACAAGCCATAGTGTACTAAGGGTACACTAGGAGTTGGTAATATCTTTCTGATTCGTAGTATGCACTTTGTGACTCTGTCATTTAGAAGGAACATTAAAATCAGACACTAGTAATTACTTGGGGCACATCCCAGTTTGTTGTTCTTTTCCCCACCGGAACACCTCACACATGAACCAGCCATATGCAAATCAGTCTTGTTCCTTTTTCATTAGGAGCAGTCCAGCCTGAATTGCCAGGCCAGGTTCCGTCTGATTCATTAGGAGCAGTCCAGCCTGAATTGCCAGGTCTGGTTCCATCTGATCAGGAACAAAAGTTGCCCAAGACTAGTTTCGGGCTATGTTGGTCTCTTCGGTAAGGTCTTCCTTCAGCCCAATGGGTCAGAGAGCACAGGACCCAGGATTGCCATCCCCATCGCACTGAAGAAAGGAAGAAAAGTGATAGGTGAAACTCTTTAAATAATTTCAACCACTTGCAAATATTTGGGGCTGCATCCCAGTCCATTGTCCTTTCCCCCACCATGCCCTGAGCGATCACCAATGACTGTGATTTATTCAAGCATTCATTCCATCATCATGCTGCTTTTGCAGAAAACACCCTGAGTGCGATTGGAATGCCTAGACATGGATTGTATGCTCACTGTGCCATAGAACACAAGCTATACCTCACTGATGAGACGCAAGTAGGTTGAAACCATTCTAGAGTTGCTGTGTTCCTATCTGAAGAGTACCTGGCCAGGGAGTTTGGCCTGGATTGTTCCTGTTGGAGCAGGACCAAGACTGATTTGCATTAGGTGGGTGTCTATGTAGAGTTACACAGATGATGAAAAATGATGGTCTGAAATGCGGCCCGAGTAGTAGCCTATGTCGGAGATTCATTTATTGCATTCTATCCATCACCTTGTTGTTTTGGAAGGCAGAGGGCCGTGAAAGAGCTGTTCCCCTCCTCCTCCTTCAAAAATGCAACGAGTCAATGGTTTGAAATCTCAGTTTGTTCGCAAATCGTTGTTTGGATAGTAACTCCAAAAAAGAGGGTTGTTTCCATATTTGCGAATCAGAATCTGTCCCGGAGGAAAAGGTTCCACTCTGGCAATAGGGGCTTGCAGCATTGGGGTAGTAGACACCAGTCCAGGGGGCTGATGCTCCTCCGTGTAATTCATGTAATGCCTATTTTGATATTGCTTTATGTTGTGCTTTTAAGGGACAGTGATACGATAAAAAAGTATCCATTCTGAATAGTAATGAAGGTTTAAATATCTGCCGTCCCTTGCATCCTACTTCCCTGCATTCACATGCATTCAGGGGATTTTTAAACAGAATCCCTGTCACGTCAATATGAATGGACCTGTTTATTCTGAAAATCCTCCTGAATGTCATTTTTGTGAGTTGACATATGAGCACATCTGTCACAGTGCAAAAATAATGCCAAGTCCCCTTACCAAATGCTCCAGAAAAATTGCATTTGCAATGTGATGAGAGATTAATCCATTTGGCCTTACGTCCAACATGTTGTAAGCCCCATACACTGTTTTCATTATTTCTTCCTTGAAAGCATGTTAAGTTAGCAGGTTTAAATGTATCAATATTATAGTGCTTGAAATGTTTTACCTCAATTTCGTATCCATTCTATAAGTGATGTACCATTGAGATTCAAGTTACGTCAGTAATATAACCAAGCTGGATTGCTTCATGGATAATATTGTTAGCATACCAAAGTGATCGCACCTTCTTCATCTTGTCACTCGTTCGTTGATGTGATTAGATTGCTAAAGAGCTTATCCTGTAAATGTACCCAGTCCGGCATCACAAACAATCACCAGTATTAAATATTGTAGAATATTCGATTCTCTCATGCTGTTAGCGTTATACTGTTTGCCTGTTTAAGGGAAAGACGCCTTGTCCTCCAGACTCATTTAATTTCGTATTGTTGAGCGACTTTACCTTGAACTCCTTAACTATGCATGCAGCTGGTTAGACTGGTAAACCAAGGAAGACGTGTCATTTATTAGCTGCAACCATGCCAAGTTTCAAACAGACTTTTGCCATGGATTGCCATTCCCGTTTTTAGCTCATTCCTTTATAATGTGTTCAGTGACTTGTTTCATTTCCCTCTGAGTATGACTAGGAAGTAGCACAAAATTAAATTAAACATACGAGAGTAAATTTAGCACTGGGCCATAAGAGACAGCACAAAATTACGTACCCCCATTGCTGCTCTAGCACATTTAGTGCTCATTACTGATGGCCACGTCTTAAAGATGATACTTCAGTAATAGTAGGCTTTTGTTAATGTAGTTGGTGCCTGTTCACCTTCCAAGGAATTATCCCCATTACCAAAATCTCACATTTGGTTTTGGTGAAATTCCTTTTTAAATTATTTAAGTTGTCACATTCATCTACACCAGTAATACGTTTCTCTAGCCCAATGATATATTTATCAATGAAGACCAGATCATCATCTTTAAAAAAACGATTATATTCAACCCTCCAAAATGTAGGGAGCAGGAAGATCTGAAACAGATAAAAAGTATGGGGTATAATATGCATCCTTACTTTAACCCATTATGGGAATCCGTCTAGTTAAAATATGTGTAAAACCACCTTTTTAAACCCAAACCTTGCCTATCTGAACTTGTACTCACCGGATGAGGTGAAATATTTTCATAATCATGAGGTTGCTTGGGTGCCCAGTGTTCTAGTAGCATGAGTACAATTAGAGCATGAATGCAATTGCTTTCTATATATGATAGTATTTTTCCCAAGTGACATATCTTTTTTTCTTTTCACACACTGGGAGATTAACTGAATTGCTCAATCACAGGGGCGGTGTGCTGAGACGCTTTGGCAAAGCCAGTAAGTCTCCCCTTTGATACTATTGGCTCTTCCGTTTCCTTTTGCTCCTGTTGTACAGCATGAACATTGTCGACTTTGGCAATGATTTGTAACCATGTTGTATAGCAGTGTGCCTGCTGTGCAGCAAGGGTAAAAATAATACAAAAACAAGCATTTTCAATGCATCGGTCTTGCCTTTGGGACCTAATATGTTAGTGGACTTATCTATTCCGAATAACAAATGGCTTCTTGGAATAAAAAAAACACTAGAAGAAAATATGTTGTTCTATTTACTTTTTTAGGAGAAACTACGACTAGATGTCGAAGTGCCAGATACCTCTGCCACTCTACCTCTGCCAGGCTGATGTGAGGGAGAGAACAAAAGCAGACAAGGGGTTGGTAGGGACATCGCAGGACAAATATTTTCACTGGTCTTATTTGCGGACGAGGGGCGTAATTGTGAATAGTGCAGCAGTTGCAGTGGCACCATCCCCCTGGCGTTTGAGAGGTTCACTGCCCCTTAAGTAGCCAGAGGCTTGCTGGCATCTTCTGTGCTTGTATTATGGGTTATTGCCAGTTTACTAAGTCACTGGTGAGGTTTGAAAACAAATGCTTACATGGAAGACTTCACAGTCAACATCTATCGGCAGGGGCGCGAGAGGAGGAGCTGGCTTGTGTGAGGGGAAGTTGTATTAACAAGTGGAAGTTCGCAGGAATCGTGGGAAATCAATGGTCGGGCGAAGTCAGTGAGTGCAAGGGCTGGAGGGGTGTCAACAGTTGGAGGAATTCCAGAGTTGGGGAAATCAAGGTGCTGCAGTATGGGTACGCTAAGGGACGTGGGCAGTGAGGGTATGCAAAAGGGACGATGACGCATAAGGACAGGGCAGTGAGGGTACCCATAGGAACGTGGGCAGTGACGGAGCCCAAAGGAACGGGGTAGTGATGGGGCCCAAAGGAACGGGGTAGTGAGGGGACCCATAGGAACAGGGGCTGTGAGAGAACCCAAAGGAATGGGGGCAGTGAGGGGACCCATAGGAACGGGGGCAGTGAGAGGCCTCAAAGTAGAGGGGGCAATATGATAGGCCTCAAATTAACGTGGGCAGTGAGAGGCTTCAAAGTACCGTGGGGCAATATGAGAGGCCTTAAAGTAACGGGGCAATATGATAGGCCTCAAAGTAACGTGGGCAGTGAGAGGCTTCAAAGTAACGGGGGCAAAATGAGAGGCCTCAAAGTAACAGGGGCAATGAGGGGCCTCAAAGGAACGGAGACAGTTACTAGGAGGCCAAAGGTTTGGGCAGCAGGTAGGTAAGTGATGGAAAGGGGCCTTGAAGGGACTGGTGGAGTAGAGGACGCATGCAGACGTTGGAGATGTTGACTATACCCATCCCACTGCCGCGTGTACCTGCCTGGCACACTACTTATCATGCAGAGCTCTTGCTGACGGGCACACAAAGCTGGCCTGAGCACCTATCTCTGGCCGGGCCTCGACCCTTCGTGGTCACAAGTGCACGGACACAGGGGATATTAAAAGTTCCTTACCTGAAATCAGAGCGAACTTCATTCACGCTGTTGTAACCGCCGGACCACGCAGCTGCGGCCGGCAACCATGGGCACAGGCTGGGTGCAGGACCCGGGCTGAAAAGCAGTGCAGCGTGCAGTGGCTTGAGCCTGCTGGTCCTCGGAGGATCGGCCCCAGGGCATACACTGCTCTGTTTCAACCTGCGCGCTCCCCTGCGGCCACTCTCTGACAGCAACAGGCGCACGCCATCTCCTCGTAGACGCCTGGGGGCAGCTGTGAATTGGAAAAACGCCACTGTTTTGTCCTGCATGTGTACGATGTAAAGCATTGCGTGCATTCGAGACAGAGTGTGAATTCATCCACCAATCACACGACAAACAAGCATTGAAAATGCAATAGGACTCGTATTTACGCAAGACCTATTGCATTTTCAATGGAAGTGCAGGCGTGAAAGAAGGCACGGACGGGAGGGGGTGGGGTGGGTGGTGGTGGTCCAAGAAGTTACGGACTACGGGAGGGAACGGGGAGAGGTAGGGGAACAAAACTGTTTTGGAAGTAAAGGGGTCGATAGCCTCGGAATGAGAATAATGACAACATGTCCGTCAGGAGGCGGGATTAAGTTCCCGAAAACCAATCAGAATGCAGCATTTAGAATTTCGGCCAAACAAAAAAATAGGCGGGAAGTGGGCTGAGCTTTTCCTGCTATACTGTATACAGCATCTCTCGACGAGACAGTGCATGCCCTGCCTAGGCGAGACCTAAAAAGGACTATGAGGCATCCATTGCTAAGGCACATAAAATAAGTGCACTAGTCCTTGCTGCGGCGGAGAGCTTTTTTATTCTGTATATGTCACTCTGAAAAGCATCTGTGCTCCTGTACAGCATAGCTACACGGCATTGCCAAAGCCAAAAGCTCGCATAAGCAAGACCTATTGGCTTTGCCAGTGCTTCTTCTGTTTCTGACTTGGCCAGCTCGATCTGCAGAGCTATTCCCTCACGTTCCTAGGCCCGGTAAATGTCATACCAAATGAAAGATGCCACACCTGGATGGACAAGTAGAGAATAGCTTTCTGCCTCGTCATTGTTTCTTTCTCCTCTGGTCTCTTTTCCTCGTCAGGAGTCTGGTCTCTGTTCTCTTGTGTCACAGCTATCCTTGCTGCATCTTTTTCATGTTTCAGGCTTAAATATTTTGCAAATAGAGCCCCAAACATCAATCGCAGCGGATCACTGTCGAATATTTTCGTGTTTGAAATTGAGGAATGTGGCTGGAAAAAGACCTGATTAACCTCAAATGTAATAGCTTAAAATATATAGCTACCTTCTGGGCTTCCATCCACGTGGTTATATCCTGTCTCTGTAGCTAGTGTCCTGTACTACTTAGGAGTCTGTTCGAATTCACGTATGGAGCTCAGCCTGTGCTAATGTAAAAAATGTCATGCTAAATGACTTGAATTTACAGCTCGATTCAGCCCTTTTTTATTGCTCGAGCCGAGGTGTGTTTTTTTGCTAGTGCGTAAATGGTAAGTATTCTATACGTTGCCTGTCTTAGACCTCTGAAAACATACACTGTAGAGTAATTGGCTGTCACATTATAATCTGCAAAGTGGATTTATTTTTCCACGTTTAATGTTGGCTCAGTTTCCTCCTCCAGTAAAATAGGGAGAGCATAATGAAAAGTAAATGGCACCTCTGCCTAGGGTTGATTAACTGTCACCGGTTTATGATTGTACAAATACTGGGCACAAAGTAATGGTCAATGTGTTAAAGCAATCAATATTTTAGTGGCACTATCGGGCAATGCTGACGCAAACTCACCATTCCATTAAATGAAGCCATGCAATCAGATTTCCCCTCGTGTAGTGTTCAGAGAACTGCATAAAATAACTATGCACTGCAGCCCCCAGTCAAAGCGGAGGAACATTAATGCAAGAGCAGAAGTCATGAAAATAGAAAATAGAAGCAGAAGAAGGCAACCTTTAAATTAAACCACTGGGAAGGCAAGGCCTCCTTATCTCTTTTTTATCACCAATGCTCCAGAGATTCTCTATTGAAACCGCCGTAGACGATGCTTCTTGCCTGTGACTGTAAAGTAAGGAGCATCTGGGAGGAGAATAGTAGCTGGGGTGAGGTAAGGCCAGCTAAGGCCGTCCTCGGATGTCTCGAGAGGCAGCGCCTTATGTCTGATTCAGAGTGCGGTGACCTTTCTGTGAAGAAGCAACGTGTCTCATCTCAGGGAGGGGGCTGCCGATATTATCTGTGAACGTAACAGCAGACCCATTCGCATGACTTAGCTAGCACAAGTCTCACCTCAGTCTTATAATATTCGGTTGTGTTTTTACAATCAGATACTAATTTGTCGCAGATATTCGGGTAAGTGTGCTAATAGTCTGTGCCTGTGTCTTGCATTTGGTCGCCAAGTAGTTAGCACAACATTTTGTGTACGTTTTGTGGTCCAAATGAACAAACCAGTTTGCGACTGCAGACCCTGCCATTCGAAAAACTACATGGTTTGCAACAGCAAATGTCTTCTGAGTATGTAGTAAACCTATTTGGTGAATTGGAAACAACATTCAGGCTTAAAAAAATAAAATGTTTTTAGCATCCATACTGAATCACAAGGTAGCGGCGTGAAAGTTGTCCCTCCTTTTAATTGCTATTCGGCATGGCGTATATCAATAGTTTGTGAACAAAGTTGTGGTCGCAGAGCATTGATCAGTGACCAACAGCCTAAGGAGGAGGTGATAACTGACTTTTGTGACACCTTTCCCTTTGCAAGAGGTGTCAGCAGCAGTGTTAGAAGAGTGGACCACTCTCTACTCCTAATATTTCAACAAATGGGAAACTTTTTTTTTATAGCTGTACAGTTCTTTGGAAGAATATGAGCTGCTTAAAAAAAAATTGGATGGTGGTCTGCTGTTCCCTGCAAACCGCCATCTCAGTGTTTTAGCCAATCAGAGGGTGGTCACAAATTGCGACCTCCATAAATAATATTCATTGAGCAGTTTGTCTGGGACCCCCTGCTGCTGGAGATTTTTTGATGCAACCGATTAGTAGATACATCTGTGGGCAAAGTTTAGTGACCAGTCTTTTAGCACTTCTCGGGCAGTACTACCGTTTTATTTTCTACGGGTAGCAGGTTATAAAATGGAGCTACTAGAACAATGGTGGTATTCAACAAAATCACGTGCTATAACATTCCGCCTACCTCAGTAAATTATTTTTGCCCAGGACTCTCTTACTCTTCAGGGATTGTGCAGGCCAATCATTACTGCACCTCGGCTCTCCCTGTAGTAAGGGAGGGTGGTCTGCCAGTAACCTGTGGCATGCTGTGTTTAGGTTGGTGAGCAGTACTTGACTCCTGGGCAACACAGAGTGATGGATGGTTTGCTAGTGGCAAAATTGAATTTTTCTGCCAAGCAGGAATTGGCATCTTGAGCGTGAGGCTGTGCAGAAATAATTGTATTGCAAATCTGGCCCTTCATTTTGGGGAAAATGATTATCTAACATTTTGACATATTCTCTCTACAAAAGAATTCTCGGATATTGAAGTCAGCCAGACAGCTTCTATTTACAGAGGCGGTAAAGGGCAAGTCAGCAGAACCCGATAAAGCCCAAGATACCATGGCACAGGATTTGCCACCGGATGCTATTCTGAATGAACTCTGAACTGAAGCCATGATGGCAACATTAGAAGAAAGCACGACAGAAGCTTTATCTTAGATAACGTCACTTAGATCGAACACTTCCTCCTTTTTTTATTCCATCCTGCTTGCAGCAATGGACGGGATTGTGAAGATGAAATGACAATTGCTACTCCAGTGGCTACTTCAATAGATTGGAAGAAGTACCATTGGAAGGTGCAAAATATATTCAGCAAGTTAGAGGACAGGAATAGAAAAGACAACCTGCGCTTTCCAGTGGGTACCAGAAAAACTGGAAAAAGATGATAGTATAGGCTTTTTGACAAGTATTATATCATCTAAGAAGGAAGAATATTATGTGGGGTGGGCGGTGGTGCACTCCAGCCTTGTTGCACCCCAACTGTCCTTCCTGGGCTGATAAGGATCAATTGCCTCACATCCATCCGTCCTGTCATCAGTCCTAAGCCATTGTTTTGCTATAAGTACAGTTTTCACACCTCATTAAGGTCAAGCACTTGCTGGGCAGCTACTGACAGGCTAATCCAAATTAACTTCCAAGAGCATCAAGCAAGGAAAAGATAGCTTTCTTAAAGTTACTTTTTCTAAGAAATTTATTAAAAACCCAACTTTGCCAATGAATTAGACTTTTAAAAAATGAAAACAAATTGAAATAACTATTTTTGCTGTTTCTTGTCAAAAGTTGCAAATTAAAGTTTATAATCTGCACTTGGCAATATCCATGATCCAGCTGCCGCCCTGCTAGTAAAAAAAATACTTTTGAGGGCTAGTAACTAGCAGAACATTCCAAATTTAATTTTGCACATGTTCCACTTTTAAATATTAAGCACCTTATCTTTTGGACCAAGTGGTGACTTGTTAATATTTTGTATTATTGAAATTTGAAAGCAGCATTTTCCACCTGTCAAAAAGGGTTATTTTGACAGTAGGTTTTTAGGCTGCTGCAGTTAGGCTGCACATTATAGACCTGAAGCCATCTTTTTTACAGGCCAACCCTGCAGATGTGCTGCAGTTCACAGGTGGCATTTAACTTCCAGGCCCTGACTATACTTCCTACACCATATACTAGTGACTTATTGGCAAGTTACATATGTTATTCTATAGAGACTACTAACCACAGACTTTTCACTTTAGAATATTCCCTAAGTATCAGACTAGTTCTGAAAAATCATAAGCAGTACCTCTGCGCTCTGTTAGGTGGCGTCGATTGGGTCCACGTTAGCTACATCGACATCAGAAGTGATGTCACAGTGCCCATATAAGCGTCAGCACATTGACTTAAGTTTTTCTTTCCGTACCAACAGGGTGCATCCAGACAGCTACCTTTTCATTTTTTTACCTCTTTTTTTACTTTTTGTTGAGTTTTTTTAATGATTTCTCCCATTGTGCTAGGTGCATGTCTTCCAACGAACACAGGGTTTAAACCGTGTGGTGGATGTCACTGATAGATGCCTGTCTCTGACCCATACTTGGTTTACTTGTGGTGGATCAGGACTCGAGGCCTGCTCCAATTGCAAGTCTATAAATCTGAAGGTAATTGTCGAGTGGGCTTAGAAGGTCTTGTTGGCATGGCAGAAGAAAGCTCTGTGCCGATCCCACTTCAGTGGCGAGGCCGTTTCTGGAGCTGTTCCCGTGGATGATCGAATTCACTGTCCAAGACCTTGTCCTCCAAGCCGGGTATGTCACTGAAGCACAAGAAGTTATTGATGCATTCTTTGGCGTCCAAGTCCAAATGCCATGCTTCTAGGCCCCGCTTCTACACACCACATGCAGAGCCACCATCTGACCCCGCTATGCACTACTCCGAATTCCCTGGAGCCAGAGTGACTGCTGCCCAAGGTCATGAATTTTACGATGCCATGCATGCCATCTTTCGGTCATTGACTCCTTATTGCAAACCTTCTGTCCCCATGAAGCCAAGATGTGACCCCTCTGGGTTACTATTGGCAGATTAGCCACCAATGCCAGCTGGGCATGCTGGATCTGCCACCAAATCCAGACTGAGTCTGTGGGAAGGGTACGCCCAGACGACGTGGTTCCCATGCTTACTGCACCACTGGATTCAAGCTAGCCTGGCTCAAACCCGGTCCCAGGATGCTAGTTTCCAGTCGAGGGAGGACCTGGCTTGGCAGTTTGGGCTGGACTGTTCCCATGAAGAACAGGGTCAAGACTGATTTGCATATGGCTGTGTCCAAACTGGGGTGTGGTGGTGAGCAAAGGAACGTTTTTATTAAACCCAGAACTTGTGCCTAAGGGTTAATGTTTACATTGTTCAGAATTCTGTCCTACAATTGTTCCTTTTGCTACTATTCCAAGGATTCGTAGCATATTTCTTGTACAAGTAATTCAGTTATCTTATTTCTTATATACAATTCTCACATGTAACACCAAAAAACTATTTTATCCATAAGGAGCATACGAAAGAGAACAGTTGGATGGGTAATCAGTTGTTTTATGGGGATATGAGGATGACTCGCATCCTATTTCATTGCCTCAATGCCACTGCACCCAAAGAACCTCTGGGAGTAGAAAGCAAAAATCTACGTTGCTGATGACAAGGTACTAGGGTGGTCACTCCAAGTGGCAAGGTTGTTCCCTATCCCACTACCAATCTCACCTTATAGGTAATTTGGACAAGTTGGAACAAGGCTCTTTTCCCCACTCAACCCTCGTTTCACAGTCGCCACTAAATGTTGCCCCTGGTCCATTCCAGTTCAAGAGTGAGCGTGCTGAGTTCTCCAGGTCATTATAAACTTCTCAACAGATTCCACCCTTCAATGAGGTTATGCTGCAGTTCTTCATGATGGCTCCAGATCGCACTGATGCGCTTTCATCTCCCACAGACATGTTCAGGCCTCCAGTCAGGCTTATGCCAGTGGACCCAGTGGTATACTCAGATGTGAGTCCCTTGCTCATTGCACCATCAGGATTCAAGCAAGCCGGGCCGAAGACGGCTGAAATGCCAGAAACCGGTCCCCGGTAGCTTGTTTCCTTCCCAGTACAAGAATTGGCTTGGTAGTTTGGTCTGCCCTGTTCCCATGATGCACTGGGCCAGGGTCAGACTAATTTGCATATAGTCAAGTTCTGAGCTGGGATGGTGCAGTGAGCTAAAAAACGGTGATGGATCAAGCCCTGATCTTTGGACTGGGTAAGAGTGGTCTGCTTAATTCAGACACTCTGTTCATCACCACCCCCTTTTCTGAATCATTTTTGTCCACCATAAGCGTGGAAGGGTATACTCAGATGTGAGTCCCTTGCTCATTGCACCATCAGGATTCAAGCTAGCCGGGCCGAAGACGGCTGAAATGCCAGAAACCGGTCCCCGGTAGCTTGTTTCCTTCCCAGTACAAGAATTGGCTTGGTAGTTTGGTCTGCCCTGTTCCCATGATGCACTGGGCCAGGGTCAGACTAATTTGCATATAGTCAAGTTCTGAGCTGGGATGGTGCAGTGAGCTAAATAACGGTGATGGATCAAGCCCTGATCTTTGGACTGGGTAAGAGTGGTCTGCTTAATTCAGACACTGTTCATCACCACCCCCTTTTCTGAATCATTTTTGTCCACCATAAGCGTGGAAGGGTATACTCAGATGTGAGTCCCTTGCTCATTGCACCATCAGGAGTCAAGCAAGCCGGGCCGAAGACGGCTGAAATGCCAGAAACCGGTCCCCGGTAGCTTGTTTCCTTCCCAGTACAAGAATTGGCTTGGTAGTTTGGTCTGCCCTGTTCCCATGATGCACTGGGCCAGGGTCAGACTAATTTGCATATAGTCAAGTTCTGAGCTGGGATGGTGCAGTGAGCTAAAAAACGGTGATGGATCAAGCCCTGATCTTTGGACTGGGTAAGAGTGGTCTGCTTAATTCAGACACTCTGTTCATCACCACCCCCTTTTCTGAATCATTTTTGTCCACCATAAGCGTGGAAGGGTATACTCAGATGTGAGTCCCTTGCTCATTGCACCATCAGGATTCAAGCAAGCCGGGCCGAAGACGGCTGAAATGCCAGAAACCGGTCCCCGGTAGCTTGTTTCCTTCCCAGTACAAGAATTGGCTTGGTAGTTTGGTCTGCCCTGTTCCCATGATGCACTGGGCCAGGGTCAGACTAATTTGCATATAGTCAAGTTCTGAGCTGGGATGGTGCAGTGAGCTAAAAAACGGTGATGGATCAAGCCCTGATCTTTGGACTGGGTAAGAGTGGTCTGCTTAATTCAGACACTCTGTTAATCACCACCCCCTTTTCTGAATCATTTTTGTCCACCATAAGCGTTGAAGGGTATACTCAGATGTGAGTCCCTTGCTCATTGCACCATCAGGATTCAAGCAAGCCGGGCCGAAGACGGCTGAAATGCCAGAAACCGGTCCCCGGTAGCTTGTTTCCTTCCCAGTACAAGAATTGGCTTGGTAGTTTGGTCTGCCCTGTTCCCATGATGCACTGGGCCAGGGTCAGACTAATTTGCATATAGTCAAGTTCTGAGCTGGGATGGTGCTGTGAGCTAAAAAACGGTGATGGATCAAGCCCTGATCTTTGGACTGGGTAAGAGTGGTCTGCTTAATTCAGACACTCTGTTCATCACCACCCCCTTTTCTGAATCATTTTTGTCCACCATAAGCGTGGAAGGGTATACTCAGATGTGAGTCCCTTGCTCATTGCACCATCAGGATTCAAGCAAGCCGGGCCGAAGACGGCTGAAATGCCAGAAACCGGTCCCCGGTAGCTTGTTTCCTTCCCAGTACAAGAATTGGCTTGGTAGTTTGGTCTGCCCTGTTCCCATGATGCACTGGGCCAGGGTCAGACTAATTTGCATATAGTCAAGTTCTTAGCTGGGATGGTGCAGTGAGCTAAAAAACGGTGATGGATCAAGCCCTGATCTTTGGACTGGGTAAGAGTGGTCTGCTTAATTCAGACACTCTGTTCATCACCACCCCCTTTTCTGAATCAGTGGACCCTCGGCCAGCACAGACTGATCATGCAAAGCCTCAGCTTGCTCCGTTTCTGTCTTCTGGTCACATCTCAACTCATTTGGCTCCAGTCATACTCATTGTTTCTTTTAGCACCACCACCCCGAATCCCATTTCAGATCCAGAACCGACTTCCGCTTGGGAATTTCCCATGATGCAACTGGACTGGAGACTGACTGCACATTTTTTCTTTGTCTTGTGGTCTGCAGGTACTTGAGAATGTTTCTTCCAATGAAGACAAGGAGGGGAACCTTTTCGTTTCCACTCATTACACTGGTGCTGGCTTACACCTTGACCAGCAAAGCTTCAATGGCTTAGACATTTCACCCGATATAGCATTGAATTCTCGCTTAGGGGTCCCTACAGTAGAAATTGTTTGTTTTCCAGTGGTAGTATTCAGCACTGCAAAGGTGTTGGACTTTCAATTGCCTACAGTAGAAACCAAGGCCAATATTCTGACAGAAATCTCGCTGCCTGGGAGCTACACTTTAGAGCCTTTGTTGCCATTTAATGAAGGTTTAACTGAGAACCCTATGGCACTTTGGTCCAACCTTGCTCACCCAACCCAATTGCCAGATTATATATGTCTGTCACAGCTAATCCAACATTTCTATTTTTTTTTAACAATCCTATATTGACACTTTCATGTTCCTTTTCATGGCTCATACACATTAGCTAAGGGGTGATTGTGCTGCGTACATACTATGACCATTAACAGAGTGTTCTGTACGGTAGTTCTGTGGGGTTTCATTCAACTACAATTGTCCCCTCCAAGGACCACTAGGAGCCTAGTCATGCTTATAAACCCGGGGATGGTTTGCTCCAATGAAAGTGCCCCAGGAAGTGTAGATTAGAAATGCTTCTATCAAACACAAGGACCCAAGAGGGTGGCCTCAGTGCATGCATTCTTTCACAAACATTCAAGTAGTTCCATCCGTGTGTAAGGATGGGGGGTTTAGAAAGGGCTCACAGACTGCCTCAAACACGCCCATTTGATCATTGAGTTTGTAGCGCAGGCGTTCACAGTCTGCTATCCATTCCAAAGGTGTGTGATACAAAATTGCTACCTGATTCTGCTTGCTGATCTGAACTTCGTTGCTGGACCCTGATTGCTGCCTCATCTTTTTCACCATCATCAAGCCTTTACCGCTCGCCGGACCCGCTGCGCATTGCCTACAGCGGGAAATTGACTAAGGGGCTGCTCACCTGAGGAGGAACGTCGTGGGTTGTATGGCGGCGGAGCAGGGATGCGAGTGTTGTAGCAGGGACTCCATCTCCCAGGAGTCCCTGTGCGCCCAATCTCTTCCACCTGGGCCGCACTCCCTGCAGGACATGCCCCCCGGACATCTTCTTCCTTAGTTTAGACGGACACTAATCCCGCAGCGCGCGGGAGTGCGCCGGGCTAAGCCCGGGCAAAGGGCGGGTCCTCAGAGGCTGAAGTAGGCTGGGCTGTGCCCTTCCCCTTGGTACTTCATATGAAATAGGTCTCCTTTCTAGAAAAGTTTGTTCCAAATTGTATTTTCTGAAGGCTTTGAGAGCAGAATTTTCTGAACACTGCTTAGGGTCCCCTTGCTCTATCTTAGCCTCCGCGTGGTGTAAAATACCATTGTTTTATAACATTTTTGTGGTGCTTGTTTGGATTTCGAAATGACGGCAAAAAAACTAAGGTCAGGGCGTGTACTTGTGGGTAGGTCATGTTCCAAGACAAAATCAAATCCTGCTACTCTACAGTTAAAGGGTAAATGTCAATTGTATAGTTTATGGGAAAGGGGAAAGGAAAAAGCTCTGTCTGAGGGGTTAAAGCCCGAAGAAATTAGGGGTAAAGACGTAGAGGAAGATATATTCTCAATAACAGATAATAGTAATCAGGTGGAGGCTTCGGCAACGACACTATTTGAGAAATCTTCCTCTGATACTGCGGTGGGAGGCCTACCCGATTCTCATGATCCACAGAGGCACATAGAGATTGCTTCCGGGGTGCCCACATTAAACAATACTATACCCTCTTACAGCATCTTTGCAAAACTAACTGAGGCTTTAGTACATAATCCCTCGCTACCTCCTACGGAGGTTCTAAAAGTTCCTGATATAGATACAGAGACTCTGAAGAAACAGTCCGACATTGTATACAACACAGTCTCGGTTCACACCAATTCCAAAGACGTATTGGTAACGCCAGGGCTTCAACTTTTTAGTAGTACTCCCTCTAATAAATCAGAGTTTTCTATATCTCAGGTAAATTTTTCATCCAGCCCCGTTCTTAATATGAATAATATTCTACCTAGCTCTCCCACTGGAAATGACAATATAATATCCAAATCTTTACTTTCCCTAGAACATCTACTATCCTCCATCTTACTTTTATTGGAAAAATTTGTCGGCGGCTCAGATTGTGTCCTAGATACGGTAACCCAAATACTTAAGGTATTACTAAATAGTAATTATGGGACCGAATCTGGTTCGCATCATGAGTCTGCTAACTCAGACGTGAAAGTGAGTAAAAATAAGAAGACCATAAATGAGTCGGAAGGCTTTCCTTTAGCCTCAGACTTAGTTCAAGTTGATCTAAATAAGAACTCTCAAGATTCCAATGAGAAAAAAATGGAGGTTTTCTCGGGGAGTAGTTTGGCTGGGAAATTAAAATCTGCCAGCGGTAACTGTGTTGCCGAACAAGATCTAGAAATAGAAACTCTGACTGACTCTGATAAAATGTTAAATAAAGATCTATTTCCTATTTTTACACTACAAATAAATAAAGAAAAAGAGGTCATTGTAGTTTCTCCAAAAAAGGAGAAAAGGGCAGGAATAACCAAGCAAAAAAAGCAAAGAGAAAAAAAGAGGAAACCAAACCGTAGATTCTTCAAAAAAAGACAGAGTAAAATTACCTTTGAAGACAACATAGAGACCCTGTCTGAAAAAATTCCCCCCCAAGACTCTGTGTCCAATTTATCTCAAGAATTAATTGATCAAACTAAATCCGATAAAGTAATCATGACTATAGACTCTTTAGGGCCTTCTAATTACCCGGGGTATGGCGAAAAGTTTGCTATTGCAAATGGTTCAATACCAGTCCTTATTCCTTTAGTCACACCTTTTCCGGATAAGATTGCAAATGAACTTGCCCCTAAATTACCCACTCCCGAAAAGGAAAGTGTAGATACTGTCTTTTTAGATTTTATTCCTCTTTTTGACCTTGATCTTATTTTAAATAGATCTGTACTCCTTAACTGCTTTCGAGGGATTGGAAGTTTGAAATTAATTCAGTCAAATGATATAGGCGTTGTATCTCTTTTAAATCCCGATGTTGGGAAGATAGCAAGGGTTAAATTTCACTCAAGACTAGTATTAAATCATATTTTACAATGGTCTGAAGAACTACAAATAAGGGGGATTGATGTCACTCCTTTTTTCTTCATGGAAACAGGTAATAAAAGATTTTCAAACTTGTCGATAGCCCATGGAACAACTCCGGGCGTTTTAGATCGGTCCTCAATACAAACTGAGGAATTAAAAATCTGTGTATCGAAAAATTCACGACAAGTGATCTATAAAAATCCTGTACCCCCCCCCCCCCCCCCCCCCCCCAACCAACTCTGGTAGAAGATGATTCTAAATGGAGCTGGTTGCCTGGTGTTCTGTCAAGTAAATCTACCTCCGCTCTTAATCCGTATTCCAATTTTTAACACTGATTTAAAATAATCTCGTGGAATACGGCTGGATTGAAGAATAGTCCCGATTTTTTTTTTATATTTGTATACCTTAGAAGCTGACGTAATTTGTCTACAGGAGACTTGGCTGGATGGGAAATTCTTGGCGGAAAAGGATTACTCGTGCGAGGAGAGGTCATGGCAAAGGAGGGCTGGCTTTCCTACTTTCCAACAAGATCAAATGGCACTATACTTATTACCTAGATCCTAATAACATGTTCCAGGCAATAACATTGTTAAACTTAGTTAAGGATGACCCTCGGAAATCACTTGCACTGATAAATGTTTATGTTCCCCCAGATGCATGTTTTAATGTAGGTTTAAAAACGATTTTTTCTTTCATACAGAATCTTCTTGACTCTGAGTCCGCCCCTCACATTTTGTTATTAGGGGACTTCAATTGTAAAATTGCAAACTATAGCCTCGACTTGTTCAGGAATAAATTCAAGGAGGAATCACTTCAGATACCGCGAGCCCTATTCCCTGGGAACATCAAGACCAATAAGAGAGGGAAATTGCTCCTGGAGGGAATATTAGAGGTTGATAGTATAATAATAAATGGAAGGCTCCCCTCGGTCATTCCGGCTAATTTCACACATAAAAGTAAGAACAGTGAATCTATACTCGATTATGTGGTAGCAGGCAACACCCTTTTTTATCTCCTGAAAGATCTGTTAGTATGCAACACAGAACTTAGTGACCATAAGGTATTGGTCCTTAGTGTAAACTTCAATCCCCCCCCCCTGTGGATACATGGCACATAAACAGTGATCTGGTAAATTTTGGAGCCAATTCTGGGAGATGTTATTGGAACATTGGGGCTATTAGCAGTTTGGCGAACATTTTGGAGTCCACTGTGGAGAATTTGTTTCAATGGGAAGGAAATGAACTACTATGCTTTTGCAATTTTTTCAAAGTAGTAATTTCCATAGCAAAAAAAACGTATCCTGCAAAAAAAAACAAAGTAATCCCAAACTGCCTTCGGTATTTAAATATTGAAATAAATAAATTGGTTAGGGAGCAATATCTCTTTTTCACCCCTGAAAGATACCATAAAATAGTACTCTTAAGAAGAAAAGAAACAAGGGTGAAGGCTAGATTGAAGAGAGAGAACGAAGATTCCCTGTGGATTAAACTTCGGGAAGCTACCTATAGGGGACAAGCTAGGTTATTCTGGTCGATAATTGGTGAGGGTTGCGGCCTCAGATCTAGACCTTCACCAATTTCTATAGATGAGCAGATTTGGGTCGAATACATCGAGCAATTATATAGTAGTAATGGTTTGCCCCGTGAAAATGATACACTATATGAGGTTAATCATCCTTATGACCCACCATCCGAAAAGGACATTGAACTAGCCATTAAGAGCTTGCGTTCTTCGGGCGCGATGGGTCCGGATGAGCTCCCCATCTCGGTGATAAAACAACAGAGTGTGCATTGGAGTAAAATTCTCTTTCCTGTTTTTAAATTCTGTTTTGCTAGTGGAACTGTTCTACCATCTTGGAAAGGGAGCATCTTAGTCCCCCTCTTCAAGAAAGGAGCTAGAGACTTGCCACAAAACTACCGTCAAATTGCTCTTTTAGATGCTATAGGCAAGGTTTTTGCAAAATGCCTTCTTAACTCGATTAATGACTGGGTGATTAAGGCTGAAATCTTACCCCATGAACAGACTGGGCTTAGGCAAAAGCATGGCACTCTAGATAATCTGACTGCATTGCAGGTCATAACAGAGAAATATGTCAAGGTTCGTGGTGGGGGAGTTTACGGCGCCTTTATCGACTTCTCCACAGCCTTTGATAAAGTGGACAGATCCTTGCTGTGGAGAAAGTTATCTGCTTTAGGAATGCCTCCTATTCTTATTAATTTAGTTCGAGCCTTGCACTCAGACACCTGGTGCAGAGTATTGATGGGCGGGGACAGAGGGTTATCTAGAGTAATTTCCCCAACAAACGGTTTAAAACAGGGTTGCCTACTGGCTCCTCTGTTATTTTCCCTGTATATAGCTGATCTCCCCCAGGTTTTATCTGCAGGCAAAGGTATAGTTCCGATCTTGGGGGGTGTCCCAATCGCATGCCAAATGTATGCAGACGATATTCTGATCCTGGATCTCACACCGAAAGGTCTGAATAGTCGCCTGCATGCCTTATATGAATATGCGGAGGATCATCATTTGAAGATAAATACTGCAAAAAGTAAAGTTATGTGCCTAACGGGGAGGAAAAAGTCAAAATATGCGAACTTTCACTGGTCTGTAGGGGGACAAAGACTAGATGTAGTACAATCTTATATTTTCCTTGGAAAAATAGTTACTAGTAATTTCAGTGAAAAAGCACATATAGCTAATAATATACGGAAAGCTATTGCCCAAGGGAAGAGTTTGATCACATTCTATAAGGCTACTGGTAGAAGGAATTTTGCGACATTGCTGGAGGTATATCGAGCAAAAATTCCAGCATCATTACTTTATGGCATGGAAATAGTTGACATGAAAAGTTGGAGCTTCATGAATGCAACGGAAGGCAAAATTCTACGTAGTCTAGCGTCTGTTAATACAGCAAGCTCAACAGGCGCCCTTAGACAGGAATTTGGCTTACGTAGTAGCTGGGTTCAAGGCTTATCGGGAATTGTGCGTTGGGTTTATAACCTGGCAAAGGGAGATCCTGGCACTTTAAGGTACCTTATAAAAACTGAGTTATTGGGAAATTTTAATAAATACTCGCTCATTGTAAAGAATTTTAGAATTGCTGCCGATCTTTTGCAATTGGATGAATCCGTTTTATTCACTCTATCATCAGCTGAAATCTACTCTGAAGTTGGCCTCCTGGGAATTAGGCTTTAGTTTGGATAGGGAGGCTTGTATGGCGAAGAAAGGTATTACCCCAGCCATAGACTCTTGTCTAATGAGGAAAGCCCAACCATATGTTGTTTGGAATCTCCCTCACGGAGACCGGCGTTTACTGTTTTTATTGAGGCAGGATTTACTTCCTTTGAACTCTCTAATGTCCAGATGGTATGGCACCTCATCATTATGTGACTTCTGTAATAGTAATATTCAGGAGATGCATCATGTTATCTTTGTGTGTCCGGCCCTAATGGTGCATAGGCGTAAGTGGTTAAAACCTATTTGTCTTCAATTGAGTATTCTTTCAGCTACTTCCTTCCTTGCTGCTATTCACAACCCTCCAAATGAAATGTTCTGTTTTCCTTGCTAAAACCCACGGACTACGGACCTGCTGTTACTGCGACTGAGGAGGGAGCTGAGGGCGGTCGTTGCTGCCTGTTTTGCCTGCCTGTTGCCTGCTCCCGACGCTGCCTCTCGCCGGACCCGCTTCGCGGGTCCCGCTTCGCGGCCAGGAGCGGCTGTGAGGCTTTCAGGTGTGCTGCTTGACAGACCGGCAGGGCTGCGAGCCAGAAGCGGGGGACTCCAAGTTCCAGGAGCCCCCGCGCGCCCGTGGTCACCTGGGCTGCTCTCCCTGCCGGCTCCGCCCCCACCTGGACAATTAAAGAGGCGCCCTTTTTTCCAATCGGCGGATTTCCTTGCTAAAACCCACGGACTACGGACCTGCTGTTACTGCGACTGAGGAGGGAGCTGAGGGCGGTCGTTGCTGCCTGTTTTGCCTGCCTGTTGCCTGCTCCCGACGCTGCCTCTCGCCGGACCCGCTTCGCGGGTCCCGCTTCGCGGCCAGGAGCGGCTGTGAGGCTTTCAGGTGTGCTGCTTGACAGACCGGCAGGGCTGCGAGCCAGAAGCGGGGGACTCCAAGTTCCAGGAGCCCCCGCGCGCCCGTGGTCACCTGGGCTGCTCTCCCTGCCGGCTCCGCCCCCACCTGGACAATTAAAGAGGCGCCCTTTTTTCCAATCGGCGGATTTCCTTGCTAAAACCCACGGACTACGGACCTGCTGTTACTGCGACTGAGGAGGGAGCTGAGGGCGGTCGTTGCTGCCTGTTTTGCCTGCCTGTTGCCTGCTCCCGACGCTGCCTCTCGCCGGACCCGCTTCGCGGGTCCCGCTTCGCGGCCAGGAGCGGCTGTGAGGCTTTCAGGTGTGCTGCTTGACAGACCGGCAGGGCTGCGAGCCAGAAGCGGGGGACTCCAAGTTCCAGGAGCCCCCGCGCGCCCGTGGTCACCTGGGCTGCTCTCCCTGCCGGCTCCGCCCCCACCTGGACAATTAAAGAGGCGCCCTTTTTTCCAATCGGCGGATTTCCTTGCTAAAACCCACGGACTACGGACCTGCTGTTACTGCGACTGAGGAGGGAGCTGAGGGCGGTCGTTGCTGCCTGTTTTGCCTGCCTGTTGCCTGCTCCCGACGCTGCCTCTCGCCGGACCCGCTTCGCGGGTCCCGCTTCGCGGCCAGGAGCGGCTGTGAGGCTTTCAGGTGTGCTGCTTGACAGACCGGCAGGGCTGCGAGCCAGAAGCGGGGGACTCCAAGTTCCAGGAGCCCCCGCGCGCCCGTGGTCACCTGGGCTGCTCTCCCTGCCGGCTCCGCCCCCAGAGTCCAATTAGCCATCTACAAAAGAGTAGTGTTATCCCCGCTGCGCGGGAGTGCGCCGGGAGAAGCCCGGGACAAGGGCGGGACCGTCTGTGGCCGTCCGGGGCCGAAGGAGGCCGGGCTGGGCCACCCCTCTTGGATTGTGTGATACAGCATCTAACTCAGTAAGTGTCACAGATTCTCTTGTATTACTTCGTATCCATTATGGCGACTGCTGCTAACACAAGTCCTATAACCAGCAACTTGATATCTCTTCCAACGGAGTCTGGCCCTTTGGCCATTGGCCCCTTAGATAAATTCTTTTTCAATCGCTCACTGGCAATAGATAAAGAACTAACTTTGGCAGAGAAACGCGCTGAGCGTAGGCTATCTATTGAGATACTTAAGAACTCTACAGATAAGTCTTCAAATGTTGTCTACCCCACTTTGGTAACTCCTCTTTCATCAGTGAGCCTTCCAGTTACAATCGAAGGCTCTGAGGCCTTGGGTGACAGCATAATAAAGACTGCCGCGATAGATTCTATCAATACTTGTGGTAGTACATCTCACCCATTATCGCCCTCTGACTTGGGCCATCAAGTTATACCTGCCAATTCTAAAACTGGGGCTAAAAGGAAACGTCCAGCTGCTGTAAAAAAATGCAAGAAAATGGCCCGACCTCCACCAAAAATTAGGAAGTTACATACATCAGTGAACATTGGGAGTACAGTTAACGAGCCAGTACAAAGTACAGGATGTCTAATATCAACTACTCCTATTCCTCAGGATAACCTAGACAAAGTGGACGATTCTTGTTCTGTTCCCAAAGTACCAAGTAAAGACAATGATGTATTATTTGCAACTGTGCTTCCAGAACTGGAAAAAATGTTTAGATTAGTACTCACTCCCATTGAGGATAGAATTGCTAAACTCATTGATAGATTAAACCACTTTGAGCAAAAAACCTTAGACAATTTCTATTCCACAAAATCCCTGATCAAAGCAAACAGGGCGGAAACAAACCTAAACCCTCAGGACATGAACACCCCCCACATTCAGGACAAGGGTAGAAATCCTAGAAACGGCTCCCCTATACCTTCTAAACAAAATAAACCCCCAGCAAAAGTTATTGCAAAACCCACAGCTAGGGCCGGTAAAGCGTCCTCGGGCTTTGAACCATCGCAGTCGAATCTAACACATCCCACACAGCCCTCATTACCTCAGCCACAAAACCAACCGGCTGTTGTAAACGTTGTGGCTACCTCGTGCCAACAAGCGGGTAAAGTATCAACACCTGTAAGCGTAACTACTAACATATGTATACCCCCAAACACCAAGGGGGTAGGAAATGGGGTTAATGTTCATCAGCCGGCTGTCAGAGCCCCAACAGCGTCCCTAGCTAATAGCAAACAGGTCCAGAAACCTGCCCTTCAACCTGTTCCCCAAGTTCCCAAATCAATCCCAACGCCCTTGCCAAAGCCACCTCACAGAAAACCCCCAATTAATCTAACTCCAGACTCCTTCCCCTATGTGGCAGTTCTCATCAATGTACCACCTCTACCCCCAGGACAGAGAGAAAATTTCCAGATGCTCAAAAACAAGACCATGCACTGGTTAAAGGAAAATCGTCCTCTGCCGGGTGGCATTGATGGGCTAATAATAGGGGCTAGGAGAATAGACTGGATGGGCTATACACCAAAAACCCTGGGGGGGGAATGCATAGTGGTTAATTTCCAAGATCCTAGGGTGGTGGGATGGATAACAAGGCAAGGAAGTGGAACAAACAAGGGTGGTATTGGTATTGTTGACCTCACCTTCTTTTACCCCAGACCAACAAGTGTAGCTACAAGCCTACTAAACGAGCCCATAATCCCCCCCATCGTGCAATGGCCAGTTGTCTCTTTACCACCTCCCCATGCTAGTTTTAATTATACTCCATATACTCACAATAATCCCCATGTAGGATGGCAGGATTCGGGTTGGGGGTATTGACACACTGGTATAGACAGCACGGGTGGAATTACAAACGAAGTAGAGGTCTTGGGTGATGTTTGTGGTAATATTACTGCTACAAATATAAAGGAGAACAACACCGAGGCTGGGTGTGTGGACAAAGACGGTGGCTCTAGACTAGGAACATTAAATGCCTTATACCCTGTAATGGATGACTTAGTTGAGGGCTTAATGGATGACTCAGATAGGCTGGATAATCTAATGGGAATTTCTATGTCATCCCATGAATCTCCACTTGCAAAAGCTCGGGTCGGGACAAATGTAGATATTGGCACCTTCTTGTCCTGGAATGTCGCCGGGTTGGCTAGTAAGTTGGACTCCCAGTTTTGGGTAGATTTCATAAGTGGCTATGACATTTGTTGTTTCCAAGAAACCTGGGCTTGTGATCCTCTCTTTTGCTTAGGTTACTTGAATTACTATATACCAGCCATAAAAGGGGGACGAGGGCGGCCAAAGGGTGGCCTAACAGTGTGGGTCAGACTGGGGTTGCATATTGATATAAAAATCCTTGACCTGGGAAATAGTGATTTACAAGCCCTTAGAATCTCTGTTGCAAAAGGCCAACCAATAGATTTATACAATATCTACGTGAGAGGTGGTAAAGTAATAAATCTATCTACCATCGAGTTGTTGTCTGATGCTATGGAGGCTAATTCCCAGGGAAATGCAAAGATAATCGCTGGGGATTTAAACAGGACTTTTGAACCCTTGAACTGTACAAATGACCTTAATGAGTGTGAAGAGGATAATCTCTGGGGAGTACCATCTTTAAACTTACAACCTGTGAAGCGATGGACAAAAGAGATTTTATTGTTAAATGGAATATGCTTGGAATATGGTCTAAGAGCCCTCAATGGCAGGACACCTGGTGATAGGGAGGGCAGTTTCACTTTCGACAATGGCATTAATAAGAGCCGAATTGACTACATATTGTGTAGTCTCCAGCTGTGGAACGGGGTTGTTGATATGGCAGTAAGGCCCCGGGTTGAAAGTGACCACAACCCCCTATGTGTGTCACATAAGTGGTGGAATGCAGGTCCAGGAAACCCTACTGAGACACACGATGAAACCCCTTTTTTAAGTAACGATGAGCGAAGGTTAAAATGGCCCAAGGTGCCAGCAAATGAAGTCACTATGACATATATTACTAATAAGGTTGATGGTGCAATTTCCGAGATTGAAGCTGCAGTCCCAGTGGCTCCCGGGGACAACGTTATCACTGAAATCCACAACAAGTTATTCTCCTCTTTAAGACCATGTTTTTTTATAAAGAAAAGAAAAGGGAAGAAAACTAAAGAAGTGGGTAGGTGGTTCGACAATCATTGCAGAACAGCACGTCTAGAACTGGGGCAGGCAATAAGGAACAGGGATCGTGCTTCAGTGATTAAGCACAGGAAATTGTACAAAGCAGCCATCTATCGTGCAAAAAAGAAATGGGACGAAGACCATTGGGCCCAATTAAAAGTAGCCTCCGATAACAAAGACTCAATGTTATTTTGGAAAATTATTAAGTGGGGTAGTGGAGCGGGCCCAGCAAAACCCGACAATAATGTACCAGTGGAATCCTGGGTCGATTATTTCGGGCCCCAGTACGCGGAAAGTAATATATCCGTGACAGCTGATGATATAACCCCGGCCTATGCAACCGAAGATTTATTCTCCCTCAGTGAAGCAGAAATTGCCATCAGTACTGCGAAATGCGGGAGGGCGCCAGGCCCAGATGGTATCCCCCCTGATATTTTTAAACATGACGTGGCTAGATGGGCTAGATACATTTTGCTTGTAGCAAATGCCCTAGCAAAGGGGGCAATGGTTCCAGACATTTGGAAAGGTGCTACCATTATCCCCATTCACAAGAAGGGCGATCGTTCACTGCCTGCAAATTATAGGCCCATAAGCTTAATAGCCACCGTGCAGAAAATAGTCGGGAGAATGGTAACAAACCAGCTAATGGACTGGGTAGAAGACAACAGGGCCCTTTCCCCATATCAAGCGGGATTTAGGCGAGCTACCAGTACCATTGACCAGGTCTTTCGCTTCACAATACTGAGGTGGAAAACTGTTGAGCTGGGAAGGGGCAGCCTGTATGTCGCGTTTGTCGACCTGCGGGCCGCATTTGATCTAGTCCCCAGGTACAAGCTATGGTCGGTGCTCCAAAAGCTGGGGATCCCTGCAGAACTGCTAACACTAATTATGCGACTGCACGAATCCAACTTTGCCAGAGTCCAATGGGGAGGAAGTAGTGAGACAACAGAGGACTTCCCTGTGGAAAGGGGTGTTAGGCAAGGCTGTTCTATGGCCCCTCTACTTTTCTCGTTATTTATTAACGGGATAGTTGAGAGAATGTTGAGGGCTAGTGTCGATGCCCCTTCGTTGGCGGACATCAGGGTTCCGATCCTGATGTTCGCTGACGACACTCTTATTTTGTCCAAGACTCCCATGGGGCTGCAGCGTGCATTAAGCATTTTTGATGCTTTTTGCATGGAGCACGGGCTAGAGGTAAACGTAGGAAAAACTAAACTAATGGCCTTCTCTGCTGGAAGAAGAAGCCATCCTAAGATAACCCTAAATAACAGCAGGCTCGATATAGTTAATGAATTTACATATTTGGGAGTGCAGATCGCGGGGGGGACTGGCTGGACGCATCATGTGAACAAAGTAGTCCTAAAGCACCAGCAGCTATCAGGTGCCTTAAGGGGTGACCACTGTAAATCAAAAACAAAACCTATAAAACCCGCACTGACAGTGTACGATGCGAAGGTTTTGGGTGCCACCTTATATGGCGCTGAACTATGGGCTTGGAATAGTCTGATGGCTCTTCAGACCTCTGAGAACAAGTTCATGCGCGGGATTACTGGACTTCCGCAGAGCACCCCCCTAATCCCATTGTTTATGGAGCTTGGTAGACGCACGATCGTCGACAGAGCTCGATTGCGACCAGTTCTTTACTGGAGACGTCTCTGGACGACTCCAGAAATAAGACAGTACGCGGAGGGCTTTTTGTGGATAATCAAGGAAGATACCTTCCATAAGATAAAATGGTTAAAACATCTGAAGACCATGTTGGTAAATCTAGGGTTCTCAAACCTTTGGAACAACCCCGAGGGAGAAACCTTCCCAAGCAAAGAAGCCCTCAAAGAGCAATATTGGGATTGGGTGGGAGGCAAGATGCTGAATGACACCAGGACAGATTCATTGTCTGGTCGTTTCCTGGAGACTAAAATTCTACCTGTCCTAGAAAATTATTGGGATAATATCACGGTACCAATGGACAGGAAACTCATTTTCCAGCTAAGGTCAGGATCTATCCCTCTTAAGAAATTGACATCTGGTTGGCACAGACCCACTAATAGCCTATGTCCTGCCTGTGAAAATGCCGAGGAGAGCTTAGGTCATTTTCTCTTTTCATGTGAAGCCTATGTGAATCCAAGGAGGAAATGGCTCTCGCCGGTATGCAAAAACTTGGGGACACGCGAAAGTTCCGTGGCTCTAAGAATCCTATGTACAACACATCAGGACTCGATAGTCATGGGTGTCGCCAAATACATGGGCTGGGCTTGGGCGATAAGACGACGGTCCTTAGGGGATTGCAGGTAATCAGGGACTCCTTTTAATAAATTAATAAACTTTTATGTATTGGTATAAATAGTTTTATCTGCAATGTTGTATGAGCTGTATTGTGTTTAATGTATTTTTACTCTGTACTATGTATTTGTGAAATTGTTCTGATTTTATGTGCTTTTATGAGAATTGTCTCGAATAAAGCTTATACAAACATTAAAAAAAAAAAAAAATGTTCTGTTTTAAATTGTATAATTTTTTTTAATGTTTCTTAGCGCTATATTAGAATGTTACAAATGTCTCTTTATCTCTAAACCGTCTATTTTCCGTTGTATCGTGCTCAGGATTATATGTTATTGTATTAATTTTGTTAATTCTTTTATGTGGATCTCATATGAGTTCCAAAATCATAAATAAATAAACTTGAAACTTTATACAAAATTTCTGTACCAACATCTTATTCCAGAGAGCATTAAACTTCAGGCCTTCACCAGTAAACTAAAGCCCAATTCTTTTTTCCACTGCTACACTGGACAGGGAATTCAAGAAAGTAGACACTAAGGGCAAAGGAGTTGTTTAATCAGGTAGCTTGGGTTCCTGATCCTTAAAAGCAGGTCATCTCTTGTGTTGCTGCTCCCCTGCCCTGTGGTACATGGTGAGAAAGATTTTGCCAGCCTTGCCTACGTTCCTTTGTACAGATGATACCGGATGATCAGGTCGTGGAAAGGCATTTTGTATGGTCTAGCCTGGATTACACTGATTGTGTTTTCTTGTCCGTAGACATTAGTGCTGTCATCAAATGTCACGCTTGGATGTGTGGCACTTGGTTTTCAAGGTATGTTCAAACTTCACTTGTGAATATCGGTGGCCACTAACAAAGAGTGGTGAGGCGGAGGTAGCGCGTGGGGGCTGGGTGTGTTAATAATCATTTTTTAAACTTTCCTGAAGCCGCCGGCAGCCTTGCGTTGCTCTTGCTGGCTTCTTCCTGGTCCCAGCAGCCTGCAGCACGGGGATGGCCTGAGCGGGCTGGAAGGGCACTCCGCTCCGCTCAGGTCATGGAGTCTGTGGGGTTTCTCCAGCCCAGCTGCTGAATGCAGACGGGAGGGAGAAACCTCAGTGTGCATGTGTTTTGGTTGGCCTGAGACAACGGGCCATACGCACGCGTAGGGAGTCACACGCACTCCTCCTCCCCCTCCCATGCCCCACCCCTCCCAGCACAAGCTGGCTCGGAGCCAGCAAACGAAAAATAAAACGATGCTAGAACATTGTTTTATTTTTCATTTGCTGTCCCTGCGCCAGGCAGTGGGGCGACGCTCCTCTGCCATTCCTAAGAGGTGGTCTGCTCGCAGATCATGTATGCCAACGTGCTTGATGCTACTGTGGGTATGGTCTGGGACTACCGACCACCCCCTCCCTGTCCTGTGCACCACCACATCAACCCTTGAAGTAATTAGCCATGCGAGGAGTTTTGTTTGGAAGGCAGGGGTCTCACGACCCCCCTGCCGTATTTATTAAAATATGAAAACAAATTAAAATTGTTGAAATAAAACATTATTTACACAAACATTAATATGCAGAATTCTGACATTAGATTTACAGCAATGTAGACAGGTATGAAAGGGCTAACCATAACAAATGTCTAATACAGCGTGTTTCCTAACCGAATCTAACATCCTACGTATGAATTTTGCATCCTAGCATATTTGGGCCTACGGCAAGGTCGCTAACCGGTGTCAGATGCCGGGGATGCCTGGTCTCACCCTGGAGATACCCATTAAGGGACCATCTCTCAGGGAAGCCAGGAAGGGTTTCGCAGCGGTCGAAGCGCCTTGGGACCCTCCGGGTAAGTAGTGCGCTATATAAATGCCTACACATACATACATATTCTCCAGCTACGCCCTCACGTATGAGTGCGCATGCGCGACAGGACCCGGTTACCGGGAGAGTACGTCCCTCTCCTGGTTACCCCGTACGCTCCGTGAACTCCATTAAACCAAAAGGAGGTCCCTTTCACTCTGCGCCATTTGATGATGTCATAGTGTACGTGCGGGGTGGTTAACAGCCCAAGGAAAGTGTGACTCCCTCCCCCGCACTCTTCCAACCAAGCGGATATCCTGCCCCTGAAGTTCTAGGAGAGACCATTGGCCCCTCCCCCTGGGCGACCCCATTAGAGAATGGTGACGCCCTCTAAGGACCTTAAATTGCTGCTCACCGACCATGACCTTACCGCCTGACCAATGATTACAATAAATACGACAAATATGTCACCTGTGAAAGGGAAAAAGGCCTAAGGACAAAACAAGTACATACACTTCAATGCACACAAATTGTTCACATTCCAATACTACCGCCTGTAAAAGGGGAAAAAGGCCTAAGGAAAATTTCAAACCAAACAATATTTACCATGTCATTGCACCATAAACGGCAATACCGACCAACGTACGATTGAAATTCTGCTTCAAGGGCTGGTGGGTGGGAAAATTATTCAGCCCCTAGCTGAGGGGCAGGGAGCGGGCGTGGAGAGCGTAGGGGCAAGAGGGCGCCTCCCGCGATCTCCAGGCCTTTTATCCTCTTGAGAAATGGGGGGCTGACCAGTTCTAGCTGGCCCGCCTCCCCCTGGCCACTTCCCTTGACCCGGAAGTACTCCTATTGCTTCCGGGTCAACGGTGAGCCTGCACCAATCGGTGGTGGGGCACCCCCCGCCGCTTCATCAAGACGCGGCAAAAAGGGGGGGCACGCCCCACCATCGAGGATACGGGGGAGGGGGGAGCCGGTGCCCCGCCATACGTGCGAGGGGGCCGAGCGCCCCCCCATTCCTTATGGTCTGGGACTACGGACCACCCCCTCCCTATCCTGTGCACCACCACATCAACCCTTAAAGTAATTAGCCATGCGAGGAGTTTTCTTTGGAAGGCAGGAGGTCTCGCAACCCCCCGGCCATATTTATTAAAATATGAAAAAAAAATTAATTGTTGAAATAAAACATTATTTACACACTCATTAATGTGCTAAATTCTGACATTATATTTACAGCAATGTAGACAGGTATGAAAAGGCTAACCTTTACAAATGTCTAATACAGCGTGTTTCCTAACCGAATCTAACATCCTACGTATGAATTTTGCATCCTAGCATTTTTGGGCCTACAGCAAGGTCGCTAACCGGTGTCAGATCCTTATTATCCAGCTACGCCCTCACGTATGAGTGCGCATGCACGACAGGACCCGGTTACCGGGAGAGTACGTCCCTCTCCTGGTTACCCCGTACGCTCCGTGAACTCCATTAAACCAAAAGGAGGGGCCTTTCACTCTGCGCCGTTTGATGATGTCATAGTGTACGTGCGGGGTGGCTAACAGCCCAAGGAAAGCGTGACTCCCTCCTCCGCACTCTTCCAACCAAGCGGATATCCTGCCCCTGAAGTTCTAGGAGAGACCGTTGGCCCCTCCCCCTGGGTGACCCCATTCGAGAATGGTGACGCCCCCTAAGGACCTTAAATTGCTGCTCACCAATCATGACCTTACCGCCACGGGCCAGCATAGTTGACCGACAATCTGTCCCCCCCCCCCCCCCCCCCCCCCCCCCCCCCCACCAATAAAACTCCTACTCTGGAAGGTCCTACCTACCTCGCAAAATCCTCCAACCATGCCAAAATATTCTTTGTCAGTAACTCATTGCCTGTCTCAGTCAGGTGGACCCCATCCTGCAAGTAGAAATGGTCCCCCCAGATGCACCCATGTAGAATACTCTGCAATTGAGGTGTTCGAAATGATTTCTCTATCTTGTTGTTGATCCTCTTTAATGTGTGATTCAACGCCCTGACAGAGTCCCCCCCTCCACTGCAGCCTAGGTATCAACTGAGACCACACTATGGTGCAGCCTGGGCATGTCTTTGCAAGCCAACCCGCTACCGAGAATCTCTTCCAAAAGGACCCTCCTGCCCAGTTTTACCAAATAGTTTCCCCCCAGGTGAAGGATAACCACTGAGGGCGGCTGGGTGTGTTTGTCGAGTAACTCTGAAAAGAACCCACTAAGCTGGCTGAGGCAGAGCCCCCCCTACCATGAAAGGAAACCTTGAAAAACCCCTGCTCCGCCCTCCGTCTACATTCGCATGAAAGGAAAACGGGTTTAGCATGTTTAACATACGAGTGACCAACAACCCATACTACATGTGTCCTCCTTCTGTCTTCTTGCATTCGCCGTGATGATGATGGATGCTGTTGATGACCCTGTACCAGTTTCCGCCCTGCGTCACAGGCTCGAGAAACTGAAACATAAACAAAACAACAAGGCAGGTGTCAGGTGATTTAGTTGTACCTTACAACATGTGCAGCCGCACATAACGTTTATAACTGTTGGAAGACCATCTACCAATCCTCTTTACACTGCTGGCATGCAACCCTCTCGCTGTTGCTTCAGTGGCCGCTCCTATTCTGAAAGAATGTGTCCCAAAATCCTTAGGATTTAAACCCGCCTTGCTGATTGCCATTGCCAAAACTCTTTTGAACTGAAACCTGGTCAATGGGGTACCGTCTGCATGTATTAACAATGCTCCCACTGCCGCGCCTACCCGTTGCCTGATGAATGCCTCTACATGGGACACAGGGCAGCAAGGATTAGGCCGTGCCCGATGGAGTACCAAGCTATCCCCCCCGGGGCCTCCTGATCTGTTTTTGATTTAAGTATGGTTAACAACATTGTATCGCCCATTATTTTTGTGTTGTCGAGCCGGAGGCCACCTAGCGTGTCCAATTTGTTGTTAGCCACCAGTTCGCTTACTCGTAATGCCCCATAAAAGGCTTTAAATAGGAGCACCTCACCTGAGGAGCTACAAGTGTCAGACAAGGCCTCCAATACTGCTGCCAGCCGCTCCAAACCTATTAGTTGTCTGGAGTCAGTGGTATTCGCTTGTAGGCGCTGCCACACCCTCAATGCCTTCCGCACTATGAAACTTTTTGTGGGATCTCTGGCCCCTTTTATCTGCGCAAAGAAAGAGACGGCCACCTTGTGTCTGCTAGCTGTCGCCGCTGAGCGCCCCTCTTTGTGCAACGTGTCCATGTACAAGGTAAAATTCCCCTCTTGATCCCACTTAACCTCCCAGTCCTGCCCCAAAAAACAGCAATAAGACATAAACGCCCCTTCGTAAACCGTCCTGGTCCTGGGGGCTAGGCTGGCTGCCACGAGGTTCTGTAGCTGGGGGCATCAATTTGCCAAAGTGTTGTTGGGAAGTGTGCAGGTGTAGCCTCTGCAGATGAAAGATGTTCCCTGAATACCTGCATCTTAAAGTGAGGGAGTGCTTCAGCTGCGTTATTCAAGACCCCAGGGACATGTTTGGCCCTAAACTGTACATTCAATTTCAAGCATCTCAGCACAATCTCCTTCATTAAGCGGAGTATAAACTTACACCACGCTGCCTGTTGATTGATACATTCAACTACGGTCATGTTGTCTGACCAGAAGATCACAGATTGATTGCGCAAATGTTCAGGCCAGACCGTTAATGCAACCCATATTATAAACAGCTCCAAAAAGCCGATGTTCGCTGTCAAGCCGCCTTCTTCCCACCAAGCCGGCCACCGTTTGCGCCACCCACTTGTTTCCAAATATGGCACCAAGCCCCACACTGCCTGCAGCGTCGGTCCATAGACCTAACTCCGCCGACGTAGTGGGAGGAGCCGCAGCACACTACTCCGCCGTTAAAATCCTCCAGGCATGCCATCCATATCCGCATGTCCTGGCGAAGCTCGACTGACAATCTAGTGCAATGGTGTTTTTCCCGCAGGCCCTTCATGGCCTGCGCGATTGAACGGGAAAAGGGGCGTGCCATAGGTATTACTCTCAATGCGAAATTCAGCTGACCCACGGTCTGCTGCAGCTGCTGTAGCTTCACTGTCTCTTTAACCAAACATTTCTGTAGGGCTGCTCTGAATTCTGTGATCTTTTCCTTGAGTAACCTGAAACAACCTTCAACTGAGTCCAATTCAATGCCTAAAAATTCCAAATATGTTGCTGGCCCCACCGTTTTTCCTGTTGCCAGCGAGACCCCAAAAGCCTGCAAGAGCACGCAAAATTCCTGCAATGCCCACTCACACTCCTGTGAGCCTGCTGCGCCCAGCAAAAGAAAGTCATCCAGGTAGTGCATGACTTGATGGTGACCCGTTGTCTGCCTCAAAACTCATTCCAGGAAAGAAGTGAATGTCTCAAAGTAGGCACATGAAACAGAGCAAACCATGGGCATACACATATCAATATAGAATTTTCCTTGAAAGGAAAAACCTGGCAGGTGTGGATCTAGGGGATGTACTGGCAGCAGCCGAAAAGCAGATTCAATGTCTGATTTAGCCATCAATGCCCCAGGCTCAAGAATCCTCAACATATCCACTGCCTGATCAAAAGACACATACTTCACACTATAAACGCCTTCGTCGATAGCGTCATTTAATGATGCATCCCTAGGTGCTGAGAGGTTGTGGATGAGTCTGTACTCGCCCTTTTCTTTCTTTGGGACAACTCCGAGGGGTGAGCAAACAGAATTAGGTACAGGGATGTCATAAAGGGACCCGCTATCCTACCCAGGCGCAGCTCCTTCTCAATTTTTGTCACCACCACAACTGGGTTGTGCCTAACTGACAGTTGATTCCTACATTCTGGCGTCCCGGTATATCCCACCACTGGGATCTGGAAGCCATGTCAGAAACCTTCCTGCAGCATCCTTGCAGAGGCATGGTCTTGGGTACCTGTTCAGCCAAGGAATCATAGCCAGCACGTCAATGGGTGAGTGAGCGACCCGCAAGCCTCCCCCCTATTCCTGTTTCCTTCTTCCCCTGTTTCCTGAGGTGTTACCTTTTGAGCGGCATGCTGTTTCTGGGTGAGAAGAGTGGCCACATATGTAACATGCGTGCTTGAACTTACAAGTGCCCGCTGCCCTGGTGCATGTACGTCTGTTAAAATCCCAACACACGCACTTTCGATCCCCACTGTCTCTGGCCTTACCGGCCACGTCACCCCCTTGCGCTGGCCGAAAGGGCTGATGGGGTTTGGAGGGATAGCCTTTGTTCCAGCTTGTGCCCGCACTCGCTGTCTGCCCGCCTGTAAACTGGCCGTACCATGAAATAGAATCAACCCTATCCCAGGATAATGAGTGGTCAAACTCTTTCGCTTTCCTTAAGGCTATGTCATACTCCTTCCACCCATCTCCTCCATGCTTGTCACTGAACATTGTAATTCTACTCTGGTAACAAGCCATTTCTGCCTGCAAGTTGGGGGAACATTCGGCTGTGATTGCCATAAATACAGAAAAGGCTCTAATCCAATTAATTAGCGTCTCCTCCCCCCTGAATTTAGCCAATTGGGTCCTCCATTCGCTAGGAAACATCCAGTCCTTCTGTGACTTGGCATACTCCATTTCCCTGTTATCAATTAGCAATGAAAATATATTCACATATTTGCCCGCCCATATCAACGCCTTCACCCCTTGTGAAACATGCTGGGCCAGGCTTCCCTCCTGGAGGGTATTGTACCTGCTCCTAGTACCGGCAAAGCAACCTCCTTACCACTTTCAGCGACTCGCGTTGGTGCAACACTCTTGTCTTTTCCCGAATTGCTGCCCGGACCTGTTGTTTGAGGAGAAATTGGTACGCTTGGCACCCCACCGCCACCCCTGGCCACCATGATTTTTTCTACCATTTTTTGCGCTTCTGCTGAGGGATCCTCCGAGGAGGGTAACATCCCCCCAATCCCCAGCCAGGGGAGTACTGCCGCTATCTGTGCCGCCAGCTCAGGGGGCACCTGACCAACCCCGGGGGTGCAATCACTGGGGTGGGTGATACTGTGTCGCGCACCGGGGTAGGTGCTGGGATCACCGCTGGTACCACTGTAATTACTGCTGGGACCACCGGTGGCGCTAAGTTTGGGGGTGTCTGCGGTGTGTCTGGAGCCGTTGCCACTGGTACACTTATCGGGGTTGGTGGAGTAGGTATGGGCGCTACCAGTGGTGCGGGCACTCCTTCGGGGACCATCCCAGGTGACCCCCCCTACTACTCGTGACTTGGGGGCCCGACCATAACTCCTCTTGGCTCTGCCCCGCTTAGGCAAAGCATCTAGTTCCCCCCTGGGTTGAGGGGGCACTATCATCTGCTTGGGTCTCCCCGATGGCCCTGCTTGACCATGTAACCTCTGACTTCTTTCCGCCACGTTCTTCCCCAACTGGTCCATTTTCCCCAATTTCCTGTCCATAGCTGACATTCTGCGCATCATGCCCTGCAACATGAGCTCCATGCGGGATCACTTAGCGCCGCGCCCACTGACCATTTCCCTTCCTTTGCCTTTGGTAAACAACCTACACTGAAACTCAATGACACACCTATGGGAACGATGTGCCTTGTACCTCTATCCAAGCAGGAGGCTCACAGGCTGGCTGTAAGCACCACGCAACTGTGACCGCAACACACTAGCTAACCTGGGTGCTTGGGCAAGCGCACTCTAGCCCGGCGGCCCGACAGAAGCAGTGAAATGCAGGCCTGCCCGTGTCCTCGGATAGCGTCGTCCACCGTGTCACTCTCCGGCACCTCCGTCCGCAGCGCCCCTGAATGCAGGCCTACGATGAAAAGAAAAGTTAAAACACAGTAATGGCTCCAAGAGACAATGGACCTTGTGGTTGAAAAAATTCAAGCCTTTGTCCTGAACACTGTTACAGGGCCAGCGCAATATTAAATTACCATTACCTTGCCCTGTCCTTATTTCACTAGCGCCCTGGGAATTGAAGTTTTGAAATAAAAAACTCTAACTGAGCGTAGAATTACTCACAATGTTATCCCCTAGCGCTTTGTAAATCAAACAAACAGGGAGCGTTCAAAACTGGTCTCCCATCCGTGTACTAACCAGGGCCGACCCTCCTTCGCCTGTCTAAACCACTCCTGACAGTCTTAACTTACTTGCTGGAATTCAGATTGTTGCAAAACCACCCTAGCTGAGCGTAGAATAACCCACTGTAGTCCCCTACTGCTTAGTATATTGAACAAACAGGGAGCGTTCAAATCTGGTCTACCATCCACGTACTAACCAGGGCCGACCCTGCTTCGCTTGCTGATCGCTACCTTGCAGCACAATGGCTCGGCGATGCTAATCCGCCTTACTGCCGCGTACCAACACGTGTAACACACCCAAATGTTCCCTTTCGCTTTAATAGCCCATTAGACTTTGAAAAAAGGGGTAACCTTATTCCCCAAGGCCAAAAACAAACGAGCGCCAACACTTTAGCACCCTCTCCTGCCCCGCAACACTATTGCGCTTGACCTTGGCCTGTAGCTCGCTCTCCCCTCCCTCGCTGCCTTACCGCGTGTCAATGGACCTCGGCCCGGTACCTCACGGCCCAAAAGAGCAACCCGCCCTGGAGCGCCTCTCCGCGCTCGCAGATTTCTGCAATTAACTCTGCCCCGTCCGCCGCGCTCGCAGATTCCTACTGCTCTGTACCACCGCAAATGGGCCACTGCTGACCTCTTGTCCCGCATTGACGTTCCGCGTGCTCCCTCGCTGATCCTGCAGATAAGAAAAAGAACAAAATGTATTCAGCCCCTAGCTGAGGGGCATGGAGCGGGTGTGGAGAGCGTGGGGGCAAGAGGGAGCCTCCCGCGCTCTCCAGGCCTTTTATCCTCTTGAGAAATGGGGGGCTGACCAGTTCTAGCTGGCTTTCCTCCCCCTGGCTCCTCCCCTTGACCCGGAAGCACTCCCATTGCTTCCGGGTCAATGGTGAGCCTGCACCAATCTGTGGTGGGACGCCCCCCACTGCGTCATCAAGACGCGGCAAAAAGGGGGGGAACACCACACCATCGAGGATACGGGGAGGGGGTAGCCGGAGCCCCGCCATATGTGCGAGGGGGCCGAGCTGCCCCCCCCTTTCCTAGTAGTGATTTTTTAACCGTAGGTGATGTGGTAAACCACAAAACGATTAAGGCACCCTTGCATGCTCTTTCCTTTTATCATCCACGCGTTCACTTTGGGTCACCTGCAGATACGTGCATGGCCGAGACAGCAACGCAATCCTTGAGGCAACTCCCGGGAGAAGGCAGATAATAATATGGTAATGATCAGCATATAGTCAACACTCCTCCGGGCTTAGGGATGTGTATTTTAATCCATTTCTGCATTTTGATCTGGTAATGATTTTCGACTTGTTAAGCGGAGTAGTTTTCTTTCATTGCCTGCACGGTTACCTAACACAGCATGTATATGGGAGATCAGTTTCGCCCACTGTAGCATTAATATGTGTGAGATTGTATTTATAGTGAGGTCTATTGCAGTGCACTCTATTGTTTACTCGCGAAGTAAATGTTGCCGAATAACATATAATGTAAGAATGTGAAGGATTTATGAAGTTGTTTCGCCTTGTCATTGAATTGCCTTCGGTTTTCAGTTCAATTTATATTTGAGGGACTCCCTGAATTTAGTTAATTGGGCATAAACGACAGAATATTATTTTTCTAGGTTTACTCTTTGGCTGTTTTTTCGCTGATGCAGGTGATAAACTTTGTGCTAACATTTTGTTTTGCAGGATTTGCTCGGTAAATGATGACGCTCTTAACTTCACTCTGGAGTTCACTAATTGGAAGAGGTTTTCTCCAGCTGTGGAACAGAGCCTGTCCGCCCACGCAGAAAGCTCCACTTGGGTTCCAAAGAAGCATTTTGGTAGGCAAATGACCCAGTTGTATTATTTCTGCATGTTTGAATTCGCAGTTACTGACATAGTAAATGGCTGTTCCGGGGAGTCTGTGAAAGCTGCGATTCTCAAAACAAATTACAGAGAATTTGTAAATGTTTTTGTTGGCGTGGAACAATTGAAGTTGCTCAAGACTGAAACCTGGTTGGGTTTGACAGAATCTAATGGCATTTGAAACTTTTCTCTGTCATTTAGCAGCTAAAGAAAGAAACGCAGTAAGTCAGAGTGATTCTTGTAGATTGTCGAATTTCTGTGTGTTTTGATCTTGAATGAGAGGATGCAGTGATGAATCACTTATGCAATCATACGCACTTCCTCCATCCATGCAGGTAGTAATCTATGCACTCATCCATTCATGCAGCCATAATATATTGCCTTGGCAAATAAGCAAGAGTGGACAAAGGGAAACATTGCACCAAACGGTTCAGGTAAACACATTGTTTTCTTTAAAAAAGAAAACGTTGTTTTAGTTCCGCTAGTGCAGACTTGCCAACTCATACGATGCACGCATTGAGCTAGAAGCACAGGGTTGTAAACACATGCAGAGAGCAGGTTTCCAGCTCGTGTTTGGAGATCCTGGGCAGCCGACGTTCATCAGGGATTTCACAACGTACCTAAGATGTAGGCTGCCGGCTAAGAAGCCTTTGATATTTGTTTTTGTGGGACAGTCTACTCGGAATGTAAGCCTCGCCTCCTTTCTTTGACACCCCCCTCCACGCATGGTTGGCCAGGTGGTAATTGGGCTCAAACCTCCTCCCTCACTCCAGATTTCGCCTCTTTGGGGCTCTGCCCCCTCAAACGATAAAAAATGTAAAACTTGGCAAAACAAAATAATTCTTTGAGTTAAGTACTTAGATAAGCCAAAAATGTTCAAAGTCCATCATTTTGGCATTTGTAAGGTGAATGAGGCTGCCCGTGGTGCGCACAGTGTGCCCAAATAAAATGCCGGCCACCTTAGAGCAAAACCAAAGACGATGATGGACGGAGTGTTGAACAATGCAAGCACTCACCCCCAGTCAACTGATCTGGGTTTAATCCATCATCATTCTTTAGCTCACTCCACCACCCCAGTTCCGACATGGTCATATGAAAATCAGTCTGACCCTGTGCCTCATGGGAACTGTCCAGCCCGAACTGCCAAGCCATGTCTTCCCTGGACCGGAAACCAGCATCCTGAGACCGGTTTCTGGCTAATCAGCCGTCATCAGCCAGGCTAGCTTGAATCCAGTGGCAAAGTGAGCAATGGACCCACGTCTGGGCATACCCTGCCAACTTAGGGCAAACAAAGCAAAACCAAAGGGGATGATGGACAGAGTATTAAACAATACAAGCACTCACCCCCAGTCAACTGATCTGGGTTTAATCCATCATCATTCTTTAGCTCACTCTGCCACCCCAGTTCCATGCCACTGGAATCAAGGTATCCTGGCTGATGGAGCCGGTCCTAGGATGCTTGTTTCCAGTCCAGGGAGGACCTGGCTTGGCAGTTCGGGCTGGACTGTTCCCATGGGGCAAAGGGTCAAGACTGATTTGCATATGGCTGGGTTCAAACTGGAATCAGTCAATCAATCATAGCATTTGTAAAGCGCACTACTTAACCGTGAGGGTCTCAAAGCGGGGGGGTGGGGGGGGGGGCTCCTACTGCTCAAAAAGCCAGGTCTTGAGGAGTCCTCTGAAGGTCAGCAGGTCTTGGGTCTGCCGTAGGTGGATGGGGAGGGTGTTACAGGTCTTGGCGGGGAGATGGGAGAACGATCTGCCGTCGGCGGTCGCTCTTCGGATGCTGGAATGGCATGGTGATCAAAAAAACGATGGATTTAGGCCCACATCTCTGTACTGGGGTGAATGTTTGACATTGTTCTGCATTTTGTCCATCAACTGTTGTTTTTGCATTGGCCACCTTAGAGCAGCATTACAACAAATCTCCACGCTCTAGTCGTGGGGATGCCCAAGGAGTCCCCAAAAGTTTGGCACTGAGGCCACGTCACTTCTGGGCACAGAGGGATGGGGTGAGGTACTTATACCTGCCCCCGCCCACTGGCCTTCCTCTTTCTTCATCCTGGTCATGCAGTCTGGTGCGCGTCCCCTGGGCGGGCGATACTGCTTGCGTCGGTTTTGTAGCTGTGAGTGCGGGGCAATTACTAGCCACCCCACACACCCCTACTCTCACCCCCTTTTGTCCTGTGGCTCTGACCTCCTGTTTGTTGTGGGGGGTTTGGGTTGTTGACCGGGAGCTTGGTTACTCAGCTCTTTCTTCATCCTGGTCATGCAGTCTGGTGCGCGTCCCCTGGGCGGGCGATACTGCTTGCGTCAGTTTTGTAGCTGTGAGTGCGGGACAATTACTAGCCACCCCACACACCCCTACTCTCACCCCCTTTTGTCCTGTGGCTCCGACCTCCTGTTTGTTGTGGGGGGTTTGGGTTGTTGACCGGGAGCTTTGTTACTGAGGCAGATCTGGGCAGGAGTTCGGGGCCCGGCTCTGGATCATTTTGCCATCCCTGGTCCCGACTTGTGTTGTGGAAGGGGTGTGTCTGCAGGAGTTGTTCCACGCCCGCTGGTCATCTTGGCAGGTTGGGGCTGAGCTGGTGGCTGCATCCTGCAGGTTGTCATGCTGTAGATAAACCAAACGTTTACAAAGTCCATCATTTTGGCATTTGTAAGGTCAAACGAAATTTCCAAGTTTCCAAGAACAGGATCAATTACACAAAGAATAGGTGCAGAACTAGTGCAGCAGCAGTAATGCAGTGTTTCTCTACACACAAAGAGCAGGTACAGTACAGGAAGGTAGAGTGTATGCTTCCTGGGATCAGACTGGGACAGAAATTCGGACCGAGCACCACGTTTATAAAATGGGACAGTTTTGAATTTATGAAGATACGCTGTAAAAGTATTGTGCAAGGTATGAAAGACTGAATGGATTTGAGCGTTCTGAAGGCCGTATTTGTTATGTCAGAGAAATTAACAGCAAAGCATGCAATAAAACAGACCTACAAACGGCCAAAAAAGTATCTCACTCACTGACCTGTCCGACGAGCCCTACGGACACTGTCTGAATACTCTGTGGCAAAGGCCAATCCTGCTTCCTCACTCCCAGAGAATATATACAGCAATAGTACAAGCTTTGCTCGCTTATGCAAAGTAGTTTGAGTGCAGGCGTGGTGTGCTTCCAGCTGGTTCTCCTTCCCTCCCTCCTTCCTTCCAGCTTTCTGCGATGTCCCTGACATGCAGGCGGTGCTGTGGCTGTGTCGGGCGCCTCAGCCTCTCTGTCACTTGTTGTGCCTCGTGGGTACGAGAACAGGTTGGTGGCTGCTGGACCCAATGGGCGGTTAGTAGGTCATGCACAGCGCCTCTCGTGCTCGTTTTGGGGCGCTCCGGTCCGCTGGCGTCCTGTGGGCTCTGCTGTGCAGGGGGTGCAGCGGTGGGCTGGGTGCTCTGCGCCGGGTGTTGCATGGTGCTGCAGTGTTACGCCAGGCAGCGAGCTGGCCTGTGAGCTAATATCTCGGGGGTGTTTGCGCCCTGGGTCCCACTGTGGTATTTACTTGTGATCCTTGTTGGCGCTCCCGGCAGTTTTGCTATTTGCCGGAGTGTGTGTGCCGGTTGGCCTCCCTATTTGGGGCACGTTTTTCAGTGTTGCTGCTTGACTCTGGCTGGTGCTGCTGTGCATTGGTCTCTTCCTCTTCCCTTTTGCTTCAGGTACTCTTCCGGGATCACCTTCCTGCCCCAGCCCCAACCTCCCTCCTCCCACTTCTCTGCAGGGGGTTGGCAGCCAGACATGCCCTGCTCGGACTTCCCTCCTCCCATCTCGGTAGCTGCTTTCTGTCCCTGGGGCGAGTGCTTGCCCCTTGGGCGTTTAGAGTCTGGTTGCTGTGGGTTTGTCAGCTTCTATTTTTAGGTTTTGCCTCTCCAAAAAGATGCGCTCTGCGCATCTTTTTCGCGCAGGCGAAAACCTGATGAGAACTGTAGTGTGCTTTGGGTCGGCCCTCGTCATTCATTGGCTGGCTCCGTAAATGGAGCCTAGCCATTGGATGAGGGGCCTGTCCGTCAATGCCGGACCAGACACGGGGGCGTTCCCGACATTCTTTGGCTTTTGCCGACGTCACGCGACGTCAGCCGAAAGCCGGGAACGCCCCCGAATCCGGTCCGGCATTGAAGGCACCCGGAAGAAGTCCAGGTGAGTGCTTGCTTTAATTTCCCGCTGTTCCCACCCCCTCTCCTGCTCGCAGCGTCTCCCGTCCCCGTTCCCGCCCCCCTCCCGCTGGTGACCGTGCTTTCCTCTACAATGCCCGTTCCCGCCCCCCCTCCCGCTCTCCGTGTCTCCGGGCCCCCTTTCCCGCTCTACAATGCCCGTTCCCGCCCCCCGTGTCTCCGGGCCCCCTTTCCCGCTCTACAATGCCCGTTCCCGTCCCCCGTGTCTCCGGCCCCCGTTCCCGCTCTACAATGCCCGTTAATCTGCTCTGCTGCATCGCCTTCCTGCACACACCCGTCTGATATCCATCCCTCTTTTGCCCTTTCACATTTGCCACCAATCCTCTCCCACTCCTGACGTCCGCCATCACTCATTTCTACTTTTCCCACACCTCCTCCAGCTAGAGACCCTTACCAATCTCTTGCCGGCAGGCTCAAGATCATAGTATTAAACGGCTTCGGCGATATTGCATAAAATGCAAGATAAATAACATTTCTTTGGATGCGTTCAGAATGGATTCTGCTCTATAACCCAAGAGGCTTCAACTTCAACCCCACATCACGTTGCATGTTCTTGTTTAAATGCAACAAAACATGACTTGCAGCAAGCAGTATTTCGATGCGGGGTAAATCCAGTCATGTATCGAGGCGCGCACGAACCGCATTATTCCCGATATTGATACAAAAACGAAGACCCAGGCCCCGCTAATGTCTTCACACGGTATCTCATGAGAAAGGCGGCATTTATCAATATACAGCATTTCTACTGCTTCCTATGAGATGTTCTGTCGATTCCCTCAGACCCTTCACACAGCCTAGAGTCCCCCCGCCTGTCCCAAGTGCACAGGCAACAGGCGCACAGCCTGTGCTGAGTGTGGCGCAGATACCCCGACCGTGGAGCAAGCTGCCCCCCTCCACCACCACCCTGGGGAAACCCGTCCCTCCAGTCTCTGGCCGCGAGGCGCACTGCCTCCTGCACGGCCCTGCTGGAGACTGGGCTACTGGGGCACGCGGTTCAAGGAGCTGCCCCATAGATAGGGTGCGGGCTTCGGTTTTCCCCTTTTCCGGCGGGACGCCGGATGTGTAATTAGTTCTTACAGGGCGCTCTGTGGAGGCTCCAGAGGCCGGCCTGGGTCTCTGCAATGAAATATCGGAGTGTTGCAGGAAATCGATGCAGTGCTGCATTCCAGCTGGCCAGGGCTGCGGCTCACGCTGGATGGACTCCTGCCCAGCCCTGGCTGACATTGAGGCAGCATTGGCGAACACACACTCACGCACGCACGCCCCCGCGCACACACACTGAATAGCTGAGAGAGATGGGAGTATTAGGGTCCTCACCAGACTCTGGAGGGGAGTATCATTTTGCATAACGCCATAGACACACACCACATGCACTGACACAAAAGCGCACACACTTGTATGCACATGCATGCATATATACAAGAACAGACACGCACGTACCGTGCACTTACACTATGCACACTAACACACCAGCATGCAATAGTACATGCATGCACGCGCTCCTGCGTGAACACACTCGTCCACAAACAAACATGCATGATCAAATATGAACACACACATATACACAATGCAACACACGCATGGGCGCTCACAGAGAAACACACAAGTAAACACACCGAGACAAGCGCTATACATTGAAGCGTAGCATTAATATCTCATTTAGAAGTTGCTAGAGCCTGGCTTTCATAAAAATATGTCCTACATTTCTCGACTGAGGTAACCCAGGGAGGTGGGTTTTAGCTCAACTCTCTGGAAACATATCAAGCAGTGAAGAGTCGGACTGATTTCCCGCTCCTCACGTCGTGACTGGAGGCCTCGGTGGGAAGCTTTTGGGCGCATTCCTTAATTTCTATGTATACTGTGGAGAGATGCAAAGCCCCCTGGGAAAACCATGCCATGGTTTGTGTCTTGCTCCCCTTTCTTCCACTAGTCACCTGGTCAGGCATAGTCCCGCTGTTTGCAGTGAGTTATCACTGAAAGCAGAGAGGATGTGGCAGTGAGCACCCACAGATACTTGCAGTGTGAAGACTAAATTCATCTGCACCCAGCGCCACAGTGAGTCACGTCCATTCATAATTTGCAATATGCCTCAAAGGAAGTTCATGAGGTTAACTGACGGGCATTTTATGAATCAGTTGAGAGGAGTCAGTTCTAATGCTACATTAAGAAAGCCAACACGCCAAGGCCTTTGCAGCAGAATGCTTGCAGTTTCAGAATTAAGGCCAGAAGTCTCATCTGAGGAGACCCATCGGCTCAGAAGCAGATTGGAGTGGGGATTGAGGGGGCTTAAGCTACAAGGTTGTGGGACTGAGAAATTGACAAATGCAATGGATTTTAATGTGGGCCTTGGTTTTTTGACTGCACAATGTCAGTGCTGAAGCACCCAGCCACGGCTCCTGCGGGTAAGCGTGGTGGGGCGTGGCGTGGCACGAAAATCGACAGACGGCGGAATCATGAAAATAAATTTACAAATCTTATTCCGTCATCTGTCAACTACCCGCCCTGCTTACCCCCCCCCACCCCCCCACCCATGCGCTTACCTGCAGGAGCCGCAGCTGGAAGCATCAGTCAGTGAAAGAAATTTATAGATTGGGGGCCAATTTATCAAGGTTTGACACAACGCAACTGCGCTCCTTAGGCTGCGTCAAAGGGCAGAAATGCAACATATTTAACATGTGGTGCATTCCGGTTCTCCTCCTGTGCTGGCATACAAACTACTGCCCGCACCAATGCAGGCACCCTTGTGCCATGGAGCAACGGTGCCTGGGTTGTGGGCTGAACTTTTTTTGTGCCGGACGGGGCACCTTTATGCACAAAAACAATACTCATATAAGTTTCCCTCTTTCTAAGTGTGCTACAGCACACTGAGAAAGAGGAAACAATGGGGCGAAGTAAAGATATTTCTCCTTGTTACACCTCCCCTGGAAAGGCATAGCATTGTGATGCATTCCCTGGTTTCTCCTTCTTGGTAGATCTGGTTTGCATAAAAAATCCATGGGTGGATGCATGGAAACACTCACACTCCACCCATGAACACCTTCCCAGGGCAGAGTAACACAAGGCTGTGACTTGTGCTGCCTCACACTACTCCAGATTTATCAAGCCACACAGAGCCATGCAAGGTGGCCCTAAGTGCATTCATAAATCTCATTATAGGTTTTGTGTCGCCCTATATTGCATTGTGCGCTGCAAGAACAATGTAAAACATTGATAAATATGTGCCTTGGTGTTAGTAGCCCATAGAAGGGTGAACATCTACATTTATTGATTTGACCACGAGAAAGGATTCGAAATCCTTGCTCGTATCTTTCATGGTGACACACTCAAGTCCATAGACAAGGGATGTTGAGGTGTTGAATTGCTGTAATTGAGGGAGTGGACCCAACAGATGTTTGCAGAGGCAGATATTGAAAAAAAGCTAGACGTAGAGGACAACAAGTGAATGGCAGTCTCACAAGGAGAGGCACAGTGAGTCTGATTCTATTACTCAGTTAGTATGAACTATTGATGTGGACCACCATGGGTACTGCTAGTCCATTAAGATAGGATTGGACATGGGTTTGCAGATTCCCAGCAGCTTTTCCATAGGGTGATCTCTTCTTTGGCACCTTATCTAGTAGTTCTCCAAATCCAGTGTTGCTGGCAACAGCGGACACCTCGTGACACTCAGAAACAGCTCTTCCTAGATCTCCCCAACTTTAACACTGCCTGCCTAATGGTGCTGTACCCAGCAACGATTGTAGATTAAATCACAACCCTCAGCTCACTGCAGTGCTAAGAGCTTCCAGAGTGCAGATTCAGAGTGCAGATTCAGAGTGCAGATTCAGAGTGCAGATTCAGAGTGCAGATTCAGAGTGCAGATTCAGAGTGCAGATTCAGAGTGCAGATTCAGAGTGCAGATTCAGAGTGCAGATTCAGAGTGCAGATTCAGAGTGCAGATTCAGAGTGCAGATTCAGAGTGCAGATTCAGAGTGCAGATTCAGAGTGCAGATTCAGAGTGCAGATTCAGAGTGCAGATTCAGAGTGCAGATTGTGTGGGTGACTCTATGTGTGTGTGGGTGGCTTTGCGTGTGTGGCTCTGTGTGGGTGTAAAATGCAAGAGGTCATGCATTTGCGAGCGATTAAGCTATTGGCATTGTAAATGACAATGCCATTTATTTATGTTTTTAAAAAAACACATAAAAATAATGTCAAGAGCAATGCCAATAGCTCTAACTTTAACAAAGGCAAAACCATTGCATTGTAAATGCTTGTTACTGCTTGCCTGTGAGGTGCGGCGGTATTCGCATGCACTGTGTGCATCCAGCTGGCGGCTGTTCTGCCCTGTCTCGAGCCAGGGACCTTTTCGATGTAACTGGTGTGGCTTCCCAGTGACGCGTGCTGCCTCAATCGAGTCTGGTCATGGCACGTTTTTTTCCTTGTAGGTTTCTCCTGTTGCCTTCCTCTCTTCTGCACTGTTGTCACTGTGAGCGCAGCACCCTGAGTCTATTCCTCTGTCATTAGTGCGTGTTGGGTGGGTTCGTATGGTTCTGCCCATGGGCACCCGGGGCACTTTGAGTTCCTGGTGGTGGGGAGGAGGGGTAGCAATGGTGTGCAGTTACTAACTTTCGTCTCACTCTCCCTTTCGTTGGGGTCTTTGCCATTTTTTACTGTCCTTTTGTTGCTCGGCATTGCCGTTTTTGGCTACTCTCTCGAGTTTCGTGATGATGCTTGCGTTCTGGCCTGGCAGCACTCACTTTTCTTCTATGCTTTTTGTGCGTATTTCCGGTTGTGGTGTGTAGTATGGACTGTCCGTATCTTGTTGGTGGTTGCGGCCGTTGGCGGCTGTGTTTATCCATTTTTGTTTTTCCCTATTCTTTTGTCCACGACCTAGTTTATTGTTGGTCGGTCGGGCGGTGTTATGGGTGCATTCGTTTGCTCTGCACCGTGTCATGTCTCCTGTCCCCACAGCGTCCAAGCTTGTGCTTTTCTTTCCATTATTGGCCTCAGTGACCTTTTGTGTTGGGCGCTGGCTTCCTCGGTCTGGGATTGTGGGCGAGGTTTTGTCCTTTGTCTTTCTTTCTCGGTTATGCCTAAGGGCGTTCCGCCCTGACTGCACCTGTTCTCATTTAGTCTCAGACGTTAAGCAGGATTAACCCTGGTTGGTACCTTAATGGAAGTCTGCCTGGGCGTGCCTTGTGCTGTTGGCTGGGTGCCTGGTACACCGGTGTACATGAGGTCTGCGTTGTAGTCTTCTTGCACATCCTGTTTCGGTGGCCTTCCTCTGATCAGTGGTACCAAAACCCCGTGGCATTTCCCACTTCATCCTAGTTGGTGTTTCTTTACCTGGGCATGGCCGGGTGTGTTCTCTGCTTTTTGGGCTCCTACTGTGCCACTGCAGGCTTGAGGGCTCTGTGTGCTACTCACTGCCTGTCAGTTTCTGCTGTCATCTGGGGTCATTTATTTCGGTCCCTGCATCGCCGACTTCCATCGTTAACCTTTGGTGTTCCTTCTCTTGTCACCGGGGGCTCCTGGTTCCATGTTCTATGGTCGGCAGGTGGTCCTGTCTCTACAGCTATGGCCTGCTTGGAGTTGATGGTTGGTGGGATCCTCTCTCTCCAGGGGTCTTCCTATCTGGTGCCCCTTTCCCTGGTAGTTTCGACTTTTGCCAGCCTGCGGCATTGGGGGGCGACATTAGATTCCGATCTGTGCTGGGTCGGTGTGCTCACCTGCACGCGGGTTACGGGTCCTGCTACTGGGATTTGTGTGAACTTCGTTTGACTTGTCTGGGGTAAGGTCCCAGCACTTCGGGCTACTCCTTTTCTGATACAGACTGTCGTACGGGTGGTGGTGGCCTGCCTCGTGTCCAGGACCTATGGCCATTCCACCCTGAGAGTGCCTGGTATCGTCTGATCTCTTAGGTTCAACAGGGGTGGGCCTGGCTGGCAGGCCACCTGGGAATACTGGTTGCGTTTGACATGTTACTGGTGTTGCACTGTGTTGCGTTTTGCCTGCACTGGATTTTTCCCACCTTGGCTTCCTTCTCCCTGTGTGTGGCTGTGTTCCATTTGTTGCAGGTCCAGTTTGGGTGCCCGACAGTGGTTCTGTTTGCAGAGGAGTTGGGTTCTAGCTGGCCTCGCTTCTGCGCTCTCCTCCCGTGCTCGGGGTGTGGTTGCTGGAAGCACTGTTGTTACTTTGGCCGGTTTCCCTGCTTATGCTTTCAGCTGTTTCCTTTGTTTGCACTAGTTTTGTTTGCCGGACACTGTCATGTTTTCTGTGGTGGTTCCCCGGCTGGGTTCCCCGCCCTTGGTTTCCTCTGCTGGGGGTGGTGGCTGTCCGGGAGTTCCCGGATCTTCCTTTCCCGTTGCTGAGCCCCCTGTTTCCTGTGGGGGGTTCTGGCTCATCGTCTTCTTTTGGCTTCTTTGATTGGGCCTGCTGTCTAGGGGGTGCTCCCTGCCGGCGATGGAGTTGCTTAGGGGCTTTCGATTCCCGGCTTCTCTTCTGTCTTGTTTTCTCGCCTCTGGGGGTCTTTTTCTTGTTGGTTGAGGGGAGAGAACCAGCTAGGGCGGTCGTCCTCGGGGCTGGAGACCTGTTGTTCGTGTCTCAGCACCATCGCTCTGCATCATGTGTTTCTGTGCTATTCTCTTTGTCTCCCCGTGCCTAACAAAAGGTGAGTGTGTCCATCTGTCGCGACCCTGGACTTATGCTCATGTATGGCGCTCTGATGCCTGTTTTTTTTTTTTGGGCCTTGTGAGCACTATTGTGTTTCTGGGAGTTTTGACTCTTTTTCGGTATTCCCAGTGAGGGGGGGTTTGTTTCCTTTCTGTGTGGACCTGGCCGTCTCTGCTCTTTGGGCGGCTTTGGGGGTGTCTCGTGGCCCTGTACTGGCAGTTTGGGTCCTTGGTTGGCCTGGTTACTTCAGGATTATTTCCTGCTGCGTCCTGGGTCTTTTTGTCTTGTGCCTTTCTGGGTTCTTCCGTTGGTGTTGCGGGCCCTTCTGGTGAGTGGGTTGGTGCCACTGGGATCCTTAAAAATCAAATCAAATCAAACAATCATTTGTAGAGCGCGCTACATACCCGTGAGGGTCTCGGGGGGGGGGGGGGGGGGGGGGGTGCTGCTACTCGAAAAGCCAGGTCTTGAGAAGTTGTCTGAAGGCCAGCAGGTCCTGTGTCTGTCGTAGGCCGGTAGGGAGGGTGTTCCAGGTCTTGGCGGCGAGGTGGGAGAAGGATCTGCCGCCGGCGGTGGCTTTCCGGATGCGTGGAATTGTGGCAAGGGCGAGGTTGGCTGAGCGGTGGCTGTGGGTGGGGGTGTAGAAGCGGAGTCGACCGTTGAGGTATGCTGGTCCGGTGTTGTGTACGGCTTTGTGTGCGTGGGTGAGGAGTTTGAAGGTGATCCTCTTGTTGATGGGGAGCCTGTGCAGGTCTCTCAGGTGGGGTGTGATGTGGTTGCATCGGGGGACGTTGAGGACCAGTCGTGCAGAGGCGTTCTGGATGCTTTGGAGCCGTCTCAGGAGCTTGGTTGTTGTCCCTGCGTAGAGGGTGTTCCCGTAGTCCAGTCTGCTGGTGACGAGGGCCTGAGTGATGGTTTTTCTCGTGTCGGAGGGGATCCACTTGAAGATCCTGCGGAGTATTCGGAGGGTGTTGAAGCTGGAAGCAGAGACGGCGTTGACCTGCTTGGTCATGGTGAGGGCAGAGTCGAGGATGATCCCCAGGTTACGTGCGTGATCCTTGGGTTCTGGGGCTGTTCTTTGGACTTAATGTTCCTTGGTCTTTATGTTCCTTGCCTTGGTGGGTTGTTCCTGATGGTCTGTTGGGGGAGTGCTGACTTCTTCTGCGCCGTTCTTGCGGGTCCTGCTGTTCCGGATCAGGTTGCGTCTGGTTCCTGCTTTTCCTACCCTTCTGTTGTCACTCTTTCCCAGGCGCTGCGTGCCGTCTCCACCGCCAGCAGCCATTGGAGAAAGCTGATGTCCCGCTGTAAGCAGGACCAGGGAAGAAGGCCTGCTGGCATTGCGATGCAACCGGGGAGCATCTGACGTGGCCACACCAGTGGGTAGGGCTAGCCTGTCAAAGAGCAACTCCGTAGGGCTCGAGAGCGTTGTCGTGGCAACTGGGATCCCAGACCAGGAAGTGATTGTGGCTTCTGCTGCCGACAAAGCCTGGTGGCGGGTGTGGCCAAGGGAACCAGGAGCCTCCAAGCCGCACCAGGCAGACGAGCAGTGAGATGCAGAGAGCCTTGTGTTCCTCCCAACTGAGACCCACTGAGGGCTCACAAAGTGGTGGTGGTGTTCTGCCCCCCTTTCTGGCTATGGAGCCAACTGGGACCATTTTATTGCTGGCAGTCCCTTCCGCATTTCAGAGCTCCACCGAAGGCATCGGGCTGGCTACCAGCCCCGCTGCACGACTGAAACAAGTACGGTCCGGCCGGCCCCCTTCATGTTGATCCGCCCAAGTGCACAAAGGCGGTGTGCTCACAACCAGCTAGCACCAAGGTGCTTGTCTCAAGGGGAAGAACCTTTGGCAGCTTCATTTCCCCGCACTCCACCTGTGGAGTTTGATACTTGCTGGCTCTGCGGAACACAATGGAACGTTTCTTTACAGCAGAAGTGGCCTGAAACAAGGGTGCAGGGGGAAGAGTCTTGATGGAAAGCGGGCTTTCCTGCCAGTTGGATCTGTTAATGTTTTCACAGTGAGATTTGTGATACTGGCCAAGGTCAAAAGGGGTTGACCGACACTACAAAGTGATGTAGGATCTATGTTATGTCTATGACAAATTGCCTTATTGCAAAGTGATTTTTAGGGTGTATGTAACAACCTGACAAGTGCCTAGTGGCAGTGATTTATGTGATGACAATTGCTCTAGTGGCAGTGATTTATGTGATTGTGGTCTAATGCGTTTTTATGACTAATACAAAGGATATTTTTATATAACCTTGCGTTGTGTGCCTAATGTGTCACTGGTGTGTGTGTGTGTGTGTGTGTGTGTTGCGCAAACACTTTACACATTGCATTAGAGATAAGCCTGACTGCTCTGCCAAGCTACCAAGGGGGTGAGCAGGGGTTATCTTTTGTGTGTAACTCACCCTGACTAGAGTTGTGGGTTCTGTCTGGCTTAGGTGTATCCCATAGCCAAACCCCATCTCTAACAACCCCTAAAAAATAGCTTGTTGGCCTCTTATTAGCTGCCTGTCCCTTCCCTTATTAATGCTGTTTTGTCATTGTTTGGTAAATCTTTATTTACAGATAGGTAAATAGAAAAGCTTGCAAAGATTGATAAATAGAGAAGCTTGTAAAGATTGATAAATAAAGATGCTCACAAAGATAGATAAATATAGAGGCTTGCAACAAGAGATAGAGAGGCTTGCCAGACAGATAGGGAGGCTTGCAAAGACGGAGAGACTTGCATAGATAGAGATGGTTTATAAATAGATAGGCAAATAGATAGACAAGTAGAGTTGCTAAGATATAGATGAATTGGGTTGCAAAAATCTATGTAGGTAGTTTTGGGTTCAAAGAGATAGATAGAGAGATCAGTAAATTGGAATAAACGGACCAGATTCAGTTAGTAATGTAATAGTTAAATGTCTATCTAAGCATCGCATACAGGAGCACTGGAAGCAAACCATAAAGCTATGCAAGCAGGACATGCGGAGTTTCGCCAACAGGCATAAATAAGCATGTCTCATCGCTCGTATTGTGATTTATCACCGGCAGTGTGTTCCATGCTGAAAAACCAGTGCAAACAGCACCATGCAGTGCTCCAGAGGGTGCAGCAACTCTAGTTTATTCTGCTGCCGCTTGAGTAGATATTCTACTTGAGTGGCAGCCTCCTGACCGCAAACGCTTGCAACTGCCTGAGTTTGAAAAATCTGGACGGATTTCCTCCTATAGACTGGAAATCACGATATGGGCCAAATCTTGCTCGCCTGAGAAAAAATTCTGCCTCACGCCGATTGGTGGAATTTGTCCTGAACTCTGTGTTAGAAGAGTAACGCAGAGTGGCCAAATCTCGCAAGCAGAATGAAACATTTCACCCACACCTAATACATTCTATATGGTAGCTCTCAATTAAAATACATACCAGCATGGCATACAAGAGTGGAGTTATAAATGCACTTCATTTCATTCTTCATAAAAGAGAATAACTTTATAAAGAACAATTTCAAATTGACACAATCTGTTGTGTTGTGAAATGGCAGCAGTCAGATAAACAATGGCACTCCAAAAGGATTTTACAACTGTATTAGCACGAGACAGGAACTTATAAAGCTGGGATGTGCACATCACAGCAAAAGCAATATGACGTGCTAATAAAAGTGTCCTGCTATCACATCAGGATCTAACCACAAAGACAGCACTAAAGTAATAATAATGAAACACTAGCACTAAAGAGAACTAACTGGTGTGGACATGTGATCCTTGTGACAGTCGTGTAACAAAGGCCCCCGCAGGACGTGCTGAGGGGGGGGGGCAAACTTCAGGGGGCCCACTCAGCAAAAATGGTAGGTGGTGAGCCAGGGAGGGGGGCTCCTCCATGTATTTTGTAGGGGGGGGGCCTCAAGTTTCGTTATGCCACTGCCTTGTGAGAAAGTAAAATGCAGCCACTCAAAGTAAAGTTAACCAGAGGCTCGAATAGGCTGACCCATTGCCCCATGCTGGATGCTCTAGTGGGCGGACACAAAATGTGAATGACACAATTACAGTCCAATAGATGAAGAGAGCTAGCTGAAAGCCTCTTTAAATAAGTATACCATTGGCGGCTGACACAGATCGAAGGTGGCAGGGCGGAGGGCGGGGGAGAGGGGGTAAAGTCAAAATAAAAACGTATAGCCTTGCAGCAACTTGCCACATCTCTACACCGTCGTCTCGCCTAGCATAGGTAAAGAGCACACAGGAAGCACCCAGGCTCCCCTAAGCCAATTACAATGCTGCAATGCTGCAATGCTGCAATGCTGCGTTGTGATTGGTCTGAGCACTGTGGTTTGGCACACAGGCAGGGACTGGGAGCCTGGGCATGCTCTCCAACCAGGCTGTAATGCAGCCTGGGTGGAAACCATGCAAATTGCGCATGTGTGTTTCGCTGGCCCAAGACCGCCAGCCAAACATTCATGCGCACTTACATAGTGCCATCACTCCTCCCCCTGCTCTGAGAGCAGAGGAGCCCTGCTCCATCTGCAAAGCTTCAGCAGCAGGAACAAATAAAATGATAATACAAGTTATTATAATTTTATTTTATTCAGGCGGAGGAGGAGCTGCCACTGAAGTATACTTTACATAGAATTTTAGTCAAATGAAAACGTCTTGGCTAACGCCATACAATTATGTGCTCCATATTACATGGTCGCGAGGAATGTGGAGCTACCCAGAAATGTTAACTCGTGCAATAGGAAAGAAAGGCTAACGTTGCACAGTGTGCCAATCTGTGCCATATTATTGGGCTAAATATTTTTGTCTTTTGGTATTTCGATGTCTAATTATTACAGAAGAGCAGGTTTGTGTTCATTCCATCAGTCACTACATTGGTTTGTGTTCTGCATCGTATCTGCACATTATGCTATGTACCGCCATCGTATTTATGCAAGACATTTTTCTTTTAGAAATCCACTTTTGCTCCTGCAAGTCAATAATACATTTCTCAAAGTGAATCCTTGCAGTAATCATGACAGTTTGTGTCTTGCAAATAAATACATAAGCTGCTCATTTTGAATGAGCGTGTCTTTCCCACTGCCACCAACATCATTCAGCACATTCCTCTGCTTCTGAAAGTCTGATCTTTTGTTCTAGCAGAGAGTTGGCTGCTCGCTTGTCGTGACTGAAGCCATTATGTTGCAGGGTTTAGAGACCAGCAGCCAAAAAGATACCAGAACCTACCAAACTCCAGGCTACCAAAGCCCTTTTTTCTTCCATTTTAATAGCGTTTTTTTGGAATATAGAACAGACGTTCATGTTTTTTCTCTTGCACTCTATAAATTGGTAATTCAATTTTTGAACAGGTTTGATCACGGCTTTGTAAGGCTTGTGTTAGTTTAAAAAAAAACTGCGAAAATAGAGCATTATCGCTGGTTCTAATTGCACTACACAGTGATTCAAGGTCTTAATTGCGGTCGCCTGTTGCCTGAACAAGATAAGAGGTACAGAATGGTAGATGCTTGCATAAATACTGCTTCACGCTGGAGAAGGATTACAGGAAGAGGGCTGCCATTCGATTATAGCTAGTCCAAACATGAATTGAAAAGAGCTACTTTCATCCACTACAGGATGAGTATAATCATAGCCTATCTGTCCACATTGAGTGCACTGCAGAGTATTTCCCAGTAACCTAATCATGTCTGGTTGCGAATTGCGAAAGCGATTTTCCCTACCAGCTGTAAATGTATTTTGCTGTGTAATGGGTTCCTCTTAAGGGAAGCCTACTGGTTCCTTCTGGGAAGGCAGATCACTTTAAGGAGGAGCCCCCCTCCCCCCACATCTTCTTTAAATATATTTTCTCTGCACCTTCAGCCTGGCTCTGGTGATAAGCAGGTCGTGATCGCTGAATAGACGGGTATATTAAATTGCCAGGGTGGCCTCAAACGTTGATTGCTTCACAAATGTAGGGCTTGGTCTGGAATCGACATTGCTTGCCACCCACTTCATATTGCTTTTAATTCAGCCAAACTCGCGTCACCTATTTCTCTTTGGCCAAACTCAGAACGGATGGCTTGCTGAAAACGCATGCTTAAACCAGAGCTAACTCGGCTGAGGGCAGCTTTTTTCCCCCAGCCTTATGAGTTACCATTGAATCCTTGTCACATATTACTTACAGAACTTATAAAAATTAAAGACTGATCTTAGAAGCAAACAAAGAGGCTATTTCCATAGTTTGTTTCCACATTATGCTTTACCATAACAAAAATTAACACCTTAGGCTTCTAAATAGCAGAAGAGAATTTTTAACAACATAATGTTTTACAAATGATTCAATGTAACGCCTAGAATAACGCTTGCTCATATAATCGTACTTAAAATGAGGACAACACGAGTTAAAGCGAAATTGAAAAGAGACAAAACCTTGTTTGTTCAGCAATGTGCTTTGTTAAATACACCTCTCCGGAAATATGTACTTAAAACCTGAGCGCCATTGTTAATCGTTTGCGAGCTTACAGATATCCTCATAGGGATGATCCAGAAATGCTCATGCAAGTCAGTTACTGCATCACCAAGGCTTATGGGATTAAGAACAGCTCATCCATCACAAACTATTCATGCGGCCTGAACTTTTAACAAAAAACTGCTCTCCACCCCATCTTGAGAAAGTGGACCACATAACAGCAGGGAGGCGCTATGCTTGGCAACAAGTTTGGCTTCAAACCTTATAATTCGCAGATGAAGCACGTACATAAATCTTAATGCTGCATCCATTGGGGAACACCATGGTTCAGCAAAACCTATTGCATGTTTTGTGAGTGTAGGTAGAAGAATCATTAAGCACACTGAACATGGCCTTCCTTTTCGTTGGTCAATCCCGAGGCTTCCTTGTTTTTGTGCATTAAGATGGCGTTCCCCTGATCCTCTTGTTCGCAGTTCGGGAGTTCATTTCTTTGTCATAGCCCTCTTTGTGCTGACTCTCTAGTATTGAGGCAACTAATAGCGTCAGTCCACATAACTTTACTCAGACCGCTTTACTCTGGCCCTTCTCGCTTGTTAAAAATGTTGAGCCGTTCAGAAGAGTTCTAGGATATGAAAGGACATGCCTCCTAAAGACGGGGTCCTTGTAACAAGAAAGAATGGCACTTTAGTTCACATAATAGGCCACGTAATTAAGAATATATTATTTGTCAGTATGACTAGGTTGAGGTTTTCGTATCTGCACCAGTACATCTGCATTAGGATTCATAGTTTGCGTGGCTGTGTACAAACATATTTCCCAGCTTAATTTTGGGCCTAAATATGTGGGTTCCAATCCGATTTCTTGAAGCTGTTATATCAGAGGATGGCTTTCAATTGTGTCATGAATTTAGAGGAACCCTTGCTGTTATTAGGTCCTACATCATGTAAAGTAGATTTATTGTTTCTGTTCTACTCCTGATTTTATGCATCACCACTTCAGGTTGAGTTATTACCTTTTGTTTCCTGTGAATGTTTTATCCCGTTTGGAGATGCCTATTTCGGTGAATTCTTCTACATTTGAGCAGCGTCTCACTAATATTGCCACTTGGTGCTCCATAGAAGTTTTCATGCTCCTGTCCTCCAATAATTAACAGATTGGTATGGCAGAGTACGTGTTGCTTTCAGGGTTCAAAATAGAAATATAAAGAATACCAGTACGTGACCTCTAGGATTCCACAGAGCACGTGCTTGAATGGAAAACAATGACAACGTGTGATGCAGTGTGAAATTCTAAGTGTGAATATAAAGGTCCACAAAAGTTTACCTACGAAATGCAACTTGTTGTGAGGCTTTTGCAATTGACCTACTAAGAAATGATTTAGGTTCATAACTACTAGCCCTAAAAACTTGATAGAAATAGACTTTGCTATGATTCGCCTTTCTTCATACCATCAGGATAATCTTGTGATGATGTACTATTTGGCCTAGGCTTGTGAAACAAACATTCACAAAGTTAGCTGGTCTTGACTGTGACTCTGGGGTACAGACCTATTGACTTTGCCATTGCTTATATCGGTTTTGACATTGCTAATGCCAAAAACATCTCGCAATGTTTTTTGTAAGCCATGAGTTATGATAAGACATGGATTTATGTGCATTGTCAGAGCCATAAGAAATTGAAAAAAAGAAACAAGGAAAGGCAAAGCGAAGCACCTGTGAAGCTAATTGATACCAAATTGAGCTTGTTTTGAAACTATGAGATATTTTTATATTGAGAGGTCGGAAAATTGTAAAATGTGATAAATATTTGGCAATTAAAAAAAGAAAAGTGTCATTTGAAGATCTTGTATTGAAAAAGAAAATACTTATCTGTTGTTGCAGAATATATTACGTTCATTTAGAGCATCTGACTATTTGGCACATATATATTGCTTGTTAAAATAGTGTGAAAAACAGCGGCAGCTCCTCCGCAATGGCGGAGTAGCGTCACCCCACTGCCTTGCTCAGAGCCAGCAAATGAAAAATAAAACGATGTTCGGTTTATTTTTCATTTGCCGGCTCTGACCATTTTGCGCAGGGAGGAGGATTGCTATGTGCACGCCCTAAGTGCAAATATATGTGTTTGGTCAGCCGCCTGAGTCCGACCAAAACACACAAGCCATACTTAGGTTTCTCCAGCCCGTCTGTTTTAAACAGCCAGGCTGGAGAATCCCCCACTGATTCCGTAGTCAGCCCGCTCAGGCCAATCCCTGCCCTGCTCACATAGTATGAGAGCAGCGGGGGGGGGGTTGCACAGGTAGTCCGTGGCACGACCCCAGTGCTTGCTGGGACAAGGAAGGATGAGGTATGACGTGATAGGTGGGGCAGCTCCAGGTAAGTGTTTTTTAGGTCTCGCCTGTCGATGCGCATGCGCATCGAGCAAGGCGAGAGTATTGGCACTTATCCGCTCTTTATCCACACTGCAAGGAATCGTGGCGATTCCTTGCAGTGCACGAGAAATTTAAGCTCAATGCGCATGCGCATTGAGCTTAAATGCGCGTGCACATGCCCCCAGCCGCCTACTCTCTCTCACAGCCTCCCCCAGCTCCGCCCCCTCACTACTTGATTGCACGGCCGCTAGGCCGTGCCTCCCCTACTCTCCTCCCCCCTCCTCCTCTCCTCCCCTGCCTGCCTGCCGCTAGGCCGTGCCTCCCCTACTCTCCTCCCCCCTCCTCCTCCTACTCTCCTCCCCTGCCTGCCTGCCGTGTCGCACCTCTCCCCTCTCCGCCCCCTCCCCTGCCCGCCGTGCTTAAACGACAACTTGTTTTTGTAATGTCACGCTTCCAGTAAAATGTGTAAGTCCGATGAAAGATTTGTTAAACGGGGCATCTACAATGGAGCCCTTCGGCACACAATTGATGACTTGAAAAAATCAACACGCTCCCATCTACCATGACCTGATCCAGGCGTGGAGTGGAGCTCGGCCCTGATTACAGGGCTTTAGGACCACCACTGTTTGCACACGTGACACTACAGCACGCGCCACAGCTCTGCGGTGGATCCCGGAGTGGACACTGCAGTCCTGCGCCAAGCTTCGCCTTCTGACACGTCTTGTGTGAGCTTGTCTTTTCCAACTCGGACTCTGCGTTCAAGCTGCGGACCTTGATCTGCTTGGCTGCTCGTAGGAGCAAGTCTGACAGCATGATGTATAATGTACACCGTACGTTACAGCGGCACCTGCTGTTTCAAGATCAATGCCTCGGTGTTATTAGAGATGTTGGTGTTAAGATGCGCAGCAGTAGGGGCAGCTCGTGCGTTGTTAACAGGCTCACAGCCAGTACATCTTGCATCAATCCGTGCCTTACACGAATATATTACTCAATTTAGACTGTACGGTACCGTGAGATGGAAGGCATGTAGTCCAGGGTCGGACTCAGGAACAAAAAAGTGTTCGGAAACCACAATTAAAGTTTCCTCCATTTGCGAAAAAAGTGACCAATGTTTGCCTATCTGGCCACTTTTGAACGTGTAAAGACACGCTGTATGGGTATTTTGTAAGGTGTGGGAGACTGTGTATGTGTGTTTGCTGCGAGCATTTTTGTAGTAACATCATGGAAATCGGCGTTACAAACCCAGCCTATTTGGCCATTTAACAAGCACACCACCAGCTAAAAAAAAAATCGCCCCTCGTCCTGATCAGTCATGCTGCTCATCAAGCACTGAGTGCTTTCCCATAAGGCCATTCCGACCCTGATGCAGTGTCACCCGTTTGCTTTACAACACCCTCCCCCCCCCCTCCCCCTACCCAATTTGTGTGCAGGCGCCGCCTCTGCTGGCGCGCGCCGCCTCTGCTGCCAGGCTTCGATCGATGCCTCGGTGTTATTAGAGATGTTGGTGTTAAGATGCGCAGCAGTAGGGGCAGCTCGTGCGTTGTTAACAGGCTCACAGCCAGTACATCTTGCATCAATCCGTGCCTTACACGAATATATTACTCAATTTAGACTGTACGGTACCGTGAGATGGAAGGCATGTAGTCCAGGGTCGGACTCAGGAACAAAAAAGTGTTCGGAAACCACAATTAAAGTTTCCTCCATTTGCGAAAAAAGTGACCAATGTTTGCCTATCTGGCCACTTTTGAACGTGTAAAGACACGCTGTATGGGTATTTTGTAAGGTGTGGGAGACTGTGTATGTGTGTTTGCTGCGAGCATTTTTGTAGTAACATCATGGAAATCGGCGTTACAAACCCAGCCTATTTGGCCATTTAACAAGCACACCACCAGCTAAAAAAAAAATCGCCCTCGTCCTGATCAGTCATGCTGCTCATCAAGCACTGAGTGCTTTCCCATAAGGCCATTCCGACCCTGATGCAGTGTCACCCGTTTGCTTTACAACACCCCCCCCCCTCCCCCTCCCCCTACCCAATTTGTGTGCAGGCGCCGCCTCTGCTGGCGCGCGCCGCCTCTGCTGCCAGGCTTCAGCACACCAGGCTGCACACCCCTCACCCCCCAGTCACTTCATCGGCACCCACTTCACACGCACTCTGCAGGTCATAAACAGGACCATCTGCTCCACTCCCAGCACTGCATGACCATCTTCAAAGCAAGCTTGTAACACGAGCTGCCCTCAGACGTTCCAAGACACACACTTTTAATGCTTCTGAGGTCGATAACATGAGCCCCGTTGCATTGACACACACTGCCCTCACACACACAAGTTACTGTCACACACACACCCTCAACCCCTCACCCTCACTCACCCTCAACACCTCACCCTCACTCACCCTCAACCCCTCACCCTCAACCCCTCACTCACCCTCACTCTCACTCATCCTCACTCACCCTCAACCCCTCACCCTCACTCACCCTCAACACCTCACCCTCACTCACCCTCAACCCCTCACCCTCAACCCCTCACCCTCAACCCCTCACCCTCACTCACCCTCGACCCCTTCCCCTCGACCCCTCCCCCTCAACCCCTCACCCTCCCTCACTCACCCTCACTCACCCTCACCCCCACTCACCCTCACTCACCCTCACCCTCAACCCCTCACCCTCACCCTCACTCACCCTCAACCCCTCACCCTCAACCCCTCAACCCCTCACCCTCAACCCCTCACCCTCACTCACCCTCACTCACCCTCACCCTCACCCCCTCACCCTCACTCACCCTCACTCACCCTCACCCTCACTCACCCTCAACCCCTCACCCTCAACCCCTCACCCTCACTCACCCTCACTCACCCTCACCCTCACTCACCCTCAACCCCTCACCCTCACTCACCCTCAACCCCTCACCCTCACTCACCCTCAACCCCTCACCCTCACTCACCCTCAACCCCTCACCCTCACTCACCCTCAACCCCTCACCCTCAACCCCTTACCCTCCCTCACCCTCAACCCCTCACCCTCACTCACCCTCAACCCCTCACCCTCAACCCCTCTCCCTCACTCACCATCAACCACTCACCCTCAACCCCTCACCCTCAACCCCTCACCCTCACCCTCACCCTCACTCACCCTCACCCTCACTCACCCTCACTCACCCTCACCCTCACTCACCCTCAACCCCTCACCCTCACTCACCCTCAACCCCTCACCCTCAACCCCTCACCCTCACCCTCACTCACCCTCACCCTCACTCACCCTCACTCACCCTCAACCCCTCACCCTCAACCCCTCACCCTCAACCCCTCACCCTCAACCCCTCAACCCCTCACCCTCAACCCCTCACCCTCAACCCCTCACCCTCAACCCCTCACTCACCCTCACTCTCACTCACCCTCAACCCCTCACCCTCACTCACCCTCACTCACCCTCACTCACCCTCACTCACCTTCACCCCCTCACCCTCACTCACCCTCACTCACCCTCACCCTCACTCACCCTCAACCCCTCACCCTCACTCACCCTCAACCCCTCACCCTCACTCACCCTCACCCTCACTCACCCGCACCCTCCCTCACCCTCACTCACCCTCAACCCCTCACCCTCACTCACACTCAACCCCTCACCCTCACCCTCACTCACCCTCAACCCCTCACCCTCACTCATCCTCAACCCCTCACCCTCACACAGTGCAATAGGTCTCAGACCATTTCAGTTACAGCTTTAAGAAATGTTTATGGCTTTTTTTATTTGTAATTCTTTAGCATTGGCTACAGGAAACAAAAATGCTAAACATTTACAAAAAAAACCCATAAACAATTCTAAAAGCACTAACTCTAATGGTGCGAGACCTATTGCATTTCCAATGCTTGTTTATTACTATTCCCCCTGCATGCCCACGCTCCCCGGTGCCCCCTCCACCTGCCTCGCCACCTCTTTATTGTGGCAACCGCTACTGGTGGAAAACAGGCACAAAAGAAAGAACTATGAAAACACAATAAAGTAGGAAATAACAACTTAAGTGGGCTGCTTTCATAAGGAACCGTGTGGTCCATGGACTGAATATACGGGCACTTTTTCCTTGAGTAGGATTGGAAGCGTTTAGTGGCTGTAATGTGTATAGTTTAACCAAATTAAAGACTTACTTAGTTGTTTTGTTTGTTTATTTAGGATTAATGCCATCATTGTCTCACCTTTGCCGTCTTGAGATACGGACACTTCTAAAAAGTGAACATCTGCGGACCGACCACCATATCCGCCAGTTACCTTTGCCCACTTGCCTACAGGACTATTTGCTCTATATAGGAACTCTGAGAACATATGGCATTTCCTGAACAAGAGCTATCCAGAATGTAAGAACAAGACAGTCCCTTAATGGATATCTTTAAACTAAGGATGTAACTGGTGCAACAGATAATGCTGGACTATTGAAAGTTCTTAATGGAAAGTAATTACCACTGTGTAAATATTAACCTGTTACCATTTGTAAAAAAAACTACACCAAAACATGAATAATAAACTTTTTCTGTTATGCGTTCCTCTATTGCCCAGTGTTGCTTCTTTCTTTTATTTTAAGAGCATCAAAATGTTGGCAGATGTAAGGTACCGTATTCAATGTTGGTGAAATAACTTGAAACATTTCAGCAAACTTTTTTGATCTTGTGGTGAGCGCATTCAATTTGTGTTTTAAAAATCAAGAACACCCCCCCTTACGAGGTGTCCTAGAAAAAAGTGTAACAAACACCTATGGTTCACTAGTTATTTGCAGTTGTACACTTAATGATTGTTTCTGTTTAAATCTCCCCTTGAAGCTGTCCAGATACTACTTTTGGTACCACTTTTAAGTTTTTGGCCCTTATTATGAGTTCAGCGGTATGGTGGCAGTCCGCGGATTGCCAGACTGGCAGTCTGCCCGCCGCATTAGGACTGTGGCTATTGGACCTCCACAGGACCGCTAATGGTGGTGCAGAGGTCTGAGGCCCCTAACATGCTTAAGGTGCCCCTGCAGCACCACCAAGCATATTAGGAGTTTCCTCACTGCCACACTTTTCATGATGGTGCGACCCCCATGAAAAGTGTGGCGTTGAGGAAACAATGGGGGCCAATATGGCCCCATGTTGCCTCAGCGCCATGGAGTTTATGCAGGGGGCACATATTGTGCACACCTGTGTGCATGCACCTCCAGTGCCTGCAGGGCATGGACTTCTCTGTCCATAATCTGCAGAAACTGCTTTTGGCGCTCGCATTGCGGTGCCTTGTTCAAATCTTAACTGCATACGAGAGTAAAAATAAGTCATACTATGGTGGGTGGTTTTAATGGCTTTAGAGCGGTCTCGGAGCGGGGCAGCAGTGTGGCAGGCCCACTGCAAAACCGCCAAAGTCATAATAAGGCCCTTAGGCTTTTCCTGTAGCCTGCCCCTGTGTACCTTACTCTATAATGTTGCCACTGAAAACAGCTTGAAATGTGTTTAAAAGAGAGCTTTTCCCAAGTTGTGCTGTGCAGCTGTTATGTTGTATACACGCCAATACTCCCTGCTGTCATCTTCAAAGATATCTTTTTTTCTTTGATCAGTGGGAACTGGAATTTGCTTCTCTGTCACTCAGCAATTCTGTATTATGGGTGTCTCTCTGGAATTTCATTTTTTCTTTTCTTTTTTACCTCCTCCTTGTCTTTATCTCATGCACCCTATGCCAAAGCCTTGTGGTTTACAAACCATCTGGTGTTTTCCTTTGCTACTTACAGGGCAACATTAATTAAGAAACCCTTGATCGGAGAATCTCATTTAGAAGAAGGGTTGCAAGGTATGTAGAGATGTCCAGACGCTAGGTTTTGCATCCCTTCTCTGGTACCCTCTGCCTACGTTTGAAGGCCACACCCACTTTCTAAATGCAGCAAGTCCTAAACATCTCTAATAAGGTACAAGTACGGGTTGTAATGATAATTTTACTCCTTGGTTCACTTAAGGCTTGTTTCAGTCAGATCCAGTTGACAAAGGATATGTCTTGCTCTGGAGCAGTAGCCCTATGCCTCTGCTGCTCCTTAGTTTAATTTGTCTGACCTGGAGCAGTTCATCTCACAATCATGGTATAAGTAACACTGCACTGTTGAATTAAGCTCATCTCTTCCTATTGGCATAGTGGCACAAGGAGATTGAGTCCTCCTCCTCCCGTTTCTGCAGGCTGAGTGGAGTATGCAGTTGCATGGACCACTTTATTACCCTGATCATATTGACATCTCAGTAATTACTCTCCAAGACTCCTCATACATTTGAAAAAAATGTCTGTTCTGCCAATATTAGCATGGCTGCATCATGTCGAGAGTTAACTTCCTATTAGCTCGGTTTCCGTGTCCTGACGACAACTCCTTGTATTTCAAAAATATGGAGTCAAGACATGGCAGACCAGTAGTGAAAAGTTTAATTAAATTAATCCTGCTGCATTATTTGTTATTCATTTATTGGACTTTTGCCTTATTAATAAATGTGTTGTTTTTAGTATACAAAAAATATTGCGTTACACAAGATTACTGTGCCATCTGCACTTTTTTTTCTTTTTTTTTCTGTTTTTCTTTTTAAGTCATTACACTCTTGCATTTGTTTTGCTGAAGTATATTTTTGATGTACACTTCTTTTTTTTGTTTAAAAGTTTTTGGAGTTCTCAAAATACAATCGGCATCAGAAACAGTGAAGAGAAAAAAAATGCAATAAAATAATAGCTTTACAATACAGCAAACATATTACATATGCAATGAGAGAAAAGTAAGGAGCGTACTGAACTAGTATATGCAGAAACCAAAGAGAGAGAAGGAAAGGAAAAGATAGAGAGAATGAAAAAGATAGATAAGAAAAAGGGGAAAGGACGAGAAAAGAGCAGAGATTAACGTGCAGGATTATGAGTAGATAGATAAGACGAAAAAGGAAACCATATAAGGATAGATTAGAATTTTTGAGCAATAGAAAGAGAGGAAACAGTAGCAATTTTGTGCTCGTCACAGACAAAATTCCACCAAGTAACAGAAGATAATGAAGAATTATCCTTCCAGAACATTAGGATAACTTTAAAAGCTAGTGCAATAAAAAGGTCAAATAACAAGGAAACATGTGCTGGTTGGTCAAAATCAGGCGATAAAGAACCTAAAAAGACATTGTGGAAAGATCAAGTGAGGTTACATTTGAAAATTTTCATGCACAAAGACCAAACAGATTTCCAAAAGCTATGAACATTAGAACATACATAAAGTTGGTGTCTTAATGTGCCAGTAACAGTAGAACAAGACCAGCATAGAGGGGAGGACGATGGAGAAAACGTTGAAATCCCAACCTGGGTTAAAATAGCTCTCTTATAGATGAAATACAAAGATTGAGTAATACGAGCGGTAGCAGAAACTTTAAACAGTTTAGACCATAATTTATCCCAAGTTGTAATGGGAAATGAAAAAGACAAATCGGTTTCCCATGCGGTTTCAATAGCAGATTTTGGTCTCACATTAGTACGAGATAACAGTAACTTATATACAAGAGCAGCTTTAGGTCTATGTGTGGGAAATAATAGGTATAGAGGAGAGGTTGGAGTAAGGGAAGGTATAGCGTCTGGGATGACAAATGTAAGTAACCGTTATGTAAAGGTTCTTGTAAAGCGCAACTAACACATAACGGTTTCTTGGCGCTGTGAGCAAAAAGGAGACAGAGAAGGAAGTGTCAGGGCGAAAGAGAGAAGAGAGGAAGACCTAGTTGTGTGCTCTACGGAACAGATGGGTTTTAAGAACAGATCTAAAGTGAGTATAGGAAGTAATGAGCCTGAATTCTATGGGGAGGACATTCCAGAAAGATGGAGCCAGAAACGAGAACCTTAACCCTCCGTGTTTCTTGCGTTTGAAGACAGGTGTCTTCAGTAAGCCTAGATGAGAAGAACGGAGGTAGCGGGAGGAGCATAATGGTGAAGTAGAGAGGAGATAAATGACGGGCCAACCCGGCCAGGGCCTTGAAAATGGTGCAGCCTAATTTAAAATTGCAGCGCTCGGCTACAGGGAGCCAGTGAAGTGTCTTTAACAGGGGGCGAACATGCTGATGCCTAGGCTGGCGGAAGATTAGCTGAACCAGCTGCAATCGATTCAGCTGGTAGGCAGGGATACCAACATAGAGAGAGTTGGCATAATCTATTCTGGAGATTACCAAAGCCAGTAAGGTCAGGGTGAGGGCCTCTGTGGTGAGAAAGCGGGCAATTTTGCGGATTTTCCGCAAATGAAAGAAGCTGGAGGAGACCATAGCATTAATCTGGGGCTTCATCGAAAGATCATTACAAATGATCACCCCCAAACTTTTGGCTGAGTCAGCAGGGCGAGGTGGGAGACCCAGGCTGATGGGCCAGAAGTTGGGACTCCACGGGTTTGTTGCACCCCCGACAAGAACCAGTCGGTCTTATCGGGGTTAAGTTTGATATGGTTTGCCCCCATCCAGTCACTGATGTGACATAGCGTGGACTGGAAATTGTGGATGGATTGGGCAGAGGGATCGATGTCAAAGATCAACTGGATGTCGTCTGCATAATTAAATGCAGTGACATTACTACCTCGTAAAGACCGGATGAGGGGGGTAAGGTACAAATTGAAAAGGAGGGGGGAAAGGGAGGAGCCCTGTGGGACGCCACATGTCAACCCAACTTAATCGGCAGCGAACTGGGAGAGCCTGGTGGCGATCGCTCAAAAAAGAGCGGACCCAATATCGTGGTCGACCGTGTCAAAGGCGGCCGACAAATCCAGGAGAACCAAGGCCTGGCTGATATTAAGGTCCGCTCCCCTCCGCAGTTCCTCCATCACTGAAAGAATGACCACCTCAGTAGAGTGGGCGGGTCTGAAGCCGGCCTGTTGGGAATCGAGGAACTGCGTACGCTCGATGAATGAACTCAAAAAGTTGGTGACATGGGCTTCAAGTATCTTACTAAGGTAGGGAAGTAGGGAAATGGGCCGAAAGTTACTCAAGAGGGACGGGTCAGCATTAGGTTTTTTAAGGATGGGCGCCTCTTCAGCAATTTTAAAAGAGCTGGGGACCAGGCCCGCTTTGAGTGAGTTATTCAGAAGTGACAGTGGGGTGAAAGGACTAGCAGTGAAAGCGTCATGCAAGACATGGGGGGGCAGCAATAGGTGGGGGATCCGGAAGCAACCTTATTCAGCAAAACTAAGAACTCGTCCTCCGAGATCGGGGGTATTTGAGTGATTTGCTGAGAATTAGAGATAGCAGGGATGGTAGCAGAAATGGCTGGGTCATAGGGAGCAAGAAAGGAAATACTATTTTTAATGTTAACAATTTTATCAATAAAAAACTGATTAAGGGAGTCACAAAGTGCCCGAGAAGGGAGGGATTTAATAGTGATCCTATCTGGGTGCGAGAGTTCCTCTACAATAGAGAAACTGTCTTTAGCTTTAGAAGCTGAATCTAAGATCTTCTTAGAAAAGTAGGAGGTTTTAGCTTGCAAGATAGCAAGTTTGTACTCTTTAAGCAGGGTCGTAAATACCAACTTTTTGTCAGGGGCATAGTCACGTCGCCAGCCGCGCCCGACCTGCCTAAGTTTAAGCTTCATGCCTTTAAGTTCCTCAGAAAACCATCTTTGCGCATCATGAGGGCGCTTTAACCTTACCTGTTTGAGGGGAGCTACAATATCGCTAGCTGATTCAAGCCAGTGCTTCAGGCCTAATGCTTGGGTGTCAAGGGAGTCGCAGTCGGGGGGGGGGGGGGGGGGGGGGGATAGGCTCTGAGTAAGGTTACAAATTCACCAAGATCAGCCCTATTCCAATTTCTGGCAGGGAGATTACCCTCAAGGACCCGACTAGCATGGGAGGTAACAGTGAGGGAAAAGGTAATGATGGAGTGATCCGATCAGGGACAAGGAAGGATAAGGGGAGTAGAAATGTCCAGGTTGGAAGTCCACACCTGGTCAAGAATGTGGCCCTTAACGTGGGTTGCCGAGTTGATGTGTTGGGAACAATTCATACCAGTTAAAAAATCGGAAAAGGTGGCAGAGCAGACACTCTCTCTATTGTCAGAGGGCCAATAATTAAAATCCCCTAGAATCAATAATTTTGAGTTATTAATGACCAGCTGGGAGAGCATATTGCCGAACATTGATGGGAAGTTAGGCATAGACTGAGGGGGTCGATAGACCAGGACACAGATGAGAGGTACCACTGGGGATTCCAATCTAAGAACAAGGCAGTCGACCAGAGGAATGCTGGCCACCACCAATGAAGAAAATCTAATAGGATGTTTGATGATAGCTGCCACCCCGCCTCCCGACTTACCCGGGGCTCTGTTAGCTTGAAGAACATAGTAACCCGGCGGGGTCGCTGCGAGGATGTCTGGAGAGGACTCCTCGTTAAGCCATGTCTCTGTAACAAATAACAGGTTGGGTTTCTCAGAGTCCAAAAGTTGAAAAATTTCCAACTGGTGCTTGACCAGCGAGCGGGTGTTAAGGTAGCTCACTGCGAACTTAGAGTTAACAGCCATTTTAGTGGAGGAGAAGAGGGCAGTCGGGAGGTTTGGAGTAGCCAATGGTAATGCCATTGCCAGAGGGGAATCGAATTCAGGGAAAACCTTTATGGGGCAGAGCAGTCCCAGTGACTCTAGCCTGGGCAGTATGGTGGGACAGAGGGACCAGTGGGCATGCAAGTGTGCCAAATCAGCAGCGGAATAGTTAATAAGTTGGGCAGAGTGGCAAGCCCCTGGCCCCGACCGGCCGTGGACGGGCGCAGACGGGCTAACCTTATGCGCACCTTTGGTGCGCAATTGTCGCGCCCGCTGCGCTCGTCCGCTGCGCTTCCGAGGGGCCATTGCAATTTGTCTAAACCCCACTCCCAGCTAGACCGCAGCGCACGGCACCGCCAGGATCCAGGTCCTCACCTAAGATGGCGCCTGCCCTCCACAGCAATCGGCACGTCAGCCGTGATGGACCGGGGCAGGGAGGCACACCCTACTGATGAGACGGGTATTGAGTCACCCGCTGTCTGGCCCGGATAAAGTAAGGCAAGTACAGTGGGGGGGTTTAATTAAATATTAAAAGAGATGCAGGGCGGTAAAAACAAATTTTAAAAGCAACAAGGCACAATGGGAGACGGGTGACGGAGGAGCTCCACGCTTCTTATCCAGCTCGCAATCTGCCCCCAAAGCTCAGCGGACCTTCAAGAGTGCTGCCACCACACCTTCTAGCACCGCGACTGAAGAGCATCAGAAAGTCTAAATGAAATTGTAGTTGCAAGGTGGAAAAGGGGAGAACAGAGTTGTGAGAAACCAGTTGATGAACATAAAGAATACCCTTCTCTTTCCAAAATTTGTAATAGAATGCTTTACCTTTATATCTAAGATATTTGTTGTATCAAATTGTGGAAGATAGAAAGCATTGAAAAGGGGTAAGGTCATGAGAGAAAATATTATAAAGCAGACTCGGGATATTTTAAAATAGGGTTATGTGATAGAAAAGTACTATTAGACATAAAAAGTACATTAGGAAAAGAAAAGTCTTTCAATAGGGAGCGTTCAAAAACAATCCATCTAGGAATAGGGGTATCTGCAAAATCATATGATAAGGTAAAGGCTTGTTTAATTAAAAAGGCTGAGTGATGTGCTCTGAAATTGGGAAAACGAACACCACCTTCAGATTTAGGACAAATAAGTCTGTTAAGGGAAATACGCGCGTGCTTCCTATTCCATAAAAATCGTGTACATGTAGAATTAATTTGAGAGAAAAAGAAAAGAGGGATTCGGATGGGTAGCATGGATAATGTGTAAAGGACATGCGGGACAATCATCATTTTTATAGTATCTAGACTACCCCACCAGGAAAGAAATAGCGGGGACCAGGTTTGGAGGAGTGACTGAATTTTAGTAAGTAAAGAATTAAACGTGTATTTAAGAGTGGAATTCAGAGAGGAGGAGAACCAAATACCAAGGTATTTAATTTTAGAAGGGCACCAAGTAAAATCTGTATCATTAAACATAAATTGATAACAAATAGAGTTTAACAGCAAAACTTCTGTTTTAGAGAGATTCAATTTATATCCGGAAATGCTGGAATATAACTGGACTTCTTCCATGAAGGGCGGAAGTGATTCAATAGGTTTGGACATATAAATTAAAATATCATCAGCATAGGCAGATATTTTGGTCTCAATAGAATTCTGAATAAAACCAGATATAAGGGAGTTAATGCGAATGCATTCCAGGAAAGGTTCAAGACATAAAACAAAAAGTAAAGCTGAAAGTGGACACCCCTGTCTTGTACCCCTGGATAAAGAAAAAAAAATTGAAAAATGATTATTAACAAAAATACTGGCCCTAGGACAAGAATACAATAACTTGACATAAGAAATAAAAATAGGACCAAAACCAAACCACTGGAGAGTTTCAAACATATATTGCCAATTAATCTGGTCAAATGCCTTCTCGGCATCTAAGAATAATGCAGCAAGGGGAGACATATTTTTTAGCATATGAGATGATATTGGTGAACATACGAGCATTGTCTGAGGCTAATCTACCCTTAACGAATCCGACTTGATCAGTTTTAACCAATAAAGGTACTACCGTTTAAGTTATGATGCAAGTATCTTGGCAAAAATGTTACAATCATAATTTATTAAAGAAATAGGACAATAATTTTTACATTGAGTATGATCCTTATCTGGTTTGGGAATAAGAACAATTAAAGCATCCAGGAAGGAGCCCAAAGCTTTGGTATCAGTAATAAAGGAATTAAAGAGTGCTAAAAGATGAGGAACAAAAATAGAGGTAAAGGTGGAATACAATTCAACAGGCAACCCTTCAGGACCAGGAGTTTTGGATTTTTTAAGAGAATTGATAGCAGTAATTATTTCCTGAGGGGTAATCTTATTCTCCAAATCCTTGAAAGTGTCGGGTATGGAAGGAGGAGAAGGAAGGCCTGAAAAGAAAGTATGCAAATTTTGATTAGAGGGAAATGTGTCATCAGTATATAGTGATTTATAAAATTCATGAAAGACTTCTGCAAAATCTTCATCTGAAGACACCATCATCTTAGTGGAATCATTTAAAATGGGACCAATATTCTTGCGCTCAGATTGAACTTTTTGTCCACCATGGTATTTGGATTTAATTCTAAGGAGAACATTACACGCCTCAGTAGTGGATAATTTATTAAGTTCGGATTTAGCCTTGATTAATTCATGAAGAGTAGAAGAAGATTTAGAAGTGTAATATGTGTGTTCCAATGACTTGAGGTGTTGTAGTTGTTCAGTGTATTTTTTACGCAAAGTTTTCCTATTTGGTAGAGACATATGAAATAGTGAAAGCTCGAAAAGAGGCTTTAAAGGCGTCCCAATTATTAGAGACAGAGGTATCCGCTGGGTTATTAAAATCAAAAAACTCCTTAATAAAAGAGGTGGCTTTAGTGGTGTAATTAGTGTCAGATAGCAAAGATCCATTAAGCTTCCATCTGCTAAATTTGGGTGAGGTAATAAAAAGATCGAGAGTAGCATCTACAGGGGCATGGTCAGAGATAAAAATTTAACCAATTTCTGAGGATTGTAGGGAAGGAAGCAGAGATTTACTAACAAGAACATAATCAATCCTAGAACGAGTATGATGAACATTAGAAAAAAAGTGTATTCAAGTAAATCAGGATTACAAGTCTTCCAGACATCATAAAGTGGATGGGAGGAGATGGCCGACTGAAATGCTTTATGTGATTTGACCGGATTAAATTTACATTTAGATAGGATGTCGGAAAAAGGGTCAATCCACTGGTTGAGATCACCAGCAACGATAACATCAGGGCAATCAATGGAAGAAATTGAGATTTTCATTCCATCCCAAAACTTGGGTTCTGGTTTGACAGGGCCATAAATATTTAGTAAAACTAAAGTTTTGTTATGTATAACAGCCTTTGCCATCACCCACCGTCCAGCATCATCACATTGTGTAGAAAGTATTTGTCCAGATAATGATTTATGGAACAAAATAGCTACACCACCCTTCTTATTTAATGCAGGAGAGTAAACAATTTGTCCCACCCAATTTCTCTTTAACTTAAGAGACTCAGCATCACTACAGTGCGTTTCTTGGAAGAAGGCAACCTGAGAATCAAGTTTAGACAGATGGGACAATACCTTTTGATGTTTGACGGGATGTTCCAGACCACGAACGTTCCACGTGACGAACTTACACATATTGGAAGGTTGGGAGGGTAAAATACAAGGGGAATCGACACACAGCAGGAGGACATCTAAAAAGACTGAGACAACACTCATGAGATATGAACAAATTGAGCATCACAAGATAAATGCCATAGTACCACAACGATTACAGAGTAGGTAGATTGTAACAATAAAACTACGGCAATAGACGCAACACAGAAAGAGTAGTAAAGTGAAAAAAACACTAAAAGACCTACATTACCAAAATATCTGAGAGAGAAAAGAGAAACAAAGGGAATTAGTGAGTAAATAATATGATGAGGAAAGAGGCATAAAAAAAAGGAGAACAAAGGGAAGCAATAAAAGAGTAAAAAAAAAGAAGGAAAAAAAGAAAAAATAGGAAAACAGAAAAAGAAAAGGGGAGAAATTGGAAGTGGAAAGGAAAAAATAGTCAAGGCATAGCAACCAGATCTGTAAGAGAAGAGGAAGAAGATAAGCAGGGAGCATAGAGACACGAGGCAGGACGGATCTCAGCATGATAATATAGAGGATAAGAAGAAACCTCAAACTAAAATAAAGTAAAAGAGACGAAAATAGGCAGGACCTAACATGACAAAACAAGGAAGATAGGACAAAAAGACTAAAAAAAGAAAGAGAACAGAGATATCGAGATGAAATAAATAAAACTAGAAAAGTCAAGTAGTAGTATCCATTCCAGAAGAGGAGAAGCTGTGGAGGAAAGACTTGAGTTTATCCGGATCATCAAAGGATCGAGTACGACCATTGTGAGTAATCTTGCAGAGACTAGGATGAAGAATTCCATACTGGATATTCAAATGACTCATCTGAGGACGAAGTGCCAGAAATTCCTTACGACGAGCATTAGTGGCAGTAGAAACATCCTGTGAAATAAAAATGTTATGGCCGGACCAAGTAAGGCGTTGTTTGAGTTTTGCAGCTTTCAGGACAGTCATCAGTTAAGTGAATTCCAAGAAAAGTATGATAATTCCACGAGGTTTCGTAGCATTAGGTAAAGGACTACCTAAGCGATGAGCCCTTTGTATATTGAGAGGGGTAGATGGAGAAGGAAGCTCTAGGAGGCCCAGGAGAAATTTCTGAAGAAAGAGCACCATATTAGGCCCCTTAACATACTCCGGAAGGCCGTACAAGCGAAGATTGATCCTACAATTGCGATTTTCAAGGTCCTCTGTGTGGAGATTTAGCTTATGAATTTCTTGTTCATGCAGCGGAATTTTTGTGGCAACATCTTGTATATCACTGACCCTCTGTTCCAAATTTAATACCTTGCCCTCCATAACAATCCACCGCTCCTCAATCTGACGCAACTTCTCATTTGTTGTGGACATAAATGGTTGAAGACCACGTACTTCTTCTAAAATGGAGTCCAGAACCGGGTTCTGAGAAGTATGAATTGGGGATGGAGGGTCATTCTTTTGTCTTTTAGGTTGTGCGCCTGTTGCAGAAGCTCGAGCGGAATGAGAATCGTTAGCCATCACAGCTTATAGATACAACAATTGGTCAAAAAAGATTCAGAAGGCGTAAAAAAAAACAGCGTCAAAAACACATGTGCAGAATGTCCGCTAGGCCAGGGATGCAAGAGCGCTTATAAGAAGATCCTTAGTCAAGGAGAAGGATAGGCTGCCTCAGAAAACACATTAGTAAGTATGAAGGCACTCAAAGCAGCAAAAGAGCATGAGCCCACATCACAAAATAAGAGAAACCAGCATCTCCAAGCAATAGGAAACGGCCAAAACATCAGGTAACATTGGGAAAATGCTGGTAATTATAATGAATTTTTTTTTACAGGAAATGGAGCCTTAGTCCAGGAGTGGAGGTAAACCATGCAGTCTAGGCAGCCATGTCATAAAAAGCAGGCAAGAGGGTTAAAATGCAGGAAAAAAAATTGCATGAGAAAAATATTGCCATTGAGAACGAGGCGAAGAAAAAGCCTGTCAGGTGGCGCTGCATTGAAGGGAGAAAGGAGAGAGCCCGTGTGAATATAAGCCAGAAGTGGTGACAATCCGGTTCACAGAAATGCCAAAGTCCGTTTCCAGAGGATGAGAGAGCAGATAAACATTGTAGGCACAATAAAACGCTCACCACATGGGTTAATGAAGATGTTGGCCGCTTATTCACCAGCCAGCAGGTCTGAAGAAGAAATACGCGGGAGCGGCGGCGCAAAATGGTGGCCGCCCGCGTCCGGAATGAAGAAAGAACACCGCTGCCCGTGACACGATGCAGGAGACAGTTACAAGGCTGAAATGCGGTCAGTAGAAGCAGGGCATATTCCGATGGCTGGAAGCATCTCCGGAGAGAAAAGAACTGTGAGGAAAGGTTCTAAAATATGTGCCGAGTTCCGCCAAATCGCGGAGCTCACGCCGGATCCCCCATTCTGCCTCGGCGTTCAAGCCACGCCCCCTCTGATGTACACTTCTAACGCAGACTCTTCACTTTTAGAATATTCCACAGGCACGAGACTGGAATCGCAAACGTTATATAGTAGTGCTATTGCAAGCTTCAAGGTCCCACTGTGCAGTTCCAAGTAAGCTTAGTTCCACCCCGGAAGTGATGGAGCAGAGTCACATATGAGCGCTACCCCTGCGCAATGACATCAGTTACATTCTTTCCGTGCCTTCTTACACGGATCTGGAGCTCTGATCCCACTTTTGTCCGTTTTCGACGACCACCAAAATGAAATCCAGTGTGCAAGCAAATTGTTGTTAAATTGTTCTGCTCGTTTAGTACCCCAGGATTTTTTCCTTTGGATCAATCGGTTTTTGGCCCTCTATGGTGGGTGAATCTCACTACCTCAGTCTCACGCCCAGTAAATAAATGGTAATGTAACTGCACATTTTTACCACCAGTGTCTGCATTTTAGGATAAGACTGCTGGGATGCAGCTAAGGTAATGGCCACAGGTTTGAGGACACATGAACACGTTCACACATGTTTGTGCACACAACTGCATGAGAGAAAGTAGAGTTGTGCACACCCTGGTACCTGCACACAGGTAATCTGCCTGTGGCAGGTTTAAACTACAACTCTGACTTGTCAAAAGAACCCTTATGACGGTCCTACACTTTCCTTTTAAATATTAACCCAAATGTAGATCTTATTGCCCATAAAGACAGGTTGCATGATATCCAAAGGTAGGAAAAGTAAAAATGAATGTTGAACATGACCTTACAGTGAACTTTCCCCCAAAGCAACTTTTACTGTAGCAAGGCTGGCTTCTTCCATAGGGAGGTTTGACATGTTTCTTAAATGCTACGTTGGTTTGGCTCAGGGGTCTCCAACATTTTCTGTAGTGAGAGCTAATTCTGCTGAAGGAAAGTCCTGCTTAGCTTCTAGCATATTTTATCACTGTAAAATGCTGATGGTATGTATGAACATTACACTATGACAACCCTAAGCACAATTATCAGTAGTAACCACCCAACCATTCCAGGTGAAGTTATCAGCAGAATGATAGAAAAAAGTTGATCAATATTATCAGGCACATGCATCAAAGCTCCTCTAATTCTCTAATTGAGAATCGCAAATTTAGAATGTCTTCCCATTCATTCCTATAGGCCACTAGGCCCATAGGAATGAATGGGGAGGTATTCCTTAATTGCGACTCGCAATTTGCGAGTCACAATTAAGGAATGTTTAGAAATCGCTATTTTTTAAGCGATCCCTACATGCATAGGCTTTTGCGATTCCGTAATTGCGATTCCTTAAAAATCGCAATTAAGAAATCGCAAAAGCCAACATTGATGCATGTGCCTGTAAATGCTTGTAATCAAGTAAAATTCGAATCATCACATGCTGTGTGCCACAAAGGGTATTACCACAGCAGTAAGTCTTCCCAACTGAAATTGAATTATCATTCAGCTAACAACTTTAAATGTGTTTTAGAATTGCAATATTTTGTCTTCATTAGCATATTAGATTTTAAAAATATACATCTTTTTCTATCAAAACCACTTTCCACGTTGAGCAATCAAACTCAATTATCCAGATGAAAAATCTTTTCTGAAAAAGCATATTTTTTTACTTTAAATATCAAATCAGTTTGCCCTGTTACAAAATACACAGTCCCTAAACATTAACTTTTAGTTTTCATTGAGGACCACCATGTAAAAATGCCTCTCGTGGACAAATTCTGCTTCACATACCCATGTATTGGAATCATAGGCCTAGCTTGCTCACCATAACACTAAGAATGCCTCTCTTATGCTAATAATTCCCACCATTAAATCAGGGCTACCACTGTGCCACAACTGGATGCCCAACATACATCAGTTATGGCCATTATTGCGGGAAAAGCGGTTGCCACTCTGTCAGAAATGTCTAAAAGCAGGCCAGTGATGCTCTTAATATGTCAGTGATGGCAGCAAGTATGTAATTACTAGACTTGTATGCCCAAAATAGAAGGAAAATATTATGCCTATGGCACAATTATACCATGAACTGGCATGATTGTGTCAGAGATGATACTCTTATGATGTGGACCAGCATACATATTTGGCAGTCCTTGACACAAGTAGTAGCTTTAAGGAATCAACACTGTTTATTAGGAAAGGACACAATGGCACACACCCACACAAAAATGAACGTGATGCTTCTAATTTTCTTTACCCTGGATGCATACTCTCTTCCCTCAGTTCTTTGGTTGATCATGCACCCAACTAACACATTTTCACTCTAGTTCTTGCAGTCACACACTTTGGTGGGTCAGCCCTGATTACTGCTGCCACTATTCTTTGATGTCACACACAGTGTGCCTGATAGAGCAGGGTGTTTAACATGGCCAATCTCCTTCTTAGGTAGATTTAAAGTGGATATAGATGGTTCATGTTGCAGACCCATTGCCCAAAACCGTTGCCTCCATATGCTTCAACACCCTCCGCATGTCCTTCACATGGATCCCCCCCCCCCAAATCCAGGAAGACCATCACCTGTGCACTCATCACCTGGAGGCTGAACTATGGGAATGCCCTCTATGCCGGAATCAACCAATCTCTACTTCACAAACTCCAGAACGCTGCAGCTAGACTCGTCCTTAGCATCTTGTTCATTTTCTTTATTTCATTTGTAAAGAGCCTGAATCACCCCCGAAGGGGTATCTCTTCACCATGGAGGTGCATGAGTAGGCTATAAAGGTTGGCATGTTAAACTAATGCAGGTTTGGGGAGCCTTCTGAATTGAAGATGATCAGGGCACTGCCGCAGATGTATAGGAAGCTGGTTCCAGTACAGAGAGGCTAGGTGAAAGAAAGCTTTCCCACCCAGTTGCAATGATTTGAACCGTGGTACAAGAAGCAGAGATTTAGTTCCCGATTGGAGAGACCTAGTGAGTATGTAGTGGTTAAATTTCCTTGCAAGATAGCTGGGGCCTTTACAGTTCAAGGACATGTGTACAATAAAACGGATTTTAAATTTGATTAGTTTAAGTACCAGGAGCCTGTGGAGTTGTTGTAGGAGAGGAAGAGAGGCAGTTCTAGGGGGAGCATTCGAGACAAGGCACACCATGGTGTTTTGGACCACCTGTAATCTGCTCAGCAAAGACTCATTAGCTGAGACCAAAGGGGCATTACAGTAGTCTAAGCGGATTAGTACAAGTGCCTGGATGACAGTTTTCCGTGTGGACAATAGAAGGAAGGGGAAGATTCGCCGTAATAAACCAAGTACATGGAAACAGGAGCCAGCAGTGGTAGCAGCGTGCTCTTTCATGGTCAGTGCCTGGTATAGGCGTGAGCTGGGGTTCTTGACTAAGGTCTTAAGCACTGGTGGATCACCGATCCACTTGCCACCAATCTGGTGACCACAGCAATGGTGCGTCCCCCTCATCAATTTTAGCATCCCACGACAAGACTACATCACCCAGCACCTACGAGAACTCCCCGTCGAAAAAAGACTGACCTTCAAGCTGCTCATTCACACCTGCAAAGCCCTCCACAACACCAGACCCCAATACCTCCAAAAAAGAATCTCCTTGTACATCCCCAAAAGAAATTTCACTTCCCTGACCAGGTCTTGGCCGAAATCCCCCACATCCACAGAGCCAGAACAGGCGGCAGATCCATCTCCTACATCGTGGCCAAGACCTAGAACGAACTCCCCCTCAGCATCAGAAGAAGCCCCACACTGCAAGCATTTAGGAATAGCCTCAAGACCTGGCTTTTGGAATGACTTGAGCTGTACAAATGCCCCCCCGCTCCCCCTCCCCGCCAGCGCCTTGAGACCCTCACGGGTGAGTAGTGCACTCTATAAATCCTAGATTGATTGATTGATAGGCCAACACAGTGTGTGTTTGAGTGTTATCAAGAGGCCTTGCCATTGGATTGGGTGTCTGTAACTCTTACCTGTAATGAAACAAGCAGTGCTGCCTTTTTTAATATACACAAAATCTCTCAGATCAGCTTGATTTGGATTTACCTCTCAGAGCTACTTTGAGGGTGCTGGTGAGCTACCAATACCTCCCGAGCTACTGGTTGGAGACCCTTGGTGTATAACATGGCCAATCTCCTTCTTAGGTAGATTTAAAGTGGATATAGATGGATCATGTTGCAGACCCGTTGGCCAAAGCCGTTGCCTCCATATGATTCAACACCCTCCGCATGTCCTTCAAATGAACCCCCCCCCCTGGAATCCGGGAAGACCATCATCCGTTCAGTCATCACCAGCAGGCTGGACTATGGCAATGCCTTCTACGCCGGAATCAACCAATCTCTGCACCACAAACTCCAGACCATCCAGAATGCCGCAACCAGACTTGTCCTTAGCATCTTATTCATTTTATGTATTTATTTAATTGGTAAAGAGCCTGAATCACCCCCGAATGGCTATCTCTGCACTATGGAGGTGCATGAGTAGGCCATGAAGAAGGGCATGTTAAAATAATGCAGTTTTGGGGAGCCTTCTGAATTGAAGGTGATCAGGGCATTGCCGCAGATGGCTAGGAAGCTGGTTCCAGTAGAGAGAGGCTAGGTGAAAGAAAGCGTTCCCACCCAGTTGCGATGTTTTGAACCGTTGTACAAGAAGCAGGGATTTACTTCCCGATTGGAGAGACCTAGTGAGTATGTAGTGGTTACATTTCCTTGCAAGGTAGCTGGGGCCTTTACCGTTTAAGGCCATGTGTACAATACAACGGTTTTAAAATTTGATTAGTTTTTGTACCGGGAGCCAGTGGAGTTGTTGTAGGAGAAGAAGAGAGGCAGTTCTAGGGGGAGCATTCGAGACAAGGCATGGTGTTTTGGACCGCCTGTAATCTGCTCAGCGAAGACTCATTAGCTGAAACCAAAAGGACATTACAGTAGTCTAAGCGGCTTAGTACAAGTGCCTGGATGACAGTTTTCCGTGTGGACAATGGAAGGAAGGGGAAGATTCACCGTAATAAACCAAGTACATGGAAACAGGAGCCAGCGGTGGTAGCAGCGTGCTCTTTTATGGCCTGTGTGTGTTAGAGTGTTATCAAGATGCCCTGCCATTGGATTGGATGTCTGTAACTCTTACCTGTAATGAAATGAGCTGTGCGGCCTTTTTTAATTTACACAAAATCTCTGAGATCAGCTTGATTTGACTTCACCTCTGAGAGCTACTTTGAGGGTGATAGTGAGCTACCAGTAGCTCCCGAGCTACTGGTTGGAGACCCCTGGCTACAGAGAAAAATACAGCCCCAACAATAAACATGTCCCAGTGTGTCCCGGCTGGGACTGGACGCCGATTTAAAAAAAAAAAGACAAAAGAGCACCGAGGTGTGCAGCACAAAGCCATGCTTACAAACAAAAAAGCCGGAGCTGCTCATTAGATATTTAAGTACTAGCTGGAGTGCCCTATAATACTCTATGGCCTAAATTGGCTTATAGATTTGGCATTGTGGCTGCAACAACAACGCACATAAGGAAGTGTTTGGCGGTTGCCATAGCACAGCAACATCCAAGATTGGTTTAGAGAATTAACCCTATTTCGCCCCGGTCACATAATGCATGATCTTTGGAAAGTGAATACTTTTTTAAGCACTCTGGGCTGGAACTCTTGCTCTATAGCTTGGTAGCTCAGGGATTTCTATGGGTTGGTGCTATAGCTGCATTTTATGTGACCTAAAGAGTGTAAAGAAAGGTTTAGACATGTTATGTTGATTTTCAATCCCTTCTCGGAAATATTTTGCTGTCAGTATTTTTTTTATGACCCTTTCTATGCCTTATTGGCAATAATTATTGCATATAAACTTAGTTACTGATTTCTGTTATATGATGATGACTTTAACATGGAGTTATTGTTCATAGGATGTGGTGACTCCTTGACAAAGCCGATAGGCTTCCCTTATATTGTAATGTGGTGGTCCCTTGACAAAGCCAATAGACCTGTTGCATTTAAAATGACCCCTTCCCCCATTTTGTGGTGTTCTGTTTGGTATAGGTGGGGGAAGTACCCTTACCACCCAAAGCCCCTACCCACTCTGGACCCTAAAAATACATTTACCACCCAATACCCTTGCCCACCCTAAACCCCAAAAATACCATCACCCAAAACCCTTACCCACCCTATACCCAACAAATACCCTTACCACCCAATACCCTTACCCACTCCTATACCCTAAAAAATATCCTTACCACCCAATACACTTGACCACCGCATAATCCTAAGAACACCCTTACCACCCAATACCCTTACCCACCTCTAAACCCATAAACAAACGTTTGACCTGGTACCCCTACCCACCCCAAACCCTAACATTATCCTTACCACCCTAAACCCTAAAAATACCCTTACCACTTAATACTCTTAGCCAACCCTAAACCCTAAAAACACCCTTCCCACCTCTACCCACCCCAAACCCTACAAATGACCTTACCACCCAAAACCCCCAAAATACCCATACTGTACTGTTAGAAATTGGATTCCTGGTTGGCAGAGGTATGCACCCTGTCCAAGCTGGAACCACAATCCTAGTGAGGGTGAGTCAGAGACGCAGATTAAATTAACCTGTGCTCACCCTGTGGTAACTTGGCACAGAGCAGGCAGGCTGAACTTAAGTGGCAATGTATAAAGTAGTTGTGCACACAACACACTAACACAGTGAAAAAAACACAAAAAGACTCCACAACAGTTTAGAAAATAGTGAATCATTTTATAGATAAAACAAGATCAAGACAAAAAACATCCAATCAGTAGAAGTTGTGATATCTATTTTTAAAGATTAAATACAAAAATCGTACTTGGAAGTAAATAGTGCTTAAAGAGTTAATTGATCGTGCTGGAACGGGTCAAAGTCAAGAGTTCAGGCCGCCCACAATGGAATGCATGCAGACTACAGGACCCATGCAAGGTCCACTGAGGATAAGTACCTCAATCCCAGTCACAGCACAAGATGAGTTGATTATCCCCATGTAGTTTGGGTGTTCTATCGGATTTCTTAATGCAACTGTGGTGATGCATCAATTCCTTTGAGTGGAGCACCAGTTCTGAGTGTGTCGGTTCTGAATGTGATGTGCCGGTTCAATCCATGCTGGAGAGGTGAAGCATCAATCTTCTTAACGCAGTGACAGTGATGCATTGGTTCCGAAGCGGTGGTTCTGTTGCGTTGTGGTACTTCAGAGTGCAATGCGCTGATCTGATCCCTGCACAGTGTTTGTGTGTCAATCCCGGTCTTGCATCAGTTCCAAGCGGTGCTAGAACGTTGATGCCCAGATGCTGATGGATGCATCTGACTATGGATTCTTTACATTTTGAATGACCCCAATGCGCAGCATTCCTTGGAAAAATTTCTCCTCAGTTCTCCCACATCGCGAGGGTGTCACAATAGAACGGTTCTGCATGCGACTCCGTGTGAAGTCTTCGGAGCCATAAGAAGACCTTGTCGGCATGCTGACGTTAGTTCCATTTTTTTCTGCGCTGTCGACGCATAACTTTTTTTCCCAGGCTCTCCATTTCTGGGAGTTTTCTTCGATACTCTTGCTATCAATTTGTAGCCTTTATTTATTTATTTTATTTAAATGTTTTATATAGCGCGAACAAGACCCATGAGGGTATCAGAGCACTTTACAGATGAGCGATGAAGAGGAGACCTATAAATCAGACAAAAGGTTGGTCGAAAGTACAAGGGGAGAAAAACTCTACGCCAGCATAACATACATAAACATAAACAGTCTAAGCAAATACTAGGGTGAGAGACATAGGTCAGAGCAGGCCTAGAGAGTAAAGGAACGATAATAAACAAAGCGTATTACAAAGTCTCAGAGCAGGAGCTGAGAGGAACTAATAGCACAGTGAGTACGAAAATTGCGTACCAAGGTAACTCTCTGAAAATTCCAATCAAATGCAATAAAAAAAAAACGACAGGTCAATAAAGGAGAGAAGACGAGTCTTTGAGTTCTTATTGGGCATCAATAGCGCTTTAACATCTTTTTTGAAAGTTATCGTTGAGGGGATTGTCCTGATTTCCGGAGGCATGGAGTTCCAAATTCTCAGGGCAATACCTGAGGAGGCTCGATCGTAAGTTTTCTTTTTACAAAATTTCTGTGGTCTCCGCAGAAGGGTGCTGGCACTTCTGGAGGATCTGGAGCCACCAGATAATACAAGTTTTGTGCAAGGCTGTTGTAATGTAAGGCTTTATGGGTCATGCAAGCAATTTTTGATTGTATCCTTGCTTCATAAGGGAGCGAATTTAGAGATTTCAGCTCTGAGGTTATATGGTGGTATCGTTTTCAGCCAGTGATGAGTCTAGCAGCAGAGTTAAGAGAGACCCTTTGTGGAGCCATATTCGATCTCGGGAGGCAACAGAGGGTAGATCTTCCATAGACCAACTTGGAGATCACCAGAGATTGCACCACAGAATTGAAGTTGTTGGGGGCAGGGGGAGGTTTTATTTTTCTTGAGATGCTCATTTGGAAGTTCACTCCCCTGGTGAGGGTAGTAATGTGCAAGTTCTGGCTGTTGTCTAGCATTGTCCTTAATGAACTTGTGGATCAATGATATGTGGTATCTAGAATAATCCATTCATTCATTCTAGAATGATCCATTCATTCACTGATGACAGATGATTGTTTAGTTGGGGTGATTTCGTTTTCAGAGCATTGCATTTAAGATAGTTTAGAGTCAGCCAGTTTTAGGCTCTCAGTAGAGCAGTGTTGAGGGACCTGATATCATCTGGGGAGGGGACTTTCAGGTATAGTTGGGTATCATCTGCATAAATGTGATAGTGGATATTGGATAGTTTCAAGATTTCAGTTAAAGGCTCCATGAACAAGTTGAAGACAGTTGGAGAGAGTGTTGACCCTTGTGGAAACCCTTGAATAACTGAGGAGGGATTAGGAAGAGACTGATTAACCTTGGATATTTCAGTTCTATTGTGGAGAAAAGATGCAAACCAATTTAAGCCTTTGAAGATGACGACTCCTGGAAAGTCGGGATTCAAGCCCTGCAGGGAATGCGGAGGCCAGATGTGCATCACTGACCCGTATGAAGATTGTTTGTGGTATTTTTCTTCTAGTCATGACATTGGGACAGACTCTTCGTGGAAACGGATGAATCCGAAGGCCATGAATGTGGGGAAGGCCAATTTATACATGACCAAAGTCAAGAGACAGAAGAGGGGTAGCAGGAGATCTCGGACCCGGTCAAAGTGACTGACGCCTCATACTTCAAGATCCTCCAAGAGGCATAAGAAGAAGCGGTACCATGGTTCTCTTTGTCGTCCTTCGAAGTATGACCTAAATTGGTGTCTCCGAGCCCTAGTGGACATCGAAAAGATGAAATTTCTCCAACACCTCCAGCAGGAGTGTCTCCGGCACTAAGGGCTATTACTCCTCCGACTCTGAGAAATGTTACTCCTCCTACAGCACCGGGGTCGACGACTCCGGCACCTGCATTGAGAACTCTGACTCCACAGCCAGAGCTAAATATGGTGTCTCCACGTGCAGCTCCAGAGCCCTTTTTTCCGAATCCATCATATCCAGCATTCCAAACTACAAGATCGGATCCGTCTCATTTTTAGGTCGAGCCTAGCAGGAGCGAGCATGCGCTGCTGTATTGGAGTATTTGATTTGAAATATTACTTATTAAGCGCATGAATGCCGTGGCGTCTTGGCACTGACTGTGGCACGTGGATAATTGGCGTGAGACTCTAAAGCTTTAAGTTTGAGAGAACAGCCAGGTTTTCAGCTCCTTCCTAAACATCATCCGGTTAGGTTGCAGTCGCAATGTGGATGGCATCATTCAGAGTTTGGGCGCACATAATGACAGCATGCGGCCAACCCATCTTGCCTTGCGTATTTTTGGAATACTAAGGAGGCCCTTCGTAGAGGATCTAAGAGTTCTAGCCGGAGAGTACATTGTAAAATGTTTCCACACCTCCCCAGATATTCCTCCATAGAGGGTCCTATGTACTATACAAAGAGCCTTAAAATTGACTCTTTGCTGAACCGGAAGCCAATGTAAAGCTCTAATAGCCTTTGATGTGGGGCGTCCCTTGGGGATGTTCATGAGCAGTCTGGCAGCAGCATTTTGCAGTGATTGCAGCTTCCTCTCCTGTGCCTTATCAATTCCAACAAAGAGTGCGTTGCAGTAGTCGAGTTTGGATAGAACAAGTGCCACTACAACGGTCTCTTGAAGTTTATATGCAATGAACGGTAAAATGTACTCAATGTTTTAAGGAGGAAGAAACAGGAGGAAGTTTGCTGGTTGACTTGGGCCGATAGGTTAAGCTGCTCCTCCAGAATCACCCCCAAGTTCTTAACCTTGGTACCTGAACTAGGACAAACTCCCGCCTCCAGAGGCCACCAGTTGTTATTCCATAGCGGAGGTCCCTTACCAAATTCTAGGACCTCCGTTTTGTCCGTGTTTATTTTCAGGGAATTCAGGCTCATCCAGTTCATGATGTCCTTCAGACATGCATGAAAGCTATTAGCCACTACTTCTGATGGTTTAGAAACCGAGATTGTGAGCTGCGAATCGTCGGTATGCATAATCAAGGAAAAACCATGCTTCCTGATTAGGGTGGCCAGTGAGGACACGTAGATGTTGAAGAGAGTTGGTTGGTTGGTTGGTATGGGAGAGAAGCCGCACCCACTCTCCTCCCATATTTTTCACTGGTTTGTGTCATTGTCTTTCGTAAATGCTGCCTTTGGATTCGTTAATAGGCTTGTTAGTCTCTCCTTAGTAAGACCTTTTTTTCATTTGTACCCTCCTATGGTGACTGACCCTTTTACTTCAGTTGTTACACGGGATCTGTTATTTAGTCTGTAAGCACTTTTTACATTATTGAATTTCTCTTCAGCTGAAACCGCTTGTGTTTTTTTAAGCATCACAGCCACCCCCGTAACATGTGCCCCTGCTTTCAATCACTTTAAAGAGGCATTATCTCGTGTCTGTTTCAACCTCCCAAGTAAAATGGATTTAGAAATGATTAGTAAATTAAGTCATGTGAATTTCAGGAAGCATATAATCCTGTGCTAATGGGCGCAAGCTGACACCAGCAAATCTGTGTTATTTGTCATCCGTACTAAAACCACCTGACTGGTTGTTTTCAAATGCCTGTTTTATTAACAACACCCCCAAAACCACCACCACCAACACCTCCACCAGTACCACCACCACCTATACCACCACCAACAATACCACCACCACCAATACCACCACCACGACCAATAACACCACGACCTATACCACAATCACCAACACTACTAATACCACCACCTATACCACCGCCAATACCATCACCAATACCACCACCAATAGCACAGCCAATACCACCACCACAACCACTACCACCACCAATACCACCACCAATACCACTACCAATACCACCACCACCACCAATACCCCCACCACCACCAATACACCCACCACCAATACCACTACCTCCAATACCACCACCAATGCCACCACCACCACCAATGCCACCACTAATACCGCCAATACCACCAACACCAACCACCACCAATACCTCCAATACCTCCATCACCACAAATACCACTAATACCACCTCCATTACCATCACCAATACCACCACCAATACCACAACCACCAATACCACCACAAATACTCCACCACCAATACCACCACCACCAATAACATCACAACCAATACCACCACCAATACCAGTACCACCACCACCAATACCACCATCTCAGCGCCTCTCGCTCACAAGTAATAGCGGGGGCACTGTATGAGGCCGGGGCGGGGGCGCTGCAGCCGAGACCATCCATCCCTCTCTCCATGCCTGCCATAAAGCACAGCCTGCCCTGTACCAGGAAGTGAAGCCAGGGACCTACTACAACTGGAGTGTTTTTATTAGGCCAAAGATAGCGGTAACATTACGCAATGCCACACTGCACACTCCAATCATGGAGAGGGGAGGAATTAGCCCCTCCCCCCACTCTTCCTCCTGAGGCGCGACTGTATCACAGAGCGAAAGGTGTTGGAGTGCTTTGTTAGTTTTTATAGCTCAGATTGTATGTAACTCTCACTTCATACTTTGTGTCTGTGTAATTTACAACACTCTTCACTGCACTATTTATCACTACTTTGAAGACGTCAAAGGCTGGTCTCTTCCTCTGATATTTATAATCTAACAAGCGGTCGAGAAGGCCCTTTATTGCAAGGCATTTGCAAGAGTTTAAGCTATTGGCATTGTAAATGACAATGCCTTTTATTTATGTTTTAAAACCCAAAACATAAATAAAAGAAAGGCATTGTCATTTACAATGCCAATAGCTCAAAATTGTGTGAATATGAGATCTATTGCATTGCAAACGCTTGTTTAAATAGTACGTTTAGTATTTTCACAAGCCCCTCAAATCCATCTGGTGGGTCCACTTGCATACTCGCTTGGAGAGTTTCCCCCTAATTTTCCGCAGGCCCCTTTCATGAACTTTATGCCTGTGACTCCAGGAAGTGGGCCTCCATAGGCACTGAGGCTGCAGACACCATCACATTTTCAAGAGGGTTGTGGCCCTTTGGATGGTAAATCTCCAGTGCCGTCTGGATCTGAACCGGTGCCGCCTTGACCTCAATCAACTTCAAACCCGGGTCCTTTGGATGTTCCTAAGACGCCGGTTCCAAAGTCACCTGCGCCACTTTTGGCGGCGGTACTGAGAATGAGATCTCAGAGAGCAGCTCACAGGCTGCTCGAAAAAGAGGAATACCAAGAGGAGTATGAGGGGGGCTGAAGAAGGGTAAATTGTGGATCTTGACCCCAAGTTTGGGGGATTACAAGAGGCAAAGTGGTCTGTGCACCTCCCTCGAGTGGGAATTGGCGTCACATAAGGGTTTACCACCTCCTGAGATGATTTCAGATCATGCTGTTATTCGTAAAGCTGCAAACCTGTTGGAGTTACCACTTCCCACATCTGATCTGAAATTGAATATCCTCACTAAGATTCTCCATTCGTCAACTTCCTCATCAGAACCATTGTTGCCCTACAATGAGGCTTTAACAGCGCCTGTTTTAGAAGCCTGGCAGAAGCCAAATGTCCTCTCCTGCAGTTTCCAAGCCAGTGGCTAGACGATACAAAATAGCTCCTGTTGATCCGGTTTTTTATCTTCCAATCCTTGACTGGAAAGTTGTACAAGCTTTTTGCTTTTCTAAGTTATCAGCAGGGTCTTTTCCGACCACACCTGCTGATAGAGAATCAAAAAGAATGGCACAGTCTGACAAAAAGGTTGTTTAGTCGGGGAATATGGCCTTGAAATCTACAAATGCCACGTGTTTTTTGGGATGTTACAATCACACCCTCATGGATTTGGCTAAGGAGGTCGTCCTGAAATTGCCTACAGAGTTCCAAGGGCATTTTTCAGGGCTGCTGGAGATGCTCAGCTGCTGCCCATCAAGTAAATCAATTTGGGCTGGACATGGCGGACTCTGTGGCTAGAGCAATGGGGGCTTCTGTGGTGATGAGAAGGCATGCCTGGCTAGGGGGTTCAGGTTTTTCACCCGATGTACAGGCTACGTTGCTGGACTTGCCCTTTGATGGGTCCTGCTATTTCTGAGTTGCAGCAGAGTCTGCGCTGCAACGCTTTAAAGACATCTAGGTAACAGCAAAGTCCTTAGACCCAGACCAGGGACTATAGAAAGTTCTGCAGGATTCAGGGCTTTGCTAAGAACTTGTCCTATTGTGGCAGACAACAACTGCAGAAGCAGACAAATCCTCTGTACAAATCCCACAGGGGAAGGGGCAGAGGTCACCTGCGAGGTTCTGCCCGGCAACAAGTCTCCTCCTCCTCCTCCTCTGACTTTCCGGACGATGTTGCAGGGACTCAGCTCTAGCACCGCCATCTTAGAGCATGCTTTTCCAGTAGGACGGGTGGCCTATTTTCTACCTCCTTGGAGGTCTGTCACTACAGACCTTTGGGTTTTAAACATCGTACAAAATGGGTATGCCCTCCCCTTCCAGGAGTTTCACCCTCCTTTCCCTCCCCGTCAGGGCCTTTGATGGGAAGTGCATCTTCTGCTTCTCCAGCAGGAAGTACTGCGATTGCTTTAAAAGGGGGCAATTGAGTTGGTTCCAGAGCAGGAAAGGGTTCAGGAGTGCTACTTCCAGTACTTCCTGATTCCCAACATGGATGGTAGTTTACGACAGATTCTTGACCTCTGGATTTCTATTTTTTCCCTCAAACAGGAGATGTTCAAAATGTTGACCCCGGCACCGGATCTTGCTGGAGAAGGAACTCTGGATGGTGTCAATCGATTTACAGGATGCATATTTTCCCATTCCCATTCTGAAGTCACATCTCAATTATCATTGTTTTATGGTGGGGCTCAACAATACCAGTTTGCAGTCTTTCTGTTCGGTCTTACTTCTGCACCTCAGGTCTTCACAAAGGTGATGGTGGTGTGGCAGCTCATCTCAGAAGGTCAGGAATTCCTGTGTTTCCCTATCTGGATGACTGGCTGCTCAAAGCAAAGCCCCCAGAGATAGTGTTGCATCATTTGCAGGTAAAAATACAGCTGTTGTTCAGCTTTGGATTTTCGATAAATGTACCCTTATCTCACCTTGTGCCCTCTCAGGAAATCTCCTCCTACCCTAAATTCAACCCAAGTCCATTCAGCCCACCCTTGACTCATCAGACTACCGAAGCCGCTGCCTTCCTCCAGCCCCTGTCAATCAAAAGCCAGACATTCAATACACAAACCTTGCAGAGGCACACTTGATGGTTAGGTGCGAAAAAACCTACTTTCTAAAAGTTTTATTTTCAAACACAGAATGTAAAAATCACCCACACTAAAAGATGCACTTTAACATTCTGAGTTCAGGCATACTAAACTTTATTTTCCCATCTTGTTCCCAGGGTCAAATTCTAATTCAAAAAGCTTTATTCGATATTCAATAATGAATTCATAAAAGCGTACAAGTTAAAAAAGAAACAACAATCAGAGCATATCACAGATATACAAAAAGTGGAAAACGTAGCATATTAAAAAAGCGGGCAGATCCGGTTGGTTAAAAAACAAGTGCTTTAAGAGCTGTAAAAATATTAAAAAATGGAAAGCTTTACATTGAATTTCTGAACCTAATCAATAGTTTTAAAAAGCTAGACATAGGCTGAGCCACACAAACATTTTCCAGCTGTTGCAATCTAACATAGGCTATTCTGCAAGAGCGGTGGCCCCATGCTTTAAGGATTGGTTTCAAAATAATCCTCCGTGGAACTACATACAATTTACAAAATAAAATACATTTTAGGTTTGATTGAGGGGAAAAATCATCACAGGGGCAGGTGGGGAAATCCCTCGACCAAATGTTACAAGATGGGAAAGTGATAATACGAAAGAAACTTCCAAACCTGAACCGTGTTAATAACATTCTTGAGTAACAGGTTAGATCACTTAAAAGATAAAATTGAGGCCCTGGATTATTAGTAATTTCCTGAAAGGCCAATACTATGTTTTTAAGTTTTTCTATGGACCATCTTCTGTTGGTTAAATGTTTCATGGCAAGTTGTTTTTAATGATTTTCTGGTGATCATTTCCATGCTAAGTGGTCTAGAGAAAAACTCAGGATGGCCCAGCTCAATCATCAGGGCTTGCACGTAAGATAACCATTTTATATTTCTTACTCCGTCCAAGGTAAGGCAGTCAGAAATTAAATTGCGATTTAAAGCTGTCTCCGGGTTAACCCACACCTTGTGCCATAAAAGAATTGGTGCAATTTTTATGGTGTTGGAAATAAAAGGTAAACCTAATTCAATATGGGTATGGTAGTTTGCTGAAGATTTAGGGGCCCCCAGCAGATATCTAAGGTATTGATTTTCAATTAATTGAATAGATGTTGTGTTTTCAATACCCCAGATACCTGAACCATAGGTGGCCGTGGATATACCCTTAGCCTGATATATTGTAATTAGTTCCTTAACGGGTTTCCCCCCGAGTTTTGCCGCAAAGTTGTGGAGTGCACCGCCCGCCCTCAGAAAGGCTAATTTTCTCGCTTTGACTGCTGTGTGCCAAGTGTATTTCCTGCCAAAGGATATTCCGAGGTAAGGAAAGTGATCAATGGTCTCTATCTTCCTGCCTTCAAGATATATGGGACAGGGTGCTTTCTTGGTACCACACCCACAAGCCATAGTATATGTTTTGGTAGTGTTGACTTTTAGCCCCTTGTCTTTCATATAAGTATTACATTTTGTGACCGCCCTCTGGAGACCCAGCCTGGTTTGCGACATAATGGCTGCATTGTCTGCGTACAGGAGTATGGGGACAGGGTGGCCCTGAGATGAAGGGTAGTCATAGGGGAAACCCTTCAGGTGGTCGCCAATAGAGTTTATATATAACGTGAATAACAGGGTTGCTAGAATGCACCCCTGTCTCACTCCCCTTTTGATGGAAAATTTGGACGAACACTCACCTTGCTTACCAAAGCTCACCCTGGCCCCAGCATCCCTATACAAGTCCTTGATGAAATTTAAAATTGTTACGTCAATTTCCAGGTCAGATAATGTGGACCAAAGTTGGTTGTGGTCCACACAATCGAAAGCAGAGCTTAGGTCAATAAAAGTAATAAAAAGGTTCCCTTTTCTGGCCTGGGTGTACTTAGAAATTAAAAGATACAAATTTAAGCTCTGCTCAACTGTTCCCATGCCGGTGCGAAAGCCATACTGGGAATTAGATATAATGTTTCCTCCATCGGCCCACAGTTGGATTCGCTTTAAAATGATGCGACCAGCCACCTTCATTAGGGCGTCTAGAAGGGAAATAGGCCGGTAGCAGGTTGGATCTTGTCTATCGCCCTTTTTAAAAATGGGGACCACTATGGCCTCAGTCCAAGTTGATATTAATCCAACCATGTTTGCGCTATTCATAACATTAGTTAAAAGCGGGGCCCAGAGATCAATTTCATGTTTAAAAACATCAGTTGGAATGCCATCCGGCCCGGGCGCTTTACCAGGAGGACTCTCCCTTATAGCCGTTTTAACCTCATCACAGGTAAAGGAAATTCCCAAAGGGAAAACTCCCTTGCAAGCATATCCCAAATTTCCAGACGTAATGGTAAGGGCAGGAGTTACTGACTTGCAAGAAGTTTCGTTATCGTAGAGATGTTCAAAGTGAGTTACCCATGTTTCACCATCTATAGCAATATCTATCACCGCTATATTGTTTTTATCATGGAAGATAGAGGCATTAACCGCCTTCCAGAATAAGGTTGAATCCCTATTTTTGGAGGCAGTGATTAAGGCCTGCCATGCTTCTTGTTTCAATGATTTCTCCCTGTTTTTCATTGCTAGACGGTAAGAGCGTCTCGCTTCTCGGATCTCAGACAGGGATCTAGGAGTAGTATGGAGGGCCTTTTTTAAGTTTTTTAATGCATTGGTGCAGTTATGATCAAACCAGCCAATTTGATGGTGCGAATCTGGAAGGTGATGTCTAGTCAATAGTTGTTTTAAAGTTAGTTGTATTTTTGAAAAAGAATCCAAAATTATGAGGGGGTCATCACTAGGAGAGAGACAGATGTAAATTTCCTTCCTCATTTTAGATACTAGATTTATTAATAGATCCGCAGGCTCAACCTTATCCCATTTAAGGGTGTAACCATTTTTACGCGCAAGGGTGATTGGTTGTTGGTATAAGGCACTATTTTTCCTCCGTGGCCGCTCTAAATCGGCCTTTTTTATGGTGAAGGAAATTGGGTCGCGATCTCCATAAATAACGTCTAACGTCTCCCATGAAGTTATTAAATGAGCAATACATACTGGAAAGGAGGATGAAGTCAATTGTGGAATTACACCCTCTACCATTATAGGTTGGCTGGAACTCTTTTATTGGCGAGCATAACTCGTTTATAAAAGTAAGATTAAAATAAAACAGATTATTCAGGATATCACCCTGCCCTGAATGGGCGAGATGACTTGGGTTGTCGTTAGGGGGGTTTCCGAGGCCGCACAAGCCCTTCGGGCCGTCCCGACAAATGTTACAGTTAAAATCACCCACCCAGGCTAGAAAAAACTCCCCGCCTATTCTCTCCTTTATAGAGGAAACATCACAAATCAGATTATTAGTGACTCTGTCCAAGTAATCTGTAGACAGATTATTATAAAAATTGATTAGAATCATGTTAACGGAAATGCCCCACTTAAGGATTTAGATCTGATAATTTTCAGTCGAAAGGTATTTTTTAACAAAAAGCCCGCTCACGTTGCTGAGATATATACATAAACCCCCACTATTTCTACCATGAGGGGATGGTAAGGTTGGAGAGTGGAAGGTCCGATACCCCAGTAAGTATGCGGGATCTAAGGCCCATGTTTCCTGTAAGCACAGGATAGTATATTTATCAACCAAGTCCCGCCAGGACTGTTGAGCAAGTTTATTTGCCAGGCCTGCCACATTCCAGGTCAGAACTGAGTAGGAAATAGAAATAGAATTTGGTGCCTTATGTATTGCAGTGTTTCTTATTTTCTCTTCTCTGGGGATGAAAGATGGGGATTTGGTGTATTAATGGTCCGGATATACCCTGGCCTCAGATGATTGTGCGGTTGGTTCCCCGTAAGGCATGGAAGGAGCCCTTGCTATTTCAGTAATTTCATCGGCATCACCGGGAACAATAGTATTACTTAATCCATGCGAAGAGGGTTTAGTCGCACGCCCATTTTGATTTTTCAGATTCCCAGGGGAAGTGACTAAATGCCAGGGGCCCTGTTTAGCCGTCGGCTGTCAATCCAAGTCCTCTAGGCTTGACAGTGGTTCAAATGGATTGTGTAAGGGAATATTCCATCGCCCATTAGAATTTATATGTTGATGTCTACTAGAATGAGGGAGAAAGTGCCTTTTGGACCGTTGGAATGAAAGAAAAAAAAAGGAGGAAGATTGGTGAAGCCGGATGTCAATGTTGAGTTTTGGTTACTATAAAGCATGGCAGTTTGTGAGGAGTTAAATCTATTCAAAGCCGCCTTCGCCTCTCCCCGGAAACCAATCACTGATATGAGTAACAACTCTATGGTCCCTAAAGTTAATTATCACGACATCCCCCTCGATGTCTTTTGGTCGGGGACCCACCCAAGTAGATCGTCTAACAGACACTATATCTCCGTTTATATGTGATGGGAGGGGTCTGTTAGTACGCAGCCAATGTATGACTTTATTTTTAAGGTTGTAATGGGGTTCTATCCTACCTTTGACCAAAACTGGGACTCCATCAAAATGATGACATAATTAGAAGCTTCAGGGGGTAAATCTATGTAGTGTCCACTGTTGTATTGGGCCTTGTGTAATAAGGGTGCTTTAAGTGGTACTGTATTTTTAGTGATATTTGAAGGTCCTATTGGGATTTTCTCTCTGGGTAGCTGGCGGGACAGCTCCGACCTAACAGGAACAGTCTGGGCAGGCCTTGGTTTTGGTGGGGGACACTCCCCTTGGGGCTTAACTGGTCTCAATGTGGGGCGCTTAGGTACAGTTCAGTTTTTCTGGGAACTAAGTTGCTCTGAAGCCTCTTCATTTAAGCAGGAGACTTCCAATAAGTGCGTCATTTGATCTCCCAGCCTCTTAACTCTCTCTATAAGAGGTAGCTAAAGGGATTTTAGAAGATGTTCCATAGCCTCCATTATACCTTCTGAAGACGAGCCCTTCGAAAATAAATTTATTTTGGGACCAGATGGTGTATCCCTCATGGCTTGCTTCTTAGTTAGATCTATTGATGGTATACATATTTTTGCGCTTTTGCCAGCATGTCTATCCCCGCCCCTCTTCCTCCTTTTTTTTGGTGGTGGGCCTTGGGCTCGTGTTTGATTTTTACCGCCTTTATTCTCTTTTTGGACAATCTCTACTGTTGGTGAGTGCGTCTCTGGTAGTTCTTCCATCTCTAGTAATGAGTTAGATGAGGAAGGAGGGGCGTTTATATTTAACTCAGCATTTGTATCAGTAGTGGGAGTACTATCTCGGAGGATTAGGGGGATACTATCATTGCTAGATAACTCATGCTCCTCATTATCTGATTGTTTGCTATTTTGTGTTGAGGTGAGTACTTGTGTTGAACCCAAAGATGAGCATTTGTATTTCAGAAGTTCGACAGATAGACATCGCTCAGCGCGTTGCTCAGCCAACGCGATTTCTCTGTCTATTTCTGAGGGGGCCCTGATGATATAGTTATCTAAGGTTCCTCTTTTTACCCCTCCTGCTAATGAGGATTTATCTTTGGACACACACGAAGTCATAATATGAGCGGGTGTTACTGCAAATCTAGATAAACCAAAATAGGCCCCTAAGCAGTTAGATAGGCATACAGCGTTTGCAATAAATAAAGTCAAAAGTAGGCTTATATAAAATGATGGAGTCTTACTACAATAAGGTCCAAAGAGTCTAGGCCAACCAATAAGAGAGTGGGCCCAGCCCGGCCTAGTCTGGCCCCGGACGGCCACAGACGGCCCGCCCTTTGCCCGGGCTTCGCCCGGCTCGTCCCGCGGTGCGCGTCCCCGGTACTGATTTAAAGCACCTGGTCGTCTCTTGACTAGGCGTTGCCGAAGGTGTGCAGGGTGCCGCTCTGCCTTGTGGGAAATGTAGTCAGCTGGCAAATGACTACTCGCTGCCCCCTGATGCGAGCGTTTCCCGCAAAACGGGAAACACGAGTGGTAGCATTGTAGCGCTTGGCAAAGGGTTTGTAGTTCAGCCCCAGTCCTTAGGTCCCGCTGCTGCTGCTCTCAAAATTCACCATGCACAAGAAAAGAAAGGTCTCCTACAATGTCTTTCTCTGGTGCTGATTTAAAGCACCTGGTCGTCTCTTGCCTGGGCGTTGCCGAAGGTGTGCAAGGTGCCGCTCTGCCTTGTGGGAAATGTAGTCAGCTGGCAAATGACTACTCGCTGCCCCCTGATGCGAGCATTTCCCGCGAAGCGGGAAACGCGAGTCGTAGCGTTGTAGCGCTTGGCAAAGGGTTTGTAGTTCAGCCCCAGTCCTTAGGTCCTGCTGCTGCTGCTCTCAAAATTCACCACGCACAAGAAAAGAAAGGTCTCCCCATGGTCAGTTATGTTTATAAGATGTTATAAGTAAACTGCCCATTCTGGTCTATGAGAACAGATAGCCTTGCAATATTGAAACCCGAAACTGGCAGTATTTCACAATCTGGACAAGCCACACACATCAGGGCCTGCCCTACCTTTCACATATAATGCACCGTGCCCACAGGGGTACCTTGCGCTTACCTTAGGGGTGACTAACATGCAGAAAAGTAAAGGTTTGGGGACTGGCGAGTGTGTGCACTTGCCAAGTCAACATGGCAGTCCCAGACTGCACACAGGCTCTGCAATGGCAGGCCTGAGTCACATTTTACAGGCTGCATCTGTGGATTGCACAATCAGTGCTGCAAGCCCACCGGCAGCCTTTGATTTATAGGGCCTGGGCACACATGGTGCACTGTACTAGGGTCTGACAAGTAAATCAAATAACCAATCATGGACTCACTAATCCATAACAACACTTTATAACAGGGAGCACTTACACCTTGGCACTGAACAGCAGTGGCAAAGTACCCAAAGCATCTAGACCCGCAAAAACATAGATGGCATCAGCAAAAAATGGAATGGAGGCCCACGCCAATGGTGCCAAGTCTAACAATAACCTATAGTCGAAATAGGTCTTGCAGTAGCAAAAAACAAATGTAAGTGTATTTCACTGCCTGGGTATGTAAAACTTTAAAGGGCTCATCCTACTTTTTAAATTCAGTGCACCCTGCCCATAGGCTGTCCCGGGGCTACCTTAGGGGTGACCCATATGTAATGAAAAGGAAGGTTTGGACCTCCCAAGTAGGTTACCTTGCCAGTTTGAAATGGGAGTTCAAAACTGCACACACAGGCTCTGCAATTACAGGCCTGACACGTTTAAGGGGCTACTGAAGTGGGTGGCACTATCAGTGCAGCAAGTCCACTAATGGCAATTGATTTACAGACCCTGGAAGCATGTAGTGCACTTTATTAGGGAATTGTGGATAAAACCAATCTTACCATGTTTAAACTAAAGAGAATGTGCACTTTACACTGGTTAGCAGAATGAAGTCAGCAAAAACTGGAGGTTAGGAGAGAAAAAGTCAAGGGAAGCCACGTCAAGGATGCCAGGTTTAACACCCACCCTTAAACCCTAAAAGCACCCTTTCCACCAAGGTTTAGGGTGGTTATAGCTATTGGGTGGTATTGGTGATTTTAGGGTTTTGGGGTGGGTAAAGAAATACCCTTACCCACCCATAACCCTAAAATGCCCTTACCCTAATTCTGTATATATATATTTATATATATTCACGCATAAAAACAAGGCAGGGACGTTATAGTTCGGAATGGAATAAAAAAAGTAGACATTCAGTGAAAAAAGCAAAGGTTACAGAGTCGTTATAGTTAGAATCAGATTTCACTCGTACAAAACCAGAGAAATTCAGCAGTTATAAACTGATGCACCCACAATGCACTGCTTATGACCTCACATATTACATCATTCATGACATGGTCAGTGGCATCACTAATGACATCTCAAATGTCATCCCCGATTACATCATCCAGTGACTGCGAGTGTTTTTTAAAAGTTTAAGTGTTGAATATATATACGCTAAGGTGTATTGGTGAATCAGTGGGTGTATGAGTGCCAGTATGAATGATTCAGTGGGTGTATGTCTTACTGTATAAGTGATTGATTAGGTGTCTCAGTGAATGTATGGGTGAGTGACTGAGTTGTGTGAATGTCTATCAGTCTGTCAGTTGGTGTCTAAGTGGCTGTATAGGATGGAGAGTGGGTACGTGAGTGGCTGTATGGGTGATTGATTGGGTGTACGGGTGTCTGAATAGGTGGATGAGGGGGTGTGTGACTCCCTGCATGGATGAGTGAGTGTGTCTGTGAGGGGCTGTATGGGTGACTGAGTGTGTGTATGGCTGTGGCGGTGATGAGTGAATGGATGTGTCAGTGGTATATGTGTGAGTAACTGCCTATGTGAAAGGCAGTATAGGTGAGTGTTGGAGTACATGAGTGACTGTGTCAATGAGTGATTGCGAGAGTGACTGGGTGAGTGTGAGCTTGTGGCAGTGACTTTATAGGTGAGTGAGTATGTGTTAGTGTCTATATGAATAAGTAAGTGTGTGAGTGTATAACTGTATAGGTGAGTAATGGCTGTGTGATTGACTATAAAGGAATGAGTAGGTGTGTGAGTAGCACTATGGGTGACTGACAGTGTGTGAGTGGCTGTATGGGTGTATGAGTGGATATATCAGTGGCTGTATTAGTAAGTGGGTTGGTGTTTGAGTGGCTGCATGGGTGTTTGACTCGATAGACCTATGAATCAGTGTGTGGGAGTGTAAGTACTGATATGGGTGTGTCAAAGGTTTTGAGAATGGTAGTTTGGAAGCTTGAGTGGGTGTATGAGGTTATTTTGGGGTGTGAGTTGGTGCATGAGATATTCAGTGGATGATGTCACTTGAGATGTCATGAGTGATGTAATATGTGAGGTCATAAGCAGTGTATTGCAGGGGTGCGAGTTATGGTTAGCTCAGCTAACTATAACTTCTGAATTTCACTGGGGGCATGGCCTCCAAAGACCTCTTAGCATTCCGGCTGTGTGGGACTTAGTAGAGATAAGAGATAACAGGAGGGTTAGTTGGCTCCCAAGGATGTTCTTGGGGGGCAACAGCCCCTCCTATTACCTCCAGTAAGTACCCCACAACAGGATTGCGGATACCTGGTAGGAGGCCATGCCTCCTTTCTCCACCACTCTGTAAACGTGCCTCCTGGCGCACTACTAGTAGGGGGATGAAGGCTATTGAGGGTCTTGGTCTTGGCTATTGAGGGTCTTGGGGGCCAACTTAGGGGTCTCCTGTTACAACCTGCAAGTCCCACACAGTGTATTTGCTGAGAGGTTTTTGGTGACCACGCCCCCTTTCTCCACCACACTGCAAATGTGCCTCCTGTCATATTACTAGTTAGGGGATGAAATCCTCTTGGCGGTCCTTGGGGGCCAACTAGCTCTCCTGTTACTTCCATTAAGAACCACACAGGTAGAGTGTTGAGAGGTTGTCGGAGGCCACGCCCCCTTTTCCACCACTCTGCATATGCACCTCCTGGCACACTACTAGTTGGGAGGAAGGTGTCCTCTTTAGTCCTGCTGCCCTCAGGAGGCAAGGGGACCTCATCCCCCCACCAGCACTGAGGTTTCTGAAATATACAAGCACCCCTTATGGATATGCACCCCTTATCGCTGAGACAAAACTGATTCAGCCTTATAACACTTTAAGAAGAGTAGAGGCATAGAGCGCTTACTAGGTCTTTTGACCCCTGCCAAGTAATTTCCTCACCTGTTCAGGAAATTTTGTGGCTACATCGGGTGGTTGGTGTACAGGCAACACCAGTCTCCCAAACACCCTCTGTGGTCACTCCAGTCTGCCTTCCCTTTTGCAAAAGTATCCAAGCCACATTAGCTTGCAGTTAGTGGTGTACAACACCCTGTGGGAAGTTGCATCCCATTCAGCATGGTTATGCCGTACTGTTTCTTTCTGCGCCACCGCAACTCCATATAGACCAGCTCTCGGAGGATCACCTATCCATTGTAAAGCAGGAGGTACAAGCTCTACTCTCCAGAGGGGCCATTGAGAAAGTTCAGAACTAGGAAATATGGACCAGTTGTTACTCTTGCTATTTCCTCATGCCAAAGAAGGAGGGAGGGCTGCAGCCCATCTTAGATCTTCGCTCTCTGAATGCCTTCCTATGGAAGGACAAATTCAAAATACTCACTCTGACCCAGGTTCTGTCTGCAATGGATCCAGGCTACTGGATGGTGGCCTGGGACCCACAGGACTTGTATTTTCATAAATCCGTCCTGCAGTCCCACAAATGTAACATGCGGTTCAAGGTAGGTCAGAAGCATTTTCAGTTTGCCGTTCTTCCCTTTGGCCACCACACATCTTTTGAGATCTGGGATACCAGTCTTACCTTCCTTGAAGACTGGCTTTTAAAGGCAGGCTCAGCATAGTCAATTGTAGACCACCTCCAGACGATGGCCAACCTCCTGACATAATTGGGGTTAAGAATCAATTAACTGAAGTTGCACCTGACTCCTTTGAAGAGGCCTGCATTTATAGGAGCTGTCTTGAACACTGTGGTGTTAAAGACCTTTCGTCCTTTGCAACGAGTCCAGGACATTTGGGCAATGATCCAGATGTTTCAGCCTCAGACCTGTATCTTGGAGAGTTTAACTCTGAGGCTTGTAGTCCTCCTAGCTACCTGCATCCTGCTTGTTGGCTACACCAGGTGGCATATGCAGGCTCTGCAACAGAATTAGAAAACCCATTGGGCTCTGCACCAAGATAGGCTTTCAGATACCATTCCAGGTTGCAGAGGTGATTGTACACAATCTGCAGTAGTGTCTTCTTGGATGCATTTGGACCAGTGGTACAGCCCATCGGTTCCCCACCCACATCTGACATTGGTGACGGATGTTTCACTGCTGGGTTGGGTCGGTCATCTGAGAGAGGCAGGGATGAGAGGAATCTTGTCTCCAGTGAAAACCTGTTTCCATATCACTCTGTTGAAGTTGCAAGCCATTCGTCTGGCACTAGAAGGCCTTCCGGTCACCCATCAAGGGGTGCCTGTTACAGGGTGCCATTGTTTCTTCTGCCTCAAGCTTCCGAAGATCAGGAGTGACCAGCGCAAGTCATCCTAGTGGCTCCAGATTAATCCAGGACAGAGTGTAGTACCCAAACCTTCTGGGCATGAGCATTTGTCCCCCGATCCGGTTGCCACTCTGAGAGGATCTTCTGTCTCAACAGCTGGGCAGGGTTTGGCACCCAAAACTGTACAATCTTCACCTGCATGCATAAAGATTGAGCAGCGGCAGATTAATTCATTCTATCTGCCACCTGATGTTCTGGATGATATCCTTGCTGCTAGGCATCAATCTATAAAGTTCATTTATGCCAGGAGTTGGGACAAGATTGTGTTTTGTGTTTGCACATTGCAGTGGGCACTAAAAAAAGGTTATTTATTGGAGCTTTGTGCCTTTTTGCGTTTATCCTTGTTTATATCACCTGTTGTGATATGGTTTATTTGAGGTTTAACACACACATTCGCTCCCAAGCCACAGTGGACCCTTAACATGTTTTTGACATTTCTCATGTGTTCTCCCTTTGAGCTCATGCACAGCTGATTGTTGCATCTTCTGACCTTAAAGACTGTCTCCTTGCAATCAATTCAGCTCATCCTGTGAGTGAATGTCAGGCCTTATTAGTACAACAACCCAACACCAGAGTTTTTTCTGGACAGATTGTTGCAAAGGACTCGCGTGACCTTCTTGCCAAAAGTTGTGCCTCCTTTCTTTTAACATGTTTTATTATTGAGTTTACAAACATGTACAAGAACATAACACGGTGTAGTCCGGTCGCATTTCAATATCTTGTGGACCAACTTGGAAACATGAATACATATATGCAGGTTATGCAATAATGGTAGTTTTGAAGGAGCCACGCTTTCAGGATGAACGGGAATGACAAAAGATGCAGAGAGCATAAGCGTAGGTGCCCATACCAGAAGCTTTACCTGTGCAGGTCTGAGAGTGTGTGTTTGGATGGGTATCCGATTCCCTGTTTCGCGCCAAGTAGGTTGTGAAAGGTCCCCAAATGACTCTTGGCCAGTAGCATCTTACCTGATTCATAGGAGCCACGCTGCTGGGGGGAATGGAGGGGGAGGAGCTGTTGACACTTTTGGCTGCTGGGGACTACATGTCCCATGGGCCCTTGCTTCCTCGGACATCATAACATGCGCTACTAAACCGTCTTGCAGCCCCGTTGCCTTGGGGCTATTTTACCTTATTCAGAGGTGCCACGCTGACTGGGGGAAGCTCCTGACGAGTTTGGCTGCTGAGGACTACATGTCCCATGAACCCTTGCAGCTTCTAGCATCATAACGAGCGCTTCTAAAGCATGTTGCAGCCCAACTGCTTTAGGGGCATTGTATGGTACCTGATTCAGAGGAGCCACGAGGCTGGGGACAAGCCGCTGATGCTTTTGGCTGCGGACCAAGTGTCTCATGAACCCTTGCCGCATCTGACGAGTAACGAGCACTACTAAAGTGCGCTGCAGTCTTGATGCCTTGGGGACTTATTACCTGATTCGGAGGAGCCACGTTGCCAGGGGGGAACCGCTGACGCTTTTGCCTGCTAGGGACTACATGTGCCATGAACCCTTGTCATTTCTGACTCATGAGTGCTGCTAGAGCGCACTGCAGCCCAGCTGCGTGGGGCATGCCTAGGCATAGCTTGGGCCCATTCTGCACCCGTCAGAGCCCAGAGGTGGCTGAGCTGGGCCACCACTCTTGGTTTTTTTCTTTGTAAGGATATTGAAGGTACTGTGTCTTCCTGCGTGATTATACCTCTGACGGTTGTGATTCAATTCCTGCCCTCTTTGGCCCTCTATATCTTGTACACCTTGGCTTATGTGCAGTATTTTATTTATCAAATCTTTTTGGGTCAATGTTTTTTGAATTATTAACCATTGTATTCTCTGGTATTGTATTATTGACTGTGTTTTTGTGTAATATTCAACTATGATTGCCCCAAGCAAGTATGTGGTGTTGTGGCACTCAGCCTTTCTGATCTGCATACCTAAAATTGGGGGACGGAAGACCTCTGATCTAGTTCAGGGTACTGCTAAATACTCTAGGGGTTCAACCAAACCAGACTACTACATTCTTAAAGAAATCGACCTCCTAAATAAAAGAGATCTAATCCATTATATGAGCCGATTCTATGCCTCAAGGTAAATGATGGGCCATTCCAAAAAATAAAAAGAACACCAACATATTCCAAGTTATTTCAATGGTCATTTAGCCAGGAAATGTACTTCCAAAGCCCCTTTAGTTCCAGTTGTCCCAGACCCAGCCCACACGAAAGTGTTGTCAAGCTAATCTGTCCCTTCATATTATTTACCTTGCAGAAATTGCTTCTCTCCCCTAGTGGATTTTGCTGGAGATCAAACAACCTAGGAGTCAGTTAGTGGGACCAAAACTGATTTAACTCTGCCATCTCCTCCATCTGGTGATTTAGGCCATCTTCACTGCAAATAAATGACTTGAGGGAAGAGGTGGGGATTTATAATTATTGATTCAATGCCTATCTAGCAAGCTGTACCAACTAGTAAAGGATATGGCTTTTACTCACAATAAAACAAAAACAAGCTTCATGTACATCGGAACCCCGGCCTTCTGTTCAGGTATCTAGGCCCATTTTACATTGTGCTTCTTTAGGATCATCAGAGGTTCTCGATCGAGTTAAGATAAAGATCTTCTTGGGGTACTCAGGAGGCCTGAATTCCATAGAGACTTAAGGTCTATGAGACGTTTAGGACCCTCTTTACATTCTGGACAACTCAGTCACCGTATTTCTGAAGAATCTCTAGGTAGTCTGTGTAATAATGGGATGCCGCAGAGTGTCGGACGCCCATCGGCAACGTCTCTCTGCAATGGGCCCTCTCATTGTGCTAGCTCTATTTTTTGGGTTAATGTCCCCAAACTCCCTTTACACACACAATATGAAAGGGAGGACATGTTAAAAAGCAAAGCTATTTATTACATTCACCCTGGTGAGGGGATGCCGCTCAGTTATTTGTGAGGACATTATCAGTGCCGGAAGACACTCATAAAAAAATTCAAATATCGATTCCATTAAATGATTGTTCAGAGATGGGGATCTGGTTGATAGTTTGGTGACTTTTGACATTAGAACATCTACCTTCCGCAATACAAATATTTGGTTTAAAATATCAGCAGGTTGACAATAGCGACTCAAGTGGTCTGTGTAATCCTTCATTTTTAGCAAGTGGATGGTCCCCTCTACGGGAATTTGATAACTATCTCCTACTTGCATTAATCCTCCTATCTCTCCATCACTTATGACCATACTTGATAGCAGCCTTCAAGGAACCTTCTAAGGCTTTAGCTTCCGCTAGTGTGTCCTAGTGAGTCTATCCTTTGTGAACTCATTCTTTAAATAAGTGACCAACTTTACAATGTACTTCAGGTGCTATTTCTTGTACACCTAATCATGACTCCTTGGCTCATATAAGCCCCCCTACTACTATCGTATCAACAACTGAAAAATTCTCTGGGGACATGTCTTGAGGATTGTGACTGGCTTTAAGCCAAAAGCCGCCTTACCAGATCGGGACAATTTTGGAAAGTTGGAAACTTTATTGAACTATGTGATATCTCCTTGCTCTAAGAAACCTGGCTTATTGAGCCAATCGTCAAACAAGATTTCTCTAATTTCCGTATCCCAACAAAATCTAGCTTGACTGCGAGACCTTCTGGAAGGCTAACAATTTGGTTTAGACCAATTTCAGAACGTAAAATTCATAAACTTGAGATTATTGCCCAGACATTTTAGCCATTCAAATAGTGATTGATAAGTTTCCTAGTATTGAAATTTATAACATCTATGCCAGAGGGGTTTATGATGGCATGGCTTCAAAGACTGTTTAATGCCTATAAGATTATCTGCCAAGGAACCAGCGTCAGTCCCATCTCATTCTTGCAGGGGACTTCAACACCACATTTGAGCCTCTGCATACAGTTGAAGTCCCCCTTTCCCTTGAGGTGGACTTGAAATTGGCTTCCCACAACTCAATGTACCTCCCATAGAAGAGTGGACTCATGCCCTTTTGCCCCTAGAGACTCTATCTTTAGATCTAGGGGTCAATGCTACCAATAGACTGACAAAATCTGACATGAAGGGGGCTTTCAGATTTAATAAACCGTTTCATATGAGCCACATTGACTATATATTAGTCAATTCGAGACTTTGGCCTTATGTCAATGATATAGTCATAAGGAATAGAATGGAAAGTAACCACAATCCTTTGTGCCTTAATATGACCGCTTTTTGCAGTAAGCGCTTAAATTATCCCCATCCATCTTCCATCACTAGGACTAAAGTCTCTGCCAATGACATGCGCTGGCTTAATTGGCTCCAATTAGTTGCTCGCCTTGACATTTAAGCTGCCATTAGTCAGGATTTACAAATTCCTTTAGCTAGGCTTAGTAGTATTCCCAATATGGAAATTAACGTAAGCATATCCACTGATCTACATATTCATTTCTTTACGCGCATTCTGTCATGTTTCTCTGCCCCAGTGTTTTCGGCCCAAAATCTTGCCCATATACTAAACACCTGGTTTAATAAGGAATGCAGACAAGTGAAAAGCCTTTTGGCTGTGGTCATAAAAACGAAGGCTACTGGTGGGATCTCCTCTTTGAGAAAGGGTTACAAGCTGACCCTGGCCAAAGTAAAAAGGAAATGGGATGACCTGAGATGGCAAGATTTAAAAGCAGCTTGCTCTGTAAATGATTCTACCCAATTCTGGTCTCTGTTCACTTGGGGTGGGAATGGATCAGTTCCCCCACCTATAAACTACATATCCCCATCAGATTGGTCTGAATATTTCTCTCTATTGCACTCTGAGGGCATTCTGGCCTCTATAGAAGGAGTGCATTTTGTATTAGAATCCCCATGTCAAGCAGTCCCCTTGTTTGAGCCAGGTGACATCTCCCACTCGATGCTATTCCTAGTGGCAGAGCCCTTGGACCAGATGGCATACCAGCGGACATATTTAGGCACGATAGAGGCAATTGATCAAAATATATCCTTCTACTAGCTAATGCCATAGAGAATGGGAGCCCCTATCCCGGACTCATGTGAGGGAGCCGAAGTCAGACCCATTTTTTAAAAGGGTGATAAATGTTTACCTGTTAATAACAGACCAATCAGTCTGATAGACTGCATCCAAAAGATATTCTGCCATCTATTATTGAATAAATCCAAGACTGGATTGTTGCTAATGATGTATTGTCACCTTTCTTTTCAAGCTGTTTTTTGTAAGAAAACCAGCACTTTTGATCAGGTTTTCAGATTCTTGCTCCTATATTATAAGACGCATCTTATTGGTAGAGACAGCTTCTATATTGCCTTTGTCGATATCAAATTAGCATTCGACTTAGTTCCACATCTAAAGCTATGACAGCTTCTCCGAGATATGGGCATGCCTCTTGATCTTCTAGCTCTTTCCATGAGGAGAATTATGCCAGAATATGATGGGGCAGACGGGGCCAGCTCACTGATCGGATCCCAGTAAATAAAGGAGTCTGTCAGGGCTGTGTCCTGGCTCCTACACTGTTTTCTTTATATCTTAATGATGTTGTCTATTTCCTCTCCCAGTATTCCACCAATGTCCATACTGTAGACGCGTTGAAGACACCTAGCTTGCTATTTGCTGATGACCCCTTACTAATCTCCAAAACTCCTAGTGATCTACAACATCTGCTGCTCTGCTTTGAGGAGTTCTGAACTGCTTATGGCTTGGAGATTAATGCAGCAGAGACTACGTTTATGTCTTTCAACCAACTTAAAACATTCAAAGGGAGATTGCTATTAGGGGGCACGTCACTCAAGAGGGTGGACTCACTCAACTGTTTGGGCATTACATTCTCCTCAACTATGACATGGAAGCTTCATGTCAGATTACAGGTGTCATTTTTTAAGAGCATTGAGTGTCTGTTTGCAAACTGATAGCTCCTGCTTTCCAGATATATGAAGACAAAGCTGTGGGTCCTGCCTTATATGGTTCCGAACTATGGCGGTTTTCCAATTGCATTGGTCTATTGAGATTGGAGAATAAGTTCTTAAGGAACCTGGCCTACCTTCCACCTAGTACCACATGTATCCTTTGTTGCTTGATATGTGGAGGAAGGTGGTATTAAAAATATGCAAGCTTGAGTCCTGTCTGTAGGAGGATATGGTCTACTCCTGAACTTACTCACTATACCGCTACCCTGCGGGATGTCACAAGCCCGTCAGGGCTGTGACCTGGCTCCCACATTGTTTTCTGTATATCTTAATGATATTGTCCATTTCCTCTCCCAGTATTCCATCGATGGCCATACTGTAGACACATTAAAGACACCTACGTATCTTGCTATTTGCTGATGACCCCTTACTAAACTCCAAAACTCCTTGTGAGCTACAACATCATCTGCTCCCCTTAGAGGAGTTCTGAACTGCTCGTGGTATGGAGATTAAGGCAGCAGAGACTAAGTTTGTCTTTCAATCAACATAAAACATTCAAAGGGAGATTGCTATTAGGGGCACGTCACTTGGGTGGGTGGACTCATTCAACTATTTTGGTATTACATTGTCCTCAACTATGACATGGAAGCTTCATGCCAGATTACAGGTGCCATTTGTTACGAACATTATGTATCCTTTTGCAAACCGATAGCTCCTGCTCTCCAAATATATGAAGACAAAGCTGTGGGTTCTGCCCTATATGGTTCCAAACTATGGGTTTTTTCCAATTGCATTGGTCTATCGAGATTGGAGAATAAGTTCTTAAGGAACCTGGCCTACCTTCCGCCTAGTACCCCGCTGTATCCCTAGCCGCTTGATATGGGTAGAAAGGCGGTAGTAAATAAGCCAAGATTGCGTCCTTTTTGGCGTAGGATATGGTCTACTCCTGAACTTACCCATTATGCCGCTGCCCTGCAGGATGTCATGAATGCAGATGGATTCAATCAAATCGGTTGGCTGTCACACATTAAAAAGATTTTTTCCTCATTTGGTATGAAAGACCTCTGGGAGACTCCGTCTCAAAACCCCATTCCCTCAAAAGAGTTGTTAAAAAAACAATAGTGGACATGGTTAATGCAGAGCAGCACCTTTAAAGCTGCCAGGCCACATTGGCTGGGGAGTTTCTAAATTTTAAATGCACTAGCATCCCGGACAATACTGGGACATCATAAAAGTCCCAATGGATAGGATATTTTATTTCCAATTCAGGATAGATACGTTGCTATTGAGGACCTTCACCTGCAAATGGGCAGTTAATTATTACTTTTTGTTTCCTGCCGGAAATAATGTTGCTTAGACTACAGCTCATGGTATATTTGTCTGTCTGTTTTATGCTGGTCACTGGCAGGCATGGATTAAGCCACTTTACAAGCAATTGGGCACACGTAGCCACTATATCGCTATCAGAATTCTAAGATCAGATCTTAGCCCACTGTATGCATGTTCAGTTGATAAATTCTTGGGATGAATGTAGCTCATAAGAAGAAGGATTTCAACCCCTCAGAAATAACTGAGGCTGCAAGGTTTACAGGCAGCACACCTATCTATTGTATCCTTTCATACCAGGGTAGGCTCAAGAGATTTATTGTAACTTTGCTTTCGATTACGAATTAATCTTATGAATTGCTTACTTTACTGTATTATGTGATGATGACTAATGCAAATTGGGAAATGTCTCATATTGGAATCATCTTCTTATTGATTCTGTGACGTTTTATTAATTTACTATTTTATATATGTACATTACATTTGGTGCACACTGTTTGACCATGTGGATATGCCTACTACCATCTTGTTTGGCCAACTTCAATGCTGTGTGTTGATACTCTGTGCAGCAACAGCTGTGCCAGACACAGGAGCAGGTGCAGCACCTCAAGTCCCACCTCACCCCTACCTCCAATTGCTATACTGGGGGTATGAGCAGACCCAGTCAACAGCCCAAACCTATTGACTCACGGTGCTGGGGTTCACAGTGATGTCCCTGCTTGAAGTTCCACATGGGAGCCTATATACCTTAGAGGGCCAGATGAAGGATTGTGCAGGCAGCAGAGTGATGAGGTGGTGGAGGGGCACCCCAGAAAAAGAAGATGTGCTGCTCCCCAGTTCCTGCCACTCTGCAGCGCAGCCAGACACCACGAGCAGAACTCACATCCACCGGGCGTATGAATGGCACCTCAATGCAGGAGCTGTCGGACGCCCAGCAGCCAGGAGCCTACTCACTGGCAGGACTCTGGAGCAAGACGCTCCCTCCAGAGGCACCCCAGCAAGCAGGCGGCAGTGAGAGGCTCCTCCCCCGTAGATCCCAAGGATATGGCCCAAGAGCATGGCTTGGCACCTCACCTCCTAGCCGCAACCACAGCCCGCTCAGATCATTGCACAGGGCTGTAGCAGTTAGTTGTGCTGATCCCACCAGTCCACCAGCCGACTCGGCTCGGGCTCCAAGCCTCATAGGTGTGGTCCTCCCAAACATTGAAGGGGCTGGGGCTTGTTCAGTTTTGAGTCGAGCCAGAGTGGCAGACTTCCTTACTAGGTTAGGCAACAGTTAAGCACCGCAATTCCACTCCCAACCACGTTGGCCACAGCCCCAGCACTCTCAGCCTCTATTTCTCTGCTGCGGTTTTCCCTCACATGGGGGCAGACGGAGCGGGGTGTTAGAGGCGAATGAATCAGTTCCTCAGTTGATGCAGGGCAATGTGCCCTCGACACTGAGATTGTGGAAGAATCAATTCCTCGGCCAACAGAGCCTCTCATTGTGACAGCCATTGTGCAGCTGGGCTCTCCAGCACCCCCAGGAACCTTTACTCCATTGGTTAGCATTTCTCCAGGGGTCATTAACACCCACTAGTTCATGCCAGGCTCAAATGCGCAATTCCCGGCAATCTCTTCAGGACAGTCCTGGACTTTTGGAAGATAAGAGGAGGACTGTACCTGCTGCTTGAGACCTAAGAAGATCCTAGAAGACTAGACTTGCTCTCCCTCTTGTGCCTAGGACAAAGAAGTGAACTCCAAGTCTCATAAGACTGACCTCTTTTTAAAGCTACAGAGACATTTTCCTGCAACTACCCAGCTGACCAGTGACAACTGGACCTGGATTAGACCCTGCTGTTGGCTTCTGCCTGACACACAGTTAATTTCAAATTGCTTCCTCCGAGGTCCTGGACGGCTTTAGAAATGTACTCCTGTGGTGTATTGGGACTTAAAGAACTAGGTCAGAAGGAAAAATCTTTGGCCCAGGGGAAACCTGGTTGTTGTATCTGAACCGTGCTCCATCGTGGTCATGTCGAATTGCGCCTAGGTCCTATTCTACCTCAACTTTTCACTATCATTGGCATTTTGTGCTTCTTGGTGCTATTTCTACTTAAAAAATATTTAACACTTATCTCTTGTTACCCTTATTGGATTTTGGTCATTTTGCTGTTATTTTGTGTACTAAATTGTGCTTTATGTTTTTAATTTGTTCTGGGATTCATTTTATTTTGCATATCAACATTATTACTGTTTTAGTACTGCATAAATACTTTAGACATTGTTTCTAAGTTAAGCCTGTGCGGTCTGTGCTATAGCTACCGAGGGGTTGAGCTCAGGTTTATTTATTTAGTGATATTAGTGGTTCAGTCTGAGAAGGATTGTGATTATTACTTGAGGTGGGTACTTGTCCCCCTCAACTAATAACCCAGTCACTTACAATGTAAAATACATTTGCCGAATACAAATTCTAAAAATGTTCTTTCATGTAACAAAATGTCTTAAGGGCACCTAAAGATCAATGTCAAGCCCATCATACATAATATCATCCATTTTAAAAAACAAAATGGGGAAGTGGTGAAGTTTAGCACATTAAACGCTGACCCTGTCAGCTCTGTTATGTTATGTTAAAGTTGTTTATTAAGTGCAGTGAATCACCCTGAGTAGGGTCTCTCAGTGCCATAGCAGGTCAACAGGTACTGGTGCAGGAATATTAATTAAATAAACGAATGTAGTGGAGATTAAAAAGCCATGTTTTGAGAGACTTTTTAAACTGGTTAAAATCTGTGCACGCTCGCAGATGTAGCAGAAGCTGATTCCAGAGCTGGTAGGCCACTGATGTTGTTGTATACATACTCCTAGTCTTACTCCATATATACATCCCATGCCTAAAATGTATATATCAAACATGTTTGAAATGATAACAATAAAATACATCCAAAGTACAGAAAAACTAATGTGTCAAACCTACCAATCAATCGTCTAAACTATTACAATAAGTATACTTTACGGATAGTTGTGGTAACACCTCAGTCATCAACACTTCTATGCTGGTAATAAGTGCTTATTTGAGCTGTTGGGGGGGGGGGGGGCAGTGGGACCCATCAGCACTCATTTTGGGGGACTAGCACTCTTTTCCTCATCCGACATTGACTGAGCGCAAGAGAGGGAAAACATATAAAGGGAACGGAGGAGGAAGAAACCGACAGAAGCAATGTCACAAAGTGAGGAAAACAGAAAATGCAAGAGTGAGATAAAGTGGCAGGTGGTGTCTGGTAGTGTGTTAAAGGGGCATCATATGGATTCAAGACCATGCATTCAGCATGCCAACATTTAATAACACCGGCCGTGTACATCTGAGCAGAGCTTTGGCCACCAGCACTCGTTCTTTTACAAATGTAGCACTGCTGGGAATCTAACATGAGAGGGCATATAGTGTAATACACACATCCATTGTTTGCAACCAAAAAAGTCCACTTACCACAAAAGCATCCTAAAGTGACATCAACCAAAGCGCCAAACCACATAAACAGCATCTGTTTTTTCATATGAAATATTTTTTTCATTTTAAATCAAAAAAGTAACAGAAACATGCGATAAACCAATTTCGAGCTCGAATGGATGCATTGTATGGTTCTCAATAACACAACATGCGTGAGTAGACGAGATACGTGTATCCAATCAGACATGAATGAAGTCACTCAAAGTTGGATTAACATGGCAAAATACAGCAAGGAAGTATCACTCAATGATTACTGAACCAATATAGTTTAAGTTCAGTAGGTAGAGAAAGCTATTGGAAGAGATAACCATTAGTTGATCTCTACAACAGACACAGTGACACATTGTTGAGAAAACAAGGCAAAATTCAAGCATATGTAACCACAATGTCCAGATAAATCTGGACTAAAGGGAACCAGAGGCACGGGGTACTGGTAGACGGCAGCCTCCAACATGAACTGCATACCACAACGGACCGCTACCAGTAGGAATATTACTAGTGTAAGTGAAGTGTTATTTTGTGAGAGCTGGCATCTCACAAAAAGTGAAGGACTGGTCTCACACACCACCGGGTGTCATGCTTCATCATTGACCAGTCCTCGCCCTCTAAAAACTTGGTTTGATAGAGGGCGGGCATGCACCTGACGACAGGGATGCACTTCTAAACTAAGTGGGGGCCCAAAGAAAGATATACAGTGAGTTAAAAGGCCATTATGGGTGTCTACTTAATTTTAATAGTGTCGACATCCATATGGTAGTTTAAAATAAAGTGATCGGTGCCATGGGGATATTAGTGTCCCCCCACCGCTGTATGTGAGATCAACATGTTTCTGCCTGTAGGCCCAACTGGGTCCGCGGCATTCATCAGGATCATAATATAAAGGGCTCTACTCTTACCAAACTTCGGTGAGAGCGAGGACTAGTCAATGATGAAGCATGACACCCGGTGGTGTGTGAGACCAGTCCTTCACTTTTTGTGAGATGCCAGCACTCACAAAATAACACTTCACTTACACTAGTAATATTCCTACTGGTAGCAGTTCGTTGTGGTATACACTAAAAGTCAAGCATACACAGCAAATATTCAACTGTCTAGACTATGGGTAAAGGGCACAAAGAGAAATCAGGAAGTTCCTGTTAATGAGTTTGAAACAATAATAAAGAGGTAAATACCGATGATGTTTGGATTTTTTGGAAATAGGTATGCAGCCTCCCCTTGGTAGGCCATTGCCATCAATTATACCAGAATGACTTAGTGATATGTTATCAACACTACGAATATTGCACACCTAGACTCACCAAAGTGTGTACAGATATCTTAGCAGGGTACTTTTCCAGGTGGGCTAGACACTTTTTATGACTTTGTTTAGCAGCATCTCGAATAAATAGGAAGATGCCTTGTCTATCCATTTTTCGTCAACTTTGGGTCACATGAAATCCCAGACACTTGACTATGGAGTTTAGGCTAACATCTATTTGAAAGATATCTTGAATTACCCCAGTCATGACAAAAGGAAAGAATTACCTTAAAGTTGAACGCTAGATATAGAAGTTTGCTTATTGATTTCTAGCAGGGCCTGCAAGTGTCAGAAACCAGGGGGTTCAGTTTGTTTTGTCTTAAACGTATGCAATGTCGTTATCGCTCTTGTGGAAAGAGCCAGAGAACCCCTCGGGTCATCAATGAATGCAGTGATGCTGTTGCTTATATTTTAGTTAAACATCCACCAATCAATCCAATAACGTCCACCATGTGTTCCATTATCACTTACAACTACAAGTGAACGGTGTAACTGCTATGTACAGCATTTCTTGTTAAAATATGGCTGTTGTTGCAATGAATAGATAAAGAGGGAGAATTTACAAAATATAGTAATACACATTCTGTTTTTTTGATGGGTTTATCTTGTCGAGATCGTTGCTCAGTATAGCTTGATGAATTATCCATACCATTAAGGTATGTGCCACTGTGCCTGGACTAGCCCTGGAGAATACCAGGCCCAGTAGTCCTAATATATCGGTATCTCCCGTGTACAGAAAACTGACCTTTGGCTTAATGGCTGAGATGTGCAATTTTACTTTTTTATACTATAGGGAATTCATTAAACAAATTCCAGGTCTATTTAATTTTCTATACTGTTAGGTGTCGAATGTCGAGTCGAGTCAAGTCAAGTTTTCGCTTTTTTTTCAAAACAATTATGCGCATATTTGAGATTCTTCATTTAATGTAACATCATGTTTTATGTAGTCTGCATATGCAGGCTCATACAATATTTAAATCTTTGATTTCTTAAGTGCCTCATTGGAACAGCCATTTTTATGAATCACAGTGCTAATCGATACATAAAGACCATTGATATATTCCTCACGTAAGTTAAAAACAGGAGAGGGGACATCCCTTACACGCCCCCTTCTGTTTCCGATTTGAACAGGGTCACAAAAGCCCTTTTATGGGTCAGAAAGACTTTTACAATTTGCAGTCTCATGATTTTGTGAAGCATGGGAATTGCTGCTGCACAATACCTCTGTTTATATGGCCCAAGTTAATATCTCTTATTGAGACATTATTTATAAGATCCATTTCCCGGTAAAAGTGTGCAAGTGTAGCAAACCCTTATGTCCGATTCAGATGTATGTCTTTTTACCCTTCATGGTACCATGCAAATAGGCGGGGTTGCTTGCTTGTTCATTGTCTTTACGCATGGCAAATTGTGATTTCTCCTATTTGCTTGAGCAAGATATTGTTTAACTAGATCAGTCCCTCTTAAGCTGCCTTTGCTTTTTAAAAGGTATTTGCTTGTGAAAGAAGAGCAGGTGGAGAAAACTGAGTTTCCCTGGGGATGGTATATCAGTTTCTTGATAAGGTCCTCATAAAATCGAGGAGGTTGCGATAAGATTAGTTACATTCCGCTGAGAAATTGCATGGAATTGCTTTGCAATCCCAGAATTGTTTTTAAAATACCTGCACCATGTTGATTTATTTGCTGCCATTTTGTATGCCCTCGTTGTGTGCAGCCTATGCCTCTGACGTATATGGCCTCACTCTCATGCTTGGCACTGCTAGGCGAGGATTCAAAAATGACTGGCTGAGTTTCTGTAAATTTACGTTTCTTGTGCCTTTTTTTAGGTACAATTTTGCTTTTCCCATGACAAGATGTGCACCTGCAGAGCAAGTTTTGGTTTATTTGTTGTTTTCTCGCATGAAACGTATATGAAGAAAATCTGTTTAAAAAGTAATGTTTTTGAGGAGGGCTCACCTCCTTCACTGGTGCAACATCACTTCGGACAGGTGGGTGCTTCAAATCGTCCGAAGGGGCTACTCCCTCCCCTTCGAGTCGACCCCTCCAGCCATGCTACCGCAGTACTACCGCATGTCGGGGGTCACTTGAGTCTTCTGCGAGAGGAAGTTACGGCCCTCTTGGCCAAGGGGGCCATCGAGCGCGTTCCTGGGCCAGAAGTAGGGTGTGGTTGTTACTCCCACTACTTTCTGGTTCCCAAGAAGGGCAAAGGGGGCCTGCGCCGTATCTTGGACCTGCGGAATGTCAGCGGCTTCCTCCGGAGAAGTTCAAGATGCTGACTTTGGCTCAGGTGTTAGCTGCCCTGGACCCGGAAGACTGGATGGTAGCGTTGGACTTGCAGGACGCTTATTTTCACATCCCCGTCCTGCCGGGCTACCGGTCTTACCTGCAGTTCACAGTAGGCCACGAGCACTTTCAGTTTATCGTGCTCCCCTTCGTCCTTACCAGCGCCCCACCGGTGTTCACGAAAGTGATGGCGGTGGTCGTAGCTCATCTGCGCAGGTTAGGGGTTTCAGTTTTCCCCTACCTCGTCGACTGGTTGTTGAAAGTGGGCTCGCCCCAGACAGTCGTCAGCCACCTCCAGACTACGGCCAACCTCCTGGACCTGCTGGGGTTCTCCATCAATGTGTCGAAGTCGCACCTGTGTCCCTATCAGAAGCTCCTCTTCATCGGAGGGGTTCTAAACTCGGCGCAATTTCGGGTGTATCCTCCCGAACAGCTCCAAATCCGATCTTTCAGCCGTTATCCCGAGTCTCGGTCAGGTTGGCGCTACGGCTCCTGGGGCTGATGGCCTCCTGCATCCTTCTGGTGCATCACGCCAGGTGGCGGATGCGGGCTCGCAGTGGGACCTGAAGTTGCAGTGGGCCTAGCATCAGGGCAACTTGTCCGACCGTGTCTTAATCTCGGAGGGCACTGCAAGACAGTTACAGTGGTGGCTCACGGACTGCGATTGGGTCAGCGGCAGATCCCTCTCCCTACCCCAACCGGAGCACGTAGTTGTGACGGACGCATCCCTCCAGGGCTGGGGGGGGCCACATGCGAGAGGCAGAGATCAGAGACCTCTGGTCTCCGGCGGAGTCCCGGCTCCACATCAACCTTCTGGAGCTGCGGGCGATCCGGCTTGCACTGAAGGCATTCCTTCCCTCTGTCCAGGGGAGTGTAGTGCAGGTGTTCACGGACAATACCACCGCCATGTGGTATTGCAACAAACAGGGCGGGGTGCGGTCGTGGAACCTATGCCAGGAGGCTCTGCGCCTCTGGCAGTGGCTGGAACATCAGGGCTTGCCCCTGGTGGTTCAACACCTGGCAGGTTCCCTGAACGCGAGGTCGGACGAACTCAGCCGTCGGTGCATGATGGATCACGAATGGCATCTGAACTCGGACGTGGCGCAAGGCCTCTTACAGCAGTGGGGAGAGCCTTGGTTAGATCTATTCGCCGCAGAAGAGAACGCGCAATGTCATCAGTTCTGCGCGTTGGAATTTTCAAGGCGGCACTCGCTCGGAGACGCTTTTCGTCGCGAGTGGAGCTGTGGTCTGTTGTATGCCTTTCTGCCTATACCACTTCTGCCCAGAGTGCTGAAGAAGGTCAGACGCGACCGGGCCAAAGTTATCCTTGTGGCTCCGTACTGGGCACAAAGATACTGGTATCCCAAACTACTCAGCATGTCTGTCGATCCCCCGATTCGCCTGCATCTTCAGGAAGACCTTCTGCTGCAGCAGCAGGGGACGGTCCTCCACCGAACCTGTCCAGTCTCCACTTACATGCGTGGAGATTGAGCGGCGGCAGTTGAAGCCATTTGACTTGCCTCCTGAAGTCAGTAATGTGATTCTGGCAGCCAGGCGTCCCTCCACAAAATCGTTATACGCCTGCAAGTGGAACAAATTTGTGGCATGGGGCACAGCAAAGGCTGTGGATCCCCTTTCTGCCCCTCTTTCAGAGGTTCTCCTCTTTCTTCTTTCTCTTGCCCAGCAGGGCTCTGCTCTGGGCACTATCAAGGGCTACCTCTCTTCCATTTCCGCCTTCTTGAGGCTCCCTGATCAGCCCTCTTTGTTCAGGTCCCCAGTTGTAAATAGGTTTTTGAAGGGCATCACTTTCTTCCTGTTCCTTTCGTGATACCTCAGGGGGACTTCAACCTTGTTCTAACTTACCTGATGTGCGCTCTTTTCGAGCCAATTCATAACTGTCCTCTTCGTCTCCGTACTCTCAAGACTGCATTCCTGGTTGCCAGCACCTCTGCCAGGAGGGTGAGTGAGATCCAAGCTCTTTCCTCTAAACCTCCTTTCCTTTCTGTCCATCCGGACAAAGTTGTGTTGCGGACGCGACCCTCTTTCCGGCCCAAGGTAGTCACAGCCTTCCACATCGGGCAGTCCATCACCTTGCCCACCTTCCTTGCAAGAGGAAGAGAGGCTCCACCGTCTGGACCCAAAACGTGCGCTCTCATTCTATTTGGATCGCACACGCCAGTTCCGGGTGGATGACCAACTCTTTGTTGGTTAAGTGGGCGCTAAGAAAGGTCGGGCGGTGCACAAGCGGACCATCTCTCGGTGGGTCGTGTTGTGCATCAAGGTATGCTGCTCTTGAGCTAAAAAGGAGCCTCCTGTTGGGCTGAGGGCACATTCCACTTGGGCCACGGCTGCTACTACTGCCCTGGGTCGGGGAGTCCCCTTGCAGGACATCTGACAGGCAGCTACGTGGGCCTCGCTGCACACGTTTGCAAGACACTACTGCCTGGACAGCCAAGTCTGGAGAGATGGCTTTTTCGGCCGTTCCGTTCTCCAGGACTTTCTGGTGTGATCATTGGTTCGCAGACCCACCACCGCGGTTGGTATTGCTGGGGTATCTATTCTAAGGTAAGGAATCTAATACTAACCTGTTTCTTTCAGATGCACAAGTTACTTACCTTCGGTAACAATATATCTGTAAGAAACAGTAGTTAGTATTAGACTCCTTACCGCCCCAACCATCCTCCCCGTTCTGCGAACCGATATCTAGGCTTACGGTCATCTCCTTTCAGGTCCCTAGTTTTCATGGCACCCGTGTTGATTTTTATCATGGCTCTGCGTTTCTGGCACGGAAAAGCTGTGTATAAGAACTGACGTCAGCGCACGAGGGCGGCGTCTAAGTACCCCGACAACGTCATCTCGGCGCCTACGACGCCGACGACGGACGCGGAGACGCAGACGACGCCTACCGACGCGCAGGGGAACTGCTATGCAAAGTTTTCCGGATCCAGTCTGATGCCTGGGGATATTCTAAGGTAAGGAATCTAATACTAACTACTGTTTCTTACAGATATATAGTTACCGAAGGTAAGTAACTTGTGCTTTATCATAGCATCAAAAAAGAATATTTTTGAAATTCACACAAATTTCTTATCTGCAACTCACACCCACAATTTACATATTTGTACAACATACAAAACAACCACAACGATTTTAGACATTACCTAGGTACAATACAAAAACAGAAAGTCGCAACAATTTTTCAAATTGAAACAAGAAAACATGAAAACGTTACACACAAAGAAAAACTATTATTTTCTTTTCATTTAGACTACACAGTCTTAGAATCAACAGTGCCTATTTTATATATATCTCTCTAAGTATACTAATTATTTCTTTAGCTTCATATATTTTCTCAAACATGGGGAATTTCTCGTTTGTTGCACTTGTTGTAAACAAACTGCGTGGTCGACGCGTTTCAAACCCAGGTATTATTAGACCGGGTTCTCATCAGGACCAATAGCTGAAAAAATGACAATGACACTATGTTACAAGATTGTACACTGACCCACATCAGTCATACAAAAACACCACTGCGTTCACCTCAATTACCTTTATTTTGAGAGATCATCCGAACTCCTTTTTCAATACTTTGTTTCACAACTGACTTCCACCAAGGATACTTTAACCATAAGGGAAAGAAGGGAGAGTGAGAGAGGGAAGTGAAAAAACATGTCATAGTCTTAAAAAATGTAAGCCTCTTTTGCCTAAGTGTGTAATCATACACTTACTCGTTTATTTTTTTGGGGGGGGGCGTCAGCGGCCATCCTTGCCATAATGACAGCTCCTGTTGGGCTGCAGAAAACAGCAAGAGAATATAATCCACTCTATGAACAAGGCTAACTTCCGCCATCAGAAGCCAAACGTGTGCATCATGTACCATGTGTTTTTCTTTAAAACTTATTACCACCAGACATTGTGATTTGTGACCTGGAAAAGAATTAAGGCTATTGAGCCAAGATCTTACATGTGAGCAAATGTGTGCTCTTTTCCGCCTATTATCATAAATAGTTCCGATGTTTAAAATGTTATTTCACACAAAGGTATCTCGCCCATGGCCTGCCAACCGATACTGCTCGTTGCGCTTTAAATGCAAGGCAGCGCTTCTAACTTCCAAAACCACAAAGCATTTGTTGTAATAGCGGTGGGCTGTGTTGGTACTTACTTGTCTTTTTCTTTGTTGTCAGCTGTGGATGGCCGTCTCCTCTCCTCGCGAATCGGGAACAAACAGCAGCGCATCTGGTTTGTTTATCCTCTGACTTCCTGTATGTTACGTGATCCCAGGATTCATGGGCAACGTAGTTCTACGGCGGATTTACGTGAACTTAGAGTGTTGGTGTTAATAGTTCAACCACTGTGAAAATATAAGGGGCCTGAATGCCAGGGGTGTATATAAATTGTTAATTGCAACAGTTTCAATTGCAGATCATTTTCTGTAACTTAATAGATGGTGATATATATGGAAAAATTGAAGATTCTTCCATGGCGACATCAAGAAGTTTTTTTTATATATATGTGGTATTCTTCTAAAGAAGAAAAGTAAACAGTCCCCTATATAAATTTGTAAAAGAAGCTTAATGTGCAAAATTAGAAATAACTGCTCAAAGATTATATATTTCGGATAATTCATTTAGACCATTGACTGCTGTATCGAATTTCACAATCAATAATGCCTCTCTGTATGAGTCGTCTTTCCAAATCACCTCCTTTTGGATCAGGTTCCAACTTGGAGATCACTGTCCAACGCAGATCTTGTTCAACATGATTATGATGGATCCAATGATTGGCTAACGGTGCAGACAGCACTTGTTTTCGAATCCTCGATTTGTGCTGGGATATTCTTTGCCGTATTTCCTGATTTGTATTCCCAATATAAAGTTTCTGGCATGGGCACAGAATCCCGTATACAACATTCTTGGATTTACAATTGGTGAAGTTATCATGTTTCCAATTTGTGTTTTTATTAGAGAAAACAGAGCCTTCTATAGTCTGGTTGCCACATACACATGTTCAACACTTGTGGTGACCCTTGATCGGGGGTAAACCCAATTGTTTCCGTAATGTTTGTCTAGATCCGATTTTTGGAAGGGATGCTCGACCGACCTGGTTTCCAATACTGTTCTCCTTCTTCAGTGCGAATAATGGATATTAGTTCAATGTATTGTCTAAATAATGAACTAGATGCCAATTTTGACAGATGACCTTCTTTAAAAAGTTGGTACTGGGGCTGAATGTGGTAACACATACCAGACGGTCCATTCTAGTTTTCTCTTTTCTTTCCAATAGCACATCCCTCAGGGTCAACCGTGCCCGCTTCATTGCATGTTTCAATAATTTTTTACGTTCATTGCGGTTTTTTTATCTTTCAGACAACTGATTAGCATGGAAGTAGTATTCATCCTTGAATGTACAATTTCGTTTTATCTGTAAAAACTGGCCATAAGGGAGATTATGCCTTAGGCTCCTTGGGTGGTGGCTGTTGTAATGTAGGGATTTATTACGGTCCGTTTCTTTCTTGTATAAGGTTGTTACCAATCCTTCTTCTGAAGCGTACACTCCCACATCTTAAAGATGGCGGCACATTCAAAATTTGCGTCTGGACGTGATACGTCAGACGCCGCGCGTTGATGTTGTTGAAATGTGAAAAGCGCGTCTCGAGCTGAGTGCATGAGAATGACTCCCGAGCCCCAGTTTTGAAAGAAGAGGTACCTTATTTAAAGTTTCATTGAATGCCCACGGGTCCTTACGATGCCTCACAATACCTGTAGTGCACGGATGTACATTCATGTGGAAGCTGGAATTGGTTCCTGTTCCCTCGGCTGTTCCGCAGAGCTTCGTTAAATCTGCATCACGGACTGGACCTCAGGGAAACTGCACATGTGGAAGTCTTGCTGGGACCTCGTCGCCAATGAAAAGAAGTCACGGTAGTCGGCAAGTGATACTTCTTTGTTTATTTCAGCACAGCAGGCGATGTACAACCTCCTTCTCAGTTCTCCCAACCGTTATATCGCTCTCCCTTCCAGAACCCTCACATGGGGAAATTCCAATACGAACATCCTACGAACATCCTGACATCATGACTAGATCCTAACAAGGGATCAGTGAAACAATATCGATGTAAAAAATATCGAGTTACAAAAATATTGAGGTAAAAATATAGAATACCAAAATATTGACCTCCTATCTCCAAACAGGTACGTACAAAAATATCGAATCAAAAATATTGATGTAAAAAATATAGTTAGTCAAAATATCGAATTTTTAAAAATGCTTTAAATTAATAAAAAATTAATTAAATAATAAATATAATTAACTTAAACATACTTAAACTACTTAAATAACCTTAAAATTAATAATTAATTAATATAATAAAAACACTTTTTTTTACAAATTAATTTGTTAACACATTTGTTTATATATATATATATATATATATATATGAACCGAGTAATCTTCAATGACCACATTCCTGTCGTGGAAAAACGAAGACACGGACCCAAAGGCTGCAGTCAAGGAGATCTTTAATCAAAACCTCACCGGTTACGCGTTTCGAGCACCGAGTGCCCTTGGTCACACACCGCGCACCAGGTCAGCTACAAATTTATACATTTTTTTAATTAGTGATGCTCCACCCATTTTCGTGGGTCACAAGGTGTAGACATAGAGAAAATACGTAGTTATATATACAATACGTGCTCACCTCTATATACACATGTAATAAAAACCAGTGTGTTGGCTCTTCTTTAGAAAAAGAAAATTATAACTGCATGAATGCAATATTATTAACTCATAAAGCCATAACCATGTACACAGAACATGTATATACATGCAACCATATCATATATACATTCCTCCATTTAATGCTGAAACTGGTCCGATAAATTCAATTCCATCTATAAAAGTCTTGAAACTATATACTATATCCACATGTTGTGTGAAAAAATATATATATAAAAATCTATATATTCCTATACATATCAAAATATTTACATATTACAAAAATATATACTCTATTCCTATTTATAAATATACACTTATTACATCTCCAATGTGGAAATTTCATAGTATTAAGATGGACAAAAGGACACATATAAATACAAAGTTGTAAACTATGATTGGGAAGAAAATGTATAACAACTATATATACATGTATCTATATCATGGCTACACTGGGAATAAATTGACCCACTAGTGATAAAACCTTATTGAAAAAAATAGTGAAAGTGCAAAATCGTGAATTAAAAACAAATTCTTTGTTGACATCAAAAATCATTAGTCATCAGAATATTTTACGAAATTGATGGAGAGATAGTATTTGCATGAAGTCAAACTTCTCAAGATCAGTATGATATATGAATCCTTGCTGGACTCCCATTTGATGCCAAGTCGGCGTCATCTGGTATCAGATTGTTATTTTCAGAACGACCTTGAGGAGAAAAATGTGGAGAAAACCTCATCAGAATATTATAGTGGTAAAACTATAACAAATGGTGCAAATCTTCTGTGGTGTTAAGCCCATTTGGGTACTTACTGTCTAGTTCTATGATGTATTCGGTTTCTTTTTTGCGTAGCAGTCTTTCTCTGTCGCCACCTCGCATGAGGGGCGCGACCACATCGATAACATAATAAGACAAGTGTGATAAGTCATTGTTATGTGTGGACTTGAAATGACGTGCTACTGGGTACGTATTGTCATTGTTAACAATGGCACGTAAGTGTTGCAAAATCCTGGCGTGCACCTGCAACTTTGTACTGCCCACATATCGTAGGCCACATGTACACGTCAGGACGTATATTGCAAACTCACTGTGACAGTTAAAGTACCCCCGAATGGCTTTCTTCCTTGAGCTGAACGGTGTGACATAATGTGATGTATTAACACCAAATTTACAAGCCCTACAGGAGGAACATTTAAAGAAACCTTTATGTTTGAGCCAGGCATTACCATTACCTAACTCAGGGCTATTTTTGACCAGACAGTTATGCATGCTTGGTGCTTTTCTGTACGTTATTGTGGGGGCATTGGGGATGATATCACCCAAGACACTGTCTGTCCGAAGAACTGACCAGTGTTTTTTCACAATGGATCTTATTTGTTTTTCTTGACTGCTGAATGCCAATATGAGACGAGGGGCAGGATTGTCTGATTCCTGTTCTACATTTTCACTAATCAGAAGGGATTCCCGAGATTTAGCTCGGCATCTCCTGAGTGCATTGTTGAGAACCTTGTCATTATACCCCCTGGCTTTCAGTCTATTCATTGTGATCTGTGCCTCTTTTTCAAAGGTTTCTGGAGTGCTGCTAATTCTCTTCACTCTGAGCAACTCTCCATAAGGAATATTGGAGATGACGTGTTGGGGATGCTTACTGCTGGCGTGTAATATACTGTTGCCAGCCGTTGGTTTGCGATACAATGAAGTGGTAATTGTATTGTTGGTAATGGCAACATGTACATCTAGAAAGTCAGCTTTTTCTCTGCTGATGTTGGCCGTAAAGAACAGATTATCATTGTTCTGGTTTAAAGCATCAACAAAAACTCTAGCGCTCTCCTCATCCCCCTCCCAAATGCAAAACACATCATCTATAAACCGTTTCCAATATTGAACCTTTTCAAACCCGGGAGTATTGGTGAGACCGCGCTCCTCCCACCAGCCTACATGCAGGCATGCATAACTGGGGGAGAAGCACGATCCCATTGCCACACCCCGTACTTGCCTCCACACATCTTTGGCAAACATGAAGTAATTGTTATTCAAACACCACTGCACTAATTCACACAGCATCTTATTGTGTGCATAATATTCACAAGATCGAAGACCCAGATAATGAGTGATGGCATTCAGTCCTTGAGTGTGGTTTATAGAAGTGTATAAAGACTCAATATCCATATATATATACATAATATTAATAACATATTTACAATATTTTTACCGTAGGATAGCGGAAAGTGTAAAATTTACTATAACCACTCCATTAAATGCAACAGTAGAGAAAGCGTTGGATAGCGTAGGGGTTAAAATTACTATTCCCACTCCAGAGAGTGCAACAATAGTGAAAGCGTTGGATAGCGGAGGGGTAAAAATTACTATTCGCACTCGACAGAGTGCAACAGTAGGGAAAATGTTGGATAGCGTAGGAGTAAAAATTACTATTCCCACTCCAGAGAGTACAACAGTATAGAAAGCGTTGGACAGCGTAGGGGTAAAAATTACTATTCCCACTCCAGAGAGTGCAACAGTAGGGTAAGCATTGGATAGCGTAGCAGTAAAAATTACTATTCCCACTCCAGAAAGTGCAACAGTAGGGAAAGCGCTGGATAGCGGGAGGGTTAAAATTACTATTCCCACTCCAGAGAGCGCAACAGTATAGAAAGCGTTGAATAGCGTAGGGGTAAAAATTACTATTCCCACTCCAGAGATTGCAACAGTAGGGAAAGGGTTGGATATCGTAGGGGTAAAAATTACTATTCCCACTCCAGAGAGTGCAACAGTAGGGAAAGCGTTGGATAGCGGAGGGGTAAAAATTACTATTCCCACTCCAAAGAGTACAACAGTAGGGAAATCATTGGATAGCATAGGGGTAAAAATTACTATTCCTACTCCAGAAAGTGCAACAGTAGGGAAAGCGTTGGATAGCGGGAGGGTTAAAATTACTATTCCTACTCCAGAGAGTGCAACAGTAGGGAAAGCGGTGGATAGCGTAAGGGTAAAAAATTACTATTCCCACTTCAGTGAGTGCAACAGTAGGAAAAGTGTTGGATAGCGTAGGGGTAAAAATTACTATTCCCGCTCCAAAGAGTGCAACAGTAGGGAAAGTTTTGGATAGCGTAGGGGTAAAAATGACTATTCCCACTGCAGAAAGTGCAACAGTAGGGAAAGCGTTGGATAGCGGGAGGGTTAAAATTACTATTCCCACTCCAGAGAGTGCAACAGTAGGGAAAGTGTTGGATAGCGTAGGAGTAAAAATTACTGTTCCCACTCCAGTGAGTGAGACTTTAGGGATGCCTCAGATGAAAAGAAACTTCAGCCTAGAATCAGATTTAAAAACCAACACCGAGAGTGTCTTTTCAAGACTAAAAGAAAGAGGCTACCATGAAAAAACACTAAGAAAGGGACGAGAGAAAAGCGAAAAACTAAGTAGACAAGAACTATTAAGCAACAAACCGAAAGCAGCCAGGGAACACCAATCAGCCGCAACATTCATACCTAGACTAATAACAGGATTCAACAAACACCACAATAACGTGCGCAAAATTCTGTACAAGCACTGGCCTCTCATTAGATCAGACCCCACAATAGGACCAAGATGCGCCAAACTGCCTCAACTCACTTTCAGAAAAGCAATATCCATGAGGCAAGGAATAGTCAACTATGCACCAACAGTGACGAAACCCAAATCATGGCTAAACGCACAGACAGGTTTTTACAGGTGTTCAAAGTGCAAGGCCTGCAAACATGGAGTAAACACCAAGAAGGTAGTTTTCCCTTTCAGATAGACACCATACACCATCAAAGAACATTACACTTGCAAGACTGATTTTGCAGTGTATGTCCTCAGTTGTACCTGCAAAAAATTGTACGTGGGGAGTACCATCCACCCGGTACACATCAGGATCCTCCAACATTTGAGGGCGATCAGTAACGATGATCCAGCCTACCCGTTTGCAAGACACATAAATACACAACCTATTTTGTGTATTTATGTGTCTTGCAAACGGGTAGGCTGGATCATCGTTACTGATCGCCCTCAAATGTAGAGGCAGGATTGAGGAGCTCACATATTTTGTAGTTGACAGCGTGGCTTCAAATCCTAGAGGAGGCAACAGGCTAAGGAATTTGAGGAGATTGGAATCAAAGTATATCATACAGCTGAATAGCAAAATACCCAATGGACACAAAGCTGACTAAGCACTTAGTGCACATCTGTAATTTAAACCTCGGTAAGACAAGAGCAACATATAAACCTCCTCGCGCAATCAAGAGTACCCATTCAGCTGTAAACATCCAGCTTTACCATCCTTAATTTTAACCCATATATAACACGGAACCACTTGTAAATAAGAGCACACAAGACAAAAGACAGGTCGACAGATCCTCCACGAACACCTCTCTTTCTCCCATGAACAGATCTCCCAGTGTCCCCACTGTAAACAACAGTAAAGAGGAAGCAAGGGACCGACACAATCACACCTAGCATAGTATAGGGAACAGCAACCGAGCTGGCCACAACATATGTTCAAAGGTGTTCAGGTTTTTAGGTAGACCCACTTGGGCCCTTTCAACACCTTGCATGCAGGATCATCACTAATCTCAATATACTTTTTAGTCTGCACTAAGCGGTAATGCACAACCCAGGTTAAAGGCTACACATGGCTTTAACGTGGACAAAGTCAGGAAAAAGTACCCGAGAATCGAGAACTTTAGCGAAACTCAGACAAATTGTTTTAACATTTTAGACATCACTATAGGTTTCCACTATTGTAAACCCGCACACCCTAACCTTAGTAACCAAAAGAACCCCACACAAATGTGAACCCGAACACCATAAAAAATAAACAATACTTGCATCTCCCAAGTGCTGCAAAGGCTACGGCGTACATCATGACCTCAACACCAGATAATACAAGCGGACACTTAGAGTTTAAACACACTGAAATTAACCGGCAAATAAAGCGCAGCAATTTAGGCAGAAAAGGGATGCTAGCCGCGCTTCAACAAGCCGTACTCACCGATGAATGCAGCACGCAGCGGCAATGAAAGACACGAACATGCCAGGTCCTTACAGAGTGCTCATGCGCAGGAAACACTTATACCTGCCAGAACACCTCTTTCATGTCCATCTGAGCACGTACTCAGAAACACACATGTAAACACATGCACAAGACAAAAACACAGAGAATGAAGGTGAATTCTCTAACACAAGGCCATACATTGAAGGTACCAGTTACACACCTTGTAAATAATGATTTAGAAAAATATGGGTTTTAAAAAAGTTGACATGACTGATGTAAAATGTTTTGTTTGAGAACCTTTGAACCTTCTATGTCTATGCAAATGTCCCATGTCATACTGTCATTCTCCTCACATCCAATGGGTTTCATTGTATCACTATATATAAAGCGCACAATTCTGGTGACATCAGATGTAGTGAACAAGGCGGACGTGTCTGGTCGTTTTCTTGTAATATATTACCTTTGATTAAGAAACCCACGGCGTCGGTGCCTGTTTGCTTTGGAACGGATGAATCAGGATTGGAGATATATATATATATATATATATATATATATATATATATATATATATATATATATATACATATATATATATACTAGCAGCCCGCCCCAGCGTTGCCTGGGGCAGAAAGGGGCTGGGGGCAGCATTTGAGGCTTGCGTGCACTTCTGCCCCCGTAACCTTCCCGCCCCCTCCCACCCCGGCCCGTCCCGGACTCCTCCCGTCCCGGCCCCCTCCCGTCCTCCCAGCAGGTTGCAATCTTCGGCGCCATTTCCGGAAGTGTTGCCAGGGAGCGCAAACGCAAATGATGTCATCACGCAGGCGTCGCGGCCGGCGCTACTTGCAAGGGACTACTTTATTTTTATTTCGGAATTTTTTAAACAACGTATATTTTTTATTTTTAATAGCCTATGTCCTTCTGCTTGCCATGAGGTTTTCAAAGATGTCTTGAGTGTTTTGATTGGTGGTGTACTTTTCGAGTTTACCTGGCTCGAAGGTTTGTGTTCTCTCTTTATAATAGTAGTATAGATATATATATATACATATATATATATATATATATATATATATATATATATATATATATATATATATATATATATATATATATATATATATATATATATATATATATATATATATATATATATATATATATATATATATATACCAACCAAACAAGTTGCCTGCTGTAGGAAGGGACCACCATCAGGAAAGGATATGCCAAAAAGTTTTATTCAAGGTAGCGGTGCGGGTGGGCAGACAAACCCGCTGTTCATGAACCAACTGTCCCGACGCGTTTCATGATTGCTCATTTCTTCAGGGGATGTGGCTTGAGCATAGAATGGGCGGCAATGTTCGCAGCACTACCAGTGTTTCAATATATACCGCCGATGTGGGCGTGGCCATCCCAGTGGCCCATGGTCTTCGTAGTGCCTTTACTCCAGTGAGCTGCCGTTCCGTTCAGCTCATAGATATAATTAAAATCCATGTGGATTGCGGCGTTCAGCTGTCTTGAACTCGCACCAACTGCTTAATGCCCTGAATATCGGCTTCCGACGTCCTTCAAGGACACGCCGGTGGCGCGCCCACAGGACTGCTGGAACAGCAGCCGGTCCTCTTCCCGCGGCTCAGGCAAGCCGCATATATACCAACCAAACAAGTTGCCTGCTGTAGGAAGGGACCACCATCAGGAAAGGATATGCCAAAAAGTTTTATTCAAGGTAGCGGTGCGGGTGGGCAGACAAACCCGCTGTTCATGAACCAACTGTCCAGACGCGTTTCATGATTGCTCATTTCTTCAGGGGATGTGGCTTGAGCATAGAATGGGCGGCAATGTTCGCAGCACTACCAGTGTTTCAATATATACCGCCGATGTGGGCGTGGCCACCCCAGTGGCCCATGGTCTTCGTAGTGCCTTTACTCCAGTGAGCTGCCGTTCCGTTCAGCTCGTAGATATAATTAAAATCCATGTGGATTGCGGCGTTCAGCTGTCTTGAACTCGCACCAACTGCTTAATGCCCTGAATATCGGCTTCCGACGTCCTTCAAGGACACGCCGGTGGCGCGCCCACAGGACTGCTGGAACAGCAGCCGGTCCTCTTCCCGCGGCTCAGGCAAGCCGCATATATACCAACCAAACAAGTTGCCTGCTGTAGGAAGGGACCACCATCAGGAAAGGATATGCCAAAAAGTTTTATTCAAGGTAGCGGTGCGGGTGGGCAGACAAACCCGCTGTTCAGGAACCAACTGTCCCGACGCGTTTCATGATTGCTCATTTCTTCAGGGGATGTGGCTTGAGCATAGAATGGGCGGCAATGTTCGCAGCACTACCAGTGTTTCAATATATACCGCCGATGTGGGCGTGGCCACCCCAGTGGCCCATGGTCTTCGTAGTGCCTTTACTCCAGTGAGCTGCCGTTCCGTTCAGCTCGTAGATATAATTAAAATCCATGTGGATTGCGGCGTTCAGCTGTCTTGAACTCGCACCAACTGCTTAATGCCCTGAATATCGGCTTCCGACGTCCTTCAAGGACACGCCGGTGGCGCGCCCACAGGACTGCTGGAACAGCAGCCGGTCCTCTTCCCGCGGCTCAGGCAAGCCGCATATATACCAACCAAACAAGTTGCCTGCTGTAGGAAGGGACCACCATAAGGAAAGGATATGCCAAAAAGTTTTATTCAAGGTAGCGGTGCGGGTGGGCAGACAAACCCGCTGTTCATGAACCAACTGTCCCGACGCGTTTCATGATTGCTCATTTCTTCAGGGGATGTGGCTTGAGCATAGAATGGGCGGCAATGTTCGCAGCACTACCAGTGTTTCAATATATACCGCCGATGTGGGCGTGGCCACCCCAGTGGCCCATGGTCTTCGTAGTGCCTTTACTCCAGTGAGCTGCCGTTCCGTTCAGCTCGTAGATATAATTAAAATCCATGTGGATTGCGGCGTTCAGCTGTCTTGAACTCGCACCAACTGCTTAATGCCCTGAATATCGGCTTCCGACGTCCTTCAAGGACACGCCGGTGGCGCGCCCACAGGACTGCTGGAACAGCAGCCGGTCCTCTTCCCGCGGCTCAGGCAAGCCGCATATATACCAACCAAACAAGTTGCCTGCTGTAGGAAGGGACCACCATCAGGAAAGGATATGCCAAAAAGTTTTATTCAAGGTAGCGGTGAGGGTGGGCAGACAAACCCGCTGTTCATGAACCAACTGTCCCGACGCGTTTCATGATTGCTCATTTCTTCAGGGGATGTGGCTTGAGCATAGAATGGGCGGCAATGTTCGCAGCACTACCAGTGTTTCAATATATACCGCCGATGTGGGCGTGGCCACCCCAGTGGCCCATGGTCTTCGTAGTGCCTTTACTCCAGTGAGCTGCCGTTCCGTTCAGCTCGTAGATATAATTAAAATCCATGTGGATTGCGGCGTTCAGCTGTCTTGAACTCGCACCAACTGCTTAATGCCCTGAATATCGGCTTCCGACGTCCTTCAAGGACACGCCGGTGGCGCGCCCACAGGACTGCTGGAACAGCAGCCGGTCCTCTTCCCGCGGCTCAGGCAAGCCGCATATATACCAACCAAACAAGTTGCCTGCTGTAGGAAGGGACCACCATCAGGAAAGGATATGCCAAAAAGTTTTATTCAAGGTAGCGGTGCGGGTGGGCAGACAAACCCGCTGTTCATGAACCAACTGTCCCGACGCGTTTCATGATTGCTCATTTCTTCAGGGGATGTGGCTTGAGCATAGAATGGGCGGCAATGTTCGCAGCACTACCAGTGTTTCAATATATACCGCCGATGTGGGCGTGGCCACCCCAGTGGCCCATGGTCTTCGTAGTGCCTTTACTCCAGTGAGCTGCCGTTCCGTTCAGCTCGTAGATATAATTAAAATCCATGTGGATTGCGGCGTTCAGCTGTCTTGAACTCGCACCAACTGCTTAATGCCCTGAATATCGGCTTCCGACGTCCTTCAAGGACACGCCGGTGGCGCGCCCACAGGACTGCTGGAACAGCAGCCGGTCCTCTTCCCGCGGCTCAGGCAAGCCGCATATATACCAACCAAACAAGTTGCCTGCTGTAGGAAGGGACCACCATCAGGAAAGGATATGCCAAAAAGTTTTATTCAAGGTAGCGGTGCGGGTGGGCAGACAAACCCGCTGTTCATGAACCAACTGTCCCGACCCGTTTCATGATTGCTCATTTCTTCAGGGGATGTGGCTTGAGCATAGAATGGGCGGCAATGTTCGCAGCACTACCAGTGTTTCAATATATACCGCCGATGTGGGCGTGGCCACCCCAGTGGCCCATGATCTTCGTAGTGCCTTTACTCCAGTGAGCTGCCGTTCCGTTCAGCTCGTAGATATAATTAAAATCCATGTGGATTGCGGCATTCAGCTGTCTTGAACTCGCACCAACTGCTTAATGCCCTGAATATCGGCTTCCGACGTCCTTCAAGGACACGCCGGTGGCGCGCCCACAGGACTGCTGGAACAGCAGCCGGTCCTCTTCCCGCGGCTCAGGCAAGCCGCATATATACCAACCAAACAAGTTGCCTGCTGTAGGAAGGGACCACCATCAGGAAAGGATATGCCAAAAAGTTTTATTCAAGGTAGCGGTGCGGGTGGGCAGACAAACCCGCTGTTCATGAACCAACTGTCCCGACGCGTTTCATGATTGCTCATTTCTTCAGGGGATGTGGCTTGAGCATAGAATGGGCGGCAATGTTCGCAGCACTACCAGTGTTTCAATATATACCGCCGATGTGGGCGTGGCCACCCCAGTGGCCCATGGTCTTCGTAGTGCCTTTACTCCAGTGAGCTGCCGTTCCGTTCAGCTCGTAGATATAATTAAAATCCATGTGGATTGCGGCGTTCAGCTGTCTTGAACTCGCACCAACTGCTTAATGCCCTGAATATCGGCTTCCGACGTCCTTCAAGGACACGCCGGTGGCACGCCCACAGGACTGCTGGAACAGCAGCCGGTCCTCTTCCCGCGGCTCAGGCAAGCCGCATATATACCAACCAAACAAGTTGCCTGCTGTAGGAAGGGACCACCATCAGGAAAGGATATGTCAAAAAGTTTTATTCAAGGTAGCGGTGCGGGTGGACAGACAAACCCGCTGAATAAAACTTTTTGGCATATCCTTTCCTGATGGTGGTCCCTTCCTACAGCAGGCAACTTGTTTGGTTGGTATATATGCGGCTTGCCTGAGCCGCGGGAAGAGGACCGGCTGCTGGTCCAGCAGTCCTGTGGGCGCGCCACCGGCGTGTCCTTGAAGGACGTCGGAAGACAATATTCAGGGCATTAAGCAGTTGGTGCGAGTTCAAGACAGCTGAACGCCGCAATCCACATGGATTTTAATTATATCTACGAGCTGAACGGAACGGCAGCTCACTGGAGTAAAGGCACTACGAAGACCATGGGCCACTGGGGTGGCCACGCCCACATCGGCGGTATATATTGAAACACTGGTAGTGCTGCGAACATTGCCGCCCATTCTATGCTTAAGCCACATCCCCTGAAGAAATGAGCAATCATGAAACGCGTCGGGACAGTTGGTTCATGAACAGCGGGTTTGTCTGCCCACCCGCACCGCTACCTTGAATAAAACTTTTTGGCATATCCTTTCCTGATGGTGGTCCCTTCCTACAGCAGGCAACTTGTTTGGTTGGTATATATGCGGCTTGCCTGAGCCGCGGGAAGAGGACCGGCTGCTGTTCCAGCAGTCCTGTGGGCGCGCCACCGGCGTGTCCTTGAAGGACGTCGGAAGCCGATATTCAGGGCATTAAGCAGTTGGTGCGAGTTCAAGACAGCTGAACGCCGCAATCCACATGGATTTTAATTATATCTACGAGCTGAACGGAACGGCAGCTCACTGGAGTAAAGGCACTACGAAGACCATGGGCCACTGGGGTGGCCACGCCCACATCGGCGGTATATATTGAAACACTGGTAGTGCTGCGAACATTGCCGCCCATTCTATGCTCAAGCCACATCCCCTGAAGAAATGAGCAATCATGAAACGCGTTGGGACAGTTGGTTCATGAACAGCGGGTTTGTCTGCCCACCCGCACCGCTACCTTGAATAAAACTTTTTGGCATATCCTTTCCTGATGGTGGTCCCTTCCTACAGCAGGCAACTTGTTTGGTTGGTATATATGCGGCTTGCCTGAGCCGCGGGAAGAGGACCGGCTGCTGTTCCAGCAGTCCTGTGGGCGCGCCACCGGCGTGTCCTTGAAGGACGTCGGAAGCCGATATTCAGGGCATTAAGCAGTTGGTGCGAGTTCAAGACAGCTGAACGCCGCAATCCACATGGATTTTAATTATATCTACGAGCTGAACGGAACGGCAGCTCACTGGAGTAAAGGCACTACGAAGACCATGGGCCACTGGGGTGGCCACGCCCACATCGGCGGTATATATTGAAACACTGGTAGTGCTGCGAACATTGCCGCCCATTCTATGCTCAAGCCACATCCCCTGAAGAAATGAGCAATCATGAAACGCGTCGGGACAGTTGGTTCATGAACAGCGGGTTTGTCTGCCCACCCGCACCGCTACCTTGAATAAAACTTTTTGGCATATCCTTTCCTGATGGTGGTCCCTTCCTACAGCAGGCAACTTGTTTGGTTGGTATATATGCGGCTTGCCTGAGCCGCGGGAAGAGGACCGGCTGCTGTTCCAGCAGTCCTGTGGGCGCGCCACCGGCGTGTCCTTGAAGGACGTCGGAAGCCGATATTCAGGGCATTAAGCAGTTGGTGCGAGTTCAAGACAGCTGAACGCCGCAATCCACATGGATTTTAATTATATCTACGAGCTGAACGGAACAGCAGCTCACTGGAGTAAAGGCACTACGAAGACCATGGGCCACTGGGGTGGCCACGCCCACATCGGCGGTATATATTGAAACACTGGTAGTGCTGCGAACATTGCCGCCCACTCTATGCTCAAGCCACATCCCCTGAAGAAATGAGCAATCATGAAACGCGTTGGGACAGTTGGTTCATGAACAGCGGGTTTGTCTGCCCACCCGCACCGCTACCTTGAATAAAACTTTTTGGCATATCCTTTCCTGATGGTGGTCCCTTCCTACAGCAGGCAACTTGTTTGGTTGGTATATATGCGGCTTGCCTGAGCCGCGGGAAGAGGACCGGCTGCTGTTCCAGCAGTCCTGTGGGCGCGCCACCGGCGTGTCCTTGAAGGACGTCGGAAGCCGATATTCAGGGCATTAAGCAGTTGGTGCGAGTTCAAGACAGCTGAACGCCGCAATCCACATGGATTTTAATTATATCTACGAGCTGAACGGAACGGCAGCTCACTGGAGTAAAGGCACTACGAAGACCATGGGCCACTGGGGTGGCCACGCCCACATCGGCGGTATATATTGAAACACTGGTAGTGCTGCGAACATTGCCGCCCATTCTATGCTCAAGCCACATCCCCTGAAGAAATGAGCAATCATGAAACGCGTCGGGACAGTTGGTTCATGAACAGCGGGTTTGTCTGCCCACCCGCACCGCTACCTTGAATAAAACTTTTTGGCATATCCTTTCCTGATGGTGGTCCCTTCCTACAGCAGGCAACTTGTTTGGTTGGTATATATGCGGCTTGCCTGAGCCGCGGGAAGAGGACCGGCTGCTGTTCCAGCAGTCCTGTGGGCGCGCCACCGGCGTGTCCTTGAAGGACGTCGGAAGCCGATATTCAGGGCATTAAGCAGTTGGTGCGAGTTCAAGACAGCTGAACGCCGCAATCCACATGGATTTTAATTATATCTACGAGCTGAACGGAACGGCAGCTCACTGGAGTAAAGGCACTACGAAGACCATGGGCCACTGGGGTGGCCACGCCCACATCGGCGGTATATATTGAAACACTGGTAGTGCTGCGAACATTGCCGCCCATTCTATGCTCAAGCCACATCCCCTGAAGAAATGAGCAATCATGAAACGCGTCGGGACAGTTGGTTCCTGAACAGCGGGTTTGTCTGCCCACCCGCACCGCTACCTTGAATAAAATTTTTGGGCATTTCCTTTCCTGATGGTGGTCCCTTCCTACAGCAGGCAACTTGTTTGGTTGGTATATATGCGGCTTGCCTGAGCCGCGGGAAGAGGACCGGCTGCTGTTCCAGCAGTCCTGTGGGCGCGCCACCGGCGTGTCCTTGAAGGACGTCGGAAGCCGATATTCAGGGCATTAAGCAGTTGGTGCGAGTTCAAGACAGCTGAACGCCGCAATCCACATGGATTTTAATTATATCTACGAGCTGAACGGAACGGCAGCTCACTGGAGTAAAGGCACTACGAAGACCATGGGCCACTGGGGTGGCCACGCCCACATCGGCGGTATATATTGAAACACTGGTAGTGCTGCGAACATTGCCGCCCATTCTATGCTCAAGCCACATCCCCTGAAGAAATGAGCAATCATGAAACGCGTCGGGACAGTTGGTTCATGAACAGCGGGTTTGTCTGCCCACCCGCACCGCTACCTTGAATAAAACTTTTTGGCATATCCTTTCCTGATGGTGGTCCCTTCCTACAGCAGGCAACTTGTTTGGTTGGTGTATATATATATATATATATATATTCACTGAAAAAACCATAGGTTTGACATCAATTATAGTTAGCTGGAAATTTTACTGACATAAAACCATTGAAATTCCCACGATATATTTAGTTGGACTCACTATAACTTGTACTCCTGCAATGCACTGCTGATGACATCACATATTACATCACTCATGACATGGTCAGTGACATCACTCATGACATCACTGATGACACCATCCAGTGAATGTGTGTCTTTTCTGAAAAATAAATATGTTCTATATATGTATATGTAAAGGTCGAGGGAAGAATAAGTGTCTTAATGGATGTTTTTTTTTAATAGATTGGTTAACTGGCTTATTAAGTGTATCTTAGTGAATACATATATTAAAGAGTATTGTTTAAATATTTAAATGTTTGTATCAGTGTTTCACTGTGTGTATAAGTGGCTGCATGGGTTGGTGAGTAGCTACATGTGTGTGTATATGGGTTATTAGATGATATTTTTTTAGTATCAGTATGAGTGCCTGTATGGTTTGGTGGGGGTGTTACTTAGCACATAGATGCATCAATGACTGACTCACTGTTTGTATGTGTTTTGAAGACAGCATATGTGCAGGACTGTATGGGTGGATGAGTGTGTATATGTGTGTGTTAGTGAGTGAATGACTGTCTCACTAGTGTCTTTATCAGTAACTACATATGTTTTAATCTAGTATATGTGAGTATTGATGTATATAAGTGAATATATGTGAGAGTGAGAGATTGAAAGAGTTCTTGTTTAAATAAGTATGTGTTTCTATAAGTGATTGTTTAAGAGAGTAAGTATGTGTAAGTTTTCTTAGAAGTAAGGTGGTAGTGTGTGTATAGCTGAATATGCAAATAAATGGATGTTCAATAGTTTATTTGCATGTGTGATTATGTGTGTGAGTAACTTTTGGATGACTGTCGGTGTGTAACAGGATGTATAGGTGTTTCACTACATATGATGAGTGAATATATGTATGAGTGACTATATAGAACTGTTGGTGAATGGGTGGATGTGTATATAGATGGTGGTATTACTGAATTGGTTGTTGTAACTGGTATGGGTATCTCTATTTTCTTGAAAATTTTAGTTTCTATTTTTGAATATGTGTTTCAAGGGTTACATTACACTGAAAGGAGGTCTCTCACTTTGTCACAAGGATGGTGTCATCAGTGATGTCATGAGTGATGTCACTGACCATGTCATGAGTGATGTAATATGTGACGTCATCAGCAGTGCATTGCAGGCGCGCAAGTTATAGTGAGTCCAACTAACTATAACTTGGGAATTTCAATGGTTTTATGTCAGTAAAATTTCCAGCTAACTATAACTGGTGTCAAACCTATGTTTTTTTCAGTGAATTACATAGGTTTTTTAAATGCTAATTCCTAACTATATAAGGCCTGAAACCTATGTTTTTTTTCAGTGAATTTCAAAGTTTTTTTTAATGCTAATTCCTAACTATATAAGACCTGAAAGCCCACCAGGAATCTCCAGTATGCGCCAGGGGACTGCATTGCAGAGAGGTGTAATGAAGCCACGCCCCTTTTTACACCTCTCTGCAACGCAGCCCCCGTGCATGTTTGAAGAGGGGGAACCAATTCCCCTTGCATACTGGGGGCCCCTGGGGGCCAACTAGCCCACCTGGAACCTCCAGTATGTGCCAGGGGGCTGCATTGCAGAGGTGTAATGAGGCTATGCCCCTTGTTACACCTCTCTGCAACTCAGCCCCCTGCCGCGTTTGCAGAGGGGGAACTAATTCCCCTTGAATACTGGGGGTCCCTGGGGGCCAACTAGCCCACCAGGAGCCTCCAGTATGCGCCAGGGGGCTGCATTGCAGAGAGGTTTACTGAGGCCACACCCTTTTTTACACCTCTCTGCAACGCAGCCCCGTGCATGTTTGAAGAGGGGGAACTAATTCCCCTTGCATACTAAGGGTCCCTGGGGGCCAACTAGCCCACCTGGAACCTCCAGTATGCGCCAGGGGGCTGCATTGCACAGAGGTGTAATGAGGCTAGGCCCCTTTTTACACCTCTCTGCAACGCAGGCCACTGGCGCGTTTGCAGAGGGGGGGACTAATTCCCCTTGCATACTGGGGGTCCCTGGGTCATATCTGCCCAAACACCGATATTCAGAACGATTGAAAATGACTTTTCTTGAGAAACATTTGGATTATCCTGTCCTATACTTTGGAATTTTTGAAAGACTGACTTTGAGGATGCTATAAATTACTCAAGTCTGCCTGAATTGTGTGGGTAAAATTGATACCTAGTCACTTTGAATAAGAATGTACTTACGTCTCGTCTAACATTTGGAAGAAATATCTAGTTATGTGACAACAGGATACCGACATAACTTGAAGGAAATAAGAACGCCCTGAAGAAGTTCTGTTGTACAGAACGAAACGTTTCGGCTGACTGTGGTACATAAACTTAAGGAAAATAAAAGCATTTGAATATACACCAAGATTCAGCGCTTCAATAAGGACTCTAAATGATATGATTTGATTGGACTTATTGTGCAAGTGGTGCTGTGCCAAACTTTGGAATATTCTCCACTACTCTCTACTACTTACTCTCTCCTACTCCACTACCTTCAAATACTCACTCTCTACTACTCATTCTCTACTACTCTACTACTCTCTACTACTCACTCTCTACTACTCACTCCCTACTACTCACTATCTACCACTCTCTACTACACACTCTCTACTACTCTCTCTCTACTACTCACTCTTTACTACTCACTCTCTACTACTCTCTACTACTCACTCTCTACTTATCACTCTCTACTACTCTCTACTACTCACTCTCTACTACTCTCTCTCTACTACTCACTCTCTACTACTCACTCTACTACTCACTCTCTACTACTCTCTACTACTCACTCTCTACTACTCTCTCTCTACTAGTCTCTACTACTCACTCTACTACTCACTCTCTTCTACTCTCTGCTATTCTCTCTCTGCTACTCACTCTCTACTACTCTCTACTGCTCACTCTACTACTTACTCTCTACTACTCACTCTCTACTACTCACTCTCTACTACTCTCTGCTACTCGCTCTACTATTCACTCTACTACTCTCTACTACTTACTCTCTGCTACTCTCCCTACTGCTCTCTACTACTCTCTACTACTCACTCTCTACTCTCTATTACTCACTCTCTACCTCTCTACCTCTCTCTACTTCTCTCTCTACTAGTCTCTACCTCTCTACCGCTACCTCTCTACCTCTACACCTCTACCTCTCTACCTCTCTCTACACGCACACATATACACATATATATGCATATGCATTTATATATGTATGTGTATATATATATATATATACATACATATATAAACAGATATAATCTGTATATCTATATAAATACAAATATAAATGCATGCATACATATACATATATGCATACAGATGCATGTTATTTACATGAAAGTTTAAAAACCCCTAATAAAAGCAAAGCTAAAAAGCCACCTCATTACAAACAGAATGGCTTTAACTTAAATGAGGGCGAGATCTATTGCATTTTCAATGCTTGTTTACTTTGGTTCCATCAAGAAGGCATTCAGATGTGTCACACATTTGCCATACATTCTGAATGTTAGCACTCTAGTTGCTCATTAGATCACTGTAGTAAAGCTACTGCTCACCAGGGAAGTCTGCTGCTGGTATTCAAAGTGCATGTTTCAGTCTGCATGTCAGAATTTTTTTAATGAAATAGAAGAGGATTTGAGAAGTCACTCAAAATGATCCCTAATTTTTCTTTCTGAAGCACTAATCATACTTTCTATGGCAAAATGAACCCCCTCATTTTGTTCCTTTTTAAATTAAATGTTTTCAGACTTACCACTTCATTCCAATCAAGATGGCTTCTGGTGTGCCTTACTTTTGTCATAAGTAAGACTGTTAGCGCTCTAGTTGTTCTTTAGAACACTCTGGGACATTCTGTCATTGGGCAATACTTGGGCTATATCTGGGTGATATTTGGGCTACATTTAGGCTCTTTTGTCTCTGGTGGCCATCTTGGAAGAATGTATGTCAGAATTTTTTTATGAAATAGAAGAGGATTTGAGAAGTCACTCAAAATGTGCCCTAATTTTTCTTTCTGCAGCACTAATAATACTTTCTATGGCATAATATACCCCCTCATTTTGTTCCTTTTTAAATTAAATGTTTTAAGAGTTACCACTTTATTCCCATCACGATGGCTTCAGGTGTGCTATACCTTTGTAATAAGTAGGACTGTTAGCGCTCTGGTTGTTCTTTAGAACACTCTAGGAGGCTGCAGTAGAACACAAAGGAATCAACTGACAGTCTCTGTCCTTGTTGGATGTACATGTTTTACTGAGAATGGCAGACTTCATTCTCACATGACTGAGAAAGATAATGTGAATTTACAGAAAATATGCTTTCAGTTTAGCTTATAGATCCCATTCCAAACCACTGTGGGAAAATAATGAGATATTAGTTTTCTTTCAAACATGATTCATGATATCACAGCAGAAGGCTTTTTCACATGGTAAAATCACCTTAGAACACACCACAATTCCTAAAATGAGTATGGTACCATCAACAAATGATTTATAATGTAACTAAAGTCCTAAAACCCTCTATTAACTACAATACTTTTTAATGAGACGCTATCATGTACATTGGTCCCAAGATGGCTGCCAACACTTCTTGGATGAAGTGCTGACAGCCAATCAGATCAGATATGTGGGTAGGCTCCGCCCAGATATATATAATTTTTTGAACCTAAATTACTCAAAATCCACTGGAGCACATATCTTGAGACATAGCAAAGGCACATCGGGCTACCAGTCCCTACAATTTTGCCAGGTTTTGTGAAAATCCATTCAGCCGTTCGGGCTAAAAGTGAGTCCAGCTGCCCTATGGAAATTAACATGGGAAAAACATGTTTTGGGACCCCCCTTTTATCTCGGCCCCCGCTTGACGAATCCCCCCCAAACTTTCAGGGAAGGAGCGGAGCGCAGCGAGGCAAAATTAAGGAAAATTACAGGCACATTCCTCAACCGGCGCCAAAGTTATTCCCAATAGAATGTTGCGAATTTCCTATAGAAAACAATCCTAACTATAACTACCTACTGGCGACCGCCAATTTTTTGATGCCACCACCAGGCAACTTGTGATTCAAGCAACCGTGATTTCTCGGCTTGATTATGCCAGCTCCCTTCCAGCGGGATTAAATCAGTCGGAAATCACCCGCCTGCAGCGTGTACAGAATGCCGCGGCGAGAGCTGTTGTGGACCTACCTAGATTCTGTCCAACTGCTAACACCTTGCGTACGCTGCATTGGTTACAGATTGCGCAAAGGATTCAGTTCAAGGTCCTTTGTGTAGCCTACAAGATTCTCAAGGGATCCCCTGTTATGATCCTTTCCAACCTGCTGTCCCGCTATGTTCCGGGCCGGGCTTTAAGATCTTCGGACCTAGAACTTGCAGTTGTCCCCCGTTTCAAGCGTTGCAGGGCAGGCGGCCGCTCTTTTCAAGTTCGCGCCGCAGTGTTGTGGAACTCCCTTCCTCTTGCGATACGTGCTCTTGGGAATCTGCTCTCTTTCCGTCGAGTTGTAAAAACTTTCTTGTTTCCTTAAATTCTTTCTGCTTTATTATGTCCAGTTGTGTTGTGTTGCTACCTTGTCGGGCGCCAGGACGCTCCTTCGCTGGAGCATCTGTGCGCATAACAAATGAGCTTAACATAACATAACATAACATATATATATATATATATATATATATATATATATATATATATATATATATATATATATATATATATATATATGTATATTATTATTATAGCCCTTAGGAAGTCTGCACCTATATCTTTGACACAGATGACACACATGTTGACTCTGGATGCTGTGAAATTTGCTGTGATTATCCCGTTTTAAAATCAGAGATTACAGAACTTGTTTGAGGATTGGACTACTGTGTCAAAAGTCATGCACATAAAAACTTAAATCATTGGAGTTATACTACGACTTCATGGAGTGCTTAAAATTCTTTTTTTGCATTGGCGGACCTAATCCAACTGAAGAGGAAGTGTTGGCTTTTCTCTCTTCGGGCACACAATACAGTTTTTTGACCATTTTACTCTCAGTTTTGTTGTGTTTATAGCTGGATGCTCAGGGTGTGAGTAGCATATTCCCAGCCACCAACTGTGTTCTCCTTTTTAAAATACACTTTACCTGGCATCTAATGGGCTTTATGCTCAACCCCCGGGAGACAGATCAGGAGTAATTACCCCATCTGCGCCCCACGTGGGGCAGAAAGACTGTTGTCCAATTTATTTGGGTGGAGGATTGCTCTGCCTATTATGGGCAGCCCTCATCCCTATATTTTTATTAGAAAAACAATCCAAGTTATGCAGTTGGCTTTCTGCCCCTTCTGCGGGGCAGATCAGGGATAATTGCCCCATCTGCCCTGCAGGAGAGGCAGAAAGACAGAAATGATAATGTTCCCCCTGGTGGAGCACAAGCCCTTGTGCTAGAGGCCACTTCCTTAACCCTGATGGCTAGTGGGTGGATCCCTGCTTAGGGATCGCTGTCGATGGCTTTCTCCGAGCAAGGATCCACTGGGCAAAGGTACCATTGGAAAGGGGAGGTCCTTCCCTTTCCAACTATATCTCTCCCATGAGAATCAGTACTCGGGGCTGTGAAAGGACCCCAAGCACTGATACAGTGAAAGTAAAATTAGCCTATCGCCTTGTTTTACTTTCACTGTGACTGCAATGATGCCAGCATGCTGATTGTCATTACAGTAAACAAAAACAAAGTGACTAGCTCTTCCAGGGCAGCTTGGAGTAATAAAGTACTCCCTCTGGTGCAGATCTCAAAGGGGCCTTTATAACCCTTCTCAGTGTCGGCCAATGGCCGACACCAGCACAGCGGAGAGTGTGCATTGAGCTACAGCTGCACTAAATGGGCTAATGTTATGTGGTAGTCCATTAAACTTATAACTAATTACCCTTACCACATATTTACTGCATGGAGAAGAAATGACTGGTTAAACAAGAACTTCTACATAAAATATTGTGGAGCAGGGATTCTGCTGGTAAGCAAAATTGTTCCTTGGGATGACAGGATGTCAGAATGTAGGGACTTTGTCTCTCTACCACATCATCATCTGGCAGCCCACATTCAGGCTAGCTCACAGTGACTCATCTGAACTCCTAACTTTCCTAGAGTATCAGGTGATTTTGTCAAACCTAGAACATGAAATTCTAGTCCCCAACGGAACTGTGGAAAAAGATCATCACCTTTCGTATTTCAAACATGCATGCCCTTAGTAGTCAAAGGAAAGACAAGATGGAAGTTTACAGTACATTTATTGAAACTATTGTAGTCTATTATGAAACGGATGTGCTGCGATTAGTAGACAAATACAACTAAGCTAAGTAATCAACATTACTAGAAGAATAAATGCAATAAAAACCCCAACCATGGCAAATTGTCTATCTGTCTATGCTTATTCTTACTGTGTAAGCAAAGGGGCTATATTAGTGATCTCTGTGATTAGCAGCAGACACCATACCTGGTGTGCATTTGTTCCAGAACAAGTCTATCGGTCGGAATTCTCCTCTCTGCCCACAAACAGGCAAAACACAATTTATATAATAAAACTACTGTGTTGGAAAAGCTGCAGCTGGGCTACCATGTTATGTCTAAAATGTTAGGAGCTGTTGCTGACCAAGCAGAAAACAGTACAACATGGTGTTATTTATTCTAAACATCCTTGTACAAAATGTGCAGACGGAATCCCAAGAAGAATCACTGAATAACAAAACAATATGTGCAGGGTATTTCTAAAATAATGTCACAAAAAACAAAATTGTTTGGTTTGGATATGGAAGCAAAAGCTACCTAAAACATCTAATATGCTAAACTATGGGTGAACCAAAGTGGGTCTAAGGGACATCACTAACGTTGTAGCGAGACAAGAAATCTATATCTAAACACAAAAACAAATGGCTTCAACAATGCTAGTTGAAGCTGTCTTGTGCTAGTACTTGACTGATTGACTCTAAGCAGATTGGGCTTTCTCCTGTGTTGTGTGCCACTTTAGCATCACAAGGTACTGAATTAGCAGAGAATTAGCAGATAAAGGGGCTCAACATTGTTGCACTGAGCCCCAGAAATCCTTAAGATAGCACTTCTTGTGGAGGGGCAGTGGCATAGCAAGGGTGCATAGCCTTAACGCAGGCAAGAAAATATGCTTCCTTACTTGCCACACCATTACTAAACCACTGTCGTAATTGGGATGCATTGAGCCCCTCTCAATCCTCAGCACTAGTGCTACAATGCTTGCTGCACTGTTAGCTAAGCCACTGATTTTGGGTCCCTGACTTCCTCATACTCCATGTCGTTAAGCTCTCTTTACTATATTCTTACTGCTCATCTTTTCCCCTTTCACTACCTCCTCGCTGCCTATTGTACTGTCTATTTGTTTTCTTTTTCAAAGTTTCATATAGCGTGAATTCCACCCAAAGATATCAGAGCACTTTACATGAGCACCAGTTGCGTTACAAAGGGACACATTCATTTTTGTTGGACATGGGGCGATTAAGTGATTTGCACAGAATCACAGGATGTTGAGCATCCCTGCCAAGACTTGAACCCGGTCCCCCATCTTCGAGGTCGACCACTCTAGCCGTAAGGCCACATCCTCTTCCTATGTCTTGATTCCTCTCTTTCACTTCCACATATCTCCTTCATCCCTTTTCCACTTTTTCTTTTCTTCTTTAACCTCTCTTTTTTTCCCTTGTACTAGGACCTCCACTTCTCTTTCATTCTCTCCTTTCTTTTCTAAGTTTGCCCATCTGCTTGTATTCCTAGGTCTATAATTATTTTATTATTTATAATTAATTAAGAGTGTGACTCAATGTAAGAATTTGACACTTTTGCTTTTCCCTATTTTTATAAATAAAATGTTGAAAGGATCTCCTCTGGCTATATATTTGACTTCCTAAGATTGTAAGTGTCTTTTGGGGTTCTGTTTCAAGCCAAGTATCCTCACAGTAGTATGAGTGATGATTACGTGTATGTAATTTTAGCAGATTAGAGGTGCATTCCCTAAGAAGGTAGTAACATATCAAGACTGGACAGTTAGGACAACCAAGGGAAAAATCTGTTTTTTATTTATTTATCTTTCTTTTTGAGTCACCTGCTGTATGGACACACCATCTACTGGGAAGACTCCCCCCAAAAATGTTTTCTTTTCGAGGATGAGCAAGTGCCTCAGTAAGGCACTAGTAAAAGACATATACTGTGCAGGCCTTTAAATAAACTTCAGCTGTTTCAAGGTACGTTGGCTCCCCTCAAACCCAATGGCTCAGTTATCTGCAGTCTGCACCAGTTCCACCACTGATAGCTATACCTCTGGAGGATGGGGGTGGGGGAGTTGCAAGCATGTTGAGAAGTGGATGAGGATGAGGGAGGAGGATGTTGGTGAAATTACACCACAGGTACCCTTTGTTCATTTGATAAATCAAGTGCATTTCGAACAAGCAGTGGCAAAGTAAACATATCTGGCTTATAACAGAAAATACCTGGCAGACCTATTGACTTTGCCAAAGCCTCCTTAAAAGTGTCACATGAAATAAAGAACTCACCTCTATCTGAATGGCTCCAAACTTGTTTGAATACCAAGCCCTCCAACTTCAACATTTGCCTTTATTGTTTTAAAAGAACCAGGCATTTTTTAAATCCGCTTTCAAGCTATGTATTGTTAAAAAGGTACATATGGATGCACAGTTCCTTGCACGTCATCACGGTACTAGCGAGGACATCTTGGGCGCCCACAGACCTCTGCCGCCGTTAAATATTCATGCCCTCCTGTTGAGCACACTCTGCCGTCCATTGTCCTTGCCTGGCTGGCGCCTCGCGCCTGTCACTAAAGTATGAAAAGAAGCAGGTGGTAATTACAAGTGGAGCAATGAGTGTTGTCAGCGGCATCTGTTTGTGCGCCTCCAATGAGCTAATGGTTATGATAACCTTAAACTCACCGGTTTAGTCGGTGAATAAGAAGTCCATCATGAGTAATTAGAATGTGTTCATTTCCACTTTACTTCTTGAGTGATGGAGTAAGTGGCAGGAATGTCCATCTGGTGGCCATGCAGGAAGGGGCCGTAACAATCAATTCTGGAGTTAATGTGCTGCAGATCGAGCAATGTGAACGAAAGGAGCAGGAATTGGAGGGTTGGGAAATACACTTCAGGAAGGATTCTTTTTTTCATTTTACACTTTCAAAATGTTGATAATTATAAGAGACTGTTTTTTTAAATTTCATTGTGAAAGTGTTTTTTAAAAAAAAGCAATTTATCTTGCTAATGTTACTGAATGCATTATATGTTGCTGTATAGCAAACATTTGTTTTTTATTCTCTTTTGTGTGAAGCAGTTTAAAGCAAAACGATTGTTTATGCTGTGTATAGCTTTGACTTTTGCTTCAAATATATTCCACTTTTTTGCAGTTTTACAAGTCTGTACTAGCCAATCAATCAATCAATCACTTTATTCGATCTAAATAAAACATAGATCATAAAAGTGCAGTGTGATATTAGTCATCTGTTTTCAGAAGTGTCAGTGCATAATACAAGGTTAATGACATGGTTGCAAAGACCATGGGGTCGAACATAGATCATAAGAATACAATACAACATCAGTCATCTGTTTCAAAAAGTGTCATGGTGTCATGGTGCAAGATTAATAACAGGATTCCAAAAACCTCAATCATGGGTCCGCCAAGCGCTCCAATTACCCAATTGTAGTTTTACAATAAAACTATCATTCTTGGTACCAGTCATCTAGCAAAAAATATGATGTCATGGCATCGTGTCCTCTCACAACAAAAATACAAAACTTCAATCATGTTTTTATATTTTAATGTTCATGGAAGAAATAATGCAGCAAAACATTTTTTTTACAGAAATACTTTTTTATGCAAATCAGTGAGATTGCAAAAGTACCTATTTTTTCACTGCAACCTTCACATGCCAAATCTCAAATCACGATATTATAAATGCACTCGTCTCTCGTACAGTGTTCTCCTTCATTGGTAAGGTTTTTTTTTTTTACTCGTTTAAGTCTCCTGTGCACCTTTTAGTGAGTGCTGTGATTCATTAAGAAAAAACAAGGTCTATCTTGTCAAGTAGTAAACTTTCACATATTCTATTTGATTTGCACATCTCTAAGAAGGTTGGCTAGAGCAGCCGTAGTCCAGGCTGAGAAAAGAAACAGCTCAAAATTACGTGCTCATGCTCCATGGGGGCTTTTTCAGCCGGCAACATATATTTCAGTGGGAAACCAGTCCCTGACTTTAAACCCAGTCGTTGATCGGAGACTAAGGGACGTCTTCTGGTCAATCTCCTAAATTTTGTTCTCCATTTTGACTGCTAGTCCCAATGCCTTCTGAATGTGCCCGCTAAAGAAGGACCCTTAGAAAACAAGAATTATAGCACTGCAGGGGTAATGAGGAGACCTAGGCGAGGAGTTGAAATCTTAATTGCTTTCAAAAGGCCTGTCAGAGGGAGGAAGAATAAGCATAGTTAGAGCACTGATGTAAAGATGTAAGACTTCTGGATTCCATGGACTACAGAGGTCATTGTTCTGGAGCTTCACAAAGGTGGAACCCTCACATTCAGCATAGAAAGGTGTGAGCCAAAATCTTCAAGAACATCAGTGTGGTATTGATCCAGCGCCAATACCTAAAATCGATCAGGGATCAATACTCCATGACATCCTACTACAATGGCCCATACACATTCACCCAGAATCGTTGACGTGCTGGGTTACATTTATTCATACATAATTTCCTTCTCCTGTGGAGAAGTGTGGCTCAAGTGGTTGGAGCGGCAGACCTGATGCAGAGGTCTGGCCTGGACCAGGGTTCAATTCCCCGCTTCGGCGGGTCTTGGGCTCAAATTTCCCCGGACCTGACAATTCACGCCTGCCTCGGTGCCTATTCCAATCATGGAGTCCCACTCTGTGTAGCTCTGGGCAATAGCTTGCTTAATCTCCACAACGGCCCCTTGCAGCGGGATGCCTGGCTTTCACCTTGGGGATGCCGAGTAATGGGTTATCTCGCAGGGGAATACCAGGACGGGTTCCCTAAGCAAGCACCGGGAAACCCACTGCGGGTAGCTGTGCGCTATATAAGTACAAATACATTTACATTTACATTTACTCTTTATAATTTCATTTGAGACATTTTAATAACTAAATAACTAAACTAAGTATCAACTTACCATCTACTTGGTCGATGGACCAATTAGTTGAAGAGTTGATGGTAATTGTAACTAAGGACCTAACTAACCATTTAATCAACAGAATAATCACAGACTCTCAATAAAGTTAATAATGCAATTTCTATCGCAAAATATTAGATGAGTAATGCTCAGCTGCATTTGGTCACAATTTACACTGAATCTCACAGAAGTGAACGTTAATTCGTATATATTTTCAAACCCATTGACAATGACTTTATGCGATGAAGGAGTGGATTGCGTAAGAGATAAAAGTTCAGTAAATAATGTTCTCAAACAATAATATACCTAACGGAGGGATAGATAAGAGACAAAAGGTTCATCTAAAATAATGCATATCAATATATTGTCGATGGAGTGGATAGGTGGAGAGACAAAAGTTTCAGAGACAAATACATTGATATTAGATCCTGGGAATGATTTATGCTAAATACAAACCTATTGGTCTGTAGAGAAAAACCACCCCTAGCATAGGGAAATGGTGGGGGTCCCCGATACAGAATCAGTGAACAAAGGATATAGAATCAGGAATGGAAAAGAACAGGAACAGCTAGGCATCTCTGCAAACCGACTGACAGCGACGCATCGCCCCTCTTCTCTCTGTCAGCCTAAGCTCTAACCACACCCCTAAAGGCACCCCAGATATACCCTAAAAGTTATATGACCAACCCACTAATGTTGCATTTTTCATTCAACTCGCACAGGGATTGGTGGGTTTTTGAGGGTGGCATTGTCATGCCACCATGACTTAGCATTTATTCAACAACTTTATTGTGTAAGATGGTTTCCATTGTCCAAATTTCAGTTTATTCATACATTCTCCACAGAAGATACATTTAATACTTTCTTCTTTCATCATGTAATATTTTTGCAGAGCAGATCCCCGGTCTCACGCTTGAACACAACTGTTGGCAATCATGTGATGATCTGGGCTTCACCCCTTCATGCCATCCGTGATGTTCAGCACATCATGCTTGTCTCATGTCAGAGCGGCTCGCTCCGGAGAAACATCCCCTTCCCAATCATTCTGTAAAGATGGAGGCTTCATTCAGCGCTCTAAAGTAGATGGAAACGAACATTTATTCATTATATGATAATTAAACCTACACTGTTTCCCACCACCTTATACTACTTCCCCATTAATGTTTCCTAATAGTTCAATGTAAAAGCTGCATTAATAATTAACCTTTAAAGCAGGATGCAACGTGCAAAACACTGATATTCATGCGGCCTACTCATGACTTTTGAAACACAGAGTTATTATAATATTATTTATTTGCGTTTATTTCAGGCATGCTCAAAGCAATTCCCCTATGTTCATGTTGGGTGCACGTTAGTAATTACCACATCACTGTGTTTAATCAATCAAAATAGCTTTATTCAATTTTGAGAACAGAATCATAAAAGCACAAAAAAATACATTTCAATTAAAAACAATGGATAAAAGCCTTTTCATTGAAACAATAATTAAAATATCATATGTGTCCTTTCTCCAGTTCATTTGAGAAGTAGGAACGTTATTACAAAAATTCAGAGGGCTTTACATCGACTTTCTAAGGGCTATGATGGACTTCAAATAAGATGCCACAGCCTTTGTCTCAAAGGCAGTCTCTAGTTGCTTGCTTGAGTTGCTTGATTTTGTCATACGCGTTGTGACATCCTCTGATGCCCCATTTAGTAAATATTGGTTTTAAAAACTGTTTCCTGGGGACCAGGTAAAAAAGACAAAACAAGGTAGAATGGATATTTGTTTGCTTCGAGACTCCGTCGCAGGGACATTTTTTCAGCTGTTTACCCCAATCGCTACATTTAGGAAATGTTATCAGGCGGAAAAATGTATCGGCTCGAAACCTAGTCAATAGCATTCTTGAATACGGACTGCTCTCCATGATTAGATAAAGTTTCATTCCTACTAGTTCAATAGATGCGCCAATTGAATTGTTGGTGTATTTTCCTTTCTCTCTCGACCACCTTTTGATGGCCAGGTGATCCATTATGGACTTTTTCAAGGAGCGCTTAGAGATAGTTTCCAGGCGCAGAGGGTCAATAAAATATTCTTCATGGCCAATATTTATGTTCATGTGTCTCACGTAGTTCAGCCATTTGATGTTACGTGCCCCCTCTAGGTTTAAACAGTCCAAACAATATCCCTGTTTAGTGATGTTTCCGGGGTAGCCAAGATTTTATGCCACAGAAGGAGGGGGCTAGCTTTGACTGTGTCCTCTACAAAGGAAAGCCCCAATTCATTGTGGGTTAAAAAGATAGATAATGATTTTGGGGTAGCGAGCAGATACCGTAAAAAATTGTTTTCAGTCAATTGTATCTGCTTAGTGTTTGTAAAGCCCCAAATTCCGGCGCCGTATGTGGCAGTTGAAAGACATCTGGCCGTATAAATTTGTAAGAGTTCTTTGACCGGGCGACCACTGAGTTTCCGTTAAAAGTTGATTAGGGCTCCGGTTGCTCTGCTAAAGGCCAAATTTCTACCTTGGGCCGCCTTAGTCCAGTTTCCTTTGTTGTCGAAATTTATTCCTAGATAGCAAAAAGTAGCGGTGTTAAGGATCTTTTTCTGGTTTAAAAAGATTGATTTAGGGATTTTTCTAGAGGGGCCAGATCTCATGGAATAAGTCTTTGTTACGTTGATAGTTAGCCCACGAGAGTCCATGTAATTTGAGAATTCTACCACCGCCCTCTGCATGCCGATTGGGGTCCGTGATAGTATGGCGGCGTCGTCTGCATATAGGAGGATTGGTATGGAGGTCCCTCCCACTGAAGGATAGTCAAACTGAAACTTTCTCATGTGCTCCACCACAGTGTTTATGTATAATATAAAAAGGAAGGGTGCAAGAATGCACCCTTGCCGCACACCTCTATTGATGGGAAACTTATCTGAACATTGACCTTCTCTGCCATATCTCACTCTAGCCCCTGCGTTTCTATATAGTTCCCTAATAAAAACTATGATTCTGTTTTCTATGCCTAGGCATTTCAGTGTGTCCCAAAGTTTAGGGTGGTCCACGCAATCGAAGGCGGAGGTCAGATCGACGAATGTTATATGTAGGCTTTCGTGTTTTGCCTCTGTATATTTGGCAACGAGCAGGGCCAGATTTAAACTCTGCTCTATAGTGCCCTTCCCTTGGCGGAAGCCATATTGAAGGGGGGTTATGGTGTTGTTCTCTTCCGACCAGACTTGGAGCCTATTTAAAATGATCCTGCCTGCTACCTTCATCAATGCGTCCAGAAGTGAAATTGGACGGTAGCAGGCAGGATCATTTCTGTTGCCCTTTCTGAAAATTGGGACCACGATTGCCTCGGGCCATGTGGGTATAAAACCCACGGTGTTGATGCTATTCAGAAAATTTGTTAAAAGGGGAGCCCAGAGTTTTATCTTGCTTTTATATATATCGATGTGGACCCCATCGGGTCCGGGTGCCTTGCCTGATGCACTATCAATTATGCAGGGCTCGACAAATCTGAAAAATTGTACTAGTCCTGCAGGTCTAGTAACTTGGAAAATCCCCTCGACCCAACTGCAATCTACTTGACCTCTGTCTTTGAAAACAGAGCAAAAGTGACAAGTTAACAAGATTTAAAGGCATCTTTATTGCTTAGTTCCTTTGTGAGCAATAAAAATGCCTTTAAATCTTGTTATCTTGTCACTTTTGCTCCGTTTTCAAAGGCAGAGGACAAAAGTTAGTTTGTTTCCTACTCGCCAGAAAGGGCGAGTAGGAGCTAAAAATAGCCCGTCCTCATCCATTTTCCCTCGCAAATGCGAGCGGGCGAGTGGATTTGTCGAGCCCTGTTATGGCCTTTGTGACTTCCCTGTAATCAAAGATGATTCCCAACGGGAACTGGGCAGGGGGCTCCTTAGTTGATATTGGGGTTGTACATCCACTTTGATTAGGATTATTATACAGATCCGTAAAGTGTTCAACCCACACCTCCCCCGGTACTGCAATATCTATTGCGTCATTGTCTCTGTTTTTAAAAAAAGGCGCATTTACAGCCTTCCAAAAGGCGATATTATCATTTTTCTGGCATGCTAAGTGTAAGTTTTCCCATAAGTCTCGTTTTAATTCCTTCCTCCTAGTGTCTAATGCAATTCTGTAAAGCTTACCCGCCTCTCTAACATGGGCCACAGATCTCGGGATCTCGTGCAAAACTGCTATTAGGTGTGAATGCGCTCTAGAGCATTCCTTGTTAAACCAGCCCTTTTTTTTACTCTGATGTTTTTTTAATGGCTTCAATAAAAGGTTATTTATCTCCTTAATAGTCTTATTAAAAGAGTCTAAGATTTTTTCTGGTCGTTCAAGATCACTCAAGCAGATTAACACATGATCGAGAACTCTGGGCAATAAGGTTATCAGGAATTTTTCGGGATCCACTTTTTCCCACTTAAGGGAATACCCATTTAATTTCCCCAAAGTTATGGGTATCGGGTACTCTTTATTGTGGCTTACGGTCGGTCCCTTTGCTTGCAGCTCCAAGGAGAATGGTAATGATCCCCAAAAGCGAGTTTTAGTGTCTCCCAGGAGAGGGCCAACCCTTGGTGACGGTGTGATAAGAGTGAAAAGTTGATTACCGAATTGACACCCCTTCCGATGAAGGTTGGCTCAAAGTCCTACCTTGTTACACAGATTTCATTTATAAAGCCCAGGTCTAGCTCATAGATCACCTCATTGAATTTGTTCCCTATACCACAATGAATGAAATGGGACGAAATGTAAAAATCATGTGCCTTCAGTGGGCAGATGCCCGAATCACTGTTAGTACAGATGGTACAGTTAAAATCTTCTACCCAAAGGAGTGCCATGTCTCCTGACCCTATCTTTTCTAGTGCCCCTACGCATTTCCTTAGCCTGAGAAGGATGTTGTCCCATTCACTACAATGGGCGTTGTTATAGAAGTTAATTATGGCGAGTTTATTCACTCCTGGCCAGCTGACCAATAGGACTTGAAAAAAGTCATCTGAGATAGTTCTGACGACTTTACTACCAGCAGTATTAGAAATGAAGGTGCGTAATCCACCTCTGTTTCTTCCCCGGTTGCTCGGCCTCCCAGGGGTGTTAAAAGTTTGGTATCCCAGTAGGTGGATTTCATTAGTCAGCCATGTTTCCTGAATACACAGGATGCTATATTTATCAATAATTTTTAGCCAATCAGGGTTATTCGCTTTGCTCTTTAAGCCAGCCAAATTCCATGATAGTACAAGTTGGCTGGGTTTGTTATTTGCCTCGTTTGGTGATTCATCTCTTCTAGTTTTACTCTCTCGGGCCTTACTGGTACCCATTGCTTGCGTGTTTGTTGGTCTAGGCTCTACGCCTTTTAAAGCCGATTCCCGTACTGGAGCAGAGCCCTGTGTCTTCCCTATGTCTCCCTCATTTTTAAGTTCTCCGCCCTCCCCGCGTTTTTGTGCCTGAGGTGCCTTAGTGTTCTTTCTGATATCATGTAGTGGTGACATAGGGGTATTACACACCACTAGAGGGTCAGCCTCTTTAGGGTGGGGAAGTCAGTCGACCCCCTCCAGACCCATGAGTGGGGCAAAGTGGTTTGTAGTTGGTATGTCGAAGACTAAGGGCATACCTGGTCTGTGATACCGTTTAGAAATCCCAGAAGGGTCCCCCACCAAGGCTTTCGGGTAGAAATAGTTGACTTCTCTAACCCTTATGCTACCCTTGTATCCACCCGAGTACCAGTCTTTGATTAAGCTAACTGTCCTGTGGTCTCTAAAGTTTATGATGACTATGTCACCAGGGGTTGTTTTAGGTCTCTTCCCCAACCATCCTGCTCGACTAACATGGAAAATTTCTCCATTTAGATTGGCAGGTAGTGGCCTGTGTGTTCTCAGCCAATGCATAGTCTTATTCTTTAGGATTTGATAGTTTTCGACCCTACCTTCGGAAATTTCAGGGTTCCCTGTTAACACTATGACGTAAGGCTCGGCCTCAGGGGGAAGATTAATTTGCCTACGTCTATCTGTGTTGTGTCTTGTTGCTGATGATGGAGGAATGAGGCGGTCAACAGGTGGTTGGGTGTTAAGTGCGGCCCTTTTGTCTCATATGTTCTCACAGGATTTTGACTTTCCGCCGCCTTGGACCTCTCTCATTGTTGTTTTAGCGTGTTCCCCTGATGGTTTTGAGAGTTGTGGTCTCGGAAGGTTATGGTTACGCTGGGTAGTTAGTTTTAATGCTTTCTGGGCAGTGGCTGTAGAGGACGGTACAGGCATTATTACTGAAATTGATTGATCTTTGGGTGCAAGTTTGTTCTCTGCTATTGTCTACTCTATAGTGCTCAGTTGTATAGCTATTCTCTTGAGTCTCTCGACTGCAGGGAGTAACAGTGATTTGATTAATTGTTCCAGTGTACCCATTATGTCAGTGTTAAATAGCTCGTTAGTTGGAAGAGTGGGGGGAATTACTATTTCAGGAGTTGTAGGTATATGGGGGGCAGGACTTTTTGTCTTCCCAAAGTCGAGATGGGTGTTCCTGGTCTTATTGGTCTGAATAGGCTGAATACTAGCCCCCTTTCTCCTTCGCTTTTTTGGTGGCTGGCCTCGAGATCGGGAGGCATTTGAAGTTGGTTTTGGCTTTTGGGCAGACTCTACTTGGAGTAGTGATATTTCTAGTAGTGCCTCTAATAAGGAGTTATGGGTGCTATCTGCTTGCGGAGGTGGAGTGTCTGGCAAAATCTGTACATCAGGGTTAGGATTAGAGTTACCCGGGGGTGTTAAGGCACTTATGGTACTATCATTGATATCAACCAGTGTAGAGGTTATGTCCTGGAAGAGCAGTGGAATGCTATCGTTGAGGGGCGCCTCATGTCTCTCGCACTCATGGATCATAGCTGGAGGGGGTGAGGCAGCGTGTTATATACCTCTGAGGGATGAACGCTTATTTTTAATTAATTCTACAGAGCGGCGTCTCTCAGATCGTCGCCAGAGAGTGCAAGTTCCCTATCAACTACTGATGTGGACCGGATAACAAAATTATCAAGCGTACCTCGTTTTTCGCCTCCAGGCGTAGGTGTTTTATCCTTGGTGGGTGATATCTTCGGTGTCTGTGCATTAAATGAAGGGGGGGCGACCCAGACCAGTCTCCTCAGGCCTCTGAGGGCCACTTAGGGCCCGGGTTTCGCCCTCGCTTCTCCCGCGCGCGACACGCGACACGCGACGAGGGTAGTGACGCTCTGCTTTAAGCACCACCTGGCGCAATTTCCCAGCAAACGGCTTCCTGCCGCTATGTCCTCTGGGAATTGTGGTCCCCTGCGACTCTAGCTCTCCCCCACACAGAGGCCGCACTGGTGTTCCTGGGGTGCGATGGCGGGAGGAGAGCGAGCGCGGCAGAGAGGACAGCGGTGCCGGCAAGGTAGATAGCGGGCACAAGGTCGGTAAGCTCCCAGATGGAAGTGCTGTGTTCACTCTTGATTCACCAAATGTAGAAAAGGCGTCCCTTGTGTTGAACATGTTAAGTGGGTATTCACTGAGCAGGTTTCATTTTTGCGAAACCCTGCTCCATCAGTATTGTCCAGTAACTGTGTGACCTCCTGGGCATGGTAGGTTTCTTGTTCGGTTCCAATCAAGAGTGAAACTCACATGCTTGCCCTAATGTTCCATCTCAAAGAAGTGAATGTGGCGGTGAATGACGGAGTTCGGATTAAAGCCCCAGTGGGTTCTGAGACATTTTTCAAATTTACTAAGGCCTATAAAGTTGGTAAATTGTTCAAGAAGGCAGTTAAGGTTTCTGATAGCAGAAAATGGAATTTGAGTAGAGTTTCTATATGGGATGATAATCGTTGGCAGGACCTTTATGAGGCCAGTCTATCAGGTAACCAATTGAAATTCTGGCAGGTAGTTAAATGGGGAGGATGTGGTGATCAGCAAACCCCAACTAACCAGCCCAGTTTTGTGGTAAGCAAATAAATGATAATCCAAGCGAGGAGGGAATGTTGATTCTTCCACAGTTGGTGAACGGCGGACATGTGGTCTTTAGTGAACGTGAGACGGAGATAGCGATACAATTAAGTAAAAATGGCAAAGCACCCGGGATGGACTGTGTCCCAGTAGACCTTTTTAAACATGATATGGAAAATTGGGTCCCGTATATCACTGCCCTGGCTAATGCCATTGCTTTGGGAGCAGATATCCCGGTATCTTGGAGAGGGGCAGAGATTCTCCCAGTACACAAGAAAGGAGATAAGTCTAGTGCGGCGAATTATCGCCCCATTAGCCTCATCGACGCACTACAAAAAGTAATGGCCAGATTGCTGTTAGGCAGAATACAGTCATGGGCGAGGGAAGAAAATATCTTGTCCCCACTACAGGCAGGCTTTAGAGCCAACACAAGCACTATCGACCAGGTAGTCAGATTCACCATGATTTACTGGAAGACGGTGCATCTAGGAGGAGGTACATTATACGCTGCGTTCGTAGATTTAAAATCTGCGTTCGACCTGGTCCCTAGAGATAAGATGTGGTTGGCACTAAGTAAAATGGGAATGCCCCCTGACTTATTAGACTTAACGATTAGGTTACATAATCATAATTTTGCGAGACTGAGATGGGGATCCCAAAGCCAAGTAACGGAGTCATTCCCTGTTACGCGGGGAGTTAGACAAGGGTGCGTCTTGGCACCATCCCTCTTTCTCCTTTTCATTAATCAGGTAGTGGAGTTCCTTTCGTCTGTTTCATCTGATGCCCCTGTATTGGGAGGGACTAAATTCCCACTTTTAATCTCCGCCGACGATACCCTGATTCTGGCCAAAACCCAGGTGGGGTTGAAAACTGCCATTAATAAATTCACGGAGTTTTGTAAACTAAATGATCTGGAGATTAATGTCTCGAAAACCAAGTTTATGGTATTTACAAAATGTAAACCACGTAAGGGTTATGTTACCATGAACGAAGTATCATTAGAGCAAGTATGGGTAATGACCTACCTAGGCGTATCTATTGATTATAGACTGCGGTGGAGAGAACAGATTGAGGCTATGTGCCTCAAACTAGCTAGGTTATCAGGGTGTCTCGTGAAGGAACAGCGTTGCTCCCTCACGAAAAGAGTACTTCCTGCCACGAAAATCTATAAGGCCAAAATTAGTTCGGCCGTTCTTTATGGCTCTGATCTATGGGGTCATGCTGATCTTGCACCACTAGATAAAATCCAGAACAAATTTTTCCGAAGCTTGGTAGGTTTACCGCCCTCAACCCCCACAATCCCACTATTGCTCGATATGGGCTGCCAATCTCTTAAAAATCAAGCTCTATTTAGAATGGTTGCTTTATGGAGAAGAATTTGGTCTACCCCAGAATTGATAATGTTTGCTAATGAGCTTCGGGAGGTTCAACTATCTTTTGGCTCAGGATATATACCCTGGTTCAAAAGGATTAAAGCAACCCTCCTTAAGATGGGTCTACCATTACATTGGTCAGATCCAGGTAATCAAACCTTTCCCTCAAAGAATGAGTTTAAACAGTTGTTCTGGTCAGTTGTTAAAAATGATATGATTTCACTTTCAGTTGGTTCTTCACTTACCAGTTCCTTCTTGCTTTATAAAGTAATTCCCCAACCTGAGACGTATTGGGATAACATCACCAAAGGCCTAGATAGAAAACTCTATCATCAATTCAGAGTAGGCACCTTACCAATTAGGGAATTTACTAACAAATGGCAGAATAGTCTGAAAATGTATTGCCCCTTTTGTTTAGAAGTTAACGAAACTGAGAGCCATTTCTTATTCGAATGTCATGCCTATCGCGCACCCCGCCTGAAGTGGCTCAAACCAGTTTGTCGACGAACAAAAATACGGGTGTGTAAAGAAGCAATACACATTCTAAGAACTAATACAGCTGAGTGGGTGTCTATTGGTTTGGCAAAATATCTTGGATGGGCTTGGGTAATCCGAGCAAGGTATATCAAAGAAGCTAGCAAATAGCGTCCATTATTAATTAACTAGATTATTTCGAAACTGAAATTGACTGATTATGATCTGGGACATATTGCCTGTTATATTCGTTGGTTCCAACATTGTGTATAATGGAAACTGTTCCAGATATTGTTGGTATGGCTTTTTGTTGATAACTGCTAAAGGAAAAAAATGTATTAAGTGGTTATTTGCTTATATTAAGGTTTATCCTTTTTAAATTTTTGCTTTTGACTAATATCATTCTCTTCTTTTTTCTGTGAATTTTTATGTATGTTATGTCTTTTATGAAGGAAAACTTCGAAATAAAGACTATAAAAACTGGAGTAGAGTTTCTACATGTACATATCCTGAATTTCAAGATGTGTTTCATCATCAATCTGACCTTGGTTGTTTCATATCTATGAAAGATACCTTTGTTAAAAAATGATTTTAGAAATTTGTTCGTGAAAGAGTTCCCAGGAAGTCATCATATCTCCACAAGAAGCTAGAAGACAAATACTTTTTATGTATGGCTCTCGCAAGACACATGAATACTAGATTGTAAATCTGGTTATTCACTGCTATATGCATACAACATTGAGTAGCAAAAGTTGATTCCAACTGTTGCTTAGTCATAAAGGAATTAAAGACTGCTTTGACAGGGCTCTCAAGTAGCCTGTCCATGCCAGACTGGCTCACTTATTAAGACCAGAGAGCACGGTTTCAGGCGTGGTAGGGGAGAGACGCCTAAGAGAATTTTATGGGTTAGGTTGCAGGAGACCAGCTGTTATTTGTGAGCATTTGGGAGGGAAGGTGTAAAGAGAGGCTGCTGAAGGTGAATAGCAAGTTCTGTGTTTGTTAATATTGTGGGGATATAATGTTAAGGGAGGTGTGGGTATGCGTCAGGATGGCGATGTTCTTTCCTTGGGTATGGATGAGTGTGATGGACAGAGGATTGTGGGTGGCAGAATGGCACATATAACACAGGGCTGGCTCTGAGGTAGCTTAAGCCATGTTGTGTATAGGTTACCCCAACAACTCCTCTGCCTGCTGCATTCTTGTTGAAAGCTGGAACAGAGGAGTTTATTGGCTACACATATCTTAAAATTGTAGAAGGGTAACAAGTGTCATTCTAAACAACTCAAACTTAAATCTCATTGTCTCTTTGATATCCCTCAGAACCCCTTGTTGAGAAACATGCCCATTATTCGCAGTTATTATAGCCTTATAGCCTGCCGTAGCGGGCTTTACCGGCTATTAAAGGCCTGCTGAATCGTTAAAGGCCCGAGCCGAAGGCGAGGGACTTTAACGAGACAGCGAGACTTTGATAGCCGGTATAGCCCTGCTACGAAGGGCTATAAGGCTATTAGAACATTCTGCCATTAGAGGGCAGAATGTTCTAACAAATTAAACAAAGGGTTCTCGAAGCTCAAGGGGATATAAATCCCCTCGAGCTTCGAGAAGCGTTTGTGGAACATTGGAATGTTGCTCTGCGGGCCTTTACCGGCCCGTAGAAGCAGGGAGCACTCCATTTTCTGCAATGGAGCTCCCAACATTCCAATGTTCTAATCATCTTTAATTTTATATGTTCAGTATAGCTTCCATAGGAAGCCTCTATCGTAAATAACCGGATAAACATTGCAGTGGTGTCACAACAGTGGGTAACCAAAGTGGTTAACCACTTTTATGATATCACCCAGGGAAAGCACTTGCTGGAATGGCAGGTTATGGTCTTACCTACCTTCTTCCATCTGTCCCAAGTCTCCAGGTGGGAGAACAAAGAAACTACAGTGCCTGCACTAATCACTATCTCCTATGTGATAGAGCAAATTCCTAATAATAAATAATGACTATTTAATTACATGCATGATTAATACATATGATTAATTTGCTCTTGTAAGAAATAGGGGTTTTGTTTGAGAAGGGGGGTAAGCCCCTCTCAGACAAAAACCACAATCCTTGTCCGGGTGCTTAACCCTCTGGCAGCCTGGCACGAAGCAGTCAGGTTAAACTTAGAGGCAATGTATGAAGTATTTATGCAGCACACAAACCGTAATAAAGTGAAAATACAACACCAAAACAATCCAAAAACAATTTAGAAAAACAGAGTACATTCTATTTGATAAAATGATACCAAAACGAAAAACATGCAATCAGTATGAACTGAGATATTCAATTTTAAAATTTCAAATAACAATAGCACATATAAGTACAAAACGCCACTTACGGTCATCTGGTCATACAAGACCGGGGAAGTCATATGGTCAGGCTGACTGCAATGGAATGCGGGTTGGATACTGTGGCCAGGTTAGTTCTTTTAAAAAGTTACATTTTCAAGTTCAGCGCAAAGAGTTCTGTTTGCAGTGAAAGAGGCCGCAAGGAGGAGGCTGAGTGTCGCAGGCTCATCGCTGTACTGTCAAGAGCACCTCTACTGTCACAGACAATTATTGCTGTAGCATGCACAGCCAGTCAAGCTTCTCAGACAGTCGTTGCTGTATCAAAGCAACATGGGGTGTCATTGCTTTAACGTGAAGTGTAACTCTTGCTTTGCCAGTTGCGCTGTGGTTGCTGTTAGTCCAAAGAGCAGGTCTCACCGGAACTTCATGTTGGCGGTCATCTTGGTGGTAGATTTTAATTGCAAATAGGCCCAAGGAGCCTAAACTTCAGGACTTCCACCTTTTCTTTAGGAGGAGTACGTTATGATGACAGCCAAGAATCTAGGACCAGGGAAGGTACTGCTCTCTTGGGAATCAAGACTCACTCCAGGAGAAGCCAGCAAGTTTCAGGCAGGTCCAAGCAGGTTGCTGCAGGTCAACTGCAGGCAGGCCTTTGAGGCTTGTCATATCCCTGTAGCTCACATAGTAGGTCAGAAAACTGACTCTTGGAGTCACTCTGATTGGCCTGGGATGAAGGCAAGCAGATCTAGTCTTCCTTCTGAGACCACAAGGCAGACCTTCAAGTAGCATTGCAGGCCTTTTATGTACCTTCTGCAGGTCCAGCAGTGTTCTAGATTGTTCTGATGAGTGGCTATGGAGGCCCAATATTTATGCCTGGCGCCAGACTTTGTGTGAATGGACTTCCTATTCCACCGCCACATTAAAAAAGTTTACCCCTTCCCCTATCAAGGCTCCAAACGGTCTTGGTGTGCCAAAAGGCAGAACAGGACTGGTGTTAGGCTCCTTTGTATTTGCAGGAGGTAAAGCCCTTTGAACTGTGTGTGGGGCTGGGTGCAGCCCATCTTCAGTCATCATGGCAAGATGGCCCATCCTGTCCACACCTAAGCCCCCTTTGTGTCACTTTCTTCATAGGCTGGAAGGTATACACAACCCGCAACAGCAGAGCCATTCACAGTCATGTGACCCAAGACACTAGTAGAAGGCACAGATGTTTAGACAAGAAAATGCCAACTTTCTAAAAGATAGAGCATACAGGTGCCACCATTCGTGAACCACGCTGCTGCACTGCTAATGAAAGTGAGGTATCAAAGTAAACCATGTCATCCAATTTAAACCAATTTAATCCACAGTAAACCATCCAGTAAACTTCATTTTCATCCGTTTCTGTATATCTTAGTGGAATCACTCCGGAGACAGCAGTATTGACCAAAAACCTTTATTTTTGCATTTTCAAATACCTTCTGTTGCCTATCCAGGCTTGTACATTGGCACGTGCTGTCAATCAAATTTCGATACGGACAATTTTCATAACCCAATGCATTTCGAACTATGTTCTTCGTCAGGGGTTAGCTGTAAAAAATCACAGACAGCTCTTTAACTGACCGGTAAAACACAAATGTTAAAAAGTATCAAAAGATTTTATCAACACTGGCATTTCTACTAATTTGACCACTTTAACTAAACCATATTGTTTATCCCAATCCCATTACTTGGAAAAATATATATAAAGAGTTATCAAAAGTGTACCACCACCCTTTCTAAGTTTTACCTACAGCCGTTCCCTTTACCTTAAAAAAGCGAGTCCGGCATACTCGATCTATCGATACCGCGCTGCTGAATGCAAGATCAAACACCAAGTTCTCTCCCCATATGCCTCAGTTTTAACTGGCTTCCACACCTGTGCCTCAGTTACATTCCAGATAATTGTGTTTTGTTTACAATGTCTGAACCAGGCCCAGACTCCATCTTGAATCCTAAACATGACCTTTTTAAAAAAGTGTCCTCTCTCTCCACACACACAGCAAATTGTGCACCAAAACATTATTGGAATATAAGTTTTGTGAAAATTGCCTATTTTCAAGGAATGAAAATATTGTTCTTCGCGAGGTCTAGAGAATGTCTCCCTCTTGTATATTGCTTTTTCAGTGAGTCCATTGATTTCATAAGTCTGTCATTGTTTTATATGTCGCTAAATTTGTACTTTCACATCTAATGATATTTTATTTTTATTCATTATTTATTTTATAGTTTTTTAGAGCACGGTCCAGACCTGTGAGGGTATCAGAGTGCTTTACAGGATTAAGGGTGGAATACAAAGCATTAGGAAGGGAGGGACCAATTGGGTAAAATAGGGGATACATTATACGTTATTTAGGACCAGCACGTTTGTATGTAAGGACAGGTCCAAAGTGTGTGGTAAAATGTGCCCAGCCCACCACATCCCCTGGGGCAATTGGCTAAGTCTATCCAGCCCATTTGAAAAACTTATCCTGAAAAGGTAGGATCCATGCAGTATTCTTAGTTGCACTAGACGATACCAAGCCCTCATCGCATTCTCTCTTGGGCTCTGCAATGCTTTGTTCCACTTTTCATCATCCATAGGTCCCAGGTCTGCCATCCAGACCTCTCTAAGTGGGGCAAGGCAGTCAGGCATATTGTTCATAATCTTTCTATACGTCAGGGAGACTACCTTAGAGGGCATCGGGTCCAATTGCAGTCTGTCCTCCAAGGGGGGGGGGAGGGGGAGGGGAGTAATGTGGGATAACTTCACCTTCCAGAAGATGACTTTTCATGGCATGTTGAACTGCCGGTAACAAAATATTTCTATTTGTGCCAGATCGTATTCAGTCTGTAGCGTCTCGAAGGCAACTAGAGTGCCTTACCCCCATGCATCACCTAACATCTCGATCCCTATCTTGTGCAATTTTGTGTATGCTCTCAATTTCTTGACCGCGCCTAGGTTGTCACTATCCCACAGTGGGGTTTCTGCCGTAAGTTTCCCATCCCACCCCAGGCAGCTATTGGCTGCTTTCCCAGCCAACATGTGAGGCGGGAGCCGACTCTCTCCCTTCCTTCCATACTAGAGCGCTGAATAATCTCTATCCCCCATGGCCAAGCAGTTCATTCTATATGCAGGTTCTGACCTGTCTCAAAACACACATTCATTCACTACTATTAGCTGGGTGGCCCAGTGATATAATCTGATGTCTTGGATTGCCAGGCCCACGTCATAAACTCCCTGTTGTAATTTAGCCAGCGCGATTGCGGCCGCCCCACCATCCCATAGTAGGGACCTTAAAATACCATTAATTTTACCGAAGTAGGATTCAGGGATTTTAAATGGTGTATTTTGAAGAATGTATAGCACTTGTGGGAGGGTCATATTATTGAAATGGACCGCCCGTCCCATCAACGAGAAGGGGAGTGTATGCCAAAGGCCTGTGTCTGTCTGGAAGCGTTCAATCTGAGGGAGAACATTACAAGATAAAAATAGATCTTCTTCTCTAGTGATATTAATCCCCAGGTACGTGAATCCATCCACAGCTTTTGGGGCTGGGCATTGAGTTGGTAAGGACAGGGGCCCGGAGCAAGCGGGAAAATCAGGGACTTATCCCAATTAATTTGGTACCCTGCATAATTCCAAGCTATGCAGAATTCTCTGTATCGAGGTACGGGATTTACTTACATAAAGTAGAATATCGTCTGCATAAAGGGATTTCTTTTTGTCCCAATTTTCGTCTACTGCAATCCCACGGATGAGCGGATCTCCATGCACCCAGGTTACCAACGGCTCCAGTGCTAGAGCAAAGATCATGGGAGATAGTGGGCATCCTTGTTGTGTGCCTCTCCGAAGCTCTATCACCCGGGAGACACATCCATTCACCTGAAACCTAGACCCGAGGTGCGTCACAGAGTAGACAGACCCAGGCGCAAAAATTTGGGGCGACCCGATCGGTGTAATAAGGTTCCACTCCACACCGTCAAAGGCCATTCGGCCATCGTGAGACAGGACTGACATGTCCTCCCACCGTACTTTCTCGTCAAGTGGAGTACCCCATATAGCCGTCTTAAGTTTAAACATGTATTGCGCTTTGGCACAAAGCTGGACAGATTAGGGTGTATCACTGAAGATAGTATACCTGCTAATCTGTTTGCCAGGACATTGGCTAGGATTTTGGGTTTGGCGTTAAGCGGGGAGATGGGCCGGTATGATGTACACTCTGCTTGTGGCTTCCCCTTTTTGGGAATAACCACTATTGTGGCGGTTATTTGGTCCTCAGACCTTTCTCCTTGGCCTCTAGGAACATACTCAAGAGGTAGGGTGCTAGTATTTGAGCAGTTTTTTGTAACAATTTCAGGGGCAAGCCATTTGAACAGGAGGGCTTACCGGACTGGGGTCCCCCAAGAGCCCCCACTATTTATTCTGCTGTTACGTCGCTATCTAACATCTCCAAGTCCTCTTTTGATAGGGTACTTAAGTTCATTGCTGCTAGAATTTCTGTGCAGTCCACGTTAGAACTATTTGACCTGGGGGCATATATAACTTCGTAGAAATCTGCAAAAACTGCAGCTATTTTCTCGTCTCCCATGTGCACCACCCCTTTGTGGTCCAGGATTTCAGCCACCCAGCTTCTCTCTTCGTCTCTTTTCTCGAGCCAAGCGATAAGCTTCGTGGCCTTATCTCCCACTTTGTATATCCTCCGTTGGATTGACAAAGTGTGGGCCTTTGCTGCGCCCTCCCCTACCTTCCATAATTCTCGCTGTGCCATACGCAGTTGGTGCAACAGGGCCCTGTCATGGTGCCCCGCTCACCACCTCAGATTCCAGAGTCTCTATCTTGTGCTCAAGCTCCTGGTATTTTTGTCTGTCCACCTTATTTTTAGCCCTTACTAAGGCTTGATATTGCCCTCTTATAACTGTCGTGTATGCCTCCCAGAGAACACAGCTGGATTCCACAGACCCCTCATTCTGCTGAAAATATCTCCCAGTGCCCTGCTTCACAAATTCCTTGTCCATTAGGTGCCAGGCCTCCAGTCTGGGAGGTAGGGCACGTCTCGCTGTCCTCCCCTTGAGCCAGGTGACCACAGGCGAGTAATCTGGGACACCTCTTGCTAAGTGAAATGATTCTCGGAAACTTCCCACCTCATGACCTAAGGTGAACAGATATTGTATTTGTGGCAAGCTCCCATGCCTCGCCGATTGGAGTGTGTATTGCTTATCTCTCCTATTGTTAGCTTCCCAAAGGTCGGCCCACTTCAGTGCCTCCACGAAGCCTCCTAGAGGAGTCCCGGCGTTTGTGGTTACCCTCCCTGGCCATCTGTCCTCTGACAGGGAGATGACATCATTCTTGTCACCCCCCACAATTAGTGTGCCAAACAACATCTTTAGAAGTGGCAATCCAAGGACTCTTCTGGTCTAGCTCTGTGGCATTAGCAGGAGATACACAGAGCCTAGGTTCAGAATGTTACCATCCCACCTTCCCGACTGGAGTGCAAATCTGCCCAATGGGTCTCTCCATGTTTTCTCCGGTACAGACGTTGTGGCGGTTTTGAGAAAGATACCCACTCCCCATGACTCTGACATGTACTTCGCATGTGCTATTAATTCATACCCTCATCTGTTCAATGCTTTATGGTTATACCCCTGTAGGTGCGTTTCTTGCAGGAATACCGCTTAATAAATTGGAGTACTAGTGTGCATTTTATTTTGGACCCCAGGCCATTTACATTCCAGGAGATAATTTTAAGCACTTGCTGCTCCTTCATAGTCTTTCTATAAATGTGTTCCCTCTCCCACTTGCTCAGCTCAGATGTTTTGGTGCCACCCAGGGAATAACTCTCCTCTCCTCTTGGTGTGTGCTCCATCCCCTGATCTTGTGCCCTGGTCAACTGCTGTCAAAGTAACTAATAAAACCATAAAACCCTTAACCCCTCCTCCCCACCACCCTGCACTGTGGGACTTGGACTTCCCACAACCCCGTTTTGCAGAGCGCCTGTCTCCCTTAACTGCAAACTAAACATCTTAGGGGGTTGGCTGCCCCAATGTAACTGCTCCACATGCTCACTTGGCCCACAAGTTCTTCTTGCCCATTATTGGAGGTGCCCCCACTCTTCTTATTTCACTCCTTTCCCCCTCCCCCTCCCCCTCCTTCAAGCCAATGATCATTGCACACTCTGGCAACCAATATGGTTCCAGTACTTCCGCATTCATGCTCCCACCTGTCGTAGCAGTCCCACCGCCCAATCTGCATCTCGTAATCCTTCCCATGGTTGTTTTCAGGTGATCTCTTTATCATCTCGGGAGTCCTGTCAGTATTGGGGTTCAGGGTGTTCATTGTTGGCCCATTCCACCTTGGTCCATCTAGGATGCGGTCGGAGATTGCTCCATGTTTCAATTTACCTGGGGGTCTCTGTTGGTCGAGGCGTGGGGGTAGGTCCTCCTCGGGCCTCTTGAATGCTTTTTCCCTTTCGTATGCCGCTCTTCCAGACACTCTGCTACCTCCTCTAGTGAAGTGAAGAACCAGGAGTTCCCTTCCGTTATGACATTTAGTTTAGCTGGGAACAGCATCATGTATTTGATGTCTCTTTCCCTGAAGGCCCTCTTGACCCCCTTGAGGCTTCTCCTTTGTTTCTGGACCTGGTTGGTAAAATTGGGAAATAGGCGGATTGTAGAGTTCTCATATTTAAGATCTCCCTGCAACCAGGCTGCCTGCAGAATTACATCTTGGTCTCTGAAGTTCAGCACCCAAGATATGATGGTGCGTGGAGGGCCCCGGTTTAGGATGTGGAGCCGGGGCCCTGTCTACCCTTTCAACTTCGACAGGCATTTAAGCTTCAGGTGTTTTGTAATTAAGTCCTCTACAAGGAGGTCGACACATTGGGCTTCTGCTCCCTCCGGGACCCCCACTATCTGTAGGTTGTTCCGCCTGGATCTCCCTTCTTGGTTCTCGACTCTCGCTTTGAGCGCTTCTTGTTGTTTTGCTAACTTATGCACTTGCTCCACAAATGATTTTGATGAGGACTGGAGCTCATGGATATCAGCCTCTGCTGTGTGTACTTTTTCAGACATCTTCTTGAAGTCTGCTCAAAGGAGACCCACTTCCGTAGTTACTGAGTCTATTTTAGGCTTCAGAGAGGACTGGAGGGTTTGTATGGCCACTATTGTACTTTGATTTTTTACTAATGCTTTATGGTTTTTAAATTATATCTCTTCTCAGGAAGGCTGATTGAATTGCTTATTTATTTATTTATTTATTTATTTAATTGCTTCTATAGCGCAAGAATCGAGCCCGGTTGGGTTATCTCCGCGCTTTGACTGCAACAACAGGTGGCAAGACTACTTTACAGATAACCTGAGAATGCAAAAAGGGACAGCCATAAATTATATCTCCATAAACAGATTGTTTTTTAACATTTTCCTAAATGTAAGGTGATTGGAGGTCTGTCTAAGGCTGAGCGGCAGGTTATTCCACAAGGTCGGCCCCACTGAGGAGAGGGCTCGGCCGCCTTGTCTGGTCTTTTTAATAAGAGGTGGTTTAAGCAGGAGTTGATTACTTGACCGTAGATCTCGTTGTGGTTTGTAGGGCTGTAGTAGTTGAGCTAGATAATTGGGGCCCTTTCCAAATAGAGATTTGTGGACAGTGCAGCAGATTTTAAATTTAACCCGTTGGCGTATTGGGAGCCAATGTAGTTCTCTCAACAGGGGTCCAGAAGATGTTCTAGGGGGGGCATTTAGAATCAGTCTGGCCGCCGTGTTCTGGACCACCTGCAGTCGATTGATGGCATCCTCATTGGCTTGTATCAGAAGCCCATTGCAATAGTCAAGGCGACTTATTACAAGGGCTTGTACCAGGGTCTTTCTGTAGGTGTCCGGTAAAAGAGGAAAGACTCGCCTGAGTAGTCCAATGGTGTGAAAGCAGGCTCCTGCAGTTACATTTGCGTGATCTTTTAGGGTTAAATTTTGGTCCAGTTTCACACCCAGATTTTTGATGGATGGTTTTGGGGAAGGTACAGGTCCCAAATCCTGGGGCCACCAGTCAGGAGACCAGAGCATGCCAGCTTTCCCAAAGAGCATCACTTCTGTCTTCCCGACATTACACTGGAGGTAATTGGAGGCCATCCAGTTGGAGATGGCCCTCATACCTTCCGCAAAGTTTTCCCTAACATTGGAGTTAGGGGCATGGAAAGGGTAGAGGAGTTGAGTGTCGTCGGCGTACGACACTGGTGTGAATCCGTACTTCCTCACAATCTCAGCAAGGGGGGCCACATACACATTAAATAATGTGGGGCTTAGGCATGAGCCCTGTGGCACCCCCTTAGTGAGCGCCCTGGAGATGGAATGATAGGGGCCCAGGCTGACAGATTGTGAGCGGCCAGAGAGGAAACTTTCCAACCATGCAAGCGCCTGACCTCTAATGCCCACTCCTTGTAGTCGGTTCAACAGGATTTTATGTGAAACAGTGTCAAAAGCAGCTGACATGTCTAACAGCACCAGAATCATCGAGCCTCCTCTATCCTGTGACATCTTGATGTTATCGGTCACGGAGAGGAGTGCGGATTCGGTGCTGTAGTTGGGCCTGAACCCAGATTGAGATTGGTCCAGGCCCCCTGTCGCTTCTATGAAACTGGAGATCTGGGTGTTAACAAATTTCTCAGCCAACTTAGTCAGGAGGGGCAAAAGAGAGATGGGGCGAAGGTTGGAGAGTTCCGTCCAAGGTGCAGTGGAATTTTTACGTATCGGATTCACAACTGCCTCTTTCCACTGTTGCGGGAGTTTACCTTCTTTAAAAGAGAGATTGAGGATTTTTGTGATGATTGGGCATAATGATCTGCTCAGGCTATTGGTTAGCCTAGCAGGGAGAAGATCATGAGGGGAGCCAGATTTCATATTGCTCAGAAGTGTAAGAATTTCGCTCTCTGTGACTTCTGGAATGACTTTAAAGATCTCTAGGGGAGTTTCTTTGCATTAAGTACTCAGGTCTTCCGAATTGTTAGGATGTTTGGCCAGGATTTTATTGTAAATAGTGTCGATTTTATCCTCAAAGAACTGGGAGATATTATTGCACAACTCTTGTGAGAAAGTGTCTGGACTTTCACAAGCCAAGGGGTTGGTAAAAGTCCTAAGGATTTTATATAATTCTCTTGTAGAGTTGGCGGCTTCATCAAGCTGGGACAGCAGGCAGGTTTTTCTTGCCTTTTTAATGTTTTTGTAGTAGGTGGATATGGCCTGCTGATAAAGTTCCTTGCTGGTGAGAGAGTGATTCTTTCTCCATTGTTTTTCCAGCTTCCTACATTTTTGTTTCTCTATTTTTAGTGATTCGGAGTACCATATTTCTTTTTTGATGGTCAAAGGTTTTTTGACTATTTTTTGTGGAGCTAAAGAGTTTATGGTATCCAGAAGGGTGTTATTTAGTTTGGATAGAGCCGATTCGATGTTGTCAGAGTCAGAGATGATTGGCTCTTTCCAGGCTTGTTCAAAGGAGTCCGGTGTGATTTTATGCCATGATCTTTTTGTAATGCGCAGAGTGGTGGGGGGATCAGAATGTTTAGTAAGTTGTAAAAAGGAAAATTCCAGCATGCTATGTTCAGACCAGTTGATGGATTTAGGTGGGTGGCAGTGTATTAAGGGATAGTTGGTAAATATGAAATCCAATGTATGGCCTTTCCTGTGAGTAGGGCCACGGTTTCTTAAGTGAAGACCTAGAAGAGCAAGGTCGGCTAAGAGGAGTTTGGTGTCAGGGTCTTCTGCTATGTCCGCATGAAAATTAAAATCTCCGAGGACGATAACATTTTCTTTTGCTCTTAAATGTGGGGCTAGTATTTCGGTTAAGGCAAGTGAAAAGCCAGCATTGGGGCCCGGAGGTCGATATACTAAGGCACCTTTCCAGTGGTCTTTAGTTCTAATATTTATTTTAAAAATCATTATTTCCATTGTAGGCAAAGTAATTTGTTCCAATACCGTGATATGGAGATTATCTTTAAAAATGATGGCAATTCCTCCACCTGTTTTTATTGGGCGTCCTGTCTTAGAATTTTATATCCTTGAGGGATACCCAGAGTTATGGAGGGAACAGTGTGAGGCTTCAGCCAAGTTTCCGTGAGGAAACATATTTCAGGCTTGTGGCTTTGGATAGTATCCCAGATCTCGACATGATGTCGGGGAAAGGATCGAACATTTAAGAGAAAGCTTTTCCAGCCATTCGTTTTAGTAGTGGTGTCATTAGCCCTAGCGAAACCAGTAATTATGGAGTCAGAAGTAGCTAGGAATCTGCATAGAGGACAAGAAAACGGGCCCTCTGGGAATGGCCAGTTATCGCAAGCACACCTCGATTGTCCCTGAGGTTGGAGAGCTAATAGGGATTGTGGTGTGTACCTGATGCGTGAGTCCTTTGTAGTAGCCATGGTGGTAGTGGCGAATAGGGTAGAGTGAGAGGCCCCTGGTCCCGTCCTGTCGCGGTCGGGCGCAGACGGGCTTCTCTCTGGCGCGTCTCAGGCGCTTCGCTGCGCGCGATCGCTGCGCGCTCACTGTGATCCTTTATAGGTACTTTATCTTTAGATTATCTGATAAGTTACCATAATCACCTTTCAGTGCTTCTCACTACAGGCCAAATCTAAGAAGGGGAATTAAGGCGTGCTGACAAGCGACTTTCACAGAGCCACTATCAGTGTGGTGTGAGCTCTCAGTCGGATATCACTGCTTTTTGCTTAGAAGGGGTGGGGTTACAGAGGTGGAGAAGTGGTTGGCAGGAGGCCATGTTTTTTTGTTAGTTTCTTTGAAGGGAGATGAGGGTTTATGCAGATAGCAATGTGGGTTGAAAGCAAGGGGCTACATCATTTTTTATTTGGAGCTAGGCGGGGAGAGGTTTTGCAGAGGGGAATGGGTGGTGGGAAGCCAGGTATTTGTTTTTTGGTTTGTGGTTGGGGATAGGTATTTCAAGGATGGTGGGGTTGGGTGGCTATTTGTTTTACAAGTACATGGCTCTTCTCTTCTTCCTCTGTGGGTTAGAGGGACATGCAGTGGTTCTAGTGGGACATGAAGAAGGGGTACATTGGGCATCAAGTAGTGGTCATTAATAGCAGAGTGGGGCATACATCAGGGCTGAGGTGAGGTGAGCTGAGCTGGTCTTTCAATAGTGGTGGGAAGCATGAAGGGGGCTAGTGAGGCATGCAGCAGTAGTGAGTTGGGTAGGTAGGAGGGGATGCCCATTTTTTGGGAGAGAGGAAAGAGGGCTTAAGGAGCAGGTGGGGCATGTAGTAGGTTATGTGGTAAAAGAGAGGGGAGGAAGGCATAAGGAGGGGTGTGGATGGTGGGGTAGAAACAGAGGAGGTCAACTCCTTCGAAAGCCTTAGGGGCAGAATTGAGACAAACAATGTTTATCAGAGACTGAACAAGTTAAAGAAAGAGAAGTGCGTAGGCAAGGAGCAAAATGGGGTATTGAAAGGCTTTCATACAAAAATGAAATAAAATAAAAAAAATGTAGTGATTGGGGAAACAACTTATGCACAATTGATATTTTTACTCTTCCAGATCCCATGACAAGTTCCACCAGATGCTCATCTGCTGATCTCTCTGGTGTAATTCATGGGGAAAGTGGCCATGTCCTCTTAAGTGGCCTGATTCACAAAAACTCACGGTTTGAAATCAGCAAATTTCTCTCATAAACCTACAGCTACATTTCTGATATGCTAAACAATTCAAAGAATTCAAGGAGTGAATTCCTGACAGGATTTTGTGCTCTTTAATTGTACTATTTGCACACGAGTTGTATTTAAGCTTGTCATAAGCATTGTTCATTCTGTTCATTTGACACTGAAGGAGAGGAACACACCCTACTACACACACTAATAGGCATTATGGGTGGCCTGTTAAAATCCCTGTTATATACTGTCCCCAAAATTACAATAACCAAGATTCACAGAAAATTCAGAGGTGGGAATCTGTGTTTCCAAGCTGAATCCAGCATGTTTTCCTGTAGCATTACACATGGAACCAAACTCTCTGAGTGAAAAAACAAAATGCATATTTCCCATAGGCCCAGTACCACCTGTTGATGAGAGGCTTATCCTAGCTGTTTGATTGCTAGGTGGGTTGAGTACACATACAACCAAGTCAAATTGCATGTAAAAGGATACTTCAAAGCTCACTCCCTCTGGGGGAACTGCAGGAAAGGAGCAGGGACAAACAATTACTAGATATGGCAATAGACAAGGAAGCGTGGTATGTATTGAGTATTGATCAAAGGCCACTTTGACAGCTCACATATTCTTGTGGGGAGAATCTACGCACTAATTACAGATCAGGAAGCACTCAGAATCGCGTGCTCTGAAGTGCTGGCGTAAAGGGCCCAGATGCCATGGGTGTTGGGCAGCGACTTTAAATGTGTCTTTGATATACACTTTGACCTTTCACATCCACTGCTATTGCGCACTTCCCCCAACACTCAAGGACAGCACTTTACATGGTGGGATTATCACTGGGTGCTAGTAGACGAATGGAGTGCCACACACTTTACCTCCCAAATCTATTCCTTTTATTCCGCACACATTATTTGTACATATATCTTGATTGTATTCTATGCTCCCTTCCCCTCTTGTCCTCAGTTTGCAGTGCAGACAGTCCCCCAAGACTGCCTGTAACAGCCAGTCTTCCGGGACACACAGGAGTCCCAAATATGGAACTACTTTGCCGAAAACCACAACACAGCCTCTACAAGGATGTTTGAATAGGATGCCTTCAAATTGGCCATGATGGGGATTTGCATACAAGAGGCAGTGGGGGTACGCAGGACACTTGACAAGAAAAATAGGGAGGTGGAACAGAGCTTGCAGAAGCTAGAGAGGGCAGCAGAGCGCAACATCACCAACACCACCAAACTAAGCCTAAAACCCATTATGCAGCCCTTCTGAAATGCTGCATTGCTTTAACTTTGGCGCTTATGTGGCCAAGGCTCACGGAAAGAGCAATAAATCTGGCTGCCTCCTAGCATGATTGATCCACCAAGAAACCTGTCAGAGTCCCATTCTGAAACTCGCCTCACAGTCTGGAGTCACCCTTCATGCTCAGTGCGACACCTTACAGGCGTTTCATGGATACTACTCCACCCTATATGAGGCTCCTCCCCTATCGATGTCAGACGCGGTGGAACCGTTCCTGTCAGATTTCACCCTCCCTGGGATCCCTGAGGCTCCAAGAAACAGCCTAGGTGCTGCAATCACAGCTGCAGATGTCAAGCAAGCCATTCAGGATTTGGTCAAAAACAAAACCCCAGGCCTTGATGGATTAGCAATTGAATACTATAACACTTTTGTCACCACATTAGTACCCCATTTAGCAAAGATGTTTAATGATGCCCTAAAATCTAGTGAACTACGGCCCTACCTGGACTATTCCCTTTTGGTATCAATTCATAAGCCAGATAGCGATTTTACACAATTGTCCTCGTATCAGCCTATTGCCATACTAGAAACTGACTATAGTTCAGATTCTATCCGAGCTTATCCATCCAGATCAAAATGCTTTTGTCCAAGGACAGATGCACATCTCATAACACCAGGCATCTGTTTCACATCCTGGATCGGGCCTGGGAGTGGTTTCCTTATGCAACATGCCTGATACTGGACTTGGAGAAGACATTTGATATACTAACCTGGAACTATTTCTTCCAAGTACTGGTTCAAATGGGAGTTTGTAAGTGCGTCTTGGCCTACACGTGGTTACTATATACAAAACTGAACACGTGGGCACCACATTTCGGTACCCTTAAAGCTGCACAGCCAGAAACGAATTCAATGAATCAATCCATTAAACCTCTTAATATTTTTCACCATTTTCTCCGTTATGTTTCATCTGTTTTAATCCTTGCTTTTCATCAATTCATTTTACTCGTTTATTTGCCATTCTTTCCAATTCAAAAAAGACCCAGGAATGCCAATTGTTTCCTCATGACACGTTTATTGGTTACCCAATGCATTTCGGGAAGATTCCCTTCTTCAGGGGTATGCCTATAATACAAAAGGATGAATCAACTGATATTTACTTGTCTTAATTAAAAATACATAAAACATGCTCTACACACTGCAAGTACTCTCTATTCTCAACTTTTTGTGATCTCATATATTACATTCCTGTACATGTCCGATATTGTTTACATGTGTAACCATCTCCCTTGTCCTTGTGCAAATAAACGAGTAAAATGAATTGCTGAAAAGCAAGGAGTAAAACAGATGAAACATAACGGAGAAAATGGTGAAAAATATTAAGAGGTTTAATGGATTGATTCATTGAATTCGTTTCTGGTTGTGCAGCTTTAAGGGTACCGAAATGTGGTGCCCACGTGTTCAGTTTTCAATTGCAGCGTATTGGGACAGAGCGCATAACAAGCTTGCACGCCTACAAAGGCTAATTGATCGAGTACATAGACGGCAAAGAATTTATATAGAACAAGGGAACTTTTCAAGAGAAGGTGTGCATCCCACTACTTTGAATCTGTTACTATATACTATATACAAAAGCCATCTCCCGGATCCACGTAGGCCAGTTTATTTCGCCCACCTTACATTTGGGAGGCAGCACTCTGAAGGGGTGCCCTTTGTCCCTCATGCTATTGACGATAGCAAAGGAACCTCTCGCCACCTGGTTCCGGAGGGAGGGACAATAAATGGGTAATTGCCCAGAGGACAGAACACAAGCGGTATCTCTCTATACCGATGATCTGCTCCTGTAAATCTGAGATATCTGCGTTGATCTATCCACTATACATGATAGGCTATGTGCCTTCGCACAAGCAGTAGGTCTCCAGGTCAACTGGGTGAAGTCCTCTGTCTATCCACTCAGCCCTGACTCTGCCCCCGGGAGATTTGCCTTGGGGGAACCCTGCTTCACTGGTGAGAGACTACCATTTGATACCTAGGCATATGTCGCTTCCATTCCCCAACAGACCTCATTGATGGCAACCTGCAACAGCAATAAAATCACATTTGCAAGTTTGGGAAAAAACTTACCACTGGGCGCTACGGTAAAGAAAGCAGTGTCAAAAATGGTAATGTTGCCCTGACTCCTCTACTGCTTTACGAACCTGGGATTTTTTCCATGACCTAGATACGTTATTAGGGGATCTCATCTGGGGCAACAAATGCCACGCCATATCCTTGAAAAAACTGCAGCTGCCGGCTAGAGGGGATGGCCTAGGTGCCCCATCATTTGAAGCTTATTATTTGGCAACCCAGCTGCAATGAGTGGCTAAGTGGTTGGCGGGATGTAACCTGGAAGAATCAAGTCACAGGCCAGGCCCCTTAACACTGACCGTGATTAGAGCCTTGCTGCTCCTCAAGGTCATACCTAGTTCCCCTCGGTCCTTGCAGGTGCTAGTGGCTTGTAGATGTATTGCCCGGATGCACCTCCTCACACTTAAAGATTCCCCATAGTCACTGGCGTTTCCCTTGCTCTGCCTTCCACGCTACTTGGCACATACTTGGATGCAGAAATTTGCAGCTGGTAGGAATGCTCGCTGATCACAATCTGTGACCTTTTCTTCAAAGGCACCTCCTTACTTTCGACCAACTCCAAAATGACTATGATGTCCCACTGGGACAATTTCTCACTTACTGGCAAATACAAAACACATGTCAGGGTCTCTGGTCCACCCAGGACGAAGAACCAGTGACCCGCACTGTCCTCCAACCACTGCTCAACTTTGGGGGAGCCCATCACTTGATCAGATGGATCTATAGGGCGTTGCCAGACCTCACTAGCATTTCCCTGGGGACCTCATGGAACAAATGAGAGGATGACCTGGGGAGGGTGTTGAATGATAGTGAATGGGAACAAGCCTTGGTGTTCTTCCAACAGGTCTCTAGAAACACCGATTTCAAAATACACAATTCTCCACGCTTCACTGAGCCTACTTGACCCCTGCACAACTCTACCGTTATTTGCCCATGGCGGACCTCCGCGGCCTAATGCCAATCTCCACCACATGCTGTGGCCCTGCTGAGACCTTGAGACCTATTGGCAAGTGATACATGAATCATTACAAGAGGTCACATCATTCGCTGACATTCCCACATAGGAGGCCTGTGTTTTAGGCACATTTAAGCAAAAGGAGGACGCACTTTGCTGGCATGGCAGTCATGTTGGCTAAGAGGACGCTCACTCTCCAGTGGAGGGCCTATTCTGAACCACTGGTAGCGGCATGGTATGGAACAATGCCTAAGTGGGGGACAGCAGAGGGTGACACCCTACGCTATGAAGAAGTGTGTTCAAGTTCAAGTTCAAGTTTATTATGATAACGGAACTCTTTACGAGGTCCACATAAAAGACATAAAATATGCATACAAAAAAGCATTAAACATAAAATGTCGAACATGCAATAGTATCCAATACACAACAGTTTAAAAATGACCATCTTAATACAGATCCAAAAAACATTTGAAGAATTTGTACAGTTTAAAACAAAACATTTCATTTGGCGCGTTAATCATGGCTGCCCGAAAGGCAGAGGCTGACAAAATGTTGAGTTGTAGGCAAATTGGTCTTAACCATCTTCGCCTAAAAGTCATCAGAGCTGGACAAACGAAAATGACATGAGCCAAATCTTGGTCATACAACTGACAAAAATCACAGACCGCTGAATGGCCATACCATCTGGAATAAAGAGATTTCAGAGGAAGCAAATCCTGTCTTACTAAAAACACTAGGGGGCAGATTTATGTTAACTGGCGCATCCCCAGGGATGCGCCAGTTAACATGCGCCACAGTCCGCCACAGCTCCGCCAGCCATGGTGCGCCGCATTTATAATGCGGCGCACCATGGTGCAAAAACGGCACAGATGCGTGACGCATCTGTGCCGGAAATGTGGCGCATTGCTGGAGTTGCGTCGCAAGCGCGACGCAGCTCCAGCAAGGCTCGGGGGTGCCCCATTTTAACAATGCTGCGTCAAGACCTACGCCTGCTTCAAGCAGGCGCAGGCTTTTGACGCAGCATTGGCTTAAAAGTGACTGAGTGAAATCTCATAGATTTCACTCAGCCACTTTTGCGAGGCGCACCTGCCCCGGAACGCCCACCCTGCGCCGGAACGCCCACAAGCGGCGCAGGGCTTTACAACGTGACGCATCTGCCGAGATGCGTCACGTTGTAAATCGTTCGTAGGGATGCGCCACGTTTACGCCACCTTGCGTGACGCAACAGCGGCATAAACGTGGCGCAAGGGCCTCATAAATCTGCCCCTAGGCGTCTAACGCCGTGAGGAATGTTCCATTGAGTATACGGTTGAGCTTTCCTCAATAGACAGGACTCAATAACAGGAGTACAGCCTTTTTTCAGCAACCGAAAATCTCTATCGAGTTTAAACCCAAGTTCCCACGTGGAGGACTTCAAAAGGGTTTTTAACTGATAAGAAGATAAAGAAAATAGAGCATCTTTATCTAATTGCAATTGACCCACAGCATATCTGAAATTTTTTACAATCGAAGAATAGTTATTAAAGTTTCCCAGCAATTCATTTTTTATGAGATGTCGTAAGGTATTGGGCTCACTCTTTGCAAGACTTACAACCCAGCGTATGATACCAGCCAAACCTTGGACCCAGCTACTGCGTAAGCCGAGTTCCTGTCTTAGGGTAGCAGTTGAATTTGCTGTACTAACGGATAATAAACTACGTAAAATTTTTCCTTCAGAGGAATTTAAAAAGCTCCAATTTTTTTGGTCAATTAACTCTATTCCGTATAGTAGGGAGGCAGGTACTTTTGCTCTAAATACATCCAGTAAAATAGAAAAATGCCTTCTACCTGTGGCTTTATACAAGGATACCAAACTCTTTCCCTGCGAGATAGCCTTCCGGGAATTATTGGCCATATGAGCTTTCTCGCTTAAATTACTCATGATAATTTTACCCAGGAAGGTATAAGAACTCACGGTTTCCAATTTTTGACCACCTACTGCCCATGGAAAGTTAGGAAATTTAGGTTTCTTCCTTCCAGCCATGCACATCACTTTGCTTTTTGCAATATTTATCAACAGATAATGGTTTCCAGCGTATTCATAAAGAGCTTGCAGGCGATTATTCAGGCCCTTCGGAGTAAGATCGAGGATCAAAATATCATCTGCATACATGAGGCATACAATCGGAACGCCCCCCAACATCGGGGCAATACCGGAGCATGCTGAGAGCGCTAGAGGTAAATCAACTGTGTAAAGTGAGAAAAGCAGGGGAGCCAAAAGGCAACCCTGCTTTAACCCGTTGGATGTGGGTATTATTCTAGATAAGCCTCTTTCACCTCCCAGCAGCACTCTGCACCAGGTGTCTGAATAAAGGGCACGGATTAAAATAATGAGAAAAGGTGGCATCCCTAAATCAAATAGCTTTCTCCACAGCAATGTTCTGTCCACTTTATCAAATGCCGTGGAGAAGTCAATAAATGCACCATATACATGCCCACCACGAACTTTCACATATTTTTCCGTAATAACCTGAAGTGCAGTCAAGTTGTCTAACGTTCCATGCTTTTGCCTGAAACCAGTTTGTTCAAAAGGCAGAATTTTGAACTCAGTTACCCATTCGTTAATTAAAGTGAAGTGTGTCATTTGCACAAGCACCCAATCTCACAAGAATGGGACACTCTTCTAACTCACTCTCTGCAGTTTATTTCAAATGATGATCTTTCTCCATGAATACTACTAGACCGTATTGGCCTATTCATGATGCCCCCATGTACACACCCTTGCCTTTTTCCTCACTTTCGGCAGTCCCAGTTTCTCTCTCTCTCCCCCCCCCACCACTTCATCCCTTCACTACTGGGATCCCCAGCTGTATTACCTCCTCTCTGACCCCCAGGGGGTAGTATAGACTCATATTTCATGTCTGTAGAGGTGGTATAATGGGCATAGGACCCATGCAGCTTATAGCATCCCAATATGCCCTTGACCTTTTCTGCAAGCATTGAGAAAGCAGATAACTGTGTCTTTATGAGTGAAAAGTGCTTCGCAAGTGATTGGTTAGATTCTGTGTGTGTGAATTTTAGTGTGGATAGATCAATGGCTCAGTTGAGGTAATAAGTAAATCTCTGGGTATACGAGTGATTTCCTGGATTGATAAATGAATGAGTGACTGCATGACCACATGCATGAATAGTTAAGTGACTGCACAAATGCATTGTTGTGTGACTAAATTCGTAGTGGGTGCAATCCAAAAGCTATAAATGCAGAACATTTAAACATATCAAGTGAAGGTATTTTTTATCGAGATAGGTATTTAAAGGAGGACAAAGCAGCAGAAGTAGGCACAGTCTGTTGTGGGTCTATTTTCTATCAGCATCTGTGGGGGCAGGAAAGTGTTCTGGCGACAGTCTGTCCTTGGATCGGCAGGAACAGGAGGGCACCGTGGTCCCAATCTGTCCCTGAATCTGCAAGGACAGAACTTCTCTGAGGGCCTTATCTGACCCAACATCTGAAACGACAGTAGTGCATTGTGGGCCCATACTGCCTCCGAATATGAATTGAAAGTAGTGTGCTGTGGCCAGTGGTGGTGGTTGGTGATCATTGGTAGCGGTGAGGCTGCTGCAAGAAAGTACATTTGAAGTGCATTTGTTTGCATTTAGGCCTTTGATATCTGCGCAAACACGTACCACACATACAGACGCACACACAGTTAATCATACATGCACACACACACACACTCTCTCACGAGTACACACTCGCGCACAAACACACATGCTCTCATCCACACACATGCAGGTCTTGTTTAAATAGCCTCTCTTGATTGCTGAGACAGGCATTTTGAGTTCTAATGGGCATGGAAAGCTACGAACAACATTATGAAACGGTTCCTGTGAGGTGAAAGATCTCATTTGAGATAACGTTACGTACAAAAACATGCTGGCGTGTGAGTGGGTTGAGCCGTAGGTGGGTGAGAAGAAAGACAATATAAAAAAAAAATCGAAAATAATAATGCGGCATGTGGGAGCGCGCGCGATGTGTGCCGGCCAGCCCTCCTGCGGGATCAGAGGGCTTCCGCTTCGCGTGGCATCCCTCTAACAAGGAGCATGGTATTTAAACCAGACGCTGTCACATTGAATGACTACTTTTTAGATATGAAATTGTTCCACGGGAGCATGGTCTGCCCATTATTGTGTGCCCTTCTGCCATGTTCTGTAGCTTCCAATTAAGTCCCTTGCAACGGAGAGGATCTGGGCCTAAAATCCCCCGTGTGTCTGTACTGCCAGGATGACATTATTATTACTTCCCCTGGGGGAGACAAGTTGAGGGGGTGGGAGTGGGCCAGGCACCTGACAGCTCTGCTTGTAAGGCGCAGGAGTTAGACAAGCGCAGGCAGCGGGTGACGTCACAGAGATGGGGGTGGGGGGGACAAGCGTTTGCTCAGAGGCAGGCAGAGCTGGTTACTCAGAGTGAGAAGGAGAGGGGGTTCGGCGTGATAATCAGATAATGACTGACTGACTCATAGAGAGCCCTCGTTTATTTCCTCAGTTCTTTGCAGTAAAACCATCTTGATGCCAGTGAACATTTCTAGCCTGTTGTACGAGGCACAGTGGCATGCGAGATAGTTATATTAGTAACGTCAGAGAGAGCACAGCAACTAATGCATAAACTTAGAGCAATTTCCGAAGGACCTTACCGTACTCCGTAGAGGCCTCGGTGGAACTATACAATTACGTAATTCTGCGTCATCACCTGCATGCAGACAATGCAAAATATAGATTCGTGCTGAATGCCAACTGCCCTGTTATACTGCCAATCTCGCTGATACTCGAAATTGCCGTATTTCCCCATACAATATACGACTGTACTTTCTTGGAATACTAAATCAATAAATATATAATTGTTCTTTGTCGTCAGTATCCGTTTCCTCCTCGAGCTCCCACGCCTGTTGGAGCGCAATTATTAGAAGGGAAGAGGCGACTCCGTTGGGTACAAACGCTGCAAGATGCATTATGGCCGCACAAACAAAACTCTGACAAAAGATTCACAGCAGTTGGAAAATGAACGAAAATAGAGAAATTCTTCCACTGCCGAAAGGATCTGCAATCAAAAGGGACAATGTCAAGACTAGCGAGCCAAAACAAAGCAATAGCTGCTGCCCGTGATTTCCCTCAGAAGAGCTCCACCTGAGATTAATATTGATCCGCGCGAGCGCCGCGCGTTTTTATTCTCACAGTCTTTGGTTTTTTGGCCGCTAAAGCTCCAGCGATGATTTGCATCACAAACTACCCGAATCCTTAGAATTATAGAAGAGCCCTCTGACAATGAGACGCCCCTCCTGGGGAAACTGCTCTGAGAGGTGTTTTACTACACCAAGAACGGCTATAAATATTTTATATGTGATTCAGATGCAAAAGAAATCACAGCACGCCGAGTTTTACTGTTTTCAGAAGTTAACTGCACAGGGGGGATGCACCAGGATTGGTAAGAAAAGAATTAAAGTAGATTGATTCCTGCGGGCCCGGACCGCGAGGGAATGTCAACATAAACATATAATGGAGGGAGGCCTCACTGAATCGGGAATGAGTTTGCCAAAATGCAAATAGTGTCAGTCAGTGGATCGCCTTGGCTTCTCTTTTGGGCTTTTGAGATCACGCGCCTGTGTTTTTGCAGTCCAGGTGTGCATTTTGATTGCATGTCTGCTACATTCTATCAAACAAGATGCCACTGGAATTTTAATGTTTTTATGAGGTATGGGAGTAAAGGTTGAAGTATATGCTGCTCTTTCAAAGCTTATAAAATAACGTTGTATTTTTAAGGCTTTGTAGGGAATGATTGCCCAGTTGTGACCCAAAGGTCCGATAGATGGGTTGATGTGGCTGGTCAGCTGGAAGTCAGAGTATCATACTCCGAGATATCATCTGACATAAAGACAGTGTCCTAAATATTGCTTACAACAACATTGTTCCATTGGGTGCAGATTTTTATATTATTCACTACAGTGTGAAAATATTTGAGCTGCAATATTTTTGAGGTGGTCATTTTTAGGTCTCGGCCTGATCCAGCGCATGCGCTGTACTGGCTGAGTCGCCGAGACTTTCGTAGGTGCTCTGAGAAATGCTTCTTTCGTGGCGATCAGCTCACTATCACGTGCAAAAGCGCGCGAGTGACATGCACAGCTGCCTCGGGTGCTGTCACTTTTGCCACACAAGCGCCCGCAATCACTTTCACTTTCGCTGCAGCGCGGAAAATGCTTGTTTTACTTGCCAGCATTGTGCACAAAAAACACATTTAACTCAAAGACGGAGATTGTATCCCAAGACTTAATGAGGCTGTAGTGTAGCGGTCTAGTGCACGCACGTTGCGTAACGACGCGACGTGCGGCAGCGGCCATCTTGTGATGCGCGCGCAGCCCCGCGCGGCATTAGCGCGAGTGCCGGAGCACGGACAACACCCGGCTCGGCGCTCTCTGATGATATACTTTAAATAAACAGCGTAACCTTCACTACTGCCTCCTGTTATCATTTGGGGGCACCTAACAACTTTACAATGGCGACGAAGGTGGGATTCGAATAACAGAAGAACCCACCCCAAAACAAAAAGGAAAATAATCGATCTGGACCAGGGAAACCAACAGCCCGGTACCAGTAACACCGCAAGTTACCTGAAAACAACACTGTGCACAGGAGGCAGACACCAGAGAGCGCGGCAGAGCCCACAGCCTCAGGAAGGTAGGCGAACCCAGCACTGGGCAGTAGAAAAAGTAGAGCGAAGGGAGCACAGTGGCCGGGACACCTCGCTACACCACACAATTGAGAGCAGGAGCGCTGGCTACCTCCAGGAACAGCGAAGGGGCAGAACAAGAGACCCCTCATCCTCAGGCAGAACACCGAGAAGGGAACAGTGCACCAGGTAGCCCTAGCAGCCACGGAGACACCCCAGCCACAGAAAGGCGCGCAAACAGCGTCAGCGACGGCCCCGGTGCAGTTCTTACCCAAACCAGGGGAGCCCCTCATGAGGTGGGAAGATTGGAGAGATTACATAGACAACTTCATCGAGGTGTTGGAGGATGAGAACGAAGAGAAGTTCTCCAGTAAACGGAAGAGACGGATATTATTACACAATCTAGGCCCGGAGGGGCTATGGATTTTTAAGAACTTGGTTCCCAAACCACGAGCATGTACGGATAATGACGTATATGCTCATGCTATTGAGGAGTTGAACAAACAATTATAAGCCCACTGTTTGTGTGTCGATAGACAGGTACAACTTCCAGCAGAGGAAGCAACATCCAGAAGAGTCGGTGGAAGAATACGTGGCAGCGTTGAGGAAGTTGGCATCCACATGTAAATACGACACGTTCCAAGATGAATTCATCAAGGATCAAATCGTGATGCACACCACGAGCGCTGCGGTACATGACAAGTTGTGGGCCAGCGGCGACGCCACACTGCAGGAAGTAATGATAATAGTCAGGAGAGCGGAATTGGCGCGAAGGTGCGCGGAAGCGGCAAAAAGGGAGGCCGCGGCGAGCCCGATGGTGAACAAGATTGATGACGATGAGCACCACAAGGAAAACAGAAGCAAGGGACTTTCATCAAAGGGACCGACCAGGTGGCAAGGTAACCCGGGACCACCAGGAAAACAGACGGGAAGCAACAAGAAATCGTGCTACAGATGTGGGAGTTGGGCGCACGAAGCTCACGACAGGAAGTGTCCGGCGTTTTGCGCCAAATGTCTGTATTGTGGAATCACAGGGAACTATGAAAAAGTGTGCCGCATGAAGTCCTCCGGGAACATGGTCAAATACATTGACCAAGGGCAAGAGGACAGAGAAGGGGAGGATCTTGAAGATGAAGACAAGGTCCTATGCATCTATGACCAAGTGTTGAGTGTGGACAATAAAAGATCGACCAAACCGGTACTAGACATGACCATTGGTGGAGTACCGATAAGTATAGTAGCAGACACAGGATCACCCTACACCATTGTCCAGCGTGCAGTGTGGAACGAAACCTTCAAGCCGCACCTAGGCCCAGACCTGGAGAAACTGGACATAAGGCCGGTTACGTACAGTGGTGACCGCATTCCCATGGTGGGATTCAGGCCACTAAAATTCAAATTTAGAGGACGCAGCGCCAACTGCAAACTGTACATATCAGAGAAGGGTCCTTCTGTGCTGGGATGGCTAGACCAAGGCGACTTGGGCATCAAACTGGACCCGGGTGGCAAAGAACAAATCCTACTCACCGAACCGGAAGCGTGGCCAGACTTGGATAAGTGGAAGAAAGAATATCCCAAAGTCTTCGGAGGCACCGTGGGCAAGCTAGAAAAGTTTGGGCACAAGATTATCCTCAAGGCAGATGCCATACCGGTGGCTCATAAAGTGAGAAACGTACCGCTAGCAGTGAGAGAGGCGGTGCAAGTGGAGCTACAAGAACTAGAAAGGAAAGGAATAATCGAACCTATTACATGTGCTGAGTGGTTGGCGCCACTAGTAGTGGTTATGAAACCCAGTGGGAAGGTCAGGCTCTGCGTAGACCTACGAGAACTGAATAAAAACATCATGGTCGAAAAGTTTCCTTTGCCAAGGATCGAAGAGATGCTGGCGAAAACGAGAGGCATCAAATGGTACTCAACTATTGTCTTGACATCTGCATACCATCAGATCGCCCTGCACCCGGAGAGCAGAAGGTTAACATCATTCATAACCCCCTTCGGGTGCTACCAGTTCCACCGTATGCCGTTTGGACTGGCTTCAGCGGCAGCGGTGTATCAGAAGCTAATGCACCAGTTGTTCAAGAATATGGATGGTATCCAATATTTCCAGGACGATATCCTGGTAATGGGTCGAGACAAATTAGACCACAACGCCAAACTCACCAAGGTTCTGAGAACACTAGAAGGAAAGGGCCAAACGGCCAAATGGGAGAAATGCCGACTGGGCATGAAATCAGTAACGTATTTGGGACACGAGATCGGTGTGCAAGGCATCACACCCAAGGCCGAGAACGTGAAGGCGATCTGTGACGCACCCCCGCCTGCCAATAAGGAAGACGTCAGGTCCTTCTTAGGAATGGCGGAATACTACAGTAAATTCGTGCAGCATTTCGCAACAAAAACGCACCACATGAGGATGCTAACAAGGTAAAGTGTGGTGTTCCGTTGGACGGAGGAAACACAAAGGGAATTTGAGAGAATAAAGAAGGATGTAGTTGGAGCCATACCCCTACAAGGATATGATCCCCAGGGAAGAACGGTACTCACCACAGACGCCAGCGATAAAGGCTTGGGGGCAGTGTTGATGCAGGATCGAGGACAGGGAGTGATGGAAACACTCAGCTTCGCCTCGCGCACGTTGAGTGACACGGAAAGAAAATACAGAGCCATCGAAAAGGAGATGCTGGCCGTGGTGTGGGCAATGACAAGATTCAGACAATTTCTGAGGGGCACCCGCTTCCAATTGAAAACAGATCACAAGCCTTTGGTGACGGTACTAACTTCCAGCGGCCATGCCAGCGCCACCCCAGAATCTCGAAAATTACATTAAAGTTACTAGAATTTAGGTACGACGTGGGATATATTCCAGGCAGTCGGAACAGAGTGGCAGACTATTTGAGTAGAGCGGCGGCAATGGAACCAGGGGAAGAGGACCAAGCAGGTGGAGAAGAGATGGTGGCCCTGACTGAAGACCAAGAGAAGGTCATCAGCAACCAGGAGTGGAATGAAGCATATAATGAAGACCCGACCATGCAGGAGGTGAAGAGGTGCATAATGTAGGGCTGGCCGGAAAAGAAAAACACAAGCGAAAACCTCAGGATGTACTACGAAGTCCGGGAAGAATTGTCGGTGGACGATCAAGGAGTGTTCGTGTTCAGAGGAGACAAGGTCATTCCCCCTGAAGGTATAGTGGTGAAACTACTGGCGTTGCTCCACAAAGGCCATCTGGGGATAGTAAAAATGAAACTGAGAACCAAGCAAGGATATTGGTGGCCAGGTATAGACTTAAGAACGGAACGATATGTCAGAGAATGCCCACAGTGCCAGGGAGCAGACAAAACCCTCAAGCCACTGCGCCCTGCACTGGGTAGATTTGACCCCCCACAGAACCCGTGGGAGGAGCTGTCCATCGACGCCTTGGGCCCGATCTTGGATGGACAGGGCATACAAAAATACGTGTGTGTCCTCATTGACAGATACTCAAAGTGGCCCGAGATGAAGGTGGGAGAAATAATGGATGCCAAAACAATCCTAAAATTCCTGAATGACACTTTTGTGAGAGAGGGTGTTCCCAAGTCGATCCTAAGCGACAACGGTCCTTAGTTCACCTCAGACACATGGAATACCTTTATGGAAAGAAATGGTATTCTATCCAAGCACATGAACATGTAAACAAAACGCAGGCAGGAGTGCTGGGAATGCGGTTCTCGACTCTACTTTGCTGTAAAGTCGAAAATGTATATTTGTTAGTTGGCAAAGCAGAGACATGCACAAAAATGAGCACGGACCAGTCCAGTTTCTGTACTTGCACTTGTGGCTTGAAGTTTAACTGTCAGAGTAATAGTTTGGGACTACAAATACCAACATGCACTGTAGTGCCTTTTCTTAAAGAGACACGACTAGAATACATGACACAGAGCCAGTTGACACTTTTTTTTTTTAATGCACCTTGACCACTGCTACACATCACCACTTAGGAAATGCAAGAGCCAAGAAAAATACAAGCTGATTCTTCCCAACACCATCCTGGAGGTGGAAATGTAAATGAAATCATTGGTATGTGCGAGCTCCTTAGGCCCATAGATATTAGTGCATGGATGATGTGGCTGTGACAGAAGCGAGACTCTTGACGTCAGCTGGCCTCCATCTTCGTACTCACGTGAGAGCCAGTGCACAGTAGGTCAGGCAGCAGGGGAATGCGCCATCTGCTGTGTTTATGTTTGCCGCCCTGGCTGCAACCACCGGAGTTGCCGCTAGCTGCTCTCTCCCTGCCAGCTCTTCACTTGCCTCCTTGTTCCGACTAAGAACGACAGCTCAGAACCAGTGGCCATGCTTCTTAAGGGTCATTTTGACCCTCGCAAAATGTGCAGCCGTGGCTTAGTCGGGTGAAAACGTCATACAACTTCCGGTGGACAGACGGGGACATACTGCTGGACACAGGAACGTATTTTTTCAGTGATGTGTGAAATTATGTTTTATTGACTCTATGTGTGCTGATCGTCTTTCACTCTTCTACTAAAACGCTGCAGATGGTAATAAATCAAAAAGCTAATTCCACATTAGAAAAAAATGCCGGATGTCATGGTGGCTAATCCTTGGGCAGGCCTGTAGCCAAATTCCAAATTTACGTCGACTGCAGGGCATGTTTTCGGTAGTGGTTGCCCAAACATGCCCCAGACTGTTCAGAAACGCATGTTCATCTTTCCAGGGGTCATCTGTCATCGCTGGGACTCGTGTCGCTGAGGCATGGGTTCTCCCACAGCTGCAGGACGCGCAGCTGAGCAGGCCTACTGCTTCCGGTTACTGCTCTTATGTTATGTTATGTTAAGTGGGATTTGTAAAGCGCGCTGACACCGTGGGTTTCCTGGCGCTAACTGCGGGTTATCTGAAGGCCATGTTTCTGCTGGTGTACTGTAGACTCAATCCTCCGCCAGTAAGGCTACAGGAATATTATGACTGGAAACACTCTGGGTGGGCGACCCCTTTATAAATCAGCCGCAAGTACTGGCGGGCTCCAAGTTCACATTTTTTTAATGTGCCCATTGAAACGAGCTGTGCAGGATACAATTAAAGAGAGAAGTATGTATTCTGGCAGATAATCCCATATACTTATGTATTTATTGGCTTGTTCAATTGTTACACTACAGGGGTCAACCCATATTTCCCCTCCCTTCTTTTAATGTAAGATTTTTTTACCCCCACTTTTAAGTGTTACCTCTAACATATACCTGTTACCCTTCTGTTTTCTTGTTTTTAACTTTATCTAAGGACAAGTCCCATTCCCTCCTTTTCCATTCGCTTATCCATTTTGTTTATTAAAGTAAATTTTTTTTTACACAGTGCATTCCTTTAGCACTTTGCTTACCATTAACGTGTTTCCTTCTCGATTTTCCTGAATTAAGTTTGGTTCCCCGATTTAATTACCCCAAGATTTTTGTATCCACCTTTCTTTTTTTGATAATCAACTTTATTAGGCATATAAAACAGCAAGGAATTCATTATTAGCAGCTCACAAATCAAGACAGATAATGGGCCAGAATCAGCAAGACATACGTGCGGTGTCAGTCCATTCCAGTTCAATATTTCATCGTATACAACAGTAAGATCATAGCATAAGACATTCGTGATACCCGGACCTAAGGCGGGATCGTGTTGAACCATTTCCCCCATATTTTGAGAAACATCTCTAGAGAGCCCCGGGATTCGAAAAGGGCCTCCTCCTGGGCGCCGCACCAATCCACCCCCCTCCTCTACCCCCCCACAGTGGGCGCAACAGCGCACGACCAATGGCGCGCTATACCCCTCTTGGCCACAGCTACCGCCGTTCCCAGTAGGCGTTTATCCATTCTTGACCCATCAAGGCCATCAAAGATCCCCAGCAGTAGTCTCAGCGGGTCGTGAGGGACCTCCCAGCCCAGGGCTTGCGTGAGCTCTCGCTCCACTCCCCTACAGAACTTCTCTATGGCTGGGCACAGCCACACAATGTGGTAAAAATCATCAGGGGAGAGCCCACATCTCGGGAATTATAGGGAGGAGCGTAAACAGGTGCGGAAGAGGTGCTCCGGGGTGAGGTATGCTGCATGGAGGTAGTATGTCTGCACCAGACGCAGCTTGGAGGACGTGGTCAGGGTGCATGGGGCCATTAGGGCATCTCTCCAGTCCGCCTCTTCTAGGGGGCCTACCCAACCCTCCCAGCGGGTGCGCAGCTGGTTTAATGACTCAGGCCGCTATTGACGAGGGAGCGGTATATGCGGGAAACTCCTCCCCTGCCCAGGTTCCCCATCATTAATTGCGCTTCCAGCGGGCTGAATTCTGGGAGGGTGGTCGGCGAAGGGAGGTGTGTATGGAGGGCATGACGCAGCTGTAGGTACCTAAAGTGTTGTGCGTGGGGGAGGGCATGGCGCTGTTGCAGATCTGCAAAGGCACGGATATGGTCCCCCACCCAGACGTCTCCAAGAACCGATACGCCGATGAGGTCCCACCGACGAAATCCGGTCAAGGACGACACCTCTCGGAGCCAGGTGCCGTGCCAGAGGGGCATCTGACGAGTGAATTTACGGTCCCAGCCCGTGTGACGCAGGGCGGCTCGCCAGGCCATGAGGACCGTCCTAGTGATGGGTGCCATTGTTTGTGGCACTGGGCTACCGTAAAGGAACGCCTGGATCTGAGAGAAATCTGTATCCTCAAGTTCCACATGGTACACTGGGTCGGACCAGCCGCCCGCATACCAATCGTGGATAACTATTAGTTTAGTGGCAAGGTGGTAGAGATATAGGTAAGTCACCCCTATATCCCCGTCAAAGGAGGGAATGCGACTGTGTGCCAAGGAGACCGCGGTCTGCCGCCACTCCAAAGGAAGTGGGACAGGGCCCTGTCAAGCTCCCGGAACCAGGAGCGAGGGAGGGAAATGGAGACGTTTTGCAGGATATACAGGAAGCGGGGGAGGACCATCATTTTAAATAACGCGCTGCGCCCCAGGGGGTTGAAAGGAAGGGTTTGCCATTTTTTAAGATCATACCTCATCCGGGTCACCAGGGAGGTGATGTTCAGTGCCCATTCCAGCTCCGGCAGGAGGGCCACCCATATCCCCAGGTATTTAATCGAGTGGTGCCTGAGGGGGATGGACGATTGCCAATCATAGCAGTCTCGGGAAGGATGTAGTGGGATCAGGGTGGACTTGGCCGCATTAAGGCGGAAGCCAGAGACCCTCTCAAAGTCCGTGAGGACGTGTAGGCATTCGGGGCCCGAAGTCGCTGGGTCCGCAAGATACAGTAGCACATCGTCAGCGTAGAGGGCTATTTTGTCTACTTGACTTTCGTTCCAGGCCCAACCGCGAATGAGGGGGTTTTGCCTGATGAGCGTTGCCAGGGGCTCCATCGCTAACGCGAACAGGAGTGGGGAAAGGGGACACCCCTGACGCGTGCCTCTACAGATCGGGAATGCCTCCGAGAGTGCCCCATTGATCAGCACCCGGGCCCTGGGATTGGCATATAGGATCCCAACGTACCGGCGGAACAGCAGGCCGAAGCCCATCGCCTCCAGCACATCTTGTAAGTATGCCCATCCCACCGTGTCAAAAGCCTTCTCAAAGTCGAGGAAGAGAAGGGCCAAGTATGGGGTCAGGCGGGCACGGTGGGCCAAGGCCAGATGCAGGCAGATACAGTGCCTCTGGTCGGCATAAAACCGCATTTGTCTGGGAGGACCAGATCCTGTAGATGGGGTTTGAGCCTCTAGGCCAATATCATGGCAAAGAGCTTGATTTCAGTATTAATAGGAGATATTGGACGAAAGTCCGCACAGTTCGTGGAGGGTGGTCAAGTCTTCGAGATGACCACAATCGTGGCCAAGTCCAATTCGGGGGGGTAGGAGCCAACCTCCACTACGGGTCGAAACAGACCCAGCAGTTGGGGGCTAGGATATCTCGGAAGGTTGCGTAATACTCCTGTGGAAACCCATCTGGGCCAGGTGTCTTACCGGAGTGGAGGAGGGGAATAGCCTCCCGGACTTCATCTAGGGTGAAGGGCTTCTCCAGGGCCTCTGCGGCTTTGGGAGTCAGAGATGGGAGACTGACATCGGCCCCGCCCAGGAGGGTAGTTAAGGATGCATCAGCCGACCGTACTGTGTAGAGGCGAGCGTAGAAATCTGCAAATGTGGCGGCATGGTCACAGAGGTTACCTGAGGGGTGCCATCCAGGGCGCGGACTTCCGGAATAATGCGGTGGACCATTGGGTAGGAGACCAAGTTATGGAGGAGCTTGCCATTCTTGTCACCCCACCACTGACGAACGCCATAGCATTTGGGCCGAGTCCAGTGAGATCTGCCGGATCTCTTCCTGAAGCATCGCCAACTGCCGAGAGGGGTCTTCACGGTCATCAAGAGCCTGTTCAGCCTCTAGTCGGGCAGGTCGAGATTCCAAATCCACAAGTCGGGCCAGCTGATCCGTCCGCTTGGCGTGGACAAGCCCTCTTGCCACCCAGCGAATAACAGCCTTGCCGGCCTCCCATAGGGTGCCCGGCGAGGGAACCAAGCCTTCGTTGGTGGAGAAGTACTGGGTGAGCTCTTGCTCAAGTGTGTTCACCAGCGCTGGGTCCTGCAGGAACCATGTGTTGAGACGCCATACCGGTCGCGGACCAGTCGGAGCAAAGCCGAGTTGGAGGGAGACAGGGGAGTGGTCGGACAGACCCCTGGGCAGGATAGTCACACCCGAAACCAGACGACAGTCAGTGGCTGGGAGCAGGAGAAGGTCAATGCGGGAGTGGGTATGGTGGGAGGCCGACGTGTGTGTGTATTGCAACTTGCGGGGGTTCCAGACCCGCCACACATCGCAGAGCCCTAAGGCCGGGGCCCAGCTCACTAGGGCCGCTGCGGAGGAGAGTTGGGCCACAGATAGGGTACCAGCCATGTCTCGTTGGGGATGCAGGACGGCATTAAAATCCCCACCTACCTCCGTGAGACCATACGGGAAGGAGAAAATAACTTGAGTAAGGCACCGAAGTGTCAGGGACAGGAGGGCGGATGGGATGTAGAGGTTCAGGACATACAGAGGGCATCCCTCCACCATGCCAGATAGCGCCACATAACGCCCCTGGGGATCAGTGTATGCCTTAACCAGGGTAAAGGGGAGCCCTCTCCGGAGCAGAATTGCCACCCCTCGGGATCCGCGCATAAACCCGGAGTGCCAAACCGTCGCAAAGCCATACCTGGCCAGGAAGTTGCATTGCGTCCCCAGTAGGTGGGTCTCCTGGAGAAGGAGAATGTCCGCCGCGTGGCGGTGGGCCGCCCGGAGAATGGCTGTGCGCTTAATACGGTCGAGGAGACCGTTGATGTTCCAGGAAAGAACGTGTATGGGTTTAGGCAGTGTGTACGCTATGAGGGGAGGGTGTGTGTGTGGGGGAGCGTGGGGCCTGCGGGGGGCACACCCAGGGGGAGAGAGCGCTCATCGCCGCACCAAAGCTGAGGGAGGGCATGAAGCCATGATAACGAGGCAGGAGCACCGGAGGGCTAGGCAGGGAGCAAAGGGGGAAGGGGCAGCCGCCCGCGGCCACCCCATGCGGTGGACCTGAGGCGCCCCGATCCGCGGGGACATGTGGTAGTAAGGGATAGGTGTCTGGAGTGGATCCGCCCATCGTAATCCATCACAATGAGGAGCTGCAAATGGCCACCCAAAGTTGGCTTCAACATAGGCCGAGGAGTGGCTGAACAGAGTTACATGAAGAAGCGGCCCGTAGGTGGCTAAAAACAACAAATCCACAAGAGCCAACGGGCTCTCGTCTCCCAAGTATCCCCCAACTCCCCCCACCCTACACTTCGAAACAGGAAGCATCTGTCGCCCAAAAGTAAATCACCCAAAGAAACAAAACCCCCGCTAGGGGAAGGCACTAAACTGAAAACGGTTAGTAGGCTGCAGTTGTACCAAGCAAGAGTCTACTAGGGAGGACCCCCCTCCAGATTGCCGGATAAATGCCAACAGCTTTAACCCCTTCGAAGCTAATGACAAGCTGGGCTCGTCATGGCGCTTACCTGCCGTGCGCGGATGACAAGGCCAGCTCGTCATGAATAATAGCATCCTGCAAATCTCAGCACAGGACGGGAAAACGCCTAGCAGCCATGTGGTTAAACAAAAAGGGTGCACAAGTAAGTGCAGCAAAGTATAAGCAACAGCCTCACAGATGACAGAAGGAGATGATAGCAGGAGCAAGAGAAAGGCAGAGCTAAAGCACAGAGTCAGAACACGCAGACAGTCCGGGACCCCGTTTCCAAGGGGAACCACTCCTGGCACCCAGCCCACCGGGTGCCGAACGGGGCTCAGGCGCTCGGCTGAGGCAGGCTCAGCCGCCAGGAAGCAAATGTCAAGTGGCTTTGGTTCAGGCATCCACCTCATCCAGGGTGCTCCGGATCACAGGGCTGCCAGATAAGTCCGAGTCCGATCTGGTCTTACGTAGGCTCGCTCTCGAAGCAGATGTCCAATTGATGACCACCATGGAGGAGGACGCAGTTGAGGGGGGGCGCCCCTATCCAGGAGTGGGGAGGGGGACCCCCGGGACCCCTCCCTCAGTGAGGGGGAGTCTCCCTGCCGGCGGCGGCCCCGCCTGCAGGATCCAGTACGGCGCCTCCGCAGCCCAGGCAACTCGGTAGTAGGGTGGGACGCGGCCCCCCGGATAGGAGACAGAGCCCGCTCCGGAACGAGGGGGCTCTCCTCTGTGAGCCAAGTCCATGCCGCCTGAGGGGTATCAAAGAAGAAGGACTTATCTTGGAAGAGGACCTTTAGGCGGGCCGGGAAGAGGAGGCCATAACGCAGCCCCAGAGCCCTGAGTTTTTGCTTGACCTCATCGTAGGATCGGCGTTGGGACTGCACCTCCCTGGAGTAGTCCAGAAAGACCATTATTTTAGAGTTCTGGAAGAGCAGGGGGACAAGGTCCCTGGCCGCCCTCAGGATGGGGTCACGGTCCCGGAAGTTGAAAACGAGGAGGATGAAGGGTCGAGCCGGAACTCCAGGGGGCGGGATTGGGCGCCAGGGATCGGTGGGGTCGCTCTATCGCGAACCAGGGGAAAGCTTCTCCACCGGCATCCAGGAGCGGATCCAGGATTCAAGGAAGACGGCGGTGGGGCCCCTCTCCACTCCCTCCGGAAATCCCAGCAGGTGTAAGTTATTTTCTGCGGGCCCGGTTTTCAGCGTCCTCCGCTCGGTGGTGGAAGTCCGATGTCAGCATCTGAAGGCGGGCCACCTGGGCCTTCAGGGTGGTCAGGTCATCCTCCGCCGTGGAGATACAGGATTCGGCTTCAGTGATGCGCGCCGTGGCGTTCCGGAGGTCTTGGCGGATCAGGGCCACATCCACCTTCACTTCCCCAATTTTATTCTCAACAGACGCCTGGAGGATCGTAGATAGGTCTCCCCCTTCCGCTCCTGGCGAAGACGGGGGGCCGGCGCTGGAATCGTGATCCGACCTGGTGAATTGATCCATCCGCATCTGGGACGGGGGGACCGGGGTCTGCGTGGTCCGTCCCCTGCCCATGGTCTCAGCGAGTCGGAGGACTGCGCAGGAGGGGTGCGGCAGCTGCGGTAGGTCGCCTTGGAGGGATGACCTTCTCGATGTTTCTGAGGAACCGGGCAACCGGAAACCGGCGGCGGCGCGGTGGAGCCAGTAGTTGCAGGTTCAGGCGGTCACAAGGAAGCAGGATTAGGCCGCCGCAGGTCACTCCATTGGCTCAAACGCCCACCGCAGGCCCGCCCGCCGCCCCAGCCCCGGAGGCGAAGCAGTGCTGATGTGAGTACCGCAATGGCAGGTGGGCAGGGTGTTCCCCCTGGCCGAGCGCACAGGGGGCAGATGCAGCGGGCAGTGCTCGGTGCGGCCGCAAGCAGGGTGGGGCAAGGTTTCGAGAGGAGATCACAGTATGTAGGATGCCTTGCGGGGCCCGTGGGACTCGAGGTCGAGAGGGTCAGTAGCCCACCAGTCCCCCACGCCTGTTGGATCAGTGCCCCCGGGAGGGGAGGGCAGCGGGGGAAAAGAAAAGCCAGGCCAAGTGTTGAGCAGGTGGTGTGGGCCAGGTGGCAGAGGGGTGGGGTATCAGGTATCCACCGGTCCAGGCAGTCCCAGGGAGGTGAGGTAAGGCCCCAGCAGAACAGTCCGCGATCTTCAGCACCCTTTGCAGGCCCACACGCCACCCCAGCCCCAGGGACAGGGCGATGATGACGCGAGAACGGCAGCGGTTGTTAGATAAGGCGGCCCTAGATCCCCAAGTAGGAAAGTCCAGGACACGGGGGGCCAGTGGGGCCCGCAGAACGCAGGGTCAAGGGGGATGATGGGCCTCCAATCCGTCGTCCTCAGTGGGTCCGGTGCCTGCGAGGTGGAGTGCAGCAGGGAAAGGATGGTAGGGCCAACTGGTGAACAGGCGCAGGAGGTCGGTCAGCGGTGGGGCGGGGGGGTCCCCCGGCACAGATGTCCAAGGCTATCCGGTCGCCCAGCCGATCAGCTCACAGGCGAAGCCCCCAGGAAGCCCCACACCCCACCCCAGGCCCCCACTCACCTCTGTGCAGCAGTTCTGATCACCGTGGGCTGGCAGCCAGGGTCCTTGAAGCAGGGCCGGAGCAGCAGTCTGCAGGTCAGCCCTCCAGGGCTCGACGGGGCTCCAGCGGCACAATCGGAGGACCCCTGGAGGGGCCGTCGTCGCGTGTGACGTGTGCGGGGCTCCCAGGCCTCTCAGCCCTCTCGCCGTTCACACGGCCGAAAGGAGCCCCACACAGCCTGCGAAGGCCGCCTTCCCGCTGCTAGAACAGCAGCAGCTCCAGGATCCGGGAAGCTGCGGGGAGCGGTCCGGCTGCACGCAACCAAGGAGCCCGGGCCCACCTCCTCGGGAGTGTCCGTTAGGCCGGCAGCCCTCGCAGGGCGTCCGCGGGTCCGCCAAGTCACTGCCGCATTCAAGAGCCGCACCGCACCCTCAAGACAGGTAGGGCGGCGCGGCGGCGGCAGGCAGGGGGAGCCGCAGAGAGAAGCTGCAGAGTTCCGCAGCTCAGCGAACAGGCGGGAATCGCCGGCGACGTCGCTTGGGGTCAGGCTGCCCCGTCTTCTCTGCTGGGGGCCGCCATCTTGCGAGCCGCGCGGCCAGTAGCAGTTGAGCCCGTGGAGCGCCCCCAGATCCCAGGAAGGCCCCCAACGCCGCCCGTGAGTGCACAGCAGGGAGGGGAGTGCAGGGATACCGGGGCTGTCCGCTGATGGTAGCTGTGGCAGGCGGCTGCAAGGCGGATGAGGGAAGGGGGGTCCGAAGCACTCTTAGAGTGCGACCGCCATCTTGACGCCCTTTGCCACGCCCCCGCTATCCACCTTTAATTGAACCAATTATACATCACCTATTTATGCAATACATGGAGTCTCTTTAAATTCGAAGGCCATTCTTCATACATAACAGTAATGCCTGGCCCCCGCATGCCACCACACATTAGTGTTCTCCAGAGTACGAGTAATATTCATGTGTTGGTGTTTCTTATTTAGCTGAGAACTTGGGGTGGATTCAAAGGATCTCATTCCAGTCCTGGTTTCAAGCTAGGGGTAAAATTATGTTCCAGTGCTTTCAGGAGTTTGCTCTGGAATCAGGTTTCTAAATGCACCATAATTATCAAACCTGGCAGATTTCCGCAGGACAATTCAGCAAATAATTGTTTGAGAAAAGGACTAGTATTCCTGGAAACCTTTGGCATTACAATTGGAATAAACAGCACTGACTCCCTCGGATGTGTAACAGAGAATGAATCAATGTGGTTGAGTAATTAATAATGAATATTCAGGCCCTTATTTATGAAGTGCTTGTGCCACCATTGTGCCACCTATTTGTGTCGCTGTAGTGGCGTAATCTATGCACCACACTGTGACCTATTTACAAAGTGATGCATCTAGGCAGATGCGTCACGTTGTAAAGGCCTGCGCTACATCAAACCTGAGTCAGGTCTAATGTATGTGGGGTGGGGGCTCACCCGTAAAAAAGCCTCGTAGAAGTGGCACAGTGAAATTTATGAGATTGAACAACACTACTTCTACGACTTGACTGTGTCAAAATCATTACTCCTGCTTCAAGCAGGCATAAGGATTGACGCAGGTCTTTTCACATCGAACTCGCCCATGGGTCATGACACATTGCTGGAGGTGCGTCAGTTTTCTGACACACTCCAGCAATGCGTCATTTTTGCACCACGAGGTACCTCAAAATTCCTGATGTATCTGTAAATCCTTGCGCCATGGAGTGCTGTATTATAAATAGTGCGCATCCATGGTGTCATAAGGATAGCGCTATGAAAAATGATGCATCGCTGTTTTCGCCCAGCGATGCGTCACTTTTCATTAATGAGGCCCTAAATATTTAATAGATGTTATAGCACTAACCAATATGCCGAAAACAGGTAGGTGTTCCAAATAACGTCTCAGTGCTTAGTGACATATGTGAATATGTGAAAGAGGTGCACGGCAGTGAGACTAGAAGGTATGGTTGACTAAAGTACACTGAAATAGAACAAGCATTGGCATAGCCAATAGGTCTCGCTTTTGGGACCTTCTTAGTATTTAGTTATGCAGCACAATATCCTTGGTGCAACAATATTAACTGTTCATGGCTAAACACTTTTAAGGTCCCAAAGGCGAGACCTATTGGCTATGCCAGTGCTTGTTATGTTTTGTTGTGGATGGCAAATACCATTTTTAGGTATTTAGTATACACAGTTTTAGTTGTTTTTTGGCCAGACCTATTGTTTCCAATATATTACATATACGTAGCCTGGGTCTTCCTCATGTGTGGATGGCTTTGTTGCCTATCTTACTTCACTGCTCATGAATCAATGACTTTCTTCCTTAGCAGGGCTGTCTTAACAGCATTTTAGGCCCTTGGGCAAAGCAGTGCAGAGAGCTCTGCCTACGCAACCATTCATAGGAATAAAAATGTTCAGTGGGAAATTAGTGGTAAACTGTGGTCTGCATCGGGCCCCTAGGCTTGTGGCCCCACAGGGCAACTGCCATCATGCCCATGTGTTAAGATGGCACTGCTCCCTAGTGTTCTGTTTTTCTTGTTCAGGATCGTCTCACGGTGCTCTGTTTGGATGATGTATCCTTCTACTGCAGATGTCAAATCTTACTTTGCAGTGCCTAGGAGGGATTATTTTCTCTCCCTAACTCCCTGCCCCCAATATCCAACTCATGCCCCTATAACCTCTCAATGCAGTGTCCTTTTGCCCCCACCCAACCTCTTTTTAAAAGAAAGTATTTTGCCTCCCACTGGACTTTCATCGGGGGCGATGTTAAAAGTATTTCTGACAATTTCAAAGTTGCCGCTCATTGCTCATGCACCTGGGTTGGGCACCTACAAATGAATTTGTTTTATGTTGACTTATCCCATTCAATGCCTACTGTGCTTATTATAACAGTTGCAGGGCGGATTTGATTTCTCCATTACACTTGAGCGTCAGTAAACCCATAGTTGCTAAGGTATCAGATTGCCTTTTTGAGACAGTTTCTTAATTTCGAAATTGTATAGGAATATGTGGCTTGCAGTACTTTTTCTGGATGTTCTCAAGATAAGATTTCTGATGTGTGTTAGGAGCACCTAGATGATTTCTTGAAAATTACTGAAACCGGGGGTCATTAGTAGTGAAACGTAGAAAGAGCCCTATGAATATTAACGGGAACAGGGGTGGGTGGGAAAATGCTGCTTTCACTAAAGAGTTAGTTTAACTAAATCTAACAAAAAAAGGAATGCAGTGCCAGTCTCGTAGTGCATGCCTTTTTTAGTTTTTGAATCACAACCTTTCTGTAACCCCAATTGTGAATTAGCTGAGCAAATAGTTTTGGCAACACAGTTATAAGGTCCCGAAAGCAAGATTGATTGCATTGTAAATGCTTGTTTGCTATTAAAATTTTCCTTGCTAGTTACAGCGAGTTAGATATTGCTCAGTAGGTGGGCCATTGAGTCCGGCTCCTAGGCCACTCACTCGCTCACTCACTCACTCACTCACTCACTCACTCACTCACTCACTCACTCACTCACTCACTCACTCACTCACCTTTTGGTTTCTGTTTCAGCTTTTCATCCTGTTGAAGATTTATGGTCCTTCCAGAGTGACACATGCCACACAGGTTATCACTTTTAGATTTAGTCAAAGGATTGTAATATAACATTAAATAGGCATAAATGAAAATCAATAAATCTATTTCATATTATTCTATTTACGAATTGCCAACCCACCAATGACATTAAACGAGGTTAACACCTAAGCCATCTTGCACCGACCATGAATCTTGTGTGCCGCTCTGCACAGGTAAATCCTCGTTTTTGTTGTGTACTTGCATTTTGCAATATACATGTGATGAAGCTGAAAGTCATACACTTTGCACCTTGCAACCATTGAATAACGAAGTTCTTGCAAAATCATTCCAACTATAGAATTAATAAGTTTAAACAGCACACCAAGGCTAAAAAACTTGATAAGAGCTTGATTTTTTTTGTCTCAATATTAGTCATTTTATTAGTGACTTATAAGCTAGCATATAAATGGCAACATGTATTTGTGGCTCTGACTCATAGACAAGCTCCAATTGTTTAGTGGCATAAGGGCCCATGACATTATTTGGCAGGTTTGGTTGAATTGTAGGAAATTCTGGAAAAGGTTTTCCATATTTTGTGAATAAACACAATTTGCATGGTAAGTTTTACATCATTTTCTTTCATTTAGTATGATATTTTCAAATGTTTAGGTGTTGATATAAATAAGATATTTTATGAAATCAAGAATTTCCTTGAAAAAAACGAATCACACACATACTCATCTATAAGTAAAATCTGTACAGATTTTAGTTTACCTAGATCAAATATAAACATTTCAGAAAAAAACTAAAATGTGAGCCCCAAAAGCTTATTTTCTAAATCCATTCCTAAATACTACCTTTTCGGGGAACCTATTCTCAACATTTTCATAGTCTCCAGAAAACACATGTCATTTGCTGTTCTCTTCGCCACTCCCCTTTTGTAATTACTCCACCGGTAACAGTGCATACAATATCTGAAGCCAAATCATCCACATATACTGTCCATCTTTAATCATGAAAGCAACCTCGATAAAGAATTTCATTTTTCATACCCAGAATATATTAAGCTTTGAATGCATACTCTTGCAAAACTAACAACCCATTATTGCATCCCAAATGAAACTGCATCTAACTCTTCACTGGTGAAGATTTCCGTCAAAGGCTTGTGGTCTTAATGTAAACACACCTCCCCAAGCACCATTTCAGAGTTTATTGATTTCTTACTTCACAGCAAGGATTCTTTCTTAATGACTGATGAATGTGCTTCAGCAATACCATTGTCTTTAGGTGTCAGCTACAGGCATATTTAGCTGTCTGATGACAGACATACTGTTTCTAATATACTTAGTGTGAGCTGTGGGTTTGCCACTTGCACGTAAACTGAGTGGCGTTGTTGTCCATTCTAGTTGCGTGTTCCTAATTTGACGACCTTCCTCCCTATTTCAATGCTTGCCACACCCAGGACTATCTTGCTCTCACAGTGCTCAGGTTGAATGATTTGTATCCTTACACTGCTTTTTTGACGGGGTTACTTTCAGCCCTGGCCTAGCGACAGTTTTAACTTTTTTGCCAGCCTCCAGTTCTTCCGAACAACATAAAAAGGCTTTTGCTCAGCCCTCTTGATTCATTGGTTTGCTCAAATGTCAGTTTCCTCTCACCACAGTATACACCATGGGGCAACGAGACAGTCCAATTTAGCCTGCCTGCCTTTGAATGACTCCATTTTGCTACACTGCATCCACATAAAAAGTGGGCTGGCAGAATTAGAAAACTGAAGACACTTTGCAAGAAATTGGGTTGTTAGTTAAGGGGGTGATGACCCACTTTGAATAATAAACATAATTCTTGCCAGCGTGAACGACTAAAGTCACTAAGTTAACCTGTGCGCAAACCCTTATTAGCTGTGGCACAGTGCAGACAGGCTAAACTTAGAGGCAATATGTATAGTATTTATGCAGTGTCAAAAGAGTAATAAAGTAAAACACAACATAAGAAAAATCCCAATCCTAATTAGAAAAATAGAATAATTTTTAATACATAAAAGGACACCAAAAACAAAAAAAATCCAATAGATGAAATCGGAGGTAAGAACTTTTAAAGTTTTAAATAAAAATAGTTCCAAAAAGTGTTAAGTGGCAACCCCGGTCAACCCATTGTGGTAGACAGGGACCTAGATTAAGCATGAGCGCAAAATCCGTTCCGCTCGCGGATTTTGCGGATTTTCGGCAAATACGCAATCAGCGGACTCCCGCGGATTTGCCGAAAATCCGCGAATCCGCGAGCGGAACGGATCCGGGGGGGGGGGCAAAAGTTCAAGCTTCAAGCTTATAACTATTTTAGAATGGCGCCGGCAAGCTGCCAGCGCCATTCTAAAATAGTTACTAAGTTAGCTTCAACAGGAAGCACTAATAGAAGCAGGTGCTCGAGTTTAACTGAATTTGAGCACCTGCTTTATTTTATCTATTAGTGCTTCCTGATGAAGCTAACTTAGTAACTATTTAAGAATGGCGCTGGCAGCTTCCCGGCGCCATTCTAAAATAAAACAGGAGAGGGGCAGAGGGCAGAAGGGCACAAAGACGAGTGTGGCAGAGGGCAGAAGGGCACAAAAACGAGTGGGGCAGAGGGCAGAATGGCACAAAAACAGGTGGGGCAGCGGGCAGAAGGGCACAAAAACGCGTGGGGCAGAGGGCAGAATGGCACAAAAACGAGTGGGGCAGAAGGGCACAACAACGAGCGGTCTCACAAAAAAAAACCTGCAAACACGCAAAGCGCCCCGCGAACACGCAAAGCGCCCCGCGAACACGCAGAGCGCCCCACGAACACGCAACTCGCCCCTCGAACACACCAAAAGAAATAATCCGCAAATTCGCCAAAATTCGCGAATTTTGCGGATCGCAAATTCGCAAATCCGCAAATTCGCGAATTGCGAATTTGCTAAATTCGCCCATGCTTAACCTAGATGCTAATATAGGCCGATCGCCAAGGTGAGTCGCTTTGTTAGACCTGGCAACCTCATGGTGGTCTTTACCTAGACTTTTTGCTTTTTACCTCCTGTTTTTGCTTATTCTTTTTGTTGACTATAGGACTTCGAGATCGTTACCACTGCTAACCAGTGCTAAAATGCATGTGTTTCTCTTCTAAACATGGTGACATTAGTGTATACCTGATTGGCATATTTGATTTACTAGTAAATCCCTTGTGCAGGGTTATACCATATACCCAGGGCCTGGATTTCGAATGCTAATAGTGGGCCTGCAGCTCAGAGTCTGCCACCCATATAAGTAGCCTTTTAAACCTGTCGCAGGCCTGCCATTGCAAGACCTGTGTGTGCAGTTTACTGCCTCTGCGACTTGCCATTTAAAACTATTTGCCGAGCCTTTAATTCCCCTATTATTACATGTAAATCACCCTTACGGTAGGCCCTAAGTGACCTGAGGGCAGGGTGTTATGTAAGTAAAAGGTACCTGTGCCTGTACCTATGTATTTTACATGCCCTGGTAATGATAAACACCCAAACTCGTCTTTCACTACTGTGAGGTCTGCCCCGCTCATAGGTTAACATTAGGGATTCCTTAAAATACTTTAAAACTGTAATTCCTGATTGCAGAGGAGAAGCTGCTTTATGCTATACATCTTTGGATTATCAGATAACTAGTTCCTGTTTCAGCCTCTGAATGACACCTAACTTGTTGGCAAACCACCACCTTATTTTATGGCAGCTATAAATGCAGAAACACAAAGACAGATCCTTTTTATGAGCATGCTAGTGCTCCCAATAAAATACTTTAATTCAGACTGCTTAGGACCCGGAGATAGAGGAGACTGCAGGCTATGCAATTACAAAATGAATTATGGTTACACTTGTTATCCAGCTGTCCTGCCCTAGACTTTCAAAGGAGCCTTTTGCTCAAACCGATCTTTCTGGACACTGGGGCGCATACATGCCAGGATTCATCCTCTATCGATTTCAAGACCATAGCTCCCTGGGCACTGGTGAGATGCACCACATTTATCAAAACACTTGTACATCAGCTTTTCCACCCAGTGGCAGTAGCACTCAGATGCAATCAAGGCCAGAACCTAATAACAAAATATGCGATCCAAGCTCGGATGGCCGCGAAGTAGTCAGTATTACCTTTCGGGGCAGCCAATCAAGTTAAGCACCGCCATATCATCAAGTAACCGTTATGCCAAGTTTAGGCTAACACAGCAGAGACAGCCATCATATTTGCACATAGGTCACTTGCTAACCATACTTTGAATATTTTAGTTGCTTTTAATAACTGACTCTGTGGGGGGCATTCAATTGATGTAAACCACCTCAGCACGAATGCAAGATTGCTACGTTAAGCTTAGCTTAGAAATGCACTGACTGCTTCTATAATAGCATTGTAATCACATTAGTTGTTTTATCTGATCCTGCCTATTGTAATGGTTTTTACTTTTTTATACCTTTGTATTCTACTTGCAGACTGCACTGTGGTCGTTTTAGCTACTGACTTGATTTTAGCCAAACAGCAAGGTCTATGTTAACTATTGTAACTTTACGTTGGCCATTTACAATCAGCACTTAGAATATGTGATCCTTTTAATCATATTTCTCATCTTGTAATGGGTTTTAGTAACTAAACAATAAAGCTTGTGAACTGAACTGAACTATATCTTTGAATTGATAATGACAAGTCCTTTTTACAGGTAAAATGGGATTTTGCATTACTAGTTTAGAAAGTGGGCATTTCTCTGCTCTTAGCACTTTGTGTGCCTTCCAGCCTGTCTGTAATACACTTCTGGGTTTGGGTGACAGCTACACTTTGTGCATTCCCCCTGGACAGCCAGATAAACAGGACCCTCAGGTGCATCTACATTCATCTTCCTGTGCAGAGGGAAGGGGAGGGACTGACACGCACATTTCAACAGTTAGTGTCCGGACCTAACACAAAGCACTCATCAACCCCCCCCCCCCACAAGGGTTAGCGTGGCAGACAGGTCTGGGCTGGAAGGGGACATGTGCATTTTAAAGACTTTCCTTTGAAGTCGCTTCCACTTTAAAGGCACTTTTGAGTATGAGTACTGGGTCTCAGACCCCTTCTAATCAGACAGTTTTCTGGACCTGTAACAAGACATCGCTGGTTCTACAACTGCATATTGCCAGGAGGACTGTTGTGCTGCCAGGTGGAGCTGCCACTCTACTAACTCATCTGCTGTATTGTCCTTCTGCTTGATGAGCTGGAGGAGGGACTGCCACTTTTTTACCAGCCTTGCTGTGCTGGCCTGCTGCCTGCTACCTACCGCTGTGCTCTACAACATGTGCTCTCCAGGACTTGTTTGCTTGCTCCCTGTTCTCAGACGTCTTGTGGTTCCGTGGTTCCGAATTGGGTTCGAGTTCCGAAACCCGATTTATAAAGATCGTCGGAAATGGACGATTTTGGTCTCTACTGACCGCAAATGGCGAGTGTAACGTGCCTGAGTGTTTTCGTATGAACCGATATAGGAGAACACTCTGCATTTGAGGATTTAGTCTGAACCTCCGGGTTCCATTTTGTATGTGGCAGCCATTTTGTGTGGTTGCCCTAACATAGGCCCGATGACTGCGGCCGAGAAAGTCCTTGACACGTACGCCTTAGCTGACTTCTGGTTGACCTGGCCGAACTGACTCCTCGCCTGGGGCGAATCCCGTTGAGCCAGTTCCTTGTTCAGCAGCTGGCCTGATAAAGATCAAAGGACAGGACGTGTCCGAGTTTATGGTACACCGTTCCCACTCCTCTATCTCCTTTCCATCTGTTTCTGCCTTTCCTATACGACATGTTCATCTATCTGGGTCGAAGGGTTTATGATGGGTTTGTCCGGCCGGATCGAACAGGAAACCAAGCATGTGTGCGATCGTTTTTGGTGGGCTGGACAATGGAAAAGGGGATTGTTTTTGTCTGTCGTCATTCGCTACTTTTGAAATGCTACATTGCCATTGGTCAGTTTGTATGCACCAAATGTAAATTGTAATGTTGCCAGAGGCGTAATTTTTGGCATAAAAGAGCGTGTTCCGTTCATAGAAGTGTGTAGTCTCTGACGAACTACCCGTGTGTACTTCGTAGATCTCTGTTCCTGGTTGCAACCAATAAACTTTGGTCTTTGACGTCATCAAGAAGTATCCAGTGTCTCTGTTTGCCAAGACAGGGGAATCCGGGGTCTTTGGGTGTTGCCCTGACACCGCTGGGTTACCGGATTAGTACCGGTTCTGAAAAACCCAGTACCTCAATTGGCGCCCAACGTGGGGCGACTTCAGCGGTACCGGTCCAAGCCAGAGGTTCGTGAGAAGCTTTGTGAGAAAATTCTGGAGGAAGGCCAGCCACTTCATCGACCCCTGTATGTCGTCGTGGTCCGAAAGTCTTTGCTGCGAGGTTTCCCGCTTTCCGTCGGCTACGAAGGACTGCTGCCCTGACTGTCGCCCTGTTTTGGAGCCTTAGACGTTTGTAGAGCGAGACGATTGACGGTTGTTCTGGTGACGCCATCGACATTTCAGTTAAGTATAAACGGAGCGTCTCCTAGTCCTTAGTTTGTTATGTATCCTTTAGTGGATAGCTTTGATTTGGTACCTGCAGGCCCCAAAGCCAAGGGATTCGTGTATTCACGAGACTATCGATTTCAGATTCCCCTTGTTGTTTGAAGCTAGACTAGTGAGCAAGATGCCTGGTTTTAGCAGTCTTAGGAAATTGTTCAGTTATGGTACTTCGAGGGATTCCCGGTTTGAGGATTCGTGTCCGGTTCCTCCGATCGGAACTCCTACATACGAGTTGTATGTGAAACATGGTGTAGGTTCTATTAGCTACAATGAGATTTGGGTAAAAAACACGAAGAATGACGGTGTCCTACAGTGGCCCCGTTATGGTAGTTTTGAGACAGAAGTCTTGGATAACCTCGAAGTGAAGTTGTTCAAGAAGAAAGCCCAGCCGGCGATGTTTGACTCTTTCCGCATATGGCGCAAAGAAGCCAAACAGAAAGAATTTAATTTAGCGAAGAAAAATAGGAAGGGTATGTCGATGGTGCAGGCTGCCATTGCATACAGAGATAATGAAGAAGAGCAAGAAAGTGAGCAGATGCTTAGAGTGAAGAAGTTAGAGGTAGACCGATGCTACCCGGTCTTGCCGTCTAAAGAGCGGAAAGACGAGAAGGATCTTGTGAAAGACCCTTTAATGTCACATTTGTTAACTTCACCACCACCTTATGTGCAGAATGCTACGGCACCACCGCCACCGGTCGTGGCCGTGCAAGTGCCGGTTGTTTTGCCTCCTGTAATTCCTCCACAGCCAGCTCCTTCGTTGACTACTGTCCCTTTGGCGCAGCCTTCTCAGGGGCCACCAACTTTGTCTCTTCCTGCTACTACTGCCTCTATGTCTGTTCCGACTATGGATTCTTCTATTACTGTTTTGTCTCCTCTTGTCCTTCCGACTACTCCTTCTCCTCGACAGCGGATGGCCGCTGCCTTTTCTGGTTTCTTCAATCCTTGGTTGGGACAAATGGGTATGTCTCCTGCTAGCGAGCGTAGACAGCTACATAGTCAACTGCCTGATACAGATGAGCGAGTGGTTTTGGATCATATGGCACGTAGATGGGTGACGTATAAGTCCCAGTATGATCTCGAGGGTATTATGGATGTTTTCCGACAATGGGAAGCACCAAAGCAACGTTATGTTTTCGAGCTTATGTGTGCGTTCCTCCATGAACAATGGACGGACGAAGTGGGTAGAGTTCCTGCGGAATTGTTTCGATTGCGTTCCGAGTTTGCTAAAGGAACGATTGTGAGTTTACACGACATCGAGAGAGCGGTGTCGACGTTATTGTCGCTTCGAAGTGATGTTCCTACTGAACGACTGTTTGAGCCAGATTCGTCAGTTAGAAGACATGCGCATCAGTATCCTATGCGAGAGGTTCCTCCGGTTTGGAGGCCTCAAGATGGAGCTGTTCAAGCGCACTTTCAGCGAGTGTGGGTTCATGTCCCATGGAAACGGGCAGAAGTTTTAGCGCTTAAACAGACTTTACCTGATCCGCGGAAGAATCCGGCAGGATATTATAAAGAGCTTACGCAAACTGTGAGTTCGTGCGTCATGAATTTGGCGGACATAGACATGTTGTTCGGGAATGTAGTCCCACAGCCAATCTGGAATGTCATTCGACATACGGATCATGATAATGAATTGGGCGATTCATGGGTGAATCTTGTTGCTGCAGATGATAGACAAGTTGGAGGTGCTAAGCCTGAAAATGTTATTACTGAACTTCCTGGTAGAATTATCACTTTTATGAAGACTTTGATGCTTGAAGTCCGTGTTAATTGGGACAAGTTGTCTGCGTGTAAGCAGAAGAAAGATGAGTCTGTTTCGGACTTTTTCTCGCGTTTCGAGGAAACTTTTGTCGACCATAGTGGTCAGGATATGGCTACCGAGGGTGGCCAGAGATTATTCGTTGATAAATTTGTGCACAATCTTCTTCCTGAATTGTGTACGAAGTTGAAGGATTCCGAGAGTGCTTGGCCTGTTTCTACATCGGCGCAGATTCTGGCTACGGCTCAGTACTATGAGAATAGGAGTAAGGACGAGTTAGAGAAAGCGGATAAGAAGACTAAGGAATTGAAGACTAAAGTTCTTCTACAACAAGCTTATCCACCCCGTGTTAATAATCAGCGTGATTATCAACAATCACCACAGTATTCGAGGAACTCGCAAAGAGACGAGACTCCTCAACAGCGTATTCAGTATGGGCCTAATCAGTGTGCGTATTGTAGAGAAGAGGGCCATTACAAGAATAGTTGTCCGGTTCTGTTGCAACGTGCAAATAGTGCTCCTGGTGTGAGGGGTAGAGGTGCTCAACAAGCGCCTAGAGGTAGAGGTCGCGGACAGAATACGCGCCCTTTGCCTCCGCAGAATTCAATGAATAGTTTTGATCAACAGCGGAATTTGTCTGGTAGGACAGCACAGTACTACGTGGATGATTATTATGTTGAAGGCGATGAAGCGCAAGGTAATGATTGCTAGGACAGCCATGGACAAAGAGAGGGAGTTGTTTCGATTCCAGTAGATCAGAGTGGACCCTACGTGGAAGTGATTGCATCAGGTGTGCCAGAGCCTTTTCTGCTAGACACTGGTGCTACGAAGAGTTCTGTTATGCGTTCTAAGCTCCCTGGCGCACCTTTGTCTGGCTTTAATGATGTTTATATAGGTTTTTCTGGCGCCCCCGTTACGAATCCGATTTCCGTTCGATTGCCTCTTTCTTTTGGTCCTCGCAGGTTTGAAGCACCCCTTCTTTTGACTACAGGTTGTAATGAGAATTTGCTAGGCCTTGACTTGTTGACGAGATTGTATGCAACTTTGTACTGTTCTCCGTTAGGAGTACATCTTACTTTGGGTGAGAATGTGATCTCTCCTATATATGTATCGAAGGATTGTCTCCCACCTGAATTGTCTTCGATACCAGATTCATTATGGGCTACGGGTCCGAATGATGTGGGCCTGTTAGATATTCCTCCATATGTTGTGACGTTGAAGGCGAATGCTAAGTTACCGCGCATTCCACAATATCGTATTTCAAGTGATGGTGAGCGTGCGCTTTTGGCGATCATTTATGATCTGATTGACAAAGGTGTTGTTGAAGAGACTCGAGGTAATGTGTGCAATAGTCCTGTTTTGCCAGTCTTGAAGAGAACTGATTCTTCACAGCCTCCTGTATATAAGTTCGTTATCGACCTTCGTGAAGTGAACAAGATCGTTGTTCCACAATCTCCTGTTGTACCCGACATTACTGCATTATTGACATTGATTCCAGCTTCTGCCACTTGGTTTTCGGTGATCGACTTGAAGAATGCTTTCTTCAGCATTCCGATTGCCATGGAGAGTAGAGATATCTTTGGATTCTCTTTAGGAGGACGAAGCTTCCGCTTTAAACGCGCTCCTCAAGGCTATTGCGAGAGTCCATCGATTTACAGTCAAGCTCTGAAGACTCAACTTGACTCGTTAGTTTTTCCTGACGGTGCAGCCCTTATCCAGTATGTTGACGATTTGTTGGTCGCTGCTGATACAGAAGACATATGTAAGGATGCCACTGTGTCCTTGTTGTCTCATTTATCTGATTGCCATCATAAAGTTTCTCTCTCGAAATTACAATTCTGTCGCCAAGAAGTTACCTATTTAGGTCACCTCTTATCGAAGGAGGGAAGGAAACTGACCCCAGAAAGAATTCAGACTATTGCAAGAATGAGTGTCCCTACGACACAGAGAGAAGTACGTGCGTTTTTGGGTATTACGTCGTACTGTAGACAGTGGATCCCAAATATTTCTCTTCTAGCGAAGCCTTTGATAGCTCTTACAGTTAAGGATACTCCAAATCCTATTTCTTGGACTGATGAATGTCAAAAGAGTTTTTCTGAATTACGCAATGCGTTGTGTTCGGCTCCTGTGTTGGGTACACCCGACTACAGCAAGCCTTTCACATTGTATGTCCATGAGAGAGAGGGATGTGCATTATCAGTTTTGACTCAGCGGTTTGGCGGGAAGCAACGCCCATGTGCGTACTTTTCGTCAACTTTAGATCCTGTAGCCAGAGCGTTGCCGAGTTGCTTGAGAGCTACAGCGGCAGCGGCTGTTTCGATTCGACAATCTGCGGGTTTGGTTATGGACAATACGTTAGTGGTCATGGTTCCACATGCAGTGGATACCTTGCTGAATCGTACGAAGACACAGCACTTAACCAGTGCTCGGTTGTCAGGGTATGAGCTTACGTTGTTAGCGAGCCATGTGCACATCAAGAGGTCCAATACTCTAAATCCGGCTACATTGTTGCCGATTTCGCTTGAGACAGACAATGATAGTGAAGAGCAACACAATTGTTGCTTGAGAACCGAAGAAGAGACGAAAGGGAGAGTAGATCTGAAGGATACTCCTCTCCCTGACTGTGATGATGCTTTGTGGGTTGACGGTTCGTGTTTTAAATTACCGAATGGTGATACAACTGCAGCATATGCTGTGATGACTTTGCATACAGTTGTCAAAGCTGCACGTATCCCACATAATTCCGCACAAGCGGCTGAATTGATTGCACTTACGAAAGCATGTGTGTTGGCGAAAGGAAAACGAGTGAATGTATACACGGATAGTCAGTATGCATTTGGTGTGGCCCATAGCTTTGGACGATTGTGGCGTGAACGTGGGTTTTTGACATCGCATGGGACGAAAATCCAGCATGGACAACTGGTGAATGAACTTCTTGAATCTCTTACGTTACCTTTGCAAGTAGCGATTGTGAAATGTAGTGCCCATTAAAAGGTTACGGATGATGTTGGTCGTGGTAATGCGTTTGCAGATGAAGTTGCGAAAGAAACTGCTAGAAACGTGATGAGTCGAATGTATGTTGCGGGTCCGGCGAGATGGGTTCCAGAGAAGGGTATTTTTGAAGACACCATTGAAAGCGTGAAAGTTATTCAGAGTGAGGCCACAGAGAAAGAGTTAAATGAATGGAGAGAAAGTAAGGGTAGGTTAGACTCGAATGGGTGTTGGACTGATTTGTCTGAACATCAGAGATGGTTGTTGCCTAAAGCGTATGTGCTTCCAGTTGTTACAATGGCACATGGAATGGCACACATTAGTGTGAAAGGGATTTGCAAGTTGTTGGCTCCTGTTTGGCAGAATATAGGAATTCCCAGATGTGCAGAGAATTTAGTTAAGAACTGTATGGTGTGTTTGATGCATAATCCTGGTAAGGGAACTCCAACACCAGCTGGTCATTTTGCTCCTCCTACGTATCCGTTCGAGGCTTTGCAGCTAGATTTTATTCATATGGAAAGATGCAACAACTTGAAGTATGTGTTAGTGGTTGTTTGCTCTTTTTCTAGATGGGTAGAAGCTTACCCCCATAGGGACAATACCGCCTTGTCCACAGCAACATTTTTGATAAAAGAGTTTTTCCCGAGATTTGGAATGCCGAGAATCATTTGGAGTGATAACGGAAGTGAGTTTGTGGGTCAGGTTATGAAGAGAGTGTGTGATGGTCTCGGGATTAGGCAGAAATTCCACGCTGCAAATCATCCCCAATCAGCTGGTTTAGTTCAGTGCTACAATGGCACCCTTAAGCTGAAGTAGCTAAGATTCAGGAAAGCACTGGTTTACAATGGCCAGATGCTCTGCCATTAGCACTTTTGTCCACCCGAGTGACTGTACATTCGAGAATGGGTTTGAGTCCATATGAAGTTGTGTTTGGTCGCCCGGCGAATGTTTGGGGCGTACCAAGACCAACGAGGTTCAGCGACCTCGAACACCCTGTTTTGCTTGATTATTTGCGTGAATTGACAACTAAAATTAGTGTTTTACGCCAACAGGTATACGACAGTCTTCCTCAAGCTACAGAGGATCCAGGCCACGCTATTGAACCCGGTGCCTGGGTCTTAATCAGAAACTTCCAGCGAACGAAGAACGAGCAGCCCCGCTGGACTGGGCCGTACCAGGTCCTGTTGTCTACAAGATCTGCGGTGCGAGTGCGTGGAAAGCGCAACTGGATCCACGGCTCGCATACCAAAAAGGCACCTTTTCCTTTGCCCTTTGACAAGTGGGTCCAAGAGGGTCTTGCAGACTCTGAGACCGAGACAATCCAGAAGTTCATACCGTTCAGCGATGCTCGTCTGATTGGAACTAGTTCAGAAAAGGAGAGCGATCGACTTTTGCAAGCATCAGTACCTCCTGCAGAACCATTGGACACTACCGAGCCTCATCTTTTGTTCACCGATCAAGAATTACCTGGAAGAAACCGATACAGTTTGAGACCGAGAATTAAGGACAAATAAAAGCATTAATAAAGTTGATTTTTTTATTGTTTGCAGGTTAACTCTCCGCCAAGGATCTACTCATTTTTGTTTTTCTTGAACTGCCATCCGGTTCTCGCTGCTAGGGTCGCGGATGCTACCAGTCTTGGGAGTGTAAGCCTGAGACACTAGGTCGAGGGTTCTGTTGGCCCGAGGCAACCTTCCTGGGTGCAGCAGAGGCACTCTCAAGCAGAATCAACCAACCACCGCGGGCAGCACCTTTAGTTTAGGATGGATTTCTTTGAGTTGGAGAGACCTGTACAGACACTGACTTTTAGAAAAAGTATATGCAAAATAATGTCGAAGAAATGCTTTTTGATGCCATGTATATTTTTGCTATTAAGCATAATGATCTTTATAGCTGGTTATGTAGCATTTGTTTTTAAAATGACGTCCAATTCCACTGTGCAACCTACACATTCACCTACTATTTCTTCTCATTCTTTCCACCCTTTTCCTGAACATGAGGTAGTCAGACGTTTGGAATTCTCTAATAATTCTTTCAATCAACTTTTGCACCAGCATCAGTTAGTGATTAATACAACGAACTGCTTGATTTGTGGTTTGATGCCTCATACAACCAATAAGGGTATTCCTTATCTGGTTTGGCCCTTCAGTTTAAATGGTTCGATTCGAGCTTACAGAACCATGTTTATCTATGCCCACAGTGTTCACCCCCTACGTTCACCGAAAGATAATCCGAAGAATAGCCCTCTAGCTAGAGGCATAGTCGACATGATTAGAGGGACTAATGCAGTAGAGACTATTCCGAAAGATGAGAGGCAACCATATAGTGGTTGGCACGTAACTGGATATGGAGTTAGTCTGAGTATTAACCAGCGAGCGAAAAGTTCTCCACCGATCTGGATAGTGCCCCATAAGGGCTACTATTGTTTGCAGGGCAATGGTAAGAATCTGAAGGCTCAGTTAGGGAAGAGCGTTTGTGCTGAGACCTATGTGTTTCCGTCTCAGTCTTCCCCAGCGTTCTTAGCTGCTAAGGGTACCTACTTTGTTTGCTACGACAAAGCCTATACATGGTTGCCCCCTGACTTTTCGGGCACATGTTTTGTTTCCTTTCTGTTACCCCCCACTTTTACAGCGGCAGCGGATTACCACAAGACGAGAATTGCTAGAGGTGACTTTAGCCAAGAAGACACTGCAGGTCAAGAATTGGGAGATTTCGTTAAGGGTTTTCTGCCGTTCTGGGGACCTATGGCTACTAGTAGGAATATTTGTCAGCTAACAAGAGTGGTCGAGTCCACCATCGTTGAAACTGCCGGTGCCCTTGGTAACCTGACTGCTGAGCTCCAGTCGGTTAGACTTATGACACTTCAGAATCGAGTTGCTCTTGATGTTATCCTGGCAGATCGAGGTGGAGTTTGTAGATTGATTCAATCAAGCTGCTGTGTTTTTATTCCAGACAACGCTCCATCAGTCTTCCAGGCCATTTCTAAATTGCACAAAATCTCTGATTCTGTCCATCTGGACAAAGGAGATTGGCCTTTGATGGGATGGTTATGGGGATTAATATCCACTTGGGGTTTGAAAATTCTGATGGTCATTGGGATGGTCTTAGCAATCCTGTTCATGTTCTGTCTCTGTGTACAGTGTGCTCCTGCTGTTTGTGGCCTTTGTGCTACTTTGTGCGTACGGAAACCTGTCCAGAGAAAGATGCTTAGTAATAGGATGATGCTACAGCAGCATATCAATGACCTAATGAATATAGATCCGGATTCAGATTAAAATGGGTCTGTGTATATTGCCTATGAGAGGGCAAAAGGAGGGTCTGTGGTTCCGTGGTTCCGAATTGGGTTCGAGTTCCGAAACCCGATTTATAAAGATCGTCGGAAATGGACGATTTTGGTCTCTACTGACCGCAAATGGCGAGTGTAACGTGCCTGAGTGTTTTCGTATGAACCGATATAGGAGAACACTCTGCATTTGAGGATTTAGTCTGAACCTCCGGGTTCCATTTTGTATGTGGCAGCCATTTTGTGTGGTTGCCCTAACATAGGCCCGATGACTGCGGCCGAGAAAGTCCTTGACACGTACGCCTTAGCTGACTTCTGGTTGACCTGGCCGAACTGACTCCTCGCCTGGGGCGAATCCCACTGAGCCAGTTCCTTGTTCAGCAGCTGGCCTGATAAAGATCAAAGGACAGGACGTGTCCGAGTTTATGGTACACCGTTCCGACTCCTCTATCTCCTTTCCATCTGTTTCTGCCTTTCCTTTACGACATGTTCATCGATCTGGGTTGAAGGGTTTATGATGGGTTTGTCCGGCCTGATCGAACAGGAAACCAAGCATGTGTGCGATCGTTTTTGGTGGGCTGGACAACGGAAAAGGGGATTGTTTTTGTCTGTCGTCATTCGCTACTTTTGAAATGCTACATTGCCATTGGTCCGTTTGTATGCACCAAATGTAAATTGTAATGTTGCTAGAGGCGTAATTTTCAGCATAAAAGACTGTGTTCCGTTCATAGAAGTGTGCAGTCTCTGACGAACTACCCGTGTGTACTTCGTAGATCTCTGTTCCTGGTTGCAACCAATAAACTTTGGTCTTTGACGTCATCAAGAAGTATCCCGTGTCTCTGTTTGCCCAGACAGGGGAATCCGGGGTCTTTGGGTGTTGCCCTGACACCGCTGGGTTACCGGATTAGTACCGGTTCTGAAAAACCCAGTACCTCAGTCTCAGGGCCATTAATGACTTCATTTTACAACCATTGGGCTGCTGTGTTTGCCATTGTCAACAAGATCATCGCGTTCCAGCAGTTTCGGTTCTCCAGACGCACTTGCCTTTGTGATGCGCCGATTCCTGTGTCTTTCCCCCTTTCTGAGAGACCACTGTGACTACATGCTATGCTGTGTCACCAGATACACCTGACTTCATGGTGCACTGAGCGGGCATGCCGTGCCTGCCCTTTCTGTGTGAGATCGGGGACCTGCCCCCTTTCAGTTGCGTTGCCTGCCTGCAGGCAGCATAGCTCAACATATCTTGTTGAAGAGAGGGGAGCAACCTCAGCGAATGTCCCTTGGCGCAAGACCACCATGGTTGTGTGACCGCTGCAACATGCAGCCTTTGACTACATTCGGTACTGTGACTCAGTAATAGTTGGGCTTACCTGGAAACCCCAGTATTGACTGGAAGTCTATAAGCTTGTCCAACACAAACTTTCAAATCACTACATCTTTACTGATGCACTGCTTGGACCGTTGACCAGTCTCTAGCAGGACCATAAATATCAGGAGAGCAGCGCCAGGGCTCTTCCAACACTGAAATTATCTGCTAAGTCTTAACCCTGCATAACTTGAAAAATATACATGTGATAAGTTTTTTGTAGTGTATTCATTGTTTTACTGTGTGTGTTTGTGCTGCACAAATAGTCTACACATTGCCTCTTTTGATAAGCCTACCTGCTCTGCGCCAAGCTACAAGAGGGGGAGCACAGGTTATCCTAGGTGTGTAACTAGCTTACCCTGACGAGCGAGTTGGTTTCTGCCTGGCTTTGATATACACCGTAGCCAACCAGAAACCCATTTCTAACACAGCCCAATGCAGAAACAAGGTTCGACCCAGTCAGAAGTGTTACATTGGAACTTACGGCCATATGTAGGTGAATCCCAAATACCGAATCTTAAATATGGATTATTACTGAATTTTCCCGAATCGGTAATAACAATTCGGTATTTGAGATGTAGGTAACAATTCAGTAATATTTACTGAATCAGTAAAATATGGTAAAGAAATCCCGAATCTCCAATACCGATCAGTAAAATCCGAATCTGTAAAATCCGATTCGGTAAATACCGAATCGGCAATTCAAAAAAAGAAACAATTAGGGAATCAGCCAATCCGGTGCAACCACCCCACCTCCCAAACAGGAAGTGGCCACAGCCATGCAGGTGCACTCATTCTGAAGCTGCTGGAGAGGCTGGGAGAGCAGAGCAGAGCCCTTGAGACACTGGGATACTTACTCCAGGAAAACAGCACAATGTCAAGCAAGGACACTGAAAGGGAAGGAGCAGAGAGAAAGAGGAAGGTGAAATTCAGCGCCATGAAGCTGCTGGTCCTTGTGGAGGAGGTAGTAAAAGAACACCACAAGTTGTTTGGCAAGCAGTCTCTGCAGGTGGCAGAATCTGCCAAAAGGAAGATTTGGCTGGCTATTCAAACCAAGGTGAATGCCATTGGAGTGACCCCACGGGACATCGACGACCTCAAGAAGAGGTGGTATGACCTCCGGAGCGTGACAAAGAGAAAAATGGCTGAGCTCCAGAAACAAGCGAGGCAGACAGGAGGAGGGAAGAACAGGGTGCCTACCCCGACTGAGCTTGAGGAGCTGGTGGAGTCCACCATAGAGCCAGACAGCGTCTGTGGGATTGGGGATGCAGACAGCTCAGCCCGAGCTGCCACCAAAAAAGGTAAGAAGCATGCACAGCAATAACCCCCACCCCTTCCCCTTTCCTTTCCCCAATGTGATAGTGTAACCCCACTCCAGTACAGCTTTTAGTATACTGCTTTTAGTATTAACCACAACCCCAGTAACTACTCCTTGCCTCTGGTCAGACCACTTTCTTCTCAAATTTAAGATTACCTGCCTCCCCATCAAGCTAACTAATACTCTAGCCGGCAGTAGAGCAAGGAAATGGAATACATTAGATAGATCAGAGTTTCTAAATACATTAACTAACACTGTTCTACTTCCTCACCCTGACATCAACTCATCTGAATCCAACCTTGCTGCTTGGCTTCAAGCAGCAAGTGACATCCATGCACCTTATAAGGAAATCATGTTGGCTCAGCGCGCTGATGCCCAACGATGGTTCTCGCAAGAATTAAAAATAAAGAAACGGTCCCTGCGCCAATTAGAGCGACAGTGGCGTCGTAGCTACTCTCCTGACCTAAAATCCAGATTCACCACGGCCAGGAAAGACTACATGAAGGCCATTCTCTCCACAAAAGCTGCTTATTTTTCCTCTCGCATCCTCAATTCCTCAGATAGACCTAAGGATATTTTCTCAATTCTGAATGAGCTGACTAACTTAGACAGTGTCCGTCCTAGTGCGACTCCTACCCAGACGTTTTGCGATGCACTTAATGTTTACTTTATCGATAAAATCGCGGTCATCAAAGAGAGTATCCCGAAATCCCTCACTATAACCTCCTCCGAAACTCACCCCACTATCAACACTGCCCTACTTAATAGCTTCCCCACTATTACCCCAGAACAATTCCAGGTGCTGCTGTTAAGAGTTAAATCTGGTGCCCCCTCGGACAAATGCCCCCCTTACATTCTTAAAGAGTGTCTCTCTGCTCTCCCGATCCTGGCCTACACTCTGTTGAATGACTCCCTTACTTCGGGTCTAGTACCCCTTGCATTTAAGGAAGCGACCGTCATACCACTCCTGAAGAAACCCGGGGCTGATCCAACCTGTATTGCTCCCCTTTTTAGCAAAAGTAATGGAGGCCCACGTCGCGAGATGCCTGTCCAACTTTTTGGAGGGTTGAACTGCTTAGATCCTCATCAGGCAGGATTTAGTCCGGCCCACTCAACAGAGGAAGTGGTAGTCACGGTCTTAAACACTCTCCGGGACTGCGCTGACAGACGTTCCCCCCAGGCCTTGGTGCTGTTAGATCTGTCGGCCGCGTTTGACACGGTCGACCATAACATCTTGATCGACCGTGTCAACCAGGCCGGCATTAGGGGCACAGCTGCTTCTTGGCTGAAGTCCTTCTTAGAGTACCGATCACAGGCTGTTCATCTTGGTGATCTGGCCGGAACTAAACAGACCATCAAATGCGGAGTCCCACAGGGCTCCTCGTTGTTACTCCACCTGTTTAATCTCTATATTCTTCCTCGAATTCAAACCTTAAGAGATAAACAGGTGACGGTGTTCAACTATGCAGACAAACTGCAGCTGCTCTTCACCATCGACAATTCTGATTCTTCTATCTCCCATTTTCAGTCCACTATGAGGTTCATCCAAGCATGGATGAACCAAAACCATTTAAAATGAAACCCTGGAAAAACGGAGCTGCTGCTCATAGGAGATAGCGCTAAACATTGGGTCCCTCATTATTGGCCATCAGATATGGGCCAAGTCCCAATTCCCTCCTCTTCAGCAAAGACACTTGGAGTCACCCTGATCTCTCAGTGATCTCTCACTAAAAGCGCAAGTGGGTCAGGTGGTCTCCAAGTGCTTCTTCCAGCTCAGGAAAATCCGGAAGGTGAGACGTTTTTTCACCCCAGAGACCCTTATCCAGGTGGTGATTGCCACTGTACTCTCCCACCTGGATTATGTAAACTTCATTTATTTATGTCTACCTCTCTATTTGCTAAAACGCTTTCAGATGGTGCAGAATTACGCGGCTAGACTGATTACGGCGCAACCTAGATGGCAACCCGCAACTCCCTTGCTTAAGAACCTCCACTGGCTTCCTATGGCCCAACGCTGCTCCTTCAAAACCGGCTGTATGATTTTTAAATCCCTTCACTGCAATAGCCCTAAATTCATTGATAAACTCATCACCAGGCACACTCCCTCCCGCAATCTGCGTTCAGCCCATCTAGCCCTCCTCCAGCTACCTGCTTTTAAACGCAAGCGTGCCGGAGGCTGCAGATTTGCTTTTTTGGCACCTCGTCTGTGGAACACCTTCCCCTTTGAGATCCGGTCTTGTCCGGATCTCATGTCATTTGGGAAAACATTAAAAACCTGGCTCTTCAGACAAGCATACCAATAACCCCAGCATATTACACGTCCTCAGGCTCCACTTTCTGTCTTTATCAGCAACAGGAAACCAATTGGTGGCATTGCGCTTAAAAAATAATTTTTAACATAACATAACTTAACATAACATAACATATTAACCAGCAATGCATTATGGGAGATGTAGTCAGTGAAACACCTACCATGTCAGACAACACACCAAACAACAAGGCATGCGACACACATCAGTGATGAGCAAGCTGAGGCAATAGCGACAGTGTTTCAGAGATGAGAATTTAATTGTATAAGCAGGGCTGCAGTATCACAGAGCTAATGTACGATTTTCTGTCCACAGGCGAGACATTTCGCGGGCGTCCCAAGGACAAGGACGGTAGTGCACCCTGGAGGGAAGGCACATCGGAGCTGAGTACCAGTGCAGGGCACACCATACAAGCAACAGCGGCATCACCAACACTGCCAGCCTCGCCACACATGCCAGCGTCACCACAGCTGCTGGCCTCCCAACATCTGCCAGTGTCACCATAGCTGCTGGCCTCCCCACAGCTGCTGGCCTCACCACTACTCCTGTCCTCACTTCAACTGATAGCGTCACCGGCTGCAACAACACCTGCAGTGCAAAGAACCAGGAGGAATTTTGTGGGCACACTCCAGGAAATGGAGTCTTCCACAGAAGACACAGTGGGGGGTGACACATCAACTGTGGCAGTTGAGGACAACAATGCACATCAGCAGTCCACCACCGAGGGGGCTCACACAGGTGCCAGACGTCGCAGAGCCAGGGACAGCAGTCCAAACCAACATGGCGAGGGTCCTGGTGTCTTCTGCGGCCTGGAGGCAAGTTTGGTAAAGGTGCAGTGCATGCAGGGGACGGCCATCCAGCCGGTCCAAAGACAGATGAAGCACCTAAATGAAAATATAAAAAAACATTGATAAGGGCATCAGCTCAATGGCGGAGGGGATGAGAGAGATGGCTGTGGGCATGCGGGACATGTCCCAGTCAGTGCTGCTGCTGTGCAGCAAGCTGGACGAGGACAGGGCAACAAAGCACAGGGAGAGGCAGAGGTCTGAACAACACACAAGAGCAGTGAACCACCTAGCCACTGCCACTTCCCTGCTCTGCAGGTGCTGCATCAACATGCAGGAGGGACTGACACACAGCAGCAGTGAAGTCTCCAGGGGCCTTGTGAGGGTGACAAGTGCAGTTGAGGTGTTGCTGACTGCTCAGTTGGCAAATACTGGTGCTCTGGATGTGGGGGAGAGCAAGGAGACCACCAGTAGGAGCAGCATGACCCCCCCTGTTACTGACAGGCGGAAGATGACCAGGCGGCATGGGGCTGACACTGCCCACACAGCAGTGAGGACAGCCAGCCAATGGGATCCAGTACTCCGATGCTACCCACACTCCCTGAACTGGAATGGGTGAAGTAACCCCTTAATGGATGGCAACAATTGGACTGGCACATTTGGGCCTTTGTGTACTGGCGTAGTGTCAAGATATTAAAAATACGTCGTGTACATACAACAACTGGCTGTGTCTCCTTACTTACTTAGAAATAGTTGTGTGTGATCTCTGCCCGTCTTTGTATCCCATCTGTTGCTGGTGCCACTCCTGCTGTGTTGGGCTCAGGGTGTGCAAATTCATCATCCTCATACTCAATATCTGTTAATTCTACTTGCTGTTCTTTTCCTAGTGGCAAGGTTGCAGAGCATTGCACAAGTTGCAATGATTTTACCGCAGATGAGGGGTGAGTACTGATGTGCTCCTCCGCTTTTGTGGAAGCAGCGGAACCTGCTTTTTAACAGCCCAAAGGTGCGCTCCACAACTTCGAGATTTGTGTGCCACTTTGTATCGTCTCTCACTCGGAGTTGATGGGTTCAGGTAAGGAGTGAGGATGAATGAGCGGACGGCATATGCGCTATCGCCTATGTGGAAAAGAGAGAGCCATCAATCACATGCACAACAACACCTACATTTGCAGTATCTATCAGGGTGTGTCACAGTGTTTTACCTAGCAGGTATCCTTCTCCGAATTCCCCTGCTGCCAGGCGTGTGTAGATCACACGGTTCTGGAAGATGTAGAAGTTGTGGGTCCTTCCAGGGAATTTGGCCACGATGTCTGTGATTATGTTGGCAGCATCACAGATTACCTGCACATTTATGGAGAGGGTGGACTTTCTGTTCCTGTAGATGTACTCAGTGGCTGCAGGTGGGAAGATTGGGATGTGTGTGCCATCAACAATGACAGTTCCCAATGACATGTGGGAACTGTGCCATTTGGTAAAAGCAGTCTTGGTCTTCAGCAGTTCCGCATGTGTGTCAGGGAAGCTGATGTAATGATGCATTCTCTGCATCATGCCTACACGAACTTCCCGAAGAAACGGAACAGGCAGCTCTGGGACACCCCACCTACCGCAGCTATAACCCCCCTGGTAACTGCCAGGTGCAAGTAGGTGTAGGCTAAAGAGCAAATGCACATGTGGTGGTATGGTGTGCGCGCTTGGTGTTGGGTGCTCCAGGAGTGGATGCAGGTCCCTTATCAAGTCCAGGATGGTGTGGGGGTGTAGCCTGTACCTTTCATGGATCTCTGCCTCAGTAAGTTGGAAGAGTGTGATTCGCTGTCTGTAGACTTGCTCCTCCCGTCTCCTGATCCTCACTCCTGCTGCTTGTAGCCGTAGCTGCCTTGCTATAACATAGAAAGCCACCATTCTGATCACACTGTTGCATTTTGGGGCCTGTTTTATGGCCTGCACCTAGTGAACACCTGCTTTCAATCCATGGTAATTACGACTCTTAAAAAATGAATTTCATGGGCGTGGCCAAGATGGCGGCAAAGTAGGATGTGCTTTTCGGTCCCTCCGGCGCTGTTCTCATCAAAGCATTGAATATCACCCGGCAGGGTCCCCATCTGCGGTCCGGGAGGGGTGTCAAGAGCCTGGAAGGACCTTATAGATCCAGGCAGCGCTTTTTCCCGGAACTGAAGTCCTCCCCGGAGGCGCGGGGAGGTGCGGCTTGTGCGACCTGTGAATTCCCGGGGTCTTGTGGGAGCAGAGCAGAGCCTGTGGTGCTCCCGGTGGGGCGTCCGACACCCCTGTGACGGGGAGAGCGGACTTGGCGCTTCCACTCCCTGCAGGTGATCGTGGGAGACAGCGAGGACGCGCCTGGCGTCGCGAACGTGCGACGAGGCACCCGGAGGTGACCTGTGGCTCTTATCTACGATCCTATGGTGACGAGGCCCCGAACAGACAGAGCAGGGAGCGGACAGCTTGGTGACCCCCCCTCTCTTTTTTCGGTCCGCGACTCGGCGGACGGCGCTGGGGCCTCACGAGGCCTAGGCCCAGAGACCTTCTGACTGGGGCACCAGTGAAACACAGAATGCCCAGAGAGTTTACGTCCGACCGCAGGGCCAGTGCAGGACCTACGGTGGAGCATCGCCGGACGGCGCCAGAATGTGGTGAGGCCTACGGGGTCTAGGGAGGCTGAACAGTGCCTGGATCTGGAGGCCTACGGAGCGTGATACTTGCCAGGGCTGAAGCTGAGAGTGCAAGGCCTAGTGCTGCGGCCTGCCCTACGCTGGTTGTGTGGTGGCCTGCATTCCGGGGCTACCTTCTCCCCCCCCATTGGACTTTTGCAGAACTGGGCGGTGTGGGCCCAAATTCCTCTGAAGGCACGGCGGTGGGTTGGGCCTCGGTCACGGCTTACACCCCATGCTGGCTGGTATTGGCGCTTGAAGTGTAGTGGTGAGGTAGTCTGCGAGGACACAAGGACGTCCTTGGGACACCTTACGCTAGCCGCTGACGGGAGGCTGCGACATGGCGGCGACCAGGTCCAAAAAGGACAAGCTGCCGAAGGACAGCGCCCAAAAAGGCACGTAGCAGTCGGCTTCGCTGGTCAGTGATAAATCCCAGCGCTGCGACAACCCTGAGGCGCCAGCCACCAAAGCTTTTATGTTGGAGCTTTTTGTGGCGATTAAAGAGGACATTACGGAGCTGCGCTCCCAGCTTGCGTCAGACCTGAGGGAGGTGCAACGAGATGTGGACAACACGAAGATGTCTTACACCTCATGGAGCAAAACCTGGATCTCCAAGCGCACACGGAAGATCTGGAGATCAGGTCCCGTCGAAATAACAAACGGATACGGGCAGTGCCGTGGAAAGGAGAGGGGACGGACCTGCGAGAATACGTGGAGGCACTCTTCCGGCACATCCTGAACGATGAGGAGGTACAGGAGATCAAGATGGACAGAGTGCACCGAGCTGGCCTACCGCGGGGTCCCAAGGCTCCACCTCCGGACATTCTGGTTTGTATCCATGACTTTCAGCTCAAAGAAAGAATTTTGAGGATGGACCGTGATCACTCTCCCCTAGAATTTTGTGATCGGCCTGAGCTGTACCAAGACCTTGCGACCTCCACCCTGGCTAAGCGTAGAAGCTTCCGGCCAGTAACTACCTTTTTGCGGGAGGAAGGGATACCCTACTCATGGGGACAACCGTTCAGACTTATCTTTAAATGGAAGTCGAAACTTATCCAGATTCGGTCGCTGGAAGCAGCCTGCGAACTCTTGGGATTGGATCAAGCTAACAGCCCAACTGACACCGAAGTCTCCCCTTCCCGGCAGCGGCGCCGTTCCCAAGAATGGCAGAAGGTCGTAAACCGGCGAAGCGACGAGACCGGATCTCTCAGTCACCTTGCGCGAAAGGGGGGCAGCTGTGGCATCTGTAGCCCGGGTGACAGAGGCGACAAAGGACGCATAAGGACACTGTCTTAAGCACACATCCTGCAGGCTACTGGCCGGTGCCGGAGGGAACCAACCGTGGGTTCCAGAAGACGATCCCCCTGGACGTCGGGGGTGACTGGATGAAGATCGCCTGTTCCACCTGTGAGTGTCTTCCATTCTTCTTCACCAATCATCTTCGGGTGATAAGTATGTTTTGAATTGTTGGATTTCTTGTGGTTTTCTTCTTCGTTTTTTCCGGGGCTCTGTTGGGGAGGGGGGAGGGAGCGGGGGGGGCAGGTTCCAGGTCCGGAGACATTTATGATACCGCGTTGGGTGACCCCCATTCCTACAGGCAGGGAGCGTGGGTTGCAATTCTTCCCGCCGAGTAGACAGCTTCACGTAGGGAGGCTTTGGCTAGTGAGAGACAGCACTTGGGGGGGCTCCAGTTCCCCGTAAGGTGACCTATGCCCCCGACTGAATTGAGGGTCCTCACACTGAATGTGCGAGGACTGAACAGCCCGGTGAAATGAAAGGCAATACTCTCCCTTCTCGAAGCTTTCAAAGCAGACAGCTGCAGGAAACCCACCTTTTGCAGAAAGACTGCTCCAGGATGCGGTCTCGCTGCTTTCCGCACCAATTCTACTTCTCGTCTCCTACTAAGACGGCCGGAGTGGCGATACTGGTGGCCCAACGGTTCAGGGGGAAGGTGCTGCAGAAGGGGGTGGAAATGAAGGGGCGGCTGTTATCATACAGATTCTCCCTGGGGGGGGTCTACTTTTTCGGTGTGCTATATCTTTGCTCCAAATGAAGGCCAAGAGAAGTTCTTACATACAGCCCTCACAGAGGTTGCCGCATCGTCTGACCGCCACATCCTGGTGTGTGGGGATCTGAAATTAGTGATGGACACTTTGCAGGACAGGTCAGGGCACCGCTACTCGCAGGCTGGTACCCTCTCTGTAGATGGATTGGCCAGACTAGGGGACATGGGTATGGTGGATGTGTGGCGTAGCTTTCATCCGGGCGAGAAGGGATATACATACTACTCTCACGCTCACAAAACCTATGCACGCCTCGATCACTTCTTGGTTTGTTCCCCTTTACATGCGCTCGCTGCGGAATTTGAAATTGCTGCTGCGTCCCTGTCTGACCATTCCCCCGTGGTGGCGGTGTTTACCCTCCCCCCCCAGTGACCCGAACACCACCTTCCTGGAAATTGCGCGACACACTACTGCTCCGGGCTGAGGTGGTTGAAAAGCTTAAGGGGACTATTAGAGATTACCTAGTGCACAATAACACCACAGACACCTCTTTGGCCACTCACTGGGTGGCGCTTAAGGCAGTCCTCCGTGGTGAATTGATCGCGGTTTAGGCAGCTGAGAACACGGAGCGCGCACGCAAGCGAGAGGAATTGTCACGGAAAACGCGTGAACTCGAGCACATGCACCAACGCACAGTGGCGCCAAGAATATGGAGACAGTTACGGCAGGCTCAGCAGCAACTGGTGGCGCTCGACCAAGATCGAGCGGAATACGCAGCGTTGAGGGTACGACACCTATATTACACAGGAGGTGACCAGTGTGGGAGATTGCTGGGGCGTGCACTGAGGGAGGTGCAGCAGTGGCACTCAGTTCAGGAGATCGCCACACAGGACGGGAGGGTAGTTACCAAAGACGCAGACATTGCTGCAGCCTTTAGCGCCTTTTACACATCCCTGTACGCGGGATCTTCCTTGGACCCGGCGGAAGGCGAGAGGTTTTTGGAGTCCATTCCCCTCCGGTTCCTGACCCCTGAGCAGGCGGAGTCGTTAGACCAGCCTATCCGGCCGGAGGAGGTCATTGCGGCTATTTCACACCTCAAACTGGCCAAAGCTACCGGGCCGGACGTTTTTTCCGCCATTTTTTACAAGACTTTCTGCACGCAGGTCGTGCCGCTGATGACCGCTCTTTTTAACTCTTTTGCTGACTCTGGAACAATTCCGAGAGATCTTCTAGACGCTACTATTTCCGTCATTCCCAAGCCAGGAAAGGATCGTTCACGCTGCGAGGCCTTTTTCTCTACTCAATGTAGACCTCAAGCTCTACACTAGTATTCTGGCGACGCTGCTCCCGCCTCTCATGCCAAGCCTGATTGATCCAGACCAGGCAAGTTTCATCCCTGAGCGCCAAACAGTGGACAACACGAAGAGGGCGCTGCATCTCATAGAGAAGACCACGAGGACGGCAGGAGAGTATATGTTTCTAGCGATAGACGCCGAGAAGGCATTTGATCGGGTTCATTGGCCTTACCTAGAGCAGGTGTTGGTGAAGGTGGGGCTGGGCGACAAATTTCGTATGTGGGCCCTTAACTGCTACTCTTATCCCACGGCGACGGTCAAGGTCAATGGACATTTCTCACCTCGCTTTCCTAGCGAGCGTGGCACAAGGAAGGGGTTCCCACTATCGCCCCTGCTCTTTGCCTTGTACATGGAGCCGCTGGCACAAATGATGCGGCTTAACCCGGAGGTGCATGGCATTAAGATCGGAGCCTATACACACACTATCAGTCTTTATGCCGACGACGTCCTTTTGTCTATATCTTCCCCGACTACTTCCCTACCTGGCTGCGTCAAAAGACTTGCGCCTTCTCTAGGGTGTCGGGATTTAAGGTTATTATGGCCAAGTCGGAGGCCTTGGATCTTTCTCTGGAGGCACACACCCGATCTCACCTACAAAATAGTTTTCCATTTCGTTGGACGCAGACGACCGTACCTTACCTGGGAATCCACCTCGCCCCCACGCTGCAGGACACGGTTCGGGTCAACTATACGCGCCTGAGCCTTCTTATCCACAAGGAGCTAATTCGGTGGAAACATTTGCCACTATCCTGGTTGGGTAAGATGGCAGCCGTCAAAATGACGGTCCTGCCGCAGATTCTTTATTTATTCCGGGCCATCCCCCTCCGCCCGCCGGCTGGTTGGCTCCGCCAGACGCACACCGAATTGGCACAATTCATATGGAACAACAGGAAGCCTAGAATGAAACTTAGAGTGGAAACGCTGCCACCCGAGAAGGGAGGTGTGGGTCTGCCGGACCTCCTATTGCATTATTAAGCAACCCAACTGAGAACTTTAGTCGAATGGAGCAGATGGGAGTCAGAGAAACACTGGCTTTTCCAAGATCAGGCCATAGCGGGCCGTCTGCTCTTGGAAGTGTCCTTTCTCCACAAGCAGCAAAGACCCCCTAATCTTTACGCTTCCTATATTATGAGGATACCTCTGGAGGTGTGGGATAGCACCAATCTGAAACATGAACTAACCACCTTCCCATCCCCACTTACACCTCTGCTGAAGACGTCCCGGCTTACGAGAAGTGGCGCCCGGCAAGATGCAGGTCCCTGTTCCACATGTACAATGGTGATGGAATCATTCCCTTCAAAACGTTCAAGCAGGACTACGTCCTGCGGGAGTCCGAAACGCCTCAGATATTTACAAGCGCGGCATTGGGCTCTTAACGGTCAGGTACGGGAGGCGGCGGCCAGGCGACTGCGGCCTTATGAGTATTGGTTGATCACGAGGACGACAGATAAGCACCTCATCTCTGACCTCTATCGCATGTTGTTAGACCGCTACTCCCACGTATATAACTCGGGTAGGGCCCGATGGGAGAGGGAGTTAGGACGCACACTCAGCTCCAAAGAATGGGATGGTATATACTATTGTGCGAGGCACTCGCCTACCACATGGGCTTGACTGACACACTCACCAAGATAGTAACATATTGGTACTACACCCCAGAAAGGTTACATGAGATGGATCACAGTAGGGAGGCAACATGCTGGCACGACTGCGGGGAAACGGGGTCCTTGGTACATCTTCTCTGGGACTGTGTACATCTCCGGGGTTATTGGAAGTCAGTCCAAGATGAGGTCGATGCCCACTTCGACACTGAAATCCCAAGATTCCCCTCCTATGTTCTACTAGGCCTCCCAAATCTCGTTACATACTCGTTACGGTCACGCAGGGGCAGACTGATCATCATCGCTATTAGGTCCTCATTGCAGAACATCTTGTCCCTCTGGCACACTGCACACATTCTTTCATTTCAAGGGTGGCTGTTTCGACTATGGGCAGTGCTGGGCAGGAAAAACTGTCCTTGACCAAAGCAGGGGAGGGTGCAAAGTACATGGACCTGTGGCAACCATTCCTGTCCCTTTTAGCCACGGAATTCAGAGAAGTCACGTGCCCTAGGTATTTGCGTATCTTGTACCTGTCCCAAACTGAGGGCTGTTGAGTTAAGAGGAGGATTACCGTATGCGGGGCAAGGATCGGACCTGGACCTGGGGTGGGGGGGGAGGGAAGACAGGGAGGGGTGTTGGACTTGGGGCTCGGGCGGGGTGGGGTGGGGGGGTTATTTTTCTTCATTTTTTTGATTCATTGGCTTTCAGTCCCTAAGGACGAGGCCACACGGCCACATTGCTTATTCTGTTACAGCGGTACTAGAGGTACACATTGACAGCTTAAGGTTGGAGGGCTATTGCTGGGGGTATGCAGAGTGGCCTTGAGACAATGGGTCACATGGATTGCGCAAGTCCTATTCTTCAATACGCAGCTTGGCTGGCTGGAGGTTGGGGGTGATGGACTCGGAGAGGTGGGACTGCGGCTAGAGCCCATTTGCTTCATGATACCTCACGGGATGACAAAAAAGATTCTCTGGGTGCGCACTTTCCCCCCTCCTTCCCCCTTCTCCTTCTTCACAGACGCGGCCGGACACTCGGGGTTGTAGGCGGCATGCTGTCATTAACACTTGTTGTGCCACCATGGTCTTTGAATTGAATGAACGGAATTACTTTGCTGAGCCGGCCCACTGGGTTGTAGGCGTTCTCTGTTCTGCCTATTGTGCTCAAATGTTACCAATAAACAGAATTAATACTAAAAACGAATTTCATGGATTTCTTAATCAACTGTTTTTCCTACATCTCTTTTATCGTTTTTAGTGTTTCTTATTTTCCGAATCGGTATTTTCCAAATCGTTTTTTTTTCCGAATCAGTATTATTCGAATCGGTATTTAAGAATTGGTAGATTCCGATTCGATGATGAGGAAACGGTATTTACCGTTTCTTTTTTCCCGAATCGTTCCCTACATCGCGCATGCCTATTTACGGGTCGGTAACGGACCTTAAATTGCAGCCAGGCAGCTTCCTCGGAACTGCTACTGCACAAATCACCCTTGATGCAGGATCTTGCAACACTCCGCAAATGAGGATTTAAAGTACTTTGTTCAGCAGGCCTAACTTGATCCCATCACGGCCGGTCTGAACTTGTGACTTTGTCCGGGTTCCGTGTGACCAGATAACCACAGTTGGCTCTTTGTGCTTCTAGATACTATTTTCACACAAGAATGAAAGTTACATATCTCTGGTTTTACTTGGTTGATTTTTTGTTGTTTTGGTCTCAAATAATGATTACATTTTACTCTATTTTTCAAAATTGATGTGAGATTTTTATTATGTTGTGCTTTCACTTAATTACTGTTTGAACCGCTGCATAAATAGTTTACACATTGCCTCTAAGTTAAGCCTGGCTACTTTTGTCCAAGCTGACAGAGGGTTAGGGGCTGGTTTATTTGTGGTATGCTTTTGTTTCCCTCTGATAGAGATTTTGGGTGTAGCTTGAGTAGGAATTCATCCCCCTGAACCAGTAACTCAGTTTTCTACTGTAGTCCTCTTCACGTAATAATAGCATCATTCCCTTCTTGGTCCAGTTAGGTACGAATATTTTAAAACTAAACTCAACCCTTGGTAGCTGTAGCACAGAGCAGACAGGCGTAACTTAAAAGAAATATGAAAAATATTTATCAGTACTAAAACAGTTAAAAAAGAGAAAACGCAACACTATGAACATCAAAATTTACAAAAATATAGTACTTTTAAAGAGACACAAAATGACCAAAAATGGATGTAGGGATTAAAATATATAATTTTAGAAGTTTTAAATTATTCTAGCACCAAAAAGCTCAAAGTGCCAACCCTGGGTATCTCGTCATTCTGGTTCAGGTCACATTCAAAAGTTAAGGGCGACCAGGTTTGTTTTATGATTTTTGGAGAAAAGTTCTTGTTGACAAGATTGTCTGTGGGTCAGACTGCCGGCTGGATTTGAAGAGGGTCTCATCAATAGCAGCCAGCTAAAGTGTGGGTCTTTGGTGAGAATGTTGGCTTCGGTGTGAGGTTTGAGGCTCTTGACATCAAAGACGAGAAAACTCTGAGCATGTGAAGTCTGAGTTTCGGGCCCAGGGAGGCATCGACGGTGGTATGGTGCTGCTTGTCATTGGTTTTAGTAGAGTCCCTTACATTGAGCCTTAGAAACTCTTCTGGGAGTCTGGATCCTTTTAGAAGAGCAAACCAGAAAGCTGTGGGTAAAAGGATCCAATATTAGGGTCCCGTGTAACTAAACACCTTTATAGACCAGAGAGCGGTGCCAAGTTAGACAATTACAACATTTGTATAGAGTCCATTTTTCTTTTTCTTTTTTCATTTTTATCATTTTACTCACAGAGTTGTGCAGTTAATTTAGTCTTTAGTAAACAGATTAAACAATTTTATCATACAAAAATATAATTCATAAATAATTCATGATTCACTGTAAGGTCCCACACTCAACCACACATACCTCATCAATCATCATTAAGGACCCAATCATACAACATCATTCATACTTCATTGCACTAGTTAAAAACCAGACCATGGTACACAAATGCCTGAATAGAAGGTCAGATGGAAATACACTTTAAATACAGAGGGGCTAGATCAGATGGAGAAAAGGCCGATCCAAAAGATGACTAGGGATCACTGTCTTCAACACCATTGACGCCTACGCGCGTTTCGGTGAAGCGGCCAGGTCAGGCCACACCTTCATTAGGGCCAGGAGGTAAAGTGGGGTGGGGGAACAACACTGTGATACAGAAAAATATATATCAGTATATAAGTTATGTAGGATGACATAACAACATACCAAAACAGTTCACCTTAGCACAGCAATTAATTTCTTTCAATATCCTGTTAAAAATAGCTTGGCTTCGAACGGCACTGAGCATACTGGTCCATATGGGGTTTCATACATATTCATCATGATTACTATCGGGTTGAAGAGCCTCTTATGACTCACAGGGAATTTGGGTGTTTCTCTATTAAGCTCTATACATTCATCAATCTCATATTCATTCATCTTTCTTTCTATACACCTGGGTTCATTGACTTCATTTCACTTCGCAGGTAGGGTTCACTTCTATATAGGTGCTTAAAGTGGAGCACATTCTTTCTCGTTCCATCCCTTTCTCAGTAGAGAGAAGACTGGAGTGAATACTGTCCTGATAAGTCTCATAGTCTTATGGGTTTCTAACCTGTTGTTTCCTAGTAGCAGAAAGGAGCTTACCTGTGAAACAAAAGGTTGAGGTCTCAATATCAGGAGGTGCTGTTTATATAGATTATAATTCACAACAATTTCTTGGTAGATCAAGGTGTGCCTCAGGCGCTCTTCCACGGTTTGGGTAGGCTTCTAGAGGGGAGATGAGCCCATCTGAAAGCACATAAGTAAAAGGATGTATAGGGTGCGATCGCGTCATCAGGACTCTATTATGGGAGTTAGGTCAATAAGTTCTGGGAATGTTACCTGGGACGTTCACTCGTTTATGTCGCAGGCGGCTGAACGATCAGTTTTTGCAGATCGGGGGAATAAGCCTCAATGTTTCAAGGCGAGTCAGAGGGGGCGTGATCATAGGGAATAGGAATATCCTAAGAAGGAATTAAGGTCCTATTAGTTATAGTGTGAGGATTAAAAGAAGGAGGGATTATGTCACACTCTCTCATTTTAGACGGTCGTCCGGACATCCCCTTGTAAGAAACGCCAAGAAAATTGCCTCAATTAATTAGTAGGGGAGTCAGGACATTCGCTGTTTACCTGTTTATATGACTGGAGGCGAGGGGTCCTCGAGGCTAAAGGAGAACGACGTCCGTTATCCAGATAGATAAAGGGGTGATGATCTCCTATTTCTGAATGAACAAAAATACGTACTGATTAAAAACGGGCTTAGCCGATGGCTTAAAGGTAGGGCTAGAGGGGATCCTGTCTAAGGGATGAAAACAAGCGGCAGTGATAGCACTCTAGAATAGGTATATCAAGGAGGATAGTAATTTACCTATATTTGCGTTAACGGAGACCGGTACTCTAGGCAGGGATATCCGGGCAGGTGCATGATATCCAAAAGCGGTCGAATTCAGTTTCTCCGTCTAAACAGAAAACAAAACGGCACACAAACTAGGTAGTAGCTTTAGACAAGTGCACCATGTTCAGTTACTACCACGGAATAAACTAAAGGCGCCATCGTCAGTTAACCCTACGTGAAAGGTTGCCTTGTACACAGTGAGCTGAGGTGGCTAAACAATCGCCACAGTCACCAATCCGTTACATATACAATGTTCTCTCGTAAATGGCATGCTGGGGCACGGTCTCCTTACTTACCCAGTTCCACGAGCGGACTCCAATCTCATAAGGTCGTCATGCCGGGCCGCCACCTCGTTGAGAGAAGCCAGGTCCACACTGATAGCTGCCCTGTTTTTTAAATGAGCTCTGTAATTCGCTCCAGCTGGATAACCATGGTAATAGACAGAGGACTATTTTAGGCGTTTTTTTCTCTTCTTCTTTTCCCGGAAAGTCCTAGTTCTCGAGTTTGGAGACAGTAAATAACGACGGACTATGTCAGGGCTTGCACATTTTTCACCTTACGCCACTAAGACTTTCTGGAGGGGGAGTCAGTTTGTTTCTGCATCCATAGTCCAGTTAAGACACAGAGGATCTCTAGGATGAAGGAGTAGAGTCATTACGATTCTCCTAAAAATATAAAATAACGATCCGGTCCTTGGATTCATTTTAATATCCAATATACCTTCCCCTCAATAGGCGGTAAGGACCAGCACAGCCTATAGGAAAGTTAAAATAGTTAATCCAGCCTCACAATCAAGGTGGTCGAGGTGGCATAAACAGAGTGCAGGCTTCTCCAATTTCAGGATCATTTCAAATGTGTATGGAGTCCCTACTAGGGGCTTTTAAAAAATGAAATGGTACATCAGGGTCTAAGAAATACATCTCTAAAAAGGATGTTAGAGCTCAGATAACCGCTTGAGACCACGGGCATTCCTCATTAAGGCCTCTTTTAACAGATTGGAGCAAAAAAATCCAGTACACCTCACGTTTCTTTCGGAGAGCAGTGGGGTTAATCCCCTTCCCTGGTTGGATCTTTTCCAAGATGAACCACCTCAGGTCCTTCTCTTGGTGGTTCTTTTTGATCCAATGACTGACAATAGGAGCTGAGGTTCTTCCATTTCTAATATTAGATTTATGCTCCCCTATGTGTAGGTGAAATTCCCTGCCCGTTTCTCCCACATACAGCAAGCCACAGGGCCACAGGATCACATAGATGACATTGGAGGTGCGGCAGTTCGCCAGTTTTTTGTTTCGTGCCACCGAGACCTTTCGGTCGCAAATCGTGATAGTATCCCCAACTATAGCTGGGGGACAAGTCTGGCAGGTGCCGCACTGATGGTAAGCTGAGTTCGACCTGCAGTTCGGTTGCTGAGGCTCGGAAGCAGTTCGGTAGTATCCTCTAGTTCTTTTTGAGAAAAGTTCAAAAAACGTACACCAGTGTCCAGTCTTGCAATTTTGAAGGGGGGAAATACACTATAACACCAGCCAAGTGTCCAGGACCTTTTAGGCACCACTAGGGGGTTGAGACTCAATCTCCAAAAAGCTACCTGTATGGTACAGGATAAATCCTGTTGGAACTGGTCAACTGGGCTCAGCAGAGAAGTGTGCGTCTTGCAGCTTTTGTGTTCCTGGAGCTTAACAGGGGGATAGGCAACTTCCACTTGGAGTCCACTCTTCTGTCCTGGGTACAAGTAGGAAGCAGGTCCAGCCCTTGTGGTCGCTCTCCATCGCTTCAACAACAGGTGCAATTTTGTTTCTATCTTTCTCTGGTATCAAGGGATGCCATCGTTATGTCTGGCAAAAACATCTGGGTCGAGTAAGCTCCTTGACTAATCGGGAAAAAGTTACAAGGGGAACCCCTACCCATTTTGACATCACTTCCTGGGTGATTGGCCCTAAAAAAGCCCACAGTACACTGCTCTGCCTAAATTTTAAGGGGCAGATTTATGTTGGTAATGCGCCACGTTTGCGTCACTCAACTGCGGCGTAAACGTGGCGCATCCCTACAACCCATTTACAACGTGACGCATCTAGGCAGATGCGTCACGTTGTAAAGCCCTGCGCCACTTGTGGGCGTTCCGGCGCAGGGTGGGCGTTCCGGGGCAGGTGCGCAAAAGTGGCTGTGTGAAATCAATAAGATTTCACTCAGTCACTTTCAGGCAAATGCTGCGTCAAAACCCTGCACCTGTTTGAAGCAGGGGTAAGGCTTGACGCAGCATTGGACAGATAGGGCACCCCCGAGCCTTGCTGGAGCTGCGTCGCCAGCAATGCACCACCTTTACGGCACAGATGCGTCACGCATCTGTGCCGTTTTTTCCCCATGGTGCGCCGCATTGTATATGCAGCGCACCATGGTGGTGGAGCAGCGGCGCAAAATAAATCATAAATCTGCCCCTAAGTACACATATCCTACATTTTAAATACAATGCACCCTGCCCCATGGGATGTTAGGACCTACCTTAAGAGTGACTTATAAGATTTAAAAAGGAATGTTTAGCCTGACCAAAAGTTTACTTTACAAGGCCGAATTTGCTGTTTTTAAACTGGATGCTGAAGCTGCAGGCACAGGCCTGAATATTGTTGTATTTCTATCTAGGACCCTAATTCGATATTCCCGATTCATGCCATTGGGCGGTTATAATCAATAATATCCCTACAAAGGCATAAGAATCATATCCATATTCAGTAATAGCCCATGCAGTCCAAAGCACAGCACGGCTACTCCCATCGACTCCTAGAAAGCACAACGTGTTCTTTAAACAAACCAAGCCTCCAGCAGCCCGGGAAATTCCTCCCCTGCTTTTGTTTTGATTTGAACAAGAACTCCTGGAGTCCAGCAAGAACTGTTAGTTCTTAGTGACGTCTTATGTCCAACCTTACGTCAAACCCGGCACCTTTCAGGTATAAAATACCAACGGTTGTCTTAAGCAAACACACAGTGGTTTGGAGCAGAGCGGCTATCTACTTGCCCGAGAGCCCAGCTGAAGCGAGAGCCCATGGAAGCCGCCCCTCCCCTTTGACGCGCTGGAGAAGCTACTTTTTCTCACGCCGAGAAAATCCAGCTCCGGTGTTCCCGAGTCACCCTTGCGGGTTGCTGGGAGTTCGAGTCCTGAAGAACGAGATACCCGACCTCTCACATTCTCTTACTAAGATACGGAGCTGACTAAACCCTTGAAGAGAATTCTTGAATCAGATCCTTGGCAAAAACAATCTTAACCAACTTAACTTAAACTGCTACTTACTTACTCCTTCCCAAGTATTAGGCTCAGGTCAAGTACATCGAGGTAGGCGTAGTTAGAAGGACCAGTTGAGTACGTTAGTCAATGGTTTTATGCATGTATATATATTTTATCTATTTTAAGTATCATATGGCTAAGAAACCATATCTATGCTTTTACAGTGTTATTTCGTAATACTACTTTTACTGTACGCACTTTAGTTCATAATAAGTATTGCAATTGTGGCAATTCATTTCTCTTGCATGAGAAAGAAGACTGCTCAATAAAATAACACCTTTTTATTGAAAACGCCCGTCTCTCTATTTCTCTGCACTCTGGTGAAACTAAGATGCACGATTGACTGAGTGAAATAGCCGTCTATTGTTTTCACACGACTCGAGAAATACACTCTTTATTCTGAGGGAGCAAAGTTATCATGTTTATGCGGTTGTCAGAAGCTGAATCCCTTCTTGTCTAAATGAGGGAAGTTAAACCCTCCCTATTCATTCGAGAAAGTTTCTAGTTACCTCTGAGCTAGCTGGCAAACCAAAATTAAGTCTAACATAGTCAGTAGAGATCTAGATGACCTCAGTCCTACGGCTACACTGCTGTTTATGTTATTTCAATGCGCAGAGCCTATTGGGAAAATAGGAACTACACTACATGGCGCCCAACGTTTGGTAAGGCGATAATCTAACGCAAGACACTAGAGTAACTCAGTCGTGCTTGTTCACACAGAACCCTTTCTCCGTAAAAACTCCAAAAGACGTCTGAAGTGGGTGAAAGGGTAATATCCGCCGGAACTTAGTAGGAAGAGATCCCTATGTATTAGGTTTTGGTTTAGTCAACGTTGAAGGATACAGTGTTCCAAAAATATTGTGCACCTAATCTTTGTTTCCTTTAAAACTTGATCTGCAACAAAAACTCTCATTAAACAATGTCAGGACATGGCGACAATAACGAAACCTGTGATGTCACAGTAAATGTGAATCAACCAGGTGCAGATCTTACAGGGTTTAATATAACGAACAAGATGCAATCAGCATCCCAGAAAACGTAAGAAGAGCTATAACTCTTAAACTTATAAAAAATGGACTGACATCACGTGGTGGTACAGTCATATTCGTGGTAGAGGCCCATGAATATCGGCAGACAGGGGTATTCTATTCATGGATACACTTTCCAGCAGCAAACTCTATAACAAAAGAATTCCACTATTACAAAATAGAGGAACCTCCGGATATATATACTCCTTTTGAGGACGTTGAAATTCCACTAAATTACCAAGAGCACCTGCTCTGGTTTAATGGCGCCCTAAAACATAATAATCACATCACCAGGCACAGTCCACTAGGTAGACCGGGAGCAACGTGGCCGGTTCTAGCCAGCTACACACCACATCCAGACATTGATCAAATGCAAGCCCAGGAACTTTTAGTTCAACTAAAATGACTAATTAAAATACATAGACAATTGGTCCAATATGTCATGCGGACTTCCACAGTCCAACCAATAGTTAACATTCCACAACAGACCCCTCATCAGGGGAACATAAACAAAATCACATCACAGAACATACAATCATTTCTTGGTAAAGTACCCACAAAACGGGAACAAATTCCATTCTGGTTGGCACAGAAAATTACTCAAATAGAAGCAGTATTTCCAGATACTACTCCTACTGAAAAACACAGAATTCTGACTATCTGCCTTCCAATGGAGATCGCACCACATGTGGAAGACTGTGTCACTTGGGGCACAGTCTTTGCTTCAATATACACAAAAACACATGGTGTTCCGTCCATGGCAGTTATACCAGATGTTCTTAGACAGATTCAAATTAATACGGTCCAGAACCTGCTTTAACTCTGGGTATGAAATTATTGAAAGACTTCAAGCAGGTCTCGGCTATATTGTTAGCCAACATAAAAGGAGAAGCAGCATCTGTGGCGATCCACCAGAAATTAAAGGTGAGAGATATAGCAGAAACAGCCATCTGAACTTGCCAGAATCATAGAAAAATCCCATGAAGAACTAGGGAGAGATAGTTTGGGTGGGAAACCAGTAAAACCCCAACTAACTGAAAATCCTGAAAAAACCTTTATTAAAAATAATCTGAATACTCCAAAAAGGAGCTGGGAGGGTAATAAACAGTCCACTCCCAGGGAAAAGCAATTCCAGTCCAGAGGAAGGTCTCCTCAAAGGAGAGAAAAATCTCCAGACCGACGAAACAAGTCTCCCCAAAGGGAGCACCCTGAAAAAAGATACAACCTTAGAGATAGGGATAAATTGAGAAAACCTGATAGATATCAAGATATTGATACACATCCCTCTCGATCACTCTCACTCAATCTTTCTCGATCTTCCTCTCAGAAATCGGAAAGGCGAGGACGATCAGAACACAGAAAAGTGCAAAAAACACAGTTGATGGACAGAATGTAGAACAATGTCATACATTCACTCCAGTACAAGGATCTGGGCCTAAATCCATCGTTTTTTTGCACTCAACACCACCCTGGGTTAGACACTGGCTATATGCAAATCAGCTCTGACCCTGTGCCCCATGGGAACAGTCCAGTCCGAACTACCAAGCCATGTCTTTCCCAGACCGGAATCAAGCATCCAAGGACCGGTTTCTGGCTATCAGCCTTCAATCAGCCTGGATAGCTTGACTCCAGTGGTGTGGAGAGCCAGGGACTCACGTCTGAGTATACCCAGCACACACGGGGTGAAAATTGCAAAAAACACAGTTGATGGACAGAATGTAGAACAATGTCATACATTCACCCCAGTACAAGGATCTGGGCCTAAATCCATCGTTTTTTTGCACTCCACACCACCCTGGGTTAGACACTGGCTATATGCAAATCAGCTCTGACCCTGTGCCCCATGGGAACAGTCCAGTCCGAACTTCCAAGCCATGTCTTTCCCAGACTGGAATCAAGCATCCAAGGACCGGTTTCTGGCTATCAGCCTTCATTCAGCCTGGATAGCTTGACTCCAGTGGTGTGGAGAGCCTGGGACTCACGTCTGAGTATACCCAGCACACACGGGGTGAAAATTGCAAAAAACACAGTTGATGGACAGAATGTAGAACAATGTCATACATTCACCCCAGTACAAGGATCTGGGCCTAAATCCATCGTTTTTTTGCACTCCACACCACCCTGGGTTAGACACTGGCTATATGCAAATCAGCTCTGACCCTGTGCCCCATGGGAACAGTCCAGTCCGAACTACCAAGCCATGTCTTTCCCAGACTGGAATCAAGCATCCAAGGACCGGTTTCTGGCTATCAGCCTTCATTCAGCCTGGATAGCTTGACTCCAGTGGTGTGGAGAGCCTGGGACTCACGTCTGAGTATACCCAGCACACACGGGGTGAAAATTGCAAAAAACACAGTTGATAAACAGAATGTAGAACAATGTCATACATTCACCCCAGTACAAGGATCTGGGCCTAAATCCATCGTTTTTTTGCACTCCACACCACCCTGGGTTAGACACTGGCTATATGCAAATCAGCTCTGACCCTGTGCCCCATGGGAATAGTCCAGTCCGAACTTCCAAGCCATGTCTTTCCCAGACCGGAATCAAGCATCCAAGGACCGGTTTCTGGCTATCAGCCTTCATTCAGCCTGGATAGCTTGACTCCAGTGGTGTGGAGAGCCTGGGACTCACGTCTGAGTATACCCAGCACACACGGGGTGAAAATTGCAAAAAACACAGTTGATGGACAGAATGTAGAACAATGTCATACATTCACCCCAGTACAAGAATCTGGGCCTAAATCCATCGTTTTTTTGCACTCCACACCACCCTGGGTTAGACACTGGCTATATGCAAATCAGCTCTGACCCTGTGCCCCATGGGAACAGTCCAGTCCGAACTACCAAGCCATGTCTTTCCCAGACTGGAATCAAGCATCCAAGGACCGGTTTCTGGCTATCAGCCTTCATTCAGCCTGGATAGCTTGACTCCAGTGGTGTGGAGAGCCTGGGACTCACGTCTGAGTATACCCAGCACACACGGGGTGAAAATTGCAAAAAACACAGTTGATAAGCAGAATGTAGAACAATGTCATACATTCACCCCAGTACAAGGATCTGGGCCTAAATCCATCGTTTTTTTGCACTCCACACCACCCTGGGTTAGACACTGGCTATATGCAAATCAGCTCTGACCCTGTGCCCCATGGGAACAGTCCAGTCCGAACTACCAAGCCATGTCTTTCCCAGACCAGAATCAAGCATCCAAGGACCGGTTTCTGGCTATCAGCCTTCATTCAGCCTGGATAGCTTGATTCCAGTGGTGTGGAGAGCCTGGAACTCACGTCAGAGTATACCCAGCACACACGGGGTGAAAATTGCAAAAAACACAGTTGATGGACAGAATGTAGAACAATGTCATACATTCACCCCAGTACAAGGATCTGGGCCTAAATCCATCGTTTTTTTGCACTCCACACCACCCTGGGTTAGACACTGGCTATATGCAAATCAGCTCTGACCCTGTGCCCCATGGGAACAGTCCAGTCCGAACTACCAAGCCATGTCTTTCCCAGACTGGAATCAAGCATCCAAGGACCGGTTTCTGGCTATCAGCCTTCATTCAGCCTGGATAGCTTGACTCCAGTGGTGTGGAGAGCCTGGGACTCACGTCTGAGTATACCCAGCACACACGGGGTGAAAATTGCAAAAAACACAGTTGATAAACAGAATGTAGAACAATGTCATACATTCACCACAGTACAAGGATCTGGGCCTAAATCCATCGTTTTTTTGCACTCCACACCACCCTGGGTTAGACACTGGCTATATGCAAATCAGCTCTGACCCTGTGCCCCATGGGAACAGTCCAGTCCGAACTACCAAGCCATGTCTTTCCCAGACCGGAATCAAGCATCCAAGGACCGGTTTCTGGCTATCAGCCTTCATTCAGCCTGGATAGCTTGACTCCAGTGGTGTGGAGAGCCTGGGACTCACGTCTGAGTATACCCAGCACACACGGGGTGAAAATTGCAAAAAAAACAGTTGATGGACAGAATGTAGAACAATGTCATACATTCACCCCATTACAAGGATCTGGGCCTAAATCCATCGTTTTTTTGCACTCCACACCACCCTGGGTTAGACACTGGCTATTTGCAAATCAGCTCTGACCCTGTGCCCCATGGCAACAGTCCAGTCCGAACTACCAAGCCATGTCTTTCCCAGACCGGAATCAAGCATCCAAGGACCGGTTCTGGCTATCAGCCTTCATTCAGCCTGGATAGCTTGACTCCAGTGGTGTGGAGAGCCTGGGACTCACGTCTGAGTATACCCAGCACACACGGGGTGAAAATTGCAAAAAACACAGTTGATGGACAGAATGTAGAACAATGTCATACATTCACCCCATTCACAGAACACAGAGAAGAGCACGTCAAGTCCAAAGACAAGGAACCTGCTCATCAAAGTAATAAATCACAACATCCCAGAAAGAAGGTAGCAAGTATTAAGATTAAACATGCCGAGGATTCTGAGGACACAGCTGAAAAACGGAGAGTGGGCCCAGACAATGCTAGACAGCGCAGCAGAAGTGACCATAGCTCGCAAGATCCTGATGAATCACCTGGAGACAGTGGACACGAATGAATACATTTAGGTGGAAACTGCAGATACCAGGGTTAGCAAACCCCATAAAATATACGAAATAACATTACGTATAGAGGGGGACAAGACAAGAAAAATAAGGGGTCTCTTTTGGGATAACCTTTCGAAAGGCTATGACATCCTGTTAGCTGAAAAAGACTGGCCACCAGAGTTTGTCAGGGAGTGCCCTCATGGCGAAGAAATAATTATAAAAAACAACAATGGGAGAGGTAGGGAGAATCAAGGACACTCTCTCAGTCCCCGGTTAGGTACAAGTAAACAAAAACAGAGAGGTCAAATCGGTCTCAGAACAGCCACTGAGACGGAGCGAGATAGATAAGAATCACACACTCACTTTGGGTGGATAGGAAGGCCCTCACACACCAACCTAGTCAGTGTCATGCTTCATCACTGGGCCCCACCAAAGAGGCCGAGTGCCTCTTTGGTGTGCTGCGACGCCAGAAAGGCTGCGGAGCTGGTTGTGTGGAAAGGGGCGTACTGTGAGGGTAATTAAAATTAAAAGTGCCTAAAAGGGTATCAGTAAAAAGAAGTTTAATGAGTGATCCCTAAGACACAAATGAAGAGTGTTATGTGTCTGAATTTAGCTGCCAAGGTTTTAGGATTTGTTAAATTCAGAAAGAATACTTAAGTCAGTCAACATGTTTCTGCCATATGAGTGGTTTCAATTTACCAAGGCATTCGTCAGGACTAAACCCCGGCGGTATGGACTCTCTAATCGTCCACCCTAACCTGGGGGCGTAAAAGTGAAAATGATAAAAAAGGTGAAAAAAGTGCTTAGAAAAAATGGAAGAGCGGGTCGCTCATTCCAAAATATGCTCCAATTTCAGGAGTATCTCAGCACCTGTAAAGTGAAGTACACAAACAAACACAAACAAACATACACATAATTAATATATGCCATTGCTTTTGGTCGTAGTGCTCCATAGTTTGTGGCATAAATTGTGTTCCCAAAGTAGACACTAGTTTTAACACCATCCAAGTAACCCTGTAGGGATGATATCGTTAACTCTGGGAAGTGAAGTGATAAGGGTGTCTTTAAAATCTCAAACGGTGGATGGAAAGGTTAAAAACACGAAATATGTACTCCTTATGAAGGGATCAATGGACCGAAGGTCTGTGACCCCCTAAGATGGTAACTTAGATTTATATCTCACTTTAAAACAGGGCGCTACTTGCACCATGGGTCTCGGGAGAGGGGTTGGAGCGTGCCTGGCACATCCTGTAAAAGAAAGAGGTTAGCTTTTAAATCCCCGCTAAACGGGTAGAACTTAGCTCGTTTTTGTAGAATTTCAGGGATCTTGTAGCTAGGGTGCACTCACGCCCTCAACGCTCTCAGCCCGCTTTAAACCTGTGTTTCGCCTCAGAACCGGACCCCGACGATGGAGAGCGGGGCCGGTGACTGAGTCTTAAAGCGTTCGTGCTGCAGGTCGCGTTCTTCCGGGTGGGCGTGTCTAGCCAGAACGAGGCTTGGGACGCACCTGCCCAGTGTGGAGGGGCGCGGCCGAGATCCAAGTAGAGGCTTGGAAGGGTGAGCCAATAGAGAGCCTGACCGGCGTCTGTGCCGGTGTGAAGCTCTCTCATGGATCGTTTTCGATAACGTTAAAGACATAAGGAAAGTGCTTGAGTGTTCACTGGATTGCAGAACCAGTGAGAGGATCTGTGATTGTTTGCAGACAGTGCATAGGAGTAGTTGAATGCACAATAGTGGTGAAAATGGTATACACGGGCACTGGTGTAGTGACGGTGAGGGGTTTGAGAAGGAAGAAACAAGTCAGCCTGCTGCTTTATAGATTAATACTAAGGGCAGCATGTTGCCTTATGGATTTATACTCAGGGCAGCAAAGTGCCTAGGAAAGGATATTATTGCAGAGGGGCACAAAGAGGTACCAATCCATGTAACATATATACAAGTAGCTTAGACCTTGGTTGGTTAATCATGTTGTAATGGATTCAAAGATATTCTGCTCAAGGTAGCACAGTGTTCCACGGGGTGTCATCGTTGAGGCCGTTGGTATTAGTGCCTAAGCGATACACCCAGCGCTGCTCTTTTTTTTTTTTTTTATTTTTTTTATTAAAATTTTTTTGCCAATTTTCCATAAACCAATAAATGTTACAGCACATTTATACAATTTGACAACCATGATCACTACATTACAATATTCCTATCAACATATGGCATTAATTATAATTCTTCTCAATAACAGAGTTTCAAGTTACCTGCTTAGTACCCTCAGACAATCCTACCCCATTTATCCCTCCCTTCTTCCACTTTGTCACTGGGTACCAGATCTTCTTTCCCAAAGCCCTACTTTTTTTCCCTTTCTGTCATATATCGCTTTTTCTAAATTATAAGTTGATAATAGCCGAGCTATCCACATCTGGAAAGTTGGTGGGACTCTATCAAGCCATGATATCGCTATACATATTCGAAAAACTGCGGCCAACATAAACATAAATTCAGGATATACAATCTCAGTACTCCCCGAAACCCCCATTAATAATAGCTCATCTGTGAGCTTAATTTTGCATCCCAATGACTCATCCAAAAATTTCTCAATCTCTTTCTTCAGGGAAAACAGTTGTGGGCACCGTGAAAACATATGTAAAATATCTGCCTCTGCGGAGTCGCACTGTGGGCAAGTAATTCCTGCATTACATCCCCATTGTGCGAGTCTGGCAGGAGTATGGTATAACGAGTATATAGTTTTATAATGTTGCGACTGAAGGGTAGCAGAACATAGAATTGTTCTCCCCATATCCAGGGATAGTTGGAAATCTTCTAACTGTACCTCTAATTTATCCAGCCACTTCCTGGCATATTTCTCTCTGTCATCAGTTTTATATGAGCATAATTCTGCATATAAGAAGCGGATCGTACATTGAGGGCTGGTCTCTAAGTAATCCATTAAGCGACAGGTCCCGAAACCTAGCGATCCTCCTTTTTTGTTTGCCAGGTAACTTCTAATCTGTAAATATTTATAGAAGCTGTTACTACCTACTTTGAATTTACTTTGTATTTCTCGAAACTGTAAAATTTCTCCTTGTGAGTTCATAAGATTCCCAACTTTCTTAATCCCTTTATTATCCCATACCCTCATCACAGAGTCTCTAAAAATATCAACAGGTAGAGAGCTATTTGTATACATTCGTGTATAGTTGTTATGCCTTCCTAATCCCAACTTCTTTTGTAGCGTCCTCCAGATACTATAGGCGGCTTTCAAGGTTTTAAACCTAGTATGTTTATAGTAGCTGAAGTCAATTGTATTTAGGAATCCATTTACTGCCCCTTCTCCCATGAGGGCTACATAGACATTAGTGTATCCCTGCGGAGTTTCTCCTGTCTCTATGCCCCCTCCACCAATTAAACCTTGAAAATATTGGATCGCTGTGGCCCAATAATACAAGCGAAAATCCGGTGCTCCCCATCCTCCCTTTTCTCTTGAAAGTGTTAGGTGGCGGTATGCTCTTCTGGTTTTGCCTTGTGCCCATATAAATTTATTTAAGATAGCTTCTATTTTATTAAACCAAACGTGTTCAAAAAAAAGTGGTATTGCTCTAAATACGTACAGAAATTTTGGGAAGGTAATCATTTTGATCACATTTATTCTGCCCATCAATGTTAAGTTAAGCTTATCTATCCTTTCCGTATTCTCCTTCATTTTCGCTACCAGTGGTTTCATATTCAACTCTACCAGGTTATCTAGATCTGCCGTAACTTTAACTCCTAAGTATGTTGCTACCTTAACAACTCTACTGTCTTGGTATATCATAAAGGGGTTTTGTACTATTTCTGTTTTCCCGCTATTCATTTTATATCCAGAGATTGCTCCAAACCCTGTGGCTTCCTTCTCTATCTCAGGAAGAGCTCTGTCAGGATTGTTAGTGATTATTGCCACATCGTCCGCATATGCGAACACTTTGTAGCTAATGTTATGTAGGATAATTGGGGAAATCCTACAATTGTTTTAAAATCTGCGCAGGATAGGGTCAATATACAGGGCAAACAATAATGGCGAAGCAGGGCATCCCTGCCTTGTACCCCGTCTTATTTTTACTAATTCAGTGTACCCTTTATTAATTCTAATTCTAGCATTCGGGTCTGCGTATAATGCCTGAATTGCCTTAATATATCCCTCACCCAGACCAAACCATCTCATTACTTCCCATAAATATTTCCAAGAGACCCTGTCAAAGGCCTTCTCTGCGTCCAAAAAGATAACCGCGACAGGGTCCCTTGCAACACCCATGGCATCTAAAATCGTAATCATCTGTCTCGTGTGTTGTGTGGTCCCCCTCCCTGGAATAAACCCGTGCTGTGAGGTGCTCACCACGTGCCCTATAATCTTGCTTAATCTTTGTGCCAGAGTTTTAGAGTATATTTTAGCGTCTGCGTTCATGAGTGTAATTGGGCGATATGACCCGGGTTCTAATGGAGGTTTATTTTTCTTAAGTATTATAATGATGTCAGCGCTACTCCAAGAGGGAGGGATTGACTTGCCAGCCTGTGCCTGCAAAAGAGTTTCATGCATATCTTTCCCTAGCACTCCCCAGAACACTTTATAGAACTCAGCAGGGATTTGGTCTGGGCCTGTAGCTTTCCCTCCTGGGAGGATGCTTACTGCTTCTAGAATTTCTTGCAGTGAAAATCTACGCTCTAATTCTTCCCTTTCATTTGCACCTATCTTCGCACATTGTATTCCTCCCAAATAACCCGTGATCTCCTGTTCTTCCTGCCCAAGTGTCTGATCATAGAGGTTCTTATAAAACTCCCTAAAAACCTCCTGTATTTCTAATGACTTATTTACCACCACCCCTGCCTCATTCCTTACCTCCTTTATTTGTCCTGCAGCCAAATTCTGTCTAGTACGAATTGCCAGATAATGACCAATTCTTTCACTGTATTCATAGCTCTTCTCTCTTTTAGACAGATAGTTAGCTGCGGTTCTCCTCACGGAGCTTTCGCTTGTATCAACTTTATTCAATTCTATTTTTAAAAGTATTTCTTCCAAAGGTTCTTGTTTCGATATGGCTTCTATTAAACGATCCTCCAGATTGGCTAGCTCCCTTATCTTTTCCAGCATTTCCTCTTTCTCCACTTTTGACCTTCGTAGCGTGTACCCTAGAGTCTCTCCCCTGACACCCGCCTTAAAGGCATCCCATACCATTCCTGCAGAAGATGAGCTTCTATTGATCTCCCAGAATTGGCTAATCCAGATTCTCATTTTGTTCAGGTATTTTTCGTCTTTCAAAAGTCCTCTTTCAAACGTCCATATATAAGGCTTCCTTTCCCCCCTGTCAATTAGCGGGAGAGTTAGTACAAGAGGATTATGATCCGACAACATCCTCGGTAGTCTCTCTATGTGGCAGTTATCTAGCAGTGAGTTGGAAACCCAAAAGTAATCCAACCTGGCCACCACTTTGTGCGGAGCCGAGTAATATGTGCTCCCTGTGCCAAATGGGTATTTATAAGACCATACATCAGTCAGTGCATTGTGAAGGACTAAATTGCCTACTGCCTTACATACTTTCTTTTTCCTTCCCCCATATGTCCCCCCTCCCGTCATACCCAATCCCATCAATCCATTCAAATTAAAATCTCCGCAACAAATGATTGGTTCGGGCCATAGAGGTAATTCATGATCTAAAAATTCAAACATCTCCGGATCATCTTCAGTCGAGCCGTATACCGAAACAATAGTGCAAAATCCAGCATTTGACTCGCCCTCAATCATAACCCATCTCCCCCCCTGATCCTCTCTCCTCCTTTTTACTATAAACACTCCTTTCTTTGCAAGAATGGCTACCCCCTTTGTCTTTGAATCTTGTCTAGTATAAGCTAATACCTCATAGCCCATTTGTTCCAATATATATTTATTCTTTCCCTCAATGTGCGTCTCTTGTAGACATATTATGTCTAGTTTTAACAATCTTAACATGGCTGAGACTTTCTGCCTTTTTCCTCCGTCATTTAGCCCACAGATATTTATGGTAGCTACTCTCATTGCCATCTAGATATTCTTATTTTTCCCGCCCCTTCCTTCTCTCGTGATTGTTATAGCTATCATGCCCACGTCTATATCCATCCACAGAATCCTACATACGTGATCTTTTACTTCATCTACTTCCATGTTTAGTGCTGTACTTGGCAATTTTAACTCCTTCCCCCCCATTCCCCCCTCCCACCCCAAGCCCCCCCTCCCTCCCCTCCCCACACTTGGATCCCTCCCCCCCTTGTTACAGGCAAATAGGTCAATCCTGACCTATGTGTAGCCTCTGTAGTCTGCAGTGTCGCCTCTCCCCCCTACCCTACACTCCTATTTCAATCAGTTACAGTTGTGGTTTTTCCATTATATCATTTCCGCTACGGGTTTTTTTGTGGGCTCCTTCCTCTGCTCTCCCTCCCCTTTTTCTGCTCAGTGATCTCTGTCAGAAATTCTCCTGCTTTTATTTCAGAAAAAAACACCCTAGTGTGTCCCTTACTGATGACCTTTAATCTTGCTGGATACAGCAGATATGCTTCCGCACCTTGCTTCTGGAGGGGTGTTATCAATTGCCTTAGCTTCCACCTTCTTTCCACAGTAACGTGGCAGAAATCAGGTCTGGCGAAAAATGTGACTCCATCAACTGTCTTCCTGGCCTCTGGTCTAGCCTTATCCATAATCTCTTGCCTTGCTAAGAAATTTCCTAAGAACACCAACATTGCCCTAGGAAGCGTGTTCTGCTGACCCCCACGATTTTTCTTTACAAACAAAGGGTATCTATGGGCTCTTTGAACTTCTAGTTCCCACTGCCACTGTGCTTCTGGGAAGGCCCCTTTTAAAAGTTTGATCACATACCCTCTTGGATCTTGCCCCTCCCGCCCTTCTTCAAGTCCCAAAAGTCTCACGTTGTTCCGCCTTTGGCGATTCTCAAAATCTTCTACCTTCCATTGCAAGTCTTCCACTAATTTTCCTTGTTCAGCTTTGAAGGTCTGCCAGTCCGTTACTTCATCTTCCACCCTACTGGCTCTTTTTCAAAGAGTCTGCTTGTAATATTTGTTGTGCCGTTGATTACTTCAATTACAGTCCACCTCATATCGTTGGGTGTATGGTTCCTGTCCAAAAAATGGCGGCTCAGCTTGGTTGTTACTTTTTTACACCTAACGTTGCTCCGATGTTCGCAGATACGCTGTTTGACCTTGCGTGTGGTCATGCCAACATAGCGAAGCTGGCAGGGGCAGGTAATCAGACAAACCACATTCATCGAGTTACAGTTTGTGTGTTCTCTCTGTGTCCAAACCTTGCCTACTTCCAGCGACAGTGTTTTTGTTGCTTCTGTTAGGTGGCAGACGCTGCAGTCAAAAACAGTAGTGGGTCAAGCAATAGCTCATTCAGACAAACAAAGAGAAGAGGGAACCATGGCAACAGGAATAACAGGGGCAGGCAAGGCAATCAGGGCCACCATCAACAATGGTATCCACCACAAATGGGGATGGGCCCGCACCCTTATCCTTTCAACAGCCACAATATCCCTTCATAGGCTGGAACCCGGGCTTTATGCCCCCCGCAAACTTCCAGAATCAGTACAGACAGCCTTTTTTAGAGAGCGGCCGGAGGGGCCGAGGCAAAAGGAGAGGCAACAACCGAGTGTCCTGGGTAGAGGACGACTCTGTAGCGAATCACACCCGCAGCAACCAACAGCCGGGAACGAGCGGAGTTTGAGCCTAGTGACGAACCTGTCTGAAAGGGTACTAACCCCTACCAAAATTCAAGTACTCGAAAAAGGCTTAGGCTTTGTTCCAACAGCAAGACCTGACAAATTCAAGCTACACTGCGAACTTGCGGGTTTCTTTCGAAAACTAAAATTAAAAGCATTCTTTGAAGGCAAAGCAGACCCAACTGAAGCAACCAGGAAAGGTGATACTGGACTAAGACCTACTTCCACTTTCACCCCTCCCCCATATACTGTCCCTGCGGCCATCACCGCCTTTGAGCAGGCCGTATTTAAAGATTTAGAAACGTGCCAGAACCCTAAGACATTTGGGAACTTCAGCACTGCTGAATACCAAGCGCTACAACAACTGCAGAATGACACTTCAATAACCATAAAGCCGGCAGACAAAGGTGGAGGGATTGTTATTCAAAATACTAGAGACTACGAGAAGACTTGCAATGACCTGCTTGGGGATATCAGAAACTATACCCCACTCACAACAGACCCTACTGCAGACCTTACCAACAAGATTACGACCTTGGTTAAACATGCAGAGGAACGAGGTCACCTGTCCAAAAACGAAGCAGACTTCTTGAACAACACTAGCAATGTCATACCATACTGCTACACATTGCCCAAGATGCATAAAAACCGGTTGCCTCCTCCCGGGCGTCCCATCGTGTCAGGGATTGGCTCTCTTTTGGAGCCCTTATCACAGTTTTGTGACTATTTCCTAAAACCGCTAGTACAATCAACCCCTACTTACCTCAAAGACACCAAGAGCCTCCTACGACTACTAACAGAGGTAACGTTCACAGAAAACTCAGTCACCCTAGTGACTCTTGATGTAGAAAGCCTCTACACGAGCATCCCACAGGACGATACCATTGAAGTCCTGGGAAAATCACTAGATTCCATCGAATGGGATTATCAGACACCAAAGGCCTTTATCATTGAGTGTGCCACCATAGCCCTAAAAGAGAACTTTTTTTCTTTCAAAGACAAACTATTCCTCCAATGCTCAGGGACTTCGATGGGCAGTACTTTTGCTCCTAGTGTGGCCGGGTTGTATGTAGCTGATTTCGAGGCAAAATACATTCTGCCACCAACCGCAGCTTTTTCGTCGTCAACGCTTTTATGGAAGCGCTATATAGACGACATCCTGCTCCTTTGGACAGGTAGTGACAGTGAGCTTGAAACTTTTTTGGTATGGATCAATACCCTAGACCATAACCTAAGGTTCACCAATACCACAAGTAAAACAGATATTGTCTTCCTCGATGTGGTGATCTCTGTAAATGGAACTGGACTTACAACCAAAACCCACCATAAGCCTACAGCTAAAAACAATCTTCTTGAATTTAGCAACTTTCACCCCGCCCTCTGAAAGAGAATCTCCCTTACGGGCAATATCTCAGACTAAGGAGAAATTGCAGCACTCTTTCAGATTTCAAAGAACAGTCTTCAAGTCTCACAGAAAAACTTAGAGATAGAGGCTACCCAGGACCTATCCTAAACAAGGGTTTCAAAAGAGCAAGAAATCAGCCAAGAGAGGCACTCTTGGAAGAAAAGATCAATAACCCTGACTCCATACCCCTTACATGTGTAACCACATATAACAGTCTTTCCAATCTGATGAAAAAAACTATCAATAAACATTGGAACATTCTAACATCCTGTAAAGAGAATTGGGAGAAACCTCTCTTCTCTTTCAAAAAAGGACGGAGTCTGAAAGATGCCTTGGTCCACACTCGCCCAAAAGAAAAGCCACCTCACGTTATGCCCACAATAACTGCAGCATGGGGTCTGCCAAGAATTACCGGGCACTACCCCTGCTCTGACTGCAGCGTCTGCCACCTAACAGAATCAACAAAAACACTGTCGCTGGAAGTAGGCAAGGTTTGGACACAGAGAGAACACACAAACTGTAACTCGATGAATGTGGTTTATCTGATTACCTGCCCATGCCAGCTTCGCTATGTTGGCATGACCACACGCAAGGTCAAACAGCGTATCTGCGAACATCGGAGCAACGTTATGTGTAAAAAAGTAACAACCAAGCTGAGCCGCCATTTTTTGGACAGGAACCATACACCCAACGATATGAGGTGGACTGTAATCGAAGTAATCAACGGCACAACAAATATTACAAGCAGACTCTTTGAAAAAGAGCAGCGCTGGGTGTATCGCTTAGGCACTAATACCAACGGCCTCAACGATGACATTCCGTGGAGCACTGTGCTATCTTGAGCAGAATATCTTTGAACCCATTACAACATGATTAACCAATCTCTGTAAGGTCTAAGCTACTTGTATATATGTTACATGGATTGGTACCTCTTTGTGCCCCTCTGCAATAATATCCTTTCCTAGGCACTATGCTGCCCTCAGTATAAATCCATAAGGCAACATGCTGCCCTTAGTATTAATCTATAAAGCAGCAGGCTGACTTGTTTCTTCCTTCTCAAACCCCTCACCCTCACCACACCAGTGCCCGTGTATACCATTTTCACCACTATTGTGCATTCAACTACTCCTATGCACTGTCTGCAAACAATCACAGATCCTCTCACTGGTTCTGCAATCCAGTGAACACCCAAGCACTTTCCTTATGTCTTTAACGTTATTGAAAACGATCCATGAGAGAGCTTCACACCGGCACAGACGCCGGTCAGGCTCTCTATTGGCTCACTCTTCCAAGCCTCTACTTGGATCTCGGCCGCTCCCCTCCACGCTGGGCGGGTGCGTCCCAAGCCTCGTTCTGGCTAGACACGCCCACCCGGAAGAACACGACCTGCAGCACGAACGCTTTAAGACTCAGTCACCGGCCCCGCTCTCCATCGTCGGGGTCCGGTTCTGAGGCGAAACACAGGTTTAAAGCGGGCTGAGAGCGTTGAGGGCGTGAGTGCACCCTAGCTACAAGATCCCTGACATTCTACAAAAACGAGCTAAGTGCTACCCGTTTAGCGGGGATTTAAAAGCTAACCTCTTTCTTTTACAGGATGTGCCAGGCACGCTCCAACCCCCCTCCCGAGACCCATGGTGCAAGTAGCGCCCTGTTTTAAAGTGAGATATAAATCTAAGTTACCATCTTATGGGGTCAAAGGCCTTTGGTCCATTGATCCCTTCATAAGGAGTACATATATCGTGTTTTTAACCTTTCCATCCACCGTTTGGGATTTTAAAGACACCCTTATCACTTCACTTCCCAGAGTTAACGATATCATCCCTACAGGGTTACTTGGATGGTGTTAAAACTAGTGTCTACTTTGGGAACACAATTTATGCCACAAACTATGGAGCACTACGACCAAACGCAATGGCATATATTAATTATGTGTATGTTTGTTTGTGTTTGTTTGTGTACTTCACTTTACAGGTGTTGAGATACTCCTGAAATTGGAGCATTTTTTGGAATGAGCGACCCGCTCTTCCATTTTTTCTAAGCACTTTTTTCACCTTTTTTTATAATTTTTACTTTCACGCCCCCAGGTTAGGGTGGACGATTAGAGAGTCCATACCGCCGGGGTTTAGTCCTGACGAATGCCTTGGTAAATTGAAACCACCCATATGGCAGAAACATGTTGACTGACTTAAGTATTCTTTCTGAATTTAACCAATCCTAAAACCTTGGCAGCTAAATTCAGACACATAATACTCTTCATTTGTGTCTTAGGGATCACTCATTAAACTTCTTTTTACTGATACCCTTTTAGGCACTTTTAATTTTAATTACCCTCACAGCACGCCCCTTTCCACACAACCAGCTCCGCAGTCTTTCTGGTGTCGCAGCACACCAAAGAGGCACTCGGCCCCTTTGGTGGGGCCCAGCGATGAAGCACGACACTGACTAGGTCGGTGTGTGAGGGCCTTCCTATCCACCCAAAGTGAGTGTGTGATTCTTATCTATCTCGCTCCGTCTCTGTGGCTGTTCTGAGACCGATTTGACCTCTCTGTTTTTGTTTACTTGTACCTAACCGGGGACTGAGAGAGTGTCCTTGATTCTCCCTACCTCTCCCATTGCTGTTTTGTATCTTAGCTGCGCACAGCTGTGAGAGCCTGTTTTTTACTTCAAGCAAGATAATACTCTATTTATCATTGCCTGTTTTATCAACGTACTCCTATCTCCTTACCTTGATACCTCACCATGGCGAACTTGGGCCTGACATATTCTGAATCCGAAATTGAGGCACTAATGTCGGATCCTACACTATTTGCAGACCCACATATATCGCACGCAATAGCGAACACCACCGAGTGGGAAAACCTTACTGAGAAAAAAAGAGAGCACATACGTACCATTCTTCACGGCACTATCCTCAAGCAGTACCTTGTTTCCAACACAGCACCAAGAGGCTTGCTGGTCACAAATGCCCCCGCATCTTTCTCAACGATGCTACTTTCAGAAAAGACTGGGCCATGATCGCGTGGCATTGTACGCGCGACTGGCTGGTCTTGATAATAAAAACAGCACTCAGACTCTCTGAAGCACTAATGGTGAAAATTAGAGAGACTGAGTCCCACTTCAAGACAACAATCACTGGGTTTAAGAAACGGTTTGACGAAATCAATAAGGAACTTAATGAGTATAAAGACAACCTGAGGCAGTCAAAAGCAACCAAACTCCTAAAAGATCAAAAGAAGTTTGACTTTGAAAAGGTGTACCCCTACTCTGCAGCAACCTTTACTCCACCAGCACGTAATGATAGCAAATCTGATTATTCGGATGATGACTCCTCTAACAGTAGTGGGTCAAGTAATAGCTCATTCAGACAAACAAAGAGAAGAGGGAACCGTGGCAACAGGAATAACAGGGGCAGACAAGGCAATCAGGGCCACCATCAACAATGGTATCCACCACAAATGGGGATGGGCCCGCACCCTTATGCCTTTCAACAGCCACAATATCCCTTCATGGGCTGGAACCCGGGCTTTATGCCCCCCGCAAACTTCCAGAATCAGTACAGACAGCCTTTTTTAGAGAGCGGCCGGAGGGGCCGAGGCAAAAGGAGAGGCAACAACAGAGTGTCCTGGGTAGAGGACGACTCTGTAGCGAATCACACCCGCAGCAACCAACAGCCGGGAACGAGCGGAGTTTGAGCCTAGTGACGAACCTGTCTGAAAGGGTACTAACCCCTACCGAAATTCAAGTACTCGAAAAAGGCTTAGGCTTTGTTCCAACAGCAAGACCTGACAAATTCAAGCTACACTGCGAACTTGCGGGTTTCTTTCGAAAACTAAAATTAAAAGCATTCTTTGAAGGCAAAGCAGACCCAACTGAAGCAACCAGGAAAGGTGATACTGGACTAAGACCTACTTCCACTTTCACCCCTCCCCCATATACTGTCCCTGCGGCCATCACCGCCTTTGAGCAGGCTGTATTTAAAGATTTAGAAACGTGCCAGAACCCTAAGACATTTGGGAACTTCAGCACTGCTGAATACCAAGCGCTACAACAACTGCAGAATGACACTTCAATAACCATAAAGCCGGCAGACAAAGGTGGAGGGATTGTTATTCAAAATACTAGAGACTACGAGAAGACTTGCAATGACCTGCTTGGGGATATCAGAAACTATACCCTACTCACAACAGACCCTACTGCAGACCTTACCAACAAGATTACGACCTTGGTTAGACATGCAGAGGAACGAGGTCACCTGTCCAAAAACGAAGCGGACTTCTTGAACAACACTAGCAATGTCATACCATACTGCTACACATTGTCCAAGATGCTTAAAAACCGGTTGCCACCTCCTGGGCGTCCCATCATGTCAGGGATTGGCTCTCTTTTGGAACCCTTATCACAGTTTTGTGACTATTTCCTAAAACCGCTAGTACAATCAACCCCTACTTACCTCAAAGACACCAAGAGCCTCCTACGACTACTAACAGAGGTAATGTTCACAGAAAACTCAGTCACCCTAGTGACTCTTGATGTAGAAAGCCTCTACACGAGCATCCCACAGGACGATACCATTGAAGTCCTGGGAAAATCACTAGATTCCATCGAATGGGATTATCAGACACCAAAGGCCTTTATCATTGAGTGTGCCACCATAGCCCTAAAAGAGAACTTTTTTTCTTTCAAAGACAAACTATTCCTTCAATGCTCAGGGACTTCGATGGGCAGTACTTTTGCTCCAAGTGTGGCCGGGTTGTATGTAGCTGATTTCGAGGCAAAATACATTCTGCCACCAACCGCAGCTTTTTCGTCGTCAACGCTTTTATGGAAGCGCTATATAGACGACATCCTGCTCCTTTGGACAGGTAGTGACAGTGAGCTTGAAACTTTTTTGGTATGGATCAATACCCTAGACCATAACCTAAGGTTCACCAATACCACAAGTAAAACAGATATTGTCTTCCTCGATGTGGTGATCTCTGTAAATGGAACTGGACTTACAACTTAAACCCACCATAAGCCTACAGCTAAAAACAATCTTCTTGAATTTAGCAGCTTTCACCCCCGCCCTCTGAAAGAGAATCTCCCTTACGGGCAATATCTCAGGCTAAGGAGAAATTGCAGCACTCTTTCAGATTTCAAAGAAAAGTCTTCAAGTCTCACAGAAAAACTTAGAGATAGAGGCTACCCAGGACCTATCCTAAACAAGGGTTTCAAAAGAGCAAGAAATCAGCCAAGAGAGGCACTCTTGGAAGAAAAGATCAATAACCCTGACTCCATACCCCTTACATGTGTAACCACATATAACAGTCTTTCCAATCTGATGAAAAAAACTATCAATAAACATTGGAACATTCTAAAATCCTGTAAAGAGAATTGGGAGAAACCTCTCTTCTCTTTCAAAAAAGGACGGAGTCTGAAAGATGCCGTGGTCCACACTCGCCCAAAAGAAAAGCCACCTGACGTTATGCCCACAATAACTGCAGCATGGGGTCTGCCAAGAATTACCGGGCACTACCCCTGCTCTGACTGCAGCGTCTGCCACCTAACAGAAGCAACAAAAACACTGTCGCTGGAAGTAGGCAAGGTTTGGACACAGAGAGAACACACAAACTGTAACTCGATGAATGTGGTTTATCTGATTACCTGCCCCTGCCAGCTTCGCTATGTTGGCATGACCACACGCAAGGTCAAACAGCGTATCTGCGAACATCGGAGCAACGTTAGGTGTAAAAAAGTAACAACCAAGCTGAGCCGCCATTTTTTGGACAGGAACCATACACCCAACGATATGAGGTGGACTGTAATCGAAGTAATCAATGGCACAACAAATATTACAAGCAGACTCTTTGAAAAAGAGCAGCGCTGGGTGTATCGCTTAGGCACTAATACCAACGGCCTCAATGATGACATCCCGTGGAACACTGTGCTATCTTGAGCAGAATATCTTTGAACCCATTACAACATGATTAACCAATCTCTGTAAGGTCTAAGCTACTTGTATATATGTTACATGGATTGGTACCTCTTTGTGCCCCTCTGCAATAATATCCTTTCCTAGGCACTATGCTGCCCTCAGTATAAATCCATAAGGCAACATGCTGCCCTTAGTATTAATCTATAAAGCAGCAGGCTGACTTGTTTCTTCCTTCTCAAACCCCTCACCGTCACTACACCAGTGCCCGTGTATACCATTTTCACCACTATTTTGCATTCAACTACTCCTATGCACTGTCTGCAAACAATCACAGATCCTCTCACTGGTTCTGCAATCCAGTGAACACTCAAGCACTTTCCTTATGTCTTAAACGTTATCGAAAACGATCCATGAGAGAGCTTCACACCGGCACAGACGCCGGTCAGGCTCTCTATTGGCTCACCCTTCCAAGCCTCTACTTGGATCTCGGTCGCGCCCCTCCACACTGGGCGGGTGCGTCCCAAGCCTCGTTCTGGCTAGACACGCCCACCCAGAAGAACGCGACCTGCAGCACGAACGCTTTAAGACTCAGTCACCGGCCCCGCTCTCCATCGTCGGGGTCCGGTTCTGAGGCGAAACACAGGTTTAAAGCGGGCTGAGAGCGTTGAGGGCGTGAGTGCACCCTAGCTACAAGATCCCTGACATTCTACAAAAACGAGCTAAGTGCTACCCGTTTAGCGGGGATTTAAAAGCTAACTGTGGTGTATGTCTTCCATCTCTATTGTAGTTCTCTTTATTTAGTCTTGTAGTTCTCTCATTTCTGTTAGATTCTTAGCTATGTAATTTAGAATTCTTTTGTTGTAACCTAGTGATCCAGATTCTACTTGAGTGAAGCGGTTGGAGCTGAACTGAAGAGATGCCTGGAATCTAGCACCAGTGGGTCTTATTTATACCTTAAGAATAAATAAGTTTAAACCTTATTTCTGCCTCCTCCCGCTCTTTACAATGGCAACAAGGTTAATTAATTAATTATTGACCACTGTGTAGCCTGTTTCAAGAAAAGAAAACTTCTACTTCCCAGAAGCTCTTCGATTCGGACCTCTGCGTGGTTGTGCCGGCTACCACAGTCCTCTTCATGAAGATCTAGGCATCCGGTGTGAAACTCCTGCAATTTTCACACGTTTTAAGGTACTGTTACGAACTATTTATTAATCTGGATTTAAAATGGCCCTTACTTTTTTCCTTTTGCCGTTGGATGCTGCTCGCGCTTGTTTCATGCTCTGAAGACTCTCCCACGTCCTTTGCGTTCTGAGCTCTGTGACGCTGCATGCAGTCACGTCTTCGCGTATTGGAACGCATGAGCTCATTGAAACGCATCGTTTTGGACGCAACGTGCGGCCATTTTGACAGCTTCTTTTCAAGTTGTCACGGAAACTGTCCATACGCTCATACTTAAAGCGCATATTTGTTTCCATTCTTCGATGAACCTTGATTCCTTCACCAATCTTTACGAATTTAAAGCGCCTATCAAGCTAATTTCTCAGCGAACACAGTGATTCGCTCACTTTCTAAATTACTTTTCAAATATACGCATTTATTCTACATTACTGTGCTTTCTTCAGCTATTATTCATTTATTTATTTTAAGCACTGCGATTTTCTTTTATTTTACATCAGTGATTTGCACACTTTTATTTTAAGTGCAAGTTTTATTCTCCTTCAGTGATTTGCACACTCTTATTTTTTTTAGTGCAAGTTACCTATTCAGTGATTTGCACACTTATTCTACAAGTGCAAGTTTCTGTTAATTTCAGTGATTTGCACACTTTCTCTACGATTCTTTTATTTTACCTCAGTGATTTGCACACTTGTATTTAAGTGCAAGTTTTATTCTCCTCCAGTGGTTTGCACACTGTTATTTTAGGTGCAAGTTATCTATTCAGTGATTTGCACACTTATTCTACAAGTGCAAGTTTCTGTTAATCTCAGTGATTTGCACACTTTTTCTACCAGACCAAGTTTCTCTTATCTTCTTTGAATTTTATTTTTTTGTTTGACATGGCTTCTTCTCAAATTTGCAACCAACCTTCCATTTTCCTGCAAATTCCTGGAAAACCTAAGTTGTCTTGGAAAAAATGGTTTGAGTCCTTCGAAAACTATATTGTTGCAATTGATGGTTCTAAGTTCTCACCAGAAAGGAAAAAAGCCATTCTTTTCAGTTACTTAGGTACAGCTGCAATTGAAATTTTTAAAAATCTCGAACCTATCACAGCACCGGGAGGTGAAGGAGATGTTTGGAATGTATTTTTAGAAGCTGTTGCCAGACTCGAAAAGCAGTTCGAAGATGAACCGAATGTCCTAATCGAGAGACATGCTTTTCACAAAAGAAAACAATTGTCTGATGAGTCTGTAGAAGATTACGTGGCAGCCTTGAGGGTATTAGCTGCCAATTGTCAGTTTGGAGCACTTGTTGATTTCTCTATCAGAGATCAATTTGTTTTTAATTGTTTTTCAAAGAAGGTACAAGAAAGACTTTTGGCGTGCCACAATCCTACTCTAGGAGAGGTGATTGATCTAGCCAAAGGCATTGAAAGGTCTATAGAATCTTCAAAAATTATTGAAGCTGAGTCTGTTAAAAGCGCAAGTGTCTCTTCCATTTGCTCAGTTCAAACTCGAAGCAAAAATCTTTTCAAGACGAACAGGGAGTCTGGTTTAAGCTGTTTTAGATGTGGTTCTAAATCACATTTAGCGAACTTCTCTGACTATCCTGCACTAAAAAGGAAATGTACCAAGTGTGGTAAAAGTGGTCATTTTTCTTCATTCTGTAAAACTGTTAAGAGAAATGTAAATACTACGGTCAGTTATGTTTCTGATGTTGAAAATGATATGCACAATATGATCATCACCATTTATGATGATACTTTTGAGAACTATATTAACAGTGTCATTCTCCCATTCAAAGCTCCTTTGGGTACTGTTTCTGTTGGAAAAGTTGAGTTTGAAGCCATGGCCGATTCTGGCTCGCCAGTAACCATTTTGTCTGACGTATTTTTCAAGGAAAATTGGAGTGGTGTCAAGCTTAACATTTCTGACATAAACCCTAAGGCGTTTGGTAATTTTAAAATTAAAATGTTGGGTTTCTTTCAGGATTTTCTAAAATTTGAGACTCGCCAAATTTTTACTAAAATTTACGTGGCTATTGATGGGAAGAATATTGTGGGTTGGTTTGATCTGGGCAAGCTTGGTATTAACTTATGTCCAGGTTCTGATCATCCAATCCAGTTAAGAGATATGCCTGTCAGTAATATTATTTTAGAGGATGATTCCCTGTCTTCTATTCTTCATAAGCATGAAAAAATCTTTGAGGATGTTGTTGGACAGGTAAAAGGATTTTCTCACAAGATCAAACTCAAAAAAGATGCTTTGCCTGTCCAACATAAAGTTCGCATGGTACCTCTGGGAGTGAGAGACAAACTTAAAGCACATTTAGACGACCTGTGTTCTCAGGGTATTATAGAACATACGGACAGTTCTGAGTGGGTTTCTGCTATAGTGATCGCTCTTAAAAAAAATAATGATATTAGGCTATGTGTTGATCTTCGCTCTTTAAATAAAAATATTGTTATTGAGACCTATCCCTTGCCTAGGATACAGGAAATGTTGGCGGCTGTAAATGGGGCAAAGTTTTTCTCCATTATTGATCTTAAATCCGCCTATCATCAGGTGACTTTAGTAGAGGAGTCAAAGGATTTGACAGCCTTTATCACTCCTTTTGGCTTATATAGATTTCTTAGAATGCTTTTTGGCCTAGCGTCAGCTGCCAGCGTTTTTCAAAAGTTGATTGAGAGTCTGTTTCGTGGTCTCAAAGGTGTACAATCATTTCAGGATGATACACTAATTTTTGCTAAGACCATTTCTGATCATAATGTAATCTTGGAAAAGGTTTTAAGCACCTTAAACAACAAGGGAATGACAGTGAGTAAAGATAAATGTAAATTTTTGGTCAGTGAAATTAATTATTTAGGCCACAAAATAACCCCTGAAGGCATCTTTCCAAAAAAAGACATCATTTCCAGTTTAGAAAACTGTAGTAAACCCAAAGACAAGGATACCTTGCGCTCATTTCTTGGTTTGAGCGAATATTATGCCAAGTTTGTGAAGGGGTATGCCTTGGTTGTGGAGCCACTTAGACTATTACTTAAGAAAGGTGCTAAATTTTTGTGGACAGATATTCACGATTCTGCTTTTGTGAAGGTTGTTAATCTCATTGCTAAGGCACCCGGTTTAAACACTTTTGACCCTGAAGGTGATTCTTTTGTGAGTGTTGATGCCAGCACTGTTGGTTTGGGTGCGGTGTTCACTCAGATTGTTGAAGGCAAAGAACGTGTCATTTCTTTCATCTCCAGGGGTATTAGGGGTGCAGAAGCTCACTACAGCACAATTGAGAAAGAGGCCCTAGCCTGTGTGTGGGCTGTTGAAAAGTTCAAGAACTTCTTGTGGGGTAGGCCTTTTACTTTGGTAACTGATCACAAGCCGCTTGTCTACATGATGGACGGCGTGAGAAGTGGTAATGCTTCCTCAAGGTTAGTTAGATTAATTGCGAGGTTACAGGAGTTTAATTTCGCCATTCAGCACATTTCTGGTGGAAAAAACGTTACTGCAGATTGCTTATCCAGGTTACCTCCTGTTGATGATTCCAGTGATGAAGTTCTTGATCTGCACGAATGTGTTGTAGCTTCTGTTGACGCTTTAGAATTCTGTTGTTTTGGTGTTGAGGAGAAGGATTGGAGTCATCATTTTTCTAATGATAGTGTTTTGCGGAAGGTTAAATCTTATGTCGCTAATGGTTGGCCTTCTGTTAAGAATTTAGAGTTACCTCTGAGAAGTTTTGCTCAGGTTTCTGAGGAATTGTCTATTCAAAACGATTTTTTGCTAAGACAAGATTTGTTCATCCCTCCTGTTGGTCTTAGGGATAGAATTATTCAGTTAGCGCATTCTGGGCATCCTGGTGTGTCTGCTACCAAGAAGTTGTTGAAGTGCCATTACTGGTGGCCTGGTTTAGATACTTCAGTGGAAAGATTCATTGATAATTGTTCCACTTGCATCAATTCTGATAAGCACTGGAAGGTTGCTTCTGAACCGTTGTCTTTAGATAGTGGTCCTACAGGTCCTTGGCAAAGACTTTCCATTGATTTTTCTGGACCTTTTGAGTGTCTGGGTAGAGAGATGAGATTTCTCATTGTGTTAATTGATGATTTCTCCAAATGGATTTATTTTTCTTTTGTAGAACACCCTACCACTGATGAAGTTGTGTGTTTTTTGGACAACATTTTTAGGGTCGAGGGAGCACCTGTTTCTTTGATGTCGGACAATGGTGTCCAATTTGTTTCCAGTAAGATGCAAGTTTTTTTGAATAAGTTTGGGGTTTACTGCTATCAGAGCTCCTCTTTATAGTCCTCGCTCAAATGGTCAGGTGGAGAGGGCTAACAGATTTTTTAAGGAAGGCGTTCAGGCCGCTTTAGAAAGCAATCTTGATGTTTTGGAGTTTCTAAAGGAGAAAATTTGGAGTTACCATTTGACTCCCAATTCTTGCACTGGTATATCTCCTTATTTTTTAATGAGAGGCAGAGAGCCTAGATGCATGTTCATGCCTTTAATTGGCAGTGCTAAATTTAATAAGATCAGTTTGGAGGATTCAATCATTAAGGCTAGGAACAATATTTGTTCTGCTCGTTTGTCTGGTAAGGCCTATCATGATTTGTCTCATCATTCTAAAAACAAAAATGTTTCTATTGGTGATTGGGTAAGAATTGTTAAACCATCTTTTACTCCCAAGGGTTCGTCTAAGTTCTCTGAACCTTTTCAAGTAGAGGATATCACCAATTCCACTGTCTTGCTTAAGGACAAGGGTTAGTGGAGCAAGAGTTCTGTGATAGTTCTTAAACCTGGTCAAGAACGTTTCTTTTCCAAAATGGGAGATGGTGCCTTGTTTAATGATATTGCTCTTTCCAATGACAATAACAATGCTTGCTCTGCTCCTGGATCTGTCCATTCTACTGACAATGCTGAGAAATCTCCAGATCCTGGATCTGCCCATTCCAGTGACAATGCTGAGAAATCTCCTGTTCCTGTTCCTGACAGTGCTTGTTTGCCTCTCTCTGATTTTGTGGACACTGATCTTGGAAATGATACTTCTTTGAATTCCTCTGTTCTGGATGCTCCTATTTCAACTAGAAGAAGTGTTAAATTGCCTAAGAAATTTTCTGATTATGTGTTAGATTGATTTTGTTTTCTTTATTTTGTTTGTTTTATTTTGTTTAGAAAGGAACATGTGGTATATGTCTTCCATCTCTATTGTAGTTCTCTTTATTTAGTCTTGTAGTTCTCTCATTTCTGTTAGATTCTTAGCTATGTAATTTAGAATTCTTTTGTTGTAACCTAGTGATCCAGATTCTACTTCAGTGAAGCGGTTGGAGCTGAACTGAAGAGATGCCTGGACTCTAGCACCAGTGGGTCTTATTTATACCTTAAGAATAAATAAGTTTAAACCTTATTTCTGCCTCCTCCCGCTCTTTACACTAACCTCTTTCTTTTACAGGATGTGCCAGGCACGCTCCAACCCCCTCCCGAGACCCATGGTGCAAGTAGCGCCCTGTTTTCAAGTGAGATATAAATCTAAGTTACCATCTTAGGGGGTCACAGACCTTTGGTCCATTGATCCCTTCATAAGGAGTACATATATCAAGTTTTTAACCTTTCCATCCACCGTTTGAGATTTTAAAGACACCCTTATCACTTCACTTCCCAGAGTTAACGATATCATCCCTACAGGGTTACTTGGATGGTGTTAAAACTAGTGTCTACTTTGGGAACACAATTTATGCCACAAACTATGGAGCACTACGACCAAACGCAATGGCATATATTAATTATGTGTATGTTTGTTTGTGTTTGTTTGTGTACTTTACTTTACAGGTGCTGAGATACTCCTGAAATTGGAGCATTTTTTGGAATGAGCGACCCGCTCTTCCATTTTTTCTAAGCACTTTTTTCACCTTTTTTATGATATTCACTTTCACGCCCCCAGGTTAGGGTGGACGATTAGAGAGTCCATACCGCCGGGGTTTAGTCCTGACGAATGCCTTGGTAAATTGAAACCACCCATATGGCAGAAACATGTTGACTGACTTAAGTATTCTTTCTGAATTTAACCAATCCTAAAACCTTGGCAGCTAAATTCAGACACATAATACTCTTCATTTGTGTCTTAGGGATCACTCATTAAACTTCTTTTTACTGATACCCTTTTAGGCACTTTTAATTTTAATTACCCTCACAGCACGCCCCTTTCCACACAACCAGCTCTGCAGTCTTTCTGGTGTCGCAGCACACCAAAGAGGCACTCGGCCTCTTTGGTGGGGCCCAGTGATGAAGCATGACACTGACTAGGTCGGTGTGTGAGGGCCTTCCTATCCACCCAAAGTGAGTGTGTGATTCTAATCTATCTCGCTCCGTCTCTGTGGCTGTTCTGAGACCGATTTGACCTCTCTGTTTTTGTTTATTTGAAGAAATAATTATGCCTGCCTTCTCTAATCCTATACCAATTCATAAAAAATATACACTTGCAAGAAAATGGGCAGTAGCCCAAGCTCCAGCTTTATATAAAAACCATCTAGGATGGGATGAGGATTCACCTCACCACAAAATCCAGTTAAAAAATCAGCCCACTGCACAAAGGCAGTACCCAGTAAAACAAGAAGCTAAAAAGCAAGTCAAAGAGATTTTAGATCAACTTGAATATCAAGGGGTGATTGAAACATGCACCTCACAAATGAACAATCCTTTGTTTCCTGTCTCCAAACCAGACAATTCATATTGTCTAGTTTTGGACTACAGACACCTTAACTCCTGTTGCAAAACATTTGCAGTACAAAACTCACACAGTGCAGCACTAATGAATAACATTGTATGCAAAAAATATAAAACGACATCACCGATATGCAGGCATTAGGACTGCAGCAGTTGGTGAGGGGCCCTACGCATGAAGCCGGGCACACACTGGACGGCTTGTTCACCAATAATCCTGGCATTGATTTGTCAGCGGTGTTACCTTTAGTATGGTCTGACCACCAAGCTATTATTTTTAGGATTCGATTGTTACAATCCAAATCCTCTCAGACTAAAGCCCGGTCGTCAGTGGGGACACGGATGTGGAAAAATGCAGACATCCCACATCTTACAAATCTCCTAATGTCATCAGTCCCGGAAAGTTCATGCGACCCTGATACTATGTCCATTAATTTTCAAGACTGGATCTTGAAGGCAGCTAATCAGGTTGCACCTGAAAAATTCTATCGCCCAAACAGAGCTACTCCATCGGCCCAGTGGTATACTGAGGAGTTGCGTCTCCAACGTCAGTATTGTAGAAATTTAGAAAGGCGCTGGAGAAAGCACTATAGCCCCTCCACTAAGCAAGTTTATAAAAACGCTTTAGCGATATACAAGAAAGCTGTCAACACGCAAAAGAATGTCTTTTTTACTGGTCAAATTGAGCATGCACAGAATTCAGCTAGGATGCTGTTTCAAGTGGTGAGCTCTCTCTCTAACCATCCTGCGGGACCCGTGATTGAGAAATCTCAGGAACTTTGTAGTTCACTGGCCACATTCTTCACCACTAAGGTGATGGATATCTATTCCACTTTTATCCAAGAACCGTTAGGAAGAAGCATTGACTAATTTGCCTCTTACCCATCCTCCCCTTTCTCATTTTCAGTCAGTCACCGAAGATCAGGTCAGCAACCTTGTTGCTAAAATTAAATCGGGTTCTCCGCTCGATCCATGTCCTCCTACCATAATGAATCGATTAAATAATACCATCACTCAGCCGCTCACTGATATTTGTAATTCCATCTTTAAAACCGGTGTCTACCCTGAGATTTGGAAGAAGGCCATTGTCAAACCTTTGCTTAAGAAGCCTTCTTCAGACCCCACCATTACGGCCAACTACAGACCTATTGCATGCCTTCCCTTCCCGGCTGAAATCGCAGAGGCCATTATGAACCAGCAGCTCTCAGAGTTTATTGAACAACATAAACTCTTGGATGATACTCAGTTCGGGTTCCTGAGGGGACACGGAACTGAGACAGCACTGATAAAGGCCTCCGATGAAATTAGAGACATCATGGATTCGGGAGGAGCGGCAGTGCTTATTCTGTTGGACCTGTCAGCGGCCTTTGACACGGTCGACCACACCATCTTGGTCAACCGTGTCGCAGCCCTTGGGATTAACCATCTGGCCAAAGATCTTATAGCCTCTTTTTTAGCTAACCGCAAGCAGGCAGTCAAACTGGGTGGTTATTACTCATCGATCTCTGAACTGCCATGCGGGGTCCCTCAAGGATCCTCGTTAAGTCCTACGCTTTTTAACATTTATGTCGCACACTTGGCGAGGGTCATCAAACCGCATGGGATGCGTTTAACTACCTACGCTGATGACACCCAGCTTGTGATGGCGGTGCATAAGAACGGTCCAGTGGTGGCAGCTAAACTTCAGGAGGGGCTACTGGATGTACAATCTTGGATGCACAGTAACTGTTTAAAACTTAATGCGGAGAAAACTGAGGTTATGACCTTTGGTAATATTTCTCCAGAGTGGTCCCCTATATGGTGGCCCAGTCAGATGGGCCCTCCCCCGGTCCCAGCTACCAAGGTCAGAAATCTTGGAGTGATCTTCGATAATAAACTATCCTTTAGACATCACGTAAACAAGGTAGTTTCAGCTGCATTCTTTATGTTGAAAAAGATTAAAAAAAACTCCTGCCGTATTTACCAGCATCAGCAGGAAAACACTGATTACCACCCTAGTGTTTTCCAAGCTTGACTATGGAAATGCTCTCTTTTTCAACACGAATAAATACATCCTGAATAAGCTTCAATCTGTCCAAAATATGGCAGCACGGATCCTGCTCAACATTCCCAGGCGCCACTCCACTTCGGCAGCCATACGACATCTCCATTGGCTAAGAGTGGAGAGCAGGATCAAATTCAAAGCTCTATGTATCGCCTATAAGGCCATCCATCACACCGGACCGAAGTTCTTAAAAGAGGCATTTCAGGTGTACACCCCTAAAAGGAATTTAAGATCAGCAGCAAGCTGTCTACTGTCTGTACCGCGTACAAGAACGGCTACTTGGGGTGACAGACGATTTCTGGTAGCAACTCCCATATTGTGGAACTCACTCCCCTCAGATATTAAATCTGCACCAACCCTCATTGGCTTCCGTAAGGCTTTGAAGACCTGGCTCTTCAATCAATAAGTTCATGTCCTGACTACTGTATTTCAGAGTATCTCATTGCGCCTAGACACCTTAGGGTAGTAGTTGCGCACTAAAAATCCCATAAATAAATAAATAAATAAATAAATATCTCTAATGGATTCTTTTGTCAAAACATTGCCCCTGAAAGCAGGTCTTTGACCGCTTTCTCAATAATGGGGTCATAAAAACACTTTTGTCGACTCCCACAGGGATTCAAGAATAGCCCAGGATTATTCTCAGCAAGGGTAACAGAGTTTCTACAAATCTTCGACGATGAGGCATTATCCTATATAGATGACATCTACCTCACAGATGATGACCTGGAGACTCACTTAAAAAGAGTGAACACCATAATACTTGGGTTCGCTTCAGAGGGTTACAAATTCAACTTTAAAAAGTCACGAATTGCCCATCTAACAGTCCTATTTTTACGATATGAATTATCAAGTGAAGGCAAGAGCCTGGCAGACAATTTCTTAGAGAAATGTGCTGTACTCCAAGCACCAAAAATGCTGAAGAATATACAATCAATACTAGGTTTCCTGAATTTCGGAAGAACATACATACTAAATTATGCAGAGAGAGTTAAACCTCTCTATGAATTAATAAGACCTGATTGCAAACCAATAAATTGGACTCAGAAACACACAGAAATTTTAAGATCACTACAAACAGACATGTTAACTAAAACAAAATTGCAAACACGTGAAAACACACGCAATCTTGTAATCCGAGTCATCCCAGGAAGATGCGGATTCACATACCTGACCTCTAATGAGGGAGAAACGGTACCTATAGCTTACAAATCACATTTGTACACTAAAGCTGAAATGCAATCCAGTTCTACAGAAAAAAATCTGATAGCCGTTCAAACTGCTGTAGCAAAAGAAAGAGCCCAAGCCCAAAGCAGAAGGATAACTGTTTTTACAGCAGAATCAGCCCTTGAGGCATTAACGTTTACATGCAATTTAAATGCTGTGGCATTAGATCCAGAATGGATACAATGGGAAAATTCTCTTGCTGCAGAAGACGTGAAATACTATTTTGACCCGAAATTGAAGAAACTAGATGATCTAGAGTACGAGCAAGAATATCCTCTGCCAATCGAAATTCTGCCTCTAGAAGAGTACACTTGTGTAATCTACATGGACAGATTTGCACAACACTACAATGAAGTGGAAAAATCATATAAAGCAGCGTGCGCGATTGTTAATGTCGTTGGTGCTCTGGTAAATTAAGACCAATGATTACCAAAACTGAATCAATCAGAAACTGTTCAGCTGAACGAGCTGAAATAAGATCTTTAAAGATGGCGCTTGAAAATGCCGATGGTGAATTCCCGACACTAATAGTGTGCGATTCGCATTTCTGCGTCAAGTCTTACAACAGTGACATGCAGACATGGAGTAAAAACGGTTACAAAGATGACACAGGTGCCACAATAAAGCATAAATCGCTTTGGGAACAAGTAGTTCTTTTAAAGAAAGAACTACAGAAGACTCACGTGATACACGCACTGAGTCATCAACGTGATGGCGTTCACGTTGCAGGGAATTCATTGTCTAACACAGCCACAGCGGAAGCGGTTCAACCGGCTTCCGTAGCCACTGAAAAGCGTTCAGAAAAACATATAGATGGGGAAACCATGCTGGCAGTAAAAGCCTCATTAAAAGGAAATTATGCAGCATTACCTCTCAACTATCCGCTCAGTAAAACATACATAATTGATGCAAACTCCGTTCCGTTTGCTCAAATCCCTGGAGTGGGGGATAGAATAATTCCCAACACGAACCAGAGAGTTTTCTTGATTGAAAGCGCACACATGGAACTAGGTCCGAGGCACCAACAGATCTTGAAATACAATCAGAGTACTGGTGGCCGGGAATGAGCTTGCAAATTTACAAATTTCAAATGGATTGTCCAGACTGCAACAGAGATCGCAGCTGTGAACCGTACAAGAATACTGCCTGGACATCTTTGTTAGAAAGCTTCAGGCTTTCTATGATACAGAAATCCAACCAGAAGAATGCGTCCCAATAATTATTAAGACAAATTAACTTGAATATGTAGACCAACAGCATTCGGCTGATGCCAGAACTGTTATAAAAGATTTGCGAGTCTTTATCTGCACATATGCAGTTGGCATGCTACATTCTGATCAGTGTCCTGCGTTTAGCTCTCGAGCTTACAAAGAGGCCATGAACAGCATGGGCATCGCATTGCGGTACTCTTCTCCCTTCCATCCTGAGGGAAATGCGGTAGTGGAAAGAAAAAACCGGGACATAAAGCAATCTATAACGGCGAGGGTATTAGCTTCGGGTGATGGGTGGATCAAACATTTAACAAGTGTCCAACGTAGTCTTAATAATCTGCCAAGAAATTCTCTGAAAGGTCTCACTCCATACGAACTATTGTTCGGTACTAGAATGCTAATTCAGGATCTTGACTGTCACACTTCAGTGGTAGAAGAAAAAAGACCGTTGGCTGTTTTACAGGATCTAAATGAAACAAGAAAAAGCCTGAGTAACAAAAACTTGAAACAACAGCCGAAAACCACTGAAGAAAAAACACCTGTCCCAGCAAGACCTGTCTGGATTCCAAAAATTGGGGATCTGGTCAGAGAGAAGATCGCGGTGAAGAAGGAATTTGGGCCTTCTTACAGAAAAGCTGTACCTGTCCTAGCCATCAGCGGAACGAGATCAGTTGTACTACCGCCCCTTGCTGGTAAAAAAGAGTTATATCCATCGACCTGGTAAAACCACAATCATGTGGCCAATAATAAGTAGTAGGCCCAGTGGACTCCCAAGAAATAGCAGAAAACCGAAATGTGCTACAATCCAAGAGGCTCATAGTGAGCTACTAATCAAATTTGATAAACCTGCAGTGAATAAAAAAGGACTATGCAATAATGCCATGGAACTTGTGCCTCTTGAAACCCAAATAGTAACAGTTCGTCAAGAAACACCAATCTACAATGATATAGCCTCTGACTATTCTAATGAAACAAAGAAAAATGCAAAAGCAAATGATAATCCGTAAAAAATCCCAACAATTGACAGAACTGCATCTGGCTACTTCATCAACTTCGACGACTTCTCAGAAGATCCAAGTGAGCATGAAGAAACGCCTGTAACAAAAACTTTAAAAGACAAAATAATGGAACTTTCTCTGCAACTAAAAGAAACATATCTGAGTTCACCATGGATTTAATTATGGATTGTGTTAGGTGTACTTACTCTCCTGCTTTGGCTCATCATGGTTCTATGTTTGGGAAAATCTATTGCTGGAAAATATATTACAATGGACACAGCAAGTCAGAACATCAACTTGGTCCTAAAGCCTCACACATCCTCCCACATCGAGAAAAGAGAACTATCATCAGTAAACATCTCAGCCAAACCAATACCCGGTGGGGTAGCATGGGACAGAACTGAATATGACATTTTTGGCCTGGTTGACCTCTTGAAGTATCCACACAAGTTCAAGGTTTCATTAAGTGACTTTGTGACACCAAGTACTTTCTCTGATGATTGGGACTTTGAAAACATTAATAATATGATGTCAGATTTAGTAATGTCAGCCAAATTTACGGAACATGATTACTTACAGGGTTCATCGAATTATGAAGAGCTATACTGTTATAACCACTTTGGTGATCACTATTTGCATAAAACTGCACAGCCTAGAAATGTTTTATTTTATAACCAAAGGGAACACTGTCCAACACTGCCAAAAGGCAGACCGAAAACATTTTATGAGAAATTCCAGTGCTTCTCAGGGTTTAACAACAGTGATCCAAAAACGTTTTATTTTAAAATGTTAAATTGGACAGAAATGAAAAACAATGTTGACAAATACTAAATTGATTTATTCTGAAAATTTTTATGACAAAATGTCTACATTTGGTTTTGCATTTTGAAAAACAACATTGACACAAAAACAATCTGGGGCACCAAAGATTGGCAAGTACAAGGCCTAGAAGCATTATTTAGGGCCTGCATGATCCCAGAACAAATGATATTTTGAATGACACAATTCAACAAACTACTTTTCTTGGCTTAGCTAAGATAAAAGACTTAAATACACCGTCTATTCAGAAACCCATAACTGATGGTGATAGCACTACAGATGTGGAGATAGACATAACCCAAATATTTAACCAAAACAGAACACATCCTGAATGGAAAAAGTGGTTGATCTGGCCAACAGACACGAATAACTGTCAAGATAGATTCCTGAACAAAACACAGGGGTTAAAAATGACCAGGCCAGACCCAAGATACTCCCAGAGACAACATCCAGGGATAGTTATAACATACAGTGTTGGGAAACTATGCCTTGAATGGCTACAGAAATCCACACTTGCTGAAATGAAGCAACACTTGCCTTTACTTAAAGATGGTGCTGACTTGCGTGATTTCATAATGGGACCACGCAACCAGCGTCAAAAACGTTTCATAGCGGCCGGTATATACGCTGCATACAACGAAGCTTGGAAAGTAATGCAAATTGAAACAGCAGAGAAAATACGAGAAATTGATCGTGTTAATTTGGAAAAATCAATTTCTGTAGTGGACAATGGGTTAACGACTCTGTCCTCCAGAATATATTCATTGGACAGCATTGTATCATCTGCTATTGATATAATAGACCAGGACTTACTAATGTTACAACATGGACAGTCTCAATTAGGTTCTATTGTACAGCTTGGTTGGACGTTGCAAAATCTGCGTTCAGGCTACGTACCATGGCGTTTAATTAACACAACGTCATTATTCGGTATCTTTAACCTTACTGATAAACAAATCAGTTTGGCACAAAAAGGAGCAGATTATACGATTCTAAGCACTGAAAAACTTGAGAGATTACCATTGACAATGTCAGAGAGACCTGTCATTGAATGGATAATACACGGAACAATTTCAATTCCGATAACAACTTTCCAGTTTAAATACTGCCAAGAGTATATACCTGCAGGCCAGTATGAAAAGTTGGGTAAAGAATACATCAAATCAACATGGGATTTACCCTATTCACACAGATGTCATAGTGAAGGGTAAAAGGATGTATTCCTTAGTGGTAACAAATGTAAAAAATCACTAAGCGGTACACTTCTGTGTCAAGGCATTAACTTGCATGGAGCCTGCGAAGGGTCTTCAAATAACCTTTCTTGTCACCTGCATGGCACTCCTGCAAAACAGATAGAGCCATTTTTCAAACAACTTAGTAACGGAAGTTACATTTTAATAAGTGACCACAGCTGTTGTGGGATGGTGCCAGGGAAAGCTTGTCTCGTGACTGTAACTTCCAGGGTCGTTTCCTGTATGCAAGTATTGTATCCACACAGCAATCCAGATAAGGGGGCTGGGTTATGGCCTTTGTTGAATATCTCTTCTATTCGAATTGATACTTTAAGCAGAATGAAGTCTATTCTTTTACAGACAACTGTGCCTCTAACGTCATCAAAAGAAACGTATGATCTGCAAATAGCAAGGACATCGGCAGAGATACATTCTCTTTTATTGACAAATTGCCCCGCGCATTTCACAGAAATGTTAAGCCAAATCTTAAACATGTCTGATACCAGTGGCATCGCACATGTATTTAAGACAGTTTTTTCGGGACTGTTAGCACCCTTTGAAACAGTTCTGGGCATCTTCCCGAATTTTGTCCATTCTGTCTTTGGCGGCCTAGCATTAATCTTGGGACTCGTGGCAGGAATTTTATTTTTGTTCCTTCTGCTCCGATATGGCAAGCCAATCCACAGACAAGACTCTAGCAACGATGGAAGAAACGATCCTAGCAATACGATACCGAGACCGTATCACTAAGGTCCTCGGATTGGCCTGGCTAAGAGATCTAACTACAACCTGGTTTCTTTCATTCAGACCAATCTGGCAGGATTGCATCTCACCTGTGCTTCGATGTCTGCTATGCGGAGAAGAATGCATGTTAGACATCTGTCTTACACTTCCATCAGCAGTACCAAAGGATATCGATACTTTGCTAGGTCCGGTAACGACTCATGCATCGTGTTGTCCCCAGCGGCTACCTATTCTGATGACGGCATTCGTTGAGACTTCACCACTACGAGCAGGTGGCGGTGAGGTACGAGAGGAAAGCAGCACCATACAGGTACAATCTTCTGTGAGCATTGCTGATCCATACATCGATGATAGCAATCACGCTCCAAACTGCACAGTCGCAGCATTTTCGAACTTGGTCGAACTTTCACCTGATATTGTAGACCATTTTTTTGCGAGTCTGTCTGATATGATGTTCTCTCCGGTCAACGAGATTAATTCTTAAAAAACAATGATTACACAGCGTTCCATGAAGTCTGAATTCGGCCTTCAGTTTTGATAAACAAAGCTACTGAAAAAATTTGGAGCTATTTTTTCCCTTGAAAACGAAATAATTTTTTCCATTTCCAAAATATTTACCTTTTTTTGGCACATGGTACTCTGCTTAAAGTAGAACTATTCTTAGAGAATAGAGCTTCTATTTTTAGGATACTAGAGACAATATTTTACCTCAGCCTCTAGCACATACAGCATTTTGTATAAATATGTGATAGAATGGTCTCGACCTTCTTTTCTGTATTCAGAGCCATTTCATGTGTACATTTTCGCAAATTATTCAGCTAATTTATATATGCATTTTTATGAATGATGACACTGCTTGAAAAGCGTACAGTACCAATACTCATTTCATTTATTTACCATATACCATTTCAAATACGAAATATGTATTTTGGGGTGGGTCGGAAAACACACATGCATTGTTACATGTTTATTATTGCTTAGTTTTTTAGTAATGATGGACATTAATCCGTGGAGTGGGTGTTGTATTTCTATCTAGGACCCTAATTCGATATTCCCGATTCATGCCATTGTGCGGTTATAATCAATAATATCCTTACAAAAGGCATAAAAATATATCCATATTCAGTAATAGCCCATGCAGTCCAAAGCTAAGCACGGCTACTCCCATAGACTCCTAGAAAGCACAATGCGTTCTTTAAACAAACTAAGCCTCCAGTAGCCCGGGAAATTCCCCCCCCTGCTTTTGTTTTGATTTGAACAAGAACTCCTGGAGTCCAGCAAGAACTGCTAGTTCTTAGTGACGTCTTATGTCCAACCTTACATCAAACCCGGCACCTTTCAGGTATAAAATACCAACAGTTGCCTTAAGCAAACACCCAGTGGTTTGGAGCAGAGCGGCTATCTACTTGCCCGAGAGCCCAGCTGATGCGAGAGCTCATGGAAGCCGCCCCTCCCCTTTGACGCGCTGGAGAAGCTACTTTTTCTCACGCCGAGAAAATCCAGCTCCAGTGTTCCCGAGTCACCCTTGCGGGCTGCTGGGAGATCGAGTCCTGAAGAACGAGATACCAGACCTCCCACATTCTATTACTAAGGTACTGAGCTGACTAAACCCTTAAAGAGAATTCTTGAATCAGATCCTTGGCAAAAACAATCTTACAACACACAAAAGGTACCTAGAAGTAAAAAACAAGTGGGTCATTCACTGTGGGCACCAACCTCAACACCATACAGATAACAAAAGTGGGAACAAACAGTGCAGACCTTAGTGTGATAATAGCCGAGTTAAGTCTCAAGGGCATAGGGAAAGATTCCCATCAGAAGCCACACTGTACCGCCCTCTTTCACATCATTTGGGTTCTCCTTGCCCAGGAGACAAAAGAAAACGGCCGGTCAGTTGTTACCGTGACCGTTTGTAAATGAAAGAGAAATGTGTTGTTGGAGGGAAGTATGATTGGAATTACCAGTGTTTACGTGGCGACTGAAAAAAGCAGTGCAGAGTGAGAAAAAAGTGAGTTGCGAAAAATATTAAAATTGGATGAGCTGGCTAGAAGTAAGTAATTTATTATTATCTCCCAGTCCTCCAAATCTAAAAGACAAGTGCAAACACAGATTTGAAAAAATATCCGTGATCAGTAGTGGTCAACATGTTTCTGCATATATATGAAAAGAGTTTCATGCATTCATCACCCGTTGTTAATAAACTACTGCTTTTTGTGAAGATAATAAAAAGATATCACCTGAAATGTCCAGGTTGTGTGCTCAACCACATACTGTTACCGCACCGTACCCAGGAAACGATATCCACAGGAACAACATATGAGACATACATTCATAAGGTTTTGTCATTTTGGTTTTAGTACAACCTTTCGTTCATAGCGTCTCAATCGCACAGTCTGAGGATTAAACTTAATCCAAACCACTCACCCATTTGTAGTGGTTGTTGCGCTTCACCCCACCTGGCTGCGGCTCAGGTAAAAGGAGTACCGCTCTAAATCAGAAAAATTAAAATATGAGGAAAACAATCATGGCTTAGACGTTAGTCACCCATACAGCAACAGAAACTGTATGCACAATTCCCTAGTGGTGCTGCATAGGTTTTGTCCATAGTATAGTAAGTATTGTTTATAATTCTCAACGCTGTCACTTCTTATAATGACTAAATTAACGTGTAGCATCGGGAATTCTGTTGTTATGCAATTCCCATATGGTGCTTCAAAAAAGTCCTATCTGCATTCTAAGCAATGTCATTTGCAGTTTTCAAGTATTTACATATTCGCGTTTCTAATGACTAAATATGTGAATTCATGGCCAGCATCAAAAGTGTAGAGACCATCTCAACTCATTAGTACTGCAGTCATCAAACCACAATTAATAATGCAGATGACCTCACTGAAACAATCAGGCGCCCATCGTGGAAAGTGAAATCGCGCTCGATTGCCCGTCCTCGATGATTACTACTAATCTAGTTAATGACTTCTCAGGGATAAGTGAGATATGCAAGTGTTTGGTAAAAGTAGCCACATCTCAGCGTGATAGCGCGTATAGGTAGGCTCAAGCGTTTAACCGACTATGAGGAAATCTTAGCCAGTGCCAGTGCCCCAGAGAGTGAGGAACATGCGATCTTTCTGCAAGCGGTTACATTTGGGTAGGCTCAAGCGTTTAACAAGCCATATGAACCTCGTCGGTACCAATACCTCAGGAATCGTTACAAAAACTATTCTCTTTGCAGCTTCACTCACCTCTCTGTCGGTGTCTCCCGGCAGTCGTCCGAACTGTCTGGGGGGGCACCGAACACAGAGAGCACGCCATGTTTAAGGGTTCTATTCGACCCATTGCGAGTGAAGTTAGTCACGTGATCGGCGTGACCGTCGCAACGTCGGTCACGTGATCCACGTGCCTATCGGGATTTGTAGTTCTTTATACCCCGTTTTTGTAGTTCTTTAGATATGGAACCAGAGGGCTCGGTGTTTATCTTAGGTATTAATATGAACACGCCCATCAGGTCAATTGCAAAAGTTTACCGCAATGTGTAATTCCTGTTATGTTATATTTATTGATTGTATAAAACAGGTCTACTATCCCCATGTCGGTGTGAATTTAAACATAAGCACGACCAATTCTCATTGTATAGGTTTATATAACATGTATTAAATTATACTTTTTATTTATACTTTATGAGGAAAAAAGGCCTGATACCAATACACTCTGCATAATATTGATGTTTATTTTATGTTGATGTTCAAGGTTATCCTTAGACTATAGGTTCAGATCGGATAATGCAGTATTATCATCATGAAACAGTTGGCATACTTGGTGGTCAGACTATATTTTAGAAAGACTTACTTAGTAGTCCAACTTCATTTCAGAGATAATTTTGGCGACCGTGAATAAGGACCACTTATAAACAAGACCTGAGTGATTCTAGTGGTGAAAGTACATGACGTTAGTCTAATTGATATGTTTGGTTCACGATGACGATAGTTCCAACATACTGGATATAATTAGATTTGGATACTATGATCAATGCCACAGGGAGTAAAAATTTAATACATGTTATATAAACCTATACAATGAGAATTGGTCGTGCTTATGTTTAAATTCACACCGACATGGGGATAGTAGACCTGTTTTATACAATCAATAAATATAACATAACAGGAATTACACATTGCGGTAAACCTTTGCAATTGACCAGATGGGCGTGTTCGTATTAATACCTAAGATAAACACTGAGCCCTCTGGTTCCATATCTAAAGAACTAAAAAAACGGGGTATAAATACTACAAATCCCGATAGGTACGTGGATCACGTGACCGACGTTGCGACGGTCACGCCGATCACGTGACTAACTTCACTCGCAATGGGTCGAACAGAACCCTTAAACATGGCGTGCTCTCTGTGTTCGGTGCCCCCCCCAGACAGTTCGAACGACTGCCGGGAGACACCGACGGAAAGGTGAGTGAAGCTGCAAAGAGAATAGTTTTTGTAACGATTCCTGGGGTATTGGTACCTACGAGGTTCATATGGCTTCTTAAACGCTTGAGCCTATCCAAATGTAACCGCTTGCAGAAAGATCGCATGTTCCTCGCTCTCTGGGGCACTGGCACTGGCTAAGATTTCCTCATAGTCGGTTAAACGCTTGAGCCTACCTATACGCGCTATCACGCTGAGATGTGGCTACTTTTACCAAACGCTTGCATATCTCACTTATCCCTGAGAAGTCATTAACTAGATTAGTAGTAATCATCGAGGAGGGGCAATCGAGCGCGATTTCACTTTCCACGATGGGCGCCTGATTGTTTCAGTGAGGTCATCCGCATTATTAAGTGTGGTTCGATGACTGCAGTACTAATGAGTTGAGATGGTCTCTACACTTTTGATGCTGGCCATGAATTCACATATTTAGTCATTAGAAACGCGAATATGTAAATAGTTGAAATCTGCAAATTACATTGCTTATAATGCGGATAGGACTTTTTTGAAGCGCCATATGGGAATTGCATACCAACAGAATTCCTGATGCTACACGTTAATTTAGTCATTATAAGAAGTGAAAGCGTTGAGAATTATAAACAATACTTACTATACTATGGATAAAACCTATGCAGCACCACTAGGGAATTGTGCATACAGTTTCTGTTGCTGTATGGGTGACTAACATCTAAGCCATGATTGTCTTCCTCATATTTTAATTTTTCTGATTTAGCGCGGTGCTCCTTTTACCTGAGCCGCAGCCAGGTGGGGTGAAGCGCAACAACCACTACAAATGGGTGAGTGGTTTGGATTAAGTTTAATCCTCAGACTGTGCGATTGAGACGCTATGAACGAAAGGTTGTACTAAAGCCAAAATGACAAAACCTTATGAATATGACATATTGTTTTCTCTCTGTCGTTTGTCTCATATGTTGTTCCTGTGTATATCGTTTCCTTGGTACGGTGCGGTAACAGTATGTGGTTGAGCAAACAACCTGGACATTTCAGGTGATATCTTTTTAATATCTTCACAAAAAGCAGTAGTTTATTAACAACGGGTCCTGATGAATGCATGAAACTCTTTTCGTATATATGCAGAAACATGTTGACCACTACTGATCACGGGTATTTTTTCAAATCTGTGTTTGCACTTGTCTTTTAGATTTGGAGGACTGGGAGATAATAATAAATTACTTACTTCTATCCAGCTCATCCAATTTTTATATTTTTCGCAACTCACTTTTTTCTCACTTTACATTGCTTTATTCAGTTGCCACGTAAACACTGGTAATTCCAATCACACTTCCCTCCAACAACACGTTTCTCTTTCATTTACAAACGGTCACGGTAACAACTGACCGGCCGTTTTGTTTTGTCTCCTGGGCAAGGAGAACCCAAATGATGCGAAAGAGGGTGGAACAGTGTGGCTTCTGATGGGAATCTTTCCCTATGCCCTTGAGCCTTAACTCGGCTATTATCACACTAAGGTCTGCACTGTTTGTTCGCCACTTTTGTTATCTGTATGGTGTCGAGGTTGGTGCCCACTGTGA